>NC_073235.2:133722500-138522500 GCF_029281585.2 Gorilla gorilla gorilla
AAAGAGAAAGAAGAAGAAAAAAAGGTTAAAAAATTAGCCAGGCATGGTCGTACACACCTGTAATCCCAGCTATTTGGGAGGCTGAGGTGGAAGGATTGCATGAGCTCAGCAGTTGGAGGTTGCAATGAGCTATAATTGCACCACTGCACTCCAGCCTGGGTGACAGAACTCATGAGACCCTGTCTCAAGAAAAAAAAAAAAAAAAAAAAAGGCCGGGTGTGGTGGCTCACCCCTGTAATCCCAGCAGTTTGGGAGGCCGAGGCAGGCAGATCACAAGGTCAGGAGATCAAGACCATCCTGGCTAACACGGTGAAACCCCGTCTCTACTAAAAATACAAAAAAAATAGCCGGGCGTGGTGGCGGGTACCTGTAGTCCCAGCTACTCGGGAGGCTGAGGCAGGAGAATGGCGTGAACCCAGGTGGCGGAGGTTGCAGTGAGCCGAGATCGCACCATTGCACTCCAGCCTGGGCAACAACAGCGAAACTCTGTCTCAAAAAAAAAAAGAAAGAAAGAAAAAGAAAAGAAAATTAGCTTACTTTTTAACTGGCCAGGGAAGAACTTTAGCCAATGAAAGCTGCCCGGGCACCTGTATGAGAGTCACTGTAGGGGAGGGCGATGGAGGTGCGTCACGGGGGGTACATTAAGTCGTGCTGACCTTGTAGGCTCAGCTCTTAATCAACAGGCAGTTTGATGTCCTTCCCTGTCCAGAGAGTGAAGAACCATCTGACGACAGTGACATCTTTCCTTTTTGGGGAAAGATGCTTCTAGAATTTTCTTTCCTAAAGTTTGGTGAACCTCTCCCTTGGCATCTTCCTCAGCTGAAGGTGAGGCCCTAAAAGCAAAGGACTTCTTTCCCAGCCATTTTGGGCGTTGAATGTGGTCAAACCACTGCAGTGTAGCTTTTGGGGAGTGAGACTCCATCATAGCTGCAGGGGCCCCCGGGGAAGACGCTGGCACCGATGAGCTGAGCAGGAGCCAAGCCTGGCCAGGCGCCTGGCAAAAGGCATTACAGCCTGAGGTGTGTGGCTGAAAGAAGGAGTGGGTGCAAGGAATGGAAGAAATTTGAATCCTAAATAATTTATTTCTCCACGGAAGGATCACAGCTGCTGAACCCTCACCTGTGAGGCTGTGAAACTGGAAAGCCACCAGGATTCCAGGTCACACGGGGTATTGTCTAAGCTGATTGGCTCTGTCCTTGTTTTTCTTACAGATCCAGTTTCCATCAAAGGGACCTCTCTTTTCACCAAAATTTAAAAAAAGAAGAAAAAAACGAATTCTGTTTCTTTAGCATGTTTTACTTAGAGACATAAAAGTTGGACTTGGCAAATGACTAGGAAGGGAGGTCTGGGGGCCCCAGTGACCTTTTGGGCCACAGGTCAAGCAGAATTGGTGCCTGTCATTCCTGTTCAGGGCCACAGACCCCCGGTGGAGCAGCTTTCTCTGCACACACTCACAGAACACAGTGTTTGCTTTAGATTTTCTCACTCTAAAGGAAGGGATTATAAAGCTTAACTCAATAGCTAACGTAGTTAGTCATCTGCACCTCTGTCCCAGGGTAATCCCAGTTAGTGGGAATAGGAGGAATGTGCTGGTTCACCTCCAGGCCTGCACCCCAGAGGACAGAGGCCCTGTGCCCAGGAACACTGTCTCTAGAAATAGCTTCTTTTAGGGTCACCTGTGATGGGGAGCAGCCTGCCATGCAGCCTTGTGTTTAGTGCTAGTGATGTGGCTACACCCAGCCAGTGCCTGGTGCGATTTTACCTCTAGCTCCTGAACAGGCGACTCAAAATCTTAGTTCAAGGTGATCCCAGCAAACACCAGTAGGGGAGAGGAGTGTCAACGAGGGAAGGAGGCTGGGCCTGGTGGCTCATGCCTATAATTCCAAGACTTTGGGAGGCCAAGGCGGGAGGATGGCTTAAGCCCAGGAGGTCAAGGCTGCAGTGAGCTATGATTGCGCCACTGCACTCCAGCCTGGACGACATAGCAAGACCCTGTCTCAAAAAATAAAAATAAAAATAAAAAGGAACCACCAAAGAAGGGAGGACAGCCAGTACTAGTGAGTCCTAATGCAGTGGCCATTGAGGGCAGCTGAAGCCTGATCCTGCTGGGGCATCGTGGGATGGGAGAATGGAGAACACACACCACACGGCACGGTCATCCCACCTGACAGGGAGCTGAGGTATTTGTAACCTGTTGGTCTTGGAGAAAGGCTGTGAGGAGGGAGGTGGTTAATTCCTCCACACTTTTGTCCCCTTCTGGAGAGGAAGCCCCCAGGCAAAGAAGTGCAGGTGCGAGGTTTAGGTTCCCGCATGCACTGGAACGGTGACAGCGGCATATGGTGTAGGGGTGGAGGGAGGACAATGCTGAATGCCTGTGAGGCATCCACAGACCCATGCCCAGGTGACCTCCTATGACTCTAAGAATTAGTTAGACCGGGACCCAGCAGGGCAGCCACTGGGAAGGCGGGGAGCTGGTTTACCCACAACAGCACTGGTGGGATTGGGCAGGATGGGCCAGGCTGGAGCCCATTCCCCACACCCCAGTCCCAGGATTTCCTTTCTGAAACAGGTGTGGGAGTTGCGTGGGGTCGTATTGTGGTCCTGTCCTGCAGGTCACAATGAAGGGACCTATAGACATGGTGGAAGGGACTGGGGACTCCATGGCTGCAGCTTCTGGACTGAAGACACTTCCTTTTTCTGGCATATTGAGGTCCCCCTTTGTTGTAAATGTTGGACAACCTAACCCAAACTAGGCTTCAGCAAAATGAAAATGTATTAGCTCCTATAAAAGTCAGGAGAGAGTTCTGGTTCAGATGTGGCTTGCTCCAGGGGCACAGGCCATTTCCCTCTCTCTGTAGCAGAGTTAGTTCCATTCTAGCTACAGCAGCAACAGCTCCCAGCCTACAGAGATCAAGTCTAGCAGAGAGGGTGAGCCGGCCTGTCTCCCCACAGCAAACAGCATCACAGCTCTGACTAGGTCCTGTGTCCCTCCTGGTACCCATCACTGTGCCCAGGAAAATGCAGGGGGCTGATTGGCCAGGCTGGAGCTGCACAGCCTCCTTTGGAACATGAGGATAAAATCCACAGAAACAGTGAGCACTGAGCAGGGAAGAAAATGATTCTCCAACTGCAGTGTGGGTAACCTGTTACCAAAAGAGAGGGGAATGGACGCTGGGCAGCTAAAAACAGCACATGCTCCCTCCAGTTGGCTGTGGGTCTGCAACCAGGACCTGTGCTCTCCCTCTGCTTCTCCCCTTTTTCCTCCACCACCACCACCTCACCAGAATGAATGCTCAAGTGGCCAGGAGAGAGAACTCCCAGCTGCCTCAAGCGGCAGACTTGCAGCAGATCCTGGCAGTTGGATCCCCCGGGCAGTGGTGAAAACTAGCCTTCCATCCCCGGGGAAATGTGTGGGGCGCTGCTGGTTGTCACAGTGATGGGGGGATGCTGTGGGCTGTTAGTAGTGAAGGCCAAGAATGTAATGCACAAGACAGACCATACAATAAAGAACCATCCCACCAAAACCCCAAGAGCATCCTCCCGGACAGTCACTGTCACCTGGGCTCATCTCTCCCACACTGGCCTTGCATTGTGGCTCACGTTGCCTGTCGTGGGCCATAGGGATCCCTCTTGAAGAGTGGAAACTGCACATGCTAAACAACCACATGCCGGAGTCCCTATCTTCATCCTGCCGAGTGCAGTTCTGTTGACACATCCGCTACTCTGTGGTTAGGTCCTGGAGGCAGAGAGCAGGTTTTTTCTTCTCAAATCCTTCCCAGCACATTGCAGACTCTCATGAATGAGTAGACCTGTCACCCTCGGGAGCACTTTGGGATACATTAAGATTTGGCTTAGGCGATCGTATTCAGAGTGTGGTATAATGAGTGAGTGTGATATTCAGAGTGAGTATAAATGTGATCACTGGAGAGGACTATTTTAAGTACAGTCAATTTCAAGCAACAGCCCCTGATACGGGCTTTCAAGAGGGAAGTTTAGAGCTGGAAAGAAGAGGGAGCAGGTATATTTCCTATCACCATGCAATAACTAAGACTGCTGTGGCTGTGAGTCTGGGGACAGTCTGGCTGTAGCCGGGCCTGCAAGTTATAGGGGCCAAGGCCCTTTGTCCCCTAAAGGTTCACTGAAAACTCACATGAAGCAAATTGATTAATAGGAGAAAGGCGTACACATTAATGTGTACACATGGGAGCCTTCAGAATGAAGACCCAGAGGTACAGAGGAAATTGTCTTCATGCTGAGTTTCAACAAAGATGGACAGCCTTGTAGAAATAGGACTGGACAGAAGGGTCGGATCTAGTGCTGATAGACTATGTGGGGAACCCAGCAAGGCCTGTCTGTCTAGATTCTTCTCGGCCTCTCTGAGCAGTATTCCTTCCTCTGGGGCATGGGGCAAGATCTTCTCTGGAATGGGGGTCTTATGACTGACTGCAAACAAGGTAGATCAGATCATTTTGTTATGACCAGTTCTTACACAAGGCTGGGGGAAAATTCAAGTAATATTTTTAGGTTTTCTGACTAGCTCTGGGGAGAATGGGTTCTGGTTTCTATGGCATCTTGGGAAAGGATTGAGTTTGTATGGCTAGCCTTGGGGGAGATGGGACTGAGAGATAGGAGGGCAGGAGAAGATCACAGAAAACTTTCCCTTCTGAGGCCTTCATTTTGGGGTATTATTGTCTAAGCTCCAGCAGAGTCTAGCATCTTCACCAGGCTGAGCTCAGACCCTGGCTCTGAACATTGTCTCAAGACCATCAATTGGCCTGGTGCAGTGGCTCACGCCTGTAATCCCAGCGTTTTGGGAGGCCAAGGCAGGCAGATGACTTGAGCCCAGGAATTGGAGACCAGCCTGGGCAGCATGGCAAAAACTCATATTTTGTATTTTTCTACAAAAAAAAAAAAAATACAAAAATTAGCACCTGTAGTCCCAGCTATTTGGGTGGCTGAGGTGGGAGGGTCGCTTGAGCCTGGGAGGTCAAGGCTGCAGTCAGCTGAGATCGTGCCACTGCAATCCAGCCTAGGTGACAAAAGGAGACCCTGTCTCAGAAAAGAAAAAGAAAGCCATCAATCAACTGGTTATTATGTTATTATTATTTATTTATTTGAGACAGTCTTGCTCTGTCGCCCAGGCTCAATCTTGGCTCACTGCAACCTCCACCTCCCGGGTTCAAGCAATTCTCCTGCCTCAGCCTCCCGAGTAGCTGGGATTACAAGCATACGCCACCACATCTGGCTAATTTTTGTATTTTTAGTAGAGACGGGGTTTCACCATTTTGGCCAGGCTGGTCTCGAACTTCTGACTTCAAGTGATCCGCCCACCTCAGCCTCCCAAAGTGCTGGGAGCCTCCGCACCCGGTCCAGTTGGTTATTCTTGAGATAGGTTGGTCCCAGTATAGTGATCCATCCAAGTGCAGAAGAAAGTCCAGGAAGCCCCATCCTCCTGCAGCTGCCTGTCTGGTCTGTCCAGTCCACTGTGCCAGGGACACAGGACCAGATGAGAGGTCCTTGGCTTTTCAGATACAACCTGGTCTCCATCCTCCCCACCCCCACCCTTGAGGACAGCCACCCTCCCGCTGGCCATGAAGCCTGGCACCCAGGCCATCCCGCAGTCACAGAGTAAGTAAATAACCAGGATCCAGGGAACCAAACTGCCAGGTAAAGGCAGCTGTGAGACTCAGGGGACACCTGCCATGCAGCCTGTCCTGCCAAGGCCCCAGGCTCGGGGCCATGTTGGAGTCAATCAGCCCTGCAGCCACCAATGACCCATCAGAGGAAGGACAGCACTTCAGGCTGCTATTACAGGCTCTGGCTTCGCTGGGAAACTCAGGAAGCCTCTCCGTCCCCAGGCAGCTCCTCCTCAGTATGTGCAAGCACAGCATATACTTATTACACCTCAGCCAGTCACAGGGGGTCGAAGCAGAGATTTGAACTGGAAAAGTGCCCTTGCCAATGTCCCAAGATGCATTCCTGTCCTAAGCCAGGAGGAACTGAGCTGCGAGCTAGTGAATGAGGAGGACAGAGGAGCTGGAGGCGCCTGTTTGTTGGGAGTCTGGAGGAAATGAGGTGCCAATCGCCAGCGGCAAGAAGGAAAGTGTCCAAGGCAGAGAGCCAGGTTGGTCCCAGCGGCAGGGCTGAGCGAGAGATCCAGGCTCAGACTCCTCCAGGAGGGGCCTCGAGGTTGAGAATTTAAAAAGAAGAGTTCTGTTCAGGTCTGCGGGTGTCTGCTCTCATCTGAGGAGTGCATCAAGGAGATGAGTGGAGAAGCCCACTTGTCTCCCACTGGGGTCAGGATGAAGGGTCTGGGCTGACCAGCTCCAGAAGAAGCTCACCCCTCGGGACTGAGTTCTCCTTTAAACCTTTCTCCTCCTCTGTTCTGCCCTTCTCCTGCCTGCCACTGCCAGCAGTCAAGAATGGACTGTGTATACCATTTTCTGGAGAATCTGATTACACCCTGGACACTGGTGTGTGGATTGCAGTCTGCTGCAGGATGACATTAGAGTTTAGTTGTTTTTTTCTAATGGGGCTCCATTCTGTGTGTCTGGTAGGAGGTGCTTTTAATGTGCTGATAAACCAACCTCAGGAAGGTATTATGTACAGAAGATTCCCGAGGCTGCAGTTGCTGAAAGAGACTTGGGCTACTGGCGGGGAACTAGGTGAGCCCCCGTAGCTGAACAGAGCTGCCTAAGAGAAGTGGAATAGAGGATCATGTGGTGTCTGTTTTGTGCCTTTAGTGATCGGTGTTTCATATGTATTTGGGGACGTTGCTTTCTCTGTGGGAACAAGCAAAAGAATCGTTTTGTTCTGATGAAATTAACAATGAATTTGGTGAAAGAAACTTCCAACTCCCTTGCCCATCTCCCTTCATCCCATTCATTTGGCAAAACCACAACCCTGGGGCAAATCCAGTTCTCTGCCTCCTGCGCACTTGGACTTGTGCAGCTAAACTTTGGGAAGCTCAGCCGTGCAGGCCAGACTTGCTTGAAATTCATGACCATGGGCTCCAAGTGGGCCTTGATGCTGCCGGGGATCAAATCACATTTTATTCCCCAAGACGCTTCTCTTCTGTCCTCAGACTTACCCCTTCTCCTCCCTGTTTCACCAGACCTCCAAGACTCACCACCGAGTCTCCCCACCTACCAGCGCCCTCTTGAGTATCCATCCCCCTTCCCCCAAGGCAATGACTGATTGGATTTCTGTCACGACAGACGCATAGACACATAATTTTGCCTGTTCTAGAAACTAACATAAATGGACTCAATCAGTTTGGACTTTTTTTACCTGGCTTCTTTTGTTCATCATAATATTTTAAACCTAAATGATATTTCTATACATATCAATAGTTTATTCCTCTTTATTTCTGAGAAGTATTTCATTGTGTGAACATGCCATAGCGTGTTTATCTACTCACCTGTTAATGGACATTCAGATTGGTTCCAGTTTTTAGATTTTTTTTTTTTTCTTTTGAGAAGGAGTTTCACTCCTGTTGCCCAGGCTGGAGTGCAATGACACAACCTCGGCTCACCGCAACCTCCACCTCCCAGGTTCAAGCGATTCTCCTGCCTCAGCCTCCCAAGTAGCTGGGATTACGGGCATGTGCCACCATGCCTGGCTAATTTTGTATTTTCAGTAGAGACGGGGCTTCACCGTGTTGGTCAGTCTGGTCTTGGACTCCTGACCTCAGATGATCTGCCCACCTCAGTCTCGAGGCATGTTTTTAATTGTACTGGCATTTTATTTTGGCTAATTTGCTGTCTATTTTATTAACTTTTTTGGTTAGTTAATATCAGACATAAAATAAAGGGTAATTTCTTTTTTTTTTTTTTTTGAGGGTCTCACTCTGTCACCCAGGTTGGAGTGCAGGGGCATGATCAGCTCACTGAAGGATCATTTCTTGGTCTAGGCTATAGGCTGGCCTTAGAATCAACTCACCTGGTGTCCTATTGTCAGGGACATCTTAACCAGGGTGACTCCACCTGGAATAAAGGCCAGATAAAGCCAAACTTGCTGGGTTACATTCCTTGGGGGTTAGACACCCTTCATCACAAGATGTTTGTAGCTCAAACAAGGGGTTAATGACTAACTAGAGACCCAGAACGTCTGAAAACGTCCCGATATTTAAAGAACAAAGCATCCTTCATTTGAGAATAAGTTTCACTTTAAAGGTAATAGTACTGTCATAAATTCTTGCTGAAATCAATAGTTACATAGGAAAATAACAATGCTAATAGCCTGTCACAAGCTGATCACAAGCCTTTGTTTATAAAGTCTACTATTCTTAGCCTTAACATCCCATGTAAGCAAGTGCTGTTTCAGTTAGAGGAATTCCTCCTCTTGCTTTCTGAGGACACCCTGTTCTGTAATAGAGTAGTTTCTAATAAACTGTTTTATCTTTGCTATGCACTGCGACTCGCCCTCTTTCCCACATGAAATCCAAGAACTCGCTCCTGGGGTCTGGAGTAAGTCTCCTTTTTCCAGTAACACTGTGTGTGTTCCTGGCTTTGAGGGGCATCCTGGGGGACGGAAGCTGCCCATCTGGACCCCTCAGCTCTGCAATCCCAGGTGCAAGATTGGGACAGCAACCTGGTGGCATCGTGGGGCTCCTCAGGTACTCTGCTGGTCTCCATCCTTCCAAAAGGACACCCACCAAGAGGCTGACACAGGCCACAGTGGGAGCACTGGGAGGACTGTGTGTTTGGAGAGGGTGAGAATGGGGGAGAGGTGTTGGCCAAACACTTCCATCTTTCTCACAGTGACCTCTCAAGGTAGCCCCCTGGGGTAAGCCAAGGACCTTCAGTGGGCTCTTGTAATGGGGGTCAAAGCGTTTTGTGGGTCAGGTGTTAAGGTGCCCTTCCTTCTCAAGGCTCTCTCTGCCTCCTCAGAGCAAAGATGATCCAGGGATGGGCCAAAGGGAGCACCAGCAAACCCTACAGGGAGTCCCAACTTGGGAGAGAGAGAGCACCAGCAAACCCTACAGAGTCCCAACTGAGGAGAGAGGGAGCACCAGCAAACCCTACAGAGTCCCAACTAAGGTGCGAAGGATGGAAAGAAAGGGAGTCCACCTGAGTGGCTGGGACTATCAGCGCCCGCCACCACACCCAGCTAACTATCGTTTTGGCTTTTTTTTTTTTTTTTTTTTTTTGTAGAAACAGGGTTTCACCATGTTGACCAGGCTGATCTCGAGCCACCTGCCTTGGCCTTCCAAAGTGCTGGGATTTCAGGTGTGAGCCACCATGCCCCGCCAGGACCTAGTCTTTGAAATGCCAAGGCAGGGAATTAGGGGAGGTGTGGGTGGTGAGGCATAGACAGAAATGCCCCGTGTACCAAACAGTCGGGCTCCGTCCTCCTGCACTGGCCAGCGGCCTCCCTTGCAGGATTGACCCACAAGGTCGTATCCTAGAGGCAAGAGGAGGCAGCAAAGCCTGGAACAGAGGCTTGTGGAATTGGAATCAGGCCGCATGCTTAACTCATGCAAAGCAGCTCCCTGGAAACCTCCAGAGGAGAAGTGACTCAACACACACGTCCCAAACCCTCTCGGCCCCTAGGCACCCTCGGCCTGAAGCTGTGGGGGAAATGGAAAGTGCCTCCTTTCTCTTCTTCCCCTTGCATTATTCACAGGGAGCCACAAACACAGAAAGGCCTCATTCACAAGCTCCAAGGCCTGGCCCTCTACCGAAAGCTTTCTGAAAATGCAAATGTCTCAGAAGTGGATTCTTCTTTTCAAACACTTTAAAGTGGCATATTCCCACGGAGCTGTGAAGCAGACCAAGATTTCCCTGGGCAGGAGACTCCTTAAAAATAACATTTGCATTTCAAGGAAGCAGAACTTCCAGCTGTGAAGTCCAGCTTGAAAATAGAAAGTGGGAGCCTCACCTCTTTGGGCATGGGCAGGTGTGAAGCCCCCACTTTCCCTGTCTGTGCCCCACCCCCACCTTGGCCTTGCCTCCTCCATCCTTTCATTCAGTGCTAGCTTAGGAGTGCCCATAGTAGCCCTGGGTGACTGGGGACTCACAAGACAGAACTGTTGTTCACCAGAAGCTCAAATCTAATGAGCCAGACAAGCCTCTAAATGAGTCAATTCCACCTCCATTCCAGGGACCCTGGGCCTGCCTGTTCCCTTCCCCCATAGAACCAAGAGGTTCTGGGTTCAGCTCTCCTCAGAGGAGCAGATCTCTACTGCAGTGAAAAGCACGGGGCATTTCTGTCTATGCCCCACCACCCACACTTCCCCGAATTCTCTGCCTTGGCATTTCAAAGACTAGGTCCTGGCGGGGCATGGTGGCTTACACCCAAAATCCCAGCACTTTGGGAAGCCAAGGCAGGTGGCTCGAGATCAGCCTGGTCAACATGGTGAAACCCTGTCTCTACAAAAAAAAAAAAAAAGAAGAAGAAGGTTAGCTGGGTGTGGTGGCGGGCACCAATAGTCCCAGCTACTTGGGAGGCTGAGGCAGGAAAATCATGTGAACTTGGAAGGCGGAGGTTGCAGTGAGCCAAAATCGTGCCACTGCCCTCCAGCTTGGGCAACAGATTGAGACTCTATCTCAAAAGGAAAATAAAAAACAAAGGCTAGGTCCCTTCCCTGGCTTCTGACTCAAGCCTGCAGCCAGGCCTTCTAGGGGGCCCCTCCCACCCCTGGAGGCTTCCCCTGGAGGAGCGGGTGCCCTCTCCTCTCTCCTCTCAGGCATCAGATAGGATTCAAGCTGAGATAACCCAGGAAAACAACAGACTCCTTCTCTCCTCTCAATAGCTTTCCCATTCACCATCAAGACATCACTCAGTTAAAATGTACATTTCCCCACCCTGATGATACAGGATTTTATACCACATATTTGTTGTCTGCTTTTTTTCCCACTTCTCAAAGAAATCTTTCTATGTAATATCTCATTTTTAAACAGCTGCATGGCGTTGCATCATATGCCTGTTTTGTAATTGATCAAATGAGATTCTACAGAGCTTACCTTAGTGCCCATGGTACTGCTCAAAGAATCCTGGCTACGATATTAGTTAGACCCATTTACAGGGAGTGGGGAACCTAGCTCCATCTGCCTTAGACAATAGGGGAACTTAATGGTTTATGTAACTGTAAAGTCTAAAGATAACACAGGCTTTGGGGAGAGCTTAATCTGACATGCTCTTTTCTTTCCCACTGCCCCCCTTTGCCTTCCGTGGTATCAGCTTCCCTCCCCTTTGGTTGTAAGATGGCAGAGCCTGGAACAGAGCCAAAAGCACCCACGGGTACAATGGGACTTTGTCTACATCCAGAGAGAGTGCCCACAAGCCTGTGAATTTCCCAGCATTCTGAGCAAGAGTCCTATAATTCACTCTAATTGGACCAACTCAGTTGACATCCCCACCAATGACTGGGCCCCGGGGAACTGGGAATGTTTTGACTGGCTGAGGCCATGTGGGGGCCACCTAGGGGCCACCTGTGAGTTGGATTTGGATTAGCTTCCCTTGAAGTGAGTAGGCTGTGTGAGAGAAGGCAGAATATCCGAATGAAAATTACGTTATTTTAGTAAAGAAGTGTGGGAAACCAAAATATGCCACCCAAAAATATTCTTTGGCATATTTTGGGATGGCTATTCAGAGGGGCTACAGACACAGGATAGCTCTGGAAAGCTGTGTTTTTGTGGGGAGTTTTGAATCTGTAGTAGAAATCTACATTAGTGAAGTAAATTGTGGATGCAAACAGGCTTCCTCTGAGACCCGTTTATCTGCCTTATCCAGATCTCTCAGGAGAAGGAGACTAGAAGTTCTGACACTTTTAAAGGTCTGATAGAGAAACTTTTTTTTTTTTAGACAGGGTCTCACTCTGTCACCCAGGTTGGAGTGCAGTGGCACAATCTCAGCTCACTGCAACCTCCACCTCCCAGGTTTAAGCCATTCTCCTACCTCAGCCTCCTGAGTAGCTGGGATTACAGGAGCACACCACCCTGCCCAGCTAATTTTTATATTTTTAGTAGAGTTGGGGTTTAAACATGTTGGTCAGGCTGGTCTCGAACTCCTGACCTCAGGTGATCCGCCCGCCTCAGCCTCCCAAAGTGCTGGGACAACAGGCATGAGCCACCACACCCATCATGACAGAGAAATTTTACCACAAGCTGCCATCTGAACTCATATTGCAGGAAGAAAGACTGAAGTTTGTCAACACACTGGACATCTCTACTCTTTCTGCAGGCTGTTGCTTGTGAGCCTTCATCTGCATGATAAGAACACCTCAGCTCACCATGCATCTCCTCCCCTCTCCTTCCCATAACCTATTGCCACCTCCCCCGAGATGCTCCAAATCTCTCTTCCTTTCCATATGGTATAGAAACTTCAGCCATTTGGCCCTCTTTTAGTCTCATATTTTGTGTGGCCCCTATGCACATGTTCTTGTTAATACATTTGTGTGCCTTTTCTCTTATTTATCTATTGTCCATTTATTTCAGCAGACTTAAAGACTCAAACCTTCAGCAGGGGAGGGAGAGATATTCTACACCCCAGGATCAAGGAATGCTGAGAAGGCCATCAACACATGTCTGTTTTCAGTACTGCTTTTTCTTTTTCTTTTTCTTTTTTTTTTTTTTTTTGAGGTGGAGTCATCTTGCTCTGTCACCCAGGCTGGAGTGCAGTGGCATGATCTCAGCTCACTGCAACCTCCACTTCCAGGTTCAAGCATTCTCCTGCCTCAGCCTCCCAAGTAGCTGGGATTACAGGTGCGTGCCACCACACCCAGCTAATTTTTTGTATTTTTAGTAGAGATGGAGTTTCACCATGTTGGCCAGGCTGGTCTTGAATTCCTGACCTCAGGTGATCCACCCGCCTCAGCCACCGTGCCTGGCCTGATTTTTCTTTTTCTTTTTTTTTTTTTTTTTTGAGACGGAGTCTCACTCTGTTGCCCAGGCTGGAGTGCAGTGGTGTGATCTCAGCTCACTGCAAGCTCCGCCTCCTGGGTTCACACCATTCTCCTGCCTCAGCCTCCCGAGTAGCTGGGACTACAGGCACCTGCCACCACGCCCGGCTAATTTTTTTGTATTTTTAGTAGAGATGGGGTTTCACCGTGTTAGCCAGGATGGTCTCGATCTCCTGACCTCGTGATTCACCCACCTCGGCCTCCCACAGTGCTGGGATTACAGGCGTGAGCCACCGCGCCCGGCCCAATCTCACTTTTATAACTAGTATTGCAATGAACATCCTTAAACACATATTTTTGCCAAGGATTCCTTCTCAGTGCCACTCTCCTCTGATTTCCAGACCCCCTCAATATCCTCCTCAGATTTGCCCTGCACTTCTTGTTCCATACTTGGGGTCCCAAGAACAAGCTGCCTGATGCCTCTACTATCATTACCTCTATTGGGACCCAGAAACCAATACCCCAAAATATGGTGCATGGACATGCTGAACTGAAGAAGATGCCTCAAGGCAAGTTCTCTCTGGCCTCCCCACTCGACTCCCCGCCCCACCCTCTATCGTTTGTCTCTCTCAAAACACAGGATGAAGTTGTTCTCTGAAGTTCCTTTATCTACCTAAAGTCTGGACACACCAAAGGGGGAAAAAAAAAAAACAGTTACCTCTGGTCCCATCCTTGAGTTTTCATTAACTGAACTCATATCTCAGGAAGAAAGAATAAAGTCTGTCAACACACTAGATGGACTTTTTTTCCCCACAAACCATTGTATCTGCTCTGTGGGCCCAACAGACTTGGTCCCAGGCCACAGTATATTCTTCAAGCACGTTGTATTCCCCTAAAAATCATTTGCTATCCCCCTAAAATCATCCACACTTCCCCATCTTCCTTTCCCCTAAAAAGAAGGGTATATAAGCATCTGCACCCCATTGGGTTAATGGATAATTATTCTCCTGCAATTCCCCTATGCTATGCATATTAAAATAAATTCATATGCCTTTTCTCCAATTAATCTGCCCTCTGTGAGTTGATTTTTCAGTGAACTTTCAGAGGGCAAAGGCGAAGTTTTTCCCCTGGCCCTTACATTTCCATAGCCTGAGTAAGGAAGACAGAAATGAGTTAGGAGGCCTTCTCTTTTTTTTTTTTTTTTTTGAATCAGAGTCTTGCTCTGTTGCCCAGGCTGGAGTGCAGTGGTGCGATCTCAACTCACTGCAACCTCCACCAGGAAGGCCTTCTAAAATTGGGAAATCCAAGGCTCAGTTCTCACTCCACAATGGCCAACTGTGGCAGTAGAGTACTCAACTAGGGCCAGAAATTCTGGTGAGATACCCTCCTTGGCCCACTTATGTGTCTTTAAAGTAATTATTTGCTCTTTCCTTTAAAGCAGGCACAGCCTTCCAAGAGGTTGTCTTGGCATCAAATAAATTACTTTTCCTGTGTCCCACCAATGGGAAAATCATGGAAGTCTCCAGAAATATGACTGTAGTGAATGCTGTAGTGTGCTACCCAGATCAAGGCCCTCATTTCCCCAGATGCCAGAGTGCTGGCTGCTTGTAGTTATGCCTGTCTCTGGGCATTGCCCTTGGCTAAAGTAAGCTGCCTCACCCCAAGATCACACCGCTTCCCCAGAGGCAACATGAATCAATGACAGGACCATGTGGGGGTAAAAAGGCCTGGAAAAAGTCTTCTCAAAATTCCTGTCTCATTTTGAGAAGACTCTGAAAGATCATCCCATGATGTTTTTTATGTGTTTCAGTTACCTACTGTCACATAACAAATCACGCCAAAATTTAGTGGCTTAAAACAAAATGATTTGTTATTTTTCATGATTCTATGGATTGATGGGGCTCAACTGGCTGGGTGTTCTGCTCTAAGCGGTAGAGATGAAGTTACTCATGCAAATGCATTCAGTTGGGAGTTTGGTGGGAGTCTTCTGCTCTAAGCGGTAGATATGAAGTTACTCATGCAAATGCATTCAGTTGGGAGTTTGGTGGGAGTCTTCTGCTCTAAGCGGTAGATATGAAGTTACTCATGCAAATGCATTCAGTTGGGAGTTTGGTGGGAACTGCAGCACCCAAGATTAATTGCCTCTCATCCTCTAGAGTCTCTCTCTACATTGCCTTCATTGTTCAGTAGTCTAATATGGGCTGCTTTGTGTGTCACAGCTGCATTCTGAAGAGTGTTTCAAGAGGGCAAGCCCCACTGGGGGGCACTTATCAAATCTCTGCTTGCATCATTCTAGCTGATGTCCTGTTGGCCACACCCTGAGTTAACACAGAATTATATACCAGAAGGGATAGTTCACTGGGGCTACTAATGTAACAACCTACCATTGTCTGCCCTCTGACTCTTAATAATTCATATCTGCTTGCAAAATAGGGTCATCCCTAAAGGCAAAAACAGAACTTCCAAAGTATCTTTCTGTGGCAACATTAGGCTCAGGCTTGAAGTCCCTGATTTCACCATCAAAGTCAGATCCAGGGGGAACGATGCTATTCAGGTAAGGTTCCCCAGGTGTTGTTCCTAGGAGCAGAGACCTATGAACTAAAAAGACCAGTTATCTATTCCTCCAACACCTGAAAAATACTGTAGAGCCAGGAAAACTGCAATACTCCCATTCAAAAAGTTGAGGAGAAAGGGAGGCACGTAATAATCACCAGTCCATAGCTATTTTTAAGAAAAATATTTTTGTGTACTAATGTAATTGCATCCCACAAATTTTGGACCTTTATTTTTACTTTTATTCAACTAAACATATTCCATAATGTCACTTGTGACCGTTTTTTAGACAGGGTCTTGCTCTGTTGCCCAGGCAGGAGTGCAGTGGCTCAATCACAGCTCACTGCAGCCTCAACCTCCTGGGCTCAAGTGATCTTCACGCCTTATACTCCAGAGTAGATGGAACGACAGGTGCACACCACCACAACTGGCTCATTTTTTTTAATTTTTTTGTAGAGACAAAGTCTCACTATGTTGCCCAGGCTGGTCTCGTACTCCTGGGCTCAAGCAGTCTTCCCAACACAGCCTCCAAAAGTGTTGGGATTACAGGAGTGAACCACCGTGCCTAGCTTATTAAAAAAATTTTTTTTGGAGACAGAGGCTTTCACTTATCACCCAGGCTGGAATGCAGTGGCCCCATCACAGCTCACTGCAGCCTGGACCTCCGAGCGCAAGTGATTTCTGCACCTCAGCCTCCTGTGTAGCTGGAACTTCAGGCATACGCCACCACACCTGGCTAATTTTTTTTTTTTTTTTAGTAGAGACAAAGTCTAACTACGCTGCCCAGGTGGTCCTAATCTCCTGGGCTCAAGAGAACTTCCTGCCTAGGCCTCCCAAAGTGCTGGGATTACAGGCATGATCCACCACTGGCCTGAGCAGTGCGCTTTTAAATAAACTGTGGGACAAATTAAAAAGTCGCAAGGCCTTTTTAAGTGTTCTGGAACTGTGATTTCAGCTACTCTGGAGGCCGAGTTAGGAGGATCACTTGAGCCTGGAAGGTCAATGCTACAGTGAGCAGTGATAGAGCCACTGCACCCCAGCCTGGGCAACAGAGTGAGACCTTGTCTCAAAAAAAAAAAAAAAAAAGAAAAGAGAAAAGAAATATGTTGCTCAATTTCCACATATTCAGGAATTTCTAGATATTATACTGTTATTCATGATCAATTTAATACCTCTGTGATTGATTACTAATTTAATACCTCAGAAAATGTACTCTGTGTATTTTCAATCCTTTGAAATTTATTAAGGTTTGTTTATTAAGAGGGCCCTGCATATGGTCTTAGTGAATGTGCATATGATCTATACTGGTAAATATTCTATGTTTTTTTACACAGTCTGTCAATCTCTGTCTGTTACATAAAAGTATTTAAGGCCGGGTGTGTTGGCTCACGCCTGTAATCCCAGCAGTTTGGGAGGCTGAGGCGGGCAGATCATGAGGTCAGGAGATCGAGACCATCCTGGCTAACACGGTGAAACCCCATCTCTAATAAAAATACAAAAAATTAGACGGGCGCAGTGGCGGGCGCCTGTAGTCCCAGCTACTTGGGAGGCTGAGGCAGGATAATGATGTGAACCCGGGAGGCGGAGCTTGCAGTGAGCTGAGATCGCGCCATTGCACTCCAACCTGGGTGACAGAGCAAGACTCCGTCTCAAAAAAAAAAAAAAATTTAGGTCATTGATATTAGATAACTATTACTGTATGGTCGGGTTTACCATCTTGGTTTGGTTTTCTATTTGTCTCATGTTTCTTTTTTCTTTGCTTGCCCTTCTTGCTCTTATTTTGGGTGAATTGGATATCATGTAGTATGCCATTGACTTCATTTATTAAATTTTAGCTCAGCCTCTTGGTGTTGCTTCTAGAGTTTTCTCTAGAAATTGAAACATGCATCTGTAACTTGTCCATGATACTAAACTCCAGCCTGCCTGTCAGCATATCCCCTCTGCCTCCCATGTGTCACCTCCCACTGTGGATTGTCTGTCCCTCGTCCACACCATTTCTCCAGTCCTGGGATCTGTTCCTGCATGCATTCGCCTACCAGATACACACTTATCGAGCAACACACTAACGCAGGAAGAATGTATCAAGAAATAGAAGGAGAGTTGGCTCCTTCCACCACTAGAAGTGACAAGTGACAAGGCAATTTAATCATTAACTATTAACTAAAAGACCAATTTGAGATGATGCTGTTGATGTAATATTATTATAAGGATAAAGCCAGGCCGGGTGCCGTGGCTCACGCCTGTAATCCCAGCACTTTGGGAGGCTGAGGCAGGTGGATCGCTTGAGGTCAGGAGTTCAAGACCAGCCTGGCCAACGTGGTGAAACCCCATCTCTACTAAAAATACAAAAATTATCCAGGCATAGGGGCACACACTGGTAACCTCAGCTACTCAGGAGGCTGAGGCAGGAGAATCACTTGAACCAGGAAGCGGAGGTTGCAGTGAGCCGAGATTGCACCACTGCACTCCAGCCTGGGAGACAGAGTCTCACTCTGACTCGATTTTTTTTAAAAAAGGATAAAGCCAGCCCCTCTCTTTCACTCTTCCACCATCTCACAAGCATTCCTGGTCAGATAGACCTAAATGTAAACATTGTGGGCTACTGCACAAAAAGATCACCCGGGTGCAGCTGCAGTCATTGAACTAGAAAAGCCAAAAAGATCCTGGGTGATGTGGAACCAATATTCCACACCGGTGCATCTGAGGATGTTTTAACAGCATCTTGAAATAATAAGACCAGTGCACAGATCTATATTTGTAAGGATGTGCACAGAAGTGCCTTTTATAATTGCATAAAAGTTCATTTTATTAGGGCACTGATTAGAATAAACTATGGTTAATCATATGCATAATATTATTCAGCCTTTTGAAATAATGATGTTGGCCTAAGATGACATGGAAGGATATCCAGAATGTGTATGTCCAGTGAGAAAAGCAGGTCACTGAACACTATATACTGGGTGATCCGGTTTGTATAAATGTATTATGGGCAATGAGATCACAGTATAAGGCGTACAGTATGGATGACATCTAGTTTTGAATCCTGCTATATTCCAGGACATAACACAGTGATTAGCAGATTAACACATGGTAGGTTATCAATAAATATTTGTTGAATATACACTTAATTAAAAATCTGGACTGCTAACCCCCTAGTTGCTAGTAATAGGAAGATGGGTGATAATTTTTTCTTTTTTAATGACTTTAAGTTTTATTTTTTCTACAAGAAACGTGCTGAGAAGAGGACTGCAACGACTGCTTTCAAAATAACACCAGAATAAATACATACGTAGTGTAAGCAAGCGACCACTGTTGTATCAAAAGCCCTTTGTTGTATCTGTTGGTGGCGGAGGCAGCCAGCGGTTAACTGAGGTTCTACTGAGCTCTGTGGACTGCAGAGTTGTCTTCTCAAGTTTGCTTCTAGGGACAAATTAGTGACTTTATGATGTCAATCTGTCCTAAGTCCATGGCCAAAGAGAAAAAAATAATGCTGAAAAAGTCAAAATTCTTAGAATTCTTAGAGAATTATAAAACTGCATAGGGGCTGGGCGTGGTGGCTCATGCCTGTAATCCCAGCACTTTGGGAGGCTGAGGCAGGCGGATGACCTGAGGTCAGGGGTTTGAGACCAGCCTGGCCAACATGGTGAAACTCCGTCTCTACTAAAAATATAAAAATTAGCCGGGCATGGTGGCGTGTGCCTGTAGTCCCAGATACTCGGGAGGCTGAGGCAGGAGAATCACTTGAACCCAGGAGATGGAGGTTGCAGTGAACTGAAATTGTGCCACTGCACTCCAGCCTGGGCAACAGAGTGAGACTCCGTCTCCAAAAAGAAAACAAACAAAAAAACTGCACAAGGATATGAATTTCTGAATAGATTTCTGAGTCACATTCCACTATCCAGAGAATAAAGATAAGTTCATAATTATGGTGTCCAGTATCAAGTACATACCAGAAAAAGACTTTTTAAAGGATGCAAGTAGATAACAATTCTTTCTTTCTTTTTCTTTTCTTTTTTTTTATTTTTTGAGACAGAGTCTCACTCTGTGACCAGGCTGGAGTGCAGTGGCGCGATCTCAGCTCACTGCAACCTCCACCTCCCGGGTTCAAGCAATTCTCCTGCCTCAGCCTCCCAAGTAACTGGGACTACAGGCGTGCACCACCACTTCCAGCTAATTTTTGTATTTTTAGTAGAGACAGGGTTGCACCATGTTGGCCGGGATGCTCTCAATCTATTGACCTCGTGATCTGCCAGCCTCAGACTCCCAAAGTGCTGGGATTACAGACGTGAGCCACCAAGCCTGACCGATGACAATTCTTTCTACCACAGTAAACACAGTAGTGGTAACAAAATGATTATTCTCAGACTAAAATGAAAACTTAAAACCCAATAAAATCCCTGAGCTTCCAGGATCAGAGAATGGCACAGAGAGCAGTATAAGAGGCCAGGAGAAAATATAAGATTTTAAATATTTTATGTGTACCTTTCTTTTTGTTTTCCACTGACTAAAAAATAAAGGAAAAATGTTTAAGTTAACTCACAAAATACTTTTTTTAAAAAAAGACATGGAGGACATTAGGAAGAAGGGAAAGAAAATTAGGTCGAAAGAAATAAAGTGAATCCAGGGATGAGATTAATACACAAAGTGTTTGCCTTGAAAGTCCTTTACACTTGCTAGATATGGGTCACAATTTGACTCAGCTTCCCAGCAGCCTATGCAAAGAAAAAACAAGACCAGCTGTATTACTCACAATGTCCATTGGATAAAAACAAATCCAGTGCTCAGAAGAAGACAAATTCGAAGACCAGAAAGGTATTTCTTCCATGTGTTTCTATCCAAATGGCCTGTGTCACGTAGTAAACAAGGCCCTAAAACCATCTTTACAGTAAACAAAACAATGAGTACCTCGAGGATTGTTAACCTCCCTTATTTAAGTTAACACATTAACCCATGTGAGTGTAAATAAAGGAATCCTACCGGGGTGGAAAGCATGGGGTCATCCAAGCCGCCATATTCAATTCCAAAATAAATGCTAATGAAGAATGGAGCTCTCTCGTGCGTGAATGAATGTGTGACTGCCCATGATATTGTGATACAATAAAAAATACATATATTTAGCCTTCATCCCACGTTCCTGGCACAGAGCTCCTAAAACCCTTGGAATTTCTGAGTGATAGGAGTGAGGAGTATTTGTTACTTATCATAAGCCTTCTTCAACCAAACCTGAGTTTATCTAATAAGCTGACACTTGGAGGCTGGGGCTGATGGCCAGAGGAAATAACCGTGTATTTTAAAGGGTTGGAACTTTCAGCTCCTTTATTCCCCATTCCCCTGACCCCTACTCCCCAAACACCCCCACCTCCAGAGAGTGGAGAAGGGCTACAGATTGAGGTAATCATTAATGACCAAAGATTTAATCAATCATGTCTACATAGCCAGAACCTCTATAAAAACCCCAAACAGGCCAGGTGCAGTGGCTTATGCCTGTAATCCCAGCATTTTGAAAGGCTGAGGTGGGAGAATCACTTGAGGTCAGGAGTTTGAGACTAGCTTGGCCAACGTGGCAAAACCCTGTCTCTACTAAAAATACAAAAATTAGCTGAGCTTGGTAGCCTTCATCTATAATCCCAGCTACTTGGGAGGTTGAGGCACGAGAATCACTTGAACTCGTGGGATGGAGGTTGCAGTGAGCTGAGATCATGCCATTACACTCCAGCCTGGGTAACAGAGCGAGACTCTGTCAAAAACAAACAAACAAAAAAGGCATTTGGAGAGCTTCTGGGTGGGTGAGTATCCATTCTGGGAGAGTGGTGCACTCCAACTTCATAAGGACAGAAACTCCTCTGCTTGGGAGCCTGTGGGACCTTTCCCTTTGTACCTGCTCCTCACCTGGCTTCCATCTGTGCCCTTTATTGTATCCCGTATAATAACCAGCAGACACAAATTAAGTGCTTCCCTGAGTTATGTGAGCTGTTAGAACCAATTACGGGACCTGAGGAAGGGTTCATAGGAGTCCCCAATTTGTAGCCAAGTCAGACAGAAGTGTGAATAACTTGGGGGCCCACTATTTGAGATTGGCGTCTGAAGTGGGGGGCAGGCTTGTGGGACTGAGCCCTTAACCTGCATGCTTTGATGGAACTCTAGTTTGTTCATGCTAGAATTGAATCACTGGACACCCAGCTGGTATCCTCAGAGAACTGGAGAATTTCGTGATATGGAAAAGCCACGTATTTGGTGCCAGAAGTGCTGTGAGTAGAGAGCACGCTTTTTCTTTGTACTGCCATGGAGACAAGTCTTCCTAAATATTTCTTCAATTCGACCAAATGTTTGCTAAGTATTGAACAGCAGTGAGTTTGAGGTTGTGGCTCTGATCTAACAAGGATCCAGAATATTCCACATTGCTGGTTAAGTGTAAATCTCAATGTTTGAATAGACAGCTGCGCAGGGTTAACAACCTCTTCTGAAATTCAAGGGGCCCAAATAGAGGCCACCAGAACCCCCAAAAAACCGGGCCAAGCAGAACCCAGACAGGCCACTCCAGTTTCAACTTCAGACTCACACACAAATGACTGGGCCCCAAATTCTTATATCAGTGTTCCTGACCTTTTCAGGTTCAGGAACCATTTTTAATGCTCCCCATGTGTATAATAGTAATTGTACTGTTGGAATTGGTTGACTGAAAAATGTACACAATGGCCAGGTGTTGTGGCTCACGCCTGTGATCCCAGCACTTTGGGAGGCCGAGGTGGACAGATCACTTGAGGTCAGGAGTTCGAGACCAGCCTGGTCAACATGGTGAAACCCCATCTCTACTAAAAATACAAAAATTAGCCAGGCATGGTGGTGGGCGCCTGTAATCCCAGCTACTCGGGAGGCTGAGGCACGAGAATCACTTGAACCCAAGAGATGGAGGTTGCAGTGAGCCAAGGTCGCACCACTGCACTCCAGCCTGGGTGACAGGGCGAGACTTCATCTCAAAATAAAATAAAATACAATAAAATAAAGTGTACACAATGACAGACTCCTTGTTAAAATTTATGCATGTAATAAATACTCATTGTGGAAAACCCAACCACACAAAAATCAAAGATTTTTTTAAAATCACCATTTTGCTTACCTGGTGCCCAGATAGATATCATTCTATTGGAGTGGGAGGTCTTTTGGGCAGGTGGGGTGCCAGGGTCTATCTACTTCTCTCTAGGGAAGCCAACAAGGAATCAAATATTCTCTCTTCCAGGCTCTTTATAACTAGTACATAGTCATGTGATCTGAGCTTAGCCAATCAGATGCTCCTGCCAAGGGCTTTGGATTGTGAGGAAGTGATGCAAAGGCCCTGTGGTCAACCAGAGATTTTTCACAATGGCTGCAGCAGAGTCAAGGGTCCAATAGCATGGTCCTGAGGGGCCAGCAGCAATAATGCCAGGGCCAGCATCCCAAGCTGACTGTTCCCGGTCTCCCTGATTCCAGCAGAACATCCCAGAGGGGCTTCTTTGATATGTCCCTTGAATTAAGTGGATGCCAGGTCCCCCTGAGAAAAGACCATGTGATAACATCAAAAATATATTCTCTGTTTTAGCCCTTCCTTTCCCACAGGGGAACTGACCATGGACCAGGGAAACTACAGTGGGGAAAGGGATGATCGAGACCTTTGAGGGGGTTTGGGACAGTAACTGTAAACTGACACAGACCCCCTGGGGAACAGAACACTACTGACAAATTTGATGGGATTCCTGTTCATGGTAGGCCTGATGGAATCCTGAACCCATCACTTCTCCAGTGCCTGGGTGTAGAGTTGGAATAGATCCCCTAAGCTACAGGCGGAATCTCCACACTGGCTCTGTGACCCAAAAAGTAAGGGCTATTATGACAGACGGAGCAAAGGGAAGCCCTGGACCCTCCCCAGTCCCTTCAACAAAATAGCAAATCTAGAGGAACACTGCATCCCTGGTGGGAACACAGATGTTGATATCACTGTGAATGAGTCAAAAGGGGTGTGTGTGTGTGCGTGTGCACGCGTGCGTGCATGTGGAGGCAGTGGGTGATTCCCCTCACAGCTCTACGTAACTCTCCCGTCTTCTGGCCAGTGCAGAATGGTGGGTCCTGGAGGGGTGGACAGCAGCATGTTGTCTGCATCTTGCTCATGGGCTCTGTGCTGGGTGGACTTTAGCCACCTCACCATCCTGCAGGACATCGTGCTGGTCCACTGCACTGACCGTATCAGGCCTAGGACTTGGTGAGGTGCCTTAGATGCTCCAGAAGTTACTTATATTCACCAATGGCCTCCGTATGGCTTCCAATAGGAAATAAGTGAACGGGTAGATTAATTACTCAGTGTTTTATACAAATAGATTGGACAAGGCTTGGCTCTTAAAGACAGCAATCCCAAATAGCTGCAAGATGTTTAGCTTTTTTATTTTCTACTTTGTTTAATATATTTTCTAATCAAAGTATGTAATACTATACATAGATTTTTTTTTAGGGCAAGTAGAATAGCTTTTACAATGGAAACAAAGCCGCCTCCTGGTTTTCCTTCCAACTCTGAGCTCCACTCCAAAAAGGCCACCACTTTTTTAATGTAAACTTGTTATTATATTAAGAAAAGGACATAAATCATAAGTGACCAGCTCAATACATTTTTACAAAGTGAACACACCTATGTAAACAACACGTACTTTTAACAACTCAGGTTTGAGTTTTTGGGTGGTTACTTCCATGCAGCAAAATAAGATACTCATGTACTACTTTATTTATTTTAGTATTATTATTATTATTATCATTATTATTTTGAGACAGGGTCTTGCTCTGTTGCCCACGTTGGAGGGCAGTGGCACTATCTCAGCTAACTGCAACCTCTGGCTCCCGGGTTCAAGTGATTCTCCTGCCTCAGCCTCCTGAGTAGATGGGATTACAGGAGCTCACCACTATGCCCAACTAATTTTTGTAGTTTTAGTAGAGACGGAGTTTCACCATGTTGGCCAGGCTGGTCTCGAATTTCTGACCTCAAGTGATCTGCCTGCCTCGGCCTCCCAAAGTGCTGGGACTACAGGCATGAGCCACTGCGCCTGGCCTTAACTTTAATAAACCTATTTTTGAGTAGACAGTTCATTCCTGTGGAACAAAATTCAAAAGAAACAAATGGATAGGCAGTGTTAAATGTCCCTCCCACCCATAAATCTTAACCTGTCATTTCCCTTTGTCAGAAGCCATCCTGTTACCAGTAGCTTGGATTTCCTTCTAAAGGCAATCTATTATTTGACCTATTTTAAATATTTTATTTAATAATTTATGTCCTATCTCAATATAAAACAATTGAAGATGTTGGGTTATACAATTTGAAGGGCAGAATTACTCTCAAAGCAGTGAAAACTGACAACACCGAAGAAGTAAGGTGTTCACTGAGCTTTTCCAAATATCGTTAACAATTCATAGAAAGATACTGATTCTTTTGGCCTTTCCCTCATGGTAGCAAGATGGCTGCCATAGCTCCAAATATCAAGTCTTCACACAACATTCTGTGAAGCAAGGATGATGATGGCCCCAAAAGGTCCTGTCAACTTCCCTAGTCAGGGAAGGAAATCTTTCCTGGAAATCTCTCCTTGTCTTGGACTGGCTAGAATTGAGCAGCATGCCCACCTCAAGACCAATCACTAGCAATGAAGAACAGTCGGCTTCATCTATTCGCGTTTCAACCCCTGAGGCTGGGTCCATTGCTTTTATACCAAAATCAGGGCTCAATAAGCATGAGTGGCCAATGAGCAGAAAACCAACAGTGTCTGCCACAGCCAGTACCTTTGTCCTGTCACTGTCTAAACCTGAAAACCAATCTAAACTAAGTTGTTAATCAGGCCATGGAAATAAATCAACCTTGGAAGAGAATGATGATAGCATACCTTCTAGACCTGTGCTGTCCAATATGGGAGCCACACGTGCCATTTAAACTTAACTTTACATTACTTAAAATTAAACAAAATTTTAAATGCAGTTCCTCAGTCACACAAGCCACATCTCAGCTGTTCAATAGCCTCATGTGACTAGTGGCTACTGTACCGGATCGCACAGATTTAGAACATTTTCTTCATTGCAGAAAGCTCTATTGGCAACCACTGCCTGTCCATCTGCTGCTACCACTGATAAGAGGCTTCTCTAAAGTGGTGAAGTGAGAGTTTCTCTAAAGTGGTGAGGTGGTGCCACCTTAGTGTCATTAGCAACACCGCCATCATCTTTGTCCAGTGCAACCTGAAATTGATAAGCTGAACATCCTCTAGCCAGTGATCACAGAAGCTCCCTGTCCTGCAGAGTCACGTCAGGGTCAGTCACAGAGCTCTGACAAGATCTGGTGCAGAGGAACCTCATGTTTCCATGCACTCACTGAGCCCATCTTCCTGACCGGGTTCTTGATCCACCCCTCTGGGAAAGAGAGGCACTGGCCAGGAGCTGGCTTGGGCAACTAACGTTATCATAAGATTATTTTAATGGTCACCTTGTTCTATATCAGGCACCTCATGAACGATGATCATGAAGTCACCCACTGCCCATTGCCCCAACACTTGCACACTTCCTATTTTTTCATCAGCCAGGGACCAAGGAGCTGCAGAAAGTGAACAGAATGAGACATACAGGTACAGGGGCAGGGCGTCTGTGGTGGGCACCGGCCCTCATGCCCACCCCACAGATACAGCTCACATTGTATTTGATAGTCTATAAAAGGGCACCTGCTCTGAGACTTGAGGGAGGAATAAGGTTGCCTCCAGTAATAACTGCTCTTTGCTCCACTTTAACCTCAGTGGGCCTGATAGTTGAGGTGCCAGCTTGGGTGCAGTTGGTGCAGCCCTGTCCTGGGGGAGGGAAAGGCCAACCAGGGTCCCATTCAACTCTTAGAGACCATGGTTTCTTCCTGGCCAATTTTGGCTGGTGCCATTCTCCCAGGAGGGGACCTTGGGAGACTTACACTGAAGCTCTAACTTGATCTGGCCCAGTAGATTTGAAAGGAGGCCCAAATTGAGTGGCTTCGAAGTCACCATATGTCCTTGCTGCACAAATGAGCTGCTGTTCTCCTCCTCACCCCTACTGGGGCCTCAGATGCTCACAGATCCCCACGAAGTCACCTTGCAGCTGTGGCCACCAAGGTGACAGGTGTAGACACTCTCCCCACAGTTATGTGCCAGGTGTCGGCTGACAGAGGACTGCCCCCACTGTGATGCCCTCAGCCAGTACAGGTGTGTCCTGGGGGCCTGCCTGCCCCTCCTCCTGGCACCACTGACTAGTCCAGGGCTCAGCAGGAGCATGATAGGCACTGAAGCCTGGCCTCTGCCCATCAGCATTTCCTGCAGGCTTCTTCAATCCCATTTATGCCTAGTGTTCCATTATTGGAACGCTAAGCATGTGGGAGTTATTTATATCCTGCTGCTCAAGGTCATTGCCAAGGTCTGATTTTTCACACGTCTGCAATTCAAAAAATTGCAACCTCCTGCATAAGTGGGTTAACAAACCTTCACCAGACCCCTAAAGTTCAGGCGAAATTGAGATATTTGACCCCCATAGGAACACCAGCTGGCACAGAGATCTGCATTCCTGGTGCCCTGATGGGAACCAGCCTGGGCCTGGCAGAGGAGGAAACGAGGTCCCAGCACACCGACGAGCAGGCCTGCTCCACCTCAGGGGCCCCCAGCACTTGTCAGACCCAGTTTCAAGTTTCCAGCCCCTCTTCCCACCTCAGCCTCTTCCCTCCATGGGTCCTGGGGGCTCCTCCAATTTCCTTTCCCTCTGAGGTCTTCCTCATGTTAAAGATCTTCCTCCCTCCACCCGGCTCCCCAGGAAGCCAGAAAGTCTCCCCAGGTCCAGCCTTCCTTTTAGCTCCCAAATCAAACATCTTAGGGAAAAAGAGGAAAAGTACAGGGAGAGAAGAGAGGAAGGAAAGGAAAGAAGAGAGAAAGGGGGAGGTGGGGAGAGGGGAAGGGAGGAAATGAAGAAAGAAGGAGAGGAGAATAGGGCGACAGAGTGTGAGTAAAGAGGAAAAAGGAGCTGGCAAGCAACTAGAGGGAGATTACTCCTTGTTTTCCAAACCAGCACTTTCTGGTCACTTTTTTTTTTTTGAGACAAGTTCTTGATCTCTCACTCAGGCTGGAGTGCAGTGGCACAATCACGGCTCACTGCAGCCTCGACCTCTCGGGCTCAAGCCATCCACCCACCCCAACCTCCCAAGGAGTAACTGACTAGATACACACTGCCATACCCAATTAACTGTTTGATTTTTGTTTGTTTGTTTATTTAGGGGTGGGGTCTCGCTATGATGCCCAGGCTGGTCTAAAACTCCTGGGCTCAAGAAATCCTTCCACCTCAGTTTCCCAAAGTACCGGGATTACAGGTGTGAGCCACCACACCAGTCTCTTATCACTTGATTCCCACCAAATTCTGTTTAAGTGAACATGAAGAGGTAAAGTATTTCAAAAATCCCAGTTTACTTTATATCTTCATTGAACACCAGAGAAAGAAGAAGTCCATTAATTTTATGATGTTTTTCTAGGGTGTGGTGGGAGAGGAAGAAGAAATATTCTTGGCATCTTGCCTTTTTAAAAAATAAAAAAAAGATCTTTGCAGTTTCCTGTTAATTTAATACCAGAACCTTTGCTGTGTAAATAACACAGATAAAGATAAACTTTACTGGCCCTGGACTCCAACCTTTGTTTAACATTCCACCCCTCTCGGATCCATCCCCCATCCCGCCTATGGAAATTTGTAATTAGTTGTGGAGATTTAGAGGCTGAGAATATATAGTTCAGGAGGCAGAGCATGTTGGTTTTAGACAAGCCTTGTAAGAATGTGCTAAAAATCCCAGTATACCTGACAGTTCTTCTCTAGAACTTGTCTTTCTCTCTTCCTCAGAGGTGACCTGGATGGGGTTAATTCCCTTTCTGGTCAACTTGTAGGTTTCACCCTGGCTCTGCCACCCACCCTCCCAGTTTATTATACCCACTTAGGCTGTGCTTTGCTGGCATGGCCTTGCACTGTTATTTAGACAAGTGATTTAATCCCTCTTACTTGCTATTATTGAGCACTCTTAGTTCCTTTTTTTTAAGATAGTCTCACTCTGTCACCCAGGCTGGAGTACACTGGTATAATCTTGGCTCACCGCAACCTCTGTCTCCTGGGTTCAAGCGAGTCTCCTGCCTCAGCCTCCCAAGTAGCTGGGATTACAGGCACACACCACCATGCCCAGCTAATTTTTGTATTTTTATTAGAGACGGGGTTTCACCATTTTGGCCAGGCTGGTCTTGAACTCCTGACTTCAGATGATCTGCCGGCCTCGGTCTCCAAAGTGCTGGGGTAACAGGTGTGAGCCACCATGCCCAGCCAGATTTAGTTCCCTTTTTGATAGGGCACTTCCTCCAATAGTGTTTTCAAAGTTCCTCCAATAGTGTTTTCAAAGAGGGGCTATATGTGATATGCCTTCTGATTCTGTACATACCTGATAATTTAGCTAGAAATCCAAATCTAGGGTCAAAGTTATTTTTCTTTGACACTTTAAAACAATTTTTCCATTTTTTCTTAAACCCAATGTTGTTGCTAAGAAATCTGAAGTCAGCCAGATTTTTGTTCCTTTCTCAGTCCTTCTACTATCCAGCTTCTGGGAATACAGGTGTGATGGCCCAAGCTTTAGCAGCCAATTTGGATTATGAAGATGTCAGAGGGCAAGAGTGACTTGGTATGAAATTTGAGTCTTCAAACACCTAGTAAAGCAGAACTATTATACTATTTCAGCCATAAACTGTCCATCCCCAAACTTCTACAAAAGAGAAAAAGAAATTTTCATTGTTATTAGTGTTGTCTGTGTTATTAAGAAATGAATCCTAATTCATATATCCATTAAACCTGCTTTGTTTTATACTTTCCAGAAGGGTAACTGTTTTTATTTTTTATTTTATTTTATTTATTTATTTATTTTTTGAGACAGAGTTTCGCTCTTGATGCCCAGGCTGGAGTGCAATGGCACAATCTTAGCTCACCAAAACCTCCACCTCCTGGATTCAAGCCATTCTCCTACCTTAGCCTCCCAAGTAGCTGGGACTACAGGCATGCACCACCATGCCTGGCTAATTTTGTATTTTTAGTAGAGACAGGGTTTCTCCATGTTGGTCAGGCTGGCCTCCAACCCCCGACCTCAGGTGATCCACCTGCCTTGGCCTCCCAAAGTGCTGGGATTACAGACACAAGCCACAGCACCCGGCCCCAGAAGTCTAATTATTTTTCCCAGTGAATTCATGTTTCCCTAGATATCAGCTACTTTGGCTGGCGATAGGTACACCTGGAAGAGACTAAAACCTAGGCTCTTCCTATATATCCCACCTGGGAGCTGAAGGAATGGGGGTGTGATGGGACTTGCCTCTGGCATCAAATGTGAATGTAGCCACTCCCCATGTGCCACCCTCACACACACCAGACACCCCACTCAGGGAACTTCTGGGCACTCTCCCCTGGCCAATCCTCTTTCATAAGGCAGGTCTTGTGGTTGGAATTCCTGACCCATGAAGTGGGAAGAAGAGGCTGCCGGGTCTGGTTTTTCTGTGCTGCTAGCCCCAGCCTGATATGCCATCCCTGGCTAGCACAGCTGTTTTCTGCCTCCCAGCAGTGCTGGGGAGATGGGGTTGAGAAATGGTCTACTCAGGCCAATGCAAGCAAAGAAAAGAGCACAAGTGTATAGCGTTCACTCAGCCTATCCCCCTTCTATGGCACTGAGGGGAGGAGGCGACAGGCCTTCCCTGGTTTTACATTGGTTTCTCAGAGTCCTTACCAACTCCCCTCTTGCTTCTGCGGCGTCTTTAGGGTACTATTCAGAGGAAGGTGCCAGCCCTTTAAGTACATTATCATCTTGTCACTTTCTGCTTTAATTTTACATTTCATTAAAAATTACGTGAAATGTAAAACTCAGTTCTTCAGCTGCACTCGCCAGATTTCAGGTACTCAATAATAGTCACATATGGTGCAGACAATAAAAAACTTTTCCATCATCACAGAATGTTCTATTGGACAAGGCTGACCTAGATCCTTAGAAGGAAGGGAAATGCATTCCTGCTTCTGACCTGGCTGGCCCCTTGCTCCCCACGCAGATCAGAGCACCATCCGTGTCCTGCATCTGGCCCCCTAGACTTTCTGCTTTACGGAAACAGTCTGGGTTTCACCCCCAGCGCCTGGGGTGGTACAGTAAGTATTTGTGGAAATAATGGACCCTCGGTCAGTTTTTGCTAAATGTTGAAGCCCAAAAGGAAAGCTGGGTGGCAGAAATAACCCCTGCGTGTTCTCTTTTATCTCACCTTCCTGTCCACTTCTGCGCCCTCCGCCCCCTACCCCCCTACCTCCCACCCCACCTCCGCAAAACCCCAAACTGTGCGGGACTCTGCTCCAGGTCTCCAAATGATCTTATCTAGTGAGGGGATAATTGTCTGTCTTCCCAACCTCGGCTGCCCAGCGCCTGCACCTAGTAGGTGCTCAGTAAGTATGTGTGGGATGGACGAATAAATGAATGAATGAATGGCTCTCTGTTTCCCCGCGTCTGCGCAGGGACTTCGGGAGGAGCCACCCTTGGAGGGCTGGGGAGAAAGCCGTCTTCCTCCCACCCAGGCCCGCGATGCGGGCTGCGCCCAGGGGAGCGTGCACACAGAGGCCCCGCCCGGGGATCCGGGGGTCCGGCTGGGCTCGGCCCTCGGGGGCGTGTCCTCTGTGCCAGGGCGCCACCGCCCCGAGAGGCGGGCAGCGGGTGCGCCCGGGCCGCGGCGGCCGCAGAGGGCGGGCGGCGGCCAGCATGGAGCGCGAGCTGGAGGCGCTGGCGGCCCGGCTCGCGCGCCCGGCCGAGCCGCCCTTCCAGGCGTTGGTGGAAGCGGCGGGGGGCCGCGGGCAGGTGCTGCTGGTGGGCGAGCTGTGGGAGCGCGAACAGAGCCGCGCGCTGCTGCGGGACTTCGCACGGGCGGTGTTCCCGCCGGAGCCAGGCGCTGGCAAGCCGGGCGGCGCGGCGGCAGAGGGCGCGGGGTCCGGGGCGGCGCGCGGGGCGCAGAGGGCGGCGAGGGCGGCTGGGGCGGCGGGGGCGGCGGCGGCGGCGGCGCGCGCCATCCGCTCGCCGCTGGTCTTCGTGCTGTGCCGCGCGTCGTCGCTGGCCGCCCGGGAGCCGCGGCGCCGCCTGCGGGAGATGCTGCGGGACGTGCGCGGCCGGCGGCGGGCCGGGGCGGCACTGGTCGGGGTGCTGGTGGCCGAGGCCGGGCCAGAGGACGCGGTGGCGCCGGGGCTGCGGCTGCTGGAGGCGCTGTTGCGCGCCGTGTTCGGCCGCCAGGCGGGGGGGCCCGTGCAGGCGGCCGCCTACTGCCCCGGCCTCCCGGCCTCCTGCTTGGCCGTCCAGGCGGCCGCTTGCAGGGCCCTGCAAGCCGCCGGAGCCGGGCAACCAGGTGAGACTGCGCGGGGCCCGGCTGGGCGCGGGCGGGCGGTGGCTCGGGCACGTCCCCCAAGTTGGACCCCTTTGGCCAGTCCCCCTCATTGAGCACCGAGGTAAACTGAGGCTCAGAGCAGGGAGGTGCCTAGAGCCAGGCCTCGCAGCTAGCGGAGAGCGGGCCGTGCGTAGCGGATCGAGTCCGTCCCAGAAGGGTCCGGAGTGCACGGGAGATGCCTAGGGGGCGTGGGAAAGCTGAGGGGCCGAGTAGAAGGCAGAGGGAGTGGGTAGAGAGAAGGGATGAATCGGGCAAGGCCGAGATCTAGGAGTTACGGGCTGGGTGGGGGTGGGGAGAGAAGAGGAGTGGGGAAGGAAATGGGAAAGCCTTGGGATGGGAAAGTTTCAAGGGGGTGGATGGGTGCTAAGGAGATTGACGTTGCCAGAAGCTAAATTCTAGGGCGCTGCGCAGCTAGAGATGCGTCGGGAGCTCTAGGAGGGGCGGAGGGGCATCTCCAGCGCGGTGGAGGCTCGTCCTGGAAGCCCTGCCTGGTTTTAGGAAGAGGGCAAGGAATGGGTGCTCGGGACTTGAAGTGTGGGGAGGTGAGAGGGACTAAGAGTACATTTTCTATTGATTTCTGGCCACCCACCAAGGCTGTGCACCCAACTGCTGTATCCCTCAGCCTCCCCCAGGTCTGCTGAGGCCACCTTTTCCCTCCACATTCTCCTGAAAGGTGGAAGGGATTTAAGGGTCTTTTCCCAGCCCCCGTGACTGCTGCCATCAGCAGAAGGGTCAGGATCTCCTTCCTCCTGGAACGCAAGTCTTTACAGGAACTCTCCAGTGTTCTAGGATGAAAATATGCACATTAAGAGTAGCTGCATCTGGCTATCGCAAGGACAAAAAACCAAACACAGCATGTTCTCACTCATAGGTGGGAATTGAATAATGAGAACACATGGACACAGGAAGGGGAACATCACACACCGGGGACTGTTGTGGCGTGGGGGAGGGAGGAGGGATAGCATTAGGAGATATACCTAATGCTAAATGACGAGTTAATGGGTGCAGCACACTAACATGGCATATGTATACATATGTAACAAACCTGCACGTTGTGCACATGTACCCTAAAACTTAAAGTATAATTAAAAAAAAAAAAAAAAAAGAGTAGCTGCATCTGGCAAACCCGGGAAATCTTTGCACTCTCCAGCTCCCAGCTTTCTCTCCCTGCCCAGCTGGGCAGAACTTCAAGCCCTCCAGCCCCTTCTTCTTAAGTAGATAATGAAGAAAGTGGCTGTATTGTGTGTCTCCTGGAGTACTGGCGTTGGTTGGGGGGCGGGGGGGTCCCAGCAAGGAGACCTGGTACCTGTGATGCTGCCAATGTCACATTCACCTGCCAGCCTGGCCTGCCTGGGCGAGCGCGCCTGCCCTAACCCTCCTCCCTCAGGGTGCAATCCATTTTTTTATTGAGGCTGTGATTGTTCTGATTTTTGTTTCAACCCCTTTGCTGACCAGGCCTCCAAGAGAAAGAAGGGAATTCACACACATTTTCTATACCCTAATGAGTGCATGCTTTTTTTTTTTTTTTTTTTTTTTTTTTTAGATGAAGTCTCTCTTTGTTGCCCAGGCTGGAGTGGCAGTGGTGCGATCTCAACTCACTGCAACCTCCGCCTCCAGAGTTCAAGCGATTCTTCCATCTCAGCCTCCCAAGTAGCTAGGACTACAGGCGCCTGCCACCACACCCAGCTAATTTTTGTTTTTTTAGTAGAGACGGAGTTTCGCCATGTTGACCAGGCTAGTCTCGAACTCCTGACCTCAAGTGATCCACCCACTTTGGCCTCCCAAAGTGCTGCGATTACAGGCATGAACTACCACGCCCTGTCCCTCCTAAGCTTTTTGTAGACACATTGCTGTTGCCTGAGCCTGAAGAGCCTTTTCTCCTCCCTCCTCCTCACCTGGCCAATCGCATTTGTGCATTCAGAACTGGACTTCCTCCTTCAGGAAGGCTCCCTTGACCTTCCCTGCTCCCACTTGCAAGTTCACTGGCGAAATCCCAGAACCCTTTATCCCTTTGCTCTCTGAGCTCTTACCACATGATTTCGTTCCCTTGTGAACATGATTTTGTTCCCTTGTGGGTTTAAACACCATCTGCAGTCCCATTTCCTGATACCCTGCCTGACATGCAGACAGAGTGAATGAATCCTCCCTTCCTTTTAAATAAACACTAATACTTTTGAGATTTTAACACTTTGCAAGGGAATTGTTCTCTATGTTAAGCGCTTTCCTACTTTTATAAAAACATACTGAACAAAATTAAACCTCTCACAAATGACTAAAGGTCATGAGTGGAATTATAACTTATAGCCCACTGATTTATTTGCAGCTTTTGCAGTGGGCAGAACTATTATCCTCACACCAAATGGATTCATGTCACTAAGATTTCGCTAGTGGTTGGATCTGTTTTTTTAAAGTTTTCCGACTTCTTTCCTCACCGTCTGATGATAATTCTTATTCTAGGTTGCTTGCCTTTTGGCAGTGCCCTTTTACCCAGTTTGTGGTACCTACTCCAGCTGCCTTTGGGTTGAAAAACTAAGGATACAGTCTCTTTACCTTTGGGTGCAGGTTAAGAGTAAATTGGTCCTGAATAAAGATTATGAACAAGGATTTTCCTTGTTTTGGTTGCCTGAAGTCTTTAAAAAATAAATAAATAAAATAAACAACCTAGTTCCTGTTGACTTTATAGATTACTAAAAAATGTATCTATTCCTGCCAAGAAATAGTTTGAACTAAAATCAGAGGGAACGTGCAGCTCTTTGAGTATTTTGTTTGGTGCTATGTAATTGTAATTAATTTCATGTCATTTTCATTGCTTTAGTTTCCTCAACATGGTACCTACATCACAGGGCTTTTGTAAGAATTAAATGAGATAACATAGATAAAGTAAAGCAATCATTTTTAAAGTTCGTTTTTAAAGTACAAAAACCCACCCACTTTTGCAAATCAGACTCTGTGTTTTTAATCAGACAGTTGAAACCAGGGCAGTTGACAGTTGGGGCGCTTGATTTGCTAAACGAAATCTCTCAGTCTTGTGAAGTGGGAACCATGTGACCCTCTGACTCAGGTTTTGTGTTCTTCCTAGTGGAAGGAGCCTGGGAGAGGCCAGGCCTCCCCGGACTGCTAGCCTGCTTTTCCTGGGGTCCCTGGAGCCGGAGGAAGAACCAGGATGTTGCTGCCTGCAGAAGCTCAGCTCAGGGTGAGTGCTCCCTGACCTCCTGCATCCTGAGGGCCAGGTGCATGGAATTATGGGAGTGGTCACATGAACCTGGGGACCTTAGGGACAGAGTGAACCAACATCTATGGAGTGCTTGCCATGTGCCAGGTGTGGGGATGAGCAATGTGAGGTGCCCATATGCCAGGCAGTGGGCACATGGGCTTGGTCAGGCTGGGCTCTTTCCCCAGGAGTCTCCACCTAATGAAGGCAGTATGGGGAGGGCTGTAACGAAGGTGTCTCCAGGTGCATGGTGGGGTGCATGGGACCAAACACAGCAAGTCTCCCTGGAGGGTCCAGGGAGTATCCTAGAGCAAGTGACATTTGATCCGGGGATGGAGGGATTTTCATAGGCAGAAATGGGAAGTTTTGGAAAAGGAGCACTGAGCTAAGGAGTGACAGCATGATGTCATGCTCAGAAAAGGGACCACCTTCGAGAAGCCCCAGGAGTGAGGTGCAGAAGGAAACCAGTGAGGGCCAAGGCTGAAGGGAAGAGTTTGGACCAAATCAGGGTCCCAGATGTGCAGCCTTCAGGAGTAGTGTGCCATGAGCGATTTCTGAGCAGAGAGATTGGGGTATGTTTAGAGAGGTGGACTCTAGGAGAGGGAGACCCCTCCGCAGAGCCCACCTAGGAGGAGGCTGTCATGTCCCAGGAGGGATAACAGGCGGCCTGGGCCCGACCTGGGCAGTGGGAATGGAGGGGAGAAAACTCACCTGGGAGCCACTCCTAGGTGGAATCATCAGGCCACTAAATGGAAATGAGGGAGAAGGGGAAGGGGAAGACACCCCTCCATGTCAATGCTGATGTTAGAGAGATAGGAAGCGCACTGATCCCCCCCTTATCCACATGAGATGCTTTAAGACACCTGTGGATGCCTAAAACCATGGGTAGCACCAAGCCCTACGTATACGCTGTGTTTTTTACTGTATATACATACCTATGATAAAGCTTAATTTATAAACTAGGCACAATTAAGACATTTAACAATATATAACAAAAGTTACGTGAATGAGGTATCTCTCTGAAAATATCTTATTGGACTGTACCGCAGGTAACTGAAACTGCGGATAGTGACGCCATGGATGGGGGTGGCAACAGTACTCGGAAGCATGGTGTAGCCTGCTGAATGCACACAGCCCCATCCCAAAGTGCACTGAGAAGTATAGCTTTGTTACAGAAACAATGGATGGTGGTTCAAAATTAACTTTCATTGTGTCTCTTATTTAAGAAAGAAAACCTTTAGTTGATGTGTCAGTCTTCATTGCTGCATAAGAAATGATCGCAAGTAGGTTGGGCATGGTGACTCATGCCTGTAATCCCAGCACTTTGGGAGGCCAAGGTGGGCAGATGACCTGTGAGGTCAGGAGTTCAAGCCCAGCCTGACCAACATGGTGAAACTCTATCTCTACTAAAAATACAAAATTAGCCGGGTGTGGTGGCACATGCCTGTAATCCCAGCTACTTGGGAGGCTGAGGCAGAAGAACTGCTTGGACCCCGGAGGTGGAGGTTGCAGTGAGCCAAGGTTGTGCCATTGCACTCCAGCCTAGGCAACAAGAGTGAAACTCCGTCTCAAAATAAATAAATAAATAAATAATCGCAAGCTTAGCAGCTTCAAAGGCATTGATTAGGTCCCTGACTTCTTGCTGGCTGTCAGCTGGGGCTGCTCTCAGCTCCAAGAGGCCCCTGCCGTTCCTTGCTCTCACAAGCCCTCTCACAAGAGATCCTCCTTCAACCAGCAGGAGAACCCCGCTCTCCAGTCTGCTAGGAGGGAGTCCACATAACCTAAGGAGTCAAGGGAGTCACTAGCCATTGCATTTGTCAGAGAGACACCCTACTCCCCAGAGTGACTAAGCTATCACATTCACAGAGCCCATCCAGACTCAAGGAAGGGCTTTATAAGGGGCCAGAATCTTGGGGGCTGTCTTAGAATTCTGCCTATCATGTTTGAAAACTCAAAAAAAAGTACAAAAAAAAAATAAAGAAAACAAATGTGAAACATCATTCACTTAATTCCATCATTCAGAGATAACTACAATTATATTTTGGGGTACGCCATTCTATTTACCTATCTCTCCTTGTGCTCTTTAAAATTTAATAAACTCACTTCTATATCATCTTCAAAATGCAGCAGATATTTAAAATGTTTAATTGCAAAAATGCTAACTTCAACCTCTCCACCATCATTTTGGATATTCTTGGAAACTAAAGGAGAAAAGATGAAGCAACAGAATCATTAACCATTTTACATAAATCTTGGATAATTTCTCTCTCTGTGGTATGTACAAATCTCATATAGAAGTGAATGTATTAAAATGCAAATGGCATTTATGGACTATGTACACACATTGATAGCATATGATAAATATAGGATATCATAATTACATGCATTGATACAACCATGAGTTGCTTAATGACAGGGATATACATTCTGAAAAATACATCTTTAGGGGATTTTTATTGTGTGAACACGATAGAGTGTACTTAGAAACCTGGATGGTATAACCTACTACATGCCTATGCTATGCGGCATAGCCTATCGTTCCTAGGCTACAAATCTGTACAGCAGGTTACTGTCCTGAATATTGTGGGCAACTGTAACACAATGGTAAGTAGCTGTGTGTCTCAACATACCTAAACATAGTAAAGGTGCAGTAAAAATATGCTATAAAAGATCAAAAAATGGTACATCTGCATAGGACACTTACCATGAATGAAGCTTTCAAGGCTGGAAGTTGCTCTGGGTGAGTCAGCAAGTGAGTGGTGAGTGAATGGGAAGACCTAGGACATTGCTGTGCACTACTGTCGACTATATAAATGCAGTACACTTAGGCTACACTACATTTATTTTAAAATATTTCTTTCTTCAATAATAAATTAACCTTAGCTTACAGTAACTTTTTTACTTTATAAGCTTTTTGATTTTTTGGCCAGGCATGATGGTGCGTGCCTGTAGACCCTGCTACTCCAGAGGCCGAGGCAGGAGGATGGCTCGGGCCCAAGAGTTCAAGGCTACAGTGATCCATACTCCTGCCATTGCACTGCAGCCTGCACACCATAGTGAGACTCTGTCTCAAAACAAACAAACAGACAAACAAAAACCACCTTTTTAAATTATTAAAAGCTTTTTTACTCTTTTGTAGTAATACTTGGCTTAAAACACAAAATATTGTAGAAATGTACAAAAATATTTTCTTTCTTTATATCCTTATTCAGTAGGCTTTTTCCTATTTTAATTTTTTTTTTTTTTTTTTTTGCTAAAAACTAAGACACAAACATGCGCTTTAGCCTACACCTACACACAAGGTCAGGATCATCAGTATCACTGTCTTCTGCTTCCACATCTTGTCCCACTGGAAGGTCTTCAGGGACAATAACACACATGGAGCTGTCACCTCCTGTGATAAACAATGCCTTCTTCTGGATACCTCTTGAAGGGCTTGCCTGAGGCAGTTTTACAATTAACTATATATATATATATAAACTTTATATACGTGTGTGTGTATATATTTCTTTATATATATATATATATATACACACATATATAAGTAGAGGGAGTACACTCTAAAATAATGTTAAAACATATAGTAGGCCGAGGCTGGCGGATCACCTGAAGTCGGGAGTTCCAGACCAGCCTGGCCCACGTGGTGAAACCCCATCTCTACTAAAAATACAAAAATTAGCCAGGGCGTGGTGGCACACGCCTGTAATCTCAGCTACTCGGGAGGCTGAGGCAGGAGAACTGCTTGAACCTGGGAGGCGGAGGTTGCAGTGGGCAGAGATTTCGCCAGTGCACTCCAGCCTGAGCAACAGAGCAAGACTCCATCTCAAAAAATAATAATAATTTTATATATATAGAGAGAGACAGTACAGTAACATAGTCATTTCTTATTATTATCAAGTATTGTCTACTGTATGTAATTGTATGTGCTAGACTTTTATATGACTGGCAGCGAGTTAGGTTGTTTCCACCAGCATTGCCACAAACATGTGAGTAATGCATTGCACTGCAACATCAGGACAACTACAAGGTTACTAGGTGACAGGAATTTTTTAGCTGTGTTTCAATCTTTTTTTTTTTTTTTTTTTTGAGACAGAGTCTAGCTCTGTCACCCAGGCTGCACTGTGCAGTGGCACGTCTTGGCTCACTGCAAGCCCCGCCTCCCAGGTTCACGCCATTCTCCTGCCTCAGCCTCCCAAGTAGCTGGGACTACAGGCTCCCGCCACCACGCCCAGCTAATTTTTTGTATTTTTAGTAGAGACGGGGTTTCACCATGTTAGCCAGGATGGTCTCGATCTCCTGACCTCGTGATCCGTCCGCCTTGACCTCCCAAAGTGCTGGGATTACAGGCTTGAGCCACCGCTCCCGGCCAGCTGTGTTTCGGTCTTATGGGACCACTCTCTTATTAAGGTTCGTAATTGACCAAAATGTCATTATGTTGCACGTGACTGTACTTACTGTTTTGGAATCTGCTTTCTTCATCAATAACATACTATAACTGCCTTCCACAGCAATAATTATATGTCAACAACATATTTTCTTTTTTGAGGTAATTCTAAATTAACATGCAGTGGCAAGAAATCATACAGAAATCCCAGCACTTTGCGAGGCCGAGGCAGGGGGATAGCTTGAGCTCAGGAGTTCAAGACCAGCATGAGTGACATAGTGAGACCCCGTCTCAAAAAACAAAAAAGGAGATCACCCAGAGAGATCCTGTGTATACTTTGCCCAGTTTCCCCCAATGGTAACATTTTGCAAAACTATAGTGCAATAGCACAAACGGGATATTGACACTGACGTAATCCACAGATCTTATTCGGATTTCCCCAATTTTACTTCTATGCAGTGTGTGTGTGTGTGTGTGTGTGTGTGCGTGTGTGTGTGTGTGTGTGTGTGTGTTTAGGTCTGTGGAATTTTATATATTGTCTTTAATGCCTGAATCCCATTATATGTGTGAGCCATAGTTCACTCAACCAGTCCCATTGTTGGACATGGAATCAGGACACTTTCAACTGCAAGTAAAGATACCATGACACACACGAGCACAAGCAGTAAGAGAAATCATTATTTCACCTAAAAGACAGTCCAGAGATGGAGTCGGCTTCAGAGTTGGTTGATTCAGGGGCTCAGGGACCCCACCAAGCACCCAGGTTTGCTCTTTCTCTCTGTTGGGCCATCTTCAGTGTCAGTTTCATCCTTAGACTGGTAGCAAGATAGCTCCAGCAGTTCCACTAATTATTCCTAATTATTTTCTTAGGATAAAATCCTAGAAGTGAAATTTGTGGGTCAAAGGGTGTGTACATTGTTAAGGTTTTTGATATGTATTTTGTTTTGTTTTTTAAGTAGGTATTTGCTGGGGAAAACTTTCTCCTTTTCCTTCCTAGATAACTCACTCACAACCTTTCTCTTCTGATTCAGTGATTTCTTCTCCTGTGTTCCAGAAGACTTCCAGGAACCTGAGGAGGAGCTGGCACTAACAGCCATATTTCCCAATGGAGACTGTGATGACCTTGGAAGGGGGTCAAAAGCCTGTGATGGAGTCGTACACACTCCTGCTGAGCCCACCGGAGACTCAAGATGAAGGCTGGACCCCTGCGCTGTCCCTGGCTCTAACCTACAGACTGGGGCCTGGCTCCTTCTTACTGGCCCCCAGGTCTCCATGGAGACTGCGGAAACCCCCGCCTGCTGGAGGCCTGCCACACTCACAGTTACCAGCTAGACAGTGGGGCTTACTAAGACAAGCAGGACCTAAAACAGTGTCTCCCCTGGGAACCTACTCCCCACCCAGCATTTGCTAAGTCTGATCACAGGGAGGTTATTTTGTCTCTCTGGCTCGGTTTCTCTGAGCCACTGAGACAGATGGCTCTCCGCTTTGAGGCTGTGCAGAGCTGTGGCACCCCATGGTGTGTCTGCAGTGTTCTGGGCACATGCATGGGCACCCATCGTTGAGAGTGCAGCTGGGAAGAACTCTGAACCAGAAGTCATCAGAGCTGAGGCATGGCCTTGAACATGTCACTCAGTCTCTGGGGCTTCTGTTTCACAATGCATGAGGGGGCCACCAGCCCAGTGGCTTTAAACCAGGGGCAGGTTGTCCCTCCAGGCAGCATTGGAAATGTGTGTGTTGAGGGGGTCACAGTGACTGTGGGGGCACCCCTGGCATCTAGTGGGCATCCCACAATATGCAGAACAGTCTCTGACAGCAAAGAATTGGTCCATTCAATGCCAATTGTAGTACCTTTGAGACATTCTGGCTGAGCCAATGCCTTCTCCCTGTCAGAGTCCCCCGGAGCAGAGAGGGTCAGGCTTCCCTGGACCTTGGCTCCCAGAGCAAGCCAAAATAAAGACTACACTGTTGCCTTGGGGGCTTGTCGGGCCAGGGCCAAGACGGTCTGCGTGCTGCAGGGCCAGGACAGAAATAGCCACACATGCCGGTGAGAACAAAGAGCCTCTTTCTTTCTCATGTTGACATCGACTTTCTGTGCCAAGTCCTTTGGGTATAAGGATGCTAGGGAATTCCTATAGGCACCAAACAGAAGGAAAGCTAGGAGCTTGGACTACTGGGTATAGGACTTGCTCTAGCTCTCAGGTCCTAGCCCAAGCTCAATGCAAACACAGCCCCTCCGGGCTCTCTGTTTCTGTGAGGTTCTGGAATCCCTTCCTCTGTGTCCGTGAGTCTGACAGAATCGATGATGTTCCCTTAGAGCCGGGAAATCCATGTGTTTATTCACAGAGGGAACTCACCATTACCTCCCTTGTCTTCTTTGCCTGCCTTGGAGAAATCCAGAGTCTTCGGAATGGCAAAGGCAGCTCCTGGATTTCCCTGGAAGGGAGGCACTAGCTGAGGGAAGTAGCTCCCTTCATTCATGATGCACAGTTTACGCAGCGGACACACAACTGTGCCTACTATTTGCTCAGTGCCCTGCAAGGTGCTGCCTAACTTTGATTTGTTATTTCAGCTCTCTCCAGGATAGTGCCAAATGGTGCAATGGGAAACCTGTTTTGCTGGGGGGCTCTAGATCACTGGCTCCAGAACTCCCAGCTGCCAGGGTAGCCCCTACCCCCAGCCCCTTGCTCCTGGACAGCAGTGGGTCTCACCTTTAGCCTCTGCCCCCAGTTCTGGTCTGACCCAACAGAGGGGCTCTATGATATTAAGAAGGGGCCCTTCCTGCTCTGTGCCTCAACCTAGTCTCCATAATAGGGAGTCTAATCCTATTCCTTCCCTGCCTGATGAGGATGGTGTGAGGATGAGGAGGACGGCATCTCATTTGGGGTTTTTTGGCAGTGGGCCTCATTTTAATCCTGCAGGGCTGCCTGCCAGTAGATCCATCCAGCTGCTTCCTTGTAGCCAAGAATGAGTTCAATGAAGTGTGATTCACTGATTTTATTGATTTTGTTTTAAAACAGGGAGACTGGTATTTTTGAAGCTGCTATCATTTTCTATTTATTAATTTCTTTGTAATCATCTTATTAAAGTTTTCGTATTTAGTGGGAGAGGGAGCTTTGTTTAAGTTTGGAATTTGCCTAGGGCAGAAGTTATAAGGCTTCATAACCTTTTGTATGTATTGCCAATATTTGAAACTTGGGAGATTACGTATAAAAAATACCTAGTTTTCTGGGTGGAGGGTGGGGCATGCTGTCATCTCAAGTCCGCTGTGGCTCACCCCCACCACCTTTACCCTCCCCCGCCCTTCCCATCCCCCGCTGCTCTTCACTCATGTAAGACGTCTGCCCGGTGCTGGTCCAGGCAGGCTTGTGAGTTTGTAGCCTCTGCTCCAAAGGATGGTTTACACATTATTTTTTCATTACCTTCAGTATTCCTGTGAATGGTTCAAGAGAGAAAGTCTTCGTTTACTAAGATTTGGGTTCTGCCTCCCAAGTGACAATACAGGGCTGAGATCCATCTCAGCTTCTTTGAGATGTGGCCACCATAAGCATCATCATTGTAGGGACAGTCTCATTGCTGTCTTCTAGCAGACAGAAGAGTTAGGTGCCAGAAAGGACAATCTTGATGGTGGGTCCCCTCCCTGAAGGACTTTAAGAAGGCATAAAGGGGTTGGGGTGGAGGGTGGCGTGTGAAGGAGGAGGCCCTTGATTAGGTCAGTGGTCCCTGGGAGCCATCGGCGAGAGGCCTCCAGCCGGGTGACAGTCTGGGCTCTCGGGTACTAATCTTTCTAATATGGCAGTGGTTGTGGCACTTCTGACTTGAATTGATAATTCTCATATCTAATAAAACCAAGAAGTACCTCGTTGATATCTTATAGAAAACAAAATGGATCTTCTTCATTATCCTAAGGGGCTCCTTGCAGAGAGACCCTGGAGAGCAGGGAAGCTTGGCAAATGGTGGAAATCTGTGGCCTGAAAGCCTCCCAGCCTCTGCCCTGGGTGACATCTCCCCTGCCGTACCAGCTGGGATTGAAAAACCTGTAGCGAGAAAGCATAAGTATATATTTAAAAAATGATTTTTAAATTTTTATAGAGACAGGGTCTCACTATGTTGCTCGGGCTGGTTTCAAACTCCTGGGCTCAAGTGATCCTCCCACCTCGGCCTCCCAAAGTGCTGAGGTGACAGGCATGAGCCAATGGCCAGATTTTTGAAAAGATAGCATTCAGCTTAGGATACAATGGTGTGTGTGTGAGCGTGTGAGCACGCACATGCATGTTTAACCAGAGCTAAAATAACCTTAACTGAGTCTCAGAGAATCCTTTCTACTATTTGGGTCACACTTTTTCTCCTCTCCTAGTGTTTGTCTCCAAACCTCAGTGCACAAGAGTCCCTGGGTTGTCAAACCCAAAACTTAAGGCAACCCTGCAAAGGGGCCAGGAGCTGAGGCCCCAAACCTTTGAACTGAACGAGCCCCGCTTACCCTAGCAGAGAACCATGGATTCAGCCTTGCTGGAGAAGACGAAGGACTGCCTGGTTAACTTGAAAGCAGCCTGTACTTTAAAGTGTAGCAAAGCAAAGCTGCAGGCTTTATTCCCTGGGGACAGGAGGCCTGGACTTTGTCCTGTTTGTATGGCAAACACAGCCAGCCCAGTGAGTGAGTGCAGGAAGCTGGCTGTTTGTACCCAAGGGCTGCATAACCGCTTCTGACCTGGTTTTGTGTGTTAGTGGATCGAGGATTGGGACAGACGTGGAATTTGGCCTGGGCAGCCTGCCACTTGTGTAACCTTGGAGCTCAGGAAAAAATGAGGTGCAAGGGAGAGGGTGGATAGCCAGGATCCCACATGGACCCTTCAGATGCCTTTGGTCTGAGCCAGAGCCCTCTGGATCCCTTATATTGGGGCTGCCTAATTGGGACTGGAGGCAGAGATGGCCCTCCTGGGACATGCCATGGTTCACACTGTAGTGGGGGCTCAGGATGTGGGGTAGCTCAGGTCCAAACCGGGGCTGGGTGCTGAAGCCACTGTGGGGCTGTGGTTTTGGCAAGGGTGAGAACCCTCTCTGGTGTCCTTCCTGGGCTCCCCAGCCCCAGCCGGGGCTCCTGCCACAAATGCAGACCGGGGACTGCCTGTTCTTTGACCAGTGAAATTCAGAGACCCTCAAGGAAGGCTTGAGGGTCTCTGAATTTGCTGTCCTCATCTGCACTTAGAGTAATTGCACTTAAGTTGCTGTCCTCATCTGCACTTAAGAGTAATTAGGTGCCTCACTTAGTCCTGTGACCAAGCCTGATTCTGAGTCGTGGTTACAGAAACTTAGCCTGTGTCTTGTAGCCCTGAGCTCCTCCTCTTCCTCACCAGTTAACAATATCTCAAAGAAGCGTGTTGTCCTGAATCATTACCATAACCCCAGCCTAAGCTCACCCTGACCACCACTGTCCCAGGTATATCACCGGCTCCAAAACTCCTGGCTGCCAGGGTAGCCCCCGCCCCCAGCCCCTTGCTCCCGGACAGGAGGGAGTGGGTCTCACCTTTAGCCTCTGCCCCCGGTTCTGGTCTGACCCAGCACATGGCAGCTCCGAAGAGCGGACAAAACCTTGAAGCAAAGCCAAAGGGCCAGGCCTGAATGGGAGGTCAGAGGGAAGAAGGCCCAGGAGATGGTCTAAGCCAGCCCTGTCTAAGAGGAATCTAACGCAGGCACATAGGTAGCTTTCTATGGTGGCCACATTAGAAAAAAGTAAAAAGAAATAGATAAAATTAATTTTAAGCATACATTTCATTTAGCCCAATATATCTAAAATATCATTTCAACTGTAAATTATCGAGACATTCTGCATTCTGTTTTGCATATTGTCTTTGAATCCCATGAGTTTACACTTAGAGCCCAATTCAGATACTACATTTTCATCAGAAAAACTTGATCTGTATTTAGATTTAATTAAATGTACAGTCGTAAACATTCACATCCTCAAATTGTTTCAGAAATACTCAAAGGTTTTGCAGTTATGGAATTTCTATCTATTTTTAAATTTCAATTAATTAAAGTTTAGAATACATTTCCTCAGTTGCACTAGCCACATTGCAGCTGCTCAATAGCACCTATGGCTGGTGGCTACTGTATTGGACAGCACCCCTCAAGAACAGGGGAGGCCTCGCGCAGTGGCTCATGCCTGTAATCACAGCACTTTGGGAGGCCAAGACGGGTGGATCACCTGAGGTCAGGAGTTCAACACCAGCTTGGCCAAGATGGTGAAACCCCATCTCTATTAAAAATACAAAAATTAGCCCGGCGTGATAGCGGGCACCTGTAGTCCCAGCTACTTGGGAGGCTGAGGCAGAGAATCGCTTGAATCTGGGAGGCAGAGGTTGCAGTGAGCCAAGATTGCGCCACTGCACTCCAGCCTGGGCGCCAGAACGAGACTCCGTATCAAAAACAAACAAAAAACAGAGGAAACAGGTGAGAGGCCTGTCTTGGGGGTTCATTGTGATTCCTGCGGCAGTTGCCTCCCCAGTCACCCAGAGCTTGCTGGTCATCCCAGACCCTTGGGCAAGGGCAAGACAGCAGCGTCCAGCAGTCGGCTTGTGCAGGGCAGCCTTCCAATTGCCCAAAATATGCGCCCTCCCGGACACCATCCTTGGAAGAGAACCTAGTTCCTTACCGATCCTTTCGTGCCTCAGTCCACCCAGACCAATTCCAGCCTTGGTGAGGCGTTTCCCCCTGACCAATCACCCACCCATGGGAGGCCCGTGTCACCCGGCTGCGTTTCGCATCTCTGCTCCCATGAATAAATGCATTTACTCTAAAAACGTGTGGCACGTGTGTTGTACGTGACACAGCCACCAGCCTCGTGCTGAGTAGCCGTAAAATCTGTGGTGTATTGAGCGCTGCGCTGCGTGTCCCGGCGGCCCTGCCAGGTAGGTGGATCCAGCTATCCCTTTCCCTTTGGCGGGAGAGGCTGGGCTCGGGGGACGCCCGCGGCCACAGCGCTGCGCTGCGAAGTGGCAGAGCAGAGATTTGATTCCCGGGCTCCCAGGCTCCACGGGCCTGCCTTTTCCACCTTATCTCCGTGCAGCCCAAGAGGCAGTCGAGCTCGAGTCTTGACGGGAGAACGGAGCCCTTCTAAAACCCGGGGATTTGAATGCCTGCAGGCTGCGCGGTGCGCTAGGGGCGGTCACAGCTTCCTCCGGAGCGCCCGCCTCCTAGAAGGCATTGCGCCCACTAGCGGGCGCCGCGGGGAGATGCTCTGGGCAGCTCGGAAACCACGGTGGCCTCGCCGGGAGAGAGAGCGCCTAACCCAGGGCCAGGCACCGCCACGATTTCCTTCACCCTGACACGGCCCCCAGCCCAGCCGATACCTGTGTGAGGCCACAGCTGACCTCGATTGGGCTTTGAGAAGTTTTGTGTCACTCAACTTTGGAGGGAGGTTGTTTCTAAACCGAGCACATCCTAAGAATTTTTTCCGTGATTTCACTATGTCCTAAAAAATAGAGCTCATTTTAGAGTCTTGGACAGGGCAGGGGTTTCAGAGCCGTAGGTCTGAGTTCTAGCCCTGTGCCAATAACTAAACGACCGGGTGTTCATCCGATCATCTGAGAAACGTTTATTGAGCACCTATTATGTGCCCAATACTGTGCTAGTTACTCTAGCGGACAGTGAGATGAACTACTCAAGATGTGGCGTTGCTCTTGAGTAGTTCCTTGTCTAGTTGGGACTGGGGCAAGGAGATGTGATGCCAGCTGGGTAGGGCAAAGGCTTTAAGGGAACCCATGGTGGGCTGGGCCAAGAAAGGCTTCCTGGAGGAGGTGCCGCCTGAGACTCAAAACAAGTGGTGTTAGCCTGGAGTGTGGGGGAGAGAGCCTTGACCACAGAGACACGAGCAGGTACAAAGGGCAGTGAAAAGGTACATGGCCACGTGGCCACTCTGGGAGCTTCAGGGGTTCAGGATGGCTGGAGTGTGGCATGCCAGAGCCACACTCCAGCCACATGAAGACAGTCCCACCATCCTGGAGGAGAAAGTCGTGCTCCTGTTGGTTCTGATCATGCTCCTGGCTGGCTGTGAAGAGTGGACTGAAGCCTTCTGGGACTGTAAGCAGGAAGTCAAGGCTGTAGGAGGCTGTCGTGGTCTGGAAAGAAGAAGGAGAGGCAACTATTGGGTAATGGAGTGAGGATGGGAGAGGCCGGTGTGAGAGATTAAAGAGGAGATCTGGTGCTGACTGTTGTGGGAGAAGAGAACAGTCAGATTTGTTGCAGTGGCTGATGGATGTCCTTCACCCACACTGAGGTCAAGGAAGGAAACACACAACTGTGGGACGACAACAGCGTGCACAACTTTGAGGTCACTGAGTTGAAGGAGCCTATGACTCTGCCAAGCAGAGATGCCCAGGAAGTGTGTGAGTCTGTGCTCAGGAGAAAGGGCAGGGCAGTAGAGACACATTTTATGAGCCACCACCTTGTGCACAGCAGCCAATGGCATTTCACTCTTACAGGGGATGCAGGGAGCGAGAAGAAGGCCATGGACAGAAACACAGAAGAAAGACACATAAAAAAATAGAATCCAAGATGGGGACTGAAGATTTGAAGGAGCAGAAGTAATCAGAGTTGAGTTTCGAAAAGATTGCTCTGGCTAAAGAATGCAGAATGGACTGGAGAGGGAGAAGCCACAGGCATGGGCCAGTCACTCAGAAGGGAGAACAGAATCCTCCCGGGGGGAGAAGCCTGATGTCTGTGTCCAAGCTACTTACCTTTTGCCCATCTCACAGGTTCACGTGAAGCTCACATGGGGTTGTGGCAATGACACACACAGCATCCAAGTGGAAGACAGGATTGTCCTCTCATACAGAATGCCTTCTCCTTGAAGAGCAGAGGTGGCATGTTGACCACCTGTCTGTTTTAAAACATGTTGAATTAGTAGCCAACATTTAAAATTCTGGAGATGTTGCATGAAATTCTGATTTCTGGCTTCTCTTAGAAAAAACATGTCTTCCAACAGTCACCCTGCATTCTTGGCAGGAACTGAGTAGCAGTTGCTCTCTTTAGCAGTTGCTCTCTTTAGATGGGGCACTCACTTTTTTTTTTTTTTTCTTTTTAGATGGAGTCCCACTCTGTCGCCAGGCTGGAGTGCAATGGTGTGATCTTGGCTCACTGCAACCTCCACCTCCTGGGTTCAAGCGATTCTTCTGCCTCAGCCTTCTGAGTAGCTGGGACTACAGGTGCCCGCCACCACACCTGGCTAATTTTTGTTTTTGGTAGAGACGGGGTTTCATCATGTTGGCCAGGCTTTGGTCTCGAACTCCTGACCTCAGGTGATCCGCCCACCTCGGCCTCCCAAAGTGCTGGGATTACAGGCGTGAGCCACCACGCCCGGCCAGGAATTCACTCTTCATCACTGTCCCCACCACCCCCTAGTGCCTCCTTGACACTGTTAGTTGCCATTCACCATCCTGTGGAGCTTGTATTTTCTTTCACTGGGCCTGCTTTACTCATTTTCATTACCTGTTGGCATTTGTTTGTGACTCCTCTAGGGCTTTGGGGAATACAACTGTCTTCATGTGAGGGCTTGGTAGAAGTGCCTCTGTAGAGCCGGGTGCGGTGACTCACATCTTTAATCCCAGCACTTTGGGAGGCCGAGGCGGGCGGATCATGAGGTCAGGAGATCGAGACCATCCTAGCTAACATGGTGAAACCCCGTCTCTACTAAAAATACAAAAATTAGCCGGGTGTGGTGGCATACACCTGTAGTCCCAGCTACTTGGGAGACTGAGGCAGGAGAATCGCTTGAACCCAGGAGGCGGAGGTTGCAGTGAGCCGAGATCGCGCCATTGCCCTACAGCCTCGGTGGCAGAGGGACACTCCATCTCAAAAAAAAAAAAAAAAGAAGTGCCTCTGTAGAATGACACCCCAAGTAATCTGTTTACTTTGCATGCACATCTTCTCGAGCCCTGCCTTTCAATCTGAGCCACAGGCTCTTCAAAAATGTTCAATAATTATATTTAATATATTTTAAACAACCACAGTTTAAGAATTCTAATTTAAACAAAAAAACTCACAGATACAACAAAATGTGTTATCAAGCACATTTAATTCACTGGCAACCACAAGACATTGATTGTGCCCCTAGGTTACATAGAAGGCCATAGAAATGAACTGGCCATCGCTGTGCGATTGAAGAGTTTAGCTTGATAGTGCAAGGCCGGTGGCTGAAAAAAATGCTACCGTTTGCCACTATTCCTTGTCAAGACTTTCTCAGTACTGACTCTTGAAATAAATTGACTTCTTGAAGCTAGCATAAGACTGCAAATGGCCATTGCAACTGCCATTTCAAATTTCTGAAGATGTATTAGAAACGAAGAACCCACTGCCGTCGGGGGTAAAGAGGACCTGGGCAGATAGAAGGACAGAATGGAAGACATTTTTTCTCCCTTGGAAAGGCTTTCGCCATATAACTACTGCACATTTTAATATATTGACAACACTGGACATTTTTCCAAAAGTAAGTAAAAACCTTCATTGTTCAACTTTATAATAAGCCAATGATTACTTGTGGATTCATTATGATAATAAAGCACTTCTATGGGGATTTTCTTTTTTTATGATAGGTTTTGCTTTAGAAAACAATTGAAAGCCACTTTTCTGAAAACAAAACAAAACAAAACAAAACAAAAAAAAAACGCTGTTTGCGGCAGCCCCAATTCCCTAAGCATTATCTGGTGGGAGATGTGTTGCAGCGAGACCTCCCACCAGTAGGTGGCACTGCGCGCAATGCTCGCACCTCCCCTCAACACCCTTTCTCTCAGCAATGGCGGGTGATGGTGGGGTCCTCTCTTTGCAGGGCTGGCCATTCTAATGCCTGACCTCAGGTGCAGACCAGTGTTCCATTGCGCGGGACTGCTGACCTCGAGGAGGTTTAGAGAAAACAATGGTGTTCTCCGTGTACCCTTCCGCGAGGGCTGGGGAGTAGACCGCAGCGCAGAAGACGCAGGCCGGGGAGAATTCGCGCCGGGCGGCAGGCGGGGCGGCGGGCAGCCCCTGGGCGGGCGGGGTCCTGGCGAGAAGCGAGCCGGCGGCCTGAGGAGGCGACTGACTGAGCAGCGCACCCGGGGAGCAAGGAGGCGCGGTGAACTGAGCGGGCCCTGAGCTGACAGATACACTGCGCAGCTGGAACGGCGAGCGAGCCGACGGGCGAGTGAGGGGCTCAGCCATGATCACCTCGGCCGGTGAGTGCGGCCCGTAGCCAGCGCCTGGAGGGAGGAGCCGCCGCCGCGCCGGCTTTTAGCTGAGTCAGGGCCGGTGACTGGGCGCCTCCCGGCGGAACGCCGGCCTGGACAGCTTCTTGCTGCCCAAGGCCCACCCCCGGGCCGGGGGGCTGGGAGTCTGATCAGGTCACTGCGTGCTTCTCTGGCTTGAGGGAATCGAGCCGGGTCGACCGCCTCGGCATCCCTCCCCAACCACACCCCAGCGCCAGGACCCGAGGGGCTTCCTGGGCCTTCCCCTGACCCCAGAAGGGTTTCCCTTTTTTCTGTGCCTCCCATTCTTGGCCGTGTGAGGTCGTCCAGCCCCAGTTCTTGCCCGCAGGGGGCCGGGGTGGGATGGGCCCCTGTGCCATTGAACAGTAAGGCAAACCCCCCTGATCAGGCAGCCTAACTGCTACAGAAGTGTTTCTGGACGTGGCCGAGCTCCATTCGCCTTAGAATGAAACCCGGAATTAGGTTTGAGGTGGGTCATTTCTGGGTCCGATCCAAGGGTGTTCATTCAAAACACCCAGAGAACTTTTGGGTTCGGCGAAGACCCTAAAGACGCCCTGGAGATACCTTTATACTGAGAGCCTACTTATACCCTTTCGAGGTTATGTGCTCAGTCTGTTGACTGTACATTCAAGAAAGAATGGATGGATCTACGGAGCAGGTTTCATACGCGCAAACCATTGCATAGGTAGATTCACGTAGTGACATTTGCAATGGAGTAAGTTACAGAGATCAAGTTTCACTTGGAGACTTAAGCTCCCCGTTACAGGTTGACTTGCATGTAGCTGTCCAGAGCCTTGGTGCTTTTTTCCGTTGCCTATTTACATACCCTTTTCTCGTTTTCTTACTCTATGCTTGACCCACAAGAAAAGCATTTTATTGTAAACAAACTGGTGAGCAGAAGACAGTAATATGAATGGTAAGGCGATCAAAACTTTATTTTTATGAGGATTGGTTAAGGAGATCGTTGGAGATACTGGGAGACGTAGTTACTTTCAGACATTTGAAGAGCTGTCACTTGTACCTGAAATAAGACTTTTTGTCCCCAAGAGATACAAGTGATCGCGAGATGAATTTTAGTTCAGTATCAGGAAGTTTTTCCAGTCGGAGCTTTGTAAAGATCAAATAAACACTCAGTTTCTTGCCACCTATAGGCCTCATTCTATTTCAAATCCATCCATTACCAATGTTTCTTCTAACTTGGCCCAAACCACCTTCATCTCTTGTCTGGGTTACTATATCAGCCTTAAGGCTTTGTTTTCGACCATTACCTCTGTACAGCCCGTTTTTCTTGTGGACTATGCTTTTTAAAACTTTAATCACATAATACTTCTTTGCTTACAATCCACCAGTGCTTCCATTGTGTTTAGAGCAGCCGTGTCCAACCCTTTGAATTCGAGGACTTTTTTTCTTACTGTGGTGGTGGACATCGTGAAAATTATATACAAACTTTTTTTTTTTTTTTTTTTTTTTTTTAGCTCATTAGCTATCGTTAATGTTAGTGTATTTTATGTATGCCCCAAGACACTTCTTCCATTGTGGCCCAGGGGAGCCAAAAGGTTGGACACCCCTGGCATTCAGTAAAATCCAGACTCTTAACCAAGGACCCACATGATCTGATTCCCGCCTTGTCTTGTAGTACTGTCTTCACTCAATAGATCCTAATCACACTGGACTTTTTGTTCCTTGAATATGTCAGTTTCTCTCCTATCTTGGGGCCCTGGCACATTCTGTTCCTTTCTAGTCTTCTCTTCCTCAGATTTTCTCTTAGCTTCTCAGTCTTTCGTCTCAACTCAAATGTTATCCTTCCCTGATCATTCTATTAAAACACGCTTACTCTCCCTCCACCACAGCTCTGTAATTGCCTTGTTTGTTTACTTGCCTGATCACTGTCTCTCTCTCTCTCTGGTAGAATTTTGAGCAGGAAGCTTGTTTTCACAATTCTTAGAATACTGCTGAGAGCATGGCAGAAATTCAAAAGTATGTCTTGACTGAAGAGCTCAGTCAGCCAGTCAAAGCGATTAATCAGTCCCTTGAGTTTTTAAAGTAGAGGTGGAAAAAGCACTTGGTGACAATATAATAGACTTTAAGCCTCTTTAAGGTGGCAAAACTAATAATTTTTGAGGTCCTATCCTGAGATTCTGTGATGATCACATAGTGTATATTTATTACTGCCATTTAAGTTTATTGGATTACTTGTCAACTTCTGTTCCAAATCTTTTGTCACTTTGTTTTCTGTCCTATGGCTCATGTTGGCTTAGAATTTGTCCCAGGTGCTAAACAGGCTAGTCTCATGGTTCTGGTGTGGATTAGTCAGTTTGTTCATTCATTTATTGACCAGGCAGTTGCTAGGCACCACCATACAGTGGTGAATAAGAGGGCAACATGTTCTATTAGTTTTTTTCAAGAGGTTTGACTATGCAGGGGAATGGAGAGAGAGAGAGAGGTGCTTCCAGGCGGGAGATGTGAAATTGAGTGGGTTGGTGTTTTCTTTTTTAAACATAACACAGACACATAAAGGAAGGTTGTGCTAAAAAGCTTTAAAACAATAGTCCCCCACCTCACTTTCCCTTTCCTGATCCCCAGAGGCAGGTATTCCCAACTTTTAAGCTGTGTCTTCTGGAACATACCTCCGTATTTGTAAATAAATATCCAAATATTTCTGTCAATTGATTGAACAGTTTTAGACCAATATCTGCTCAGTTCCTATAACGGCATAAGAGGCTTTTAGCATCCTTAGGCCTTTCCCATTCTCTCCCCTCTCCAGAAGAGGGTTCTGTTTTGTTTTTAAGATGGGAAATACTAATGTATGGAGTGTAGAGTATTTGATTTAGTTCTGGTCCATGGCCAGAGGCTGAGTTTCCAAGCCAGGACAACCATGTGACCAGTTAGTCATAAGTGAAACCAAACCAGAGAATATAAAAATCCATCTCCCTTTTTGGTAAAAGCCATTCAAATACATTGATTGAGGATAGGTAGCAGTTTTAGTATTAAGTGTTCTGTTATTTAAGATCTGTTCTACATTTAAAGCATTCTGGCCTGTCATCTTACTCCACATCACTAGTTTGCAATTTTTTCTTTTTCACTGATTGAATTTTGAAATTTATCTGTTCCCTGTGCTGTCCATTCAGAATCTCTGTTCTGGACTTGTCATACCAACCTAGAGTACCAAGAGGTTCTTTATATCTGCTTTTATGCTACTTTAGTTTTGCTTGGTAAATTTTGTATCTTTTCCTGTGTGGCTTCCTAAAGATTGCTTAAGCTATTTGGCAAACCTATACTTGTCAATTAGAAATGGCTACATCTAACTAAGTTGCCTTGACACTTTTTAATCAAACCACAGTTTCAACTCGGTGTTCTGGAATGATTTTAAAACCCACATGGAAAACATTTGAGAGTGGTTTCCTTTGTGGTCTTAGTACAGTAATTTCCCATATCATTTTTCCAATAATCCCTTGACCTTTGACTATTTCAAGGTGTGTTCTTTTGGAGAGGACAATTATTCCTTTTACTCTCCTATGTTAGTGGTAATACCTTGAGGCTAAGAGAAGCCATATGGAGAACACTGTGCTTGGGTAATTGAATTCAGAATGAGTATGATTGTTCATCATTTGGTAAAACCCAGGTTACGTGTGATAGGAAAGAGGTGACATAATATACACACCTTGAAATAATTGAAGTATTTTACCTTGTTGAGTTGATGACTAAATGCTCCCATTTTTGTAAATAATCTTATAACTGTTGATTTATTTTGTATGAATAATTTTATTCTAAAATTGTATAGGAAAGTTTCCCATTTTAATCAGTAAATTAGGCCAATGGTTCTCAAACTATAGTGAGCAAAAGAATCACAGTACTGGGCCCCATCCTCATAATTTGTGATTCAGTAGGTCTGGAATGGGGCCGAGAATGTGTATTTCTAACAGGTTCCCAGGCAATGCTGTTAGTCCAGGGACCACACTGAAAACCATTGAATTAGGCAAATGATGTAATATATGTGGTGCCATGAGGGTTTGATAATATAGTTAAGTCTTAAACTTGAGATATAAACCTTTACACTTTCAAAGAAAAATAATCATTCCCCTGGAGAAGTTACACCTCAAAAAAATTGTTTTTCAGCCATCATGTATTTTTGACCAGGTGTTAATTTCCACTTTAGTGAGAATGTGTTTCATAATCATGTTACATCTTTTTTCTCATAGCTGGAATTATTTCTCTTCTGGATGAAGATGAACCACAGCTTAAGGTATGAATTGAAGAATAAGTAACTAGGCTTAGTGTGAATACCGTGAAGCCTTTTGAATTTAGTGATATCTGTAATCTTCCATCATTTAAAGTTGCTGTCCTAGCTGGCTTGTACCCAGTTATTGTAACCTAGCCAGAGAGGACAGTATTTTGGCCACAGCAGTTGGTTTCCCTTGAGTTTAACAAAGCTAAGACAAATAAACCTCGTTACGACACTTGAATAGCCCCCTAATTTCTTTCTTTTTTTTCTTTTTTTAATCTTTTTCCTTTTTTGAGACAGAGTCTCGCTTTATCACCCAGGCTAGAGTGCACTGTGTGGTCATGGTTCACTGCAGCCTTGACCTCCTACACTCAAATGATCCTCCCACCTCAGCCTCCCAAGTAGCTAGGACTGTAGGCATGCACCACCACACTCAACTAATTTTTAAATTTTTTGTTGTGATGGAGTCTCACTGTGTTGTCCAGGTTGATCTCAAACTCCTGCTCCTGGGCTCAAGTGATCCCCCCCCCGCCTTGACCTCCCAAAGTACTGGGATTACGGGTCTGAGCCACCACACCTTCCGCTTCCCCTGCCCCAGTTTCATTATCAACAGAAAACACAAAAAGTTGTTGCTTCTGTTTCACATATTTAAAGTTTTTTATTTGATGAAAATTTGGAATGTCCTTCTGGTGGCTCTAGATACTTGATTCCTTTACATCTAAACCAGCAACCTGGAGTTAATTGTTTATATTCAAAGAAGAAAAATGTTGATGATTGAAAACAGAAATGTGTAAACTCAAGAAAAAGTGTAAGTTGGTAAATTTTTATATTTGTCAAAGTTTGAGTAAATATTACTGAGGATTTGATCATTGATTTGCTGAAAAGAATTTTTTAAGGAAGTATAATGATAAGTCTATCTCAAAATAGGATTTTGGTTATCTTTTACAGGAATTTGCACTACACAAATTGAATGCAGTTGTTAATGACTTCTGGGCAGAAATTTCCGAGTCCGTAGACAAAATGTAAGAAATTATTTTTATAAATCAGAATAAGATGGATCAAATTTAATTGTGAATATGGGTCTTGTGGCTTATTGATTCATTTAGAAATTTGCTGTTAACTGAATTGTGGCTTGAATATTTAGATTTGGGATTTTTAGGGAAAACCACAGTTTGAACTAGACCTGTACTTCCTAATTTCTTTCAGAGAGGTTTTATACGAAGATGAAGGTTTCCGGAGTCGGCAGTTTGCAGCCTTAGTGGCATCTAAAGTATTTTATCACCTGGGGGCTTTTGAGGAGTCTCTGAATTATGCTCTTGGAGCAGGGGACCTCTTCAATGTCAATGATAACTCTGAATATGTGGAAACTATTATAGGTAATTATCGTCTATCTGGTAAGGCTTTATCTTGTCGGCTTCTTTCTTGCTGTAGTGCACATAGAAGCTTTTTTCCTGAATTTGATGTTGCCAAATTTCGTTTTAATTGGAAGTTCCTAATCTTTCTATAATAATTTTATGCAGGCTGAGTTTTTAGATCTGCCCTTCAACTGAGTGCTGGTTCTCAGTGGTTATGATGATCACCAGTCCAGTGAGCCTACTGTTAGAGGAAAAGATTAAATCAGATTACTATGAGTAACAAGTGGTACCAGTTTATGTAGTTTTTTCGAATACAGGAAACCATTATTTAGTATCTGCATTGTGCTAGGCACCGTGCTAGTCACTCTGCATACCATGGTTTATTCCACAGCTACCCCATGAGGAAGGAGCTAGCCGTTTTACAGATGAGACAACTTGGATTTTGAGATGATAAAGACATGGTTATTAAATAGAAGGATAAAATTTAAAACCTGGTTTTACTCACTCCAAAACCCATGCTGTTTCTATTTGTAACCGTTGTTTTCTTACTTGTTTCCTTATTTTTGAAGGAAGGGGATAACACACAGGCAAGGCTTTGAATTCTCTGACACATATTTCAACCAGAGTTGTAAATTCAACTAGTTATGTAAGATTTGATACAAAGATTTTATAGCGTAAAAAAATGCTTGAAAACTCTTGATGTAGTAAATGAAAGAAGGGACTGCATACCCTTCAGACGTGTGTTTATCAAACTTTGGATTCATAGTACAGAGAGCTCAAGGGCATGTTCTGTCAGGATTGTGCAGTGTAGATATTTCACATTGCTGATTAGTAGAAGGTCTGTATTATTCACTTGAACACTTACAAGGAGGAAGTTGGTATTCTCTTTTAGAAATTGGGAAGTGCTGCACAAGGGGGTTGATAGAGGTACCATCAACTGTCCTTGGGATTCTGTGTTCATGTTTTTAAAGTTTTGGCTATGATGATATGAAAATTTTGCAAGTTACTTTATTGCTGTTGGAGGCTCATTGAATTGAGCTGTCATCTGTGAATCCAGTGGTAAGAACTGATGGCTTAAAAGGATGGACCATATTATTTGAAACTAGACTACTTTCTTCACTTTAAGCTAGAAGCAGGGGGTGAAATACCTTACTTATCTCTTTTATTTGATGGATTTTTTTTTTTGAAAGCAGGGCAGGATCTCACTGTGTTGACCAGGGTGGTCTCAAACTCCTGGCCTCAAGCAGTTCTCCTGCTTTGGCCTCCCAAAGTGTTGGAATTAACAGGTGTGAGCCACCACAGCCAGCCTTTTTTTTTCCTTTAATGAAGGTTTATGGTTTTTTACAACAGTGATCTACAAATGCTTAAAATGCCACCATTGTACAAATTGTGCTTTTAAACTGGACTGTTGGTATGAAGTGTTATGGCATGGTAGATGCCTTCTAAACACTGTATCATTTTACCTTTGGAAGGTGAGTTTTGATCAGTAGACCAGTTCTGTTTGCATTTATTTATTTAAAAGTGGGGTTCACCCTTCCTCTAGTTTTGTAGGGCACATTTTTTAAGATGTCAGTGAGATTCATGAGGGGGTATACAAAATAGAATTTGGATAAGGCTTCCTAGCATCTTAATGAATATCGTAAACAGTACCTCCAGAAAATCCAGGACTCATAAATCTCCAAGTTATGACAAGGCTTTAGCAGGAAATGAGGCTGAGTTTTAGTTATAACATAAACCTGGGATATATTTATGACATATATGCAAACCTGGTGAATGAGAACATGAATCTCATTTGAAACCTGGGACATATATTTTTCCCCTTCAGTTATATAATCTAAGGAAAATACCCCAAATGTTCTAATTTTGAGGTTCCTCTCTGATGGGGTAGGGGCAATGTTTCCTCACTTAGCTACAGTTGGTTCAAAAAGCTCACATTAGGGCCTGGTGGACATTTTCAACACCTGGAATTCTTTAAGGTCTATTTTGCATTATAACATCCACTGTGTTTTTTTGTTTGTCTGTTTGGTTTTTGGCAGTTTTTCTCTGTTGCCCGGGCTGGAGTGCAATGGCACGATCTTGGCTCACTGCAACCTCCACCTCCCTGGTTCAAGTGATTCTCGTGCCTCAGCCTCCCAAGTAGCTGGGATGACAGGTGCACACTATCACACCTGGCTAATTTTTGTATTGTAGAAATGGGGTTTTGCCATGTTGGCCAGGCTGGTCTTAAACTCCTGGCCTCAAGTGATCCACTTGTCTCGGCTTCCCAAGATTTTGGGATTACAGATGTGAGCCACTGACCCAACCCACTATGTTCTTATTAACTGTACCCGAACCTTCATGGTTCCACCTGAATCTTGAATGTAGTATATTCCAATTTATAAAAGTCCTCTGCTTCCTTCAAGATATAGACCCATTTAACCCGGGTCATCTAGTAGGCCAACAATCATTTATGCTAGTTAAAATTATTTTTATTTCTTGGGGCTATGGTTTGTAACTAATAAATCTTGCCCTCATCTTCTTACTTATCTTTGAAAGGGAAAGAAACAAGCCAATGAATTATGGAGAGGATAATTAATGTATATGTCATTCCTCTTGGGTGACTGGGTTTTGTTTTTTTTTGTTGTTGTTGTTTTGTTTTTTTGTTTTTTGTTTTCTGTTTTGAGACGGAGTCTCGCTCTGTCGCCCAGGCTGGAGTGCAGTGGTGCGATCTCGGCTCACTGGAACCTCCACCTCCCGGGTTCACGCCATTCTCCTGCCTCAGCCTCCCGAGTAGCTGGGACTACAGGCACCGGCCACCACACCCAGCTAATTTTTTTTTTTTTTTTTGTATTTTTAGTAGAGACAGGGTTTCACCGTGTTAGCCAGGATGATCTCGATCTCCTGACCTCGTGATCCACCCGCCTCGGCCTCCCAAAGTGCTGGGATTACAGGCGTGGGCCACCGCGCCCAGCCAGGGTGACTGTTTTATCTTCCTTATGAAGGTGGAAGGCTTAGGGAAATGTCCTTCTTTTGGTTGTACTTAGAAAGTTTAAGGTGTGATTGCAAAGAAATATAACTAAATTGCAAACAAATGTTTCTTATCAGGTGTGCTATTGATATCCTTCAGTATGTCACACCCTCCCCTCCATGCACCCAAATCATTGTGAAATATGGAAGCTAAATTGGGCACAAACACTTTTGCATGAATTTTCAGACACCTTCTTGGGAGAAATAGGTTCCACCTACCTCACATTGAGACAATAAATAGAGTCAGGAATCACATAATGACAGACTGCATAGACAACAGATGTCCCATAAGAGTACAATACCATATTTTTACTGTACCTTTTCTGTGTTTAGACACAAATGCTATTGCCTATAGTATTCAATACAGTAATATGCTATACAGGTTTGCAGCCTAGAAACACTAGGCCATACCATATAGCCTAGGTATGTAGTAGGTTATATAACATCTAGGTTTGTGTAAGTTCACTCCATGATGTTTGCACAATGATGAAATCACCTAAAGATGTGTTTTCCAGAATGTATTACTGTCATTAAGCGACACAGGACTGTTTCTCAAAGGATCTGCTACAGTTGCTGGAAAAGTTTTTGGAAATCTTTGGAACTGCCTTTTAAACTTATGGCACTGAATCATTTCCCCATTACCCTACAGAGACGATTTAGACATAGTTCTTACTCTCAGGTTGCTAATAGTTTCATTAATGCAAAGAAGTCCGATATACTACTATGTGATAATTGCTATAATAGGCCTTTTAAAATATCTTCAGCAATGGCAAATGTTTGTTTTTTGAAAGTGAAGCAGCAGCTATTTGTAGCCGATTCTTTTGAATAAGCAGCTTAATTGGGTAGAGTAATAGAATTTTGATCAAAATGGGGTAACAAGATAGAAACTGTAAAAATAAATTCAATAAGAGACAGGGTCCCATTGTGGTGCTCAGGCTGGCCTTGAACTCCTGGGCTCATGTGATCCTCCTGCCTCAGCCTGCCAAGTAGCTGGGACTGTGGGTGAGCACTACCACACCTGGCAGATAGAAATGTTTTGAATAGTGTCAACTGGATTGGAATTAATGTGTAGTTCTCCAGTGTAAATTTTATGGGAGAACAGTATTCAAATGCATAAGTTCTAGCATTTCAAAATTTGCTTATTGCTTTATAGTCATCCCATAAGTATATATGATTATAAATATAAGCATTGCCCTTTCTGATAGTTTAGCCCAATTTACAAGATAATCAGTTATTTTATTTCCTCAACAGCAAAATGCATTGATCACTACACCAAACAATGTGTGGAAAATGCAGATTTGCCTGAAGGAGAAAAAAAACCAATTGACCAGAGATTGGAAGGCATCGTAAATAAAATGTTCCAGCGATGTCTAGATGATCACAAGTATAAACAGGCTATTGGCATTGCTCTGGAGACACGAAGACTGGACGTCTTTGAAAAGACCATACTGGAGTCGGTAGGTAGATGATGTTATTTTAGAAATTATTGTTGATAGGGAATCAGCAAAGCAAGTTATTCAAACTGAAACTTTCATAGGCAGTGAAAAGAAAATCTAGTTTAGAAATAGCAGGTGATCTTTTGCCAAATATTTTATTTTCATATTTATGTATGAACCTTGGTTGTGTTTTGTGTTCATGGAATATCTGCTTTTATCTTACCACATAATCCTTTGAAGTCTTGCATGGGGAAGTTGTATTAATTACTCTGCCCTTTTTAAGAAGACAATAAACTGCTATTTTAATGCATTTATTAGGGTTAAAACTACTCAGCTAGATTCCTGGTTTGCAGTGTTTGCAATAATTAAGACAATTTAAGTCACCAACCGAAGTGGTCAGAAAGGTACAAAGCTGAGTAAAATGGACATTGATCTGCAGGCTTACTTTGCCTCACCAGCCATTTCTTTCCATGAGCTAGCTCTCTGTACACTAGCCATTTTGGTATCTTCTCATCTAGATGAATCCTGCCTCGTTCCCCCTTCCAAAAGTATTTTTTACATTTCTTTTTTCTTTCTTTTTTTTTTTTGAGATGGAGTCTCGCTCTGTCAACCAGGCTGGAGTGCGGTGGCACAATCTTGGCTCACTGCAACCTCTGCCTCCGGGGTTCAAGCAATCCTCCCATCTCAGCTTCCTGAATAGCTGGGATTACAGGCGTGTGCCACCACACCCAGCTAATTTTTGTATTTTTAGTAGAGTTGGGGTTTCACCATGTTGACCAAGCTGGTCTCAAACTCCTGACCTCAAGTGATCCACCCGTCTCAGCCGCCCAAAGTGCTGGGATTATAGGCATGAGCCACCACACCTGCCCTCCATTCCTTTCTTTGCCTGCTTTATTTCTCCTCACAATTCAAAACTTAGCTCAACTATTCCTTGTTTGCAGAACTTTGATCCCAATACCCATGCCTTCCTCAGCCCCTAAGCAAAGACTAGGTCCAGTTCTGTTGTTAATCTTATGGAGCCCTATACATTTTTTCATGGTGTTTATCCCTTGATAATTGTATTAGTAGATAGTTAATAGCTGTCTTCCCCACTAGATCATAAGCTATATCGGGACAGGTATTTGTGCCTTTTTCACCACCGTATCCCCAAAACCTAACACAGTGTTTAGCATCAATAATACGATTTGTTTAAATGAGTGAATGAATGAATGGCCTAATGTGATATAATGGCCCTTGTTTCCCTCTCAATTTCATTTTTGTGCAGTTTTAGCCCATCCTTGTCTTCACGTGTGTAAGATTACATTTTTGGCTTTCATTTATTTAACAAATATTTTTTCAGTGCTTACTGTTTGCCAGATACTGTTCTAGGCATTGGAGATGTGCATTGTCCCCACTCATCCATGGTTTTGCTCTCTGTGGTTTCAGTTACCTGCAGTCAACTACAGACTGAAAATATTAAATAGAAAATTCCGGAAATAAACAATTCATGTCTTAAATTGTGCACCATTCTGACTAGCACAATGAAATCTCTCACCATCTCTTTCCATCCCGCATGGGATGTGAATCATCCTAGTAGATCTATGCTGTGTACACTGCCTATTAGTCACTTTAGTGGCCACCTTGCTTATCAGATTGACTGTCGCAATATCACAGTGCTTGTGTTCAGATAACCCTTATTCTACTCAGTAATGGCCTCAAAGCACAAAAATAGTGATGTTGGCAATTTAGATATGCTAAAGAGAAGCCTTAAACTGCTTCCTTTAATTGAAAAAGTGAAAATTCCCAACTTAATAAGGAAAGAAAAAAAATTGTGCTGAGGCTGCGCTAAGATGTACATAAGAATGAATCTTCCATCCATAAAATTGTGAAGAAGAAAACAGAAATTTGTGCATAATTTATATAGAGTTTGGTACTGTTTGTGGTTTCAGGCATTTGCTGGGGGTGCTGGAACATAGTCCTCTCAGATAAAGGAGCACCTACTGTAGTAGCAAACAAGACCAACAAAGTTCCTGCCCAAAGCAAACACTTCACTGGGGAATCTAGAAGGGGAACAAGCAGTCAAACAAATAAATATATAAAGTAAAAGAATGAAAAATGTTTTTTAAAAAAAAAAAGCAGAGTAACAAATGCATCTTTCTTTGTATCCCAGTGCACATATACATATAGATGTAATTTAAGCTTTATGAAACTAATACCTACCCTTACTACTTGTGATATAACTGTTATTTTTAAATTGTATTTTTTATTTTTTTAATTTGCTAGTCACACTTTATTACATTGATTTTATTACACAGTGGAAAGTCACAACTCACTTTTTGAGAAACACTCCTGTAGCTTTCAGTGTGCTAATTTATGTTGAAGGCCTTTTACAGGGTGAAGTCTCAAATATTGGGGATACTTTTGAGAATCACCAAGTAAACACATAGAGCTTGGATCAAAGTTTTCTTGTAGGGAGAGCACCAGACAGATGTGGCAGTACTCAATGCTTGAGTCACTGAGAGCTGTGTTGTGTTTCCTGGCCAGCAAGTGAGTGTAGGCAGTAAGTCATGAGGGAGTCTAGTAGCAAGATAAGAAGCAGAAAGACTTCAGCAGACACATTTGGAAAACATAGCTACTTAGTGTATGGACAGTTGTATATCTTTTATAATAATTAACAGCATCACTTTATTATAGTATACTATGTTCATGTAATAGTGATTCTGAGTACCACTAAATATTATTTTTAATCCATTTTTTATGATGATGTGGAAATATGTAATTCTTTGAAGATTTTCATCTAAAATGGTTTAAAATTCTTAAGTTTGTATTGCTTAAGAGGTTTAAATAATTGGCTTCCTAGATTGGCTAAAGAAGCAAGATTAAAATAATTCAATTTCTAAATAAACATAATGCTGCAATAACCAGATAACGTTATATCTTTAAACTATCTCTTTCAGAATGATGTCCCAGGAATGTTAGCTTATAGCCTTAAGCTCTGCATGTCTTTAATGCAGAATAAACAGTTTCGGAATAAAGTACTAAGAGTTCTAGTTAAAATCTACATGAACTTGGAGAAACCTGATTTCATCAATGTTTGTCAGGTAATGACATTAAATTATGTTTCATTACACTGCTCCACGCTGTACTGTGCTATGTTATACCACTTCACATTTTATTACTTTGTATTACTATAATGGCTTTATACATGTATCTCAGCTGATCTTCACAGCAGCCCTGTGAAAATAAGGTATGTGCTTTATATTCCTTTTTATTAATAAGAAACTAAATCTCACAACACTAAAAAGCTATTTTGTTGTAACACATTCTTTCTTTGTATTCTTTTTTCATTTTGAAAATAATCCAATAATTTAAGGAAATTTTTAGAAATAACGAAGGTTTTTTAAAAAGCTAGAAGACTAAAACAGTGCCTATGCTATACTATATCATTCTAAAGAGAATTCAAAGTATATAAATTATATATGGTTTCATTACCCATACACACCAAAACAATTGGGTATCTTTTCTTTATCTCTTTCTATATATAAATTTGCTTGCACATAAAAAAAAATTCAGATGGTACAGAAAATATATAAAATGAAAAGTAAGGCTTCTCTTTCCCATCATTTGGGCTTTTTCCCAAAGGTAAGACATAGATGTTTTTCCCCACTTATTCGCACATGTGGATCTACTGCATTCTTTTAATGACTATATTGTATTTCATTGGCTGGAGGTGTGCATGGGTTTACTTTTTAACAATTGCTATGTTGTATACATTTTTTGTATTCTGCTCAGGGCATAGCATTTTATTGCACATTTTGTTGTTTCTTCATTAAAATGTGCTCCTGTGTATTTTAATCCTCTAGACTTTAAAAATTTAGATTAAAACACTGTTTTTTACAATCCCTTTTAAAGCAAGTTTGAAACAAAATACTAGAAGAAAAAATATCCATGTTTAAATCACCCAAAGTCAACTTACTATTCTAACTTGATTTTTTACATCACCCAAAGTCAATTTAGTATTTAATAGTGTATTTCCTTTCAGTTTTCTCTACATAGGTTTTCGGAGTTTTGTTGTTTGTAAATATTTTTCATAGTTTTTTTAAAAACTGACATGAAAAATAGTAGTTCCCTGCCCTCTTCCTGTCTGTATTTCAGTTTTATTCCTTAGAGGCAATTTTATTTCTTTCAGCTGTTTTATTCCTTATCTTTTTATTATTTTTAAAAACTTTATTGTTCATTTTTAAAATAATATCTTTTTGAGCAGATAATATGTTCATGTGATTTAAAATTCAAAAAGAATGATGGGGTATACAATGAAGTCTTCCTATTACTTGGCTCCAGCTACCAAGTTCTTTTCTCTGTGGATAAACAGTGTTAATTGTATACAGTCTTTAACATTTTTCCATGTTCTAACTCTTCATAGAGTCTTCATTGTTGTAATCATTCAGTGTATGTACTTTGCCCTACTTAATCATTCCCCTATTGTTGACCACTTATTTTGTTTGTGTTATTTCGTGTTCTTAATTTATAATAACTTTGATTAATGTGTTTATTTTGAAGTTCAGTTACTTGCTGCCTAAGGGAACAAGAAAATTTAAATTGAGTTTTTAAAAGAAAAATTCTAACTTTGTTGGATAATTTTGTTAAAACAATGGCAGATCATAAGAGTAGTAAGAGAAATGCTTCAAAATGGTAATTTTAATGTCTCTTGTCCTGGCCCAACACAACACAATGTGTGTTAAATGAATGAGTAACTTCCATAACATATGGTAAGGGAGAAAATAACAAATTAAGGAGCACTTAGGTATAACTTATGGATAAGATTTAAAGAAGCCAAGATTCATTCAACAACCAATGTTGAATACTGCTGATTACCAGGCACAGCATTAAGAGTTATAAATATAATTTGTATGAATTTTTTTATGGAAGACAGATGCCATGTTTAGAAAAATTTCATCTAGTGCTGGGTTTAGAAATAGAGTGCTAGACTGGATAGTCTGCCCTAGTTTGCCTGTGCTTGTATTTTAAGGTTTTCTATAATGTTGATTTTGTCTCCTTAAGTACCTTGTAGATGAAGTTTTTAATTATTGTATAATTGTTCTTTATCTCCATTTCAGTGCTTAATTTTCTTAGATGATCCTCAGGCTGTGAGTGATATCTTAGAGAAACTGGTAAAGGAAGACAACCTCCTGATGGCATATCAGATTTGTTTTGATTTGTATGAAAGTGCTAGCCAGCAGTTTTTGTCATCTGTAATCCAGAATCTTCGAACTGTTGGCACCCCTATTGCTTCTGTGCCTGGATCCACTAATACGGGTACTGTTCCGGGATCAGATAAAGACAGGTATAAGTACCTTTTTCTGCATCAAAACTAATTGAATAATCTTTATTTCATTTTGGGGACAGGTAGAATATTTATAGGAAGCATATTCTAAGAATAAATTTTGCCACTAGCTTTCATAGATTGTAAAGTCTTATTAGGCTGTTGCTCTGTTTTGTACTGTGCTGGGTGTAGTAAGGAAAACCGAAGAAATTGACCCTTCTGGAAAGAAATAGAAGTGATTATCTCATAGGGAGGGCCTGCCAGACAACATGTGTACTATTTAATCAAGTAAATTTAAAAAAACAGGTGGGGATAGGTCGGGGCTACCTTTTAGATATTTGGGTTAGATATATCTGGGTTAGATATTTAGAAAGTAAGGAACATTCTCAGCTTTTTGTGCTTTTATTAGAACTAAATACACAAATTTCTATAGTATTAGAAATTTGCATTCTGTACAAATTGATATGGTATTAAAATTTTATTTTTCTGTATTTTACACGTTTAGATCACTTACTAAAAACATTTGTGTGTCTTAGTTGTGCCTGTATATGCCGGCAGCCCCCTAGCCCGCTCTTTCACTGGATATCTGTGTCTGAGAAATGTGGGACTCTCTCTTTCACTTAAGCACTCAGAGGCCATTGTAGGGTTATTAATTGGCCTAATTTCAATATTGTTGTGTCTCAGGGAATAGGGAGTCCCAAGGAGAAGGAGAGAGATGGGGGAATGACCGGTGTGTGGAGCAGCCAGAACACACACATTTATTGATTGAGTTTGCTGTTTTATATGGGTGTGGTTCGTGGTGTCCCAAAACAACTACAATGGTAATATCAAAGATCACTGATGAAAGATTACCATAACAGATATAACGATAATTAAAAAGTTTTAAATATTGCAAGGATAACTAAAATGTAACACAAGGACAAAGTGATCACATACTATTGGAAAAGTGGCTCCAATAGACTTCCTTGAAGGGCAGTAAAACAAAGGTATGCCTATATTTTTCTTTATATCACTACCTCTTTCCTTATTACTAAAACTATGCTAAGTCTTGCAATCAGGTATTGTAAGACCTACAGTTTTGATTCTTTTTTCTTTTTTAAGATTCTTTGGGCTATTGTAGATTTTTTGCATTATATAAGTCTGTGGGTGTTCTGATTGGGATTGTATTGAATATCTTCAATTTGGGGCACATTGAAATCCTGATAATATTGAATCTTGTAATCCAGGAATATGGTGATCTTTTTCATTTACTTAGGTTTTTTATTTTTTTCTCAGTAGTGTTTTGTAGATTCAGTGCAGAGGTTTTGCACATCTTTTCTTAAATTATTGTTCTTATATCCCTAAGTATAATTTGTTTTTTGATGCTGTTGTGAAGTGGTATTTTTAAATTTCTATTTTTTTTGTTGGTAGTATATAGAAATATAATTGATTTTTATATACTAACATTGAATCCTATGACCTTGATAAAATCATTTATAGCTTTATAAATGATTTTTTTAAGTAAATTTTTTAAAGTAGATCCTTTTACAGAATTCTGTTTATTGGCATCTTGGTCATCTGCAGTTAGAGACCATTTTACTCCTTCTTTTGTAATCTTTATACCTTTTCCCTCTCTTTTTTTTCTATATTGGCTAGAATTCCCAATACTTATAGAAGTGATAAGAGGCAGCATCTTTAATTTTTTTCAATCTTAGGGGGATAGAATTTATTTATTTATTTTCAAGACAAGAGTTTCAGTCTTGTCACCTAGTCTGTAGTACAGTGGCACGATCTCAGCTCACTGCATCCTCCACCTTCCTGGGTTCAAGCAATTCTCCTGCCTCAGCCTCCTGAGTAGCTGGGACTACAGGCGCAGGCCACCATGCCCGGCTAATTTTTATATTGTTAGTAGAGATGGAGTTTCACCATATTGTCCAGGCTGGTCTCGAACTCCTGACCTCAGGTGATCCGCTTGCCTCAGCCTCCCAAACTTCTGGGATTATAGGTGTGAGCCACCACACCCGGCCTATTTATTTATTTTTGATTTAACAAGTTTTCTTTCTTCTTGCCTTCTCCTTTTCTTAAGGCTTATGTGTGGTGGTTACAAGTTCCTTCTGAGTTAATCTTCATTTCTGAAATTATTATTTTTTCTCTTTTATTTCTGATTTTCTCTAGTTCTATCATGTTAATTTCTGAGTTTTTGTAATTCTAATATGTAATAGTCTTGTATATTTTATGTAATTTTCCTAATTTCTCTTGTTTTGAAATAACTTTTTTCTAATATTTTATGAGATTTTACTTTGATGCTTTTCTGTAGCTTATTTTTACTGAAATTAGTTTTTCTAAACTTTTCCAAAGGAGGCTTGTTTAGGATAGTTTTTCCAATTTTACTGCCCTCTAGTATTTCCTCTTCTGTTGCATTTATGTAGTACTATACAAAATAATGGCTTTTGTTTTGGGATCTCCTGACTCTGTTTCCTTTCTCCATTGCCCAGGCTAGGGTGCAGTGGTGCGATCATAGCTCACTGCAACCTCGAACTCCTAGGTTCAAGCAATCTTCCCACTTCAGCCTCCGGAGTAGCTGGGACTACAGGCACGCACCACTATACCTAGTTCATTATTTAAATTTTTTTGTGGAGACAAGGGTCTCATTTTGTTGCCCAGGCTTATTGGTACCTTCTTTATCTTTGTCCCTGCCTTTTAAATTTGGATTCTCTGCCCAGCACTTTTTCCTCAATATGGTGCTTTGACCTACAAGGGACTGTTGGCTGATTAGATTTAAGAGTAGTTGGGGTCCCAGCCCCTTCTTTTCAAGCCCATTTTGTAGCTGGTGGTGATTTTGCTTTACCTGACTGTGTTTTGTGAATGAAGGAGATATTTTGTCGCCTGTTCTTGTTGTATTTGTTGTCCATGGTTTTGCTAACCTAGCTGCTTTGTATGTTTTTATTATTTGGAGGAAATTTAATAACTGGATTGCATCCATCTTAGAGATGTGTAGAATTTTTTATTTCTTAATGGTAATACTTTAGTAAACATTATTTTCTTGCAAAATATTCAATTTGGACATGGTTCAGATCTGTGGTATAAACAAATTGTACTTCTCTTCAGAAAAAATTATTGATTGTTGGTTCTTTTCATTTCAGTGACTCGATGGAAACAGAAGAAAAGACAGGCAGTGCATTTGTAGGAAAGACACCAGAAGCCGTGAGTGTGCTTTTTTTTTTTTTCCTTTGAGACAGGGTCTTGATCTGTCACCCAGGCTAGAACGCAGTGGCGCGGTCTCGGCTCACTACAACCTCTGCCTCCCAGGCTCAAGCTGTCCTCCCACCTTAGCCTCCCAAGTAAATAGCTGGGATTGCAGGCATGTACCACCACGCCTTTTGTATTTTTTGTAGAGACAGGGTTCGCTGTGTTGCCCAGGCTGGTCATGAACTCCTGAGCTCAAGCAATCCGTTTGCCTTGGCCTCCCAGAGTGCTGGGATTACAGGCATGAGCCACCGAGCCGAGCCACCATGCCCAGCGAGTGTGGTTTTTGAAGTTGAGATTGTTACTTAATAAATATTTCCACAGGATATTGTAAATTCTTTCAAGTATATATTCTATACATGCTTTTATTAAAGTTTACTGTTAAGTTTGATACCAAAGTCATTTTATAAAAATGAATTTTCTGTAAAGATTAAAGTTTTAAAAATTGATCCGAAGAAAACATTTAGAAGAAATCAAATCCTTAGATCCTTTCTTCAGGCAGAAGTTATTTCTGTCTGAAATAACTTCAAATTACCTATCACAGGGTGAAAAAAAGGTATGGTCTCTAGCAAATGGCAACATATATGGGAGGGAGGCTAATTGTTTTTGTTGTTTTTAATGTTTGCGGCATATTAGAAGGGTAGGGTAAATATTACAACAGTGGTCTGTTGGACTTTTGGTTCCTGATGCTCAGGTGTGTAAACTTCAGCTGTTCTTCACCTGGTTGGAAAGTTGTGTTGGTGGCATGGTAGTTTATAAGATCAAGGCTGGGCGCTGTGGTTCATGCATGTAATCCCAGCACTTTGGGAGGCCAAGGTGGGTGGATCACCTGAGGTCAGGAGTTCGAAACTAGCCTGGCCAACATGGCAAAACCCCGTCTCTACTAAAAATACAAAAATTAGCTGAGCGTGGTGGCACGCGCCTTTAATCCCAGGTACTTGGGAGAATTGCTTGAGCTTGGGAAGTGGAGGTTGCAGTGAGCCAAGATTGCGCCACTGCACCCCAGCTGGGGCAACAGAGAGAAACTCTGCCTCAAAAAAAAAAATCATATATATATGTTGATTAAAGGTATTTTCGGTTTTCTCAGTTTCAAGTAGGAAGTTTCTCAATTAAAATATAAATTGACTCATTTAACAAAAAGTAATTTTCCTGCATGTTATCAGTAATTATTCTTTCCCAGTTTTTAAAAAATATTTAAATATTTTACATCGAAAGCTAGCTGGGGATGAATTGTATTCTTCCATCAAGCTAGTATCATATCTCAGTAGCATCTAATAAAGAAAGAAATAAATTATCCTTTCTCTTAAAATGGACTGAATTTCACTGGTTTAGGACTGATGAAATAAAATTGGGTTACTGGATTATAGTAATACTATTTATGAGTTTTCATTTTTTTTGTTTGTTTTGGCAGAGTCCAGAGCCTAAGGACCAGACTTTGAAAATGATTAAAATTTTAAGTGGTGAAATGGCTATTGAGTTACATCTGCAGTTCTTAATACGAAACAATAATACAGACCTCATGATTCTAAAAAACACAAAGGTAAGAAATTCATCAATAATAGAGGATTTTTAAAAATATTTAGTTCTTTGTTGCATATAAGTATATTATTTATTGTTGGATACTTTCTTTATTTTATTTCCAATTAAGGAAAAAGTATTTAAGTTTTGAAAAAATAGCAATCAATTATCTTCTTGGAGTTGTTGGAAAGGAAGAAAATGAGCAATGATTGAGCTCTTGTTTTTATGCTTATCTCTTATTGGAGAGCTTAGTTAACTCATTTTTCATTTTTAATGTATACATGGAGCAGTTAGACAAATAGCACAATCAGAATATTAAGATAGGCTCTTGAGCTGCTTGCTTCAGCCTGCTCCAACTCTGTGGAGTGTACTTTCATTTAAATCTGTGCTTTTCTTTTATTACAAAAAAAAAAGAATATAGGTTTTGTGTCTGTATTTCCCATTGAACTATGATCTCCTTGAGAGCAGCGATTCTTACCTTGTTGCAATGTTTGTTGAGATATTGCTCTTAACAGTTATTAATACTGATTTTAATTTTTTAGCAAGTAATATATTTGATTCAAAATATTTTAATATAAAAAGATATATAACATGAAAAATCTTCCTTCTCGCTCTCTTATTTATCCAGTACCCCTTCGCAAAGTCATTTTTTTATAGCTATATATTATTGAATGATTAAACAGTTGTTTGATTAAAGCATGTGTAATAATGCTCTTTGAAACTTTTAATACAATTTTTGCAAATAGCAAAAAATATGGAGAATCATATAGTCTCCATTCATGACAATTTAAAGCTAGTCTTTGTAATATAGTCTCATTAAAAATAAACAAAATTTGACCAGGCACGATGGCTTACGCCTGTAATCCTAGCACTCTGGGAGGCCAAGGCAGGCGGATCACCTGAGGTCAGGAGTTCAAGACCAGCTTGGCCAACATGGTGAAACCCCGTCTCTACTTAAAATACAAAAATTAGCCGGGCATGGTGGTACATACCTGTAATCCCAGCTACTCGCGAGACTGAGGCAGGAGAATCGCTTGAACCCTGGAGGTGGAGGCTGCAGTGAGCTGAGATCGTACCACTGCACTCCAGCCTGGGCAACCAAGCAACACTCTGTCTCAAAAACCAAAAATAAACAAAATTATTTGGTAACTGTCAGAGGTGCAGCACTGCTCCTCAGGTTATCTCAACACCTTGGAGACCTTGGGCAAGATGGAGAAGAGAAAAAGCAAGTTTAATTAAACCAAAGAATAGAAAATCTGCTGTCCAAATTCCCCACCTAAAATCTGTCGTTGAGCTCTGTTAAAACTGCAAATAAAACTTTGACTTGCTTGTTTGTATAAACTAGCTATTTAGTCTTTATAAAAGAAATACCCAAGATCCATATTTTAAATCTCAGTTCAGTTTGTTCATGCTTTTACCACAAAATAGGACCTCTGACTGTGTGTGTGAGGGTGTGCATATATGAATACTTTGCCAGTGATGAAACAATTCTGTATTTGTTGTTGCAGGATGCAGTACGGAATTCTGTATGTCATACAGCAACCGTTATAGCAAACTCTTTTATGCACTGTGGGACAACCAGTGACCAGTTTCTTAGGTAAATATGCTTGTTGATTTTCACTTCGGTTCAAAATCTTTTTTTTTTTTTTTTTTTTGTTGTTGTTGTGCAGTCTTACTCTGTGGCCCAGGCCGGAGGGCAGTGACGCGATCTCAGCTCCCTGGAACTTCTATCTCCTGGGTTCAGGCGATTCTCCTGCCTCAGCCTCCCAAGTAGCTGGGATTACAGGCGCACGCCACTATGCCTGGCTAATTTTTATATTTTTAGTAGAGACAGGCTTTTGCCATGTTGGCCAGGCTGGTCTTGAACTCCTGACTTCAGGTGATCCGCCCACCTCGGCCTCCCAAAGTGCTGGGATTACAGACGTGAGCCACCGCACCCGGCCTAAAATCCTTTTTAACAGACACTGTGTTAACATTGTTGTAGAGATGTTGAGGACTTTCTTGTTAACCAGTCCTTAATTCTAAATTACATTTTTGCTATTTTATGTATTTTTTGTTGTGTATTTCTACTTGTTTTAAGGTAAAATTAATTCCTTTTATTACTTGGCTTGATTATAGGCTCTTGAAGGAAATATATTAAGCTCTAAAATTTTATATAATTTTGTTTTTATTTATAGTAGAATTACATATCGTGCATTTTAAAAATCCTTAAAATACTAAGAACAACTTAAGAGTTAAAATAGAATCAGTAGTAACTTGAGATCGACAAAGTAATTTGGAAGGGTTCAAGGTAAAATTTTAATGCTTTTAACCTTAGTGTTAAAAAGCTTTAAGGAATTCATTTGTTTTAACACTAATTAAAATACATCATCTTTTTTTACAGAGATAACTTGGAATGGTTAGCCAGAGCCACTAACTGGGCAAAATTTACTGCTACAGCCAGTTTGGGTGTAATTCATAAGGTAATATATATTGGTCAGTGTATACAGGCATCAGAAAAGAAGTAAATTTTTCTGGGGTTAAGAAAAAATAACAGTTTATTATAATTCATTAACAAGTACACTTTGTTAAGTCAGATAAGTCATTTTGTGGAGAAGGCTAAAGTAAATAAGATACTAAAGTATTTATATGTGTGTTTGTTTTTAATAAAAAGTGGAAATTTGTTTCTATAAAGACTGTATAAGCCATTGAAAGGATAAATTGAAATGTTATTTGCATAGTCTGAGATGGATTTGGGCAAATGTTATAAAACAAAGGGAAAAAAATTGAAGCATTTGTGATTTTTTTTTTCTAACCAGAGTGTAACTGGGTCTCTTTAAAGGCTTGTCCTCTTGTTTGAGTGATACAATTATATGAGAGAGAGCCCCACTACCTCCTTCTCTCTTAGCAAGTGAACATTCTGGGGAAAAGGCAGTAATCATAGAAAACATTGTCTTTTTTCTTCTTACTTTCTCTTTTTGATGTCTTTGTTATGACTTACCTTTACAGGGTCATGAAAAAGAAGCATTACAGTTAATGGCAACATACCTTCCCAAGGATACTTCTCCAGGATCAGCCTATCAGGAAGGTGGAGGTCTCTATGCACTAGGTCTTATTCATGCCAATCATGGTGGTGATATAATTGACTATCTGCTTAATCAGCTTAAGAACGCCAGCAATGATGTAAGTATTAAAATGGAAAACTAAATTTCCAAAACTCAAGAATCCAGGATAACATATTTGCCACATTATTTTAGTGACTGGAGATTTTGTAGAATTTGGGAATACCCAAAACAACTGTTATCTTGGATTTTTTTTTTTTAGGTAATTTCATTTCCTTCTTGATAAGCTAAAATTGTGTTTCTCACTCCTTTAAACACTGCGTGTATTTGTAAAACATGTTGTTTTCCCACACTTTCATCTTAAAATGTTACAACTACAAGTGACCTTAGTTATCATCTAGTCTAGGCCCTAACATTTCACTGGAAATTAAGGCCTAAAGAAGTTGCAGTCTCTCAGAAGTTAGAATCCTTGCTTGTTTTGATCTTTGATAATTGTTTAAAATGTAAATCTTTTGGAAAAGCTTACTAAGTAGCCCTGTTCTTATTTTAAGGAACCTTAAAATGTAATTTTAGACTAACTTCTATATTGGAGTGAGGGCCATCAGGAGAGTAGTTAAGTGAGCCAGAAAACCTTGCCCTCATGCATAAGTGAAAAGATTGAAGCCAGGGCTGGGCACGGTGGCTCATGCCTGTAATTCCAGCACTTTGGAAGGCCGAGGCGGGTGGATCACCTGAAGTGAGGAGTTTGAGACCAGCCTGGCCAACATGGTGAAACCCCATCTCTACTAAAAATACAAAAAGTTAGCCGGGCATGGTGGTGGGCACCTGTAATCCCAGCTACTCTGGAGGCTGAGGCGGGAGAATCACTTGAACCCGGGAGGCGGAGGCTGCAGTGAGGCCAAGATGGTGCCACTGCACTCCAGCCTGGGCGACAAGACAGAAACTCCGTCTAAAAAAAAAAAAAAAAAAAAAGATTGAAGCCAATAGGATGATGTCTCAATTAATAAGCCCCTTAGCCACAAATCGTGTGTGCAGATACACACATTTTTACCTTATTTCCCCTGGTCTCAGGTAAAAACTTTCTTATCAGATAGGGTTTATGGTTACAAAAAAAAAAAACAAAAACAGCAATAGACAGCATTAAAAACCATTTCTAACTAACTTGAATAAGAAGTTTATTGGAAATAGCTTATATAATTAATAGAAAGGCTGATGAACTAGTTCTCACAAAGGTTAAAGAGCCAGAGCAACACCACAGATGCTAGATAACAGGAACTAATGAAATAGCCTTTTAAGGACCCTACCTTCAGGATGAATGAACTTGGAACATTTTTGGCCATTGGGTTATTCCACTTAAAGATGAAAATTGCAAAGAAGGAGCATTGTATTGCTCTGGCTTGGGTCACACTTTGGCTAGGGGAAGGTGGGAGATTCTTAAATGACAGTCCCACCAGGACTCTAACCAGTGGGGAGGAGTATTACCAAAGGAATGTTGGGATGCTGTCACTAATAGAAGCATGCTGTGCATTCAGAAATGACAGATGACCACTAAAGTTTCCTCTTTCAAATGTGTATATTTCAGAGGTACTCTAACCTCATTTTCAACCACTTTCTTCACAACCACGTTCCATTAGATACCTTTTTCTCCTCTGTCTTTAGCCTCTCACTCTGTACTGCCTCCTTTCCCTCAACCCATGAACATACTCTCATCTATCCTAAACAAAATTCTTTTCTTGACATCTCCCTCTTAGTTGTTCAGTCTTTTTCCTCCCCTTCTCATGTAAACCTACTGAAAGAGAGTTGTCCTCTCTGCCCACTTTGTTTTCTCACGTTCATTTCACGACTCACTGTTTTTAATTTATTATCATTATTTTTTGAGACAGTTCTTGCTGTGTTACCCAGGCTGGAGTGCAGTGGCACAATGATGGCTCACTGCAGCTTCAGCTTCCTGGGCTCAGGCCGTTCTCCCACCTCAGCCTCCCGAGTAGCTGGGATCACAGGCATGCACCACCACGCCCAGCTAATTTATGTTTATTTTTTTGTACAGACCGAGTCTCCCTATGTTGCCCAGGCTGGTCTCAAACTTCTGGGCTCAAGTGATCTTCCCACCTCAGCCTCCTAAAGTGCCGGGATTACAGGCATGAGCCACCAGTCCAGCCTCAGCTCACTATTTTTTGGCATCAGCAAATATCATTCTATTAAAAATGAAATTGCTGGGCTGGACACGGTGGCTCACACCTGTAATCCCAGAACTTTGGGAGGCCAAGGTGGGTGGATCACCTGAGGTCAGGAGTTCCAGACCAGCCTGGCCAACATGGTGAAACCCCATCTCTACTAAAAATACAAAAATTAGGCAGGCATGGTGGCAGCCACCTGTAATCCCAGCTACTTGAGAGGCTAAGGCAGGAGAATCACTTGAACCCAGGAGGTGGAGTTTGCAGTGAGCCCAGATCGCGCCATTGCACTCCAGCCTGGGCGACAAGAGCGAAACTACGTCTGAAACAAAAACTGAAATTGCTGAGTTTATCACTGACCCTTTGATTATCACATCCTTTGATCATTCTTACTGAGCCAACCTCTGCATATTTAATGTGAAATTGTATTTTGAAATTAGAATAAAAACTTGTATGTTAAGTACAGTGTACCAAATCAATGGAATCTATGTTTTTTCCTTAGATCGTTAGACATGGTGGCAGTCTGGGCCTTGGTTTGGCAGCCATGGGAACTGCACGTCAAGATGTTTATGATTTGCTAAAAACAAACCTTTATCAGGATGATGCAGTAACAGGTAAGCATTTCTTTCTAAAGCTAACAAGCTTAAGTATTAATTAATGTAAATGTAATTACATTAGTTTCTACCTATATTTTGTAGCCTCTTAAAATTCCGATGGATTTCTCTAGTTGAAGAGGAAGTGAATTTTGCTCCATTTGTCAAAGTTATCTCTTAAAACAAGTTTTGTGATATATAGGCTTTCTAAAATGGTATATCCTGTGTGTCCACTTTCAAAACTGACTTTTGCAAATAGGAATTTATTAGGGTGATCTACTTACTCCATACTGCTTGGTGATAATATAGAAAAAATGTTATCTAAATGTCTCCTTTGAAATCACTGTAGGATTTGATGGTACATTCTGTCAAAGTTTAAAAGGAAAACAACCCTAAATATGAATGTGCAAACCCTAAATGTATGAATGTGCTTCCACATAAAGTATCCTTTTTACCAGGTGGTTTAAAAAAATGCTATCAGAAGCTAATGGTTTTTTTTGATAGTTTATGCAAAAAGAGTGCTACTTTCAGTTGGATGTTTTACTGACTTTAAAAACATAACTCTTTGTTAACATTTTACTCATTACTTGCCAGGGGAAGCAGCTGGCCTGGCCCTAGGTTTGGTTATGTTGGGCTCTAAAAATGCTCAGGCTATTGAGGACATGGTTGGTTATGCACAAGAAACTCAACATGAGAAGATTCTGCGTGGTCTTGCAGTTGGCATTGCTTTAGTAATGTATGGGAGGATGGAAGAGGCTGATGCTCTCATTGAATCTCTCTGTCGTGACAAGGTGAGATCACATACATCCCTCACTGTGCATTTATCTGCAGCATGTAAAAAACACTTAACTTCACTGGAAATTAACTCTGTTCCCATCAGAACGTGTAGGTACACTTATTCATAAAACTTCTGGCAATGTATATGAAGCCTAATAGAATTTAAGAAATAAAAGCACTGATTAGAAAAGGTACATGGGAGTAATTTGAGGATTTTAAATTTTGCTATAGCTTCAGATCGGTGATACTCTTAAGCAGATTCAGCGTAGTTCTTTAGGAATTCACGAGTTGATTTCTTTTAGAAATAATAATTTTTGGGCCAGGCGTGGTGGCTCACACCTGTAGTCCTAGCATTTTGGGAGGCCGAGGCAGGTGGATCACTTGAGGTCAGGAGTTCAAAACTAGCCTGGCCAACATGGTGAAACCCTGTCTCTACTAAACATAGAAAAAAAATTAGCCAGGCTTGGTGGCGGACACCTGTAATCCCAGCTACTTGGGAGCCTGAGGCATGAGAATTGCTTGAGCCTGGGAGACAAAGGTTACAGTGAGCAGGGATTGAACCACTGCACTCCAGCCTGGGTGACAGAGCAAGACTCCATCTCAAAAATATATATATATATATTTTTGGAATGATTTGATAGTCATTTAATAAGATACAAAGTTTACTTCATTATTCTTTTATCAGAAAACAGTACCAATCTCTATACTTGTTTATTTGGGTGAGGTTTTTTTTCCATTGCGTTTTGTTTAGTTTTTATAATGGTGTTGTATATGGTGGGTAGTTAGTGGCAGGTAATACTGTCCTCTGTAATCAATAAGAACCACTGCTATAGTTTATTGATAAAATTATTAATTAATTTGTTCAGTTACCAGGCTCCATCTTTCTTCCACTCAGCACTCAGTACCCAGGAATTTAAATAAGGTAAAAATGTAGAATTAGAAGCCAACTTCCTTGCTTGATTGATAAAAGGAAGTGGACTGCCATAGGAGTGGCTGTTGCTGTTGACTTGACTTTATACTTCCTAAAAAGTATGAAGCAGGGCAGGCATATTGCATAGTGTATTGGGAATTAAGAGCAGCTACCTCCTTCTGTATTTATGTGTTTTATTGCCCCATTTATTTCAAAAACTACCAACCACAAAAGAGTTATTGAGCTCATCATTTCCTATCTGAGACCAGCTTACTTGGTGGATGCCACTGTGCCTGTTAGACTGTAGAAGTTACTGTTTGAAATAAGTTGATGATTAATGTTAAATTATTTTTCTTAGGACCCAATTCTTCGAAGGTCTGGAATGTATACTGTAGCCATGGCTTATTGTGGCTCTGGTAACAACAAAGCAATTCGACGCCTGCTACATGTTGCTGTAAGTACTCTGACCTTTCTTGGGAATGGGGTGGACAGAAAAGCTTGCAGATGGACAATAAGTGTCTAGGTGACTCCAGCATCCACAGCGCATGACCACCACCAGTGGTCTTAGGTTGTGATTCTCATTTACTGGACCCAACAGGCCATAACCTAGCACTAGATTCACTTAGCTTTTCAGAAGGATATGGGATGGGATAACAGTCCCATATAAATGGAAGTCCTTAAAGCCATTCAGGTGCAACTTCTAAAATCCTACTGCAAGGAGCACCCTCATTTGTAAGGGATAAGACCTTGTGAATATGTGTGGCCACCCTAGGATAGAGAAATTCAGTGAAGAACAGGAACCATTTATTTCTTTTTACAGCCGGTAGAGTTAGCTTCCACATACCCCTAATGGGTGCAGTGGCTCATGCCTGTAATCCCAGGTACTCTGGAAAGTGAAGTGGACAGTGAGCTATAATTATGCCACCGTACTCTAGCCTGTGTGACAGGGCAAGACCCTATCTCTAAAAAACAAACAAACAATCCCCCACCCCCACACCCCGGGACCCCTAAGGAACATGATCTATTACAAGAGATGTACTGCACAGGAAAACCAATGCCCATGTTTTCCAAAAGGCTTTCCACTCATAGTTCTCCTAATCGAAATGTAGTTATCAGCAATAAGTAATATTGCCTGGTCACACAGTGGACATTCCACGTGTCTTAATAGGTTTTTATCATCGTGGTGCTGGGAAAAGGTAAACCAAGGGTACCTTTCTATGCAGAAAGACTTAGAACTATTGTTAACTCCTTTTTCCCAGAGATAATATTTTCGACAGTATTTATTAGTAATTAATAAATAATTTTTTTAGCAGTGCAGTATGTTCTAAATGTTCATATTTTGCAAAAGCCATAATGCAGCTGAAATAGTCTTTTTCTTTTTTCTTTTTAGCGACTTTGAGACAGGGTTTCGCTCTATCACCCAGGCTGGAGCGCAGTAGCACAATCACAGCTCATTGCAGCCTCAGACTACTGGGCTCAAGTGATCCTCCTCCTACCTCAGCTTCCCATGTAGCTAGAACTACAGGCACACACCACCGTGCCTGCCTAATTTTTTAACTTTTTGTGGAGACAGGGTCTCGCTGTGTTGCCTAGGCAGATCTCGAACTCCTGGGCTCAAGCGATCCTCCTGTTTTGGCCTCTCAAAAGTGCTAGGATTACAGATGTGAGCCACTGTGTCTGGCCAGTTGAAATGGTCTTAAGAAGTAGCCCTGGGGCCGGGCATGGTGGCATACACCAGTAATCCCAGCACTTTGGGAGGCAGTGGTGGGCAGATCACCTCTGGTCAGGAGTTTATGACTAGCCTGTCCAACATGGTGAAACCCCATCTCCACAAAAAATAGAAAAATTAGCTGGGCGTGGTGGCACATGCCTGTAGTCCCAGCTACTTGGGAGCCTGCAGCAGGAGAAACACTTGAACCCGGGAGGCAGAGGTTGCAGTGAGCCAAGACTGTGCCACTGCACTCCAGCCTGGGCGACAGAGTGAGACTCTCTATAAAAAAAAAAAAAAAAAAAAGAGAGAGAGAGAAAAGTAACCCTGAATCTTAAACTTTATCAAGCTGTGAAGACTTCTAAGCCCCTGAATTGAAATTTTTCAATAACTTTTTCTAAGCTGGGGACAGAAATTTATTCTTCAAAAATACATGTGGCCAGGTGCAATGGCTTATGCCTGTAATCCCAGCACTTTGTGAGGCCAAGGTGGGAGGATCTCCTGAGCCCCAGAAGTTTGAGACCAGACTGGGCAACATAGGGAGACCCTGTCTCTATAAAAATAAAAATACATGTGTCTATTTTTTGAATGTATTCATTTATTGTATATGTTTAGAGGTGTGCAACATAATGTTTTGATATACCTATCAGTAGTGAGGTATACACTCACTGTTGAATGATGCTGACCTCTCATGTCAGTTTGGTCTAGTGGTAGACTACATGGTATAATATAATCTTAAACTTTTCCCCCTAGGTAAGTGATGTTAATGATGATGTCAGGAGGGCAGCAGTAGAATCACTTGGGTTCATTCTATTCAGGTAATAACTTCAAACTTCTTATACTATTTATATTTCATTTTTTTTTTGGAAATGTAGTAGTCACTGCCAAAACTACCAAACAGTAGTTAGTCACTAAACAAAAACTAAATACCTGAGGAGTATATCTGGGTTCAGAGTGAGGACCATTTAATAGCAAGATTAGTACTGTTCATCTGAAAAAGAACAAAGCATATCATGGGATTCTGAGAACCTCTTTTAGAAGTAGTTATTTCTGTTCATTTTTTGGTAGCATTCTGCTTATTCATTTAACTTTTTAAATCCAAATAACACATCCAGTACTCCTCTTCTTGTATATTGGTAGTTCAAATGGATATTATCTCTTACACAGGTTTGTAAAGTTTTTGAAGGTCTTTAATGAAAGTGAAAGGTAATAGGTTTTGTTTAAATGCCAGAGTGAAAATTTTTACAGATTATCTTTTACTTGTAGTCATTGAGATGTCCTTGGCAGTATGATATAGTTGTGTTTAAGAAGTCATACTCTTGGCTGGGCGCGGTAGCTCACGCCTGTAATCCCAGCACTTTGGGAGGCCGAGGAAGGCGGATCACGAAGTCAGGAGTTCGAGATCACCCTGACTAACACGGTGAAACCCTGTCTCTACTAAAAATACAAAAAATCAGCCACGCGTGGTGGCACGCACCTGTAATCTCAGCTACTCGGGAGGCTGAGGCACGAGAATCGCTTGAATCTGGGAGGCAGAAGTTGCAGTGAGCCGAGATCGCGCCACTGCACTCCAGCCTGGGGTGACAGAGTGAGACTCCCTCTCAAAAAAAAAAATAAAGAAGTCACACTCTGAACCCATCTGCCTGGTTTGACTCCTGACTCAGCTTCTTACTAGCTGAATGACTTTGAGTAAGTTGCTCAACGTCTTTGTGCCTCAGTTTCCTTGTCTTTAAAATGAGTATAATCATAATACCCATCTGAGAAGATGTTTTTGACAAGTGAATTAATATATATATACAATGCCCTTAGAGTGGTGTCTGGTACTAGTAAGAACTAAGTGTGTATTAATAATGGTAATTGTAGTAGTTGTAGTTGTGGAGTTGGTGGTAGTATTAATAGATGTAATAGTAGTTCTTCCAGTAGTTCATTACTGTCTACTTAGATTCAGTCTCAGACATCAGTGTTTCTCTTAGCTAAGATACAAGCATACCTTGTTTTACTGCACTTTGCTTTATTAAGCTTTGCAGATACTGCATTTGTTTAAAAATTGAAGGTTTGTGACAACCCTGCATCAAGCAAGTCTATCAAAACCATTTTTCTAACAATGTGTGCTCATTTCATTTCTCTGTGTCACATTTTGGTAATCCTCACAATATTCCAGACTTTTTCGTTGTTTTATCTGTTATGGTAATCTGTCATCAGTGATTTTTGATGTTACCATTGTAGTTGTTTTGGGACACCACGAACCACACCCATGTAAAACAGCAAACTCAATCAATAAATGTGTGTTCTGACTGCTCCACACACCGATCATTCCTCCATCTCTCTCCCTCTCCTTGGAACTCCCTATTCCCTGAGACACAATAATATTGAAATTAGGCCAGTTAATAACCCTACATGGCCTCTGAGTGCTTAAGTGAAAGAGAGAGTCCCACATTTCTCACTTTAAATCAAAAACTAGAAATGATAAAGCTTAGTGAGGAAGACATGTCGAAAGCCGAGATAGACCAAAGGTAGGCCTCTTGCATCACAGATAGCCAAGTTGTGAATGCAAAGAAAAAGTTCTTGGAGAAAATTAACAGTGCTACTCCAGTGGACACGCAAATGATAAGGAAGTGCAACAGCCTTATTGCTGATAAGGAAAAAGTTGTAGTGCTCTGGAGAGAAGATCAAAGCAGCCACAACCTTCCCTTAAGCCAAAGCCCAATACAGAGCAAGACGTTAACTCTTCAGTTCTGGAAAGGCTGAGAGAGGTGAGGAAGCTGCAGAAGAAAAGCTTGAAGCTAGCAGAGAGCTTGGTTCATGAAGTTTGGGGAAAGAAGCTGTCTCCATAACATGGAGGTGCAAGGAGAGGCAACAAGTGCTGATGCAGAAGCTGCAGCAAGTTACCCAGAAGATCTAGCTAAGATCATTGATGAAGGTGTCTATCCTAAACAACAGATTTTCCATGTAGACAGAATAGCCTTCTATTTGAAGAAGATGCCATCTAGGACTTTCATAGCCTAGAGAGGAGAAGTCAATTCCTGGTTTCACAGCTTCAGAGGACAGGCTGTTCTTGTCAGAAGCTAATGCAGTGGGTGACTTTAAGTTGAAGCCAATGCTCTTGTATCATTCTGAAAATGCTGGGGCCCTTAAGAATTATGCTAAAGCTGTTCTACGTGTTCTAGAAATGAAACAACAAAGCCTGGATGACAGCATGTATTAGTCAGGGTTCCCTAGAGGGACAGAATTAATAGGATATATATATATGGGAGTTTATTAAGTATTAACTTAAACAATCACAAGGTCCCACAATAGGCTGTCTGCAAGCTTAAGGAGCAAGGAGAGCCAGTTTGAGTCTCAAAACTGAAGAACTTGGAGTCCAATGTTTGAAGGCAGGAAGCATCCAGCACAGGAGAAGGACGTTGGCTGGGAGGCTAGTCCAGTCTCTCCTTTTCACGTTTTTCTGCCTGCTTTATATTCCCTGAGAGCTGATTAGATTATGCCCACTCAGATTAAGGGTGGATCTGCCTTCCCCACCCACTGACTCAAATGTTAATCTCCTTTGGCAGCACCCTCACAGACACACCCAGGATCAATACTTTTCATCCTTCAATCCAGTCAAGTTGACACTCAGTATTAACCATCACACAGCACATCTGTTTATGTGGTATGCTAAATATTTGAAGCCCACTGTTGAGAATTACTGGTCAGAAAAATGATTCTTTTCAAAATATTATTGCTCATAGACAATGCACTTGGTCCCCCATGAAGTTCTGAAGGAGTTGTACAAGGAGATTAATGTTATTTTTATGCCTGCTAACACAATAACCATTCTGCAGCCCGTGGATCGAGGAGTAATTTTTTACTTTCAAGTCGTATTATTTAAGTCATTTCTTAAGACTATAGCTGCCATAGGCTGGGTGTGGTGGCTCACACCTGTAATCCCAGCACTTTGGGAAGCCAACGCGGCAGATCACCCAAGGTCAGGAGTTCGAGACCAGCCTGGCCGACATGGTGAAACCCTGTCTGCGGTGAAACCTTGTCTCTACTAAAAATACGAACATTAGCTGGACATGGTGGCAGGTGCCTGTAATCCCAGCTACTCAGTAGGCTGAGGCAGGAAAATCACTTGAACCTGGGGGGCGGAGGTTGCAGTGAGCTGAGATCACACCATTGCACTCCATCCTGGGCGACAAAGCAAGACTCCATCTCAAAAAAATAAATAATAAATAAAAAAGACTAGCTGCCATAAAACGTGATTCCTCTGATGGCTCTGAGCAAAGTAAATTGAATACCTTCTGGAAAGCAGTCACCATTCCAGATGCCATAAGAACATTCATGATTCACAGGAGGAAGTCAAAATATCAACATTAGCAGCAGTCTAGAAGAAGTTGATTCCATCCCTCATGGATAACTTTGAGGGGTTCAAGGCTTTAGTGGAAGAAGGAATTGCAGAATTGGTGAAAATAACAAGAGAACTAGAATTAGAAATGGAGTCTGAAGATGTGACTGAATTGCTGCAGTCTCATGATAAAACATCAGTGGCTGAGGAGTTGTTTCTTGGGATGAGCAAAGAAAGTAGTTTCTTGATTTGGAATCTACTCCTGAAGATGCTGTCGACATTGTTGAAATGTTAGGTGTAGGAAAAAATAAAAAAGAAGTAATCACTTGTTGGGTCTGACCTGCAGACCCTGGCCGAGTGATAGATGAAAGAAGTTCTCAGACATGGATATCCAGTGAAGGAGTGGGCTGGGGGGCTGCTGGCACTAGGGCCGAAGAGAGTTAGCCGCCTCGATAAGCCAGAGATGCTCGTGTTTATTTAGTACAGATTTAATGAGAAAGGCTTGGAGCAAACACAATTTGTGGGTAATTAACATTGTCGACCCACCAAATAGAGAGCAGTCCTGCACACGAATGATCACAGATTAGTTTCTGGAGACAAGAGTAAACAAGTTTATCTAGATAAGTTCCTTTACATTCTCTTGTTATGTAACCCTTGCTCTTAAGAGAATTTAACTGCCTTCAGCTAAATCCTCTTGAAGCTTTTGCAAAACCTCCCGGCCTTCCAATAAGGTTTGCATCTTTCCCTATAATTTTTATAACTTTTCCCACCACCCTGACTGATCTCCTACATCTCCCCCTTCCTTTTCTGCTTTTTACATCAGGTTTTGTTAATTGAAGAGTACAGAAGTGTGCAGCAGCAGATTTGTTAGGCATAGTGGTTATAATTCGTTTTCTGGCTTTGCATCCTAGAATTAGTAAATAACATAAGACAAACATGAGTATAATCAGTAACATTCTTCTCCAAGCAAGGAGTGACCCCCAGGAGTGGGGGTCTATCCAGGAGAGATGTTATCTCACATCCTTCCATATGGCTGTTTGTTGGGCGTGTAGATCTACGGTGTTTAGGGATTCTAGAATTTTAGTTTTAAGTTGCCTTACGTCTGCTGTTAAATTATCATATAAGGTTCCCCAGGGGTGTTGTTTCACCTCATCCCAACTATGTATTGATTGATTCCAAGGTAGAGAGGTGACACAGATACACTTATGCTCCCAGTCACAGTTTAAGTGCTGTCGGAATGCCAGCGCATCTTGCTGCTCCCCTGTATATTCTAAGGCAGCCTCAGGGGCTTGCAGGCGTGCAAGAATCTTTTGATCTGTACCCTGCTCTAAGAGAAGTTCATTAGACACATTTTTGGCCAAGTTATCTACAAAGGTAGCTGTTTTTACAGATTCAGTAATAGAGGCCACAGCAATACTAGCAGTTGCTAAGATGACTATGGCTGAGACTATAAAGGTTTTATAAGTGTGCCTATGAATCTTTTGGGTCTGACCTGGGACGGGGCATGTTCTCAGGTGGCAAGAGCAGAGGAACCTTGCCAATCACGTGTCAAATTGGTAGGAATGCTTCAGATTGTCTCCTTAATACCATGATACTAGTAATATTTAAATTAGATATATTATAATTAGTGATGCATGAGGCAAACCAAACCTGTCCCTGCACTCGGGTCACAAACGTGGAGTTTTGGGGTGTAATGGAAATATTGGTTCCCATAAGGAAAACATATGGATGGGTAGTGCAAATCAGGCACTGATCTGTGTGATTATGAATAAAGGTCACAGTATAGTTGTTACTGGAATTATGGTATGTCCCATACCAGGTGTAAAGGGAGATGCTAAGATGTCCCAGGCACCATAAAGTGTCTTGAGGTGGCATGGACTCTACTTGGGATCTGGGATATCCCGTCCCTCCATCAGCCCAAATTGTAGGGGAATGAGACGTGGCTACAAAACTGTGATTGATGCCACGATGGATGAGGACATCAGTATGCTTGCTCTGCAAGTGTCAGTGGAGGCTCTAGTCTAAGATGTGATAATAGCCTAAATGGAGTCTACGGGCTTGTCCTCCATGACAGACCTCCCAGCCAAAGTGGAATCCATTACTTTCCTGGCTATGTTCTTTAGCACGGGAAGGAATGTTGGGGAAAGTGGCGTTGGTTGCATTGCCCGGTTTGAGGCTATCTGCAACCAAGAATGTTAAGGCATTTCCTTTGCCATGATATAGCCATACTTGAGTTTGGGCAGGTACACAGTAAGGATTGGAACTTTTATAACTAATGCACAGTGGGAGGATAGTGGAGTGATATATAGTATTACCTGGCATCTTAATCCAATGTGTGCCATTAATGAGGGGCCCCACTGGGGGTAAGTCAATCCATCCTAGCCAAGCAGTTATGTTATTAGAGGTTGGGAAGGGGGTGTTTGCCCAAGTAACAGGGCAAAAGAAAAGCAGATCTAAGCCAAGCAATTATGTTATTAGAGGTTGGGAAGTGGGTGTCTGCTCAAGTAACAGGGCAAAAGAAAAGCAGATCTAAGAGATGAGCCCAATAGAGAGTAGCAGGTGCAGGTTGCAGGCAGAGTGAGAGATTAAGAAGGGTTAATACCCTACGAGAGTTGCAATGTACAACAGAAGGCATAGCAAGGAACAGATTATGTGGAGTGAATGGTGTCTGTGTCTGGAGCAGGATTCGCTCAGCCTCCTGAGTTGTCTTCTTCAGCATCCCCCAGGTAAAGTCCGGGGCTTGTGTCATGCTAGGAAGCCGCGTCATCCGGGGCTGCGGGTCCTGCAGGGACATTTCCTTCATTTCTGGTACTGGGTTGGGTCCTAGCCACACCATGGTATGATTTGATGTGTCGTGCTAGAATCCAGAGAGGACCTGAGGGGGTGTGAACACAAGCATATCCTCTTTCCCATGTAAGCAAATCATTTGGACCACACCATACATTACTATTTACATTTTTCCATTAAACTGCAGGTTTTATGTCTTGAGAGGTTTTAACAAAGTGCTTTTCTATGGCTGATTGAAATTTATCATCTAAATTTTAAAAATTAAGGGTAAATAAGGCTTGTGCCAGTAGTGTTGCCAGGTTCTTACCCATATTCCCCCTTTTTTGTTTTTTCGAGCATATTTTTAAGAGTGGAATGGGTACGTTCTACTGTCCTTGGGGGTTATACGAGATGCCTGTAGAATGTTGGATGTTCCACGTGTGACAAAATTGTTGAAATTGTGAGCTGGCATAAGCCAGACCATTATCAGTTTTAATTTTTGTGGGCCGCCCTATAAATGCAAAAGTTAAGAGTAGATGTTTAATAATATATTGGGTGCACTCTCCAGGAAAAGTATGTGCACTAATTAAGTGAGAATTGGCATCAATGGATACATGTACATATCTTTGTTTTCTAAATTTAGGGATGTGAGTAACATCTGTTTGCCATAACTGATTAGGTTCTAGTCCTCTAGGGTTAACACCTGTTGAAGGAGGGGCGGTACCATCCTCTAGGGTTAACACGTGTTGAAGAAGGGGAGGTGCCTGTGAGCTGGCAATCTGGGCATTGCAGGATAATTTCTTTAGCTAGCCTTTGGGTGAGTTTAAATTGTTTAGTTAAATTACTCCAATTTTGGTGGAAAAATTGGTGCAATTGGGTGGCTTGGTCAAGCAGTGATGTCATGACTTGCAGATCTGCTTGTTCATTGCCATAAGCCAATGGGCCAGGCAGTGAGCTGTGGGCTCCAATATGTGTGATTAGAAATAGGATGTGTACGTTGATCCAGCAATTGCTGAAGTCAAAGAAAAAGTGCACACAGGGTGGGCTCGAGAATGGACTTGAGGGCTGTTTCAAGGTTCTGCAATAAACAGAGTAAGCAGGGTCACTAACAATATTGATGGGCTGAGCAGAAAAAGTTTCCAGTGCCAGTATTAAGGCTCCAACCTTAGCTGTCTGAGTGCTAGTAAATCCAGAATGAGTAAGGGAATTATGTGGTTTCTACCAAATTGCCACTTTTCCATTTTTACCAGAACCGTCAGTAAAAAGCATTAAAGCGTTGGGTATGGGGGAGTGAACTACTTTTATACTTTTATAGGCACAACTACAGGAGTATGAGATAAGAACTGAATTAAGTTTGTCAGCAGGAAGGGCATGCTCTATATGGCCTGTATAATCAGAAAGTGCTATTTGCAGGTCTACAGATAAGGGCAATACTGCTTTGAATTGCTTTTTACTTGAAGGAATTCTATGACATCAGGGTCATAAGCTAGCGACTGATTGCATTGTCTGCAGCTTGTATAGTTGACTTTATTAACTAGCTGGATATAGGGAGATAGTGTTTTAGTCCAGGTATGTGAGCAAAAAACCCATTCTAGGAAGCGTAGCCCTGGGGCCATTTGTCCTATTAACGCTGTCGGGGAGTGTTTAGTAGGAAAAACAAACAATTGAACTGAATAGTTTGGGTCTATGCGATTTAGTTGCCTCTGAGAAATAGCTTGCTCTATTTCCTCAATTCCCCTTTTTGCTGCAGGAGTTAAATACCTGGGAGAGTCTGGGGCTGTATTGCCCTTTAGGATGGAAAACAGGTTTTGCAGCTTATCAGTAGTCATGCCCAAGGTGGGACGAAGCCAATTAATATTGCCCAATAATTTTTGATAATCATTTAAGGTGTATAAGTTGCTAGTATTTAATTTAACCTTTTGAAGTCTTATTGACCAGGAAATTAGCATGTATCCAAGATATTTCCAAGGAGAGGACATTTGCACATTTTTAGGTGCTATGTTTAAACCTCTTAGCTGTGTATTCTTTATGACAGAGGCATATAAACTTAAATGCCTTTGTTGGGGCTGCTAGTAAAGTATCATCCATAAAATGAATAATCTTGCAAGTAGGAACTTTTTTTCTACTGGGGAGCAAAGCTTGATTGACATGATACTGACACATGGTAGGACTATTTAGCATGCCTTGAGGAAACACTTTCCAATGAAATCAGCTAGCTGACCTTTCATTATTGATAGCTGGTATGGTAAATGCAAATTTTTCTCTGTCCTGTTCTGCAAGGGGAATAGTATAAAAGCGGTCTTTTAAGTCAATAACGGCTAAAGGCCAATCTTGAGGAATCGCTGCGGGGGAAGGGAGGCCCTGTTGAGGCCCCATGGGTTGCAAATTAGCATTAATAGCCTGTAAGTCATGCAGAAGTCTCCATTTGCCAGACCTTTTGGGAATGATGAAAATGGGTGAATTCCGAGGGCTCTTTGACAGTTCTATATGGCCAGCTTTTAATTGCTCCTCAACTAATTCATGGGCTCTTTGTAATTTCTCTCCCTTTAAAGGCCACTGTTCTACCCAAGTTGGATCTTGAGAGAGCCATGTTAAGGGTAGGGGAGGAATAATAACAGTGGCCATTATTAGAAAGAGGTCTGCAGAGTGACCTCAAACCTCTTGTAAATGGGCTAGCGGCTCCATTCTTTCTAATGCTTTTTCTTATCTCTTTATAAGCTTTAAAATAAATGGGTTCATGTACCTGATTGCCTTGTTGATCTTGCATTACCGGGCAGGCTAAGAGCTCCCCTTCTAATGCTGCTTGCCTAAGACAGAATCCCATAGCTGTAGGATATCCCTTGTCTTTTTTCCAATTTATTGGAGGAGGGGACTCAGGCAAAACCTCCATTTCCTTTTTGTTATTTTTTTCTGTTAATGGCGGGGCTGAGGGAGATGGAGTTGGTAAGGTAGGTGATGGTTCCTCTTCCCTACCCTTTTTAGGCACTTCTGTGTATAGCAGGACCAAAGCAGCCCTGACTAAGGCCCATAACATTAGAGATGTTACTGGGACCCATTGCCCTTCTGCATGATGTTGTTTAAGATTTCTCCCAACTGGTTTCCAGAGCTCTATGTCTAATGTACCTTCTTCGGGGAACCACGGGTTATGGGAAACAACTGTTGCATATAAAGTTTCGGTGCCACAAAAGAAATAGCACTCAAATATAAAATTTTCTTTTTAATTCTCAGCAAGGCAAGTTACTTCTATAGAAGGGTGCGCCCTTACAGATGGAGTAGTCGTGAGCGCACACTTGGACAAGGGAGGGGAAAGGGTTCTTATCCCTGACGCACGTGGCCCCTGCTGCTGTGTCATTTCCCTATTGGCTAGGGTTAGACCACACAGGCTAAACTAATTCTGATTGGCTAACTTAAAGAGAATGACGGGGTGAGCACTTTGGCGGGAGTCAGGGCAGAGCAGGTAGCAGGTAATTGGAATGAGTTAGGGTGGAGCAGATGATCGGAATGAGTCAGGGTGGAGTAGGAAATCGAAAAAGGTTGCTTTATGACGAAGTTAAGTTTAAAAGTAGAAGGCAAAGAATTGAACATACTGACATATTAATTCTTTGAAAACAAATTTAGAACTCATATCTAACAATCCCTCCCCTTGTATTTCCTTACAGCTTTCTTTTCAAACTTTTTTACAAGTCTTGGCTTAGTTGTTTTGCTTGATTTTCCAAAAGAAGAAGCTTCTCTGGATAAGATGGAGGATAGTTGAGGGAGGTTTTAGTAAGTGCTGTTTTTATGAGCCTCTGCATCAACTTACAGATGCATGGTATGACACAGCACCCAACAAGAATAATTACCTATTACGGCAGTAAGGGAAATAAGAATTGAGGCTATTATTCCTTTCCATTTGCTGAACTACTTTTCTAGCCATCCTGTAAAGGGGTCATTTACCCTTGAGTTGCTGGCTAACTCATTGGATAGAGCAGTCAGACCTTGCAGTGCCTTTGTTATACTTCCATTAGGAACAGTGTTGTTTGGGATAAAGGTGCAACATTGAGTTTTAATCATGACACAAACTCCTGCTCTTTCTGCTAATAAATAAGATAGCCTAAGGCTATCTTATTTTCCCAAGCCATCTGACTAGTAGCCCCTAATTGTTCAGCTATTCCTTTAACAGCATCTCTAGTGTAGTTAATAAATCGCTGCTGGTTGTAATAGATGTAGTTTATACAGTCTACATTTTTATTGTCACCCACCAAAATATTGACTCAAATCCTGCAGCTATTTGATTTTGGGTTTTAAATTGATCTAATATTCCCTGTGGGACTCTAATTGTGTCTAAATAGATGTGAGAGTCGAAAGACCCATAAGGGGCTTCTCTTGCTTTACAGTGTCTTATTTTTCCTTCCTCTGGTTGATGAAATGCCAGGGTGAAAGGGATAGCCAATTGGACTAAAGCACAAGTGCCACTCCAGTTATTTGGCAGAGTGTCCAGCAAAGGTCCACCACAATACCACCACACATCTGCTTGGGGATGAACAAGGGCTGACTGATTGATAAGCTGTTGAAAATTCTTAAGCTCACTGCATCCCTTCAGGTCTCCAAGGAATGCTAAGTTTCCTCCCTGTCGTGAGAGACATGAAGTGAACTTAGTGTTGGGAGACAGAAGCTGGATGGCCCTCGGGGGCTGACCCGCAGGGTGCTGGACTACTTTCTTCTGCTAGCAAAGCAGTTGCCACTACAGATTAAATGCATTTGGGCCATCCACGGGTTACTGGGTTAAGGATTTTTGATAGGAAAGCTACAGGTTGTAAGTGGCTTCAGTGCTTTCCGGCTACACCCTTGTTTACACTGACAACAAGGTGGTATTGGAGTGTTATAGGGTCACGGAGAAGACCTTCAATTATCAATTATAGGTTTTTAATTTATCCTGGCTTTTAAAGGAATAGGGTACACTGTTTTCTCTTTACTACTTCTATCTCTCTCTCTGAGTTTCTGTTTTCTCTCTTTCTCTGACTCCCTCTGTCTCTCTGTCTCTTTCTCTCTCTCTCTGTCTCTCTCTCTCTCTGTCTCCCTCTTTTTCTGTCTCTTCTTCTCTTTCTCTCTCTGCCTCTCTTTCCCCTTTCTCTTCTCTCTCTCTCTCTCTCTCTCTCCCCTCTCTGCTCTTCTTTCCCTGCCTCTGCCAGCCTCTTACGCTGTTGTTCTCCCCTCTCCTTCCCCTTCCTCTAGGGGAGGGACCAGCGGGAGTAGAGCTTCTCTTTCTTCCCCTGAAAAGAGGATGCCCAAGATGGACATTAACTCGACCCAAGTGTACAACTGAGGTCCTAAGAATTGGTCAATTTGGTCTGCCCATTCCGTAAAGGTCATCCAGTAGCGGTTTAAGCGCCTTTTTAAAATTCTGGATTTCTGAACTGGTTAGGGGAGCATTTACAAAGCCAATGGCCCCTCCTTCCTTGTGGTACCTCTTTCAAAGGAAAGAAAGTCGGGGCTGATCTCTTAGGTATAGAGGGAAATGGGAAATTCTGAATATCTTTTTTACATTGTTCTACTTCACACTGGAGTCCTTTTAGAGAGGGGTATTTAGGTTGGGAGGGAACAGGCTGATGGGATGGTAATTCCTAAGAGTCAGGGTTATAAGGAGGAAGGATAACGTTGAGTAGAGAGGGAATTTGGAACGGGATCTGAGGCAGCAGTGGCTGTCTGAGCGGAAAGATTGGGGACACTGAACAGGGTTAGATAGTCTAAGGGATCCCATGCGCTGGAATTTTTAGGCATGAGAGCTGGCTCCTCTGACTTTTCATTTTGAGGTACCAGATTGGGTTCTTCCCTATTTGTTTTTAAAGGAAAAAGGAGGGCAGGTCTTTGCCTCCAATAAAGGGCATAGCCCAGTTCTTCCTGAGACACTGGACTTTTACCATTAACATATCGGATTAGAAGCTGACACGTTACATCCTCATTCGACCCAAACTTTGGTCAGAAGATTGAGGGTTTGAAGGTGGGTCCCTGAGTCCAAATAAAACAGCAATATTGTTATCATTTGTTGCTTTTTCCTAAGTTTAGTCCTTTCATTATCCTTCCAGTGTTTTAGCATGAGACCTAGGGAGCTATCCAGGGGGATATCTTTGTTACCATCTTTATCTCCCTTGCTCCCTGTCTTGCTTGGGGTATTTCCCATCTTGATGGTTTTGGGGTAAGGTTCAAGGTTCAATTTCCCTTACTGGAAATTTCTCACCTTTTGGGGTGAGGCTCAATTTCCCCACTGGAAATGTCTTGCCTTTTGGGGTGTGAGGCTCAGTTTCCCCACTGGAAATTTCTGCCTTTTCTACTACTGGAGGTTTATGTGAGGTTCAATCCCCCGAAATGGGGATGGCTCGCCTCTTTTTAACCTCTAAGCCACCCCGACCAAGGAGTACTTCACTGCCCCCCTCCCCCTTGCGGCTTTCTTACCTTGGTCCTGACCACCAAGGAAATACTTTACTGGCTCCCACGGCTTCTCCTTCCTTGGTCTGTGCACAGAGTCATCGCTGCAGTATGTGAAGATCCTTTAAGCTAGGTTGCTGGCCAGTTTTTTATTTTTTATTTTTTTCTGCATTGCTGAGAGCTCGGGTTATTCCTCGCACTGGGTGGGTCTTGATTTCTCACCCCTGAGGCCGCCACAAGGGGGCGGGGCAAGCCTTCTCACGAGAGAGAACCAGAGACCATCCCGGGAGGGGAGTGCAATCGTGGGCGAGCCCCCAAATTGTTACATATAAAGTTTCGGTGCTACAAAAGGAATAGCACTCAAATATAAAATTTTGTTTTTAATTCTCAGCAAGGCAAGTTACTTCTATAGAAGAGTGTGCCCTTACAGATGGAGCAATGGTGAACACACACTTGGACAAGGGAGGGGAAGGGGTTCTTATCCCTGACGCACATGGCCCCTGCTGCTGTGTCATTCCCCTGTTGGCGAGGGTTAGACGCACAGGCTAAACTAATTCTGATTGGCTAATTTAAAGAGAATGATGGGGTGAGTGCTTTGGCGGGAGTCAGGGCAGAGCAGGTAGCAGGTAATTGGAATGAGTTAGGGTGGACCAGGTGATCAGAATGAGTTAGGGTGGAGCAGGTCATTGGAATGAGTCAGCATAGAGCAGGTAATTGGAATGAGTTAGGGTGGAGTAGGTAATCAAAAAAGGTTGCTTTATGAGGAAGTTAAGTTTAAAAGTAGAAGGCAAAGAATTGAACATACTGACATATTAATTATTTGGAAAGAAATTTAGAACTCATATCTAACACAACAGTTTGCATTAGGTCCCTTAATTGAGCCTGCAAAACCAAGGCTCCGCTAGCTTTAAGCAGCTGTTTCAATACTTTTATATACTGTTGCCATTGAGCTGATAACTGTTGTCCCATGATGAAACCCTAGCCTGAACAATCCCCTCGAACTTGGAAATCCACAGTGGGCACCAATGACTTACTGACTGCGCAGTTTCTTCACCTTCATTTTCGAGGGTTCCCTCGCAATCTGTTGCAGCGTTCCTCACGCGGGGGCACCACCTGCCAAGTCTGTCCTGCAGATTCTGGCCAAGCAATGGATGGAAGAAGTTCTCAGACATGGATATCCAGTGAAAGAGCAGGCTAGGGAGCTGCCGGCACTAGGGGCTGAAGAGAGTTAGCCACCCCGATAAACCAGAGATGCTTGCATTTGTTTAGCACAGATTTAATGAGAAAGGCTTGGGGCAAACACAATTTGTGGGTAATTAACATTGTTGACCCCCAAGTAGAGAGCAGTCCTGCACACGAGTGATCAACGGTTAGTTTCTGGAGACAGGAATAAACAAATTTATCTAGATAAGTTCCTTTACATTCCCTTGTTATCTAACCCTTGCTCTTAAGAGAATTTAACTGCCTTTAGCTAAATCCTCTTTTGAAGCTTTTGCAAAACCTCCCGGCCTTCTGGAAAGGTTTGCATCTTTCCCTATAATTTTTATAACTTTTCCCACCACCCTGACCATTCTCCTACAATCACTTCCAAGATTAGGCTGTAGAAAAAAATTAATGAAAAGAAACATAGTTGAAATTACAACAAAGAATTGGGAATATTTAGTAAAGTTAGTTGATAGAGTAGCAGCAGAGTTAGAGAGGATTGACTACACTTTTGAAAGAAATTCTGTTGTGGGTAGAATAGCATCAAACAGCATCTTATGCTACAGAGAAATCTTTTGTGAAAGGAAAAGCTAATGTGGCAGACTTCATTGTCTTGTTTAAAGAAATTGCCACACCCATCCCAGCTTTCAGCAACCACCACCCTGACCAGTCAGAAGCCACCAACATCAGGAGAAGACATTCTGCCAGCATAAAGATGAATATGCACTGAGGGCTCAGATGGTCGGTGGCACTTTTTAGCTATAAAGGTTGTTGGGTTGTTTGTTTTTTAAATACAGAGGGTCTTGCTCTGCTGCCCAGGCTGGAGTGCAGTGGTGTGATCATTGCTCAGAGGCAAACCTGAGCTTATGGAGCTTGGGTTGAGGCAAAACTGTAGAATAGCAGAGACTACAGGCACTCACCACCATCCCTGGCTAATTTTGGTTTGTTTGTTTTGTGAAGACAGTGTCTCACTGTGTTGCCCAGGCTCATCTTGACCTCTGGCCTTAGGAGATCCTCCTGTTTCCACCTCCCAAAGTGCTGGGATTACAGGCATGAGCCACCCATTGGGTCTGGCTATGTTTTTTAACTGAGGTATATACATTTTTTTGGACATAATGATGTTGCACACTTAATAGGCTATAGTATAGTGTAAACATAACTTTTATATGCCCTGGGAAACCAAAAAGTTCGTGTGACTCACTTTACTGCTATACTCTCTTTATTGTAGTAGTCTAGAACCAAACCCACAATGCCTTGAGGTATTTTATTAAAGAATAAAGTTAAAATACAGTTGACCCTTGAACAATACGGGAGTTAGCATCACTGACCCCACAACTCTTACACTGTCGAAAATTCACGTATAACTTTTGACTCCCCCAAAACTTAGCTACTCATAGCCTATTATTGATCAGAAGCCTTATGGATAACATACATAGTCAATTAACATATAATTTTTATGTTATATGTATTATATACTATATTCTTACAGTAAGGCAAGCTAGAGAAAAGAAAATGTTATTAAGAAAATCATAAGGAAGAGAAAACACTCGTCTTCACTATTAAGTGCAAGCGGATCATCAGAAAGGTCTTTACCCCGTTGTCTTCACATTGGGTTGGTGGAGGAGGAAGAGGAGAGGTTGGTCTTGCTGTCTCAGTGGTGGAAGAGGTGGAGGAGGTAGAAGGGGAGGCAGAAGAAGTAGGTACACTCAGTGTAATTTTTAGTGAAAAAAAAATTGCATATTAGTGGGCCCACACAGTTCAAGCCCATATTGTTCAAGGCTCACTGTTATATGGATACTGCCTGTTATAGCTTGTTATATTTGTTATAGCTTATTTGTTATATTTGTTATAGCTTATTTGTTACGAAATTACACAGTAAGTTGCTAAAGTGCGTGTTAGATGAGTCATACCTCTTATGTCCTTTTAAACTTTAGAAGAGATTTTCTACCCCAGGTTCCCTGGGAGTGAATCTTTGTTATAAAAAATTGTATGCAAATCCAACACATAATTTCTTGAACATCCATTATGAACTAGGTACAGTCTTCTCCATAATATCCCAGATAGGAAGTCATCCATCTACAAACTGTAAAATATTTTTTTCCTATCGTGGATGGAAACGTTGAATGAAACAGAACAAAACACAGACCCATATAGCATGGTATTTCTTCTTACACCAGTTTTCTTGAATATGATTGTTAATCAAATACTGGTCTTCACTGTGTTATCCTCTAACTCTCATTTTGCCAACTTTTTATAAAGACTCTAGACAATTTTCACAAAATCCTTATGACATAATATTTGCCCAAGTCTACTAGTCTGGCACCTCTAAACGGGTTATGTGACTTATTGGGCCTGATTGTTTCTTAAGTTACACTTTTCATAGAAGTGTCCAGTGTTCTTCGAGGCCTCTTCTGAGATCTGGCAAAACCTATGCGTATTAAGCTATTCTGCATTTTGTCAAAAGATCTGCCACAGACTCCACACTTTGAACTTCTTGAACCCTATCTCTTCTTTTCTCTTTTAAAATATTGGAATACTTCATCGTTTACATTCTTTTTGTACTTTGCAGTTTTCTGTTTTTCTTCCAAAATTTGGTTTCATAATTACATACACAAATTTGTTCTATTTCTAGGAGGTGATTCATTTAGCTTTGTGACTGGAACTCATCTAAGGCAACTAGACTCTTTATCTGTTTTGTGTTTGATCGGTCTTTCTGTCTAAAAATTATTCTCCTTGAGAGAAAAGATGGAAGCAAAATAAAATTTAATTACTTCTGTTTCCTTCCTGTTATCTTAGCATATCATGTAGCCAAGCTGTGACCCTAACCTTTCCCTAGTCTTGCTGTAGAGATTAGACACAATTAAAAAATGAGAAAATGGTCTGTCATGGCCATCTAGAGTGGGTTCTTTGTGTGAATTATCAGAGAACTAGATAATTTTAGTATGGAAAGTATATTCTTCCAGGTATACCCTTAGTATCTCTTGGGTTGTGTAAAGCATCCTACTCATGTTTGACTCTTAGGTTGTTTTGTTTCCTAACTGTCAGTTGTTAATGTTTTGTATTGTCAGTGACTTTATATTTTATAACAATATAAATCAGTGGCTTGGTGTTTATATTCTGCCACATAGGAAGTTGACGGTCATATAAAACTGTTTTTCTTCCATTTTTAACCTGATGGTGCTTTGCTCTCTAGTTAACAAAATTCATGTCTGCCCTTTTATTTCCTGTAGCTAACACAGGTTAAGTTCCCAGTTTCAGCAGCAGATGTCTCCCGTGAGCTGCTTGGGTTTTGCTGAGTTTTTTACTACATAGGATAGTCAAATAAGTTATTTATGTGCTTGCTACTTCTAAGGGACCATTCTTGGTTCTCTTTTCATAAAACGAATCTTTAAGAAGTGGGAACTGGAAAAATTTTGTCTAAAATTTATTTTATAAATGAAAATTAAATATAATTGACCTGTTTAAAGAGCTGGAATTAAAAATCCTCTCTATGTTCTCTAAGTTTTAGTTTACTGCCATTTCCCTAGAGTGAGAATTTTTTAAAGTAGAAGAAACCAGTATTCACATTTTTTTTAAAGATAAGGAAATTGAATTCCAAAATGTTTAACAAATTTCCCCACTGTCATAAAGCTAAATACTGAGATTCTAAACAGGCTTCATGATAGACCAGTGCTTTCTCCACCTTGCTTTCAGTCAGAGCACCATCTTTTTGAGTGGCTGTGATAAAACAGCTTTATTCTCAATTTTCCTTATTAACTTTAATATTTGAGAAGTGTCTGTCCTATCTCCTAAGACTGGTACATGTTTTCTGAAGTGACATCATTTACTGTCTTAGCATGCTCTCCATCTTTTTTTTCCCCCCTTTAGATTTCCCTTTTAAAATGAATTTGTGGACATTTGGTCTTATACCATGTTTTAAGAGTTTATTTCTTCATAATATTTAAAAACTTCTATTTAAGTATACTTATTGGATATGAATACTAAAAACATGTTAGTAAACACATATTTGTACTTCAACAACTAAGATAAAATTGTCTTTGTGTAAAATTCTTATGTATATTATCTCCTTTATTCTTAGGATAGTCCAGGGTGTTACAGTATTTTATTTCTTCCTTCTGATATTTGTAGATTGTTATTTGTTCATAATGCTTGTAATAAAAGTAAAAAATTAATTTGATAACTATTCTTGCTTAATTGAAATGAACATAGTACATTAATTTTTTATCTAAATAAATGTTCTCTAGTGGAACATCTAATAAATAAGTGATTGTTGGGCCCATTGTTAGTACTTTCAAAGGCAGATTTTATTATTATAACAACTTATGCAGTACTGTTCATGTCATTGACTTCTGAAAACTCATTTGGAAGTGAGTAGAATCTGAATTATTTTAACTTGACACTGGAAAGGAAAATGAAGAAAGTCAAAAGAATTGGTCTTTGTATATCTGTTGAAATTAAGTTTCTATAATGAACAAATTGATAATCTGATATGGACATTTCTTAAAATCAGACAGTCTTGGTGGTCCCTTGCAGAGTGCTATGACTTAGGCTGTTATAATATGGCATTAAATGTTTCTCAGTGTATAGATTCATAAGCTTTTAGATACGGATCTTGCAAGGTGAACAACAGATTCTTTGTGCAACTTTTTTAGACCACACAAAGTGATTCCTTGAATATAAAAATGTTACATCATCATTGATCCTTATAATTTGAAGAAACCCTCATAGTGAACCAGTTATCACTAAATTCGTGATCATCTTTACAACATCTCCATTCACAATTCTATATCAGTTTGATACATATTCTCTGTATACTGTTCTCTGTTTTTGCCCCAGTATCTTTGTGTTTCTGTCTGGGTGCTGTGACTTTTCCTTACTTTTTGTCATTTTCATTTTTTTTCTACATCTTTGTTTTTCTTCTCTCCATTAATTGGCAGTAACATGGAATAAAAAGCTTTTTTTTTTTTTCAAAATTATTCTAAATAGTTATAATCTGTTCCTTTTCTTCTAAGATAAGACTATTAACTGGAGTTCTTTTGTTACATAAGGGTGTTTAACTGCTGAGATTTGCTTTCAAATTATACATCTCTTTAAAGTATTCATAAAATGGAAATACCAGTTCTGCATCAAAGTGGTAAGAGTTTGTGGCTTTGTTGTACTTTTCAGAAATAGTCAATATTGGAGTTATGTTTCACTTTCTAGAATATTCTGGAAATAGTAGAAAGGTCTCTCATTAACTATAGAAAAATCTCTGGGTTAATTGTAAGCAAGAGCTAGACATGGTGACTCACACCTGTCATCCCAGCACTTTGGGAGGCCAAGGCAGGCAGATAGCTTGGGGCCAGGAGTGGAGACCAGGCTGACCAACACAGCGAAACCCCGTCTGTACTAAAAATACAAAAGTTAGCCAGGTGTGGGGGCGGGCACCTGTAATGCCAGCTACTCAGGAGGCTGAGGCACGAGAATCACTTGAAGTCAGGAGGCGGAGGTTGCAGTGAGCCAAGATTGCGCCACTGCACTCCAGCCTGGGTAACAGAGTGAGAATCTGTCTCAAAAAAAGAAAAAAAAAATTGTAAGCAAGGAAATTTTTCTTAAGGGTTTGACATGAAACAGTTTATAGGTGTTGTGGCTAATTCTGTAGGTGTGCGTATATTTAAGCACACAAATTTGGAGGCAGTACAAAGCATGTGAGAAGATAGTTCTTTTGATCTAGGTTGTTATCTATGGGTAGAGTTTTGGCAATGTGATTGCCTGCCAACTCTGGTGTATAGATTTCCTGAAACAATTATGTATGCCTTCAGATGCATAAAATACAGAATTTGGAATACTGTCATAGTGATAACTGAAAACTTAATCTCAACATACCTTGGCAAGAATATAAATCTTAACATATGCCAAATCCATCATATTAGAGACCAGAACCAAAAACCAAAATAGAGAATGATTTTTTTTTAAGGAATGTAAATTATTTTGCCTCTTATGTGAGATAACCATCCCTAATGCTGCTGGAAAATCTTAGACTAGTAGTAGGGAAACATACCTAAAGCTTTGATGATTTAGGAATTAAATGTGTATGATATACTCTTCCCAGCAGATTATATATAGCCAGTAAGGAATCATAATAGACCAGGATTTATGTATTAGAGCCGCATTCTAGCAAAGGATTCTGCCACTGTGAAAATATATGCCTTGTTCACTTATACACTGAGATTCTCCGTAGCCAATACATTTCTTGAGGCAATTATCCTAAACTGAGTTGCCTGCAGAAGGACAGCAATAGAGTCATAGGTCGAGGGACAAATATGGGTGAACCTGAAAAGGAAAAGCTAAGATATGGGTTGTCTTCACAGCAGACCCCCTTAGTCTAAATTTGCACTTATAACAAGAGCATTAAAATATATATCAAAAGTAGATTGAATTGTCTACCATTTACTTAGTGCCTTCTATGTACTCATCCTCATAAGAATTGTATAAAATGCAGATGAGAATACTGGGGCTTGAAGAAATTAAGTATTTTTCCTAAATTTAATCAGCTGTCTGGTAAGTGGCACAGGTTGGACTCATTCTGAGATCTAACAGTGCAAAATAATATACTGAAAGGATGAATAAAAAATTTTATGCTGGAAGTTCACTTGAGTCACTGGACAAGCATAGATAGGCAGGCATGATCTCACTTAAAGTTTGTATCCCTGATTAAGATCCCATGCTTGTGCACGTTAGTTAATATCTCTAAGAAACCTAATGTGGTTCAGGTACCCAAGAGTGATTTTATTTGCTTTTTCCTCCTTCTCCAATAGACCTACCTGTGCTGAGTAGAAGCTCAATATCATTCATTTAACAAACAGGTCTAGTTCCAAGTTCTTGTTATTTTGTGTGATATCCAGCTACTATCCTCCCTATCCCTTCCATCAAAACAGTTTCCTGATCAAAGGAAAATTATGACTGCATTCAACTAAATCAGACTATAAATGGCAATCTTAACTCACCTCCAGATGTGATCACACTTATTTTTAGCTCTGTGTTCCTTTTGTTCTGTATCATGCCTTATGCATTTAAGACCTGGAAGGCAAGGCTAATGTTTGTTTTGTTTTATTTCATTCTTAGCACAACTTTGCATATAATTAGAAACCAAATAAATTTTATGATGACAGTGGTTCTTTTTAAAGCCTGAAATTTATTGATTTGACTTTATTTCATTCGAATACCTTAAAATTTAACCAGAGTGCTGGATTGTTTTCATTTGTAGCCATATAAAATTATTTTCCTCATGGAATAATCTTGTCCAAATTAGGAAAATTAGATATTCTTAATACTTACGTCTTAGGTTAAAGAGATGATTTGATATATGACATAAAATTCTTTATATAATATATTCTTGGCACATTTACATCTCATTCATCTTCTTACTCATCATTATGTTTGATGACAACTGCCAGTTCTGCTATACATAACTAACTTGCTCTTCAGTTTTGTCACCTTCATTTTCAGTGAGGAGAAGTGTATCTAGTAGAATGATTGATGAAGACTGAATGGTTGAACTTCGGAGCCTCATTGGACTCTGGTACATGGCAGGATTAATCCCATTTCGAATTCCATGTTTCTTGAAAAACTTAGAGTTCTCTGCCATTGGATTCCGGAAGTAGATCTTACTGGAGCGTTTTCTGAGAGTTTTTACTGACTTTGTGGCCCGGTAATTGCAGGTGATATATCGGCCAAATGCGTCCCGAAATGTCTTATTGAAGAGGGTGTAGACCAAAGGATTCACTCCTGAGGAAACATAGCCTATCCACACAAATATCTCCAGGAGCATTTGGAGAGTAGTTTGGTTACAGGAATCACATAAAACTAAAGTTATATTTGTAATAAAGAAGGGACACCACATAAGCAAAAAGAGGAAAAACACAATCCCTAGGACCTTTGAGGCTCTCTGTTCGTTGGAAATGGTCTGCACTGACTTTTTCCCAATTGTGGATGTTCTTCGCATAAGTGTTTCATCACCTGAGTTGGGCAGAGCCTTGTCCTTTCGAGAACCATCCAGCATTGCCACTTTTTCCGGTGACGAGCAAGGTGTTTCATCCCTTTGGAAAACTGTAGACACAGTCAACCATGTTAGGCGTTGAGGTGGCTTGTTTTTGACTAAGTAAGCCTTCTTCTGTAAAGCGTGGATAGTGAGAAAGTAGGTGACAATCATAATTGCAAGAGGTGTGAAGAAGGCAGCCAGTGAGCCAAAGAGCATGAAATTGCCAAAACGTTCCTTTGTCAGCACACAAGTGATATTGTTTGGGTTGTCCACATCAGTCTCTATCCCTTTAATAGGGACTGGAATGGCAATGCCTAAGGAAGAGGAAAACAAGATAAATTGAGTGATTTTATGATCTGTAACTCTTCGATTAGATCCTTTTGGATTGTATCCTTATAACTTTATGCTTGTTGGTGCATTATAATTCCTGGGACCCACAATGCAGGATTTGTCAAAGCATTCATCAGTGAAGATTTGACAAACAGAACCTAAGTGAGCAAATCTGTTTTTAAACAGAGATTGGTTAGTAATTTCAGATTTATAATGAAAGCTCCCCTAAAGCTATAGTATATCCATGATACAGTGGAGAATGTCTTCATTTATTCTACATTTCTCATAATCTATTTTTGTTTTTTAAGCTATCTCAGATTAAGGAAGAGAAATTCAGAAGAGAACCTGCTTTTTTCTTATTATCCAGTGCAGTTGATCTAGAGGCACCTCAGAGTACATTTATTCAATATCTTTACTCAGTTTTGTCTTTGAGGTTACAGTTTCATTTAACAGTTTTTCCTTTTGATATGTGTGAATGTCTTTTAATCCTTTCCGTCTAACTTCTTAGGGAAAACTAAAGTTCATTAAAAAGTGCTACTTAAAATTTGAGTGTGTGTGAATCATGATGTTGAAAGATTATGAGTTCTTAATCTTTCTTCTTCTGTAGAAGCCTGGGCACAGTGGCGCTCACGCCTGTAATTCCAGCACTTTGGGAGGCCAAGTGGGGGTGGATTACTTGAGGTCAGGAGTTTGAGACCAGCCTGGCCAACATGGCGAAACCCCATCTCTACTAAAAATATGAAAATTAGCCAGGCACGGTGGCACGTGCCTGTACTCCCAGCTACTCAGGAGGCTAAGGTGGGAGAATCACTTGAACCTAGGAGGCCAAGGTTGCAGTGAGCCGAGATCACACCACTGCCCTCCACGCTCAGCGACAAAGTAAGACTCTGTCTCAAAAAAAAAAAAAAAAAAAAAGTTCTTTTGTGACCTGGGAAAGAAATATACCTCATGTTAGTTTTCTGATCTTTAAATACCATGAAGTATTTAAATATGATGTTTCTTAGTGAAGTAGCTTATTAGAAAGACAAATAATAACGGGGGTTAACCTGAATCTTTTTCCTTTGAAACAGCAGATATTTTTTAAATGTCTGAATTAATTGATCTTTAGAAACCTCTGGAATCCTTGTGTTGTTTTGTGAATCCAAGAGCACCCCTCATCTACACACCCTTTTTATGGTAGCTAAAGAGCCATTGACAAGAATATGTTCCTCAAACCCTTTCTAACAGAGGTCATTACTTTCTCTACTTTTCCTCATGTACCCTACCAGAAAGAGGATTCTGTATACTTGTTCTACACCAGGGGTCATTATACTACAGTTTGAGGACCATTGGCCCACATTCTATTTTTGTTAAAGTTTTATTGGCATACTGCCACTCCCATTTGTTAATAACATATTGTCTGGCTGCTTTTGTTCTACTGCAGCAGAATGGAGGAGCTGTGACAGAAACCATATACGCCCTGCAAGCCCAAAATATTTGCTGTCTTACCCTTTATAGAAAAAGTTTGCTGACCCCTGCTTTACCCTGTTACTTTCAGATCACCATTCCACTGTTTATTTCTCCCCCAAAACACTTGCCTTTTGAAGTTTATTTTATCTACTTAATACTTTCTTCTCCATCTTGCTTTTCTGTTAACCTCCATGACATTTGTTCATCTTCATCAATGGCTTCAGTACCTGCTATAGTCTTCTCTCCACTGTTCCAGTGCCAGCATTTTCCACAACTTCATCCCATTCGTGACCCTTCTAAGACCTTAATTTTATATTTCTTGAACTCTTTGACTCTAATTATTATTATTTGCACTAAAGCCATCTACAAGTCTACTTAGAACAATCCCTAAGATTATGAACTCTAATACTTCCCTTCCTTGTCCTGCTACCCCTCACTCCTAGAGAACTTCTGTTTCCTGTTGTTTTTATCTCTAGTTCATTCATTCATCTCAGTTTTCACATTCTATTAACTCATTCTATTAATGAGACTTCATTCGTCTCAGTTTTTACATTCTGTTAATATCAGGTCTCACACTACTTTCCTATCCAGCTTGTTGGTCAATAACTGTAAAAGTTTTCACTGGTACTTTTTATGCCCTTACCCTGTTATATTATTATACTTTCTGTTGCCAGGTATTACCTAGAATAACTGTAAATCCAAAAGAAGAGAGTGAGCTCTCTTCAGCATTTTGTAGAATTTCAAAACTGAGCTTATTGTCATCTGCATTTTCATTTTTTCAAAGTTATTAATTTGTGATCAGTTCTACAAGACAAAGTGCAATGAAGTGAAAGAGCATTGATCTTGGCCTTGGTGCTGAAAAGCTGTAAGGTTCTTAAGCCAACTGATTAAAACCTCTAGGTTTCTTTTTTCTTACCTATAAAAGGAAGAAGTGGATTTCTAAGTCTATGTATCATGAGTCTTCCTTTTAATCTTTTTTCTCCTGCATCACTCATCACTTTGTGTTAGTGTAATTTGTTTATATGTCCGCCTTTGTTGAGTGCAAAGATTCTTTTTCTTGATCATCTGTGTATTCTTAGTACCTAGCACATTATAAACACTCAATAAAAATGTGGTCAATTTATAAATTGATGGTATCCAGCCTTAATCTAGATGCCATTTATACCAGCAGGCTGCTTACCTTATTAGCTTGATCACATTTCACAGTTTCAAATATTTTAATTATTCTTAAGGATCCATTTCTTCAACTTTTTTTCCCTTTCTCTGTCCAACTCTCCCACCCCACCCCAATATACACATACCTCACACTCTCCCTTGCCCTCTCCCTCATTGCAGTGAGCTTACCAAATGTGAGTCATCTGGCATAAATGACTTTATTATAGTTTTCCTCCTCTCCACTTCAAATTTTAATTTTCACCCATTGTCTCCCATTCCCTTTCTGTAGCTGCTTTTGGGGGGCTGGTTCTGCTCTGTCGGCATCTGCCCCCTCATCTAGCCTTTTCTCACTGTTTTTAAATCTCTTCATTCTGAATAGACTTTTTCTTGACCCTGTTTTCTTCCCATACCAGAGGAGTAACACAGCTTGCTTTTACCTCCAAACTTTTTCAAAGAGATCAAGCCCTTATATCATCATTTCAGGAATATAAAGGTCAATTTCATTGTTTTGCTTTCTTGCTATTTTTGCCCCAGTGCTCCTACTCAGATTAGGGAGGAGTAATTTAAGTATTCCAGGTCTCTTAATTTTTTGCCTCTGAAATATTTTTACAAGGAAGAAGCGAATCTGCTGGTCAAACCTTTGTAATTTTTGCAAATCTATTTGTTTTTCTGATACTAACATATAAGAGCTTTGAATGATTTACGCATACTTCATGATAAGAAGTATAGCTTTGAATATTATAGGTGAGTACAGGGCCGTAAGACGATTTAGAAGAAAAAGGATTTCTTTTATAAATAATTTCTGAACATCAGTATGTTTTCTTTGCATCTCTCTTAAAACTTTGAATTAAACTTACTCAAAACACTTAAGTGCAGTGACTCACGCCTGTAATCCCAGCACTTTGGGAGGCTGGGGCAGGGGGATCGCCAGAGCTCAAGAGTTTGAGACCAGCCTGGGCAACATGACAAAACCCCACCTCTACCAAAAATACAAAAATTAGCCAGGCATGGGGGGTGTGTCTGTAGTCCCAGCTACTTGGGAGGCTGAGGTGGGAGGATCGCTTGAGCCCGGGAAGTCGAGGCAGCAGTGAACCATGATTGTGCCATTGCACTCTAGCCTGGGTAACAGAGCAAGACCCTGTCTCCAAAAAAGAAAAAACAAATCAAAAAAACCCACTGAAGCAGACATTTAACTGCCTTTAATCTGTACACATATGTACAGAAATGTTGGCTTCCAAGATGAATTTGTGTTCTTTGATACCTGCCTACAAAATGTTTGAGTTGTTATTTTTGTTTTTTCTCTTATTAATCTTTTAAAATGTGATTTAAGGTGCATTTCTTGTTATTTTAATGTAATTACAGGATTCCAAATGCTAGCTAGACCATAATTATCTGTTGGGAAATATGAAGACTGTTCTCAAACTTAACCTTTCTGCATATAGAAATCTAAGCAGAAAGAAATCTCAATAAACACTGTGCAGATGGTTCTTTCTGAGGACATGAGTTTTGTTACTTGTCACACTTTTTACCAACAGTATGGTTTAGAAGCCGTATGATAAATGCAGTGACATAAGGAGCTTATGTTAATGTATCAGTAGGCTGGCTTGACCTCTCATGCTGAGTTTCATTGCCTACCAGACTTGGTATTCTCCTAGCCAAGTGGAACCAAAGATTTTGTATACCACCCACACTCTGGCATTCTCTACATACCTATTGAAATTAACCACACCACTGTAATCTTGATGAATGCTGTAGCCCGTGAGTTATATTGATTGGCCTGGATTGGCTTTTTGATGGCTATGTAACGATCCACTGAAATGGCACAGAGATGCATGATGGATGCAGTTGAAAAGAGAACGTCAAGAAATAACCAGGCAGGACATAGAACAAGTGGGAGGGGCCACATAGCCTCTGAAAGAAACAAAAACAAGACAAACATTTTCTTCTATAAAATGGCAACCTTCAGTCTACAGTTTTTCAGGTGATACATCTTTTGTCTTTTTTGTTACTCATCTGAAATTTTATAACTTTAACAACATAATGTTTAACTTCAGATAATGGAGACAACATTAAATTCAATATTTCTGTGGATGGTAACTTTTAAATACATTTTCTATTTTGCATAATAATTGTGCCTTTTTTCTAAGTCAGCAGCAGTTTAACTTTTTAGCATTATTATGACCTTTGCTCTTTTGTCGATTCCATTTGTGATCTTTTTAAAATTTATGTAGTATTGTGACTGGAACTTAACCTTGGTATTTAAATAAAATTTATTTTTAAGTAGCTGTTGTATAAAAAGAAAACATTTTACCATGTAGAGGAAACAGTATGACAAAAAGCATATTAGAATGGGAGTCTCTGTGACACCTGGGTTTTGGGCTCACTTCTAGCGATAACTAGCAGCAAGATCCTTGTTTATAGCATACTCTAGTTTGGTGAAATAGTGGAGTGATTTTTTTGACAGAAAATAGTTCTCAAATAAAGATTGCAAAAGGAATGGCTTCAGATTATCCGGAAGAAAAGTAGATTGTTTCCCCTTCTATATTTCATCATTCACTCCAAAAACTGGAGATAAAATAATTAGTACAGACTTTTGATTTGAAAAGAAAATCTCAGGGTTAGACGTAGTACTTAATTTATTTAACAAACTCTCATAAAACACTGCATACTTCATATAGTCTTAAGCACTTTAGAAATATTAACCTTAAAAAAATTTTAGGTGTGGATGTGATATTGAATATTCTGCATAGTTTTCTAATAAATTTACTTACACAGATGTTCATACATATGTGAATTTAATATATTATGCATTATGTATTACACCCACCACTTACATGTTTACAGTTTCAAAACAACTAAAATTTTAGAATTCCCCCTGGAATATTTCCATTAGAATCCAGTTTCCTCCTGTAGAGAACAGATGTCATGCATGTGAGATTATCTAAGTCTCTTTTAGGATTTGATTGTTATACGTCCACTGATAAAATGTAATCTACTTTTCTTCTGGCTATTGCAGGTATATCTGACTTTGACAGGTATAAAGTGATTGTCATAATTGAAGGAAAACCAGAATAATCATCTCAGGATTACAGAACAACAAGAGACTTCTATTGTTAACTGTTTAAAATTTAAGGAGCCTGGGGGTGGAGAGAGATTAAAATCTCAGACCAAAAAAAAAAAAAATAGCATAATTTAGGGGCAGAGTTTTTAGATAGATTTGGCTGTTATTTTCAAGCATCAAGTAGGAGATTTTTTTAAAGTCATGTAGGATTTCAGTGAAAAATATTTGGGCACTTGACAAAGTATCCAAAAGGTAGCAAGGCTGACACATCTACTTTTTGGTGCCTTCTGTTTCCAGAGTTGGTATGTGGCATTCTGAATAAGAATATTAAAATATTTCTTCCTAGGAACAAAATAACAAAATCAGCACAAACTTTTACTCAAAAAGAATAAATGATTGGGACTTAGTTCTATGTGCAGCAGCTTCTTAAAAAGGGATTAAAGCATCAAGTGGGAAGGGTCATTCATACTTTTCAGTGTATTACTGTAAATAAACTTTGCCTGCTTGTTGAATTGGGGGTAGGAAGGGATAGAGGTGGTAAATTTTAGATTTATTGAGCTGGAAGGAACCTTAGAGATTACCATTGGTCTTGCAGATGAATAAATTCAGGTATAATTAAGTCTGAATATAGAGGTAAGGAGGGGAGGCATTTATTTATTGAAATGTAAATGTTATTTGAAAGTGTTATTTAGAACTGCCACTCAGAGTTTGCTCTTAAGATGGAGAGTGAGGATCGGCATCACCTGGGTACTTAGATATTGCAGGCTCTTGGGTCTCATCTCAGACCTACTGTATCAGACTCTGCAGTTAAATAAGGTTTCCAGGTGATTCATATGCAAATTAACATTTGAGAAGCAGTGCTTTGGAAGACTTTCTGGTAAGGTTTGTGTCTGAGTCTTAAAAGATGCACCTAAGTTTCCTGTTGTAGGGTTGGTTATAGGCACTTGGAATGTCTCATGGAAAGGAACTAATGGGAGGCCTCTCAGAATAAATTAAGTCAGAGAAACTGGTGTTTGGAGAAAATCTAATCAATTGGATTTTCTCACTCTTAGCCATAGCATTCAGATTTGTTGTCATTTAGTGGAAAAGGACCTTGGACACAGGCAGCTTCAAAGCGAACTAACAGTCTAAGTATAGTGAAAAGAATCATTTTAGAGTTTGCAGTGGAAACTACTAAAAATGAGGGTACATCCTGAGCTGAAGTTCTAGATTTAGGACTGTAAGTAGGGTGGTAGAAAAATACTCGTCTAGAGCTATAATCAGAGATATTGATTGCAGTTAAGGATTTAAAAGGCAGGTAATTATTGTGTTGTATCTTAGATTTCCTTCCTTGAAGTCCTTTCTCTCTCTGTAACATCTTTTAAAATGGTTTGCTAACTGTTTAAACCTGTCTATTTAGCTATTCTAGTTATGGATTATACTTCTGAAGATTAAGGTTTGGAAAATTCTAGTCATAAATCTAGTTGCCATAAGCAGGAAGCCATAAGAAAATTCATATAAAAAGTATGTGTCTTTGGAATTTGACCATCTGATCCACATACTCCTAATTGTGGGCTAAGAAGGAAAGTTTTTTTAGTGCTGATTTAAGTAACCCTATGAAGCCCTGTTAGCCTCACTTTAAACAGAATTTATAAACTCATTCCCACTTAAAATTCACTAGAATTTTCTTACTACAGTTAGTGCTTTATTGTTAACAGAAATATTGAGATGTGATACAGAATTTTCTTTAAGAAAGAATGAGACTGAAATTTAAGATTAAGAGAGATGAATCTTTACAATTCCAAGCCTTTCTGATTTCAAGTTTCGTGAAACACTGGTGGATAGTTTTAATGAAACTAACATAAAAGAAAAAGATGACTGCATTAAATTAATAGAAACCTTATATACAACACAAAAAAGAAAAAGAGGCTTTTTTAAATGCCTAATAGATTTGGGTAATCTAAGAATTTATAGAAATTAAAAACAGTTCTAGACACACTTGTTTTATAAAGGGGCTTTTCCTAGTCTAGAGACTTTCATTCTAAAATCATTTTTTAGTTAGTATTAATTTAGTTAGCTCAAAGTCAGAAAAGTTTATTTCTGTTTAGAATAACTAAATTAAAGGTTAAGTTGGCATGGTGAAATACTTTATTTCAAAACGTTTATTTTAGGAGTTTTGGTTTTAAGAATTTCTAATTACATTTATTTGTTATAATGTATTCTGTCCAATGTACTTCCACAAAGACTTAAGACGTTGAAAATTTGAAATAATGAAGTGAAACAGTTACATACTTAAATGGAAAGAAAGAAATGTGTATCTAAGGGTCAGTCTGAGGGAAATAAGTTACTAGGTTCTTCAACTAAATTACTGTTATTCTGGGGCTCTAAATTAGACTCTTTCATTAAAATTAAGAAAGAATAATAGCATTTCTGTCAATGCCTGAAATAATTACAGACTGAATATTAAAGCAACAAAACAAGTCCTAGATGGGTCTTGTCTTATAGACAATTGTTTAATTATCTAAAGAATATCAGTAGCACAAATATTTTATTGTTAAAATGAAGACTGCTTTAAATTCTGCCATACATGAGGGATGGTAGGAGTTGTCATTCAGTTATATAAATTTTTATTTGTCTCCCAGACAAGGTTCAACAACTTCACAGGTATGGGCCTAGGTCTAATACCTTCCACAGAAAAGAGATCTTGCAGTCATCTGAAGGATTTGTACAAGTATAGGTTGACGCTCAAGTATTCTTTTCCACTTAATATGAAATATAACTTTAACTGAAAAGAATACTGAGTTCTAACTTGTCCCTAGGGGGGAAAAAATTCTGTGATCCTCTTAACAGTTACATGGGGTTATTTAAGGTATAAATGTTGGTTCTGTATGCCAAATATGACAGTTTTGGCTGGTCAGATTTCTCATTGACATTTGAGAAAGCGGAATAATAAAGGTTAAGAGTGTGAATTCTAGAATCAGTCCTCCTGGGTTTAAATCATGTCTCTGCCACTTACTTTGTAATCTTGAACAGATTACTTATCCCTCTGCTTCTCTGTCCTCTGTAAAATGGGGATAATAGTACCTGTTTTATAGGATTTCTTTAATAGAGTTTATATGGATGATGATTAAATACATGTGAAGTGTTTAGAACAGTTCCTGGCATAAAGAAAACACTCAATAAATGTTAGTGCTTATTACTATTGTTTAACAGAAACTAGCCAACTAACTCAACCATGAAAACACTCCTACATAGAAACAAGCCAAATCATCAGTATGAAATAAGAGTGTTTGTCTTTCTACCTGCTGTAGCAAAAGTGCATGCATCTGATTCAGCTTAAAACTTTAAGCTGTACTTTCCGGGGGTGAGGGAGGATGGGCTGAGACCAGTTTAACTCTGTTTAACTTTGAATTAAATTTGTCATAAAAGTATGTTTTTTACTAACGTTGAATTTTAACTGCTGTTTATTTTATATACGGTACAGGAAAATAACCTGTATGCATTGCATGCCTGGGTTTTTTGTTGGTTTGGGTATTTTTTTGTTTGTTTTTGCTTTCTTTTGAATTAGTACAAAAACCTGAGGAGTTTTACTAGAAACCCTGTATCTTGAGGAGGCAGACTTATTTTATCTGAAACCTGCTTAACCTTTGGACAGCTTTTTAGTTTGGAAAGTCAGGTTACACTATTTGTCCGGAAAATAATTAGCATCAGTCCATAAATCTGGGACATAAAATGTTTCCCTTTGGAGGATGTAAAAGACTATTTTTAAAGGCATTCCAAGTGGGCTGTTCCTATAGTTTACAGAGGTACTCAGTTCATGAACTTATTGCAGCAGGACAAATCATAAGTAGTTCTTATGTCCAAAAAGAACATGATTTTCAAATATACATTTATCTCAGAAATTCTAATGCTTCTGTCTTTATCTTCCAGAAAAGAAAGACATAGTTCAGTTCAAATTATTGTTTAAAAGTTTCTGTTTTGTTTTTCCTTTTTTCACTACATTTGAGCATATGAGTTATCCTGGGGTTCAGTGTCTAATATGATAGTGTTTTAAATGTTTTAAGCATTTTAATGCTTACAAAATTTTTTCCTGGTTTTTAAAATTTCCACTTTACAAAAAGAAGTGCCTTTAATTCATTGCTTTTCTCCTCCATTTCAGAATTGGGTAGGCTAACATTTTACTGCATAAATGAATAACTGCCATTTTTCTCTTACTGCTATACATTTGTTTCATCTCTGATTAGACTTGCATCTCAACTAAATCATATTTAATTTGCATGCAGTACTCTACCAGTTACTATTAGTGCTTATAAGATGCTGGGCCCTGCTTGACAAGGTGATTGAGCTCTGAAATAATAACTGATTGAACTCTGAAATAATAAGTGACTTGCCTGATCCAACACAGGAGAACCAGGATTCAGACCCTGGGATGTCTTGCTTCAAACAGCCATCTTTCAGCCATTTTATATACTCTTTCAACTATACCACGGATACTGTTTGAACTTATAGATCAGGAGGCATCAATTGAAACTTAAGTTATAGCCAGGTTTGGTGGCTCATGTCTGTAATCCCAACACTTTGGGAGGCCGAGGCAGGTGGATCACCTGAGGTCAGGAGTTCAAGACCAGCCTGGCCAACGTGGCAAAACCCCATCTCTACTAAAAATACAAAACTTAGCCAGGTGTGGTGGCCTGCGCCTGTAGTCCCAGCTACTCGGGAGGCTGAGGCAGGAGAATCGTTTGAACCTGTGGGTGGAGGTTGCAGTAAACTGAGATCATGCCACTGCCCTGCAGTCTGGGCAACAGAACGAGACTCCGTCGCAAAAAAAAAAAAAAAAAAAAACAACTTATAAATAAACCAATAACACCCAGTGGATGGCCAGATGCCATATTTTCCCGTGTTACTTTTTTTTTTTTTTTTCCCCGAGACAGAGCCTCACCCCGTCACCCAGGCTGGAGTGCAGTGGCACCATCTCAGCTCACTGCAACTCTGTCTTCCGGGTTCAAGCTATTCTCCTGCCTCAGTCTCCCGAGTAGCTGGGACTACAGGCGCGTACCACCATGCCCAGCTAATTTTTGTATTTTTAGTAGGGACAGGGTTTCGCCATGTTGGCCAGGCTGGTCTCGAACTCCTGACCTCAGGTGATTCATCCGTTTCAGCCTCCCAAAGTGCTGGGATTACAGGCGTGAGCCACCGCGCCCGGCCCTAATTCTGCCTTTTAAAGTTATCAGAAGTTCTTATAAATGCTTTAGTTTAGAAAAATCTTTGTGTTTATTAACTTGCAAAAGGTTATAAAAATATCTTAGTATTTGAAGTCAGGTTTCCATTTGTAATACATGCAGTTCCCAATTTATGAATTCATCCTTTGAAGTTTGTTAGAGGGCAACATGTGTTTTTTTCCTACATTTTTTCATAGAAATTGAATTATGCTTTAAATAATGCAATAATGTAGTAGATAGTGGTTCACAGATTTGTTCATTTTTTAAAAATCTACAAACCCCACTATACAACTTATTTCTGATAGTAAAAGTGTTTGGGGCTATAAAATATTTTATTTTGTAATCAGAAATTAACAAACATGAGCCAGGCATGGTGGAATGTGCCTGTAATCCTAGCTACTTAAGAGGCTGAAGCCAGAGGATCACTTGAACCCAGGAGTTTGAGGCCAGCCCAGGCAACATTGCCAGACTCCATCTCTATTAAAATAAATAAATAAAAATAAATTTAAAGTTAACATTTGGAAGAATGAAATACTATTAAAATGTCTATCAATTATTTAAGACATAAATATGAAGACATTTCACATATTTTATGTTAACATCTGTTGGGTTTTCTGCTAACTTGTATTGCTAAGGATGTGTTGGGTACCAGCATTTTAAATGTACACTTAAAGTTTTCAGCTGCTGGATACCTATTTTTCTATAGAATACATGGAATTATCTTTGTTACCTGTTTTTGTATTTTGTTTATTAGCTCACTTTAATTCTATGGTACTTTGCCTTTTAAGATTCCTTAACTATTTAGCTGATAATTTAAGTATCTACCATGGTACTTTGCATATAATAGATGTTTGATATTTATGGACTCAAAGATTTTAAAGCTAAAATTCACTTCTGCATAATTCTTTCAATTTCATGTATTGAATGACGTATTAAATTTTATAGTAGTCTGAAATAAGCATTTTGACATTTTCTGTATGCCTAGCAAAGCACAGTTTGAAGAGTAGGATTTTACATCTTAATCTACTATTATGCACATGGAGATGAGAGCTAGAATCATATGCCTGTACAGTATTTATCAAATATGCATATATATTTCTACATAATACTTTCTTTTAAGCTTTATTCAGAATTAGGGTTATGTTCTCTATTATAGTAAGATTTCTTAATTATTTTTCATGGTTTCATGCAGCATTAGATTACTTAAAAGATTACAAATTTATAAAACAGGGAGATAGAAAGACTGTTAATTATTAGAAAGTCTAATTAAAGCAGTAGAACTTTACTCATTACTGCTTGTCCTGCCACATAATTTTCTTGATTTATTTTAAAGCCCAGGTAAATGTTGATTTAAAATGGAAGGTGTAAACCTGTTACTATCTGATAATAGTTTTAGATATCTTTCTGTTATTACTTATAGAATTGTAATGTGTAAAACCTGGGTATAATAGTTGGAATAGCAAGGGTTTTTTACCTTCTAATATGGATTCTAGTTTAATAAATTTTACTTCTGTAACTTAAAATATTTTTATCTTCATATAAGTAAATATAATTCTAAGAAACTATATCTGCCACAAGTAATCATTTTGCTTAGGCAGTTTATGAATGGAATATCAGTTTATACCAAGCATTGAATAAGTTAAATATCCTTTTAATGCTGATTCCAAGGGTCTAGGAGCCCTCATAATTCATCAGCAGAATTATTTGTGTTTATCCAAATTTTATAACTAGAGATGATATGCAGAAATCTGGAACTACTTATATCTATTTTTTTATTATAGCAAACTAAGATTTCAGTGTCAAACTATACCTTTTATTGTTGCAATAACTAGGTTTTAATCCACTTACCAACTTAGAGGCCTATCAGGAACACAGATGCCCATATATCATAAAAAACTTAAATCGATAGACCATCTCTTTGGACACTCTGAGCCAAACCATTTCCTTCAGCAACTAAACATAATTTTTCTTAACATGACACATATGTAGGAATTGTGTTCAAGTTTATAATATACAAACTATTAAGAGCTATAATAAGAATTTTTGGACAGTTCCAATTTTAAACTGGGGTTTAGCAATTTAAATTGGGATTTAGTAATTCAAAGACCTTATCGTTAACCCAGCGCGTATCTGTCCCAGAAGTGTCCTAGTTATCACTTTGAGGAAAAAAAGTATCAGTGTAGAAAAGTTAAAGTATAGGCCTATTTACTATAATTTATAGATAATATATTCAGAATCTATAAATATCACTAACTTGAATGACTTTTTAAATGATTTTATTAGATAGCTTAGGAGGGAGAAAAATAGTTTACAAAAAATATTTTTTGCTCTTTAAAACTGATGATCAACCATAGAGAATGATATAAAACAAGGGACTGTTTACTTGCTGTGTCTTTAAATAGTCCCAGTTCATCTTTTATTTCAAGAAAAGTAAAGATTAAATGAGTGTCCATTCTCTAATAGTATATCATAGTTCTGTGGTTTGATGGCACAAACAAAGTGAAATACTTACCAAACATTATTGTCAAGAGGGCAATTGGCATCACAAACAATCCAACCAGCAAATCAGCCACCGCCAAGGACATTAGAAAGTAATTAGTAGCATACTGCAGCTTTTTCTCCAGCGAAACAGCCAGAATAACAAGGGTATTTCCACCAATTGTGGGTATTATCACCATGAGTATCAGAAGAGCTGCCCAGTGCAGTTTATTTCCCTGTTCCTCAACAATCTGTTTCATTTCCTCTGGTATTGATTCTGTCTGTAATCCAGACCAGTTAGAAGAGATAACGTGAACAAAGGTGCTCTGCAAAATGTGCTCAGGAATTGTGCTTTGAAGTTCAGACACTCTGTAAGAGAGAGCCATTTGCTGTTTTTCTGTGATTCAATCCCGTTCCGAACAGTGGTCAGCATGGTTAGTAGCTAAGCTGCTCATCTGTTTTTTTAAGGCATTGTACCCATGCCAAACACTCAAAAGCCAAAGTTGACACCTTCCTTTAAAAAAAAAAAATTCAAGTTCTCTAAAATGAGCGCGTACACACATCTGTCCATGTTTGTAGGTAAGATATCCAAGTATTTATTATTTCTAGAGGCTTAAATTTAGGAAAGCTCAGTGAAAGAAACTGATAGCTGTGAAAAAAATAGGATATATATATTTTTTAGTTTCTCTCTCTCTCTTTTTCTGCCGTAGTTGTAGAGTCGTGTTTGAACTTGCATGCCAGAGAGTTCCCCCTAGATACAAAATACATAGACTGCATTATTTTATTCATTTCTGAAAGTGGTAAAAACACTTGAACTTCATAGCCCTTCCCTTCTTAGTAAGTCTGTTGTGCATTTGTGACAATGCAGCCAATTCTCCAAATATACTGTATTTCCGACGTTGCTCAGTTAATGAAACAGAAGACACATTAATTTTTTCAATGGTTATAATAAAAAGTTAGGTGTTTCCTTACCCTTGAATGTCTTTTTACCTTTACTTACAGAAGAATAGAGAAGTCGAAACACAATAGTTCAGAATAGAACTTTTAGTATGCGCTGGCCACCCACCTAGAAACACTCAAAGCCCAACAAGGGTCTAAATAAATGTTTTACCAGCTAGGGATCCTTATATGTAATTAGCTTTGTCTTATCAGGTTTGTGAGTACTGATATAAATGTTATTTTAGATTTCCTTTAGTTTGAGAGAAGGAAAAAAAAAGGTATTACTAGGATCCAAATAATTGTTTTTGGTAATTTCATCTCTCATGGTGTGTCTTTGCAACAACTGTGTTCTAAATTTAATCACTAAATTTGCCAAATTCAAACCAGTTCTTTTTTTTGTTTTAAGTAGTGTTTATTTTTTTAACCTTCCCAGTTGCCTTGAGAAGAAAGGGAAACCAAAAGGAAGATTAGACCATGTATTTGTTCATCAAATGTACAAATCACGTTTTTAAAAACTCTCCTTTAGCATTAGTAAATTTTTCATTTTGATTTTTAAACCGCTGAATAGAAATGAAAGATTATGATAGCAGAATTCTTGAAGATTAAAAAAAAACCTTTAGATTAATTCCACATGTGTTTATTAAATGCTTACCTCTGGTTTCGTTGTTATTTTGCCGAGCATGTCATCTTATCTGTTCACTAGACTTGCTTGCTGCTGTGACTGAAATCCTCCTCCCATTGACTTATTCTGAGCCTCCAGCACAGGCGGTTGAAAGCAGTGAAACAAATACGTTGTATAGCTGCAAGCATGCCAAGGAGGTTATTTCCTCTTTGATACATTCATTTTTAGAGAGTAGCAGCATTCATTGTAATTCATAAAACCACTGTTAAGCGTGTTGAACCAGTTCATGGCCCTTATTCAAGTTATATTTTTAAGAGCTCTCTTTAATATTTGGGGGGACTGTAATAAACTTGATCATTTTAGCTTCAGATAGTTTTGTTTGGGATTACGCCTGAGCTGGTTTTCACATTTGAGAAAAAATAAGATATAATCTAGCTATTTTAGAGGTTTCATTCTTTGAAGATTCTGCCCTTTTAAAAGCCTATAGTGATTTCTACAGTTCTGATTTCTAGCAGTGAAACAAGATTCTTATCTAGCTTTTGTGCCTTTGCTGTGGAACACCATTAATTTGCTCTGGTTGCAACCTTATATAGAAGAGCACAGAAAGGCCTGAATTCTACATGTATACATAGGTTTTAGCAGAAACTTTTTTACTGCTTATTTTTAAACAGATGATCTCTGGGTTTAGGAGTGGTTCACAGCTTTTTTTCCCCATAGATTTTACGTTGGAGAAAATACAAGTAATGAAACTACGTTTTTGCCTTATTTCAGAAAATTGGTGTTTAAATCTTAATAGTTATGCTATTTAAGTTTTCTGTAACTATAAGACTAGCTTAGTATTAGAACCTCAGCATTCTCAAGGTTTCCTTTTCAAAGATCATTATAGATGCATATTTTAAAATTAATTACTTATAAATCAGTGATGACATTTGTGCCCTTTTCTTGTTTCAAATTTGTATTCCTTTGCTCATGTTGAATGTTATTGGAAAATACTTAGTTCATTTTAGCTCTACTGAGCACTTCAGATTTCATTCAGTATTTGCTGCTTTTTTAAAAACTCAAAATTTACTATATTAGAAAAAATACTTGTAAAGAATTCTAGATGAAATAATATTCAAGAGAAATCAGATGTTTTTTAATGTACCAGAATTTCTATTCAGGAATATGAAAATATTTTAAGGCAAGGTGCGGTGGCTCATGCCTGTAATCCCAGCACTTTGGTAGACCAAGACAGGTGGATTGCTTGAGTCTAGAAGAGACCAGCTTGGGCAACATGGCAAAACCCCATCTCTACAAAAAAACCCACAAAAATTAGCCAGGGGTGGTGGTTCACACCCGTAGTCCCAGCTACTGGGCGGCGGCAGAGGGGTTGAGGGTTGGGGGGTCAGGGGAGACCTGAGGCAGGAGGATTGCATGAACCTGGGGGAGGTCGAGGCTGCAGTGAGCCGAGATCACACCACTGCTCTCCAGCTTGGGGTGACAGAATGAGATCTTGTCTCCAAGATTAAAAAAAAAAAAAGGAAAAGAAAATATTTTTAAATACTGCTTAGTTGTGAGTTACACTTTGACATCTGTGCTTATGAAGGCAGGTAGGGATCTGCAAAACAAGTAATGTCAGATTGAAAATAGCAGCACCATTTTATATCCAGTGAAAAGACTTGTATGAAATAAGCCTTTATTGATTTGTTTATAGATAAAATTTTTTAAATATTAAGTATATTATAAAAATGCAGTCGTTGTATTTTGCCTGTATTAATCCTTTCACTCACATTCACTCATTTTTTGCCTCAACTTATAAAAAGTAAGATTGGTACTCTGATTTTTTTTATTTTTGCTTTTTTACGTCTGTTTAATGGCTAAGGAACGTAACTAGTTAGAACAGCTACTTATTTGGCAATCTCAAGTTATGGGAAGCATAGCTGAGAATCAAGAAAAAAGCAAAATAATAATAAATAAATAATTATATAAAAGGATAGTTGAGTCTCAGCAAATAACTAAACCTGTGCTCTAAAACCCTAAGCACTTTAAGTAGAAAGTAGCCTCTAAGTCCCCACTCCATATCTTTTTACTCTTTACACACATACACGCACACACACGCACAGACGTATACACACACACAAAACTTTGCCTCTCCCCCTTCTTTAGTGAAAATAACATTTGTACATGGTGGTAGATGTAGATAGTACAAAAGAATGTTGAGTGATAAATTCATGTGAGACAATTTTAATAAACATGTTTCCCTGCCTACTCCAGATTTGAGTAACAAGTTAAAAGGTGGACAAGCACTTTGATAATAGCAAATAGGGTCAACTGAAACAGCAACAAGAACAACAACAACAACAAAAAAAAAAAAACAAGAATTTAAATGTATAAACATGTAGGTCTACTCAAAGTAGAGACGTGTACCTTTTTTTGTGTTTGTTTTTGTTTTGTTTTTTGAGACAGAGCCTTGCTCTGTCACCCAGGCTGGAGTGCAGTGGCACAATCTCAGCTCACTGCAACCTCTGCCTCCCAGGTTCAAGCAATTCTCCTATCTCAGCCTCCCAAGTAGCTGGGATTACAGGCGCCTGCCACCACGCCTGGCTAATTTTTGTATTTTTAGCAGAGACGGGGTTTCGCCATGTTGACCAGGATGGTCTCGAACTCTTGACCTCAAGTGATCGCCTGCCTCAGCCTCCCAAAGTGCTGGGATTACAGGCATGAGCCACCGCACCCCACGCCCTTTGACAACATTTTATGTGGCATAATGATGGATAGCACAGTGATGACTTCTGTGTACTTAAGAAAAGGCTAGATCATGTTCATTCAGCAAATAAATGTGAAATGAATTTATTAAATATTTCTATCTAAATAATAAGAAATATAAAAGTATGATTCTTAATGGTAGAGTGAAGTTTTTAATATCTGGAAGTTTCATTTGTGTAGAATATTTCCTTTCCCAAAAGCTTCAGATAAAGTAACTCTTACTAAAGTAACTTCAAGGTCAGACTCAGCCTCTAATCCAGTAATAACCAAAAAAACCTAATTGGCACATTTTTTTCTAAGACAATAGAATTTTCTCCCTGATGTCTTTTTAATTTATTGAGCAGATTCTGTCTTTGACCGAAAAGGGCAGTCTAATATTCTTTATAGGTCTAGGAAGACAGCTTAAATATCAGCCAAGAACACTTTTTTACCTCTCAGTCATAATACCTATTAAACAGTAACCATTAAGGAATGTTTAACATGAAGGGATTGTATCTGCTACGTATTCATTTGTGAAGTATTTACTAAGTGCCATATGCTCATGGAGATATATTAATGAATAAGGTAAACATTTTCTGTCCTGATGTAATTTATAATTTTATGGAGGATGCAAACAAGTATATTGGTAACTATAGTACAGATATGGTAGAGCTAAGACTAGCTCACTTCAACAGGACCTACAGTGGAGTTCAAGTATTTCTCAGCTTTCTTTTTATTCATTCCTCTCATGTTCATTCTCTTTGACAAGATCAGTGAAAGAGCTGAAACTATAAGAATAGCTATTTCAAACTTAATCTGTTCTCGTTAGACTCCTTCATTCTCTTCTGACTGCCTGTTATTTTAATGAAAGACTTTGACAAATCAAAAACAAGCTTCCTTCACTGTCTTCTCAAAATGTCTTTCTTTTCATCCATCCTATCCTTCTTTGGGATCATGTTATCATTCCTTTCCACAATTGACTTCTACTTAGGTTCTTGATCCCATCTCATATGTATATGAAGTCTGTGTTGCTTCCTCTGGCATTAGCAGCCTATACCAGGAGTGTGATAGGCTGCCATCTCTACTGTCACAGCTAGTCTAGGAGTGGGGGTGTGGTAGGCAGACAGTTTAAGATGCCACAGTGCTGTCTTACCACAATACAGCACCTTCTTCTTTAAGCCCTCCCCTGGTTAAGTTTTTTACTGGATTCCTGTGTAAAAGTTGATCTAGACAATTTTTGCCAGGTTATTGCCAGAACAAAAGAATAAGATTTTTTTTGTCATCGAAACTCTGGAGTACAACCTGATGTCATAAAATGGTGTTGTCCTTTAATCAAAAGACTGCTATACCTGGAATTATAGTTGATGATCATAACCCAAATATCTTTTGGAGTAGATATGCTCAACTCTGCATGTCCTCAGTAATCACAGTAATCAGCTATTAGAAATAGACTTTTATCATTAGAATACTTGTTTAAATCTCAGAAGTGATTAAAACTTTTTGAGAATCAAAGTACATTTATGTTGATTATTATAAAAATCAAAGAAATACCAATAAAGTTCTCAATAAATAGCAGTAAGTTGATGGCAGCTCACTCATACTGCAACTTTTCTTAGTTTGCTGATTAGAAATGAAAACAAGTGTGCTAATAATGCTGCAACTTTGAATATTACAGATTTCTGTAGGTCCAGGAATGCAATCTGAGATTTTTAAGAGCTCTATTTATTATGGTGACACAGCAATTTCTTTGAATAAGGCTTGTGACTCTTCTTACATCTTTAAAATTCCCTCCCTCGCCCATTTTAGCAGCACCTGAAAAGTATTAGTCTTTTTGGAAATGTACCAAAAGCTTGCCTAAAAGTATACTAATTTTTAGTTTTCTGAAGTCCGGGAAGATGACAACAAATAAATTCTCTTTCACTGAATTTGTAACATTTATGGCACAGTCTGTGTGGTTTTGTTTTTTGCTTTTCCTTGTGGTAAGTTATACGTATTCACTATATACTAAACTGATAGAGTTAAAAGCTACAAATAGCAGTAGGTTAGAATATGGAGGTATGAAGAACAAAAGTATGTTTGGGAAAGAAAATTGTTTTCTTTCTCAGCTTTTTCCCTGAAAATGTTTTATGCCGCAAAATTCAAAAAAGCATAATATATTTCCCCTACTTTTTTGTTTTTTACCTGTAATGGCACTGTTTGTTTGTTTTCGAGACGGAGTCTCACTCTGTCACCCAGGCTGGAGTGCAGTGGCGCTGTGTCAGCTCACTACAACCTCTGTCTCCCGGGTTTAAACAGTTCTCCTGTCTCAGCCTCCCAAGCAGCTGGGATTAGAGGCGCCCACCAGCACGCCCAGCTAATTTTTATATTTTTAGTAGAGACGGGCTTCACTGTGTTGGCCAGGCTGGTCTCAAACTCCTGACCTCAGGTGAGCCACCACACCCGGCCAATGGCACTGTTGTTTCTTTTATTATTATTACAAGTTGTATGAACTAGCCAAAGAATAAAATAAAGGAGAACAAGAAAAGTTCCTCAGATTCCCACAACATGTAGCTCTGCCGTTGAGTACACATGCAGCTAGCTGGCAAATTTATAATTGTCTAAGTAAATATACTTTTTTCTGTAAATATACTTTTAAATAACATATCAAAACATGTGAAAGAGCTAAGTTATAGGTAACACATTCTGTGCTAATAAAATGGTCTACCAAGTATTGATTTCTTTCCTCTCCACTGCCCTCCCCTAAAATAAAGTCCAGTGTTTTTCCTGTGATTTGACCATTTCTCAACATTTAGTTTTCTAAATACATTGTTTTGTTTTGTTTTGTTTTGTTTTTTGAGACAAGGCATCACTCTGTTGCCCAGGCTGTAGTGCAGTGGTGTGATCTCAGCTCACTGCAGACTTGACTTCCTGGGCTCAAGTGATCCTCCCGAGTAGCTGGGACTACAGGCATGCACCTCCATCCCCGGCTAATTTTTGTATTTTTTGTAGAGGTGGGGTTTCGCGGGAATGCCAAGGCTGGTCTTTTGAACTCCAGGGTTCATGCAATCAGTCCTCCTGCCTCGACCTCCCAGAATGCTGGGATTACAGGCATGAGCTACTGTGCTTGGCCAGTTTTTCTAAATATGTTTATGGAGACATAGAAATAAGCTTTATTGCTGATTAAGGATTAATCATTTAAATACTTTGTTATAAATGCTGATCCAAGGTATTATAACAAACTGGAGGAATTATTTCGTGATGTTATCTAGAAGGCAAAAGTTTATACTGAAGAAAGATTTAGGGAATGTCAGAATTCTTGAAAATAACTGAAAGAAAGCCTAGTGGATTGTTACTAATGATTTAATGTATTTTCTTTTAACCTGTAGGTTCCCTCTTCATCTCTTGCCTTGCCCTCTTTTTCTTTCTTTTCTTCCTCCTTGCAGTTTATTTGTTGAAGAAACCGGTTGTTATCTCTGTTTTGTTTCCCATGGTATGAATTTTGCTGAGTGCATCTTTACATGTAGTTTAATGTGTTGTTTGGTCCTTCACATTTCCTGTAAATTGACAGTTTAATCTAGAAGCTTGATCACATTCAAATTTTTTTTAGGGTGGTGGGGCTGGCGGTACACACAGTTATTTCCATTTTCATGATGTTAGCAGTTGTTAATAATCATGCTGCGATCTATTCATTATATGTTACAAAATGGTGACACAATTTTATCATTTATTAACTGTTCCTTTAAAAGTTTATATCATATATCTCTGTGTGTATATATAAAGATTAATGTGCAGGAGTTTTGCTTTCAGTGAATGTTTGCATTCCAATCATTGCTTAGAAAGTTTTTTGTCCTTTTAGAGTTGCCTGCTGAAACATTGAAATAAACATATAAGAATATTATGGTTTTACTGTACTCTTGAAAAGATTGAATGTCTAAACTAATTTAATAAAGAATTTGTCATTCCTTGTCTTAACACTTGTTTTTTCTAAAGAATGTGTCAGAGTTGGAACTGTTGTTAGATTGAGACACTGTCAGGTTTTTTATATACTTTTGAGTTTATAGCCTTCACAGCCTATTTCAGTCTTTATTGCAATCAACTAGGTAAAGTTCTGCATTAGGCTCCTGGTATTTATGTTCTCAGGCAAAATTTTTTCTAAACCTCATGGAATTGTTAGTGCCTTTTGGGAAGCAAAACTTAAGTCTAACTTCTATCCCCTTTCAGAAAAGTTTTCTACTAAAGAAAAGAACTTGAGTTTTGTGGTTGGTTGAAGAATAGTACATATGTTATCTTTTATTTACTCTTTTATAACAAGTAAAAATGACAAAATAAATGAAATGTTGACAGATTTTAGGATAAGCTCTTTCCTGTGAGTCAGTTTTCCCTGGAGTATCCTGCCCTTGCAGCCAAGGGGCAAATTGATAAATATTCTGCATGCCATTAGTTCCCTAACAAGTTGATGATGAAATTCTGGAGGTCTGAACCCTAAATATAACCAGCTTTCTAGGTTTAATATTCAGCTTGTTTTATATTTTGATAAACCTTTGGACATCAAATATTAGTAGCCAAATTTCTGGTTCTGATCCAAAGCCAGTTTCTGGTTATGCATCTAGATTTCAATGATGATAGTATAGTATTTGACCCTACCACTCCACCAACTCTCCGCAGCATACATAAGGAGGAGCAGGTATTGTTTTATGGATAAGGCAATTAAGGCTCAGAGAAATTTAGTGATTGTCACCCTGCTAATAAATGGCAGCACTAGAATTGGAATCCAGGTCTTTCTGATTCTAAGCCTCTGTTCTCTCTACCACAGCAAATGGAAGAGAGGTCAAGAAAAGAGATCCTTTAAGGAATCACTGTGTTATTTCCAGTGAGAGGTGATAGGAACTGAAACAAGGCAATTGGAAACAGAAATAAGATTTAAGGGGTTCTCTTGACTTGGCGGCAGATTATATGTGGAGAGTGAGGGAACAGAATGATTAAAGATACGAGTTTCCTAGGTATGTTAATGAATTGTCATGGTGGGAAGAGAAGCAACTTGGAGAGGGATGCCCTTTTTTATTCCTTTCTTTGTGGGTTTTTAAATGTTGATTGAGGTTTGTGGTATACTTGGTTAAAGATTTCCAGTAGGCACTTAGAATTTCAGGTTACTACTCAGATTATTTGGAATCTGTTGTTAGAGAGTACAAGGGAATTAAATAGAGACAGATACATTCTTTTTTTGAGACAGTGTCTCACTCTGTCGCCCAGCCTCCTGAGTAGCTGAGACCACAGATGCGCGCCACCACACCTGGCTAATTTTTGTAGTTTTTGTAGAGACGGGGTTTCACCATGTTAGCCAGGCTAGTCACGAAATCCTGGACTCAAGCAACGGGGGCAGATATATTCTTAATTGCTGTGTATTGAGTTAATCCTCTAACACTGTGGCACTTACCTAATGAGAATTATAAATTCATAATTCTACTAAGGGACTATCCTGAGGCTTAAAGCCTCAAAAATTCCCTCTGAATTCTTACCTAGCATTATAGGCACATAGCCACAAAGGTGGTTTTCCCAGGGCACAGTTTGTCCATTGCACTTTGGATAAGCTGACCCCCTTGATGTGTCTAAATGTGAAAAATTTGATTGCATAATTTATGGTATTGGGGATAGGGGACTGCTTTTACTGGGGTCAGGGGGGAAGAATTCCCTCTGTGATAGCCCCATTTATAATAGTGTTTCTGCCTATCTATGTATGTTGCTGTTTTTCCTCCTTTAGTAAAGATGGATTAGAGGGGGAAAAGAAAGACACCATATTCTTGAAAGCATCTTGATTTATTAGTGATTTAATGTTGAGGTTGCACAAAATATTCATAAAGAAATAGTATTTAAAAGCCAGTGTGTTGAAAGAAAGGAATTCATATGTGCAGTTTATGGTCCAATGATATGGCAGTGACTTATGCATATGCCCTTGCACAATTCCTGCTCTGTGGAAGGCTTGTACAAATAGTAACACTGGCAAGATGACTGTTAGTTACAAACCAAGAAATTTTATTGAAACAACAAATTAGAATGTAGTTAGCTTATTTTGGTGTGCGTTTCATTTTTTAAAGCAGAAAATTACAACTTTTTTCATTAAAAATTGAATTACGTACTTAGGATTAAAGCAAAGTTTTTACTTACTGCTGCCTATTATATTATACCTTCTGATGAACCAGAAGTATAGTAATACTAAAGAGCAACAAAGTTGTTCTTCATTTTCTTTACATGATAATTGTATAAACTAGGTTTTAAAGACTTGGGATACATTCCCTCATGTTACATTTAAAGATTCGACTCCCAAAATTCTGTGTTATCTGTGTGTTTAGAGGGGCAGGAGGAAGGAGACTCTGATCCAAAAAAGATTTAGAACCGCTGTATCAGACAACTGGCGGATAGTCACATAACTAAGTCCTGAGCGAGCCTAAACCAAGACCCAGTTTTTCCAAATGTTTGTTATTGCCTAAACCTACTGTGTCGTGTATAATAATCACTCAATAAATATGACTGACTAGACCCAGCCACCAGGTCTTAAGAAAGATAGAGAGGGTTCTTCAGAAAGCTCTGATTCCTGCCATGCACCCAAGTGGTTATTATGCTAGTAGTCCTGATTTTTTATTTCTAGTGTTATCTTCATTATTCCTCTACACAAAATCAGTATGGTTTTTCTACCTACTTTTCCTCAAGCTTGTTTCTCACATTCCAGTGTTCATTCCTTTCCAACAACATTTATCCCTCTGCTATCAGAATTGTGCCCATTCAAGACTCAATTAGCCTTAGAAAGAAATACTCACAGGTATGTCAGTTTTCCCTGGTTTTGATTATCTAGCTGAATTATAAATTTAAGGGAGAAAGCAAAAGTGGAACAGGAAAGAGCTTGGTGTATCTCCTAGTGCTTAACCATTAGGCCTTGAACTTAGTAGAAAATACTTGCTGTCTAAGTCTCTAAATGTAAATTTAGTTTAACTCTCTTTGTCTCTTATTAAGTAATAAAAATTATTTTACCTATAGTACCTGGCACTGTGCTAACAAATTATGGGAGACAGAAAATATAGTCTCAGCCCTTGTGCAGTCTAGAGTGGTTTTATTGGTAATTAATTAGGTGGCAAAACACTTGAGTGAGTTTGTTAGACGATTTGGGTGTCAAATTATGGAAAGAGCTTTAAGTTCTTAGCCTGATAGGAGTGAAAATAGAAGTTAAATGGTAGTTTCAACTACAAGTTTTAGAATAACTTTTCAATAGCCTCTTTGGTGTAATATCATTTTAAATTTTATTTTTATTTCATTGGAATGTTACTCATTGAAGAAAAGTTGTCCTATAATAATAGGCATTGATTTAAACCTATAATAATTGGTTCATTTTTAAATGCTGTAGAATTGTAAAGTTGGAACAGACTTACAGAACTTCTAGTCCCATTCTTCCTCTTTTCAGATGAGGAAAGGACCCTGGAATGTTTGGTTGATTGAACATTGTCTAAATTGGCCCAACTGTTTAGAGACAAAACAGGAACTAGAACATGAGTTTTAGACTTCATGGTTCCCTCTTATATAACTTACTGTTATTTTTCTCAGTACATAATAACGGATAGCATATATGTTATTACTATATTTTCAGTTACTTGCTCATCTGGTTTTTGTTATTCCTGGAAAACAGTCAAGAAAATCTATCTCTAATTATAAAGGAGAAAACCCAAGTGATTTGTCTAATGTCACATAACTAACAAATTTAGCAAAACTAGAACTAGGACCTAATCTTTAGTTTTCTAATATATTGCTTTTTTCACACCACCATACTGTTTTTCCCATACTGTTTCTAATAATACTAGTGACAATTAGTACTATTTCCAAATTGTTCATACAAGGAAGTTTAGGCAAACTGAGAACATTCTCAAGAAAGAGTGATGGACTCTATTGTAGGGAAAAATAATCTAACCTTTCCTTATTGCAAAATTTCATTTTAACAGTTACAGTTTTCATAAACTTCGTTCTACTCCTTTGAAATTTGAATTCACCACTCTCTGGAGTTTGAGGCTAGAGGACAGTTCCAACATAGAATTATAGATTTGAGTTGGTTTGTGGTAATTGTTTTCATTCATAACAGGATAGTCTTTTTTTAAAATGCCTTTTTAATAAATAAATGTTTTAATTAAATGTCTGAAAACCCTAAAATGTCAATTAATTAAATGCAAGTCAACTTCTATACAGTTACATATAAATTATATTCAGTGTAGGATTTCGGTTCACTTTAGTATTTTTAAAAGAAAGTAGGGCAGGACCTCAAAACTCAGTGCCTGGGCCCTAGGAACTATGAAGGTCTTGAAACAGCCTTTCTGGAGAAGTTGGAAATTCGGGTTTTAATGTGAAATATTCCCATCTTAAATGTTGACAACTTATTTTGAATTTTTTTAAAGTATGTAGGCCAAATAACATCTGCTACGGGCCAGATTGGGCCCTTGGGCCAATAGTTTATGAATTTTATTTTATTGATTTGAATTACTGAAATAGTTTTCTTGCTGATTTTTCCACCTTCGTGCTTTTAACCTGTCTTGTTCACAGGTATCTCCTTAATCTTTCTAAATCATCATTCCATTTATCTGCAAAATAAAATGCAAATTGCTAAACCTGACATTCAAGACACTGTATCATTTTGCTCTTAATTGCCTCTCCACTTTTATTTTTTATTACATGTGCTACAAAAACACTGACTGTGTTCAAATTAGACAAGCCAGGTGAATTCCAATCTCTAGACCTTTGCTGACTTACTGTCCTTACCCTGATGCCTATATTCCTCTTCATCATTTGTCCAATTCTTCCAATACTTCCCAAGTCACTTTATGTCTGCATTCTCTGTGAATTCGTCTCCTGACCGCTGTTACCTCTTTCTGTGACATTTTTTTCTCCTTAGCATTCATATCTTAGGTAGTTTATGCCGCTTTGCCACTTTTATATATATAATATATATCATATTATATAATTATAATATATAAATAATATATATTGTGTTATATATTTATATACCATATATAATTATATAATATATAAATATATATTTTTATGTATAATATATTATATATAATATATATTTTATATATTATATTTTATATATATATATATATATTTTTTTTTTTTTTTTTTTTTTCCTTGAGATGGAGTCTCGCTGTCTCACCCAGGCTGGAGTACAGTGGTGCAATATTGTCTCACTGCAACCTCTGCCTCCCGGGTTCAAGGGATTCTCCTGCTTCAGCCTCCCAAGTAGCTGGGATTGCAGTTGCCTACCACCATGCCTGGCTAATTTTTGTATTTTTAGTAGAGAGGAGGTTTCACCATGTTGGCCATCTGGTCTCAAACTCCTGACCTCAACTGATCTGCCCACCTCAGCCTCCCAAAGTGCTGGGATTACAGGCATGAGCCACTGTGCCCGCCTTTAATACACATTCTTGTGTGTGTTGGTTTTGTCTCAGTAAATGTTTGGCGATGGTGAAAAATCTAGAGCTGTATATGCAGCTTCAAAGTCTAGGAAAGAGCCTAGTTTCTTTTTTTTCTTTCTTTTTTTTGTAATTTCAACTTTTATCTTAGATTCTGGGGGTACATTTGCAGGTTTGTTATGTGGGTATATAGTGTGATGCTAAAGTTTGTGGGACAGTAGATCCCGTCACCCAAGTATTATGCACAGTACCCAATAGTTTTTCAACCCAGCACCCTTCCCTCCTCCCTCCAGTTCCCAGTGTTTGTTGTTGCCTTCTTTATGTCCATGAATACCCAGTGTTTAGCTCTCACTTATAAGTGAGAACATGCAGTATTTGGTTTTCTGTTCCTGCCTTAATTCACTTAGGATAATGGCCTCCATCTGCATCCATGTTGCTGCAAAAAAACATGATTTCATTCTTCATGGCTGCAGAAAAATCTTTTTATTGAAGTTTAATATACATTAAAAAACATGCACAAAATCATTAGCCCACAGCTTGATGAATTTTCACAACTGCATACACCTGTGTAACCAGTACCCAATTCAAGATCATAACATTACCAGCCTTCCAGAAGCTCTTCTTACATTCTCTTCTAGTTATTACCCTAGTCCTGCTGCTCTTCAAGGATAGCCACTGTGCCAGCCAGGATCATCTTTTAAAAGATGGGGTCAGGTATACCATTAGTCAAGTTTGTCCTATTTTTTATCTTGTTGCAAATATGGAGAGAATGAAAAATAATTTCTCTTCTTACCAACACAAAAATAATTGCTAAAGCAAAAATGCAGAAGTCAGAATTTCTTCATTATCAAGGCTTCTTTATCAGTTTATTATTCAACTAAAGTGATACTGGGGGATTTAAATCTTTCATGTAACTTAGGAAATGTCCAGGAATTACTATAAATGACTTTTGTCTTCTGGAACAAAATGCAAAGTAACCAAGAAATAGGAAAATAGATGTAGAGCAGTGTGCTACCCCCCCACATGGCTGTTCCTGCCATGGAGGAGGTACCAGAGAATAACTGGAATCTAGACCTATGGCTGAGGACTCACTTATACTGAGAAAGGAGTCCCCTTTCTGTACATATATTCTCTGAATATTGAAGATCAGATTTCTTCTATCAATAATTAGAACTCTATGAAAGATTTTTAATTCTGCAGTTTATGTTTTAAATGCTCATTGTTTCCTATAACTTTTTCAAAAACAACTTGGTTAAAACTTTTCTGTCTTAACTTAAAATACATTACCTATAACAGTGGCTTCGCTTTCTGTTTCTTATCAGAACCCCTGAACAGTGCCCAAGTGTTGTCTCTTTGTTGTCAGAGAGTTACAACCCTCATGTGCGCTACGGAGCTGCAATGGCCTTGGGGATATGCTGTGCTGGTACAGGAAACAAGGTAAAGCCCACAGCCAATGGGGTCAGTTCTTTCTTGGCGCCAGACTGTTTTCCCTCGCCGCAGAATTTATGTAACAGCTGTAAAAATACAAGTGCAGTATGATCTGTAAGACTAAACTTGCCATACAAAGCTTCCCAGTACTCCCTCATTCTGCGATGCTGGATTGCCCAAAGCTGCTTAAGAATAAATCGTCACATTACATGGATAGCTGTAACTGAAACAGTGCTTTTGAATTTCATTTTGAAATCATTGATTTCTGGGTTTTTTGTTTTTGTTTTTTTTTGTTTGTTTATTGGTTTTGAAACGGAATTTCACTCTTTCATCCAGGCTGGAGTGCAGTGGCGCAGTCTCACCATGTTGGCCAGGCTGGTCTCGAACTCCTGACCTCAGGTGATCCACCCGCCTTGGCCTCCCACAGTGCTGGGATTACAGGCATGAGCCACCGCACCAGGCTTTTTTTCTTTCTTTTTTTTTTTTTTTGAGTCTTGCTTTTTTCTTTTGAGTCTTGCTTTGTTGCTTGGGCTGAAGTACAGTGGCAGGAACACTGCCCACTGCCAACACACTCAGCTAATTTTTTTATTTTTTGTGGAGAAGGGGTCTCACTATGTTGCCCAGGCTGGTCTCACACTCCTGGGATCAAGTGATCCTCCTGCCTCAGCCTCCCACAGTGCTGAGATTACAGGCATGAGCCACTGTGCCTGGCCCATTGATTTCTTAAAAAAAAAAAAAAAAAAAAGAAGAAGAAGAAGAAAATAAAATAGTTTTTGTTGTTGTTAAATAACTACTCCGGTTATTTTATATGATTATGTTACATGTTTAATTTGTATAATTAGTATTCTGGAAAACAAGGTTCTCATCCGAAGCCACCAAAATTGGCTGATTTGATAACATTTCTGTTTTAAGCAAATCACCGATGTGCTATTTACCTGTTTTCTCATATCTAACCTTAATAGGTAACCTGGTATTTGTTAAGCCCTCAAAAGTTATAAAAAAAGAGTTGAATGGGGTAAGGTGATGATTTGAAAACATAATTCATCATGAGATTCATAAAGAAATGTGCTATTGCATAAATAACAAGTATTCATAATTCACAGCAGTGACATAATCATGACACTTTGCCTCTCATAGCACATATGCACAAACCTTGGCCACCTCCCAGAAGTGAACCTTTTAACAAAGTGTGTATGTATAAGACTGAGAGCAAGGCTTTGCTCCCAGTGCCTTTACATCAGAGAGAAAGGAGTCACTTTTTTTATCATCTGTTGTCCAAACTCAAAACAAAACATAGTTGTAAGTTTATGGACTGATTCCAGGAATCTAAAAATTTTAGATTCCTTGAATTTTTTTCCAATAAAGAATATTGGTATTGTGGGCCAGGCGCTGTGGCTCACACCTGTAATCCCAGCACTTTGGGAGGCCAAGGTGGGCAGATCACGAGGTCAGGAGTTTGAGATCAGCCTGACCATCATGGTGTGAAACCCCATCTCTACTAAAAATACAAAAATTAGACAGGCATGGTGGCACACGCCTGTAACCCCAGCCACTCAGGAGGCTGAGGCAGGAGAATTGCTTGAACCCAGGAGGCAGAAGTTGCAGTGAGCCAAAATCCCGCTATTGCACTTCAGCCTGGGTGACAGAGCAAGACTCCGTCTCAAAAAAAAAAAAAAAAAAAAAAGAGTATTGGTATTGTGTACAAATAAGTTTTTCTAGTCACATGAAAGATTATTGAGGCTGGGAATAAAAATAGCTATTTTTGGCCAGGTGCAGTGGCTCACACCTGTAATCACAGCACTTTGGGAGGCCCAGGCGGTTGGATAACCTGAGGTCAGGAGTTCAAGACCAGCCTGGGCAACATGGCAAAACCCCAACTCTACTAAAAATACAAAAATTAGCCAGGCCTGGTGGCACGCACCTGTAATGCCAGCTACTCGGGCAGCTGAGGCAGGAGAATTGCTTGAACCCAGGAGGTGGAGGTTCCAGTAAGCCAAGATCATGCCCTTGCACTTTAGCCTGGGGGACAAGGGTGAAACTCCGTCTCAAAAAAAAGGCCAGGTGTGGTGGCTTACACCTGTAATCCCAGCACTCTGGGCGACCGAGGCGGGTGGATCACCTGAGATCAGGAGTTTGAGACCAGCCTGGGTAACTTGGTGAAACCCCTTCTCTACTAAAAATACAAAAATTAACCTGCTAGGTGCGGTGGCTCACACCTGTAATCCCAGCACTTCGGGATGCCGAGGCCGGCGGATCACCTGAAGTCAGGAGTTCAAGACCAGCCTGCCTAACATGGCAAGACCCTGTCTCTACTAAAAATGCAAAAAATTAGTGTGGTGGCAGGTGCCTGTAATCCCAGATACTCGGGAGGCTGAGGCAGAATTGCTTGAACCCAGGAGGCAGAGGTTGCAGTGAGTGGAGATGGTCCACTGCACTCCAGCCTGGGCGACAAGAGTGGGACTCTGTCTCAAAAGAAAAAAAAAAAAAGCTATTTTTCACTACACATGGCAACAATTGTGTAAAAATTTGTAAAGAGACATCCCTCCTTTCCAGTATTTCATCCTATTCTGTCTGCTTACCCTGGTTTACTTTTTTTTTTTTTTTTTTTTGAGACAGTGTCTCACTCTTGTCACTGTCACCCAGGCTGGAGTACAATGGGGCTATTATAGCTCACTGCAGCCTCAATCTCCCAGTCTTAAGCAAGCCTCCCAATTAGCTGGGACTGCAAACGCATACCACCATGCCAGGCTAATTTTTTTTTTTATTTTTAATAGAGACTAGGTCTTGCTGTGTTGCCTGGGCTTTATTTTTCTTCACAGCACTTACCACCACCTGATATATTTTACACTTATTTATTGTTTGTCTTTGCCGAAATGTAAGATCACTGAGAATATAATGTTCACTGCTGTAACCTAAAATTAAAGCTTTGTTTGTTGCATGAATGATGGATGGCAAGATCATTAAAGGATGTGATGGTGACCAAGTTGGACATCATCTCTGTCATTACAGAGTTTTGTTTTTTTATTTTTGTTTTTATTTATTTATTTATTTATTTATTTTGAGATGGCGTCTCACTCTGTCACCCAGGCTGGACTGCAGTGGTGCAATCTCGGCTCACTGCAACCTCCGCCTCCTGGGTTCAAACGATTCTCCTGCCTCAGCTTCCTGAGTAGCTGGGATTACAGGCATGTGCCACCACACCCGGCTAATTTTTGTATTTTTAGTAGAGGTGGGGTTTCACCATGTTGGCCAGGCTGGTCTCGAACTCCTGACCTCAGGTTGTCCACCCGCCTCAGCTTCCCAAAGTGCTGGGATTATAGGCATGAGCCACTGTGCCCGGCCAGTTTTTTTATTTTTAATTAATTTATTTATGTTTTAATTTATTTGGGGGGAAGAATTTCTTACATGAGAATGTATCTTCAGTTTTACTAGAGATGTCATTGGGTATATCGAATGTATTTATAGAAATTGGCCTTATTTTTTTTCTACAACACATCTGTTCTGTAAACAAAGGAAGAATATAGTTGTATGTTTTACTAAGTATTTCCCCCCTCGAGTCTTAAGTTGACATTTATGTCAGGCCTCATAAGTTAAATGTAAATTAGATTCTTTTTTCTTTTCAGATTATTCTGAACTTAATATGATATCTAGGAGCAAATGTTCTTTGAAACACAGCATCTGACAAGTTAATTCAATGAAAAATTTTTTTATTACTCATACTAAACAAGCATTTATTTCTAGATAATTTATGTGATCTAGGTATCAGTACCTATCTAACTGGTTTGGGATTTTTTTTTTTATTATTTCTTAAAAACCTGAAACATCTGTTTATTCTAAAATACACCATTGGGGTTGTATTATGTACCTCAAAGGCCGAGTTACTGTCTTTTACCTTCTAAAATGGAAATTTGGTTATATTTTTATCATGACTACTTCATAAAGAATATTGACAATATGTTTGAAAAACATACTCCCTGTGCACAGTGTCATTACATTTTTCAGTAATGTAGGGAGAAAGGATACCCATATCTGCTGTGTGTATTATCTGTTAATAGCTCTAATTTTAATACATATATGTTAAGTTTACATGTAGAGGAATCCAAAGTCACTTTCCAACAAAGGATTCAGTTTATTCTTTTCCTTGGTCTTGGAATGAAGGATACTTGAGAAACATCCTACCAAATTAAGAAATATCTGATAATCTTACAAGCCTATTACTCTTTTCGTCCCAGATTTATACCTACCTAAGGACCTTGTAAGGGATGTTGTGGGGTTTTTTGTTTGTTTTTCTTGTTGTTTTGTATTTTTTTTTTAACTCTAATCTCAATGACAGATTAAAGGAACGTTGTGGGTTTGGTTTGGTTTGGTTTGGTTTGGTTTGGTTTGGTTTGAAGACAGAGTCTTGCTCTGTTGCCCAGGCTAGAGTGCAGTGGCGCTATCTCGGCTCACTGGAACCTCCACCTCCTGGGTTCAAGTGATTCTCCTGCCTCAGCCTCCCCAGTACCTGGGATTACAGGTGCCCACCACCACGCCCAGCTAATTTTTGTATCTTTAGTAGAGACGGGGTTTCACCATGTTGGACAGGCTGGTCTCGGACTCCTGACCTCGTGATCCACCCGCCTCGGCCTCCCAAAGTGCTGGGATTACAGGCGTGAGCCACCGTGCCCAACCGGGGACATTGTGTTTTAAAGTGGCTCTTCCCAAAAGTCCTGCAGAGTGTGAATAGAAGTTATATGGGGCAAAAGAGTTTTTGATCAAATACATTGGACAAATGCTGGTATAAACAACAGTTGAGTGGTTTATAATAAGGCATCCTAGAACTTTTGTTATGATATGTATATTCCTAGAACCTTTGATACAGTGTATACATATATTTTGTATCTGCAAGAGAAGATGATATATGTACAGTATGCCTGAACTCCCAAACTTATTTAATAAAGGACTTCTTTTTTCATAGAACTGATATTCTGAAGAATAGGATATTGGGGAAATACTGATAAATATTTTGGAAAATTTCATCACTTGTGGTCTTAGGAAGTGCAACCATGAAATCAATTCTAGTCTATGATTTCATTTGTTTTGCTATTCTACTAGCTAGTAAAATATTTTGTTTGGAAAATTTTGGGTTTTTGTTTGTTTATTTTTTTGTCTTGATTTAATTTTTAAAATTAGGTCTTATAAAATCATCTGAGATGTTACCTTACTCTAATATTTGTTTATTACTATTTTTCTTTTTTCTTTTTTATATTAGAGACAGGGTCAACTATGTTGCACAGGCTAGTCTTGAACTCTTGGGATCAAGTAGTCCTCCCACCTTGCCTCTCAGAGTGTTGGGATTACAGGCATGAGCCATCGCACCCAACCTTACGCTAATATTTGAAAGAGGTTTGTTTCCTTTTTTTTTTTTTTTTTTTTTTTTTTTTGGAGACAGAGTTTCACTCTTGTTGCCCAGGCCGGAGTGCAATGGCACTATCCTGGCTCACTGCAACCTCTGCCTCCTGGGTTCAAGCGATTCTCCAGCCTCAGCCTCCCGAGTAGCTAGGACTTCAGGCGCCCGCCACCACGCCCAGCTAATTTTTTTTTTTTATGTATTTTTGGTAGAGACAGGGTTTCACCATGTTGGCCAGGCTGGTCACGATCTCCTGACCTCAGATGATCCACCCTCCTTGGCCTCCCAAAGTGCTGGGATTACAGGCATCCGCCACCACGCCCAGCTAATTTTTGTATTTTTAGTAGAGAAGGGGTTTTACCATGTTGGCCAGGCTGGTCTCAAACTCCTGGCCTCAATTAATCCACCCACTTTGGCCTCACAAAGTGCTGGGATTACAGGCACAAGCCACCATGCCCACCCAGCCTGACAGAGGTTGAATTATACAAATTTTGGATTCAGACTGGCCTGGGTTTGCTATCAGTACTTACTCGACTTTGGGCAAGTTATTTAACCTTTCTAACTCTCAGTTTCTTTGTTTATAAAGATTGTTTTGTGCTGGATTTTGTTTGTTTTAGGAGTAAGAGGGTTATATAGCATAATACATAAAATCCCTAGTACTGTGTCTGAAAAGTAATAGGTGTTTATCAAATGTTAATCCCATTTTCTCTTAATTTTTTATGACCTCTTACCTCAAGACAAGAGCACTCAGGTTCTAAAGCTTCCTTTTCACTTACCCTCAGTTATATTGAAATTTAAGTAAAGCATAACCAGTTCTAAACTATTCCATTCACGTAGTTGTTAATTAACTTCTTACTACACTGTTGGATGAAATTATTGACTTAGAGTGGCAGTAGATATAGTTGTGCATCATTTAAGAACAGGGATGTGTTCTGAGAAATGGCAGTTCCGTGAATGTACAAACATCACAGAGTATACTTACACAAACATAGATAGTTATGGTCTGTTGCTTCCAGAATACATACCTGTACGTCATGTTACTGTACTGAATAGGCAGTTATGGTAAAAATACAGTATAAAAGATAAAAAATCATACAACTATATAGGGCACTTAACCCTGAATGGAACTTGTAGGACTGGAACTTGCTCTGGGTGAGTCAGTGAGTGAGTGTTGAGTGAATGTGAGGGCGTAGGACACTATTGTCACTATAATAGACCTTATAAACACTGTACACTTTGGCTACTAAATGTATACATTTTTTTCTTCAATAATTGATCTTAGCTTATCTTTTTTCATAAATTTTTAATTATTTTTAATTTTTTGACTCTTGTAATAACACTTGGTTTAAAACACAAACCTGGGCGGGCGCAGTGGCTCACGCCTATAATCACAGCACTTTGGGAGGCTGAGGTGGGTGGATCACCTGAGGTCAGGAGGTGGAGACCAGCCTGGCCAACGTGGTGAAACCCATCTCTACTAAAAATACAAAAATTAGCCGGGAGTGGTAGCATGCACTCGTAATCCCAACTACTCTGGAGGCTGAGTCAGGAGAATTTCTTAAACCCAGGAGGCAGGGGTTGCAGTGAGCCAAGATCGCGCCATTGCACTCCAGTCTGGGTGACAAGAGTGAAGCTCCATCTCAAAAAAAAAAAAAAAAATTGTACCACTGTACAAAAATATTTTTTCTTTATGTTCTGTAAGGTTTTTTCTGTTTTCAAAATGATTTATTTATATTTTTTAAACTTTTTTGTAAAAAACTAAGACACACATACATTATACTAGGCCTACCCAGGGCCAGTATCATCAATAAGTCACTTAAGCAATAGGAATTTTTCAACTCCCTTATAATGGGACTACCATCATATATGCAGTGTGTCACTTCCCAGAATGTTGTTACATGGCATGTGAATATAAATTGAAAGTTCAGCCATATCAACTTTATTTAAAAGTTGTGTGTTTTTTTAAATTCTTTCAGGAAGCCATTAATTTGCTAGAACCAATGACAAACGACCCCGTGAACTACGTGAGGCAAGGGGCACTCATAGCTTCAGCTCTCATCATGATCCAGCAGACTGAAATCACTTGTCCAAAGGTGAGCAAACAAAGAAATTCCCTGGAAGAGAGATGGTTTGGTCTTTTCTTTAGTAACTTATCGTCTTTTGAGGACATTTTTTAGTTCAAATATGGTAAACACTGAAAGTAAAGTAAAAGTAAAGAGAGCATTTTAGAGTATAAGAGAATGGGGAAACTTTAAATATGTAATGCTCTTTAAATGTATTTTTTACAGACTTAATGGTCCCTTTGTTAATTTAAGTATATAACCGTGCTTGAAAAATTAGAACTCTTGGGGTGTTAAAACCGTAAAATGAACTCTTTTTTTGCCTTTCACTGTCCTTTTAAAATGTATTCAGTGGGATAACTTTTTCCTCTGATAATACAGGATGCAAACTTAGGTAGTCCATGACTTTTTTGATCTATCCTTCTAAGGTAATTTTTAAAAAGCCTGCAGTCACTTTGTATCGTACATACCATCTTAGTTTAGAAATGAGTACATCCACATTCTCTTTTGGAATGTCATTGCCCTTCTAGGTGATCTTTTTGGGTGGAGTTCCAAATGGCTCCAAGACAGCTTTCTTTTCCACTTGACCCACATCTGCTCCACAGAAACACTCTTGTACATTTTGCCCTTCTGGATAGGAATATAATAGGATGTCAGTGCTAGTACCTCAGCTAATAGCTAATGTCTCAGTGCACAGCAGCCCCTGATCATATTGGACACTCCAAGTGGACCCTCTGAACCCCTATTCTGTAAACTTGGAGTGAGGGGGAAAGACTCACAACCCAGCTTGCCCCAAAGAGATGCTCTTCACATATCCTCCACGATCCACACCCACCTTGTGGGTGACTCCATGATAGTTTTGAGACACCTGTCTTAAAATTCCCTGATGAGCCCAGCATGGTGGTTCATTCCTATAATCCCAGTACTCCCGGAGGCTGAGGTGGGAGGATCACTTGAGCTCAGGAGTTCAAGGCTAGCCTAGGCAACATGGGGGAGGCCCCATCACTACAAAGAATTAAAACGGAATTAGCTGGGCATGGTGGCATGTGCCTGTAGTCCCAGCTATTTGGGAGCTGAGGTGGGAGAATCACTTAAGCCCAGGAGGCCAAGGCTGCAGTGAGCTGTGGTTGTGCCACTGCACTCCAGCCTGGGTGACAGAGCAAGACCCTGTCTCAAAAAATAAAATAAAATTATCTCATGATAATCTCTCAGTCCTCAGGTTGTTAGTGTTTGATATCTAATGTATCTTGTCATTTCAGCCAAAACTTCTCATTCTACTAAGAAACAGAAAATGCATGTATCTTATTTTTAATACATGTACTAAAATTAGCATGCTTGATATACTAAATAGACATGTGTAGCTTACACAACAATTTCAGATCTTCTAATTCTTAAAGCTAGGGACTTTAGTATCCATGTATTAATTAATCCTGCTCATATAATGGGAAGTAGTCAAAAAATTGACAACAGAAAAAACTGTTGGCATTGTGTCTTATGCCTCATCGAGCAAATAATAGCACACCACCCTCATTTTCAGCAAAGTAGATTTGAGGAGGTAGAGAAAAGAAAAATTTCCAGAACTCATTGATTATTCTAATTTTATGGAGCTTTATTTAAAAAATTTCAAGTTCTAAACAGTTGCTGTCATCTTTGCTTCATTTATTTAGTGCTTCTATTTCTGTCTCAAAATCATTTTCAGGACTTTCAAAAATTGTATTATTACAAAGATAGAATCTGACTTCTCATCCTGTTTTTACAACGTATTACTTAATATACTACACCTTCTAGAACATAAACATCTTTCCAAACACCACATTTCTTTTTGTTTTTAAATATAGCAGCTATCATATGAGTAGCTTTTACATATTTTATTTCTGCTTTTGATCTTCAACTGAGCTTTTGGAGGTTATCCAACTGAGTAGTGTCATTAAAGAAACAAATTTTGGTCATGGAATGCACCTCCTCTAACAGTAATACATAGACATTCACTTTGACCCCACATGTTGCTTTCATGTTACTTGTATTGTCAGCAAGACAAATGTTCTGTCTTCCCATCCTCTGCTGTAGGATTTCATTGATTTTACAATTATAATCTCTGTTCCAAAAATGGCAGAGTCCTTTAGGAGCTGGATAATCATTCCAGGAACTGTTGTTGAACCAAGTCTTACCTGGTGCAGATACATGGGGCACACTCCCATCTTCAGGTTGTATCGGAATCTTAGACACTGATTAAAATGTCAAAGTGAAGTCACAGCTAGTAGCCTTTGCCATTAATATAAACTGGGTAGATAAATGTAAGTGTATATACCACTGACTAAAAAAGCAAAATTGACATGTGAAACTCAAAAATTCTTTCAGGAAACACTACTCTTTAGAGCGAAGTTGTTACTCAGCTTAAGAATTCTTAAAGTTAATTTCGTTGTTTTCTGTTAATAAGCAAGTGATAAAGAATTTCATAGACTACAGTTTATATCATCTTTCCTTTATCTGATAATTGCCAACAAGACAAAATTGATATTTTGGGGATGGTATACAGCATGTTGCCAAAAAGAAAAATCTGTTGAGAAACTCTGAAGAGGAGTAGATTCTCAAGGCTACAGAATCTTAATTGCAAGATTGCAAAACCAGTCCATGAAATAAAGTGGAAATGGCTCAAAAATAAAGATCAAATGTGAATTTCATCAAGAGTTATAAACCCCTCTCAAAGGAATTCAAAAGAGAAATTTCTCAGATATTTTGTGAAATTCACAATGGAAATTTCCTAGGGAAGTGTCTTATGTAACCATTAATATATGTCACATCCCTAACACTTAGCTCCACACGTTGCCCTCTTAGTTGAACTATCTCCAGTACATCTTTGCTTTGCTTCTCTCAGTTTCTCGCTAGCTCATGCTCACAAACATAAACCCAGGAACATGCACACATCCCTGGATCAAAGGTTCACATTTAACAAGGGTAATGTTCTTTTTTAGGTCCTTGGAGCTATTTTGCTCTAAAAACCCAACTCTCCTCTTTATTAAATTATCTATCTTTTGTTTTTCTTGTTAAATGAAATCCACCATTAAGATGGGCACAGTGGCTGAGGCAGGAGACTCGCTTGAGCCTGGGAGTTCAAGGCCAGCCTGAACAACATCCCAAGACCCTATCTCTAAAAAACAAACAGAAAAATCACCATTAACAGTTACTTGAACATGTACATATTAAGTATCATGTATAAACTCACATCAAAATATTACACTGTAAATATAGAATCTGGTGTTCCTATTACCAATATTACTTGGCCTAAGGCCTGGTACAGGAAAGCTTCTCCTATCATTGACAAGTACCCTCTTTGGAAGTAGAATTAAGCTCCTGCAGTTCTAAAATAAATCACTGTATATATGATTTTATAGCATAACACATTTGTAAGCAGTAGTCTATTACCACACTGTCATTTTAAGATAGGGACTTGGACTCTTACAGTGTTAGTGGTAATAAAAAAGAAAAAGGCTACAGAAACTACTATAAGCAAATTAATGCTGATAAAATTGAGGAGGGAGCTGAAAACTCATTTGGGATCCTGATAATGGGGAAGTCATGATAGCATCAACAAGAATATTTTGAAGGAAGAATACAGATAATATTCATTTCAGGCATATTGAGTTTGACATGACAGCATGTCATTGGAAACAACATGGGAGCATAGGAAAAAAATTAGACGCTAAATACAGAGATTTGGGAACTAGCCATAAAAAAAATTATATAGGCCAGGTGCAGTGGCTCACGCCTATAATCACAGCACTTTGGGAGGCCAAGGTGGGTGGATCACGCAGTCAGGAGTTCAAGACCAGCATGGACAACATAGTGAAACCCCGTCTCTACTAAAAATACAAAAAAAATTAGCTGAGTGTGGTGGCGGATGCCTGTAGTTCCAGCTACTTGGGAGGCTGAGGCAGGAGAATCACTTGAACCTGGGAGGCGGAGGTTGCAGTGAGCCGATATCACACCACTGCACTCCAGCTTGGGCGACACAGTGAGGCTGTCTCAAGGAGGGAAAAAAAAAAAGTATATATATCTATATAGATATATACAGATATATATACACATATATAGACATATAGAGAGAGAGACATATATATAGACATATATAGACATATATATATGTGTGTGTGTGTTTATAGCCCTTTATCTACCATTACAGAATCCAGAAAGCTCTGAAAACTCAGAGGTTTGTTTTTAAAGACTCATTTGGATGCAATTATTAATTCATTATCATTTATCCTACTTAGTATAAATATTCATATATTGTGCTACTTCAGAAATAATTTATTTGATTATGGGATATCATAATATATTGAGCAGTACTACATTGGGAGTATTGTAATATATGGATATGTATCATGTTAGCCTTCTAAATTCTGAATTCCAAAATACATCTCACCTCAAGGATTTCATGGAAGGAATTACAGACATATATTTGAAGTCATAAGCACAAATATAATTTCACAGACAGAAAACACCTCCAAAACTGATCCTTGATGTACAGCTACATTTCCATAACCAGGAAGATAGAAAAATAGAAAGGAGGAGTCACACTCAGATGATAAGTACCAACAGAAACAACTCTAAGGAACTTTATTGCTTTCTCCCTGATATCTAAGAGTGGGCTTTTTTCCAGCAGTATAGGGTATACAAGTAAAAACATGATGAATGTTAAAAATGCAGCTTTTTGAGAAGGTAGATTTTAAATACTCCTACATAGTACAATGCATGGATCACAGCGTTGCATAAAATTTTAATTGTTTTTTTTTGTGAGATTGTTGTGATATAAAATGGAAAGCTAATATGATTTTTCTCCTGGAAATTCTACTTTTTGTTTTTTTTTTTGGTGGGGGGAGACCATACTATTCATAACAATGAAATTGAGTTAGAAAATCTTAATCCTCACCCTGATTACCATTAATTGCTTGTGATAGCAAGCAAACCAATTGTTTTGCTTGTCTTTTTAGTCTTCATATCTGTAACTAGATGTGAATAGAGGGAGTAGACCAGATGGTCTCAAAGCTGACTTCGAAATTTAATGTATGTCCTAATCTACTAAAATAATTCTTTACCAAGAATTACAATAATGAAAATTAAGTTACTGATACATAAGAAATAAAATGTGAGAAAAAAATTTTAAAACTAGCTTTTTAAAGCATTCTATTTAATATTAGTTAGATAAGCCTATTGTATAGTTGGACTGATTTTTTTATCCCTTTGTCAGTTTTACTGAATGCTTTTCTATTGTTTTGGGTACAATTTTAAATTTAAATTTTCCCTATAATGTACATTCAGTGCTTTGTTCTGTGTTTCTTTTTATAATTTTGTGAAATATTTCTTAAGCCTTTAGCACATAAAATTTCCATACTGTATAAGGTAATGTAAATGTTCATCTAAAATAAGTTCGGAATCAAAGGAACTTGACTTGTCGAACCAGAATAAAAGCGTCAAACATGAGAATTTTTTTTTTTTTTTTTGAGATGGAGTTTTGCTCTTTTCGCCCAGGCTGGAGTGCAGTGGCACGATCTCGGTTCACTGCAACCTTTGCCTCCCGGGTTCAAGCGATTCTCCTGCCTCAGCCTCCTGAGTAGCTGGGATTATAGGCGCCTGCCACCATGCCCAGCTCATTTTTTGTATTTTTAGTAGAGATGGGGCTTCGCCATATTGGGCAGGCTGGTCTCAAACTCCTGACCTCAGGTGATTCACCTGCCTCGGCCTCCCCCAAAGTGCTGGGATTACAGTCATGACCCACCTCACCCGGCCAGATGAGGATTTTTTTAAGTAGAGGGGAAATTTAGTGATGATTTAATCATGCTAGGTTTTATAGTTAAAGAAATCCTGAGAAGTAAGTGACTTAAGTGGTTGTGTGCTGGGTAGTGGCAGAGTTAGTTCATTGTTTCCCCACTATATTCTGTTGCTGCCTGTGAATAAAAAATGAGAACCATGTTCAAGGAATATTATTTTGTTAGTAGCATTTAGATTGCAGAGATAATAGGAGGGATTGGTAGGATTCTTCCCCCATATGGTAAAACAGTCATGCTTATTGAACTATGAAATGCCCTTTATACATTACACGATGTATATGTTACCTCATATAATCCTATAATAGCCATGTAAGGTAGGTGCTAACATCCCTGTAGAGATGAAGATACTGAGGTTCATAAAAGGTAGTAACTTACCCAAACAGCTTATAAGAACAGCTTATAAGCCAGGGTTGTGTGATTCTATTATTCTGCCACTGTATCACATTGTGGCCTCCCAGACCAAGACAAATGAAAAGGGGGAAAAGATTCTGAAAGAATATGTAATGCAGATAAAGTCATTATATTAGGAAACTCAAATTTGATATTTTCTGCTTTTGGCAGATTTGGGGAGCTCCATGATTATGTGCTTCTTGAACAAGCCGACTTCTTCCTGGGTGCCTACCATTTGAAAAGCACTGTTGGGAAAACAGAGAAGTGTAAGACATAGAAGAAGCATAAAATAGTTTACTTATTGTCACCCAAACAGATTTAAGGAATATTAATTATTCATACAGAATATATTTTATAAATATATGTTCTAATCATAAAAATAATACATATTAATTTTAGAAAATGCAGAAAGGATAAAGAATTACCAGTAATCCCACCTTAAGTGAGTCAGCACATTTTCCATTCCGATACGCTCCTTTTGGTACGAGTACACATTCTGACAAGTCCTCAGAAAATTAATGTGAGTAGATAATGGAAATCTTTACTTTATGTGAATATACTTAATGCAAAAGATACCTCACACAGCTTTGGTGAAGGGTAATTTACTTTAAGGTGGAACTGAAGGACTATGCTTTTTAGGAAACCCTCAAGGTTGGTGGTAAACAGAATAGCTATAATTCAAAATGCAATGAAAGCCTTAGTGTTTGCTTGGACTTTTTAGGCCTGCTGACTAACAGTGGTAATGTATGAAATCACATTCAACATTCCTTTGACCTTGAAACATCCACTGTGGAATGAGGATTCAAGACAGAGCTGGTGCTCCCACACTAAAAAGTCATAACACCCGTGATTGCAACCACGGAACTGCTCTGCCTTCAAGTCTGGTCCATATCCCTCTCTTGAGCATTATGAAACTCAGAACTAACTCATTATCATTGGAGCAATATTATTCCCTGTTCTAAAATGGTACCGCAAATGAGTAGACTTAGACTATAATTCTTTCTCTTGCTCCTTCAGGTGAATCAGTTCAGACAGCTGTATTCCAAAGTCATTAATGATAAGCATGATGATGTCATGGCCAAGTTTGGCGCTATTCTGGCCCAGGGCATACTGGATGCAGGTAAATGTTTTTAAGTCTTCAAGATTTATTTATTTAAACTAAATCTAATAAAATAACTATCTGCTCTAACTATATGACATAATGGAAATTGAGTCTGAGGCACATTATTCCTGGAGAAAATTTGGAGCCTGCAGTTCATAGAGATCATGTACATTTAAGAGTACAGGCCGGGCGCGATGGTTCATGCCTATAATCCCAGCACTTTGGGAGGCCGAGGTGGGTGGATCACCTGAGGTTGGGAGTTCGAGACCAGCCTGACCAACATGGAGAAACCCCGTCTCTACTAAAAATATAAAATTAGCTGGGCGTGGTGGCACATACCTGTAATCCTAGCCACTTGGGAGGCTGAGGCAGGAGTATCACTTGAACCCAGGAAGTGGAGGTTGCAGGGAGTCGAGATCGCGCCATTGCACTCCAGCCGGGGCAACAAGAGCAAAACTCGGTCTCCAAAAACAAAAAAACAAAAAAAAAGTACAGGCTGTTGGCCAGGCACGGTGGCTCACGTCTGTAATCCCAGCACTTTGGGAGGCCAAGGCAGGTGGATTACCTGAGGTCAGGAGTTCAAGACCAGCCTGGCCAACAAGGTGAAACCCTGTCTCTACTAAAAATACAAAAAAATTAGCCAGGAGTGTGGTGGCATGCACCTGTAATCCCAGCTACTCAGGAGGCTGAGGCAGGAGAATCACTTGAACCTGAGAGGCTGAGGTTGCAGTGAACCGAGATTGCTCCACTGCACTCCAGTCTGGGTGACAGTGACAGTGGTGACAGTGCCTGTCACTTAGTAAAGTGACTGTTGGTTGGTTTTTTGTTATTTTTCTTTTAAGACAGAGTCTCACTCTGTCACCCAGGCCGGAGTGCAGTGGCGCGAGCATGGCTTGCTGCAGCCTTAACCTCCTGGGCTCAGGCAATCCTCTTGCCTCAGCCTCCCCAGTAGCTGAGACTACAAGCATATGTCACCACACCCAACTAATTGTTTAAACTTCTTGTAGAGATAGGATCTCACTATGTTGCTCAGGCTTGTCTTGAACTCCTGGACTCGAGCAGTGTTCCCACCTCAACCTTCCAAAGTGCTGGGATTATAGCTGTGAACCACTGTGCCCAGCCAATTTATTTTTCCTTTAATTTTCTTAGTATTATATGAATTTTAAACAAGTTGACATTGAATCATTTTTGAGGAAAACATATTTTAAATAAATTCTGGCAGCCAGATCACTTATAAAATAAGGTAAGTTGAATATTTACCTAATAAATGCGTGCAGAGCACACTGTGCCCATCTGGCTCCAGAATTCTCACCATCCACCATAACACCATAGTCTGTTTCAAAAGATAGAGTGGTGTGCTTTAGTTCCTTAGACTTGGAGTTGATTTGACATATGCCTTAACGTTATTATTGGTGACCTCTCAATAGGATAAGAGGAGAAGAGCAGATACATACTTCATTGTTCAACTATGTGATTCTTTTTCTTGATGTACCCTATCCATGTGAATATAATCCTTTTTATTTTTGCTAATTTGAAAGGTGAGGAATAACATCTCAAGGTTTTTATAGCAGTTCTAGTATTAAGGGAGCATTTTTTTTTCACATTTATTAGCCATTGGATTCTAAGAAAAACACTGTTAGCCTTATTTGTTGCAGTCATTGTTTCCTCAGTCAACCAGGAATGTGTGTATATTTGTAGTGAAGGAGATGAGGAAAATAAGCTGCTATTAATTTGATAACTGTCATAAATTTTTGTTTTTAATCTTTTTGGGTTTTCTACTTGCTGAGAGTGTTTTAATCATACCACAGTTTTCAGAGTCCTTTTATAATTTTAGATAATCTCCCTCATATGGCCTCTTTCTTTAAAAAAAATCCATATCTCCTTTCTAATTTGATTAATCCTTTTTTCTTTATTAGGTTTGCCAGTAATTTCTCTATTTATGTACTTTGTTCTTTTTTTGTAAATTCTTTATTTTTGATCTTATCTTTATTATTTGCTGTTTTATAACTTTGGTGTTCTTTTCTAAATTTTTGAGGCAAATGTTCCTCTCTTTTAACCTATTTGTCTAATGGAGTTTTTTGTTTGGTTGGTTTTTATTTTCCAAGAAGTTGAGAGTTTTCTGGTTAAAATTTTAATACTGAGGCATAGTTTACTTTTCTCTTTCTTTTTAATTTAAAAAATATTTCCTTGCAGCTGTTTATAGATAAAAAAATTCTATAAATATTTTAGGTAAAGTAAACCATTTCAATTCTAGATGGTATTGATTCCCTCCCATTTACAAGCTACATATGTAGGTTTCCATAGTTTCTCCCTTCTCACTCTTCACTACCTTCCAATATTTTAATATTATGTTTATGTTGTCAACAGTTTGTGATATTTACATTGTCTTCAGAAATCATAATTCTTACAATTGTATGGTCTTAGTTTCATATTTAAATGGATTCAGTGCCCATTTCTTTTATTGCAGCTTTTTCATTCTTAGGTTATCTGTACTAAGTCTAGACACTTAATTGGCTGGATTTTATCAGTAATTAAGTTTTTTTAATTGGGCTTTTAAAATTTTTTAGATTTACAGAAAAAATTGAGGAAGAAATGCAGAGTTTCCATATGTCCCCTTTGCCCCTCCAATTTCCCCTGTTATTGGCATCTTGTGTTAGTGTGGTATATTTGCTTACAATCAATGAGCCAATATTGACACATTATTATTAACTAAAGTCCCTAGTTTACATTAAAGTTCACTCTTTATGTTGTACATTTTATGGGTTTTGACAGATCTTTAATGACATGTGTCTACCATAACAGTATGATACAAAATAGTTTCATTACCCTAAAATTCCCTGTGCTTAACCTATTTATCCCTCCTTGCCCTCCCCACAAGTCCCTGACCTTTTTACTGTCTCCATAGTTTTATTTTGTTTTAATAAAGTTTCGAATTTATTGAAAGTTTTTTTATAATATCCTCTTACTTTTTCAATGTCTGTGGAATCTGTAGTGATATCCCCTTTTTCATTCTTTTTCTTCTTAAAAAACTTATTTTTATTTATTTTATTAAGGTATGGTTGACAAATAGAAATTGTACATACAGTGTACATGGTGCTTTGAGATATATATATATAGTAAAATAGTTAAATCAAGCTAATTAACATATCTGTCACCTTACATACTTATCATTTTTTGTTATGAGAAAATTTAAGATCTCCTTAAGCAGTTTTCAAATATACAGTACATTATTATTAGCTGTAGTCATCATGCTGTACTATAGATCTCCTGAACTTACTACTTATCCTAATTGAACTGTCCCCACAGTTTTAGTTTTGCCTTTTCCAGATTTTCATATAGTTTGAATAATACATTATGTAGCCTTTTCAGATTACTTCTTTTGGTGGTGAGTATTTAAAACAACATTTAGGGATAACATTTTACTGCTCTGTAATCTTTTTTTTCTCTTTTAGCTGCCACTTTTTAAAGTGTATGATTTTAGACTACACCCCTTCACTTGTTCACCACTACCACAGTTTTTTGCTGGTTTTTACTATATTAGGGTTACTTGTTAAGAATTGGGGGAGACTGCTCTGGGCACACTACCTGTAGGGTAGCCCTGCTCTGCAAGGAGCAATACAAAAAAAGAAAAATAAATTTTTAATTAAAAATATAAAATTATATATTAAGAAAAAAGAATTAGGGGAGGATAATTCTATGTTTCGCCTCTTCTCTGCCAGATTTACTACAAGTCATCTCACTGTGTTCTCTTCCTTCCTCTTTCAGCCTCTGTTTCTCTTTTCTTTTTCTTTTCTTTTTTTTTTTTATATATCTTCTTTTTTCGTTTGGGGCTTTTTTACTTTATCTGTTTGTCTTGTGGACCAATCAAGTTTTGGTGCTTCTTTCTGTTTCTCTTTATTTATAACAATTTTTGCTTTAGACATTTATTACATAAAAGTTCTTTTTTTGGCGGGGGGCGCCAACTCTGTCACCCAGCCTGGAGTGCAGTGGCATGATCTCGGCTCACTGCAACCTCCACCTCCCAGGTTCAAGCAATTCTCCTGCCTCAGTCCCTCCTGTAGCTGGGACTACAGGTGCACACCGCCACGCCCGGCAAATTTTTTGTATTTTAGTGGAGACTGGGTTTCACCGTGTTGCCTAGGCTGGTCGCGAACTCCTGATCTCAGGCAATCCACCCACCTCAGCCTCCCAAAGTGCTGGGATTACAGGTGTGAGCCACCACACCTGACCCTACATAAAAGTTCTATACTGTAGTGTTCACTGTTATGAGCATAGAATTAATCTCACGTCCTTTTTCACTTTTTAATATCCTATCCTCGTAGAACACTGTGCTGCAACTGTGTTAGAAAAATTTGCAGTCTTGATCTTCTCTCAGTAAAATTAGTGGTAGTAGGCCTGGCTTAGTGGCTCACACCTGTAATCCCAGCATTTTGGGAGGCCGAGGTGGGTGGATCATTTGAGGTCAGGAGTTTGAGACCAGCCTGACCAACATGGTGAGACCCTGTCTCTACTAAAAATACAAACATTAGCTGGGCGTGGTGGTGCATGCCTGTATTCCCAGGTATTCAGGAGGCTGAAGCACGAGAATTGCTTGAGCCTGGAGGTGAAGGTTGCAGTGAGCTGAGATTGTGCCACCGCACTGCAGCCTGGACGACAGAATGAGACTCCATCTCAAAACAAAGAAAAGAGAAAATTAGTGGTAGTAGAGAAAAATCTAGAGAGGGCAACTTCAAGGGAAGGAATGAAGTTGAAGTTTATGAGAACTCACTCAGTGATTCGGTCTCTTCCGGGAGAAAAGCCGAAGATAAAGAAGTTGATTGAAGTTTGTTAAACTGCAAATTATCAATATGATAAACTCTACCTTATTTATTAAATCTCAGAATGTTAGAACAAAAGGCTAATTTAGCTTCTAAGTCCGAAGAAGATAGATTTCATTGAACTAAAAGGAAATTCAGCTTCAAAGTTAGATCAAATAGCATGTTAGCTAGGCATCGTTTTCCTCTCTTCTGCCCTCCCCAGCCTCCATCCCAGGTTAGTTACTATGTCTTAGTGAAATGTTCCCACTAGCACCCAGGTTTATAGCTATCATAATACTTTCATATCTTATTTTAATTATCGAATTATCTGTCTTCTTTGTGAGACTGGAGTCTCCTTAGGATCTTTTCCAGTATGTTATTCGCAATCCTCAACATATAGTTAGCATTCAGTGAATGGGGGTTAGCGTAGGGAAGAGTACAAGTGGACAATAAATGTATATAATTCATTTCTGTTGGAAAAACAAGATTAAAGTATATCTGGCCTTTTTTTCAGATGAAAAATTTAAATACCTATAGTGGAGTATTGAGAAAATCTAGATTATTTGGTTGAATAGTAGAACCCTGATTCTTATAAAAATTAAAATGCTGCTTGGTTTAGTCAAGTCAAGTCAGTGTTTGGTTCTTGACTCCAAGCAAAATGTGAAGATGCCTATAAAACACTGAGATCAAGAGAAGAGAAATGTAAGCAACAGGAATCCGCATTGGAATTCCAATTAAGACCCTAATTAGGCACAGACAAGCCCCATTTTTATAGGATATATTATTTAAATGAAGATTCTTGCATTTCAGAGTTCTGTGATCCAGCACTAACTCTGTTACCATTTAGCGCATGGGCCAAATCTGATAATGGTGTATTTTGTTTTGCCTGCCTAACAAAATTTGCAAGATTTTGGACAAAATCCATAGTCTACTTTTAAAAACAAAATGACCTAGTGACCCTGGACCTACACTGTAGTAAGATGTTCCCTTTAAATAGAACATGTGTTTTCCAGTTTGCTTCAGTTTTAAAAACAAAATGACCTAGTAATCCTGGACCTACACCTCCAGTAACAAGCTCCCTTTAAATAGGACATGTACTTTACAGTTTGCTTCAGTCCCCACTGCTCCCAGCCCACTTATTCCTTATTTGTTTACTTGACTTGTTCCTAAAGGCATTTGAGTTGGTAATCCCTCATAGCCTCCTAGAATCTCAGCCTTACAAGGGCTCACCAGCTTTCCCCAACTGATGGCTTGGATCTTAGCTCTAGTTCACTGGCTTTCAAACTTTATCTGCACTCTGTAGAGGAATAGTCTAGGGCAGCAGTCCACAACCTTTTTGACACCAGGGACAGGTTTCATGGAAGACAATTTTTTTTTCTACGACGGGGGTGGGATGGTTTCAGGATGAAACTTTTCCACCTCAGTTCAGTAGGCATTAGATTCTCATAAGGAGCGTTCAGCCTAGATCCCTCGCATGCGTGGTTCACAATAAGGTTCACATTCCTATGAGAATCTAATGCCACTGCTGATTTGACAGGAGGCAGAGCTCAGGTGGTAATGCTCACTTGCCCTCAGCTCACCTCCTGCTCTGCAGCCTGGTTCCTAACAGGCCATGGACAGGTCTGCAGCCCCAGGATTTGGGGACCCCTGGTTCCAGGCCATATATTCTCCCAGCAGTCCAAACTTCTGATTAAACAGAAGCAGCTCTGAATTCATTCCTTTACATATTGTGTTTCCTTAGAAAAATTTCAGTTGAATCAAGGGTTAGAGGTTAAGTTTTCTTTTGTAAGTGGTAGTGCTCTCGTTCAAGTGTTCAAATTCAACCCCTCATTTTGCTAATGGGAGAAAAGGAATTAGAAATAAAGTGTTTTGTCCATGGTTACAGGGCTAGTTAATGTCAGAGCTCCTCCCACCAATTTAAGTGGCTTAATAATTCGTAGGGTAATGCTCAATGCTTTCGTAGATTTTTATATAGCTGCATATAAATCTTCATAATTTGTAAGGGATATTTCTCAAAATTCTAATAATGTTTATGCTGCTTAGCACCTAAAAGACCAAGAGTCAGAACATATTCTTTACTGTTTTATATAAATTTTTATAAATGTGTAAGTATATTATAAATATGTATTTGCATATGATTGAAGCAGAAAGAGTAAAACTAAGCAAACTATCTATGCTTGCCTCTGCTATGGTGTGCAAAAAGTATATACTAAAACTTTGCTTTTTATTAGCACATGAAAAGCCAATATATAATGCACATTAATACTTAATTTAGCATCACAGTTTTGATACCCTTCAGGCCTAGTTTTTGAAAAACGCCTGCCTATAGAGAAAGTAAGTCTAGATGTGTGCTAAATCCAGTTAAAAGTACACTTCCAATTTTGGAGAGCCTGGATAACTCACTAATTCCAAGGACTGCATATTAGACTGCACATATGAATTGTGCTTTTAAAATCATCACCAGATGTTTCCCTACTGCAGCACTTAGAAATCTTTATTATTGCCTGGGTGTAGTGCCTCACATGCTTATAATCCCAAGACTTTGGGAGGCTGAGTCGGGAGGATCATATGAGGCTAGGAGTTTGAGACTAGCCTGGGCAACATAGTGAGACCCTCGTCTCTACAAAAAATTTAAAAATCAGCCAGGTGTGGCGGCGCGCACATGTAGTCCTAGCTACTCGGGAGGCTAAAAGAGGAGGATCCCCTAAGGCCAGGAGGTCGAGGCTGCAGTGAGCCATGATCGTGCCGCTGCACTTGGGTGCAGTGTTTCACTCTGTCACCCGAGCTTGGGTAACAGTGAGACCCTATCTCTTTAAAAAAAAAAAAAAGAAAGAAAGAAAGAAAGATATCGTTATTATTGTCCTACTATAATAATAGGACAATACTATTATTGTTCATGGTTTCTGTCTTTTTCTACAGGTGGTCATAATGTCACAATCTCCTTGCAGTCCAGGACTGGGCATACTCATATGCCTTCTGTGGTTGGCGTCCTTGTATTTACCCAGTTTTGGTTCTGGTTTCCTCTTTCACACTTCCTGTCATTGGCTTATACCCCTACCTGTGTCATTGGCCTTAACAAGGACTTAAAGGTATGTCTGTGAGACCTCAGCTTTGTAGTATTTCCTGTTCACCATATCTTATTCATATTTACCGCCCACTTGCAAGGATTTCCATTAAATTTTAAAGATGAGTTAACATCTTATAATAACATTTTCCCTTCAAGTTGAATCGTCACCTTTTTGAATGGAGTGTGTCATTGAAAGTTTTGAAAATCATATCTCCTTACTAGCTGTGTAACTTCAAGTAATTAGTTGAGAAAGAATGGTGAGAGAGGGGGCTAAATATAAACATATGAAGAGGCTTTATATACCACTCTGATGAATTTTATTTAATACTAAAGCCTGGGAACTGTCGAAGGATTTCAAATGATAAATGAACATGAGATTTCCATTTAGAAAGATCTTTCTGGTATCAGTGGAAACTCATTACAATGCTATTGCAGTAATCTGGGCAAGGAAGAATGCAAACCTAAACTAAATCTTCCAGAGTTATCTGATACTCGAGTGGTTGATGGAAGAAAGAATTATTACTAAAGGGAAAAAGCAAAATAGGAGGATGACCCTTTGGTAGAAGCAGGAAACAAGACCAACTGTGAGGAGCTAGGGAATCTGATGGAATGTAACTGCTGACTTAAGTCAGAAATTTAAGGCACTGCATGCCCTGTCATCACATTTGTGGTCATATTTTTTTAATGGAGTTTGTGTTTAGGTCTTTCTTAGTCCTGTGACTTGATGATTCATCTTCTTGTTCTTTAAAAGTCAAAAGGCTTTTTGACCCTTAAATAACTCTTACATCTGGTCATCACTGTTGAAATGTTCTACTCAATTTTCAGAGTGGAAAAGTTTTAGGCTTAAAACTGACTGGTAAAAATAGAATATTTCTTTGTATTGATTTTTCAGTATAGCTGTACAGCCAGTTATCCTTCGTTAAATGTTTCGGTATTAAAACTGCTCACATTTGTAAATATTGAGCAGCTTTATTGTCAGAACAAGAATCCCCTGGTTTCCCAATCCCCAACTTTTAACATTGTAATTAAACATCCTGTATAACCTATTTTATTCTCTGCCAAACAATTTTATGACTGCTGTTTTTACTCTTTGTAATGAAAATGGGATGGAGGAGATAAGGTTCTTTGTCCTTATGGTGGTATTTATTATCATCCTCCATCAATGCAGTTTGGGTAAATAGAGAAAAATTCAGGCTGGGTGTGGTTGTGCACATCTGTAGTCCCAGCTACTTGGGAGGCTGAGGCAGGAGAATCGCTTGAACCCAGGAGTCAGAGGTTGCAGTGACCTGAGATTGCACCACTGCACTCCAGTCTGAGCAACAGAGTGAAACTCTGTCTCAAAAAAAAAGAAAGAAAGAAAGAAAGGAGGCCGAGGCGGGTGGATCACGAGGTCAGGAGATTGAGACCATCCTGGCTAACACAGTGAAACCCCGTCTCTACTAAAAATACAAAAAAAATTAGCCGGGCATGGTGGCGGGCACCTGTAGTCCCAGCTACTCGGGAGGCTGAGGCAGGAGAATGGCGTGAACCCGGGAGGCGGAGCTTGCAGTGAGCTGAGTTTGCGCCACTGCACTCCAGAGCCTGGGCGACAGAGCGAAACTCCGTCTCAAAAAAAAAAAGAAAGAAAGGAAAAATTCAGACCAAAGAACTTTAAAACTGGTCACTAGGTAATGTGAAGCTGACTTTCTATTAGGCTCATGTTACACTCTTACAAGGCATGATTATATATGGTGTGGAAATTGTATTCAGGCTAGTGTAAGTTACTTGTCTGGTACAAAGAAGGGAAATGGCAGTTTGTTTGCAGGATAGACCATCAAATGCTTTACAAAGGAGAGAACAGTTGATCTGATGCTCACACCATGAATAGGACTTACCCATTGAAGCAGGTTGGTTTGTTCATAAAGATAAAGGGATGCCCATTCAAAGGCACAGAGATTAAGAAAAGTATAGAGAACTGCAGGTAATTCTGTAAAGAACCTAAAAACTAAATCAGTAAAAGTAGACATGGCTTTCAGAGAGGAGTCATAACATAGTTGAACATATAGCATTAAAACTTTGGTCTCCTTTTGTATCCGTATGCCTGTGGAGAGCACAGAGTACTTAAAGCCAATGTTATTTTAATGGAATTTCTTCAGATGCCGAAAGTTCAGTATAAATCGAACTGTAAACCATCCACATTTGCATATCCTGCCCCTCTGGAAGTACCAAAAGAAAAAGAAAAGGAAAAGGTAGGTTCTTTGTTCCTTTTAGCAGCACTTGTACTTAAATATAGGAGCCACTGAGTATTTTACTTTTTCTTTAACTATGTTTTATGTTTTAAAAGTAACACTTCTTATGCTAACATTTGACATTACACAAGAATATGAAGTGAAAGTCCTTTTTGTCTCTTGGTCGTCCAAGTCTCATGTCACAGGAGTCACAACTTCTGAATCCCTCTGAAGGTTTTCTCTGCACATGTCAGTACTTTTTATACCACGAATAAAATTATTCTCTACATACTTTCTGCATCTTGTTTTCACATTAACTATATTTTTTTTATTTTTAAAACTTTCAATGTATACAGATCTCATTTTTTCCCAGAGCTGCAAACCAATGCCTTTACTATGTGTAGTACTGTTTGTTTTACCAGTTTTTTCTTTGATATTCATTTAAGGTTATTTCTCATTTGTTAGCCCTACACAAGTGAGCCTGGAATTGAAAGTCTTTATACACATGTATTTGTGCACTGTGTGAGTATATCTGTAGGTTAGAATCCTGGATGTCAGGTTACTTGATCAAAAGTAATGCACATTATGTTCATAGTTATTAACTAATTTGCCTTTCAAAATGGACATAATCACTTTATACTCCTACCAACTGTGTATGAGGACACTCCTGTATTAAAGAATAATACATTAAAGAGTTGTACTTGCCCATAAAGTTTTACTCAGTAAAATTATACTTTTTTTGATACCTTATATATAGGAAAATGGCTCTTTCTCTCATGATAATTTTCATATTGGCCAGTTGTTGATTATTTGCTGTAAATTTTGTGTATAAGTAAGGATAATTAACCAAATTTGAGGGTAGCAGTTAAGGAATAGCCTTGACAGCATCTTGTTTCATCAGCTATGTTTCAGACCCTCCTTTGGGTCTGAAACAAAGTCAGCTTTTACACCAGTATTGCCCAGCTTTTCACCTTTGTTTTCAGCAAGACCCATGAAGGAGAATAATATAGGCTAACCACTCACCCACTGTGTGTTAGCATTGTAAGACATGTAGTCCAGAGAGGATATCTACAACCAGTGCTGAAGGAAATTGTTCTACTTTCCATTGCTTTCCCGTAAAGCAAAAAGGCTATAGCACCCAAATCTCAATCTTGGAAGTACATGAGAGCAAATTCATATCCAAGGTAGGCTACAGATCAAAAAAAGGGAAGAGTTATATTGGACACAAGCCTCCAAGAACTAAAGATTCACTTGATGACAAGAGTAGTAAATTATTTCAGTAAATGTCCTGCTTAGTTTTCCCATTTATTCTTTGATTTATATATATATATATATATATATATATATATATATATATATATATATATGTAATACAGCTAGGAAATAGAATAGTGTTGTAGGACTGAGTTCTCTAGGGCTTGCATGTTTGTATGTCAGTAAGGGATTACAACAATTTACCCTGCTCATTTCCCCAGGTTTCTACTGCTGTATTATCTATAACTGCCAAGGCTAAAAAGAAGGAAAAAGAAAAGGAAAAAAAGGAGGAGGAGAAAATGGAAGTGGTAGGTATAACTTGGTGGTCATATGGATTGAAGTATCTCTGTCTCTGTCATGGTCGAGATTCTTCCTTAGTTGAATATTATTCTACCTTGCTCTTGGCTTCCTTCAAGTAATTATCCTGTTCCCAGCATGTAGAATCATCAGACTGTACTTGAAAGAGACTCTAGAAAATATATCCATTTGTGGGAAGAATAGAAGGGTACAAATCAGTAAAAAGTTCCTGGAGCAAATGACAACTAAAATAGGTTTTGAAGGGCAAAGTAGGTTTTTCACAGACAAGATGATGAGGTAGGAGAAAGAAAAACCCTTTCAAGCAAAGGGATTATCACTTGTTTAGGTAGACCTTTTTCTGATCTCTGCTGGTAGAAAAAGCTTTTTATCCTTTGAAACCAAGTCAAATACCATTCTCATTCCTAAGCAGAGTTACTTTTCCCTCCTCTGAGTCTGATAGCACTTTAGTTGTACTTCCATTACTATCGACCACTACCTCTTGTACCTTATAGCTGCTCAGTAAACTTCAGATGTTAATCAGTTCTGTGGAACAGAAATGAACTTCTATTGAACTTTTTTTAAATTTTATTTTATAGGATGAGGCAGAGAAAAAGGAAGAAAAAGAGAAGAAAAAAGAACCTGAGCCAAACTTCCAGTTATTGGATAACCCAGCCCGAGTTATGCCTGCCCAGCTTAAGGTCCTAACCATGCCGGAGACCTGTAGATACCAGCCTTTCAAACCAGTAAGTTACCAGTGACTCTTAGCTGTATATACCAGTGGGATATTAATCCACAGGACAATAGAATATTGATAGAGAATGGTAAATCTCCAAAGCATTGGAGCAAGCTCACTAGTTCTAAGAAATTATTTAACAAAAGAGAGAATGTTCTTTTCCATTTCATATAGATTTGGGAGAATTTTTCTTTTCCCTGTGTAACCCTACAAACTCCCGTCTTCTACCACAGACATACGACGTAGGAGTTCCTAATACAGCAATTTGATTAGGAATATAGGCTCTACAGCCAAGCATACAGGATTTGAATCTTGAGTATACTGCTCAGGCTAAGTGACCTTAGGCCAGGTACTAAATCTCTCTCTGCCTCAGTTTTCTTTATTATAAAACAGAGATTACCATCCCTGACTCAGAAATGAGGCACAGATTGAACAAGCACTGAGAACAAGACTTGGGACTGCTCAATAAGTATTGATTACTATGGTAATTACACCATTGTCTTTTTTTTTTTTTTCTATTTCATTACACCATTGTCATAAATGCATTGCATTTTAGTTAGAAAAGGATCTTCATGGAATTTAATTTATTCCAAGACAGAATGCTTCATGTTAAAAACAAATGCTTATCAGAAATATGAGTGTGATACTGCCTTTATCTTCCAGGTTCTTGTAGATAACTAGAGCGCCATCAGTAGACCCATCCAAGACATCCAGATGCTAGATCTGTCTAAAATGTCAGAGATTCGATTTCTAGATCCTTATCCTTATACAAGAGTAAACTTATTCTTATCAACCTGATGGTGGGTCAAAGGCAACTCCTACCTATAACTGTGAGTCGGGGTCTTACCTGACTAATTTATCAGCTAGAAGAGATAAAGCCAAGGGATGCAAGATAGTGTATGTAGTGGTTTAGAGCTGGAATTTGGCATAACTGGGTTTTTATTTTTACTGTTAGCTGTGTGACTAAGACAAGTCATTTAATCTTTGTATTTCAGTTTCCTCATCTGTAAAACTGATACGGTAATGCTACCTACCTCCTGTTGATGTTGTGGAGATTAAATAGGTTGTTACATGTAAAGCACCTAAAACAATGGTAAATGCTAATCTGTAGCACTGCCTGATCTGTAGTAGTTGCTGTGTAGTGTTAAATGAATGGACAGAATCATCAATGGATACCTTTAATGCAGTCACTGTCTGATCTGCAACCTGGTTCATCTTGGTGGCGGTTTTACAGAGAACGTATTCTAACTGTGTCTGTAAACTTATCTTGCCAGTAGCATGGGAATCCAGAATGGATGTATTAGGACACAACTAGAGCATACTCTAAGCATGTGAAATAACTAGTGTTTTTGATAATTATGAACTAAGACAGTGAGGCACGTGCTCAATGCCATGAGGCCATATGAGCACACTGTACACCACAGTAGAAAACTAGATGATTGCTAAGCCTTTGCTCAAATTAAGTCAGAGATAGCTATAACAGTTGGTCCACCTATGAATTAAAAGACTGCCTATGTCTGTGCAAGGAAGAAATGAGGAATCCTGTTGAAGGTATAGCCCTACACACACACACACACTCCTTCAAAGAGTGGGAGACTTTGTGTTCCAAAGTGTTTAAGGAAATTCCTGTCCAGTTGTTAGCTGACTACTAAGTTAAATGAGCATTGACTTTAGTGGACACACAAATCAGGGAATACAAACTTTATAGGAGAAAATATTTTCAAATCATTTATCTGATAAGACAGTTACATATAGAACATACGAAGAGCTCCTCCAACTCAACAATAAGAAGACAACCTAATTTTAAAACAGGCAAATGATTTGAATAGACATTTCTCCAAAGAAGATGTACAGATGGGCAAATAAGCACATGAAAAGATGCTCAACATCATTACTCATTAGGAAATGCAAATCAAAACCATAACAGGTGCAGTGGTTCCCACTTACAGTCCCAGCTGCATGGGAGGCCAAGGCAGGAGGATTGCTTGAGCCCAGTAGCTCGAGGCTGTAGTGCAATATGATTGTGCCTATGAACAGCCACTGGACACCAGCTTAGGCAACATAGCAAGACCCCATCTCTTAATTTAAAAAGAAACACAAAACCATAAGAAGATACCACATTCTACCCACCAGGATGGCTGTAATCAAAAAGACCGCACAGACAAGAATATGCAGAAATTGGAACCCTCATAGAGTAATAGTGGGAAAGTAAAGTTACAGCCACAGTGGAAAAAAAGAGTTTGGCAGTTCCTCAAAAAGTTAAATGTAGTCTTATCATATGACCCGGCAATTCCATTCCATACCTAAGAGAAGAGAAAGCTGTGCCCACACAAAAGCTTACACACTAATGCTCATATCAGCATGATTCATAATAGCCATAACACGGAAACAACTTAAATGTCTTATCAACTGATGAATGAATAATGTGAGATAATAATGGAATATTATTTGACCATAAAAAGGAAAGACTTACTGATATATGCTACAGTGTGTGTGAACCTTGAAAACATTATCTTAAGTAAAAGAAGCCAGACGTAAAAGACTGCATATGGTATGGTTCCCTTTATGTGAAACGTTCAGAAAAGGCAAATCTATGGAGACGAGTTAGATTGCTGGTTACCAAGGACAGGGGAAGGGGAGAATGGAGAGTGGCTGCTAATGGGCCCACAGTTTCTTTAGGTTGATGCAGATATTTTTGAATTAGATAGCAGAAGTATTAATAGCTGCACAAGTTTGTGAATGTACTAAATTGTACGCTTTGAGAGAATGAATTTTATGTTACTATATCTCATTTTAAAAAAGAAAACACTGCCTCTGTGTATGTGCAGTGACTCACTCCCCTACCCTCGGTGGCAAGGTCATGGGACCCTTCCTCAGACACTGCATTTGAAAGAGGCAGCTGTAGTTTTGGAAACAAGTAACATTCCTACCCTGCTTCCTGTCCGCCATGAGGCAAGAGGAAGTGTTTCATTGCCTGTATCTACAGTTGTAATCAGCCTCCCCAGAGAACAGAAAATCATGTATCTTCTGCATAGAGGGTGTGAACTTTCCCACCAACGTATAAAGCATTAACAAACCTAGACCATGTATAGCTATAAACAGCCCTTTCCATGTGTTGATTTGGATTATTAGTTTTGGGAATTTTTGTGTGTGTGTGTTACTGTTGTTTTTGTATGATGAGGCCTTCCTTTGATTAAGTTGGATTATTTCATTCCAGTTAAGCATGAAATAGCATAACCTGGATCCACATTTTCCAAAAAATAGAAAGTCCTCATGTGAACGTGGATATTTTCTTCTGTTTGGTAGGAGATTCATCTCCATTTGGTCCATTAGGTTCAAGTAAACTTTTAGGCTATGGAGGATTAGGACAGTGGCCCTATGCTCCATTCTGGGAGTATTGGCAGTAAGGGCAGGGTCCATTCATAAAATGGATCCTCTTCAAGGAAAGCAAACTTTTTAAGGGAAGGGGTTGTAGAAAAACGTATAGCTATGTGTGTGTCGGGAGAAGGGAAATAGTTTGGAGTTCACGAAGCACACCAGTTTTATAGCACGGCAGGGCAGAGTTCTGATGAGTAAAAATTGGATTAGGTTGAACTGCAGAGATGCTTATACATATGTGAATCATTTAACTAATGTACTTGTGCTTCTTTTCCTTCCCAGTAATGTGCTTTGGTAGAAATATGCTTTTTCCAGATGTGCCCTGCCACTGTTGACTGATTTAATTACATAGAGCAGCTTTCCATTTCCTTTGACACAGGCAAGCAAATAGAATAAGATTAGCACACCAGAGAGGGGTGAATAGTTTAGTGTTTGAATTTACCTTCTGTAATATGTTTGGGAGAGGGCTTAATAGAATTGCTGCTACAGTCTACTTCCCTTTTGTTTCCCATGTATTTTTTCATCGGCTTGCATCACGTGGATTTATAGATTAAAGTGAAAAACCCCCAGGTATCTGGGCTATCTGTGTTATTCTCTCCATCATTCCGAAATTGCTGGAGAAAAAACTGTCTTTTAATTTTTACACTCTCGTGTTCAAAATGATTATCATCTCACAAATCATACAGTATGCATTAGACTGCTTCTCAAACTTCAGTGTGCATCAGATTGACTGGGATCTTGTTAGAATGCAGATTCTGCAGATCTAGGGTGGGGCCAGCTTTTCTGCATTTTTAACAAGCTCCAGATGATAATGATGCTTCTGGCCCAGGACCATATCTTGAGTAGGAAGGAATTAGGATACTATATTTGGACAGTAAACATTCTTCCTGCAGTGAGACTGAGGCTGGTAGTCAAGGCCATGGCTGGGAAATAACTATTCTTAAATTGGGATGCATCATCCAAGTAGAACAGCATCACATGTTATACCATCTAGAGCTACTGGGTTAAGTTTGCAAATACTTCATATAGATCACAGTTATCTTTATCCCAGTAAAGTTCTACTCCAGTTTTTCACTTCCAAATCATTTAAGTAGTTTTAAAGTACCATTTAACAAGTATTTACTCTAGATTGTGGAGCACGCTTGAAATATGAGTGTATGCTTCTGCACGCCCCTGTGTTTTCAGCTCTCTATTGGAGGCATCATCATTCTGAAGGATACCAGTGAAGACATTGAGGAGCTGGTGGAACCTGTGGCAGCACATGGCCCAAAAATCGAGGAGGAGGAACAAGAGCCAGAACCCCCAGAACCATTTGAGTATATTGATGATTAAGGACCAGAGGTGCGTGTGCAACAAAATTATGAAGGGAAACTTCTTTGTCAATACTTCACAAGTGTTTTTTGCAAGGACATCATCTCACTTTTTTCCTTCCTTTTGTGTTTAATCCTTATTTACCTAAACAGTATTAAAACTTCCCCGTTTCAACCTTTTTCTGCATATATAACCACAAATTTCTTTTTCTTTCCTCTTTGACTCGTACTCTACTAATGTTATTCAAAGTGGCTGGTCTGCAAACTATTTTTATAGGTCCATAAGGAGATAGGAAGCTTACTCCAGAATCTGTCTGCTCAACGCTTCTTTCATCAAGAAAGTCTTCCCCAAAACGTCAGCTGAACTGCAGTTTGCTTAGTGATAGAGTTGATTTACATTCTGATGTAAGCTCCTTGTTGTGGATCAGTTATAGTTGTGGACTGGCATTGGCCCATAGGTGACACTTTTGAGTAGCACAAATATAGGCTTCTCACTGATTTTTCTCTCTCCCCATCTCCTTCGACAGTATTTTTGGCATAGAAGCCTTAACATTCATTTATTCTATGGTGGTGCTATTGAACATCTACTGTGTATAAGACATAGTGCTTATAGGGACTTTGAGGTCAGTTAGACTAACCACAAGGCTGTGTCCATTGACAAAGATCATTTACTATATCAGTGTCTTAACAGTGTTGAAAGAGGTCTTTAGATGGGAAAGTTTGGAGTAATCTAATTTCATGAAATTGTCGTTCTTCATTTCCCCATTTTCTTTTGAGTGTTCATCACATATTTGAAGACATTGTGAGACATAATCGAGGTTTCCTAATTCCACCCAAGCACAAACACGTTTTCAGACAATTTTTTTTTTTTTTTGAGACGGAGTTTCGCTCTTGTTGCTCTTGACAGGAGTGCAATGGCGCAAACTTGGCTCACCGCAACCTCCGCCTCCTGGGTTCAGGCGATTCTCCTGCCTCAGCCTTTCGAGTAGCTGGGATTACAGGCATGCGCCACCACACCCGGCTGATTTTGTATTTTTAGTAGTGACAGGGTTTCTCCATGTTGGTCAGGCTGGTCTCAAGTTCTGGACCTCAGCTGATCCGCCCACCTCAGCCTCCCAAAGTGCTGGGATTACAGGTGTGAGCCACCACGCCCGGCCAATTCATTCTACTCTTTAAAAAAAATAAGGACAGTATCATTTGTTATATTTAAAGGTCTGGTTGCAAATCTAGCATGCTGTGTGTTAGATACTGACTAGCAATTTAGGAAAGATTTGCAGAAATCTCAGATAAATATTAAGGTAGAAACCTGCCATTAGTAGGAAAATATATTTATACCTCAGGAAGACTGTTACTATTAGTTTGGGCCTTAGAGAAAGGCAGATTTATACTAACCTTCCTATTTTCTAAACTTACTTTTGAAAATTATCTTTCAGCCTTGATAGTTTCCTAAGCTTTACCCAACTTGCACAGTACAGCGTAGGCTATCATGATCACTCAGTCTGTCTGAGAATTGAGGTGACTCACGTTAGCTCCCATCAAGCCTTTGGCAATACCTCATGGAAAACCCTTGATTACAGCTTTCGAGGCAGTTAATTACAAAATGGCTTAGAGGTTTATAGCTGGAAACTGGAATCTTGTTAGTTTTCAAAGGGGTAAAATATTCAGTCCATTAGGGTTTGGAAACTATAATCTGTCGTGGCACAAACTGGTATATTAGGACTTCAGAGGCAGGGTTGGGGCCTAGTTTTAGATTTCAACAGTTAATAGTAAAGAGAAAAAAAAGAATGTCTTGAAATTAAGAATGACCCTAGCTACTACTGTTCTTTCTTCCCTTTCCCAGGATCTCACTTGCTTATCTGAAGAAGATTGTCCAGGCTCATATTGGGAATGCTTATGAGGAAATTCATGCTGAGACCTGCTATTCAATGCATGTATCGTTGCCTCTGCGCTGACCTGAAGAACCCTGTCTCCAAGTCTTTGGTTGAAGAGAAGATATATGACTGTTGAGTGTGCTCTTTCACAGAACTTGGTTTTCAAATAAATATAAGATCTCCAGATGGACAAGACATTTGTTTTTCAGCCTGGGTTTTTAATAAATGTATCTAATCCTCCCCACACCATGAAATGCCTAAATCCCAAGAGCCAGAGTCTTGATTTGCTAGGATGAGTATGCACGACTTTCATATTGATGAAAAAGTCAAACTATTCTTAAATTATAGACCATGAAAATAATGGAAGGGAAAAAAATCAAACCTTGCTCATCACCCCCAAGAATTCTCTACAGTTTTGTTGTGGTTGTGGGTTGTTGTTTAATATGGGGTCTAATCAGCCAGGGCAACATGGTGAGACCCCCATCTCTACAAAAAATTGAAAAATTAGCTGGGTAGGCCAGGCAGGGTGGCTCATGCCTATAATCCCAGCACTTTGGAAGGCCAAGGTGGGCAGATTGCTTGAGCCAAGGAGTTTGAGACCAGCCTGGGCAACATGGCAAAAACTCACCTCTACAAAAAAAAAAAAAAATTAGACATGCACAGTGGCACGTGCCTGTAGTCCCAGCTACTCAGGAGGCTGAGGTGGGAGGATCACCTGAGCTTGGAGGTCGAGGCTGCAGTGAGGGTTGATCATGCCAGTGTACTCCAGCCTGGGTAACAGAGTTAGACACTGTCTGAAAAAAAAAAAAAAAATTAGCCAGGCAGGGTGGTATGCACCTGTAGTCACAGCTATTCAGGAGGCTGAGGCAGGAAGATCAATTGAGCCCAGGAGGTTGAGGCTGCAGTGAGCTGTGTTTGCACCACTGCACAACAGCCTAGGCAACAGGGCAAGACCCTGTCTGGAAAAAAAAAAAAAAAAAAAAGAGTCTCACTCTGTCGCTTAGGCTTAGGCTGGTCTCAAACTCCTGGGCTGAAGCAATTCTCCCACTTTAGCCACCTGAACTACAATTTTTTAATCGAATAGAGGGTGTCATCACTTACTGAAGTCCCTTTCATAATCCAAGGGAATTGTGTGTTTAGGCAGCTCAGAAGCTTTTTTGTTAAACCTTTGCTTATTGTTTCTTGCTTTTGATCCTGTTAATAGATAAAATTTATTTAGTTTCATTTAGCCACAGGATCTGATAACATACCTTTATTCCTTTCTCATTTTCCAATCTTTTTTTCATGTTTTTTAAAAATTAAAGTATAATTTAAAAGCAATAAAATGCAGACATTTGAGGTATATACAGGATAATGAATTTTGACAAGTACAATTTTGGTTTCTAGATTATCAAGCCTTTCTTGGATGCTAGGCTTTTAGAATAAGCAGTCAGGGTTGATATTCTGACGACTATACCATCTCCTCATGTTCTGGCATATGAAATGGATGTTTCTGATTTACTGGGACATGGAATTTAAAAGAGCTGGATTTCAGGGGTTTTGTGTTGTTTTATGAGTAGGTAGCTTAAAAAATTATACAGGAATGGCATTTTGCCCCACCTTGATTCTTTCACTTCTTAACTTAGGATGTAGTTTTCTGAATCTTGTAGGGGGAAACTATTCTTAAAGGAAACAAATTCCTGAGTAGATCAGCCCTAGTACATTCATCTACCACAGGCTAGTTTTTATGTCCAGGTCTAAAGGTTACTGATCCCAAAGGATCAACCACTCATTGGTTAATTTCATTGTATCCCCTCCTTTGTAAATTCCTTGTTTCCTCAATATCAGATGATTCTATAAAAGAGATTATCTCATTTCCTAGCCTCTCATTAGCTATGTCCTTCCTGTTCAAGCTTTTAATGTTGCTTGCATTCCAGACAGTTATCTCTTACATTTCCCCTAGTATATGAAATGTTTAAAAAACAGAAGTCTCTGGATGTCACTGTACAAAATTGAGTAGTCTGGGAGGGGTGGTCCATTCGCTGGCCTCCTGCCAATGTTATCACACTCCTTCCAAAATAATAGACTGAACTTCAGGGAGCAATTAGCACTAGTTCCTATTAGGCAGTGCAATTCAGAATTTAAATCTTGAAAAGGTTATAGCATTAAAAAGTGCAGGCTATAAAGTAAAATATCTACATGGAACAGATTATGATGAGACAGTCGGTATCTGCTTTCCTGATGAATATTTATTTATTTGTTTTGAGATGGAGTTTTGCTCGTGTTGCCGAGGCAGGAGTGCAATGGCACGGTCTCGGCTCACCGCAACCTCCACCTCCCGGGTTCAAGCAATTCTCCTGCCTCAGCCTCCCGAGTAGCTGGGATTACAGGTATTTGCCACCATGTCCAGCTAATTTTGTATTTTTAGTAGAGACGGGGTTTCTACATGTTGGTCATGCTGGTCTCAAACTCCCAACCTCAGGTGATCTGCCCACCTCAGCCTCCCAAAATGCTGAGATTACAGGCGTGAGCCACTGCGCCCGGCCTCCTGATAGGTTTTTTTTTTTCCTAGATGTCCTGGGAAATGCATAGGACTGAGAGCTAACCAAGGAGTAAGGAAGTCTACAGTAAAATAAGAGTGAAAGGCCGGGCGCGGTGGCTCACGCCTGTAATCCCAGCACTTTGGGAGGCCGAGGCGGGCGGATCACGAGGTCAGGAGATCGAGACCATCCTGGCTAACATGGTGAAACCCCGTCTCTACTAAAAATACAAAAAATTAGCCGCGCGTGGTGGCGGGCGCCTGTAGTCCCAGCTACTCAGGAGGCTGAGGCAGGAGAATGGCGTGAACCTGGGAGGCGGAGCTTGCAGTGAGCTGAGATTGCGCCACTGCACTCCAGCCTGGGCGACAGAGCCAGACTCCGTCTCAAAAAAAAAAAAAAAAAAAAAAAAGAGTGAAAGTCATATGAAAACAGGCTAGGAGCTAGAGTTGACACAACCAATAGAAGAAACAGAAGGGAGGGTGGCAGCAATTACTCCCAGGTGGTGTCATTGTGGCACACAGTGTCAGGGTTGACGGTAAGTGGGATGCACACCATTGAAACCAGGTGCAAGTGATAAATGGTTTGGTTTCTTAAATGGGACCGATCCTAGAATCTAGTCTTTTCCTACTGGCCTGCAGGTAAATGACTCTTGCGTTTTAAAAATACTCTCCTTGGGGCTGGACATGGTGACTCATGCACTTTGGGAGGCCAAGGCAGGTGGATCACGAGATCAGGAGATCAAGACCATCCTGGGCAACATGGTGAAACCCCGTCTCTACTAAAAATATGAAAAAATTAGCCAAGCATGGTGGCACGTGCCTGTAGTCCCAGCTACTCCGGAGGCTGAGGCAGGAGAATCGTTTGAACCCAGGTAGCAGAGGTTGCAGTGAGCCAAGATCTCGCCACTGCACTCTAGCCTGGGCAACAGAGCAAGACTCCGTCTCAAAAAAAAAAAAATTATCCTTGGCTTTCTTGCTGTAATTTTCCTCCTGTCTCTGACCTTCTCTTCATTTGACAAATCAATAGTATTTCTCTTTATTTGAGCATCTGTTTGTGCAGAGATTCTTTGGTTTTTTTGGCAAGTCCCACTCCCTCTGACTGCACTTTAACTGCCAACCTTCAGAATTTGGTCTTTGATCCTCTTCTCAGTCTACTTTCTCCAAGCAACTTCGTCCATCCCATGTCACCCAGGCGGGGGAGTGTAGTGGCACAATCCCATCTCACTGCAATCTCCGCCTTCTGGGCTCAAGCAGTCCTCTCACTTCAGCCTCCCGAGTAGCTGGGACTACAGGCGCACATCACTACACCCGGCTAATTTTTTGTGTTTTTAATAGAAATGGGGTTTCACCATGTTGGCCAGGATGGTCTCCAACTCCTGAGCTCAAGTGATACACCCACTTACCAAGCTGTTGGGATTACAGGCATGAGCCACCACACCCAGCCTCTGAGCTTCTGACATGTACATTTCAGCAACTCACTGGTGTCCCTATCTGGGCTGCTGCACAAGCACTTAAAACATTATGTCCAACCACACTCCACACCCATCCTGCTCTACTTCGGGCTAATGCCAAGCCCTCCATCTGGTTTCCTACACCAGAAACCCCAGCTTCACCTTGACTCAATGCTTGGCATCTCAATTATCTCTCCAGTTCATCCACTTCCCTTCCCCACTGCTCAGTACCCTCAGCTGAAGCATTTAACTGGTCTGTACTTCCAGAGTTGACCCATTCTAATCCATTCTCCAAATTGATCTCTCAAACACAAATCAGGCCAGGTATAATGGCTCACACCTATAATTCCAGCACTTTGGGAGGCCGAGGCAGGAATCGCTTGAGCTCAGGAATTCAAGACCAGCCTGGGCAACAAAGTGAGACCGTCTACACACGCACACTAGATGGGTGTGGTGATGCGTGCTTGTAGTCCCAACTACTCGAGAGGCTGAGGCAGGAGGATCGCTTGAGCCCAGGAATTCAAGGCTGCAGTAAGCCGTGATCACGCCACTGCGCTCCAGCTTGGATGACAGAGTGAGACCCTGTCTCCACCAAAAAAAAAAAAAAGTTAGTCTTAAAAATCTGTGCTTTCTTGTTACCAAATAAAGCCCAAGTTCTTCAATATGTACACATGGCTGCCCAAGGCTTGAACTGCTGCTTGTCTCTCCAGCCTCCTGTCTCTTCATTCTTCTCTCACCTCACACTCAGAACTGCTTTTTACTTCCTCCAAAGACCCAGGCTTTCTGTCACCTGGCCTTTGCACATACCATTCCCTCTGCCTGAAATGCCCACCTCTTTTGATTCCCGCCATTTTCTGCCTAGACCTGGTAGATCTACTCGTTATTTAGGAGGTTTTTAAAGACCTCCTTCAAGAAGCCCTCCATGATTTCTCCCACCAGGTCTGACTTAGGTTCTCTGTTTCCCCAGTACCCAACATTGCCCCGCATTGCCGCCCCACCGTATTTTCATTCATTGCCTGGTTTATTTGCCTAACCTGTCCTACATTTGCTCACCATCATAAACCCTAGCATATAATTTATGGTCACATACTCATTTGCTAACTGTGGCTGCCTTCCCCAAGTACCTAAATGTCTCTTCTCACTCTTCCTCCAGTGACTAAATGCTCCCACTAAGGACTTTTTCCATTAGTTTTGCTCTTGAAAAACCCTTGTTTTTCTTTATGTGCACAGGCAAACAGTGTCTCTGGAATTTCCAGCTGGCGTGAGATGATGAGAAGACATGAGCGTGGGCAAAGATTTTGTGGCTCTGTCCCAGACAACGCCCAACCTTCTTGTATCGATTATAAATGAAACACTTCCACTTCCTTAGCAAGTGCATTTTGCTGTTTCTAGGGTTCCAGTTTTGGTTCCACCCTCTCATCCTTTACTGTTAAAGCTGTAGGGGCCCTTCCAAGCCAAACCACGTAAATGGGAAGATCATGGGCTTTGGCCTCAGATTTAAGTTCAGATCCTCATCTGAGGATCCCTTCATGGGTTCCTCATTTGCACAGAGGGAGTCATGTTGACCTCAAGGTTGTTATAGGGATTTAAGAATGGCTGATTATTACACGATGGCTATGTGCTACTGATGAGAATCACACGCATTGTTCTTCATTCCTCACAGCCACTTGAAGAGGTAGATGCTATTATATAGAGAAAATTTACGTTAAGAAACCTGCACTCAAGTAGGCATTCACTAAATTTTACCTGAATCAGAATGGTGTGGCCGGCCAGATGCAGTGGCTCACGCCTGTAATCCCAGCAGTTTGGGAGGCCGAGAATGGCAGATCACTTGAGGTCAGGAGTTCAAGACCAGCCTGGCCAACATGGTGAAACCCCATCTCTAGTAAACATACAAAAATTAGCCAGGCGTGTGGTGTGCCTGTAATCCCAGCTACTCAGGAAGCTGAGGCAGGAGAATCACTTGAACCTGAGAGGCAGAGGTTGCAGTGAGCCGAGATTGTGCCATTGCACTCCAGCCTGGGCGACAAGAGTGAAACTCCATCTCAAATTTAAAAAAAGTGCCAGGCGTGGTGGCTCACGCTTGTAATCCTAGCACTTTGGGAGGCCAAGGCGGGCGGATCCCCTGAGGTCAAGAGTTCGAGACTAGCCTGGCCAACAGGGTGAAATCCCATCTCTACTAAAAATACAAAAAAAAGACCAGATGCAGTGGCTCACGCCTGTAATCCCAGCACTTTGGGAGGCTGTGGCAGGCAGATCACAAGGTCAGGAGATCAAGACCATCCTGGCCAACATGGTGAAACCCCATCTCTACTAAAATACAAAAAAATTAGCCGGGCATGGTGGTGTGCACCTGTAGTCCCAGCTGCTCAGGAGGCTGAGGCAGGGGAATTGCTCGAACCCGGGAGGCGGAGTTTGCCCTGAGCCAAGATTGTGCCACTGCACTCCAGCCTGGCGACAGAGCAAGATTCCATCTCAAAAAATAATAATAATAATACAAAAAAATTAGCTGTGTGTGGTGGCACATGCCTGTAATCCCAGCTACTCAGGAGGCTGAGGCAGGAGAATCATTTGAACCCAGGAGGTGGAGGTTGAAGTGAGCCAAGATCGTGCCACTGCACTGCAGCCTGGGCAACAGAGCAAGACTCTGTCTAAAAAAAAAAAAAAAAAAGAGAGAGAATCATGCGGCCTAACCCCTCATGCAGGTGAGAACATGCAGACTGAAGTGCTTTGTTCAATATCAAAAGCCATTTTTACATTTGTGTTTCTACTTCCTCTTTCCGTTAACCTGGTTTCTGGCCTCTTCATTTTCTGGTATTGTTTGATCCAAAGGATCAACAGACACACCAATAGCCGTGTCTCTTTCATCCTATACCATACTCTGCTCCACATTTCTATCTGCCTCCATACTCCTAAGTCAATATGCCTTTTCTGAAAGGGATTTTTAACAAAAGCATTCTTTCCAACTACCCTCTACAATGTAGCCCATTGGTGATGGGCATTTGCCATTTGTTTGCTGGGATCTGGGCAGTATCTTTGGTGCATGTACTCAGTGTTTTCCCAATCAGCAAGTTATTTATTTTTAATAAAATTATATCCCAGGCCAGGCACAGTGGCTCACACCTGTAATCCCACCTCTTTGGGAGGCCGAGGTGGGCAAATCACGAGGTCAAGAGATCAAGACCATCCTGGCCAACATGGTGAAACCCCGTCTCTACTAAAAGTACAAAAATTAGCCAGGCATGGTGGCGGGTGCCTGTAATCCTAGCTACTCAGGAGGCTGAGGCAGGAGAATCGCTTGAACCCGGGGGGCAGAGTTTGCAGTGAGCCGAGATCATGCCATTGCACTTCAGCCTGGGCGACAAGAGCGAGACTCCATCTCAAAAAAAAAAAAAAATTATATCTGGTAGATAATTACCTTTAGAGATCTTGGGCATTACACAGAGCTGGGACTTGGCAAAGAGTTAGACAGAGATAAGGAATTTTCCATTAAGTCTTATTCCCATGACCTAGGCTGGGCAGCATCTGACTCTTGTGCCATTATCGTCTCTCAGAAGCCCTGATTCATGTTCCAAAGATTTCAGAGGTTTACAAGTGTCTAAGCCTTTTTCTGTAGGCAGAGTATCAACTAGCATCTCTAAAATAACAACAGGGACGGGTCCTAAGGAAATTCCTTCCTTTGTTCCCGGATTAGAAGCCTGATGGAGGGATTCACTTACACCTCACTGTCAGTCCCCAGTAATCTCTTCTCTGAGCAGCTCTCAGGCATGTATGACACATGGTTCACAAGCTGATTACTTGTTCTCCTGTGGTTTCCTGTGTGTGTACAATTTTTGTTTCCTAACCAGACTATAAATAAGCTCCTTAACGGCAAGTCCCAAAGTGTCCCCCAAAGTCCCCATCACAACGCTTGATACACGAGGCCTATTGGTATCAGATTAAATCATTGAGTTAGCTCTGGGGAGTCTAGTGATGCCCTTGATCCTGACTGAGTTTCTTCATGGCACTTACACCCACCTGGCATCATAGCTGCTTATTTGTTTATTGTCTGTCTCCCCGGATTAGCACGTAAACCTAATGAGGACAAGGAGTTTGTTTTTTATGACTGCTGTATTCCTAGTGCCTGCAGCAGTTTCTGGCTCATTGTAGACTCCTGGTAAATAGTTATTGGAAGGACAATAGTGGCGAAAATGTATTTAGCTCCTGTGCTCTAGGCACTGCATTCAGCACTTGGCTGCCCTTCATCCTCACAATTCTACAGTGAGGTAAATATTACAGATAAAGGAAATAGAGCTTAGAGATATTACAGGTGCATAGTAATTTACAGGACTGGAATTCAAACACAGGGTTGTCTAACTATAACACCTGTTTCTTTTGGTTTTGTTTTACTTATTTCCCTTTTTTAAATTTCTTTTTTCATTTTTATTTTTAATTTGAGATGGGGTCTCGCTGTGTTGCCCAGGCTGGTCTCAAACTCCTTAGCTCAAGTGATCTTTCTGCCTCAGCCTCCCAAACTGCTGGGATTACAGGCGTGAGTCACCGTGCCTGGCTATTTTCGATTATTTCTTAACCACTATGGCAGTGATTTGGCAGGTTTGGAGTCCACCTCAGGAATCCAGCAAGTTTAGCAGGTACTCAGATGATTCTGAGACGGATGGTCCTGAGGCCTCCACACTAAGAAACTCTCCCATATAAAGGTGCCTCCAGAAGACCTGAGTCTCCTGGCCATTTCAATGAAGCGTGGATACAGGAATAGTGCACACCCCAGGACGCTCTACCAGCATGGATGACAGTAGGCATAAGCGAAAGTCCTCCCTGAAAAACAGATTTCTCCAGAGGGTACTCAGGGTCTGTCTTACCATCAATAGAGTACAGACATTTCTAGAGACGGAATATACTTCCCAAAGGGGAGTTCCCCAACCACAGAATCGATTGACCAAGTGGGAGCAGGTGGGAGTGCCGTCTATGGCCCCTTGGATGGGTCTCTCTGCAGGACACAAGACACATGGCAGCAGGTCTGCAAGATTCCCCATCTCCAGGCTCTGCTAAACTCGCCATGGCAATTGCTGTTCATCATCAAAAAGGCGTTGGGTTAGCCAGGTGCGATGGCTCATGCCTGTAATCCCAGCGCTTTGGGAGGCCAAGGTGGGTGGATCACTTGAGGCCAGGAGTTTGAGACCAGCCTGGTCAACATGGTGAAATCCCTCTCTACTAAAAATACAAAAAATAGCCAGGTGTGGTGGTGGGCGCCTGTAATCCCAGCTACTCGGGAGGCTGAGGCACAAGAATTGCTTGAACCCTGGAGGCAGAGGTTGCAGTGAGCTGAAATTGTGCCGCTGTGCTCCAGCCTGGGCAACAGAGTGAGACTCTGTCTCAAAAAAAAAAAAAAAAAAAAAAAAGGCTTTGTGTGTATATGACCCTAACAGCAGCCCATATTTTGAAATGCTTCTGGCTGTCTTTCCTGGAGCCCATGCTTGGCATACCATGGAGCCCAGGGGCCACAAGAGCCAGCAGGGGCAGCCAGAATGCACCACTTCTCTTGGGAAGTGCCCTGGCCTGAGACTCTGCAGCTTGCAGCAACCCAAGGAGATCAATACACATCCGATGACCCAAGCAAACAGTGCCTATGAGTGGGTGCCATGGAGTCACTCCTTGCCCTGGAATCTCCAGGCCTCGGGCCTGCCCCACGGTGGCCTGGACACAGGTGCTTCAGCCTCTCGTCGGTTCTCCAAGGGGAACTCTGTTCAGTCACACCAGTCATGCAACAGCGGCAAGCCAGCAGCAGGGGGAAGTGAGAGGGCCACGCTCCAGGGTCAGATTAGGACAGCAGAGCCAGACTCCTATAAGCAGGCAAAGGACACGCTGGAGCCAGCACAGCAGAGGCCCAACAAAAATAATTTCATTTTTCTTAAAATAATTTGATCAACATTTGTTTGTCATTGAAATAATCTTTAACAGAAAAAGGAACAAGTCATCAGACTTCCTTATATTCATTCTGTGGCTTACAGCTGTTGTTGTTTTTAATGGGGACAAAAACGGGGGGGTGAGTAGAAGGCACCGTAATCTTTTTAGTGCTTAGAGTCTTTAAATGTCTTAATCCAGACCCGAACAGGGACACATAATCTGTGCTCCGTCCCTCAACATTCTCAAGCCACTGGTTCAAGATAAAGTCATACTCTGGCGGTGGAGCTGATACTGACAAGGATAATGAACGCGGAGAAGGAGCACATCGCAGGGCAAAGACCACTGACCTGACCAGACGGTGGGAAATCCAGTCTGCAGACCGGACCTAGCTCAAACTTCTGTATCAGGTTACAGACGATGGCAGAGCCTCCTTCACTCATTCATTCGCACATTCAATAGTGAACTTCCACAACGTCTGCAGCCCAGCAACCACTGGCACTCCTGGTAACAGGTATCTGTGCCTTCATTTCTTCTTCAGGGAAGTGGCCACCTCCTAGCTCAGCCCAGATGCCAGCCCACACATTCCATCCACCAGGTGACAATGATTGGTTCAGGGACGAGCACGTGACCAAGTCAGGCCAATCAGAGCTAACAAGACCCAATTCTGGGGTATCTGTTCTGGCTATTGGGAACCCATCTCTCTCTATCAATCAGGATCTATCTACCTACCTAACTACCTACCTATCTTACCTCTCTACCTAATCTATCTTATCTATTGTCTATCTATCTATCTATCTTCCACTGATGATGTAGCCTGAAACTGCTCCTTCCACCATGTAGATCCTGAATGTGGCACCAACCAAGACGAAGCTGAGCTAAGAAGAGGATCCAGACAGGCTCTCCTAAGCCCTACGTCCAGCTGTGCCTCTACTTCCAGACTGTGTCATTCCAGGCAGCAAGTTTTATTTGCTTAAGCAAAACACAGGCTACTTGGAGGTGAATTTCTGGCACTTGATACCAAAAGAGCACTTTAAGAGGAGCCGTGATGGGGGGTATTATGGACTGAGTTGTGTCCTCCCAAAATTCATATGTTGAAGCCCTAACCCCCAGTACCTTCAGAATGTCACTATATTTGGGTGGGCACGGTGGTTCACGCCTATAATCCTAGCACTTTGGGAGGCCAAGGCAGGAGGATTACTTGAGCTTAGGAGTTTGAGACCATCCTGGGCAACATACTGAGACCTTGTCTCTACAAAAAATTTTGAAAAAATTAGCCAGGTGTGGTAGTACATGCCTGTAGTACCAGCTACTCAGGAGGCTGAGGCTAGAGGATCGCTTGAGCTGGGAAGGTTGAGGCTGCAATAAATCGTGATGGCACCACAGCTCTCCAGCCTGGGAAAAAGAGCCAGACCCTGTCTCAAAAAAAAAAAAGAAAAAGAAAAAAGAGAAAAAGAAATGTCACTATACTTGGAGGTGGCCTTTAAAAAGATGATTAATATAAAATGAGGCCATTACGATAGGCCCTAATCCACTCTGACTAGTGTCCCTATAAGAAGAGATTGGGACACAGACACACACAGATAGAGGGACACTGTGAGGACAGAGGGAGAAGGTGGCCACCTGCAAGCCCAGGAGAGAAGCCTCAGGAGAAACAAACCTGCCAGCACCTTGATCTTGGACTCCAGCCTCCAGAACTGTGAGAAATAAACATCTGTTGTCAAAACCACCCAGTCTGTGGCTGTTGCAGCCACCCAAGCAGGCTAACACAGAGGGCTTACCTGAAGAAAGGTGGGGCGGTTGAATGCGGGCAGGGGGCATGAAGGAGGTGAGCCAGCTGGAGGAAATCACTGCAGTCATCACTGGAGAGCTGAGGAGGAGGTGGGAGTGATCAAGAGAACATGGACTTGAGACTTGGTCACTGATGCTGACTGCATCGGCGTAGGGAGGAGATTGGCTTCTTCCTGGAGCCTGGTGGTGCCGGCTCCACTAGGAGGGAGGTCGGGGGCACTGAGTGGTGACTGTGAACTTCCCTGGATCTGTCCTCACTGCACTCTGTGCCTCTTCCCACGCTGGATTATGAGCTTCTGGGGCTGGACTTGGGTCCCTTCATTTTCATATCCCCTCCACTTCCAGGGCCTAGATTCTCAGGAAGGGCACCACTGCCCCTGGGAGGCATTGCACACAATGATGGGACATTTTTGGTTTCTACAATGATGGGGGAATCCAACCAGCGTTCCTGGAGGGAGCTGGCATGCTGGACGTCCTGCGGCGCTGGGTGGGCAGAGACTGACCTGGGGTGGGTTCAGAACTTTACCAAGAGCTGTTCATCATTTTGAAAACTCACATCAAAGATAGCCACACCATTTGTTCTGCTGAGTCACCAAACCACCACACACCTATGCCAGTGCGAGTGTGCATGACCCACTCTGCCTCAGGTCAGCTGCATCAGACTTTGCTTCTTTCTAGAAAGACCTGCATTTTTCTATGCTTTCTGGTATAGTCAGCCTAAGCGCTTGTACATGGAAATTATATATATAAAATTGCTTTCCCCAGCCTGGGCAACATGGCAAAAACCTGTCTCTAAAAAAAATACAAAAATTAGCCACGTGTGGTGGTAACTGCCTGTAGTCCCAGTTACTTGAGAGGCTGAAGTGGGAGGATTGCTTGAGCCCAGGAGGTTGAGGCTGCAGTGAGCCATGATCGCACCGCTGTACTCCAGCCTGGGTGACAGAGAGAGACCCTGCCTCAAAAAGTAATTACTTAATTAATTAATTAAAATAAGTTGCTTGCCTTTTATTTCTTCTTTCCATTAGAGTTAGGGCATTATAAGGGTCATTTTTAAATCATGTGGATAAATATCTGGGAATTTCCTTTTAGGACAGGAAAGAGGATATTACGAAACATGTTATTAAAGGGGGAGTCTGGAAGGGCGGAGACTCACCGCCCAGGTCAGCCAGGCGTGCTCAATGGGGAGCCCCTCTGAGGCCACCCTGCCTGTCCTTCCCCGAAGGCCTGGCCTCCGCCACACCCTTCTCAGCCTCTACCCTATAAGGCCACGTGAGGGCTGAGCAGCAGACAGAATGAATGGGCTTCCCTGGCCGGTGGCTCTCACGGCTCCCCGGAGCAGAGGGAGGGGAAGGCTGTGGAGACTGGGACTGAGCAGCCTCCCAGGAGAGGAAGCTCCACAGCAACCCCTGCCCCGGGAGCCCACGATTGGAGGTAGCCTCCAGAGCTGATGCTGGGCAAGCCAGACTTTGAAGTGCAAGCAAGGAAAATGCCCTGTGACCCCTGCTACTTCCCTCTAGACAGGTGCACACACATGCCCACGGGACAGATGGGTCTAGAAAACGTGAGTCAGGACAGATCAGAGCCTTGAAGGCTGCTGGGGCCAGAATGGAGGGTGGGGAGGGGAATCTGTCCCTTGTCTTGGCTCCTTCCCCAGACCTGTGTTCTGGGTTTGGTGCCACTGGTGGAGATGGCGAATGGCCTGCCTAGGGGCGGGTGAGGCCACAGCTGGCCTGGCCTGAGACCTGAAGGCCTGGACAGCTTGGATTCGGGGGGCTTTGGGCTCCAGACCAAGACCTTGATGCTGCAGGGATGGGGCCCCCATAGTGTACCACCATCTGCAGAGACCCCTGGATGCAGTGGGGGTTCAACCATGCCCCCACCTCCCTGGAGGGCCAGGGCCTTGCTCCAGTCCCCAGCCCCACCAGCACTTCCAGGCTGATTCCAGGGAGGCTGGGAAGAAGCTGGGCCTGGCCTTCCTTCCACAGTTGTTCTTGGAACCAAAAATGTTTATTTCCCAGCCTTTTGGTAGCTCCTCCAGGGAGGGACGTTCACAGGCAGGCTGAAAGGGAAATGGAGGCACAGGACAGGGTGGTAACTCATCCGGGTCATCCTGTGCCTCCCTGCCCAGCCCTGGCCTGTGTGGAACCCAGGTCCAGATCATGTCACAGCGAGCCTGGGTCCCAGCAGTCAGCGGGACCACCTCCTCTCTCAGGGCCCTGGTGGATTCCCCAGAGGATGCTGCCTTCAGCCGGCCCTGTGGATCTGTGTGTCTTTGCTGGACTGCCTCTGGGACCACCCGCCTTAACCAACCTGCCAGGACAGAAGGACAGGTAGGGTCAGGCTGCCAGTCTGTCCCTCCAGCTCAGGAGTGGGACTGGCCTGAGATGATGGTATGGCACCTGCTCTGGATGGGGTGCAGTGTTCAGGCTGTGCAGGAGAAGGTCAGAGAATGATGTGGGGCCATGTGTGTCCAGGGCCAGCAGCAGAGACAGAGCTGAGATCCCAGAGCGGCCACCACCTCCAGGGCAGCCAGGTCCTTGAGCCACTTCCAGGTCCTGCGACCCTTGGGCCCAGCCACTGAAGGCTCAAGTTCTTCACCCGGACCTCCCCGGTCAAAGTGCTCAGCACAGGAAGCGCCGTGGGCCTGGGTGGGGGTCAGCTATCCTCCCAGGCTCTGGCCAACAGGCATGAGCTATTTTGTTATTGTTATTTTTAATGTATGGGGTACATGAGATGTTTTGATACAGGCATGCAATGTGAAATAAGCACATCATGGAGAATGGGACATCCATCCCCTCAAGCATTTATCCAAATTTGAGTTGCCAACAGTCCAATTACACTCTAAGTTATTCCAAAATGTACAGTTATTGACTACAGCCACCCCGTTGTGCTATCAAATAGCAGGTCTTATTCAATCATTCTATTTTTTGTACCCATTAAGCATCCCCGTCCCCTTCCAAGCCCCCCGCTACCCTTCCCAGCCTCTGGTAACCATCCTTGTACTCTCTATGTCCATGAGATCAATCACTTTGATTTTTATTTATTAATTATATTTATTTATGTATTTATTTTGAGACAGAGTCTCACTCTGTCGCCCAGGCTGGAGTGCAGTGGTGTGATCTTGGCTCACTGCAACCTCCACCTCCCGGGTTCAAGCGATTCTCATGCCTCAGCCTCCCAAGTAGCTGGGATTACAGGCAAGTGCCACCATGCGCGGCTAATTTTTGTATTTTTTGTAGAGACGGGGCTTCGCCATGTTGCCCAGGCTGGTCTCGAACTCCTGAGCTCAAGCAATCGTCCCACTTTAGCCTCCCAAAGTGCTGGGATTACAGGCATGAGCCACCGCGCCCAGCTATTTTGATTTTTAGATCCCACAAATAAGTGAGAAAGTGCAAGGTGTGTCCTTCTGCCAGGAACTCTCTCAGCTTTTTACCCTGTGCCCACCTATAAAGAGAATGCCACGCCCATGCAAGTGCCCTCACCCAGGGGAAATGCACAGATGGCATGAGGGGTCCCACAGGTGGCTGGACACTCGTGCACCTCAATGTCAGGGACATGCTTCCACTATCTTGTGTTCCTATATGAGCTGGAAAATGTCCCCCTAAAATTCATTTCCACCCAGCGCTCAGAAGGTTAACCTTATCTGGAAATAGAACTCTTGCAGACGTAATTAGTTAAGATCTGGTCATACTGGAGTAGCATGGTTCTCCAGCACAAGAAGCCAGCAGATAGGCAGGGATCAGTCTCCCTCCTAGCCTTCAGGAAGAGATCTGATGTCAGCCTACTGATCTAGCCTTCAGCCTACTGATCTGATGTCAGCCTACTGATCTAGCCTTCAGCCTACTGATCTGATGTCAGGCTTCTGGCCTCCGGAACTGGGAAGGAATCAATTGCTGTTGTTTTCAGCTGCCCAGCTGTGCTCATTTGTTATGGGAGCCCCAGCTGACTGATAAGCTACCAGGCATGGTTCCTTTCCCAAGGCCACCTCGTGATCCAACGTGGCGCCTGGGCTTCAGACGGTACATCTGCGTTCCAGCCATCAGGAGAGGGAGGAGGGAGAATGCTGAAGGCACAATCTTCCCCTTGAGGGACACTTCCCAGAAATTGTACACATCACTTCTGCCTTCATTTGGCCAGAGATTAATCACTTAGTGGTATGTGCCCAGCTAAAAATGTTTGGTTTGGCTGGGCGCAGTGGCTCATGCCTGTAATCCCAGCACTTTGAGAGGCTGAGGTGGGCGGATCACTTGAGGTCAGGAGTTCGACACCAGCCTGACCAACATGGTGAAACCCCATCTCTACTAAAAATACAAAATTGGCCAGGCGTGATGGCAGGTGCCTGTAATCCCAGCTACTCGAGGGCTGAGGCATGAGACTCGATTGAACCAGGGAAGTGGAGGTTGCAGTGAACCGGGATCGTGCCACTACACTCCAGCCTGGGCAACAGAGTGAGACTCTGTCTCAAAAACAAAAATAAAACACAAACAAAAAAAAATTGGTTTTATTCCTTTTATTCGTCTGGAAAAAGTGGAGAAGAAAGATGGAGGCGCTATACAGCACACTGACACTCCACAATAAACAAACTTCCTCTATTAGATGTTTCTGGACCCTAAATCCCAAGATCCCCTGATGGAGCCAGTGCCTTCAGCACCTCCATGAGCAGCTCACCACCTTGCTAGCTCCCTTTCTCCCCAACTCCAAAGCTCCTTCTAGGCCCCTTCTAGGCCAGGACACTCCAGGTCAGCTCCAGTGCCCCCATGGGACCACACACCCTCCACCCACTTCGGCACTGAGACGCAAAAGGCCCCCAGGCACGAGCATCCCACCTCCTTGAAGGCAGTTCTGAGACCCCGGAGTCTCACCCTGCTCCTCTTGCCACCTCACCCTAGAGGACTTATGTAAGTATTCCTTCCTAATGAATCCATTGCTCCTCCTAAGAGGAAATCTGGAGAAAGAAATGTCCTTCATCTGCTACCATGGGACCCCATTACCTTTCCAGCCTGATTGGTCGGTTGGGCTTCCCCACCCACAGCCAGAAAACCCTCAAACTCAGAGCATCTCTTCCCTCCACCCCCACCGGCTAACGGGCCTGGAGTAAAGGACACCGTGGGGTCCAAGCGGCTCAGGCTTCCTCAGCCTCAGAGCTCTCAAGGGGTGGGTTGAAAGCTTTCTTGAAAGCAGGGGGTCCCCGCCTCCCCAAAACCCCTCCCACAGACTTCTCTCACTCTCCACATGTTTTCTGGCTGGTCCCAGGGACTCTCTTGCCTCTAGTAGGATGAATCCCAGAGATTTTTGGCACCCAAATGGGACTCTGGTGCGCCTCCTGGGAGCTGGGACCCGCTGCACCCTGTAGTTATGGGACTGGAAGACAGCTGCCAGGTCTTCACCCGCAACACGGGGAGCACTGTCTCGATGCGTTCATCCTGACGGCTGGGCACTGATGGGCCAGGGAGCAGCTCTCTGAGCCTCAGCTCTCTCCATTTGATGATGCTGCCCCTTGGGTCTGTGCCAGTGTTCTGTACAGACCCTTGCAGAACCAACCTCTGTCAGGACAGCCCCAGTCCTCAGATAGGGTTTGCTTAAATCTAAAGGGTGGGCAGGGCTCATGTCACCTTTTTCTGGATAGCTTCTACGCCTTGATTCAAAGCAGGGGCCGCAAATACCTAGGGGAGTGGGTGACTTAACTCCATTTACTAGAAGTGTCTGAGCCTGGACAAGCTGCCGCCACACTGCACATAACTTCAGCACATTTGCCTCCTTCAGCACCTCCCCCAGGATCCCGGGGCCCCTTTCCAGGACCTGGTCCAGGCATGGAGAAATAGGAGGACACGGCTGATCCCCTGCTCACAGAGGGAGGGAGGGAGGAGGGGGCCCCCGGAGCTGAGATTCAGCCACTTGTTCTTTCCTCCTGCTTAGAACTCTGCCTCGTGGGCAGGAAGGGAGGCCTGGGATGGAGGCCGGCTCTGCCAGGGAGCCTGTAAGAGTGCAGACTCTGCCTTGCAAGTGATCAGTGTGAAGAGCTCGAGTCAAAAAGGATCCTTTATCCAATACACTCAGAGGCATTTTAGAAAGTCAAGAGGGTGCAGCCACGCCAGGGTAAGGACTAGGGCCCCAGGCTCCAGGGAAGACCCTGGAAGGCCTTGGTGGCTCCTCTCTGGTTCTCAGCAGACCCAAGGTTACCCAGGCAGAGCGGACATGCAGTCCCAGTCCCACACAGGGCTGAAAGCGGAGCCGAGAGGGAGATTGCGGGACGGAAGCCCAAAGACCGAGGGCACTGTAAAGTCCTACTTGCAGCCCTGCCCAGCGGGGCCAGCTCCACCCCTGACTTCTCAGGGATGTGAGCCAAAGAAGGCCCTTTTGGCTTAAGCTGTTTCGAGACAAGTTCCTGTCACTGAATGTGAAGGATCTCTTCTTTCCTAAGACACCGGACAGCTCTGATCTGTCCTTTGTAAGGAGTTCAGGCAGGGAGGGAAAGGGCCAGGGGCCGGACCAGAGAGAACGTGCAGTAAGGGACCCCGGTGGGCCAGGGCTGCCGGCCGGCCAGGGCAGCTCCACAGTCAGGGGCTGGGGGCTAAGCCGGGGCGTGTTGAGAGGGGGCGGCTTGGGGGTCGGTGATGGGAGGAAAACAGGGAACCCAGAACCCCCGGGTGGGGACTGACTCTCCACTCCAGGGCGTATGTTTTCTGGGCGCCTCTCGCCGTCCTGACCGCTGGGCTGGCAGAGATGGAGCTGTGTTCCTGGAAATGACGGCCTAGGGGAGGTGGGGGTGCACCTGTGGCCAGGTCGGGCTGTGCTGGCTGCTCCCCAAGACTCTACCTGAGTCTCCTGCCGCAGCCAACCCCAATCCTTCCCACGCCGGAGATCACTGCAGTGACCCACCCTTCGTTAAGTGTCAGGCCACGGGGTAAAAATCCCTGCAGCCCCTCGCTCGCTTCTCTTGGCTGGAGGCCGCGGGACGGGCTCGCTCCCCCCCGCCGGGACCCAGATCGGGAACTGGCCCCCACGCCAGTCTGGCTGCGTCTGGGCCGCTTCCCGGGCTGCTCCGCCGGCCGGATGCTCCCGCTGAGACATTTATCCTCGGCGGGGCAGGGCTGTGGGGGGGCTGCCCCGCCTGCACTGGCCGCGGGTCTCTCCTTGGAGTTGGCTGGGGTACCCAGTGGGCCCGCAGCTCGGCTTTCTTGGCCGCAGATGCTGCAGGGGCCCTGCCTAGGACCTTTGAGTTCCAGCAGAGGCACCCAGACTGCTGAGCCAGAAGATTTGCGTTTCTTTTCTTTTCTTTTTTTTTTTCTTTGAGACAGAGTCAGGCAGATCACGAGGTCAGGAGTTTGAGACCAGCCTGACCAACATGGTCAAAACCCTTCTCTGCTAAAAATACAAAAATTAGCTGGGTGTGGTGGCACGTGCCTGTAATCCCAGCTACTCAGGAGGCTGAGGCAGGAGAATCGCTTGACCCCGGGAGGCGGAGGTTGCAGTGAGCTGAGATTGTACCATTGCACTCCAGCCTGGGTGACAAGAGTGAAACTCCATCTCAAAAAAAAAAAAAAAAGATGTTCTCTGTGTGCCACATCTTGCTGGTCACCCAGGTGTGTTGACCTGCCAGGAAACTACCCAAATGTGGTCACTTTAGCATCTATTCCTCCAGCTTAAACCAACATGCCACCCTCTAGGCTAACATCCTGTGCCCTGTGATGTGCTTTTTTAAACTTGCTTAGAAAGTGACAGTCCTCGGCCGGGCGCAGTGGCTCATGCCTGTAATCCCAGTACTTTAGGAGGCTGAGGCGGGCGGATCACGAGGTCAGGAGATCGAGACCATCCTGGCTAACATGGTGAAACCCCATCTCTACTAAAAAATACAAAAAATTAGCCGGCATGGCAGCGTGTGCCTGTAGTCCCAGCTACTCGGGAGGCTGAGGCAGGAGAATGGCGTGAACCCAGGAGGCAGAGCTTGCAGTGAGCCGAGATCGCGCCACTGCACTCTAGCCTGGGCGACAGAGCCAGACTCCATCTCAAAAAAAAAAAAAAGAAAGTGACAGTCGTCATGAAAAGTCTTAAGTGTCTATGTCTATGAACACCACTGATGAAAGCCCTAGCAATCTCTCCAAGTGTGCCTGCTTGGAAACCACCTGGGAATCCAGGCTTGCTCTTCCAGATGTTCATTTTGAGGCCCGAGTTTTTCTGCCAACCTCCTCCAGGCCACAGAACGATTGGGGCAGTGATGCGGCTCACATCCTTGGGACAGGGGAGGAAGGACACACACTAGAGGCCACAGTGGCTGCTCAGTGACTTTCAGGGGTCGCCTGCTTTACCGCCCACCGAGAGCTCTTTTGGGAGATGAATATTTCCACCCGGTGTGCTCTCCTTCCAAGAAATCTTCAGCTTCCAGATATAAACAGCTTTGGGAAGGGGAGTGGGAGGAGAAGCAGCCTTTGGGAGACAACTGTTCCTCCACCCCTACATGGACTCCAGGCCGGGAAGACGAATGGACCTGCATACCCCACACATCTTGAGTTTTGAGCAGCGACCAAGATCCAACTTTCCTGGAAGGAAATGTTCGCTTAAGCAGCATCTTGTAATTCATCTCTTGATTTACGCCGGGCATTTCAGTACGTTCCTCCTCCATCCCACTGATTAGATCCAGGCGCTGGGCCTGCCCAGAAACATGCTCTTGGTCTGAACTCCCCCTGCAGGAGCTCCCGGATGAGGCAACTGTGTTTAGTCTAGCTGGCCGCTGGTCTGCCTGGGTGGGTCAGGCTCAGTGTGCTTAATTTAGGTGGCTTCACCCTTTTATGCAACTCAGGAAAGTAACATTTACCAACTCTCCCTCTTTGCTTGTGGTCTCAGCTCTTTGCCTTCCAACAAAGACAGCAGCCAGAAAGATGCCTGCTTTGCCTGCAAAGATGACTTCATTCATGAACTGTGTGTAGCGGGCCACAGAGGAGTGTGACCCTCCTGCCCCTAAAGTACTCAGGGCTAGGGCCCACAGAGGGCTCTAGGCTGCAGAAGAATCAGCTGTGTCCCCCACCAGAATCTAGAGCTCCACCAGTCCCTCTGATGTCCTATGCAAGGCTGAAGATATTGGCTAAAGTGTTCTGCATATTCTAAGGATTTAATTTGAGGTTAAGTTTTTCCCAGCACCAGTGTCATTATAATCCTAGAATCTGAGAGATGGGTGTATGGCGATTCACTAAACCATCCTCTGGTTTTGCATATGTTTGAAATTTTCATAATTAAACAATTTCGAAAGTCATCTTGGGCCCATTGGCAGTATGTGTCCCATTTTGGGAAAACTGGAGTGGTCAAACAAGAACATTTGGGGCAAATGGGATGCTTTGGCAGGTCCTAAGAGTGGGGAAGCTGAGGCAGCTGGTTCAGTGTATTGCTATGAACTCATGGAATATACACAGCAGAGCCAACCTAGATACTGGCTGGAGGAAGCTTCAGACCTAAGCAGTTTTGCCTCTTGTGACAAAAGTATCCTTTGTACTCCCACGAGAACACATCGAATAAGTTAAATAGACTGAGATTGAGTCAGAGATTTTCCACCTAAATACTGGCATTATGCTTACACAAGTGTTCAGGATTCAAAGAAAGTCTTAAATTATAACTAAGGAATTATAGCAGTTTAATTATTTTTAAACTGTATCAAACCATATCTATTTGTTCCATATCACACCTAGTCACGGGGATGATACAATTCAGAAACCAACCCAGATCCTTGACAACTTGAGCTGCTGGTAAGAAGCCAGCTACTTCTGTATTTATTATAAGAAAATGAACCACCACCCCCATTGCTGAGGCCACTTTTAGTTGATATGACATTGTGAAATAAGAAAAATATATAATTAGGCTGGGCACGGTGGCTCACACCTGTAATCCTAGCACTTTGAGAGGCTGAGGCAGGCAGATCACCTGAGGTCAGGAGTTCGAGACCAGCCTGGCCAACATGGTGAAACCCTGTCTCTACTAAAAATACAAAAACTAGGTGGGCGTGGGGGCACGCACCTGTAATCACAGCTACTCGGGAGGCTGAGGCAGGAGAATCATTTGAACCCAAGAAGCAGAGGTTGCAGTGAGCTGAGATTGCACCACTGCACTCCAGCCTGGGTGACAACAGCAAAACTCTGTCTAACAAAAAAAAAAAAAAAGAAAGAAAAAGAAAAGAAAAATATATAATTGATCTCTGCCCCTGGCTCCTGGGACAGAGCTCCTAAAATTCTTGTTATTTCCTGAGTGATGGGGCACCAGGTGGATCTTTTTGTTCTATTTGGTCTTTGTCCCTTGCTCCTGATAAAGGGTCCTAATCCCTTGGAATTTCATGGGTGATGGGAACATCTAGTATTCTAATGAGATGACTCTTGGTGGGCTGGTCACCAGAAAAACCAAGCCAAGGTTAGAAGCTTGGAACTTTCAGCCCCATCCCCATCTTCTGGGATGGGGAGAAAAGCCAGAGATTGAGTTAATAATTGATTGTGCCGACCAGGCGCAGTGGCTCACGCCTGTAATCCCAGCACTTTGGGAGGCCAAGGCAGGCGGATCACCTGAGATCGGAAGTTCGAGACCAGCCTGACCAACATGGAGAAACCCTGTCTCTACTAAAAATACAAAATCAGCTGGGCGTGGTGGCGCATGCCTGTAATCCCAGCTACTTGGGAGGCTGAGGCAGGAGAATCGTTTGAACCCTGGAGGCGGAGGTTGCGGTGAGCTGAGATTGCACCATTGCACTCCAGCCTGGGCAACAAGAGTGAAACTCCGTCTCAAAAAAAAAAATTATAATAACAATCGATTGTGCCTCTGTTACAAAGCCTCTGTAAAAATCCCTGAACCACAGCGTTTGAAGGGCTTCTAGACTGCTGAACCGTGGAGGTACCTGGAGTGGGCATGGAAGGTCTGCGCCCCCATCCTTTGCCCTGGGTACCATCTCATCTGGCTGTTTATCTGTAACCTTTGTCACATTCTTTATAATGAGCCAGTACATGTGAGTGTTTCCTTCTATGAGCCATCCTAGTAAATTAATGGAACCCTCATTTATAGCCATTTGGTTAGAAGTATAGATGACAACTGCTACTTTTGACTGGCATCTGAGGTGGGGGACAGTGTTGTGGGACTGAGCCTTTGACCTATGGGATCTGATTCTAACTCCAGTCATTAGCTAGTATCAGAATTGAATTGTAGGACAACCAGTTAGTGTCTGTTGGATAGTTGCTTAGTGTGTAGGGAAAAACCTCCACACATCTGCTGTCAGAAGCATTGTGTTGAGGATGGGCACGGTGGCTCACACCTATAATCCCAGCACTTTGGGAGGCCAAAGCGGGAGGATCGCTTGAGCCTAGGTGTTCGAGACCAGCCTGGGCAACAAAGTGGGACCCCACCTCTAAGAAAAAAAAAAAAAAAAGCCAAGCATAGTGGTGCGTGCTTGTAGTCCCAGCAGCTACTTGGGAGGCTGAGGCAGGAGGATCACTTGAGCCTGGAAGTTGAGGCTGCAGCAAGCTATGACTGTGCCACTTCACTCTAGCCTGGGCAACAGAGTTAGATTCTGTCTCAAAAAAAAAAAATGTGTTGAGTGTGAGAAGAGTAAAAGCAGTCAGTTTGGTTTTTCCTATCTCAAACAGACATATAGAAATTGTGTCTATATTAGTCTGGTCTCTTTTGGTTGCAAGTGACAGAAACCCAACTTGAACCAGTTTATTAATTAAAAGAATTTTTTTTTTGTACAGACGGATTTTTTTTTTTTTTGTACAGATGGATGTTGCTATGTTGCGTAGGCTGGTCTGAAACTCCTGGCCTCAAGCAATTCTCCCACCTTGGCCTCCCAAAGTGCTGGGATTACAGGCATGAGCCACCATGCAGGTCCAAACCAGTTGAAATTAAAAAGATGGTTGAAGTCGTGTGCAGTAATATGTATAATCCCAGCACTTTGGGAGGCTGAGGCAGGCAGATGGCTTGAGCTCAGGAGTTTGAGACCAGCCTGGGCAACATGGCAAAACTCCGTCTCTATAAAAAGTACAAAAATTAGCTGAGCGTGGTGACACATGCCTGTAATCTCAGCTATGAGGGAGGCTGAGGTGGGAGGATTGTTTGAGCCCAGGAGGCAGAGGTTGCAGCAAGCTGAGATTGCGCCACTGCACTCCAGCCGGGGTGACAGTAAGACCCTGTCTCAAAAAAATAAAAAATTAAAAAGACAGTTGACTGGAAGGATGCTGGAGGAGCTATAAGAATAAGTGCAGCTCCAGGAAACTCAGATCCTGGGACCAGGGATTTGATGTCCCCAGCACTTTCTTTGCATTTCTCTAGGTAATGGCTTCATCTTCTCAGTCTTTCCCATGTAGTGAATGCTGTAGGCTGCCCTGGAGTCTCATTTTACAATAACCTGACCACACTTCAACAGCAAAATCCCAGGGAAGGACTATCATTGGCTTTGCTTGGCTCACATGCCCATCCTGGACCCATCACTGAGGGCAGAGGGATGGGGTAAGATTGGTCCAGTCTGGACCATCTGCCCATCCTGTGGTCAGGGATGGGGTATGTTACCAGAAGGGAGAGGGGAGGTAGACGGACAAAGACAATAGCCACCACAATGACCATAATCCCGGCAGTCAGGCAAATGCACTCAGGAGGGAAAGCAAAGCAGGTGGGGTGTTCATGGAAGCTCAGAGCCCAGGGTCCAGAGACACAGAGACCTGGGTTTAGTCCTGGTCTCCTCAGTGGTGTCAACTTTGAGGAGTTTCTTAATCCCCTATGCCTCATGTTGTTCATCTTGCCAAAGACAAAACAGACAGCTCTAATCTCAGCTAATCAACCATCAGACAAAGAATGAGAAGCTGAAAACTCTGTCCTTGGCCTTGCCGGCAGGCTCAGGCAGAAGGGAAAAGGTCTGCATTTGTCCTTGTCACAGGTAAACAAGGGGGTCATCCGTGCATCATATGGGAGGCATGAGAAAGACAGGACTGTGGGTCTGATGAAGTCATATGTGGAAGGGTAGTTCTTTCTGATAAGCTACTTCCCAGAACACAAAAGTGTGGAGGATTTTAGAAAACAAAAGGTTTGGGGGTGTGTGGGTGAGATTTCTTAACTGTGGCTGTTTTCTAAGAGCACACAGCTCAGGTTAATTACAACATTGTCAATCAGTAAAATGCTGAAAATATTATTCATCTCATAGATGTGGTGTGAGAATTAAAAACTTTTTTTTTTTGGGACAGAGTCTCACTCTGTTGCCCAGGCTGGAGTACAGTGGCATGATCTCGGCTCACTGAAACCTCCATCTTCCGGGTTCAAGGATTCTCCTGCCTCAGCTTCCCGAGTGGCTGGGACTACAGGCACATGCCACTACACCCAGCTAATTTTTGTATTTTTAGTAGAGACAGGTTTCACCATGTTGGCCAGGCTGGTCTGAAACTCATGACCTTAGGTGATCCACCTGCCTTGGCCTCCCAAGTGCTGGGATTACAGGTGTGAGCCACCGTGCCGGGCCTGGTGTGAGAATTAAAGAAAACAATCTATATGATTCACTTAGCACAATGCTGGGCACACATATAGGCTGCACGTTTTGCAAACAAAAATACAGAACAATATAACATCCTACATGCACAATAAAATGAAGCAGTATTTGGGATTTACTTATACTAAAACATTATCTAAAATTTACATTTAACTGTGTGTTCTATATTTTGTCTGGCATCTCCTGGCATACAGTTGTGTTGACGACAAATATTATGGCCATGGATCGAAGATTTATTTTCAATCCATATTACCTGGACAGAAGGTAGGGCTCTCTTCTACTAAATACAGCTTTTTTTCTTTTGGAAGACAATCCACTGGCAGGGTTGGGGACTGGGGAGGTGGTGGCCACAGCCCATCTTAGGGCTTCTTCAAAGGCGAGCTGACCTACCTTCCCCGTGCCCCATTCCCTGTCTCTGGCCCTGGTAGCCTCCTCCTTCTTGGAAGCATGGAGGTGGAAACACTGAGGTGGCAACGAGAGACTCCCACGGAATCTCAACGCCTGGAGGGGAGGGATTTTCTATCCATGGCCATCTCTTCACCCTCTAGCACAAAGTTGGGCGACTAGCAAGTGCTCATTCAGTGCTGATGAACTTCAGTTCAAAAGCATCAGGTGCAAAGAGAGGGAAGACGTGTGCTCCTGATTTATTTTTAATAGCCCACATTTGACATGGAAAACAAAAAGTTTCTCTGAAATCCTTGGAAACCGCTGCAGTGGGGCGGGACCCTGGTACCCGGAGCTTTAATGCACATCTTGGGCGTCACTTTTGGTTCTAAGGTGGCCCCAGGTCCCTCCTTTAAGATGGGAATAACCATGCCTGATTCTTTTCCCACGGACACCACACTGTCCTAGTTTGTGTTCTCTACGCGACCACGAACTCCTTGAGACAAGGGGTTGAGCCTGCTCCGGCTCATCCCGAGAGCCGGCGCAGCGACAGGCGCAGCGAAGGGGAAATGAACGAATGAATGAACGAACGAAAGTGGAGTGGTGGAGAGGACCACAGGAGACGCGGTCACCCAGCGCGTCAACCTTGACCACTGCCGGGCTGTGGACCCTCACTTCCGCCGCCAGGAAGTTTCGGGGTCGCCCACCTTCCCTCCCAGGCTGCTCCGCGTCGGCGGCGCCCCGCGCGATTGGCTGCGCCGCCCCCACGTGACGCCGGGGTGGCGGCGGCGGCGGTTGCCCGGGTGACGGCTGCGGAGGTGGCGGCCGGGCTGGGATAGCGCGAGTGTCCGCGGCCGAGCAGCAGGTAAGCGCGTCCCCGGATGCAGCCGGGCCACCCTCCGCCCGCCGTCCTGGTGCTGGGAGGAGCAGCGGTGGGGTTGGAGGGCCGAGGTTCTGCGGACCTCTTGTTCCGAGGAAAACCCCGACGCGCCCGCTCCGCCGCCGCCGGATGCTACCACTTCTCGCCTGCGGTCCAGGGATCTTTCTTCGGCAAGGGCCGAGGCGGCCGCCTGGACATCCCAAGAAAGGACAGGCCCAGCTGCTTCCCGCAAGTAGTCCCTGATCTTTGCTGCAGTGGGCCAAACTTGGAGGGGGTCCCTCAAGCCGTCCAGCTGGTGGTGGCGGCGCGAGCGGGTTAGCCGGGATTTAGATCCCCCTCATAATCTCCATCTGCTAGCCGCGTTCCTCAGGCACCCAGTTGAAGTCCAGACTTCACCTAATCTTAGGAAAAACAGGATGCGTGCTATGCAGATTCGGCTTCCATACAAATCCCGTAATCCCACCCGTTTGTGGGCCCTAAATCTTTCTTATATAGAAATTCAAAAGCTGCCGCTGCAATCCCCAAATGTAACTGGAAAAGTTTTTCTTAGTTTCGGCATAAAGGAGAGCAGTGGTTCTCAAACTTGAGAGTGTGTAAAAGTCACCCAGGGAGCTTGTTTAAAAGGCAGATTTCTGGGCATGGTGCCTGCCATGGTGTTCAGTAAGACCAGGGTGGAGGCAGGAATTTTCATTTGCACAAGCGTGCCAGCTGATTCTGATTTAGGTGGTCCAGACTTTGGGAAATAACTGTGTAGTGGTTCTTTTCAGCCACTTAGTCACTTACTGTGGCTGTTGGGAGTGTGTCAGACTTCCTGGGCCTCAAATTGCCTCATCTGGAATGGGAAAATATAAACTATATTCACCTCTCAGGTTTACTATGAAGGTTAAATGTAAAACATTTTGCACATTGCCTGGCATACCATATACCCTCAATAAATGATACCTATTATGATATAAAAGTTTAGAGAAAATTCTGTAATTTCTTTTTCTTTTCCTTGTTTTGAGACGGAGTCTTTCCCTGTCGCTCAGGCTGGAGTGGAGTGGCATGATCTTGGCTCACTGCAACCTCCACCTCCTGGGTTCAAGCGATTCTCTTGCCTCAGCCTCCCTGGTAGCTGGGATTACAGGTGCAGATGCCACCACGCCCGGCTAATTTTTGTATTTTTAGTAGAGATGGGGGTTCCACCATGTTGATCAGGCTGGTCTCGAACTCCTGACCTCAGGTGATCCGCCTGCCTCAGCCTCCCAAAGTGTTGGGATTACAGGTGTGAGCCACTGCGCCTGGCCAATTCTGTAATTTCTAAGAATGTTGAGTAATAGGATACCCAGCAGCACTCACATTCAATGACAGTTGATCACAGCAGATACTATTTAAACGGCTTAGGGAGGTCTACTCTAAGGAGGTGATGTTTATTAGGCACAGTGGTTAACCAGGTGAAGAGAGGGAAGAGTGTTCTAGGCGGAGAGAGTAATATGGGCAAAGGCCTTGAGGTTGGCCTCAAGGTTTCAAATTCTCAGAAACTCACTTTTCCCGTTCCAGGGCCTTTAAAATGACATCCCCTCAGCTCCGGCTTCATTATTCATTATATGCCTTGAGTACCTTTCTTGCTTACTAGGCACTCTGTTAGGTTCTGGGGATACGAAATTGAAATACAGCTCCCTGTCTTTGTGAACAGGGTTGTAAGAAGTGCCAGGTGCAGTGGCTCATGCCTGTAATCCCAGCACTTTGGGTGGGTGAATCGCTTGAGGTCAGGAGATCAAGACCAGCCTGGCCAACATGGTGAAACCCTGTCACTACTAAAATAATACAAAAATTAGGCCAGGTGTGATGGCTCACACCTGTAATCCCAGCACTTAGGGAGGCTGAGGCAGGTGGATCACCTGAGGTCAGGAGTTCGAGACCAGCCTGGCCAACATGGTGAAACCCTGTCTCTACTAAAAATACAAAAATTAGCTGGGCGTTGGTGGCGGGCGCCTGTAATCCCATATACTTGGGAGGCTGAGGCAGGAGAATCACTTGAACCTGGGAGGCAGAGGTTGCAGTGAGCCAGATTGCACCTTTGCACTCCAGCCTGGGCGACAAAAGTGAAACTCCATCTCAAAACAACAACAACAACAAAATTAGCTGGGCGTCATGGCGCATGCCTGTAACCCCAGCTACTTGGGAGGCTGAGGTGGGAGAATCACTTGAACCCAGGAGGTGGAGGTTGCAGTGAGCCGAGATCCTGCCACTGCACTCCAGCCTGGGCAACAGAGCTAAACTCCATCTCAAAAAAAAAAAAAAAAAAAAAGCCTTGGTAGGGAAAGAAGGGAGGGGTTTTTCATGGAAGACTTCTTGAAAGAGATTAAATCTGGCTTGGCTTAGAATCATGAGTCATGTTTGCCTGGGGGGCAGAGCATACATCAACCACAGGCTTAGGATCCTGGAAGAGCTTGTTGCATGGGGGAATGGCCAGGAGTTCGCTGTTGGCAGGGTCCAATGTGGGATTGGTGGAAGGGAGCAAGGAGAGGGATAAGGTAGGGGGAAGGTGGATGGATTTGAGGCATGGGTCCAGAAAAAGGCTGGAGAGGTGGGTGTCCTCCAGCAGCAGCTGCCTTTCTTCTCTCCCCTTTTGCATCTGGCAGGGCTGGTGTGGTGCATGGGGAGGTGTCCTCCCTGCTCCTCATTACTGCTTCCAGATCACTACCCACTCCTTCACAAACCCCAGCTCCTTTGAAGCACATGGCAGATGCTGTACCCCTTGCCAGCCCTCCCTGAGGTAGCCACTTCCCAGGGCAAGTCTCTCCAGTTCCCTTGGAGCCTCCAGCACCCGGCTGGCTGCCTATCCCTTCATCTCTTTTACTTCACTTTTGGGGGTTTCCACATCCTGGCCCCTCCAGTTTCTTCATCCTCCTTACTTGCAGGCATCTCTTTCCTCCATCCTCCTCATCTGCCCACTCACGTGGTCGGGAGCTTTTTAGTACTAGTCACCTTCAAAGTCTTGCCTTCAGGCATCTGTCCCACTCTCTGCCCACTCCTTTCCATCTTTCACACTCACTGGAATGTGCCTCCTTCAGCAGGTCTCAGACCCCACTGCTTCCTCACTGCTCTGCAGCCGCCTTATGTGTGTTCCCCTCCCCCATTCTTAACCTGATTAGTTCCAGTGTCCCATCATGGTTGTACTGTTTTCCCTTTCCTCTCTCTTCTAGAAGAACCTCTCACATTGGTTAACCTAACTCAGATAGCTGAAAGTGCCTGGAGAAGAGCTGCAAAACTGTGCAGACTGATTCCATTTTAGATTCAAGTCCAGAGATCTTAAATGGACTATAATACCAGCAACCCTGCCATGTTGCTGTAGTCACTTTGGTTCCCACCCTCCCTTCTCTTCGAACTGTCACCATGCTTCTTACTTGCAGCTGATGACCTTGTTTCTTTCTTTTTTTTTTTTTGACAGAGTCTCACTCTGTTGCCCAGGATGGAGTGCAATGGCACGATCTCAGCTCATTGCAACCTCCACTTCCTGGGTTCAAGCGATTCTCCTGCCTCAGCTTCCAGAGTAGCTGGGATTACAGGTGCCTGCCACCACACCCGGCTAATTTTTGTATTTTTAGTAGAGATGGGGTTTCACCATGCTGGTCAGGCTGGTCTTGAACTCCCAACATCAGGCGATCTGCCTGCCTTGGCCTCCCAAAGTGCTGGGATTACAGGCGTGAGCCACCGTGCCCAGCTGATCTTGTTTCTTGTTTCACTTTTTTTTTTTTTTGAGACAGGGTCTTACTTTGTCACCTAGGCTGGAGTGCCATGGCGTGATCCCGACTCACTACAGCCTCAACCTTCCTGGTTCAAGTGATCCTCCTGTCTCATCCTCCCCAGTAGCTGGGATTACAGGCACACACCACCATGCCCGGCTAATTTTTGTATTTCTGTAGAGATGAGGTTTCACCACGTTGCCCAGGCTGGTCTCGAACTCATGAGCTCAAGTGATCTGCCTGCCTTGGTGTCCCAAAGTGCCAAGATTACAGGTGTGAGCCACTGCACCCAGCCTGTTTCACTTCTAATCACTAAATCTGTGTCTTTGCTCAGCACCCATATTCTCTGCTATCCCTCTGAATGCCGTTCCTGCTTCTCCCTTAAACTCCAGGCTCATATATCTGTAAGAATCAAAGAAAGAGGAGAGAAACACGAAGGGTGACTCGACAGTCAACAGGTTTGTTTCCTGGGTAACTGCCAAACTTCACCCTCTTACAATGGGCCTCAGTATAACAGTGGGCCTTAATAAGGACATTCTGTTCCCTTCAGGTGCGCTAAGGGAAGCTAAAAGCAGACTTGGGGAGTATGCCTGCAGCTGCAGAAAGTTGTATGGGAACAGACACACAACTCTCCCTCCCAGATAAGCACAACAGAGAGACACAGAAACAGTTCAAGCCTTTGATAAACTCTCCCGCCCTGAATCCTTAAAAACTCAGTCTGTAGGAGAGTGTGGCTCTGACCTAACTCGGTCGGAAGTCCCTCCCAGGTTTGAAATAAACCTGTTGACTGTCGAGCCACCCTTCGTGTTTCTCTCCTCTCTCATCTTTCTTTAGTTCTTACAATACCCACTGACCATTTCGGAACCTCCACTGGAATGTCTAACAGGCAGCTCAGACTTAACAGCCAAAACAGAGCTCTTGTTTTGACCTCAAAACAGTCCTTCCCCAGGTTTTCGTTGACTCAGCAAATCACATACTCTTCGGCCAGCTGCTCAGATCCCAGGGTTCTTCCTTCCCTTCTTCCCCTCATGTCCCACAACTAACTGGTCTGCAGATTATGCCTCTTCTGCCTTTTCCATCTGGACTCACAGCACTCATGGCCCCTCTTGCTTATCCAAATGATGCTCATGGCTGGCGTGGCCTGAGCAGTACTCATCTCCCTCTTCCCACTCCCCTCCAGTCTTCTCTGCAGAGCAGGCAACATGCATATTAAAAAATGGACATCAGCAGCCGGGCATGGTGGCTCACCCCTGTAATCCCAGCACTTTGGGAGGCAGAGGAGGGAGGATTGAGCCCAGGAGTTCAAGAGCAGCCTGAGCAATGGTGAAATCCTGTCTCTGAAAAAACCAAGGCTGGGCGTGGTGGCTCATGCCTGTAATCCCAGCACTTTGGGAGGCTGAGGCAGGTGGATCACCTGAGGTCAGGAGTTCGAGACCAGCCTGGCCAACGTGGTGAAACCCCGTCTCTACTAAAAATACAAAAATTAGCTAGGCATGGTGGCGGGTGCCTGTGATCCCAGCTACTAGGGAGGCTGAAGCAGGAGAATTGCTGGAACCCCGGAGGTGGAGGTTGCAGTGAGCCAAGATTGTGCCATTCTACTCCAGCCCAAGCAACAACAGCGAGACTCTGTCTCAAAAACAAACAAAAAAAACCTCACCAAAAACCAAACAAACGAAAAAACCAGAAAACAAAAGACTTGGGGCATAGAGGCACACTCTGTAGGCCCAGCTACTCGGGAGGCTGAGGTGGGAGGACTGCTTGAATCCAGGAGTTTGAGGCTGCAGTGAGCTATGATTATGTCACTGCACTCTAGCCTGGGCAACAGAGGGAAACTCTGTCTCCGGAAAAAAAAAAAAAAGGACATTAGTGGTGTCAGTCCCCTCCTCCATACTCTCTCTGAGCCTCCTGTTACTGTCAGCCTAATGTCCAAGCCACTTACCAGCTCTGTAAGGCCCACCTGACCTGGCCCCAGTCCCCCATCGCCTGCTGCTGTCTGCCTCACCTCTAGCTACATCCCAATACCCCAAGACTGCAGAGCTCTTCAGCCTGAGGCCTGTGCACTAGCAAAGCCCTCTTCCCCAGATCCAGGTGCTCAATCTTTGCTGAAATGTCACATTCCCAGTGAGGCCATCAACCACTCTATCTAAAATAACCCCATACCCGTCTCCTTCAGGTTCTGTCCCTTTCCTTGCACTGTTTTCTTCATGTCTGGAATCAATTTCCACTCCGTCCATGTTTTTGAGCCTGTACTGTGTGCCAGGCACTGGTCTAGGCACAGGGGAACACCTGTCAGGTGCTGTTGAGAAGAATCAAGCAGCACAAAGGGCTGAGAAGTGATGGGCCGACCTCTTAGAAAGGGTGGTCAGGGCAAGACTCTCTGAGGAGGTGACAGTTAAGCAGAGACCTGAATGAGACATATCTGAAGGAAGGGCAGTGAGCCAGAGTTCACGAGGGCAGGCGTGTGCTTTGGGTGTTCAGTGGGTGTCCACAGGAACCACACAGTGGCCAGTGTGGCTCAAGTTTACAGAACAAATGGGAGTGTGTCAGAGGCCAAGTTGTCTAGGGCTTTGGGAGTTGAGCCTAAGGAGTCTGGCCTTCATCTGGAGGGCGCTGGAACCACAGGAGGGTCCCAAGCAGGAGGGGAATGCTCACTTGTTAAAAGTGTAGAAATTGGATTGAAGTGGAGAGAAAGGAGATGGGGAGGCAGTGGCAGAAAAATGTAAGGTTACAGACTCAGAAGAGATCTGACTGAGTGTGGTGGCTCACGCCTATAATCCCAGCATTTTGGGAGGCCAAGGTGGGAGGATTGCATTACCCAGGAGTTTGGCAGCTTAGTAAGACCCTGTCTCCCTGTCTCTACTAGAAAAAAAAAAAAACAAAAACAAAATTACCTGGGTATGGTGGCATGCACCTATAGTTCTAGCCACTGGGGAGGCTGAGGAGGGAGGATCCCTTGAACCCAGGAGTTTTAGCTTGCAGTGAGCTATGATTGCACCATTGCACTCCATCCTGGGCAACGGAGTGAGATCCCATCTCAAAAAAAAATTGGATGATTTCTGATACAGTCTGAATTTTACAGATGAAAAAAGGCTCTGCACTTCAGTGAGTTGTCTCAGATCAGGTGCCAGTGAATGGCATGGTTAATATTAGAGCCCAGACCTTTTAATTCCTCTGGGGTTACGGGCAACTGGTTTGGGCTGAGCCTGGGGTGTGGGCCATGGGGAATGACTGCTTTGGGTACACCTTGAGGGAGGGCTGGTAGAAAGAGTAGGAAGAGTTTCTTTTGACTTTAGCCATTGTATTTCCTAGTGCCGCTGAACAAATGACCATAAACTGAGTGGTGTCAAGCAACAAAGATTTAATATCTTCTAGTTCTGGAGGCCAGAAGTCTGAAATGGCTTTCACTGAGCTGAAGTCAAGGTGTCTGCAGTGCTTGATCATTTCTGGATGCAGTGGGAGGATCTGTTCCTTGCCTTATGCAGTTTCTAGAGGCTACTTACCCTCCTTGTCTTATGCCACTTTATCCCCTTTAAAGCCTGCAGTGGCTGTTGAGTCTTTCTCACACCTCATCATGCTGACACTGACCCTCTTGCCTCCGTCTGCCCCCCTCCCTCTGCTGTGACTGCCTTGGGCCCACCTGGGTAATCCAGGATCATCCCCCAATTTAAAGGTCAGCTGATGAGCAACCTTAATTCCATCTGCACCTTAATTCCCCGTTGCTGTGTAACCTCACGTATTCACAGGTTCTGGGCATTGGGGCATGGATGTCTTTGGGGGCCATTATTCTGCTCACCACAACCAACTTTTTGTAGTTTCATAGGTGGTTGAAATGAAAGCTCTTGTCTTGTATTTTTGCCTTCTAGAGATTTTTGCTGTGAGAATTAATTACCAGTAACAGTTCAATATGGGGGACATTCTGGCTCATGAATCTGAATTACTTGGACTAGTGAAAGAGGTAGGTATATTATACAAAACAGGTCACAGAGAAACAGATCTTGAAAACTTGTGTTTTAAAATGCAACAAACTATTTAGTGCCTTGTAATGTTTCTTCTATTGCTATGTTGGAGCTATTTTTCTATTATATAATATTCCATGTATTTACATTTTGGTTTTATAACTAAACAAATCTTAAAGCCACTTAAAAAGTCCCTTGAAAGAAAATTATAAAAGCAATACATGTCCGTGGTAAAAGATTCAAGCACTACAGAAGTATAAAAAGGAAATTTCCCTCCCAGACTTTTTTCTATGTATAGTAAAAATATATTCACATGCCTGTAGTTTGTTTTACAGAATGGGATGATAACATTGTTCTGTAGCTTGCTTTTTATCTGCCAACAATAATATAGCATGAACATCTGCCTATGATCGGCCCTAGACATTTGAATGCCATGGAGTATTTCATTGAGTGGCTGCATCATAATTTTTTTAACTCATTGTCTGGTAATGGCCTAGGTTTCCTACGCTAAAAGCTTTGACAAGTAGGGCCCAGGCCTTAAACTTTCTGGTGCTAAAGAAATGGTTCGCGCTTGCTGCTGCTTAACTGTGTGAGTAACCACCTGCAGATTGCGAGAGCCACGGGCCTGGAGCAGGGATGAGGCGCCCACCGTGCAACTGCAGATTTGGAATTTGGTGGTGTGATGGCGAATATATTCTTTTTTAAAAAATTTACATTTAAAAATCTTTTTAGAGACAAGGTCTTGTTCTGCCGCCTAGGCTGGAGTGCAGTGGCATCATCATGGTTCACTGTAGCCTTGAACTCCTGGGCTCAAGCAATCTGCCTGCCTCAGCCTGCTGGGTAGCTGAGACTACAGACGTGCACCACCTTGCTCAGCTAGGTTTTATTTTAATTTTTGTAGAGATAGGATCTCACTCTGTTGTCTAAGCTGGTCTTGAACTCTTGGCTTCAAGCAATCCTCCTGCCTCAGCCTCCCAAAGTTGTGGGATTGCAGGCATGAGCCACTGCACCCTACCTATATAACACATTTTCTTTTAAAAATTTATTTATTTGAGATGGGGTCTCGCTTTGTTGCCCAGGCTGGTCTCAAAGTCCTAGGCTCAAGAAATCCTCCTACCTCAGCCTCCCAAAGTGTTGGGATTACAGGCATGAGCCATGCCACCTGGCCTATACCATTTTTTCTTTTTTTTTCTTTTTTTTTTGAGATGGAGTCTCACTCTGTCGCCCAGGCAGGAGTACAGTGGTGCTATCTCTGCTCACTGCAACCTCCACCTCCTGGGCTCAAGCGATTCTCCTGCCTCAGCCTCCTGAGTAGCTGGGACTACGGGCACGCACCACTGTGCCCGGCTAATTTTTGTATTTTTAGTAGAGATGGGGTTTCACCTTGTTGGCCAGGCTGGTCTCGAATTCCTGACCTCATGATCCACCTGCCTTGGCCTCCCAAAGTGCTGGGATTACAGGCTTGAGCCACTGCTCCTGGCCGGTGGTTCTATTTTTATTTTTTTGAGGAGCCTCCATACAGTTTTCTATAATGGCTGTACCAATTTACAATCTCACCAACAGTGCACAAGTGTTTCCTTTTCTCCACATCCTTGCCAAGACTTTTTATCTTTCGTCTTTTTTGTAATAGCCATTCTGACAGGTGTGAGGTAATTATGTCTCTGTGGTTTTGATTTGCATTTCTCTGATTGTTAGTGATGTTAAGCACCTTTTCATGTATCTGTTGGTCTTTTTAATGTCTTCTTTGGATAAATATCTATTCAGATCCTTTGGCTGTTTTTTAATTGGATTATTTGTTTGTTTTGCTGTTGAATTGAATTATTTATTTTTTATAGTATTTAGATTTTGCTGAATTTGAAGACACCTTGAAAACATTTTCAAAAGAATGCAAAATAAAAGGAAAACCATTGTGTAAAACAGTAGGCGGATCTTTCAGAGACTCCAAATCATTGACAATTCAGGTAACATTTTGCTTATTTTTCATCCCTGTAGATAATTCAGGATGCTCCCAACTTGTGGAAAATGCTGCTGTTGGATAGTGCTAGAATAGTTTTTGAGCACTTGCTCAGAGTTACTTTAGATGGCACAAGTGTTTATAGATGAACTAATAATGTCATTTTAAATCTCTGTACCCTCCTCAGGAAATGTGTGGCCATATAAGATCTTTCACAAACATTTCTTGGGAAGAAGGAAAAGAAGAAACCTTGCAGTGTTTAGGAACTGAGACAATTGTAGCCTTCCTCCTGAGGAGTTTCAGGTTATTAATTCTAGGCACTGGGGATCCAGCAGTGAACAAACAAAATCCAGCCCCTTGCCAGCTCAGCATTTGCATTCTAGCTTGGGGAGGTTGGAGGGAACAGGGAGCAAGAGTGAGACTGACAAGGCGGGTCTGTGAAAGGAAGTCTGAGCAGCTCTGTGAATACCAGTGGGCTGCAGGGGCACAGAGGTTATACAGACCTCAACTCTCAGGGTTAGAAAGGACCTTAAAAATCCTCGACTAGGCATGGTGGCTGACTCCTGTAATCCCAGCACTTTGGGAGGCCGAGGCAGGAGGATCGCATAAGCCCAGGAGTTCAAGACCAGCCTGTGCAACACAGTAGGACCTCGTTTCTTTTTCTTTTTTTTTTGAGATGGAGTCTCTCGCTCTGTCACCCAGGCTGGAGTGCGCTGGTATGATCTCGGCTCATCGCCACCTCTGCCTCCAGGATTCAAGCGATTCTCCTGCCTCACCCTCCGTAGCAGCTGGGATTACAGGCACATGCTACTGCGTCTGGCTAATTTTTGTATTTTTAGTAGAGATGGGGTTTCACTACGTTGGCCAGGCTAGTCTTGAACTCCTGACCTCAAGTGATCCGCCTGCCTTGGCCTCCCAAAAGTGCTGAGGTTACAGATGTGAGCCACCATGCCCAGCCAGAACCTCGTTTCTATAAAAAATAAAAAATTGGCCAAGCATGGTGGCATGCACCTGTAGTCCCAGCTACTTAGGTGGCTGAGGTAGGAGGATCACTTGAGCCTGGGAAATCAAGGCTGCATTGAGCCATGATCATACTGCTGCACTCCAGCTGTAGTGACAGAGTGAGACCCTGTCTCCAAAAAAATTAAAAAGTCATTATTTTAACCATTATTTGATGTCTCAATCTCATTTGTAATATGCCAGGTAAGTAATCAGTTCACCTAGAATATTTCCATTGACTAGAGACTGTACCATTTCCTGAGACAGCATGTTTCACATTTGGATGATTTTATTATTTATTTATTTATTTATTTGAGACGGGTTTGCGCTCTGTTGCCCAGGCTGGAGTGCAGTGGCAGGATCTCGGCTTACTGCAACCTCCGCCTCCTGGGTTCAAGCGATTCTCCTGCCTCAGCCTCCCAAGTAGCTGGGATTACAGGCACACACCATCATGCCCAGCTGGTTTTAGTATTTTTATTGGAGATAGGGTTTCACCAGGTTGGCCAGGCTGGTCTGAAACTCCTGACCTCTGGTGATCCACCCACCTCAGCCTTCCAAAGTGCTGGGATTACAGATGTGAGCCACCGCACCTGGTCTATTTTATTTTTATAATTAAAAAAAATTATGTGGAGACAGAGTCTTGCTGTGTTTCCCAGGCTGGTCTCAAACTCCCAATCTCAAGTGATCTTCCTGCCTCAACCTCCCAAAGCACTGGGATTATAGGTATGAGCCACTGCACCTGGCCTTATTATTTTAACAGATTTTTAAATTTTAACATACCTACTTCCAGAAATAATTTTAGGCTTGGCTTGCAAGCCCCTTGAGTAGCTGGAGTTCAAGTGGCATTCACTGCTGGTTTTCTCCTAGTCCTTGACTCCCCAGTGGCCTGGCATGGGCGCTGTTGAGAGAGGGACACTTTCTGAAGTGGCCTGTGGAGCTCAAGGCAGGGCTGAACCCTCTGCCTGCTCCGCTTCAGGCCTCTGGCCCCTGGATGCTGAGCTGCTGCTGCTTCCTGTCAACACAGACTCTTCTGTGGATGCTACAGCAGCCAGACCTCCCTGGCACCCCCCACACCTAGAACGATATGTTCAGAACATAAAAGACTATAGTCATTATTAGAGGTGAAAACAGGTTCTTAGAGTGAAGTGTGCTCTTCAGGAAATCAGCTTCACTCCCCAGCACCTGGCTTCCCTGGTTCTTTCTGGATGAAGAAAGACCTTTACCCTACACGTTGGAAGTATATGTGAGCATCTCTTAATTAAAGCTACCATTTGAGAGGAATATAGCAAATCCTCAATACCTAACTAGCAGAACAGTGAGACTCTTTTGTGAAGTTCACACATGACCAGATGATGTGATGATACAGGGTAAGGCCAACAGGCCCTGTGCCTTGAAGCTTCTTTGCGTATCGGTCCCTCCAGAGGTGGCTGCTGTACACTTTCCGCAACTGGTTTGCCATTGCGTTTCAGCTCCAGCTGCATCTGAGAACACTCAAATGTTTCTTTAGGTCTTTTTAAAAAATTGTGATTAAAGATAACATAAAATGTATCATCTTAACTATTCTTATGTGTACAGTTCAGTAGTGTTAAATGTGTTCACATTGTTGTGAAACAGATCTCTAGAATTTTTCATCTTACAAACCTGAAACTCTGTCCCCATTTAACAACTCCGCCTTTATCCTCCCCCTAGGCCTTGGCAGCCACTATTCTACTTTCTGTCTATGACTTGGCTACTTTAGATATGTCATATAAATGGAATTATGCAGTATTCGTCTTGCTATAATTGGCTTATTTCACTCAGCATAATGTTGTCAAAGTTCATTCATGTTGCAATGTATGACAAGATTTCCTTTCCTTTTAAAGGCTGAATAATAATCTGTGATATATATTCACAAACACACACACACACCCACACCCACACACCCACAGTTTATCTGTTCTGTTGATGGACACTTGGGTTGCTTCCACCTCTTGGCTATTAAGAATAGTGCTGTTGGGGCTGGGCGTGGTGGCTCATGCCTGTAATCCCAGCACTTTGGGAGGCGAGGTGGGCAGATCACCTGAGGTCAGGAGTTCAAGCCCAGCCTGACCAACATGGTGAAACCCCGCCTCTACTAAAAAAAAAAAAAAAAAAAAAAACAAAAATTAGCGGGGCATAGTGGCAGGCACCTGTAATCCCAGCTACATGGGAGGCTGAGGCAGGAGAATCACTTGAACCTGGGAGGCAGAGGTTGCAATGAGCCAAGATCGCACCATTGCACTCCAGCCTGGGGTAAAAAAGTGAGACTTTGTCTCAAAAAAAAAAAAATAGTGCTGCAGTGAACGTGGGTGTGCAAGTATCTCTTTAAGGCCTTGCTTTCTGTTCTTTTGGATGTATACCCAGAAGTATTGCTGGATCATATGGTAGTTCTATTTTTAATTTTTTGAGGAATTGCCAAGCTGTTTTACAAAGTGGTTATACCATTTTCCATTCCCACCAGCAGTACATAAGCGTTCCAGTTTCTCTACATCCTTGCCAATGCTTGTTATTTTCTGTGTGTGTTTTTAAAATATTCACCATTTTGATGGGTTTGAAGTGATATCTTGTCATAGTTTTGATTTGTATTTCTCTGATGTCTTCAGGTCTATTTTTATATAACTTCAAAGACCTTGAAACTTTCTGATTGTCACAAGCATATCTTTTCTGCTCATCCAGTCAACAGCTGTGTCCCTCACTGTGGTAGATTTCCCAAATGAAAAATGCCTGGGTTGAATGAAGAAGAGTGGGGAAAAAATTTTAGAAAGAAAAATAAAAAAATATATCTAGAACTGAGGTTCAGCAAAATATGCTAATTGTTAGTGGAACTCAAAAAATAGTGAGTTTCCCCAAGCAGTTTTATGTGTATAGTTCAGTAGTGTTACGTATGTTTACAATGTTGTGAGATATAAGAAGCGTGTGTGTCTACAAGTTACTATTGATGGTGTAAACATTTTCTCATCTTGTTGATTCTGCTTTGATCATGGTTTATAGAACATCACTAATATTTTGTGACTGTAAATTATAATAGCGGATTCTTTTATGTGTGGGAATTATTTTAAGCTCAGGGACCATTTCCAGGTACAGAATATGATTCATGAGTTAGGAAGGATGATAGATGTGATTGTAATGACATAGCAAAGGTTTGTGGTTTCAGGTCTACAAATATAGACCTTAGAACAAACTGTAGATGGGCCATTTGACTTGTGGACTCTGCCAAGCCACATTGATAAAATAACTTTTCTTTAAGCCATAACATTTCACAAGAGTCTGCGCTCACCTCATCCACACAGTCAGAGAGCTCTTGGTCACCGCACTTCTCATGGCAAGGCCCCCTCAGGAATGGGCACAGGGTTTGCTTGGGACCTTGGCAGAGGCAAGCATGGGGCTGAGCCTGGCCCCATAGCACTGCCCCTGGGAGGATCCCTTCACGTTTGTGGCAGTCATTAACAAGCATGCAGGTCTCTGGTCAGCTTCCCCAAATTCTTCCAAGAGGTGCCTGCATTCAGCTGCTTGTGCTTTGTTTTGGCAACCCTCACCCACAGGCGCTAACACACTGTCCCTTGCCTGTGTCTGGGAGGAACAGAAGAGCCAGCCTTGAGGAGGTAGATGCTCATTGTAGGGCTTATTTGAAAAATTCTGAGTTTACTTGAAATGTAACTGGCACCTTCCAGCGTAAGGCAGTATTCAGAGACAGTTCTTGATCACATGACATAGTGAACATTTTTGTAATATTCAGATTTGAGGATTCCTTGCCAATCAACATCTTTGACTTATGTGTAACCAAACACTGTTACATTATTTGTTCTCTATACATTTCCATTTTATGTTAGAAAATTTGCTTATAAACAGATAAAACAAGTAATTTTTAAAAATGACAATTATGCAGGAAAATTATCTGTAAACGTTTTTTCTTTTTTTCTTTTTCTTTTCTGAGACAGGGTCTCATTCTGTTGCTTAGGCTGAAATACAGTGGTGCGATCTCAGCTCAGTGCAGCCTCTACCTCCAAGGCTCAGGTGGTCCTCCCACCTCAGCCTCCCGGGTAGCTGGGACTACAGGCACACGTCACCACACCCAGCTAATTTTTGTACTTTTTGTAGGGACAGGGTTTCACCATGTTGTCCAGGCTCGTCTTGAGCTCCTGGGCTCAAACGATCTGCCCACTTTGGCCTTCTAAAGTGCTGGGATTACAGGTGTGAGCTACCACGCCCGGCCATGTAAACTCACTTTTTTGTGTTTTTTTTTGAGATGGAGTCTCGCTTTGTTGCCCAGGCTGGAGTGCAGTGGCGCAATCTCGGCTCACTCCAACCTCCACCTCCCGGGTTCAAGCAATTCTCCTGCCTCAGCCTCCAGAGTAGCTGGGATTATAGGCATGCACCACCATGCCCGGCTAATTTTTGTATTTTTAGTGGAGACAGGGTTTCATCATGTTGATCAGGCTGGTCTCGAACTCCTGACCTTGTGATCCACCTGCCTTGGCCTCCCGAAGTGCTGGGATTACAGGTGTGAGCCATCTCACCCATAAACTCATTTTTAGAAGTATAAAAGAACAATGGCCAATAATGGTGGTAAATAACGATGGTATTGGGTGGGGAAGTGGGGATTCTGTAGAAAATCCAATCTCAGAAACGCTGTTGCAGTTGAGCGTAAAATGTAAGTACAAACATCCTGGGCATTCGATACAAAAAGAACAGTAGCAACTGCATTGTTTTGGACTCTTAAGAAGTTCTTTGACTTCTGCCTGATACTTAAATCCACAGAATTATGCCACAGATATTTGTGACAGGTGAGTTATCTTCCTTGTGAGACAGGTGACATGATAATTGCCACCTCCTTTCTCCAGATTTCTTTGAACTAGTGCATGCTGAATCATGATGCTGTCATTGTCCCAGGTGGACTCACACAGCTCTGTGGTCAAACAGCACTGAGCCGGTGCTCCTTCCTCCATCTCCAGCCTTCTCTGTCGCTGCAGCTGCATCTGGCAGGCGTGGACAGTCACCTTATGGTATATTGGGGTCTGTGGTGGCTTCCTTCAGCTCCATATCAGCCTGGTGTGCTTCTAGCAATGGGGCAAGTGGCAGCGCTGTCTCCTAGGCCCAGGATTGACTGGGTCAGTGTGTGTGGGCTCCCAGCCACTCCAGGATGTGGAGCCATGCTGTCAGCAACCTTCCGTGCCTGTGAGGTTTGTTCCTGGGAGGCCTGGCTAGACTTGGTCTGGATAGCTTTTGTCAGTTGCACGCTGTGGGTCAGCAGGTCCAAAGGGTGACTTCAGTATATTTACGTGTCCGAGAGTTTTCTGGCCCCAAGTCTTTGTTCTGTGCCTGATTCTTTCCATTTCAAAGACCTTAAATGTTTTGTGTGTTCTTTATAGTGCCCAGATTAGATATTGCAAAGGTGTGGGAAACCAGGGTTGGTCTGCAGGAATCGCAGGCTCAGGAGCTTGAATCCTGTGGGATCTCTATTTTTCTATCCTTTACCTCTGAAAAGGAGTATATGGGAGATCTGTGGTGTTGAGTGGGTTGTGAGAATTTTGGGTGTTGAAATTTACAACGAGGTATATAGTCTGATGTCTTCTCCACAGAAGGATCTTGTCGCTGCATTTGACAACGGAGACCAGAAGGTGTTCTTCGATCTGTGGGAGGAGCACATTTCAAGTTCCGTCCGAGATGGGGACTCCTTTGCCCAGAAGCTGGAATTCTATCTCCACATCCATTTTGCCATCTATCTTTTGAAGTACTCTGTGGGGAGACCGGTGGGTTTACCTGGTGATGCGGGTGGGTCTGAGTGGTGTGTGAAGGAACAGTGTTTGCTGTCATTGTCCACATGGGCATGGATTTCATATGTGGCTGTGCTGTCATAATGCTTACAAGGTACAGGCATCCTCTGTCCTGGTGAGTGATTTTCTACTGTATTCCCAGCAGTTTATATTCTAATTTCTATGGAGATTTAATAATTTCTGTAATCAAAGCTATATTCCTAAATACCTCAAGTTTTTGAAACCTCATCAAAATAAAGTTTATTTGGCAACTTAGTATGTAGGCGTGTATGTCTAAGAGAACATATATTTCAGCTGCATATTAGACCCTATATTAGAACATAAATTTATTTACTTATTTATTGTAGAGAAAGGGTCTTGCTATGTTGCCCAGGCTGGTCTTGAACTCCTGGGCTCAAACAGTCCTCTCACCTTGGCCTCCCAAAGTGCTGGGATTATAGGCGTGAGCCACTGTGTCTGGCCAGAACACACATTTAAACTTAAGTAGTGGAAAAGAGTACGTCTCTTTGTGGAAAGTCCTTTTGAGTGATAGGTTGAATTTAGCATCTGCAGTCCTTTCCCAGATGGGGCTGGAGATGGGAAGAGAGGAGAAGGCTGAAATGTGAAGCTGCTGCGGTGGCTGAGCTTTGAGTGCAGAGTAAATGACAGAAGGGCAGCAGAGGCAAGCTGGCATTTGACCCCGTGCATTAATGACTGCCCTGTGGACCAAGGTGAACACATGAGAATGTCAGAACACCAAAGGTGGGGACAGTGGTGGAGGGAGCAGCAGGACCATACATTGTGGTAGCTGTTGTTGGAAGGCTCTTCCTCAGGTTATCACTCTTGCAGGGAAGATCACAGGAGATTTTCATTTTCTGTTTGTATTTCTGTTTAAGTCTGGGGGTCAAAAAAGGGCTCATGGTATAGGTCAACTGAGATGTGTTTGTAAGAACAGGCTTAGTCTGTGTATGAGACTGTGAAGGCCATGATTGGTAGAGCCAGTGTGGGAGCAAAGCCCCACATTCACCTCCTCTGGTTTTCTCACTGAGGGCCAAGAGGAGATAGAAGCCCCGAGAGGGGAACTGACTTGCCTGGGATCCACATGGAATAGTGACACAGAGCGAGCCCAGGCCTTAGCACAAGAAAGGAAAGGAGTGACTTGGAAGCTTTTGTTTCCAACACCATAAAGAAATGCCTGTTAATCTTTGGAAACCGCTCCTGCTGGAGGCATGGGAATGCAGACAGATATTTATTTATATCTGAAAAGTAGAAGCGATGTGTCCATGTAATAATGGGGAAACTAGTTAAATAAATGTGATAGACAACACGAGGTTTTGTCCTGCCATTAAAAATGTTTATGAAGAATTTTAAGGACATGAGAAAATGGCAATAATAAAGTTAAAAAGCAGCATATTGAACTGTATATATAGTTCTCTGATCTTCCTGACATAGTTTCATTAAGGGGGAAATTTAGGGTGGATGGTAGAATTCTAGAGACAATGCACCTGCCAGGTTAGATAGGGGATGCCAGCGACACGACTGGGACAGAAGGAGCCTCAGAGAGAGGATGGGGTGAGCAGATAGACTGGGCATTGATCTGGAGACCTCAAACAAGTGTTTTCCCTTCTTCTAGGACAAAGAGGAGCTGGATGAAAAGATTTCCTACTTCAAAACCTACCTGGAGACCAAAGGGGCAGCCTTGAGCCAGACCACAGAGTTTCTTCCTTTCTATGCCCTTCCTTTTGTTCCCAACCCTATGGTGCACCCCTCATTTAAAGAACTCTTCCAGGCAAGTGTCAGCTTTTAACTCTTGTGTCAGATCCTGGGTGACATTGTGGTTTTACCTTCTATATGCTGGGGGCTTCTGAATGATGCTTTAAAAAAACTAAAATTTGCTTACATTAGTATTATTTTTAGTTATAACCATAATTTGTTTAGTCAGTCTCCTATTGGATGGTTAGTTAGGTTTGGTTTTTGCCATCCTCTACTAGCAGTGGTTTGCAACTTGTGCATACATTAAATCTGGAAGAGTTACAGTAATTAACACTTTGTAATAGCAAAAACTAGGAACAACCCAGTTGTACACCAACAGGAGCATGCATAAATACATTGTGTTATATTCACACAATGGAATATTATACATCAATGAGAATGAATGAACTAAATTACACATTGATGAAATCTTAAGCCAGATACAAGAGAGGACATGCTATGTGATTCCCTTTGTATATACATCAAAGCAAACAAAAGTAGTTTTTAGGCATATGTGTACCAGTGTTAAAATGTTACAGAAAGTTGGCTGAGCACAGTGGCTCACGCCTGTAATCCCAGCACTTTGGGAGGCCAAGGTGGGTGCATCACTTGAGGCCAGGAGTTCGAGACCAGCCTGGCCAACACGGGGAGACCCCATCTCTACTAAAAGTACAAAAATTAGCCGGGTGTGTAATTCCAGCTACTCAGGAGGCTGAGGCAGAACAGTTGTTCAAACCCAGGAGGTGAAGGTTGCAGTGAACCAAGAGTGCCACTGCACTCCATCCTGGGCAACAGTGAGACCTTGTCTCAAAAAAAAAAAAAAAAAAATTACAGAAAGTAAGGATTCTCACCTGCTCGAATGGCAACTTAACAATTTTTACATTATCACACACAGAATTGACTTTTCAGGATGTATAGTTCTATGAATTGTAACACACATATGTTTTGTTTGTTTGGTTGGTTGGTTTTGTCGCCCAGGCTGGAGTATAGTGGTGCGATCTTGGCTCACTGCAACCTCTGCCTCCTGGGTTGAAGCGATTCTCTTGCCTCAGCCTCCTGAGTTTAGCTGGGACTACAGGTGCGCACCAGCACACCTGGCTAATTGTTGTATTTTTAGTAGAGATGAGGTTTCACCATGTTGGCCAGGCTGGTCTTGAACTCCTGACCTCAGGTGATCCGCCTGCCTCGGCCTCCCAAAGTGCTAGGATTACAGGCGTGTGCCACCGCGCCTTGTTTGTTTGTTTTTTGGAGACAGAGTCTCATTCTGTCACCCAGGTCACTCTCACTCAACAGCAACTGATGCAATTCTTCCAAATCCCAGTACATTTCAGCATCCCATTCAGTTGTAATTCTGTAAAACAACTTTCATCCCTCCTGAATAGTAACTGCTAAACTGAAGGTTACTTAGTTGACCGCTTTCATTAAAGCAGGCCTTTTGTAGAGTAGCCCAAGTTGAAATTTTTGCTGTTTTTTCTTGATCATTCTAGATTTAGTTTTACCTACTTCCTCTCCCAGAAGTTTGAAGAAAAAAGTGGTTAAGAAGGTGATTAAATTTGGAAGGGTTCAGATGTCTTCGAGGATTAAAACAAAGAAAATAATAAAAATAAATTTTAAAAAATTAAAAATTAAATTAAAAAATTTCTAAAAATAAATATTCTTGGAAGGAGATGGTAGATTTTCTCACAGTGAGACTTCTGTTCCTAAGTATTCTGTTCGTGAATATTCTGGCATAGTGGCATAGATAAAGCTTGGATCCAGGTGGCAGTAGAGCTGGCAGAATCGGGGATGGGGCCTAGCAGAGGCTGCAGCTGGCAGCTTGACTCACTCAGATTTGGTGTTCCAAGGTGGAGTTCAGCTTCTGGTGGTTTAAGGAATTTAATGACCTTCCGTATTCATGGAGATTCATTTTATTCCATTTGTTTTCTTTTGTTAGTCTACATATGTTCTTTTAATGGTAATCACAGATATTTTAATATGTATACATAATAAAGTCAGTCTTTTGTTTTTTTTTTTTTTTGAGATGGGATTTCACTCTTGTCACCCAGGCTGGAGTGCAATGGCTCGATCTTGGCTCACTGCAACCTCCACCTCCCGGGTTCAAGCGATTCTCCTGCCTCAGGCTCCTGAGTAGCTGGGATTATAGGCATGCGCCACCATGTCCGGCTAATTTTTGTATTTTTAGTAGAGACGGGGTTTCACCATGTTGGCCAGGCTGGTCTCAAACTCCTGACCTCAGGTGATCTGCCTGCCTCAGCCTCCCAAAGTGCTAGGATTACACGTATGAGTCATCACGCCCAGCCATAAAGTCTAAATTTAATCTTTATTTTCTTCCAGAACATTCAAGGAACTCAGAATGCATTAACTTCATTCATCCCCTTCACAATTTATGTCCTTTTTTTTTTTGTCAAGTATCTTAGTTATATATTTTAAATGTACAAATTAAGAAGTTTTACTATTTTACGCAATCAGTGTGTGTAGATTTTCCCTTATAGCTACCAGTATTTTTGTTCATCATTCCTTCTTGTGTTAACGACCTTCCATCTGGGATAGTCGTCTCCTCTTATTTAAGTACATGTCTTTAAAACCCCATTTCCTTGAAGATCTCTTCTTTCAGTTCTTGTTTGACTACAGTGTCTTTATTGCTTTCTCAGATAGGATTAGAATACTAGGTTTAAAGTTATTGTCTCTTACTACATTGAAGATACAAATCCTAGCTAGATTGCATCATTTCGTAGCTCGCATTGCTGCTATTTTGAAGTTGGCTGTCAGTCTAATTGCCGTTCCTTTGAAGGTGATCAATCTCTTTTCTCTGGCCTCTGGGTTTGTATCATTTCCCTACAGTGTTTCTAGGGATAGATTTCTATTTTCACTTGAGATTTGTTGGGTTTCCTGGATGTGAAGTTTTGTGTCTTTCAACAACTCTGAAAAATTCTCAGTTAGTATCTCTTTGTATATTATCATTCTCTTTATTATCTCCTAGATATCTGACTAAATGTATGTTAGACCTATTATATTCTCCATGTCTTTTTTTTCATTAAAAAAATTGTAAAATACACGTAACATAAAATTTACCATTTTGACTTTTTTTTTAGTATTAAAGAGATGGGGTCTCACTCTATCCCCCAGGCTGGAGTGCATGATTATAGCTCACTACAGCCTTGACCTCCTGGGCTCAAGTGATCCTCCCACTTCAGCCTCCCGAGTAGCTAGACTATAGGCATGCGCCACCACCATTTTGACCATTTCTGAGGGTTCAGCTGAGTAGTGCTAAGAACGTGCACATCATTGTGCTTGCCATACCTTTTAACATCTTATGTTTCCTTCTCTTAATCTCTCTGGCTGTATTCTGGGTGATCTCTTCACATCTGCCTTCCAGTTCACAAACTCACCCTCCAGCTATGTTTAGTCTGTTCTTTAACGTTTTCATTGAATTTGTAATTTCAGTTAACTCTGTTTTTTTAGAAGTTTATTTTTTTGTTGTTTATTGAAATTGCTGGGACATCTTTATAGTCTCTCATTCCTTCCTGTCTTTTATTTCTTTAACACATTAAAACTTTAGGCCAGGTGCAGTGGCTTACACCTCTAATCCTAGCACTTTGGGAGGCCAAGGTGGGCGGATCACCTGAGGTCAGGAGTTCCAGACCAGCCTGGCCAACATGGTGAAACCCTGTCTCTACTAAAAACACAAAAATTAGCTGGGCATGGTGGCTAATGCCTGTAATCCCAGCTACTCCGGAGGCTGAGGCAGGAAAATCTCTTGAACCCGAGAGGCGGAAGTTGGAGCAAGCCGAGATCACACCACTGCGCTCCAGCCTGGGCAACAGAGCGAGACTCCATCTCAAAAAAAAAAAAAAAAAAAATTCCTTGGCTTCCTTGCTCTAATTTTCCTCCTGTCTCTGACCTCCTGTTCATTTAACAAATTGAGCCACCATGCCCAGCTTGGAAATGTTCTTATTCTCAGAGTTGAAAGCACAGAAAAAATAAGAATGGTCAAGAAAAAAATAGGTGACTCATATCCAAAGAGGCTTTATTTCAGTCTCATCCCTGTCATTAGCAGAGCATCATAAAGTAAGTAATTACATTGAAAACACATATTTGTTGGTAATACAAAATAGTAATCAACAACAGAGCAATCTAACTGGAAGTCTGTATGTCCCAAGCATTTTGTTTTGTTTGTTTTTTGAGACGTAGCTGTCCTTTCCTGAGATTCTTCTCTGTGTGGTTGAGCGTAGACCACCTTGAGTTGTAGCACCTGGGTGATTTCCCTAGGGCTGCCCTAGCAAAGTACCACAGGCCAGATGCCTTAAGACAGCAGGCATTCGTTGTCTTACAGTTCTGGAGGCTGCAAATCTGAAATCAAGGTGTTGGCAGGGCTATGCTGTCCCTGAATCCTAGGGGAGGATCCTTCCTTTCCCCTCCCAGCTTCTTGTAGCCACAGGTGTTCTGTGACTGTGGCAGCATCATTCCAGTCTCTGTCTCCATTGTCACATGGCCGTCTTCCTTCTGTGTCTGTGTCTAAATTTTCTTCTTCTTGTAAGGACATATTGGATTAAGGTCATATTGGATTAAGGACACACCCTACTCCAGTGTGACCTTATCTTAACTTTAATTACATCTGCAATGACCCCATTCCCAATGACCTCATGTTCTGAGGTACCAGGGGTTAGGACTTCAGCATGTATTTTGAGGGAACACAGTTCAATCCATAATAACACACACCTTATAAACAAAGTTATCATGCAGTATCAGGGAATTACACAATTTTTTAAAAATATAAGAACTCTCTGGTTGGGCATGGTGGCTCATGCCTGTAATCCCAGCACTTTGGAAGGCCAAGGCAGGTAGATCACTTGAGGTTAGGAGTTCGAGACCAGCCTGGCCAACATGGTGAAACCCCGTCTCTACCAAAAAAAAAAAAATACAAAAATTAGCCAGGCTTGGTGACCCTCGACCCAGCTACTCAAGAGGCTGAGGCAGGAGAGTTGCTTGAACCTGGGAGGCGGAGGTTGTAGTGAGCATAGATCGAGCCACTGCACTCCAGCCTGGGTGACAAAGCAAGACTCTGTCTCAAAAAAAAAAAAGAACTTTTTGCTCATCTGGCAGTATTTTTTCTAGAAATCAGATGGCGTACTGGCTAGAATGATTGGGTAGGGGTGGGAGGCATGGAGGAGGGTACAGAGCTGGAGAGGGAGAGACAGTGGGGAAGGATGGAAAGGTCTGAGGGCCATGGGGCAGCATCCAAGAGGATGGTGGGTAAGAATTTTTAGTGGCTTCGCTGCATTTTTGTGGAACTTCTTGGTTTGGGTGGAAGATATTTCTGTATAAAGAGTATAAGGAAAATTGTCCTGAGACAAAGATTGTTACTTGTTATGTTTTTTCTTATTTAAGTCATTAATTTTTTCTTCTTGATGAGCATTATTTGAGATAAATAATTTGTTTTTAAAGGACAAATCATGCTGAGACTATATCATAATTCTTGATATGGTGGGGTATTTGTGGCAGAAAATAGCTTCTGTCCTTTTTTCTTATCTAGACGAGGTTTGTGGAAATGAGTCCCTTTCTTGGGGAGACTCTCAGTAACTTAGTGATAATTGTTTATGTTACACCTCCCAGTGCTGTGCGTGCCTAGACTGTACTGAACTATTTTTGGTATGCAGCCTAATAAGGTTCCTTGTCACGACTGTGTTTAAATCACATGAAATAGTCAAATCATGTTCAGGGTTATTTTTTCCCTGTTTATGAAAGAACTCTTATTTTTTCTTCCTACTGTGGGCACTTGAATCTTCTGTAAATGAGTTGGTCAGATGTCCTAAACCTGTTTTTCACAGCCTTACATCACTGGCATTTTGCTTTTGGTTTCAATCACTGTGCAGGGTTTTTAAGCCTAATGACCTCAACTTGATGATGCTATTGGTACTTAGTAATCTAATGTTTGTATTTTTGTTCCCTTTTTTCTTTAGGATTCCTGGACTCCAGAGTTAAAGTTGAAGTTGGAAAAGTTTCTAGCTTTAATATTTAAAGCCAGCAACACGCCAAAGCTTTTAACAATATATGTATCCTTTTGAAGCAAATAGAGACCACCTGTGGTTTTAGAGCAGATTTTATTTAGAGTAGCACGCTGGCTTAGGTTTATTTAGGTTGCCTCATTAAATCGGGATAATTAATAGTGTTGCTTTCATATTTACAAGGTCAATGAATCATTAGTGGCAGGGCCTATAGAGATCAATTTCTATATCATTGGATCTCTGAGACTTTCTTTTTGGCTAGGTCTTATTTTGATGTCACGTGGCTAGAAGTTGTCTTGGTAGAAAAGAAAGTTTGTCTTCTTGTAAAAGAATTCCTTGGGATAATTGTCCCTTTGCAGAATGTCACTTAACCACTTTTAAGCCCTTCAGGCCATGGCATATGGATCGGGTGACCATCTAACTTGTCATTCAAATTGGGACTTCTTTTTAAATAACTTTATTGAGGTGTAAATTTACATACCATAAAATCTACCCATGGTAAGTGTACAATTTAATGCTTTTTGGCAAACGTACAGAGCTGTGCAGTGTCACCACAGTCCAGTTCAAACTGGGACACTTTTGAAAGTAAAAAGGGACACTAACTGGACAAAGTACCAGGGTGACAGGTGTAAATAGAGCCTGTTTCAGGAAGAGCAGAACATTAGGTCACCCAACCCATGGAAGACTAATTTCCCAAAGGTTATTAGTTTTTAAAGACAAGTATCTCTTATTTGGAATAAAAATGTATCCAAAGTTATTTCATAACAAGAACATAATGTTTTGAATGGTAAAATTGGTCACTGTTTTGTTTAATTTCATGAAAAATTTAGGCTACTTTGCCACGTAATACCTTCTGCTTCCTTTCTAACTCCAAAGCATTTGACTTTCTTGACCTAATTGAGGTTTTATTTGTCACTAGGATTCCATGCTACATTTCTACTTGAGCTTCCTAAGCCTTCCCTGTTGCCTGTATTCAAATTCCTTAGCCTGGCCTGAGCCAAATGGACTGATCTACAGCTCTCCTCTCTGCCTTTATATCCTTAAGGCTTTTGTTTAAATTCTTCTCTTTACCTACATACCACGATGTTTGCATATCCAAACCTTTTTCTTCCTAGAGTTCCATATACAGTGATTTTCAATGAAACTAGAACTTTTCCAACTTGACTTATAATTATTTGAACACGCTTTAAAAAAGCATTTCTCAGCTTAATTTTTTTTTGATACTGCTCCTTGTGGAACAGGGCTACCCCATAGGCAGTGTGCCCAGAGTAGCTCAGCTTAATAATTATGGGTGCCAATATGTTAAGAATCTAATCAAAATGATTTACATGGTAAATTATATTAGTTATATTAATAATATATTAGTATACTCAAAACAGTACCTGACTGGGCCCTGCAGCTCACGCCTGTAATCCCAGCACTTTGGGAGGCTAAGACGGGAGGATCACTTGAGCCCAGGAGTTTGAGCCCAGCGTGGTCAACATGGCGAAACCCCATCTCTGCAAAAAGTACAAAAAGTTAGCTGAGCATGGTAGCATCCATATGACTATAGTCCCAGCTATCTGGGGGAGACAGGTGGGCGAATCACCTGAGCCCGGCAAGTTGAGGCTGCATTGAGCTGTGTATTTTGCCATTGAACTTCAGCCTGGGCAACATAGTGAGACCCTGTCTCAAAAAAGTAAGAATAAGAAAAGATCATAGTACCTATTTTATAGGAAGAGTATGAAGATTGAGTTAATACATATAACTTGTATGAAACAGTCCAGTATATAGTAAGTGCTTGATAACTGTTAGCTGTTGGCATTAGAATTTTTAAGTACTTGTCACCTTTCATCCTGTTCTACATGCTTTGAAGCATATGCTGAAATACAGCAGGTAACTGTAAATAACATTCTAATATTTTCCTTGTTACATGAAAATACTTGTAGTTCAGTTCAATACATTAAGCTTCTACTATGAGTCAAATATTGTTCTAGGATTTAGGGATATAAAGAAAAGGCCAAGATGTAATTCTCTTAGCCAAACTGGAGCTTTGAACAATAAAATAGGAGTCTGTGAGGCAAACAGAGGAGGGATGGGAATTACAGGTAGAGGGAACAGCCTGTGCAAAGGCACTGAGACAGTGCCTGGGAAACTGAAATAATTTAATATTACTGGAGCAGAGTATTGACATAGACAAACTCAGAGACTAGGCAGGGCCTAGGTCATAAAGGTTTATGCCAAGTCCTATAAAGAATAAGGAGCCTTTGAAGCATTTTAAGTAAGAGAATAACAGTTGTATTTGCAAAAAATAACTTTTTACTTCCTGATTATAAAATCAACTATATTCCTTATAGAAAATTTGGAAAGTACAGAAAGGTATTTAATACAGACATACACCCAAATTGTAATAAAGGTAGGTACATGTATGTGTGTGTATATTTCTATGCATTTTTATCAAAGGAAGAGAACATCTTCCCATATCATTAAATAGCTTTCAAAAGCAGGTTAAGTTCCCTCAGAGGTTTAAACATAGAGTTACCACATGACCCAGGAATTGGTCCTGGCTGTACACCCAAGAGCTATATACCCTAGCTATATACCCAAGAGAAATGAAACATACATATGTCCACAAAACAACCTGTACACAAATGTTCATAGTAACATTATTCGTAATAGCCAAAAAAATGCAAACAACTCAAATGTCTGTCATCTTATGAATGGATAAACAAACTGTGGTGTTATCCAAATGATGGAATATCATTTGATATCATCCAGCCATAAAAAGGAATGAAGCACTGATTCATGCTGTAACATGAATGATCCTTGAAAGCATTATGCTGACTGAAAGAAGCCAGTGGCAGGGACCAGGTATTATATGACTCTATTCATAAAATGTCCAAAAGAGGCAAATCTGGAGAGACAGAAAGTATATTAGTGGTTGCCAGGGGCTGGGGAGAGCAGGGAATATGGGAGTAACTGCCAGTGAGTACAGGGTTTCTTTTGGAGGATGATGAAAATGTTCTGAAATTGATTGTAGTGATGGTTGAATAACTCTGAAAATACTGAAAAGCATTGAAATGTACACATTGATTGATGATTGATTGATTGATTGAGTCAGAATTTTACTCTTGTCACCCATGCTAGAGTGAAATGGCGTGATCTTGGCTCACTGCAACCTCCGCCTCCCAGTTTCAAGCGATTCTCCTGCCTCAGCCTCCCAAGTAACTGGGATTACAGGCACCCGCTACCATACCTGGCTGATTTTTGCATTTTTAGCAGAGACAGGGTTTCGCCATGTTGGCCAGGCTGGTCTCAAACTCCTGATCTCAGGTAATCCACCCACCTTGGCCTCCCAAATTGCTGGGATTACAGGCGTGAGCCACCACACTGGCCTGAAAGGTACACTTTAAATAGGTGAATTATACAGTACGTGAATAAAGTTATTACCAAAATATTAAGGAAAAGTTTAAGACAAATTAAGGGAAAAGAAACATGTTAAGTAACTGTCTTCAGTCATGCAGCCAGACGTGTGGGAACTGAGATTTGAACCCAGGCAGTCTGGCTCCAGAGTCCATGGTCTTAGCAACACTGTGCTATGCTGTTTTCACCTCAATATCAGTTTCCTTAGGATAAAGCTTTGAATTGAAGTTAGAGTTGAATTATGTATAAAATCAGATTTGCATTTTTAGTTGGCTTGGTAGCAGTGGGGAAGGCCTTTGGAAGGGGATAGGAAGGGGATAGGAGGCTGTTGAAATAGTGCAAGACTTGAATTCAGACAGTGATAATTGAGATGGGGAGAAGAGGACTTGTTTGGGAGTGAGTCAGGCCAGTATGGAGAAGTTGCTTAGCTATTTACAGCAACAGTTGGAGCTGGCCCTCCCGGCTCCGAGAATTCTGTTTCACCATGCTGAGGTGCTTTCTCACATTGGCCACAGGATGTCCGATACCCCAAGTACCGTTCCCTGAATGCCTGTTTTCCTGAACTTCTTTTTCATCCCAGAAGGAGAATGGACAAAGTAACAAAGGTAAATCATCTAGATTTAAATTTGTCTAAAAACAACTTTGCCAGTTCAGGTTTGAAGTAGTAAGATCGGTGCAAAGGTGGAGAGAATTCATGATTTTGGCTTTAAGAGTCTAAATATTTATGAAAGGCTTTGCAGTCATAGTGACCTGCAGTTCCTTGAGGCCCATTTTCAGGAGGGCTGGTATTGTTAGCTTCATCTTGCATGTCAGGTAGCTAAGCCTTGCAGAAATGAAGAGAATCCAATAATATCCCAAAGGGAGGTAACTGCAGCAGCAGCACATTTTCCCTAGAAGGTGTAGGGCAGCATGGGTAAGGATAGAGTTCTTTTAATTTAATTTATTTTAATTATTTTAATATTTAACTTTTACCTTGAACTAGTCAACTGGGGTCTTCGAAGACATATGGAGTACCCATTCTTATCAAGCATTTTCCATTCCGAAGTAGGAATTCCAGTCTTCAGTTTGTAGCATAAAGTGTTATTTTTCCATGGTCAATCATTTTTACCAGAACTGTTCACTTTTGAGTAAGGTGAGAAAAAGTGTAGTTAATATGAAGTTGGTGGCCCCAGTTGGGGCACTGTGCCTCAGTTTTGCCTTTGATACTACATTTTGACAGCTGCTTAAATGATGCTGCTGGAAAGGGCCTGTGATGCGTGTCATCCCTCTGGTGAGTATTGATGGCATAACCCTCAGTTCCCAGTAGGTGGAGTGTGACTACGGGAGATCTTGTTCCATGCGCCAGCACATTTGCCCTTTCAAAGCAGAGTCATACCAGAGAGGATTTCAGAACTTCCTGCCATTGCTTTTTCCTGTTTCTTTTAGGGAGTGAAACTCTTTTAAAGAAAGGAAGCATTAATTAGTAAATTATTTAGCTGTTTACTCACCAGGGAGTTGGCAGATAAGCAATGGGGTTTGTCAACCTCAGGGAGAGCTTGGGTTTGGGTTTGTCACTCAAGATGGCTTTGGCAGCGTCAGCCTTTGAGAAGGCTTCGGATGCTTGGTTTTGCTCTTGGTAGCCTCAAGCATCCCCAGCTCAGCCGTTCTAAGTGTGTGACTGGTTCTGCCAGCCATGCTGACCCTTCTGTCGCTCAGAGGGGACAGGCCCTGCTGGCCCTTCATGGAGGAGCAGGGCTACAGATACGGCCCCATGGGATCAACCTGGACTGCTCCAAGGGTCGCAGGAGCACCCTGAGTCTTGGAGCTCCCCAAGGTTGCCCTACCCCCAGTACAGTATGTGGAGGAAGAATCCCAGCCTGCATCCTCAGCTCTGCAGGCCCGCTCTCTCAGTGCTAGCCTAGGCCCAGGCCTTGGCCACGGTGCGTCCCGGGCCAGTTTGCTCACATCCAACACAGCTGGCATCTTCAACTGGACTGGGACTTTGGATCTTGCCCTGCAGCTCCTGGAAATACACCTCAGCCCACTGTTCCATTGCTGCCTGACAGACCATCCCGACTTGGTGGCACAAAACAATGACATTCACTTATAATGGTGATGATGAGCCTGTATGGTCTGGGAGCTGTGGGCTCAGTTAAGCTGTTCTTCCTCAGCGTGTCTCTCAGGTGCAGTGGGCTGGGGCCAACTCCAAGGCACTCACACGCAGAGTGGTGGTCGTTGCTGGCTGTCACGTGGGGTCTCAGCAGAGGCCCTTGACGAGAACACCTGCGTGGCCTTGTGGTCTGGGCTTCCTCCAGGCATGTTGCCTGGTTTCCAAGGGTGAATGTCCCCAGAGAGAGCCAGGAGGAAGCTGTATCACTTTTTCTAACCCAGCCTCTGAAGTAAGTCAGTCATTTCTGCTGCATTGTTTCTTGCAAGTGAATTCCTAAAGCCCCCTCACCTTCAGAGAAAGGAAATTACGTTCCTCTTCTTGATGGGAAGGAGGGTGTGTCAAAGACTACAGGCATTTGAAAACCACCACCATACCCTGTATCCCTGGACCCTAGAGAACTGCCTTAGTTGTTAGTTGAATCTGCCAGGTCGCTGTTCTGAACTAGCCTTTGGACCCCCAGGCAATGGGGGCAGGAAGGTGGTGAGAAACTTCTCTCTCTGGTTCCTGAGTTTCTGCAGCTCATGTCCCCCTAGCATACACTGCATTTTTGAGCATAGCTTTCTTCTGGGAGCATTATGTAAATCTGATAAGTGGCCCAGTTTTGCAGATCAAATAAACATGGGAAGGGGAATGCAAATAAAAGAACTGTGTTTCTCTACAGGTTTTTAATGCTGGAATTTCAGTAAGGAGACCAGTTTTTAAGCCTTCTTTAGGGTCGATTTTAACTGAGTTTTCTGGAAGCCAAGCAGAATGGCTGTGGATTCGAGTCTGGCAAGCAAAGTGCATCTATGAAGGAGTGAACTCTGTAATGCGGTGTTGCTATGGAGATTGGAGATTCGCATTTTGGGCCCAGGCATGACAGTCATTTGTCACCCCCTTGTCCCCTCATCCTGCAGCTAAGGCTGTAATAACCAAAGGCACAGACATGCCCCCAGTTTAATTTAATTCTAGACTCAGGCATTGTTTTAAATGAAGTGGTTGTGTGATATCATTGTTGTGTGTATCTTGATAGGAAGTTTTCACGGTTAAGTAAGATTACCAGAAGCTTTTAAAGAAGGCAGGAAAGGCACTTGCAGCAGAAACTTCTCTCAAAAGGAATTACATTTGAAATGCTGTGTGGAATAAAAACAGTTTGACAATGTAGTAACATCGGATTATTATTTTCACCTAGTCACTTAAAAAGGATATAGAAATAGTATCTTTTGGCATTTCTAGCATGAATTGATTCAACCCTTTCAGAATGAGCAGTTGATCATTTTTCTGGAGTTTGGAGCCCTAAACAGTATTTTAAAAAGTAATGACTTATATTCATAAGTTACATTATAACTTTCTTCATCCAGTATCTGTGGATTAGCAAAGTAGCAAGGAGGTAATTTTTATCTGAATAGAAACAGGAAGGAGTATATCATTATAAAGACAGAGTGGTTAATTTTAGCTTTTCATAGTGGGTGAGAAAAACAATTCCATATTTAAAAGTTGATCATTTTGTCTTGAGCAGCCAATTAAAATCTCATTTACCCTTTAAAAAAAAGTACAGTGCCCTAAGTGAAGTAGAAAAGTTAAAAAAGAAAGCTTGAGTGGCGGGGAAGAGATTTACATCACTGTTATGTCAGTAATTTTGGATCTGAAGAGTCTCAATAAATTTCACTGGCATGACTAAGATGGTTTTATTAAAATAACATGGAGGTTATAATAAGACATCTCCATTAAAAGTTGAGGTCTTGTCACTAGGCGTGGTGGCTCATGCCCATAATCCCAGCACTGTGAGAGGCTGAAGTGGGAGGATAGCTTGAGGCCAGGAGTTTGTGACCAGCCTGGCCAACATAGTGAGACCCTATTGCTATAAAAACTAAAAAAAATTAACCGAGCGTGGCGACGTACATCTGAAGTCCCAGCTACTCAGGAGGCTGAGATGGAAGGATGGTTTGAGCCCAGGAGTTGCAGCGAGCTATGATCGCACCACTGCACTAGTCTAGGTGGCAAAGCCAGACTCCATCTCAAAAAAAAAAAGAAGAGGAAATTGAGGTCTTGCATGGGAAGGCATCTTGGCTTAGTTGTTCTTGTCTCATAAAACTTTTGACAGGGAAAATAGAAAGTCCTGTTTAATGCTCTGAAATAAAGCTGATGTGTTTGAGCTGTCACCCACGTAGCTTCTAGTCATGGACAGGTCTTGTTTGTAGCTAGTTAAGGTATCTGCAAGGTGATATCTCTGGGTAGCAGCCTTTCCTCCTAAGGAGTATACAGTTGTCCCTCAGTATCTACAGGGATTGCTTCCAGGACCCCCACAGATAACTAAAATCAACAGATGCTCAAGTACTTTATGTAAAATGGCATGGTGTTTGCATACAACCTACACACATCTTCCCATATACATTAAGTCATCTCTGGATTACCTATACCTAATACAGTGTAAATGCTGTGTATACTGTTGTTATACCATTTTGTTTACGACATGAAAATGATATGAAAAAAAGTCTGTATGTGTTCAGTACAGGTGCTTCTTTTCCCGAATATTTTCAACCTGAGGTGGTTGAATCCAAAGATGCAGTACCCATGGATATGGAGTGCTGACTGTATTTGAAAATGGTCACAAACATTTCAGCCCTATTGCCTGCTTCTCTCTTTCCAATAGACTGCAGGCAGTTAGGCCTTTTATCCCGGAGATGTGCCACACTTTGAAATTGTCATAAATTCTGATTCTGGGTTCCCAAGGCAAAAGTTCCACAGATAATCTCTTATGTTTAGTAAATTGCAGAATGAACTTCCGGGGGGAAGGGTTCCTTTGTGCAGTCCAGAGGGACTGCTTTGGGGACATTCACATTGGTGACTTGGGAGGTCATTGAGCCTAGCTAATGGGTTTTGGTACTTGATTCATCATGTACCACTTGGTCTGTGTTGAGAAAGTTTGCATAGATGTTCTCCAATACTTACGACTGCAATGTGGGATTATGAATAGTATTCTGTAGAATTTTCATCTTTGGAAGTTTTAACTTATCTAATTTTGAACTCTCTCTATATATATGAAAAACTTTATTTGTATTTATTTATTTTTTTGAGACAGCACTGTTGCCCAGGCTGGAGTGCCGTGGCATGATCTTGGCTCACTGCAACCTCTGCCTCCTGGGTTCATGCAATTCTAGTGCCTCAGCCACCTGAGTAGCTGAGATTACAGGCGCATGCCACCATGCCCAGCTAATTTTTGTACTTTTAGTAGAGACGGGATTTCACCACGTTGGCCAGGCTGGTCTCGAACTCCTGGCTTCAATCAATTCGATCGCCTTGGCTTCCCAAAGTGCTGGGATTATAGATGTGAGCCACCATGCCCCACCTGAAAAAAATTTTTTTTTTTTTGAGATGAAGTCTGGCTTGGTCGCCCAGCATGGAGTGCAGTGGCGTGATCTTGGCTCACTGCAACCTCCTGCTGCCAGGTTCAAGCAATTGTCCTGCCTCAGCCTCCCAAGTAGCTGGGATTACAAGAGTGCGCCACCATGCCCTGCTAATTTTTGTATGTTTAGTAGAGACGGGGTTTCCCCGTGTTGGCCAGGCTTGTGTCGAACTCCTGACCTCAGGTGATCTGCCTGCCTTGGCCTCCCAAAATGCTGGGATTACAGGCGTGAGCCACTGTTCCCGGCTGAAAAACTGTAATAATAGCACAAATTTAACACATTCCTTTTTTTTTTTTTTTTTTTTTTTTGAGACGGAGTCTTGCTCTGTCACCAGGCTGGAGTGCAGTGGTGCAATCTCGGCTCACTACAACCTCCACCTCCCTGGTTCAAGCGATTCTACTGCCTCAGCCTCCTGAGTAGCTGGGACTACAGGTGTGCGCCACCACGCCTGGCTAATTTTTGTATTTTTTGTAGAGATGGGGTTTCACTATGTTGGCCAGGGTGGTCTTGATCTCTTGACCTCGTGATCCACCCGCCTCGGCCTCCCACCAAAGTGCTGGGATTACAGGAGTGAGCCACCGCGCCTGGCCAAATTTATCACATTCTAAGAGGCAGAAGGTAGTGTGACCCCCTTTCCCTAATGTTTAAGGAGAATCTTGATAAATGATTTTCGGGGCCATTCTCAGGGGAGTCAAGTACTGGATGTAAATTCATGCCAGGTGACTTTTTTTTTTTTGAGACGGAGTTTCGCTCTTGTTGCCCTGGCTGGAGTACAATGGCATGATCTCGGCTCACTGCAACCTCCACCTCCCAGGTTCAAGCGATTCTCCTGCGTCAGCCTCCCAAGTAGCTGGGATTACAAGCATGCACCACCACACCTGGCTAATTTTATATTTTTAGTGGAGATGGAGTTTCACCATGTTGGCCAGGCTGGTCTCGAACTGCTGACCTCAGGTGATCCACCTGCCTTGGCCTCCCAAAGTGTTGGGATTACAGGTATGAGCCACTGCGCCCGGCCTTTGCCAGGTGACTTTTTAAAGTTATCTTTCAAAACTGAGATTTGTGGATGTTGAATAATAATAATAATTATCATTGATATTTTGGGTTTTTAATTATTTATTTATTTATTTTTGAGACAGAGTCTCACTCTGTCACCCAGGCTGGAGTGCAGTGGCGTGATCTCAGCTCACTGTAACCTCCACCTCCTGGGTTCAAGCGATTCTCCTGCCTCAGCCTACTGAGTAGCTGGGACTACAGGTGCGTGCCACCACGCCTGGCTAGTTTTGTATTTTTAGTAGAGACGGGGTTTCACCATGTTGGCCAGGCTGGTCTCGAACTCCTGATCTCAAGTGATCCACCCGCCTTAGCCTCCCAAAGTGCTGGGATTACAGGCGTGAGCCACCGCACCCAGCTGAAGATATTTTGGGTTTTAATAGTAAAAATATTTTACTTCTGTATATAAACAGTAATCAAACATGAAGGTTTTTGAAATACAATTTGAATGTAGGTTTTTAGAACACAAATTAGGAAGAATGGTTAACTTAGGTTATCTCAAACCTGTGGTGTGCCCCAGATCCATTTGAGGAGTTTGTTGACTATATAGACATTCAGACCCCACTCAGTGTCTATAAAATCAGAATCTCTGGGAGTGAGGCCTGATCATCTTTAATTGTGGGTGATTCTGATGTATTTCAGAGCTTGCATGCCACTGCTTTAGGATGGAACCTTTCTGCCACTTTTAAAAGTTATCTACTTGTGGCCGGGTGCGGTGGCTCACGCCTGTAATCCCAGCACTTTGGGGGGGCCGAGGCAGGTGGATCACCTGAGGTCAGGAGTTCAAGACCAGCCTGACCAACATGAAGAAACTCCGTCTGTACTAAAAATACAAAATTAGCCGGGCATGGTGGCACATGCCTGTAATCCCAGCTACTCGGGAAGCTGAGTCAGGGGAATCGCTTGAACCCGGGAGGCGGAGGTTGCAGTGAGCCGAGATCACGCCATTGCACTCCAGCCTGGGCAACAAGAGCAAAACTCCATCTCAAAAAAAAAAAAATTCATCCACTTATATAGAAATGTATTTACAAAGTCTTTCACCCCTTTCCATGAAATGAAATAGTAGTAATAGCCACCACTATATAACCTTCTCTAGGTCAGCCATTGTGCTAGGCATGTTGAGTGTCTTTTTTTAAATTTAATCTTCACAATAACCCATCAAAGCAATTATTGTCTCCATTTTATAGGTTAAGAAATGAGAATTACAGAGTTAAATATTTTATCTGTGGTTACTCAGCAAAAAGGTAATAGAGTAGGGATTTGAGCCCAGGTCTTTGTAATTTTAAAATATCTCTCCATATCCTTGAAACCTGTTCTACAATGAAGACTTCAAATATTGTACAGTACTTGGATCAGGACAATAGCGAGTTACTCTGGGTTTGGGGGCACTGTTACCTCCTTTCGTCCAAAGTGTCACCTTCAAGAAAGAGGGAAGGTGGTATGGGCAAAGAAGTGCCAACGCCGATGAGGATTTGCCTATTCCTGCCGAGACCAGGGTGGCTTGGCTTCAGTGTCTTTAGGGCTGCCCACGGGGGGATTCCAAGCAAAGAATCCTAGAGCCTTCTAAGCTGCTTGCTCTAAGGCCTGGTGGGAGTGGTTTTATGCTTTATCAAACTGGCAGAATGATGGAATCTCTTCTCCTTCTGGATTCTTGTTTTTCCTAGCAGGAGTCAAGCAGCCCAAAGTTTTATTTAAAATAAAGAAGTGTCCTGCAGATATGAATTGTCCCCAGACAACTTCATAATACAAAAACAGAGAAAAAGACACAGGTTTGATTCAGGCATTTTATGAGCTCACTATAGAATAAAACATTCTTTTCTTTTTTTTTGAGACAGAGTCTCGCTCTGTTGCCCAGTTGCCCAGGCTGGAGGACAGTGGCGTGATCTTGGCTCACTGCAACTGCTGCCTCCCAGGTTCAAGCGATTCTTGTGCCTCAGCCTCCTGAGTAGCTAGGATTATAGGCGAGCACCACCATACCTGGCAAATTTTTGTATTTTTTTAGTAGAGATGGGGTTTTACCATGTTGCCCAGGCTGGTCTCCAACTCCTGGCCTCAAGTGATCTGCCCGCCTCGGCCTCCCAAAGTGTTGGGATTACAGGCGTGAGCCACCACCAGCCCTAGACATGTTTATTTTCTTAGACCTAGAAGAACTAAAAGAAATTGCATGAGGTTCAGTCAAGGGAATAGATTTTCTTAGGAAACCCAGTGAGGATTGAGTTGAACTTCCTGAAAAGGAAATTTTAAGTCAGTGTGGTTACAAAGCACTATGTAAATAAATGTGGCATAAAATAGAAGTAAGTGTGAAACACAAATAGTGTCCAGTTTATTGTTACAACAAAACATTCTGGCAATAAGTATGGTAGTTCTTTGAGAAGAATACAATTATTTTTCATATTGTGGATTTTTATTGATGTTGTTTGTTTTAACGGTCTTCCTAGAAATCTTGCAGCAGCTCCACCAGCAGCTGGTTGAAGCTGAACGTAGGTCAATGACATACCTCAAACGGTACAATAAGATCCAGGCCGACTACCACAATCTCATTGGAGTCACAGCAGAACTGGTGGATTCTCTAGAGGCCACAGTCAGCGGCAAGATGGTAAGGAAGATCCCCAATTGTGTGTATGTCTGTTTGGCAATGAAGAAGGCTTATAGGCATGGACTATGTTGATATGGCAGATGGAGCCTGCCTCTCTCCATTCCAAGCCAGTGGCGCCTGCTGCTCTATTTCCAAAAGCCGACATGCATGAAGGAGATAAAGCTGATATTTTTTACTGTTTTTATCAAGCTGCTTGCAGTGTTTTACCCATTTTTCTTAACATACTATCTGCCATATCTTTATTTCTCTACTTTATTCTTTTTTGTTTGTTTGTTTTTGAGATGGAGTTTTGCTCTTGTTGCCCAGGTTGGAGTGCAATGGCGTGATCTCGGCTCACTGCAACCTCTGCCTCCCAGATTCAAGTGATTCTCCTGCCTCAGCCTCCCGAGTAGCTGGGATTACAGGCATGTGCCACCACACCCAGCTAATTTTGCATTTTTAGTAGAGACAGGGTTTCTCCATGTTGGTCAGGCTGGTCTCGAACTCCTGACCTCAGGTGATCCGCCAGCCTTGGCCTCCCAAAGTGCTGGTATTACAAGTGTGAGGCACTGCGCCTGGCCCTTTTTAAAAAATATATTTTTCAAATATTGAGACGGGGTCTTGCTTTGTTGCCCAGGCTGATTTTGAACACCTGGGCTCAAGTGATCCTCCCACCTTGGCCTCCCAAAGTCCTGGGGATTACAGGTGTGAGCCATCGCACCCAGCCTCTACCTTATTAATATTAGCAAAGGATAAATTGTCTGGCAACAGAAAAATATATGCTAGCAAAAAAATGAGGGGCACGTGCCCTGCTGTTATATAGGGAAGCCACTGATTTTCTAATATTGGTTTCGTATCCAGCTACCTTTCTGAATCCCATTAATCTTGGGTGTTTTGATTTATTCTTCTGTGTTCTAGATTGACAGTCATGTTACATCAAATAATATTTGTGTTTTGCTTTTAAAATTTATCTTAACTTTTTTTTCTTAGTACATTGGCTATGGCCTATGGGATATTGTTGAATAATGTCATCATGGGCATCTTTATCTCATTCCTGACTCTTTATAAAGTACAATAAAATCTATTTGTGGACATACAGATTTTTTAAAAATTGAAGTAACTGTAGATTCACACTGCAGTTATAAAAAATAATTCAGGCCAGGCACAGTGGCTCACGCCTGTAATCCCAGCACTTTGGAAGGCTAAGGCGGGAGGATCACTTGAGGCCAGAAGTTTGAAACTACTCTGGGCAATATGGTGAGACCTCTGTCATTAAAAATATACAATTAAAAATAAAATTAGCCAGGCATGGTGTCTCACACCTGTAATCTCAGCACTTTGGGAGGCTGAGGTGGGCAGATCATCTGAGGTCAGGAGTTCAAGACCAGAGCCCCGGCCAACATGGCGAAACCCCATCTCTACTAAAAATACAGAAATTTGCCAGGTGTAGTGGAGCACATCTGTAATCCCAGCTACTCGGGAGGCTGAGGCGGGAGGATCTCTTGAACCCGGCTGGCAGAGGTTGCAGTGAGCCAAGATTGTACTCCCGCCTGGGCAACAGCGTGAAACTGTGTCTCAAATAAATAAATTTAATTTAATTTAAAAAAAGATGGGTCAGAGGAGGAAAGCTGGACTCTTTACTAGCCTTTCTAATGTAAAAGAACTGCGTTGTTTTGGTAAAAGATTGAAACAATTCAGAGAAGCGTGTAGTGAGCAAAAGCTCCTTCACCACAATGCTGTAGATTCATTTCCTTATTGATGTTCAAGACTGACATTGTCTTGTGTATTATTTTAGAACATTTCTCTGTGTATGCGTGTGTGTGTGTGTACACACGCGTACAGCATTTGTACCCTTAGTTGGGATCATATGATGCATTACTCTTCTGAAACTTGGTATTTCTCTTTCGATATATCTTGGAGATCTTTCCGTATGACCAGATCCACCTCATTCTTTTTAATTCTTATACACAATTGCATTATAAGGGTGAATCATTATCAGATCTCTGGTGATGAACATTTAGATTTTTTGTTTTTTTGTTTGCTATAACAAAAAAATGTTGCAGTGAACATCCTTGTGTATACTGTACATCTTGATACAATTCTAAAAGTGGAATTGCTAGGGCAAAGGTATGGGCATGAGCATTTTGATAGAGGTTGCTAAATTATTCGTCCTAAAATATCAACAATGTCTACTCCCCCAATAGCGTATGAGAGTACCTATTTCTCCACACACGGCAACACCAAATAGGACTAAACTTTGAAATCTTTGTCAGTTTGGTAAGTAAAACTTGGCATTCTGCATATTTTAATTTAGATTTCTTTAATTATGTATGAGGCTGAGTATATTTTCATGTATTGTTCTTGGCTCTCTCTCTCTATATATGTATGTATATATATATATATATTTTTTTTTTGGTCAGTCATCCATTTTCTTTCCTCATTCTCCTGTTTTAAGCAAGAAAGTAACATGATCAGATTGGCTTGTTAGAGAAATGGTTCTGCTAGCAGTTTCAGAAGTTAAAGGAGGAAACAGTTTCAGAACTGAGGGTTTGATCCAGAGTCTCAAAAGCCACAGAAAACTCCAGAAGAAGAGACCTGAAAAGTATCCAGTGTTTTTGACACTTAGAAGTTCACTGGTTGTGAGCTTTGCCACACGAGTTTCCATGGAGGAACGCAGGTGGAAAGTTGGTCACATTGTATTGAAAGTTGAAGTGGGTTGAGACAGTAAATGCAAGCGGTTCTTTCAAGGACCTTGGCTGTAAAGAGAAGCTGTTGAGAGGGTGATTGATAGATAAGGATCTAGGGTGAAAAAGAAGAAGAAGAAAATCTAGGGTAGAAGACGGGAAAGGTATGTTTTTAATATGAAATATATGTGAACATGTTTCTAGTTGTAGGGAAGGAATAAGTATAGAAAGAAAGGTTAAAAATACAAGATGAAAAAGGTATGTTTTTTGTCCGTTTGTTTGAGACAGGGTCTCACTCTGTTGTCTAGCTGGAGTGCAGTGGTGCAATCTCAGCTCACTGCAGCCTCGACCTCCCAGGCTCAAGCCATCCTTTCACCTCAGCCTTCTGAGTAGCTAGGACTACAGGTGTGTGCCACCATGCCTGGCTAATTTTTATTTTATTTTTATTAGAGATGGTATTTCACTGTGTTACCCAGGCAAGTCTCAAACTCCTGAGCTCAAGTGATCCGCCTGCCTCAGTCTCCCAAAGTGCTGGGATTATAGGCATGAGCCACTATGCCAGGCCTGAAAAAGGAATGTTTAAATTTTAATACTATAGAAATTTACTATAGGAATTCAGAAGGAATGGACTCAGGATAATATAGGAGGTCTAGCCCTGGGATGGGGTTCCTTTTTCTCTGAGTCACTTCACATATAGCTATGTAACAAAGGGTGACAGACCCCTGCCACAGGATGGACAGAGCCTTTTATGTGGCTGAAGCAGACCAGAAGTTTCTAGCAGATAGGCAGGAGGCCCAGGAGGAGAGAATAGGGCCCAGCCCTTTCCAGCTCCCCAGGGGTGAAGTAGCCCTGCTTCCCACGCAGTCCTGGGGGATGGCCTTCCTCCCATGCAAGTGGATGAGCAAGGGGTGGGAGAGCAGCCACTTCTACTGCCATGTGGAAGTTCCCCCAGGTGGAATCATGAAGCTGCGGAAGAGGAGACTATTTTCAATTATCATACCTAGAAAAAAGTGTGGAAGGGTGTACACTTTTTAATAGTCATTATCCGCAGGGATTGGTTTGTGGGGGAAGGGTGGGATTCAGGAGAGGTTGTGGTACTTATACATTGAAATGAGCATACATTATTTTTTTAAAAGGAAAATAGATGAAAAAAACTCCAAGATGACCACTTTCGATGTTGTATGTCAATCCTGAATTCTCGTAGCTGGTGAGAGAGGCACAAGAGATGCTAAAGGAGAATGCAGGATCCAGCAGCGTTGATGGCGACAGCAGCTCAGCCGCACATTGTAGAGCACTGGATAGTTGATTAAAAGCGTTTCCATCACTCATTCAGCAAGCACTGGCCAAGCCACCTGTCATGTGCTAGGCATATCTGTGACCTCATTTACCTGCTCACTGTGGCTGTTACAATAAAGGTGTGGAAAGCGAGAGGCAGAGCTGTTGGTCTTCTCGAGTCCAGGACTTGAGCCCTGATCTTCAGATTTGAAGCTTGGCTCTCTTTCCCCCACATTATGGTTGTCCAGTGACTTTGTTACATGAATTTACCAAAGTGGTTTAGGATCTGTTTATTCTACATGACAGTGGAGATAGCTGAAGTGGAGTCAGTTAATTTGCAGTCTGATGTCTCATGAGCACACCTGCAGTGTGTTAGCACCTTGTTCTGTCAGGGCCGGTGCTTTCACTCCTCCCAAGAGCTCTGATGTTAAAGCAAATGATTATTTTTCTGGCTTACATACCTCATCATCATGCCTTACAGAAAGCTGTTGAGAGACCACTCTAATAATTGCCAGCGTGCCTCAGGTGTCCCTCAGTGAGTTTCATGCCATCACCAGATGTCTTTGTGTCCTCCTTGCAGATCACCCCTGAGTACCTCCAGAGCGTCTGTGTCCGCCTGTTCAGTAACCAGATGCGGCAGAGCCTGGCGCATAGTGTGGACTTCACGAGGCCTGGGACGGTGAGGCTCTGCGCTCAGGGCAGGGTGCCCGTGGTCTATCCCCCCAGATTTAAAAAGAATGTAACTTTAAAAATAGCATGAAAAAATAACATGCAAGAGGCTGCATTTAAGCTGGCTTTTGAAGTCTAGAAACTCCTAGAAGGAAAATAAATCTGTTTTTGAAGAGGGTACAGCTGAAAGCTGGCCTCCTAGGGAGGGTGAGGAGAGAGGCGTGTTCTGCCTACCAATTGCAGCCACTCAGTGGGGGCTCCCAGGGTTGGGGATCAGTAGGAGTGGATAGAAACTTTATTCTCCTTTTTTAAAAGCACTGCCATAGTGGAAATTGTGTGGTCTAAAGCAGGGACACTTTTTTTTCCCCTAACTTTTTACTTGGAATAATTGCAAAACTGCAAAAGTAGCACAAAGGACATTGGTATACCCTTTACCCAGAGTCACCATCTGCTAGCATTGGCCCCTTCCTTTGTTGTGTCTCTACACACAAGTGAACACGCACACATATGCACAAAATCTGTTTTCTGAACTATTTGAGGATAAATTATATATATTATGACTCTTTACTCCTAAATACTTCAGTGTGTATTTCTTAAGGTTAGAAATATTCTCTCATATAACTATACAGTTACCAACTTCAGTAAATTTAACATTGATACAGCCTTCTTATCTACCGTCCATTTTCCAATTTTGGTAGTTGAGTCAATAATGTCCTTCACTGCATTTCCCGTCCTCTGGTCATCTAGGGTCAATTGTCACATTGAGTTGGCACAGCTCTTAGCCTCTTCTATTCTTGAACATTTCCTCAGCCTTTCTTTGAGTTACATGACATTAACATGTTAGAAGAATATAATTTTCCCCCTTTAAAAAAAATAGAACATTTTGTTGGGCGCGGTGGCTCACACCTGTAATCCCAGCACTTTGGGAGGCCAAGGCGGGTGGATCACGAGGTCAGGAGTTCCAGACCAGCCTGGCCAACATGGTGAAACTCCATCTCTACTAAAAATACAAAAATTAGCCAAGCGTGGTGGTGGGCACCTGTAGTCCCAGCTACTTGGGAGGCTGAGGCAGGAGAATCACTTGAACCTGGGAGGCAGAGGTTGCAGTGAGCCGAGATTGTGCCATTGCACTCCAGCCTGGGGGACAAGAGCAAGACTTAGTCTCAAAAAAAAAAAAAAAGAACATTTCTCCTTTTGTGTTTGATATTTCCTTATAATTAGATTCAGGTTATGCATCCCTGAATCACCTAGGCCAAATATGACATCGGTGATCGTGTGTCCTCCTTAGACTAGCACACCTGAAGGCCCATGGTTTTGAGGCAGGTATTCTTAAGCAGGAGAGACACCATTGTCTCTCAAAGTCTTCAAAGTACAGGAACCCACGGGCCAGGAGCTCACACCAAACTGCTGCCCCATTCACAGGCTGCGTGGGTGAAGCCCTGTGAAGCCAGCTATATAGATTTGGAGTGAGGCTCCTGTGTGATCCTGAGGCACCCCTGTGGGTCAGAGCCACAGCTTTTAAGTGAGGGTTTGCACATTAATATAATATTAGAGTCTTAATAAACAGAAGCCTTTTTTTAATGTTTAAAAGAAAATTTATACCCTACCTAATTCTCAAGTAGATTTGAAGAAGTTTATTATAATATGAGAAAACATAAATATGAGAAACGAGAAGGTAGAAAATAAAAATAAGTAAAGCAGTTGTGGTTAAGGGAAAATAAGGGTGGGAAAAATAAAAGTAAGCAAGGGCTAAGGCTGGTACAAAAAATGCATGCTGTGAGTTGCCTCTCCGGAGAGGCAGGCTGCAGACTAGGCTCTGAGCTTTCCAGCAGTCTGTGCAAAAAGGGAAACAGGAGCAGTTACATGATTCCCAGTGCTTATAAAGCAGGAGAGGGCAGTTACATAACTTTTATTATGTAATATTTCCTGCATCCAAAACAACATATGTGCTGCATATGCAGGCTAGGAACCATGACAATAAAACAAACACCCACAAGTCCGCCACATGTGGCTGAAATAGACCATTTCAGTGCTGCTAAAGTTTTCTACCCTTCAGGCTTCTTCCAAGTAGGTGTGTTACTTATGTAATTTAAAAACAAGTTTAAATGCTTCTTTTTTTTTTTTTTAAACTGGATGGTCAGACAACTGCTTCACACAGTTATTCCCGGTGCTAAGACCCGGGATAATCTCTTGGGTCAGCAGTTTGTGTGGATCTTCATAGAAGGCACGTAGTCATGTGCTGAAGAGCAGGTGGCCTTGACCACTTCCTCTCAGCCTAACAAATATCTCAGAATGGCTGGCTGTCAGCTGTTCCACACACGTGGACAGACAGATGGTAGAAGCGGAGTCTTTGGGACATGGCCACAGTGATTTTAGTGTGCCAAAATCTTAGAGAATCAGCCATTTTTAAAAGGTCAGTAAAGTCACCATTGGATATGCAAGTCTTAGAAAAGTAACTTCCTCATGAGCCCCTCAGAAGAAGGACTTGAAGCCACATCCCCGAGAATATGGCTGACCCTCTGTCCACTGTCCAGTTAACATTCGGACAGTTAGGAAGCAGAGTGTGCTTACTGAAAACTGTGGCTTTCTCATAGCAATTAGCATGACAGGGTCTGTCTACTAGGAGCACTCCTTTCTTCCTCCTTCCCATTTATTTGTTAATTCATCAAAGACTTAGTGTTTTCTAGGTTCAGTTTATAAAATCCCATTATATCTTATATATACCAGCCATCCTTACATTCCCATCTTCTATAGGAGGAGTGATGTATCCAGTTTATTTAAAACTGATGTTGGTCGGGCATGGTGGTGCACACCTGTAATCCCAACACTGGTAGTCCAAGGCAGGCAGATTGCTTGAGCCCAGGAGTTCGAGGCCAGTCTGGGCAACATGGTGAAAACCCATCTCCACAAAAAATACAAAAATTAGGCCAGGCGTGGTGGCTCACGCCTGTAATCCCAGCACTTTGGGAGGCCGAGGCGGGCAGATGACAAGGTCAGGAGATCGAGACCATCCTGGCTAACATGGTGAAACCCCGTCTCTACTAAAAATACAAAAAAATTATCTGGGCATGGTTGTGGGCGCCTGTAGTCCCAGCTACTTGGGAGGCTGAGGCAGGAGAACGGCATGAACCCGGGAGGCGGAGCTTGCAGTGAGCTGAGATCACGCCACTGCACTCCAGCCTGGGTGACAGAGCAAGACTCCATCTCAAAAAAAAAAAAAAAAAAAATTAGTTGGGCTTGGTGGTGCGTGGCTGTAGCCCCAGCTACTCAGGAGCCTGAGGTGGGAGGATCACTTGAGCCCAGGAGGTTGAGGCTACAGCAAGAGGAGATCGCACCACTGCACTCCAGCCTCAGTGACAGAGTGAGAGCCTGTCTCAAAAGAAAGAAAAAACTGATGGCATGTTATTAAGCATGGTTTAAAAGGGAGCAGGGGTACAACACAGCTGGTTATCCCACGAGAAGTTATCAATACCATCTGTCAGGAGACAGTCCTACCACCCCGACTGTTATGTTAGCAGCAAAATACAGACTTTGTCTAACCACTGGAAACCAGGGGAGGGAGGATGAGTTATGTTTAGCTTAGTGATAACCATTCTCCTTCTATTGAATCATTGGCTTAGGAACACGCAATAAAAGCTGCAAAAGCCTTTTACTGTTTCTAGCCGATTTCTTTAACAAGATGATAAAAAGCGTATGGGGGGTCATTGTCAAAGTATAAAAGAGTATTGTTGTTGACTAGACATGCATATATAAAGTTGATTTATGATATGTGTCTCGAGTTCAGATTTACAATGTGTGAAGAAGGAAATTAAGAAACAGTTTAGATGCAATGTCCAGTGACTGGACTGATAGGATTTAGGATTTGGAAGGAGAAGAAGATTGCTTGCTTTTTTGCTGATTTTTTTAAAGGGATAAATTCTACTCTAGGGCCCAACAGAAGGCCATCAATTTCAAAATAAGTACGTGGCACAGATCAGCGTCCTTCATAGAGAGGTCTTGGGTCAGCTCGCCGTCAGGTGCTCTGTTGAGCTTGAGTGTTACTGCTAATTACATACTGTAAAGGAGCTTGGGCTGGGCCCTTTCACAAAACCGTTGATGTCTATGAAGTTTGGTACACTTGATACTGGTTTTTATATCTGGCAGTTAACAAGAATCTGGGCTTCTACCAACTTACTCACTGTTAAAAATTCAAAAGGGCCCATTAAATCGAGCCCTTCTTTCCCCCTGAGTTCTGAACTGGTTGAAAAACAGGACAAAAGAGTAAAGGAAAAAGGAGCTGAAAATATCACTGTTGGTACTGACAAAGCTTATATTGGAGAATGTGGATCTTTTTTTTTTTTTTTTTTTTGAGACAGGGTCTCGCTCTGTTACCCAGGCTGGAGTGCATTGGCACGATCAGGGGCCTCTGCTGCCTTGACCTCCTGGGATCAAGTGGTCCTCCCACCTCAGCTTCCTGAGTAGCTGGGACTATGGGCCTGCACCACCATGCCCAGCTAATTTTTATTTTTTATTTTTGTAGAGATGAGGTCTCACTATGTTGCCCAGGCTGGTCTCAAACTCCTGGGCTCAAGCAGTCCTCCCACTTTGGCCTCCCAAAATACTGGGATTACAGGTGTGAGCCACCACACCTGGCTGAGAATGTGGATTTTGTTTGCAGGCAGGTGGGGTCCTACTCTTGTGCCTGGGAATTACGGAAGCATTCTTGCACAGCCCTGGACAGCTCTGGCCAAGCCTAGCCCGCTGCCATTGCTGTGGCCACCATGAGGGCGGCACAGAGGAGCGGAGTTGACACGTCTTCTCTGGTGGGCTCTGCCCAAAGCAGAAGAGGACAGGCAGGGCAGTGATGCCCAGGTCTGCCACCAGCCTCACAAGTCCTGTTAGTCACCGCCTCTCTGGAGAGGAAGTCTCCCACTGACAGAGCAGCTCACGGTAGAAACACCACAAGAGGAAAGAAGTGTGGTTCTGCCCTCACCTAGTTCACACCCAGGTAGCTGTGTTCAGAAAGCTGCCCGTGTTATCGAAGCTGGCACAGGTATCTAGGCTCTCCCAGAGGGTTTATAATGACGGGATTCATTTCTTTGAGGCGAGAGCTGTCCCAGGTGGCCTTTTTAGTTTGACTCCGCGTATTGCTGCTCCAATCCATTTGTCTTTCCGTAGTCCTTACCTTATCAGAACCTGTGGCTTGCTGGGATATGGGAGAAATCAGATTTTATATTATCGTCAACTTAGTGATAAGAAGTAAGGGAGAAAGTTATCCCTCAGGGCACAAGAGGCTGAGTTTTTTGTTTTCTAAGATTACGCAAGTCACACGGGTGTGTTCGTTTGCAGGGAACGCAGTGCTAGGCTATTCCTGGATGACAGTCTGCTGTCGGGGTTTCACCCATGGCAGAGCAGCTCCCTGGCTGTGATCTATTGAAAGTCAGCCCTGGGCAGAAGGGGTTAGCGTTAGGGTTAGGGCTAGCGTTACACAAATATGTTAGCTAGAAAGTATACCATTTTATCTGTAAATGAAGGAAAACCCCTCCCCTCCCTTCGCTCAGCGCATCCTGCCCTCCCGTGGGAACCTGTTGCCTGCGTTTCATATGCGTCCTTCTAGAGCCTTGAAGTTTATATATCATTAACTTTTACTTGTGTGTATATTTTCTTTATCTTCTAGAGTTCTAATTTGAGAACAGCATTCCTCTATCAGACATTTAGGTGGCTTTTCTGTTCTCTGCTGTTTCTAATGGTGTAGTACACATTTTCCCTGCCAAGAGCAGTTGAAAGTGCCTTGGTCGGTCTTTCTCTTCTTCACCCCCTGTTCCCCCTGGGCAAATGTGAATGCAGAGACGCTGGAGAAAAGGTATGCCACGAGTGGGGGCCGTTCCACCCACACCAAGCCTCTGCCCTAAGAGCAGGAGTGGGTAGAAGGCAGGCTGACCAGGAGACAGAATCTGGTGCCAACTCCTAAGGTAGAAATTCGAGCTCCTGCCCCCTGGATGAGTCCCAAGTCTGACCTAGTGGCACCTCTGGGTTTCTGGATTCCTTGGATGGGGAGGTTTCCATTTAAATGCATCCTTATTTAGAAAGATGCCCATTTGAGAATTAATGCTCTTTTTCTTCAACAACTCCAGATAAGGCCCCATTGGAGATAAAAGTCAAAACACTTTATTTATTTGGCTTTTATTTTAGGCTCAGCAGGTACATGTGCAGGTTTGTTACATGAGTAAATTACATGTCGCTGGGATTTGGCATACAGATAATCTCATCACCCAGGTAGTGAGCATAATCCTGAGAGTTAGTTTTTCAAACCTTGCCCCTCCTACCCTCCCCTGCCAATAGTTCCCAGTATCTGTTATTCTGATCTTTGTGTCCTTGAGTGCTCAGTGTTTAGCTTCCACTTAGAAGTAAGAGCGTGTGGTATTAGGTTTTCTTTTCCTGTGTTAATTTGCTTAGGATGATGGCCTCCAGCTGCATCCATGTTGCTACAAAGGACATGCTTTTGTTCTTTTTTATGGTTTCGTAGTATTCCATTGTGTATGTGTACCACATTTTCCTTATCCAGTTCACTGCTGATGGGCACCTGGGTTGATTCCATGTCTTTGCTATTGTGAATAGTGCTGCCATGAACGTATGAGTACGTGTGTCTTTTTGGTAGAACGATTTATTTTCCTTTCAGTATAGAATTGCTGGGTCAAATGGTAGTTCTGTTTGAAGTTCTTGAGAAACCTCCAAACTGCTTTTCACAGTGGCTAATTTACATTCCCACGAACACATACAAAGCTTTTTTTGTTTTTGTTTTTGAGACAAGGTCTTGCTTTGTCGCCCAGGCTAACTGCAGCTTCAACCTGTTGGGCTCAGGTGCTCCTCCCACCTCAGTCTCCCAAGCAGCTGGGACTACAGATACATGTCACCACACTTGGCTAATTTTTTTTTTTTTTTTTTAAGACTGAGTCTCGCTCCATCACCCAGGCTGGAGTGCAGTGGCATGGTCTTGGCTCACTGCCAGCTCTGCCTCCCGGGTTCATGCCATTCTCCCGCCTCAGCCTCCCGAGTAGCTGGGACTACAGGCACCCGCCACCACGCCCGGCTAATTTTTTGTATTTTTAGTAGAGACGAGGTTTCACTGTGTTAGCCAGGATGGTCTCGATCTCTTGACCTCGTGATCCACCTGCCTCGGCCTCCCAAAGTGCTGGGATTATAAGCGTGAGCCAACATGCCCAACCTTGTGATTTTAATTTGCATTAAAATGGTTTTGATTTTGTGATAGAGACTATAGCATTAAATGTAAAAAGACCCAGGACATGTGGCTCTTAGAAGGCACCTGCTTCCACCTCAGCCATCTTTGTCAGCACCTTCCTGCTATGTGGCTTGTGGCTCTGGCTTGAAGCTCAGCGTCTTCAGCCCTTGCCTTCTCCCCAGTGTGATTTTCTTACATCTTGGCAAATGCCTACGCTTTCCCCACATTGCTGCCATGTGTCCAGGCCATCTTCCTTGGTGCAATGCCCTGTGTATTGAGGAGTCTCCCAACCAGCACCCCTGACCCTGCTATCCCTCGTATACCAATGCCTGTTGCATACCCAGACCAACCTGGTGATAAGAGGGTTTAACACCTTTGTAGGCCGGGTGCAGTGGCTCACGCCTGTAATCCCAGCACTTTGGGAGGCCGAGGCAGGCAGATTACTTGAGGTCAGGAGTTTGAGACCAGCCTGGCCAGCATGACAAAACCCCGTCTCTACTAAAAATACAAAAATTAGCCGAGCGTGGTGGCACACACCTGTAATCCCAGCTACTTGGGAGACTGAGGCACGAGAATCACTTGAACCTGGGAGGCAGAGGTTGCAGTGAACTGAGATCACGCCATTGCACTCCAGCCTGGGCAACAGAGCAAGACTCTGTCTCAAAAAAGAAAACACCTTTGTATTAATATCTCAACCAGTGAGTTAGAGCTGTGACCAGCCATCAGCTGAGACCTTTCTCGAGCTCCAAACCCAGACTTCTGGCCTCCCCATGAATGCCTGACAGCTTCACCAGATTTGTGTCCAAATCGGGCTCAACTTTTCCTCCACACAGGTGGTCTCCCCTCCTGAATTTCCTGTCTCAGTGAAAGACACTCCAGGGAACACCTGGGAAGCGTCTGAGGTTTTTCTCTGTCCTTTGCCTGGTAATGGGATCTGCAAGAGTTTCCTCCCTCCCTGCCCACATTGCTGTTGTTTTTGTGTTTGTTCAGGCTCTCCATAGTTCCCTCTTGGCTTAATGTCACATTTCCTAACTGGTCTTAAAGCTCTTACCTTACTGGTCATTTGTCACATGGGATCTGAAGTGGCCTTTCTGGTTGTGTCTTGTTTATTTGTACTCTTCATGTTCCAGGAAGGCCTCAGGTGTCTTACAGGCATCCGATCATATTACTATCTTGCTCAACACCGTTATCACCTTAGGGTGAAGTGGTTTCCACCTCTTTTAACGTGCAAGTGCCCCTTCTCGTTAAAAAGCTGGCAGGGCCAGACGTGGTGGCTTACACCTGTAATCCCAGACTTTGGGAGGCTGAGGCGGGCGGATCATGAGGTCAGGAGTTCGAGACCAGCCTGACCAACATGGTGAAACCCCGTCTCTACTAAAAATACAAAAATTAGCCAGGCGTGGTGGCGCACACCTATAATCCTAGCTACTCAGGAGCCTGAGGCAGAAGAATCGCTTGAACCCGGGAGGTGGAGGTTGCAGTGAGCCGAGATCATGCTGCTGCATTCCAGCCTGGGCAACAGAACAAGATTCTGTCTCAAAAAAAAAGCTGGCCATAGTAGCCCCTTCCGCATCTGATGGGGATGTGCCTCTGGCTTGGGCCTCCATCGCCTCCCCAGTCTCCTGGCTGAGATATTGCCTCAAGGGTTCCATTGTGGGCATTTGAACCTCTGTTGAGGTCAAGGGGCCCTACCTTCCTTACCCACGTGCATCCTGCACAGCCTGCCCAACCACAATGCTCTGTTAGTCCATGTGAGTAGGGAGAGAAGAAGGGGTTGGCAGAAATGGCCTCATCTTCAGGGGCTCACTGGTAGCCTCTGCTGGGGTCTAGCCCCCACACTTACTTTCTGCCCCTCACTGGCCCGCACACCCCTGCGCCATCCTGCTGCTGTCTCTACTTAGAGCAGCGTTTTCCAAAGCCTGTGCCCACAAATGCCCATCCCGCAGGATTTCCCTGTCCCACAGCCAAACAGCCTGGGAGTTAATAAGCTTGTGAACTGCCATACAGTGAGATTCCCAGCACAGCAGCACACAGGAGACTCCCGAGAAGTCCCGCGGAAGAACTGTTACCCTTGCTGAATCCAGTCAGTCTCCAGTTAGATTGGACCCAGGAATACTTTCCTTACCTTACACCTCCTGCTGGTTTGTCTTAGAAAGTCCCCATCCTGCTAGTCACCAAGAGCTGTCCCAGGCTTGGTGTGGCCCCACTGCCCACCTCCCCACATCATGACACCAGCTAGGGAGAGCAGCTGCTCTGGGAGGCAGGCCCCAGGTCTTCCTGTGGCTGAGAAGGGATGGATGGGGGCAGAAATGCAGCTGTTTCAGCTTGGCTTAGGTAGGCATTTATTTTTCCTACCCAAAGGTTCCAGAGAACCTAGAAGGGAGCCTGGCACGGGGCAAGTGCTTAGTGAATAATTGATGGGTTACTACATTAGTTGTTTCCACTGTTCTTCACCTGCATCCTAAAAAGGGTTGCGCCTGCATTTGACCCAGACATCTTCAGATGGGAGCATACCACCCACCCGTGCACACCTCCACGGGAGGGAGACCACCGCCCACCCGTGCACACCTCCACGGGAGGGAGACCACCGCCCACCCGTGCACACCTCCACGGGAGGGAGACCACCGCCCACCCGTGCACACCTCCACGGGAGGGAGACCACCGCCCACCCGTGCACACCTCCACGGGAGGGAGACCACCGCCCACCCGTGCACACCTCCACGGGAGGGAGACCACCGCCCACCCGTGCACACCTCCACGGGAGGGAGACCACCGCCCACCCGTGCACACCTCCACGGGAGGGAGACCACCGCCCACCCGTGCACACCTCCACGGGAGGGAGACCACCGCCCACCCGTGCACACCTCCACGGGAGGGAGGCCACCGCCCACCCGTGCACACCTCCACGGGAGGGAGGCCACCGCCCACCCGTGCACACCTCCACGGGAGGGAGGCCACCGCCCACCCGTGCACACCTCCACGGGAGGGAGACCACCGCCCACCTTTGCACACCTCCACGGGAGGGAGACCACCATGTGCATTCGCAGGTCCACTGTGATTGGGAGCACACCACTGTGATTGGGAGCACAGTCCTTTTTCTGATGCCCTAGGCCTGCCAGGCCTTTCCCTGAGCTCTCAGCCTGAAATCCTAGAAATGAGACAGCACTCACTTGGGCTGGAGTGGGCTGGAGTCAGAGCCTCCGTAGCAGGTGGAGTCCACCCTGTGTTCAGAACCCATTGTTAGCTCAGTGAGGGAAATTTTTCTGACTGGTGATTGGTGATTCTGACTGTGTTGGATGGTTTGGGGCTTGTGATTGTTGATGTCTTTGTTGTAGGGCTGTCTGTTGCACTGTAGGTTGGTTAGCAGCGTTCTTGGCCATCCTCCATTAGATGCCAGTAGCACTACTCCCACTATTAACAACCCAAAATGTCTCCAGACATTGCCACATATCCCCTATGGGCAAAACCACTCCCAGCTGAGAAGCACTTAGAGGGAAAGGAAACATGGCTAGTGCACAGTGTGGAAAATGCTGCCACTCACACTGCAGAGAACGCAGGGGATGCTGAGGAAAATCAGTGCCGGCCTATGCTCCCAGAGGGGAGGGTAGACGGTGATGCTGGAAATGGTCCCGGAGAGCACGGAAGGCCAGGGAAGATCGGAGCTATCTTGGAGGATGGGGGGTGAAGGAGGCCGAAGGGGGTGAGGGGCTGCCAGGGAGAGGAGCTGGTGACTAGAGCCTTGCAGGGGCCTGGGTTGAGGCTGAGCAGATGCGATTTTTACAAAGACCCCTGTGTTGAGTGTGGGAGGAGGGCTGGAGGAGAGACCTGAAGCAGGGGAGTGGGCAGAGCAAATGTGGACTTTGGGACCCGACTACCTGATTAGATTCTTGTTCTAGGGGAAGTTGCTCAGTCCCTGTGTTTGCTGATCTGAAAGTGGAAATGACAGTGCATGAAATGAGTTAATATGTGTAAAGTTCCTACGATGGCATGCCTGGTGACTAGTGAGCCCTCAGTAAATGTCAGTGAGTACATCCTTATTAAGCTAAGGTGGTAGTTCAGAGGAGAAAAGAAGTCCTGAATGGAGCCCCTGGCATGGGGATTGGAGAGAAGGTAGCAGCTGTGGGATGGAATCAGTAGGACCTGATACTTTGGGGGATGTAGAGAGTAAAGAGGCCGCTGTTTTCTTTTCTTTTCCTGTTTCTTTTTCTTGTTTTTTGAGATGGAGTCTGGCTCTGTCACCCAGGCTGGAGTGCAGTGGTGCGATCTCGGCTCACTGCAACCTCCGCCTCCCGGATTCAAGTGATTCTCCTGCCTCGGCCTCCCACGTAGCTGGGACTACAGGTGCCCGCCACCACGCCTGGCTGATTTTTGTATTTTTAGTAGAGATGGGGTTTCACCATATTCGCCAGGCTAGTCTCAAACACCTGACCTTGTGATTCACCTGCCTCAGCCTCCCAAAGTGCTGGGATGACAGATGTGAGCCACTGCACCCGGCCTGGCCACTCTTAACTAATTTAATTCCTTAACAATCCTGTGAGGTAGGTACTGCTGGTGCCACCATTATGCAGATGAGGAAACTGAGGCGTGGGGAGTTATTTGGTCATTTGTCCTCCTCGTTGGATTGTGAGCGCTCTGAGAAGGGCATTTGCTTTCTTCACTGTGTATCACTAGTGCATAGCAGAGACCTGGCTGATGGGGGCAGTCAGTAGGTAGGCTTTGCTTGCCAAATGCATGAAATACTGCAGCCTTCTCTCCTTTTTTTTTTTTTTTTTTTTTTGAGACAGGGTCTTGCTCTGTCACCAAGGCTGCACCGCAGTGGCACAATCATAGCTAACTGCAGCCTCAACCTCCTGGGCTCAGGTGATCCTTCCACCTCAGCCTCCTGAGTAGCTGGGACTACAGGTGTGCACCACCACACCTGGCTAATTTTTACTTTTTGTTGAGATGAGTCTCACTGTGTTGCCTGGCTGGCCTTCTCTCATTGAGAGCATGCTGAGCCACTCCTTCTACAGCCATCTCCAGCTTTGTTTATTTTATTAGATACTAAAGTTGTAATAATGTTTATCAGACTGGCTGTACTCATGAAAGGGCCAATTATTACTGCTTTTCAACTAATTTCTTCACAGGGCAAATAGAATGATAGAGAGTTTAGCAAAAGAGTGTTTTAAAAGGTAGAAAGTGTTTTTTGGCTACGGAAAAAGGAGAATGTTGATAAATTTCATTTGTGGAAATAACCAGCCAATATCACTAATTATCAAGTATTTTTCTTTATATATTATGGTAATATTTTATTTATTTTTGAGACAGAGCTTTGCTCTTGTCACCCAGGCTGGAATGCAATGGCACGATCTCGGCTCACTGCAACCTCTGCCTCACTGAGTCAAGCAATTCTCCTTCCGCAGCCTCCCAAGTAGCTGGGATTACAGGCGCCCGCCACCATGCCCAGCTAATTTTTGTACTTTTAGTGGAGACGGGGTTTCACCATGTTGGTCAGGCTGGTCTCGAACTTCTGACCTCAAGTGACCCACCCACCTCGGCCTCCCAAAGTACTGGGATTACAGGCATGAGCCACTGCTCCCTGCCATGCTAATATTTTAGTATGGCCATGTCCTTACTTGACCCGTCTGACTTGTTATCTTAGCTTCTTGGTCTCTGTAAGGTGTTAGGTGAATAATTTTTTTCTTTTTTGGCACAGGGTCTCACTCTGTTGCCTAGGCTGGAGTGCAATGGTGTGATCTTAGCTCACTGCAGCCTCAACCTCCCAGGCTCAAGCAATCCTCCCACCTCAGCCTCTTGAGTAGCTGGGACCACAGGCACGTGCCATCACAACCCCCTAATTTTTTTTTTTTTTTTTTGTACAGATAGGGTTTCATCATGTTGCTCTGGCTGGTCTCAAACTCCTGGGCTCAAGTGATCCTCCTGCCTCAGCCTCCCAAAGTGTTGGGAGTACAGGCGTGAACGGCTATGCCCAGCTAGATGAATAATTTAGATGACATTTCAAACTTACTTTCTAAACTCACTATTTAAGCCAACAACAGGAATAGGTAATTTCTTTATTAAAACAATCAAGGGTTAAAAAGTATAAAAACATACATGCATGGTCTGAGCCACTTTTTAAATTTTAGTTTTTATTTTCATTGTTTTTTGTTTTTGTTTTTGTGTTTTGAGATGGAGTCTTGGTCTGTCACCCAGGCTGGAGTGCAGTGGTGTGATCGCAGCTCAGTCTCCTGTGTTGAGGCGATTCTCCTGCCTCAGCCTCCTGAGTAGCTGGGACTACAGGTGTGCGCCACCACGCCCAGCTAATTTTTTGTATTTTTAGTAGAGATGGAGTGTCACCATGTTGGCCAGGCTGGTCTTGAACTCCTGACCTCAAGTGATTTGCCTGCCTCGGCCTCCCAAAGTGCTGGGTTTACAGGCCGGGGCCACTGTGCCTGGCTGATCTGAGCCATTTAAAAGTAGTGTTTGGCTGGGCGCGGTTTGGCTGGGTTGAACCCGGTAGGCGGAGGTTGCAGTGAGCTGAGGTCATGCCACTGTACTCCAGCCTGGGAGACAGAGTGAGACTGTGTCTCAAAAAAAAGAAAAAAAAAAAATGTTATAGACCAGAGTTGGGCTTCTCCAAGTTTATTGTGCAGGCATGTCCACTGGGGACCTGGCTGAAGTGCAGGTTCTGGTTCAGGAAGTCTGGGATGGGACCCAAAATTTTGCATTTCCAATGAGAGCTGGATGATGCTGCTTGTCTGAGGAGCACACTTTGAGTAGCAGGGAGCTGCAGAGTCCAGAAACAAACCTAAGGATAGATGTATACCTAGCAGACAACAGAGGTAGGAAAGGGGTGGTTTATTTCATGGGTCACGGAGTCAGGTGCTGTCAGGGCTAGGAAGTGTGTAAAGCAGCTGGTGTCAGGCTGTAGGGAGCTCTGGGGCCTGAAGATGATGTTCCTTCCACCTTAGTGTTCACATTCTAATTTAAAAAGGAAGAACAAAAAGGAGGTGAAGAAAAAGATAGGGAGGAAGCAAGACTTACTGATGGAAGCATTTTGAGGTGATGTTGGATGGCCTGGGTGGGACTTACATGACGCAGCACAACTGGCTCTCGGGGAACAAGAAAACAAAGTTGCATGCCTCACTCACACCACAGAGGAAAATACAGTAGCATGAATTCCAGAAGGATGAAATCTCTAAATGTAAAAAATAAAGCTATGAAAATGTTAGAAGAATTGAGAGAATGTGTGTATCATCTTGAGGTAGGGTAGACCTTCTTAAGCAAGACTGAAATCCATGAAAACAATCTGGTATCACATAAGGCATGAAGGCAAAGTCAAAAAGCAGGTAATGTCTATGAAAAATAATGGCCAATATCACTAAAGTTTAAGAAAGTAAACTGTTTTCTACCCTTCGAATTGATGGAAGTTTTAGAGCAATAGGCTCCAGTACTGATAACGAAAAAGGAAAGCTTTCCTTCAGTGCGGGGTGTCTGGCAATGTTTATCAGAATTGAAAATCACATACCCTTTGATCTAGATTTTGGAAGTCTAGCTTAGCTCACAAAACAAAATATCAGTAAGTACAAGCATGGTGGCGCACACCCATAATCCCAGCTACTCTGGAGGCTGAGGCAGGAGGATTGCTTGAGCCCAGGAGTTCAACACCAGTCTGGGCAATATAGTGAGACCCGATCTGTAAAAAAAAAAAAAAATTGAAAAAAATTTAAGTATCATTAACTGACAATAAGATTTTTAACAAGGCTTCTGTAATTTCATGCACACAGGGGAGAATCATAAAATGGATCCCCAAGTGCCCATCACCCAGCTTCAGCAATAAATGGCATTTCACTAATATTGCTTGCTTTCTTCTCCTCTACTTATTCCCTGCCCCCACCCTGGAGTTCTTTAAAAGCCAATTCCAAACATGTCATGTCACCTGTAAATCATTCAATATACATTTCTAACTGATCAGAGGCTTTAATATACAAGCACATAGCCACAACACCAAATACAGTTAACACTAATTCCTTAGTATCTAATACCAGTCCACTCCATATTCAGATTTTCCTTATTTTCTCAAAATATCTTTTTACAGTTGGTTTATTTGAGTGAGTTCAAACAAGCACTACACACTGTATCTGCTTATATGTTTCTCAGATGTATTTTAGTACATACTTAATACAGCACTACCTGTAGTGGCAAAAAGAAACACACACACACACACACACACACACACACACACAAACACACACACACACACACAATAAATGGGACAAGAATCTCCGTGAAGTAGGTGATGATTTTGCCTATAGACAGGATCAGGATTAAAAGAGAGTGGGGTGGAAGAGGGGTTGTTAATGTTTTTTAAACACGTGTAGAAAATGTTTGACTTGGTACAAAGTGCACATTTTTATACTTGAAGAGAAAATCTTAATAAAGAAAAAAACCAGAATAATATAAAGAAAAAAACCAGAATAATATAATGATTCATATTGCTTTTGTTCTTCACAATGTATTTAACTAGGCAGTTTGAAATGCCCCTGGGAGTTTGGTCAGGGAGAACCCATCGTTTTCTATAGAGGATTTTTTTTTGTTTGGTTGTTTTTGTTTTTTTTTCTAAAGAAAATAAAGGAATCAAAGAATGGTTACTCCGTAGGCAGAGCAGCCTCTAGAGTTTTTCTTGGAGTGGTGTAACATCAAACCAGGGCTGGGTAGGCTGTGAGCTGGATTAGTGGTGTGTAACTTTAGTTTGGGTTGATTTTTACATCGTATGTGACTTTGGTTGGTGAATCCTGGTGGATTAAAACTTTGCATATCTGGGCCAGGCGCGGTGGCTCACTCCTGTAATCCCAGCACTTTGGGAGGCCGAGGTGGGCGGATCATGAGGTCAGGAGATTGAGACCATCCTGGCTAACACGGTGAAACCCCGTTTCTACTAAAAATACAAAACAAAATTAGCTGAGCATGGTGGCAGGTGCCTGTAATCCCAGCTACTCAGGAGGCTGAGGCAGGAGAATGGCGTGAACCCAGTAGGCAGAGGTTGCAGTGAGCCAAGATTGCGCCACTGCACTCCAGCCTGGGCGACAGAGCAAGACTCAGTCTCAAAAAAAACAAAAACAAAAAAACCTAACTTGCACATCTGTTGATTCCATGCTATTAGGGTGATTTGGGATCCGTGCATTGCTATCAGTGTTTAACACCGTCTGTTTTCTTCTGTTCTCTTCCCCCCAGGCATCCACCATGTTACGAGCCTCCTTGGCACCCGTGTAAGTAACTGCTCTTAGGAATTTTTATTAAGGAGAACAGCAATGTGTAAAATGGGAATTCAAAGTGTCTTTAATAAACACTTAGCAGCCTAGGTTAGAGGAATGCCTTTGAGCTAGAGCTACATGTGAATATTAAAGGAAATACGAGTACTTATAAGTAATGTTGTTAAACTAGAATTATTTTTTATTGCCTGTGTGGTTTTTTTTTTTTTTTTTTTTGAGACAGAGTTTCGCTCTTGTTGCCCAGGCTGGAGTACAATGGCGCAATCTCAGCTCACCAGAACCTCCGCCTCCCAGGTTCAAGCGATGGTCCTGCCTCAGCCTCCCGATTACAGGCATACGCCACCACACCCGGCTAATTTTGTATTTTTAATAAAGACAGGTTTTCTCCATGTTGGTCAGGCTGGTCTTGAACACCCAACCGCAAGTGATCGACCCCCTTTGGCCTCCCAGAGTGCTGGGAATATAGGCGTGAGCCACCGCGCCTGGCCATCTGATATTGTTAATTCTATTCTTTTGGTAAGGAAGCCTCAAACAAAAAAACCTGTTGAATTGTTCATATGGTATTGTATAGAAGTGAATCTAATCTGCTATCATAGTGCAATCCACAGAGTGTTGCACTGTCTGAATTTATGTTGTCTGCTGGTTCACACTGTGATCAGGGCCATGGGCAGCCCTGTGTATGCCTGAGCACTCCTGTCCTGATGAGTTGGGCTGTCCCCCTTACAAGTGTCTGATGCTGTGGTGGCAAGGGAGTTGAGAACCTTTGACTTGGGCATGAGGACCAGGGTGGCTTCTGGGACCCTCTGAGCCAGCTTTGCGGGAGAGGAGGGGAAGACAGGGGTGCTGTGTGATTCCTCACACACCTGAGATGCCCACAGCCTTCCTCCTCCCTCAGCCCTGCCTGAATCTGACCTTGACCCCACGCTTTATTCTCTCCTACCACTTTGGCAGCAGTATCACTGCACAGACTGCTAGGGTTAAAAGCCCACCCCTGCTACCCTCCCTGTGACTGGGGATTACTTGTTTAATTTCTCTGTGCCTCAGTTTCCTCACAAAATGAGGAGAATCGTAGTAATTCTATTATAGGATTATTGTGAGGATCAAAATTAGTTAATACATATACAACACTTAGCATTTGGCGTAATACTGTAGTATTACACCAAAATTAGGAAACTATCATTGATACAGTAGTGTGAACTAGACTGCAAACCTCATTTAGTCTCACCAGTTTTTCCATGCCCTCTAATCTCCTTTTCTACAATAAAACAACAATAAAACAAAACGTGAACATGCTTGTTTTAGCGACAAGGAAGCTGAGGTGATTCCTTTTGTTTCTGGCTGACCGAAGGTGGGTGGCAGGGTAGTCTGAGCTGTGTGGATCTCCAATCCAAGGTCTCTCCTCACTGAAACCTGGCTCCCCAGAGGTCTTTGGAGTCTCCCTGAGGAGGGTCTGCAAATTGTCCTACAACCCATCTCCTGCCTACGTTCCCATGCTGCTTCCTGACCACACCTTCTACCTCCTTGGAGGGCTAAGCCACCCACCTAATTACTCTTTTTTTCTTTTTTTTCTTTTCTTTGAGACGGAGTCTTGCTGTGTCTTGCCTAGACCGGAGTGGTGCGATCTCGGCTCACTGCAGCCTCTGCCTCCTGGGTTCAAGCGATTCTCTTGTCTCAGCCTCCCGAGTAGCTGGGACTACAGGCGTGTGTCACTATGCCCGGCTAATTTTGTGTTTTTAGTAGAGACGGGGTTTCACCATGTTGGCCAGGCTGGTCTTGAACTCCTGACCTTAGGTGATCCACCCACGCAGGCCTCCCAAAGTGCTGGGATTACAGGCCTGAGCCACCACGCCCGGCCCCCGACTACTTACTCTTCACACTTGTTTCCTGACTGTTGTTCATATTCCCCCGGTCCAGTAGCTCAGGCTTGAGAGGAACAGTGGCTTCAGGTGTTTAGGTAGAACTCTTGGGGCCTGCTGATGCTAATTTTCTTTGAATTATGTCCAAAATTCTAAACAGAACTTCAGTGGAAAGTCATGATGCCCTCAAGGTGATTTCTTCCCTATCCTAGGGAGGTCTGGCTGAAGGTGAATATAGGGGTTTCTAAATCTGTTCAGGCAAAGACTCCTTGTTTTAGGAAAAATGTTAAACAGAACCTAAGTCCGTCCAACAGAATAGGCAGAGCTGAGCTGGTTGAAGCTGAGGTAGGAGCCTAGAACCCAGCCCGCCCTCCAAGTGGAAGCCGGGAGGTCATGCTGGGAGCCCATGGGAACAGCAGGCTCTAGCTCGGGTGTCATAATGCTCAGGAGGTGTAATAAACATGCCCTTTTGCCCTTTTCTTTCTCTTTGAACTTGTGTTGCTGAGTAGGAAATTGAAGGATGTCCCATTACTGCCCTCCTTGGATTATGAGAAACTGAAGAAGGATTTGATTTTGGGGAGTGACCGCTTGAAAGCCTTCTTGTTGCAGGCTCTGCGCTGGGTAGGTACCTTTGTCTTAAAGTTAGAAAATAAAACCAAACCAGTGCTGGTTTTCTTGGCTGGCTACCTTGCTTGTATCTTTTAACCCATCTTCCAGAAATCTTTCTTCCCCGCTGTCTGCTGACACCAAGAATGGAAGTCAAAAGCCACTTCTGAAGATAGCCTGGGCCTCCTTTTAGAAACTCCTATATTATGGCAGTTGTGATGTAATGAGTTAGATAAATGAATTTCAAGGCCCAAGAGACTGCACCTGTGTGTAGCCCTTTCCTGGTGATGAGCCCCACTCTGCTTGTGTGAGTGTGTGGAGTCAGGGTTACCCACAGTCCCACAGAGGTTCTGTATTCAGGCACTGCCATGCAGCCACCCTGGACAGGCACCAACGAAAGAACTCCTGTTCACAAGGCCTAAGGAAAGTGTCCTGGTCCCCATCGTTACTTTCCTGCCTAGTCTTCAGATTGAGTGCAGCTGAAGCCAGCAATTGGTTCTCAAGCTTTTTAGTGTCAGACCCTTTCCACTCTCAAAAATTACTGAGCACCTCAGAGAGCTTTCATTTATGTGAATTTTACCTACCAATATTTACAGCATTTGAAATGAAAACTGAGAGGATTTGGCTGGGCATGGTGGCTCACGCCTGTAATCCCAGCACACTGGCAGGCCGAGGCAGGTGGATCACCTGAGTTCAGGAGTTCAAGACCATCCTGGCCAACATGGCAAAACCCCATCTCTACTAAAAATACAAAAAAATTAGCCAGGCATGATGGCAGGCGCCTGTAGTCCCAGCTACTCAGGAGACTGAGGCAGGAGAATTGCTTGAACCTGGGAGGCAGAGGTTGCAGTGAGCCAAGATCACACCACTGCACTCCAGCCTCGGTGACAGAGCGAGACCCCATCTCAAAACAAAACAAAACAAAACCCTGAAGATTTGAAATATATGTTTATTAATTCATTTAAAATGAGCAATAATAAATGACATGTTAACATAAATAACATTTTTGTGACAAATACTACTTTGCAAACAACAATAAAATTGTGAGAAGAGCAGCATTGTTCTGCAGTTGTCTTTAATGTCTGGCTTGATGGAAGACAGCTGGATTCTCATATCTGCTTTGTGTTTGATTGTCAGTGTCACACTTCATATAGCCTCCCAGAGATTGATCATAAAAAAGGCATTGTCACATCTTAGTATTATAAAAATTGTGACCTTGCAGACCTGCTAAAGGGTTTGGGGGACCTCTTAGGGTTCCCTGGACCACACTGAGAACTGCTGACGCAAGCCAACACTGGTTGAGCCAGCAGTTCTTTAACTGAACAGTCCATTCTAATTCATTAGCATCAGACACCTTCATGGACCTCCGAATTTCAAGGTATCTTGGCATCAGGATCCTTAGCAATTTCCCATCTGTGGATAGAAACAGTTCTCACTTGCATGCTTCTATGGTAGTGCTTCCTGAAGTACGTCTTGAGGACTCGGACGACGTATCCAGGATCCACAGGAAGAGTCCTGTGGACAAGCAGTGATGTCTGTTCTGGTTTTGTTTGGGTCAGGACTAGAGTAGGTGGGGCAGCATGAGTCGTCCGCGGTGGCCATTTCCTCCCTGGCCATTTGCCTCTCTCTGCTCAAGCTCTCAAACTCATCTTTTATGCGGCTCTTGGTTTACTGACGCTGCACTTCCTCTCAGTCCGTGCTACTCCTGAGCCTCTTGCTGAGACAGGGTATTCCTTTGCTGAGAGAGTGACATCTTCACAGAATAACCAGGAAAAGTGAACAGGTTTCTCATGTTTTTGTCTGTGTCCCCCTCCAGTGCCCCCACGCGGCTTCTTGCCCCTGCTTCAACCTCAGTGAACTCAACGGAAGGGTAGCAGCACCCCAGTGTGACATTCCAGGCACACCCTGGCCATGGTCATCACGTCTGTTGGCAGTGCCTGCTCTGGAGGCCTCCCCGGCTCTCCTTCCAGCCCAGGGCGTCTGATGCTCTGGCCTGCGCTCTTGCCCACACTAAGAACTAGCATATTCCTTGCACATCTAGCTTCTCTTTGGCTAGAAGCAGGGCTTGCAGCCTCAGGACTTTTATCTAGTAGGATTTTCCTGAAAAAGCAAGGATATTTGCTCACTCTGTTACATGCTTTTTCATATCCCACCTCACACCTGTACACACCGATGTGCACACACACATACCCATTATACATGCTCTCCACACGAAAGTTTTCTTCTAGCCCTGCGGACATTGCGTAAATTTTTACTTGTAGCAACATGACAGACTTATGGCTTTCTAAAATCTACAAAATTCTAGCCAGCTACCTCTACACTCATGCATGCACACACACACACGTGCACACACACGCACATGCACTGTATCACTCTGTCATTCCCAATAGGATAGGATAGAGTGAATTTGTTGGCAGGGCATGCATTCAGAGTGCTCTACAGTCAGCCCTGGGCCCCTCCCACTGAGCCCACTCCACTGTGCCCTGTATTGTACTTCCCTGAGCTAGACCTCACTTCCCTATCCCCCACTGTGCTCACGCTCCCCTGTGCTGGTTAATAGGCTGCCCATCCTGCAGGGGCCAGCTCCTGAGCCCCTTTATATAAGAAATGCTTCTCTGGGCATGGATGAGCTTTTCCCTATCTGCACACTTACAGTCTGAGCATTTTGCTGCCTCACTTCTCTGGAGAGTTCACATGTATAAGTTGGCCCCCTGTGTCACCCATTAGGACATCATAGGTTCTTTTTTTTTTTTTTTTTTTTTGAGACCGAGTCTTGCTCTGTCGCCCAGGCTGGAGTGCAGTGGCATGATCTCGGCTCACTGCAACCTCCGACTCCTGGGTTCACGCCATTCTGCTGCCTCAGCCTCCCGAGTAGCTGGGTCTACAGGCGCCTGCCACCACACCCGGCTAATTTTTTTGTATTTTTAGTAGAGACAGGGTTTCACCATGTTAGCCAGGATGGTCTTGATCTCCTGACCTCGTGATCCACCCGCCTCGGCCTCCCAAAGTGCTGGGATTACAGGCGTGAGCCACCGCGCCTGGCCCGCATCATAGGTTCTCGTTTTGGTTGGCTGGTTAACTTGCCACCACTCCCCAAGCTGGATATTACTTATTTTGTTTGGTTAAATGTGTAGGTACTGATACTGCCATCTAAAAACACACCTGCTGTGAGAAACTTTTCTCCATGATAAGACTTAGGTCTCACTACTTTTGTTTTTCTTTGCTCCAGCGCTTGACCACATCCCATCCTGGAGAGCAGAGGGAGACCGTTCTGCAAGCCTACATCAGCAATGACCTCTTGGACTGTTATAGCCACAACCAGGTTGGTAAGAAGTGGGACCAGATCCCAGCCAGGGCCTTCAATTCTAGGGAATGATCTTAGCAGATGGGGGAAGCTTATAATTTCTCTGCACATTTTCAGCTTCGTAACTGTATGTCAGCCTTGAGCTCATGAGGTCCTGGGCATTGGCTTACTTTTTGCTTCTAGTGAAGAGTTCTAAACAAGTTAGAACTGCCTGATTCATCATCTCTGGAGCTCTTTTCTGCCGTTTTTCTTTTTCTCAAATTCCCTACTCTTTACCTCACCTCACTGCTTACCGTGAGTCCTGAAAACTGAGTATGACTTCGGAGGGACAAGGTAGGTAAGCAAATTCAGGTTGTTTACATCTGGGCCTGACTAAAAATTTCTTTAACACAGTACTTACTTATAGTTTTGGACCAGATAGGTCTACTGATCCTGTGGGAAAAGTATGAGACTTGGGGTAAAATAAACTGGCTTTCAAACCTCTGCTCTACCACTCATTAGCCAGGTCACCGTAAGCAAGTTACTCAGTCTCAGGCACCTCCTCATCTGGGCAAGGAGCCGCGCCTGCCTCGGGAGGTCGTTGGGATGATTACATACAGTCAGGTGTGGGAAGTCCTTAGCCCCAGGCCTGGCACCAAGTAGTCACTACATGGTCTTTCTCTTCTGTCCTTGCCCCTCCTACCTGTATCTGCACCAAACTTGACAGGAGGAGGATCAGGATTTTGAATTCGGCACATGTTAAGAGTGTACTACATTTTATTATTTCAGTTGAATTTTTATCCAGAGTGCTGTAAAAATGTAAAGCTATTGTTAAACTTCACAACGTGTGCACTGAGTGGCGTATCAAATGCTCTGGACACTCACCGATTAAACAGCTGTCTTAGGCCATTTCCTGCTGCTGTAACAGAATACCACAGATAGGGTAATTTATAAACAACCCAAGGGTATTGTGCTCATAGTTCTGGAGTCTAGGAAGTCCAAGAGCATGGCGCCAGCATCTGGCAAGAGTCATCCCAAAGCAAAAGGCAGAAGGCAGAAGTGAGCATGCAAGTCAGAGAATGGGGGTCGAAGCTGTCTTTTTATCAGGAGCCTACTCACACAATAACTAACCCACTCCGGCAATAATGGCATTAATCCATTAATGCCTAATATCCTCTTAAAGGTCCCACCTCCCTGTACTACTACATTGGCAATTAAATGTGGATATGAGTTTTGGTGGGGACATTGAAACCATAGCAACAGACCCTGGGAAAGTGAGTTACACATTCATCTGTTGTGCATACAGGCAATACAATCTGAGTTTTGAGTTGCCAGTTTACTCTGTGAATGTAGTCTTAATGTTCTCATGAATGAGTTAAGTTTGAAAATAGTCTCTCATATTCTTGACTTATTTTCTTGCTTTTTTTTCCTGTTTGGATTTATAATGGCATTGAATCCAGCCTACAAGGCATGAAGCAGCTGAATAATGTATTGTTATAACTTCCAAACTCAAATTAAAGAGTAAAGTCAATACTGATTATTTCTAACATTATTTCATTGAGTCGAAGATACACTTTTCCCCCCCATTTTAACGTCTTTGCTGTTAGGGTGTGTCTGACAGGCAATGGCATTTTATAGTTTAATTGGCAGGTTTTTTTTTCTTTCTTGATTATGTATAAAATGATAATGTGTCCTCTGATGAAAGGTGTGTTGGGTTTTGTCATCTGTGGTTTTTGTCAAAAAGGCAGTGACCTCTATAGCCATTGAAGAGAGTAATTTCTTCTTCAAGTAATTATATGTAATTGCTATGGTTTACTTATATATATTTTTTGAGATGGAGTCTCTCTTGTCGCCCAGGTTGGAGTGTAGTGGCGCAATCTCAGCTCACTGCAACCTCTACCTCCTGGGTTCAAGCAATTCTCCTGCCTCAGCCTCCCAAGTAGCTGGGATTACAGGCACCCGCCACCACACCCAGGTAATTTTTTTATTTTTAGTAGAGACGGGATTTCACTGTGTTGGCCAGGCTAGTCTCGAACTCCTGACCTCAGATGATCCACCCACCTCAGCCTCCCAAAGTGCTGGGATTACAGGCGTGAGCCACTGTGCCCAGCTATGGTTTATTTATTTCTTTATTCATTTATTTATTTTGAGATGGGGTTTCACTCTAGTCGCCCAGGCTGGAGTGCAGTGGCACGATCTCGGCTCACTGCGACCTCCACCTCCTGGGTTCAAGCGATTCTCTTGCTTCAGCCTCCCAAGTAGCTGGGATTACAGGCATGCGCCATCATGCCCAGCTAATTTTGTATTTTTAGTAGAGATGGGGTTTCTCCATGTTGGTCAGGCTGGTCTCGAACTCCTGATCTCAGGTGATCCGCCCGCCTCAGCCTCCCAAAGTGCTGGGATTACAGGCCTGAGCCACTGTGTCCAGCCTGGTTTATTTTTTTAAGAAGAAATGAGCTGCTGGGCACAGTGGCTCACGCCTGTAATTCCAGCACTTTGGTAGGCCGAGGCGGGTGGATCAGGAGGTTAGGAGATCAAGACCAGCCTGGCCAACATGGTGAAACCCTGTCTCTGCTAAAAAATTAGCCAGACGTGGTGGCACGCACCTGTAATCCCAGCTACCCAGGAGGCTGAGACAGGAGAATCACTTGAACCCAGGAGACGGAGGTTGCAGTGAGCGGAGATGGCACCACTGCATTCCAGCCTGGCGACAGAGTGAGACTGCGTCTCAAAAAAAAAAAGAAGAAATGAGCTGAACCCTTGAACCCTTTTACACTGCTGGTGGCAATGTAAATTAGTACAACCACTATGGAAAACAGTATGGAGATTCCTTAAAGAACTCAATGTAGAACTACCATTTGGTCCAACAATCCCACTAGTGGCCATCCACCCAAAGGAAAAGAAGTCATTATATGAAAAAGACACATGCACACACACGTTTTCAATTTGCAGTTACAAAGATTTGGAACCAACCTAAGTGCCCATCAACCAAAGAGTGGTTAAAGAAAATGTAGTATATATACAACATGAGATACCACTCAGCCATAAAAAGGAATGAAATAATGTCTTTTGCTGCAATTTGGATGGAGCTGGAGGCCTTATTCTAAGTGAAGTAACTCAGGAATGGAAAATCAAATATCATATGTTCTCACTTGTAAGTAGGAGCTAAGATATGAGGATGCAAACAAAAATTTTATAATGGACCTTGCACAGGTGACAGTGTTCACTGTATCCACTGGGTGCACTGAAGTCTCAGAAGTCACCACTAAATAACTTATCCCTGTAATTAAAAACCACCTGTAACCCAGAAACTTGAAATAAAACTTTTTTTCTAAAAAAAAAAAAAAAAGAAGAAATAGGCCAGGTGTGGTGGTTCATGCCTGTAATCCCAGCACTTTGGGAGGCCTGAGGTGGGCAGATCACTTGAGGTCAGGTGTTTGAGACCAGCCTGGCCAACATGGTGAAACCCTGTCTCTACTAAAAATGCAAAAATTAGCCAGGTATGGTGGTGTGCACCTGTAATCCCAGCTACTTGGGAAGCTGAGTGCTTGAACCCGGGAGACTGAGGTTGCAGTAAGCTGAGATTGTGCCACTGGACTCTAGCCTGGGCAGCAGACTGAGACTCCATCTCAAAAAAAAAAAAAAAAAAAAAGAAGAAGAAATGAGTTGAAGTTCTCTTAAGATGTCAGAGAATCTGCAGGGCAGAAAGACTCCTTGTCCAACATGGATGCTGTGTCACTATGGCACCAAGGTAAACTGACCTGTACAGACAGGAAATTGAATTCGTTGGTTCATTCCTCTCCCATAGTGGTTCTCAAAGTTTAACATGCGTCGTTATCTCCTGGAGGTCTCATTAAAACAGATCACTGGGTCCCACCAACAGTTTCCATTCAATAGGTGTATGGTGGGGCCCAAGGATTTGCATTTCCAACAAGTTTTCCAGTGATGCTAATACTGCTGGTCCAGGATGCGTTGAGAATTACTGCTTGAGACCAAAAACTTGAATGGAGCCAAATTTAATGAAACTGTAGAGAACTGAATTTTTCATTTTTAGCTGAATTCTTAGTTTCTAGACTTCATAAATATCTCTCTTCATATCTCTAAGCATCTTACCCGTTTTTAGGTGTACAGTTCAGTGATATTAAACACATTCATAATGTGCAGCCATCACGTGCCATCCATCTCCATAAATAACTTTTTTCATCTAGTAAAACAAACTCTGTACCCATTAAGCAATAATTCTCCATTTCCCCCTACTCCAGGCCCCTGGCAAATTCCCATTCTACTATCTGTCTCTATGATTGTGACTACTCCAAATACCTCATACAAGTAGAATTGTACAGTATTTTTCTTTTTGTGACTGGCTTATTTCACTTAGCTTATGTCCTCAGGTTCATCCACGTAGCATATGTCAGAATTTCTTTCCTTTTTAAGGCTAATATTTCATCATATGGGTGGACCATATTTTGCGTATCTATCTGTTCCTCCGTCAGTAGACATTTGCGTTGCCTCCACCTTTTGGCTACTGTGGATAGTGCTGCTGTGAAGTGTGCATGCACATCCTGACTGTTGTGTTGTCCGCTCCTTGCTTTTCTTTATAGTTTTCCCATCTATGTATATCCTGCATAATACAGTGTTTGCTTTTGTGCTGAGTAGCAGGCATCAGCCTTGCTCTGCAAGGAAACAGGACTGTGCCCATGTTAGATGAAGTTAGCTAGGAGAAGATGGCATAAACCAAAGTTTGGGATGACAGTTAGACATAGCCTCCCTGAGCACTTATTGATCCCCTCTGGGGACATTGGTAATCAAAGGTGGGAGAGAGTCCTGGGAAACATAGAGCATCTGGCAGAATTGAAAGGTGGGCCAGGTACCAGTTGTCCAACAGCAATATTTATGTATTTATTTTATTTTTTGAGACAGTCTCGCTCTGTCGCCCAGGCTGGGGTGCAGTGGCGCAATCTCAGCTCACTGCAACCTCCGTCTCCTGGGTTCAAGCAGTTCTTCCGCCTCAGCCTCCTGAGTAGCTGGGACTACAGGTGCACGTCACCATGCCCAGCTAATTTTTGTATTTTTATTAGAGATGGGGTTTCGCCATGTTGGCCAGGCTGGTCTCAAACTCCTGACCTCAGGTAATCCACCTGCATCAGCCTCCCAAAGTGCTGGGATTACAGGTGTGAACCACTGCAACCGGCCCAGCGGCAATATTTATGCCCAAGGGCAATGGTGAGCTGCTCTGTATTTTGGCTTTAAGCTCACTTGATCTACTTCTAGTTCTTGATCACTTGAGAACACTTCTGTGGGGGTAAAAAAAACTATTCACAGCTAATCCACACAGCAGGGCATGGAAGGGGGAGCTAGAACTTCACTAGCACTGTTTAGGGTTATCCAAATGCAGATAAGAGTCTGGGCTCGTTTCACCAGTCATTTTGTTCTCTGTTTAAAAATTGGGACCTCGTGCACTACTTTGGAACATGGGCAGCATTTACTAAAACTGAATACCTTATGTCCTAGCAAAACCACTCCTAGATAAGCCCCAACCAAAACGTGCCCATATGTTCACTAAAAAACATGGAAGAATATTCATAGCTGCAGTTCTAGAACCAAAACACTGGCTGCAACCCAAATGTCCATCAGCAGTAGAATGAATACCTGTGATGTATTTGTAAAATGGGATACCTTGAGCAATGAGAAGGAACACAGCAGAGACCCTGGGTGAATATCACAGACATATTGTTGAATGAAAAAGTCAAACATAAGAGAATATATAATATATGGTTTCATTTATTAAAAAATTTAAGGGGGAGCCAAGCAACATGAATCTATGATGTTAGAAGCCAGGAGAGAGGTCACCCTTGGTTTAGAATGGGGTTCTGGAAGGGCATCTGGGACTATGGTCATGTTCTGTTTCTTTATCTGGTTACTAGTTAGCCACATGTTCACTTTGTGAACACTCATCAGGCTGTACATGTGATCTGTGCAATGCCCTGTGTAGATGCTATACTTCAGCAAAAATTCAACCTAAATGGGTGTAATGGTAATAGGCATCTTGGGGACGACAGCCTTTGACATGTTGCCCTCTCGAATCAGCTGGGTTTAGTCTGGAAAACATTCTGGTGCATAGCTGCTGTCCAGGAGTCTCTTCACCAACTTTTGTTGATTCCTTTCACCTCTCTCCTGAATTGGATCACTGTTTCCAGTGCCCCATATTATCTTATTTCTTGACTTGTTCTCTCGGTTGGTGGAACACATCCTTTAGTTAATAGCGTCTAGAGAAAAAGTACACAGGAAGTAAATTTTTTTGAGATCATGTATGGTCAAGAAATTGTCTTCATTCTTCTTATAGAATCCTGGATTGTAAATAATTTTCCTTCAGAATTTTGAAGACATTGCTCCATTGTCTTTTAGGTTCCAGTTTTGCTGTACAGAAATCCAAAGCCAGCTGGGCACAGTGGCTCATGCCCATAATTCTAGCACTTTGGGAGGCCAAGGCAGGAGGATCGCTTGAGCCGAGGAGTTTGTGAGCAGCCTGAGTAACATAGACCCCATTCTCTTAAAACAAAAAAAAAAAAGTTCTTTTAAATTAACCAGGCATGTTGGCGTGCGCCTGTAGTGCCAGCTAACTCAGAAGGCTGAGGCGAGCGGATTGCTTGAGCCCAAGAGGTTGAGGCTGTGAGCTGTGATCACACCACTGCACTTCATCCTGGGCAACAAAGTGAGAGCTTGACTCAAAAACTTTAAAAAAAGAAATCCAAAGCCATTCCAATTCTTTATCTTTTGTATGTGACCTGTGTTTCTCTCTCTAGACGCATATTGAATCTTCCCAATTTCCCATTGACGTCCTTTATGAGGTATATTTTAATCTCTTTTATTGAGCACTTTTTGAGCCCTTTCAATCTGACAACTTCCATTCTGGGAACTTTTTCTTGGAGTTATTTTGTTGATGGTTTCTTCCCTCTGTTTTCTGTGTTCTCTCTCAGAATGTTGAACCTCCTGAACTGGTTTTCTATTATAGTTTTCTCTCATCTTTTCTACTTTTTGTTCCACTCTTTAGGAGATTTCTTTTCTTCTTCTTCTTTTTTTTTTGAGACAGTCTCACTCTGCTGTCCTGGCATGATCTCAGCTCACTGCAGCCTCTGCCTCCTGGGTTCAAGCAATCCTCCTGCCTCAGCCTCCCGAGTAGCTGGGATTACAGGTGTGTGCCACCACACCTGGCTAATTTTTGTAGAGAGAGGGTTTCACCATGTTGGCCAGGCTGGTCTCAAACCCCTGACCTCTCTGCCCACCTTGGCCTCCCAAAGTCCTGGGATTATAGGCATGAGCCACCCTGCCCAGCCTTCCTAGCAGATGTCTTCATCTTTATTTTCTGACCCTTCTGTTGAAACTTTTATTTCCTTTTTGATAGCATTCTCTTGTTTCATGGATATAATACAGTTTCTTATATCTTTGAGGATATTATTGATGAATTTTTATTTAATTTTTAGTTTTCTTCTCCCTGCACAGTCTCATTTACTCCAAGCCCCGCCCCCGCCCTCCCCCCCCATTTGTTTTGGCCTCCTGGTAGAAACTTTTCTCAGATGTCTGCTAGTCCTTGGTGATCTCCTAATGAGAGATTTGGAGTGAAGGGGACCACAAAGCCATTGAGTGTGATGGTGGGGACTGTCGATGGATAGCTCCACCCAGGGGGATCTGGGTGGGCCGTTTGCTGGGAACCTCTGATTTCACGGTCTCTAGTTCTTTCCCCGTGGGCTGGTCATTTCACTGTGAGAATAGTCTTCTAATCTCAGGCCTAGAGGGCAAAGGTCTGGTTGCCAGGGTCCTGGGAGCCAAGTTTTGGGGTGGCCCTCTGTTCCACATTCATTCTGCCTTTAGACACTAACCCCCCTCTCCATTTTGTTCTAGAACCCCTGCAACCCTTGCTCTCTCCTCTGCCTGGTGTCCCGGATCCACAGACCCTTTGTGTCTCCCTCACAAGGGAACACCCTCTCCCCAGCCCTGTGCTGAGAGGTGTGCAGGAGTCACATGAGTGGGATCCAAGTGCTTCTTAAACAACTTTAATTCATTCGTCTTTATTTTTCTTCAGCTCTTAAGTGCTTTGAGGAGTGAGTAATGGAAATTCGGTAATTCCACAGTGCCCGTTGCTGCCTTGAGATTTGGCCTTCTTGGGCCTGCTAAGCCTCTTGCCATGCTGCATTCCCACTTCCAGAATTGTGGTGTTATCATTTCTCATGCTGTTCTCTCTGTCCTTGGGAATTATCTTTTTTAACAGTCCATTTATTGTAGTTTTACTGTGGCTTAGAGGGAGCCAAATTAGTCATGTGTCTTGGATCTGCCATTCTAACCTGGAAAACAGCAGCAATGGTAACAGCAAACAGGACTGCTTCCTTCGCACCAGTCACTGTTCTGAGGGCTTCGTGTAATTAATTCATTTAATTTGGAAGTCTGACTAACTTATTTTTGCCAAGTCTCATCAAATTTCAGTTGGAAATCAAGGCTTCCAGATGAAATGTTTGGCTTTAGTCTGTTTATTTCACCTCTAATAAATTCAGGCAGAGGAAGAGAACTACCAGACCCGAAGAGGAGACATGTGTTTATCTCTCCCTGTTCTTAACCTTGTTGTTTTCCCTCTTGACTTTTTCCCCCAGAGGAGTGTGCTCCAGTTGCTGCACTCCAAGAGCGACGTGGTGCGGCAGTACATGGCCAGGCTCATCAATGCTTTTGCGTCACTGGCAGAAGGTGAGACATCAGCTTTGCTTCAAAGAGAAGAGCTAGGTCATACTGATGTGCTTTTTCCTTTGAAAATGAGCGTTCCTCCCAAGTTTCTTAGAGATGACGCTTCCTCAGTTTGTTACTGTTTAATTCATCTAAGGTCTTTTGTGAAAATTAATTGTTGTCATATTGCTTTAGTTTATATCAGAGCACATTTGGACAGTTTTGGGGTTTATTTTGTAAACCTCCCGGTTTTATTTTATAAAGCTTTCTGGTTTTGTAACATAGTAACATTTTATATTGCTTTCAAGTATATCACAGGTAATGAATGCATCTTCTATAATTTTCTACTTAAGGCAAAATAAGTGAAACAATTATGGCAAAATCAGCTTAGCGAAACAAAGCAGACTCCAATAAACACTGCACCATTTCCTTCAGAAGACTATGACCTCTTAAATCAAAGGATTTGAACACTCTGAAAATAACATGCCCCCATAACTGAATTTAAAATGATTTTGCAAAGTGCCATTACCTTCCGTAAGTTCTTATTTATTTGAGCTCTTTATAATGTGAATAAAGGGAGTTTTCAAATTATGAATATATGATACTCCAAAACTTTGTTCATTTGTTCATTCGTTCTTCCATCCATTTGGCAGACATTTATGATAAGCCAGGATGTGTTACTGAGGACCATTCATATAATAATACTGTTGAAACTTATGTCTGAAATTAACATCTTCCATATCCATTCAGAAGTCCACAACAGGCTAGGGACCATTCTGGGCTTATTACAGGGTCCCAGGTGTGGCTTCCTGCTTCTTCTCCAGGCCTTGTACAGAGAGTGTGTATGGAAGCATTCCTTGGCTGCCTCTGTTGTGAAGACTTAAGGGCTCTTAACACACACGTTACCCCTCATTTCTCTTTGTAGATCTGACTGTTGGGTTCAGGATTTCATGGAAAAAAAAGGACAATGCTCCCCACAAGAACACAGCAATGAATTATGTTTAGCTCACAAGAAGAGTGGTTTTTCTAGTCACCAGACATTTCATTGAATAAAACCAACGTTTAGAAGAAATAGCTTTTAATAAGTTTTAATAAGTTTTGTGGGGGTTTTGTGTGTGTGTGTGTGTGTGTGTGTGGTTTTTTTTTTTTTTTTTTTTTTTGAGACAGAGTCTTACTTTGTCACCCAGACTGGAGTACAGTGGCATGATCTCGGCTCACTGTAGCCTCAACCACCTGGGCTCAAGGAATACTCCTCCCGCCTCAGCCCCCCAATTAGTGGGATCAACAGGTGTGCATCATCATACCTGGCTATTGTTTCTTAGTTTTTATAGAGATGAGGTTACGCCCTGTTGCCCAGGCTGGTCTCCAACGCCTCGGCTCAAACAATCCACCTGCCTCAGCCTCCCAAAGTGCTAGGATTACAGGCGTGAGCCACCTTGCACAACCAGTAAGTTTTTGTTTGTTTGTTTGTTTGTTTGTTTTGAGATGGAATCTCACTCCGTCATTCAGGCTGGAGTGCAGTAGTACGATCTCAGGCTCACTGCAACCTGCCTCCTGGGGTCTAGCAATTCTCCTGCCTCAGCCTCCCGAGTAGCTGGGTTTACAGGCATCTGCCACCACATCCAGCTAATTTTTGTATTTTTAGTAGAGACGGGGTTTCACCATGTTGGCCAGGCTGGTCTCGAACTCCTGACCTCAGGTGATCTGCCTGCCTTGGCTTCCCAAACTGCTAGGATTACAGGCGTGAGCCACCGTGCCCTGCCCAGTAAGTTTTTTAGAACATAAAATTACCCAAACTCTACTGTGTTATATGCAAAGTAAGTTTTTGTGGAAAGTGGTTTTGTAGCATACCAGATAAATTATTTCTGTCTTTCGCCTGTTTCATCTCTGGTGTATTATCAGGTCGCCTCTACCTTGCCCAGAATACAAAGGTGCTGCAGATGCTGGAGGGAAGGCTGAAGGAGGAGGACAAGGATATCATCACCAGGGAGAATGTTCTTGGGGCCCTGCAGAAGTTCAGTCTCAGGTAACGACTGTGCAGTAGGTCACAGTGTCTCCTGTGAGATCAGATTGAGTTAAAATTCCCATGGCAACCCAGGAGGCAGATGGTACTTTTCCACAACACTTTGGAGAGGTTGGATGACTTTCTAAGACAGAGCTAGAAAGCCTATCTGTAATCCACTAAACTATGCTGCTCGAAGCTGCTGGGGATGGAGGAAGACATTTTCAAAGCATCATTGGATTTTCCTAATGGACATTATCGAGTGCCAGCCATGCAGGATTGTGTCTCAGGGCATGTGCAGGGCTTAGAGACAGACACATGAATCAGACCTGATAGAGCCTCAGCCCTCAAGTTACTTCTAGTCCCCTCTGGGGGCTGCACACATGAATGCACATCCCAGCAGAGTGTCAAGGGCAGTCCTGTGGAAGTCAGGGTTAGGGCCTCCTGACCTTGTCCATGATCCCAGCAGCCCACCCCATGGGATCAGCCTAGACCATCATGACTTGGAACCAATGGGGCCAGGCTAATTTCTGTATTTTTAGTAGAGACAGGATTTTACCATGTTGGCCAGTCTGGTCTCGAACTCCTGACCTCAGGTGATCCGCCCACCTCAGCCCCCCAAAGTGCTGGAATTACAGGCGTGAGTCACCGCACCCGGCCCCGTAGATTCCTTTTCAGTTTACAGCTTTGTTGAGATGTATTTACACACCATAATATGCCCCCATATTAAGCATACAATTGAAGGATTTTTAGTGTATTTACAGAGTTGTGCAGTCATCACCACAATCCAGGTTTAGGACATTTCCATCACCACAAAAAGAAACCTCATACCCATTTACAGTCACTCCTCACCCATTTACAGTCACTCCTCATTCCTACCCCCAGTCCCCGGTAGCCACAAATCTGCTTTCTGTCGATTGACTTGTACTGGACGTTTCATATAAATGGAATCATGTAGTGTGCACTCTTTTGTGACTGGCTTCTCTCACTTAGCATCGCGTTTGCAAGGTTTGTCCATGTAGCAGCATGTGTCAGGGCCTCATTCCTTTTGTGGCTGAATATGTACTCCATTATGGCTATATCATATTGTTGGTTTGTTTTTGAGATGGAGTCTCACTCTGTCACCCAGACTGGAGTGCAGTGGCGCAATCTTGGCTCACTGCAACCTCTGCCTCCCGGATTCAACCAATTCTCCTGCCTCAAATTCCTGGGTAGCTGGGATTACAGGTGCACACCACCACACCCGGCTAATTTTTGTATTTTTAGTAGAGATGGGGTTTCACCATGCTGGTCACTCTGGTCTCGAACTCCTAACCTCGTGATCCACCCGCCTCGGCCTCCCAAAGTGCTGGGATTACAGGTGTGAGCCACCGCGCCCGGCCTACACCACATTTTGTTTGTCCTTCAGTTGGGCATTTGAGTTGTTTGCATTTTTGGCCAATATGCATAATGCTGCCGTGAACGTTTCAGCACAAGTCTTCGTGTGGACATATGTTTCCTTTTCTCGTGGATCGGCATCTAGGAGAGGAACTGTTGGGACATATGGTAATTTTTTCAGAGTTTTTATTCTCTCATGATCACCTCAAGTTCTCTTTGACTTTCTTGAGAACTCTAGTCCCTGGAGTCTTCAACTTTTTTCTGTCGGTCCTCTTCTGAACACACTTTCTTCCCATCAAATGTGGTTTACATTTGACTGACTCACAAATAACCAGAAGCCTACAAAGTGAAATGGTCTAAGCATGTGTGTTTTTAGTGGGGGAAGGGATAGGTATTTGTATCTACCATTTGCCAACTCCCTGCCAATGAAAATTCTTTGTTCTAACTATATGAATCAAAAAGAACTGTAAGTGCTGCAGAGTCATTACTTCCTCAGAGCATACAAACACTTCATTTCTGTTTGTTTATAGAGAGAACTTTGCTCAGTGTTGATCGCTTTGGGGAAGTTTTTAGAAATTCGATAACTATAGTTAAGTAACAGATATAAGATATGGTGAAAAAAATACTTCCTCCTGGTAATGCAAATGTTTACTGCCTGTTTATCTTTTCCTCCAAGTGTTAATTTAAGCTTTTTTGTTCTGTAAATGTGCTTAACCTTTTTGCAGTTTTCCAGAGTCTCTGCAATAAATGAAGAAGGTAGCTAGTTACCAAGAGAGCGCAGTCTTCACTGTATTCTAATAAGCCACCCTGATTGGGTCAGTGTAGTGTTTAAGAACAGGATGAATGGATAACTGGTTCTGCTGTTCTGTCCTGAGTGGTGGTTTCACCATAACCTGCTCATCCGGAGGTGTGCAGAGCTGGCTTCTCTGTGGCATGTCAGTTTTCTACTAATCCAGATGGCATCTCATAATGATACCACACTTAGTCTCAGCAATTCTTAAAGCTAACCTGATGACATTAACCATCACACATTTTGATGGGGTATTGGATTTTGTAAGATTCTACACCTGGACTTTGGGTGGAAAATCATTCCTTATAATTTGCATTAACCAGGTCATTAAACTACCCTTACTCTATAGAAATGTGAATCAAAGTGATGTTAAGCTAGGCTTTTGCTCCTCCTTGTTTTCTTTATTTTTATACAGCTCAGAGTGCCTAGAACTGAATTATAGAGAGTTTAGGTAAAAATCTATTTGTCAGCTGGGCACGGTGGCTCACGCCTGTAATCCCAGCACTTTGGAAGGTTGAGGCAGGTAGATCAGCAGAGGTTGGGAGTTTGAGACCAGCCTGGCCAACATGAAGAAATCCTGGCTCTACTAAAAATACAAAATTAGCTGGGTGTGGTGGCGCGTGCCTTTAATCCCAGCTACTTGGGAGGCTGAGGCAAGAGAATCACTTGAACCCAGGAGGCGGAGGTTGCGGTGAGCCGAGATCGTGCCATTGCACTCCAGCCTGGGCAATAAGAGCAAAACTCCGTCTCAGGAAAAAAAAACAAAAACCTATTTGTCAAAGAAGTATTTCTATGGTCCTGTTTCCTGGGTTAAGTAAACCAAAAGCTACAAATAAATATTTATTAGATATTTGAAGCAATGCTCTGCTAATTTTAAATATTGAAAAGGAAACTTTCAAAGTACGAGGCCTCCTTACCACCTTATCTTTATTTAAACCCTTAATAAATATCCCTGAAATGTAAAGAATTTTTGTTATTTCAATTGTATGGGTTTAACAAAAATATTCCTCAGAGTCTATGTCTTCTGTAAGTTTGTCTTTTCTGATATGCATTCACATTACTGTTTCTTCTTCTTTTTTTTTTTTTTTTTTTTTGAGACAGAGTCTTGCTCCATCGCCCAGGCTGGAGTGCAGTGGTACGATCTCGGTTCACTGCAACCTCTGCCTCCCGGGTTCAAGCAATTCTCATGCCTCAGCCTCCCAAGTAGCTGGGATTACAGGCGCCGTCACCACGCCTGGCTAATTTTTGTATTTTTAGTAGAGACGGGGTTTCACCATGTTGGCCAGGCTTGTCTCCAACTCCTGATCTCAGGTGATCCGTCCGCATTGGCCTCCCAAAGTGCTGGGATTACAGGCATGAGCCACTGCGCCCAGCCTACTGTTTCCTCTTATATGAAAAGTTTCTTGGCAGTTTGTATTTACTGTAGGCTCTTTCTTCCCAGGCGTCCGCTGCAGACAGCGATGATTCAAGACGGCCTCATCTTCTGGCTGGTTGATGTTCTGAAGGACCCTGACTGCCTGTCTGACTACACGCTGGAGTACTCGGTGGCTTTGCTCATGAACCTCTGCCTCCGCAGCACAGGTCTCAGCCCCAACCCTCATTCTAGTGCAAGAAGGGGAAGAGATCTTGACCCTTGAAGCTGGGTTTCTAGTGAGCCTTATATGGTTTGCTTTTAGTCTCATAGAAAACTAAAAACAGAAAAAGGAGTAGAAAGCATTTCCAACTAGGTATCAAGCTGTTGAATCCCTGAAGGCAAAATCCATTCTTGCCCTGGAAAAAATGTCTTGTATATATGTAGTGCCTGCATTAAGAGGAGACTAAGTTCATTTACCTTTTTCTTTATTGCATTATTCAAAGGTAGGAAATTAAGAATATGATCCCCTTTTCTGAAGACAAAGAAGTGTGTTCCCAAGATCCTATAGGATTAAGCTGGCCGCAGTAGCAGTGACACTAAACCACACTTCCTGCCCTGAATCACACTCTTTTCCCTGCCCCAGCCCTGGAGGTGGAGGTTCTCCTGTGGGCACAAGTCATTTATATACTTGATCAGTCATTTATATACTTGATCACTGAAAGTAGTGATTTTAGCTTTTCCAGGTACAGGTACTATCTCATTTAAATTGTTACCTGGGATGAAAGAAGCTTCTTTAGAAGAGGTGCCAACTCCAGGCTGTGGCTTTCCCCAGCCTGAGCATCCAGTGTTAGGAGAGAAAGGCTCCCTGGGTAAATAGCTGGCTCAGGAGGACTTGTTGGAGCATCTTCCCCTCTATGTACTTTGTAGACTGAACCATGTTAACTGTGTGTTGTTGACTGAGTAAATGACTGTTATTTCAGTCATTTAAAAAAATAGCATGTGCAAAAAGTCCTAGCCTTTTTTTTTTTTTTTTTTTTGAGATGAAGTCACGCTCCATTGCCCAGGCTAGAGGCAGTGGCGTGATCTTGGCTCAGTGGTGCAACCTCTGCCTCCCGGGTTCAAGCGATTCTCCTGCCTCAGCCTCCCAAGTAGCTGGGATTACAGGTGCCCACCACCACACCTGGCGAATTTTTGTATTTTTAGTAGGGAGGGGGTTTTACCGTGTTGGCAAGGCTGATCCTGAACTCCTAACTTCAAGTGATCCACCCACTTCGCCCTCCCAAAGTGCTGGGATTACAGGCGTAAACCACCGCACCCAGCCAAAAGTCCTAACTTCTAATATGTTTATCAGATTAGAATTAGCTTTTCTTCATCATCATCACCATATTTGCAGTGATTTTTATGATGATGTTTATAACTACTAAAATGCCTATATGGTCTTCCTGATGGTGGTGTCCGTGCGTGGGAGGGAGAACGTTGCTCTATAATGTATTGTGCGTTCACTGTAATGACTCGCTCTGTGCTCTGACCGGAATAATAGCCACCACTTGGGATGGTTTACTGAGCACCGAGATTCTATGCTACACTGAGTCCTTTACATACATTAGTCTACTTAATTTTGCATCACCTTTTGAGGTAGGTATGAATAGTAATCCCTGTAGTAAAGAAGAGGAAACTGAGGCCCAGATTGGTTACATGACTCACCCGAGGTCATACAGCTCATGAGCAGAGGAGCCAAGATTTGTCTCCAAGTCTACCTGACCTAAAATTGTGCTTCTGGGTTTAGACATGTCATGTTTAGCTTTGATTTGTTTCCCATAGGGAAGAACATGTGTGCCAAGGTGGCAGGCCTCGTGCTCAAAGTCCTTTCGGATCTTCTTGGCCATGAAAACCATGAGGTACTCATTCAGCACTGCTGGCCTTGGGCTCGGGGAGGCTACACTGGGGACCCAATGCCTATGACCCCACAGGCACACAGCTGGCCCAGGATGGTTGCTGTATTTGAAAACTATACATGTTCTCTGTCCTTCTGGGATTTTCATAAGCAACTGGAAATCTTTTATAATTTTTAGAATTTTGGAAGTCAGAAGCAGGATGTTCTTTCCGTCCCTGTCTGCTTGGCCCACTGGCCTGTGCCGGGCCCTTCCAGCATTGCTTTTTCTCATCATCTAGCCCCCAACATTCCTCCCCCACATGCCATTCCCTTGGTATGTTTAATGTATCTCTGTGGATGTGGATGGAGCCTTAAAAGAGATATGGTACTGTGTATGTGTGTATTGAATTTACAGAAATAGATTGCCCTCTAGGTCTCATTCTGTTTATGGCTTTTCCCTTGTGTTTTAAGGACCTTTCTATGTTGCTTTACATATGTCTAGGTCATTAAGTGTCACTACTGCAAAATAGCCCCTTGTTTGTGCCCCTGACATTTTACTTATCCAGACTGTACACTTTGAGTGCCATCCACTCTCTGTTGCCACAGCAGTCCTCAGTGGGCATGGCTGCACCTGCCCCATGGGAGCCTGTGCCAGAGCTTCCAGGGATGTGTAGACACTCATCACTACTGGCTGCCAGCGTACATCAGTTTCAGGTCACTGAGTCCTGCCAAATTGTCCTCCAGAATGGCTATACTAGCGTTTGCTCTCACCAGTGTCGCCCCAACACCTGGTGTTATTTTCTAAGTTTTTAACCTATGGGCCCCAAGCACTTTTTAAATAAAGTAGAGGTATGTATGGGTAAACAAATTAACAAAAACAAATAATCAAATATGATTATTCTCTCACTTGCCTTCTACAAATGCCGTTGCAGAAACCATGGCAAAGCTTCAACAAAAATCTAACCACTTTAGACAGATGAGACCCAGGGGTATATCTGAGCAGGATACGATTGAGTACCACTTGGTTTCCACGCGTCTGTTCCCATTTCTTTCTTTCTTTTCTTTTTTTTTTTTTTTTTTTTGAGACAGAGTCTCACTCTATCATCTAGGCTGGAGTGCAGTGGTGTGATCTTGGCTCACTGCAACCTCCATCTCCCGGGTTCAAGCGATTCTCCTGCCTCAGCCTCCCAAGTAGCTGGGATTACAGGTGCCCGCCACCACGTCTGGCTAATTTTTTGTATTTTTAGTAGAGACGGTGTTTCACCATGTTGGCCAGGCTGGTCTTGAACTCCTGACCTTGTGATTCACCCACCTCGGCCTCCCAAAATGCTGGGATTACAAGCCTGAGCCACCACGCCTGGCCCGTCTGTTCCCATTTCAAGCAGACAGCTCCCATTCTGGTCATTCCATTCACATTTTACACCAGCCCTATCCACTGATTGGTGTGACTTCTTTAGCAAGTGGATGTTTGGTGTCTTTGTGACATTCATTTTATATTTTAAAGCTAGTGAGCTCTTAACTACTTCCAGGCCTGAATGAACTCTGTTCCTCACTTTATTCAACTCAGGCAAGTGAAACCAGTGGGAAACATATTCTTCCATCTCATAATAAAGGTTGGTTTCAAGTACTGGAACCAATATGTCTGCTCTGAAAACTTAATAGACCAAAGGATTCATCATATCATTACCTGTTACCAATGCATTGGCTTTGAAAATGAGCTGGATGGGCCGGGCACGGTGGCTTACGCCTGTAATCCCAGCAATTTTGGGAGACTGAGGCAGGAGGATCACTTGAAGTCAGGAGTTCGAGACCAGCCTGGCCAACATGGTGAAACCCCATCTCTATTGAAAATACAAAAATTAGCCAGGCATGGTGGCTTGTGCCTGTAATCCTAGCTACTCAGGAGGCTGAGGCATGAGAATCACTTGAACCTGGGAGGTGGAGGTTGTAGTGAGCTGAGATTGTGCCATTGCACTCCAGCATGGGTGACAGAGCGAGACTCTGTCTCAAAAAAATAAATAAATAAAGTAAGAAAAAGAAAATGAGCTTGAAAAATGACATATATATATACATATATACATACATACATATATACTTTAGAGCCAAGTAATATGTTTGCTACACTGTAGTAGTCATGATCTTGAAAGACAAAACCAAAATAAAGAAAAAGATGCACATAACTGACTATATGAACATTACATTTTTTGATTGGAAAAAGATGCCATAATCAAAGTCAAAAGATGAATGAAACCCCGAGGAAAAGTTGCATCACATGTGACAAAAGTTTAATATTCCTAATAGATGAAGAGCTGGTATAAATTGGTAAGTAAAAGTCAAGCAATCCAATCGAAAAAAAGGATAAAGGATATGACTAGACAGTTCACAGAATCGTGCTGCCCCAGAAACATGAAAAGATGTTCAGTCGTGCTAGTTCAATCGGAAACTGAAAATAAAAACAACCGTAGGATGCCTTTTTTTACCCATCAGCTTGGCAAGCATTGAAAGTGCTAATGAAGTCCAGTGCCGAAGGAGGGCGGTGGGAAACGAGCCGTCCTCCATTGCTGTGGCGGGCACAGCGTACAGCCTGCTGAAAAGGGAACTTGCTTATCAGCACCTGCCATGATCCATGTCCCATGTGTGCAAGTAAAACATGGGTCCTGTCTTCAAAAAGCTCATAATAAAGGGGACATAGTGTGAATTTAAAAGGATACTGCCTCCAGTGCTGTAGTGGAGGGATGTACAAGAAGCGGAAGTGAGTGCCCTGTATGGGGGCAGTGGGGCGGGGGTGGGTTCAGGAGAGCCTTCCCAGGAGACATGTCTGGGCTTAGTTTTCAAGGTTCATTGTATGTGTGAAGACCATTCCTGGGAAGGTGAACTGCCAGAACCTGGCTGAGACATGGAACAGCCTGGTGGGGGGCATCCCTTAGGTAGTATGGACACTTTGTGGTGGCAGGGAGGAAGAAGCAGAGCTCATGAGATAGAGGCCACCCCTTGAAGATCCTGTGTGCCACACCAAGGAGTTCCACCTTTCCAAATGGGCTCTATGGAAGGTTTCTGAGATGGAGAGAGGGATGATTTGGCCCACGCTATAGAATGTTGGTAGTGATCGATGGTTACATTAAAGGGTGAATATTGAGGGTAGAGAGACTGGTTTGGAGATTTGATGTAGCCTGGTTCATGGACGATGATGTCTGAACAAGGACAGTAGCAGTGGATATGGAAAAAGAGGGGTTCCTATCGAAGAGGCTTGAAGACTAAGTATTGGAGACTGAACAACAGCAACAACAAAATCAACGATGACTCCAGAGTTTCTAGCCTGAGTGATTAGGAAGTTAAAGGTAACTTTAATTAAGCAATGAAATGCGCAGGAGTAAGCTTTGGGAGGGAGTGACGAATTTGGTTTTAGACTCAGTGGTAGCTGTCACCTGGGCATGCAGATGGAGATGTCTGTCACTTGGAAACATACATCCTGGAACACAGGAGAGCTGCGAGGACGGGAACACCCACTCTCCCCATTTGCCAGATTGTTCTGAGGTGTGGTGTTTGATATAGAGTTGTGCAGTATTTGAAAACTTGCAAATAACTGGTTTCTTTCCTCCCCTTAAAGATACAGCCGTATGTGAATGGAGCTCTGTACAGCATCCTTTCTGTTCCATCCATTCGTGAGGAAGCAAGAGCAATGGTAAGAAAGCGTGCCTGAGAAACATGTGAGCTTCCTTCAGTGCCACAGTTCAGAGCTTTTAGAGCAAGACCTCCTTGATTGGGCTCCATAGAAAGGCTCAGATCCGTTCCAAACTCCTTGAAATTGTATGCAAAATGTATATTTGCCATTTCCTGGGGAGAGAGTCTGTAGCTTTTATCAGATCCTCAAGGGGATCCCTAACTCCTAAATGGTTAAAAATTAAAGTGTTAGAAAGTTCCCAGCAGGCTGACTTTTGCAAAGTTTTAGACATTCTGATGGCAACCAAATGGAGAAGATTATAAAACTGTCTAGGACTTGGTTTGGTTGGTAAATAGTAAACTCAGTATTTAATGTATACGTTAACGCTTGTATGTGAAGTAAAAAACAAACCTCAGGTGATTCGTATATTATTTTGAAAGGACAAATGTCTCTAGATCTAATCAGCAAAACAACTAGAGTTTTGTCCTTTTTCTTTCTACCATGTGAAACCAGATTAACAGTGTATTAAATGCTGTGGTGAAAGGATTAAATATATTTCCACCTTCAAAACACAGGCAAAATTCTCACTGAGACCAACAAAACATTCTTCTAATTGGTTTTGCTTACTTAAAGAATTGCTAAATCTTCTCATTGATCATTTAAAATTACATCAACAGTTACACCAGAGACCAAACTTATTTAAGAACCATTCTATGTGATCACACTAAACAGTGGACCTTAATTGCCTACTGCTTTTAAATTTCACTACAGAAGAGGGGAAAATAAACTTGCTTAAATTCTGCGTTATGGTCATTTAGGTGAAAGAAAGGGGTTGTCAACCAAGGCAAAGAAGAGGAAAAAACATGTAGGCTGAAGAGAAAGAATGGAGGTAACATTCAGTCAAAGTGTGAGATGCAGCATGGAGGAAAGGCACCAGGGCAAAGGGATGGAGGGAGTGGGGAGTGAAGCTGAGGATGGGGCCATGTGAGGAAGAGTCACAGTTGCAGGTTGTGAGAGCAGGACTGCCCTTAGAGATCCCAGAGCAGGGAGAAAAAAGACGGAAGAGAGGGACAACTTCCGAGACCTATGTGACAACATCAGGTCTGACAGATACCCAATAGGAGTTCCAGAAGGAGATGAATGTGAGCAAATGGGGCGGAAAAATGATTGAATAAATAATGAAGACATGGTGAAAAATACAAACGTAACAGTAAGGTGTCTAGGAAACCCCTAAATGTTTGGAAAATAAACAGCACACTGGTATTAGTTATCTATTACTGCATAACAATTTACCCCAAAGCTTAGTGGCTTAAACAAGTTTTTGTTTTTTGTTTTTGAGACAGAGTCTGGCTCTGTCACCCAGACTAGAGTACAGTGGCACCATCTCGACTCACTGCAACCTCTGCCTCCTAGGTTCAGGCGATTCTCCTGTCTCAGCCTCCCAAGTAGCTGGAACTACAGGTGTGCACCACCATACCCAGCTGATTTTTGTATTTTTAGTAGAGATGGGGTTTCACCATCTTGGCCAGGCTGGTCTCAAGCTCCTAACCTCAAGTGATCCACCTGCCTCAGCCTCCCAAAGTGCTGAGATTACAGATGTGAGCCACCATGCCCAGCCAATTTTTGTTTTAGTTTCTGAGACAGGGTCTTGCTCTTTTGCCCAGGCTGGAGTGCAGTGGCCTGATCGTAGTGCACACTGCAGCCTCCATCTCCTAGGCTCAAGCCATCCTCCTGCCTCAGCTTATCCAGTAGCTGGGACTATGGGTGTGCGCCATCACACCTAGCTAATTTTTTTTAAGAGACAGGGTCTTACCATGTTACCCAAGCTGGTCTCAAACTGCTAGGCTCACGTGATCCTCCCATCTTGGCCTCCATGCAGGGATTACATGCATGAGCCGCTGAGCCTGGCCATTGAATTTTTAAATTACAGTCATGTACCATGTAATGACATTTTGGTCAACAGAAGACTGCATATGTGATAATGGTCCAATAAGATTATAATACCCTATTTTTACTGTACCTTACCTATGTTTTGAGATGCTTAGATACACAAATACCACCTTGTTACAGTTGCCTACAGTATTCAACACAGTCACGTGCTGAACAGGTTTGTACCCTAGGATCTTATTAGCTATGCCATATAGCCTAGGTGTGTAGTAGGCTACACCATCTAGGTTTGTCACTTACTCTATGATATTTGTACAATAATGACATCATCTCACAACACATTTCTCAGAACATATCCCTATCACTAAGCTACCAATGACTGTTTCTGTGGGACAAACATTCAAGAGCAGATAGCAGCGTAGTCCTAAATAAGAGTTGCTCAGTTTATAGTTGAGACTTCAGCCTCTGCTTCCAAGCTCACTCACCTGGCTGTCAGCAGGAGACCTCAGTTTTCTTCTGGCTATTGACTGGGGACCTCGTTTTCTTCCCCCTTGGGCCTCTCCATAAGGCTTCTCTTGACATGGCAGTTGGCTTTCCCTAGAATGAATGATTTGAGAGAGAAAGTAAGCAAGACAGAAGCCCCAGTGTCTTTTAGAAAAACCTACTCTCAGAAATGAGATACCATCGCATTTATTGTCTTGGTTACACAGACCCACCGTGGTACAGTGTGGAGGGGATGGAACCAAGGATGTGACTACCAGGAGGTGGAATCACTGGGGCCACCTTGGGGCTGGCTGCCACACACTCCTAAGTAACTGTGGGTCAAAGAAAAAAGCACAAGAGAAGTGAGGGGCTATTCTTTTGAAAAATATTACAAATATTTTCTCAATTTTGGTTTGTCTTTTTAAATTATGGTAGTTAGCCAGAAGCGGTGGCTCACGCCTATAATCTCAGCACTTTTGGAAGCCGATGTGGGCAGATCATGAGGTCAGGAGTTTGAGACCAGCCTGGCCAACTTGGTGAAACCCCGTCTCTACTAAAAATACAAAAATTAGCCGCGTGTGGTGGCACGTGCCTGTAATTCCAGCTACTCAGGAGGCTGAGGCAGGAAAATTACTTGAACCCAGGAGGCAGAGGTTGCAGTGAGCCAAGATCATGCCATTGCACTCCAGCCTGGGTAACAGAGCAAGACTCTGTCTCAAAAAGAAAAAAAAAAATTATAGCGGTCTTGGTCAAACATTAGCTTTAATGATAGCCAGATCTGTTAATATTTTCCTTAATGGCTTCTACATAGGTTTCTAGATAGGCTGTGAGTTTTGGACTTTGAAAAGGAAATGTGGATTACTTACATAAAGATGTAAGTAGATGATGGGGCACGGTGGCTCATGCCTGTAATCCTAGCACTTTGGGAGGCTGAGGTGGGCGGATCACCTGAGGTCAGGAGTTCAAGACCAGCCTGGCCAACATGGAGAAACCCTGTCTCTACTAAAAATACAATAATTAGCCAGGTGTGGTTGTGGGCGCCGATAATCCCAGCTACTCAGGAGGCTGAGGCAGGAGAATCGCTTGAACCCGGGAGACGGAGGTTGTAGTGAGCTGAGATCATGCCACTGGACTCCACCCTGCGCAACAGGGTGAGACTCCGTCTCAAAAAAAAAAAAAGATGTAAGTAGAATAAGCTTCCCTCTGGCATTTAACAGAGATTAAAGATATAAGCCAGGGAGGAACCCCCTTTTAGCCTGAGAACACATCACCTAGGCAGTTGCCTACTTAATTATTTGTGAGAGTGATCTCTAAGGGATAATCATGCCCACAATAAGGTTTTTCTAAAACCCTGAGATTTCCCTCCTTTCACGTTTATCCTTGAGGAAGTTTTTAGATTGATAAAGCCATTATATTCTCTTTGCATGTAGGTCTCACATGGGTGCATTTGCTTGGCAGAGTCTAGGTTGTATGCCTGCACCCTAGCTGAAAGGGAGGCTAGAAATGCTGAATAATGAAGGAAATAAGACAACAAGGAAAACGTTTCCCACAATTCCTCCACCTTGACATCTGATCATGCACGGTGCTAGGGAAGTGGAGGCAGAATTGATGTCCTCAGCCCTGCTGGTATTTGGTTTTTATTTGTTTATTTTTTTGAGACAGAGTCTCGCTCTGTCGCCCAGGCTGGAGTGCAGTGGTGCGATCTCGGCTTACTGCAACCTCCGCCTCCCGAGTTCAAGCCATTCTCCTACCTCAGCCTCCAGAGTAGCTGGGATTACAGGTGCCCACCACCATGCCCGGCTAATGTTTGTATTTTTAGTAGAGACGGGGTTTCACCGTGTTGGCCAGGCTGGTCTCAAACTTCTACCTCAGGTGATCCACCCACCTCAGCCTCCCAGAGTGCTGGGATTACAGGCGTGAGCCACCGCGCCCGGTGCCTGCTGGTATTTGTATGTGTGTCAGCACAGTCCTTCTGGAAAGCAATTTGGCAGTTACATGAAAAATCACTAAAGGATCTATCTTTTGGACTCATTCATTTTCTTCTGGTTGTTGATGCACAGAAGAAGAGCTCTATGCATGACAATGCTCATTTCAACATTTTTATGAGGGAAAAGCTGGAAGCAACATAAATATCTAGTAATACAGGAATTGCTAATGAAATTATGATTCTTTTGCTCAAAATATTAATATCTATTGAAGATGGTAATTAGGAAAAGCAGTATGAAGCAGTATGGAAAAATTTATTTTACTGTATAATGAGAGATAAAAGCACAGTATCTAAGAATGTATGTGCTCATGGAAAATGACACAATATACATAAAAATTACATTAGTACCAAATGCTATTACAGTAGTCTTACAAGAATACCTAAAGGGAAAAAGGAGAACAAAATAAATGAATCCCCTGAGGCCCATTTGAACTTTAAGAGCCTGCCAAGGCCTGGGGCTGGAGAAGAGATCAGATAAGTGGAGCTGCCCTAATACCCACTCCCCAGGCCTCCTGCGACTAGGGCTGGAGTCATAGTCAGCCATGGGCCTCTGCCCTGGGGACCCCAACAAACATCCTGCCCAGGGCTGGAGCCGATCAGAGGCTCTGCAGGTTATAAAGGCTCCCAGAATCTGGGAAGGCCAGGGAGCTGGGCTTAGAAGCCACTCAGCCCAGAGGAATGTCCAAGCACACCATGGGGCTGCTCTGCTCCAGTGACCCTGGGGCCCACAGCACAGGCCCATGATGCCAGAAACTGCCTCCGCTCTCTCCAGAGGGCTGGGTGCTGCTGCTCCCCACCCAAAAGAATGATGTGTATTCCCCACGCACCTGATCCTCCACATTGCCCACTTCTGAATCAAAGTCATTTGCTTGGCAGAATCTAGGTGGTGTGCCTGCACCCTAGCTGCAAGGGAGGCTTGGAATGTGAGTATTCTGTCTGTTGCCTTGGGAAATTAACAATGTAGAGAACCTGGTTATAAGGCATTCGTCAGCCACAGGTGTCACAGTTGTCCATTACAGGTGGTCAGCCTAGTCACTGTATTCCGTGATGCTCACTAGGTACGGGCTTTGCTTTGCTTTGCTCTCCTTCGTTTCGACGGGGTCTCACTATGTCACCAGGCTGGTCTCGAACTCCTAGGCTCAAGCGATTCTCCTGCCTCAGCCTCCCAATCTCATGATTACATGTCATGTAATCTCATGTCATGTAATCATGTCATGTGATCATGTCATGTAATCATGAGATTACAGACATGAGTCACCACGCCTGGCCTAAGTATGGGCCTTTCAAAATTAGTGTAGAAATTTTTCATATTCTTGGCCCCATAATTCTACTTCTGAAGCTCCACACAAGACATGAGCAAAGATGTATGTATCAGAATGTTCATTCCAGCTTTATTGATCATAGCAGAAGACAGGAAACAATGACAAGAACTAACATGAGGGAGTGACTAAGAACAGAGGCCGGAAGGTAGAGTAGTTGAGAGTGGGTACTCCTGAGCCTGAGGCTGGCTTCGAATCGTGTTCCGCCACTTCCTAGTTGGCTAGTGACAACTGAAGCTCTCAGTGTGATCGTTTTTCCATCTGTAAGATGAGGATTATTGCAGTACCAAACTCATAGGATTGAAAGCATTAAAGGAGCTCATAATATATTTAGAAGAGTGCCTAGCACGCAGTAAGCATTGAGAGATGTTAGCTGCTATTATTATTATTATAGCTATGAAAATGTAGTTTATAAGATTTTTATTGAGCATGAAAATGATCATAAAGTTAAATAAGAAGCAACATATTATCAGTATGTTCTGAGTTACGTAAAACAATGCACAGAAGAGGAAGGAAATACTTCAGAATGTTCCCAATTATCTCTGGGTGGGGGGCCTGTGAGTAATTTTTATTCTTTCTTTTATGTTGTTTGCAAGTTTTCTATACAGAACTTGTGTCACTTTCATAACTAGAGGAAAATATTTATATCTACCTGAAATAGATATTTGAATTTCTCAGGGGAAAATTTCCCCTGAAGACCTTTAGTGATAGAGGATTAGACTGTAAAGCTGGAATGATAGAATGCGCTAGAGAGTTCAGTTGTTGAGTAAAAGTAGAAGTGAGTTCGAAGTTAGTTGTTCTGTGTAGTGTTCAGTGCGTGTTGTCAGGCTCTGGAAGAGATGCTTTCTCTCATTTAATCCCTCAAAGGTCCCCTGAAGGAGTGACTGCAGTTGTGCCCATTTTGCTGCTGACAACATCAAGGCTGAAAGGTGAAATCCTCTGCCCAGGGCCACACGGCCGGCGAGGGGCTACACACCATGGTTTGACTCCAGAGCCCTCTGCACCTGTGCCGCAGTATCACTCCAGACTTGGGACTTTCACCTAGTCAGACATCTGCACATGACAAATTGTTTTCTTAAACACTATGTATACAAATACAGGCTTCTCTATGATTATCTTTATGGTAGTCTTTAATGATAGCTAGCTGGAAGGAGCAGGAGTTCCTTATTTACTTTTTGCACACTGCTTGTATTCCCATTTTTATGCATCTGGATTATTCACTAGGACCTTTTATTATCCTTCTGTCTACCTGGGCATTGTTACCTGACCTAAATTATCTGAAATGACAAGTTATTACTTTCAGGATAAGATGTGGTTGTTCTATGACTTCTTTCTATAATTTAGATCAAATATTACCTAATGTATGTGATTTTTTAAAAATACATGATATTTTGGCTGGGCACACAACTCACACCTGTAATCCCACCACTTTGGGAGGCTGAGGTAGGAAGACTACTTGAGCCCAGGAGTTCGAGACCAGCCTGGGTGACATGGTGAAACCCCATCTCTACAAAAAATACAAAAATTAGGCAGGCATGGTGGCACATGCGTGTAGTCCCAGCTACTTGGGAGGCTAAGGTAGGAGAGTCACTTGAGTCTTGGAGTTGGAGGTTGCAGTGATCAGAGATCATGCCACTGCACTCCAGCCTGAGTGACAGAGCAAGACTCCATCTCAAAAAATAAATAAATAAGTAAAAATTTTTAAAAGGGGCTTATCACACTGCTCTTTGCTTGATAACTTTCTCCTTCCTGTGGCCCTTACATTGAGTGGGGGATGGAGAAGAGAGGAGAGACACATTTGTGAGATAGATATAAAATTCAGCTCTCCCAGCAGTGCAGGGCCAAGGCAGTCATTGGTTGGTAACTGTCTCTCTGGTACGACAAGCCTGGCCAGGTGTCCAACTGGTCCCACAGGAGCCTGGGCACTGCTGGTCCCTCAACTCATGGACAACTTTCCAGAGTTCTTCCTCCCTTCCAGACTGTCACCTCCTCTTCTGTGAGCTTACCCATCTCTGCCTCCCAGCTCAGTGTTACTGTTCCCTAAGGTTCTATCCTAACCCTCTGCTCTTCTCTCACTGCCGTCACTGGGGAACCTTGTTTCTTCCCTTTGCTTCAGCTACCAGATCTCTCTCCTGAGCCACGAACCCCTACTGGACACAGCAAGCACAATCTTGACCATTTATCAAGCATCCACTCTGTGCCAGCCATTGGACTAGAGGCTATTTCTTCAGGTATAATTTACAAACAGTGAAAAGCACAGGCCTTACATGGGGGAGTTAGTACATCTTGACGAATGTGTATATCTGCATACCAACACCCAGTTATATACTTTGTCTTTTAAAAATTTCAAGTCAACTCAAATTGTTATCCTCATATTTATAGTTGAAGAAACAGGCTAGATGAAGTTGAGTAATTTGAGTGAGGTCACACATTAAATTCATGGGGGAGCTAATTGCAATTACAATACTGATTTAACTTTTCTAGAAGGTAGTGCTCTGTTTTGGATGATAAGAACTCAGCATGTTCAAAGCTGCACTTGGCATTTCTTTAATTCAGTTAGAGCTATTGATTCCAAACTAGCCTACATAAAAAGAGAACTTGTTGGCTCATGTAACTGAAAAGTCCAGGAAAATGTTCAGGCACAGTTTGATCAGGGGCTCACATGCCACTAGATCTGTTTCTCTGGCAGTACTTCTGGACTCCACTTCCTCTGTTTTGAGATCATTATTAGAAGCACTTTCCCCTCACAGTGGTTAGAGGCCTCATCAGCTCAAGCTGTATGGACTCATTCAAATCCTGCCAGGGAAGAGGAGGGAGGGGAATTAGACAATGTGCTTAAGTCAGTATCTTATTCCTACTTTTCCCTGGAATTCTTATACCCAATATTGAAAATTCTGGCATCAGGGTATTATAATAAACAATGTATAGTGTAGTGACTTTATAATTCTTTTAATAGGAAAGGAATGAAATCTGTTTAAAGAGAGGTTCTATTCATTTACTTCTCTAAGCATATGGTTTCACTTCTCAATGATCGTATTTGGCCCTAAAATCCAGAAGACAGTTTATAAATTTAGGGAAAACACAGGAAAAAAAAAAACCAGCTCCCAGACCAACATATTGCCAAAACTTAAGGCAATATTGTGCAGTAAAATTTTACAATAGTTTTTTTGTTTTTTTTTTTTGGCTAAATGTGTTATAATTCAGCCAGAGAGTCAATAAAAAGAAAATTATTTCACTATGAATTATGAAAAGGATAAAATGAATGTTTAGTATAAGCCAAGGATTTTTCCTTCTGCCCTTGTGGGACCAGTTGGACACCTGGCCAGGTTTGTCTTGCCAAAGAGATAGTTACCAACCAATGACTGCCTTGGCCCTGCCCTGCTGGGAGAGTTGAATTTTTGTATCTATCTCTTAAACATATCTGTCTCCTCTTCTCCGTCCCCCACCCAAGGTATCCTCTTCCTCTCCCCAAAACATTATTTTTTGGATTAGATGAGATGACCTCATTGAAAAGTAGTTTCCCCCCAGACACTGAAATGTTAACTATTACTTTCGCCAATGCTTCTAGGGAATGGAAGACATCCTAGGCTGCTTCATCAAAGAAGGCAATGCTGAAATGATCCGCCAGGTAGAATTCATCATCAAGCAGCTAAATTCCGGTCAGTTTGATGCAAGAATCTTTGATCTATCTTTTGAATTATTCACATTTGCCAGAAAGACACATGGCGTTTCATTCAAGAGGCCTTTAGGAAGCCGGGCACGGTGGTTCGTGCTTATAATCCCGGCACTTTGGGAGGCCGAGGTGGGTGGATCACAAGGTCAGGAGTTCGAGACCAGCCTGGCCAATATGGTGAAACCCTGTCTCTACTAAAAATACAAAAATTAGCCAGGTGTGGTGGCTTGGCCTGTAGTCCCAGCTACTCAGGAGGCTGAGACAGGAGAATCACTTGAACCCAGGAGGCAGAAGTTGCAGTGAGCCGAGATTGCACCACTGCACTCCAGCCTAGGTGACAGAGCGAGACTCCATCTCAAAAAAAAAAAAAAAAAAAAAAAAGAGGCCTTTAGGAAGGTGGGGAGACCCAAGTGAACCCATAGACAAAAGTTCAGCCAGGTAGGCTGAGCGCAGTGGCTCACACCTGTAATCCCAGCACTTTGAGAGGCCGAGGCAGGCAGATCACTTGAGGTCAGGAGTTCGAGACCAGCCTTACCAACATGGTGAAACCCCGTCTCTACTAAAAATGCAAAATTAGCCAGGCGTGGTGGCTCATGCCTGTAGTCCCAGCTACTCAGGAGGCTGAGGCAGGAGAATCCCTTGAACCTGGGAGGCGGAGGTTGTAGTGAGCCAAGATTGCGCCATTGCACTCCAGCCTGGGTGACAGAGCGAAACTCCTTCTCAAAAAAAAAAAAAAAAAAAAGAAAGTTCCGCCAGGTAGTCAAGGCCAGATTGTCCAAAGATTAACAATCTCTTATCTACTCTAGGCATATAGTCAACAAAAAGAACTTAAAAGCAATTACAGAAACCCTCCCCTAACCTTGTAAGTTCTCTTTATGTGGCCTCTCCCTTTCCCCTCCTAAATCCTGCCCCCCTATTAAGGTGGCTTCCCCAGGGTCCTGGGGTCAGATAATGAAAGCAAATGCCACTGTAAGAAACTTCATCATTTTCCCACTTTTATTCATTCACTGCAGAAAAACTGATGTTGCCAACTGCAGTGTGGAAGGAGGCAATGTGGTCCTCTTTCTATCCAGCCGCCTCCATTACCATAACAATCCACATCCCATAGTAAGCAGGAGAGAGGAAGGCCAGGAAGCCTGGGATGGGGCAGAGGTGGTAGGGAAAGCTCTTCAGCTGTTTCTGTGGACTCCTGACATCATTCACCTGCCAGAGGTACCAAGCACTGCTGGAATCTGGGGCCAGGTTTGTCACCGAGTCTCTCTCCATGCCCTTCCCTGACACCCAGCAGTCCACATCCCTGCAAGTCACATGCGTGAATCCCTTCTGCACATGAGCAGAAAGTGAAGAGTGAGTCTCAAGAGAGCTGCTTGGCCAAGGCCAGAAGCCCCCAGGTGGCCTTTCTTCTAGCTCAGGGTTCACAGTCTGACTGTACAGGGCAGTCACCTGGGGAGATGTTTAAATCTTTAAGACTGTACCCCACACAAATTAAATCAGAACCTCTCAGAGAGGGGATTTCAAGCTCCCAGTGGGGGTCTCATGTGCAGCCAAGGGCAGAGCCTCACTGCCTGGGTCGCAGAAACGAGGGTGTCCAAGGGGCTCCCGATCAAAAGGAGGCAGCTGAGGAGAGCAGCCAGGGAGCTTTGAAACCTTTGTGCTTTTTAGGCTGGGTGCCCATTTGCCTTGAATATCTCTTCTTTGGGTTGTATGGAACAGCTATAATTCATCCCAAATTCAGGTGGGCAAAAATTAGAACTTTGTTTTTTGCAGTAACTTCATTTCTGACTCTCAACCCTCATTCTGGCATATTGAAAAAAATAAAAATAAGACCTGAACCTCAGTGCTGCCTGAGGTTGCTCTCCTGTCTTCTCTGGGTAGGCCACGGTGTGGGGGCGGAGGATTGTTGCACATCCGCGCCATAGTCATCAGCTGTGCCCAGCCCTCCCAGGCCAGGAGTTTTCTGCATTCAGGCTGAGAATCTTCTTCAAGGCCACCTGTGTGTTTTAGTCCACTGAGATACATCTGTCTCCTTGTCTTCCCTCCTTCCTGGCAGCCAAGAAGCAGGATGCAGGCCCCCTTTACTCTCTGGCCCAAGAAACATCTTTTTCTCTTTTATAAGCCTGGCCCTCGGACCAGCCTGCTAGAGTGGGGTAAGGGGACAATTTACACTTTTGTAAAGGATGTCTCTGGAAGAAATTGTGTTGGGCAGAGCTAAACTTTCTAACCCTGGGCGTTCTGGAAGGCTTGGGAAATACCTACTTAGTTCAGTAAGTTACTGTTTAAATAAAGAGGGCCTAAAGTATTTATCTTTCTATCTCAAGCACCTAAGTTATTCTGTATCCATAGGACAGCGGCAGGAGCCCGCCACTTTGAAACAAAATTTTACAGTGATTGAACATTCAGATGGAAGACCAGACACACAAGTACCTCGGGACATCCATCACCAGCATCAAATCAAAGTGAAACCCAGGAGGAGAGCCTCCATCCTGTCTTCAAGTGGAAATTAATAGCACAGTACAAATTGTTGCTAGTGTACCAGTTCTTAAGATGTGTGAAATGGCATTGCCACCATCTTTATTTAGATTATTGGTTTCCTTGTTCTATTTCAGTAAACTTGAAAACATCTCTGTGGGTTTTCACACGTCCAAGTCCAATCACAGTCTTCTAGCACAGTTTTTCCAGTAAAGTTTTAAGGTCTTCAAGTATTAAAATTCAAGTATATTTTAGTGACCTAACCCCACAGGTGGGGAAGAACTATTCTGGCAAAGCCTAAAGGAAAATTCCAGCTGGTGACATTGACAACGCCGGGTGAGCTGCCAACAGCAACAGCAGGGAGATTTGTCCCCTGGCTTGGGCCTGGACCACAATGCCAGCCCTCAGGGAGGGGAACCAGCACCAGAGAGACAACAGAGGCACCAGCCAGGTCACTGGGCAGGAGCAAGGCAGAGCCCCCGGGAAAGGAATGATACTGGCTATTCTAGCCCCACGTGCGTTAGATATCGGAGTGCGGGCACCTCGTGGAGTGTGGACCAACTCAGGGAACAAGATGGGAGACAGTCATCCCAGAGAGGAGCTGAGGTCTACAAGGCACTTCACTTCTCAGGACAGGATTATTCTGGGTAGTGGGATGAGTCTAAGCCAGCAGGCCTTGAGGTTATGGGGTCAGGAGAAGGGGAGCTGGGCAGGAGGAGGCAGAGAAAGAGAAGCGTGGCTGGGCTGTCTGTGGCCTTACAAAATAGCCAAGAGTCTTAAAAAAGGCATTTCTGTATTCGAAAATGAGCGGTTTATAGCTGATGAGTACAGCAGCACTTCCTGAAGGTGGAATGGTGTATGCTGTTGGTGGATAGGGAAGTTAGTCATTAAACTTCAGCCAGAAAGCAGAGTGGCATCACATCTTCATGCCTGCACAGTAGCTTTCTAGACTAAATGGCATTCCACGACAATGCTGCGACCCGTGGGGCATGCAAGCCTCAGTGAGCAGGGGGACACTTTGGTGTCCCACTGGCCTCGGTCCAGTGAAGTCAGTGGAGTCCTTCCCTTTAGAATGAGCGTTGGGTTGAGAACATGGGTTTCTACATCTTCCCTCCTGGGAATGGTTTGGTGTTTGATCAAATGTGGGTGCACCCTGCCTGCCACTTTACAAGCTGGGTGCTCTCCTCAAGTGTGGCTTTAGTTCCTTCTTTTCTCCTACTTCCCATTTGACTTCCTTTCTTCTTTCAGGCTTTCTTTACCTTCATGTCATTTGTTCAAGAAACAAGTGATAATAAGAAAGATGTAGTAGGGATAGAGGGAGGAGTAAGTCAGCTGCTCTGTCCCCAGGGACTCACAGTTCAGTGCAGTGGGTGAGAGACAAGTCAGTAAGCATTCATTCATTAGTAAGCAGCAATCTTCCAGAAGTGGCGTGAACTGTCAGGAGTTCTAGATAAAACGCTGAGTGTGTTCGGGGAGGAAGAGATGGCTGCTGAGCAAGGGGATCAGGGAAGACTTCGTGGAGGAGAAAGTACCAACACCTCTGCAGTGCCTGCTTCGTACCTGGCCCTAAGCGGGGCGCTTCCCTTGTGGTGTATTGTGAGGTCCTCCCGACAACCCTGAGAAGTGGCTGGTACAACCCCCATTCTACAGAGGAGGAAGCCGGGGCTCTTTCTTTCTGTAACTCCTTTGTGCTACCAACTTACTGCTCTTTTGTAAATTCTTAAAAAGACCTAGCAATGAACCACAGAGCCTTCAGGAACCCTACCTGCCATGACCACCACCCATACCGCCCGTGGAAAAATCATGGAGTTTAGAGATAGACTCGGCTTGAATCTCAGCTGTCTGCCACTTACTGGAAGTGAGACCAAGAAGTCTCTCTTTCCTCTCTGTGCCTCTCTGTAAAATGGGGGATAATAGTCAACAAAATATTTGTAAGGATTAAGTGAAATAACGGGTATGGCAGAATCTAGCATGATGCCTTGAAATAAATATTTACTTTCTTTCCCCTAAATTCCCCTAAAATTATATGCTGGCTTTTAATTTTCCCCATGCTACTATAATCATGTTCTGGTAAAAATGGAGAGATTTACTATTTAAAATTGCTTAGGATGATCTCAGACAGTGACTGAAATGGTTGTGATTAGGATGGTTAGGAGCATGATGACTTTGATGTAACCTCATTCTCATTAAGGTGTTTATGTCTCTGCAGAGGCTGACAGATGCTGTGGACCAAGGCTCCCACTGTTTATCCATTATTCACTGATTCTTTTTTTCTTTATAGAAGAGCTACCAGATGGTGTTCTTGAATCTGATGATGATGAAGATGAAGATGATGAAGTAAGTTGGAGGTTCTTGACACCACATAGAAAACCCATACCAAACTATTCTCTCTTTCCTGCCTTGACAAGTTAGTCCAGAAATGGAGATTTTTCATTCCTGCTACACTATTTCTCACAATTCTGAGGGTTGGCTAAAGCTCAGCTGGGTGGTGGTTCGGGTCTCACTTGGGGTCTCATGTGGAGAGCCCAGCGGCCATGTTTGAAGACTCCCACACTCATTGGGTTCACAGCAGAGACGCAGCATTGCATGTCATTCGAGTTTCATGGGAAGCTGAACAATGACCATTCTTCTGTGTGAGCTTTTGCTCTGAAGGGGCACGAGCCTCGGCTTGTCTCCTCACCGGTGGGAGTGCTGGGCGTGTAGGCGCCTGGCGAGAGTCTCTGGCGTAAGGGTGCTGGGTTTAGTTCAGAGCTAACGGAACTGACCAGTTTTCTCTGTTATTTGCATTCTTTTGACTTGTGTTTCCTCAGCTGTGAAAAATCTATTTGCCTGGTGTTTTAGAGCAGGAAGGTTTAGAAGTTAATGTATGCGAGTCTCTGAAATGATGTAAAGAATGGTGACTCAGGGACTGTAGTCGGATTTTCAGATGACAAGATTTTACATGGTTTTCCTTCAGACACCTAGGAAGAAAAGACCTGTTGTCCCCTCTGGTCATCCTTGATTTGCCTGCCTTCATTTGCAGGGAGCAGTTACTCCTGCAGTGAATGCTGGAACATTTTCATCTATTTTGGGGGGAGCATTCACTGAAAAAGTGGATGTCAGAGGATGCTTTTTTTTTTTGGAGTCGTGGCCTATCAGCTTGTAAAATGTGTAAAAGCCAGGTTTTTGATCACTGATGGCATCAGTTGGGAAAGAGGTATTTAAGAGCCCCTGCCAGAGATGTGCTAAGATCTGCTGGGAGATGCTTCCTCAGCAGGCGGCCTCTGTGGCTGCCGTTTTCTTCACAGGCTGCAGGTGGCATCAGCGGGTACGTGCTCCTGCTGGCTCTTCCTGCCTTGTCCAGCAGTGCAGAGCTTGACCTCCAGATAGGGGTCCTGGCCCCTATCATCTTCTCCAGGCCCCTTTGTTTACAAAGGTGGAGGCAGAGGGAAAAACACCAGCTTGAGCTCACACAGAGAGTTGATGGTGGTAAAATTGGGTTTAGAACAGGAGTCGGCAGACACTTTGTGTAAAGGAAAAGATAGGAACTATTTTAGGGCTTGCAGGCCACACAGTCTCTGTTCCAACCACTCAATTCTGCCATTGTAACACGGTGGCTGTCAGCAGTACATAAGTGGCTGAACGTGGCTGTGTTCCTGTAAAACTATTTATGGACGCTAAAAATTTGAATTTCATACAATTTTTGCATGTCATTAAATATTTTTTCAAATACTTAAAAACACAAAAACCATTCTTAGCTGGCGAGCATAGGAAAGCAGGCACCTGACTCGTTGGCCATTGTTTGCCAGCCCCTAGGCAGTTCCCGGACTTGGGCAGCCTTCTCTTGATTATAATGAGTCACCACCTTTGTGCCTGGCCCTTCAATATCATTCTAAATGATAGTGTAAATTAATATTTAATTATTGGTTTTTAACAACTTTTTTCATTGTGTCCAAAAGTTCGTCTCGAGATCTGTTTTCTTCCCTTCTTGTATCATCCCTTTGGGTTTTTCTGTTTGCTTTGGTTTTTCGTTTTGCTTTGTTTTTGCTATAAATCCTGTCTTTATCTTATAAGGGAAAATTCATTTTGTTCAACTGTTCTAGTTAATGATGAGAACTCAATTTCTGGAGATTTCATTCTGAAAGCAGTTGTCTACTGTAAATGAACAAATACAGAAGTCTTATAATTTTCTGGACTTCTGCTACTCTTTTAAGAGGTTGATGTTTGAAAATACTTGTGATAACTAGAATTTTCAGAAGATTTCTAGAAGAGGTTTAGTTGGAAAATTATAAGGAAAAGATCTGTCATTTGGGCCAAATGGGACTCTGTGATGAACCCCGGGCAGCAGATGGGGGCTTCTTCTCCCAGGTAAGCCTCACTGCGCATCACTGGTGCCAGCCAGGGCAGTCCGGGCACAGCCGGTCTTGCCTGGATTTTACTCAGCTTTCACCGGAGGCTAGCATTACGTTTATAACTGTCTTTCAAAGTTGGAGGGAAAAAAGAGAGTGACAGATCTTAGGCTAAAGAAAATTTCTAAGAATCCTTCTAGAAGTAGCACTGTTGTTGGAATGTGGTTATGACTTCCCAAGGTGACAGCTCTGAAGGAGACAGCAAAATTATTTGCAAGGTGTTGGAGTCATACCTTATCTTGCTTAGCAGTGTAAATGTTCTTTCATTTAATATTTAGACCCAAAACACAGAAAAATGAAACCACTGTTTTCAGTTAGCTGCTTAGCGACTCTAAAGATAAAATGGTTCTAATGGGGCCAGGCACGGTGGCTCACACCTGCAATCTCAACACTTTGGGAGGCCGAGGTGGGCGGATCACTTGAGACCAGCCTGGCCCACATGGTGAAACCCCATCTCTACTAAAAATACAAAAATTAGCTGGTTCATGGTGGCGTGCGCCTGTAATCCCAGCTACTAGGGAAGCTGAGGCACGAGAATCGCCTGAACCTGGGAGGCGGAGGCTGCAGTGAGCTAAGAACCTGCCAGTGCACTCCAGCCTAGGCAACAAAGCAAGACCCCATCTCAAAAAAAGTGGGGGGCTGTAGTGGGATGGGGCCTGAGACCAGGGTAAATTATGCTCACTCTAAATCACATTGAGCTGAAATCTGTGCACTCACAACTTCCACCACTGCTATCCCTGCTTCACTGGAAACTCTCAAGAGAACCCCTGATGCAAAGTCTCGTTTTTCTCTGTAATTTATAATGACTTGATCTAATGTGCTAACCTAACAAAGTTATGTCTGAATATACATACATTTATACACTAAAATTTAAAAAAAAATAAAGGTAGAGCTGGAAATGCATCTTCTGATTTATAGACTGTCTAGGATATAATGTCAAATAGAAAAAGGAAATCATAAAGTAATTTGACCAATAATTTCGGAAAAAGCAAATGTATAAACACACAGGGCTATGGATTATGTATGTGCCTATGTAGTGGAAAGGTGTGGACATGTACGCCCTCTTTGCTGACATTATAAACTGCAAGGGGGGAATAGGAATAAGGAAGTTTGGGTGAAAAATGCAGAGAGGCCCTGAGGCTCCTCAAGAGAGAGAAGTGAGAATAGGACACGGGGTTTAGTGGCGTGGAAGTCAGTTGCTGTGCATTTTTGTGGGTTGATGGAGCAAAAGCGAAATGAATGGATTGAGGGCCAGGTGGGAAGTGAGAAAATGGCTTAAGAAGTGTATGCTGCTCCTCGCCCAATCTGGCTGTGCACAGAAGAGCAATAGTGGCTGAAGGGGGCATTTTTGTTTGTTTTAAGATGAGAGAAACCTGAGCATGTTAAAATGCTGATGGAATAGCTCCAGCCGAGAGGGAGAGCTTGAACATTCAAGGCCGGAAGAGTCTACAGGATGGCATCGAAAAGATGGGTGTTTTCATTGTTTTCTAAACCACTTATACTTTCTTGGCCCACAAAGCCCCAGACCCATTTAAACCTCCAGAGAAACAAAACCATCATTAGATCAGCTTGGACAATACACCCCAGGGAATGGACAATGACAGCTGTTATTTAAGGATTCAAATGCATCTCATTTAGCACTTCGGAGAAATGTGTTACCTGATGCATTTATTTTATATGAAATAGACGTAATATGTTACAAAAGGGCTGGTGGCAAATCACTAAGCTTAGGAGCCTGGTTTCATTGTTCTCACCCCCAGTGACTCGGGTTTCCTTACTATATATCACAGCCAGTTTCCTTGTATGGCTTCCTTAAGTAGAAATGCAAGACCTTCCTGTGCTATTCTAGAAGAGTGATTTTAAGACAAATATTCTCGCCTCTTGACAAAATAGGTTTAAGTGCCAGGTGAGGTCAGCCGTGGACATTTACTTGCTGGTTGCCATGTAAGTGCCAATCGTATGCTCAGCAATTTCCTTCTATACAAAGTGCTCAAATCTAAGAGTTGCTCATATATTTACTCAACAAATATTTGAGGGCCTCGAAATAACACTATTGTAGGAACTAATGGGGAAGGGATGCAAAAGAAATCTAAAAGAGTATCTGTGGTTTAAAATACCTCCAAGAGTTTCCAGCCTAGATAGGGAAGATCACAGTGATTCTGACAACAGCAGCTCCCACCTGCTGGCAGTGCCGGGTGCCAGGCACTGTTCTAGGTGCCTTATGGGTGTTCAGTCATCTCCTCTTCTTAGCAGCCCTGTGGTAGGTGCTATTTTTATTCACATTTCACAGATGAGGAGACAGAGAGAAAATAGGTCACTTGCCAAGTTCACACAGCTAATAAGTAACTGATGGGGCTGGGATTCAAATCCAGGTTGTCTGACTCTGTGGTCTATATTACCTTCTTGTGAGACATACATGAATGCAAAATAGCAAGTAACAGAAAATAAATATGTGATCACAGATTCATAAAGGTGATAGACACAGGAAGTGCCACAGAAATTCCAAGTACTCCAGGAATACTGGGAGATGGCTGGCGTGGGGTAAAGAGGAAGTGAGATGAGTTGAGGAAGGGAAGGGTATGGCCAGCAGGGGTGGCATCCTCTAGGGGAGACAGCACAAGCATAAGCTTTATCCTTTGCCTCTCCACTGCATTCACATTAACCCCCCCCAAGAAACCCATGTTAGTGATCTAGTGTGTGCATGTGCTTTCATACTTAAAAGATGCACACACAGAGTACACGGAGGTATGTACTACACACAGATCCATATATACTTTTGTCAGTATTTGTTTTTCAAAATGAGATAACATAGAGATAGAGATACACATACTTCTACACCATGTTGCCTTTTTCTCTTGTTAATGTTTCTTGAAAGTCCTTCTGAATTAGGCAGTGTAGCAAGTTGATACTTTTTAATGCTATGAATGTATAATTTTCTAGATTTTTTGCTATTTCAAACAATGCTGTAGTAAAATCTTTGTAAAAATATCCTTATTTACCAGGGCTTTTATTTATATGGGCTTTTGCTGCTGGATGAAAAAGTATTTTTTTAATAATAGATTTTTCCAGATTGCTCTTCAAAGGCTGTTAATATTTCAGATTTCACTAGGAGAACATGAAGGAGCCTCTTCCCTCCATCTCCACTAGCAATAGGTGCTGTTACTCTATTTTTTTTTAATGTTTTTGCTAATCTGGATTTGGATTTGCTACATTGTACATTTCCAATTTCATATCCTTTCTGTTTTTTTCAGTTGTGCTTCTTTCCAAACCCTTTTCACCATCATTACAAATGTTTTAAAGATATATTTTTTCTAATCTCTTTTGCCACAAATCTTTTTTAAAACTTTTTTTAAGTTAAAGATTGAGGCGGGATGTGGTGGCTCACGCCTGAATCCCAGCAATTTGAGAGGCCAAAACAGGCACATCACCTGAGGCCAGGAGTTCAAAACCACCGTGGCCAACATGGTGAAACCCTGTCTCTACTAAAAATACAAAAATCAGCTGGGCGTGGTGGTGCACACCTGTAATCCAAGCTACTCGGTAGTCTGAGGCGCAAGAATCATTTGAACCCGGGAGGTGGAGGTTGCAGTGATCCAACATCATGCCACTGCACTCCAGCCTGGGCAGAGCAAGACTCCATCTCAAAAAAAAAAAGTTAAATATATTGGCTTTTATTTTATAGCTCCTGGGTTTCCTGTCCTGGTTAAGGTCTTCCCTAACCCTACATTTTACATGTAGTCTCCTAGGTTTTCTTTTAAGATTTTAATTTTTTCATTTAAGTTTTAGTTATTAAATATGTTATATATAGGAAAGAAAAACATATATGTTTATATAAGGTTTGAAGTAACCATTCTCCAATTTTTGGTTTCAGGAGCCATTTACATTCTTAAAAATTACTGAAGATTCTGAAGAGTTAATGAGTATTTTGTCTATCAAAATGTTTTAAATGAGAACTTAAATATGATAAAATGTTAAATATTAAAATATTAAATAACTTAAAATGGCAATAATAAATCCATTACATTAATATAAATAAGATATTCTTATGAAAAAGAATTATTTTTCAAAACAAAATTTTATTAAAAAGTGTAGCATTGTGGGTTTTTTTTTTTTTTTTTTTTTGCCAATCTCTTTAATGTCTGGATCAGAAAAACACAATTTGATCTGGGCTGTATCTGTTGTCATATGTTGTTTTGATTGAAGGACGTAAAGAAAATCTAGCCTCACACACCGGTGTACTTGGAAAGGGGTGAAGTATTTTCAAAGCCTTTTCAGATAGATATTTTTGCTCAATATTACTTTAAAACCAGACAGGTAATAGTTTATTAAAAGTTAGTTGCAATGTGGAATTAGAAACCAATTTTAAATATCATTTTTATTAGCTGGGTGCAGTGGCTCACGCCTGTAATCTCAGCACTTTCGGAGCCCCAGGTGGGCAGATCACCTGAGGTCAGGAGTTTTGAGACCAGCCTGGCCAACGTGGTGAAACCCTGTCTCTACCAAAAATACAAAAAATTAGCTGGGCGTCGTGGTGTGCGCCTGTAATCTCAGCTACTCTGGAGGCTGAGGTGGGAGAATCGCTTGAACCCGGGATGCGGAGATTGCAGTGAGCCAAGATCACACCACTGCACTCCAGCCTGGGTGACGGAGCGAGACTCCGTCTCAAAAAAATAAATAAATAAGTAAATAATCATTTTTATCTTGTTAATTAAAATCTATTGATCTATTTTGCATTTTGTTAATTTGATTTTCTGATTGTTCCCTAACAATCAGATGTGCTAATGTATAGAAATACAATTGATTTTAGAATATTGAACTTGTATCCTACAACCTTACTGAATTTATTAGCTCAAAGAGTTTTTTGTTTGTTGTGGGTTTTGGGTTTGTTTGGGTTGTTTTGTTTTGTTTTGTTTTGTTTTGTTTTGTTTTGGATTCCTTAGGATTTTCTGTATAACAAGATTGTGTCATCTGTGAATAGAGATCATTTTACTTCCTTTTCAATCTAGCTATCCTTTATTTTCTTGCCTTGCCTGATTGCGCTGGCTAGAGCCTCTAGTACAATGCCAAATAGAAGTGGAGAGAGCAGGCATCTTTTGCTTGTTCCTGATCTTACAGTGAACGTTTTCAGTCCTTCTCCATCTAGTACAATGTTAGCTGGGATTTTTTCATAGATCTCATTATAAGATTAAGAAAGTTTCCCTCTGTTCCTAGTTTGCTGAGTGTTGGGTTTTGTTAAATGCTTTTTCTTCGTCATATGAGATGATCATTCTTTGATTTTTTCCCTTTCATACTATTGATATGGTGTATTTATTTATATTGACTTTCAGACCAGGTGCGGTGGCTCATGCCTGTAATCCCAGCATTTTGGGAGGCCAAGGCCGGTGGATCACCTGAGGCCAGGAGTTCAAGACCAGCCTGGCCAACATGATGAAACCCCATTTCTACTAAAATACAAAAATTAGCCGGGTGTGATGGTGCACGCTTGTAATCCTAGCTACTCAGAGGCTGAGGCATGAGAATTGCTTGAACCTGGGAGGTGGAGGTTGCACTGAGCCGAGATTGCACCACTGCACTCCAGACTGGGCAACAGAGCGAGACTCAGTCTCAAAAAAATAATTATGGCCAGGCGTGGTGGCTCACGCCTGTAATCCCAGCACTTTGGGAGGCCAAGGTGGATGGATCACCAGGTCAAGAGATCAAGACCATCCTGTCCAACATGGTGAAACCCCATCTCTACTGAAAATACAAAAGTTAGCTGGGTGTGGTGGCGCATGCCTGTAGTCCCAGCTACTCTGGAGACAAAGGCAGGAGAATTGCTTGAGCCCAGGAGGCAGAGGTTGCAGTGAGCCGAGATAGCGCCACTGCACTCCAGCCTGGCAACAGAGACTGCATCTCAATAATAATAATAATTATTATTATTATCATATTGCTTTTCGTACTTCCCAATTTCTACTGGCATCCTGCCTGTTTCATATTTTCAACAGCTCTTTTACCCATGCAGGATTTTGTATTATAATTCATTGATCATTTGGAAAATATTGGCTTACCAAGTTTTACAGTTTTTCCAAATTTTTTGTTTGTTTGTTTGAGACGAAGTCTCACTCTATCGCCCAGGCTGGAGTGCAATGGTACAATCTCTCGGCCCGCTGCAACCTCCGCCTCCTGGGTTCAAGTGATTCTTTTGCCTCAGCCTCCCAAGTAGCTGGGGTTACAGGCATGTGCCACCACACCTGGCTAATTTTTTGTATTTTTAGTAGAGACAGGGCTTCACTATGTTGGCCAGGCTGATCTTGAACTCCTGACCTCAGGTGATCTGCCCACCTTGTCCTCCCAAAGTGCTGGGATTACAGGTGTGAGCCACTGTACCCAGCCCCAAATGTTGATACATTTTATTATATAACATCAGAAATTGTGTATTATCAACACCAATAGCATCAGAAAAGCCTTTAGGTATTGGGAAGCTATTGAGCTCACAATGGCAGATATAGGTTTCTCAAAATTCTCATTTTTTCTTGAAAGTTTAAATTGTATTATTGCTGGCAAATACTATTGGTTGTTTTCCTTAAAGTGACAGGCTCACTTCATTAATTTTTGAGAAGACATCTGCTGTATACTTAAGTCTAAATAACCATAGTCTGTCAGTTACTCTTTCAAATGAAAATGGTGTTCCTTGAAAAAAGTGGCTTGCAACTTTATCTCACAAGTCCCGTTCCTGAAGATAACCATCCGCTTTAGTATAGCAGTACTGCTTTATCTGCCTGTACATTCCAAAAGATGGGCCGTAAGGGTTAAGAGTTAATAAAATTAATTCCTACCACTTCATCAAGGACAGCCTTAAATGAAACTCTATCTACCTGTCATCTATCATCTATCATCATCCCCGTATTTATCTATGGTGAAATACAGTGACTGCTACTAGAGTTTGAGATCGCTGCCTTGGTTTGTGCTAAGGCACCAGTGGTTTTACCCATCATTGCTTTTGTATCATGAGTGCAAATGTCAATGCATTTGTTCCAGGATAAACCATGAAAGTCAATAAAGCATCCAACACTTTAAGTATTTCAGCCAGTATTACTTGTGCTTCGTTGCCAAGTATTTACATAAGAGATCTTTGTGATTAGTGACTGTTGATACTGGAAGATTACAAGCAAAATAACAAAACCAGGCGTAGTTCTGCAGATGAGATATTAACTCAGCATTCACGTTTGCAGCTTCATCTTTAATTCGACAGGCTATTGTTTCATTGGAAAGTGACACTAATGTGATTTCTTTTGTAACTTTCCATCCAGCAGGCATTCAGCAGTGGCAGCTGTACAAGGCTGTCGTGTGTGTTTCTCTAGCGAAGGCAATATAACTTACCTACCCTTCAAGGTTCTTTACTGGCCGTGTTTTAAAATTTTGGGTGGTGGGGGGAGAATAATTTTAGATTTACAGAAAAAAAATAGTAGAGAGGATTCCTGTCTACCCATCATACAGCTGCAGTGGCTTTTTAATTTCTAGTTTGAAAAGTGATAAAAAACAAATGTTCAATTTCTCACTTTTAAAGAACTCATCACGATTTAAATAAACTCATCACTCATCAATATTTAAACAAACTCATCTTGTTTAAATAGTCAAATTCTTTTTCATTAAACTCCGAATGATTGGTCTCAAAATTGCACTCCAACTTAACTGACGTTTAGACTCCAACTTAACTGACATAGTTAAATATATTCTGTTACATAAGTTACAATAAGGTAAATTATTGACATCTGTAAAACTGAGGGAAAGACCGCTTTCATCATATTTATTTTTTATTGGCAGTTTCATCCAGCTTCTTTGGAATAGATTCCTCCCTTCCATGAGTCAGAGAACTTTCCCTCCCTTATTACTTCCCTCCTTCTTGCCACTAGTTGGGATTTTGATTGGGACTACATTAAATCTATAAATCAATTTGAGTGTTTTATTCCATGAGCATAGTATGTCTCCATTGTTTTGAGGCCTTTTTATACTGTGCTTCAAATCTAATTTAAATACCTGATACATAAAGACTTGAGTCATTGCCACCTTTTTTTTATATCCAGAATCATTTGGAGAATAATCCAATGTGAATAAATTCAAATGTGAATCATTTGAAGAAGCTAATTGGTAGAGTTAGAACAGTACAATGACCAAATTAATACTTTTCTTAGAATTTGAGACAAGAAATAGAAAAATGTGGCTGTTGGTCACATTAGTGCTATAATGGAATTGTAATGAAACACAGCATGACAGATCCAACAAAGTGCAATCAGAACTAGCTAGACCGGGGCATGGAACTTGTATACATCTCGAGAGCAAGAAGTTAAATTCAAGAAGATGGGCTGAACAAGATAGGAACAAGCTAATTGTCCAAGCAGTCAAGAGTAACGAGATCTTCCAAGTGAGGCCTAAGAACTCAGGCAAGGAGGAAAAAAAAAAAAAGAACTCAGGCAAGGAGACAATAAGAAACAACACGGGACTCGTAATCCACACAGAGGATCTGGGCAGTGAGTCTTGAACAACAGGGGAAGCGACAGTGAAGCTTAACACAAAGCAAGAGTTTTATAATCTTATTCTTCTTTCCCTTCTTGACCAGAGCCACAGGTGGCCTTAGCACGGATGTGGAGCTCTAGGGTGTCTGGCCCAAGGATGGTGCTCAGGGCTGGATCATTGAGTTCCTCTGAGAGTGCCTCTCCAGAGGACTCCAGTGCAAACCTCAAGGTGCCCCTGGTTTTCCTTTCCCTTGCCCTGGTGTTCTCCCCTCTCCATCTCAATTTTGCCTGGGAACAGCTCTGCTCCATGGAAAAGACAGTTTGCTGCTCACAGTGCCCCAGAGGCAGGGGCATGCCACACCACAGGGAGTCACACAAGGAAGCACTGGGGTGGAGCAAGAGGCCGAGAGAGGGGGTAAGTATAGGTGAGGTGGCATAAGCATGCTGAGGATTGTTTCGTTTGGATGAATTTCAGTGGGCTCTCGAGCAAAGGGGCTTTCCCTACTTGTCGGGCACCTAGCCCTGGGGTGATTAGGGCAGGTGGATAATGGCCAGGCGTGTAAGAGCCCAATAAAGGAGATGGTTGGGGTGTGAGCTCTGGATTGGTTGATTTGTATTTGGAAAGCACACTTGGGGGCAAATGTTTTAATATTCCTAAGAGCTGACTAGTTCTGGAAGGGGCAGTCCCTCCAGGGCCAGGCAAGCTCCAATCAAAGCATCAGCATAGAGGGAATGGAAGACATGGCTAAAACATGAGACCTCCACAGCCTGGCCTCACTGAATATCTAGTCTCATCTCCCTCTCCTCTCAGAAATGGACTCTGGGCCTGAAGGAGTTCCAGGGACCTTACATGGCCCCAAACCCCCCTTCTTGGTTTTCCCACTTCCTTTATCCCATCATTGCTGTCAACCAGGTTCCAGAGCAGGGACAGTTGACTGCCACCAGGCATCTGGCCATAACGTTGACATTGCTCCCCTTGTTATTCAGCCTGATTGACAAAAGCTGAAGTCTTTCAAAAGGAACTTTTATTAAAAACTAAAGGAAGAAACTTAGCAAATAAGAGAGGTGTTCAAGCATAGGTTCCAGATTGAAATTGCAGAGCAGGTGACATCCCAGCTGAGGAGCAGCAGGAGCCAAGGCACCGGCCTGATGCTAACCAAGGGGGGTTCACTTTGGCCACAGCTCAGGGAGTGTGGAGGGCAAGGGTGGGAGACAAAGCTGGAAGGGTGAATTGGAGCCAGACAGTAAAGATGGACACTCACTGAAGATTTGTGAGCCCAAGAGACGTGAGCAGAGCCGTGCCTTCAGAAGACTACTCTGGCATCAGTGTTCAAGTTCACTGGGGACCCGAAGAGCTTAGTGCGACAACACAGCCAGTATTTTCCCAGTGCTTCCGTGTGCAGGCATGGGCCAAGAGCTTCCCTGGCTTTCTCCTGTGTATTCCCCTCACCCTTCTGCCAGGTGTGTGCTATTCTTAGCCCCATTTTATGGATAAGAAAACCAAAGTTCAGAGAGGTTCAGAAACTTGTCTAGGGTCCCAAGGCAGTAGCTGGTGGGACAGAGATTTAAACCCAGGCTGGCGTGAGAGCCTGCAGGCTGCAGCGGGAGTGGGGCTGAGCTTGGCTGATGGCAGAGGGTGCTCCTGGAGGTGGGACCTGCAGGAGTTGGGAACTCACGGGGCATGACATGAGCAACCAAAGGCTGGTAACCTTGGACCCTAGGTAGCTGGGAGGATGGCGATGCCATTAACAATACGGGACACAGGCTGGGGGTGAGAGCAGATCATGTGTAGGGCGAAACGAGATTTTGCACGTGTCAGGAGGCACAACAAGATGATGTGGCTAGAACAGAAAATGATGGGGCATAGAACCAGGCAGTTCCTGGCCAGCCTTCCTCCAGGTGACTTTGCATTCCATACGCAGAGACATACTGTTGAGGGTTTGGGGCCTCCTTTCTCTTCGGCCACCTTCATACGTGACCTGTGAGATTGTGGACCCACTTGAAGCTGCTTCTAGGTGCATGTCCAGAGAGCCAGAGGCTAGCTGCTCTCCATGAATCAGTCACCTCTGATGGGTCACCCATCGTGGCCAGCTCGCTTGGCGTGGCACAGGCTATGCTTCTAATCCCCGTTACCTAATGAGTAAAGAAGCGTCTGTCTTATGTCTGTGTTACTTGCAGGACCTTTCCATTATTTAACCAAGTCAATAAAGAAACCAGTGTTTCCCAATTAAGGCTTTTGCTTCTTTCTGGTACCTTTTCAGCTTCTAAATTCGTTTATTTCTGCAACACTGCTCCTGTGCTCTCAGACCCTGGCTGGGATGCACCACCCAGCAGGCTGACTCATGGCTCCTGCCCTCATTTCCACTCTGGTTTCTATGGAAATAGACATCCGATGGCTCAAAACAAGGTGAGGGCTTGTAGACACCTCATGATTCCCAGGCATTTATAAATCCTATTTGTCCAACATCAGTTGCCTTGGAAACAGGTGCAGAAAAGGTTTTCTCTCTTATCTGATTTTTTAAAAATTTTACCAAAGCAGTGTATGAGTTTTTCCTGTTATCACGGAATTTGGGAATAATAGTACATTTTATGTAGTGAAGCATATTTCTAGTTTTTCATTATTTGATAAATAAATGAATTCTACATTATTTCATTTTACAATATTTATTTAATAAATATGTTTCTATCCATTTGATCAAATCACTATCACTTGGTATTCAAAGATGAAATGCTTAGCTTCTGGGTCTAGAAATATGACTGGAGAAAAAATGTGTATGGCCTGCTGTTCCTTGCAACTTCAGAATTCGAGGCATCTAGGGCATAGATGTCTCGAATTCTGAAGTTGGAAAGACAACAGGCCATATACCACTTTTTACAATTTTTTTTTTTTGCAAAATCTAAGATGTTTTTTCCAATTGAAGTTAGAGTTTAAGTGATCAAAACTGATGTTTATGCTGAACCTTAGCAAGTGGGAAAAACCAACTAATTATTTCAGTCTTATACTATCCTGACCAAGGTTCTTGGCTTGCATCGCTGCTTGGTTTTAAGAGCTCAGGGTCTGTTTACTCAAATTGAGCCATTTTATATCTAAATTCTGTGTGCCATCCATGTTATGTAAAATATGGAGCATGTCTGTTATAGAAAACATAGAAATAGAAGCAATTTTCTATTAATCGTGAGCAAATGAGCAATGCACCATACTCGGTTTAGTGGAATGACAAGGACTACATAACTAACTGATAGTCATTCATTAAGCATTTGTTAGGCATGGTGTATTAAAGTTAAGCTATGGGGCCGGGCGCGGTGGCTCACGCCTGTAATCCCAGCACTTTGGGAAGCCGAGGTGGGCGGATCACCTGAGGTCGGGAGTTCGCGACCAGCCTGACCAACATGGAGAAACCCCATCTCGACTAAAAATACAAAAATTAGCCAGGTGTGGTGGTGCATGCCTGTAATCCCAGCTACTTGGGAGGCTGAGGCAGGAGAATCGCTTGAACCCGGGTTGGGGGGAACGGAGGTTGCAGTGAGCCGAGATTGTGCCATTACACTCCAGCCTGGGCAACAAGAGTGAAACTCCGTCTCAAAAGATTTAAAAAAAAAAAAAAAAAGGGAAGCTGTGATCTGCTGCTAGGGGCAGTCCAATCTTTAAGGGGAAAAGCAGAGTAAGTTCACTTAAAATAGAAAGACAGAAAAGCAGGCCAGGCACAGTGACTCATGCTTGTCATCCCAGCACTTTGGGAGGCTGAGGTGGGAGGATCGCTTGAGCCCAGGAGTTTGAGACCAGCCTGGGCAACATGATGAGACCTCATCTCTACAAAAAATTTAAAAATTAGCCAAGTGTGCTTGTGCATAACTGTAGTCCCAGCTACTCAGGAGGCTGAGATGGGAAGATCGCTTGAGCCCAAGAGGTTGAGGCTTCAGAGAGCTGAAATTTGTGCCACTGTGCCCCAGCCTGGGTGACAGAGCAAGACTGTGTCTCAAAAAAATAAAAATAAAATAGAAAAAGACAGAAGCATAGTGAAAGTTAATGTTGCTGTGTGGGGAGGGACACTGCAGAGAATTTGCTATGCAGCTCACTTTGCAGCCGGCTGTGTGCTACTTTCTGGCATTTATTTTCATATTCTCTTTCCTGGTGGAGTCATTTTTTTTTCTTTTGCTGCTATTCACACTACCTTTTATTCTGTGTTAGTGAATTGTAAGTGCTGCTGGGACAGGGCCGTATCAGTGTGGTTCTCCAGAGGCTCCTCACTACCTGGCACAGCACTTGGCACATACCAATGGTGGGGTAGGTATTTGCTGACTGAGCATGTGCCCCGTATACAACACTGTGCAGGGGTTCTGCTGGGCGCAGTTGCTCACGCCTATAATCCCAGCACTTTGGGAGGCCAAGGCAGGCAGATCACTTGAGGTCAGGAGTTCGAGACCAGCCTGGCCAACATGGTGAAACACCGTCTCTACTAAAAATACAAAAATTAGCCAGGTGTGGTGGCATGCGCCTGTAATCTCAGCTACTCTGGAGGCTGAGGAGTGAGAATCACTTGAATCCGGGAGGTGGAGTTCGCAGTGAGCCGAGATCGTGCCACTACACTCTAGCCTGGGTGACAAAGTAAGACTCCATCGCAAAAAAACAAACAAAAAAAAAAATATTGTGCAGGGGTTCTGATGGTTCCTTTCCGCAGAGAATCCCTTCAGAGGAATGTAAGAAGGCAGATTCACCCAATCCCAGCCTGGAGAATTTTCACAAAGTGCATATACCTATGTAATTCAGACACCATCCACCCCCTCAAGTTCTTGACCTCTTCTTGAAATTTATATAAATGGAGTTATTCAGTATAATATACTCATGTGTCTGGCTCATTTGATCAATGTTATGTTTGCTAACCCCCAAAAAACTACCCCAAATCTTAGTGGCTTAAAAAACAATAATATTTTCCTCCCAATTCTGTGGGTTGGCTTGGCAGGTCCTCTGCTGGTTTCACCTGGACTTACTCATGTGGCTTCATTCGGCTGGATGTCAGCTGGGCCGGAAGGTTCGAGGTGGTTTGGCAGTTGGTGCAGGCTGCCAGTGCAGTGTGCCTCAGTTCTCTGCCACGTGACTTCACTCCTCCAGTGAGCTGGAATGGGCATCTCTGAGTTCCAAGAGGTTGAAGTTGGAAGCTTCCAGTCCTCTTGAGGCTGAGGCTCCAGAATTCTCAGGGCCTCATTTCTGCCAAATTCTACTGTCAAAGTCACAAGGCCAGCCCAGACTCAAAGGATTAGAAAAATAGACCCTTCCCTGCATGGGATGAGTGGCAAAGCCACATAGCAAAAGGATGTCCTTGCCAGGATGGCAGGAGTTTGTGGCGGTTAAACAGTCTGCTACAGGGAGACTCTTCTCTGAACAAACCATTTGAAGATAGTCTTTGTGTGCAAAACAGTCTTTTACAGTTTCACACACTTTTTTTTTTTTTTTTTGCAAAATCTAAGATTTTTTTTCCAATTGAAGTTAGAGTTTTGGTGATCAAAACTGACATTTATGTTGGCCCTTACTAGGTGGGAAAAGCCAGCTGGCTATTTCAGTCTTATACTACCCTGGCCTTACCACGCTCTATCCTCAGTTCTTAATTTCAGAAACGTTACCATTCTTTTTCTAACAACAAAAAAGTAGTATTGTAAGGACTCAATGAACTAATGTGTATATTATCCTGAACAGAGTGCCTTGTGTGTATAGTATACATTCGGTTCAGGCTTGCTTTTTTGTTTCCTCCTAGTTCGCCCGAGTGGATCAAGCTCTGGGAATGTTGTAAAAACTGACTTGGCTAGAATTCATCTATTTAACAAATATGTATCAAGCACCTGTTATATGCCCAGGTCTATTCTATATCCTTAGTGGTTTTTTCTGTCTACTCATTCTACCAGTTACTAAGAGAGGAGTATAGAAATCTCCAACTAAATTGTGAATTTGCCTATTTTCCCTTTCAATTCTGTCAATTTGGGGTTCATCTATTGTGGAATTCGTTTGCTTTAAGCATATATGTTTGTAATTCTATCATCCAACGGTGTTGACCCTTTATCACCATGAAATGTCCTTTGTCTCTAATAATGTCTCTAGAATATTTGGTCTGTCCGATATTAATATAGCCACTTCAGCTCTCTCATGCTTGCTGTTTGCGTGACATGTTTTATTCTTTTACTTTCAACCTATTCATGTCTTTTAATATAAAGTACTTCTCTTGTAGACAGGATATAGCTAGCTTTTGCTTTTTTAATCCAGTCCGACAATCTGCCTTTGATTGGAGTATTTATTTAGTGTGTTCACATTTTTGACAGTTTTATTGAGGATATAATTTATATACCATAAAATTCATCTGTTTTAAGTAAATGTATAATTCCATGAATTTTAGTAAATTTATAGAGTTGTGCTACCATCCCCACAATTCAATTTTAAAATATTTTCATCACCCTGCAAAGCTCCCTTGTACACATTTGTAGTCAACCCTTGCCTGGGTCCCCCACCCCCACAAACCCCAGGTAACCATTAATCTGCTTCTGTCTCTAGATATTTGCCTTTTCTGGAGATTTTATATCGTATGCATGTGGCTAGTGTTTTCATTTTCTTTTTTTTGTTTGTTTGAGACAGGGTGTCACTCTTGTCACCCAGGCTGGAGTGCAGTGGTGCAGTCACGGCTCACTGCAACCTCTACCTCCTGGGCTCAAGGGATCCTACCACCTCAGCCTCCTTGAGTAGCTGGAACTGCAGGTGTGTGCCACCACTTCTGCCTAATTTTTTTTTTTTTTCTTGGTAGGACGGAATCCCACTGTGTTGCCCAGGGTGGTCTTAAACTTCTGGGCTCAAGTGATCTTCCCACCTTGACCTCCCAAAGTACTAGGATTACAGGCATGAGCCACCACACCAGCCATTTTTTCTTTTCTTTTCTTTTTTTTTTTTTTATTGTTTTTGAGACGGAGTTTCACTCTTATTGACCAGGCTGGAGTGTGATGGCACAATCTCGGCTCACTACAACCTCCGCCTCGCAGATTCAAGCAATTCTCCTGCCTCACCCTCCCAAGTAGCTGGGATTACAGGCATGCGCCACCACGCCCGGCTAATTTTGTGTTTTTAGTAGAGATGGGGTTTCACCATGTTGGTCAGGCTGGTCTCGAACTCCCGACCTCAGCTGATCCACCCGCCTTGGCCTCCCAAAGTGCTGGGGTTACAGACGTGAGCCACTGTGCCAGGTCATTTTCCTAATAGTGTCTTTTGATTTGTAAAAGTTTTTTATTTTGATGAGGTCTAGTTTATCTTTTTCATTTTTTCATTTATGGTCTATGCTTTTGTTGTTGTATCTAAGAACTTTTTGCCCAACCCAGACTTTCTCAACCTTGGCACTATTGACATTTTGGGCCAGATAATTCTTTGTTGGGGGGGCTGTGCTACGCGTTATTGGGTGTTTAGTAGCATCCATGGCCTCTGCCCATTAGATGCTAGTATTAATCCACCCCTCTTCCCAGTTGTCACAACCAAAAATGTTTCTAGACATTGCTAAATGTCCCCTAGGAGGCAAAATTACTCCTAATTGGAAACCATTGGCCTAGGCCAACATTGCAAAGATTTTCTTTTATGTTTCCTTCTAAGGGCTTTGTTGTTTTAACTCCTATGTTTAGGTATAGGACCATTTTTAGTTAATTTTTGTGTGTGATGTGAGATAAAGATCTAAATTCACCCTCCTGCATATGAATATCCAGTTGCCCCAGTATCATTTGTTGAAAACACTATTATTCAACCCATTGTATTGCTTTGTCAAATAGCACCTTTGTAAAAAATAAATTGGCCGGGTGCGGTGGCCATAATCCCAGCACTTTGGGAGGCTGAGGCAGGCGGATCATGAGGTCAGAAGTTCAAGACCAGCCTGACCAATATGGTGAAACCCCATCTCTATTAAACATACAAAAATTAGCTGGGTGTGGTGGTGCATGCCTGTAGTCCCAGTTACCTGGGAGGCTGAGGCAGGAGAATCACTTGAACCTGGGAGGCAGAAGTTGCAGTAAGCCAAGATCACGCCACTGCACTCCAGCCTGGGTGACAGAGCAAGACTCTATCTCAAAAAAAAAAAAACTGCTGGACGCAGTAGCTCATGCTTGTAATCCCGGCACTTTGGGAGGCCAAGGTGGGCAGATCACGAAGTCAAGAGTTCAAGACCAGCCTGGCCAGCATGGTGAAACCCCATCTCTACTAAAAATACAAAAAAATTAGCCAGGCCTGGTGGCGCACACCTGTAGTCCCAGCTACTCAGGAGGCTGAGGCAGGAGAGCTGCTTGAACCTTGCAAGCAGAGGTTACAGTGAGCCGAGATTGCGCCACTGCACTCCAGCCTGGGCAACAGAGCAAGGCTCCGTCTCATAAATAAATAAATAAATAAATAGACCACAAATATAAGAATTTATTTCTGGACTCTCAATTTTGTTCACTTGATTCACATGTCTAGCTCTATGCTAGTACCACATGATGTTAATTACTATAGCTTTATAGTAGGTTTCAAAATACGAGTTCTTCAACTTTGTTTTCTTTTTCAAAATTGTTTTAATATTCATATTTAATGTAATAATTGATACAGTTGGGTTTAATTCTGCCATTTGCTATCAGTGTTCTATTTATCTCTTTGTTACTCTGTCCTTCCTGCCTTCTTTTGTATTAAGTAATATATGTACTGCTGCCCTTTGTATTAAGCGAATATTTTTTAGTAAACCATTTTAATAACTCTACTAACTTTTTAGCCGTATTTGCCTTTTTGTTTCTAAGTTGGTTCTAGGGATTCAGTATGCATCTTTTACTTGTCACAAACTACTTCGAGTTAATACTGATTTATTACTGGTCAAATAGAAGAACCTTGCATCAGTATGGCTCGATTTCTGTTCCTCTTTTGTGCTCTTGTTGCCATATTTGCTACATTTATATTTATTATCAACCCGGTGCTATAAATAGTCATGTATCATTTAAAGAAGGAACATGTGTGTGTGTGTGTGTGTGTGTGTGTGTGTGTGTGTGTGTGTGTATCTCCACCTACATATTTACCATTTCCAGTGCTCTGTAATGCTGGTCTCTTAACAACAATTCTGTTTTGTTTTTTTTTTAATCTGGAATTGTCTTTAGTTCACCTTCTTTTTTTTTTAATTGCTACTTGATTTGGTCAAAACACCTTCATTTTTGAAGCATAGTTTCACTGCATATAGAATTCTTAGTTGGCAGGGCGCAGTGGTTCATGCCTGTAATCCCAGCGCCTTGGGAGGCCGAGGCAGGTGGATCACCTGAGGTCAGGAGTTCAAGACCAGCCTGGCCAACATGGTGAAACCCCATCTCTACTAAAAATATAAAAAATTAGCCAAGCGTGGTGGCACATGCTACTTGGGAGGCTGAGGTGGGAGAATCGCTTGAACCCAGGAAAATCACTTGAATTGAGGCGGAGGTTGCAATGAGCCGAGATCATACCACTGCACTCCAGCCTGGGTGACAGAGCAAGACTCCATCTCAAAAAAAAAAAGAAAGAAAAAAAAAGAATTCTTAGTCAACAGGTGTTTTTTCCCCAGCACTTTTAATATGTCATTCTTTTGTCTTCTGGCTTCCATTGTTTTGTTTTGTTTGTTTGTGACAGAGTCTCACTGTGTTACCCAAGCTGGAGTACAGTGGCTTGACCTTGGCTCACTGCAACCTCTACCTCCCAGGTTCAAGCAATTCTCATGCCTCAGCCTCCTGAGTATCTGGGATTACAGGCATGCACCACCACACCTGGCTGACTTTTGTATTTTTGGTAGAGATGGGGTTTCACCATGTTGGCCAGGCTGGTCTCAAACTGCGCCCAGCCCCATTGTTTCTGATAAGAAGCCAGCTGTTAATTGCATATTTTATCATTGCTCCCCTGTATGTAATGGGTTGTTTTCCCCTTACTTTTGAATATTTTTTTCTTTGGTTCTTAGCGGTTTGTCTGTGATGTACCTAGGTGTGGGTTTTTCTGTGTTAATCTTTTTTAGGGTTCATGGAACTTTTTTTTTTTTTTGAGACGGAGTCTCATTCTGTCGCCCAGGCTGGAGCTCAATGGCGCAATCGTGGCTCACTGCAACCTCCGCCTCCTGGGTTCAAGCGATTCTCCTGCCTCAGCTTCCTGAGTGGCTGGGATTACAGGCGCCTGCCACCATGCCTGGCTGATTTTTATATTTTTAGTCGAGGCAGGGTTTCACCATGCTGGCCAGACTGGTCTCGAACACCCGACCTGAGGCAATCTGCCCACCTTGGCCTCCCAAAGTGCTAGGATTACAGGTGTGAGCTACTGCACCCGGCCTGGAACTTCTTGGATCTGTAAGTTACAGTGTTTTTTTGTGTGTTTGTTTTGGGTTTTTTTTTTTAACCAAATTTGAGTAGTGTATAACCATTATTTACTGAAGTGTTATTTTCTGCCCCTTTCCTCTCCTCCTGAAAATCCAGTTGCACACATGTTAGAATGCTGATATTGTCTAACAGATTTCTGAGGCTTTCTTCATTTTTATGCAATGTTTGTTCTCTTCTTTGAGCTGGATACTTTCTCTTGATCGTCCTTCCAGTTAACTGATTCTTTTACCCTTCTGTATCTGCTGTTGAGCTCATCTATTGAATTCTTCATTTCAGTTATTGTACTTTTCAGCTCTAGAATTCCCATTTGGTTCCTTTTTATAGTGTCTATTTTTCTGTTGAGATTTCCCGTTTTTCACTGATTTTCAGTATTTTTTTTAAAACTTCTGAGCACATTTTCCTTTAATTCTTTGAGCATATTTATAATAGCTGCTTTGAAGTGTTTTTCTACTAAATCTAACATCTGGGCCCACTCAAAGTTAGTTTCTGTTGTCTATTTTTCCCCCAAGGACAGGTCACGCTTGGTTTCTGCTGTATCTAGTAATGCATTTGGTTGACAACCAGACGTTATAGATAACGTGTTGTCGTGATTCTAGATTACGTTTTGCTCTCCTGAGGGCTGTTGCTTTCATTTGTTTGGTAAGCAGTTAACTTGCCTGCTCTTAAACTGAGAAATGTCTCCCCTGTAGAATGCAGCCACGAGTGTCTCTATCATTTTCTCCAATCCCAGGGGTCTCCCCTGCATAATTTAACGGTTGATTGGGATGGAAATTGTGCTCAGATGCCTGAAGCCAGTAAGGTTTCCACCTTCTGCTGCTTGAGCTGTGTGTGGATTGAGGAATACATTTGCAAGCACAAAAAATGATCTGCAAGTTTTCCCACACTGTTAGTTTCCTCTGGGTTCCTTGGGTTTTCTGCATGTACCTGTAGTTTAGCAGTCAGAGATGTGTGGAGATTGTAACATCTCTTAGCCTCTGTAGCTCTCTTGCTTCCAGCTGTCCCCCTTCAATTTCTAGCAGCTGTGCCTGCCACTTGCCTTCTACCATGTTCACACCTCCAGGCCCTGGGGTGTCACTGCCTACGATGGGAACGCCTCCAGGCAGGAAGGCCATGAACACACCATTCTCACCCAGTGCCCTAGCACTTCCCCACTGAGCAAGTACTGCTTAAGTTGTTGCCTGCCATTGGTCATTTTCCAGTGTCCTGGAATGATTATTTTTAGTAAACGTATCACATTTTGCACTTGATAACCGTAGAGAGGAATTGCCTGACCTACTCCTGTTCCAGGAACAGGAGTATATGCCTAGGGCCAGAAGTCGTTAGATCCTAGGGATATAGCGGTAAAAGCAAAGTAGACATCCTATTTGGAGAAAGCAAGCCTTCAACAAATAAGCAGAGATCATAGCCAGGTGACCATGAGTGCTTTGAAGAGCAGTGGGGCAGAGGGAAGAGCAAGTGGCAAGGTCCTGAGGCAGAAGCATATTGGGGGCCTTCCGGGAACAGGAAGAAGCGGGGAGGGAGTTGGATATGAGGTCAGATCACCTAGGGCCTGGGGAAGGACCTTGGCTTCTATCCTGAGAGAGGAGGGAAGCTGTTAGAAGGTCACTTTCATTTTTAAGTGATCAAAGTGCTAGTTTACTAATTTACAGTGAGAAATAAAACTGCCTGAGTGAGGTCAGTAAGTCATTGACTGGGCTGGGCTATTCCTGGGACTTGAACTGAGCCCAAAGGCGCTGGGACCAGGTAGCCTTGTAGAGCTCATGAACATCCAGGGGGAAGTGGCCATTGGGCTCTGCCAAGTGTCCCCCATCCTAGGATCAGGAGCCCTGTTCGGGTCCTGATTCTGCCATGTACAAGCCTTAGTTTCTCTAAATGGGCTAAAACTAACTGCCACGAACCTGAGCAATGCTCAGCCCAGCATCTCACCGCCATGCTAGGCACTAGTAAGGGGTTCTAACCCAGATGTGGGCATAACAAACACCTGAGGCTCATAAATCACCTGGCGGTCCCAGGCACCCATGCTCCTTAAACTGCTAAGTGACCAGGGACTCTTCCTTTCCCTTACACTTTGCTGTCATCTTCCAGATGGTGTCTACACACTGTGGCTCATCGTTCTGGAAGTCACTTTCATCTTCCCCTTCATTTCCTTTCTGCTTCACATCCTGGCTTAAGCCTCACACCCCTCTCTGTACTAACTTCCCAGCCTTCGGTCTCTGGCCCTCCCAGCTTGTCCTGCATGTGGCCACCAGACCATCTTCTTAAAGCAGAGCTTGGACCACACGGGGACATGATAACTTAATTTTTAAATTAGGGAACATTTTAAACTTTTCAGAAAGAACAGAAAATAATATAACAGACAGCTGTGGCTGTATCCCTTCATCTCCCTCCCCTCCTTCTCTCCCCAGAATTAACCACTATCTTGAAGTTGGTGTATAAATTCCACAGATGATTCTGTACTTCCATAATATACACTGTTATGGTTTTAATTTTACATAAGTGGGTAGTATTATATGAATTGTTTTCTGGCTTGCTTTTTTCATTCAACATTATGTGTTAGAGGTTTACTCATCCCAATACCCAGTTCACCCACTTAGCTGCTGTATGTAGTATTTCATTGTCAGAATAAGCCCCTGTGTGTTTCTCCTTCCTTTCCTGTGTTTTCCACAGTGCAGCAAAGAGCTTCCTCATCCTCGTGTCCTTATATGCCCTTGAGTGCTTTTCTGCAGCTCACACCTAGATGTTGAATTGCTGATGCAGGGGGATGAGGGTCTCATCTTTACTAAATCCTGCCAAATTGCTCCCCAAAGGGCTGACCCATTTGCACATTCACATGATGCCTTTTAAAACACTTTCTTGCTCCCCATCACTTGGTATAATCTCAAGTTGCTAATGATAGTATTCAAAGCCTCACTCATTAAGACCCTGTCTACCTTTATATTTTTATTTATATTTGTTTTTTCATCTGTAAAAATAGGGATAAATAATCATGACAGAGATGTGAACAGCGAGTTCATCTGTGGCCCCTCATGGACAAAAAAAAAAAAAAATGATAGTGTCCTTTCCTTCTTTTTCTTCCGTATAGTGTCCACTCGCTGGTCTTTCTTCTGGAGCTATATAGAATAAGCCTCATCCAGAAAAGGCAGTGGCAGGGGGTGGCATTAAAGCCAAGGCTGGGACCTGTCTTGATCCCTGGTAGGCGTCTTATTGGCAGGTGAGCTGATGGTCACAGCTCACTGAGGTATTGGATCACATCCTTGTCTTGTATCATGTGTGCATTTGATCAGCATGCTCTTCCTGTCCTTATTCCAAGTCCAAGGCAACAGGGAACAGGTGGGACCAAGCATGGAACCCTCTCTATACCTGCCAGAGACCCACAAAAATGATAGATGCATGGTTAATACTTGCTGAATGTCGAGTCAGTGACTGGCAGAATCTGAACACCAAGAAACGGTTCAGTAGCTAACTCCCTGTGTTTGAGTCCTGCCCGACAACTTACCAGCTGTGTGTGGCTTTGGGCAAGCTGGTGAACCTCACCAAGCCTCAGTGTTCTCATCTGTAAAGCGAGAATATTAATACCCTTTTCATCAGGTGCTTGTGAGGATCAAATGAAACAATGCATGTCAAGTGCCAGGCAGACTCAATGCCTGTCAGCTGTTTTTAACACCGCCCTTGCGATCTAGAGGCAGACTGGCCTGACTGGTCTGGAGGCAAGCCGAAGTCTGCTGGAATGGGGGTTCCTCATGTGCTGCCTGGCCAGAATTAGAGAGAGCCAAGGCCAGGGCTGGCCCGGATGGAGCGGGGATGGAAAGCAGCTAGCAGAGAAGCAGAGCACCCTCAGTGGGGAAAGGAGGGGTGGGAGGAGGCTGGTCCCAGGCCACACTTTGGGTAGCAGCAGCCGGGGAGTTTTTCCTGAGGTTTTTTCTGTGAAACTTTAAGATTCATCTAAACAGTATTTCAGAACATAGACATTATATTGAATAATAGTTTTTTTTTTTCTTTATGACATTCTGATGGCATGTAAGAAAATCCCGTCATTGGGTCAGGAGTGTGTCCAGTCCTGGAGTGGTGGTTTCTCCTTAACTAGCCCATCTTCACTTGCTCCAGGTTGGGGCGGGGACATACCCTGCCTTGGTCCCTAGGTCTTTTGTTCCCCTTCGCCCCTTGTGTCGTGAGCACACTCTTAGGATCCTGTTTGGAAGGGCCCTGATTTCGGTTACCCTCTTCCTCTTCTCCACGTGAAGCGCGGCGTCTGTGGTGCTGCTGGGACACTGGGTCCCTCTCCCTCTAACCTCATGGAAGCTTTCTGCTCTTTCACTTCCTGTCCCACTGAGCCTCCAGGTCTTCTCTTATTGGGTGTGTTAAATACTGCGATAAGCCCTGCTTTTCCTAGGGCAACTTTGCCATCATCTCCACATTTCTTGCTGTTTTTGTTTAGAGTACAGAAAAAGTTTAAGCAAGTAAACTGAGCGGCGAAAGCAAGAGACTGGGAGAATTAGGGAAGTAAAGGTTGTTTGGGTTCTCCGGTTTCTGTCATATCCTTATTTAATGAACTGGTCTGGTTGTGAAACCAACTGTCATACCCTGGGCTGCATTTTTGTGAATGGGGAAATGAATGTAGAGGGAGACTTTTCCGCGTCGCGGGGAGCCCTCAAGGATCCCGGACGTGCTTCCATCTGCAGTCGTGGGCACATGCTCAGGAGGAAAGCTGCACACGTGGCCAGGGCCCATTCCACTGGGGAAGTCAGCGCCTCAAGCTGCCTGGCCTGGTCACCTCAGTCCACCCTCGCTCTCCCATGTGGAGTGTTTTTCCCTTATTTTCACAAAGAGTGAGATTTACAATTCAGCGTTCTGAGAAGGTGTCTCAAATTTAAACTACTTATAGAAATCTTATAATTATTTCAAGTGGAAAGCACACTGGATACTTTCACTTGTCATGTGTAAAACCACCTGAACACATTCTGCTCTGCATTCTATCTGTAAGAATCTGAGTTTTCAAATGCATTTAGTGGTCACCCTTAGTTTTGTTTTCAGGCCAGTTGCTTAGAATCTGGTTTGTCTGGAGTATTATGTATCGAAAGCCTCCAGTTAAGCATCTTGTAATGTCATAAGGTCACCAAGCTGCCATGGGGAAGCTTCGCATTAGGACATCTAAATTCATCTCAGCTCGAGCGCCTTTTTTATGAGGCATTCTTAATTTCTTGAAGTAATCAGTTATCACTGAGCTCTAACATTAGTAATCTGATGCATTCTGCTCTAGTACATAAAGACCAGTAATTTTAGTCAAATTCCTCCAACAATGGTATTTAAGACCCACCCTAATGAGGCATTTATTCTTGAGTATTTCTTTATCCATCACTCCCTTACTTCACAAAGTAGATTTTAAAATATGTCGTTTCGTTTGGAATTCACAAGCAGCTCAGACAAGTTAGCACAGTGGCTGGTGCCCTTGTCGCCCAGTGCACCCAGCACCTTGCCAGGCTTGCATTGAGAGAGGCTAGCGGAATTCTTTCCCCGAGCAGGGCACGGTGGCTTATGCCTGTAATCCCAGCACTTTAGGAGGCTAAGGTGGGAGGAATGCTTGAGGCCAGGAGTTAGAGGCTATAGTGAGCTGTGATCATACCACTGCACTCCAGCGTGAGCTACAGAGCAAGAACCTGTCTCTTAAAAAAAAAAAATGGGGGGAGAACTGATGGCAGCAGTGGCTCCCCTCCCAGCTGGAAGGCCTGAGTTGGCATTCTCAGAGGGTGCCTCTTGGCCTCACCTCTGGGTTTGCCCATTATTAAAAGTCCGGATACATCCTCAGAGTTGTTTTCATCTGCCTGGCACTGATTGAGAAAGTGGAGCAAGCGCCTGCTATCAGCAAGCTTCATTTCTGGGAGGTTCTCTGCTTACATTTCCCACCGCAGGTAGTGGGCTCCTCTGCCTGCAGGTGTTACTGGGAACGGTTGAATGAAGCTCTGGCTTCTTTGTTAAGCTGCCCTTCCCACCTCAACTAGCGCAGCTCAGTTTGCTTCCGCTCTCTCCCCTCCTGAGCCCTAAGGATGCCTCTGTTCCCTTTTCGCCGGTTTCAGTGTTTCTCAGAAACCATGGCAGTGACTTGTTTATATCTACACAGTATCATGGCGTTCCAAAAGCAGAGAATTTAAGAAATTTCTTCCATCAGTAAGTCATGATTTTAAAGGAGGCAGCCAAGTGATCCCATTTACTAGCTAGAGAAAATGAGGCACTGACAAGAATCATGTCTTTCTGAATTAGAACCTTGGTACAAAACTTTTTAAACCAAGAACCATCAATTTGGTGATGATTTTCACCTCAGTTTTCTTACATCTATGCATTTTACATTGAAGTAACAATAGCGTTTGCCTGCATGTTGCACTAGAGAAACTGAGGCAGCGGAAGCCAACTGTCCCTGTTGTGAGCAGGTCAGCTGCGGGCCCTGGTTCTGCCCCAGGCCCCCTGCTCACACTGCTAAGCTGCAATTCAAGTTAACTTTTATTAATGGGTAGCAAATACTAGGACCAAATGCAGAAACTGTCCTGTGTTTCTGGAGGTTAGGGAGGGCCTATCAATTCTCAGCAAATTTAATTGTAAAGTACTTTTTTTTTTTTTTTTGAGATGTAGTCTTGCTCTGTTGCCCAGGCTGGAGTGCAGTGGTGCGATCTCGGCTCACTGCAACCTCCGCCTCCCAGGTTCAAGCGATTCTTCTGCCTCAGCCTCCCGAGTAGCTGGGACTACAGGCACATGCCACCACGCCCAGCTAATTTTTGTATTTTTAGTAAAGACGGGGTTTCACCATATTGGCCAGGCTGGTCTTGAATGCCTGACCTCGTAATCCGCCCACCTCGGCCTCCCAAAGTGCTGGGATTATAGGCCGCCCGGCCTATAAAGTACGTTTAATTAAAAAACAGCTTTGTTTTAATAATAATAAAAAAAAAAAAGGCCAAGCACAGTGGCTCACGCCTGTAATCCCAGCACTTCGGGAGGCCAAGGTGGGCAGATCACCTGAGGTTGGGAGTTCGAGACCAGCCTGACCAACATGAAGAAACCCCATCCCTACTGAAAATACAAAATTAGTAGTGGCGCCTGCCTATAATCCCAGCTACTCGGGAGGCTGAGGCGAGAGAATCACTTGAACCCGGGAGGCGGAGGTTGTGGTGAGTGGAGATCACACCATTGCACTCAGCCTGGGCAACAAAAGCAAAACTCCATCTCTAAATAGATAACTAAATAAATAAATAAATAAATAAAATAAACCAAAATGAAGACAGGTACAGTGACTCACGCCTATAACCCTAGCTATTCAGAGGCTGAGGCAGAAGATCGCTTGAGCCCAGGAGTTCAAGTCCAGCCTGAGCAACATAGCAAAACCCCATCTCAAAAAAAAAAAAATTTTTTTTTGTTTAATTAAAACAAAACGAGCTGGGTGCAGCGGCTCATGCCTGTAATCCCAGCACTTTGAGAGTCCGAGAGGGGTGGATCACTTGAGCTCAAGAGTTTGAGACCAGCCTGGGCAACATGGAAAAACCCCGTCTCTACCAAAAATACAAAAATTAGCCAGGCGTACTGGTACATGCCTGTGGTCTCAGCTACTTGGGAGGCTGAGGTAGGAGGATCACTGGAGCCTGGGAAGTTGAGGCTGCAATGGGGCCCTTGATTACGCCACTGCTCTCCAGCCTGGGAGACAGAGCAAGAGACCCTGTCTCAAAAAATAATAACAATAAATAAAATAAAATGGAATAAATAACTTTAACTTGTGATTGAGATGTGTTGTTGGCTAGTTTGTGTTTATATAAGTTGATTTGCAAGTAAATGGGTCTTACATATGTACTTGTCCAGGATAAAGAAACACTTTTGCTGGCATTGACTGAAGTTAGCCATTGACTATGTATTTCTCGTTGAAATGGAATGTGGACATTTATTTTGTTTCTTAATGTTTCGTATTCCCTCCTGGCAGGGAAGTGGTGTCTCACCAATACCTTGGTGAAACTGTGATTCCAATGCCCATTTCCAGCTGGGGCCTCTGAGGCTCTGTCCCCTGGAGAAGAGGTGAAACACTACTCCATGCCCAGAGCTCCCTGCCACTCACTCAGACCACAGAGCTGCTGCTTTGGTTCACAAGGAGTGCTCATTTTCCTAAAATTCATCATAAAATGTACACACACCCTTTGATCACTGAGGTGTTGTTATTTTGGTGAAGTACTCTAAGCCAAGGCAACAACCTCAATCTTCCGTAACCGTCCCAGAGTTGACTTGGGGTAGGGCCTCACAACAGGATTACCTTTAAGGAAATTTCAGGACAGCGGGTCTGCTAGCACTTGGCAGAGCTGGCAACTCAGGTGCAGCAGCAGGAGAAGGTGGCTGCCCTCACCATAGGGCATGAGTCCCAACTAGAGCTTAAATCGCAGTGGTAACTGTGAGCCTGGGCCCTGGGTGGGGCAAGAGTGGATTCTCCATTTGTGATTAGACAAGAGAAGGGGAGAGAGAGGGACGAGACCCTGAACTTCAGATGCCACTGTAGCCCTCCCTCCCATTACTCTCTGTGTCCTGTTGAGCTCAGTCTTAGCCAGGCAGCAGGGACCCAAGCTGTCCAGCCTGTACCTCCTCAGAAACAGGCTTCTTCTGTGGGGCCCCAAGAGGCCAAGTCAGAAAGACCTGGGCAGAAAAGGGCTGCCCCAAGCTTAAAGTCCAGACTCCTAGACTCAGAGCTGGGCTACTGCTGTGGATTTGTCACTTCTGTGGGCCTCTGTTTCCACACCAGGAAAATCCACACCAAGCCATTGTGAAAGTTAAGATGTAAAGTGCTATGGAAATGTAAGGTGGGTTCCTTAATTATTCTATGACAAGGGACATCAAATAAATGCCCCCAAATGGAAGCTAGCAGGAGCAGCGTCTCCTCAGTAGCCCCTTCCCTGAGTAAGATGGTGCTGATTGTTGGAAAAGGCTCTGGATTGATCTGGGGCCTGCCTCTTATTCTGCTGGTTCAGGCCTGTCTTTGGGGACAGCCTAGAGTAAGTCGAATCCCCTTTTCGTAGGACAGCCCATCCCAAGGTGACACCGTCTAGTGATGGCAGGTGGCACTGACTATGTGGTTGAGAGACTGGAGAGGCGGGGTAGCTTCCCCCAGCGCAGCCCTAGGACAGGCAGCATCACATTTCAAGGCCCAGTTCCCAGCCACAACCCGCCTTCCAGGCCCAGGAGGTTGAGCCTTCATATTCCTTGGAAACTGACTGGGGCAAATCAAACTCACCGAAGACCAGAACATCCTGAATAACTAGAAATTAGTCGGAAATGAAGACAGGGTACTCATTTTTGCAGAATAGAGCTTTCTCTTCCTGTTGGCAAGTGTCAAGGAGCCAATTATAGTCATTAGATTGTTGGGTGGGCCAGGAGTCAAAGGGAAGGACTGGCTAGATGATCTTAGGGAACACTGTCACCAGGAGATGATGGCCTGCCCTCCCCCTGCACCCCTAGACCACTCCAGCACTTGGCTGCCACCTTCCTCCAGGGCCCCTCCTTCCCCTTTTTCCCTCCATAGCCAGCAGCTTCCCTCTTTCTGAGTTAGTATTTGTATTGCTCTTTGTAATTTAACCTGCAAAGGACAGTCTAAGGTCGGCCGGAAGCTTTAGCAGGGACGAGGAAGGGGCAGTGCACGCTCCCCCATGACTGTGTGTGCTGTTCGGTCGGCATTCAAGTATACAGAGCCTTGTAACATCTCACATATGCTCGTTTTTTAATTTTTAACTCTTCTGTTTTTAATTCAAGATCAGAACGTTTCCATCACTCAAGGATCCCTCATAGAAGGATCCCTTTTACAGCCACCGCCATTTCCTCCTTAACACCTGGCAACCACTAATCTGTTCTCCATTTCTATAATTTTATCATTTCCAGAATGTTATAGAAATGGAATCATATAGTATGCAACCATTGAGGACTGGCTTTTTTCACCAACATCATTCTCCGGAGATCCATCCAGGCTTGTGTACATCAGTAGTTCCTTTTCTTTCTGAGTAGTATTCTGTGGTGTGTATGTACCACATTTGTTTACCTGTTCTCTTGTTGAAGGGCATCTATTGTTTCCAGTTTGGGGTTATTATGAATAAAGCTGCCATGAAACATTCATATACAGATTTTTGTATGCCAACAAGTTTTTATTTCTCTGGGATAAACGCCCAGGAGTATAATTGCTGGTTCTATATAGTTGCATGTTTACCTCTTTAAGAAATTGCCAAAATGTAGTTGCATGTTTAGCTTTTTTTGTTTTTGTTTTTTTGGTTTTTTTTGACACTGAGTCTTGCTCTGTCACCCAGGCTGGAGTGTGGTGGCATGATCTCGGCTCACTGCAACCTCTGCCTCCCGGGCTCAAGTGATTCTCATGCTTCAACCTCCAAAGTAGTTGGGATTACAGGCACATGCCACCAGGCCTGGCTAATTTTTGTTTTTTTCGTAGAGACAGTGTTTCGCCATGTTGCCCAGGCTGGTCTCAAACTCCTGATTCAAGTGATTCGCTCGCCTCGGCTTTCCAAAGTGCTGGGATTACAGGCATAACCCACTGCACCTGGCCTGTTTTTGCCATTCTAATAGGCATGTAGTGATATCTCATTGTGGTTTTAATTTGCATTTCCTTAATGGCTAATGATATTGAACATCTTTTCATGTGCTTATTGCCATCTGTATATTCTCCCTGGTGAAATGTCTCTTCATGTCTTTTGCCCATTTTCTAATTAGATTGTTTGGGTATTTTGAATGTTGAGTTTTGAGAGTTCTTTATTTTAGTTACTAGTCTTCTGCTGAATATGTGGTTTCCAAATACTTTTTCCCTGTCTATAGCTTTCCTTTTCATCTTCTTAACAGCATCTTTTCACCGAACAAGTTTTTAAGTTTTTTGATGAAATTCAGTTTATCACTTTTTTCTTTTTATGGGTTGTTCTAAAAATGTGTTAGTTTTACGTTTAAGTCCATGATTCATTTTGAGTTGATTTTTATATAAGGTACGAGAATTAGATTGAGGTTCAGTTTTTTTCCTACAAATGTTCAATTTCTCCAGCACTATTTGTTGAAAGGACTATCCTTTCTCATTGAATTTCTTTTGTACCTTAGTCTAAAACCCACTGGACATATTTGTGTAGGTCCATTTTGGAGTTCTCTGTTCCATTCCATTGATCTATTTGTCTGTCCCTCTACCAGTAGCATACAATCTGGACTACTAAGCTTGAAATCATGTAGATTGATTCTTCCCATATTGTTCTTCTTTTTCAAAATTGTCTTAGCATGTTCAATTTTCTTTTCTTTTCTTTTTTTTTTTTTTTTGAGTCGGAGTCTTGCTCTGTCGCCCAGGCTGGAGTGCAATGGGGCAATCTCGGCTCACTGCAAGCTCCGCCTCCCAGGTTCACACCATTCCCCTGCCTCAGCCTCCCAAGTAGCTGGGACTACAGGAACCCACCACCACGGCGGGCTACTTTTTTTTGTATTTTTTAGTAGAGACAGGGTTTCACCATGTTAGCCAGGATGGTCTTGATCTCCTGACCTCGTGGTCCACCCACCTCGGCCTCCCAAAGTGCTGGGATTACAGGCGTGAGCCACCGCGCCCGGCCAATGTGTTTAATTTTCTTTGCCCTTTCCATATAGATTTTAGAATAATCTTACTTATGACTACAAAATATCTTGCTGGGATTTTGATAGAAATTCCTTTACACCTGTAAATAAATATGGGGAGAACTATGTTGAGTCTTCTTGATTCATGAACGAGGTGTGGTTCTGTATTTATTTGAATTTTTGATTTCTTTTTTCTTTTCTTTTTTGAGACAGAATTTTGCTCTTTTTGCCCAAGCTGGAGTGCAGTGGCATGATCTCGGCTCACTTCAACCTCTGCCTCCTGGGTTCAAGTGATCCTCCTGCCTCAGCCTCTGAGTAGCTGGGATTACAGGCATGCGCCACCACGCCTGGCTAATTTTGTATTTTTAGTAGAGACGGGTTTTCACCATGTTGGTCAGGCTGGTCTTGAACTACTGACCTCAGGTGATCCGCCCACCTCAGCTTCCCAAAGTACTGAGATTACAGGCTTGAGCCACTGTGCCCGGCAGATTTCTTTCACTAGATTTTTGTAGTTCTCAGCATACAAATGTTGTATATGTTTTGTTAGATTTATGCCTATTTCTCTTTTTTTGAGCACTTGTAAATGGCATTGTATTTTTAATTTCAATGTTCGTGTGTTCCTTACTAGTATATAGAAATTGATTTTATATGTCTTTCTTATATCCTGTGAGCTTTTTGAATTCATTACTTCTAGGAGGGTTTTTTGTGTGTGTATGTGGTTTCTTTGTAGATTCCTTATTTCTACACAGACAGTCATATTATGTGCAAATAGGGATAGTTTTTCTTCCTTTTCTCATCTGTATGGCTTTTATTTGCTTTTCTTGCCTTGTCAGGACTCCTTTTCCTACAAATGTTCAATTTCTCCAGCACTATTTGATGAGATAACTATCCTTTCTCATTGAATTTCTTTTGTACCTTAGTCTTAAACCCACTGGACATATTTGTGTAGGTCCATTTTGGAGTTCTGTGTTCCATTCCATTGATCTGTGTGTCTGTCCCTCTGCCAGTAGCATACAATCTGGACTACTATAGCTTGAAATCATGTAGATTGATTCTTACCATATTGTTTTCAAAATTGTCTTAGCGTGTTCAATTTTCTTTTTCTTTTTTGAGACGGAGTCTCACTCTGTCACCCAGACTGAAGTACAATGGCGCAATTTCGTCTTCTAATTACTGCCAGGTTTGAGTAGAATTCCAGGTTCCATGCTTGGCCTGGTTGACACCAGATGACGGGGGGTCCCGGAAACCCACTACGCCTCCACTAATGCCTCCCTGCCTAGAAGGGACGAGAGTGCCCCGTCACTCACTGCGCCCCACATGGCTCCTCCAACACCACCCCAGGAAGGGTGTGAGGGGCATCTGGTCACTGCCAAGTGTGGGTAGAAGTCTGGGCTCCCACCTGGTCTTCACTTACATTGTGGGGTGGGGGCCTCCTTACAGCCCAGCAGGGATGAAACTGCTGCCTACCCAGCCTTCTCTAGTATAGAGAACCCACCGCCAGGGGTGTTGGGGTGTGCGGCCCAGCCTGGTGAGGGTACAGCTGGGGCTCCTGAGGCCCTTGCTGGCACAGGTGGGAGTGGAGCTACCATATTTTCTCCAGTGTTTATTTCCTAAAATCTTCCTGTCATGCCAGCCTTCCCCTGTCAGGTCCTTTGGCTAAAGGAAGCAGGCTTTGGGTAAAGGAAGCAGGCTTTGGCTAAAGGAAGCAGGCTTTGGCTGAAGGAAGCAGGCTTTGGGGCGCTTTTTTTGTTTTCACCATTGACATTTCTGGGTTGTTGGTTTCTTGGGCTCCAGGTGTGGCATATATGAAACAAAAAGAAAACCCAGGCAGCCTGGGTAACCTGGCAAAACCTCGTCTATACAAAAAAATACAAAAAGTAGCCGGATGTGGTGGCATACACCTGTAGTTCCAGCTACTTGGGAGGCTGAGAAGGGAGGATCACTTGAGCCCGGGAGGTCAAGGGCACAATGACCTGTGATCATGCCACTGCACTGCAGCCTGGGTGACAGAGCGAGACCCTATCTCAAAAAAGAAAAGTAAACCCAGGGAAGTCACCAGCTGTCATCCTTGGGTCTCAAGGCCCCTAGGCAGTCTGCTTTCATCTCTCCATCTTTCAGAGTCACCTTATGTTTCTTTTATAGGTAGTGTCCAGTGTTTTTGGTTGTACGTAGTGGGAGGAATATGGAAAGGAACATCCACTGGGTCTTCCCAGAAGCAGGACAGTGCTGCCCTTTTTGCTGAGTCTTGTTACTTATTGGCTGTAAACGTTCTTGAGACGAGCAAACCTGTTCTAGAGTTCCCTATCCCCCATAAGGCCTGTGTATGACTGACTGGCTGTTCATATGGTGCCTTGATCTCACAGAGAGAGAAGTTCTGAGAACTGTGATTAGGAGAGACTTTAAAGAGCCTTCTAGAACCTCCGCACACCTAAGCAATAGAGGCTCCCTAGCTCACTAGCTTCCTGAAGAGGCTGGTTGGCCTTGTCCCTTTGGTCTTCATGGAGAGGTTGGGAGCAGAGGCAGACTGCCCCTGAGCCCCCTTGGAATATAAGCCTGCAAGTTGCTGTGATTGGCCGAGGCCTTCTTGTTTCATGACAGCTACACATTCTGGGGAGCCACCCCTTGGGAGCTTGTGGCAGGGTGTCCATGGCATTCACCCCATGTCTCCTGAAACAGGAGGACCATGACATCATGGAAGCCGATCTGGACAAAGACGAACTGATCCAGCCCCAGCTCGGAGAACTCTCAGGAGAGAAGCTTCTGACCACGGAGTACCTGGGGGTAAGTGCCACACAAAGGGTGGGGATCCTGAAACAGAAAGGCCAGATGGACATTGATGGATTTCGTGTTTTCAGTGACACAGAGGGTTTAGTTTGGTTTGTTACCATACTGTATTTATGAGAAGGTCCATGTTAGCCAGTCTGCTCTCAGTGGCCCTGAAATGCACTGTGGCCCTAGCTGCCTGTCACAAGTAGACAGGTGTACGGATTGGGGAAAGATATAACTAGAAGGCATATGCCAGGGGCCTTTGGAACATCAGAAGATATGCCTGGCCCCAGTAGCAATCGCCTACCATCCCACTTTTTAATTTCTGCATGCCTTATGTATTGGAAGGGAATACTGAGGTAGACTTGGAAGTCCTTGGCGCAGAGGTGTTGGCTGAAACCATCATAGCCCATGAGGTTACCCACTGAAGCACAGTGTGGAGAGAGAGTGGGGGCTGAGCAAGGAGGGGCATTCCAGCAGTCAGGAATGGGAGAAAGGAGAGGACCCGAGAAGGCCAGAAAGTGAGTAGTCACCGCGTCCTCAGGAGAACTGAAGAGGGTCATGGAAACAGAAGGGAGAGGTGTTTCAGGATGGAGCCAGTGGTCAGTGCAAGCATCCAAGAGGCCTGTGGAGTCACCATCTGGGATGGGTCCTTAAGCTGACCTGTGAGAGCTCCCGTTGGCTCGGATGCTCAGCCAGCTCCAGAACCACTGGCTTACGACCCACCAGCTAAATAGGGCAGATGTGAGTCAGGAGGAAGCAGCCACGCCTCAGGAGAGGATAGCAGTGCCAGGGCCTGCAGGTATCTCAGAGAGCAGGTTGGGGAGCCTGGTGGGATGCTGGAGTGTAAGGGTCTGGAAGGGAGGAGCAATTGCCAGGAACCAGGACCAATTCAGACTGAAACCCTGTGTGGGACAGCTGAGCACATAGGGTAGAAGAGTCACTAAAAGAGGCTCCTGGAACTTTGAAGCTGGTGGTTGCTTCAGTCAGTTGTTTGGACCCCAGAGTCTCCTCACGGCCAGCAGGTAGGTGTTGGAGAAGAAAGGTGGAGCCAGCGTCTCAACAATTGACTGGCACAGCCAGAGCCTTGGGCAGGAGAAAGACGATGCATGCAGGTGGCCTGAGGCTTTATGGGAGCAGGTGGAAGCAGAAAGTGCCTGCCAGGTCCCGTTGCCACCCCCAACCCAGACCCTTGGCACCTCCCCAGGACACTGGGCCCCCTGGTCACCTGGCCCTCATCTCTTCCTCATCATCTGTGGAACTTCAGGGATTCTAGGCTGGAGTGCAGTGCGTGGTGGTGGGACTTCAGGTTGGAGAGAGAGCCACGGTCCAGATCATGTGGCTTTGTAGGTCATGGCAAGGGTTTGGGATTTTATTTACAAGAGCTAGGACGCCACTGGAGGTGAGAGCAAGGAAGTGACTCGGTTTGACTCATGTTCTAACATATCCACTACATTTTCACTCTGCTGCTTTGTGAAGGCAGGGAGGTGACTGATGGAGGCTGGGGGGCGGGGAACCACCACGACCCCCTTCAGGGGTAGGGGTTGCTGGGCAGTACCTGCCATTCCTTAGAACATCTCAAGGATTAAAGTGGTCTAATTGGCTGTGGAGCTGTTTACATTAGGTGGAGCAGGGAGGTGCTCAGGAAAGGTCAGAAGTGCAGCCGTCAAGGTTCCAAGTTGTTGATGGAAGCCTAAGGCTTGACTAGGCCTCTGTCGCCCTTTGGAAGAACACTGGTTTTGTCAGAGACGCGGCTCCGTGTGATTGGTTTCACAGGCAGGCGGTGAGGAAAACAGAGGAGGCTAATTGGTGGGGCTTCCTCAAAGGGCACGTGTTGATACCTGTTGAGACCGCGGTGCATGTACCCCTGACCACACTACCGCACAGACAGACACGCAGGCACGTAAACATGAGCAAGGTGGCCATTTGCAGCCAGGTCAGACAGAAGCTTGAATACAGCGCTCGGTTAATAATCTAGAGGACCTCTCCCTGGCGAAATGCCATGGGGGAGGATCTTCTGTTGATATGGTAAACATCTTCAGTAACAACAAAAAAGCAAGGTGCAGAACGTGGTGAGACTGCTAGTTTAATCATGCAGATTGGTGAGGCGCAAAGGCACAGAGCTTTCAAATCAGTCAGTAACCCCAGTTTAATGGCATCTGGAAATGGTACCATCTTACCATAATATGCAGTTCTAAACCTCCTAAATGTTTATGGATGATCCTTTTACTAGAAGGAAACCATGGGTGGAGATGTGAGTACTGAGAAACACAGAAAGAATCCACTGTGAAGATGGGAAGACCCAGTACAATTTGGTATTTCCCATGGCTGCAGTAACAAAGCACCACTAACTGCAGACTTAAAACAGCAGAAATGTATTCTGTCTTCGTTTTGAAAGGCAGAAATCCAAAATCAAGGTATCCTTAGGGCTCAGCTCCCCCGAAGGACTCTATGGGAGGATCCTTCTTGCCTCTTCCAGCCTCTGGTGGCCCCAGGCCATCCTTGGCTTGTGGCTGTGACATGCCAATCCCTGGCCTGCCTTCACATGGCCTTCCCCTCTTCTGTCTTTTGTAAGGACACTTGTTCTCCCGGGTGACCCAGGATGAGTTCTTCCTCTCAAGGGTCCTTATTACATCTACAAGGGTCTTTTTTCCAAATAAACTCATTCGCAGTTTCCAGGGGTCAGGACATGGCCATAGCTTTTGGGGGCCACCATTCAGCTGACCACACCAGGTCACCATAGGATCTCATGAATATTTTGATTAGAAAATTTAACGTGGAGCAGTAAGCGCTGAGGCCGGATGCACTCCCAGCACTGCCCCTGTTCATGAGTCATCCCCCACCGCCCTGTCACCCGGTCTTGTGATCTGACATTGCCAGCCTGCCAGCCTCTGTGTGCTGGGTTGCGGATCTCAGAAGATGGGATCCCACCTTGTCATGCCCTTGCTCTTGTGGTGCATGAAAGGCCTTTAAATTCACATTTTTGTCGCATTTTGTGTGTGTGCCAAGCTGAGGAGCTCTGACCAAGATAGAAGACGTTTCACTGGGAAATATGTGCCTGAAAGTCATGATCCAGGCCCCTTGTTCCAATGTACTGGGTACATTGCAGATTTTTCAAGATGACTCTAAAGATGTTGGCGTTTTGAAACATTCTGTCAGAAAATTGTATTCAAAAAGCTTTGAGTGAACCTGTGCCATCTGCCCTACACAGCGGAATGCCGAAGAGGCTTAAGACACAGCTGTTACCGTCAAGAAGTTTTCAGAAGGCACCAAACAGATAAAACTGCTCTTGCTGAGTGGGGTAGATAACAGCTGGTCAGTGGCCAGCAGGTGTGATCCTGCAGGGTGAGAGCTAGTCCCAGACCACTGAATCTGGGTTAAGGATAGAGTCTAGGCCCTACCCTATACCTCCTGACCAAATCCCAGGAACCAATCATGGTGCACGCCAGTAATTTAAAAACCAACCAGCAGCTTGGGAGTAAGGGTGGAGGTGCAACTGGGGCGTCTGCCAGAGTGTTCGGGGACGGGAGGAAGCTATTCCCAGGATCCTGGACCAGTAGCCCACCCGTTCCCTGCAGGGCCACACTGCTAGTCCCCACCCTCAAAGTCTACCCACAGCTTCTCTGCTCTGCAGAGCACAGGCTATGCAAAATGCCGAAGAGCACGGTGATCTCAGAAAGCTAGGGACAGAGAACAGGTCATGCTTCTGAGGCTTGCGGGAGAGTAGCGATGGCCCCATGAGATGTGTTGCTTACTTGTAATTCTAGTGAAGCCATGTGCTGTGTTCTGCTATAGGCTATGAACGTCAGAGTTCAAGACTGCTGACTTTCCTCCTGCTTCTCCTGCCTCTAGTATTTGTGAAATTTTTAGTGCCGTGCATACCGTGCTGAGTAATCAACAATGCCTCTGGCCGGGTGCGGTGGCTGACGCGTGTGATCCCAAGACTTTGAGAGACAAGGTGGGAGGATCACTTGAGCTCAGGAGTTCAGGACCAGCCTGGGCAGTGTAGGGAAACCTTGTCTTTACTAAAATTTTTTTAAAAATTAGCCAGGTATGGTGGCATGCACCTGTGGTCCCAGCTATTCAGGAGGCTGAGGTGGGAGGATCCCCTGAGCCCAGGAGATGGAGGCTTCAGGGAGCTGTGATTGCACCACTACATTCCAGCCTTGGAGTGCAAAAATAAATAAATAAATTATTATTATAAAAATAAATAAATACAAATACAAATAGAAAACAATTCTTCTTAAGAAGAATGCCCTGACTTAAATAGCTCCATCACCTGGGTTAAAGGATAGAAACATTTATGACAGAATCATAGAATCCCAGTTGTTTTTTTTTAATTTCATAGTGACCTTTAACAGTAATAGGCAGAGCTCAGAATAATTCAGTACATGCCGTGGGCCAAGCCCTGTGCTGACTGCTTCACACAACTCCATTTGACTGAATCCTCCCAGCAAACTTACGGGGCATCTTCCACTAGTATCTGCATTTTATAGAGGAGGGCGCTGAGGCTGAGAAAGGCTGAGTCGCTTCCAGGCGTCACCTGAGCCCACCTGCCTTTTACCACTCAGCCAGGCCGCCTTGCAGCAGCACTGGCCGTTGTCAGGTGAGTGGATTCTGTACTTGCAAGCTGAGAGAGCTCCAACCCGTGTGACATATTCGTAATAACTATATGATCTATGTTTTCGTCACAGACTCAGTTTTGGGGGGAATGCCTATAGTGAACGCTAATTGCTCCCTTTCCACACTTCCTTTCCCCTCCATCAAGTGAGAACCCAAATTCATTTAGTTTTCCTAAGAATCCCCGAAAGGGCTGGTTAAAGTGCAGGTTCCTGGCCCCACCTCCAGAGAATCTGAGGCTGTGGCAGTGCCCCAGGAGTGTGCATTTTTATTTTCCCCTAAAATGGTTCTGAAGCAGGAGTCTGGGCCCTGGAGACTTGGCCCATTTGGACAGAACTCAGGGTGTTCATGGAGCTGCCCCCAGCCTGTCTTCTGCAGCATGGCACCGTGCAGAGCTGAGGCCCTCCTAGGCTGAGCTCAGGCCTGGGCGAGCACCCGGAGACAGGAGAGGGCCCTGGGGTCCTGCTGCACCCTGTCCTGCTGTGCCTAGAGGGGCAGAAGCATGAGGTGGCTTGCAGCGGGCCCTGAGATCTCCTGCCCCTCTCTGCTCACAACAAAAACCAAAACTAGAGGAGAAAAGGCCTCTGTTTCCAAATATTACTTTTCTGTTTTTTTTTCACATATGTCTCCACTTTGGGGCATTTCCTAATCCCTTTTCAGTCTATTATTCCTGGCCCGTGTGACTGTAATGGTTGAAGAGCCATTGCCTCTGCTTATTAGGGGATTTGTTGGAACTGACTCAATGTCTATACATGTGTGTGTGCGTATATATATATATATATATTTTTTTTTTTTTTTTTTTGAGACAGTGTCTCACTTTGTTGTCCCAGCTGGAGTGCAGTGGCACAATCTTGGCTCATTGCAGCCTCCGCCTCCCAGGTTTGAGGATTCTCCTGCCTCAGCCTCCTGAGTAGCTGGAATTATAGGCGTGCGTCACCACGCCCAGCTAATTTTTGTATTTTTAGTAGAGACAGGGTTTCACCATGTTGATCAGGCTGGTCTCGAACTCCTGACCTCGTGAGCCACCTCACCCAGCCTCAATGTCTATATTCTTGTACATGAAAACACAACCAAATAAGCAGGGAAAAATCCCAAACCCCAAAATATCTTGAATCCTTTTCGTTTGCCATTTATTTCTTATTCTTTTTTCTAATTACAAAAGAAATGTATGCTTATTCTAAAAAGTCAAAGTAACAGAACATAAAGACCAACCCTAAGTCTACCCAACCAGAGGTAATCACTGTCTCTTGCTGTCTTTCCTTATCAGTTAGGATTGGGCTGAGATGCAAATAACAGAGAGTCCTACCTTATCAATCCAGCTAAAAATTCCTGGTGGGTGGGGGCTGTCAGAGCCCAGGCTCTTTTCATCTCTTAGCATGGCCCTGCCTGCCAGAAGGGCAGATTTAGGCTTTGTGGGTCCTCCAGCTTACAAGGGCTTGGGAGGCCTCCTCTAAAATAATGGAATGCAAAATTAGGTATAAAAACGAGTGCTTATGTGGAATGAGAATTAGAAAATAAATCATAGTGAAATTCACTTTTTTTTTTTTTTTTAAACAGTCTTGCTCTGTTGCCCAGGCTGGAGTGCAGTGGCGCAATCTCGGCTTACTGTAGCCTCCACCTCCCAGGTTCATGCAATTCTCGTGCCTCAGCCTCAGCCTCCCAAGAAGCTGGGACTACAGGCATATGTGCCACTACGCCTGGCTAATTTTGGTATCATTAGTAGAGATGGGGTTTCACCATGTTGGCCAGGGTGGTCTCGAACTCCTGGCCTCAAGTGATCCACCTGCCTCAGCCTCTCAAAGTGTTGGGATTACAGGCATGAGCCACCTCGCCCGGCCCCAATTCACTTTTTATTTTATTTTTTTTTTTTGCGACAGTGTCTTGCTCTGTCACAGGCTGCAATGCAGTAGAGCAAACATGGCTCACTGTGGCTTCAACCTCCTAGGCTTAAACGATCTTCCCACCTCAGCCCCCCAAGTACAAATTCAAATTTTAAAAATTGGCAGATAACACAAACATTATAAAATCTAGAAAAATTATGTTTATATTAACTAGCTGCTTGGCAAACACCTCATAGTTTTTCTTCATATATCTTCTGTTTTATGCCTTTTGATTGCTTCTGTATATGGCAAATTAGTAATGTTTTACAAGCATAAACATAAAAATGTAATGTTTTTGTCTACATATATGAAGATGTTTTTAATGTTTTCTACCGAGAAAGAAAAAAAGATTAGCCTTTCCTGTAACATATTTGATCAAATTTTCTTAATATTGATTGATTAAAAAACTTTGTTTTGGCCTCACATTTAGTTCATGGTAATGCCCTGTAAATCTTTTTACTTAAAAAATTATATGTATAGGCTGGGTGTGGTGGCTCACGCCTGTAATCCCAGCACTTTGGGAGGCCAAGGCGGGCAGATCACGAGGTCAGGAGTTCAAGACCAGCCTGGCTAACATGGTGAAACTCTGTCTCTACTAAAAATACAAAAATTAGCCAGGCGTGGTGGTGTGCATCTGTAATCCCAGCTACTCAGGAGGCTGAGGCAGGAGAATTGCTTGAACCTGGGAGGCAGAGGTTGCAGTGAGCCGAGATCGCGCCATTGCACTCTAGCTCTGGGCGACAGAGCAAGACTCTGTCTTGTGAAAAAAAAAAAATTATATGTATTTTTTAAAGACAAAAATTTAAATCAACACCTGTAGAAAATAATAAAAAATAATACAAAAGAAAATGTTTATGTACATTTTTGTTTTGTTTTGTTTTAGAGATATGATGTCACTCTGTCACCCAGGCTGGAGCGCAGTTGTGCAATCATAGCTCACTGCACCTCAAACTCCTGGGTGGCATTAAGCAATCCTCCTGCCTCAGCCTCCCAGAGTGCTGGGATAATAGGCGTAAGCCACTGTGCGTGACCCGTTTTGTTATTAAATTTGAGAAAACCATCCTCATGTTTCTTCCATAAAAACACTAGGCTGGGAGCAGTGGCTCACACCTGTAATCCCAACACCTTGGGAGGCCAAGGTGGGCAGATCACCTGAATTCAAGACCAGCCTGGCCAACACGGTGAAACCCTATCTCTACTTAAAATACAAAAATTATTCAGGTGTGGTAGCGCATGCCTGTAATCCCAGCTGCTTGGAAGGCTAAGGCAGGGGTAATCGCTTGAACCCAGGAGGCAGAGGTTGCAGCAGGCCAAAATCATGACATTGCACTCCAGCCTGGGTGACAAGAGTGAAACTCTGTCTCAACAACAGCAACCACAACAACAGCAAACACTATATAGGGGAGGCAAAATTTTACCTTTATCCCTTAGGATTTTTGGCTGGGCCTGAGAATTAAATTGATGTAAAACAGATACACAGGAGAAAAGCATATACATTTCTATAAGTTTTATGTGACATGGGAGCTCTCCTGCAGAAACGAAGGGAAAAGAACTGGCAGAACCTAAATGCTTTTAAACTAGGTTGAACAAAGAGAGGCAATGGTGGAAAAGTTACCAAATTATATGGGGAGGCTAAAGGAAGGCAAGAATCATGTTACCCAGGTCTGTTTGTACAGAATTCTCTCAGCTCTGACAACATGTGGTTTTTTTCTTCTGGTACCCGGAGGGCATCTTTCACATGGGAGTTTTTATCTCTTGTTTTCAGGAAGAAAAGAGGAAGATTAGAATGTCCTTCTTGCATCAAGCACCTTTACCTCAAAATAATCCTAAGCCAAAGTGGCTTATTTTGGAATGGCATATTCTGCCACCCCTTAACTGTAACTGGGGGCATTTGAAGTTTTCTTGCACACTGGTTATTCACAAATACTCTAACAACATAGAGAATTACTAGAGACCATTCCTACGCCAGGACAGATAGCAATCATTTGACTATGCATGGAAGGTACTGTGAATCATGGAAATTTTTCACTAAATCTAAATTAAGGCCAGGCTGAGTGGCTCACTCCTGTAATCCCAGCACTTTGGGAGGCTGAGGCAAGTGGATCACCTGAGGTCAGGAGTTCGAGACCAGCCTGGCCAGCATGGTGAAACCCCGTCTCTACTAAAAACACAAAAAATTAGCCAGGCATGGTGGCACATGCCTGTAGTCCCAGCCACTCGGGAAGCTGAGGCAGGAGAATCGCTTGAACCCGGGAGACGGAGGTTGCAGTGAGCCAAGATCGCGCCACTGTACTGCAGCCTGGGCAACAGAGCACGCTCCGTCTCAAAACAAACAAACAAACAAAAAACAAGTGTAGGGCTGGGCATGGTGGCTCATGTGTGTAATCCCAGTGCTTTGGGAGGCTGAGGAATGAGGATCACTTGAGGCCAGGAGATCAAGACCAGCCTCAGCAACAATAGGAAGGCCCATCTCTACAGATTAATTAGCTATGGTGATGCATGCCTGTAGTCCCAGCTACTTGGGAGGCTGAGACGGGAGGATCATTTGAGCCTAGGAGTTCAAGGCTTCAGTGAGCTATGATTGCACCACTGCACTCCAGCCTAGGTGGCAGAGCAAGACCTTGTCTCAAAAACCTACACATACATAAAATGACCATGTGACACATTAAGTTTCATTAGCTCTGGTAATTCTGCCTTGATGTCTTCATTCACATGCCTGTTGCCTCTTGATCATATGATGACGGGTACATTTCCTGGCACAAATCTGTGATCAACTCAGGAAGAAGGCCAAATGTGCAGGTCAGCCAAATCTGCCCCTACAGTGCTTTCCTGAAGCTCCACTTGGTGACCTCCACTTAACTAACTGGTCAAAACTGGGTTCTATGGCCCCTAGCTGCACGGGAGTCTGGGAGGTGAGTATTTTTAAGTAGACACATTGCCGTGCCAACAAAATCAGTTCTGTTGGTCAGGAAGGAGAGGGTGAATATTATGTAGACTGCTAACAGTGTCTGCCTCCCCTTTCAGATTATTTTCTATGTGTACAGAGATATAGATGATTGACTGATAGATGGATAGATAGATAGAGTATACCTGTATTTTTTACAGAAATTCATACTGCTTTATAATGTCTTTAAGTGATTCACAAATACTCAAAACCAATTAATGAGAAATTTTTTTTACCTAAATTGACATGTTGACCAACTTTTACTACTGAGTAAATTGCATTCAGCTAAATAATATGCTCTTTTTTTATTGTGCTTAAATATGCTGCATTTTTTAGTAGCAGAACCTTCTTTCAAATAAATAATCTCCGTCTGTAACACTGATGAAAGCCGGGTTCTCTGAATGAGTATAGGTGAATGTCAGGAGCCCTTGCTCTCCTCTCTCCCCAGACCCCAAAGCATTTCTGCGGAACTCAGTATAAACAGCTCTGTCTCAGCAGGTTGTTGGACAAGATACCCTCTAAGATCCTTCAGCCCACAAAGGCTTCTTTGCAACTGAGGGGCCCGAGAGTAGGCTGGGTGGCTCACACTGCAAGCAAGGGGAGGGGAAGCCCAGGCCAGCAAGACCAGGCTGGGAAGCGGCTGCACTGCCAGGCCCTGCACACTGAAGCCGCTCCACTGAGGGCCTTTCTTCAGGCATTTTTGCAACAGACCAGGCAGTGCTGGCCCTCAGGCCAGACGCAGTTTCCCCATCCACTGGAGAGGAAAAACGCCACCCACTTGAAATTATTTTCCAGGTTTCTGTAGTTTAAGGAGATGAAATAACTGGCAGAGTCTAAAGTATTCTCCAATACATGACATGTTCTGTCATTTCCAGGAGGACATTGGGAGGAGCGAGCTCAGATGACCGCTGACAGTGGGGAAGTGGAGGCAGAGGACTAGTCACAGGCTCGAGAAAACCCGCATGTTGACTGTTTCCCCTTTTCCAGTTGCCTTCTTAGTGTTTCTCTGTGGGAGGGCTCAGGGGTCCTCTGGCATGAGGGACAGGAAAAAGAGAAGGCAAGAGTCACCCTGGAGCACCGTGATGAGAGCGTGTGAAGCCGACCCTAGATCCTGGATCGGGGAAGTGGGGTGGAAGGGAAGTCACAGTGGAAGCAGACAGCAGTGTTAAGTGGTTGCAGTGAAAATATCCTGCCTTGGTAGATTTCTTTAGAGACAGAAAAGGCGACGCAACTGCATTTTAGTTTTTATTTACGTGGCTTAGTTACATTCCATTTCCCCCAAGAAGCTGGGTGCCTCCCACTTGTCTCACTCTCCCAGGCTTTTTCCCTTTCACTCTCCTTTCCATCCCTCCCCACCTCCTAGTCAGGGCAGGGTTTTTTTGTTTTTGTTTTTGTTTGAGATGCTCTTGTTGCCCAGGCTGGAGTGCAATGGCGCCATCTCTGCTCACTGCAACCTCCACCTCCCTGGTTCAAGTGATTCTCCTGCCTCAGCCTCCTGAGTCACTGGGATTACAGGCATGCACCACCATGCCTAGCTAATTTTGTCTTTTTAGTAGAGATGGGATTTCTCCATGTTAGTCAGGCTGGTCTCGAACTCCCAACCTCAGGTGATCCACCCACCTCGGCTTCCCAAAGTGCTGGGATTACAGGTGTGAGCCACTGTACCCGGACCAGGGCAGGTTTTGACCCCACCTGTCACTTCCCTGGCTGAGAACTGTCCCAGGGTCCAGTGAGGCTCACTGAATCCCGTAGGCACTGGCCCTTTTTTTCTTCCTCTCCCTGCCTAAGATACTAGATAAACCCAAAGGAATTTTCAGCAGAAATCAAAGATGAAATTCCAATGTTCAAGAAGTTTGTTTTTTTGTTTTTTATTTTATTTACTTTTTGTTTTGAAATAATTATAGATTGATAGGAAGTTGCAGAAGTAACACAGACAGTTCCCAGGTGCCCTTCACATAATTTCCCCTGGTGCTAATATCTTATGTAATTTCTAGCATAATAATAGCAAAGCCAGGAAGCTGACATTGGTATCATCCACAGACTTTATTCACATTTCACTAGTTTTACAGTGATTTCCTTTTTAAACAGTTTTTCTTAAGTATTAACATAATAGTAACCATGTTACAAAAAATTGTGGCAAAAAAAAATATTCTTAGTTCTACTGTCCTGTAGAGCCACCCTAATCATGTTAAGGTTCATTTCTTTCCAAGGTCTTTTTGTGCACTTTTAGCACGATTGAAAGCATTGTTTAGCTGGACACAGTGGCGTGCACTTGTAATCCCATCTACTGGGGAGGCTAAGGCAGGAAGATCACTCCACTGCACTCCAGCCTGGGCAACATAGCAAGACCTCATCTCGAGGAAAAAAAAAAAAGCATTCTTTATGTACATTATTATAACCTGATTTTTATTTAATGTTTTAAATAAATATATTTCTCCATAACCTGTTCTTTATCATTGTACATGGCTATATGATATATATATCAAGTGAATATGCCATGTTTTACTTATTTACTCCCCTGTTACTAGACATTAGATCATTTCAGTTTTACTCTGTAATAGCTTTATAATGAACAACCTTGTTTATCTTACGCTTTCCATGTTTTGGATTCATTCACTAGTATTTACACTCAAGGATGTGTGAACATTTTCACAACTCTTGATAAAATGCCAAATTGTTTTCCAAGAGTTGTCTCAAATTTCAATCTCCCTAATTAGTGTTAATCGTTAAACTAGTGTTTTAAACTATTGGGAGCAGTGGACGGGATCGTTTTTCTGTCATTCGTATAATAGTTGAAGAATGCCACCTTGTTTTGTAAAGTTGTAGTTTCTAATTTCTAGTAAAGTTGGTCTTTTTTGTTTCTTCTACTTACTAGTAATACTTTCTATTTTGTGACATGGTGGTTTGAATTCTTTGCCCGATTATCAATTTAGTGTTTTACTTACTGATTTGTAGGAGCTCCTTAGCTATGAAAATGTTAACCTTTAATCTGTTAAATTTGCTTCAAATACTTCTTCCAAGTTTGTTGTTTGCCTGTTGATTTGGTTTATTTTTAACATACTGCGCATGTGGAAATGTTCGTATTTTTATGAAATCAAATGTCCATCTTTTTTTCCCTTCTCATTTTTACAAACCCAGTCCTTTTCAGAGATGTGATGAGTTACAGTAGATCAACCGCTTTCTTCCTTTTCCTAGGGTTTGACTTTGTTTTAATTTATACTGCTAAGTGGTGTGATACACAAACCGTTAGCAAAAAAAGGGTTTTCCCCCGCAATTTCTGTTTACCTGAATAATTTGTGACATGGTCCTTCCTCATTTATTTGCAAAGCTTCTTATCATTATAGAGTAGTTTATTCAGTGTATTCTGCTTGACTCCCTAGGTCAGCTCTCTAATAGATATTTCTCCAGCCCTTTTTTCTCTTTCCTTCCACCAGATCATGACCAACACGGGGAAGACAAGGCGGAAGGGGCTGACTAATGTGCAGTGGAGCGGGGATGAGCCCCTGCAAAGGCCCGTCACCCCCGGCGGCCACAGAAACGGGTACCCAGTGTAAGTCAGGGCTTAAAGGAAGCGGGAATTGACTTTCTTAAGCTTTGTTTTGATTACAGTGTAAGATGTATGTATTTTTAAAATTCAAAATAAAGCATTCATTTTGAAAAGCATTTATCTCTTTATTTTTGGGGGATTTTTGGAGGGAAAGAGGTTGAGTCCTTCTCCCTTCCCCCAGGATTTTTTTATTCCAGAAGGAGAAGTGGTTGGATTACAGGATCTCCAGGGCCACTTCAGAAGACAAATGTTGGCCAGAGTAATTTCAAAAGAAGGGACCTGAAAGGAATCGGGCTCTCTCCAGAAGGACTCCTGTCGTGCCTTTTCTGTGGCCTCTCGTCGCAGCACCAAGCCCTGTGTTGGGATTGGAATGTTACAGTTTAAGACTCGAAATCAATTTATTTTAGATGACTTTTTGGAACAACTGGATGCGGTTTAGCTGCCGAGCCTTATTCATCTTCCATAGCCTTGCTCGTACCCCATTTATAGAAATGAAATTTTAGTCTCGTTACGTAGAGCCTCTGGTCTCCCTGGGGGCCTAGACCCCTTGTGGGCTAAGGAGCCCCAGATCAGACAGTCCAGTGGGTGGTAGAGAAGCCACTTCTGTGGTCTGGGTGGCCTCTCTTTTCCTGTCTAGAGAGAATATTACAGCAAAATATTACAGAGAGCAGGCTAAAAACCTCCATATATTCATTCAACAAATAATGGCCATGTAATTTTTAAAAGAATATACCGTGTTTTACTTAGTTATCCCCTGAAACTGGGCACTTTATTTTTTCCAGTCTTACTCTATTGCAATTTTGTAATGAACAACCAGGCAACGGAACTGAGCAACAAAACTCAGAAATGCCTGCCCTCATGGAGCTCTGTGCTGCCACGGACACCAGGGACACCAGGCAAGACAGACCCAGCTCCTTGATGAGTTCTGTTGCCCATCTGGGATTTGTCCTATAAATGTTTCAGGGCCTGTGCCATAGATGAGTGCTCTGAGATCTGTTTGGTTTGATTTCGTAATTAGGTATGATATGCTTATATTTCTAGGTGTTTATTTTTAGTTACTGATATATAAACTAGTACATGCCCTTTTCTCTCTTAAACTTACAATCAGTGTTTTTAACCTACAGAAAAGTTAAAGAATATTACACTGAAGATGGCCAGGCGTGGTGGCTCACACCTGTAATCCCAGCAGTTCGGGAGGCTGAGGCAGGCAAATCACGAAGTCAGGAGATCGAGACCATCCTGGCTAACATGGGGAAACCCCATCTCTACTAAAAATACAAAAAATTAGCCCAGCATGGTGGCAGGCACCTGTAGTCCCAGCTACTTGGGAGGCTGAGGCAGGAGAATGCCGTGAACCCAGGAGGCGGAGCTTGCAGTGAGCTGAGATCTCGCCACTAGCACTCAGCCTGGGCGATAGAGCGACACTCCGTCTCAAAAAATAAAAAAAAAGAATATTACACTGAAGAGTTTTCGATTAACATTTGTGTGCCCTATCTCTCTCTCTTGCTCTCCTTCTATGTGTATGATACATAATTTACATGTGTATACATTTTTTTGCTGAACTATCTGAGAGAAGATTGCAGACTTTTGCACATAACCCCACTATCACAGCTAAGAAATTTGACAGTAATAATATGGATATAGTATTATAGTATTCCTTAATTGTCCCCTAAAGGTTCTTTACATCTGAGTGGTTTTGGGTCATTTGGTTTTCATCCAGGAATACGGTCAGTTACCAATTACTAGCAAATCTAGTTGATAAATAGAATACCTTTTTAAATGGAAGTAGCAACAGGAACTAATAAAATTCCTCTTGCTTGACATGGGAAAGAGGACACTGAATCATTGTCTTAAAAGTATTTTTCAATTATTTTTTAAAATAATTAAAACCCTGCTTTCATGAGAGGCAACAATGACATAAGGGTATTTTAATCAGAGATAAGGATAGGGAATCTAATAAATGTGGGGCTAACCAGTGGGCACAGTTAATTCTTGGGTCAGGTGTTCTTCTTTGTAGAGAAATTTGAGGATGTTTTCCATGCCTGGGAGCACATCTATCTCCCCTCTGATATGTGGGGGTGGCCCCATCAAGATCTTTGGCTGTGGCAAGCTGCCAGGTAATGAGGGCAGCTCATTTTCCTGAAACCATGGACCTTCCCACTATAATGATGCAGTCACCCTGTCACCAGCTTCCCTTATCAGGTCTCAACAAACATTTTTATCACTTCTCTGCCATATGGTGTTCTCATTGCTGGGGTTGCAGAAATCAATAAGATGTGACTCCCTGCCCTCAGAAGCACACAGACCAAGCTGTGTGGTAGGGAAAGAGGTGGTCAATGGAATGCAGTGGGCACTCTCCCCAGCGCATGGGTACTCCACACGGGCTACACGATGCTGATGTGCAAGATTTGTAGTTCTGCCTTTGCATCTCGAGCTCACCTCTACAAAGTTTGAATGCTGGGGGTCTTGGACATCATCCTCTACAGATAAGAGACTACCATATGTGATGTAAGATAGGCATCCTAGCTTATTTTTCTCCATGTGGAGAGCTACTCTTCTCTACACCACCTATAAACAGCTCATTATTTCTCCACTGATTCAAGGTGCCACTTTAATTCTATATCCCCTCCAGTCACCCTAGCTCTCTATTTTGACACGTTGTCCAGTTGCCTGTTGCCACACCAGTGTTTATTGCAAAGGTTCTTAACATATCTAAATATTGCATAGAAAAATCCTCTCTCCCCGCCTGCCTTTGGCTTTCTCTTTCAGAGTTGATTTAACTATGTAGAGACCTTTATTTTTCTGTAAGCATTTACAAATAAGTCTGGCAACTTCCTTAAAAAATCCTTTTAGGATTTTGATTAGTATCACATTAAATTTATGTAATGTTTTGGAGATGATTGAAATCTTTGCAATGTTAAGTCACTGTGCAGCATTACATCATATTAATTTTATATGTTAAGACAGAATAATGGTCCCTCAAAGATGTCCACATCCCAGTCCCCACAACCTGTGACTAAATGACATTACATGGCAAAAAGGACTTTGCTGATGTGATTAAGTTAAGGATCTAGAGATGGATGATTCTGGATACTCTGGGTGGGCCCAATGTAATCACAAGGGGCCTTACTGAAGGGAAGCAGGAGTGTCAGAAACAAAAGGAGGTGTGACAACTGTGTCAGAAGTCTGAGTGACGCAAGGCCATGAGCCGAGGAATGCAGACACCCTCTAGAAACTGGAAAAGGCAAGGAAATAAATTCTCTCCTGGAGCCTCCAGAAAGAATGCACCCCTGTTGACCCACTGTAAACTCTTGACCTCCATAATTGTGAGACAAGTTTGTGTTGTTTTCAGTCACTAAGGTTGTGGTAAGACTGCAAATTATGAAACAACTACAGGAAAACATTGGGGAATGTCTCCAGGACATTGTTCTGGGCAAACATTTCTTGAGTAATACCTGACAAGCACAGGCAACCAAAGCAAAAATGAACAAATGGGATCACATCAAGTTAAAAAGCTTCTATAGCAAAGGAAACAATCAACAAAGTGAAGAGACAGCCCACAGAATGGGAGAAAATATCTGCAAACTACCCATCTGACAAAGGATTAATAATCAGAATTAAAAAGGAGCTTAAACAACTCTATAGGAAAAAGTCTAATAGTTGGATTTAAAAAATGGGCAAAAGATTTGAATAGACATTTCTCAAAAGAAGACACACAGATGACAAACAGGCTTATGAAAGGGTGCTCAGCATCACTGATCATCAGAGATGCAAATCAACACTACACTGAGATACCCTCTCACCCCCGTTAAAACGGCTTATCTCCAAAAGTCAGGCAATAACAAATGCTGGCAAGGATGTGGAGAAAAGGGAACCCTCATACACTGTTGGTGAGAATGTAAATTAGTACAGCCACTATGGAGAACAGTTTGGAGATTCCTCAAAGAACTAAAAATAGAGCTACCACATGATCCAGCAGTCCCGCTGCTGGGTATATACCCAACAGAAAGGAAGTCCATGTGTCAAAGATAGCTCTGCACCCCATGCTTGCTGCAGCACCGTTCACAGGAGCCAAGATTTGGAAGTAGCCTCAGTGTCCATCAGCAGATGAATGGACAAAGAAAATGTGGTACGTATACACAATGGAGTACTATTCAGTGCAAAAGAATGAGATCCAGTCATTTGCAAAACATGGATGGAACTGGAGATCATTATGCTACATGAAATAAGCCAGGCACAGAAAGTCAAACATCACACGTTCCCACTTACTTAAACAATCTAAACAATTGAGCTCATGGAGATAGAGAGTAGAAGGATGGTTACTAGAGACCGGGAAGGGTGGTTGGTTGTGGGTGGTGGCTGGGGGAGTTGGAGAAGGTTAATGGTGCCAAAAACATAAAGAATGGGCCAGGCGTGGTGGCTCATGCCTGTAATCTCAACACTTTGGGAGGCCGAGGCAGGTAGATCACTTAAGGTCAGGAGTTCGAGACCAACCTGGCCAACGTGGTAAAACGCTGTCTCTACTAAAAATACAAAAATTAACCAGGTGTGGTAGCGAGTGCCTGTAATCCAGCTCCTCGGGAGGCTGAGGCAGGAGAATCACTTGAACCTGGGAGGCGGAGGTTGCAGTGAGCTGAGATCATGCCACTGCAATCCAGCCTAGGTAACAGAGTGAGACCCCCAACTTAAAAAAAAAAATGAGTAAGGCCTAGTATTTGATAGCACAACAGAGTGACTATAGTCAATAATAATTTAATTGTACATTTTAAAATAACTAAAAGAGTATGATTGGAATTTTTTTTACACACAGGATGAATACTTGAGGGGATGAGTACTCCATTCTCCATGATGTGATTCTTACACATTGCATGCCTATATCAAAACAATTCACGTATACTGTACATATATACACCTACTGTACCCACAAACATCTAAAAAAAAAAAAAATTGAGGGGAAGTCTTGCTCTGTTGCCCAGGCTGGAGTGCAGTGGCACAGTCTTGGCAACTGCAAGCTCCGCCTCCCAGGTTCAAGCGATTCTCCTGCCTCAGCCTCCCAAATAGCTGGGATTACAGGCACCCACCACCACACCTGGCTAATTTTTTAATTTTTTGTAGAGAAGGGCTTTCACCATGTTGGCCAGGCTGGTCTTGAACTCCTCACCTCAGGCAATCCGCCTGCCTCCGCCTCCCAAAATGCTGGGATTACAGGTGTGAGCCACTGTGCCTAGCCTTAAAAATTGAAAATTAAAACAAAAATATTATGGTACTTTGTTAGAACAGCAGTAGAAAATGAAGACAGCCATCCTGTGTGCAAGTACAGGATGACTCTCCAGTTCTTTAGGTCTTATTTGATGCATTTCCTTGCTAGGAGAAACCTGAGGCCAGACATGGTGGCTCACACCTGCAATCCTAGCACTTTGGGAGGTTGAGGCAGGAGCATTGCTTCAGTCCCAGAGGTCGTGGCTGCAGTGAGCTGTGATTGTGCCACTGCTCTCCAGCCTGGGCAACAAAGTGAGACCCTTGTCTCAAAAAAAAAAAAAAAGAAAGAAACTTCGTATGTTCAAGGCAATGGTGGGCATGTTCTTGAGGGAAGGTCAGGACCCTTCTCAGCCCTGGAGGTTGGATTTGATTAATTTAGCCCAGTTTTTTAAATTTAACTCCCCTTGTCAATGATGATCTCAATGGGCATGCAATCCATTCCAGCCATGGGAGCTAAGATTTTCCAACTTTTATGAAGGGCTTGAGAAACTCTGTACTTTCTTTTCCCCTTTTGGGCTTTGACTGTTGCTTGAGATGCTATGCTTGGAGGTCCTGCAGCCATCCTATTTGCACAAAGTGACAATTCTTTTTTTTTTTTTTTTTTTTTTTTGAGACGGAGTCTCGCTCTGTCACCCAGGCTGGAGTGCAGTGGCACGATCTCGGCTCACTGCAAGCTCCATCTCCCAGTTCACGGCATTCTCCTGCCTCAGCCTCCCGAGTAGTTGGGACTACAGGCACCCGCCACCACGCCCGGCTATTTTTTTGTATTTTTAGTAGAGACGGGGTTCCCCTGTGTTAGGATGGTCTCGATCTCCTGACCTCGTGATCCACCTGTCTCGGCCTCCCAAAGTGCTGGGATTACAGGTGTGAGCCACTGCACCCGGCCACAAAGTGACAATTCTAAGAACAAAAGCAAAACCACACCAGGAAGGCCAGGGAAACCCAGCAGAGAGAACCTGGATCTGCAGCAAAGTCACTCAGCTTCGCATTCCCCACCCTGTACTCGCTCCCTCTGGAATTCTGTTTATGTTGAATATTACATTTCCCTTACCGTTTAAACCAGTGATGTTGAACTTTTGTTACTTGTAGTCCAAAACATGTATGGAACCAGTAAATATAAAGAAAATAAAAATTATTTATTCCAGCAGCCAGAGAGAATTATGATCATCATTTTAGTGTATTACATTTAGTGTAGTTTTTTCCTACATATATTTTTAGCAAACGAGAAACCTTTTAGTGTTTGTGTATGTGTCTACATGTATATATGGTTTGTTTGCAGTTTGATTTTTGTTTGTTTTCTTTTGCATTGTTGAACATCCTGTAAAAGATGATTTAATGATTTATATTATATTGACATACCATAATTTATATAGCCATGCTGCCATTTCTGACATTCGTTTTTACTGATTTGGAGTTATTATATGCTTGGTGAACCAGTAAGTACATAAATATTCGTAACTAAAACAAAAAAAAAATTATGACCCTCCCTTCACCACCAGCACCCTCTGGTATCCTGTTGCCAGGAGTGTGGATACATCTAGAATCTTAGTCCTCTTGAGGACACAATGACAGTATGTATTGCACACATTCAGAATACCAGGACTTTTTTGGTTTTGTTTTGTTTTAAGACAGCATCTCGCTCTGTCACCCTGGCTGGAGTATAGCGGCACAATCACAGCTCACTGCAGCCTTGACCTCCTGGGCTCAAACCATCCTCCCACCTCAGCCTCCCAAGCAGCTGGGACCACAGGCATGTGCCACCACATCTGGCTGAATTTTTAATTTTTTGTAGAGACAGGGTCTCACTATGTTGCCTAGTCTTGAACTCCTGAGTTCAAGCAATCCTCCTACCTCAGCCTTCCAAAGTGCTAGGATTACAGGTGTGAGCCACTATGCCCAGCCCAGCCACTAGTACTTTTGGAGCCAGTAATTCCACTGCTAGGATTTTTTTTTTTTTTTTTTTAACAGAGTCTTGCTCTGTCGCCCAGGCTGGAGTGCAATGGTACGATCTCAGCTTACTGCAACCTCGGTCTCCTGGGTTCAAGCGATTCTCCTTTCTCCTGTCTCAGCCTCCCAAGTAGCTGGGATTACAGGCGCCTGCCACCACGCCCAGCTAATTTTATTTTATTTTATTTTATTTATTTATTTATTTATTTATTTATTTTTTTAGTAGAGACAGGTTTTCACCATGTTGGCCAGGCTGATCTGGGACTCCTGACCTCAAGTGATCTGCCCGCCTTGGCTTCCCAAAGTGCTGGGATTACAGGCGTGAGCCACCGCACCCACTGCTAGGATTTTATACTGAGAAATAATCAGATGTTCACAGGATAGATAGATAGATAGATAGGTAGATAGATGATAGGTAGGTAGATAGATGGATAGAAGATAGGTAGACAGATAGATATAGATAAATAGATAACCATATACACACACACACAAGGTTATTTGTTGCAATATTATTCATAAAATTAGAAATTACATTCCCAGGCCGGGCGCGGGGGCTCACAACTGTAATCCCAGCAGTTTGGGAGGCCAAGGCAGGTGGATCACAAGGTCAGGAGTTCCAGACCAGCCTGGCCAAGATGGTGAATCCCCGTCTCTACTAAAAATACAAAAATTTGGCCGGGCGCCATGGCTCACGCCTGTAATCCCAGCACTTTGGGAGGCCGAGATGGGTGGATCACAAGGTCAGGAGAACGAGCCATCCTGGCTAACACGATGAAACCTGGTCTCTACTAAAAATACAAAACAAATTAGCTGGGCGTAGTGGCGGGTAGTCCCAGCTGAGGCAAGAGAATGGCGTGAACCCAGGAGGCAGAGCTTGCAGTGAGCCGAGATCGCACCACTGCACCCCAGCCTGGGCGACAGAACGAGACTCGGTCTCAAAAATAAAATAAAATAAATAAATAAATAAATAAATAAATAAATAAATAAATAAATAAATAAATAAAATACAAAAATTAGCCAGGCACGGTGGTAGGCACGGGTAGTTCCAGCTATTTGGGAGGCTAAGGCAGGAGAATCACCTGAACCCAGGAGGCAGAGGTTGCAGTGAGCCGAGATCATGCCATTGCACTCTAGCCTAGGCAACAGAGTGAGACTCCATCTCAAAAAAAAAAAAAAAAAAGAAAAATTACATTCGCAAAGTAGGAGGCTGGTTATATAAATTATGATATATTCACACAAAAGAGTATGGAAGATGATGTTTTAGAAAGATATTGAATGACATGGGAAGGGCCTCACAATATATTGCTGAGTGAAAAAACAGATTATAGAATGCTGTGAACATAGCATGCTGGCTATTTAGAGTGAACCCCAGCTAGAATTTTTAAGTGTATATTTGCATATTTTTAAAGATGTTTTAAAAAATCAAATGTTAAGTGGTTGTGCTTAGATATTGGGAGTGCAGGTCATTTATATATTCTATATATTTACCTAATTTTTCATGAAAAACACTTACTGGTTTTATAATCAAGGAAAGAAAGGTTGCAGGTAAACACATTTGCCTTGTGCAATGGGGGCTCTCCCACCCCACCTCAGCCTAGCATCAGCTGCGCCTCCGTGGCCATTTTCTTCCCACCCAGCCCTGCCCCCTTCGTTGGTTCCAGATCCTTCTGTCTCCCCGATCTCTGTGCAATCCCTGGACACATCCTTTGCTCTGTCTTCATCCTCCCCTCCCGCTGCCTTCCTTGGGCCTCTTGACGGGCTCTGGGGCTGTGCCTCCCTCCCTCTCAGGCCCTCTCTGGCTGTGTCCCTGCCCCATCTTCCTCTCCATTTAGCCCTCTGTGGCCAGGCGATGACTTCCAGAGGGTATTTCTGCCAAGACCACAGGTGACCTTCCAGTTTCCAACCCCGGAGGACACTCAGGGCACATTGTCCCCACTCTTTCAGTTGCCGGCTGCTGACCCCTCCTAGGAGTCATTCCACCCCAGTCCCCATGTGCTGGCCTCGGCCTCTCACCCCCTTCCTCCCTGGAGGCCCCAGCGAAGGCCCTAACTCCATCCTGCCTGTTCCCTAGTTTCCACTACTCACTCATGACACCCACACTCAGTCCAGATGTCCCTACAGCACCCCAATTCAGTGTTTCCTAGAACGACACAGCTGCCATCTGAGTCCCCTGCTTCAGGGCATGGCATGAGTGCCCGCAAACAGCCAAGCCAGAGTCCAGCAGGTTTGCATGCTCCTCCCACCCCGTCCTGCCCACCACCGGCCTTCATGGCTCAGGGAGTTCCTCCTAACAGTGTTCCCTGCCACCGGCCACCTTCCACGACTGTGGATGGAATGATGTTTCTAGCAGGGAATGTCATTCCTTTGGTTCTCCATTACTTGGGGATCAAGTTTAAATCCCGGCCTTACAGACTGCTTCTCAATTGACACCCCTGCCACAAGCATCAGAGCCCCCCAGGACACCCTGCCCCCTCCACACTACTGTCGCACAGGTCTTTTCAGGAGAGGGAGGTAGGGGACATCCATATTTTGTGATGTTTTAAATCTTTCTGTAACAATGCAGCATATATATATATATATATATATATATATATATATATATATATAGACACACACACACACACACACACCATATATAGATATATAGATTTTTTTCCCCTCTTCACCTTGCTCATGGTGTTACTTCTGCTGGAAAACCTTCCCTCTTCTGGCACCTGGCAGACCCCAACTCAAGAGTTCAAAACTGAGTTGGCTAGGAGTGTGGTGGCTCACGCCTGTAATCCTAGGACTTTGGGAGGCCAAGGTGGTAGGATCACTTGAGCTCGGTTCAAAACCAGCCAAGTCAACACAGACCTCATCTCCATTTAAAAAAAAAAAAAAGACTGACTGCCCACCTCGGGAAGACTTTCCTGCCCTCCTCAGGCTGGTTACATGTCTCCTTATCTTTGACGTTGGGTTGAGCCATGTGAATTTTTTTTTTTTTTTTTTTTTTTTTTTGAGACAGAGTCTCACTCTGTTGCCCAGGCTGGAGTGCAATGGCACAATCTTGGCTCACTGCAACCTCCGCCTCCCTGGTTCAGGCGATTCTCCTGCCTCAGCCTCTTTAGTAGCTGGGACTACAGGCATACATCACCACGTCCCACTAATTTTTATATTTTCAGTAGAGACGGGGTTTCACCATGTTAGCCAAGCTGGTCTCAAACTCCTGACCTCAAGTGATTTGCCCGCCTTGGCCTCCCAAAGTGCTGGGATTACAGGCATGAGCCACCACGCCTAGCCAGACATATGAAATTGACATTCAAAAACAACCATTTGCAGGGTCCAGCCCTAGGCAGGCATGAGCTTGTCGTGTGTTCCCCACTGAGCCCTTGTTGGAGTAGGTGGCCCATATCTCCTTGTTGAAGGGGGAGCAAGTGCTCCGTTGCCTTACAGATAACTGGAGGGCCTTCCTCGGGGATCTGTGGTCAAGGTTGACCCAAGGAGGCTGTCCCAGCCAGCTGGCCCTCGCAACTGGCTGGATCTGGTGCGGTGAAGCTCTCAGCACTTGTCTGCTGGGCGAGGGTGTCTCCCCCAGCTTGGGTGCCAACATTAGGCACTGCAAAGGAGCTGTTCTGCACACATCCTTTAGGTAGTGTTATAAGAAAGTAAGTTCTAGGCCAGTCACAGTGGCTCACGCCTGTAATCCCAGCACTTTGGGAGGCCAAGGTGAGAGGATTGCTTGAGCCCGGGAGTTCGAGACCAGTCCTGGCAACACGGAGAGACCTTGTCTCTACAAAAAATAAAAAAATCAGTTGAGTGTGGAGGTGCCCATCTGTAGTCCCAGCTACTCCAGAGGCTGAGATGGGAGGATCACTTGAGCCTGGGAGGTCAAGGCTACAGTGAGCTGTGGTTCCACCATGGCACTCCAGCCTGGGCGACAGAGTGAGACCCTGTCTCTAAGAAAAAAAGAAGAAAGTTCTGCAGTCTCGTTCTTGGCCAACACTTGCCACGGCTGACATGACATGTTATGTCTTCTCTGGTTGGATTCATCCCTTCATTCATCTGCTTCATCCTTGGAGAAACCAGCAGATCTGTGCCTTACGTTGTTTGCTTGAAATGTCATGGTCCCATGTCACCCAGGGTCGTAACACGTAATTGTGTGTTAGGAATACACCATGCCATGTTTCATTGTGAATACAGAAGGGGGCTAACAGGAGCAAGGGGAGGCTACTGCCTCACAGGGTCAGCCTCCTGGCTCCTGCCAAGACCCTTTAAAAGATCTGATATGCTAATGACGGTTTAACAAGACTTTGAGGCACCGCCCCCTCCTGTATTTGTGATGCTGCAGTCGGCAGTCCGAATCTCCTGGCTGGCTGTACTTACTGCCGTTTTTCATGTTTCTCTCCAGGCTGGAAGACCAACACACACCTCCCCAGACAGCCCAGCACGCCAGAAACGGCCACCCACAGGCTCTGCCAACTGCTCACGAGGCTGTCTACAGGGAGGGCAAGCCCAGCACCCCGGAGTCCTGCGTCTCCTCTTCATGTAAGAACGTGGGCAGCACACTGGGTCAGCTCTGGGATTGTGATGTCTAGAACCTATGCAAAACAGCAGCAGGAGTGGCAGACGCACGTCTGCTCCTGGGAAGCCCTCTGGTCTCAGCAACAGCCCCGTGTCACAGAGGCTCACGGGATTCCCAGCCCACAGCCAGACCCATGCTGGGCTGGTCCTCTGCGTCCCCTTCTCAGAGCACTGCCTGTTGTCCCGTCTGGGAGCTCCTGGGGCAAGATTTCTGACTGGTGAAAGCCGGCTTTAATGTGAAACTTCGGAGGAGGAATCCCGGGCTGATGTTGATCTGTGACCCTGATTCTGATAGCTCAGATTCTGGTGCAGAGGAGGCCAGCCACCTGCTGGAAGGCTGGACGGAGGCAGAAATGTGCAACTAAGAGCACAAACAACTCTGGGATCCAAACGCCTTTGAAACTTCCAGCTGAGTTAACCAGAGGCTGATGGGAGATAAAAGTATTTTTTAGATGCCAGAAAAAATATATATACTTTGAATCAGAAATGTACAAAGTATTTTTTTTTAATTTTTGAAAGGAAATTAAAAGGATTATGAGCAGTTCAGATAAGACTCTAATTTCCATTTGAGTAGGAAAAACAACAGAGGAACGGGTTGGATTCCTGTCTGAGAAACATCTGAGAACTTGCATCTGCTCACAATTGGATTCAGACGCTTCCAGGCCCAGGTGCAGAGCGGTAGCCAGTGACGAGTCAGCAATGGCTGGGTTATTTGCAACCCCTGGGTCTCTTGGTGATGAGCAGTTTCAGAGGTTTTGCCAGCATTGATCATCAGTTATTTTACATGTGCTTTACTAAAGCTGTAAATATTAATATGCTCTCCAAAGGTGAGCAGCTTAGTAATTTATCCAGAGATTTCTGCTGCCAGGGTGGAGGTCTTAGGGGGCGTCTAAAAAGTTTTGCCGATTTGACTGAATGCCGTTGAGTTAAAACATTTCAAGTTCTTAGGCCTGGACTTCCTAAAAGGCTCCACAGTACATTCAGGGTAACATAGCGGTAACATCCTTGCTTTACCAAAATGACCACTGAGAGGCCCTTTATTTTTGCACTGATTGGACGTGCCTTTGGGAAGCTGTCATGCTGTTACCTGCAGGGCGGAGGAACTTGAGGTTGGCATGGATGGAAATGGCCAAGGAGCAGCTGCTGCAATGTTGATGTTATTGTTGTTTTCAAGAACAGTTTACTTTAGCCCTGACAAAGTCTGGGCCCAGGCACATTCCGGGTTCTTGCATGAACAGGGTGGGCACCCACCAGGACACTCAGCCTTGGTTGTCACGGGCGGTTGCCAGTGCTTCTTCCTAGGGAGGCAGCAGCTGCCCACCAGCCCCCAGATGGACCGGCTGGAGGCACAGCAGTGCTTTTCCCAAATCCCGCTGTCGGTGCCCCCATTAACCTGCCCCAAATGCTGACACCGTGTTCTGAGTGTCCCTTCCTTAAGCCTGCTCCTATTGGCTCAGCCTGGCTGGGACCCAGGACACGGACCCGCGCAGCCCTGCCCTTCTTCACCTGCCAGAGAGCAGGAATAGTCACTGCCCTCCCTGGCTCTGCCAGGCCCGCTCTGAGCCTCAGGCCAACACCCCTAGTCCTCCTTTTATTTTATCTTATTTTACTTTATTTTATTTTATTTTGAGACAAGGTCTCACTCTGTCCCCCAGGCTGGAGTGCAGTGGCCAGTCATAGCTCACTGCAGCTTCACATTCCTAAGCGATCCTCCCGCATCAGCTTCCTGAGTAGCTGGCACTACAGATGCACCACCATACCAGGCAAAGTGGTTTTCTAGTTTTTGTAAAGACGAAGTTTGCTGTTGCCTAGGCTGGTCTTGAACTCCTCGTCTCAAGTAATCCTCCTGCCTGAGCCTCCCAAAGCACTGGGATTACAGGCGTGAGCCATCATGCCTGGCCCTCTTAGTCTCCTTTAAAATCCTTTTACTTGACAAAAAGTTCTTCCTTTGGAAAAACCAAGCCCCAGGTGCAGTTTCCTCTGGGTCATGAGTAAGCCTTTGCCATGCCTGGAGTAGATTCCATTCTGACCTTCTTTCAGACAGGCCTGCCCACGGCCTGCTGCGTCTCCCCAGTTGGCCTCCCTGCCCCTCTCCCTGTCCTGTCACCTGCCTCTGCCTAAGGGATGGATGGCAAACAGCCCTCCGCTTCTGTGCTCCATCTGGGCTTTGCAGATAGGGGGACTGCGGTTAAGTCCATTAAGCCAGGGGATGAGTGAGGGGGAGGGGGATGAGCAGCAGGGACAGCAGGGAGCGGGCAGTGCTGGGCTGGGCATGGGCACCCCTGAGCCATGTTGCCTTCTGCTTCATTCCTTCCCTGCTCAGGAGCTTGCTCTGACTTCCTCCAGACAGTCCTGCTTCTCCATCCCTCCCCTCCACTTCAATTGATTGATTGATTGATTGATTGTAGAGAGAGGTGTCTCTCTGTGCTGCCCAGGCTGGTCTTGAACCCTTGGGCTCAAGCGATCCTCCCACCTCGGCCTCCCAAAGTGCTGGGATTACAGGCATGGGGCCCCCTCCACTTCCCTTCTCTCGCTCACCTTGCCCCAGGCCCATCCTGGCCCCAGGCAGCGCTCCCCACAGGTCTCCTTGCACACAGCTCGCTGCCGAGTCTGGCCTGTGCTGGGAACTAACGCCCTACCCAGAGACCCGTGGAAACCCCCACCTTCACGCTGAGTTTCTTGAGGAAGAGCCTTTGCGCTTTGCGTTCAGTCAGCACCGCAGGGAAAACTCATGAGAAGGAACCTGTTGGACCCTCAAACTGCTTGATCGGTTGAGTGCAGGCCCAGAAAGTACATTCTAGGCAAAAGACAGCCCCAAATGCCAACAGGAAATAGTTCCCAAGGGAAAAGGCCAATAATATGGCTTAGCATTTTGCAGAACATTGGCCTGAGGAAAGCTATTCTCATTTCCCCACCAACCAGGACTATCTTCAATATCAAAATCACATGCCTTGGGACTTCATAGCCCTGGGAGTTAAAATGCCCAGCCCTGTCTGAAATGGACCAGCAGGCAAGAGATACTACTGTCCCAGGAAGCCCCTGGTGCACACCCATGGCTGCCCCATCTCCTAGCTCCTGGCTGTCTTAGTTAGGGGGTCTCCTGTTCTTTTTTTTTTTTTTTTTTTTTTTTTGAGATGGAGTCTCGCTCTCTCACCCAGGCTGGAGTGCAGTGGTGCGATCTTGGCTCACTGCAAACTCCACCTCCCGGGGTTCAAGTGATTCCCCTGCCTCAGCCTCCTGAGTAGCTGGAATTACAGGCATGTGTTACCATACCCGGCTAATTTTTGTATTTTTAGTAGAGACAGGGTTTTACCATGTTGGCCAGGCTGGTCTCAAACTCCTGGCCTCAAGTGATCTGCCTGCCCCAGCCTCCCAAAGTGCTGGGATTACAGGCGTGAGCCACCATGCTCACCTGGTCTCTTGTTCTTGGTGGGACCTCTGAAAGTCTTCAGTGTGGCCTGTGCTGGAGGAAGTAGGAGAGGAGAAGGGGACAGTTGAACCAAGACCACCTCATGGTCTCGGGACACTCCAGCTCAGTTCCTCCTTTTTTATGACCACCCCGTCCCCTACGCTCACACGCCCTGGGAAGCTCCTGGTCCTGGTTCTAGAGGACTTGCCTGGCGTGGGCACAGCTTTGTGACTCCACACGTTGTAATGGGGTTCCTCTGCGTGTAGCCCAGCAACTCGGTGTGACTTCACTCAAGTATTCTCTTGTACACCTACGGTTTGTCTCCTGGCCTTATTCTAAGCACACTGAGCAGGTGCCTCCTGTCCTGAAGCTCTATTTCTAGACCCAGATCCAGGTGGAGCCGCCCAGTGCCACCCGCTGTTCTGGTATCAGAAATAGATTCTCGTTTGGGTCAAAAGAGAATTATCTGGAAGTCAAAGCCCCTTGCTACAGGGAAACCTGCAGGGAAGATCCCTTTATATTTAAGATTAAACAAATCACATTGCAAAGCCTCAGAGGAGCTGCTAAAATGAAAGAGCTGAGAGGAGCTTGGCCTAAGGGAGTCACGGATGCAGCCTCTGTCACAGTGTGGCTGCAGCAGTGACATGGACCCCTTCAGCTGTAGGAGAAGAGGAGAGGCGGGGTGGGGGAAGGGGTGCGTGGCATCTGAGATGCAGGAACATCTGTTCCCAGGCCCTTGGGGAGCCCTCCGTATGCTATGATGCTGTCTGGGATTCTCCATCTGCTTCCCCGTGAAGGGCTCCTGCGTGTCCCGGGTGGCTGGTTCTGGGTGGGCATCAGCTACAGCACAAGTCACTGGGAGTGAGGGCACTTCCTGGCCACCCTGGGTGTACCGAGGGGTTCAGCATTAAGGAGCCTTGGGCTGCTCGGTGAGGAGCACCCTACCTCTCAGGTTGTTGGTTTTAGCAAATAAAACTACACACCACCCTGTTACATTTGAGTTTCAGATAAGCAAATGGGCCTCCACGTTCCGTCTGGAGGCACCTAGCCATGGCCCAGGGAGACAATTCGTTGTTCTGAGGGCTTTCCAGAGGCTGAGGAGTGCCAGGAAGGCTGAGCGGCCAGGGTGATTTGAACCTCCCTGGGCTGTGCCTGTCACCACCAGCAGTGTGCCTGCCATCCCCCGCTACCTGGCAAGTTCCCGGGCGGCACGAGTAAACAAGTATCCCAAGCCACAGGCACCAGGGAGCCCGCAGGGCCTGGCCTGGGGTGCGTGCTTTTCTTGGCTTTCCAACCCAGCCCAGGAGAGGGCGTCCTTAGAGGGGCTCCAGAGCAGATGTGGACTGAACTTTCTCTCCTCCTCCCCAGCAGCCATCATCGCCAAGCCAGGAGAGTGGCTCCCAAGAGGACACCAGGAAGAGCCTCGACTAGCCCCCATGGGGACCCCCCACCAGCCAAGGGAGGCGCCCCAGGACCCAGGCAGTGGAGTGACCACCAGGTAAGGGGGATATCACAAGGCCTCGAACCTGACTCTCCGAGCTCTGGGAGTGGGCGCCCCACGCCGGATGCAGAGCACCCAGGAGACCTGGAAGGCTCCTCTGAGGCCCAGCCTCTGACAGGGGAGGCTAAGGAGCAGTGTCAAGATTCCCAGTGGAGTGCAGCCGCCACTCCTGACCACCTCGGAGGGCTGTGCTGCCTGAGAGCCATCAGTCAGACGGGAAGGACACAGCACTCAGAAGCATGCCCATGGGACTAGTTTTCAAAACTGCCAGGCGGACTCGTCCGGGGCTGGGTGATGGGGTGACTTAGGGACAGTGTCCTGTCAGCTTTTTGCATTTGGAGGAAGTGGGCTGTAGGGCAGAAAGATGGAGAAGGAGGTGAGTAAATGGTTTGGCTCAGAGGTCACTTCCTGAAACAGAAACTGGGCCTCCAGGCTGGGGCGTGGTGGCGCACGCCTGTAATCCCAACACTTTGGGAGGCTGAGGCAGGAGGATTGCTTGAGCCCAGGAGTTTGAAACTAGCCTGAGCAACATAGTGTGACCCTGTCTCAAAAAAAAAAAAAAATCAAAAAACTAAAAAAAGAAAAAAAAGAAAAAACTGGACCCCCGAGCAGAAGAAAAGAAAAAAAACAGTGTCGTCTCTTCCACTGTGCCACGTGAGCACAGACTGGCCCTGTGGGTTATTAGGGGTTCTTTAGGGTCTAGAAAGGACCTTTCCAATCTCGCCAGCTCTTTCTTTTGGATCTGGAGAAAACCTGCTCAGGGAGAGGGGCCTGGCCTGGGTCTCAGACCCTGCCTGTCCCTGACCACCAGGCACGCCAGCTGCCCCTCACCACTTCCTCCTGGCCATGAAGGAAGCCAACCTCCCGCGGTAAAATACGGGGCTGGAGCAGGCTCAGCTTAGTTCTGGGGGCCCCAGGAGAGGACAGGCAGGAAGACTGAGCAGAACCTGCACCCACTGGTGGAGAAAATCGGAGAGAGAAAGAGGCAGGAAGAGAAATCAATGGGGAGTGGCAGACAGGAGGAGGATGTAAGAGAAAGGGGGCGCAGACGAGTGTGCTGAGCTTCCTTGGGTGGGGATGGGCTAGAAGCCGAAATCGGAACTGTGGGAAGGATGGGAAGGACTTCAGGACCTGGGCTAGGGAAGGGTGGGGGCAGTCCCAGCTATCTTTAAGAAGCACAGGGGTCAAAGGTGGCCGCATTATTGGGGGAGGGGCCAAGCCTCTGGACTCCTCCAGTTCCACTGCCAACCTGCATGGGGACCCAGGGACCTACCTCCCCTACCTGGGCCTCCTCCCCTCTTTCTGTGGCTGAAGAGGAGCTTGTCAGCCAGACCAGGGGTTCTCAGGTTCTCAGCATCCCCCTGAAATGGGACTCAAAATGAGAGACCTCTGAGGAGTGGGCTAGAGCTATCTCATGCCCCCAGTCCAGACTGGATCCTCCCCTGCGGTTCAGCCAGGCCAAACCTACGCTTCCGGTATAGGCCACTTCTTTTTACTTCCTGCAAATGCTGAGTTCATTTCTGAGGCTCTCCACTGGGGACAGCCCTCTCTCCCCAGAAATAACTGTTTTCACAGTAGGTAGGCAGCCGACCCTGAGGGACCTCATTACATCAAGCAGGGTTGCCTAGCTGGCCCCCCAAGATTCTATTGGGCACAAAGACCCCTCAGGGTCCAACCCAGAGGTGCCCTCCCCTTGGTGTCAGTCACTGAAGCCAGCTCTTATTTTAAGCCTGGGGGTTCAGTGTGAGGAAGAAGAGGATGGAAGGAGGGAGAAGTACAAGTTGTTCCATCTCCCCCTTCCTCCCTCACTGGCAACGTCATCTAGAATATTATGGCATTCTAGATGAGAGAGATGCCGTAATATTCTAAATCACAAGTGGCCATCTCTTGTCAGGCTGACTTCAGCCCCAGTTCAGGTCTCACTGAAGCATCCCTTCCTCCTGCCTGACCCCAAAGTGCAGGTCACGCCCTTCTGCCAGGCTCACAGAAGCCACAGTCCCTCCACGGGGCGGAGACCCCACTGTGTTGTCATGTGGCTGCCTCTCACTGCCTCAGAGACAAGCGCAGTGTGCAGGGCACAGAGAGCGTGCAGGGCCTGCTGGGTATACGGGGAATGCAGGGCTGCAGGGAGTGTGCACAGTGTGCAAGGTATTCAGGAAGTGCAGGGCTGCAGGGAGTGTGCACAGTGTGCAAGGTATTCAGGAAGTGCAGGGCTGCAGGGAGTGTGCAAGGAGTGCAGGGAATGCAGGGCATGCAGGAGTGTGAACAGAGTGCCAGGAGTGCAGGGCATCTGTGCTGTGCTTCTGCACCTGGCCTAGGTGGTTAGAGTACTTGTTGATAAACAAGTAGGAGAAAGGGAGAAAGAGTGGTTCTCTATGTGGCTTTGGTGGGGAACGTTTGTCCCCTCAACTTCCCCGAGCTCTGTTCTCTTGCTCTTTCAGGTGAGGTCTCATACCCAGAAGAATTGGTGGATGGGCAGGAAGTCCTTGGGGCAGAGGTCTGGGGTCAGTGGTAGACTGAATGATGGCACTGTTTACTTAGCCCGGCTTTCAGGTGTTTTAAGGATAATGGCCACTCAAGCTCTGTGCCAGTGACTTCCAGCAACTGTCTTGCTGTAAAATTACTTTCTCGGAGGCTGGGGAATAAAAGTCTAGACCTGCCTGGCACAGTGGCTCACGCCTGTAATCCCAGCACTTTGGGAGGCCGAGGCGGGCGGACAACGAGGTCAAGAGATCAAGATCATCCTGGCCAACATGGAGAAACCCCGTCTCTACTTAAAAATACAAAAATTAGCTGGGCATGGTGGCACGTGCTTGTAATCCCAGCTACTTGGGAGGCTGAGGCAGGAGAATCGCTTGAACTGGGAAGCAGAGGTTGCAGTGAGCCGAGATCGCACCACTGCACTCCAGCCTGGACGACAGAGTAAGACTCCATCTCAAAAAAAAAAAAGCCCAGACCCTACAATCATGGTGCCTTCCCCCAACCCCCATGGTGAAATTTTCCTTTTCCTTTGTCAGCTTCTTAGACTCCTTAGATGAAGTAGCAGGAGAAAACTAATGTTGACCAGCTTTAAAGATGTATTTATTAAGAAACAAATGCATTTATCCTGCGAAGAGCCAAAGTGCATCCCAAGAAGTATGTCAGTACAGACCACAGAGCCTGAGTTGCACCCCGGAATGTGCAGGAAGGTGATGGCAGGGCTGCCTTGACTGTCACCTGTCAGTCCTTCTCAGCATGGCCCTGCCACTCCAGAAGAGCAGCCCCAGCCAGGTGTGGGTGATTGTGCCTGGAAGTTCACCTCCACGTGGCCTGAAGACAGGTGAGGGAGGGAGCTCTGTCTGAGGAGCTCCTCACACCCAGGCCCAGGACAGGATAAGAAGCAAATGTCAAAGATCTTGTCCTGCCACAGATGAGAAGTGATTCTTTTGCAAGTGCTGTGACTTTTTTAAAATGAGAAGAGATTGTACATATGTCTACATGTATGCCTTTCCCCTCACGTTTGTCCCTGAGGATGGACAGCAGCTCCCAATGGCACATTCATGCATCCAGCTAAAGAAACAACACATGCTCACGCCTGGAATCCCAGCACTTTGGGAGGCCGAGGCAGGCAGATCACCTGAGGTCCAGGAGTTTGAGACCAGCCTGACCAACATGGTGAAACCCTGTCTCTACTAAAAATACAAAAATTAGCCGGGCATGGTGGTGCATGCCTGTAATCCCAGCTACTCAGGAGGCTGAGGCAGGAGAATAGCTTGAACCCAGGAGGCAGAGGTTGCAGTGAGCCAAGATCGTGCCACTGCACTCCAGCCTGGGTGACAGAGCGAGACTGTGTCTCAAAAAAAAAAGAAAAAGAAACGACACATGAAGCCCCAGGAGGCCGAGGAGCTTGAGACGTGTAGCCCGATGTGTGCCCATGGCACGGGAGCTGTGTGTGCAGCTGGTTCCTATCTGCCTTTATCTGGTGTATTCTGTTCTGGCCCGTTTCCCCACCTCTGCCCCTTTCTGGGTTTTCTTATAATCCAGATGAAATGTCCGCAGCAATAACTGAGAGCCGGTTATGAACCCTCTGGGCAGAGTCGCCTAGGGGCCCTGAATGCTTTTCTTTGGCCTTAATGCAAACAGAAGGGACACAGGATCCTCTGCTGGGTGATGCTTAGCAGCTGGATTATGACTCAGCAGCATTGCAAACACAGGGAAGGATTCAGCATCTCCCGAGGCATTTTATGGCTCTTCCCTCCCAACACAATGTTCCTGTTGATACGCTGAGATCATATAAGGGCCAGGCTGCTCTAATAAACAATCACCTACCTTGCAGAGCACCTCCCAACTTTCCCGTATATCACCCTTTACATTTTTTCCAGGACTCAGTCCCATGCGTTTCTGCGGCACATGACTTCCCCTATGTCATAGGTGACTGCCGTCCTGGACTTCCTTTCCACATGGTTTCTCTGCTCTGCCCTAATCTGGCCTCATCTCAGGCCAGACCAGCGCCATTTCCTGGCCCTGGCTCCTGGCTGCCTCCAGGCTGCTGAGCTCACCATGCTGGGGGGATGGAGGGCCCTGACGCCACCGGGGGCTCAGCTGACACTTACCAACAGCCATCCACCCCACCTCCCACTGCATCCTTCCTAGAGCAGCTGGAGCATCCAATGACGGGGCCCAGCCTCCTAGGTCAACACAGGCACTGCCTGAAGCAGCCCCCAAGGTGGTCAGGGTGCCTCATGGGGTGGGCTCTGCCAGGCCAAGGGGCAGCTCCCTGATGCTCTGCCGAGGGCCACTTTCTTTCTTTCTTTTTTTTTGAAACGAAAGCTCGCCCTGTTGTCCAGGCTGGAGTGCAATGGTGTGATCTCGGCTCACTGCAACCTCCACCTCCTGGGTTCAAATGGTTCTCCTGCCTCAGCTTCCCAAGTAGCTGGGATTACAGGCATGCGCCACCACGCCCAGCTAATTTTCGTATTTTTAGTAGAGACAGAGTTTCACTATGTTGGCCAGGCTGGTCTCGAACTCCTGACCTCAGGTGATCCACCCGCCTCGGCCTCCCAAAGTGCTGGGATTACAGGCATGAGCCACCGCACCCGGCCACGAGGGCTATTTTCTCCAGTGCCAGTGGGAGGGGCCAGCCAGAGGGAGCCCCGGTCTGAGGAGGCTCATTCCCACCTCACACAGTCATGTCCTAGGGAGAGGGGGACAGGCTTAAGGTGTATTAGTTAGGACTCTCCAGGGAAACAGAGAGGCTGATTTTAGGGAATTGGCTCATGTGATTGGAGAGGCTTGGCAAGTGCAAAAAATCTGATGGGGTAGATCAGCAGGCTGGAGAGTCAGGGGAGAGTTGCAGTTCAAGTCCAAAGGCTGTCAGTGTCAGTTGGCAGAACCCCTTCTTGCTCAGGGAATATCAGTCTTTTTCTATTACGGCCTTCAGCTGACTGGATGGGGGCACTCATGTTATGGAGGGTGATCTGCCTCACTCAGAGTCCACTGATTTAAATGTTCATCTTGTCCAAAAAAGAACTTCACAGAAACATCTAGAATAATATTTGACCGAATATCTGGGCACCATGGCCCAGCCAAATTGACACATAAAAATAACCATTATGGGCCAGGCACGGTGGCTCATGCCTATAATCCTGGCACTGTGGGAGGCCAAGGTGGGAGGATCTCTTGAGGCCAGGAGTGTGAGGCCAGCCTGGGCAACATTAGCAAAACCCCACCTCTAAAAAAATAATAAAATTTTAAAAATTGGGCCAGCCGCGGTGGCTCACGCCTGTAATCCCAGCACTTTGGGAGGCCGAGGTGGGTGGATCACGAGGTCAGGAGATCGAGACCATCCTGGCCAACATGGTGAAAACCCGTCTCTACTAAAAATACAAAAATTAGCCAGGTGTGGTGGCGGGTGCCTGTAGTCCCAGCTACTCGGGAGGCTGAGGCAGGAGAATCGCTTGAACCCATGAGGCGGAGGTTGCAGTGAGCCGAGATCATGCCACTGCACTCCAGCCTGGTGATAGAGCGAGACTCCGTCTCAAAACAAAACAAAACAAAACAAAACAAATTTTTTTTTTTGAGACGGAGTCTCGCTCTGTCGCCCAGGCTAGAGTGCAGTGGCGCAATCTCGGCTCACTGCAACCTCTGCCTCCTGGGTTCACGCCATTCTCCTGCCTCAGCCTCCCGAGTAGCTGGGACTACAGGCGCCCGCCACCACGCCTGGCTAATTTTTTGTATTTTTAGTAGAGATGGGGTTTCACCATGTTAGCCAGGATGGTCTCGATCTCCTGACCTCGTGATCTCCCCGCCTTGGCATCCCAAAGTGCTGGGATTACAGGCGTGAGCCACCACGCCCGGCCAACAAAACAAATTTTAAAAAATTATTTTTAATAACCATCACATAAGGACTTTGATACCCAGTGGCAAATTGCTCTCCAAAAAGATGGTGTCCTCTTCCGGTTATCCTTGGGGTGGGACGTTACGGATTCCTGCGCCCTGCCGCCCAGGCTTTCTCTCCTTGGGCTTCTTGTTGACTCGCCTCAGCTGACCCTGACCCTGCAACTTGACCTTGCTGCCTGTCAGCTTTAAGGCGCCATATGGAAGCCAGCTATCCCTCCTGGAATTGCACAGCCAGTTCCTCCAACCCTGGGGGACCCTGGCTGCCTTTGAGGGCTGCCTCCCAGGCTAGCTGGTGCTGGCTGCCCTGTCCCCAAGACCATGCGATGGTCCTAGGGCTAACCCAGCACTAACCCCTGCCCTTACCAGTGCCGGGAATAGTACCGCTGTTCATGTGAGTCGTTTTTACTAGGTTTCCTGTTGTTCCTTCTTAAAATATGGCAGGGCTACACTTAAAAATGATAAAGATGGTAAATATTATGGATATTTTACTACAATTTAAAATAAGTTAACTGGCCGGGCGTGGTGGCTCATACCTATAATCCCAGCACTTTGGGAAGCAGAGGTGGGTGGATCACCTGAGGTCAGGAGCTTGAGACCAGCCTGGCCAACATTGTGAAACCCCACCTCTTCTGAAAATACAAAAATTAGCCGGGCGTGGTGGCGGGCGCCTGTAATTGCAGCTAGTCGGGAGGCTGAGTCACGAGAACTTGAACCCAGGAGGCAGAGGTTGCAATGAGCCGAGATCGCACCATTGCACTACGGCCTGGGCAACAAGAGCAAAACTCCATTTCAAAAAAAAAAAAAAAGATAAATTAAAATAAGTTAACTATTATAATAATGACACAAAATATCAAAATATGAATAGTAAAACATAAAAATTTGAACCAAATAATTTTAAAACACCTCATTTGATGGTTACACACGTTATACCTGCATCAGAATATCACACTGTACCCCATAAATATGTACAATTATTTATCAGTTTAAAAAAGAAAGAAACCACCTCACTAGACCACGTACAAAGGTCCTTTGTATGTGTGAAAAAAGCATCAGCAAAGCTTTCATGTAATGATTTTACAACCCAGTTCCCTGGTCAGATAGCCCCGCGTATCTGTGAACTCATCCCATCAGGAAATGCATCCTGATCTCTGATCCCCAGCCCCTAGCAGAATTCTCAGCACGCATGAGCTTGATCAATGAATGAAAGAAAAGCAGAACATCCATTTATTAAATCCGAGTACATCAATCAGAAGAAATAATACCCAACTCTTGTAAATGCTAACAACAGGCTGCATGGATGTGTGGAGAGGGTGGGGTGAGACTCATAAAAGCAGAGTGGTAACAGGAGCCTGTAACTGTACCTACAAGTAAGCAACAATGTCACATAGGCAAAAGGTAGAATGTGGAAAATATTTGGGAGAATAGTGTTATGAGTGATACAAAAATTTTATTTTTTGAGACAGGGTCACACTTTGTTGCCCAGGCTGGAGGGCCCTGGCATGAACAAAGCTCACTGCAGCCTTGACCTCCCAGGCACAAGTGATCTTCCTGCCTAGCCTCCCAAGTAGCTGGGATTACAGGCACATGCCACCATGCCCGGCTAATTTTTTGTATTTTTAGTAGAGATGGGGTTTCACCATGCTGGCTAGGCTGGTCTCGAACTCCTGACCTCATGATCTGCCCGCCTTGGCCTCCCAAAGTGCTGGGATTACAGGCGTGAGCCACCGCGCCCGGCCTATTTTTCTAATTATTAAAGTGATATATTATCAATGTAAAAAAAAGGCATATAGAAACAAATCAAACCAAAAGAATCCCACAGTCTCCTCCCAAGTCCTACTTCCCAGAACTATACTTCCATCTAAGGAGTGCTAACAACTGGGCCCAGGATATGACCTCACTGAATTCTCACAGCTGTTCCTTAGACATTTTACAGGCAGGGAAACTGAGGCTCCCAAAGTGTCAGGGAACTCCCGTGCAGTCACCATCTGGAGAGTGGTGGGGCTGGACCCAAGCCTCCATGGCATGGGGATTCTTGCCCATGGGTGCCTGCATTTCCCCACCTTATGCCCATCGTCTCCTTCCTCCTGTGGTTTCTTTTTTTTCTTTTTTTTCTTTTTTTTTTTGAGACGGAGTCTCACTCTGTCACCCAGGCTGGAGTGCAGTGGCGTGATCTTGGCCCACTGCAGCCTCTGCCTCCCAGGTTCAAGCAATTCTCCTGTCTCAGCCTCCTGACTAGCTGGGACTACAGGCATCTGCCACCATGCCCAGGTAATTTTTGTATTTTTAGTAGAGACGGGGGTCTCACCATATTGGTCAGGCTTGTCTCGAACTCCTGAGCTCAGGTGATCCGCCTGCTTCGGCCTCCCAAAGTGTTGGATTACAGGTGTGAGCCACCATGCTCAGCCAGTTTCTTTTTTTTTTTTTTTTTTTTTTGAGGCAGAATTTTGCTCTTGTCGCCCAGGCTGGAGTGCAACAGTGCCGTCTTGGCTCACTGCAACCTCCTCCCAGGTTCAAGCGGTTCTCCTGCCTCAGCCTCCTGAGGAGCTGAAATTACAGGTGCCCGCCACCCCGCCCGGCTAATTTTTGTATTTTTAGTAGTGACGGGGCTTCACCATGTTGGCCAGGCTGGTCTCTAACTCCTGACCTCAGGTGATTTGTCCACCTTGGCCTCCCAGAGTGCTGGGATTACAGGTGGGAGCCACCACACCCGGCCCCTCCTGTGGTTTCTAATGCTGTAGTAGCTGGGACTCCAGGTTACACGTTTTGTTCTAGGGAATGTGCATCAGCCTTCACCTGCAAGCCCCGGGCCCCCTGCACTCCAGAGATGCTGGACTGGAACCCACCCAAGGCAAAGGCGTCAGTTCTGGCCCCTCTGTTCTCTTCGTGTGGCCCCCAGCAGGCCAGCCGCCCCGGCTCCACAGCGTCCTCCACAAGGGGCCTGCCGAGTAAGTCAGCCTGGGCCCCACTGGCGTGGGAGCCTGGCCACCCGCCAACCTGGAGGGAAGGGCATTTTGCTGCTATATTTGGCCCCGTGCTCCTGTGTGTACCAGGCCAGGCCAGAAGGGCAGAAGGCCTGCTTCCCTTCCCCACACAACCAGGCCCCAGCAGGTGGCTTGCTTTCCTCCAGGGACCGGTTCTGCATGAATCTTCCTTCCTATTAAATTCCCTTTGGCCTCAGTGACTCAAACTCAAGCTGAGGAGTGAGACCTCCAGGCAGGTCACTGAGAGAGAAGCCCCTCCCCACTTCCCTCTGTGGAACTCACAGAGTTGGCCCTGAGCTGGCCCTGCTGCCCCGGGGTTGGCCCTGAAATTCGGACCTGCCCTGGTGGGAGGTGGTCCAGCCCCTGGTTCAGCCACTGTGTCTCTGCCTGGCCCAGCCTCTTGGTCAGGCCACCCCCAGGTCAAACAGAAGCAGGTGTCTGCTCGCAGGCTGGATGGAGGGGCCGCCAGAAGGGCCTGAAGATGGGATGGGCCCAAGGGCCCCCACTCTCTCCCTGGGGCCTCCCTCTCACCCTCTCACCTGAGGCTCAGTGTAAGGACCACTTCTCTGTCTTTCTCTGTCCCCTTCCAGCCTCTGCCAATTGATAGCCCCTCCACCTCCACGCCCCAACTGAGCTGAACCTTTCTAGAGGGCTTTACCAAAACACAGGGAAAACAAAAGGACAGAACAAAAGGCCAGGCAGGACGAAAGGAGTCCCGCTTAGGATATGCGCATTTCTGTGGCCGCCCCCAGCCCGCCCCACCCTACTACCTTCCTGGCCAGGCCCTGGGCGCTCTGGTCAGCTGGGGACACGCTGGGTTGGAAGTGGGGGTAATGGCCATGGCTGGGGAGCCAGGTTGGGACCCCTCCCGCTTCCCACTGGGAAACACACCCAAAACCCCAGCCCAGCCAGTCGCAGCCCAGGTCAGGCGCAGAGGAGGTGCAGCAAATCCAGGGGAGGCTCGGCCAGGAGGAAAGTGCCACTGGGGCAGGGATCCCCAGTTCATAGCAACAGTGACACCAGCAGCTGGTGGCTGGCCTGGCCCCACATCTAGCAGCATAGCATGGCCGCAGAGTGGGCGGCTCAGCCAGCCATGGGCGTTGTGTGTCCTGTGGGCTCAACAAACACGTGAGCTGTTGCCAGCAAAGCTGGCTGAGTGACCCGCACCAAGCAGCCTGCTTCCTGTGAGGAAAGAGCCGGCCCCGCCAGTCGAGCCCAGGCCACAGAACAGGTGACCTGGGAGAGGGAAGGTTCCCTCGCTTCTGAGCCTGCTGAAAGAGGGACTGAGTGGGACAGAGGGGATTCTGTGCGGAGACCACACAGCACTGGCATCTTGCTCTGGCTTTTCTCTCCAGGCAGCCAGTCTCACAGGAAGTAAGGATGTCCCCAGGTGTCCCCATCACGTTGCCGGAGGACCAGCCAGCTTCCCGCTCTCAGCTGGCAGCAGCTGCCGGTGATGGATGTGAAGGGACAGTTGTCCACAAGACTCTGGGAGCTGAGGGGAGGCCAGCTCTCCAGGCAGCACCAGAGCAAGGCCATCGCAGCCCCGCCAGCCGGGTCACTTTCTCCCGGGGGCAGAGCCACCAAGGAGGGCTGGGGAGAGCCTGGCACTGCCCTCCTGGAGAGGGGAATTTCCTGCTCACCCTTCACAGACAGAGGAGAGGGGTGGCTTTTGCCCGCAGGTGATCTTCTGGCCCCAGAAACAGCAGGTGCTGGATTTGCAGCCCTGGCCCTCCAGGCCCCAACAGGGCAACAGTGTGGGGCCAGCCTGGAGCAGGGCTTTTCCAAGGCTGCTGAAGCCAGCCCTCCTCACTTGGACTGACTACCAGGACCCAGAAGGAACTTAGGGTGAAGCTCATTTATTCTCAAGCCTGCGTCTCAGCAGCAAAGTTGGTGTTTTCTTCCTATGTTAAAATCTGAGAAAGAAGGCCAGGTGCGGTGGCTCACGCCTGTAATTCCAGCACTTTGGAAGGCTGAGGCAGGCAGATCACGAGGTCAGGAGATCGAGACCATCCTGGCTAACATGGTGAAACCCCGTCTCTACTAAAAAAATACAAAAAAATTAGCCGGGCATGGTGGTGGGCGCCTGTAGTCCCAGCTACTCTGGAGGCTGAGGCAGGAGAATGGCGTGAACCCAGGAGGCGGAGCTTGCAGTGAGCCAAGATCGCGCCACTGCACTCCAGCCTGGGTGACAGAGCGAGACTCCATCCCAAAAAAAAAATTCTGAGAAAGAATATGGTGTGTTCCAGCCTCTTCAAAGTCTGCTCTTCTGCACACGTTTTTTGAAGGCCTTAAAAAGGCCACCAGTGTGACCAGGGAGCGCCCTCTGCCTCCCTCCCTGCACTGGGACCATAAACATAAACAGCTCTACCAGCAAAGTGACCCATCCTGCGGGGGAGGCCTGCGCATGCCCCTCACCAGGGCTGTCATCAGAATCCAGTCTTAGGACAGAGGAAGGATGTTTGCCTTCAGGACCAGCAAGTCACAGGTGTCCTGGATGTTACCCAAGCTCCTCTGAAATCAAATAAAACCCATCAGTATTTAGTAGTGTGTGTGTGTGTGTGTGTGTGTGTGTGTGTGTGTGTGTGTGTGTGTATGAAGGGAAATGGAAAGCAGATAAAAGTCGCGTGCCCTCCCCCAGGCACCTGATCTGCCCAGAAACCCTTCAATGGGGACATCTCCGTGGTCCCAATGGTCGTAAATAAAGGCTAAGCGCTGGATTTTTCCACGGCCCCCTGACTCCTCAGGAGCGCAGGCAGAGGAGGTAAACAGGAGACCAGGTTACCCATGAGATGACCAGAAGTTCATCCAGGGCCGGGACCCTGGTTCATCTCGTGAATTCTTGGCAGCGGCTCCAGGCTGGGCGCATTAGACGCTGTCATGTGACTGGCCTGGTGGCCACCTCTTGGTTCTCTGGAAATGTGTCCACTCTGTGCTCAGGGAAGAAGGCTGCCGTCCTGACCTGTCAGCCACCAGGCCCTCTCTGAACTCCTCACTTGACCTGGAGGCATCGGGAGCAAACACAAAGCTCGCCCCTGGTGTCAGTGGTGCAGACAGAGGAAAAGTAGAGGGTCCGCGAAATGCAGCTCCTCCGTGGTGAGACTTCGAAAAGGTGTAGAGTGGTTGCAGACAAACAGCAAAGGAGTGGAATGGAAAAATCTATTGCTCCCCACAAGAAGTCCACTCCCCTACGGATTCCTCAGATGCCACTGGCTGGCACAGCCTTTCCCGCCCTTGGTGTGGGAGCAGCAGAAGTCCAGGGGGGTGGGAGAATCATCGGGGTCAGGTCAGTGTCTCCCTCGCATGAAGTCAACCACTACTTTTCCCTCAAGCCTACCAAAGAGCTGAAGTCTGATCTGTAGATGTCTGATCGTTTGAGGAGAAAAGATAGTCTTTTAGAGAAGTGGGGAGTATCCAACTTAGGGTCAGAATACACTGAGATGAGGCCGGGCACGGTGGCTCACACCTGCAATCCCAGTGCTTTGGGAGGCCGAGGCGGACGGATCACTTGAGGCCTCCAGGAGTTCGAGACCAGCCTGGCCAACATGGCGAAACCCCGTCTCTACTAAAATACAAAAAATTAGCTGGACGTGGTGGTGGGTGCCTGTAATCTCAGCTACTCAAGGAGGCTGAAGCACAAGAATCGCTTGAACCCGGGAGATGGAGGATGCAGTGAGCCAAGATCACGCCCCTGCACTCCAGCCTGGGCGACAGAGACTCCGTCAAAAAAAAAAATACATTGAGATTACCAGGTGGGGTATGTGTGGTTCTTCCAGGAAAGTGCTGAAAATATCACCCAGGCCTCTGCACCACACCCTGGGAGAGTACACTCCTGGGCTCACGCCTCTGCATTCCAAGGCTGACAGCTAGAAATATACTTTGTAAAATACCAACAACTTATTCACAAATATTCCAACTATCTACCAGCTCCAACGAGCTTGCTGAGGATGGGTATGACCCCAGTCTAAGGGGAAAGAATCTAAAACACAAGTAAACCTGTTTAAAGGCCAGATCTCCAGATGGAGATCCAAGCAGATGGCGCCTAAGGTTTGCCCTTGAAAACTACCAAGGGAAGCCACAGAGAGGGAACTTTGGACCTTCTGGAAAATGGTAAGGCCCCAGGTAGATTATGGCTCCTCTGCTCTGGAGGCTGAGCCGCCCCTCTGGTTACCTCGCATCTTCTGGTTTCTTCTGAGTGGGACTAGATCTCATTTCTGCATTCACAGCAAGGTGAAACTGTCTGGCAAGAGCTTAAATTAGGACCTGTGCTGGGGACTTTAATAGGCAGGTGGAGGTTTGAGATCCAGTTAGATGCCAGCGATTAGTCAATAGGTGAGGAAAGATTTGGCCCAAATCAAAAGAGCTAAAAAAAAAAATAGTAAAATAAAAATAAAAATAAAATAGTTGAACAAATAAGGTTCATGAAAAAAAAAAAAAAGAAAAGAAAGGAAAGGAAAAGAAAAGAAATCTGTGATAAAATATCAAACTTTTTAATAAAAACAAGTCTGGCCCTGTACTTGGATGACCCCACCTGGCTTGTCTAACCCTAATCCCAGCCCCAGTTTTAATAAAACTGTATTTACAAAATAGGCAGCTGGGACGTGGACCAGAGATACCAATTTGATTTTTTTTAAATATTACATTAAAATATTACATCATGTGTCTTCATTACTGAGTTTTGGGGTAGCGCTTTAAATTTTGTATGCAAGGTGAATACCTCACCCCTCTCTCCTGGCCTAGAATCTGGGGGATCCCCCTGTCCCTCCCACAGTGCCTAATAGCACAGCCTGTGGCTGGTGGTGTGCCTGTTTGCCTAGCTTTATCTCTCCAGATATTATTTGGGGTGTGCTGTTCTAAGAAGTGATTAGGTTAGCTTTTGCATATTAACAAACTACCTCTGAAACTTAGTGGCTTAAACCAACAAATTTATTAGCTTTATAATGATTTGGATCAGTGATGGGGGCTGGGCACAGACAGGCGATTCTTCTGCTGGGCTTGGCTGAACTCAACTATGTGTTATGGTCAGAGGGCAGTCAGGGGCTTTACTCATGTCTGGTAGTTGGCTGTTGGCTGAGCCCTTGGTTCTCCTCCGGCTTAGGCTTGTTCACATGGTGGCCTCGGGGCTCCCATGGCCGTTAGAGAAATCAAGCCCAAGTCTTATATCACGTTCACTATTCTCCCATTGTCCAAAGCAGACCACATGGCCAAGGCCCAAGTCTGTGTGAAAGGATGTGGATACAGGGACCCCGAATGAACCAGGGGCAATACTGCTGCAAGCTACCACATAGATGCTGTTCAGAACTTTGCAGAACGAAATCTTTTAGGGCTGTTTTTCCATTGTGGTATACCCTCTCCATTTAGATTCAATTGAACAAATATATTCTTTGGGGCTGCAGTGTGTCAGATGTGGAGACACGGTCCCACTGGCTTTCAAGTTGCCATCCATCTTCTAGGGAGAATTTCTGGCCTTTTCGGATGGCACGGTCCAGGCCGGAGCACCAGCCCCAGGTTGAAACATCAGGCAGGTTTCTAGGAAATGGTTGCAAAATTAGCAAAAAGTCAGGCCTACAGAGCCCTATCCAGAGTCATCTCCTTAAGGTGTCTACTAAAGCCTGGGGGTGGATGGGATCTCAGAAGGGGGACTAGAGAAATAGGAAACTGGGGACAGAACCCGGAGGTGAGAAAGAAGACAGCAGGTGTTGTGGGAAGTCAGGGACCCCAAACGGAGGGACTGGCTGAAGCCATGACAGAAGAACGTGGATTGTGATGATTTTATGGACATTTATTAGTGCCCCCAAATTAATACTTTTGTAATTTCTTATGCCTGTCTTTACTACAGTCTCTAAACATAAGTTGTGAATATTTCATGGACACTTATCACTTCCCCAATCAATACACTTGTGATTTCCTATGCCTGTCTTTACTTTAATCTCTTAATCCTGTCAGCCGAGGGGGATGTATGTTGCCTCAGGACCCTGTAATAATTGCATTAACTGCACAAATTGTACAGCATGTGTGTTTGAGCAATGTGAAATCTGAGCACCTTGAAAAAAGAACAGGATAACAGCAATTGTTCAGGGAATAAGAGAGATAACCTTAAACTCTGACCACCGGTGAGCTGGGTGGAACAGAGCCATATTTCTCTTCTTTCAAAAGCAAATGGGAGAAATATGGCTGAATTCTTTTTCTCAGCATGGAACATCCCTGAGAAAGAGAATGCACACCTGGGGGTGGGTCTCTGAACTGGCCCCCCTCCCCCGGGGGCATGGTCGTCTCTTATGGTTGAGGCTGCAGAGATGAAATAAACTCCAGTCTCCCATAGCGCTCCCAGGCTTATTAGGAAGAGGAAATTCCCACCTAATAAATTTTGGTCAGACCGGTTGCTCTCAAACCCTGTCTCCTGATAAGATGTTATCAATGACAATGGTGCCCGAAACTTCATTAGCAATTTTAATTTTGCCTTGGTCCTGTGGTCCTGTGATCTCGCCCTGCCTCCACTTGCCTTGTGATATTCTATTACCCTGTTAAGTACTTGATGTCTGTCACCCACACCTATTCGCACACTCCCTCCCCTTTTGAAAATCCCTAATAAAAACTTGCTGGTTTTTGTGGCTTGTGGGGCATCACGGATCCTACCAACGTGTGATGTCTCCCCCGGACACCCAGCTTTACAATTTCTCTCTTTTGTACTCTGTCCCTTTATTTCTCAAGCTGGCCAACGCTTAGGAAAAATAGAAAAGAACCTATGTGATTACTGGGGCAGGTTCCCGGATAGGCAGGTGCAGGAGTTTCAAGGAAGGAGGAGGAGGAGGACTAGGGATGCAGGGAGGAGGACTGAGAGTGCAGGGGGAGGACTAAGGATGCAAGCTCTGGAACGCAGGGAGGAAAGCAGGGGATGGAGGGCGGTCACCATGGTCAGGCTGTAGAGGAGGTGGGGAAGAAGATAACAGGCTAAGGCCAGCTTGAGAGCAGTTTCCTTAGAGCACTGGCCAGAGATCAGCCTGCACCAGTGCCCGTCGAGGCGGTAAGCTGGATGCCAAAGGCATTGAGGTCAGAAGGGAGACCCAGAGAAGACAGGGAAGTGGTGGCATGAGCTCTAAGAAGGGAGGCTGGAGCAAAGGCCTCAAAGTTGTGATCTTGAGGGGTGCTGAGGAGCAAGGAGTCCACCAGGCTCTCCTCTGGCCCCTGGGCAGGAGGCAGTGGTGTGTGGCCAGCTTGGGACAGCTCACAGAGCTGATTACTAAGTTTGGGGGGAATTCTTTTTTTTTTTTTTTTTTTGAGACGGAGTCTCCCTCTGTTGCCCACGCTGGAGTGCAATGGTGCGATCTCGGCTCACTGCTAGCTCTGCCTCCCAGGTTCAAGCAATTCTCCTGCCTCAGGCTCCCAAGTAGCTGGGATTACAGGCAGGTGCCACCATGCCTGGCTAATTTTTGGATTTTTAGGAGAGATGAGGTTTCACCATGTTCGTCAGGCTGATCTCGAACTCCTGACCTCAGGTAATCTGCCCACCTCGGCCTTCCAAAGTGCTGGGATTACAGGCATAAGCCACTGCGCCCGGCCCAGTTTGGGGGAATTCTATGAGCTGCTTTTAAACATAGCCATTACCAAAACTTAAGTTATATAAACTTACAGTAAAATAAATTCTATTAAAAACAAAGGGAATAAATACTCAAAACATCCTTTCCTAAGGATTTTCCTGCATCCACTGTCCTCAGTCCTGGAGGTTATTCACATCTGTTGCATCTGTGTGGTGGAAATATGACAGAATTAACAAAGGCTGCTGGACATCTCTTCCCAGCTCTGTGTTCAGTGACATCATTTTGGTAGCTTGAAACTGGCCATGGTGGGCGTATTTACACCACAGAAATTGGCAAGCACCACAAACCAGAGCTTTAGCCCCCACCCCCAAGAGCCGGTTATTAAATGTTTACCAGCACACCACTGGCAGAAGCCGTGCAAGACGGTGCAGCCTCAGGCAGGATGTTGGGTGGACCAGGAACTATGTCAGGGAGAGTTAGAGGAAGCAAGGCAGTGTGCGTCCCTGAAACGGCAAAGCCAAGGGTGTGGCATGCGCGATGGAGAGGTAGCGGCTGACTCTGCCCAAATCTCTTTCTACAGGTCCTCAGGGATCGCACTGGCCCAAAGCACTTATGTCAGCTCACCTTCCAGCATCTGGCTCAGAGCCTCTCCCCATTTCTGTGATCACCGAGGGCTTCTTCCAGTTGCCCTGGGTGTCACTTGGACACCTTCCTGCTTGGCACAGTGTTGCTGCTCACACTCTCACTGTCCCTCTGGGCCTCTGGAAACACGCCTGCCCCAAGTGTGCACAGGTGTGGAGCTGCTCTTTGTCACAAGTCCTCAGTGATGAGTCACCAGTTCCTGGGGTGGGGGAAGAGTTCACTGGACACATGATAGTGTGGCCTGGGTCTCAAACAGCCTGGAGTAGGGAGCACTGACCAGGCTGGAAGGGAGGGGCGTACAGGGTGCCGCCCTCTGACCAGCAAGTTTCCAAGTTATGCCAAGTCAGGCCTCAACTCAGGCAGCACCGTCTTCAAGGGAGAAGCCAGGCAGAGGGTCCCAGTGGCTTATAGGCCCTGAGGGGCAGGACCAGGGACCCTGGGTTTACTGAAGGAAGGTGGGGTAGAGGCTGAATAAAGTACCTCAGCCAAAGGCAAGAAGAGTGGGGCTGAAGGGCTGGGGCCTGAAGTTGGGACGCCATTACCATTGCCATTCCCAGCCAAACATCAGTCTTTTTTTTTTTTTTTGAGACAGTCTTGCTATGTTGCCCAGGCTATCCTTAATTGATCCTCCTGTGAGGCCTCCCAAAGTGCTGGAATTAAAGCACGTTCCACCAAGCCCAGCCGAAGGCCAGTCTTTCAGGGCCTCAAAGGGGAACAGCATGATTAGAATGTATGCACAGCTGGCCGGGCACGGTGGCTCATGCCTGTAATCCCAGCACTTTGGGAGGCCGAGGTGGGCGGATCACGAGGTCAGGAATTCAAGACCAGCCTGGCCAACATGGTGAAACCCTGTCTCTATCAAAAATACAAAAATTAGCTGGGCATGGTGGCGTGTGCCTGTAATCCCAGCTACTTAGGAGGCTTGAGGCAGGAGAATTGCTTGAACCCAGGAAGTGGAGGTTGCAGTGAGCCGAGATTGTGCCACTGCACCCCAGCCCAGGCGACAGAGAGAAAAAAGAATGTGTGCACAGCCTCCAGGGAGGCCCTTGGCCCCAGGGTCTGAGGATAGGCCAATGGCCCTCCCTGGCCTCGGGCATCCCACCTGGGCCCTGTTGGGATGACTACCCTGGGGCTGTGTGGCAAACCAGCAAGGAGGCGGCTGCTGTGCGCTGAGCACCCTGGACAAGGCCCAGGAGGCTGCCGCAGAGACAGGGGAGGCTGGGGGAGGGGGAGGGAGGCAGGGACGGGGAATCAGCATCCCTGGGAGACCCCAGCAGCAGCCAAGACTCCAAAAAGGGCATGAAATAGTGGTCAGGTGGAAAAATGCAAAAACCAGGCCAAAGAGGAGAGAAGTTTCAGATTTTGTGAAACCCCCCTCCCCCAGAGACCCTGGAAATAGTGACAGGGAGGAGACCTCGCTCTCTGACTCACGGCTATTGCTGTGCCGCATGAGTGCACATGAGTGGGCAAGGTTGCTGGGGTACTAGGAGACCCCAGGACCAATAACCCCCATCCTAGGAAAGGAAGCAGAGTCAGGCAGGGTGAGGCCATCCTCTGGGGTGAGGCCGAGGCCCAGGCAACTGGATGTTTGTTGTTCCCGTGGCTGAGAGGAAGAATGGAGGGAGTGGCCATTGTCAATACAAAGATCTCAAGGAGAATCGGTTCATGAGTCAGGCCGACTAGAGCCAGTAAGGGGGGCCACGATCAACAATGGCGCTTCCAGAGGCCACCAAGGCCGAGGCCGTGATGTGGAGAGGATGGGCGGGGAGTGGCATCACACAACACCTGGAACTTGGGCTTCAGGGCGTCCTGGTGCTCTGCTGAGCCCGTCCGTGGGGGTCCTCTGGTGTGGCCTGGGATCCCAGAGCCATCAGCAGCTGCGGCGCTGCCCGGCCAGGGTGAGGGTTGAGCAGGCCTCCCTCCAGGCGGAGGCCTCCCCTCCCCACTCTCGCCATGTGGTCCACATGGGAACTGCCCGACTGCCCTGGTCGGGAGCAGATGGGACCCCCCACTTTCCCTTTCAAAGACAAAGCTGAGATGAGAGCTGCCGGTGGCTGGGCCTCCATCTCTGGAGGAAGCCATGGTACAGGAGGAGAGAGAGAGCCGCTATTCCGGAAGAGGCAGAGGGGCAGATCGCCCGGTGGAATCTGGTTGTTTCCAGCAATACCCGGCCCTGCTCAGCTTATCTGAGCCGATAAATCCCTGCCTTTAAAATAAAAAAGATATTTCAGGTTGGGTGTCGCTAGCAATCCAAAGGTTTATAACCTAAACACTGACCCTGGTCACTCAGACTTGGGATTGCTGCTTGAGTTTTGTGTGCCACATTGCTCCCATCTTCCTTCAAAACCCACCTTCAAGCCCAGTGTAACTCCGGTCCTTAAATTTTTAACTGTGAAACCACCTCCAACGCTCCACAGGCCCTTTACCCTTCCATCGGGAGGTGCCGATGGATGCCCAGGGCTCGGGTGCTTCCAGGGAAATCAGCATTTGGCTGGGCCCCTTCGGTTTGCTTAGGAGCAAACTCCTCTTTCTTTGAGTTCAAAACCACTCCAGGCTCCACTCCATCCTCCATCTCTCCTCCACTCCATCCTCCACGTCCTCCTCCACTCCTTCCTCCACTACATCCTCCACTGTTTCCTCCACTCCATCGTCCTCTCCACTCCCTCCTCCACTCCCTCCTCCACTCCTGCTCCACTCCATCCTCTACTGTCTCCTCCACTCAATCCTCCACTCCATCCTCCATCCTGAACCCCATCCTCCACTCCCTCCTCCACTCCCTCCTCCACTCCCTCCTCCACTCCATCCTCCACTCCCTCCTTCACTACGTCCTCCACTCCATCCTCCACTGTCTCATCTAATCCCTCCTCCACTGTCTCCTCCACTTCCTCCTCCACTGTCTCTTCCACTTCCTCCTCCACTCCCTCCTCCACTGTCTCCTCTACTCTCTCCTCCACTGTCTCCTCCACTCCCTCCTCCACTCCATCCTCCACTGTCTCCTCCACTCCATCCTCCACTCCCTTCTCCACTCTCTCCTCCACTCCATCATCCACTGTCTCCTCCACTCCATCCTCCACTCTCTCCTCCACTCCATCCTCCACTCTCTCCTCCACTCCATCCTCCACTCTCTCCTCCACTCCATTCTCCACTGTCTCCTGCACTCCATCCCCCACTGTCTCCTCCACTCCCTCCTCCACTCTCTCTTCCACTCCATTCTCCACTGTCTCCTCCACTCCATCCCCCACTTCCTCCTCCACTGCCTCCTCTACTCCATCCTCCACTACCTCCTGCACTCCATCCTCCACATCCTCCTTCACTGCCTCCTCCATTCCATCCTCCACTGTCTCCTCCACTCCATCCTCCACTCCCTCCTCCACTGCCTCCTCTACTCCATCCTCCACTGCCTCCTGCACTCCATCCTCCACATCCTCCTTCACTGCCTCCTCCATTCCATCCTCCACTGTCTCCTCCACTCCCTCCTCCACTCCCTCCTCCACTCCCTCCTCCACTCCATCCTCCACTCCCTCCTTCACTACGTCCTCCACTCCATCCTCCACTGTCTCATCTAATCCCTCCTCCACTGTCTCCTCCACTTCCTCCTCCACTGTCTCTTCCACTTCCTCCTCCACTCCCTCCTCCACTGTCTCCTCTACTCTCTCCTCCACTGTCTCCTCCACTCCCTCCTCCACTCCATCCTCCACTGTCTCCTCCACTCCATCCTCCACTCCCTTCTCCACTCTCTCCTCCACTCCATCATCCACTGTCTCCTCCACTCCATCCTCCACTCTCTCCTCCACTCCATCCTCCACTCTCTCCTCCACTCCATCCTCCACTCTCTCCTCCACTCCATTCTCCACTGTCTCCTGCACTCCATCCCCCACTGTCTCCTCCACTCCCTCCTCCACTCTCTCTTCCACTCCATTCTCCACTGTCTCCTCCACTCCATTCTCCACTGTCTCCTCCACTCCATCCCCCACTTCCTCCTCCACTGCCTCCTCTACTCCATCCTCCACTACCTCCTGCACTCCATCCTCCACATCCTCCTCCACTGCCTCCTCCACTCCATCTTCCACTCCCTCCTCCACTCCATCCTCCACTGTCTCCTCCACTCCCTCCTCCACTCCCTCCTCCACTCCATCCTCCACTCCCTCCTCCACTCTCTCCTCCACTCCATACTTCACTGTCTCCTCTACTCCCTCCTGCACTCCCTCCTCCACTCCCTCCTCCACTCCATCCTTCACACCCTCCTCCACTCCATTCTCCACTGTCTCCTCTACTCCCTCCTTCACTCTCTCCTCCACTCCATCTTCCACTCCATCCTCCACTCCCTCCTTTACTCCATCCTCCACTCCCTCCTTTACTCCATCCTCCACTCTCTCCTCCACTCCATCCTCCACTCCCTCCTTCACTGTCTCCTCCACTCTTCTCCACTCCATCTTCCACTCTCTGCTCCACTCAGGAAAACAAGTTTCCACCTTCACTTTTATTTCAAAATCGTGAGGGTTCTCTTGGTGTCGTGTATAAATGTAAGATGATGAAGGGACAAAAGAGGGGACGATGTGGCCTGTGATTAAGGAATTCAGCACAGAGATTAAAGGTGGGACAGATGGTGACAGTGGCAGTGCCCGGCTTGAGGTCCAGACTCAGCTCTGGGCTCTTTTGGTGGATGATACCTGGGCCACAGCCTCGGCCATGGGGCCCAAGGTTCGTGCTGAGGATTTTAAGGTCTCCATCAGGCACAGGCAGCAGTGGGCCCAGCAAACTGGACTGAAAAGTTCACGGTCATAATTGTAGTTAAATAAAACTCAGAAACTCAATCTGGCCCAGGGGTGAAATACACCACAGTTCTTTCCCACACAGTGGTTTGGCTAATGAAAAGTTTACTGCTGGACTGTGAGGCTCCATGACCAGTGGCCGTGGGTGGGGACAGGCAGGCACTGCAATGCTTTGACTGGGCTTCACGCCCCACCTAGGGGCTCTGGCCTCGCAGCACTGTCTCCAGGCCCAGGACCCTGCAGCACGCCGCACTGGCCCTGCCCCTCTGCCCTCACCCACTCTCTGGCTGGTCTCAGGGGTCAGACAGCAAAGCAGGTCCCCTAAGCCAGACAGACGTGGCATCAAACCTCATAGCCTTCCAAAGTGATGGAGACACAGCAAAAGCTGACGCCTGTCACCTGTGAGTCAGGCTCCAGTTCTCTCACCAAGGCCTGTCACCAGAAGCCCTGAGTCCCTGTTACAGCGGCCTTCTGCTCTTACAGCAGCAAACCCAGCACTGAGCTTTTCTCTTCTGCTCTGTTGGTTCTCCAACATCTACCATCAGCAGCCACCCCCACTCCTGATGTCACCCTCCCATGTTAAGGATAGATCCCAGTTCCACTCTCCAGAATCTTGGGTCCTCTGGCTCTGAAAATGCCCTGAATCTCTCCCACCCTCATCTCAGCCCATCAGTGACCCTCTTCCTGCCACCCACCCGCTCGTATACCCAGGGCTCCTGTTAACCTTCCAGCCCTGAGTCCTGCGGGATGACAGCCCAAGAAGAAGAGGGCACAGGGGTTCCACCCGGCGACGAGAGGGTCTAAGCAGGGATGAGAGGAGGGGCCCAGCCTCTGCTCCTCCTCTTGTCCTGGTGCCTCTCGCTCCATAAATTCCCAGAAGCAAGATGGCGCCGTGGGCCTAAAGCTGGCTTAAACCAGTATGATTTCAGGGGCAAGACCAAACTGCTGTTCTGAATTTTAGTCTGCGATTGGGCCAAAATGGCATTATCACTTTCCTGGGCAGAGGATCCTCATTTCTGAGTCCCTGTCCTATGCCGGGGCCAAGGGCTCCAGCCGCAGTGGCAGCAAAGCCAAGACTCTCCCCTAACTCAGCATGGAGGGGAGGGAAGGAAGACCAGGGCCAGGCAGCGGGCTGGGAGTCGGGGGTGTGGGAGCCAAGACGGGGATTGGACTAGGGCCAGGGAGGGCCCTGAAGGTAGGTGCTAAGCTGAGGTGTGTGAGGGACCCTCTGGGAGGTCTTGACCCCATGGGATGCGGAGTTGGGTTTTCCTAGCCCTGGCTTCTGCCTCCGTCCCCCTGGCCTACAGCCCCTGCATGCCTTGGTCCCTGCCTGCTCCTCCCAATGCCACCGCATGCCACCTTTAGGCTCTTGTGGGACCTCAACTCCTCAGCTTCCTGCCCCTCTCCACCTCCAGCTCTCAGACCTTTCCCCTCCCTGTCACTGAACGCACTGTGAGGCCCTTGCTTTGAGAGGGCAGGAAGGGCCTGGGACTGTTCCCACAGTGTCCTGTCGGGGCCAGGCACAAGCTCAAACTTAAATGTGCATATGGGTCACTGGGCAGGGCCTCGCGGGCCTGGGAGCTTGCACTCTAAGGAGCCCAGGTGCTGTCGATGTTGCTTAGCTTCTGGTCGCAATGCAAGGGTCCCTTCCTGAGCTCACCACATGCTGGGGTCACTCCGGGCTGTGGCTACCACTGGGCCTCGCTTCTGCCTTCTGCAAAAACCACAAACTCCCCAGGGCAGCACATGTGTCAAAGACGTCTTTTTAACAGCTTTATTGAGGTATAATTGACAACAATCAACTCTATGTGTTTAAAGTATACAATGTGGTGAATTTTGACGTATGTAAACAACCATAAAATCATTGCCATAATCAAGATCGACACAGTCAACGTCACTCCCAACAGTTTCCTCTGGGCCCCTTGTAATTCCTCCCACCTCACCCCATGTTTAGGCAATTGACATTTCTTGTCATGATAGATTAGTTTGCACTTTCTAGAATTTTATACATACAAGGTAAGGCAAGATAGGTGGGTGGGGACAGGCAGGCGCTGCAATGCCTTGGCTGAGGTTCATACCCCACCCAGGGGGCTCTGGCCTGGCAGCCCTGTCTCCACACCCAAGACCCTGCAGCACGCTGCCCTGGCCCTGCCCCTGCCCCTCTGCCCTCACCCACAGTGAAGACACCTCATCACACAAGATATATTCTTTTTTTGACTGGCTTCTTTCATTCAGAATAATTATTTTGAGATTCATCCCTGTTGTGGTGTGTACCAATAATTTAGTCCTTTTTATTTATTTTTTTATTTTTATTTTTATTTATTTATTTTTTGAGATGGAGTCTCACTCTGTCGCCCAGGCTGGAGTGCAATGCCATGATCTCAGCTCACTACAAGCTCCGCCTTCTGGGTTCAAGCCATTCTGACTGCCTCAGCCTCCCGAGTAGCTGGGACTACAGGTGCCCACTACCACGCCCAGCTAATTTTTTTGTATTTTTAGTAGAGACGGGGTTTCACCACGTTAGCCAGGATAGTCTCGATCTCCTGACCTTGTGACCCACCCGTCTTGGCCTCCCAAAGTGCTGGAATTACAGGTGTGAACCATCGCACCTGGCCTAGACCTTTTTATTAGTAGTAGTATTCCATTGTACAGATATGTCACAATTGGTATATGTGCCTACTACAAATAAAGCTGCTGTGAACGTTCATGTACACATCTCGGTATGGACACATATTCTGTTTCTCTTCGAAATGTATAAAAGTATACGTTTAACTTATTAAGAAGCCATCCTGGCAGGGTGCAGTTGCTCATGCCTGTAATTCCAACACTTTGAGAGGCCAAGATGGGAGGATCATTTGAGGCCAGAAGTTTGAGACCAGCCTGGGCAACATACTGACACCCTGTCTCTACAAAAAAGAAAAGAAAAGAGAAAGAAAGAAACCATCTTAACAGTTTTCCAAAGTTATACCAATTTATATTCCCACCAGAAGTGTATGAGAGTTCCTTCCAGTTGCTCCACATCCTCACCAACACTTGGTATGGTCAGTCTTTCTAATTCAAACATTCTAATGGGTGTGTAGTGCTTTCTCGCTATGGTTTTAATTCATGTCTCCCTAACGACTAATGATGTTGAGCAACTTTTCATGGGAGTATTTGTCATCCAAATGTCTTCTTTGGTGAGGTGTCTGTTCAAATCTTTTGCTAATGTTTCGATTGGGTTGTTTATTTCTTATTTATCACATTTGAGAGTCCTTTACATATTCTTGATACAAGCCCTTTATCAGACATGTACTTTGCAAACAGTTTCTCCCAGTCTGTGGTTTGTCTTTTCATGCTTTTCCAAATGTCTTTCAAAGAGCAGAAGTTCTTAATTTTGATGAAGTCCAATTTATCAATTTTTTTATTTTAGGAGTCACGTTTTTGGTGTTGTATCTAAGAAATGTTTGTTTCCATTTCAGTGCCTGGCCCTAGGCATGTATGCCCCTGTTGCTCAATCGATGCTTGTGTCCGGCAGAGCAAAGGTTGAGGCAGGCTGGCCAGGGGACTTTGGCTATAGATGAAGGAAGACTAGAGGTGCTAGGAGACATGACTCCAGAGGGCTGAAGAAACACTGGTAGTACCTTGAGATGTCCCAGGAGGTGAGCAGGGCAGGCTGCAGCTGCGAAGGGAGGCTTGGGGCAGGGAGGTGCAACTTGGGAGCTTGGATGCTGTGTTCTCCTGCCATTGGTGGCAAATGGCATCTCTCTCCTTTCCTTCCTCTCCCTCCTCTCCTCCTGTCCTTCCTTCCTTCTTTATTTCTACCTTCTTTTTATTTCTTGCTTGCTTGTTTGTGAGCTGGCTTTACATCTCTTTTGTGAACTCTTTGCCCTATTTCTCTCCTGGGGTCTTCTTGTCTATCCATGTAGGGGACCTCTGCATGTAGTAAAGGCACCAACCTTTTCTTTCCTATTGCTCCCAATCTTCCTCGGAATCATGATTTTCTGTCTTTTGACCCTGCCAACCTTTGCAGGCTTTGACCAAACCACCATAGAACATTCTCAGACAAGTCACTTCTCTCGGGCTCCCAAGTGTGCTCTCTCTCCCCAGTGACCCCAGACCTGCTGGGGTGGAGGAAGGGGTCCATCTATTTAGGTGAGGAAGGGGTAGATCTGGGTCTTCTAGAAGAACCTTTGAAAGCTCTGTAGCCGGGTGTGGTGGCGCATGCCTGTAGTACCAGCTACTTGGGGGGCTGAGGTGGGAGGATCGCTTGAGCCCAGGAGGTCAAGGCTGCAGTGAGCCAAGATTGTGCCACTGCACTCCAGCCTGGGCAACAGAGTGAGACCATGTCTCAAAAAGAAAAAAAAGAAAGCAAGCTCTGATGCTCAAGAAGACTTGTCATTCTCACAGCCTTTGCTGCCCCCACCAAAAGTTTCCCCATGTTCTGGTGCCCCTGTCTCCTCCCCATCTGCTAGGGCAAGCCGTTTGTGGGAGACAGATCACAATAACAGCATCAGTCTGGAATCTTTAGTCATGAGTGACCAAAACCGCAAATGAAAAATTATTGGCTCCTGTAACCAAACCAGGGGAGGCAGGGTAGCACCTAAATTGCCACACAAACATAGTGGCTTAAAACAGCTCACATTGACCATCTCACAGTTTCTGCAGGTCAGAAGTCCAGGCCGGCTCAGTTAGTTCTCAGCTCAGGATTTTATAAGGTTGGAATCAAGGTGTCTGTCAGCCACCGGGGCTTTACTGGGAGGCTCAGGAAGCTCTTGGGTCTAGGCTCATCAGAGCATGGGCAGAATCCAGTTCCTCAAGGGTGTGGGACTGAGGTTCCTGTTTCCTGGCTGGTGTCAGCCAGGGCTGCCCTTGGCTCCTCAAGGACTCCTCTGGAGTCTCTGGACCAAATATGGGTCCAGTAAAGGAGGCCAAAGCCATCTCATGCGCAGAATCTCTAACTTTCTCTTCTGCTGCATCACCTCTGCTTGCAGCCAGCAACAGTTCCTTGCTTTTAAGGACTTGTGTGATTAGATTGGACCACCCCAGATAATCCAAGATAATTTTTCTGTTTTAAGGTCCATGACCTTAATTACATCTGCAAAGGCACTTTTTTCCCTGTGACCTAACATAGTCCCAGGTTCCAGGGACAAGGGTATGGATATCTTTGGGGAAAGAACATTCATTTGCCCACTGCAGGGCCTCGAAACCAGGATTCCAGCCCTGTTCAGACTCTGGTTTCTCTGTTTTGCTTTGCGTGTTGTTTCAGTCTTTTCCCTGCAGTGAAGGGGCCTGGGGTGCACAGCACAATATTTCCCCAATATATTCAGAGTCACACCCTAAAAACCCTGATGATCAGAGACCAGTGCCCTTTGAAAATCCCCAGGGAAGGGCCTTGATTGACCCAGCTCAGGTCACAGGCCCATCCCTCGGACCAAGCACATTGTTGGGGTGCAAGGGGTATAAGGTACCATGACTGGTCCAACCTGGCCAAGAGGCCACCCCTGAGACTAGAGGAGTGAGGTCTCTACTAAAAGATGGAGACAGGCGCTAGCTACAAACCCAGAAATGATGTTGTGATTAGCATCATAGGGGGCCACCTGTGGACCCTGCTAGGGGCTCAGGGAGGCTGCTGCCTTTAGTGCTTCACTGCAACCCTGTGAGGTCACACTATTATTATTGTTGTTTTTGAGAAAATATATAATAATAATATTATTTATTATCATTTATGCTGGAAAGCAGTGGTGCAGTCATGGCTCACTGCAGCCTCAATTTCCCAGGCTCACCTCAGCCTCAGCCTCCAAAACCACAGGCACGCACCACCACACCCTGCTAATTTTTAAATTTTTGTAGAGACGGGAGTCTCACTGTGGTGCCCAGGCTGGTCTTGAGCTCCTGAGCTCAAGTGATCCTCCTGCCTCCGTCTCCCAAAGTGCTGGGATTACAGGCGTGAGCCACCATGCCTGGCCGGGTTGCATTATTAACGCTACTCTAATGGCACCAAGTCCCAGCCCCACCACCCACCTGCCTCAGTTTCCTTCTCTGTAAAATGGGACTAATAAGAATCTGTGCCTGGCCAGGCTGTAGGGCTGCTGGGGAAGCAGAGAGGAGGGTGTGTGTGAGGAGGCCTTCGGCCAGAGCCTGGGAAGGACTTCTGGAGCCCTCCAGCTCTCCAGCCCACCTCTCTCCCAGGGCAGCAGAGCCACGGGCAGAGAGATCTGGCGGGCCTAGTGGGAGCAGGGCTGCCCAGCCTGCACCTGGCCAGGCTCAGCTCCATGAAAAGGCAGCCATTCAGGGCCAGCTTGGACGGCGGCCGGGTGACGAGAGACAGGGAGCCCTGTGCTCCGGAGAGGAAGCAGGCCTCCGTGTGGCCTCAGCGTGGGGCTGAGCTGCCAGCTCGGGAGGGGAGGCGCCCGAGAGGGAAGACTAAGCTAGTGTTTGGGGCCGAGGGGCTGAAAGGAGGCTGTGTGTACCCAGGCTGGCCGCCCGGCGGGCGGGATGTGAGTCATGGTGGCCTGGGGGAGGGTGCTGCCTGGGCCCAGCTGTCCAGGGCGAGGGGCACAATGCCCACCGCGGGTGAATATGTGGCAGTGTGTGCTGGGGGTGGGGCTGAGGCTCTGCACATCTGGCCGGGCCGCCCCAAGCTCCCTGGGGTGGGCACACCCCATTGCCCTCTGAATATAGCTGCCCCTCCTCCCTGCCCAGGTCTCCAGGCTGCCATGCTGGCAATGTGGTCCCGCAGTTGCTCAGCCAGTGGGCATCAGCCCCGCCCTCCTGTGTGCTGCCCACCAGGAAAACGGAAAGGCCGGTCCCTGCTCTTAGTGGTGCCCCGTGTGGTGGGACAGGTGGAGGAGGGACAGACAGAGGAGGCTCGTGCAGGGGAACGCCAGCCAAGGAGGGAGCGCCTGCTCCAAGGGAGGGGGCATTTGAGGTGGGTTTTGAAAGATGAGCAGGAACTCACTGGATTCTAAAAGGTGGGTGGAGAGAGCACATTTGAGCAGAAGGAAGGCTGGGATCTGAGTGAACGGAGACCAGGGTTGCTGGATTGAGGTTGGGGGCAGATGCGGGTGGTGTTAAGGGTTTGTGGACAGTGCCCAGAGGGCCCTGAAGGTCATGGGAGGCACAGACTTGAGAACTTGGGCAAGGATCACAAGGGCTGCTCACGGATGTAACAGGGCCCTGCCTGGTCCTCAGCCCCTTCCCAAGGGCCTACCAGGCAGAGTTTCACTGGTAGCAGATGAGCTGGCTTGGGGAGGCCCCTTCCACCTGGGAAAGGCCATGGACATGGTGTGTGTGTACGTCTCTGGCTGTGTGTGGATGGGTGTGGGTGTGTGTGTTTTACCAAGTGTGCATGCATCTCAGGTGTGTGAGGGTTACGTGCATGTCTGTGTATCTGACCTCTATGTGTATAGGCATGGTTTGTGTCTCTCCAAATATGCATGTGTGTCTGTATGTGTATGCATGTCCCTGAGTGTGTGTGTTCATGCGTCTCGGTTCACACGTATGCCTGCGTGTTTCCGTGTGTGTGTTTGTGAGAGTGTGTGTCTATGTGTGCCCACCAGCGCCCCTGCCGACAGCAGCCTAGGTGCAGCCCCGCCGCCCTGTGTCTGGGGCGCGCTGCTTCACTTCTTCTTTGCCTTCTGAGCCCTCTTTGCTGGGCTTCCAGTTCCTCGGCATCTTTGAACTCCAGCTTCTTTCTCTGGCTGCCCAGCTCCACCCTGACTTTCCTGGGTCCCAAACCCAAAAAGCCCGGAGCAGCCAATGGGTGCCTGGGCACAGGAAAGGGTCCAGAGAGCTGCCCAGCCCCAGAAGGAGCTGCGTCCTCCCTCCACTGGCCAGCCTGTGGCTCCTCCCCACCCCAGAAAGAAGGGCTGATCAGGAGCACATGTGGAGGCATTTCCCAGCACCTCCCACCTGATTCTCCAACCTTCTGGGACTCTCATCTAGGGTTCTGTTTTGGATGACCTGAGAGTCCCAGGGGCTTGGCATGAGTGGGAGACCAGGCCCAGGCATCTCTGCGGCTGCTGAGTGAGCCTCTGGAACCAGGTTTTCTTGATAACAGCAGCTTCCTTTGACGGATCTGCCCACTCCAGGCTGTTCTCATGGGGCTGCAAATCTCAGGACTTGTCCCAACCACAGAAGGGAATGCATAACCCAGGCCTGACCAACTGTGGTACCCCCGCCCCCCCCGCAACGTGATCATTGGCCTAGGTTGGGGACATGACTGAAGTGAGACTAGTGAGAGTCCTTCCCTGGACATCTGTATATGGAGGCCAAGACAGGGAAAAACCTCTCTTTTCTCTGAGGTCCCTGAGATGAGGTGACAAATGCCTCAGCCCATTTGCGAGCCTGTGTTTCTCCTGCTCTTCATGAAGAAGCCCGCAGACCTTAGGGAAGAGCTAGGGGCTGGGCAACTGTCCAGAGAGAGAGGCTGTGGAGGGAGAGGGGATCCTGTTATATGAGCCAACAAATCCCTCTGGCTGGAGCCACCTTGGGTCGGGCTGCTGTCTGTCACAACCAGAGGAGCCCTGAGCGATCCCTGCCTGGAACCACACAGCTGGGTTTCCAGGGAGCACCTTTGCCTGGCCCTCGACATGCCTCATCGTTCCTCCCTGGCCTTCTCAGATCCTGCACAGAGGCTGTGGACACCCTCTTCCATTCCTCAAGCTCTAAACCCACTTTTGCTTCCTCAACTGCCACCTATTTCAGTGGGAAATTTTAACTTCCTTAACTCGTTCCTTTCTGGCCCCAATTGCTTCCATTGCCGCTTCCCCATTCTGTCCTCCTCCTGCCCAGGTTCAGTGACGCAGTGGCCCTCCTCTGGCCCTGGCTCAAGGCCCACAAAGAGAGCAGGGATTGGAGGGCTCAAAACCGGTGGTTCCCAAACCTGCCTACACTTTGAGAATCACTGGGAATCTCTGGGGAATTACAGTCTCCTAGGCAGCATCCTTGCTTGCAGGCTCTGGAATTGGTAAGAAGCACCTCCTCTGGGAGGGCAAGGTGTCTTCCTGGTTGTTGGGCTTGGCTTTATTGGGCAGGACTGGGCCATGGAAGGGCACATCAGGGTTCCCTGCAGCAGGATGCTGCCTGGCATGCTGCTTCTATGAGAGCCCTGCTTGCAGCCTTTTTTTTTTTTTTTTTTTTAAGATGGAGTCTCACTCTGTCACCCAGGCTGGAGTGCAGTGGCACAATCTCGGCTCACTGCAAGCTCCGCCTCCTGGGTTCAAGTGATTCTCCTGCCTCAGCCTCCCAAGTAGTTGGGATTCCAGGCACCCGCCACCATGCCCAGCTAATTTTTATATTTTAGTAGAAACGGAGTTTCACCATGTTGATCAGGCTGGTCTTGAACTCCTGACCTCAAGTGATCTGCCCGCCTCAGCCTCCCAAAGTGCTGGGATTACAGGCCTGAGCCACCATGCCCGGCCACATGCAGCCTCTTTAAACTTTTTCCTGTTTCAGTTCAACGCCTTGTGATCTGGGCTTCTTTCTGGCCCAGTCTTCCCTTGGGCAAGGGGAGTTCCCAGACTCCAGACCACCCACGCCTTGAAGACACGGTCATCTCCTCCTACCTCTCTGCTTGCTCTATCCTGGCCTTCTCCTCCTCCCACCCCTTCAAAGGAAGACCTGTCCCCCAGGGAAATGTGTTCTCCCTTTTCATTTTCCATCCCTACTTCCCTTCCTGCCCTAGATCCACACACTGCCTTGGCTTCACACGGGAGCCATTTCTGGGAGACAACAGTTTACCTGGAGGCACTCCCCCAGTGCTTGTCTGGGTAGTGACCCCCTTGACTCAGCAGCCTTGAGGTCCCTCCTGTACTGCCCTGCAGGATGGGTCAGGTTCTCTGCAGAGGATATTGGTGGCCTTCAAGGACGAGAGGTAGTTGAGAAAGCGTAGGTCTCACCCCACCCTTCCCCATCGGGTGGCATGTTATAATGAAATCAACTCTCAGACCCAACAGCTACCCTACTGGAAACATCTGTTAGCACGAAGCACAGAAACAGACACCCTGCCCTGCCCACAAGCTCAGGGAAGTCCCACTCTGTCCTGTCACAACAGCTTTTGTCAGGGTGAATTCAAGGACATGCTCACCAATGACTAGCTAACCTCCAGTCAGAGCACCACCTGTGGGGGCCCAGAACCACTCAGAGAAAGTTCTAGACCCGGGGCACTGCCCTGCTGGTGGCTGGGCTTGCCCAGGCACAGGCAGAGGGGACTTGCGGTGCCTCTTCCCAGGCACACATCTTCAGCAACACTCTTTTTACTACAGAACAATGATTTCCGACCCTCCCGTGTTAATGTACAGACCCTCTGCTGTGACAGTAGACAACCACATTTGAAGTGCTGGCTGTGGCTGCCCCTGGAGTGTAGACTGCTGCTCAGGGTCTTTCAAAAACACCAACTAAGATTAACTCATACGCTCACAAAATCACAGCAGCACTGAGGCGATTACAGCCAGCATAGCTGCCTGCCCGTGGCCCCTGCTGGGCTCTGCGCTCTCGCCCCACGATGGCCACCTCTCTGCCAGGCACGCAAGACTCCTCACCTTCTGCTTTGGGGGTCCCTCTGACCCAAGTTGGCCCCCACCTTGTCCAGTCAAGCCACTGACCCAGTGTGTTTTCTGGCCAGTCAGATACTCCCATCCTTGGGTCTCTGCAGCCCTCGCCTCTGGGCAAAGGCCTGTGCTGAGGTTACCAGCAGGGTTGGATTCCAACCTATTCTGGAAGGTTGAAGGGGTGGGATATAAAAGAAAGTGGAGGTGGAGGTGGGGATGGGCTGAGGAGCCAAAAGATGTACTGGGGAAGGGGGCATTTCTTGGGGTCCTCCAACGTCCTGGCTCACAAGCTTCCCCCTCCAAGGGAGCAACCTGAGGTGCACAGAGTGGCCTTGTGACAAGGACACAGAACCCACCTCCACCTTGGCTTGGGACTCCTGCAGCCTATGCAGCCAGCTCATCCGTCACCCACCCTCTTCTCCTGGGATCCGCCACTCTGGAACTTCCCTCTACCTCTGGGCTCTGCCTTCAGCCAGGGTTGGGGACAGCAGGTAGGCAGATCCCATCGCAGACAGGCCTGCCTTCCTCAGGGCCTCGCTTAAATCCACAGGAATCTGCTGGGGCTCTGCCCTCTGGCTGGGGCAGGTGGAACTGGCCAGATTGGCGGTGGGGGGACCACTGTGCTTGCCATAGTGACTGGCCCAGCTGCCCCACAGGGGAGCACATTGGAGTAACAGGGGAGGCTGACCCGAGCCTGGCCCAGCTCCACATTCCCCACCCCCACCCCCACCCCACCATCAGGGACTCGCATTTAATTGTCACTCATTTCCCCTCTCTGAATTCAAACTAGGCACAGATCAAATGATTCCATGATGACAAACCACCTGTCTCAACTGACCAGATTCCACTGGCAAACACTCCGCTGACCTTGGGCAGCTCCCTCTGCTCCCACCTCCTCTGGCCCTTGTGCTTCTGGGGCTTTGTAGAGTAGCTGGACATCAATGATAACACTAACAGTAGCCGGCCTGCCACCAAGTTCTTTACATAGGGGATGCCTATGTCTGTGCTTCATTGGCGTCATCTCACAAGGCCCTGAGCTGGCAGGAAATTGAGGTCTCAAGGGGAAAAGCCACCTGCCCCCAGTGGCAACCAGGAAGTGCAAGACTCTGACCCAACCCCCATGCCTGCCATCCCCAAACATGGGCTCAAAACCCCTTCCCAGGGACGGCTGTGTCCACCCCTCAGCAGGAGGAGGAGACCCCACAGCACCGGGTGAGAGGTCAGTGCTGAAGCCAGGGAGGCAGCTCTCAGCAGGGCACCTGTGTGGAGCCAGGGAAGCCAGGGCCACACTTGCAGGGTGAAGTGGGGAACCCGGAAGGCTGGGCAGTGGAGCAAAATGCTTGGTGCCCTGCGGGAATGGGTGGCCAAGGCTACACTGGGATGAAGGGAGCCGTGGAGCTGCAGAATCTGCGGGTGGCCCTCAGTGGCAGGCAGCCAGGCCAACAGGGGCTTTGGGCTGCAGGTCAGCCCCTCCCCTGCTCTGGAACTTTTGGAGGGCCATTACAAAGGACATCAGCCCCAAGATACTCCTCTGAAATTCTGCCTGAAAGGCCCTTCACATTCCCTAATTGGCACTTACAACATTCCAGAACATTCTATGGTACCTTAAGTTTCGCCTCCCCCTCCAAGGGGCCCTTGAACCTTAAGGATAGGGCAGAAGGGGCTCCTCACCCTGGCCTCGAGGGCTTAGGATCCAGCTGAGGACTCCTAGCCTCCCTGTGTGCTGGGCAGGAAAGTAGCTCCTTGTCACTGCTGTCCCTGGGAAAGGAAAAAAGGTTGAGGAAGGGCTCAGAGCCAGCCTTCAGACCAGGCAGGAAGGGTTCAGAGCTAGCCTTTAGGCCATGCAGGCCTCCTGGATGTGCTTACTAACTCTGGGCTCGCTGTTCTCTGAGCTGGCTGGGAGTTCCCCTCTGCACCCCCGTTTCCTCCCCTGTAAGGTGGGAATAATAGTGTATGCCTCTAGGATTAAGTGAACCAGTCATGCATGGGCCCAGAACCAGGTTTGGCATATTGTAGCTGCTCAGTGGACGTTAGCTGTTATGACTGGACCACAACGTGCTTCCGTTTCAATTCTATGGGCATTTTGGAGGTCCTGCTGGATGCTAAGCACCGAAACCTCAACCCGGAACAAGACCAGAACAACCTGAGCAACAACAGGACCAGCGATGGCTCTCCCTGCTGGAGGATTCCGGAAGTCACCTGGCTGGACCAAGCCCTCTCCGTGTTCTCTGTCAGCCCACTCCCCAGAGCAGCTAGGCCTGATGTGCACAAGCAGACTAATAAAGGCTTGAGGACAAAAAGGGTTTTGAGTGATAAGTGAAAAAAGAAAGGAGATAGGGCTGGGCCAACAGGCCTTCCCTTGGTGGTGGGGAACCCTCAGAGGTGGGAGGAACCCCAGAGGTGAAGAGAGGGACATGGTGGGGGCACAAAAAAGGCTTCCAGAGCCACAGCCTGGGCGAGTCCTGACATGGAGCCCAGTCTCATACGGCCTCTTTCCCTAGTGGCTGGCTTTGCTCCTGGCCCTAGGTAGCCCAACAGCTGGGCAAGGGGTCTGTCTGGGCAGGGGAAAGGTGCAGGGGCAGAAGGTAGCAGAGGGAGAAAAGGACACCCTGTCTGCCTCTGGCCCCAAAGACAAGTCCGAATGGGGCCAGAGGGAAATGGCTGGGCCTTGGGGTGCCCCAGGGTCTTGGAGGGGACCGGGTGTTCAGGTTTCGCACAAGTACAGGAGGGACCGGCGACTGCCCTCCCCCCGCCCCGGGAGGCTCCGCCAGGGACAGGCGTCCCCGGGATTGGAGGTGACCCCCGTGGGCTCCGAAGCCCCGCCTCGGCCATGCACTGTCTACTAGGCGCGCTTGGGGAGCCTAGGGGCCGTCTCGGAGAAATGGGGTGGTCCCCGCCAGGCGGCGGCGGGGCGGGCCCGGGGCGCCGAAGGGGTTAAGGCACCTGGGCCACCGCCCCTGCCGGCCCCTCCTCCCGCGGCCGGGAAGAGGAAAGTCGCGGCGGGGGCGCGGCCCGGCCTCCGTCCCCACCCGCCCGCCGTCCCGCCGGCCCGAGCCGTGGCGCCCAGAGCTGCGAGCCGCTCGCACCTCCGCCGCTCCGGCCCGGGCCGCCATGTCGCTGTGGTGAGTGGGGCGGGGGGCCGTCGGGGGCCGGGGCGGGGGCGTGGGCCCGGGGCTCCCCCTCCTCCGTGGCCACAGACGGGCGCCGGGACTCCCGGGATGGGAGATGCCCCCGCGCGCGCCGCGCCGGCCTCAGTTTCCCGGGGGCGGATGGGCGGGCGCGGCGGCGGCGGCGGGAGATGTTCGCGGTACGCGGCCCCGGACCCGTGGGGGGCGTCGAGGGGTCTCGGGGCGCCGCGCTCAGCTCTCCGGCCCCGCGGCCCTGGACACCGCTCCAGGACCCCGGCGGCTGGGACCCCAGGTCTTGCCGGCAGCTGGGTCCCCTCGCCCTTCCAGACCCCTGAGGGCCCCCTGCGTCCGGGCCACTCTCCTCCTCTCGGGGCTTCCTTCCGCGGGACCTCGGACCGCCGCCCGCCCGGCCCCTCTCCGCCCCTCCCGGGCTTTCCCTACGAATGGAGCGGACCCGGCAGGTGGAGCGCCCGCAGCCCAGGGCCTCGCCGCCTTCCTGATGCACCCCCCGACCTCCCCCGTCCCGGCCTCGGTGGGCGGCTTCCCTGGAACCCCTAGGGCTGGCAGGGCCGGATCCGGAGCCCTCCGTTTCCTCCCCGGAGAGCTGGACCTTGGGTCACACCCCCCAGCCTGCACCTAAGGTGCCCCTGTCTTCCTCCAACCACATGCCCCAGCAACCTGGGCACCCTATGGGGAAAATGTCGCTCTATGGGGCTCAGCCTGCATTCACCCTGGGGCCTGGACCTGCAACCGGACCAGCCCTCAGGGCAACCCAGGCGTCTCCACGGGCTGCCTGTCTCTCCTGGCACCCTGCTCCTCCCCCTTAGAGGTCAGCGCCATCTCTCTGCTAGGCTGGCCCTGGAAGGCCACTCTGCTGTCCCCAGAGCTCTCAGCCCCCAGGTCTCCACTGGGGAGGGTGGGGCAGGTGTCCTGGCAGCCCCCGGAGGGTGAGATGAAGAGAGGAGGTCCTTCAGGACAGGGGCTCAGGCCCCAGGGCTTGGGACGACCAGCACTTCTGGCAGAGAGCTCTAATTTCTGCTTCTGAGATGGGTGTGGACCAGGGTTGGGGTAGGGGGGTCTCTGGGCAAGAAGGGTCCCTCAAGGGCTGGAGCTGCAAATGTGCCCCCTCCCAGGGAGTAGAGCTGTAGCCTCATGTCTTCTAATGGGGTGTTATGAGCTGGGGATGTTAAGGTAGGGGTGAGGGGCAGTGCCATGCCAGAGGTGCTCACTGCATCCTTGGGCCTCCATCAACCATGAGGGCTGCTCTTTGTTGGGTGAGACAGACTGGAGAAGGGGGAGGAGGGCCAGTCTTCCTCAGGTCCCAAGCTCGAGCCACTCTCCAATGTGCCCCACATGTGATGGAGCTCCCGGGCAGCACAGAGGGTCAAAGGGTGCCCTCTCAATGACTCTGGCTCCGAGTCACCTAATGATACCGATACCTACTGCTGTGGGTAGGTACACCACAGGGAAATGAAAGGCATTGGGGTTCCAGGCGTGGGGAACAGGGCAGAGGTTTCCACCTGAGGCCCTCCTGTTAAGGTGACAGCATTCCCCTAACTGTGCACCCGCTGCCTGGTACTTTATATAGCACTCCAATCCTGTGTTTTAGCCCCATTTGGGGGAAGAAGAAATCGTGGCTCAGAGTGGTTGTAAACCACTCATTCAGCTTGTAAGCGTCAGGGCCTGATTCCACAGTGCTCCTTGAGGAGAGGGCAGGGTGGGAGAAAGAAAGGGCAGGGTGGGAGAGGAAGCGGGACCCTACCCTGACAGCTTAGGGACTCCGGGACTGAGCCTGTGCCCAGGTCCACTTGCCCGTCTGGGACCACCCAGCCTCCCAAGGGGGGCACCAGGAGAGCCCTGGGCTCATCTTTTCTCTCTCCTCTGTACTGTCCGCTCTCCCCCACAGGAAGAAAACCGTCTACCGGAGTCTGTGCCTGGCCCTGGCCCTGCTCGTGGCCGTGACGGTGTTCCAACGCAGTCTCACCCCTGGTCAGTTTCTGCAGGAGCCTCCGCCACCCACCCTGGAGCCACAGAAGGCCCAGAAGCCAAATGGACAGCTGGTGAACCCCAACAACTTCTGGAAGAACCCGAAAGATGTGGCTGCACCCACGCCCATGGCCTCTCAGGGGCCCCAGGCCTGGGACGTGACCACCACTAACTGCTCAGCCAATATCAACTTGACCCACCAGCCCTGGTTCCAGGTCCTGGAGCCGCAGTTCCGGCAGTTTCTCTTCTACCGCCACTGCCGCTACTTCCCCATGCTGCTGAACCACCCGGAGAAGTGCAGGGGCGATGTCTACCTGCTGGTGGTTGTCAAGTCGGTCATCACGCAGCACGACCGCCGCGAGGCCATCCGCCAGACCTGGGGCCGCGAGCGGCAGTCCGCGGGTGGGGGCCGAGGCGCCGTGCGCACCCTCTTCCTGCTGGGCACGGCCTCCAAGCAGGAGGAGCGCACGCACTACCAGCAGCTGCTGGCCTACGAAGACCGCCTCTACGGCGACATCCTGCAGTGGGACTTTCTCGACACCTTCTTCAACCTGACCCTCAAGGAGATCCACTTCCTCAAGTGGCTGGACATCTACTGCCCCCACGTCCCCTTCATTTTCAAAGGCGACGATGACGTCTTCGTCAACCCCACCAACCTGCTAGAATTTCTGGCTGACCGGCAGCCACAGGAAAACCTGTTCGTGGGCGATGTCCTGCAGCACGCTCGGCCCATTCGCAGGAAAGACAACAAATACTACATCCCGGGGGCCCTGTACAGCAAGGCCAGCTATCCGCCGTATGCAGGCGGTGGTGGCTTCCTCATGGCCGGCAGCCTGGCCCGGCGCCTGCACCATGCCTGCGACACCCTGGAGCTCTACCCGATCGACGACGTCTTTCTGGGCATGTGCCTGGAGGTGCTGGGCGTGCAGCCCACGGCCCACGAGGGCTTCAAGACTTTCGGCATCTCCCGGAACCGCAACAGCCGCATGAACAAGGAGCCGTGCTTTTTCCGCGCCATGCTCGTGGTGCACAAGCTGCTGCCCCCTGAGCTGCTCGCCATGTGGGGGCTGGTGCACAGCAATCTCACCTGCTCCCGCAAGCTCCAGGTGCTCTGACCCCAGCCGGGCTACTAGGACAGGCCAGGGCACTTGCTCCTGAGCCCCCATGGTACTGGGGCTGGAGCCACAGTGCCCAGGCCTAGCCTTTGGTCCCCAAGGGGAGGTGGAGGGTTGAGGCCTATGTGCCACCGGGTGTGGTGGGGTGCAGGTAGCCAGAAAGGGACCTCCCTGTGTGGATAATTCTAGGAAACTAAGGCCCAGGAACGGTTGGAGCTGCCCAGTCTGGAGGCCCTCTCTGAGGAGCCAGGCGCCAGGCCCTGGCAGCCCTCCTGACCTGGGTCTGTTGCTGGCCCCCTCAGATGTGGTGGGAGGTCCTGGTGACCTCTGGAGGAACGCTGTGCTCAGGTACCTGGGCTAGGCCTGGCCTGATGGGTCTGTGGCCACCCCTCGTCTTCACAGGGAAGAGTCTTCTGTGAAATGCCTCAGTCTCCCCAGAGGCCGGGCGGCCCTGGCAGGAGAAACTCAACCCTGTGCAGGCTCACAGGCACCCCCCAGTCCACGCCCTGGTCTCCTGGGAGAGAGGGCCCAGCAGGCTCTCCGCAGCCCCAGGCCTGCCTGGAGACGGGCCGCCTCTGCCACAGGGCCTCCACCCCTGGCTGTGTCCTGTAAGGTCCGGAAGGGCGACCGCTCTGACTACCTCAGCGCCCCTCAGAATCTCCCTGGGGCTGCAGCCCTACCCCACCCCGACACAGGGCAGAAGAGCAGCGCTCCTGGCCCCCCGAAGTCCCAGAGCTGCTGACCCCCACCCCAGGCAAGTCCCTCCCGCAGCCCCCACACCCCCAGGCCTGGCTCCCTGGCTGGAAAGCAGCCGGTTTGGCCCTGGAAGTGGACATTCCTCTATTACTGTGAAGTTTTATTTATGAAGAATTTGGAGGGAGAAGGCTCCAGGCTTCAGGAGGGGGTGGTGTCCTCCCTGGCCCTCCTCCCTTCCCTCCCCTCATTCCAGCTGCCTGCCCTCAGCACCCACAGGCCCCTCACAGCCCAGCCCCCTCCAGAGCCCTGCCCCACCGCACCCTGCTTCTCCAGGGCCTAGCAGACCAGCATCTGCCCCGGTGAAGGGATGGATCAGCTGTGGGGGTGGGTGCAGAAGGTTGCCACCTCCTACCTCAGCGGGAGTCACCTAGGAAAGATGGAGGGATTGACACTATTTTCTCAATAAAATGGGACTTTTTTTTTTTTTTTTTTTGGTGTGAAACTTCCTGTTCCCAGCTGCATCAGAGAGCCTGTCTGGGGCCAAGGTTGCCAGAGGTTTCTGAAGACACAGCTTGTTCCTTGTTCTTGGCTGGTGGGTGCACAAGGACTTCTCGAAGGGATTTAGATGGGGCTGAGTGCTAGGATTAAAGTGGGGATGGGAGTACGGCAACAGAAAAACCTGGGAGCTAGCAATGCACCCAGCCCTTGACTGTGCCCTGGTGGACAGCCGAGCTGTGGCTCAAGCGTGAGCCAGTGCCTTCCTGTCCCTGCCAAGGGTGAGGCCAGAGTTGGCCCCGAGACTGATGTTTCAGTGGGTGGGATTAGGTCGGCCGTACAGAGGCCGGTGGGCTCCCTGACGTCCCTTCCAGGCAACCTGAAAGCACTGAAATAGCTTATGGCCCTGTGCCAGGGACCTTGGCCCAAGCTGCTGACCTCCAGGGTGGGGAGGGAGCTACCCCCAGGAGAAGAGTCACTCAGGCAGCAGTATGAGCAAGCCAGCCAGCAGCTCCGTGCCTGCACCCAGTTCAGGGGAATCCCAGGGGGTTCGGATGCCCAGGAAGGAAAAGGGGACAGCGCTGCTGCTATGGAATGAGACCACCACTTCTCCTGTTGTCCTTCCCAGCTTCTCCCCAACCTCCCCTTTTCCCTAGTTTATAAGACAGGAGAAAAGGGAGAAAGCAAAAAGTTGGAAAGAAACAGAAGTAAGATAAATAGCTAGATGACCTTGGCGCCACCACCTGGCCCTGGTGGTTAAAATGATAATAATAATATTAACCCCTGACCAAAACTACTGGTGTTATCTGTAAATCCCAGACATTGTGTGAGAAAGCACTGTAAAACTTTTTGTTCTATTAGCTGATGTGTGTAGCCCCCAGTCACGTTCCTCACGCTTACTTGATCTATTATGACCCTTTCACGTGGACCCCTTAGAGTTGTAAGCTCTTAAAAGGGCTAGGAGTTTCTTTTTCAGGGAGCTCGGCTCTTAAGACGCGAGTCTGCCGACGCTCCCGGCCGAATAAAAACCTCTTCTTTCTTTAATCCGGTGTCTGAGGAGTTTTGTCTGCGACTCATCCTGCTACATTTCTTGGTTCCCTGACCGGGAAGCGAGGTAATTGACGGACGGTTGAGGCGGCCCCTTAGGCGGCTTAGGCCTGCCCTGTGGAGCATCCCTGCGGGAGACTGTGGCCAGCTTGAGCGATACGGATCCTGAGAACACTCCCGGGTAGGCAATGCTCTTGACGGGTGGAACGCCTTGTCAGAGCAGTGTGTGGCAGGCCCCCGTGGAGGATCAGCGCAGTGGCTGAAGGAACGGGCACTTGGAGTCCGGACATCTGAAACTTGGTAAGACTGGTCTTTGGAACTTGCCCACTCCATTTGAGTGGAAGCATGGCCTGATCACCCACGGTGTGCCTGTACCGGCACTTTGGTTTTTGTTTTTGACTTGACTTGAATTGCTTGATACTTTGGTTTTGGTTTTGACCTGGCTTGGATTTCTGGATACTCTGAGTTTGGTTTTGATTCTGGTTTGGTGTAAACTGAAAAAGTGTGTGTGTGCCCTTTTTACCCATTCTTTGTTCTGTGGTGTGCGTGCGGTGTGAGCTTGGTGTTTTGTCTCAAGGAAACATGGGTCAGACACAAAGTAAGCCTACTCCACTAGGAACTATGTTGAAAAATTTTAAGAAGGGATTTAACGGAGACTATGGGGTTACTATGACACCAGGGAAACAGAATTTTGTGTGAAATCGATCAGCCAACATTAGAAGTGGGTTGGCCGTCAGAAGGAAGCCTGGACAGGTCCCTTGTTTCTAAGGTGTGGCACAAGGTAACTGGTAAGTCAGGACACTCAGACCAGTTCCCATACACAGACACTTGGTTACAGCTGGTGCTAGAGCCCCCACAGTGGCTAAGAGGACAGGCAGCAGCAGTGCTAGCAGCAAAGGGACAGATAGCCAAGGAAGGATCCTGCTCTACCCACCGAGGGAAATCAACTCCTGAAGTTCTGTTCGACCCAACATCAGAAGATCCATTGCAGGAGATGGCACCAGTGATCTCAGTGCTGCCCTCCCCTTACCAGGCAGAGAGGCTCCCTACTTTTGAGCCCACAGTGCTTGTGCCTCCGTAAGACAAACATATCCCTAGGCCACCCAGAGTAGACAAGAGAGGAGGTGAAGCCTCAGGAGAAACCCCTCCCTTGGCAGCTCGTTTAAGACCCAAAACTGGGATACAAATGCCCCTGAGAGAGCAGCGGTATACTGGGATAGAGGAGGATGGTCACATGGTGGAGAGGCCTGTTTTTGTGTACCAGCCCTTCACCTCTGCCAACCTTCTCAATTGGAAGAACAATACCCTGTCCTATACTGAAAAACCACAAGCTCTAATTGATTTGCTCCAAACTATTATCCAGACCCATAACCCCACTTGAGCTGATTGCCACCAGTTGCTCATGTTCCTCTTTAACACAGATGAAAGGCAGAGAGTGCTCCAAGCAGCAACTAAGTGGCTACAGGAACATGCACCGGCTGATTACCAAAACCCCCAAGAGTGTGTAAGGACCCAGTTACCAGGAACCGACCCCCAGTGGGATCCAAATGAAAGAGAGGATATGCAAAGGCTAAACCGAGACAGGGAAGCTGTCTTGGACGGATTAAAGAGGGGAGCCCAGAAGGCCACAAACGTTAACAAGGTCTCTGAGGTCATTCGGGGAAAAAGAAGAAAGTCCAGCACAATTCTACCAGAGACTGTGTGAGGGCTATCATATGTATACTCCCTTTGATCCCGTTAGCCCTGAAAATCAGCGCATGATTAACATGGCTTTAGTTAGTCAAAGCGCAGAAGACATTGGAAGAAAACTGCAGAAACAGGATGGGTTTGCAGGGATGAACACATCACAGTTATTAGAAATAGCTAACCAGGTGTTTGTAAACAGGGATGCAGTAAGCCATAAGAAAAACCGCAGAGAGAATGAACGTCAGGCCCGGCGAAACGCCGACCTGTTAGCTGCAGCAATCGGAGGGGTCCCCTCAAATAGGCAAGGGAAGGGGGGCCCCGGGAAAGAAACTCAGCCTGGCTGTCAGAGCTTGCAGTGTAACCAGTGTGCTTATTGTAAAGGAATAGGATATTGGAAGAACAAATGCCCCCAGCTAAAAGGAAAACAAGGTGACTTGGAGCAGGAGGCTCCAGACAAGGAGGAAGGGGCCCTGCTCAACCTGGCAGAAGAGTTATTGGACTGAGGGGGACCGGGCTCAAGGGCCCCCAAAGAGCCTATGGCCAGGATGACAGTCAGGGGTAAAGACATTGATTTTCTTGTAGATACTGGTGCTGAACATTCAGTAGTAACCGCCCCGGTCGCCCCCTTATCCAATTATTGATTGATTGACATAATCAGAGCCACGGGAATTTCAGCAAAACAAGCTTTCTGCTTGCCCTGGACTTGTACTGTAGGAGGACGTAAAGTGATTCATCAGTTTTTATATATGCCTGACTGTCCCTTGCCCTTGTTGGGAAGGGACTTGCTTTGCAAGCTGAGAGCCACTATCTCTTTTACAGAGCATGGCTCTTTGCTGCTAAAGTTACCTGGAACGGGAGTCATTATGACCCTTACGGTCCCCTGAGAGGAGGAATGGAGACTTTTCTTAACTGAGTCAGGCCAAGAGATAAGACCAGCTCTGGCTAAGCGGTGGCCAAGAGTGTGGGCGGAAGACAACCCTCCAGGGTTGGCAGTCAACCAAGCCCCCATACTTATAGAAGTTAAGCCTGGGGCCCAGCCAGTTAGGCAAAAACAGCACCCGGTCCCCAGAGAAGCTCGTGAAGGTATTCAGGTCCCTCTCAAGTGCCTAAGAACCTTTGGAATGATAGTTCCTTGTCAGTCTCCACAGAACACTCCCCTCCTGCCTGTTCCCAAGCCAGGGACCAAGGACTACAGGCCGGTACAGGATTTGTGCTTGGTTAATCAAGCTACAGTGACTTTACATTCAACAGTACCTAACCCGTACACATTGTTGGGGTTGCTGCCAGCTGAGGGCAGCTGCTTCACCTGCTTGGACCTGAAAGACGCTTTCTTTAGCATCAGATTAGCCCCTGAGAGCCAGAAGCTGTTTGCCTTTCAGTGGGAAGATCCAGAGTCAGGTGTCATTACTCAGTACACTTGGACCTGGCTTCCTCAAGGGTTCAAGAACTCCCCCACCATCTTTGGGGAGGCGTTGGCTCGAGACCTCCAGAAGTATCCCACCAGAAACCTAGGCTGCATGTTGCTCCAGTACGTTGATGACCTTTTGCTGGGACACCCCACGGCAGTCGGGTGCGCCAAGGGAACGGATGCTCTACTCCGGCATCTGGAGGACTGTGGGTATAAGGTGTCCAAGACAAAAGCTCAGATCTGCTGACCGCAGGTACGTTACTTGGGATTTACTATCTGACAGGGGGAGCGCAGCCTGGGATCAGAAAGAAAGCAGGTCATTTGCACTCTACCGGAGCCTAAGAGCAGAAAGCAGGTGAGAAAATTCTTAGGAGCTGTGGGGTTTTGCAGATTGTGGATCCCAAACTTTGCAGTATTAGCCAAGCCTTTGTATGAGGTCACAAACTAAGGGGACCAGGAACCTTTTGAATGGGGATCCCAACAACAGCAAGCCTTTCATGAGTTAAAGGAAAAACTTATGTCAGCCCCAGCCCTGGGGCTACCCGATCTGACAATGCCTTTTACATTGTATGTGTCAGAGAGAGAAAAGATGGCAGTTAGAGTTTTAACCCAAACTGTGGGGCCCTGGCCGAGGCCGAGGCCGGTGGCCTACCTCTCTAAACAACTAGACGGGGTTTCTAAAGGATGGCCCCCATGTTTGAGGGCCTTGGCAGCAACTGCCTTGCTAGTACAAGAAGCAGATAAGCTGACTCTTGGGCAAAACCTGAACAGAAAGGCCCCCCATGCTAAGGTGACTTTAATAAATACTAAAGTACATCATTGGCTAACAAATGCTAGACTCACCAAGTACCAAAGTTTGCTCTGTGAAAATCCCCGTATAACCATTGAAGTTTGTAACACCCTGAACCCCGCTACCTTGCTTCTGGTATCAGAGAGCCCTGTCGAGCATGACTGTGTAGAAGTGTTGGACTCAGTCTATTCTGGCAGACCTGACCTCCAGGACCAGCCTTGGGCATCAGTAGACTGGGAACTATACGTGGATGGGGGCAGCTTCATCAACCCACAAGGAGAGAGAGGTGCAGGGTATGCAGTGGTAACCCTGGACACTGTTGTTGAAGCCAGATCGTTGCCCCAGGCCACTTCAGCCCAGAAAGCTGAACTCATTGCTTTAATTTGGGCCTTAGAACTCAGTGAAGGTGAGACTGTAAACATTTACACTGACTCTCGGTATCCCTTTTTAACCCTTCAAGTGCATGAAGCATCATATAAAGAAAAGGGCCTATTGAACTCTGGGGGAAAGGACATAAAATATCAACAAGAAATCTTGCAATTATTAGAAGCCGAATGGAAACCCCACAAGGTGGCAGTTATGCATTGCAGAGGACACCAGCGAGCTTCCACCTTGGTGGGCTTGGGGAATTCCCGTGCTGACTCAGAGTTCCAGAAAGGTAGAGCAGATGAATTGGACTATCAAAAATAGTTAAGGGAAAGTATGTCAGGAAACAGGATTAAAATGGATACAGGCTCTCCCTATGGTATTATTTAAAATTAGATGTACCCCTTCTAAAAGAACAGGATATTCCCCTTATGAAATATTATAGGCCCCCTCCCATATTGCTGGGACTTCCAGGCACTCCCCGAGAGTTAGGTGAAATTGAGTTACAGCGACAGCTACAGGCTTTAGGAAAAATTACACAAACAATCTCAGCCTGGGTAAATGAGAGATGCCCTGTTAGCTTATTCTCCCCAGTTCACCCTTTCTCCCCAAGGACTGGAACGTAGCCTCTTTGTGCCCACGGTGGAAAGGACCCCAGACTGTCATCCTGACCACTCCCACCGCTGTGAAGGTAGAAGGAGTCCCAGCCTGGATCCACCACAGCTGTGTAAAACCTGCAGCGCCTGAAACCTCGGAGGTAAGACCATGCCCAGACGACCCTTGCAGAGTGACCCTGAAGAAAACGACAAGCCCTGCTCCAGTCACGCCCGGAAGCTGACTGGTCCACGCACAGCCAAAGCATGAGGAAGCTCATCGTGGGATTCATTTTTCTTACATTTTGGACTTATACAGTAAGGGCTTCAACTGACCTTACTCAAACTGGGGACTGTTCCCAGTGTATTCACCAGGTCACTGATGTAGGACAGCAAATTAAAACAATCTTTCTGTTCTATAGTTATTATGAATGTATGGGCACGTTAAAAGAAACTTGATTGTATAATGCAACTCAGTACAAGGTATGTAGCCCGCGAAATGACCAACCTGATGTGTGTTATAACCCATCTGAGCCCCCTGTAACCACTGTTTTTGAAAGAAGATTAAGAACTGGCCTTTTCCTAGGTGATACAAGTAAAATAATAACTAGAACAGAAGAAAAAGGAACCCCCAAACAAGTAACTTTAAGATTTGATGCTTATGCAGCCATTAATAGTAACAAGCTAGGAACAGGATGTGGTTCTGTTAACTGGGAAAGGAGCTACAGAGTAGAAAATAAATATGTTTGTCATGAGTCAGGGGTTTGTGAAAATTGTGCCTTTTGGCCATGTGTTATTTGGGCTACTTGGAAAAAGAACAAAAAGGACCTGGTTCATCTTCAGAAGGGGGAAGCCAACCCCTCCTGCGCTGCCGGTCACTGTAACCCACTAGAACTAATAACTACCAATCCCCTAGATCCCCGTTGGAAAAAGGGAGAACGTGTAACCCTGGGATCGATGGGACAGGGATAAACCCCCAAGTTGCCATTTTAGTTAGAGGGGAGGTCCACAAGCGCTCTCCCAAACCAGTATTTCAAACCTTTTATGAGGAGCTGAATCTGCCAGCACCAGAACTTCCGAAAAAGACAAAAAATTTGTTTCTCCAATTAGCAGAAAATGTAGCTCTTTCCCTTAATGTTACTTCCTGTTATGTATGCAGGGGAACCACTATGGGAGACTGATGGCCTTGGGAAGCCCGAGAGTTGGTGCCTACTGATCCAGCTCCTGATATAATTCCAGTTCACAAGGCCCAAGCTAGCAACTTCTGGGTCCTAAAATCCTCAATTATTGGACAATACTGTATAGCTAGAGAAGGGAAAGACTTTATCATCCCTGTAGAAAAGCTTAATTGTATAGGACAGAAGTTGTACAACAGCACAACAAAGACAATTACTTGGTGGGGCCTAAACCACACTGAAAAGAACCCATTTAGTAAATTTTCTAAATTAAAAACTGCCTGGGCTCATCCAGATTCTCATCAGGACTGGAAGGCTCCCGCCGGACTATACCGGATATGTGGGCACACAGCCTACATTCGGTTACCTAATAAATGGGCAGGCAGTTGTGTTATTGGCACTATTAAGCTGTCCTTTTCCTTATTACCCATAAAAACGGGTGAGCTCCTAGGTTTCCGTGTCTATACCTCCCGAGAAAAGAGAGGCATAGTTATAGGAAACTGGAAAGATAATGAGTGGCCCCCTGAAAGGATCATACAATATTATGGGCCTGCCACATGGGTACAAGACGGCTCATGGGGATACCAAACCCCCATCTACATGCTCAATCGGATCATACGGTTGCAGACCGTCTTAGAAACAATTACTAATGAAACTGGCAGAGCTTTGACTGTTTTAGCTCAGCAGGAAACCCAAATAAGGAATGCTATCTATCAGAATAGACTGGCCTTGGACTACTTGCTGGCAGCTAAAGGAGGAGTTTGTGGAAAATTTAACTTAACCAATTGCTGCCTACAAATAGATGATCAAGGACAGGTGGTTGAAAACATAGTCAGGGACGTGACAAAGTTGGCACATACGCCTGTACAGGTTTGGCATGAGTTTGATCCTGAGTCTTTATTTGGAAAATGGTTTCCAGCTATAGGAGGATTTAAAACCCTCATTGTAGGTGTATTGCTAGTAATAAGAACTTGCTTGCTGCTCCCCTGTATATTACCCTTGCTTTTTCAAATGATAAAAGGTTTTGCTGCTACTTTGGTTCATCAGAAAACTTCAGCACACGTGAATTATATGAATCACTATCGCTCTATCTCGCAAAGAGACTCAAAAAGTGAGGATGAGAGTGAGAACTCCCACTAAAAAGTGAAAATTCTCAAAGAGGGGAAATAGGGAATGAGACTACCACTTCTCCTGTTGTCCTTCCCAGCTTCTCCCCAACCTCCCCTTTTCCCTAGTTTATAAGATGGGAGAAAAGGGAGAAAGCAAAAAGTTGGAAAGAAACAGAAGTAAGATAAATAGCTAGACGACCTTGGTGCCACCACCTGGCCCTGGTGGTTAGAATGATAATAATAATATTAACCCCTGACCAAAACTACTGGTGTTATCTGTAAGTTCCAGACATTGTGTGAGAAAGCACTGTAAAACTTTTTGTTCTGTTAGCTGATGTGTGTAGCCCCCAGTCATGTTCCTCACGCTTACTTGATCTATTATGACCCTTTCACGTGGACCCCTTAGAGTTGTAAGCTCTTAAAAGGGCTAGGAGTTTCTTTTTCGGGGAGCTCGGCTCTTAAGATGCGAGTCAGCTGATGCTCCTGGCTGAATAAAAACCTCTTCCTTCTTTATTCTGGTGTCTGAGGAGTTTTGTCTGCGACTCATCCTGCTACACTGCTATTTCTCCCTCCTCAGCACAGGTCTTCCCACAGTTCTCTCTTGGCCAGCCGGCTGCATAATTTGCAGAGCCCAGTGCAAAATGAAATTACAGGACCCTGGTTTTAAAAAGGTATTAAGAATTTTAAAGGTCAGGCTCACGCCTGTAATCCCAACACTTTGGGAGGCTGAGGTGGGAGGATGGCTTGAGCCCAGGAATTTGGGACCAGCCTGGGCGACAGAGAGAGACCCCTGTCTCTACAAAAAAAAATTTTTTTTTTTTTGAGACAGAGGTCTCACTCTGTCGCCCAGGCTGGAGTGCAGTGGTGCGATCTCAGCTCACTGCAAGCTCTGCTTCCCAGGTTCGCGCCATTCTGCTGCCTCAGCCTCCCGAGTAACTGGGACTACAGGCACCCGCCACCACGCCAGGCTAATTTTTTTCTAAAAAAATTTTAAAATTATCTCAGAGTGGTGGCACGCACCTGTCTGGTGCCAAGGTTGCCAGAGATTGCCTCGGGATGCTGAGGTGGGAGGATCCCTTGAGCCCAGGAGGTCGAGGCTGCAGTGAGCTGTGATCGCATCACTGCACTCCAGCCTGGGTGACAGAGCGAGACACTGTCTCAAAAAAAAAAAAAAAAAAGAATTTAAGATTGCCACAGCAGAGCATTGAGCATTAAACCAAGTGCTGGGAGCTTCTGAGGGAGGCCTGCGACTGTGATGCCAGCTCTATTTGCCCCTCCTCATCCTCAGAAGCCAGGTCCTGCTCTGGGCTGCAGAGAGGGGATTGGGGCTCACAGTTCAGCATGGGAGAGGGCAGCCCAGGGACACCCAGAAAATGGAGGTGTACAGGCCACAGGACCCAGGCCCAGGTGGAGGCCCAGAGACGGTTATGGGTTCAGCTGCCCCTGAAGGATCAGGCAGAGGGAACCACGTATACCAAGGGCTGCTGGGAGCAGGGTGGATGCATTCTGAAGCGGAAAGGAGCTCCTCTCGGGGCTGGACCTGGCGTGAGAGAAGGGGTGGGAGGCTGGGAGGCAGGCAGGGCAGTTTCTCAGGTCTTCTAGGTTCAGGAGTACTTTAACTTTATCCTGAGCACAAAGGGACAAGGAGCAGGCAGCCTGAGGGAGCAGAGGGCAGTTTTGAGGCACCTCCGCCCCTCCCTCTGGCACACTTTGGCCCATTCTGGCCATCTCCAGTGGGGCCCCACTCTGGAAAATCAGGCATTTAGTTTTGCTTCCTGGTAATGATAACAACTGACATTTTATGGAGCACATTTCATATGCCAGGCACCCTGGTAAACATTTAACATGTAGTCAATATGACTTTAACTCAGGGTACAAATATGGTTACATTTTAATTTTTCTCATTGATTGCTCAAATCCCTCATGTACCATTATTGGCAGAAAAATCCAATATCAGCCTCTTGGAACCCACTCTCAAATTGTCCAAGAACCTCAGGGATTTCCCTCCTCCAAAGAGAGGGTTCTCTGGAAAGTCTGAGCAGTCATCTCCAGTTGTTCCCTCTTTCTCCACACAGGGGCGCTGTGGAACAGCGGGCCTGCACAGTCCTGTGGCTTCTGAGGCTTGGCTACCTTCACTGCACAGGCTGCAGTGGGGCCTATGCTTCCAAAACAAAGTTACCCTTCTCTCAGTCACCCTCACAAGCTCAACGACCTTTCCCCAGAGAGCAGCAGCATGCCAGGAGTGCTGGGTCCTGTGGCCCCCCAGTCAGCTACACAGTCTGTGGGGGAATCCCACAGACTCAGGTTCTCTCTGGCCTGGTGAAGCAACTTTTTAGACAGTAGATTTTAGTTGGTCCCAGGGTCTTAACTCTTTCCTCCTCAAAGGCCCTGGCTTTGCAAAATGGTTCCCTCCTCCCCGGCAACTGGCTGTGCATTCCAAGGGGCCTTGAAAAGGGGTAGCCTTTGTCAGTCCTCAAAAAGTCCAGTTCCACTTTTCCCCCAGGGTAATGGGTGCCTACTCAGCCACATTTACATAACTAAAGGAGACCACTCAAAGAATCCTACTCTTAACAAAGAAAGCCTGTTCCTAGGTGACTTATTCTGTGCACCTAAACTGAGAAGGAGCAGGGGGAAGCTTCTGGAATCCTGTTATACACCATGTTCAAAGTAAGAAATGGAGGGCTCTAAGAGAAGGATCCCACGGCTATTGTGTGACAGGCACGATTTGAACTCTGTGCCCTGCACACCTAACCCCCATACTCTACTGTCTCCCAAGAGCCTCCAGCCTCCCATCCTTTTTCCTTAGCAGTAACTTAGTCATAAATATCTGTGTTTGTTGTTTCTGTCTAAAAGGAGGAAAATGTTATGTCCAATGAGCGATTGAAACTGTGATGGTTGGGGGAGCCCAGCGTTATTAGGGCTGTAAGAAATAAATGTTTCCAGATAGTTATTTAAGCTATTGTGAAGAAAAACTTTTCTGTTCCAGTGAAACACTATACATTATCTAAAGCACAGCCAGACCTGTCTGCTTCCAGCCCCATTCATGGTCTTTGAGCTATTTTGCACCTCTTTTTAAGTGGCAAGTACTGAGGGCTTTGCAAACTGTCTTGTCAGGTGAAGCTTCCATTGACTTCTCTTCCACCCCCCACCAACACCCCCACGGTGGAAAAACCAGTTTGCCGCTGTTTGCAATTCAATTCCTTCACTCCATATAAATTTGTGCTTTTTGATGTCTCCTTTGAACCAGATATAACATCTACCTTGTCCTTCTTATGAGTAAAATAAATCTTTAATACATGCTCATTTTTTATTTCTGAACAAGGGTCATGAATCTACCTTTTTCTGAAAATTGTCTTTTACCAATTGCCTTTATGTGAAAATGAACACAGATACATTATCGAACAGAATGCAATTTTTGCTTATATTTCTAAAACAAAACTTGACTCTTGGAATACATTGTAAACTCACTAAAGACCCTTCCAAAGTGAGCCAAAGCTTAGAGCTCAATCCTTTTAGAGGCTTTTGCCCCCCGGGAATTTGAGAAAATATCTAGTCCAGATCGCAACCAGATAGAATGAATCCGAATGAGTGAGTGGGTGGGCCGCGAGCCCAGGCATTTTTTATCGCTCTCAGGTGACTCAAGTTGGGAACTACCGGCCCGGGCTGGGATTGACTGACCCTGCCGTGCAGCCTGTGACCTATCACAGATCACCTTGGCTTTGTTTTTCCTCGGTGCGGCCGAATCCCACAGGAATGCACGGAATCCCTGCCCTCACCCATGGCGAAGCTGCCCCCCTCGGGCTCCGCCTGCCCCCCGCGGCTCCTCGTCGCCGGGCAGCCAGGAGCTGCCGGGTGGGCGCGGGCGTCCCGGGGAGCGGTGCGACCCAGAGCCCCTCGCGGAACCCGCCTGGGCTGTGCAGGGGACAACGCGTTCGGCCGTCGAGGGTGGGGCGAGCCCTGTGTGTGTGGTGGGGGTGGCATCCGATGGATCCCGGGGGCCTGCGGAGGAGGTGGGGATCTCGGCGCCACCCGGTGCGCGCCCCGAGAGAGGGCATCTCCCCTCGAGACCAGCCCGCGGGGCTGGGCGAGGCGTGGGGTAAGGCGGCGTAGAACCCCCAGTGCCGGCTGCAGGGCCGCGGGTCGGGGCTGGGCCCCGCGAGGAGCAAGGGGCTGGCCGGGCTGGAGGGCTGGGTGAGTCCCGGCCCTGGCAATACCAGGAGAGGGCAGGGAGCGCCCCCAACTGACCGCCGGGGGCATCGTGACGCTGAGGTGGATGGGAGACTGCACGATTTGAGCAGGTTGTGTGAAATCTGGAACTCCATTACTTGTACCCCAAGGCATCTTTTTTATGCGGATTTATGCTGGAAAGCGCCACACCAAGCTGTTAACAGGAACTGCTTCCTGGCACTGAGATTCCAGGGGCTGCTCGTTCCTTTCTCTGGCTCATCTGTGTAAGGAAGACTTTCCTCCGTGAGCCTTTCCACCAAGCTCAGGTCTGAGGCTTAGGAGAAATGTGCGAGATCCCGACAGCCTCGGAGGGAGTGAGGGAGCTTCGAGACCCTCAGGGCCACCTTAGGGGCCTCTACCAGGGAAGGAGAAATGATCTTGTTTCACCGGCCAGGGAGGTGAGTGCAGCCCCTTCAGGACCGCAGAAATCCCTACTGGGGGCCCACCCTCAGAGGCCTGGTGAGGTCAGAACTAAGGCCTTGGATAGCAGGATACAGTTTGCTCTTCTAATTGTTTAGTATCTGATCTCATAGACAAATGACACAATAATCATTTTTTCATAAAATCTTAATATATAAAGCCAACGATGGTAAGGATATGTTTGGTTTCAAGTGACATGAGATTCTGCTCAGTTGGGCTTGGTGGCTCACACCTGTAACCCCAGCACTTTAAGAGGCCTAGATGGGCGGATCGCTTGAGCTCAGGAGTTTGAGACCAGCCTGGCAACATGGTGAAACACCATCTGTACAAAAAAGTACAAAAATTAGCCAGGCATGGTGGCATGAGCACCTGTAGTCCCAGCCACTGAGGGTTGCGGCGGGGAGCTGAGATGGGAGGATCCTGGGAGGTTGAGGTTGCAGTGCCCATGCACTCCAGCCTGGGTGACAGAATGAGACCCTGTCTCAAAAAAAATAATAATAATAGAAAGAAAGAAAAGGAAAAAAGAAAGTCTGCTCGAACTGGTTGCGACCAGCAAGGAGATGTGTGGGCTCACAGAAGTGAAAGTACAGGGATGCCTGCCTCAGGGGCTGATGCAGGACAGAAATATAAAACAGCCACTCCCCATACTGGAGCTGCCTAGCTGGAAAGGGGCAGGTTGAGATTGCTCTCAGGTGGCCTGACTGCAAAAGCTGTATGTTAGCCACCACTCAGACACGTGCTAGGGTCTGGAGGATGGAGGCAAGTCTGGAAACAGCTGCCTGTCCACCATGACTGCCTGCAATTTGTTAAGACCACCTGCAATTTGCTAAGCGCTGATGGGGAGGCCAGGCTCAGCTCAGATAGCTCAGCTCCTGCAGACCTAGTCGAATGTTTCTCGCTAGATTTTGTTTTATGTACTTTTGTAACCAAACGCTCCCGTTTTTTCTAGGAAAAACGGAATGAATTACTTTTTTTATTATTATTATTTTCTATTCTCTCCCCTTTCCCTCCTTCCCGTTTCCTACTCAGCCCTTCAGAAATGCAAATGTAACCGTTCACCTCCCCCTAGACATTCCCTTCAGGGCAATTTCTTCAACGGCTCCAAGACAGATCTTTCCTTGAGAGCTGACAGTCGATTTGCTGACAGTTGATTTGCAGACTGAAGCGTACCTGCCACAGAACTTTTACCTCCATGGGGTGACCGGCCTTGGAACTTCTGCTCTGCAAGCTGGAAGTGACCTTCATCCTCCAGGAGGGTATGTCGAAAGCATTCCCGCTTGGCCACTTTTACAAGTTATTTCTGCCTGGGAAGGCACCAACTCAATTATCCAGTAGATAAGACACGGGGCAACAGGGGAACCCCTGCCTTGCATACTTGCTCACCCCCCACCTTATAAAAGTGTCCATGTTACTGCTCCAAAGGTGAAGCAGGACATGTAAAGGCAGGACACGTTGTGTCCCTTCCCCAAGCTACCTTTGGAATACATTCACTTTTCTTACACCAGACCTCGCGCTTGTTCACTGGACTCTGCATGCGATGAGCAACTAACCTGCTTTTCAGTTACGCTTTGGAGCCATGTTGTTTAGCACTTAGAAAATAGAGGTGGGTCTGGGCGCGGTGGCTCATGCCTATAATCCCAGCATTTTGGGAGGCCGAGGCGGGTGGACCACTTGAGGTCAGGAATTCAAGACCAACCTGGCCAACTTGGTGAAACCCTGTCTCTACTAAAAATAGAAAAAATGAGCCCAGCATGGTGGCACATCCCTGTAATCCCAGTTACTCGGGAGGCTGAGGCATGAGAATTGCTAGAATCCGGGAGGTGGAGGTTGCAGTGAGCTGACATCATGCCACTGCACTCCAGCCTGGGCCACAGAGTGAGACTCCGTCTCAAAAACAAAAAAAAAAAAAAAGAAAAAGAAAATAGAGGGTGTCTGATAAAAATTCTGATAAAAATGTACCTTCTCTAGTGTGCAGCACAGTAAATCCAGCACCCCAGAGATGTCCTGCCTGGCTCCCTGGAACCCGTCTGTGCACATGATGAGATGTCACCTCTGTAATTAGCTTAGGTTACATGGCACAATTAGCCTTAAAATAGGGAAATATTCTGGGTGAGCCTCATCTAATCCCATGAGACCTTAAAAGCAGAGAGCTTTCTCCCACTGGTGGCAGAAGGAGAAGTCAGACTAGAAGCAGAATTCACATGCCATTGTTGACCTGAAGACTGGGGGACAAGGTGGCAAGGAATGATAGCAAATTCTAGAAGCTAACAGCAGCCCCTGGCTGGCAGCCAGCAAGGAAATGGGAACTTCATACTGAATTCTGCCAGTAATAGAAATGAGCTTGGAAGAGGACCCTAAATTCCAGGGGAGGGATGCAGCGGGCCAACAACCTGATTTCAGCTTGGACAGAGAACATAGCCGTGCTGTACTGGTCTCCTGACCTGTGGGACTATGGCAAAATAAACGGATGTCGTGTTAAAAAGAAAAAACCTAAACACTCAGAAAAAAAGAAAAGTGTTGGCAGTACAAAGAGATATTGCCAGAAACACAAATATAGTGAGTCTTTAACATACTATTTAACAACCTAGAAGAGATTTAACTTACCAAAATCAGAGACATCAGGCCAGACAGGGTGGCTCACGCCTGTAATCCCAGCACTTTGGGAAGCCAAGTGGGTGGATCACTTAAGGCCAGGAGTTCAAGACAAACCTGACCAACATGGTGAAACCCCATCTCTACTGAAAATACAAAAGTTATCCGGGTGTGGTGGCATGCGCCTGTAATCCCAGCTCCTTGGGAGGCTAAGGCAGAAGAATCTCTTGAACCCGGGAGGCAGAGGTTGCAGTGAGCCAAGATTCCACCACTGCACTCCAGCCTGGCCTGGACAACACAGCAAGACTCTCTCAAAAAACATAAAAATGAAAATAAATCAAAGACATCAAAGACCCAAACAATACTATGAGTAGTTTGAATCCAAGATCTGTATCAAATTCTGTACCACACACAGCTTGTATCTTCTTTTTGCATACGAAACCTTTACCAAGTATGTGTATTAGAAGGAAAGACAACATCAAGTATCCCCCAAGGCAGAAATTAAACAGGCCAAACTCTATGTCCACAATATACGGTAAATCAGAAATTACCCAAGAAAGTAAACCAAACAAGAACAATGACAAAAATCCTAGCCTGTTTCTTAAATAACTGTTGAGTCAAAGAGAAAGTAAAAACTATAATGGTTCATTGTTTTGAAATCGGGAATACCACATAATTATATTTAAGGGAATAATGTCAGTTTACCTTATTTTGACTTCAAGGGGTGTTACGTGTCAGGCCTTGGGCTTAAGGCTGTAGCTGCTGAACATTGCCCAGTTTAACAACTATAAATGCATTCATTATTGTAAAAAAAAATTTAAAAAAAAGTGAACTAATGTTTCAACTCAACATTGCACGAGAAGAATTTTATTTTTATTTATTTATTTTTTTTATCTTTTTTTTCTTTTTTTTAATTTTTATTTATTTTTATTTTTTATTCATCATTCTTGGGTGTTTCTTGCAGAGGGGGATTTGGCAGGGTCACAGGACAATAGTGGAGGGAAGGTCAGCAGATAAACAAGTGAACAAAGTTCTCTGGTTTCCCTAGGCAGAGGACCTTGCGGCCTTCCGCAGTGTTTGTGTCCCTGGGTACTTGAGATTAGGGAGTGGTAATGACTCTTAACAAGCATGCTGCCTTCAAGCATCTGATTAACAAAGCACATCTTGCACCGCCCTTAATCCATTCAACCCTGAGTGGATACAGCACATGTTTCAGAGAGCACAGGGTTGGGGGTAAGGTCACAGATCAACAGGATCCCAAGGCAGAAGAATTTTTCTTAGTACAGAACAAAATGAAGTCTCCCATGTCTACCTCTTTCTACACAGACACGGCAACCATCCGATTTCTCAATCTTTTCCCCACCTTTCTCCCCTTTCTATTCCACAAAACCGCCATTGTCTTCATGGCCCGCTCTCAATGAGCTGCTGGGTACACCTCCCAGACGGGGTGGTGGCCGGGCAGAGGGGCTCCTCACCTCCCAGTAGGGGCGGCCGGGCAGAGGCGCCCCTCACCTCCCGGACGGGGCGGCTGGCCAGGCGGGGGGCTGACCCCCCCACCTCCCTCCCGGACGGGGCGGCTGGCCGGGCGGGGGGCTGACCCCCCCCACCTCCCTCCCGGACGGGGAGGCTGGCCGGGCGGGGGGCTGACCCCCCCACCTCCCTCCCAGACGGGGCGGCTGGCTGGGCAGGGGGCTGACCACCCCCACCTCCCTCCCGGACGGGGCGGCTGGCTGGCCGGGCAGAGGGGCTCCTCACTTCCCAGTAGGGGCGGCCGGGCAGAGGCGCCCCTCACTTCCCCGACGGGGCGGCTGGCCGGGCGGGGGGCTGACCCCCCCACCTCCCTCCCGGACGGGGCGGCTGGCTGGGCGGTGGGCTGACCCCCCTACCTCCCTCGCAGACGGGGCGGCTGGCCGGGCAGAGGGGCTCCTCACTTCCCAGTAGGAGCGGCCGGGCAGAGGCGCCCCTCACCTCCCGGACGGGGGCGGCTGGCCAGGCGGGGGGCTAACCCCCCCACCTCCCTCCCAGACGGGGCGGCTGGCCGGGCGGGGGTCTGACCCCCCCACCTCCCTCCTGGACGGGGCGGCTGGCCGGGCAGGGGGCTGACGCCCCCACCTCCCTCCTGGACGGGGCGGCTGGCCGGGCAGAGGGGCTCCTCACTTCCCAGTAGGGGCGGCCGGGCAGAGGCGCCCCTCACCTCCCGGACGGGGGCGGCTGGCCAGGCGGGGGCTAACCCCCCACCTCCCTCCCGGACGGGGCGGCTGGCCGGGCGGGGGGCTGACCCCCCCACCTCCCTCCCGGACGGGGCGGCTGGCCGGGCGGGGGGCTGATCCCCCCACCTCCCTCCCGCACGGGGCGGCTGGCCGGGCGGGGGGCTGATCCCCCCACCTGCCTCCCGGACGGGGCGGCTGGCCGGGCGGGGGGCTGACCCCCCCACCTCCCTCCCGGACGAGGTGGCTGCTGGGCGGAGACGCTCCTCACTTCTCAGACGGGGTGGCTGCCGGGCGGAGGGGCTGCTCACTTCTCAGACGGGGCGGTTGCCAGGCAGAGGGTCTCCTCACTTCTCAGACGGGGCGGCCGGGCAGAGACGCTCCTCACATCCCGGACGGGGCGGCAGGGCAGAGGTGCTCCCCACATCTCAGACGATGGGCGGCCGGGCAGAGACGCTCCTCACTTCCCAGATGTGATGGCGGCCGGGAAGAGGCGCTCCTCACTTCCTAGATGGGATGGCGGCCGGGCAGAGACGCTCCTCACTTTCCAGACTGGGCAGACAGGCAGAGGGGCTCCTCACATCCCAGACGATGGGCGGCCAGGCGGAGACGCTCCTCACTTCCCAGACGGGGGGGGCGGCCGGGCAGAGGCTGCAATCTCGGCTCTTTGGGAGGCCAAGGCAGGCGGCTGGGAGGTGGTTGTAGCGAGCCGAGATCACGCCACTGCACTCCAGCCTGGGCGCCATTGAGCACTGAGTTAACGAGACTCCGTCTGCAATCCCGGCAACTCGGGAGGCCGAGGCTGGCAGATCACTCGCGGTTAGGAGCTGGAGACCAGCCCGGCCGACACAGCAAAACCCCGTCTCCACCAAAAAAATACGAAAACCAGTCAGGCGTGGCGGCGCGCGCCTGCAATCGCAGGCACTCAGCAGGCTGAGGCAGGAGAATCAGGCAGGGAGGTTGCAGTGAGCTGAGATGGCAGCAGTACCATCCAGCTTCGGCTCGGCATCAGAGGGAGACCGTGGAAAGAGAGGGAGAGGGAGACCGTGGAAAGAGAGGGAGAGGGAGACCGTGGAAAGAGAGGGAGAGGGAGACCGTGGGGAGAGGGAGAGGGAGAGGGAGAGGGAGAGCTATTTATTTTTTTGAAACAGGGTCTCGCTCCATTGCCCAGGCTGGAGTGCAGTGGCACCATCTTGGCTCACTGCAATATCTGCCTTCCAGGCTGAAGAGATCCTCCCACCTCAGCCTCCCCAGTGGCTGGGACTATAGGCATGACCTCCAGGCCCAGCTAATTTTTGTATTTTTGGTAGAGATAGGGTTTTGTGATGTTGCCCAGGCTGGTCTCAGTCTCCTGGGCTCAATTCATCCGTCCACCTCAGCCTCCCAAAGTGCTGAGACTACAGGCACGAGCCAGCACGCTGGGCCAGAAAAGAACTTTATTTATTTATTTTTTTTTGAGACAGAGTCTTGCTCTGTCACCCAAGCTGGAGTGCAGTGGTGTGATCTCGGCTCACTGCAACGTCCTCCGCCTCCTGGGTTCAAGTGATTCCCCTGTCTCAGCCTCCTGAGTAGCTGGGATTACAGGCACCTGCCACCACGTCCGGCTAATTTTTGTATTTTTAGTAGAGATGGGGTTTCGCCATGTTGGCCAGGCTGGTCTCGAACTCCTGACCTCAGGTGATCTGCCCGCCTCGGCCTCCCAAAGTGCTGGGATTACAGGTGTGAGCCACCATGACCAGCCCAGAAAAGAACTTTAAAGCAGACTAAAACAAAACCAGAAAAAAGAAATAATAAAGACATAAGAGAGATGAGTCAAATTTAATGAATTTGAAAGGAGTAGATAAATAAATCTAAGTCGATTATTTTTTAAAAAGCATTAAAATAGCTAAACCTATGCCAAATTTAATGAAAGACAAATGTAATTAACAAGTTAATTAAATGCAGTTTAAGGTGTTAAAGTATAAGAATTATAATTCATATATGAATAGATTTTTCATTTTTTATTTTTAAAATTAATTTTTTTTTTTTTACAGACAGAGTCCTGCTCTGTCAACCAGGCTGGAGGGCAGTGGAGTAATCATAGCACACTGTAGCCTTGACCTCCTGGGCTCAAGCGATCCTCTTGCCTCAGCGTCCTGGGTAGCTAGGACTACAGGCATGTGGTACCACACCCTGCCATGAGTAGATTTTAAATCTTATTGAAAAGTATGCGGCCTGAGCAACGTGGAAAAACCCCATCTCTACTAAAAATACAAATATTAGCCAGGCATTGTAGCATGCACCTGTAGTCTCAGCTACCTGGGAGGCTGAGGCAGGAGAATTGCTTAAACCCGGGAGGCGGAGGTTGCAGTGAGCCGAGACTGTGCCACTGTACTCCAGCCTTGGTGACATAGTGAGACTCTGTCTCAAAAAAAAAGAAAAGTATGGTTCAAATAAACAAAAGGAATAGAGTCAAAAAGAAAGGAAGCCAGGTGTGGCACACACCTGTACTCCCATCTATTAGGGAGGCTAAGGTAGGAGGCTCACTTGAGCCCAGGAGTTCAAAGCTGCAGTGAGCTGTGACCATCCCACTGCACTCCAGCCTGTGCAACAGAGCCAGACCCTGTCTCTAAAAATAAAGAAAACTCATACGCTCCCATAATCCAGGAACAATTGGAAAGAGTTATCAATCACCTTCCCAGAGTCTCTGGAGACCATTTGGGCAGTAAGTTCTTTCAGGCAGTAAGGTCTTTCAAACTCCCAAGAAACAACTAGTTCTAGCCTATGAGCCCATTTTTGCCATGGCAAAAAATGACAAGCTCTGCAATTCATTGTATGAAATTAATATAACACTGATCCCAAAGCCAGCAAATAGAGCACAGCTAAATTACCCCTGATTCCCACAAACTGCACTGTAGCCAGAAGCCGCCTTGCTATCCTGGACTCATAGCTTTTAGGTACTTGGCTCCTCATTTGTTCCTAAATCCTACTGACAGGGACATGAGGCGGGGAAAAAAAAAAAAAAAAAGAAGAATTTGCCAAAGATGGCCGGACTTCAGGGGAAGATTACCTACCCCCCATCCCCCTTAACAGCTCCCCTTCCCACTGAAAGCCTTTTTTTTTTTTTTTTTTTTTTTTTGAGACAAAAGTTTCACTCTGTCGCCCAGGCTGGAGTGCAGTGACACATGCCCTCCAGGCCCAGCTAATTTTTGTATTTTCGGCTCACTGCCACCTCTGCCTCCCAGGTTCAAGCGATTCTCCTGCCTCAGCCTCCCCAGTAGCGGGGACTACAGGCACGTGCCACCACACCCAGCTAATTTTTGTATTTTTAGTGGAGATGGGGTTTTACTATGTTGGCCAGGATGGTCTCCATCCCTTGACCTCGTGATCCGCCCGCCTCAGCCTCCCAAAGTGCTGGGATTACAGGTGTGAGCCACGGCTCCCGAACCGAGCCATTTTCATTGGCAATAGAATCTCCCACATTTACTATCCTTCAATTCGTTCGTGTGACCTCATTTTTCCTGGATGCCAGACAAGAGCTTAGGAGCCACAAGTGTGGATACAAAAGGCTGTCACACTGGCCCTTCACCCTCGCTAGCAGAGGGCAGCCATGGGCCCACTGAGAGCTGTTAACACTTAAGCCGTCCATGGACAGCAGAGCTAAAAGAGCACTCTAACATGGCCTCTGGGGCCCCGGGAGTCGCAGGCACCCTGCCTGGACGCTGTTGTGGGGCCTGAACGAAGTTCACTGCTGCCGGCGCCCAAAAGCGCTCGCTCCAGCTCCTGCACCTGCTCACCTGTGTGCTCCCTTTCACGAGGGTCGGAATGCGGTGGATCTGAGAGAGTGGAGTCTGATCCCGCCCCGCACCGAAACAGCTGGCTGGTTCCAGCACTCCTGCGCTCCAGTTCCCGCCTCGTTTGCTGTGTGCTCCCTCCCATCAGCAGTTGAGAGCAGTGGGCTAAGTAAACTAGGCACCCCTGTCCAAAGTCCTGAGAAGGAACTATCCTGCTTCACTATTGATCAGTGGTCTCCCTGTCAGGGGCAGATCCGGCCTTCTCTTCTCAAATTATCCTGGGTGATAATACCCATGGGGTTTGTCTCCTGGGTGATTCCCTCCATGGCTGAGCCTCACCCACTACCTTCTCCTCAGTGTCATTGACTCTGCACACAGGTTACTGTTGCTCACCCACCACTGGTGCCTCTGACCCTTCTAGGACCATCTAGGTTCCCCCTGAGTAACTCAGGGGCATTGCTGACCAGCTGTGGACCAGAAGGCTCCCTTAGGGCACCTGCTGCATGGCAGGGCTAACTGTGGCTGTCCCCCAAGACCTGTGGGGTCAGGCCCTTCCCTCTGATGTTGGGGTTGGGGACCTTGCAGCGGAGTCAGAGGGAGAAGCTTCGTGTTCCCTCCACCCCAGGATCCTCCACCGAAGTAAGTAATTTGGCACAGAGGAAACCAGATGCACAAAAATTAAAAGGATAAACTATAATTCAGCTAAAATACCCAAGGGTTGAAATTGCCAAAGGATGTGCAAAATTCAAGGAAAAAAAGATACGAAAGTGGGCCTGGCGCGGTGGCTCACACCTGTAATCCCAGCACTTTGGGAGGCCGAGGCGGGTGGATCACGAGGTCAGGAGATCGAGACCATCCTGGCTAACACGGTGAAACCACGTCTCTACTAAAAAAATACAAAAAAAATTAGCTGGGCGTGGTCTGGGCGCCTGTAGTCCCAGCTACTCGGGAGACTGAGGCAGGAGAATGGCGTGAACCTGGGATGCGGAGCTTGCAGTGAGCCGAGATCGCGCCAGTGCACTCCAGCCTGGGTGACAGAGAGAGACTCCGTCTCAAAAAAAAAAAAAAAAAAAAGATGCAGAAGTGAAATAATAAAGATAAAGGAACGAGATAGCCAGGAAAGGATAAGCCAACTTAAACAGAAAAGCCAGGAGGAGCCAGGTAACTCAGAATGGTAGGTGTGCTAGATTGAACAATGTGTGTCTAAAGTCACACATAAACAAAACAATTTCGACCTATGTGTTTTAAAATTAAAAAACAAGAAGTAGCTGGGCACAATGGCTCACACCTGTAATCCCAACACTTTGGGAGACCCAGGTGGGAGGATTGTTTGAACCTGGGAGTTCAAGACCAGCCTGGGAGACCCATCTCTACAAAAAATTTAAAAGATTAGCCCTGCGTGGTGGTGCACACCTGTGGTTCCAGCTATCAGGGAAGCTGAGGCAGGAGGATCACTTGAGCCCAGGAAGTCGAGGCTGTAGTGAGCCATGTTTGCACCACTACACTCCAGCCTGGATGACAGAGCAAGACCCTGTCTCAAAAAGGAAAAAAGAAAAACCAAAAGGACCTCCATAAAACAAGAAGTAGCAGGCAGTGGGGTGCAGTGGCTCACCCTGTAATCCCAGCACTTTGGGAAGTTCCCTTGAGCCCAGGAGTTCCAGACAAGCCTGGGCAACATCGTGAGACCCCATCTCTACAAAAAATTCAAAAATTAGCCAGCGCGGTGGTGCACCCTTGTAGCCCTAGCTACTCGGCAGGTTGAGGCAGAAGGATTGCTTGAGCCCAGGAGTTCAAAGTTACAGTGAGCTATGATCGTGCCGCTGCACTCCAGCCTGAGCAATAGAGCAAGACCTTGTCTCAAAAAAAAAAAAAAAAAAAAAGTAGCAGACAAAGAGCATGAGCTCATAAAGGGTCATCTGGACTGAAATCTGGGGGTGAAGGAGAGGGCAGGGACCCAGCACCCCAGCAGCCTGGACACACTCCTGCGTCAGGTACAGCCCCCTTTTCAGGGGACGAATGGGGGACTTGTCTTCCTCTGCATTCCTTGACCAGCCTGAGTGCCAGCCTCACCTCACTGGCGCTGGAGGAAAGGCAGTGGCCTACGGAGACCCCAGTCCCAGGCTGGCTCCTGTTCTTGCTCCAGACAGAACTTTTGAAGCCCTTGGTGTTGCTGAAAGTGCTTGTTTCTTGGCCCCGCTCCTCTCACTCTGGGGACTAGGAGGGCTGATGCTGTTATCCAGGTTGACAGGGACTGCTTTGTCCCTTGGTCAGGGCTCTGTCCTCACAACCTTTCCGGGCCTTCTCAGAGTCTGTGGGCCACCCATTTGGCCACCCACACTGCTGAGAGTCACCGGGCAGAAAATGCGGAGTTTCTGCATTCCATTTGAAGCTGCTTGGTGTTCCGTCTGAACAAACCATGGTGTATTTAACCAGCCCCTGTGGATGGACGCTGCTAGATCAATCCTTGTTAATGTAACATCACTCCCATCCCCTTCTACATCTCCCTGCATTTCCAGAGCCCCTTTCCAGTATGTCCTAGGCTGAATTCTGCCCATGAAGGAAGCAGAAGCCATTGGTCTCCAGCAGCTGCTATGGTTAGGCAGCAAAGCTCATGGCAGACTCCTTTCCTCGGCTTCTGGGCATCACCCTGCATGACCCCCACTGCAGTGCCATAAGCAGCTGAGATCCGGCCAGGCGCGGTGTCTCACACCTGTAATCCCAGCACTTTGGGAGGCCAAGGCTGGCGGATCACTTGAGGTCAGGAGTTTGAGACCAGCCTGAGATCCTTGGTGACAGCTTCTGGCAGCTCCAGGTGTCCCCCTGGGCATCATGTGCTTTGGCCCTGCCAGCACTGAGGATCACTGGTGATGACTTCCCTGTCATCTCCTAACTTCTAGAACTTCCCTGGCCTTTCCTCTCCCAGCCCTTCCAATGCTTCTCTTTCTGCTCGAAATACCTAGCATGGCTTCTGTTTTCTTGATTGAACCCTGACTGCTACAAACAATACCCTCGCATATCCTGCACATGCCAGGAACACATGCCAGTCTATCTGTAGTGTAAGTTACTAGAAGTCAAATTTTCAGGTCAGTTTCAAGGTTGATGGTGTATTAGTTTGCTAGGGCTGCCATAACAGAGAACCACAGACTGCGTGGCTTAAACAACGGAAATTTATTTCCTCACAGTCTGAGGCTGAAGTCTGAGATTAAGATGTTGGCAGAGTTAGTTTCACTCTATGGGTGTATGTGTCCAAATTTCCTCTTCTTATAAAGGCATCTGTCATATTGGATTAGGGCCCCACCCTAACAATCTCATTTTAACTTAATTCCCTCTTTAAAGACCCTGTCTCCAAATACAGTCACATTCTGAGGTACTGGAGGTTAGGACTTCAGCGTGTGAATTTTGAGGGGATGCAACTCAGTCCATAACAGATAACTAGCTATTCCCAACTCACCTTCCCTGGCAATTGTCCCAAACAGCAGGTACATGAAATGTGTCAGCAAACCTGGTGATCATCATCAATCTAATAGGTAAGAAAATGCACATAGTGTTGTTTTAATTTGCATTTCTCCTACTCTGAGTGACATTAACATCTTTTCATGTGTTTGAATCATTCATATTTCCTTTCCTGAGAAAGATTTGTACAGGACAATTCTCTAGGTGACCTTAAACCAGCCCGGTTCTCCCATCTTTCTTGCTTGTAGTTCTGAAAAATAACTGTAGAATGTGCTAGAAATGCAACATCTTGAGATAAGGGGGAGCTGGCCAGAACTGCTCAGGCTCTGTTCCAGTTCCCCCTTAGAAACAGGGTGGCTCATGCCTGTAATCCCAGCACTTTGGGAGGCCAAGGCAGGCAGATCACCTGAGGTCAGGAGGTCAAGACTAGCCTGGCCAACATGGTGAAACCCCATCTCTACCAAAAATACAAAAAATTAGCCAGGGATGGTGGCAGGCGCCTGTAATCCCAGCTACTCGGGAGGCTGAGGCAGAAGAATTGCTTAAACCCGGGAGGTGGAGGTTGCGGTGAGCCAAGATCGCACCACTGTACTCCAGCCTGGGCAACAAGAGCGAGACTCTGTCTCAAAAAAAAAAAAAGAAAGAAAAGAAACAGGGTGTCCTTCAACACTGCAGCTCAGCCACTCACAGAGCATAAAGCTCAGGGCAGGCTGCTTTTCAGGGTTCTTCAGCCATGGTGCAGGTGGGACGCATGAAGTCAAGATTCCATCAGCCCTGGGCAGCTGGCCTGAGCCTAGGGAACTGGCTCTGAATGAATCCTAGACCTCTGTTGCCCCTTGCTGCCAATCTGTAATAAATCCTCATCGTGTAACTGGGTGCATGTGAGTGTGTTCCGTCTCACCAGATGCCGACAAGTTGGTAAGCAGCGCACGGTGAGCCTGCTTCACGGTTGGTTCATATCCTTTGCCTATTTTTCTATTGGCTTATTTGTCTTTGTCTTTGTCTTTTTTTCCATTGCTACACCTACTAAAATGGGATTGACTTTTACTTATTGATTTGTAGAAGGGGTTCATTAAAGACATTTATCTGATATGCACTGAAAATATTTTTCCATTTGTCATCTATCTTTTGACTTTGTTCATAATTTTTCTGTGATACAGTGATATTTTAATGTAAATTTTCCATCTTTTTCTTAATGGCTTCTAGGTACTATGTCGTTATTCTTAGAAAGTCCTCTCCTACCCAAAAAGCACTGAAAGTTTAAAAATTAAAAATAAGACTGGACGTGGTGGCTCACACCTGTAATCCCAGCAATTTGGGAGGCCGAGGCGGGTGGGTCACGAGGTCAGGAGTTTGAGACCAGCCTGGCCAACATGATGAAACCCCGTCTCTACTAAAAATACAAAAATCAGCCGGGCCTGGTGGCGCATGCCTGTAATCCCAGCTACTAGGGAGGCTGAGGCAGGAGAATTGCTTGATCCTGGGAGGCGGAGGTTGCAGTGAGCCGAGATCGCGTCATTGCACTCCACATCTGGGCGACAGAGCAAGACTCTGTCTTGGAAAAAATAAATAAATAAAAATTAAATTAAAAAAGCTCTTTCCAACTTTGAGTTATAAATTTTCCATATTTTCTTCTAGTACTCTAATATTTCACTTTTTACATTAACATATTTGATCCACCTGAAATGTATTTTAATATAAGACATGAGGTATTGCTGGGCGTGGTGGCTCATGCCTGTAATCTCAGCACTTTTGGAGGCCAAGGCAGGATGATCACTTGATTCCAGGAGCACAAGATCAGCCTGAGCAATATAGTGAGACCCCATTTCTACAAATAATAGTCTAAAAATATTAGCCAGGTGTGGTGGTGTGTGCCTATGGTCCTAGCTACTCGGGAGACTGACAGGAGTATCACCTGAACCTGGGAGCAGTGAGCCATGATCACACCACTGCACTCCAGCCTGGGTGACAGAGTGAGACCCTGTCTCAAAAAAAAAAGATATTAATATAATTTTTCCTCTAGGCAGATGGTATTCCAGTTGTGCCAACACCAGTGGAAGTGCCAGATTTATTACGTACTGAATTATCGTGTGGGCTTGGGTCTAATTCCATGTTTCCTGGGCACATTTGAGACCTCTGCACTTCTCAAACCTCTGACTCTGACATCTCCCCTCTTTTCATCAGATGACCTTGCCTTTTAATTCAAAGAGCACGTGGAAGGACTCGTGGGAAGAGCACCTCCAGTTTAAAAACAAAAGACCCATCCCCTGCTTGCCTCCACCTGAGTCTCAGAGCCCACCCTTCCCAAGCCCTTAGGACCACTGTCTCTCTTCTGTGGTCAACATCCATTGCTCCACTAATCCTTCTCCATAGCCTTTTCTTTTTTTTTTTTTTTTTTTTTTTTTTGAGACGGGGTCTCACTCTGTTGCCCAGGCTGGAGTGCAGTGGTGCCATCTCGGCTCACTGCAACCTCCGCCTCCCAGGTTCAAGTGATTCTCACACCTCAGCCTCCCAAGTAGCTGTGATTACAGGCACCTGCCAACATGCCCAGCTAATTTTTGTATTTTTAGTAGAGACAGGGTTTCACCATGCTGGCCAGGCTGGTGTCGAACTCCTGACCTTATGTGACCCGCCCACCTCAGCCCCCCAAAGTGCTGGGATTGCAGGCCTGAGCCACCGTGCCTAGCTCCATGGCCTTTTAAATGGGCTCAAGTCTTTTACGTGTTGAAAACAAACAAAAACAAGAAACTCCTTCAACCCCGCGAACCTCTTCAGCTGTGTCCCTATAGTCTCATCCCACAGCCACATTCCCTGAGGGAATTGTAGTCTCTGCAGTCTCTGCAGTCCCGTTCCCCAGTTACTCCTCAAGACCCTGCACCCCACTCATCCAGAGTCAGAAATAATGGAGAGTTCTTGGTCTTGCTTGGTGTCTGGTCTGTCCTCCCAGCTCTGAACGACCACATCCTCCGCCAACATCAAGCAGGACTTCAGCTGGACAGGATGTGGCTCATGACAGCCACTTTCACATGGTTCCCAGAAGGGGAGCCAAAGGGTAGGAGGTCTCAGAGGTGGCAGCCTTCAGTCTCCTGCGAGAGGGAGTGAGAGGAGCCGCTGGTCTTCTCTTCCGCAAGTGACCAGTCAGGAGTCCGAGTCCACCCACAGATGTTGCAGAAAGCAACAGGGCTTGCTCCAAAAGCCTGAACATCACTGGGGTCTGGGGCTGTAAGGGGGTACCAGGGGGCTCATGAGAGGGCAGTGTAAGTGCCTTCCTGCCCATCGTCAAGCCAGGCCCTGGAGCCAGCCACCTGCCTCAGCAATTTCCCCATTGCCAGTTCCAGGCCAGGTGAGACTCATAAAATCACTCACAAAGCAGAATGTGTAGTCAGAGCTGGGGGAGCACCAGCCTGAAGGGCAGGAGGCTAAAGTCAGGAGCTGTGTACTAAGCAATTCACACCCTCACTCTCCCCAGAGAGATCTGGCCTTTGTCCCTTTGTCCTGGCTCCTGGAAGACCACACCTGATGGTTTACCGTTACCCTAATGAGGTGACTCATGATGGGCCCCTTAGGGCAAGAGCTGTCAGAGCAACGCCCGGGGCGAAGAAACAAGCTAGAGACCCAGTTCAACCTCACAAGCAATGATTCCATCACCCTGCCCACAGAGGGAAACTGCAACACAAATTCTGACATCAAAGCCCGGGGAAGCTTCCGTGGTTGGCGGTACTCTGCGAATTGTCACACATCACAGCAAGGAGGAGGTGATGCCACACCCGTTGGCGGTACTCTGCGAATTGTCACACATCACAGCAAGGAGGAGGTGATGCCACACCCGTGGCTGCCAGCTCTTCATCAGGACCCTCCCTGGACTCTGCCCTGTGTTTCTTCCTTTGGCTGGTTCTAATTAGTATCCTTTCCCGTCCATAAACATGGGGGCAATAGTGCTGTGCTTAAGGAAGCACCAGCAATTGGAGGTGAACCCAGACAGGAAGAATCCAGCCCCAGCCTTGTCCCGCCGTCTGAGGATGACACCAGGAAGTCCTGACCTCCCAGGACCTGAAGCAGAAGGGCGCTTGGTATGGTGACATGGGCGGGACGGCCTGCCACAGGGTCGACCAGCCCACCTTTGTGATGAACCTAAGTAGATTAATTTCATTTTCTGGGAGGGTATAGTGGGTGGAGGGCACAGATAGCCAAAGTATCATCCCAGACCCAAAAAATCAGGGGATCTGTTTGCTTTTTAAATAAAAAGAGATGGGGGTAAGTTTGTGCAGACACGAGGAGCACTTAAAATCACAGGTAGAATAATAGGAGAAGAACAGAATTGTCTGAGTTTAGTGCAAGGAGAGGGAGAGGCCTCAGAGCCACTGGGGCCAAACCCCAGCCCTTGCAAACAACGCTTCCTCAACACCTGTAGGCAGCCATGGTTTTTTCGGATGGATCTAGCTTGGGGCAACCACAGCTTAAGGAAGAACTAGGGGTACCGTGTCTTCAGCTGGGGAGCAGAGCCCACAGGCCTGCTGAGCCCTCAGCCTCCAGTTCCCCGGTCGGGCCTTCCAGCTTCACTGCTTCCTCAGAGCCTGTGGGAACATTGCTACCTCCACCCTTCACCATGATTGGTGTGGGTCTTTGCATTATCCTCTGTTAACCTGCAGGTGGTCTTAACCTGGGGTCCATGAATGCCCACAGGGTCCACAGAGAGCTTTCAGGGGACTCATATGCATGGATGGGAATAAATAGACATCTTTGTTTTCACCAACCCTTAACTTTTCTTCAAAATTTGTTAAGGTAGTGGCAAAAAACCACAATAGTATTAGCAGTTCTGTGACTTTGTCACTATATCAGTCAGAGTGCAACCAGAGAAACACAACCAGCAGGAGGTACGGCCCACGCTCCTGATTCGTGGTGGTTATGTTCTATAAAATCACCACAAACACTGGATTAGTGAATGTTGAAGCTTTGCTCCTAGGAGAAATTAGGTTCCTCCTTCGGTTCCTGTGAGGGTCTGGTCACAATATTTTCTTTCTTTCTTTCTTTCTTTTTTGTTTAGACCGAGTCTCACTGTATTGCCCAGGCTGGAGTGCAGTGGTGCGTGGTGCATTCTCAGCAAACTGCAACCTCCACTGCCTGGATTCAAGTGATTCTCGTACCTCAGCCTCCCAAGTAGCTGCGATTACAGGTGTGTGCCATCACGCCTGGCTAATTTTTTTTATTTTTAGTAGAGATGGGGTTTCACCATGTTGACCAGGCTGGTCTCAAACTCCTGGCCTCAAGTGATCCACTCACCTCGGCCTCCCAAAGTGCTGGAATTACAGGCTTGAGCCACCGTGCCCGGCCTAGTCACAATATTTTCATCAGTTGACCAACACATAACCTTTTTTTATGTTTGTTTCTGTTTAAAGACACCGAAGTTAATATACAGTTGATTCATTAATTTTTTTTTTCTTAGATGCAGTTTTACTCTTGTTGCCCAGGTTGGAGTACAATGACATGATCTTGGCTCACTGCAACCTCCGCCTCCCAGGTTCAAGCCATTCTCCTGCCTCAGCCTGCTGAATAGCTGGGATTACAGGCATGTGCCACCATGCCCAGCTAATTTTTTGTAGTTTTTAGCAGAGATGGGTTTTCACCATGTTGGCCAGGCTGGTCTAACTCCTGACCTCAGGTGATCCTCCTGCCTCGGCCTCCTGAAGTGCGGGAATTACAGGCATGAGCCACCACGCCCAGCCTGATTCATTAATATTGGACTCACGGCACCATAACTCACACCTGAATGAAGCTTCTCCAACGCACAGATTTTCTCCCTATAGCACATCACATCCTTCTTGCTCTTACGAGCACCAGAAAGCTCATCAGCAGTTCACTTGGGGGCCACATGAAACAAGAAAACCAGCAACAAAAAGCACAAAATACAAAAAAAGTGGCACTGGCTGGGCGTGGTGGCTCACGCCTGTAATCCCTGCACTTTGGGAGGCTGAGGCGGGCAGATCACAAGGTTAGGAGTTCAAGACCAGCCTGGCCAACATGGTGAAACCCCATCTCTACTAAAAATACAAAAATTAGCCGAGTGTGGTGACACGCACCTGTAATCTCAGCTACTCGGGAGGCTGAGGCAGGAGAATTGCTTGAACCTGGGAGGCAGAGGTTGCAGTGAGCCGAGATCGTGCCACTGCACTCCAGCCTGGGTGACAGAGCGAGACTCTGTCTCAAAAAAAAACAAAAAAAAATTGGCACTAAATAGACCACCAAAAGGACACGTGTTTACAGTGTGAGAGCTGAAACAAGAAGGCAGGCTCAGCCGGGTGTGGTGGCCCACGCCTGTAATCCCAGCACTTTGAGGCAGGTGGATCACGAGGTCAGGAGTTCCAGACCAGCCTGGCAAAGATGGTGAAACTCCGTCTCTACTAAAAATACAAAAATTAGCTGGGTGTGGTGGCGCATGCCTATAATCCCAGCTACTCCGGAGGCTGAGGCAGGAGAATCGCTTGAGCCAGGGAGGCAGAGGTTGCAGTGAGTCGAGATTGTGCCACTGCACTCCAGCCTGAGCGACAGAGTGAGACTCCATCTCAAAAAAAAAAAAAAAAAAAAGAATGACATGGACACATATGGAGTAGTTTTAAGGAGCGGAGAGTTTAATAGGCAAGAAGAAAGGGAGAAGACAGAAGAAAGAAGCTCCCCCATACAGAGACAGAAGGAGGGGGGCTCCAAAGTCCAAAGAGGGAACCCCAAGTGTGGTGGATACCAGCCAGGTATATGTAGAGGCTGGAGGAAGCAGTGTTTGATTTGCATAGGGCTCAGGGGATTGGTTTGACCATGCATCTCATTCACGCAGCCCGTGAAAAAGCTGGCCCTCCCACCCTAGCCTTTTAATATGCAAATGCAGGGTGCCATGATGTTCTACACACATGGGGATATGTAGGGGTGGCCATGTTGCCAGGAACATGTGGGGCAAGGGCAAGAAGGTCGCGGGAATCGCCATGTTTGGGTGGACCCAGTTTCTAATGGACTTCATTTGCATATCAAAGGTTGCCGGCCTGGCTCTAAGAGCTGCTTTAAAAACGAAAACTTCCCAGGGACCCCTTTTCCTCTCTTATCTGCCTAAAATAATTTCTTAACTCCTACAACACTATCATACCACATTACAGTTGTAGTATTGAAGAAAGAGACATATGATAAATACGTATTATCCAGTTTCAGTTTTGGCAATGCACATGACAGTCCACAAAAGCCACCATGTTTTTTGTGCTGAAAAATTCTTGTGAATGGAAGAATGAAACCAGCAAAATGAAAAGGATCCCTTCTGAAAATGCATTTAAAGATGCAAGGGTTTTTTTGTGTAAGGAAAGCTCAATTCAAAAATAGCTGGGGCCAGGTGTAAGGGGCTCACGCCTGTAATCACAACATTTTGGAGTGCCAAGGTGGGAGGACAGCTCGAGGCCAGGAGTTCGAGACCTACCTGGGCAACATAGCAAGACCCTATCTCTTTTAAAAAGAGAGAGAGAGAGAGAGAGTTGGAGCACTTGATTTTTGTCAAGCACGTCTGTGTGAAGAGACCAGCAAGCAGACCTTGTGTGAGGAATAAAGCTTTTTAATCACCTGGGTGCAAGCGGACTGACTCTGAAAAAGCAGTCAGCGAAGGGAGATAAGAAAGGGGCAGCTTTATAGGGTTTGGGTAGGCAGTGGAAAGTTACAGTTAAAGGTGGTTATCTATTGTTAGCAGGGGAGGGGGTCCCAAGGTGCATGGTGGAGAGATCATGGGACTCATTGTCCAGAAGAAGAATGTCCCAGGGTCAATTGATCAGCTGGGGCAGGGCAGGAACAAGTCATAATGGTAGAATGTCATAAGGTGGATTAATTAGCTAAGGCAGGAACTGGCTGTTTCACTTCTTTGTGATTTTTCGTCTGCTCTAGACTTCTTGGCTCCTGCAGGCCATCTTGGCTCCTGCAGGCCATCTGGACTTATATGTGCAGGTCACAGGGGTTATAATGGCTGACTGTCAGGCCTCTGAGCCCAAGCTAAGCCATCATATCCCCTGTGACCTGCACGTATACATCCAGATGGCCTGAAGCAACTGAAGAACCACAGAAGATGACATTCCACCATTGTGATCTGTTCCTGCCCCACCCTAACTGATCAATTGACCTTATGACAATACACCCTCCCCGCCCTTGCGATCATGTACTTTGTAATATCCTCCCCCGCCTTTAAGAAGGTACTTTGTGATATTTTCCCTGCCCTTGAGAATGTACTTTGTGAGATCCACCTCCTGCCCACAAAAAATTGCTCCTAACTCCACCACCTATCCCAAACCTATAAGAACTAATGATAATCCCACCACCCTTTGCTGACTCCTTTTTTGGACTCAGCCCACCTGCACCCAGGTGAAATAACAGCCTTGTTGCTCACACAAAGCCTGTTGGTGGACTCTTTTCACATGGACACGCGTGACACTGAGCTTTGGCTCAGAGGCTTGACATTCCTGTCTTTTTATTTATAAAATATACAGTTATAAGAAAAGATAAAGAAAATGTAAGTTTCTTCTGGGGATTATTGGCGTAGGGGCGATGTTTCTCAGGACTGCTTCAAGTGTGACCAGGACTGTGCGGACCCCTTAAAGAAAATTTAAGGGTAGAGGGCAGCATAAGAATGGGAATTGAGGTTAAAAGTGAGTATAAAAGTAAAGAATAGGATTTCATCAGGGTGAAAGTATTGGAGTGTGCCCTGCCAGCAAAGATCTTCCATCCACTCCAAAAGGGAGTCAAGAGTGGCGGTTTGGGGATAGCACCAGGAGATATCAGCTGTGATGGTTTGGAGAAAAGGTGTAAACTGTCAGTGTAAACAAGAGCAGGGCATTTATGAGTAGGTGAGAATGGTGAAGAGGAAAATACCAGGGATGAAAAAGTTTGTGAGGTGCAGTCCAAGAAGGAGGGGGTGACGCCAAGAAGGAGGGGGTGACTGCGTAAAGCCTTGTTGTAAAGAGTAGAGTAAGGAAGAAGAGACCTAATCCTGTGAGGCTGGAAGGGCATATTTTCCTTGGTCTAAGAACCATTTGTCTTGAGTGGGGAGGGATTGATAGGTGGAAACTTCAGTGGGAGAGTAAGTAGGAGTGACTGATGAGAAGGAGAAAAACTGGCTGTGAGGGACAGAAATAGGAATACTGGCTGTTTATTTAGCTGTCTTATCAGCATAATTGTTACCTTGAGCAGTGGGGTCGGAGGCCCTTTGATGGCCTTTGCAGGGAATGACTCCAGCTTCTTTTGGAAGTAAAGCGGCCTTAAGAAGAGTATTAAAGAGGCATTAATAATGGAGGACCCTTGTGTAGTGAGGAAACCTCTTTCTGCCCATATAACAGCATGGTGGAGCAGGATATGGAAGGCATATTTAGAGTCAGTATAAATATTGACACACAGTCCCTTTGCAAGACTGAGGGTCCCATTTAAGGCAATGAGTTCAGCTTGCTGAGAGGTAGTGGAGGTGGGCAGCACGGTGGCCTCAATGATAGATGTGGAAGACACTATAGCACAGCCTGCCTTTGCTGGTGAGTGGCAATTAGGCCTGGTGGAACAGCCATCAATAAACCAAAGTGTGATCAGGGTGAGGAACAGGAAACAAGGAAATATGGGGAAATGAAGTGAATGTCAGGTGGATCAGAGAGGTACGGTCATGGGGGTCAGGTGTGGTATCAGGAATATTGTGGGAGGCTGGATTGAAGTCCGGGCCAGGAACAGTGGTAATTGTGGGAGACTCAACGAAGAGTGAGTGTAGCTGAAGGAGCCGGGGAGCAGAAAGTATATGTGTCAGGTGTGAGGAAGAAAATAGATTTTGAAAGTTATGAGAACTGTAGAGAGTGAGTTGAGCAGAGTTTGTGATTTTGAGGTCCTTTATAAACGTATTAGAGTGGTGGCAGCTACAGCACACAGACGTGAGGGCCAGCCTAAAACAGTAAGGTCAAGTTGTCTTGTCGCCTAGGCTGGAGTGCAGTAGCCTGATCTCAGCTCACTGCAGCCTCTGCCTCCTGGGCTCAAGCAATCCTCCCACCTCAGCCTCCCAATAGCTGGGATTATAGGCATGCACCACCACATTGGGCCATTTTTTGTATTTTTTATAGAAATGGGGTTTTGCCATGTTGCCCAGGCTGGTCTTGAACTCCTGAGCTCAAATGATATGCCCACTTCGGCCTCCCAAAGTGCTGGGATTACAGGCATGAGCCACCATGCCCAGCCTATATTTTTTAAATTAATGTATAATTTACATCCAAAAAAATGCACAAATCCTAAGCATACAGTTTGATTAGTTTTGACAATTGTGTACATCTTGTGTAATCACCACCCCTTTCAAGATATAGAATATTTTCAACACCCCAGAAAATTCCCTGGGTGCCTTTCCATTCAATCTCTACCCTACCCCTGGAGACACCTACTTTTCTCTTTTATCACTTTCAAAATTTTTTTCTCATTATTATTTATTAATAATTTCTTTTTTTAATTTTTCAAAAATTCTTTTATTCTCTAGTTATACACACATACTCACTTTCTTCTTTTTTTTTTTTTTTTTTTTTTTTTTTGAGACGGAGTCTCCCTCTGTCGCCCAGGCTGGAGTGCAGTGGCACGATCTCGGCTCACTGCAAGCTCCGCCTCCTGGGTTCACGCCATTCTCCTCCCTCAGCCTCCCGAGTAGCTGGGACTACAGGCGCCCGCTACCACGCCCGGCTACTTTTTTTGCATTTTTAGTAGAGACGGGGTTTCACCGTGTTAGCCAGGATGGTCTCGATCTCGTGACCTTGTGATCCGCCCGCCTCAGCCTCCCAAAGTGCTGGGATTACAGGCGTGAGCCACCACGCCCGGCCCAACATACTCACTTTCAAATAAAATTCTATATTAGAAGGAAAGGTCTCTTTGTAAGGCATAATATTGACTTTTTCTTATGACAAAACAGGAAATATCATTGGTGCTTTTAAAAAAGTGAAAGCATGAGAGAAAAATCAGGGCTCCATGTAGAGAAGGCTAATTGTTTCTCTACAAAAACCAACTGGAATACAAGATAGCTCTGTCCTACAGCAACCTAAAACACAACCTCCCTTGATGTACATATGGAAAATACATGTCTTGTGGCCGGGCGTGGTGGCTCATGCCTGTAATCCCAGTACTTTCGGAGGCCAAGGTGGGCAGATCACAAGGTCAGGAGATCAAGACCATCCTAGCTAACACGGTGAAACCCCGTCTCTACTAAAAATACAAAAATTAGCCGGCCGTGGTGATGGGTGCCTATAGTCCCAGCTACTCAGGAGGCTGAGGCAGGAGAATGGTGTGAACCCGGGAGGCGGAGCTTGCAGTAAGCCGAGCTCACGCCACTGCGCTTCAGCCTGGGCTACAGAGCGAGACTCCGTCTCAAAAAAAAAAAAAAAGAAAGAAAGAAAGAAAGAAAATATATGTCTTAACCAATTTGGGGTTATTCTTTTTTCAACCTGGATTCAGCCTCAGGCTGCTGTTGACATCAGTGCTCCTCTCTGGGGCGAGGCTGGAGGGCTTGCATTGCACTGGAAGGGCATGAGGCACCTACTGCCACAGCAGAGAATCAAAGGACCATAACTCTCCCTTGGGGGTTGAAGAATTCTTTAAAGTCTGAATATTTGGGGAACACAGAGCAAGGCTGTGCCCTGAGTTTCCCTTTCTGAAAGTCACACTTTAACTAAAACATTTCTGTTCTACAAATTTCCATATATCAAAAGGTGCTGTAGCATTTAATTCATACTGTCTTCTCAAAAGGAAGAGGGAAAAAAAAAAACAGTTCTTCATAGGAGTCTTTTCTTTTTTGGTGTCTTAAATGCCAATGATCACAAAAACTTCCGGCTTCTCTTCATTATAGACCTGCATTGCTGAATATGTTATTGCCTTGACTTCTGTTCCCTGAGGGTGCTTGGACAATGAAAACTCTTCTCCCCACCCAATTGATCATAATTTGAAATTTCTTTGATCAATACTAAGTACTTTCACTTCCCGGGGTATGAAGAATTCATCAGCACTGAGCTTATAAAGCCATTCATCCAAAAAGTGAAACAGGAGAGACTGTAAGTCATCTCCTTGGGTTTCTACTTCTACTGTTGGGAGGGGCTCCACTGTCCCAGTATCTGTCATGTAACCAAACATGGCCATTGCACATTGCTCGAATGCTTCCTCCAGAGTATCTCCCCATGCGTGTAACTGCACATCCGCCGTATGATCCAAATACTCGTACTTCCTATTGACTGGCGGATACTTGGCCTTGATCGCCTTCTGTTCCTCAGTCAAATTGTAATCTCTAACATCTTCCTCTGCCTGCGCCATGACTCTATTAATAATTTCAACTTTTAGGCCGGGTGTGGCAGCTCATGCCTGTAAACCCAGCACTTTGGGAGGCTGAGGCAGGCAGATCACCTGAGGTCAGGAGCTCCAGACCAGCCTGGCCAACATGGTGAAACCCTGTCTCTACCAAAAATACAAAAATTAGCCAGGCGTGGTCATGGGCGCCTGTAACCCCAGCTACTGAGGAGACTGAGCAGGAGAATCGCTTGAACCCAGGAGGCAGGGGTCGCAGTGAGCCGAGATTGTGCCACTGCACTCCAGCCTGGGCAACAGAGCAGACTCCATCTCAAAAAAAAAAAAAAAAAAAAAAATTTAGTGGCCGGGCACAGTGGCTGACGCCTGTAATCCCAGCACTTTGGGAGGCCAAAGTGTGCAGATCATGAGGTCAGAAGTTCGAGACCAGCCTGACCAACATGACGAAACCTTGTCTCTGCTAAAGATACAAAAAATTAGCCAGGTGTGGTGGCACCCACCTGTAATCCCAGCTACTCGGGAGGCTGAGTCAGGAGAATCACTTGAACCTGAGAGGCGGAGGTTGCAGTGAGCCGAGATTGCTCCATTGCACTCCAGCCTGGGCAACAGGGTGAGACGCCATCTCAAAATAAATAAATATAAATTTTTAAAAAATTCAACTTTTATTTTATATTCGGGGGTACATGTGCAGGTTTGTTACATGGATATGTTGTGTGATGCTGAGGTTTGGGGTACAATTGATGCCATCTCCCAGGTAGTGAGCATAGTACCCAATAGTTGGTTTTTCTTTTTTTTTTTTTCCAAGACAGAGTCTTGCTCTGTCATCCAGGCTGTAGTGCAGTAGTGCAATCTCGACTCACCGGAACCTCTGCCTCCCGAGTTCAAGCAATTCTCCTGCCTCAGCCTCCCAAGGAGCTGGGATTCCAGGCGCCTGCCACCGCACCTGGCTAGTTTTTCTATTTTTAGTAGAGACAAGGTTTCACCATGTTGGCCAGGCTGGTCTGGAACTCCTGACCTTGTGATCTGCCTGCCTCAGCCTCCCAAAGTTCTGGGGTTACAAGCATGAGCCACTGTGCCTGGCCAATAGTTGGTTTTTCAACTCTTTTCCTCCTTCCTTCCCATCTAGTAATCCTCAGTGTCTATTGTTGCTGTCTGTATGTCCCTGAGTACCCAATGTTTAGTTCCCACTTATAAGTAAGAACATACGGTATTCGGTTTTCTGTTCCTTAGTTACTTTGCTTAGAATAATGCCTCCAGCTGCATCCATGTTGCTGTAAAGGACATGATTTCATTCATTTTTTTTTTATGGCTGTATAGTATTGCATGGTGTATATGTACCACATTTTCTTTATCCAGTCCACCATTAATGGACACTGAGGTTGATTCCATGTCTTTGCTATTGTAAATAGCGGTGTGAAAAATATACAAGTGTATGTGTCTTTTTGGTAGAATGATTTATTTTATTTTAATATGTATAATATATTATATACTTAATATATAATTTACTGTGGCTCACGCCTGTAATCCTAACATTTTGGGAGGCCGAGGCAGGCAGATCACCTGAGGTCAGGAGTTTGAGACCAGCCTAATCAACCTACTCGGGAGGCTGAGGTAGGAGAATCGCTAGAATTTGGGAGGTGGAGGTTGCGGTGAGCCGAGATGGCACCATTGCACTCCAGCCTGGGCAACAAGAGCAAAACTCCATCTCGGAAAAAAAAAAATATATATACACACACACACACACACACACACACACACACACATACATATAATTTAACATGGCCGGGCACAGTGGCTCACGCCTGTTATCCCAGCACTTTGAGAGGCCAAGGCGGGCAGATCACTTGAGGCCAAGAGTTCAAGACCAGCCTGGCCAACATAGTGAAACCCCGTCTCTACTAAAAATACAAAAAAAAGTGAGCCAGACTTGGTGGCCTGTAATCCCAGGTACTCGGGAGGCTGAAGCATGAGAATCACTTGAACCTGGAAGGCAGAGGTTGCAGTGAGCCAAGATCGCGCCATTGCACTACAGCCTGGGTGACAGAGTGAGAATCCATTTCAAATAATAATAATAATTTAATATATTATATATATTTATATAGGCCAGACAAAGTGGCTTATTCCTGTCATCCCAGTGCTTTGGGAGGCCAAGGCAGGTGGATCACTTGAGATCAGCAGTTCGAGACCAGCCTGGCCAACATGGCAAAACCCCATATCTACCAAAAATACAAAAATCAGCTGGGCATGGTGGGGGCCACCTGTAATCCCAGCTACTTGGGAGGCTAAGGCATGAAAATAGCTTGAACCCGGGAGGTGGAGGTTGCAGTGAGCTGAGATCACACCACTGCACTCCAGCCTGGGTGACAGAGTGACTCTGTCTCAAAAATAATAACTTTATATGTATTTTATAAGTGGATTAGAGTTTATTAAGCAGGGGAGTGGAAGAGATGTGGCACAAACAGAGGTATGTAACATTCAAACAACAGAATCTGGGATTTTTGAAAAAGTATTTTAGTCACGGGTACACAAAGGATCACTTCCACCCCCAACGACACTGGGGCCTCTGAAAGGGGAGGAAGGACTAAGTCCCATGGCAGGGCCAGTGGTTGCTCCTGGGTTTTGGAATGATCTCTGCAGAGCTTTCAAGGCCAGACCATGGGCTCAGGATTGAGACTTCATAGCGGTTGTGACTAGACCCAGCAAGATGGCTGCAACTGTGAAGCCCTGGACAGCGATCCGGGTGCGTGTCATGAGCTGAGAGCGCTGGCTGTGGCCCTGGTGGAAGCAGTAGAGGCCGTAGGTGAGGGTGGTCGCCATGCCCAGGCAACCTGGGTACCATGTGGTTCTCGCGGGTCTTGTGAAGGAATTTTTCCTTGAAACTCTCTGGATTGCTGTGAACAGTGGAGCTAAACCCCTAAAATGACTGGGGGCTTCCATGATTCAAAGGGGACCTCTGGAGTCACAGGGCCAGGAGCTGCCATGTCCAGGCCACAGCTACAGGAGAAAATCGGGACTCCGAGCTCTGCCTCCTGGTGAAGGTCAGAAAAAGAAAAATATATTTTATATATATTTACATATATTTCTTTTAATAATATATATACCCAGGAATGGATTGCTGGATCGAATGGTAGTTCTGCTTTAAGTACTTTTAGAAATCTCCAAACCAGCCGGGCACAGTGGCTTATGCCTGTAAACCCAACGCTTTGGGAGGCTGAGGCATGTGGATCACCTGAGGTCAGGAGTTCGAGACCAGCCTGGGCAATATTGCAAAACCCCATCTCTACTAAAAATCAGCCGGACATGGTGGTGTGCACCTGTAATCCCAGCTACTAGGGAGGCTGAGGCAGGAGAATTGCCTGAACCCGGGAGGCAGAGGCTGCAGTGAGCCGAGATCGAGCCACTGCACTCCAGCCTGGGCAACAAGAGTGAAACTCCGTCTCAAAAAAAAAAAAGAAGTCTCCAAACTGCTTTCCACAGTGGCTGGACTAGTTTACATTCCCACCAACAGTATATAAGTGTTTTCTTTTCTCCGCAGCCTTAACAGCATCTGTTGTTTTTTGACTTTTTAGGAATAGCCATTTTGACTGGTGTGAGATGTTATCTCATTGTGGTTTGTTTTTGTTTTTGTTTTGAGAGTCTCGCTTTGTTGTCCAGGCTGGAGTGCAGTGGTCCCATCTCAGCTCACTGCAACCTCTGCCTCCCAGGTTCAAGTGATTCTCACGCCTCAGCCTCCCATGTAGCTGGGATTACAGGTATGAGCCACCACATCTGGCTAATTTTGTATTTTTAGTAGAGATGGCGTTTTGCTATGTTGGCCAGGCTGGTCTCAAACTCCTGACCTCAAGTGATCCACCCATCTCGGCCTCCCAAAGTGCTGGGATTACAGGTGTGACCCACTGCACCTGGCCCAGCCCCTGATTGCGGTTTTGATTTGCATTTCTCTGATGATTAGTGATGTTGAGCATTTCTTCATGTTTTTTTTTTGCCACTCTTGTCTTATTATTTATTTATTTATTTATTTATTTATTTATTTATTTATTTATTTATTTTTTGAGACGGAGTTATGTTCTTGTTGCTTAGCCTGGAGTACGATGGCATGACCTTGGCTCACCGAAACCTCTGCCTCCCGGATTCAAGCGATTCTCCTGCCTCAGCCTCCCAAGTAGCTGGGATTACAGGCATGCACCACCGCACCTGGCTAATTTTTGTATTTTTAGTAGAGACGGGTTTCTCCATGTTGCTCAGGCTGGTCTCGAACTCCCAACCTCAGGTGATCCACCCGCCTCAGCCTCCCAAAGTGCTGGGATTACAGGCATGAGCCACTGCGCCCGGCCACTCTTGTCTTATTTTGAGAAGTGTCTGTTCGTGTATTTGTCCACTTTTTAATGGAGTTATTTGTTTTTTGTTTGTTGAATTCTTTAAGTTCCTTATAGATTCCGGATATTAGACCTTTGTCGACTGCATGGTTTGCAAATATTTTCTCCCATTCTGTAGGTTTTCTGTTTACTCTGACAACCACTTTTCTGATTTATATGACCAGTGATTAGTGTTCTTGTTAGTTCTAGATTTTGTCACTCTACATAAGATTTTTGAGTCATCCACGTTGTTGAGTGAATAAGTAGGTTTTTAAAAATTGTTAAGTAGGCTGGGTGCAGGGGCTCATGCCTGTAATTCCAGCACTTTGGAAGGCCAAAGCAGGAGGATCACTTGAGCACCAGGAGTTTGAAACCAGCCTGGGCAACATAGGGAGACTCTGTCTCTAAAAAAATTTTTAAATTAGCTGGATGTGGTGGCATGCACCTGTGTTCCCAGCTACTTGGGAGGCTGAGGTGGGAGGATTGCTTGAGCCCAGGAGGTAGATGCTGCAGTCAGCTGATATCACACCACTGCACTCCAGCCTTGGCAACAGAGGGAGACCCTGTCTCAAAAAAACAAAAATGTGCTAAGTGATATTCCATTGCCTTAATATACTACAGCTTGTTTATCCATTCTCCTCCTGATGGACATTTGAGTTCTTTCCAGTTTTGGGCTATTATGAATAAAGCTGCTACAAACATTGTTACACAAGTCTTTTTGTGGACATATGTTTTCATTTCTCTAGAGAAAATATTTAGGAGTGGAATTGAGTCATAAGAGTAGGTATACATTTAAGTTTATAGTCTTATAAACTGTCAGAGTTGGTGTGTGTTTAACTTTATAACAAATGGTCAAACACTTTTCCAAAATGGCTGAGCCACTACAGAAGGTAGCTAGTCAGGTATGAGCAGGCCAGGAGAAGGCTCCCCACACACACACTAGTAGTGTCGGGCAACCATCAGGTGATGGTCAGGTGGTTGTTAACTGTCTCTCTAAAGTAATAATTGATCACAGCCAGTTCAGGGAAAGGCCGTCTCTTAACAGATGGAAAACACCTGAAATTGGTGATCAGCAGCTTTCCAATAAGATCCAAGGAATGGGGAGAACAAGACCCCGGAAGTAGGCCAACGTGCAAAACCCCAAGTCGAGACGTCGAGCTGTGCACTAGGGTCTCTCGAGTCGCCCGCTTGGCCCTCTTCCAAGTGCACTTTCCTTCCTTTCCTTACTGCTCTAAAGCTTTTTAGTAACTCACTCCTGTTCTAAAACTTGCCTTGATCTCTCTCCTTATGCCTTACGGCCCTCAGTCGAATTCTTCTGAGAAGGCAAGAATGGAGGTTGCCGCAGACTCATACAGGTAACTACCACCACTAACAGTGCTATTTCATATTCTAACAGCAATATATGAGAGTTCTCATTGTTTACACCCTTGTCAACATTTGGCATTGTCAGTGTTGTGAATTTGAACTATTTGGTGGGTGCATGTTGGTATCTCATTGTGGCTTTAATATGTATTTCTCTGGTGACTAATGATGTTGAATGCCTTTTCTTTTTTTCTTTTTTGAGACGAAGTCTCACTCTGTCACCGAGGCTGGAGTGCAGTGGCGCCATCTTGGCTCCTTGCAACCTCCACCTCCCTGATTCAAGCAATTCCCCTGCCTCAGCCTCCCAAGTAGCTGGGATTACAGGCACATGCCACCACGCCAGGCTAATTTTTTTGTATTTTTAGTACAGACAGGGTTTCACTATGTTAGCCAGGCTAGTCTCAAACTCCTGACCTCAGGCAATCTGCCCACCTCAGCCTCCCAAAGTGCTGGAATTACAGGCGTGAGCCACCACTCCTGGTCATTGAATGCCTTTTCATGTGCTCTTTTCTTTTTTCTTTTCTTTTCTTTCTTTCTTTTATTTCTTTTTTCTTTTTTCTTTTTTTTTTTTTTTTTTGACTGAGTCTTGCTCTGTTGCCCAGACTGGAGTGAAGTGGCGTGATCTCAGCTCACCACAACCTTCACCTTCCAGGTTCAAGCAATTCTCCTGCCTCAGCCTCCCAATTAGCTGAGATTGCAGGCATGCACCACCATGCCCGGCTAATTTTTGTATTTTTAGTAGAGATGGGATTTCACCATGTTGGCCAGGCTGGTCTCAAACTCCTAATCTTAGGTGATCTGCCCGCCTGGCCTCCCAAAGTGCTGGGATTACAGACATGAGCCACCACACCCAGCTGGTATTTTTATTTTTATTTTATTTATTGAGATGGAGTTTCACTCTTGTGGCCCAGGCTGGAATGCAATGGCACGATCTCAGCTCACCGCAACCTCCACCTCCCAGGTTCAAGCAATTTTCCTGCCTCAGCCTCCCAAGTAGCTGGGATTACAGGCATGCACCACCATACCCAGCTTATTTTGTATTTTTAGTAGAGATGGGGTTTTACCGTGTTGGTCAGGCTGATCTCCAACTCCTGACCTCAGGTGATCTGCCCACCTCGACTTCCCAAAGTGCTGGGATTACAGGCATGAGCCACCGTGCCCGGTCTAATTTTTGTATTTTTAGTAGAGACGGGGTTTCACTGTGTTGGCCAGGCTGGTCTCAAACTCCTGACCTCGTGTTCCATCTGCCTCAGCCTCCCAAAGTGCTGGGATTACAGGTGTGAGCCACTGCACCTGGCCTCTTTTTTAATTGATTAATTAATTTTTTAAAAAGAGATGAGGTCTTGCTCTGTTGTCCAAGCTGGTCTTGAACTCCTGGGCTCAAGCAATCCTCCTGCCTCAGCCTCCTCCCCAAGTGCTGGGATTACAGGTGTGGGCCACTGTACCTGGCCTTCTGTGCTTTTTTTTGCTGTCCAGATATCTTCTTTTATAAAGTATCTGTTCAAGCCTTTAGTCCATTTTGTTATCAATTGTCTTTTTATTATGGATTAGTAATTCTTTATATATTATGATACAAATGCTTTGTCAGAAATAGGTATTGTGCTGGCCGAGGTGGCTCATGCCTGTAATCCCAGCACTTTGGGAGGCTGAGGCAGGCAGATCACCTGAGTTCAGGAGTTTGAGACCAGCCTGGCCAACACAGTAAAACCCCGTCTCTACCAAAAATACAAAAAAAAACTAGCTGGGCATGGTGGCACACGCCTGTAATCCCAGCTATTGGGGAGGCTGAGGCAGGAGAATCGCTTGAACCCGGGAGGCGGAGGTTGTAGTGAGATCGTGCCACTGCACTCTATCCTGAGAAAGAGAGACTCTGTCTCAAAAGAAAAAAAAAAGTATTGCATTGCATTGTAAAGATTTTCTCCCAACCTGTGGCTTGTCTCTTCATTTTCTCAACAGTGTCTTCTAATGAGCAGACATTTTAGTTCTGATGAGTCCAGTTTATCTTTTTTGTCCCATTTATGGTTAATGCCTTTTGTATCCTCTCTAAGACATCTTTCCCTACCCTTAATCATAAAGATATTCTTCTTTGCTTCTAAAAGCTTTATGATTTTAGGCTTTGTATTTATATCTATAACCTGTCTCCAATTAATTTTTGTATATAATATGAAGTGAAAGACAAAGCTCTTTTTTTTTCTTTTTTCTTTTTTTTTTCTTTTTTTTGAGATAGAGTCTCACTCTGTCACCCAGGCTGGAGTGCAATGGCTCAATCTCTGCTCACTGCAACCTCTGCCTCCCAGGTTCAAGCAATTCTCCTGCCTCAGCCTCCTGAGTAACTTGGATTACAGGCATGCCCCACCATGCCCAGCTAATTTTTGTATTTTTGGTAGAGATGGGGTTTCACCATACTGGCTAGGCTGGTCTCGAACTCCTGACCTCAACTGATCCACCTGCCTGGGCCTTCTAAAGTGCTGGGATTACAGGTGTGAGCCACTGTGGCCGGCCAAGAATACCTTTTTTTTTTTTTTTTTTTGGTCTCTGTCGCCCAGGCTGGAGTGCAGTGGTGTGATCCTAGCTCACTGCAGCCTCGACTTCTTGGGCTCAAGCAGTCCTCCTGCCCAGCTTCCCGAGTAGCTAGGACTTTAGGTGCACGCCACTATGCCCCACTAATTTTATTTTTTGTAGAAATGGAGTCTCCCTATGTTGCACAGGCTGGTCTCAAACCCCTGGGCTCAAGCCTAACAAAGTGCCAGGATTATAGGTGGGAGCCACTGCACTCAGCCCATATGAATATCCAGTTTTCAAAACATTATTTGATGAAAAGACTCTTTTCCCATTGAATACCTGCGTACCTTTATCAAAAATAAATTAACTATATATATGAGGAATGGTTTATTGACTTTCTAGTCTGTGTCACTGATGTATATATTTTCCCTATAACAATACCACACTATTTTTTATTACTGTAGCTTTATATTAAACCTTAAAATCATTTAGTATAAGTCCTCCAACTTTGTTTCTTTTACTTTTTAAGATTGTTTTGAGCCAGGCTCAGTGGCTCACACCTGTAATCTCAGCATTTTGGGAGGCCGAGGCGAGCAGATCACTTGAGCCCGGGAGTTTGAGACCAGCTGGGGCAACTTGACAAAACACCGTCTCTGCAAAAAAATACAAAAATCAGCCAGGTGTGGTGGTGTGTGCCTGTATTCCCAGCAACTTGGGAGGCTGAGGCAGGAGGATCACTTGAGTCTAAAGAGGTCGACGTTGCAGTGAGCCAAGATCATGCCACTGCACTCCAGCCTGGACAACCAAGTGAGGCCCTGTCTCAAAAAAAAAAAAAAAAGATTGTTTTGGCTATTCTAGTGTTTTGCATTTCTATATAAGTTTTCAAATCATCTTGTCAAGTTCTTTTTGTTTTTGTTTTTGTTTTTTTGAGACGGAGTCTCACTCTGTCGCCCAGACTGGAGTGCAGTGGCGGGATCTCGCCTCACTGCAACCTCCCCCTCCCGGGTTCAAGCGATTCTCCTGACTCAGCTCCCAAATAGCTGGGACTACAGGCACCCACCACCATGCCTGGCTAATTTTTGTATTTTTAGTAAAGACGGGGTTTCACCATGTTGGCCAGGCTGGTCTCGAACTCCAGACATTGTGATCCGCCCACCTCGGCCTCCAAAAGTGCTGGGATTACAGGTGTGAGCCACTGTGCCTGGCCCATCTTGTCAATTTCTATTCAAAACTTTTCTGAGATTATGATGATTGGGTTGAATCTGTAAATAAGCTTGGAGAGAACTGACACGTTAACAATATTAAGAATTTTAATTTACAAACATGGTGTATCTCTCCAGTTATTTAGTCAATTTCCCTCAACAATGCCCTGCTCACCTCGTATTAAATCTATTCCTCAGTATTTTGTTTTTCTTAGTGAAATTACAATAATTTAAAAATTTTCTATTTTCCAGTCATTTGCTGTTTGGTATATATGTGAAACCAATTTTTACATATTGATTTTATGTCCTTGAAACCTTGGTACTTTTGCTTATTATGACAGTTTTTTGTAGATTCTCAATGATTTTTCTAAATATGTAATCATATTATCTATGAATAATGACTGTTTTAGTTCTTTCTTCCCAATCTTTACACTTTTTATTTCTTTTCCTTGCCTTGTTGTACTGGGCTTCCAACAGTGTTACTTGGAAATAGTGAGAACAGACACCCTTGCCTTGTTCATGATCTTAGCGGGAGACTGTTCAATATTTTACTAGTAAGCGTGATATTAGCCTTAGGTTTTTCATAGGTGTTCTTTATCAGTCTGTTAAAATTTTGTTGAGTTTTGTTTATCACAACTGTTAATTGTTGAAGTTTGACAAATGCTTTCTCTACTTTTATTTGGACAATTGTATTATTTTTGTCCTTTAATTCTATAATATGGTGAATTATTAGGTTGGTGGAAAAGTAATTGCTGTTTTGCCAATGAAATAATGGCAAAAACTGCAATTACATAATACATCGATTTTTCAAATGTTAACTAAACTTGAATTGAGACTATACCCTACTTGATCATGATGATCATCGTTTTTATATATGTCTTGATTCAGTTTAATTTTTTTTTGTTTTTGAGACAAAGTCTTGCTCTTGTCGCCCAGGCTGGAGTGCAATGGCGCAGTCTCTGCTCACTGCAACCTCCGCCTCCCAGGTTCAAGCAATTCTCTTGCCTCAGCCTCCTGAGTAGCTGGGATTAACAGGCGCCTGCCACCACACCCGGCTAATTTTTGTATTTTTAGTAGAGATGGAGTTTCACCATGTTGGCCAGGCTGGTCTCGAACTGACCTTAGGCGACCTGCCCACCTCAGCCTCCCAAAGTGCTGGGATTACAGGCATGAGCCATTGTACCCGGCCGGTAATTTTTTTTTTTTTTTTAGAGATGGGGTTTTGCTCTGTTGCCCAGGCTGCAGTGCAGTGGCATGATCATCGCTTAGTGCAGCCTCAACCTGCTAGGCTCAAACAATCCTCCCACCTCAGCCTCCAGAGTAGCTGGGACTACAGGTGCATCACCACATCTGGCTAATTTTTTTTCTTTTTTTTTTTTTTTTTGAGACGTCTCACTCTTGTCCCCCAGGCTGGAGTGCAATGGTGCAATCTCGGCTCACTGCAACCTCCACCTCCTGGGTTCAAGTGATTCTCCTGCCTCAACCTCTCAAGTAGTTGGGATTACAGGCACCTGCCACCACACCCGGCTAATTTTTGTATTTTAAGTAGAGATGGGGTTTTACCATGTTGGCCAGGCTGGTCTCAAACTCCTGACCTCAGGTGATCCGCTCACCTCAGCCTCCCAAAGTGCTGGGATTACAGACATGAGCCACTGCACCCGACCACATCTGGTTAATTTTTTAAAATTTTTTTGTAAAGACGGGGGTCTTGCTATGTTGCCAAGGCTGGTCTCAAACTGCTAGACTTAAGCAATCCTCATGCTTCGGCCTCCTAAAGTGCTAGGATTACAGGCATGAGCCACCATGCCCAGCCTGCTAATATTTTATTTTATTTTATTTATTGCCACCATGCCCAGCCTGCTATTTTATTTTATTTTATTTTATTTTATTTTATTTTATTTTATTTATTGCCACCATGCCCAGCCTGCTAATATTTTATTGTATTTACTTTTTGAGATGGAGTCTCGCTCTGTGGCCCAGGCTGGAGTGCAGTGGCACGATCTTGGCTCACTGCAACCTCTGCCTCCCGGGTTCAAGCGATTCTCTTGCCTCAGCCTCTTGAGTAGCTGGGATTGCAGCTGTGTACCACCGTACCCTGCTAATTTTTGTATATTTAGTAGAGATGTGGTTTCACCATATTGGTCAGGCTGATCTTGAACTCCTAGCTTCATGATCTGCCCACTTTGGCCTCCCAAACTACTGGGATTACAGGCGTGAGCCACCGTGCCCGGCCCCAGCTTGCTAATATATTTTTCAAATTTTTATGTTTATGTTTCATGAGGAATATTGGTCTTTTTTTGTAATGTCCTTGTCATATTTTGGTATCAGCACTCATAAAACAAATTGGAAAAAGTTTTCTTTTCTTCTACTTTCTGAAATATAGTTTGTGTAAGATTGGTATTATTTCTTCTTTCAACATTTTATAGAATTTACTCATAAAGCCATCTGGGCCTGGAGTTTTCTCTGTGGAAAGTTTAAATGATTAATTCAATTTCATCAGTACATGTAGGATTATTCATATTTTCCATTTCTTCTTGTGTACGTTTTGGAAACTTATGTTTTCAAAGAATTTGCTCATTTTATCTAAGTTGTTAAATTTTGTGAAGTAAAGCTATTCACAATATTCCTTCATTATATTGAATATCTGGATGGGGTATGGTGGCTCACACCTGTAATCCCAGTACTTTGGGAGGATAAGGAGGGAGGATTACTTGAGGCTAGAAGTTCAAGACCAGCCTGGGCAACATAACAAGACTCCATTTCTACAAAAATTAAAAAAAAAATTTTTTTTTTTAATTGGCCCGGGCATGGTGGCATGCACCTGTGGTTTCAGCCACTTGAGAGGCTGAGGCAGGAGGATCGCTTGAGCCCTGGAGTTCCAGGCTGCAGCAAGCTACAGTCGTGCCACTGCACTCCAGCCTGGGCAATGGACAACAGAGCAAGACCCTGTCTCTTAAAAAAATAATAATAATAATAATCAGTACAGTCTATAATGTGATGATACCCCTTCTTTCATTCCCGATAATGGCTATTTGTGTTTTGTCTTCTTTTTTTCTTGATCAGTCTTGCTAGAGGACTATCAATTTTATCTTATTTATCCTTTCAGTGAACTAATTTTTGTCTTGATTTTTCTACATCATTAATTGTTATTTTTATTATTTCCTTTTCCTATGTATTTCTTCTTTCTTTTTTACATGCTTAAGCTGGAAACAGACAGTTAACTTTAAAACTCTTTTTCTTTTCTAAAGTATTTTAAGTTATAAATTTCCATCTAAGAACTGCTTTAGCTGCATCCCAAAATGTGTTTTGTCATTCGTTTTGAAATAGTATCTAATTTCTCTTGTGATTTCTACTTTGATCCATTCAGAAGTGGTTTTCAGAAATGTAATTAATATACAAATGTTTAGGAGTATTCTAGGTATCTTGTTATCATTTCTAATTTATTTCTGTTATATCAGATTGTATATTTTCCAATCCTTTGAAATTTCTTGAGATTTGTTTTGGAGCCTAGAATATTTTGGTGAATGTTTTATGTGCACTTGAAAAGAAGATGTGTTTTTCAATAGCTAGACCTAAATGACCAACAGTTTTCAATTCTTCTATATCATTATTGATGTTTGTCTATTTACTTTATCTGTTACTAAATGAGGGGTGTTAAAATCTCCAACTGTGATTGAAAATTTGTCCATTTCTCTTTATCTCTATCAATTTTTTGCTTCACAGGTTATAAAACTCTGTTATTGTTTGCATGCACTTTTAAGATTTCTATGTCTTTCTAGTAAATTTACCTTTTTTTCATTATGAAATGTTGCTCTGGGCCGGGCGCAGTGGCTCATGCCTGTAATCCTAGCACTTTGGGAAGCCAAGGCAGGCGGATCACGAGGTCAGGAGATTGAGACCATCCTGGCTAACATGGTGAAAACCCATCTGTACTAAAAATACAAAAAATTAACTGGGTGTGGTGGCGGGCGCCTGTAGTCCCAGCTACTCAGGAGGCTGAGACAGGAGAATCGCTTGAACCTAGGAGATGGAGGTTGCAGTGAGCCACTGCACTCCAGCCTGGGTGACGGCGAGACTGTCTCAGAAAGAAAGGTTGCTCTGGCCAGGTGTGGTGGCTCACACCAATAATCCCAGCACTTTGGGAGGCTGAGGCGGGAGATCACTTGAGCCCAGGCATTTGAGACCAGCCTGGGCAACATAGCAAGACCCTATCTCTATTAAAGAAAAAATTAAAAGAAAAAAGGAATTTGAAGGCAATTTCTATGCAGATTTTATGGTTTCCTCCTCTGTGTCTCCCTCATTTTCATTATTTCCCAAAATTTCCAGACTCACACTCCAACCTGATTCCTCAGCACAGTAAGACATCCACTTTCTGCTCTGTTCCCCCGGAGTCACGCAGGTTGGGTGATGCCCTCAGGGGAAAAGCTGGTTAAACATGGGTCTCATCCAGTGTGCTTCCCTTCTTTCCAGGATCGATACCATCTTCCCTGGGTTGCTCCAGTTTTCTATCTGGTATTATTGGAAGACAAATCAACTTTAGAAGTTGATCTTTAAATATTTCGCCCAGGGCCTGGTGCAATGGCTCATGCCTGTAATCCCAGCACTTTGGGAGGCTGAGGCAGGCGAATCACCTGAGGTCAGGAGTTTGAGACAGACTCACCAACATGATAAGACCCTGTCTCTACTACAAGTACAAAAAACTAGCCAGGCGTGGTGGCACATGCCTGTAGTCCCAGCTACTCAGGAGGCTGAGGTAGGAGAATTGCTTGAACCTGGGCGGTAGAGGTTGCTGTGAGCTGAGATTGTGCCACTGCACTTCAGCCTGGGTGACAGAGAGAGACTCCGTCTTCAAAAATAAAAATTAAAAAATAAAAAACTAAAAATAAAATAAATAAATAGTTTACCCAGAGTTTTTTTGCTTTGTTTTTTTTGAGACAGGCCTCCCTCTGTTGCCCAGGCTGGAGCATAGTGGTGCAGTCACAGCTCACTGCAGCCTCAACCTCCCCAGTGGCTCAGGTGATCCTCCCACTTTAGTCTCCCTAGTAGCTGGGACTAAAAGAGCGTGACACCATGCCTGGCTAATTTTTTTTTTTTTTTTTTTTTTATATATATAAGGTCTTGCTCTGTTGCCCAGGCTGGTGTACAGTGGTGCAATCTAGGCTCACTGCAACCTCTGCCTCCCAGGTTCCAGCGATTCTCCTGCCTCAGCTTCCCGAGTAACTGGGCCTACAAGCATACGCCACCATGCCCGGTTAATTTTTGTATTTTTAGTAGAGGCGAGGTTTCACCATGTTGACCAGGTTCGTCTTGAACTCCTGACCTCAGGTAATCCGCCCGCCTTGGCCTCCCAAAGTGCTGGGATTACAGGTGTGAGCCACTGCGCCAGGCCTGCCTGGCTAATTTTTGTATTTTTTGTAGAGACAGAGTTTCACCATGTTACCCAGGCTGGTATCAAACTTGGGGGCTCAAGCAATCCGCAGATCTTGGCCTCCCAAAGTGCTAGGATTACAGGTATAAGCCACCTGTCTGGCCTAACCAGAGTTTATAATTGTCATCAACAGAAGGATTAGTCTGTTAGAAGCCACTTCATCACTACCAGAACCAAACTACCTGTGTTTTCAATGTAAATAAATCTTACCTAATCCATTAATGAACATATCTATAATTCTATCACATAAGTTATGCTCAAATATTTTAATAACTAATTTCAATATAATTGGTCTCCCTTGTATTCCTTTTATATTTTAAAGTGATTTAGAAAACATTATTCTGAAAAGGGTTCAAAGGCTTCACCAGACTCCCAAAAGAATCCTTGGTACAAAAACATTAAGAATTTAAACTGGATGCAGTGGTATGTGCCTGTAGTCAGCTATTGGGGAGGCTAGAGTGGGATCACTTGAGCCCAGGAGTTCAAGGCCGTACTGTGCTATGATAACATCTTTGTACTCTAGCCTGGGCAACAAAGTGAGACCTCATCTCATTTTAAAAAATAATAAAGTAAAAATAACTTTAAAAATATGTTGGCCAGGTGCAGTGGCTCACACCTGTAATCCTAACCCTTGGGGAGGCCAAGACGGGAGGACTGCTTGAGCCCAGAAGTTTGAGACCGGCCTGGGTAATGCAGTGAGACACTGTCTCTATAAAAACATTTTTTTTTTTTTTAATTAGCCAGGCGTGGTGGTGCACATATGTAATCCCCACCACTAAGCTACTCGAGAGACTGAGGTAGGAGGATTGCTTGAGCTCGGGAGGCCAAGGCTGCAGTGAGCCATGATTGTGCCACTGCACTCCAGCCTGGGCCACAGAGTGAGACCTTATACGTAAAAAAATAAAAAATTTTAAAAATAAAAGTATCTTTATCTTTATTTATTTATTTATTTTTGAGACGGAGTCTTGCTCTGTCGCCCAGGCTGGAGTGCAGTGGCGTGATCTCGGCTCACTGCAACCTCCGCCTCCCGGGTTCATGCCATTTCTCCTGCCTCAGCCTCCCGAGCAGCTGGGACTACAGGCGCCCGCCACCACGCCCAGCTAATTTTTTGTATTTTTAGTAGAGACGGGGTTTCACTGTGTTGGCCAGGATGGTCTCGATCTCCTGACCTCGTGATCCACCCACCTCGGCCTCCCAAAGTCCTGGGATTACAGGCATGAGCCACCGCGCCCGGCCTAAAAGTATCTTTAAAAATAAAACTCCTGGCCTAATGATCCCTTCCTGTTGCTACCTGACCTTACAGTAAGTTGGGGGGAAGGTGTTTCCCGTGGGAAACTTGCTGAGCACCTACTATGTGTTAGCCTCTCTTCTAGGCTCGGAACAGCACAGTGAACAAAACCAAGTCCCCCCTGTCAGAGGGAGCATGCATTTCTTTTCATGTTTCCATGTACAGGGATCAGAAACAGGGTAACCCTCCTGGCCTCTTACTCCCCCCATTACTGGGTTGGTGACCTGATCAGTGGGGACAGCCATTTGTTCCCATCTATGAATTGGATGGAACTGGGCTTTTGAATGGCCGCAATCCTTGAGGGTTTGTTCCTTTCCTTCCTCTCCACTTCAACCCTTAGTGTGTCTAAGTTCTTTTTTTCTTTTCTTTTTTGGTAGAGACACGTGTCCGGCTATGTTGCTCAGACTGGTCTCTAACTCCTGAGCTCATGCTGTCTTCCCACCTCAGCCTCCCACAGTGCTAGGTCACTGCCTAAATTCCCTTTTTTTTTTTTTTTTTTGGAATGGAGTCTCGCTCTGTCTGCCGCCCGGGCTAGAGTGCAGTGGCGCGATCTCAGCTCACTGCAAGCTCCGCCTCCTGGGTTCATGCCATTCTCCTGCCTTAGCCTCCCAAGCAGCTGGGACTACAGGCGCCCGCCACCACGCCCGGCTAATTTTTTGTACTTTTAGTAGAGATGGGGTTTCACCGTGTTAGCCAGGATGGTCTCCATCTCCTGACCTCGTGATCTGTCCACCTCGGACTCCCAAAGTGTTGGGATTACAGGCGTGAGCCACTGCACCCGGCCCCCTTTTTCCTTTTTTTTTTTTTTTTTTTGAGACAGAGTCTTGCTCTGTTGCCCAGGCTGGAGTGCAGTGGCACAATCTCGGCTCACTTCAACCTCCTAGGTTCAAGTGATTCTCATGCCTCAGCCTCTGGAGTAGCTGAGATTATTGGCGCCTGCCACCACACCTGGCTAATTTTTGTATTTTTAGTAGAGACAGGGTTTTGCCATGTTGGTCAGGCTGGTCTCGAACTCCTGACTTCAGGTCATCCACCCGCCTTGGCCTCCCAAAGTGCTGGGATTACAGGCGTGAGCCACCGTGCCTGGCCCTACTGCCTAAATTCTTAGCGGTGGAGGAGGAGTTTCGGCAGGAAGGAGGGATAGTCTGTCAGATGCTGCAGGGAAGTAGGTGAACCTAGGGAAGGCTGACCCCTGGCTTTGGCACCTGGGGGAAGGGGGACAGAAGCCACACTTCGAGAAGGCTAGAGTATGCTCATCCTGAAAGTTTGGCAATGAAGGGAAGAGACAACTGTGTGAGGTGGCAGGGTCAGGAGACAGTCTTTTGGGGTGAGAAAAGCTTTGGTATTTTTTTTAAGCCTGATGAGAGACAGTGAGACACACAAAGATAACGGGGTAACTCTCAGAGAAAGGGCACAGGACATGCTTCCAAATAATCTTAGCTGTAGGATCCAATTGGAAACCCCTTTTGCAGGGGTTGTGCAGCATCACTCAAGGTGGGAGACTCCCTGGGCCTATCCACTGGTCTGGAATCTGAGGGTGAGTTTGGAGTTAGAAGGCCTGCCATCAGCTCATCACCAGGCCTCCCTCCGGCAGGAGTTTCCAGATCCTTATGGACTTATGCTGCCACCTGCTGGAAACATGACAAATGTGGCGACAACCATTTGCAGAAGAAAACTATCACTTTTCTAAAATGGCTCCAAACACCTCCAAATCAGCAACTAGAGACAGGCACTAGGGAAGACTGGGAATCTGACTTCAGTCCCTAATCGCAACCCTCAGTGTCTCTTTCTGGCCCTGCAGGGTAACCCACCTTCCATCTTTTTTTTTTTTTTGAGACAGTGTTGTCGCCCTTGTCGTCCAGGCTGGAGTGCGATGGTGCGATCTCGGCTCACTGCAGCCTCTGCCTCCCGGGTTCAAGCAATTCTCCTGCCTCAGCCTCTCAAGTAGCTGGGATTACAGGTGCCCGCTTACCATGCCCAGCTAATTTTTGCATTTTTAGTAGAGATGGGGTTTCACCATGTTGGCCAGGCTGGTCTCAAACTCCAAACCTCAGGTGATCCACCCACCTTGGCCTCCCAAAGTGCTGGGCTTACAGGCCTGAGCCACCGCACCCGGCCTTCATCTTCATTCAACAGGAAATCAGCACATATGATTAGAACAAGCACTGAGAAATCACAGGACTGGACCGTCTCTGCTTTCCTTCTCTTAAGGAATGGTAAAGAAAAAGAATCAGGAGACAGGAACGTTAGTGTCCTGCCCTTGTCTTGCCTCACAGCAGGTTAGTAGAGGGGCTGAGGAAAAAGCCCAGCTGCTGAGCACACAGTTGCCCAGCAACTGCCCCATTATTAACAGCTACTTGATAGAAATGCAAGCCCCACCTTGGGAGCCATGAGCTCTTCCTGCAATTCAAGCCCTATCAAAATCGCACTCCCATAGGCTCTCCAAGTATGGAAAAAGCAGTGACTGTGCTGCACCAGAGCCACCAGCAATCCCAGCCCTTATTCGTAGATAGCCACACGGCATATAGACTATCGCTTACTTAACCCACAGGCCTCCCAAAGAAACCAGCTGCAGCACATTCTCACCTGGGTGAAGGCTGCAGGGAACCGAAAGCCCTGGAGGCATCATTTCATAGATTCCAGAAGACCTAGACACCAAGTCACAAGGTTTTTCAGAAGACCTAGACACCAAGTCACAAGGTTTTTCAAACTGTTTGTCACCCAGGCTGGAGTGCAGTGTCGGGCTCAAGCAATCCTCCCACCTCAGCTTCCTGAGAACTGCAGGCTTATGCCATCATGGCCACCTAATTTTTCTTGTAGAGATGGGAGTCTCACTGTTGTCTAGGCTGGTCTCAAGCCATCTCCACACCCAGGCTTCCCAAGGTGTTGGGATTACAGGTATGACCCACGGTGCCCGGCCTCACGGGATCTTTCTTGAAAGCTACTGGAGATAAATTCATACTTATGTTCATACTATGTGCTTTGCTGCAATTTAAGAGCTAACAGACCTAATCCACAACACGCCTGATGGGCTTCAATTAACTGAGAGCTTTTAATTCCTTATCCAGAATACAGGCTACAAGGCCTTCCTTTTTGTCCTTAGGCTTGCCTCATGGGAGACCCTCCCACTGCTTTTTCATCGTAGTTACAACCCTGGCTGGCCACCTTCCTCTCTAGAGCATGAGGGTCTTGGAACTGGATTGTCACCACCCCCATCCCCTGGACATGGAACAGGGCTGACAAGCAGTAGGTGATAAGCCCAAGGATGTTAAGATTTCAACAGCCCAACTGAACCAGAGTAAACCCAAAGCAGCTACGTGTTCTTCACGTTGCCTTCTAAGCTCATCCAAGTATCACAGTTTAATTTCACTAGTCTGACTAAAACAGGTTTTTGGACTTGGCTACCTACGTTGATTTTGGGCACTGGGTTTCAACTAAATTCATCACAATGTTGATAGTCCCGCCTCTCAAGTGGCCTTGTCTTTTACTAAAAGGGGAGGTTGAGAGGCAAGTACTTAAGACCAGAAAGAATAAGCAATATACGTAGTGCAGAACAAATGGCTTTTTGGGGGTTTACTGGATGGGCAGTTTCCTCCCCAGCCCCACGGTTCCAAAGTGTCCATTGGTTTATCCATCTAGCTTGAGTTCTATTCCAGAACTGCTTTTTGGGAGATGGGAGTCTCGCTTTGTTACCCAGCCTGGAGTATAGTAGTGTGTGCTCAGCTCACTCTGCTTCTCGGGTTCACGTGACTCTCCCGCTTCAGCCTCCTGAGTAGCTGGAACTACAGGAGTACACCACCATGCCCAGCTAATTTTTGTATTTTTAGTAGAGATGGGCTTTTACCATGTTGGCCAGGCTGGTCTTCAACTCCTGACCTCAGTTGATCTGCCTGCCTCGGCCTCCTCAAGTGTTGGGATTACAGGAGTTAGCCACTGCTCTTCCCTGAAGCTCTTCCTTGTCCTAGGAAACCTGACTAATGTGTTCCTGCACCTCTTTCCAGAATCGTCTTCAGGACATAATCCTCAGACCTGCTAAAAGTAGGAGAAGCTGCAGCAGCCTTCAAGTCAGCACCAGGGCTGCAGGAGCAGGTCCCCTCACCAGCATTTCAACCAAGTTAGGGCTGGGATACTGGAAACACGCACTAAGCCATTTCCATTGGGATGGGTGAAGCAAGTGGCAGAGCTGGCTTTGCCATGCTCTCCAGTGACATTCCAGGGGAAACACTCTTTAGGAAGTAACACGTCTGGCACCAGAGTTGACTTTTAATTTGTCCTAAAGCTGCTGAAGCAAAAACCATGATAAAACATTCTGCTTTCTTTTCTTTTACAACCCCACGAACGCAAAAAAAAAAAAAAAAAACAACAAAAAGAAACAACAACAAAACCCAAACTATTTGTAGGAAAAAATGGTTTTGTACATGGGATGAAACAATATAAATTCAAAACTTACAGATAAGGGTTAGCTCTATCACTCAACTCTTTAAAAAGTTTATATGAATATCCAGTCAAAACCAACAAGGTATTGCCCCTGAAATGTTAACTAGACGGATTTCCAAGGAGACCACAGGACTGTATACTGTCTTGGAATGTCCTCAGAAGGCTCTGTCATTGATCAGGTAACAGTAAAAACCCCAGAGTCCTTTCTTTCAAATGGAAAAGGGAAAGCAGAGGGACAGAAGCTATTCAAACTTCGTCTTCTTTCCTTGTGGCTTGTGGTCACCTCCTCCTCCTCTGCCTCCTCGGAAGCCACCTCGCCCTACAGGAGGAAGGCAAGACACTGTTAAAAGAATGGGTACAAAGCTCCTCCTCCCCAGTGATTAGGAACCGTGACAGGGCACAGGGTCTGAAGAGCACATGCTATGTGGTGTCATTATCTCTGCGTGCCTGTGACAGGGCACAGGGTCTGAAGAGCACATGCTATGTGGTGTCATTATCTCTGCGTGCCTTACCTCCAAAGCCTCCCCGGCCTCTGCCACCAAATCCTCCTCGGCCTCCTCTACCACCACCTCGTCCTCCAAAGCCGCCTCTGCCTCCACCACGACCCCCGAAGCCACCTTCACCCTTAGGTTTGGCCCAGTCCAAGGTAACTTTATTTCCATCAATTTCACCATCTTCCATGGCCTCCTTGGCAGCTTTGGCATCCTCCTCACTGTTGAAGTCTACAAAACCAAACCTAGAACACCAAATGAAATTGCCCATTATAAAAAGCACCTACTACACATGTCCCAAGTTAACTGTACATGCTGGGGAGCCATCCCACAGAAGGTAGCCTTGTTTATTTGGGAAAAGATACCAGTGACAGAGTAGCTCTCTATGGAAAACTAACTGGTGTGACAGCTTGAACCCCAGAATGTCTCACAAAACAGCTAAATATACCTCTGTAAAGACAGAAGGTAAAATAATGCTAGTTCTGTGAATTCTCTCTTCTTCTCGTGCGAATCCATAAACTGCCACTGATAGACAGAAAGGAGCTCAATGAGAAGACACATTAGACTCAAGGTCTGCACAGAACAAAAACCCCTTCAAGTGGAAGCAGCACTCACGCTTCCTTCCCTTACCCTTTGGAGGACCCAGTTTCCCGGTCAGTAACTATCCTTGCCCGAACGGAGCCGTCAAATGACTCCTTTAATGTCTCTTCAGTGGTATCCTCAGACAGGCCTTTGACAAACAGAGTTTTGGATGGCTCTGGGAAGGAAAAAAAAATGTGACTATGTGAAGTCACAGTTCATAACAACACTGAATTTGCACAATGCCTAGTATGACTACTAGCCAAGAATACTTGTTTTAGTGAAAAAGCAGTTAAAAGCAACTAAGCCAACTAGTCCTTAATTAAAGTAAGGCTATTCTGGGTTTACATTTTTAAATTGCCATTGCATAGTTGATATCCTGCCCCAGATCTTCTATGGAAAGTGGGAGAAGCAACCCAAGCAGGTGCTGCCCACTGGATGGGGCAGGAAATCATGGGCAAACTTGCTACTCTGAGTTGACACAGCTGGATCAGAACTTGACTATCTAGAGGAATTTTCTTGAGATTTCATCAATTATTTCTCAGGTAATCAGTCATCATATCCAGTTATTGTTCACTCAGTAGCAACAGGAAACACAGAATTTGTGCAAAAAATAAACAAAGCACTGAGAGTGCTACCCCCAACCACAGCACCCTAACCCGGTGAACTTACGGCTTCTGGCATTAGGTGATCCCCTGGGTCCTTGCAACTCCAGCCTGATTGCTCTGCCCTCAATTTCCCTTTTATTACAGGAATTTAAAGCTTCTTTAGCGTCTTCGAATGAAGCAAACTCTATAAATGCATACCTGAGGATGAACAGTTAATGCTTAGAATAAGTTACCAGGCACATGCTCCTTCACTGTCACATGATGCTGCCAAGCCCCTTCTCTCAAGTTGGTACCTAAATGATGATCTTTATTTTACACTCATTTACGTAGCTAAAATTATTTGGCTTTTCTGACAGGATCACATGACCTTACGTTCCTTTAGACCTCTAAGACATATATAGCCTATAACTGATGATATAAAGGTATTAATTATCTTACCCTTTAGATTTGCCATTTTGGTTCTGGGGTACTTTGATAAAAGTTGCTTTCTCAAATACTTCCTGAAGAGTTTCTTCTGTTGCACTGTAGGAGAGGTTGCTTAAAACCAGAGTTTTTGATTCACCTGCAAATAGAGATGCCACATTCCTAAGACTCTGAAACAGTGGTTCCCAGCTTCGGTCACAACAGTAATATCTTATTCCTAAGAATTTCAGTGCTTGAGTTAATATACAAATACTCATGATGTAAGCTAAATCCATTTCTGTTCCTCAACATATTAAGTACCTAGTACGTGTTGCAATGTCCTGCTGGTTGTTCTTACATAGGCTGACTACTGGTCTGTTTTCCTAGAATCATCTGAGTTCAAAACGCACATGGTCAAAGTCATTTAAAGTATAAAACATGTCTACAAAGGAAGCTTGATTTGCCTACTGTATTCCAATGCAAAATGATTTTAGAGCTCTCATTCAAGATTGGAAATTACTATTCCAAATAAGAGTATGACTTGGGGTATCATGTCCTTGATCTTCACCTACATTTAAGTAACTTTGATTAAAAAGTATTTATAAACTTATGAAGTACAAAGACACAAAGGAGTTCCCTCCACCAATTCTGGAACCCTGTAACAAGCCTAATTTCTTACCACTCCAAGTGCTATTCTTTCCACCTCTATAGTCTTGATTTTGACCTTTCTCTCCAGTATAGTACAGGGAAATAGATCGCCCATCGATCTCTGTTCCCTGCTTTTCTTCAAAGGTTTTCTCTGCATCAGCTTCAGTCTTAAATTCAATATAAGCAATCCTGCAATGGAAGGAGAAGAACTCATGGTTTTTAAAACCATATTAACACAAATGCTTTTACCTCAGCAACATAGAACTTGCTTCAGATCTGAGTACAATAAATGCCCTTAGTTTTATGCCACTTTTCAATCAAAACTTGAGCTTCCCTCTTACTTCCTACTAGTTTTAAATACTTGGAATTTTTTCATAGTAACCTCACCTCACTGAAAGAACTGCTACTACTTACAAAGTATTTATTGTAAGCTAGGCACATTTCTTGCTTCTTCATAAGTATTAGCTTGTCTTTTAAAATCACCCTATGAGTACATTATCCCCACGGTACAGATGGGTTACTGAGGCACAAATTTACAGGTTAAACTGTCCAAGATTACACGCCTAAGGAAATCAAACCAATATTTCTTTTATAAAGCAGGAAAGTGCATTAATGTTAATAAAACCCTTACATTTCAATAGACAGAACATACCCTTTACTTTTCCCATCCTTGCTGACTAATCTGATCTCCGCAGCATCTTCAAACACTTCTTTCAATTCATCCTGAGTGACTTTGTAAGGGAGATTTTTAGCCAAAAGTGTTCTCGCATCTCGCTCTAGATTAAAAAAACAAAAATAAGCTCTGTGGCCTGAAAAACCAAAGGTGGGGGGCAACAACAAAAAGAGGGGAAACACACACATAGCTCTATTCAACAAATAATTTGAGATCCTATAATGTACAAGGCTCGGTGCTAAATATGGAGATATAGCAGTGTCAACACACAAGTGGTCCCTCCGTGTTGTCACAGCTGATGTCAAACTATCTGTTAGGTACACTGGAGTTCAACCTAGAGTAGATGCGCGTAACAAAAAAAGTGAACGCACCAATTTAAAACATTACAACTGTATAGACAGTAATTAGGGACCTAAGCTAGTTTCAGTGAAGAAAGATCCCTTTATGTTAATTTAGGTGCATCTAATAATTCCTGTTCTGTATAAAAGTGCTCTTGCTTGCCTAACTCAGGAATTTACACTATAACACTGACAAGCAGTGCCAAGTACTCTTGTAAACACTGTAGCTCACTTAATTCCCACATTAAGAGGAAACCAAAGGAAAAAAATGATTTAAAAAAATAAGAGGAAACCAAGGGAAATGGGTTACAAAGCATTTTCCCTAGCAGTCTAGCTCCTGAGTTCATTGCATAATCTCATAAAGCCTTACATACCTTTCTTACTGTCTTTTCCTTTTGGTTTCTCTAGTTTAATTTCATTGCCAAAGACTTTCAAACCAGTAAGTTCCAACGCTTTCTCCAGGTCTTCAGCAGATTCAAAATCCACATAACCAAATTTCCTTCAAGGTGGAGAGGAGGGCAAAATTACAACAGGTGAAAACACAAATCAAAATCCACAATATGTATTCTAGACAAATGTGATGCTGCAAACAAAGATCACATTTAAAAAAGCACCCCTAGTATTAGCAAAACAAAGTCAAGGCTCTGCAAACTGCAGCTACAGAACAAGGTCTCAGCATGAAGATATGACATGCACATTCACGTTTGAGGTCTTCATCATGGAGCTAAACTGCTTATAAGAATTCACAGTAGCAGCTGACAAAAGAACACCTGTAAGCACTAATACAGGAGAATCCTGTCTGGATAAAAGTATTCACTATGATGACTAGACAGGTCTAATAGTTTCAGGTACTTCCAAGAAAATAAACATCAATCATTATTTTAAATTGAGACGGTGTCTCAATCTGTTGCCCACGCTGGAGTACAGTGGCGCGAACTTGGCTCACTGCAACCTCTGCCTCCCAGGTTCAAGCGATTCCCCCACCTAACACCAAATTATTAAAACTTACTGGCAGGGAACAGTGGCTCATGACTGTAATCCCAGCACTTCAAGAGGCCGAGGTGGGTGGATCACTTGAGGTCAGGAGTTCAAAACCAGCCTGACCAACATGGTGAAACTCCATCTCAACTAAAAATACAAAAATTAGCCAGGCATGGTGAAGTGCACCTGTAATCCCAGCTACTCGGGAGGCTTAGGCAGGAGAAACGCTTGAACCCGGGAGGCAGAGGTTGCAGTGAGCTAAGATTGCACCACTGTACTCCAGCCTGAGCAAAAGCCAGCGTCCGTCTCAATAAATAACAAAAACAAACAACAAAAAAACTTACTAAAAATTATTCTGTGCTATACCAAGTTACGACTGATTATGGAAATTGCAACTTAGGAGATCTATAGTTTAATTCTAACTTAGTTCACTAATGCTAATCCTTGAAGATGTTTACAGTATTCATGTTTAACAGTGGCAGGCTAAAGTAACTGTGCTAACAGGGGAAGGAAAAGCATTAACAGACCCACATGTATGTAACATGCAGTGAAGCACTTACCTAGTCATACCAATTCTGACATCCACAACAGCAAGATCATTTTTAGCAAAAACATCGCTGATACCAGTTTTCAATTCAGGAGCAGATTTGTTAAAGTTTAGGTTTCCAACAAAGAGGTTGAAAGCCGTAGTCGGTTCTGTGCCTGCACAAAAAAAGCTCAACTCAGTCTACTTGTAGTGTGGTAAAAAGTTAAGTTTCCAAAGCAAAATTTCTATACACAGCACATCAGCACACTACAATGTAACATCAGATTTCAGTATTAAGTCCCTTTGTTATTCATCATTTGTGCTGTTTATCTCCCCCATATCCCCTAATTCTGCAAGTTACCTTCCACTTTCTGTTTCTTGGCTTCAGGAGCTGCTTTCTGTTTGGCCATTTCCTTCTTTCGTTTTCCAGGTGCTTCTTTGACAGGCTCTGGACAAGATGTCAAACAATGTATCACACATCAGTAGCCACAAACACTTAAGTGCCTCCTTTAAACATAACTCATGTCAATGTATGTCAGAATCTAATTTAAGTACCTTCCTCCTCCTCTTCTTCCTCCTCCTCATCATCTTCATCATCATCTTCATCATCATCTTCGTCGTCGTCGTCATCCTCGTCCTCATCATCCTCTTCTTCATCTTCATCCTCAGCCACGTTCTTGGCTTTCACAGGAACAACTTTTGCAGCTTTCTTTCCTTTGGCTGGTGTAGTCTCCATAGCTTCTTCTTCAGAGTCTGAAAGAGAAGTCACCTAAAAATTGCAGCAATCTCCCAAAACCAACATCGGTTTTCAAATCTAATGTAAAGAAAATGCAATCCTGTCACCATGTTTAGATAACAGTCATGGCAAGAATAGATCAATTGGGGCCGGGCGCAGTGGCTCACGCCTGTAATCCTAACACTTTGGGAGACCAAGGTGGGTGGATCACCTGAGGTCAAAAGTTCGAGACCAGCCTGGCCAACATGGTGAAACGTCGTCTCTACTAAAAATACAAAAATTAGTAGGGTGTGGTGGTGGGCACCTGTAATCCCAGCTACTCGGGAGGCTGAGGCAGAACTGCTTGAACCCAGGAGATGGAGGCTGCAGTGAGCCGAGATAGTGCTCCATCGCACTCCAGCCTTGGAAACAGCAAAAGCTCCATCTCAAAAAAATTAAAAAAAAAAAAAAATCACTTAGAAACAAAATCCTACATTATAAAAAACACTAATAGAATGCGCTATTGAAATTTTCTCAAGAGACACAAAAATCATTCATGGGTAATTAAGTCTAGCACACCACAGCAACCCAGAGAATTCCCACAAGGATTCTAATCTCATCTCCAGGTTGTCGTGGAAGGAATATGTTGATCCCAGAATCTCAAGATACCTTGTAATCAAAAGCCCAGTAACTACCAAGACAACTCCTTACCATCTTCCTCATCGTCATCCTCATCCTCATCATCTTCATCATCTTCATCGTCCTCATCCTCTGAGGCAGGGGCACCAGCTGCTGCTTTCATCGCTGCTGGTTCAATTTCATCTTCATCCTCATCCTCGTCCTCGTCATCCTCCTCATCCTCCTCACTGTCATCCTCCTCCTCTTCGTCACTGTCTTCCTTCTTGGCATTCTTGCCATTCTTTGCCCCCTTGGCTGGGATGGCAGCACCCTTCTTACCAGGAGTTGCTACCAATGCCTTGCCTGGTGTGGCTCCCTTCTTGCCAGGTGTGGTAACTGCTTTGGCTGGTGTAACTGTCTTCTTGGCAGGTGTTGCTGCTGCCTTTTTGCCTGGAGTGACAGCTGCTTTCTTGGCTGGTGTGGCAACTGCAACCTTTTTTGTTGGGGAAACTACCACCTTCTTTGCTGAGGTTGCAGCAGCCTTCTTGCCTTTCTTCTGAGGTATGACGACCTTGAGAATAAATGAAAACCAAACCAGTAAGTCCAGCCCCACACCCAAAAAGATAACCATGGTCCCAATGAGTTGTTAGACTCTGGCAATGCCTCTGGTTCAAGACCACATGCACTAGACACATTAGCATGTTAAACTCCAGGCTTCTGTTATGTTGTCTTAAGTCAGAGCCCCTATCATAAGGTGAATACCCAGACATAAGGAATCCTTTTGAACACTTAAAATACCTCTGAACCAGACCCTCTGAATTCTTGCACCTCATACTTTCCCAAGCCCCAACTTTCTCATCTGAAAATGGTAATAGTATCATCCTTACATGTTTAAGGATCATGAATTGCTATGTGTAAATTATTCAGAACCTTACACATAGGAGGCTCCAAGCATTAACTTATTAAATCATTTGGGGCTCCTACAGTGGGTGGCGGTACCAAGCCCGGTGAAACTCAATTCTTAGGACCTGAGACAAAAAATGAATAGGCTAAATATAAATATTCCTTACAAAACTATCACACATCAAAGAGTGTGCATGGTAGTTTGATAAAAGTCATCGTTTAGCTACATTAAAATCCCGTAGTTTTATCAGGCAACGTGTGGAAGAGTAAAACTTTCATTCAGTTCTCAACGAGAAACCTGAGCACAATTCAGTGCTCAGCTGTCTTTATAGTGAGCAAATAAAAGGCCAGGAGTGCTAAAGAGTGTCAATGTTAACACAAAGAGAGGTGGCAGCCCTCAGTCTACACCAGAGATAACTATAAAACACAGTGAGTAGTATTACAAAGTTTATATATAATGGAATGGAGACCAATTAATTTTAATTGGAGGCTAGGAAAGGAATCTGGTTAAGGTTATCCTCAGATCTGAATACAATGCCCAGCTCTACATGTGGGGGTGAGGCTAACATGCTGAAACTGGAAAAATGTAATGATTTAACACAACAAATCACACTCCAAGCCCTGCAGAGGCACATGGAAAAGAAATCCCCAGATCTCGTCTCACACTCACATTCAAATACTTAGCCAAATGACATCTTGACATGTCAATGAAGAGCTTGTGAAACACTCAACCACTACAATAAGACATACCTGGATAAATAAAATCTTATTTTTGCCAGATATCCAATTTCATGTCTTAACTCTCCATTTTGTAGTTTTAACATAATTCTGCATTAAGTTGGATAAAATTACCTCTTCTCCACTGCTATCATCTTCTTCATCTTCTGACATTTCCTCATCTTCACTATCTTCTTCTACCTCCTTTGGAGGAGGAGCCATTTTCTTGGGGTCACCTTGATTTTTACCTGCCTAAAATGGACACAAGTAGATCATTACACCTCCACCTCGACATTTCAGGCCATTCATATTTTGCCATTACCGTTCATACGCCATCATCTCCTTCCTCAGATCCATTTCTCATAGTGCCAAACACCACAACTAACATAGAAACTACTCCTGATGGCAATGCAAGAGGGACTACTCTCAACCGCCCACACATTTTTCCTCTCAGGCTTTACCAACAGAAAACCTGCCCTAAGGTAAAAAGTCAACCTGAAGAAAAGATTTCTCCTCCCGTTACCTTAGTTAAGCGCAACCGTGTTTTAATACTACAAATCCCGGTACTTTATTCTACCACCCTCATCTGAATCCAAATTAACGGTGAAGATCATTAAGGCACTTAAAAAAATGACTACCTTGATTTTCTCATGAAGCTTATGCCTTTCCCAGCGAGACAACCCCGCCCCTTAAAGAGGCGGCGCGGCCACGTGGGGGTACCTGGTAGGCCACCACGTGCCCGAAACACGGCGCAAAAAGCACGCGGCAGAGCCACCTTCCGGGGCCCACCACGTGTCGGCTCGCCAGGCCGGGGCGGAGACATCCGAGCGCAGCCGGGACTCCGACTAGGGCCGATACCGCCATTTCCCGGCCCAAGGCACCGGTCCCTCTGGAGATTCCAGGACCCACGCGGCGCGGCCCACGTGGCAGGCCGCGCTCCCGGGCACGTGCGTCAGGAGTCGAGTCCCAGCTCGTACGCGTCTCAGCCTGGAGAGTTTGGTCTCATCTCTCCACCCCGGGGCCCAGCGCCCCCTCCCCGCGCTCAGTGACTCTGTCTTTCCCGCCGCGTTCGCCGCCCCCAGCACCTGCAGAAGCTCTTCACCTCGCCACCAAGTAGCCAGAAGCCGCGAGACCTTCCCACTAATCGCGCGAGACTTCCCGCAGCATGGCGCCCTAGAACGCGCCCGGGACTGCGCGCAGGCCCTCCTCCCCGCGGCGCCGCGCTCGCACCTCGGAAAGCAGGCCTACACGTCTGCGCTCGCGCTCAAAGCCGTTTACCTTCGCGAGCTTCACCATGATGGCGGCGGAGTGTGAAGCGGACAAGTGGCGCAGATGAGTCCAGAAGAAGCGAAGCGACGGCGATGGCGGCCGCGGGTGCTGAAGATCCCGGAGCACGTACACCCGAAGGCCAGCGAGAGCTCGAGACTGAGGCGAAAGACTGAGCCTGCCCAGTAATCGCCTGTGGAAAGGCGACGACGGCGCCCTCGTGACTCCGCGCCGACCAACCAAAGCTCGCGGCCGTCCCCATGAGCCAATCGCGAGCCTTTAACCGTGAACGGCGCGGGGCGGGGAGTAGGCGGGCCGAGGCGGCCACGGGAGGGGGAGGGGCTGGCAACGGCGCCGTGGGGGCGGGGCTCGCTTTGTGCAAGGCCCGCGCTGATTGGGCCGTGGGCGCGCGGGTCTCGGCCTGCGTCGTGGGACTGGCGTTTTTGGCGCCGGCTGTGAGGGGAGCGCGGGGGTGGTGGAATCGGGCGGTCTCCGGTTCGCCAATGTGGCTGGGTCCCTAGGCTCGGGCAGCCTTGGAGTTCCTCAGAGACCCCGCGCTCGGTCCCGGCACGCACTCACGCCGCGGCTCCCGGTGGCCCTGGAGCGAGGAGTCCGCCAGCACCGGAAGTTCAGGGACCGCGGAGTTCCCGTTGGCCCTTTTGGAGGCACAGCTTAGCCCTGCTTGCCCGCGAGCATGGGGCCGGAGACACCCCCGGCTGCAGGCCGCCTCCTGAGAGCTGTTAATAAAGGCAGTCGCGGGTCTGTGCGAGGTTTTCTGTGAGAAATGCACGAACCTCTCCTACCCCACAGAACCTCAAGCGGGAGATATTTCTCGACATGGGGAACGGCCTCGGAGAAGTAACTTTCTGGCCTCACAGGGCAGGGAGAGGGGCCTGGGAGGGCCGACCCCAGAGCCGGGCCTTTGACCGCCCACAGGTTCGCTGGTTATTATTTGGGTCGAATGCGCCAATTAAGGTGGTGGCTGCGAAGTCAGTGTCACCAGATGGCCCGGGAGCAGGTCGAGAGCCACCGGCAGGGTTCCCCGGCGGCAGGGCGAAGGAGGCCGCCAGTGACTTCCACGGTTAGCTTTGTGGGTGGGTCTCACTCGATGCCGGGCTTAGCAAACTAGTGCATTTCCCTCCGTCCAGGGCCTGCCGGGGATCCATCCCATCCATGGGTCCAGGTATGGATCCATCCATACCTCATTGTTCCTACAGAACCAGGATACCTGCAGCTACGGCTGTACTTGTTAAAAATCACCTCAGGCCGGGCGCGGTGGTTCAGATCCGCAATCCCAGCATTTTGGGAGGCCGAGGCTCATGAACCGTGGAGGCGGACGTTGCAGTGAGCCGAGATCGCCCACTGCACTCCAGCCTGGGCGACAGAGCGAGACTCCGTCTCAGAAAGAAAAGCATTTGTTAAGGCCGGGTGCGATGGCTCATGCCTGTAATCCCAGTACTTTGGGAGGCTGATGCAGGAGGATCGCTTGAGTCCAGGAACTTGAGACCGGCCCGGGTAATATAATGCGACCGTGTCTCCACACAAAAAATAATTAGCGGGCGTGGTGGCGCTCGCCTGGAGTCCCAGCTACTCGGGAGGCTGAGGTGAGAGGATCGCTTGAGCCCAGGAGGCGGAGGTTGCAGTGAGCCGAGATCGCGTCATTGAACTCCAGCCTGAGGAACAAGAGCGAAACCCCATCTCAAAAAAAAAAAGAAAGAAAATAAAATTATTTGTTAAATGAATGAAGTATTTAGGTAGAAGCAGCAGCAGGGAGAGCCGGCATGGCTCAAGTGGCGTTGCTTTGGAGTTAGTCTGGGGCAGCAAAATAGCAATATCTAACACTTCATAATGCTGATTCAGTGCCAGGCGCTCTTCCAGCTCTTTACATATTAATTAACTTACTCTTCAAAATAACCTTTCCAAAAAGTTACCACTGTTTTACAGAAACTGGGACATAGAGGTAAATTAACTTGTCCAGGGTCACATAGCTAGCAGTGGAGGCGTAGTATATAAGTGAAGACACTGCTGTGTCATCCCAGTTTCTTTTTTTTGAGACAGAATCTCACTCTGTCACCCAGGCTGGAGTGCAGTGGCAGGATCATGGCTCACTGCAGCCTTGACATCCTCAGCTATATCAATCCTCCCTCCTCAGCCTCCCAAAGGTGAGCCACCACGTCTGGCCTGTTTGTTTCTAAATGCTTTTTTTTGTTTTCTTTTGAAAACATGAGTATTTATTGAATTGTAAAGTATACACATAGTGCAAAATTCAAAAGATTCAAACAGATGCACAATAAAAGGTCTCCCTCCCATTCCTGTCCCCTAGGCCTCCCAGTCTCAAGGTAGTGGCAGTCTCTTGTATATCCTTCCAGATTCAGCCGTATGTGCAAATAGACAAGTATATTTGTTATATTTAATACAAACGCTATCATATACACTGTTCTGAGCTCTTCTTTTGTGTTAACTATATGTATCTTGTAACTCATCCTACATCAGCACATGTAGAGCTGCCTCATTCTTTTTAATAGCTACATGGCATTCCTTGTGTGGAAGGATCACAATTTATCTAGTCACCATTGCTGGATATTTAGGGTTTTTTGCTATGTTTGGCCATTACAAACTGCTATAGCAAATATTCTCACTTGCGTTATTTTACACAAATCGTATCTGTAGAACAGCTGGATCAAGGGTATGGACTTTTACATTTTCATAGATGTTCTCCCAAGTGCTGTCTTTGGTTGGGGTTTTCCATGGCAGTTCCAGCCAAGAGCGACCCCACCTGCTCCAGCCGGCTCAGGTTATCTGCTGCCCCTGAGCTCCAAGGCTGGGAGACAGTGCTCCACATTTTAGCAGAGGAAGAACTAGATGGTGGGGAGAGGTGTGAGCATGGCTCTAATTATTGTGGGGAGTGTGACTAGTCTCAGACACCAGCCAAGAAGCTCCAGGGGTACCACTGCCTTGAGTGGCCACTGGCTGCTGCTTCAGGCCTGCATGGACCCAGCCCAACTCTGTCTGCTGCTGTGGCCTGGCTGCCCCCCATGATACCTGTGTAGTGAGGCACCCACTTGGGACACCCATGGGCACTTCTGACCCCTGAGACCCAGTCGGCCATAGTGGGCCTCATACTCGTGCTAGGATCTGACAGCCCACTGGAGGGGGTCTGCAGGCTTCCAAGGATTAACTCCACTTCCCAGGACTGGGCTTCTAGGAAATAAGTGTCTCAGTTAGGCTCCAACTAGCCAAGAAAAATCACATTGGGTATTTAAAAAAGAGGGAGCTTAGCGCAGGGACGTGGTGACATGAGGGACAGAATTGCTGAGAAGCCGAGGGGACTGAGCAGGAAGCAGCTGCCCCCCTTCCAGGCTCTTCCACTGAAGGCTATGATGAGGGCCCGGGCTGATGCCAGGGAACGTTCAGAAGGTCAGGAGGTTGGGGACATCCTGTGTCTCCCCTGCTCCTCCCCCTGAGTTGCAGGTAGGCCTGGCCAGACCCAGCCAGCACCCAGCCCACAAAGCCTACAGGGTGAGTCCCTGCCATGTAGGCCGAGCAGGGCAGGGCTGGGCACCCCAGCTGGCCGGGAGGGAGTTCATAGCCTCAGCTTCCAGAGCTCCAGGTCTGCTGAGTGCGAAGGCCTGGGGTGTCTGCTATAAAGTTCCCTTTACCAGTCCAGCCTCCTTCTGTCTTCCTTCTGTCTTTGGGTTCACTGAGGCCTTTGGATACTGCCCAGATCTTCCCCAACACTTTCCCCCAGATGTCAAAGAGGGACCCTAAGTTCTTGCTCCCTTGCCAGACCTTGCTTAGTGTGTTAGCGAGTCTTCCCCTGTAGGAGGCATCTGTGTCTCAGGGTCCCAGGAGCTGGAGCCAGAGAACCCAGCCTTTGTCTTTCTGAGGCAGCCCCAGAAGCTTCACGTGTTCACCCAGAGGTAGAGTCAGCCCGTTGCCAACAACCGCAGGCCCCTGAGCCTGCTGGAGGAGCGTGTTGTGGGCCCCAGATCAACGTCACCCCCAACTTCCCTGCTGCACCTCCCAGGCCTCTCCATCCAGGAGGTTGGGCCCTGCTGGAGAGAAATCTGTGATGATGCAGATTTGGGGCCTCCAAATGCCCTGCCCTCCCAGCAGCTGCCCTGGTAGCAGTCCCAGCTGCTAGCCCAGATCATCTTCCAGGAGCTCCTGAACGCTCTCATTTCCCTCTCCCCAGCCTCTATGCCAAGCCTCTTCCCTCAGGCCCCTCACCTCTCCTTCTCTGGCCTCCCTGTCAACAGAGTTACTCTATCTTCTTCATAGAGAAGGACAAACCTCCCAGAGGGATTCCCACCCTCTGATTTCCATGCATTTGCAGACATCCTGAGCTCTCTCTGACACTCCAAAGCCCCAAGGAAACCAGAGTCTTTCTCTATAGCACCCCTTCCCGTGTGCCAGCGAGCCCCTCCTCACCCCCTCCTGGGGGTCCCACTGCAGTGATCTCCTCAGCTGTCACTCGCCACTTTTTTGTGTTTTTTGGTGTGTGGGGGTGTGGGTGTGTGTGTGTGTGTGTGTGTTTTTGGACTCACTCTGTTGGCCAGGCTGGAGTCCAGTGGTGTTAACACAGCTCACTGCAGCCTCAACATCCCAGGCTCAGGTGATCCTCCCACCTCAGCCCCTTAAGTAGCTAAGACTACAGGCATTTGCTACCACGCCCAGCTACTTTTTGTATTTTTTATTTGTTTGTTTTTGAGACAGAGTCTTGCTCTGTTGCCCAGGCTGGAGTGCAGTGGCACAATCTCGACTCACTGCAAGCTCTGCCTCCTGTGTTCAAGCGATTCCCCTGCCTCAGCCTCCCGAGTAGCTGGGACTACAGGCGCCCACCACCACGCCTGGCTAATTTTTTGTATTTTTAGTAGAGACAGGGTTTCACCGTGTTAGCCAGGACAGTCTCCATCTCCTGATCTCCTGATTCGCCTGCCTCAGCCTCCCAAAGTGCTGGGATTACAGGCGTGAGCCACCACGCCTGGCCTGCCACCTGCCATTTCAATACCTCCTTCCCTTCCATTGCCTTTTTCAGGAACAAGCTCTTGGGAAGAGTTGACAACAGTTGCTCCCAGCTCCACCAGGTCCCCCAGGCTCCCAGCCCCTGCAGGTGCCCTACAACCCTGCCCCTGTAGGTGCCCTACAACACGCTCTTTGTTGCTAGCCAGAAGGACCCCTTGCAGACCTTATCTCTCATCTCTCTTGACCCTTCTGCAGCTTCTGTCTTTTGACCACATCCTCCTTGGAGCTTCCCCTCTGCCTCCCTGACACTTCTCTCTCCTGGCCTCTTTCCTCTTTGCCTACCTTCTTCCTTTCTCAAAGAAGAGTGTTTGCACCTTTCTCTCCCCTCGACTTTCTCTCACTGGTAACACCCTTATCCGGTGGCCTCAGCTACCATCTGTGTGTACCCCACCTACTTGGGGCCACTCCTCCACAGCGGCTCCACCTTCCCATGGGCAGTGCCATCTGAAGGTTCCCAAATCAGGGTTTCTTCAGGAGCAACTTTCTTCCTCATTAACCCAGTGGCTTAGCAGACATCTCCCTTTGGTGCCCTATAAAACTTCAGACTCCAAGTAGAGTGTCCCACTGTGAATTCAGCCTCTTCCTCCACCCCTGAACTGCTGTCTTTCCTACCTCAATAAAGGAGAGACAGCTCCCAGCTTACCTAGCCAAGAGCCAGTACGTTATCTTAGTCTGCTGGAGCTGCTATAACTTTAGACGGGGTCCTTTATAAACAACAGAAATGTGTTACCTGCACATTGTGCACATGTACCCTAAAACTGAAAGTATAATCATAATACATTTTTAAAAAAGAAAAAAAATTAAAAAAAAAAAAAGAAATGTGTTACAGTTCTGGAGGCTGGATATCCAAGATCAAAGCACTGGCAGATTTGGTGTCTGTGAAGACCTCTCTCCTAGACGGTGCCCTTTTTGCTGCTTCTTCAGAGGCAGAAGGAGCCCACAGGCTCCTGTGAGCCCCTTTTAAAAGGACATTAATCCCATTCTCAAGGGTGGAGCCCTCCGGAGCTAATCACCTCCTACAGGCACCACCTCTTCATACTCTTGCCTTGGGGATTATGCCTTTCAACATATGAATTTGGAGGGACACCAGCATTCAGATCATAGCATGGTCTAGACCCTGACCTCTACCTCAGCTCCCAGTCACCCCAGCCTGGGCTTCGAGTGTCTCTGGAGTGGGTCCACTCTGCTTTCCACCGCCCTTCTGTTACTGCCCCTGCTCAAGTTCCCGCCTGGATTAACCCAGCCATTCCGAGTCAGCCACCCTGACCTGTCTTGCCCTGTATCTTAACCTACCGTGTGGCAGCCACATCAGTTTTCCTCAGCAGCAGATAAAAACACATTCTTCTAATTAAGGGATTTCAGTGACTTCTGACAGCCAGCAGGAGAAAATCCAAGTGCCTCAACCCACATTGAAAACCCCTTCCTGAGGCCAGTGACTCACTCCTGTAATCCCAGCATTTTGGAAGGCCAAGGCAGGTGGATCACGAGGTCAGGAGTTCGAGGCCGGCCTGGTCAACATATAGTGAAACCTCATCTCTACTAAAAATACAAAAATTAGCCAGGGCTGGTGGTGTGTGCCTGTAGTCCCAGCTACTCGGGAGGCCAAGGCAGGAGAATTGCTTGAACCTGGGAGGTGGAGGTTGCAGTGAGCCGAGACCACTGCACACCAGCCTGGGTGACAGAGCAAGACTCTGTCTCAAAGAAAACCCCTTCCTGCTGCAGAGAGGGGGTCTAGGGTGAGGTAAGGCACTTGCCTCAGGCACAACACTTAAGGGATGCCAAAAAACTCAATCATCAAGATAAATAATATTTCAATGCAATATTTTTTAATTACTGGGGAAAATCCATGATGAACAAAAAAGTCAGAATTTTATTTATTTTATTATTTTTGAGGCAGAGTCTCACTCTGTTACCCACGCTGGAGTGCAGTGTTGTCACTTTGGCTCACTGCAATCTCTGCCTCCCAAACTCAAGGGATCCTCCAACCTCAGCCCCCCAAGTAGCTGGGACTACAGGCATGTTCCACTATGCCAGGCTAATCTTTTAATTTTTTGTAGAGATGGGGTCTTGCCATGTTGCCCAGGCTGGTTTCAAACTCCTGGGCTCAAGTCATCCTCCCTCCTCAGCCTCCCAAAGTGCTGGGATTACAGGCATGAGCCACCGCGCCCAGTCAAAATCAGAATTTTATTTTATGTGTTTTTTAAATTTTGTTTTTGTTTTTCCCTGAGACGGAGTCTCACTCTGTCGCCCAGGCTGGAGTGCAGTGGCACGATCTCAGCTCACTGCAACCTCCGCCTCCCCGGCTCAAGCAATTATCCTGCCTCAGCTTCCCAAGTAGCTGGGACTACAGGCGCCCACCACCATGCCCAGCTAATTTTTTTTTTTTTTTTTTTTGAGACGGAGTCTCGCTTTGTCACCCAGGCTGGAGTGCAGTGGCACAATCATAGCTCACTGCAACCTCCGCTTCCCAGGTTGAAGCGGGAGCTTCCTGAGTAGCTGGTATTACAGGCGCCTGCCACTGCGCCCGCCACCACGCTTGGCTAATTTTTGTATTTTTAATAGAGACGGGGTTTCACCATGTTGTCCAGGCTGGTCTCGAACTCCTGACCTCAGATGATCCACCCACCTCAGCCTCCCAAAGTGCTGGGATTACAGGCATGAACCACCATGTCCTGCTTAAAATCAGATTTTTAAATGAACACAGATCACTATCACTGACATTTCTTTTGCCTCAGGATGCACTGTGGCTTGCACAGCACTGTCACTGATTGTGTCATTTAAAATTTGATATTTTGTTCATCATGGATTTTCTTGCATTTTTATTTTTAAATATTGCACTAAAATATTATATTGATCACTGACTTTGGGACCTTAAATTCTGTGTGCAAGACAACTGCCTCACTTATCTCACCCTAGTCCTGGTCCTGTGCTCAGACTCCAAGCCAACTGGACTATCCATCTTCTTCCAGGGGGCCCGCTGGCCTCTGTCCCACCTCCACCACTTCTTGTGCTCCTTCCCCTGCCTGAGATGGCCCCCTCCATCTCTGGCCTCCTGATCGTCCTTCAGGACTAAACCACCTTCCTGGGGTCCTCCCTGTAATCCCCAGGCTGGGTCAGGTCCTCCTCCTTGTGCTACTGCACCAGCTGCACAACACTCATGGGTGAGCATGCTCATGCGTGTCTCCCCACTCCACTGTGAGCTGCTGCTTTTTTTTTTTTTTTTTTTTTTTGTCAAAAGAGATGGGGCCAGGCTCAGTGGCTCATGCCTGTAATCGCAGCACTTTGGGAGGCTGAGGCGGGTGGATCACCTGAGGTCAGGAGTTCGAGACCAGCCTGACCAACATGGTGAAACCCCGTCTCTACCAAAAATACAAAAATTAGGTGGGCATTGTGACATGCACCTGTAATCCCAGCTACTCAGGAGGCTGAGGCAGAAGAATCACTTGAACCTGGGAGGCAGAGGTTGAGGTAAGCCAAGATCGCACCATTGCACTCCAGCCTGGGCAAGAAGACTGAAACTCTGTCGAAGAGAAGAAGAGGAAGAAGAGGAGTAAGAAAAGGAGGAGGAGGAGGAAGAAGAGGAAGAGGAGGAAGAAGAAGAGGAGGAAGAGGAAAATAACAGTTGGTGAGGATGTGGAGAAATTGGAATCCTTATGCATTGCTGGTGGGAATGTAAAATGGTGCAGCTGCCAGAGAAAACAGTAAGGCAGTTCCTCAAAAATTAAAAATAGAAGGCCAGGCACAGTGGCTCACTCCTGTAATCCCAGCACTTTGGGAAGCCGATGTGGGTGGATCACTTGAGGTCAGGAGTTTGAGACCAGCCTGGCCAACATGGTGAAACCCCATCTCTACTAAAAATGCAAAAATTAGCCATGGGTGGTGGTGGGCGCCTGTAAACCCAGCTACTCTGGAGGCTGAGGCAGGAGAATCGCTGGAACCCAGGAGGTGGAGGTTGCTGTGAACAGAGATTGTGCCACTGCACTCCAGCCTGGGCAACAGAACGAGACTCCGAAAGAAAGAAAGGAAATCCAATCCGACACATGCTACAACATGGATGAACTCTGAAGACATTGTGCTAAGTGAAATAAGACAGTCACACACACAAAAATCCTGTATGATTTCACTTATAGAAGATATCTAGAGTAGTCAAACTCAAAGAAACAGAAAGTAGAATAGTGGTTGCCAAGGGCTGGGGAGATGGGAGGTGTTTAATGGGTACACACTTTCAGGGGTATTTTTTTGTTTTCTGTTTTTGTTTTTTTTTTTGAGACAGCATCTCACTCTGTCACCCAAGCTGGAGTGCAATGGTGCAGTCCTGGCTCACTGCAGCCTTTATCTCCCAGGCTCAAGTGATCCTCCCCACTCACAGCCTCCCATGTAGCTGGGACTACAGGTCTGCACCACTACGCTCACCTAATTTTTCTTTTTTTTTTTTTTAGTAGAGACAAGGTTTCTGTATGTTACCTAGGCTGGTCTTGAACTACTGGGGACTCAAGAAATACTCCTGGGCTGGGCGCAGTGACTCACGCTTGTAATCCCAACACTTTGGGAAGCCAAGGCGGACAGATCATTTGAGCTCAGGAGTTTGAGACCAGCCTAGGCAACATAGCAAAACCCCTTCTCTACAAAAAAATACAAAAATTTTGCCGGGTGCAGTTGCTCACACCTGTAATCCCAGCACTTTGGGAGGCTGAGGCAGGTGGATCACCTGAGGTCAGCAGTTCGAGACCAGCCTAACATGGTGAAACCCTGTCTCTACTAAAAATACAAAACTTAGCCAGGCGTGGTGGCGGGCACCTGTAATCCCAGCTACTCGGGAAGCTGAGGCAGGAGAATCATTTGAACCTGGGAGGCAGAGGTTGCAGTGAGCTGAGATCGCGCCATTGCACTCCAGCCTGGGCAACAAGAGCAAAACTCCATCTCGAAAAACAAACAAAACGCAAAAATTAGCCAGATGTGGTGGCGCATTCCTGGAGTCCCAGCTACTTGGGAGGCTGCGGTGGGAGGACAGCTTGAGCCCAGGAGACGGAGGTTGCAGTGAGCTGAGATGGGGCCACTGCACTCCAGCCTGGGCAACAGAGAAAAAAAAAAAAAGAAATCCTCTCACCTTGACATCCCAAAATGCTGAGATTACAGGCATAAGCCACTGTGTCCAGCCCGAGAGTTGCAGTTTTGCAAGATGAAAAAGTTCTAGAAATAGGTTGTACAACAATGTGACTATACTTAACACTACTGAACTATACACTTAAAAATGGTTAAGATAGTACATTGTATTTAATTTTATCAAAATATTTATTTCATGGATACATCTAGTACCATATATAAAAATTTTTAAAGATAATTTAGTGGTGGCTCGCTCCTGTAATCCCAGGACTTTGAGAGGCCAAGGCAGGCAGATCAGTTGACGTCAGGAGTTCAAGACCAGCCTGACTAACATGATGAAACTCCGTCTCTACTACGAATAGAAAAATTAGCTGTGTGTGGTGGCTGTAATCCTAGCTACTCAGGAGGCTGAGGCAGGAGGGCTGCTTCAACCTGGGAGGCAGAGGTTGTAGTGAGCTGAGATGGCACCACTGCACTCCAGCCTGGGCGACAGAGCAAGATTCCATCTCAAAATAATAATAATTATTATTATTTATTTTTTTGCATAATAAATACATCCAAGAAACCAAAAATTATAAAAGGTGCCAGGTGCTGTGGTGTGCCTATAGTCCCAGCTACTCAGGATGCTGAGGCAGGAGACTAGCTTGAGACCAGGAGTTCAAGGCTATAGTGAGCTAGATCATTCTTTTTTTTTTTTTTTTTTTTTTTTTGAGACAGAGTCTCGCTCTGTCACCCAGGCTGGAGTGTACTAGTGTGACCTCGGCTCACTGCAAACTCCACCTCCTGGGTTCAAGCAATTCCCTGCCTCAGCCTCCCAAGTAGCTGGGATTACAGGCATGTGCCACCACACCTGGCTAATTTTTGTATTTTTAGTAGAGACGAGGTTTCACCATATTGGTCAGGCTGGTCTCGAACTCCTGACCTCACATGATTTGCCTGCCTTGGCCTCCCAAAGTGTTGGGATTACAGGTGTGAGCTACCACTTCCAGCCAAGCCAGATCATGCCTGCGAATAGCCACTGCATATAGAGAGACCTCATCTCAAAATAAAAAAAAATAAAATAAATAAAAGACAGTTAAAAGTCTCTCTTGCGCTTGTCTTCCATTTTCCTGGTTCCTACTTCCCTACCCTGTCTAGGTAACTGCTTTTAAAAATGTGTTAACCGGCTGGGCATGGTGGCTCATGCCTGTAATCTCAGCACTTTGGGAGGCCGAGGTGGGCGGATCACTTGAGGCCAGGAGTTCGAGACCAGCCTGGTCAACATGGTGAAACCCCATCTCCATCAAAAATACAAAAATTAGCCGGGCATGGTGGCCTGCAACTGTAGTCCCAGCTACATGGCAGGCTAAGGCAGGAGACTCACTTGAACCCGGGAGATGGAGATTGCAGTGAGCTGAGATTGTGCCACTGCACTCCAGCCTGGGTGACAGAATGAGACTCCGTGTCAAAACAAATAAATAAATAAAAATGTGTTAACCATAAAGGACAAAAGGCATATAATTATCTCAACAGATGCAGGAAGAGCTCACAAAAACTGACACCCTTTCATGTTTAATAAAAAGCAAAACACTGAACAAAACAGTAGACAGGTACTTCCTCAATCTGATAAAGGGCATCTACAAAAACATCTAACCCAGTGTGAAAGACTGAAAGCTTTAAGATCAGGAACAATGCAAAGGTATCTGCTCTCATCACTTCTATTCAAATTGTACTGGGGGTGCCATCCAGGGCAATTAGGCAAGAAAAAAAAAGAAATAAAACTGTCTCTATTTGCAGATAACATGATCTTGTGTATAGAAAATCCAACGGGATACACACACACAAAAAAAAAACTATTAGAGCTAATAAAAAGTTCAGCAAGATACAAAAGATACAAAATCAATAGGTAAAAATCAAGGGTGTTTCTATCAATAGCAATGAACAATCAAAAATTGAATTTAAAAAATTCAATTTACAACCGCATCAAAAAGAAACATTATACTTATAAATAAAGTTAACAAAAGAAGTGCAAGACAAACATTCAAAACTGCAAAACAACATAGAAATAAAGACCTAATAAATGGAAACACTTCCCATGTTCATGGATCAGAAGATTTAATTTTGTTAGGATGACAATATTCCCCAAATTAATAAACAGATTCTATACAATTCCTGTCAAAATTTCAGGAATTGATTTTTGTGGAAATCAACAAGCTGATCCTAAAACTCAACAAGCTGATCCTAAAATTTATATAAAAGTTTAAGAATAAATGGCCAAGAAAAAAATGAAAAGATAATCTACAGAATAGGAGAAAATACTTTCAAATCATATATCTGATAAAGAGTTAATATCCAGAATATAAAGACCTACTATCTGATGACAAAAAAACAAGTAAGCCAATTGTAAAATGGGCAAAGAGCATTTTTCCAAATATATACAAATAGTGAATAAGAACATGAAAAGATGCTCAACGTTATTAGCCATCAGGGAAATACAAATCAAAACCACAATAAACTACATCTATCTCAGCTACTCTGGAGGCTAAGGCAGGAGGATTGCTTGAGGCTAGGAGTTCAAGACTAGCCTGGGCAACATAGCAAGACCCCTATCTCAGAAAAAAAAAAAAGCTACATCTTCACACCCAGTATAATGGCTATAATTAAAAAGTCAGCTAAGGCTGGGCATAGTGGCTCACATCTGTAATCCTAGCACTTCGGGAGGCTGAGATGGGAGGATCGCTTGAACTGAAGAGTTTGAGACCAGTGCGGGCAACATAATGAGACCCCATCTCTGCAAAAAGAAAAGACTCAGTGAAAAGCAGGTATTGGTGAGGATGTAGTGAAATTGGAACTTTTTCTTTTTTTTTTTTTTTTTGAGATGGAGTCTTGCTCTGTCGCCCAGGCTGGAGTGCAGTGGCACGATCTCGGCTCACTGCAACCTCTGCCTCCTGGGTTCAAGCGATTCTCCTGCCTCAGCCTCCCGAGTAGCTGGCACTACAGGCACGTGCCACCATGCCCGGCTAATTTTTTGTATTTTTAATAGAGACAGGGTTTCACTGTGTTAGCCAGAATGGTCTTGATCTCCTGACCTCGTGATCCACCCACCTTGGCCTCCCAAAGTGCTGGGATTACAGGCGTGAGCCACTGCACCTGGCCGAAATTGGAACTTTCGTATGCTGCTGATGGCAATGTTAAATAGTGCAACTGCTTTGGAAAACAGTGTGGCAGTTCCTCAAATGGTTAAACACAGAGTAGCCTTACAATCCAGCAAATCTCCTCCTAGGTATATAGCCAAGAGAAATGAAAGCACATGTCTATAACAAAACTTGTCCACAAATGTTCATGCAACTTTTTTTTTTTTTTTCATGAGACAGTCTTGCTCTGTCCCCCAGGCTAGAGTGCAGTGGCATGATCTCAGCTCACTGCAATCTCTGCCTTCTGGGCTCAAGCGATCCTCCCACCTCAGCCTCCTAAGTAGCTAGGACTACAGGCACTTGCCACCACACTGCGCTAATTTTTTGTAGAATTGAGGTCTCACTATTCTACCCACACTGGTCTCAAAACTCCTGAGCTCCAGCGATCCTCCCACCTCTGCCTCCCAAAGTGTTGGGATTACAGGCGTAAGCCACCACACCCAGCCCTGCAGCATTATTTATAATAAAGAAAAAGCAAAACAACCTAAATGTCTATCAGCTGATGAATGGATAAACAAATTGTGATATATCCATACAGTGGAATGTTACTTAGCAATAAAAAAAAGTACTGATCTGCAACATAGATGAACTTTGAAAACATGCTAAGTGAAAGAAGCCAGATGCAAATACCAAATATTTTATGATTCCATTTATATGACATATCCAGAATCAGCAAATCTGTAGATAGAGGGCAGATTAGTGGTTGCCAGGGGCAGAGGGGAATAGGGAGTGGCTGCTAATGGGTATGGGGTCTCTTTTTGAGGCGATGAAAACGTTCTAGGTAGTTGTGATGGTTGTGCAACTTTGTGAATATACCAAAAAGCCCCACTTAACTGTACCCTTAAGAGGGTGGCTATTACTGTTATGAATTATATTGATAATAAAAATTTTCATATTAAAAATGTATTAACTTCAAGGAGAAATACAGCTCTCACTGGACCAGGACTGGATTATTTGCAGACCTACAGCAGAGGCTGAATGAGGAGGTAGCTTGGCAAACATGTAACGCCAGTCGATTCTACCTCCACAGGAGCTCCAGAATTTTAACCGGTCTCAACACCTTTGCGCTACCAGGGCAATTCGAGCCACTCCCAACTGCCCCCTGACTCTCTGCCCTCCAGCCTCACTGGTTGTCTTTTAAATCTTCCGATTCACCTAGCCACACTCACGGCCAGCACCAAGTCTCAATTCTCCCTCTAAGTCTCAATTCTCCCTCTAAGAACATGAGTGTGAGTATTTGACTCCCACCACCTCTCCACCCCCCATCACCAGCATCTACAATGCTCCCCACGGAGGGTTCGGGCCTAGTCCAATGCCTGGCACAGGGCAGGAGCTCCACAAGCATTTCTGGAGTGAACTTGAGAATTAGGGAGAGCCTTGTAGAGGAAATGCCATTTGAGGTGGGCCTGGAAGGGCCATGGGATCTGTCAGCCTGGTAGGGGAGAGGAAAGCGCTGTAGGCAGCCTGAGAGAGAGGACTGGGACCTTCGGAGCCTCAAGGGAGACTGAGGGGCTTGAAGACTAAGGATCTCAATCTTATCCACGGGAAAGGAAGAGGTGGCAAATGGGGCTGGAGAGGCAGGTAGGGGTTTGAGGGACTGAAGTCCAGTGGAAGCCACTGAACAGTTTTAGGCCAGAGAGTGACACGATCTTATATAATATTTTGAGAAGATCCCTCTGGGTGCTTCATGGAAGCTGGATTAGAGGGTGAGCTTCGGAACAATGAAGTGGCTGTGGCCACTGCCCAGGGGACACGGGGAGTCTAGAAAGAAAAAGCTCCCTTCAGATCCTCCTGTTACAGGAGTCAGCAGGCTCCCTCCAGGAAACACCTCCCGCCATTGCACATTGTTAAATCCACTTCAGTATTCCCTTTTACCTCCTGTGTCAATCACCACCGTGAAAAGATGCATAAGTAAACTGATGGTAACAGCAGATTTGGTTAGATAGTAAGACGTGAGCTTTAAAAGATGACGTAATAGGCCAGGCATGGTGGCTCAGGCTTGTAATCCCAGCACTTTGGGAGGGGGAGGCTGCAGTGAGTAGATATCGCGCCACTGCACTCTGCCTGGGTGACAGAGCGAGAGTCCATCTCAAAAAAAAAAAAAAATCACAAAATAATAATAAAATCAAGAGGTCATGCAATATAATAGAAACTCTTGGCTATAATGTGGATTACTGGGAAATTTCCCATATAATGTGTGACAAAATGTAACTGGAAATTGATGGGGCAGTGAGGAGGCTGGGGAGATGAAACAGACTCATTTTCTTCTTAATAGGGTTAGGGTTTGCCTTTGTTGTTTTTTTTTTTTTTTTTTTTTTTTATTTGGAGACAGAGTCACCCTCTGGCTGGAGTGCAGTAGTGCTATCTCGTCTCACTGTAACCTCCGCCTCCTGGGTTCAAGCAATTCTCCTACCTCAGACTCCCAAGTAGCTGGGACTACAGGCATGTGCCACCACACCTGGCTAATTTTTGTATTTTTAGTAGAGATGGGGTTTCACTATGTTGGCCAGACTGGTCCTGAACTCCTGACCTCATGTGATCTGCTGCCTCGGCTTCCTAAAGTGCTAGGATTACAGGCATGAGCCATAGCACCCGGCCTAACTTTTGTGTTTTTAGTAAAGATGTGGTTTCATCATGCTGGTCTTCAACTCCTGACCTCAAGTGATCCGCCCGCCTCAGCTTCCCAAAGTCTTGGGATTATAGGCGTGAGCCATTGTGCCAGGCCTGCATTTGTGATTTATGTAATTTAAACATTTTGGATCAAGTGCAGTGGATCACACCTGTAATACCATCACTTTGTGGAGCTGAGGTGGGCAGATCACTTGAGCCCAGGAGTTCAAGACCAGCCTGGCCAACAAAGCACGACCCAGTCTCTACAAATACATTTTTTAAAAAAATTAGCTGGGTGTGGTGGTGCACGCCTATAGACCCAGCTACTCAGGAGCTGAGCAGGGAAGATCTCTTGAGCCTAGGAGGTCAAAGCTGCAGTGAGCTGTGATTGTGCCACTGCACTCCAGCCTGGGCAACAGGGCAAGACCCTATCTCTAAAACAAAAGGGAAAGATCGAAATGTTGAATTTATTTATTGGGGATTATAATTGTTGTTGGTTTCTTGTGTCTGTGTTAGAATTTGAGTTGAAACAGTCTGACAACCCTGTTCACTACCTCTGGCAGCTCAGAGTTCAGCAGCTGCCCACTCTGCCTCCAGCTTCCCTCCAGCCCCTTCCCAGGGCTGAGGTGGGTTCCCACAGGGGATCTCCAGCCCAGTGGCCAGTGGAGGTCAGGAAGAAACCAGAGCTCACCAGCGCCAGGGGTCCAGGGCTCTTGGGCTGGGTTCCAAGTGGGCAGGGGGCTCAGCATCTGATGGTTGGGCTGTGTCCCTGTACCCATCAGCCAGCTGGGACCACAGTGCTTTTCCTGCAGGGGCCCAAGTTTCACTCACCAACCTTTTTTATGGGTGGGGGGAGGGGACGGAGTCTCCCTCTGTCACCGAGGCTGGAGTGCAGTGGCGGAATCTTAGCTCACTGCAACCTCCACCTCCTGGGCTCAAGTGATTATTCTGCCTCAGACTCCCAAGTAGCTGGGGTTATAGGTGCCTGCCACCAAACCAGGCTAATTTTTGTATTTTTAGTAGAGAGTTTCACCATGTTGGCCAGCCTGCTCGTGAGCTCCTGAGCTCAAGTGATCCGTCCACCTCAGCCTCCCAAAGTGTTGGGATTACAGGCGTGAGCCACCGCGCCCTGCTCACTCACCAACCTCTTCAACACCCAGCTTAGAGCTGCTGGTCTCACGAAGAAGCTGCCACGAACACACAGCTTGTTCCCTCCCTCAGGTGGAGAGAGGATGACACAGAGGCAGGGGAAAGGTTGGAGCTAGGGGAGGTAGGTGCAAGTGGGCAAAGGACCCCAGTGTAGGGGAGGGGTGAAGACAAACTGCCCGTGTCACTGTTCTGTACGGAGCTGCATCTGAACCCAAGGCAAGTCCCTGCCCTATTCTCCACCTGTTCCCCTGCTGTTCTTCTCAGACAGTAATTAATCTTCCAAGCAGCATGTTATCCGTGGGAGAAAACTGTGGCCTCTGAAGTCTTCGGTCCTGGGTCTAACTTGGGAGGCTTTGGGCAGAGTGTCAGTTATGACACCTTTCATCACAAGTGGCTGGTCAGCATGACTTAAACAGTCCAGGGGATTCACTGCAAAGTTCAGCCCTGCAGGCCCGGCTGGATCCAGCAGCTCACAGGTGTCACCCTGCAGCCATCTTCCTGTCTTTCTTTCCACTTCTGTGTCAGCGTCATCTCAGGCCAGCTTTCATCATGGTGGCAGAATGTCTCTTGCTGTGGTTCAAGCAATGAACCTCATGTCTACACATCTTAGAGTCCAGAGGGAGCTAGAAAACATCCTTCCCAGAAGCCATCTCCCACAAAGGAGTACCCCAGACTGTCCCTGGATTACAGCCTCACCCCTGTGCCCAGGCAAGGTAGTAGTTATGGTAATGTCAGTGTGTTCGTGGGCCACCTGCCCCACCTCAGCCCAGGGAGTCAGCACTGGGGTTTGTGGGGGGGAGACGGGTACCCAGAGAATGATCAGGGGAGAAATGGAGAACAGAGAAGGGTCATGGGAGGCCGCTCCGTTGCCTCTGGCAGCCAGAAAACTCCAATTTTTTTTTTTTTTTTTTAAGACGGAGTCTCACTCTGTCACCCAGGCTGGAGTGCAGTGAGATCTCGGCTCACTGCAACCTCCGCCTCCCGAGTTCAAGCAATTCTCCTGCCTCAGCCTCCTGAGTAGCTGGGATTACAGGTGCCCGCCATCACGCCTGGCTAATTTTTGTTTTGTTTTTAGTAGAGTCGGGCTTTCACCATGTTAGCCAGGCTGGTCTCGAACTCCTGACCTCAGGTGATCCACCCTCCTCAGCCTCCCAGAGTGCTGGGATTACTGGTGTAAGCCACCGCGCCCGGCCAGAAAACTCCAATTCTTAATTCATTTCCTTACCTGTAGTGGGGGGTCATCATCTCTACCTTGCTGATGTAAGGCACAGGACAGTTCAAGAGCGACAGTAACGTGCTGCCACCGTCACTGGGGTGCTGTAGCCGATGTGAACTCCCTCCCCGGCTGGCTTCTCTTCTGCGAAGGTGAGGTCCGGGCCACCAAGCCGCTTGCCCACTCCACACAAGGTCCTTCTCTCCGAGGGACGCGGCAGGGGCCCGAGGTGGCCAGCAGGTGGCAGCGCCGCGGCAGCCCGGGTTTGGCACAGCTCGGGAGCGGCGTCCGGGAAAGGAAGGGGTCAGGCCTCTCCAGGCAGCCCCCAGAGCCCCTCGCCTCCCCGGGCGCCCCACTCGCAGATGCAGCAGGGCGGGTTCGCAGGTGTGCGGCCTGCACCTGGCGGGACTCCGGGCTTGGCTGGAAGCTCTGCTGTCGCCATCTTGACGTCTGAGTTACTGCTGAGCAGGAGCCCTGCATTTTCATTTTGCGCCAGGCCTCTCAAACTGTGGTCCTGGGTGCCAGGACTCCTGCTGCCTCGGGATCCCGCCACTTTACTTCCCAGAAATGCGCTGAGCCCGTCCCTTTCCTGCAGTTGCTCAGCCTTCCCGGGGCTCCCTGACCATGCTTGTCTCCAGCTCACCGGCCTTCCAGAAGCCTGGAGAGGACCGGGACCCCACATGGGGAGGACGAAGAACCCACGCAAGGAAAACGGGGACCCTACATGGGCATGGGGCAGCCATGGGGAGGAGGGGGACCACGTGGGGATAATGGGGCCATACGTGGAGAGGAGGGGACCCTACAGAAGGCCTGGGTTGGGCAGTGCTGGGCTCTCATCGGAGGGTCAGGTGGCGCTGGCGGCCGGCAGGAAGCCCTGGGTAGCGGGTGGCGGGCAGCAGGCCCCGGGCTGCAGGCCCCGTGGAGAGCGGAAGGCGCGCGGCGAGGCCCGGGCGGGAACCCAAGGCTGGAGGCCGGCCCTAAGAGTGCTTCCCTAGAAGCCCCTGGCGGGAACAGAAGAGAACAAAGTCTAGGAGCTCCGGGACTTCCCCGCGGTGGCAGAGGAGGGGGCTGCCATTGTCAAGGCGGCACAGAAGCCTCGGGTTCGGGGACCTTTGCTGGAGGAGCTGGGGTAGGGTAGGGCGGGGGCCGCAGGGGCCTCGAGAGCGAACGGGGAAAGGCCGCGGCGCCTGCGGAGCACAGTCCATGCAGTTTGCCCGGGGCGCGGGCCTCTCGAGTGTGCTCAGGAAGGAGGCCCGGTGGCCGTGGCTCCTCGGGAGGTCTGCAGGCCTCCCAGCGTCCGTCGTGCAGACCTGACGCCACCTGCCACCCGCAGACGCTGAGACCCGGAGCCCCTCTGCCCGTGGGCTGGCCGCGGAGGCCGCCTCTGGGGTGCGGTTTCCCAGGCTGTGTCTTTTCAGCGGGTGCGCAGGTTCCCGCCCTCCCAGTGTCCCTTCCTGCGGTCTGGACGTGGGGGCCCGCGGACCCAGCGTGGGGGCGCTGTGGGTGACAGAAGGTGGCGGGGCAGAGGCGGCTGCAGTGTGGACTCAAAAGCATGTGGGGGTGGGGGGTGGGGCAAGAGCAATCAGGTGGTCTGCGTCTGCTCTGCGACTTGCCAGCTGTGCGACCCTGGGAAGTTACCTCACCTCTTTGAGGCTCAGGCTTCCCTCATCTGTAAAATGGAAGAATAGGATCGACTTTGCAGGGTATCTGTGGGGATTCTTGATATACAAACCATATAAAAGACCTTCCATAAGAGAGGGATGCTTTTCTGCCTAGATTTTATAGCCTCTATCCTTGTATTAAAATTGATTATCAAAATGTTTACGATTTCCCCTGCCCTTAGAAATAACAGAATCATGGCTGGGCGAGGTGGCTTACGCCTGTAATCCCAGCACTTTGGGAGGCCGAGGCGGGTGGATCACCTGAGGTCAGGAGTTCCAGACCAGCCTGGCCAACATGGCGAAACCTCATCTCTACTAAAAATACAAAAAAAAAAAAAAAAATTATCCGGGCATGGTGGCACGCACCTGTAATCCCAGCTACTTGGGATTCCCTCTTGTGAAAGGTGAGAGAGGGGAGAAGGGACAGGAGAGGTAACACTTCTCTGAGTCCAACTCACCCTTGAACAACACAGGTTTGAACTGTGGGTCCACGTCTGTGCCTTGGCCACCCCTGAGGCAGCAAGATCAACCCCTCCTCCTCCTCTTCCTCAGCCTACTCAATGTGAAGATGAGGATGAAAACCTTTATAATAATTCACTTACACTTAATAGTAAATTTTTTCTTATGATTTTCTTTTTTTTTTGAGATGGAGTCTGCTCTGTTGCCCAGGCTGGAGTGCAGTGGCATGATCTTGGCTCACTGCAACCTCCACCTCCTGGGTTCAAGCAATTCTCTCTGCCTCAGACTCCTGAGCAGCTGGGACTACAGGCACCCACCACCATGGCTGGCTAATTTTTTTTCTTTGTATTGTTAGTAGAGACAGGGTTTCGCCATGTTGCCCAGGCTGGTCTTGAACTCCTGACCTCAGGTGATCTGCCCGCCTCAGCCTCGCAAAGTGTTGGGATTACAGGCATGAGCCACTGTGCCCAGCCTTTCTTAATAATGTTTTCTGTATTGTAAGAATACAGTATGTAATACATATAACATACAAAATATGTGTTAATCAACCGTTCCTGTTATTGGTAAGGTTCCCAGTCAACAGTAGCCTATCAGTACTTATGTTTTTGAGGAATCAAAAGTTATATGTGGATTTTCAACTACACAGGGGGTTGGCACCTCTAACTCCTGCATTGTTCAAGAGTCAATGGTACATCTTTGTATAATTCTGACTTATAGAACTATTTCTGTGTTTCATAGAAAAAAAAATTTAAATCAACAAGGAATTGGAGAAGGGTGGTACAGATGGCCCAAAATGGAATACGAACAGAAACGAGTGGCTCTCCCTCTCCCTCTCCCTCTCCCCTTTCCATGGTCTCCCTCTCCCTCTCCCCTTTCCACGGTCTCCCTCTCATGCCAAGCCAAAGCTGGACTGTGCTGCTGCCAACTCGGCTCACTGCAACCTCCCTGCCTGATTCTCCTGCCTCAGCCTGCTGAGTGCCTGCGATTGCAGGCACGCACCGCCACGCCTGACTGGTTTTCGAATTTTTTTGGTGGAGACGGGGTTTCGCTGTGTTGGCCGGGCTGGTCTCCAGCTCCTAACCGCGAGTGATCCGCCAGCTTCGGCCTCCCGAGGTGCCGGGATTGCAGACGGAGTCTCGTTAACTCAGTGCTCAATGGCGCCCAGGCAGGAGTGCAGTGGAGTGATCTCGGCTCGCTACAACCTCCACCTCCTAGCCGCCTGCCTTGGCCCCCCAAAGTGCGGAGATTGCAGCCTCTGCCCGGCTGCCACCCCGTCTGGGAAGTGAGGAGCGCCTCTGCCTGGCCGCCCAACGTCTGGGATGTGAGGAGCCCCTCTGCCTGGCTGCCCAGTCTGGAAAGTGAGGAGCGTCTCTGCCCGGCCGCCATCCCACCTGGGAAGTGAGGAGCGCCTCTTCCCAGCCACCATCCCATCTAGGAAGTGAGAAGCGTCTCTGCCCGGCCGCCCATCGTCTGAGATGTGGGGAGCGCCTCTGCCCCGCCGCCCCGTCTGGGACGTGAGGAGCGTCTCTGCCCGGCTGCCCCGTCTGAGAAGTGAGGAGACCCTCCACCTGGCAACCGCCCCGTCTGAGAAGTGAGGAGCCCCTCCACCCGGCTGCCACCCCGTCTGGGAAGTGAGGAGCGTCTCCGCCCGGCAGCCACCCCGTCTGGGAGGGAGGTGGGGGTCAGCCCCGACCAGGCCAGCCGCCCCGTCCGGGAGGGAGGTGGGGGGTCAGCCCCCCGCCCGGCCAGCTGCCCCGTCCGGGAGGGAGGTGGGGGAGTCAGCCCCCCGCCCAGCCAGCTGCCCCGTCCGGGAGGGAGGTGGGGGGGTCAGCCCCCCGCCCGGCCAGCCGCCCCATCCAGGAGGTGAGGGGCGCCTCTGCCCGGCTGCCCCTACTGGGAAGTGAGGAGCCCCTCTGCCCGGCCAGCCGCCCCGTCCAGGAGGGAGGTGGGGGGGTCAGCCCCCCACCCGGCCAGCCGCCCCGTCCGGGAGGGAGGTGGGGGGGTCAGCCCCCTGCCCGGCCAGCCGCCCCGTCCGGGAGGGAGGTGGGGGGGTCAGCCCCCTGCCCGGCCAGCCGCCCAGTCCGGGAGGTGAGGGGCGCCTCTGCCCGGCCGCCCCCACTGGGAAGTGAGGAGCCCCTCTGCCCGGCCACCACCCCGTCTAGGAGGTGTACCCAACAGCTCATTGAGAATGGGCCATGATGACAATGGCGGTTTTGTGGAATAGAAAAGGGGGCAAGGTGGGGAAAAGATTGAGAAATCGGAAGGTTGCTGTGTCTGTGTAGAAAGAAGTAGACATGGGAGACTTTTCATTTTGTTCTGTACTGAGAAAAATTCTTCTGCCTTGGGATCCTGTTGATCTATGACCTTACCCCCAACCCTGTGCTCTCTGAAACATGTGCTGTGTCCACTCAGGGTTAAATGGATTAAGGGCGGTGCAAGATGTGCTTTGTTTTTTTTTTTTTTTTTTTTTTTTATTGATCATTCTTGGGTGTTTCTCGCAGAGGGGGATTTGGTAGGGTTACAGGACAATAGTGGAGGGAAGGTCAGCAGATAAGCAAGTGAACAAAGTTCTCTGGTTTCCCTAGGCAGAGGACCCTGCGGCCTTCCGCAGTGTTTGTGTCCCTGGGTACTTGAGATTAGGGAGTGGTGATGGCTCTTAACGAGCATGCTGCCTTCAAGCATCTGTTTAACAAAGCACATCTTGCACCGCCCTTAATCCATTCAACCCTGAGTGGATACAGCACATGTTTCAGAGAGCACAGGGTTGGGGGTAGGGTCACAGATCAACAGGATCCCAAGGCAGAAGAATTTTTTCTTAGTACAGAACAAAATGAAAAGTCTCCCATGTCTACCTCTTTCTACACAGACACGGCAACCATCCGATTTCTCAATCTTTTCCCCACCTTTCCCCCCTTTCCATTCCACAAAACCGCCATTGTCATCATGACCCGTTCTCAATGAGCTGTTGGGTACACCTCCAAGCCGGGGTGGTGGCCGGGCAGAGGGGCTCCTCACTTCCCAGTAGGGGCGGCCGGGCAGAGGTGCCCCTCACCTCCCGGACGGGGTGGCTGGCCAGGCAGGGGGCTGACCACCCCCAACCTCCCTCCTGGTCGGGGCGGCTGGCCGGGCAGAGGGGCTCCTCACTTCCCAGTAGGGGCGGCCGGGCAGAGGCGCCCCTCACCTCCCGGATGGGGCGGCTGGTCAGGCGGGGGGCCGAACCCCCACCTCCCTCCCGGACAGGGCGGCAGGCTGGGCAGTGGGCTGACCCCCCCACCTCCCTCCCGGACGGGGCGGCTGGCCAGGCGGGGGGCTGACCCCCCACCTCCCTCCCGGACAGGGTGGCAGGCTGGGCGGTGGGCTGACCCCCCCGCCTCCCTCCCGGACGGGGCGGCTGGCTGGGCTGAGGGGCTCCTCACTTCCCAGTAGGGGCGGCCGGGCAGAGGTGCCCCTCACCTCCCAGACGGGGCGGCTGGCCAGGCGGGGGGTTGACACCCCCACCTCCCTTCCGGACGGGGTGGCTGGCCAGGCGGGGGGCTGACCCCCCCACCTCCCTCCCGGACAGAGCGGCTGGCCGGGCAGAGGGGCTCCTCACTTCCCAGTAGGGGCGGCCGGGCAGAGGCGCCCCTCACCTCTCGGACCGGGTGGCCGGCCAGGCGGGGGGCCGAACCCCCACCTCCCTCCCGGACAGGGCGGCAGGCTGGGCGGTGGGCTAACCCCCCCACCTCCCTTCCGGACGGGGTGGCTCGCCGGGCGGGGGGCTGGCCCCCCCACCTCCCCCGCGGACGGGGCGGCTGGCCGGGCGGGGGACTGACCCCCCCCCCCACCTCCCTCCTGGACGGGTTGGCTGGCCGGGCGGGGGGCTGACCCCCCCACCTCCCTCCCGGACAGGGTGGCAGGCTGGGCGGTGGGCTGACCCCCCCACCTCCCTCCCGGACGGGGCGGCTGGCCGGGCTGAGGGGCTCCTCACTTCCCAGTAGGGGCGGCCGGGCAGAGGCGCCCCTCACCTCCCGGACGGGGCGGCTTGCTTGGCGGGGGGCTGACCCCCCCACCTCCCTCCCGGACGGGGCGGCTGGCCGGGCGGGGGGGGGCTCCTCACTTCCCAGTAGGGGCGGCCGGGCAGAGGTGCCCCTCACCTCCCGGACGGGGCGGCTGGCCAGGCGGGGGGTTGACCCCCCCACCTCCCTTCCGGACGGGGTGGCTGGCCGGGCGGGGGGCTGACCCCCCCACCTCCCTCCCGGACAGAGCGGCTGGCCGGGCAGAGGGGCTCCTCACTTCCCAGTAGGGGCGGCCGGGCAGAGGCGCCCCTCACCTCTCGGACCGGGTGGCCGGCCAGGCGGGGGGCCGAAGCCCCACCTCCCTCCTGGACAGGGCGGCAGGCTGGGCGGTGGGCTAACCCCCCCACCTCCCTTCCGGACGGGGCGGCTCGCTGGGCGGGGGGCTGGCCCCCCCACCTCCCTCCTGGACGGGTTGGCTGGCCGGGCGGAGGGCTGACCCCCCCACCTCCCTCCCGGACAGAGCGGCTGGCCGGGCAGAGGGGCTCCTCACTTCCCATTAGGGGTGGCCGGGCAGAGGCGCCCCTCACCTCCCGGACAGGGTGGCTGGCCGGGCGGGGGGCTGATCCCTCCACCTCCCTCCCGGACGGGGTGGCTGGCCGGGTGGGGGGCTGACCCCCCCACCTCCCTCCCGGACGAGGTGGCTGCCGGGCGGAGACGCTCCTCACTTCCCAGACGGGGTGGCTGCTGGGCGGAGGGGCTCCTCACTTCTCAGACGGGGCGGTTGCCAGGCAGAGGGTCTCCTCACTTCTCAGACGGGGCGGCCGGGCAGAGACGCTCCTCACATCCCGGACTGGGCAGCAGGGCAGAGGTGCTCCTCACATCTCAGACCATGGGCGGCCGGGCAGAGAGGCTCCTCACTTCCCAGATGTGATGGCGGCTGGGAAGAGGTGCTCCTTGTTTCCTAGATGGGATGGCGGCCGGGCAGAGACGCTCCTCACTTTCCAGACTGGGCAGCCAGGCAGAGGGGCTCCTCACATCCCGGACGATGGGCGGCCAGGCGGAGACGCTCCTCACTTCCCAGACGGGGCGGCAGCCGGGCAGAGGCTGCAATCTTGGCACTTTGGGAGGCCAAGGCAGGCGGCTGGGAGGTGGTTGTAGCGGGCCGAGATCACGCCACTGCACTCCAGCCTGGGCACCATTGAGCACTGAGTTAACCAGACTCTGTCTGCAATCCCGGCACCTCGGGAGGCCGAGGCTGGCTGATCACTCGCGGTTAGGAGCTGGAGACCAGCCCAGCCAACACAGCGAAACCCCGTCTCCACCAAAAAAATACGAAAACCAGTCAGGCGGGGCGGTGCGCGCCTGCAATCGCAGGCACTCGGCAGGCTGAGGCAGGAGAATCAGGCAGGGAGGTTGCAGTGAGCTGAGATGGCAGCAGTACCGTCCAGCTTCAGCTCGGCATCAGAGGGAGACCGTGGAAAGAGGGGAGAGGGGAGAGGGGAGAGGGGAGAGGGGAGAGGGGAGAGGGGAGAGGGGAGAGGGGAGAGGGGAGAGGGGAGAGGGGAGAGGGGAGAGGGGAGAGGGGAGAGGGGGAGAGGGGAGAGGGGAGAGGGGAGAGGGGAGAGGGGAGAGGGGAGAGGGGAGAGGGGAGAGGGGAGAGGGGAGAGGGGAGAGAGGGAGAGAAGATGTGCTTTGTTAAACAGATGCTTGAAGGCAGCATGCTGGTTAAGAGTCATCACCACTCCCTAATCTCAAGTACCCAGGGACACAAACACTCTGCCTAGGAAAACCAGAGACCTTTGTTCACTTGTTTGTCTGCTGACCTTCCCTCCACTACTGTCCTATGACCCTGCCAAATCCCACTCTGCGAGAAACACCCAAGAATGATCAATAAAAAAAAAATAATAAAATAAAATAAAATAAAAAGAAACGAGTGAACTTGCTGTTTTACAAATGAATAACGTGCACTCGGGCATCCTAGGGGAGCAGTGACCTATGTAGCTTTAGAAACAGTGTTTTGACTATATGCTCCATGACTAAAGGGGAGAAAAACTGCACAATATTTTGCCGTTGGTAGAGGAGCACACATCTCACATCTAACTCACATCTTTCTTTTTCACAGAGGTGTGAGTTAGAAATCCATGAACTACTTGATGTGGATTCTGGCACTGAGCAAGTATACATACTGCAGCTAGCAAGAGCCAGATTTCTCACCATCAGGAAAATGGCTAAAAATAAGGAAAGGGGATGGATGCAGTGGCTCATGCCTGTAATCCCAGCACTTTGAGAAGCTGTGGCAGAAGAACTGCTTGAGGTCAGGAGTCCAAGACCAGCTAGGGCAACATAGCAAGACCCCTATCGCTACAAAAAAGATAAAACATAAAAAATTTAGCCAGGTGTGGTGGTGCACACCTGTAGTCCCAGCTACTTGGGAGGCTGAGGCAGAGGATCACTTGAGCCCAGGAATTCAAGGCCACAGTGAGCTATGATCGCACCACTGCAGTCCAGCCTGAACAACATAGTGAGACCATGTCTCTAAAAAATTACTAAGAAGAAGAGTAGGCTAGAATGAACGTTATGGTGTTGGACTGGCATTGGAGACATCACTGTGAACTCCTGGTTTTTAAAATACATACAGATATAGAAAGAGTTTTAGAGATGCACATGTGTGGACATGTATTTCCTAACTCTATCCACCGGAAGGGCCTAAAAGTACTAATACCCAATACCACTGAACTCACCCAACACCCAGATCTTGTTTTTTGTTGTTGTTGTTTTTTGGTTTGGTTTTGTTTTGTTTGAGATGGAATTTCGCTCTTTCATCCAGGCTGGAGTGAAGTGGCCCAATCTTGACTCACTGCAACCTCCACCCCCTGGGTTCAAACAATTCTCTTGACTCAGCCTCCTGAGTAGCTGGGATTACAGGTGCCCACCACCACGTCCAGCTAATTTTTGTATTTTTAGTAGAGACAGGGTTTCACCATGTTGGCCAGGCTGGTCTCGAACTCCTGACCTCAGGTGATATGCCTGCCTCGGCCTATCAAAGTACTGGGATTACAGGCATAAGCCACTGTGCCCGGCCAGATCTTGGTTTTGAATGCTGTTCTCAATAAAAGGCACCAAGACTCTGGAAGAAACAAATATTTCCAGGGCTATGGCAAGGAAAGTACAAGCTGAGCTTTCAACATCTTGTGGAGCCAAAAGGCAAAGCCTCTGACAAGCTGTGGGGAAAGTCATCAGAGGAACATCAGCATGGAGTGGACAGTAGAGGGAGGGGACAGCCTGCGAAGCCTTCAGAGAGGAGGGAAATGAGAAGAAGGAGACTTCAAGGGCAAGGAAAGGGTGGCGGTGTCAGATGTTGCCGAGATTAAGATCCGATCTAAAAACCATCTTTCTAGAAGCCTTTGCTGCAGATGTCCCTGGTGTCCTTGAGAAAAGAGTTTTGATGGGGGGGTGAGGAGACGTAACCGGTGTCACAGGTGCACAGAGGAGTTGTAGATGAAGCATGGCAGTCAGGGAATTGGGGGACTATTCCAAGACCTTTGGCTGTGAACGGAAGGAGAGGGCAGGATTGGAAGGGGGCACATGCTTAGGGAGAGGCTTGGTTCTGGATTCTCTTGAGAACATGGCAGCCTCAACAGGAGCCAAGGGCAGTAGAGACAGGCTAGCCGCTCAGCCAACCCATTCCCTCTTCTTCCTGATGTGTAGCTGCAGCACCTGCCCAGCCTCCTTGGGACTAGAGGTGTGGCACAGGACCATGAGTGGTGAAAACATATCTAGGCCTGGCCTGCACCAAGTGCTCCCACTGGATCCTCCTTTTCTCTCCTATCTACTTGCTGAATGAAGATCTTTCCAATGACCCAGAACAGGACAGAGGAACAAAACAGAGGAAGCCTGGGTCCCCAGATGACTACACAGAAGGCCACCTGCCCAGGAATACCCCACTCTGAATGTAGCATGAGTGAGAAACAAACACTTAACTGTGTTGCACTGCTAAGAACTGGGGTCCATCCACTATAGCAGGTAGAGTTAACCTAATAAACTGGTTAAGGACATTCTTGTACCTCCATGCAATGGAGCACTACAGCTATAAAAACAAAGGGAGCAGCTGTTCATTACAGATATGAAATGATCTCCAAAATACTTTCAATGACAAAAAGGCAAGGTATAGGAAAATGTGTTATAGCTTGTTGCTATGTGTCAAAAATCGGTAGGAAGCCAGGCGTGGTGGCTCACGCCTGTAATCCCAGCATTTTGGGAGGCTGGGCCAGGTGGATCACAAGGTCAGGAGATCAAGACCATTCTGGCTAACATGGTGAAACCCCATCTCTACTAAAAATACAAAAAATCAGCCGGGCATGGTGGCACGCACCTGTAGCCCCAGCTACTTGGGAGGCTGAGGGAGGACACTTGCTTGAACCCAGGAGGCAGAGGTTGCAGCAAGCGGAGATTGCACCACTGCACTCCAACCTGTGTGACAGAGCAAGACTCTGTCTCAAAACAAAACAAAACAAAACAAAATCGGTAGGAAAAGAATACATAATTCCTTGTCTTGAATAGTGGAAGACAAGAAGAAGCCAATAATATTGGCTCCTTCTATACAAAGGAGCTGGGTAGCTAGAGGATGAGTGGGAGACTTCCATTTGTACCTATTGAATTTTGAGTAGTGTCAATTTTATACATTTTTTAAAATAGACATGTAAAGGGAGTGTGCCAGAGATGTGGGCATATTGTTACAAAAGCCAGTAGAAACAAAATTTCTAAAAAGACAGAGAGAAAGCAGACAGCGGATAGAGGGAAGTCCTTGAGCCCTTGAAGGCAGGGGATGGAGAGTGGAGCGTAGGGAGAGGGAGCTGCCACGGCTGGGAGGAAGGCCACTGAGGACAGGAGGCAGGACGCTGGAGACGTCAGAGCAGGCAAGCATGTAGGGTGAGTATGCGGGAGCAGGAAGGTGGTGGGGAGGTTTCTCTCAAATGGCTTTTATCAGGAGATGAAGTTACCTAATAAAAATGAGATGGTGGCTCTGACTCCAGGGAAGAACAGGAGGACAAGGGAAATAAAAGCTTGTAGGGGAGCACTGCTGGCCCAGATGAGACTGGAGCCATGAGCTTAGAATGAAACCAACCAGCCCCTGAGGTAGGATTTCTGCTAGCACCCCAAAATAGGGGAGGAGCATGGGACATATATTAATTGACTCAGGATAGAAATTTCTATGGAGCAGGTGACAGAGGGGCTGGGAAGATCAGAGATTTAGGGATATTGGCAAGAGTGGTAATTTGGTCCATGTGGGATAGGATGCATCTGAAAGGAGATTTTGAAGGGGACTGACAGACTTGGGAGAAAGAGAAATCAGAGAGCTGGAGATGTTATTGAGGGGAAAACAACCTAAGAATAGTGCAAGCAACTGAGAGTGAGGAGTTCCATCCACATTTTCACGGGTGAAGGAACGCTTACAGACTTTTTTTTTTTTTCTTGAGAGAGTTTCGCTCTTGTTGCCCAGGCTGGAGTGCAATGGCACGATCTCAGCTCACCACAACCTCCACCTCCCAGATTCAAGTGATTCTCTTGCCTCAGCCTCCCGAGTAGCTGGGATTGCAGGCATGCGCCACCATGCCCGGCTAATTTTGTGTTTTTAGTAAAGATGGGGTTTCTGCATGTTGGCCAGGCTGGTCTCGAACTCCTGACCTCATGTGATCCACCCGCCTTGGCCTCCCAAAGTGCTGGGATTATAGGCGTGAGCTACCATGCTAGGCCCCACCTATGGACTTCTTAAGGCAAGTAAACACCTGGGACCTGAATATCCAGGATCAGCTGGGAGGCTGAGGTCCCAGGAGTAGGGATGGAGAGAAGCCCATGAGCCAGGGGTCTAGGCTCTTTAACAAATACCAGATAGGTGTAGGGACCAGCCCCACAGGGTCGGTGGGTTTTTCTCCCCATGTGCGGAGATGAGAGACTGTAGAAATAAAGACACTAGAAAAAGAGATAAAAGACAGGTGGGCCCGAGGGACCACTACCACCAAGACGCGGAGACTGGTAGTGGCCCCGAATGCCAGGCTGCACTGACATTTATTGGATACAAGACAAAGGGGCAGGGTAAGGAGTGTGAGCCATCTCCAATGATAGGTAAGATCACATGGGTCATGTGTCCACTGGACAGGGGGCCCTTCCCTGCCTGGCAGCCAAGGCAGAGAGAGAGAGGAAAGAGACAGCCATTATTTCTGCATATCAGAGACTTTTAGTACTTTCACTAATTTGCTACTGCTATCTAAAAGGCAGAGTCAGGTGTACAGGATGGAACATGAAGGCGGACTAGGAGCGTGACCACTGAAGCACAGCATCACAGGGAGACAGACGGTTAGGCCTCTGGATAACTGCAGGCAGGCCTGAAGAGGTGGAGTAGAGTCTTCTCTAAACTCCCCGAGGGAAAGGGAGACCACCCCCCGCCCCCCACTTTCCCGGTCTGCTAAGTAGCTGGTGTTTTTCCTTGACACTGATGCTACCACTAGACCACGGTCCGCTTGGCAACCGGCGTCTTCCCAGACACTGGCGTTACCGCTAGACCAAGGAGCCCTCTGGTGGCCCTGTCCGGGCATAACAGAAGGCTCGCACTCTTGTCTTTTGGTCACTTCTCACTATGTCCCCTCAGCTCCTATCTCTGTATGGCCTGGTTTTTCCTAGGTTATGATTGCAGAGCAAGTATTATTATAATATTGGAATAAAGAGTAATTGCTACAAACTAATGATTAATGATATTCATATATAATCATATCTATGATCTATAGCTAGTATAACTATTCTTATTTTATATATTTTATAATACTGCAACAGCTCATGCCCTCGGTCTCTTGCCTCAGCACCTGTGTGGCTTGCTGCCCACAGACAGGCAGCCAGGTGCAGTGGCTCATGCCTGTAATCCTATCGCTTTGTGAGGCCAAGGCAGGAGGATCACTTGAGCCCAGGAGTTCGAGACCAGCCTGGCAACATAGCAAGACCCCATTTCTACAAAAATTTTTAAAAACTAGCTATGGAGGCACATACTTGTGGTTCCAGCTCCTTGGGAGGCTGAGGTGGGAAGACGGCTTGAACCTGTAAGGTCGAGGCTGCAGTGAGCTGTGACTGCACCACTGAACTCCAGCCTGGGCAAGAGTGAGATCCTGTCTAAAAACAAACACAAAAACAAAAAAAAACAACAAAAAAGCCAGATAGGGTTCTAGATGACCACAGCTGAGTGGGGAAGGGTAGGGCCAGATGGCATGAGCCTCTGAGGAGCCAGGAGTCAGATGCGTAAGAGTGCAGCTGTGAGACTGACTGCTTCCACTCCTACAGGGGAACGCAGCTGAAAGCAGAGTTTGGGCCTGTGCCTCGCTCACCCAGAGCCAAAAGGCTCAACCATAATGACCTGACGTTCAGAGGCCCCTTGCCTAGCCAGTCTCCCCATCCTTAACCCCAACATTGATCTCCATGCCTGGGCCCTCTTCCCACTGCCCTGCCTTGTCATCGGCTGCACTGTCATCCTCAAAGTCACTCTGTACCTTTAGTCACTCATCCTTTCCGAAATGGTCCCCAAGTTTCCTCTGCAGAAGAGCCTGGCCCTGCCCTGCCATCTCACTCATCCTCCAGAGGCCTGTTGTGAGCGCCCACTTGGTCCTCACCACCGCACTGTCACCCACATTTATAGTCAAGTCTCTCTTATTAAAGAAGGGAATCTGAATCTGGGTTTGCCGTCTAAGTTGGCTTTCTCAGAGGCTACCAGAGCCCCAAGACCTCACCGCCCTGCCCTAAAGCCACTCCGTCTTAATCTCTTTGCTCTGCTGTGGCTGTTGGAGCTCAGCTTCACACTCATTAGCAGTCCCAAGACCTCTGCACTGAGGCTGTCCTGAGGATCTCCAGAGGTGAGATCTGCCTTTCCTTCCTGGAATAGCCAGGGTTTTTTTCCAGCCTTCTATGAGCCTGGCAGAAAGGAAGAGGGACCCTACATTGAGAAATCAACTCAGCCATGCTCACATGTTGCTGAGAGAACTCACCAGCTAGCAAAGCCCATCAGTGCGCTCCTTGAGGAATCAAATAAACACAACCTGAGCCTTAAGACTGAGAGCTGTTTAGGGCTTACTGCTGAGTGGGGGAGGGAGGGCAGAGAGCAGGATACACTATGGTCCATCCATAATGTGTTCAACCACATAAAATCGCACATTGAAAACTGAAAGAAGGCCAGGCGTGGTGGCTCACGCCTGTAATCCCAGCACTTTGAGTGGCCGAGGCAGGCGGATTACCTGAGGTCAGGAGTTCGAGACCAGCCTAGCCAACATGGAGAAACCCTGTCTCTATTAAAAATACAAAATTATCCAGGCGTGGTGGCAGGTGCCTGTACTCCCAGCTACTCGGGAGGCTGACGCAGGAGAATCGCTTGAACCCAGGAGGCGAAGGTTGCGGTGAGCCAAGATCGTGCCATTGCACTCTAGCCTGGACAACAAGAGCAAAAAGTCCATCTCAAAAAAAAAAAGAAAAGAAAAAGAAAGAAAGAAAATTGAAAGAAAGCATGCCTAAATATTTACAGGACTTACCTCTGCTGAGATTACAAGTATTTTCCCAAAATTTTTCTTTTTTTTTTTTTTTGAAACAGAGTCTTGCTCTGTCACCAGGCTGGAGTGCAGTGGCGCGATCTCCACTCATTGCAACCTCCACCTCCCGGGTTCAAGCGATTCTCCTGCCTCAGTCTCCCAAGTAGCGGGGAGTACAGGCGCCTGCCACCACGCCCAGCTAATTTTTTGTATTTTTAGTAGAGACGGGGTTTCACTGTGTTAGCCAGGATGGTCTCGATCTCTTGACCTCATGATCCACCCACCTCGGCCTCCCAAAGTGCTGGGATTACAGGTGTGAGCCACTGTGCCCAGCCCAAATTTCTTTATAATATCCAAATATTCTACAATAAGTATATATTACTTTTATAATTAATTTTTTTTTTGAGACAGAGTTTCGCTCTTGTCACCCAGGCTGGAGTGCAATGGTGTGATCTCAGCTCACTGCAACTTCTGCCCCCTGGGTTCAAGAGATTCTCCTGCCTCAGCCTCCTGAGTAGCTGGGACTACAGGTGCCTGCCACCACGCCCAGCTGATTTTCGTATTTTTAGTAGAGACCGGATTTCACCATGTTGGCCAGGCTGGTCTCAAACTCCTGACCTCAGGTGATCTGCCTGTCTCGGCCTCCCAAAGTGCTGGGATTACAGGTGTGAGCCACCACGCCTGGCTAGACTAATTTTTTAAGATATGGCTTCTACAGTAGTGAGTAGACATCTCGCTATGTCAGTGGAAAAACACTGTTTGAGTCACAGACCTAAGACTCTGCTGGCAGCTACAGGCCTTCTCCCTGGAAAAATGCTCATCTGCTCTTTCACACATCGACACCCCATTGTGCACTCGCCTGGTTGCCCCAATGCCAAAGGAACAAGCATCCCTGCCTGTAAGAGGCAGAATGTTTCTGGGCCAGCCACACTGACTGTAAGCTGACCAACAATGTTGGAACTTCGAAAGAAATGTGTAAATCCAAATGGAAGCACCACAAAAAAGTCCAGAGGCTAGTAATGGCTCTGACACCCAGCCTGTACAGGGAAGGGGGTTAGTTACCCTGGCCTGAACCCCCAAGATGACTGTGGCAGGTCTGTCGTGCTTAGGGATAGGGTTGCACGAGGTGTCCAAACATTCAGTTCATCCACCTGACTCCTTTGTTCACATCCCAGGCTCACAAGTGCCTTTAAGAAAAATGTGGCTTCTTTTAGGGCAGAGGTTTATAAACTTGAAAAAAGGCCAGAAAGGCGAGGTGTAAAAAACCACCAAAAGTATAATCCAACTTTATTTTATATGGTATAAGATTTAACAAACATATATAATGCCAGAGATTGTACTCTAAACTTCATATTGAAAAAATATCATTTGAAAATAGAAATAATTATCCCAAGTTTCGTAATTTATTACTTCTCAGATTTGAAATCTGAAATCTAACATTCCTTTCTTAGGGCCCAAGATATCAATCAGCGTCAGGTTGTGAATCTTGTATAGCAACGTGCAGCAGAGAATTCATCTTTCCTTTAACTGGGAGCAATATTTAGTTTTACTTAGCTTCATAAGAGAAAATAGCTGCTCATAAACATAGGTATTTCCAAACATGCACAGAATCTTCGCACAATGTTTTTTATATTTAGGGTAACCATTACCTAGGAATTTGTAGAATTCTGGGATTCGCACATCATCATATTTAGTTTTCAGTATAGTGTTGCACTGCAATTCAATAACTTCCATTTGCAGCTCTGCATTCACATGATTAATATTCATCAAGAAAGGTGAACTGCACAATATCAGTTCATTTTCATAAAGTTTGAAATCAGATAATCTTTTTTGGAATTCAGTCTTCAATTCTTTAATTTTTGGAATATAGTTCAGGCCATCGCTTTCATTTTCAGAAACTAATTTCAGTGTAAGGAAGTGGGCCAGATTGTTCCTTGTCAAATGAGTTTCCCAAAGACACAATTTTGCTAGGAATTAGTGAATTGAATCATAGATTTGTGTAACCACTTGTGAATGTCTTTGCAGAGAAATATCCAATGTATTTAGATGTGTTGTAATGTCAATCAAAAAGGCTGTCTTTGACCCAATTTTTGCTAGTGAGCTGAGGCACAGATTTTCCTTTAGAGGACATGAAAAAGTCAATTTCTTCCAACAGTTCAAAAAACTGCTTTAGCACCATACCACAACTCAGCCACTTCACTTCCATGTCACAGAACAGGCTTCCATATTGTGCATCTAACTCACTGAACAAAGTGTTGAACTTTCTGTGGGTTGAGCCATGGGAATGTATCCAGGTTATGCTGTAAATTACTATGTCCATGACGTGATCCATTTTTAACTTTTTAGCACAAAGTGATTCCTGGAGAATGAGGCCATGCACACACTTAAGTTCTGTGCCTTTGCAAAGCCCTGCCACCTTAGATTTAGTTTTGTAACAAGTTGTTTAACACCAACCATTGCAGAATTACCATCTGTGCTAACACTTACTAATTTTGACCAGTCTACATTAAATTTTTTAAGACTTTTCTCAACACATAAAAATATGTCATTTCCTGATGCTGTGCCTGTTATGGGTACCATATCTAAAAGTTCTTCGGTCACATCAAAAGTTTCATCAACACCACGAATGAACACAGCCAACTGGGGAGCATTATTTATATCAGTGTTCCCATGAGCTGCCACAGAGAAAGCCACAAATGATTTCACTTTTTCTTGAAACCTGTCCTGTAAGTTTTCAGCCATATCATCAACATGCTGAGCAATAATATTACCAGTTAGTCTTATATTTGCAAATGCTGTCTCTGTTCAGGGCACATAATTTCTGCTGCATTCAACAAGCATTCTTTTATAAACTCCCCATCTGTAAAAGGTTTTGATGCCTGGGCAATTTTCTCACTTAATATACAACTACACTCCACAGCAGCATCACCTATTTTATTCACATTCAAAAGCAAGTCATGTTAAAATCTCAGTCTTTTTTTCAGTTCGTTAAGTTTTTTGTCACGCATCTTTTCTGTATATCCATCGTGGTTCTTGCTATGGTTTGTTTCATAATGGTGTCTTAGGGTATGCTCTTTCAACACAGACAGACTTTGCATATTAAACATGTAGGAACATTCTTTACTTCCACAAAAAAAATAGGCTCTCTCCCATTTTTCTTGAAAAGTGTGGATGTCTTGTTCTATACTTTGTCTTTCCACTTGTGGAAGAGACAAATGCATAAGAAATATTAAAATGTCATCCTTTTATTTTTTCCCCCGAGACAGAGTTTCGCTCTGTCGCCTGGGCTGGAGTGCAGTGGTGCGATCTTGGCTCACTGCAACCTCCACCTCCCGAGTTCAAGGAATTCTCCTGCCTCAGCCTCCTGAGTAGCTGGGATTACAGGTATGTGCCATCATACCCGGCTAATTTTTGTTAGAGACGGGGTTTCACCGTGCCGGCCAGGCTGGTTTCGAACTCCTGACCTCATCATCTGCCCTCCTCAGCCTCCCAGTGTTGGGATTACAGGCATGAGCCACCATGCCCAGCCATGTCATCTTTACTATAAAAAAAAGGGCTATTTTCTAAGAAAAAAGTATTAACTCTATGTTTAAAAGTGCAAGTGTTGTGCTGTTCCCACCGCTGTTGGTGGGGAGACCCTCAGCAACTGTGGGGGTTACCAGCAAACAAGAGCAAAGGCCACACCTAAAAGGAAGCAGCTACTTCTCATCACCAGCCAACTGCTGCCATGTGGGAATGCAGCCACGGTGCCACCATGGCTGCATTTTCTTTCCTTTTTCTTTGAGACAGATAGGGTCTCACTCTGTCCCCTCGGCTGGAGTGCAGTGGCACCATCATGGCTCACTGTAGCCTCGACCTCCCAGGCTCAGGCAATCCTCCTACCTCAGTCTCCTGAGTTAGCTAGGACTACAGGTATGCAACGCCACACCCAGCTAATTTTGTTTTTTTGTTTTTTGTTTTTTGTTTTTTACAGATGGGGTCTCTCCATGTTGCCCCGGCTGGTCTTGAACTCCAGGGCTCAAGCGATCCACCCACCTCAGCCTCCCAAAGTGCTGGGATTACAAGTGTGAACCACTGCACCTGGGCAGATTTTCTGTTGTATCAAAAGAAGCTGGAAATCCAGGGGTTTATGTGAAATTTTTTGATTTTTTGAAATACTCATAATAAATTCAATGGTCTCTTACAGAATAAGCCAACATGTTTGCCGATCAGATAAGGCAAATTAGGGACACTGGTTTGGGGTCACTTGTTTAAACCTGCAAAAACACTACTTGAAGAAAATTAATATCTGAAGAGAATTAAATATCTAATTCTGAAACCACAGATATAAGAGCTTGTTCAAACAAAATCCTAGAGGGTGCCCAAAAAAGAAAAAATAAACTGATGGGTTTCCTTTTTTTTGTTTTGAGACAAGAGGTCTGGCTCTGTTACCCAGGCTGGAGTGCAGTGGTGTGATCTCGGCCAGGTGTGGTGGCGGGCACCTGTAATCCCAGCTACTCGGGAAGCTGAGGCAGGAGAATTGCTTGAACCTGGGAGGCAGAGGTTGCGGTGAGCCGAGACTGTGCCACTGCAATCCAGCCTGGGCGACAGAGCGAGACTCCATCTAAAAAAATAAATAAATAAAAATAAAATAAAAAATAAAGTGCTGAGTGGCCTTCCCATCTGTAGTCTGGCTACTCGGGAGGTTGAGGTAGGAGGATCACCTGAACCCAGGAAATCGAGACTGCCGCAAGCCATGATTGTGCCACTGCGCTCCTGCCTGGGCGAAGGGAGTGAGACCCTGTCTCAAAATAATAATAAAAAAATAAAGTGCCGAGTGCCCCTAACCTCGTACCAGAGGATCCCTTGGGATCCACCTGTGACAACCCTGGTAAATCTCAATCCTCAGAGCTCTGGGACCCCTCACCTCTCCAGGTGCTGTTCTTTCTATCTCTAGTTTCTTGGCCCTGGCTTTTCTCTCCAATATGGTCGAGAACTACGGCAAGCCCATCAGTCTCTGTTCCCTGCTTTTCTTCCAAGGCTCTCTCTGCCTCAGCTTGTGACTTGAATTCAATATATGCAATCCTGCAATTGTGGGGATGAGGTGAGGGAGAGAAGAACAGTCAGCATTTAGGGCCACAGACAGTTATTTGTCTTCTGAATCAGTAATATACAAGATTCAAAATCCAAAAAGTAGAAAAGCATATGGTTTAGAACATGTAGAAAAAGGAAAAAAAAAAAAAAAGGATATGGTGTAGTCTTCCTTATATTCCTATTCCAGGCCACCCAATTTCTAACCATAGAGGCAACATTCTGTGTATATAAAAGCAAATGTATATGCACACACAATTTTTCTTAAAAAGCTTGAGATATAATTTACATATCATAAAATCCACCCATTTAAACTTTACAATGGTTTCTAATACGTTTACACAACTGTACAATCATCATTGTAAACTAAATTTGGAACATTTGTATTGTCCCCGAAAGTACCCATCGACAGTCACTCCTCATTCCTCCCAACCCATTCTCACTCCAAGCCACAAGCAACTACTGTTCTAGTTTCTGTTTATATAGATTTGGCTATACTGGACATATCATATACAGAATGACATACCATACTTTATCAATCCATCAACTGACAGACATTTTGGGTCATTTCTACTTTTTGACTATTAAATAATGCTGACATGAACATTTGCAGGAGAGTGTGAACATATGTTTTCTTTTCTTTGAGGTAGATACTTAAGAGAATTTCTAGACCATATGGCAATTCTATGTTTAACATTTTGAGAAACTATCAAACTTCTCCAAAGCAACTGCATTATTTTACATTCCCACCAGCAACATATGAGGGCTCCACCTTTTCCACATCCTTGTCAACATTTGTTACTGTTTGCCGTCTTTATTCTAGCCATTCTAATGAATGTGAAGTGTATCACATCATGGTTTTGATTTGCATTTCCCTAACAACTAATGTTGAGCATCTTTTTGCATGCTTATCGGCCATTCATATGCCTCGTTTGGAGAAACGTCCATTCAAATCCTTTGCCCATTTTTTAATTGGGTTGCCTTTTTATTGTTGAATTGTAATATGAGTTCTTTATATATCTGGACACAAGTCCCTTATCAGATATATGATTTGCAAATATTTTCTTCCAGTCTATAGATTTTTTCTTTTTTCTTTTTTTTTGAGACGGAGTTTCACTTGTTGCCCAGGCTGGAGTGCAATGGCGCAATCTCGGCTCACTGCAATCTCCACCTCCCAGGTTCAAGCGATTCTCCTGCCTCAGTCTCCCAAGTAGCTGGGATTACAGGCGCTCACCGCCACGCCTGGCTAATTTTGTATTTTAGTAGAGACGGGGTTTTGCCATGTTGGCCAGGCTGGTCTCTAACTCCTGACCTCGGGTGATCCACCCACTTTGGCCTCCCAAAGTGCTGGGATTACAGGCGTGAGCCACTGTGCCCGGCAAGTCTACAGATTTTCTTTTTCTTTTTTTTTTTTTTTTGAGGAGTCTCGCTCTATCGCCCAGGTTGGAGTGTAGTGGCACTATCTCGGCTCACTGCAAGCTCCGCCTCCCAGGTTCACGCCATTCTCCTGCCTCAGCCTTCCGAGTAGCTGGGACTACAGGCGCCCATCACCTCGCCCGGCTAACTTTTTTTGTATTTTTAGTAGAGACGGGGTTTCACCATCTTAGCCAGGATGGTCTCGATCTCCTGACCTCGTGATCCGCCCGCCTCGGCCTCCCAAAGTGCTGGGATTACAGGCGTGAGCCACCATGCCCGGCCCAGTCTACAGATTTTCTTTTGACTTTTTAAATATGGCCTTTGAAACACAAACATTTTTTATTTTGATTAAGCCCAACTTCTCAATTTTCTTTAATCGTCGTGCACAAAGTGTGTTTTCTTCTAAGGATTTTATGTTTTAGCTCTTAGATTTAGGTCTTTGATCCATGTTGAGTTATTTTTTGTGTACAGTGTGTTCTCCATTATGTTTTTACATAAAAGGCAGAATACTGTACACACTGTCTTTTTTCACTTAATACACACTTTGTCTTTTTTCACTTAATAATGTATACTGGAGATTATTTCCCTTCAGTACACAAAATGCGATTTCATTCCTTTTTACAGCTATATAGAAAAATATCTTATGGATCGGCCAGACAATTTTAACCACCTGTTGCTTGATATTCAGGTTAATTCTAATTTTGCATCAAACAACTTTGCAATACATTATTTCACACTTGTCTGAGACTATCTGTAGGATAAATTCTTAGGAGTGGAACTGCAAGATAAAATGGTAACTGCAACTAACTTTGGTAGCTATGGCTAAGTACCTAATCTCCATAGAGATTTCTCCAATTTCACTTCCAATAACAAAGTATGAGCATGCCAGTTTCTTTACCCTCTTCTCCACTGTGCTAACAAACCTTTCTATCTGTGACTACTTGATAGGTAAAAAGTTGTATCTCAGTGTAGATTTTATTTTAAATTGTTTTACTATGAGTGAGGATGAGTATCTTTTCCTATGCTTAAAACTCCGTTCCTGTCTGTCTGTAGCCTGCCTGTATTTCCCCTAAAGTGTTGGTATTTTTCTTACTCATTTGTTAGATGCACTTTTATTTTATTTATTTATTTATTTTTGAGATGGAGTCTTGCTCTGTCGCCCAGGCTGGAGTGCAATGGCGCGATCTCGGCTCACTGCAACCTCTGCCTCCCAGGTTCAAGCGATTCTCCTGCCTCAGCTTCCCGAGTAGCTGGGATTACAGGTGCCCGCCACCACGCCTGGCTAATTTTTTCTGTTTTTAGTAGAGACAGGGTTTCACCATGCTGGCCAGGCTGGTCTGGAACTCCTGACCTTAGGTGATCTGCCCACCTTGGCCTCCCAAAGTGCTGGGATTACAGGCGTGAGCCACCACACCTGGCCTTCAGAAGGTTTCATCGCGGGGACATGCTTTATTTTTATTTATTTATTATTATTTTTTAAGATGGAGTTTCACTCTTGTTGCTCAGGTTGGAGTGCAATGGTGCAATCTCGGCTCACTAACCTCCGCCTCCCGGGTTCAAGTGATTCTCGTGCCTCAGCCTCCCGAGTAGCTGGGACTACAGGTGCCTGCCACCATGCCTGGCTAATTTTTTGTATTTTTAGTAGAGACAGGGTTTTACCATGTTGACCAGGCTGGTCTCGAACTCCTGACCTCAGGTGATCCACCTGCCTCAGCCTCCCAAAGTGCTGGGATTACAGGCGTGAGCCACCATGCCTGGCCTGGTGCACTTTTTTTTCAGAGGCAGTCTTGCTTTGTCGCCCAGGCTGGAGTACAGTGGCGCGATCTCGGCTCACTGCAACCTCTGCCTCCCGGGATCAAGCGATTCTTCTGCCTCAGCCTCCTGAGTAGCTGGGATTACAGGCGCATACCACCATGCCTGGCTAATTTTTTGTATTTTTAGTAGAGATGGGGTTTCACCATGTTAGCCAGGATGGTCTCAAACTCCCGACTTCAGGTGATCCGCCTGCCTCGGCCTCCCAAAGCGCTGGGATTACAGGCGTGAGCCACCGCACCTGGCCTCTGGTGCACTTTTATATCAGTAAAACCAGTCTTCAGTTTTGATGAGTTACCAATATTTTTCCCTGGTTTGTCACTTGTCTTTTGACTTTGCTTATGGGGATTTTTTTTTCCTCCGTGTAAAAATACATTTCTGCAGTCAAATTTATATATCTTTTTTTTTTTTTTTGAGACAGAGTTTCCCTCACTCTTGTCACCCAGGCTGTTGTGCAGTGGCATGATCTCAGCACACTGCAACCTCCACCTCCTAGGTTCAAGCGATTCTCCTGCCTCAGCCTCCCGAGTAGCTGAGATTACAGGCGCCCACCATCATGCTCAGCTAATTTTTTTTTATTTTTAGTAGAGACAGGGTTTCACCATGTTGGCCAGGCTGGTCTGGAACTCCTAACCTCAGGTGATCCACCCGCCTCGGCCTCCCAAAGTGCTGGAATTACAGGTGTGAGTCATTGTGCCTAGCCAAATTTATATATCTTTTCTTTTGGGACTTCCAGGATTGTGTCATACTTCAAAAGGCCTTCCTCTCCTGAAGATTATTAAAACAAAACCCAAAAATATTCTCTATGTCTTCCTCTAATACTTTATGATTTCATATTTTACACGAAATCTCTAATGAACCTTTAATTTAATTTGGTGAAAGGTATGAATAAGGACATATCGAGTCAGATTCTTTCTTCTTGAGACAGAGTTTTGCTCGTTGCCCAGGCTGGAGTGAAGTGGCACGATCTCTGCTCACTGCAACCTCTACCTCCCGGCTTGAAATGATTCTCCTGTCTCAGCCTCCTGAGTAGCTGGGATTACAGGTGTGTACCACCATGACTGGCTAATCTTCTGTATTTTTAATAGAGACAGAGTTTTACCACGTTGGCCAGGCTGGTCTCAAACTTCTGAGCTCAGGTGATCCCCCCCGCCTCGGCCTCCCAAAGTGCTGGGATTATAGGCATGAGCCACCGTGCCTGGTCTTGAGTCAGATTCTTAAACATAATGCACCACATTCTGTTGTTGTTTTTGTTTTGTTTTGTTTTTGAGATGGAGTCTCATTCTGTCACCAGACTGGAGTGCAGTGGCCCAATCTTGGCTCACTGCAACCTCTGCCTCCCGGGTTCAAGCAATTCCCCTACCTCAGCCTCCCAAGTAGCTGGGACTACAGGAGCGCGCCACAACGCCCAGCTAATTTTTTTGTATTTTAGTACAGACGGGGTTTCACCATGTTGGCCAGGATGGTCTCAATCTCCTGACCTCATGATCCGCCAGCCTCGGCTTCCCAAAGTGCTGGGATCACAGGCATGAGCCACCATGCCCAGCCTGCACCACACTCTTTTCTGGCATAGGTACTATGCTTTATTTCACATGGCCATGGAGTCTCTGGTTTCTCTTATCTCCCCTTTATTTATTTTTTATTATTTTTAATTTAGGACATATCAGATATTAAACTGAAAAAACAGATACTACACTCGATCTTAGCCAAAAGGCTGAGAAGTGATACAGTAATTCTTCAGGTAGAGAAATGATTACAAAGATTTAAGTATATTTAATTAAAACCTAATTAAACTTTGAGAAATTATATAGCTTTTGGCAGGAACTTGTTTGCTGGTTTTCTGGAGACTATAGGCAGAGTGCTCCCAAATCTCCTCCTAGTAAACACTGCTAACAATTTGGAATTTATTCTTTCAAATTTGTTTTCCCATATTTATCATGGCTTTCCAGGTCAATACATACAGTTCTATCTTATGCTTGTTAGATCTGTAGTATTGTTTCTAGAGATTATGTTCATCAGAACATACTGCTACAGATTATTTTAGAGTTCACCTATACCAACACATTTAGCTCAAATGTATCTGTAAACCCAATATTCAATTTTCACCTGAATGACAATCCCTTCAAAATATATTATACTCCACCCTCTCTAATTTCACCATATTCACTCTCTTACTCAACCAAAGCCTAGATATCTAAGGACAGTGTTTCATTAATTGGTTACAACATAAACCTAACAATTCAATTCTATGTGCTATTTTGGTACCTGTCCAAGCAAGTTACTAAGTACATTATTCTAGTGGAGTCAGCCCTGGAGAGAGAAGACGGAATGTACATAATCTATGAATAAATTCCAATCTTCAATCTTGTACTTGGTAGCAGATGAAGTCTCTATTTCTCTATAGCACCACTACAGTTTTCTAGGAGTTTTGGCTGTCCCTTTATGATGTCCCCTTCGGCTTTTTATGCCTACTGGCAGAAATCTGGATAACTACTCTTTCCTTCTCTAAAATCAGGCATAAAAGATTTGAGAGAATGTAAGGAAATTCCATTATGTTTGTATCCAGTAGACATACATTCTTATTCAGTACAAGGTGCAAAACATACCTTTTACTCATCCCATCTTTGCTCACTAATCTGATTTGAAAAGCACCCTCAAACACTTCTTTTAATTCATGTGGAGTGACTTTGTCAGGCAGGTTCTTGATCAAAAGTGTTTTGGCATTTTGATCTACAGAAAAACAAAAGAATATTTTTGGTGAGTTTAGATTTAGTAAGCATCAAAAGTCCCCTAAGATAGAAAAAATACCCCTCGGGCGGGGCGCAGTGGCTCATGCCTATAATCCCAGCACCTTGGGAGGCCGACGTGGGCGGATCACGAGGTCAGGAGATGAAGACCATCCTGGCTAACACAGTGAAACCCCGTCTCTACTAAAAATACAAAAAATTAGCCGGGTGTGGTAGCACGTGCCTGTAATCCCAGCTACTCGGGAGGCTGAGGCAGGAGAATGGCTTGAACACGGGAGGTGGAGGTTGCAGTGAGCCAATATCGCACCACTGCACTCCAGCCTGGGAGACAGAGCGAGACTCTGTTTAAAAAAAAAAAAAAAAAGAAAAAAGAAAAAATACCCCTCAAAGAGTTGCAAAGTGGAAACAATACATCTTCATTAGTTTAACAAATATTTGAACACATACTCTGGGCTAGGGCCTGTGCTACATGCTTGCTGTGAAAACATGAACTTGGCCTCTGCTCTCAGGAATGTGTTCTTGTTGGAGAAGACTGGTAAATGAAGGGTCATGTAGTTATAAACTTCGATAAGTGCCAGGATGGACAAGTAAAAGGGGCAATGAGGAAGTCTAGTAGAGAAGATTACCCTAGTGTGGGGGTAAGGAAAGAGTTTTCTGATCTGAGGAAGTGATATTTAAGCTAAAACTGGATGGATGGGTTTCAAGTAGCCAGAGACTGAGTCCTGGAAAGAATGTTATGACAGAGAAAGGTGAGCCATGCAGCTCAAGCACAGGAGAGAGGGCAAGGTGCCACGGAGGCAGGTGGCCTGTCGGAAACTGAGGACTACTTGCATCAAATTAGAAAGAATGTGATATTCCTGCCTGACCCAGAATCTTCTAGATACATCGATACCTTTGAACAAATTACCTTGTTTGCATACCTTTGTTTCCTTTCCCTTTGGTTTCTTTAACTTCATACCCAAGGACTTTTGTATCACTTAGTTCCAAGGCTTTTTCTTGATCAGCAGATTTAAAATTCACATAACTAGCCAGGCGCGGTGGCTCACGCCTGTAATCCCAGCACTTTGGGAGGCCGAGGTAGGTGGATCACGAGGTCAGGAGATCGAGAACATCCTGGCTAACACAGTGAAACCCCGTCTCTACTAAAAAAATACAAAAAAATTAGCCGGGCGTGGTGGTGGGCGCCTGTGGTCCTAGCTACTTGGGAGGCTGAGGCAGGAGAATGGCGGGAACCTGGGAGGCGGAGCTTGCAGTGAGCCAAGATCGCACCATTGCACTCCAGCTTGGGCGACAGAGCAAGACTGTCTCAAAAAAAAAAAAAAAAATTCACATAACCAAATCTCCTACAGAGATGTAGAAGAAAAGGGAAAAAGCACACACAGGTAAGATGAAGAGCATATGCCTCTGGTTACTAATCACACTAGCTGTTGGAATAGAAATTAGCACTAAGTCACGAGCAGCTGCCTAATTTACAATTTAAAAGCAAGGCTCCACAAACTGGCAGTCAGTACTGTGAAGTAACTATGGAGAACTAGTTCTCACCCAGGGGGCAAGCTTGACAATCTCTAGAGACATTTTTGGCTGTTACAAACAGGGAATCATCTAGTGTCTAATGGGTAGAATCCAGGGAGGTTGCTAAACATCCCACAATGAACTGGACAGCCACCATAACATAGAACTGCCCAGCCCAGACCCAGTGCGGTGGCTCATGCCTGCAATCCCAGCACTCTGCGAGGCCAAGGCATGCAGACTGCTTGAGCTCAGGAGTTTGAGACCAGCCTGGTCAACATGTATTTCCTGTCTCTACAGAAAATACACACACACAAAAATTAGCCAGGCATAGTGGTACATGCCTGTGGTTCCAGCTAGTCGGGAGGCTGACGTGGGAAGATGGCTTGAGCTGGAGGGCAGGGGTTGCAGTGAGCCGAGATCGCACCATTGCATTCCAGCCTGGATGAAAGAGCCAGAGGCCCTGTCTCCAAAAAAAATTGTCCAGCCCAGAATGTCAGTAATGCTGAAGTCAAGAGACCTCGTTCTAGAGCAAGGACTGAGAATCAGTGCAGAGTTTGCCTATTGACGTCTCTATTAGTTTTCTACTTAACAACTGACAAAATTTAACCAAGAGATATAGAAAGTGTGGCTTGAAATTACAAATTTTGGCTGGGCACAATGGTTCACACCTGTAATCCCGGCACTTTGGGAGGCTGAGGTGGGAGGATTACTTGAGCTCAGGAGTTTGAGATCAGCCTGGGCAACATGGCGAAACCTCATGTACAAAAAAGGCATGGTGATGTGTGCCTGTAGTCCCAGCTATTCAGGAGGCTGAGGTGGGAGGATTGTTTGAGCCCAGGTGGCAGAGGTTGCAGTGAGCCATGATCACACCACTGCACTCCAGCCTGGGCAACGGAGTGAGACCCTGTTTCAAAAAAAGTTATTTATTTATGTATTTATTTTTGGCTCGGTGCAGGGGTTCACACCCGTAATCCCAGCACTCTGGGAGGCTGAGACTGGCGGATCACTTGAGTTCAGGACCAGTCTGTGCAACATGGCAAAACCCCGTCTCTACTAAAAATACAAAAATTAGCTGGGCATGGTGGCAGGCACCTGTAATCTTAGCTACTCGGGAGGCTGAGGCAGGAGAATTGCTTGAACCTGGAAGGCAGAGACTACAGTAAGCTGAGATCACGCCACTGCACTCTAGCAAGAGGGAGACTGTCCCAAAAAAATTTTTTTTGGAATTTTTAAGAAACAGGCAGGCCACAGGAGATCGCACCACTGCACTCTAGCCTGAGCGACAGAGGGAGACTGTCTCAAAAAAAAAAAGTTTTTTTTTTAAATTTTTAAGAAACAGGCAGGGCACAGTGGCTCACACCTGTAATCCCAGCACTTTGGGAAGCTGAGGTGGAAGGATCACTTGAGCCCAGGAGTTTGAGACCAGCCTGAGTAAAATAGCGAGACCCTGTCTCTAAGACTTGGAAGATCTTGGGATTATTTTAATATTTTGGTTGGAAAAATGGGGTAGCAAAGTTTAATATAACAGATTTACTAAGCATGAGCCACTGAAGGATTTTACATATTCATTTTAAACTGCAAGTGACTGAGGTAAAATCCCACCAAAGGGTGAAGAGCAGGTAACAAAAGGACCTGAGAAGACAGCAGCCTATGAACCATCATGAAGTAGTATAAAGCTACTGGAACATCTAAATTCTCCAGGAATAGTAAGTGCTGGGCTGATACGCTCTTAAAAACCTTCTTAGTTGATTGGTATTTACCTGGACAAGCCAACTTTGACACCAACAACTTCAAGATCATTTTTAGCAAAAAATTCACTGAGGCCAACTTTTAGTTCAGCAGCAGTTTTGTTGAAATTCAGGTTTCCAACAAACAGTTGGAATGCTACACATGGTTCAGTTGCTACACAAAAAGGTAAAAAAAAAAAAAAAAGAACTCAGTTCAGAAAAAGTAGCACTAAAAGAAAATCCATTGAAAATTGTAACACCAAGCTTCTGTAGCAAATCCCATTGTTGCTCATTTGGGCTAATGGAGACTAAGTTTTTGCCAATGTGACATTCTCCATGCATCTCCTGTGCCTTAAACCACGGCCAATAAGCTACCTTCTAATTTCTTTTCTTTTTCTTTTTTTTTTTTTTTTTTTTTTTGAGACAGAGTCTGGCACTGTTGCCCAGGCTGGAGTGCAGTGGCGCAATCTCAGCTCACTGCAAGCTCCACCTCCTGGGTTCACGCCATTCCCCTGCCTCAGCCTCCTGAGTAGCTGAGGCTACAGGCACCCGCCACCACGCCCGGCTAATTTTTTGTACTTTTAGTAGAGACAGGGTTTCACTGTGTTAGCCAGGATGGTCTTGATCTCCTGACCTTGTGATCCGCCCGCCTCGGCCTCCCAAAGTGCTGGAATTACAGGCGTGAGCCACCGCGCCCGGCCTGTTACCTTCTAATTTCTGCTTTTTGGCTCCAGGGGACTCTTTCTGATTGGCCATTTCCTTCTTTTGTTTATCAGGTGTTTCTTTGATAGGTTCTGTGGGTGAAAGCCAGAATATTGCATTTGTAATCATCTGCTTGGGCCACTAATGAGTAACTGGAAACTTTTATACTATCCACAAACATCATTCCTAAGCTACACTTAACTGTCACAAGACTCATGAGTTGAGTCTGGTCAGGGTACTTTTAAAAGCATTTCTAAATTAATAAGAAAGTTATTAAAATTAATAAAATAAATACAACAGCCCCTTCTGATGGGCTTCACTTACAACTAGCATTCCATGATGCCAGCCATACTGCTTAACAGGGCTGATTCAGATCATCCGACCTTCCCCCTCCTCCTCTTCCTCACTGCCTTTGTCACTGCCACTGTCGTCATCCTGTTCATCATCTTCAGCCCTCACGGGAAGTTCTTCTCTAACTTTCATCCCAGCTTTATCTTTTCCTCCACCCCTAGAATCACAAGGGAAGCCACCTAATCAATTATTATTACATAGACTAGTTAAGAATGACAAATTCTCCTCTCAGAGAACAATTGTTCTTTTATATCTGGCTGTATACAAATATCTAAGAAAAAAATTCACAGCCACTTTAACTTTTATTTTATTTTGAGATAGGGTCTCACTTATGTTGCACAGGCTGGAATGCAGTGGTGAGACTACGACTCACTGAGGCCTTGATCTCCCTGGCTCAATCCATCCTCTCACCTCGGCCTACCTTGTAGCTGGGATTACAGGTGTGTGCCACCATACCTGGCTAATTTATTATTTATTTATTTATTTATTTTTGAGGCGGAGTCTCACTCTGTTGCCAGGCTGGAGTGCAGTGGTGCAGTCTTGGCTCACTGCAACCTCCACCTCCTGGGTTCAAGCGATTCTCCTGCCTCAGCCTCCCAAGTAGCTGGGATTACAGGCATGCACCACCATGCCCAGCTAATTTTTGTATTTTTAATAGAGAGGGGTTTCACCACATTGGCCAGGCTGGTCTTGAACTCCTGACCTCATGATCCGCCCACCTCAGCCTCCCAGAGTGCTGGGATTACAGGTGTGAGCCACCATGCCCGCATACCTGGCTAATTTATTAATTTCTTGTAGAGATAGGGTCTCGCCCTGTTGCCCAAGCTGGTCTTGAACTCCTGGCCTCAAGCGATTCTCCTGCTTCAGCCTCCCAAAGTGCTGGGATTACAGGGTATGAGCCACAACACCCAGCCTCATTTTAACTTTATTATGAAATAATTTTAAATGTATTGTTCTTGCATTTTAATAACTATAGTAAGAATTACTGCTTTGGTAGCAATATTTTAAATGTTACACAGACTCCATCAAGACAGAAAAAAACCACTGAAAATTAAATCTGAGACGACCTACCTGCGTGGATCATAAGCATAAAGACAGAACTCATCAATGTATAGTATTCAAAGAGAAAATTTCTGGGCTAGGCATGGTGGCTTATGCCTGTAATCCCAGCACTTTGGGGGGCCAAGGCGGGCAGGTCACTTCAGGTCAGGAGTTCAAGATGGCCTGGCCAACATGGCGAAACCCCATCTCTACTAAAAATACAAAAATTAGCCAGTGTGGTGGTGTGCGCCTGTAGTCCCAGCTACTCAGGAGACAGAGGCTGCAATGAGCCAAGACCACACCAATGCACTCCAACCTGGGTGACAGAGCAAGACTCTGTCTCAAAAAAAAAAAAAAAAAGAAAAAGAAAAAATCTCTGACTAGGGTCAGGTAGAAAGCAAAAGTCAAACATCCACTGAGACTCCCCATCAATGAGGCCCATCCCGAAGAATCAGCTGGGAATTGCCAAGGCTGTTTTCAGAGGGATGGATTTTTAACAGAACCTCTCCCCAAGTGCTGTAGAATGGCACACACAGCAGCTTGTCTCTAACTCACAGCCACTCACCAGGAACCCCCTGCAGAAGGATTCTTTATCTTCCTCATCCTGGTCCAACTCACTGTTCCTGTCTTCATTCTCCTGGTGGCTCTCACGGTCCTTGAGCTTGGCTCCCCTCCGGCTTGGTGATATTAACTTCTCAGCAAACACAGGAGCCAGAGACTTTTCCTCCCCTTTCTTTCCCGGGACAGTGGTATTCTTCCTGCAATTCTTATGAGGGGCAAGAACCTGGAGGAGAAACAGCAACGATGAAAAGATGCCTCTTCATGAAGCTACCATCACACTGCACAGTCACTAAGTGCAAGATTCGGGTCGTGCATGTAAGTCAACAACTATTTCAACTCTCTAGGATGAATTTCTCCTAGAGAAACGTAGTAAAAAGCTTCCAGCACCAGAATCACCCGACATGCTTGTCTAAAGAAAAAAAACAAGGCCAGGCCAGGTGGCTCACGCCTATAATCCCAACACTTTGGGAGGTGGAGGTGGGCGGATCACCTGAGGTCGAGAGTTTGAGACCAGCCTGACCAACATAGAGAAACCCCGTCTCTACTAAAAATACAAAATTAGCTAGGCGTGGTGGCGCATGCCTGTAATCCTATCTACTCAGGAGGCTGAGGCAGGGGAATTGCTTGCACCCAGGAGGTGGAGGTTGTGGTGAGCCGAGATCACGCCATTGCACTCCAGCCTGGACAACAAGAGTGAAATTCTGTCTCAAGAAGGAAAATTAAAAAAACAGAATGCTGGGCATGGTGGCTCATGTCTGTAATCCCAACACTTTGGGAGGCCAAGGTGGGCAGATCACCTGAGGCCAGGAGTTCAAGACCAGCTTGGTCAACATGGTGAAACCCTGTCTCTACTAAAAAAAAAAAATACAAAAACTGGCCAGGTATGGTGGTAGACACTGTAGTCCCAGCTACCTGGGCAGATGAGACATGAGAATTGCTTGAACCCGGGAGGTGGAGGTTGCAGTGAGCTGAGATCACACCACTGCACTCCAGCCTGGGTGACAGAATGAGACTCTATCTCAAAAAAAAAAAAAAAAAAAAAAAACCAAGAAAAATTCTCAGACTTCACTTAGCACTAACAAACCAGAATATCCACAGGGAAGTATCCAGATTTCTACAAGTAGGGACGCTACTGACCCAGGAGAATATACATCAATTATTCATGTCATTAGAGCCCCAATTCTGACTCTGTGTGACAGGTCAGTGTCAAAATGCAGGTGCAAAACACAGTTTATCCAGTGTACCAGAGGGAAAACTAAAACTACCTTTAGGCTATGTATAGAAGGTATATATGAAACATAAATGAATTTTGTGTTTAGACTTGGGTGCCATCCCCAAGATATCTCTTTAGGTATCTGCAAGTATGCCAAAATCCAAAAAATCTGAAGTCCAAAACATTTCTAGTCCCAAGCATTTCGGATAAGGGATACTCAACCGATACAGTACATGCTCTCTTATCTATGTCAACTTAACCGACTGGCTGGATTAAATGACTGTCTCAATTCCAAACAGGTCTTACTATAATAACTTGATGCTTATGAAATCCCAAGCATGAGTGGGCCACTCTGTGGTACTCCTACTAATGTGAGTGTCTCTATTCCTGTGAGCTGAACTGTATCTTTAATAAAAACCCGCTGTGTTGTTTGCTAACCTGTATTTGCAGTTTCAACTGCAGAATTAACTAAACATCACATAAACCAATACGATCAACGCAAAAAGGGTGGGGTGCAGTGGCTCACACCTATAATCCCAACACTTTGGAAGGCCGAGGTGGGCAGATCACATGAGGTGAGGAGTTGGAGACCAGATTGACCAACATGATGAAACCCCATCTCTACTAAAAATAAAAAATTAGCCGGGCGTGGTGGCACATGCCTGTAATCCCAGCCACTTGGGAGGGTGAGGCAAAAGAATTACCTGAACTCAGGAGCTGGAAGTTGCAGTGAGCCAAGACTGAGCCATTGCACTCAAGCCTGGGCAACAAAAGTGAGACTCCACCTCAAAAAATAAAATAAATGCAAAAAGTTATTGAGTCTATGAAAACAAACTTCAGTGCTTTGGAGGTACTTGATAAAGCTTAAAAAACTGCAATCAAATTAAGTGTGCATGAGCAACCATAAAAGAATGGGAAAAGCTGTAAAACTGTGGGAATCTGTATTCAAACTGCTTTACTTACTAGGATGTTAGAGTTTTCCTTTGCTTTAAAGAAACAAACTTCAAATTGCAGAAGATGCATTATGTGTGTATTTTATGCAGGGAAGATAAGCTACTCCAGCAGTGGACTCAAAGATAAGGCCTTGGTCCCGTATCCAAATATTGCCAAAGGAATACATAATATGTCTTAAATTAAAATCAAAAGGTATGGATGGATAATTTTCATAATTTCCCTACTTTTACTTTTTAAAAAATTGTATAAAGTGTATAACTGTTTTAATATACTTATGGCAAAATGGTTACTACAGTCAAGTAAATTAACAAATCCATCATCCCTAATAAGTGTGTGTGACAAGGGCACCCAAAACCCACTTTTACTTTTGATTAATTAAAACAACTAGACTGAAGAGGGTTGAAGAAAGTTTCTATCACACAACCAGCTGCTCAAAGTGGACAACAAATAAATGCTATCTGCCTCTCAGAACAAACTGCTTAGGAGAAGACTGAGAAATGAATGGGGAAGGTATAGGGGGTTTGGATTCAACAGACCTATGTATAACCCTGGCTGTCATTTATTAGTTCTGGAAACATGAGCAAGCTGGTTAATGGCTAAATCTGCTTTCTTGTCTAATTTTAGTATATGTGCTGCCGAAGCGAGCACGCTTTCTTGTCTAAAAAAATGGAGCTATACGATGCCTACCTAACCCGGTCACAGTGAGGATGAAATGAAACAACGTATAAAGCAGTGGTCCCAAACCTTTTTGGCACCAGGGACCGGTTTTGTGGATGACAATTTTTCATGCATCCGGTGGGAGGGGAGAGGGATGATTCAAGTACATTACATTGATTGTGCACTTTATTTCTGTTATTACATTGTAATATATAATGAAATACAACTCAACATAATGTAGAATCAGTGGGTGCCCTGAGCTTGTTTTCCTGCAACTAGACAGTCCCATCTGGGGGTGATGGGAGACAGTGACAAATCATCAGGCATTAGATTATGAGAATCTAATGTAGATTATGAGAATCTAATGTAGAATCTAATGTAGGAGCGTACAACCTAGATTCCTCACATGCGCAGTTCACAATAGGGTCTGTGTTCCTATGAGACGCTATTGTTGCAGCTGATCTGACAGGAGGCGGAGCTCAGGCAGTAATGCAAGCAATGGGGAGGCAGCTGTAAATACAGATCAAGCTTCCCTCACTTGCCCACCACTCACCTCCTGCTGTGCGGCCTGGTTCATAACAGGCCATAGACCAGTCTGTGGCCCAGGGCTTGGGGACCCCTGGCATAAAGCCCTTGTACAATGGCTGCACATATGAAACATTCCATATTCATTAGTTGTGTACCCACTAACCCACCTTAATTCTTTCAGGACTCAACTTAAACCTATCTATTTTCAAATTCCAAAGGAGAGACTCTCAGAAGAACATAGTGAGGACTATGTCAAAAGAAGAAATATGAAAACATGTTTGGCAGGTACATAAAGTAATAGACTTTTTTTTTTTTCTTTTTTCTTTTTTAATTTAAAACAGCCAGGCAGGGCTGAGGGAAAGCACCGCCCTCCTGGGCCATAAATGAATGGATTTTAATGAATCAATTTAAAGAATGAAGAGATTTAAACCAGTATTACCAGAAAACCAGTATCACTTTACAAACAAAGAACACCTTGGCATTCCCAAAATAACCCACACTTGGTCACGATACATTATGATGTATTACTCTTTGCATAACACTGATATTCAATTTGCTAATATTTCTGGAATTTTTGTATCTATGCTCATTAAAGAGAGAGTGGTCTGTGATTTCTCAAAATGACCTGGTCAGGTTTTGGTATCAAGTTTAGTGTGGACTTGTAATACTAGTTGAACAGTGTTTGCAATATCACTTTTGAGGTTTGTGGTTTTTTTGTTTTTTTTTTTTTTGCTTTGAGACAGACTCTGTCTCCCAGGCTGGAGCGCAGTGGCACGCTCACTACAACCTCCGCCTCCCGGGTTCAAGCGATTCTCCTGCCTCAGCCTCCCGAGTGGCTGGGACTACAGGTGGGAGACACCACGTTCGGCTAATTTCTGTATTTTTAGTAGAGACGGGTTTCGCGATGTTGCCCAGGCTGGTCTCAAACTCCTGGGTTTAAGCGACCCACCCTCCTCCGCCTCCCAGAGTGCTGGGATTACAGGCGACGGCCACCCAGCCCGGCCAACTTTTGAGATTAAACAATGCAGTTTAACTGCTTTACTCTGGATTTTAATTGTTGGCATTAATAATAAATGCTACTCTGCTCAACTCTGTATATATAATTACCTCATCTCTACTGCCATTGTCCTTAGCTTCTGATATCTCATCTTCCCCATCTTCTACCTCCTTTGGGGAAAGACTTATTTTCTTCAGTTCACCTTGACTTTTTTTCCTGCTCAAAATGGACAAGATTATTATTAGGCACATGACAAGGCCTTCACACATTCCAAGCCAGGCACGTTTTGCCTCTAGTATTTCCAACAGTAAACTGGCATTTGGAATAAACTTATGTTAGGCCTCATCTTAACTTTTAATTTTCATTTGGTATCTTTTACTCACACCAGCGAACAGAAAAACAAATACAAAAGGTGATTTTTGATGTTGTAGGTGAGGTCTCCCATACCTCTTCTTTTGCCACAATTGATAAGTGGAAACTCCTTAAGAAAAAAAAAAAAAAAAAAAAAGACAAATTCCCAGGAATTCCTTCTTATTCCTCTCATTCTGATCCGTCACGTGTTTTCAAGTAACTGTTTAAAAAATATATATAGTTCCACTACAGACTACTCAAATGGAAGCACACTGGGCCAAAATAAAGGGGACAAAGGGCCAAAAACAGTACCTGCAATTCAAGTACCTTTACTTCGCCAGTCAGATCATTCTGTGAACTGGGTCAGCGTCCATCACTACCCCCACCAGAATTCAGAACACACGAGTCTATAACCCTCGCTGCCCACAGCAGCCCTTGTCCCTAACAGGTTTTCCTTTAAGGCTGTCGCGGTGCGCCCCTGCAAGCCACCGCGCGTGACGGACGCGGGCACGACGCCTGGGGACAGCCCGAAGAAAACCGCGGGCGCCGACACGCTGGTGACGCCCTCTCAGATATTGCCCCAGATCCAAGGCGCGCGGGGAAGACGGCCACGTAAAGATACGGCGCCCTGGTGACTCCGCCTCGCCCAATCAGAGCCCGCGCAACCCCTGAACCAATCCTGAGCCGCGACCCTGGGAGGGGCGGGCAGTGCGGGAGCCTGGGGGCGTGAGTCTTGACCCGGGGTGGAGGGGGCCGCACGTGCTGCGCCTGCGCATGGAGCGGACATTTTGCTGCGGTCTAGCGCGGGAGGCGGGGCTTTGGGTTCGCGGGGCTTTGGGTTCGCTGGTTCAGGTGCGCGAGGTGTCCCAGGTCTTCGCGCCAGGTTGGCGCGGGAGAAGGCCGAGGTGCCCCAGAGTTCGAGGAGTTGGTGACGGTCACGCGGTGCGACGCTCCATGGCGGAGGGGCAGTCGGAAAGTGAATAGCAGTCGTTAAAAGCGACCAGTCCGTAAGGGCGCGTGTGCCGGCGCTCTTACGGACCCCAGCGCTCGGGGTCGTTAAACCGTTTAAGTCGCGCCCCGCCCAGTGAGGGCTATGTTAGCGTCCTCGCCGTTTCCAGCCGTGAAGGAGGCACTGAGACGACAGCTGAGGGTCACTCCGTTAAGGCTGTCGCTGCTGTAGGGGCCCTCGCCCCGCTGCGTGTTTGTGCCACCCAGCGTACTGGGTGCTTTTTCAAAATTTTATCATGGACGTCTCAAAACACACGTGTGACTTAGATGGTAAAAGTTTCATTTTTCATTTAAAGAAGTTAAGGCTCGGTAGTTAAGGTTTAATTCTCCATCACTTAGTACTCTCCCCTAGTTTTTTGAGTTGGACTGTCATGAACATGTGCTCTCACAAGGCCTCATGGCCATTAACACCAGTAGCCCCAGTAGGAGGATCAAGCTCCTCGGAGTTAGCCCCATGTTGGAACTTGAACAGTGACACTTTGGGGATATTGTGTGTGTTTGGGGGATAGAGAAGGGTGATCTTGAGTAAGGAGCGCTGGCCTTATCCTAGCTTCAGAAAGACCCAAATTGGGAAAGAATGAGAATAGAAAAAACAATCTGCCTACCTGTTTTAGATTTGGTACCTCACCAAACTCTTGTTACCTAGCTTACTTTATGAGATTAGCCCAAATATTTTAAGAAAATATTATATATATCTGATCAAGAACAACTGAAGAAAAGGCAAAAGCCCATTTCATTTGAGAACAGATGCAGTGTTCAAATGAAGTATTAGCAAATTGAATCACCACTCCCTGCCAGGAAGTATTATTAAAATCAATAACAAGGACAGGATAAGTCACAAGCAAAATCCATAAATGTGCCAAAATATGGCACCTTGGCAGTTGAGAAAACCACAGAAGCAAGGTCTCTGTAATCTGCTCCCGCCCATAAAGCAGGGTCATAAAGGAATTCACTGGCCTACCTCATGTGAAGTAGGTTGTAAGACCCTCATTCCAGAGGAGTCTTGCGCCATACCTGGGGAGGAGAAGTGTCATGCAGAGACGCAAGAAAGAATCTGAGCAAACGGGCCATGCCGAAGTCTCCTCCCACCCCTATGTATGACCATTAGATGATGCCCCTTTTGTCCAATCATGTTTCTGCACAACTATCTACTTCTTTCATCAGACTTAGCATAAAAATACAGTTTTCTTTAGGTCATGGGGTCTTCGTTTCTTAAGGTTCCTGTGTCACATAAGACTTTAAATTTGTTATGCCTTTTTCTCATTAACCTTGTTATAGGGGTGTCAGCCATAACCCTTAAGATGGGAGAGGAAAATATTTTCTCCCCTACCAACGAAATGATGACAGATTTGACCACATTACAATTTACAACTTCTGGATGCAGGAGTTTCTATAAACCAATTTAAAACATAAGGAACAAATTAGAAATATTTGTAACATATACAAAACAAATTTAATATTGTAATATGAATGAAATACAAATCAAGAAAAAACAAAAATGGCTGAAGGATATGAAAAGCCATTTTCAGGAGAAATTTGAGTGGCAAAGATATGAAGACATGCTCAACTATACAACCATTAGGGAAATGCAACTTAATAAGATACTTTATCTGTCAGAGTGACAGAAATTACGAGTGTTTGGGGATTGTGGAGAAACTGGTGAAAGGGCAAATTGTTACAAACACTTGGAGAGAAATTTGGCAGTTTTAGTAAAGGTAAAAATACTCATTCCTTCCTTTAGCAAATCCGCTTGCATGTGTCTAACCTAGAGAGCATTCAAACTGCTGGAGAGACATATACGTGAATCTTTATTGCAAACTTTGGGAGTTTGTTGTTGTTGTTGTTGTTGTTTGAGACAAGAACTTGCTCTCACCCAGGCTGGAGTGCAGTGGTGCCATCATGGCTCACTGCAGCCTTGACCTCCCAGGCTCAAGCAATCCTCCCGCCTCAGCCTCCTGAGTAGCTGGGACCACAGGCATGCACTGGTTAATTTTTGGGGTTTTGCTTGGGGGGGTGTTGTTGTTGTTTCTGTAGAGATGGACTTTTGCCATGTTGCCCAGCCTGGTCTTGAACTCCTGGGGTCAAGGGATCCTCCTGCTTGAAGCCAGGAGTTTGAGACCAGCCTGGGCAACACAGCGAGATCTCATTTCTACCAAAAAAAAAAAAAAAATTAGCTGGGTGTGTGCCAGTAGTCCCAGCTACACAGGAGGCTGAGACAGAAGGATCACTTGAGCCCACCAGGAGTTTGAGGCTACAGTGATCCCACCACTGTGCTCCAACCTAGGTAACAAAGTGAGACCCTGTCTTTAAAAAACAAAAATAAAAAGTGTCTTTTAATTGTTGGTTTGTTTTGAATTAGGATTTTAAAATATCTACACATTACATTTAGTTGATATGTCTCTTTTTTAAAAAAAAATTTTGAGATGGAGTCTCCCTCTGTCACCAGGCTGTGCAGTGGCTAAATCTTGGCTCACTTCGACCTCCTGGACTCAAGCAGTCCTCCCACCTCAGCCTCCCAAGTAGCTGGTGCACCACCACACCAGGCCAATTTTCTTTATTTTTCATTTTTTGTAGAGAAGAGATTGCCTTGTGTTACCCAGGCTGGTCTCGAACTCCTGGGCCCCAGTGATCCTCCCACCTTAGCCTCCCGAAGTGCTGGGATTACAGGCATGAGCCACCACGCCTGGCCATTAAATCTTTTGAAAACCTATAATCGAGAACCTCCCCTTTAAAAATGCCTTTTATTTGTTGGAGAAACTGTCAGTTGTCCTATAGAATTGTCTCTAATCTGGACTTGGTTGACAATCTTGTGGTTCTTTACCATATTCCTTCATCAGTATTTTTGTAAACTAGAGGCTTGGTTAGATTCAGGTTCAGCTGTTTTGCAAGAATTCTTTTTGGTGCTGTGTACTTCTGTAATGTCCCTCTAGGGGGCACTTAACCACTTCAGATCTGGTTGTTCCACATTCAGTGGTGTTCAAATTGATCAGACAATTTGAGTGTTGCCAGCTTGATCCATCCAGGATAACCATCAACCTTCCACTAGATGGTTTTAGGCCATTTTTTTTTGTTTTTGTTTTTTGGTTTTTTGAGACAGAGTTTCCCTCTTGTTGCCCAGGCTGGAGTGCAATGGCACGATCTCGGCCCACTGCAACCTCCGCCTCCCGGGTTCAAGGGATTCTCCTGCTTCAGCCTCCCGAGTAGCTGGGATTACAGGCATCTGCCACCACACTCAGCTAACTTTTTGTATTTTTAGTAGAGATGGGGTTTCACCATGTTGGCCAGGCTGGTCTTGAACTCCTGACCTCAGATGATCCACCCACCTTGGCCTCCCAAAATGCTGGGATTACAGGCATGAGCCACCGCGCCTGGCCAGCAGTGTTGTTTTACAAAGCAAATGATTGGGGATAATCTGTTACTCATTAAATTTTTTTTTTTTTTTTTTTTTTTTTTTTTTGAGATGGAATCTTGCTCTGTTACCCAGGCTGGAGTGCAGTGGCACGATCTCAGGTTACCGCAACCTCTGCCTCCTCGGTTCAAGTGATTCTCCTGTCTCAGCCTCCTGAGTAGTTGGGATTACAGGCGCGTGCCACCACGCCCAGCTAATTTTTGTATTTTTAATAGAGACAGGGTTTTGCCATGTCGGCCATGCTGGTCTTGAACTCCTGACCTCAGGCGATCCGCCTGCCTCAGCCTCCCAAAGTGCTGGGATCATAGGCGTGAGCCACCGCGCCCAGCCTACTCATTAAATTGAAGGGGGGTAATATGCAGGAAAATGATGGAATCAAATTGCCAGAATGTTAACAGTAGTTAATTTGGGTGTTGGGAATGGAAGTAATTTTTTTTGGTGGTTTTTTGTACTTTTTTCAAATTTCCTGAAATGCAAATAAAAGAAATCCTGCCTGAACACATCTAAAGGAGGTGAGACGAACAGGGAGAAAGACTGGAGGGAAGGTTCCAAGTCCAAGTTCCAGGAAGGGTGGCCAGGGAAGTCCACACGCCAGCAGTGATGATAGTGGACCTCAGTTGCTTTGCTTTTGTGTGTGCCTGTCCAGTGTTCATTCTGCCTTCTGACATCCCTCATTCCCTTTAGGCTCTCCACGTCCTCCCCTGATTCAGTTTTGGTGGAACTGCTTCCCTGGCCAAAGCTCAGGGGCCAGTCAGACCCTTCTCCCCAGGACTTGGGCGCATCACCTCCTCCTGGAAGCCTTCCCTCGGCTGGGGCAGGTGCCTCTCTTCGATGCCTGAGTTCCAGCTGTCAAAGCACTTATATGCCAGTATGTTTATCTGCCCTCTCCTTCACCCCGCCTCAGCCTTGAAAAGTGCCTGGCACATGGTTGGTGCTCAATAAATGTTGGATGAATGATGCCTGTGTTGCTTAGAGCTGAAGAAGGGGCTTGAATGTTAGATTAAAAGATTCCAGAAACTCTTGTGGATGTTCCATAGGATGTGGCTGCAGCTTCCAGGCTCTCCAGTCTAATTCCAGCCCATGGCCTCCTCTTATTGACCAGGGCACACTTACCCAAGTTCGCCTTCCCTGAGTCCCCACTGTCCTGCACCTATGCGTCAGGCCTTTGATCCTGCCCAGTCCCCAGTTTTCCTGCCCTGCCTTGTGCAGAAACTTGAATGTTAGGTTGGGGTATTGCCTTGAAGGGGCCACAGAAAGAACATTTACTTTAGAGAGTCACCACCATCCTCAGACTACACCTTGTAGATTTAGAAACCTGGACACCATTTGGAACGATGTTGCAGACTGTCAGTGTTTGCCTCTGAGTCTCATTTGTGTGCAGGCAGATTGTACATTCTTTCTTTAGAAATGTCAGTACCTCTCAGTCCAGTCTGACTTTGGCCTTAGGTCATTCTGACATGTAAGGATAATTAGCAACAGAACCAGGAGTCACAGCTGGGCAGCCCAACCAGAGAGTCCTTGCTCACCACCTCCACACTCCACTCTACTAACTCACAGTGTGTTAGTAGAAGCACACTGGGGTTCTTTTCTTGTGCTGAAGAGGTTTAGACTGTTAGAAAAATGTAAGTATGAGCCAGGCGCAGTGGCTCTTGCCTGTAATCCCAGCACTTTGGGAGGCCAAGGCAGGAGGACCATTTGAGCCCAGGAATTCAAGACCAGCCTGGGCAACATAGTGAGACCCTGTCTCTATAAAATAAGGTAAGAAGATAAGATAAAATAAAATAAAATAGTGTACGTATGTTTCTAGGATGAAATTCTGAAATCTGTCCTCATTTTTCCTGCCAGGAGGAGGAGGGGGATTAGAATAATTACAGAATATTACAGACTATAGTTTGCAGTTTAAAAGAAATCAATAATATTTGCTAATTTTAGAAACTGTAAAGATAACTGCTAGTAGAACAAACAGAATGTGTAACCTTCAAGCCAGTGGATAGATCAGTTAAGGTTCTTGGTTGCAAATGACTCCAGCCAACTTCAGCAGAAAAAGAACTTATTGAAATGCTCTCAGTAGCTCAAATACCAACAGGAAGGCAGGAAAACCTGGCTGAGAAAAAGGGCGGAACCCAAGACAGACTGGGCAGGATACTGCTGTCAGTGCTGCTGCCCCTGGACACGCCTGCCCCTGTTGACACGCCTGCCCCTGTTGTTGTGCGTCTTAGTGTCACTTGCTCCAGATACAGGTCCCACGTTGGGTCACCCAGCTGGCTTGGTCCATCATGTACCAATAGATGTCAGCAGTGGAGAGTGTCCAGAACTCTTTCACCCCTGTAAGTGGGAGACTGGGCTTAGTCTTCCACTGAGTCACACAGTGAGAGATTCCCCCCAATAAGAAAGGAGTTCAAATGCTAGGGTGTGCCCCCTCTCCCCCACAGGGCAACTCCTCTCTACAAGGAAATTTGGTATATGTGCTGCTGAAGCCAGCATGCTACAAGGAAATTTGGAACAAGAACCTGATGGATCCATTAGAAGACAAGAATAGGGAAAGGGGAAGACTTGGAGAAGTGTACAAAAATGAGATAGGCTCCCAGATGCCAGGAATGATCTGGAAATGCCACCTGGTAATGAAGAGAACAGATGCGCAGTGCTACACACTTTACCTTTGCTGAGTAGATGCCTAACAGAAGGAAGGGTAGGCATATGCAGCTTTGTTTGTTGATGAGACTAATCTTGGACTTTCAATTTTCAAGGAAATTAAGCCTTTTTCTGAGAAGGTAAGAATTATTCCAGTGTACTCACCCTCAGGAACGCTGGCAGAGTAGGGTAGATTAACTGATGGTGAGATCAGAAAAGAAGTGAAGCTCAGAGGAGGCTGATGGATTGGGAGAAAGCCGTCTAGAACCTGGAAGTCTAGATGAGGTTAAAGAATAAATATGGCCAGATGCAGTGGCTCCCACCTGTAATCCCAGTACTTTAAGAGGCCAAGGGTGGGCAGATTGCTTGAGCCCAGGAGTTTCAAACCAGCCTGGGCAACATGGCGAGACTGTGCCTCTACAACACAAGAAAAACAATTAGCCAGGCATGATGATGTGTACCTGTGGTCCTACTTGAGAGGCTGAGGTGGGAGGATTGCTTGAGGCCAGCAGGTTGACTGCTGCAGTGAGTCATGTTTGTGCCATTGCACTCCTGTCTGGGTGACCAAGCAAGACCCCATCTCCAACAAAAATAAAAGAATAAATGTGTCATAGGAGCAGAGAGCAGGATAGAGGCAGTAGCAGTCAAGAGCTCACACTTTCTGAAATGGGAGAGCACCTGGAGGCACTGGGAGTGAGGATGTGACCAAGGGGCTAGGAGACTGGGGTGGGGTCTCCAGAGCTGCAGGGACCATCAGTAGCTGGCACCCAGGGCAGCAGTGGGGTCACCCATGGACTCTGACGTCACCCAGGAAAGCAGCAGGAGTGGAGAAGAGGGGAAGTAGAAAGGGCCTGAACTCCGCAGGAGGAGGAGGGATGTGGTGACCTCAGTTGGAAGGGGAGGTGACTTGAGCCCCAGATGAGCTAGATACTTTGAGAAGCATGGAGGCCTCCTGACCTGGGAGTAGCACTGGGGACCAAGGAGAATGCAGCCCCAGCGTGACTGGTGCTTTTGCCAGGTCTTGCTTCTGCCCTTTCCGTTGCCATCCCTGTTTCTCAGGGGCTGAGTTCAGATCTGCTATTCCCGTTTTCCATGGGAACCAGTGACTGACAGGACCTGTTGCTGACGTGCTGCGGAGACATACATGGTGCTCACAAAGGGGCACCCTTCTTTTTTTTTTCTCTTTTTTTTTTTTTTTTTTTTTTTTTTGAGACAGGGCCTCACTCCAATTTGCCCAGGCTGGAGTACAGTAGCACAATTTTGGCTTACTGCAGCCTCGACCTCCTGGGCTCAGGTGATTTTCCCACCTCAGCCTTCCAAGTAGCTGGGACCACAGGTGTATGCCACCACACCTGGCTACTTTTTGTGTGTGTGTATTGTAGAGACGGGGGTTTCGCCATGTTGCCTAGACTGGTCTTGAACTCCTGAGCTCAGGTGATCCACCTGCCTTGGCTTCCCAAAGAGCTGGGATTACAGGCATGAGCCACCACGCCCGGCCTAGAGGGGCACTCTTCTAACAACCCCACTGCCCGTCCGCTTGCTGCCTGCACATGGAGGCCCTTCATAGTGCTGTCCAGGGTGCCTCGAGCATGAGGTGCCTCTGACTGTGGTTGAAGCAGGCCTCTGGGAGTCCAGAGCTGGTCTTGAGAAACAACTTCAGGGTCCAGCCTGCAGTTTGGGATCCGGCATCTCCCCCTCCCACCCCAAGGCTACTTCCCTGGGAGCTCAGGGGCAGCACTCAGGTGCTCATGGCTCTGCACAGCTTTTCACAGGCTCCTTTCTCTGCAGAATCTCCCTGTCCCTGCGGTCACTCCCCTCCCCTATCCCCCACCCTCCCCCAAGGCCCACTTCTTAGGAGCTGTCCCCACTCAGGGCTTCACTGTGTGCATTCAAGTCAGGGCAGGCTCAGGGCCCCCCACTGAGGAAACCACCTCCGTCAACCAGCCTCCCCTCAGCTCCCTCATCCACTCTCTGGCCTCCACGAGGTCCCCACTTCTCCCACTTTCTCCCATTGTCCTCAGTGTCCCCACTCCCCACCCCCAGCCTCTGTTGCTCTCTGTCCGGGAGCCCCTGTGCTTCTCCCAGAACTTGTCCACTGGGCAGGACTGACAGGCAGGACGGCTCTTCCTCCCCCGAGCCAGGGACTTAGTAGGCAGGGGGCATCCAGGCCTTCCTGGCCAGCATCTGGGAATTCACCCAGATGGTTTATGCGAGTCCTACTCCCCCGGGGCTGGCCAAGGCCCATCAGAGTGGATCCCATGAGTCAAATGAGTGCAAGCGTGAGCTTGGATAGAACATCCACTGGACAAAAGGCCAGATACAAAATTGTGTATGTGTATTGTGTATATAAAATAAAACCACCATATGACACATCACTAGGAGGAAACATGCCACTGTTACTGCTTCAGAGTAAAGTTATGGGTGGTTTTAATTTTTTCTTTCCTTTAGATTTAATCCTCTTTTTATAAAAATTGTGGTAAAATACACATAACATAAAATGTACCATCTTAACCATTTCAGTGTATAGTTCAGTATTGTTACGTATATTCATATTGTTGCACAACTGATCTCCAGAACTTTTTCATTTTGCAAAACTGAAACTCTTCACCCATTAAAGAACTCACTTCCCCTTCCCCCTATTCCCTGGCAAGAGAGGTTTTACATTTTTAAAATTGTTTTCATTTTTGCTTATTTGCACTTTCCAAATTTTCTATCATGAGCATTTATTATTTTTATAATTGAATTTTTAAAACTAAACATCTGCAACCCTGTACCACGTCCTCCACTTTCTCGGCGGGGAGCATGAGCTATGGGCATGAGCTAGGAAGCTGTCTGCAGGGAAAACCCAGACAGACCGACCGAAGGTCATCCTCCAGCTCCCAGCCATGGAAGCCAGGGCTTCCTCTCAGGAGGACAAGACTCAGGGACTGCAGCAGGACAAGTTTCCTCCATGAACTGAGTCCTGGCTGAGCAATGACTTGGCCTGCAGGGATTCAGAATGGGGCTCAGTTTCAAGGACTACTTGTCCCTGTCCCGCTTCTCACTGCATTGAGTTCGGCAGAACCCTCCACAGGGTCACTCCTTGCCCTTGGTTGGCCATGTCTCTTGCCCTCAGAGACCCTCTGGCTAGCCAAGTCCAATGCTCTGCTCACTGGACTCCCGAGCCAGCCTGCACGTATGTGAGGACGGAGGTGGGCTGTGGTGGTGGGGTCTGCTTGCATGCTGGCTTTGCCCCACTTGTGCTGGGAGAGGCTGGGGAGGGCATGGGGAGGTCAGGGAGGAAGCGGGGCTTGGGGTTGATAAAGATGCAGATAATAACTTCCGCCCTTTCAGTCTGAGGGTATTGTTGGTTTCATTATAAGCGGTGGCTTACACACACACAGAAAGAAAACCACAGCTAAAGTGCCAAAGCATGACACTGTGGAAAGCCAGCGCCTCTTTCATTTTTCAGGCAAGGAACCAAGGCCTAGAAAGGTGGACTGATTGGCCGGGTGTGGTGGCTCATGCCTGTAATCCGAGGACTTTGGGAGGCCGAGGTCGGCGGATCACCTGAGGTCAAGAGTTTGAGACCAGCCCGGCCAACATGGTGAAACCCCGTCTCTACTAAAAATTTAAAAAAATTAGCTCGGTGTGCTGGGGCTCGCCTGTAGTCCCAGCTACTCGGGAGGCTGAGGCAGGAGAATCGCTTGAACCCGGGAGGCGGAGGTTGCAGTGAGCCAAAATCGCGCCACTGCACTCTAGCCTGGGCGACAGAGTGAGACTCTGTCTCAAAAAAAAAGAAAGGTAGACTGATATGCTTTATGGCGCATGACAAGGTGGTGACAGCAGGGCTGAGATTGGAACCAGGTCCCCTGGATCCCTGGGCCCCTGCCAGAACCTGAACAGGAACTGGGAAGGACAGTGAGGACCCAGTGGGACCGTTTCAGAAACTGGCAGTGGTGGCAGGGAGTCCCCAGAGGGAGGACTGCTGAGCCCCAGCTAACTGTGATATTTCTGCAGGGGAAGGACTTGAACTGGGGGAGTGGCAGTGGAGGGATAAGAAGCACACGGTGTGGCGTCTGGTCAGTGTGAGTCCTCAGCAGTCAGGGATCCCTCCTCCTGCTGTTTCCCTCTGAGGGAAACTGAGGTGCTGGTCAGAATTTCTAGGCTGAACTAGGGACAGTACGTGAAGGCATCCCTGCAGAGGAAGGCAGATGTGTCTCCCCAGCTCCAGGTGACCCTCTGGCCCCTCCAGGTGAAGCCACTTTGAGGCTCCACTCAGAATGGATCGGTCTCTTGCTGTGCCTCTGGGCCATCGTTCCCAGCCAGGGGGTGGACCCAGCTGCCCAGGGAGCCCACATCACACAGGGTGCTGCCTGTGGTCACCCTGCTGAGGCTGTGGGAGCTGTGGCGGGGTCTGAGGCGGTGGCAGCAGGCCCTGAGGCACAGGGCCTCCTGGAAAGTCTCTCGGAAGCGGCTGGACATGAGGCTATAGAGCACGGGGTTGGCTGCCGAGCCCAGGTAGAAGAAGATGCCGGAGATGACGTGCACGTGCTGGAAGGCCAGGTGCAGGCCATCTGTCCACTGTGACACGACGCTCCACATGACGCGGTCGGCGTGGAACGGGGCCCAGCAGATGCCAAACACCACGACCAGGACAACTGCAGGGACAGAGAAGGGAGGCCGAGTGCCCGCCCGAGGCCCCTCAGCTGCCTTCCCGGGCTTCAGTTTGGGTCACCCATTTTCACATCCTCTCCTATCCCACAGGCCACCCTCACCTATCACCCAGGTGGAAGTTTCTGGAAATTTGCCTGTTCTGGCCATGCCTCTGTCAGAGAGGCTGCCCTCACCATGGTCACTGACTGTGGGCAATGGGGCATATCCCTGCCTCTGACCACAGCCAATTGGACCAGGTGTGGACACCTGAGCCCAGCCGGCCCAATCAGATTCTCTCACCCTGGAATATGAAATTGGGTGACACTTAGCTGTGCCTGTTGAGCTTCTGAGGTGATACAAGCTGTGGGGCTAGGGCCACTCTGGATGCCCACTTGGGGGCCATGCTTGCTGATGCATAAGTACAGAAAAGAAGAATGGGGCACGTGTTCAGAGAGCGGCAGACAAGAGGTCATGGGGCCAGGGAGAGTGAGACACACACACGCATGCACACACACACACATGCATGCACACACACAGACACACACATGCACACACACACACACTGCCTGCCTTGGCCCCAGCCTTTTCAGCTCCAGCCCCCAGCTCCCCAAGGCCCATCTGAATGTCTTGCCCTGCACTAACCTGCCCCCCATCTTACTTGCCAGGCCCTTGCCCACCCCCTCCCTAACAAAAGGTAGGAGAGTTTGGCCAAACCTTCACTCTTTCTCCCCAAATCCCTCCTGCCTTGTTCTTACCCAACTATGCCCTTCCCTGGGTCTCTGCCACACGGCCAGCTGTGATTTTTGTTTCTTGTTTCTTGGGTTTGCTGCTGCAACTCACTAGCTTTCCTGGGCAGTGTCTTCCCCATCATACCCTAGCATGGTTTTCCTCATAATCCCAGATTTCAAAAAGGACGTTGCTCACAACCTCCCTGGCACCTGGCCTGGTGCACAGAGGGCCATCGGAAAGTGGACAAGGGAGGGAGGGAGGGAAGAGAGAAGGCCAGCAAGCAGGAAGCCCACCTTCCGGGGGTGAGCCACCCCAGCTAAGCACCTACTGCAGACTCTGCCCACCCATGTTTTCAGGGAGGGGACAGGGTAGTAGGCAGGAGGCAGGGCGGCAGCGGGCAGCTGGTCCCGAGCACAGGCTTCACTGTGCAGAGCTGGGAGGCATGCACACAGCTCTGGGGTCAGCCCCGTCTCAGGAGCTGCACAAGAGACTGAGCTCTGGGATGGTGCCTGAGGGGCGAGAGGAGCGAGTCACTCTGGGGATGGGGCGGCCCCCAGTTAGCTGGCTCTGTCCAAAGTCTCAGTGGCCCTCTGCTGACCTGGCTCACCCCACTGGCCTGATTCAGGGTCTGCTGAGGTGGGGCTGAGCTGGGATGCAGGTAGGTGGATGGGGCGGATCTTTGATCGGCTTAGTATCAGTTTGTCTTGCTTCCCCAGGGCCACAGCTTTTGAAAAAGAGCCAGGTCCAGGCCACAGAGATCCAGATCCCAGTACCTTGGCCTGCCCTAATCCGCACGTCTCCGGCCTGATCCCCTGTGCCTTGAGCCCAGCCTTCACAGACACGCCTCGGGATGGGGCTGTTTAGACAAATGGTCACTCCTGTGGTTCCCAGGGAACCGCAGACATGGCATGGGGGAAATTCAGTACCTGGCCTCTCCAACACCCTCCTCCCTTCTCTGGGGGACTTTGCTCCCCCAGATCTCACTGTGTAGTTCCACTGGGGGCTGTGCACCTCAGCATCCTGCCACTCTGGCTCAGGAGGTGGGGCATGACCTAGGCCACACCCATCAGAATCCTTCTTGGGATTTTTCACTCATCTCTAAGGAAAGACAGCAGTTCCTCAGGAAAGAAGACGGCGTGCCGGTGGCCATGCCTCACAGGCTGCTGCCGAGAAGAACAAGGCCAAGACACGTTAATAACCAAAGAGAGCCGGGTGCAATGGCTTATGCCTGTAATCCCAGCACTTTGGGAGGCTGAGGTGGGAGGATCACTTGAGACCAGGAGTTCAAGATCCGCTCTGGCAACATAGTGAGACCCCGTCTCCACAAAAATGAAAAAATTAGCTGGGCATGGTGGCACGTGCCTGTAGCCCCAGCTACTTAGGAGGCTGAGTGAGGTAGGAGGATCGCTTGAGCCTGGGAGGCTGAGGCTGCAGTGAGCCGTGGTCACACCACAGCCTGAGTGACAGAGCAAGACCCTGTCTCAAAAAAAAAAAAAAAAAAAAAAAGAAGAAGAAGAGGAGAGACGTGAGACCTGGAGGGTCCAGATCCCATTTTCTGTCATCCTGGAGCCCAACCACATGCCCTGCCCTTTCTGTGTTTTGGTTCCAGAGCCAGAGCCCCGAGTTTAGCAGGGTCCTGGGCTTGGTTTAATGCTCTGTTGTTGCTGTCTTGACATTCTTATTCATTTTTGAAAAAGGGACCCTGAATTTTCATGTTGCACTGGACTCCACAAATTACACAATCTTACCGTTAGCCATTAACAGGTATTTTTGGTGTAAGATTCTAGTAGGGTAATCTAAAAGAGTACACAGGAGTGCAACTCAGACACACACACACACACACACACACACACACACACGAGACTAGAGGAGTTCCTCGTCCCCCATAAACCCAGATACTCAGCCCCTTCTCCCAGGCCCCAGGAGCCCCAAACTCATACCCAGTGCCTGGCTCAGCCCCTCTTCCCAGCCGTGACACTTACACAGCATCTTGGTCACTTGTCTCCGGCCCCGATCGTGCTGCTGGAGCCTGCAGGTATATCTGGACCTGGCTGCTGCAGAGCCCCTGCCCTTGGCCTCCTGCGTGAACAGCAGCCTCTCCCGCCGCAGTCGCAGCCCAATGAGCAGGTAGAGCACGCTCATGATGGCCATGGGCAGGCAGAAGAAGAGCAGCGCGGTGGTCTGCACTACCATGTTGTAGAGGGCCCGTGGGCGGACCAGCATGCAAACAGCTGAGTCTGGCACTGGGCCCCGGCAGGGCACGTGCAGCTGCTGGATGCCGTGCAGGCTGGTGTTGGGCAGGGAGCAGAGCATGGCAAGACCCCAGACGGCCCCAAGCACTCGGCGCACATGGGCCTGCGTCACCATGGACCTGGCCTGGAGCGGGTGCACCACGGCCACGTAGCGTTCCACGCTCAGGGCAGTGACGTTGAGCACTGAGGCCAGGCAGACCATCTCAAACAGTAGCGTGCGGAAATAGCAGCCACCAGCGCCCAGCAGGAAGGGGTAGTTGTGCCACATCTCATAGAGCTCCAGGGGCAGGCCCACCAGCAGCACCAGCAGGTCCGACACGGCCAGGCTGAAGAGGTAGTAGTTGGTGGGCGTGCGCATGGCCTTGTGGCGCAGGATGACCAGACAGGTCAGCCCATTGCCCACAGCGCCCACCACGAAGATCAGCAGGTACGTGGCACAGATGGGCATGAACAGCTCTGTCTGCTGGGGCCCCAGGTACTTGAGTCTCAGTGCCTCGTCAGTCAGGTTCAAGTCCTCAGGGTCAAAGTGCCCCCTGGCCGCACTGCCATTGCAAGCCATGGGGCTCCTTGCACCCCCTGGGTACAGGTCTCCAGGGAGGACAGAGCAATTGAGGCAGAGAGGAGTCTGTGGAACAGAGGGGAGAGATGCCCAGAAAGGTCATTCAGGGAATGCTGGCTCTGTCCTCACTCATCAAGCCAAAGGTGACATTAGCGCTAAGATGACCATTATTTTAGGCACCACTGAGAAAGAAAAAACTCTTCCATCCACAAGTCAGAGATGTAAAAATAAGCTTGGTGCGGTGGCTCACACCTGTAATCCCAACACTTTGGGAGGTTGAGGCAGGCGGATCACTTGAGATCAGGAGTTCAAGACCAGCCTGGCCAATATGGTGAAACCCCGTCTCTACCAACAATACAAAAAATAGGCGGGTGTGGTAGCACACGCCTGTAATTCCAGCTACTTGGGAGGCTGAGGCGGGAGAATTGTTTGAACCCAGGAGACAGAGGTTGCAGTGAGTGGAGACTGTGCCACCGGACTCCAGCCTGGGCAACAGAGAAAGACCCTGTCTCAAAAAAACAAAAAGCAAACAACGAAAAAGTAAAAATCTACATTTAAAAACAAACACGTGGGGTTTTGATTTTAAATTTCATGATCTATTGGAACCTTTGAGTAAATGACAGATCTTGGGTGTCTCCTCTTTCAAGCAATGATGCTAGATGAGGCACTCGTTTGGGCATCTGTAAAATGGGCACAATGCCTGGTATTGCTGGGTCTTCAAGAGCAAGCGCTCAGGAAGCAACTGCCTGGATTCGAATCCAGCCTCCCCAGTTCCAGGCTGTGTGACCTTTAGCGAGGTAACCTCTCTGAGGCTGTTTCCCTATTAGGAGGATCCAGGGAGTTTAATCCATTAAAGGCATTAACACAGGGCCTGCCTGGCATACGGAAGGGCACGGGGATCACCCCCTTGTTCTGGGGACCCAGTCACTATGAGAGTCAAGTGAGGGAGTGTCAAGGCTAAACACTACAAATGCTTCCTCCACAAGTTGAGTCTTTTTTCTGTTTTCTGTCACCTGAACTGTTCAAAGTCTCCATATTTGACGCCCTTGGCACTGCCAGTTCTGGGGTTCCCTCTCCTCTATTGAGCCCCACACCCTTCCTCCCGCCCGCCCTCACCCCCGCTGCACAGCAGCGCGGGAGCCTCGGGGACCAGTTGGGAACGCGCAGGCGCCAGCCCGGGTTCAAGGGAGGCGCCCTGGTCCTCGAGGGAGGCGCCCTGGTCCTCGAGGAAGGGTCGCAAGCCCGCAGCCCCCCGGCGCCCCTGGCCGGAAGACACAAATGACCCGAGAAGTTGCGAGGCTCCCCGGGGGCGGGGACGGGGGGCGCCCCAACGGAGCCCTCGGACCCTTCCCGCCCTAGGACGACCCTGCCCGCACCGGGCCCCGGCCCAGCTGCCGCGCCCTAGCCCACGCCGGCGCCTGCGCACCTACCATGCGGCCTGCGGCCCGCGAGACCCCGGCTTCCACCCTCCGAGCGACGGACACGGACGCGGCGCGGGAGCCAGTGGACTGACTGACAGCGGCACCAGCCCGCGCCCCGACGCCCCGCCTGTCCGGCCGGGAACGCCGCCAGGGGGCAGTGCAGTCCCCGCAGCCCGGGCGGCGCCCCCTCCCGCACTGGCGGAGGACGCGGCCGTCGGAGGCGACGCCTCCACAAGCAGCGTTATCTGACGGAACCCTCACAACAACCCGTTTTACAGATGAGAAAACTGAGCCTCAGAGAGCCGCAGAGGAGCCCGAGAGACCTGGGGCTCACATGTGATTCCCGCCCTCCAGCATGCTGAGTTTAGCTTAACGCCGTCACGGTGTCCCTGCGGCCTCCAGCTCCTCCTGCCCCCCATTCAGACCCACCTCCAAGGACAGGGACGGCCCACCAGCCCCTTGAAGTCGACATGCCCCGGTGCGGTTCATCCTCCCAGGCTCCAGGCCTCTTCTTCCGTCCCAAGGCCCATGATTGCAGCCTCCGCAGCCCCTCTCACCCGCTGCTCCCTTCGGGGCCTCCAGTCCCTGAGTCCAGGCGCTCGGCCCTGCAGGACTGGGCAAGAGCCCCCTATTCTCCCTCCAGTCCATCCTCCCACAGCCACCAACGACCATCACCCCCTCGAAACCCTTCCTTAGAGCCCCCCCACTGCCTTCTGAAAAAGAGCACACCAAAGTCTAGCCTGGTGGTGGACCTCCCCACTCCTCACCTGCCTCCCTGGGCCACCCTCTCCTCACCATTGTCCTCAGCCCCAAATACTGTCCCCCTTATCCGTTCAAATGTTCTTCTGCCCCCATCACTGTACCAAGGGTGGGGGTATAGACAAGGATGGAGGGAATTTAGGGAAGGGTTAAGAATGCCCAGCCACAGCCTCCTGCTCCCCCACACTGCCCACATGCAAATCCCAGTGCCTCACCTGCTCCCACTCCCTAGTCCTGCAATCAGCTCCTTAGCTGGAAGCTGTTTCATCAGAAACTTCTAGGGACCCTAGAAATGACGGATCACACAGAGTAAAATGCTGGTTCCGGGGCCTTTGCCCAGAGTTTGGTCTCCTTAGCCTGGGCAAGGCCCAGAAATCCTCATGTTTGACAAACGCCCTCTGGAGAGCCCCATGCCCCAGAATCACACTGAGGAGCACCAGGAGAGGTTACAAAGCCACAGGACCCCGAGAGGCCACCGTGAGCTCAGAAGCTCTGTGTGCCTCAGTTCCCCTTCCTGTAGAATGGGCTAACCACCATCGCCACTATTGTGAAGGTGACATGAGACACTGAGCGTCAAGATTCGGCACAGGGGCTGGCACATGGCCAACACTCAAGAAATGTGGGGTGGGATTGTCACCATTTAGTGGCAACTGGAGGCTCCTCCTTCCCCCAGCTTTCCTGCACCCTCCTCCTCCCCACTGCCCCCCAGTTCCATAAGTCACTGTCTGGGCTTGGGGATGGGAGTTAGGCCCTCAAGGAGCCTGCACCAGGCTGGCCTTCCCAGGAACTCCACATGTAAACAGAGTCCCAGGCAGGGGACGGTTGTGGGAAGTGCAGGGGCACGTGGTCCTCAGGGCCTTGGGAGAAAGGATTCTGTGGTGCCCTGGGAATTAACTACTCAGCCCCTGATGAGCTAGTCCAGGAGAAATCCTCAGTAACAGGGCTGCCAGCACAACAGACGGGCAAGGAGGGATGACATCACTCAGCAACAGAGCCCACTGTGGCATCACAGGCTGCTCTTAGCAAGTGATGAGCATTTGGACCCCAGCCCTTCACTGGAACACACACACACACGCACATGCATGTACACACACATGCACACACATGCATGCACACATCACTCTGCACATACCACACCACACACACGCACACACACATACCACTCTGCACAGACTCTGAGCAGTCCGAAAGTCCCTGTGGACCCTTTGGTTCACACAGCCCTGGAGGGGATGGGGAAGGACCCACCCAGCCTTGCAGAGGCAGAATGACTCTTGCCAGTCAGGAATTCCTACAGCGGGTTGCATCATTCACATAGCATTAGCAGCCATCAAAGGCTAAAGAGCAGCCCCCAAAAAGGAGAGGCTTAGTGGCCACAATGGCTGTGGCCCTCACTTCTGCACTGTGCAGAGGGCCCTAGGGGCCCTGGCCTCTGGGCCTGAGCTCAAGGCCACCACGGTAGTGTCCCATCAGAAACGTATGACATCCTGCTGCTCCTGCTCCATCCCGAGGTGGCATCCCCCAGTTTTCTGGGTGTACACATCCATCTCCTAAGCTTGGCTGGTGGGCGTCTGCCCAGATGAGGGGGCCAAGGACCCAACTCTGCACAACAGCAAATGCATTCAGGGAGGGCCACTGGGACCTCCAGGAGCTGCTGAGATACGACCCAAGTCCCAGGCGTGTGCAGGACTCATGGGGCCAGAGGCATGTGAGTAGCTCCGTATCCCCTCCTCATCCTGCTGAGTCCCTGAGAGCCAAGAGGGGCTGCTTAAACCCAGGCCAGGCTTAAACCTTCTCAGCCTTGGGCTGACCAGCAGCTCCTGGCAAGCCCATGGTTCCCCCAGAAACGCCCCAACCCCACCCCACTTTATTGCCTACAGAGGGGAGGCAGGGAGGATGAGATGAGCTTGGGGACACTGTAGCTCTGGACAGGAGGGAGGCACTGTTCTGCAGCCTGGGCAATGGGGATCACCCAGGACCCCCGTCACTAGGCTTCATTGGGCAAACATGGAGAACAAGAACAGTAAATATCCAAAGCAAGGGAGAGTCGCTGTACCCATCTGGGCATCTCCCAAGGTCAGAGAGCTCCCTACCCAGCTCTGCTCTGTGGGGTCCCAGCCTGGCCATGGCCAGGAGCTAGAGGAGGAAGGTCTGGGCCCCTCAGGTGATGGGGTTCCCAACTTAGGGGCTGGGATTGCACCTCAGGTAGCCACGTGGCTTTTGTGTGATCATCCACCCATGCTCCCTGAGCCACCAGCCCTGGTCTGCTCACAGAAACTGGTGGGAGAGATGGTCAAGCCAGGCAGGGAACATGGTGAGTACAGGCTTTGGAGGCTGTGAGGCCAGAGTGAGACTCCGCATTCTGCCAGCGTGGCCTCCGATAAGCCACTTTGCGCTTCAGGCCTCAGCTTCTTTGCCTGTAAAACACAAACATAGCCCCTGTCCTTCAGGGATGCCATGAGGACTAAGAGTGATAATGTGGGTTTAAGCACTCGGTGCAGGGTTGAAGAGCCTGGAATTCTCTGGAAGATACCAGAAAGCTGCTGGGAGGCAGGGCTGGGGTGGGAGCTGTCCTTAGTAGGGTTTGGAAGGGCAAGGTCCCCAGCACCCCGGGAAGGAGAGCTGAGTCCCAGTGGAGAGGAGCACACAGGCTTGCAGGGAGCCCAGCCACAGTGCAGGCAGCCGGGGCCCTGCAGCCGGGTGGGGACCAGCAGCGGAGGAGACCTCCGGGGAGCATCGCCCCTGCCTCTCCTGCTCCTAGAGGGGACCACTGGGGACTGTCTAGCCCCTTGCCCCCTGAGGGCTGTGAGGCCCGTTCCTGAGCTCGCCCAGAGACAGCCAGCTCACAGGCTTCAGGCAGGGTGCTGGGCACAGGGAGCGGGTCACCTCCTCCCAGGGGCTCAGCCTGTGTACCAGGCCCCAACCTCCGCTTGTGGCCAAAGGGAGGACATGTTCAAGTCACACAGTGAGAAGCCCAGAAAAAGCCTGGGTCTCTCATGTCTAGGGCCTGTGTGTCCCTCATGCCACCCTGGACTGGGGCCAGATCTTACTGTGTGCCCACAGGGTGCTCCTGGCACGTACTCCTCCAAGCAATAAAGGCCACCCTCAAGTCCACCAGCCTTCCCAGCTAACACACCACACTTGGGTGTGTTACGGAAGCTCCTCTTGGGGTCTTCCCATTTATAAATGCTCATAGTCATGATCAGAGGGAGGTTTCAGAACAAAAGTTTCTCCCCCTGCAACAGGTGACCAGCATCGGGACTCAGGAACTTGTTAGTCTGCAGCAGTTTGCTGTGTTTGATTTAGTAGTTTTTTTTTCTTTTCCCTTTTAACTTTTTTTTTTTTTTTTTCTGAGACAGAATTTCACTCTTGTTGCCCAGGCTGGAGTGCAATGGTGTGTGTGATCTCAGCTCACTGCAACCTCCACCTCCCCGGTTCAAGCAATTCTCCTGCCTCAACCTCCCAAGTAGCTGCGATTACAGGTGCGTGACACCACACTAGGCTAATTTTGTATTTTTAGTAGAGACGTGGTTTCACTATGTTTGTCAGGCTGGTTTTGAACTCCTGACCTCAGGCGATGCATCCACCTTGGCCTCCCAAAGTGCTGGGATTAGAGGTGTGAGCCACCGCGCCCAGTCCTGACCTTTTTAACCTTTTATATTAGCATTATTTCAGACCTACAGGAAAGTTGAAAGAATAATACAAAGGATTCCTATATTTTGGGGGGACTATGAGAGTCAGTTGCGGACATAATGCCCCTTTACCACTAAATGCTTCTGTTCTGGTTGAGTTTCGAAGTGTTCTATGAATACCATTAGTTCCCCCTGTCCAATAGGCAGTAGCCTACCAGGGAGTAGGTGTTAAGGAGGCAGTCCGCCTGGCAGGAGTAATATTTTATCACCAACATTGTTTAGAATCACTGGCACATCGTGCCACTCTTTAAAAAGCAGGCCACTTTTAGTCAGTTCAACGACTCTTTTCCAAACCTTCTCCATTATTGCCTGTTCCCAAGGCAGGCTGCTGCCACAGCCAATAGATACTAAAGCAGTAAATATTCAGAGTGCGAGGAAGGTCAGCATTACAAAGGGAATAACATTAAATTGGAGGAAATATATCAAAGAACCGGAAAGTGGTGATGAAATGACAGTGGTGCATGCATATGGAATGCGTCTTTCTAGGGTTGGGGTGTTCTTAGGAACAAAGACTGAATCAGGAGGTAAGTACACAGTGCTGGGCCTATCAACAGCAACTGCTGGACACAGGGAAAGGGGACCAAAGGCAGGTGCACTGAGGGTGTGTGATGGAGGAGCAGGCACCAGCGTGGGCAGAGTTGGCCTAAAGCTAAGAGAAGGCCAGGTATATGAAGACTGAAAGACAGGGTGCCAGAAGATCCTCCTGTTGAATTGTTTTTTTGTTTGTTTGTTTGTTTTTGTTTGTTTTTTTGAGACAGGGTCTCACTCTGTCACCCAGGCTGGTGCAGTGGTGCGATCTCGGCTCACTGCAGCCTCAACCTGCCTGGCTCAATCGATCCTCCCACCTCAGCCCCTCAAGTAGCTGGAACTACAGGCATGCGCCACCATGCCTGGCTAATTTTTGTATTTCTTGTAGAGATGGGGTTACACTATGTTGTCCAGGCTGGTCTTGAACTCCCGGCCTTAAGTGATCCACCCACCTCGGTCTCCCAAAGTGTTGGGATTACAGGTGTAAGCTACTGCAACAGGTAAGGATCTTGGTTTTCAAAAATCAAAACTGGCTCCAGCTGATTTAGGCCGGATTTCCTGAAAAACATCCGCAGCTCACAGAATCAACAAGAAGGCTGGAGGGGCAGGGAGACGGTGGGGCTGCAGCTAGAAGGGTTGACAGTGTGACCCTGCATCCCGTGGACACTGGCCCCAGGCTGGGACCATGTGCCCGCCTTTTGAAGCACTTGCCCTGGACCCCCTGCCCCGGGGTGAGAGACAGGATGCCACAAAGTCAGGTCCTGCTGCTGCACTCTCGCTGCATGGGTGGGGTGAGCATGGGTCTTGCAGCCTTCTGGAGGGGAGGAGGGGCAGATTCCCCACCCAGTGGGTCATCGACAGCCCCTGGCAGACAGCCCAGGTGCCAAGCAGCCAGAACAAACCACAGATGACCCTGCCACTCAGGGATTCAAGCCCTTGTCAAAGGCACCCAGCCTCAGAGAGGGTGGCAGACGGCTAGTGTGAGCACAGTGGAGTCACAAGGCATTGTGAGACCCAGGGTTGGGGGACAGCTTGTCCCAGCAGGCTTATAAGGTTGGCAAAACCATTTTGCAAAAAGATGCCCAGCAGAACTTTAGCATCTGTTTATGACTTTTTTTTTTTTTTTTAAGACAGGATCTTGCTTGTCACCCAGGCGCTGGAGTGCAGTGGTGCCATCACAGCTCACTGCAGCTCTGACTTCCCGAGCTCAGCTGATCCTCCCACCTCAGCCTCCTGGGTAGCTGAGACTACAGGCACACACCACCATGCCCACTAATGTTTCTATTTTTTTCGTAGAGATGAGGTTTCACCATGTTGCCCAGACTGGTCTCGAACTCCTGTGCTCAAGGGATCTACCCACCTCGGCCTCCCAAAATGCTGGGATTACATGCGGGAGCCATCGTGCTTGGCCTGTGTATGATTCTTGTATGCATAAATTATTACTATGATGGCTGCCAAATGGTGATTCTAAACCCCATCATCCCTTCATTTCCGAGCTGACTTTGACTAGAAGGAGAAACTTCCTCTTATCACTTTTATTTATATCCATGTGGACCCATGATTTCTTATTCTATTCAAAGGATACTAATTCATTATCATTATTTGTGTTGATGTTCAAATTTGTCCCAGATTTGACCAGTGGGAGCCCCTTCAAGTTGGATCGTATATCCTTTTGATGTGTCATTATGAATATTTTGTATTTTCTGGCACAATATAATGTTCTAGGCTCATCTCCTATTTCTCTGGGCTATCCTGGAATAAGCCATTTTCCAAGGAGCTCTGGCTCCTTTAGTGGAGAATGATGGAAACCAAGATCAGCCGGGCGCAGTGACTCACGCCTCTAATCACACCTGTAATCACGCCTGTAATCCCAGCACTTTGGGAGGCCGAGGCGGGCAGATTGCTTGAGCCCAGGAGTTCAAGACCAGCATGGGCAACATGGCGAAACCCCATCTCTACCAAAAATACGAAAACTAGCCAGGTGTGGTGGTGCATGCCTGTAGCCCAAGCTACCTGGGAGTCTAAGATGGAAGGATCACCCAAGCCCAGGAAGTCAAGGCTGTAGTGAGCTATGCTTGTACCACTGCACACAAGTGTGGGGGACAGAGCAAGACCCTGTCTCAAAAAATAAATAAATAAATAAATAAATAAAGGCCAGGCGTGGTGGCTCACACCCGTAATCCCAGCACTTTGGGAGGCCGAGGTAGGTGGATCACCTGAGGTCAGGAGTTCAAGATCAGCCTGACCAACATGGTGAAACCCCGACTCTACTAAAAATACAAAATTAGCAGGGCATGGTGGCGCTTGCCTGTAATCCCAGCCACTTGGGAGGCTGAGGCAAGAGAATCACTTGAACCCCAGGAGGCAGAGGTTACAGTGAGCTGAGATCACACCATTGCACTCCAGCCTGGGCAACAAGAGCGAAACTCTGCCTCAAAAAATATATATATATGTAATAATAGTCATGAGATCTGGGTCAGATCTGGTGGTAATGAAATCAGTGCTCAAGATCTGGGTGCTGAGTGTGCTCATTACTGTTGGGTTGTTGCTGCTCCCAAACCCTCCAGTGGGCAGAGCTAGGGAATATATGTATGTATAAATATATATAGATATATACACACATACTGTATATACTGTATGTATACACACATATATATTGATACTTTTTTTTTTTTGAGACGGAGTTTTGCTCTGTCACCCAGGCTGGAGTGCAGTGGCATGATCTCAGCTCACTGCAACCTCATCTCCCGGGTTCAAGCGATTCTCCTGCCTTAGCCTCCCAAGTAGCTGGGATCACAGGCACCTACCACCACATCTGGCTAATTTTTGTTTTTTTTGTTGTTGTTGTTTTTTTTTTTTAGTATTTATTGATCATTCTTGGGTGTTTCTCGGAGAGGGGGATGTGGCAGGGTCATAGGATAATAGTGGAGAGAAGGTCAACAGATAAACACGTGAACAAAGGTCTCTGGTTTTCCTAGGCAGAGGTCCCTGCGGCCTTCCACAGTGTTTGTGTCCCTGGGTACTTGAGATTAGGGAGTGGTGATGACTCTTAACGAGCATGCTGCCTTCAAGCATCTGTTTTACAAAGCACATCTTGCACCGCCCTTAATCCATTTAATCCTGAGTTGACACAGCACATGTTTCAGAGAGCACGGGGTTGGGGGTAAGTTTATAGATTAACAGCATCCCAAGGCAAAAGAATTTTTCTTAGTACAGAACAAAATGGAGTCTCCTATGTCTACTTCTTTCTACACAGACACAATAACAATCTGATCTCTCTTTCTTTTCCCCACATTTCCCCCTTTCTTTTTCGACAAAACAGCCACCGTCATCATGGCCCGTTCTCGATGGTCACTGTCTCTTTGGAGCTGTTGGGTACACCTGCAGACAGGCTGTCACTTCACACTCGGAAGATTGCACAGCAGCCAGGCAGAGGCGCTCCTCACTTCCCAGACGGAGCGGCCGACGCCCGGCTAATTTTTGTATTTTTAGTAGAGACACGGTTTCAGCATGTTGGCCAGGCTGGTCTCAAACTCCTGACCTCAGGCTATCTGCCCACCTTGGCCTCCCAAAATGCTGGGATTACAGGCGTGAGCCACCGCACCCAGCCTGATACTTATTTTTATATCTATCTATAAATGTTGAAAAGCATGCACTGACATCAGTACCTGTAATTCCAATTTGACACCACAGCATTCATCCCTACGACACCTCCCTGAGAGGAAGAAACTCGTCTTCTGTTATTTTCGCCATATTTCCTCTTCGGGCCAACCTCCTCAGTGTGTAATTCACCTTCCGTTGCTACCATCACTGCCCCTACCAGACCCCTCCTAACCCAATCTGAATCCTCACTCTGAGCTGTTGCCCACTCACTGCATAGACACACTTCTCACAGCACCCAGGCTCCCAGGTAGAAGGAAACACGCTCCATCACTGTACACGGGAATGACAGCATTTCTAGAGGACAAGTTTAGCAACAGCTACCAATATATAGAAGTCTATCCTGTTGGCTCTGAAACTTTACCTGTAGAAATTTATAGAAAAAAATAGTAGCTCAGGCCAGGCACAATGGCTTACACCAGTAATCCCAGCACTTTGGGAGGCTGAGGCGGGTGGATCACTTGAGGTCAGGAGTTCGAGACAAGCCTGGCCAACGTGGTAAAACCCCAACTCTACTTCAAAAAGTACAAAAATTAGCTGAGCTTGGTGGTGCGTGCCTGTAGTCCCAGCTACTGAGGAGGCTGAGACAGGAGGATCACTTGAACCGGATCATGCCACTGCACTCCAGCCTGGGTGACACAGCAAGACTCCCATCTCAAAAATAAATAAATAGTAGCTCAAATATAGACAGATAAGTGGTACTAGTTATAACCTTGTTGTGATAGGGAAAAATTGGAGACCACATGAATTTTCCTTGTCTTAGCCCCCTAGAGACTTGTCTTTGTCTTAGCTTCTGAAAGCAGAGTGTCCCGCATGCCTCCTAGAACCATCTCCCTGAAAGATCAGATAGTTTGTGGATAACTGACTTCCTCCAGAGATGTTAACTTTGCAGCCCTTTCTGGCTGTGTTTGTACAAGGGTCCAGAGGGCTCCTGGGTATCAGAGAAGGTCCTGGCGCAGAAAGCAAAGATGCAAGGCGCCAAGCTGAGTTGGGACTCTTCTTCTGTAGATGCAGCTGGAATCAAAGTCCCACCAAGGGGAGGAGACAGGGACCCCAAAGGCACCTGCTATCTTTATCAATAGAGAACAGACAATAATGGGACACCAGTGCTGTGGAATGGTGTGCAGGCGTTTGAAGGAGGGAGGTCAGGCCACACAGGCTGTCCTGGAAAGGCATCCAGGTAAGGTATGTTGCCAGGAGAAACCTGTAAAGAATGTAATGACATGGAGGGTTGGATTTCAGATATGTAAATTACAGGGTGGGCTTTTTCTTGTCTTTTTTTTTTTTTTTTTCATTTTGTTTTGTTTTGTTTTGAGACAGAGTCTCGCTCTGTTGCGCAGGCTGGAGTGCAGTGATGCGATCTCAGCTCACTGCAACCCTCTCGGGTTCAAGTGATTCTCCTGCCTCAGCCTCCTGAGTAGCCTGGATTCTAGGCATGTACCACCATGCCCAGATAGTTTTTGTATTTTTAGTAGTGATGGGGTTTTGCCATGTTGGCCAGGCTGCCTTTTTTTTTTTTTTTTTTTTTTTTTTTTTTTGAGACAAAGTCTAACTCTGTCACCTAGGCTGGAGTGCAACGGAACGATCATGGCTCGTTGGAGCCTTGACCTCCCAGGCTCAAGCCATCCTCCTGCCTCAGCCTCCTAAGTAGCTGGGACTACAGGTGCACCACCACACCCAGATAATTTTTTATTTTACTTTATTTATTTATTTATTTATTTTTGAGATGGAGTCTCGCTGTGTCGCCCAGGCTGGAGTGCGGTGGTGCGATCTCAGCTCATTGCAAGCTCCGCCTCCTGGGTTCATGCCATTCTCCTGCCTCAGCCTCCCTAGTAGCTGGGACTACAGGCGCCCGCCACCACACCTGGCTAATTTTTTGTATTTTTAGTAGAAATGGGGTTTCACCATGTTAGCGAGGATGGTCTCGATCTCCTGACCTCGTGATCCGCCTGCCTCGGCCTCCTATTTTTTATTTTTCATAGAGATGGGGTCTCGCTATGTTGCCCAAACTGGTCTCGAATTCCTGGGCTCAAGTAATCCTCCCACCTCAGCCTCCCAGAGTGCTGGGATTACAGGCATTCACCTGGCCCTTAGTCATGTTTTCTTTTCTCTAGCAAGGTTTATTGTAAAAATATAGTACATAATACACATAATATACAAAATTCATGTTAATCAACTGTGTGTGTTATCTATAAGGCTTCCAGTCAACAGTAGGCTATTAGTAGTTAAGTTTGAGGGGAGTCAAAAGTTATACACGGATATTCAACTGCACATGGGGTCATCATCCCTAACCCCCACTTTGTTCAAAAGTCAACTATAATTAAAGAAGTCCTGGAGGGAGGCTGAGGCAGGACAATGGCGTGAACCCGGGAGGCAGAGCTTGTAGTGAGCCAAGATCATGCCACTGCATTCCAGCCTGGGCGACAGAGCGAGACTCCGACTCAAAAAAAGAAGTCCTGGGGCATCTGCAGAAATAGCTGTGGACCAACTACAGGAGGAGCAGGTAAGAATTAGTTTCGACCACAAGATTGGGAACAGATCAAGGGAACGGCATATTCATGCAGAGGAGGGGATGGATATTGGCATTAGAGCAAGTATTGAGCTGTGGTGGCCTCTCAGTGAGGACGGAGGACACAGGAGACCCACTGTGGGACTCGATGTGATCACTGGCTTCCCTTAGACATTTGCAGACATGGCTTGAACGTGCTGACAGCTCCTCTCTCCGCCTGGGGGCGCTATTTAGCACAGTGGAGTGTCTTCTGTATGTGCTGATTTAGGCCAGAGTGCCAGGGAGTTAACACCCAGGAACAACGCTCCTTCTAGGGGTGGCACTAGTAGAGAAATGCGCCATGAGCAGCCAGCATCCACGATGGCCCCAGCGATCCCCGCGTCCTGGTGTGCACACCCTGGTGTAGTTGCCTCCCACATTGAACAGGGCTGAACTGTTCTACAGGATATTGAGGAAATGACAGCATATGCCATCCAAGGCTAGATCATAAAAGCATTGTGAAAACTAAATTGAGCAAAGGACTTGAATAGACATTCCTCCGAAGAGGTTATACAAACGGCCAGTAAACACGTGAGAGGGTGCTCATTATCACTCATCATTAGGGAAATGCAAATCAAAACCACAATGAAAAACAAAATACCACCTCGCATTCATTAGGTTGACTACTATTTTTTAAAAACCAGAAAACAACAAGAGTTGCTGAGGATGTGGAGCAATTGGAACCCTTATGCACTTGTGCGCTGTCATCGGGAATGCAAAATGGCATCACTAGAATGGAAAACAGCACAGCAGTTCCTCCAAAAATTAAAAATAGAATTATCATATGATCCAGCAATTCCACTTCTGGGCATATACCCAAAAGATTTGAAAGCAGGAACTTGAAGAGATATTTATACACCCATGTTCATAGCAGCATCTTTAGCAAAAGCCAAAAGGTGGAAACAACCCATTCATCTGTCCATTGGCAGATGAATGGATAAACAAAACGTAGTATATACATAAAATGGAATATTATTCTGCCTTAAAAAGGAAGGAGATTATGACATATGCTGCAAAGCAAATGAAGCCTGAGGATATTATGGTAAGTGAAATAAGTCACAAAAGGACAAATATGGTAAGAGATACCTAGAGTAATCAGATTCATAGAGACAGAAAGTAGAATGGTAGTGGCCTGGGCCTGGGGGAGAGAAATGGGGGGTTGTTATTTAATGGGTATGGAGCTTCCATCGTGCAAGATAAAAATAATTCTGTGGATGGACAGTGGTGATGGTAACACAACAATGTGAATGTACTAAATGCCACTGACTGTACACTTGAAAATGTTCAGTTGGTAAAATTTATGTGTATTTTATGACAATTTAAAAATATTTAAAAACAAAAGCATTGCAGCTTCTACCTTACAATCTTTTGGATCACTGCTTTGGGGGAACCAAGCTGCCATGTTGTGAGGATGCTCAGGCAGCCTCGTGGACAGGTTCACACAGCAGGCAACCAAGGCCTCCTACCAACAGCCAGCACTAATTTGCCAAGCAAGTGAGCCACCCAGCAATGCTGGAAGAGTATCCTACAGCCCTAGTCAAGTCTTCAAGATGATTGCAGCCTCTTAAGAGACCCTGAGCCAGAACCATCAGCTTACTACAGAAATGGTGTGAGATAGTAAATGTTAATTGTTTTAAGCTGCTATATTTTGGGGTTATTTGTTACAGAGCAATGGATAACTAACACCCTCATACACTATTGGTGGGAAAGTAAAATGGTGTAGCCACTTAGGAAAACAGGCTGGCAGTTCCTCAAATGATTATAGAGTTGCCAGATGATCCAGCACTTCTACTCCTGGATATACCCAAGAGAGATGAAAACATGTGCCTATACATATACATGAATGTTTACAGCAGCTTTATTCATGATAGCCAAGAAGTAGAAATAATGCAAATGTCCAACTATGGATTAATGAACAAACAAATGTGGTATATCCATACAATGGAATATTATTTAAGCATAAAAAGGAACAAAGTAGTAATATATGCTATCACTTGAATGAATCTTGAAAAGTGAAAGAAGCCAGTCACATAAGTCCACATATTATATGACTCCATTCATAGCAAAGTCCAGAACAGGAAAATCTATAGCAACAGAAAACAGATTAGTGGTTCCCTAGGGCTGAGGGAGGGACGAATAGACGTGATCACTAAAAAGAATGGAGTTTCTCTGAGGTGATAAAAATGTTCTAAAATTGACTATGGTGATGATTGTACATAGATGGTGGCAATAAAAACCACTGCACTTGGCCGGGTGCCGTGGCTCACGCCTGTAATCCCAGCACTTTAGGAGGCCCAGGTGGGCGGGTCACCTGAGGTTGGGAGTTTGAGACCAGCCTGACCAACATGGACAAACCCTGTCTCTACTAAAAATACAAAATTAGCCAGGCATGGTGGTGCATGCCTGTAATCCCAGCTACTGGGGAGGCTGAGGCAGGAGAATCGCTTGAACCCGGGAGGTGGAGGTTGTGGTGAGCCAAAATCACACCACTGCACTCCAGCCTGGGCAACAAGAGCGAAACTCTGTCTCAAAACAAAACAACAACAACAACAACAACAAACACAACACTGTACTGTACACTTTCAATGGGTATGTGAATTATATATCAATAAAACTGTTTTTAAAAATACACCAGGCACAGTGGCTCACGCCTAGGATCCCAGCACTTTGGGAAGCCAAGGCGGGCGGATCACTTGAGGCCAGGAGTTTGAGACCAACCTGGCCAACATGGTGAAACCCTGTCTCTACCAAAAATACAAAAATTAGCAGGGTATGGTGGCACATGCCTATAATCCCAGCTACCCTGGCAGCTGAGGCAAGAGGTTACAGTGAACTGAGATCACGCCACTGCACTCCAGCCTGGGCAAGAGGGCCAGACCCTGTCTCAAAAAATAAATAAAAATAAAAATAGGTAACAAATGCACCACAGCTTCCTTGTCCCTGGGCGGGACAACTCTAAGCCATGTTCCACAGGGTATCTCAGGGGGTCCCCACCATGTTGCCTGCCCATAGTCCTGACTGGCCTGGGAATGAATACACACTTCATTTTCTTTTTTTTTTTTTGACACGGAATCTCGCTCTGTCACCCAGGCTGGAGTGCAGTGGCGCGATCTCGGCTCACTGCAAGCTCCGCCTCCCAGGTTCACGCCATTCTCCTGTCTCAGCCTCCCAAGCAGCTGGGACTACAGGTGCACACCACCATGTCTGGCGATTTTTTTTTTTTTTTTTTGAGATGGAGTCTTGCTCTGTTGCCCAGGCTGGAGTGCAGTGGCACGATTTTGGCTCACTGCAAGCTCCGTCTCCCAGGTTCACGCCATTCTCCTGCCTCAGCCTCCCGAGTAGCTGGGACTACAAGTACCCACCACCACGCCCGTCTAATTTTTTCTATTTTTAGTAGAGACAGGGTTTCACCATGTTAGCCAGGATGGTCTCGATCTCCTGACCTCGTGATCCGCCCGTCTAGGCCTCCCAAAGTGTTGGGATTACAGGCGTGAGCCACCGCTCCTGGCCACTGCAAATTTTTTTTTTTTTTTTTTTTTTGTATTTTTAGTAGAGATGGGGTTTCACTGTGTTAGCCAGGGTGGTCTGGATCTCCTGACCTCGTGATCCGCCCACCTCGGCCTCCCAAAGTGCGGGGATTACAGGCGTGAGCCACCGGGCCCAGCCAGAATGCACACTTCATTTTCTTTCTTCTCTTCGTTATCTCTCTTCCTCCACCCCCTCACCATGCTTTCTGGGCTTACGTATCAAATAAACGATTTCATCAAGTTCATGCTTCCAGGTCTTCTTTTTGAAGAAACCCAAGCCACAGCAATCCCCTTTGTTGGGCTGGAAATCAAGAAACCCCTTGGGGTAGAGCTGACCCTGAGCCCTGTCTGTAGGGAAACTGGCCAGGAGTGCTGTCCCCCTGGCTGACTGCCCAAGGCATGGAGCAAAGTCAAGAACAGCCACAGAGCTGTCCTCAGCCATCAGGCATCCACCTGATGTGATTTGCACACAGGCTGACACACATTTTCAGGCCTGGGAGCAGTGGCAGGGACCGTTAAACAGTCAGGCCCTGTCACTGCCCCTTACCCCAGAGGCAAGCTGTGTGGGACGTGTTCACTTCCCCTGAAGCTTATTTTGCCTCTTCCTGCGGCTGGGCTGTATCTGACCACACAAACCACCAAGACTGAGACAAATGAGTTTACGGAAGGGTGTGGGGCAGAGTTCAGCAGAGTCTGTGGGAAGGGTCAGACTCCTTGACTGTGATCTTCAACTCTCCGATTAAGAGAAGGCAAAGATTGCACAGCCAAGACTTGAAATTAGGGAACCAGGAACACCCTTCTGGCCCCTCAGAGAAGAGGTGTATTCGTTTGCCAGGGCTGCCACAACAAAATATTACAGGCTGGGTGGATAAACAACAGACATTTATCGTCTCCTAGTTCTAGAGGCTGAAGTCCAAGATCAAGATATCGGTAGATTTGGTTTCTCCGGAGGCCTCTCTCCTTGGCTTGCAGGCGACCATCTTCTCTCTCCCGGGTCTTCTTAGGGTCTTTCTGTGCACACACATATCTGTGTCCTAATCTCTTCTCATAAGGACATGAGCCATATTGCACTAAGGCCCAGCCCTGTAAACTTATTTTACCGTAATTACCTCTTTTCAGGCCCTATCTCCCATTACAGTCATATTCCAGGGTACTGAAGGTTAACACTTCAACACAGGAATTTGGGGGTGATGTAGCTCAGCCCATAACAAGGGGAAAGGAGGCACAGGGACCAGTGCAATGAGGCGTCCTCTGCCCAGCGAGGCCCCTGTCATTTTGGCTGTGAACTCACTGACCGCCACTCTAAGCACAGGCCAAGAGTCAAAAGGCAGAGAGGAGAGCTATGGGCTCAACACGGCCTCCGCCACTGGCCTCCAGGCCGAGATTGGGAAATGAATGCCCGGAATTTTATTCTTTCACAAATTCAGGCCTGTTCAGCCTCCGTCAAACGCCCTCATCTTCAACCCAAAGACAGTTGGTCAATGTTAATGTTCCCAACACTCACATACAGGGTTGCTCAGAGCAACAACACCAGAGAGCCTCAGGCTGGCTCAAAGATTGCATGAGTTGATCATAGAATAAGGATTTTGATTTTATGTTTTATATATTTTACTGAGATGTTAGTTTTACATGCCAACTTGGCTAGGCCAAGCTAGTAACTAGTACCCAGTTTTTGTTTGTTTGTTTTTGTTGTTGTTGTTTTGAAACGGAGTCTCACTTTGTTGCCCAGGCTAGAGTGCAATGGCACAATCTTGGCTCACTGCAACCTCCACCTCCCAGCTTCAAGCAATTCTCCTGCCTCAGCCTCCCAAGTAGCTGGGGCTACAGGTGCGCACCACTACATCCAGTTAATTTTTATTTTTTTAATTTTTTATTCGTTTATTTATTTATTTTTTATTTTTTTGAGATAAAGTCTCACTCTGTCGCCCTGGCTGGAGTGCAGTGGCGCGATCTCGGCTCACTGCAAGCTCTGCCTCCCGGGTTCACGCCATTCTCCTGCCTCAGCTTCCCGAGTAGGTGGGACTACAGGTGCCCGCCACCACGCCCAGCTAATTTTTTTTTGTATTTTTAGTAGAGATGGGGTTTCACCGTGTTAGTCAGGATGGTCTCAATCTCCTGACCTCGTGATCCGCCCACCTCAGCCGCCCAAAGTGCTGGGATTACAGGCGTGAGCCATCGCACCTAGCTGATTTTTATTTTTTTAGTAGAGATGGGGTTTCACCATGTTGGCCAGGTTGGTCTCAAACCCCTGAACTCAAGTGATCTGCTCGCCTTGGCCTCCCAAAATGCTGGGATTAGAGGCATGAGCCTCTGTGGCCGCCGGTACCCAGTTATTAATTCAAACACTAATCTAGGTGCTGCTGTGAAGGTATTTTGTAAATGTAACTACCATCTACCATGAGTTGACTTTCTTTTTGCATTTAATTAATTAATTATTTTGAGACAGGCTGTCACTCTGTCACTCAGGATGAAGTGCAGCAGCACAATCATGGCTCACTGCAAACTTGACCTCCTGGGCTCAAGCAATCCTCCCACCTTAGCCTCCCGAGGAGCTGGAACTACAGGCACATCCCACCATGCCCAGCTAATTTTTGTATTTTCTTTGGTAGAGACAGGGTCTCACCATGTTGCCCGGGTTGGTCTCAAACTCCTGAGCTCAAGCGATCTGCCCACCTCGGCCTCTCAAAGTGCTTGGATTACAGGTGCGAGCCACCATACCCGGCCTATTTATTAATTTTTAAATTTTGTGGGTAGAGAGTAGGTGTTATAATCAGTTGGCTTTAAGTAAAGAAGATGACTTGCAAAAATGTGAGTGGGTCTCATCCAATCAGTTGAAGGTTTGAAGAGCAAAAACTGAGGCTCTTCCCAGAGAAGAAATTCTGCCTCGAGACTGCAGCGCTGGCCAGGTGCAGTGGCTCACACCTATAATCCCAGTACTTCGGGAGGCTGAGGTGGACAGATCACTTGAGCTCAGGAGTTTGAGACCAGCCTGGGCAACATAGTGAAAATCTGTCTCTACTAAAAATACAAAAATTAGCTGGGTGTGGTAGTGCGTGCCTGTAATCCCAGCTGCTCAGGAGGCTGAGGTGTCAGAATTGCTTGAACCTGGAAGGCAGAGGTTACATTGAGCTGAGATCACACCTCTGCACTTCAGCCTGGACAACAGAGTGAGACTCCATCTCAAAAAAAAAAAAAAAAAAAAAAAGGCTGCAGCATCAACTCCTGCCTGAGACTCCAGCCTGCCAGCCCCACAATCACATGAGCCAACACCTTGAAATAAATAATATATGTAGATATACACATATGTATACATACACATGCATGTGTGCATGTCCTGTTGGTTCTGCCTCTCTGCAGAGCCCACAGGGATACATCTACCCTTCATGGAAGGCAGGCATGCGAGGTGCTGGGTGTCCGTGTGCCAACAGCATGGAGTCCACCATTTGGAGGGTGTGGGTGTCTCCAGGGGAGATGGCCCTCGAGGTCATGGAAGAGCAGGTGGGGCATTTGCTGAAACTTGCCCTGCTGCTCCATGCTTGGAAAATGCATTCTGCTGTTGGTTTGACCAAAATGGCCAGAGAACCAAAAATAATCCCCACAAAGCTATCCCAAGTCCACACTGTAAATGGAAAATTACAGAAACCACTTGAAGGACTTGCAAAGTCCAGCTCTCCCATAAATCAGACCAGATCACGCCACTGTCTGCTGAAAATCCTCCTGAGGACGCTCAGAATAAACCCAGTGCCCAACACAGCCTGTGGCCCAGCCCTGCCCACCTCTACTCCCCTTCTCCTTTCTTGTGCCCCTGCCAGGTCACTCTCTGACACCTCAGGGCCTTTGCATGTGCTGTTTGCCCTGCTGAGATTCCCTTTCCCTGGCTCTTTGCCCAGCACCTTCTCATCCATTAGGGCTCTGACCACATGTCCTGACATCTTGCCCCCAAACCTTCTATAACATCTTCTGTGTATGTCCTTTTGGAACAATGAACACAAGAGAATGAGATGAGCCTGTTCTCCTACACACAACAGTAGGAGAGATGAGCATCCATCTCCTACTTCCTTTCTGGAATACAAATGTGATGGCTGGAGGTCCAGCAGTTATCATGGACCCTAAAGTGCTCTGGAGGCTAGACAACACACCCTAAGAATGGCAGAACTGAAAAGCAGAGGAATGACAATGTGAAACTATCTTTTTCTGTTTGCTTATTTTCCTATTTATTGTCTGTCTTCCCCCTCTGGTCTGTAAGTTCCAGGAGAACAGGCCCAACTTACTCTCTTGTGTCTTCCCAGTACCAGGCCCACAGGAGGTAGCACCTGACGTACCCTGAATGAATGAATGGCTCCTCAGCTCCTAAGTTCACTCACGTTTGGGTCAGAGTCCCTCCCCATTTTCCCACGGTGCCCTAGGCTGGCCCCATTTTGTCCCTTAATGGTTGATGGCATTGGCACGCAGCTCTCCGAGAGTTTTAAGCTCCTGACTGGAGGGAGGCAGACTCAGACACATACAGGTTGGAGCCCGAGGAGAAAACCTCGCCACTGAACAAGGTGGAACTGAAGTAAGCCAGTTTGTACTGCAGTTTTACAGAGCTCTGAAGAACTGAGGGGGAGTGTTCCAGGAAGAGAGGACACAAGGGGAAAGGCCACTAGGCAGCATTGCCAGGAACCCCCTGGAAGCCACGAACCCATCATGAGGAACCAGGGGGCCAGTGGCCTGAGCTGAAGGCAGACAGGAAGGCAGGGCCCAGGGGCCAACTCGGAGAGTCACAGAAGGGATGTGGTCTCATCCTCATGTAGAAAATTTAAGAGATTGTTTCTGGGGTGGGAGGGTGGGGAATGGGGTGAAAAGGAGATGGATTTTACCATCATATCAGCTACACTGCTAGATTTTTTAAACCATGTACATGTATTGCCTTAAAATTAAACAATCACCGTGGCTGCTCAGTGGAACCTGGACTGCGAGAGATGAGAGGAGATTTGGGCTGGGACCCGTGGCAGAGGCTGCAGGCTGCCCACCCAGTGTCGTTTCCTCTCTCCCTATTTCCCGACTGACAGATCCTAGACTGTTTGTTTTTCCAAGTGACCATTTACACTGCATGTCTCAGCTAAATGACTACATTTCCCAAATACAGGAGGCCATTCAGAGGTTGTAGAGTGGGACTTATGAGGAAACGGTTTAAGAGAGACATACACAGTTGCTCGGAGGATTGCTTGAGCCTAGGAGTTCTGGGCTGTAGTAAGCTAGATCATGCTTGTGAATAGCCGCTGCACTCCAGCCTGGGCAACAGAAGGAGACCATGTCTCTAAAAAAAAAAAAGAAAAAAAAGAAAGAAAAAAGAGAGAGGGAGGCTGGGCACAGCGGCTCATGCCTATAATCCTAGCACTTTGGGAGGCCAAGGCAGGTGGATCACCTGAGGTCAGGAGTTCAAGACTAGCCTGGCCAATATGGTAAAATCTTGTCTGTACTAAAAATACAAAAATTTGCCAAGCATGGTGGCGGGCACCTGTAATCCCAGCTACTCAGGAGGCTGAGGCAGGAGAATCGCTTGAACCTGGGAGGCGGAGGGTGCGGTGAGCCAAGATCGTGCCTTTGCACTCCAGCCTGGGCAACAAGAGCAAAACTCCATCTCAAAAGAAAAAAAAAAGGCCAGGCGCGGTGGCTCACACCTGTAATTCCAGCACTTTGGGAGGCCGAGGCAGGCAGATCACCTGAGGCCAGGAGTTCGAGACCAGCCTGACCAACATGGAGAAATCCTGTCTCTACTAAAAATACAAAATTAGCCAGGCGTGGTGGTGCATGCCTGTAATCCCAGCTACTCGGGAGGCTAAGGCAGGAGAATCACTTGAACCTGGGAGGCAGAGGTTGCAGTGAGTGGGGAGATCACGCCATTGCACTCCAGCCTGAGCAACAAGAGTGAAACTCCGTCTCAAAAAAAAAAAAAAAAAGAGGCTAGCCAGGCACGGTGGCTCACATCTGTAATCCCAGCACTTTGGAAGGGTGCGGCAGGGAAATCACTCGAGCTCAGGCCAGCCTGGGCAACATGACGAGACCCCGTTGCTACAAAAAAATAAAAAATAAAGAGAGGGTTGGGGACAGACAGCTGATGAAAGCTATTTTTATACCTTCTCCTTAGCCTCCATCTCCTAATTCCTTTCTAGAATACAGATGTGATGGCTGGAGGTCCAGCAGCTATCATGGACCCTGAAGTGATCTGGAGGCTAGACATCACACCCTAAGAATGGCAGAGCTGAAAGGCAGAGGAAACATGAGTCTCTGGTGATACTATGAAGCTTCTAGTCCAGCCCTGAACACAAGAAAAGTTTCTTTCTTTCTCAGGGTCTCTACAGGGAGACAAGAGGGGTATTCTTATCTATGTCACTGATGGGCTGATGCTGATGGAGTAACCACCATGTTGAACATCACCCTATTAGAGCCCTGGAGGGTACTGGTAACTAAATATTTAGCCTGGATGTCAAATCACTTCTGCTCATTGGCCAGAACTAGCCCCATGGCTCCATCTAATCAATGGTAAGACAGCCAGGAAATGTCATCCTGCCAAGTACCCAGAAGGCAGGGAGCAGAAGGAGGTGCAGTGATCATCACTAAGAAATCAAGTTGGGGCTGGGCGTGGTGGCTCACGCTTGTAATCCCACCACTTTGAGAGGCCGAGGCGGGTGTATCACCTGAGGTCGGGAGTTCAAGACCAGCCTGAACAACATGGAGAAACCCCATGTCTACTAAAAATACAAAATTAGCTGGGCATGATGGTGCATGCCTGTAATCCCAGCTACTCAGGAGGCTGAGGCAGGAGAATTGCTTGAACCCGGGAGCTAGAGGTTGCGGTGAGCTGAGATCGCACCATTGCACGCCAGCCTAGGCAACAAGAGCAAAACTCCATCTAAAAAAAAAAAAAGAAAGAAATCAAGTTGGCCAGGAGCAGTGGCTCACGCCTGTAATCCCAGCACTTTGGGAGGCCAAGGCAGGTGGATCACCTGAGGTCAGGAGTTCAAGACCAGCCTGGCTGACATGGTGAAACGGCATCTCCACTAAAAATACAAAATTACCCGGGTGTGGTGGCTCATGCCCGTGATCCCAGATACTGGGGAGGCTGATGCAGGAGAATCACTTGAACCTGGAAGATGGAGATTGCAGTGAGCCAAGATCACACCATTGCTCCCCAGCCTGGGCAACAAGAATGAAACTCCATCTCAAAAAAAGAAAAAAGAAAAAAGAAATCAAGTTGGTTCAATATTTATTCCTCTTGATACAGAAGGAACCGATATTTAAACATATTAAAATCTCCATATTTTTCTCAAATAATATAATGAACTTAGAATATTTTAATGCCAATCTCCTCTCTTCTTTGTGGTATTATCTTTTTTATTTTAAAAAAACTTTTTTAAAGACAGGGTTTTGCTCTCTGTCACCCAGGCTAGAGTGCAGTGGCATGATCATAGCTCACTGCAGCCTCAAGCTCCCGGGTTCCCACCTCAGCCTCCGAGTGGCTAGGACTACAGGCAAGTACTACCATGCCTGGCTAATAAAAAAAAAAAAAAAAAAAAAAAATTTGTAGAGACAGGTTCTCACTATGTTGCCTAGGCTGATCTCAAACTCCTGGACTCAAGCAATCTTCCTGCCTCAGACTCCCAAAGCCCTGGGATTACAGGTGTGAGCTACTATGCCCAGCCCTGAAGTATTATTTTCTAGAAAACAAGTTAATATATGTAAAGTGCTTAAAACAATGCCTGGCATGTAGCAAGCACTATATGGGTCTTCTATTATAAGTGGTTGCATTAAAGTGAAATTGGTCTTTTTCTTTTCTTGTTTTAAGTATGTAACACTTATTTACATTATTTAGCACAGGTTTGGCCATTTCTAGCTCCTCAAGTATGAACTCTCTCATTCTGTTATTCTCTTCCTCTGGAACTCTTGTTTAATGGCTGCTGCATCATTTCATTCTGTCCTCCCAACTCCATTTCTTTACCTCATTGTGATGCATTCTGGAAAATTTCTTCAGCTTTGTTTTCTAATTCACTAATTCTTTCTTTGGCTGTATCTAAAATACCGTTTAACTTATCCAATGATGTTTTTTCCTGTTCTGTAATTGTATTTTTATAGCTATAACTTTTGTTTAATTATTTTTCAAATCTGCCTATCCTGTTTTCATTTTATTCAGTCCTTACATTATGGTTTATAGCTCTTTTTTTTTTTTTCCTGTGAACACTTTAAACACTTAGCATTAGAGTACATTTTAGATTTTTCTATTAATTCTATTCCTTGGGAGGCTATTCTTCCTATTTCCTTCTGACTGTTGCTTTTCTAATTTTTGACCCCTTGTGAGCTCAACTCAGTAGGGGATGCTTTCCATGGGAGTCTCTCATTCCTAAATTGTAGAAACAATCCTACAGAGAGGCTTTGCATTTGCCTCTCTCAAGCTCCCGAGATGTGCCAGTTATGCTAATTTCTTGGCCCCCTTTGTAATTTCAAAACCCCTGCCCAAAGCATTGAAGGCCAACATCTGGCTCCAAAACTCCATGAGCCATTTCAACTTCTCCTCCCACTAACTCTCTCATTTTATGTTCCCTTTGTATTCCCAGCACCTGGAGATTTTCTGCTCTTATTTAAAGCTGGTTGAGTGTTCAAAGCATTATTGAACTATATTTTCTTCAGTGTCTCCATGTGTAGTCATTTCTTATATACTTTCTTATTTTCTCATTTGTTTATAGCACACAGTTTAGCAAATAACTGTACACTATCTTGTCCATTACTTAAGTGTGTACATTTTCTCTCCCTGACAATATGTAGATGCTCCTCATTATGGGCAGAATTGTCCTCCCAAAATTCATAAGCTGAAGTCCTAACCCTCAATTAGTATGACTGTATTTGGACATAGGATCTTTGAAGAAGCAGAGTTAAATGAGGTCATGGGAGCGGGCTCTATCCAATATGACTGGAGTCCTTATAAGAAGACAAGATCAGGACTAGGCATGGTGGCTCATGCCTATAGTCCCAGCACTTTGGGAGGCCGAGGTGCACGGATCACCTGAGGTCAGGAGTTTGAGACCAGCCTGGTCAACATGGCACAACCCCATCTCTACTAAAAATACAAAAATTAGCTGGGTGTGGTGGCGTGCACTTGTAGTCCCAGCTACTCAAGAGGCTGAGGCAGAAGAATTGCTTGAGACTGGGAGGCAGAGGTTGCAGTGAGCAGAGATCGCATCATTGCACTCCAGCCTGGGTGACAAGAGCAAGACTCCATCTCAAAAAAAAGAAAAAAAAAAAAAACCAAGATCAGGACACAGACACTCATAGAGGGAAGTCCACGTGAAGAAGCAGAGAAGGTGGCCATCTACAAGCCAGAGAGAGGCTTCCAAAGAAGCCAGTCCGGCTGACACCTTGATCTTGGACTTCAAGCCTCCAGAACTGTGAGAAAATTCATTGCTATGTTTTGAGCCCCCCAGTCTGTGGCAGTTTGTTGCAGCAGCCTGACCAGACTCACACATTTCCTTCCTTCATCTGTGTACTCAGCCAGCACATACTCAGCCCTCATACTGAGCCTATACACCCATGCCCAGCAGCAACTGCACACAGGGCTCACTGGAGACGCACTGACACCTCGACTCCTTTTCCCACCCACTGCCCGCGTGGGGCTGTGGGCCAGGCTGGTCCCTGTCCACTATTTGTAAGCCTTCCCAGCCCTTTCTCCCGCTCCTCTGCCTCCATCCCCTAAATAAAGCAGTCTTCACGCTGAGGCCTGGCCCTCTGCCCTCCCTCTGCAGGCTCCCTTCTCACTCCCTTCTCACTTGGTAAGCGCAGGGTGGTCCTTACCAAGGCTGCCCCTGCCCTCCCTCCAGGCCCAGCATCCAGGCTCAGCTCTTCCCCTGGCCCTGCTTCTTCCCACCCCTGTCCTTTCCATGGTCCTCTGGACACGCCCACGGGCAAGGCCGCAGCTTTCACTCCCCATGAAGAGGACAGCTTCTTCACGTCTCCAGTTTGGACCTCCTGGCCTCTCTGGCTCGGCTTTGACGTCTTCCTCTCCTCACCATCCACAGACAGTAAGTCCTGTTGATTCAGCCTCCCAGCTGTCTCCGCCTCTGCCCTCCCACGAGATCATGCCATTGCACTCCAGCCCGGGCAACAAGAGTGAAACTCTGTCTCAAAAAAAAAAAAAAAAAAAAAACAGCCAAAGAGAATCTTGCAGCCATGGTGTGGGTTATTGACTGGGGACCTGCTGCCCACCCACCCTGGCCTCAGCACGGGAATGACCTGGAGGGAGAGAGCCCTCAAGGGCTGAGATTAAACCCACCAGAGTGGAAATTGGGGGCCAAAAGTAAGCCCTCTAAAGCTCGGCAATGAACTTAATTTGGAAATGTCTAACATTCATAGGCTTGGTATTTATTCCACTTGTTTCCTAGATGGAAAATATAAATACCCAGCTTAGCTGGAGGTAGAGATGAGAGACACACCAGGGGCACTGCTTGGTCAGGCCAGGGGGTCATGGAAGGTCAAGGGGCCAGAGGTCTGGCTCAAAAGTGATGTTTTTTGTTTTTGTTTTTGTTTTTTTGAGACCGAGTCTCGCTCTGTCTTCCAGGCTGGAGTGCAGCAGCGCGATCTCGGCTCACTGCAATCTCTGCCTCCTGGGTTCAAGCAATTCTCCTCCCTCAGCCTCCCGAGTAGCTGGGATTACAGGCACGTGCCACCATGCCCAGCTAATTTTTCATATTTTAGTAGAGACAGGGTTTCACCGTTTTGGCCAGGCTGGTCTCAAACTCCTGACCTCAAGTGATCCGCCCACCTCGGCCTCCCAAAGTGCTGGGATTACAGGTGTGCGCCACTGCAACTGGCTGAAAGTGATGGTTTAAATGAATGCCCAAGAGAGAACCAAATGAAATGGGTACAGTTACCAAATAAAGTGACTCGATCTGAAACAGCTGATATCTAGACCGGATGAATTTGACCATCAGCCCAGGCTCTGGTGTCCTGGTTTTGCTCCTCCTCGGCAAGCCCCTGAAGGGCCCGGCTCCAAACCCAGTTGCTGGGTGGATTCCCCAGGCCCTGGGCCTGTGTCTCAACGGGTCTTACACCACCCAGCAGGCCAGGTCCTTCATGGTCTCCCCGGAACACAGACCCGAGAGGGCCCAGCCAACTTCAAAGTCCAGAGCAAGTGTCCCAGGGCAGAGGGGCCACCAGGCTTCAGGCAGGGAGGAGAGTGGGCACCTCTCCTGCTGTTTCCAAGACACTCCACTGAGGCACACACAGTCTGTTCAGAAAAACCCCTCAGGAGGACAGTCCCAAGGGTTTCCCACCTGACTGTGGGTGCTCCTTCCTCTCCTGGCCTGGGACCCCTTTCCTAACTCTCTCACCCTAGGCTCTCCCCGTTCTAGTCCAGAAACGCCCATGTCGTGAGGCCTTCCCCTCGGAATCACATTCCACCTCCGCCCAACGCCGGATTCTCCAATACTCACACAGACCCCGACTGCGGACCAGGAACCCCCACTCACTGTGAGGGAGGGGCTCTGGCCCTCACACAAGCACCCTGAGGCCATGCTGCAGACAGGCGCTGGGGGCAGTTGGAGTGGTCCCTGAAGCTGGGAGGGGCAGGGCAGCATCTCCAGTGGCTCTCATCTGCGTCCAGCAGGCAGATGGGGCTGTCACTGAAGTCAGGGAAAGGGGGAAACGAAGGGGCTCAGGGTGCCTTCCTGGGCAGGAAGGAAAGCCGGCTGTCAAGGAGAGCCCAGTGGTCAATCGTTGGTGTCTCCCAGAGTCTCCTCACTGCTGATTGCAACTCAGACAGCTGGGCCCAGCCTGAGTTCCCAAGTCAGCCAGGCAGCGGCAGGCCCAAGAACACGCATGCCTAGGAAGTCTCCAGCGACACTCTACTGCTAGGTTAGGACCATGCCTTGAGGACTGCTGAGGCTCAAGTTTTGCTCTCTGCATCTGGAGTCAGCGTCCTGGGTTCCTGTCCCAAGTCTGCCCCCTGATGGTAAGAAGTTGCTTCTTCAGCCAAATTTCATAATCAGTGGAGAGGTAATACATTTACCTCCTGGGGTAGGTGTAAAGATTAAGTGATATACTTGGGAAAATTAGCACAATTCCTGGCACACAGTAAGACTGAAGAAAAGTTCCTTATCAATTGGTTGAGGTGTGGTAATTTGGGTGGAGGAAGCTGCTGGGTTTTTTGTTTGTTTTTGTTTTTTTAATAAGCCCTATAGAATTATTTGGCTTTAAAAAACATTACCTGAGCCGGGCACGGTGGCTCACGCCTGTAATCCCAACACTCTGGGAGGCTGAGGCGGGAGGATCACCTGAGGTTGGGAGTTTGAGACTAGCCTGACCAACATGGTGAAACCCTGTCTCTACTGAAAATACAAAAAAAAATTAGCCGTGTGTGGCAGCCAGCGCCTGTATTCCCACCTACATGGGAGGCGGAGGCAGGAGAATTGCTTGAACCTAGGAGGCGGAGGCTGCAGTGAGCCAAGATCACGCCACTGCACTCCAGCCTGGGCGACAGAGCAAGACTCCGTCTCAAAAAAAAAAAAAAAAAGAAAAGAAAAAGAAAGAAAAGTAAAGATAAATAAATACATAATAAATAATAAATAAATACATAAAATTATATAAGATGTGGCTGGGCACAGTGGCTCATGCCTATAATCCCAACACTTTGAGAGGCTGAGGCGGGCGGATCTCTTGAGCCCAGGAGTTTAAGAAGACCAGCCTAGCCAACATGGTGAAACCCTAACTTTACTAAAAAAAAAAATACAAAAATTAGCTGGGCATGGTGGTGCATGCCTGTAGTCTCAACTTCTTGGGAGACTGAGGCAGAAGGATCGCTTAAGCCTGGGAGGCAGAAGTTGCGGTGAGCTGAGATTGTGCCACTGCACACCATCTAGCCTGGCAACAGAGGGAGACCCTGTCTGAAAAAAAAAAGTATATATATGCTCTAATGACATTGAAAATGAGAAATCAACAGTTCTTCCCTGATCGTTTAAACATGGAAACATCTGTGGAAGATTGTATTATTGTTCCCAATCATTCACTCCCCCTTCCTGAAAGCTGAGTCCACCTTCTCTCTTCTGGGGAAGGAGTATTCATCCAGCCCCACTGATCCCATGATGGCCTTTGCCAAGGGCACATGTGTGGACATGAGCCGTGCCTCTTCAGAGCAGAAACTGAGTGCCATTGCTCACTTGCTCTTGTCCTTGGCCACAAGACTGTATCCCACATGGGGGCTGTTGCTTTGGCTTGCAGTCTAGAATGAAGAAGAATTACAACCACACCTGACACACAGCCAAGAAGAGCCCAGCCACAACTAGCCTACAAAAGAAATGAAAAACGGGCTGGGCGCGGTGGCTCACACCTGTAATCCCAGCACTTTGGGAGGCCGAGGCGGGCAGATCACCTGAGGTTGAGAGTTCGAGACCAGCCTGACCAACATGGAGAAACCCCGTCTCTACTAAAAATACAAAAATTAGCCAGGCATGGTGGCACATGCCTGTAGTCCCAGCTACCCAGGAGGCTGAGGCAGGAGAATCATTTGAACCCGGGAAGTGAAGGTTGCGATGAGCCGAGAGAGTGCCATTGCACTCCGGCCTGGGCAATAAGAGCAAAACTCCGCCTCAAAAAAAAAAAAAAAAAAAAAAAGAAGAAGAAGAAAGAAAACAGGCCTGGAGCGGGGGCTCACGCCTGTAATCCCAGCACTTTGGGAAGCCAAGGCAGGCAGATCACCTGAGGCCAGGAGTTTGAGACCAGCCTGGCCAACATGGAGAAACCCCATCTCTACTAAAAATACAAAAATGAGTCCTTTTGGCCGGAACTGCCATCTTCCTGTAGCCATCTTCCTGTAAATCGCCAAAATTACGAACACAAAGGGAAAGAGGAGAGGTACCCGATATAGGTTCTCCAGGCCTTTTAGAAAACCTGGAGTTGTTCCTTTGGCCATGTATATGCAAATCTATAAGAAAGGTGATATTGTAGACACCAAGGGAACAGTACTGTTCAAAAAGGAATGCCCCACAAGTGTCACCATGGCAAAACTGGAAGAGTCTACAGTGTTCCCCAGCATGCTGTTGGCATTGTTGTAAACAAACAAGTTCAGGGCAAGATTCTTGCCAAGACAATTAATGTGCCTATTGAGCACATTAAGCACTCTAAGAGCCGAGATAGCTTCCTGAAACACATGAAGGAAAATTCTCAGAAAAAGAAAGAAGCCAGAGAAAGATACCTGGGTTCAACTGAAGCGCCAGCCCGCTCACTTGGTGAGAACCAGTGGGAAGGACCCTGAGCTGCTGGAACCTCTTCCTTATGAATTCATGGCATAATAGGTGTTAAAAAAATAACAGACCTCTGGACTGTAAAAATAATAATAATAATAATAATAATAATAATGGGCCAGGCACAGTGGCTCACGCCTATAGTCCCAGCACTTTGGGAGGCTGAAGCAGGCGGATCACCTGAGGTCAGGAGTTCGAGACCAGCCTGGCCAACATGGTGAAACACCGTCTCGAGTGAAATACAAAAATTAGCCGGGCACGGTGGCACACATCTGTAATCCCAGCTACTTGGGAGGCTGAGGTAGGAGAATTGCTTGAACCTGGAAGGCGGAGTTTGCAGTGAGCCAAGTTCATGCCTCTGCACTCCAGCCTGAGTGACAGAGCGAGACTCCATCTCAAAAAAATAAATAAATAAATAAGTAAATAAAATAAAAATACAAAAATGAGCCGGGCGTGGCAGCGGGCACCTGTAATCCCAGCTACTTGGGAGGCTGAGGCAGGAGGATCACTTGAACCCGGGAGGCAGAGGTTCCAGTGAGGCGAAATCACACCACTGCACTCCAGCCTGGGTGACAAAGTGAGACTCTGTCTCGAAAAAATAAATAAAATTTAAAAAATGAAAAACAGGCAAGAAATAAGCCTTTATCATTGTGAACCACTGAGATGTTGGGATGGTTTGTTATCACAGCTTAACCCTGTGAAAACTGACTAAAAAGCATCCTACGATAAATTGGTTAAATAAACTATGATGTGCCTATATGATGAGAATGTAGCTAGTAATTTTTTTATTTTTTTATTTTTATTTTTTTTTATATTTTTATTTTATTTTTATTTTTTGAGATGGGGTATCTTTCTGTTGCCCAGGCTGGAGTGCAGTGGTGCCATCTCAGTTCACTGCAACCTCCACCTCCCGGGTTCCAGGGATTCTCCTGCCTCAGCCTCTCAAGTAGCTGGGATTACAGGTGCGAGCCACCACACCCGGCTAATTTTTTGCATTTCTAGTAGAGACGGGGTTTCACCATGTTAGCCAGGATGGTCTCAATCTCCTGACCTCGTGATCTACCCACCTCGGCCTCCCAAAGTGCTGGGATTACATATTTTCATTTTTTTGAGACAGAGTCTTGCTCTTGTTGCCCAGGCTGGAGTGCAATGGCGCGATCTTGGGTCACTACAACCTCCGCCTCCTGGGTTCAAGCGATTCTCCTGCCTTAGCCTCCCGAGTAGCCGGGATTACAGGCACCCACCACCACGCCTGGCTAATTTTTGTATTTTCAGTAGAGACAGGGTTTCACCATGTTGGCCAGGCTGGTCTCGAACTCTTGACTTCAGGTGATTCACCTGCCTTGGCCTCCCAAAGTGCTGAGATTACGGGCATGATCCACTGTGCCCAGCCTGCAGCTATTAAATTTAAAGTTATATCTTAAACTGTATTAAATTTATATTTAAGTCTAAATTTATACAGCTATTAAAATTGTTTAAAGATAAAAATTGCTCAAAATATCATTTTCATAAGTGAACAAAAGCAAAGTTTAAAAGTGAAAGTACATCAGGATCTCAATATTGTAAATGCAAATATGACTTGTATATATATTGGCTGAAGTATGGTCATTTGAATGGTTACTTTTGGCTTTTCTTTTTTTTTTTGAGATGGAGTCTCACTCTGCTGCCCATTTCTCCTGCCTCAGCCTCCTGAGTGGCTGAGATTACAGGCACACACCACCACACCCAGTTAATTTCTGTATTTTTAGTAGCGATGGGGTTTCACCATGTTGGCCAGGCTGGTCTCGAACTCCTGACCTCAGATGATCCGCCCAACTCAGCCTGCAAAATTGCTGGGATTACAGGCGTGAGCCACCATGCCCGGCACTTGGGCACTTTTTAAAAAATAAAATGCAGAAAGCCCAGAATTGAGTGGCGATTTTCTCTAGAAAAAGGGATTGAGGGAAAAGCATGCCCACATGTTAACAGTGGTTCTCTCAAGGGGGTAGAATTGGGGAGGGTGGCTATTCCCCTTTATGCTCATCTACACGTTCCAGCTTATCTATAATGCCATGTAATACTTTCATATTTTGGAAAAATCATTATACTGCATGGGGATATCGAGAAGAATCACTGGCCAATGGCAGTGTGATGTAGGGAGGCAGGGCTACTGTGGGGAAGACAGTAGGGCCCAAGTCCCAGAAGCCCGTGGTGGGATGGGGAGGTGGGAGTAGAGAGGGGCTCTTCTGGCCTCCTTCGACCCAGACTCTCCAGGCATAGACTTAAGCCTACAGCTTTGAAGGTCCTGTGAAAATGTGTGTGACTTTTAAAAAATTAATTGACTCTTGGCCGGGTGCAGTGGCTCACACCTGTAATCCCAGCACTTTGGGAGGCCGAGGCAGGTGGATCACCTGAGGTCAGGAGTTCAAGGCCAGCCTGGCCAACATGGTGAAACCCCATCTCTACTAAAAATACCAAAATTAGCAGGACGTGGTGGCATGTGCCTGTAATCTCAGCTACTCGGGAGGCTGAGGCAGGAGAATCACTGAACCCGGGAGGTGGAGGTTGCAATGAGCTGATATCGAACCACTGCACTCCAGCCTGGGCAACAAGAGTGAATCTCCATATAAAAAAAAATTAATTGACTCCAAATATAAAAATTAAAATGCCATTTCAAAGTTAATAGATGTTTAAGTGTCTAGGAATTGTAACCTTATGTCAAAAGTCAAATACAGTGGCTGCTTAATGGGTATGGGTTGCCATCCGGTGATGAAAAAGCTCTGGGACTAAGTAGTGGTGATGGTCGCACAATATTGTGAATGGTCTTAATACCACTGAATTCTGCACTTTAAAATGGTACGTTTTATGTGTATTTGACCACCAAAACAAAACAAAAACAAAAAGTTCAATTTCAGTGCAATTCAACTCTTATATAATTACTGCAGATGGAACTCACACTTAGTGGGGGGTTTGGATGACCTTCTGTGTATTGAATACAATGCTAACCGGACCCCAAAATTAAATTGCTCTGGAAGAGGCAGGGGTTGCTAATGATTCCTGATCTCCTGTCACCGGACACCTTGTGGCGTGACAGTGAATGGGCAGCTTTTGGGGTAAGGGTGGGAGTGAGGTACAGAGCACAAACCTCCTATTCACCTTGCCACTTGGGGTCTGGGGTTCAGACTCAAGTCTGAGGGATCAGCCAACCCGTAGAATCACAGGCTGCGCTCTCCTGAGATGCCATCAAACCAGCACTTGGAGGCAGCAGAGAGCTGGATCTGGCTGGGGAGGACATCTGGGTTTCTCCCCATATCCAGGGCTCCTCCCACCCACCCCCACTCTCTTGCCCCTGCCCAACCCTACCAAGACAGTCTCATCAGTTTGGTTTTCAGAAGATGATGCCATTTCTTTCAGGAAAATTTTTTGCAAGTAAAACCTGAGTGTTCCACCAGCTCCTTCCAGTGGGATATTCAAGAGTATTCAAGCAAGACCAGTTTTTACATGTTAAACACATTCCATAATTTAAAACATGTTTTGAATTTCCTCTGAGACAATCCATATGGGTAATTTCAGGAGTTGGCCTAATAAAGCTCACATCCTATTTTTGTGGGGTATTAATTTTAAGACTTTTCACCTGATACTCATTATGCTGATGTCTTTAAAATGCTAGGAAACTTTAATAGTAAGACTGGTGGCAACGAATGTTTCTTTCTTTCTTTCTTTTTTTTTTTTTTTTTTGGACACGTAGTTTTGCTCTTGTTTCCTAGGCTGGAGAGCAATGACACGATCTTGGCTCACTGCAACCTTTGCCTCCCCGGTTCAAGCGATTCTCCTGCCTCAGCCTCCCGAGTAGCTGGGACTACAAGTGCATGCTACTGCGCCCAGCTAATTTTTGTATTTTCAGTAGAGATGGGGTTTCACCACGTTGTCCAGGCTGGTCTCGAACTCCTGATGTCGGGTGATCTGCCTGCCTCAGCCTCCCAAAGTGCTGGGATTATAGGTGTGAGCCACCACGCCCATCCAAGAATGTTTCTTTATAATACTGAAAAGGTTAACTTGGTGCAGATGGGAGCAGCCAGAGAAAACCATTCATAGAAAGCAGTGATAGTCAGCTGGGCACGGTGGCTCACACCTGTAATCCCAGCACTTTGGGAGGCCCAGGTGGGAGGATCACCTGAGGTCAGAAGTTCGAAACCAGCCTGGCCAACATGGCGAAATCCCATCTGTACTAAAAATACAAAAATTAGCCAGGCATGGCAGCAGGTGCCTGTAACCCCAGCTACTCAGGGAGGCTGAGGCACGAGAATCACTAGAACCTGAGAGGCGGAGGTTGCAGTGAGCCAAGATCATACCACTGCACTCCAGCCTGTGTGATAGAGCAAGACTCCGTCTCAAAAAAAAAAAAAAAGAAAGAAAAAAAAGAAAGCAGTGATAGTCACAGGTCTCTTCTAAGATGCTTGGTATCAGTTGGCCCTTACTATGTAACAAACCACCTCACAACTGAATAACTTAAAGCAACGGCTGGGCTGTGGCTCACGCCTGTAATCCCTGCATTTTGGGAGGCCAAGGCCGGCAGATCACTTGAGGTCAGGAGTTCAAGACCAGCCTGGCCAACAGGGCGAAACCTGTCTCCACTAAAAATACAAAAATTAGACAATTAGACAAGTGTGGTGGTGGGTGCCTGTAATCTAAGCTACTGGGGAGGCTGAGGCAGGAGAATCACTTGAACCCAGGAAGCAGAGGTTGCAGTGAGCTGAGGTTTTACCACTGCACTCCAGCCTGGGTGACAGAGTGAGACTGTCTCAAAAAAAAAGCAACTACTATTATTATTATTATTGTTATTATTATTATTATATTTGGGTTGGGCTCAGCTGAGTGTTTCTGACGCAGGATAGGCAAGCCCCAAAACTGGGGCTTAGGGCCGGGCATGGTGGCTCACGCCTGTGATCCCAGCACTTTGGGAGGCCGAGGCGAGTGGATCACGAGGTCAGGAGATCGAGACCATCCTGGCTAACACGGTGAAACCCCATCTCTACTAAAAATACAAAAAATTAGCCAGGTGCGATTGCAGGCGCCTGTAGTCCCAGCTACTTGGGAGGCTGAGGCAGGAGAATGGCGTAAACCCAGGAGGCAGAGCTTGCAGTGAGCCAAGATGGCGCCACTGCACTCCAGCCTGGGCAACAGAGCAAGACTCTGTCTCAAAAAAAAAAAAAAAAAAAAACTGGGGCTTAGCCTGAGAGGGTTCTTGGCTTTGCCCAGGAAACAATTCAAAGGTAAGCCAGTGGTGTTAAACAGCAACTTCTATTGACACAGCCATGCACAGCAGCAGCAGAGGTGCTGCTCCTAGTGGAGTGGGGCTGCCCCATAGACAGGGTGCCCAGAATAACAGCTCACGGGCTGTTCTGCACTCATATTTATATCCACTTTTAATTACATGCAAATTAAAAAACAGTTGGCTGGGCGTGGTGGCTCACGCCTGTAATCCCAGCACTTTGGGAGGCCGAGGTGGGCAGATCATGAGGTCAAGAGATCAACATCATCCTGTCCGACATGGTGAAACCCCATCTCTACTAAAAATACAAAAATTAGCTGGGTGTGGTGGTGTGTGCCTATAGTCCTAGCTATTTGGGAGGCTGAGGCAGGAGAATCACTTAAACCCGGGAGGCAGAGGTTGCAATGAGCCAGGATTACACCACTGCACTCCAGCCTGGCGACAGAGCAAGATTGCATCTCAAAACAAACAAACAAACAAAGTTTATGCAGAAATTTCTAGGATGAGGGTGGTAACTTCTGGGTTGTTGGCTTGTTGCCATGGAAAGGGATGGTAAATTCCAGATGTTGCCATGGCAATGGTAAACTAACATGGGCACGCTGGTGGGAGGGTCTTATGGAAAGCTGCTTCTACCCCCAACCTGTTTTAGCTAGTCCTCAATTTGGTCAGGTGTTTGAGCCCTGCTTGCAGAGTCAACTCCTACCTCCTGCCTCAGTTTTTCTGCTGGTCTCACCTGGTTCACTATGTGGCCATAGCTGGCAGGTGGGCTGCAGCTGGTTGGTCTGGGTCCCAGATGGCCTCACTCACATGTCTGCATTTGGCTGGGATGGTGGGGGCAACCGGAGCCAGGTTAATCTCCCTCATCAAGCAGACCAGACTTCACACGGCAGCTGGGCTCCAAAAGAAGAAAGAGAGGCCAAGCCCCAGCACACAAATGCTTTTCCTATTATTTTTATTCTCAGACCTCTCAGGGATGAACACAAATGCTTTCTATGCCTCTGCTTGTGTCATGCTCCTTACTGTCCCCTTGACAAAAGCAAGTCATAAGGCTAAGCCCTGATTCAGGTAGTGGAGAAAATACCTTCTTTTGAAAGAAGGAGCTGCAAAATGTCGTGGACTATAAAAAAGTATCTGGCTGGGTTGCCGCGGCTCACCCTTATAATCCCAGCAAGTTGGGAGGCCAAGACGGGAGGATCACTTGAGCTTGGAGTCTGAGACCAGCCTTGGCAACTTAGTGAGACCTGATCTCTACAGAAAAATTTAAAAATTAGCCAGGTACTATGGCTCATGACTGTAGTCCCAGCTACTCGGGAGGCTGAAGGGTGAGGATCACTTGAGCCTGGGAGGTGGAGTTTGCAGTGAGACAAGATGGTGCCACTGCATTCCAGCCTGGGCAACAGAGCAAGACCCTGTCTCAAAAAAAATAGATGATAAAAGTATGTCTTCCACATGCTGTCTCCTCTGTTGCCACCACCAAGGATACCCTTACAAATAGGCAGGAATGGATGGCAGGCACTTGCCAACTAACAGTAATCCCATACTCCTGGGATAGAGTTCAAGGTGATTAAATGTGCATTTTCCCAGATGTATCTGGGGACACCAGTCCCATGAAGTAAGATGCTATGGGCTACAATTTGTCCCCACCTCCGAATTTATATATTGAAGCCTTAACCCTCAATGCGACTGTATTTAGAGACAGGACCTTTAAGGAGGTAATTAAGGTTAAATGAAGTTATAAGGGTGAGACCTTAATTCAGTAGGACTGGTGTCCTCATAAGAAGAGACATCAGGAGTGCACATGCTCGGAAAAAAAGGCCACATGTGAGGCCACAGGGAGAAGGAAGTCGTCTGCAAGCCAGGAGAGGCCTCACCAGAACCAACCCTGCTGGCACCTTGATCTTGGACTTCCAGCTTCCAGAACTGTGAGAATATAAATTTGTGTTGTTTAAGCCACCTTGTCTGTGGTTTTTGTTATGGTAGCCCAAGCTGAATAATACATAAGGGTTCCCACGTTAAATAAGTCTGGGAAACGCTGTGTGCAGTACTGGCCTTCCCCCACTCCCCTGGTGATTCACAAAGCTCTTTAGCCTCTTAAAGGCTCAGAGAAGTTCCTCAGCAAAGAAATTTCTAGTTTCACACAGTGTTTCTCAAATGTATTTGAACATTAGATCTTTTCTCTCTTTTTTTTTTTTTTTTTTGAGATGGAGTCTCGCTCTGTTGCCCAGGCTGGAGTGCGGTGGCGTGATCTCGGCTCACTGCAAGCTCCACCTCCCGGGTTTGCGCCATTCTCCTGCCTCAGCCTCCAGAGTAGCTGGGACTACAAGCACGGCGCTCACTACCATACCCAGCTAATTTTTTAATTTTTTGTAGGAACGGGGTCTCACTTTGTTGCCCAGGCTGATCTTGAACTCCTGGACTCAAGTGATCGACCCGCCTCACCCTCCCAAAGTGCTGGGATTACAGGCGCAAGCCACCGTGCCCAGCCTGGATCTCATTCTCAATCCCCTTTCTCTCATCAGGAGTCCAGTCATTGGGTTTAGGGCCCACCCTAAATCCAAGATGATGTCATCTCAAGATCCTTAATTTATTACATCTGCAAAGACCCTTATTCCATATAAGGTCACATTCACAGGGTCCAGGCACACATGTCTATTGAGGGGCACAGTTCAATCCACTGCAGAAGCTAAAGAACAACCAAGGTGGCCGCTGAGTGTGGACACAGCGCTGGGGGTGAGGGCCCCGCCCCCAGGCTGGTGTCTGCAAGCTGAGGGTCCATCCCCTCCAGGGGACTTGCTGGGGAGAACACCCTCTCCGCCTAACAGTGCTGGCTGCCAAGTCCTCATTTCCTAAACTCTGCTGACCAGCCCCCACCAACACTTTTCGGTTTGCGCCAGGTGGGGCCTATTGCTCTCTTCCTTCTAAATGTGACTTGACTTCCTGACTCTGCCCTTCCTGTTTTGTCCTGGAAGACAAGGCCTGTCTTTCTGGGAAACATTTGCAAAAAAGCAATGCTCACCTGGTGGCAGCACGGCAGGCAGGTTCCCACAGGGCCCTCCTGGAGACCTCCTCCCACAGCCCCCTTCCTGCATGCTGCTCTCCTGCCCAGAACCCTTCACTACTCCCAGGGCCTCCAGGAGGAAGTAAGACCTCCTGCTCCTCCTTCCAGAGTTAGCCTTCCAGGATTTAGGGAGTGTGTTCCTGCAGCTTCCCCCCAGGGTCCCACCTCTGTCTGTGTTGGTGCTGCTCCGCCTGGCTGGCACCCCACTCCATCCTCCCCACACCTGTCCAAGCCACACAGAGGGTGGGCTCCAGGGTTCTGCAGGTTCCTGCAGTGCAAATAAACACAGATCATCCAGTTCTTAGAGGTGAGCTCAGAGAGTCCATGCTAGTACATTTTTCCATGGAGGGGGCTTCCCCAAATCACTCCCTCCTGACTCAAAGAGGCTAAAAGCCACAGGTTTAGCCCTGAGGCTCAGAGTAACTCTCCCTTAGCTAGTAGCCCCAAGGAAAGCTGGCTAAGGTGGAAGAACCCCTCTCTCCACCCGCTCTGCATTGTGGGGACCAAGGCCCTGGTGAGGGCAGGTGCAGGGAGGATTGGAGAAAGCAGCAGTGAGGTGTGCCCTGAGAGCCATGGACCATCCGCAGGTGCTGGCCTGGAGGCAGGGCCCTCGGGTGCCCCAGGGGAGGAGAGCTGGCTCCCTGCAGAGGACTGAGAGCTGCAAGAAGGAGGAGTAAGGATGGCTTGGGCTCTACCCCCGGGACGCAGATGACTAGCCAATCTCTCCTGGGCCTGGGAGAGAGCTGGAGAGCCTCAGGACAGAACCTGGCACCCCCGACAGGACCCCGTGGTTTGGCCTCTGCTGGTCTTGCCTGTAGGTCTTGACAACATCCCAGCTCCTGGGGATCCACATGCTTCTGGGAACATCCATTTGACCATGGGCTGTGTTGTGACGACAGGTGTCAGGCCTCTGAGCCCAAGCTAAGCCATCATATCCCATGTGACCCGCACGTACACATCCAGAAAGCCGGTTCCTGCCTTAACTGATGACATTCCACCACAAAAGAAGTGAAAATGGCCTGTTCCTGCCTTAACTGATGACATTGTCGTGTGAAATTCCTTCTCCTGGCTCATCCTGGCTCAAAAGCTCCCCTACTGAGCACCTTGTGACCCCCCACCCTGACCGCCAGAGAACAACCCCCCTTTGACTGTAATTTTCCTGCACCTACCCAAATCCTATAAAACGGCCCCACCCCTATCTCCCTTCGCTGACTCTCTTTTTGGACTCAGCCCGCCTGCACCCAGGTGATTAAAAGCTTTTATTGCTCACACAAAGCCTGTTTGGTGGTCTCTTCACACGGACGCGCATGAAAACAGGAGAGTGACTTGTCTCTCAAATAGAATGACACAGGTTTTTGCAGGCACACCCCGTCTTTAATCTCTGTGATTCTATCCAGTGTTTAAAGGATTCACAGGACTCATAAGGGAATGAGGGATGGAGGGGCGCTCCACCATGTGGACACATCATAGTTTGACTTCCAGCCTCTCCAGGCTGGCCTGCACCTGGGCCCCCTTAGGCCAATGCATGGCCACCCTCCAGGCCTCTGGGGGCCCTGGGATGACCCACCTCCCGGAGCTCTCGGGCAGGCTAACCTGAGATTGTCACTGAAAAAAAAAAAAGTCAAACTCTGTAAAATATTTAAAGATGTTTATTCTGGCCGGGCGCGGTGGCTCACGCCTGTAATCCCAGCACTTTGGGAGGCAGAGGTGGGTGGATCATGAGGTCAGGAGATCAAGACCATCCTGGCTAACACGGTGAAACCCCATCTCTACTAAAAATACAAAAAATTAGCCGGGCATGGTGGCGGGTGCCTGTAGTCCCAGCTACTCTGGAGGCTGAGGCAGGAGAATGGCTTGAACCCGGGAGGCGGAGCTTGCAGTGAGCCAAGATTGCACCACTGCACTCCAACCTGGGCGACAGAGCCAGACTCTGTCTCAAAAAAAAAAAAAGATGTTTATTCTGAGCCTGAGTTACAGTCTCAAGAGGTCCTGAGAACATGTGCCCAAGATAGTTGGGTTACAGCTTGATTTTATACATTTTAGGAGGACAGAAGTTACAGGCGGATATCAATCAATTCATGTGAGGCGTATATCAGTTTGGTCCAGAAAGGCAGGAAACCTCAAAGCTGGGGGGCTTCCAGGTCATAGGTCGATTCAGAGATTTTCTGATTGACAACTGTCTGAAAGAGTTGGGTTTTTTTGTTTGTTTGTTTTTGAGACGGAGTCTCGCTCTGTCGCCAGGCTGGAGTGCAGTGGCGTGATCTCGGCTCACTGCAAACTCTGACTCCCTGGTTCAAGTGATTCTCCTGCCTCAGCCTCTCGAATAGCTGGGATTACAGGTATGCACCACCACACCTGGCTCATTTTTGTATTTTTAGTAGAGACAAGGTTTCACCATATTGGTAAGGCTAGTCTTGAACTCCTGACATCAGGTGATCCACCTGCCTCAGCCTCCCAAAGTGCTGGGATTACAGGTGTGAGCCACCACACCCGGCCAAGAGTTGTTATTATCTAAAGACCTAGAACCAATGGAAAGGAGTGTGTGGGTTAAGATAAGGGGTTGTGTAGACCAAGGTTCTTATTGTGTACATGAAGTCTCATAGGTGACTGCCCTTAGAGGCAAAAAAAAATGGCACATGGTTCCTATTCAGATCTTTTTTTTTTTTTTTTTGAGTTGGACTCTCGCTCTTGTGGCCCAGGCTGGAGTGCAGTGGCATGATCTTGCCTCACTGCAACCTCTGCCTCCCAGGTTCAAGCAATTCTCCTGCCTCAGCCTCCCAAGTAGCTGGGATTACAGGCACCCACCACCAAGCCTGGCTAATTTTTGTATTTTTAGCAGAGACGGGATTTCGTCACGTTGGCCAGGCTGGTCCCAAACTCCTGACCTCAGGTGATCCGCCCGCCTCGGCCTCCCAAAGTGCCGGGATTATAGGCGTGAGCCACCACACCCTGCCCCTCCTATTCAGATCTTTAAAAGGAGCTGGACTCTCAGCTAATCACTTCAGGATAAGAAAAAGATCTGGAAAGGACAGGGCTTCTCTATAGAACATAAATTTCCCCCACAAGAGGAAGCTTTGCAGGGCCGTTTCAAAATATCTCAAAGAAATATATTTGGGAGTAAAATGCTTTCATTTCTTTCAGGGCCTACTGTCATGTGATGCTGTACTAGAGTCAGTTTGGAATTTGGTATTTATTGCTACGAAGAGTCTGCTTGATCAGTCTTAAGATCTCTGTTTTAATGTTAATGCTGGACAGTTGTGCCTGAACTGCGAAGGGAGGAGAGTGTGATGAGCATGGCCGACACCCCCGCTTCCCATCATGGCCTGAACTAGTTTTTCAGGTTTACTTTGGAATCCCCTTGGCTGAGAGGAGGGGACCATTCAGTCAGTTGGGGAGTCTTAGAATTTTATTTTTGGTTTACAGGGCTGGAGGCTAGCAAAGTTGACTGGAGGGCTGGGGCGGTGGTAGAGGGTGTGTATGTGGTATGGAGAGGGCTGAAGCACCCTTTGTTTCAGAGATGAATGGGAGGGATGGTCTCTCAGTTCAATTTGCTTCCCCACTCTATGGGTGTTTGGGTGGCCCCAGGAATCCTATTTGCATAAGGGGTCAAAGCCTCCTGGGGACTTGGGAAGAAGGAATTTATTTTAACTTGCAAATGTGTCCTAATAATTAAGTAATACTGAAAGGGCAAATGAATTGTATGAATTTAAACATGTTCAAAAGGTCAAAAGAAAAAACTTGCCCACAATTCTACCGTGACTAGAATTCTGTCTCTGACACTGGCTGCCCATTTGTTGTTATTTGTCTCGCATTGTACACTTTTAACTTTCAGGACAGTCTCTTAAAGCAAGAGACATTTACTGTAGAAAAACTAGAAAATGCAGCTAGCCCAAGGAAAACAATTTTATTCAGTCACTTGGAATCCTACTACCTGAAGGATCTTGTTTTTGTGTCTTATATTTATTTGACTGCTGATACGTTTAAACATTTTTGCAGGTTTATTAGCTATCTGGATTTCTTTGGGGAATAGTCTGTTTTTGTCTTTTGCATATTCTGTTACTGGTTATCTAATGGTGCCTTATTAATCTGTTTGGGGTCTTTATATTGTGTTGATGTCAACCCGTCATGGTATTTGTACAAATATTTTTTTCCAGTCTGTGGTTTGTTCTTAAAAATTTTAGAGTTTTTTTTTTTTTTTTTTACCTATGTCTGTTTTCCCCTTTGAAATTACTCTACTGGCTAGGTGCACTGGCTCACGCCTATAATCGCAGCACTTTGGGAGGCCAAGGCGGGAGGATCACTTGAGGTCAGGAGTTCGAGACCAGCCTGGCCAATATGGTGAAACTTCATCTCTCCTAAAAATACAAAAATTAGCCAGCATGGTGGTGCATGCCTGTAATCCCAGCTACTCAGGAGGCTGAGGCAGGAGAATCACTTCAACATGGGAGATGGAGGTTGCAGTGAGCTGAGATCGCACCACTGCACTCCGGCCTGAGAGACAGAGTGAGACTTCGTCTAAAAAAAAAAAAAAAAGAAGAAAATAAATTATTTTAGGATCACCTCAGAGTGGGCTAGATGCTCCTCCACTTACAATGGGGTTGGGTCCCAATAAACCCATTGTAAGTTGGAAATATCATAAGAGGAAAATGCACTAAATACACCCAGAACATCATCACTTAGCCTCACCTACCCTACACATGCTCAGAGCACTGCAACCAGCCTGCAGTTGGGCAAAATCACAGGCAGCACAGCCCACGGTGGAGCAGAACACTCACCCTCTGATCGCGTGGCTGGCCCAGAGCCTCAGCTCCTGTCACCCAGCATTGCAGAGAGGATCCCACCGCGTATTCCCAGCCCAGGAAAAGATCAAAGTTTGAAGTATGGTTTCTACTGAATGCAGATCACTTTCACACTATCAGAAAGTCGAAAATCATAAATCAAGTCATCCTGCCAGGCGCGGTGGCTCACGCCTGTAATCCCAGCACTTTGAGAGGCTGAGGGGGGTGGATCACCTGAGGTCAGGAGTTCGAGACCAGCCTGACCAACATGGAGAAACCTCGTCTCTACTAAAAATACAAAATTAGCCGGGTATGGTGGCGCATGCCTGTAATCTCAGCTACTTGGGAGGCTGAGGCACAAGAATCGCTTGAACCTGGGAGGTTGCGGTGAGCAGAGATTGTGCCATTGCACTGCAGCCTGGGCAACAAGAGCGAAACTCTGTCTCAAATAAATAAATAAATAAAGTCATCCTAAGTTGGGGGACCATCTGTACCGGCTTTTATGTTTAGAAAGTACTTCTTCTGGCTGGGTGTGGTGGCTCACACCTGTAATCCCAGCACTTTGGGAGGCCAAGGTGGGCTGATCGTCTGAGTTCAGGAGCTCAAGACCACCCTGGGCAACATGGTGAAACCCCGTCTCTACTAAAATACAAAAAATTAGCCAGGCATGGTGGCGTATGCCTGCAGTCCCAGCTACTCTGGAGGCTGAGGCAGGAGAATCACTTGAGCCTGGAAGGCAGAACTTGCAGTGGGCCGAGATTGCACCACTGCACTCCAGCCTGGGCTACAGAGTGAGACTCCAACTCAAAAAAAAAAAAAAGAAAAAAAAGGACTTTTTCTTCCCCAAATCATGTATTTTATTTTTTAGTTTGCTTGTCTCTCTCTCTCTCTCTCTCTCTCTCTCTCTCTCTCTCTCTCTCTCTCGCTCTCTCTCCTTGCATTTACCTCTCTGAGCCATCTGGCAGTGAGAGTGAAGGGCTAACCCAGTGTTTTCCAAATACTTAGCAATCGTCCCAGCACCATTTTGTAACTCAGCCCTCCACTGTCCCTGCTCTCTGCATCCTCAAGGGCAGTCTCTGCCTGCTCCAAGCCAACACGCTGGGGAAAACAGCACCCAGGTCCTGCAGTCGCCCCCAAGCCAGCGCTCACACAAAAGCTTGAGCAAACAAGGTGGGATTTTTGACGTTGTGGAGGAGAAGGCAAGGCATTTACCTTGGGGACCTCAACACAAACAACTTGAAAATCCCCTTGGCGTTTCTGTTCTCCCCAAGTCCCAGCTGCTCCACCCGGGGAGGCCTGACCTTCCCCCTTCCCAGCACTGCTGGCCTCACTGCTCACCTCCAATACCCCCATTTCCCAGGAACTTCCACTCCTCGCCCCTCGCTCCTGCAGAACAACTGGGCTGTACCGCAGCCCCTGCCCAAACCCAACCTCTTCCAGACAGAGGCCCTGTAACAGCATCCACCCTCCCTAGAAAGCAGGGTGGCAGCGTCCTTTGGAACTTGAGAATGCATTTGGGTCCCCAGCCCCTATCCCGTGGGGCTTATTAACCTGTTTCTTCCAAACAAATCCAGTGTGTGTTCTAAGGGGAATTCCCACACCAGCTGCGAGTGCTGCTCCAGCTCCTGGGTTTCTTACACATTCGGGGAGTGGGAGTACTGGGGAGACATGGAATCTGGAGGTCCCCTAGAGGGCTGGTGATCAGAGGGGCTGCCCTGAGAGCTGAGAGCTGGGACAGAGCACCCCTTGGGACAGTCAGCCCGATGACCCAGGTTCCCAAGGACCTTCCCAGGTCCCCCCACCCCCGCACCGCCCCAAAGAGGCCTCGTTGGCAGGCAGGGGCCATGTGCACTGCCCTCCTCAAGGTGGGCGTGGCCATGGGGGCATGCAGACAGGGAGAGCTGAGCCCTGGAAATGTCCAGGCCCACACACCCAGAAGCAGCCATGGGAGGCCCAGTGGGTCCAGATCCCCGTGGCCACCCGGAGGTGGCAGCAGCTAGAGCAGGGACCACAGTAAGCAGTGCCCATCACAGCAGGTGGAGACAGAGAGTGGCTGCAGCAGGGACACAGGGCTGAGGAGGGGTGTGCCTAACTGTGATAAACAAAGTTCCGAGCTTCCCTAAAGGGTGTGCTGGTTCCACAACGTCAGCCTGCACAATCTTGCAGTAATAGTCAGGAACGTGGGCTAGACACGAAGCTCGAAGCTCAAAGCTCTGCTGTCCTCTTTGCTGAGCCACGGTTTCCTCACCTGTAAAATGGGGATAATAACAGTACCTACCAGCCGGGCATGGTAGTTTATGCCTGTAATCCCAGCACTTTGGGAGGCCGAGGCAGGTAGATCACCTGAGGTCAGGAGTTTGAGACCAGCCTGGCTAACGTGATGAAACCCTGTCTCTACAAAAAATACAAAAATTATCCGGGCGTGGTAGTGCACACCTGTAGTTCCAGCTGCTCAGAAGGCTGAGGCAGGAGGATCACTTGAGTCTGGGAGGTGGAGGTTGCAATGAGCTGAGACTGCACCACTGCACTCCAGCCTGGGCAACAAAGCAAGACTCGGTCTCAAAAAAAACAAAAACAAAAAACAAACAGAAAAACATCACCTACCACCGAGGGCTCTTGGGAGGATTAAGTAGTGCTGCGTCTGACAGTGTCCGGGGTCAAGACTCAATAATGGGTCACGTCCTTAGAGGTTCTGTTAGCTCCCTGGGCTGCGTAACAAATGACCACAGACCAGGCACCTTACAACAACACAAATGTATTATCCCGCAGTTCTGGAGGCCAGAAGTCCGCAGTGAAGGTGCTGGCAGGGCTGCACTCTGCCTTGACTCTTCTAGCTTCTGGTGGCTCCAGGAGCTCTTGGCTCTCACTCCATTCTGTCCTCACAGGCCCACCTTCCCTGTGTTGTGTGTTCTCCTTTCTCCTCTTTTTTTTTTTTTTCTGAGATGGAGTTTCACTCTTGTTTCGTAGGCTGGAGTGCAATGGCACAATCTTGGCTCACTGTAACCTCTGCCTCCCGGGTTCAAGCAATTCTCCTGCCTCAGCCTCCTAAGTACCTGGGATTACAGGTGCACGCCACCACACCCAGCTAATTTTTGTATTTTTAGTAGAGACGGGGTTTCACCATGTTGGTCAGGCTGATCTTGAACTCCAGACCTCATGATCCACCCACCTTGGCCTCCCAAAGTGCTTTGATTACAGGCATTAGCCACCGTGCCCAGGGGTATCCTCAACTTAATTATATCTACAAAGACCATTTAGTCCAAATAAAGTCACATTCACACATCCCAGGAGTTAGGATATGGATCTATCTTTTAGGGGCCTCAATTCATCCCACTACAGACGCCAACTTACTGAATCGGTTCATCAATTCTCTGTTCGCTAGTGTAGACTGGGGGTCGGGGATGGCAGCTTTTGCTTTTTTGAATGGTGAGTCTTTCCATGCTGAATTTAAGTGAGGAATCTGGCCATAGGTGAGGGGCAGTGCCAAGGAAGGCTCTGCAGATGGGTGTGGGAGGGGACTGTGGGAGTGATTTATGGACCAGTGTAGGCAAGAGTCTAGGGATGGAGGGTTCCAGCACCCAGAGCAGGAGAGAGGTGACCCGAGAGCTGCGGCCATGGCAGCCGGAGGAGCCAGAGTGCTCCCAGAGAGGCAGTGTGGTGGGGCCCGGCCACTTAGGTTCCCTGGGTGACTTTCAGGCTAGGGCTGCTGTTTCTCAGGGTCCCTTTGGTGGTTAGTCACAGGAAGCCCTGGTTCAACTGGCTGAAGCAACATGGAAACAATCACCACCCATCACAGGAAGTCCGGTGGCTGGGTGGCTGCAGGCGCAGTTTGATCAAGGCTTTGCCCTGCTTTTCTGCAATCTCCCTGGTTCGGCCATTCTCTATGTAGGGCTTTTCTCAGACCAGATGCCCTCATGGTCACAAGAGGCCTAACTGGATATGATCATTTATAGGAGGAGAGGAAGACCATGACTTCCTGGGCCTCCTAATGAGTGAGGAAACCCCCCACGGGGGCTCCAGGGAGCCTCCCCTTGCTCTCACAATTCCACAGCCAGGACTGCATGAAGGCCCTGAGCACAGGCCTGAGCCAGTGATGCCCAGGGAAATGGCTGAGACCACAGGAACCCACCCCTGGAGCTAGACTGGGGCCAGGCCCCTGAAATATCTGAAAATCAGTGTTCTTTGTGGGGAGGAAGAGGATGGCTAGTACATGGCACCCAGGTCACCGTGTGAAATGGTGGAGCAGCAGCCCGTTGGCACAGCCCCAGCAGGGCCAGCCTCAAAATGAGGGGCCACAAGCTAAGAGCAGGTACCCAGGAAGAAAGGGCTCCTGTGCAGGCCATGGTGGTTTGCTGGGAGAGGGGCCCTGAGATCTCACTTCCCGGATGTTGGGGCTGGGGCACTTGGGGTGAGCACTGGAGGGCATGGACAGACAGGGAGATAGCAGTATCCACAGCCCCTCCTCCTCCCCCGCTTCCCCATGAAGGCTGCTATCTGGCTTGGAGGATCCTTTGATGGGGAGGGGTGGGGCGAGGCTGTGGGAAAGTGGGCCGAGGCTGGGAGCACCTCCTCTGCTTCCTTGGGTGAAGAGCCTGGACAGATGGGGCTCTGCTTCTGCCCTGATCACCCCCACCCTGGGTCTCCAATTCCTTGTTTGAAGACGGGGGACAAGGGTGTCAGCTCTGTCAGTCCCCTCCTAGCTATGGATATCACCACAGGCAGACGTTCACTACGAGAGAATCTTGGGCTCACTTGATGAGAAAACTCCACCCCAGGCCGGGCGCGGTGGCTCACGCCTGTAATCCCAGCACTTTGGGAGGCCGAGGCGGGCGGATCACGAGGTCAGGAGATCGAGACCTTCCTGGCTAACATGGTGAAACCCCGTCTCTACTAAAAATGCAAAAAATTAACCGGGCGTAGTGGCGGGCGCCTGTAGTCCCAGCTACTCGGGAGGCTGAGGCAGGAGAATGGCGTGAACCCGGGAGGCGGAGCTTGCAGTGAGCTGAGATTGCGCCACTGCACTCCAGCCTGGGCGACAGAGCCAGACTCCGTCTCAAAAAAAAAAGAGAAAACTCCACCCCACTCCTTTTTTTTTTTTTTGAGATGGAGTCTTGCTCTGTCGCCCAGGCTGGAGTGCAGTGGCGCGATCTCAGCTCACTGCAAGCTCTGTCTCCCAGGTTTGCACCATTCTCCTGCCTCAGCCTCCCAAGTAGCTGGGACTACAGGCGCCCGCCACCACGCCCGGCTACTTTTTTGTATTTTTTTTAGTAGAGACGGGGTTTCACCATGTTAGCCAGGATGGTCTCGATCTCCTGACCTCGTGATCCGCCCGCCTCAGCCTCCCAAAGTGCTGGGATTACAGGCATGACCCCCCCTTTTTTTTTTAAATGTAAAAGCTGCTTTGTATTAAAGACATATAATCCCAGCACTTTGTGAGACCAAGGTGGGAAGCTCTCTTGAGGCCAGGAGTTCGAGACAAGCCTGGGCAACATATGAGACCCTGTCTGCCGCCACTGTAGGACTTTGAACAGGCCTCCTTAACCTCTCCAGGCCTCGGTTTCCTCATCTGTAGACATCTGGAAAAACAGCAAGCCCTGCCTCATGAAGATGCTGGAAGAATTAATTGATTTGCATTTACAGAGCTTAACATTGTGCTGACTAGTGGAAGAAAACGTGTTCACATCTGGAGCTGGGATGACTTCTGGGGTGCAATAGGCACCACCTACCTGATGCCACTGCCAGGAGGCTCTCGGCTGCCACCTGTGGATGAACCACTCACACCAGGCAATGGCGGAGCTTCCGGTGAGAAAACCCTTCAAAGGACAAATCATCCATGAGCTCTCAACAGTAGGCAGCCTGTCCATAAGAGACGAACCATCATCACCATCCCCATCCCCATCATCATCACCATCACCATCATCAATATTATTGTCATCACTATCATCATCATCATCACCATCACCATCACCATCATCATTATCATCACCATCATTATCATTACCATCACCATCATCATCACCATCATCATTTTTTTTTTGAGACGGAGTTTCGCTCTTGTTGCCCAGGCTGGAGTGCAATGGTGTGATCTTGGCTCACCGCAACCTCCGCCTCCTGGGTTCAAGTGATTCTCCTGCCTCAGACTCCCTAGTAGCTGGGGGATTACAGGCATGCACCACCATGCCTGGCTAATTTTATATTTTTAGTAGAGATGGGGTTTCTCCATGTTGGTCAGGCTGGTCTCAAACTCCCAGCCTCAGGTGGTCCACCCACCTCAGCCTCCCAAAGTGCTGGGTTTACAGGCGTGAGCCACCACGCCTGGCACCATCATCATTATTATCATCATCACTGGCATCACCATCATCACCACCATCAACCTCACCATCACCATCATTACCACCATCATCGTCACTATCACCACCATCATCACCACCACCATCACCATCATCATCATTATCATCACCATCACCATCATTATCATCATCACTATCATCATCACCATAATTATCATCATCACTATCATTATCATCGTCACTATCATCACCATCACCATTATCATCACCATCACCATCACCATCATCACCATCACCATCACCATCATCATCACCATCATCATCATCACCATCACCATCATCATCATCATCACTATCATCCTCACCATCACCATCATCACCATCAGCATCACCATCATTGTCACCATCACCATCACCATTACCATCACCATCACCATCATTATCATCATCACTATCATCTTCACCATCACCATCATCATCACCATCACCATTACCATCACCACCACCATCATGCTGTCCAGCACTCTCCAGGGCACTGTGACCTCCATTACCTCCTTGCATTCTCACAACAATGCTTTCGGGAAGTGCTTGGTTTTTCCAAACAACCAATTCTTCAATTCTCTGACACTAACTGGGTGTTCTGCAATTCCATTCAATTCCTTTAATAACTACTCAGAGTTAGCACAGACCCCAGAGGCCAAGGGGCTTAGTCGTGCTTCAGATGACAGCCATAAATGGGGTCCCCTGGCTATATGCAATTCTGCCCGGCCATGCTGAGGTTCAATAATTTGCTAGAATGACTCACAGAACTCAGAAACATATACTTATGACTATGGTGTATTATAAAGGACACAAATGGCCAGATGTGGTGGCTCACGCCTATAATCCCAGCACTTTGGGAGGCCAAGGCAGGCAGATCACCTGAGGTCAGGAGTTTGAGACCAGCCTGACCAACATGGTGAGACCCCATCTCTACTAAATATACAAAAATTAGTCAGGTGTGGTGGTGCACGCCTGTAATCCCAGCTACTCAGGAGGCTGAGGCAGAGAATCACTTGAACCTGGAAGGCAGAGGTTGCAGTGAGCTGAGATCATGCCAGGAAGAGTAAGAGGAGAAGGAGGAGAAGGAGGAGGAGGAGAAGGAGAAGAAGAAGGAGAAGGAGAAGGAGAAGGAGAAGAAGAAGAAGAAGAGGAGGAGGAGGAGAAGGGAGGAGGAAGAGGAGGGAGGAGGAGGAGGAAGAAGAGGAAGAAGAAGAAGAGAGCCTCTGTCCCTGTGGAGCTGGGCTGGCCTTACTCCCCGCACATGGATGTATTCAGCAACCCAGAATCTCCCCAAACCTCGTTGCTGAAGTTTTCACTGGGGAGGCATGATTGATTAAATCGTTGGCTACTGGTAACCAAACTCATTCTCCAGCCTCCTGGAGGAAGGGGGAGGACGCGGAGCACAGGGGTGCTGAAGTTGCGCCAACCCTCTTCTCATCAAGGTGGTTGGTTCCTCTGGTGACCAGCCCCATCCTGAAGCTATGGGGTGGGGAGGCCCTATCAAGAGTCACCTCATTAGCATAAACTAAGATATGGTCAAAGGGGCTTCTTATGAATAACAAAAGACTTTCCTATCTCCAACCCGGTGGCAGGTGCCTATAGTCCCAGTTGAGGTGGGAGTGAAACTGCCATTGCAAAATTATAACTGAGACACTGAAAGAGATCTGACCTAACCAACTCCATCTTGCTTCTAACCTCCAAGCTGTCCTTGTTCATTCCTAATTTTAGGAGGAGCTTTGTTTACAGTTTACAACAAAGACAGTAACAGCCCTTTCCCAAAATGAACCTCCTTCTTGCCTGGGGACTAGACTGCCTTTGTAGGACTAACAAATTAGCCAAAAGATTAGAAATTATGGTTTAGGAGTCATGCAGCTGGAGGCTACAAGATTCTGACCCTCCCCACATTGCTACTGGGAATAATATCACTATTGTAAAACCTAAGATCAGTGCTTGAGATATCTTGCAGACCCTGCACTTGATGGATCAGCTGGCACCACACAGATCGATAAGCTGGCTCATCTGATCTTGTGGCCACCACCCAGGAACTGACTCAGGGCAAGAGGACAGCTTCGAATCCCTATGATTTCATCTCAGACCCAACCAATCAGCAATCCTGACTCACTAACTCCCCACCCACCAAATTATCCTTTAAAACTCTGATCCCTGAATGCTCAGGGAGACTAATTGAGTAATAATAAAGCTCCAGTCTCCTGCACAGCCGGCTGTGTGTGAATTACTCTTTCTCTATTGCAATTTCCCTGTCTTGAAATTGGCTCTGTCTAGGCAGCAGGCAAGGCGAACTTGTTGCAGGGGGTTACTGGAGGATCATTTAAGGCCAGGGGTTCAAAGGCACAGTGCACTATGATCACACCTGTGAATAGTCGCTGCAATCCATCCTGGGTGACATCAAGACTCGTCTCTATTTAAAAAAAAAAAGATGCTCCTATCTATCACTCAAGAAATGTTAGGCCAGGCCAGGCATGGTTGCTCACACTTGTAATCCCAGCACTTTGGGAGGCCGAGGCGGGCGGATCACCTGAGGTCAGGAGTTCGAGACCAGCCTGACCAACATGGTGAAACCCCATCTCTACTAAAAATACAAAAATTAGCTGAGCATAGTGGAGGGCGCCTGTAGTCCCAGCTACTCGGGAGGCTGAGGCAGGAGAATCGCTTGAACCTGGGAGGTGGAGGTTGCAGTGAGCCGAGATGCCCTCCAGCCTGGGCGACAAAACAAGACGCTGTCTAAAAAAATAAGAAATGTCAGGCCAGGTGCGTTGGCCTGTAATCTCAGCACTTTGGGAGGCCGAAATGGGCAGATTACTGGAAGCCTGGAGTTCAAGACCAGCCTGGGCCCGGGAGGCGGAGGCTGCAGTGAGCCGAGATTGCACCACTGCACTGCAGTCTGGGCAGCAAAGCGAGACTCTGTCTCAAAAAATAAAAAGAGAAATTTCAAAGGTTTTTGGAGTTCTGTGCCAGGGACCTGGGACAAAGACCAAATATATACTTTGTATTACACCAAAGGTAAGGACTATTATTATATCCATTTTACAGTTAGGGGAACTGAGGCACAGAGGTGTTAAGTAACTTGCCTTACATTACACAGCTAGCTATAGCAAAGACAGGATTTGAACCCAGACAGCCAGCTCCAAAGGCCACATGTTAGCCACAAAACTAGAATGCCTTGCTCTGTGGGACTCTGGGGAGTCGTGGGGTGTGGTCCTCCTCCACAGGGAACCCTGAGGGTTGCCCCCTTCAGAGGGCAGGGCAAACAGCCACCCCACTGGGAGAAAGAGCATAATCAGACTCAATGCTGTGCGAGGAAACCGTGATTCGTTGTGGGGGAACAGCCCTGATTTGTAGCCACTTTCAGTGGTGAAAATAATTCCACCAAAGCTGACGACACTGAACTCCAAGTTGGGCACAGAGATGCACAATCACCGGCCACCAGCCGACTGCAACACACACCACGCACAGCTCTGTGGGGCTGGGGACTTTGCTGGGTGTCCCCAGTAGGTCCGTGGTTCTAAGAGGGCAGCTGCTTCCACCGGCGTCTGCACGACAAGCAGAAGCTTCCTTCCACTGTCTTAGGCTTTCAGCCCCACTCAGGGCCTGGACTGAGAGGACAGCCTTGCCCCTCTCCAGTTTGGTGGGCAGCACCTCGCTGGATTCTCGAAGTGGACTCTCCCCTCTCAGCCAGCCCACCCAGGGCCCCGCTTGTTTGCTAAATGCTCCACACATGGCAATCTGGATGGCACCCTGAGGCCACGGCTCTGTCTTCACAGGGACACCCCTGTCTAAGTCCACCCTTCTGGAACATGGGGGTCTCCCATTCTTTCTAGCTCAGCTAGGTATTTAACCTACTGTGGACCACATTTTATCCAGCATTTCTGTGTGTTTGAAGAGAGCGAGAGTGTGTGTGAGGGGTACGTGTGTGCACTGAGATAGCAGGCTTCCCACTCACTCAGTCCACCATATTTCTTAGGGTGATTTAAATTTTTATTTATATGTAGGCATTTTTGCTTCTATGTGTCTTCTGATTTTTTTTTTTTTTTTTTTTTTTTGAGACAGAGTCTCACTCTGCTGCCCAGGCTGGAGTGCGGTGGTGCGATCTCGGCTCACTGCAAGCTTTGCCTCCCAGGTTCAAGCCATTCTCGTGCCTCAGCCTCCCGAGTTGCTGGGATTACAGGCGCCCACCACCACACCAGCCAATTTTTGTATTTTTAGTAGGGACGGGGTTTCGCCAGGTTGGCCAGGCTGGTCTTGAACTCCTGACCTCAAGTGATCCACCCACCTCGGCCTCCCAAAGTGCCGGGATTACAGGCATGAGCCACCGAACCCGGCCCTGTTTTCTGATTTTGTTAACAATAATCAGAACTTCTTCCGGACATTTTGCTCTATTTCCTGCCAGGCTTTCCCCCAATAAACAGCCTTTCTTGCACATGTCTGTCATCATTTAGTGGAGTTTATGTTTCCAGCCCAGCATCCAGTTCACAGTTCACCTTCTTTTGGTAACAGCACCCCAGTTTTCCTCCTGGGAATGATTCCACTACCTTCCACAGGCCTTATGTTAGGGTGGGGCCGCACCCCTCCCCGCAACCACGCCAGGAGTGGTTGCATGACCCAGGCCTGAGCAATCAGGATGCTGTAGAAATTGCTCCTGACACGCCAGGAGCCCACGAGCCTGTCCCGAGATTTGCCGAAACCGCAGGGGACCAGCATCTCTTTGAACTGGCCTGAGCTGTTAGGAAGGATGCCTGGAGCGCTAGCAGCCTCCACATGGAGGAAATCCCCCTGAAAATCTAGCCATCAATGACAAAGGGAGCAAAAAGAAGAGAAAGAACCGAATCCCTGACAGCGTCATGAGCACCTGCTGTGTAGACCCTTTCCTCCAGGCTTTACAGGTTCCTGTGAGCCAAGAAATTTCTTGATTTTTGTTATTTTTGCAGAAGTCAATTTGATTTGGGTTTCTATAGCTTCCAGCTGAAAGAGTATGGGCAAATAAATACACATAGTGTGCATAAAATATTGCATCCTGCTTTTTAAAATATTTTATTTTTTGAGACAGGTTCTCACCCTGTTTCCCAGGCTAGAGTGCATTGGTGCTATCCTAGCTCTCTGCAGCCTCAACCTCCCAGGTCAAGTGCTCCTCCTGCCTCAGCCTTCTGAGTAGCTGGGACTATGGGTGCGTGCCACCACACCTGGTCCTAATTTTTTTATTTTTGTATTTTAATTTTATTTATTTATCTATTTATTTATTGATGCAGTAATAAATGTTACCCAGGCTACAGTGCAGTAGCATGATCTCAGTTCACTGCAACCTCTACCTCCCAGGCTGAAGTGATCCTCCCTCCCACCTCAGCCTCCAGAGGAGCTGGGACCGCAGGTGCACACCACCACGTCTGGCTAATTTTGTTGTTGTTGCAGAGATGGGGTTTCTTCATGTTACCCAGGCTGGTCTCCTTCCACCCGCCTTGGCCTCCCACATGCTGGGATTGCAGGCATGAACCACCATATCTAGCCTTATTTTTTGAGATGGGGTCACACTCTGTTGCCTAGGCTGGAGTGCAGTGGTGCAGTTACAGCTCACTCTAGCCTCGAACACCCAGACTCAAATAATCCTCCCACCTTGGCCTCCCAAAGTGCTGGGACTACAAGTGTGAGCCACCACGCCCAACCTCCTGCTTTTTAAAGTAACATTATATAACAATCTTTTTCCATGTTTCTGTGGAGGCTTTATACAGCTTCATAATATTCCATAAACTGAGTTTACCCTAAAATAAGAGTATTTAATTATTTAACTGGAGAGTAATTCCCCCCAAGAGAAAGGAGTTGAGGGCCAGGCACGGTGGCTCATGCTTGTAAATCCCAGCACTTTGGGAGGCTGAGGCAGGAAGATCACTTGAGGTCAGGAGTTCGAGACCAGCCTGGCCAACATGGCAAAACCCCATGTCAACTAAAAATACAAAAATTAGCCGGGCATGGTGGCAGGTACCCGTAATCCCAGCTACTCAGGAGGCTGAGGCAGGAGAGTTGCCTGAACCCAGGAGGCAGAGGTTGCAGTGAGCCAAGATCACTCACGCCACCGCACTCCAGCCCGCAACCTGGGGGACAAGAGTAAGACTTCATCTCAAAAAAAAAAAATTAGCCAGGTGTGGTGGCAAATGCCTGTAGTCCCAGCTACTTGGGAGGCTGAGGCATGAGAATCGCTTGAACCTGTGAGGCAGAGGTTGCAGTGAGCCGAGATCATGCCACTGCACTCCAGCCTGGGTGACAGAGTGAGACTCCATCTCAAAAAAAAAAAAAAAAAAGAGAGAGAGAGAGAAAGTAATTGAAAAGAAAGCAAAGACAAATTATTTGAGACGAATTTCCTCTTATGAGAACTACTTAATAAAGGTAGAGAACTCTTTTTACAAGATGATGCCAAAGGCAAAGAAGGAAGCTCTTGCCCCCGCTAAAGCTGAAGCCAAAGCAAAGGCTTTGAAGGCCAAGAAGGCAGAGCTGAAAAGTGTCCACAGCCACAAAAAAAAGATCTGCACGCCACCCACCTTCCAGCGGCCCAAGACACTGCGACTCTGGAGGCGGCCCAGATATTCCCAGAAGAGCATCCCTGGGAGAAACAAGCTTGGCCACTGTGTTATCATCAAGTTTCCGCTGACCACTGAGTTGGCCACGAAGAAGACAGACGACAACAACACACTGTGTTCATTGTGGATGTTAAAGCCAACAAGCACCAGATCAAACAGGCTGTGAAGAAGCTCTATGACATCGATGTGGCAGTGGTCAACACCCTGAATAGGCCTGATGGAGAGAAGAAGGCATATGTTCAACTGGCTGCTGATTATGATGCTTTGGATGTTGCCAACAAAAATGAGATCATGTGGTTGGGCACGGTGGCTCACACCTATAATCCCAGCACTTCGGGAGGCCGAGGAGAGTGGATCACCTGAGGTCAGGAGTTTGAGACCAGCCTGGCCAACATGGCAAAACCCTGTCTCTATTAAAAATACAAGAAAATAAGCCAGGTGTGTTGGTGCGCTCCTGTAGTCCCAGCTACTCGGGAGGCTAAAACAGAAGAATCACTTGAACCCAGGAGGCAGAGGTTTCAGTGAGCTGAGATCACATCACTGCACTCCAGCCTGGGCCATAGAGCGAGACTCTGTCTCAAAAAAAACAAAAAAAAAGCCAGGCGCGGTGGCTCACACCTGTAATCCCAGCACTTTGGGAGGCTGAGGCAGGCGGATCACCTGAGGTCAAAAGTTTGAGAACAGCCTGACCAACATGGAGAAACCCCATCTCTACTAAAAATACAAAATTAGCTGGACGTGGTGGCGCATGCCTGTAATCCCAGCTACTCGGGAGGCTGAGGCAGAAGCATCACTTGAACTCGAGAGGAGGAGGCTACGGTGAGCCAAGATCGCGCCATTGCACTCCAGTCTGAGCAACAAGAGTGAAACTCTATCTCAAAAAAAAAAAAGGGATCATCTAAACTGAGTCCAGCTGGCTAATTCTAAATATATATATATCTTTTCACCAGAAAAAAAAAAAAATAAAAGTAGGAAAGTTTTTAACTAAGATGGAGAAAACTTTCATATATATTTTATTTTGTATTTTATTTATGTACAGAATATATCTAAAATATATATTGTCCGCATAATAGAATAAATATATTTTGTTCTATACTGATCTCATTTAATATTTATTTACAAATAAATAATCCTTTATTTTTTGTTCCCCAATTTTAATAAATCTCTCTGCCTTTGACATCAGTGCCTATTCATTCCACTGTAGCCTTCCTTGGGCACGAGTTTCAAGCATATGAAACTTTCTTTTTTTTTTTGAGATGAAGTTTCACTCTTGTTGCCCAGGCTGGAGTGCAATGGTGCAACCTCGGCTCACCACAAACTCCGCCTTCCAGGTTCAAGCAATTCTCCTGCCTCAGTCTCCTGAGTAGCTGGAATGACAGGTGCACCACCAAGCCCAGCTAATTTTGTATTTTTAGTAAAATGGGGTTTATCCACGTTGGTCAGGCTGGTCTCAAACTCCTGATCTCAGGTGATCCGCCCGCCTCGGCCTCCCAAAGTGCTAGGATTACAGGCGTGAGCCACCATGCCCGACCCAACCATATGAAATGTAACAAGGGTCAACATAAAGTGCAACATGTAGAATCAAAAGCTGAATTCCAAATACAGAGTTTGTCCTTGGTGCCTATAAGGTGCATGATGGTTTTAGTGGGCCACATGAGGGGACATTAGAAACTTTCTATTCTCAACACACACACACAAAGAAAGAAAGAAAGAAAATGGCCAGGTGCGGTGGCTCATGCTTGTAATCCCAGCATTTTGGGAGGCCAAGGCAGGCAGATCGCTTGAGCCCAGAAGTTCAAGACCATCCTGGGCAACATAGTGAGACTCCATCTCTACAAAATATTTAAAAATTAGCCAGCCATGGTGCACACACCTGTAGTCCCAACTACTCAGAGGCTGAGGTGGGAGGATCCCTTGAGCCCAGGAGGTCAAGGCTGCAGTGAGCTATGATTGTACCACTGCACTCCAGCCTGGGCAACAGAGTGAGACCCTGTTGAAAGAAAACAAGAAAAAAGAGAGAAGGGGGAAGAGGAAAGAAAGAGAAAGAAAAGAAAAGAGAAGAGAAGAGGAGGGAAAAGGAGGGAAGGGAAAGGAAGGGAAGGGAAAAGAAGGGAAGGGAAGGGAAGGGAAGGGAAAGAAAAAAGAAAAGAAAGAGGGAGGGAGGAAGGAAGGAGGGTGGGGGAAGGAGGGAGGGAGGGAGGGAGATGGAAACTATACGAGGTGAGGGATATGTTAATTAGCTTGATTGTAGTGATTATTTCACAGTCTAATGTACAGCAAAACATTAAGTCAGCCGGGCACAGTGGCTCACGTCTGTAATCCTAGCACTTTGGGAGGCAGAGGCAGGTGGATCACGGGTCAGGAGTTCAAGACCAGCCTGGCCAAGATGGTGAAACCCCGTCTCTACTAAAAATACAAAAATTAGCCAGGCTCGGTGACAGGCGCCTGTAATCCCGGCTACTTGGAAGGCTGAGGCAGGAGAATCGCTTGAACCCGGGGGCCGGAGGTTGCAGTGAGCTGAGATCGTGCCACTGCACTCCAGCCTGGGTGACAGAGTGAGATTCCATCTCAAAAAAAAAAAAAAAAAATTAAGTCATATACCTTAAATATATAGGTTTTTATTTCCTGGGTAAAGATAGGGAGCGGGGAGAACTTTCTAACTAAAAGCAGAGAGCTGTGTGGGGTGTGGGGCTTTGGAGTCAGGCAGATGCCACTGACCTTGCTATGTGCTTGGCTTCTCTAAGCCTCAGTTTCCTCATCTGAAAAATGGGGAAATAACCCCTGCCCAGCGTCAGGCCTACTGACACTCAGTGCCATATGCTACTCTTGATTGTTTAGGACTGGAAGATATTCAAGCAAACATGGACCAACCACTTGACAGGGATCTCATAACTGTTAGAATTGGATTAGGATTACGTTTAGCTGCATGTAATAGAAAACCAAAAATAATCATTTGGGCACATATAGTGTTATTTTCCCTCACATAAAGGAATTTGAGAGGTTGGCGATAGTCTGGTCTGGTGGCTGCCAGACAGCTCCAATCATGAGACCCAGGGTCCTTCCATCCTTGCTTGGTCCACCCTCTTACTGTGTGCCTTCCACCCTCAAGATTACCTAGAGGGTTGCTAGACCAGTCCTCTTGCTGGACCAAGAGGGTTGCTGTTGCTCCAGCCTTCACATTCCTGATAGGGGGAAGAGCAAAAAGATGTTAAACTCTTTGAAGGATCCTTTCTGAAGTTCCACTCAATACTTTCTGCTTACTTCTCAATGGCCAGAACATGGTCACATGTTCTTACCTACCTGCAAAGGAGGCTGGGAAATGTGTTCTTTTAGCTAAGACACAGAGGCCCTGAATAAAATCAGGGTCCTGACACTAAGTGTCAAAAGACAAAATTACAAGTTTAGTTTAAAGCTCTCAATTGGCTTTGTGATTCTAGAATCAGGCAACACTTGATTTCCTAAAATAGAATAAGGGTTCCAATGAATCAAGCAGTGAAAGTTGGCTTTATAGACAGGAAGAGGGTGGAAAAAAGCAGAAACTAAAAACAAAAACCAGGCTAGGTGCAGTGAGTGGCTCACACCTATAATCCCAGCACTTGGGAGGTGAGAGGTTCGCTTGAGCCCAGGAGTTAGAAACCAAGCTGAGCAACATGGCAAAATCCCATCTCTACAAAGAATTTTAAAAATAGCCGGACATGTTGGCGCGTACCTATAGTCCCAGCTACTCAGGAGGCTGAGGCTGGAGGAGTGCTTGAGCCCAGGAGTTCAAGACAGAAGAAAAAAAAATTAAAACGGAGGGAACTTCATTATCGTGCCACTTGAAGATTGAAACTGGCCTGTTTCTGTCATGTCAGCACTTTGGGAGGCTGAAGTGGGCAGATTCCTTGAGCCCAGGAGTTCGGGACCAGCCTGGGCAACATGGTGAAATTCCATCTTTACAAAAAGTAAAAACAAAATTAACTAGGTGTGCTAGAATGTGCCTGTATTCCCAGCTACTTGGGAGGCTGAAGTAAGAGAATTGCTTCAGCTCGGAGTTGGGATCACACACTGAACTCCAGCCAAGGCCACAGAGCAAGATGCTGTCTCAAAAAAAAAAAAAAAAAAAAAAAACCGGGCGAGATGGCTCACATCTGTAATCCCAGCACTTTGGGAGGCTGAGATGGGTGGATCACCTGAGGCCAGGAGTTCGAGACCAGCCTGAGCTGAGGAAAAAGAATCGCTTGAACCCGGGAGGCAGAGGTTGCAGTGAGCTGAGATCACGCCACTGCACTCCAACCAAAGCAACAGAGCAAGACTCTACCTCAAAAAAAAAAAAAAAGAAAAAAGAAACTGGCCCATTTGGGAAACTGGCAATCATCTCTGTCTCCCGGTGATTTGGAACCTCAGTGTGAGTGACCCCATCTTGACGTTTAGTCCAGTCTGCTGGGGCCTGGTGCAGGAGCCTCATCCGAAGCAGTAGCCTCCTATAATTTCTATTTAGCAATTGTCTGACACTAAGGAAGAAGGTCATCTGGGATGGGCAGCCACCATTCTCTCCAGGACTCCTTTACAAGCTACAGGCTGTACTCATCGGCCCCTCACACTCCAACAAGCCTGGGTTTGCCCTGTGACCTCTGAGGTGGCGGCAGGGTATCTGCGGGGAAAATAAACACTTAGTGAGCAAGGAGCCTGGTGTCAGTAGTGCCGCCAGCCTCAGAGGGTTAAGGTGGAGGCTGGCTGGGCAGAGTCAGTAAAAGGAGTGTGAAGGGAAGGCCTGATCCTGGGAGAGGTGGAGGAGGGAGGGAGCCAGCCCGGAGAGGCAGCAGGATAGAGGACAAGGGCAGAGAGTTTCAGGGAGGGGAATTTTCCATACACTCATGACCATGCTGCTGATGGTGCAGCCCAGCGCTGGCAGCAGCTGTCACCTGCTGGTGTGGTGGAACCAGTTCTAATGGGAGGCCTCTGTCTGCATCTGCCAGCATCATTACCATGCCAGTCATTAGATATATCTTTTTTCTTTTTTAAGGCACAGGATCTCGCTCCATCACCCGGGCTGGGATGCAATGATGTGATCACAGCTCACTGCAGCCTGGAACTCCTGAGCTCAAGAAATCCTCCTCCTGGGCCTCAGCCTCCCCAGTAGCTGGGACTACAGGTGCACACCACCATGCCCAGCTAATTTTTGTTTTATTTTTTGTAGAGACAGGGTCATACTACGTTGCCCAGGCTGGTCTTGAACTCCTGGGCTCAAGCGATCCTCCCACCTTGGCCTTTTAAAGTTCTGGGATTACAGGCATGAGCCACCATGCCCAGTCCCTCATTCAACATTTTTAATATCCCTCCTGGGTATGAGAGAGTGCTGGAAAGCTTCGTATTGAAGCCAGACAGGGTTCAAATCCCAGATTCAGCTCTTATTAATAGTGTGGCTTTGAGTAAGTCGCTTATTCTCTGTGAGGCTCAGCATGCCTCTGTGTAAACTGAGTATACTAGTAGAACCGTACCTACCCAGAGGTGATGGGTGATGAGAAGGATGCTATGCGCCCTTTTCTGCCCATAAGCAGTCACTAAATGTTAGCTGATAACCCCTGGAGAAGCACAGACACGACAGACTGAGACTTCCTCTCCAAACATCTTCTTAATGTAGGCTTTTTTTTTTTTTTTTTTTTTTTGAGATAGAGTTTCACCCTTTTTGCCCAGGCTGGAGTGCAATGGTGCGATCTCGGCTCACCACAGCCTCCGCCTCTGGGGTTCAAGCGATACTCCTGCCTCAGCCTCCCGAGCAGCTGGGATTACAGGCATGCGCCACCATGCCCAGCTAATTTTGTATTTTTAGTAGAGACGGGGTTTCTCCATGTTGGTCAGGCTGGTCTCAAACTCCTGACCTCAGATGATCTGCCCGCCTCAGCCTCCCAAAGTGCTGGGATCACAGGCATGAGCCACCGTGCCCAGCTAAGCACAAGTAGGTGTATCTGGGGTTATCCTTCTCCAAGAAACACTCAGAGGTCTGCAGACCTTTTGTTATTCTCTGCCCTTCTAGCCCAGATGAGCAAGGAGAAGATAGAGATTTTTGCCCTACATCAAAAGGGTTAAACCCGCAGCCACAAATGGAGCTGCCCAGGCCCTTGACTTTTGCTTATACCTACTCACCACTGCTGGGAAACTGATTCCCTGCAGGAACACTGACTAAATTGGGGGTAGTTTTTTGTTGTTGTTTGTTGTTGTTGTTGTTTTGTTTATTTGTTTTGAAACGGAGTACGCTTTTGCTCAGGCTGGAGTGCAATGGTGCGATCTCAGCTCACTGCAACCTCCACTCCCTGGGTTCAAGCAATTCTTCTGCCTCAGCTTCCCCAGTAGCTGGGATTACAGGTGCCCGCCGCCACGCCCGGCTACTTTTTGCATTTTTAGTAGAGACGGGGTTTCACCATATTGGCCAGGCTGGTCTCGAACTCCTGACCTCAGGTGATCCCCCCCACCTCAGCCTCCCAGAGTGCTGGGATTACAGGAGTGAGCCACCATGCCCAGCCTGAATTGGGGTCTTGAGGCACCAGTGTAGACAGAGAGGTGCCAGGAGGGGTCCCTTATAAACACTGTTCTAAATCAACATCTGCATCCCTTCTCATTTGTCAGAGTCACAGCTCTCACTCCTCCTGTGTCCCTGTGGCTGTACTTGCCCCTGTACACACGCCTCCAGCCCTTTCAAGAACATTTGTCATTTTTTCCCCATGTACCTGCAAAGTTGGCAACAAACTGTCCCATAGACTTAGCCCACTTGGAAGGCTGCTCCAGAAGCTCAAGCCCCTTGCTCTATGGGTACCTGTGACATCACCAGTGGCCACAGTCCCTTGTGACCTCACCACTTGGACAACTCAGCCCAGCTGGGTTGCAGCCACTCCCTCCAACCGCCACAAGCAGCAAAGGGCATAGATGACCACAGGAGAGCCCTAGGGGGAGGCCGGCTCCACCAGCAGCCCCATACATGGCACTCCCAGGGTACCCCCTGGGCAACGTGGATGACAGCAGGTCTAAGGACAGCCCAGCAGGAGAGCCCCAAGGTCAGGTCCCACTCACAGCAGATGTCTTGGCGGTGAGCAGCTCTGTCGCATCCACTGACTGGCAGGATATAGATCAGGCCTCCTTCAAGACGGCCACCCCCAGGGCCATATCAACATCTGGAGACAAAGACAAGGGTGCAGTTGTTCCAGAACACGGCCAAAAGACACCCAGAAAAATCACACCTCTGCTTCCCAGCCAAAACCCAAGTCCCCTGCAAGTGTCTATGAGCCTTCAGAATCCAGCATGGGACAGGCAGGTTCAAGACGCAAGGACAAGTCAGAGTCTAGTGGTTTTCCCAAGTCACCTCCTGGGTAAAGACAAGATGTCACAAATGGCGAGTGTTCCTGAGAGAGAGCCGGAGTCAGCCCCCTCTGCCCTGAGTGCTGAGCTACAGTCCACCCAGCACATGGAGGCTCAGCCCGTTGAGAGTGATGCTGACCACGTCACAGCAGGTGCCAATGGCCAGCATGGCCCTCAGGCTGCCAGCACCACCAAGGCTGCTGAGGAGAAAGCTGAGCATCCAAAGGCCCCACACCCTGAAGCTGAAGCTTTGCCATCTGATGAGTCCCCAGTGGCAATGGGGGCAAATGTGGTGGACAGCTTAGGAGAGCTGCAGGCTTGGTTCTTCCCTCCACCTCCAGCAGGCAGTGTGTCCCTGTCGCCTGGCCCCCACGAGGTGGCCCTGGGGAGAAGGCCCCTGGACCCCAGCCTGTACATGGCCAGTGAGGAGAACGGCTACATGCGCTCCATGACCAGCCTGCTGGACACGAGCGAGGGCTCCATCAGCTCCCTGGCAGACATCCTGGTGTGGTCCGAGACCACCATGGGCATGGCCATAGCCACAGGCTTCCTGGATTCCGGCCACAGCACCGTGGCAGACCTGCTGCACAGCTCGGGGCCCAGCTTGCGCTCGGTCCCCAGCCTGGTGGGAAGCGTCAGCTCGGCCTTCTCCTCCGGGCTGATGTCAGGGACCAGCTCAGCCCTGCGCACCATCACCCGTGTGCTGGAGACAGTGGAGCAGAGGACCGTGGAGGGCATCCGCTCAGCCATGCGCTACCTGACCAGCCACCTCACCCCACGCCAGGCCCAGGCTGACCCCAACTATGATTAGAGGCCTGCACAGGGACCCCCGAAGGGCTGGTTCAGTGGCCTCCAGAGATCCCTGGGACCCTCATGCCCTGCTCCCTTGCCCATTCTTGCTCTGGACGGTTCCCCCAGCCCATGCAATAAATCACCAGTGAGCATTTATTTCTAAGCACCAGCCTCCTCCCTTGGAGTGCAGTGAGCAACACGGTGACAGGACAGGAGGGCTCGGGGTGCAGTGGAAACAACGTCCCCTGAGGGTTTCTCAGGCTGTCCCATTCAGGGGCTGGGGGCAAACGTGCAGAGAAGAGCCTGGGCAGAGCTGCAGGCGGTGTGGCGGGGGGTGTCTCAGACCTGCAAAAACCCATCCCTACTGAACCTCCACCCAGGTAAGCTCCCGAGGAGCCTTCCGTGGGGCCTAGGCTGGCCCGGCAGGCTCAAGCTGAGAGGCAGAAGAGGCAGTGCAGTTGACAGTGCAGAGTCACACCATGTGGGTTCAAACCCCAGCGCCAGCACTTGCCCTGGGCGAATCACGTCACTCTCAGCCTACTTAGCTGTAGAAAGGAGAGAATAAATCCATACCATGACACTGTTATAAGACAGAAGGGAAGCGATGCAGGCCATAACGCATGGTGTCTGGCACTTGATAAGCCCACACATGGTGGCTGCCATTATCATTATCCTCCGGTGAGCTGGGGGTGCAGAGGGAGGAGGAGTCTAAGCAAACCGATTGTCCTGGTTTGCCTCAGACTAAGGGGGTTTCTGGGTTGTAGGACTTTCACATTTAAAACCGGAAAACCCCAGGCAAACTAGGATGAGTCGCTCACCTTAGACCCAGGTCTCTTTACGTGGTATTTACTCTTGTCTGTGAAGATATGCATCTGGGAAAGCATTAGCAAGGCCCGGCCTTGAGTGCAGCGATGGGGCAGCCATCTGCTTCGGAAGCTGTCAGCCCACCCTCTGGCTAGACCCTGTGAAGCACCCGGTGGTGTGACCTGGTGAGTGATGCCCCGGCTGGATGTCCGCTCCAGCCCCACCCTTAGCCAAGTGCCCTCAGCAGCTCTCACCCGCATGCCTTCATGTGCGGCCCTGGCAACGGTTGGTTCACTCCTCCTTCCTGGTTCCCAAGCAGAGTCTCCAAATGGGAGCCCTGGGGCCGCAGCCAGCCACCTGATGGGTTGTTTGACCTACATAGTGCTACTCAAATTGTAAACTAATCGCTAGCATTTAAAAAATAGATTTTATGGCCGGGCAGGGTGGCTCATATCTGTAATCCCAGCACTTTGGGAGGCCGAAGTGGGTGGATCACCCGAGCTCAGGAGTTCGAGACCAGCCTGGCCAACATGGTGAAACCTGGTCTCTACTAAAAATACAAAAAAATTAACTGGACATAGCGGTGTATGCCTGTAATCCCAACTGCTCGGGAGGCTGAGGCAGGAGAATTGCTTGAACCTGGGAGGCGGAGGTTGTAGTGAACCAAGATCACACCACTGCATTCCAGCCTGGGTGACAAGAGCAAGACTCCATCTCAAAAAAAAAAAAAGATTTTGCATTAAAATCTGGATTTCTGCTTCTCTGGGAAAATCTAGGGCCCTCGTTTCTTCAGGACCCCAGGCAGCAGAACTGCCTGCTTTAGGGTGTATGTGCTCACTGTCCACCACAGCCCACCTGGCCTGCATCAGTGACCCATGTCACCAGCCCCGCCCCACCGTGCAGAAGGCTCACATGAGGAAGGGTGATACCAGGCCCCAAGGTGGATGCAAAGATGAGCCCGGTGTGCATACCTGCTTCCCTCCAGGAGCTGCCAATTTTTTTCTTTTTTTGGATGGAGTCTCACTCTGTTACCCAGGCTGGAGTGCAGTGGGACACCATCTCGGCTCACTGCAACCTACATCTCCCAGGGTCAAGCAATTCTTCTGCCTCAGCCTCCTGAGTAGCTGGGATTACAGGTGCCCACTACTACACCCGGCTAATTTTTTGTATTTTTTAGTAGAGATGGGTTTCCCATCTTGAACTCTTGACCTCAGGTGATCTGCCCGCCTCGGTCTCTCAAAGTGCTGGAATTACAGGCATGAGCCACCTTGCCCGGCCCAGGAGCTGCCACTTTCTGTGGGTGCAACGGGAACTGTCCCCACGTCATGAAAGCAATTAATTCAGAGGTGTGAGATTGCGGACTTAGATCCCAGTAATCAGGGGATTCTCAGAGAAGCAATTAAGCCAGTCCCTAAAAGAGAGAAGGAGGATGCCTCCCAGACAGAGGCAATAAGAACAAAAGCCAAGGCAGGCATGGTGGGGGTGCTGGGGGGTGGCTATCGAGCAGCTGGGGCCCACTGCAGAGGGCGATCAAGCTGCCAGGGTGACCTCAAAATGTGCTTATTCATGCTTTTTTTTTGAGACGGATTCTCACTCTGTCGCCCAGACTGAAGTGCAATGGCGCGATCTCGGCTCACTGCAACCTCCGCCTCCTGGGTTCAAGTGATTCTCCTGCCTCAGCCTCCCGAGTAGCTGGGATTACAGGCATGCACCACCATGCCTGGCTAATTTTTGTATTTTTAGGAGAGACAGGGTTTTGCCATGTTGGCCAGGATGGTCTCAAACCCCAGACCTCAGGTGATCTGCCCGCCTCAGACTCCCAAAGAACTGGGATTACAGGCATGAACCACCGCACCCAGCCTCACTCATGCTTTCAATAAATTTTTTTTCTTTTCTTTTTTTTTTTTTTTTAGATGGAGTCTTGCTCTGTCGCCAGGCTGGAGTGCAGTGGCGCAATCTTGTCTCACTGCAACCTCCGCCTCCTGGGTTCAAGCGATTCACCTGTCTCAGCCTCCTGAGTAGCTGGGATTACAGGCACGCACCACCACGCCCAGCTAATTTTTGTATTTTTAGTACAGTTGGGGTTTCACCATGTTGGCCACACTGGTCTCGAACTCCTGACCTCAGGTAATCCACCCACCTCAGTCTCCCAAAATGCGGGGATTACAGGCGTGAGCTACCGCACCTGGCCTCAACAAATATTTTTTAAACATCCACTATGTGCCCGGCACTGCTAGACACTGAGACCACAAGGGTGAACCAGCCATCAGAAGGAACAGAAACCTAACTCAAACCAGATTAAGCAAAGAGATGAGTCAACCAGCACAACGGCCGGGTGTGGGCCAGGCCAGGCCAGGCCAGGCCAGGGCCAGGGCTCACCCTGGTCCTCAGGGCTCTGCCGTTCCGGCTCGGCTCCCCGGGGCTGGCCCCCTCCGTGCTCAGGTGGCTCAGTCGCCTTCCGAGAAAAGAGAAGCTTGTTCCCACTGGCTCTGGCAAGAGAGTTGGGGGAGGACGCCGCCAGGCCTGGCTTGGTGCCTGTGCCCTCCCCTGAACCAATCACTGAGGCCACAGGAATGAAATCCCTCATCACCTGGCCTGGGGCCAGGGTCAGACCAGAATTGGGGCCTTCCTAGGGGAAGGGATGCTGGGCCCACCACCAGCAGAGTGGTAGCGAGCGTGTCCTTTGGGTCCAGCTGTCTTGAATCCTGACTCTCCCTCCCACAAACTGTGTCACTTTCATCTTCCCGTGCTGTTTTCTCATCTACAAAGTGATAATAGTACCTTTGCATAGGACTGTTGTGAGGATTAAATGAGTTAATGTGTCAAGTGCCTAGAACAGTGCGTGGCACGTAGTCGAGTGCTATGTGGTCCTGATGACTACTGCAGACGGGCCTGCGCAGCTGTGTGCCAGAGCATTCATGACTTCATTCCAAGGGGAGTAAACATGGGGGTGCAGCAGCTGCACGTTGGCAATTACCTGAGCTGGGTCTTTGCTGTTGGAGAGAGAAGGGCAAAGGTCTGGCAGTGTGGTGATGGTGCCACCTTTGTGCAGGAGGGTGATGGGGGTGGGGGCTCCTCTATGAGGAGATGGTCCAGACCTATGGAACTCAGGCTGGCAGGGAGGGGTGGCAAAGCAAAGGGAAATGAGACATTGCAGGTGACCAGCTGGATTGAGGGGCCAGGAAAACATGATTCCTGGGTGATTTGGGCCTGGGCAGTTAGGAGACTTGAGGTGTCCCTGACAGGTGGTGGGACATGAGGAAAGGGTTAGTGGAGGCTGGTGGGAAAGGACTGGATCATGTGTTTGTTTTTTTGTTTGCTTTTGGTTTTTTTTTTGTTTGTTTGTTTTGTTTTATTTTGTTTTTGTTTGTATAGTTTTTTCTCACTATGTTGCCCAGGCTGGTCTCAAACTCCTGGACTCAAGCAATCCTCCTGCCTTGGCCTCCCAAAGTGCTGGGTTACAGGCGTGAGCCACTGTCCCAGGCATGTTTGCTTTTAGAAATATTGAGTTTCAGCCAGGTGCGGTGCTGTAATCCCAGCACTCTGGGAGGCCGAGGTGGGTGGATCACCTGAGGTCAGGAGTTTGAGACCAGCCTGGCCAACATGGTGAAACCCTGTCTCTACTAAAAATACAAAAAATTAGCTGGGTGTGGTGGTGGGAACCTGTAATCCCAGCCACTCAGGAGGCTGAGGCAGGACAATCGCTTGAACCCAGGAGGCGGAAGTTGCAGTGAGCCAAGATCGCGCCACTGCACTCCAGCCTGGACAACAAGAGCGAAACTCCATCTCAAAAGAAAAAGAAAAGTGGCAAGCTAGCACACTTTCTCCCATCAAAGTGTTTATGAGGGGCTCGTATTAACACCTAGAAGTCACTGCTACTCAACAAGGACAGAGCTCATGCCTAGAACAGGGAAAAGTTATGAAGTCCCACTGGAACCACACAACTCTGCCTTGCATTGCATTCTGCAGGGACAAGTTCCCAGTCCCCCAGGGGGCTGTGACAGCCATGCCACATTGGTTGCTTTGAGTCTCCAGGGCCCCACCACTGGCCGACTCACTCTGTGCTGCCTTGAAATCCACTCAGTCCAGTGTCTGCTGGCCGGACCCTCCCTGCTAGCTCTTCTTGATCCTTCCCTCCTTGCTGTGGGGTAAACAGTTGTGTTGGCAAACCCACCAGGCAACACATGGGGACCCCCAGGGATCCAAGTACTATATCATACCTGGGGAGGCAGTCAGAGCTGCACGCTCAGGGCCGGGGTGTCCAATACAGAAAGAAAGGGTACACTCCAGCTCAGGATGGATGGCTGAGGAAGACATTGTAGAGTGAGAAAGCAAAAGCCCAGAGACAGGAGCTTGGGGAAAGGTCCCATCCCACAGGCAAGAGAAGAAGAGGAAGCAGTTCCTAAAACAAAACACAGGAGCAGTCGGCAAGTGGGGGTGATCTGGCCCATTATGGGGACCTGGGCTTGAAGGCATAGGGGACCACCCCCAAAATACGCCACTTTGGCATAAGGATGATTTGAGCTGAAGGCAATTGAGAAAAAGCAGACAGGATGAGCTTTCTGCCCTTTCCCTTTCTGCCTGAAAAACAGGGTGTACATTTCCTTGTGAAGCCCCCTCACCTTGTCCATACCAGGAAGGGGAGAATGGCCTTATCACTGGAGAGAGAGATGGCACTGAGAAGCATCTACACAGACAAGCCTTACTAAATAGCCCTATCTACCATAGTGTCCCCCATATGTTTACCTTCCCACAGCTTACTACCCCTAAAAAGTTCAGAAGCCACTTTCCTTTGCCTTGTCACTTCTCTACAAATTTATCATCCTTTGTTAGTATGGTATAAAGCCACCAAGTCTGCTTTGTGGGGTTTCTCTTCTATGCAGCACCACCACCTCCCCCATGCCAGGTAACACTTTTAACACTAGGGAGTCACGCTGAACCTATTCTGGTTTAGGGGTCCACCCGATTTGAAAAACAAAAAAAACAAAACTTTTAACGTGAAATAAAATGTGTATGTCTTTTCTCTGTCTTTGTTTGTTTTTGTTTTTGTTGTTTTGAGACAAGAGTCTCACTCTGTTGTCCAGGCTGGAGTGCAATAGCACAATCTCGGCTCACTGCAACTGCCACCTTCCAGGTTCAAGCAAGTCTCCTGCCTCACCCTCCCAAGTAGCTGGGATTACAGGCATGTACTACTATATCTGGCTAATTTTTGTATTTTTAGTAGAGACGGAGTTTCACCATGTCCGGCAGGCTGGTCTTGAACTCCTGACCTCAAGTGATTGGCCTGCCTTGGCCTCCCAAAATGCTGGGATTCCAGGCGTGAGCCACCACACCCAGCCCTTTTCTCCTGTTAATCTGTCATTTGTCCAATTATTTTGCAGGCCCAGCTACTGAACCTAAGAGGGTAGGGAACACTTTTCCCTCCCCTGCAAAGGCCCCATGTGGTCCACTGCATTCAATGGATGAAAACTGAATAAGCGGGGAGCACTATTAACTGTTGAGGAGAAGCAGTTAATAGAGACAGAAGGAGGGGATAAAGAATGAGCAACAGAATAAAAAGATGGCTGAGTGTAGGATCTCTTCTGTGTTGAGAAGTGAGGTATGACAAAGCTATAAATTCAGCCCTAAAAAGCCTTGCATTTCCTCACTCAACAAATCAGGGAGCCTGGTTCTCAGTGCCTTCTTGTTTATATGTTAGGGTTAATGTTTGAAAACAATCAGCATTTCTCTAGGATCAACAGCCATCTTTTTGGTGTGTTCTGCCAGGAGACATTGGCCAAGTAAGCTGAGGTCTGCACCAGCCAATAGGCATGGAGGCTGGACCAGGAGCCAGCAGGGCAGGCACAGTGTCCTAAGGCCTGAGCCCAGCAGGGGATGGGCTAAGGGGAGGGCACCAACAAGTCCTGGCAGACATCAGAAGGGACACCCAGCCTACCCGGCCTCCACCCCAAGGTTGGACTGTCCTGACCCCCTCAAAGAAGGCCTTGCTCCTGCAGCCGCTGGGAGCACTGTTGTTGGATAGCCTTCAGCCTCAGCTCCCGCAGAGAGCATCTCACCCAAGGTGGTGAGGTCCCAGGTGGCCCAGTCCCCACACTGGTCTGTGCAGGGGTCTGAGGTCTGACCATCCTGACCCAGCTTGGGATAACCACAGCTCCAGAGCTCCCGCGGGGCTGGCTGGGGCTGTCGTTGAGCCTGCACTACAGGCTCGACCTCTCCCTCTCCAGCTCTGTCTTCATTCTGCTCCTCACAGGGCGTGATCCCAAATAAGCATCCCGTGCACCAAACCCTGGCTCAGGGCCTGCGTTCTGGGGAACCCAAGATATCACCATAGGCTGCTAATTTCTCCCATCTGAGATGTGTTGCGGTGGGAGGGATTCAAAACATAGAAAAACGTCAAAGATTTTTTTTTAATGTCTCTCTTTTTTTTAAGTTAAAAATTTAAGGCAACTTTGAGAATGGTAAAGAAACCAAATCTTTGTCAGTGTTTGTACTTGCTTTGTAAGGATAATTTTTTTTTTAATCTTGTCAACACACCTCTGCTGGCAGGAATGTAGGAAAATATTTCTGTTTAGTCTGTGGGCCCGTGGCTAATTGGTTAAAATTCCTATGCCACTGTAGTCTAGGTTATAGGTTTGGCTGGGTGAGGTATAGCTTCTATCAGGGAAAAGAGTGTCTCCAAAACAAAGTTCACACATAGGACAGTCCCCCAAGGAGGATGTGATAAAGTGTAGAGGTAAACGAAGTACTTAAGTACGTATTTAACTATTTAAACGAAAGACCTCCCCTGGCTAAGAGGTAGCCCTATTTCCTAGACCGACTTGATCTTGAGCTTCCAGAGTCTCTAAGGACACAGACTGCGCCCTCTGCTGGAGGGAAGGCACCACCGGCCCATACTAGGGTGGCCCAAGGGCGCAGTGGCTCAACCTGTAATCCCAGCACTTTGAGGCCAAGGTGGGAAGATCACTTGAGCCCAGGAGTTCGAGACCAGACTGCACAACATAGCGAGACACCATCTCTACAAAATTAAAAAAAAAAAAAAAAAAGCCAGGTGTGGCAGCACATGCCTGTAATCCTAGCTACTCAAGAGGCTGAGGGGGAGGATCACTTGAGCCCAGGAGGTTGAGGCTATAGTGAGCAATGAACATGTAACTGTACTCCAGCCTGGGTGACAGAGTGAGACCCTGTCTCAAAATAATAATAATAAAAATAATAATAAAATAAAAAATAATTTTTAAACATTTTTTAAAGAAAGCGGAAAAAAGGGCACAAGGACAGAGGGGCATAGACCCTCCAGCTGGAGTGACTGCCAGAGCGGAACAGCACAACAATATAACAGTGCTCCAAGACTCAGACCACAGAAGGCCCAGAGTCCTCCAGGAAGGACCTAGACACAGAGCAAAGGTCTTCATGGGTAGAGTCTGGCTGAGGGGTCTCAGGACAGGCAAGGCCCACTGACTCCGTGCCTAGAAGCAGGCTGGCCCACCCTGTGGAGTCCTGCACAAGTGGACACTGTGGCCCTTAGTGTCTCCAAACACAAAAAAGTGTTTCCTCATCTGCAAAGTGGTTCTTCCATTTGCCTCACAGAGATGCTGTGGTCAATAACGCTTTTTGTTTGTTTGTTTTTGAGATAGAGTCTTACTCTGTTGCCCAGGCTGGAATGCAATGGTGCCATCTCGGCTCACTGCAACCTCCACTTCCCAGGTTCAAGCAATTCTCCCACCTCAGCCTCCCGAGTAGCTGGGATTACAGGAACCAGCCATCATGCCCAGCTAATTTTTGTGTTTTTGTAGAGATGGAGTTTCACCATGTTGGCCAGGCTGGTCTTGAACTCCTGACCTCAGGTGATCCACCTGTCTCAGCCTCCCAAAGTGTTGGGATTACAGGCATGAGCCACTGTTCCTGGCAATAATGCATATTTTTCAAAAACAGCATTTAACAGTGGGCATCTGACAAATGTCAGTTTTCCTTTACTGGGATTTTCCACATGATCTGTGTATTGGTGAGGAGCCTCTTAATTGAAAGTGACAGAAACCCAGCATGTAGTAGCTTAGGCACAAACCGGATTAATGGGCGAGGTAAGGAAGGGCTAAGAGGAACTGGCTGTGAGGATGCTGAATAGGAACTCCCTGCTGCCAGTACTCTGTCCCCATCACTTGTGTCCTCCACCTCCCATGGAGGTTCTTTCTCTCCGCCAGGCTTCTGCTCCTTGCAGGGACCGTGGCTCCTGGAGACTCCAGGCCCACAGCCTGGTCCTTGATAAACCAGAGAGGAAAAGTCTCGGTTTCCCCTGTTGGATCTGATCAATCCTAGGGGGAAGGACCCTGGTTGGCACAGCCTGGATCCTGTCAGAGCAGGCTGCTCCCAGAAAGGGGAAGGAGGGGCCCAAAGCAGCCTGTCCCTTGTGGCTCCCCTAAGTCCCCCACTGCAAGGGACACTGTCCTAACCCCCATCCCTCCTATATCTGAAGGTTCCCCAGCAGATAAAAGTTGCCTTTCCCACAAAAATAGGCCAGGACTCCAGATGGGGTCCGATGTTTGCCTAAGGCCACACAGAGCCCACACCTAGGTTCTGGGACCCGGGGTATGCTCCCCACAACACACAAACTTGCCTGTGAATGCCCTGCGCACAACCAGAACCTTCCTTTAAACACGTGCTTTGGAAAGAGCAAGGCACTCAGATCTTTCTGTACTCATCCCCCCAACCCCATGGATTCAAATATATTCCTTTGCATCTCTAAATTTTAAATGTCAACCAATGAGGAAATAGAATTCACCTAAAATTCTGCCTTGGCTACTCACCTCCTGTATTTTATTAGTACTTTTCAAAATACAGTCTTTGGGGAGGAAAAACACCTCCCACCAATGGGCTCACCACACTGAACTTGAACAAGGCACTCAGGGTCCTTCAGTAAGAGATGGTTAGGATTACCCCAGCAGCAGATGGGTAAGTCGAGGCACAGCAGGGCAGGGGCATGGTGGCCGATTGCCGGTGGCCCCTGCGCAGGTTCTGGGCCTTGCGTCCCAGTCTGGGTTCTGGCTTCAGCACTTTATATTCTGCTGCGGCGGGAACAGCCTAAGAAAAGGGCCCGCCCAGAAGCTTGGAGGTGGTCAGTGCAGAACCCTCTGGCCCCAATGCCCTCTTCACCCAAGGGTGGCCTGGCCTGGCCTGACTGCCCCGACTGCCCCCAACCCCAGGCAGCGGTGGAGGAAAGGGATGTCACACAGCACAAACGCCGGCGGAGGGGCCACAGGAGTGGGGAGGGCAACCAGGGATGAAGCACAGTGGAGTGCGCAGGCCTCGCGTCTCCTCCCCCAGGGCAGGTGGCCAAGCTCAGAGATTTCCTGGGTGATTAGGGGGAGAGGCGCGAAAACGCCCCTTGCTGCCACCTGCTCCTTGTTGCCAGAGCAGGAACCCAGGTTGGGGCTTGGGGAGCAAATGAGGCTGGGACAGAGCACGGGGCAGTCAGATGGGATGAGGCGAACAAAGGCCTCTCTCTGCGAGAGAAATCCCGACTGGCTGCGGGGCGCACTCAGGCCACAATGGGGCTTTCTCCGGCCACAGGCGGCCCGGCCAGCCTGAGGGCAAGGCAGGGCGTCTGCGCTGCCGCGGGCCAGGCGGCACCGCTTCTGCGAGGGAAGAGCAGCTCCCGTGTCGGGGCCGGAGCCGGGGCCGAGGCTCCGAGGCGGGACCAAGGGCGCGGGTGGCCGACGGGGCCTGCAAGACCGGCCGAGCACCCCCAGCCCCAGCCTGGCCCCAGCCCGGCCCCAGCCCAGCCCCAGCCCAGCCCCAGCCCAGCCCGGCCCAGCAGGCCCTGCCCCGCCGTCTCCATGGCGACCGTGACCTCAGCGCCTGGGCGGGGAGGGAGAGGCTGAGCCGGTTGCTACGCGACGGCCCAGTGACGTCAGACAATTGAGTTTGGTTCCCAAGGCGACTGGCCGGGCAGCTGGGCCGGGAACTATTTGTGTCTGTCCCCAGAGGGGCTGCGGAGCCTCCAGGGTCTGGCGCAGCTGAGGAAATGCGCTCCTGGCCCGGGGCAGGCGGGGGCCGGGACACAGAGGCCCTTTCAGCCCCGGGAGGCTGCGGGCCCGGGCGGGGCGGGGCGGCACCCTCCAGGAGGACGCCCGGCCTTCTCCCCACTTCTGCCTGGGAGGCCCCTGGCCCGCCGGGCTTTGTCCTATTTATAAACGTGCTCCTGAGTAAACTCCCTGAAGAAAGGGGCCTCTGTGTGCGGCAGCCCGGCCCACAGCGCCGCCCTCAGCACACAGTAGGCGCTCAGCACGGCCTTCTCATGGGACTGAGGACAAGCACCGATCCTTGGGAGCTGCCAGGCGCCTCCAGCACCCAGAACCCCTGACATCCAGCGCCTGGACACCTGTTCCCGAAGCCCTGTGAGCTGATGGGCTACGTAACCTCTGGGCCGCAATGCTAGAATAAAATGCATGGCCACTTGTTCCTTAACGATGGAGGGACGGTGTGGGAAACAGGCCCCAGCCCTGTCGACTGAGGGTGAATGCACGAGTGAAAGTGACAATACATGGGTAAACTGAGGCAGGCGGCATCAGCCGTAGAGGAGAGAGGATGAGGTTCCAACCTGGGGTGTAAGAGAAACAAGATGCTACAGGAGCAGAAGGGCCATCAGGTGTGCTAAGATAAAGCAGGGACCTAAATTTGGGCCTGAGAGCTGGTCCAGGCCTGCCAGTGGCAGTGGCTCAAGACGTGGGGCGCTGTGACTGGGTCTCAGACCCAGTGATGCCACCAACCCAGGCTTCTCCCAGGCCCCTCCCCCAGTGGCACTCTGTCACTACAGGGTGACATCCAGGCCCTTCACGATCTGTCTCCAGGGAGCCACCACCTCCCCCAGCCCAACAGGCCAAGCACTGACATCCAAACCAACTGACTGCCCAGGAGCCTGGGCATGCTTTGTCCGTCTGGCCGAGGGAGGCATCTGCCCATCCCTGTGAATAGCAGCGTCTCTCCTCAACAGTCAGCGACTGCCTTCTGACAGCCTGACCAGGGGGTCTGAGTGTGAGAGGCATCTGGCATCTCTGAAAGAGCAGCTCCAGCCTGGCTTCCAGGGCAGGGACTCTCCACTGCCAGATCTGCAGACTCTCCACCACCAGAGCGCCTACTGCAGTTGGGAAAAGCCTCAGATCTATGTCCTCTCCTGTCTGGGTGGAGCAGGCACCATGATCTCTGTTTCATGCACAAGGACATTGATGCGCAGGGACTACAGGACTTGTCCAAGGATGCACCCGAGCCCACGTCCCACCTAGGTTCCCCAGTCTCTCCCAGACAATCCCTCAGAAAACAGTCCTGGGCCCAGGAACCAGAGCTGCTGAGCAGGCCCAGCTACATAATTTGTGGAGCCCAGTGCAAATTGAAAATTGAGACCCTTTGTTAAGAAATTATGAAGAGGCCAGGCACAATGGCTCACATCTGTAATCCCAGCACTTTGGGAGGCCGAGGCAGGCAAATCACTTGAGTCCTGGAGTTCAAGACCAGCCTGGCCAATGTGTCGAAACCCTGTCTCTACTAAAAATACAAAAATTAGCCGGGCATGGTGGCTGGTGCCTGTAATCCCAGCTACTTGGGAGGCTGAGGCAGGGAGAATTGCTTGAACCCCGGTGGCAGAAGTTGCAGTGAGTTGAGATTGTGCCACTGCACTCCAGCTTGGGCGACAGAAGGAGACTCTGTCAAAAAAAGAAAAGAAAAAAAATTATGAAGAGGCTGGGCGTGGTGGCTTATGCCTGTAATCCCAGCACTTTGGGAGGCCGGGGTGGGTGGATCACCTGAGGTCAGGAGTTCGAGACTAGCCTGGCCAACATGGTGAAATCCAGTCTCTACTAAAAATACAAAAATTAGCCAAGCGTGGTGGTGCATGCCTGTAATACCAGCTACTTGGAAGGCTGAGGCAGGAGAATCACTTTAACCATAGACGCAGAGGTTGCAGTGAGCCAACATCATGCTACTGCACTCCAGCCTGGGCGACAGAGTGAGACTCTGTCTCAAAAAAAAAAAAAAAAAAATATGAAGGATTTCAAGACAATGTCAGACCATCAAACTAAGGATGGGACCCATGTGACTGCACAGGTCATATGCTCATGAAGCTGGCCAGGATGGCAAGTCCAGGACACCAAGCCAGCCTCTTTCCTGGGCACCGTGCACCTCTTCCCTTGCTCAAGGTCCATCTGCTGGCCAGTTCCTGGGATTTCTCTGACCCGCCCACTCCACACAGGCTGGACGTCCAGGGCGTCTTCAGAGAGGTCCACTAGATATTAGGGGAGGCTGCCCAGTACTTTCCCATCAAAGACCAAGACCACAGAACACTTCCAGAAACGCTTCCAGAAATGCTCAATCCTGCCAGCACTGGAAGTTTGCCTGCCTATTTTCAGCTGAAGAACACTTGCTCTTGAAGAAAATGTAGCAGGGCTGTCTACCTAAGGTGAAATGTACCAGCTGACAGATGAGAATCTGACACTGATCAACATTAAAACAATATATAAGAACAAAAGTCAAGGGCATGTTTGTGGCCTTCTAGAGTCCACATCATGCCCATGATTTGTCTCACTCTGCCCTCGGAGAGCCAGAGGAGGGAACTTCTGCCTTGGCTCACCTGGGTTTGTCCCCACCCTGGAGTCAGGCCATGTCCACTCCCCTTCCAGTCTCTGCTGGGGTCCCTGCATGCCCTATGCTCTCTTCCAGCTTGTCTGAATCCTGCCCTCCAGTCTGAGTGCCACGTGGTGGGCAGCTTGCTGGGATGCCCGATGCCCCACAGAACTGCAGGGCTGCTGGCCTCAGACAATATGGCCCTCCGCTGTCAGATCCCTCCAGAGATGGCCTCAACTGGAGGAAATGCCTCTCAAAAGCCCACATCTCCCTTTCTTGGGTTCACTCAATGACTGGCGAGCAGTGGCGTCCTGAGGAGTGACAAGGCAGGTGGAAAGATCCAGCCCTCTTGCCCCAACTCAGGACAATAATACAAGACCCACCGGGCGCGGTGGCTCACGCCTGTAATCCCAGCACTTTGGGAGGCCGAGGCGGGTGGGTCACCTGAGGTCAGGAGTTTGAGACCAGCCTGGCCAACATGGTGAAACCCCATCTCTACTAAAAATACAAAAATTAGCTGGGCGTGGTGGCGTGTGCCTGTAATCCCAGCTACTTGGGAGGCTGAGGCAGGAGAATTGCTTGAACCCAGGAGGCAGAGGTTGTAGTGAGCCGAGATTGTGCCACTGCACTCCAGCCTGGGCAACAGAGTGAGACACTGTCTCAAATTTTAAAATAATAATAATAATAATAAAATAATAGTAAAGAGTAATACAAGACCATCCCTGCTCCAGAGCTCCCCTTGGGGTCAGCAGGGCCTTCCAAGTTCTCCCTCTGCCCCTCCTGTGCCTTCCCCCAGAGATGCTGACCCCAGGAGCACTCCCTGATGAACCTCCTGCCTGGCAGTCTCCCTCTCAGAGCTGGCTTTCTAGGAAAGCTGACCTGCCTCCACGAAGCCACGTCTCTCCTACCTGGGGCACCTGTGGGCACCTCCCACCTCTTCAAATGCCCTGTAACAGTCATCCATTCAGCAGATCCTCATTGAAGGCCTACTATGCACCAGATGCTGCTCTGGGTGCTGATGGTAAAGCAAAATGAAGCAGACACCCCTGCCCTCATGGAGCTCAGGCCTGCAGATGAGCAGGCAAAAAGCAACCAAAAATTTAATGTGATGACGTTAAACATCATACCACAGAATGATACAACAGAGAATCTGATTGTGGCTGGGGGCACCTGCTTTAGATCAAACTTCCTCTGGGTCAAGGAGGGTCTCTCTGAGGAGCCACGTCTGAATCAGAGGCCAGTTCCTTGATAAGTTGAAAGATGAACATTAACCAGGCAAGTTCAAAGGCTCTTGGATGGGAAGGAAATTGAGGTGTTGGATTCAAGGGAACAAAAGTGAAGCTGATGACGGGAGATGAGGTGAGATGTAGGACCAGAGGGCTGGGGGGGTTGCCTCACGCTTGTAATCCCAGCACTTTGGGAAGCCAAGGAGGGCAGATCACTTGAGGTCAGGAGTTTGAGACTAGCCTGGCCAACATGGTGAAACCTCATCTCTACTAAAAATACAAAAAAAAATTTAGCCAGGCATGGTGGCGTGTGCCTGTAGTCCCAGCTACTTGGGAGGCTGAGTCATGAGAATCACTTGAACCTGGAAGGCAGAAGTTAGAGTGGTCCGAGATCATGCCCCTGGGTGACACAGTGAGACTGTCTCAAAAAAAAGAAAAAAAGAAAAAAAGAAGCAGGACCAGAGGATGCAGGGCCTTGAGGAAGAATCTAGAAGAATCTAGCTTTTATTGTGAGTGAGGTGGGAGCGTCAGATGGTTCTAAGCAGGGCAGTCATGGAATCTTTTTTTTTTTTCTTTTTGAGATGGAGTTTCGTACTTGTTGCCCAGCCTGGAGTGCAATGGCACGACCTCAGCTCACTGCAACCTCCGCCTCCTGATTCAAGCGATTCTCCTGCCTCAGCCTCCCAAGTAGCTGGGATTACAGGCATACGCCACCATGCCCGGCTAATTTTGTATTTTTAGTAGAGATGGGTTTTCTCCATGTTGGTCAGGCTGGTCTCAAACTCTCAACCTCAGGTGATCCACCCGCCTCGGCCTCCCAAAGTGCTGGGATTACAGGTGTGAGCCACCGCGCCCAGCCTGGAATCTTTACCTGTTTCAAGCCATCACTGGCGGTCAGACAGAAAATGAATTCATCACATGAAATATGTGCTGTTCGGCACATGAGCATTTCTGGAAGTATTTCTGGAAGTGTTCTATGGAATGGGTGTAAGGTTTTGGGTTTTGTTTTGTTTTGTTTTTCCATTAGTTTTTTTTTGTTTGGGGGATGTTTTTATAGATTGGTTCTCATGTTGCCCAGGCTGGACTCAAACTCCTGGGTTCAGATGATTCTCCCACCTCAGCCTCCCGAGTAGCTGGGACTACAGGCACGTACCACTGCACGTGGCTGAACATTAGCTTTAACCTGCATTTGTGCAATATCCTGTCTGCTGTTTAGGAGCTGGAGTCCAGCACTTGGACTTGTTTGGATCCCCAACTGCCTTGCTCTGAGTAGGTGTTCAATGAACATTTGATGAGTTGATGCTTCTGTTTTAGCTATGATCTTCTGGGTTTGTTTTGTTTTGTTTTGTTTTGTTTTTACACAGAATGTTGCCCAGGCTTGAGTGCAGGAGCACAACCTCGGCTCACTACAACCTCTCCTCCCGAGTTCAGGTGATTCTCCTGCCTCAGCCTCCCGAGTAGCTGGGGCTACAGGTGCCCACCACCATGCTGGGCTAAGTTTTTTGTATGTTTAGTAGAGACAGGCCTTCACCATGTTGGCCAGGCTGGTCTGGAACTCCTGACCTCAAGTGATCTGCCCGCCTCGGCCTCCCAAAGCGCTGAGATTACAGGCGTAACCCACCTTGCTAGGCCTGATCTTCTGGTTTTGCTTCTCAAAGTGTGGTCCTCAGACCAGTATCCGCACCAGCTGGGAGCTTGTAGGAAATGGAGAATCCTAGGCCCCACCCAGGCCTACTAAATCAGAATCTGCCATTTAACAAGATCCCCAAGAAATCCTAATGAATGGTAAAGTTTAAGAAGCACTTCTAGAGAGCAGAATAACTCAAGGGCCTCCGATAAACCCGTAACAGACAGCAGGAAGGGGGCAGGGGTTAAAAGAGAGGCAGCCCTTAAGCCCAGCTGGGATGGAAGAAGATTTTGCTTGGAGGTAAGAGAAGGTACATTCCAGGCTAAGACAAGGCTGGGAAGGAGGAGGCAAGTGTGAGGATGGAGGGCCAGTGGTCTGAAGCAGCCAGCCCCAGGGGCCAGCAAAATGAGGAGGTAGAAATTCCCAGAAAGGCAGGAGACACCAGCTGCAGTGGCTCACGCCTGTAATCCCAACACTTTGGGAGGCCGAAGCAGATGGATCACCTGAGGTCAGGAGTTGGAGACCAGCCTGGCCAACATGGTGAAACCCAGTCTCTACTAAAATACAAAAATTAGCTGGGCATGGTGGCAGGCACCTGTGATCCCAACTACTGGGGAGGCTGAAGCAGAAGAATTGATTGAACCCAGGAGGTGGAGCTTGCAGTGAGCCGAAATTGCACCACTGCACTCCAGCCTGGGAGACAGGGCAAGACTCAGTCTCAAAAAAAAAAAAAAAAAAAAAAGGCAGGAGAAAGCTCTCTCAGAGAGCAGCCCCTCAGATGGCCAAACAAGACTGGGGAGTTAGGTGGCGTGAGGCTGAATTCTGGCTCTGCCTCCCCCTAGCTGAGTGACCTTGGGCAAGTTATCATACTTAACTCTCTGAGCCTCTACAAAGTGGGGATAATAATAATAAATGTGCCAGTTGTTGGGGGGGCAGGAAGATTAAATGAGATAACACATATAAAACGCTTGGTACAGGAGAAAGGTGGGGAGCGCTCAGTAAATAGTAACTGTGATGACGAATAAAGTGCGGGCTGGATTGGGAAGGCCAGGAGGGGGCACTGAAGGCTTCTGAGACGGGGAGTACTGCAGCCTGTGTTTTAGGGAGATAAATCCAGCGGGTGCACCAGGGACAAGGACAGGGGCGTGGCCAGAGGCTGCGGGCAGATGGGAGGTTGGTGTAATGGGGGCAAGACATTGAGAGGTGCCTTGGAGCTCAGAGAGGGGGAAGCAGCTGCCCTGGGGCAGAGAGAGGCTGGGGCAGGATGGCTCTGGGCTTCTAGGCTAGGAGGTGGGCTGAGGGCAGGCAGGCTCTGGGAGAGACGTGCTGTGGGAAGTGTCTGGCTGGGGTGGGGTGGAGAGGGGGGCTTCAGGGGACAGCAGAGAGGGGAGGTCTGAGGCATGGGGAGGATCAGGACCAGAGTCAGAGAGAAAACTTTCAGCCACAGGGGTTTGTGGATGCCTCAGGATAGGTGAGGCTGCTCCCAAGAAGGAGGTCCTGAGGAAGCAGGAGGTGAGCTCAGGTGCACACAGAGGACTCAGTTGGGGAGTCTCCCTCAAAAGTGGCAGCCACCCTGAATCACTAAGTCTGTGACTCACCTCTGGCAGAGAGGAGGCAGGACAAGTAACAAAGCTGGTGCTTCCTGGGATGTTATCTGTGGGCCAGTCCCTGGTTTGCAAATCCCTTCCGTGCATGAACTTATCTAAAGCCCTATGAGGTGGAGCTAGTACCGGCACTATCCCATACTGCAGATGGAGAAATTGAGGCCCTGTGCGGTGGGGGTTATTCCAGACTCTTCGGCCAGGACACAGGCATTTGGCTAAACCTAGTGTTTGTGGCAGGGTCTGTTCTGATTGGCCGATGCCTGTCCTACTGGTTAGTCAATGTTTTGAAGGTCACCCTGGTTACACAGCTGGAGGAGGCAGAATCCCAACCAACCCCTGGGGCTGGAGCCCTGCTCTGAACCACTATCCTCTCTCCGTCTAGCGCCGCAGCGCACCTCAGGACAAGTAAGGTGCGTCGAAGGGCTTTGGAAACTGCAAGGCACAGTATAAATAACAGGTTCCTTCATTCCTCCTGGGCAGGAACTTTGGCCTCAACAGTTCCTTCTTTGTTGAGGCCAAAGAAGCTGGGCCATGAGAAGGCAGAGGAAACGCTGCTGTGGGGAACCAGCATTCTCTCTGCTTACTCAACGGGGAAAGTGAGTCAGAAGGGAAGCCTCCCTGAGTGGAGCCCCATGGTCAGCCCCTGGGAGGTTCTCACGTGCCAGACGCCATCCGGTACTAACCAGGTTAGCCTGGACTTGTCCCCAGGGACCGTCCAGGCTCTCCTGCAACTGGCCACCAGGGGGCGCCGCTCCCCCAGCCTTCCTCTTACTGAACCTACCCCCCCACCACGCCCCCAACAACCTGCTCGCGAGAAACCAGGCCTTGGAAGGAGTCCCGGGGAGCAGGCACCAGAGACTTTGAAAAGTGGCAAAAACGCGGGAGATGCTGAGTGGAGGTGGGAGTTCGTCCCTGCCCCACTGGGAGGGAGAAGGGAAGGGGGGACGGAAACCTACATATACCCATTTTCAATTCCCAAACCAGCCCTGTGGAGGAGTGCCTGTTCCCATTTTACAGATGAGGAATTTGAGGCCCAAAGATGTTGGGTAAGATCAAGAGGCTAGGGACAGGCAGCGCTGGGTCATTTGCTTCCAAGGTCAGTTCCCAATGGGACCACAAGCAAATGCTAGCTCATTTGGCCCTGTCGCCTAGCGGGGTCTCCCCCCCGCCCCCCGTTGATCCTATGTTCTGAGTCGTGGCCAACACCACAACCTATTCCCCCACTGTGTTCCAGCAACAATTCCAGCTGCCCCTTCTCCAACCTGAACTTTCTGGAAGCCTGGGCACCTGCTTCATTGTTCTCCAGGGACCCCCATCAGCCACCCATCCCACACCCTCCCCATCTGGGCAGAGCCGGGAGCCCCCTCTGCAGCCCTGTCCTGCTTGACATCCCTTCCCCACCCCAGGGACCCCGCGGGGTCAGGCTTTGCTCCTCGACACCCCATGGTAGGCAGCAGCACGAATAAACAATGGGACATTTGAACCAGGAAGAGCCTGTGGTTGAGGCCAAAACAGGCACCAAGGTTTTCTCTCAGCTCCTACCAACTCCTTTTATGGCCTCTGGGCCCAGTTCCTTCTTCATAAAAAGTCAGAACTGGAAAAGGCCTCGAGTCACTGGGTCCAACCTGAGCCAACACTTTCCTTTTCTATAGAAAAAACCCGTCGTGCTGCCTCCCCGGCTCCAGCCAGGTTTACAGCACCAGGATCTGGGCCGGCAGCGTCCTTCACCGGAGGGAAATTCTAACCCTGGGGCGGGACCTGGGCACGTCCGCCGGGGAGGCCCAGTCCCTGCACCTGTAAAATGGGGGGCGGGCCTAACCGTAGCTTCTTCAAAGGCCCCCCGCCCCCAGCTTGAGGTTCTGTATCCAGCCCCAGGGACCCGCCCTAACGAACATCTATTTCGGCCCCCTCTGTCCAACCGTTTCCTTCCCTCCGCCCTGAGAGCTGTAGGCAGCTCGCGTGTGTGGGCGCACGTGCGTGCAAGTGATCATGTGTGTGCAGGAGCCGGTGGCGGCCAGACGCGCCTCGGCACACGCGTCCGCGCCTGGCTCTGTGCGCGCCCCCGAGATGCTGGCCTCCCCTAGTCAACCAGGTGGCCGTGTGCAGTCCCGCGTGTGCTCCGCGGGTACCAGCCCGGGCCGCTCGCCCCTCGCGGCCGACAGCACGCGGTGCGCGGCATCTGGAACGTGGGAGCTTCTGGTTCCCAGTCCCGGAGACCAGCGCCCCCTCCCCGCCAGGGATTTTTTTCTGCTCCGCGAGGCGCGCTCCGGGGCGGGGGCCGAGAGCAGCCCCGCCCGGGCCGGCCTGCTAGGGCGGCGAGTCTGCCGGGAGCGCGCCGCCCCCACCCAGGCGCCCCGATGGGTTTTTCCATGACTGCATCCGGCCTCGGGCCGCCTTTGTTCCCGCCGTCCCCGGCCTGCCCGCGAGGCGGCCCGCCTCTCCCTGCGCGCCTGGGATTTTCCAGGGCTCAATTGGAGCACTGGCGAGCCGCCTCCCCGCCCCCAGCCTCCCCCGCCCCGGCTGCCCCCGAGTCCTGTTTCGGGGATCCTAGCCCTCTCTCCAGACGCGCTGCTGTGTCCCCTGTCCCCGCCTCCAGGACCTGCGTCCTCCCAGCCCCACATTTGTGCTCAAAGTTGACGGTCACCGGGCCCGCGCGCTTCGGCATCTCGCGAAGGCGCTGCCCGCGCCCTCAGTCCTTCCCTGGGGGCTGCACGTTGGAAAGGACAGAGGTCTCCTCTGCTTCGCAGTTGCAAAAGGCTTCACGTTTTCACCAAGGGGCAGGTGGGGCAGTCGGGGCCCTGGGAGGCCTGGTCCACCAAGGAGGGGGAACCCGCGCGCGCGCACGCACGTGGCCCGGCGCGCCCGGGAGACCTCCGTGTGATCACCGCGCGCAGCAGCTCCCGGGCGGAAACACCTCCCACCTCCACGGGAAAGTGGGCTCAACCGGGGGCGGAAAGCGACACGGCTGGGGGACGACTACGTGCTCCCTTAACCCCCTTCCCGCTGTCAGTAAGGAAGTGGAGATAAACCGAAGAGAGGCCTTGGAGAAAGGAGCAGGGCGGGGTGAGGGAGTTGTGGGGGGATTATTTGAGAGTGAGGTCAAGCTCAAGAGCCCCAGGACCCTCTCAGATCCCCCGTGCCCGTGGGAACTGCGCGTCCGCCACCGATCCTGCCCGCGCCGGGTTGAGTTCAGTTTGTGTCTCCGCGCGCTGCGACTTTGCGCGCCTGGGGGCCTCCCAGCTATTGCCTGGCTATGCTGGCGGGAAAAGTGTAAGAAACGCTGTTTGCCCTGCAGGAGAAGCCACATTCGCATGGGGTGCTTCAGGCTGGGGAAAGGTGCCTGCCTCTGTGGGGTTTTTGGAATCCCAGGTGGCGCCCTTCCTACAGCCCGGCAGAAGGCAGCCATGCCTTCAGGTGGGGAAAGATCTGGAGGTGCGGGTGGGAGGAGGACGAAGCAGGAGGGACACCCGGATCCGCAAAGGGTCAGAGACCCAGAGCTGTCTTACTGTGCCAAGTGAGAGGGAACGCCCCGTCGGCAGCTTTGAGCGCCAGCTCCCTGGCCTAACCAGTCATGAGGGAACGGGCAGGCTGCTCTGGAAGGGCCCTTCCTCCAGGTGTCCTCTTGATCAGCTTTGCCTGCTTTTTAAGGTGTCCCTGTGTCTCGGCCGCCTCCCCTCTCAACCCTCTTTTTTGCTCTCAGAGGCAGCACACCAGTCCCCATCCCCAACCATCCCAGGATGAGAATGTCTTGGTCCTGGCCGGGCGCGGTGGCTCATGCCTGTAATCCCAGTACTTTGGGAGGCCGAGACGGGCGGATCACGAGGTCAGGAGTTGGAGACCAGTCTGGCCAACATAGTGAAACCCCGTCTTTACTAAAAATGCAAAAAATTAGCCGGGTGTGGTGGTGTGCGCTTGTAATCCCAGCTACTCGGGAGGCTGAGGCAGGAGAATCGCGTGAACCCGGGAGGCAGAGGTTACAGTGAGCCGAGATCATGCCATTGCACTCCACCCTGGGTGACAGTGCGAGACTCCGTCTCTAAATAAATAAAATAGGGCCAGGAGCGGTGGCTCACGCCTGTAATCCCAGCACTTTGGGAGGCCGAGGCGGGCAGATCACCTGAGGTTGGGAGTTCAAGACTAGCCTGACCAACATGGAGAAACCCCGTTTCTACTAAAAATACAAAATTAGCCGGGTCTGGTGGCACATGCCTGTAATCCCAGCTACTTGGCAGGAGAATCGCTTGAACCCTGGAGGTGGAGGTTGCAGTGAGCTGATATCGCGCCATTGCACTCCAACCTGGGCAACAAGAGCGAAACTCCCTCTAAAAAAAAAAATAATTAATTAAAGGAATTAAAAAAAAATAAAGCCTTGATCCCACACCTGGGTTCCCTGCTGCTCACAGGATAACTCAGATGCCCTTTGCCCTTGTAGAATTGGTGGGAGATTCCAGGAGCAGAGGCACAGCCCCTGGCTGGGGCCCAGCCCTCCCATAAGGGGAACTTTAACCGAGATACCTGCTTCCCTCCTCCATCAGTCCCCCCAACGCCATAGCAACAGAGGCCTTCAAGGTGCACAACTCCTCACCTAGTATGCTAACTGATATTGACTAGACCGATCAGACAAGCAGGCCCTCCTTAGACTCACCTAAAAATATTGGGGTGAGCAGGATGCCATCCAGTTCCCAAAATGATAGCACTCTGGCATCTCCTTTCTTCTTCCCTCACCTTGCACAGAGGAGTAAGTCATGTTTAAGATCTAGTCAATTCCGGTGGTGCCAATAGTAATGGTGCCAATTCAAGTGGTGTCAGATGGTTTCTACCTGTCCTCCCTGGCCAGGGCCAGCCTTGGGGCAGCAGGAGAGAAAAAGAGCCCGTTGGCAGGTGCTTGATCCCAGGTGTGACTCCCATAAGGGGGCAAACATCAAAGGTTCTGTCACTCAGAGATGAGGTGATTGCACCACTAAATCCTATTTGCTGTTCCTTCATCCTCAGCTGTCATATCGACTGCTCACCCTTCAATCTCCATGTCCTTGCTCAGGCTGAGAATATTCTATTTTTGTTTTGGAGACAAGATTGCACTCTGTTGTCCAGGCTGGAGTGCAGTGGTGCAATCACGGCTCCCTGCAGCCTCAACTTCCTGGGCTCAAGTCATCCTCCTGCCTCAGGCTCCCTAGTAGCTGGAACTACAGATGCGTGCCAACACACCCAGCTAATTTTTTGAATTTTTAATAGAGATGGGTCTCACTATGTTGCCCAGGCTGGTCTCACTCCTGAGCTCGAATGATCTTCCAGCCTCGGCCTCCCAAAGTGCTAGGATTACAAGTGTAATCTTAAGTCCTGGCCTGAAGCGTTATTCCTCTTCATCACCTCCCACCTACTCAAACATACACTTTCCAGAACTTTCCTTCTAGTCAGAATGTTTTCTCCTCCCTTTAAAGGCAGAGTTCTGGAAAGCAGAAACAAAGAGGAATGCTCTGATCTTGACGCATTCTAAAAATGGAATTAAACTTCCAATAGTCATAGCAAACAGTTAGTATTTGCTACTTGCCAGGCTGTTCACATATATTAATTCATTTAACCCACATAACCACTCTGGGAGGTGGGCACCATTATCACTTCCATTTTAGAGATGAGAAAACAGGCACAAGAAGTGAAGCGACCTGTCCAAGGTCACACAGGCAGAGGCTCAGCTGGGAGTTGACCGCGGCAGCCTGGCACAGAGCCTGTGCTCCTATACTGTGCTAGTAAAATGTTGCAGAGGCAGACTCAGGAAGTGGTGTTCATATACATAGCTCGTCTGTAGAGTAGGAGGAAAACAATAGGTGCTGGGGTTTAGGAGACATTTTTCTTGGGAAGAGTCACATTCGTAACGGCGATGTCTGCTGCAGTTCCCACTTTGTGGCTGTTACAGTTGTTTTATGGGTTTTTTAAATCACAGCTGTCAACTGAGAAACGTATGCCAGTCAGATCATTAACCTGATGGAAGAAAACTCCAAGTCCTTCCAGCAGTAATGTGCATCCTATAATATTTCTTCATTTCATATTTATTGACCCATTTGCCTGTGCCCAGTGCTGTAGCAGAGGCTAGGGGGAACATTCTTAGCAGGAAGAGAGCTCACTTCACCATCTTCTTGGGGAGACAACACGTACGTCCATGTAACAGTGATACCTTCAGTTGCCAAAGGGAGCATTTCAACTGACCAGCAGCTAATATCTGATGAGGACCCGTGGCTGACCGACATGAAGGTGGGCTCATGATCCCTCTGGTCTCCATGCCCTTCTGAGACGCCGCCCACTTGGGTGTGGGTGGGGCCTGTGACTTGCTTCTAACTAACAGAATATGGCAAAGGTGACAGGATGGATGTGACTATGTGTGTGTTATATGAAATTGTAATGACAGTTTTGCTAGGATGCCTCCTTCCTTGTTGGCTTACGAGCAAGAAACTGATGCCCTCAGTCCAACAACCTGCTCGTAGCTGAATTCTGCAAACAAGTACATGAGCTTGGAAGAAGATCCTTCCCCAGTGAAGCCACAGATGAGACCCTAGCCCTGGCGTGCACCTTGATCACAGGCTTCGAGAGGACCCAGTTGAGCCATGCTCAGACTCCTGTAAGAAAATTGTGAGATAGGCTGGGTGCGGTGGCTCACGCCTATAATCCCAGCACTTTGGGAGGCCGAGGCAGGTGGATCACCTGAGGTCAGGAGTTCAAGACCAGCCTGGCCAACATGGTGAAACCTCATCTCTACAAAAATACAAAAATTAGCTGGGCATGATGGCGGGTACCTGTAATCCCACCTACTTGGGAGGCTGAGGTGGGAGAATCACTTCAACCCGGGAGGGGGAGGTTGCAGTGAGCCGAGATGGCACCATTGCACTCCAGCCTGGGTGACAGAGAGACTCCGTCTCAAAAAAAAAAAAAAAGAAAAGAAAAACAAAATTGTGAGGCCGGGCATGGTGGCTCATGCCTGTAATCCCAGCACTTGGGGAGGCTGAGGCAGGTGGATCACGAGGTCAGGAGTTCGAGACGAGCCTGACCAACATGGTGAAACCCCGTCTCTACTAAAAATACAAAAATTAGCCAGGTGTGGTGGCACACGCCTATAATCCCAGCTACTCAGGAGGCTGAGGCAGGAGGATCACTTGAACCTGGAAGGCAGAGGTTGCAGTGAGCCAAGATCTCGCCACAGCACTCCAACCTGGGTGACAGAGCGAGACTCTGTCTCCAAAAAAAAAAAAAAAAAAAAAAAAAAAGGCCAGGCAAGGTGGCTCACGCCTGTAATCCCAGCACTTTGGGAGGCCGAGGTGGGCAGATCACGAGGTCAGGAGATTGAGACCATCCTGGCTAACACGGTGAAACCCCGTCTCTACTAAAAATACAAAAAATTAGCCGGGCATGGTGGTGGGCGCCTGTAGTCCCAGCTACTCGGGAGGCTGAGGCAGGAGAATGGCGTGAACCCAGGAGGTGGAGCTTGCAGTGAGCCGAGATCACCCCACTGCACTCCAGCCTGGGTGACAGAGCGAGACTCTGTCTCAAAAAAAAAAAAAAAAAAAAGAAAGAAAGACAGAAAAGAAAAGAAAGTTGTGAGATAATAAATGTGTTTTTGTTAGTTTGTTTCATTTTTGTAGAGCTGGGGTCTTACTATGTTGCCCAGTCTGGCTGTGAATTCCTGGGCTCAAGTGTTCCTCCTGCTGCAACCTCCTAAGTCTCTGGGACTATAGGTGTGTGCACCCGCACCAAGCTAAATGCGTATTGTTTTAACCCTCTACCTTTGTGATGACATTCTTATGTAGCAACACAGAACCAATATAGAGCCTATTAAGTAAAAAGCCCTCTGTGGGGCTGTTAGACGATACCAAAAAATGTAAGGAACCCAGCACTTCAGGAGCCTCCCAACAGTCAAGGTGAAAAAGAAACCACAGCATAGTTTTACTATTTGAAAAAAGAAAATGTTTTCAAAGATTGAACCCAGACAGCCATAGTGGCTCTCGCCTGTAATCCCAACACTTTGGGAGGCCAAGGTAGGAGGATTGCTTGAGGCCAGGAGTTTGACACCAGCCTGGGCAACATCATGAGACCTCCATGTCTACAAAAATAAAAAATAAAGAGGGAAACTGGCTCCTGATTCTAAGAGGAATTTATCATGTGGACAGTATCTATGTACAATCCGTGAACAGAGCATTGAGTCTGTAGGGGCTGGACCACCTGCAACTCAAGAGTCCTCCTCATGCTGACTCCTTTGGGTCTGACCTCCTGCCACATCACACCCTCCTGCTTGCTGCCCTCCTCCTGGACTGCCCTTCCTTCTCTGCCCATTGCCTCCTACATTTCAAAGACCAGCTGGGACCTGTCATTCCTTCTTCAAAGCCTTTAATTCCCAAGCAGAATTACCTGCTTTCTCCCTGAACTCCCAGATCACTGTTATCAAAGACATAACATTGTATTATTCATTTGTCACTGTTTTTATTGAGCGTCTGCTAAATGCTGGGCCTCCTGTTAGGTGCAAGAGACACAGTCACAAATGCAGCACAGGGCTGTCCTTGGGGGCCTACAGCCTGTGGCACCGTGGTCATGGCCCCATCCTTTCCTCCATATAGGGCCTGTCCTCTCTTTGCAACCTTGGAGCTAGCGTGACACACAGCAGCCTCGAGTCTTAGCATTTGTGAAATGAATGATTGAGGCTGTGCAGACCTTTCTCTGCAAGCTCACAAGCAGTTGCTGCCTTCCTGAGAGGCTTTGGGGAAAGTGCTAGCTTAAAATATGTCCCCAAGTAGTTGAATCTGTAGGATATCATGATTCTTTGGTGTCCACGTGAACTCAACATTCAACCTGTCGAGAGCAAAAGTCAGCAGAAACTGACTTCGTTTCCCTGTTATATGAGGCTGTGGGGGCTCACTGTAATTAATCAGTAGGGTCAGCAGCCTTTGAAGGTTGCTCGTTGTTTCTCATAGCGGCGTCTCCGCAGTATGGATGGAGATGCGGAACATCCTGTGGCAGTCATCAGAAATTTACGCGTCTAATTGATCTGAAAACTGAAGGAATTTAGCAACAAGTTAAGAGGGAAGGCGACCAAGGTGTGGCCCTATTAGCTTTGTTGCTCAGCACATAGCCCCAGGCGTTTACAGGAGGGGCTACACAAGTCCTTTGTCACTAGTCCTTTGTCACTAGCGGCAGCCTCACCTGAGAAGACCTCCAAGGGTGCTGCCTGCACCGTCAGGAGGTGGGGAGTGTCCGAGGGCCCTGGAGTGCACAGATCCGCCCTGGAGGGTAGCCATGGGGACAGCCCACTCCATCCTCTCACCCCTACCCCGACTTCCTGGCCTTCCCAGGCAAATGTAGGCCACCTTGTGTTCAGTTTCCTGGAGAGTCTCCTTTCCCCAGCATCCGGGTCCCCAGGGGAGGGGTGACAGCTACCCCTGTCCCCGATCTGTGGGGCCTGGCCGCCTTCCGCAGGGCTGCGCGCCATTCCCGCATCCTGCTGCGTCTTGGATGATTTTCCTGGCTGTGGCCCAAGCACCTGGAGCCTCCATTATCTGTGCTCAGAATTTCCAAGTCTCTCCAAAGTCCTCCAAGGAGAACCCCCGCCCCACCCCCAGACACTGATGCGGGCCTCCAAGAGTTTGGTTTTTTGTGTTTTGTGGGTTTTGTTTTTTTTTTTTTGTAGTGTGACAAGGTTCCTGGAAACCACGGGAGTTTTACTACATTCCCTGGGACTTGTTTACCGCAGATGCAGATTGCAGCGGCGGTGGGTGCGGGGGATGGGCGGGGGGGAATGAGCCTTCTCCCCAGAGCTGGGGAACCTGTTTCTGTTTCTGTTTCGTCATTGTCTGGTCTGTCCTCTTTGCCTCTTAGGCAGACCTGATGCCCCATTTTAATCCAAGCTGCAGGAGAAATGGTCTCAGAAATGGGCTCAAAACACTGCCCCTGGATCCCATAATCTAAAATTAAAAAAATTCCGTGAAGCATGCCCCTTGTATCATATCAGCTCTCCTCTTCCCTCTGTCCTCCTTAAACCTGCACCATTTTTGGTGTCCTCTCTCTCTCTTTTTTTTTTTTTTTTTTTTTGTTGTTGTTGTTGTTGAGACAGAGTCTCGCACTGTCGCCCAGGCTGGAGTGCAGTGGCGTGATCTCGGCTCACTGCAGCCTCTGCCTCCCGGGTTCAAGCAATTCTCCTGCCTCAGCCTCCTGAGTAGCTGGGATTACAGGTGCCCACCACCATGCCCAGTTAATTTTTGTATTTTTAGTAGAGACCGGGGTTTCACCATGTTGGTCAGGCTGGTCTCAAACTCCTGACCTCCCAGTGCTGGGATTACAGGCATGAGTCACCGCGCCCGGCCAGTGTCCTCTCATTTTTTAAAATTTTTTCTTTTGTAGAGATGGCATCTTGCTTTGTTGCCCAGACTGGTCTGGGACCCCTGGCGTCAAGCTATCCTCTCACCTTTGTCTCCCAAAGCGTTGCGATTACAGGTGTGAGCCACTGTGCCAGGCTTGGTGTCCTCTCTTTATACTCATTTTTCTGTTTGATCCTTGAGATCTGGTGACTCTAATTTTGGCCTGACCTCTTGGCCAGGTACCTGGGATACCTTGGCTCCCCTCTCGGACCTAACCCAAGCATCCGGAAGGACTGCCGGCTCCACTCTCTCTGCTTGTCCTCAGTGCCCTGCCTCTGCCCAGCCCCAGCTCCAGGCCCAGGATGCAGCTGCTCTGGGGCCTCTGCCTCTCCAGGCTCCAGCTCTTCCGCAACTAAACAGCTCGGCCCCAGGCAGTCCACAGCTAAAATGTGGGACTAATACTGTAGGGGCTGGGTATCCCAGCACTTTGGGAGACTGAGGCAGGCGGATCCCTTGAGGCCAGGAGTTCGAGACCAGCCTGGCCAACATGGCAAAACCCCATCTCTACTAAAAATACAAAAATTAGCCTGGCATGGTGGTGGGCGCTTGTAGTCCCAGCTACTTGGGAGGCTGAAGCAGGGAATCACTTACACCTGGGAGGCGGAGGTTGCAGTGAGCAGAGATCTCACAACGGGGCAACAGAGTGAGACAATGTCTCCAAAAAAAAAAAAAAGTGGTCTGAAAGCTGGGCCCAGGGGCAGGCATGATGATTCACGTCTGTAATCCCAGCACTTTGGGAGGCTAAGCTGAGAGGATTACTTGAGCTCAGGAATTCGAGACCAGCCTGGCCAACATAGTGAGAACTCGTCTCTACTAAAATTCAAACAAAATTTAGCCAGGCGTGCTGGAATGCGCCTGTAGCCCCAGATACCACCAAGGGGGCCGAGACAGAACTATCACTTGAGCTGGAGATGTTGGGGTGGCAGTGAGCCCTGATCGTGCTACCACACTTCAGCCTGGGCAACAGAGTGAGACCCTGTCTCAAAAAAGAGAGAGGCCGGGCACGGGGGCTCAGCCTGTAATCCCAGCACGTTGGCAGGCCGAGGTGGCTGGATCACTTGAGGTCGGAAGTTTGAGACCAGCGTGGCCAATATGATGAAACCCTGTCTCTGCTAAAATACAAAAAATTAGCTGGACATGGAGGTGCACGCTTGTTGTCCCAGCTGCTTGGGAGGCTGAGGCATGAGAATCGCTTGAACCTCAGAGGCAGAGGTTGCAGTGAGCCAGGATTGCCCCACTGCACTCCATCCTGGGCAACAGAGTAAGACTGTTTCAAAAGAAGAAAAACTCCTGGCTCAAGCGATCCTCCTGCCTCAGCCTCCCAAAGTACTGGGATTACAGGCATGAGCCACCACACCACACCCCCACCTCCCCACCAAGCCTTGGTTTCTTAATATTTTATTAGATATTTGTTCAATTTTTTTTTTTAGACAGAGTTACACTCTGTCACCAGACGAGAGTGCAGTGGCACGATCTTGGCTCACTGCAACCTCTGCCTCCCGGGTTCAAGCAATTCTCCTGCCTCAGCTTCATGAGTAGCTGGGACTACAGGTGCGCACCACCACACTCAGCTAATTTTTGTATTTTTAGTAGAGATGGGATTTCACCATGTTGGCCAAGATGGTTTCAATCTCTTGACCTCATGATCCGCCCACCTCGGCCTCCCAAAGTGCTGGGATTATAGGCGTGAACCACCGAACCCGGCCATTTGTTCAATTTTTTTTTTTTTGAGACGGAGTCCCGCTCTGTCGCCCAGGCTGGAGTGCAGCGGTGCGATCTTGGCTCACTGCAACCTCCTCCTCCTGGGTTCAAGCGATTCTCCTGCCTCAGCCTCCCGAGTAGCTGGGATTACAGGCACCCACCAACACGCCCAGCTAATTTTTGTGTTTTTAGTAAAGACGGGGTTTCACCATGTTGGCCAGGCTGGTCTCGAACTCCTGACCTCAGGTGATCCACCCGCCTCTGCCTCCCAAAGTGCTGGGATTACAAGTGTGAGCCACTGTGCCCAGCCATTTGTTCAAATTTTTAACAAATATTTATACCTTATTTTGTGTAAGCTGGTGGGCCTATTTTAACACACACTTTATGAGTTGATATTTAAGATCCATGTTTACTGTTATAAGAAAAAACATAACTCTTCAACAATTACAGTAAAATTAATGCTTTCTTGCCACTGTAATAAAGGCATGTTAGAATTAGAAAAAAAATGTAGTTTGAGTAAATCTTAAAGAAACACTGTTTTGGCCGAGCGTGGTGGCTCACACCTGTAATCCCAGCACTTTGGGAGGTCAAGGCAGGTGGATCATCTGAGGTCAGGAGTTCGAGACCAGTATGGTCAACATGGTGAAACCCTGTCTATACTAAAAACACAAAAATTAAGCTGGGCATGGGGGCGGGCACCTGTAATCCCAGCTACTCAGGAGGCTGAGGCAAGAGAATCGCTTGAACCCGGGAGGCGGAGGTTGTAGTGAGCCAAGATTTCGTCAATGCACTCCAGGTTGGGCGACTGAGCGAGACTCTGTCTCAAAAAATAAAAATAAAAAAATTTTAAATTTCTTTTTTTTTTTTTTGAGATGGAGTCTCACACTGTTGCCCGGGCTGGAGTGCAATGGGGTGATCTCGGCTCACTGCAACCTCTGCCTCCCAGGTTCAAGCGATTCTCCTGCCTCAGCCTCCTGAGTCGCTGGGATTACAGGTGACCGCCACCACGCCTGGCTAATTTTTTGTATTTCTAGTAGAGACGGGGTTTCACTATGTTGGCCAGACTGGTCTCAAACTCCTGACCTCCGCCTCGGCCTCCTAAAGTGCTGGGATTACAGGCGTGAGACACTGCGCCCAGCAAAAAAAATTTATTTCCAATTGAGTAATTAGGAGTTCAGTGAGTCCTTAATTCAAGACAAGAGATAAACTGTTCTGCCAAGAAAGAAAGAAAAAAAAAGCTTTGCCTAGCTCTTTTTAAAACTTCAGACGATTGATCAAATGTCTCAGCCAAAGATAATTCAGGAATCTACAAAACCTGGAGAGAGGAGCCTAATGGAGATGGTGCATGAGCGAGCATGGCGTGAGCTCTCCTTGTCCTCATGAGAAGCCACCGATGGCCCGGCCCGGACACCCGCCAAGAGAACATGGCTTAGTGGCTGCCCAAGACTCGCCCCGAGCTCCATTAGGAAACACTTGTTTTTTGAAACAAGCACTTGAGATGAGGACTTCAACTCCTTTGGTTTCTGGGTGACTTCCTCTCTGGCTGGTTTGTCGCTCTGCCTCCTGACATCTCTGTCAGGCGTTTTGAGTTTCCTGTAGCCTCTATCAGAAGGACAGTTAGGGCTGGTGTCTACCTGGGCTCTGTGGGTCTGGGTTATTCTCTGGAAAGCTGCTCCTGAGAGTCCCTTGAAATGGAGTTTTGTATGCCCTTTAGATGGCGGAAGAGGACCCACAAAGGCGGTTTCCCTGTCTCCATCCCAGAAACAGTCGAACAGGGGGTCACAGTGCTGAGTGTTAGAATCATAACCATTGGTAGCCATGCATGGTGGCACACGCCTGTAATCCCCGCACTTCGGGAGGCCGAGGCGGGCAGATCATGAGGTCAGGAGTTTGAGACCAGCCTGACCAACATGGTGAAACCCCGTCTCTACTAAAAATACAAAAATTAGCCGGGCATGGTGGCATGCACCGGTAATCCCAGCTACTCAGGAGGCTGAGGCAGGAGAACTGCTTGGACCCGGGAGGCAGAGGTTGCAGTGAGCAGAGATCACGCCACTGCACTCTAGCCTGGGTGATAGAGTGAGACTGTGTCTCAAAAAAAAAAAAAAAAAAAATCATAAGCATTGGTGTGCAAGAAAGGGGAGCTTCTGAATTACCCATTTCATGCCCAGAACTCAGAAAAGGATTCACTCTCAATAGTTGAATGTCCAAATGTAAGGACCCCTGAGCATCCCACCAGTCCTTGTTCCACAATAGGAGGTTAAGGGGGACCCCACTAGCAGCACCTGGGTCCCGATTGAAGCGAGCAGTCCTTTCCCCATTGGCAGACGCAGTCGCCTAGGAACCATCCTTTGCAGGGGTACACTATGGGCAAAGCCACACTAGTGGGGATATGGGAATATACAAAATGGCTATTTACAGCCAGAGATATAAACAAGGCTCAAGGAACTATCAGGTTGGAACCAGATAGCTGAGCAATCTCTTTCACCTGAGCACATATACAGGAGGATGATACTATTGCAGTCTGTTTAGGGAGTGGCAGGAGTAGAAATTAATCATTATGAAGATCAAGTAACTCGGAGATGACCTCTGCCATGTTAAGGGAGCTAAAGATATTTAGCCCACAGCTATAGTTGGACTTTATTTTTTTTAATTTAATTTAATTTAATTTTATTTTATTTTATTTTTGAGATGGAGTTTTGTTCTTGTTGCCCAGGCTGGAGTGCAATAGCGCAGTCTCCGCTCACTGCAACTTCCACCTCCTGAGTTCAAGCGATTCTCCTGCCTCAGCCTCCCGAATAGCTGGGAATACAGGCGCCTGCCACTACACCCAGCTAATTTTTTTTTGTATTTTTAGTAGAGACAGGGCTTCCCCATGTTGGCCAGGCTGGTCTTGAACTCCTGACCTCAGGTGATCCACCCGCCTCGGCCTCCCAAAGTGCTGGGATTACAGGCGTGAGCCACTGCGCCCGGCCTTTTATTTTTATTTTATTTTATTATTATTAGTTTTTGAGACAGGGTCTCTCTTTGTCACCCAGGCTGGAGTGCAGTGGCATGACAGTGGCTCAGTGCAGCCGTGATCTCCTGGGCTCAAGCAATCCTCCCACCTCAGCCTCCTGAGTAGCTGGGACCACAGAAACATGTCACCACACCCGATTAATTTTTTGTATTTTTTGTACAGACGGTATTGCCGCGTTGCCCAGGCTGGTCTCAAACTTCTGAGCTCAAGCGATCCTCCTGCCTCAGCCTCCCAAAGTGCTGAGATTACATGTGTGAGCCACTGCACCAGGCCTAGTTGGATTTTAAAAGGAAGAGTTAAAAACCTAAACTGAAAATTAGCTAGGCATGGTGGCGTGTACCTGTAATCCTAGCTGTTTGGGAGGCTGAGGCAGGAGAATCCCTTGAGCCCAAGAGGTTGAGGCTGCAGTGAGCCGTGATTGCGCCACTGCACTCCAGCCTGGGCAACAGAGTGAGACCCTGTTTCAAAAACAAACAACAACGACATCCACAACAACAAAACAAAACCTAAAGTGGAAGGGGATTTGGTTTCTAAAAGCCACAGGCTGGTAAAGAAATGAGGCTTATTCTGGGAAGAAAGGTCAGAGTCTTTGGATTTCTTCCTCCCTCCCACCACATTCCAGGACAGAGTTTTCAGTTCATTGGCAGGTATATTTCACAACACCCTTGGGGGCAGGAAAAAAACAGCCATTTATTTTTGGAGTTCAGGACGGAATATTCTGGAATGGATTTATTCACATAATCAGGGTTAGACTTGCCTAATTCATGTAGACTAAAGGGTAGTAACGCAAAAGACTTCATTCCTCCCATGGGAAAATCTCTGCGCATTCCAGGGCATTCTGTGGGAAGAGCAGAAAGCTCCAGACCCACACGGGGTAAAGCTCTTCTCAGGCTGGCGACAGTGAAACCGTGGGCAGAGCAGTCTGGAGTCACGGGCTCCACAGAAAGGGGATCTGGGGAGGGGCCCCATGCAGGGCTCAGAAGGTCCTGGGTGGATTTGTCGTCTAGGGTCAAGATGGAAGAAAGGTCCCAGCTGCATAAACAGTCAAGAAAAGATTGGGAGCAGTACAGATTGACTGGAAAATATATAAGAAAAATCTTTTTTTTTTTTTGAAACAAGTTTTCACTTTGTCACTCAGGCTGGAGTGCAGTGGTGTGATCTCAGCTCACTGCTGCCTCGACCTCCCAAGTTCAAAGCGATCCTACTGCCTCAGCTTCCTAAGTAGCTGGGACTAACCACTACACCCCGCTAATTTTTTTTTTTTTTTTTTTTTAGACATGGGGTTTTGCCGTGTTGGCCAGGCTGGCCTCGAAGAAATTCACCCTAAGCTCAAGAAATTCACCCACTTTGGCCTTCCAAAGCGCTGGGATACAGGCATGAGCTGCTGCGCCTGGCCAATCTTTTTTTTAAACAGTAAATCTGAGCCAGGCATGGTGGCTCATGCCTATAATTCCAGCACTTGAGCCTGGGCAACACAGTGAGACCCCATCTCTATTAACTTTAAAAATAATTTATAAAGAGAAATAAAATTTAAAAAGAATAGTATGATCAGATGTGGTGGCTCAGCCGGGTGTGGTGGCTCACGCCTGCAATCCCAGCACTTTGGGAGGCCAAGGCGGGTGGATCACGAGGTCAGGAGATCGAGACCATCCTGGCTAACACAGTGAAACCCCGTCTCTACTAAAAATAGAAAAAATTAGCTAGGCGCCTGTGGTCCCAGCTACTCCGGAGGCTGAGGCAGGCGAATGGCGTGCCACCAGGAGGCGGAGCTTGCAGTGAGCCGAGATCATGCCACTGCACTCCAGCCTGGGCAACAGAGCGAGACTCCCTCTCAGAAAAAAAAAAAAAAAGATGTGGTGGCTCACGCCTGTAATCCCAGCACTTCCGGAGGCCGAGGCGGGCTGATCACTTGAGGCCAGGAGTACAAGACCAGCCTGGCCAACATGGTGAAACCCTGTCTCTACTAAAGATACAACAAAAAAAAAAATTAGCCAGGCGTGGTGGTGCACACCTGTTGTCCCAGCTATTTGGGAGGCTGACCCAGGAGAAGACCTTGAACCTGGGAAGTGGAGGTTGCAGTGAACCAAGATCATGCCACTGTACTCCAGCCTGGGCGACAGAGCAAGGCTCCATCTCAAAAAACAAAAAAAAAGTCCCTTTAAACAAGTAAATAAAAAGAATACAATGAGATCACATGGACACAGGAAGGGGAATATCACACTCTGGGGACTAGTTGTGGGGTGGGGGGAGGGGGGAGGGATAGCATTGGGAGATATACCTAATGCTAGATGACGAGTTAGTGGGTGCAGCACACCAGCATGGCACATGTATACATATGTAACTAACCTGCACAATGTGTACATGTACCCTAAAACTTAAAGTATAAAAAAAAAAAAAAAAAAAAAAGAATAGTAAATCTGGTGGGCATGGTGGCTTATGACTGTAATCCCAGCTACTCAAGATGCTGAGGCAGGAGGATCACTTGAGGCCAGGAGTTCAAGACCAGCCTAGGTACACAGGGAGACCTCGTCTCGTCTCTAAGACAAAAGAAAAATAGTAAATCTGAAAATGCCAGATACTGGTGAGGATATGGGGAAATGAGTACTCTTTTTTTTTTTTTTTGAGACAGAGTCTTGCTCTGTCGCCCAGGCTGGAGTGCAGTGGTACAATCTCGGCTCACTGCAAGCTCCGCCTCCCGGGTTCACGCCATTCTCCTGCCTCAGCCTCCCGAGTAGCTGGGACTACAAGCACCTGCCACCACGTCTGGCTAATTTTTTTTTTTTTTTTTTTTTTTTGTATTTTTAGTAGAGACGGGGTTTCACTGTGTTAGCCAGGATGGTCTCAATCTCCTGACCTCCTGATCCGCCCGCCTCGGCCTCCCAAAGTGCTGGGTTTACAGGCTTGAGCCACCGCGCCCAGCCAAGAGACAGGGTCTTACTCGGTTGCCCAGGCTGGATTGCAGAGGCACAATCTGGGCTCACTGCACCCTCGACAAACCTGGGCTCAGGGGCCAGGCACGGTGGCTCACACCTGTAATTCCAGCACTTTGGGAGGCCAAGGCAGGCAGATCACAAGGTCAGGAGATCGAGACCATCCTGGCTAACACGGTGAAATCACGTCTCTATTAAGAATACAAAAAATTAGCCAGGCATGGTGGCACCCGCCTGTAATCCCAGCTAAACGGGAGGCTGAGGCAGGAGAATCGCTTGATCCCAGAAGGCAGAGGTTGCAGTGAGCCAAGATTGTGCCACTGCACTCCAGCCTGGGTGATAGAGCAAGACTCTGTCTCAAAAAAAAAAAAAAAAACCTGGGCTCAGGTGATCTTCCCACCTCAGCGTCCAAAGTAGCTGGGACTACAGGCACTCACCACCACGTCTGAGTAATTTTTGTATTTTGTGTAGAGATGGGGTTTTGCCATATTGCCCAGGCTGGTCTCGAACTCCTGAGCCAAAGTGATCGCCCACCTCGGCCTCCCAAAGTCTGGGATTACAGGCTTCAGCCACTGCGCCTAGCCTGAAATGACCCTGTTGTTGGTAGGTACTTTGAGAGCACGTAGCAATACCTGGTAATGCTGGAGGTGTGTGCATGTGCTCTTCAGAGTTCCTTACCTCGGCTTTTGGAACAGGTGTTCAAGAAACAAGTACAAAGATATTTACTGGAGCACTGTATGCAATTGCAAAAAAAAAGTTAAAACAACCTAATTTTCCCTCAGCAAAAGAAAGGACAAAATGAACCCAAACTTGCCCAAGTTGGTATTCTATGCTGCAGTGAAAATGAATGAACAAGATCTTCATTTTTGGCTGGGCGCAGTGGCTCACACCTGTAATCCCAGAACTCTGGGAGGCCGAGGTGGGTGGATCACGAGGTCAGGAGCTCAAGACCAGGCTGGCCAAGATGGTGAAACCTGGTCTCTCCTAAAAATGCAAAAATTAGCTGGGTGTGGTCGTGGGCACCTGTAATCCCAGCTACTCGGGCGGCTGAGACAGGAGAATCACTTGAACCCAGGAGATGGAGATTGCGGTGAGCCAAGATCGCGCCATTGCACTCCAGCCTGGGCAACAGAGCAAAACTCCTTCTCAAAAACAAAAAAAAAAAAAAGAAGAAGAAGCAAAAGTTGGCCGGGCACGGTGGCTCACGCCTGAAATCCCAGCACTTTGGGAGGCCGAGGCAAGCGGATCACTTGAGCTCAGCGGTTCGAGACCAGCCTAGACAACATGGTGAAACACCATCTCTACAAAATATACAAAAATTAGCCAGGCATGGTGGCTTGTGCCTTTCTTTTGTTTTAGAGATGAGATGAGGTCTCCCTGTGTTACCCAGGCTGGTCTTGAACTCCTGGACTCAAGTGATCCTCCTGCCTCAGCCTCTTGAGTAGCTGGGATTACAGTCATAATCCCAGCTAATTAGGAGGCTGTGGCAGGAGAATTGCTTGAACCTGAGAGGTGGAGGTTGCAGTGAGCCGAGGCAGTGCCACTGCATCACTGCACTCCAGGCTGAGTGACAGAGTGAGACTCCTCTGTCCAAAAAAAAAAGAAGAAAAAAAGAAGCAAAAGTTGCAAAATGGTACACATAGTGATTCCATTTATGTAAAGTTCCAAAACACACACAAAATAGTAAGTTCTGTTTAGAAAGACATTTATAATATGTAGTAAAACAACAAAAAAAAACATACACGGGGGTGATTTACATACATGGGGGTGATTGACACCTACCTCAGGATAATGGTCACCTCTGGGGAGAGAGGGAGAGAACAGCCATAGAGGGCTTTAGTTATTTCTGTAAAGCTTTATTTCTTTTTAAAAAAATCTGAAGAAGGCCAAGCACGGTGGCTAATGCCTGTAATCCTAGCACTTTGGAAGGCAGAGGCGGACGGATTGCCTGAGCTCAGGAGTTCGAGACCAGCCTGGGCAAACACGGTGAAACCCTGTCTCTACTAAAATACAAAAGAAATTAGCCGGGTGTGGTGGCAGGCGCCTGTAGTCCCAGCTACTCCGGAGGCAGAGGCAGGAGAATGGCGTGAACCTGGAAGGTGGAGGTTGCAGTAAGCCGAGATCGCGCCATTGCACACCAGCCTGGGTGACAGAGCGAGACTCCATCTCAAAAAAAAAAAAAAAAAAAAATCTGAAGAAAATGAGGCAAAATATTAATATGTATTTAATACATATTATACATGTGTGTTTATGATATTTCATTTTATATTTGTGCTGGGCTGAATAGTGGCACCTCCACAAATGTCCACCCGCTATCCTAATTCTCAGAACCTTCATGTTGTAAAGGAAACTTTGCAGATGTGATTATATGTCTTGAGATGGGAGATAATCCTGAATTTTCTGAGTGGATCCAACATCATCACGAGGTTCCTTGTAAGAGGGAGGCAGGAAGGTCAAAGTCAGAGAGCGGAAATGTGACAACGGAAGTGGAAGTTGGGGTAATGTGCTTTGAAGATGCGGGAAGGGGCCACGAGCCAGGGAATACAGACAGTTTCTAGAAGCTGGAAGAGACAAGGAAAAGATTCTTCCCTGAGGCCTCCAGAAAAAACATGACCCTGTCAACACCTTCATTGTAGCCTCTTTTTTCTTTTTTTGTCACCCAGGCTGGAGTGCAATGGCACAATCTCAGCCCACTGCAGCCTCGACCTCCTGGACTCAAGCGATCCTCCCACCTCAGCCCTGCAAGTAGCTGGGACTACAGGTGCACACCACTGTGCCCAGCTAATTTTTGTATTTTTTTGTAGAGGCGGGGTTTTGCCACGTTACCCAGGCTGGTCTCAAACTCCTAAGCTCAAGTGATCCACCTGCCTCGGCCTCCCAACGTGCTGGGATTCCTGGCATGAGCCACCATCCCCAGCCCTTCATTGTAGACTTCTGACCTCCAGAAATGTACGAGAATAAATAAATTTCAATGTTTTAAGTCACTAAATTTGTGGGAATTAGTTACAACAGCAATAGGAATCTAATCCAGGACTTCTGGGAATGTTTCATCATTTTAACTTTTTGTTTGTTTTTCTTGTATGATGTTATGTTGTGAGAGGCCTGAGTCCTGTCTATTGATATCTTCCTGTTCCTCCTCCTTCAGAGGAGGTGGGGAGCTGTTCAGGGGCCCTTCTCAACCAGCCATACCATGAATACATCACGAGACTTCTGTGCGAAAGACGGAGCTATACGCCCATCTCAGGGGGCCCTGGGGTTTGTGGAAGACCTGGTTGTCAGAAAATGTTTGGGGGCTGGGGTGAGCTGCACTAGGGGAACCTCTGGAACTGGTCCCTTTTTCCCTGGAAGGTGGAGCTGCCAGAAGCTCACAGAAGGCTGAGGGTGACAGTTTGCAGAGACGAGCTTTGAGGCACTGAAAGGAGCGTGCCTGGAACCCTCTCCTTACCCTCTTTATCCACCTTCTGAAAAGGCTGCATGAACAACCCGGGGGCTGGCCAGTGTGGAGATTTGCCTGGAAAGGGTGGTGCTGGATGTCAGATGGGCAGGTCCTCCTCCACCACCAGAGCAGCTCAGCAGTAAGGGTGGCAGCACAGTGCTCACAGGGGCTGACACCTCTCACTCGGGGCAGTACCCTCCTGGGCTCCACCTGAGAGCTGAGCTGGTGAAGCTGTGAGGTACCCAGTCAACAGCACCAACTCACTGAAGTTGGGCTTGAGAAGAGAAGGAAGCTGATAGGAGAGGAGGGTTAAAAGGCATGTGAGAACCCAGAAAAAATTATGTTCAGAGGAAAATACCGGTGCATATTTCTATGCGTGCACATGTAAGTGTGTGAGTAGTGTGTGCAGGCAGGCTTGTATGTAGAGGCTACAAATAAAGCAGTGTGTCTGCGTCTGTGTGTCTGTGTGCGTGTAGAGACCAAGGGTAAGGGTAAGGAGACAGTGTGATGGTGTGTGAGTGTGTGTGTGTGAGTGTGTGTGTGTGTGTGTACGGGTTACAAATAAGCAGCATGCTTATGTGTGTGCCTGTGTGTGTGTGCGCCTGTGTGTGTGTGTGCACGTGTGTGCACATGCAGGTATGTGTAAGTATTTCTTGACCAGCCTGGAGACTCTGAGAGTATAATAGCATAGGCCCCAGGGGAGGAGGGCCAGGACGAGGAGAACGGGAGTGGAAAATGGCAGGACTAACACACACGTAGGGAAGAAGTAGAGGAAACAACTGACTCTCTGGCCAAAGCATGAAAGGCCTGGCTGGCACGGTGGCTCACACTTGTAATCCCGCACTTGAGCCCAGGAGTTGGAGACCAGCCTGGGCAACACTGCCAAACCCTGTCTCAACAAACAATACAAAACCAGCGGGGCATGGTGGCGTATGCCTGTAGTCCCCGCTACTCAGGAGGCTGAGGCAGGAGGATCTCTTGAGCCCTGGAGGTCGAGACTGCAGTGAGTCAAGGATGAGGCTACAGTGAGCTGAGATCGCAACACTGCACTCCAGCCTGGATGACAGAGAGAGACTGTGTCTCAAAATTAAATATATAGAGAGAGAGACAGAGAGAAAGAAAGAAAGAAAAGAAGAAAAAAAAGAAGAAAGAAGGAAAGAAAGAAAGAAGGGAGGGAGGGAGGGGGGAGGGGAGGGGAGGGGGAAGGGAGGGGAGGGGAGGGGACTGCTGGGACGCTAGGCCTGCAAGCCCGAGCTGGGCTTGGCTGGGCATAGGGCCCATACTGAGGCACCATGTTACAGGGTAGGGTGAAGGGATAGAGAGAAACAGGGCAGTTCCAACTCTAGGCCAGGGCCAATCTGCTTTCATGTCTACCCTGAGGATGAAGCCATCCTGCTAGAGACAGGAGAGCTGACAGGTGACAGGCCTGGGCCATACTAGGGAATGAGAGGAGGGAATTGAGTGACGTGGCAAAGGAAAGCTCGGGTGACCTGGCAGCTTTTCCATAAAAGGGTTTTCTCCAGGTTGCCTTTCCTCATGGCAGCAGGGTCTCTCACAGGCAGGTCCCACAAGATCTGTGCCCTGGGAAAGCCCGTGACAGCCCAACTCCATGGTGACAGCCACGTGGGTAAGGGCCTCAATCCTGACTCAGTCTGTCCACTCCATCCTCTTCAGCAGAAGCCTCCTCACCCCAGACACCTGGCTCAGTATCAGGGGTCTGGTTACCTGCAGTCCAACCTCCAGGCCGCTCCTCAAGAGCCCCTCGCCCATTCATCCTGCCAACTGCTCTCCTTACCGCATCCGCTCCCACCTCCCTGGCCTCATTCCAAGGTCCCACACACCTCAGAGCACGAGGCTTCAGGGAAGACTCTGTCCACAGGAGACTGCAGGGCCAGGGAGGGGCTGGGTGAAGCCTCAGACTTGCCTGGCTCAGAATATTTATCAACTGCATTTTTTATTAAGACAATAAAATATGCAATAACATTCTGGCACAGGAGGTGCAGGATTTAAGTAAATATAACATAAAACAGGCCCAAGAGAATTGGGTATATAGTCAAGAAACAAGAGAAAATTACAAATCATTTTTTTTTCTTTTTGTTTTAGCAACAATACTGCAATGAACATTTTTGTTGCTGCATTTTGGACGTCTTAAATATTCCTTCCAGAATAATTTCTAGGGGTGGAAATGACCAGTCAAAAGGAATTGGTAATTTAAAGACTTAATTTTCCTCCAAAAATGCTCTTCCCATTTTATGCATTCTTAGAAGTAATTAGTGAGAAAGCCTCTTCTCTAAGTGATACTCATTTGCCAATCTGATAGGTGAAAGGAGAAATGTTATCTCAAATGGTTTTACTTTGCCTTGTGTTCAGTATTAAAGAGGCTGAAGATTTTCTTCTCTTATTAACCATCTGGTTCATCGTTGATTCATCTGCCAGCTCACACATTCTCCATATTTCTCCTTGGTGCCCTATTCTTTTTTTTTTTTTTTTTTTTCTGGAGACGGAGTTTTGTTCTTGTTGCCCAGGCTAGAGTGCAATGGCACAGTGTTGGCTCACTGCAACCTTCGCCTACTGGGTTCAAGCAATTCTCCTGCCTCAGCCTCCCAAGTAGCTGGGATTACAGGTGCCTACCACCACGCCAGGCTAATTTTTGTATTTTTAGTAGAGATGGGGTTTTGCCATGTTGGCCAGACTGGTCTTGAACTCCTTACCTCAGGTGATCTGCCCGCCTCGGCCTCCCAAAGTGCTGGGATTACAGGTGTGAGCCACTGTGCCCGGCTGGTGGCCTATTTTTTTTTTCTTTTTTTTTTTGAAATGGAGTTTTGCTCTTGTTGCCCAGGCTGGAGTGCAGTGGCGTGATCTCGGCTCACTGCAACCTCCGCTTCCTGGGTTCAAGTAATTCTCCTGCCTCAGCCTCCCGAGTAGCTGGAATTATAGGCACCCGCCACCATGCCCAGCTAATTTTTGTGTTTTAGTAGAGACGGGGTTTCACCATGTTGGCCAGCCCGGTCTCAAACTCCTGACCTAAGGTGATCCACCCACCTCGGCCTCCGAAAGTGCTGGAATTACAGGCGTGAGCCACCGCGCCCGGCCCCTATTCTTTAAAAAAGCCCCTTCTAGGCTGGGCACAGTGGCTCACGCTTGTAATCCCAGCACTTTGGGAGGCCAAGGCAGGCGGATTAAAAAAAAAAAAAATGCCGGGCATGATGGTTCACGCCTGTAATCCCAGCACTTTGGGAGGCTGAGGCGGGTGGATCACGAGGTCAGGAGTTCAAGACCAGTCTGGCCAACATAGTGAAACCCCGTCTCTAGTAAAAATACAAAAAAAAAATTAGCCGGGAATGGTGGTGTGAGCCTGTAATCCCAGCTACTCGTGAGGCTGAGGCAGGAGAATCGCATGAACCCGGGAAGCGGAGGTTGCAGTTGGCCAAGATCGCACCACTGCACTCCAGCTGGGCGACAGAACGAAACTCCATCTCAAAAAAAAAAAAAATTAAAACTGGGCCGGGCGTGGTGGCTCATGCCTGTAATCCCAACACTTTGGGAAGCCAAGACGGGAGGAACACTTGAGCCCAGGAGTTTGAGACCAGCCTGGGCAACATAGTGAAACCCCGTTTCTACAAAAAATAGAAAAATTCGCCAGGCGTGGTAGTCCCAGCAACTCAGAAGGCTGAGACAGGAAGATCATTTAAGCCTGGGAGGTTGAGGCCGCAGTGAGCTGAGATCACAACACTGCACTCCAGCCTGGGTGACCAAGTGAGACCCTGTCTCAAAAATTAAATTAAATTAAAATTAAGGCCGGGCCTGGTGGCTCACACCTGTAATCCCAGCACTTTGGGAGGCTGGGGCAGGCAGATCACTTGAGGCCAGGAGTTCAAGACCAGCCTGGGCAACATAGGGAGATCCCATGTCTACAAAAATTTAAAAATTAGCCAGGTGTGGTGGTGTACACCTGTGGTCCCAGCTACTTGGGAGGCTGAAGTGGGAGGATTGCTTGGGCCCAGGAGGTGGAGGCTGCAGTGAGCTAAGATTACACCATTGCACTCCAGCCTGGGTGACAGAGCGAGACCTTCTCTCTCTCAAAAAAAAATTAATTAAAAAAATCTAGTGGAGTTTTGGTTTATTTCCATCTTTGGCACGGCGCTGATTAATCTTTTCAGGTAAAATCAGGGAGAATAGAAAGAAAAGTTGAGGGAGGGAAGGAAGGAATTTGATCTTTGGGAGGAAGGGCTGAGTGTGACTTGGCAAGAGAAGGCATCCAAGGGCAGAAACGCCAGAGGGAAGGGGCGAAGGGCGCAGAACCAAGGAACTTCCAGAGGCTGATGTCTCCCAGTGGGGTCCACAGAGGTCCAAGTTCACTAAGGGTCATTGCTCCAGGGAGGGAAGGAAGTGGGGGAGGAGGGGAAAAGGGGATGGAAGGGGGAAAGATCTGCATGGCCATGTGTAGCCCCGAAGGTGTCCCTAGGTCAGTCCTGTGGGGTGACAGCACTGGAGAGGCCTGCCATAGCCTCTGGAAACTAGATTATCTCACCCAAACCAACATAGGCTTGGAAACATCCCAAGAAGGGGACAGAAATGATGGAGCTTAGGACATACCACCCCAAAATATAGCACCTCAGCATCTGGAAAACCCTAGAAGCAGAAAGGGCTCTCTCACCATCTCACCCTGCTCCTCTAAAGCAGGTCATAAGAGTCTCATTCCAGAGATGCCCTCCCGATACCCGGAGGAGAGGAACAGCCTTATCTCCAAAGACACAGGGACACAGACAAGACTCTGAACAAACAGGCCTTGCTAAGTCTCACGCACCCGCCTCCCCCACCAGTTTACTGCCATTAGATCATATTTATTTATCAAACCAAACTTCTCCACGATTATACACTGCATCATCAAACCTAACGTAAAAAATACACAGGTTGGCCGGGTGCGATGGCTCACGCTTGTAATCGCAGCACTTTGGGAGGCTGAGGTGGGTGGATCACAAGGCCAGGCGATCAAGACCAGCCTGGCCAAAATGGAGAAACCCCACCTCTACTAAAAATACAAAAGTTAGCCGAGCGCGGTGGTGGGCACCTGTAATGGCAACTACTTTGGCGGCTGAGGCAGGAGAATAGCTTGAACTCAGGAGGTGGAGGTTGCAGTGAGCCCAGATCGCACCACTGCACTCTAGCCAGGGTGACAGAGCAAGAATCGTCTCAAAGAAAAAAAAAAATACACAGGTTAGGCTGGGCACAGTGGCTCATGCCTGTCATCTCGGCACTTTGGGAGGCTGAGGTGGAAAGACTGCTTGAGCCCAGGAGTTTGAGACCAGCCTGGGTAACAATATGAGACCTCGTCTCTACAGAAAAAGTTAGCCAGGCATAGTGGCGCCTGCCTGTAGGGCCAACTACTAGGGAGGCTGAGGTGGGAGAATCGCTTGAGACTGGGAAGTGGAGACTACAGTGAGCCATGACTGTGCCACTACACTCCAGCCTGGGCAACAGAGCAAGACCCTATCTATATACATGCGTACATGCACACACACACACACTCACACACACACATAATTTAAAGTGATTACTTGAGCCAAAGTGATGACAGCTGCCTGATAGATTCAGACCCAGGCAACGTTGGATATGAGTTCTTTGACCTTTGTTAGAAGCGGGTTTTTGTTTTATTTATTTATTTATTTATTTATTTTTGAGACATCCTTTCTCTGCCGCCCCGTCTGGAGCACAGTGGTGCCATCTCAGCTCACTGCAACCTCCGCCTCCCAGGCTCCAGCAATTCTCATGCCTCAGCGTTTTGAGTAGCTGGGATTACAGGCATGCACCACCACACCCAGCTAATATTTTGTATTTTTAGTAGAGATGGGGTTTTACCATGTTGGCCAGGCTGGTCTGGAACTCCTGACCTCAAGTTGATCTCCCCGCCTCAGCCTGCCAAAGTTCTGGGGTTACAAGCGTAAGCCATCACGTCCGGCCTGCTGGCTCATTTTAATGTCACTCTGGGCCTGATAACTGAAAAGGACTCAGATTCCTCAGATAAAAGCTCTTTTCTTCTCTCACCTGTTTCTTTGGGTTTTCATTTACAAAGCTTCCTGTGTCATGTAAAACTTATATAAAATAAATGTGAGGCCAGGGTAGCCTCACATTCTCTGCCTCAGCCTCCCAAGTAGCTGGGATTACAGGCACCCGCCACCACGCCCTGCTAATTTTTTTTTTTTTTTTTTTTTGAGATGGAGTTTCGCTCTTGTTGCTCAGGCTGGAGCGCAATGGCGCAATCTTGGCTCACCGCAACCTCCACCACCCGGATTCAAGCGATTCTCCTGCCTCAGCCTCCCGAGTAGCTGGGATTACCAGCGTGCGCCACCACGCCCCACTAATTTTGTATTTTTAATAGAGATGGGGTTTCTCCATGTTGGTCAGGCTGGTCTCGAACTCCTGACCTCAGGTGATCCGCCTGCCTTGGCCTCCCAAAGTGCTGGGATTACAGGTGTGAGCCACTGCGCCCGGCCTGTTTTTTTGTATTTTTTGTAGAGACGGGGTTTCACCATGTTGGCCAGGCTGGTCTTGAACTTCTGACCTCAGGAGATCCACCCCCCCAGGTCTCCCACAGTGCTGGGATTACAGGCATGAGCCACCATGCCCGGCCTCTTCTGTGAATTTTAAAAATTGTTTTCGTGTGCCTGTAGTCCCAGCCACTTAGGCTGGAGTGTTTAGTGTTTCCACGGATGAATTTGAAAACAAACGACCCCAGGCGTGGGGGCTCACACTTGGAATCCCAGCACTTTGGGAGGCCGAAGTGGGTGGATCACTTGAGACCAGGAGTTCAAGACCAGCCTGGCCACCATGGTGAAATCCTGTCTCTACTAAAAATATAAAAATTAGCCAGGCTTGGTGGCATGCGCCTGTAATCCCAGCTACTTGGGAGGCTGAGGCAGGAAAATCGCTTGAACCCAGGAGGCGGAGGTTGCAGTGAGCTGAGATCGCACCACTGCACTCCAGCCTAGGCAGAAAGAGCGAAACTCGGTCTCAAAAAAAAAAAAAAAAAAGAAAGAAAGAAAAGAAAACAAACGTCAGAGGCATTATTTGTAACTTACTGTAGATATTTCAAAACAATCCTTGGCTACTACTTAGAAGTTACAGAAATAGACCGTTTGGTCACTGGCTGATGAAAATGGAAAAGACAAAGCTTTTCCGGGGGAAACAAAAAGAGGCAAGGAGTCTCAACTGAGCGCTCAAGAAAGAGTGTGTGTTATTGAGGAGTGACTGGGAGTTGGGGGCCTTGCCTGGACACTGTCCAAATCCGGGGAAGTGTTCTCGGGGGCAGATGAGTGGGCTCTTCAGTTCGCCAGCTGGTTCTGTCTTGGAGGCTATTCCCAACAGACACATTTGCTTGGAGAGGGGCCGCATTGGCCACCCTGCTTCCTGCAATTCTGTTTGTGCCCAAACAGTATGAGTGTGTTGTCCCAATGTGGGTGCGTCCCTGTGCAGCACTGCTGTGTTGCCAGGCAACCCAGTGTGTGTCCCCTTAGAATTCTCTCTACTCCTGGAGTCTAATGCAGAGCTGGCATGGCTGGCATCCAGGGCTGTGGCCACCCCGACCTGATCAGTCTGGGGTAGCCTCTGCCCTCCAGTCGTAGGGTGCACAAAAGCCCGGGAGGTGTGGCTGGGGACCTGACACACTGCTGCCTCTGGAGATTGTGGCTGAAATGGGAAGTTTCCATTTGGCTCTGTGTGTGTGTGTGTGTCTGTGTCTGTGAGCGCACGTGCGCTCATGTGCGCTCTGTGTCTGAGTGTTGGACTGTTCAAGGCTCTAGCAGGACCTGGCTCATGGCTGAGAATTTAGGGAGTGGAGCTTGCCCTTCCAGGGCGATTGTCCCTCTCTGGGGGCCAGCTTTGAGCATTGGGTGGATTTGGCCACAGTGACAGCATTTGCTCTTTTTTTTTGAGACAGAGTCTCACTCTGTCACCCAGGCTGGAGTGCAGTGGCATGGTCTCAGCTCACTGCAACCCACCACCTCCCGGGTTCAAGCAATTCTCCCATCTCAGCCTCCCGAGTAGCTGAGACTACAGGCACCCACCACCACACCCAGCTAATTTTTGTATTTTTAGTAGACACGGGATTTCACCATATTGGTCAGGCTGGTCTCGAACTCCTGACCTCAGGTGATCCACCCGCCTCAGAATCCCAAAGTGTTGGGATTACAGGGGTGAGCCACCACGCCCGGCCTTGAGGGTAATTCTTTTTTTTCTTTTTTTTTTTTTTTGCTCGAGACAGAGTTTCGCTCTTGTTGCCCAGACTGGAGTGCAATGGCGCCATCTCAGCTCACTGCAACGTCTGCCTCCCAGGCTCAAGTGATTCTTGTGCCCCACCCAGCCTCCCAAGTACCTGGGATTACAGGCATGCACCACCACGCCCCGGCAATTTTTTTTTTTTTTTTTTTTTTTTGAGACGGAATCTCCCTCTGTCGCCCAGGCTGGAATGCAATGGCTCAGTGCAAGCTCCACCTCCCGGGTTCACGCATTCTCCTGCCTCAGCCTCCTGAGTAGCTGGGACTACAGGCGCCCACCACCACGCCCGGCTAATTTTTTGTATTTTTAGTAGAGACGGGGTTTCACCGTGTTAACCAGGATGGTCTCGATCTCCTGACCTCGTGATCTGCCCGCCTCGGCCTCCCAAAGTGCTGGGGTTACAGGCGTGAGCCACCGCGCCCGGCAGCCTTCTCATTCTTCTTGCAGGAATCTTTTAAATTCGTTATTTGGAACCAGCACGAAGTGTCTTGGTACCAAGTGTAGTGATCACTCAAGACAAAAATGAAATAGACTGGAAATGTGGCAAGGCCAACTTGCATGTTCCAAAAACAGGTTCTGAAAGGAATTTTTGTTTTTCGAGACAGGGTCTCACTGTCGCCCAGGCTGGGGTGCAGTGGTGCAATCACAGCTCACTGCATCCTCGACCTCTGGACTTTAGTGACTCTCCCACCTACAGCTTCGTGCCACCACGCCAAGCTAATTTTTTTTATTTTTTGTAGAGACGGGGGTCTTCCTATGTTCCCCAGGCTGGTCTTGAACTCCTGGCCTCCAGTGATCCTCCCGCCTCGGCCACCCAAGGTGCTGGGATTACAGGCGTGACTCACTGTGCTCAGCCCTGAAAAGAATATTTTTTTAAACAAGTTTAAAAATAAAATATTTTGAACAGTGAAAGCAACATCTTTGAAATAATCACAGAACTTTCTAGGATTATTCCTTTGAAGTTCTGTTCTATTTTGATTTTTAAAAGATCTCTCTCAAGACTGTAGAGGTGCAAACAGGTTCAGGAAGAGCAGCTGACCCCCTCCTGCAGCACAGGAGGAAGGAGACAGAGCAGATCCGGGGCTGCAGCGGCTTCCCGAGGGTCCCCGCGGCCGCATCCTGCGGAGGGGTTCCAGTGTTTCTGTTTATATCTGTGTGTCTCTGGGTGTGTCTCCCTCTGGGTTGTGCACTAGCAGGCTCTAGGCGTGTCCCATCTAACAGCAGCTCAGCCAGGAGGTGTTTCATCGCTGCAGGGAAATTCCAGAGGGCAGCTCCTGCCACAACTGCGGTGAGACATAATTTCCTTGGGAGGAAACCAGTTCTCAGCAGCCAGAAATGAAACAGTTTCCACTCTGGGAGGGCGCAGGAGGGTGTGGCTGCAGGCGGGGCAGAGCTGCCCGCCTGGAGAGCCTGCTGGCCGGCCTGGCTCCCTGAAGCCTCCAGTCACAGTTTAAATTTAGACCTTCTATTCCGGTCCGTGCTGCTCACGCCTCACCCCGTGGCCACCGGTCAGCCAGTTTCCCCGAGCACAAGTGTGATCCGGAGGGAAAGGACACATAGGAGGTAAACGGTGTCCTGACCTTCGTTCTGTGGTGGTGTGGAATTGTGAAGTGGAATGGAAGAAAGACCAAGGCCAGAAAAATCCTCCACCCTAAAAATTTCAGAACCAGGGACCCCATGTCCACGCGCCCCACTAACTTCACAGACAGAAACATGCTTGTCCTACAGCCGTTTGTGGAGAGTCAGCCACGTGAGCCACCAAGACTCGGTCCCCCTTCACGGTCTGGTGGAAATTCAGACAAGAGGAGCGCTGATTAGTGAGCAGGAAGAGAGTGCATGTTCAGGGCAACTTGAATCTATGCCTGGAGGCAGGGGCCAGGGCCGGGAGGGAGTAGGCCAAGGGCTGTGAATCCCAGCACTTTCAGAGGCCAAGGCGAGAAGCTTGCTCAAGCCCAGGAGTTCGAGGCCAACCTAGGCAACATAGTGAGACCCAATCTCACAAATAATACAAAAATTAGCCAGGTGTGGTGGCACACACCTGTGGTCCCATCTACTGCAGATGCTGAGGTGGGAGAATCACTTGAGCCTGGGATCATGTGCCCCATTCACTTCACAGACAGAAACAGGCTCGTCCTGCTGCAGTGAGCTGAGATTGCACCACTGCACTCCAGCCTGGGTGACAGAGCAAGACCCTGTCTCAATCTATATGTATAAACAAAGTTAGCAAAATCTATGAGAATTAAGGCCTGCTTTACCCTAAAAATTCTTTTTTAAAAATCATACACGCTGGGCACGGTGGCTCACCCGTGTAACCCGAGCACTTTGGGAAGCCAAGGCAGGTGGATTGCTTGAGTCCAGGAGTTGGAGAGGAGCCTGGGCAATATGGTGAAACCCCGTCTCTAACAAAAAAAATACAAAAAATAGCTGGGCGTGGTGGTCTGCGCCTGTAGTCCCAGCAACTCCAGAGGCTGAGATAGGAGGATCCCTTGAGCCTGGGAGGTGGAGGTTGCAGTGAACAGAGATCATGCCACTGCACTGCAGCCTGGGTGACAGGGTGAGACCATGTCTCAGAAAAAAAAAAAAAAGAAAAAAAATCATATAACCATAATTCCTATAATTTCCACTTCATTCTGTTCCCTGCCCAAATGCCCGTGCCCTGACCCTCCAAATCAGTCCCCGCCTCTCACTGCCCCTCATCCTGCTTCATGTTCTCCCCAGTGGCACCATCATCTGACAGTAGCACACATCCATGTGTCTTAGCACTTCCTCCCCCAGAATGCAAGATCCAGGAGAGCAGGGACTTGGCTTTGCTCGCTGCTACGTCCCCGGTTCCTAGAGAAGTTACCTGTATTAACCAAACACTTACTATATACCAGGTGTTGTTAAACATTTCAAATGGGTTTTCTAATTTTATCTTCATGATAACCAGTGAGGTTTTTACCCAAGTAGGAAAAGGAAGCCGGGAGAAGTTGAGGATCCTGTTCAAGGACACACAGGGAACCCGGGCAGTCTGTGCTGGCGTGTGTGCCCTTGGCCACTTCACTGACTGGGTGCCCTTTCCACCCAGCCCTGCACATGCTCTGCGAGGGAAACCACCTCTCTTACTCTCTCACTCAGCCCTTGCTGAGCTCCCTAGCCTGTCTCAGGAAGGCTGAGCCAAACCCCCAGCCCCTGCCGCCCCCACCCCCAACCATCCTGGCCAGGGCCTGGGAAGAGGTGCCTTCGTGGTGAAGGGATCCAGAATGTACACATGTCCCCAACTTATGATTTTTTGACTTTACAACAGTGTGAAAGTGAGCTGCATTCAGTAGAGACCACACTTCAAGCTTTCAATTTTGATCTTTTCCCGGACTGGCGATACTGTCAGTGATGCAGCCGCAGGAGCCACAGCGCTGGGTGAGCACCGCACTCTGCGGTGGGCGTGCTGCCCAAGGATTCTGATTTCCTTCCTTCCTTTTCTTTCTTCCTTTTTTCCTTTCTTCCTTTCCTCCCTCCCTCCCTTTCTTTTTTTTTTTTTTTATTTTTGAGGCAGAGTCTCACTCTGTTGCCCGTCCAGGCCAGAGTGCAATGGCACCATCTCGGCTCACTGCAACCTCCGCCTGCCAGGTTCAAGGGATTCTCACGTGGCTCAGCCTCCTGAGTAGCTGGGATTACAGGCATGGCCACCACGCCTGGCTGATTTTTGTATTTTTAGTAGACACAGGGTTTCACCATTTTGGCCAGGCTGGTCTTAAACTCCTGGTCTCAAAGCCATCCACCTGCCTCGGCCTCCCAAAGGGCTGGGATTACAGGCCTGAGCCACTGCACCCGGCCCCTCCCTCCCTCCTTTCCTTCCTTCCTTTTTTTTTGTAGTGACAGGGTCTCACTATGTTGCCCAGCCTGGTCTGGAACAATCCTCTCGCCTTGGCCTCCCAAAGTGCTGGGATTACAAGTATGACCACCGCGCCCAGCCTGCCAAATGATTTTGCCCAACTGTAGGCTGATGTCAGTGTTCTGAGCACATTTAAGGCAGGCAAGGCTAAGTGATGACAGTTGGTAGATTAGGTGTATTGAATACATTTTCTACTTAAGATATTTTCTTTTTTTTTTTTTTTTGAGGCAGAGTCTCACTCTGTTGCCCAGGCTGGAGTGCAATGGCGCGATCTCGGCTCACTGCAACCTCTGCCTCCTGGGTTCAAGCAATTCTCTTGCCTCAGCCTCCTGAGTAGCTGGGATTACAGGCACCCGCCACCACGCCAGGCTCATTTTTTGTATTTTTAGTAGAGACAGGGTTTCACCATGTTGGCCAGACTGGTCTTGAACTCCTGACCTCAAGTGATCTGCCTGCCTCAGCCTCTCAAAGTACTAGGATTGTAGGTGTAAGTCACTGCAGCTGGTCTTAGGACATCTTCTTTTTTTATGATTTTTTAGAGACGGGGTCTCGCTATGTTGCCCAGGCTGGAGTGCAGTGGCTACGCACAGGCTCCGTCCTACTAGTGATCATCACAGTGTGATGGTCACAGTAGGATGATCACTTAGGCAACCTGGTAGTTCCCTGCTCCTGGGAAGTCACCATACTGATACCAAACTTATTGTGAACACCTGTTCGGCATACAGCATTAATACCCTGAACTCTTGGGCTCATGCAATCCTGCCTCAGCCTCCTGAGTAGCTGGGACTACAGACACAAGCCACCATGCTCAGCAATATTTTCAACTTACCATGGGTTTATCAGGACATAACCCCATCATAAATGGAGGCATATCTGTATCACTGGATAGAGTTGTTGTTTTGTTTTTGTTTTGTTTTGTTTTGAGACAGGGTCTCACTCTGTTGCCCAGGCTGGAGTGCAGTGGCATGATCACAGCTCACTTCAACCTCCACCTCCTGGGCTCAAGTGATCCTCCCACCTCAGCCCTCCCGGAGTTGTTCTTTTATCCCCGCTGAATACCTCTTATCTAAAAGCAGGGCCTCCCAAAAGAATTCAACTGTCCTCTATATCCTTTCCAGGAGTTTCGCAACAGGGAAGACTGAGAAGTCAGCACAGTGTTAAGAAATCACCTAAACAGACATCGTCACAAAAGTAGCTCCACCTATTCTCCTAAAGGCCTCTTTTGTTTGTTTGTTTGTTTTGAGACAGGGTGTTGCTTGGTTGCCCAGGCTGGAGCGCAATGGCACGATCATAGCTGATCATAGCTCACTGTAACCTCAAACTCCTGGGCTCAAGCGATCCTCTTGCTAAGAGCCTATTTAGTTTTCCTAAAAGTAATTTGTTTTCCTATAAGTGGCTTTTCTCCCCCTCACTTCTCCTATGAAGATAATACATAAGCCCCAAATTCCAACCACCTCCTTGAGTCACATTTTTCTGCAAACTCCTGCCTGCAAACATGTCTCTTGTTTATTTATCTTTTTTTTTTTTTTGGAGATGGAGTCTTGCTGTGTTGCCCAGGCTGGAGTGCAGTGGCGCGAACTTGGCTTACTGCAACCCCGCCTTCCGAGTTCAAACAATTCTCCTGTCTCAGCCTCTCAGGTAGCCGGGACTACAGGCACACACCACCATGCCCGGCTAATTTTTTTTGTATTTTTAGTAGAGGTGGGGTTTCACCGTTTTGCCCAGGCTGGTTTCAAACTCCCGAGCTCAGGCAGTCCGCCCTCCTTGGCCTCCCAAAGTGCTAGGATTACAGGCATGAGCCACCGCGCCCAGCCGTTTGTCTTTTGTCAGCTTCATTTGCAGGCTCCAGAACGCTGAACCTAAGAATTCAGCATGGTCTGCAGTGCAGCCCTCAGCTCTGTGTGCCAGAGGGAATCCCTTTCTGGAGGACCAGCTCACACTAACCAAACTCATCAAGCACTGAGGAATAGACAGAAATAAATGGTGCTCTAACACCTGGACTTAGGGACACCACAGATAAAATCCTCTACCCAGAGACCAAGCTACCTCAGATCCTGCTGCCCAAAATTCCACCATCTAGTCATTTTGGGGGGTTAAAGCACCATAGTCCTATGAAGTCCCTTTGAAATGCAAATACACTGCAGAGGAATACAGAATTACTCAACTCAGTATCCCTAGAATTTTGGAGGTGAGTAAGAAAATCCTAGAAGTATCCTGAAATTTCTAACGATGTCTGGGTATTCCTGTTTCTATGGAAAGACATTATTTAATTAATTAATTTTTTTTTTTGAGGCGAAGTCTCGCTCTGTCGCCCAGGCTGGAGTGCAGTGGCGCAATCTCGGCTCACTGCAAGCTCTGCCTCACAGGTTCACGCCATTCTCCTGCCTCAGCCTCACGAGTAGCTGGGACTACAGGCGCCCGCCACCACGCCAGCTACTTTTTTGTATTTTTAGTAGAGACGGGGTTTCACCGTGTTAGCCAGGATGGTCTCCATCTCCTGACCTCGTGATCCGCCCGCCTGGGCCTCCCAAAGTGCTGGGATTACAGGCGTGAGCCACTGCGCCCGGCCAAGACATTATTTTTCAATGGACTGCTTTGGAAATGATCTGAGAAAAATAAAGAGAAAAAAAACAAGGATGCTACTTCTATGTAGATAAGGAGCAATCTCCAAAGCATAGGTTGCTAAATAAAAAGGCAAATGCAGGCCAGCTGGGCGCAGTGGCTCATGCCTGTAATCCCAGCACTTTGTGACGCCGAGGCGGGCAGATCACGAGTTTCAGGAGTTTCAGACCAGCCTGGCCAACGTGGTGAAACCCCATCTCTACTAAAGATATAAAAAATTAGCCTGGCATGGTGGTGGGCGCCTGTAATCCTAGCTACTTGGGAGGCTGAGGCAGGAGAATCACTTGAACCTGGGAGGTGGAGGTTGCAGTGAGCTGAGATCGTGCCACTGCACTCCAGCCTGGGCCACAGAGGGAGACTCCGTCTTAAAGAAAAAAAAAAAAAAAAAAGAGTTTGAGGCCAAGGGACAGGGTGGGAGAGAAACTTCTCACTTTTTTTTACCTTTTGAAATGTTGTCCCTTGTGCTCATGTATCTATTCAAAGAGCAGCTGTCCTTAAAGATTCTTTCCACCTGATATTGAAATTACAGATTTCCCTGCTTCCAGCTCTGACACCCTGTTTTGTGCTCTGATGCTGACCTGCTCCCAGAGACTTCCTCCCAGTCAGGCGCACCCACTGCCAGGGGAAGAGGTGTCCCAGGGAACAGAAGGACCAGCAGGAACCAGCGCCACCAGGGTGCCGTGTGGGCCAACCCCAGCAGATGGCAGCGTGTGGCCACTCAAGGTGTCTGGCCACTAAGGAGGGGTGCCAGGCCACCTGAGGCGCAGGAGTGGAGACAGGGATGCCAGGAGGGAGGGCTGGCGGGGTGACCGTGAGTGTAGTTGGCGCCGGGCAGGGCTGCTTCCTCTTCTGTGCCACAGGCCCCTGGAGTCTAGGGGGGCCCAGGGACCTTTCTCAGAGTGGTTTTTGCATTTTTATTTTTATTTTTATTTATTTATTTATTTATTTTGAGACGGAGTTTCACTCTTGTTGCCCAGGGTGGAGTGCAATGGCGTGATCTTGGCTCACCGCAACCTCTGCCTCCCAGGCTTAAGTGATTCTCCTGCCTCATTTTCCCAAGTAGCTGGGATTACAGGCATGTGCCACGACGCCTGGCTAATTTTGTATTTTTTTCTTTTTTTGTTTTTTTGTTTTGTTTTGTTTTGTTTTTTGAGATGGAGTCTCACTCTGTCGCCCAGGCTGGAGTGCAGTGGTGCAATCTTGGCTCACTGCAACCTCTCCCTCCTGGGTTCAAGCGATTCTCCTGCCTCAGCCTCCCGAGTATGTGGGACTACAGGCGCAGGCCACCACACCTGGCTAATTTTTTGTATTTTTAGTAGAGACGAGGTTTCATCGTGTTAGCCAGGATGGTCTCCATCTCCTGACCTCGTGATCTGCCTGCCTTGGCCTCCCAGAGTGCTGGGATTACAGGCATGAGCCACCACGCCCAGCTAATTTTGTATTTTTAGTGGAGATGGGGTTTCTCCATGTTGGTCAGGCTGGTCTCAAACTCCTGACCTCAGGTAATCCGCCCGCCTTGGCCTCCCAAAGTGCTGGGATTGCAGGTGTGAGCCACTATGCCCGACATTTATTTTATTTTTTGAAACAGAATCTTGCTCTGCTGCCCAGGCTGGAGTGCAGTGGCACAATCTCGGCTCACTGCAACCTCCACCTCCTGGGTTCAAGTGATTCTCCTGCCTAAATCTCCCAAGTAGCTGGAATTACAGGTGCCAGCCACCAGACCCAGCTAATTTTTGTATTTTTAGTAGAGGTGGGGTTTCACCACGTTGGCCAGGTTGGTCTCAAACTCCTGGCTTCAAGTGATACTCCTGCCTCGGCTTCCCCAAGTGCTGGGATGACAGGTGTGAGGGTAATTCTTTTTTTTTTTTAGACAGAGTTTTGCTCTTATTGCCCAGGCTGGAGTGCAATGGTGCAATCTCTGCTCACCGCAACCTCCACCTCTCGGGTTCAAATGATTCTCCAGCCCCAGCCTCCCAAGTAGCTGGGATTACACAGATGTGCCACCACGCCCAGCTAATTTTTTTTATATTTAGTAGAGACAGGGTTTCACCATGTTGGTCAGGCTGGTCTCGAACTCCTGACCTCTAATGATCCACCTGCCTCCACCTCCCAAAGTGCTGGGATTACAGGCATGAGCCACCATGCCCAGCCAAGGGTGATTCTTTATAAATGTATTCAATAACTAGATCCAGTAGTGAGCCTGATAACTACGACTTTTTTTTTTTTTTTGAGACATGGTCTCACTCTGTTACCCAGGCTAGAGTGCAATGACGTGATCATAGCTCACTGCAGTCTTGACCTCCCAAATTCAAGCAATTCTCCCACCTCAGCCTCCCAAGTAGCTGGGACTACAGACGCATGCCATCATGCCCAGCTAGTTGTTTTTTTTTTTTTTTTTTTTGTAGAGATGAGTTCTCACTATGTTGCCCAGGCTGGTCTCAAACTCCTGGACTCAAGCAAATCCTCCCACCTCAACTTCCCAAAGTGCTGGGATTACAGTCGTGAGCCACTGTGCCAGGCATTACCATGATTTCAAAATCATGATGAACATGAAGACATCCAAAATATCTTCCACAACTGTGGCGTGATAAGAAAATACCTCGGCAGGGCGTGGTGGCTCACGCCTGTAATCCCAGCACTTTGGGAGGTCGAGGTGGGCGGATCATGAGGTCAGGAGATTCAGACCAGCCTGGCCAACATGGTGAAACCCTGTCTCTACTAAAAATACAAAAATTAGCTGGGCATGGTGGCACGCGCCTGTAATCCCAGCTACTTAGGAGGCTGAGGCAGGAGAATCGCTTGAACCCGGGAGGCAGAGGTTGCAGTGAGCCGAGATCACGCCACTGCACTCCAGCCTGGTGACACAGCAAGACTCCATATCAAAAAATAAATAAATAAATAAAAAGGCCAGGCGCAGTGGCTCACGCCTGTAATCCCAGCACTTTGGGAGGCTGAGGCAGGCGGATGACAAAGTCGAGAAATTGAGACCATCCTGGCTAACGCAGTGAAACCCCGTCTCTACCAAAAATACAAAAAATTGAGCCAGGTATGGTGGCTCATGCCTGTAATCCCAGCACTTTGGGAGGCCGAGGTGGGCAGATCACGAGGTCAGGAGTTTCGAGACCAGCCTGACCAACATGGTGAAACCCCGTCTCTACTAAAAATACAAAAATTAGCCAGGCCTGGTGGTGTGCACCTGTAATCCCAGCTACTCGGGAGGCTGAGGCAGGAGAATCACTTGAACCCGGAGGCGGAGATTGCAGTGAGCCAAGATCATGCCACTGCACTCCAGCCTGGGCAACAGAGCAAGACTCCGTCTCAAAAAAAAAAAAAAAAAAAGAGAAGAAGAAGAAAATACCTGAGCTTTGTTTCTTTTTTCTTTTTCTTTTCTTTTTTTTTTTTTTTTGAGACAGAGTTTCACTCTTGTTGCCCAGGCTGAAGTGCAATGGCGCAATCTTGGCTCAGTGCAACCTCCGCCTCCCTGGTTCAAGCGATTCTCTTGCCTCAGCCTCCCGAGTAGCTGGGATTACAGGCACTTGCCACCAAGCCCAGATAATTTTTATATTTTTTTAGTAGAGACGGGGTTTCACTATGTTGGCCAGGATGGTCTCGAACTCCTAACCTCGTGATCTGCCTGCCTCGGCCTCCCAAAGTGCTGGGATTACAGGCGTGAGCCACCGTGCCTGGTTTATTACCTGTGCTTTCTGTAGGTGACAAATTCCCAGGAACTGCCTCTACTACTGTGGTGTGCTGCTTACATACACATGGAAAGAAATGCTAGATGTCAACGAGAGATTAGTAAAACTCCACGGTGTCACTTTTTCACATCCTAAATTCACGGAATCCTTAACTGTAGACTAAGAATCTAAGGAGCGCAGGTCCAAAGGGGCCTCAACCTGGGAGGAAAGGCTGAATTTCTGGACACCTCCACGAGCCAGAGTTGGATTCTGCTGTCATTCAAAGTTGGTGTGGGAGCTGAGGCATGGTGGCTCACGCCCGTAATCTCAGCACTTTGGCAGGCCGAGGCGGGTGGATCACCTGAGGTCAGGAGTTTGAGACCAGCTTGAGCAACATGGTGAAACCGCCATCTGTACTAAAAATACAAAAATTAGCTGGCGTGGTGGTGGGTACCCGTAATCCCAGCTACTTGGGAGGCTGAGGCAGGAGAATCGCTTGAACCCAGGAGGCGGAGGTTGCAGTGAGCTGAAACCGCACCATTGCACTGTAGCCTGGGGCAACAAGAGTGAAACTCCGTGTCAAAAAAAAAAAAAGCTACTGTGGGAGACCTGGAAGGCAGAGTGGGGGCCAGGGATAGGAGGACAGCCTGGGCACGGTGGAGCTGCCACCAGGGACACTCTGCCTTGGCTGGAAGCTGGCCTGGAGTGTGCATGGATAGATGCTCCGCCTGTCGCCTCCAGGCCCTCCAGTGACAACAGCAGTGCGTGGCTCGTCTGGCTGGGAGGACTGTCAGGGTTCCCCTCTTCTCACGTCCCCAGCTCTCTCCCAGGCACCCCAGCCCCTTTCATTTCAGAGGAGCCCGTGATTCTCTGGAAACCAGAGGTACCCCAGGGCCCCTCTTCCACCCTCCAGAGGGTGGTTCATGTCACCTTGACAACGGGCCAGCAACAAGGAAATGGGGTGAAGTGTGTCCCCTCTGCCCTGTTCCACCTTTGCAGGAGCCTTGAGTCTAAACCTAAAAATAGCCCAGGTGCTCTGTGTTGCCTAGACAATTCCATCTTATGTCTGGGGTCAGGGCATCTTTTTTCCCGTTTGTGTATTTGGTTTGTTTTTCCACTTTGTGTTACAATTTTTTCTTTTTTTTTTTTTTGAGACAGAGTCTCGCTCTGTTGCCTAGGCTGAAGTGCAGTGGTGCAATCTTGGCTCACTGCAACCTCTGCCTCCCGGGTTCAAGCAATTCTCCTGCCTCAGCCTCCTGAGTAGGTAGGATTACAGGTGCGTGCCACCAGGCCCAGCTAACTTTTGTATTTTTAGTCGAGATGGGATTTCGCCATGTTGGCCAGACTGGTCTCAAACTCCTGGACTCAAGTGATCCACCTGCCTCGGCCTCCCAAAATGCTGGGATTACAGGCGTGAGCCACTGCACCCTACCAAAAATTTAAAAAAATACATGAAAGTATAAAAAAATAGGCCAGGCGCTGTGGCTCACACCTGTAATCCCAGCACTTTGGGAGGCTGAGGCGGGCAGATCACAAGGTCAGGAGTTTGAGACCAGCCTGGCAATATGGTGAAACCCCATCTCTACTAAAAATACAAAAATTACCTGGGCATGGTGGTGGGAGCCTGTAGTCCCAGCTACTTGGGAGGCTGAGGCAGGAGAATCCTTGAACCCTAGAGGCAGAGGTTGCAGTGAGCCGAGATAGTGCCACTGTACTCCGGCCTCGGTGACAGAGCAGGACTCTGTCTCAAAAAAAAAAAAAAAAAAAAGTAAAATATACTCCCATTACCTCCTCGCCCAGATTCTACAATTCTCAACCTTTCACCACCGTGGTTTTCTCTGTCCCTTTTCAGCATAATTATTAGTTGTGCCATCTTTTCCCTCAGAAGTCCTGGTTTGAACAACTTAATGCAATCTCTGGCCCTAGACTGAATGCTGCCCTGGAGGAAAAAAAAATGCTATTAAGGACATATTTGGGTCAATTGATAAAACTGGAATATAGGCCAGGTGTGGTGGCTCACGCCTGTAATTCCAGCACTTTGGGAGGCCGAAGCAGGTGGATCACCTGAGGTCAGGAGTTTGAGACTAGCATGGCCAATATGGCAAAACCCCATCTCTACTAAAAATACATAAAAGTAGCTGGGTGTGGTGGTGGGTGGCTATAATCCTAGCTACTCAGGAGGGTGAGGCAGAGCGAGACTCCGTCTCAAAAAAAAAAAAAGAAAAAAACTGGAATATAAACAGTGGAGCAGATACAACTCTTATCAAAGTTAAATATATTGAAGTTGATTTTTTTTTTCAAGATGGAGACTCACTCTTGTCGCCCAGGCTGGAGTGCAATGGCGCGATCTCGGCTCACTAAAACCTCTGCCTCCCTGGTTCAAGTGATTCTCCTGCCTCAGCCTCCCGAGTAGCTGGGGTTACAGGCATCCACCAGCACGACCAGCTAATGTTTTATTTAATTAGCCCAGCTAATTTGTATTTTTAGTAGAGACGGGGTTTCACCATATTGGCCAGGCTGGTTTAGAACTCCTGACCTCACGTGATCCACCCGCCTCAGCCTCCCAAAGTGCTAGGATTATAAGCATGAGCCACTGTGCCCGTCCAAAGTTGATTTTTTTTTTAATGTGGTTATTTATACAAGGCAGTTTCCTTATTCTTAGAAAATACACACAGATCAGCCGGGCGCAGTGGTTCATGCCTGTAATCCCAGCACTTTAGGAGGCCGAGGCTGGCGGATCACGAGGTCAGGAGTTCAAGACTAGCCTGACCAACATTGTGAAACCCTGTCTCTGTATAAAAATTAGCTGGGCGTGGTGGCACGTGCCTGTAATCACAGCTACTCAGAAGGCTGAGGCAGGAGAATTGCTGGAACCTGGGAGTCAGAGGTTGCAGTGAGCCTAGATTGCGCCACTATACTCCAGCCTGGGCGACAGAGCAAGACTCCGTCTCAAAAAAAAAAAAGAAAAGAAAAAGAAAATACACACAGATTCGCCAGGCGCGGTGGCTCACACCTGTAATCCCAGCACTTTGGGAGGCTGAGGAGGGTGGATCACCTGAGGTCAGGATTTTGAGACCAGCCTGGCCAACATGGTGAAACCCCGCCCCTACTAAAAATACAAAAAATTAGCTGTGCGTGGTGGTGCTTGCCTGTAATCCCAGCTACTTGGGAGGCTGAGGCAGGAGAATCACTTGAATCCGGGAGGTGGAGGTTGCAGTGAGCGGAGATAGGACCACTGCGCTCCAGCCTGGGCGACAAGTGAAACTCTGTCTGAAAAGAAAAAAAAAGAAAAAAGTTGCCCAAAAAAATACATTAGCAAACAACGAGAAGCATTAGTTCAAACAATAAATTCTATGGCCACCCTACCTAAACTCTAGAAAGTCTAAAATGTCCAACGCAGACTTAACCAGAAAGCTGGCCCTAGGATTCTGGGCTTCTGGGTTTCAAGGTCTCACATGTCAGGGGCCTATCCCATGCATTTGCATCCATCTGAAAGGAAACGGAGGATATTCGTGAAACCAGGCAGCTGTTACAGAGCAAGGGCTTCAGACAGAGCCCTGGGGCAGGAGCGGTGAGGGGCAGAGGCAGCTGGACAGCTCCTGCCTCCAGGAGGCTGCTCTTGGGCAAGTGGGCAGCATTTGTGGGCCACCATGATGGCAGGGGGCTCTGTAGCCCCAAGGCTAGCACTTGTGGGCTGGCCTACTGCAATCCCCTGCCTGGGCGTCTCTGCACATAGCTGGCAGGATGCTGCTGCCCACTGCGTCTCTGCACATGGCTGGCAGGATGCTGCTGCCCACTGGAATGATCCAGAACGAGAGCTCTCAGCTTTCATAAAGGTCTAGGAGTCCCTGAGATTTGCAAGGTCCAAGAAGATTGTGTCTTTTCTTATTCAAGGTGGAGTTGGAATTTAACATATCTCTCCTAATCACCTGATATCTCTGAATCGATTAGTGTGCACCCTCCCCCTGCAAACTTCCCTCGGAAATGAAAACCATATGCATGATAACAATATCCCTGGCTAACAGTTAAGGGCACTTGTGTGCCTCACTTAATCCTCCCAAGAACCCAAGGAAGTGAGTTTAGGAAATGTTAACTAAGGCCACTAACATAGAAAGGGGTGGAGTTGAGTTTCCAGCACAGCAAGACAGGAGTGGGGAGGGTGGAGCAGGCAGGTGCATGGGGAACCGCCCCACCTGGAGGACATGGGAGCCCAGAGGTCAAAAAGCCTACTCTGGAAAGGAGACGCAGGTAGGTTACAGCACAGCATTTACAAATCTCCATGACCCTTGTGTCGTGTTCTGAGCATGGATTTAAGAACCAAGGTTCAAACCCCAGTTTAGCTGATCACTAGCTGGGTGACCTCAGGCAAGCTTCTTTTTTTTTTTTTTTTTTTTTTTTGTGAGACAGAGTCTCCTCCTGTCACCCAGGCTGGAGTGCATTGGTGAACTCGGCTCACTGCAACCTCCGCCTCCTGGGTTCAAGCGATTCTCCTGCCCCAGCCTCCCAAGTAGCTGGGATTACAAGCGCCCGCCACCACCCCCAGCTAATTTTTTGTATCTTTAGTAGAGACACGGTTTCACCATGTTGGCCAGGCTGGTCTCGAACTCCTGACCACGTTATCGGCCAGCCTCAGTCTCCCAAAGTGCTGGGATTACAGGCGTGAGCCACCGTGCCCGGCGGACAAACTTCTTAACCTCTCTGTACCTGAGTTTTCTCCTCTCTAAAACAAGGATAATAATAATGCCTTATGGAGTGGCTATGAGAATGAATGAATTACACACACAGAATTGACGGCTTAGCTTTCATTTTACTCCTATATAGGTGCCAACATTTCTCAAAGAAAAAAAAATGGGCCGGGTGCGGTGGCTCACACCCATAATCCCAGCACTTTGAGAGGTTGAGGTGGGCAGATCACTTGAGGCCAGGAGTTTGAGACAAGCCTGGCCAACATGGTGAAACCACATCTCTAGTAAAAATACAAAAATTGGCCGGACGCGGTGGCTCACATCTGTAATCCCAGCACTTTGGGAGGCCAAGGTGGGCGGATTACGAGGTCAGGAGTTCGAGACCAGCCTGACCAATATGTGAAACCCCATCTCTACTAATACTACAAAAATTAGCTGGGCGTGGTGGCACGCGCCTGTAGTCCCAACTACTCGGGAGTCTGAGGCAGAAGAATTGCTTGAACCCGGGAGGCGGAGGTTGCAGTGAGCCGAGATCGCACCACTGCACTCCAGCCTGGGGACAGAGCAAGATTCCAACTCAAAAAAAAAAAAAAAAAAAAAAAAGGCAAAAATTAGCCGGGTATGGCGCACACCTGTAATCCCTGCTACTAGGGAAGGCTGAGGCAGAAGAATCGCTTGAACCCGGGAGGCAGAGGTTGCAGTGAGCTGAGATTGTGCCACCGCACTCCAGCCTGGGTGACAGAGCCAGACTCTGTCTCAAACAAACAAACAAAAAATCTGTTTAGCATGTACTATCATTGCTGTTTAAAAAAGTATTAAAAATAAAAAAGGTTAGCCAGGCGTGGCGGCCCTTAACACTTTGGGAAGCCAAGGCAGGAACACTGCTTGAGCCCAGAAGTTTGAGACCAGCCTGGGCAACGTATTGAGACCCTGCCTCTATCAAAAAAACAAAACTAAACTAAACTAGCCAGGCATGATTGCACACACCTGTAGTCCTAGCTACTCAGGAGTCTGAGGCCGGAGGATCGCTTGAGCCCAGGAGTCCTATGATTGGACCACTGTGCTCCAGCCTGGGGGACAGAGCAAGACCTTGTATATAAAATAAATAAATAATAAAATGTGGTTACCAGACAGCACCTGGTGCTGTAGTATGGGCTGGCCCACCCCTTGGCTTGCTCCTGATGGATACTGCTGTCACTACAGGCAAGATGGGCAGGGTCTAGGGACATCATCATGCTACAGGTGCAAAGTCCCCAGAGTATGTGATCTCAGTGGAAGAAAGGGGGCAAAGAACCCTCAGTGAGTGCCTCTGCTGCCTCGTCAAGCCCACATTTCTCAACCTGCCCACAAAACCAGTTTCCCCAGGTCCTTGCAAGATGGTTTCTACCTATTGGGTGTGCCTCCCCTATATGGCTGTGGGACAAAAGCCGTCTGTCAAGAATTGAAAAATGGGAATAAAGGCTGGGCGCGGTGGCTCACACCAGTAATCCCAGCACTTTGGGAGGCCGAGGCGGGCAGATCACGTGAGGTCAGGAGTTTGAGACCAGCCTGGCCAACATAGTGAAATCCCGTCTCTACTAAAAATCCAAAAATTAGCCTGGCATGGTGGCAGGCACCTACAATCCCAGCTACTCAGGAGGCTGAGGCAGGAGAATCACTTGAACCTGGGAGGCGGAGGTTGCAGTGAGCCGGGATCACACCATTGCACTCCAGCCTGGGGGACAGAGACTCCGTCTCAAAAAAAAAAAAAGAGGGAATAAATGCTGAATGTACATGCGGAATCATACTCTTCTACTTTTTTGTATGTTGAAAATTTACATACATTTTTAAAATGTGCCATGCACAGTGGCTCACGCCTGTAATCCCAGCACTTTGGGAGGACGGGGCAGGCAGATCACTTTAGCTCAGGAGTTCAAGACCAGCTTGGGCAACATGGTGAAAACCAGTATCTACAAAAAATAAAAAAACTCACCGGGCATTGTGGTGCGTAGTCCCAGCTACTCAGAAGATCACTTGAGCCCAGGAGGTTGATGGTGCAGTGAGCCACTACACTCCACTTTTATCCCAGCACTTTGGGAGGCCGAGGCGGGCAGATCACCAGGTCAGGAGATTGAGACTATCCTGGCTAACAAGGTGAAACTCCATCTCTACTAAAAAATACAAAAATTAGCCGGGCGTGGTGGAGAGCGCCTGTAGTCCCAGCTACTTGGGAGGCTGAGGCAGGAGAATGGTGTGAACTGGGGAGGCAGAGCTTGCAGTGAGCTGAGATTGCACCACTACACTTCAGCCTGGGCAACAGAGTGAGACTCCATCTCAAAAAAAAAAAAAAAAGAAAAGAAAAGAAAGTGATTTGCTCAGGTCACACAGCCAGCAAGGGGGAGAGCTTAGGCAGTCCAACTCCAACGCCATACAGAGCACACTGCTTCTCACACCAAGGCCAAACACCAAATCACTCATTCACATCACACATAGAAATACCTCCTCTCTAGAGTCTTTTGAAGCATATCCATACAGTGGAATATTAGTCAGCTATAAAAAGGAATGATACATGCTACAACATGGATGAACTTTAAAATATTACGCTAAGTGAAAGACGCCAGACACAAAGACCACATATTGAATGATTCCATGTATATGAAATGTCCAGAATAGAAAACTGCATAGAGACAAAAGGAGATTAGTGGTTGCCAAGAGCTGGGAGGGAGGCGGGCAGATGAAGAGTGACTACTAATGAATACGGGTTTTGCTTTGGGGTAGTGAAAATGTTCTGGAATTAGTGATGATGGTTTTTCAGCTTTATAAATACAGTGAAAACGGCTGAATTATACATTTTTTTCTTTTTTTTTTTTGAGACGGAGTCTCGCTCTATCACCAGCCTGGAGTGCAGTGGTGGGATCTCAGCTCACTGCAACCTCCGCCTCCTGGGTTCAAGCGATTCTCCTGCCTCAGCCTCCCGAGTAGCTGGGATTATAGGCGCCCGCCACCACGCCTAGCTAATTTTTTGTATTTTTGGTAGAGACGGGGTTTCACTGTGTTGGCCAGGCTGGTCTCAAACTTCTGATCTCAGGTGATCCACCCACCTCAGCCTCCCAAAGTGCTGGGTGTGAGCCACTGCGCCTGGCCTCATGAAGTCTTATTAATAGGAGTCAGGGACCTGTTAAGATTGAGTCTCTCACCAAGCAAGACAAGGACCTACCACTTATCAGTATTGCTGAGTGTTGGAGTCCCCACCTTGTTAAAGTTTTTTTGTTTCTGTTTTTGAGACAAGGTTTCACTCTGTTACCCAGGATGGAGTGCACTGGTGCAATCTCCAGATTCAAGTGATTCTCCTGCCTCAGCCTCCTGAGTAGCTAGGATTACAGGCACGCGCCACCACACCAGGCAAATTTTTGTATTTTTAGTAGAGATGGGGTTTTGTCATGTTTTCCAGGCTGGTCCGGAACTCCTGGCCTCAAGTGATCCACCTGCCTTGGCCTCCCAAAGTACTGGGATTACAGGCATAGAGCCACCATACCACTCTGCCTTGTTAACGTTGTTTGTTTGTTGAGATGGAGTCTCACTCTGTCGCCCAGACTGGAGTGCAGTGGTGCGATCTTGGCTCACTGCAACCTCCGCCTCCCACGTTCAAGCCATTCTCCTGCCTCAGCCTCCTGAGAGTAGCTGGGATTACAGGCGGCGCACCACCATGCCCACTAATTTTTTGTATTTTTTTTTAGTAGAGATGGGGTTTCACCATGTTGGCCAGAGTGGTCTCGAACTCTTGACCTCAAGAGATCCACCCGTCTCGGTCTCCCAAAGTATTGGGATAACAGTCGTGAGCCACTGCGCCCGGCCACCTTGTTAAAGTTTTAAAAAGAGAAATAAGGATGGACACAATTAAAAGATCATATAGACCTTAAGGACTTGGAAACTGAGGCTGCAAGTCAGACACCTCAACTTGGATGAAGGATCTTTGCTCCACTATTAGTTTATGAATTTGGGCAAGGCTAATAACCTTAAAATCTCAGCTGCTTCAGGTATCAATGACGAATGATCCCTGCCCTCCGCCTTCTACCTTGACCCCATTCTGACCTGCAAAAATGCCGTTCCTCATAATCCTCAAATGAGCTGCAGAAACTTGAAAGGCAATTGTGACCTGCGAATGTGCTACTGACTACTGAGACCCTGTAGGAAAAAATAAACGGAGGGAGGAATACGGATACTTTTCCTTCCAACCCCATGACCTGATCACAAGAGTTATGTGCATTCTGGATCCCAAGTCACCAGATAACTAACATTCTAACCTTTGAACGTGGTCCCTCAACTGGCCGGGACCTAGCTCTCCCCAGAGACCCTGAGAAACTGGCAGTTGACCGGCTCCTCTGAGCCTGCTGAGTTTTTTCTATTTGCCCAACCACAGCTCTGCCAGAGAAGCAAAAACTGCTCCAGTATGTATGTAAACCATGAACCAAACTTCCTAATGCACGGAAGAGCGCTGGCAGGAGCCATGCCACTGAATCAGACAGTGGCTGTACTGGAAGGTGGAAAAGACTATTTGCCCTTTCGCATCCTTTAAGTACTTCTGTACTTATCTCTGTGTGTCAGTTCTTCCACGTGCACCTGGTTATGAAAGCTAATGCACTTAAAACAGGGCCTGGCATACTGCAAACGGAAGGTGAACACTATCATTCTCTCTTTCAAAAATTTCTACTGGCCGGGTGCGGTGGCTCACACCTGTAATCTCAGCACTTTGGGAGGCTGAGGCGGGCGGATCACGAGGTCACTATATCGAGACCATCCTGGCCAACATGGTGAAACCCCTTCTCTACTAAAAATACAAAAATTAACTGGGCGTGGTGGTGGGCGCCTGTAGTCCCAGCTCATAGGGAGACTGACGCAGAATTGCTTCAAAGCGGGAGGCGGAAGTTGCAGTGAGCTGAGATCGCGCCACTGCACTCCAGCCTGGGCAACGACAGCGAAACTCCGTCTCAAAAACGAACTTCTACCAAGAACTTGTATTAGTTTTATGGCTAACGTTTGCGTTTAAACATTTTCTTTATCATTGTTTTACAGGAACATATCTTTAATGGAAATTTTTAAACTTATTTTTGCCTCTCCCAAATCCATAACCCCAATTTGAAGTAGAAAGTTGCAAACTATGGGGATCAATTTGCGGAAGGGTATGTCTTTTCTTTTTCTATGAACAACTCAGAATCACATCTCAAAAGGTGTAGGCACTTTCAAGAACGCTTCATCCGCCCGCTTTAAGCACGCGCACCAAGGAAAGAGTTTGGGGAGCGAGCGCCTCGGGCTTCCCCGGAGGCGAGTTTTCACCCCCGCCAGAGGAAGAGCGCCCAACTGCGCCATTAGCGCGTGCGAGGGAAAATGGAGGCTCCTGGTCCCACCCGCGCACCGGCGCCTGCGCCCTGGACGCCCACCCCGGCCCGCGAGGCGGCCACGGCCGGAGAGAGAGGGCAAGGGGATCAGTGCCGTGTCGCGCCCCACCCTGCGCCCGAGCGCAGTGCCGGCGAGCCCGGCTCCGGCCTTGAGAGTCCGCTCCAGGCCGCTCCACACCACGAGCCGCTCCGCAAGTTTGCAGCGCTCCGTGCTTTCCCTCCAGCCCTTTGTGTTCTAGCGCGCGTCGGAAGGAACGCGGGAACGCGCGCCATGCTGTGCGCCTGCGCAAGGGGGCAGGCGGTGCGCCAGGCCTGGAGTCAAGAGTGGGCGAGGCTCCCGGCCGCTCCGCCCCGGCCCGCCTTCGCTCAGCCCCGGCCCGCCTTCGCTCCGCCCCTCGCCCGCCATTTCGTGCCCCGCCGCGTCTCCCGCGTCTGGCGCGCGGCCTCCGCGTGATGGACGCCCGGAAGCCGGCACAACAAATGCCCAAGCGCCAGGGCTTCGCTGTCTGCAGGTCCTTCCGCTGCCCGCGGAGCGAAGATGGCGCCTAGAGCTTGCGGCGTTGCCCAAGTATGGGGGGAATTAGGCACCTCTACCTCCTCAAGAAGGGTCTACCGGCTGACCTCGGGGCTATGCACGTCCTTGTGTGTGCAGAACCCTGGGGCGTGCGCCTGTGTATGCACAACCTCGGAAGTGTTCGCATACCCTTGCTTACACTCCCTAGCACGCACACCCAAACTCTGGCATGCACGAACCTGCGGGTTTCCGTGTTTTCGTATGTGCACGACCTCGAGGATGTACTTGGACCCGAGAATGTCCGCATTTGTGTTTGCACAGGTCCGGGTGTGCACGGACACGTGCATTCAGGAATGTAGTGGTTCACAGGAGCCGCTGTTTGCGCGGCCCGGGGATGTACGTGGACCCGCGAATGTACGTGGACCCGCGAGTGCTAGCCCCGCCTCTGCTGTCTGTGGCCCGCGAACACGATCTTGTTTCCGGCCTGTTCTGGATTCATTTGCACTTGCCCAGTTTACATGCAAAGCATAATCTGCCGACCACCCCAAGCAATTTTTAACCTTTCCTTCGTTCTTTCTTCACTGATTTTTTGGCTCCTGCCCTGGACCCAACTTTGCACTTGGGCGCACACAGTGATAGTGACTCAGAGCATGAAGCCAGTGGGAGAAACGCCTAGAAATAGGCAGTTAGGACAACCTGAGACCACTGTGAAGGAGGCGCATGGCTTGTCAATGACAGGGGAAGCGGCCTGGAGGAAGCCGTGAGCCGAGACCAGGGCATGGGGTAGAGGGAATGGGGTAATGGGCCCAGGACTGTTTGGGGAGGCATTCAGTCTCACTTGAGAGGATGGTGGGTGGAAGCAGAGAAGGCAGGTCATGGAGAGGAGAGTGTGTGGGGAAGGGACCTGTTGGTGAGGCTCAGGGGGCAGAAGACTTGGGCAGGCGTCTGAAGTGAGAGCTCGCAGGGACTGGCCTCCCTAGGGAGCAGTGGGGAGAAGCAGCTGGGGCCTGGGGGTAGAGCCCGTGTGCCCACTGTTGACACCTTCGTGGGCTACTGCTTCTCGTGGCTTCTGTGTGGAGCACAGGCCTCTTTCCGGGAGAGGGACTCGGACTGCAGGCTCCAGCCCTGCACTGCCATGAAAGGCCTGGGCAGGTTGTCTGCGTAAGAACAGTACCTCTGGTGGTGGAAATGGAGGGAGACGCCACGGCACAGAGGACCTGTCCCAGACACGCGGGATGGCAAGCATCAGAGCTGGAGTGACTGCCGAGGTCCTCTGGTGAGGCCCTCCTTGTCTCTCCCTCAGCAGCCTAGTCCCCTCTGATTTTTTTTTTTTCTTTTTTGAGACGGAGTCTCTGTCGCCCAGGCTGGAGTGCAGTTGGCACCGTGTAGGCTCACTGCAACCTCTGTCTGCTGGGTTCAGGCACTCCTGACCTCAGGTGATCCACCCGCCTCAGCCTTCCAGAGTGCTTGGGATTACAGATGTGAGCCACCGCGCCCGGCCTGTCCTCTGTTTATGGTTACGGGTACTCTCCAGTCATGCTCACGGAAAACCTCTCCCTTGAGGTGTCTGCGTTTGCATTGAGAATCCCTCTCCACGAGGTCCCCAATGTGTCTGTCCCCAGCTCATTGGAACGTGTCTCATGAGGGAGCAGGGGCCACTTCGCACACTTTGCAGGACAGCCTTTTTGCCGTAGGCCAGATCTTTTTTCTTTTTCCTTTTTTTGGAGACAGAGTCTTGTTCTCTTGCCCAGGCTGGAGTGCAGGTAGTATGATCTCAGCTCACTGCAACCTCCACCACCTGGGTTCAAGCGATTCTCATGCCTCAGCCTCCTGAGCAACTGGGATTATAGGCATGTACCACCACACCTGGCTAATTTTTGTATTTTTAGTAGAGATGGGGTTTCACTATGTTGGCCAGGCTGGTCTCGAACTCCTGGCCTCAAGTGAACCACCCGCCTCAGCCTCCCAAAGTGCTGGGATTACAGGCACTAGCCAATGCACTAGTCCTAGGCCAGATTTTTTTTTTTAATCTGAAATGAAGGTTTTTTTTCAGTCACCCAGAAGACACTTTTTTGTTTTTGAGAGAGAGTCTTGCTTTATTGCCCAGGCTGGAGTGCAGAGGCGCAATTTCGGGATTACAGGCACATGCTACCACGCCTGGCTAGTTTTTTGTATTTTTAGTAGAGACGGGGTTTTCTTGGCCAGGCTGGTCTCGAACTCCTGACCTCAGGTGATACTCCCGCTTCAGCCTCCCAAAGTGCTAGGATTACAGGCGTGTTCCACCGTGCCCAGCCTAGACCAGATCTGTTTTATCTGAAACGGAAATGAAGGCTTTTTTTCTGTCACCCAAAAGATACTTTCTGAGCACATGCTCTGTTAAGCCTCTGTCCGGACGAGATAGAGCTGTGGAGCAGTTCCTTCCTCTAAGGAACATACAGGCCCAAGTCCCGGGACGTGAGGGTCCAGAAGCAGACAAACAGCTTCTTTCCACTGAACCTGGACCTGCCTTCACCCTCCCCACCCAGCCCCGTGCATCTTGAATTAAAAGAGAGAAGGTGGGGATTGGATGGCGGCAGGCCCTTCTCCCCACCAAGAGAGTGGCCCTGCCAGGCACTGCCTTCCTCTTTCCCAGGCCTGGGCATTGCCCCCAGCCCCTGCTTCTGGGAGTAACGGGGAGTTGACTGCACTCTGGGACACCAGTTGGGACCCTCCTCAGAAGGGGATGGGGACAGTCCTCAGTGCAGGGCAGTCTGCAGGGGAGGCCATGGTGGGGCTATCCCACTGACCTCCCTCAGCACCATATCTGGACAGCCGTGCCGCCCTGGGAGGTGGGGTGAGGGGGTCAGTGTCTAGCCGTCTAGCTGTTGTTCCCGTGACACTCAGGCCTCAGGGCAGGTTGTGCCACTTTAATCCACCAGCAGGGCCAAGGCCTGGAGCCCTCAGGGCACCAATTCTGAGATCTGCTCTAAACAAGGCCTGCATCCTTCAAAGTTGGTGAGGTGGTCTCTTCTCCTGTAGAACAGGCAGGTTTCCTACTTTCCCCAAAGGCCCCAGGACCTGGGTGATGTCCTTCTCCATCAACGGTCCTCTCCTTCAGCACAAGGCTCCAGAGGCAGCTCCCCATCCCACCCCACTCCTGAGCAGGCGGCCAGAGCTGCCCCCTCTGCATGCCACGCTGGGCAAGGGGTCCATGCCTGGGAAACACCTGGTGGGGAATGCTCTGGCCTCAAGAATAAACAACAGGGATCTAGACGATGCCACCGTCCTCAGCCTCTGACCTCCAAAGGAGCCACATTCAAGAGAAGGGAGGTCCCTCCACAAATGAGACAGCAGAAGAATAAATGCCACCCTGTGCCTGCCGACTTCCTGTGGAGGTCTATGGGCTCGTGTAAATAATTGAAGGGAAAACTTCAGAAGGAAGGCAGCCCACGGGAGCCTGGCCTTGCCCGCCAGAAAGCAGGTTATAAAATGTTTCCCATGTAAGTGGTGGCTGGGGGTAGTCAGGAGGCCTAGTTACAACCCCGAGAAGTAAGGCTGCTCTGGGCTCCCAGGGGAAACACTGGGCTGGGTGGGTGGGCACTCTTCAGGGAGTAGATCCCTCCTGGCCACCCCCAGCTCCTAGTCTCTTGGGTGTGGCAGCTTCAAGATCTCAAAGCCCAATCGCCGAGCCCGGTGGTTTCCAATGTGTCCTACCCTCCCTCCTGCTGCACATGCAGCTTGCATTGCTGGGGAGTAAGGGGAGATGATTTCCGGCCAGCACAGGCAAAGCCAGGCAGGGTGTCCCCTGAGGCAGTGCAGCAGGAGGACCACCGAGTGTGGCCCATACGCCCGGCATCCGGCCCTCTCCCTGCCTTGTCCTCAGCTGAGGCCTGAGGTGAATCGTAGGCTGGGCCGATTCCCCACCCCTGGCCTCAGGGCGGTTCCTCCTGGGTCCAACTGCCCCAGCCCAGGCCATCTGGGAGGCAGGCTGGGCGGGGAGAGAGAGAGGGAGGGAGGGAGGACGTGTGTGAGCCACTGCCCAGCCCCCGAGGCACAAACATTTCCTTATGTGGTGGCTCTGAGTGCCCGGGCGACACCCTAGAGGCTGCTGGGAAGGGCCAGGGCCGGACACACCCTGGGTGATCGCAGAAGCAGAGCCCCTGCCCAACAGGATCTTGGCCTCATCTTGTGGAGGAAAGGACCGCCACCCGGCTCTTTGTCCCCTGGAGTGGCCCACAATCCCCTAGGAGGAAGTGGTCACTGCTTCTCTACGGGATGTTTCCCCAAATTCCCCCTGTGTTTGCAAGAGAACCTGTGAGATTAGAGGTACAGCAGAGACCCCAGCCCCGGGACAGGAAGGGGTGAAGGGTGGGCTGGCAGGCCCCTAGCCTCAGGGTGTGCCTCCCGCACCGCCCCCCACTCAGCACCAGGCACGGCGCTACTCCCTTTGTTTCCGGCAGGCTTTGGGAGCTATATTTGGCTGTGGGGGGATAACAGGGTGACTCATGGGAGGGACGGCCCGGGGTGGGAAGTGGAGGAGCTGTGTCTCTAGAAATGCGGCTCCCTCTGTTCCCAGGCCTGCCGCTGGTGCTAGCCCTCCGTGAGCGCTGAAAGCAAAACAGCCAGCAACGCCAGGGCTCCCGCCTGTAATCTCAGCACTTTGTGAGGCCGAGGGGGGCAGATTGCTTGAGCCCAGGAGTTTGAGACCAACCTGGCCAGTACAGTGAGACCCCGTCTCTACAGAAAAAAATTAGCCAGGTGTGACGGTGCACGGCTGTGGTCCCAGCTACTCTGGATGCTGAGGCAGGAGAATCACCTGAGCCTAGAAGTTCAAGGCTGGAGAGAGCCGAGATCACGCCACTACACTCCAGCCTGGGCAACAAAATAAGACCCTATCTCAAAAAAAAAAAAAGAAAGAGAAAAGAAAAAGAAACTGGGCAGACCCAGCATAGCTGCCTCACACAGCAACGCAAGGCTCCATGGTCCCTGCACTCGCTCTCGGGGTGTAGGACATTGACCTCAGGGGGCACCCCAGCTGTCCAGAGTCTGGTTAGCACACCCCAGCCCTGATCCCCTGGGATGTCTACTCAGACCCCCGAACTGCCCTAGCTTCTCAGGCCAGTGTCCTTTCTCCAAGGTGACAGCCTTTAAAGCAGATTTGAATGTCTGACAGGGCGTGTTCCCCATGGGATATGTATTTTATTGTTGTTTTATGGCTTTTTTTTTTTTTCTTGAGACAGAGTCTCACTCTGTCGCTCAGGCTGAAGTGCAATGGAGCAATCTCGGCTCACTGCAACCTCTGCCTCCTGGGTTCAAGCGATTGTCCTGCCTCAGCTTCCCAAGTAGCTGGGATTATAAGCACCTGCCACCATACCTGGAGAATTTGTTTTGTTTTGTTTTTTGAGACACACCTGGCTAATTTTTGTTTTTGTTGTTGTTTGTTTTTTTTTGAGACAGAGTTTCCCTCTTGTTGCCCAGGCTGGAGTGCAACGGTGCAATCTCGGCTCACCACAACCTCCGCTTCCCAGGTTCAAGCGATTCTCCTGCCTCAGCCTCCCAAGTAGCTGGGATTACAGGCACGTGCCACCACACCCAGCTAATTTTGTATTTTTAGTAGAGATGGGGTTTCTCCATGTTGGTCAGGCTGGTCTCGACCACCTGACTTCAGGTGATCCGCCTGCCTCGGCCTCCCGAAGTGCTGAGATTACAGGCATGAGCCACTGCGCCTGGCATTTTTGTATTTTTAGTAGAAATGGGGTTTCGCCATGTTGGCTGGGCTGGTCTCGAACTCCTGACCTCAGGTGATCCGCCTGCCTTGGCCTCCCAAAGTGTTGGGATTACAGGCATGAGCCACCGTGCCTGGCCAGGATATTTTTTAAATGGGTCTCCAGTAAGAAATGTGCTCATTCCAGTGCATCTTGAATTGGCCTGATTTCAGGGAGTATGGGTTGAGGCTGACTCCGAAAGTTAACCGTGGTCCAGGAGGCCTTGGCATGCCAGCACCGCCAGCACCACCCCCACTGGGCTGAGGGGACGAGCCTGCTGGGCCTGGCTGCCAGCTGGCCCTGTGACTCCCATCTTTTCTCCCACAGCCCCTTGATGCTCGGCTCCCCGGGGTCCGTCCTTGGTCCCTCAGTCAAGGGACATCCATCTCTAAATTGCCTTCCTCCCTTGGTCAAGGGACATGCATCTCTAAAGTGCCTTCCTCCCAGCGACTACCCTTACCACCTGACACTGGGAAAGTCACATCCTGCCTCAGAGCTCCCATTGGCCCCAGCCCAACTTGCCCCATTCTGATTCAGTGGGAATGGGTAGGATTCAAGCCCCCCAGTTCGAGACTCAGTCTTCTGTGGTACACTAGGATCCCAGAGCTGAAGTAGAGAATCTGGTTAATACATCAGTGCACAGACTCTTCAGTTTTAAGATTCTCTTTCTATACTGGGGGAGGTCTCAGGAATCTGTAGAAGGTAGATGGGGAAATGGACAGTCAGAAGCATCAGACACTTCACAATCCAGATGCTGATAAAATGGCCAAACCTTGGTGTTCAAAGGGATCTTAGTGGTCATCTCATTCAACCCAACTACCCAAAGCAGAAATCTCTTCTACTGCTTCCTTGATTGCTTCCAGCAGCAGGGAACTCACTGCCTTGGTATGGTTTTGTTTTGTTTCTTGTTTTTGAGATAGTCTCTCTTTGTCACCTAGGCTGGATTGCGGTGGCATGATCATGGCTCACTGCAGCCTCAACTTCCTAGGCTCGAGCGATCCTACCTTCTCAATCCACTCCCCCTCAAAGTAGCTGGGACTATAGGTGTGTGCCACCATGCCCCACTTATTTCTGTATTTTTAGCAGAGGCAGGGTTTTGCCATGTTGCCCAGTCCAGTCTTGAACTCCTAGGCTCAAGTGATCCTTCTGCCTTGGCCTCCCAAAGTGCTGGGATTACGGGTGCGAGCCACCACGCCCGGCGGGTGTGTTCTGTCTTATACTTAAAGGAATTAAAATTTTCCTCCTTCAGCGTCTGTCCTTGTGGTCCTTGTTCTGTGTGTTCTGTGAAAGCAGAGTTACAGGGTGGTTTGCTCCCCGCTGCATCCCAACCACCTCACACAAAGCTGGGATGTAGCGATGTTCAATGGATATGCTGCCGGAATGATGGATGAAGCAATACTGAATGTTAGCCATGGTGCTGCCTTGCAGTCATCTACTCTAGGCTATACAGCACCAGCTTTTCGTACCATCTCACATATGACAGACAGGGTTTCCAGAACATTCCTCATCCTTCCCACGCCTCTACCACATGCAGGTTGCAGAGTTCTTTTGAGCAGTGGGCCCTCTGCAGTGAACTCAGTTTTCCAGGGCTGTCCTGAATGGCACAGAAATGGAGTGGGGCATGCCACCCCTTGGGGTGCACTCCATGCTGCTGTCCACACAGCCTGCCCTGCGAGGGCTTATTTCAGCATCATGCCATGGGTGCATCTCTCTGAGCCCCAGGCTGGTCCTTGGTGCAGCAGAGATGCAACTTTAACTTCCAGAGTTTTAGCAAAGCATGGGGCTCCTTGCTTTGTATGGCAATGGTACCACACCCTGGAAGAGGGCAGCCTCAGGCCCTCCTAGGTGGAACCTGTTCAAGGGGCCAACAGTCTCGTTGTGGGGCAAGAAGATGCCAGAGTGTGCCCCTTGCTTGGTTTCCTCAGTGAGCGAGACCTGGCATTGGGGGTCTCCCAGTCCCCAAGCTGAGAGACCCATAACCAGGTCATCAGCAGTTGTCTGACTGTGGGTGGAGGAGCCCCTGGGCCCCAGGGCTTCCAGGCACTGTGGCTCAGCTTTGCCGGCCCACAGAGCCACATAGGCATGAGGTAGTTGTGAACACACAGTTCTGGGTTAATAAGTGTTTGCTGACTGACTCCCGAGGGCTAGGAGGTGGGGAACTGCCACAGGCTGGTGGCTTGCAGACTTCATATGGCACTTGGGACGCTGGGTCCTCCTGGTCCCCTCTGCCGTGAGGGGCCAGGTCAAACTCATCCCTCTCACCCCAGCCCACAGGTTGCAGGTCTTTTTTTTTTTTTTTTGAGATGGAGTTTCACTCTTGTTGCCCAGGCTGGAGTGCAGTGGTGCGATCTTGGCTCACTGCAACCTCCGCCTCCCTGGTTCAAGCGATTCTCCTGCCTGAGCCTCCCAAGTAGCTGGAATTACAGGTGCCCGCCACCACGCCCGGCTAATTTTTGTAGTTTTAGTAGAGACGGGGTTTCACCATGTTGGCCAGGCTGGTCTTGAACTCCTGACCTCAGGTGATCCACCTGCCTTGGCTTTCCAAAGTGCTGGGATTACAGGCGTGAGCCACCACGCCCGGCCACACAGGTTGCAGATCTGATGAAGGGCAGGGAGGAGGCTCTGACTAAGACCAGGCTGGATCTGAACTTGTAGTCCAAAGGCAGAAGGAGTGAGATCCAGACTATCCCAGGAAGGAATTGGGGCCTCTGGAAAACCAGAGAGGTTTTCCTCCCCTGAAGGGGTTTTGTGGCAACGTCCCTCAACAGGCCACCTGGTGGCCACAGAGGCTCAGGCAGGGTTGGGTGGGGGGGAATGGGAGGGGATGGGGTGGGTCAGGGCCATTGCTCCCTGCTGAGTCCCACTGGGGATCATTGTGACAGAGAGGAAACCCCTGTTGGTGCAGGGAAGCCAAAGGAAGATAAAATTTGCCCCACCCTGAAAAGGAAAGGAAGACTCGGGAGAGAGGCCCCAGAGGGGGAGGCGTTACTGCCCAAAGGCTCCCAAGACCTGTCAGGTCAGCAGACACCAGCTGTGTCCCAGCAGAAGGTGGCCGGCTGAGCCCAGCTCCAGGAGGACACCAGCTCGGCTCCCATGCCACAAGGGCTGGTCGGGCCTGAGAAAGCGCCTGCCCAGATGTGCCAAGGAGAGTTGGCCCCACACCCAGACCTGCACTGCTGACTCCAAGCAGAGGCTGCGCCCACCTCACCCTCCTTCCTGCAGGAAGTGTGGCTTTGCAGCAGTGGCTGGTCTGAGGAACTGCCTCCTAGGCCAAGCCCTCTAGCTACCTCCCCAGGCCTCAGGGATCCCCCTGGAACACACCTGCAGTCCCGTCCAAGGCAGGCTGTGTATTCTGAAAGAGCCCTGGGGTTCCAGGACAGAGCCCGCCGGCGCTCACTGGCTAGAGAGCCTGGGGCAGGTCACTCTGCCAGCCGGCCCCCAGTGCTCAGTCCCAGCTCTGCCAGCCAGCATGTAATTTTTCTGCCTGTGAGAGCGTGAGCCACCTGAGCAGGCTGAGCTGAGTGGGCAGGACCAGAGGTCAGGACCAGAGCCTGGGTGCAAAATGCAAACATGGCCCCATATGCAAATCACTCAGTTGTTTGTTCCTTCTCTCCTGACAAGGGCTAGCCACACCCAGATGCCGAAAAGAGTGCCGATGGCCTGGTCCCTGGGTGTCCTCAAGAGAGGAGTGGGCTGGGCACCTGATGGAGCACAGCAGCGCTAACCTCTGGGGCAGGACCCAGCTGAGCAGACGGCCCTTTCTCCTCGGAGCCGCGAGCCCTCAGTCCCCGCCCGAGGGAATTCATAGCATTCTGCCTTTCCTGAAATCACTCCTGTCCCAAGTGGAGTCATCCCACAGACCATCAGTGATGTCTGTTTCCCCAGGCTCAGGGCAGACTTTCAGTCTGGGGCTGAGGTGGCCCTGTGTGTCTAGGGGCTGATGTGGGCAGACCTTTGAGGAGCTGGCTGGGAACCCCTCCCCCGCCTTCATAACAGGGACCACTGCAGGGTGGTAAGCCAGGCCCACATAGCTCTTTTTTTTTTTGCCCAGCTAATTTTTTGTATTTTTAGTAGAGACGGGGTTTAATCATGTTGGCCAGGCTGGTCTTGAACTCCTGACCTCAGGTGATCTACCCACCTAGGCCCCCTAAAGTGCAGGGATTACAGCCATGAGCCACTGCACCTGGCCATCCACATAGCTCTTTCTTGCCTGAAAGATCCTGGGCCAGGAGGGAACTAAGCTTGGGACCCTGCCTCAAAGGATGCTGGGCAGGGTGACACCAGCACTGGGTGGGTAGCAGTCCCCTGAGGCTGTGGGTGGCAGACAGCTGGGCCACGGGGGCCCTGGGGAGTCCCAGATGTTGTCTCTTTCAGCTCATTGCTTCTCCGAATGTGACGGGGAGACTGGGGAGGCCACAAGGAGGAGCCGAGGGGCCCCCACGGGGGTTTACTGAGGAGCAGATAGTGCGGGCAGTGGGCCATCTGTCCCAGGGCTGGGCCAGGGAGGGGCTTCCCAGTATCAGCAGGCAGGGCCGCCCTCAGGCCCAGCTCCCCCAGGAGTGCATGGCAGGGGCACCTGGCTCAGGGCTGAATGGAATGAGATGGGTCCAGAGCACCCCCTGCACACAGTGAGGCTCAGGTGAACCTGGGAATGTTCAGGGAGAGGCACAGGAGAAACAGGAGGCCTGAAAGGGAGGGGCCTGGCCTGAGGGCAGATCTGGAGGGAGGGCCCACCCGCAAGCTGCTTCCCTCCGGCCTGCTGGAGGCGCCAAAATCACCCTAGCCCGGGCCCCACCCGACAGTCTGAAAGCCCTTTCTCTTTCCATACTGGGGGAGGTCTGAAAGCCCTGGGCAGGGACCGACGTTCTGATTTCACGGCAGACCTTGTTTTCCACCAAATCAATGAGCCCTGGTTCTGGAGGGTCCTTGAAATCTCCCCTAAGAGCTTGGTCAGAGCCTCGGAGGAAGGAGGTGGGCGGGGGGAGGGGGAGGAGACTCAGATCTGGGAGGCCGGGTCTAGAAGGTCCGGCCCATCCTTGGGACCCTAGAACCTGGTCCCTGAAAGGCATGGCCCCTCCTGAGGCACTGACTCTGGGGACTGAAGCCCCCACAGAGCTCTCACTTCCAAGGCCCCCCAACCCTGGGCAACTGGGGAATCCCTGCTCCCTCCCCTTCCCCACCCATCCTCTTAGGCTCCTTCTCCTCCCATCCCCCAGGGAAAAGAGGGCCCGCCCCCCACGCCAGGGCATCCCACTTCCTGCCTCTCACCGGCCAACAGCTCCCAATCCCAGTCCTCAGTGAGGAAACAGAGGTGTGTCTGACCCCTCCCAGCCAGGCTCCACCACAGTGCTGGCCCTTGACTCCATTTGTCCGTCCTGTTGGCTTCCTCCAGGTCGGTCTTGTGTTCACACGGGGTATTCTAGCCCACCTCCCTCCTGCTTCCCTGACTTCACAGCCTCCATATATATATAATTTTTTTTTTTCCTTCTCCTTCCAGATGGAGTTTTGCTCTGTTGCCTAGGCTGGAGTCCGGTGGCAAGATCTCGGCTCACTGCAACCTCCGCTTCCCGGGTTCAAGCGATTCTCCTGCCTCAGCCTCCAAGTAGCTGGGATTACAGGCGCCCACCACCACGCCCGGCTAATTTTTTGATATTTTTAGTAGAGATGGGTTTCACCATGTTGGCCAGGCTGGTCCCAAACTCCTGACCTCAAGTGATCCGCCCGCCTCGGCCTCCCAAAGTGCTGGGATTATAGGCGTGAGCCACCAAGCCTGGCCCCGCAGCCTCCTTCTTGAAAGAGATGTCCACACCCCATCTGCACCTCCTCCTCCCTTCCTCATTCCTCAGCAGCTGGCCTCCTGCGGCTGCTCCCAGGATCTTCTGCAGAGTCCGGTCCAGCCAACCCCACCTACCTGGCTCCACGTCCACGTCTTTTGAGCCCTCCTCTTCTCCGCCCCATGGGTGCCCGTTTCTCCAGGCCTGCCTCTCTGCCCTCCTGTCCTCACCGCAGGCCCTTCTTTCTGCCTGGGCCTTGGGCAGGCACTCTCCCTCTGAGAGTGGAAGTGGGGAGGCTGGGAACAAGGGCTGGCATAGGGCACCCTGGGTGCAAAGAGGCCTCACTGTGTACCAGCTGGATGGCCTTGGTTTCCTCAGGCGTAAAGTGAGGTTGGTAACGTGGAATTGGCCTCTGGGTCCTGTGAGGACTTAGAGGCACACATCTAGGCAGCTGCTGCACACCCAGGGGGCCGAGATTTGCCCAGTGGACTCTGGTACCAGTGCTTTTAGCCACAGTGAGAGGTTTGCAGAGGGCTTCATAGGTCCGCAGGCATTTGGGCTGATCTGGGAGTCCCAGTGACCCAAGCAGCCACACACATTCCCACACAGCTCAGCGCATTACTCTTCCAAGCAAGGGGCAGGCACGTTTTGAGGGCCTCGACCATTTGTACGGAACACCGTGTTCTGTCTGCTGCCACTGGTCTCAAGGAGGACGAATCCCCTCGACCTGACCCCACCCTGGGCATCTCCACCCAGAGCCCTGGGACGTGAGGGCTGGGGGCTGGCAGCAGATGGGTTAACTCCTGGCCTGGCTCCAGAAGGGAAGCCCCATCAGCCTGCAAACCCCCCTGGACTCCTGGCGCCCCTCCCCTCACACACGGCCCCTCTACCCTCCGACTGAAGGGCACAGGGGCTCCCCCAGGTGGCCAAATGCACGAAGGCCAGAAACGGGGGAGTCCGGCAAAGACTCACTGCAAACAGCTCGCCCCTTCCGCCCCATAAATACAGCTCCCTGGTCGGACCAGGTGTTCTGACTTGGGATTTGGAAAATCAGGCCACCTGTGTGTGGATTGGCGCCTGTAGGAAGCCAGCGGCTTTGCAGCCCAGGTGTCGTAAAGTATTCTTAGCAGGCTGTGGGGGAGCTGCTTGCAGCCATTCTAAAGCTGTGGCAGGGTTTAGAATGACACACTCTGCCATGTGTCATGGGTCACAGGACACAGAGATATGGGGACAGGAAACAGCCCAGAGGCCCAGCTTGAAGCCAGAAATGCACCAGTAACCACCATCATGTATAACATGCCTCTGTGTGCCTGTCACCATGCTCAAGGCTTTCCATCCCTCGTCTCATTTACTTCTCACAACAGCCTAGGAGTTAGGCACTCTGATTCTCCCCATTTAGCAGATGAGGAAACTGAGGCTGAAGTTAAATCCTTTGTTTAGAATCACACAGCTAGACAAAGCCTGAACTTGAACTCAAACATGTCTGCCTCCCAGCTCTTTGCTCTTTTTTTTTTTTTTTTTTTTGGAAACAGTCTCGCTGTGTCGCCCAGGCTGGAGTGCAGTGGCGTGATCTCGGCTCACTGCAAGCTCCGCCTCCCCGGTTCACGCCATTCTCCTGCCACAGCCTCCCGAGTAGCTGGGACTACAGGCACCCGCCACCGTGCCCGGCTAATTTTTTTGTATTTTTAGTAGAGACGGGTTTCACTGTTTTAGCCAGGATGGTCTCGATCTCCTGACCTCGTGCTCTGCCCGCCTCGGCCTCCCAAAGTGCTGGGATTACAGGCGTCAGCCACCATGTCCGGCCTTTAGCTCTTTGCTCTTATGCAAGCCTGCCTGTGCACAGGAAGATGACTTGGCCAAGTAACTAGAGAGCCACGAGTATACTCGTGAGATGCTCATCAACGAGGATGTGCAACGCCTTCTTACCCCAGAAGCATGCACAGCAGGCGCTCCGCAATTGCAGCTGGAACACAGGGAATGCATACACATGAGAAACAGGAAGGCAGGACCCAGCTTCCCCCAAAAACAGCACACACAGGCACCCAGGGGCCCTGATACCTGCCAACAGCAAGATGTGTACAAGACTCAGGGCTTGGGTACTGGTCCTTCTAGACCACGGGCACCTAGACACCATTGAGTGAACCAAGATCCAGAAAGTTCCAGTGACAGGTTGTGGCCCACTCTCGGCTTACTGGCAGGCTGAGCTCCAGCATTCTCAGACCCAGACAGGTTCCTGGTGACAGCCATGCACAAGCAGGGAACACATCCTTGAATGTGGGTTCAATCACACACGGCTCCACCCACATATACATCTTCCAAAGACAAAACCTGCTGCCACCATCTGCGCAGACACAGTTGAACACTTGGCCTCTTGGGCACACAGTTCAGCTCACAATGACAAGCACACACACGACACACACAGAGAGACACAGACACACGCACACACAATACACACAGACACACAAACACACACACATGAAAGGGGGTCTCAGAGAGAAGGGGAAGAAAGGAGGAGCTGGCTCAGGAGCTGAAAATCCCTGCAGTCCCACAGACACGCAGGGCCTAAGCCCTGGGCTGCGGCCCCTGGGCTGCAGACTCTGTCCTCAGGTGGCTGCCACCCACCTTCTGGGGCCCCGCCTGCCTTCTGCCTTCTGTCCTTCCATTTTATTTATTTATTTATTTATTTATTTTTATGTATTTTTTTTTTTTTGAGACAGAGTCTTGCTCTGTCACCCAGGCTGGAGTGCAATGGTGAGATCTCGGCTCACTGCAACCTCCACCTCCCGAGTTCAAGCAATCCTCCTGCCTCAGCTTCCTAAGTAGCTGGGACTACAGGCACGTGCCACTGCACCTGGCTACTTTTTTTGTATTTTAAGTAGAGACAGGGTTTCACCATGTTGGCCAGGCTGGTCTCAAACTCCAGACCTCAGATGATCTGCCCCCTTTGGCTTCCCGAGGTGCTGGGATTACAGGTGTGAGCCACTGTGCCCAGCCTGCCCTCCCATTTTAGTTAGTTATTATTATTATTATTATTTATTGTATTTTATTTTTTTTGAGATGGAGTTTTCTCTGTCGCCCAGGCTGGAGTGCAGGGCACGATCTCAGCTCACTGCAAACTCCGCCTCCCGGGTTCATGCCGTTCTCCTGTCTCAGCCCCCTGAGTAGCTGGGACTACAGGCGCCCGCCACCACGCCCGGCTAAGTTTTTGTGTTTTTAGTAGAGATGGGGTTTCACCGTGTTAGCCAGGATGGTCTCGATCTTCTGACCTCGTGCGTGATCTGCCCGCCTCGGCCTCCCAAAGTGCTGCGATTACAGGCATGAGCCACCACGCCCGGCCAATATTATTTTTGAGACAAGCTCTCTGTCACCCAGGCTGGACTGCAGTGGCGCCATCACAGCTCATGGCTCGCTGCAGCCTCAGCTTCCTAGGCTCCAGCGATCCTCTCACCTCAGCCTCCCAATTAGTTGGGACTGCAGGAGTCAGCCACCACACCTGGCCACCTGACTAATTAAAACTTTTTTTTTTTTTTTTTGCAGAAATTGTGGGGGGAGGGTTCTCACTATGTTCCCTAGGCTGCTCTTGAACTCCTGGGCTCAAGCGATCCCCCTGCCTCAGCCTCCCAAAACAAAGCACTGGGATGACAGGCATGAGCTACCTTGTCTGGCCACCTTCCTGTTTTAAACGCTCAGCCGAGGCCTGAAATGCCCCTGATGACCACCAGAGGGCGGATGAGCATCAAATAATCCCTTCAGCCAGCCTCCTTCCAAAACCCTCCTCATTCATTCATTCTGAAACATGTATTAAGCACCCGTTTGTGCCAGGTCCTGGGACACAGAGAAGAAAGGTGGGGGAAAGTAGGGGAAAGGCGATTAAGGCAAGGGAAGAGGTGTGTGCCTAAAGTCCGGTGAGAATGGAGGTTAGATTTTGGGGAAAGGTGTTGGTAGGAGGGGCTGGATAAAAAAAAAAAAAACCCAGCTAGACTGTACTGAGTATTAGCAGTGTTCCAAGCTGTTCCAGAGTTTGTTTGTTTTGTTTTGTTTTTTCTTTTTTGAGACGGAGTTTCGCTCTTCTTGCCCAGGCTGGAGTGCAATGGGGCAATCTCGGCTTACCGCAACCTCTGCCTCCTGGGTTCAAGCAATTCTCCTGCCTCAGCCTCCTGAGTGGCTGAGATTACAGGCATGCGCCACTATGCCTGGCTAATTTTGTATTTTTAGTAGAGATGGGGTTTCACTATGTTGGTCAGGCTGGTCTTGAACTCCTGAGCTCAGGTGATCTGCCCGCCTCGGCCTCCCAAAGTGCTGGGATTACAGGCGTGAGCCACCGAGCCCGGCCCAGAGTTGGGTTTTTTTGTTTTTGTTTTTTTTTATTTTTTTAGACGGAGTCTTGCTCAGTTGCCCAGGCTGGAGTGCAGTGGTGCCATCTTGGCTCACTGCAACCTCCACCTCCTGGGTTCAAGCGATTCTCCTGCCTCAGCCTCCCGAGTAGCCGGGATTACAGGCGCCCACCACCACACCCAGCTAATTTTTGTATTTTTAGTAGAGACGGGGTTTCACCATCTTAGCCAGGCTGGTCTTGAACTCCTGAACTTGTGACCTACCTCGGCCATCCACAGTGCTGGGATTACAGGCGTGATCCACCGCGTCTGGCCCAGAGTTTTTTTGTTTTTTGTTTTGTGACATGCATTAATTCATTTACTCCATGACTGTATGAACTAGATGTCCAGTATAACTTCCATTATTCTACTTATTATTGGTACAGTAAGGGAGACATAATGAGAGTTACTACTCCACCAGGCTGTTGTAGGGATTGAACCGCTCAGCAGGAGTACGTGTAAAGCACTCAGAAAACTGCCCTGTTGTTATCGTCATTCTCATTTTACAGATGGGGAAACTGAGGCATAGTTAGCAAGGAGTAGGGGTCAATCATGAGCAGGCTGGTTCCAGTGCATGAGTGGAGGAGGCCAAGGCAGTGGCTGGGGAGCAGAACAGGAGAGGTAGGGGCGTGTGGGGCATCTGAGTGGAGGAGAAGCATGGGGGCCCAGGCCTACCCTCTGGCCTTGACCTGGGAGAGGGCCTCCATATCCCCAGGGATGAAGATAAAGGACAAACAGCCCCCAGATCCCTCTGCCTCATCTTTCTTGGAGAGCTTGGGGAGGTGCGAGGGCCAGGTCCCTAAACTCTGGCTCCCTTCTGTTTGGGGCTCATGGGGCTCGGGGCTCCACAGCGATGGGCCTCTGGACTGGTCTCTCCCATCCGGCCTGGCACCCTAGCCCTGGCCCATGCGTTGGGGACAAGGGGCCCACCCACTCTGTCGCTGCCAGTCCCCCAGCATCTGGGCAGAGTGATAACACCTCTCCACCTCCCTACACATGTTGAGGCTTTAGTCCCACGAAGCCCTCGTCTCATTTTTATTTATTTATTTATTTTGAGATGGAGTCTCGCTCTGTCGCCCAGGCTGGAGCACGGTGGCACGATCTCAGCTCACTGCAACCTCCATCTCCCAGGTTTAAGCAATTCTCCTGCCTCAGCCTCCTGAGTAGCTGGGGGCTACAGGTGCCTGCCACCACGCCCGGCTAATTTTTTTGTATTTTTAGTAGAGACGCGGTTTCACCGTGTTAGCCAGGATGGTCTCGATCTCCTGCCCTTGTGACCCGCCCGCCTCGGCCTCCCAAAGTGCTGGGATTACAGGCTTGAGCCACCGCGCCCGGCTAATTTTTTGTATTTTTACTAGAGATGGGGTTTCACCGTGTTAGCCAGGGTGGTCTCAATCTCCTGACCTCGTGATCTGCCCGCCTCGGCCTCTCAAAGTGCTGGGATTACAGGCCTGAGCCACTGCGCCCGGCCTAAAGCCCTCTTTTCTATAGGATCCCATCTAATCTTCACAGCAATTTGGGAGATAGGCCCTTATTATCTTAGTTTTACAACTGCAGGAGCCACGTGGGAAGGAAGGGGATTGCCCCAGGTCACACGGCTCCTGCCTGGACCAGCCCTCTGCCATGATTTTTGCCGCAAATCATGAGCTCTTACTCCCACGCCGCCCTGTTCCCTGCACTACCGGACCCTTGGTGGCCATCTAGGGGATGGAAGTAGCTGTCCCTTGCGGATGGTGACCCCTGTGCCGGACTGGGGATGGGGCTGCATGAGGCATGGTTCAGAGTCACCAGCATTCAAAGGGGCAGAATCTGAGTCCAACTTCATTCCAGGCTGGGGACACCTGGGGAGGCGGGAACCAGCTGTGTGAGGAACAGAGCCTCCAGAAAGGTGGGGTTGGAGTGGGACGTGCCTGGGCAGGCAAGTGGGGACAAAGAGGGCGCCGGCACACCTGGCGGCCAGGCAGCCCGCGCCCGCCAGCACAGATTCAAAGTGGAGCGGAGGCTGTGATTGGCGGCCCAGCCCAAGCCCCACCCCTTCTCTCACCTCCCAGGCCGCTGGGAAAGACGCAGGGAATGGAGAAGGCCCCTCATCCCGCCTTTAACCACGCAGCAGTGGCCTGGCTGGTAGTGAACTGCTAACAACCTCTCCTGCTCCAAACCCTGCCGGGCCCCCGCTTGGCATTCTGGCGCCGCCTTCGGTCCCAGTGACTCCTGGAGCTGCTGGGGCTCCGGCCATCGAATCACCCCTCCCTGAGCCGTCCTTCAGCCTGCGGCCTCCTCCACTAACTGGTCTTACCCCCAACCCGCCCTCTCCAATGTCCCCTGTTCTCTGAGCGCTCTCCCAGTCCAGCCACCAGCCACGGCCAGGCCCAGGACGGAGTCGCTTTCTGGGCCCCGTCCCGTGCCCATCGGGCTTTTCCCCCACAGGGGCGGCCCAGCCCCTGCTTGGACCCCGGGGACTCCGAGCGCAGCTGGGCCGGGGGTGGCAGCGGGGGAGGCCGGTGCACAAGTTGCCGGACCGCGGCGGGGGCAGGCGGCGGAGGCTGGGCGGGAACCCGACTCTGGGCCCGCGCCCCGCCCCGGCGCAGATGGCGGCGGCGCGGGCGGGTCCCGGGCCGCCGCTGGGGGCTCGGGTTTCGGCCGAGAGGGGCGGGGCGCGCGCCTGGGGGCCCCGGGGAGGCTGCGGCCCAATCACTGCCCGGCCCGGACGCTGCCCCCGACCCCGGCCGCCAATCACTGCCTGGCCGGACCGCCCCCGCTCTGCTGCGTCCTTTGTTCCCGCTCCCCTCTGCCTTCCCGGGCGCCCCGCTCCGGCCCTGCGGCTTCCGGCCCGTGCGGACCCCGCCGTGTGGACGCGTGTGGGCTGCGCCCGCCCCGGGCGCACTCCGGGCCCCGCCGCCAGGCACAGGCCCGCTTGTGGCTGGGCACGCTCGTGTGCCCTTGGCGGCCCCGGGCGCTTCGGAGGGCCTGGCCAAAGCTCCCAGAGGAGCCCTTTGGAGGGACTGAACTTTGACCAGGGGCAGAGGGCAACGGAGGAACCCAGGACCCGGGCAGTGTCCAGCCCGGGCCCCACCTTCCCTTCCCGGGCTGCGGCTCTCCTCACTCTCAGCCTCCTTGCTTTGCCCACGCTGCTGCCATGGCCTAACTTCTTTTCACGTACATTCCAGCCTTCCTTCCAGACCCGTTTTGGGGGTGCATCGTCTGAGACGCTACCCCCACCCCGGTAGTGGTCCCTTTTTGGTCTGGGTCTGAGGCCTCCCCAGCAGAGAGCCCCAGCGCCCGGCAGGGCTCACTTACAGTACTGCAAGGGGCCCTCAACAAGCCTTGGTCCCCAGGCTTCCGCGGGCACCCCAGGCCTGATCTTGGTTCCGTGTGAGGCTGCGTGGAGGCTGTGTCACTCACTGAATCGGAGCCGCGGTGTTCTCAGCGGTGAAATGGGCACGATAATAGTTAACGGGGTCAACTCTGTTTCCCAGGTCAGGACTGTCGTAAGGATTAAAAGAGCTGGCCAGGCGCGGTGACTCACTCCTGTAATCCCAGCACTTTGGGAGGCTGAGGCGGGCGGGTCACGAGGTCGGAGATCAAGACCCTCCTGGCCAACATAGTGAAACCTAGTCTCTACTAAAAATGCTAAATTAGCTGGGCGTGGTGGCGTGCACCTGTAGTCCCAGCTACTCGGGAGGCTCAGGCAGGAGAATCGCTTGAACCGGGGAGTCGGAGGTTGCAGTGAGCGGAGATCGCGCCACTGCACTCCAGCCTGGCGACAGAGCAAGACTCAGTCTCAAAAACAAAACAAAACCAAAAAACCCTAAAATCTGTGAAGAACAGAATACCCAGCTAGGAGCCATGGTGCCTACAGAGGCCCCACCCCTGCCTCTTCCTAATCCCCAGGTCCAGGGGACACTCCTGCTCTCTGTCTCCCTCCTGGAGTCCCCTCCCTGGACCTCTGCACCTTCTGCTCAGGACCCCACCCTCAGCCCCTTCTCCCCTTATTCTCTCCACCTTCTGCCAGGCCAGCCAATCTCAGACCTCCTTGCCCTGGCCCCATCTCTCTTCTGGGTCCTCTGGAGATATCCCTCAAACACCTCCAACCAGTTTTTCTCAAATTCAAGGTCCTCACCAGCAACCCACTGGCCACATGTGTTCCTGTTTCTGTGGAGGACTCACCATCCTCACCACTGCCCACCCTAGAGACCCAAGTGTCCTCCTCACCCTAGTGGCACCCCACCGTATGCTGGGGCCAAGCCTGTGCTCTCAGGCCTAGCCTACCCTGTTCTTCCAGGGCCAGCGCCTTGGCCCACACTCTTCTCCTTTTGGCCTGGTCTCCTAATCTGTCCCTTAGCCCTCTGCCTCCAGTCTGTAGGACCCACTGCCGGGAGGGCTCCCCAGCGCTGCCCTCAGCGTCCAGTCCCAGTTCCTGGGTGTAACTGACAGAGCCCAGCTCCTGGGTGTAACTGACAAAGCCCTGCCATCTGGCCCTGCCTGCCTTCCTGTTTCAGCTACAGGCACACAGAATTACTCCAGCTGAAGCCCGTGATGCAGGCGAGGAGGTTGGGAGTGGGTCCACCTTCCCAGGGCCCCTAGCAGAAGAAGAAGGGCCAGGCCCTGGGGGCAATCAGAGGGGCAGCCGAGGCTGGGAGCAGGCTGGCTCTGCAGACGGGCTCTGCAAACAGGCACACAGAGTGTGAATCCTGGCTCTGCCCTTGCCCTGCTTAGTGACTTTGGCTTGGTTAGTTACCCACTCTGGCTCTCATAGTATCCCAGATGGGTTTAATATCACCTTCTGGAGAAGAATTTGGGACCCAGGGCCAAAAATGGTCAGGGGCTGCCTTCCCTCTGGGGATCCCCCAGGGCCCCAGCTTCTAAATCACTTGGTTAGGGGGAAGCGGAGGAGGAGGGCCTGATATGGAGGAGCCAGTTGGGAGGCACTGGGGAGGAGGGGAGGAGTAGGGGGGCTGAGGGGGTAGGGGAGGCTGACAAAAGAGACCAGCTGCTGTTTGCACACAAACCCCAAGTTGATAATGAGTGGAGGGGTGGGGCGGGGCGGGGAAATGGCTTGGCAGGAGCCTCTGCCAGCTGAAGAGGCTGCCCAGGATGCCCCCCTCTACCCCACAGACCTCAGCTCTGGGCTCTCACTACCCACGCCCAGGGCATAAATCTGCTCCCAAGACTGCAGCAGGAAGGGCAGGAGGGCCCAGTCTGGGCAATCTGGTCCCCACTAAGCCCAAGGCTTAAATCCTTCTTGGGCCACACTCATCCTGAGCCCTGCCCTGGGGAAGCGCTTGTCATGGAGCCCATGACCCCGCAAGGAGCTGGGAGCAGGCCCAGGCTCCCTCTCTGAGCTCCTGGTTAGAATGAAGGCCCTTGGAGAGGCTCTGAAGAAGAGGGGAGGCTCCCAGATGTGAGGCCTTGAAGAGTCCTCTGTACTGCAGCCTCCCGGACAGAAACAAAAACCCAGGGATGAGGGGTCAGGAAGCCCCTGTCAGCCCCTTTGCCCCCAGTAATGCCAGGAGGGCTCTGGGTAGTCCACTAGATAGGATGCAGACAAACAAAGGCAACGAACAAACTGTTGCAGTGGCTCACGCCTGTAGTCCCAGCTGCTCAGGAGGCCAAGGCAGGAGGATTGCTTGACCCTGGGGTGTTGGAGGCTACAGTGAGTCATGATTGCACCATTGCACTCCAGCCTGGGCAACAGAGCAAGACTCCATCTCCAAAAAGAAAAAAAAAAAAAAGCTGAGGAAGACCAGCTGGGCTCCCTGGGGTGTCAGGAGTGGGAACCCCCCGCCCCCGGTTACTCACCGCCATCTGCCTGGAGAGTCATGGAAGGGTTTCCCTTTCTGTGGCCCCAGGGCCCTGCTCTGTCCGTTTGTGCATGCACCCCTCTGCCCCCAGAGTCTGACTGGCCTGTTGGCATCCCCCTCCAGGCAAAGAGCTGCCCCGTGCCCACAGCCGCCTCCTGCCATGTGGGCTGTGGGCGCAGCTGACAGGCTGTGCGTGCAGGAGAGTGAGAGCACGTGCTCCTGCTGCTGCCGGGTGCCAGCCTAGCAACGGCTCTCAGGGGCCCAGAGAGGTGGTGCTGGGAGGGGATGGCAGCTCTGGTACCCTCCCCACCGTGCTGCCTCCTAGTTCCCTTGCTGCTTGAGCTCCCTGCCAACACCTGCTCCAGAAGAGGGTCAGCCTGGCACTGGGCCCCAAGGACAGCAGTGGACCACAGCAGCCTGCACAACTCAGAGGCCTCAGTCTTCTGCTGGGGCTGGTCCCTAAGAAGCCAGGGGCTGAGCTTCATGGGGAGCAGGGAGGAAACCCCGCTGTGTGAACCAGGAGCCCCGCCTTGGGCAGAGCATGGTTGAGGAGCAGGATGGTTCTCTTGGGTACCCTTCCTAGCAGCTCACCTCCTTCTCAAGGCAAGAGGGAGACTGGGTGCAGCAGGAGGGGAGGGAGGTAGAAGAGCCAGGCAAAGGCTTGGAGGGGCGATGAGAGAGGTTGGGGGAGAGGCACACAGCGAGGAGGAGGAGGATGGGGAAGGGGAGGAAGAGGAGTGAGAGGGAAAGGGGGAGGAGCGGCATGCCGCCAGGTGATGGAGGGACCTTGAATGCCGAGCAAGTAGTTAGTCCTGGTGTCAGTGGGAGCCACAGAAGATGCTGAGCAAGGAGCCACCAGAGGCACAGAGCAGGAGGGAGATCACGGCTACGGGGCAGTGAGAAGAAGCCAGAGGGGTCCGCATTCGGGGAGTGGTGCCCTCCTATAGGGGCAGCTGGAACCCAGGCCTGGTTCCAACCTGTGCTTGAGCTGCTGTGGGCAGCTAGGCAGCTGTGATTTGGGGCAACATCATGGCCTGTCCCTGTTTGTTGAGAGGGTCAGATAGTATAATGTGGGCAGAGCTGTCCTGGAAGGGAATTACTGTCACTAGTGGGGAGGAAGCATGGCTTGGATGGGGGCTCAGGCTCCTGAGTCACAAGGCTTAGCCTCTACGTGTCAGAAATGGGCACCTTTGCTCACTTCCCCTCCTGGGCGCTGGGGGCAGTGGTGTCCACAGTGAGCGCTGGTGGGCTCCTGAGGGGCCCTGCTTGGCACTTGTCATGCAGCTGGGGCCACAAGCAGTATGTGTCCTTGAGCCCAAATGTGGCACGAGGTGGTGAGGGGAGGAGCTTAGTCTGAGTGGGCACATGAATAGGCAGGAATGAGGGGGGTTTGAGCAACGGCCCATGGAGGCAGACCAGTAACCAGCGTGAGGGGCTCCAGAGCCCTAAGAGAGGCCTGGGTACCACCAGGGAAGAGGCGGCTGGGGACAAGGAGCCAGCAGCACACCAGGTTCTAGAGGGTGAATGGGACTTGATATGAAAGGGATGCTGGAGTGTAGACGTTTTCCTCCTATGCCTGAGCGTGTGCCCACGTGCCCGCCCTGGTGCACCTGGATGAGTGTGTGTTTGGGATGCTTTCTCTGGGCTGGATTTCACAAGCCACCACAGGGCCCACCTCACTGGGGGGCTTCCAGGGCACTGGGCCCTAGGGATGGAGCATGCCTATTTAAGATGCCAAGGCCAGTGCCAAAGAGGCCAGCCCAGTGCCACCCGGAGAGGGGACCGAGCTGGCTGGGGCCCCAGGCCTTACCCGGCCCACCCTCCCAGGCCACAGAGGAGGCATTGATGGCACAAGAGCACCGCAGCTGGCGCAGCATGGGCACTGCTGGGTCTTGGAAGGGGGAGTCGGGATGAGCCTGCAGCCCGAGCTGCTGCCAAACAGGCCCCTGAACCCGAAGGCGAGAGTGTCTATGGTCAGCCTGTGCCCTGGGCATCCTGGTCTCCGGTCCTCCTGGGCAGGCAGGGGTACCTAAGTCAGTGCCCACACACCCATCTGTGGGTGTTGGCAGGAGGTCAAGGACCCCCAGTCCACCCTCACCCCCGCTCAGACTTCTGTGACCCTTCCCTGCTGGGCAGCACCTGGGCACCTGGGCCTCTGTGCCCGGCCCACTGTGAGGGTCTGGCCTTGCTCCTCACCCCTGGACTCCCAGTGGGCCCCTGTACTCCCACCTCTCCCCCTGATTCTCTGCTCTTCTGTGCCCTCAGCCCTTTGAGTGCCCCCCTTTTTTCTCAGCCAACTTATCTGACCAAGGCTTTACCTCCCCCTCAAGCCTCCAGGCAGGCCTGTCTCCTCCATGGAGCCTCCTAGGATTGCTCCAGGCCATCTAGGTCACCAAGTATGCCCTGTGTTTTGCAGGCACCTCCAGGGGAGCTAATTATCATGCTAGATTCAGCCTCCCCGCATGCAAAGCTCCTTAGGGGATGGAGCTGAGACCTACATTGTCCTCCCTTTCTCCTTGTAGGCACTGAATAAATGTCACAGTGGCCGGCAGACCACTCTGCCCCCTTCCCAGGTTCCCTCCAATTTTCAGGCAGGTTGTCCCCAAAGTCAGGCTCAGGTAAGTGAGGCACTGCAACCTCCCCTGGCCTCAGCCTGGCTCCATCACATCCCACAGGGCCAAGCCCAGGCGGACACCCAAATTCATACAGACATGCACCCGCATAAACACACGGTGAAAAAAAGGACTCAGGCACGGGCACACTCCTACAAGCACAGATGCAGACATGCATTCATAACACACCTGCACATGCTGACACACGGGCATGTATACATGGACAAAAACAGACACAGATGTGCAGACAGACACACACAGATGCATGCTCACAGATTCACACACACACTCACGGGCACACCCTGCGCACATCAGACACAGGCATTCCTGGGACACATCAGCAGACACAGACACACATAGACCTGCTCACATACAGCACATACTCACACAGAACCCACAGGCACCCACCAGCACACACCCGGCCAGGCCTTAGGTGCTGGAAGAGGAACTGCTGATCAGGGACCCGGAGCTGCTACCTCCTCCCTCGAGGAGCCCCCAGGCCAGCAGAGGGCACTCTAGGCCCCATCCCTCCAGGCCCAGCCACTGGAGGGTTAGGGGTTGGGAGGGAGCACGTGGTCACCTCCTGCCCTCCCAAGCCAGGTCCCTTTTGTTTCACCACCCCGCCAACTCCCGGGAGGCGGCTGTGCCTGGGGACCTCCTGTGACTATGCCTGGTGACCGAGAGTCCTGCAGGACCTGCCTGGTTGAGGTTGTGCTCATGTGAGCCCCAGAGATGAGCCTGGGGGGCTGTGGAGCAGTGAGAGGACCCAGGCTCCAGGCAGGTGCCCAGCACCAGGACAGCAGCCACCACAAGGATGGAGAGCCCGCCCATCACCCATGCCTGTTCCAGGCAGGACCGTGCAGCCCCCAGAACCCTGCGATCCCCTACCCCTCACAGTGCAGCCCAAGGGTCCAAGGGTGCTTACCCTGTGGCCTCCCCATTGTCCCTCTGAGAGCTTGTTAATGTGCTGTCCCCTGGGCGGGAGGTGGGGAGGGGCTTCCAGAATGCTGAAATGGGAGCTGAGAACCCCAATGGCAAGCCCCTCAGTGTTCCCCTTCTCTCAGTGCCCGGCTCTTCTGACCTCACCTTTCAGTACCCCTTCACCCCAACTTGGAGTCTTGGAGGTTATGCATGGGAATCATTCAAGACACCACCTCTGCTACTTACAAGTTAAGAGTCTTGGGCGAGTGATTTAACCTCCACAACCTCAGTTTTCTCATCTGTAAAATGGGCATCTTTAGCAGTCCCTGCCTTGCAGGTGGAGCTGGGGGCAAACAAGGCAGTGCATGCAGAGCCCTGGTTTGGTGCCAGGCCATGGTGGGTGGATATTGGCTGCTTTCGCTGTGGTGATCACTGTGTGCTGAGTGCTTTCCTGGCTGAGCCTTTGGGACAATGTGTGGACCCCAGCAGGGAGTCACATAGTATGTGCTCACTAAACCCTGGTACATGAACCAGAAAGGGATGGGGCAGCCCAGGAATGCCACACTTGTGCCATCAGCCAACAGCCAGCATCAGGGAGAGCCTGGCAAGATGCCGGGCCTTGTTTTCTAAGTGGTTTGTTTCTTGGGACTTGAGTTTCTATTCCTGGTAGGACCACGCTCTGGACCTGGTGATGGGCCTTGGCTGAATGAGGTTCCTTCTCCTCCCCCTTCCACCAAGGAAGGACGAGACTGACCCTCCCCACCCACCAGCAACCCCCAATCTCCTTCCCAGTTGCTCCCATAATTAGGCCCTGTGCAGTTCAAGAGGGGGTGTCTGCACTGCCTCTCCTCCCCCAGCTTCATCAGGCCAAGGGTGGGGGGTCTCCCCTCCCTCAGGGGTGTTTCTGGCCCTCCCGAGGGCAGGCAGGGAGCTGGCCAAACCTGTGGCAGGGGTGGGGATTCTGTCCACCATCGTAGGGCCCCTTGCTAGGAGGTTAGCAGTACATGGCGCTCGGCAGGGCTGGGGTGTACTTAGGTACATGGGCCGTCGTTAGTGCCGGCCTCACTGCAAGTGAATTAGCTGGTCCTCAGGGAGCAAGTGCTGAAGCCTGCAGGCTCCTGGCCCTGGCCAGTGATTTATTACCACAACCTCACCCACAGCAGAGGCTGGTGGCATCCCTGCCCCCAGCCTACTGGCCTGGCCAACGGCCGGGAGCAGGAGGCTGGTGCCCAGAGCTGCCCTGGCTGCCCGTCCACCTGCTACTCATCGGTCTATTCATCAAGCCATCCCTGCTCCCTCCCACTGTTCCGCTGCCTCCATCCGCCAGGCCCACCCACACGCAGGCCTGACCCACCCTGCCAGGCTCCGTCTCCTACTCCGAGTCCCCTGGCACCTTGGGTGACCCCAGGGAGGCCCCTTTGTCCTCCTTCCCCCACCTCTGTGTCTTTCTGCCCTCCTCAACTGGAGCCCCAGGATCCACTAACTGGCGTTGATGAAAAGCAGAGGTCAGCTCGTGCCAAAACGCAGGCCCTTGGCAGCCTCTAACAAGGTTGAGGGAGTCAGCCCCTTGGTCCCAGCCACAAAAGCCCTGAGGAACCCATCCCACTCCCTTCCATGGCCCCCGGAATGTTCACTTCCTCCAGTGGAGGCAGGTGCTCAATGCGCATGTGCTGACGGGTGCACGGACGCATAGCTGCCCTTCCCCACGGCAGGTGGCTCGTGCTTCATCCACTCGCGTGGCTCACATCTGCTCCCATGTCTCCATGTCTCTGGCTTGAAAACTGGCCTACTGCGGCCACAGAGTGAAAAACGCCCATATTTTGAGGCCAAAAGACCTGAATTCCAAACCTGGCCTTGTCTGTGAGCTGTGTGATCCTGTCTCTGAGCCAAAACGTCCTCAAGGTCATGTGAGGCCAACCCCCTGCCCCCCTGCTGGCTCTGAGGCATTGATCTTGTGCACGGAATGCAGGGCATAGAGATGCCACCCAAATGCACTGCCACCACAGCAGAACTTGGCTCAAAGTGTTTGTCCTGCCACCCAAATGCACTGCCACCACAGCAGAACTTGGCTCAAAGTGTTTGTCCTGGGGGTCTCCTTGGCACATATGTGTGCAATTTTCCTGGTATTGTTCTATGATCCTTGATGTGTTGCTCTGTAATTGGTCTCAAATGGTTTCACCATAATAAATAATATCTACAGAGCAGTTCACAGTCTGCAAAGTACCTTTTTTCTCATTCCATTCCCACCTTTACAAAAAGAAATAGAGTGGCTAGGCGCAGTGGCTCACGCCTGCAATCCCAGCACTTTGGGAGACCAAGGCGGGTGGATCACCTGAGGTCAGGAGTTCAAGACGAGCCTGACCAACATAGTGAAACCCCGTCTCTACTAAAAATACAAAAATTAGCCAGGCGTGGTGGTGCGCGCCTGTAATCCCAGCTACTCAGGAAGCTGAGGCGGGAGAATCTCTTGAACCCGGGAGGTGGAGGTTGCAGTGAGCCGAGATCATGCCATTGCACTCCAGTTTGGGCAACAGAAGGAGACTTTGTCTCAAAAAAAAAAAAAGAGAAGAAAAGAAACAGAGGCTCAGAGAAGTTAAGCTGGGGCCTCCCCTGACCCCCAGGATCTGATGGTTCATGGGAGAGGCCAGCGTTGCACTCATTAGGAGGCAGGGTTTTCTCATGAGCAGGCTGTGCTTTGACGTCCCAGGTGTGGGTGCATGACTGCTCACCTGGGTGTGCAGGTGTCCAGGCTGAGAGCAGGTGAGCCCTGAAGGGGGCTTATGGAGGAGTCATGCCTGCCATGGTGGGCTGTGGGACTGGGTTAGCTCCACAATCCCTTTCTAGTGTGGGGAAAGGGATTGGACCACATGAAATGCCTCTAGTGGAACTGAGTTTCTTTTCTTTTTCTTTTCTTTTTTTTTTTTTTTGAGAGGGAGTCTCGCACTGTCCCCCAGGCTGGAGTGCAATGGTGCTATCTCCGCTCACTGCAACCTCCGCCTCCCGGGTTCACACAATTCTCCTGCTTCAGCCTCCCGAGTAGCTGGGATTACAGGCACACACCACCACACTCAGCTAATTTTTTTTTTTTTTTTTTTGTATTTTTAGTAGAGACGGGGTTTCACTATGTTGGCCAGACTGGTCTCGAACTCCTGACCTCGTGATTCGCCTGCCTCAGCCTCCCAAAGTGCTGGGATTACAGGCGTGAGCCACCACACCCGGCCTTCTTTTGAGATAGAGTTTTGCTCTTGTCACCCAGGCTGGAGTGCAATGGAACGATCTCAGCTCACTGCCATCTCTGCCTCCTGGGTTCAAGTGATTCTCCTGCCTCAGTCTCCCTGGTAGCTGAGATTACAGGCGTGCGCCACTATGCCCTGCTAATTTTTTGTATTTTTAGTAGAGACGGGGTTTTGCCATGTTGACCAGGCTTGTCTTGAACTGACCTCAGGTGATCCGCCTGCCTCAGCCTCCCAAAGTGCTGGGATTACAGATGTGAGCCACTGCGCCTGGCCCTGAGTTTCCATCACCCAGATAAGTGGCATTATTAGCTGTTTGATTGATTTGCTTTTTTGTTGCTGTTTTGGTCAGAAAACTGAGGCACCAGGGAGGTACAGTGACTTGTCCCAGAGGCGCAGTAATGTGAGAATGGGGGATGAAAACAGCAAATCAGAGTACTGGGAGGGCGGGCTCTGCCAGAGGAAAGCTGGTGGGGGCAGCGATCAGCAGGGGAGGCCCCTGGAATCTACCCAGAATTGTCTACCCTGGAGTCCTAAAGCCCAGTCTGGAGTGCAGTGGCACACTCACACCTGCTGCAGCCTCGACCTTCTGGGCTCAGGCAAACCTCCCACCTCAACCTCCCAAGTAGTTAGGACCTCAGGTGCAACACCACACTTGGCTAATTTTTTTTTCTCTATTTTTGAGAAGGAGTTTCACACTGTTGCCCCGGCTGGAGTGCAATGGCATGATCTTGGCTCACTGCAACCTCTGCCTCCTGGGTTCACGTGATTCTCCTGCCTCAGCCTTTAGAGTAGCTGGGATTACAGGTGTACACCACCACACTCGGCTAATTTTTTGTATTTTTAGTAGAGACGGGGTTTCACTACGTTGGCCAGACTTGTCTTGAACTCTTGACCTTGTGATCTGCCCGCCTCAGTCTCCCAAAATGCTGGGATTATAGACGTAAGCCACTGCGCCTGGCCGCTAATTTTTCTTTCCTTTTTTCTTTTTTTGAGATGGAGGCTCACTCTGTTGCCCAGGCTGGAGTGCAGTGGCACGATCTCAGCTCACTGCAACCTCCGCCTCCCGAGTTCAAGCAATTCTCGTGCCTCAGCCTCCTGAGTAGCTTGGATCAAGGCATCTGCTACCACACCCAGCTATTTTTGTATTTTTAGTAGAGACGGTGGTTTCACCATGTTGGCCAGGCTGGTCTCGAACTCTTGACCTCAGATGATCCACCCGCCTCAGCCTCCCAAAGTGCTGGGATTACCGGCATGAGCCACCATGCCTGGCCAAAATGACTTCTTTTTTTTTTTTTTTTTTTTTTTTTGAGACAGTTTCGCTCTGTCACCCAGGCTGGAATGCAGTGGCACGATCTCGGCTCACTGCAACCTCCATCTCCCGGGTTCAAGTGATTCCCCTGCCTCAGCCTCCAAAGTAGCTGGGATTACAGGCATGCACCACCACACCTGGCTAATTTTTTGTATTTTTGGTAGAGACAGGGTTTTGCCACGTTGGCCAGGCTGGTCTTGAACTCCTGGCCTCAAGGGATTTGCCCGCCTGGGCCTCCCAAAGTGCTGGGATTACAGGCGTGAGCCACCATGCCCGGCTTAATTTTTAAATTTTTTTGTCGAGACAAAGTCGCCCTATGTTGCCCAGGCTGATCTCAAATTCCTGGGCTCAAGTGATCCTCCTGCTCCGGCCTCCCAAGGTACTGGAATTACAGGCATGAGCCGCTGTGCCCTGCCAAAAGTTTTTTTTGTTTTTTTTTGTTTTTTTGTTTGTTCTTTTTTTTAATACAGAAACATACAAGGGAGAATAAAGCCAACACCCACAGATCTGCAGGGACCTGCTTGGTGCCCCGGCCCCTAGGAGGGGAAAGGGTGGTTGAACGATTGGTGGTATCACGGGCACATGCTCGCATCTGCACACGCATGCACACATCTGTGGCCACATTCAGGACATGGGATCCGTGTTCATGGTTGTACAGACATGCACATGCACACCCAGAGACTGGGCGTGGGAGTGTGGAACGGGCCTGCTACAGGGAAGAGAGGACAGGCTGGGCCAAGGCCTGGGTGTGGCCGCGCGCCTGCAGGTGCCTCTTGCCCTGCGTTCTATGCCTGCACCAGGCCTGCCCCCAGTGGCAGCTCCATGCTGTGCTTCTGTCCAGGTAGGCAAGGCAGGCCCCCTCAAATACCCACCAGCGAGCAGCTGGGGCTCGGGCCCCACAGCACTGTTTCCTAGGTTTTGAGGCTTGGCTCTTTCCTGGCCTTTCCCACTGGCCCCTGTGGCCAGACTGGTCTCCTGAGCTCCAGCAGCCTGAGGCAGTACATGGGCATGGCTGCCTAAGAACAGATGAGGATGGACGTGCTTCTGTGGAGAGGGGAAGTTGGCTGACACCCGTGTGGACACACAGGAAACACTCAAATTCACTCACATTGTTCCTGGGCTGTGGGGCCCAAGGAAGTGTGTTTCTGGTGGGAGTTCGGGGTGACAGCACAGAGCTCAGTGTGTCTATGCAGCAGGGGTCAGCGAGGCCCTGGCTTGAGGCCTTGGGATGACTGAGGGCCCCCTGGGAAGGGGACTCCAGGGCAGGGGTTGGAAACTTGGGAGCAGATCTGACTTCGGAGGTAACACCACCAACTGCGCTGCCACACATTCTTGAAAAGCAACAACCATAAGCTTTGAATACCAAGAATGGGCATTATGAACACATTATAAATGGCAGGTTGCTTTGTTATTGACATGTCATGCCAGTGGAAAGGCACCGCTGTTCCCCTTTCATCCTGAAGGGCAGCGCAGCTCTCTCCCACCTTGGCCCCAACTCAGCTCTTGCCCGCCTGGCACGTCTGTAGTTTCAGGTGCTCAGCTGGATACCAAGGCTGTAAGCCCCCAAGGGAGGTGGGGTCTTAAAGGGGGTCTCCCTTCTGCATCTCACTGGCGATCTGTGACCCCCCAGGGTCAGGGCCTTCCCTAAAGAACCCACTCTGGGAGCAAGGGGTTGCCGGGCCAGGTGGTGCGCTCCCGCCAGCCTGCCTGTGGGGTCTCTGAGGCACTGGCCCGGGCCTGGTGTTCTGAGCTCCTGCGGCCTGTTCCTCAGAGTGTGGGACCACATTTCCTTAAGGCTGAGCAGCACGATGCCAATCCCAGGGACGTTCCTGTCTGTCCCATGAGGGAAAGCCAAATCGGAACCATTTGGTGTAAATGCCATGGAGGGGCCGTGCAGAGGCGTGGCTGGTTTCTTACTCATCCTTCAGTAAGGGAGGGAATGTCATAATCTCTTGGAAAGTTCCCTCAAAAGGCCAGACAATGACACTGGGGAAATGGAAGGTGAGATGGATGTGACCACATAGTCACAAAGCTATGTCCAGGCGGGGGACAGTGGGAAGGGCTTACGTCCAGGCGGGGGACAGTGGGAAGGGCTTACGTCCAGGCGGGGGACAGTGGGAAGGGCTTACGTCCAGGCGGGGGACAGTGGGAAGGGCTTACGTCCAGGCGGGGGACAGTGGGAAGGGCTTATGTCCAGGCGGGGGACAGTGGGAAGGGCTTCATGAGTGGGGGCAGCCACTCACGGAGCCGGGACAGGGTCAAAGCCAGGGGACAAAGCTGGGACGGGGGCAAAGCCAGGTTGGTCCCCACCTCCACCAGTTCCTTCTGGCAGCCTTGATTTCCACTTGTGTGAAATGGGGACACCTGGCTTGATTGGCGTGAGGCTCAAATGACATAACCTATGGGAAACTGCCCTGGGTATAAAAGGCTCTAGTTTGTTTAATTAATTACCATTTTAATTAATTTAGGCCTCAGTTCTAAAGTTTGTAGAAATACCTAAAGGACGCTGGGCACAGTGGCTCATGCCTGTAATCCCAGCACTTTGGGAGGCTGAGGCGGGCGAATCACCTGAGGTCAGGAGTTCGAGATTAGTCTGACCAACATGGTGAAACCCGGTCTCTACTAAAAATATAAAAATTAGCTGGGCGTGGTGACAGCACAGAGCTCAGATCTGACTTCGGAGCAGATCAGATTACAGGCGTGCACCTGTAATCCTAGCTACCTGGGAGTCTGAGGCAGGAAAATCGCTTGAACCCGGGAGGTGGCAGTGAGCTGAGCTCGCACCACTGCACTCCAGCCTGGGCAACAGGGTGAGGCTCTGTCTCAAAAAAAAAAAAAAAAAAAAAAAAAGGACAACAGGAAAAAAATAACTGAAGTTGTTGGGTCAAGGAAAATAGGGTAGGAAAGAAGAAGACAGAGACAGGGTTAGTCCTGTTGGCCTCCAGGAGGCCACGGAACCAAGAGCTGCAACTCACAGCTGGCACTGAGCTTCCTAGCCAAGAGAGAAGGAAGGGGACCAGTTACAATACCTGGAGGCCCTATAAAGAAAAAAGGGAAACAAGTTATTCAAATGCCTAGCTTTTCCTGGTAATAATAAGTGGTTGGTGATTATCAAGTGGTTTTTTTTTTTTAGATGGAGTTTTGTTCTTGTTGCCCAGGCTGGAGTGCAATGGCATGATCTCGGCTCACTGCAACCTCCGCCTCCTGGGTTCAAACGATTCTCCTGCCTTAGCCTCCCAAGTCTTAGCCTCACAAGTAGCTGGATTACAGGCGCCCACCATCATGCCCAGCTAATTTTTGTATTTTTAGTTGACATAGGGTTTGACTATGTTGGCCAGGTTGGTCTCGAACTTCTGACCTCAGGTGATACCCCCTTCTTGGCCTCCCAAAGTGCTATGATTACCGGTATGAGCCACAGAGCCTGGCCAAGTTTGTTTGTTTGTTTGTTTGTTTTTGTTTTTTGAGACAGAGTCTTGCTTTGTTATCCAGGCTGGAGTGCAGTGGTGCAATCTTGGCTCACTGCTACTTTGATCTCTTGGGCTTAAGCGATTCTCCCATCGGCCTCCTAAGTAGCTGGGATTACAGGCATGCACCACGAAGCCCGGCTAATTTTTAATTTTTTTTGTAGAGACAGAGGGGGTGTCCCACTATGTTGCCCAGGCTGGTCTCCAACTCCTAGGCTCAAGTGATCCTCCCGCCTTGGCCTCCCAAAGTGCTGGGGTTACAGGCATGCACCACCGGGCTGGCCAGGAGGTTGTTATTATTCATGTGTTTTACATACGAGAAGCGGCTCACAGGGGTCACGCTCTTGTCCGAGGACTCAGCTTCATGACACAGAAGCAGGCAAGGAGCCCAGTTCTGGGGGGCTCTTGCCCCACTCACAGAAGGGGCCACCTGGAGCCTGTGCTCCTAAACACTGAGCCACACTGTCCTGCTGGTGCTGAGGCCCGAAAGAAATTTGTCCTGCGGGTCCCCTTAAAAGGAACATTGTGCAATGCAGTACTTCCAGGCCCAACTCTGGAGCAAGGCCATGGGATAGGTTAGCCTGGAAACATGTTCAAGGCAGATGTTACCAATTATCTACTGATGCCATGAAAAATTTCAAAAGAACACCCCGGGAGCACGTTTTTAGTGAGCCTTCTGGTGAGCCTCTGGCAACAAACAGTTGCAAAATGTCCTGCCCCCAGGTCACCAGGTCCTACTAGAAAAATCTTGCCTCACAACTAGAAATCACTCATCTGGGACACCCTCCCTACCCTCATACCACCTTTGAGGCAACTGCTGGAGAATGAGGGCCTCGGTTTGTGAAAATAAAACTCCTGGCCAGGCATGGTGGCTCACACCCGTAATCTCAGCACTTTGTAGGGCCCAGATGAGAAGACTGCTTGAGCCCAGGAGTTCAAGACCAGCCTGGGCAACAAAGTGAGACCCCATCTCAAATACATAAAATGAAATAAAGTAAAACTGCTTATCAATCAACAGAGGATACCCCCAGATCCCCTCTGCGGTGCGTGAGGGGACAGGGTGGTCAAGGGGACTGGCACGTGGATGGTGGCAGTACTGCTTGTGACTTTTCCCCTTGAAGCTGAGGCTGCAACTGCAGGTAGCATGGGGCTCTGGAGTCAGCTGGGGTTCAGATCCCGGCTCTGCACTGAATAACTGTAGGGCTTTGGGCAATGCCTGCTCACTCACGCTGAGTGGAGGACACAACCATGCCTTCCCCGCCCACGCCCAGCTCACAGGGTCCTCAGGGAGGCGGGTGCCAACACGGCCGTCCATGCTTAGAAATCTGCACTCCTGTCAGCCCTGCATGAGGGGAATGAGGTGGGGGAAGTAAAGGGACCTGTTTAGGACCAGTGTCAATCAAGCCTAGGCATGAATCCTGCAGGCAGCGAGCTCCCTGTCCCACTGTGGCTGGGGCAGAGGGACCTGAGAGGGGAGCGGCTGCAAAGGAGACAAAGCATGGCGAAACCCTACTACTGCCAGGTGACAGTTCTCCATGAAGCTGAAAGCTTTGAAAGCTAGGGTTCTCAGCTAAGGATCTTTCTTTCTTTTTTCCACACCCAGGCCAGTGTGCAATGGCGCGATCTCGGCTCACCGCAACCTCTGCCTCTCAGGTTCAAGAATTCTCTGCCTCAGCCTCCCGAGCAGCTGGGGTTACAGGCACACACCACCATGCCTGGCTAATTTTTTGTATCTTTAGTAGAGGCAGGGTTTCACTTGAACTCCTGACCTCATGATCTGCCTGCCTCTGCCTCCCAAAGTGCTGGGATTACAGGCATGAGCTACCGCACCCGGACTCTTTTTTTTTTGAGACCAAGGTGATTCACCTGCCTCAGCCTCCCAAAGTGCTGGGATTACAGGCGTGAGCCACCGCGCCCAGCGAGAATGTTTCTTGACACCCATCTCTCCCTGCTTGGAGAGCTGTTGCTTTGAGAGCTGTTTCATTTCATATAGAATCACAAATTTCTAATTTCTCTTTCATCTGTTTCTGCAGGTATTCAGAACACATTTTACTTTCCCTCATGAATGCCCTTGCATCCAAATTCAGCCTTAAGAGAAGCAGACATGTCTTTTTTTTCTTTTTCTTTTTCTTTTTTTTGAGATGGAGTTTCACTCTTGTTGCCCAGGCTGGAGTGCAATGGTGCGATCTTGGCTCATGGGTTCAAACAATTCTCCTGCCTCAGCCTCCCAAGTAGCTGGGATTCAGGCGCCCACCACCACGCCCAGCTATTTTTTTGGTATTTTTAGTAGAGATGGGGTTTCTCCATGGTGGCCAGGCTGATTTTGAACTCCTGACCTCAGATGATCCACCCGCCTCAGTCTCCCAAAGTGTTGCAATTACAGGCGTGAGCCGCCACGCCCAGCCGAGAAGCAGACACTTCTGAAGAGCATTCCAGAACACATCATACAATCCTAAAAGTTTTTTTTTTTTTTTTTTTAAGGCAGTGTTGTTCTCACCCAGGCTGCAGTGCAGTGGCTCGATCACAGCTCACTGTAACCTTGACCTCCTGGGCTCAAGCAATCCTCCCATCTCAGCCTCCAGAGTAGGTGGGAGTACAGGCATGTGCCACTATATATGGCTATTTAAAAATTTTTTTCAGCCGGGCACGGTGGCTCATGTCTGTAATCCCAGCACTTTGGGAAGCCAAGGTGGGTGGATCACCTGAGGTCAGGAGTTCCAGACCAGCCTGGCCAACATAGTGAAACCCCATCTCTACTAAAAATACAAAAATTAGCCAGGCATGGTGGCGAGCGCCTGTAGTCCCAGCTACTTGGGAGGCTGAGGCAGGAGAAACGCTTGAACCCGGGAGTTGGAGGTTGCAGTGAGTTGAGATCTCACCACTGCACTCCAGCCTGGGTGACACAGCGACTCTGTCTCAAAATAAAATTTTTTTTTTTTTCGTAGAGATGGGGTCTCCTTATGTTGCCTAGGCTGGTCTCAAACTCCTAGGCTTAAGTGATCCTCCTGCCTCAGCCTCCCAAATTGCTGGGGTTACAGGTGTGAGCCACTGTGCCCAGCCCCTGAAAATCTTTATTTATTCTTATTTATTTACTTACTTATTTATTTATTTTTTTTTTGAGATGAAGTCTCGCTCTTGTCCCCCAGGCTGGAGTGCAATGGCGTGATCTCGGCTCACTGCAACCTCCGCCTCCCGGGTTCAAGCAATTCTCCTGCTTCAGCCTTCTGAGTAGTTGGGATTACAGGCGCGCGCCACCATGCCTGGCTCATTTTTGTATTTTTAGTAGAGACGGGGTTTCACCATGTTGGCCAGGCTGGTCTCTAACTTCTGACCTCAGGTGATCTGCCCACCTCGGCCTCCCAAAGTGCTGGGATTACAGATGTGAGCCACCGTGCTGGGCCGAGCCCCTGAAAATCTTAATTAACGAAACTTCCAATGTATCACATAAGGCCCAAAAGGAGACTGATTCATACCAAGGTGATTCATACTTCAGGGTCTCAAAAATATGTCTTAACCAGGGCCTTTGTGCCTCAGCACCACGGCCCCGTGAACAGTCAGGTCAAAGTGGGGACAAACAGCCACACTGCTCTCTCTCTGGGAGCTGGGCCATATTCTTCGCTCCGTTTAGTTAAGTGGGAATGCTGAGACCGTGCCAGCAGTGAAATGGATGAGAGGTGTCTGCCCAGTGCTTTTTTTTTTTTTGAGACAGAGTCTCACTGTGTCGCCCAGGCTGGAGTGCAATGGTGCAATCTTGGCTCACTGCAACCTCCACCTCCCAGGTTCGGGCGATTCTCCTGCCTCAGCCTCCCAAGTAGCTGGGATTACAGGCATCTGCCACCACGCCTGGATAATTTTTGTATTTTTAGTAGAGACGGGGTTTCACCATGTTGGCCAGGCTGGTCTCGAACTCCTGACCTCAGGTGATCCACCCTCCTCAGGCTCCCAAAGTGCTGGGATTACAGGCATGAGCCACCATGCCCGGTGAGATAACACTGTTACAGCATCTAACAGCAAGAGGATGGCATAACCAGGAGAAAGATGCTGGAAGGGGCCGTAAATGACAACAATTCAAGGTCGGGCCACAACTTGCCAGGCTCGGGAGAACTCGCTGAGGCTGAGGACAGCTTGGGAAGCTCTCAGTCCAGGTGCTGACTGGCAGCTTTCCCCTCGGACTTCACATGTGCATGGGACTCGAGCTTTCCTGGAAGGGCGCCCACCTTGCCTTCCCCTCCCTGATGAGGCTTCACTTCTGGGTGATGCTGCATCCTATTTTGAGGTTTTCCTATAGAATTGTTCAAGTGAGATTCCTCCTGTGAGATTCTCAGAAAACGTCTTGGAGGAGAGAATGTTTCTGAAAGGAGCCTGAAAAATCTCTTCCCCTTCTAGAGACGCTTGCTCTGCCGGGAGCTAGAAAGGAACAGATCTCCATGCTCTGGACCTCATTAGCGAACCTTACCTTGGAGGCAGCTGAGAGCCCTCCCGAGGGGTCCTGATCCTGGGCACCAGCTCGCTCTGTGATCTGCCTAAGCCCTTCAATCCCCCGACTCTGCAATGTGCAATCCAAATGCTCCCAGTGTCCTTGTAGCTCTGTCACCCTGGGTTCTTGTGGCAAAGAGAGATGGATCTCAGTGGAAGGCTGGTTTTGGATGGAGGGCCACAGGGACTCGTGGTCTTGGTGGTGGTTACAGATTTCTTGAGAAATGTCATTCTTTGGCCAGGCACAGTGGCTCACGCCTGTAATCCAGCACTTTGGGAGGCTGAGGCAGGAAGATCACTTCCTGCGAGACCAGCCTGCATAACACAAGGAAACCCGGTTTCTATGAAAAATTAAAAAATTAGCTGGGTGTGGTGGTGCACACCTGTAGTTCCAGCTACTTGGAGGCTGACGTGGGAAGATCACGTGAGCCCAGGAGGTTGAGGCTGCAGTGAGCAGAGATTGTGCTGCCACTACACTCCAGCCTGGGCGGCAGAGCGAGACCCTGTCTCAAAAAAGAAAAGAAAAGAAAAGAAATGTTCCCAGTATGTGATAAGGAGTGAACTAGTGAACTAGTATGAGCAACATGTCCCAGTTTGCCCAGGAGTTTTTCTAGTTGTGGCACTGAGAGTCCTGCATCCTGGGAATCCCTCAGTCAAACAGGGACTGTGGGTCACCCGTCGTCCGTAGCCCCCTGTGGCAGGAGGAGGGTGAGCCAGTCCGAGTTGGTGGTGTGTCCTCCCCTCGCCTCTGCCCTCTGCTCCTTACACCGTTCTCCCCAAACAAGGTGGGGAGATTCTCTGCCAGAAAAGGGAAGGTAGAAAAGACCCGTTTAAGATGAACAGAGAAGATGCAGTGAGCCGAGATCGTGCTGCTGCACTCCAGCCTCAGTGACATAGTGGGACCCTGTCTCAAAAAAAAAAAAAAAAAAAAAAAAAAGAGCTGGACACGGTGGCTCACACGCCTGTAATCCCAGCACTTTGGGAGGCCAAGGCAGGTGGATCACCTGAGGTCGGGAGTTCAAGACCAGCCTGACTGAGATGGGGAAACCCTGTCTCTACTACAAATACAAAATTAGCCAGGCATGGTGACGCATGCCTGTAATCTCAGCTACTCAGGAGGCTGAGGCAGGAGAATTGCTTGAACCCAGGAGGCAGAGGTTGCGGTGAGCTGAATTTGGTTTGCCCCATTGCACTCCAGCCTGGGCAACAAGGGTGAAACTCCTTCTTAAAAAAAAAAAATTAACAGAGAAGGGGAAAGAGTAAGTGTCAGGATGTCGCAGAGCCTGCCCTCCTCACCCTCACAATTATCAGGGCTTGGCCTCCTGCTTGGCACGGGCACACAGACGCTCCTCAGGGCCTACTTGGGCCTCCTGGTCTTCGGGCTCCCATGTGGGGCCGCGCAGCAGGAAGTCACATAGTGGTGTCCAACCTTTCCTCAGGTGCAATGCTCTTGTGGGCATTCACAGGCAGGGTGCCCAGGTGTGTGCCTGCTCATGTGCTCCCCCAACTAGCACCTTTCCCTGCTGCCGTGCTGCTGGGCCCACCCACTCACGAACTGTAACCGGAACTTAAGCAAAACACCCACGGAACTCGAGCTATGCAAATAGGTGCACACACACGGAGGGATCCAGGGAAGAGAGCCAGGAAGTGACAGAGGCAGGCAGAGGATTCCTGGAGGGATCTGAAGGAGCACGTGTACCAGGAGTCAAAGACTGGCACGATGGCCTTTTGCTGTCCGGGGGCAGTGGCGTCTGTGCACACTGCACACTCACTTCTCCCAGCCTCCTTACCTAGGCTCATGCCCAGGCTCCACAGGCCTTGGCATCGGTTTGGGGACAGGCCTGGAACATTAAGAGACATTTCCCACCCTCTCCCTGTAGGAACCTCCCAGGGCGGCCAGACCTGTGTGGGTACCAGGAGCCAGGTCTCTGGCACAGCTCCCCAGGAGAATGGGCAGGCCTGGGCGTGCTGAGGGAGCAGGCGTTGGGGGCTCTTACACAATCCCAGCCAGGCTCGCAAGGCGGGAGGGTTGAAAGGCTCCTGGCAGCTCCCCAGGCCCTTATGCCTGGATAAGGAAACCACAGCCTGAAACTCCTGGGTTTCTGAAGGGCTGGAAGGCGGGATTTTTTGAGACCTGCTCCACTCCACCTGCCTCCCAGACTCTGTCATGCCTTTGAGGCCAGAGGGGCTGCCAAGCATGTCGGGCACCAAATCACAGGCTTCCAGAAACTAGAGAGGCCAGTGCCCTCATTTCCCACTGAATACGGAAAGAACTTGCTGAAGACATTGTTCCTTTGTCCAGAGTCCTACAAGCTCTGTAAAGCCAACCCACTTAGGTACAGATAGCAGCTGGAAAATGGGGTGCAGTGGTTTCCCAGATGTGTCGGACACTATTTTAAGCACTTTCTGAATATTAACTTATTCAATTCTCACAATAATCCTGCAAAGTAGGAACTATTATTGTCTTCTCTTTTTTATTTGTTTTTATTATTTTTTTAATATGAAGTCTCACTCTGTTATCCAAGCTGGAGTGCAGTGGCGCTATATCAACTCACTACAACCTCCACCTCCTGGGTTCAAGTGATTCTCCTGCCTCAGCCTCCTGAGTAGCTGGGACTACAGGCATGCGCCACCATACCCGGCTAATTTTTGTATTTTTAGTAGAGATGGGGTTTCACTATGTTGGCCATGCTGTTCTCGAACTCCTGACCTTGTGATCAGTCTGCCTCGGCCTCCCAAAGTGCTGAGATTATAGGCGTGAGCCACCATGCCTGGCCTCTCTTTTTTATTTTTAATTTTTATTTATTTTTATTTTTTGAGAAGAAGTTTCATCTTGTCACCCAGGCTGGAGTGCAGTGGTGCCATCTTGGCTCACTGCAACCTCCGCCTGCCGAGTTCAAGCGATTCTCCTGCCTCAGCCTCCCGAGTAGCTGGGATTACAGGCGCCCACCACCGCGCCCAGCTAATTTTTGTATTTTTAGTAGAGACGGGGTTTCACCACATTGGCCAGGGTAGTCTCGAACTCCTGACCTCAGGTGATTGCCCGCCTCGGCCTCCCAAAGTGCGGGGATTACAGGTGTTAGCCACCACACCCAGCTTATTTTTAAATTTATTATTATTTTTTATTTTTCTCGAGACGGAGTCTTGCTCTGTTGCCCAGGCTGGAGTGCAATGGAGCAATCTTGGCTCTGCAACCTCCACCTCCTGGGTTCAAGTGATTCTCCTTCCTCAGCTTCCAGAATAGCTGGGATTATAGGCGTGCACCACCATACCCAGCTAATTTTTTGTATTTTTAGTAGAGATGGGGTTTTATTATGTTGGCCAGGCTGGTCTCGAACTCCTGATCTCGTGATCTGCCCACCTCAGCCTCCCAAAGTGCTGGGATTACAGGCGTGAGCCACAGCGCCTGGCCTATTTTTTATTTTTTAAGACAGAGTCTTGCTGTGTTGCCCAGGCTGGAGTACAGTGACACCATCATGGCTCACTGCAGCCTCAACCTCCTGGACTCAAACAATCCACTCACCTCAGCCTTCTGAGTAGCTGGGACTACAGGCACATGCCACCATGCCCGGCTAATTTTTAAAACATTTTTAGAGACGACGTTTCGTCATGTTGCCGAGACTGGTCTCCAACTCCTGAGCTCAAGCAATCCTCCTGCTTAGGCCTCCCAAAGTGCTGGGGATAGAGGTGTGAGCCACCACACCTGGCCATCCTCTCTGTTTCTTAGAGGAGAGAAAGTAACTTGCCCAATTCACAAAGCTAGTGTATGTCAGGGCTGCCATTTGAACCCAGGCAGCTTAAAAATTCATTCTGCCTGATCTTTTGGGGATCAAGCAGATTTGTGAGATAACCAATTAGAAATATGTTGTAAATGGCTTTAGGGGCAGGCTTAGTTGCAAATTGAAGTGCCCACAGGGCCAGGCAGATGAAATCAATGTGTTACTCAGCCTGGGCAGGGAGAGGCCTGTGGGCCATGTGGACAGTGTGTAGACCACCCAGAGGTGTCCCTGTGAAAATTCCCCCAAAGCAAGCCAGGCACAGTAGCAAGCATCTGTTGTCCCAGCTACTCAGGAGGCTGAGGTGCGAGGATAGCTTGAGCTCAGGAGTTGGAGTTCAGCTTGGGCAACATAGCAAGACCCCATCTCAAAACAAAACAAAACATGCCTGGAGGACATATTGGGTCCCTTGCTCACAGCAGCTCTAGCCGAAGCCCACTGTATCTCAGGCTGGAGTCAGGAAAGCAGGCTTACCAGGGCACACCAGCTTGTCTTGCGGGGTTTGAAGGGCAAGGCCACCGAAGTGCCTGACCTCCTCTGTAATAACAAAGGGCATGAGATGTATTAATGAGTGGAAGTGACAGAGGACAGGAAGAACAGTCTGTTCAGAAACAGCAAAAGAGGGCCGGTGTGGTGGCTCATGCCTGTAATCCCAGCACTTTGGGAGGCTGAGGCGGGCGGATCACTTGAGGTCAGGAGTTTGAGACCACCCTGGCCAACATGGTGAAACCCCGTCTCTACCAAAAATACAAAAATTAGCTGGGCATGGTAGCAGGTACCTGTAATCCTGGCTTCTCAGGAGGCTGAGGGAGGCAGGAGAATCACTTGAACCCACGAGGCGGAGGTGGCAGTGAGCCAAGATCATGCCAATGCACCCCAGCCTGGGCAAGAGTGAAACTTCGTCTCAAAAAAAAAACAAAACAAAAAAACCCCTGGCACAGTGGCTCACACCTGTCATCCCAGCACTTTGGGAGGCCGAGGTAGGCTGATCATGAGGTCAGGAGTTTGAGACCAGCCTGGCCAATATGGTGAAACCCCGTCTGTACTAAAAATACAAAAATAGTAAACCCCATCTGTACTAAAAATACAAAAATTGGCCAGGCATGGTGGTGCGCGCCTGTAGTCCCAGCTACTCGCGAGGCTGAGGCAGAAGAATCCCTTGAACCCGGGAGGCGGAGGTTGCCGTGAGCTGAGATCACGCCACTGCACTCCAGCCTGGGCTGAACAGAGTGAGACTCTGTCTCAAAAAAAAAAAAAAAAAAAAAAAAAGAAACAGCAAAAGAGGTAGGGAGCTACCTGTTGCTGAAGGAACACGGTTCTTCATAGCCCAAATAACTCCCCCACTATGAGCTGTCAGATACCACACTCCTGGGATGAGAGGGAGGTCCATGGGGGCAACTTCTGTCCCAGGGCTCATCTAAAAATGCAGATTCCTCTGTTTTAGGACTTAGCCTCGGCTCCATCATTGATCCAGTGGGTAACTCCAAGTCCCTTGCTATAATCCCTAGGTTTGCTTTTTTGATTTGTTAAAAGGAGGGTTATATCAGAGGTTGAACTTGTAAATGTGTTGATTTTCAGTTCATTTTCACCTACATAGACATCAGTTTCATATGGTTCAACTCCATAACTGTCCTACCCACCTTGTACATGAAAATGAAGCATGAGTCAAAGGCTCACTGCCATGTACACAGCGGGCATTCAGTGAGTGTTTGGGAAATTTAAGTGGTGGTTCTGGAACCAGATGAGCATGAGCCTTCCTCACCCACTTCTAGCAAAGGCACCTGCATGGGAATAACGTCAGAAAACAGTTCTTTTTTTTTTTTTTTTTTTTTTTTTGAGACGGAGTCTCACTCTTGCCCAGGCTGGAGTGCAATGGCGTGATCTCAGCTCCTGCAACCTCTGCCTCCCGGATTCAAGCGATTCTCCTGTCTCAGCCTCCCGAGTAGCTGGGATTACAGGTGCATGCCACCTGGCCCGGCTAATTTTTGTATTTTTAGTAGAGACGAGGGTTTCACTATGTTGGTCAGGCTAGTCTCGAACTCCTGACCTCGTGATCCACTCACCTCGGCATCCACCCACCTCAGTCTCCCAAAGTGCTGGAATTACAAGCGTGAGCCACCGCGCCCAGCCAGGCAAAGCAGTTCTTAGAGGGAAATTCACATTCATCAGTTCCTTCTGGGTGTTTGACCTTCCCGCTCCCACAACAGCCTGAATCCAGAACTGTCAAGTCTGGTTTTCAGCTGTGGACACAGTCCACTGCCCGAAGGCCACCATCCAGACGACGGGGAAGCCTTGATGGCCTTTCCGGAGCCACTGCCCGAAGGCCACCACCCAGACGAGGGGGAAGCCTCGATGCTAAGAGATGGTACAAGCCAGGCTCTCATTCCATCTGGGTTTCGTGGAAAAAACAATCCTCTCGAGGGTAACTGGAACTTAATGGATGCGCCGCAGGTGGAAGGCGCTCTGTCCCCCTGTTTACGATGACGCATAATCCCTCCAACTCTCTGAGAATGTGACACAAAGGAGGGGGTCACGGTGGCTGAGGCCAAGGAGCCCTTCCTCTGTGAAGGGCGGCCCCAGGTCTGCGCGGCGGTGAAGACAGACTGGCAGTGGGAGGGAGGGGACCCGACAAAGAGTTGAGACGCGTGGTCCTCGGGAACAGCACCGTGGAAGTCCCCCGGATTGAGGCGCGCCCGTCCAGTGGAGAATGCCACCTCCAGCCACTGGGGCGCCTGGGGGCAGGGCGGAGACCCAGCGGGCGTCCCTTCGCCGCTGCATAGGAGGGCGACCGCTGGGCAGCGGGTGTTGGCGCGGTATCCCCGCCCTGCCCAGCATCTGCCCCACATTTCTTCAGGCCAAAGTACCGGGAGCCCGGGCTTCTTCCTAAAGTAAAACTCGCTCCGCAAAGGCCAACAGTCCAGCAACCAGACGGGCACCTGGGAACGCGGGCCTAACGCGTACTGGAGACGGAGTGGCGCCCGGCACTGCGCGCCTCCTCCCCGCCGGGAGACTGTGTGCTAAGCTCAGCAAAGCCCCGCTGTGGAGACGGAGCCATGTCGCCCATTACCTAATGAAACTAAGAAGGAAGACTCAGTCTCTCTTCTAGCCCCGAGCGCAAGCTCTGCTGGACTTGGCATCGTCCGCCCTCCACGATCCCGCACTCCGGGTTTTCCCCATTCCCAGCTCGGCTGCACCCGAGAGACAGACGGAAGAAACTGCCAATGGAAGGACGCAAAGCGTCAACTTTGTGTTCGCCCGCCACTCTCGGCCAATGTGCGCTCATGTCTCCGGAGTCCCGCCTTCCGTGTCGGGCGCCCCCTTTTGGCAGCACAGGGACGAACCCTACGTCTCGCCATCTTGTGTGTGGCACAGGTAAATTTCTGGACTATCTTTCCAGCTATTCTGGTCCTTTTTCCCACACAACCGATTTCTTAGTTCGACAGCTAAGTGCGATGGCGATAAGGCCAGCGTAGCCTGTTGTTCTCGGATCGCCTACGTGAGCTAGATCGCTACGTCACGCCACGCTTGCCGAGCCCGGCGCCATCTTGAGTGTGGCGTTTTGATGCTCCCCTTTCTCGGGGCTCCGCATGGTTCTCTAAATGGCCCCCCAAATTTCAGGTAGTCCCCAAAGATTAGCCCAACTGGCTCCAGAGACGATTATTTTCCCCGAGGAACTCTGTGATGTTCATGTGCCCATCGCAGTCCAGCAGTGGGGTGGGAGAAGGGTAGACTCGATGGCCCGACAGGCCCCTGGAGGAAGCTGCCCTGAGGCTGTCGCGACGGCAGTGACCGCTCGGGACAGACCCTAACTAGAGCCCTAGAATGAGGGGACCGCTATGCCGTGCGGGGCCCGCGGGCTGTCCCACTCGAGGGCTGGAGCCGACATCGCGCATCGAGTCCGCTTGATACATGAATCCGTGTGTGCTTGGGACGGTGCCCGCTTGTCCACTGACTTGGCCGACGGACGCCGGACCTGATGGTGGGCAATCGGGGTCGCCTGCCCACAGGACTAGGGGTGCCCTGCCCTGGGAGGGCGCGAGGGCATGGCAGAGGGACGGGGCGGCCCAGGTGCCCGGGTCTCGGCCTCGTGACCTCGTTGCTCGTCGTGGGGCTGCCGTCCATTTGCACTGGGACAATCCTTGGTCGAAGGCGCCCAGGCGCGGCGGGCGGGCACCTCCGCGGGCACTGCGCTGGGCACCGCCCGGGGCGAGCGCGGCCCAGCACCCCGCCTTCCCCTCCCCCGCGCTGGCAGCCGTCGTGCGCCCGCCGCCCCCTCTTCCCTCCCCCTCCTTCCGAGCAGCCGCGGGGAGGGCGGGAGGGGGAGGGAAGGGGGCTGGGCGGGCAGCTTTGCCGCTCTTTGGCTTTCTGCGTCAGCAGCCCCAGCAAAACAGCAGCGGGAGCGCGCGTCCGGAACGCGCTCGCGCACCCCTCCCCCGCGCCCTCGGCGCCGCTGAGACCCGGCAAACTCGGGCCTTGAATGACAGTGCGATCGGCGACTGCGCAGCGCGGGATGCGCCGGGGCACTGCCGCTTTAAGCACGCTTGTCCATTGTTCGGAATCGAGCCAATGAGCGAGCGCCCGCTCCCTGCGCTCAGCCAATAGCGGCCGGGTATGGGAAGCCGAGCGCCGCCCACTAATCTATATTAAAGCTTCTGGCGCCGCGTGAGTCCCCCACTGGCTGCTCTGAAAAGCCATCTTTGCATTGTTCCTCGTCCGCCTCCTTGCTCGCCGCAGCCGCCTCCGCCGCGCGCCTCCTCCGCCGCCGCGGACTCCGGCAGCTTTATCGCCAGAGTCCCTGAACTCTCGCTTTCTTTTTAATCCCCTGCATCGGATCACCGGCGTGCCCCACCATGTCAGACGCAGCCGTAGACACCAGCTCCGAAATCACCACCAAGGTGAGGCTGGACGCCGCCCGCCCCCTCGGGGTCCGCGCGCCGCCGCTCGGGCGGTGTTTGGCGCGCAGCAGCTGGACTGCCTCAAGCCTGCTGTTGCTCCCTCTCGCGGGGAAACGGCCCGCCCCCGGTGCGGTGCCCTCAGGCAGCCCACTCTTTGTGTGGTGCGGGGGAGGGGGCGGGCACCGCCGCGGGCAGACGTGATGCCCGTCGGGGAGTGGGCCGGGTGCCCTCGGGGGCCGAGGGCTAGGCGCGGAGGCCGGCTCACGGCCCTCGAAACTCGTCTGTGACCGGTATGAGTGGCGGCGGGAGGAGAAGGGCCTGGCTGGGGGTCGTCGGCCCGCCGGGCGCACGGAAATAACTTTGAAACTCAAGCGCGTTGGGAATCGGAAGTGCTGGGGGGCGCGTGTTGGGGCGCGGGCCGGCCGCGGGAAGTGGCGGCGAGCGCCCGCCGGCCGCGCTGCTCTTTGTTCGGCGCCAGGCCGCCGGTTTCGCGCCCTGCAGCGGACCTGAGGTGGTTTATCTAGACTAAGCCCCGATAAGGCGGATGGGGCGACGGGCTGGCTGGCCGCGACGTCGGCCGTCCCGGCGGAGGTGTGACGGGCTTATCCGCTTTGGGCGCTCTGGGAGGCGGGGGTGGGCGCCCTTCGAGGTGAGTGCGCCGGGAGCGGCCGCCCAGCTTCAGTCATGCACCCGCGGTGCCGGGCTTGGCTGAGGAGGCGAGAGCCCACGCGCCGCAGGGAGGAAAGAGAAAGTGAAGCGCGGCGCTGGGGCGACGATGGGCGCCCCCCGCGGCTGCCCGGGAGCACCGTGTGCGCCGCAGCTCGGGGCGACGCGGGCCAACACGGCGGCCGCGACAGGCCAATGGTAGGGTCGAAGTGGGGGGGCGCCCGGGCCCCGTGGCGGGTTCACTGCCCTCGGCTATGAGGTCCTGCGCGGCTGGTGCGGCTCCGCTCCTGTTGTCGGCGCCGCCTCGGTCCCACTGCCCGCCCTGGGTAGCGTCTCCGCCCTCGGCGGGAGCGGGGCGCTCTCAGACTGACTGGCTTTTTCTTAATATTTCGGCTCTCGTCCGCGCCCGTCGTGCCCCTGCAGGGATTGGCGCGAGTCACCTTGGCGTCTCCTTAACCCTTGTGTCCCTGGCGTCATCTCTGACTCTCCTAGGGGCGACTTCTTGGCAGAGCGGAGCTCGGGGCCCGGATCTCCACAGGGGCTCTCAGTGACCCCTTCTGGACTCAGTCCGGGAATGAGTTTGTGGGGTGAGAACACCGTCCCCAGTGCGGGGCCTGGCTGTTCGATTTTCTCCGAAGCACCAAAAGGTGACTTCCCGCGAGGGCGATGAGTAGTAGCCCGAGAGGCACATCCCCGACAGTCTCGGACCTAAGCAGCCCGGTGGACTTTGGGGCGACCTGCCGCGGGACTTGGCCCGCCGAATGCAGACATTCGGGCCTGCCGGGGTGGCGGCAGTGGGGCGTCGAGTCGAGAGGCCGGCCGACCGACGCGCGACCCGCGCGCGTGCCACTGCAAGCTCTGCCTGCCGGCCGGGAGTCTCCAAGGCAAGGGACGCACTCGGCGGCCCCGGGCCACGTGCTCCCTGCGCGCGGTGCGTGCCGAGGCCCGCGCGCAAAGCCCGCCGGGCGGGGGATGCGCGCCTGCGCGCCGCGACCTCCCTGCCCCCACTGCTCCCCGGGGCTTCGGCCGCCAGGGGGCGAGAGCGGGCGGAGCCGGGGTCCGCGGAGCGGGGCGGGCCGGACTGAGAGGGCCGACAGGTGGCCCGGAGCCGCTCGCCGGACAGCGGCCGAGGGGTTCCCGCAGGCCCGGACGCCGGACCTCTGTTGGTATTGGCGGCCGTGTCGTGTGGAAAAAGTTACCGGGCGCCCGGGGCCGCGCTGCCTTTTGGATCCCGGGCAGAGTCCCACCCCCGAGGTGCTTTCGGGATCCCTAGCCGCCGCGGGGAGGCCGGGACTTGGCTCCGGCGGCAGGCCCCGGCCTGGGGCACCGCCAAGCAGCGGTTTGCGGCCTCTAGGAACAGCGGTCGGATTTGGGGGGGTCGGTGTGCTTTGGCTTTTTTAGATACCTGTCTTGGCCGGGGCGGTGCGGCCTCGCGGGCCTTCCAGGCTGGCGCGCCTGTGGGGCTCTCCCCGAGCGCAGGCCCCTCTCTCCTTGCCTTATTTATTTTTGGAACATAACCTGCCGCCTTTCTAGACGGCTCGAGGGGCGGGCTCTTTGCACTTGGAAGCAGGCTGATGGGCGTGAGTGTCCGGGGCTCGTCCACCCGGCCGGACGGGCTGGGGCTGTGGCGCCACATGGCTCCTTTTTCCTAGGAAGCGCCAGGGGGCAGTGGGAACCGCCACCGGGGCCGCTGTAGCGGGCCTTAAAGGATGGGAAACCTGATCACAGATGCCCCCCGCCGGCCTTCCTTCCACCGGACCAGTGGGAGAGGGACCGCAGGGGCATCAGGCCTTTCTCAACATGCGACTCTTAATTTGGGACAGACAGAACAGCCGTACAGACCAGTAGTTCTCAGCGCCTTTGCTTACCCTGGGTTGCTCAGAAGACTTACTGGCTACTGGTTCCTTCTTCCCTTTTGAAGGACTTAAAGGAGAAGAAGGAAGTTGTGGAAGAGGCAGAAAATGGAAGAGACGCCCCTGCTAACGGGAATGCTGTGAGTGTCTGCCTTGCTCCTGAGCCCTGGCAGCTACCGCCCCACAAAATTTTTCCTGTTCTACTTTAAACATATCTATATATGTGTGTGTATGTGTATATATATAGCTTTGCACAGTGGCAGTATCGTAGCCAATGAGCTTTACCCGAGGCGCGATTATTGCTAGTTAAATATTTATAAAAACCTTTCGAGCAGCGCCTGAACAAGAATAGGTTCAGAGGAGACTCCGGTAGTCTGAGTTTGGGCTTGGCCCAGGGTGAGGAAAAGCCCTTGTTCTGGGGCAGTTAATGTGCAGGTTTCACGATGGAGCCTGGAGGGTGTTGACTGGAGAAGGGCCTCTGGGGTGGGCTTGGCTGGGCTGTAGATGCAGCCGGCAGCCTCTGGTGGGAGGCCGGGCATCAGGAGCAACGCTCTGTCCAGCCTTGGGCCAGCTGGTAATGACATGGCCTGTTTTCTGTCGAGGAGAATGAGGAAAATGGGGAGCAGGAGGCTGACAATGAGGTAGATGAAGAAGAGGAAGAAGGTGGGGAGGAAGAGGAGGAGGAAGAAGAAGGTGATGGTGAGTAGCCTTGTCTATCTTCCCCTTTTCAGGTACTTTTTCCTGGCCTTGTCTGGAAGAAGGGAAAGGAAAGAATTGGGGCTCCTGGGAGTGGGACCATGGTACTTGGGGCCAGTGGACCACATGGCCCTGGGCACCCACCTGTAGAGTCAGGGAAGGTCTCCCTGACATGGAGTTGTGCCCATGCCCACTCACACTCACTCGCACACCTGAAAGTTTCTTTCGTGCAGCTCTGAAAGCCACTGATCTATTGGGCTGGCCTTTTGGGGTGCAGCTGCTTGGGCCTCTCTCCTCTGGAGATTCCCACCTGTGTAGTGGGCGTGGGTGCCCTGATTGGGCCCAGTTGTAGGCAGCAGAGGCAGGGCAGGGACCTTGCAGTCCACTACATGTTCCTCGGGATTTCCCCAGGAGCCACAGTAGGAGGGAAGTGTGGTTTACCTGGCCTTTGATTCTCTCCAGGTGAGGAAGAGGATGGAGATGAAGATGAGGAAGCTGAGTCAGCTACGGGCAAGCGGGCAGCTGAAGATGATGAGGTGGGTTCTGGCTTGAGAAGAAGGGGGGTTTGGCATCTGGGTCTCCCCACCTGCCTTTAGCTGAGGTGCTCAAGCTGCGGAGGGACTGTTTCTGACTTTGTAGGTGGCCACTGTGTGGTCCTGAATCTTAAGAACAGGAAGGAACAGGGCTGGGCTCAACTTCCCAGAGGCCTTGGGCTGTGGAGCTGGGGGTCCCTGGTTCTTGCTCTGCCAGCAGGAGCTGAGGCAGTGGGCTGGATAGGGCTCCTGGGGTTGGAGGGGCCTTTGACAGTCTTTCTCTGCCTAGGATGACGATGTCGATACCAAGAAGCAGAAGACCGACGAGGATGACTAGACAGCAAAAAAGGAAAAGTTAAACTAAAAAAAAAGGCCGCCGTGACCTATTCACCCTCCACTTCCCGTCTCAGAATCTAAACGTGGTCACCTTCGAGTAGAGAGGCCCGCCCGCCCACCGTGGGCAGTGCCACCCGCAGATGACACGCGCTCTCCACCACCCAACCCAAACCATGAGAATTTGCAACAGGGGAGGAAAAAAGAACCAAAACTTCCAAGGCCCTGCTTTTTTTCTTAAAAGTACTTTAAAAAGGAAATTTGTTTGTATTTTTTATTTACATTTTATATTTTTGTACATATTGTTAGGGTCAGCCATTTTTAATGATCTCGGATGACCAAACCAGCCTTCGGAGCGTTCTCTGTCCTACTTCTGACTTTACTTGTGGTGTGACCATGTTCATTATAATCTCAAAGGAGAAAAAAAACCTTGTAAAAAAAGCAAAAATGACAACAGAAAAACAATCTTATTCCGAGCATTCCAGTAACTTTTTTGTGTATGTACTTAGCTGTACTATAAGTAGTTGGTTTGTATGAGATGGTTAAAAAGGCCAAAGATAAAAGGTTTCTTTTTTTTCCTTTTTTGTCTATGAAGTTGCTGTTTATTTTTTTTGGCCTGTTTGATGTATGTGTGAAACAATGTTGTCCAACAATAAACAGGAATTTTATTTTGCTGAGTTGTTCTAACAAAGCTGTCTCAAGCCTGGTTTTTCTGTTTCAGTTTCTTCAGACCTTCCAGGGCACAAGGATAGGAGGGGGAGGATCCTGGGGACAGTGGGTTGACATTTTGGGAGGCAGTTGGATGTGTCCTGTGATGGGCAGCAGAGTCTGGTGGGTGGGCAGGGACTGAGCTGCAGTTGGCTGGGGGGGCTGCTCACTGGGGCAGTCAGTGATTGCCCCAAGAAGCCTTAACTGGGGAGGAGGACTTCATTACTGGGTGCCACATGGGGACCCTGGTGCCCTGGGGGTGGGGGTTTGCAGTCCTAGACACTGGAAACGGGCCACACGGGACTGCCATTACGTGGAGCGCAGGGTGCTGGTGGTGGTATAGGCTCATCCTGCCAAGCCTCCCAGGATGAGCGTCCAAGTGGTGACTGCCTCTGCAGGCCTCACAGGTTTAGCTCCGTGACGTGGCTCCCCCTGCTGGTGGCACGTGGTACCCCCCTGGCCTCTTAGAATGCCGGGGTTTTGGTTTGGCACTGGTGCAGCCTGGCCGTCATCCAACCTTTGGTCTCCAGGTCCCTTAGGTTAGTTGGGCAGGCCCACGCTGCCCCTTGAACACAGTTGGAGAAGTTACTGTGCCGTTTGGATTTTCATACACGGGCTGTGAGCAGTGGGTCAGGATAGCCAACTGGAGGAAGTGCCACCAGCTCGTGCCCTCAGAGGTGGAGGTGAGGATTAGAGCTCACCAAGAACCCTCTGGGATCCTCCAATGAGAGCTGCAGGAGCAGGGGCCGGTATAGGCACTGCTAGTGGGCCTGTTGCCCAGGTAGGACCTGAGGAAGCCATCCAGTGGTTTCTGCAGGAAAACTCCCAGGAGCGGACTGAAGTGTCTGCAGAGGCCTGGCCTGGGTTAAGGGGAGATGCTGGGAAGGAGGGAAATGTGTGCATTGAAGAGAGCAAGAGAGACCAGTTCCCTCTACCTGCCCCTTGACACCGTGTCCACCCCATTCCATGCCCCCCCCCCCCCCGACCTTTGTGTTTCACACCAGGCGCCAGAGTTCTGGGGGGACCTTTCCCTTCTCTGGCTGGAGCTTAGTCACCCTCACGGGGCTGCTCAGGCCGCTTGTTCAGCATGTCCCCAGGCAGCTGCCACCAGGATCAGGGGCAGGTTGAGGCCTTGGTAGGAGGGACCCTCTGACCTGTATCTACCCCACACCCCCTGCACAGCCTGGGTATCTGCATCCTGGCTCATCCAGGGAAGAAGGGGAGGGTCTGGAGCCAAAACGCTGGCTCCTCTCTGTTCTGCCGCCCAAGGCGACTCAGTACTGCAGTGTTCCCAAGCTCGGCGCCCAGGAGGGTGTCTCTAAGGCAGGAGTGCAGGCGAAGGCCGTGAAGGAAGGCCACACAGGGCAGGTAGCGCTTGGAGCTGAGAGCAGGTCTAACCCAGCTCCCTCAGGCTGCAGTCCTGCTCAGGTCCACTACCGCAAGGCCCCTGAAAGGGGAGAAGCTGTGCCCTGGTGCGCACACAGACACGGCAGGCATGTTAGCATGAGGCAAGTAACTGAACCTTGTGGGCCTCAATCCCCTCCTCTGCAAAATGGGAACAATAGGATGAGGCATGAGCCAGGGCCCAGGGCTGCCTTGCTAGGGTCCCCCTGAGACACCCCTATCAGCAGAGCTTACTGCCTTTGCTGTCTGAGCTGCCTCATCCCACCAAAGGTTTGGCCTGGAACAGCATTTGCTGGTTCTAGCAGAACACACTTACCCCTAGTCCTGAGCCTAGCACACAATTAACCACTGCCTGAGGATATACCTCAGGGCCCGGAGTCACCTTGATACCACTCCCAAAGTCCCCGAATGACCTCCCACTGGAGCCCAGGTTAAAAGATTAGCAAGGAATGGGCGCCCCCTGGTGGACACAGAAGAACTAAAGCGTGCCGCTGAATTCTGTCCAGGAAAGACCCTTCAGTGGGCCCTGGTCCCAAGGTAGGCAACGCCAGTCACCCTCCACCTGACCCCCGCAACAAGACCTTTCTCCCTCTCTGTTGCTGGAACCCCAGTCAGATGTGACAGTCAGTGGTCATTTCCCAGACCTTCCTTCTGGGCAACGGATGCCCTCTCCCAAGGACTGACTCCTTTATGTGGAACCAAAGCTGGAAGCAGGGGTCCACTCTTCCACGGTCTTGGGCTTCCCTGTGGCCACACACACCCTCACTGGACTCCACACACCCTCACTGGACTCCACGCACCCTCACTGGACTCCACGCACCCTCCCTGGACTCCTCGCTCCCTCACTGGACTCCACGCTCCCTCATTGGACTTCATGCTCCCTCACTCACTGGACTCCATACTGCCTCACCAGACTCCACACTCTCTCACTGGACTCCACGCACCCTCACTGGACTCCGCGCTCCCTCACTGGACTCCACGCTCCCTCTCACTGGACTCCATACACCTTCACTGGACTCCACGCACCCTCACTGGACTCCACACATCCTCACTCACTGGACTCCACACATCCTCACTGGACTCCATGCACCCTCACTGGACTCCATGCACCCTCACTCACTGGACTCCATGCACCCTCACTCACTGGACTCCACACATCTTCACTGGACTCCACACATCCTCACTGGACTCTACAGACCCTCACTGGACCCCACGCTCCCTCACTGGACTCCCTGCTCCCTCACTCACTGGACTCCACACATCTTCACTGGACTCTACAGACCCTCACTGGACTCCACGCTCCCTCACTGGACTCCACACTCCTTCACTGGACTCCACACTCCTTCACTGGACTCCACACACCCTCACTGGGACTGCTGCCCTGAGTACAAACTAGGAGAGTTTGAATGGGGGGTGTTCACTAGAATGACTAGAATGACTCAGTCACTAGAATGGGGGGCGGGGAGTCAGGGGCTCCCAGCTCTACTTCCTGGCTTTATCTTGGCTGTTGGCTACACAGCCCCAGGAATCAGTACTGCTTCTCCTCTACTGCTATCACAAGCCCTGGGGTCAGGATCCTCAGCCTCTGGCCCTTCATAACTCCTCCCAGATCTCAGTCCCTCCAGGGCCCTGCTGCCTACCCTGCCTCTACCAAGCCTGCGGGTTGGATGCCTGTGTCCTAGATACAGGCCAGCCCTGCCTGCCTCAGGGCGCTGGCTGCTGCGTGGTCCCCTCCTGGTGGGAGCTGCTTCATGAGGGTGGAATCCCTGGGCCCCGTGTTATTTGGGGCCTGCTTCAGTCTGGCTGGGCCTCACAGGCCTGGCCCCCGCTGTGCCCAACCTGTCTGCTCAGCAGCCCATCTCCTTGATGCAAGTGTGCTCAGTTTTGCTGTGTCGCTGCTTGTCCTCCCTGTACCCCAGGCCCATGGAGGCATGGGCAGAGCCAGCCAGGGAATGGGGCAGAGCTGTGCTTTGTGGTGTTCCTCTCGGGATACCTCAGCCTACGCTCATGGGTCTGGCCTGAGCTCAGAGAGGTGGAGGAAGCACAGATTAGGAAACATGGCTGAAACATTTTAAGGTCGTCCGGCACACTGACCCTATTTATATACTGGGTGAATGACACATGCATTGTTTGCAGAGAAGGCCTAGCAGCCAGTGACTGATGTGGATTCCATGAAGTCCTGAGCACAGCCAAGGATCGATGGTATGCCTCCATGGTCTCTCTGTCAAGGCTGTCACCCACAGCAACAAGAAGTACCAGGTGGTCACTTGAAGCAACCTCATTTTACATGCACCCATGTGGGGACCCCACTGTGAGACTCTGGGCAGGGAGCAGATCCCTTACTGAAAGGAGCTGCTGGTGGATTCCATAAGGTCCCAGGGGACATCTATTGTTTTTTTGCCACCAGCAGCCATTCCTTCCCCCTTTTCTTGGCAGTAATGCCCTGAAGCAATGTCCAGCTTTTTTTTCTTTTAGACGGAGTCTAGCTCTGTCGCCCAGGCTGGAGGGCAGTGGCGTGATCTCGGCTCACTGCAACCTCCGCCTCCCGGGTTCAAGCCATTCACCTGCTTCAGCCTCCCAAGTAGCTGGGATTACAGGCGTGAGCCACCAGGCCATAGCTTTCCTTCTGAATTTCCCCCCTCCCACACTCAGACAAGCCTCAGGGCAGAACATGTGACTTGGTCCTGGCCAATCAGTGGCCTGAGGTGCCCTGGCTGCATTGGTTGGTTCAGTTGGCACATGACCCAAGTCATCCAATCAGAAGGAGTTCTGGGAATTTTTTTTCTTTTTATTTTGCGGGGGTTGCCGGAAAGGGAAGAAACATTTGGTTTTGTCCCTCAGGGATTTGAACTTAAGAGGCTGAGAAGATGAGGCTGCAGACTACTCAGTGAGAAGCAGAACTGAGCTAAGAGGCAGAGGAACCTCAATTCTGATGACATTGCTTGAGTGCTTCAGTCCAGCCATGCGGAGTATTCAGTTACACAAGCCAGTAAATTTCCTCCCGGTTTAGGCTAGTTCAGGATGGGTTTTCTGTCATCCGTAACTGAAAGACTCCCAACTAATAAACAGGGAGAGTGCAGGGCTTCAGGCTCCAGTCTCCAGGGCCAACTAGGCCTCCATGAACAAAGACAGCTTGCTGGTGGGGGACAGAGGTGTGGGGGTGCCTTTTCTGGTGTGGTTTCCAGATTGGGAGGAATACAGAGAGGTGAGTCAGCCTCAGAAGAGGCTGTGATCTCATGGTCAGTCTCAGCAGGATCTGAGTCCTGCCTGAACCATTCCAGCCAGGTGGGGGGATGGCTCGAGTCATCTGAGCTGCCCACCTGGCGTCCTCTGTGTGAAGCCTCTAATCCCCTCTTCTCCAGCCCACAGTGATCTCTGGCCCGCTGACCTCCCAGTGCTCCCATTGGGCCTCACAGCCAGACACACTCATTGAAGTGACTCGATGGCCCTGGGAGGCTTCTGGATAAGGTGTGAGATCCCGTCTTCATGCAGCCTGGAACCTCCCAGTTGTCTCTCTGCCCCAAGGTGTACCTGAGAAAGGGGAGGTGACTCCATCCCATCTGGAGAAACGCTAGGTTAAGCAATGCTAAAAGGGTTTTCTGGCAGGACATGGTGGCTCGTGCCTGTAATCCCAGCACTTTGGGAGGCTGAGGTGGGAGGATCACTTGAGATATAGAGTTTGAGACCAGCCCCAGCCTGGAAAACACAGTGAAACCCTGTCTCTACAAAAAATAAAAAATTAATCAGGAGTGGTGGTGCACGCACCTATACTCCCAGCTACATGGAAGGCTGAGGTGGGAGGATAGCTTCAGCTTGGCAGGTCGAGGCTGCAGTGAACCACTGCACCACTGCATTCTGGCCTGGGTGATAAAGCAAAACTCTGTCTTAAAACAAAACAAACAAAAAAACAAAAGAGAAAGGTTCTCTTTCTGTAGAACTCACTGGGCACTGGGCAGTGCCCAGGGAATTCTAATATACAAAGGGTACTGAGTTTCCGAGAGGAAAGTTTAGCATGCAGTTCGCTCTCAATTTATTTGACCTGGATTTTTTCACAGAGCGCTATTAACATATTGAAGGACATTAGTGTCCAGTAAAAGCTGATCTTGCACAAGGACCCTCACCAGGGCTCGGGAAATGTTTGCTGAACTAAGCAGATGATGGAGAAGGATTCCTTTGAGAATTTGTTCCACAGTCTGGCTCTTGGAACCCCACATGGGCCTCATCCTGCTATGGCTGCAGGCAGCCTGGGCCCTGTGCTGACAGCGCTCCGTGTCAGTGTCAGCCCAGCACGGGAGACAGGCATGCCCTTGGCTGAGGAGGTAACTGGCATTTCTAGGTGGAGGGACAGTAAAACTTGGAAACTGGCATAAACCTTTCTGGAAAACATTTTTATCCTGTATATCAAGATCCAAAAAATATGCGCACATACTTTTGACCTAGAAGTTCCACTGCCAGGAAATCTGCTGAGGAAAGGCCGGGCAAGGTGGCTCACGCCTGTAATCCCAGCACTTTGGGAGGCTGAAGTGGGCAGATCACTTGAGGTCAGGAGTTCAAGACCAGCCTGGCCAACATGGTGAAACCCCATCTCTACTAAAAATACAAACATTAGCTGGGCATGGCGCGCACCTGTAATCTCAGCTACTCTGGAGGCTGAGGCAGGAGAATCGCTTGAATCTGGGAGGCGGAGGTTGCAGTGAACCGAGATTGGGCCACTGCACTTCAGCCTGGGAGACAGAGTAGACTCCGTCTCAAAAAAAAGAACTGCTGAGGGAGGCACTAGACCTGAACGTGTCCATAACAGCATTATTATTATTATTATTATTATTATTATTTTATTGAGATAGGGTCTGGCTCTGTTGCCAGGCTGGAGTGCAGTGGCATGATCTGGGCCCACTGTAGCCTTGACCTCTTGGGCTCAGCCATCCTCCCCCCTCAGCCTCCAGAGTAGCTGGGATTACAGGTGTGAGCCACTGTGCCTGGCCTAACATTATTGATTGATAAGAGTAAAAAATTAGAGACAAGCCAAATGCTCGATCATCAGGAAGCAGGCAAGTCACTTACAGTATAACCACTTGGTAGATATCACAATGTTTACAAGAAATTTTCAAAATTGTTTTTAAATTTATAAAAGCATTCCAGGCCCACTGCATGACCTTCACGCTAGACAAAAGTACTATGTGAGGAATACAGTGAGACCCCCCCTCAACCCCTTGTCTGGTCCAATAGCCCTCTGTTAACTGTTAATGTGAAGCATGTGCCCTTCCCTCCAGAACTACAAGTAGTTTTGAATAATGTAGAGAAGAGCCTGTTTTAAAATGTCAAGAGAAAAAAAGTTGATACAGAATTGTGTCTACGGTATAATCTAATGATCAAGAAAAAAAAAAGTCACGAATGAAGTTCACCAAAATGTCACTTCTTGGTGGTGGAATTATTTTTTCTTTAAGGTTGTTTTGTAAATTTTCCACACATAGATTTCAGCAGGGAAATAAATTAACAATCAATAAAAAGAAAGAAAGAAAACAAAGAAAAAAAGGCAAAACAGCAATCTCTACATCCGTTAGGTCTCTTTCAGTTGCAAGTGACAGAAACCTAACACAAACTGGTTTATGAAAAAAGGAAGTTTGTTGTCACTAGGATGTCCTGAGATAGCATGGCTTCAGGTACAGCAGGATTCAGGTCCTTAAACCATGTCATCGGGAACCCGTCTCCCTCCCACCCTCCGTCAGCTCTGTTTTCTTTGGCATTGGTTTTGTTTTCTGGCCGTTTCACAGCTATAATACTATTGAATATGGTAGCTTCTTCACCTAGCTTGGTGGTGGGAGTGGGAGGGCTGAAAAGGTAGTATGTTAACAGGACTGTTAGTTTTCTAATGAAACTCTTGAGAAAGCAGTGTGACAGACATCATGAGCCCTGTGGGAAGCCAGCAGCCCCTCATTCCCCATTCCTAGTTCAGTTGGGATTGGGCTGTGCTCTGCAGGTCCTCCTCATGGGGCCTGCTGGGACCCACCATCTCTGAGGGGGAACCAGTCTTTTTCCCCATGGTTCCAGCCTAAGTCCTGCAGAAGGCTGTCACTGGTGAGATCTGGTCATGTGGCCCCAACCCCAAGTCAGACCCACAGAGGCACTTGGACAGAGGGTGAGAATGGGGTAGGAGATCTTCCATTATGAAAAGTCAGTGTTATGAATAGGAGGGAGGCTGGGCAGGAGAAAGCAACTGATGTCTGCCACATCCAGTCAGTGGGTACTTGAGGAATTTCAATACAATTCAAAATGGAATCAGGGTGACCTGGGCCTGCTCTTGGGCAGGTGGACCTGGAGTATGACTGCACCCAGTGGTAGTGGAACCACATGTCAACATTGCCCTTGTTATTGCCCCTGAGTACTTCTTTCACTTCCCCTCATAGCTCTTCCACCACTAGGGCTAGGCAGGGAGCTTGAGTCTCATTCTCTGAGGGAAGGACGCAGCCTGGGCCAAGAAGACACTGCTCAGCTTGAGTTTCAAAGTGACTCTCTTTACTCATAGCGAGATGAGAAATCAAGCTCTCAAGAGTAGAAAAGGGCTAATGTGTTTTTATGTATCATGGACCAAAGTTCAGAGACATGACCACAGTGGGAGAGAACAGTGAGAAAGGGCCCTGCTGACTACACAGGGAGGGGTCAAGCCCTTCAGGGCTGACTGGAGTGGGGCTTGGATCAGGAGAGAGAGAGACAATTTAGACATAAGTGACCTCATGGGTTGGCAGCTAGTGCCACACAATGCCCCAAAGACCACACAGGTCCTTCAGTGGATGCCAACATAGAATGCCTGTGTCTTGGGGTGCCAAGCCACCAGCATCTGAGGAACTATACGCTCATCCCTGCTCTCTGGGTCCTTTCCAAGCAGAGGAAAGATGCTGCTGTCTGAGGGGTGTGGCTGCTTGAGACCTTGTCACATAGCTGGCCACCAGGCTTACTCACCACTCCTCCTTTCTGGTGCTCTCAAGGACACTCCAGCCAAAAAATGGCCATCTGCTCTCCAGGTCAAAGTGGTGCATGGAAGGGATCAGATGATATCCCAGCCAAGGACTTCTAAGGGAACAGGCAGCAGCAGAGGATGGCATATCCTCCACAGCTGTCATGCCCAGCCTTGTCCTGAAGATGCTGGGAGCAGGACAGGCCTGGCTCTGACCCTACTTGAGGGAGGCTTTAGGCAAGAAACTTCCCCTATGAGGCTTTGGGTTCCTCATGACTGGAACGGAGCTCACCAGCTCTGCTCCTGTCCAGGTGAGGACAAACACAGGCCTCCCCCGACTGTCACTGTTCATTATGATTAGTGACTGCAGGTTACAGGGATTTTGGCAACCCTCCTACAGGCAGGATGGGTCAGGGCTCTCAGGTGACACAGTGTGACAGGGACTGGTGCAGCTCCAGCTGTTTATGGCACAGGAGGCTCATACAGCAGAGGACTCAGCCACTGGAAGAGCTGAGGGGTCTGTGGGGGACTCAGGAGGTTGGAGGGGGAATGTGGGGGGACTGCAGGGTGAGACTAAGGGGTGACTCAGTCAGCTCAGGCTGCTGTAACAAAATACCTTCAACTGGGTGGCTTATAAACAGTAAATATTGGCTGAGCACGGTGGCTCACACATGTAATCCCAGCACTTTGGGAGGCCGAGGCAGGCGGATCACCTGAGGTCAGGAGTTCAAGATCAGCCTGGCCAACATGGTGAAACCCTGTCTCTACTAAAAATACAAAAATTAGTTGGGCATGGTGGCAGATGCCTGGAATCCCAGCTACTCGGAAGGCTGAGGCAGGAGAATCACTTGAACCCAGGAGGCTGAGGTTGCAGCAAGCCGAGATTGCACCATTGGACTCCAGCCTGGGCAATGAGCGAAACTCCATCTCAAAACAACAAAACAACAACAACAACAACCACCCAACAAATATTTATTTCTCACAGTTTTGGAGTCTGGGAAATCCATGATCAAAGGTGCTGGCTGTCTACGAAAACAAAACCAAAACCAAAGGGTGCTGGCACACTTGCCGTTGGGTGAAGGCTGCTTACTGGCCCATGGACGATGCCTCTTTGCCGCGTCCTCACATGGTGGAAAGGGGGAGGGTGCTCTCTGGTGTCTCTTTTTATAAGGGCACTAATCCCATTCATGAAGCCTCCACCCCCATGACCTAATCACCTCCCAAAGGCCCCACCTCCTAACACTGTCTCCTTGGGGAGACATAGGAATTTTGGGGGGGACACCAACATTCAGACTATAGCAGGGGGATACAGAGAAGGGACTGAGGGGACTGGAGTGGGGACTGGGAGGAGAGACTGAGGTAGGACTGCCCAGGGCCTACCAAAATAACAAACTGGTTGGGCACGGTGGGCTCATGCCTGTAATCCCAGCACCTTGGGAGGCCAAGGTGGGGGCACTGCTTGAGCCCAGGAGTTTGAGACCAGTCTGGGCAACATAGTGCGACCCCTGACTCTTACAAACATTTAAAAAATTAAAGAGAAATCAAAAACAGCAACTTAACTTTTACTGGTAGCCTCTTGTGCAATGACATGTTTTTGATGTGGCCGTCCCAGTGGCTTTTTGCCTTCTCAGGTAAGACGCCAAGGAGATGCCTGTGTGCAGAGGCATGGTTTTCCTTAGAATATCACTGTGTATCTCCTCCAGAAATACCATAAATCCACAACTGAGGTTCTAGAATTTGGTGCTATAACATCATTTGTAGCCTACAAATGTTTGAGGATCACTCTGGTTGTCAAATTATTTTAGTATCATAAAACATCTACTTTTTTTTTTCAGATGGAGTCTTGCTCTGTCGCCCAGGCTGGAGTACAATGGCGCAATCTTGGCTCGCTGCAGCCTCCCCTTCCCAGGTTCAAGCGATTCTCCTGCCTCAGCCTCCTGAGTAGTAGCTGGGATTACAGGTGTGTGCAACCATGCCTGGCTAGTTTTTGTACTTTTAGTAGAGACAGGGCTTGACTATGTTGGTGAGGCTGGTCTTGAACTCCTGACCTCATGATCCGCCTGCCTCGGCCTCCCAAAGTGCTGGGATTACAGGCATGAGCCACTGTGCCTGGCTGAAAATGTCTATTTTTAAGTAAGTCTGCTTTTACTTTCTTGGAATCCTCCAAGAAAAATGTTATAATCTTAGCCTAATTTTACCAAATGAATATTATTCAAATTTTTCAATATCTGTTAAATTGTATTCAGCTTGTTGCTGAATATAAGCCAATTAAAAGTTAGTATATACCTGCCAGTGGAGATTATTTAGATTCTAAACCTGACTGAGGGCTAGACCTCAAGTAAACAATATGCATGGCCAACAGTGTATCATAAAGAAAAGAAATGATCACGATTGACCTGTTTAATAACATAAAACAATAAAATGTAATTTTAAGTTCTGTAAACAAGTAGACCAATCATCTCCACTGGATTATGCCAGGGCACCTTGTGACCCATAAAATATTCAGATAGCATATTATATCTCAAATGCACATAATTTAGCTCAAAATGAAATAATTAATATAATATATATAAAGCATTCAAGTGACAATAACTTTGCTTATCCTCTTATAACAGAGAAGAGTTATTTAGGGGATGATTTGAGTAAGTCAGTTCACTTAAGAAGCCATTCTAAGATATCTGACTAGATGCCTTTTCCGTTGAATACATTTCCTTTAATAAGTGCAAGAATTCAAAAGCATTCCATTGAACCAAGAGCTGCTTCAGAGCTCAGAAGTGGGTGGTCAATACCCATTTGTTGCTACAGCTGCCAGTGATGGTGATGAGTGTATGCTTCTTTCTTGAGACAGGGTCTCACTTTGTCACCCAGGCTGGGGTGCAGTGGAGTGATCTCGGCTCACCGCAACCTCTGCCTCCCAGGCTCAAGCGATCCTCTCACCTCAGACTCCTGAGTAGCTGGGACTACAGGTGTGCACCACCACGCCCAGCTAATTTTTGTATTTTTTGTAGAGAGGGGGTTTCACCATGTTGCCCAGGCTCATCTCGAACTCCTGATCTCAAGCAATCCCCTGTCTCCATCTCCCAAAGTGCTGGGATTACAGCAGGGAGCCACCGTGCCCAGCTGAGTATATGTTTTTAACCCTCTGAAAGACATTTTATTTTTTTGAGACGGGAATCTCACTCTGTTGCCTAGGCTGGTGTGCAGTGGCATGAACATGGCTCACTGCAGCTTCAACTTCCTGAGTTCAAGTGATCCTCCTGTCTCAGCTTTGCAAATAGCTGGGACCACAGGTGTGTGTCACCACGCCCAGCTAATTTAAAACAAACTTTTTTTTGCAGAGACGGGATCTTGCTTTGTTCCCCAGGCTGGTCTTGTATTCTTGGGCTCAAGCAATCCTCCTGCCTCGGCCTCTCAAAGTGCTGGGATTGCAGGTGTAAGCCCTGGTGCCTGGTCCTTCAAGACAAATATGTCTTTAAGAGCTTAACAGAGGTCCCCCAACTTTCTCTGTTCACAGCAATCTTAGTGTTTCAGTAACTTTTATGCCAAAATAAATATCTAACTCCTCTTTAGTTAGTTAGTTTCAAACAACTTACGAAGCATTTCTGCCCTTAGTAGCTTGTCACATTATTTTGGAGAAAAGAAGCCACATAAATTGAGAAAAAAAAATTTTTTTTTTTTTTTTTTTTTTTTTTTTGAGACGGGCTCACTCTGTTGCTCAGGCTAAAGTGCAGTGGTGTGATCTCAGCTCACTGTAACCTCCACCTCCCAGGTTCAATCGATTCTCCTGCCTCAGCCTCCCAAGTAGTTGGGACTAGAGGCACATGCCTCACCACACCCAGCTAATTTTTGTATTTTTTGGTAGAGATGGGGTTTCACTGTGCCAGGCTGGTCTTGAACTCCTGGCCTCAAGTGATCCACCCGCCTCCCAAAGTGTGGGGATTACAGGCATGAGCCACCGCATCCGGCCTAATTTCATTTTTGATTACAACGAATGTCTTACTAATGGGGTGTGTGTGCCTGTTAGGCACTGCACAGCTTTTTGTACCTTGGAATCCGAACGGACGCCACCACCCTCATCTCCTGTTCACGTTGATTTTCTCTGGGTTCTTGCTTCTTATCACCCAAACCTCCGCAAGCTCAGCTTCCCAGATATTTCATCAAAGAGAATGCAGCACGGCCTAATTTGAAACTTAACAATCTTAGCTAATAGTTAAGCATTAATAGGACAGATGTTCAGTGCCACTGTATTTTCTTTGAAAATTAAAAAAATCCTGCGGCCTCCCTCTGAGTTTGTGGAAGTGCCCTGGGAACGAAACATCTTCACCAAATCCCCGATTCTCACCCGGCTCCATCCCTCAGTTTATTTAAAGCTACAGCTGAAGCTGCTTGGTTACAGATCAAATAAAATCACCAAAGAGAATTGCTAAGCCTGATTATGTCTTCACTTTGAGGACCATTTTAACTGTGTTTTGAAAGCTGTGCAACAATTACCAGGTCACTAGCAAGAAGTTCTAAAAATAAACTTGACAATACAGGCTTAAAGTACTGTCCCACAGGTACAGGACAGTATTGTAACTAGCAGGGCTGGTGATCAGATTGCACCTTAGCTTGTTCTTTCTGGCTGTGATGTGGAGGATAAGTCAGGAAGGGAGGCCCGTGCTGCAGTCCTGAGATGGTTACAGGACCTGAGGTGGGGCCCGTGGGGATGGCGAGGACATGAACAAGATGTTTATGAAGTGAGGTCAACGGGCTAGGGTCTACTGGGCTGTGGGGCAGTAGGGCAAGGAGAATGGAGACAGCCCATGCCCACCTGGGTGGATGTATCCAGCCACCCCTCTCACCCGTGACTGGGAGTGAAGGAAAGCAAGGACACTTGACCTCTTTGCCCGACTTCTTCCTCATTTCTCTTCTCCATCCTACTCTAGGCTGCAAGGGGAGGGCTTTCACCTCCTCCTATAACGCAGGGATTTCCCTCACGTTGTAGCCTGAGTTCTCTGTATTCAACAGGTAATCAAGTATGGTACACCTGGTTCTTGCCATGTTGATGTCAGTTTAAGAGATTTAAAAACTCTTTTCTTTCTGAGTAAAGCCTGGCTTTCCAGAAGAAAATCTGGAAACTCAAAAATCCTGTTTTGTGCTGGAGACTCAAAAATCCTGTTTTGGAAGTCAATTGCTGAATGTTGACTTCTTTCATTTGTTTATTAAAAAAAAAAATACAGACAGGGTCTTGCTATGTTGCCCAGGCTGGTTTCGAACTCCTGGCCTCAAGTGATCCTCCCCCTTGGCCTCCCAAAGTGTTGGGATTATAGTTGTGAGCCACCCATGCCTGGCCTTGACTTCTTTCAGTTTCTACACCCCCTCACTCCAGACTGATGCTGTCATTGCACTGTCTTGTTTTCTTCAGAACACTGATCACTATCTGAAATTATTTATTTGCCTTCTGTCTCCTCCCATTAAAATCTAATGGGAGATTGGCTGGGCATGGTGGCTCACGCCTGTAATCCCAGCACTTTGGGAGGCTGAGGTGGGTGGATCAGGAGGTCAGGAGTTCAAGACCAGCCTGGCCAACATGGTAAAACCCTGTCCCTACTAAAAATACAAAAATTAGGCAGGCGTGGTGGCAGGCGCCTGTAATCCCAGCTACTTGGGAGGCTGAGGCAGAAGAATTGCTTGAACCCGGGAGGACGAGGTTGCAGTAAGCTAAGACCACGCCACTGCACTCCAGCCTGGACAACAAGAGTGAAACTCCATCTACAACAAACAAAAAAATCTAATGGTAAAATAGGGCCCTCGTTCATCTCATCTTGTCTAGTAAGTTATCTCCACCGCTTAGAACAGTGTCTGGAGTATAAAAAGTGCTCAGTAAATGTGTGTGGAGTAAATGCGTAATGCTTAAAGAATTGGCACATAGCATCTTCTCAATACACTACAACTAAAAAAGAAAATCTAAAACATTTTTGGGACGAGGCAGCTGGAAGAAAAATGAAGAGCCTACAGATGAGGAAGGAGCAGAACACCCAGAAGAGGGGCTCCCAGAATCTAAGGAGAAGAGAAACCCAGCAGACGTCAGAAGAATCAGATGCAGCAGAGAAAGCAAGGACTTGAAGGGGCCCGGCAAAGGGGTGGGGCCAGAGCCAGATGGCAGTGTTTGAGGAATGGATGAGAGGAGTGGGAAGCGTGAGTGAAGACAATTCCAAGTTTGGATCTGCAGAGAAAGAGAAGGACTAGGGCAGGAGCTGAAGGCCATGCAGGATTGAAGAGAAGTCTTATTTTTAGAAATTTATTTTTTAAGGTGATTTGAACATGTTTTGTGGGCTGAGGGTTGAAGGATCTGGAGAAAAGGCTTTTCCGATTTTGTCTTGAGCGTAATCTCCTCTTCCTTTAAATTTCTACCTGGTATTTCTCTTATGGCATTTTTTTTTTGTGAGAAGGAGTCTAGTTTTGTCGCCCAGGCTGGAGTATAGTGGCACAATCTCAGCTCACTGTAACCTCCGCCTCCTGGGTTCAAGCTATTCTCCTGTCTCAGCCTCCCGAGTAGCTGGGATTATAGGCACCTGCCACCATGCCCAGCTAATTTTTTGTATTTTTAGTAGAGACGGGGTTTCATTGTGTTGGCCAGGCTGGTCTCGAACTCCTGACCTTGTGATCCGCCCGCCTTGGCCTCCCAAAGTGCTGGGATTACAGGCATGAGTCACCGCGCCCAGCTTTTTATTTTATTTTATTTTTTTTGAGATGGAGTTTTGCTCTTGTCACCCAGGCTAGAGTGCAGTGGTACGATCTTGGCTCACTGCAACCTCCACCTCCCGGGTTCAAGCGATTCTCCTGCCTCAGCCTCCTGAACAGCTGGGATTATAGGTGCCTGCCACCACGCCCAGATTTTTTTTTTTTTTCCCGTAGAGACGGGGTTTCACCATACTGGCCAGGCTGGTCTCAAACTCCTGACCTCACGTGATCCACCCGCCTCAGCCTCCCAAAGTGCTGGGATTGCAGGCATGAGCCACTGCCCCAAGCCTCTTATGGCATTTCTGGTAATTATTTGTTGTATCCTCCTACTACAGACAAACTCAGTAAAGGTAAGCTTGTGCCTAGCACAGCATCTTATTAGTGGGTATAACAGGCCTATCAGTGTGGCCTCAATGTGGCTATATCCCCTTTGGAAGACTTTCCTGCCTAACGAGGGCCAGACTCGGTACTTCATCACATTCCCCATCACAAAAGCCCAATACTCAAAACACTGGCAAGAAACATAATGGGGGTACTGATGCGAGGGTGTATTGCATATTACACAGCAAAGTTTAACCAAAATTCTCTAAATAGAAATCTATATTCTTTCTTGCAAGTCTCCTTCTCCAAGGCTGTGCGGTCTGGGATTCCTCCCCCTTCTCCTCCCCAACACAGACTCTTAAGCCCCTCTTGATTGCCCTGAGCAGGTGAACTCTCCCTCTCAGCTTGTACAGGTCAGAGATGGGACTCTGTTCCTTAAGCAAGCTGCTTGGAGACCTCAGTCTGTCCTGCAGCCATCCTCATGTACACATCTATGTCTCTAACACATATTAAATGCCTCTACCAGTATTTCTCAAAGCATGGTCCATAGACCACCTGCATCGGAATCACCTGGCGGCTTTAAGGTGCAGATTTCTGGGCCTCACACCTACTGATCAGACTCTCTGGGAGCCGGGTGGGGTGGGGAGATGCCCATCATTGATTTGAAAATCAGTGGCCATAGACTGTGCCAGGCCTGGTCTATATGAGTCTCTTTCCAGGAACATTCTGCAGCCTTCAGTGTATCCAGAAAAAGCTGCATCTCCAGGCATCTGGGCCTGCATTAAGGCCCACCATGCAAGAGCTGACTTTGACTTCACAAGGGTCCTAGTCCCTACAGTTCTCCTGTCCTCTCCTTTTGCTTGTGTTTACTTAGGCCTGCGCCAATTCCCTCCTTCTCCTAGCATTCAGCCTTCCTTCCCACCAGTTCAAATCCCACCCACACTACTTGGAGCCCCTAGTCAGTACTGTCCCTGAAGCACACACTTTCTGTTTTTCTCAGAGCAGCTAGCAAGAAGCGTGTCTGACTGTTTTGGACAGATGAGTGAGTGGAGAAGCATTCTCTGGGAAGTCCTTTCTCCACTACAGTGTGTACAGTCCCATGAGAACATTCCTTGATGGAATTATGGGGAGCAGATATGGTTTAGCAAAGAGGAGATGGGTTCACTCTGAGAAAAAGAGATGGCATTTTAAGAAGGTAATTCAGGCTGGGCGCAGTGGCTCACGCCTGTAATCCCAACACTTTGGGAGGCTGAGGTGGGTGGATCACGAGGTCAGGAGTTCAAGACCAGCCTGACCAACATGGTAAAACCCCGTCTCTACTAAAAATACAAAAATTAGCTGGATGTGGTGGTGCGCGCCTATAATCCTAGCTACTCAGGAGGCTGAGGCAGGAGAATTGCTTGAACCTGGGAGGCAGAGGTTGCAGTGAGCTGAGGTCGCATCACTGCACTCCAGCCTGGGTGACAGAGTGAAACTCTGTCTCAGAAAAAAAAAAAAAGATTTTTAAAAATTAGCTGGGCATGGTGGCACACATGTGTAGTCCCAGCGACTCGGGAGGCTAAGGTTAGAGGATCTCTTGAGTCCAGGAGTTTGAGGCTCTTGTGAGCTAGTATGGCACTGCACTCTGGCCCGGGTGACACAGAGAGACTCTGTCTCTAAAAAGAATAAATAAATAGATAAATAAACAATAAAGCAATTCATTTTCACCTTGTTTTTTTCTTTCTTTTTTTTTTTCCGAGACGGAGTCTCGCTCTGTTGCCCAGGCTGGAGTGCAGTGGCATGATCTTGGCTCACTGCAACCTCCGCCTCAGCCTCCTGAGTAGATGGGACTACAGGCGCCCGCCACCATGCCCGGCTATGTTTTTTCTTTTCTCTTTTTTTTTTTTTTTTTTTGAGACAGGGTCTTGCTTTGTCACCCATGCCAGAGTGCAGTGGCACGATCTCAACCCACTGCAACCTCTGCCTCCTGGGCTCAAGCAATCCTCCTGCCTCATCCTCCCGAGTAGTTAGGACTACAGGCACACACCTCCATGCCTGGATAATTTATGTATTATCATTTTTTTTTGTAGAGACTGGGTTTTACCATTGTTGCCCAGGCTCATCTCGAACCCCCAGGCTCAAGCGATCCTTCCGCCTTGGTCTCCTAAATTGCTGGGGTTACCCCAACTTGTTTTTCCATCCAAACTTTGGTATTTAAAAAATAGCTTTTGGGCCGGGCATGGTGGCTCATGCCTGTAATCCCAGCACTTTGGGAGGCCGAGGGGGGTGGATCACCTGAGGTCAGGAGTTTGAGACCAGCCTGACCAATATGGTGAAACCCTGTCTCTGCTAAAAATACAAAAAAAAAAAAATTAACCGGTGTGGTGGTGTGTGCCTGTAATCCCAGCTACTTGGGAGGCTGAGACAGGAGAACTGCTTAAACCCAGGAGGTGGAGGTTGCAGTGAGCCGAGATCATGCCACTGCACTTCAGCCTGGGCGACAGAGCAAGATTCTGTCTCAAAATAAATAAATAAATAAATTAAATAAAAAACAGCTTTTGAAGACAACAGATCTAATATGAGGAATTGAATCATCATTGAAAGATGGTAGTACACTAAAAATATACTGTTTCTCCTCCCCACCTGCAGATGCAAACAGACTCAGGTAATAGAGAGAAAAGGAAAAGAGGAATCTGAGAGCAAGAGCTACACCAAAGAGAGCCATACCTTTGATGTGTTCTGTCCTCTGGCCTCAGACCTTACTGCTTTGGTAACTTGAAAACATGTAATTGTTGGTATTTTATAAAAGACAGTGAAGGCATGCCGGGAGTGGTAGCTCATGCCTGTAATCCCAGCACTTTGGGAGGCCGAGCCAGGCGGATCACCTGAGGTCAGGAGTTCGAGACCAGCCTGGCCAACATGGTGAAACTGTCTCTACTAAAATTACAAAAAAATTAGCCAGGTGTGGTGACGGGCTACTCGGGAGGCTGAGGCAGGATAATTGCTTGAACCCAGGAGGCAGAGGTTGCAGTGAGCTGAGATCCCGCCATTGGACTCCAACCTGGGCAACAAGAGTGAGACTCTGTCTCAAAACAAAACAACAACAAAAAAAGACACTGAAGGCTACTAGTAGCTCAGAGGTAAGAACACTTTTTGGTGTTCTCTCTTATGTCGGACCTGAAAGCACTGCCAGTTGTAATCCCTTCTCTCCCACGCTGGCTTCCAATGACAACAGTCTTAAAGGCCTCCCAGCCTCCTCCCAGCCCAGACGCCTTACCATCATTCTCCAGTTAGGTTCATGCAGATCTTTTCATTTTGTAGCTTCTAGTCTCATTTAGGAATACAAGAGTCCCTACTCTACTAACTTAGAATTGCCCTTTCTTGAAACTTCTTGAACAAATGAATACTGTAAACAAATAGAAAAAATTAACAATAATAAACAAACAAAGGGTGCATGTATGTTGTGGAAAAGAACCATTAAAGATTGTGTCTAAAAGACAAATGTTAAGGTCATGGGTTTGGTTCAAGTATGTTGCACAATTTTGGAAAGGAGTAACTGTGGCACTAGGGAACAAGATCTATCAGTTCCATTCCTGGAGTGAAATACAGTTGTGATCTTATATTTTGTTTCTTTCCATTATGCAGCCAGGTTCACTTTCCAGAAAAAGGAGAGATAAAAGCAGTGCCATGCTAAAGACTGTAGGAATATTTTAATTCATATTTTTAATTACATTATGTAATAATATCACAGTCTATTTTACAAGTTAAATGTATGAGAATGTATGAAATAGAAATGGTAGGAAAAAACTAAACATGGGTCAGGAACACGGAATTCTTCCAAAACCAGGGGCCAAAGGTAGATGTGTAGCCTGTAGGGCCCAAGGAGGAGACAAGGAGGGTGACAGGTACAGTTACCGGTTTGTGGTATGTGTTTGTTCCCTGTGTGTATGCTGGGAAGGACTTGAGACCTGTCCCCTGCCCTGGTCTGGGGTTGGGAGTTTAGTCTGGTCAGCTGGAAGATGGCAGCTTGGGAAAAAGAGCCATCTGGTTACCTACACAGAGCTGGTCCCCTGGTGGCTGCAGGTAGGTTCTGCTGTTGAGGGAATTAGGGGTGTATGTGTCAAAAATCAAACATGTGGAGGAAAAAAGTAAACAGTTTCCTCCTCCCTCCAAAAAACCCAAATTCTTGAAATGTACACACATTCTTCTTTCAAACATAGAAAAGTCTCACTCTGGATGTGCTTACAAGAAGATCGTCGTCAAAAAACTTTGTTTCTATGATAACGTTCCCACTGTAAGTAAGAAGAGAAACAGAGGGCAAAAGAGAGTGAGCATGTTAGGCACAAGATTTCATTTCCACAAAGTGGTTTCCATCTGGATTCCTGGGCCAATGGACATGCACCCACCCAGAGTCTTAGCCTGGGGACATTAAAATCCTTGTCTATATGGGGCTACAAGTCTAACACGACATTTAACTTATGTGGTTACATTCATCCCTGTCAAGCTCACAAATCAGAAGTGAGAGCATGTCTCCACTCCTTGGTACACTCTAAAGCCCTTAGTAGAGTGCTCTGCACACAGGGTGCTTATAGATCCGACTGACTTTCTGATACCGCATTCATGGACACCTCTGGCTGGTTTACATATAGAAGCCTGCAGACCTCAGGGGCAGTATCCTTCCCTACAGTACTCACAATAGTCAAAAGGTGGGCTTTGGCCTGGCCCACATCTATTTTCCTGCCTTTGGGTAACAGCTCCTTGCTCTTCATTTGGGAACCACCCTTCCTCCAGTCCACGTGCCAAGTGAGTGGCCCCTCACTCACCTGGCAAAAGGGTGAACAGAGGATGTAACTTAGGCCAATCAGACTCTTTCCCTTGAGCAAGATCCTTCCTGTAGCTTCTCCTTGAGGAAGCCATCCAGGGATTCCTGCCCATCTGCATCTTCCAAGCCGTCCCAGCTCTCCCCCTTAGTCTTTCAGCTCTTGTATTAGCCAGAGCCTGTTTCTATGACTTACAACTACAGAACACTAAATGATGTACCTGTATTGTGAGGTGTGAGGGAAGAATTTCATTTTTCTTGGTGGGTATCTCAGTGCTCCCATTTGTAAAATGGGAGAGACCATGGCCTTACCAAATCACACTTGAGCTGAGTTTAGGGCAACTGTTTTTGGGGGTTCTAAAAAGTTAAGTAGCCGGGCACGGTGGCTCACGCCTGTAATCCCAGCACTCTGGGAGTCCGAGGTGGGTGGATCACAAGGTCAGGAGATTGAGACCATCCTGGCTAAACAGGGTGAAACCCTGTCTCTACTAAAAATACAAAAAAATTAGCCAGGCGTGGTGGCGGGCGCCTGTAGTCCCAGCTTCTCGGGAGGCTGAGGCAGGAGAATGGTGGGAACCCGGGAGGCGGAGCTTGCAGTGAGCCGAGATCACGCCACCGCACTCCAGCCTTGGCGACAGAGCGAGACTCCGTCTCAAAAAAAATTAAAAAAAATAAAAAATAAAAAGTTAAGTATAGTTGGTTCCCTACTTATAATGAATCAACTTATGATCTTTCAACTTTATAGTGGATTTATGGGGATATTAAATGCATTTTTGACTTATGATATTTTCATCTTATGATAGGTTTGAGACAGAGCGAGACTGTCTCAAAAAAAACCAGCAACAAAAAATCACGCCTCGTGAAGAAGAAGTCAAATGAAGTTTAATAAAATCTAAAAAAAAAAAACCCTGCTTTCCTAAACTACTCTGTACTTTCCCAGGGTAATTAATAACCAGCAGATACATTTCTGCTGGTAATTAATTATAAAACAGGTAAATAGGCCATGCGTGGTGGCTCATGCCTGTAATCCCAGCACTTTGGGAGGCTGAGGCGGGCAGATCACGAGGTCAGGAGATCGAGACCATCCTGGCTAACATGGTGAAACCCCGTCTGTACTAAAAATATAAAAAAAAAAATAGCCGGGCGTGGTGGCGGGTGCCTGTAGTCTCAGCTACTCAGGAGGCTGAGGCAGGAGAATGGCGTGAACCTGGGAGGCGGAGGTTGCAGTGAGCTGGGATCATGCACTCCAGCCTGGGTGACAGAGTGAGACTCCGTCTCAAAAAAAAAAAAAGAAACCCCAAAAAACAGGTAAATAAGGTACTCAGAATCTGACTGGCTGATAAGATATAAAAATAGCTACTACTGTAATTAAAAAATCTACTTTTAGGCCAGGCACGGTGGCTCACGTCTGTAATCCCAGCACTTTGGGAGGCCGAGGCGGGCGGATCACGAGGTCAGGAGATTGAGACCATCCTGGCTAACACGGTGAAACCCCGTCTCTACTAAAAATACAAAAAATTAGCTGGGCGTGGTGGCGGGTGCCTGTAGTCCCAGCTACTCGGAAGGCTGAGGCAGGAGAAAGATGGGAAACTGGGAGGTGGAGCTTGCAGTGAGCCGAGATCTTGCCACTGCACTCCAGCCTGGGCGACAGAGCGAGACTCCATATCAAAAAAAATAAATAAATAAAATAAAAAAAATCTACTTTTAAAACTATTAAAACTTTAAAAAATTCTATTACAATTTTTTTTTTTTTTTTTTTTGAGGTGGAGTCTCGCCCTGTCGCCCAGGCTGGAGTGCAGAGGCGTGATCTCGGCTCACTGCAACCTCCGGCACCCGGATTCAAGTGATCTCCTGCCTCAGCCTCCCGAGTAGCTGGGACTACAAGCGTGTGCCGCCATGCCCAGCTAATTTTTTGTATTTTTAGTAGAGATGGGGTTTCACTGTGTTAGCCAAGATGGTCTCGATTTCCTGACCTCGTGATCCACCCGACTTGGCTTCCCAAAGTGCTGGGATTACAGGTGTGAGCCACCGCGCCCAGCCTCTTACAAAATCTAGATGGGGTCTTGCTATGTTGCCCAAGCTAGTCTCAAACTCCTGGACTCAAGCAATCCTCCCGCCTCAGCTTCCCAAGTAGCTAGGATTATAGGAAAGTGTCACCACACCTGGCTGTTAAAAAAAACTATTAAAAACTTTAAAAAAGGGGCTGGGCACGGTGGCTCATGCCTGTAATCCCAGCACTTTGGGAGGTTGAGGCGGGTGGATCACCTGAGGTTAGGAGTTCGAGACCAGCTTGACCAATATGGCGAAACCCTGTCTCTACTAAAAATACAAAAAAAAAATTAACCGGTGTGGTGGTGTATGCCTGTAATCCCAGCTACTTGGGAGGCTGAGACAGGAGAATTGCTTGAACCTGGGAGGCGGAGCTTGCAGTGAGCTGAGATCACCCCACTGCACTCCAGCCTGGGTGACAGGGCGAGACACTGTCTCAAAAAAAAACAAAAAAAAAAACTTAAAAAGTAGAGACAGGCATGGTGGCACATGCCTGTAGTCTCACCTACTTAGGAGGCTGCGCTATGAAGATCACTTGAGCCCAGCAGTTGGAGTCCAGCCTGGGCAACATGGCAAGACCCTGTTTTTTAAAAAAATAAAATAAACAAAACCCAAAACCAAAACAAAAAACCTTAAAGTCAATAACCTCAATTTTTAACAAATTCAATATGGCTTTCATAAAGGAACTGTTGAAAGAGATGATCCAATATTACACAATTATCTGTGGGACTTTTTTTTTTTTTTGAAATAGAGTCTTGGTCTGCTACCCAGGCTGGAATGCAGTGAACATGATCTTGGCTCATTGTAACCTCCACCTCCTGGGTTCAAGCAATTCTCCTATCTCAGCTTCTTGAGTAGCTGGAATTACAGGTGTGTGCCATTACGCCCAGCTAACTCTTTAGAAGGTACTATTACTATAACATTTGAGAGACTAACATCTTTCCCACAGACAATGGGAGGTAGGAAGTTATTGACAGTGTTTTTGGAAAAAGCACAAACAAATTGTTCTTGGAACAGGAACCAAAGCTATTAATATGGTAAGCCATTCTCCAAAAAACTGTAACCAAGTAGTATCCTCGAAAACAGAATTATTAATAGGACTTTGCCAGATTCTGTTAAAGGTGATCTAAACAAAATACAGAGATACCGGAAGTACGGTAGTCAGGAATGGGAGCAAATTAACATAGATTCGGTATATATATTAAACGCCAGTCTCCTTCCATGTCATCACATTTTATCTTCATTACACCTCTGTAAGACAGAATTAATTTCTGTGTTTAGAGATGAAAGACTAAGGTTCAGAGAGATAAAGTATATTAGTGCCCAAGATGACACAGGTAGTCAGGGTGAATCAGGAATTTAAATCTGGTTTAATCTAAAGTTTTATTTTTATTTATTTTTTTATTCTTTCTACTCTATCATACTGTCTTTTTCATATGAAAAAGGTCAGGAACCTGGAAACCTAGATACCCTTGGATACTCTTTTACTCTATTTCTCAACCGAGCTCTCTGCCCACTGAATGGCACCAGGAGTCCCACCTGCCTGGAATGCCTGTTTCTAGACACACTTCATAATTTCCTGAGACCTGCTCACTCACGTTAAGACGCTTGCTGGCATCATCTGGGACTCGGGTGCTGCCTCTATCAAGGACTGCCAGGTATTTGTGGAGTTAGGGATCACAAAGCCAAACTCGAAGAACCATTCTGAAGGAAGAAGGAAAAGCCGGGGTGAGCAGGTGCCCCAGTATAAAGTTTAAGGGCTCTTTGTCTCCCTCTCTAGAGTGAGCCTCTTCCTACCCTGAGAACCACCAAAGGAAGCTATCAGCAACCTCTCAGACCAGGGGCATAAAAAAGACAGGGAAGCCTGCTCAGGTTGTCCTCTGAACCACACCAAAGGCTTGCTTCTCATGCTTTGAGGTCTAAAGGACTAGGACCAGCGAGCAGGACACAATATAAGCAGCATTTTCTTAGAGGTAGGCTAGATGTGAACTATATATAGATACATAGTTAAATTCACTTGGAATTAGCTTGAAGGGGCTTATGTGCCCTTTACACTGCATGGTGAGAATTCAATGCAGAGTGGCCTTGCCAGTCAAATCTGTATGATACTGCATGTAGAGCACTGTACTAGGCCCTGCTCATAGCAGCTTCCTCCATGATCATATCACAATACAACGTCAGTGCCTAAACCAGGCACCACCATCCATGCTCCCAGTGTCAGAGACCTCAAAGCCCCTTGTAGTGGCTAGCTTTGTTTTGGTTTGTTTCACTGGGGATTCACAGTCTTGCAGAGTGTAGGAATCCTACCACAAATTGAGTTGTAAAAGGAATGTTATCAAAGCACTGCTTTAGTTCACTGGGTATTGTTGCCTTTTGTCCTGGTCGCCCTAAGCCCTGATTTCAGGCACGTAGGCAGCAGAATACCTTCTAGGCATTGCCCTTTGAAGTAAACTTTTTGTTCCAGGCGGAATTTTTCCATTTGTTCTGTCGAAGAAAAATTAAGTTCTCGAGACACTGCCTTGCACTTGAGGATTTTCTTGGGAACACGGGCTGGTAAGAGAAAAACAAATGTTGAAGCCTTTCTAAATGAAAACCACAGGACTATGATGCTTCAAATTTCCGGGAGCTTCTTACAGCTGATTTAGAGAACACTTTCTTACATTTTGGATAATGCCTTGGTAAGTGCACTACACTTTGTGTGGCTGAAAGCAGAGGACTCTAATTGGTCAGCCGTATCTGAAAGATATTAGATCTTCAAGGAACACCAGGTTTTGTGCATCTAAGGGCCTCATCTAACTACTCTCATCAGGAAGGGGGCTGCATGGGTACCTTCTCTCTACTCTGTTCTGGTGATTTTAACCCCTTACTTCTTCTTTGCTTCAGGGAGATAAAAATGCAAATTTTCTTTTGGAGAAAAAAGTTGAGATCTTAGTTTCTATCTTTGGGTATGTTCTAATGGTAAAATATCAGCACAAAATGGGTTTTGGGAAGTGAGAGAGAGAAATGTTAAGAAAGTAACTGGCTGGGCATGGTGGCTCACACCTGTAATCCCAGCACTTTGGGAGGCTGAGGTGGGCAGATCACTTGAGGTCCGGAGTTCGAGACCAGGATGGCCAACATGGTGAAACCCCATCTCTACTCAAAATACAAAAATTAGCCAGATGTGGTGGCGCACGCCTGTAGTCCCAGCTACTCGGGAGGCTGAGGCATGAAAATCGCTGGAACCTGGGAAGCGGAGGTTGCAGTGAGCCAAGATCACACCACTGCATTCCATCCAGCCTGGGTGATAGAGCAAGACTGTGTCTCAAAAAAAAAAAAAAAAAAAAGAAAGTAACTGAAAATGTCAACAACACATGGATTAACATGCTGTGTCTTCAGGGGCTCACCCGCCTATCAGGTATGTGTTAACTTAGCTCTCTTATGCTCAGGTGCTAGTCTGGCATTGGTCACAGCCCTGTGTAGATAAAGGGTTGGAAAGTACCTTCATGCTCCACACCAGGGACAGACAGGTCTTCTGTTCCTTGCCAGAGTATCTTCCCTGTCTCAGCATCCCGAAGGTTCATCCAATTTCTGATCAAATATGATTAAGGAAAAATAAGGCACTGAAAGTGACTCCCACTTTGTACTCTAGGTGTCTCATGTTTACTCCCACCAACTCTTGTTTACTTTTTAAAAAGTCTGTCAAACTGCTCATTGCCATGGAAGCACATAAGAATGTGAGGAGAGTCAAAAAGACATCTAAAGGAAGAAGCAGAAACCTAGACAAGTTACTTTTATCTATGAGAATCCTAAGACTGCACACACCTAGAGACTGCAAGAAAGGGACAGAAAATGAATAGTGCAAAATTTAAAATTTACCAACAGGATCTGACCAACCAAGATAAAATACCTAAAGAAACAAATATCAGATGTACCCCAAGGAAACAACTCATGAAGATCACTCTATAGTGAATGCCACAGTCCATAAACTTCACCCACAAGCACAGAACTCTCAAATTGCTTTGTAGTGGCCCCCTCTGTTTTTTTTTTTTTTGAAACAGAGTCTCACTCTGTCACACAGGCTGGAATGCAGTGGCACAATCTCGGCTCACTACAACCTTCACCTCCTTGGTTCAAGCAATTCTTGTGCCTCAGCCTCCTGAGTAGCTGGAATTACAGGAGCACGTCACCAAGCCCAGCTTATTTTTGTATTTTTAATAGAGATGGGGTTTCACCATGTTGGCCAGGCTGGTCTCGAACTCCTGACCTCAAGTGATCTGTCTGCCTCAGCCTCTGAGTGCCCTGTTTTTAAATATGAGAAGATAGCCAAGTATCAACAGAAATTTAAGAAAGCATTTATTATGAAAGACAGACCAAAACAAACTAAAAGAAAAAAGTAACTTAGAAGAATAAAGAGGCTTACAGATAAAGACGTAAGTTTTAAAAAGGAGCATTAAAAAAGAGAGATAAGACATAACCTCTACAGACACTAAAAATTAATATAATAAAATTCTGTATATTTTAGGTGAATTTCTCTGGTTTGAGGTTACAACTTATGAAGCTGGTTAACTGATGTTCTCTGTCAGAAAATGCCTTCTAACTTAAGTATTTATATTTTCTAGTTTCTGTATTGTTTCATACATTAAATGAGTCAATAATACCAATTTAAAAAAGAATATTCAGAGAACAAAAAAGAACTCTAGAAACACATATATTTTGATAGCAGAACCAAACAACTTAACGCAAAGACAAAATTGAAGAAAGCTTTCAGAACGAAAAAGGCAAGGATAGAAAACCGGAGAGCAGGCTGAGTGTGGTGGCTCACACCTGTAATTCCAGCACTTTGGGAGGCTGAGGCGGGTGGATTCCTTGAGCTCAGGAGTTTGAGATTAGCCTGGGAAACATGGTGAAACCCCATCTCTACAAAAATACAAAATTAACCAGTCATGGTGGCGCATGCCTGTGGTCCCAGCTACTCTGGAGGCTGAGGTGAGAGGATTGCCTGAGTCCACAAAATCAATGCTGCAGTGAGCCGAGATCATGCGACTGCACTCCAGCCTGGGCGACAGAGGGAGACCCTGTCTCAAAAAAAAAAAAAAAAAAAAAAAAAAAAGAGAGTAAAGGCACAAAAACTTATAGTCCAAGAATAGTCCAAGAGTTCTAGTGTCTAACTAATAGAAGTTCTAGAAAGGTAGAACAGAGAGAACTGAGGGGAGGATGGCATCAATACATTAATTCAAGAAAATTTCATAGATGGAAAGTGTCTAGGCCAGAAGCGGTGGCTCACCTGTAATCCCAGCACTTTGGGAGGCTGAGGAGGGCGGATCACCTGAAGTCGGGAGTTCGAGACCAGCCTGACCAACATGGAGAAACCCCATCTCTACTGAAAACACAAAATTAGCCACACGTGGTGGTGCCTGCCTGTAATCCCAGCTACTCAGGAGGCTGAGGCAGGATAATCACTTGAACCCGGGAGATTGCGCCATTGCACTCCAGCCTCAACAAGAGCGAAACTCTGTCTCAAAAAAAAAAAAAAAAAAAAAAAAAAGGGTGTAGCAAATGCCCAAGTCACATCATTAGTGCATTTACAGAATATCAAAGATAAAGAAAAGCGAAAAGCTTCCAGAGGTTAAACAAGTCATTATACAAAGGGTCAAATCAGAATAGGAAAAAAAATCAGAATAAATCAAATTCAAAAGGAACCCTGGAGGGTAGGAGACAATTTAGCAGGGCCTTTAAAATTTTCAGGGAAACAATTCCTGAAACAAGCTAAAAAATATTTGCTTTCTTAAGAAACTAAGGAAAATATGGCTTCATCAAAATGACAGAGAAAACCAAGAAAGGGGATGACATGGGATATAGCAAGCAAGAAACAGCTGAAGGGAGTCCCCTGAGTGACAGTGAAGGAAGATCCCAAGACAATAGCTCTTTAACAGGTCTGGAGAGTGACTAGTCCAGGGTCCAGGCTAGAGCAGGTCACAAAGCTCAGGAAGAGATTTTCTTTTAAAAAGATAAAATTCATAGAATACCTAGTGTGTTTATATGGAAAGGAGATTTATACAATTAGAGGGAGATTTTGGGGTCAAATTCATGAGAAGCACAGAAAATCTAAGCAAATGACAAAAATCCAAGTACTGACATCAAGAAAAATTAAAGGTAGTACTGGAAGAAAAAAGTAGTCATAGTATAACTCATGGCTTCATTGCAAGTAGTGCTGATATGGTCATAACAATGAAAGCACATGCTAACACCCAATATAATTTACCTGGGAGGATGGGGGAACAAGAGTATGTATATCCGGATAGTCAGGCACGAAATGTTGAGAAACAACAAAACTGTCATTTTCCGTAGTGGAAAGTGGATAAATAATGCTAAAATGGAAATATTACGACATAGCCACAATTTGCTTTTTAGAAATACCAAGATGAATACCAAATAAATAAGCTAAAAAGGATTGAAAATAGTTTTCTCTGGGGAGTAGAAAATAGGGGGACAGGGAGTGGTGCTCTTCATTAGAAACTAGATAGACTGTGTTTTTTGTTTTTTTTTTTGAGATGGAGTTTCGCTCTTGTTGCCCAGGCTGGAGTGCGATGGCATGATCTTGGCTCACCGCAATCTCCACCTCCTGGGTTCAAGCAATTCTCCTGCCTCAGCCTCCTGAGTAGCTGGGATTACAGGCATGCACCACCATGCCCGGCTAATTTTTGTATTTTTAACTGGAGATGGGGTTTCTCCATGTTGTTCAGGCTGGTCTCAAACTCCCGACCTCAGGTGATCCGCTTGCCTTGGCCTCCCCAAGTGCTGTGATTACAGGTGTGAGCCACCTTGCCCGGCTGACTGTGATTCTTTAAATGATGAACACATACAACTTAATAAAAATAAAGACTAACTTTAAGAAGAGAGTGCTAAGGTTTTGTTTTGTTTTAAAAAACAATTGACAAACCATTAAAGGAAAAGAAAATTAACATTATGCAAGCACAGAGGCTGTCTGCAAAAGATCGTTAATATTTGCAAAGAGACTGAGCTGCAGATAAATATATGTATAATATATAGTTTACATGTGTCTTTTTTTTGGTTTTCTTTTTTTGCTATCTTGTGATCAGACTCTCTTCCCAAAGAGAGTCTCTACCTTGTGGAAGGCAGTGACCGCTTTGCACTACAGCAGCTAGAAAGGCCAGATCCTTTTCTCCCAGCCCTGGCATAATCAGGGGTGAGCACAAGAAGGCCTAGCCTTGGACACTTGCTGCCCAGTTCTGGGGTCCTGAAGCTACAGGACTTGCGAGGGAGTTGGAAGTTCTTCAGGGTGGGGGCAGCAGGGGCATGCCAACCTGCCCTTTCCTACTGTGTGGTCTTTGCTACAGACCCTGTCCTTCAACTTCCAGGCAGTTCCAAAAGCCTCAGATACCCTTTCCCATTGTTTGAATAGCTTGCAGTGAAGAACCCTAAACAACACAGCTGACTGGAATCATCATGTGTGTAATAACACTATATTTTACCCTCTGGAGAGATTCTGTCTAGGTTTTGCTGCTATACGAGAAAAGTCTCGGCTGGGCGTTGTGGCTCACGCCTGTAATCCCAGCACTTTTGGAGGCCGAGGCGGGCGGATCACGAGGTCAAGAGATCAAGACCATCTTGGCCAACATGGTGAAACCCCGTTTCTACTAAAAATACAAGAATTAGCTGGGCGTGGTGGTGTGCGCCTGTAGTCCCAGCTAATCAGGAGGCTGAGGCAGGAGAATCGCTTGAACAGAGGAGGCGGAGGTTGCAGTGAGCAGTGAGCCAAGATCGTGCACTGCACTCCAGCCTGGCGACAGAGCAAAATTCCGTCTCAAAAAAAAAAAAAAAAGAAAAGTCTCAAAATATAACAAAGGGTTATTCAGCAGAGTGCCTGCAATGTGATGAGGAGTCTATCTTTCTGTGCACTCAACCTGCTTGTGGGCATCCCTGCATGAATGTACTGTTGCTTTCAGATCACATTGGTCGTGTCATTCTCCCCTCAGGGTGTGCAATTCCTAACAAACTCTCCTTCTATGCTCGATACATCTCCAGACAGTGCCGTTCCTCTCCACCCGTGTGATCTGCCTTCCTCTGGTTCATATTTTCAAACTCCACTTTTTTCTTTTTTAAACAACTAAATTCAAAAGCAAGTTCACATACTTGCTTAGGTCATGTCTCACAATTATAATTACTATAAATATGCTCACACATCCCAGGGTCTCTATATGTTAAGAGAAAGCTTCCCAACGGCAGAAGGAAAACAACAGATACTACTGCTCTATCAATCCCCTCTGAGCTCAGATCTAAACTGTCCCAGGCAGCTAAGCCCAAGGTTTTCTGAAGACATAGTCCTCATTCGACCTTCTCTGAACAAGCTTTTCATTCCTTCACAGCCGATAGTGTCCTATGTACCCACTACGGCAACATGGACATCAGACTTTCTTAAATTAAACAATAAGACTAAACAAAACTAAAATGACTTCTACAGTTCCAGGCTCACAGGCAGGTGAGGCATTCTAGCAAAACTAGAAAAGTCCCGGAGGGTCCCTGCACAAAGCTGCAGCTGGAGCAGACTGAACTTCCAGAAAAAGCACTACTGTGACTGGCAGAGGTCAGAAAAGCAAAGCCTGGGGCCAGGACTTACTCTTCAATCTATGTATTAAATGATAAAAAAGAAAGACGTTTTAAATTAGTCTTCTATCTGGCATTTAGTGAATAGTAAATTTAAGCTCCCTTTAAGGGAGAGAAGTAGCTAAAAATACATGGTTGATTTCCACAACATGAATGTCTTTTCTCTGTAAATAACCAGGTTAAGGACTTAATTGCTTTTCTTTTTTTTTTTTTTTGGAGACAGAGTTTCGCTCTTGTTGCCCAGACTGGAGTGAATGGCACGATCTCGGCTCACCACAACCTCCGCCTCCCGGGTTCAAGTGATTCTCCTGCCTCAGCCTCCTGAGTATTTGGGATTACAGGCATGCGCCACCATGCCCGGCTAATTTTGTATTTTTAGTAGCGATGGGGTTTCTCCACGTTGGTCAGGCTGGTCTCGAACTTCCAACCTCAGGTGATCTGCCTGCCTCGGCCTCCCAAAATGCTGGGATTACAGGCGTTGAGCCACCGTGCCCGGCCCTAATTGCTTATCTTTTTGGGAATCACATAAAAATATATTCTATAAAATATATTTATATGTTTGGCCAGTTCGATATACAGTTATTCCTGCATGTGCCCTAATCTGGAAAATTATCTACCAGTATCTATATCATGTGCTTCATTTTATAATCCTTGCACATTTTAATCCTTAACAAGTTTTGTAAGATTTTATCCTCAATACAGCATTAGAGAAATACAAAGAGAGCTCCATCCAAGGATGTTGGGATTGAGGCCATTGAAGGCCCCTCTAAGTTCTGTAATTTTAGGGGTGAAAAGGAAGCCCTTAGTTTATGGTAGAAATGCAGCAATTTGGGAACATCTTTATAAAATGGAAATCCATAATAGTCTATTAGTAAGGAGAAATAAAAGTTATTATGGTAGATGTCTTAAAATAATAACAATGAGAAAAGCTGGTCCTCAAAAGAGGAAACTTCAAGTTGACTTCTGAGGAGCCAAAAAAAAAAAAAAAAAACCAAAAAAAAAAAACCGAGGAAACATTTGGCTAAAAATGCTAGAAATGAAAGGCAAGCTTTGATGATTGGTCATCATCTGGCTAAAAACATATTTGTTTTAACAGCTTACTGCTAACCAGATTTTTTAGAGAAAAAGAGCCCGAGTTTTAAGACTCAAAGGTCAAGTCACTTCCAATCTTGAGAGGAGGATTAGGTGGACAGGCTTTAAAGGAGGGGCTGGAGTACTATTTATAAGTTCTACCCTCTGGGTCAGCCAGGTCTTTGTTCATTTAAAAGCTCCCTGGTGATTTATACGAAGGATGAGCACAAAGGAACATTCCTTTCCTATGGGAAGCCTCCTGCTTAGAGGAGATCGGGCCCTGGTACCCTCTAATTTGGAACCAGGCAAACATAAGGAAGCACTTTCGTATGTAAAATAAGAATATCTTAAAAATAAGCTTCAGAACAAAACCAATAGTTTGCAAAGTATTAAGCGTTAGGAAAGGTAAAAAAGGAAGTAAATATTCCATAAATATTATGGAAGAATGGGTGACACTTGGCTCAACACAGGTTACACAAATCCTCTTGTGTCTTACAGAACAGTTGTGACCTGGTGTGATTTCGATGCAGTCTGGTGCAGGAGCTGGGGGCAGACTTGAGGTACAGAAGGCAGTGAAAGAGGTGGGTGGTAGAATGGGAAGGGAAGGATTGGGGATCAGAAGAGATCAGTTAGATGAACGGGGTACTAGGTAAATTTCCTTGAGAGATGTGAAAGTAGAAAACAGGATAATAAAATGATTTGAACCAAGCTTGTCCAACCCATGGCCTCTGGGCTGCATGTGGCCCAACACAAATTTGTAAACTTTCTTATAACTTTCTAATTTATTTTTTAGTTCATCAGCTATCGTCAGTGTATTTTATTTTTTAATTTTTATTTTACTTTATTTTATTTTTGAGACGGAGTCTCAATCTGTTGTCCAGGCTGGAGTGCAGTGGTGCAATCTTGGCTCACTGCAACCTCCACGTCCCAGGTTCAAGCGATTCTCCTGCCTCAGCATCCTGAGTAGCTGGGATTACAGGTGCCCGCCCTCATGTCCGGCTAATTTTTTGTATTTTTAGTACAGACGGGGTTTCACTATGTTGCCCAGGCTGGTCTCAAACCCCTGACCTCAAGCAATCCACCTGCCTCGGTCTCCCAAAGTGCTGGGATTACAGGCGTGAGCCACGGTGCCTGGCCCGTTGGTGTATTTTACATGTGCTCCAAGATAATTCTTCTTCCAATGTGGCCCAGGGAAGCCAAAAGATTGGACACCCCTGTTAAAGTAGTTTGTAACAATCATCTATGAGTATTTTGGAATGAGTACACTGGTTCTGAGAGACTTGATTAGTTTTAAATGGAAATAGTCAACATCATTTTTTATATAATAAACAGATCCACACCACATGCCCGTACCTCACTGGCCTGTTGAAGGAGGAAGAAAGAGAAATCAGGGTAAGAGAACAGAGAATGAGAGGGAATGGGGAAGACAAAAAGCAGAAAGAGAAAAGAAACACGGGGGACACACACAGGAGAGACACAGGGACGGAGTGAAGGGGAAAAAAAAACTGAGAAAAAACACAGAAAGGCCCACATACAACTCAGAACCAAGAGACAGAGCCAGGACAGAAGGCAACAAAAAGGAAGAGTCTCCAAAAATTTGGAGATAAGATCCCATACAGTTTTCTTTCTACTTTAATATTGTATAGCTGTCTGGGTTAGTGAGTTTCATAAGACAGTTTGAAATTGATGAGCACAGGAGGAAGATTAAGTATTCCAAGTGTTAAGCTCCTCTGAAAATGTTAATTGGCTGGTTCATAGTTTCGTGTAATTTATCATCCAAACGATGATACTTTTTTTCTTTTGAGATGGAGTTTCGCTCTTTGTTGCCCAGGCTGGAGTGCAGTGGTGCGATCTCGGCTCACTGCAACCTCCACCTCCCGGGTTCAAGCGATTCTCCTGTCTTAGCCTCCTGAGTAGCTGGGATTACAGGCATGCGCCACCACACCTGGCTAATTTTTGTATTTTTAGTAGAGATGGGGTTTCACCATGTTGGCCAGGCTGGTCTTGAACTCCTGACCTCAGGTGATCCGCCTGCCTCGTCCTCCCAGAGTGCTGGGATTACAGGCGTGAGCCACCACACCCGACCTATGATACTTTAAAGAATGAGTGTGCTAACTGGAGAACACATTTAAATGAGCTGGTTCACAAAATGTGCTAGAACAGTCCTTGGCATTAGTAAGCCATGTGTTAGCTATTATTATTATCAATGACAATTAATTCTTTATTGTCTCCCATCTAGCATTCTGACTGGTTTTCCTTCCTTCTATTCTTGCCTCCTTCTCCATTCTCTTCATAGAAGGAAAGGGTCTTTTAAAACTGTAAGTTAGATGTCAATCCCTGGCTTTCCTCTGCACTTAAAAAAATCGAGTTCTTTCCATGGTCTACAAGGCCCCTCAATCACTATGCCCTAGGCACAAAAGCCTCTTAACTCTTTCTCCAATACACTAATACCTCTTCTCACCTGCACCAAGCAGCCTGAGTACTCTTAACCTTATTCTTCACAGCCTCAGGTCCTGGTGTCAGTGGCACCTCCCTTGAGAGGTTCTTGGGAACACTGAGTCCACAATGGGTTCTGAATGCACTATTGCTTCTTCCTCATTTTCTCTTGCCGCCGCCATGTAAGAAGAGGCTTTCACTTCCCGCCATGATTCTGAGGCCTCCCCAACCATGTGGAACTGTAAGTCCAATTAAAGCTTTTTTTTTTTTTTGTTCCCAGTTTCGGGTATGTCTTTATTAGCAGCATGAAAACAAACTAATACAGTAAATTGGTACCAGTAGATTGGGGGCGTTGCTGAAAAGATACCTGAAAATGTGGAAGCAACTTTGAAACTGGGTAACAGGCAGAGGTTGGAACAGTTTGAAGGGCTCAGAAGAAGACAGGAAAATGTGGGAAAGTTGGAACTTCCTAGAGACTTGTTGAATGGCTTTGCCCAAAATGCTGATAGCAATATGGACAATAAAATTCAGATGGAGATGAGGAACTTGTTCGGCACTGGAGCAAAGGTGACTCTTGTTATGTTTTAGCAAAGATACTGGTGGCATTTTGCCCGTGCCCTAGAGTTTTCTGGAACTTTGAACTTGAGAGAGGTTTAGGGTATCTGGTGGAAGAAATTTCCAAGCAGCAAAGCATTTAAGAGATAACTTGGGTGCTGTTAAAGGCATTCAGTTTTATAAGGAAAGCAGAGCATAAAAGTTTGGAAAATTTGCAGCCTATGTGATAGAAAAGAAAAACCAATTTTCTGGGGAGAAATTCAAGCCAGCTGCAGAAATTTGCATAAGTAGCAAGGAGCCTAATGTTAATCCCCAAGACCATGGAGAATGTGTCTCAAGGCCACATCAGAGAACTTCCCTGCAGCCCCTCCCATCAAGGACCCAGAGGCCCAGGAGGAAAAAGTGGTTTCACGGGCTGGGCCCAGGTTCCCCATGCTGTGTGCAGCCACTTGGTGCCGTGTCCCAGCTGCTCCAGCCGTGGCTAAAAGGGGCCAATGTACAGCTCGGGCTGTGGCTTCAGAAGGTGGAGGTCCCAAGCCTTAGCAGCTTCCATGTGGTGTTGAGCACGCGGGTGCACAGAAGTCAAGAATTGAGGTTTGGGAACCTCCACCTGGAGTTTAGATGTATGGAAATGCCTGGATGCCCAGACAAAAGTTTGCTACAGAGGCAGGGCCCTCATAAAGCGCCTCAGCTAGGGCAGTGAGTAAGGGAAATGTGGGGTTGGAGCGCCCACACAGAGTCCCTACTGGGGCACTGCCTAGTGGAGCTGTGAGAAGAGGTCCACTCTCCTCCAGACCCCAGAATGGTAGATCCACCAACTTGCACCGTGCACCTGGAAAAGCCGCAGACACTCAACGCCAGCTGGTGAAAGCAGGCAGGAGGGAGGCTGTACCCTGCAAAGCCACAGGGGCGGAGCTGCCCAAGACCATGAGAACCTGCCTCTTGCATCACCGTGACCTGTTTGTGAGACCTGGAGTCAAAGGAGCTCATTTTGGAGCCTTAAAATTTGACTGCCCTGCTGGATTTCAGACTTGCATGGGCCCTGTAACCCCTTTGTTTTGGCCAATTTCTCCCATTTGGAATGGCTGTATTTACTCAATACATGTACCCCCACTGTATCTAGGAAATAACTAGTTTGCTTTTGATTTTACAGGCTCATAGGCGGATGGGACTTGCCAAGGCAAGGCGAAGTCTCAGATGAGACTTTTTTTTTTTTTTTGAGATGGAGTCTCACTCTGTTTTATTTTTTTTTGAGATGGAGCCTCACTCTGTTCAGGCTGGAGTGCAGTGGTGTGATCTCAGCTCACTGCAATCTCTGCCTCCTGGGTTCAAGTGATTCTTCTGCCTCAGCCTCTCAAGTAGCTGAGATTACAGGCACCTGCCACCACGCCCGACTAGTTTTTTGTATTTTTTAGTAAAGATGGGGTTTTACCATATTGGGCAGGCTGGTCTTGAACTCCTGACCTCAGGTGATCCAGCTGCCTTGGCTTCTCAAAGTGCTGGGATTACAGGCGTGAGCTACCGTGCTAGGCCTCAGATGGGACTTTGGACTGTGGACTTTTGGGTTAATGTTGAAATGAGTTAAGACTTTGGGGGATTGTTGGAAAGGCATGACTGGTTTTGAAGTGTGAGGACACGAGATTTAGAGAGGCCGGGGCAGAATGATATGGTTTGGCTATGTCCCCACCAAAATCTCAACTTGAATTGTATCTCCCAGAATTCCCAAGTGTTGTGGGAGGGATTTAGGGGGGAGGTAATTGAATCATGGGGGCTGGTGATTCTCGTGCTATTCTTGTTAAGTCTCACGAGATTTGATGGGATTATCAGGGGTTTCCGCTTTTGCTTCTTCCTCATTTTCTCTTGCTGTTGTCATGTAAGAGCCTTTCGCCTCCCGCCATGATTGTGAGGTCATCCCAGCCATGTGGAACTGTAAGTCCAATTAAACCTTTTTCCCCCGTTTCAGGTGTGTCTTTAAGCAGTGTTAAAACAAACTAATACAACCTACTATGTACCAGGTATTAATGTCAAAGTTGCATCTAAAAATTTTGGGCAATGTTTCATTTAAAATGACAGGTGGTATAGAGGGGGACAATATCTTTAAATTCATATATTATTTGATAAAATTTATGGTCTTAGTTATATATGTGAAAATATATGTCTATTTCATCCATATCACATTTTTTTTGTTTGTTTGTTTTTTAGACAGAGTCTCACTCTGTTTCACTCACTCGCTTTGTTGCCCAGGCTGGAGTGCGATCTCAGCTCACTGCAACCTCCTCCCGGGTTCGAGAGATTCTACTGCCTCAGCCTCCCAAGTAGCTGGGATTACAGGCGTGTGCCACCATGCTCATCTAATTTTTTTTTTTTTTTTTCAGTATAGACTGGGTTTCACTGTGTTGGCCAGGCTGGTCTCGAACTCCTGAGCTCAAGTGATCTGCCCACCTTGGTGTTCCAAAGTGCTGGAATTACAGGAGTGAGCCACCATGCCTGGCCTCACATCACTTTTTAAAAATATTTTTTCACTGCAAAGATGACAGACTGCATTATATTCAGGGTTACCTTGTATATGGACATTATTCTCATAATTTTATGGGTTCCTTCTAGTTAGAACCAAATAACTTATTCACTCATCTCCTTCAAAATAGTTCATATGCAAGTTGACACTTCTTAATGATACTGAGATAATCCTCTAATGATATTACCCCAAATCCTCATTACCAATCTAGGGATGGAAAATCTAAAACATTTCAATTCATAACAATTCACCAAGAAATAAATTGTTTTATCAGGTGTTATTCTATTCTAGTCTTTTTTTTTTTTAAAAATAAACCTTTATTTTAGAATAGTTTTTTCTTTTTTTTTGAGACAGGGTCTTGCTTCATTGCCCAGGCTGGACTGCAGTGTTGCAATCACTGCTCATTGCAGCCTTGAGCTTCCAGGCTCAATTGATCCTCCCATTTCAGCCTCCTGAGTAGCTGGACTATAGGCACTTACCACCTCGTGTGGCTAATTTTTTAAAAACATTTTTTATAGAGATGGGGTCTCACTATGTTGTCCAGGCTGGTCTCAAGTGATCCTCCCACCTTGGCTTCCCAAAGTACTGAGATTACAGGCGTGAGCACTGTGCCCAGTCAAGAACAGCTTCAGATTTATAGAAAAGTTGCAAAATAGTAGAGTTCTCATTTATCACACACCCAGTTTACTCTATTATTAACATCTTACATTTGTCACAACTAATGAACCAATATTGATGTTATTGCTCCTCTTGGATGTGAGAGATTCTCAGACTTTCCTTGTTTTTGATGACCTTGACAGTTTTGAGGAGAACTGGTCAGGTATTTTGTAGGATATCGATAAACTGATATTTGATGTTTTTCTTATTATTAGACTGGAGTTATGGGTTTTTTGGGAGGAAGACCACAGAGATAGTATCATTTTTTTTTTTTTTTTTTTTTTTTTTGAGACGGAGTCTCGCTCTGTCGCCCAGGCTGGAGTGCAGTGGCGCGATCTCGGCTCACTGCAAGCTCCGCCTCCCGGGTTCACGCCATTCTCCTGCCTCAGCCTCCCGCGTAGCTGGGACTACAGGCGCCCGCCACCACGCCCGGCTAATTTTTTGTATTTTTTAGTAGAGACGGGGTTTCACTGTGTTAGCCAGGATGGTCTCGATCTCCTGACCTCGTGATCCGCCCGCCTCGGCCTCCCAAAGTGCTGGGATTACAGGCGTGAGCCACCGCGCCCGGCCGATAGTATCATTTTTATCACATCAATATCAAGGATACATGCTATCAACATGACTGATTGATGCTGATGTTAACCTTCATCACCTGGTTGAGGGTAGTCTGTCAGTTTCTTCCATTGTGAAGTTACTCTTTTCCTCTCCTTTCTACACTGTCCCCTTTGGAAGGGAGTTACTAAATTCGGCACAACTTAAGGGGTGGTGAATTATGCTCTACTTCCTTGAGGGATAAATAACTATATGAATTACTTGGAATTATACACTGGAGATTTATCTCTTCTCCCCATTTGTTTTATTCAATCATTTATTTATATCAGTCCAGCTTTTTTTAATCAAATGACTGTGCTCTGATACCTAAATTTTTATCACCAAGATGAAAGTATTTTAACACTAAGAAATCTGCTTAGAAATATTTATTTGAGATGCTTACATGTAAGTCTCAGGAATTCATTTGAGTTATGGGGTAAGACAGAAACCACAGGGTATGTTAGTTTATAGTCAGAAGGAAAAGCTGAGAGAGGGGAAAATATAGTTGGTTTAGAGCAGAACACCTGCTGTGGAGTCCAAGTTCTATCATGTAGCAGCTGTGATCTTAGATCAGTCATTTAACCTGCCTGAGATTTAATTTGTAAACAACGGATAATATGAAGGCCTTACAGTTGTTCCAGGATTATATGAAATGCCTACAAAAATGGTTTAGAGATTATAAAACACGATATAAGCAAGTGTAGGACATCATTATACCATAATTCTTCAGGATTGAAGGAGGCAAATTATGGAAGTGACTTTTTATGAACAACTTCAAATTCTCTAATAAAAGCATATATTATTATCTTATTCTTTCTCTAAAATCTTCAAAAAGGAAAACACAACTGAAAGCTTATTTGTATTAATGTTTGACTTGAGTTTTATTCACTCAAAACCTTGTAATTCCTGGAAAACCTGCTGCAATCTTTTGTGCTGCTCATATATTAATCTTCATCTCTTTGCTCATCCTCTTTTGTTTTAGAGATAAGGCCTAATTCTACTTTTATACTTGTATTATATATATATTAAATATTAAGATAGATATATACAGAGCAGAAATTATATTTGAGAGATTTGAGTTTGTTTTTTTTTTTTTTTGAGACGGAGTCTCACTCTGTCGCCCAGGCTGGAGTGCAGTGGCGCAATCTCAGCTCACTGCAAGCTTCGCCTCCCAGTTCACCCATTCTCCTGCCTCAGCATCTCGAGTAGCTGGGACTACAGGCACCCGCCACCACGCCTGGCTAATTTTTTGTCTTTTTAGTAGAGACGGGGTTTCACCGTGTTAGCCAGGATGGTCTCAATCTCCTGACCTCGTGATCCGCCCGCCTCGGCCTCCCAAAGTGCTGGGATTACAGGAGTGAGCCACCGCACCCGGCCTTCTCTTTTATATTACTGATCCAACAGCCTCCCAACTCATTTTTCTCCTCCAGTCTCTGGTCCATTGTTTCTCAAAGGGTGGTTCCATGACCTTGTTAAAAATGCTGTTTCGGCCGGGAGCGGTGGCTCACGCCTGTAATCCCGGCACTTTGGGAGGTCGAAGTGGGCGGATCACGAGGTCAGGAGATCAAGACCATCCTGGCTAACACAGTGAAACCCCGTCTGTACTAAAAAATACAAAAAAAAAAAAAAAGAAAAAAAAAAAAATTAGCTGGGCGTGGCGGCATGCGCCTGTAGTCCTAGCTACTCCGGAGGGTGAGGCGGGAGAATGGCGTGAACCTGGGAGGCGGAGCTTGCAGTGAGCCGAGATCGTGCCACTGCAGTCCAGCCTGGGCGACAGAGCAAGACTCTGTCTCAAAAAAATAAATAAATAAATAAATAAAAATAAATAATAAAAAATAAAAATATAAAAAGCCACTAGCTTTCACATAGATGAGCTTTTGCATGGAAATAAATTAAATAACAAATAAAAAACGTAAAAAAACCCTCTAGTCTGGTTTTTACAATCTAATACACTGTGACCAGAGTGCCAGTCCTAAAATACAAACTGGATCATATCATTACCTCCTCTTCAAAAACCTTCAATAGGTTTTCACTGTTCAGAGAAAAGTGCTAACTTCTTAGCTTAGTATTGAAAGTTTACATTGTGGCTCAAAGATCTCTCTGGCTTCCCTTTCTGTTTTACACTCCTTCCTACACCCATTCTCATCCAGGCACAGTGAATATACTATGCACATATGCACCTCTATGCACTCTGGTGAGCTTGCACACTCTTGTGTGAAGCTTCTCATAAGACTTCAAACATCAGCAACATCAAAAGAGTTGAGTGGCCTTTCAGGGACCCAATCAAGTGTTATGATGACCATAGGACCACATCAGACAAAGATGATAAAGGAGGGAGGAATAAACCTCTCCCTAACTTAGAGGATCCCTGTGGAGGTAACCATGACAGAGGAAAATGGGAGTAACAAAGACAGCAATTATTGTTATCAGAGGCTGGCTACAATTGCCCCAGATGTACCATGTACCAACTGCAGAGTAAAGCCAGCCATATCACCCCAAGAGAATCTCTCTAAAACAAATCATCTCAATAGTCTTCACTTCCATTGCTGTGAGAAGAAAATGGCTTTTGTCTTTTTTTTTTTTTTTTGAGACGGAGTCTCCCTCTGTCGCCCAGGCTGGAGTGCAGTGGTGCGATCTCAGCTCACTGCAACCTCCACCTCCCAAGTTCTAGTGATTATCCTGCCTCAGCCTCCTGAGTAGCTGGGGTTACAGGCGCCCGCCACCATGCCTGGCTAATTTTTTTTTTTTTTTTTTTTTTTTGGTATTTTTAGTAGAGACAGGGTTTCACAATGTTGGCCAGGCTGGTCTTGAACTCCTGACCTCAAATGATCCACCTGCCTCAGCCTCCCAAAGTGCTGGCATTACAGGTGTGAGCCACCACGCCCAGCCTTCTTTTGTCTTTTTTTTTGTATGAGAATGCCATTAATGCCATGCAGCAAAACTTATTCCAAAGAATGGCAGTTTCTCATTGTGTGATGAGACTAAGAGAAAGGTAATAAAGTAGACTGGTTAAGTGCCCTGGCCAAGGTTACAGAGCAACGATAAAAGGATAATCTTCTTCTTCTTGCTCTGCTATCACCTTTCTTATCCTCTCTTCCAAAGACTAAATTTTACCCTTATTTCTTACAATGAACTACATGTTTATGTCCCCTCCAAATTCATACATTGAAATCCTAACCCCCAATGTGATGGTATTAGGAGGTGGGCTTTGGGAGGTGATGAGGCCATGAGGGTGGAATCTTCATGAATGGGATCAGTGACCTACAAAAGGGACCCCAGAGAGCTTTCTCCTCTCTTTGAACCACATAAGGATACGAGAAAACAGTAGTCTGCAACCTGGAAGAAGGCTCTCACCAAATCTTGAACATGCTGGTACCCTGATCTCAGACTTCCAACCTCCAGAGCTATGAGAAATGTTTCTGTTGTATATAAGCCACCCAGTCTTTGGCACTTTGTTACAGCAGCCCAAAATGACAAAGATATCTCTACTATAAATTTTTAAAATTACAGTGCTTTTTTTCATAATGAAATAAAGAACAACTTACTTGTAAAAAGACCCAGAAAAACTAAGTCTTAAGCACTTCTATAAACACCAAAGCGCTCAAACCAATGACAATTCTGATTTCAGTCATAGGCTCCCAATTCTGGGGAAGCTGATTGCTTATGAAAGTGATTCACGCCGAGCCTGTAATCCCAGCACTTTGGGAGGCTGAGGTGGGAGGGATCACTTGAGGTCAGGAGTTCAAGATCAGCCTGGTCAACATGGTGAAACCCTGTCTCTATGAAAATACAAAAGTTAGCCAGGCATGATGCCCAATATTTATTTTCCTCCCACACAAGATCTCTAAAAAAAAAGTTGGCTGGGCACGGTGGCTTATGCCTGTAATCCCAGCACTTTGGGAGGCTGAGGTGGGCGGATCAACTGAGGTCAGGAGTTCCAGACCAGCCTAACCAACATGGAGAAACCCCGTCTCTACTAAAAATACAAAATTAGCTGGGTGTGGTGGCGCATGCCCGTAATCCCAGCTACTCAGGAGGCTGAGGCAGGAGAACCACTTGAACCTGGGAGGCGGAGGTTGCAGTGAGCTGAGATCGTGCCATTGCACTCCAGCCTGGGTGACAAGAGCAAAACTCCATCTCAAAAAAAAAAAAAATTATATATATAAAGCCTATTTCTCTGAAAATAAAAACTGTGCACTTCTGAAACTTTTATGTACAGATTCTGGTAGAGAAATGATTAAAAGAGGTAAAAATGTGATGACAGAGCTTTTCTCTTGCAGAATAATCCACTGTGCATCTTTATAAAAGTTCCCTAATTACAGAACATTTCTCTTTTCTTTTCATTGTAAAGAGACCATTAGCAAAATTACTCTCTTCCCCTATAATGCAAGCAGACTGGGGCAAGAACAGAACAGTTTTGGGGGCAGACCATTTCTTTTGTTGAAGTTGTTGGAGTGGTATTTATTCCCAAAGGTTTGGGCAAGAAGACATATTTGATTTTGATTACAACATAGCTTGGCCATCATATACCACTGAAGTTTTCAAGATGTTGCTCTAAGGATTTTCCAGCTTTCCACATCATAATGTACATATTAATGCAGAGGAAACTCAAACTGTAAGAGATATTGGTTGTCTTGAAGCACAATTCCAACCAAATCAATGGTTTATTTATTTATTAAAGACAGGGTCTCACTCTGTCGCCTAGGCTGGAGTGAATGGCACAGCTGAAGTTCACTGCAGCCTTGAACTCCTGGGTGCCAGCAATTCTTCCCACCTCAGCTTCTTGAGTAGCTAGGACTATGGGTGCAAACTACTAAACCTGGCTTTTTTTTTTTTTTTTTTTTTTTTTTTTTTTTTGAGAGACAGGGTCTCTCTCTGTTGTTCTAGGCTGATCTCTATCTCCTGGCCTGAAGTGATCCACCTACCTTGGCCTCCCAAAGTGTTGAGATTATAGGCATGAGCCACCACACCTGGCCCTAAACCAAAGATTCAAAGAGAAAGTTTAGAAATATAACTCCAGCCACAGGTTGCAATCCAAACATCATTAAGAATTCCCTGTGGTGAAGCATCTTCTGAGAAAGTGAAGTCAAGCTCTATGTGTTAGGTTTAAGTGCTCAAAAAAAAAAAAAAAAAAAAGATAGTATTCAATTGACTATTGTTGTAAAAGCCTTAGAGAAGGGCTAATCTAACCTTGCTTCCAGATATCTTTTCTTTTTTTGAGACAGGTTCTCACTCCCGTTGCCCAGGCTGGAGTGCAGTGGTACGATCACAGCTCACTGCAGCCTCAACTTCCTGGGCTCAGGTGATCCTCCCACCTCAGCCTCCTGAGTATGTGGGGCTACAGGTGTGTGCCACCACACCTGGCTGATTTTTTATATATTTAGTAGAGACAGGGTTTTGCCATGTTGCCCAGGCTGGTTTCGAACTCCTGGGCTCAAGCAACTTGCCTGCCTCAGCCTCCCAACAGACATCTCCTTTTAAACATGTCCCCTCCTGTGGACCAGGACAATTTCCAAACACTAAAAGTTTCAAGAATTAAACGATTTATTTATTTATTTTTCTTTAGATGAGTTTTGCTCTTGTTGCCCAGGCTGGAGTGCAATGGCACGATCTCGGCTCACTGCACCCTCCGCCTCCCAGGTTCAAGCAATTCTGCTGCCTCAGCCTCCCCAGTAGGTGGGATTATAGGAGCGTGCGACCACGCCCAGCTAATTGTTGTATTTTTAGTAGAGACAGGGTTTCACCATGTTGGCCAGGCTAGTCTCGAACTCCTGACCTCAGGTGATCTGCCCGCCTCAGCCTCCCAAAGTACTGGGGTTACAGGCATGAGCCACTGCGCCCGGCTAAACAGTCAATTTCTTAAACCCCCATATCAGTATGTAAATAAAATTAAGGTAAAAATTCAGTTATCCTGGGTCAGGATTCACTTTAAACAATATAAAAGCCTATCTAATAATGTTTAATGATATGAGAAAATGTTCATAATGTATTGATATGTGAACAGGAAGAATATTTTTTAATTAAAAAGCAGTTTACAAAACATGTATAATGTGATCACAGTTATTAAAAATTATATTTACACATATATTTCCTTTACCAAAGGAATGGCTGTTACAGAAAGTTTGGAAAATAGAGGACAGTGCTTGCTTCAGCAGCACATATACTAAAATTGGAATGATACAGAGAAGATGAGCATGGCCCCTTAAAAAAAAAGAAAACAAAGGACAAAAAAGAAATAACTGTAATCTTATAACCCAGAGATTACTGGGTTTAATATTTTGATGTATATATTTCTAATTTTTGATGCACATATACTTCTCCCCAATAAATGTAATTGTAAAAGTTTTTTTTAGTCATTAGCTTTGCCTATATATCTACCTACCTACCTACCTGTCTGTCTGTCTAAAACGGCATCTTAGATAGACAGACAGATAGGTAGATAGATAGTGCAGTGGCGCACATGGCTTACTGCAGCTTCAAACTGTTGGGCTCAAGGGATTCTCCTGGCTTGGACTCCTGAGTAGCTAGGATTACAGGCACCCCCAGCTAATTTTTTTTTTTTTTTCTTGTAGAGACAAGGTCTCACTATGTTGCCTAGGCTGGCTCAAACTCCTGGGCTCGAGTGATGCCCCTACCTTGGCCTCCCAGAGTGCTGGGATTACAGGCATAAGCCACTGCATCTGGCCACATCAACTTATATATACCTTGTGTTCTAAGAAGCTAGGGCAAATTATAAGAATCATGTACAACAGTGCTTCTCAGCCTTGGCTGCCTATTAGAATCACTTGGGGAACTTCTAAAACTCCTGATTCCTGGAACTGACCTTTCAGACCAATTAGAATCTCTGGAGGTGGAACCCAGGCATCAGTATTTTTCATAGTTCCCCAAGTGATTCCACTGAAGCCAGGGTGGAGAACCACGACTTGACAAAGTGTCTCCTAATCCCTGACCCTTGAGCAAAAGGTGATTTACAACAGGGATTTCTTAAATTTTCATATGCATACCAGTCATCCGGAGATCTTGTTAAAATACAGATTCTGGTTCAGTAGGTTGGGGTGGGATCTGAGATTTTGCATTTCTAACTAGCTCCCTGATGATGCCAATGCTACTGCCCCAGGAGGAAAGAAAACTCTCATAAAGAGTGAAAAGAAAAAAATTATAGCCACTAAAGCCCATACTCTATACCACCAGACAGGAAGGGGTGGTCCACAGTGGATGAACAAAGGGTTGAGGCTGGGAAGTAAAAGACATTTCTAGGCCAGGCATGGTGGCTCACGCTTGTAGTCCCAGCACTTTGGGAGGCTGAGGCAGGAAGACTGCTTGAGGCCAGGAGTTCGACACCAGCCTGGGTAACATAGGGAGACCTCATCTCTATTAAAAAAAAAAAATTGGCCAGGCGTGATGGCACATGCCTGTAGTCCCAGCTACTTGGGAAACCGAGGTGGGAGGATTGCTTTAGCCCAGATGTCAAGGCTGCAGTGAGCTGTGTTCATGCCATTGCACTCCAGCCTGGGCGACAAAGTGAGACCCTGTCTCAAAATAAATAAATAAAGCAATTTTAAAGAGGAAAAAAAGGAAAAAGGTATTTCTAGGAAATAAGATTTTAGAGATTGGAAAGGTTTGGAATAACACATTTTTCAGGGGGAAAAACAGTCATTGGAGCTTATTATTCGTGTGTACAAAGGAAGGCAAGCAAGCATGGGGGAGAAGAGGAGTAGGCAGTGAGAGAAAAAGATCAAATGTCTAAAAAATTGTTATGGAAAAAATAAACCCTTGGCTACAGTGCTGGAAAGGGATAGAGAAGCACTATAAAGGGATCTGTGGAATCTATTTCTCTGCCAAAAACATGTTTGGGAAGCAGAAAAGCTAATAAACTGAAGTTGGTATAGATTAATAACCATCTTCCATCAACTCCCTCCTGGGGACATGAAGAGACCCCAGGAGTATAAGTCTCCCGTGGCAGTGCTTTAGGAACTAACAACAAACAGTGAACTACTGCCCAAATGCTTCTCTTTATAAGCAGTAAGAATGGCAAGAAACTCAAACATGGCATCCCTTTGTGGCTTCTTGGCAATATCCTTCTGGGAATTTCTAAACTTCCAGGCAGGCTAGAGAACAGGGAAAAAAGTGTTTTTCTCCTGAGGGCTTTCCCATAGAAATGAGAAATGTTTAGTATTTTTTAGAACAATAAGGCAAACATTTAATGTAAAGATATTCATAAGTCACTACCAGACTTTTATACCTCCAAAATAATTTCTAAAAACAATAAAATAGGAAAACCTTCATGTAAATTAGCTGGAGCAATTATTTGAATCAGCTGGTATACTTTATCAGCTGGTCCTTATCAAATGGGTCACATCCAAGTAAATTTCTGTTTAAATCAATAGAAGAAAGAAAGGGGAAGACTTTACCAAGATATGGAAAGAATTCTGTTGTCACATGATTTGTGTTACACATCGCTTAGGTATATCAAACTTTGGCAGAAATGTATACAGTCTTCACATTCAGTATCTATTTACTATATAATGATGATGGCTAAGATGTACTGAGTACTAGATAGTATGCTAATAATTTAGATATTATTCATGTATAAATTAATCCACATAACCCTATGAAATAGGCATTATTATTATAGCTCTTACATGGATGAGGAATCTGTACAGGTTTGAGGATGGTAAGTTTTTGCTTCATTTCATTGCTAAAAGGTCACAAAGCCAGTTAAGTGGTCAAGTTGGTTTTTGACTGCCTGATTCTAACATCTGTGATTTTTAACTTATATGACACCCCCAACTATCCTGCATACCCAGTTTGTACCAGGGAGAGAGTGAGGGATATAAGATGAATAAGTCATGATCCCTAAACTCATGGTACAAGACAAGTAGTTCCTCTAGCACATGAGATTAGAAAGGCATTTCCAAATGCTACAGGATACAAGATGTCAGATCAGATTATGCTGCTAGTGTATTCCACAGGTCAAAACCCATATACTTTTGGAGCCCTTGATTTTTAAGTTTTATATAACTTTAATGGGCAAAAGGCATATTTATAAAAAGGACACGCTGCAAGGCTAGTGACACTATTTTCTAGCTCAGCCAAGCTCTCCAGAAATTACTGAACCACATCAATCTATATAAAGGTGATAAAGCCCTAACAATGTCCAGGTAACAGATCTAATACCAGTTGAGTGGATGATCTCTTCCATATTCAAGTACTAGCGTGTTGCCTGATAACTTTGTCCATGAATACATTAGAATGGAGACAACAGAAATGAGTCTAAGACTAAGGTTGTGGTCTCTCTTCTGAGACCATTTCTATAAAATCTCCAAAGGCTAAACGGAAATCACATTGATTGTATTGGCCCAACAATGGCTATAAATCAATAATTCTTTATTTTTATTTTTATTTTTTTGAGATGTAGTCTCACTCTGTCGCCCAGGTTGGACTGCAGTGGCGCGATCTCGGCTCACTGCAAGCTCCGCTTCCCAGGTTCACGCCATTCTCCTGACTCAGCCTCCCGAGTAGCTGGGACTACAATGCGCCCGCCACCACGCCCGGCTAATTTTTTTGTATTTTTAGTAGAGATGGGGTTTCACCATGTTAGCCAGGATGGTCTCAATCTCCTGACCTTGTGATCCACCCGCCTCGGCCTCCCAAAGTGCTGGGATTACAGGCGTGAGCCACCAGGCCTGGCCTATAGATCAATAATTCTTAACCTGTGGTTCATTATCAATGCAGACAGATAAAGTCTTAACTATTTTGCATTTCTCAGGGCTAGCTTTCTAACAGTCTTGTTTAACTTAATTGCAGACAGCATGAGGCCAGGGAAAAGGTGAACAATATTTCTAGCCTTATCTGGCATCTAGCTATATTCATAGTTTAAAGGTAGTCCTCAAAGAAAGAAGAGGCGGGGTAAAAGAGCTAATACTTGAGTACCTACTTTCAACATATATGTCACGTGCTGTGCTAACAGTCCCTCTTTTTTATTTTTTAATCTTATTTAATACTCATACCCACATAAAATACTGGTGCTCCCAGCAGTCAAATATCTTTCTCAGGAACTCACAGCTGGTAAATAACAGAACTAACATTCAGACAGAGGTCTGTTCACACTACATACCCTTGGGAACAGAAAGGCTCCAGGGAACTGCAGGGTCCTGGGTATCTTTGTGATGACATTCCTCCAGGGCTAGAAGAGCTGAGGGAACTGATGACAGGGTGAGAAAGGCAAGCAGACTTCCTCAAATATACCATGGAAATGGCCCTTTTGCCCTTCCTAACAATGTTCTCTTGGGGATATGCTTAGTAGAGAAGGAAGATGATGTATTGAGTTATTGAATTTGTACTGATCCACATTGAAAACAAAATTCCATTTATGATAACAAAACGTCCCTGTTGTAAGTTGCACTTAAATATTGTGAGCTTAAATATTTCAAAATAATGATCTCCATTGAGTATAGCTATGTGTGTGGCTATTAAAAAGTAGACCTCCTCTTTTCTATCCCTTGAATGAAACTATTTTTTTTTTTAATCTGAAGTGGATTCAAGGACTAATGCTTTTTTTTTTTTTTTTTTTTTTTAGACACAGTCTTGCTCTGTCGACCAGGCTGGAGTGCAATAGTGCGATCTCAGCTCACTGCAACCTCTGCCTCCTGGGTTCAAGTGATTCTCCTGCCTCAGCCTCCCGAGTAGCTGGGATTACAGGCGGGCACCACCATGCCCAGCTAATGTTTGTATTTTTAGTAAGGACAAGGTTTCACCCTGTTGGCCAGGCTGGTCTCAAACTCCCGACCTCAAGTGATCCACCTGCCTCGCCCTCTCAAAGTGCTGGGATTACAGGTGTGAGCCACCACGCCTGGCCTAACAATTTGGTTTTAAGAACTGAAGACTTGTAGTGCTGTAAGCAACACAAAATTATCTTAATGGACATAGAAGGCTTGTTTGTTTCAAAGTTTTTCATAAAAATATTTCTTACCCTATTCAGCTAATCTTTTGAGAGGACACAGAGGAAACAAGAAAATCTCAGACAGAGATCCTAGGTGCAGTGGCTCACACCTGTAATCCCAGAACTTTGGGAGGCCAAGCCGGGAGGATCAGCTGAGCCCAGGAGTTCAAGACCAGACTGGGCAACATAGTGAGACCCCCATCTCTACTAAAAAAAAAAAAAAAAAAGAAAATTGCAGGCAGAGAAAGCATTTGGTGGTATGCTCCATATTGCAACATGGAAAAATGCACTGGTTCTAAGAACAGTTGTTAATATTTGAAATCAATCCTAGCTACTATAGATCTGCTCATGAGAGCAAGTTTAAATAAATAGGTTGACATCTTTGTGCAGTCATTTAAAGCAAGTTCTACATATTCAGCAAGATCAAAACTATATTTTGCAGAAATTCAGACAGAGTATTTATTAGTATTTATCTGTCTTGCTAGAGAGCCAAAGGAACAGTATTCAGAGTGAATGATGACAAAAAGTTTGTTTTACATGGAGGGTAGCATTATTGTAGTCATCTTGAGTTTCTCACTTAATCATTTCCCTCCAATTCCCCAAAGAGAGCCTCTATTCTCCTTTTTTCCTTGCCTACTACTATAATCATTCCAATCATCTCATTCATGTATTTACTGCACAAACATGTATTGAGGTACTGTGTATCAGGTGCAAATATTGGGGATTCCACAGCTGCACCACTCAGAATGTGGCCCACAGACTGGTCCTGGTCTGTGAATCCATTTGCTACCAGCCTGTGACATGTGTTTAAAATTTTTAATAACAATACAGCAGAATAATTTATTTGTTGATTTCAATAATAATTTAAAAAAACTTTTATGTCATTTTTCTTTAAAAACTTTTTTTTTCTTTTTTTTTTTTTTAGAGACAGGGTCTCACTCTGTTGCCCAGGCTGGGGTGTAGTGGTATGATTACAGCTCACTGTAACCCCAAACTTTTGGGTTCAAGTGATCTTCCTGCTTCAGCCTCCTGAGTAGCTGGGACTACAGGCATGTGCCACCATGCCTGGATAATTTTTAATTTTTGTTGTTGTTGTTGAGACAGAGTCTATGTTGCTCAGGCTGGTCTTGAATTCCTGGGCTCAAGTGATCCTCCCACTTTGGCCTCCCAAAGTGCTGGGATTACAAGCTTGAGCCACCAGGCCTGGCTTTATGTTATTTTTCTAATAATTAATCTCACTGTATTTTACAAAAATATTGGTCTATGAAGGATTAGAAGTAAAACCCCGATTCTTTTGCCAGCCATAGTTTAAGCAGCATTGTTCTAGGAAACAGGAAGAATAAGATAAGACTTTTGCTCTTGACAAGGTCTTAGTCTAGTCTTGTGTGAGTGTTCAATAAAAAATCTTGCCAGATGTAGTGGCAAGGAGTTTGATACCAGCTTGGGCAATATAGTGAGACTGTGTCTCAACAACAACAACAACAAAAAATTAGCTACATGTGGTGGTGTGTGCCTTTAATCTCAGCTACTTGGGAGGCTGAGGGCAAGATTGCACCACTGCACTACAGCCTGGGCAACAGAGTGAGACCCTGTCTCCAAAAACAACAAAAACTCCTTCCATCCTCATACACATTTCTGAGGAACACAGAAAGTTTAGGCTTTGTAAATAGTTCTGGGGAATATTAATTTTTTTCTAATGAGCTATTAATAGGTTAAAAGGACAACAGAGAAGGGTGAGATAAGAAAGGCTGTCAACAGAAACGATAGTTTGATAAAGAACAGGAAATCAACAGGCAACCAGGAAGCCAGCATGTGTAACAAATTGCTATATGCCTCAGGTGAAGAAGTCAAGATGGCAAATCAAGGCTTACTGGAGGAAGACACTGAGTCCAGTCTCTGCCATACATTCCATTCTCCAAAGTGTTGTTTGTTACAGCACCACCTCCTATCCTGGCCACTTGTTTATACCTGTGTCACAGTACTTATCGGAGAGTACCATGAATATATTAGTTTGCAAGTCAAATTCTACTGACACTATATTATTTATCTTTCTCTTCTCAGTGCTCAGCATGTAACTGACACTCAAATATGTGTTGAATCACACTAAGCAATAGAGGGAGAGTTCATTAGAATTCTCTTCAGGCTGAGCAACCACAAGAGATGCTTTTAGGGTCCAGTAGACTGTAAAAAGGGCAATTCAGGCTGGGTGCAGTGGCACATGCCTGTAATACCAACACTTTGGGAGGCCAAAGCAGGAAGACTGCTTGAGCCCAGGAATCCAAGACCAGCCTGGGCAACACAGTGAGATTCCATCTCTACCAAAGGGAAAAAAAAAAAAAAAAAAAGACAAATTAGCCATACAGTGGTGCGTGCCTGTAGTCCCAGCTACTCAGAAAGCTGAGGTGGGAGGACTGCTTGAGCCCAGGATTTCAAGGCTGCAATGAGCCAGGATCTTACCACTGCACTTCAGCCTGGGTGGCAAAGCAAGATCCTATCTCAAAAAAAATAAAAAATAAAAAAGTGGGAGGGGGGCAACTTAAACCTGGAACTCAGAAAGAAAAAAAAAGCAAAAACCAACCCACCAACCAACCAGAAAACCTGCACTCTCCCTAAGGACAACACCTAAGTCAGTCAGCTGAATTGCAAGTAACAATATATTAGAATTTAAAAGCCCATTCTGCATTAAGTTTGAATTCATGACTTGACAGAGTACTCATAAATTATATATGGGCATGTGGCTCTGAGTAATTTCAAGGTAAGTATATTTTTCAGGCAAAATGGCTGACTAAGCATATAATGATATATGCTAATGTCTACTATGGCAGACCAGAGCACTATGAGGCAAAGCTTCAAAACCAAGGTCACAGGCATAAAGAAAAACCTCTCCCTTCTCATTACTTTGGGGTGGAAGCAGCTGCAATGACTAGCAGTAAACAAAGGGAGTTTCTATTTGGTGGTATCCTGAGCATTTTCATTACAGGGCTGTCTGTCTTTACTCTGTTTTCATAGTTTTTGGTTGTGGCTTTTTTCTTCCTGTTCTCTATCTTTTCACACTCTGCCTTTATGATCTCTCCCCTCTCAAACTCTCTACTCCTTGTTTCCTTTCTGAACTCATTTCCTTCTCTTACTCCCACTTTCTTCATTAATTCTTAAATACCACTTATGTCAGAGCCCTCTTATGCTTCTGCCTTAGTGTTGGTTATACAGAGCATTCTGCCTTTAGTACCTTCTTAAGGACCAATTCTAATTCACGGTCATTTAAATGCATTTCTCCACCCAATAATTTCCCAGTGATTTTCCCATTTATGGGGGATAAGATGAGAAAATATAAATGGATCTCTGAGAACCCAGGTTTCAGTATCCTTGAAACATAATATGCAGCATTGTAATCAGTGGTGATATCCCCGTGAAATAATACTCTTGTGCTGGCAAAGTTACTATGCTTGGAAAGTATACAATCAAAATTCAAACTGGCCTGGGAAACAGTGGAGGCAAGTAATTTAGTAATGAGAAAAAGATCAGTATTTGAAACATAACACAGTCTTCTCCCTAGCAAAGTCAAACAATAACGCAAACCTTTCTTTTTTCTAGTCAGCCCATTATCCTACTGACATGTACAGTTATGTGCCTGGAACTGGTCAGAAACAAGCTAGAAGAGACATATCCAAAGAGATTCTTAGAGGCTCCCTTTGCACTTTTATTTGCTTCCCAGCACCTCCTGACTGAAGAAGAACTAATACAAGGCCTTTTCCCAAGGGCATGTTCCCAAAAGGGCCACTGTTTCTTTCAGGTTATTTGGAGGCACAGGGATATTGCCTTGAATCCTGTCAAAATCTACATTCAGAGATTCCTGAATTTCACCCAGTTTTTAAAAAATGCTATAGTATTGGGAAGAAACCCAACTCCTTCAAATTATAACTCTTAAAAAAATAAAAGCTGGCGGGGCATGGTGGCTCATGCCTATTATCCCAGTACTTTGGAAGGCCGAGAAGGGCAGATCATCTGAGGTCAGGGGGTGTTTGAGACCAGTCTGGCCAACTGAAACCCTGTCTCTACTAAAAATACTAAAATCAGTTGGGCGTGGTAGCGCATGCCTGTAATTCCAGCTACTCGGGAGGCTGAGGCTTCTCGGGATGGCTGGAATCCGGGAGGCGGAGGTTGCAGGGAGCTGAGATCACGCCACTGCACTCCAGCCTGGGCGACAGAGTGAGACTCCGTCTCAAAAAAAAAAAGCAAAGTCAAAGATGATTCTGGTTTTTCAGTGTCATCTGGGGTTTTCTTCTGTTGTCACTCCAAGAGCCACAGTTAATTCCCAGAAATGTGAAAAAAGGCTCACAGGTATCTAAGCTGAAGTAAAAAACAATCACTAAGGCTCTGACTTTTCTGATATCCTACTTTAAAGCAAAGGTAAATAATGATTGTAATAATGTAATAGCAAGCATAGTGCATTTGAAGAGCTATGGTTTTTAAATTGAGTTGGCATGTATTATTTCGTTCAAATTTCATAACATCTCCATCAAACAGCATGCATTATCCTTGTTTTTTTTTTTTTTTTTTTTTTTTTTTTGAGACAGAGTCTCCGTTGCCCAGGCTGGAGTGCAGTGGTGCGATCTTGGCTCACTGCAAGCTCTGCCTCCCAGGTTCATGCCCTTCTCTTGCCTCAGCTTCCTGAGTAGCTGGGACTACAGGCGCCCGCCACCACGCCCGGCTAATTTTTGTATTTTTAGTGGTGACGGGGTTTCATCATACTGGTCAGGCTGGTCTCGAACTCCTGACCTCATGTGATCCGCCCGCCTTGGCCTCCCAAAATGTTGGGATTACAGGTGTGAGCCACTGTGCCTGGCCTGCTTTATCATTTTCTTTCTCTTTGGTTTAGCAGATGATATGCCACGTACAGATTCTGTTAACAAATGTCTGAATGAATGGCCAGTGAGTGGCAGCACTATGACCAGAACGCAGCTTTTCTGGTTCCTTTGTCTTTGCTCCTTAGGCAGAAGATGGCTCAAAAGCAATTAAGGCTTACAGTTACATTTCTCACTTCCTATTTCATGAAAATGCTGAATCTTAGATTTAGTCCCTTTTTCTTAATCTTTAGCAGTGACCTGGTGAAAACCATACTTTTCACACAGAGTAGTCACCTAGGTAGCAGTGCCACACATGGCATAATTATGACTATCCTACAATTTGCTCTCTCTCTCTCTCTCTCACACACACACAGATATGTATATATATATATATACACACACGCACACAGATATACATATACACACACATGCACACACAGACACACACACACACACACACACACACACAGTTTCTAGAGATGGGGTCTTGCTCTGTTGCCCAGGCTGGAATGAAGAGGCACAATCATAGCTCATTGTAGCCTCGAATTCCTGAGGTCAAGTGATCCTCCTGCCTCAGCCTCCTGAATAGCTGAGACCACAGATGGGACCACATTTTTTAACAGAGAATCACAGAAAAGGAAATAGTCTGTTAGATTCTTATCTCAATCCATAAATACTTAAGGGGCCTTTGAAACAAACTCTAAATGCATAATAACACTCTGTAACAGGAACCCTCGAGTTGGTTCTATAAGCTACCCACAATATACTTTCACCTGATATTTTTCATAGACGTTTAAGGAAAAGGTTTCAAAATGAAACTGAAATAAGCTGGTCACAAGGTAGCCTTGTGTATTCTGAACAAAGCCAGGACATGTTTGTTTATCCATGCTAGTATCCAAGACTTTTTCACTTTTTTTTTCCCTATTAACGAGATTATCTGAATTGCTCATCTGAAAACAACTTCATTGTGGGATAAATTTTGTGTTACTTTATTGGACAAAACTATATGGACACAATCTTGTGCTTATCAGACTTGAGTAACAACCTCCTATGTTTGATCATCACTGAAGTTGCTAATCAGACCCCTATGAGTAGCCATCTCTTGACTACAGAGGACAATGTTTAAGAGGACTGTGCTTAAGATGAAAAAAATATGAAAACAAGAATATATCCACCTGCTGCTTAAGAATTTTCTGGAAAATGTCTTTTTTTCCTCTGGTAACTCTAATTGTTAAAAAATTCATTATCCTGGGCTAAACCCTGGCCCCTGTATCTGGTGAATTGAGGGGAAAAAAAGAATATAGGAGATATGACCACATTAGAAGAGGATAATTTTCAGGTGAAAAGTAAATCTGGCTGTGACTTAAACACTGAGAAAAGGGCTGGGCATGGTGGCTCATGTCTGTTAATTCCAGCACTTTGGGAGGCCAAGGCAGTCAGATCACTTGAGCCCAAGAGTTAAAGACCAGCCTGGGCAACATGGCAAAATCTGGTCTCTAAAAAAATAACAAAAATTGGCCGGGTATGGTGGCTCACACCTGTAATCCCAGCACTTTGGGAAGCTGAGGTGAATGGATCACCTGAGGTCAGGAGTTTGAGACGGGTCTGGCCAACGTGGTGAAACCCTGTCTCTACTAAAAATACAAAAATTAGCTGGGTGTGGTGGCAGGCACCTGTAATCCCAGCTGCTCGGGAGGCTGAGGCAGGAGAATTGCTTGAACCTGGGAGGTAGAGGTTGCAGTGAGTTGAGATCGCACCATTGCACTCCAGCCTGGGTGACAAGAGTGAGACTTCATTTAAAAAAAAAAAAAACCCACAAAAATTAGCCAAGCATGATGGTGTGCACCTGTAGTCCCAGTTACCTGAGAGGCTGAGGTGGGAGGATCACTTGAGCCTGGGAGGTTAAGGCTGCAGTGAGCTGAGAAATTTTTTTTTTTTTTTTTTGAGCAACCTCTGCCTCCCGGGTTCAAGCGATTCTTGTGCCTCAGCCTCCCAAATAGCTTCTGTGGGGTTTGCCGTGTTGGCCAGGCTGGTCTCGAACTCCTGATCTCAAGTGATCTGCCCACCTAGGCCTCCCAAAGTGCTGGGATTACAGGCGTGAGCCACCTTGCTCAGCCAAGCTGAGAAAAACTTAAAACTCAAAATTAATAATACAACAACAAAAGAATAAATTCTCCAGAGAGGCATCATGGTATACTGTAGAAAACATGGACTTTTAAAAAGACAAAACAAGGCTTAAATTAAGGTTCTGCCTTCATCTAAGTGACTGCCTCGTCGATCCTCAATTCCTTAATCTATAAAGTGAGGCTAACAATGAATAGGGTTGTTGTGATAATGCAGTAATGTATCAAAGTTCTTTAAAAACCGAAAAGCAGTATAGAATTATGAGATATCACTAGACCATGCTCTTTCTTCTTGTGGCTATATTTACAGTGCTAATTTATATTACAGCTATTTATGTTTCATTCTCTAAACGTTATCTAAATTCAGAGGCAATAATTGCTCTCCTTGACTCTGAATCAGTTGTATCCACAATGCACTAAACCAAACACTTCAATACTGAGTGTCTCAGAGTTGTGTCAAAAACAAAAAGGAAACAATCAGGTCACAAAAAAACTTTTTGCCGATTTTAGGTGTAGAACATATCTCAATATAAACATTTGCCAAAAAAAGTACTTGTTAAGTAAGAGAGGCTGTCACCAAATCAAAGAATTGTAGTGCTGGAAAAGGATTTGAGTATTTCTGTAGATCATCTACCGTAATACACATTTGATACATACAAAATTTCCCTCTGCAACACTCTTGACAGACAGGCATCTATCTGCTGCTTAAAACACTTTCTGGAAAATGTCTTTTTTCAGGTAATTCTACTAATTGTTAGAAACTGGCCTAAACTCTGTCACCTGTAATTTCTATCCCGCAAATCTTGTACTTCCTCTGAGAGCTACACAGCAACATTTAATTCTTCCTCTTTAGAACAGTTTTTTTTTTTTTTTAACTTTAGAAGAGAACACTCATATCTCTTGTCCAACTCTTTTCATCTTTAGGTTAAACTCCCTTCAGTTCCCCCATTATTGAATGTATGCCATGTTTCAAGTGGCCCACCTTTACACCAGCTCCACTTTCCCCTGCCTCCCTTTGCGGTAGACTAAACAAGCTTTCATGTGTCCTACGGTGAGACCATCGCCTTCTTTGCCACAAACAGTAAGCTTTAGTCCAATCCATTGAAATCTTTGTGGATATTGGACTGTAAGAAATATATTTGCTTTTCTTCCCAGCTCCAAAATTATAAGCAGGTCAAAAGCAAAAAAGAATGCTGCTCTCAGAACTTTGACAATTTGAGTTTTACGCATTCAAGCAATTATTAGAATAGTCAGGCTGCTGGAGAAGATGGCCTTTAAAATTCCTTCCTATGATGCTAGGCTTTAGCTCAGGAATAGAGAGGGATAGGTCTATAAGTCAAATCCTCTCATAACACGAGGATTTGTGGATGCAGAATGCTGACAAGTGAGGCCTGGGAGGCAAAACTGAGGTCAACCCTAGTAAGAACCTAGAGCTTCCAAGCCTCAGAACCATTGCTAGTCCTTTATCAAATGTAGTGGTGATACAACTGGAATTCTCCATGACAGTTTTACCGTGTTCTGTCCCATTTCTCCAGAAGTTACTGTAATGTTTCATTATAAACCATATACACAACCCTGGGAAGAAACTTAGAAGGTCAGTAGAAGACTATAAATATCTAATTATACACTAAATTCCTTCCAAAAAGCAAAAGCAGGAATGCCTGTTTAAGAATCCTAAGTAAGGCCGGGTGTGGTGGCTCACGTCTGTAATCCTAGCACTTTGGGAAGCCAAGGTGGGCAAATCACTTGAGCCCAGAAGTTCAAGACCAGCCTGGGCAACATAGTGAAACCGTTTCTCTACAAAGAAAAAATACGAAAATTAGCTGGGTATAGTGGTGCACACCTGTGCACCCAGACACTCAGGAGGGTGAGGCAGAGGATCACCTGAGCCTGGGAGGTCAAGGCTGCAGTGAGCTATGATAGCACCAGCCTGGATGACAATGAGACCCTGTCGCAGAAAAAAAAAAAAGAATCCTAAGATAATCAATAGGACATTATATTCATTTAATCCATTCAGGATAACAATACAAACTCTCAAGAGTCCATGCGTGAGGAAACAAGCTACCAATCACAATCTACATGAAATTGGGCTTTATGAGTGGTATGTCTGGTTGCTTTCCAAGACTTTGGGTTGTCAGACAAAACCTATATTATGGGAAATAATAAACCTCAAATTCATTTTTAACATTTGGCCAAGGCAACTGTACCAGGGAATACTGACTTTCAAGAGAAGTTCTACAGTTGACTTTTCTTAATATGTCTACTATTCTTATTCTTTATTCTAAGTGAGTAAATAGAAGATGTAAAGCCAACTGTTTTTTGATTGGAAGCAAAGTCAAGGATTAAGGTACTATGAGAAAGAAGATACAGGGATTCCAGGACCAAACTATGGGAGAAGAAATGTAAGAACACAAGTGAAAGATGCTTTCAGAAACCTTCTGAGCCCAAACTCTTTTTGCTAACCTGCCATAAATTAGAATGAGATTCATTTTCTAGACAAGATAAACATGAGGTATATATCAATGCTTATTGAATCATTTATTCAGAGGCAAAATGGAAATACAATAGTTTTTCAGTAAGAAAATATAACTAGAATGAAGGCATTAGTTATATCTCAGAGAAATAAGTGGCTTTACAATCATATTAACACTATTGTCATCATTATTATTATTATTATTGAGATGGAGTCTCACTCTGTTGCCCAGGCTGGAGTGCACTGGCGTGATCTCGGCTCACTGCAACCTCCACCTCCTGGGTTCAAGCGATTCTCCTGCCTCAGCCTCCCGAGTAGCTGGGATTACAGGTGCACACCACTACGCCTGACTAATTTTGTATTTTTAGTAGAGACAGGATTTCACCATGTTGGCCAGGCTGGTCTTGAATGCCCAAACTCAGGTGATCCACCCACCTCGGCCTCCCAAAGAGCTGGGATTACAGGCATGAGCCACTATACCTGGCCTGTCATTATTAGTAGTAATTATTAATAAAATGAATGGCAGCAGATATTACTATATGCCAGGCACTGAACCAAACATCTTTTATGCAGTTTCATTTAATTCTCAGAACAACCCTCTGATGATATGAGATACAGATGCTGAGGCTCAGAGTCTCAGTGTTCTGTTGAGAGTCACAATAGCAGAGGCAGTAAGTCTAAACCTTGGAAGTGAGCCCATACTCTCAACCACTGTGCTATACACTCTACTGCAGTTATGTGTAAACATTTGATAGATACCAATTACTTTCTATAGACACTACACACACACACATAAACCAAATGAGAGTGCCCCTTTCCCTCAATGTTGTGAACACTGAATATTATCTTTTTGTTTTTAAGACTGAGTCTCTCTCTGTCACCCAGGCTGGAGTGCAGTGGTGCAATCTCGGCTCATTGCAACCTTGGCCTCCCAGGTTCAAGTGATTCTTCTGCCTCAGACACCCTAATAATAGCTGGGATTACAGCTGTCCACACCATGCCCAGCTAATTTTTGTATTTTTAGTAGAGACGGGGTTTCACCATGTTGGCCAGGCTGGCCTCGAATCCCTGACCTCAAGTAATCCGCCCACCTTGGCCTCCCAAAGTGCTGGCATTACAGGCATGAGCCACTGTGCCTGGCATCTTTTTTTTTTTTTTAAATAAATTTTTATGTTTTTTTTTTTTTGAGACAGAGTCTCACTCTGTAGCCCAGGCTGGAGTGCAGTGGTGTGATCTCAGCTCACTGCAACCTCCGCCTCCTGGGTTCAAGCAATTGTCCTGCCTCTGCCTCTTGAGCAGTTGGGATTACAGGCGTGTGCCACCAAGTTTGGCTAATTTTTTGTATTTTTAATAGAGAGGGAGTTTTGCTATGTTGGGCAGGCTGATCTCAAACTCTTGGCCTCAAGTGATCTGCCCACCTTGGTCTCCCAAAGTGTTGGGATTACAGGCGTGAACCACTGTGCCTGGCCTAATTTTTAATTTTATTTTCGTACAGTGCCACTTTCAGGATATACATATATATTATCAATCTTTTACATCTGTGTCAATTAATTGGGAAGAGATAGTCCATTATTATTATTATTGACAGGGTCTCACTCTGTTACCCTGGTTGGAATGCAGTGGGGCACAGTCTTGGCTCACTGCGACCTCCACCTCCCAGGCTCAGGTGATCCCCTCACCTCAGCTTCCCAGTAGCTGGGACCACAAGCATGCACCACCACACCTGGCTAATTTTTGTGTGGTTTCTTTTGTTTGTTTTTTTGTTTTGTAGAGGCGGGGTCTTGCCATGTTGCCTAGGCTGGTCTCAAACTTCTAGGCTCAAGCAATCCACCCACCTTGGCCTCCCAAAGTGCTGGGATTACAGGCATGAGCCCCTGCACCTGGAAGATAGTCTATTATTTTAACAAGGTTGAGCATGTCCTCATTTATTCATTGGTCATCTGCTTTTTCTTCTAGGAACTGCTTGTTCATATCCTTTGTCCACTTTGAGTTAAATACTTATCCTATTGATTTGTAGGCAGCCATTTATATTCTGGATATTATAATATCTGAAGTATAAATGAATTAAATAAATAAATGGAGACAATAAGCCAATATTAAAAAAAAGCTACATTACTACTCTGTATCTTATACCAAAGAAAATTCAGATGGATTAAAGATAATGAAATCATAAAAGCATAATTCATTCTTATGGAAGTCTGTTAGTTTCTTGTTAATTTAATAAAGTTATATTTTTATGTTGATGAAAAAGCTATTCAAATAGGCAAAACAGTAGATACAGACTATACTAGAAAGCTAGTATAAGAGTACTGTGACAAATGCTGGGTGTGGTGGCTCACGCCTGTAATCCCAGCACTTTGGGAGGCCTGAGGTCACGAGTTCGAGACCAGCCTGGCCAACATGGCGAAACCCCCTCTCTACTAAAAATACAAAAATTAGCCGGGCGTGGTGGCGGGTGCCTGTAATCCCAGCTACTTGGGAGGCTGAGGCAGGAGAATCGCTTGAACTCCGGAGGTAGACGTTGCAGTGAGTTGAGATCACGTCACTGCACTCCAGCCAGGGTGACAAGAGCAAGACTCCGTCTCAAAAAAAAAAAAAAAAAAGAGTACTGTGACAAATCTGTCAGTGAAAGCAACTGAAAGTAACTATCTTTGGAAATCATAAACATGGTAAATCTATTATTAAGTGAACAAAGTAAGTTACAAAGTGATATTTACAATTCTATTTTTATAAAAAACACATTAAACATTAGCTACATTAGAAGGCTATATTAAATAATATTTACAAAGGTCACTCTAGGTGGCTGGAGTTTGTAATAGGAAAATTAAGTAGAATTTTAAAAAATGCATTGCTTTTGAAGATATTCCTTCTAAACAGACATAAAGCTGGTTAAGCTTCTGGAAAGAAGGGACTGTAAGTTATTCATTTTTGTATCCTTCAAGTGTAGAGTGCCCTATACATAATAGTCACCCAACAGACCTTTGTTGAAGGAACGAAATGGGAAACGTGGGATTTACAAACATCAATCTCTATGTCAGCTGCTTAAAATAATCAAATCCAAAATATTTGCAGGAGAATCATATTGTTCCCCAAGTAACATTTCATTCATAACATTAATTTACAATTAGGAAATGTTATGCTTTTAACAAACAAGAAAGAAATGCAAGGTTCTTAATGTGTATGAGAGCCTTGCATTTCTTGAGAGGTAGTATAGCGCCACAGTCCAGTATAGCTCTTAACCACTATGCTATATTACCTTTTATGGATCTAGGGATCCAGGAAAATACAAATTGAAACAAGGTATCATGTGTTGTCCAAACTGGCAAAAATAAAAAAGATTGACCTAGTCAACGTGGAAAACTGAGTACTATCAACACTGTTGGCGGGAGATCATAATGGTGCTCTTTTTGTAGTGATAAACTCTTCTCACAAAAACAGATACTCTGAAAGAGGTAGGGTGAGATGGGGTGAAGGTGATACAAGAATAAAATCTTATAAGATTTTGTTTTTGAAACAACTGATGGCAAATACAAAGCTTCTACTGAATTCACTCAGACCATGCCTAATTTATGCATACAGTATTCACTTTTATGCAGTATCTTTAAATTTTTTTTTTTTTAGAGTTGGGGGTCTCGCTATGTTGGCCAGGTTGGTCTTGAACTCCTGGCCTTGAGCAATCCTCCCACCTAGGCCTCCCAAAATGCTGGGATTACAGGTGTGAGTCACCATGCCCAGCCAAGTCCTCATGTTTCTATCTACTATGGGCATATGGGCAAGCTTCCATGTGAACAAAAGGGGCACATATTTATAGGGACCTTAAATACACATGTTAGTCACAGACCATTCTATTGTAAACTATACTAAATCATATTATAAAGCTATAATAATTCAATCAAATGTGTATAGGCACAAGAAGAGACAAATAGATCAATGAAACAGAAATAATCCAAAAATAAACCTACGTCTTATGAAAATTTAGTATATGACAAGGATGGCATTTCAAAACAGTGAGGAAAAGATGGAGTAGTTATACTTAGTAAATAGTACTGGAACTACTGGCTATCCAAACAGCAGAAGTACTTAGATGTCTACCACATACCAAATGTGTAATTACGTTCCAGGTGGATTAAAGAGCTAAACATTGAAAAGAGAAGAAAAGATAGGATATTTAGTTAATCTTGGGATAAGGAAGATCTTTTTAAACAAGATACAAAATGCAAAAGCCAGATGGCAAATATTAATAAATTTGAGGCCAGGCACGGTGGCTCATGCCTGTAATCCCAGCACTTTGGGAGGCAGAGGCAGGCAGATCATGAGGTCAGGTGTTTGAGAACAGCTTGGCCAACATGGTGAAACCCCATCTCTATTAAAAATACAAAAATTAGCTGGGCATGGTGGCATGCACCTGTAATCCCAGCTACTCAGGAGGCTGAGGCAGGAGAATTGCTTGAACCTGGGAGGCGGAGGTTGCAGTGAGCCAAGATTGCGCCACTGCATTCCAACTTGGGCAACAGACCAAGACTCCCTCTCAAACAAATGAAATAAAATAAATTTGAAATGACAATTTAAAAATTCTGTTCAACAAAAAAGGAGACAATACATTGAAAGAAAATATTTGCAAAATACATAATAGGCAAAGGATTGATATTACAATATGTAAAGAACATCTACAAATAAGAAAAATAAACAATAGTAAAATGGGCAAAAACAAAATTAACAAACAATTTACAGAAGAAAAAGAAATGGCCAAATAGAGGAGATGTGCAACTTCTCTAATAATAACAAGAATAACACTGGCTAAAGCATAATGCTCACTGTGGATCAGGTGCTTTTCTAAATGCTTTAGATATCAACTCATTTACTCTTACAGCCCCATGAGACAGGTACTATTATTTTCCCCATTTTACAGATAAGAAAATTGAGGTGAGGTTAAAGCAGTTGCTCAGGGACACACAACTAGGAGCGCAGGGCTGGAATTCCAATGCAGGCAGTATAGAGACATAGTCCAGTATAGCTCTTAACCACTATGCTACATTACCTTTTCATGGATCTAGGGATCCAGAAGAATACCAATTAAAACAATGTATCATTTGTTATCCAAACTGGCAAATAAAAAAGACTGACCTAGTCAACGTGGAAAACTGAGTACTATCAACACTGTTGGTGGGAGAACATAATGGTGCTCTTTTTGCAGTGATAAACTATTCTTACAGAAACAGATACTCTGAAAGAAAGTTCAGAAAATCTATTTACCCAATAAAAGGTGGACAATAGTCAGTTTCTTACTAAAACATTAATTTTACTTTTTCCTGAAGGTAGTAGCATATCTTAACATTCCTGCTTTTCTTTTCTCTCTTACTCCACAAATGCCCAATAAAGGCTACCAGAGGATGAGCACGCCACTGCTCTCATGCTAACTTTTTGATGTGGCTGCCTCCCTTGTGCTTCAGGATTTAATCAGCTCAGGTCAAGCTTTTCCCAAAAGCCTGTTTCTGGATGCACTAACATCACTGAATCGGCTGATTCGCTTTTCCTTCCAGTGGGCTGACACAGATTCTGCTTTCTGAAACTCTTTTCCGTATTTGTCTCTTATCCTCTTTCTCAACAGGTTCAACAGCTAAGACTGAAGGTGAGAAGCTCAAACTTTTCTGCTTTGTTCAAAAGCCATTAAAAAGGTCTTTCTTCTTTTCAGCAATACGGTATTTCCAATCAGATAAAACGTTGCTTCTGAAATCTCTCAATTCTCCAGTTTCCGGTTTACTGTCTACAAAGCATGTTAAGTAACAATATTATTACATTGTTAGATGTTAATAGTATAAATTATTTGAGGGAAAAATAAAATCCATATCATAGCTTTTCCAGCACTTCAGTCATCCCTATATACCTATTAGATCCATTATGGAGAGAAACACAGAAAGGCACATGGAGCTATAAAAGAGGCTGCTACTAAACCAAAACATGAAAGTACTGAAAGTTTATCACGGATGGTAGTATGCAAAGGTGATACAGCCTTTAGTTTTTTTAAAAAGCATAGATCAATTTCCATTCGAAAAATCTCACTTGTACATCCAAAACTTCCTTTTTGCACTGTGGTCTAAAATGTATTACCAACTCGGTTTCTGATTATAGCAAAGCAATTAAATTTGCAAGCGTGACATGGACATTGTGAAAACGCAACAGAATACCAAGAAAACAGTGCTTTACTAAACCTCCAAGGGAGGAGCCCTGAAGTGGTGACTACCTTTTCACTGAGGGAGCAATTTAAGAACGTTCGTACTATAGATTACAGACAGGATGCACGAAGAGATTAAAGTCGGCAGGAGAATGGAAAATTTGAATATCCAAGTTTGCATTTTTTCATCTGCATCCTACGGTGACAGACTAACACACTCCACGAAAACACAAAGCTTCCTTACGGAGAGGATGCAAAAGGGGCACCACAACAGGCCCGAGGCAATGATTTCTCTACCCCACTCTATCCTACCGTGGCCCCAGCGACATCACACCATTGCTGGACAGCTCCACCACAGCTAGGCAGAACCGCACCGACAGGAGCGAGCAAAGACACCTCGGCTAGGAGTCCCAGCGCGAGGCACCCCACACCTAAGCCTATGGTCCTCATCTTGCTGGAAAGAAAACTGAGGCGCTGAGGGGGAAGCAGTGACCAATGCCTGAGAAGGCCAAGAGTGTTAAGACGAGGTCGATCTTGGACTTCTCTTTCCCCACCTCCCCCAACTACTCCAGTCCTGGAAGAAGCCACAAGTTTGGAAGAGAAGTTGTGGAAACCAGACGGGGGTGGGGTGCGGTGCGGTGCGGTGGGGGACCTGAGAGAGTTTTAAAAGCACTGGTATTTGTCCCACACAAGGTCGCCCGCTCCAAGTCACTGTTCCCCGCTCCCCGGGTAGGCTTATAGCCAAAGAGGCTTCTAGGCTTCGAGATCAGCCCACCGCGCCCCCTCAGCCCTTCTCCGCGGGCCGCAGCCCCCTCCCGGCCTCTGGGTCCCGGCCGGGGATCGGAACCCAGCCGGCTTCTCCGAGAGTGTTTCCGACGCCCGGCACCTCTCGCAGCCCCGTCCCCCAGGCTCCTCCGTCTCCATCCGCCACCCCCCGGCACTCCCGTCAACGTCCCCTTCCTCCCTCAGGACGCCCCTTGGGGCGCCTCTCGCGCCGGGTCCCGCCGGGTGCTCGGCACGCTGTTCCTTTCCTCTCCCCTCCCGCGGCCCTTCTTCTGTGGGGCCCACCTGGCGCGGCCCCCGCCCCCGGCCAGTCTCCTCAGTGAGCGGCCGCCTCCCAAGTCCTCCCGGCCCCGCCCCGCTCCCGGGCGGATACAGTTTGAAGCCCCTCAGGATCTCCCTGGCCCGCTCGTCCTTGGCTGACATGATGCGGCGGTCGCCGCCCGCGGCTTTCTCACTCTGGTCGGCGGAGCCTTGCAGACGGTGCCCCAGGAGCCGAGGATGGAGCCGCAGCCCGGCTTGGAGACCTCGGGCTAGCAGCCGCAGCGGCCAGACCAGGACCGGCCTCTCTCTCCCCTCAGCTCCCGCTTCTGATCCCTTCTCCTTCCCCCTAGCCTCGCAGTGCCCTCCTGGAACCAATGGAAAGCCAGCCTTGGCGATTGGCATCTCAACCAGCCAGTAGGAGCGCGCAGCGGCTTCGCAGGGGGACTGTTAACGTCAATGGGAAGGGCCCTCCCCGGGAAGTCCCATAGGACACAATATTCATCTGGTGTTGTTGCCTAGAGTTTGTCCCAGCAGAGGGTTGGCTTCGGATCTGCAGAGGCTTTAGGGACCTGCTCCAGCCACTGAGCACACTAGCCGTCTGAGACGGCAGCTGAGTTGCACTGTGCGACGCGACAGAGACTACATTTCCCAGCATTCCAGCGGCGCACTCGGGGGACCACAGATCCCAGCGCACCACAAAGAGGCCCGGGGACTACAAATCCCAGCATCCCCTGCACTCGGTTCCTCTGTAACTTAGACTCCAGTGTGCCGCGCAGTGTGCGCAAATTCACAAACCCGCCCGCTGAGTTGGTCGTTTCGGAATCCCGAGACTTGAAACCCAACGGGAAGACCCTTCTCACCCTCAAAAGAAGATGACAGCCCGCAGAGAGTTAACTTCTGTTTACATGGAACTCAGACATCTGCAAATCATGGTAAGGCTGCAAACAACAAACAAAAACACTGATTAAACCGTGAAAGAGAACAAAATGACTTCTTCAAATCGTGCTTGTTTGTTGGTCTGAGGCGCCTTTTACATGTATTTCAGGGTTTTTTGCTGTATTCCTGGTTTGCACCGGGAGAGCTATGGATTGTATACTCAGAATATCAAAACATAAAGGGACTTTGCTAATCTATCCCCTGTTGTTACGTATGAGGAAATTGAGGCCCAGATAGGCGAAGGGATTGGCCACAGATCACAGCAAGTTCGGGCAGAGTTAGAATTCAGCCCCAAGTCGGCTGACTTGCAGTCTGGACTCTTTGCACCACACTAAGGAGGTGATATTTTTAGCAGCATGGCAATGTGAATTATTCTCCTTGAACAGTTTTCCTATCCACTGTTGAAACACCCAGAATTAGGTAGCATTTATTTGGTGGATTTCTTGCGAGTGAGGGAGTGTGATATTTATTTATTTTCAGCCTAGGTAGGATTTGGTGTTTTGTTTTTTGCCACTCAAGGTGACATTTAATGTGATTTCAGGAAGTAGGTAAAATTACAGTGTGAGCCACGGTTTCCTTGGAAACCTCCTCTGTCCTTCTCTTGGCCTTCCTTCCTCTGCCTGTCCCCACTTTCACCCATCTGGGAACTCACCCAATTTTTTCTTCCATGTAATTCAACAAATATCTTTTCAGCCTGTTATTTGTCAGGCACTGAGCGGGTAAAAGGTGAAGGACATGGTCACTGCCACCAGGAAGATGAACATATATTTAGGGAAATAAGGAGACTCCACTGAGATTCAAGATGGAGTGTGATAAAATGACATAAAGAAATGACATCAGAATGCTAAGGAGGCCCTGATGAAAAGGTTCATTGCAGCTGGCAAAACTTTAATGGAGAAGGTGGCATTTGAACTTGAATTTTTTTTCCATGTTAAAAAAGTTTTTTTTTTTTTTTTTAATGAGGTGTAACATACAGTATGGGAACAATTTTCACATGGGTATAGACCCCTGTCGCCACTACCCAAATCAAGATATAGAACATTTCTAGCACACCTAGTGCTCCCTCCCAATCAGTATTACATCCTTACATATTGAGATAATCACTCTTCTGACTGTATCACCATAGATCAGTTTTCTGTTCTTGAATTCCAGTTAAATGTAATAATACAGTATGTACAGTATGTGTCTGGCTTTTTTACTTTATCAGTATTTTTGTGAAATTCATCCATGTCGTGTGTAGCCTTTTAATTGCTGAATAGTATTCTGTTGTATGTATATACCACAATTTATCTTTTCCACTGTTGGCGGGCATTTGGGTTGTTATTTTTTGGACTATTATTAGCAAAGCCGTAGTGAGCATTCTTACATGTTTCTTTTTGTAGACACTTGCACACATTTCTAGGAGAGGAATTGCTAGTGTGTAGGGAGGGTATGCACATGATCAGTGATAGTAGATGTTGCCAGTTTTTCAAAATGATTGTACCAATTTACGCCTTTGCCAGCAATATGAGAGAGTTCTAGGTGCCTCTTATCCTTGTCAACACAGAAGTTTTGTTGTCAGTCTTCTTAATTGTAGCCGTTCTGGCTGATGTGGTATCTCATTAAGGTATTTATTTGCATTTTTCCTGATGTTGAGCACCTTTCAGTGTGCTTGTTGGCTAGTTGAACGTCCTCTTTCTTGAAGTGCCTGTTCTTTTCCCAACTTTTAAAAATTGGGCTGTCTTCTTATTGATTTGTAGTTCTTTACAGTCTGGATATGGAGTTCTTTGATATATGCTTTGCAGATATCTTTTCCAAAGCATGGCTTGTCTTTTCACTCTCTTACTGGTGTCTTTTGAAACAAATTATATTTTTGAGGGATGGGGTCTCTGCTGTGTTGCCCAGGCTGGAATGCAGTGGCTATTCACAGGCACCAGCATTGCCCACTGCAACCTCGAACTCCTGGGATCAAGTGATCCTCCTGCCTCCGCCTCGCAAGTAGCTATAGTAAGACTATAGGTGTACTCCACTGCATCTGACAAGCAGAAATTCTTAATTTTAACACAGTGCAATAGCTCCGTGTTTTTTATTATGGTTAGTGTTTTTTGCATTGGATTTCAGAAATGTTTGCTTTTAGAGTTGGCCGGTTTTTTACAGGCTGATAGAAGAGCATTCCAAAAAAGAGCAAGCTTGAGCGTAGGTGTGGTGTCTGAGAGGGAGGGTATAAGTTGTGCCGGGCATGGGAGTTTGGACTGAGAAGGGGGAGGGGGTGGGGTGCGACAAAGCTGGAGTTAGGAGGGAGGCACACTTTGAAGGGCTTTCAGTGCAGCCACTGCCTGGGCGTGGTGGCTCACGCCTGTAATCTCAGCACTCTGGGAGCCAAGGTGGGAGGATCACTTGAGATCAGGGAAGACCAGCGTGAGCAACATAGTGAGACCCCATCTTTAAAAAAAAAAAAAAGGAATAAATTTGCCGGGTGTGGTGGCACGCACCTGTAGTCCTAGCTACTTGGGAGGTGGAGGTGGTAGGATCCCTTGAGCCCAGAAGTTCAAGGCTGAGGTGAGCTATGATAGTGCCACTGCACTCCAGCCGCGGTGACAGAGTAAGACTGTCTCTTAAGGGGAAAAAAAACCAAAATACTAAATCCAAATTGCAGCCATGGAGTCTGGACATTGTTCTAGAGGAAGTAGAGGCATTGCTGGAATTTCTATGAAGTCACACTAAACTCACTTGTCTTCCTCTCACTCTCATATTTGTCCCTCCTCTTCCATAGCCCTGTTCACTTAACACCAGCTCCAGACAGCTCTGGCCTCCCAGCGCAGAATCCTGGGTGTTATGCTCCCTCCCTCTCCTTATATTCAACTGGTCACCAAGTCTTATAGATTCTATAGTCTAAATGTCTCCAACAGTGTCCCTTCTTTTTCATCCCCAATTGCCACTACCTTTGTTTTTGTTTGTATTTTTGAGATGCAGTCTCAGTCTGTTGCCCAGGCTGGAATGCAGTGGTGCAATTTCGGCTCACTGCAACCTCCACCTCCTGGGTTCAAGCGATTCTCATGCCTCAGCCTCCAGAGTAGCTGAGATTAGTAGTGCATCACCATGCCCAGCCAATTTTTGTATTTTTAGTAGAGACGGAGTTTTGCCATGTGGCCCAGGCCGGTCTCGAACTCCTGACCTCAGGTGATCTGCCCACCTTGGCCTCCCAAAGTGCTGGGATTACAGGCGTGAGCCACCGCGCCCAGCAACACAATCTCTTATCTAGAATAAATCAGTCACCTCACTGGAGGTTTTCTCTGCCTCCAATTCTCTCCACATCCAATCCACTCCTATAGCACCTAGCATGATCACTCTAACAAGGCAATTATTCATACCTCTCCTTAGCTTAAAAAGCCTAATTCCCCAGTACCTGGCATGTGGATTCCAAGACCCTTGATGACCTGACTCCAGCTCTGTACCCCTCATGTCTCACTCTTGAAAACCGTGGGGTCAAACCACTCTGGGTTTCTTTTTGACATCAGTATATGCTGCACAGTGCAAGCCTCTGTGACAATGGGCACTACCCCCCTTTTTTCCCCTTTTTGCCTGTTTTTTTCTTCCCCAACCTCTTCTGTGCTTCCAAAGTGTTGTCATATCTTCCCCATAGCATTTAACACATTGGAGCTTTTGAGGGTAAGAGCTTTGTTTTATCTTCATATAACTTTTCAGGACATAATAGGTGCTAAAGAGATGTTTTTGAATAAATGAATGAGTTGGTTGATGCTAGGCTCCTTTGCATTTGTCCTGTCTCATTTCTGCATTCTAACGCACGATAGGCAAATAGGGCTGTTTTTCTCTCTCATTTTCAAGACCTGAAAGACTGTGGTGTATACACGAATCAGTTTAAGTGTTCAATTATGTGGCATTTCTTAGCCATCTTCCCAGGGGAGTTGGTAAGCACCAGATGCAACTCTATCAATGACATTTTGGTCATAGAACCATTGTTGGCTTAACCCATCTCTTGCTTATTTTAAAACATTTTCTGAATAGAGGTCAAGAACATCGTCTTCGGCCTCAGATAGCCTGGGTTTGACGAAGATAGCAAGCTTTGTCACTTTCTGACTTTTGGACTTAGTTAACTCACCTGAAAAATGGGAACAATAATACAAGCCACAGTTATGAGAATTCAACGAGATAATGCATGTACAGTACCTGGCACATGGTAAAACGCTCAATAAGTGGTAGTTAGTAGGCTTAATGTATGTCCGTGCCCAGGGGTAGCGCAGTAGCCACGGGGAGCTCCTGAGAGAGAAAGCACAGCCTAAGGGGAGGATTTGGGGCCCGGGATGGCGATGGCGACGGTTGGGCTGCAGTACCGTCTAGGCCGCATTCCTCTCCTTGGGCCCCTAGCCATCCCCTCCCCGCCTGGTTCCCGGGCTGCAGACTCTTCCCCGCCCCCTCGCCCCCACTTCCCCACCGGAGGTCGAAGGCTGTAAACGCGGCGGGTGGAACCTTGTGTGGGCGGAACGCGAGTGCAGCGGTGGGAGGCTTCCGGGGGAGCTGCACGGGCGACGGGTCGGCGGAGACAGAAAAGCGCCGGACGCCGGGGTGATCATGGACGCTTGACAACCTGCGGGCAGGCGCCGGGAGGCCGAGCCAGCGACTAAGAGGACCGAAAGGTGGCGTGGACAGGTAGGAGCTAGCGAGAGGGTGGGCCGAGCGGGGCCGGCGCTCCAGGCTCAGCCAGACGATCCGGCTTAGAGCCCGCCGCCAAGGAAGCCCGCGGCCGTGCCCGCCCCGCCCCCGCCTTGGGGAGCGCGTCCCGCGGCTCCTCACTCCACGCCTGCGGCCCTGCTTGGAGCATACCGCCCACCGTGCGGTCTGCTGCAGCTTGCGACCCTCAGCTTCAGTGCTGTGGCTGCCTTCGCTCTCCCATCCCCAAAGGCTGCTCGTTTGCCCCTCTCCAGTCCATCCAAATAGCGCCCTCCCCTGACGGGAATTTATCTCCGCTCTGTGCCTAGCCTCTGGCCCTCCCACTCCAGAAGAAAGCGACTGTCTCCGTCTCTTTACGTTCTCTGCGCCCACAGGCTTTGCTCCTTAAGCCGAGATTTTTTGAAGGGACAGAAGTTTCTCTCCATTTCCCTACCCCCTCTCCACCCCCACCTCCTAACATTCGGACTCTTTGCAGAGATCCCCATCTGTCTCTTCCCATGGGTCCTCGTGGAAGGGCCTTTTCGCTCCTTCCCTCTTTACCGTCACCGACCCTCCTTTCTTCCCTACTCCTTCCCTTCTTCCTCGTATCCTCTCCCGTCCTCTTTTCCCTTTCCCTTCCGTCCTCAAACTCGTTGTTCCCCAGCACTTCACTGTTTTTCCTGTGTCTGGCCGGACCTTCTTAGGTAACCCTAAGTGAGGCGACATACTTGTTTCTCTAATACTGTGAAAGGGCAACTAATCTGTGTGCCTGCCAACACAAAACTTAGTTCCTCTTGCACCAAACTATTCTTCAAATTGTTCTTTGCTGCACTCTACTATACCGTCTTTCGTTCATTTTGTCACGCTGCTCTAATATGTATCATTCTTGGAGAAGAAATCTTACCTGGAACTCCTGTACACTCAGCGTGTAATTAGATTACACAATTGAGGGACCTTCCTGTACTTAATGTCTTCGGAGCGCTGATACAATATTTTCACTGTTTTCCCAAATCTTTTTATCGTTTTCTTGAGGTTTTTTTTTTTACACATTCTGAAGTCAAGTTTGGTTAAAATGTCGTATCAGGAGGAGGCCGAATACAGGGATTTTCCCCCATGGTCTTACACAGCATGCATGTTCTTAGTTTGAATATATCGCTGCTTTTCTTTCAAAATGATGTCTCCCTTTACCTGTGCTTACCTGACTTGATTAAATGAGACATCTTTCTTGTCTGGTTTTTTGTTTTCCTTATCTGTCTGGCTGTAGATTGGATTCTGATGACACAGTGGGAGCTGTAACTGATTGCTTTTGCTTACATCTGGTGCCTCTGTGTATAGGCAGTATCCTCCATTTCTTAACCAGAATGTATAAACGAGGTGGATATAAAACAGCTGCTGAGAAACTCATGTGTTTTTCTTTAGGTCCTGGTCAGGTTTAAGGACTTAGAAGGTGTTGCCTCTGGAGGAGGGACAGGTGGAAGTGAAATGACTTTTTACAAAGTGTGTTTCAAACACCGGAATTTAGGACAAGATCCTTTTAACTCCAGGTTGAACTCCACCCATCTCATAAGGTGGTCATTGCATCTGGACTCAGGAACTTTTTTTTTTTTTTTTTTTTGAGACAGTCTCGCTCTGTTGCCCAGGCTGGAGTGCAGTGGCACAATCTTGGCTCACTGCAACCTTCACCTCCTGGGTTCAAGCAATTCTCGTGCCACAGCCTCCCAAGTAACTGGGACTACAGATATCTGCCACCAGCCTGGCTAATTTTTGTATTTTTAGTAGAGATGGGGTTTTGCCATGTTGCCCATGCTGGTCTCGAACTCCTCACCTCAGGTGATCCACCTGCCTCAGCCTCCCAAAGTGCTGGGATTACAGGCATGAGCCACTGCAGTTGTCCTGTTTTTTCTTTATCAACACTATAAAATTAAAGTATTCTGGTGTTTGATTCAGCACTAAATAGGCACAGACTTTGCAAAGGAGAAGGAAGAATGACTGACACAATTTTCTTTTGGACAGATTTCAAGGCCAGAGAATGGCAGGGGAACAGAAACCCTCAAGTAATCTCCTGGAGCAGTTTATTTTACTAGCCAAAGGTACCAGTGGCTCAGCCCTCACTGCTCTCATAAGCCAGGTCTTAGAGGCTCCTGGAGTGTATGTCTTTGGAGAACTTCTGGAGCTGGCCAACGTGCAGGAGGTAAGAACGGTTTGCAAACAATTTCTCTTTGTTCTAAGACTCTCTGTAATTCTCCAGGTTTCCAAAGAATTTCAGTGCTGAAGTATTGTGAACCTGTGAGGTATCCTATTGTGAGACAGATGGGAATTGGTGGGGCAGAGGAAGAGATTGAGAGAATGTCCTTGGCTCCTTTTATCCAGTATTTTTATCTTACCTTGGGTAAAATTAGATTGTTGCTAATAATAATCTAAAAGATAGTAAAAAAGTCAAATTGATCCTGATAAATTAGAAAAGTAGTGCTGTAAGCATGGGCTGATGTTTAATAGGAGTAGATTCATGCATTCTTAAGGACCAGAAACCTCCAGTGCAATATCGATAAGGAAGATTGGTCAGGGACACACAGCAGAAACATACTGCTATTGAACATAAGATGGACATGAATAGGAGTGTATTGTTCTTGAGGAAAAGGGCAGTGTTGTGCTAAATGTGTTAGATGTGTTAGATATGACATGAAAAGCTAGGACATAGTTCATTTTACTTGTTTGCTTGCTTGTTATTAAAACCTTGGATATCCAGTTTTGGTCATTGTGCCTCAAAAATGAGAAGATCCATTGAACAGAAGGAACAAAGAGATGTAAAGCAATCTATACTTCTCAACCTCTACTTCCCAATTTGAACATTTTTATTTATTTATATTTATTCACTTATTGAGAAAAGTCTGTAAGCATCTTTATTGTTTTGTGGGGTGGAGGGTGGTGCTCAGGAGCTTTTGGTGGATTGGTGGGGCAGGTCCCCTTCCTCTTCATCCTCACAGGCTTCTGGCTGTGCAGGCTGGTGCTGGCTCTGTGGAAGCTGCCATGCATAGATCTGGGTGATGGTACTTCTTGTGGAGCATGTGCTGGATGCTGTTGAGAGTGGCCCTGGAGTTCTTGGTGGTGGCGATTTGCATATAGGAGGTGGTTTGCTTTTGTTGGGCAGTTTATCACCTTCATGACCACCACAACACCTTTGCTGTTGGCTCCACACCCACAGTCAATTTTAACAGGAGTTTCAGTGAATCAGTTAGTTGTAACCAAAGGAGTTGCCGGCCTTCAGTTTATTGGATTCGGTGCTGTGTGTCCGCCTATTCCTCTTGATGGGGAAACTGGAGCAGTTCCCTACAGTCCAGCCATTTCAGGTGCCCAATTATGGCTCCTCTACCTGTGATGTTCAGAGATGAGAAGAGCCACTTTTCCTTTTTCACTGTAAATTTTTATTTAGTGTCAGCCTTGCTTGCCAAACTATAAACTCTGTGAGGAGGTCTGTAGTGCTCACCATTGTTTCTTTAGAGCTGAATACGTAGCCTGACACACAGTAGGCTTTCAATAAAAATTTAATTTACCAGAAGTGGAAAATGAGTTTTATGAAGAAAATTTCAGAAAACTGAGTTCGTTTTTCAACACAAGAGATGACCAAGGGGTAATATGTTCCTTCAGGTTCATGAACAGCCTGCATGAATATGCCAAGTAGTTGTTTTGTAACTGTGGAAGATTGGCTAAGAGGAGATGGATGGAAAGTAAAGTCAGAAAGACCTTATTGATTTAGGCCAGTGGGAGAAGTGTTGGAGTATCTGCTCTGGAGAAAATACTCTTTTCCGGCTAGTTTTGTTAATTATGTTTCTGAAAAGGGGGGCTAGATTGGATGGTCTTTACCAGGTTTCTTCCCCTTCTGATGCAGGGACTTCAGGAGGTTTGTGGTAACCTGAGAAAGTAGCCTGAGGTATTATGGTGCTGGAGTTCTCCATAGGGTGCTCAGCAGGCCACCTGTATCTCCCCATACATTGCGTTTTTCCATATGTGAGCTGAGAATAAGCTGGTTGCCTTTCAGTGATCTGAAATTATAGATACATTTCTTGGAAGCTTTATTTTTTTTAATGGCTAAAATTGAGTAGTATCGCTATTGCTGTCTGTAGACTACCACTTGCTATTCCTGTTTAGAGTTTACTGGGCTTGGTAAGTTGGAAGGGTAACAGGAGCACGTTTGTGATTTAAAAAACAACAACAACAACAACAACAACCAGTTAACGTAATTGACAGCAGAGAAGTTCCAGGCAGAACAGTGGCTCTTTCGTTTTTCTTCTACACATGGCTTTTTGCCATCAGCATCAGTGAAGAGTAGGTAATTTTAATGAACATTTTGATTTGGGGCAGACTGATACCCTGGTTTTCTGTCCCAGCCTGGCTTTTTGTCATACGTTATGATGTGCTGGTCTCTCCCAGGGTTCATAGTCCACGTGTAGTCCTGAAACTTGGAACCAACCCTGAGCTTTGTTCACTTTGGGTTGGTGGTGGCTCATGCCATAACCTACCAAGCTGGTATGTAGATAGGGCTGCTCCAGTCTTTGTTTTAATGCAAACAGAATCTTGAGAAGATTTGAACTCCTTCCAATGCTTAATGCTTTGTATGTGTGTGTGTGTGAGAGAAAAGCAGTTCGTTGGGCATGCTGTATAGAAAGTAAAACATTCCTGAGGGAGAGAAATTAAATTTGGGGCTTTAATAATCTTGTTTATTTTTTCCCGAAGAACCAGAGTTGGTAGAGACCCCAGGGGCCAAGTAATCAAACAGTAAAGAATAAACAGCCATGGCATCTTTGACACATGCTCACCCGTCCTCTGTTTGAACACTACAGTGATTGGTAGACAGTTTGGTCTGTGGTGAACTTTTTTTTTCCTCTTCAGCTTGCGGAAGGAGCTAATGCTGCTTATTTGCAGTTGTTGAACCTGTTTGCCTATGGGACATACCCAGATTACATAGGTGAGTTGGTGAAGATCCTTCAAAAGACTTGTGTTAATTACGTTGCTCAGTTTGGAAGACCATCAAGGTTTGAGATGTAAAGCATGGGGTAGTGGGGAGACTTCTTGACCTGGCTGCCTCCCATTTTGCTGTGCCCGGTGGGTGACCTCACAAAGGGAATGTTCCTTCTCACCTTTTATATTCTAGTGGGTCAAATGGGGCCTGTGTGTGCTCATCCACAAATGTAGCCCTGTTTGTTTTCCAGATGAGATTCTTGAGGACTGGTGTTTGTAGGGCTCTTGGAGTGCTGTGAAGTGCAGAATACCCACCTGTAGAATATTTCAACATTTTAAATATTATCAAAATAATACCAGCATATTGAAGAAAATTTGGAAAATAGACTTTTTAAGAGTCACTCATAGGCTGGGCGCGGTGGCTCATGCCTGTAATCCCAGCACTTTGGGAGGCCGAGGCAGGCAGATCACTTGAGGTGAGGAGTTTTACACTAGCCTGGCCAACATGGTGAAACCCTGTCTCTACTAAAAATACAAAAATTAGCTGGGCGTGGTGGTGGGCGCCTGTAATCCCAGCCACTCCGGAGGCTGAGGCAGCAGAATTGCTTGAACCTGGGAGATAGAGACTAGTAAGCTGAGATTGCACCGCTGTACTCCAGCCTGGGCAACAGAGCGAGACTCTGTCAAACAAACAAATAAATAAATAAATGTCACTCATATGTTGCTCAGACATTTGGATGCTGGACTTTTTTGTGCCCCTTATGTTTGTGTTTTGTATTACATAGGTACAACTATGTATACAGTTTTATGTCTTGCTGGTTTCTTCCCACTTACAAACATTTATCCATATTTTAAGTCTTTGTAATATTTTTAATATTTCATAATCTACTTAGCTCATTTTCTGTTGCAGGGCATTTGGGTCATTTTAAATTATAATATTAAGTATTAGGTTGGGGTATTTGTATGTCCAAACACTAACTTACCTTCTACCCAAAGCATTTTTTTCTGGCTTTCCTACCCTTTTTTAATCGTATGACTGTAACCTGATACTCAGGGCCTTCTCTGCGATATCCCTGACTTCTTCTTTCTCCCTGGTCACTTCTACTTTGTGCTGCTGTCAGACCGGACAGTTTGCCACTTCCTGGTACACCACATTTTTTTCTGACCTTCCCTTTGTTCCAGGGAATGTGTTCTGTTTTTCTGTCCTTGCTTACTAAAGAGGCAGCATTGCACAGACTCTGTTACCAGACTGCCTGTAGCCAGTCTGGCTCCACTTCTACTAGTTGTGTGTTCGTTGACAAATGAAGTAACCTTATGCAGCTCAATTTCCTCGTCTGTAAAGTGGGAGTAACAATACAAGCCCATTATTCCTTACCTACACTCCTCGAAGTTAGATGTTTCAGAATTTAGAATTTTTGGGACTTTAAAAAGGTAATATGATGCGCATGCCTTTTTATGTAACACTCCCAGAGGAATGTGGAAACAAGTGGGATAAAAAGCCTGTCTCGGTACAGGTCAGAAATTCCCACCAGGTGAATTTCAGCACCATGCTTAAGAAAAAATCAGTTTGGATATAGTTTTTTGGAATCCAGAATTATGGTTAAGGAATTGAGGACACTTGGAATCTTGCGGGTTGTTGCGAAGATGAACTGGATGTGTGTATGTACGTGTGGATCTATGCAATCCACAAGATGTAAAGCTTGCTATTTATGTTAGCTGCTGCAGCTGCCGCCCTTGCTGTTATTATCATTTATGGTTATTATTGAAATTTTGCCTCTTTCTCAAGGCTCAACTCAAACTCCATCTCTTCCATGAATTCTTTCTTTTTATCTCCTGTACTTCCCAAATGATAACTGTTCTCTTTCCCTCTCTCCTCCCCTTTCATCTCTTTCTCTTACCCCTGGCTCCTCCCCATCCCTCTCCTCCTCTCTTCTGGTAGCTTGTACCTTTCTTCTGGTAGTTCTGCCTTGGATTTGTAGCTATTGAAACATCTGATTGTAAGACCGAGGACAAGTCCAGGGCCATGAAGTTGCACACCTCCAGGGGGTTGGTGGCCCTGGAGTTGTGCCATGCAGCAGCCCTGGCAAAGCCCATCTTGTTCATCCTTGATTCTTCTCAGTACAGAGCATTGCACACAACAGATGCTCGATGAAGATATGTTTAATTTAATTGAATGTCACAAGGGGCACAAATAGTACTCCATTAAGATAATTGCCACATCATTTTGCTTGTTTGCTTTTTAGGAGACTAAACTCTGTGTTTATAGAAACTGAGTCTTTTCTTCTTTGGAAGTACATAGTCTTCCAAAGAAGACAGGAATATTTGCCAAATGAATAAGTGCAAAGTCATGATAGTGATTCAGTAGTAGATTTGGTTTGGGGAGTTGGTGAGCTTATTCCATAAAAGAAATCCTAATTTTATTTTGTGTCTTGATTTTTGTGGTGGGTGGGACTGAGCAGCCAACAAGGAGAGCCTGCCAGAACTGAGCACAGCTCAGCAGAACAAGCTGAAGCATCTTACCATCGTGAGCTTGGCATCAAGAATGAAGGTACGGTACTGAGCCTTCTCTTGTCTTCCTCCTCACCCCAAGTCAGCTGTCTCATTGACATCAATGAAGGAAGTCCCAGCTGCACATAGGAGAGTCACATCATAAATGCATAAAATTTGCTTGACAGAGGAAAAGATAAAATGGTGTAGAAAAGTACTCCCCATTCCATACAGGAAAAGTATGCCCAGAAGTGATTGACTCAGCAGGTCTTAGTCCTGGCATGCTGTGGTGCCGCATGTGGCATGATCATTTTGCCATATTAAGGGGAGACTGCTGTTAAAGATATACATTTTTCAAATAGCAAGGCATCTCAAGGCAAGTTAACAACTTCATCCGTTGCTCAGTACACAGTGAACTATGCCCATGCTGGAGGAAAAACTTGCTATGTCAGACTTGCTAGATTTGTTGTTGTTGTTGTTGAGACGGAGTCTCACTCTGTCGCCCAGGCTGGAATGCAGTGGCGTGATCTCAGCTCACTGCAACCTCTGCCTCCCAGATTCGAGCGATTCCCCTACTCAGCCCCGAGTAGCTGGGATTACAGGCATGGACCACCCCGCCCGGCTAATTTTTTTTTTTTTTTTTTTTGAGACAGAGTGTTGCTCTGTTGCCTGCGCTGGAGTGCAGTGGCGCAACCTGGGCTTACTGCAACCTCCACCTCCCGGGTTCAAGTGATTCTCCTGCCTCAGCCTCCCGAGTAGCTGGAATTATAGGCACCTGCCACCATGCCTATAATTTTTATATTTTTTAGTAGAGTCAGGGTTTCACCACGTTGGCCGGGCTGGTCTTGAACTCCTGACCTCAGGTGATCCACCCACCTCAGCCTCTCAAAGTGCTGGGATTACAAGCGTGAGCCACTGTGTCCAGCCTAGATTTTTAATATACTGCCTTTCTCTGGGATTTTCAAGGTTTATTACAGTAATTGGAATTTTTGCCTCATATGCTAACTTTAGACGCTAACTTTGTATAAGATACCAAGCACTCCACTATACCTCTAAGTCCTCTCCCGCAGTTGATTTAGAAGAAGCTTTGCAGCCAGCTGCTCACAGCCATTAATAATGAAGGTCCAGATTTAGTTAATTTATAGTAGGTTTTGGCTCTCTGCCTAATCCCAGCCTAAGTTTTTGTGGGACTATGCCTTTAAAAAACATTTGGTTTTAGCATTTCCCCTCCATGATTGAGTTTCAGAGAAAAATATTACTTTTCTTTCTTTCCTTCCTTCCTTTCTTTTTCTTTTTTTTCTTTCCTTCCTTCCTTTCTTCCTTCCTTCCTTCTTTTCTTTTCTTTTTTCTTTTTCTTTTCTTTCTTCCAGATTTTTGCTCTTATTGCCCAGGCTGGAGTGCAGTGGTGTGATCTTGGCTCACTGCAACCCCTGCCTCCTGGGTTCAGGCAATTCTTCTGCCTCAGCCTCCTGAGTAGCTGGAATTAGAGGTGCCTGCCACCATGCCTGGCTAATTTTGTGTTTTTAGTAGAGATGGGGTTTCACCATATTGGCCAGGCTGGTCTCAAACTCCTGACCTCAGGTGATCCACCTGCCTCGGCCTCCCAAAGTGCTGGGATCACAGGCATGAGCCACCGTGCCTGGCCTTTTTAACTTAAAAAATTTTTTTAAATTGAGACAAGGGTCTCACCGTGTTGCCTAGGCTGGTCTCAAACCCCTGACTGCAAGCGATCCTCCCATCTCAGCATCCCAAAGTGTTGGGATTACAGGTGTGAGCCATTGCACTTGGTTTTTTTGTTCTTGGATTGCAGTTTCAGTTGCTGAAATCATTTTATCTGATCTAATGGCACATTTCTGATTCTCAGCCTAGCATTTCAGGTGGGAGGCCTATTTTGTTGGGAAATGAGGACCTGACCTTTTTTCTTGTCCTGATTGTGGACTTCTCAAGTGTAGTAAAGAATGTTGGTACAGCCCAATAAAGAACTATTGTTGGGGAATTCATATTGGTTGTAAGTGTCTGAGAAAACAGATACAAACTTCAGGGTGACATCTGAACTGGCAGTACCCATTGGCCACCTATAGGTAGATATGCTGGCCTGCAAGTTTTTTTTGTTTGTTTTTGCACTCTGCTGGGCAAGTAGCCAGCTCTTTCCAGTGACTGGGATCTGTTGGAGATTTATGGTGATCTAGCAAAGTCTGAAAGCTTCCAGAAGGTGGCAGAGTGGCATATACTCAGTAGTTCCCTTTCTCTCCACTGGTACAAGTTTTTAGGATCTCTACAAGTATGCTGCAGCATGTGAAATCTGAAGGCTGGGTGAAGCCAAGGAGGCAGAGAACCAGGAGGTTGCTTTCTTAGATGTTGGGTCTTCTAGGTCTCATGGTTATTTATCCACCTCTTGTTGCCCTAGCTATTAATAATTACCACTAGCCTGCGTTTCCCAAGCCTAGAGGCAGCTGTTGGCTATGGGAGTAATACCTGCATTTTCGCTAATGCTTGCCAGATGGTTTTTATAATGATCACATGGCCTTATCTACAGTGTATCCCCTACTCCGTGTTGCTGAAAGACCTGGAGATGCGGAATCTCCGGGAACTAGAAGACCTCATCATTGAGGCTGTCTACACTGACATCATCCAGGGCAAGCTGGACCAGCGAAACCAGCTGCTGGAAGTGGATTTCTGCATTGGCCGTGACATCCGAAAGAAGGATATCAATAATATTGTCAAGACCCTGCATGAATGGTGAGGCTAAAAGGAGGAGAGGGATATCTAGCATGTCTTTTGTGCCTCTCCTTGCAAAAATGTGATTCCCTGGTGTCAGCTGAGGGTTTGGGGTGGGCCTGTAGCTACCTGGGAGCTGGGGCTTAGTGAGCCGGAGAGTGGAGCTACATTTGTGATCACAGCTGTGTGATAACAGGAGTCATTTCAGGCCTCCTGGTGCCTTGGTTGTAAAATAGTTCTTTCCTTAAATGCAACTGGGAGCTATTTAAAAGTGGGCTATAAAATGCCCAGGGTTAGCAGGTGGAGCCTATGTGTCCTAGCTGTGTGAGGCTAGTCCTGCCCTTTCCAAACTCACACTCAAAGTTTGACCAAACTCAGGAAGGCTAGTGTTTGTAAGATTCTTTCTTTGTTTTTATTATTTTTTGTATCCCTGTTGAAGTTAACATGTTTATAAGATTCTTCGGATAAAAGAACTTACATTCAAAATCAGTAACATATTGGGCTAATGTTTGTAAAACACTGTGAGGGACATGGAAGACAAGGAGTGGGTCATTTTAACTTGGAATACAGACTCATACAAAGAATATTTGATAACTATACTCTGGTGTATAAAAAGCATTGGGACATTTGTGTTTTCTCTGTTTTAATGGAATTTGATATTTGCAAGAGCTGTCACACATTCTACGAGGATTCGCTGTGGAGTGATTTAAATTACTTGGGGCTTATAAAGCCAGATGGACTGATTGGAGAAGTTTTAGCTCAGTTTTGAAGGAAGGCCAGGGTTAGAGTATACCTGGAGGTGAGGAGAGTGTGTTCCCAGGCAGGCACGTGGCATGTTGGAAGCCATGAAGCAGACCCGGTGAGCTTTGTGCACAGGTTCGGGAGAGAGAGAGAATCTCTGCTCATCCCCGAGAGAAGCATATCCAGAGAGGAGCAGTGCCACTTTGACTCCTTGAGGCCTGATGTCCCCTGAGTTTCCCTCACTTCAGCTACTTTTACACCCCAGGACATGTGTTGCTCACCCCTCACCCCAAGTTCTGTCCCAAATATAGCCCCAAACACCTTCTCTATACAACATCTGACACAAGTGGAAGTTTTCAATAGCTTACAAAACTTAGAATAAATAAGAAATAAACTTAGAAATACCCCAACACAAAAATGGTCTGGCACACAAAATCTAGTTTCTGAACCTGCCAAAGTTGGCTGTCCTATTCTGTTTTTGAGATGGCTGACAGAGCTTTTTATGTCCATAGTCTGGTTTCCTGTTTTTAAGCCCCCAATATGTTTGACATAGAGGTGCCAGACTAACTGGTTACCACGGGATGTTTACTAGTAGAAACTCTTACAACTCATGTTTAGGCACTGGAGGTAGATTGAAACAAAATTCATAGGCTGAGGGCTACCACATATATGGCAAAATGCTCACACTGTTGGATCTTAAGTGGAGGGTATGGGGATATTCATTGTAGTCTTTCAACTTTTTCATTTTTTAAAAAATTAATAGTGGGGAAAATAGGAGGAGGGGTATGGCAATTAGGAAGTAACTTAAACTTCTGAGAAAAGGAGCAATCTTCAAAACAGGATGCTTTTAGGAAATCTTTTTTTGTTTGTTTTTTGAGACAGAGTTTTGCTCTTGTTGCCCAGGCTGGAGTGCAATAGCGCAATCTCAGCTCACTGCAACCTCCGCCTCCCAGGTTCAAGCGATTCTCCTGCCTCAGCCTCCCGAGTAGCTGGGATTACAGGCGTGTGCCACCATGCCTGGCTAATTTTGTGTTAGTAGAGACGGGGTTTCTCCATGTTGGTCAGGCTGGTCTCGAACTCCCGACCTCAGGTGATCCGGCTGCCTCGGCCTCCCAAAGTGCTGGGATTACAGGCATGAGCCACCGCGCCTGGCCTAGAACATCTTTTTTTTCTGTTGAGAAAAGGATTACTCAGTGCCATCTATAAAATCTATTCTACCTTCCTTTTTTTTTTTTTTTTTTTTTTGCGGCGGAGTTTCACTCTGTCACCCAGGCTGGGGTGCAATTGCGTGGTCTCAGCTCACTGCAACCTCCGCCTCCCGGGTTCAAGTGATTCTCCTGCCTCAGCCTCCCAAGTAGCTGGGATTACAGGCACCCGCCACCACACCCGGTTAATTTTTGTATTTTTAGTAGAGATGGGGTTTCACTGTGTTGGCCAGGCTGGTCTCGAACTCCTGACCTGGTGATCCACCCACCTCGGCCTCTCAAAGAGCTGGGATTACAGGTGGGAGCCACTGCACCCGGCCTGTCCTACCTTCTTTAATCGTATGTGCTACAAAACCATCTTCCATGAGATACAAAGTTGAAAATTAAAGCTGTATTCTAAGAAACTAGCCCCAGACTACCATATTTGTCTCCTAATGTCCTGCGTTATATATTTAGAAGTGCTTGTCTTTGGGAAGGAGTGAACGGGCAAGAGATGTGGCAGAGGGAGTATTAAAGGAGGTCCCTGTAAGACACTGGGGAGAGCTGTTGGGGAAGAATATTTTGGAGCCTGGAAGAGACTTCCCAGGCCATTCTGCAGCTCAGGGCTGGTTTTCTCCATTGTAGGTGTGATGGCTGTGAAGCAGTTCTACTGGGCATCGAGCAGCAAGTTCTGAGAGCCAACCAGTACAAAGAGAACCACAACCGAACTCAGCAGCAGGTAGAAGCAGAGGTAAGGAAGGAAAGGAACATTTGTTTCTCTCTCCAGGGCATACCTGTTTATTCGTTTGCAGTGTTTATGTTTTTGTTTTGCGAATCTTGGTGTAGATGAAACAAGCAGTCACCAACAAGTGGGCCTGGGCTAGGTGCTGGGGTACAGGGATGAGTGTGACACGGCTCCTGCTCTTGGTGTTCTGTCTCTTTTTTCTGATTCCTGGTCAGCAAAGGTGATCAATCAGGCTTGGAGAACAGAGAATGTTGTAGTTTCAGTACACATGTACTTTGCAGCTGTAGAGCAAAAGAAAGTGAGTTTGGGGATGGATCTTAAAAATGGATAGAAGGATGGTGGTAAGTTACCAGGTGGAGTGGAGGGAGGGGTACAGCTGGGCAGGGGTATATGGGGCTTCAAGGCCCTGGGAATGTTCTGCTTCTTAAGCTGCGTGGTGGGCACATAGTTTCATTTTATTCTTTGTGAACTGTACATATATATTATAAATGTGTAAAATGCATGACGTGTTTCATACGGAAAGAAGAAAGGGATAAAATTTGGCAGATGAGCTGCAAGTGAAGTTAAGAGATTCTAAGTGTGGTTTTAGTGACACCTGGTTGTTGAGGAAACTTTTAGCTTCTTGGACAGATGTAGGCCCCAGCCTTTGCGTTATGGGCATTTGTGTACCTGTAACCTGACACATGAAGTGACCTCACTTCACAATTTATTTGGAGCCCTGCACTGATTTTCCTTAGCATTGGAAGTTCTTTTCTAGTGTGAATGGAGTTTGAAGTATTAATGATGCTTAATGAATTTTGAAAATCAGGTGTCTAGGAGAGTGGCAGAGTGGGACCCATAATTCCAGCTAAGAAGCATAAGAGATGAGTAGATGGTGCCTTTCAAAGGGGGATTTGTGAAATTTGGAGTGATTCTCTATACTGTTATATGCACTCCTTGAAAATAAAACCTGTATCCTATTTGTAAGACGAGCTTCTTGTCTCATGCCTAACCCATAGTAGGTACTCAAATGTTGAACTGAATATTTCTGGCACACCATAAAAGTGTGTCAGTGGACTGCTGAACTCTGCTTTTCATGAACTTGAGCTAATTTTTTTGAATACACACACACACAACCCTATATACATATACTCTGTGGATGTTCAATTCATAGACCATGTTTAATCCTACTAGCCAAGGAAGTATGAGGCTGGGTGCAGTGGTTCACACCTGTAATCCCAACACTTCGAGAGACCAAGGAGGAAGTATTGCTTGAGTCCAGTAGTTCGAGACCAGCTTGGGCAAGGAAGTGTGAACTATATTTAACATTAGTCCAAAGCAAAGACAATTAGGAAAATAAGCTTGCTGCTTTTCTAATTGTGCAACCACCCTCTTGATGATGGTGGCCTTTTCTCTGACTTGGGATTGAGGTCTGAACAAAGTAGGAAGGGCTAACCACTTTCTCCTTTCTGTTTATTCTTCCCTATAAATCAAACTGTACAAAATGAGGTTGGGAGGCTAACCACACTACCTAATCTTTGGTATCAAGGTCATTAACAAAGATGAATGATACTTGTTTTAGAATATTGAACTGTTCAAGTTTATTTTCATTATAAATAGCATCAGACAAAAGAAAGGTGGGTGTGCACAGAGCTATTGTAGACACTTGGCTAAAGTTTGAGGCACACCATGTAGTTACACAACAGTGTAGATTCTTTAAATTTTGGGTTATTTAAACACAGAGGGTGGGTGTGTGCACGAGCAGAGCCTGGTGCTGCCAGCAGGTGGCGGTAAGGATTTAAGTTTGAGAAAAATCTGAGGAAAAGGCCAAGGCCACCTCCACCACCAATTAAAACAGTCCATTGACGTAATAATCTTTTAGAAAATCTGAACCAGACCAATATGGTCTGTTTCCTGAGCATGGCCAAAGCTTAGGACCTTGTCATTTTTTCCATTTAGCAAATGCATGATCTGGCTGCTAAGTGTTGAAGGCTGCTTGCCACCTACTTGAGGCACACAGAAGATACTCACCAAATAGCTACTGACTTGAAAGGAAAAGAAATCTACAAAGAATCAGGGTGATTCTGTCGTATTCTGTTTGTATTTATGCCTCTGTTACCCTTGGCCTAACTTTTAAAAGCCAATTTTGTCAACTGATTGGTGATCTTTTCTTTATTTGTCCTTAAATTAGATTGCTTGTTTTCAGAGGGAAAAACGTGATGTCCCCCTCCTGAATCTTATAACAACAGCTTTCTTCTGGTGAGTTGTAGCTTTAAGAGCCCTCCTTCTTAATGAAGTCAGCCCTATCACAGACTGCCGAAGAATATTCTCTCCATTTAGGCTTTTGTGGAAATAACCCATATTAGTTCCTAGTTCCAGCATACCTGGGGGACCATTATGAGCTGTTTCATTATTTCTGAGGAAGCACTGTGGTGGGGAGGTAATACTTAGAGCATTACAAAGCACTTTCACATTTAAATTTGATTTTGGAAAGTATTTTCTTTTTGAGACAGAGTCTCTGTCACCCAGGCTGGAGTGCATGGAGTGCAGTGGTACAAACACAGCTCGCTGCACCCTCAACCTCCTGGGCTCAAGCAGTCTTTCCACCTCGGCCTCCCAAGTTGCTAGGACTATAGGACTACAGGTATATGCTACCACACCTGGCTGATTTTTTTTCTTTTTTTTTTTTTTTAGGGAGAACTGGATTTTGCTGTATTATTCAGGCTGGTCTTGAGCGCCTAACCTCAAGCTATCCTCACACCTCTGGCTCCCTCTTTGTTGGGATTACAGGCGTGAGCCACCATGCCCAACCCACTTTTCTTTTTTTCTTTCTTTTTTTTTTTTTTTTGAGATGGAAATTCTCTCTGTTGCCTAGGCTGGAGTGCAGTGGCATGATCTTGGCTCACTACCGCAACCTCCGCCTCCTGGGTTCAAGCAATTCTCATGCTTCAGCCTCCTGAGTAGCTGGGATTACAGGCGCCCGCCACCACACCCAGCTAATTTTTGTATTTTTAGTAGAGACAGGGTTTCGCAATGTTGGCCAGGTTGTTCTCCACCTCCGGACCTCAAGTGATCCGCCTGCCTCGGTCTCCCAAAGTGCTGAGATTACAGGCCTGAGCCACCGCGCCCGGCCTCATTTTTCTTTATATTTGGATGTGCCTATGTCTGATGTTAGGTGGAATGTTAATTTATAACTATTGCTACATTTACAAAGTAGGCTGTGTTCCAGTCATGGAGGTCGTAAAGTGTAACTGGACAAAGTAAGCTCTGTTTTCCATTATGTAGAAAATCTCCTAGGAGTTAGTGACAATCTTGAGGTTTATACAATGCACCAAAAGTATGCTTCCTGGTACCTCTTGGAAAGGGACTCTCCATCACCCAGTTTCTCTTTTTCTTTGTAGCACTTTACCAGTTGTGCACTGCGTTTCCTCTCGTCTGCCTTTGCTTTGCCCCTCAACTGATGGAAGGTTTCCTGCCCCAGAAAGCTCTTTCTCCTTTTGCCTAAATATTTAAGGTCTCTGATGGAGCTAGGCTGCATTTTTGCTAGCAGTGCAATCTTACTTGAAAATTTCTGAGGTTCATGTTTTGAGGAACCTGTAAGCCAGGCCACTGGAGGAAGAAAGTCATAAGGAACTCTGCCAAATTTAGGTAAAAGAAGACAAGTCTGTGGTGATGATATTTGTTGTCAGTTGAAGGGTGGCTCTGTGGAAGAGGAATTGGAATTCTTAAGAAAGTCTGCGAGACCAGAATGGGTTTAATTGGTTGACCTACCTGGGTGGCCAATTTGGAGTCCTAGAAGGAGCTGTCAACGGTTACAACTGCCCAGCTACTGGAAGAAGCTAGTTGAATTTTAAGATCCCCTTCCACTAGGAGAGGCTGTCAGTGCTTCAGAAGTCTCGTTTGTGAGTTGTGTGTTGTAAATGCAGTGGTAAAGCTGACTTGAGCAAAGTGTCTCTGTAATGGATCCCAGTGTGAGGGCCATGGCCCTGCCCCAGCCCAGGCCAGGCCTTTGTGGAGGATAAAAGGCTCATTTCCTAGGCTTAGAGACACTTGCCCAAGAAGCCCTCTTTTCCTCTGCAGGATGTTTACATTTTGCCTCAAAGTGGTAACGACTGTAGAGGACTTAGATTTGTCAGCAGTCTTATTGGAGAAGCGAGGTGTGTGCATCTGAAACACAAAGGAGATGCAGTGGTGTGGGAGGCCATCGAAGAGTGAGAGGCACTGCCAGGCAAGTACAGATTGAAGGGTGGCAGATCAGTGTGGGCTGCAGCAGTCAGGGCAGTTTGTATGGACCAGGTGCTCAACTCTCCAGGCAGGATCAGAGGGGCAACCTGGGGAGGAGCGGTACCCCCCAGGGTGCATGAACAACAGAAGGGCATAGGGGGAATGACTGCTTCCAAGTGTGGTGTGGGGGACGAGTGTGGCTGAGATGGCTTGAGTGCAGGGCATGTGTTGAGGAGTGGGAAGGAAGGTACCTGATCTTGGTATTTCAGAACTAGAGAAAAAAACAAGTTTTTCCCTGGGCCAAGTCTTATTTCTTTTTATTGCATGTCAGGGTTACTGAGCCCCTAAAAAAGCTGAATGAGAGCAGTTTCTACAGGAGAAAATGGCTTGAGGAAGTAAATAGGCATCTGAATAACAGGGGAAAGTGTCCATGCTTCTGTCTACTTATTTGTTCAAAAGCTTTTGACAAGATCTTGAATCTCAAAGGCTTTTAAATAGAATTGAGTCACCATGAGAGAGGGAGGCTGCATTATGGTAGGGAGTGGCAGTACAGAAATGAAGCAGAGGGTAAGCCCTTCTGTGACTGCAGAAGGATGATGCGCGGGCTCCCTCAGGACCAGAGTGAGAACCGTGAGTTTGTGGCTTTGTGAAGGAGACGCATTGGAAGTGTTGAGCTTTGAAAAGAAAAAGTAAAACAGCAAAGCCTTGGGAGTCAGTTGAACTGGTCAGTTGCTGAGAGGCTGGCAGTGGAGCGTTGCCGTTGGTGGATATGCCACAGGCAGAGTTTGCTCCTTGGCTGGCAGGTCAGGGACTCATCACTCAGCCCAGCCATAGATACTCTGAGTCCAAAGCCGGCCCAAATCACCTTGGGCCACTCTAAAGAGAGAAATAAATGCCGGTTGTCACTTCCTGATAGACTGATAATGACTTTACGCTACAAAAACATAGGTGAAGCGGATTGAAAATATAACCATTATTTGGGGATTGATTAATGCCTTTTCCTTACTCATGCAGGGGTTATGAGACTGTCAGTAAATCTAAGACATGTTAAATAATGTAGAAAACTATTTGTAGTATAAGCTGATTTTTTTTTTTTTTTTTTTGAGACGGAGTCTGGCTCTGTAGCCCAGGCAGGAGTGCAGTGGCGCGATCTTGGCTCACTGCAAGCTCTGCCTCCCGGGTTCACGCCATTCTCCTGCCTCAGCCTCCCGAGTAGCTGGGACTACAGGTGCCCGCCACGTCACCCGGCTAATTTTTTATATTTTTAGTAGAGACGGGGTTTCACCGTGTTAGCCAGGATGGTCTCGATCTCCTGACCTCGTGATCCGCCTGCCTCAGCCTCCCAAAGTGCTGGGATTACAGGCGTGAGCCACTGTGCCTGGCCTAAGCTGATTGTTTAGTAAAAATTATTACACAAATAACTTGAGGAAATAAGGCTAAATAGTGCTTATCAGACAAGATGAAATTAGGAATTTTTTTTGGTTTTGTTTTTTTAATTTTTAATAAAGCTATTTTGCCAAATGGGAAAGGTAATTATTTGCTTGGAAAGATACCCCATTTTGGAAATACAGTCCTTGAAACAAAAACTTGTCAGTTTTCTAATGTCTTACTTGATTAAAATTTTGTCAGCTTTTGGGGAAACCTTAAAACACATTCCCTCAGGTAATGTTAAATTGCAGGATCTTCTTTGGAAGTTAGAGGTAACTGACATGCAAATAAATAAACTAAAGTCATGCCGTTACCTCTTATTATGATTTTAGTTCATTTTCTTCTGGATATTTAGAAAATATATCAAATTGGAGAAGCCTTAGAATGTTATTTTATAAAGCAGTATTCCCTGAGAAGTCAAATTTCTTAATTTTTCCTCCAATGTCATCAAAATATGCCTTAGCTGGGCATGATAGTATGTGTCTGTAGTCCCAGCTACTTAGGAGGCTGAGGCAGGCAAATTCGTTCATGCCAGAAGTTTGAGGCCAGCCTGGGCAACATAGCAAGATCCCATTTCTATTTTTTAAAAAAAGTCTTAAATAATATTTCTTTTATCAGAGAAAGAGTGATAAGCCATTGACTTGCTCCAGATCATTCACTCACCACCTTGCCAGGTGACTCACTGAATGAGATACACCAAAGTGGCAGTGAGCCACTGGGAGGGCGAGATGCCTCAGGGTTCTGGGTTCCCAGATTGTGTTTTGTTGTCTGGCAGGACACTGGATAAACCCAGAGTTGATTCCCCTCCCTGTTTATTTATATATATATATAAATATAAATATATATATAATATAAATAATATATATAAATATAAATATATATATAATATAAATAATATATAAATATAAATATATATAATATATATATTTTAATTATATATAAAAATATATATATTTTAATTTTTTATATATATATATATATATATATATATATATATATATATATATATTTATATATTTCCAGGCACTGGGTCTTGCTGTGTCACCCAGGCTGGAATCAGTGGTGTAATCATAGCTCACTGCAGCCTCAAACTCCTGGACTTAAGTGATCCTCCTGCCTCAGCCTCCTGAATAGCTAGGACTATAGGCATGTGCCACCACACCAGGCTAATTGTTTTTTTCTTTTATGTCTTTTTGTTGAGATAAGGTCTTACTTGAATGTCATCTAGGCTGGAGTACAGTGGTGCAGACATGGCTCACTGTAGCCTCTACCTCTTGGGCTTAAGCGATCCTCCTGCCTCAGCCACTTGAGTAGCTGGGACTACAGGTGCATGCCACCATACCTGGCTAAAATTTTTTTTTTTTAAGAAAGACAGGGTCCCACTATGTTGCCCAGGCTGGTCTTGAACACCTGCTGTTGAGCAGTCCTCTTTGCTCAGCCTCCCAAAGTGCTAGAAGTATAGGTGTGAGCCACCATGCCCAGGCTGCCCTCTGTAATGACTGTTCCAGCCCACAGTCCTCTGTCATTCTCTCTTCAGAAAGGCTACAGTGTTGATTGAGGTTACAGAAGTTTAGGGCATGGCTTTTCCCCCTGTCTCAAAATAGTGACAACAAAAAACAATTTATGATCTAGTTAAGGTGGATTCTGCAGATGTTGGCTCTCCTCCAGGAACCCAATTTTTGTCTCACCCTCATAGCATTGTTTTGTCTTTGCATTTGGACTGTCTCTTACTCTGAAGCTCATAATATTCTGACTGTTCAGAACTTTTGACCCTGACAACTCCTTTTCACTATGTAGAAAACTGGCTGGGTGTGGTGGCTCATGCCTGTAATCCCAGCACTTTGGGAGGCCAAGGTAGGAGGGTCAGTTGACCCTGGGAGTTTGAAAACAGCCTGGACAACGTGGTGAAACCTTGTCTCTACAAATAAGTTTTTAAAAATTAGCCAGGCATGGTGGCAAGCGCCTGTGGTCCAAGCTGCTCAGGAGGCTGAGGTGGGAGGATCACTTAAGCCTGGGCAGTTGAGGCTGCAGTGAGCTGTGATTGTGCCACTATACTCCATCCTGTACAACAGAGTAAGACTCTGTCTCCAAAAAAAAAAAAAAAAGACTAAAAAAGCTATTACTTATTTGACTGCACTGTTCTTCCCTACCACCACCATCCTCTTCCTGCTGTTTCTTCCTCTCAACGAACTGAGGAGCAAAGGTTTGGAATAGTCACTTTTCAGCAGGCAATATAGCAGTACTGATTCAAATGTAAAATGTAAATCGACTTTGATCTGGAAAGCTCACTTCTAGGAGTATCTTCCATAGATGTTCACAGAAGTATGCAAAGGTAAACATAGAGGGCTGTTCAGAGTAGCACTGAAACCCAAACTAGGAACCAATTCAAAAAACTGGAGAACCTTCCTAATAGAATAGGGTTCAAGTGTCACAGAGGATATCTGTTCTGACGTGGTAAAATGTTCAAGAGCTGCTTAAGTATTTACGAGTCTGTACTTTGTTAAGTGAAAGAAAGGTATACTGCACATGGTAGTGTCATAGCATTTTGCCAGTAGTTCTATTACATTTTCTTCATTTCTCACTTAGTTGGCTGAAGTTCATCCTCTACTGGTTTATTCAAGAAGGTTCATGGAGCTGTATTCCCAAAGTTTTTATGAAAATATTTGTGGTTTTATAAATGAATAACAGCGGAGTGTAGAATTCTTGGGTCCCTCTTTCTTTTTCTGAGGACATTTTAATCACGATTTGTTTCACTGTTGGTGGTGTGCCTCTTTGCCAAATGTTCCCCTTCCATTTGTTTCAACCAGGAGAGCATTAGTCCCACATTTTTGCTTGACTCATTTCCACAAATCTGCCGTGAGTAGCCCAGGCTGGTTTCTGCTCATCTGGATTTCTGAAGAGAATTTCAGGTTTTCTTGCAGAGGATTTTAGCTTCCTGTCTGAAGTGAAGACATAGTGAGAGCAAGTTTTGGTGAGCACATACAGGCTGAGCACTCCAATTCTATATCTCCCCACCAGGTTACCAACATCAAGAAGACACTCAAAGCCACCGCATCCTCCTCGGCTCAGGAGATGGAGCAGCAGCTGGCTGAACGGGAGTGTCCCCCTCACGCTGAGCAGAGGCAGCCCACCAAGAAGATGTCCAAAGTGAAAGGTCTGGTCTCCAGCCGCCACTAGGGCCGGCTGGGGCAGCTGGCACTCACCAGGCCTGGGTCAGGTGGGGAGGGGACACCAAGAGCCCATTTCCTCCCCTCTCTACCTGCAGTGAGTTCCAGACCTGCCCGTCCCCTCACCAGCGCCTCCCCACCCTGTTGGTACTGTTCCAGAAAAACTGTTACTCCCCCTCACCCACTCCCTCCTTCCCCAGTTGTTCCCTTCAGACTCAGGGGCTCCACCAATGCCATCCCAAAACAGGGTCAGACACTGCCCAGCTTCCCTCCAGGAGGTTCTTGTCTCTGTGTAAGGGCTTGTCTCCCTCCCAGTTTTTCTTTTGCTCCACGTCATTTTGTCAGGCTGGTTATAAGCCGGAGAGGCAGCTTTAACCAGCCCCCAGGGATGATTGTGAAGGAGGCCCCTCCCCTTGTGAGGAGGGGGCACTCCTCTCCAGCCCCTGGTACCACAGTCCTCACGATGGTGCAGCGATTTCTAGCTAGGCGTCAAGATGCGCTGCTTTCCCTCTCCTGCCTCATCCCTTGTTGGCAGCTCCAGTTCAGGCCGTGGAGGAACGTGATGCTGGGCTGTGTTTACTAAACCCACGGGTTTTCAGCCTCTTAAGCCCAGCTCCGATCTCCGATTAGTTGGGAGCTCTGGGTTGACTAACCTCTGTTATCTGAGCACAGACAGAGGGTGCTGTGGGTCTGCTGGGTGGCAGAAATGGTTCCTTCCGGCTTGGCGTTCTCTCCTGGCCACTCTTCCTGCTGCCTCTGACTACTCAGCCTTGTTTTCGGTGTGTAGGCCCCAGCTGCCCACTGGAACTGCCGGCTAATGCTTGCTCTCCCAAGATCTTTAACTCCTCCTGGCTGCACCTGGGTAGGGATGGTGGCATCGATGCCCCTCTGTCTGCTGAAGGACCTGTTGCTGCTTCTGTCTTTTCACCCCTCCTTGGCTGATGACCCAGAGCCCTCTGATGATGGCATTCTCCTGGCAAGAGAAAAAGACTTAACTAGACTTCTGAACTTGAACAGTTTCAGGTTATATTTTAATTTTTTTTTTTGTACAGGTTCTGATTCTAATACATTTCAACATGCTTTTGTCCCCCCTCGTGTCAATATTTGTTATAGACTAATCGCCGGGGATTTTTCACCTGGTTGGAAGGTGGGGGTGGGGTGTGTGTGTGTGTGTGTGTGTGTGTGTGTGTGTGTGTGTGTGTGTAGGTCCTGGACTGATTAAGGTTCATTGAGGAAAAAGCACATTTTACAACAAAAAAATAAAAGTGTAGATTTAATGTATGTGACTGGGGTTTGGGGTTGCATACCTGGTGGATCTTGAGGGGCTGGGATTAGGGTGGTTCAGGAAAATGTGATGCTGTTTCCCCATGTTTAGCCATGGTCAAAAAATGGATTTCTCCTTTTTCTAAAATGTCCAGCAACTGCCTACTGTTGATCAAATGTTGAAGTATTCTTGTTTCCCTTTTAAGCCAATCCATGTGCCCACATAACATTATGCCCAAGTGGAGAGTTCACTTTAATTTCCAAAGTATGTTTCATGAAACCCCCTGTCAGCTGTTCTGTGGAAAAGGGGTTCTGTTATGAAATAAATGTTGCACTCCCTGCATCCCATATCCTCATTGGAAATTCATTACTCAGGTGTCCAAGCATTCCTTGTTGAGGAAGCCTGTACCCACATCGATTTTACCGCCAAATCCTTTTGGGTAATACCTAGGTGGAACAAATCTTAGGGAAGTTTTGGGGAAAGTATATTTCTCAAAAAGCCTAAGAGTGCTGGGCGCAGTGACTCATGCCTGTAATCGCAACACTTTGGGAGGCTGAGGTGGGAGGATCATTTGAGCCTGGGAGTTTGAGGCCAGTCCACACAACATAGTGAGATCCCATCTCTGCTACAAATAAAACCTTAAGAGAAGCTGAACACCTTTCAACCTTACAGGTTTTCCCAGCTATTCTTTCTAGACCTCAAACAGTCACTCTCAGCAAGTTTTCTTTCATTCTTGTTTTTCCCACTGGCAAGTAGACTAGGAAGCATGGTTTGACTTGTATGAAGTCTGTGACCATTCTTTATTTGATTGCCCCAAGGCCCTAAGGGTCCTCTCCATGATTCACCTTCCTTAAAAATAATGATGGCAACAATAATAACTTGTCTCTAAAGTGCTTTACAAAGTGTGTTTGCGTACAATAAGTCATTCAGTCCCTTCCACCCAAACAGCCTTCTGAGGTTGGTAAGGGTATTCAGCCATCTTCGCTTTGCATATGAGAAGACAATCTCAAAGATTTGAAGTGTCCCAGTGGTAACTGGCAGAAGGAGAACTCTTAGATCTCCTGACTTGCACATCCTGTCGTCTGCTCTGTTACATTCTCATCTAGAGTCTGCTCTCCACACTTGACCCTTGCTACCCCTCTACCTGCTGCTGTTCCCTCTCTAAGAGTTCATCTTGCCTTTATTTTGAGGGAGGGAGGGGCAAGCCCAGTGTTAGTGTTGATTTTGCCCTCGAGGACCCTGGCGGGGAAGCAGCAGTGTTCCCATTGTAGAGGCCAGAAAAGCTGCCCAGTGACACAGCCAGGATCAGTCATGGAGCCGTGATAGGCCAGAGCCTGGGCTCCCAGCCACTGAGGAGGGGTGGCAGAGGATTGTTTGGCCAGGTCTGTGTGGGCTGAAGGCTTGGTGACCAGGGACGACATGATCATCTGCAAGACCAATGCTGTCACTGCCCTGAGGATGTTCTTCCCCCGAAAGTCTGCCTCCAATAGCACAGGCACCTGCGTCTCAGATGGTGGTGACATCTGAGTACTTGGACTTCATCAGCTGCCTGTAGGAGGTGAGGTAGCAGTAGGTGAGGGCAACACCCCCTTCAGCTTCAGCAGGTGAAAAGTGTGGTTCTTGATGAAGTTGAGCTAGTGTGTGCCAGGTCTCCTTCTACAGTGGGTACGCGTCATGCAGGATCCCATCAAAGCGACCACCTGGCAGGGTGAGCGCCACCTCCTTCCACAGGACTTTCAAGGGGATGACCTTGTGTGGCTGCTGCTGGGTCCAGTCCTGGAGCAGCTGGAAGATGCTGTCATTGCACTCCATGATCCAGTGTTCCTGGATGGCGACCTCCTGCACCTTCCATATTCTTGTGGCCATGCCGAAGCCCACCTCTAAGAGTCAGCCGCCTTTGGAGGTGGTGAAGGCAGTGAAGGGGGTTGCAGTAGGGGTGCTCTTGCTGCAGATGGAGCCCCAACTTGGAACCCGACGTGCCAGGGCCCAGTCCCTGCAGCCATCTCACTTTTCACACACCTCATTTCTGCTTGCCAAACCCACCCAGCCACTTAATAAGGAAGCAGAGAGTATGGAATAGAGAAATTGTGGGAATAGTGGTCCAGCCAGATGTTCATTGCTCCACTGGGACTCTGGTAGGAGGCTTGGCCTTCAAGCTCTGCAGTTTCCTGTCTGGCACCCTGGCAGCTGGGCTCAGGTCTAAAATGTGCAGAAGTGTTTTATAGATAAATAGAACATTCCAAAGAGATGTCCTCATCAGCAGTGAGACATCTTAGGGAAGGAGACACCACAGTATTAAAGAGAATTACCTCCATGGCAGTGCCTGTGAGCTGGCTTGAGCCACCTTCTTTACCTCTGAGCTTTCTGCCTTCTGAAGCCCTTTTTGCTCTTTCTGTTCAGATGAGAGGCATTATGGTTCCTATTTGGGTAACATTAGGGAGGTAGTCAAAGCCCCCAGTATAGCCCATTCCTGTAGTCCTAATCCAAGATGGTCATCACTGATAGTGGGATTCTCCTCTCCCCATTTCAGTCACAGGAAATGGGGTGGTGACCAAACAAGCTCAAGTGATAAACTGCTGGTGATATGTGTACATGTTTGTTGTTTTCTCCACCTCTGAGGTGCTGGGTTGCCTGATACCGAAGTGTTCCAGTTTGTGTACTAAAGTTGTTTTTCTGGCAGCCTGAGACTTCGCTTTTTAAAAATGCAGCAATTGGTTGATTTTTGTTGGTCCTGAAGGACCGACCCATCACACTACCCATGGTATCTGAGTTTCAAGTCTAGCATGGCTTGGGTAATCTGTGATTGTACCTGTTTCTTCCTGGGATTCTGCACATAGCCAGGAGCATCTCATTGCTTCATTCCATGTTTTCTTGCAGTTATGCCTGGGATATGCAGATGGAAATGCATATTTTATTGTAAATTTCATTTTATATCTAGCTTATATTACCCTTAGGGCATTAAGTGGGTCTTTTAAACTTATGTCTGTTAAGTAGGTTGTCTGTGACTTGACGTCGGGCAGTAAAGGTAGATGCTAAGCAAGTATTTATTATCAAAAGGAAATGTTGAGTCAACATTAAGGGTGAGAACTGCTCTTCATGGTTAAGGATAAAACCAAGAAGGAAAGAAGTGATGGGAATGCAGAGACAGGAGGCAGCCCAGCTCTTCTTGGGGTTGTTTACGCCCATCCTTGCGTTGGTCTGCGGCGTTTCCCCAGCAGACACCACTGTGGGCTACTCTAATGACTTCTCTTTCCTCCTCGAACAACTTCTGGAGAAGTCGCACAGTTGCAGAGTGGTGCCGCTACACATTCGTCATCTAACCTTACCTGGGTCCTCAGCTATAGGGCCGTCTGTCTCGAGTCAGCTGTCACTTAAAAGTTTCACCATTTTCTCTGGTTTGACTTGCTGAAAAAAAAAAGAAACATTAAAAAAGTTTCACTATTTTCTTAAAATAGTTTACCTTATCACACCCTCTCATGTTCACTGGATGACTATCCTTTCTTCCTGGTGAAAGCAGAAACCCTCAGTTTCTCATCTTGCACCTACAGACTTACCTGCATCCATCCTTACCTCCTTGGGAAAAAAAGACGTCTCTCTTTCCATGTGAGTATCAGTCATCCCCCTGTGCCATTTCATTTTCTGTTTTTCAGTCCACCCTGCCTTTTCTCCGCAAAGTTTTCACTTCTGTGTCTTTAGCCTTTCCTCTAATGGATGTAGGTGATGAATAATTTTACATTTAAGGGGACCCTCCCTGAACCTGATGTCCCTTTCCAACCGCTGCCTTTTTCATCCTTAATGACCATGCTTCTTGAGAGTTGTCTACCCTTTCTGTCCCTCTCTTCTCCTTCACTGACACGTGACATTCTACTGCTACCCAGCCACTGATCATTTTCTTGTCAAGGGGACCATTGATCTCCAACTTGCTATCCTCCTAAGTTTTTATCTGGCTTGATCTTTGTGTTACACTTGGCACTGTTGGGCCCACTTCTTTAAGTGTTCTCTTAGTTTTCATGGCTCCAGTCTCTCCAGATTTTCCTGTGTTCCTTGGCCTATTTTAACATTTCTTCAGGGGCACCTCTTCCTCTGGAGTTGGTGGTGTTTTCTAGGGTTCCATTGTGACCTCATTTTACTTTTATACATCTCCAGAAGTTATATGATTCACTGCCATGGTTCCACTTTCATTTATAATGCCCAAATCTCTACCTCTGGCTTGTTCTGCCAACATGAATAGTCAGCAGCCACCTGGACATTTCTGCTTGCCATCTCCCAGGTCCACTCCTGTAGTTGGTAATCGGTGCCCACCGTTCACGAAGTATATATTAGTTTGCTAAGTCTACCATAACAGGATGCCACAGACTAGGCCCAAGCAACAGAATTTTCTTTTCTCACAGTTCTAGAGGCTTGAAGTCTAAGATCACAGTGTCAGGAGGTTTGATTTCTCCTGAGGCCTCTCTCCTTGGCTCGCAGATGGCCATCTTCTTGCTGTGTCCTCACATGTCCTTTTCTCTTTTTTTGTGTGTGTGTGAGACGGGGTCTTGCTCTGTCACCCAGGCTGGAGTGCAGTGGCACAATGACAGCTCACTGCCCCCTCAACCTCCTGGGCTCAAGCGATTCCTCCCACCTCAGCCTCTCAAGTAGCTGGGAATACAGGTGCATGCCACCACGCCTGGCTAATTTTTTGTATTTTTGGTAGAGATGGTGTTTCACCATGTTACCCAGGCTGGTCTCAAACTCCTGAGCTCAAGCAATCTGCCCGCCTTGGCCTCCCAAAGTGCTGGGATTATAGGCATGAGCCACTGCGCCAGGCCAGGCCTCTTCGCTCTGCACACATACATCTGGTGTCTCTTCCTTTTATAAGGACATTGGTCCTATTGGATTAGGGCCCCACCCTTAGGACCTCATTTAACCTTAATTGCCTCTTTAAAGGCCCTGTCACTAAATACAGTCACGTTGGGGGTTAGGACTTCAACATAATGAGTTTTGGGAGAGACAGTTCAGTTCATAACAGCCATTTGCCTGAGCAAGAACTGGGGGTTCTTCCTTAACTCCTCTGTGTCGCGTATCTGATTCACCACATCTTGACCGTTCTACGGGCGTACCTTGGAGATACTGTGGATTTGGTTCCAGACCACTGCAATAAAGCAAATAGTGCTATAAAGTAAGTCACACAAGTTTTTGGTTTCCCAGTGCATATAAAAGCTGTGTCTATACTGTAGCCTATTAAGTACCCAATAGCATTATATATATTTAAAAAAGTACATACCTTAACTAAAAAAAATGCTAACGGTTGAGCCTTCAGCACGTCGTAATCTTTTTGCTGGTGAAGGGTCTTGTCTTAATGTTGATGGCTGCTGACCAGTCAGGGTGGTGGTTGCTGAAGGTAGGGATGACTGTGGCAATTTCTCAAAATAAGATAGTGATGAAGTATGCCACGTTAATTGACTCTTCCTTTCACAAAAGATTTCTCTGTAGCATGTTAACGCTGTTTGATGCATTTTACCCACAGTAGAACTTATTTCAAAATTGGAGTCTTCTCAAACCGTGCCACTGCTTTATCAACTAAGTTTATGTAATATTCTGAATCCTTTGCTGTCATTTCAACAGTGTTCACAGCATCTTCACCAGGAGTAGATCCCATCTTAAGAAACCACTTTTTTTTTTGAGATGGAGTTTTGTTCTTGTCACCCAGGCTGGAGTGCAATGGCACCATCTCGCCTCACTGCAACCTCTGCCTCCTGGGTTCCAGCGATTCTCCTGCCTCAGCCTCCCGAGTAGCCAGGATTACAGGCAGCCACTACCATGCCTGGCTAATTTTTGTATTTTTAATAGAGATGGGTTTTCACCCTGTTGGCTACGCTGGTCTCAAACTCCTGACCTCAAGTGATCCACCCATCTCGGTCTCCCAAAGTGCTAGGATTACAGACGCGAGCCACTGTGCCAGGCCAGAAACCACTTTCTTTGCTCATCCATAAGAAGCACTCCTCATCCACTAAAGTTTTGTCATGAGATTACAGTAATTCAATCACATCTTCAGGCTCCACTTCCAGTTCTCTTGCTGTTTCCACCATATCTGCATTTACTTCTTCCACTAAAGTCTTGAACCGTTTGAAGTCATCCATGAGAGTTGGAATCAGCTTCCTTCAAACTCCTGTTAATGTTGATATTTTTATCTCCTCCTGTGAATCAAGAATGTTTTTAACGACATCTAGAATGGTGAATCCTTTCCAGAAGGCTTTCAGTTTACTTTGCCCAGATTAATCAGAGGAATCACTATGGCAACTGTAGCCTTTGAAGTATATTTCTTAATAATAAGACTTGAAAGTCCAAATTACTCCTTGACCCATGGGCTGCAGAATGGATGTTGTATTAGCAGGCATAAAAACATTAATCTGGCTAGGCATGGTTTGGCTCACGCCTGTAATCCTAGCACTTTGGGAGGCTGAGGTGGGTGGATTGCCTGAGCTCAGGAGTTCTAGACCAGTCTGGGCAACATGGTGAAACCCTGTCTCTACTAAAACAAAAATTTAGCTGGCATGGTGGTGCGCATCTGTAGTCCCAACTGCTTGGGAGGCTGAGGCACAAGAATCACTTGAACCGGGGAAGTGGAGGTTGCAGTGAGCTGAGATCATGCCACTGCACTCCAGCCTGGGGGGACAGAGCAAGACTGTCTCAAAAAATAAATAAATAAATAAAGCATTAATCTCCTTGTTCATCTCCATCAGAGCTCTTGGATGGCCAGGTGCATTGTCAGTGACCAGTAATATTTTGAAAGGAATCTTTTCCTGAGCAGTAGTTCTCAACAGCAGTCTTAAAATATTCAGTAAAGCATGCTGTAAACAGATGTGCTGTCATTCAGGCTTTGTCGTTTCATTCACAGAGCACAGGCAGAGGAGATTTTGTGTAATTCTTAAGAGCCCTAGGATTTTCAGAACGATGAATGACCACTGGCCTCAACTTAAAGTCACCAGGTGCATTAGCCCCTAACAAGAGAAGCAGCCTGTCTTTTGAAGCTTTGAAGCCAGGCATTGACTTCTCTCTAGTGGTGACAGTCCTAAGTAGCATTGTCTTCTAGTAGAAGGCTGATTCATCTACATTGAAAGTCTGTTTTTTATGTTGCAGAGATTGCTTCTTTCCTTAAACCTCGTGAACCAAACCTCTGCTAGTCTCAGACTTTTCTTCTGTAGCTTCCTCACTTTTCTCAGCCTTCAATAGAACTAAAGAGAGTTAAGGCCTTGCCCTAGATTAGGCTTTGGCTTAAGGGAGTGTTGTGGCTGGTTTAATCTTCTATCTAGACCCACTGAAACGTTCTCCATATCAGCAATAAGACTGTTCTGCTTTCTTACGTGTTCACTGGAGTAGTACTTGTAATTAACTTCAAGAACTTTTGTATTCACAACTTGGCTAACTGGTGCAAGAGGCCTAGCTTTGGCCTATCTCGGCTTTCAACATGGCGTCCTCACTAAGCGGATAATCATTCTAGTTTTTGATTTGAAGTGAGAGTTGTGCGACTCTTCCTTTTGCTTGAACACATAGAAGCATTGCCGGGTTATTCAGTGACCTAGTTTCAATATTGTGTCCCAGGGAATAGAGAGGCCCAAGGAGAGGGAGAGAGATGGAACAGCTGGTTGGTGGAGCAATCAGAACAAACATACATTTATTGATTCAATTTACAGTCTTATGTGGGGTGGTTCAGTCATCCCAAAGCAATTACCGTAGTAACATCAAAGATCACAATCACCAAAACAGATATAATGAAAAAGTTTAAAATATTGCAAGAATTACCAAAATGTGACACAGACATGAAGTGAGCACATGCTATTGGGAAAATGGTGCTGACAGACTTGCTTGACTCAGTGTTGCCACAAACCTTCAATTTGTAGAGTGCAGTATCTGCAAAGGCAATAAAGTGATACACAATAAAACAAGCTGTGTATGTATTTTATTGTTTGAACCCATCCTTTTTCCATCTCCTCTGCCACCTCAAGCTTTTGAAAATTTATTCATTCAGTCACTTTTTATTTTTATTTATCTTTTGAGACAGGATCTTGCTCTGTCGCCCAGTCTGGAGTGCAGTGGCGCCATCTCGGTTTACTGCAACCTCCACCTCTCGGGTTCAGGTGATCCACCCTCCTTGGCCCCTTGACCTTCCAGGCTCAAGCAGTCCTCCCACCTCAGCCTCCCAAGAAGCTAGGAATACAGGCACACATCACCAAACCCAGCTAATTTTTTATTTTTATTTTTAATTTTTTAATTTTTTTTTTTTTGAGAGTTTCGCTCTTGTTGCATAGGCTAGAATGCAGTGGTGCGATCTCGGCTCACAGCAACCTCTGCCTCCCGGGTTCAAGCAATTATCCTGCCTCAGCCTCCTGAGTAGCTGGGATTACAGGTATGCGCCACCACTCCTGGCTAATTTTGTATTTACTGGTAGAGATGGGGTTTCTCCATGTTGGTCAGGGTGGTCTCGAACTCCCGACCTCAGGTGATCTGCCCGCCTCAGCCTCCCAAAGTGCTGGGATTACAGGCATGAGCCACCACGCCTGGCGCTAATTTTTTACTTTTTGCAGAGATGGGGTCTCGCTATGTTGTCAGGGCTGGTCTCAAACTCCTGGGTTCAAGTGATCCACCTCTGCCAAAGTGTTAGGATTACAGGCGTGAGCCACTGTGCCTGGCCCAGTACACTCTTTGCATACACATTATACGCTAGGGATGCAGCCAAAGAAGTTGAAAAAATATACAACTTAAGGAAAGTAGGCCGGGTGGGGTGGCTCACACCTGTAATCCCACAACTTTGTGAGGCCGAGGCAGGCGGATCACTGGAGGCTAGGAGTTCGAGACCAGTCTGGTCAACATGGCAAAACCCCATCTCTACCAGAGATATAAAAATTAGCCGGGCATGGTGGTATACACCTGTATTCCTAGGAGAGACAGGCACAAGAATCTCTTGAACCTGGGAAGTTAAGGTGGCAGCAAGTTGAGATCGCACCACTGCACTCCAGCCTGGGCAACAGAGTGAGATTCTGTCTCTAAAAAGATGAAAAAGTAGATGGAAGGAAATGATAAAGCTAAATGAAGAAAAGTTAATTGGCAAATCACAATTATAAATCTAATAGAATTCATTTGATATAGGCCGGCATGGTGGCTCATGCCTGTAATCCCAGCACTTTGGGAGGCCAAGGTGGGTGGATCAGTTGAGGTCAGAAGTTGGAGACCAGCCTGGCCAACATGGTGAAACCCCGTCTCTACTAAAAATACAAAAATTAGCCAGGCGTGGTGGCGGTTGCCTGGAATCCCAGCTACTCGGGAGACTGAGGCAAGAGAATTGCTTGAACCCGGGAGGTGGAGGTTGTAGTGAGCCGAGATCGTGCCATTACACTCCAGCCTAGGCAAGGGAGCAAGACTCTGTCTCAAAAAAAAAAAAAAACAAGTTATTCTGATGTAATGAAACATACCTGTCAAATCGAATTAAGAAAAGACAATGAGTAAAGAGAACTGTTATGATTTTAAAAATATGTTACCCACAATCAATTTGGAACTCAAAATAGATAATTTCCTGGGAGGATGAATGATCATAATTTATTCAAAGAGATAAAATACTAGATCTGGCTAATAATCAATGAATGTAAAAACCACGGAGGTTGTACTTCTAAAACGGCTCTGGGCTCATGTTTACTGGGTGAATTTTTGTTATTAAAGGACTCAATGATTCTCTTTCATCGTATGCTGACCAAGTTAAAAATAAAAAGGGAATGGAGGCCAGGTGCGGTGGCTCACGCCTGTAATCCCCACATTTTGGGAGGCTGAGGTGGACAGATCACTTGAGGTCAGGAGTCTGAGACCAGCCTGGCCAGCATGGTGAAACCCCGTCTCTACTAAAATACAAAAATCAGTCGGGCGTGGTAGCACACACCTGTAGTCCCAGCTATTCGAGAGGCTGAGGCACGAGAAACGCTTGAATCTGGGAGGCAGAGGTTGCAGTGAGCTGAGATCATGCCACTGCACTCCAGCCTGGGCAACTGAGTGAGACCCTATCTCAAAAAAAAAGGGGAATGGAAAATTCAATTTACAAAAATGGGTCTAGTTGAGTCCTGTTACCAAACTCCAACAAAGATAAGTTTATTCTTTTAAAATAACCTTGTTTATGTAGATGAAAACAATTCTGTAAAATTCGACATATAATCCTGTCAGGAATTAGACAATTTAAATAAAAGAGGATGCTTCCCTAATGTGATAAGATATTATGCATATTTAAGTCCAGTGACCACATTGTTATTCCAGTAGAAACACCAAGGCCTTCCCACTAAAGCAGTGATCTTGATATGCTCCTGACCATTCAAAATGAGTTTTAAATCTGAACCGCGACTGATGATTCTAGCAAGAAGAGAGCCCTCCAGTCACTGAACTGCTGTGGTTCCCAGAAAACGCCATACCCATCTGCACCCCTTGACTTTTGACTACCCCGTCCACCCTCCCTGGGTTTCCTTCCTTATCCACCTGGCAAACACTCATCTATGAAAACCTTTTCCAACCTCGCATTTCCAGGGGTAATCACTCCCACTCTGCAGTGTTTGAGCACTGCACAACTTTTTCTGTTTGCACCTGTTACCCTGCATTACATTCCTCTGTTAAAGCATCTGACCCCTTTGTACTAGAGTGTGAGCTCCCTCAGGGGAGGGACTGTGCTCTACAGTCCCTGTGTCTGCCTTGCCTCGCATGATGCTCAGCACATAATCCATAAGGCATGTCCTTCAGGAACTGTCGCAGGCACACTCTGGTCCACTGTGATAAGAGGATGGAGTCTGAAGTCACCAGGAGCCCTGGATGCTGGAGTCACACTGCTTTTTTGAGCTTGCACTAATCGTTGCCAAAAAATGTTCTTCAAGGTTGTGGCTCCCAGTGGGTAGACCTATGCCAATTTAGGCTTGCCCAGCTGGGGTAGCCAGCACCTGAGCACTTACTGTGTACTAGGTGCTGGGTTAAACACTGCATGGATAGCTCACTGGATCCTCACAATGACTCTAAGGTAGGTGCTATTATAACTCCTGTTTTCCTACTGAGGAAAGAAGTTCTGAGTTACTTTATGGTGGAGCTGGGACTTCTATCTCGGTGTGCCTCAGGCAAAGCCACCCTCCCACAGGATTTGCTGACCTGATGTTGAGGCTCTTCTGGAAGGCTGGGGGTGGCAGAGATCAAGGCCCAGGTTTAGGGCTCAAGACTGGGCGGGGTAGGCAGCAAAGGGGCTACTAGCTCTGCCAGGCTGTTCATAGTGTTCTGTAATTTGATGCTTTTTTTTTGAGACGGAGTCTCTGTTGCCCAGGCTGGAGTGCAGTGGCGCCATCTCGGTTCACTGCAACCTCCACCTCTCAGATTCAGGTGATCCACCCTTCTTGGCCTCCCAAATTGCTGGGATTACAGATGTGAGCCACCACACCTGGACTGTAATTTGCTTTTTAATATATTGTGACCATCTTTCCATGTTGTAGTAGTTTTAAAATATGTCTAAAAATTCTTTAATACTCCTCCCGTAAAAGGTAGAGCCTGATTCCTCTCCCCTTGAATATCGGCCAGTCTCTGTGACACACTTCTATTGAGTGGAATGTGGCAGCATGATGGTGAGTGACATCTGAGGCTAGATTGGAAAAGGTTGCTACAGCATCCACCTAGTCTGCCTGTCTTGGGACACATGACTTGGGATCCCTGAGCTGACTTGTAAGAAGTCCAGTTGGGTTGGGGAGGAGAGACGCCCAAGGAGTCTTCACAGTACAGGTGCCAAGTGGGAGTGAGTGGGCCTGCAGGTGACTCCATCCCCAGCCATAGAGGCTGATTCAAACACAGCAGAGAAGACCCCTGCCCAGCCACCCCTCCGCCGGATTGCAGATTGTTTAGGAAAATAAACACTGCTGCTGTTTTATGCTACACGTTTTGGAGTAGTTTATCACACTGCGTGAGACCACTAGAATTGATGTCAATAAGAATGGTGCTACCTCTTTAATTCCATCATGTGGATGTGTCAATTTGTACAGCCGTTCTCCTAACCCTGAGAAAAGTATCTCGATTCACAAAAACGTTTCCACATGTGTAACCCAGATGTCAGCCTGCCGTTTTGAGGGTTATTACCTTCCTCTGGCGTGTTTGGGAGGGCAGAGCCTTGTTTCACATCCACTGCTGGTCAGCTCCGCAATGCAGCTCCTCAGCAGTGTCCTGGCTCCTCCAGGCCCCAGCTCACTCCCCTCCTACTGGGCACCCCTTGGAACTCCTGGACCACTGTCGTCTTCGGTGCAGTACTGCTCACCCTGGGCCAGCCTCCTCCCCGACCTGGGTTAAAGTCTGATTACTCTCTAGCTTTTTTTTGTTTTGTTTTGTTTTGTTTTTGAGATGGGCTCTTGCTGTGTTGCCTAGGCTGGAGTGTAGTGGCGCGATCTCGGCTCCCTGCAACCTCTGCCTCCTGGATTCAAGCGAGTCTCCTGCTTCAGCCTCCCAAGTAGCTGGGATTACAGGTGCCTGTCACCACACCCAGCTGATTTTTGTATTTTTAGCAGAGACTACCCTGTTGGCCAGGCTGGTCTTGAATCCTGATCTCAAGTGGTCGGCCTGCCTCAGCCTCCCAAAATGCTGGGATTACAGGTGTGAGCCACCATGCCCGGCCTAGAACAGTAGCTTTCAACCAGGGACAGTTTTGCCATGGGGACCTTTGGCAATATTTGGAGACTTTTTTATTGGTAATTTTTACTGAGATAATTGTAGATTCATATGCAGTAGTAAGAAATAACACAGAGGGATCCTTTGTATACTTTGTTCAGTTTCTCTCAATGGTAACATTTTGCAAAACTAGCATAGGACAACCAGGATACTGGTTTATTTGTGTATGTGTGCATGTGTGTTAAGTTCTGTGCAATCTTACCACTTGCATAGGTTTGTGTTTCCACCACAGTCAAGATACTGAACATTCCCATCATCACAAGGCTCCCTCTTGTTGCTCTTTAATAGCTACACCCACTTCCCTCCTGCCCGCACCCCCTTCATTATCCTGGCAACCACAAAACAGTTCTCCATTTCTGTGACTTTTTCATTTCAACATTATTATATACATAGAATTATACAACATGTCACCTTTGGGAATTGTCTTTTTTCACTCAGCATAATTCCCTGGAGATTCATCTAGGTCATGTGTATCAGTAGTTCACTCCTTTTCATTGCCAAGTAGTAGTCCACAGTATGGATGTACCACAGTGTGTTTAACCATTCACCTGTTAAAGGACATCTGGATGGTTTCCAGTTTAAGGCTATTAATAAAGCTGCAATAAACGTGTGTGCAGGTTTTGGTGTGAACACAGTCTTCATTTCTCTGAGATAATTGCCCAGGAGTGCAACTGCTGGGTCGTATGGTAGTTGTATGTTTAGTTTTGTAAGAACTGCCAACTTTTCCAGAGTGACTATCATCTTACATTTCCATCAGCTGTGTAGGAATGATCCAGTTTCTCCACATCTTGCCAGCATTGGGTGTTATCACTGTTTTAGATTTTAGCCATTTGATAGGTGTGTAGTCTTCAGCCATACCACCCTGAACATACCACATCTCGTCTGATAGGTGTGTACCTATCACAAAACCTCATTAAGGTTTTAATGGGCATTTCCCTAGTGGCTAATGATGTTGAATATCTTTTCATGTCCCTATTTGTCATCTCTGTATCGTCTTTGGTGAAATGACTCTTTATGTCTTTTGTTCATTTTCTAATTGGGTTGTTTTATTTACTGTTGAGTTTTGAGAGTTCTTTATATATTCCAGGTACTAGTCCTTTATCAGATCTGGAGACATACTTGGTTATCACCATGGGGTGGGTGAGAAGAGGTCTGCTACTGGCACCTAGTGGGTAGAGGTCAGGGATGCTGCTAAACATCCTACAGTGTACAGGCCAGCCACCACATCAGAGAATAATCTGCTCCAAAATAGAAATCGTGCCCAGAGTGAGAAACCTTGCTCTAGAAATCCTACAGTGTACAGGCTCTAGAAACCCTGCTCTAGAAACCCTACAGTGTACAGGCCAGCTGCCACATCAGAGAATAATCTGCTCCAAAATAGAAATAGTGCCCAGGGTGAGAAACCCTGCTCTAGATTGACATCCTGAGGGGACCCAGGCTGGAGGGCTCTCCACACACCACATTTTCTCAGAGGTCTTCCTACCTGGGTGAGGTGCAGAGCCCCCTTATTACTCTTGGCTGTTGTAATATTATGACACAGTAAGAAATATCTATTTAGTCTTCATCCCCAGTTCCTGGCATAGAGTTCCTAAAACCTTTGAGCTTTCCTGAATGATAGCAGTGAAAGGAGCATCTTTTGTATTCATAATAAGCCCCTTGCTAACATACCTGAGTTGATAAAGTGGCTCTTTAATCACCTCTGGATGGTGATTGGCCACCAGAGGAATGAACTATGTGATTCGGAACTTTCAACTTCCCTGCCTCCAGGGAGGGGAGAGGGGCTGGGAATTGAGTTAATCAATGGCCAGTGGTTTAATCAATCATGTCTATGTAATGGAATGAACCTCCATAAAACCCCTAACTGATGGGGTTCAGAGAGCTTCTGGATTGGTTAGTGCATTCACATGCTGGGAAGATGAGCACTCCAGCTCCACGGAGACAAAAGCTGCTGTTTGGGGACCGCTCCACACTTCGCCCTGTGTACCTCTTCATCTGGCTGTTCATTTATATCCTTTATAATATCCTACAGGTGTGGTGGTGCACACCTATAGTCCCAGCTACTTGCTGGGTGGGAGGCTCAGGTGGGAGGATCGCTGGAGCCAAGGAGTTCCAGGCAGCAGTGAGCTATGATCATGCCACTTCACACCAGCCTGGGCAACAGAGCAAGACCCTGTCTCTAAAAGAAAAAAAAATTCCTTTCTAGTAAACTGGCAATAATAAAGTGTTTCTCTGAGCTCACAGGTGAGCTGTTATATCAAATTATCAAACCTAATGAGGGGGTTATGGAAGCCCCCAGTTTGTAGCTAGGTCAGATGTAGGAGTGTGGATAACCTGGGGACCCACTACTTGTGATTGACATCTGAAGTTGGGTCAATTTTGTAGGACTGAACCCTTAACCTGTAGGAGGTGCGTTAACTCCAGGTAGTTAGTGTCAAAATTGAATTAAGTTGTAAGACACCCAGCTGGGATTTCCACCAAGAATTGGAAAATTGCTATGGCATAGAAAACCCACACATTTGGGTCAGAAGTATTGTGAGTGGAGAAAGAGTTTTTTCTTTAACTGTACACACACTCTCACACTAGCAACTAACATTGAATGCCTTTTCTGTTTAGGGTATCATGCTTCACACTTTACATGGATCACTTCCTTCAGTTCTCACAGTAACCCTTGGAAGCATGTATCATTCTCTCTCTTTTACAATGAGGAAACTGAAGGTTAGAGGTGACATGACTTGCCCAAGGTGACACAGCTAGAAAGGGGTCTCTGCTCTCAACTGATCTACAGCACTGCCTCCCTAAGATTGTTATTGAAACACCAGGGGTTCAGGCTAGGTCTGCTGCTTGCAGCACAGAAAGCCAGTGACTGAGAGGACGAGTGTTGCCAAGGAAGAAGGTGCTGCAGCGGAGGAGATGGCAGATCAGTCTCAAACCCATCTCCCTGACTAACTAAACTTGGGGGTTTACATAGCAGAGAAGAAATGTAACAACGTATTGGAAAATAGGGCCTAGGGAGGGGTAAGGAAACAAAATCAGGGGTCTGGCATCTCATTGTCTGGTTGCCATGATCTGGTGAGTTTCAGTTCTTTGATGCTTTTTGAGAGGTCTACTAGTCCTTTCCTAAGGAAGGAACTCAGAGAAAACAAATGTTTAAGTTTCAAGCTTTAAGACCAGAAGGGCCCATTTCTATGTTTATCCAAAAGAACTGTCTATGGCAGTGGTCCCCAAGATTTTTGCCACCAGGGACTGGGTTTCATGGAAAACAATTTTTCCACAGATGGGGTGGGAGGTGGTGATTTGGGATAAAACTATTCTGCCAGATCATCAGGCATTAGATTCTCATAAGGAGCACACAACCTCACAGGCACAGTTTTACAACAGAGTTTGTACTCCTATGAGAGTGGAACGCACCACTGATCTGACAGCAGGTGGAGCTCTGGCAGTAATGCTCACTTACCCGCCACTCACCAGTTGTGCAGCCCAGTTTCTTTCTTTCTTTCTTTCTTTCTTTCTTTCTTTCTTTCTTTCTTTCTTTCTTTCTTTCTTTCTTTCTTTCTTTCTTTCTTTTTCTTTCTCTTTCTTTCTTTCTTTTTCCTTTCTTTCTTTCTTTCTTTCTTTCTTTCTCTTTCTCTTTCTTTCTTTCTTTTTCCTTTCTTTCTTTCTTTCTTTCTTTCTTTCTTTCTTTCTTTCTTTCTTTCTTTCTTTCTTTCTTTCTCTTTCTCTCTCTCTCTGCTTCCTTCCTTCCTTTCTTTCTCTTTCTTTTCTTTTCTTTTTTTTCCCTCTCTCCCTCCTTCTTTCTTTCTTTCTTTTTTTTTTCCTGAGACAGAGTCTCGCTCTGTCACCCAGGCTGAAGTGCAGTGACACAATCTTGGCTCACTGCAACCTCTGCCTCCTGGGTTCAAGCAATTCTCCTGCCTCAGCCTCCCAAGTAGCTGGGATTACAGGTGCCCGCCACCACGCCCAGCTAATTTTTTGTATTTTTAATAGAGACAGGGTTTCACCATGTTGGCCAGGCTGGTCTCCAGCTCCTGACCTCAAGTGATCCACCTGCCTCGGTCTTCCAAAGTGCTGGGATTACAGGCTTGAACCTGTAATGATTACAGTATTACAGCCCGGCCTAATACTGATTTCTAAGTACTATCCTGAGATGACCAGCAGAGGGCAGCAGTACATTAAAGTGCTGAAGGAATGACGCTGGACTCTTAGGCTTCATGGTATGTTCTGGGCAAAGGCAGAGCCCGGGCCCTGGGGTGTTGGCATCAATGGACTCAGGAGGAATTTAGAACACAGACAAGGTGGTTAATTTTCTCTCCAAATTGGAGTTATTTGTCTGAAAGTCTATGGTGTGGACTAGGAATGAGAAAATGACTTGGGGCCAGGCGCAGTGGCTCATGCCTGTAATCCCAGCACTTTGGGAGGCCAAGGCGGACGGATCACCTGAGGTCAGGAGTTCAAGACCAGCCTGGCCAACACAGCAAAATCTCATCTCTATTAAAAATATAAAAATTAGCTGGGCGTGGTGGTGTGTGTATGTAATCCCAGCTACTCAGGATGCTGAGGCAGGAGAATCACTTGAACTGGTGAGGCAGAGGTTGCAGTGAGCCAAGATCGTGCTACTGCACTCCAGCCTGGGCAACGGAGCAAGACTCCGTCTCAAAAAAAAAAAAAAAAAAGACTTGGGAAAGTCAAGGCTGGTGGTCCCAGTGCCATGGAGGAATTCTGACTGAGGGGAGACCTCCAAGAGTGCTTAGATAGAGGGCACCTCTCCAGTCCGTGCAGCACCACATGAGTCCCAGGCTGTTGCCAGAGCATGGTGAGTGTGTGTGTGTATGTGTGTGTGTGCGTGCATGCAAATGTCCACCCGCCAGAGCACGGTGAGAGTATGTGTGTGTGTGTGCACGCAAACGCCCACTCCCCAGAGCATGGTGAGAGTGTGTGTGTGCATGCACAAATGTCCACCCTGCCCTCTAGAAAAGCAGCTGAATCATCTTTCCCATATGCCACCCTCTCTCTTGGAGCTGTCTAGTTCTCCATCTTATCGGGGACCTGAGGCAGCTGAATATAAAGGGCGTGGCTGGTGATGCAGGAATGTAGACTGTGGTGGGTGAAGGGCCTGAGAATGCAGCCTCGGGCCTCCTTTCACCCTAGGAAGCCAGAGGAACCTCAGGGAGATGTGAAGCCCCTGAGGTCAGATGCAGAACTGTGCATATATAAATATGCACTTATATAGCTTATTTAAAAAACTTTTAATCTTGAAATAATAGATTCACAAGAAGTTGTAAAAATAGTAGCAAGGCTCTGTGTGCCTTTCGACCAGTTATCCCCAATGGTGATATCTACATTACTTAAGCACAATAGGTAAACGAGGAAATTGACATTGGTACTATCCAGGCCTTATTTGGACTTAGAGAGTTTTACACACACTTATGTGCTTGTGTGTGGGTATAGTTCTATGCAGTTTTATCACATGTATAGATTGGTGTAACTCCCACCACAATCAAGATACGGAACTGTTCCATCACCCCAAAGATCCCTCATGCTACCCTTTTATATTAATATTTATACCCACTCCTCTCTCCCCTCCCTGTCCCTGCCCCTAGCAGTCACTAATCTCTTTTCTGTCCTTATCATCTTGTCATTTCAAGAATGTTACATATATATATATATATATATTTTTTTTTTTTTTTTTTTTTTTTTTTTGAGATAGGGTCTCACTTTGTTGCCCAGGCTGGAGTGCAGTGGCACAATCTTGGCTCACTGCAACCTCCACCTCCTAGGCTAGAGTGATCCTCCTACCCCAGCCTCCCAAGTAGCTGGGACCATAGGTGCGCACCACCATGCCCAGCTGATTTTTTTAATTTTTTGTAGAGATGGGGTTTCACCGTGTTGTCCAGGCTGGATCTCGAATTCCTGAGCTCAAGTGATCCGCCTGTCTCGGCCTCCCAAAATGCTGGGATTACAAGTATGAGCCACTGCGCCCAGCCCTGTATGTTTTTTTTTTGAAATGGAGTTTTGTTCTTGTTGCCCCCACTGGAGTGCAATGTGCGATCTCGGCTCACTGCAACCTCCACCGCCTCCCAGGTTCCATCTCCTGCCTCAGCCTCCCAAGTAGCTGGGATTACAAGTGTGTGCCACCATGTCCAGCTAATTTTTGTATTTTTAGTAGAGATGGGGTTTCACCACGTTGGCCAGGTTGGTCTTGAATTCCTGACCTCCGGTGATCCGCCCACCTCGGCCTCCCAAAGTGCTGGATGACAGGCATGAGCTACTACGCCTGGCCCTATATGTATTTTTACAAGGGATCCACAGCAGTCATCATATTCTCAAAGGCATCCACAGTAAAGTGCTGAGATTGCAGGAGCTTGGTGTGAATTCTACAAGAAGCTGAACAGCAGCAGATCCCATTCTCTTGCCGAGCAGTGCCAGGTGTTCTCTGGGTGTGAGGAAATCATAATCAGCCTCTGTTGAATGATTACTGTGTGTCAGGCACCAACGGCTCAAAGATGTTAAGTAACCTGCCCGAGGCCACACGGCAGCAAGTGGCAGAGCAGGAGTGAGCCAGGTTCTTTCTGTGCCCCTCTGCTTCCGCAGGAGTGATGAAATAGGAGATGCATCTGCACAGAAAGGCTCGGCTGGCCACAAAAACCCAGGCAGGTCCAGAAACCAGTCCTTGAGCCAGCAGGAGGTTTGGGAGCTGCAGATGTGACTAGGAGAGCGCCAGCCCTGGGGGTGCTTCTGGCAAGGGAGCTTGCTGGCCAGGATGGGTGAGCCATGGCTTGCCAGAGGGTGGCCTGCTGGTCTCCTGGTGGCACCAACTTCCTCTAAGTGCCTTCCCAAGTCATGACGATATTTGGTGGTCCAGATAAGTATGTGTGTGTGGGTGGCAGGGAAAGCAGGTGGAATTATCGTGGGAAGATAGTAGAGTTGGCTGACAGTGGTAGATGATGGCACTGGACATTTTTTGGCTACTAATCAGTGGTGGATGTCTCACTAAATTTGGTCAAAGTTCTGCACATGAGTTGGGGCACTTTTTGGAGAAAGCCAGGCCGATCTCACTTAGTCCCTGTCGCCACTTCCTGCCTCCACCTCGTGCCTTTTGGTTGTCCTCTCCTCTCCTGTGTAACCAGGTGGCATGAGCCTTAGGGCACTTCACTTCCTCTCCCCAAAAGAAAGGCCTGGGGCTGGAGTTGGGGACTGGCACTGTGGTGTGCACTGGGATGGTTTTTCTTTCTGTCTGGCTGTTACCTGGGCTCCTCTCTTGTTGAGGTAGGAAAGATGGGACTCCTCCCAGGTTTCCCGTTGGAGTCTGTGTGACCATCCGTGGCCATAGGCTCTGAGGCCCACATCTCCTCTTTCTATCATTACCCCATTTTCCTCTGCAGGGATTACCTCTCTTCCATCTATATATTCTTGCAGGGAGTAATTCCAGCTGCAAAAGCCTGAAGACAGGAGCCAGACCCACCTCGGCCCACCCCATGGAGCAGGGAGGCCACAGAGCTCAGTCATCTAGACAAGCTCTTGTGGGGCTTCGATCTAATGCAGAGCCACCACCTTGGTGGCCACGTGTCCCTGGACTTAGGCTGTGGCCCAGGCTTCCCCACCCTAGCCCAGGATACACTTACTTCTTGCTCAATTTCAAGCCATGAATTCTGGGAGTCCCCAGGATCCTCCCAATCTTCCTCTTGCTTAAATTGGCCGGCATTGGGTCTTTTACCAGTGACCAAAGCACCGCAACTTTAGACACAGTGGAATGCAGACTCGGCCTCATTTGGGTCCCCTCCCTGTGGCCTGCCACACTCAGCAATGAGAGCCCTCGTTGGGGCCCTGCCCAGCTCCCCATGATGTGGAGTAAAGGCTCTGATGGGAAGAGAAATCTCCATTTTATCCCACTATATCTCCTCTTTACAAACTTCCTTTTCCTAATTTTTTTTTTTTTGAGACAGGGTCTTGCTCTGTTGCCCAGGCTGGAGTGCAGTGGTGTGACAATGGCTCACTGTAATCCCAAACTCCTGGGCTCAAGTGATCTGCTCTGTTGCCCAGGCTGGAATGCAGTGGTATGATCATGGCTCATTGTAACCCCAAACTCCTGGGCTCAAGCGATCCTCCTGCCTCAGCCTCCTGAGTAGCTAGGACTATGCGCACCACCAGGCCTAGATAAGTTTATATGATAGGGAAGAGACAGGGTCTCACTGTGTTGCCCAGGCTGGTCTCAAACTCCTTGCCTCAAGTGACCCTCCCACCTCACCTTCCCGAAGTGCGGGGATTACAGGTATGAGCCACCGTACCTGGCTGACACAGACGTCATTTGGGGACTTTTTAGGAGGGTCATGGCTAGGAGAAAAATTTGCTTACTCTGGGTTGGCTGGACAGACGCTGTCTTGGGAAGTAGGGTGGTAGAATGGTCAAGAGCAGTTCAAATCTGGGCTCTACCATGTATGTGCCACATGACCTTGGGCAAATTATTTCATATCTCTAAACCTCAGCTCACAAATCTGTTAAATGGGCATAATAATAGCACTGCAGGATATAAGGATTCATCCTAAAGATTAAATAAGATGATGAATGAAAGTACTTTAGCATATGTCTTAGTTTGCTAGGGCTGCCATAACAAAGCATGCAGGTCCTTGAGGGGCGTCACTTCACTCTGTGTCACTGTGTTACAATGTTGATGAGGGGGAGAAACATCCATTCCTCCCCATGTCTGCATAGGTTTTCTCTGGGTACTCCACTTTCCTCCCACACCCCAAAAGCTGTGAATGGGCGTGTCTGCATGGCCCCGGTCTGAGTGAGTGTGGGTGTGTGTGAATGGCCCTGAAATGGGATGGCATCCTGTCCAGGGCTGGTTCCCACCCTGTGTCCTCAGCTGCTGGAAGAGGCGCCAGCCACCTGAGACCTTGAACGATAATCAGCAGGTTGGAAAGTGAAAGGATGCAACAATTATAAAATAAAAATTAATAAAATCGGCTGGGCACAGTGGCTGACACCTATAATCCCAGCACTTTGCGAGGCTGAGGTGGGTGGATCAGTTGAGGCCAGGAGTTTGAGACCAGCCTGGCCAACATGGTGAAACCTCGTCTCTATAGTAAAAACAATAATTATCTGGGTGTAGTGGTGCATGTCTGTAATCCCAGCTACTCGGGAGGCTGAGGCAGGAGAATTGCTTGAACCCAGGAGGTGGAGGTTGTGGTGCGCCTAGATAGTGCCATTGCACTTCAGCCTGGGCAACAGAGCGAGACTGCATCTCAAAAAAAAAATTCATAAAATCTACAATAATCATAGAGATGCACTGCCATAACAGATGCAGTAGGAAAGGGCCCAGTGAGCCCACAGCATTCAGGATTATTTGTTTCTGAACTGCATGGTGCTCCTTCCAATGTTTGCTTTGCAGACATTTATTCCTTGATTTAACCCACCATGACTAGGACCACCATCACTCACTGATTCACCAGAAACCAGAAAATTGTCTTACTTGTTTTTATTAATCTTTCTTAAAGATATGTATGGCTCACATTTATTTTATTTTTTGAGACAGAGTTTCGCTCTTGTCGCCCAGGCTGGAGTGCAGTGGTGCAATCTTGGCTCACTGCAACCTCTGCTTGCTGGGTTCAAGCGATTCTCCTGCCTCAGCCTCCCAAGTATGTATCTGGGATTACAGGTGTGTACCAGCGCACTCGGCTAATTTTTTTTTCTTTTTCTTTTCTTTTTTTTTTTTTTTGAGACAGAGTCTTGCTCTGTCACCCAGGCTGGAGTGCAGTGGCGTGATCTTGGCTCGCTGCAACCTCCACCTCCTGAGTTCAAGCGATTCTCCTGCCTCAGCCTCCTGAGTAGCTGGGACTACAGGTGCATGCCACCACTCCTGGCTAATTTTTTTTTTTTTTGAGATGGAGTCTCACTCTGTCACCCAGGCTGGAGTGCCGTGTCGCAATCTCGGCTCACTGCAAGCTCCACCTCCTGGGTTCATGCCATTTTTCTGCCTCAGCCTCCCGAGTAGCTGGGACTGTAGGCGCCTGCCACCACGCCCAGCTAATTTTTTGTATATTTAGTAGAGACACGGTTTCACTGTGTTAGCCAGGATGGCCTCCATCTCCTGACCTCGTGATCCACCTGCCTCAGCCTCCCAGAGTGCTGGGATTACAGGCGTGAGCCACCGCTCCCGGTCCTCCTGGCTAATTTTTGTAGTTTTAGTAGAGACAACATTTCACCATGTTCACCAGGCTGGTCTTGAACTCATGATCTCAGGTGGTCTGTCCGCCTCGGCCTCCCAAAGTGCTAGGATTACAGGCGTGAGCCATCGCACTGGGCCTAATTTTGTATTTTTAGTAGAGACGGGGTTTCATCATGTTGGTCAAGCTGGTCTCGAACTCCTGACCTCAGGTGATCCACATGCTTTGGCCTCCCAAAGTGCTGGGATTACAGGCGTGAGCCAAGGCGTCCAGCCTATTTCTATTTTTAATATTAGAAGTGCCTGGGGTTTTTATTTTGAAGTTTGGTGATGCTTTTTTGACCAGAAATATGCCGTAGGAACTTAACTCTTGTTTGTATTAGTTAGCCTATGGTAAAATTGGTTTCGTTATACGTTGTTTCACTTAAAGTCACAGTTTATAAGAACCCACTGATGATAAGTGAGAACTTACTTTACCACAAAATGGTTGGCTTAAAATAACAACCTTGCCGTCTCACAGTTCTGGAGATTAGAAGACAAAAATCAGGGTGTTGTGAGGGTCAGGTCCTTGTGAGAGCTGGAGGGAAGGATCCGTTGGAGGCCTCTTGCTGGCCTGTGGATGGCTGTCTTTATGTTCACATGGTTTTCCCTGTATCTTCATTTCATCTTTCCTCTGTGTCCAAATTGTCCCATTTTATAAGGACACCCATCAGACTGAACACCCATCACTGGGCCCACCCTAATGACCCCACTTTTACTTGATCACGTCTGTAAGGACTCTATCTCCAAATCAGGTTACATTCTGAGGTAGGGGGGTTGGGGGAGGACACAATTTGACCATATCAGCATAGTACATAGCACATAGTAAGTACTAAATAAATGCTAGCTGCTATTATTCTAATAATGGTACTGCAATCCATGATTACTTACAGTGAACACCCCTGGAAGTCAGGTGACCCTGGTATCCTGGCTGAAAATCAGGCAGCCCTGTGGGTTCCCTATCTGATTACACTGGTGTAAGGGGCTGGGCAGCAGACAAGTGGATTTGCACATGAAGGCCTTGAATTGAGTGTGCTGAAGCTGGGACTTGAACTAGGACTCTTGGCCAGATCTGATGGGGCTGGGGCCAGGCACCAGAGCTGAAGCCACGTGTGGCCTGGTGTCATCTTCATTAGCTTGTTGTCCAGGAAAAATATGGCTCCGCAGACCTGCTGGGGAAGATCTGAGCTTCAGGGTTCCTGTCTGCCAGGGGTGCTAGAGTCAGGGTCTGTGGTCTCCCCATAGTTCTGGGACCTATCCTGGAGATCTCCTTGCATCTCAGGACATCATTGTCTTATTCAAAACACTTTTTTTTTTTTTTTGAGATGGAGTTTCACTCTTGTTGCCCAGGCTGGAGTGTAATGGTGTGATCTCCGCTCACCGCAACCTCTGACGGGTTCAAGTGATTCTCCTGCCTCAGCCTCCCAAGTAGCCGGGATTATAGGCATGTGCCACCGTGCCCAGCTAATTTTGTATTTTTAATAGAGACGGGGTTTCTCCATGTTGGTCAGGCTGGTCTCGAACTCCCAACGTCAGGTTATCTGGCCACCTCAGCCTCCCAAAGTGCTGAGATTACAGGCGTAAGCCACCGCACCTGGCCTTTTGTGTGTGTGTGTGTGTGTGATGGAGTCTCACTCTGTTACCCAGACTGGAATGCAGTGGCATGATCTTGGTCACTGCAACCTCCACCTCCGGGTTCAAGTGATTCTCTTGGGTTCAAGCGATTCTCCTGCCTCAGCCTCTTGAGTTGCTGGGATTACAGGCATCTGCCACCATGCCCAGCTAATTTTTGTATTTTTAGTAGAGACTGGGTTTCACCATGTTGGCCAGGCTGGTCTTGAACTCCTGACCTTAAGTGGTCCACCCGCCTTGGCCTCCCAAAGTGCTGGGATTACAGGTGTGAGCCACTGCGTCTGGCCTCAAAGCACTTTTAGTTGCCATTGACAAGACCCACTACAACTAATGTAAGAAAAAAAAGTAAGGGAGGAGTTGTGGCAGAGTGCCAGGGGAGAGGAGGATTTGGAGGATACACACGTGTCCCATGAAACTCCTAGGCATAGTGTACAGCAGTCCTCCTAGGGCTGGGACCAGTAACTGGGATGGTGGACCTCAGAACTGAAGCGTTGCTGCCTCTTGCATTCTCTCGGAGGCCGTTTACTCTCCCCTCTCAGTTTCCTGTCCATCTGCTTCTTCTCTCTCTCTGCAGATCCCTTCCCAGCTTCTCCAGGCACAGGCTGCCGTCACTGGGACACCAGCCTCGGGCTTGTCAGAGACATTTAACTGCGCCACTGACTAGTGTCCTTGAGTCCCAATTCCACATTTTTGGGAGAGAGAATCTAACTGGCAGACAGTCCTGGTTGCCTCCTTAAAAGTGACCTGCCCCTTCGTTCTTGTCAAGAAAACTCCAGTTTTGTTTCAGGTGCCAACCAATGTGCCCCACCCCAGGTGACTGACTGTGATGGTCTAAGACGAACTTATTATTATTTTTTTGCCAGATACTTGATTCCACAGCCTCCATACAACTGTGTGATTCAGTCCTGGTAAAGGAGGCATCACTGTGTTCCTACTGGGGGCCTCATGGAAAAGGTCTTGGTTTCTTAATATCAGATGTGATTTCTGGAGCTGCAGCAGCTGTGACATTACAATGTGACAACCATAGGGACAAGAAGCCAATATGTTGAGGATGGTAGGGTGAAAGAATGGAAAGTGCCAGGGTTTTGATACTGCTAAGCTATGTGAGCAGTCCTGGGCATCGTCTTTTGGACTTCTTGTTTGTGCAAAAAGTGTACTCATGTTGTTTAAATCATCATTAGTTGGGTTTTCTGTTACTTGTAGCCATAACATTCCTAACATAACCTAATTGCAAGGAGCAGAAACCGAATGCAAACTGGCTCAATTTTAAATAAAAAAGGAGGGGAAGGAAGACTGGTTCATGTAATAAAATCCAGAGGAATGACTAGATTGGCCCCAGGGGCTCAGGAAGTCATCAGAGAATGTGCTCCATTCTCTACAGTTTCCGTGGCTCTGCCTGCCTCTGAGTTTTGGCTTTATCCTCAGGGTCTCCCTTCCCTCAAGATCCCAACACTGGCTATGGCAATTCCAGAGCTTTCATTTTCACTCCATACCCCATAGAACAAGAGAGGGAGCAGGAGAGGGGCTCTCTCGTTCTTCCTTAGAGGAGTCCTGAGTTTCACTGTGATTGGACCAGCCTGGGTCAAGTGCTCATCTCTCAACCAATCACAGACCAAAGGAGATACGCTGATTGGCACATGTCTGGACTCCCAACCTCCCCACGAACACCAGGCGACAGGGGTGATTTGTTGGCATACTCTCATCTCAGACTGAAGGTGGTGTTGTCCCACTCTGACCGCATGAGAGAGGGGCGGCTTCCGAAAAGAAATTTGAGGTACTCTTAGCAGAATGGAGGGGAAATACATGTTGGACGGCAAACCACAGGTGTCCACCTCCAGCATATGTCCCTTGCTGATCAAGTCAGCTGTGACAGGAAGGGCAGGATCGTGTAGTACAGGCAAGTCTACTGGGATGGGGGTGCAGTTCTCCCATAAGGGGAATGACGGCTGGACAGATATCTCAGGACGTCTCCACCACCGCTGTTAGGGTTTGTGGCTCCAAGACACTGTGCTGGTGTGATTGCCACGTGCCTCAGAACATTCAGCTGGTCATGCTTCTCTAGCCGTCTCCACTGGCCTGGTACAGGTCTGCAGGGGGCCTAGGGGTCGGCCAAGGAAATGCTGTGGTTGAAGAAGCCTCCTGGGTTGCAGCTGCATATGCTGGGCAGGGCTTAGGATGTACTTATACAGGAGCCCTGTCCCTACCCATGCCCACTGGCTGTGCCTTGTATCCTCAAGCTGTGCAGCACAGACATCAGTTTCCTCCCACACTCTTCCCTACCCCCACCACGAAGTTCTTCCATTCCAAGTGGGCACAGAGGTTTCTGTAGAGAGAACTGGGCCAAGGTGACTTCTAATGTCCTATGATACTCAGGTATAGGAAAAGGTCAATGTTACTCAAAGTATGCCATGCATATTACTGTGGTATGTGACATAGTTTCTTTTAATAGACATGTATTGTATAAGTATACATTAATTTATATATACATTTTTAAACATGTGTTATTTTAAAAATATTTTTATTCTAAAATAAGGCCAGGGTGGTGGCTCACGCCTGTAATCCCAGCACTTTGGGAGGCCGAGGCGGGTGGATTATGAGGTCAGGAGATCAAGACCATCCTGGCTAACACAGTGAAACCCCGTCTCTACTAAAAATACAAAAAAAAATTACCCGGGCGTGGTGGCAGGCGCATGTAGTCCCAGCTACTCGGGAGGCTGAGGCGGGAGAATGGCATGAACCCGGGAGGCGAGGCGGAGCTTGCAGTGAGCCAAGATCGCGCCACTGCATTCCAGCCTGGGTGACAAAGCGAGACTCTGTCTCAAAAAAATATATATATATATATTTATTATAAAATAAAATAAAGACAGAAAAACCTACAGAAGATGTAAAGCTGAAAGTAGTATTATAAATATTACAAGGCAAACACCCCAAACCCAAGAACCAGAGAGTTCTCTGTCCCCATCACAGCCTCCTGCCTCCCTGCAAAAGCAACTACTGCCTGGCTGACACGGTAACCACTCCCTTACTTGTGTTTCATCACCCAAGTGGGCATTCCTAGATACTCTGGTTCAGTCTTGCCTCGGTGAAAATATATCTCTTTTTTTTTTTTTTGAGAAGGAGTCTCGCTCTGTCACCCAGGTTGGAGTTCAGTGGTGCGATCTCGGCTCTCTGCAACCTCCGCCTCCCAGGTTCAAGCAATTCTTCTGCCTCAGCCTCCCCAGTAGCTGGGACTACAGGCACCTGCCACCCCACCTGGCTGATTTTTGCATTTGTAGTAGAGATGGGGTTTCACTGTGTTGGCCAGGCTGATCTCGAACTCCTGACCTCAGGTGATCCGTCCGCCTCAGCCTCCCATTGAATATATATCTTTTACCTCTCTGTTAATCTACAGGTTCTCCCTTCATTGCTTTCTTTTCCTTTCAGTTTATCTGTTGAAGAACCTGGGCCATTTGACTGTGGTGTTTCTGTTGTATTTTGCTGGCTGCCCACTCACGCCCACTTATGCTCCTTTCTCTGTATTTCCTGCCCATGTCAGCTGGATCTAGAAGTTTGATCAGACTCTGCTTGCACCTCTTTGGCGAGGCTCTGGGTGGTGACGTGTTCCTTCATTGGGGAGGCATAATGTCCAGCTGCTTTTCCTTTGTGGTGTTCACACTATCGATGCTCAATACCTAGGTCCATTAATTTACTGGGAGTTGCAAAATAGTGACATGTTTTTTTTTCATTGTGCCGTGATTCAGATTTTATTGCTTCTCAATTTTGTCATTCCACACAATTTGTGAGTAAATAGACTTCGAGAAAATAGGCTGCGGGTGCTAGACAGATGATGGCAACATTAGTGAGACGGCTCCAGCATTTTACATAAGATAATGGAAAGAGCCGCAGCCGCCACCACTACCAAATGATGATATTTTAGTTCCATTATTTTTTTTCATTTATTTGCTGGAATTCTTTATAAACAGATGCTTCCTTTCATCAATGGGATTGCCCAGTGGTACTGCTCACATAGGAGAGGCAGGTTAAATGCTTCCTTCTGTCCCTACATTTACCAGCTTGCAAAATAATATACTGGCTCCTTATCATCCTCTGGAGGCAACCAATTCATTTTTCTAAATATCATTATGAACTCATGTATTTAAGTATATTTGATGGGTTTCAATTTGTTACAGTTATTACTGTGGTCAGAGCTCAAATTTTCCTGTCTTTGGTCAATGGAAACCTCTTTGGGTTGGCTTTTTTTTCTTTTTTTTTTGAGACAGGGTCTCACTCTATCACCCAGGCTGGAGTCCAGTGGTGAGATCTCAGCTCACTGCAACCTCCACCTCCCGAGTTCAAGCAATGCTTCTGCCTCAGCCTCCCAAGTAGCTGGGACTACAGGCACACAGCACCATGCCTGGCTAATTTTTATATTTTTTGGTAGAGATGGGGTTTTACCATGTTAGCCAGGCTGGTCTCAAACTCCTGACCTCATGTGATCCACCTGCCTCATACTCCTGACATGCTGGAATTACAGGCATGAGCCACCAAGCCCGGCCCTCTTTGGGTTGTCTCTTTTGACACAAGCCCAGTAGAGAATGATGGTTCCTGTGCCATCATGTATGTCAAGATGTTCCAAGCTCCTTTTGTATGTTTTCTCATGCAGCCCTGTCAGTCGGAAAGGATATTTCATGACCACATGTGGACTCCAGGGATGCTCACTGTTACTGGGTTTGTCATTGTTTCCAGGCCAGAAATAACAGACATAGAATGATAGACAAAATACCTCATGAGTTCATCATACTGTTCTTTTCTTCTTTTTTTTTTTTTTTTTGAGACAGAGTCTCACTTTGTCACCCAGGCTGAAGTGCAGTGGCGTGATCTCGGCTCACCGTAGCCTCTCCCTCCCAGATTCAAGTGATTCTCCTCCCAAGTAGCTGGAATTATAGGTGCGCACCACCATGCCTGGCTAATTTTTGTATTTTTTTTAGTACAGATGGGATTTCACCATGTTGGCCAGGCTGGTCTTGAACTCCTGACCTCAGGTGATCCACCTGCCTCGGCCTCCCAAAGTGCTGGGATTACAGGCATCAGCCACCATGCCTGGCAGTAATTCTTTATATTAAACATTCCTTTTTCAAATTATTTTGTGGTTTCTCTCTCCTGAATGTTTCCTGAGTAATGCAATGTGGTATCAAACATTTTTTTCGTTCTCCTTTTCTTTTAATTTCAGGAGAGTTTCCTTAAATTATAGCTTTTAGCATTTATTTTTCCTGTTCTCTTGCTTTGATTGTCATTTTCAGGGACTCCTGTTATCTGTGTGTTGGATTTTCTTTGGCATTTCCAGTATTTGTCATTTTTTTCTTGAATTCCTTATGTGTGTTCATTTTTTTTTATTTAAAAAATTTCTCCCTTTTCACATTCTGTTTCTCATGAAGCATCATTCGAATCACTCATGTGTCTTCTAATTTAATCTTTATATCTGAGATCATTTTTCATTTTATTTCAAAATCTGTCCCAGCTGCCATAATCTCATTTCTTGGTCTTTCCAGTTCTGATACTTTTAAGGTATTTTTTCTTTATTTGAAATCATTAGTATAGTTTTGCTCATTGTATGGATGTTATTCTGCTCTATATTTTCTTTTATTGTCACAGACACTTTGGATGCAATTTCACATTGGTACTTCGTATTCCCCATTTTTTATACAAAATTCATTTTCTTGAACTTTCAGAATGAAGTGGGTTGAGAAAGCTTTCCCAACATCACAGTTCTTCTCCGTATACATAGTGTTAAAAACACAAGGCACACTCTTAGAACTACTAAACATGCTCAGCAAGGTTACAGGATACAAAGTTGCAGGATCAATATACAAAATCAGTTGTATTTCTATACACCTGTGATCTAAAATCTGAAAATGAAATTATGCAAGTGATTTCATTTATAGCAAGAAAAAATAAAATGCTGAGACCAGCCTGGCCAACATGGTGAAACCCTGTCTCTACTAAAAATACAAAAATTAGCTGGGAGTGGTCGTGGGTGCCGGTAATCCCAGCTACTCGGAAGGCTGAGGCAGGAGAATCGCTTGAACCTGGGAGACAAAGGTTGCAGTGAGCCAAGATCATGTCACTGCACTCCAGCCTGGGTGACAGAGCGAGACTCCATCTCAAAAAAATAAAAAAATAAAAAATAAAAAGTCTAGGAATAAATTTAAAAACAGAAGTGTAAAATGTATGCTCTTAAAACTACAAAATATTGTGGACATTTAAAAGATTTAAATAAATGGAAAGACACGTTATGTTGATAGATCAAAATACCTCAATATTGTTAAAATGGAAAGACTCCCCAAATTGATCTACAGATTCAGTGCAATCTCCGTCAGAATTCTGCCTGGGTTCTTTGCAGAAATGGACAAGCTGCCCCTAAAATGCATGTGGAAACTCAAGGTCTCCAGAGTTACCAACAGCAATCAAACAAGCAAACAGCCAAAACAATCCTGAAAAAGAAGACAGTTGGAGGACTCACACTTCCTGATTTCAAAACTTACTAAAAAGCAACAGTAAGCAAAATTGTGGTAGTGGCATAAGGTTGGACATAAAGATCAGTGGAATAGAATGGAAGATCCCAGAAATCAACCCTCACATTGACAGTTCATTGATTTTTGATAAGGGTTCCAAAACAGTGAGGGAAAGAATTGTTTTTTTTTCAGCAGATGGCTCTGGGACAACTGGATATCTACATGCAAAATATAATCATAATAATAAAGTTGTATACCTACCTCATACGTCTACAAAAATTAGCTCAAAGAGCTAACTGTAAGAGCTATCATGGACTGAAATGTAAGCTAAAACAAATTCTTTTTTTTTTTTTTTTGAGACGGCATCTCACTCTGTTACCCAGGCTGGAGTGCAATGGTGCCATCTTGACTCACTGCAACCTCTGCCTCCCAGGTTCAAGTGATTCTCCTGCCTCAGCCTCCTGAGTAGCTGGGATTACAGGTGCCCACCACGATGCCCAGCTAATTTTTGTATTTTTAGTAGAGATGGAGTTTCACCATGTTGGCCAGGCCGGTCTCAAACTCCTGACCTAGGTGATCCACCCACCTCGGCCTCCCAAAGTGCTGGGATCACAGGCGTGAACCACCACACCTGGCCTAAAACAAATTCTTGGGAAAAAAAAAACCATAGAGGTAAATCTTTGCCACCTTGGATTTGGGAGTGGCTTCTTAGGTATGATACCAAAAGCACAAGCAACCAAAGAAAAAATAGGTAAATTGGACTTTATCAAATTAAAAGCATTCATGATACCAACAAGAGGGGCAAAGACAACCCACTGATGGGAGAAAATATTTGAAAGTTATATATCTGATAAGGGACTGGAATCTAGAATATGTAAAGAACTCTTTAAATTCAGTAATAAAAAGACAACCCAATTAAAGAATGGGCAAAGGAGTTGTGAAGTTAGAAGCCGAATTCTGTTTTTGATAAAAAGTTATTCTACATGCTAGATAGCAAAGTAGAAAGGACTGTGTTTATTTTTGCCTTGGAATTGTAATTAAAGATCAGTCAAGGAGCGAGATACCCAGAAATGATTAAGAAATTCAAGAATACAATAATAGAAGTGTTCTTTCTGGTTTCATTTTTTTTCCTCCTGATGAGAAAGTGGCCAGAAATTAGGCAAATGACTCTTCAAGATTTTTCCCCAAGGTTTAATCATTACAGTAGTTATTCTCAAAATGCTGTCTGAGAGCCACCCACATGAGAATCACTTTAGGGGACTTTATTTTTGAAGTCCAGCAGTATTGAATCAGAATTTGAGGAGGCATTGCCCTAATGTCCGAATTTTTAACTAGTATCAAACTGATCCATAGATATAATAGATTTTTAAGAACTTCGACCATAAGCAAAAGATTGGATCATTCTGTTTTTCTCTTTTCATTTCGTTATTCTTTTCATCGAGATGAGGTCGCACTCTGTCACCCAAGCTGGAGTGCAGTGGTGCAGACCTCGGCTCACTGCAACCTCTGCCTCCTGAGTTCAAGCGATTCTCCTGCCTCAACCTCCCGAGTTCTCTTTTCATTTCTTTTTGTCATTTTCTTTTCTTCGTTTTCCTCAGCATCTACAATTGTGTCCTTTGGGTGGTGTTGGGCTCTCAATTTCAAGAAATTGCCAAGGCACTGATCCCATAATACATGTGGACAAAATCACTAGAATCTTAATATAGTTCGTTCACCTGATTTTAATTTTATAAAACAGAGAAGATCAAAAAAAAAAAGGAAAATTTACTTCTGAACGATTGAGTATTACAAGTCTCTATTATGCGGTCATGATCTTTTATTCATTCAAATTTTGGCCAGGCACAGTGGCTCACGCCTGTAGTCCCAGCCCTTTGGGAGGTGGAGACCGGTGGATCACTTACGGTCAGGAGTTCGAGACCAGCCTGGCCAACATGGTGAAACCCCATCTCTACTAAAATACAAAAATGCTGGGCATAGTGGCAGACGCCTGTAATTCCAGCTACTAGGGAGGCTGAGGCAGGAGAACTGCTAGAACCCAGGAGGCAGAGGTTGCAGTGAGCTGAGATGGAGCCACTGCACTCTAGCCTGGGCGATGAGAGCGAGACTACGTCTCAAACAAACAAACAAACTTTCCCTTAGGGGTGGTACTGTTTGGATAAATAATACATCTGAGCAGTTCACATTATAATTAACTAACTCATTTGTTACTATGTCCTGTGACTCTTTAAGATTAAATATGAACAGCACTGAAGATTTTGAATAGGGTAAGAACAGATTGCTGTCCTCATTAGAGATAAAACTTAAAATTTTTCTAAAATATTATCGTTGATGTTCAGTGTTCTTTTCTATTTTGAAATTCACAATATTGGGATTGGTATTTCTTCTATTGATTGAAGCTGGTTTTCCCCAGGAAACACATAAAGTATTCCTTATATATCTTCCCACTTACTCCTTTGAAATGAATAAAGTAATATGTAGTCTCTACACTGTTACAAATTGGAAATCCAAACATAGTAAGAACAAGTGGGCCGGGCACAGTGGCTCATGCCTGTAATCTCAACACTTTGGGAGGCCGAGGCGGGTGGATCACCTGAAGCAGGAGTTCGACACCAGCCTGGCCAACATGGTAAAACTCTGTCTCTACTAAAAATATTTTTTAAAAAATTAGCGGGGTGTGGTGGCAGGCACCTGTAATCCCAGCTACTCCAGAGGCTGAGAGCTACTCCAGAGGCTGAGGCAGGAGAATCGCTTGAAACCAGGAGGCGGAGGTTGCAGTGAGCCAAGATCATGCCATTGCACTCCAGCCTGGGCAACAAGAGCAAAACTTTATCTCAAAAAAAAAAAAAAAAGAAAAAAAAGAAAAAGTGATTTACTCTGAGTCTTAACCTAATTATCAGTAGAAATAGGATAAAAACCATGTAACCCTAGGCTTTTTAATTTTTCCTTGAATGTGGGTTTGACCAATTTTTTTTTTGAAAATTTCTTTTTTCATTCTACACTTAAATGTATGTGTGTTTAATTTGTATTTATCCTTCTCCCTGTCCCTTCCTCTCCCCCTTTCCATCACAGAACATCAGTAGACTATGACTATATAATAAGGTCACAGTCGCCATCTAGACTTTGGCATAAACACCAGTTTAACACCCAGAAATTTGCTACTCCCCAAATAATGTCTTGGATATTTTTAAAAGAAGTTTTTTTCTCTCCATCTTTTAGTGCCCACACCTCCAAGTAACATTTATTCAGAGAGGGATGCATACACAACATGGAAGATTTAATGTAAACTCAAAGTCACTGGTGCAGCCACACTGCACGACAACACTGTTCACAGTTCCTTCCTTCTTCCCTCCCTCCTTCCCTCCTCTCTCCCTCCATCCTTCCCTCCTTTCTTTCCACCCTTCCTGCTTCCTTCCTTCTTCCTTCCTTCCTTCCTCCCTTCCTCCCTCCTCCCCCCTTCCTCTTCCCTCCTCCCCACTCCCCCCCCCCTTCCTTTAGGCCTTCCTTCCTTCCTTCCTTTTCTTTTCTTCCTCTTTCCTTCCTTTTCCCCTCCCTTCTTCCTCCTTCCTTCCCTCCTTCCTCCATCCCTTCCTTCCTTTTTTAATCTCTTCTCTTTTTCTTTATTCCTCTTTCTTTTTCTCATTCATTACTAACTGGAGTAGATCTATCATACTATTTTTCTACTACTTTGCAGCTTGTCACTTATCAACTTTTTCTTTTTCTTTTTTTTTTTTTTTTTTTGAGATGGAGTCTCGCTGTGTCGCCCAGGCTGGAGTGCAGTGGCACGATCTCTGCTCACTGCAAGCTCCACCTCCTGGGTTCATGCCATTCTCCTGCCTCAGCCTCTCGAGTAGCTGGGACTACAGGCGCCCGCCAACACACCCGGCTAATTTTTTGTATTTTTAGTAGAGACGGGGTTTCACTGTGTTAGCCAGGATGATCTCGATCTCCTGACCTCGTGATCCGCCCATCTTGGCCTCCCAAAGTGCTGGGATTACAGGTGTGAGCCACTGTGCCTGGCCATCACTTACCAACTTTTTCATATCAACATATGAGTCTACCTCATTTTTAAAAAAAGATTACATAATATCTCTGTGTGGACATATTATAATTGATCTAACTAGTCTCCTATTTATGGATTTACTGTATTGTACAGGTATATCCTTGAATCAAGTGTCAAACATTGAATTTCCTGGATTGCCAAATCCTTATTTATTTCCACCGTAGTGTGTAAGTATCTGTTTCTTTAAACTGTCTCCAACATTGTTATCAAAGTTTTAGTTTTTGTTAATCTTATTCTGTAGGTGAAAACTTGTTTCTCATTGTTTTGATTTGTCTTTAATTATGGGTGAGACTGAGCATCTCTTGATGTTTACTGGCCATACTTCTTTGTCTGTGAGTTGTATGAGTTGATTTTTCATACCTTTTGTCCATTATTCTATTGGATTGTTTGTCCTTTTTTTCTCCCCATTTTGATAGGAACTTTTTTGTTTGTTTGTTTGTTTTTGAGACAGAGTCTCGCTCTATCGCCTAGGCTGGAGTGCAATGACGTGTTCTCAATTCACTGTAACCTCCACCTCCCGGGTTCAAGCGATTCTCTTGCCTCAGCCTCCCGAGTAGCTGGGATTACAGGCACCCGCCACCATGCCCAGCTCATTTTTGTATTTTTAGTAAAGACAGGGTTTTGTCATGTTAGCCAGGCTGGTCTCGAACTCCTGACCTTAAGTGATCTGCCCGATTTGGCCTCCTAAAGTGCTGGGATTACAGGCGTGAGCCACCGTGCCTGCCTGATAGGAACTTTTTGAGAACTGAGGAAACTGGCCTTTTGTCAATTGTTTTACACATTTTTTTTTTCATTTTTTAAAACCTTTTTTGTGGTATATAAATTTGAAATTCTTATTTAGCCCTGTTTGTATTTTTCTTTATGCTTCCTGGATTTGATATAGTAAATAAAAATGTCTTTTTAAAATTTTTAGTCATCTTTTTTTTTTCTGTTAGATGTTCCTTTTTAACATTTAAGTATTTGATCTGTCTGGAAATCGTTTTATAGTAAGGGGTGAGATAAAGACCCTGTTTTAAATAATTAGCCAATTTTCCTAACAGCATTAATTGAATAATATTAGCTTAAAATGTCACCTTTATCATATACTCAATTCCCATGTGTATTTGACCTGTTCCTGCATTCTCTTTTTTTTTAAATTTATTTTTTATTTATTTTTATTTTTTTCTGAGACGGAGTTTCACTCTTGTTGCCCAGGCTGGAGTGCAATGGCGTAATCTCAGCTCACTGCAACCTCTGCCTCCTGGGTTCAAGTGATTCTCCTGCCTCAATCTCCTGAGTAGCTGGGATTACAGGTGCCCGCCACCACACCCGGCTAATTTTTGTATTTTTAGTAGAGATGGGGTTTCGCCGTTTTGGCCAGGTTGTCTCAAACTCCTGACCTCAAGTGATCCGCCCGCATCGGCCTCCTAAAGTGCTGGGATTACAGGCATGAGCCACTGTGCCTGGCCTATTTTTTATTTTTATTTATTTATTTTTTGAGATGGAGTCTGGTTCTGTCGCCCAGGCTGGAGTGCAGTGGTGTGATCTCAGCCCACTGTAACCCCTGCCTCCCAGGTTAAAGCAATTCTCCTGCCTCAGCCTCCTGAGTAGCTGGGATTACAGGTGTGTGCCACCAAGCCCGGCTAATTTTTTTTTTTTTTTTTTTTTTTTTGTATTTTAGTAAAGACGGGCTGGTCTCAAACTCCTGACCTCAGGTGATCCGCCTGCCTTAGCCTCCCAAAATGTTGGAATTACAGATGTGAGCCACTGCACCCTGTTCCTGTATTCTCTTACGTTTCGTTGCTCTGTTCTGATTGTTCCCAAGTACCAAACTTTTTTTATCACAATTTGGAACTAGCCACTTACTTAAATTTTTCAGGTCATATGTAGATATTACTTAATAATAGTAATCATCTTTCTATTGATTCTTTTAGATTTCTGAGAATTTGCTGGCATTTTCTGTAACTCATGCACTTTTTTGCCTGCTTTGTTCTAATATTTATATCTCTCATTTATTTTCTTTTTTTTTTTTTGTTTTAGACGGAGTCTCGCTCTGTCACCCAGTCTGGAGTGCAGTGGCGCGGTCTCGGCTCACTGCAAGCTCCGCCTCCGGGATTCACGCCATTCTCCTGCCTCAGCTTCCCGTGTAGCTGGGACTACAGGCGCCCACCACCACATCTGGCTAATTTTTTTGTATTTTTAGTAGAGACAGGGTTTCACTGTGTTAGCTAGGATGGTCTCGATCTCCTGACCTTGTGATCCGCCAGCCTTGGCCTCCCGAAGTGCTGGGATTACAGGTGTGAGCCACCGTGCCCAGCCCTATATCTCTCATTTCTTTGTCCTGCTTCTCATCCTAATGGGAATGCTTTATCTCCATTAAGCATGGTACAGTCTTTTTGGTTGAGATATATACTTTTTCTCATGCTAGGAGAGTATTCTTTTAGTAATAGTTAATGATGGCTTTTTATGAGGAATGAAGGTTACATTTTGTTAGTTGCTTGTTCAGCATCTAAAGATTATCATATGACATTTTCCCTTTATTTTAATGTTATGAATTATAATAATGGATTTTCTCATGTTTAACAGTCTGTTTATTCTTGGAATTGAACTCCTCTCTATGTAATTCTTTTAATGTTCTACTGAATTCTGTATTCTAATGGTTTACTTAAAATGTTTGTACCAATCCTGACATGTGAGATTGATCTTTATCTTTTGTCTTGCTTTTTATGTTTTAGTATCAATGTTATGTCGTTTTTAAAAATAATTTGTGGGCTGGGCTTGGTGGTTCACGCCTGTAATTCCAGCATTTTGGGAGGCCGAGGTGAATGGATCACCTGAGGTCAGGAGTTTGAGACCAGCCTGGCCAACATGGCGAAACCCCGTCTCTACTAAAAATATAAAAATTAGCCAGGCATGGTGGTGGGCGCCTGTAATCCCAGCTACTGAGGAGGCTGAGGCAGGAGAATTGTTTGAATCCGGGGGTGGGGCGGAGGCTGCAGTGAGCTGAGGTGGTGCCACTGCACTCCAGGCTGGGCAACAAAGCAAGATTCCATCTCAAAAATAAATAAATAAAATAAATAAAAATAAAAATTATTTGTAAGCAATTTGGATGTTTTTCTCCTAAAAAATGGGCAAAGGATCTGAATGGATATTTCATATATGCAGATAGATAGACAAAGGTCTAATAAGCATGTGGAAACATGCTCTACATCATTAGCCAACAGGGCAATGCAAGTCAAAGCCACAATGAGATACCACTTCACAACGGGAATGGTTATAATGAAAAGACAAGGAATAGCACGTGTTGGTGAGGACAAGGAGAAACTGAGGCCCTCACGTGCGACTGGTGGGAATGTAAAATGGCGCAGCCACTTTGGAAAACAGCGCCTGGCACTCCCTCAAAATATTAAACATAGAATTGCCATCTGACCCAACAATTTCACCCCTAGATGTACATGCAAAAGAACCGAACACATTTGTCCACACAAAAACTTATACACAAATGGTAACTTACTGTTTTTGCTGTAGGGGTTGGTGGATGGTCAGGCATGGGTTAGGCAGAACCCTGAGTGGGTCTACCTGGCCCATCCTCTCTCTGGGACAGATTCATGTTCATTAAATTTATGAGATTGATGTATCAACCCAAGAAAGCCAATTTAGTTCATTTTTTTGTGTGTGAGAAATTGTTGATGCCAGAGGAATTAGAAAACTCTCCTGGCCTCACAATCTGTGAATTGTTTTCTCTGCAGTTGACCCGTATTTGGAAAAGCAAACCATAAACGGAAGATTGTTTGGGGAAGATGGGATAAGGACAAGGAGACTTCGTGAATCAACTGGCAGTGGCATCCAGTCTACTCGGGAGACACACCCATCTCTCAAAGCGGTAGCCTTCCCCAGGGGGCAAGAATGCTAGAGGCCATGGCAGAGCTGCGCTGCTGCCCACAACAAGACTTTGCGGGCCCCATGGGGGCTCCTTTTGTGCGTCCATGCCCGGCACTCTTCTGGAGGACGCCATCTGTTTTGAGATAGGCTCTTCCACTGGGGAGCTCCTAGCAGAGCCTTCCAGGCCTGGGAGCCATTCTGGGTCTGTCAGATGGGCTTACATAGCTGTGCAGTTTCCTTTCCAGACTCTTTTTGATCATTCTTGGAAGGCAGACTTTTCTCCATCTCTACGTTCTTGGGGATTTGAGGAAAGCCTTATTGGAAGCATCAGGGAGTGCCAGCAGACTCTCACAGAGCTAATCTAGTGCTACAACAGGGCCTCAGAGCCTGGGACTTGAAGTGTGCCTTTAATCCTATGAAGACAGGCACATGCACTCCTCACTGTTTGACCCAGCATCCAAGAGACAGGAGGGTGACTATCAGTCATTCTGTGCCATGAGGAGCGAGTTCATGGACCTTCCTCCACATGGGAGAGTGGATTTTCCGGCAAGGGCTCTGACACAGGAATGGCAGGCTGTGGGTGGCTGTCCATCTGTTTGGTTTTTCCTCCAAGAGGTAGCTGGGAGAGGGTTAAATGCCATGCATAAGATACTTATTCAGAGACATTAGTAAGCCCTGACCGTCCATGACCTCATAAAAATGCACACACCCTTTCTCTCATCCATATGTAACCTTAGAAAAAATTAACCTGGCCTCAATCATAATTTATATAGGAATACAATATCCCCACTTGTACTTTCACGAAAATTCCCTCATCTCTGTCACTAAATGACACACTGATTGAAAGTTTATTACCTGGCATTGAAGGTTTCTATTTATGGCTCTTAGATGTATGGCCCTCAAATACAAACAGGAGAGTTCAAGAGTGTCACAAAACAAACTAGTCTAACTTTCACCAAGAATGGCTTTTTTTTTTTTTTTTTTTTTTTGAGACAAGATCTGTCACCCAGGCTGGAGTATAGTGGTGCAATCTTGGCTCACTGCCACCTCTACCTCCCGGGTTCAAGTGATCCTCCTGCCTCAGCTTCCTGAGTAGTTGGGACCACAGGCATGCACCACCAGCCTAGCTCACTTTTGAATTTTTTGTAGAGATGGGGTTTTGCCATGTCCCCCCATGCTGGTCTTAAACTCCTGGCCTCAAGTGTTCTACCTGCCTCAGCTTCCCAAAGTGCTGGGATTATAGGCATGAGACACTATGCCCAGCCTACATTTGGCTTTTTAAAAGATTTACAAAGACTGGGCACTGTGGCTCATGCCTGTAACCCCAGCACATTGGGAGGCCGATGCAGGCAGATCACTTGAGACCAGGAATTTGAGACCAGCTTGGTCAACATGGTGATACCCCAGCTCTACTAAAAATACAAAAAAATTAGCTGGACATAGTGGTGCACACCTGTAATCCCAGCTACTCGGGAGGCTGAGGCACGACATTCGCTTAAACCCGGGAGGTAGAGGTTGAAGTGAGCCAAGATCACGCCACTGCACTCCAGCCTGGGCAACAGCAATACTCCATCTCAAAATAAAATAAAATAAAATAAAAAGATTTACATGCATCTCAAAGAGACAGAGAAAGCATTCCAATCGTGTTTTCTTTCTTTTCTTTTCTTTTCTTTTTTTTTTGACACAGAGTCTTGCTCTCTCACCTAGGCTGGAGTGCAATGGTGCAATCTCGGCTCACTGCAACCTCCATCTCCCGGGTTCAAGCGATTCCCCTGCCTCAGCCTCCTGAGTAGCTGGGATTACAGGCACGCGCCAACACACCTGGCTAATTTTTTGTATTTTTAGTAGAGACAGGGTTTCACCATGTTGGTCAGGCTGGTCTCGAACTCATGACCTTGTGATCCACCCGCTTCGGCCTCCCAAAGTGCTGGGATTGCAGGCATGAACCACCGTGCCCAGCTTTTTTTTTTTTTTTTTTCTGGAGACAAGGTCTCACACTCTGTTACCCAGGCTGGAGTGCAGTGGTGCGATCTTGCCTCACTGCAGCCTCAACCTCTGAGGCTTGATCTGTCCTCCAACTTCAGCCTCCTGACTAGCTGGGACTACAGGTGTGCGCCACCAAACCAGGCTAAGTTTTGTAGCGACGACGTTTCATCTTGATGCCCAGGCTGGTCTCGAACTCCTGGGATCAAGGGATCCACCTGGTTCAGCTTCCCAAAATGCTGAAATTACAGGTGTGAGCCATCGAACTTTGTCAATTTCACGTTTTCTAGCAGAAAGTTCTCTTTCACTTTTGGTATCAGGAAAAACTTTAATTTTTTTTTTTTTTTTGAGACAGAGTTTCACTCTTGTTGCCCAGGTTGGAATGCAATGGTGCGATCTTGACTCACTGCAACCTCTGCCTCCCAGGTTCAAGCGATTCTCCTGCCTCAGACTCCCGAGTAGCTGGGATTGCAGGCACCTGTCACCACACCCGGCTAATTTTTTGTATTTTTAGTAGAAACAGGGTTTCATCATGTTGGCCAGGCTGGTCTTGAACTCCTGACCTCAGGTGATCCGCCTGCCTCAGCCTCCCAAAGTGCTGGGATTACAGGCTTGAGCTACTGCGCTCAGCCAATTTTACATTTTTTTAAAAAAATTTGTGTTTACGGTTACACAAGCACCTACCAGAGTATCTGGCACACAGTAGGTGTTCAATGAATGAAAGAATGAATGAACATTGAATCCCTTCCTTCTGGAGAGCCGGACTTCCTCTGAGCTGCCTGGGTTCAAGGAACAAACTCCTAGCTCCTGGTGCTTCCTGCTATAACTGCAGTTTTTTTTTTTTTTTTTTTTTTTGAGACAGAGTCTTGCTCTTGTTGCCCAAGCTGGAGTGCAATGGTGTTATCTTGGCTCATTGCAACCCCTGCCTCCCAGGTTCAAGCGATTCTCCTGCCTCAGCCTTCTGAATAGCTGGGACTACAGGCGCCCACCACCATGTCCAGCTAATTTTTGTATTTTTGGTAGAGACGGGGTTTCACCATGTTGGTCAGGCTGGCCTTGAACTCCTGACTTCAGGTGATCCACCTGCCTTGGCCTTCCAAAGTGCTGGGATTATAGGCATGAACCACCGCGCCTGGCTGACTGCAGTTTTCTGCGGAGGCACTCAGCCTCCCCACCTGCTGCTCCTGGCTTTTCCTCCAGGACTCTGCCAGAGGGCAGATGAGACCAGGAGGCAACAGGACCTCCAGGAGATGGGAAGGAGCCCTCCCCTATCAGAGTGGAGGAGAAGCCTGGATTGGATGAGCAGAGAGCCCTCTGTAAAGGTCCGGAGGCCCTGGTGGGATCCTGAGGGCTCGGGTCTGGGCCCTGCAAAGAGACCTTATTGCCCCCTTTTTGGGATCTCAAACTCTGAGAGCACTCCTGCTGGTCACCCAGAGCCTCATGATACCTAAGGATTTTAGAACAGTAGACTGTCAGTGTTTGGGCAGCCGGCCAGACACAGGAACAAAGCCTGTTTTCAGGATTCCAGCAGAGACCTGCTCGAGGTCGGGGAATGTTGGGGTTTTCCACCCAGATGTTGACAGTGCTTTCTCACTCTGTACCAGCGTGAAGGCAAAAGCTTTCTCTAGAGCATTTTCTTCTGCTGAGAGGGTCAATGAGTGTGAGGGTGTTTTTGTAACTGAGTGACACTGCTGAATTTGTAACTTAAGCCCCTGCGCTCACAGGTGCACGCAGGTGCACGATTGGAATATGCACACACTCATATGCACTGACACACACTTTTTTTTTTGAGACAGGGTTTTGCTCTGTTGCCAAGGCTAGAGGCTAGAGTGCAGTGGCGCAATCACAGCTCACTGCCACCTTGACATTCCAGAATCACGTGATCTTCCCACCTCAGCCTCCTGAATAGCTGGGACCGTAGCATGTGCCATCACACTCGGCTAATTTGTTTGTATTTTTTGTGTAGTGACGGGGGTCTCACTATGTTGCCCAGGCTGGTCTTGAACTCCTGGGTTCCAGTGATCTTCCGGCCTCAGCTTCCCAAAGTGCTGGGATTACAGGTGTGAGCCCCCATGCCCTGCCCTGTCTTTAAATTAGATTATTAAATTAAAAGCATTTCAAAGCAGAAAACAACGTGGCTTTTTAGACTAAGTTTCTGAACTTGTCTCTTGTTGGCTGAGGACAGTCACTTGTACCAAGACATCAGGATTCACACAGGGCCCTGCCCTGCCCCACCCTCTTGACCCCACTCAGGCCACCACCAACCCCTTAACTGACATACACACCTGTTCCTCTTTGGTGCAGAAGAGAGTAGAATCAAGAGATGGGAGGTGACTCAAGGTCTCCCATCCACTCTCGTCATTTTAAAAATCCATGTGCGTAAGGATTTTGTTGTAATTCTCCTCCCAGGTTTCCTACTTTAGAAAATATACTCCGGGCTGGCCGGGCGTGGTAGCTGATGTCTGTAATCTCAGCACTTTGGGAGACCGAGGCAGGTGGATCACCTGAGGTCAGGAGTTTGAGACCAGCATGGCCAACATGGAAAAACCTCGTCTCTACTAAAAATACAAAAATTAGCCAGATGTGGTGGTGGGCACCTGTAATCCCAGCTACTTGGGAGGCTGCGGCAGGAGAATCGATTGATCCCGGGAGGCAGAGATTGCAGTGAGCTGAGACCGTGCCACTGCACTCCAGCCTGGGTGACAGAGCTAGACTCTGTTACAAAATTAAAAAAATATATATATATATATATACTCCAGGCTTCTCCCACGATTATTTCCTTCCACGATAGGAGCTCCTTTTCCGGTCACTCTACTTGCTGAGAATGTTAACTGCATACAGTTATGATAGTCACGGCCTTTTTTTTTTTTTTTTTTTTCTGATGTTGATCTCCAGGTTTAGCGATTGGAGATTGGATTTCAAAGAGAAGAGACTCAAATGCAATAATGCTGCCAGAAGACATAGCTCCCTCCCTGAGTTGGAATCAGTGAGATGTGTGACAGGAAAGACTGTGTTGACAGTAGGGCTTGATATGTGTTTCAAGAGCGAAATGAAAACTATCCTCCATAGTTCTCAGCTATAGATCACTAAACCATAGGATTTTCTTTCTTTTTTTTCTTCTTGAGATGGAGTCTCGCTCTGTTGCCCAGGCTGGAGTGCAGTGGCACGATCGTGGTTCACTGCAAGCTCCGCCTCCCAGGTTCACGCCATTCTCCTGCCTCAGCCTCCTGGGTTGCTGGGACTACAGGCGCCCGACACCATGCCCAGCTAATTTTTTGTATTTTTAGTAGAGACAGGGTTTCACCATGTTAGCCAGGATGGTCTCAAGCTCCTGATCTCGTGATCTGCCCGCCTCAGCCTCCCAAAGTGCTGGGACTACAGGCACCCACCACCATGCCCGGCTAATTTTTTGTATTTTTAGTAGAGACAGGGTTTCACCGTGTTAGCCAGGATGGTCTCGATCTCCTGACCTTGTGATCTGCCCACCTCAGCCTCCCAAAGTGCTGGGATTACAGGTGTGAGCCACTGTGCCCGGCCAACCGTAAGATTTTCTTAAGGAGCAAACACTCAGTGGGCATTGAGGGTATGGGCCAATGGGCTCTCTCAGATGTTTCTGGGATCAACTGGTAAAATCCCTTTACCCCAAATGGGGAAGCCATTTGGCATGAACGCTGATGTTTTAACTTTTTGACCCACTAATTTCTAGGAATACTATCCTAAGAAAATAATTCTAAACATGGGAAAAGTTCAATGTCCAATTATTTTCAATATAACTTTTATTTCTTTTCTTTTCTTTTCTTTTCTTTTTTTTTTTTTTTTTTTTTGAGTTGGAGTCTCGCTCTGTCATCCAGGCTGGAGTGCAATCTCGGCTCACTGAAACCTCTGCATCCCGGGTTCAAGTGACTCTCCTGCCTCAGCCTCCTGAGTAGCTGGGACCACAGGCATGCGCCACCATGCCCAGCTAATTTTTGTATTTTTAACAGAGACAGGGTTTCACCATGTTGGCCAGGCTGGTCTGGAACTCCTGACCTCAAATGATCCACTTGCCTTGGCCTCCCAAACTGTGCTGGGATTACAGGCATGAGTCACCATGCCCGGCCTATAACAGTGTTATAGAGGGGCATAAAAGCAGAAACAATCGAGTTGTACATGTGCCTGGGGTTTGGTAAATATTTAATTACTTGTGCTCTACATTGTTTTCTCCCATTGCGAGGAACAATGATTCACATGGGGCTTGTTGCTAGGATGCCAAGCCTGAGACAGGAAAGCTGCCCAGACCAAGTCACCCTGGGGTCTCTGTCCTTCCTCCAGGGCCTTCCTGCAGGTCTCACCCCACAACTACTCCCCTTTCTTTGTGTATCTGCTCTAACCTTCATTTGTTCCTGCATGTGGCCAGGACCCAAGATCCATTGCCTCTTTCTTCCTAGCTAACAAAACCCTCTCCCTGTCTCTGCCCCCGCCTCCCTTTCTGGAATCTGCAGCCCAAATGTGCTGGGTGCTGATTCTCATGTTTTCTCCCCTCTCTCTGTAGCTCTGGGACAGAACTGAACATTCCTTCAAATGCCATCTGAAGACAAAATCAAAACTGCTTTCAAATTCTTTTAAAACCGTTACATAAAATATAAATTGCTTGTCAACTTTATAAATAGCGAGAAGCAATGAATCGGCTGTCCATTTGCTAAATTCATCAAATTGGTCATTCAGAGAAACTGGTAAAAAGAATTCTAAAAACGCTAAATATTGGCAAAACAGAAAATGACTTTTAAAATAATTCAAGAGAAATCAGTATAAACTGAAAGATTCTTATATCAAATATGTTATGAATTTGGAATATCATTATATAAAGAGTGTGATCAGAAAAAAGCTAAGTTCCCTCTTGTTCTCAACAATTTAAACATTTCTTAAAATGCCAGTAAGATAGTAAAGAATAATATTAAATATGTAAAAAGCATATTCCCTAAAATGGTGACTGGAAAATCAGTGTACTGACTAAGCTTGGTGAGTTGGTCATGTAGTGACCAATTGATAAAAGATGGATTCTCGTGGAATTTATTGTGAAACCCACCACTGACTTGCCCTAAGAAAGTCATGGGTAGTTTCTCTCTCTCTGGGTGGGTTTGTGTGTGTGTATGTGTGTGTGTCTCCAACTCTGTCTGTCTCCCTGTATCTCTCTGTCTGTCTCTATGTCTCTATCTCCCTCTGTCTCTGTCCTCGTCTGTCTGTCTCTGTCTATGTCTCTATCTTCCTCTGTCTCTCTTGGTGTCTCGCTCTGTCTCTTCGTCTCTCTCTCCTTGGCCCCTCCCGTGCTGCAGCTCCTCTCTGCACACTGGCTCCTGTCTTCAGTTGCCCCATTCTTCAACTGGCCAGGGTGTCCTGCCTACCCATTCCCCCTCAGAGCCTAACTGCACCCTACCCCGCCACTCAGTGCCCCATTTACTCAAGGACTCTGCTCAGGCCTGTGTCCGAATTTCAAATTCTTTTTTTTTTTTTTTTCGAGACAGAGTCTCGCTTTGTCGCCCAGGCTGGAGTGCAGTGGTGCAATCTCAGCTCACTGCAACCTCAACTTCCTGGGTTCAAGCGATTCTCCTGCCTCGGCCTCCCGAGTAGCTGGGACCACAGGCATGTGCCGCCACACCTGGCTAATTTTTGTATTTTTAGTGGAGACGGGGTTTCGCCATGTTGGCCAGGCTGGTCTTGAACTCCTGACCTCAGGTGATCTGCCTGCCTCAGCCTCTCAAAGTGCTGGCATTACAGGTATGAGCCACCGTGCCCGGCCTGAATTTCAAATTCTTAGAGAGAGGAATTACCTGACTTGGCTCAGGGCAGGGGTTTCACGAATCAGGTGGGACTGCATGGAGCCACGTGGAGCCACACCTTATGGGATATTCTGAAGGAGACAGTGATGTGTCTAGGGTGCAGCTGCTCCCACCTGGTCCTCCCACTTCTTCCCATGGATCCAGTTCTAAAGGTGCCCTCACCTGCATGATCCCACCGGCCCCATCCCATCACAAAGGGGCTTCTGCCATCTCCTAAGAGTGGTTCCCCTGCCTACCCACTCTGCTAAACTAGCACACCCTCTGTTCCCGTACTCTGCTTTAGTTTTCCTCACAGCATCCTTGATGTGAAATTTCATATTTGCTAATCTTTTATCGGCCTCCCCAACCAGAACCTAAGATCCCCCTGGGCAGGGACTTTGTCCTCTTCACTGCCCCAGCCCTAGCTCCTACAATCATGCCTGAGGCTCAGTGAGTATTTGGTGAATGAGTGAAATAGACTCACATCCTCCTCAGTGGGAGGCCGCCAAAGTCTCGTCCAGGAGTTGCTCCAGGACTACTTTGAAAACGGGGACCACAGGGCTGGGGTGGTGGCCAGTCAGTCCTCTGCCCCCGTCTGTCTCCCCAAACCCCAGTCCTCCTCTTCCAGCTCTGGCCACCTCCCCAGGGGGAAAGGTGGGGAAAATTGTCTCATCGTCTCTTTATTTCTCCAGATGAGCTTCAGAATTATTTGGGCTCATTTCCCAAAAAGTTCCATTAAAATTTTGGTGGACATCACATTAAATGTATACATCCATTTAAAAAGAAAAGACATTGTTACAACATGGAGGCTTCTCACCATGAGCACACTTCTCTTGTCTTCCTTTAAAACCCTCAGTAAAATTCTGTAGTTTTCAGAGTTTCTGCATATTTATTGTTAAGCTTATTTCTAGGGTGTTTGATTTTTACAGTTGCTATTGTGTGTGTGTGGAGGGGGTGGTCTTTCCCCTCCTCTTTTATTTTCTAATTGTTGGTATAGAGGAAAGGAAGTGATTTGTGAATGTTTCTTTTTTATCCATTCACTTTATCTAATTTCACTCTTAATAAAATTCTAAGAATTTTTCATTTGGTTATCGGGTCTATAAGACTGCATTATCGACAAATGATAATTTTACCTCTTTCCTTTTTCTTCCTCTAGTTGTATGTCTTTTTCAGCTGTTTCTTATTGCATTCAGCAAAGCGGATCTTTTCTTAAATAAACCTTTCATTAGGGAAGACATTCAGGACTCCACAGAATATTTAAGGAACAAAACCATGAAAGTGACACATCTCGACTCCTGGGATGCTGCCAATGCAGTACTTAGAGGAGATTTATGGCTCCCAGTGCTTATATTAGAGAGGGAGAAACGAGAAACAGTAAATCAAGCTGATACCTAATGAACTTTGTTCCCTTTAAGCTATGGACCAAGAAAATGGAGAAAAAGGAAGTAATAAATCTAAACAAAATGTAGGAAGAAGAGAGAATTGATAAACTTAATCAGTAGCACATGGGAGGAAATGACTCTTCTGTAGAGCGGGCCAGAGTGGGACGGCATGGAGAAGTGGGAACAGGTCCTTCCAGGCAGCCTGGCTCTTCCTTCTCATCATGTACTGGGAGGTGGGTGGGTTTGAGGCAGGAGGCTCTGCTGACCCCATGGCCACCCACTGGCCACGGACTTCTGATGGGAGTTTTTGCTGGAACCAGTACTCTGGAAATACTTGGGTGGGGTAGAGAACGCTCAAAATCAGGAATGCATCCCCAGCAGAAGCGGCCTCCAGGGAGAAAGAGGTGCTAAGCCGGGGTGAGCAGTGAGTGTGCCCCATAGGCGTCTCACACCATACTTTGTAAATCCATCTGGTCTCATGCTTCTTAGAGGGTCCTTGTTTCCCTCTGTCTTGTCTTCAGTCAAATTTCTTTTCAGAATTCCACCCTGATGGAGAAAAAGGCAAGCTGTTGGTTTTGTTTGCCCTCAGGCCAGAGCACTTGGGGATGAGGGCGGGTGGAAGAGGGCACAGGTGGCTAGTGTGGGAAGACTGGTTATGCTGGGCCCACAACTTCTTTTTGGGGTGGTTGTTTGGAGGATTTAAAGCTATGTTTATTTATTTATTCATTCATCTGAGATGGTCTTGAAATAGCACAATGCTGTGCTTTTTTTTTTAAAGGGAAAACTCCCTTAAGTTGGTCTTTAAAAAATTCATAAGTCATTAGCCAAATTCTAAAAAGGAGCAAATGCAAATTAATACACTCTGAAAAAGGAATGAACTAATACAAAATATGTTCTACAAGCAAAACGAGGGTATCAGCTTCTCAGCAGTCTGCTTGTATGTTTTTGTAACCAAATGGAAATTGTTTTCTTCCCAGGGGCTCATCATCTACTCCTCTCAACTCAATGTAATCTGCAACAATTGTTTTTAATAGAGAAGATAAAGCTCCCAGCTGCGTTTTTAAACAAACAGAAGGACAGAAGGACATCTTGGCATAGATCTGGTTTCTGCTCATAATCGCTGGATGGCCTCTTCATTTTACAAGGGAAGGGGAATCAGCTCCCATTTTCCAGGTGGGAGTTGGTGTCAAACCGGCTTAGCAGGTGCTGGCTCCCTGGTGAGCTGAGTTCTGGCACAAGCAAACTAGTCTCCTGGAAGGGAAGAATGAAGACCCCATTTGTCTCTTCCAGGTCAAGATCTTAAGTCAGGAGATTTGTGGGAGGGCTCTGGCCAAGGTCTTCTGGCTGAAAGGGTTGCACCACTCCTGGCACAATGTGAGCTGAGGCTGGGAGTTGCAGGGCTCACCCACCCTGCTGGTATGGAGGTTTGGGGAGACTCTCAAGTCTGTGAAGGTGACCTAAGGAAACTGAGGTCTGGGAACCCAAACGAGGGCTACCATTGAGGTATGAACAGCAGGGGCATCACCGCAATGGTCCACAGGTGTCCTGCAGACTGCGGGATGAGTTTTCAGCAGTGACACTGGGGGGCAGCAGCAGAGGCAAAGATGGCAGCAGAATCTACTTGCCTGGTGTGGGGAGGACTCAAGATGGGTGGAAGTACTGACTTTCCTGGTAATAGGAGCTTGTAGACATGTGATTGGACATTCAGAGATGTGATTCCTTTGTATGCCAAGAAGGTGAAGCAGTTCACTGTTCTTCTTCATGCACTTAGCAATATATGTTAATTTCCAGCATTTGGCAAAATCAAGTTAGTCTGGGCAGCTTTAAGAAAAGAAACAGGGCCAGGCACAGTGGCTCACACCTGTAATCCCAGCACTTTGGGAGGCCAAGGTGGGTGGAACACCTGAGGTCAGGAGTTCGAGACCAGCCTGGCCAATATGGTGAAACCCCGTCTCTACTAAAAATACAAAAATTAGCTGGGTGTGGTGGTGGGCGCCTGTAATTCTAGCTACTTGGGAGGCTGAGGCAGGAGAATCACTTGAACTCGGGAGGTGGAAGTTGCAGTGAGCCGAGATTGCACCACTGCACTCCAGCCTGGGTGACAAGGTAAGACTCCGTCTCAAAAAAAGAAAAGGAACAGATATTTACCACAACACAAATACATCTAAGTTTCGAAGGTTTAGAACAGAATTACACTTTTTTTTTTTTTTTTGAGACAGGTTCTCTCTCTGTCGCCCAGGGCTGGAGTGCAGTGGCGCCATCTCGGCTCACTGCAACCTCCACCTCCCAGGCTCAAGCAATCCTCCCACTTCAGCCTCCTGAGTAGCTGGAACCACAGACACATGCCACCATACCCAGCTAACTTTTGTATTTTATGTAGAGATGGGGTTTTTGCCATGTTGTCCAGGCTGGTCTTGAACTCCTAGGCTCAAGTGATTCACCTGCCTCTGCCTCCCAAAGTGCTGGGATTACAGGCGTGAGTCACTATGTCTGGCCAGAATTACATTTTCTTGTAGTGGTTAAACATATCTTCTAAAGGGCTTTATTTAAGGAAATGTTAGCTTCTGTAACAAACAAACCTCAAAATATATCCTGCTTATACATGATAGGGAGTCCAAAGTGCATACTGTGGCCAGCTGGCTGGCTCTCAGCACTGATTCTTGGACCCAGGATCCTGCCATCTTGTGGCTCTGCTATCGTCAGCATGTTGCTTCCAGGGTCACCATGCTTGTTCACATCAAGCTGTCTGAGGGTGAAGAACATGGAGGAATGAACACACACACACACACACACAAACTTTTCATGTGCTAGGAAGTGGCACGGGTTGCTTCTGCTCATGTTCTATTGGCTGGAACTCCGTCATATGGCCACACTTAACTGCAAAGGAGGCTGGGAAATGAAGTCCTGCAATGCCTGGGAAGAAGAGGAAATTGGTTGGTGAACAGATAACGGTTTGTGCCTGTAGGGAAGGAAAATACATCTTTTTTTCCTACTCTTCCAGGTTCTCTGGCTGGGGCTCTGTAAATTAGACTAATGGAAGACAGATTAACAGGCAGAAAAAAAAAGAAGTTTATTAGCATGTGTATCATGCATGCACATGGGAGCATTCAGAGATGAGTAACTCAAAGGGGTAGAAGTTGGAGTCTAGATACTACATCCAACTTAGTAGGAGAAAGAGAGGGAGGGAAGGGGCATTTAGGGAAAAGCAAATGACATTTTGGAAATGTAAGTGAGCCCTTAGGAGAATAAATGTGAGATGTGATAGTTTGTGCCAATGTCTGTTAGAGGTACTCCTGGGGAGGGGATTTATGGCAACTGAGTTCTTTTGGGAGCTTCTGCTTTTAGGCAGACAAGGGATTTCAGGAACTCAAATGACTTTGGCACAAAATAATTCTTATGCCGAAGTGGCACATTTGAGGGTGGCATTTACTGATTCCCTCATGCCCCAGATATCACACTGATTATCACAAGAGACCCAGAGCGCCCTTCGCAAACGCTGGATTGGAAATGTCAAGTTCAGCATGGAAATGTCACAGTCCTTGAACATGCTTGAACGAATAAGTGAAAAGCACACTTCTGTTGAAGGGGAAAGAATGTATGATTCTGATCTTTGGACCAGACTCTCTTCCTTGACAGTCTTTTTTTTTTTTTGAGAAGGAGTTTCGCTGTTGTCGCCTAGGCTGGAGTGCAGTGGTGTGATCTAGCTCACTGCAACCTCAGCGTCCTGGGTTGAAGCGATTCTCCTGCCTCAGCCTTCTGAGTAGCTGGGATTATAGGCACCTGCCACCACATCTGGCTAATTTTGTATTTTTAGTAGAGACAGGGTTTCACCATGTTGGTCAAGCTGGTCTTGAACTCCTGACCTCAGGTGATCCACCTGCCTCGGCCTCCCAAAGTGCTGGGATTATAGGTGTGAGCTACCATGCCTGGCCTCTCTTTCTTGGCAGCCTTTCTATCTCAGTTGTTCTGAGAGTTCATGCCAAGGAGCACAGTGACACATTCTGTAACCCTTACCTTGGAACCATTGTTCTGGGGATTCTTCACAACCCCACAAGTGTCATCCACCTGATGACATCACATTCATGCTGCTTTGGTGTCCAAGGCATTGAAGGTCGTGCTGAGAGGGTGACATTGGTGTTTGTTACAGCTGGGGTGACTCTTTCAGGGTCATCTTATTTTCTCCTGACAAATACATGTGCCCTCTCAGCCCCTGGATCAACAAGGGTGCTTTTTGTTCATCTCAATAAGAAGTCCTTTCTTTGTTTTCTCATTTGCCGCATGCTCTGCCTCATGGCTACTCCAGCGTCAGTACTGATCTGTGTCCAGTGTCTGGGCACTGTGCTGACACTCACTAGACTTTAGATCCCCCATCCTAGTAGCCACCTGCAGGGCAGGGCTCTGCAGCAGACTCTTTCGGCTTTGGTAGGGGTCTATTTGAGTGATCCATAAACCCCCAGGTCCTCTGGCTTCTGGGGCATTTTGTAAATGGCTATTTTGTGCTATTTTACTAAAGGTGTCAGATAATGAAAAGAGAAATGCAAATCAAAACTACCATGAAATATCACCTCACATTCATTAGTATGGCTACCATTAAAAAAAAAAACTCAGAAAATAACAAGTGTTGGTGAGGATGTGGAGAAATTGGAACACTTGTGTGTTGTTGGTGGGGATGTAATATGGTACATTCTGCTGAGTAGTCTAGGGAGAAAGGTAAAAAATAAAACAGACGGCGGCTCACGCCTGTAATCCCAGCACTTTGGGAGGCTGAGGCGGGTGGATCACCTGAGGTCAGGAGTTTGAGACCAGAGACCAGCCTGGCCAACATGGTGAAACCCCGTCTCTACTAAAAACACACAAAAAGTTAGTCGGGCGTGGTGGTGGGTGCCTGTAATCCCATCTACTCGGGAGGCTGAAGCAAGAGAATCACTTGAACCTGGGAGGCAGAGGTTGCAGTGAGCCAAGATCGTGCCATTGCACTCCAGCCTGGGCGACAGATCGAGACTTCATCTCAAAAAAAAAAAAAAAAAAAAAGAAAAAGAAAGGAAGAAAATGGTGCATCCAGTGTGGAAGATACTATGGAGGGTCCTCATTTTAAAAATTAAAAAGAGAATTATCATCACTTCTGGATATATACTCGAAAGCAGGGTCTTGAAGAGATATTTGTACACCTGTGTTCAGAGCAGCATTATTCACAACAGCTAAAACATGGAAGCAACTCAGTTGTCCGTTGATGGATGAATAAATAAGCAAATTGTGATTACACATAAAAGGAAACACTGGTCAGTCTACAAAAGGAAGGAAATTCTGGCACATGTTACAACATGGGTGAACTTTGAGGACATATGCTAAATGAGATAAGACAGTCACCAAAGGACAATTAATTCAGCCAAGCATGGTGGCGGGTGCCTGTAGTCCTAGTTACCGGGAGGCTAAGGTGGGAGGATTGCTTGAGCCCAGGAGTTCAAGGCTGCAGTGAGCTATGATTGTGCCATTGCACTCCAGCCTGGGCAACAGAGTGAGGGCCTATCTCTAAAACAACAATAAAACAAGACAAATCCTCTGTGATTCCATTTATCTGAAGAACTTACAGTAGTCAAAATCATAAAGAGAGAAAGTAGAATGGTGTTGACAGAGGTTGAGGGATGGGCAGAATGGGGAGTTACTATTTAGTAGACATAGAGTTTCAGTTTTACAATATTAAAGAGTTATGGAGGTGGATGGTGGTGCTGGTTACACAACATTATGAATCTATCTAATGCCACTGAACTGTACAATTTAAAATAGTTAAGGGCCAGTGTACAATTTAAATGGTTAAGGGCTCACACCTGTAATCCCAGCACTTGGGGAGGCTGAGGTGAGTGGGTCATTTGAGGTCAGGAGTTCGAGACCAGCCTGGCCAAAACGGTGAAACCTCGTCTCTACTAAAAACACAAAAATTAGCCTGGCCTGCTGGCAGGCACCTGTAGCCCCAACTACTTGGGAGGCTGAGGGAGGAGAATCACTTGAACCTGGGAGGGGGAGGTTGCAGTGAACTGTGATCTCACCACTGCACTCCAGCCTGGTGACAGAGCAAGACTCTGTCAAAAAAAAAAAAAAAAAAAAAAAAGAATAAATAAAATGGTTAAGGTGGTAAATTTTATGTATATTTTACCACAAAAGAAGCAAAAGAAAACAGGTAACTGTAGCCACTTGTGCCTGGGATGGGGAGGGGCATGAAGGAGGCCACCCATTTCATATCACCAGGGAACTACACCTTATTTTATTTTATTTTTTTGAGACGGAGTCTCGCTCTGTCACCAGGCTGGAGTGCAGTGGCATGATCTCAGCTCACTACAACCTCCGCCTCCTGGGTTCAAGCGATTCTCCTGCCTCAGCCTCCCGAGTAGCTGGGACTACAGGTGCGTGCCTCCACACCCAGCTAATTTTTGTATTTTTAGTAGAGACAGGGTTTCACCATATTGGCCAGGATGGTCAAGATCTCTCAAACTTGTGATCCACCCATCTCGGCCTCCAAAAGAACTGGGATTACAGGCGTGAGCCACCGCGCCTGACTGGAAACACATCTTTATATAGCTCTCCTCCCTTCATGGGGGCTTGTGGGGAAGTGAGAAAGAAAAGCAAGGCGGCAGTGCCTCTGGAAGCTCTTTGGTGCTTCCAAAAGGTAGAAATGGGGAACTCTCTGTTCAGCAGAGCATGTTTTTGAATTTGGAGGTTGCCCAGAGAGGCCTGGAAGCCAGTGCAGGGGAGGGCCACATTGTTCAGCACACCAGGATGCTGAGTTTGAAGGGGGCATAGGGGGGACCTCAAAAATGACAGTAGGGGCCTGGCGCGGTGGCTCACGCCTGTAATTCTAGCACTCTGGGAGGCCAAGGTGGGCAGATCACCTGAGGTCAGGAGTTCAAGACCAGCCTGGCCAACGTGGTGAAACCCCGTCTCCACTAAAAATACAAAAATTAGCTGGGAGTGGTGGCACATGCCTGTAATCCCAGATACTTGGGAGGCTGAGGCAGAAGAATCACTTGAACCCAGGAGGGAGAGGTTGCAGTGAGCCAAGATTGCACCACTGCACTCCAGCCTGGGCAACAGAATGAGACTCTGTCTTTAAAAAAAAAAAAAAAAAAAATGGAAGCAGGACATGTTGGGGTATGGAACACATTCAGGAAGCTGCAAGGGGAAGTTTCTAGGATGGAGACCTAGGAAATTTTTAAGACTCTAAGAATCTTTGCAATGAAACAGCTCCATCACCACCTACTGAGACCGGGCTACTCACCAGGGCCTGGACCCTGGTCTACTCCTGTAAGGTACATGGATGTGCTTTGGTCAAGGAATAGGGTGAGGCGGATATCCACGCCTGCATGTCTGAGCGAGTTTGGCGCGCAGGCACACACTTCCACTTGTTACATAACCTGTTTGTTTAAGTTCATACTTGGCTCTGAGCCACTATTGTCTGTAGAAGGTATAATTGCCCTGCTAATGCTGTACAGGGGCTCTTGAGGCTCAGCTTGGCTCAACATGGCTGGACATGGCTCTTGTGCAGGTGTGCTGGCTCCCAGAGAAAGAGATAGAGAGAGAGCCAAAGCTGTCCGTCTTGCAGATGGACAGGAGGGAGCCAGGACATAGCTCGGCTTGTTCATGCCCAGAGAGAGAAAGAGTTAAGCTGCTGACCCTGAAGGCAGTGGAGAGCTGGCCGCACAGGTGTGCATGGGAGCTGCAGGACTAAGCAGCCAAGACATGGCAGACAGTGTAAAAGAGCTAGTTTGCATCAGCTGTGTAAGAGAGCGGCTGCTGAATAAAACCATATTCGCCTGCCTACGGCCCTCCGAGTCTTCTTTCTGCCCATCCACCCACTCCCCTCGGACTTCAGCTATGGGCTGGACCCTGATCCCAGGACCTGATAACCCCTCTACTGTCTGTGTGACTCACTCCTTCTTTTCCTCAGTTTAGATTTCTGAGAGAGAACGTCATTGGCCCAATCAGTGCCCACTCCCTTTTCATGTCAGGCACTCAGAGGTCAGATTCCCGCGGTGGCCAATCAGCGGTGGCTGGGGAGTAGGGAACAAGGCCGCCCTCACTAGCAACAACTTGAGTCTGCTTCTTCCACCAAGGGCTGAGTGGGTGAGTGCTCCCCTCAGAGTTAGATTCGCTGCTGCTCCTGGAAAGGACCGAGTAGTGCCGTCTACACATTTTGCCCAAAGTCATACGGCTGTTAAGGGTCAGAGGCAAGTTTCAAATCTCGGTCTGTTGACACTAAAGGCCCTTAGCCATCTGTCCTTTATTCTACATTGGCCTTTCAGAGCAAGATGTAGGAGACACAAGAGGGTGGAAAGAAATTCTTTGGCCAAGACTGAAATATGGCCAGATGGTGGAAATAAAAAAGTATTCTTTTTGGTCACTCCTATGGAAGATACATTTACAAACCTTCTATCAAGAACAGTTATTAAGCCCCTAAACAAACAAAAGTCCCTCGTGCTACAGGATAATGCAGGAAAGAAAGCCAATAAATCATTACCCAAATTTTGGAAAAGTGGCATGAATTGCACATTAAAAAGTCAAGGGAATGGAGTGAGGTCATCTGAAAAGGCAGAAGGCCCCTCAAATTAGAGCCAGCTGTGCTCCGCCTCTACACCTGGCTCCACACGCGGGCTCGTCCGCGTGAGAGATGAGCCGGGAATGGGATACAAACCATCCCAGAACCCACAGGAAATGCAAGTCCCTCGCCAGGTAGAGGCTGAAGTAGGAATGCAATGATATTAGCAGCTCTTGAAACTCCATAGTTCAGTACTTCAGAGAAATCCTCAAGGGCTTTTAAAGCTTTCTGTTCCTTTGCTTTATTTTGTTTTTAAAAACTGCCTTCTCCCAATCTCTTTCTCTTCCTCTAGTCTCATGGTTACTTCCTGTTCCAGGCACTTGCACAATAGTCCCAATTTCCCCTAACTAAGACCCCTAAGTGTTTGTCCTAAGTTCCGATGGCGAGCTCTGTACCCCAACCTCCTCCACGAAAAAGGGCGGTTCATAGAGGAAATTCCAACCAAGGCTCCTTGGGTCTGAATCCCGTTCTCATTCTTACTAGCTGTGTGATCTAGAGTCTATGCCTTGGTTTCACTCATTTGCAAAGTGGGGATAAGAATAGTAACCACCCGGCTGGGCGCAGTGGCTCACACCTGTAATCCTGGCACTTTGGAAGGCTGAGGCGGGCGGATCACGAGGTCAGGAGATCGAGACCAGCCTGGCCAACATGGTGAAACCCTGCCTCCACTAAAAATACAAAAATTAGCTGGGCGTGGTGGCGGGCGCCTTTAATTGCGGCTACTTGGAAAGCTGAGGCAGGAGAATCGCTTGAACCGGGGAGTCAGAGGTTGCAGTGAGCCAAGATGGTGCCACTGCACTCCAGCCTGGCAATAGAGCAAGACTCCGTCTCAGAAAAAAAAAAAGAAAGAATAGTAACCACCTAATAGACTTGTTGTGAGGGTTAAAGGAGATGATTTATGCTAATTACTGGAGTAGTGGCTGGCACATGGTAACTGCTTAGTAAATATTAGCTACTTTTACAGTGAAGTAGAGGATAGAAAGGAATTGCATTTTTATTGGATAAAAACCCTAGTCATTTTGTGCATTCCAGAGAAAGGTATGAAAAGGAACTTCCTGGAGCTGCCTGGTCTGGGGCGTGCAAGCATCCCTGCTGGCATCTCTCTATGGGTCTTTGCTTCCCCCAAGCATCATGGCTGAAAGGAGTTTTATGAACTGTTGCCTTTCGATCTATTTCCAATCTTATGTGCATGCCCTTTGCTGCAAGATGCTAAAGTGTCTCCCACTAGAGTAGGCAGAGTGTATTTATCTGCTCCATGGATGTTGGGCTTGGCTATACGACATGCTTTGGCCATTGGAGTGCGGGCAGAGTGACAGTATGTCAGTTCCAAAGAGTGTCAGTGCTGCCACCCACCCCTCTTGCACTTTCTGCTTTCCACCATGGGAAGAACATACCCCAGGTAGCCACTGGCCTCAGAATGAGAGACACATGAAGAGAACTAAATGCAACCCAGGGCCTGAAGGAGAGCTGCTCTGGCCAGCAGGCACATTTGTGAGTGCGATATAGATGATTGCTGCTCTAAGCCACGGGGATTGTGGAGTTTGTTATCCAGTAGGACTCAGCAGAAACCTGGCTGATACAATGTTTTTAGGCTCAACAGGGTGATCACAGCATGAACAGCAGAGTACATGGCTGCAGACATCCTACAAGCTGCTGTCCGAATAAACTTCTAACATCACGCCTTTCCCCCACTGCCTGTATACTTAAGTCCACTCTCCTTTGCTCTACGGTGAAGGCTCTTCTCACTTGAACTGCAACCAAATTTTCCTCACCTGTCCCCTCCTCCCTTAACAAATTTTCCATCCCAGGAGCAGTGGCTCATGTCTGTAATCCCAACGCTTTGGAAGGCTGAGGCGGGAGGACTCGGTCCCAGGAGTTCGAGACCAATGTGGGCAACATAATGAGACCTTATCTCTACAAATAATAATTAAAAAATTAGCCAGGTGTGGTGGCACATGCCCGTAGTCCCAGCTACTCAGGAGAATGAGGCGGGAGGATCACTTGAGCCTGGGAGGTCAAAGCTGCAGTGAGCCGTGATGGCACTACTGCACTCCAGCCTGGATGACAGAGTGAGATCCTGGCTAAAAAAAAAAAAAAAACAAAACAAAAAAACAGAAATAAAAAACCCAAAACAAAAAACAAATACAACAATCTTCCATTGCAGCCATTCTTAAACCATGTGTAAAGTTCTGCCCCTGACTGTTTTTCTCCACCTAACTCCTAAACTTCATGAAGACAACCAGCCGTCCCATTCATCTCCCGCTTCTCTGAACATAGGTTGTCAGAGAGGAATGGGGCCCACCCATGATTCACTCTCACACCCTCTCTGTCACTCTGGTGCCTTCGCCCTACTCCGCTCCATCCCTCTGGGTTAGAAGTAGGATGTGGTACCTAGCTGCTTCTTACCCAGATCTCTCTGACATGCAGTCCTGGTGCCCTTTGTCACCCCATGTCAGCTCTGGGCACCCTCCCTGGTCCATCCATGTGTTAACAGGACCCAGGTGACTCCTGGCACAAAGGGGGATGTTGGAAGCTGAGGGAATGTTTTCTTGCAGGGGCAACAGAGGCAGAGAAGAGTCCAGGAAGCCTTGAGGCGTTAACGGAGACTGACCTGGAGGCCAGGCCACTTTTTTTAATGAACCTGAGAAGCTGCTGAAGGAGGCCTGGGAAAGCCCCGACTTGACACCTGTGGCTGCTTCGAGCTCCTGAAGGCCATTCTCCCCTGGCAGGTGGATGTCAAGAAACGAATACATTCAAAGAAGAAGGGGAAAGATATGGTTTGAATCTGTGTCCCCCCCAGATCTCCTGTCGAATTATAATCCTGAGTGTTGGAGGTGGGGCCTGGTGGGAGGTGGTTGGATCATGGGGGTGGATTTTCCTCTTGGTGCTGTTCTCGTGAGAGTGAGTGCATTCTCGTGAGATCTGCTCATTTAAAAGTGGGTGGCACCTCCCCACTGTCTCTCTCGCTCCTGCTCCGGCCGTGTGAGGTGTTCGCTCTCCCTTCGCCTTCTGCCATGATTGTAGGTTTCCTGAGGCCTCCTGGAAGCCGAGCAGATGCCAGCCTCATGCTTCCTGTATAGCCTGCAGAACCATGAGCCAATGAAACCTCTTTTCTTTACAAGTTATCCGGTCTCAGGTATTTCTTTATAGCAGTGTGAGAACAGACTCATACAGGGAGTGAGGACTTCTCTGATCAAAGGAAAGCAGCCACCTGGTTTTTGTCCAGTGGTTCACTGAAAATATTTTACTGAATAAAACTTTTCCTAACTGGCAAGAATGGTCTAGAAGCAGATTGCTCAAATAGTGGAAGAAGTCCTCTTGAGGTCAAGGTAGTCACTGATGCCTTGACTTAGAACAGCAAAGCCACTACCAGAAAACCTGAATGCGCAAGATCGCAGTTCACAATTCAGAGCAGAGGGCCTGTAGCCCTTCGAGGCCCGAAGCCAGAGAATGCCGGAGGAGAGTTTTATTGCAGGAACTTAAATTTAACCAGCTGGAACTCTTTTTAAACAATCATCCTATTCATATATTTAAAATAAATTGTGCATCTTTTAGCAGGCAGTCAGCGTTTCGTTATTAAGATGGAAGATGGGACAGAGTGTTCTTGGCTGCGTTGATCCCAGAATCCCAGGCTCCTTTTCAGGCGCGCTTAGCATGTGGTAAAGACATTTGCGAAGGTAAGTGTGTTTCAGGCCTGTCAGATTGGAGCCCGCATACCTACACAGCAAGCAGCCACTGGTCAACTGAGCAGCTCAAAGGGAGACCTTTCCAAGGTGATGTCATTTTCTCCTGACGTTCTACCAGGAGCCTGTAGGGAGCAAGAAAGTTGGAAAGAAAAAGGACATTTTAGAAGGTTTAGTGGATTTACCAAAATCTTCTGGTAACAAATAATAAAATATTTCATAGAGCTACAATAGTTGAAACCGTGTGAAGTGGTTAAAAAAGGAGCAGTTCCAATAGATTGTTTTTTTTTTTAAATAGACTTTAAGATACATAGGAAGTCAACACAAAAGAAAGGAAGCTTATTCCTTGAAAACAACCAATACTATTATATGAAACCTGACAAGTTTTACCATGAAAAAGTATACACAATTAGAAATGAATATGCAGAAATAACCCCTGGTACCAAAACCTGACAAGTTGGCACAAAAAATTATACAGATCAATCTCTTTTCTTTTTTTTGAGACAGAGTCTCATTCTTGTCGCCCAGGCTGGAGAGCAGTGGTGCGATCCCAGCTCACTGCAACCTCCACCTCCTGGGTTCAAGCAAGTCTCCTGCCTCAGCCTCCCAAGTAGCTGGGATTACAGGCACCTGCCACCATGCACAGCTAATTTTTTGTATTTAGTAGAGACAGGGTTTCACCATGTTGGTCAGGCTGGTCTCAAACTCCTGACCTCAGGTGATCCACCTATGTCGGCCTCCCAAAGTGCTGGGATTACAGACATGAGCCACCGTGTCCGGCCTCTTCTCTTTTCTTCTTCTTTTTTTTTTTTTTTTGGAGCCAGGGTCTTGCTCTGTCACCCAGGCTGGAGTGCAGTGGTATAATCACCTCTCACTGCAGCCTCAACCTTATGGGTTAAATTGATCCTCCCACCTCAGCCTCCTGAATAGCTGGGACTGCAGGTGCACAACCATGCTTAGCTAAATTTTTTATTTTTTGTTGAGACAGGATCTCATTTTGTTGCCCAGGCAGGTCTCAAACTCCTGTGCCCAAGTGGTCTGCCCACCTTGGCATCCCAAAGTGCTGGGATTACAGGCCTCCCAGCCAGATCAATCTTTCTTACTTTTGAATCTTGACATAAAAATCCTAAATAAAATATTAGCAAATTCTATTCATCAATATTTAAGCCATAGTTTTATCACAGGAGTGTAAGAGCCATTAAAAATTTGGAAAATTTGGTCCTGTAATTTACTGCATTAATACGATAAAGGTTATAAAAAACATATAATTATCTTCACTGCTTCTCAAACTTTGATGTATATAAGCATTACCTGAGGATCCTTTAATGCATATAAGAATAAAAAAATGCATATTCATGGCAGGACTCAGTGACTCACACCTGTAATCCCAGCATTTGGGAGGTCGAGGCCGGTGGATCACTTGGGGTCAGGAGTTTGAGACCAGCCTCGCCAACATGGCAAAACCCTGTCTCTGTTAAAAATACAAAATTAGCTGGGCGTGGTGGCTCATGCCTGTAATCCCAGCACTTTGGGAGGCCAAGGCAGGTGGATAGCCTAAGGTCAGGATGTTGTAACTGAGCGAGTTGTAGAGAAACGCCACACTCTGAGACTAATTCAGGAGTCCTTTATTGCCAGCGACTGAGAGACGGCTAGCTCTCAAAATTCTCTCGGCCCTGAAGAAGGGGCTAGATTTCTTTTTATACCGTGGTCTAACTAGAGGAGGGGGAGTTTAGCTGAAGCAATTTTTACAGAAGCAGAACAGGCAAAAAGTTAAAAAAATTAATAGGTTACAGAAGTAGTTACAGAAAAAATAAACAGTTCCAGGTGCAGGGGCTTAAACTATCACAAAGAGATAAAGGCAGGGGCTTTAGATGCCATCCACCGAGCGTCCCCAGGAGCTGCTGGTTCAGCTTGCCTCAATATCTTCTCAGTAAGTGCATTCCTGGATGTGCATGGAGTCAGCTTGCACCAGTTATGCCCTTAAGGGAGGGAGGTAAAGGGGCTGTAAGTGAAGGAACTAAAATGGAGTCTGTCTGGCTCTCTCAGCTAAGAGAGACTATCAGGTTAAAACAAGGTAGGGTATCACAAGGAGTTCAAGACCAGCCTGGCCAACAGAATGAAACCCTGTCTCTACTAAATATACAAAAAATTAGGTGGGCGTGGTGGCGGGCGCCTGTAATCCCAGCTACTAGGGAGGCTGAGACAGGAGAATTTCTTGAACCCAAGAGGCAGAGGTTGCAGTGAACCGAGATCACGCTGTTGCACTCCAGCCTGGGCAACAAGAGTGTAACTCCGTCTCAAAAAAAACCAAAAAAACTCGATGTAATCTTAGACTGGCCGTGTATGGTGGCTCATACCTGTAGTCCCAGCATTTTGGGAGGCCAAGGTGAGAGGACTGTTTGAGACCAGCCTGGGCAACACAGTGAGGCCCTGTCTCTACAAAAAAAGAAAAACAGAAAATTAGGCATGGCTAAACGATAAAATAATGTTCTAGTTGTATTTATACATATATACATATACATATAAATAAAGATCTAAAACTTCAGTATGGCAAATAACATTATCTGGGCAAAACAATAGCAAAATACATGACAGACAAGGAGTAAATGTGCCAAATATATAAAAAGCTACTTTAAATAGAGGAAAATGGTCAAAGAACAAGTCATTCACTGAGGAAGAAATCCAGATGGCCAGTAAACACAAGCAATGGAGCTCAAAGAAACACACATGATAGCAAATATCTGGTTGAGTTTTAAAAAATTAAAATATCCATTTTTGGTATGTAGAATCAGACACCCACACATTGTTTTTAAGCAAGGCTTAGTGCTGAGTGGTGTTTTACAAAGGGTTGCAAAATGCTATCATGCATGATCCCATTTAATCTTCATGGCAATTCCATGAAATAGGAAAGTGAGATGTTATCCATTTTACAAATGAGGAGTTTTGGATTCAGTGATGTTACCTTCCCAATGTCATGGAGATAGTAAGGGGTTACCTTGTAATTTGCTGAATGTTTATTACATTATCGCTTTCTTTGGGCCATCATGATTAACTTGTTTTTCAATGAATTTACTTCAAAAGTTTCAGAATTATCGATACTAACATATTATGCTCTTATTTCAGGGGAAGATACATTGAATGTCTTAGGAATCTCCAATTTTGTTTCCTAATGAAACAATCTATTCAAGGTAAAGCACAATTGATAGCTTAAATATCTAAAAAGGAATGTGAAAATGACTGCATTGTATTATTACTTCTTTAGTATTACAAGGAAGCTGTGAGTTATAGTACCACAGACATTTTAATGTATTTTAAAAATTTGTGAAGTTGATTAATTAATTGGTTAATTTCCTCCTTCAACAAGTATGTTTTGAGGGTCTACTGCGGGACATGCAGTTTTCTTGACCCTGGCGATGCAGAGATGAGCAAAACAGGCAAAATTGCTGTCTGCATGAAGCTGAGCTTCTAAATTTATTTTTGACATATGATAAAATAATGTTTGTGCTAGTCGAAGTATAAAATACATGACTGTACCGCCAATATTTTATATAATTCAAACAAGATAAAAAGCAGATAATTCAATAAGCACACATTGCAATTTAAAGTATACAAAGATGCTCACTAGCTTTGCCTGAAAATTAAACCTGGGATTGTAGGTATGTTAAGGTATCCTGCTAGAGGTTAAGTTTATATTTTGTTCCTCCTCTTCTTTGTGGTGTTTTTTTTGTCTGTGTGGAGACCAGTCTCACTCTGTGGCCTAGGCTGGTCTCGAACTCCTGGGCTCCTGCCTTGAGTGGCTGTTGGGATCCTCCCACCTAGGCCTCTCAAAGTGCCGGTATTACAGGCATGAGTCACCACACTCAGCCCCTCCCCTTTCAAGAAGGTGCCACCAGCCTGGGCAACATGGCAAAACCCCATCTCTACAAAAAATAAAATTAGCTGGGTGTGGTGGCGCTGCCTGTCGTGGTGGCGCTGCCTGTTGTCCCAGCTACGTGGGGCTGAGGTGGATTACTTGAGCCTGGGAAGTTGAGGCTGCATTGAGCCGTGATTGCGCCACTGCATTCCAGCCTGGGCAACAGAGTGAGACCTGTCTCAAAAAAAAAAAAAAAAAAAAAAAGGCCGGGCGCGGTGGCTCACACCTGTAATCCCAGCACTTCGGGAGGCCAAGGCGGGTGGATCACCTGAGGTCAGGAGTTTGAGACCAGCCTGGGCAACATAGCGAAATCCCGTCTCTGCTAAAAATGCAAAAATTAGCCGGGCGTGGTAGTGGGCGCCTGTAATCCCAGCCACTTGGGAGACTGAAGTAGGAGAATCGGTTGAACCCGGGAGCAGAGGTTGCAGTGAGCCGAGACCGCGCCATTGCATTCCGGCCTGGGCAAACAAAAGCGAAACACGGTCTCAAAAATAAAATAAATAAATAAATAAGAAGGGCAAGTGGGCGTTGAGCTTGGAGAAAGGAATGTGACAATGGCCTGGGCCAAGGGAAGGTAATTAGATCCCTTTTGTTGCAAAAGGTTTAAAAGAAAAAAATCTGACCAACCCTGTGGAGAGAAACAGCGGACCTTAGTTTTGGTTCTGGGAAGCTGGGCTCAGAACAGCTTCTGGGTGTCCAGGGACAGCTCACCTGGGGCGTGGTCGTGCGAATGCACCGCACAGAGGTCGGCCCCAGTGGCCCTGCTGGCTCAAGGAGCAGCCGGCCAGAGCACGGACTCCCCTCCTGCCGTCCACGCCCATTCTGACCGCCAGGCGGCGCCTTGGTGCCTGGTGCCAGAGGCCGCAGGACCCGCAGTGGCCAAGGCCGGCGCTCACAGTCCCAGGGATCAGAGGGGACGGTACAGTCGCGGTTGGTGGGGACCCAAGCAGCTGTCTGTTGGATGGGAGCACGGAAGGGGGTGAGAGGACACTGCTTACCTGGTGATTGAAAAGATTATATTTTTTGAGCTGGCCACTAATTATTGGCTCAAGGCAAAAAACTGTGTGACACAGCTAGAATATTATCGACCTTTCCCCACCTGTATACGAGCATATGTGAGCTTGGGGTGTGTGTGCTGGTGGGAGGTGGGGGTGTCTCTCAGCCCCTTGGATTTGATAAAAGCTCAGCCTGGGGCCCCATTCCACGCCCTGAGGAGTTTTAAGCCCTGCCCAAGATCTCAGCAGTTCTGAATGCCGCGGCTTTCCCCACGTCACTGTGCAGTGTGGCCCCTGGGGGCAAGTGTGGCTCTGAGGGCAGGAGTCAAAGTGTGAGGCTCAGGCTCTCCTTAATCCCCCGTCCCCCAAAGGGCCCACCCTGACAGGAAAGGGGACTCACATCTCAGCAAATTCACCAAGTCCCTGAGATGCCCGTTGTGCCAGGGTCCCACCTCCTTCTTGGTCTCTACTGGCCTTGGATGATCCTCCTACCCTCCCATCTCACCAGTGCCTCCTCCCCTGGCTTCCCTGTTCCCCCTCTCTTTGTTCTGTCTCCCTCTCCGGAGCAGAGCCAGTCTCCTCCTCATCTCGCGGAAAACTCAGCTCGCCTCCTCTGATGACTGGGTGCCTGTGCCCTTCTGCGTTCTCAAACCTCACCTTTTCCAGGTGTTTCTACTTCAAGACAGCGGCCCTCCTAAGAGGATCCCAGCTGCCAGGTGTTGAGCTAATAACACATTCACTGCTGTTCACCAGACGCCAGATCTTTGAAGTAAGAAGTTCATTAGGGATGAGCTATTTGATATCAAGTCTTTTACTTCATAACCGTTGGTCATATGCACAAACATTTTCTCTTGGCCTCTGGATATGCAGTTGGAGGTTTGTTAGTGATGGATATTTCAGAGGTTAAAAGGTGAAGACCATTTCCAGAAGTTACAAAACAACCCTTGAAATTCTACAGTGAATTGGGCTGGGCACGGTGGCTCACACCCCAGCACTTTGGGAGGCAGAAGCGGGAGGATCAGTTGAGTTCAGGAGTTCGAGACTAGCCTTGCCAACATGGCAAACTCCCATCTCTACTAAAAATACAAAATTTAGCTGGCACATGCCTGTAATCCCAGCTACTCGGGAGGCGGGGAGAATAGCTTGAACCTGGGAGGCAGAGGTTGCGTAGTGAGCCGAGATTGCACCACTGCACTCCAGCCTGGGCGACAGGGTGAGACTTTGCCTCCAAAAAAAAAAAAAAAAAAATTCTATAGTACATTGTATACTTTAAATGGTAATGGTAAATTAGCAGGGTGCAGTGGCTCACACCTGTAATCCCAGCTACTCGGGAGGCTGAAGCAAAAGGATGGCAGGAGCCTATGAGTTCAAGGCTGTAGTGAGCCATGATCACGCCACTGCACTCCAGCCTGGGCAACACAGCAAGATCACTTCTAAAAAATGGTAAAGTACGTGGTATGTGAATTATATCCCAGTTAAGCTATTATAAAGAATAAAAATGTCGCTGGCAGCTCGGCACTGTCCTCCCTGGACCAGCCAGGCTGTCGTGGCATATGAATTTACCACTGTTGCTCTAACAAGTTACCAAAATGTCGTGGCTTTGAACCACACAGATTTATCTCACAGTTCTCGTGGATGAAAGGTCCAACATGGGTTTCATGGGCAAAATTAAAGTGTTGTTAAGGCTGCGCTCCGTTCTGGAAGCTCCAGGAGAAAATCTGCTTCCTTGCCTTTTCCAGCTCCTGCGGCCGCCCACATTTTCGTAGACTTGGGTCCCCTTCTTCTGTCTTCAAAACCAGCAGCATTGCATCTCCTGCCTTTTTTCCGCAGCCACTTTTTCCTCTGATGGACTCATCCGCCTCCCTCTTCCACTTTTAAGGACCCTTGTGATGACATCAGGCCCCACCAGACTACCCGGCATCATTTCCCCACCCCAGGGTCTGTATCCATAACTCACTCTTGCAGGCCTTTTGCCATGTCACGTGACACATTCACAGACTCTAGGACTAGGGCGTGAGCTTCTTTGGGGACTCAATGTTCTACCTGTCACACATTGTGAGACTGCTGAGCCAATCCGGCAAATGATGGAAGGACCTGGAATTATTGATAACCAGCCGCCACTCCATCCCCGACAGCCAGCTGCCCTTGGGACCCACATCTTGCTGAGGGCCTGGGATTGATTGCACTTAGCATGGATGTTACTCCTTGGCTTCCAGGCCCCAGAGTTCTTTTCTTCTTTTTCTTTTTTTTCTTTTTTTTTTTTTTTGAGATGGAATCTTGCTCCGTCGCCCAGGCAGGAGTGCGGTGGTGCCATCTCGGCTCACTGCAACCTCTGTCTCCCGGGTTCAAGTGATTCTTCTGCCTCAGCCTCCTGAGCAGCTGGGATTACAGGTGCCTGCCACTGCACCCAACTGATTTTTTTTTTTATTTTTAGTAGAGACAAAGTTTCACCATGTTGACCACACTGGTCTCAAACTCCTGACTTCAAGTGATCCACCTGCCTCGGCCTCCCAAAGTGCTGAGATTACAGGTGTGAGCCACCACACCTGGCCTCCAGAGTTCTTCTAAGCAGATCTTATAGTTACCCAGGATCCAGGGGACAGGCAAGGCCTGACTTCGTGGTGGCCCAGCCTGGCCTGAAGGGGAGAATGTGGGTTTCCACTACTGAACAGGGGCATGTGGGCATTTGGGCAAGGTCAGCACCTGCCTTTTCACGTGCTCTCCAGCAAGGTGTCTGTGGACACGAGCCATGTGCATGGGGAGGCCTTGGCTGTGGGGGGAGCTGGGCCTCATGGGCAGGGCTGCTTGGCAGAGATGACCAGTGCTTCACCCGTACGTCCAGGAGGAGGCCATGTCTTAGCCCACTTTGTGGTGTTGTAACAAAATGCCAGAGCCTGGGTAATTTATAAAGAACAGAAATTTATTTTCTCAGAGTTCTGGAGGTTGAGAAGTTCAAGAGCGAGGTGCCAGCAAGTCCATTGTCTGGTGAGGGTCTGCTCTCTGCTTCCAACATGGCGCCTTGAGTGCTGCATCCTCTGGAGGGAGGAGCGCTCTGTCCTCACATGGCAGAAGCTGGCAGGGCAAAATGAAACCAAACTCCCTTCTTGATGAGGGAGTCAATGGCACCATCAAGCCCTTTTAGAATGGCATTAATCTATTCATGAGTGCAGAGCCCTCATGACCTAAACACTTCCCATATTCCAACACTGTTGCTTTGGGGATTGAGTTTCCAACACACATTTGGGGGACATATTCAGACCATAGCAGGCTGGAACCTTCAAGCATCCAGGAGGGAAGGCTCCTCGCTGGGACTGAGAACAGGATGTCAGCCTGGGGCTGGGTGCAGCCTGCAGGGCCCAAGGATGCCCAGCAGGTGCATGCACTTTTACGACCCAGTCGCCTGCCGGCCCAGAGCTCTTCCTTGCCCCAGTCAGGGCCCAGCCGTCACTAGCAGGAGGCCGTCTCCAGGGTGTTGGCCAGAGCAGAGTTCTCTCACCTCCCCAGCCTCAGCGGAGGAGGAGAAAGTGGCTGTGGCCTCCTGTGGAAGGGGTGGCGATAGGGGACTCTGGCAGTTCCAGGAACTTTGGCCACCTTGAGGCCTTCTAGGAGCTCTGTCTTCTGGGGGGTGGTATACCCCACCAGCACCTGCAGTGCTGGGGTCACTGTGCGCTGGTCAGGTGGCCTGACTGAGGCGCTGCCCCGTCTCCAGTGTCCCCACCACAATACCTGGCTGTAGGAAGCGCAGTGCAGCTGTATGCAGAGCCCAGGCGGTTTCTGTCTACCCTGGAGGGGGTGGAGCCAGGCATGGACACTGCTGCAGCCCTGGGAGCCAGGTTCTGGGGCAATCATATTCCGGTCCCCATCCAGCCCTGGGACACTCACTTTGTCTGCTCAGCCTCGTTTAGGATGAAGCCCATCAAGGGCCTTTATGTTGGGGGTGAGGGGTGTTCATCACAGAACCTGTGTACTACAGTCGACTGGCCAAGGGGTGGGTCCTTGACCCCAGCTAGGCCAACTGGGTCCTCCCCTGGGTTTTTTTTTGTTTTGTTTTGTTTTTTTAAGTCTGGAGTGCCTTTCCCCCTTCCCTCCCTTTCTGATCTACATCCTGGGAGGTGAGAGGCATCATGGTTTTAGCTGATCTGAGAGAATGTGGCTGACCCTTGCTCCCTAAGCCAGAGAGTTGGTGCAGATGAAGTCCCTGTGGCCTTGGTGATGCTGATTCCAAGCCCCTGCCACCCCCAAAGACACTTTTCTCCCAGTGCCTGAGGGCCTGGCTTCTTCCAGCAGAGCCATGGGAGTTGAGCGTCTCGTTTGTGCGCCCCACCCTGCCCCCTCAGCAGACAGGCAGGGCTGGGCTGGGCCCAGGCCAGACTCTCCTCTCCCAGGAGCTCTTTGAGGAGCAGCAGGGCACAGCCAAGAGCGAGCACCTGGGGTTGGCAAGAGGAGACGGGTCTGGAGTCCCCTGGGCAGAGGGAGAGTCCAGCTTCTGGGGAGAAGTGGATCCTCCAGGGTCTAGGGCTGTGTCTGGGGAGCCAGCTCCACAGGGAGTCTGGGCACAACCTGGTGTGGTCTTTGGAACAGCAGGACCTTGGACAGAAAGCTGTGAAAAAGGCAAAGAGGGGCCCACGATCCAAAGCACCAGTCCATCTTTGCAAACAGTGGTCTATGCCTGCCTCTTGGAAAGGCCCATAGTAACAGTTCTCCAACAAGAATCATGTCCTTTGGGTGTTTTGCTTTGCTTTTAAAAAATTTATAACCACATTGCAAACATTTGGAAGATTGAAAACCAACAAAAAAATCGCCAGAAGCCACTGTTCAAGTGTAGAAAAATGCTTGTTTTAGTTAATTTTCTAGCCGGTGTGGTGGCTCATGCCTGTAATCCCAGCACTTTGGGAGGCCGAGGAGGGCAGATCACCTGAGGTCAGGAGTTTGAGAACAGCCTGGCCAACATGGTGAAACCCTGTCTGTACTAAAAATTCAAAAATTAGCCAAGGATCGTGGTGGTGCGCGCCTGTAATCCCAGCTACTCCGGAGGCTGAGACACGAGAATCGCTTGAACACGGGAGGTGGAGGTTGCAGTGAGCCGAGATTGTGCCACTGCACTCCAGCCTGGGTGACAGAGTGAGACTCCATTTCGAAAAAAAAGAAAAAAAAAAAAGGAAAAAATGTTCTAGCGTGCAGTAGTACTGTGATAGAAGCAGGTTTGGGCTAGGTAACCTAAACCAGTGATTCTCAAGTGCAGTCCCAGGAACAGCAGCAGCACCTGGAAACTTGTTAGAAATGCCGGTTCTCAGGTCCTACCTCCGACCTTCCAAATTAGAACTGAGGGTGAGGTTCAGCAAGTTGTGTTTTACCAGATCTGAATATGTTCTAGTTTGGGAGCGACTGACTCAACACTTTGTAATTTCATGCAGTCCTACTGCTTCACCACCAGAGGGCACCAGGAGGCTGTGGTTTTCCCCTTAAAATTGCCAGCTTTTAGATTCTCCGTGTCGGCCGCAGATACTATTCAGACCTCACTGGACTTTAAAAAATAAAGAATGACGGACGATATGTTGAGAATTATTGGCTAACCTTAAATATCACCATGTTTGGACCAAATTGAACTGTCACTGTGGTTAGTCCTTGCCCAACTGCAGAGCCAGTGTCTTTTGGTGGTGGTGGAACGCATTTGGTGGTACTTCTTTTGTTCAGAACATAAAGAAATGTAAAAGCATTGGGGTCAGAAACAAAGACAGACTCCTATTAAAAGTCTGAATTCTTTATGGCTGGGCACGGTGGCTCACGCCTGTAATCCCAGCACTTTGGGAGGCCGAGGCAGGTGGATCCCCTGAGATCAGGAGTTCGAGACCAGCCTGGCTAACATGGTGAAATCTCTACTAAAAATACAAAAAATTAGGCAGGCATGGTGGCAGTCACTTGTAATCCCAGCTCCTCGGGAGGCTGAGGCAGGAGAATCGCTTGAACGTGGGAGGTGGATGTTGCAGTGAGCTGAGATCACACCATTGCACTCCAGCCTGAGCCACAAGAGGGAAACTTCATCTCAAAAAAAGAAAAAAGTTTGTATTCTATATGGGCAGGTGTGATGGCTCATGCCTGCAATCCTAGCACTTTGGGAGGCCATGGTGGGTGCATCGCTTCAGCCCAGAAGTTTGAGACCAGCCTGGGCAACATGGCAAAACCCTGTCTCTGCAAAAAAAAAAAAAAAAAAAAAAAAAAAAAAATATATATATATATATATATATATATATATATATATATATATATATATATATATAAAAATTAGCAGGGTGTAGTGTCACGTGCCTGTAGTCCCAGCTACTCGGGAGGCTGAGGTAGGAGGATGGGTTGAGGCTTCAATGAGCTGAGATGGTGCCACTGCACTCCAGTCTGGGCGACAGAGTGAGATCCTGTCTAAAAAAAAAAAAAACAAGTTCTATAAAAGGCAGAATACAGTTCCACTGTGGCCACGCCTGTAATCCCAATACTATGGGAGGCCAAGGCAGGCGGATCATGAGGTCAAGAGATCAAGACCATCCTGGCCAATATCGTGAAACTCCGTCTCTACTAAAAATACAAAAATTAGCTGGGCGTGGTAGCACGCCTGTAGTCCCAGCTACTCAGGAGGCTGAGGCAGGAGAATTGCTTGAACCCAGGAGGTGGAGGTTGCAGTGAGCTAAGATAGCGCCACTGCACTCCAACCTGGCGATGGAGCGAGACTCTGTCTCAAAAAAAAAAAAAAAGAGACTTATGATAGATGCAGTTGTTTGCCTCTCCTCCCATACCTGCTTCAAACAGTGTTTGGGTGCTGCATTAGCACCCAGTGGCCTTAGAAAGTGCCTTCAGAACAGTGGGCTCCAGGCAGGGAAGGCTCTCTTGGAGGTGGTCTTTGGGCCTCCTCAAGCTTCCCAGGGGTCTAGGAATGACCTGTGTGATCTAGCTTCCTGCCACTTCCTGGAGCATTTGACTTTCTTCTTCATGGCCCCCAGTGCCCTTTTCTGAGAACACCACTGACCTCAGCAGTTTCTCTGAGTGGTTTGCGAAGCCCCCAGGCATGTGTGCCAAGGACCTCCCTGAGATGCCTGGGCTGCTCTTCCCACTCACAGAGCTTTGTGGGGGTTTTAATACAATAAGCCATCAAAAGTATAGATTAGACTTTTTTAGCACTGCGTAAAAGACACTTCCATTAAACTCCATTTTTTTTTTTTTTTGCTTTATTGTAACTGTGCCGTTATCAAAAACTCAGCCATAGACATGACGATTTATTCATTTGACAAACGCTGAAATTTTTGGCGGGGTGGGGAACAAAGTCTGGGCTCTGTCACCTAGACTGGACTGCAGTGGTGCAATCATGGCTCACTGCAAGCTTGACCTGCCGGGCTCAAGCGATCCTTTCCCCCTGCCTCAGTCTCCCAAGTAGCTGGGACTACAGGCCTGCACCACCACGGCCAGCTAATTTTTAAATTTTTTGTAGAGACAAGTTCTCCCTATGTTGCCCAGGCTGGTCTTGAAATCCTGGGCTCAAGCAATTGGCCTACCTCGGCCTCCCAAAGTGTTAGAATTATAGGCATGAGCCACCATGCCCAGCCAACAAGCATTTATTGAGCATTTAAAGTGTTCTAGGGGTCAGGTGCTGTGCCTCATGCCTATAATCCCAGCACTTTGGGAGGCTGAGGCAGGCGGATCACCTGAGGTCAGGAGTTCAAGACCACCCTGGCCAACATGGCGAAACCCTGTCTCTACTAAAAATACAAAAATTAGCCGGAGGTGGTGGTGGGCGCCTGTAATCCCAGCTACTTGGGAGGCTGAGGCATGAGAATCACTTGAGCCCGGGAGGCGGAGCTTGCAGTGAACTGAGATTGTACACCACTACACTACAGCCTGGGCAACAGAGCGAGACTCCATCTCAAAAAAAAAAAAAGTGTTCTAGGGTATAGACACTGGACTTGCAGTGGGAACAAAACAAAATTCCACCCCATGGAATTTACATTCTGATGGGAAAGATGAGCAATAAACAAATAAGCACAGAATATGACGTCAGAAGGAAAAGAAAGCAGAGTGGGGAGTACCAGGGCGTGGGCAGCGGGGAGAAGGCTTTCCAGATAAGATATTGGAAAAGGCCTAACTGGGGGATTGGCTTTGGAGCGGAGATCTGAATGAAAAAGTAAGTGAATGCATCCTGAGAATGTCTAGGGAAACGGCTGTCCAGGCAGAGAGAACATCAAGTGCAAAGGCCCTGCGGTAGGACTCATCCCTTAGGCTTGCAGAGAGGGGAGTAGGACTGGAAGCAAGGAGATTCCCCTTCCATGCCCGGGCATCTCTTCCAGTTGCCCAGGCATGAGATGGAGGTGGCTGGAGCAGGGTGGGAGCAGAGGAGGGGCAAGATGTGGCTGGATCCAGGATGAGCTTGGAGGGTGGGGTGCCCAGCATCCATGTCTGCATTATGTGAGTTACAACCTCTCTAGATATGGGTGGCTTCACGTATTCTCCTTAAAATTCTCTTTCGGTGATATATATGATTGAAAAGATGATCACCTAGGAAAGACCGTAGCTTCCTATTCACCCTGTATCCAGTATACTTTGCCGGAGAAGCCCACGCAATAGTACGTTATGCAAGTACTATTTTATTTTATTTTATTTTTTAGAGTCTTGCTCTGCCACCCAGGTTGGAGTGCAGTGGTGCGATCTCAGCTCACTCCAACCTCTGCCTCCCAGGTTCAGCCTCCCAAGTAGCTGAGACGACAGGCATGCACCACCATGCCTGGCTAATTTTTGAATTTTTAGTAGAGACGGGGTTTCACCATGTTGGCCAGGCTGGTCTTGAACCCCTGACGTCAAGTGATCCTCCCACCTCAGCCTCCCAAATCCGTGTGCATCCTAGCATTGGTCTTGCCACTTATTAAGTATTCACTGTGCCAGCAGCAAAGACCTTTTCACAGCATCTGGCATCTGGTTCCCCACCCCCACCCTCAGCCCTCTGAATTAGGTATTATTCCCATTTGACAGATAAGAAACTGCGGCTCAGAGGGGCCAAGATGTTTGTCTAACCACATGTATTCTAAGATGTTTGTCTTCAGGCCTAACGGTCAGAGAGACTTTCTCATTACAGGAAGGGACCACAGAGGGGAAATGTTGCCAGAAGACAGATGGATGTGGCGGCCTAGGGGAAATGGGCTTTGCAGGATCATAAAGGAAGTCTTAAAACTTTGATAATGACAACGACAGAAATTGAGCAGCCATTTCTGTGGCTTTTTTTTTTCTTTGAGACAGAGTCTCCCTCTGTCGCCCAGGCTGGAGTGCAGTGGCGCAATCTCAGCTCACTGCAAGCTCTGCCTCCCGGGTTCAAATGATTCTCCTGCTTCAGCCTCCCTGGTAGCTGGGATGACAGACATGCACCACAATGCACGGCTCATTTTTGTACTTTCAGTAGAGATAGGGTTTCGCCATGTTGGCCAGGCTGGTATCGAACTCCTGATCTCAGGTGATCTGCCTGCCTCAGCCTCCCAAAGTGCTGGGGTTACAGGAGTGAGCCACCGCGCCCAGCCCTGAGCAGCCATTTCTGTGGCTTTTGGACGTGAAGATGTGCAGGGAGGAAAGCCTGTGTGGGAAGGAGCGCTTCCTGCGGGGGCGGGGGAGGTCTCTCCTTCATGTGCCAGCCGCTCCCTTAGAAGAGACCTCTCTTGGGCAGTGTCTTGGAAGGTAGGGTGGCCAGCATCCATCAAGGGACAGAAGCTAATGTCCCCAGGCCAGCCACGTTGGTTTGACTTGCTGATAACACAATGTGGTCCTCTGCGCCTTCTGCAAAGAGCTCTCCAGCAAACTTCTGCCAGCACCTGGGACATTCCAGGAACTGGGCTAGATGTCGGGAACAACAAAACAAGAAAGGCCCCATTCCTGCCCTTGAGGGAGTTGCAACCACCTTTGGGGTATAGCAGAGCATCTTGGCTCTGCCCAAATGGGACCGCTTTTATGGACCAGGGAGTTCACGGCTCTTTGTAGGCATTGACAAGCACAAGGACCCGTGTTGCTTGGCTGGTGGAGGTGGAGAGTTTGCGGGGTGTGTTGGGTAGGGAATGAGAACACTGTGAAGACAGAAATAAGCATTTCAAGAGGAAGGAGGGAGTGGCCTGGGGTCATCTGCCACCCTCCGCCTCTGCCCCTCCCCACCTACCTGTATTGACTTCATGCTCGAAGGCCAAGCAGCTGGTGGCAGTAGCCGATGCGACAGCTCATGTGATACAAAGACAACAGATTCAGCCCAGCAGCACCACTTAGACAGCATGAGACTCAGAATCCTCCCCCACTGCAGCCCCAGAGCTGGGCACCCCGGGAGCTCAGGAGGACCCAGTGCAGGGCAGCATCCCTGGGGGGAAATGCCAGCATGCAGGGTCCAGGGTCGTCTCTGAGGGCTGTGAGCCGTGGACTATCAACCTGAAGGAAAAGGGAAGAAAGCGAATGGGCTTGTCCTGTTCACAGGTGAGGTGTCTCTGGCATTTCCCTGAAGCCATGGAGGTGACTGTGAGGAGGCGGCACAGTCCTCCAGGCTGTTGTGATTTGGGTATCACTGTTCCTGGGACTGAGATTTTGCTCGCAGTTTGGGAAACCCAGGCACTTGGGTGGCAGAGGTGCATGACCTGGTCTCATAGTGACCACAGCTCTCTACCTGTCAGGCTTAGAGTGAGGACACGGGTCATCTCATGCTATCCTTGTAGCAGCCCCCACGAGGTAGTACTATGATTGCTTCCAGTTTACAGAAGCTGAGGTTACACTTGGCCAAGTTCCCCTAGAAACAGGAGTGGTGCCAGGAATGACCTGGCCACCTGACACCTTGGCGTGGGTCCCCCTCCCCTGTATGCAGCTTAGGGAACATCGCTCCTGGAAAACGTCTAGTCTCACACACAGGGTGGGGCTCTGAGTGCAGGAGTCTTTATTCTAACAGTCTTTCTTCCATTTTGAAGTAACTTTTTTTTAGTCACAGCTTTATTTTGGTATAGTTCACACACCGTACACTTCACCCATTTAAAGCAGTGAATCCAAATTCAATGTTGTTGGGTTTTTTTTTTTTTTTCCTGAGACAGAGTCTCACTCTGTCGCCCAGGCTGGAGTGCAGTGGTGCGATCTCTGTTCACTGCAAGCTCTGCCTCCCGGGTTCACGCCATTCTCCTGCCTCAGCCTCCCAAGTAGCTGGGACTACAGGCACCTGCCACCATGCCCAGCTAATTTTTTGTATTTTTAGTAGAGACGGGGTTTCACCGTGTTAGCCAGGATGGTCTCGATCTCCTGACCTCGTGATCTGCCCGCCTCGGCCACCCAAAGTGCTGGGATTACAGGTGTGAGCCACCGTGCCGGTCCTTTTTTTTTTTTTTTTGAGACACAGTCTCGCTCTGTCACCCAGGCTGGAATGCAATGGTACGATCTTGGCTCACTGCAACCTCCACTTCCCAGGCACAAGTGATTCTCCTGCCTCAGCCTCCCGAGTAGCTGAGATTACAGGAACCCACCACCACACTCGGCTAATTTTTTGTATTTTTGGTAGAAATGGGGTTTCACCATGTTGCCCAGGCTGTTCTTGAACTCCTGGCCTCAAGTGATCCACCCGCTCAGCCTCCCAAAGTGCTGGGATTACAGGCATGAGCCACCATGCCTGGCCTGTGTTTTATATCTTTACAGAGTTGTGCAACCATCACCACGATCAATTTGAGGCTGTTTTCCTAACCTTGGAAGAAATCCTGTACCTATCAGCAGTTACTGCCTATTTCACCAGCCCCGCTCCAGCCCTGACAGCCACCGACGTGCTTTCTGGGTTTTCAGACCTGCCTATTCATGACCTTTCATATGAAAGGATTCATAATTGTATGTAGCCTTTTGTGTCTGCCTTCGTTAATTTAGCATGATCTTTTCTTTTCTTTTTTTTGAGATGGAGTTTTCCTCTTGTTGCCCAAGCTGGAGAGCAATGGTGAGATCTTGGCTCACTGCAACCTCTGCCTCCTGGGTTCAACAGATTCTCCTGCCTCAGCCTCCTGAGTAGCTGGGATTATAGGCGGGCGGCACCATGCCCGGCTAATTTTTTGTATTTTTAGTAGAGACGGAGTTTCACCAAGTTGGCCAGGCTGGTCTCAAACTCCTGACCTCAGTTGATCCACCCACCTCAGCCTCCCGAAGTGCAGGGATTACAGGCGTGAGCCACCGTGCCCAGCTTCTTTTCTTTTCCTTTTATTTTTTCTTAGACAGGGTCTTGCTCTGCCACCCAGGCTGGAGTGCAGTGATGTGATCATGGCTCCCTGCAGCCTCAACCTCCTGGTCTCAAGCGACACTCCTGCCTCAGTATCCTGAGTAACTGGGACTACAGGCATGCACCACCATGCTTGGCTAATTTTTTAAAAAACTTTTTGTAGAGATGGGGTCTCGCTGTATTGTCTAGGCTGGTCTCAAACCCCTAGGCTCAAGCAGTCCTCCCACCTTTGCCTCCCAAAGTGTTGGAGTTCAGGCATGAACAACTGTGCCCAGCTCACATGATGTTTTTAAGGTTCATTTATGTTATGGCATGAATCAGTACTTCATTTCTTTTTATTGTCAAATAATATTCTACTGCGTGGAGATGCCATATTTTATTTATTCACCAGGTGATGGGCATTTGGGTTGTTTCTACTTTTTAATTATGTATGAATAATGCTGCTATGAACATTGTGTGTGTGAATTATGTCTTCATTGCAAACAATGTGGGTTGATGGGTGTGGGGCGTGTCTCTGAGTTGCGGGGGTGTCTGCAAGACAATCCCTGGGCCTGGGAAGAAAGTATGAGCATAGACAGAGATCATGCAGATATGGATATGTGTATGTGTAATCTTATGATACAGACGTGGGCTGGGCGCGGTGGCTCACGCCTGTAATCACAGCACTCTGGGAGGCCGAGGTGGGCGGATCACCTGAAGTCAGGAGTTCGAGACCAGCCTGGCCAACATGGTGAAACTCTGTCTCTACTAAAAATATGAAAATTAGCCGAGCGTGGTGGCAGGCGCCTGTAAGCCCAGCTACTTGGGTAGCCGAGACAGAAAATCACTTGAACCTGGGAGGTGGAGGTTGCAGTGAGCCAAGATTGCACCACTGCACTCCAGCCTGGGTGACAAGAGTGAAAATGTATCTCAAAATAATAATAATAATACTGCTGTGCTTATGTTTAATGTAGACATAAATCTATACCCACGTTTTTCCTGCTGGGCCGCTTGTATCCAGGTGCTGAGCACCACTGTTGCTGTGGGTCGTGTGAAGGAGGCCCACCCCTGTGTGCTGAGGGCAGCCCTCCCCCACGGCAAATGGCTTGTCCAGAGGCGTCCAGTCCATCGGAGCCCAGAAGCCACTGCCACAGCTTGCTCACCTTGACTCTCTTTGCTTGCACCCAGAATTCACACCAGCACTGGGCCCCTCAGTGTCCAGGAAGGAAGCCCGTGCTATGTCCACAGACCCACTGATGGGAAGACCAAGTGACGGGAGGGAGCGGAGCCCCACAGGCCTTCCCAGGACTTGAAGCTTACCCGAGGTTCTCTATCTCACCCCAGCATCCAAACGCCAGGATCCCAATGCAGACAGCCCCACCATGCCCGGCTAATTTTGATGCCTGTGCTTTCTGATCAGCCCCCTCCACCTTGTCTGCCTTTGTCCCAGGGGAGTCCTTGAATCCTTTGCAGAGCTGTCCTGCCCCATGGTGTTCCTCCGAGTGTGACGAGACTCTTGTCCACCCTCCTTGACTGTACAAGCAGGACACTTGGGAACCTTGTTTCTGTTCTGTTCACATCTGGAGACTCCAGGCTGTGCACAGGCCTGGGGATGACAGGCCTGCCCCTTCTCCCACTCCTCTCTGGCTCCTCAGGTGGAGGAGCTGTCGCTACAGGTGTGTGTTTCTCTGGGGATGCTTCACAGAGCCGCTTCTGCCCTCACGCTGGAGAAATGAAATAGTCGTCAAACTCCACAGAGAATTGGTCTGTGCTGCCTAGAACGATCCAGACCACCCCTATATATATATATATACACACACACACACACACACACCCCCCATATGCTGGGCTGAAGTCTAAACCCCAGAGACATTGGGAGAGGGCCAAGTTGCCATGAGGACAAGCAGTGGCCGGGGATCCAGCCCCAGATGAAGATGAGTGTGGAACGGGCCCCATGCGAGAAAAGGAGGTTTGGTGGTTTCAACCAGGTAAGGAGAAAGTCCTCAGATTACGTTAATGGCCCAGAAAGGACAGAGGAGGCCAGGAAGGAGCAAATGGCCCAAATTCCTTGTCTTTCTTCTGAAGGAGCCTGAAGTTATTGTGTGTGATTTTCATTTGGATAGAAATATAAATGTGTGTTTGATAATTTTCATGCAAAACCTTAAGGAACCTCCAACAGAATTACACACCGGATGTCTATTTTCCAAATCATTGCAGAAGATAAAAGCGAGCACAACAGTCTACAGAAAACAAGTAAAATGGAACAAAAAATGTAAAAGAACCTCAAAACAGAAAGTCAAAATCAAGATGAAGACATTGGTCCAAGCATAAGCAATAGTGTGAACAACTTAGGCCTCCTTAATAAAAAGCAAAATTTTTCAAATTACATATATTTTAACCTAATATATTATAAATACACCTAAATTTTAAAAAACCCACACACAAGAAGGGAAAGGATCAAAGCTTGGGAAAAGATATCAAGCACCAATAAAAATAAAATAGGGCTGATAATGTTCACATCAGACAAAACAGAATTTACTGGGAAGTACTTGGCATAAAATGAAGGAACTCTAAGTGCAGGCTATGTGGGTGCAGGCATGACCCCTGTTTGCTGAAATCTAGGTCTCTTCCAGGCATGAGCAAGAAACAAACCTTTGGTATTTTAAGGCACTGAGCTTTGGGGATGGCTTGTTAGCACAGCGTAACGCCCCATCTCCTAATAGATGTGTTAATACTGAACCTTCTGTACTGAATAACAACCGTATAACTATGAATGTGAGGATAAACGGGAAAAAAGTCACAGTGCATTTTCCAACATCATTGTCAGTCTTCAGTGAATCAAAAACAGGGTTAGAAGATTGGGCCATGGTAATATAAAAGGTAAAATGGATTAAATATTTACGGAATTTTGAACTGTGTTAGTAGGTCTTTATATTTTCAAACTGTGTGCTAGTTACAAAGTTGATTAAAACATAGGAATCAATAATAAAGCAGAAAGTATACAAGCACTGAACTAACCTCAGTAGTACTAAAGTTAATAATATGAATTAAACAAAAATTAAACTCCACTTGTTATGGAAAAAAAATAGGTCAGTAGACTATTTAGAAGCTAAGAACAGTGAAATTGCCACATATCAAAACTTTGGGATATCGATACAGTCATACTCTGGAATATGTTCAGTTAAGCACTGAGAAAAGGTTCAGAAAATTAAAACCAATATAAATAAAATTATGAAGTAATAAATATACATGCAAAAATAAACAGATAAGAAAATAACAAAGGCATATTCTGATAGCTGAAATAATTAAAAAGTTAATGAAATGGTTGAACTTCCCATCCTCACAAATTGGAATGTAATTTATTAAACAGTTTCTGGCTCCAAAGCTGGTTTTTTTTTGTTTTTTGTTTTTTGGTTTTTTTTGAGAAAGAGCCTCGTTCTGTTGCCCAGGCTGGAGTGCAGTGGCGCGATCGTGGCTCACTGCAGCCTCAGGTTCCCGGGTTCAAACAATTCTCCTGCCTCAGCCTCCTGAGTAGCTGTGCCACCCAGCTAATTTTTGTATTTTTAGTAGAGATGGGTTTTCACCATGTTGGCCAGGCTGATCTCGAACTCCTGACCTCAAGTGATCCACCTGCCTTGGCCTCCCAGAGTGCTGGCATTACAGGCGTGAGCCACTGCGCCCGGCCTCAAAGCTGTTTTTGGAGGGGGGTTCCATGCAGGGAGGCATCGATGTGGACCCAAACTCACAACACTCCAGACTGAGACCGACAGACACTGCCAAGTCAAGAAGAGGAGGAACTGAGACTAGAAGGAGCCGGAGAGGAACAGCTGTCCCTGACTTGGCTTTTGGTTCATGGACCAAATGCCTCAATGAGGAATGAGTAAAAGCATTCACTTCTCCGTTCTCGGGGTCTCCACTCAGAGTCCCAGGACTGGTGGGCTGCCAGCCATTCCTTTCATGCTCCCTGAGATGGGCAGGCTCTTTTCCTGCCATCTGATATTCTGCCATTTTCCCAACATCTTTCTCCAACTAAGCACACAGATTGCAAATCACAAAAATGGCCAGGTGAGATGGGGTGCTCACGCATGCCTTCAGGATACACAGAGAACAGATCTCTGAAATATATCTGCAAAAGGATCTAGAAGAAAGTCTCAGTAAACTGCTACATTCGATGTTGGATGCGGGAGGACGTGGACTCTGTGAATCAGGAGCTAAAATGAAAAGGCAACAGTGAGATCAAAAGGGAACCAGATAAGACAAAAGGGGAAAAGGATCAGATACAGAAAACTTACAAAGAGATAGAAAATGTGGTGGAAGATTGAATCAGAGGTGTGAAAAACAAACTGAAATTCTCAAACAGGACAGAGTAGACCGTGGGGATGATGAGGGTGAGGCGGGCTGCTCTAGGGCTGGTTTGCCCTGGAGAGGAACTGACTGGAGCTTGCCAGGAAACATTTCTGCTTCTGTCCCTTCACTGGACAACAAATGGCATCTGTCCAGGGCCTGGACCAGGATCGGATAGAGAACATCAGACACTCTGCCTTCAGGGAGGGGACACTGTCAACTGGCACTCTCTGGGGCAGGGAGGGAGGACCAGTGATCCACCAGGCAAGCCCATTACAGCTATAAATGTGAGGTCACTCCCAGGATCAGACCTGCTAGTCACGCTGCGCTCACACTTCTGATGCGGTCACTTTTGTCTTCTGCAACCAAGATAAGAAATTGCCTCTAGAGAGGTGGTATCCTCCCCTGCCCTGCTGCCTGGCCTTATCCCTGTGAGAGGGAGTTGCTGGCTGACACTTCAACCAAGGCGCTCCTGTGCTGGTGGGTCACAGCCTGCCCTGGCCCCTCCCGCTTGCTGCTTGGGTTCTAGCCAATTGGACACACCAGCAGGAGGCTGGAAGGGAGGAGAGAAAGAAGCCGAGATCGTTCTCATTCCACATCCCTGCAGGAGCTCCTGCCCCATGGCACAGCTTCTGCCCCATGGCACAGCTCCTGCTAGACGACACCCCACCCAGCTCAGCTCTGAGGACAGCTCCCTCCCTTCGGCCCCAGGGAAGAAACTGGCTTCCCATTGGGCACCTCTCTCTCAGCTGCCCCGACTCTGGAAATTGTCGCTTTCTTAAAGCTCTTCATGTGAACCATCGGAGTCAAATCTGGGTTGTTTTTTTTTTTTTTTTTTTGAGGCAAGTTTTCACTGTCACTCAGGCTGGAGTGCAGTAGTGCAATCTGGGCTCAGGTGATCTTCCCACCTCAGCCTCCCAAGTAGCTGGGACTACAGGTGGGCACCACCCTGTCCAACTAATTTTTGTATTTTTTGTAGAGATGGGGTTTTGCCTTGTCGCCCAGGCTGGTCTTGAACTCCTGGCCTCAAGCGATCCGCCTACCTCGGCCTTCCAACATGCTGGGATTACAGGCATGAACCATGATGCCAGGCCTCAAATCCCATTTCTGATGGGCCCCCCACTGATGCTTCTTCCCCACTTACCCCTCACAACTGAGGGTTGGGGCTGCTCAGCCTCCCCCTACCACTCTCCTGACTAGGCTAAGGGCTCTTCCTAAGGCACCAACAGGGTCTGGATATTGAGGCTTCTCTGATCACCCCCAGGGTGCCCAACCCGTGCAGAGCCCTATCTCCCACCACTCTTGCAGGTCGTGACTGTCAGGGGAGGCCCTCTTGCTTGTTTGGTGGGGAAGGCAGGCTCCCAGACCACTTGTTGTAGGCCTGGTGATACTGCCCCACCTCGCCAGGGCCCACACCGCCTCCATGGCAGGTGCACCACCTCTGCCTCACGGGCACTGCCTCTCAACGTGATGTCCTCAGACGGGCTTGACAGACTGGGCCTTTCCTCCAGGCGTGTGTGGGGGCCCAAGGTAGGCTTCCTGGGCCTAGCGCTGCTGGGCCAGGGTTTCCACATGTCAACAGCTGTGGCACCAGGGACCAGGCATGCCCAGCGACTCCTCCTCGTGGGCCCCCTGCCTCCCCCAATGGCTGCGCTGCTGGAAAGGGAACGAGGCCCTCCAGCCCTCGAAACTCTATTTGCCTCTGCTGTGCTCTGGCCTGTCCAGCCCCGTGGCGTTTCCCAGGGACTCTTCTACAATTGATCTTAGCTAAAAGGCCAAGAGATGATCGAGATATGTCTTCCCGCACTGCAGAGATGCCCGTTTTGAGAGGACCGGGACTCCAGCGAGCCCCACCTGGGCGCTGTTTCTCCAAGCTGGCCCTGGCTGTTGTCACCTCAGATGGGAGAGAAGCCACAGGTGCTCCAGGCAGCTTGGAGATTAGAGGCTCCCTGAGAGGAAGGAGGCCAGGACAGAGGCCCAAGGCTGGAAGCTCTCAGGTAACAGCACCTGGGCCATCTCTGGAGGTGTCAAAACACTTCCTGTTAGTTATTGAATATTTGTCAATCCTTCTGGGCTTTCCTGCGGAAATCCCTGGCTGGGACAACATATTCCAGTCGCTGCTGAGGAAGCAGTTGCAGGACTTCAGGTCTGGATGTAAAAGGGGAGGACTGGCTGTATGGCTGTATCCTAAAGCAACATGCGGAGGGGCTGGCCTTGACAGCGGAGGGCTGCGCTTTTTGTTTGCAGGCAAATACGCAGGACAACAGCACTTAGGAGGACAGCATGTGTAGCTTGGGCCCGAGAGGCCATATTGGCCCAGATGGTAGCCCAGGTACTGTCCACAGGAAAAACCCTTTAGCTTCTAGTGGGGGTTCCCTAGATCCCAGAATTCGCCATCCCTTCTGCCTCTGGGCCTTGGGAAGACGTGCCTGCCTCGCCACCAGCAAAGCTGGCAGTGTCACCTTCTGCCACCCCCTGCTCCCTCCCTGGTCTGTAAGGGGTCTGCAGACAGCACAAGGAGCCGGGGCACTCACTGGCGAGGCTCGGGTGCTGGAGTCCTCAGCGTCGGTGATGCGGGCCCATAATCTTCCAGCCACCGAGGTGGGAGTGGGACAGAGGAAGGTAGCCATGCTCTGGGTGGGTCCACAGGTGTCACCAAGGAAGGGGGACTGGAAATGTCCTCTGGGGCACTTGTGGAAGTTGAGAGAACTTTTGAAGGAAGTTGTAGAAGCTGGAACATGTCTTTTCTTTCTTTTGTGTGTGCATGTGTGTGTGTTTGTGTGTAACAGTCTCACTCTGTTGCCTAGGTTGGAGTGTAGAGGGGTGATCACAGCTCACTGCAGCCTTGACCTCTGGGGCACAAGCAATCCTCCTACCTCAGCCTTCCCCTGAGTAGCTGGGACTAGAGGTGGCCACCACCATGCCCAGCTATTTTTTTATTTTTTGTAAAGATGGGGGTCTTGCTAAGTTGCCCTGGCTGGTCTCGAACTCCTGGGCTCAAGTGATCTGTCCGCCTCGGCTTCCCAAACTGTTGGGATTACAGGTGTGGCCACCATGCCCAGCCAGGAACATGTCTAAAAGGGGATTTCTCACCTGGGCAATGTCACTGTGTTGGCTACTCACACACTTGAGAGGTTGCTGCTGGAGGGCTACCTGGAACAAAGGTCCCAGGGCTCAAACACCCACAGAAAGACCAGGTGCCACTGGCTACCTCCCCAGTGACAGTTTTCCTCTGGAACTCCTCTCGGTGCCTGCGGACCATGAGCACAGGGCAACACTGCTCCCAATTCCCCTGAGCAGGGTGCCCCCAATCCACTGATGTTACTGGCCCAAGAGGGTATGTTCCCACCTTCCCCTAACGGGGGACAGATGACAGGGAAGGCTGCACAGGGCTGTCATCCAACCAAGCATGTAGTGAGAGTACCTCGGAATTATTTCAAAGTTTCCTGCTGGTTTTAGGAGAAGAGATTCTAATCTAAATTATATTCATAATTCCACACTCATAGCTCCATGGGGCATAGGAAATGTAATTGTTAGTGGCTTCAAGTGAAAAGAAAACCCACAACCCTCCCACAAAGCACAGCACACTACAGATATGAAATTTGATAATGCCTTTTCCTTCTCTCCAAGGTCTCGGCTCCCAGCTGACCATGGCATTCATTATGAGGCACAAACTACCCATCCTAGGCTTTGTGAGCGAGTCTAGAAAACAGAGTTGCTGAGATTTGTAAGGTGACCTGGCCAATTCTGCAAGATACGCAGAAGCCTTCTAAATCTCCCCCAAACAGAGAGGGAGTTAGCAGCTATTTCTTCCACTAACAGCAGAAGATGGAGTAGAATTTACAGGACCCTAAGTCAGCTGAATTCAAAATTAATTTTTTTTTGAGATGGCGTCTTGCTCTGTTGCCCAGGATTGGGGTGCTGTCTGTGATCTCGGCTCACTGCAACCTCTGCCTCCTGGGTTCAAGCAATTCTCCTGCCTCAGCCTCCCGAGTAGCTGGGATTACAGGCACCTGCCACCACGCCCGGCAATTTTGGTAATTTTAGTAGAGATGGGGTTTCACCATATTGGCCAGGCTGGTCTTGAACTCCTGACCTGAGATGATCCACCCACCTTGGCCTCCCAAAGTGCTGGGATTACAGGCACCTGCCACCACGCCCGGCAATTTTGGTAATTTTAGTAGAGATGGGGTTTCACCATATTGGCCAGGCTGGTCTTGAACTCCTGACCTCAGATGATCCACCCACCTTGGCCTCCCAAAGTGCTGGGATTACAGGTGTGAGCCACCATGCCCGGCCGTTATTAATTTAATTCATAACATCTGACTTCCTAGCCGTCAGGTGTTTGAGCAGAGCTTCCTGACCTGGCTGAGCTGGTCAGAATCACTTGGGACGAAACTTACACAGCCAGTCCTATCAGATTCGGAGAAGGCAGGAATCTATATTTTTAGCAAGCCCTCCAGGGGATTCTGACACAGATAAACCCAGAATTGGGAATCTGCCTGTCAGATCTATTTGGAGGCAATGCCTTTTCTTCACATTCTCCCTCTTTCTCAGCCTAAGTCCTAAAAAATACAGGCAACAAGTAAATAAAGACAGTTTTCAAGATATTCATGGAATGACTTTTTTTTTTTTTAACATTTTTTTAACTAGTTAGGACAAAAACATTACAATGATTGACTTCTTTCATTTAGTTACATAAATAAAATTTTTATAAATATCTCTTTATAAACAATATAAATAGCTTTACAACATAAATACATTTATGCATGACATGAATTTACAAACAGCAATGTTTTACAGCTGGTTCTGTCAGTCTCTTAAAAACTGTCCCTTGTCATCAAGTCGGTGTAGGTGTGTGTGTTTCATGTATATAATATATATATAATACATAACTTTATTTTTCATTTAAAAAAACAAATAATAAAATCACAACCCCCTCCCCAAATAATAATAAAACAGCTGGTGTTGTGTATTCCCAGTACCAGGAAAAAAAAAGAAAGAAAGAAAGAAATGTAAAAGCCACATTGCGTTGGAGGTGTTTCCGGATGCTGGAGGCTGATGACCAAAGATGACCTCAGCACAACGGAGCCAGTTCCCAATCCTGAAACACAGAGTGAACACGGGATGCTCAATTCTGGGCCCTTAGCTGAGAAATCCTAGCAGGCAGGGTGGTTCTAGAACCTTTCCTCCCCTTCTCCCAGCAGCTTGAGGGATGTTCCCCCACCTCCACCACCCCCCCAACCAGGCCTTCCTGCAGAGGGGAGGGGCCCCCCATTGCGCACTCCCCAGGCCCCTTCTGCTTTGCTGCCCCAGTACAGGTGGAACCAGCGTGTCTGCAGCCCTCCTTCTTCCCCCAGTCTAACCACAGGCCTTGCCCTTGGCACTCAGGGAGGCGCAGTGAGAGAAAGAGAATGGAAAATCTCCCATCCCTTTTTTGCTACAATGCAAACCCTCAGTCAGTGCTCGCCCGCGGTTCATGTGTCTGAGTGACCGTGGATGGAAGGAGAAGAGAGACATCTCAGGATCAGGAATCCTGGGCTCAAATCTCTACTCTGACGTTGGGTCCCTGGATGACCCTGGATAGCTGGGAGTGTTCACCCATAAAATTGGCTAATAGCCACCTCCTAGGGCTGGCTTTCAGATTCAACAGGGAGCCTCGGATCGGGCATCAGCAGTGTCTGGGTCGCAGCTGCCACCCAGTAAACAGCACCTCCTTCCCTAGCTGGTTGTGCAGAGGAAAGGGTCTGGGTCCAGGTGCCCTTCAGGAGCAGAGGAAATGGTGTCTCACACCAGCCTTGGGGAAATGCACAGTCATGGGCTCTGAGTTGAGTGTTGTTAGGGTAAACTCCCTGCTAATGGGTGTGTGGGTGCCCCGGGGCCCAAGGAAGGTGGCCTTCTGGGGCGTTCAGTGCCCTCCCAAAGGACAGCATGCACAGAGGGGACCTGGGCCAGAATGGCTTGATGAACCCTCCCCCACTCCCTTCTCTGGCTCTGCCGTGAGTTTACGCAGTTGACAGCTGTCTGTGATGTTGCTGGGCCCCAGGGGCAAAGTGTTCATTCAGGTTTCACCTACACCCAGTCTCTGTCATTAGCATTTTACAATCAACACCTAGAACCATCAACCACCATCATTACGGTGGCTTAGAGCCCAGGTCACCCACTGCGTGGAGAAACGGCCACAACCTCAAAGAGTTTCCATTAATGTGAAAAATCTAAGCTGTCTTTCTCTTCACGCCCAGTGATATATCCTGGGCATTGTCACCAGGAGCCTGCAGGAATGATGTTCTGCTCTCTCACTGGGAATGGGGGGCAGTGAGGGTGGGGTTTTTATTTTTCATTAAAAAAAAAAACCCAAATAATAAATCCACACCGCCCATCGCAAATAATAATAAAACAGCTGGTGTTGGGCGTAAGCCGGTGTTGAAGGTGTTGACGGTAAGTGTTCATCTATGCTAAGAGAGCTGGTAGGAGATTATTGAACCCCCCTGATCAAAGGGGTCGAGAATTCTTAGCAATGTGGATTCCTCCTACACAGCATCTTTCACCACCCGTTTGGCCATCACTTGGCGACCACAGACAGCCAGGCCCAAGAACAAGGCCCCTGTGGGGATGCGCATTCCAGGTACGAAACAACGGAGAGTCACTAACATTTGCTCAGGTTCTAAAGTTTGAACTTGATGCTTAAATCAAACTGAAAATTTGAGGCCTCAGACTCCGTCTCTTTGTTGTTTAGACAGGAGAGAAGAAAGCAAAGGCATTCCAAGGGTAGCTACTGAAGGCTGGTCCCCAAGTGTCAGAATCATTCTTCTCCCTGTGCAGGGGAGAGTCAAGATCACAGACAACTACAGCCTTTGCAGAACTGGGGAGAAGCCCACAGCCGAGTGAGGTCTGGCTGCAAAGAGAGGAAGGGCACTGGTTAAAACCTCGGGCAGGTGGGAGTGGCCATGGGCTAGGGTGTGCTGGTTTCTCTGGTCATTGACAAATATTTCCACGAGTCTGTTCGGGGTGCAGTGGGTCCTAGAGTGCCTTAGGCCAGCACTTCGCCCTTAAGCTGTTCAATATGGAGAGGTGAATGGGTTCACAAACTGAGAAAGTGTTCTGTACTGTAAAAAAGAGACAGTGTGCTGGACAGGCGCTCTTGTTTCCCTCCGGGGGAAGACCCGACACTGACAAGGGTTTCTGGGGAGGAGACAGCAGCTTGCCTGTAGCCTGGGATGGGACAGTCAAGGTGTGGGACAGGCAGTGGCAGCTGCTGAGCTGGAGGCAAGAAAGCGAGAAAGCCAGGTGAGCCTGATCCTAACGCACATGACTGTCAATGTCAGAGGCTGGGATGTTATTCAGTGGGCACGGGCAGGCGGCAAGAATAGAGAGGAGGGAAAGAGGAGAGGTGAGGCTCTCTGCAGCAGTAAATTACCACCACGCGGCACCTGGCAGGGGGTGGCGGTAGGGCAGAGGTTTCCAGCCCTAGTGCGGGGTGAGACCAGAAACGGAGCCCAGAGCACCGGTTGGGTCGGGACAGGGTTGGTGAGGGACTCTGGGACGTGTTGAGTTCGAGGCTGGGGCAAAAAATATTTACTTTAGTGTCTTTCCTATTCCCTGAAATAGTGCCACAAGCACTGAGATTCACCCCCGAAGCCACCAGGCTGCAGCTGCCTCAGGACCCTGGACAGACCAGTTTGCCCACTGCCTGGGTTTAGAGAAGGGACAGGAATCGGAGTGTCCCAGGCAGAAGGGCGCTCTGACAGTGCCAGCAGAGGGCTACTCTCACTACAGGGGGCATGGTGGCCAGCAGATGATCCTTGTCCCCTGGACTTGTGGGTGTAACCTTCCTTCTCTGCTCCCACAAACCCATGATCTCCTCTCAATCCCCCCACCAGTTGGCCAATCGGGGCCAGTGCTGCTAGTTCAGCTACGGTTCAGGGGTGGGTGAGACACCACCAAGCCTGTTTCTGCTTCTCCAGAAGAAGCCAGGTGGGTTCAACCAGGCTGAGCCGTTTCTGACCTTGCCAAAGTTCCCCGATCACTTTATCCTTCGCTTTCTTTGTCTGTAAAGTGGGATAATAAAGGGGGCGGCTGGCAAACGCCTAGCACAACTTGAGCAAAGCCGGCTCGCGCGCCTCCGAAGGCCGGCTGGGCGGCGGGCGGTCCCGGGCCGGGCTGGGGCTGGGCGTCGGGTGGGCCGTACTCACCGCCGCCAGGGGGCGCCGCACTAACATCCCAGGCCGCTCATGGAGCCGATTCGGTCCAGCTTGAGGCCGAAGCAGCCCTTGGACAAGCCCTTCTTGTTGGCTCCTTTGTATTTGCGCGCGTTGGGGTGCTCTTGCAGAAGGCGAGCCCACGCTGCCCGCGACTTGGTGTCCACGCGCAGGTCCCGGAGCAGCCGCGACCGGTCGCCCTTGAGGTTGGCGCCCCCGCCCCCGGGAGCCTTGTCGCCCTTCTTCTGACCGCCGCCCGCAGCCTGCGGCTCGGCCAGCTCCTCTCCCGGCGGGGTTCGCGGGACCTGTCCGAGGAAAGAGCGGGCAGGTGAAGGGACACGCGGCTGCAGCACGGGGGACTCTGATGCTCCAGCCCCACGCGCCCGCCGGCGCGGGGTGTCCCTCCCAAGCCCAGAGCCGCCCCCACCGATGCCGGCCAGCTTGGCCCCGCATCCACCTGCCACGCGGCCGCCTTCACCGCTCCGTCCGGAAGCCCCCTGTCCTCCCTTTGCTGCTCGCCGGGCAGGCCACACTGGGGTAGGGGGCTGCGCATGGGCCGATGTTCTCCGGAGGCTGGGGAAGTGGACCCCCGAGTCCGCGCTTCGAGGGCTCCCCGGCTCTCGCCCACGCGCATCTCGGAGGAGACAGCCGCCTGCCTTCCCTTTCTCCTGGGTCCTGCGCGCCACATTCTCCAAGCCCCCAGCCTCCCACGCCTCTCCCAGGCTCGGCGTCCCCACGACAGCACCCACCTTCGGCGGCGCCCCGGGCTTGGCTTCGGAGGACCGGAGTGAGAGCAGCGTGAGCAGCAGGGCGCAGGCCAGCAGCTGGGAGAGATGCATGGTGCCGCTGGGGTCGAGGGGCGCAGACGGGCGGCAGCGAGGGCGCGCCGGTCGGCGGGCAGACCAGCAGGCGGATGCGGAGCAGGCTGGCTGGGCTGCAGGGCGAGCAGGGTCCCAGTGCTGCGCGGCGCCGGCTGGGTGCGCTCTGAGCCCGTGACTCTGCTCGCGCCTTTATAATCCAACCTGCCGCTGATGTCATCCTCCCGCCCACCGGGCCGCCCGGGCCAATGACACCACGCACGCGGCCGCGCCGAGGGCCGGGAGGGGGCCGCGGGGGCTCCCCTCCCTTATCCCACCCTGGAGGGATCCCGCGGCTCGGCGGGCTCGCTCCGGGCTGCACTTGGAGCTGCAGAGCTGCGCGCACAGGGGAACTCCATTTGCAGCGAGCGCGCGCCCTGGCCTGCCGAGCATCGGTGCGCTTGGTGCCCTGTGCACCCACTGGGTCCTCATCGCACTCACTCTACCTGGAAGGGATACGTAGCCCTCTTTGCAGGTGCAAAGACAGGCTCAGAGGAATGAAGTCACTTGCCCAAAGTCATACAGGCAGAAAGTTGGCGCTGCCCGAAATCCACGCAGCCCTGCTTGTCGCCAAACTCGTCCCTGGGCACCTGACAGCCGCGGGATGGCATTGCAGCTCCGCCTTTCACCTGCTGGTCAGGGCGGGAGCGCAGACCACAGCGACGTCGTTAGGGCGCAGACCACAGCGACGTCGTTAGGTTGGGGAGGCAGAGGATGGGGTTGGAGGACTGGGGTGGGAGGCGCAGGGAGAGCGGGGTTCGCCTGGGCCGCAGGGGGGAGCGCAAGTCTTCCACATTGGAGAGTGCAGGCGTGTCGCCAGCCTGAGTGAGCGCAAGGCGGGAACGAGGGGACTGCGAGCGCGGAACCAAGATATTCATGCTCATGCGTGTGCTCCGCGGCATCGTGTGCTCGCCAGTTACTGCTCTAGGTTCACGTTCAGCCGGTTTCGGCCACACAGAACGTCCCTGGGTCTGACTCCGCTGGTGAACTCCCTCTGTGGGAACAATGCGCACCTGACCTTGCCTGCACCCACGCGAGGATCCGCTGCTGGGGGAAGCCCGCTCCAGTATCCTGTGCACTTTCACAGGCTGGGGAGAGAGCTTCCTAGCCAGCGGCCCAGTCCAGCCTCTGCCAGCCGTGACAGGTGGTCAACTTCCCGTTTTTGACTGTAGAGAGGTCCCCGTGGCTCTCGGGACATGGCCACATATCCCTACCACTCACGAACTTGCTCTCCTTGCACTGGGCTTCTCGGTCCCTTGGACACTAAGGAGTGTGGTGGGCATTTGGGTACTGCGGTGTGGGCCGCAGAGGCGGAGAGCCCAGATCCCCCGAATTGATTGAAGTGCAGGAATCTATGACTGGCTGCTGCTGAGCAGGACGCAGGCTGGAGAGAGAACAAATGTTGCCGCAGGAGTGCAGTGTCTGTCCCCAGGCGTGAAGGCGATTCTGGGGATACAGTAGCCCAGACAAGCTTTTCCAGGGAGAGGAAGCTGTGCCTGAGGCAGGAAGGCAACTGGAGTGAAGAGGGGCTTGGAGAACCAGGTTCCCTCCAAGCCTCCCTCTTCCCTCCGTGGTAGTGAGCCTGGTCCCAGAGCTGCTAAGGCCGCCGCATCATGGTCTGCTCTGTCGGCACCTTTCTCAGGCTACCCCTTCCCACTCTCATACCCTGACTCACAACATTGGAGCAACCACTCCACAGGTCCTTTTGCTTAGGAAACAGCTAACACCTGAGGTCTGAGTTTGGGGCAGCAAAGTTTCCTGATCTCCAGGAAGATCCAGACATCAACAGGGCACCTTCTGTGGATTTTGGTGAATTGAGTCACCACCTCCACGCAGCCCCCCAATTCCTCTCCGCGCTAACACCCATAGAGTGGCACCACTCTTTCATTTGAGGAGAAAGGAAGAGGAACTAGAAGGCAGAATAGGGAGGGGTATCCAGGTGGGCTGTGAAAGTTCCCTCTGCTTTTTGCCTGCTGTGCAAAGAAGGATGTTACCATCTGGAACTTCTCTGACAATTGCTTTCTTTATACCTGTTTAAAGAGTCAGGCAGAGCCACACAGACTGACTCTAGAGTCAAGCACTGGGCTGGTTTCCCGGGGCCAGCAGTACATCCTCTAAAGCCCCTTATTAAGGAAATCTTCTGCTGTTCATGGCTACTTCCTTCTGTCTGAACGTCCTTAGGCTGGTCCTTCCTGTCTTCTGTGTTCCTAGACACATTCGCGTCCAGGTGATTGACTATCTAGGTCTCCTCTCTGTTTGAACTTTGAGGCTAAATTAATAAAACTGACACCCCCAACCTACTGTGGCAGAGCCGATTCCCTGGACTCACCTTCCTGTCTTTGGAAGGGAAATCTGGTGAGCTGCCACTCCAGACCACTGGGCGGTGGTCATCTGCAGAGGGAGGCTTCCCGGTGGGCAGGCTGTGGAGCAGCTTCTGCTTAGCTGGGGCCTGGGAGGCAGGGTGGGTAAGAGTCAGAGGCCTGGGCTGGAGGGGCCACCGGGAGGTGTGCCATCAGCACATAACTGCCTTGGAGATGAAGGTTTCCCCTCTCCCTTTGCTTTCCTTGCCTGGGGAGCTGCAGAGGACTCCCACTCTTCCTCCTGAGCCTAGATTTGGAACTCAGGTCCCTTCTTGTTGCTTTTCCCTTACGAAGTCTGCTTCTTCTGCCCCAGGCCCCAGGGGCATGGCCTGGGAAAGTTGAACTCACTGAGCAGCTGAATATGAGCTATTCGAGTCATTTTATTGACTGCTCAATTTTAAATTTCCTCCTAATGGCAAAAGAGGGAGAAAAGGCCCCAAGGCCGCGGTAATTCTGTAAGGAATCATGTCGTTCTCACTGATCCCGCTGATCTCCTGGTATCTACTGAGCATCTCTGAAGCCTGCAGGGTTCCATCCAGCCGGGAAGAACCCCCTAGCAGACAGACATGAGCTTTGTAGGCTGAAAAGGACAATGACAGGGAAGGGGACAGGTCAGGCTGAGGCCACCCGAGGAGGGCTCCTCCTCCAGCCTGGACTAGCAGGGTGGGCTTCCTGGAGAAGGAAAAGTCTGTGCTGAGCCTGGAAACACAGGAAGAGAAGGGAAGAGAAGAGGAAAACCTCGGTAGAAAACCAGGCTAACAGTGGAATGTACTAGAGTCAGGCCTAGAGGGGTGCTGTTTGAGAAAAACCAAATGAGAGGCCTCACCAAAGGGCAACACAGAGGGCAGGGGAGGCCGATGAGACTGCAGAACCCCATGTGCCCAGACCTTGGGAGGGTGGAGTGCTTCAGGCAGGGGTGCCCAGAGGAGGCAGACTAGGGAGAGGCAATTCTGAGGTCGATGGTGTTCTGGAGGTGGGGGGTGTGATGGAGAGAGGGGGGCCTGCTGAGCTCTTGGGGGTGGGAAGGGCAAGTGAGCTTATTGGGGGTGCCTGAAGATGAGGCAAGGGGAAGGGGGTCAGCTAGGTGTGGGGGAGGTGGGAGGGAGCAGGAAGTGGGAGGCAGAGCTAGCCTGAAGCGTGCAGAGCCTTCAGTGTCAGAGAGTTGCATGGGTGAGTCCAGGGTATCAGCTCTGCCACAGTAGGCTGGGGGTATGCAGGGCCTTCAGCGTCAGAGAGTTGCATGGGTGGGACCATTTTCTCCCTTCTGGCCCTCTGAAGGGCGGGACCCCATTTTTTGGGCCCCTTTTCACTCTTTCCCTCCTCCCAGAAGGGCAAGGTGCGACTCCGACACCTACTGGAGAGGGGCCCTTCCTTGGGACAGGCGATGTCTGGCCAGGAATCAGGATGTGATAGAAAATGAGAGTGGGCCCTGGTCAGGATACCTGGTGGGAGAAAGGCGTGTGGAAGGGCTGCTGGGAGGCTGGGGAAGGAGCAGCTAAGACAGGACTGTCCAGCCTAGGTCCCCAGGAGGGAGGAAAAGGAGCCCCGTGAAGCAGCTCCCCCTCCTGGCCCCAGGGCTGCAGGGGAGGGCTCTCAGGCACACCGGAGGGGAGGATTGCAGAGCCGCCCATCTGTTTCTCTGCAATTGTTTATCCCGGGGCCCCCTTCCAGCTGCATAATTTCTCAGAGAAGACACTAAACAGGCAGTGAGCGGGTCTTGAGGTCAGGCAGGGAAATTGCGGCGGGACACTGGCCAAGTCCCGTCACTGCTTTGGGCCCTCAGTTTCACCACCTGTAATTAGAAAAACACTGTCCTTGTCTTCTAGACAGGGCAGAGTGAATCTGGGGCCTGAGAAGAGGCTTCCAACCTCTCCCTGGCCAAACACAGCAGGAGACAGCTGAGGCAGAAGGGAGATCTGAATGTCACTGCATGTACACTCATACTTTTGGGTGAGAGGACCCCCACAGCCCCCGAAACTCCCCAGGACTGTTTAGTGGTGCAGCCCCTCAGAGGACACAGAGGCCGGGGCATGGCCAGGTCTCCTTGAGCTTGGTACCTTCCTCCAGGAGTCCTGCACCCGTGGGGCTGGACTGGAGTACTGGAGGAGCTGGAGGCCAAGGAAACGTCATTCATCCTTCACGGGCCAGAGATTCCAGGAAAGCTTAACCTCGTTGTACCATGAGTCTTTGACCCCAGGACACCCCCATCTGATGAGCCAGCTGCCCTCCTTCCCTTTCCCAGGGGTCCTGCCAGCACCTGCTCCAGATGGCCTCCAACCCCACTGTCCTACGCAGTCCATGACGTCAGAGTTCATTCCTCCTTTCCCCTGCTTGCCAAAAAGAAAAGACAGGTCCTCCACAAATAGGCTCACTTCCCTGGGGGAATCAACAGCTCTCCATCTGGCTGTCAAAGGGCAGGTGAGTGGGGCAGTGAGAGCCTTCAGCCCTGAGAAAGTGAGCAGGGTAGTGAGCAAGAGGGCCTCCCCAGCAGAAAAGAGCTCAGCACCCCAACCTCAGCTCAGAGCCTGCACCAGATGTTTGCAGAGCAAATGGATCTGCTGCCAAATTCTTGCCCTAGGGACAAAAGCTTGCCTTGGCTAGACTCTGGTAAAATGTTGGTCATATGGAGCTTTTCCAAGCAGTGAGCCGCTCTTTTCCTGCTCTGGGGGTCCCTGCAGTGAGCCCACCTTCTTGGTTTGTACCTGGAAGAGAATGTCTATTGTCTGGTCTTGGAGACCTTGTTTCAGATTTGATAGTGACCACAGTCTTCAAGGAGGAGGGGGCTTCTCCCTATGGATAGAATGGACCACCAAGTATCTTACAGAAGCCCCCTAACTTGGCACCTTCCCAGAAAGGATCATGGAATGGACTTGCTAGGATCCAGGACCACCAGTCACCTCAAGGGAGCCGTGTCTCTGGATTTTCCAAGCCAGAGACTTCTCTGCAGACTTCTGCCCCATGAGTGTGTCATCACCCACTGCCTTCTGGTGAGCGGTCAATTTCTAAGATGAGAATGACCAGAAAACACTTGTAAGAAGCGGACATGACCAAGCCAGATGCTGATGAGGGCTGGAGGGAACAAACTTTTTGCAATCTGGGCTCCACAGGGATTAGAAAACACTTTTAAGCCCAAAGCCCATAAATTGTTCAAAAAACCACCATTATGCCTGTGTGAATTGTCTCTGGGCCCAGTGTGTAACCTTACACAACAAACGTTTCCCGAGGATTGCCCAAGGTGGTCCCTGATGTCCAGTGTACACTTGGCAAGGAGAAGAAAGGTCGTTCTCCTGAAATGATGACCTGTTTTGTCTTGTGGGGGAAATAATTTATGAGATAAAATCCCAGCTTAGAGTCATGTAGGGTTCAGAACTTCCCAGGAAGCAGCTGATTAAGGATGTCGATGTCCACAGAGGTGGTAAGGAGTAGAGGCGAGTGTCCATGTGACGTGGGCACATGTCCATCCATGGTTGCTGCTGCCCAGCATCACAGCCCACTGGAGAAGTCAAACCATCATGTGCTTGCTTTCTCGGACACCCTTGCAACCTGTGCCTGGGTATGTGACCTGGACTGCCCCAATTCCGTTGCACCAGCCCTGAGTTTCAAATTGGGTGCCATCGTCTCAGAGAAGCCAGGTCTTCAGGGAATGCTCTGAATCATACTACAAGAGGAGTTCCTGGGCAGGGTGGTGGTGGCAGTAGGACCCACTGTTCTGTGACAGAGTTGTCATTGATAAAGGCTGGCACATAAAGGCTGGCCCCAATGGCTGCACTGAGGTCCTCCCTCCACCTGATCCACACTTGATATTGGCAACTGACCCTGGGTGAGTTATTCCCGAGCCTTCCTGACTGCTCAATGTAATGGTGCAATCTTGGCTCACTGCAACCTCCCAGCTTCAAGCGATTCTCCTGCCTCAGCCTCCCGAGTAGCTGGGATTACAGGCTTGCACCACCACGCATGGCTAATTTTTGTATTTTGAGTAGAGATGGGGTTTTGCCATGTTGGCCAGGCTGGTCTCGAACTCCTGACCTCAGGTGATCCACCCACATCGGGCTCCCAAAGTGCTGGGATTACAGGCGTGCGCCACCACGCTCGGCCTCCAATGCCCTTTTAATGCATTCCTTTCCACTTCCCTCAGCCAGAGCTGGCTTCTATTGCTTACACATCAGCCACAGGCATCTCCATGCCCTCGGTGCCCACTGCTTGACCTCCCCCACACTCCATTCTTGGAATAACCATTCTGCCAGAGCCCTACTGCCCTCGCAGACAGCCCCTGATGTGACAGTGAGGACATCTGGGGGTGTCCTTGCCTTCTTCCCTCAGGGATGGATAGAAAGGCAAAGGGGACAACATGTGGAGAGGCAAAATTAGGGGTCCCCAATGGTTCCTCTATGGAAATAGCAAAGCAAATCCTCAGGGCAGTGTTCGAGGACTGGGCCCAGGCCAACTGCTAGCACTGCTGTCTTTAAAAATCACACTCAAAATCATTTGATGGAGATGATTCTAATGATCACACTGCCTCTAAAGAATTAGTTGCTGACCATAGCTTGCAGCCTGAAGGGGGAGCGTTCACGTAGGTAAAATGAATGAGACATATGCTCATATGCATTACTAAATCAAGCAAATATTTCTAACTTCAGCACCTTCTTACCCCATTAGATGCAAATGTGTTCCTCAAGCAGAACAGGCCTCACTGAGCTTGCAGACACAGGGTGGCGAGTGAGGTGTTACAAGAAAATCCAAAAAGCTGGGTGGTGGCTGAGCCGGGGAGGGCAGGGGAAGGCCTGGAGTCTGCAGGGTGAGAGACAGGGCATCTGGCTTCAGAGGACGGAGCCCAGACATTGGAGCCCTGCTCCTTCCTGTGACCCGAGGAAACTTTGCAGGGTCGGAGAAGTCATGTCAGACTCTGGGCAGCCTGTCCCCAGACCTCCAGATGCTAGACCCTGCCTGGATCCCAGTCATGCCACTTTCTGTCTGTCCCCTTGAGTTCCATGGGCAGCAGAGCAGTGGGCAGATGGGTGGTGTGCCTGGGTTGCTCCCTGAGAACCTCCCGGGAGGTGAGGTTGCTGGAGAGGAGCGTGTGACCCTCAGGAGTGCTTCTGGCAGAAGGGACTGGCCAGGACCTGAAGGGAAGTGAGAGGGCCTGGGAATCTTTTCCAGGGTGCGCCCCCTCTGCTGAGCCCTGAGGCTTGCCCTCCATGGGACTGTGCCCGTTGCTGCCACAGGCTGCTCCCCTGGCTCAGCACAGGCAACCAGGATCCAGCTGCGGAGTCCCTCAGCTCCCGAGCATGTTGTTGTCACAGCCCTAGTGGCATCAAACCTTCCTTCTCTCCCTCCACCAGCTTCTCCAGGGAACCCCTGTGTCCACCTCAGTAGCCCCACCTCCCAGCCCACTGCCTGCTAAATTGGTAGGTGCCCAGTAAATGCACAGCGACTGACTCCCAGCACTGCACCGGGCCTCAGGGCGCAGCAGGGACAGGCCGCCTCTGCCCTCAGACAGAAGGTGCTGGCAAAGTGACCAGCTGCCCCATTTTGCAGATGGGGCTGTGGAGGCCCCCGCTGGCTACATGGTCTGCCCTCGGCCACATGGGCTCAGCAGGCTGCTGCAGCCACATGAGTGAGTGGACTGAAGTCCAGCGAGCCACAGGGACCGGGCTGGGGAGCGAGCAACCCTGCTTCCCCGAGAGCACATGTGCCGAGAGGAACAGCTGTCTCCACCCCGCGCGCAGTGGGCTCCCATGGGAATGTGGTGTGTGGCTTGGCAGACAAACAGACACAGCTCCTCCACCACCTGTGGCCGTTTTCGGGGTTGGGGGGCGGTTCAGAGCCCTGGGGCCTCTGCCATATCTGTCAGTGGCCATTTCTCTGGGACCTCATTGTCCCTTTTTCCCATTCTTTCCCTTTAAGTTCTGGGAAGTCTGGAAAGGACGAGGCCAGACTGATTGGGAATGTTGTGGCTGGAAGTTTTGGGAAGGCAAGAGCTCTACTTTCAGAACACCAGCTCTCTCGGTGGCCAGTGTGTAGTGGTCTGAGGCCAGAGCACAGGAGGTGGGTGGGGTAGGGTCCTGAGGCCTAGACGAGGACCGCTGCCCACAGGAACAGAGCAGGGCCAGGGGACATTCTCTCTCCAGTTGTCTGTGAGATCAGGACTGCTGGGACTCACCTGGGACTCCATTGCTGCAGGACCTGGCACACAATGGAGGCCCTCTTGTGTGAGACTGAATGAATGAACCAGCTCTGACCTTCTGGGAGAAACCTCCCCCCATACCAGCCACCTGGGGTCCCTGAGGGCAGGGCCTCCGTTTCTGCCCCCTCTCCCATGCTCAATGACTCCTCTGGTTGACACCCACCTGGGAGATGGCCTCTGGTCTCAGGGTTGCTGCAGATTCTGGGACTGAGACAGGAGAGACAGAAACAAGACAGCAGTTCAGCCTGGGCAGGGCCTGGAGGCCAGGTGGGGTCCACCTGGTCACAGACTAAGGCCAGGCCATCACTAGGGGTCAGGGCTGGAGTGAGAGAACCGGCTCAGCCCCCCAGGATGGAGGCTAAGCTCACACAAAGCTCTGTGTTCTGCCTGCAACCACACAGTGGAAATCAGGGCAGCCGTGTGTCTCCTGGGGGCACAAGGCAGGGGCTGGAGGCTGGGAAAGGAGCTGCCCCTGGTGGTTATCTGACCCCGGGAGGACTTGCCCAGCAGCAATGAGCTCATGGACCCTGGAGCAGAGCTGGGCAGTGATGGGAAAGGAACTGCATATGTTTGCTGGAGATCTGGAGACGTGGGCCTTTCACATGAGCTCACGTGATAAGATGCTCCCAGGCCTCGCCAGGCCAGGGGCCCATGGGCAGCTGCTTCTGTAGGAGGAGCCCTGTCTGCCGGCCCTGCTGGCCTCTGCCCTGCACACACCTTCTCTTGCTTCCTTGGAAACTGCAGGCTGAGCCCAAGGAAGATGACCTGGCGATGCTGAGCTTATTTGGGTGGAATGATGAATGGCCCCTTAAAAATCAATCCTCCTTAGAAATTTGGTATAGAATATTTATCCAATGTTACAGTGCAAGGTAAACAGAAAAGTCAGACTAATAGCAAATACGCACAGCTCCACTGATATAACATGGCCTGTCTACTACTTCCCTGGTTTTCAGATCCTCCGGCAACTTTTGTGTCTAGTTGGATTTGAAGTACACATAATATCTTGTGATCAACTTTCTCATGTAATATGATTTGATAAAACCTTTTCCATGAACCTGCATAGTATGCAATGTAATGGTTCACAGTCAGGATTTGGGCTGTTTTTAGTGTCATGTGCTTACAAATATCGCAGGTAAAAACATGTCTATATAAACAGAGTTTTTCTCTTTTCTTTCTTTCTTTCTCCCTTCCTCCCTTCCTCTCTCTTTCCTTCTCTCCTCTTTTCCTTTCTTTCTTTCATCTCTCCTCCTCCCTCCCTCCCTCCCTTCCTTCCTTCCTTCTCTTTTTCCTCCTTCCCTTCCCTTTCCCTTTTCCTTCCCTCCTTCCTTCCTTCTTTTGTTTCTTTCTTTCTAATTGCTGGTTGAAAGGGTTTGAAAGCATAAGCACTCTTTGTGGTTTGGTTAAATTTTGTCAGCCCTGTGCCAGTGGACATGACCTGGTATATGGGCTTTCTTAAGTATTTTTATCAGAGTGTTAGATATATTGATATTATTATTTTCATGTTTACTATGAAATGGCCTTTCACTGTATTGCTTTTCTATGCTCATATACAGATGTTTACACATTTTCAAGATGTTTTGAGTTCTCGTAGCCTCCTGCACTTTTCTTTGACTACATGCTTGTGTGGTCGCCTGGCTCAGGCCATTTCTCCCAGGGGCCATTTGTTCCTGGAGAGCAGGGATCTTGTTTGTTTTGCTCTTGCTGCCCCAGCACCCAGCCTGGGTAAGTCCACTATAGAGGCTGAAAGTGTGGACCACATAGTGGCTTTGATTCTTGCAAACTGGGTATTTTCACCTACATTACATAGACAGGAGACTAAGCTCAGAAATGTTAAGTACTTGAGTAAGCACCACGGCTGGGACTGAAACTCTGAGGTCTGTCTGCCCTGAAACCCACACTTGGTCCTGACACCAATGTCTCCATAGATAGGGGAAGCATATGCTTTTATATTCTTCTGTTGTGGTTTTAAAAAATGGTTGTGTGAGTGTGTATGCATGTGTGTATTTAACTTTAACCTGTCTGGAATGTTCTGTGGTAAATGGTGAGTAAAGACCTGTTACTCGCATGTCACTATTATCCATTTCCCATATGATGTAGTGATAATTGTTTCTTTCATCATTTTCTTTTCACTTGATTCATGATAAATATTCAACTCAGATAAATATGTTCTGCTCTTCTGTAAAGTTTTCAGAGATACTGCATATGTTCTATAGACTAGTAGGCATTTTCCCTGGTTTTGCCTTAAAATAAAAAAAATTTCCCAAGCAGTTGCTTTCTTATATAAACGTTATTTTTACTGTATAAACTTTTATAAAAGTAATTTTAATTAAAATAGTTGCATTTCATTTTCATTAAACTCTCTCTCTCTCTTTTTTTTTTTTTTTTGAGATGGAGTCTTGTTCTGTTGCCCTTGCTGGAGTGCAGTGGCTCGACCTCGGCTCACTGCAACCTCCGTCTCCCAATGATCAGCCCACCTCGGCCTCCCAAAATGCTGGGATTACAGGCATGAGCCAACACGCCCGGCCTCATTAAACTCTTATTATGGGTTTTTAACTTTATTGTATTGTGGTCAGATAATATAACTTATACAGGTTGAATATCCCTTATCCCAAATGTTTTGGACCAGAAATGTTTTAATTTTGGATTGTTTTGGATTTTGGAATATTTGCATTATACACTTACTAGCTGAGCATCCCTAATCCAAAAATCTGAAATTCAACATGCTCCAAGAAGCGTCTCCTTCGAGCATCATGTTGGTCCTCAAAAAGTTCTGGATTTTACGCATTTTGGATTTCCAAGTTTTGGATTAGGGATATTGAAACTGTAATATTTATGAGATTTGAACTTTCTTGAGATTTTCTTTTTCTTTTTTTTAAGACAGGGTCTTGCTCTGTCACCCAGGCTGAAATGCAGTGGTATGATCACGGCTCACCATAGCCTCGACCTCCTGGGCTCAAGTCCTCCCAGCTCAGCCTCCCAAGTAGTTGGGACTATATATGCGCACCATTACACCCAGCTAATTTTTTTAAAATTTACTTTGTTTTTCTTTTTTTTGAGATGGAGTCTTGCTTTGTGGCACAGGCTGGAGTGCAGTGGCGTGACCTTGGCTCATTACAACCTCCACCGCCCGAGTTCAAGCGATTCTCCTGCCTCAGCCTCCTGAGTAGCTGGGACTACAGGCACGTGCCACCACACCTAGCTAACTTTTTGTATTTTTAGTAGAGACAGGGTTTTGCCATGTTAGCCAGGATGGTCTTAATCTCCTGACCTCGTGATCTGCCTGACTTGACCTCCCAAAGTGCTGGAATTACAGGCATGAGCCACCACGCCTGGCCTTAATTTACTTTTTTTGTAGAGACGAGGATCTCACTCTGTTGCCCAAGCTGGTTTTGAACTTCTGGGCTCAAGCAATCCTTCTGTCTCGGCCTCCTGAAGTGTTAGGATTACAGGCTAACCGTGAGCCGCCGTGCCCGGCCAGATTTTCTTTTGTGCCTGAATATTTGTTGTTTTTATAAATATCTCACGTGCATTAAAAATATGACTATTATTTGTAGGGGACAAAATTTAATATATACAACTTTCTTAATTATTTTCTGTATACTTAATTTTTGGCAATTGATTTGTAAGGGCTAAGAGAACTGGATAAAACCCCCATTTATTTGGTAACTGACTATTTCAATACTTGTCTGGACGTTATTATTGCTTTCTTCTGTGCAGCACTAACTTCCTTTGGAAACTCTCCCTCCACTCTAACCCTGTTTTATTGTGGCCTACCAATCTCAAGAACCCATCTCTTTTATTATAGACACAAGCACATGACCCAGATCCGGCCGGACCCAAGCCCCCAGTTGGTCAATGACAGAAACGTAACTCCAGCTCTAAGAAACTTTATTGGTTGCATAACCAGGAAGTCCAGGGCGAGGGACTATTTATTCGCTGGCTCAGAGGCCACCAGATTCAGTGACTTTAGTGATGTTGAGCCTCTCTCTTTCTCCCGGTAACTTCTCTGCCTCCATGTGATGGCCTTATTCTTTCCTACTACAGAGCGTCTTCCTCTGTGTGGTAGGGGATGCAGGCAGGGAGAGTGATGCCCTCAGATGTCTCCTCTTAGGTCTAGACAGAATCTTATGGAAGGACCAGCTGGCCTTGTTGGCCTCGTTTGACTTGTTAGACTTGGCCAGTCACTGTGGCCAAGGAGATGGTTTTTCATAGATTGGCCAGACTTAGCTCAAGCACCCATCTCTGGGGCCCCAGAGGCAAAATATGAAGATTGCTTGCCCCAGCAGAACCCTGGAGAATGAGGAAGGGATGAGTCTCTAAAGGAAAATTGATAACTGGTAACAAAAAGATGAGGGAAAAGGGTGTTGGGAAGGGAAGAACAGATGTCTGCAATGGGCTGCACCCCCTGGCTATACAATTGGATCGGGAATGGGCATGTGACCCAAGCCAGCCAATTAAAGAACTTCCAGGGATTTGTTTTCTCTCTGTGGAGCTGGCAAGGATGAAATCTCTTTCCTGTAATGCTAGGTGGTTGGCCTGGAGCTGTCTATGGGCATATTCAGTCTCTGAGTTCAGTCATACTCCTGTTGCATCAATTTTTTGAGCCAAGGACCACTCTGCCCCCTTTGTGCTTAAGCAGATTGGGATCGGGGTACTGTTGCTTGCAACCAGAGACCTGCCCAATGCAGTACTGTTATGTCTTCCTTCCACATTTTATATTTAATAATATAAAGTGACCTTCTGTGTCCTGTGTAACTTGCCCTAGATCACAATTTATTAAGGGGCTGACTCAGATTAAACCCAGGTGGGCTGGCTCCAGAACCGAGGGCAGCACCTTGGGATACCTGATCATTCCACAGAAAGCCATTTGGTCTCCTCACCAGGGGATGGTGGGGGATGACTTCTCAGGTTCCAGTCCACCATGCAGGCCTCAAGCATTGTAACTAGATTTTTTAAAATATGAAAGGTTTTACTTTATTTTATTCTAATTAAAAAATAAAAATAGCTCTTTTTCTGACTATTAGGTAACTCGGGCTGCATTACCAAGTTCATGTGACGATTTCTCATGTTAAGGTTGAGCAGAACATTCTTAAAAACCTGTTTTCTTGACCGTTTCCTGAATTATTTTAAAAAAGGTGTCACATAGTCATTAGAATACAGATAATACAGGGCTGGGCATGGTGGCTCCCACTTGTAATCTGAGCACTTTGGGAGGCCAAGGTGAGCAGATTGCTGGAGCCCAGGAGTTTGAGACCAGGCTGGCCAACATGGTGAAACCCTGTCTCTACCAAAAAAAAAAAAAAAAATTACAAAAATTAGCTGGGCATGGTGGTGCGAAATTGTAGTCACAGCTACTCAGGAGGCTGAGGTGGGAGGCTGGCTTGAGATTGGGAGGCAGAGGTTGTGATGAGTTGAGAGTGTGCTACTGCACTCCAGCCTGGGCAACAGTGAGACCCTGTCTCAAAATAAAAAAAATATGGATAATATAAATGATATAACTGAATGTGAAGGAGAATACCTCCAGGCCCCTCACCATGAAATAGTCACTGTTCATATTTTGGTCAATATCCTTCCAGAAATTTTTCTATGTATATAAATATATAAAGATGCATTTATTTTAATAATACAATTCAATTGCATTCTAACATGGTTTTGTAGCCTCTTTTTCTACTTACTCTCACCTCTGGAGCATTTCTATGTGGCCCATACAATTCTAAGCATTTTACCTAAATTATTCATGGAATCTTCCTATCCGCTGCATTCCACATAACTATATCTAGGTTTCTGTCATCATTTTCCATGGCATTCTGTTGAATGGAGGTCTCATAATTTATTTAAATAGTCACTTCCCTATTGATGAACTTGTAGGTTGTTTCCACATTTTTACTAAAATGTAACAAACGGACCGCAGATGGATGTGAATAGCTTAGATCTTGTGATATACTGTGATTACTTTAATGGGATCAGATAAGCCAACCCCATCCTGGTCCTGCATGACCCGGTTTTTCCACTGTCAGATAATGTCCTGGGGCAGGAAGAATAGAGTGGGTGGGGCCTTTGATGAAGATGGCAGAAAAAGATCCTCTCTCTGGAGCTGAGGGTTGGATCAGTTGGGCCTGGCTTTGCCATAAGCGGGGCACTGGGGCAGTTCCAGAGGGAGCAGTGTGCTGTCCCTGGCCACCAGGAAGCAGGTGCTTCCCTGTGAGCAGGCTGAGCTGGGTCTGGGCATGTGCAGTGATGTTGCTGCCTGTGCTGTGCTTCCCTGTGGTCTCAGGCACCCGTGAGACCTGGCCTTTGCTCTGCTGGCAGATTGAGAGGAGAGGCCAGTGCCATGCTCTGGATGGAGTAGCCAAGGGAGCTTTAATCAAGGTGATAAACGGTCATACGCATCTAAACTCTCTTCACAAAATGATGGCGAATACACAAGGACTTCCAGTGGACAGGTGATAGGGAGTCCTATTCGCACACAGAGATCCACATTTGCATCATGGTATGGGTTTGCTCAGCAACAGTAAGGCAAAAGAAATGTCACCTTAAAAAATTTTTCCAAATCAGATTAAATATGGCTCAGGCTTCAGCTGTCCTAATGACAGAATAGTCAATTTCATCATTTTGGGGAGCTACTTCTCTAACCTAGGTTTCCCCGAGTCTTGGTGGAGAGAGACATTGGAGTCAGCATTGTGGCAACTCAGAGGGTTTTACTAGGAGAGTTTCTTGACAGGACTATTCACATGATATGGGAACTAACAGGGGATTGTGACAGAGAGCTGAGAGCATGATAGTGGAGCCTCCCGACAGGACCTTTAACCACTGAGAGCAATCCCTAATGGCACCACGGCCATGCAGGGCAGAGAATAAAGAGAGCAAATGTCGGGGGTGAAGAGAGAGGGGGATAACAACCAGCACTGGTGTTTCTCTTTACCGCTGTCTAGGGAATCCACTTCTCATGGGGAGGAGCCTACTCCCATCTTGTGATCGTGGCTCCATGGGCAAGCCCTGGGTGCTGAGCCAAGCGTGAATGAGGAAGGCTGTGCTGCCCTGAGGTCCTGATGCTTTCCCAGGATGCCCTGGAAATGGCGGGAGGCTGCCTCTCTTGCCCTCTCACCTAAGGGATCACCGAGGGAGGGGCTGGTCTCCGGAGTGGTAGCAGAGGCAGCAGAGAGCAGCACCAGAGCCGTAGAGACTGTTTCTGAGGCTCCCGGGGAGATTTCACTGTGGTTGGACCAGCAGCGGCTCTGCAGCCAGCAGAGCTAGGGCTGGGGCCACCTTGGACATTAGGGCTGCAAGGCTGGAGGTATCAAAGCCAGCCATGAGTGCATGGAGGCTCACAGTGAAAATTCACTTTATCTGGTTGTGTGCTTTGAGTTTCACAAGAAACTTTCTTCATGAGAAAATTCGAGTTTCCCTCAAGATTTTTATTATAAGTCAACGCCTTGGACAAGTTTCTATCTCTAGAAAAGATGAAGTCACTTGAAAGGTGGAAATATTTATTCAACAAAGAGCCAACTCTTCCAAATTTGTTGAATCTAGTTCAATATTTTGTTTCAGATCCCATATTAAAGGTCAGCATGAAAATAAACTTTAGTGTCATGATTTTGTAAGGATCAGTAAATACAATGGATTGAGGGTTAAAATAAATGAACTTAAATACACACACACACACCTTTCACCTGTTTTGAAACAAAGTAAATTTATTTTTTAATGGCTTTTTGAGGTGTAATTCACATACTACGCAATTCACCCACTTAAAATGCAGAATTCAATGGTGTTTAGCCACAGAGTTGGGCTACCATCACCCCAATCAATTTTAGAACATTTTCATCACCCTGAAAAGGAACGCTGTACCCCTTAACCATCAATCTCCAATCCCCACCCGCCAGGCCTTCGTAACACCAATCTACTTTCTGTGTCAATAGATTTGCCTTTTCTGGGCCTTTTATATCAATGGAATCATACAGTAGATGTGGCCTTATGTGTCTGGCTTCTTTCACTTAGCACAATGTTTTCAAGATTTATCCATGTTGCAGCATGTATCAGTAATTTGTTTCCTTTTATGGCCAAATAATATTCCACTGTATGAATAACACCACATTTTGTTTATCTTTTCATTAGTTGATGGACATTTGGGTTGTTTCTCCTTTTTGGCTGTTATGAATAATGCTGCTATGAGCAGGTATGTACACGTTTTTGTATGGGTGGATATACATTTTTATTTTATTTTATTATTTTTTGAGACATATCACTCTGTCGCCAGGCTGGAGTGCAGTGGTATGATTTCAGCTCACTGCAACCTCTGCTTCCTGGGTTCAAGCAATTCTTGTGCCTCAGCCTCCCAAGTAGCTGGGATTACAGGTGTGTGCCATGACACCTGGGTAATTCTTTTTGTATTTTTAGTAGAGACGGGGTTTTGCCATGTTGGCCAGGCTGGCCTTGAACTCCTGACCTCAGTGATCCGCCTGCCTTGGCCTCCCAAAGTGCTGGGATTACAGGCATGAGCCATGTAATAAAAAACCCGCCTATGTTTTTATTTTCTTGAGTATATATTTATGATTAAATTTGATAAATTGTTCCTTCCATTACCAGTGAAGAATAAAGTGTAGGGGGAAATCAGAAGGAACAATTTATCAAACCAGATGTCAAAAAAAAAATACCCATAGAGTGCTTACTGTATACTGGGTGCCATTCTAAATGCTTGCTTAGCCACTAGCTATTAACTTATTTAATCCTAATGGCTATTTTCATTCCCATTTTATAGATGGGGAAACTGAGGCACACTGAAGTTGAATAACTTGCCCAAAGTCACATAGCTAGGAATGGCAGAACCAGAATTCAAACCCGGGAAGTCCAGTTCTAGACTTCGTACTCAATAAAATATCTGTGTCATATACACTGGGGAGGTTAACAAAGGTGTACCAAATGTGTCTGCTGTGCTTATTGAAACCACCTGGCCTACCAAACCCTTACATAAAGATGTGACAAGCAAGCCTCCAAAGATCACCAAAAACGGCTGAAATTCACACTATGGATACCCAGGGGCCTAAATGAGGTTTTCTCCCAGGACGGAGAAAGCAGTAATGAGTTTAGAGCAAGAGCCAGACAGTTTCCGAATTGTTTCATGTGCTCTTTAGTCTCTGATCAGAGTTTCACCTGCTCACCTGGGCTGCCTAATAGCTTTTCACAGGCAGATCTCGTATTCAGAGCAAAGTGTGTTCAATTTACTGACCAGCTGTTGGTAAGAGGTGAGAGGAGAAAATATTTCCCTTGAGGTGAGTCTAGAAAGAGCTTTAAGAAATCTTGGTAGGCAAACACTTCCTAACAAGTTAAATGTCGCTTGTCCATCTCGGTCTCCTCAAAACAGTCATCTCACTGGTTTTACCCCAAGGGTGGTTTGTAGCCAGAATGGCTTTGCCATGGGTGAACACAGAGCTGTGTGTTTGGGGGAGGGGGCGAGGAACACGTGGGGAAGGAGAAGGATCCACCTAAAGATGGTGGGAAGCAGGCGCACCTGTGCATCAGAAATCCAAGGGCTCACCCTGGAGTCGTACTACCATTTTATCAACAATTCTAGAACATTGTCTTCACCATAAAATAGAAGGGAAATCTGCATTCCACCATCTTATCCCCAGGTTTGTCTAACCATTACCCTTTAGCAATATCAGGTTATGTTTAAACAAAATGGTTTGCAAAATATTGTTAATTAAGTAGTCTGTCTCCTTTTTTTTTTTTTTTTTCTGTTGAGACAGACTCTCGCTCTGTCACCCAGGCTGGAGTGCAGTGGTACGATCTCCACCTCCTGGGTTCAAGCAATTCTCCTGCCTCAGCCTCCCAAGTAGCTGGGATTACAGGTGCCAGCCACCACGCCCAGCTAAGTTTTGTATTTTTAGTAGAGATAGGGTTTCACTATGTTGGCCAGGCTGGTCTTGAACTCCTGACCTCAAGTAATCTGCCTGCCTCAGCCTCCCAAAGTGCTGGGATTACAGGCGTGAGCCACTATGCCTGGCCTGTTGGGGGGCTTTTTTTTTTTTTTGATAGACAGTCAAATCATTGACTAATTAATAATGGTGATATGGTTTCCCATTTTCCAATTCTTATAATTGGGTTTAATGAAATAGTCTTTTACAGAACATATACAAGTGGACCTATTTAAAAAACACTTATTTATTTATTTATTGAGACAGAGTCTCGCTCTGTCACCCAGGCTGTAGTGCAGTGACGCAATCTTGGCTCACTGCAATCTCTGCCTCCCAGGTTCAAGTGATTCTCCTGTCTCAGCCTCCGGAGTAGCTAGGATTACAGGTGCACACCACCACACCCGGCTAATTTTTGTAGTTTTAGTAGAGAGGGGGTTTCACCATGTTGACCAAGCTGGTCTCTAACTCCTGACCTCAAGTGATCCGCCCGCCTCAGCCTCCCAAAGTACTGGGATTACAGGCGTGAGCCACCGCACCCAGTCTATTTTTAATTTTAAATAAAAATAAAAACGTTTCCTGCCTGCAACAATTACCCATTAGCAAATACCTCTTAAAAATTCCATTACCAATAGTAATGTCAGAAATGAAACACCAAAGGGACAAAAGAGAACATTAACGAAGTAGAGAACTGGAGCATGTGCCTGCATGGGAAGACGTACTATTATCAAGAAGTAATTCTCCCCAAAGTACTGCATAAATTTAACATGATTCCAGACAAAAATCTCAATGGCTTTGTGAATGCTGAAAACCTGATTCTAAATTTTCTCAGGAATAATAAATACATGCAAATAACCAAGAAGGTTTTTTTAAAGTCTTAAGACATATTTATCCTCTTAGATTGAAAAAGTATTATAATACTAATTTAGGATGTGTTGCTGGTAAAGGAAGAGATAAGGTGAAAGAAATAGGAGTTTCTGACAAAGGCCAAGTTAATACAGTTCTCAGTGAAGTGGGCCAGATGACTAGATTTAAAATAACACCAGGGAGGGCTGGGCGCAGACGCTCACACCTGTGATCCTAGCACTTTGGGAGGCTGAGGCAGGCAGATTGCCTGAGCTCAGGAGTTCGAGACCAGTCTGGGCAACATGGCGAAACTCCGTCTCTACTAAAAATACAAAAAGCAAAATTAGTCAGGCATGGTGGTGTGCGCCTGTAATCCCAGCTACTGGAGACGCTGAGGCAGCAGAATCTATTGAACCTGGGAGGTGGAGGTTGAGAATCTCTTGAACCTGGGAGCTGAAATTGCACCACTGCACTTCAGCCTGGGTGACGGAGCAAGACTGTCTCAAAAAAATAAATAAAATAAAATAATACCAGTGCATTGTTAAAAAGTCCCATGCATGAATCAGAGCTAACACGCACGTGCTCACAAGCCATCTTTTGGACAGAACAACCAGGTCGCCGGTGGGTGCCTCGTGCTGCTGCACCGGGGACTCCCTGCTTACCGGCCAGAGTCACGGGTCATAGGCCAGGCTGTGAAGATGAAGAAGCTTCCCTTCTAGGAAGCACCCTCACAGCCAGTCCCAGAGAAAAACCTCAGGCCCAGGAAGCCACTCTGGCGATGTCCTGGCGGTATGCACAGGGTGATGGGGTTTACAGCTGGGTTTCCACTAAGCCTCCAGTTCTTGTCATAGCTGTTCCCCAAGATCCCGCTGTCTAGTTACTCTGACCTGGAGAAAGCTCGACTCTCCTGTGCCTGCAGAGGTTGAAGGCGGTCCCTTCCTGGGCCGGGCTGCCTGCGCTTCAGCCACTGAGCATGTGGGTGGAACAGGCTTGGGGTTGGGGTGGGGAAAGCCCTCAGCCTCTTCCTGAGGCTGGGAAGTTTGGGGACAGCTTTGCCATCTCATACGTGGTAGCTCCCCGGTGGCAGAAGAAACTGAAGTCAGGAATAGAGGGAGAGACTGGCCTCCAGACTGCCCCTCAGTCAGATGCACCAGCATCCCTTCCTTGGCCTCTTCCAAGAACCCCTCCAGCCTCAGAAGGTTCCCCTTCCTCAAGTTTCCTCACTGTGTTCAGGAAAGCAATGAGAACATTTTGTTAAACAATAAACGAGTGTTTTGATATAGGGATTTTCAGGCTGAAGATGCACTCTTCTCAGCAGAGAGAGGCATAGTTGGTGGGGAAGATGTCAGCCAGTTTTTTAAGAAGAGTTCAGTGACTATTTTTCTTCAAGGAGAACAAAAGTAGCTCCTGAATAAGGCAAACGAGTTCATTATTTATCTTATTTTCCCCCTGGCTGATCACTTGCCATCCATAACGTTGAGACAAGAGTATAAATGTTTTTGTTGCATCTGACAAGATAAATCTGGTGAATATGAAGTCCGAGAAGTTGGTTTAAAATGTTCATGGCCAGGGCTGGGCACGGTGGCTCACGCCTGTAATCTCAGCAATTTGGGAGGCTGAGGAGGGCGGATCACCTGAGGTCGGGGGTCTGAGACAAGCCTGGCCAACAGGGTGAAACCTCATCCCTACTAAAAATACAAAAATTAGCCAGGTGTGGTGGTGCATGCCTGTGATCCCAGCTACTCAGGAGTCTGAGGCAGGAGAATCGCTTGAACCTGGGAGGCAGAGGTTGCAGTGAGCTGAGATCGTGCCACTGCAGTCCAGCCTGGGCGACAGAGCGAGATTCTGTCTCAAAAACAAAACAAACAAAAAAATTTTCATGGCCAGTATGGGGCAGTGGAAAGCTCCAGACTTCTATCTCATAGGGGCCTGAGGGGCCTGGTCCTACCACGGGAGGCCCCTCACGGGAGGTGACGTGGAGGATTCTAGGTCAGCAGCAAGAGAAATAGCCCGATCCATAGTGGGGACAAAAGAAGGGGCAACCAAGATGTAGACCTGAAGGCGATGCTTGAGCAGACCTCTTGATGACAGGCCATGCCTGGTTTGTTCACAGAGGTACCACATGACCCGGATCTCTGCCAAGTACCTTATATACATCTTCTCAATAATTTACGAGGTAACAATCACTATCCCCATTTCACAGATGAGAAAACTGAGGCTTGACCCAAGGAAAGGCTGTCAGGTGCTAGAGGCGGGTTTTCAACCTCTCTGAACCACAGGACCTATTACCTCTATACAGAGTGGAAACCAACAAAATGCCAGTTGGACAGATGGACGGACAGTGGATGCCAGGATGGGTGCTGCTGAACGGGAACGGGGACAGGTCTTTTTTGCTGGATATCCTTTGGTGACTTTTGAATTCCGCACTGAGTGCTTCTTTCTAAAATAAATACATAAAATGACAAAGAGGACTAATATCCTACGAGCAGAATAAAAGACTACTTTTGAAGGATATAAAATCAGCTTAGCTCCTGCTTTCATTTTTCCAGAAATAAACATTCTAAGCCCAGCAAGATGCCCTGACTGCTGCTGCTCCATTCTTGTACATTACAAAGAAATGAGGCAAAAATTGGGCAGGAAATTGTTTGCAGTAAGAATGACAGGACATAGTTATTTCATTTTATAATTTATTTTAATTTTAAATGGACAAATAAAAATTATATATATTTATGGTGTACAACATGATGTTTGATATATGTACGCATTGTGGAATGACAAAATCAAGCTAATTAACATACTCATTACCTCACATACTTATTTTATTGTGATGAGAACATGTTTAAAATCTATTCTTACAGCAATTTTCAAGTACACAATACAAAGTAACTGTAGTTACCATGCTGTTTAATAGATCTCTAGAACTTACTCCTATCTGAAATTTTGTATTATTTGACTAACATCTCCCCAATCCCTCCCCCGCCCCTGCCTTGGGTAACCACCATTCTGCTCTCTACAACTATGAGTTCAATATTTTTAGATTCCACATATAAGTGAGATCATGCAGTATTTGTCTTTCTGTGCTTGCTTTTTAAAACTTCATTATGTATTTATTTATTTTTTGAGACAGGGTCTCACTCTGTCACCCAGGCTGGAGTACAGTGACACAAACATGGCTCACCATGGCCTCCACCTCCTGGGGTCAGCAGATCCTCCCACCTCAGCCTCCTGAGTAGCTAGGACTACAGGCATCCAGCACCACACCTGGCTAATTTTTGTATTTTTTATCGAGATGGGGTTCACCATGTTGCCCAGGTTGGTCTCGAACTCCTGGGCTCAAGCGCTCCACCTGCCTTGGCCTCCCAAAGTACTGGGATTACAGGCATGAGCCACCGCACCTGGCCTTTGCTTTATTTCACTCAGTATAACATCCTCTAGGCTCATTCATGTTGCAAATGACATGACTTCTTTCTTTTTTCTTTTTTTTTTTTTTTGAGACAGAGTCTCGCTCCGTCACCCAGGCTGGAGTGCAGTGGCGTGATCTCGGTTCACTGCAAACTCCACCTCCTAGGTTCACGCCATTCTCCTGCCTCAGCCTCCCGAGTAGCTGGGACTACAGGCGCCTGCCACCTCGCCCGGCTAATTTTTTTCTTTGTATTTTTAGTAGAGACGGGGTTTCACCATGTTAGCCAGGATTGTCTCGATCTCCTGACCTTGTGATCCGCCCGCCTCGGCCTCCCAAAGTGCTGGGATTACAAGTGTGAGCCACCACGCCTGGCCGACTTCTTTCTTTTTTAAGGCTGAATAGTATTCTATTGGGTATATATACCAGTTTATTTATTTTCCTTTTTAAAAATTTTTTTTTTTGAGACAGAGTTTCGCTCTTGTCACCCAGGCTGGAGTGCAGTGGCATGATTTTGGCTCACTGCAACCTCTGCCTCCTGGGTTCAAGTAATTCTCCTGCCTCAGCTGAGATTATTACAGGCATGTGCCACCATGCCTGGCTAGTTTTGTATTTTTAGTAGAGATGGGGTTTCACCATATTGGCCAGGCTGGCCTTGAACTCCTGACCTCAAGTGATCCGCCAGGTTTGGACTCCCAAAGTGCTGGGATTACAGGTGTGAGCCACCACACTGGGCCTCATTGTGGTTTTAATTTGCAACAGTGCACTTTAATAAGAGACTTTACAAATTAGTTGGATTGAGGGCCTTAATAAAGAATTGGGTAAAACTCATGAAAAAAACAATATACTCAGAAGAAAATACTTTTACAGCACCCAAGAGAAGACAAACATCTGTAGTAATCATAGAAATGTAATTAAAATGTAAATGAGGCACTATTTTTAATCACTAGTTTTTAAAAAAACACTGTACCCAATTCTGACAAAAGTGTGGTGTTTTGAGGCAGCATTAAATTGATGCAATATATATTTGAAATAGGTATTGATATATATCAATTGTCATTGAAACCTTCATATCCTTTGATTGAGGAATCTCAAGCTTGTATAATTTGTCTAAGGAAATTGTCCAAAAGACCCTGAACCAAATATACAAAAAACGTTATTGCCCCATTATTTATAATGTTAAAAAACTGAATGTAATTACTGTAAATAAACTTAATAGAATATAATAGTCTTTAAGAAAATAATTTAATGCATGTGCAAAGATTTATCTGCATGAATGTTCACTAAGCATTGTTTATGATAATAAAAGATTGGAAATAACCTGTGTCCAACAATATAGTGTAATTTTTTCAAATAACTAATATAAATAATAAATAATGGAAAATTCATACTGTGGGATACTATAGAATTACATTTGTTGATATGTAGATGTGACTACTTCTACGTTTTTGGAGTGAAAAAGTTATAAAGGAGTATTAAAGTATATTCCATTGGAAGACTCGCACTTCTCAATTTCAAAACTTAGTATAAAGTTATAGTGATCACAACAGTGTGGTATTGTCATAAGTATAGATACATAGATCACTGTAATAGAATGGAGATACAGAAATAAACCCATATATCTGTGGTCAATTGATTTCAAAAAGGATCTCAAGACCATTCAATGGGAAAGGAAGAGTCTTTTCAATAATTGGTACTGGGACAACTGGATATCCACATGCAAAAGAGTGAAGTTGAACTCTGACCTCACACCATGCGTAAAACTGAACTCAAAATGGATCAAAGATCTAAATGTATGAGCTAAAATGATAAAACGCTTAGAAAGAAACAATTGTAAATCTTCACGATCTTCAATTAGGCAACAGTTTCTTAGATATAATACTTAAAGCAAAAGCAACCAAAAAAGATGAATAATTTGGACTTCATCAAAAGTAAAACGTTTGTTTGTTTCATTAAAGGACAGTATCAAGATAGATAATGAAAATGGAATGTAATTCTTGTACATAACCCACAGAATGGGGGAAAGATTTACAAATCTGATAAGGGTCTAGTATCCAGAATATATAAAAAACTCTTACAACTCAACAATAAAAAAGACATATAACTCAATTGAAATATGGGCGAGAGACTTGAAGAGACATTTCTCCAAAAAAGATATACAAATGGTCAATAAGTACACGAAGCAACAGATGCTCCCTATCACTAGCCATTAGGGAGTTCAAATTAAAGCTACAACGAAATACTACTTTACTAGATGATTTACATTTCACCAGAATGGCTGTAATAAAAAAATGAAACAAAGCAATTGTTGCCATTGTGGAGAAATTGGAACCCTTATACATTGCTGATGGGAATGTCAAATGGTGTACTTACCATATGATCCAGCTTATATGACCCAGCAATTCCACTCTTATGTATGGAATGCGTAAGAACTGAAAAAAATGTTCCTGCAAAAACATGTATATGAATGTTCGTAGTAGCATTATTTATAATAACCAAAAAGTACAAAAAAATCCAAATGTCCATCAACTAATGAATGGATGAACAAAATGTGGTATATCCATATAAAGGAATATTATTCAGCCATAAAAAGGAATAAAGCACTGATTCATGCTATAACATGATGAACTTCGAAAACATTATGCTAAGTGAAAAAAACAAGTCACAAGGGATCACATATCATATGATTCTATTTCTATAAAATGTCCAGGATAAGGAAATTCACAGAAACAGAAAGTAGATTGGTGGTTGTCTAGGGCTGGGAGGACAGGAGGGAACTGAGGAGTGACTGCTAGTAATTGCAGGATTTCTTTATGGTGTGATTGAAAGTATTCTAAAATTGTGGTGATGATTGCATAACACTGTGACTATACTAAAAGGCACTGAACTGTACACTTTAAAACGGTGAATTTCAGCCAGGTACAGTGGTTTATGCCTGTAATCCCAGCACTTTGAGAGGCTGAAGTGGGCAGATCACTTGAGCTCAGGAATTCAAGACCAGCCTGGGCAACATGGTGAAACCCCGTTTTTACCAAAAAAATACAAAAACTATTAGCCAGATGTAGCGGCATGCATCTGTGATCCCAGCTACCCAAGAGGCTGAGGTGGGAGGATCGCTTGAGCCTGGGAGGCAGAGGTTGTAGGGAGCCGAGATCACACCACTGCACTCCAGCTGGGGTGACAGAGTGAGACCCTGACTCTACCAAAAAATAAACAAAATAAAATAAAATGGTGAATTTTATGTTGTGTGAATTATATCTCAATTTTAAAATTTCAAGAAGGAATATTCCAATCCAACTGTATATATGTGTATGTATGCATATCTGTCTATCTGCCTATCTATCTGTTTATCTGTCCATCTATCTCTGGGCAGTAAAATTACACATACATTCTCAGTTGCTTCTTCATAATTAAATGTATCATCTAAGTTATTTCGAATGAATATTTATAATTTGTGAAATAAAAAAGTTTTAAAAAGTCTAAAATTAACGTGGAAGATATTGATTCAATTTTTAAAAGAAGGGATATAAAATAGCAGCACATCCTGCAACTATACAACATAAATACATGGTACTAGTACTGGAAAATAGAATAAAATGAAAATAAGTATGCAAAAGTGGCAAATTTATGTATGAATTAAAAAATTAAAAAAATTTTACTGTAATCTTTATGTTTACAAGTAGATAGAAAATGACCACATTGGCCTCAAAAATGAAATGGGGCTTTGTTTATTTATTTAATATTGAAAATGTTAATGGCAACATTATCATGTCTAGGCACCTTTTTCTGAAAATCCATTCTATAAATGCATTCTGTAAATATTCATTTATATTTATAGAAATGCATTCTGTAAATATTCATTTATATTTATAGAAATGCATTCTATAAATATTCATTGCATAAGTTTTCTGTTTCTTCCTTGAACTTTCCCTTTTACCAATTTTTCTGTTGTTCTACCTGAGTTTTCTTATTCTACTTATGTTTTCATGGAAAATTGTTCACTTCCTTTAACATTTCAAACTCACTAAAGTTTAACTTTGAACAGAATTTCCCAATAATTTTAATGATTATGTAGTTTTCAAATTTTGTTTCCCTTATATTCTTTTGGGTATTTAGTTGGTTATACCTTAGTATTAGTGGTTTATAAATATTATATTAATTAATTTTTATCTTAGTTTTGCTATTTGGCATATTCTTTTCTAATTTCTATGATTTCATATTTATTACTGCCTTTTAAAATTTATTGCTTATATATATTTTAAAAATTTAGATGTAGATCTTTCTTTCTTGTTCTTATAGGAATGAAAGATACAAAAGTCCCTCTGATACAGCTTTGACCATGTACCTGTTACCTTTTTTGGTTTTAAATTAATGCCTCTATATTTAACACTGCCTTTTCAACTTGATTGTTCTATCATGGAGTATTTCTTCCATTCTTATCTGGCCATGTGCAAAATGGTGGTATATTGCCTTTCTCTGTAATTTATTGAATTGCAGTCTGAATCAATGTGTGAAATCTTTTCTAATAATACCTTTGTCTTCAAAATTGCAATTAATTTTTGTAAAAGCTTCATGTACACTTGAGAAAGCTGTTTGTTTCCCAATTTTTCCTCTTTGGAGCAGTTCATCCAATCACATCCCTTTGTAGAAGAAAACATGGAGGCCTCTGAGGTGCAGGGACTTGCTGGTGATTCCTCAGTGGAGCTGGGGCGCAGCCTGTGCTTGGGGCCATTGAATGGAGTATTATTGAGAGTTTATGCCAACATGCTTCAACAGTACTCTCCCCTGCTAATGCTCCTTTCTGTTGAAAAGCTACAGAGCAGGGCTACTTTAAGCCAATATCCTGTTTTGGGGGCTCTCCCTCTCTGCAGCCTCCCTGCTTCAGAAAGCATCATTCTGACCTGTTAACCTTGGTCCTCTGTTTGGCTTTGTCTGAAGAAGGAATTCTTTCCTAGCGGCCTGGATCCTCACGCAAATAGACCTCCAGCGGGTCCTCCCACTGGTGTTTTGGGCATGCATAGGTATGCTGGACTCCTGGGATGAACATAATAACTTAATCAGTCAAGCTGGGACTCACTACACTTGCTTTGTGCAAACATGACTTATCTATGCTAGGCTTTTAAATTATTCACTTTTTTCTTTAAGTGTGTGTGTGTTTTAAAATGAGATGCATGTGTGGATTTTGTCTTTTTAATCTAGTTTGTAATTCTATTTTTTAAATAGGAGAATTCAGTCCATTTACATGTAATCTTATAATTGTTGTAATTGTGTTTTCTGGTATTTTTCTCAGTTAATAAAATTCTCTGTTTTCTCTTTAACTTAACATAAGGATTTCCATTTTAAAAATTCATTTAAGTGTTTTAAAAATTCATTTATGTGAGATTGAATTTAACTTTTTTTTTTTTTTTTCAGATGGAGTCTCTCTCTGTCGCCCAGGCTGGAGTGCAATGGGGAGGTCTTGGCTCACTGCAACTTCCACCTCCAGGGAGAAGCAAATGATTCTCCTGCCTCAGCCTCCCGAGTAGCTGGGACTACAGTCACGTGCCACCACACCCGATTAATTTTTGTATTTTTAGTAGAGAGGGGGTTTCACTATGTTGGCCAGGCTGGTCTTGAACTCCTGACCTCGTGATCCACCCGCCCAGGTCTCCCAAAGTGCCGGGATTACAGGTGTGAGCCACCGTGCCCAGCCCAACGTAACATTTTTTGAACAACTGCATTTCCTCGTGTTTTTCTCTCTTCACTGACCTACCCCCAAACAGCCTGTGCTCGCTCTTTTTCTTTCTTTCTTTCTTTCTTTCTTTCCTTCCTTCCTTCCTTCCTTCCTTCCTTCCTTCCTTCCTTCCTTCCTTCCTTTCTTTCTTTCTTTCTTTCTTTTTCTTTCTTTTTTGATAGAGTCTTGCTCTGTTACCCAGGCTGGAGTGCAGTGACACCATCTCGGCTCACTGCAACATCTGCCTCCCAGGTTGAAGTGATTCTCCTGCCTCAGCCTCCTGAGTAGCTGGAATTACAGGTGCTCCTCACCATGCCTGGCTAATTTTTGTATTTTTAGTAAAGATGGGATTTCACCATGTTGGCCAGGCTGGTCTTGAACTCCTGACCTCAGGTGATCCGCCCACCTTGGCCACCCAAAGTGCTGGAATTATAGGCGTGATCCACTGTGCCTGGCCATTTTTCATATCTGTTGTAACTCAAAACCATTTTTCTTTCTTATATAGAGATACAGAATTTTGGGAGTCATTTACTCATCCTCTCTCTTCTTAGCCAGGTCCTCTTGGTTTCATTTTGTTTTGTTTGGGTATTCTGAAAACTTTTCTCTCCAGTTAAATATTTTATTATTTTTCCTTCTTTTGTACACCAGCAAATTCAGCTTTAAATCCTGTTAATATTTTAAAATATGATTGTTACATTTTATTACACCTATATATCCCTGCTTTCAGACTGGAATATGCATATTTGTGGAGATATCAGGCTATGCTACATATGACTATTATTTCTCCCTGCCTACACGCCCTTCGTTGAAATTGCCACCTCCCTCCAGATAAGTATACATACATAACCCCCCAGCCCCTACGACCTGGGCAGTCATAATTCCGCTAAGTAAATCTGTTTCCTTGGCTCAACTGATTGGATCCAGTGGGCCCCTAATCCATATACTCTATGGATGGTCAATTTATAGTCCTGTTTTTTTGAGATGGAGTCTCGCTCCGTCACCCAGGCTTAAGTGCAGTGGCACGATCTTGGCTCACCACAACCTCTGCCTCCAGGCTCAAGCGATCCTCCTACCTCAAGTGATCCTCCCACCTCAGACTCTCAAGTAGCTGGGACTACAGGTGTGCACCACCACGCCCGCTTAATTTTTGTATTTTTTTGGTAGTGACAGGGTTTCGCCATGTTGTCCAGGCTGGTCTCAAACTCCTGGGCTCAAGCAATTCACCCATCTTGGCCTCCCAGAGTGCTGGCATTATAGGAGTGAGCCACTGTACCTGGCCACATAGTCATTTTTCACTCCAAAGAGTGACCTCTTCTTATTAAATGACAATGTTAGTAAATATATATTCACAATGTGCTCAGGCACTGTTCTAAGTACTTTACATGCATTGACTCATTTAAATCTCATATCAACCTCATGAGGTGATATGACTATCATTATCTACATTTCACAGGCAAGGAAAACAGAGAGGCAGAGAGGTTGAGTAACTTGTCCAAGGTCACACACAGTGAGTAACTGGTTGAGTTGGATTTGAACCAAGCAGTTTGGCTCCCTCTATCCTAAGTGCTATGCTGAATTGCTGCTGTATTGGATTTGCAACACAAGAAATCCCTTTTTGTTATACCAGCTTCATATGAGGCTGGTCTCTGGCAGGCAGTAAGGTACAGAAGAAAGTAAAATCTTGTACCTCCCTCTTCAGTGAATTCCCCAACAAAACAAAGGTACAAGCATTCTGGGTTTTGTGAATTGAATGCCATTCTTTTTTTCTCTTTTAAAGAGTAAAAATTATTAGATGCCACTTGTAGCTGGTGAGATGTGTCTGTGATTAAAAGAGAAATTTCAAAACCAGAAAAAAATATGCAAGATGGAAGATAGGAGAAAGAAAAGATAAAATAGGATGATGACAGGATATAAAAATTAAGACAGATTTAAAGCTAAAAACATGGGAATAAAAATGTAGAAAGAATAGGGCAACACTGTAAATCAGCGAATTTTCTAAAATCCACTTTAATTTCTTATTTTTTTTTTAGAGTCTTTCTCTGTCTCCCAGGCTGAAGTGCAATGGCACAATCTCAGCTCACTGCAATCTCTGCCTCCCGGGTTCAACCATAAAATCCACTTTTAAAGTAGCGTTTATGAAATTAAAAAAGAAAATAGGAAAGCACTAGAAAACAAAAAAAAAAATTAAACCTAAAAAGTTAAGCATAATATGTTGATAACATCCCAACAAAATAAAATTAACAGGTAAAATATTTAAAAAGATGACATTTTAAATAGGAACTAGAAGGTAAAAGAGAAATTAAGCTAAGACCTCAGAGGCCAAAGAAAAAGAAATATTCTCATAGGATTTAGATTTTCAAAGTTAAGGCTGGGCGCGGTGGCTGATGCCTGTAGTCCCAGTACTTTGGGAGGCTGAGGCAGGCAGATCACGAGATCAAGAGATCCAGACTATCCTGGCCAACATGGTGAAACCCTGTTTCTACTAAAAATACAAAAATTAGCTGTGCATGGTGGTGCGGACCTGTAGTCACAGCTACTTGGGAGGCTGAGGCAGGAGAATCGCTTGAACCCAGAAGTGAGAGGTTGCAGTGAGCTGAGATCACGCCACTGCACTCCAGCCTGGAGACAGAGCAAGACTCCGTATCAAAAAAAAAAAAAAAAAATTTTAAGAGAAAAAAGAATACTGTATATAGAAAAAAGAAAATGTATTTTTTTAAAAAACATTAAGTTTAAATTGAGAGAAGAGCAAAAATAGACTTTAATCAGACCAAAATTGTATGTTGGAATTAGTGGTCTGGATGGGTGTAGTCGTTGCAGTTGAGGACGCCAAAAACAGTAGATATGGGAATGGTGAGACACCTTTTCTATTCACTATGGCGCTCTCAGCCATGGTGAAGGCCAGGCTCCTGGCACTTTAACATATCCCTCAACAGAACTGGGGCCTCGAAAAGGCCAGCAAATCCCGCTTCACTTTGGTTCTTGGAATGTGTTTGATTCTTAGTTTTTCTTTACCCTTTTTAATAGTCCTTTCATTATCTTTTACTGCCTTTATGATAAAATTATCATGTGAAAGGCAACTAAAATATGTTGAACGAATGTATTCCATCTTATCTCCTTGGAGTTTTGGTGTTTGGTTTGGTTATTACACTTTCACACACACACACCCCACCTTTATCACCTTGACTCATCTCTGAGGTTGCAACACTTGTTATTGACCCTGAGTTGCTTGGTTGTTTGCTTCTTTCACTGTCCTTGGTGGCAGTGGAATTGGGTGGGGAGGAGACAATCCTCAGAACCTGCTCAGGGACTGGATTGTTAGGGTGTGGGCGTGGTGATGAGGGAAAGTGGAGTCAGGGATGACCCCATGGTGTCTGCTTTTGTGACTGAGTAGATGTTAGTCCAGAAGGCTGGGTTAGGGGTGGTGGTTGCTAAGAATTCAGGTCAGGCTGGGACTGAGAGGTTCTGGGGCAACCACAGCTGTGTACAAGCCCTAAACTTCCAGAAAGGCTTGGACTTCATAACAGACTGTTATGGACTAAATGTCTGTGTTCTTTCAAAGTTCATATGTTGAAACCCTAATCCCAGTGTGATGGTATTTGGAGGTGGGGGCTTTGGGAAGTACTTGGGTCATGAGAGTGGAGTTCTTACTAATGGGATTAGTGTTCTTCTAAGAAGAGGCCTGTGAGAGGCCAGCTAGCTAGCCTTCTTCCTATCATGTCACAACAGGACAAGAAGGCCATCTATGAACCAGGAAATGGTTCGCCAGAGATGGAATCTGCTAGTGCCTTGACCTTGGACTTCACAGCTTTGAGAACCACGATAAACAAATTTCTGTTGTTCATAAGCCACTCAATCTATGGTATTGTGTTACAGCACTCCTAAAGGACCAAGATAGCCCACTTGACCCATATTTTGGTGTTTCTAAATTCTTCAGCCATACATTTTGAATTTATTGGTTTTCTGACACAGATAACCTGTCACATCTGTTATGGAGAGATCTGTTGTCTTTCAGAGAATATTACTTCTATCTCTTTTCAGGGAGCTTATTGTAATACTTGTTTCAATAGGAACATACTGAAGTAATGGAGTGAACGAACATATGCTAGTGGGATAAGCCTCTTGCCGCAAGTCTACTCCAGAGTGTGTTGTGATCTTCCTTTAGCCCACGTGAGGAAGCCAGGGCTCATATCACTTAAGAGGGCACAGTGCGCTGGGCGCTGTGGCTCACGCCTGTAACCCCAGCACTTTGGGAGGCCGAGGTGGGCGGCTCACGAGGCCAAGAGATCCAGACCATCCTGGCCAACATGGTGAAACCCCGTCTCTACTAAAAATGCAAAAATTAGCTGGGTGTGGTGGGACGTGCCTCGTGAGCCGAGATTGCGCCACTCCACTCCAGCCTGGCGACAGAGTGAGACTTTGTCCCCCGACCCCCACAAAAAAAAAAGAGGGCACAGTGATATGTCCACCCTAGCCCTGTAGCCTATACAAAGGCAGGCAGCACAGTTTGACAAACGACCAATCAAAATGAGATTTGTCCGTTGAACTTAAGTAAAATAATGGCCTCAGCCCTACTTCCTCTGCTCTTGTCCTTGATCCTCTATTCCTACTTTCAATTATTTTTGGTTTCCTTGGCTTCACCTCCTATTTCTAGTCCTGAAATCTCAGGTTTTCTTTTTATCTTTTTATTTTTTTATTTTTTGAGACGGAGTCTTGCTCTGTCTCCCAGGCTGGAGTGCAGTAGCCCGATCTAGGCTCACTGCACCCTCCACCTCCCAGGTTCAAGCAATTCTCCTGCCTCAGCCTCCCGAGTAGCTGAGGCTACAGGCACCCACCACCATGCCCGGCTAATTTTTTGTATTTTTAGTAGAGACAGGTTTTCACCATGTTGGCCAGGCTGGTCTCGAACTCCTGACCTCAAGTGATCAGCCCGCCTTGGCCTCCCAAAGTGCTGGGATTATAGTCATGAGCCACTGCATCCGGCTACAGATTTTATTTCAATCCTTTGTTCTCTTCCTCTTCTAGGTCTTCCCCTTCCTGTCCCCACTGGCCCCTCTCCTATCCACTGAATCCCTGGACGCCTGACACCCTCAGCCTCCTGTCCTTGCTGGGCTTCCTCTACCCTCTACATTTCAAAGACAAGTTTTGCTGAAATCACAGTTTTCCTGAGGGTTCTAGAAAGGTCTGTGTGAACATTAAAAAACAAAGGTTCCTTGGGTTCATTTAGTCTTTAAGCAAACATTGATTGAGGCCTATGTGTGTGGCAGGTACTGCAGATGCAAAGTTTTCCACCTTCATGGAGCTCATAGTTATTAAGGGGAACCCTGAATTTGCTTAGACTACTGCAACGCACTGGCCGGTGCGGTGACTCACACCTGTAATCCCAGCACTTTGGGACAAGATGGGCGGAAGATTGAGACCATCCTGGCTAACACGGTGAAACCCCGTCTCTACTAAAAATACAAAAATCAGCCGAGAGTGGTGGCACGCGCCTGTAGTCCCAGCTACTCAGGAGGCTGAGGCAGGAGAACTGCTTGAACCCAGGAGGCGGAGGTTGCAGTGAGCCGAGATCGCACCATTGCACTCCAGCCTGGGCGACAGAGCGATAGTCCGTCTCAAAAAAAAAAAAAAAAAAAAAAAAAAAAAAAAAAAAGAGAGAGAGAGAAATATAGGCACAATTTAATGCATCTCTTTTCCTTGTTCAATATGGAGCATACGGTGATGGACTCCATACAGACTCAAGCATCTGTCCACATTGTATTCCCGAAGTTTGATCCCTACCCTGCCCTGCCCTCCCGTCTTTCCTTCCCTCTCTCTTTTTTTTTTTTTCTGGAGTGCAATGGTGCGATCTCGGCTCACTGCAACCTCCGCCTCCCGGGTTCAAGCGATTCACCAGCCTCAGCCTCCTGAGTAGCTGGGATTACAGGCATGTGCCACCACGTCTGGCTAATTTTTTATTTTTAATAGGGACGGGGTTTCTCCATGTTGGTCAGGCTGGTCTCGAACTCCCGACCTCAGGTGATCCGCCCGCCTCGGCCTCCCAAAGGGAAGTTTGATTTTTCTATGGTCACCAATGGACACTTGATCTCCATAGCTTGAGAATGGCGGCCATCCCCTCACTGGCATTCTTTCCTCTTGTGCTCTCCCGAACGTTCTGGCTGCTCTTTGGATTTCCTTTTCCTTTGCTCACATCTACAATATTGGTGTTTCCTAGGTCCCGTACTTAACGATTGTCTCCTCTCAACGCGCTTCCCTGGGCGGGCTGAACTGTCGGGGGCTTTCTCAACTGCGCTTCCTCTCTCACCTGAAACCCTCTTCCCAACCCTTTCTACTAGGTCGACGTCTCCAACATCAGCTGCTCCCCACCCGTGTCTGGGTGGGCCCCTTGGGCAGGCTCCCCTAGTCTCCTTTCCTTCGATCATCCCCACGTGCGGGACGTCATCTGCTTGCTCTTCCATCAGCCTCACATCCTGAGGGCAGGGACCATGCGGGGGTTGTCCATCTCTGTATCCCCAGTGCCAGCACTGCACCTCGCCCCAAGCAGTTGTCCAATAAATGAGCAGTGAGTAAATGAAAGAATGAGCAAAGCCTTGTAACAGGAAAGGGGCCGGCGGCGTCTGCCGTGCAAGACCTGGCCCAGTGGAGCAGAGCCTGGAGGTTCAGGAGCCGGGTCTGGAAGGCTCCTGCCGGTGGAAGAGGGGCCCGGAGCCAGCCGGCGCCTGGCACAAGGCGTCTCAGAGGCCGCCCACTGGGAGCCAACCGTTGCAGCCAGTTCTCCCCGCGAGCGAGGCCGGAGAAGGCGCGGCGGCCCCTGGCCTGGCCATTTCGCCCTTGTCGCAGCTGAACCGCCGACTACGAGCTCCTGCACCGCGCACACGCCCCGCGCGCTTCGCTCTCGGCCTCGCCCGGCCACCGTCGCTCTCTAGAACGCCGCGCCCGTGACCCGGAAGAGCATTCTCCTTAGCAACTGCGGGACTGCGGCGGCGCCGGCCTCCGGGGAGAAACGGTGAGGCCCTCACTCGCCTGCCCCCTGCACCGCCTAGTGCTGCACGACCCCCTCGGGACCGACCCGGGGTCTGGCCTCTGGGGGGCTCCGCGGCGCTTCGCCCGGCACCTGTGGTGGCGGCCCGGGACGAGCGTCTTCCGCCTCTGGCGTTGCTCCCCGGCCCACGCGTCTTCCCTGTCCCGCATCTCCCTCAATGTCCCCAGCTACCCACTCTCCGCTCCTGACCGACCCGGCCTCCCAGGCCGCGCTTATAGCGCCGGGGCCCTTGTAGCCTAGGATGGCGTGAGGGGAGCGAGACCAGAATTAGAGCCTGTTGCTGTAGAGAGGACGCCTCCCGAGGCTCGGGTCACCTGTGGACGCGTTCTCTAGGGTCTTGATCGAGATGTTCAGGACTGGCAGGGATGGGGAGCCTCGGGAATCTTGAAGGGCAGCCGCTTAATTATAACATGTTCTTGACGTTTGCGCTTTCCACAGTGATGCACTTTATCTGCTTTATTGATCATAGAGAGTCTTTTTTTTTTTTAATAAACTTTTAGATATGGGGGATACGCATGCAGGTTAGTCACATGGGTATATTGCACCCAGGTATTGAGCATAGAACCCAGTAGGTAGTTTTTCAACCCACATCCCCCATCTCTCCCCTCCTTCCAGTAGTCTACAGTGTCTACCGTTACCTTTTTTTTTTTTTTTTTTTTGAGACGGAGTCTCATTCTGTCGCCCAGGCTAGAGTGCAGTGGCGCGATTCGGCTCACTGCAAGCTCCGCTTCCTGGGTTCACGCCATTCTCCTGCCTCAGCCTCCCGAGTAGCTGGGACTACAGGCGCCTGCCACCCCGCCCGGCTAATTTTTTTGTATTTTTAGTAGAGACAGGGTTTCACCATGTTAGCCAGGATGGTCTCGATCTCTTGACCTCGTGATCCGCCTGCCTTGGCCTCCCAAAGTGCTAGGATTACAGGCGTGAGCCACCGCACCCGGCCGACTGTTCCCATGTTTATGCCCATGTGCGCTCAATGTTTCTACTCCCACTTGTAAGTGTGCTCAATGTTTAGCTCCCACTTATAAGTGAGAACGTGTGGTGTTTAGTTTTCTGTTCTTGTGCTAATTCGTTTAGGATTATGGCCTCCAGCTCCATCTGTGCTGCTGTAAAGGACATGATATCTTCCTTTTTTTGTGGCTGCATAGTATTCCATCATGTACATCCACATTTTTTTTGTCCAGTCCACCATTGATGGTCACCTAGGTTGATTCTGTGTGTTTGCTATTGTGAATAGCTCAGCCGTGAACATACAACTGCATATGTCTTTTTGGTATAATGGTCTGTTTTCCTTTGGTTATATACCCAACAATGGGATTGCTGGGTGAAATGGTGGCTCTTTAAGTTCTTTGAGAAATCTCCAAACTGCTTTCCACAGTGGCTGAACTAATTTACATTCCCACCAACAGTGTTTAAATGTTGCCTTCCCAAGGGAGCCTAATGAGGATCTGTTGTTTTTTGACTTTTTGATAATAGCCATTCTGACTGGTGTGAGATGGTATTTCATTGTGGTTTTGATTGGCATTTCTCTGATAATTAGTCATGATCATGTTTTCCATATGTTTGTTGGCTGCTTGTATGTCGTGGTCTTTTCTTTTTGTATTTCTTCTGGGAAGTGTTCATGTCCTTTGGCCATTTTTAAAAATGGGCTTATTTGTTTTTTGCTTGTTGATTTAAGTTCCATAGGGATTCTGGATATTGGACCTTTGTCAGATGCATAGTTTGTGAATATTCTCGCCCATTTTGTAGGTTGTCTGTTTAATCTGTTGATAATTTCTTTTGCTGTGCAGAAGCTCTAGTTTAATTAGTTCCAACTTGTCAATTTTTGTTTTTGCTGCAGTTGCTTATGGGGACTTAGCCAAAAATTTGCCAAAGTCAGTGTCAAGAAGTGTATTTCCTGGGTTTTCTTCTAGGATTTTTATAGCTCGAGGTCTTTTATTTTATTTTGAGACAGGGTCTCACTGTCACCCAGGCTGGAGTGCAGTGGCGTGACTGCAGCTCACTGCAGCCTCGATTTCCCAGGCTCAAGTGATCCTCCCACCTCAGCCTCCCGAGTAGCTGAGACTACAGGTGCGCACTACCACGTTCGGCTAATTTTTGTATTTTTTATGGAGATGTGGTTTTTACCATGTTGTCAGGCTGGTCTCTGACTCCTAGGCTCAAAAGATCTTGCCTGCCTCAGTTGCCCAAAGTGCTGGAATTACAGGCATGAGCTACTGTGCCTGACTGAGGTCTTTGCATTTAAATCTTTAACCCATTATGTATATCATGAAATATATACAGTTTTATATCTTCTGCATATGGCTAGTTAGTTATCCCAGCACCATTTATTGAATAGGGAGTCCCTTCTCCATTTGTTTTTTGTCAGTTTGTTGAAGATCATATGGTTGTAGGTGTGTGGCTTTATTTCTGAGTTTTCTGTTCTGTTCCATTGTTCTATAGGTGTGAGACTCATTTAATTGTACATCTTGAACTGATCCTTTTTTGGGGCATTTGCTTCCCAGTTGTGAGTGAGGTGTGGTTAGTATATTCTGTAGCTTAGATTTTTGTGTCTTACAAGTTTTCTGCAGAAGGAAATCTTCCCGGGACTGACTAGGTTTGAGGTTTGAGAAATATTTCAAGTGAAATTTGCTACATTGAAGAAAGTAGGAGCAGGTGTTGTTAATAGCATGGACTTACACTTCAGAAGACACTATGGCACTGGAAAACCTCCCCTGATTTAAGTTTGAATGAGCTGTACTAAGAAAACTGTAAGCCTTATTTGAACATGGTTGGATAACGACTTTATTTTTAATCTGATGATGATGGAGCTAAAACTGAGGCGTGTGAACCGTTTTTGGAAATGACATTATTTGGGAGTAAAATGTGGGAGTTTCTATATCAAAATTCATTTAAAACTATAATTTCATTCCAATTTAATAACTATTTATTAAGCATCTACAGCATTATACACTTTAAAGGATATAAAAGAAATAAAAGTGCACACATGAAATTATTAGGAAAGCAATATAATGGACATTTGTTTAAATGCAAAATATGTGGTACAGATATTAAGTGCTGTAGTAGGTCAGAGGGTGGAGAAATCATTTCTGGATTAAATGGGACTTGATTTGTCTCTAAAGTACAGATATAATTTGTATTTGTATTGGAGAGGACAGGAAGTCCTAATTCCTTTCCTTATATTCTTAGGAGTTTGGGAAATAGTTCCATGTGGCATTTCAAAGTTCTTATTTAATGCTTTCAGGTCACTTGATTTGTGATCTATTTCTTTCAAATAGTCTTAGTACAAATCTATATGACATTTTTCCTGTTTGAGATCTAAAATAGTGAAGTTACTAGCTGAGGGCTTTGCCACTTAGAGTTTCTTTGCTTCTGCATTTGGTGTTAGGTTTATATGAAACACCACAGTTTAAGTAGTTACTGTTTCATTCATGCTCAAGAGTCTTGTGAAATGTTGCTCTTTTTTATTTGACTGGTATTTCTGAAGTGCTTCCTATGTAGCAGCGATGGTATCAGGAATTACCAAAAACAACTGTTACTTAGCAACCAGTAGGTATGCTTTATATAAGGAGAGTGTGTGTGTTTAGCCTATCAGCCTTTGATGCTCAGCATTTGCCTTGAGACATTGAAGGCCAGAGCAATTTATGTAGACATCTGAAATGACTTTTTTTTTTTTTTTGAGTTTAATGTTTAATAAGGGGACTCAATTGCTTTGGGCATCCACCAAAGATACATTTGTGAAGATGATCAAACTTTTAAGTCCTCTTAAAAGATGTTTTGTTGCTTTCTTATAGACTTAGTGTTCATTTATTCACTTAATCATCAAATATAATATTTGAGTGCTTACTTGGTACTAGGCACTATGCTTGGCCTTGGAGATGGGGGAGAGTGAGTGCACATATGATCTCTGTCCTCAGCAGATGATACTCAAATAATCACACAAATGCAAAACTATGGCTCTGACAAGTGTTTTAGAGAAATCACTGAAATGACATTTTAACTGATGTCTACAAGATGCACAGGAAGAGAACAGTGCTCTAATCAAAGCAGACCCTCTGATGCCACGTCCGTGTTGCCCTGGCTGGAGTGCAGTGGTGAGATCACGGCTTACTGTGGCCTCGACCTTCTGGGCTCAAGCGATCCTCCTGCTTCAACCTCCCAAAGTTCTGGGATTATAGATGTAAGCCACCATGCCCAGCCTGTCCTTTTATTTTATCCTTCAAAAAGTTTTTGTTTTACAGAAGGAGTTTCATGAAACGAAATGCTATTGAGCATGAGTAAAAGTAAAACTGGGCCTGGAATGAGTGGATAGATCCCTCTGAGGTCTGGCCATCGATACCATTTTTGGTGATGTCAGGGAGTGGAGACTTGACCAGAATTCTTCTTTTTCTTTTTTCTTTTTTCTTTTTTTTGAGACGGAGACTTACTCTGTTGCCCGGGCTGGAGTGCAGTGGCACGATCTCAGCTTACTGCAACCTCCGCCTTGTGGGCTGAAGTGATTCTCCAGCCTCAGCCTTGGGAGTAGCTGGGACTGCAAGCTCACGCCACCACGCCTGGCTAATTTTTTGTATTTTAAGTAGAGACGGGGTTTCACCATGTTGGCGAGGCTGGTCTCAAACTCCTGACCTCAAGCAATCCACCCGCCTTGCCCTCCCAAAGTGCTGGGATTACAGACGTGAGCCACTGTGCCTGGCCTTTTTCAGACAGAATCTCACTCTGCTGCCCAGGCTGGAGTGCAGTAGTGTGATCATAGCTCACTGTAACCTTGAACTCCCAGGCTCGAGTGATCTTCCCACCTGAGCCTCTTGAGTAGCTGGGTCTACGGGCATGAGCCACCATGCCCAGCTAGTTAAAAAACTTTTTTTTTTTTTTTTTTTTTTTTTTTTGTGGAGACAGGGTCTTGCTGTGTTGCTCAGGCTTGTCTGAAACTCTTGGCCTCAAGTGATCCTCCTGCCTCAGCCTCTCAAATATTGGAGTTACAGGCATGAATCACTGTGCCCATCCCAGAAATCTTGTTGTCTTTATTAAACTGAGAGTGGTGGTAGAATGGCAGAAGATGCTCCTTTTTGTCATGTAACATGAAGTAGAAGGATTTGAAGGGTTTTTCGTATAGAAGGTATTTTATTTGGAACCATAGCAAGAACTTGATGCCTTAGAGTAGTTATTACGTGACCAGTTATGTTGAGGCAAGACTTGATGAAGTTTAGTCAACTGTTAGTCCACCTACTTTTGATTTCTTTCTTGCCCTAATAACAGGCTGCCTCTGGGATGTACTAATGATGACAGATGAGACACTGGTCACACTGGTAGGAAGGGACTTCATGTGGTGCAAAGTACCTTGAAATTATCTCTGATGAAATCATGAGGGGAGAAGGGCTGATGAAGTACCCTGCCCTCAGTAAAGTATTGGTGGAGTGTCTGGTAGACACTGAGAGGTTGTGTGACCCAAACCGGATGAGGCAGGAAGTTATATAATGCTAATTGAAGAATTCTGCATTATAAGTTCCTTTTTGGTCCTCCTCTAATGAAATTGGATTGTTTCTATTTCCCATTAGGCTTTGATGAGGAAAAGTTTGTGGTGATTATCTAGATGCTGAGGGATTCAGAGAGAAGCCCCAAACATTTCTGTTTAACTTCATTTTTTTAGAGACCAGCTTTCCACATGGGAAATAGTTGCCTCTTTCTCTGATGTCTGCCATGGTTAGCTTTAATCACTTTTAAAAGGTTGAATGCAAAACTCAAGCAACAGTTATACCAAGAAGGAGTTATTATTATTTTTGTTTAATCCTTTTACTTATGGCACAGTATTAAACAAGGTCAGAAATTTACATGTTTCTTTTTAATTTTAGTTAAGTTTTGTAAATGAAAAAAAGAATTGTTCTGAGATTTTTTTGTTGAAATAATGCATTTATTTTCTTTATGTTTCACTGAATTTTTGCCAGTTCAAATCAGTCTTTTATAATAGTTTGCAAGTAAGGATGCCTTATAAGTTTTATGACTGAAATATGTCTTATTAACAAAAAACAATTTTTAATAAATGAATTAGGGCCCAATTTGTGTTGTGTAGGATTATTATTGGTTAAGACCATATTTTTAAGGCTGATTTATTGAGGTATAGTTGCCAGGTTATAAACTCTAAAGTGTACAATTTGTTAAGTTTTGACATATGTGTGTACTTGTAAGACTATCATCACAAACAGGACATTGATCATATCTATTATGCCCAAAGCTGTTTTCATACCCCTGACTCCCTGATCCCTATCCCAGATAACTGATTTTTTTTTTTTTTTTTTTGAGACAGAGTCTTGCTCTGTCACGCAGGCTGGAGTGCAGTGGCATGATCTTGGCTCACTGCAAGCTTCGCCTCCCAGTTCATACCATTCTCCTGCCTCAGTCTCCCCAGTAGCTGGGACTACAGGCACCCGCCACCATGCCCAGCTAATTTTTGTATTTTTAGTAGAGACAGGGTTTCATTGTGTTAGCTAGGATGGTCTTGATCTCCTGACCTCGTGATCCGCCCACCTCGGTCTCCCAAGTGCTGGGATTACAGGCGTGAGCCACTGCGCCTGGCCTAACTGATGTTTTTATCACTGTACATTAACTTTCATTTCCTAGAATTTCCTCTTATTTTATATAAATGGAACCACACAATATGTAGTTATCCTTCTTTCACTCAGCATAATTGAGAGTCATCCCTGTTGTTAAGTGTATTAGTAGCTGATTCCTCTTTATTGCCGAGTAATATTGCATTGTATGGATGTACCTCAGTTTATTAATACATTTACCTACCAATGGACATGTTGGTTGTTTCCAGTTTTAGTTATTAACAAATAAGGCTTCTATAAAAATTTGTTTACAAGGCTTTGTATGGACATATGTTTTTATTCCTCTTGGTTAAATACCTAGGAGTAGAATGGCTGGATCATATAATAGGTATATGCTTAACCTTTAAGAAAACTGTCAATGTTTAGTTATCCTTAAGTATTTCATAGTTTTTGGTGCTATTTGATATGGTTTGGTTTTAGGTCCCCACCCAAATTTCATGTTGAATTGTAATCCCTACGTGTTGAGGGAGGGAAGTAACTGGATTATGGGGCTGGTTTCCCCCATGCTGTTCTTGTAATAGTGAATTCTCACAAGATCTGATGGTTTCATAAATGGTAGTTTTTCCTTTGTTCTCACATGCTCTCTCACTTGCCTGCTGCCGCCGTGTAAGACATGCCTATTTCCTCTTTCACCATGATTATAGTTTCCTCGGTCTTTCCCAGCCGTGTGGAACTGAGTCAATTAACCCTCTTTCCTTTATAAATTACCCAGTCTTGGGTATTTCTTTCTATCAGTGTGAGAATGGACTAATACACTATTAAAATTATATTTTTAAAATTTATATTTCTGATTGACACTAGTATATAGAAATATGATTGATTTTTTTACATTAATCTTCTCTGTCAATCTGGCTAAGCTCACTTAGTTCTTATTAGTCCTAGACCTTTTTTTTTTTTTTTTTTTTGAGATGGAGTCTTGTTCTATTGCCCAGGTAGGAGTGCAGTGGCGCAATCTTGGCTCACTGCAACCTCTACCTCCCAGGTTCAAGCAATTCTTCTGCCTCAGCCTCCTGAGTAGCTGGGATTACAGGTGTGTGCCACCACGCCCGGCTAATTTTTGTATTTTCAGTCGAGACGGGGTTTCACCATGTTGGCCAGGCCAGCCTCAAACTCCTGATCTCAAATGATCTGTCTGCCTCAGCCTCCCAAAGTGCTGGGATTACAGGTGTGAACCACTGCGCCTGGCGTCCTAGAGCTTTTTAATAGATTCCATTGGATTTTCTATGTAAAGATTATGTCATCTGTGAATACAGTTTTAATTCTTCCTTTCCAGGCTTTTATTTCTTTTTCTTATCTCACTGGCTGCAATCCCCAAGTAACAATGTTAAATAGAGATGGTGAGAGCAGATTACTTGTCTTGTTTCTTCTCTTAGGGAGAAAGCATTTAGTCTTTCACCATTTGTATATGCATTTTATCACTGGAGAAGTTTTCTTCTATTTCTAGTTTACTGAGATTTTTTTTTTTTCGAGAGTGAACATTGGATTTTGTTAAGTGCTTTTTCTGAATCTACTGTGATGATCATATGATTTTTTTTTTTTTTCGAGACAGGGTCTTGCTCTGTTTTCCAGGCTGGACTGCAGTGGCATGACTGTGGTTCACAGTAGCCTTGACCTCTGGGGCTCAAGCAGTCCTCCTACCTTAGCCTCCCAAGTAGCTGGGACCACAGACATACTACACCTGGCTGATTTTTGTTTGTTTGTTTGTTTTTTAGTAGAGATGAGGTCTTGTTATGTGGTCGAGGCTGGCCTTGAACTCCTGAGCACAAGCAGTCCTCCCACCGTCACCTCTTAAAGTGTTGGGATTACAGGTGTGAGCCACTGCACCCAGCCACTTTTCATTTGTTAATATGGTGAAATATCACATCGATTTTCAAATACAGCCATTTGTTGCCTAACAATGGAGATGCATTCTGAGAAATGCATTGTTAGGTAATTTTGTTGTGCAAACCTCATAGAGTGTACTTTCACAAATCTAGATGTTGTAGCCTACTACACACCTAGGCTATATGGTAAAGCCTGTGGTGCTTAGGCTACAAACCTGTACAGCATGTGACTGCATTTAATACCATAGGCAATTGTAATAGAATGCTAAGTATTTATGTATCTAGATGTATCTATACATAGAAAAGGTACAGTAAAAATACAATATAAAAGATAAAAAAATGGTACACCTGTATAGGGCATTGACCATGAATGGAAGTTGCAGGCTTGGAAGTTGCTCGGGTGAGTCAGCGAGTGAGTGGTGAATGAGTGTGAAGGCCGAGGACATTACTGTGCACTACTGTCGACTTTACAAACACAGTACACTTAAGCTATACTGAATTTATAGAAAACATTTTTCTTTCTTCAATAATAAATTAACCTTAGCTTACTGTGATTTTTTAACTTTATAAACTTTAATTTTTTATGATATTTTGATTCTTATAATAATACTTAGCTTAAAACACAAACACGTTGTACAGCTGTACAGAAATACTCTATGTCCTTATTCTATAAACTTTTTTCTATTTATTACTTTTTAAAATTTTTTGTTAAAAACTAAGACACAAACACACACATTAGCCTAGGCCTACATAGAGTCAGGGTCATCAGTATCACTCTCTTCCACCTTGACATCTTGTCCTACTGAAAAGTCTTCAGGGGCAGTACATGCATGGAGCTGTCATCTCCAGTAACAGTGCCTTCTTCTGGATACCTCCTGAGGGACCTGCTTGAGGCTGTTTTACAGTTAACATTTTACAGTTAAATTACTTATTTGATTTCCAAATTGTACTTTAGGTTTGGAGGTGTGTGTACAGGTTTGTTACGTGGGTAAATTTTGTGTTGTCGGGGTTTGGTGTACAGTTTATTTTGTCATTTTTTTTTTGAGACAGAGTCTCAGTCTTTCGCCAGGCTGGAGTGCAGTGGCGCAATCTGGCTCACTGCAACCTCTGCCTGCAACCTCTGCCTCCTGGGTTCAAGTGATTCTCCTGCTTTAGCCTCCCGAGTAGCTGGGACTACAGGTGCGTGCCACCCCACCCAGCTCATTGTTTGTTTGTTTGTTTGTTTGTTTTTTGAATGGAGTCTCGCACTCTCGCCCAGGCTGGAGTGCAGTGGCGCCATCTCGGCTCACTGCAAGCTCCGCCTCCCAGGTTCACGCCATTCTCCTGCCTCAGCCTCCTGAGTAGCTGGGACTACAGGCGCCCGCCACCACCCCTGGCTAATTTTTTGTATTTTTAGTAGAGACGGGTTTCACCATGTTAGCCAGGATGGTCTCGATCTCCTGACCTTGTGATCCGCCTGCCTTGGCCTCCCAAAGTGCTGGGATTACAGGCGTGAGCCACCGCACCCTGCCCAGTTTTTGTATTTTTAGTAGAGACGGGGTTTCACCGTGTTGGCCAGGATGGTCTCAAACTCCAGACCTCGTGATCTGCCTGCCTCCGCCTCCCAAAGTGCTGGGATTACAGGTGTGAGCCACCACGCCCGGCCCATCTTTTTTAAATAAGTAGGAGTGGCCAGGCACGGTGGCTCACGCCTGTAATCCCAGCACTTTGGGAGGCCGAGGCAGATGGATCACAAGGTCAAGAGATTGAGACCATCCTGGCCAACATGGTGAAACCCTGTCTCTACTAGGAATACAAAAATTAGCAGGGCGTGGTGGTGTGCACCTGTAATCCCAGCTACTCAGGAGGCTGTGGCAGGAGAATTGCTTGAACCTGGGAGGCGGAGGTTGCAGTGAGCCGAGATCGCGCCACTGCACTCCAGCTTGGCTACAGAGCGAGACTCGGTCTCAAAAAATAAAAAAATAAAAAAATAAATAAAAATAAAAAATAGGAGTATACTCTAAAATAATGATGAAAGTATGGTAAATACATAAAGCAGTAACATAGCCACTTATTATCAAGTATTGCATACTGTATGTAATTGTATCTGCCATACTTTTATATGAGACTGGCACCACAGTAGACTCATTTACACCAGCATCAACATGACTAGTGGGTTGTCCTACAGTGTTGGGATGGCTGTACTGTCACCAGGTGTTAGGAATTTTTCAGCTTCCCTATAATCTTATGGGACTGCCATAGCATATATGTCTGTCATTGACTGAAATGTCCTTATGGAATGCAATGCATGACTGTATTAAAAGTAACCTTTCTTTTTTCTTTTTGAGATGGAATCTCGCTCTGTCACCCAGGCTGGAGTGCAGTGGTGCAATCTCAGCTCACTGCAACCTTTGCCTCCTGGGTTCAAGCGATTCTCCTGCCTCAGCCTCCCGAGTAGCTGGAACTACAGGTGTGTGCCACCAGGCCTGGCTAATTTTTCTATTTTTAGTAGAGATGAGGTTTTACCATGTTGCCCAAGCTGGTCTCAAACTCCTGAGCTCAGGTGATCTGCCCACCTCGGCCTCTCAAAGTGCTGGGATTACAGGCGTGCGCCACCATGCCTGGTCCTAAAAGTAACCTTTCATTCCTGGGATAAACCCCACTTGATTCTGCCATATTCTTATTCTATTTATATATTGTTGCAATTGATTTCCTAAAATCTGGTTTAAAAAATTTGCATTTCTGTTTATGAATGATACTGGTTTGAACTGTGTCTTGTAATATCTTTGTTTTTGATATCAGGGTAATGCTGGAAACCTTGAATGAATTGGAAAATGTTCCTTTTCTTCGGTTTTCTGGAACAGTTTGCATAGAACTGGTATAGTTTCCTTAAATGTTCAGTGGAATTTACCAGTGAATCCATCTGGTCTCAAGTTTTCTTTGTGGAAAAGTTTTTAACTGCAAATTCAATTCCTTTGTGCCATATAAGGCTATTAAAGTTATCTATTACTTGAATGAACTTAACACACTTTTCAGAAGATCCGTATGTATATATTTACATGTTTATACACACACACACACGTATATATTTTTGTAAAAGTCTTGAAAGAAAGAGAGAATCAAACAAAATACATAGAAACAAATGAGCTGGACATACAGATAAAGCTGTGATTCACCCAGAACTTAAAAACAAATCACAAATTTCATAGTTTAATATTGGGACAGAAGCAAAACAACAAACAAATAATACATTTTCCCACTTCAGTAATAAAATATGGGAAGACCTGACTATGAGGGTAGAGATCAAGGCTAAATAAAGCTTTATTTATTTACATTAAAATATAATTTTATTTTTATAGAGACAGGGTCTCACTGCGTTGCCCAGGCTGGTTTTGAACTCCTTCAGCTCAAGGGATCCTCCTGCGTAGACCTCCCAAAGTGTTGGGATTACAGGTGTGAGCCACCACACCCAGCCAAAAGCTTTAAATCATTGGTGATTATTACAACCTGCAACCCGGGCTACATATGTTACTGGGAGCTGATTACTCCTGTATCTCACTGCAGCATAGAGTTTAGTTATGGCTTTTCCCCACAGTATTGTGAGTTTAATGTGGAGAACTGTGAAGAAAAACAAAAGAAACGCCAACTAATAATTACGACAACTATAACAACAACCACAATAATAATAATTAATAATAAACCCCTAAGGGATGTATGAGCTGGTTTTAATTAAGTAGACCAAGAGATATTGGTTCTGACTTGCATTCATCTCTACAGTAAATAAAACCTTGTTTTTAAAAAGCTTCACATGTTCCTAATACAGTTAAAAAATATATATATATATACTTTAACCTTTTTCCTTTCATATGCAAAGATGTTACTTTTCATTATCTCAAGAATATCTTCCTTTGAAGTCTGTGAGGGTGGATTTCAGCCACCAGAAATTGGTGAAGTCGGGGACAAGGGGGTGTGCTTGTCTCTGTGTGCACAAGTCTAAGTAAAAGAGGAGCACATAGGGGCCAAAAAGGGACAGGGGAGGGAAGTTGGAGCAGAAGGACACCTCCCTAGGGGAAGGCAAGAGGCTCTAAGTCGTGGAGCAAAAACATGGGTCCCTGGCAGCAGACTGGCTGGAATAGCCTCAAGGTCTCAGCTGTCAATTTTTTTTTCAGTCTTTTTTCCTTCTTTGTTTCATTTTGGATAATTTCTCTTGCTACATCTTGAAGTTCCTAATTTTTTTTTCCTGTGGTGTCTAATCTGCTGTTGTCCCATTCAGTGTATTTTTCATCTCAGTTGACATGGTTTTTATCTCTAGAAGTTTAATTTGGATATATATATATTTTTTAATATCCCAGGTCTCTTAACATAGCCAGTCTTTAGCTTCTTGAACATATGGAATACAATTCTTTAAAAAAAATTTTTTTGACATAACTGTCTCCTCAAACATATATGTATTTATTTACTTAGAAATGCTGGGATTTGGAGATGTTAGAATCAATAATGCTTATATTTCTTGATTGTAAACGCTATCAGAACATAAAGCTATTCAAATTATAAGTGATAAAATGATGTATTATAATCTTCTGATCTCTTAGGCTAATAGAATAAACAAATCATCTCTTAAAAATACAGTAAAGTGATATAGTATTCAGAGAAGTAATTACTAATGTTATTTATTTAGAAAACATATATGCCCTTCAGACTATTGTATCCGTTTGGTTGCTTTCCTTTTATAAAGGAAAGTCTTCAATACAATACAATAATTATTGAAAAATGAGTAGTTTTATCGTTTGTCTCACCATAATTTAACAAATACTTGGGTATAGAGTTGAACTGGTTTATTTACTGTTTACACTTTTGAACGGCATTCAATTAAGGTTAGTTTTAGTAAAGATCTTAGAATCTCAGATGGGACTTTTCAGCTTTAGGAAATTGGAATGTGTCCCTGGACTATGCCCATGCCAGAGTGCCAAGCTAAAAGAATGTAGGAAACCTCTGACCAGGCCCTTCAGGGGACTCTGTGCAAAATAATGAGGTCACTAGCATGAAGAGCTCTGGACTCTGAGGCAGTTGGAACAGGATTCTATAATTTCTTTCCAATATTATTATTATATATTATATCTCTTTGAGGCTAAGAATCCAGGGAAGGGAAAGCAGAAATGGGGTTGCTCAACTGAGAGGTTAAAAAAAAGATGAGGGATGGGCCGGGCGCCATGGCTCACGCCTGTAATCCCAGCACTTTGGGAGGCTGAGACAGGCGGATCATGAGGTCCGGAGATTGAGACCATCCTGGCTAACATGGTAAAACTCCATCTCTACTAAAAAAATGCAAAAAAGTTAGCCAGGCGTGGTGGCAGGCACCTGTAGTCTCAGCTACTTGGGAGGCTGAGACAGGAGAATGGCGTGAACCCAGGAGGCAGAGCTTGCAGTGAGCTGAGATTGCGCCACTGCACTGCAGCCTGGGCGACAGAGCGAGACTCCGTCTCAAAAAAAAAAAAAAAAAAAAAAAGATGAGGGATGAAGGACCAGAAGTTAGAAGAAGGAAGAGCAGTCTTGCAAGCTTGAGGGAGTGAGGAGAGGGATGTGGTTAGAGAAAGAAAGCTCCTTTAGAGGCCCTGGAGGTAATGCTGTTCTGGAATACAATTCTAATAACTTACTTTCCTGTTCTTTATTCTCACTTATTTCTATGTTCTCATTCCCAGTCCTCCTCCTTCTCTCTCTCTCTCACTCTCTTTTTCTCTCCTCTTTCTCTCTTAGACATACACACACACATACACACACACACACACACCCCTGTTTAAGAAGTGAATATGAATATGGAAAGCAGATGAGAAGGGAGGTTGGATTGAATTGTGGAGTATTTATTTCAGTTTTTATTTCAATAGTTTTAGGGGTACAAGAGGCTTTCTTTACATGGATGAATTGCATAGTGGCGAAGTGTTGGCTTTTAGTGTACCCATCACCCCTATAGTGTACATTACAACTCTTTTCTATTTAACTACTGTATGCTTCTGATCCAGGGAAGATATCTTTTAAAATTTCCTTTAATTTCCTAATACAGATCCTTCTTGACTTCTGATGGCGTTGCATTCCAATAAACCCATCATAAGTTGAAAATGTCATAGATTGGGCCAGGCGCGTTAGCTCACGCCTGTAATCCTAACACTTTGGGAGGCTGAGGCGGGCAGATTGCTTGAGCTCAGGAGTTTGAGACCAACCTCGGTAACGTGAAACCTGTTTCTACCAAAAATACAAAAAATTAGCTGGGTATATGGTGGTGCGTGCCTATAGTCCCAGCTACTTGGGGGGCTGTGGTGGGAGGATCCCTGGAGCCTGGGAGGTGGAGGTTGTAGTGAGCTGAAATCTCACCCCTGTACTCCAGCCTAGGTAACAAAGTGAGACCCTCTCTCAAAAAAAAAAAAAAAAAAATTACAAATTGAAAATGATTGTAATACACCTAACCTACTGAACATCATAGCTTAGCTTAGCCTACCTTAAATGTGTTCAGAACACTTACGTTAGCCTAAAGTTTGGCAAAATCATTTAACACGAAGCCTTTTTTTTTCTTTTTTTGAGACAGAGTCTCGCTCTGTTGCCCAGGCTGGAGTACAGTGGCGCGATCTTGGCTCACTGCAGGCTCCGCCTCCCGGGTTGATGCCATTCTCCCGCCTCAGCCTCCCGAGTAGCTGGGACAACAGGCGCCCGCCACCACGCCCAGCTAATTTTTTGTATTTTTAGTAGAGATGGGGTTTCACCATGTTAGCCAGGATGGTCTCGATCTCCTGACCTCGTGATCCGCCCGCCTCAGCCTCCCACGCCTGGGATTACGGGCGTGAGCCACCGCGCCCGGCCACACAAAGCCTTTTTTATAATAAAGTGTTGAATACCTCATGTAACTTATTAAATACTGCACTGAAAGTGAAAAACTGGTCATGGGGTCCTTGAAGTACAATTTTACTGAATGAGTATAGCTTTTGCACCATTGTAAAGTTGAAAAATTATAAGTTGAACCATCATAAGTTGAGGACCGTCTGTCTGTACAATCTTATATATAATTAATTCAGAGGTTTATTGATTGATTGATAACATTTTCATGCTGTAGCACCCTTAGTTCTACTTTATTAGCACTTGTGATTGTATTGTTTATTGTATAAGAAGTCTTAAATCCTGTGTTCATAAAATTCCTTCCAAAGAAGTCAGCATACTTCATGCTAATTAATTTATTGATTGTCTCAGCCTTTGGCTTTTACCATACCCAAAGAGTATCCCACTTCCTCAGGCATCCAGGATCCTGCCTCAGCTTAAGGGTCATTGTGTGATCTTGTACTGTGCTAATGAAAGGAACACTCAGATTATAGTATTGTGGGCAGAGCCCAGGCCTGATTCTCGGGGACTTCGAAACTTCTGGCCAGTAGGAAGGAATACATGTGACACTGTCCTTGAACTCAAAACTACCCACCACATGTAGAATTTGCTCTGACACTGCAAATACTCAATTGGACTCAGTGTAATATTTGTATCTCAAAGGAATTGAAAGCTGAGATTTCAAATGGGTTTCATGGAATTTTGATCAGTTAGAAAATAATTAATGGAAAAATATCTAGCTGTTAAAATTGCATCGTTCTTCTTGCAATGCTTTTAATTGTGTTACACATGTTTTTTGTTTTTATTCTTGAGTTCTGGTCTGAAGTGATTGTCAGTGGTTTGTGTTTGATCAGAAGATCCATTGCCCTTTCTTGTATCCCTGCCCTACCTCCATGAGTCTCCTTGTGATACAACTTCAGAAGAAAAAATGAAAATCGAGGTTTTTGTTAACTCCTAGAAGGTGATAGAAGGACATGACAGAACCTGGCAGATTTTCAGTGGAAAAGATTGAGTCTGGAATTAAAATACTATGTATGTTTTTATATGCATTCTATAGTCTTATTTGTTGGTAATTGAAAAGTTACAAAGTAATGTATGCAAAATATGTGTAAGGTATATAGAATAGCAGGACAATGAATACCCAATGTACACAACCACCAGATTAAGAAAACAAAATTATCGTTGCCATTGAAGATCTCCGTGCCTTTCTCCTTTCTGAGGTAATCTGAATTTTGTGTTTTCTTTATACTTGAACCACATAGTTTGTATCCCTAAACTGTGGTTTAATTTTACATGTTTTTGACACTAATCAAATGGAATCACAGTGCAGATATTTTTATGTGATTTGCTTTTTTCCCATAACGTCAAATGTGTTTGTTTTGGTCAGATTTTGCAAATAATCATGGGCTGCTTCCACATAGATGTATAAGTTTATTTTGTAGTAATTTTCCTTATTCATCTCAGAGAATATGATTTATATGTTTCGGTCTTGTGGAAGTAAAAGAGAATGATTTCCTACTGGATAAAAAGAAACCAGTCTCCTTTAAGGCATTCTGTCTCCATGCACTCCACCATCTTCACTCTGGAACCCATTGCAGAGGAGCTCTTCAAGGGGGTGTTAGCTTTTTCCTCTTTTACCTCGCCGTGGGCAGGCTGAGACACCTCCTGCTCCTCAAATAGGTGTGACCCAGTGCTTCTTTACCTTGTGTATAAGAATCACCAGGGGAGGGGAGCTTTAAGAATATTCACGCCTGTGTGCAAACACTGACCAATTAAATTAGAATGTCTCCTTTACGTACAATTAAATTAGAATATTTCTTTTACCTGTTTTTACATTTAAAATTTCAATTTTGTTTTAATGGAGTTGCTTCTTTCATATTGATTGTAGGTCTTTACATATTCTGTATATTAATCCTTGGACTCTTATGTGTTAGAAATATTTTCTCCTAGTCAATTGATTTGTCTTTATGATTCCTTTTGGCTTACAGAAGTTTTTGATTTTTAAAATTTGAGACTTCATCATTATGACATCTGTATTTTGTGTCTTAACTAAGAAGACTTTCTTTACACCTAGGTTTTAAGCTATTTTTCCTATGTTCTTACTGTATTTATAATTTTACTTCCAACATTTAGCACTTTAAGCCACCTACAGTTTATTTTATTTATTTTTATTTAATTTATTTTTTTATTTTGAAACAGGGTCTCACTCTGTCACCCAGGCTGGAGTGTAGTAGCATGATCTCAGCTCACTGCAGCCTTGACCTCCTGGGCTCAGGTGATCCCCTCCCACCTCAGCCTCCCGAGTAGCTAGGTCTACAGGCATTCACCACCATGCCCGGCTAATTTTTGTATTTTTTGTAGAGATGGGGTTTCACCATGTTGCCCAGGCTGGTCTTGAATTCTTGGGCACAAGCAGTCCACCTGCCTTGGCCTGCCAAGGCCACTGTGCCAGGCCTGAAGGTTATTTATTTATTTAGGGATGGAGTCAGGTTATTTATTTATTTATTTATTTATTTATTTTGCAACAGAGTCTTGCCCTATTGCCAGGCTGGAGTGCAGTGGTGTGATCTCGGCTCACTGCAACCTCTGCCTCCTGGGTTCAAGTGATTCTCCTGCCTCAGCCTCCTGAGTAGCTGGGATTACAGGCACCTGCCACCACACCCAGCTACTTTTTGTATTTTTAGAAGAGATGGAGTTTCACCATGTTGGCCAGGATGGTCTCAATCTCCTGACCTTGTGATCCACCCACCTCGGCCTCCCAAAGTGCTGGGATTACAGTCATGAGCCACTGCGCCCGGCCTATTTTTTGTGTGTAGTAAGAATCTAACTTTTCTTCAAACAGATAGCCAGGTGTGCTATTACCATTTGAGTGGTTCTCTCTCCTAGTGATTTGAAATACTTTTAAAATAATTTCCCTAAGGTCTGTTTCTAGACTCTCTGTTTCCTTCTAATGATGTCTTTGCCAATTTCCAGTTGAATATCATAATCTTTTAATTACTAGTGCGTCATAGGATGTTTTTCAATTTGATAGAGCAGGTCTTTTCTCGTTACTCTTTTGCAAACATTTCTCATCTATTTTGGGCATTCTTCTATTAGATCTTAAAAATTACTTTTTATCAATGTGAAATTCACATCACATAATGTTAGTCATTTTAAAGGAAGCAATTTAGTGAGTGTGACTGGTAGTACTTCTTGTGGTTTTGATTTATATTTTCCTAATGTCTGATGATGTTGAGCATCTTTCCATAAGCTCATTGGCTGTAATTATATCTTCTTTGGAGAAATGCCTGTTCAGATCCTTTCCCATTTTTTTTCATTTGATTTTTAAGATAAGCTTGTTAGGCTGGGCGCAGTGGCTCATGCCTGTAATCCCAGTGCTTTGGGAGGCTGAGGCGGGCAGATAATGAGGTCAGGAGTTTGAGACCAGCCTGGCCAATATGGTGAAACCCCATCTCTATTAAAAATACAAAAAATCAGCTGGGCGTGGTGGCATGCACCTGTAATCCCAGCTACTTGGGAGGCTGAGGCAGGAGAATCACTTGAACCCAGGAGGTGGAGGTTGCAGTAAGCCGAAATTGTGCCATTGCACTCCAACCTGGGTGACAGAGCAAGACTCCGTCTTGAGAGAAAACAAAAAAAAAAAAGATAAGCTTGTTAATTTCTATTAAAAGGTCATGATTGGAATTTGTGATCACATTGACTTTTTCGTCTCATTTTTAATTGACCTCTTTATAGTATTGAGTCTTTTTTGATCAAAAGCAGGGTTTATTTGTTTAGGTCCCTTTTATGTTTTCAAGTGATCCTCTTACTTCAGCCTCCTGAATAGCTGGGACCACAGGCATGTGCCACCACGCCTGGCTAATTTTTAAATTTTTTTAAATTTTAATTTTTGAGACAAAGTCTCTGTTGCTCAGGCTGGAGTGCAGTGGTGCGATCTCGGCTCACTGCAACCTCTGCCTCTCAGGTTCAAGTGATTCTTATGACTCAGCCTCCTGAGCAGCTGGGATTACAGGCATGCACCACCATGCCTGGCTAATTTTTGTATTTTTATTAGAGATGGGGTTTCTCCATGTTGGGCAGGCTAGTCTTGAACTCCTGACCTCAAGTGATCCGCCTACCTTGGCCTCCCAAAGATCTGGGATTATAGGCGTGAACCACTGTGGCCAGCCTTCCTTCATGTTTTTAAAAATAATTTTAAAATTCAAATTAGATTTCACACCCTACTAGCTTGTGATTTTGGTTGCTACTTAGAATTGATCTTTTTTTCTCCTTGCATTTTCAAATTTATTATTGTTGGCATATAGGCATGTTATCAATAATATAATTTGTGAGTATGTCATTTTAGATGTTCTAGATAGTCATTTTATCTGTAAATAATAAACACATAGTCTCTTTTCCAATATTTATTCCTCTTCCTTTTCTGATTATGTTGGCTAGGGCTGCTCCAGCTTAGTGTTGAGTTGTAGATGGTATCTCCTCCTAGCTGTAATGGGAATGTCAGTAATGTTATACTGTTAAGTATTATATATATATATATATGAGACATATTTACATATTATATATCATATTTATATATAAATAAGTTAACATATATTTATTTTAATTAAGTGCTTATTAAGTGTCCTTTTTTTTTAGATGTTTAATACTAATTGGTGGCCAGGCGTGGTGGCTCATGCCTGTAATGCCACCATTTTGGGAGGCTGAGGTGGGTGGATCGCTTGAGTCCAGGAGTTCAAGACCAGCCTGGGCAACATGGAGAAACTCCGTCTCTACTAAAAACACAAAAATTAGCTGGGCATCATGGTGCGTGCCTGTAATCGCAGCTACTCGGGAGGCTGAGGCATGAGAATCACTTGAACCTGGGAGGCTGAGGTTGTGGAGCTGAGATTGTGCCACTGCACTCCAGTGTGGGTGACAGAAGTGAGGCTCTCTCTCAAAAAGAAAAAAAAAAAAAAGAAATACTAGTTGGTGATAAATTTTGTCATATTCTTTTTTGGACATTTGTTAAGTTCACCTCCCCCTATTGCTATATAGTGAGTTATATTTAATAGATAGACTCTTATAGGATATACTTGCTTGAGTGTGTAATCTTCAATATATTGTGGGGATTCATGTTGTTAATATTTTATTTAGGATTTTTGCATCTATGTTCATAAATGAGATTGGTCTGTATTCTTTGCTTTCCTTACTTGGCTTTGCAATCTAGAATACACTTACTTACAGCATGGTAGCGGGTTTTTCATCTTATTCTGTGCTTTGGAATAGTTTACCTAACATGGGAAGCAAGATATTATATTTGTCTTTACATTTGTTTATGATGTATTATATATTCAATACTTACGTATTTCATCTTTTTGCAGTTAAATCTTAAAATCTTTTTATGGTTTTGTATTTTATGATAACTTCTTTAATCTGTCAAGTTTAGTGTGAAGTAGATAAAGAATGTTTTATTTCTTTTCCCTGTATAGCTCCACTATTATATTACCATTTAGTGAGAAGTCTTTTTTCTATTGATCTGAAATGCCTCCTTTATCATATACTAAATAATTTCTACATTTGGATTTGTTTCTTAGTGTTTTATTCAAGCATTTTTTTTTTTTTTTGAAACAGTCTCACCCTGTTGCCCAGGCTGGAGTGTAGTGGCAATATCACATCTGACTGCAACCTCTGCCTTCTGGGTTCAAGTGATTCTCCTGCCTCAGCCTCCCAAGTAGCTGGGATTACAGGTGCCCGCCACCACACCTGGCTAATTTTTGTATTTTTAGTAGAGACGAGATTTCTCCATGTTGGCCAGGCTGGTCTCGAACTCTTAACCTCAGATGATCCACCCACCTCGGCCTCGCAAAGTGCTGGGATTACAGGTGTGAGCCACTGCACCTGGCCTCAAGCATCTTTTAAAGATAATTTTTGGTAAACTCTTTTGAAAACTAGATTGAAAGACCAGTATATTTTTAAGCTGACTTTAATGCATTTTAATTAATCAGGCTTTGCTTTAGTTTCACTCTATATATTTTACATTCCTCTGCCTTTATTGGAAAAGTTATTTGAGATCATCAGAGAGGAGTTTTCAGTGGATCTCCTAAGCTTGGTTTTAGTGGTGTATTGATTTACTGAGGCTGTCATAGGAAAGTATCACAAACTGAATGGCTTAAACAATAGAAATTTATTATCTCACAGCTATGAAGGATAGAAGTGTGAGATCAAGGTATTGGCAGGGCTGGTTCCTCCCAAAGGCTTTGAAGGAGAATCTGTTGCATGTCTCTCTTAGCCTGTGTTGGTGGCTGGTAATCTTTGGCTTGTAAAACAGGGATCCTGAACTGTCCGTGGCCTGTTAGGAACTGGGCCACAACAGCAGGGGATGAGTGGTGAGCAAGCATTACTGTTTGAGCTCCACCTCTGTCAGATCAGTGGTGGCATTAGATTCTCATAGGAGTGCGAACCCTGTTGTGAACTGCATGTGAGGGATGTAGGTTATGCGCTGTTTATCAGAATCTAATGCCTGATGATTGAGGGCCGGGCATGGTGGCTCACGCCTGTAATCCCAGCACTTTCGGAGGCCAAGGTGGGCGGATCACGAGGTCAGGAGATCAAGACCATCCTGCCTAACACGTTGAAACACGTCTCTGCTAAAAATACAAAAAATTAGCTGGGCATGGTGGCATGCACCTGTAATCCCAGCTACTCAGGAGGCTGAGGCAGGAGAATCGCTTGAACCCGGGAGGTGGAGGTTGCAGTGAGCCGAGATCACGCCACTGCCCTCCAGCCTTGGCAACAGAGTGAGACTCATCTTAAAAAAAAAAAAAAAAAGAAAAGAATTAAATGTAGTATAAGTGGAACAAAGTTCTTTATTATAACAGAGTTTTCTAATTATTATTGGGATATAATAAAAAGGCTATTTTTGTGTATTGTTTTTGGGCATTATTGAACTTATATTCTAATACTTTTTGCGTATTGGATTTTCTAGATAGTGATTTCATTTATAATTGATCATTTTGTCTCATTTCTAATATTTATATCACCTTTTTTGTTATGTAGCAGACTATCTCCTTTAGAACATTATTAAATAACAAATAGCAGGCTTTTCCTATTCTTAAGTTAATAGGAATGCCTCTGGTGCTTTATCATTATTCATATGTTATTTTATGTTGCTAATTTTTGTTTAAACATTTTTCCTTTTAGCTTTTATTTTTAAATTAAACTTTTTATTTTTATTTTATTTTTTGAGATGGAGTCTCACTCTATCACCCAGGCTGGAGTGAGTGGTGTGATCTGGGCTCACTGCAACTTCTTTTTTTTTTTTTTGAGACGGAGTCTCGCTCTGTCGCCCAGGCTGGAGTGCAGTGGCGCGATCTCGGCTCACTGCAAGCTCCGCCTCCCGGGTTCACGCCATTCTCCTGCCTCAGCCTCCCAAGTAGCTGGGACTACAGGCGCCCGCTACCACGCCCGGCTAATTTTTTTTTTTTTGTATTTTTAGTAGAGACGGGGTTTCACCGTGTTAGCCAGGATGGTCTCGATCTCCTGACCTCGTGATCCGCCCGCCTTGTTTTCCCAAAGTGCTGGGATTACAGGCGTGAGCCACCGCGCCCGGCCAACTGCAACTTCTATCTCCCAGGTTCAAGCAAATCTCCTGGCTCAGCCTCCTGAGTAACTGGGATTACATGCGCGCGCCACGGCACCCAGCTAATTTTTTGTATTTTCAGTAGAGACGACATTTCACCATGTTGGCCAGACTGGTCTTGAACTCCTGACCTCAAGTTATCTGCCTGCCTCAGCCTCCTAAAGTGCTGGGATTATAGGCATGAGCCACTGTGCCCGGCAAATTAAGCTTTTTATTTTGAGCTACTTGTAGAATCACATGCAATTGTAAGAAATAATGTAGAGAAATCCCGTGTACCCTTCACCTAGTTTTTTCTTGTGTAACTAAGGTACAGTATCACCATCTGGTAACTGCACATACCTTATTCACATTCTACCATTTTCACTTGTACTCTGTATTCAGATTTTACCAGTTTTGCTTTTACTCATTTGTGTGTGTGTTCTGTCACATCTGTAGATTTGTGTGACCACCACCACAGTCAAGATAAAGAAGAGTTCCATCACAAAGATCCCTTGTGCTACATTTTCATAGCCACAGCCGTTGCCCTCTCTCTCTGCCTCCCTAACCCCATCTAAGCACTAAACTCTATAATTTTGTCATTTCCAGAATGCTATATAAACAGAATCATGTAGTATGTAACCTTTGAGATTGACTTTTCTTTATTTAGTGTAATTCCTTTGAGATTCATTCAGATTGGTGCATGTATCAATAGTTTGTTTTTCTTCATTGCTGAGTAGTATTCCATGGCATGCATGCATCAGAGCTTGCTTAACCATTCATCTGTTGAATGGCGGTTGTTTTCAGGATTTGGCTATTATGAATAAAGCTGCCGTCAGCGTTCATGTGCGGCTTTCATTTCTCTGGAATAAATGCTCATGAATGCATACACCCTTTACTTAGACTCATCTGTTGGTAACATTTTGTCCCATTTGCTTATTATTTGCTTCCTTTCTCTCTCTCCACTTTTCCATACACACACAAATATAAACTAAAATTTTTCCTTACTGCTTGAGAGTAAATTTGACTACATCCTTACTCCCACATACTTCTGTATTTCCAAGAATTAAGGATATTTTCTTACATACTATGATGGTTAATATTAGGTGTCAACTTGATTGGATTGAGGCCTAGATAGCTGGTAAAGTATTGTTTCTGGGTGTGTCTGTGAGAGTGTTGCCAGAGGAGATTGACATTTCAGTCAGTGGACTGGGAGAGGAAGACCCACCCTCTGTGTGGGCGGGCACCATCCAATTGGCTGCCAGTGCGTCTAGAACAAGTCGGGTAAGCTGGCTTGCTGAGTCGTCTGGCTTTTATTTTTCGCCCATGCTGGGTGCTTCAGTCCGCTCCTGCTGCCCTTGGACATCAGACTCTGGGTTCTTCCGCCTTTGCACTCTTGGACTTACACCAGTGGTTTGCCCGGGGCTCTTGGGCTTTCAGCCACGGACTGAAGGCAGCACTGTTGGCTTCCCTACTTTTGAGGCTTTTGGACATGGACTGAGCCACTAATGGCTTCTTTCTTCCTCAGCTTGCACATGGCTTGTAGTGGGACTTTGCCTTGTGATTGTATGAGCCAATTTTCCTTAATAAACTCCCTTTCGTATATGCATATAAACTATTAGTTCTGCCCCTCTGGAGAACCCTGATTAGTACACATACCCACAGGAAAGTTATCAACTTAATTTAACATAACTTTTGATATAGCTTTTATCAGATCTATAACAATTTTGTCAATTCGCCTAGCAACGTCCCTTTTAGCATCTTGTCCCCTTCTAGTACAGGGGCTGGTCTGGGTCCACATATTGTGTTTCATTGTTATGTTTCCTTTACCTCCTTTAATCTGGGAACAGCTCTTTACATTGTCTTCTGTGACAATGGCATTTTTGAAGAAGCAAAAATGAGAACTTTACATGTATTATCTCCTTTAGTACTTAAGACAGCTCTACAAAGAAGCTTTTATTGTTATCGCCTCTTTTAGATGATGAGAGGGACAGAAAGATGAAATAATTTGCTCAAGTCATCTTAAATGGTAGAACCTGGATTCAAACCTGGGTGTTTTGACTTCAGAAGCCTGTTTAACCGCTGAGCTCTACTGTCTTTCATTAATCTTTTAGCCTGTTTGTAGTAGCACTTGACCTTTCAGAAACTGAGAACCAGGGAAACTATTTTCTATATTGGCTGACATAAACAAGTATTTAATTTGTTTTACAGTAGATGATCCATTTTGTGATGACTTCAGATATTTCATCTGTTGCTTTGAGTTGGAGTTAAAGTTAGGTCTGCATCTGATTAACATTTATGGTACTTTATGGAAGTATTAAATAGTTTAAATGAAGTTTTAAGCATCAAGCAGCTGGTTGTCTTGCATATTAGAAATGAGAGTTTATAGGAAACCCTAAGTTGTCTGGGCTGTGTGTTTCAGGCCAGTTAAGGGTAGTTTCTTCCAGGACATTCTTCAGGGCTTGGTCTAGTCTTTGTTAATTGTCTCAAAGAAAGAGCTCCGCTATCCCTGGAGGAAGGCAGTTTTCTAATCTCTCATCTGTCTGGAAGGTTTTCTTTGTAATAAGATGTGGCAATTAAAATGTGCCTTATTCTTTCTAAGTTTCTTTTAAGGTCACTACCATCTGAAGTAATATGAAATACATGTGTATGGGTTTGCCAAGATTGCAGTTTCCGTGGGAATCATAACATTGGATTTAATCACATCTGGGTTAATGAAGTGTGCACAAAGGCTCTGCATGAATATAGGTTTTATATTTAATGTGCATCTGGAGGCAGCAAGGTCTTAGTGATGTAGTTTCCCTCTAACTGACAAGTTGAACACTTGCTAGCTGAAGGTTTAAGGTAATCCCAAGGCTAGGAACTTTGCCACGGAACTGAGGTCCTGCACCTTGACCCTCAGTTTAGAAGGCATGCGTAAGCACTGGGAATCTGGAGCTCTTTAGTGGAGCTGGAGGCCCAGCTTATTTCCCTGGAGTCTGTAGACTTTGGGTTTGTTTTGTCTCCATGAGAAGCAGGGATTACAGTGCTGCTGTTTTGACTTCTTTTTTTGAAGTGGTAGGGAGAAGAAATACACCAGGTCTGTCATAGTTGTACTTTGGTGTTTTGGGAATGATTTTGGTCATTTTTCTTTTTCTTTCTTTCTTTTTTTTTTGAGACAGAGTTTCGCTCTTGTTGCCCAGGCTGGAGTGCAATGGCACGATCTCTGTTCACTGCGCGCGACCTCTGCCTCTTGGGTTCAAGCGATTCTCCTGCCTCAGCCTCCCAAGTAGCTGGGATTAAAAGCATGTGCCACTACGCCCAGCTAGTTTTGTATTTTTAGTAGAGACAGGGTTTGTCCATTTTGGCCAGGCTGGTCTCCAACTCCCGATCTCAGGTGATCCACCTGCCTCGGCTTCCCAAAGTGCTGGGATTACAGGCGTGAGCCACTGCACCTGGCCTATTTTTCTTAGATTGTTTTCTCTGCTGTCTACCTGACGTTTTATAACTATTAAGTTCATGGTGATGGTCCTTGAGAGTGGTAGTGGTTTTTACGTGGAAAATTTAGAATTTTGGAATGCTCCAAACCCTAGAATCACTATCTTTCAAACTCACTCATGTTGAAGGACATGAATGTGGAACTTAATTTCTCCACGGAAAGTGGAGCTAGAGTGAGGGTTGTCTTTGTAGGGCCTCTCTCAGGTCCACCAGTGCCACGTGCTTAGCTGACAGACCAAAATCAGAAAGTTGACTTAGAGGTCATCAAGCTTTCCCTATCTATCTGTGGTCTGTTTTAGTATCTTAGTCATTTTACTGTTTAGAATTTTGTGTCCTGCATTCCTCCAGATTCCTTGAATAACACTAGACTTCTCCGTGACTTTGAGGGTAAATGACAACTGGTTGTGACTTTATATGTCATCTTACAGGAGTGTTCTCCAAGACATGACGTGGATCTTGTGTGTAGGCAGGAAGATGGTTCTTAGCAAGGCCTTACCGTGCTTGGGGCTGAAAGTCTGTTGGTAGTAACTTCCAGATGTTTGCAGCCGCAGTCCTGAGAGTAGTAGGCATTGTTATAGCAATACTTTCCCAAGACTAAGGCCATGATATAACTGACATTTTTTAAAAAAATAAATAACTAACACAGAAGCTAGATTGATGTTAATCTCTTGTGTAAAATAAAAAGTTTTTATGAACACTGACATTTTATTTGAACTGATATGAACCTAGGGAAAATTACTTTCAATTCTTGTGTGTTTTAGTCATTTTGTTCAGTTGATTATAGGTTCTGAAAGTCACATATTTTTCCAAATTGCCATGGTAAAATTGGCCACGTGGATGAGCTTTGCAACCCTTTTTTCCTTTGTCTTACTACTTTTGAGACTAGTGTATGGAGATGTGATGGCTCGGATTACCATTGAAATTATGCATGTAGATAGTGGATGAGTTCTTTCTCAGCTTTATTTTTAAATAACTGCTTCTGTATCACAGCATGAGATTTGGATTGAGCTTGTGGTAACCTTGCTCAATAAAATTTATGCTTTCTGTAAGTAAAGGCCCTAAGTGATAGTAGTTGTTGCTGAATTGTTTGCTAAATAGAATATTTTGCCAGTGTGACCTGTAAATGGGAGTTTTAAAAATGTTTGTGTCAGTATAATTGTGTGTGTGTGTGTGTGTGTGTGTGTGTTTGTATAGAGGCGTAGATGAAAAATCTTTGGCTAATAATTGAAAATTATTTAATTTGATGATGAATATATGGTAGTTTCTTACATTTTTTCTACCTCATGGATGTTTTAGAATTTCCAAAATAAAGAGTAAAAGAGTCTCCCCAGACGATAATTAAGAAAAGGGACAGGGGACTGGGCACAGTGGCTCACACCTGTAATCTCTGCACTGAGGGAGGCTGAGGCCGGATCGCTTGAGCCCAGGAGTTTGAGGCCAGCCTGGGCAACATAGTGAGACCTTGTCTCTACAAAAAAGTAGAAGAAATTAGTGGGGTGTGGTGGTATATGCCTATAGTCCCAGCTACTCGGGAGCTGAAGTGGGAGGATTACTTGAGCCCGGGAGGTTGAGGCTACAGTGAGCTGTGATCGTACCACTGCACCCTAGCCTGGGTGACAGAGTGACATAATGAGATCTTGTCTCAAACAACAACAACAAAAAGACAAGATGTAGGTTTTATTTGATAGGGAGTAGAGACAAGGGTCAATGAAATAGATGTCATGATTTCTAAAACCTTCCAGGGTGGCTTTTTCAGTGGTGCTGAAGTACTGCCCCTGAGTTACTTCAGGAGAGAGAATAGAATTTTACTGTTGTTGCCTAGGTTTACTGATCATGGCAGAGGTATTCCAGTGTGCCGCCCATACATTACAAAAAGAAACCCTTTGTGTTTTTTTTTCCACAAGATCCTTTTATTTGATATTTGGAGCCAAGTGTGAATTCTGACACCAATACCTTCCTATGCTTCTTTAGGTTTTGATTTTTTTTTTTTTTAAGATGAGGTTTTAAGATGAGGCTTTTAATTAGTCTCTATTGTTTTCAATTTTGCAAGTGTTTCTCTCTGTTCCTTCCTCCACTGGATGGATGGAGAGCGGGTTCTTATTGTTTCTAAAGTACTTGTGTTTGACTTGTGCTTTTTGCCACTCTCTCTAGAATTTGTCTCCGAAGTCTGCACATTTTTCCCAAAAAGAAAGGTTAGAATAAATTTCAGAGGGTTGAAAATGCCAGTTTGATACGAAAGTCTTTAAAGCATAGGAAGAAATCTTATTCGCTTCAGTGTAATAATTCTGTAGATGACTTTAATCGTAGTAATAAAATGCGGGAGAGAAACATGAGATTGAATTTATAATGTTATACTGTACAGAGTACACATGAGAAATGAAGCTATTTGTTGAAACAATTTCCACATCATAACATTTTTGGGCCTTATTTGGTAGCAAAGCTTGTATTTGAGATCTCTTTCAATTTTGGTTTTGTATGTTTTGTCATTGCAAATCTTAAATTTGTTATTGTGTGATTTATGGCCAAAACTCTGGTACTTCAGTGGCATTAAGATGATTCTGTCTTTATTAGGCAAGTAATGATACTGTAGATCCACTCAAGCAGTATCCTTCATGTACTACCTGCCATTACTGATGTCCTGTGTGTTACCAAGATGTGAATATACTAAACTCCAGCATTCAAATAAATCTTAAATAGACTCTGAGGTTTTGGAGTGCTTTATGAATTTATAAGAGAATTTCAGAAGCGAGAGAAAGTTTAGTTGTCTTTAAGAGTTTTCTTTTTTTTTTTTTTTTGAGCTCTGCTTCCCGGGCTCAAGTGATCCTCCTACCTCAGCCTCCCAAGAAGCTGGGACCATAGGCATGAGCCATTGTGCCCGGCTAATTTTTGTATTTTTTTGTAGAGATGGGGTTTTGCCATGTCGCCCAGGCTGGTCTTGAACTCCTGGCCTCAAGTGATCCGCCTGTCTCGGTCTCCCAAAGTGCTAGGATTACAGGCGTCAGCCCACTCCAGCCTAAGAGTTTTCTTAAATTCCGTAATGTGGGAAATGTTTAATATTTTGACGGCAGCTATTATTGTCTTTAAATTATTTTTATTTTTTAGAGACAGGGTCTAACCCTGTCTCCTAGGCTGGAGTGCAATGGCACTATCATAGCTTACTGCACTCTTGAACTCCTGGGCTCAAATGATCCTCCTACTTCAGTTTTCTGAGTAGCTGGGACTACAGCGTGTGCCACCATCTGGCTAATTTTTAGATTTTTGGTAGAGATGAAGTCGGGCTATGTTGCCCAGGCTGGTCTTAAACTGCTGGGCTCAAAGGATCCTTCCACCTCAGCCTCCGAAAGTGCTGGGATTACAGGCATGAGCCACCATGCCTGGCCTTAATTGTCTTTTAAATTTAGAGTTGAAAAACATTACAGAGGCTATTCATTATTTTCCATCAGGGTATATCATATTATTTGCATTAGGGTATATTGCCAGACTGTGCCTGTTATTCCTGATGTGACATTAGGCCGTAATAAATTCTCCTGTTATCAAGAACATTTATTAGGTGTGTACCCTGTGGGCATGGTGTAGAAGTAGGCGGAAGACATGATCCCTGCTCCTCAGTAATTTACAGGTTTTGAGAGTACACAGGGCATCTCTTTTAATGACTTCATTCAGTAAACATTTCCTGAGTACCCACTGTGTGCTAGCCCTTCCAGGAACTGGGGATACAGTGATGAACGGGACATACAAGGCTCTACACTCTTGGAATTTACATACTGGAACCCTCAACACTTCACGTGCTAAATGATGAAATTGTTAAGGACCTTATGAAGGGAGGTATTACTTTGCTGTGGTATGGTTGGGAAGGCTGTATTGAGGGATGAGGACTGGAGCTGGACAGGCGTGAGACTGTTCATTTCCCACTGTGTATTCTGTGGAACCTGCTATCAAAGATTTTGTGGTCAAATAGATGGAAAACATGACCCACTTGGGATTGTGGAGAAGGCATCCCAAGAGCTGGAGAAATTAGGTGAGACAGTAGGGAAGAGGATATGGAATTTGAGCTGTTCTTTAATGGGTAAAATTTTAAGAGTGAGGTTGGAGTAGAGGGTGAGTGAACTGTGTGAGAATATGCAGGGAGCTTGAAGAGTACGGGCCATGTTGGGGGATGCTACCCAAAATGCACCTGTCCCCAGCCTCCCCTCCTACCCTCACAGAAGCTACCCGTTGTCCTTGGCCCCACCGCGTCACCTCTTCCATGCTTTCTGTGTTTTAACATGCTCAAGTTTCTCCTTTCGTAAAAACACCAACAAAAAGGCAAACTGTCTTTTGCTTCCACCTTTCCCGCTTCATGGCTAAATTTCACAAGCAATCAACAGCTCACGAACTCCACATCCCCCCAGCCCATTCATTTCTCAGCTGATTTCTTTTTTGTGTTATCCCCATTGCTTCCCCCTTGCACCTCTCACGGAGCCCCTTGTGATATCCATCCTGCTAAGTGTAATGAACACTTAATGCCTTATTTCACTTCTCTTAGTGACATAGGGCTTCATTGCCCTCTGTCTTCTCGAAATCTTGATTTTCTTTCTCTTTTCCCTGCTGCCAAGCCTCCAGGAAGTAGAGAAAAGACATTTTCTTGACATCACACTCTTCCAAGTTTTCTCTTATATCTCCCTCTTAGGAGGCCATTTTTTCTCAGTCTTTGCAATTTCTGTTCCCTTCTCCCTGGCTATTGAACTTTGAGGCTCCTCAGAGTCTCAATCCTAGGTCCCTTCCTTTTTTTCTCCATATTCTTCCTAGGCTGATCGCATCTGTGTTCAATTTCAGTTGCTTTGGTTATGATTTGTTCTCTGGTGACTCCCAAATTTGCTGTCAGCCCAGATGTTCTTCAGAGCTCCTGACTTTTGTGTCCAGCTGCCTGGTGTTGCAGTCACCTCAAACTCAGCACGTCCAATTCTTGGCTGATGATCTCTACCCCTCTATCCTCATTCAATAACCCTGTCCTGGTGCATGTAACTCCCATCCATCCAATTATGTAAGCTAGAAAATATGAAGTTATCTTTTTTTTTTTGAGACAGAGTCTTGGAGTGCAGTGGTACGATCTCGGCTTACTGCATCCCAGGTTCAAGCAAGTCTCCTGCCTTAGCCTCCTGAGTAGCTGGGACTGCAGGTGTGAGCCACCACGCCTGGCTGATTTTTGTATTTTTAGTAGAGACAGGGTTTCGCCATGTTGGCTTGGCTGGTCTCGAACTCCTGACCTGAGGTGATCCACCTGCCTCGGCCTCCCAAAGTGCTGGGATTACAGGTGTGAGCCACTGTGCCTGGCTGAGATGGCTTTTTTTCTTTATCAGTAATCGTTGACTGAGGTCAGCAGTCCCCCAGTTACCTCTGAGGGTCTGCATCACTTAAGTTTAATTACCTGGAGATTTCACACAGATCCTAAAATGATATATTGTAGGTAAATGGTGTCCAGGTAATGTCTTTCATTAAAATGAAATAATTAACATACATTTAAGTCCCTCCCTCTCATCCACTTTAATACTTAAGGATAAAACAGGAGCTCATATTCCAACTGCATTTTTTTTTTTTTGGTCTTCTTAGAAGAGCTCTAACGGTTAACATTGTTGAATAAGAATGTCATTGTTGAATAAGTTGTCATTCATCTATGTCAATGACAGATTCTAGAAGTGAAAAAAATAACAATTTATCTTTTTTTTCCTTTGTGAATCATGCTTTTCATGTCCTAAGAACTCTTCACCTAATCGTAGGTCATAATGCTTTTCTCTTATGTTCTCCTCTAAGAGTTTTATAGTTTTTATGTTAGATCTGGGATCCATTTTGAGTTAATTTTTATATATGGTCTGAGGCAAAGGTCAAGATTTTTTGTTGGTTTTTTTTTTTTTTTTGGTCTATTGATGTCCAGTTGTTCCAGCACTATTTGTTGAAAAGGCTATCTTTCCTCCCTTGAATTGCTTTTGCACTTGTGTCTGAAATCAGTTGGACATATTTGTAAGGGGCTATTTCTGGGATCTCTCTGTTGTTCCATTGGTCTAGGTGGCTGTCCCTCTGAAAATACCACAGTCTTAATTGCTATAGCTATATAGCTTAAAATCAGATAGTATGATTCCTCCAACTTTATTTTTTTGGTTGTTCATTATTTTAGTTATTCTAGTTCCTTTTCATTTCTATATAAAATTTAAGATAAGCTTGTCTGTATCTACAAAAGATCTTGGGACTTTGCTAAGAATTATGTTAAATGTATAAATCAGTTTGGGGAGAATTGATATCTTTACTATGTCATGGTCTACTAGTGTCAACAGCTTACCACTTTAGGTGGAACATAGGAACCTTACCACGATTTAGGCCCCTTTACCCTCCCTGCTTTATAGTTACATACATTGAAAACCACATCAGACAATATTATACTTTTGCTTTTAATTACCTAATGTAATTTTAAAAACTCAAGAGGAGAAAGTCTAGTACTAGTACACTTAACTATAAAGTTACTCTCCAACATTAGTTACTTTTTACTTGTAAAATTCTATTTAATTCTTTCAAAATTTATATTTTAGTAAGTTTCTTTCGCTTGTGTTTATTTTTTCTTTTCTTTTTTTCTTTCATTCTTTTTCTTTTTTTTTTTTTTTTTTTGAGATAGAGTCTCACTCTGTCACCCAGGCTGGAGTGCAGTGGCATTATCATGGCTCACTGTAACCTCAACCTTCTAGGCTCAGGTGATTTTCTCACCTCAGCCTTCTAAGTAGCTGGGACTACAGGTGCATGCCACCACATCTGGCTAACTTTTTGTAGAGACGAGATCTCACTATTTTGCCCAGGCTGGTCTCGAACTCCTGAGCTCAAGTGTTTTGCCCTCCTTGGTCTCCCAGGTGTGAGCCATTGGGCCCTTTCATTACTTTATATACATTGTTTAAAAATACTCTGCGGTTGTCTTTTTTTAAGACCTGAAGTTATTTTGTACTACATTTTGCTATTTTTTCTTTCTGACTGTCAATCGTGTTGGCTCTTTCCTTATGTGCTTTGTAAGCATTTAGCAGGCTTTTGACTGTAGGCATATTCTGAAGCAAATAGTTCTGAGAGGAGTTTTCGGTTCAGCAATGGGTGCCACCAATCTAGGATCACTTTAAGTTCGTTTCTATGCTTGGGGTTCATTAGCTGGACCCTATTGTATGAATACAATCCTGGGTTCTGAATGTTCAGAGGAGACTTTCCTATGGAACCTAGATCAAAACAGACACCTGTGATTTTTTTTCCTTCACCAGCCGGTGTATTTTTTCTAGCCTATTTTCTCACTGAGATTGTTCCCCTTCAAGGGTCTGAGTTTTTTCCAAGGGGCTCACTTCAACCTTTCTACATTTTGTATCATCAAAGCCTTAGAGTCTTCAGTCCCTCTGCGGCTTTAAACCACTCTTGATACTAACACCAGAAAGTGCTCCCAGGGTCTCTATAGCCTCAGTTTCTACTTTTTCTGGTTTCTGGCTCCCACTTGATTTTTAGTTCCTGGGGATTTTCTTTTCTTTCTTGAGAACTCGACTGTGCATTTTAAAAGAAACTGGTAATATTTTGTTTAGCAGTTATAATAATTCAATAATTCAGTATCAGGTGGTTTTTCAGATATTGACTCTACTATGTTACTAGAAATAGAAGATTTTGGCACACAGCTTCCAAACCATTCAATAAAGTATAGATTATTGGGTCCCAGGAGGGACTCACTCTGGTTTCTTCAAAATTGGTCATTTGGGACAAAAGTTCTTCCTGTCTCTCAGGAGGGACTGTGGTAGAGACACTTGTCCTTAAAAGGAAGAAGCACGGGCATCTTTAGTACTGCCCTCACATCTGCCAAACAGCTAGAGAGGTTCAGGAAGGAAGGGAATGCTCAACTGTGTCAAGTGAGACAGCAAGATCAAGTAAGATCAAGACTGAAAATTGACAGTGGGATTTCACAATTAGAATGTCTTTGCCAGAGTAATCCCATGGAATTGGGAGGATGGTCTTTGGTCCAGGCAATTCCTGTTTTTCTCAGGAAGAATGACTTCTTGTTTATCAGTATGCGGTTGTTTATTTTATGCTGTCTTATTTTAATACTGTCTAGCTTCCAACCTTGCCTTAGATACAGTAGCTATGTCTGTCATAGAAACTGGATTCAGCCATAGATTGTAGGACCTATCTTGTATACACCTAGGTCCTTAAAGCTTTTGTTTATATCTCAGGTGAGGTCATCAGAAGGAAGAACTGAAGAGGTAAGAGCCGAGCTGGGGTATTAAAGTAAGAGAAAGAATATAATGAGGTATTGTCAGTTTTAACATGAAGCCTCTATTTTGTGGAATTTTTAAAAATTATGAAACAATTTGAAACACACAAAAGTAGAGAGAATAGTGCATTGAGAGAATAGTACATAACCCAAATTTAGTATTTTTTGTACATTTGCAGTGTTTATCTTTCTTTTGCTGAAATATTTTAAAGAAATCCTGACATCATTTATGTACATATCTTAACTATGCAATATGAACATTTTCACATGTAGTCAAAATGCTGTTATCACACCTAATATAAAATGGATTATTCTTTACTACTATACATAAGACTGTGGAGGCTTTCTATTTTAAAGTCCTTTGAACATGCTGAGATTGTTCCTCCTTTTCTGTCTTTATACTTGTCATACTGTCTGTCTAGAAGGCTCTAGTCTGTGACCTCCACATGGTGGCCTTAGTGACAGTATTATTTCCTCAATAAAGGCTTTCCTGATGACTGAACTAAAGTAGTGTCCCTTTCCCCCACCCTGTTGGCCACTGCCTCCCTGCTCTGTGTCACTGCCTGTGTGCTTGTGTATTGTCTGTCTCCTCCCCTAGATTGTAAGCGCCATGAGAGTAGGGACCTGGTCTGTCGTGCTTATTGCTCTATGGCCAGGGCCTGAAGCAAGCCTAGCCTATTGTAAGGAAGCAAAGGTTTAGAAACAAGTCAGCTATTAGATTAATAAAGATTCCAAAATTTGCTTAATATTTTATAACCATTATCTCTTCCTACAACTGATTTCTATTCCAGAGCTTTTCTTTTCTCAAGAGCTTTAACCAACAGCTGTGTTTGCAAAAAGTGCTGGGCTGTTGTCCCTTTCAGGACATTTAATCTTTTAAATCCTCAAAATATTTTGTAAAATATAAGTGAGTAAAGTCACTGCTGACCTGTTAAGAGGCAGTGTTTTTACTGACATAACTCTCATTTGAGATCACTTTATTTGAGCTTGCAGCTAATAAATCTGTTTTGGCTCATATGAAACAGGGTGGAATGATCCTGTAGTCCACATAGCCTTTAATTGATTATTTGAACTTCATTTATTTAGTGCGTCATTTGTATTCCATGTTAGGGGTATATTAAAATTGTCAGTTGTTGGGAATATTCTTTAGCATGAGAAAAAATGTAATTCAGTAAAACAGGTATGATTCTATAATTAGACTTGGATTCTTTTGAAAAACATAATTTCAGACCGATAAAAGAGATGAGAGAATGGTACAAATAATTACTTTGTATTTTTTACAAGATTCCCCAGTGTTAATATTTTACCACATTTGCTTTAGTATCCCTCCCCACTTATCCTCTGTTGTGTGTTTTTGTTTTTTGGTGAGTGGAGACACTCAAAGCCATCCTCTTTTATAACATTAGGCAGTTATTAGAATCAGGGAATTAACATTGATATACCATTAGCCAATAGATTTTATTCAAATTCCCTAATCATGCCCTTTTCCTTTCTTATATGAAAAGAAAATTCTGGATCATCAGTGGCATAGAGTTGTCACGTGTCTTTAGTCTCCTTTAATTTGGAACAGTTTTTCCTTTCATGATTTTAACATTTTTGAAGATTATAGGCCAGTTATACAACAGGGACAGTTTTTAGCAGGTCCCTCAATTTGGGTTTAACTGACTGTCTTAATTTGATTTCTGTTACTATAACAGAGTGCCACAAACTGGGTAATTTATAAGAAAAGGAAATTTATTTCTCACAGTTCTGGAGTCTGGAAAGTCCAGTAGTAAGGTGTTGACATCTGTTGAGAGCCTTCTTGCTGCATCATCCTTTGGTGGGAAGGCATAAGGGCAAGAGAGCAAGAGCAGAGAGGGCCAAACTCATTTTTATCAGGAACTCATTTCTGTGATAATAGCATTAATTCATTCATTATGGTTGAGACTTCATGGCCAAATTCCTTCTTAATGATCCCACCTGTTAATACCATTACAATGACAATTAAATTTCAACATAAATTTTGGAGGGGACATTCAAACCATAGAACTGATGTTTCAAAACTGACATGTTTTTCTTAGTGCTTCATATCAGGCAACATATGATGTTGATTTGGCTCATTACCGGTGTTTACTTTGATCACTTGGTTAAGGTGGGTCTGCCAGATTTTTCCACCCTCAAGATAGATTTTCCTCTTTGTGTTTACATAATATCTTTGAGGATACTTTGAAACTATTTAAAATTCTGTTACTTCTTAAACTCTTACCAACTAGTTTTAGATTTCATTGATGAATACACATTAATTAGTATGATGATGGTTGCCAATGGTAATTTTCTAATTCCATTGTTTTTTCTAGATTTATCACTTGCGATACTGCTGTAAGGAATGGCGTCTCCCTTTCACTTATTTATTTTTGTCTTTCTATCAGTAGGAACTTATGGATTCTTATTTAGTCAGTTATAAAATTTTGATATTTAAATGATCATATATTTGGCCAGTAGCAGCCTTTTCAGAGGGCTCCTGTGAACTTTTGACATGTCCTCATCATTTTTTGAATATTTTCTTACTTTCTGGAACAGGAAGATATTCTAGGCCAGGGCTTGGCAAACCTTTTCTGTAAGTGGCCAGATAGTAAATATTTTCGATTTTGTAGACCATACAGTCCCTCTTGCAACTGTTTAACTCTGCCCTTGCAGCACGAAAGCAGCCATAGATAATTTGTAAACTAATGAGCTTGGCTGTGTTTCAGTAAAAGTTTATTTACATAAACAGGTGGATGCACTATGCATAGTTTGCCAACCCCTCTTCTAGGCTCATATTTATACGTTTCTACCCTGGTCTCAGAATTGGCCATTTTTCCATTGGTTGCTTTTAGTGATGACTGGTGTTTAGAAACTGAGATCTAGGCACTAGATATGCTCATTGCTACTGGAATGTCATTGATTCTAGGCCCTTTCAGGAGACAAAGCTAGGGAATATAAGAATATATCTTTACATGCTATATACATTTGTGTGTGTATATAGACACATCTGTATTTCTCTATTTATTATAAACCATTGAGTTATACTGATATCTCCAGTTCCATTTCGATTCTAGCCTTTCCACTTTTCCATATTTGTAATTTTTTTCTCCAACATTGACAAACTTGGCTCCTTATCCACAAGTATTTACTTACTTGTTCCATCTAGGATATATAGAAAGCGGTTTTGGAATTGCTAACTCATACTTCTATAAAAAACCTATTAACCAGAGTTTAATCTTTATTTACACTTATTTTTTGTTTTTAGCCACAGGATTTGGTTAAATACTGTACCCCACAGTTACTTGGGTTAGTGTGCCATTCCTGTTACACCCATTTCCTGCTGCCCTCTAATATATTGTGATTTATTTATTTTTAATTGACAAGCAAAAAATTACATATTTTTATGGTGTGCAACATGATATTTTTTACTATATGTATACATTGTGGAATGACTAGATCAAGCTACTTAACATATCCATTATGTCATATACTTATCATTTTTTTGTGATGAGAACACTTAAAATACACTCTCTTAGCAATTTTCAAGTATACTTGGCCCCTAGATATCCACAGGGGATTAGTTCCAGGACCCCTACAGCTACCAAAAAATGTGGATGCTCAGGTCCCTTATATAGAATGGCAGGACATTTGCATATAACCTATGCTCATCTTTCTACAGACTTTAAATCCTCTAGGTTACTTATAATACCTAATACAATATAAATGGTATGAAAATTGTTGTTATACTGTATTTTTAAATTTGGATTCTTTTAAAAAATTGTTGTATTTTTATTTTTATTGTTGTTTCCCCAAATATTTTTGATCTGAATTCACAGACACAGAACTCATGGATACAGAGAGATGATTGTATACAATATATTGTTATTAACTCTAGTTGCCGTGATATACAATAGATCTCTTGAACTTATTCCTCCAGTCTTATTGAAATTTTGTGTCTTTTGGCACAGAAATCTCTCCTCTCCCCTCAACCCCCAGCCTCTGGTAACCACCATTCTCTGTTCCTATCCGTTCAACTTTTTTACACGGCACATATAAATGAGATCATGTGGTATTTGTCTTTCTATGCCTGGCTTATTTCACTTAGCCTAATGTCCTCTAGGTTCATCCATGTTGTTGCAAATGAGAGGGATTTCCTTTTCCTTTCCTTTCCTTTCCTTTCCTTTCCTTTGCTTTCTCTTTCTCTTTCTCTCTTTCTTTCTTTCTCTCTTTCTTTCCTTCTTTCTTTCTTCTTCTTCTTCTTTTTTTTTTTTTTAAGAGACTAGATTTCACCATGTTGTTGCCCAGGCTGGTCTCAAACTCCTGAGCTCAAGCAGTTCTCCTACCTTGGCCTCCCAAAGTGCTGGGACTACAGGCATGAGCCACTGTACCCGGCTTCCTTTTTTTTTTTTTTTTTGGTTTGTTTGTTTGTTAAACCGAATGGTATTCCATTGTGTATATATACTACATTTTGAAAATCCATTCACCCTTGCTGAGGATTTAGGTTGATTCCGTATCTTGGCTATTGAGAATAATACTGTAATGAACGTGGGAGTGCAAATGTCTTTTTGATGTACTGATTTCATTTCCTTTGAATACATACCCAGAAGTGGAATTCCTGGATCATAGGGTAGTTCTGTTTTTAATTTTTTGAGAAACCTCCAAACTGTTTTCCATAATGGCTATAGTAATTTACATTTCCACCAACAGTGTACAAGGGTTCTCTTGCTCCACATCCTTGCTAACACTTGTTATCTTTTGTGTTTTCGATAATAGCCATTCTAGCAGGTATGAGGTAATATCTCACTGTGGTTTTAATTTGCATTCCCCTAATGATTAGTGATATTGAGCATTTTTTCATATACCTGTTGGTAATTTATGGGTCTTTTGAGAAATGTCTACCTAGGTCCTTTTCCCATTTTTAAATTGGATTATTTGTTTTCTTGCAATTGATTGTTTGAGTTCCTTGTGCATTTTGGATATTAACTATTATATGTATGGTTTGCAGATATATTCTCTCATTCATTGTCTCTTTGCTCTGTTGATTTTTTGCTTAACAGATTCTTCTTAGCTTAGTGGAATGCCATTTGTCTTTTTTTTTTTTTTTTTTTTTTGCTTTTGTTGCCTGTGCTTTTGTATTTTTAAAGAAAAAAAATCTTTGCCCTGATCAATGTCATGGAACTTTATTTAACTCCATGTTTTTTCCCAGTAGTTTTCAGTGTCAGGCCTTACATTTAAATCTTTAATTTTTTTTTTTTTTTTTTTGAGATGGAGTTTTATTCTTGTCACCCAGGCTGGAGTGCAGTGGCCCAGTCTTGGGTCACTGCAAGCTCCACCTCCCGGGTTCAAGCATTCTCCTGCCTCAGCCTCCTGAGTAGCTGGGATTACAGGCATGTGCCACCATGACCAGCAAATTTTTGTATTTTTAGTAGACACGGGGTTTCACCATATTGGTCAGGCTGGTCTCGAACTCCTGACCTCAGGTGATCCACCCGCCTTGGCCTCCCAAAGTGCTGGGATTACAGGCTGAGACACCGCTCCTGGCCTCCTTTAATCCATTTTGACTTGGTTTTTGTATATGTTGTGAGATGAGTGTCTAATTTCATTCTTCTGCATATAGAAATCCAGTTCTCTCGGTACCATTTATTGAAGAGATTGTCCTTTCCCCACTATGTATTCTTGGCATCTTTTTGAGGGCCAATTGATAGTAAATGTGCGTTTTTATTTCTGGGTTTTCTATTCTGTTCCATTGCTCTGTGTGTCTGCTTTGATGCCAGTACTGTGCTGTTTTGATTTCTGTAGGCTATATTTTGAGATCAGGTAGTGTGATGCCTCAGGCTTTATTCTTTTTGCTCAAGATTGCTTTGCCTATTTGGGGTCTTTTGTGATTCTATATGAATTTTAGGATTGCTTTTTCTATTTTTGTGAAAAATGTCATGGAATTTTGGTAGAGATTATATTGAATCTGTAGATTGCTTTGGGTAGTAAGGACACTGTTACAGTATTCCGCAGTCATGAACATGGGATATCTTTCCATTTTTTGGTGCCTTCAGTTTATTTCATTAACATTTGTTGTGTTTTTCATTTTAAGTAGAGTTAGTGTAATTTCTTTCTATTTGAATTGCACTTTTAGGCCATTTCCCCCATTCTGGTTTATTTTATGTTGCTTTTTTTTGAGATGTGAAACATCATTGTGGTTCCAAAAGTCAGAACATATAAAAAGGCATATTAAGTGAAGTGTTATTCTACATCCATTTCTTTTACCTAGTTATCACCTGCCTCCCTTTCACTGTTCCCATCTACTCACTGTAGGTAGCCAGTCTCATTAGTTTCTAATTTACTGTGTTGTGTGTCTTTTTGCACAAATGATCGTATGTGTGTGTGTAACTCTTATTTTTTCTTTCTTTGTCATATAAAAGGAAGCATACCATAGATTATCTTTTAGTTAATTCAGAAGCTCAGGAGTTGGTCAAAGTAGAACACTTCTGTGTGGTGAAATGAGTGGCCTCAACTCAATCAAGTTATTGGAGGGGAGAGTAGGAACTTCATCAGGTTATGGTCAAATTAAGCCTAGAACAGGAAGTAAGCCAGGCTTACCCAGGTATTCTGCCTTGGATTAAAAAGACACTAAATTATTTGGTGGCAGGGATCTTAAATGATAACAATTTCTCTTTCCTGACTCTGCTCTAATCTAGACCTTTGTCCTCCAATCTAGAGGTTACCCTCTATGCTTAATGCATATTTGCTATCCTGGGGTCTCTTTTTTCTCTGCCGTTTTAGAAAATTCCTTTGCACTTTTTTTGTGCTGAGTCTTCTCCTCATTGTACTCCATATCATCCTCTGTTTCAGTTTATTCTGTCATTTTGGTGGAGCACATCCTTTAGTAGCTTCATAAGAAAAAATACAGGAAATTTTTTTTGGCCTGCTATTCTGAAAATGTCTTTATTCTACCCCCATACTTGATTGTTAGTTTGACTGCATATAGAATTGTAGATTAGAAATAATTTTCCTTAAAATTTTTTACAACTTTACTCATGTATAATTTACATACATTAAATATTTCTGGTGCTTAACATTTATTCCTGAAAATCCAGTTTTGCTCTGGTATCATTTCCCTTTAGCCTGAAGAACTCAGTATGGCGTTTCTTGTAGTACAGTGCTGCTGGTGATGGGTTTTCTCTTTTATCTGAAAAATGTCTTTGTTTTGCCTTCATTACTGAAGGATATTTTTGCTGGAAATAGGATTCAGGGCTGACAGTTTTTTTCTTTTAGCCCTTTAAAGATAAGTTATTCCATTGTCTTTGGCTGGCAGGAAAGATGACAATAAAAAATAAGGAATCTGCTGCCATTCAAAATGTTGTTCTGTTTGAGGTATTTCTTTTTATGTTGACTGCTTTAGATTTTCTCTGTATTGTTCGTTTTCAGCAGTTTGATTATGATGATATAGATATAATTTTTAAAACAATTTTCCTTTTTAGGGTTCACTCAGTTTATTGAATCTATGTATTTATGTTTTTCAGCAAATCTGGGATGTTTTTAGGCCGTGTTTCTTCATTTTTTTGGGACCTGTTCTCTTCTTCTGGGAAATCAATTTCCCTTATTTATTTGTTTTTTTTTGGAGACAGAGTCTTGCTCTGTTTCCTAGGCTGGAGTGCAGTGGCATGATCTTGGCTCACTGCAACCTCTGCCTCCCAGGTTCAAGCAATTCTCATGCCTCACCCTCCCAAGTAGCTGAGATTACAGGCATGCGCCACCACATCCCGCTAATTTTTGTATTTTTGGTAAAGACAGGGTTTCACCATGTAGTCCAGGCTGATCTCAAACTCCTGACTTCCGGTCATCCACCCACCTTGACCCCACAAAGTGCTGGGATTAACAGACGTGACCCACCAGGCCAATTACCCTTATGTTTGACCTTTTGATATTGTCCTGTAAGTCCATAATACTTTATGTTTTTGTTCAGTCTTCTTTCTGTTTTTCAGGTTGTATAATTTCTGTTGATAAAGTTTAAACTCCTTGAGTGTTTATTCTTTTACCTCTACTTTGCTATTGAGCTTATCCACTGAATTTTTTATTTCAGATATTGTATTTATTAATTTTAAGTTTCTTTTTTTTTTTTTTGTCTTTTTGAGACTGGATGTCACTCTGTTGCCCGGGCAGGAGTGCAGTGGCGTGTTCTTGGCTCAGTGCAACCTCCACCTCCTGGAACTCAAGTGATCTGTCCACCTCAGCCTCCCAAGTAGCTGGGACTACAGGCATGTGCTACCACACCCAGCTAATTTTTGTGTTTTTAGTAGAGACGGGGTTTCACCATGTTGGCCAGGCTGCTCTTGAATTCCTGGGCTCAAGTGATCTGCCTGTCTTAGTCTCCCAAAGTGCGAGGATTACAGGCATGAGCCACTGCACCTGGTCTAAAATTCTCATTTTTTAAGTACGTTTTTATTTCTCTGTTGAGAGTTTCAATCTCTTCAGTCATTTCAAGTGTCTTTTCCTTTACCTCAGTGAGCGTAGTTATCAGAGCTGATGTAAAGTTCTTGTCTGATAGTTCTAACATCTGAGTCATTTTGAGGTTGGGATTTGTAGTTTTCCCTTTAGAATGGATGTTTTCTGGGTTCTTAGTATGTCAAATAATTTTGGATTGTTTCTTGAATATTATTTTGTGTAGACTCTGAATTCTGTTAAATTCCTTTGAAGAATCTTGATTTTTTTTTTTTTTTAAATTTCACTAGCACTTAGCTTCAGACCCTGTTAGGCTCAGATTGTGTCTTGTCTCCTGTAGGCTTAAATCTCATTTGAAATCTCCTGTTGGCTTAAATCTCATTTGAAATTTTTAGGCCTTTATAATGTTGTGTTGAGTCTGTCCTACATGTCTACATGGCTAAGGGGTCAGCCTGAGACTTGAAGAGTCATAAGAATTAGGGGAGTCCCTTCTTCAGCTCTCTCCTCTTTTAGATTGCTACTGACCTCCACCTGTGGTCACTCTCCACCTGTGGTCCTTTCTTCTAGCCAGGCGCAGCCTATGGAATTTCTATTGAAGATTTAGCTGCCTGCATTGCACCAACCCTGTGATGGTGGCCTGCCCTTGGGACAAAACTTCTATTTCCCTCCCCACAAATTTTATAAAAACTCATGAAATTCCCCCTACTAATACCAGTTACTTGTCCAGATTCCTACTCCTCCCAACAGCCTTCCTCCCTTTGTTTACCCTTCAGAATCTATAGGTAGTTGTTTCTGATTTTTTTCCAGGGTTTATAATTGTTAACCCAATTTGTTTTTAAGTCATTTTTCTGGCTTTGATGGCAATCATAGTCTTTCCCAACTTACTATTTTCATCAGTGATTGACCTAGTGTGATATTGAAAAACTTGTAGTAAGAGATGCGCCTGGAAGGATGGGTTAGATTATAGAGCTGCAGTGAGCAACCCTGAAGGGTTTTGAAAAGGCACTTTATGGCTGGGCGTGGTGGCTCATGCCTGTAATCCCAGCACTTTGAGGGGCTGAGGCGGGTGGATCACCTGAGGTCAGGAGTTCCAGACCAGCCTGGCCAACATGGCAAAACCCTGTCTCTACTAAAAATACAAAAATTAGCTGGGCATGGTGGCACACTCTTATAGTCCTAGCTACTTGGAGGCTGAGGCAGGAGAATTGCTTGAACCTGGGAGGCAGAGGTTGCAGTGAGCCAAGATCGTGACACTGCACTCCAGCTTGGGCGACAGAGCGAGACTCTGCCTTGGAAAAAAAAAAAAAAAAAAAAGAAAAGGCATTTTATAAAATATCTTCTGTGTTGTAGGTGAAACATGGAGTGAGGAAAAGAGATTCGTGAGTGAGAGACCTGCTAAAAAACTATTGCCATCTTTATGGTACATACACCGTTGTAACAACCTGAATTCAGACAGTGCTAATTAAGTTGGAAATGAAGGAATCCACTTAGGACTCACTTTGAAGGTAGAATAGACAGAATTTGGTAATAGAGTACTAATGGAGAAAAAGAGATTAGATGTCTACTGTTGCTGCCCAGGGATGATAATGATGTCATTAATCTGGATGTAGTATGCAGGTGGAAAATATAGTTTGAGGAGAATAACAAATTGAATTAGAAACATGTGGCATTCAAAGTGCTTGCCAGTATTATTCAGCAGGATGTTGGAAAGTTAAAGAAGAGCTTTGAAGAGCAGAGCTGGAGATGAAAATTTAAAACTCTTTAAAAGAGAAGTGAGATGAGGTATAAGAGTAGAATCTTGTAAATGGTAGAAACCAAAGAGGTAAGTGAAAAAAAGAGGAGTCTGTAAGGAAACCTGTGAATTGTAGAGAGAGAAAGAGAAGAACCACAAGACTGTTGTGTTCTGGAGGCCAAGGGTGAAGAATTTGTGTTACAAAGATATAGCTGGTCAGTGGCATCCTGCACAAAAAACAAGCAAACTGAGAGAATGCCATTATTTAAGTAGTGAGGATTTTTCTTTCTAGGAATACAAAAAACTTTACTTCATTATAGAGAAGATGATAGACGTCATATTCCAAAAGAGATTAAAGAGTATGTAATGGGGGAAATAGAGGTTGTGAGTCCAGACCACATTTTTAAACTTTGGTAAGGATGGGAATGAGAGAAATGGAATGACAGCTGGTAGCTTGAGGTGGGCAGAAGGGGAGCAGGGCCAGGTTCTTACATTGGTTGTGTGCTATTGGGAATACCCCAGTGGCAAGAATAATGGGTGTGTTAAAAGTTCTAGAGTAGATTAAAATAACATGAAGAACACACATTAAGAGGGTTAGGTTATAAATATGTAGGGACATTTTCCCCTCTAAAATAGAGAGCGAGGATACGTGCAGGTATGGAGAAGTTTTGTCTGGAAGAAGAGTGAGTCCATATAGGAGAGAGTTGGGAATGAGAGAGTTAAGAGTGAGGTTGATACTTCCACTCTCAGTTATGGCATAGAAAATAATTGGAAACCTGGCTGGGCACAGTGACTCACGCCTGTAATCCTAGTGCTTTGGGAGGCCGAGGCGGGTGGATCACTTGAGGCCAGGAGTTAAAAGACCAGCCTAGTTACCATGGTAAAACCCTGTCTCTACTAGAAATACAAAGATTAGCCAAGCAGGGTGGCAGGCACCCATAATCCCAGCTACTTGGGAGGCTGAGGCAGGAGAATTACTTGAACCCAGAAGGCGGATGTTGCAATAAGCCAAGATTACGCCATTGCACTCCAGCCTGGGAGACAGAGCAAGACTCCATTTCAAACAAACAAACAAAAAAAGAAAATAATTGGAAACCAGTCTTCCATGAGACAACAATTAGAAACACCAAACAAATACAGCCCTTCCCCTCAAAGTACTGAGAAATACTTTGAAAGTATTTGAGAGGTAATAAGAGTGTGTCTAGGAGAGAATAAAGGCTTAGAGATATAAGGTTAGTATTTGGGACTATTTTTTCTCCAGTGAATATTTGCTGAGTTTTTTTGAGGGATCAGCTGAAAAACTGAGCAGTACTTTTTTTTTTTTCTTTTTTCGAGACAGGGTTTCACTTCTGCCACCCAGACTGGAGTGCAGTGGCCCAATCTTGGCTCACTGCAGCCTCCACCTCTCAGGCTCAAGTGTTTGTCCTGTCTCAGCCTCCTGAGTAGCTAGGACTACAGGTGTGCACCCCTGTGCCTGGCTAATTTTTGTATTTTTTGTAGAGACAGGGTCTTGCTATGTTGCCCAGGCTGGTCTTGTGAACTCCTGGCCTCAAGTGATCCACCCACCTTGGCCTCCCAAAGTGCTGGGATTACAGGTGTGAGCCACTGTGCCTAGCCTGAGTAGTAAATTTGATAGCCTTTTTGGGTTAGAGGGATAGGAATTGGAATTTAGGCCCTGCTAATGTGGGTTGTGAGTGATCTTGGTGAATCACTCTTATTTGGTGTTGGTACCCTGAAGGGCCACAGCCTAGAAGTAGGGGTGAATTGGTTGTAGATAGGCCCTCACAGGGACTGTTGCTCCACTTGGAATACCCTTAAGCCCTGAAAATAGATTGAGGTAATTTATTGTTTCAGGTGCTTGGCAGAAGCAAATGTTGTAAGTTCTGTTTGGAAGGTAACATTACTTGTTAATGTTATTATAAACATTCTGTAAATATAATGTCCAGCTCATAATTTTAAAAAGTCAAGCATGGCATGATCAAATAACATGAACAAAATCAAGTACAAGCAACAGAAGACAGTATTGATCCATAGGGACTTCTGATATTGGAGTTTTTAGGAGCAGACTTAAATATACTATGCTTATCTTGTTCAAATATAAAAGATGAGATTCAGCATTCTTAGCAGAGAACTAGAAACTTGAAAAAATGAAAATTTTAGACTTGAAAACGTAACTGAAATTGGGAACGTAATGGATGGGTTTAAGGGGATTAGACAGAGCTGAAGGGAGAATTAGTGAAGTGGAAAAATTCAGAGAAAAAAGGATGGAAACTACTGAAGAGATTGAGGGAGACATAGAGAAACTGAGGAGATCAAAAGTGTGTGATTGGAATCCTGACAAAGAGTTGAGAGAGAATGAGCAGAAGCAATATTTGAATAGAGAATGGCTGAAAACCTTCATAAAAAACTTTCTAAAACTTATTAAAGTTATTAAGCAACAGATTCAAGAAACCTTACTGACACCAAGCAGGATAAAAAAGAAATCCATACCTTGGTCTAGTGTAGTAAATCTGTAGAAAACCAAAGATAAAGAGAAAATTTTCAAAATCTGCTAGGTTGGCGAGAAGAAATGTTATTCTTTCAAAGAACCGACAATTAGATTAATGGCTGACTTCTCAATGAAACAATGGAGGCTGTAAGACAATGGAATGATACCTTCAGAGTATGAGAGTAAATAACAGTCTAGAATTTTAAAACCTGAGAAAGGCTGGGTGTGGTGGCTCACATCTGTAATCCCAGCACTTTAGAAGGCTGAGGTGGAAGGATTGCTTGAGCGTAGGAGTTCAAGACCAGCCTGGGCAACATAGTGAGACAACGTCTCTTCAAAAAATAAAAAAATGAAAAATTAGCTGGATGTGGTGACATATGCATGTAATCCTAGCTACTCAGGAGGCTAAGGCAGGAGGATCGCTTGAACCTGGGAGTTTGAGGTTACAGAGCTATGATCGTGCCACTGCACTCCAGTCTGGGTGACAGAGCTCTCTACAAAAGGAAACCCAACCTCTTCCCCAACAAACCTGAGAGAATCTCCATTATGAATAAAGATGAAATACAAATGTTTCAAACTTGACAGTTTTTCAGTTGTACTAGTCACTCTAAAATTGCTCCAAAGACATAGCTAGTGACTACCATATTGGCCAACACAGATGAAGAACACTTTCACCATATTAGAAAGGACAGGTATTAAGAAAATACAAGAGAATATTTTGAACAACATTCTACTCCCACCATGAAATGTTAGATGAAATTGAGAAATTCCTATAGAAATGCAAATTAATAAAATTGATTCAAGAAGAAATTTAAAAAATATGAACTATCTTATCTGTTTACAAGTTTTAGTTTTTTTCTTCTGATGCCTTTCTTTGGCTGTGGTATCAAGGGAATACTGTCATAACAGAATGAATTCTCTATTTTCTGGAAGAGTTGTAAAGGATTTGATGATTTTTTTTCTTTTGATGTTTGGTAGAATACACCAGTGAAGACATTTGAGCCTGAAGTTTTCTTTATTGGAAGATTTTAAATTAATAATTCAATTTATTTACTTGTTATATGTCTATTCAGATTTTCTACTTCTTTTTCTTTGGAGACAGGGTCTCACTCTGTCACTTGGGCTGGAGTTCAGTGATGTAATCACAGCTCACGCTCACTACAGCTTTGATCTGCCAGGCTTAGGTGATCTTCCCACCTCAGCCACCAGAGTAGCTGGGACTACAGGTGTATGCCACCATGTCCATCTAATTTTTTGTACTTTTTTTTTTTTTTTAATAGGGTTGGGGTTTTGCCATATTGCTGTGGCTGTTCTCAAACTCCTGGGTTCAAGCAATCTGCCTGTCTTGGCCTCTGAAAGTGCTGGGATTACAGGTGTGAGCCACCACACCTGGCCAAATTTTCTCTTTTTGACTCAGTAATTTTTGTTTCTGGGAATTTGTCCATTTTTTTTCTAAGTTTATTGTATTCCTTTATAATCCTTTTAATTTCTGTAAGGTTTATAGAGATGTCCTCTCTTTCATTTCTATTCTATGGACACCCTGTGGAGGTAGAAAATAACCCTTCCAATTAACAGGTAGGATGTCTATGCTGGAAGCACGCCACACGCCAACAAAATTTGAGAGAACTTTTATTATTCACCCAAGAGACTTCTGGGGATGGTAGGGTTAGTACAAGTGGGTCTGGCCTGCCTTGAGTTAGACAGAGGGAGTGGTTATGCCTTTATAATGGCTAGGGTGCTGGGGAGTCCCATGTGCAGGCTGAGGATCGGCAAAACTTGAATTTTCCCCTGGTGCCAAAGGCAAGGCACATGTGGACTTTCTTATTAGCCTGATCAGTTGTGGGTTCAAAAGGGGAGAAATGAGGTAAGGCTTAACATAAGTCAGTGGTCAGACATCAAAAATTTAAAAAATGGAGTGAGACTCCTTATTACAGTTCTTGACTTTGGAATTAAAAGAAAATTTCCTTGTTCTTTCTTTTCTTCAGATTGTATAACCTTAATTCATCTACCTTCAAATTTATTGGTTAGTTCTTCTGCCAGCTTAATTCTCCTCTTGAGCTTCTCTAGTGAATTTTTCATTTCAGTTGTTGTCTTTCCACTTGAAATTTCCATTTGGCTCTTTTTTATAATTTCTCTTTGTTAATATTCTGTTTGCTGAGTCATTGTCATCATAGTTTCCTTTATTTTAAAAGTGTTTTCTTTTAGTTCTTTGAACATATTTATAATAGCTGCTTTGAAGTCCTATTGTCTAACTTCAAAATCTAGGCTCCCCTAGAGATAGCTTTTATTGAAACTTGTCCCCTTCCATGTATGGGTCACGCTTTTCTGATTCTTTGCATATCTTATGAAAACTGGATATTTCTGATAATATATTCTGTATTCTGATTTCCTTCTCCCCAGAGTTAGAGGTGGTTGCTCTTTTTGTTTGTTTAGTGACTTGGCTGGACTAATTAATTCCATGGAGTCTGTTTCTCCATGGAGTGTGTGTGTGTGACTGCTGATGTCTCTGCTTAGCTCATCCTTTCTTGTTTTTATTTTTCAGTATGGCTGTCAAGTGTTTGCCTCCTGGGTCAGCGTATCTTAGTGGTCAGCCTATGATTGGTCAGAGGTTGTGTTTAAATTCCTTGAAACAACGAGCTTCCCTTTGTCATTGGTTTTTGTGAGGCTTGGAGAATGCATTCAAAGTTCAGAAAGTCTGCCTGGGTTTTACTTTCTCCATTTGCAAGGCCTCATCTTTTTCCAGGAATGAGCAGCTTGCTGTGGCCCTAACATTTCTTTCCTTCATGTTTGCAGTCTTGTGCATGTGGACAGTCTTCCAGACCAGCAGGAAAAAATAGATTTTTATCAAGGCCCAGTCTGGCTGTCTCATTCCTTAGTTCTCCACGTTAAATTTCTGGTTGGTCTGCTGATCTGTTGCTTGTGCTGACTGGCATTGCAAACTCAAGTTAGCTGTAATATTGGCTTTCCTTCCTTTTTTGCCCTTGAAATCACTTTTTGACAATACCTATGGGCATGGAATTCTTCTCCAAATTAATTTAGCTCCCTCTGGCAGTGGAGCTTCCTGTCATCACAGCTTGTCCTACCCTGGTAGCTTCTGTACCAAGGAATTGGGAGCGAGTGTGGGATGATAGGAGCCCCAGGCTAAAACACCACACTCTTCACTGTTCTTACCAAGATTCAGTAGATTTTCTTGGACCAGCACTTCTCAAATTTGTTGTAATGTTTTTGATCAATATCAAGATCTTTAAATAGTTTTAGCAATGTCAGTTTTATTGTTGCTTTAGGGGTTAATATTTGTCAAACTCCTCATTCAACTGTCTGGATATCCTTTCCCCTGCCCCCTCCCTTTCTCTCTATCTTTCATCTCTGTGTGTGTCTCCCTGTCTCTGTCTCTCATTTTTGAACATTTAAATTTTATTCAAACTGAAATTTATTTTGGAATATGTTATGAAGTAGGGATGTATTGGTTATTTTTTTGAAATGGTGTTAAGTAGTGTCTTAATACTACTTGTTGATTAATCCATGTACTTCTTACTGATTTGTAATATAAATGGTTTATTTTTCTAATCTCATTGAGATTATTTTAATTTTGCCCTCTTTTTTTTTTTTTCTTAATCAATAGTCATCTTTTGCTTGTTTTTCCCATCTTTTGCTTTCCATTGGCTCGTCTTTTTCTCTCTCTAAACCTGTCTTTGGACTTTATCTCTGAGTTTCCTTTGCTATTCGGCTTCATACATTCCATTTGCTCTGATACTCATAAGTACTAAGGCTAGGCTAAGACAAGTGAGATGCATAAGGCACAAAAGTTCTAGGAAGCTCTCACTCCTGGGTCCTGCAAGTGTGGGATTAGTACTCATAGAACTTTGCGTTTTCAAATTTTGCACCCTAAGTGCCTGGCTTGCCCCATTGTAGTCCTGGCCCTGCTACTCATGCTTCTCACTAGTATATATTTGTTGTAACCTGACTTCTGTCCCAAATAGGCTTCATTTATTCCAATTTTTGAGCCTTTGCTATGTACTCTGCATTGTGCTGGGTTTTGGGGAATACAGAGGGTCTCAAGACACCGTTTATTTCACCCAGAAGCCTTCTTCAGATTTGCCCTTAGTGAGGTCTAGTGCCTTTTCCCCGTTCCTCATCCTTCCTGCCTTCTTGTACCATGTGACATTATTGACCGCTATTGCCTGTTCATCCTAATGTCAGCCCAGCTCTTAAGAATGTATAACTATTTCCATGGTAGGACACCTTTTCTAGGGACCAGTGGGCTGTTGGGCAGTGTATCAGTGGCCCTCATTCTGGAAGTTAGTAAAGATTGGAAACTGGCCCGTGCTTTCAATGTGTCAGGGTAGGCGTGCCCAGGGACTTGTTCAGGCTTAATGGGCCTTTATAACTATGTCACAGGGAATAGAAGATTTCTTGTTTGTTCATTTTCTTTCTTTTTTTTTTTTTTGAGAAGGAGTTTTGTTCTTGTTGCCCAGGCTGGAGAGCAATGGCACAATCTCAGCTCACTGCAACCTCCGCCTCCCAGGTTCAAGCAATTCTCCGCCTTAGCCTCCTAAGTAGCTGGGATTACAGGCGTGCACCACCACACATACCAATTTTGTGTTTTTTTAGTAGAGACAGGGTTTCTCTATGTTGGTCAGGCTGGTCTCGAACTCCTGACCACAGGTGATCTGCCCGCCTTGGCCTCCCAAAGTGCTGGGATTACAGGCGTGAGCCACTGTGCCTGCCTGTTTGTTCATTTTTCTTTTTTGAGACAGAGCCTCACTCTGTTGCCCAGGCTGGAGTGTACAGTCTTGGCTCACTGCAACCTCTGCCTCCTGGGTTCAAGCAGTTCTTGTGCCTCAGCCTCCTGAGTAGTTGGGATTACAAGCGCATGCCACCTCGCCCCCCTAATTTTTTGTATTTCTAGTAGACACCGGGTTTCGCCATGTTGCCCAGTCTGGTCTTGAACTCCTGGGCTCAGGCAGTCTGCCCGCCTTGGCCTCCCAAAGTGTTAGGACTACAGGCGTGAGCCACGATGCCCAGCCATTGTTTGTTCATTTTCTACTTAGCATTTTATATACTCAGAATCTTTCCATCTCCTTCTAGTGGTTTGGTACCCAAATGTGGCCTTTACTGCCTGCCTAGCCGTCCGGCTTATTCTTGCCAATTTTGTTTTCTCAGTCCTGCGTTCTTCCCCCATTCTTTGCTGACTTGTTTTTAATGTAGTTTCCCGGTATGACCCTGCTCTGCTTAGTGTTCTCATTGCTTGTTCATGAAAACAAACTCATCCATTCATTTATGGAGCAGCTTTTGAGCACCTATTCCGTCCTAGGTGCTGTGGGAGCCACCAGAGTTACAATGACAAACCCAATCAAACATTCCTTGTCTCCCTGAGCTAAAGAGACAAGTTAGGTGTTACTCACACAAACTGGGATAACTGCTGTGAAGGAAAGATACAGATGCAGCTGACCTAGGGACACTGGAATTGAAATCTGTCCCCTCGTCTCACTTACCTGGCAGTAACTCCCCTTCATTTTGAATTTTTGCCTGAATCAGGATTGACATGTAGTGCCCCATTTTCAATTCCAGCGCTTGTTTTTGGGTTGTTGGCAGTTTGCTCTCGACTCCTCGCCCCAACCAAGGCTGCCGCGTTTGTTTTCTTAGTCACTAGTGGGAACATACCCTGATCATGGATCTGTCCTCACTTGGGAGCTCTTTTCTCTTTTTTTTCTTAACGCCTGCCTCTGTTGATTCTTTTCCTACATCTTCATTAGCTTCTTTGTTATATTTTATACTTCTTTACATTTCCTAAAAGTTGCCCTAATCCAGATTTTGTCAGGGTAAGAGTGCCCAGGACTTCTACAGGGTTAATAGGCCTTCACAATGATGTCACAGGGAAGGGAATGTTGCTTGTTCGTTCCTTGTCCTATGCCCTCCTCTGTATCTGCGTACCCTTTCTTGGCAATCTTATCCATTCTTGAACACTCCGTGTTACCATCTTTATGCAAATGACTGGCTAACTTCTCTCTCTCTTTTGCACCCGTTTTCAAGTATTTGGTGGATTGCTCCATGTGGAGGCATATAATACTCCAAGTAGAATTCATCATCTTCTCTAACTTTACCAACTCCCAGTCTCCTACCTAGAAATCTCACACAACCACTCCCACCTTGCTCACTTCCAGACATGCCTGGTTGCTAGGTGGTGCCACTTTGTCCTGTGTAATACCATGGTAAGGGCCTCTTCTTTTCAGTGTCCTGAACTCAAGTTCAGGTCTTCCTTTCCTTTCACCTGTCTGTCCTGATTTTCTCCTAAGATGCATCTGCTGCTAGTATCTGTCAACTCCAGATGACTCTGAGTCCTGTACCAGGTTAATTTTTCCTGAAACAATTCTAATCTGTTGTTTTTCTCTTCTGCTCATTCATGCTTTGAAAACTCCCTAGTGCTTTTGAAAAACTGGCCTAGTTTTTTAGACCTTCCAACTTGTTTTAATTTCCTTGCCACTGCCTCCCTTCATATAGGCTGGACTCTATCCAAATGGAATTAATTTTGCGAGAACTCGCCTGTATTTTCTGTTTGCGCCTCTATTTTTATTTCCTTTTGCCAATAGTATGCTTTCCTCACACTCTTAGTTCTTTAAAATCTCTCCTAAAGTACTCTCAGGTTTCCTGACCTGGAGATACTCTTTCTCTCCTATCATCTGTACATTTATCCACATTTTAAAAAAACATAGTGCTTACCACTTATCTTTCATTCTGTCTAGTGTAGTGCCCTGAAGAAATATGTGTGAAATTAACGAGTGGATAAAAGCATTTCTGTATTAAGCCCTCAGACAGTCTTGACTCCTCCATCTGCCTTTCCCATTCCCTTGCTGTTTATATAAGGCCATCTCTTTCTCTCCCTTCTTTCAACTGGCTTGGCTTTATCTGTGAATCTCTTTATCTTTCCCTAAGTGGCCTATTATCCTTTGTCTCCATTGCTTTTCTTCTGCTGAGTTAGTATTAATTTCAATTTAAAGAGAAATTACATCATTTTGGTGAAGGATGTGTGTGGGAAATATAGAGGAAATGGAAGCTAGTGTTCAGAATGACATCTTGATTCATTTTGTGGGAACTCAGGCTGCCCACAAAAATTTCAAATATAGACTTGACTCCTGGGCTGGTGGCCAGCAGAGACTAGAAAGTAGAAGTTGTGATGACATGTTCAGCATCCAGGTGGAAGGCCAGGGGCCAGCTGCAGGGCCCCACATTCCAGCCTGCTGATCCTGGCAGCTGCTCTTATATTCCTTAGATACAGCTGTTTGAGCTTCTGATGAGACAGCTGGTTTGAGGTGATGGCAGGTAAGAGTAGGGGAAGAGACGTCTAATTACAGTATTGCCGTGTTTTGAAAGCGTGTGAATCATCTGGGGCTCCCTGCATAGTTTGGGATGTCAAGTTGTGACAATGAATTAGGTTTTGTTGGTGGATTCTAAGGAATTGACTTACTTGATTTCATAGAGGTATATCATTTGTCCGGAGTTGGACTTAGTAAATGCCACATATTGAGCCCCAGTTTAGTACCTATTCCATTACAGCTTTTAGATTCTAGATCTTTGTTATCACTTTTCAAAACTATATTTCTTTATATTTTTGTGCATTTCACAAGCTGAGTAGAACCGCAGGATTCCTTATTTTTCACATCATTGCCCCATTTGTGGAGATGTTTAGTTGAAGTGGCCCAAAGAAGCAGTCTAGTGGTACCTGTGAGGGTGAAGGCCTTGAAAAGAAACTTGAGACAGATGGTGTGCTTGACTAACTGCCCCAGAGAATGTGATGCCAGAACCCAGGAGGGGCACCATGTTGCCTTTGCCATTGAACTACTAAATTTCTGAGAGGACAGAGGAGGCTACAGCTTAACCGCTCTCCAATTACCAATCTCTTCTTGGTTTCAGCGAATGACAACAGAGCTGCTCAAGGCGGGAACTCTGAGCTGAGCAGTGGAGGTTTCTCTGGATCTGGAGAGAAGAGTGACCTTGGAGCCAATAATGAGCCATCCTGACTACAGAATGAACCTCTGGCCCCTGGGGACCCCCAGAGGTAGTAAAAGGAAAATGGAGTCTGCCTGAATAACTGGAGAACTGAAATGAAAGTGGAATGGGTGTGAAGTGGAGGGTGTCTTTTAGGACTGAGGGCTACTATAATTCTTTTAGTGACCTGTTAAGTATTCTGTGTGATTTATTCTAGAATTAGATGTGGTTTCTTGCTGTCTTAATTTATTGTTGTATTAAGTACAGCTGTTTAATTTCCTCTAGAAAAGTGGCAATCTTTTAGTAATTTCTATTTTCAAAAAGTTTGTGTGTCTATAAATAGCAAAGAATACTGAACTCATTATTCAGATTATGTTCCATGCATGTTGTTTTACTGATTTAAAACTCAAGTCTCATCTGTGTATATTTTATTCATGTTTTCTTAGCCACTCTTTCCTTTTTGTTACTGTTAAAAATCACCATCAGGGAGTTTCAGTCTCTTGTTGGTCTCTTTAAATAATAATTGTAAAAAGGTATAATATCTCCAGTTTTAAAAATACACAGATGTTTGAGGAAAGAGTTGATTGCTGCCTCCTGTTTCTAGGTGTGCCTGCTGTGGCTGGTCCACATGACATTGGTGCTTCGCCAGGTGACAAAAAGTCAAAGAACAGGTCCACACGAGGGAAGAAAAAGAGCATATTTGAAACTTACATGTCCAAGGAGGATGTTTCGGAAGGCTTGAAGAGAGGAACACTCATCCAGGTGCTTAAAATCTACTGGAAGGCTATTCTCTGAATATGTAGAATCCAAAACAATCTATTAAACTGTTTCCTGTTCTGTGCTATATGCTTTCAGAGAGACGATGATGTAACAGGTGCAGGGCTGTTATGATGGCATAACAGAGATGATGAGGTAACAGATTCTTCTTAGAACTATAGTACATTTAGAGGTAATAAGCACCACAAGACAGGAACAGGAAAAGTGCTCTGAGATTTGAGAGGAGGGAACCACTATTTCCCATTAGGATTGTCTAGAGATGCTTTATTGAAAGTGACATGTTTGAGCCAGGCCATGGATTGGTGCAGTTTGAATAAGTGAAGATAAGAGAGAGCTTTACAAATGTAGGGACCAGTGTGAGCTACTACAATAGAAGTGAGAAATTGGGTTTGGATATACGAAACATTGAATAGTTCAGTTTTTCTGGAGCATGTGGATGCTGAACGATGGAGAAAAATGGATGAGGTTGGAAAGGAAGCAGTAAACAACAATAGACAGTATTTGTTGAGTGCTTTATACTTTACAAACTATGTTTACAAGCTAGTTCAGTGGTTTGGCTGAACAAATGTTTATGGAGCATCCATTGTGAGCCAGGAAGAGTTATGGTTAGAATAAGTGTGCAGCATGGGTGCCTTTGACATGGAGGTAGACAAGATTGCCTTGCTGTACTTCAGCTTGCAGCCCAGTGGTGGGAGGCAGTCATGTGAACAGATGATTTGGGGATAAAATGGCAAGTGCTCAGATAAAAGGGTGACCAGGCTATATGGCAAAATATTGGGGGGAAATGGGGAAACTGTGTAGGCTGAGGTTCTGGAGAGGCTTCCTGGTATTGGTGACCCTCGTGGTAGGTATTGAGGGTCTAGTTTGGGCCTATCAGATGAGTGATATGTGTGTGTGAGGTATGGAGAGGCAGTGGTGCTAACGAAAACGTGAACTTGTGAAACAACATGGAGTATGGCAGCTTAGGCCTCCTTGGGCATAAACTGTCAGGCAGGTAGTAGGCTGGGGAGGGAGGCAGGGCCACATATTCTGTGAATTAAGTCTATTTCATAATACTTTCATTAGTATAGAAATATTGCCATGTGCTACCTGGCTCACTTGAAAATGCTGTGTTCCATTTTCTCTTATTCTGAGAGCCCAGCTTCTGTATTTGTGTTTTTGGCTGAAGATCTAACCAATTTACAGATGCTGTCATCTTCTCTTCCTTTTTGTCCCCTCCCTCCCTCCCTCCCTCCCTCCCTCCCTCCCTCTGTCCCTCCCTCTCTTCCTTCCTTCCTTCCTTCCTTCACCTTTCTTTACCTTTCTGTATTTATCTGTGGTCAAGTGCACACGTGCACAAGAAAGAAGAAAGAAAACTGTCTTTTAAAAAATGAGTTGGTTTTTCTGATTCTTGGAGTACTCTTGGTGGTTTTAATTTATTATTTATTTATTTATTTTTTGAGAAAGTCTCACTCTGTTGCCCAGGCTGGAGTGCAGTACAATCTTGGCTCACTGCAGCCTCTGCCTCCTGGATTCAAGCGATTCTTGTGCCTCAGCCTCCCAAGTAGTTAGGATTACAGAAGGTAAAAATTAGTCATGCCATCATGCCTGGCTAATTTTTGTATTTTTAGTAGAGATGGGGTTTCACCATGTTGGCCAGGCTGGTCTTCAACTCCTGACCTCAAGTGATCCTCCTGCCTTAGCCTCCCAAAGTGCTGGGATTATAGGCATGAGCCACCACACCCAGCCCTATTGGTGTTTCTTTTTTTTAAAGCTTTCCCTGGATTTATTTGACAAGGCCTCTCTTAGGAGAGATGAAGCTGCATTTGGATGTTAGTCCATTCATTAATCCATTCATTTGCTCTTCATTGTTCAGCCCATATCCCAAACACCATTTTATCTGTAAGTTTCTTGGCCCTTCTCCTGTTTCACATAGGAGGACCCATTGTGCCTTTCCATTCTTATCCTCCTTCACTCTCCTCCAGGAACACTCTCCTCCATTCACCCTGAGCCTTCCAGTCTTTTCCTCTAAAAACTGTGCTCCTTGATGTCTCTGTGACTTTTGCATGCTGTTCCTGGTGCTTGGAATGCTTTCTCCTGCTGTCTTGATGTAATGGTGCTTACCTTTTAAGTCCCTGCCTAAATGTTACCCACTTCGAGAAGCCTCATTTTAATTCTCCAAGTAGAGTTGGCCGTTAGTGTTTTCCTGTAGTTGACTTTTTTGTTTTCCCTTTATTCTAAACTTACCACCATTTCTTGGCTTTTATGTTTCCCCCAAATAGACTGTTCATGTCCTTGATGGCAGGGTCATGTCTTGTTCCAGAAGTTAGCTCAGTGCCTGGCGTTTGACTGTTGCTTAATACATTTATATTGAATAAATATTTACTTACTGACTGAATAAGGGATCCAGATACTGTCTTTTGAAGAAGAGTGGGGGGAACTTCAGTTGTTAGAACTTGAAAGAAAACTAGCCTAGAATTTTGGTTATAGAATTATACCTGTCTAGAGATAAGGAGAGGACAGCGTTCTGCAGTGGTATTAGCTTCAGCTCCTAATTTTAGTTTTTACTTTTGAAGCAACTCGTTGCTGATACTCAAACAATACAAAACAAAAATCTGATCAATATAACAACTCTAATTCCCAGGAGTTTGTAAGTGATTCCTTCTGGCCTGTGACATCATGGGACTCTGCAGCCAGGGCCTCCCCCCCACATATGAGAACAGTTGTTCTTTGCAGATGGGAAAAGGAATGGGTTCCAGATATGAGGTCACCATGTGAAATATACAACACTGTAAATAAGATTTTCATAGGCAGAGAAACAGAGTCCATCTGCTGCTTGATATAAACTTTATGTGTGCAAACCTTGCGGGGTAAGGTAAAAGGCCAGACAAGAAAGGATGTTTTAATGCTGATGGAGAAAATTAAGTGTATTAGAGATACTTAGAAACTTTTGTTAACTTTTGTATTCAAACTCATCTCTTTTGACCTCTTTTTTTTCTCCCTATCCAGAGAAGAAATTTTTATCGAGAGATTGTAGGGGGATTTAAAAAAAACAGGAGTAGAGTATTTTTATTTTGTTTTCAATACCTTAACTAATACTTTGACATTTCATTAGTATTTTTTCCTATGTGGGGAGGAGACCACAGTCTCCTCTTTCCAGTGTTTGAAACGGCAATAACAGTAACACATGATCATGTACATGTAGTTTTGAAGTTTAAAAAAAAATAATAAATTCTCACATCAAAAAATGTATTTCATTTCTCTCTTCATAGGTAGAGTACTGAGAGGTTGTTATAGGAGATGTTGGGAGAGATTAGAGTAGGGGATAGACAAGCCTGGAAGGGGCTCCAGTTTAGGGTGATGATCAAGGTGACATGGGTATGAACATGGTAGAATTGGCTGTTTCAGATCCCAAAAGATGCTTTGGCTAAAGGAAGTTCAGGCTAAGCCTCCAGAACTGTCTTAGTCATGATGTCGGAGTTCCTCTTAGAATAGAATATTGGTGTGAAGTTGTTATTGGCTCTCTGAAAAATCCTAGTCCAGGAAGATAGAGGACAGGATGAACTAGTTTCTAGGACCTTCACCATTTGTTATGAGTGAAATCAAGCAGGGTGTGGTGGCTCACGCCTGTAATCCCAGCACTTTAGAAGGCTAGGGTGGGAAGATTGCTTGAGGCCAGAAGTTTAAGACCAGCCTGGGCAACATAGTGAGACTTCATCTGTACAAAATAAAAATCAGCCAGGCATGGTGATGTGCACCTGTATTCCTAGCTACTGGGGAGGCTGAGGCAGGAGGATTGCTTGAGTCCTGGAGTTGGAGGCTGTGGTAAGTCATGATCATGCCATTGTGCTCCAGCCTGGGCAACAGAGTGAGACCCTGTCTCTCTCTTTTTTTTTTTTTTTTAAAAAGAGTAAAATCAGCTGGAGAATACTTGGGGATGAATTAAAGATGAGGGGAATAGATGTGATGTTACAGTGGAATGCCCAGTCACTTAGAAGGGAGAGATGATATTCATAACATTAATACTGGGGGGGGTGATGAGAGAACTTTAGCTCTGCAGGCATTAATTAATTAATTACTGCAACAAATGTTTCTTGACTTCTTACTCAGTGCCAAGCGTATACCAGTGAGCAAGTTAGGCAAGTCACTGGGGAGGTAAGGAAAAACAACTAAAGAAAAAAGAAATTATAGACTGATCATTGCTAATAAGGAAATGGGAAGGGTGAGAGAGAATAATTAGAGAGAGCCTCTTTAGTAGGGTCGTTAGGGAAAGCCTCTGTGAGATGATCTGTGGGTTATCTGAGATGAGAATGAATCAGCCAATTGAAGAATTAGGAGAAGAACATAGGTGGAGAGCTCAGCTAGTAGAACAGCAGCAAGCAGAAGAAGGCTTGGTGTTTCTGAGAAATGAGAAGGAAGCCTGTTGGAACATTGTGAGCAAAGGGAGTTATATTATGGGACAAGTGGAGAGTTAGGCAGCAGCCAAGTCATGTAGGGTCTCTAGGCTATGCTGGAGAATTGGATTTTGTTCAAAGAGCAGCAGGAAGTCACTGAAGGCTGTTAAGCAGGGGAAGAAAATAATCTGTTTCATGCTTTGAACATACCTCTCTGGGAATTGTGAGATGAATAGAGTGGAAGCTGAGAGGCCAGTCAGGAAGGTATCAAAGTAAACCAGGTCAGAAAACATGGAGATGGGAACAAGAAAGTGGCAGTAAAGATGGAGAGGAGTGGATGGATGGATGGATGTGGGGCTAGAACTGATGTGACATGGTGATGGATGAGATATGGAAGGTGAGGCAGAGGGAGGCATCCTTGATGCTTGCTGAGTTTTCGAATTGAGCAGCTGGCTGGATGATGTTGCCATTAACCAAGACAGAGAAAAGCAAGGGTTGGAATGTGGTGCTGAGTTTTTGGGCAAGAGGGATAGCTGGCATACATGAGTGAAGAGGCCCTGGTGGTGACCGTGGCAAACAGAGAGAGAGGCTGTTCACAGTAGTTGAGAGCATGGAGTCTGGAGCCAGATTGTCTGGCCTTGAATGTGATGTGAAAGCGGGCAATTTTCTTAACCTCTCAGTGCCTCAGTTTCCTCATCTGTAAAAGCAAGGATAATAGTATCTACCTCATAGGGTTGTTGTGAGGGTTAAATTAGCTGATCGATATAAAGCTCTTCAAAGAGTGTGTGGCATGTCGTATGCCTGCATAAGTGGCACTTGAGTTTTGTTTTTATTACTATAAGAGGAGCGTCTGTTATTCAGGTTAGGTGGTTGCTGTCATTTGGAGAACCCTGTCCAAAGCTGTTAGATCTTATGATTTTTCAAGAATATCTGGAAATATGTATTTTATATGTGTGAAATTCCTCAGTTTTAAGGACTCTCAAACAAGCCAAATACAGTATGTTTGTGATTGCCAGTTAGACTGATTTAGCCCAGTTGTGTGGTGTTTTTCTATGGTACTGTTTAGCTCCTGGGGTATAGGAAGGGAGAAAGCAGATAGCTGGGGTTAGTTGAGAGTAGAGAATCAAGGGTAAAATCTTCAAGGTCTTTTGCTGGTTGAGTATCAGAGTAAGAGGTTTGTTCAGGATTTGCAACATTAATAGATAATGACAGGCTATGGCAATTAGGTGGCTAGAGAAGGGAGTAAACAGTGGGAGGACAATGAATGGTGACAATGTGGTCACAGCTTTGGGTTGGAGATCTTAGTGAAATTGAAGAGTTGTTGAAGTGGGGTTTCTGCCATAAGTAGACAGAAGATTGCCATCGGAAAGTGCGATATTTGAATTTTTTTTTTGAGGTAGTGTCATTAGTAGTGCTGACGGGATCCAGGCTGTGAACGTGGGAGAGAGTAGGTGGGTTAGGGGAGCAAATGGTAGTTAGAGTGACAGGCTAGGGTTGCTTGGTCTTCAACATGGATGTGAAGTCCCAAAAATATATATAGTAGTGAGGATAGGAGGAAGGCAGTGAACTGCTAGTCAAAATGTTAGTGAATTGGAGCTTTGACCCACCCGTAAATTTGAGGATGACAGCACCAAGGAGGTGCTAATGATATGAACTTCAAAGGATCTGGGATTTTTGAAAGAGAATGGAGGAAAAAATACTTTTAAAGTCATGATGGGGAAGCAAAGAGACCTTCCTCCCCTGGTCCCTGAGATACATGGGTTATGAGAGATAAAATAGACTCCCTCTGAGAGCACTCGAGAGAAGCAATCACTTCAGGGAATAGCCAGGTTTCAATTAAGGCGAAGAATCAGGAGCATCTGGAGAAGAGATGGAGGCTATGGGATCCTCACTCATCAAGTTTCAGGCCTAGGGAAGTGCTTTAGGAAGAAGACAGGAGATGGGCAATTGGGTCAGGTTAGGGGATGGCTATAGAAATGAAAGCCTTGGACTTTTGTATGTGAGTAAGACAAGAGATCTGTGGGAAGTATCCTTTAGTTAAATGACCATTTGTTTTTGACAGACTTAACTGCCAGCTGCTTCTCTCAGGCTATAGGAAGAACTCTGGTCTGCTGCGGAGCTCTGTGGGAGTTTCTGCTTTCTTAGTGTGATCTGCATTCCCTCAAGGGCTCTGTTTCCGAGGTCCAGTTCTTCAGAGTTATGCTCCAGTCAAATTTGCAAATGCTATTGTGGAACCAGGTTTCTATTCTTCCTTGTGTGCTTTTGTATATATTGGGAAGTTTGGGATAGAGAATCAAGGGTAAAATCTTCAAGGTCTTCTTAACATCTTTTCTTTTAAATAGAGCCTGGATGCAGGCCTGAGCAACCTCTCTTTTCCCTGGGCCCAGCCTGGCCTGTCTGAGTGCCCTGCAATTAAAGGCATTTTCAAAGCTTTAGAGGCATTCTGATCTCTGTACTTGTTCATATGCTAACCATTCTTTGAGCGACAAGGGATGATAGAAGAATAGGAATTGAAAAAAAAACTTAGGCCAGAGAAAAGCATCTGGAATCAGAAAATGAAATTGTTAGACATTTAATTTCAATGAATTGACTTTTGTTTGTTTGGAGTCTCTTCCCCTCACGAGACTGTAAGCTCTGTGATGGTAGAGACTGTCTGTTGTTAGTCTCCCTTGTACCCCGTCACTTGACATGGTGCCTGCCATGCTATTCGTTAGGAAATATTTGTTGAGTGAGTGGATGAATATTTAGGTTAAATGTAAGTTTTTTCCCTCCTTCCCTCAACAAGAAACAGCTGTCTAGAAGTGGATTTACTGTGACACTCTTTAACAAGGGACTGGCCTTGGGGAGCTTTGCCAACCTTATCTCCTGGTCCCTCCCTCTTCTGTGCTAGGCAGAGTTATCGCACAATGGAGAAGAGTTAGTGAGTGCCCTCTTAACCACTTTTGCTCACACAGTGTCCTCTACTATACTTCTTATCTGATTTATTTGCAAATTTTGCTCTTCTGTAAAGGACTAGGTCAGATACCATCTCTGAAGCCTCTTCTGGTGCCCTGGCTGTGAAAGTAAGCTGTACCTCTGCTTTATGTTTTCCTTTAAAATAGGGATTGAGCTTAGTCAATCATTATCTTCTCCATCAGTGTGTCTCAGGGTCTTGAATATAGTCCTTACTCAATAATTAATTGTTGAATTAAGGACTGAATGATCATTTGTAGTAGTCTATTTGAGTGTTCATGATATTGTAAACTGTGGCATGGACATTTGTAATTTAAACATGGTACAGTGCAGAAGGAAATTATTTTCTGCTTTATTTTATGCCGTTGCCTGTTTTGTTAATTATGTATCTTTGAGTCTTTAAACGTTTTAGGGGGAAATGTTATTTAAAACACTTTCTCAAGATATCCTTTGAGTCTGGCGGTTAGAAAAATAACTGCTTCCATCCATGTGTTCCAGTGGCCTGAGACTACAGCTGGAACCTGGGGAGCCTTACAGCTTCCTGCAAGAGCCTGAAATACTGAACTGCTATTGAAGAGGCCCCCACCTGCACCCCTGTGTGTAAATAGAAGCAGACCCTGATTTGGTGCTGGAATAACATGAAGTTGAAGGCAGACTGGGTGGCCTGGCTGTTGGAGCCAGGATTCCAGTTTGCATTAAGAGCTGGTTATGGACCATTTTGAATTATTGACTCATTCAGCTCTGCAGAGGGGCCAGAGTAAAAAATAATGCATCCAGTTTCATAAGGCTCAGTATCTAGGTTGGAAATCAACCTGTATCACTTTGAAAATTGTCACAGAAACAAGCAATTGTGGAAAGGTCTTGGAACTGGGAGAAAAAAAAGGCCTTTATATAGTGAGGCACAATCCCTAGGTAATCTTGTTTGTAAAGTCAAGGTTTAAATTTGAAGACTAGCATATAGGGGCATCTAAAATCCTAATAGTTGCCACTTTCCCACTCTATGCCAAGCTCTGTTGTTCCTTACCTTTGCTTGTTCACACCAAGGTGCCAGTCTAAGCTTTCTGTTTTTGATAGAACCCTCTATTTCAGATATCAACATAAATTGTGTTTCCTGCATTTAATGAATAGTTCTTATACATCTAACTTGTTTTCTCAAGTGACCTGTTTAATTTTAAAACTTTTTATTGGAGAATAACATACATGTGGAAAAATCGTAAATATATAGCTAGATTTTCACAAACTTTATTTTTTTGTTTTAAAGGGTGTATTGAGAATTAATCCAAAGAAGTTTCATGAAGGCTTCATTCCTTCCCCGGTAAGTTCAATAAATTTATAATAAACTTAATGTCACATTTAATTTTTTAGATCTGCTCCGAAACTGAAATCATATATTCTAACTAAAAAGCAGAGTAGTGAAACAAAATTGATGATGGGCAAAGATTTGTTTCAAATTTAAATAAACTAAATTTTCTTTTGGTTAACAACCCCTTCTGTCAGTCTTAAAATCGCATGCCAAATGAAAGGGATGGCATTTGTTACAAGGCTGCAAAGAGCAGCTGGACCCAGGCAGACTACCCACCAGTTCGTGTAACTGGACGCCCTTGGTTTATGGCTTAAAAGGATTTATGGTTTTTTCCACCGATTTAAGTTAATCTTTCCTAAACAAATATGCTATCTACTTTGGATCTACTGCATGAGCTAATCTGAACATTTGTCCAAAAATAACGTGTAATGCTTTTTTTTTTTGGTGGGGGTCAGAGTTTCTCACTTCACTTTCGTGCAGGTGATAGAACTTTGTACAAGGCTCTTTACCGTTGGGTCTTTAGACCCTTTCTTACATTTATGACTCATTTTAAGAGGCTCTTTCCACTTAAATCAAGTTTACACTGACATATAGTTAGCAGCAGTTCTCTAGAGAAGGTTTGATTGAGCAAAGCTGGGAGAGCAATATTCTTAAATTCCTGACCTAACTTTTCCAGGATACCATAAATAGAATAGCTATAGAATCACAGATTTTTCACAGTGAAAGAGACCAAACTTATGCTTATAGATGACGAAATGGAGTACATATATTTTAGTTAACATATTTTATTATTTTAAATGACAGTAAGTTTAGTGAGAATATAGGTTCAGTCATGTACTTTATAAATGTTATTATTACAGATTGAGCACCCCTTATTTGAAACACTTGGGACCAGAGGTATTTTGGATTTAGAATTTTTTTTTAAATTTTGGAATATTTACATTACATACTTACACTGAAATCCAAAATGCTCCAGTGAGCATTTCCTTTGAATGTCATGTCAGTGCCCAAAGAGTTTTATATTTTGGAACATTTCAGATTTTTTATGCTCAAGTGATATTATTGTTATTGTTACAATAACCTTATGACCTATTCTCAAGCTCAGTTTAGTCCTTTTCCCCTGCCTTCTGAAATCCAGGGACTCACATTGCATCCAAGTTCGAGTCTTACCCATTGAATTAGATAAAAGGTATCACTGACATTCACATTATTCTTTCTCAGTCATATTCTGTTCCTGTTAGAGAAAATGGTGTATGTCTTGACCCTGAAACTTGAGTTATAAAATTGGGTTGTAGAATTGAGGGTCAGTTTTGAGGTGGTAACTTGGCTGCAAGAGCAGTTCTCACATATACGAGAAGTGCAGTTTACATATGTGTTAGTTTCCAGAATTTGCTCATAAGCTTAAATTTACATCCAGGAATCATAAAAACTGCCCAGAAAATCTCTTAGGAAGGTGCTGTGTTGGAGACGGATAAACCATCTCTCAGTACGTCCTGCATAACCAATGTTTTTTTCCCATAAGAAAGCATGACTGTTTCTTCAAGAATATACCAGTTGAAGGAACTTGATTGTATTAGGAGCCCTCACGTATGAAAGACACAGATTTTTAAGCATGAAAATGTCACTCAATGTAGTAAGTTCATCCTGAGAGACAGCTGGGAACTGGGTATATTCAGACCTCTTGTCTCTTGTGCATGCTTAAGTTTGCTCTTATTGATTGGAGTGATAAGGGGAACTACAGCATTTTGAAAATTTTGCTGCTTCCTCTCTTCCCTGATTACACAGTATAGAATTTCCCTAAGTTAAATCCCTATTGGGTTGGCTCCTAGCAAGTGTGGGACCTAGGACAGAAGTAGAAAAGAAGGCACACATACCTTAAATCAAATATTGAAAAGTTAGACATCAAAACCACCATCAAGTAAAATATATTATTCTATATATTCCATGTAGGAATAGACAAAGTCTATTCCTTGCCAAATACACCTTCATATACCTGAGTTCAAATGTAGAATTCTCAGATTTCTTGCAGCTCCATGCTGAAACATGGCTTCACCTCTGGCTTGCCCCTCTTCCCTTCTCAGTGCTAGCTCCCTGTCCCCTTGTGACTCCCATGCATTCAGTGAGGGCCCTTTCATGCCCAAACGTGGGCATCCTATCCCATGTATCTGAGCTATGTCCATACCCATTAGAAATACCTGCCATTGAGTGGAGGCACCCCCGTTGAGGGGGTGCCTCCAGTGGTGGGGAAGTGCCTGTATATGTCCTGGAGGTAGGCTTGGGGCTGCTTATTTTAGGGAAGCACATCCATTTGGCCCTGTGAACTCCTTGTCTGATGGGGAGGGTTGTGGCTGGAGCAAGGCCAGAGCAGAGGTCCTATGGTTCCTGCAAGCTAAATTCATGTAGTTTACATCTGCAAATGATGTATCTCCATGGTGTAACCTGGCTTGTTAAAGAAAGCTAAGACACGAAAGCAAAAGGTGGTGATGTTTTAAAAGCTCATAGTTGTTCTCTTACTTAAAATTGTATTCTTACTACGTCATATTTAGAAATTTTTAGACAGTTGCGATATTAGGATTGGCTTATTTCTATGCCTCTTTTATTCTTTTGTTTGGCTCCTGCTTGAGTCGTAATATTGTCTCAGAGAAAAACAATTCACCTCTAGGTAATTAAGAATAGATCATAAGAGCTACCAATCAAGGCCCATTGCAAGTGATTGTAGACACTCTGGTTTTGGACACGGGAACAGTCCTACATTCTTGCTTTGTGGGTTTCAGTTTCCAGAAGCATTATAGAAAGCAACTGAAGAGGGCAATAATAGAGGCAACAGATTACTCATACATAAAGCCCATAACCACCTGTGGTCTAGATTTCTGAGTATACATATCTCATATCCATGTCAAATATGAACTTGTATGAACTGGAAACTTGACTTAGGTTCATTATAGCTTCTACTGATAGAAAGTTGATTTTCATTTTATGACAAATGTAAAATATATGGGATGAAAAATGCCTGCAGATAGACTGGGAAGTAGAATGTCAGAACCAGGGCCTAATTGTTACCGGCTTAAGCTAGGAGCATAAAGGCAGGAATGAATATGAAAGATGAGGCTTTTGCTCTGACAGTAGGACATACAGTGGCTTCCTCATTTGTAAAATGAGGGGATGGAGTAAATGTTGTCTAATGTTCCTCACATTCTAAAGTTTTTAGAGAGACAAAAATAGAGATTTGTTTAAATTATTTAGGTTTGCTCTTACTGACTCTAAAAATGGTTGTGAATTTACACAATGTCATTTGCTATGCTAAAATATCTCCCTAGGTCAAGAGGTGAAGAACAGTGAATTAGTCATCAGGTATAAAATAATACTTTGTTTTGGGGGAACTTGACTTAGGTTCATTATAATTTCTACTGACAGAAAGTTGGTTTTCATTTCATGACACATCTAAACTATACGGGATGAGTAACTTATGTGTACTTGCTAGTTTTGTGAGGTTCTCAATAAAAATGAAATACAGAATGTGAGTAAAATCATGTGACTTTCAAGCAAACCAAGATAAAATGATATTATTGTCATGCCTTTTATCCTATTTGGGGATAGGATAAAGAGGAGAAAATTGATCAGATGGAAAAACCTGTCATTTTTAAAAAGCACAGTTTCTATTCTGAATTATGTAAATCTAAGAAGCTCTCTAACTTTTTAATGCATCGTGTCATAGGAGGCACCCTTTGTACAGTGGTGGAATTTATTTTTGGTCCAAGGGGAACTGTTCCGTCAATGAAGGATGCTGTGACCATCATGGCATATTTGTGTTGTCCTCCTTCCCCCAGTCCTCTAAGTCTTTAGTCTGATTACCACATGCCCACCTCCCAATTCCATTATTTTTCTTCCAGGGAAGTTCATTATCTGTTTTTCTTTCTTTTTTTTCTATTATCTATTCTTTCTGATGGGTAGAACAAGACTTCTGGCATTCAAACAAAGAGCTGAAATCTTTGGCCTAAAAAAGTGGTTAAAAGAGATGACTCAAACTTTTAATATTGAGCAGTTCCCAAGCTTAGTGTCTTTAAAGTAAGAGATTCAGTGGCAGATCAGTCTTCTGAATGAATCAAGGAAGAGCTGAGTATGATGCAGTAGCTATAGATTTTTGTGTTGTCTGAGGTTCAACTCAGCCCTGCTTTCCTTGGTTTCCTGGGATTGTAAGGTGACAGTACTATCATCCCATCAATCTGAAATCTCTGCGCTGCCAAAGGGTGGTTGTAGCTGCTTATAATAGAGGCATTTCATTGCATATGTTTGACACGTGAGTATGGGTTAGGGTGACCTCCAAACAGCCCATTTTTCATTCCAAGGAGGTCTGAGAGATCCTATTGCTTTTTGAATTGCAAAAGGCAGCAATAGATGGTGATGTGCCTTATTTCAGTTGTTCTCTCTCTGTTTACTGGCTGTCTCTTCCACATCTCTCTGAGAAGCTTGTCAAGAGGTCAACTACAGTCATGTTTTGTGGCTAACACAGTAGCTTTTCCTCAGGGACTAGGGTGGGGTCAGTTTTGGCAGAGTGTGCAAGCCACAGCTGTCAACCCATAGCTAAACTGGAAATTGAGCAGAAAAACTATTCTAGAAGATCTCTAATGGTTTGTAAGTGGAAGCTGTAAAAAATGCTGAGTGACTAAAATCTTCCCCCCCACCTTTTTTTGATTTGGTGATTTGGGGATGTTAATTTTAACTTTAGCCAAAATTTCATAGTAATCACCTTCAGTCCATTGAGTGTTATGTTCAATCTTATCTATGTCAAGTGTCTCTATTAGAAAAATTTGAATGATGATGTTCCAGACTCTTTTGCTATCACCTCCTGTAAGAAAAAATGTTTTACTTCTTTCTTATTCTCTGAAAAAGAGCACATCATATAAACTTGTAGAGAATAGAAGGATAAGAATACATGTTTGTTGGTGAAACATTTTGAAAATATTTCATTTTCTCAGGAACCCTGACTGCTGGTGAAGGCCTGCATTTCCTTGGCTATCTTGTTTATTTAAAATTACAAAGTGATTTGGCTTACTAAGAAGACTCTGGCACCTATTTAAGCCAAGAAGTTGACACCTGGGGAGTTTACTGGGGAGCCACATTATTTAAAGTGGGTTGTTTCTGAGTGAGTGAGTGAGGATGAAAGTGTCTGTATCTTGTGTTCATTGTCTGGAGTTCACGGTGGTCCTAAGTCAGCAAGGTCGGTAGAGTGTGAAGATCACGTGATGAATCTCATATTACATCTCTTTCCTTCTCTTCTTTGCCCTCTACTTAGGTCTCCGTAAAAACAACCACAATTTATTCTCTCTGCCACTTTCTTGGGGGGCATTATGAATTTGCTGGTTTCCTCCTAGAGAGTCCAAATCTTAGAGCCATTGCTACTCCTGCCCTCAGTTTGTTTTCTTGGGGGAGATTATATGTTGTTCCTCTTCTGTTCTCTTGCATACCTTCTATTTTTATACTTTCTTGATATGTAAAAAATTCATTTAGTATTAAAAAGGTATCAGCTTGCTTTATTTAATACAAAAAAGGATAACCTAAGAATAACTTGCTGTTTTCTATTTCAGTTATGAAAGCAGGCAATCTGTTTTTTGCTTTATGTGTTTTTAAGCTCACTATTGTTTTATTTCTTTTTCCAACCTAGGATGGTGATCGAGACATTTTTATTGATGGCGTTGTTGCTCGTAATAGAGCCTTAAATGGGGATCTGGTGGTCGTGAAACTGCTTCCCGAGGAGCATTGGAAGGTGAGTTAAATTTTCCCTTTCTAATTACAGATTTCTTAGGGCCTTTCACGTTCCATGGTGCACCAACAAGGCATCATAAACTGGAGGAGTCACAGACCCCTTAGGCGCTGTGGTAAGATGGGGTGTAATCTTGGAAGCATGCTACCGAATGCTTGGAACTTAGAAGCATCTGCTGGGCAGATTGCTAATTAAATGAGTTCTCCTTGCTCTGTCTCTAGTGATCCATCCTCCCTGTCACATGCCTTGCACTGGTTTTTGGTATTCTTTTGAATAAATACTGAGGGCCCATTCAAACTTGGTATGTATTATTTTCCTACATCCTATGCAGGGAGAACTAGAAAGACAAAGCCATGGAGACAGTAGCAGTCCCCACACGTTTCTGCTGCCTCCAGTGGAAAACCCAGGCAATACATATGGAGTTCTTTTGGCCCAGTTTGGTGATTGGGTGCCTTGGCAGATAAAAATAATTTGTCTGTGTTTTTATAAATCAGGGATTTAGTGGCAGAAGAAAATGTTTTTAATATGAGAGTATTTTGGGTTTCGGTCTCCATCTATGTCTGTTAATTGGAAAGGAAGATATGGTTTTAGTTTTGGTGGTTTTAAATAAAAGTAAGGATCAGGCATTGGAATGATGTGTGGTGACAATATCTTTGAATTGTCATGTAGGATTGGAGACTTATGTATCTAAGTCTGAATTTGTCTTCATACCATTTGTTTTATTTGGCTTTTTTGTTTTATTTATTTGAAGAATTTGGTGTCTTCTTCAATAATACGTGTTATAGATGTATCTAAGTCTGAATTTGTCTTCATATCATTTGTTTTATTTGGCTTTTTTGTTTTATTTATTTGAAGAATTTGGTGTCTTCTTCAATAATATGTGTTATAGAGTAGTGACTAAAAGTATGGGCTTTTAGGCTAGGCTACTTAGATTTGAATCTCATCTCTGCCATTCATCTCTATAACTTTGAGTGAATTGTACAACCTTTCTGCTGCAAATGTCTCATCTGTAAAATGGGAATAATCATGGTACCTACTTCATAGGTTTGTCATGAAAATTAAATGAGAATACATGTAAAAATTTTAGAATACTGCCTAAAAATCTTAGAATGGCAGGAGCTCAAGAAATGTTATTAGCTTTTCCAAAAAAGATGTGATGTGAGGAGTACCATTTTATCTCAGAGCTTTGTTGAGGCATACATTCTTTTTAATCTGATACAGCTAAAGTAATTGAGTTATAGCTATATGCCAAGTATTCATAGGGTGTAGGGAATTCAGTAATGGGTAGGATTGACGTAGTTCTTGCCCTTATGGAGCTTATAGTTTAATGGGGAGTACAGGTAGGAAAAGACAGATACTGATCACACTTACACAAATTTAAGTGTAATTTTTATTAGTGCTGTGAAGTGCAGGGTTTCTTTTTTTTTTTTATATTATACTCTAAGTTCTGGGATACATGTGCCGAATGAGCAGGTTTGTTACATAGGTATACATGTGCCATGGTGGTTTGCTGCACCCATTAACCCATCATCTATATTAGGTATTTCTCCTAATGCTATCCCTCCCCTTGTCCGCACCCCCCGACAGGCCCCATTGTATGTGATGTTCCCCTCACTGTGCTCATATGTTCTCATTGTTCACCTCCCACTTATGAGTGAGAACATGTGGTGTCTGGTTTTCTGTTCCTGTGTTAGTTTGCTGAGAATGATGGTTTCCAGCTTCATCCATGTCCCTGCAAAGGACATAAACTCATTCTTTTTTATGGCTGCATAGTATTCCATGGTGTATATGTGCCACATTTTCTTTATCCAGTCTAACATTGATAGGCATTTGAGTTGGTTCCAAGTCTTTGCTATTATGAATAGTGCTACAATAAACATATGTGTGCATGTGTCTTTACAGTAGAATGATTTATAATCCTTTGGGTATATACACAGTAGTGGGATTGCCGGGTCAAATGGTATTTCTAGTTCTAGATCCTTGAAGAATCACCACACTGTCTTCCACAATGGTTGAACTAATTTACACTCCTGCCAACAGTGTAAAAGCATTTCTATTTCTCCATATCCTCTCCAGCATCAGTTGTTTCCTGACTTTTTAGTGATCTCCATTCTAACTGGCATGAGATAATATCTCATTGTGGTTTTGATTTGCATTTCTCTAATGACCAGTGTTGATGACCTTTTTTTATATGTCTGTTGGCCACATAAATGTCTTCTTTTGAAAAGTGTCTGTTCATATCCTTTGCCCACTTTTTGATGGTTTGTTTTCTTGTAAATTTGTTTAAGTTCCTTGTAGATTCTGGATATTATCCCTTTGTCAGATGGATAGATTGCAAAAAGTTTTTTCCCATTCTGTAGGTTGCCTGTTCACTCTGATGATAGTTTCTTTTGCTGTGCAGAAGCTCTTTAGTTTAATTAGATCCCATTTGTCAATTTTGGTTTTTGTTGCAATTGCTTTTCATGTTTTAGTCATACAGTCTTTGCCCATGCCTATGTCCTGAATGGTATTGCCTAGGTTTTCTTCTAGGGTTTTTATGGTTTTAGGTCTTACATATAAACCTTTAATCCATCTTGAGTTAATTTTTGTACAAGGGGTCCAGTTTCAGTTTTCTACATATGGCTAGCTAGTTTTCCCAGCACCATTTATTAAGTAGGGAATCCTTTCCCCATTGCTTGTTTTTGTCAGGTTTGTCAAAGATCAGATGGTTGTAGATGTGTGGTGTTATTTCTGAGGCCTATATTCTGTCCTATTGGTCTATATATCTGTTTTGGTACCAGTAGCATGCTGTTTTTATTACTGTAGCCTTGTAGTATAGTTTGAAGTCAGGTAGCGTGATGCCTCCAGCTTTATTGTTTTTGCTTAGGATTGTCTTGGCTATATGGGCTCTTTTTTGGTTCCATATGAAATTTAAAGTTTTTTCTAATTCTGTGAAGAAAGTCAATGGTAGCTTGCTGGGAATAGCATTGAATCTAAATTACTTTGGGCACTATGGCCATTTTCACAATATTGATTCTTCCTATCCATGAGCATGGAATATTTTTCCATTTGTGTCCTCTCTTTCCTTGAGCAGTCGTTTGTAGTTCTCCTTGAAGAGGTTCTTCAGATCCCTTGTAAGTTGTATTCGTAGGTACTTTATTCTCTTTGTAGCAATTGTGAATGGGAGTTTGCTCATGATTTGGCACTCCATTATTGGTGTATAGGAATGCTTGTGATTTTTGCACATTAATTTTGTATTCTGAGACTTTGCTGAAGTTGCGTATCAACTTAAGGAGATTTTGGGCTGAGACATTGGGGTTTTCTAAATATACAATCATGTCGTCTGCAAACAGAGATAATTTGACTTCCTCTCTTCCTGTTTGAATACCCTTTATTTCTTTCACTTGCCTGATTGCCCTGGCCAGAACTTCCAGTACTACGTTGAATAGAGTGCTGAGAGAGGGCATCCTTGTCTTGTGCCGGTTTTCAAAGGAAATGCTTCCAGCTTTTGCCCATTGAGTATGATATTGGCTATGGGTTTGTCATAAATAGCTCTTACTATTTTGAGCTATGTTCCAATACCTAGTTTATTGAGTGTTTTTAGCATAAAGGGATGTTGAATTTTGTCAAAGGCCTTTTCTGCATCTATTGAGATAATCATGTGGTTTTTGTCATTGGTTCTGTTTATGTGATGGATTACATTTATTGATTTGAATATATTGAACCAGCCTTGCATCCCAGGGATGAAGCCAACTTGATCGTGGTGGATAAGCTTTTTGATGTGCTGCTGGATTTGGTTTGCTAGTATTTTATTGAGGATTTTCGCATCGATGTTCATCAGGGATGCTGGCCTGAAATTTTCTTTTTTTGTTGTGTCTCTGCCGGGTTTTGGTATCAGGATGATGCTGGCCTCATAAAATGAGTTGGGGAGGAGTCTCTCTTTTTCTATTGTATGGAATACTTTCAGAAGGAATGATACCAGCTCCTCTTTGTACCTCTGGTAGAATTCGGCTGTGAATCCATCTGGTCCTGGGCCTTTTTTTGGTTGGTAGGCTATTAATTACTGGCTCAATTTCAGAACTTGTTATTGGTCTGTTCAGGGATTTGACTTCTTCCTGGTTTAGTCTTGGGAGGGTGTTTGGGAAGAATTTACCCATTTCTTCTAGATTTTCTAGTTTATTTGTGTAGAGGTGTTTATAGTATTCTCTGATGGTAGTTTGTATTTCTGTGGGATCAGTGGTGATCTCCCCTTTATCATTTTTTAATGCGTCTATTTGATTCTTCTCTCTTTTCTTCTTTATTAGGCTGTCTACTGGTCTATCTATTTTGTTAATGTTTTCAAAAAACCAGCTCCTGGACTCATTGATTTTTTTGAATGGTTTTTCATGTCTCTATCTCCTTCAGTTCTGCTCCGATCTTAGTTATTTCTTGTCTTCTGCTAACTTTTGAATTTGTTTACTCTTGCTTCTCTAGTTCATTTAATTGTGATGTTAGGGTGTTGATTTTAAATTTTTCCCGCTTTCTCCTGTGGGCATTTCGTGCTATAAATTTCCTTCTAAAGACTGCTTTAGCTGTATCCCAGAGATTCTGGTACATTGTGTCTTTGTTCTCATTGGTTTCAAAGAACTTATTTATTTCTGCCTTAATTTCATTATTTACCCAGTAGTCATTCAGGAGCAGGTTGTTCAGTTTCCATGTAGTTGTGCGGTTTTGAGTGAGTTTATTAATCCTGAATTCTAATTTGATTGTACTGTGGTCTGAGAGACTGTTTGTTAAGATTTCCGTTGTTTTGCATTTGCTGAGAAGTGTTTTACTTCCAATTATGTGGTCAGTTTTAGAATAAGTGTGATGTGGTACTGAGACGAATGTATATTTTGTTGATTTGGAGTGGAGAGTTCTGTAAATGACTATTAGGTTGTCTTGATCCAGAGCTGAGTTCAAGTCCTGAATATCCTTGTTAATTTTTTGTCTTGTTGATTATTGTCTGTTATTGACAGTGTCTTGTTGTCTTGTCTATTATTGACAGTGGGGTGTTAAAGTCTCCCACTATTATTGTGTGGGAGTCTAAGTCTCTTTGTAGGTCTCTAAGAACTTGCTTTATGAATCTGGGTGCTCCTGTATTGGGTGCATGTATATTTAGGATAGTTAGCTCTTCTTTTTGCGTTGATCCTTTTGCCATTATGTAATGCCCTTCTTTGTCTTTTTTGATCTTTGTTGGTTTAAAGTCTGTTTTATCAGAGACTAGGATTGCAACCCCTGCTTTTTTTTGCTTTCCATTTGCTTGGTAAATATTCCTCCATCCCTTTATATTGAGCCTATGTGTGTCTCTGCACGTGAGATGGCTCTCCTAAATACAGTACACTGATGGGTCTTGACTCTTTATCCCATTTGCCAGTCTGTGCCTTTTAATTGGGGGATTTAGCCCATTTACATGTAAGTTTAATATTGTTTTGTGTGAATTTGATCCTGTCATTACGATGCTAGCTGGTTATTTTGCCCATTAGTTGATGCAGTTTCTTCATAGTGTCAATGATCTTTACATTTTGGTTTGTTTTTTTGCAGTGGCTGGTACCAGTTTTTCCTTTCCATATTTAGTGCTCCCTTCAGGAGCTCTTGTAAGGCAAGCCTGGTGGTGACAGAATCCCTCAGGATTTGCATGTCTGTAAAGGATTTTATTTCTCCTTCACTTATGAAGCTTTGTTTGGCTGGATATGAATTCTGGGTTGAAAATTCTTTTCTTTAAGAATGTTGAATATTGGCCCTCACTCTCTTCTGGCTTGTAGGGTTTCTGCAGAGAGATCCACTGTTAGTCTGATGGGCTTCCCTTTGTGGGTAACCCAACCTTTCTGTCTGGCTGCCCTTAACATTTTTTTCCTAGATTTCAACCTTTTTCCTTCATTTCAACTTTTCCTTCATTTATGACAATATGTGTCTTGGGGTTGCCTTTCTTGAGGAGTATCTTTATGATGTTCTCTGTATTTCCTGAATTTGAATGTTGGCCTGTCTTGCTAGGTTGGGGAAGTTCTGGATAATATCCTGAAGTGTGTTTTCCAACTTGGTTCCATTCTCCCTGTCGCTTTCAGGTACATCAATCAAACGTAGGTTTGGTCTTTTCACATAGTCCCATATCTCTTGGAGGCTTTGTTAGTTCCTTTTCATTCTTTTTTCTCTAATCTTGTCTTCATGCTTTATTTTATTAAGTTGATCTTCAGTCTCTGATATCCTTTCTTCTACTCGATCAATTCATCTACTGATACTTGTATATGCTTCACGAAGTTCTCATGCTGTGTTTTTTAGCTCCATCTAGTCATTTATGTTCTTCTCTAAACTGGTTATTCTAGTGAGCAATTCCTCTAACCTTTTATCAATGTTCTTAGCTTTCTTGCATTGAGTTAGAACATGTTCCTTTAGCTCGGAGGAGTTTGTTATTACCCACTTTCTGAAGCCTACTTCTGCCAGTTCGTCAAACTCATTCTCCGTCCAGTTTTGTTCTCTTGCTGGCAAGGAGTCGTGATCCTTTGGAGAGAAGAGGCATTCTGGCTTTTGGAATTTTCAGCCTTTTTGTACTGGTTTTTCCTCATCTTTGTGGATTTATTTACCCTTGGTCTTTCCTGTTGGTGACCTTTGGATGGAGTTTTTGTGTGGTGGTCCTTTTTGTTGATGTTGATGCTATTGTTTTCTGTTTGTTAGTTCTTCTTCTAACAGTCAGGCCCCTCTTCTGCAGGTCTGCTGGAGTTTGCTGGAGGTCCCCTCCAGACCCTGTTTGCTTGGGTATCATCAGTGGAGGCTGCAGAACAGCAAAGATTGCTGCCTCCTCCTTCCTCTGGAAGCTTCATCCCAGAGAGGCACCCACCAGATGCCAGCTGGAGCTCTCTTGTATGAGGTGTCTGTTGACCCCTGCTGGGAGGCGTCTTCCTGTCAGGAGGCACGGGGGTCAGGGACCCACTTGAGGAGGCAATCTGAGGAGGCAATCTGTCCCTTAGCAGAGCTAGAGCGCTGTGCTGGGAGATCTGCTGCTCTCTTCAGAGCTGGCAGGCAGGAATGTTTAAGTCTGCTGAAGCTGCACCCACACCCGCCCCTTCCCCCAGGTGCTCTGTCCCAGGGAGATGGGAGTTTTACCTATAAGCCCCTGACTGGGGCTGCTGCCTTTCTTTCAGAGATGCCCTATCCAGAGAGAAGGACTCTAGAGAGGTAGTCTGGCTACAGGGGCTTTGTGGTACCCAGCTCGAACTTCCTGGTGGCTTTGTTTACACTGTGAGGGGAAAACCGCCTACTGAAGCCTCAGTAATGGCAGACGCCCCTCCCCACCAAGCTCAAGTGTCCCAGGTCGACTTCAGACTGCTATGCTGGCAGCGAGAATTTCAAACCAGTGGATCTTAGCTTGCTGGGCTCTATGAGGGTGGGATCCGCTGAGCTAGACCACTTGGCTCTCTGGCTTCAACCCCTTTTCCAGCAGGGTGAACAGTTCTCTCTCACTGGTATACCAGGAGTCACTGGGGTACGAAAAAAAACTCCTGCAGCTAGCTCGGTGTCTGCCCAAACGGCTGCCCAGTTTTGTACTTGAAACCCAGGGCCCTTGTGGTATAGGCACCCGAGGGAATCTCCTGGTCTGAGGGTTGCGAAGACTGTGGGAAAAGCATAATATCTGGGCCAGAGTGCAATGTTCCTCACAGCACAGTCCCTCACGGCTTCCCTTGGCTAGGGGAGGGAGTTCCCTGACCCCTTGCGCTTCCTGGGTGAGGTAACACCCCACCCTGCTTTGGCTTGCCCTCCGTGGGCTGCACCCACTGGCTAACCAGTCCCAGTGAGATGAACCAGGTACCTCAGTTGGAAATGCAGAAATCACCCGCCTTCTGCATTGGTCTCACTGGGAGCTGCAGGCAGAAGCTGTTCCTATTTGGCCATTTTGTCTGGGAATCCTCTTTTTTCTTTTTGAATTACAGTGAACTTTCCTAGTTCAGATCCACCTCCCAGCTTCACCCCCAGTTGCTGCCAATTGTTGATACAGTGTCCTCCCTGGATTCCTTGAAAGCATAGCTAAAGGCTGGCTTCATGTTGTAGGTATATAGGTTGATTTAGGTCACTGTGTTTTCTTGAATCTAGCATGGTGTTGACCAGGTCCAAGAAGATAAGAGAAGTGTATTAGGGCCAGGTCAAACCAAAGGAAACATTCCTAGAGGTCATTTGAGGGAGTAAAGAGGCAGCATTGTAATGAAGAAGAGCCAAAGAAAGAACAGAAAGATGGTGGCATCTTTTACCCTAAGACATGAGAGTGGTAGAATAGGGAGAAGCAGAAGAATGGTTAGCAAGTTGGGTGGGTCTAGAGCAGACCAGAGCAGGTAGAGGTGCTGACTGGTTGTACAGTAGGCATGGAAAGCATACAGTAGAGCACCAGTGGAGCTCTACAAAAGTGTATGAGATTGCTTAAAAGAGCAAGGCCAAGTAACCTGGCATCCTTTCTGCCCTTGGACTCAGGCAAGAGATGGCCAAAATAAGCAAACATATGAATAAGTAAGTCTGTTGCATTGTTTTCCTTGTTTCTCACCCCCTTTATTGATAAGACAGTCAGCACAGCCTTTCCTGTGCTGTTAGAAATGCTCTTGCTTCAGGCAGGAAGTCTAAGATGATGGGGTAGATTGCTGACCAACGCTTGGGGGTAGGTTGAGGGTTAAAGTGTTTGTTGTTGTTGAGGTCTGGAGGAAAGGTTTGGGACTTGAGCATTCTTGTTTCTGCCTTGGTGCCTTTTTTTCTTGGACAAAAATCTGTACCTCTTTTAAAACTGAATACAACAAAGTTGTGTTTTTCCCTAGAGGCCTAATTTTATGAATTTCTAGGTCATAAAATTAGCTTAGTGCTACCTACTTCTACAAACTGTTATCTGTTTAAGTAGCTCCTACAGAGGGGCTGCTGGCTGCCTCTGAAGCTTTCAGAAGATTTGAAATGTAGAGGGTAGCCCCGGGTTCCTTATTATTTTGTTTCTGTGGAGCTCCCGAGAGTCTTCACAGTGGCTGCCTGACAATTGCTTTGTGTGTTAAAGTCAGCCCCATTAGGTACGTCTCTCAGGCCTCATTAGTTAGAATATTTCACAGCTTCTTATTCTGAAGTGGGGGAGTTCTGTTGTCCTTAGCCCACCTGTGATAGTTGTTGGTGACAGGGTCAAAGTAGGGAGAAGAGAATATTCGGACTGTCATCAAGAATCCCTGATGTCTAGAATATAAACATCTCCAAACATACTGGCCAATTGTCTTACAGGTTTGTTAGTACAAAAGCATATTGTTATCAAAGGAATCTGTAGTCACTAGCGTGAGCCAATGTGGATTAATTGGATTATTCATCTTTGCTTCTTTCTGCTTGTCGTGCTCACTCCTCTTGGGTATGTAAACTACAGGGCTTTTGGGGTTTTAGAAAAACAACAGTTCTTTTCGTTATAGTAGTAAATAGTCAATTTATTTCACAGCATGATTTTTGGCAAAATAGATAGCTGTATGAGTATCAAGCTGTGAGGCAATAATGGAAAATAATTTACTCTTATATAACTCTTCGAAGTTCAGATTCTTCCACATTTTTACTGTCTCCTTATACTTTTTATTACAGACATCTAATGAAAGATAGATGAGGGGCAAATGATAGTTTCTTCCTTTGTTGATTGGCATATTAAGGTACTGTGAGAGTGACTGGTTTGAGGACTGAGAGTTTTTGGCAGAACCAGGGATAGAATCCAGATCTCTTGACTTACAGCTTAATATCCTTTCCCTCAGATTTTCAAAGTGGAGATCATGTCCCCAAATGGTTAGGAAGCATTGATCCTGACAGTTCTGCCTGGAGCAGTTCAAGGTACCCAGTGGCTTCTCATCTACCATTCATCCTGCCCTGTGTTAGATTCTAGAGATACAAACTAGAATAGGTCACAGGCTTTGCCCTTAAGGAGTTCATAGGCTGGTTGGGAAGAGAATGGAAACAATTATGGTACGGTTTGCAGGATGGAAACAAATACCACACTGTTATGGGAGAAACAAACTCTATTTGAAAGAATTGGGGAAGACTTCATAGAGGTTACATTAGAGCTAAGGTTTAAAGGATGGGAATAGAGAAAGAGAGAGGATTTGTTTTATTTCAAGATGAGAATGATTTGGCAAGAGAGGATTGTGAAAATTTTAGGTTTCAGGGAGGCATGTATGGATCAAAGCTTTCTCTTCCTGGTATGCTATTGGCTGAGTACAGCAGCCCCTCTACTAACTCTCCCAGACATTGGAAGAAGTAGGGGGCTCCTAACTCTTCTGAGGATCCTGCCCTCAAGGGAAACTGAAAGGGGGACCATGGCACCCTTTTACAGAGACTCTTCGAACATTGCTGCCAGCTCAGTAAACTCTTGTTTGCCATTTATTTGATCTTTGCCCTGCTTCTTCCATTCTCTTTCCCTTTTTTTCATCAAGTTCACCTCCCATAACCATAGCCCATACTTGTCTTTCATCTTTTGGTTAACCATAATGAGTTTATTCTATTATTTTCCTTCTCTTAATACCCCAATATGGTAAATTACAAATATGCATATATAAACCCTGTGGGTGCTAATAACAGCTGCTAACTTACTGGTGCTTACTGTGTACCAGGTACTGTATTTAGTGCCCTGTACTATTCTTTTGTATGCTGTTGTCTCTATCCCAATTTTGTGAATGAGAAAACTGGGGCTCGGTTTAAGCATCTTATTTAGGGCACATATAACTAAGGAGTAACAGAGTGGTATTCAGATTTACATCTCCTGGCTTCATGATCATACTGTTATTTGTTATTCCAGAGATATCAAGGAGAGAGTTATTTGATCTGTAGACAGATATTGTCAGTGTCATAATAATTAGCATACATTTAGAAAATCAAAATATATGCTTTAGCATTAGGTAATAGGTAATATCTTAAGTTGCCATCATGGATAAACAAGATGACTATCAGTTGACATAACTAAAAGCTTAGTGTTAGTCTCAGAAAATAAACAATTCAGAAAATATTAATTAGAATTCTAGTGGTTGTATCTTAGGACTGGAGAGGTATGATAGGACATTATGGAGACAGGTGTTGAGAATGAGGGAGAACCTTAACAAATACTTGCCCTAGACAGTGGAGCTGACCCAACAATAAAAGTCACATCAGAGTTGCAGCTTGCTGTTCAAGGCAAAGAGTCAAAGGGGTTACAGACCTAGATGCCATTCCTGACTCAATGGCAGCAGATTCCAAATTCATAGTATTTGGATGCACAGGTATTCAAAAGGCAGGTAGGCAGTTGTCATATAGGAGGAAGTGGGTCCTACTGGGGCTTTGGGACAGGGTACTAAGTTCAGAAATGTGGGACTGTTTTGTTATAAGCAGAGTGGTAGAAGCAGCCACTGGGCTAGGAGTCAAGGATAGGATTTGATCCTCAAGCTGGGAGAATTGACTAGAGCCATACTGGGAGCAAAAACCAAAGTAGAGGACCAGCCTTGAGAGCCAGAATTCTGGAACTTTTTTTGGTTGTACCAAAGGAGTCTTGGGAGCCCAGAATTCAGCTGTGGTGTTTTAGTTGATGCAGCCATAGTGATTGGCTCAGAGAAAATAAGAGTAAAAGAGGCTGACAGAGCATATTAAAATTACACCCAATCGGCAAAACAATGTGATACAGAACCTAATTAGCAAAAGAGATGGATTTCAAGTGAAACTTTTACTCATTGAAACTGTTAAAAATATAGTAAGACAGGTAGGAATATGCTTGATACATTGATGCCTGTTGGAAACCTATAATGCTAGGGACTCATTTATTTCTCCCACATGTATTTGTGCAGCACCTGCAGGGTACTGAGAGGATAAAGTGGGAATAAATCAGTCAAGTACTTTGTTAGCAAGTCTAAATTTCTCTCAAGACAGGATTATTTCACTTAACTTACAGCAGAGCAAAGTCTATACATGATTTAAGGAAGTAGCGTTCAGCAAGGGAATAATAGATGTATAGGTGAGTGTTTCGGAAGAGATTGGCACTGAAAGAAAGAAATAACTTGAGTCTGAAAGAATAAAGGAAGTGTTGATAGGAGTGGCTACTCTTGTTCTAAATTAAACAAATGCAGAAATCAAAGTACACATTTAATCCCTAATTTTCAATGGTTGTTTCAAACCTTCTTATGGTCACATGAAATTGGTCTAGTACAGTAAAGTGTTTCCTTTGACAACTAACTTTTCCTTCAAGTGATTGTTTTAAAGTTTTGTGTTCCAAGTTCTTCTTTAAATGTGCACCCATCATACTAGATTATATTTAATCCAATCTCTTATATAACCACTATCATTTTGGATTGTTCTCAATTCCAGTGGAATTAGAATTTCTTAGAACTGTTTGGTTTCTTGGCCTGCATGGCAGGCCTGAAAAAGACTTGGAAGGTACTCAGTGATGGGAGGGCAAGATCTTTGGAGCGTCCATCAAGAGTAGTATGGTAGGTAAGGTATATCCACTAACATGATCAGATTTTCCCAAGATTGTTATATACACAGCCTATTTTTAACAGTCATCTTTTTTCTTCATTACTGCCAGCTCTGCATCAAATACTTCAGGTTCTTGCCTGCTTTAAACATGCCCTCAGATCTTTGTAATTCAAGTTGAAATGTCTGAAATAAGGAGTGTATTGTTTAAGGATAGAGTAGCTTATTTATGCTGGAAACTCCTAATTAATATTTCAGGGTTATTTTCTAGAAAACTAATTTATTTCTCCTTAACCCCATGGAGATGTTTTGGTGAAAACCACATTCATTGTAATGAAAGAGTTAATGTAGATAAATACTTAGGGCGGTGATGGCACATTCTAAGTGCTTGAGAGATGTCAGGTATTACTACTATTAGTCTTAGAAATGAGGACCAAGAACATGGTTCAGCCACAACACATGATAATTCAGATTTACTTTTTCTAGCTCTTGAGTGTACCACATTTACTGACAGAAGACAAAATATTCACATAAAATGTTGGTGTTTTAGTATGTGTGTCATTGAGTCATCTGCATTGCTGAACAACTGTATGATAGGCAAGGTTATATTCTGGAATGATGTGGTTTGTTTCTTACTCATGCTCACTGTCCATCAAGATCATCTAGGGGCTTTGCTTTGCATTATCTTTACTCCAAAGCTCAGGATGGATGGAACATAGACCATCAGAAGTGCTCCCTTTCTCTGTGGCAGAAGGAAACAGAGCCAAGGAGGGCCACATTTAAAATGCCCCTGTCCAGAAGTGATGGAGTCACTTCTGCTCATAGCTCATTGGCAAGAACGAGTCACCTGATGCTACCCAACCACAAGAGGACCAGGAAGTGCAATCCTACCAAATGTCTGCAAGTAGGGATATAACAGGATGTATCTGGTAAACTGTGCTAATGACTCTCACGCTGGACTAATTAGATTCATTATGTGTTGCATTCCTGACTAGCCATCTGAAAAGAGTATGACACTGGTCATGGCAAAAGCTTCAATATTGCTTACTACAAATATATCCCCACTATTGAAAGTAGAATTCAGAAGGAACCTGAAAATGTTCTAGATGGTCTGTCTATAAGATCACCCTCAGTCATGTAATTATTGCTTTAAAGTACAGGGTATGATTGTAAATTTGTTGATTTTGGAATTAAGTTAATGGTGTAGTAGTACAGTTTTTGTAAGTGAAAGGCAAGGAAATTATATTTTAAGGAAATGTACTGACATTTACTTGGTAATATTTATAAACCACAAAGAGTTTATCATTCATAGTAGTATTGTGATACTGCTGCTTGCTACTGCTATTGTTCAAATTCTCATTTTTTATTAAAATTTCAATAGATTTCTCTTATCTCATGTCTTATAGAATTAGTAATGATTTAGGGCATATACATAACTGTCTTATGAATTTAGGCAGTATTATGTACAAAGGCATTGGAGACTTCTGAAAATATGGTAGATTTGGAAAACTACAGATATTATTTTATTTTTGAGCTTAAAATGCAAGCTAGGGATATAAAGTGGCAAGAGATGAGGCCAGGCTGGCAGATGGAGAGGAAGGGGTGGTGGTGGTGGTGTCACATTGTGAAAGGTCTGTGTAAGAGAGTTCAGTTGGTATGTAGTCACTGGGGAGTCACTGAATGATTTTGAGGAAGGTGACATAGTCACATTGTATATTAAATATCATTGTGGTGGTAAGGTGTGAAGGACTTAAAGCAAAGGGGCAAAATTGGTGGGAGACTGAAAAGAAAATTATGTGTTGAGAGTCCCAGTGAGAGATGAAGTCACAGTGCCCATGTGGAATACAAGGAGGAGATGAATTTAAGACTGTTTAATAAGCTAGAACATGGTGATTGGATATAGGAAGAAGCTGGAGTGACTCCTACATGTTAGGCTCAGGTAATTGAGGGGATGGTGGCACCCTTTGCCAAGATGGAATTTAGGAAGGGGGGCAAGGGCAGAAGTTAGGGTAGGATGATAAACTTGTTTCGACATGTTGAGTTTGAGATGCCTAGGGACATATAGGTATGCAAAGCTAGAAGGCATTTAGATATTAGGATTTAGAGTTCAGAAATCAGAGCTTGGCTAGAGGTAGAGATTTGGGTGACCTCAATTGCACTTGAATAAATGGACATTTTATAGAGAGATAAAAGAAGACCTCTGAGGATAGAGCCTGAGGAATACCAAAACTTAATGGGTATGCAGAAGAAGAGGATCCAGGAAAGGATGCTGAGGAGTGGTGGCCAGCAAGGAAGGAGGAACAGCAGCAGGGAATGATGTGCCAGAAACCAAGTTGATGAACTCCTGACCTTGTGATCCGCCTGCCTCAGCCTTCCAAAATGCTGGGATTACAGGTGTGAGTCACTGCTCCCTGCCAAGTAGAGTTGTTATTTATTGCATGTAATGGATGCCTTAGTGTATGGGGGCTTAATTCTCCTGGGAACTCAGGTTGAGAAAATCAGTCTAGTGGAGCAATAATAGAGTGGTAAGTGCAGTGATAGAGAAAAAATCCTGGATGTCATAGGAGTGTGCAATAGGGATACCCAGCTAGCTTGCAGAGGGCCAGGGAATGCTTTCTGGAAAGGAATTTTGGGAAGAAATGAAGTCTGAATGGAAAACTGTTAACCATGTGAAGAGTAGAAAAGGCTTGATGGAAAAGAGAGACTAACCTTCTCTAAGTCCAACAAGTTTTAAAAATATGGCTAGAGGGGAGATTTTGAGAACAGTGGTGAGCAGAGATAAGTTCTTGTCAGCTTTGTTGGGGATGTTTCTTACTGGGCACTGACAAAGGCAGATCACAGACAGTCAGACCCAGTGTCTTACTGGTCTCAGTTTTGTGCTGCTGTAACAAAATACCTGAAACTGGGTGATTTATAAAGAATAGACATTTATTTTCTCATAGTTCTGGAGGCTGGAAAGTCAAAGATCAAGGCACTGGCAGGTTCAACTGCCTTGTGAAGGCTGCATTCTCCAGAGGGAAGGAACGCTGTGTCCTCACATGGCAGAAAGTGGAACAGCAAGTGGGCCTACCACTGTGTGAAGCCTCTTTTATAAGGGCCTAAATCCCATTCATGAGAGAGGAGCCCTCATGATATCATCACCTTTTAAAGGCATCACTTTTTTTTTTTTTTTTTTGAGATAGAGTCTCGCTCTGTTGCCCAGGCTGGAGTGCAGTGGTGCGATCTCGGCTCACTGCAACCTCCACCTCCTGGGTTCGAGCAATTCCCTTGCCTCAGCCTCGTGAGTAGCTGGGATTAGAGGTACCTGCCACCACGCCCAGCTAATTTTTGTATTTTTAGTAGAGGTGGGGTTTCACCATGTTGACCAGGCTGGTCTCGAACCCCTGAACTCAGGTGATCCACCTGCCTCGGCCTCCCAAAGTGCTGGGATTACAGGCGTGAGCCACCGTGCATGGCCATTCACTTCTTAATACTGTAACACTGGCGACACCTGAATTTTGGAGGGGACACATTCAAACCATATTACCCAGTCTCACTGGATGAATGCTATCTAAGATGAGCTGGATACTGTCACAACACTTGGTGCGTGGTCATTTCTTTTCCTTGAAATTATGATGCACTATCTTCAGTCTATAAGCACCATAGTCTCAGGTCCTTTGGGATAAGATATGTTGTCTTTTGAAAGGGAGGAGGTTGAGCCTGGATATATTGGCTTTGGGCCTTCTGCCTGTCCTCTCTAATACATACTTGGTATTGGGTGTGGTTTTCCTTTTGGGGTAATTTGGATTATTGCCACTCAAAGTGTGGTCCATGTACTAATGGCATGGAAGAATCTCAGGCCCAAGACCCACTGAATGAGAATCTGCATTTTAATGAGATCCCTAGGTGATTTGTATGAGCATTACAATTTGAGAAGCATCGATGTGGATGAGTAGGTCTTCTTTGCACTTAAGATAAAGATTAGTTTGTCACTATAGAGAAAGGAGGAACATATATATGACATTATTATAGCTGGTCCTGGAGGAGAGTCACGGGTGCAGTGTAACTTGTTGGGGCTTCAGAGGTTTCAAGTAATGATAACGATTTCTTTGTTTTAGACTCTCGATCCCTCACTGTAACCCCTTCACCACCTTCTCCAGTTAGCTCTAACAATTGAAGGATATATTGTTCTTGTAGTTGGAAAAACCCACTGACTAGTTTATTGAAAAGAGATAGATTTTAGAATATCTTGAGTTATTTTTATCCTACTAAGTGTTCTGTAACCCACCTCCTTCCCATTTTGGGGAGATCATTTTATTTATTTATTATTATTATTTTTAAGATGGGGTCTTGCTGTATTGTCCAGGCTGGTCTCGAACCCTAGGTTCAAGCTGTCCTCCTGCCTTGGCTTCCCAAAATGCTGGGATTGCAGGCATGAGCCACCATGCCCAGCCTTGGAGATCATCTTAATATTAAGTTCAGACAATCATGTCATTTCTGTCTTACTGGACTCCAGCTTCACTCATTTTTTTCTGGAAGGGGATTACCTGTTACATTATGTTTAATACATGTTTGTCACAGCTTTCTGTTGGAGACCCACTTTTAGTAGTTTTCAGCATGTTTTGAAGTCTTTTTGACAAGTAAATTTACAGAATATTGCAAAGTTATTTCAATATAAAGAGTTTTTGTATCTTGAAACACTTCAAAGTGCAAAGCACCTCCTCATAACTTGAGTGTTACTGTTTTCCATTTGGCCTATGCTACTGCAAGATCATAGACTAGTGCATCAGGTGGGATTAGAAAGAAAAAGAAGATAGCTGCTCTTTCTGTAGTTGATAGTGTAAAGAACTGCAAGAGGAAAATGTAAAGAAAAGCAGTCTGAAACTTTAAATGACTATATTTGAGGTTTATCAGAAAGATGAACTGTTTTTTAATAAATGAGGCACCTGTACTATCAAAATGATTTATTATTTGTAATTGGAATTGTCTTTTCATTCAGACACTTTCTTTGGTAAGAGGTGGTTAGATTATGCCAAAAATGATTAAAATTTTAAAAAATTGAGATAAAATTCACATAACATAGAATTCACCATTTTGATAATTTAAAGTATACAGTTTTGTGGTTTTAGTATATTTACAATGTTGTGCAACCATCACACCATCTAATTCCAGAATATTATTCACCCCCAAAAGAATCCCTGTGCCCATTAAGCAGTAGTCACTCTCTGTTCCCCTTCTTCCCAGATGCTGGTAACCACTAATCTATTTTCTGTCTGTATGGATTTTCTTACTCTAGACATTTCATATAAATAGAATTGTACAATATTTGTCGTTTTGTGTTTGTGTTCCTTCACTTAGCATAATGTTTTCAGAGTTCTTCCACGTTGTAGCATATATCAGTACTTCATTTCTTTTGGTGGCGGAATAACATTCCATGTGTGGACATGTCACATTTTGTTATCCTTTCATCAGTTGATGAACATTTGGGTTGTATCTACTTTCTGGCTATTATGCTGTTGTAAACATTCATGCACAAGATTTTATATAAGCACATGTTTTCACTTCTTTTGAGTATTTGTCTAGGAGTGAAGTTATTGGGTCATGTGGTGACTCCATGTTTAACAAAAATGATTTTTAAAATATAGATCACTAGAAGATACCATCCCCAAACTTTTCTGACCCCAAAGGATTAGTCTTATGAATGTATACACAAGTTAAGCCCTAAAATTACTTGTTTTCTTTGGCATTTAGTCCACGATATGAGCAGCAGCTGTGTTGCTCCCGTTTCTTTTCACACACAAGTCACCATTTTGGACATTTCAAAATGGAACCCCTCTATCTCCTAGATTGTGAATTTGATGGCCCTTTGCTGTGTTATTTTATGAGTTACTTCTGGAGCATCAAAAGTTCTCTCTTAAAAAAAATCTTGTGGGCACTTAATAAGAGTTGTAGGCCAGGCGCGGTGGCTCACGCCTGTAATCCCAGCACTTTGGGAGGCCAAGGCAGGTGGATCATGAGGTCAGGAGATCGAGACCATCCTGGCTAACATGGTGAAACCCTGTCTCTATTAAAAATATAAAAAATTAGCCAGGTGTGGCGGGGTGCGCCTGTAGTCCCAGCTACTCGGGAGGCTGAGACAGAAGAATGGCTTGAACCTGGGAGGTGGAGCTTGCAGTGAGCCCAGACGCGCCACTGCACTCCAGCCTGGGCGATAGAGCAAGACTCCCTCTCAAAAAAAAAAAAAGAGTTGTATATGCCCGAAATATGTTTGTTGCTGTTGTTGAAGGAGGTTGTTTATTATCGTTGTTGTTATAGTGTGTTATTGAATATAGTTTAGGAACTCAAGTAGCTTAGTTACCTAATGTAAATACTATTGTCCTATCAGCATTTCATGTCTTTGCTATATAGTTCTAAAAATGCTTATATACTACAAGTATACAAGCATTTCATATTATATACACACATATAGTTTAGTGTTCATAGTATATATAGACACATAGTTTAGTATTGTAAGCTTTTTACGTACCATAAACATCTCAGTTTATTATAATTGTTTCAGGCACATGGAATGCATTCAGTGAATGAATAAATTGTCACTTTTAATGACTACATAATATTTCCTTGAGTGGATGTTATATATTTTAAATAACTTCCCTATGTTATAGGACATTTTAATTTTTTATGATTTTAAAAATTTAAATAATATTATGGAGAACATCTTTAAATACATGACTTTTTATTTCTTAAGATTGTTTTCTTTAAATTCTTAAAAAGGAATTACTAGGTCAAAAGATAAGAAATTATTCAAATGGATTCTGTGTACTACCAGGTTGCTGTGGTCTGAATGTATCCCCAGAATTCATGTGTTAGAAACATAATCTGAAATGCACCAGCGTTGGAAGATGTGGGGTCTTTTGGGAGGTGTTTAGGTCATGAGGGTAGAGCCCTACTGAATGGATTATAAATAAAAGGGCTTGCAGGAGTGGGTTTTCGTACTCTTGCCCTTCTGCCTTCCGACTTCTACCTTCTGTCCACATGATGACACAGCAAGAAAGCCCTCACCAGATGCTGGTGGCTTAATCTTGGACTTCCGAGCCTCCAGAACTGGGGAGACAGTCTGGACACAGGGAAAACCTGAGACACAGGTTTTTATCCATTCTTTAATTAAATAATTAAAAGAGATCAACAAATCTGCATTTATTTCTTTAACTTTTACTTTTTGGTTTTCCATTTCATCCTGTGACCTTGCTGATATTTTGAATGTTGGTTTTATCATCTTCAGTATTGGTTGTTTCTTATATATGTTATTTCTACGTTTGACACTTTGCGTTGGGCACAGTGCCACTTCTGTGTGCCTAAGCTGGATTTGTGTCCTCATGGTATTTAGGGACATAGACATATTTCTGTAAGCGTACACATCCTTGTTTTGTGCAGACTTTTCTTTCATGCTCCTGTTTCTTTTCCTTTTGCTTGTAGCCAGACTTTTTGGACTCAGTGTCTATTTCTCACTAGTGATGTGGATTCTGCAGTTTGTTTTCTACCCCAGCTTTCTACTAAAGTTGTTCTTTTCATGGTTGTCACTGATTTCCTACCTGTTTTCATTGGTTGTTTGCTTAGTTTTCATTTTCCTGGAGCTTTCTACAGTGATTTAAGACCATTGATTTCCATTTTCTTTGTAATAACCTCTCATTAGCTCCATGTCCCAGTTCTGTTTCTTCTATTCAGTATGTTTGTTTTTTATTGATTTCTCTCTTTTCTCCACTTAGTTGTAGAATTTCTTTTTTCTTTTTTTGAGATGGAGTCTCACTCTGTCGCCCAGGCTGTAGTGCAATGGCGTGATTTTTTCTCACTGCAACCTCTGCCTTCCGGGTTCAAGTGATTCTCCTGCCTCAGCCTCCTGAGTAGCTGGGATTATAGGTGCGCCACCATGCCCAGCTAATCTTTGTATTTTTTTTTTTTTTTTTTTTTTAGTAGACAGGGTTTCGTCATGTTGGCCAGGCTCTCGAACTCCTGACCTCAGGTGTTCCACCCACCTCGGCCTCCCAAAGTGTTGGGATTACAGGCGTGAGCCACTGCACCCGGCCAGTTGTAGACATTTCTTAGGCTTCTAGCCTATGTCCTCTTTTCTTTCTTTACAGTCTTTTCCAGATAGATCTTTATGTAGTTTCCTAGTTTAAACTGACACTTCTATTTGGAGGATTTCCACCATCCATTTGTTTATTCGACATTTTTTGATTGGCAGCTTTGTATGTGGCACTGGCATGGGTCCTGGAGATACAAAGATGAACACACTTTGACTACCCTTGATGAATTTGGAGACCGTTGCAGAAATCAGATGTGTAGACAGAGAGCCACGTTGCTGTGTGATATGTTTTAACAGAGATCTGAACACAGAGATGAAGGAGGTGTATGGAGTGGGAGACAATGGCTCTGCCTAAGGGAACTTAAATTTCTTATAAGAGTGACATTTCAATTGCAGTTGGAAAGGAGAGTTTGCGAAATGAAAATTAAGGGGAGAGGAGAATATTTAAGGCAAGGGAACTGTATGTTTAAAGGAAGAGAAGCATGCATTCCTCCCAAGTCTCAACTGGTAAGGGCCAGGGGTTTTGTCTTATTTTATTTATATTCATGGTGTTAAGGTAACAACAGGAACCTTTCAAGTTAGATTGGGGTCTCCATTCTATATCCTTTATTTACTGGCTCTGGGCTTTAGGGGCCTCACCTATAAATGGTATAAGTTTTTGATAAGGATTAATGAACTGTAATCACCTAAAATAGTGTCTGACAAGTAGTAGGTACTTTTAAAACGTGAGTTTTATTCTTTCATTTTCCTTCTATCTAGCCACCTGTTAACTGGCATACAGTAGGCAGGGAATAGATACTTTTTGAACAATTTCAGTGTTTCCAAACATCAGAAAAAGGATAGGATTGTTTATCGTGATGTAAACTTTTACGACTAGGAAGACCAAAAACACAGGATGAATTCACTAAATTTAGTGATCTTACAAAGCAGAAACTTGTTTTCTTAAGAACTAGCTTTGATTGGAAGAGAAAACAAAGCAATGAATCAAGTCAGCTCTGCTGGATGTTTGCACATGGGAGCTGGATAATTTTCCCCCCAAATATAAAAGATTGGATATATTGTTTATAAATGTCTTCTATAATGTTTCTTCATTAATTTTTATAGTTGATTTTGGATTTGTTTTCATCTTAATTTCTTTTTTTTTTTTTTGAGATGGAGTTTCCTTCTGTCGCCCAGGCTGGAGTGCAGTGGTGCGATTTTGGCTCACTGCAACCTCCGTCTCCTGGTTCAAGCAGTTCTCCTGCCTCAGCCTCCCAAGTAGCTGGGATTACAGATGCCCATCACCATGTCTGGCTAATTTTTTGTATTTTTAGTAGAGACGGGGTTTTGCCATGTTGGTCAGGCTGGTCTCGAGCTCCTGACCTCAGGTGATCCACCTGCCTCGGCTTCCCAAAATGTTGGGATTACAGGTGTGAGCCACTGTGCCCAGCCTCCTTCTTAATTTCTTTTTGTTTACAGAGTTAAATAAACTTGATTGTAGATTTCAGTTGATCCAGGATGGTCTGTTTTCTCCTTGGGGTCTCAAATACAGTAGTTTAACTATTTCTCAGTTAGTACCAGCTCAGACTGGAGTCTTTTAGGTTTTTATTACCAATTACATTCTTATTCCTTTGTATGACATAAAGGCCTTCCATGACCTGCCCTCTTCCCTGTTGGGCAACTCAATTTCCTTTAGCATACCCTTAATCTTGGGCACCACATACAGAAGGTCTTTGAACGCACCATGCAGCTGCATGCTTACATTTTCTTTTTATACACAGTTTCCTTTGCTTGCAGTTCTCTGCATGTGTCTCTTCCTCTTTCCCCTACTCATCTTTCTAGACTGGTTTCACAGGTTGTTGCCTCTGGGAAGCCTTTCCTTCATATCTTTACAATTGTTATTCAATGCTGCTGTTTCATTGAATTGAAAAATCTTTAGATGTTTTTCACATATTATAGGGCCCTTTATATTGTCTCTGTTCACATTCCAATGGTATTTGATGTTTTCTTCTGGGTGGTATTTGCGTGACTTACTATGAATGACTCCCACTATGTGATGATGTTAAAAATGGCGAGTGCCGCTTGTTGTTGAGCACCTGTTCTGCGTTAGGCACTCTTCTAGGGCTTTGATAACACTGCATGTTGCAGACATAGATTTCTTTGTGAGATGGACTGGACTATAGTATTTCTTTTTCATTATTCATGTGCTTATTTCTAAATAGACCAGAGCATATTGATTTAATTCATGAGGAGACAATGTCTGGTAACAGATAAAAAGTCAGCTCCTAAATCCAAAGAAAATAAGTAAATTCTTGAATTTGAGTTTTTGTTTATACAACATCTAAACTTCATCTTCAAGGTACTTCTGTTAAGACTATACAGAATTTAGAAAATATGTTGGTGTCAGTTTTATTATTATGTTAAAAGTAGTTTAAAAGTATACTTTTTAAAATAAAAGCAAGGAGAATACTTACATGTCTAAAAGGAAACACTGTTTTTCTATACTACTCTCAACACTGCTGACATCAACTGCATGGATTTTCCACACCAACCAATTCTCCTCAGACTCTAATTGGGTGTCCTACATTTTAACTCAATCCTGACACTACGCAGAGTTAGCACAGACCCCACAGGTTAAGGGCTTATACCACAAGACTGCCCTCTACCCAGGTGCCAGTCACAGTCCAGGCTGCCTGTACTTCTGACTGGCTATTATTTGGGGATTCCCATGGCCCCCTCAGGTTCAGTAATTTGCTATAATGGTTTATAAAACTCAGGGAAACATTGACTTATGTTTACCAGTTTATTATAAAGGATATTGCAAAGGATGCAGATGAATAGCCAGATGAAGAGGTACATAGTGCCTCTATGGAGGGGCATGGAGCTGCCACACCCTCTTGAAGTCCTCCACCCTACCAGCACCTCTCTGTGTTTACCAACCCTGAAGCTTTCTGAACTTATTTATGGTTTTTATGGAGGCCACATTACACAGGGATGATTGATTAAATCATTGGTCATTGAACTCAATCTCCAGCCCCTCGTCCCTTTCTGGAGGTCAGGGGGTGGGGCTGAAAGTTCCAACCCTCTAATCACATGATTCATTCTCTGGCAGCTGGCCCCATCCTCCAAGAGTCCCTCATTAGCATAAACTGAGGTATGTTCGAAAAGGGCTTATTACCAATAACAAAAGATGCTCCTCTCACCCCATCACTAAGAAAATTCCTGGGGTTTTTAGGAGCTCTGTATTAGGAACTGGAGATGAAGAACAAATTTATATTTTTTAATTATATCATAATATGACAGTATCAGTGTTTGTTTTCTTCTTCAGTGATGCAACAATTCATTCAACAAATATTATTTTGGACATCTACTGTGTACCAGATAAGAGAACATATCATTGAATATAACATGGTGTGCTGTCCTCATGGAACATACAGAAAGTTTATATTGTCTCTTAGGCCAGAATGGATCCATAGAGGCTTATTTTCGAAACCTATTCTGTCTTTATTTAAGAACCATAGAAGATTTAAATAATACTTTAACATTTGGAAACTATTTTAACAAATGCAAAAGCCAGAAGTGATTTTTACCTTTTTCTAATTTGAAAGGAAAATTCTTTTCTTTTAGCAGAGACCTCTAAATTCATTAGGGAAAGAACAACCAACCAGTCATAGTATTATATGCTTAAAGTATGATTTTTGTCATAGAACCAGTAAGTTAAATGGCTTTCCTAAACTCATTCATTTTAGACTTATTTGACACCTTTTTGAGGTATGAAAACTCCAGTGTCAAATGGCTTTATAAGTGAATGCTTCCAAATGTTTAAAACAGATAAATAACACCAATCTTACAAAACTATTCTGGAGAACAGAAAAATGTTTTTTGAGGCCAGTATGCCCTTGATATCAAAACCTGACAAAGATAATACAATATAAGAAAATTGTAGGCAAAGTCCTTTTATAAACACAGATACAAATATCCTAAATAAAATAATAGAAAATTGAATCCATAGATATGTTGTAGGGATAATAGATTATGAACAGGTAAGGTTTATTCCACTAATGTAAGATTGGAGGATTACTATTCAAAACTCAAATAAGGTAATTCATCATGTTACCAGAAGAAAGGAAAAATCTATGGTTACTCTAGTTTCTGTAGAAAAGTACTTGATGAAATTAAAGATCCATTCATGATAAGTACTAGTAATAGAAGAAGACTTTCATCTGATAAAGGCTTCTTACAAAAGCCGACAGTAAACATCATAGCTAATGTTGAAACAGTGAAAGCTTTCCCTCTGATAATGGGAATGAAGCGAGGATGCTCACTATCATTACTTTTATTCCGTGTTATATCGTAGACTGTAGTTAATGCGATAAAGCAAGAAAAAAGACATGAGGATTGGGAAAGTAAGACAGTACTCATCATTTTCAGACTAGTTGATTGTATACACGGAGAATTTAAAAGGCTGCTACATACAAAGTCAGCCTACAAAAATTATTTGCATTTCTATATATCAACAACAAAGAAAAAATGTTACCCTTATGTTAGCATGTAAAAAAGAGTTTTCAAGACCTCAACATTGCAAACGACACAATGTTATCAAAAGATGCTAAAGATGCTCTAACTAAATGGTCATGGACTGTAAAATTTATTATGGTAAAAATATTAATTCTTCCCAAATTGATCGCTGCATTTAACAGAATCCAAGCCAACATTCCAGCAATCGTTGTTGTGTGTGTGTGGAAAGTAACAAGCTGATTTTAAAAATAGATGGCAATGTGAAGGACCAAAATAACCAAGACAGTTTTGAAGTACAAAGCTGGAGTTCTTAAACTGCCCAACATCAAGACTTACCATAAGTGAGCACAGTTACAATAGTGTGGTATTTAGTATAAGGAGAGACACATAAGCTAGTGAATGGAATAGAAAGTCCAGAAATAGACTCATATATGGTCACTTGATTATGATAAAGGGAACAGTGCAGTGCAGTGGAGGAAAGAATGCTCTTTTCAACAAGTGGTGCAAGGCTGATTGGCCATCCACTTGGAGAAAAAGGATGTTGACCTTTATTTCATACCTTGCACAAAAATCAATTCTAGGTAGATAAAATAACTAAATGTGAAAGGTAGAACAGTAAAGCTTTTCAAGGAAAACATAGTACCATATTTTCATGACTTTAGGGGCACCAAAAATTTCTTAAACAGGACACAAAAAATAGGCCAGGCGTGATGCCTTATACCTGTAATCCCAGCACTTTGGGAAGCTGAGGCGGGCAGATCACCTGAGGTCGGGAGTTGGAGACCAGCCTGGCCAACATGGTGAAACCCTGTTTCTACTAAAAATACGAAAATTAGCTGGGCCTGGTGGTGTGTGCCTGTAGTCACAGCTACTCAGGAGGCTGAGGCAGGACAATCGCTTGAACTTGGGAGGCGGAGGTGAGCTGAGATCATGCCACTGCACTCCAGACTGGGTGACAGAGCAAGACTCCATCTCAAAACAACAACAACAACAAATAAAAAACAGTAACCATGAAGGAGAAAAATTAATAGATTGGAGTACATTAAAGAACTCTTCAAAAATACCACAAGGAAAGTAAATATTAATCTGCACAGTGGGAGAAGATGTATGCAACCAGATATATATTCAACAAAGGACTCCTAACTAGAATTTATAAAGAATTCCCTGACATAATTGAGAAAAAAACCAGACAACAAATAGAAAAATGGGAGAATGACTGATACAGGCTCTTCACAAAAAGCTATCCAAATGGCTAATGCACTTAGCTTTATCAGTTATCAGGGAAACACAAATCAAAACCATAATGCAGTACTACTTCACATCTGCCTGAAGGGCTGAAATAAATAGGTAAACAATATTAAGAGTTGGTGAGGTGTAGAGTAACTGGAATTCTCATATACTGCTAGTGGGAATGTCAGTGTAGCTGCTTCAGAAAACTGCTTGGCATCATTTGCTAAAGCTGCTGCTATCTTGTGGCCCAGAATTTTCATTCCCAGGTATATGCCCAACAGTAATGGGTACATTTGTACACCAAAAAAATATGTCTAGGAATCTTCCTAGCAATATTATATAAAATAGCCCCAAACTGGAAACCATCCAAATCTCAATAGTAGAATGGATATATTGTGGTATGTATATACAATAGAATACTGTACAGCAGAGAGAATGGATCAACTACAGCAATGTGCAGCAATTAAGTATGAATCTAATGGCCAAACACAAAACTGCTTATGATTCTACTTATAAGCATAAAACTATAGTTTTATCAGGATATTATTTGTCTTTGAAGGGGCAATAATTGAAAGGGGCAAGAGAAGAACTTCTTGAGTATTGGTTCTGGCAGGCAGAATTGTAAGGTGCCCCTCAAGATTCTCCTCCTTAAATACACACACCATGTTTAATTCCATCATCTTGAGTGTGGGTGGGACCTGTGAATATGATGGGGTATCCTTCCTATGAGCAAGTCACAATTTTGGGCAGAGGTAAAGGGCTTTTGCAGATGTTATTGAAGTCCCTAATCAGCTGACTTTAAGTTAACCGTAAGAGAGATTATCTTTGTGGACCTGACCTCATCAGGTGAGCCCTTTAAAATAGCATCCAGGAGTTAGAGATTTTTCTTGCTGCCCTTGAAGAAACAAACTGCCAGGAGTTTTATAGCTCCAAGAAGACAAATTTTGCCGACAGCCACCCAGGCTTCTGTTAGGACCCTAATTGTTAAACCATAGACGAGATAGCAGCCACAGCTGACCAACACCTTGATTACAGCCTTGAGATCACCACTAGAGAACCCAGCTAAGCCATACCGAGATGCTCGACCCACAGAAGTTGTAAGATAATAAATGGGTCTTGTTTTAAACTGCTAAGTTTGTGGTAAGTTTTTGTGTCGCATAGAAAACTAACATACTAGTGAGACTCTGTTTCCTCATCTTGGTTAGTGTTGTATGTGGGCATTGTTTATTTTGTAAAAATTCATCATATTATGCATTTATGATTTGTGTATTTTTCTATATGTAATTAAAAATGAGTTATATTACCCAAAAGTGTTTACTTTAAAACAGGAGAAAAATTAATGGCATTCCTCTGTATTTCCTTTAACCAGTACACAAATATAATCAAATAGTTATGTTGTAATTGCAATGGTTAGTTTGAACACAAGCAGATTTGGTCACAAAATTAAGTTAAATATTTCTTCCCATAAGTGAACTCACCCTCTGTCCTTGTTCTCATTGACATGTCACTTATATTTTACATCTCCTCCTCCATGGTTTTACTGTGAGAGTGGTAGAGTCTTGAAGCTGGAGATGTAATGATTTTTCACTTTCTTATTTCAAAGTTGATGAAACTGGGATGTGCCTCAAGTTAAGTATTGAGTAGCAAAGCCAGTACCTCGGTTCTTGACGGCTCTAATTCTGTGCCTATTTCCTCTTATCATAGAGTTTCTGGAATCCAAAGGAAATACAAGTATTTTGGTAGTGGTTATGTCATAGATGTAGTTTGATCTGGGTGGAGGGTAATGAGTGGGGGAGTAACAGTCTCTGTTTCTAATTAGAACTAGTAAGCTAATTTTGCAGGTTGTGGAAGGTGTAGGGGAAAGATTCGGTTAGCCACAAATGTCTACTATGCCTAACCTTTATGCTATGCACTGGGATGTCACTGTCACCAATTATCTTTGTTTTGAGTTTCTGTTTACCACACATGGCTTCCTGCTCTTCCAAATTTTCCCAGACTTATACTGCTTTACAGCCTTCCTCTTTCTTGAGTCAATAAGGAGTTAGATAATGCCCCTACTTTTCCCAGTGTGCACACAGAACTGGACTCTGTATATGTGTGAGTGGGTGTAAATCCAGGTTTAAGTCAGTCATTGATCGTGAAGAATCCTTGGGTTAAGGTTTCTACTGATTGAAATCCTGACTCAGTGATGTAAGAAAGCATTGCAGAATTAAATGTAACAATTATGGCAGGTAGATGCATCTAAACATGTTTGATTCATAAAGCATGTTTTTATTTGTGCCCATTTTCTTAAATGGTTTTATAACTTATGACTTATTTTTTTTCTTTTTTACATGCTGATCCTGAGTTCATAGTCTTGTATTTTGGAAAAGCTAGAAATATTAAAATAGTGCTTCTGGGGTAAAGCATCTGTCAGTATTTCCATTATGAAATGCAATTTTAAAGGGTTTAGAAGTCAGCTGTAAAAATTTGTTCTTGGCTGATATTTTGTATACAAAAAGCTCTGCCCAGGATAATTTTCAGAAGAATTCTTGCAACAGCATAAACTGTAAGGTTATATGGCAGAACCAGCTTACATTGAACTCATTTTTTAAGTTTCTATCAAAGTAGGGAAAAGATGAAAGCTTTTAAAATGATTCAAATAAAACAATATGAAATTTGTATTCTAGACTTATATGCTTAGAAAATTGTTGGTTTTAAAAGATACTCTACCACTGTACTATCACAAGGCTCGCCATTGGCTTAACTATCAAAAATAATAGCACCACCAAACCCAGCATAAGCCCTGAATCTTAGGTGACTTCAGAACAACTCTTTTTACAAATTTTTTGAAAAATAATTTCAACTTTTATTTTAGATTCCTGGAGTACATGTGCAGGTTTGTTACCTGACTATATTGTGTGATGCTGAGGTATGGGGTATGACTGATCCTGTCACCCAGGTATTGAACATAGTACCCAATAGTTTTTCAACTCTTGCCCCTATCCCTTCCTTCCTCCTCTGGAAGTCCCCAGTGTCTGTTGCTGTCTTTATTTCCCTGAGTACCCATTGTTTAGCCCCCACTTATAAGTGAGAACATGTGGTATTTGATTTTTTGTTCCTGAGCTAATTTACTTAGGATAGTGGCCTCCAGCTTCATTCATGGTGCTGGAAAGGACGTGATTTCATTCTTTTTTAATGGCTGCATGGTATTCCATGGTGTATGTGTACCACATTTTCTTTATCCAGTGCAACATTGGACTGGGCACCTAGGTTGATTCTATGTCTTTCCTATTGTGTATAGTGCTGCAGTGAACATATGAGTGCATGTATCTTTTTGGTAGAACAATTTATTTTCTTTTGGATATATACCCAGTAGTGGCATTGCTGAGATTTTTTTTCTATAGAGTTGTTTGAACTCCTTATACATTCTGGTTGTTAATCCCTTGTCAGCCATCTGTAAAGGGATATCTGCGAAATAGTTTGCAGATATTTTTTCCATTTTGTGGGTTGTCTCCTCACTTTCTCCATTTTGTGGGTTTTTTCCATTTTGTGGGTTGTCTCTTCATTTTGTTGATTGTTTCCTTTGCCGTGCAGAAGTTTTTTAACTTGATGTGATCCAATTTGTCCGTTTTTGCTTTGGTCGCCTGTGCTTGTAGGGTATCGCTCAAGAAGTCTTTGCCCACTCCAATGCCTTGGAGAGTTTCTTCAGTGTTTTCTTTTAGTAGTTTAATAGTTTGAGGTCTTAGATTTAAGTTTTTAATCCATTTTGATGTGATTTTTGTATATGGCAAAAGATTGGGCTCTAATTTTATTCTTCTGCATTTAGATAACCAGTTTTCCCAGCACCATTTATTGAAGAAAGTGGGTTCTCTATTCTGTTCTCTATGTGTCTGTTTTTATGCCAGTATCATACTGTTTTGGTTACTATAGCTCTGCAGTATAATTTGAAGTCTGGTAAAATGTGACTTTTCCAGTTTCGTTCCTTTTGTTCAGGTTAGCTTTGGCTCTTCTGGGTCTTTTATGGCTTCATATAAATTTGAAGATTTTTTTCTATTTATATGAAGAATATCATTGGTATTTTGTTAGGTATTGCATTGACTCTATAGATTGCTTTGGGTAGTATGGACATTTTAACATTATTAATTCTTCCAACCAATGAGCATGGAATATCTTTCCATTTTTTGTGTGTCTTTTTCAATTTCTATCATCAGTGTTTTATAGTATTTATTGAAGATGTCTTTTATTTCTTTGGTTAAGTTAATTTCAAGGTATTTAATTTTATTTGTAGCTATTATAAATGTAATTACTTTCTTGATTTATTTTTCAGATTGTTCTGTGTTGGCATAGAGAAATGCTGCTGATTTTTATATGTTGATTTTGTATCATGAAACTTTACTGAAATTGTTTATTAGCTCTAATAGTTTTTTGGTGGTCTTTAGGTTTTTCCAAATATAAGATCATATTATCTGCAAACAAGAATACTTTGACTTCTTCCTTTCCAATTTGGATACCCTTTGTTTCTTTCTCTTGTCTGATTGCTCTAGCTAGGACTTCCCGAGCAACTTATTTAAGAACAGATTTTAGCAGCTCATTTTGAAAGCAGCATTTGGGGCTGCTCAGGGACTGTGTAACTCTAAAGAGACTCTTTTGTCTCTTTTTCCTAGTTGATGAAAAATAGCTTTCTGTTTGTTACCTGGCTTAGGTGTCCTCAAAGAAAGTAAGAAGGGAAAGCAAAGACATGTTTCTTGCGTGATCGGAGACTTAGTCCGTGAAGCTGGAGAGCTTCTTGTTAATGTAACTTTCTTCCCAAATCTTTGGGCAGGTCTTAGCTTGAAAAGATCAACCACAATGAAGATAAGCTCCCTGCTTTTATGTTATTGTGAGCACACGTACACGTATAGTTCTACTGCATTTTACAGCTTGTGGCCAGGTTTTTTTCTTCTTATTGTCTACTTTTTCTTCAACATTCAATCTCATAAGCAGATTGCCTCCAGGATAATTTTATATGTGGCAGCCAGTCTAGCCTCAGAGTTGGCAATACCTTCCTCTGTTGTATTACTTCTGACCCATGGAAGTGCAGTTCATGTGCAGAGAGCCTACAGGGAACATTTGAAGTCTTTTTGGTCTGAAATGAAACATGACTTTATGTGAAATGTGAATTAGAAATGATGTTGGGTTATATACAGTTACTCAGAAATAAAGTCTCCATGGTGGAGAAGGAACTACCTCATTAAGGACATGCTTCTTTCCTTCACCACTCCTTATTCTTCAAGGTGCTGATGCTGTACCACACTTGGGCCCAAACAAGGTTAAAACAGCAACAGCCCTTTGGTTTATAAAGCTAAACAACTTTTCTTTCTTTGTAAAAGAAAACAACTTCTTTAGACAGATATATTTTTTAAAATTAGGTCATTACTTATTCAGAGATCATAGGAAATTTGCTTCCAGAGTCATCCTGTTCAGCTACGGGGCGGGCTGGGTTGGGGGGCCGCTATGCCGAGGTGAAGGAAAGTTGGCCTTGGCTTCAGAGGTGGATGCATGTTGCTTTCTCTGGAGTCATCTCAGCTGAGAGGCAGCTTCTCCATCCTTGCCTGGTCTGGTTTTAGGTGGCTTATTCTAGAGAGAGACAGGCATTCATGTTGTCATGATCCACTAGAAGCTCAAGGCTGGAATCTTAGGTGTGGAAGTGATAGTAGGCCTCTTGAAGGGAGAGAAGGCACTACCACACCACTGAGTGAATGTTTGAATTCACAGATCCTGAAAAGTGGGTATGTTTAGTATAGAGATGCTCTTTGGGAAAGAGCAGATTATTTTGCTTCTCAGAGGGGTAATCTGTTACTATAATTATTTATTGAAGAGTAATGTACTACTATCATTATTGTTCAAACTGCCCCTGATCTGACCAGTGGTAGCCCCCCCAAGTTGATCCCTGTGCCATTTGGACATGTCCTCATCGTTCTTTGAACACTTGTTTATTTCCTGGTGATGTTCCCACCTCATCCTGTAACTTTCTCTTTGCTATCCCTCGAATCAGCCATTTTTTCTAAGACTCCCTAGTTCCTTTTAATGGAGATATCCAGACTCTCCCAAGCCCTCTTAATGAACAGAAACTAGGAAAGACATGTATGTATCTTCCCTCCTTCCCTCCTTTCTTCCTTCCTGCCTTCCTATCAGCCTGCCTGCGTGCCTGCCTTACCTATCTTACCTACCCTATCTTCATCTATCTATCTGTCTCTCTCTCTCCTTTCCCTTCCTTCCCTTCCTTCCTTCCTTTTCACATGGATATCTCCAATTCTAACACAACACCATAGGGTTTGTTCTGGTTTCCCCCTTCCCACATTTGTACCCCCTTTCTATGACAGTGAGAAACCTGGCTCTTACTGTTCACATTATATTTACTTTTTTGCTCATTCCTGTTTGTAACTAATCTGTTTCCATTGCTTGTCTTCTGTATCACTAGGTCACCTGCTTCACTCCAGGCTTCAGTCCTTGCTAGGCTCCTGCTTCCTCACTCAGGGCCTGACTCCTTGCTCCCACCTCCCCATCCCCATTGCACCATGTTATTTTTGAACATGGTTCCTTTGAAAGTTGGAGGTTCTAGCTTTTCTATGTAAAGTCCTATAGCCAGTTGATCAATGGCACTTAGTATACAAGAACCTCAACTCTACTTGTGTTTAGAATGTTATAACATTTCTATTTTGATTTCTTTCTTGATGGCTATCTTTCTTTTAAGCATCAAGTTGAGAAAAAAAGAAACTGTGTGTATGTGTGCATGTGCCTGTGCGTTTTAAGGTACATACGAATGACATTTAAGGCCCTCCTTGGCAAGGATGAGCTCATTCTTCCTTAGTGGATTTTTTGTTTTTTTGTGCCTCTTCAGAAGCTTCCAGCTGCAATGACACCTGTCTACTTTCTGTTCTGCAGACATGCCTACTTCTTGAACTTTTTAAACTATGACATCTTTTTTCATCACTATCCATCCTCATGACCTATGCTGCATTCTGCCATGTTAATTAAGCCTTTCCTTCGTCATCTCACAGGAAGCAAGACACTGCCTTCATTTCCTAAAGCTTATACCATTTGATTGATGATTGCTTCTGCTTGAAGACAGTTAGGGATGTGCTTTGTGGGTGTACTTATTTCTAGGTGTTGATAGGCCAATACTAGCAATGTTGTTTTCGAAAATGCCTTATTAACTGAAGCGTCACCTCACTGTAAGTGGGAGTAATTTGATGCCTAATAGATGCTCTGCACATTACAAAATTTTGATAAATATTTCTTGGATTTTAAGTTTTATCAGAATAAAAAATATTTGATACCTTTAGATCATAACCTTGGCTTGTAGTTTGGGTGTTTTTATGGAGTTTTGCATTTTTCCTGTGTATAGATGCTGAGTTTGCTTGGCTTTGGTATAAAAAAAAATTTATTTGGTTCATATAGTCTTTTTGCTCAGGTTTATTGAAGTATAATTTACATATAGTAAAAAATCACTCCCTTTAAGTGTCCGGTTCTATGAATTAAAAAACTTGTGTAACCATCACCATAATGAAGATAGAAAAGCATTCTTTACTCCTGAAAATTCCTTTGTATCCCTTTTAAGTCAACATTTCCCCTTATCCCACAGCCCCTGCCAACCACTGATCTGTTTTGCATCCCTGTGGATTTACCTTTTCCAGAATGTCATATAAATGGAATAATTTTGAGTCTGGCTTTTTTCTATTAGCGTGCGCATGTGAAATTTATCCATGTTGTTCACTGTTGCCGACTAGTATTCCATTGTGTAGATGTTTCAGAGTTTGTTTACCTCTTCATCAGTTGAAGGACATTTTGGTTGTTTTCAGTTTTTGATGATTAAGAATAATGCCCCTGTGAACACTGCTGTACACATCATGGTAAGAACATATGCTTTTATTTCTCTTGGTTAAGTAGGTACCTGGGTGTGGAATTGCTGGATCATATGGTAAGCATATGTTTATACGAAATTATGAAGTGGTTTTCCAAAGTAGCTGTACCATTTCTCACTCCCATGAAAAATATATGAGAGATTCAGTTTCTTTACATCCTCACCACCACATATTATAATTATAGCCATTCTGGTGGATGTATAGTGTTATCTCCTTTGTTATTGTTTGTTATATTTTGCTTTGAATTTCCCTGATGACAAAATGATGCTGAGTATTTTTTGTATTTACACCCATTAATATATATGTTATTCTCTGATGTGTCTGTGTAAGTCTTTTTTACATTTTTGGCTTTCATTTTAATGAATTGTAAGAGTTCTTTATATAATGTGGACAAAAGTCCTTTGCTACACAAATTTCTGAAGGGTACCTTTTGCAGAGCAGAAGTTTTAAATTATGGTGAAATCCAATTTATCAAAATTTTTAATGAGTTATGCCTTTGGTTTCCTATCTAATATATCTCTGTCTATCCCAAAGTTGCAAAGATTTCTCCTTTTCTTCTTTCTTCTTAAAATTGTGGTAAGAACACTTAACTTGATCTACCCTCTTACCAAAGTTTTAAGTGCATGGTATTTTTAAGTATGCATGATGCTGTGCAGCTGATCTCTAGAACTTAATTCATTTTATACAACTGGAACTTTATATTCATTGACCAGCAGCTCCCATTTCTTTTTCCCCCCAGCTCCTGGCAACCACCATTCTACTCTGTTTCTGCAAGTCTCTTTTTTTTTCTTATAAAAGGTTTATAGTAGTTTGAATTTTCACTTTTTGGTCTATTGTCCATTTCAAGTTAATTTTTATATATGGTGTGAAGTGAGGGTTGAATTTCGTCTTTCTCGTGTGGATATCTACTTATTTCAGCACATTTGTTTAAAAGACTCCTTTCCCTATTGAATTACCATGACATCTTTATTGAAAATCAATTTACTATATAAATGTGATTCTATTTCTAGGCTCTATATTCTGTTCCATTAATCTATTTATCTATCCTTCCTTAATTACTGTAGCTTTGTAGTAAGCCTTAATATTTAGTGGTATTTGTTTTTCAAAATTCTTTTGACTCTGTGGGCTCCTGTGTGTATTGATGGGAAATTTAGAATTGACTTTATCTACTTCTGTGCATAAAGCCTATTTGGATTGCATTGAGTCTGTAGATCAATTTGGGGTCCAAATGGCATAGATTGGAGTTGTCTAATCCATGAACAGATATTTATCTTCATTTATTTAGGTCTTCTTTAATTTCTTTTGACAGGATTTTGTAGTTTTCAGTGTATAAGTTTTGCATATATTTTGTTAGATTTCTTACTAAATCATTCATGTTTTTGATACTATGATAATTGAAATTATCCCTTTAATTTTATTTTCCAGTTGTTCATATCTAGTATATAGAAATTGACTTTTGTATATGTATATGTATATATTTTTTATAATGTCCTGCAACCTAGTTATTAGTTTTAGTACATCTTTAAAGATTCTGTAGGATTTTCTGCATATATATTGTCTGTGAATAAAGGCTGTTTTATGTTTTCTGTTCTAATCTATATGCCTTTTAGTTTTTTCATGCTTTACAAGAAACCTTCACTATGATGTTGAACACAAGTAGTGAGATATTCTTGCCTTGTTCTTGATCTTATGAGGAAAGCCCTCTATCTTTCTCATTAATTATGTTAGTTTTAGGTTTTTCATAGATGCCCTTTATCAAGCTGAGGAAATATCCTTATAGTCTTAGTGAAATTTTCATCATGAATAGAAGTTGAATTGTGTCAAATGTGTGTATTGAGATGACTATACAGATTCTTTTCTTTTTCCTGTTAACATGTTGAATTACAGGGATTGATTTTAAAATGTTAAATTAGGTTTTTATTCATTGGTTTGGTTTGCTAATAATTTGTTGACAGATCTAACATGTGTCCTCATCAGGATTATTAACTTGTGACTTACTGGTATTATTATGTCTTTGGTTTTGGTATCAGGGTAATAATACTGGTCTCATAAAGTGAGTTGGGAAATGTTTCCTCTTCCCCTATATTTTGAGAGAGTATGATAGGGTTGGTATTTCCTTTTTAAGTATTTGATAAAATTTACTAGTGAAGGCATATGGGCTTAGAGTATTCTTTTCTAGTGGGTTTTTAATTACAGTTTAAATTTCTTTATTGATATAGAGTGTGATGGTTTTAAACATGACCCAACATTTTTTTTTTGACATTCCTATTATTGATAACAGATACTAAAGGCTTTTAAATTTTTCTCTTTCTTCTTGTATCTGTCTTGGTAATTTGTTTCATTCAGGGGACTTATTCATTTCATCTAATTTGTAGACTATATTGGCATAAAGCTGTTCATAATATTCTTTTACTGTCCTTTTAATGTCTGTAAGTTTTTTAATGATTGCCCCTCTTTAATTTCTGAAATATTATTGGTAATCATGTGCCTTATTTTTCTTTTTTCTTTATCATTCTAGTGGAAGATTTTATCAATCTTTTCATGTAATAACTTTTGATTGCATTCATTTTCTCTATTTTTTGGTCTGATTTTCTATTTCATTGATTTTCTCTCTTAAATTTACTGTATCTTTCCTTCCACTTATTTTGGGTTAAATTAGCTTCTTATACTTCCCACCTCCAGACTTTTGAAGGTGAAGCTTGGCTAATTGATTTAGTCCCTTTTTCCCATTAGAAGCACTTAGAGCTATATCATTTTCTCTAGACACTACTTTACATGCATTGCACACATGTTAGCGTGTTGTATTTTTATTATTCAGTTCAAAATAAGTTAAAGTTTTCTTTGTATTTTTTTCCTTGACCCATTCTTTATTTTCAGGTGTATAGGTGAATATTCAAATACTTAGGAACTTTCCTAGAATATCGTACTACTATTCATTTCTAATTTAATTGTGTTGTAGTCAGAGGGCATACTCTGCAAGATATCAAGCTCTTGAAACCTACAGAAATTCATGTGGCTCAGCATATGGTCTATCGTGGTAAACATTCTCTGTGCACTTGAACTTATATCTGCAGTTGTTCAGTGTTATGCTCTGTAAAGGCCACTTAGGTTACAGCTGCTTGCATTGTTCAGGACTTCTGTTTCCTTACTGGTTTTTGTCTTACTTTATTTAATTGTGAAAATATCTATGATTGGGGATTTGTTTATGTCTCCTTTTACTTTTGTCAGTTTTTGCTTTATGTGGTTTAAAGCTTTTTTATTAGGTGCATATACATTTGTAATCATTATATTTTACTAATACATTGCCGCTTATCAACATAAAGTGTTCCTCTTTTTCCCTGGTAATGCCTTTTTTCTTGAATCACTGTGTCTAATATTAATATGGGAATGTTTTCAAAGATGGGAGGTAATAGAGAACATTTGTGTGCTGATATGAGAAAGGTTTACCATAGAGAGGGAGAGACAGTGAGATGGGGAGAGAAGGATTATCCAAGGAGCAAAACCCTCAGAGCAAGAAGTAGTATTCAGAGCATGTGCTGGGATTGGTCTTTTGCGAAAGAAGTGAATCACTTCATCTGTATTTGCACTGCAGAAGAAGGCAAGGATGATTATAGACATAAGTAGATTTTTAGAGTTGGCTATATGTGAAATCTATATATTTTAGATTTTTAAAATCTAGCAATATGTACTTTACAGTATGCCAGAAACCACTGATCAAAGAAATGTGGTTTCAGTTTTTGTCATCAATATATGAGGGTGGGCCAAGTGCAGTGGCTCACAACTGTAAGCCCAGCACTTTGGGAGGCCAAGGCAGGAGGATCGCTTGAGCCCAGGAGTCCAAGACCAGCCTAGGCAGCAAAGTGAGACCCTATTGCTACTAAAAAAAAAAAAAAAAAAAAAAAATACAAAAGTTAGCTGGGCGTGATGGCATGCAATAGTCCCAGCTACTTGGGAAGCTGAGGCGGGAGGATCACTTGTACCTGGGAGGTTGGGGGTACAATGAGCCATGATTGTGTCACTGCACTCCAGCCTGGGTGACAGGGTGAGACCCTGCCTCAAAAAAAAAAGTTATATGTATATATATTTATATGAAGGTGGTAATTAAAGTGTTGGCTGATCTTTCAGATAATTGTGGTTAATTTCTTAATACTAAATTGATCCTTTGGAATATCCTCAGGCTCCGGAATTATGGCTGTTATATCACTGTCCTGAATCTCCCTTGTCCTGAAATTTTTTTTATTATATACTGTTTGATTTTCTGAAATGGTCTGCAAATTGAGCTTATTTTTAATTTTAATTTTAATTTTTTTCTTGAGACAGTCTCACTCTGTCAGTCAGGCTGGAGTGCAGTGGCGATCTCGGCTCACTGCAACCTCTGCCTCCCGGGTTCAGGTGATTCTCATGCCTCAGCCACTCGAGTACCTGGGATTACAGGCATGTACCACCATGCCTGACTAATTTTTATATTTGTATTAGAGACGGGGTTTCACCATATTGGCCAGGCTAGTCTCAATCTCCTGGCCTCAAGTGATCTGCCCGCCTCAGCCTCCCAAAGTGCTGGGATTACATGCGTGAGCCACCGAGTCTGGCCTGAGCTTATTTTTTAGTGAGGTCCAGGATATTTAAGTGTGTTTCTAAGATGAAATCTGAGGTAAGGGACTGCAGCTAAGTCTCTCCACACATAAAATCTTTAAATATAGATGATCTTTATTTGACAAGTTGTTTAACCTTTACAGGTTATTTTCTTTCCTGAATGATGTTATATCCCTGCTTTGATTCTCTATCAAAAATTGTTGTGATTCTAAAAGGGGAATAATCTTTCATTCTGGCAAGCAGTTGGAAATTATACCCATAGAAGTAGGCTTCTGTGTATTGCTTTATCAGTGTAGTGTTCTATGAATAAAAATACAGAGACTTGTCTTTTAAAATGATCCTACTTGAGCATTTCTAAGGAAGCTTCAACTTTATTCTTTACTAGCGTTGAAAAATTGGCCATATTCCTCAGATACAGGGATAATCAGTCTAGTTCACTTCCTTGCTGTGGTGATAGATGGAGGAATGGGCATGTGACCCAAATCAACCCCAGCAGACCCAGCCTTGGGACTTATTTGCAGAGTCTCTCATTAAGAGCTTATAGGGTTTTGTTTTTTGTTTTAATTTTTTACTGGGATATCTAAGAGGATGGAATGTAATTCTGGAGCTACTGGTATCCTTGCATCCTTCATCCTTCTCTATGAGGAGAGAAGCTGTCCTGATAATGGAGCAATATTGAGGAAGGCTGAGTTGAGACACATACACACATACACACATACACACATCTGTGCACACACAGTCCCACAGATATCATCTGAGCCTCTCAATTTGATCAGTTTGTCTCAATTACATAAGCTAATAAATTACTTTAAAAAAGACAGCCAGTTCAAGTTGGTTTTTCTGTCTCTAGTAGCTAATAGAGGCAGTAATAATACATTGACTATGTTTTAGAGACTTAAGTCAAAATACAGTAAAGAGTACGAGTCAAAGAAAAGCAACCACCCATGTACAAGGTATATCTATATACATGTGTATATGTTCATCCACTAAATTTCAATAATTATTCCGCCTGTGAACTCTGTTCAAGTAGAAATCCAGTCCTTCTATCTCTGTTAGAAATTCTTTCGTAGGGGCGGAGGTTGCAGTGAGCCAAGATCGTGCCACTGCATGCCAGCCTGGGCAACAGAGGTGAGATTCCGTCTCAAAGAAAAGAAAAAGAAAAAGAAAAATTCTTTCCTAGGGTTTGCTTTTCTAGTTTACCCAGATTTACTTCCTGCCTTTTTTTTGTTTGTTTTTTTCCTGTTTCTGAGCTTTAGAACTTGGTGTGATATTCTGTCAAATTGCCTAATGCTCTCTGTTTATTTCTGGCATCAAAAATATTTATCACCTTGCTACTGAGAGAACTCTAGTTGGATCCTGCTGTGTTCTATGAACTGGGTCTCCTCTGGGAAGTATGCCTGCTTCTCACTCTTCGTTAGTGATTCAGTAAGGAGGCTTGCTTGTACCAGAGTTAGGTTATGGTTGTTTTTTTTTTTTTTTTTTTTTTTTGAGATGGAGTCTCACTCTGTCGCCCAGGCTGGAGTGCAGTGGCGCCATCTCCACTCGCTGCAACCTTCACCTCCCGGGTTCAAGTGATTCTCCTGCCTCAGCCTCCCTAGTAGCTGGGACTACAGGCGCGTACCACCACACCCAGCTAACGTTTATATTTTTAGTAGAGACAGGGTTTCACCATGTTGGCCAGGATGGTCTCGATCTCTTGACCTTGTGATCTGCCCCCCTCGGCCTCCCAAAGTGTGGAATTACAGGCGTGAGCCACTGCGCCCGGCCAGGTTATGGTTCTTTAGTTGATTGTGGTGGCCATGCAGGAGAGGAGAGAGGGCACATGTTACAGAACACTTCTAATTCTGATTCAAACATGGGAACAGTGTCCAGAGGCCCTACAGCCTGACCCTTAGATCTCTGAACTCTTCTTCTCCTGCAGTCCAAGCCAGGTCTGCATAGAGGAGGGCTCCTTAACGGGTGCTGATTATTTCTCCAAATCTCTTTTTCTTTTTTTCTTAAAAGAGTTAAAACATAATTCAGCCATTTTTAAAGGGAGTTAATATAGTTTTCCGTACTGTATCACAAAGAACCAGAAAGAGAGAGACAGATCCTGCTGTTCTGAGTTGTTAGAGACCTATTCTTGGCTTGCTGTGGTGGCTCTTGCCTATAATCCCAGCACTTTGGGAGGCTGAGGCAGGAGGAACTTGAGAACCCAGGAGTTCTAGACCAGCCTGGGCAATATAGTGACCCTGTCTCTACAAAAAATAAAGAAAAGGTAGCCAGGCATGTTGGTGTATGCTGGTAGTCCCAGCTGTTCAGGAGGCTGAGGTGGGAGGATAGCTTGAGCCTGGGAGGTCGAGGCTGCAGTGAGCTGTGATCACACTAGTGCACTCTACCCTGGGCAACAGAGTGAGACCCTGTCTCAAAAAAAAGAAAAAAAAAGAAACCTGTTATTGAGCTGGTGGGATTTAACCCAAGACAGAGTTTGCAGTGGTCTGTGAATGGTGTATAATGGAAGGAAATGGCAGATAAGATTAAAATAACTGAAAAAGGTCAGTGGACATTGAGAAAGTCAAGGTCTTGTAAGCCAAAGAATAGAGAAGTAGTTTCTCTTTTTAAAATAGAGACGAGGTCTCACTATGTTGCCCAGGTTGGTCTCAAACTCCTGGGCTCAAGCAGTCCTCCACCTTGGCCTCCCAAAATGCTGGGATTATAGACATGAGCCACTGTACCTGGCTGATAAGTAGTTTCTCTAGGAAAGAGAAACCCATGGGAATGTTTTTGAATAAGAGGATAATCAGAATTTTTACTTCTGGAGATTTGTAGGGTGGTGTCACTTAGAAGACCAGGGAATTTGTGGAGCTCTAAGATTGCTTGTAAAAAGGTAAGTGAAGGATTTGGTGACTGGTATGTTAAGCAGTGGGAAGAGTCAAATGTGGTTGCAAGGTTTTCAGCTTGAGTGGCCTGGAAGAAGTAGTAGTGGTGTTTGAAGAAAGAGAAGAACAGGAAAGGGAAATGCTTTGAGGGGAAGGACCAGAGTGCTTTTGATGTTTTGAGTTTCAGGTGGCAGTGGCCTTCATGGAGTTTGTGTTGCACTGGGAAAGATATAATAATATTAAATAAAATACTACATGTAGCATACTCAATGGTGATATGTGCTGAAGAGAAAAAAAATAAGGAAAGGAAATATGATTTTGGGGGATAAGGATTGAGATTTTAAATAGGGTGATGAAAGAAGACCTCATTGAGAGCATGACTTTGGGAAGAAACAAAGGAAGACAGGAAGCTGTCCTTATGGAGATCTTGGGGAATGACAGTGCGTTCCTAGTGTGCTCAAGGAATAGCAAAGGGGCTGAGGTAGAGAATTGTCAGAGATGAGGTCGGAGGGATCCGGGGTGGGGGTGCAGTCAGGTAGAGTCTGTGCATCATAGGTAGGATTCTGTTTCTGGCTCTGATTGAAGTGGTAAGGCTTAGAGTGGTAGGAGTAGAGAACTGACATATCACTTATGTTTCATAGGCTCACTCTGTTATGTTGGGAATAGACTGAAAGGAGGCAAGGGTAGAAGCAGGGAGACCCCTTACATGGCTATTGCTTACTTCCAGGATGGAGATGATGGAGACTAAACCAGGATGGTGGCAATGAAGGTAGAGCTGACAAGATCAGCTGACAGTTGGGATGTGGGGTGTGTGTGTGTGTGTGTGTGTGTGTGTGTGTGTGTGTGTGTGTGTGTGTTGCTGTGTGTTTGAGAGAGGGGGAGGTTGAGGTGGGGTGGGGAAGGAAGTCGAATGATTGATTGATAAGGACTGCACAGGGATTTTGGGCTGAGTAATTGGAAGAATGGAGAGAGATTGTTCATTCTTTGGCTGTTAACTAGATAAAAGGTATGTTTGGATTAGCTACCCTAAGCAAACGAAGTTCCCAACAAATACGCCCTTGAAAATGTCTGTAAATATGTCTTTTAAATGATAGTGCCCATAGTTAAATTTTATAATGAAAAGCTTATTGGCAAGCCTTGTCAAGAGCTCCCTGTGGAAATATCAGTTGCTTTTCTTGGCTTCAAGGTGTTTCCTGAACAGTGTATTATCCTTTGTCCCGAGTGTGCCATTAAGGGATTTGAAGGTTTGTTAAAACATGTGTGGCAAGTGAGTGCTGTCATTTAAGCCTAGCCAGGGAAGCCAAGAAATGAAAAGCAGCTCTTTGCTGGACTTCCTGACATGCTTTAGCTCTGAATCCGAGGCTCAGGTAGTGGGGTGGACAGGGCATTATTTCCTGTGCACAAAGTGTCAGTGGACACAGTTCTCAAGCCATTTCAGCAGAAAATGTCTGTGGACATAGGTATATGTGAGTCTTTTGGAAAAACTCCATAATACCAAGTTGATAGCAACCCCCTGCCTAAGGAGAATGTAATAGGGTTTATTTGCTGCAACAGAATTTTCCAGTGCTAATATGGACTTGCTCTTTTTATAAGATTTAAAACAGCACTCTTTAATGATGGTCTTTGTGCTCGAGGAAAGGTTTTTTCTATATCAGTAAACAGGGAAGCTATGAAATGTTTCATGCTTGGAGTTCGGGTGAGCCAGCATAATGGAAAGGTTACCTGGCACTTTTATTTAGGATTCCATTAGAATTTTTTGGTCACAGGGACTTTTTCTGTTTGCTTTTCAATTTTGAAATATGGTATATTGATTTTAAAAGGAAGGGAAGAAAAACCTAATGCACATCAAACAGTTTTGAAGTGACCAGTTTCTTCTCTAGATCCTGGTAGGTTTGAATTGCTGTTTGCAATTGATCTAACTTACTACACAGCGTAGACGAGATTTCCAGCTTTCTGAGTGACAGATTGCTACTTCACAACTCTGGAAAGATCAGGAAATGTCCCTCTGAGGTGTTGCCAGATCTAGGCTTTCTTTCCTTCATCTGGACATTTGTGACTTTTCTTGCTAAGACACTTGTTTTCAAGTTGGGGAGCAGTTAACTTTATGGTTATATTTGCATTTATATTGAAAACTGGAGTTATAATTTAGATATAAAGGCATAGAATTATTTTAGAAAAATGAATTTATTTCAGTGCCTCCCAATTTTATTCATTTGCATTTATTTATCTTGTATCTCTTACAGTGATAAGTTTCAATTTTGATGAAATAATTGTTGACTATTTCCTGGTTTCCAGACACATTGTGTTAATGGAGGACGTTGCGGTATCATGAAGTATCTTATGGACATGCATTTTAATTTAGCTGGCTCTTGCTGCTTAGTATTTATTTCTCACTATTTTTTGCAAATGCTTCTTTTACAGCTGATTCAAGTCTTTCTCATTCTCTTCAGAAGAAGAGAAAAGAGAATCAATATTTACTGAGCACATTCTATGTGCCATGGATTGTGGGAGACTCTCAGAAATATAAAAATGAATGTAATGTGGTTTACTGTCTAGTGGAAGAAAAAATATGCAAACAAATAAATGGAATATAGCCCCATCAAGGAACCTTTTTTTTTTTTTTTTTGCTTTTGAGAAAGGATCTCGCTGTGTTACCCAGGTTCACCACGTGAGCAGTGACACAATCACAGCTCATTGCAGCCTTGACTTCCTGGGTCCCAACGATCCTTCCTCCTCAGCCTCCCGAGTAGCTGGGACCACAGGCGCATGTCACCATGCCTGGCTAATTTTTTATTTTTGGTAGAGACGGAGTTTTGCCGTGTTGCCCAGGCTGGTCTTGAATTCTTGAGCTCAAGTTATCTGCCTGCCTCGGATTCCCAAAGTGCTGAGATTACAGTTTGAGCCACCACACCTGGCCGAGGAACCTTATAGTGAAAGAATGGCTAAGGACTAGCAGTGCTGCAGAGGAAGGCAACAACATTTATGCAGAGAGAGAGAAGTTAGCAGATAAACATTCACAGAAGAGCTGGGTCTTGAATTTTGATTATTTGCTAGGCCAACAAAAGGTTCAGAGGCATTTCATGCAATGTGTGTCAGGGATGGGAGCTGTATGAGTGAGGTTCACTCTGAATCTATTTGTTTTCAACTCCTGTGGATGATTTCCTTCAGTGTCCAGGACTAAGAGAATTGCATTTAGAGTCCTAGACCTGTAGGCACATTACAACTCTGCCATTTAGTAGCTGTGAGATTGTGACATGTCTGAAGTCATTTCCTCCTCTGTGAGATGGAGATACTCATTCTCCTGTGCATCACCCAGGGTCATTGGGTGGATCCAATCAGTTAATGTGTATAAAAGCACAGGGACGATTGTGCAATAGAATGTGAAGATTTATAATAAAAACTTCAGTGTTTCTTGTGACTCCCATATCCATAGTTATGTTTAAATTCTCTCTACTTTGCTCACTCCTATTCCTTGTTGAAACCCCATTATTTGAGTCTTCCCCAAGGGCTTTATCCTCAGGTTCTCTTTTCAGTAGACACTTGGCCCTGAGTCACCTTTGCTTAACTGTCAACCCATATTATGGGTAACCCTCTAATCTGATTTCTGTCCTCCAAGACACTTCTAGTCTCCAGACCTACATTTCCAGCTGCCACCTGGATGTTCCTCATCATCTTGTACTTCTCGAGTCATCTGAAGGCTATATTTGTTTCCTTATATGTAACTGCTCCTAATTTTTCTGTTTCTATTGTCTGAGTTCAGGGCCTTGCAATTATTTTTGACCCTTCCTTCCCCTTCCCCTTGCTTCAGGTTGTTCTTCAGGATGTAAAGGCTCCCAACTGAGTGTACTGTTATTATTAAATCCTTCACTTTACTTAAGCTCCTACCATGTTCCAGGCACCTGTGCTAAGAGTTTTTCATTTATTATCTTAGTTCCCACAATAATTTTGTGATATTAGACACTCTTGTCCCCATTTTAAAGATAATGAAATTGAGATTCAAAGAAACTGCATTTCCAAGGTGGCATTGCAGGTAAGTGCAGAGCCATGACTCAAGCCAGTTGTGTTGTCCCTAGAGTTTGTGCTCTGAACCACTCCACTCTGCTTTCACACTTCACTGACTTGACAGTAAAGGCCCAACTCATTAAGTTGGCATTTAGGGCTCTTGACATCTTGATCTTCCTTTCTCACTCTTGTATATTTTCATGATTATTTGCCATTCCTAAAGGAGAATTTGCATTTTCTTATCTCTTTGCTTTTCCATATGTTCTTTCTCAGCTTAGATACCTCTTTTTCATGTGCACCTGTCAGAATCCTGAAGGAGACAGGGCAGTGTAGTGGAATAAGCCAGGGCTCCGGAGTCCAGTGGATCTGCTTTCTGCTTTCCCTCATAGTCCTGGTCTCTTCTACAAAGGGCTGGACCAGTTCACATTCACAGTAGATATGTACTGCTGTGTGTTCTTGCTAGCATTTGGTATTATGAGAATTTTTGGGTTTTGCCCATCTGTGGGTTTGTAGTGATATCTCATTGTGGCTTTAATTTGCATTTCTCTGACTAATAAGGCAGAGCACCTTTCCATCTTTATTGCTACTTGGCATCTCTATTTTGTGAAGTATTTAAAGCCTTTTCTTCCATTTTTCTATTGGATTATTTGTCTTTTATTGATCTATAGTAGTTCTTTATATATTCTGGATATGAGCCCCTCTGTGGCTTGCCTTTTAAAATTTCTTTTATTATATCTTAGAATAAAAAGAAGTTTTAATAGAGTTGAGTTTATCATTATTTTTCTTTCGTGGCAGTGTTTTTTATATATATTTAAAACACATTTCCCAACATATTTTCTCACGTTTTCTAAAATTCTGCCAGCTTTTTAGATTACATCTTCCTTAGCTATTTCCCACTCCCAGTATTGCATAGTGTCTCTGACCCGGCAAGTGTTCTTGTCTTTGAAATAGGATGCTACAAGGCATTTTGCCATTCCTCTGCCAACACAAGGCCTGTGTTCCCCTTAAAATGCTGACATCATGCTATACCCAGCCTACTTTTCCAGCAGGGTGTCTCTTCTTCTCCTGTGTCTCTGAACTCAGGATTCTGGGCTTAGTTCTGTTCCTTTAAGTGGAGAGCCTCTCATAGCTGCCCCTCAGTTTCAGCCATCCTTCATGGTTTTTCTGGGTGCCCTCCACCCCTACCCACTGCCCCACCATGGGTCCTGCTGTAGAGGCCAGGTTGCTGTTCTCTGTCTTCCGGAGCATAGGGAATCCTGCCTGATGGAGAAAGGCTTACTTTTTCCTTTCAGCACACTGCCATACCACTCTTAGTGCCCAATTTTCTCTTTCAAAAAAAAACAGTAGATAGATTACAGATCTGTCCTTGGTAAAACTAACTTCAGGATGTATCTGGCACAAGTTTCTGTGTGTGTGTGTTTGGGAGTTGGGAGTGAGGTCAAATAGATTAAAATAAGTATTGTAATGTGCTATTTCTAGAGCATTTTTAGTGGCTGCAAATGCCATTTATTTCTTATCAATACTCCTCAGTTGATATCTGTCTATATTTTCACTGCTTTTTTTTTTTTTTTTGAGACGGAGTCTTGCTTTGTCGCCCAGGCTGGAGTGCAGTGGCGCGATCTCGGCTCACTGCAAGCTCCACCTCCCGGGTTCACGCCATTCTCCTGCCTCAGCCTCCCGAGTAGCTGGGACTACAGGCGCCCACTACCACGCCCGGCTAATTTTTTGTATTTTTAGTAGAGACGGGGTTTCACCGTGTTAGCCAGGATGGTCTTGATCTCCTGACCTCGTGATCCGCCTGCCTCGGCCTCCCAAAGTGCTGGGATTACAGGCGTGAGCCACCGCGCCCGGCCCACTGCTTATTTTTATCAGCAGGGTTTTATGTGATGCCCATCCCACCCTGTTCATGGAAAAAGACTGAGAGTGAAAAAGTTCTTTATGATCCAGTGATTTGATTCTCCCACTAATCTGTTTCTGTCCTGTCCTTCAGAGATTAGACTAAATCTCCAAGGGAGAAATAATCCCATTTGCAGCATGCACTCAGGTAATAAGTGCAGTCAGCTGCCGCACCCTCGAAGGTCTATGGAGAAACCAGAGGAACTTAAAAAGTCCTCAGTTAACCATGTCAGTAATATATCCGCTATCCTCAGGGCCCCTTCTTTCACGCTGAGCCCAGAGTTCTCCAAAATATTGGCCAGCCTGAACTGGTATCCTTCAGCACCAGGCCCTTTACTGCATTTTGTTATAGAGTATTTTCTTTCTTTCTTTCTTTCTTTCTTTCTTTCTTTCTTTCTTTCTTTCTTTCTTTCTTTCTTTCTTCTTTCTCTTCTCTTTCTCTTTCTTTTTTTTATTTTTTATTTTTTATTTTTTGAGATGGAGTCTAGCTCTATCACCCAGGCTGGAGTGCAGTGGCATAATCTTGGCTCACTGCAACCTCCACCTCCCGGGTTCAAGTGATTCTCCTGCCTCAGCCTCCTGAGTAGCTGGGACTACAGGCGCGTGCCACTACATCTGGCTAATTTTTGTATTTTTAATAGAGATGGGGTTTTGCCATGTTGGCCAGGCTGGTCTCAAACTCCTGACCTCAGGTCATCCACCTGCCTTGGCCTTCCAGAGTGCTGGGATTATAGGCATGAGCCACCTCGCCCAGCCTAGAGTATTTTCTATCTGCTTGTAGATATGCCCTTCCCCCCCGCCCCCCTCCCCGGGAGGAAGGGTTTACAGCTTTCATCTGATTCTCAGAGGGATCTGCTAACTTTCAAAGTTGAGAACCACTGATTTAGACTTCTTAACTCTTTCAAAGACAACCCCATGGAAGAAAGCCTCTTACTTTACAGAGTCAAGGAAAATTGGGCTACTAGTTTCTAACCCACATACCCTTGTGCTTGAAAACTTTTCTGAAAGCTCTTGCATCTTGATAATCTACTATGTGCATTTTATTGTTCTTCTACCTGTTTATCCATTTATTCATCAAACACTGAGTACTTAATTATGCAAGTTTCTATAGAATACACAAAAATGTGTAGTATACAATTAGTGAGCAGATAGTCTTAACAGATGAGATAAATCATATGCCTAGATAACAATAATGCAGTAAAGAAATTGAGAAGTGCTGAAGAAGAGGTATGGATAAATTGCTTTGGGACTTCAAAGAAAGAGAAATTATTCTTGTCTGGGCAGGCAGGAGGATAGAGAGGAACTGGGAAGATTATGTGGTGGATTTTGGATTATAGAAAATTCATGCTTTTTGGAGTAGGTCTTAAAAGATGGATAGATTTTAGATATGTGGAGATATTAGATACAGTGTGCCATCTCTGGCTGTTTATTTGAAAGACAATTGAGTACTACTGTGTGCCAGGCCTAGCCATGGGCACTTCATGGAGTTTATCAGGGAAGATAAGACTCTGAACAAATCATTTCCTAATTAATTGTCATATTTGTTGACTCTGTTAGCATGTATTTCAGTGGCTACTAAATGCTGCTCTCAACTCAGAATACAGCAGTGAATAGAATAGATACCTCTGTGTTCATGAAACCTATATTCTAGTTGGGGAAACAGAAAGTAAATAAGGAAATATATACTTTCAGATAGCGGTAAGTGCAAATGAAAATAAAGCTGGATAAGGCCAGGTGCAGTGGCTCACGCCTGTAATCCCAGCATTTTGGGAAGCTGAGGCGGGCAGATCACGAGGTCACCAGATCAAGACTATCCTGGCTAACATGGTGAAACCCCGTCTCTACTAAAAATATAAAAAATTAGCTGGGCGTGGTGGCTGGCGGGCACCTGTAGTCCCAGCTACTTGGGAGGCTGAGGCAGGAGAATGGTGTGAACCGGGGAGGCGGAGCTTTCAGTGAGCCGAGATTGCGCCACTGCACTCCAGCCTGGGCGACAGAGCAAGACTCTGTCTCAAAAAAAAAAAAAAAAAAAAAAAAAAAAAAAAGAAAAGAAAGTAAAGCTGGATAAGGGGATAGAGAAATGATAGCAAGGTGGGGCTATTTCAGTTACTGTGATCAGGGAAGTGTCTCTGACAGGCAGATATTTGAGCAGAGACTTCAACAAAACAAGAGGGCAGGCCCTATGAATAGCCAGGCAGAGAGCTTTCCAGATAGAAGGATAGCAAGTGAAAAAGCCCTAAGATGGAAGGTTGTAGTATTCTAGGAACAGCAAGAAAGTCTCTGGAGTTGGAGGGTCATTTGCAGAAGAAGAAACTGTAGAACATGAGGATAGAAAAATGTCTTGAGAAGGCCTTGTAGCACGGCAATGGAAGGAGGTTGGAAAGCTGTTGGGAGAATGACATGATCTGATTTGTGTTTTAAAAGAAACGCTCTAACTTTATTGGTCCAAAATGGAAATAAAGAGACCAATTATTGCATTAATTCAGCGTGGCAATAAAGGTTGTTTGGGTTTATGTAGTAACAGTGGAAATGGCAAGAAGATCCATTTAAAGGAAAGGCCACTGGGCTCTTCTGATGGATTGAATGTGGGGAATGAGAGGGAGAGGGTCAAGGGTAGTGCTGCAGTTTAGGGCTGGAGGAACTGGATGGAAGGTGATGTTATCTGCTGAGAGAGTGTGCTGGGTGAGGAGCAGGTTCTAGTGGGGATCAAGGGTTCTCTTGTTTGAGATGTCATCTGGGCAATTGAATATAAGTCTGAAGATGGGAAAGATTGAGCTAGGCACTTAACTTTGGGAGTTAATAGCATGTAGAGGGAGATTTAAAGCCAAAAGACTGCATGAAATCACCTAAGAAGTGAGTATGGATGGATCCATCATTTCATCCCTGAATACTTCAGGTATCTCCAAAAGTTAGAGATTTTTGAAAAACAGTCATAACGAATTAATGATATTCATTGTCTAATCACTGTTTACATTTCTCAGATTTTTGTCTCTCCTCCTTTTTTTCCCTTTCTTTTCTTCTTTAAAAATACAGGGCTGGGCATGGTGGCTCAAACCTGTAATTTCAGCACTTTGGGAGGCTAAGGTGGGTGGATTGCTTGAGCTCAGGAGTTCGAGACCAGCCTGGGCAACATGACAAAACCCCATCTCTACAAAAAATACAAAAATTAGCCAGGTATGGTGGCGTGTGCCTGTAGTCCCAACTACTTGGGAGGCTGAAGTGGGAGGATGTCTTGAGCCTGGGAGCTGGAGGTTGCAGTGAGCCAAGGTGGTGCCGCTGCACTCAAGCGTAGGTAACAAAGTGCAGCTCTGTCTCAAAAAAAAAAAAAAAAAAAAATACAGTTGGTTGGTTAGAATCAGGTTTAAAATAAAACCTACAAAATTGCCTTTTGTTGATATGTAACAAATATTTTAATCTATAGGCTTACCCTTTTTTCTTGCAATTTATTTGTTGGCAAAACTGGGTTATTTGTTCTACAAAATTTCTCACATTCTGAATGTGATTGAGTGTGCATGGTAGTGTTGTTTAACATGTTCCTGTGTTCCATTTCCTATATTGGATCAGGTTTAATTTTGGGGAAAAAAATACTTCGTAGGTGGTGATGTGTACTTCCTGATATAGTGAATCAGGAAGCACTTTGGTTCTTTCTCTTTTTACAATATGCATATGTATCAGTGGGTTCAGGTATTGCCTCTCTGGTCCATCCATTATAAAACTCTGGTCCACCCATTATAAAACGTCCATCCATTATTATTACCTCTCTGGTCCACCCATTATAAAACGTTCATACATTATAAAACTCCCTCTCCATCAGCTTACAACTTACTGGTTTTAGCAACCATTGATGACCATTACCTGAATCCATTATTCAGTAGGGATGGCAAAATGGCAATACTGAAAGCCTTTTTTTTTCTTTCTTAATTTAATTAGCTGAAACACTTGTATAAAGAAAAACTTTACCTCATCAATTACTTGGTTACCTTGAGGTACAGTTTGTACAGGCCAGGTAGAATAAATGCGTAGAATTCTCCATAGTTGACCAGAGAAGCCCCTTTATGATACTTCCTGCGTCCTTTAGACAAGACACTAGTAGCCATTGATAGCTTTCTTGTTTTCCCAGTATGACAGGAGGTTCCAGGGTTGTCTTGTCCATTTCCTGCTCCAGATTTGAATTAGCCATTTCTCTAAGGAGTCCCACACCTTTACTCTTTTTTTTGTTTGTTTTGAGATGGAGTCTTGCTCTGTCGCCTAGGCTGAAGTGCAGTGGTGCAGTCTTGGCTCACTGCAACTTTTGCCTCCGGGTTCAAGTTATTCTCCTGCCTCAGCCTCCCCAAGTAGCTGGGACTACAAGCACATGCTGCCATGCCTGGCTAATTTTTGTATTTTTGGTAGAGACAGGGTTTCGCCATGTTGGCCAGGCTGGTGTCGAACTCCTGACCTCAGATGATCCGCCCACCTTGTCCTCCCAAAGTGCTGGGATTGCAAGCATGAGCCACCGTGCCCGGCCTCACATCCTTACTTTTAACCAGTATGCAATATGGGATGGTTAGAGAGTACACAGGTTTTGAGTCCTGTGATCTCATAATGATCTTTTTCCCCCATACCTTTTGTTCTTTTCTTATGTGTTTTAGGATAATGACATAGAATAAAATGCTTCAAAGAAGTAACACATTAATTTATATTTTAATTGCACAGTTTTGAATGACTTAATTTATTAAGTCCTATTACCTCAGGAGTCTCCAGCCCCTGGGCCATGGACTGGTACTGGTCTGTGGCCTGTTAGGAACTGGACCACACAGCAGGAGGTGAGCAGTGGGCAAGTGAGCATTACCGCTTGAGCCCCTCCTCCTGTCAGATCAGCAGGGGCATTAGATTCTCTTAGGAGCATGAACTCTACTATGAACTGTGCATGCAAGAGATCTAGGTTGCATGCTCCTTATGAGAATCTAATGCTTGATGGTCTGAGATGGAGCAGTTTCATCCCATAACAGCCCCCTACTTCTGGTCTGTGGAAAAATTGTCTTCCACAAAACCAGTCCCTGGCACTGAAAAGGTTGGAGACTGCTGCCTTGTAGCATTTTTTGGTTTAGTAACTCAAAAGTGAATTTAGTCCCTACAACACTAATTCTTCAGTATAAACCATGAAGATTATCACAAAGTCAGACGTAGGTTAGTTTTTGAATATGCTCTACAGTTAAGCTTGCTGTACGCTGGTTGTTGCTTTCCACTGATCTTCTGTATTAGTCCATTTTCATCATGTTGATAAAGACATACCCAAGACTAGGCAATTTACAAAAGAAAGAGGTTAATGGATTCACATTTCCACGTGGCTGGGGAGGCCTTCCAGTCGTGGCAGAAGGTGAAAGGCACGTTTCACGTGGCGGCCTACAAAGGAAGAGGACTTGTTCAGGGAAACTCCCCTTTATAAAACCATCAGATCGCGTGAGACTTATTCACTATCATGAGAACAGCACAGGAAAGACCCACCCCCCATGATTCAATTACCTCCCACCTGGTCCCTCCCATGACACATTGGAATTGTGGGAGCTACAATTCAAGATGAGATTTGGGTGGGGGCACAGCCAAACCATGTCGCCTTCTCTTCCCATTCTCTTCTTAAACTTCGTATGCATGAGCCAAAGCATAAATTATTAAGTAAGTAGGCAGACAGAATCACGCTGATTACAATTTATACCCCCCCCCCCCCCCACATATACATACATGCAGAGAAAGAACTTTCACTGTGAGAAAGTTCAACCTGCAGATTGTATAACAAAGTCAGAATTCTGGTACCTATGATATTTCTCCGTGGTTGGTGGGAACCAAATCCTTTGTGGAACCACTAGTGGCAGAAATAAATACAAAATAGAAACTAAAGGCCTGAGCTCTTTGCATAATGTCTTCTTCTTTTTTTTTTTTTTTTGAGACAGAGTCTCACTCTGTTGCCCAGGCTGGAGTGCAGCGGCGTGATCTCAGCTCACTGCAACCTCTGCCCCCTTGGCTCAAGTGATTCTCTTGCCTCAGCCTCCTGAATAGCTGGGATTACATGCGTGTGCCACCACACCCAGCTAATTTTTGTATTTTTAGTAGAGACAGGGTTTCACCATGTTGGCCAGGCTGGTCTTGAACTCCTGCCTGCAAGTGATCTGCCTGCATTGTCCTTCCAAAGTGCTGGGATTACAGGTGTGAGCCACCACGCCAGGCCCATAATGTCTTTCCAGGAGACTACCTTTTACCTGCTAGACCAACTGCAGCATGACAGTTGCTTTCTTGCCCAGAACTTCTCTCTCTGAGATAAAGTGTGTATGGGGATGATACAGGAAAAACCATTAAACCTGAGATTGTATATAGCCACCATGCTTTAGACATAGGGTATACACCTGTGCCTTCTGCCTGTGCTTAGGCTGCTCTGACAGTACCCAAGGTTGTATTAGTTCTTTGAGGATGGTCAGGGGCAGATGTTCCTGAATATTTCTGAATTTGCCAGGCATATTTAAGGAAATTGAATGAATTTGTTGATTTGAGTGATATCGGATTCTTTTTCTGCCGTAACTTGTCAGTAAATTTTCTTATTTTTGGATGATCTTCTTTGGGTCAGTTATGAAAACAAGGCTTATGTGGTAAAGCAGAAGTGCAGATGGGAGAGCTGGTTTTTTAATTGTACGGGCTGTGTATTCCTTATCCAGAATAAGGAATTCTTATCCAAAATAAGGTCCTTTTTGGGACCAGAAGTGTTTTTTTGGGTTTGGGATGTTTTTCGGATTTTGGAATATTTACATTATACCAGTTGAGCATCCTAAATCCTAAAATCTGAAATCTGAAATGCTTCACTGAGCATATCTTTTGATTGTCATGTTGATGCTCAAAAAGTTTCAGATTTCAGACCATTTTGGATTTTCAGATTAGGGATGTTCAACCTGTGTATCAGTGCTCTAGCTGTAGCTTCACTCACATGAGCTCTTGCAGGAAGGGCCCTGAGGGAATCTTTTTGGAGATTGCTGGCCTGGCCAGTAGAACTTTTTTGTAGTATTAAAGAGAGGGAGATATGTCTGTTTCTAACTTCCCATTGACAGATGAATGGACAAATGAATGTATGAATCTGACATGAGTCAAAACAAGCAAAAAAGAAAATTTTATTAAATGTACTCAGGGACTGGGAACCAAGTTTTTAAAAAAGTTTGCTCAAAAGTTTTGAGCACAATTTTGCTCAAAAAAAATAAAGCATTGTTTACAAGTTTTTCTATTACTATATTTTTATGGAGTCAATTTTTACAAACTGAGGATATATTCTTACCTTTATTCTGATCGTTAATATCTTTGTAATATTTTACTTTGGTTTTCTGAGTCGATATTATAATATTAATTGTCTAGGAATGGTTATGTTAATTGAACCTACTGTATTAAAATGCTTTAGGAAAGATTTAACTTTTTCTCTCTTGTATAAGGTGAAGATCTTTCACTAAGCATGATCTTTGTGTTACTTTTAATTAGAACATTAGACCTATCAAATATAAACATGGTGAAACTGCTAGAGCTCTCTTCATTCAGGTCTGTGCTCAAATGCTGCTTCCTCTAAGCAGTATTTCCTAATCACCCTACTGATAAACTAGCCACACCCTCTCCATTATTCTCTCATTTACTTAACCAGCTTTCTCATTCTTTCAATATATTTAATTGCGCTTCTCACTAGTCGACTTTTGATTGTGTTCACTGTTCTGCCCTTGGCACCTAGAACAGTTTCTGGCACCATGAAAGGGACTCCATAATGACTTGTTGAATGAGTAAATTGTTCATCATTTGTCACCCCACTAGGATGTAGGACTCATGACGGTGCCTGGCACGAGGTGGGCATTCCAACATTTGTTTGAAAGAATAAAAGGAATGTTTACAAGTAGTGATCAAATTCATTTTTTATATTTATGTATATACTTGTGATCATTTAAGTTTTAATTATATGTTTAAATTGAACATAGATATTTATCATATAGAAATAGATTATTAAAAAGGATGCGGTATTCAAGTAACATCCAGAACCTACAAAATCTGCTGCTTTTTTGCTAATGTGGATGGGCAGATTTACATGTAGGGTCACAATTTTTTTCAGTGACTCAATAACACCTGGTATATTTTAATATAGTGCCCATAGACATCAGAGTGCTGTATGTGACAAACTCATAAAATGGATTAGTATCTGGATTGGTTTTTTTATTTTATTTTATTTTTTTAGAGCTAGAATATCCCTTTGTCGCCCAGGCTGGAGTGCTGTGGCGTGATCATAGCTTACTGTAACTCCTAACTCCTAGGCTCAAGTAATCTTCCCACTTCAGCCTCCCAGGTAGCTAGGACTACAGGCGCCCTGCCCCCCAACTATGCCTGGTTGATTTTTAAATTTTTTTTAGAGGCAAGGTCTCAATATGTTGCCCAGGCCGGTCTTAAACTCCTCCTGCCTTGGCCTCCCATAGCTCTGAGATTACAGGTGTGAGTCACTGTGCCTGGCCTGGATTTTTTTCCTCTACTTGCTTCATTAGTATTGTAGTGTAAATGTCCATCAGTGTGTGTGTGCTTTATACGTATATACGTATATATACACACGTATAGACGTGTATACGTATATATACACACGTATAGACGTGTATACGTATATATACACATACGTCTATACGTGTATATACATACGTCTATATGTGTATATACGTATACGTATATACGTATACATATATAAATATATGTGTATATACATATGTCTATACGTGTATATACGTATACGTATATACGTATACATATATAAATATATGTGTATATACATATGTCTATACGTGTATATACGTATATGTATATATACGTGTATATGTATATGTATATGTGTATATATACACATACATGCAGAGAAAGACCTTTCACTGTGAGAAAGTTCAGCCTGCAGATTGTATAACAAAGTCAGAATTCTGGTACCTATGATATTTTCTCCATGGTTGATGGGAACCAAATCCTTTGTGGAACCATTAGTGGCAGAAATAAATACATAATAGAAACTAAAGGCCTGAGCCTTTAAATATATATATATATATATTTTTTTTTTTTGAAACAGAGTCTTGCTCTGTCACCCAGGCTGGATGGAGTGCAGTGGCGCCATCTCGGCTCGCTGCAAGCTCCGCCTCCTGGGTTCACACCATTCTCCTGCCTCAGCCTCCCAAGTAGCTGGGACTACAGGCACCCGCCACAACTCCTGGCTAATTTTTTTATATTTTTAGTAGAGACAGGGTTTCACCGTGTTAGCCAGGATGGTCTCAATCTCCTGACCTCGTGATCCGCCCGCCTCAGCCTCCCAAAGTGCTGGGATTACAGGCTTGAGCCACCGCGCCCAGCCAATAAAGCTTTATATTTTTATAAGAACATTTTGTAAACTCTTGTTCACACTTAATTTTGTTTTTTTTCCACTTCATCTTGTATTCTTGTGGTTTCCTTGGTTTCCTTTAGGAACACTGTGGCATACTTTGTTGAGTTCTTGTATCATTCCCTAACTTACTAATTGTTCCTATATGGTGAGTGTTTATGAAGCAGCATGGTACTACTTCTGGTATTCAGGGCCTTTGGGGAGAGGGGATGAAAATGTAGATCAGAAATATGAGAAGTGGATAAGGCATTAATTTGGGGCATCCTGAAGAGCTGAGTGTCAGCCTGGCTTTGCTGGATTGATTATGTGCATTAGGTGGTCTGTGCTTCTGGAAAATAAAGATCCTTTTTCGAATTACATGATTAGTGTCCAATACCGTTAGCTTCTGAATATGCAGTTTCTTCCTTAGAAAAGAAAAATCTGCTCTTTTTTTTTTTTTCTCTCTCGGTGATTTAGCAGAATTTTTCTGTTTTCTTCAGGTAGTTAAACCAGAGAGCAATGACAAAGAAACAGAAGCTGCGTATGAATCAGATATCCCCGAGGAGCTCTGTGGACACCATCTCCCGCAACAGTCCCTGAAAAGCTATAATGACGGTCCTGATGTCATTGTAGAGGCTCAGTTTGATGGCAGCGACTCAGAAGATGGACATGGCATCACACAAAATGTGCTGGTTGATGGTGTTAAGAAACTCTCAGTTTGTGTTTCTGAGAAAGGTGAGTACTAGACTATTGTCTTACTTTTTTTTTTAAGTACACTGATTAAGTATTGGAATTCCCTCTCTGCTGCAGAGTAAATAACACAATGCCATTGATATAGTCCTAATTTTTGACCTGTGGCAGCTTTCAGAAAAGGGGGATCTTTGACAGGTTTAGCTGCTGGTTATGAAAGAGGGGATGAAAGTGCTTCCAGCGGTTTGTGTGGGCAGTAGTTGCAGTTGCCACATTCCTAATAGGCTTGAGCTGTGTTGCTGGTTAACGTTGACATCTCTTGCGATAGGCGCAATCCTGTGGATGATGTGAACACAATTAAACTGGTATGTAAAATTCATATGAAAAATCACTTTATTTTACTCTCAGTTTTACTTTAAATATCTTTTAGAAGTATTTTTGTCAGCTGGGCGCAGTGGCTCATGCCTGTAATCCCAGCACTTTGGGAGGCCGAGGCGGGCGGATCACGAGGTCAGGAGATCGAGACCATCCTGGCTAACACGGTGAAACCCCGTCTCTACTAAAAATGCAAAAAAATTAGCCAGGCGTGGGCCGGGCGCGGTGGCTCACGCCTGTAATCCCAGCACTTTGGGAGGCCGAGGTGGGCGGATCACGAGGTCAGGAGATCAAGACCATCCTGGCTAACACGTTGAAAGCCCGTCTCTCCTAAAAATACAAAAAAAAAAAAAAAAAAAAATTAGCCGGGAGTTGTGGCGGGCACCTGTAGTCCCAGCTACTCGGGAGGCTGAGGCAGGAGAATGGCGTGAACCTGGGTGGTGGAGCTTGCGGTGAGCCTAGATTGCGCCACTGCACTCCAGCCTGGGTGACAGAGTGAGACTCCGTCTCAAAAAAAAAAAAAAAAAAGTTTTTTTTGTCATTTCTGGTGGGCATGGATCACGCAAAATTTTATAAACAAATAGCCTTAGAAAGTATTTTGATTCTAAGCCTTTTAAAAAGCCAGTTTTGTTTTCTCTGATTGAAATCTAAGCCATGGGCCCTCTGGATGCAGAAAAAAAGCAGTTGTAAACACATGAGAGCTGTGACCACGGACCCTACCTGACCACACTTGAGGAGACTTAAGGAAAATATTAAGTACAATTTGAATATTTCAAGTTAGAGATTTTGAAGAAATTCTACATAGAAGGAGTATATTTTCTAGCCAAATTGAATTTTATGTATACTATTAATGGAAACCGACCAACTCTGACCTGGCCAGGCTGACTAGATAATGAGCTTTGTTATCAAGAAGAAGTTTCTGGCACAGTTCCCATGAAAGGCTAGGAGAAATGCCAGAAGATTTCTAAAGGAGGATGTTCAGCAGACAACTTGTTTAGGAACTGGTGAGCATATGTCCCCCCAGCGTAAAGAAAGCTGAGGGTATTTTCAGGACATGACTGGAGAAGGATGACTGCTTTTCTCCATTGCTGAGGAGGTAGTGATCTGTGAAAGAAAGCATTTTTTGAAAGCAGTGTCCTTTTTGGTGCCAAGTACTCATTCAGAATGACTTTCCAACTTTGAAATTCTTCTTGACTGAAGAGGCTACTACCTCCTGTGTCAGGTACTGCTATGGGCCCCGCCAGGTATCACTGCCTTCAGGGTACCCAGGTTCCTTTTGTTTGGGGACATGTTTAGGTAACTAGTGGTTTCTCTGTTTAGAGCTCAGCCAGTTCCTTTTGGATGCTATTCCTTGACATTTTATTCTTGCGATTTTTCTACTTTCTTTTCTTTAAAAATAGTTGAATACTGTGACATTCCTCTTAAAGTAAATGTGTATTATCGTAATCACATCAGTACTATGAGTCATGTATTTTCAGTGAGAAGAGTGGCAAATAACCAGGGCTCTAAGTAGCCAAATCCTTCATTAACAAGATCAGCAAGGAAGAGAGATATTCACAGGATAAAGCCAGGCAAAGGAACACTTTAAAGCATATTGAGTATTTGGCTTAAAACTACTTCGTGGAAACCCAGCTCTGGTGATAGGCTTGGCAGATCTCAGCAGCCTCTTTTCCTCTGGGCTCCAAGTGAAGGGATAAGACACATTGATCTCTCATTAGTGGTTGGTACAAATATAAGGACAAGGAAATACTGATGGATGGAAGTGACAGCAGAATGGATGTCTGGGTTGGATGCTAACGGTTTACTTTGTTGGCATCCAACCCAGAGTTTTGCGAAACTCTGATGCTATACCTCCTCTTGATTCACCCTCTATTATAATTATTCCCCAACACTCCTTTTGAGACAGGGTCTCACTTTTTTGCCCAGGCTAGAGTGCAATGGTGTGATCATAGCTCACTGCAGCCTTGCCCTCCTGGGCTCAGGCGATCTTCCTGCCTCAGCCTCCTGAGTAGCTGGGACTAAAGTGTGCACCACCACACCCAGATAATTTTTGTTGTTGTTGTTGTTGTTGTTTTTTAATACAGACAGGGTCTTGCTGTGTTGCCAGGGCTAGTCTTGAACTCCTGGCCTCAAGCGATCCTCCTGCTTTGGCCTCCCAAAGCGCTGGGATTACAGGTGTGAGCCATTGTGCCTGGCCCCTCCCTCTTTCTTACAAGTCAATATCACTGAGTACATTACAAGCCCACTGTATGCATGTTTCTTTCCTTATTCTTTTTGCATCCTTCCTAGCCCACTGTTATTTATATTACTTCCTTAGTAGCCCTGACTGAGGGAACAACCTTAATCCTTCCCTCAGTATCTGGTACAGATTTCTCTTTCCTGCTAGCCTCTAAATGGAGAGTTTGTGAAACCACATGGCTGTTTCTCATTTCTTGCCCTCTTGATATTTAGGAAAATTGCAATTTGCTCTTTTGAAAATCACAGCATTTTTAAGGATATTTCAACCAGCTTCTCTTACTTGGGATAATAAAAAAAATCTGGTTACCATTAGGATGTTAGTACTTTTTGCACTATTTAGGGTTTTGAAGTTTGTTATTGAAACAAACCATAACCTTAAGAATATCAAACTTTTCCTAAGACTTCTAGAAAGGTTCTTTGCTTTGTGTTGTACTTGCAAGTGGATTGTTAATCCTGGTTCATGCTTGTGTTCAAAAGTGTTTTTTTGTTTGTTTTTGCTTTGATATTATGTTTCTTTGCCCAAAGCAAATGCTCTATATTGCATGTGTATTTATAGCATATACCTATTTGCTGAGGAAATATTTATATCTTTGTGATAACTACCAGTTTCTCTGGTAAGAGAGCACATTGCTCCCGTTGTCTGTAGCAAGTGCCTGTCATTGCATTAAGAGAAACATCTCAGCATCTCAGACATTCATACAGTAGTTTCTTTGAGGACGACTGCACAGGTCTGCATTATCCCCAGCCCCTGAGAGAGAGTGGGCCAAAGACCTGGGCCCCTTTTAGAGATCCACTCCCCAATGCCCCTTTGAGATTGAACTTTTACCACTTTACAAGCAGTAGCTTTGTTGTTAGCATAGAAAGCTGCCATCCATGTGGAGCTTAGGGACACCCAATTAAAATTTTCTTGGTATCAAATGCGTAAATGGCTTTAAAAATGTTCGGCTGTTGTGCTAGGAAATAGTAGGTCTTATTCATTCTTTGTAACTATCTTTTTTTAGCCATTAACCATTGCCACTTCTCCCCACTTACTACCCTTCCCAGCCCCTGGTAATCATCCTTCTACTCTCTATCTCCATGAGTTCAGTTGTTTTAGTTTTTTAGCTCTCACAGATAAGTGAGAACATATGAAGTTTGTCTTTCTGTGCCTGACTACTTCACTTAACATAATGACCTCCAATTCCCATTAATGTTGCAAATGACAGGATCACATTTTTTTTTTAATGGCTGAATAGCACTCCATCGTGTATATCTGCCACATTTTCTTTATTCATTTGTCTGTTGATGGACGTGTAGGTTGTTTCCAAATCTTGGCTATTATGGTTAGTGCTGCGAGAAACATGGGAGTGCAGATATCTCTTTGATATACTGTTTTCCTTTCTTTTGGATATGTACATAGGAGTGGGATTGCTGGTATGGTAGCTATTTCTAGTTTTTTGAGGAACTTCCAAACTGTTCTCCATACTGATTATACTAATTTACATTCTCACCAACAGTGTATGAGGGTTCCCTTTTCTCCACATCCTCACCAACATTTGTTATTGCCTATCTTTTAGATAAAAGCCATTTTAACCAGGGTGAGATGATATCTCATTGCAGTTTTGACTTGCATTTCTCTGATCATCAATGATGTTGAGCACTTTTCTGTAAACCTCTTTGCCATTTGTCTGTCTTCCTCGCTCAAGAAGTCTTTGCCCAGTCCAATGTCCTGGAGAGTTTCTCCAATGTTTTCTTTCTGTAGTTTAATAGTTTGATGTCTTAGATTTAAGTCTTTAATCCATTTTGATTTGATTTTTTATGTGAGAAGAGATAGGAGTCTAGTTTCATTCTTCTGCATATGGATATCCAGTTTTCTCAGCACCATTTATTGAAGAGACTGTCCTTTCCCCAGTGCATGTTATTGGCACCTTTGTTGAAAATGAGTTCACTGTGGATGTATGGATGTATGTATGGATGTATGTATTCTGGGTTCTCTACTCTGTTCCACTGGTCTGTGTATCTGTTTTTATGCCAGTACCATGCTGTTTTGGTTACTATAGCTCTGTATTATAATTTGAAGTCTGGTAATCTGATTCCTCCAGTTTTGTTCCTTTTCCTTGAGATAGCTTTGACTATTTTGGATCTTTGTGGTGCTGCATAAATTTTAGGATTTTTTTTTTCTATGAAGAGTGTCATTGGTATTTTGTTAGGGACCGCATTGAATCTGTAGATTGCTTTGGTATTGACATTTGAACAATATTGATTCTTCCCAGCCATGAATGTGAAATATCTTTAAACATTTTTGTGTCCTCTTTAATGAGATTCATCAATATTTTATAGTTTTCATTGTATAGATCTTTTACTTCTTTGGTTAATTCTGAGGTATTTAATTTTATTTATAACTATTGTAAATGGGATTACTTTCTTGCTTTCTTTTTCAGATTGTTTGCTGTTAGCATATAGAAATGCTACTGATTTTTGTATGTTGATTTTATATCCTAAAAGTTTACTGAATTTTCAGTTCTAATAGTTTTTTGGTGAAGTCTTTAGGGTTTTCCAAATATAAGATCATATCATCTGCAAGCAAGGATTATTTGACTTCTTCCTTTCCAATTTGGGTACCCTTTATTTCTTTCTCTTGTCTGATTGCTCTAGCTAGGACTTCCAGTACTGTGTTGAATAACAGTAGTGACAGTGGGTATTCTTGTTGTGTTCCAGACGTTAGAAGAAAGTCTTAGTTTTTCCCCATTCAGTTTGATATTAGCTGTGGGTCTGTCATATGCAGCTTTTGTTAGGCTGAGATATGTTCCTTCTGTACCCAGTTTTTCAAGGGTTTTTATTGTGAATGGATGTTGAATTTTATCAAGTGCTTTTTCAGCATCAATTGAAATCATCATATAGTTTTCTTCCTTCATTCTGTTAATATGATGTATCACATTGATTGGTTTGCATATGTTGAGCCATGCTTGCATCCCTGGAATAAATCTCACTTGGTCATGATGAATGATCCTTTTAATGTGATGTTGAATTTTATTTGCTAGTATTTTGTTGAGGATTTTTGCGTTAATATTCATCAGTGATATTGGCCTGTAGTTTTTTTTTTTTAATATATGTCTTTGTCTGTTTTTGATATCAGGGTAATATTGCCCCCGTAGAATGAGTTTGGAAGTATTCCCTCCTCCTCTGTTTTTCAGAATAGTTTGAGTAGGATTGGTATTAATTCTTCTTTAAATGTTTGGTAGAATTCAATAGTGAAGCCATCAGGTCCTGAGTTTTCTTTGTAGGAAGACTTTTTATTACAGCTTCAATCTTGTTATATGTTACTGGTCTGTTCAGGTTTTGCATTTCTTCATGGTTCAATCTTGGTAGGTTGTATGTGTCTAGGAATTTATCAATTTCCTACATTTTCCAATTTATTGGTATATAGTTTCTCATAGTATCCACTAATGATCTTTTGAGTTTCTGCGGTATCAGTTGTAGTGTCTCCTTTTTCATCTCTGATTTTATTTCTTAGTCTGGCTAAAGATTTGTCAGTTTTGTGTAACTTTTCAGAAAACTATCTTTTTATTTCATTGATCTTTTGGATTGTTTTCTTCATTTCAATTTCATTTACTTCTGCTCTGACCTTTATTATTTCTTCTACTAATTTTGGGTTTGGTTTGCTATTGCTTTTCTAGTTCTTTAAGATGCATCATTAGGTGGTTTATTTGAATTTTTTCTTCTTTTTCTTTTTTTTGATGTAAGCACTGCTTTCCCTGCATCCCATAGGTTTTGATATGCTGTGATTCCATTATCATTTGTTTCAAGAAATTTTTAATTTGTTAACCCACTGGTCATTCAGCATGTTTTTTAATTTTCATGTATTTGTATAGTTTCCAAAATTCCTCTTGTTATTGATTTCTAGTTTTGTTCCATTGTGGTCAGAGAAGATACTTGATACTATTTCAGTTTTTTTGAGTGTTTTAAGGCTTGTTTTGTGATCTAACATATGGTCTGTCCTTGAGAATGATCCATATGCTAAGGAAAAGAATGTGTATTCTGCAGCCATTGGATGAAGTATTCTGTAAATATTTATTAGGGCTATTTTGATCTATAATGCAGATTAAGCCAGCTGTTTCTTTGTTGATTTTCTGTCTGCGAGATCTGTCAAATGCTGAAAATGGGGTGTTGAAATCTCCAGCTGTTGGCCAGGCATGGTGGCTCATGCCTGTGATCCCAGCACTTTAGGAGGCCAAGGAAGGTGAATCACTTGAGGACAGGAGTTTGAGACCAGCCTGGCCAACATAGCAAAACCACGTCTCTTCTAAAAATAGAAAAATTAGCCAGTCATGGTGGTGCGCACCTATAAATCCCAGCTACTGGGGAGGTGAGGTGGGAGGATTGCTTGAACCTGGGAGGCAGAGGCTGCAGGGAGCCAAGACTGCGCCACTGCACTCCAGCCTGGGTGACAGAGCGAGACTCCATCTCAAAAAAAAAAAAAAAAAAAAAAAGAAAGAAAAGAAAGAAAGCTCCAGCTGTTATTATATTGGGGTCTATCTTTCTCTCTCTTTAGCTCTAGTAATATTTGCTTTATATATCTGGGCACTCCAGTGTTGGGTGGATATATATTTAAGATTTTTATACCTTCTTGCTGAATTGACCCCTTTATCATTATATAGTGATCTTCTTTTTCTCTTCTTATAGTTTTTGCCTTGAAATCTATTTTATCTGATATTAATATAGGTACTTCTCCCCTTTTTTGGTTTCCATTGGCTTGGAATATCTTTTTCCATCCCTTTATTTTCAGTTGATGTCTGTCTTTATAGGTGAAGTGTGTTTCTGGTAGGCAGCAGATCATTGCATCTTGTTTTTTCATCCATTCAGCCACTCTGTGTCTTTGTATTGGAAAGTTCAGTCCAGTTACGTTCAGTGTTAACATTGATGAGTAAGGACTTACTCCTGCCATTTTGTTATTTGGTTTTTGGTTGTTTTGTGGTCTTCTCTTCTTTCCATCTTCCTGTCTTCCTTTTAGTGAAAGTGATTTTTCTCTGGTAATATGATATAATTCTTGCTTTTTAATTTTTGTGTATTTGTTGTATGTTTTTTGATTTGAGGTTACAATTAGTATTACAAATGCTATCCTATAACCCATTATTTGAAACTGATAACAGCTTACTGTTTTTATAAATAAATAAGCAAAAAGAAAACTAATAAAAACTCTACACTGTAACTTCATCCCCTCACTTTTTAAGTTTCTGTTGCTTTTATTCACATCTTACAATATTATCTATGTCTTGAATAGTTGTTGTAGTTATTATTTTTTAATTGTTTTATCTTTTAATCTTTCTATTTAAGGTAAGAGTAGTTTACACACCAAAGTTACAGTGTTATAATATTTCAGTGTTTTTCTGTGTACCTACTATTATCAGTGAGTTTTGTACCTTCAGATGATTTTTTATTGCTCATTAATGTTCTGTTCTTTCTAATTGAAGTACTCCCTTTAGCGTTTCTTCTAGGACAAGTCTGGTGTTGATGAAGTCCTTCAGCTTTTGTTTGTCTGGGAAAGTCTTTATTTCTCCTTGATGTTTGAAGGATACTTTCACTGGATATACTATTCCATGGTAAAAGTTTTTTTTTTTCTTTAGCACTTTAAACATATTATGCCACTGTAAAGTTTCCCCTGGAAAGTCTGCTGCCACATGTGTTGGAGCTCCATTGTATGTTTGTTTGTTTGTTTCTCTCTCTTTTCTTTCTTTCTTTTTTTCTGCTTTTAGGATCCTTTCTTTATCCCTGACCTTTAGGAGTTTGATTATTAAATGCCTTGGGGTAGTTGTCTTTTTTTTTTTTTCTTTTGAGACAGAGTCTTGCTCTGTCACCCAGGCTGGAGTGCAGTGGCGTGAGCTCGGCTCACTGGAAGCTCCACCTCCTGGGTTCATGCCATTCTCCTGCCTCGGCCTCCCGAGTAGCTGGGACTACAGGTGCCCGCCACCACGGTCGGCTAATTTTTTGTATTTTTAGTAGAGACAGGGTTTCACCGTGTTAGCCAGGATGGTCTTGATCTCCTGACCTCGTGATCTGCCCACCTCAGCCTCCCAAAGTGCTGGGATTACAAGCGTGAGCCACTGCACCCAGCGCCTTGGGGTAGTTTTCTTTTAGTTAAATCTGCTTGGTGTTCTATAACCTTCTTGTACTTGGATATTAATGTCTTTCTGTAGGTTTGGGGAATTGTCTCTTATTATTTCTTGGATTAAATTTTCTATCCATATGTCTTTCTCTACCTCCTCTTTAAAGCCAATAACTTGTAGGTTTGTCCTTTTGAGGCTGTTTTCTAGATCTTGTAGGCATGTGTCATTCTTTTTTATTCTTTTTTCTCTTGTCTCTTATGTGTATTTTCAAATAACCTGTGTTCAACCTCACTAATTCTTTGTTCTCCTTGATCAGTTTTGCTATTAAAAGACTCTGATGTGTTCTTCAGTATGTCAGTTTCATTTTTCAGCTCCAGATTTTCTGTTTGATTTTTTTTAATCATTTCAATCTCTTTGGTAATTTATCTGATATAATTCTGAATTCCTTTTCTATTATCTTGAATTTGAGTTTCCTCAAAACAACTATTTTGAATTTTCTGTCTGAAAGGTTACATATCTCTGTTTCTTCAGGACTGGTCCTTGGTGCCTTAGTTTGTTTAGTGAGGTTATGTTTTCCCAGCTGGTGTTGATGCTTATAGATGTTCATCGGTGTCTGGACATTGAAGAGTTAGGTATTTATTGTAGTGTTCGTGGTCTAGGCCTGTGGTATCTGTCCTTCTTGGGAAGGCCTTCCAGGTATTCAAAAGGATTTGGGTATTGTAATCTAAGCCGTATGTGCATTAGGGGTTACCCCAAGCCCAGTAACACTGGTTTTTGCAGACTTGTAGAGGTTCTGCCTTGGTGGTCTTGGATAAGATCTGGAAGAATTCTCTGGATTACCAGGCAGAGACTCTTGTTCTCTTCCCTTACTTTCTCCCAAACAAACCACATCTCTCTGTCTGTGCTGAGCCACCTGGAGCTGGGAGTGGGCTGACCCAAGTACCCCTGTGGCCATTATCACTGGGGCTGTGTTGGATCAGACCTGAAGCCAGCACAGCACTGGGTCTCACGCAAGGCCCACTGTAACCACAACCCAACAACCTGTATTGCTGCTGAGCTGATTTTCAAACCACAGGATGCAGTCCTTCTCACCCTTCCCTCCCCTTTCCACAGGCAGAGGAGCCTCACCCTGTGGCTGCCACCACTACAGACCCATGGGGAGTACTGCCAGGCTTCCACCAATGTTCACTTAAGGCCCAAGGGCTCCTCAGTCAACTTGTGGTGATGAATGTTGCTAGGCCTGGGACTTACCCTTCAAAGTGGTGGGCTCCCCTCTGGCCCAGGGCAGGTCCAGAAGTGATGCCATGTAAGAGCCAAGGCCTAGAATCAGGAACCCCAAGAGCCCACTTGGTACTCTTCTCCCCTGAGGCCGAGCTGGTACCTAAGGTGCAAGACAAAGTCTTCCTTTCTTTTTTCTCTGCTTTTCTCAAGCAGATGGAGTCTCTCGCAATAGCCACCACAGCTGAGAATATGCTGTGTCTAACCTTAAGCCGGCATGTCTCAGAGTCTCACTCAAGGCCCATGGCATGCTACTTGAGTATCACAGCTGGTTATTCAGGACCGGATGGCTCTTTAATTCAGCAGGTGATGAGTCCTACCATGACTGAGTCATTCCCTTCAAGGCAACAGGTTCTCTTTGGGCCTAGGGTGTGCCTAGAAATGTCATCAGTGGAAAATTTTTCTTCCCTGTCTTTTAGTCTGGGTGAACAATGTAATCATACTAGGTAGGATAGATGGTCAGGACCCACAGTGTTCTAAGACCCAAATCCTATGCTAGACCAGACATTCCTCCCTATGAAGTTTACAAAAGAAATATACACAGAGGACAAAGCAAGGCAGAGGAATAATTCTTTTTTTATTAACTGAAGCTTCCATCTAAGCCAGAATGATTGTAGTGTACACTCCTACTTGCAATGTATGAGGCTCCTTGTATCTTCTCATCTCTGCCAACAGTTAGGATTATCGAGGTTTCTAATTTTTTTTTTTTTTTTTTTTTGAGACAGAGTCTACTCTGTCACCCAGGCTGGAGTGCAGTGACACCATCTTGGCTCACTTTAACCTCCTCCTCCTGGGTTCAAACGATTATCCTGCCTCAGCTTCCCGAGTAGCTGGGACTATAGGCACACACCACCATGCCTGGTTAATTTTTGTATTTTTAGTAGAGATGGGTTTTCACCATGTTGGCCAAGCTGGTCTCGAACTCCTGTCCTCAGGTGATCCACCTGCCTTGGCCTCCCAAAGTGCTGGGATTACAGGTGTGAGTCACCCCACCCAGCCTAGCTTTCTAATTTTTGTAATATAGATTAAGTTCTATTAATTGCTTTTTTATATCATTTGCCCATTTTTCCATCAGGGTGACCGTTCTCTTGTTGATTTACAGGAATTTCTTATCTTCTATCTAATAATCCCTTTTCTAACAGTTTTACAAACATCTTCTCTCATTTTGTCATTTAGTCATTTGTCTATTAACTGTGTGGCATTCATAGAACAAACATTTTTAATTTTAATGCAGTAAAAGTTGTCATACACTTTATGGGTTTTTAAGTTTTTCCCTGTCACTAGATCACAAAGATATTCTCCCTTGTAATCTTTTATTAAGGCAAATCTTTTATTAAGATTTTATTAAGGCAAATCTTTTGTTAAGTTTTGCCTTTTGCTAAACTTTATGATGCGCATTCTTCATTGATTAAGATTATCATCTGGTTTCTGTCTTCTAAGTCTATTTCTGATGTTGAACCATCCTTTTATTCGTCATATAAATTCTACTTAATCCTGATATGTCATTATTTTAAAAATACATGATTGGATTCACTTAGGTAATATTAGGGCAGTATTTTTTGTATTTTTTTTTTTTTTTGGGACAGAGTCTAGCTGTGTTGCCCAGGCTGGAGTGTAGTCACACCATCGTGGCTTACTGTATCCTCTGCCTCCCGGGTTCAAGTGATTCTCCTGCCTCAGCCTCCCAAGTAGCTGGGATTACAGATGTACACCATCACACCCAGATAATTTTTGTATTTTTAGTACAGACGGGGTTTTGCCATGTTGTCCAGGCTGGTCTTGAACTCCTGGCCTCAAGTGATCTGCATACCTCAGCCTCCCAAAGTGCTGGAATTACAGGCATGAGCCACTGCCTGGCCAAGTGTAGTATTTTTATGTGTCATGTTAAAATGGATCTTTGATTTTTTTGTTAATTCAGTTTTTAGAATCAAGATTATAATAAATTAATGAAATGTCTTGGTCAGTTTCTGAGAGTTTACTGTTTTTCTAGAACAGCTTGTGTAAAACAGGAATGAACCCTTGAAATTTAGTAGAACTCATTGTAAAATTGTACCTGCTGTTTTTCACAAGGCAAGATCTTTGCTGTTTTAATCCCTTTTATACTAATTGGTCTGTTCAGATTCTCTATCAGTTCTTGTGCCAGTTTTGGCATAATTTAATGGGAATTTATCCATTCAACTTTATTAGCATGTAGATATTCCTAATGCTCGTTATATTCTGTTATTATTTCAAAAATCTCCTTTGTGTCTGTACTTTTGTATTCCTTTTCATTCTATATTTTAATTATTTGAATCTTCTTTTTTCTTTGATAACTCTTGCTCATCAAGGGTCTTATCTTATTAATCTTTTCAAAGCACAATTTTGGTTGTGTTATTTTTCTCTATTTTTTATTTATTTATTTATTTTGAGACAGTCTTGCTCTGTTGCCCAGGCTGGAGTGCAATTGCGTGATCTCGGCTCACTGCAACCTCTGCCTCCTGGGCCCTGCCTCAGCCTCCTGACTAGCTGGGATTACAGGTGCCTGCCACCATGCCCTGCTAATTTTTTTTCTTTTTTTTTGTGGTAGAGCCAAGGTTTCACCATGTTGGCCAGGCTGGTCTCTAACTCCTGGCCTGAAGTGATCGGCCCACCTTGGCCTTCCAAAATGTTGGGATTACAGGCGTGAGCCGCCACACCTGGCCTTTTTTTCCTCTATTGTTGATAATGATGTTTTGTGTATCTTTGATATTTGCCCTTAACTTTTTAATTTAATTTCTTATTTTCCAGGGATGTTGCTTTTTTGCCCTTTCCCCAAATTCTTGAATTGAATACTTAGCTTATTAATTTTAACTTTTCTTGTTTTCTTTGAAATGTTTTTAAAGCTACATATGTACCTCTAAATACTTCTTTAGCTCTATTCTACAGATTTTTATGTCCAGTGTTTTTATTATTTTTCACTTTTAAATATTTTCTTTTCTTTGTGATTTCTGTAACTAGGTTATTTATTAAGGCTATTTAATTCTGTATTTTGCTATTTTTTGTTAATGTTTAATTTTATTGTCAGAGTATAGGATGTCTGTATATTTAATTCTTTATAATTTATGGATACTTCCATTATAGTTTATTATATTGTCTATATTTTTAAATATTACACGTATGCTTTGAAAGAAAGATGTGTGTGTGTGTGTGTGTGTGTGTGTGTGTATATCTCCACAAACTTGATTTGTAATTATATTGTTCTTCCCTTCATAGTAAGCTGTTTATTATTGTGTGTACTTTATCTGTCCGTTTCTGAGAGGGATCTTTAAAAATTTATGTCTGGGGGCTGGGTGTGGTGGCTCACGCCTGTAATGCCAGCACTTTGGGAGGCCGAGGTGGGCGGATCACTTGAGGTCAGGAGTTTGAGACCAGCCTGGACAACATGGTGAAACCCTGTCTCTACTAAAAATACAAAAATTAGGTGTGGTGGTGCACCCCTGTAGCCCTAGCTACTCAGGAGGCTGAGGCAGGAGAATCACTTGAACCCGGGAGGCAGAGATTGCAGTGAGCCAAAATTCATACCACTGCACTCCAGCCTGGGTGATAGAGTAAGACTCCGTCTCAAAAAAAAAAAAAAGATATACCTTCCATTTAAAAATCTGTGTCTGTAAATTTTGATGTATTTGTATTTCTTACATTTTGATTTATTTGTATTTCCTACAGTCTTGTCAATTGTAGCTTGATGTATTTTGAAGTTGTGTTGTTATATACATATGTGTATGCTAGAATATACCTAGATGTATTTTTGTATACATGCATATCCATATATGTGGATAACTATTTGTACCCATATTTATCATCAGTATTTAGTGAACATTTACAATGTGCTAGGCCCTTTCTAAGCACTTTGTAATTAATTCTCATTACATTAGTTAATCCTTAGAACATACCTAGTATAGTGTCTATTTTAGGAATATAAATAGTATCTATCTCAGGAATTCCAGTAGTTTTTATTCCCAAGATGCAGAAAAGTTATGCAGTTGGTAAGTATACTTTAAGATCATTCTAATTGATCTGGAATAGGGCTGAGCATTGGTATTTTGAAAGAGCTCTTTAGAGATTCAAGGATTCTGCTACATACTCAGCATTGCTGCTGTAGAATCAGCCCTAGGCTTGTCCTCCCAACTATTAGATTCTTTCTCCCCTAATAAATAGCAATATATACAATACAGGTTAAACATTCATAGTTCTCTAACCCTGAGTTTAATAATTCAATCAAGAATCATTGCTGGATACTAAAACTATTGAGATAAAGGTTTTGGGGACCAAGATATTCACATGGACTCAAAGTATCATGCCACAGTTGACTTACTAATTAATTACACTGGGCAGAATGTCCTTTTATAGTGGACATATTTGGTAGTCACCAGTTTAACCAACTGATCAAGCTTAGCATCATTAATTGGGATAGTCTGACATTTTGTACCTTCTGATGGGATGCATTATTGAATATCATTGTCTGTGAAGCATTCATGCTAAAAATGTTTCACCGGAATCAAGCCTCTAGCCTTAACTTCCAGTCTACTGGAAATACAGGGGATATTGGAATAAGCTAAATGACACCAAGGGAGAAATAATAAGATTAAATCCAATGCCATGAAAAGCAAGGGGAGTTGTTCTAGTGAAACAAAAAGCAAGAGAGACATAACTAAAAATATTGTGTGAAGCTTGGTTAGAACCTGGGTTGGGGAAATAATATGGTAGCAACAATTGGGGAGATTTAAATTTAGAGTGGATATTAGGTGACATTTTGGAATTACCATTAATTTTCTTAGGTGCGATAATGATATTGCAGAGATATAGGAGAATGTCCTTATTTTTAGGAGATACTGGCTAACATGGTTGGGGTGAAGTATCCTGATGTCTTTAATTTATTTTGAATGGTTCAGAAAAAAGAAGAAACGAAACTGTGTGGTTGTGTGTGTGTGCAAACACACGTGTATATACAAATCAAGAGAGAATGGGTGCAAATGTAGCAATATGTTAATTGGTGAATCAATAGGTGTTCATAGTATCACTCTTTCGGCTTTTTAGTAAATTTAAAAATCTTTAAAATAAAACATTGGGTGAAAGAGAAAAATTGCTGTGTTCTACAGTTTGGTGTGGATTTCAAGAGCTGGCATTGCTCATCCCATCTTTGGCCCTGAAGTAACTCTAAAGCATAAAATAATAATTGCTTATTCAATACAAATATAGTCAGGACTGCTGTTTTCAGCTGGGTATTTTTTCTAAAAATTACTTTTATTTGGCCAGTCACAATTTTATTTCCCATTAAAAATGCCAGTGTGTCACACAAGGTGGTAGTAAAATAAAAATCTTGAGTAAAGATTTTTAACTTATTTGAGTTAACAGTGGATTAAGAGAAATTCTTGTGAAAATTAATGAAGCCTTCAAGTAATTTTGTAAACATGATTGTTTTTATGAACCTCCTGTAAAAGTCAAACAGAATGACTTTTGTAAAAGTGAAACGTTCATTTGCTTGAATGTTCTGATTATTTCTAATAATTTTGTAGTTGGTTGTTTTGATTTTCTAGGTGTAATTTTGTCTTTTCCTTTCTAATTTTGTACCTTTTATTTATTACCTTATTTCATTGGCCATTACTTTAAGAACTGTGTTGCATAATAGTGGTGATTGCCTTGTTCCAGACTTTAATGGGAATGCTTCCAATATTAAACCCTCAAGCACAATGCTGGTTATTGGCTTGAGACCAAGTTAACCAAATGTCCTCTTTTATATTAAAAGTTTCTGTTGGGAATAGATATTGAATTCTCCTCAAGTGCCTTTTGAGCCTCTTTCAAGATGCTGTTTTTCCCTTTGGCTTGTTAACATGATGACGTATAATATTGAATAATTCTTGCATTCCTCATCTGACCATGACCTTCATTTAGTCATGGTATGTAGCATGCATTAACATGTAATTCAGTTGTGTTTGCTAATTTATTCATGATTTTTGGATTTACAGTAAAAAGTGACATTAGTCTGCAGTTTCTTCTTGTTTTTGTAACTTGGTAGGAAGAATTGGGGAGCTTTTCTCATTGCCTTGGAATAGTTACAGTAGCGTTGAGAGTGATCACATATTCTCAATGATTGAAGCAATTGAAGAACTCATAATTGAAACATGGGCTAGAGCTTTGTTTAGTTGGCAACTTTCTCAATCTCTAGTGATTATTGATTTCTTTAAATTTTCTTTGCATGTATTTTGATAATTATATTTTCCAGGAAAATAATACATTTTGAGCACATACTGTAATGTATTAGAATAGAGCTATATGAAGTATTTTCAGTTGTTTAGTTTCATCTGTATCTGTGATCATAACCCCTTTCAGGTCCCCCCCACCACCTTTTTTTTAACACTAGCTAGTGACTTAATCTGTTTAATTTTTAATGGAAATAGATTTCTGCCATTTTTGTTTATTATAAATAATTTCTACTGTTTTTATTACCAAGGAATTTCTTTTAGATATGGTAAATCTGAGATGGTCATATTTAATTAGAAATACAGTTCTAATACAGAAATAGAAGTTCATGATAGAGGTCTGTGAACTGGAAATGCAGTTTCATGAGTCATTAGTGTCAAATTAATTCCTTGAGTAACTCCTGGATTCTGAGAGTTCTTTTAAGAGACTGTCAGAGGACGAGGGCCTACCTGTTCTCTTTTCCTGCCACCTGGCTTTCCCTCCCTGAACGCAGTAGGTATTGTTTATCAAACTGTCCCCTGCCCTGGAGTCTCTATAACACACAGAAACTTTTGTGGGTTAAATTTGTTTTTCATTGTGGTAAAAAAAATTTGCCATTTTAGCAATTTTTAAGTGTACAATTCAATGTCATTAATTACATTTTCTGTGTTGTGCAACCACTACCACTATTTCCCAAACCTTTTCATCATCCCAAACAGAAGCTCTGTAACCAATAACCATCCACTCCTCATTTCTCCCCCAACCCCTGATAACTACAAATCTACTTCCTCTCTATAAATTTTCCTATTCTAGAGATTTCATATAAGTGGAATCATACAATATTCTTTTGTGTCTGGCTATTTTCACTTAGCACAATGTTTTCAAGGCACATATATGTTGTAGTGTGTATCAGAACATCCTATTCTGTGGCTGAATAATATTCCATTATATTGTATATACTGAATTCTGGTATTTTTGTTTGTTTGTTTTTTGCTTTTGAGACAAAGACTCAGAGGGTCTGGCTGTGTTCCCCAGGCTGGAGTGCAGTGGTGTGATCTCGGCTCACTGCAACCTCTGCCTCCTGGGCTCAAGCCATCCTCCCACCTCAGCCTCCTGGAGTAGCTGGGACTACAGGTGGCACCACCACACCCAGCTAATTTTTGTATTTTTTGTAGAGATGGGGTTTCACCATGTTGCCCAGGTTGGTCTCAAACTCTTGAGATCAAGTGGTCCACCTGCCCTGGCCCCCCAAAGTGCTGGGATTACAGATGTGAGCCACCATGCCCAGCCACACATTTTGTTTATCCATCCATGTTGATGAACACTTGAATTATTTCTACCTTTGGCTATTGAATAGTGAATAATGCTGAAATGAACATTGGTGTACAACTATCCGTTTGAGTCACTGTTTTCAATTCTTTTTATACCTAAGTCATATAGGAGTAGAATTGCTGGGTCATAGGGTAATTCTGTGTTTAGCTTTATGAGGATTGTGAGATTTTTAAAAAAGGGATTTTTGTTGGTTATTAAATACTTGGTTATTAGGGGGGTTAACAGAAACTGAAAATGTTGATGTATTATAGAAAATCTTGAAATAATAATGATTACATCTGTTCTTTATTCAAATATAACTGGAGCTTGCCCAGCTCTTTTTCAGGCTTTTCCTTTTCACTTCTTTCTCTTCCCATTTTTTAAAATCCTGGAGTCCTTCCTACCTACTTGCCTAGTTTCTCTTTGACACATGGCAGCTTGGGTTTCAGAACATTTTTCTAACATTACAAAGGACTTATTTTATAGAATATACTCTGCCCCACTCTGCCTCTTCCAGCTAGCAAGAAGCATCAGCCTTGCTAACACTTTTAGCACAAAATTGTTGGGATGGAAACCTAAATGAAAGGAAATAATGTCTCAAAAATGTTCATCCTGTTATCTGGAAACAGGGATTCCCAGGCTTCCAACATGTCAGTCACTATGTGTGCCTGTCCTTCTCCTTTGTTGGAGGTGAGTGAAGACTTGAAGGCCCCTGTGCCTATCATCCCCATGGCTTTTCCGGCACCTTTTCCAATATGGTGTTCCTGACTCTCTTGCTTGCTCTGCAGTTTTAGCTTTATACTAGGCTCCCTGGGCTTTTTTATAATTCATTTTCCTTGGGTTTACTGGTAATGAAAAGGGTCTCTGAGTAATGGTATCATTTTCTCCTTACTTCCTTTTCCATGCTCTCTAGATTCTAGCCACTTTTGGACTCTTTCTTCCCAGTCCATCTACTGATCCCACTCTGTGTTACTTTCCAGATCAGTCCAGTCCATGCTCATGACAAGGTATTGACTCAGGGCCATATCTATTTACAGTTACATTACATTGCCATAGAAATAATAAAATTCTGGCCCTGGTTGGGTCCTACAAGATCATGTACTCTTGTTGACATGTGATACTCTACCCCTAATGGCTCTTAGTGGGGCACTTTATGTTATTTACAAATACTGTTTTATAATACTGAATGAAAATGGTAAATTTTAAAGGGATGGAGGAAGATTTACCAAGCAAATGGAAAACAGAAGAAACCAGGATTGTAATCCCAGTTTCCAACAAAACAGACTTTAAACCACCAAAGATCAAAAAAGACAAAGAAGGGCATTACATAATGGTAAAGGGTTCAATTCAACAAGAAGAGTTGCATTACATAATGGTAAAGGGTTCAATTCAACAAGGAGAGTTAACTGTCCTAAATATATATGCACCCAATACAGGAGCACCCAGATTTATAAAGCAACCTCTTAGAGACCTTCAAAGAGACCTAGATTCCCACTCAATAATAGCGAGAGACTTTAACACCCCACTGACAATATTAGATTATCGAGACAGAAAATTAACAAAGATATTCAGGACCTGAACTCAGCTCTGGATCAAGTGGACCTGATAGATAGATATCTGCAGAACTCTCCACCCCAAAACAACAGAATATATATTATTCTTATTGCCACATGGCACTTATTCTAAAATTGATCACGTAATCGGAAGTAAAACACTCCTCAGCAAATGCAAAAGAACTGAAATCATAACAAACGGTCTGTCGGACCACAGTGCAGTCCAATAGAACTCAAGATTAAGAAATTCACTTAAAATTATGCAACCACATGGAAATTAAACAACCTGCTCCTGAATGACTTTTGGGTAAATAATGAAATTAAGGCAGAAATCAGGAAGTTCTTTGAAACTAATGAGAACAAAGATACAATGTTCCAGTATCTCTGGGATGCAACTAATGCAGTGTTAAGAGGGAAATTTATAGCAATAAATGCCCACATCAAAAAGCTAGAAAGATCTCAGGTTAACAACCTATCATCACGACTAAAAGAACTACAGAACGAAGAGCAGACAAACCCCAAAGCTAGCAGAAGAGAAGAAATAACCAAGATCAGAGCTGAACTGAAGGAGACAGAGGCATGAGAAACCCTTCAAAAAATTAACAAGTCCAGGAGCTGGTTTTTTGAAAAAAATTAATAAAATAGATAGACCACCAGCTAGACTAATAGAAGGAGAGAAGATTCAAATAAATACAATCAGAAATGGTAAAGGGTAGGCTGGGCGCAGTGGCTCACGCCTGTAATCCCAGCCCTTTGGGAGCCTGAGGTGGGTAGATCACTTGATGCAGGAGTTTGAGACCAGCCTGGCCAACATGGTGAAACCCCGTCTCTACTAAAAATACAAAAATTAGCTGGGCGTGGTGGTGCATGCCTGTAATCCCAGCTATTCAGGAGGCTGAATCAGGAGAATCACTTAAATCCAGGAGGTGTAGGATACAGTGAGCCGAGGTCTCGCCACTGCACTCCAGCCTGGGCAGGCGACAGAGCGAGACTCCATCTCAAAAAAAAAAAAAAAAAAAAAGAAATGATAAGGGGAATATTATCACCGACGCCACAGAAATACAAATAACCATCAGAGAATACTATAAACACCTCTATACACATAAGCTAGAAAATCTAGAAGAAATAGATAAATTCCTGGACACATACACCCTCCCAGGACTCAACCAGGAAGACACTGACTCCCTGAATAGACTAATACTGAGTTCTGAAATTGAGGCAGTAATAACCTACCAACCGAAGAAAGCCCAGGACCGGATGGATTTATAGCTGAATTCTACAAAGAAGAGCTGCTATCATTCCTACTGAAACTTCCAAAAAATTGAAAAAGGGGACCCCTCCCTAACTTATTGTATGAGTCCAGCATCAACGTGATACCAAAACCTGGCAGAGTTAAATCAAAAAAAGAAAACTTCAGGCCAGTATCCTTGATGAACATCAGTGTAAAAATCCTCAAAAAAAATATTGGCAAACCGAGTTCAGCAGCTCATCAAAAAGCTGATCAAGCAGGCTACATCCCTGGGATGCAAGGCTGGTTCAACATACGCAAATCAATAAATGTGATTCATCAGATAAAGAGAACTAAAGACAAAAACCACATGATTATCTCAATAGATGCAGAAAAGACCCTCAATAAAATTCAACATCTCTTCATGTTAAAATCTCTCAATAAACTAGTTATTGAAGGGGAACATACCTCAAAATAATGAGAGCTATTTATGACAAACCCATAGCTAATATCATACAGAATGAGCAAAAGCTGGAAGCATTCTTCTTGAAAACCCTCATAAGACAAGGTTACTTGAAAACCCTCAGAAGACAAGGTTGCTCTCTCTCACCACTCCTAGTCAACATAGTATTGGAAGTTCTGCCCAGGGCAATCAGGCAAGAGAAAGAAATAAAGGTATTTAAATAGGAAGAGAGGAAGTCAAACTATCTTTGTTTGCATTGCAGATGACATGATTGTATATCTAGAAAACCTCATTGTGTCAGCCCAAAAGCTTCTTAAGCTGATAAGCAACTGAAGCAAAGTCTCAGGATACAAAATCAGTGTGCAAAAATCTCTAGCATTCCTTTACACCAACAACAGGCAAGCTGAGAGCCAAATCACAAATGAACTCCCATTCACAATTGCCACAAGAAGAATAAAATACCTGGGAATACAGCTGACAAGGGAAGTGAAGGACCTATTCAAGGAGAACTATAAACCGCTGCTCGAAGAAATCAGAGATGATGCAAACAAATGGAAAAACATTCCATGCACATGGATAGGAAGAATCAATATTGTGAAAATGACCATACTGCCCAAAACAATTTTTAGATTAAATGCTATTCCCATTAAACTACCATTGACATTCTTCACAGAATTAGAAAAACTATTTTAAAATTCATATGGAACCACAAAAGTGCCTGAATAGCCAAGGCGATCCCAAGCAAAAAGAACAAAGCTGGAGGCATCACACTACCCAACTTTAAACTATACTACAGGGGCCAGGCGGTGGCTCATGCCTGTAATCCCAGCACTTTGTGAGGCCAAGGCAGGCGGATCACTTGAGGTCAGGATTTTGAGACCAGCCTGGCCAACATGGTGAAACCCCATCTCTATTAAAAATACAAAAATTAGCTCGGTGGCACACATCTGTAATCTCAGTTACTCAGGAGGCTGAGGCAGGAGAATTGCTTGAACCAGGGAGGCAGAGGTTGCAGGGAGCCGAGATTGCACCACTACACTCCAGCCTGGGCGACAGAGCCAGACTCAGTCTCAAAAAGATAAAAATAAATAAATAAATAAAAATAAAAATAAACTGTACTACAGTGATTCAGTAACCAAAACAGCATGGTATTGGTACAAGACACAGACCAATGGACCAGAGTAGAGAACCCATAAATAAGATTGTACATCTACAGCCATCTGATCTTTGACAAACCTGACAAAATAAGCAAGGGGGAAAGGATTCCCTATTTAATAAATGGTGCTGGGAGAACTGGCAGAAAATTGAAATTGGGCCCCTTCCTTACACTATATACAAAAATCAACTCAAGATGGATTAAAGACCTAAATGTAAAACCCTAAACTATAAAAGACCTAGAAGAAATCCTAGACAATACCATTCAGGATATAGGTACCAGCAATGATTTCATGAAGACACCAAAAGCAATTGCAACAAAAGCAAAAATTGACAAATGGTATCTAATTAAAGAGCTTCTGCATAGCAAAAGAAACTATCAACAGAGTAAACAGACAACCTACAGAATGGGAGAAATGTTTGCAAACTATCCATCTGACAAAAGTCTAATATTTAGCATCTATAAGGAATTTAATCAAATTTATAAGAAAACACATCCCCATTAAAAAGTAGGCAAAGGACGTGAACAGACCCTTCTCAAAAGAAGACATGCATGTGGCCAACATTTGTAAAAAAAAGCTCAACATCATTAATCATTAGAGAAATGCAAATCAGAACCACAATGAGATACCATCTCAGAATGGTTATTATTAAAAAGTCAAAAAACAACAGATGCTGGCAAGGCTGTGGAGAAAAAAGGAACACTTTTACACTGTTGGTGGGAGTGTAAATTAGTTCAATCATTGTGGAAGACAGTATGGCGATTCCTCAAAGACCTAGAGCCAGAAATACCATTTGACCCAGCAATCTCATTACTTGATATATACCCAAAGGAATATAAATCATTCTGTTATAAAGACACATGCATGCGTATGTTCATTGTAGCACTATTCAGAATAGCAAAGATATGGAATCAACCTAAATGCCCATCAATGACAGTCTGGATAAAGAAAATGTGGTACATACACACATTTTCTATGAATATTTTGCAGCATAAAAAGGAACAAAATCATGTCCTTTGCAGAGATGTGGATGGAGCTGGAGGCCATTATCCTTTAGCAAACTAATGCAGGAACAGAAAACCAAATACCGTGTGTTCTTACTTGTAAGTGGGAGCTAAAAGATGAGAATGCATGGACACAGGGAGGGGAACAATACACACCGGGGCCTGTCAGAGGTTGTGGTGTAGGAGGAGGGAGAAGATCGGGAAAAATAGCTAATGGATGTTGGGCTTAACACCTGGGTGATGGGATGATCTGTACAGCGGACCACCATGGTCACCATGTGACCAAACATGGCACATGTTTACCTGTGTAATGAATCTGCACATCCTGCACATGTACCCTTGAACTTAAAAGTTGGAAATTAAAAAAAAAAAAAGAAAATGGTAAATGTGCTTTTAATAAGACTGCAAGATCAACTTAGATTACTTTCTATGTGAATGGTACCAGCCCACTGTAGTTACATTGACTTTGCCTGCTGGCCAGAAGCTCTAATTAACAGTTATATGTTTTTGATATTTAAAAAGGATAGGAAATTAATTATAGATGTAGTTGTTACTAAAAATACTTCAAAATGTGAGATCCTGGGCAAATTTAAAAAGATCTTATTAAAAAACTGCTGTGCTTAAAAGTTTAGAAACAACTGATATAGTTCATCCCTTCTGTTTTACAGACAATGAAATTGAGTCTCAGAGAAGTTCCTGGGCTTATCCAGTATCCCACAGGAAGTCAGTGAGTTCATTAAAGAAAAATACTTGTACCTCTAGTAGTAGCAGCCAATTTCTAGAATAGATCATATTTTTTTAAAGAGCACATCATGGACATTGTTCATCTAGTGTTTGCTTCCCTTTTCCCTTTCTCATATGTATACCGATTTTCGTCTGGATATCTGCTTGTTCCCCAGATTCCTTGTACTTTGGGCAAAGTTGATCCCAGTTGCCAAGCTGGGTCTTGGTTGGCTTATACAAGTTTTGCTTAGTATACTTCGTTGCCTGCACCAGTAGAACTTTCTGTAGCAATGGAAATGTTCTAATCTATACTGTTCAGTACTGTAGCCACCAGCCACATGTGACTCTTGAGCTCTTGAATAAGGCTGATGTGACTAATAAATTTAATTTTTAAATCGTATTTAATTTTAAATAGCTACATGTGGTTAGTGGTCACTTTATGAGATGTCATAACATGAGACCATTGCCTCTTCCCATAAGCCGATGACCTAAGCAGTCCAGTCAGGCTGAATCCTGCTTGGAATTCTGTGGTGTAAGTAGTTTCCTGATGGATATGAACAAGGCAACACTTATTCCTTACTGCTATTAGCAGCTATCGTATGACTTGCTAAGTATTATATATAGAAGAGTAAAGAACCAGAAGCAAATCTGTGCTCCTACATTAGATCTAAGGCCATTAGTGAACCTTGGATCAACTAACTCTGAAGCCTTGCCTACCTTTGCACTTCCAAATACATGAGCTAATTTGTCACCTTTGATGTGTAAGTCAGTTGGAGTTGAATTTTCTGTCATTTCAGCCAAGAGCAACTAAGCAGATACAAAGGTACTGATAGACTTCATGTTTTATATAAGGCTTTTGAGTTTCTGATGGGCATTGTCATGAACAAATTTTGTAATTGAGGGAGAGGGCTTCTTTGTGGTAAAAGATGATGTGAACAACCTCCAGTTCCACTCTGCTGCTTGCTTGCCAGGTAACTTGGACGAATCAATTTTCTTCTTAGATCCCAAGGTTTTCATGGGGCTGGAGGCCATTATCCTTCCTCAAACTACATGTAAGTGAGGATTATGTTATTTTACAACTTTAAAAATAGGGGCCTGAGTGGGTTTATACACACACCAGGCTTTATGTTACTTGCTGGGGAAAGAAAAGTGAATACAAAGTAAAATCTGGATACTAGTCTTCGGGTGCACTTAGTCCTTAAGAGGAGAGACCATAACAGATGTGCTCTGGATCTTGCCTGCTGTAGCTCCTTTAGTGGGAAGTCCCCTTACTAAACTGGTAAATACAGTCTGCTCTTGTCCCCAGGGCCTTGCTTAGACCATGAGTAGACTCCTGTCCCAAGGAAAACCAACACATTGACTGGCCAGTGATCCACTAGGTATTTTTCTTCATGGCTTGAGAGCTCTGGAGCTGAGATGTCACATGGAGTTAGGGCTGGAAACAAAGTTGTTAGGGAACAGAGGCTCTAGCAACTGTAGACAGTGGCATGTAGACAAGAGGAACAGATTTGCAGGCAGAAGGAGGGACCATTCAGAGAGGAAGGGGGACAAGGTAAAAGGAGGTATGGTAGAAAAAGGGAGAGAAAAAAAGAGGACAATGTATTTCCTGGGCCTTGAAGGGTGAGTAGGGCTTGCCAAGTGAAAGAGGATGAAGAATATTCTTGGTATGAACAGGGTCACAGAGCTGGATGGTAGGTAGAGTAATACCTATAGTGGGATTAGTACAGGATGCACAGTGGGGAGTCTGGAAAGGAGGCTAGAAAAAAAATGGGCTGTGGTGAGGTTTTGCAGAATTATCTATGGCTGCTTAGAGCTCTGGATTGTGAAGAGTCATCCAAGGTTGTTACAGAAAGGAGACTTGTCATTAGAAAGGGGAGAAACTGGGGCATGGCCGGGAACCATTAAGACTAGAGATGCTGGAGAGAAAAATTATGCTTCAAAAGAAAAACTATAATACACCTGTTCCTAGCTGTCCTTGAGTTTTTCCTGCAGCTTGGACTATGTCCTAAATTCTTTGTGGGCTATAAGTCTCCAAATCAAAGCTTTCAAATCTTTACTTTTAAAACTGGGAATTGCACTGCTCATTCCAGTACTCAGTATTTACTTTATAGTATGCTGTTCCCTTATGCGGTACTAAAACTATAGGTGACAGTACTAACACGTTTGCCATGCAAGTCTTGGAACTCCAGCCAGGCCTGCATGAATATGCTTAGACAGTTGCAAAGTGGTTCCACTCCTTTTATCTTAGGGTCTACACCTATTCCCACTATGCCTCTGATAGCAGGAAGAAGTTAGAATGGTCTTCACCCTTTTTCCATCTTCATTAGCCAACACCTTAAGATTAAGGTATTATAAAACCCAAAGGGAGGGATTGAAACCACCATTGCAAAATTGTAACTGAGTCGGTGAAAGAGAGCTGACCTAACCAACTCCATCTTGCCTCTCACCTCCAAGCTATCCTTGTTCATTCCTGGGAGTGGGCTGAACCAGCTTTGGGAGGAACTTAGTTTACAGTTTAAAACAAAGATGATAACAACCCTTTCCCAAAACAAACCTCCTTCTTGCCTGAAGACTAGATTGCCTTTGTAGGACTAACAAGTTAGGCACAAGATTAGAAATTATGGTTTAGGAGTCATGCAGCTGGAGCTACAGGATTCTGACCCTCCCTAAACTGCTCATAAGATCAGTGCTTGAGATATTTTGCAGACACTGCACTTGATGGATCAGCTGGCACCACACAGATTGATAAACTGGCTTATCTGATCTTGTGGCTTCCACTCAGGAACTGACTCAGGGCAAGAGGACAGCTTCATTTCCCTATGGTTTCATCTCAGACCCAACCAATCAGCACTCTTGACTCACTATTCCCTTACCCACCAAATTATCCTTAAAATCTCTGATCCCTGAATGCTCAGGTAGACTGATTCAAGTAATAATAAGACTCCCGTCCCTCCCATTCCCATCCCCCCACCCCAAAGACTAGAGATGCTGGAAGACCTGACTAAGAGCAACAGCGCTGGAATAAAGAGGAAATAATAGATGAACAAGACATTTCAGAACTAGAATTGACATGGTTCCACGGCAGATCTGATATAGGACTTAGGCAGAGAAGGATTAATTAATGAGAGCAACTTGGTTTCTAGCTTAGCAACTGTGTGGTGCTGATGTTCTTTAGTGAAAAAAATAAAAAAAAGACCAAGGGTAAGAAGGACCATGGATTCAGGTTGTGATTATATGTTGATTTGAGTTTCATAGGGGACATTCAGGTTATGACATCCAGTGGGCAATTGGAAATAGAAGTATAGACCCATAGGAAGGGTGGTGAGAGTTATACACGTGAATCTTGTCAAGCTATGGGAAATCAATGAGATTGTTGAGTAAGTGGACTATGATTGAATTACCCGAAGTAATCATTGTCCTATAATACCAGAGCACAAGCTGGAAGATACAGAAAACTCAGGCATAGGGGAGGGTGTTTGAGAAGTAAATCTGGTAAAGATTTTGAAAGCCTTGAAGAAAACCTAGAAGAAAAGTATCTGGAAGTGTCTTAGTCTGTTTTCTCTTGGTTATAACTGAATACCTGAAACTGGGTAATTTATTATGAAAAGGAATTTATTTCTTACAGTTATGGAGTATAAGAAGTCCAAGGTCAAGGGGCTGCATCTAGTGAGGACCTTCTTGCCAGTGGGGACTCTCTGCGGAGTCCCTAGGCAGCACAGAGCATCACATGCAGAGGGAGCTGAATGTGTTAGCTCAGGTCTCTCTTCCTCTTCTTATAAAGCCACCAGTTCCAATCCCATGATAACCCATTAATCCATTCATGAGAGCAGAGCCCTCCTGATCCAATCACCTCTTAAAGGCTTCACCTCTCAGTACTGCCACATTGGGAATTAAGTTTCACCATGTGTTTTGGAAAGGGACAAATATTCAAACCATAGCAGGAAGTAAGAAGAAAGGGATGATTACTTTCAAGGAACAAAGGAATGCCTCTGTTTCCCTTAGCAGGTGTCAGGTGATTGAAGATTTTTTTTTTTTTTAAAGAAAAACAAACCTAATTCTGACAATTATTTGGAATCAGTCTGTCAGCCGCTTTTGCATTCAATCTTTATGTCATAAGAATGTATTGAAAGAGAAAAGTTAAATTTGGTATTTACTGAATGAATGTACAGTATACTCAGGAACCTGAGAATCAGCTCCACGTGGGATGTTTTATGTCTTCATTCTCACTTCTCTCTTCCTGAGATTCTCAGGCTATTTGCCTGTGAATGATATGGTTTGGCTCTGTGTTCCCACCCAAATCTCATTTTGAATTGTAATTGCCATGTGTCGAGGGAGGGAGTTGATTGGATCATGGGGGCGGTTTCCCCCATTCTGTTCTTGTGATAGTGAGTTCTCACAAGATCTGATGATTCTATAAGTGGAAGTTCCTCTGTCGCTCTTCTCTCTCCTGCTGCCTTGTGAAGAAGCTTTGCCTTCCACTGTGATTGTAAGTTTCCTGAGGCCTCCCCAGCCTACAAAACTCTGAGTCAATTAAACCTCTTTCCTTTATAAATAACCCCATGTCAGGGAAGTTATTTATAGCAGTGTGAAAACGGACTAATACAAGGCTGGCACAGTGGCTCACACACAGGATTACAGATCCTAGCATTTTGGGAGGCTGAGGTGGGCAGATGGCTTGAGGTCAGGAGCTCAAGACCAGCCTGGCCAAAATGACAAAACCCTGTCTCTACTAAAGATACAAAAATTAGCCTGGCATGGTGCCGGACACTTGTAATCCCAGCTACTCAGGAGGCTGAGACACAGGAATCACTTGAACTCTGGAGGTGGAGATTGCAGTGAGCTGAGATTGCACCATTGCACTCCAGCCTGGGCAACAGCGTGAGACTTGGTCTTAAATAAATAAATAAATAAATAAATAAAACAGATGAATACTATTGTGAAGTTAAGCTTCAGGTCTTCAGAGCTCAAGAAGGGAAGGCTCGAGCCAGTCAAGTAGCTCTTCCCTTTTCATCCCTTTGGTCAGCATATGCTGGGTTTATTCAGTTGAGTAATGAAGCCTTTTGGGTAACTGGTGTTTTACCCGTGTCTTTAAGGTTTATGTATTTTTTCCTTTGTTAGAGACCCTTTCATGGTCACTATGTGGAATTATCCTTGCCTACAAGTTCATCCTACTGTCGTTGATTCCTCTTTGGATCACTCTAAATAATTCCCGTTCTCCTTAGAGAATTCTCAACTAGGTTTTTCAAGTCATGCAACAACATGCCAAGGGAAATCTTTGCCTGACTAATAGGCTTGGAGTAATGATGGTTATAACCTGTTGAGATTTTTAAAAAGCTATTGAAGAGTCTAGCCAAGCCTATTGGCTAAAAACTGGGTCGTGTGGCTCTGAATGGGGAGAGGGAACTGACAGCTGTCCTACTCTGGCTATAGAATGTCCGCCATTAAGGACAGATCTTATTTAACATTTTACAATTGAAAACTGTCCCTGGTTTTCAGATAATGCTTAAAACAAACAAAAAAACAAACAAAAAGAACAACAACAACAAAAACCCCACCCAACTCAAAACGTTAAAGAATGAATATGCCACCCCTGTCCCTGTAAGTGGAACCAGCCGTCCACACTTCATACCTTTTGTCTAGTCCCTTGAACAAAAGTTCAACTGCACTGTGAAGTCCCACATCTCTGCTCCTCAGCTAGCTAACCCTCATGTGGCTGCTCCCCTTGGCTCCGACACTCATTTCAGCCCTGTTTCAGAGCCCCTTTGGTACCTGCTTCTGCACTTTAGACTACTGCACCCATGACTCTGCAGTTCACCCAGGCCTCATTGCACCTTTTCTTCCAGATATGAATATGCTCTCTGGGCCGACCCTGGTGCAGTGGGGCCAGGATCCAAACCTGCCTGGCTAGCTCTGTTCACTTCTCCATCAGGGAAGGGGGATCCAACAAAATGTGGCAGCACTCTTAGTAGGACAAAACAGTACTAAACAAGAGCTTTTGCCAGTCATTCTTACCTCTTAGTGCTTCATTTTCCTTGTTTGTATGAAACCTTCATAATAAATACTTGTCTTGGTTACTTCACAGGTTCTTACGTAAATCAGATGATTCTTGCATAGATCAAGTGAGGTAATGGAAGGGAAAGCACCTTAAAAAGAGTAAAGCGTAGCATTTCGTTATGGGAATTTTCCAAACCATTTTTTGAAGCCTGTTACCTCTTGAACTAGCAAGTGTCAAATGAATCTTCCTGCAGAGGTTCTCAGACCACATGGTGACAGTGATGAGCTTTAATGACTCTCTGGCTCCCCTTGCCCACCAGGGGCCTCTTCCCTGCCTCTCCAACCTTTGCTCTTGCATCTGCCCATTCAGACCTCAGGGCCAGCCTAACCAGGCTCCGTATTGTTCCTGAGCACTCCCTTTCCTCTTCTGTCCTTGTGTGGCTGTGCTTTATCTTTTCTGACATGAATGCCACCTAGTTCCCCATCTCCTGTGAAAAGGCCTCCCATTCTTCAAATGTAAACTGTCATTTTATATGTGTATTAGGTATCTCTCACTGTGTAACAAATAGCCACAAACTTAGTGGCTTCAACCAACACATTTATTATCTCACAGTTTCTGTAGGTCAGGAATCTGGATAGGGCCCTTCTGGGTCCCCTACTTCAGAGTTCCTCACAAGGCTGTAGTCAAGGTGTCAGTTTTCTGAAGGCAGACTGGGGAAAGATCTGCTTCCAGGCTTTTGTGATTATTGGCCAGATCCAGTTCCTTGTGGGCTCTTGGACTGATGACCTCAGCTCCTTGCTGCCTCCGCTGCCTGCTCTATGGGCCGGCCTCTCTATGTGGCCGCATGCTTTATCAGATCCAGAGAGTCAGCTGGCACGATGGAAGTCACTGTCTTATGGAAGCTAATCATGGAAGTGACAGGCCATCATCTCTGCAATATTTCGTTGGTTAGAAACAAGTCCCAGGTCCCGCCCACACTCAGGTAGGGGTGATCATACAGGGCATGAAGACCAAGAGGGTGGGGGATTATTGGGGACCATAGTAGAGTCTGCTTGTCACAGATGGTTCCTCTATCAGCCTTTACTTATTTCTTCCAACCAAATGTGTGATCTTTTCCTTTTGTGAGTCTTCTTTATAACAACGTATTTTTTCCAGTTTACAATTCATGGCTGGTGTTTTTACAGTTGACTTAAAAACTTTTTTCTCATGTAACCGTTTTTGCTCATCTTTAATCATCCACTTGCAACCCCACAACAGTCTTGTATTTAGCAACTGTTGTGCAGAAGGCACTCCTTCTTTCCACCCTTTGAAACTAAAGAAGGACCAAGCCAGTTGCTCTCATGTTTAATTCCTGAGTATTTTTCTCCACAATAGCCATATAGCATCCATTGTAAAACGTTCAGATTTGCCAATTTGGCATCAAAAGCAGTGATTCATTCATGTCTATGTAACCTGGCTGGAGTGGTCCATGTTAGCCTGATTTGCACTTAGAGCTGAAGCTTGTTACCTTGTAAAAGAGAAGCAATTTTCCATCAAAGATGCATCAAACATTAGCTGTTTCTGAGTAGTGCATTTTTGTGTTTTTCCTAGGGGCCTTCGTGGATCTCAGAAATGATGCTATCTGTAAAAATGAATTTATTCTCCTTTAATCTATCTAGCTTCTTTTCCCTTAATTCACTTGGTAGTCCTACTGTTTTCAGGTCACACCAAATGATTTGAAAAAGAGGACTGGCTCTTGGGGAAGTAGCATTTTAATTATTTCCCTTTTGTTGAGTAGTAGGCTGGATATCATTATTGCTGCTGGAGATGTTCAAGAGAATGAAATATTGAGTGTGCTTTAAGAGGCTTGGAACACAAGAGAGATATGATATGTATTTCATATATGTGGGCTTGCAGACCCAATTTGACTCATCTAGTCTAGCTTCCCATGCTTTGAGGCTAGTCTCTACTTAACTCGCTCAGATGACTTAACACCTTTTTTATTTTTTGCAGTTTTAGTGGATAACTATCTAGTCCTTAGAAGATGGGTAGAGAAACACCTGTCGGACTTTAGTAAACACCATATTTCTAGTGTTGACATGATCACATCACAGGAAGACGTGAAGCTTGGCCTCTTTCAGAAAAATTCAGATGGAAGTCTGCTTAAACTTGGAGGAATCATTCATCTGTTGAGTAAGATGCAGAATCAGTCAGTTAAAGCCAGCTAGAGATGGAAGCATATAAGTGTATGTACCTACATTTTGGGTCTTTGGGGAGCCATCAGACTAAAAGTCAATTAAAACTTCAGTAGAGAAATTTAAAAGTGGTTTCTCCTGGGCAAGAGAAAGATTTGGAGCAGAGAGTGCTCAGGGAAAAGCAGAAGAGTGTTGAAGATGTAATTAATACAGTTAATAGCTGGGAATGGGAATCAGTGCAAAGCCCCATTTGAGAATGGGAGGAGTCCCTGTGAGGGACTCCAGTTTGGGCCTGAAAGCCACAGTATCCAAGGCTCAGGTCCAACTCAGGAATCTGAAGCCACTGCATGGCCAGCTTAAAGAGGAGGGTGACCAAATCTTGCCAAAATATGTATCACCTTTCTTAATCTCTTACCAATCTGTAAATTAGAACAATGAAGGGAAATTGGGTAGTGAAAGGATGTTTTTCCTCTCTTATTCCTTGGGTATCAGCTTCCTTTGCATTCCTTTATTCATCTTACGCTCTAATATGTTAAGGCTTTTTCCCCCCCAGTCTCTGCCCAGTTTATCTACTCTCAGATGATGTTATCATAGAATTAATATACCCAGCCTCTACCATAAGATGTAGAACCATATTCCTGGCTTAGGCAGAGGACCTCATTATGCTTATGTTGCATTGTGACACCAAATTTGAAATGTGTTCAAAATAAAGTTGATTGACTCTTGCAGTATCTGTCACTCAGGCATAACTCTTAGGAATCATGTTTTCCATTTTCACTCCCATCAATGCTGTTTGGATTCTGAAGGTAGTGTGGCAGCGTGGAAAGAGGATGAGGTGCTGGCATCCATGAGATTTAGGTTTGAATCCTGCCCCAGCCACTTCCGAGCTGGTCACCATGGGCAAGCATGTTATTTGATATGTGTGAGCCTTTAGAGATAAGTTCCCTTATCTCTAAAACCAGCATGATAATCCCTGCCTACCACGTGGGACTGTTGGAGAATATTAAATGTGGTATGCATGTAAACCACCTAACACAGTGCCAAGTGCAGGTGATGGGCTCAATGACAAGCTACCAGTGGTTAGTTTGAATGCATTGAGCACAGTGCCTGGCATGTTCAAGGCCGTTGTTTTGGGATGTCATTTGCTTTCAGGCCTCCCCTGGCATTGTGGAACACAGAGCTCTGCACATAGTGGGTCTTCTCTACCTTCCCTAGCACTTTCAGCAGATGTGTTTGGCTTTGATGTTTCAGAGGAAACAAAAGCTGACCCCTTTGTGATCCCCTGCAGCTTACAGCCACCAGATTTACAAATGGCTTATGTCTAATCTCCTCCCCTCCTGCATTTATTTCGATACAATGAAGTTGGCGTTTCTCTGTCCTTCTGCTGGAGTTAACCCTTCCCCTGGGTTCTGGATCACATCCCTTCCTGTCCAGGGACCCCTCCCTTTCCTAATTGTGCCCACTTCAACCACACCTTCTTTACTGGTTCCTTCCCATCAGCAATTAACCATGTCCAGGCCTCCCTTATCTTAAAAAAATAAAATATTAAAAGCCATGTCATGATTTCTGTCCTCCCCCTACAGCTTCCACCCTGTATTATTCCAATCCTTCACAGCCAGACTTCCTGAGCTTCTTCCACACCCTCATTCCCACAGTCTGCCTCCCACTCAATTTCCCAGGCACAGCATTCTGACTTCACTTTTCCTTCATTCAGATTAGTCTCACTAGGGCCACCTGTGACCTTGTCACTAAGGCCACACTGCTGACTACACTTTCCCTATTGAAATACTTTCTTTCTTTGTCTTCTCTGATTCCATATTAGCCTGATTTTTCTCCTACCTCTGACCACACCTCAGTTTCCTTTGCAAACTTTTCTACTTTTCCTTTTCTTAAATGTTGATGTTCTCCACTATTCTGTCCTAGGTTCTCTTCCCCTCTAATTCTGAACAATCTCCCAGGGAAAGAGTCTACTCATTCATTTGCTGTCTGTACACAGGTGACTCCCTTATTTCTGTTTCCAGCCCAGACCTTTCTTTGAAGTGCCAGATCTAATATCTGATACCTTAAACTAAAAACTGACTGAATTTATATCCTTTCTTGGTTGCACTGAAATACTCTTCCTGTGATGGCTCCTCATCAATCTATAGTGGTGGCTCACACGCCTTAGTGTGCACTGGAATCACCTGGAAGGCTCGTGAAGCTACAGAGTACTGGCCCGCAACCCCAGAGGCTCCGAGTCTGTAGGTCATGGACGGTGCCTTTTATTTTGCATTTCTAAGAGCTCACAGGTCATGTCTATGCTGCTGGTAAGGAAGCTCTGTTATAAGGAAATCAGGCAGTCTTTCCCACACCCTACTCTACCTCATATACCTCCCCACTTCCCCACTAGCATCTAAATATTATAATTTTGCCAGTTTTGCCTTCTACATACCTCTCTAGCCAGGACCTTCCATTCCCTTGGCCACTAGTCTGATTTAGTGCAGTGACCTATTAACTGGCCTCCTGCCTCCAGTCTCACTTTTCCTAAATCTGTTCCCTGTTCAGAAACCTGTCTAAGCTTCCCAATACTTTAATCATGTCAGCCTTTTGCCACCATTCTCCTATAGCTCCCCATTGCCTTTGTGATAATCCAAACTCTGTAATGTTTAACTGGCCTCTGCCTATCTATGTAGTACCTTCTCTTGTTCCTCCTTACTCTGCACAGCATACACCAGGCACACAGAAAAATATCAGCAATTTATATATATAACAATTACTGAGTGCTTACTGTGTTTTAGCCCCTGTGGCACTTTAACAGATATTAATTTCATTTAATCCTCCCATTAACTCCTTAGGGTAAGTTACATTTTACAGACAAGGAAATGTGACCTATTTTGTAATGCTGCCATTGTCCTGTCCTGCCAGTTGTGTCCAAAATAACAGGGTTGGATTCACTCATAACTCGCTACAGGCCAGGCACGGTGGCTCACGCCTGTAATCCCAGCATTTTGGAAGGCCGAGGTGGGTGGATCACCTAAGGTCAGGAGTTCAAGACCAGCCCGACCAACATGGTGAAACCCTGTCCCTACTAAAAAATACAAAAATTAGCCGGGCGTGGTGGCAGGTGCCTGTAATCCCAGCTACTCGGGAGGCTGAGGCAGGAGAATCACTTGAACCTGGGAGGCAGAATTTGCAGTGAGCTGAGATTGCACCCTTGCACTCCAGCCTGGTCGACAGAGCAAGACTCCGTCTCAAAAACAAAAAACAAAAACAAAACTCCAAGAGACAACAACAACAACAATAAAAACATTAATAGTAGCTAACAATTTTTAAAAAATATACTTGTGCCAGGACACTACATGTAAACATAACTCATAATTTCCAGTGGGAAAAGGAGGAAATTCAGAGACAAAGAGTAATTTATTTGTTTGGAGCCACATAGCTCAAGCTCATAGGATCTAGGTTTGAATTTAGATCTTGTGACTCCAAAGCTCATGCTATCTGTCATGCCTATGGATGGAAGCAGTGAAATTATATAAGGAGACCTGTTTATCATTAGGCAGCTTCTAAAATTTAAAACCCATCACTGTCTATAACTGAATTATAAAATTTTCCACAACCCTCCCACCCTAATTGGAACCCACCCACATGCACCCATCTTTCTTCCAGATCCCATCGTACCTTGGTGGGAAGAGCTTGGACGTGGAGTTAGACTGGGTTCTGATGCCCCTCTACTAACCATCTCCTTGGATGAACCCTGGGATAAGTTAGTTTACTTCTTTGAATTGCTGGTTGCTTTTCATTAAAACTCAGGATATTAACAAGCAATGGGTTTCTGAAAGAAAAAAAAACCCCTAAGATAATAATACTTTCCTCATGGGGTTGCTGAGACAAATGAATGTGAGTACCCACTTCTCTCCATCCTTGTGCCTTAATGAGATAGTACCTTATCCGACAGTGCCTTAATGGAACATTGGGTATTATTGTAATGGCTTCCTTACCATCTCCTTGCTTGTGCTTACACTGTCCCCCTCCCCTATTCTTACCCCTGTCACTGCTCCCCATCTATGCTCTACACTGCCACCTGAGAAAGATTTCTGAGATACAAATCCTAGGGACTTTCCGTTAATCGTTATGGTGGGCTGTTAGATTCACCAGGAGGAAACTACTGAAAACCAAAGGCAGATACACCCTCCCACTGAAACAACTAAAAATATTTGGATTTAAAAAAAATCTCAAAGCATTAAAGAACTGACGAGCATTACCAGGTTAAAATTGGAATTGATAAGACATTGTAGATTTGACCACCAGTTGCTGGGGACAGAAATAAGGTCCAGACTCTTTATAAGAAGCTGGAACCCCAAAGGGCTACACCATCAGGGTAGACATGAAACAGCAGCTCTCACATGGAAATGCAGCCCAGGTTCAAGCTGACTGGGTCAATCAAAGAATCTAAAATCTTGAATTGGTTTAAGGACTGGTGCCTCTGGATATCTGGCAAAATCAAGTGGAAATTCTTTCAAAAGAAAGGTTTCTTCAACCTAGGCCTCATATTATTCAGTGACCAGCACATAAATATAACCAGGCATCCAAGGAAATCATACTTCAAAGACAAGAACCATAAGAAACCACAAACAACAGAAGCAGCTCTTCAAAAACATCATCAGGTACTAGAATCATCACAGTCTAAAAAATGTCTGTTTGAAATCAGACTTCAAAGACAAGAACCATAAGAAACCACAAACAACAGAAGTGGCCCTTCAAAAATATCATCAGATACTAGAATCACCACAGTCTAAAAAAAAGTCTGTTTCCCCTGTTTAAAGAAATAAAAGATAACTTTGAAGATAACTCTGAATTATGACATAGCAAATTGGAAAAGAAACCAAAAAATCCTTCTAGAAATAAACATTAAATTAATGAAATTAAAAACTTGTGGATGAAGAAAAGTGTATGTTTGATTAAATATTTTGAAGAGAAAAGTCAGTGGATAGATTTAACAGCAGATTGGATAAAGTGGAAGAGAAAGTTAACAAACTGGAAGACAGTAAGAAAAAAATTATTAAGAGTATTGCATGGAGAGACAAATAGAAAATGCAGAGGAGAAGGCAAGAGACATAGAGAACAGAGTGAGAAGGTTTAAATAAGTTGAATTAGAGTTCTAGAAGGAGATGAGACAGAAAATGGGCAAAGGTGAAATTTGAAGACAGTGGCTGAGATTTTCCATAGCAGGCAAGATACCATTAAGCAGATCAGTGACTGCAAGTCTAATTTTTAAAAAAATATCCAAATTTAGATACACCAGGAGGAAACTACTGAAAACCAAAGGCAAAGAGAAAAAAGCAGCTGGAGAAAAAAAAGTTTGTCTTCAAAGGAGCACTAGACTGACCAGGATAACCTTTTCTCATTAAATATAATTTAACCATTTCTCATTAAATATAATTCTGATCATATTATTCTCAGAATTTGCAATGGTTTTCCATCACTAAAATATAAAATAGATACTCTTCAGAATGTCATATGAGGCGTTTCATGGTCTGGTCCCTACACCTCATTTATACACACAAGGCTTTCCTCCTATTCAGTTTACTCTTGCTTGTGTGCCTTTGCACACTCTCTTCTCCCTTTCTAAAATGCTCCCTCGTCCCATCCACCTAGCTATTTCCTACTCAGCCTTTCCATTCTCAACTCAAGAGTTTAGCCGCTCTGTCAAACTGCGGGGCTCCCATCTCATTGCCCTTAGGCACACTGCTTGCCAGCAGTCATGAACAGCATGTGCTTTCAAAATTTGTTTGCATTTTTGTCTCCCTTCCAACATAGGAGTGAGCTCCCTGAGGACAGAGCTTGATACTCCATCAATATTCAGGATGCTCACTGGGTTGACTCCAGCATTTCAGGAGGTCCCATGCCATTTAAATAATATCTTGATACAGGTTTTCATGGCTCTTTTCATAGTGCCCCAGTTCTTGCTAGTGTGGAGAACAGGTCACGTGACCACCGTCAGCACCAGCGTCCTGCATGCTGTCATTCACTGGCTTCCCCTCTTCACTACTCCTCTTTCCTCAGTGAAGCTGGAATAACAGTACCCACTTTATCCATAGTATAAGTTGTAAGTTAAAAGAGGTAATATAGGCGAGCATGCTGTGAAAATTCTTTGGCATCATACATTTTCATTAGCTCTATATCAGAGTGAAATTTGCTTAGGCCTAGGGATTTTGTGAAGAAAGGAGCTTATTGGTGCTCCTGAAGACTGTCCCTCCCAAGTCTTGCCTTGACAGGAGCTAGATGTGGGGTCCTAGAATGATCATAAGCACTCGTTAGCCCAGCAAGCTTGCAGCATCACAAATGATTATTCACAGTGTATGTTACCTTGCCCCTGTGAGGACTTGTGTTTTCATTTCTACATTTCACTGAAGAGAGGGGGCCCATAAGATAAGTTTTCCTAGCTGGTTTTGAGAGATCCAGAAGGTACATATTTTCATTTACAAATACATACTGCATTCTTTTCATTGAACTCTTTGGAAATTGTAAATTTCTGTGGCCCTCCATTCAGAGATTGAACAAGCTTGGATTTGTCAGCTTTGGACTTAAATCACTGCCATTATCTTAATTTGGGTTCTGATTGTGTCTCACCTAGATTCTAACCTCAGCTTTCTAAGATCTCTGCTACCATTGTCTCTTCATTCCAGGGTGCTATCAAATTCATAGCCCTAAAATACATGTGTGATATATAGCTCTCAAGAGAAGAATTGCCCTGGCATTTATAATGCTTTATAGGATAGTGTCCTAGCTTGTCAGTTTCATTGTCTGGGCCTGTATGTTAGAAAGTATATTCCGTAGAGAATAGCATTAAATCCTAAAATATCAGTGGCTTAAACAAGAAAGAAGTTAATTTCTATCTCACGTAGAAGAAGATCAGAGACAGGCAGGCCAAGACTTGTAGGATAGCTCCACAGTCTTCAGCTCATTCTGTTGTACTGCTCTGCAGAGTAGAAAACACCCTTGACCTCTGGCCTCCAGGACCAGGATGAGCGATCAAGGTCCAGCTATCAAATCCACATTCCAGCCTGCAGGATTGAGAAGAGAGAGAAGGCTGGGCCTCTGCCTTGTAAGGTTACTCCTGGAAGTCACTAACAACACACTTTCCCCAGAATCTTGTTGCCTAAAATGTAGACATGCAGGGTTGTGGCTGAGGGATGTGGCCTTTTAACTAGGTGGCAGTATGCCCAGCTAAAAATTGGAGTTCTTTTTACTAGGAAAGAAGAGGCTGGATAATTGGGCAGTGACTAGTCCCTCCCACAGGGCCATTCTACCAGCATTATTTCCCCCCTATTCTAGTTCCTCCCTACCCAGCACTGTGTCCCCAACCTGTTAATAGCTACAGTAAATCTTTTACTGGGCCTTTACCATGGCAGGTCCACTCACAGATCTAGGTCTTTCACAAGTTCTGGCCTTTGTCTGGAGTGGCCTTCAACTTCCTTATTTCTCTTTGAAACATCTATATCTATATATCCTTCAAGGCTCAACTCACTTCCTCAGTGAATTTTCTTCATTAACAGTGACAGAACATTATCCCTTACTTTTGTGTATAGCAGTGTGGTGCACTGGAAGAGTTTCATGGATTTAGGGGTTGCATGGACTTGCATTTCAATATCCTCTCTCCAGCTTGGGCTGGAAAGTTTCTCAGCATATAAACTGTTTGTAAAGCTACAGCCCAGGTCTATTTTCTGAGTTCCAGACCTTCATTTTGAATTGCTTACTCAGTTTCTTCACTTAAAAGTCTCATATGTGACCTATCAAATAGAACCACCTCTGAAATAGAATTATTGATCTTTACCCCTTCCTCTCCTCTTTCCTGTGCCATAAGTGATGCCACTATCAACCTAATTGCTAGTGTCAGAAAGCTGGAAATAATCCTTGACTTCTCTTAACTGATAATCCTTAAGCTCTCATATGTAATTATCACGAAGACTATTCAACTCCAAAGTATATCTTAATTCCATCTCCAATGCCTGAATCACAGCTCCATCCTCTCATGCCTTGACTATTGCAGTAGCTTTTAACTGGTCTCCCTACACCCACTCTTAGCCTGCTCTTATCTTGCCCTGGGCGATGTTGCTGTCTTGCACAGAATCCTTACCCATCTTGCCGTTGTACTTAAATTCTGGCTTCTTATGTTCTGCAAGGCCCACACCTGACTTGGCACCTATCTACCTCTCATTCTCATCTCTAGCCATGCCCATTCTTGCTCACTGTGCTCCAGCCATGCCTCATGGTCTTTGTTCTGGTCTTTGATTGTGTGAAGAACTTCCTGCCTTTACCCTTTCCTGTGTGCCATTCCTATCCTGGGTCTCTCATTCTCCTCTTCACTCCTGTATACACTGTCCTTATGTCTCAATTTAAATTCTTTCCCTGATCTCTAATCTAAATCATATGTCCTTTCCCCCTTCTTTTTGGGATTATTCTTTCCTTCTTAGCATTTATTACAGTTTTTATTTTTTTTTGAGACAGGGGCTCAGTGCGTCACCAAGGCTGGAGTGCGGTGGCATGATCCTGATTCACTGCAGCCTCCACTTCCTGGGCTCAAGTGATCCTCCCACATGAACCTCTCAGGTAGCTGGGACCACAGGTGTACACCATCACACCTGGTGGATTTTTTTTGTATTTTTTGTAGGGACAGGGTTTTGCCATGTTGCCCAGTCTGGTCTTGAACTCCTGGGTTGAAGTGATCCTCCCACTTCAGCCTCCTGAAGTGCTGGGATTACAGGCGTGAGCCAACATGCCCACCCTATAATTTTATATTTATTGAGTGATTATTTATATAATATTCCCACATCAGTCTATAGGGCTGGGATCATATTTCTTTTAACACTGGATCTTCAGTGCATTAATGTGTTCAATAAATACACATGGAATAAATGAATAATAACTGATCTTGTGATTAAACAATGTAGTAGAGTCTCATTAAATTGACAACTTTGCTAATTTTTTTTTTTTTTTTTTTGGAGAGATAGGTTCTTGCAGGCTGGAGTGCAGTGGTGCAATCTTGGCTCACTGCAGCCTTGAATTCCCAGGCTCAAGTGATCTTCCCACCTCAGCCTCCTGAGTAGCTGGGACTATAGCCGAGCACTGCCATGCCCAACTAAATTTTATATTTTTAGTAGAGACAGAGTTTCGCCATGTTGCCCAGGCTGGTCTTGAACTCCAAGGCTCTAGTGATCCTTCTGCCTTGGCCTCCCAAAGCACTGGGATTACAGGCATGAGCCACCCAAGACCAGCCGACAACTTTACTATTCAGTGTGGCAAGACATGGTTGTTGGAAATGTATTAAGGTGATTCACCTTTTCAACCTGGCATTGTGTTTCTTTATATCCATTGACTGTTATCTATGATTCTCACCTGTAAGGCTTTAAACCTTGGTTTAATTTATTAGAATGTAACTTTGTCTGAACAAAGCCTCATTTCTGCCAGGATATCCTTCTGAATATAGAACCTGAAAAGGTCATGTTCAGGTCTGATAGAAAATCATGATTGGGCCCACTTCTATGGCTTGCCCTCTCTCTTAAGATGTAATTTGGTATAACATTTTGAACAGCCGACTTGCTGTTGTTGGGATGGAATCTGAGGTAACAGTCATTTGAAGATGGAGCCATCAGTGATCATCACAGAAAGCTGTTTGCCTAGGATTTAGGCTGCCTTGGAAACCCAGTCCTCTCACTGCAATGTCTTGATTGCTAGCATTTGAGACCAAACTAGTTGTCAAATATCTAAGTAGAGGATACTTATTCATGGTAATTCCACGCTTTGATTTTTTTCCTCAGTTACTTTGTTCTGCAGAGCACATTGGTGAGGTATGTTATGGAACAAACAGATCAACAACTTGTGTGGTTTTTTTTCTCTCTACAATTATAAAAAATGTTCTAAAAGCATTTGATGATTTTGGAATCCTGAATTATGGGTTTAAAAGAAAAGATGAACCTTGCTGATGTCCTCTTTCACTGATAGACAGGGCAATCTACGATAGGAAAGTTTGTGTTTGCTTTTACTTTTTGGAAAACAATGAGGATTCTGCATTCAGAGGGCACTTCAGTAGGTAGATTTCAGCATAGATGGAAAAGCAAACAGTTGATCATTCTTAAACCCCGGTAGGTCAGATCATGTCAGTGTTTCCAGAGTACGCCCAGAATGGTAAAAGTTGGCTTTAAGCTGAGTTTTTGCTAAAAGGCAGCCAGTCCTGAAAAGGATTGATTTATTTACTTTGGCCTTGGCAACATCTAAATGATGATAAGTGCAAGTTTCTCTTAGCTCTCTGGAGAGGCTCCCATGTAAATTGGTTGTGACCCCTAGAATCCAGAATCCCTAACATAGTTGGATAAGAATATTTTGTGGGGAAATCTAATGTAACAAGTAAAGATTCAAAATTTTAAATGTTTAGGAGTGTGTAATTTGCTGCTTTTGTTCATGAGTGTTTTTAATACTTCTGGTAGAGAGCCTAACTGCCTCTTTCCTCAGGAGATGTGGTTTCAGTTTCTTGGGTGAATGTGCATTTTGTAAGTTTTTTAAGAAAGGAAATTAAACATTAAAAGACTTTAAGTACTTTACTCTTTATATAATGTCACTAAGAAAAAGCCAGGAAAATCAGGGTTGGGTTTTTAAATTTATTTATTTAATAAATATAATCTATTTTCCACCATTTTGTTTGTTATGGCTGGTACCAAAGTACTTTTAAAAGTTAACATTTATTATGATTTTGTTTTATTTCAGCAGATGTGCATAATAAATTAACCTATCTCTATTCTTCATTTTGGGCTGGGGCAGCATTTAACATCTAGTTTTTTGGAATTTCGACACACAGGCTATTTAGTTTAATTCAACATAGTTTGATGCTCTCCACTTGTATGATATTTATGATAGTATGTGAATAATGTTAAGTAGATAAAATGTGGTCTGCTGAGGCTGAGTGCTCAGCCTGAGTATAATACTGGTATGTGACAGGTCCACTGGGGGCCTGGGGTTCTTCTGTAAAGTGAGTAGTTTGGGGTAACTGGTATCCAAGCATCTTTCTAGATTGAATTTTAAAATCCCACTAATTGATATGCATCTGGTTGATGACTCCTCTTCTCTCTTTATCTTTTTAATGTAGGAAGAGAGGATGGTGATGCACCGGTTACAAAAGATGAGACCACCTGCATTTCACAAGACACAAGAGCTTTATCGGAGAAATCCCTGCAAAGATCAGCAAAGGTCATTGCCTACAGATTTTCTCCACGTGTCCAAATGGCTTTCACCTGAGCTACTTGTTGAAGATCTCGTGTGATTCAGTCAGGACTGTATTTGGTCATTTAATCAGAAAAGTTAGAGCAGAGAATCATAAAAAGTGAATTTAAGAAAAAACACTTTAAACGTATAAATACGAATCCATCTTCCTGCCTTTGGTTAAGGGGTCAAGGCCTTTTCTTTGAGTGTGGGTATGTTGATTGGAGTTCTGTGTTATCTTTCTTCCTTAAACCACACTTGTAATGCAGCATTTATCACTTCCAGTTTTGGTGGAGTGAGAATTTAGACAGTGGAGAAGCAATATGAATATAGACTCTCTTCAGATTTGTACAGTTTTTGCTCCAATTTTTTTGTTGTTACCATGCCCATACCTAATTTAAAAATAATTTTAATGTCTTTTTTAGTTTTTCCAAAGTATTCAATTTAGTTATAGAAACAATTGTTTTTATATTCCTATTTCACCATTTTGCACAATTCACTTGTATTCTTTAATTATAGAAGCTAGTGTCATTTTCAGATGTGGGATGAAACAGCTGACTTCTTTTTTTTTGTTTTGAGACAGAGTTTCACTGTTGTTGCCCAGGCTGGAGTGCAATGGCACGATCTTGGCTCACTGCAACCTCTGCCTCCCTGGTTCAAGCGATTCTTCTGCCTCAGCCTCCTGAGTAGCTGGGATTACAGGCGTGTACCACCATGCCTGGCTAATTTTTTGTATTTTTAGTAGAAATGGGGTTTCGCCAGGCTGGTCTCGAACTCCTGACCTCGTGATCTGCCTGCCTCGGCCTCCCAAAGTGCTGGGATTACAGGTGTGAGCCAACATGCTCGACTAAACACAGCTGACTTCTAGCTGTGCACATAGCTCATAGTGGCAGAAATGGTGAAGGGCAAAGTATAAAGTGGCATAATGGCATGAGGCTTTATGTTTCAGAAGCATCCATCAGTGTGTTTCATATGGGAATGCAGTGTGCTTACTCTTCCCAGCAAGTTGATTAATAGAGTATTGCTCTTGCATACTGACATGAGGAATTTCTAAATTATACTCTATATATTTGAGTACTAACTGTGCTCCAGGCAGCATGCTAAGTGTGGGAGATTAGAATGAATGGAAAGCCTGGGGATGGATCTGGCTCACAGACCTATTTTGTTTTACCTGTGCAGTATTTAAAAATTTTGACTTCATGGCTTTCAGCAAAAAAAAAAAAAAAAAAAAAAAAAAAAAGAGTCGTCGGTGGGCGGGGGTGGGGGTGTTCACATTAAAAATTAGACTTTTGGCTTCTCTTGTCAAAACAAAACATTTGGTAGCACTGGGCCAAATTTCTAAATGACTGTAGTCAGAGCTGAGTAGAGGCAGCCCTGGAACCTGTGTTCTTTGATTTGCTACTGCCCTCCAAACATGTTTTCCCTCTCCCTTCTCACTTTTCCCTATCTCCCTTTCTTTTGGATAATGTTCTTAATGGATTCAACCAAAAATTACAAGGCAAACAGCACTTGCCTGTGAAACTTATGCTATGGTAGAGTCATTTCCATGACAATTAACATTATATGAATTGCAAGTAATGTAGTAATGTCAGCCTACTTTATACATTTCCGTGCTGTCAAACATTAAAACAAGAAACAAGAATTTCCAGTTCAGACAAGATGGCATAGACCTATTTTTTCTTGCTCCTCCCACTGAGGATAACTGTAAACCCTGGAAAAAACAAGAGGCAACCAAAGGAGAATTCTGAAAGGTGAAAAGAGGAAGGCAAACTAGTTACGTCAGTACTAGAGAAACAACATAACAGCAGGGACCTCACAACCCCCACCAACAACAGCAACAACAGAAGGTGGCCCAGGCCTAGTGTTTCTGAATGCCAACCTAGCAATAGAGGGTGGCCTAGCTAGACTAATTCTCACCCATATCTAACAGAAATCCCTCCAGCAACATCCACAGCACCTGTAAAGAGCTCTAATGACCGTAAGTGGTTAAGAGAAGGGCTTTCCTTCCTCCCCGGACCTGCAGCTTCTCTTTCCCACCAAGAGACATCAGGTATCTGAGTGGCTCCAACAAGAAGGATTCTAGAAGTGGCCCAGAAAGCCTCTTTGTTTCTGTGGGACTGCAACTCTCGTCTACCCAGAGGCACTGAACATTCAGAGACACGACATCTACCCAGAAAACACCAGGAAAGGGGATCTGGCCACAACATGCAGTCAAGTATGGGAAGCCCCTGTGTTCTCACAGGCAAGAGAATTTTGCTTCTTCACCCAGAGACACCAGGCAGCTGGGTGGCATTAGCAAGGGAGATCTGGTCATAATGGGTGTGTGGTCCAGGAAGCCTCTTTATCCTTGTGGGCCAGAGACTTCCCTCTCCCGCTCAGAAACACTGGGCAGCCAGGTAGCACCAGTAAAGGTGATCCTGCCACAACAAGAAACCCAAAATGGGAAGCCTCTTTGTCCTTGCAGGCTGGAGATCCCCATTACGTACTTAGACCAGGTGGCCTGGCTTGGGGAATTTCTTGCCACCCACATAGGCAGTACCAGTAGAGACCAGCGGGAGCCCCAGTGATACCATATAAACCAAACATACCAAGATAGCACTGCAAAGGCTATTTTCCAAGGAAATTGTCATTGAAACTACAGCCCACAAAAGTAGGTCAGGACCTGCATGTTAAACCTTAACAGGGTGTATGACTGCCTTCTAAAATAAAAGATTTAAATGAGACCCAGAGTGTCTTAACATGATAACCAAAAGGTCCAGGATACAATTGGAAACCACCAATCATATCAAGAACCAGGAAGATCACAACATGAATGAGAAGACAATCATCTGATGCCAACACTGAGGTTTTGCAGTTACCCAACAATGATTTAAAAATAGCCATCATAAAAGTGCTTCAATAAGCAATTAAAAACTTTCTTGAAACCTTTGAGAAAATAGAAAATCTCAGCAAAGAGTTAGAAATTATAAAAAGGCCGGGCACAGTGGCTCACTCCTGTAATCCCAGCACTTTGGGAGGCCAAGGTGGGCAGATCACCTGAGGTCAGGAGTTCAAGACCAGCCTGACCAACATGGCGAAACCCTGTCTCTACTAAAAAAATACAAAAATTAGCTGGGCGTGGTGGCACATACCTGTAATCCCAGCTACTGGGGAGGCTGAGACAGGAGAATCTCTTGAACCCAGGAGGCGGAGGTTGCAGTGAGCCGAAATCGTGCCACCGTATTCTAGCCTGGGTAACAGAGCAAGACTCTGTCTCAAAAAAAAAAAAAAAAAATTATATAAAGGACCAAATGAGGAGTATAGTCCTGAAAAGTACAATAACAGAAGTAAAAACACTATTGGATAGGCTCAGTAGTAGAGATGACACAGCAGAGAATCAGTGAACTTGAGGACAGATCAGTAGAATTAACCCAATTTGAACAAAGAAAGTATAGACTGAAAAAAATTGAACAGAGCCTCAGGAAGTTGTGGGACAAGAAGAAGATTGAACATTCAGACAACTGGAGCCCTAGGAGAGGATCAAGAGACTGAAGATGAAAGGAGAGATTGTGCAGAATGGGGACAGGTGAAAATATATCTTCAGAGAATTTAAGGTTCTAGCAAAAGTTGTATAACAATGTATAATGCTGTCCATCTGTAAAATTGTAATTTCTTTTCTGATCAACTCTATACCTTGCGTTTAAGGTTAGAGAATACTGGTGGCTGAAATGTTCCAGGACTGAGGGTTTTTAGGGTGGGATTAGTGGAAGGACCAGAAGATAAGGCATTTGACAGCTTGGGTAAGAGGACTTGAGGTGATAGAATATGGTGGTTCAAGGCCGGATGCAGTGGCTCACGCCCATAATCCCAGCACTTTGGGAGGCCAAGGCGGGCAGATCTCTTAAGATCAGGAGTTTGAGACCAGCCTGGACAACATAGTGAAACCCTGTCTCTACTAAATAAACAAAAATTAGCCAGGCATGGTGACTGGTGACACACACTTGTGGTCCCAGAAACTCAGGAGGCTAAGGCAGGAGGATTGCTTGAACCTGGGAGGCGGAGGTTGCAGTGAGCCAAGATCACACCACTGCACTTCAGCCTGGGTGACAGAGCAAGGTCTCCAAGAAAAAAAAAAAGTGTGCATGTGGTATTGGTATTGTGTGTGTGTGCACACACACACACACGGTGGCTGTGGGAAGGGAGGAAAGGATTCGAGGCTTAGACGTAGATAACGGACTTGGAGAACAGGCAAGGGTTAAAGGTGCTAGAAGTCTTGAGGTGGTGAAAAAGCCTGTGGAGTGCAGCACTGGAGAACAAGCGAGCTGTGTGGTGGATTCATCGGAGAGGAGGTGTTGGAATTGGAATAGTTCCAGATGATGCTGAGGTGTGGCCATGAGGACAAGTTGCTGAAATCAAATAGAAGTGAAGGTTGCTGGCGTTGAAGATATAGGGAAAGGTGAGGACAGGATGTTGACTAAGTTACTCACCTGGATGGACGTGGGAGGGCCAGACTGTAAGCCAGGTTTCACAGAGTAACCAGGAGGCCAGGAGATGACAATAATAAGAGGGGGACCACCTGAACCAGAAGAGGGTGCACATACATGCACGAGGCTGGAAGAGTAAAGGTCTGGGTGTGGCAGTGCAGCATGGGAAAACATGGACACCCATTTCAGAGGCTGTATGTGGGAAAAGGAGCATCCTCTTCCTAAATGGGCTGGGGAAGGCAGTCCTTAGGAGAGACAGTTACATGCAAGGGAGCGGCGAAGGGGGGTGTCCCACAGCCTTCTTGAAAGAGGGCACAGCAGTTTGTTTAAAATAGCTGTTTTTCAGGGAAGAAGGAAGAGTTAAGAGGAAGAAAGTAGAGCATGTTTTGGGACTGAGCTTGCATGAGAAGACGGGTGCCCTAAGGTGCTTTCCTGTGGGGTAGTAGCTGGGAGTGACTCGGGGAGAGGTGTGGTGCACTCAATTGGTTTGGAGGTTTCCTGCAGACAGGCTGAGATTCCACATGGAGTCAGGGACATAGAGAAGAGCAGCAGCCAGCTCAACTGCAGGCTGAATCTTTGTTCAGGGGTCTGGTGGGATGTCGGCAAGCAGCTCTGAGGAAGGGATGAGCCTGCAGACTGGCTACGGTAGGGAAAGAAAGCACTTCAGGAAGAATGTGTTGAGGAGGGGGTGGTGAGGGAGAAGACTCACTTTCTCAGAGAATACTTCTCTCTTGATGGAAATCACATGTGTATGTGGTGGAGTGGTGGCCTCAATCTTCATCTAGTCGAATTAGAGCTTGGGTTTAATCTTGGAAAGAAGGAAGATCAAATATTTCTCCTTTCAGCTATTCAAGACATAATTAAGAGAAGTAATTTATGTCTGATAACCCTTTTTCTTTTGCAAAAAGCACCTACCGTGTTGTTTGTGTGAGATACTAGTATTGTTCATGTGAGAAAAATATAATGTGAAACAAATACCTGGAGCTATACTTCCCTGCTGGAGTCCCACATGTCTTTATAAGACACAGGTCATGGTAATAAAAGCACTTTGATTTAATTCATCCATGTGGTGCATAATTTTTCTTGGATATGTATGCTTACTAGATACTTGTTGCAACTTAAATATAGATTACTAAGTCACAGATCATCACTGAGAGGCACTTATTTTGACCTAGAAAAACAGCTGGTTCCTGCTAGTTGATCAAATTATAACCTGCTGACCTCTTCCAAGTGTAATTCAGTTCTGCAGATAAACAACATTGACTATATCTTTGGTGTTTTTAGGTGGTTTACATCTTGGAGAAAAAACATTCTCGAGCAGCAACCGGCTTCCTCAAACTCTTGGCTGATAAGAACAGCGAACTGTTTAGGAAATACGCCCTGTTTTCTCCCTCAGACCACCGAGTGCCTAGAATTTATGTGCCTCTCAAGGACTGTCCCCAGGACTTTGTGGCACGGCCTAAAGATTATGCCAACACACTGTTCATCTGCCGCATTGTGGACTGGAAGGAGGACTGCAATTTTGCCCTGGGGTAGGTGATCTCTGGTAGGAAAAACCACAGGTCACAGGCAGAACTCAGTTTAGGTGGTCTTTAGGTAAACTTTTTGTGTATTTTAATTATTATTTCTTTATTGAAGCACGGTTTCTTGTGTATTTTGGTCCTGATTCTTCAGAAGTCACTCTTAGCTGCCACCTCAACTGATTGCCTGTATGTTCCTTGAATTACCAGGCAGTCACATTCTTGTTTTCGTTTTTTGGCGTAAAACATGAACATTCCGAGCCTCTACTTATTTAATTATGTCATGTGTCCTATTTGTACTTGTGTACCACAGATAATTCATTGCATCAAACAACCAGTCCTCTCCTTGCAGATGCTAGTGTTAAACCATGCAAAGTCTAGGCATATTCAGGAGACCCCAGGCTCCTTTGCTTTAAAATATGAACATGAAGGTATATTTAAATGGCATTCTTTTTCGGTATTGATTTTGCCTATGGCATTAAAAACTACCCTATTGTAAGAAGGAAAAGGGTACCATGTTTTTGTGGATGCTGTCAGAGATCAATCTAACTTAAATATACATGACATAGTCCAGGAGCATCATGGATGGCCACTTCATTTTCATCTGAAGAAACTGCTGGACCCAGTTGTTTGACCAAATGCTATGCCTATTTTCTTCTTAGAACTGGTATTCATATTGAAAGAAAAGCAGTAAGTTTTAGCTATGTTGTTAAGTGTTTATTATAGATGATGTCTGGTTTATGCTTCACAGGAAATGACTGTAAAGGTATACAATCTAGAAAAGAGCCTGTTGATTTACTTTTAGTCTAGTTTAATGACTTGCTTGTTGGTCATCTAACTTGTACAGGATGCACCCTCCTGGGAATGTCCTATGGGCAGGAGAGTCAGCACTGAATGGATGGCTACAATGTGCTGCTTTTATCAGGCTTATTCTATACTTAGCTTCTTATGCCTAGCAAAATAAGCCAAATCAAATGTGTGTGTCATATGTAAAAGTGTTTCATATATAAGAAACACTACCCTGTGCCACTTTTTCAGTTATATGAAGATTGGTGTGATTTAAATGATCTCATAGCTACTTAGGAACAGTTGTACTTTCTTTTTTTCCTCTCAAGTGGTGTGATTGCAATGTCATCATTTTTAAGCCTAACTAATTATCCAAAAGTGATGTCAACCCCTTGGGCCCTAAATAGTCCTTCTTACAAGCTTGCCAGTTTCTCACCATCAAATCAAAAGGCCCAGTAACGGTTGTGCCACCTGGTCCTGTTGATTGTGCAGCCACACTCTGTTTGGCAGTAAAAGAGGAAGACTTTCACATCAAACCAGGAAATCCAGCCTTGTTTTTTATCTGCCTTTCTGTCGTATCCCATTGTGTGTACTTGATTGGACTACTTCCTTAGTTTTCAAGTTGTAAGGGTGTAGTCAGGAAGTCTTCATAGTATGAGTTTCTCTTATTACTTTCATGGCCTTATAGGTATTTTTTAATTTTTATTTTTTTATAGCTGAGCCATTACTTCATCAGGAACCCTTTTCTTGAAGGTGAAATACAAGAAAAAGGGAGTCAGGTCTTTGAAGCCTCAAGCACATTTGCTGGATTTAAAGAAATAATATTTAAAAAGTCACATATTAATCATGTAATTTTCAAAATAAAAAATGAAGATAATCATATTTAGATGGAAACATCATGCTTTTTCTCTACCTTCTTAATATAAGGATATAAAAATTGTCATTTATGGAAATATGCCTTTTAAAATCTTTGTGAAGAAGAGAAAATTTATTTTAAGAAATAAAACATGGTAGGTTTTCCTGATGAATTTCTCAAATGACGTCTGTTGTATGAGGGGTGAGGGCTGCAGCTGTTGAGTATGTTGGTGGTCGCCTTGCCGTTTTGTTCTGGTTATCCGTTACTGATCTTTAAGAACTGAGGTCACTTTTTCTTAATCAGAACATGCTGTGCTATGACTGCCTAGGTTTCCTCCCTTATCTTTGCCAGGCTTTGACCAGGAGTGTGACGGTAATACCTGCTGTGGGTGCGAAAGTGTTACGGTTAGCTTCCACATAAACTATCCCTAAAAATCAAGTTTAGCTAAGGTGGCTTCCTTCTGAATTTGTTCCCAACTCCTATACCTCTCTCCTTAAAAGGATTGGACTTCCTTTGCCTATGTAATTGCTTCTAATTATTCAAGTTCAAAGTCACTTTCCTCTTCTGTAGTTACATTTAGTTCACCAGACTGGTTTTGATCCAACTATGTGTAAAGTACTATGCTATATTATCTGAGAAATACAATGGTAAACAAGCTATGGATTCGTTACTTAAGGAACTTATAGTCTAATGCAAAAGGATTTTTGCATGTATATATCATAGCAATAATTTGATTCTAAGAAGTGGAATCCCACTTGAACTAATTTAAATAAAAGTAGAGATTAATATAAGAAGCTGGCGATTCTTTTAAAAACCAGAGCAGGCAATGGAGGAAGTCTCATGAGAAAATCAGAACTAACAAGGCAACAAAGGAACCACAGCTTCTCTTTCACCCCTGTGACTAGCCCAGCCACCACACAGTATCTTTTCTTTACCCCCTTTTGCACATGAGCTGTGTTATTCTGCTTCTCTCTGCTCAGTAGTCTTCTACCTGCACAACAGCACACGTGGCCCCAAAATGGCACTGCCAGTCCTATGGCAGTTACATACTAAATTCTAGATCATAATACAGAATTTCTATGGTGGAAAATCTTACTGGTCTAGCTTGAGGCAGGTATTTTCCCTCATCAGTAGTTTCAAGCAGAGGTGGGGGTCCAGAGTCCCATCCACGACTCACACCCAGTTTGCAGCGCTGTGGGACTCTCTGGGAAAGAGCGTGGATAAAACAGATGGCTTGAATGGCTTATCTCTTTGAGTTCTACCTACAGTACAAAACAGAATGTTCTAAGTTCTTCCATAGAATAGAATAATTTGGGGGAATTTAGAGGAGGTAGGTAAAGGGGGAAATCCAGGATCATTTCTTGCAGGACAGAGGCCTCTTTGCTAAAAGATCACTCTGACTGAGAGTAAAGAATAGATGAGAAGGGACATGCCTAGTAGCAGGAGGTCATAATACACTATTGCAGTAAGACAGATCAGGTGGGAGAACCTGAAATAAAGGGTTGCAATGGAGGAAACAAAAGAAATGAAATGATTCAGGGGAGATTAAGAAGGTAAATTCTCCCAGATGCGATGACTAATTAGAAATAGGGCATGAGGGAGAAGGATGGAATCTTGGATGAACTTTCAGGGCTCTGACTAGGGGGAGTGGGTGGATGCTGATGGCATTTAACCACAATTTACTGGGAGCCATCTCAGTTCCTTCTGTGGTCTTCACTATCAGAAATCAAACTTGCCATTTCCCAAGCTGAGTGTGTATGTTCATAGTTCCAAACTTTTGCACATTACACTTCCTTTCCTAACAGTGGCTTTCTCCTTTCTCTAGTGTTTGCTTGTTGAAATACTCAACTTTTAAACTCAACTCAGTTGTCCACTCAAAAAATGTTCCTTGACTCACAGGCCTCCCTTCTGGTGCTCCCATAGCTTCTATTAGTACTATTATTATAGCTCTCATATGTTTGGTTTGCAATTGCTTGTTTGTTTTACTTGGCCATGAGCTCCTTTAGGACAAGGACACTTGGTGAACATTTGCTAGCTGGTCAGATGAGTAGATGGAAATGGATTGATGACCCCAATGTCTTGAGCCAGGTTGACTAGGAAGATGTTGCACCATGAATCAAGCTAGAAAACACACAAGGAGTAATTTGGAACAGAAAATGATGAGAACTAAGGTTCTATGACTTCAAAGTCCATGCTTGACAATGGCATACAACAAGTATAAAAACTCAGGTGGAGAACGCCAAATTGAGAAGGCACAGATATTTAACAGAAAGATTGAATAGAATGTACACATTAATAGAATATATGATGTTAGTAGCTTTGGAAGGATCCTTAGGTAGGACATGGAGCTTGGCCTCCCCTTTGCTGTAAGCATTGCTTCTCTGACACCCTAGTGCTGCCTTGGGGCCACCATTTAGGGGCAGCTCAAAGAGTATTACAACATTGGAGACTTCCAGTTGTTATAAAGTTATTTTCTATCTTGTTCTTAGAATTGTCATGAGAGATCTCAGTTGAACCTTGTTCACCTCTCTATACATCACATCGCCCACATTTTTATGAATCTTGTTCTGTAATGCTATCAAAACCCAAGTGAACCCTTGCTAGCTTTTAGGGATCACTGTTTTTTTGTTATACATTACAACATATTTAGTACCTTTAATATTTAGTACTAGACTCTAGTCCAGGATAATTAAAAAGCCACATTGGTTTCTTCGCTGGAATGATCTGCAATTACATAATCAGATTTACAGTTTTAAGAGCTTCCCAACCTCTTAAATCATCTTTCCCTTTAGAAACTCTTGCAGTGGAATTCATGCCTATATTTTCTCAGACCTTTGGGAAATCTGGTATCCTCAGTCTAGAGTTTACAGTTCTAGCTTCTCTTTCCGGGATGTCTTGAGCGTAGAGATAGCATGGTCACTTTCTCCCAGATTTGTCATGGTTTCTTCTTGACTATTTAAGGGTAAATCTTGAATAAAATGGAAACGTTTTACAGCAGCTACCGTGAGGAACTTAATAGTGTTTCTTGGCAACACTGAAGGCTAGCTGAAGATATGTGACATGAATCGACCTAGAGCAAATAGACACATTTATATTATTTTATCAAGCAAAGTCTGGTGGTTTTGAGGGGTGGAGGAGGAGGAGGAAAAATGAATAGGTCATTACAGGCTGAGAAGTTCTTGGTTGAACATGGGATTGCCTAGGCTTAATGGGAGGCTGTGGAAATGAGAAACAGAGAATGGGTCACAGTGCTGCTGGCTTTAATGAGTGTGAAGTACAGCAGTTTCCATTGGAGCAGATGACGGAGTGAGGTGAAAGCAGAGGAAGGGAAATTCTGACCTTAGAGGACTGTGGTAGAGATGGGAAGTAGGGGGTGGAGGTCTGTTCTGGTATCGCCTTTGTCTCCTAGCTTTTCACCTTGTGGTTGTTGTTAGCCAGTCAGCAATATTCATTGACCCATGGAAGCAAATACTTTTACATTCCATTCAGTTTTGATAGATACTCAGTTTCTTACAGGGTAGATAGGAATTGAAGAGGTGGTCATTAAATTACATTAAATACATTGAATTGTAATTAGTAGGAAAATTAAACCATGACTAGATTGATAGAAAAAACAAACGGAAGAAATTAGTTTGTTTCATTGAAGCATAGGCTCCAAGATTAGCAAACTGAAAAATAACTGTATCCAATCTTTCCCTTTGCAAAAGGAATATTTCACCTTTTTGAGAGCATGTTCTTTAAAGATAGCTCTGAGGGAGAAACCAAGTTATATAATGCTATGGACTCGCATTACCAGATCTATAGAGTTTGTACGTTCTTTTCAAGGGGTATGGACCTGGCCGGCTAGGAGGCAAAAAGCAAATCAGGCTGAGGAGGGGGCTCTTTTTTTGTGACTGTTGGGCTCCACCTGGTGGCCTGTAAGGATCAGCTTTGGAAAAAGCTGTGTCTTCAACACTGAGAAAATCCTGGTCAAGGCAGAGCAAAAGTTAAAGGAATGGAGGAGAATGATCCTGATCCAGGCTTAGATTACCAAATTGTTCCTTTCCTTGATGAGCACTGCATGCAGTTTTGGCACTTCTTCCAAAGTCGCCATCTTCAACTGCAATTTCTAGTGCACCTTCTTGAAAATATTATGATGTTAGAGGACCTTAGATAACCATCAACCTCCTCTTATACTCATTAAATCCTTTCAGCTTCCTCTTTGCTTTCTTCATATCAACACCAATTCACTCTTAAATTTCAAGACCTTTTCTTAAATAACTCAGTATTGTTGACTCTTACTTCTTTTCTCCATGCTTTTATCTATTTTCGCTGATAAAAACACCGTTCCTGAAGTCCCTATTCCTTAAGTGCTACTTTCTGCTGTGTCATAGTACTGAGCCATAAGAAGCGAAAATAACTCGTTCTCTCTCCTGATTATAGAAAATAATACATAAAATATACAGCCAAAGACAAGTGTATTTGCCACACTTCGTTTTTACTTTGTATTGTTGGAAGTTTGGGCCCTCGGTGTAGTTGATGTTTGATTGTTCCCCACTTGTACATTCTCAGGGCTGTGATGCCATTATATCTGTTTGCATGGAGTTTCCAGCATTGGACCAACATGTATGAGAGCATGTATTTAAGAGTAGTAATACGATAGTGGTAATCACTGCAAGAGTGCATGACTGTCTTCTAAATATCGTCTAGTTGTAAGACTAGGAGTTTATAAGAATATTTAGTAGAGGAAAGATGATGAATGGCTGAGAACACTAATCTTGACTATTTAGTGTTCCTGTTTTCTTTAAGGCAAAGAGGCCAATTTGAAGGACTTTCTTGTTATATTTTTTTCTGTCTGTAGCTGGTCCCTTTCCTCAGTACGTTTTTAATAGGCATATCACCCAGGATAGTAGATCTGATGCTTATTTATATAGAATGTTTATATGTCTCCCAAGGCCCCCACCTATCATATGTAGGAAGTTGGGAATATTGTTTCAGTGCCATTCAGATTAATTTTACAGTAGGACTCAGTTGGAATGTCATTCTTTGTGAATGGGAGCAGTATTCATGGAGGAGCTCTAGTGAAGAAAAATTGAAGTGGTGATCATTATAAATAACTCTATGGAGGAAAACTTTCTCTCTTACAACTATTATTGAAATATCAAATTAACAAACATTTCTAAGTTTTTTTTTTCCAAATACATACATATTGAATATTTACTGTTAAATTTATTCAAATGTGTACTATAGAAAATGAAAATTTCCCTGAGTTTCATCCCCGGAAATGATCACTATTAAGGTTTTGGTATACATTTGACTAAAATATTGTTTTTAAAATATTTATCAACTTTAATTACAAAGCATATTTCACAGGAAAAAGAATATATGTAACACTTCTATAATTTTTGAAACCTAATACTAAAACCAACCCATGAACTCATGAACCAGATTAAGAAATCTAACATCACCAATACTGTTCAAGTTCCCTGTCTGTTCTCCTGTATCCTAAACCATAATTTTTTCCCCAGAGGTAACCACCATCTCAAATATACTAATGAAAATGTATTTAAAAAAATAATTTACCCATATTTATAACCCTAAATGTTATTTTGTTTTGCTTGTTTTTGAACCTTATACAAAATACTGTTATATATATTCTTCTATCACTTGCCTTTTTTCATTTAACATGTTTCTAAAATATACTCACATATTTCATTCATTTTAATCGATAATATTTCCATTTTCTGAAATATACCATAATTTAGCAATGTACATTTGGGTTGAACAGAGAATTTTGCTCCTGCAAACATTCTAGTGCTCATTAACTAAAGTTTTTCTAGACTCTACTTAAAAAGGAAATTACTGAATCATACATAGGTACATGTTTAACTTTACAACTTTCTAGCCAAACCATTCCCAAAGTGATTGTACCCATTTTTAGTCCTGCCAGCAGTGTGTATGCAGTTCCATTGCTCCACATTCTTATTAACACTTGTTAGACTCATTTTTGCCAGCCAGGTGGGTAAAAATAGTGATAATCGTTGGGTGATTTTTGTTATTTTTTTCCTAATTACTGATGAGGTTGAACATCTTTCCATATACTCATGGTCATGTTTCCTCTTCTAGACAGTGTTTTCATGTTTTTACCCATTTTTTTAACAGTTAATTTTTTATTTAGATAATTTTGATTACAGAAATAGCAAAAATGGAACAGAGAGTTCCTGTATATCTTTTAACCTATCTTCTCCTTATGTTTACATCTTACATGACCATGGAATACTTATCAGAAGTAAGCAATTAATCTTGGTATGATACCAAGTATGGGTCTTACTCAGATTTTATCAATATTTCCACTAACATTCTCTTTCAGTTGCAGAATCTGGGTCCAGAATCCCATAATACAGTTAGCTGTGTCTCTGTAGTCTCTCCAATTTGTGACATTTCTTACTCTTTACTTGTCCTTCATGAACTTTACATTTTTGAAGAGTACTGGCCAGTGATTTTGTAGAACGTTTCTCAGTTTGTGTTTGTCTAGTGTTCTCTCATGATTAGATCGAGATTAGACATTATTGGGAAAGATACCACAGAGGTGATATGCATCTTATCGGGGGCACATAATGTCAATAAGTAATACTGGTGATGTTCACCTTGATCACCTGGTTAAGGAGGCATCTGCCATGATTCCTAACTTACTACTTTTTTCCCGTGTAATTATTATACTGTATTTTTGGAAAGATTTTTTGAGTCTGTGTAATATTCTGTTTCTGCTTAATTTCACCCATTCATTTTAGCATACATTGGTGCTTTTACCCATTTTTAATTGGGCTGTTTGTCATTTGATTTTTTTGGAGTTAAAAATACATATTCCAGAAAGTAATCTTTTTAGCAGTCACTGATATGGAAATTATCTTCTCTCCAGTTTGTGAGTTGTCTTTTCATGTTATTAATGGTATCTTCTGAAGAATAGATGTTTGAAGTTGTCTTTTTTGTTTGCTGCCGGCATGTAGAATTACAGTTAATTTTTATACATTATCCTATATCCAGCCATCTTGCCGTATCCCCTTATTCATTTCAGTACTTGAGATGTAATTTCCTTTGGCTCTTCTGTGTAGATAATCACATCATTGGTAAGTAATGAGAGATTTATTTCTTCCATTCTAATCTGTATGACTTTTATTTCTTTTTCTTATCTTGAATTGGCAACTCACAATTGGAGGGGAGGTATTTTCCACACAGTAACTGATAAAAGTTCAGTTTTGAATAAAAGCAATAGTAGCAGGCATTTTTTTAATTCCTGATTTTTTGATGTGTTAATAAGTTTGCTAATGTGGCAGCTAATTATGGTAGGACTGGATAATTTACTGAAGTACTTATCTTTGAGTTTTATTTGTTTTTGCCATCCTCAGTTTTCTTAGCTTTCCTTTGGCATTTCAAGGAAGAATAGTATGCCTCTCTAATAGGTACAAAGCATTAATTTGTTTATTTACATATTCAGTCACCAACATGTGTTGGACACCAAAGGCATACAAGTCTCAGTGGTACACAGAAATAAAGAAATGTTTATTCTTTTTATGGATGATCCCCCCCATCTATTGATAAGGAAGAGGCATACCTAAAGCACCATGACACAGCTAGAAAGTGGCACATGCAAGAAAGAGGATATAACCAAAGGATAGGGACAGTACTGATGAGGCAGATCCACTCTAGGAGACAGGGATGGCTTCCTGGCCTTGCTGCTATATTCCATGAAGATGAAATGATCTGGGTATATGCTTTGTGGGCCTAGTTCAACATGGAAGTTATAAAGGGAGCACCTTTAGGATAGAATTATGTTGCCTAAGGAAGGGCCATTTATGGTATTCTTATGCTCTAGAACCCAGCAGTTCCATGTCAGTGTGTAGTGAATACCTCTACAAGATCTATGATGCTAACAGTACTAAGATTTTATTTTTGGTAGTAAGAGCTTTACATTTTCTGTTGCAGAGTGAATGGAGGGAAAGGGAAGTTTGCTTCTCATGGATGATCTTTTTAAATAGTTTGTAGTAGGATGCTTTTAGCAGCAAATTATAAAAATGCCTGACTCAGAGTGACTTAATAAGAGAAAATATTATCTCACATAGTGGGAATTCAAAGGTTGTGCAGCTGCAGACCCAGTAAAGTCAGTGACTGGATGATGTTATCAGGTTGCCTTTTGCTGTCCTCAGCAATCCAGTGGTGGTTTCTCTATGGTTGTGAAGATGGCTGCCAGTATGATTAGGCTACCTGCTTTCTTGATGACATGTGACACAAAAAGGGAGACCCTGTCTGCCAACAATGCTATTGACTACAGTCACCAGGGGAGGCCATACACTGAATTTATTAGGATAATTAGTATCTGTCACTGGAGCTGAAGGTGAGATGTGTTTCCTGTATGAAAACTAGATTTTTGTGAGGAAGGAGGAAGACAGAAGTGAATGTTGGGTAGCAAACCAATATTGGGCACTCTAGTTTTTGTTATAATTATTTTTTGTATAATTTTTAAATTAAAAAACCTCCAACTTTGTGATATTAAAGGAAGCTTAGAAAATAGATTAAAAAGTCACTCAGAATCCTCTCTCAAATAATTAACACCATTTGTCCCTTTCAGCATTTTCATAAATGTTTTTACTTAGTTAAATCATACTCTACATACATCTTCAAAATTCTTTTTCTGAAATACATAAAAAATGGAAAAATATGACATGGTTTAGTTTATCATTTATCTGTTGCTTGACATCTAAATTACTTTTACTCCTTTTCTGCTCCAAGATTTTTAAAATAAACTTAATTTTAATTAATTAATTAATAAATAGGAATGGGGTCTTGCTGTGTTGTCCAAACAGGTCTCGAACTCCTGGGCTCAAGTGATCCTCCCACCTCAGCCTCCCAAAGTGCTGGGATTACAGGCGTGAGCTACCATGTCTGGCCCATAAAAATAAACTTTATGTTTCAGAACAGATTTAGATTTACAGAAAATTGTCAAGATAGTACAGTTCTCACCTGCCCCTTCTCTCCTCCTCCAAAACTAGTTTTTTTCTCTTAACCAATATTGATACATTATTAATGGAAGTCCGTACTTTCTTCAAACTTTCTTGTTTTTAAAAATCTAATGTCCTTTATCTGTTCCAGGATCTCATATTACATTTAGTTGTCTTGTCTCTTTAGATTCCTCTTGACTATGAGAGCTTCTAAGTTATTTTTGAAGGACATATTTTAATGCAGAATAGGATGAAATGTGGTTTTTAAGAGAATCACCAGATATTTTGACATAACATTGAATCATAGTTGTCCTAAAGCAGCTGTTATCTTTTCAGACAGTAAGCAGAAGACAGAAACTACTTAGAAAGTTGTAACATTTGAACTACATTACATAAAAGGGAAAGTTACTTTCATGATTCATTTTAAATAGAATTTACAATGAAATTAAATTTAAAATATAAAAATAAACCCTTCTGCAAGACAAATACACAATGTAAAAGTCAGTTCCCTAGTAGAATTTGGCTTTGTTTACCTACCAAAGAATTCTGGTTTTCAAGGTGACAGAAGAGTTCATGACTAAGTAGACAGGATAGGATTCTCTTTTCTCTTCTCTTCCCTTCCCTTCCCTCCCCTCCCTTCCCTCCCCTACCCTCCCCTCCCCTCTGCTCCCCTCTTTTCTCCTCTCTTCTCCTCTCCTCTCCTCTCCTCTCCTCTCCTCTCCTCTCCTCTCCTCTCCTCTCTTCTCCTGCCCCCTCCCCTCCCCTCCCCTCCCCTCCCCTCTTTTCTTTTGACGGAGTCTCACTGTGTCGCCAGGCTGGAGTACAGTGGTTCAATCTCGGCTCACTGCAACCTCTGCTTCCTGGGTTCAAGCGATTCTCCTGCCTCAGCCTCCCAAGTAACTGAGACTACAGGTGCGCACCATCACGCCCAGCAATTTTTGTATTTTTAGTAGAGACGGGGTTTCACCATGTTGGCCAGGATAGTCTCGATCTCTTGACTTCGTGATCCACCCGCCTTGGCCTCCCAAAGTGCTGGGGTTACCTGTGTGAGCCACCGCACCCGGCCGAGATAGGATTCTTTCTAGGGCATCTAAGGCCCCCAAAGCATGAGCTCTTTCAGCATGCTGATCTGTTAGATTTTTATCTGCCGTAAGCTGTCCAGTCTATGCTGCTGTAAAATAGATCTCCAATGAAAGTCCATAATAAATTTATTTAAATAAGGAACTTGAGAAATGTTCTCTGGAACTCGTAAAATAAATGTTAATTACTACTAATAGGAACTTGGAGTCATTGATCACATTTGGAAACCATAACTAAAATATAATTTTGTCTTTATGAGCCATGTTGTAATTTGAGTAAACAAATTGAGACTCTTTGGACTCAGAGTATAACCTGGTAAAACATTGTGTCAGAACTTTACAAAGCTCCAAAAAAGACGAAAAATTTTTTTTCTCCTTAATTTTCTAAAGGTCCAATAACTGGTATGACAGGACTGTTTTAACAACTAATATCAGGTTCATCACTTCACTTGCTTCCTTTTGTCCTCCCTCCTCCTCACCCTCCCACCACTCCATTCATGGATCTAGTGCTCAGCGCCAGTCTTTGTGGAGGAATTTCTCCATCTCTTGGTACACCTCAGTTCATCACTTTGCAGTTTTTCAGAAAAGGCTTATGAGAACTCTATTCCCTGAGTTCTTGTATTTAGAAATCTTTATCTTTGAAATCCAGTAACTCCACTAGAATATATTTCATTGGTGATTTTCTGTAATTTTCTTTTCTGAGACTTACCCTTTCTGTAAACCTACATTTTCTTTATTTCAGAAAAGTTTTCTTAATGATCTTGGAAAACGTTTTCTTTTCTTCATCTCTAGCTCCTTCCTTCAGTTATGCCGAAGGAAGGATCTAGAGATGAGGAATAGAAAATGTTTTCTGGCCAGGCGTGGTGGCTCACGCCTGTAATCCCAGCACTTTGGGAGGCCAAGGCGGGCGGATCACGAGGTCAGGAGATTGAGACTATCCTGGCTAACATGGTGAAACCCCGTCTCTACTAAAAATACAAAAAATTAGCCGGGTGTTGTGGCGGGTGCCTGTAGTCCCAGCTACTCAGGAGGCCAAGGCAGGAGAATGGTGTGAACCCGGGAGGCGGAGCTTGCAGTGAGCTGAGATCGCACCCCTGCACTCCAGCCTGGGCGACAGAGTGAGACTCCATCTAAAAAAAAAAAAAAAAGTTTTCTATTCCAAAGAATCTTAGAAAATGTTTTCTATTCCTCATCTCTAGCTCTGTATTTCAAGGATGCCTGGAACTCCTTGGTCTGCCTTTCACATCTGTCTGTTTTCTTTGTTACCTTTTTAAACTCTACTTGCCCAGTTTCATTTTCCTCACTTTTCTCAAGATTTTACTCTATGATCCTTATGGCTTTCAAATAGTGTCAGTTCTTCATTAGGTATCTCCAGTATGACTTTCATTTTCTGTGATAGTTTTATCGTTCTTTTCTACTTATTTCCTGAGGTCTAAAAACCTAGTTTTTGTTTCCTTTCATGACTTATTTATTCCTTATGCACTTGCATCTTTGCTTCAAGCTCTTGTTTTATAAAGCTTATATTTTTGGGAGTTCTTGAGAGTATCTTTGGTCATTTCTGTGGTTATATGCTTATAGAGATTGTTTTGTCCTTCTGCCATTTCTTTTTCTTGCTCCTTTTTTTCCTTTTAAATGTGGGTTTTTTTTTTTTTAATAGAATGTTTGGATGGTTCCTTCTACTCTCCCTCCCTGAAATCTTTAAATAGTGAGTTCTTCCTGGACTTTAGTGTTATATTTAAAAAACTGGACATTATAAAATGCTTTTTGTCTAAGTTTTTAGCCCCTTTTCTATTTTAGGCATAAGACAGTCATTTTGGTCCATATTGTATCCTGGAGGATAGCATTCCAACTTCACTCACTCTTAACTTCAAGGCGAGAATAGTATGGTCACTGTGTTCTAGGTCAGCCTCACAAACACTGAGACTCCCACCACATAGAAGAATTTGTTTCTTTTCGTATTAGTGTGGTTCTCTAATAAACTCTATGTGATATATCTCATTTTTATACTTCTCCCAGAAGCTATGTATGCTATCTAATTAATGGATGGTTAGTTATTTTATGTAACGTTTAATACTATTAGGTGGAATCAGAAGAAACTGTGTTTTACATGTTAATAAATGGTCAAATATTGGCAATTTTCTATGCCTCAAAATAATATATTATTAACTTGTTTATATTGTTGTTGCCATTCTTGAATTATTACTTCTGAGTAACCTCTCAGTTGGCTTGAGTTGCACATACGTTTTTTTTGGAAGGAAAGTACATAGCATATTTTCTGCCTTTTAATATCAGTCAGGGTTCTTGTAGTCTCAGATTCCAATTCAGAGGAATCATAATTATGTCCCCAGAGGTACTAAAACCTTTCAACTGTAGAGATGAGCATTATGTAGGCAAAACTAAATATTTTATGTGTGGGTCTTAAGTGTGATATTGAAAGGCCTGACTCCTCCCTTGCATTCTTTCTTCCCAAACCATGTACACTGCCTGTAGGATGCTAAATCAGAGCACCAGTGCATCCTGGAGGATGGCACTCCCCCCTCACAACTGATGCCTCCTGGTTAGTCCAACAGCTTAGTAGTCAGATCATTACATCATGCCAGTCAGTGAAATGTATGGGCTTTGCTTCTTCCAAAAGGTGAAGTCCTTAATTACAAACAATGTTGAGTGCGATAATAGCTTAAAAGATATTTCGTAAATCTGAGGATTGTGGTGTTTACATAAGCAATATAGGTAGAAGAAATGCAGATAGCAAACCTAGAGTAAGTGTCTCTTTTAGTGGAGGAATTACTGCCTTTCCCATCCTAAAAGAGCTCACTGGATAAGATCTGATGTGAAGTAGTTGGGGGTCCTCCTGGCATGGCTGTGTATCAGGTGCTCAGAGTTGGTTGCTGCTGCTGGCAAGCTAGCATCCTGCAAGAATGGTATTCAGGTCAGCATTAGTGAGAAGTGAATGTTGTGGAGTGCATTTCCTGCTGCCTTGTGCTTTGTTCCTATGTCCCTTGAGCAAGCACTGCAGCGATGGGGACATACATGGGCGCAGGCCATCCTGCCTCCACAGTGGAAGCCTTTCACTGTGCACTCTCATGGAGCACAAATAGTTATACCCTGTCTGGACTCATTTCAGTGGGCCCATTTCATCCACATGTCTTTTCCCTAGATGCCCTTGTCACCAGTACTCCAGTCTTTATTCTTTCAGGTCCCTATCCATCTGGTTAAACTTGTAGTCACTGCCTATCAGCCTATGAGGTTGTCCTTCCTCAGCTAAAGTGGACCATGGACATAGGGCTTGAAGTTCTGCCCACTGGGAGAAAGTTTCTGCTATATTGTCTTTTCAGAGACCATCCCTTACAATGGATTTAATGCTATCGTGTCCATTTATGACTCATGACAATGGAGGGTCAGTTGGAACTAGGCATTCAAGGTACTCAAACCTTTCTGCATCCTCCTTTATATCATGTGTGCGTGTGTGTGTGTGTGTGTGTGTGTGTGTGTGTGCATGTGTGTGTTCGGGTTCTCTGAATCTTACTCTGTCTGATTAGTGTCCTACTTTTCACCTAAGTGACTTAATGATACCTTAAATTCAATGGTGTAATGATTCATCACCCTTTCAATTTGTTTTTTCTGTCTTAGCCTGGCAGCTACAAGAGATTCAAGATACTTTTTTGTTGGACATACTAAGTCCCTGACTTTCAGTCTTAGAAATGAAGAATTTAGAATGAAGAATTTAGAGATGAAGCATGTAATTCTTTGTTTCTCCCCCTTTTTCTGGCTCTCGAAGCTTCTCACTGTTTCTGTGAGCCCTTTGATATCCTTTCAAGAAATTTCTTTTTTTCTTTTCCAAACAGCACTGGTCTTTTGTGCTTACAAACAAGAACCCAGACAGACAGTTAAAGACATTGATATTAGGAGACGAATGTAGGAAACAGAACCTCAGGGACCTGTGAGAATAATAAATGAGTTAGATGGGTTGGAAGTAACTCAGATTCCATTAATTTTCAGAATACAAAATAATTTTTAAAATTACTAATTATTACCTGTCATCACCAGAATAAAGTTGTCTTTAAGCTAAACAACATTGTTATAAGTATTCATCTTGTACTCGCAGTGTTGAATTCCTGTGTCCTTCAAATTTCAAAGGTTGGGATAATAGGTCCCCCATATCTTCAGTTGAACTTCATTCTAGTGAACACAGGTAATAATTTAGTCATTTTGAAAATTAATGGGACCTGAGTCTTCAATTGTCTGGGTTCCTGGTTACAAGCAAGAAAAACCACCTCTGGTTGGGAAAGGAATTTATTGGGAGGATACTGAAGAGCTCACTGAGCAAAAGACTTGAATGACCTGAAAAGGGATGTGAACTAAGGCAACTCTGGAAAGCCAAGAACAAGAAGCCCAACCATCATCTTTTATCAGGATTAGTTTGGCTGTAATGCCAGTTATTTTCTTACCACCACTCTTGCAGGACACCATTTTCATTGGATGCTGCTGCCACCACTGCTATCACGAGAAACCATTCTAGCTGTCATGAGTGAATCCTAAGCAGCCTTTTGTCTTTGTGTTTCTGTCTTCACATTCAAAGTCTTGAGTTGAGGCAGAGTTTAAGTCACACACAGTGTACCGGATTTTGGTTCTCACAGAGTGAGAGGAGGCTTGTATAAAGAGAGGCCAGGCATTATGTAGTAGGAAGCTGGTCACTTCCATGACGGGAATTGTAGTCCTTTGTCCTGCTTATAGGCAATGTGCAATTCTTCCTTTCCAATTTGTATGCCCCTTCTTTTTCTTGCTTTATGGCATTCACTAGTACCTCCAGTACAATGTTAAATAAATAGTATTGGTGAAAATGAACACTTTGTCTTCTTTCTGCTCCAAGGGAAAGCATTTCACTTTTCACCACTAAGTTTTACATTATGCTAGGATTCTCATAGAGGCCTTTAACCAAGTTGAAGAAATTCCTGTTACTCATGTGCTGAGGGCTTTTATCTTAAGTGAATGTTGAAATTTTGTCAAATGCTTTTTCTTCATTTACTGAGATGATTATATGTGTTTGTTTTTTGTTTGTTAATATGTTGTATTGATTGATGTTTCATTGTTGGACAAATCTTGCATTATTTGGTCATGATGTATCACCTTTTTTATATATTACTGAATTCTATTTGCTAATGACCTTGTAAGAAGTTTTAAATTTTCTTTTTCAATAACTGATATACCTTTGTAAGAATTTTAAGTCTGTGAGAGGTATTGATCTCATTAATCCTTTGGTTTTGATATCAAGGTACTGCTGTCTTCATTAAACTAGTTGGAAAGTATGCCATCTACCTCTTTATTCTAGAAGAGTTTATGTAGAATTGGCAATAATTCTTTCTTAAATACTTGGTAGAATTCACCAGTGAAGCCATCTGGGTCTGGAGTTTTCTATGCGGGAAGGTTTCAAACTGTGAATTCAGTTTCTTTAATAGATACATTAGATAAAATAGATAATAGATATATTAAATAGGAATATTCAAGTATCAATTTATTTTAATTATCCTAGGCAGTTTGCATCTTTCAAGGAATTTGCCCATTTCATCCAAGATGTTGAATTTATTGTCTTAAAGTCATTCATTATTCCCTTATCCTTTTAATGCTTGTGGGATGTAAAATGGTGTCTCCTCTTTCATTCTTGATATTGGTAATTTGTGTTTTTCCCTCCTTGTTTTTCTTGATCAGTCAGGCTAGAAATTTATCTGTTTTTCTCTTTTCAAAGAATTAGCTTTTGAGCCAGGTGTGGTGGCTCAAAGCTGTAATCTCAGCACTTTGGGAGGCCGAGGTGGGCAGATTGCTTGAGCTCAGGAGTTTGAGTCCCAGCCTGGGCGACGTGGCAAAACCCCATCTCTACAAAAAATACAAAAATTAGATGGGCCTCAGCTACTCAGGAGGCTGAGGTGGGAGTATTGCTTGAGCCTGGGAAGTCGAGGCTGCAGTGAGCCATGATTGTGCCACTGCACCTGGGTGACAGAGTGAGACCCTGTCTAAAAAATAGAATTAGTTTTTTGTTTTATTGATTTGTTTTCATTATTCATTCATTTTTGTTTGTTTGTTTGTTTGTTTTTTTGAGACAGACTCTCACTCTGTTGCCCAGGCTGGAGTACAGTGGCGTGATCTCGGCTCACCGCAACCTCCACCTCCCGGGTTCAAGCGATTCTCCTGTCTAAGCCTCCGGAGTAGCTGGGACTGCGGGCATGCACCACCACACCCAGCTAATTTTTGTATTTTTAGTGGAGATGGGGTTTTTCACCATGTTGACCAGGATGGGCTCAATCTCTTGACCTCATGATCCTCCCGCCTTGGCCTCCCAAAGTGCTGGGATTACAGGCATGAGCCACTGCGTCCAGCCTATTTGTTCATTTTCTATTCATTGATTCTTTTTTCTTCATTATTTCTGTCCTTCTCCTTACCTGGAATCTAATTTGTTCTTCAGTTTTTTAACATAGAAGCTTAGATCACTGATTTGACACTTTTCTTCCTTTCCGATGTGAGCATTTAATGCTGTAAATTACCCTCCAACCACTGTTTTAGCTACTTCTCACAAATGTTGACATGTTGTGTTTTCATTCAATTCAGAATTCCCTTCCTCCCTCTCTCCATTCCTTCCTTTCCTTTCTTTTTTGAGATAGCATCTCGCTCTGTCGCCCAGCCTGCAGTGCAGTAATGCCATCTCGGCTCGCTGCAACCTCCATTTCCTGGATTTAAGTGTTTCCTTTGCCTCAGCCACCCAAATAGCTGGAATTACAGGTGTGTACCACCACACCCAGCTAATTTTTTGTATTTTTAGTAGAAACGGGGTTTCACCACGTTGGCCAGGCTGGTCTCAAACTCCTAGCCTCAAGTGATCCACCCGCCTTGGCCTCCCAAAGTGATGGGATTACAGATGTGAGCCACCGTGCCTGACCCCAGTTCAATTTTTTTTTTTTTTTTTTTTTGGAGACAGAGTCTCACTCTGTCACCAGGTTGGAGTGCACTGGCACGATCTCGGCTCACCGCAACCTCTGACTCTTTGGTTCAAGGGATTCTCCTGCTTCAGTCTCCTGAGTAGCTGGGATTATAGGCACGCATCACCACGCCCAGCTAATTTTTGTATTTTTGATAGAGACGGGGTTTCACCATGTTGGCCAGGATGGTCTCGATCTCCTGACCTTGTGATCCGCCTGCCTCAGCCTCCCAAAGTGCTAGGATTACAGGCGTGAGCCACTGCACCTGGTCCAAAATATTTTCTAATTCTTTTTTTATTTCTTCTTTAACCTATGGGTTGTTGGATTTCCACATATTTGGGGATTTTCCAGATTGCTTTCTGTTAATTTTTCTCTCATATTTTTGCTGTCTGGCTTTTTGATGTGTTTTATGGGAGAGACCACCCATTTGTGGAGAAAGTACTCTTCTGAGTCCACATTATATGGGAGGAGCCCACAGGTCAGTCTGCAGGCTGCCGAGATCATAGGCTGGTGGGCGGGTGGACAAGTAGACTGGGCTGGTCTCTCTTGACTAGTGTGAGAAATGGGGCCAGCCCTGCTGCCATCACTGCTGCATTCCAGTGGCAAGGCTGAAGATTGGAATTTGTTAAAAGTCTGCTTATGAGGCAACCATCTCCCCTATTCCTCTTTACCACTGTGCATGTAAGAACTCCAGCAGCCAAGCATCTACCCTTATTTAGGAAACAGAACCTTTTTCATAGAAATCGAATAGCCCGAGAGAATGTCCTGATGCCATAGCTAAATTTCTTGCAGGAAGTGCTGAGGGCGGACTCTTGGAGCACCCTGGTAGATAAGTAGACTTGTACAACAGAGGAGATGGCCATTTTTGGTCTCTGCAATACCCTCTACAAAGGCAGCCAAGGCCCATAACACATTTCCTGTTGGCTGCCTGTATTCAACGCACAACTTTAGACTTGTGATCTGTATGTGGCATGACAATGCTTATGAGAATAGAGAGCTGTCAATTTGGTAAGGAGTGAGATCTGCCTTCTGAAAGGTGGAACCCTGTTCATAATGTTAGCATTGTCCTGTTACATGCAATTTTATTTTTAATGGGCCAGTGCCCTAAAATGTGCATGGGTGACTGGTTTACGGATAATTTTAATTTTCTTCTCAGTGGATTTTGTGTTTTCTAACTTCTTTGCAATGAATGTATATTACTTTTGTGTTTAGATAAAATATTTTAAAATTTTAAAGATTAAAAACTGGTAGAGTTGTGAAATAGGAACATCAGAATTAATCTAGTAAGCATGACTTAATGTACAGGCACTCTGAAACTAATGATTTAATAGCACACTGGATTGATCATAATATCAATTTTGACTTCTCTGTGAAGAACAATTGGAGGGGTCCTAAGAAAAGCCTTCTGGCTCTGTTTCTCAAGTCAGAATGTCAAATAAAAAAAGGTGAAATTACACTGTAGTTACAGATTTAACAGGAGAAGAGCATTACTGTGTCTTTTGCTTTCCCCTTGCCAGTGATTTGCGGATGATCATGTTTCTACTGGTGGAAGGGCAGGAGATTTTAAACTTTCCCACTACTTTACTTTTAGAGAGGAGACAGGTACCTATGTTCCATTTGTTCACTAACCCAGTTATTCCGTTTCTGTTCTATCCATAGGCAGCTGGCTAAGAGTCTTGGGCAGGCTGGTGAAATTGAGCCTGAAACAGAAGGAATACTAACAGAGTATGGCGTGGATTTCTCTGATTTCTCTTCAGAAGTTCTAGAATGTCTTCCTCAAGGCCTGCCATGGACAATTCCACCAGAGGAGTTGAGCAAGAGAAGGGATTTAAGGTAAGCACCTGAAACCCTTTAAGAACGTATATCTCCCTTTCTGCCTTAACTTTCCTAGGGGCTAGGCTTAGATGTTTTCATCTTTCCACGAACATTCAAGTTCAGTTCAGTTGGGAATAGGTGCTTCTGTACCACAGTTGGCAAATTATGGCCCACAGGCTAAATCCAGCCTACTACCTGTTTATGTACAACCCATGAGCTAAGAATGGTTTTTACATTTTTAAATGGTTGGAAAAAATTAAAACAAGAATAATGTTTTATGAAAATTATATGAAATTCAGATTTCTGCGACCATAAAGTTGCATTGGAACATGGCCATGCTTATTCATTATCTATGTTGCTTATGGCTGTTTTTTGCCCTACAACAGCCCAGTTGATTAGTTGCAACCAAGACCATATGGCCTGCAAAGCCAAAAGTAGTTACTGTCAGCCTTTTACAGAAAAAGTTTACTGATCCCTGTTTTAGACCATTCTAACTTCAAAAGCTACAGTGCCTATCTTCTCATTGCCATAGATCTGGTCAAGTACAGACTGTTATCTAGTGAGAAGTGCCTTCCTTTAAATGGGCCTCTTCAGGCACAGAGCAAAGGATTCAAGACTTCTGTACTTGGAGCCTCATTTTAAAGCCTTACTTTTAGGTCTGGAATTTGTTGGAAAGTACTTTTGTGGTATTTTTATAACAACATCTTCTTTGAAGATGTTTCTTCATTGTGGGATGTTAGTTCTTTTCTGATATTTCTCTTCAGAATTTGGTTTCAGTACTGGCACTCATTTTGGATGCCACATGGAGATATTTAGAACCAAGAAACTTTTGATACAACCCACTGAGGCTGTGGAAGGTTTTTGCTAAGGTCATCCCATGTCAAAGTCTTTTCCACCACACTTGCTCGCTTCATGCAGCTGAACTTATGACACCTTCAGCTCTGGGTGCCTGTTACCCACCTAGTTTGTGAATACTCCCTCTCTGTACCTTCTTACTATTGTATCTTTTAGTAATTTACTGCCTTTTTCTTTTCTTATTGAGGTTAGGCAAGGAAAAGGAGATGATCATTAGTCCCCTTTCCTACTTGTTAGTATCTCTCATAGAACACATATTACATTTGAAGTCGGTTAACCCATATTGCATTCCTGGATTTTCATAATAACCCCTCTATCACTGAACCCCTGCTAGCACATGGGTGTGTTATCTCTTCAGGGGCTCCGAGGTCTTGGGCCCATAACATTAACCTCTCTGAACCTTTGTTTTCTCATATACAAATTGAGGGGTTTGTTTTCTGAGGTCATTTCCTGAATCTAGGAATCTATCTAATGATTTAATGGGAAAAGAATGCTAGAATAAATGGTTGAACCTTATTGTTTAGTAGAATTTAGTGTAGCCATGCTGCAGTATCTATCAACATTTTAAATGTACCTACTCCTGCACCCCAAACTCTACTCGAAGTGTACAAAAATATATGTACAAGAACGTTCATTGCTGTCTTGTCATAAAAGTTAAACATTAAAGACACTGCTAATGTCCATTAATAAAGGAATGGTTTAGTAACCTGTGTTACGTCAATATGATAGCATTCCTTGCAGCTCTGCAAAAAGGAGCTATATCCATGTTGACTTTCCTAAAAGAATAGCTATAATATATTATTAAGTCAAGCAGGTTTCAAAACAATATGAATATGAGCCTATATTTTGTAAAGTAATACAAAAACTACATAAATATACACATATACATATATGTGTGTATACATATACACATCAAAGTATATATGCATAGAAAAAGGCCTGGAAGGAAATAAACTGTTAACAGTGACTACCATGGAGAGTGGATTCAGTGGAGTGGTAAGGCAACAGGGAAGTGAACTTTGACTTTTCATTTTGCATACTGCCATACTATTCAAATTATTATTATTATTTTTAAGACAGCATCTCACTCTATTGCCCAGGCGGGAGTGCAGTGGTGCAGTCATCGCTCACTGCAGCCTTGAATTCTTGGGCTCAAGTGATCTTCTGCCTTAGCCTCCCAAAATGCTGGGATTATAAGCATGTGTGACCACACCCGGCTAATTCTTTTATTTTACTTTTGTAGAGATGGGGTCTTGCTATGTTGAGCAGGCTGGTTTTGAACTCCTGGCCTCAAGAGATCCTCCTGCCTTGACCTCCCAAAGTGTTGGGATTACAGGCGTGAGCCACCACACCTGGTCCAAATCTTTTTTAAAGTAACTTGTATAACTTTAAAAAATTATAAATGTGAAAGTCACAAAATAGAAGTATTCCATTTTTTCTAGCCTTTTAGCCTACTGGTAAATAATAAGCATGTTAGTAGTTATGGGGCCCAATATTGCAGTAAATTCCCCTCTCATGGCTCTATCTTGCCATTTCTTTGACCTTTATTGCCTTCTGGTTTAGACCATAGAATAAGAAGAGGTCCTTAGTGAGACCCTGTCTCTACAATAAATAAATAAATAAATAAATAAATAAAATATTAGCCAGGCACAGTGGTGTGTGCCTACTTGGGAAGCTGGGGCGGGAGGATTGTTTGAGCCTGGGAGTTTGAGGCTGCAGTGAGCTATAATCATGCCGCTATACTCCAGCCTGGACAACGGAGCAAGACTCTGTCTAAGGGAAAAAAGAAAATAAACCTTGCTCTGCAGAAAGCCTTTGTTAAAATATATCTTACATACACACACCACACACACACACACACACACACACACACACACACGCATGCGCCCTGTGAAAGGATCCAAAGACAGAAGGAGTTTGTAGGGTGCTCTCTGCTATTCGTGAAGTAACGAGGATTTTTTAAAAAATTACTTTTGGGCCGGGCGCCGTGGCTCACGCCTGTAATCCTAGCAGTTTGGAAGGTGGAGGCGGGCAGATCATGAGATCGAGACCATCCTGGCCAACACGGTGAAACCTCATCTCTACTAAAAATACAAAAATTAGCTGGGCATAGTGGTACGTGCCTGTAGTCCCAGCTACTTAGGAGGCTGAGGCAGGAGAATCGCTTGAACCCGGGAGGCGGAGGTTGCAGTGAGCCGAGATCGCACGACTGCAATCCAGCTTGGCGACAGAACGAGACTCCATCAACAACAACAACAAAAAATTACTTTGGGCTGGGCACAGTGGCTCACACCTATAATCCCAGCATTTGGGGAGGCCAAGGTGGGTGGATCACTCGAGGTCAGGAGTTGGAGACCAGCCTGGCCAACATGGTGAAACCTCATCTCTACTAAAAATACAAAAATTGGCTGTGCATGGTGGCAGGTGCCTATAATCCCAGCTACTTGGGAGGCCAAGGCAGGGGAATTGCTTGAACCCAGGAGGCAGAGGTTGCAGCAAGCTGAGATCATGCCACTGCCTGGGCGATAGAGTGCATCTCAGTCAAAAAAAAAAAAAAAATTACTTTAACCTTAAAATAGGTTATCCTTGCCCATTATCCTCAGGATTATGTTTCTAAAATTCAAATCTGATTTATTTTTACTCCTTTGCATTTAAAATTTTTCTGATGTTTCTTAATGCCTAAAGTAGTAATGTCTGAAGTTTAGAAATTACTACTTTAGGCATCAAGAAGTAATATAGTAAATTACCACTAATGCTTGTCTTTATTTTAAAACTATACATGAATTTACTACGTTGATAGTCTATTATGTACATTATAAACGTAAGTGAAAATAGAAAAATAAAAATGTAATGAGAAAAATTTTTAAATATTTTCATTTTACTTACGAAAAGTATAGAAAACTTTATATAGTAATTTTACTTGTGGTGAAAGCAGTATGGTTGAATATTATTATTTATTTATTAAAATTTTACTTTAACAACTACTAATATGGAAATTCAGAGATCTGATTCTAAGTTCTGTATGTTTTGGTACTTGGTTTTGATGATTATCATAATTGAAAAGGATATATGTTTAGAAGATGTGAGCTGTGCTTACAAAATCCTAATACTCATTTCTCAGTCCTATTAGCCAATTATATTCCAATTCATTTTGAAATTCAGCTAGTAAATTTCCATCTTTTCTGATGTCAGTTCTTGTGGATTCATTGAAAGGTGCTGCGTTTTTAGATTAAAAAAATAGATTTATAATCTCCAGTTACTCTTTAGTTGTTATCTTTAAAAACTAGTTAAAAAATTCAGCCAGGCACATTGGCTCACACCTGTAATCCCAGCACTTTGGGAGGCCGAGGTGGACAGATCACCAGAGGTCAGGAGTTCGAGACCAGCCTGGCCAACATGGTGAAACCCTGTCTCACTAAAAATACAAAAATTAGCCGGGTGTGGTGGCGGGCACCTGTAATCCCAGCTGCTTGGGAGGCTGAGGCAGGAGAATTGCTTGAACCCGGAGGCAGAGGTTACAGTGAGCCAAGATTGTGCCACTGAACTCCAGCCTGGGTGACAGAGCGAGACTCTGTCTCAAAAAAATAAAAATAAATAAAAATAATTCTATTAGGAAGTTTAAGTCTATGGATATGAATGATTTTGTAGTTTATACACTTACATCATTTTAGTCCCCAAATAATATAACAATAGAAGTATTTCAAAACATCCATTTAAAAAAATGTTATCTTTAAAATTCGAATATGTTATTTTGTTTTCAAAATGCAATAATTTTTTTTCTTATTGTTAAAATATCACCTTTACCTTGAAGGGACAGATTAAGCATGTTTAATTTTCCTAAAGTATCTGATAGGTAACACATGACTGATAGCCATTGTTTTGAAATTATAATGTGGCTGGAGATGAATTCATATTAGACACAGAAGAAATGTCAGTGTTGCCATTTTTCTAGTGTTAATGATATTACTAGGAGTATTAGTGGTTTAGTATTATCTTCAATATATGGACCTTTGCAGTAATCTTTTTTTAGCCAGTTGCCTTTTTTTGCAAGGATTAGTTTAGCTAAAACTAGACAATATCCATAAATCCATGTATCTGGGCATGAGTAAAGACCCATTATTTGCACTTGGCAAAAGCATAGGAACCAAGAGTGCCACTGTCATTGCCTTTGTGTTCCAGAACACCAACTTTTTCATCTGTACACCTCACCTACCACCTGACCCACACATAGTGAGGGTGCCAGGGTTAATTCATGTAGTTATGTAGTGTCAGTTAATTCCTTATTTTTAACACACATAAAGAGAAGCCATAAGTGTGTGGAATGAGCTCCAGTGATGTAGTTGGTTAGCATGCAGTACTGTACAGCAGTAGGTAAGCATGTGGAGGTATTTGGATCTGATAACCTTTTCCTTTTCTTTGACTGGTTTTATGATGGATTTATTCAGTTTTTATACCAAAAATATTTATGGAACACCAACCATGGGCACTGAGGATACAACAGTGAACAGAAATAGATGTATTCACTGCCCTTGTGGAACTCTCAGTTTGGTGGCAGAAGAACATGAATGAAACTATTAAGCAGTAGTCAAATGTGGAATTGTAATGAAGGAGGGGGTGCTTGGTGCAAGTGTTTGTGATCATGTGGTTTCTTCTGCTCTGAGGTCCACTGCTTTCAAAGAGTTTTTAAAAACAGTATTCATTTTCCTAGGAATGTCAAAAGAAGTAGGATTGAGTCCCAGCACATGCTGAAAAATATGTGCTATATTGAATAAATTAATATACATTTTGTAAACTAATAAAATCAAACCTTTTTCAAACATTTATTTGCATATATTGTTTATATATAGTATATGTCATATATGCCGTATATGTCATTCATATATATATATATGCCAAGTACTGAGTTAGCCACTGAAAATGCAAAGACGACCAAGGGCCAGCCCCTGTTCTTCAGGGAGACAGATTCGTACTCAGATAAATTACAGCAGACAATGGCAAGTGCTGTAATATAGGTATGAACAGACTGCCAGGGTCATTGGTGCATGAGGTGAGATCTGAGAAATGAGCAGTTATAGAGGGAAATAGAGTGACTAAAGTTGTCTTCATTTTAGTGATAGTCAATGGCTGCAGAAAGGCAGTATGTTCCCTTCAGACTCTAAGATCCTTCTCTAACAGGGCTTGCAAGTCCTATGGTTTGGTCACTTAATCCCCTGTCCTGGGTCATCCTGCCTCAGAGCCTGCAGTGTTACTCTGGCTCTAGCTACGTAAGAACTTCTACATACCCGTTTAGGTTTGATATTTGAACAATTATATTTGGAACAGAAAAGTTCCATCAATCTTTAAACCTCATAATCCAATTATGTCAGTAAAATTCCAGTTTTTTGGTCCAATGGAATTGGGGTAATATTTTGCAAACTGAAGTTGAGAGAAATAGTGTTTATTTTGAAAAGAAAAATGGTTGGTTAGCAATTTTCAAGAAGTTAGGCTTGCATGAACTCCTAGGGGCTATATAGCCCTCCTGATTGGGGTCACCATTTTTCTGGACCTTCAGCTCTAGTCTCTGGAGAGTCCCTGCTTGCATGGCCTAGACCTGTAGCTGTCTTTAGCAGGGCATCTGAGGCTTTAAAAAAGAAAAGCAACATAAGTACTGCAGAAATTTGAGGATCAGGAAGATAATATGTCCAAGGAAACTGCTTAAAGGGGGGTTGCACCAGAAGCTCAAGAAACCCAGAAGTTATTTCTGAGACTGGCTCCAGTTATTTCAAATTTCATTCATATTGTTTTGTTTCCTTTGTTGCTAAACTGGAACAGGAAACCAAAGCCTAAAAGCTCAATTAAAGTGGAAAATGAAAACCTAAATATTGGAGGGGGAAAATACCACACTAAAGCGATTTTTATGTTTCTCCTATAGTTAGTATTATTATGGAAGTTTGAATCATGTCACTTTTCAGTAAAACTATGAGTTTCATTGAAGTGGAGGTGGTTTCTATAGCTTTTTACAAGAGAACTTGTGGGTATCTATTTCTTTACTATTCCCTCAATAAAAAAGAAGCCCAGTGACCTCCACCAGACCATTACAAATGTGAAACTTGGCACTTAAAATTGCTTGCTCTAAATTTTCCAATTGCTTTCTCTCTTTTTTTTCCATTTAATGTCGTCCTGCCAACTAGTGATTTTATTATTATAAACAGGACATTGTATTCACTTTTAAGAAGAAATATGAAGCTGGAGGTAAAATTACAAACTGCAGCTTCTCGGCTGCCAAAATAGAAAACAATGAGCTAAAAATACTAAGCACAGAAAGGGGGTTGTGGTAAGAAATATTGAAAAATCTTCAAGATGGAGCTGTTCCAAATAGACAGAAATTTCCTCTCACTCCAGGTAAAACCAACCTTGAAATAGCAACTTGAAAGGAGAGTCATATAATACTAACCTCTTTCAGGTCAACCCTTTTGTGGGAAAGCTTTCAAACATAACTAACATTAAATGACTAATGATCTTGCTGTTCATCAGGAAGTCCAATATGATTAAATTGCCTTTGGAAAAAGGTTCCCCTGGTAAGACAGTGTGGTAGCATTGAAGGAGCGCTAGAAGTTAGTCCTAGTTCTCCCCAGGGCCTAGCTAGGTGATTTTAGGCAAATCAGTTAAATCTGGGGAAGTGGAGAGCCGTGAGCAACTTTATCTTTTGTGAAATGGATTTTTGACCAGATTAGGATTTTTCAAAACATGTTGCTAGGTCATGAATAGGTATCATGCAGAAAAAGGATCTGTGGGCAAGTATTTTTGGAAAACAGTGGGTTAATAGATTTCTTAGAGTTTCTTCTCATGGATTATCTCGTGGAACTAGTATTCCTTAGAATACATTTTGCAACTTTCTGAACTAGGTATTTCAAACCCCTCTAGCTCTAACAGAGCATGACTCTGTATTTGAAATGTCTTTTCTGAGTTATTTAGAGCTGTCTCATTCTTGGATTTGAAAGAAAATGGTATCCCATCAGTGATTGTCTGCCGCATTTATCTGACAAATAACTATCAACTGTGCCCCACCATGGACCACCCAGGAAAGATAATTACGCAGGAAATTCAAGGGTTGTGCTTTAAATCTCAGTTCTTCGATGGCCAAGGGAACCCCTTCTTCCCTTAGCTGGAGGGAAGCAAGATTAAATTGTTTGGCATCAAATGGGGAAGCTGTCATTGTCATTTGAAACTCCTGGCAGTAGTATTCCTTTCATGTAAATCCCAACTCACTGTGAAATTACAAGAAATGCATAGATAGTAACCAGGATGAATGGGCCCTAAAGTAGATACACAACTGGACCTTCTTAATTGTAAGTATTTAATACTTCATCAGCCCATAAAATTCATGTTGATAAATAGCACCACTCTCAGAAAAGACAAATACTCAAAGATCAATAGATTTTTGTCTGAACCAGGAGGAAAAATGCCTACTGGCAAAAGACAATATTTGAATTTATTCCCTAGAAATATTTTTATAGCACTGTAGAAATATGAGTGCATGGGAAAGATAATTTCTACATCTTCTAAATAAAATCTGTTTGGAAATTATACTATAATGATATTTAAAAATTTCATTTTGTGGTATAGATGGTCTAAGATTTGGAATAAACTGGAGTATAGAGATAACTGTCAGGGTGGCAAGGTCTGTTTTTTATATTGAGATATTCAAATACCACAAAATTAATCATTTTAAATTCAGTGGTTTCTCGTATATTGGTAGATTTGTTGAACCATCACCACTATCTAATTCCAGAACATTTTTGTCACCCCAAAAATAAATTCCATTAGCAGTCACTCCTCATTCCCTCTCCCCCCAGCTTCTCACAACTACTCATCAGTTTTCAGTCTCTGTGGATTTCCCTGTTCTGAACATTTCATATAAATGGAGTCATACAGCAAGTTGCCTTTGGTAGCTGACATGGTTTACTTGACATAATGTTTTCAAGGTTCATCCATGTTAAATATATCAGAACATAATTCCATTTTATAGCTGAATAATATTCTGTTGTATGGATATTTCACATTTTGTTTATTCATTAGTTGATGGACATTTGGGTTGATTCCCCAGCTTGACTATTATGAATAATGCTGCTATGAATATTTGTGTACAGGTTTTGGTGTGGACATTCAGTTATTTTGGGTATACACCTAGGAGTGAAATTGCTAGGTCATATGGTCAGTCTACTTTTAGAGTAATTGTGAAACTGTTTTTCAAAGTAGCTGTACCATTTGCACTCCCTGTGGCAATGTATGAGGGTCTCAGTTGCTCCATATCCTAACACTTGTTATCTGTATTTGTGATTATAGCCATCATTGTAGGTGTGGGGTAGTATCTCATTGTGGTTTTGATTTGCATTTCTGTCATGAGTAATGAGACTGAGTGTATTTTGATGTGCTTATTGGTCATTTGTATATTTTCTTTGAAGAAATATCTACTCAGATAGTATCTATTCAGATCCTTTGCCATTTTTAAAATGGATTGCCTTTCCATTGTTGAGCTATAAGAGTAGTTTCTGTATTCCAAACACTGGTCATTTATCAGATATATGATTTGCAGATATTTTCTCCTACTTGTGGGCTGGCTATCTTTCACTTTCTTGATGGTGTCCTTAGAAGCACAAAGTTTCAAAATTTGATGAAGACCCGTTTAGTCTGTTTTTTCTTTGGTTGCTTGTGTTTTTGGTGTCATATCTATAAAAACCATTGGCGAAGATCACAAAGAGTTAGACATATGTTTTCTTTTTGTTTGTTTGTTTTGAGATGGCGTCTCTGTTATCCAGGCTGGAGTGCAGTAGCGCGAGCTCAGCTGCAACCTCTGCCTCCCGGGTTCAAGCGATTCTCCTGCCTCAGCCTCCCAAGTAGCTGGGAGTGCAGGCACCCATCACCACGCCCTGCCAATTTTTTTGTGTTTTTATAGAGATGGGGTTTTGCTATGCTGGGCAGGCTGGTCTCCAACTCCTGACCTCAAGTGATCCATCAGCCTCAGCCTCCCAAAGTGCTGGGATTATAGGCATGAGCCACCGTGCCTGGCCAACATAAGTTTTCTTCTATGAACTTTATACTGTTAGTTGTTATATTTATGATCCATTTTTAGTTAATCTTTGTAAATGGTGTGAGGTATGGGTCAAACTTCATTTTTTTGCTTGTGGATAGCCAGTTGTTTCAGCACCATAAGAAAAACTTGTTGACAAGATGATTCTTTCTTCATGAAATTGTCTTGGCATTTCTTGTCAAAAATTATTTGACCATAAATGTATTGGTTTATTTCTGGGCTCTCAATTCTGTTCCGTTCACCTGTATATCTGTCTTTATGCCAGTACCACACTGTCTAAATTATTGTAACTTTGTAGTAAGTTTTGAAATTGAGAAGTGTGGTTCTTCTAACTTTGCTTTTTTTTCTTTCAGATTTTTCTACTATTCTGGGTTCTTTGCATTGCCATATATATTTTAGGATCAGCTTGTCAATTTCAGGAGGCACTCAGGATTTTCATAAGAATTGCTCTGAGTCTGTAGATCAGTTTGGGGAGCATTTCCATCTTAACACTGTTAAGTCTTCCAACCTACGAACATGGGATGTCTGTCCATTAATTAGGTCTTTAATTTCTTTCAATGATGTTTTGTAGTTTTCAGTATACAAGGCTTCTTTGTTAAATTTAATTCTACGTATTTTTTCTTTTTGATGCTGTTGTAAATAAAATTGTTTTCTTAATTTCATTTCCAAATTATTTATTGCTAATGTTTAGAAATACATTTTATATTTATATATAGATCTGGTATCCTGCAACCTTACAAAAATCATTTGTTGGCCGGGCATGGTGGCTCATGCCTGTAATCTCAGCACTTTGGGAGGCCAAGGCTGGTGGATCACTTGAGATCAGGAGTTTGAGACCAGCCTGGGTAACATAGTGAAACCCCGTCTCTATTAAAAATACAAAAATTAGCCAGGCTTGGTGGCGGGTGCCTGTAATCCCAGCTACTCAGGAGGCTGAGGCAGGAGAATCGCTTGAACCTGGGAGGTGGAGGCAGCAGTGAGCAGAGATCACGCCACTGCACTCCAGCCAGGGTAACAGAGTGAGACTCCACCTCAAAAAAAAAAAAAAAAAAAAAAAAAAAAAAATTGTTAGCTCTGTTTTTCGTGGATACCATGGAATTTCCTGTATTTAGAAGTTCATGTCATCTGCAAATAGGGAAGTTTTACCTCTTCCTTTCTAATTTAGATGCCTTTTATTTCCTTTTGTTATCCAGTTACTCAAGCTAGGACCTTCTGTACAGTGTTGAATAGAATTAATGGAAGCGTGCCTCTCTTGTCCTGATCTTGAGGAAGGAAAGCATTCAGTCATTCAGTTTTTTTTTTGTTTTTTTTGTTTTGAGACAGCATCTTGCTCTGTTGCCCAGGCTGGAGTGCAGTGGTACAGTCACAACTCACAATTCCAGGCTCAAGTGATCTTCCCAGCTCAGCCTCCTACGTAGCTGGGACAACAGGGCGTGCCACCAAACCCAGCTAATTTTTGTATTTTTTTTGGAGATAGGGTTTTGCCGTGTTGCCTGGGCTGCTCTTGAACTCTTAGGCTCAAGTGATCTGCCCGCCCCAGCCTCCCAAAGTGCTGGGATTACAGATATGAGCTAAGCACTCAGCCCAGTCTTTCAATATTAATTGTAATGTAAGCTTTGGGGGTTTTGTAGATGCTCTCTATCAGCTGAAAGCTTTTCCTTCTAGTCCTTATTTATTGAGTGGTTTTCTCATGGAAGAGTGTTGGATTTTGTCAAATGGTTTTTCTGTCTGTTGAGATAATCCTGTGATTTTTGTTCTTTATTAATCTGTTTCATTGATTGACTATCATATGTTGAGCCATCACATTCCTGGGATAAATTCCACCCTTGTCATGGTGTATAATGATTTTTACATTGCTAGATTTGGTTTACTGGATTCCTTTTTAGGATTTTTGCTTCTGTATTTTTAAGAGATTTCAGTCTTTAGTTTTCTTATGATAACTTTGGTTTTATATGAGGATAACACTGGCCTCATAGAATGAGTTTTGGAAGAGTTTGTGAGGAATTGGGGTATAGTTTTTTTTCTTTTTTTCTTCTAGCTTTTATTTTAGGTTCAGGGGGTACATGTATGTACAGGTTTATTATATGAGTAAATTGCATGTCTCTATAGTTTGGTGTACAAATGATTTTGTCACCCAGGTAGTGAGCATAGTACCCAATAAGAGGTAGTTTTTTGATCGTTATTCTCCCACTCTAGAACTCATCAGTAAAGCCATCTGGCCCTGTGCTTTTGTGTGTGTGTCGGCGGTGGGTGGAGGGGGGGGTGGTTTGTTTATTAATTCGGTATCTTTTTTTCTTATAGATCTATTGAACTTTTCCATTTTTAAGTCCTCTGCAGTTTATCTTCCTAGAATTTTTTTTTTTTTTTTTTTAGACAGAGTTTCACTCTTGTTGTCCAAACTGGAGTGCAGTGGTGCGATTTCAACTTACTGCAACCTCCACTTCCTGGGTTCAAGTGATTTTCCTGCCTCAGCCTCCCAAGTAGCTGGAATTACAGGTGCCCACCACCACATCTGGCTAATTTTTTATATTCTTCATAGAGACAGGGTTTCACCATGTTGGCCAGGCTAGTCTTGAACTCCTGACCTCAACTGATCCACCCACCTTGGCCTCCCAAAGTGCTGGGATTACAGGCGTGAGCCACCGCACCCGGCTTCTTCCTAGAAATTTGTCTTTTGCATCTTGGTTATCTAATTTCTTGGCATACCATTGTTATTAGTATTCCCTTATAATCCTTATTGTTTCTGTAAGATTGTTAGTAATATTTGCTCTTTCATTTGTTAGTTTAGTGATTTGAATCTCTCCCTCTCTCTCTCTGTTTTGGTCAGCTTAGCTCAGGGTTTGTCAATTTTGTTGATCTTTTCACATAGCCAACTTTTATTTTCTTCTTATTCTTTTTATTTCCTTCTCTTTTTTTTAAATTCTCTTTTTCATTTATTTCTACTCTAATCTTTGTTATTTTCTTTTTTCTGCTTGCTTAGGTTTAGTTTGTTCTTCTTTGGTTTCTTAAGGTGGAAGTTTATGTTATTGAGTTCAGATCTTTCTATGTTTTGTTTTTGTTTTTTTCTTGAGATGGAAGTCTCACTCTGTCGCCCAGGCTGGAGTGCAGTTGTGCAATCTTGGCTCACTACAACCTCCGCCTTCCAGGCTCAAGTAGTCCTCTTACCTCAGCCTCCCAAGTACCTGGGACCACAGGCGTGTGCCACCATGCCCGGCTATTTTTTTTTATTTTTTTATTTTTTTATTTTTTGAGACAGTGTCTCACTCTGTCACTCATGCTGGTGCGATCTCAGCTCACTGCAACCTCCACCTCCTGGGTTCAAGTGATTCTCCTGTGTCAACCTCCGGAGTAGCTGGGATACAGGCATGCATCATCACACCCAGCTAATTTTTGTTTGTTTGTTTGTTTTTTTAGTAATGATGGGGTTTCACCATGTTGGCCAGGTTGGTCTCGAGCGCCTGACCTCAGGTGATCTGCCCACCTCAGCCTCCCAAAGTGCTGGGATTACAGGCGTGAGCCACCGTGCCCGGGCACCTGGCTAATTTTTGTATTTTTCTGTAGAAATGAGGTTTCATCATGTCACCTAGGGTGGTCTCGAGCTCCTGGATTACAGGCATGAGCCACTGTACTTTTTATAAAGGCATTTACAGCTACTCCCTCCCTACTTCCCTGATTGCTTTAGCTACATCCCATAAATTTTGATAGGTTGTATTTTGTTTTCATTTATATCTAAATATTTTAAAATTTCCTTTGAGATTTCTTCTTTGACGTATTTTTTATTTAGGAGTAGGTTGTTTAATTTCTACATACTTGTGAATTTCTCTAATTTCTTTATGCTATTAATTTCTAATTCCATTCTATTTTGGTCAGAGAACATACTTTACATGACTTTAGTCCTTGTATATTTATTGAAACTTGTTATATGGTATGGAGAATGTTCCATATACACTTTAGAAGAATATGTTTTCTGCTGTTGTTGGATAGAGTGTTCTGTAGATATCTGTTAGATCTAATTGATTTATAGTTTTGTTTAAGCTTTCTATTTTCTTGTTTATCTTTTATTTTTTATCTCTGTTACTGGATGTTGTGTATTGATATATATTACAGTTGAATTCTACATTTCTCCCTTAAGTTCTGCCATTTTTTGCTTTGTGTATTTTGTGGCTTTGTTGTTAGATGCATGTATGTTTATAATTGTTTCATTTTCTAGATGGATTGAGCCTATCATTGTTATAAAATATTATCCTTTGTCTTTAGTAACACTTTTTGCCTTGAATTCTATTTTGTCTGCTATTAGTTTGGCTACTCCAGCTCTCTTTTGTTACTGTTTGCATGATACCTGCACATGCATACACACACAGGCACACACACACATACAATTAAATACTATTAAATAGTAATATAATGTGGCAACTCTGGAAATCATCTTGCCTCCCTTCATTTCCAAGGTTTGCTGTTATTGCTGTTTGTTCTTTCTGCTGTTCATTTTCTGACTTTTTCGAACTAAGTCTTTTGAGTCTATGCTGTGATCTGAATGTCTGTGTTCCCTCTAAGTTCGTAGGTTGAAACTCTAACCCCCAAATTATAGTTTAGGAAGGCAATTAAGTCAAGGGTAGAGCCGTCATGAACGGGATTAGTGCCCTTATAAAAAGAAGCATGAGAAAGAAACCTCACCCCTTTCACCATGTGAGAACACAGTAAAAAGGTGCCATTCATGAGGAAGTGGGCCTTCGTCAGATATTGATTCTGCTAGTTTCTTGATTTTGGACTTTCCACTCTCAAAAACTGTGAGAAATAAATGTTATAAACTACCCAATTTATAGTATTTTGTTATAGCAACTCAAACAAACAGAGACAGTTTGTATTCTTTGTTATTTGAAGCTACTGAAATCTCTGCTTGGCTAGCTTAGTGGTCAGCTAATGAATAAACAGAGATTTCCTTAAATATTTGAAACAGTAAGTCTCTTAGCGTTTGTTAAGAGGCTCTGTGTCGACTAATACCGTTAATGCTTAGGCATGCACTTTACAACTCTGCCATAGCCTTCACTTCCTGCTGTTGCAGAGCTTCAGGGTCAGCCAGAAGTAAGAGTGTAAGACCCTTCTTAAGTCTTTCTTGGGCATGTGCACAGCCCTATGCGTGAGTGTGACCATCTTTATCCCCAGGAATGTGTCAAACCTTTTCACAGCCCTTTATAGATGCCTCATTCTCCAGCTTTTCCTTTTAATGTTTTTGGTCAGTTCTTGTTGACCAGTACTTTAGCTCACTGTTATCACCATCTCAGACAGCTGCCATGTTAAATAAATACTGCTGAATGTTTTTGATGAACACCCCTGGGGCTATAAGGCTGTTTGCAGTGAACAAGGTTTGATGAAGGTCAAATTAAGCAAACCCGGTAAATGGGGGTTTTCAGGGAACTGCTGGATAGGTCAAATAATGACATTTCTCCTGTGATGCTGTTTTTAGGGTGCTGTAAACCTGTTCCGGCCACTCCAGTGACTGCTAGGCCGCTGGTTTTCACCACGATTACAATGCTGTTGATTTTAAGGCTGGAGAGAGAGAGAGAGCTGGAGAGAGGGATGTGGGAATATGGAAAGTAAACTTTGTAAGTAAAACTTTACAAAGTTCACTGTCCTTGTTAATATTTAGCCATTTTTCTTGAGTAATTGCATCTCAGATTGTTAAAAGCCTGTGGTTAATTTCCAGAGTTACGCTAAATTTGATTTTGACAGTTTTGTCCAGTGTTGTTGTTATTATATGAAGTAGTAGCTTTTCAGAGGAGGTCTCTACTTTGCGAGTCCCACTGATGTGACTCTCAAGTCTTTTCACTTTTATTTCTTGAGTTGGAGATAAAAGAAGACAGTGTCCTGCAGAAAAGCTACAAGCTTTCCTGGGAAAATAACAGAAAGAGTGAAAGGAAGATAGAATTTGAAAATAAGGTCGGATACGTGGCTCATACCTGTAATCCCAGTACTTTGGGAGGTCCAGTACTTTGGGTGGATTGATTGAGTCCAGGAGTTCCAGACTAGCCTGGGCAACACAGCAAAACCCCATCTCTACAAAAAATACAAAAATTAGCTGGGCATGGTGGCATGTGCCTGTAGTCCCACTACTAGGGAGGCTGAGGTGAGATAATCACTTGAGCCCAGGAGGTTGAGGGTGCAGTGAGCTGTGATCGCGCCACTGCACTCCAGCCTGGGAAACAGAACAAGATACTATCTCAAAAAAAGAAAGAAAGAAAAGAAGCATAGAGTAGTCAGTAATTGTGTGGGCAAATTATTCCTAAGATTAGTAGTGTTGGGTAGCCTGACATTCGTATTAGGGCAGGTCAAAAATGAAATGGTCAACTCTGTTGATAATAGGAAAAGAGGAAAATAAATGTCTTAGCTTCCTATACAATATCCTGTTCTGCTTTCAGCCCTTCATCTTTCCTCAGTCTTGCTCTGTCATAGTTCTCTGTCTTACCTATGCCTTGCATTGTACTTCATCCATTTTCCAGGGCCCATCTTGAATGTTGTGAATTTTTTGTCTTCTCACTCTAGAAGAATTAGCCTTGCCCTTCTCTGTTCTCCCGAGGCAGTCTGCTCACTTGCCATAATGTACCTAATTTACTTAAATATGACTCTGTCTCTCTGATGGGTAGCAAAGTTCTCATCAAGAGCAAGGACTGGGTGTTACTTTTCTGTTTCTAGGTGCTAACTCAGTACATGGCATCCAGACCCAAATAAAGTGATCATGGAATATTCACCAAGATAGACCATATCTTGAGTCATCAAACAAACTTCAGCTCATGTGAAAATGAAGTCATATAGGGTATGTTTTCTGACCATATGGAACTACAAACTAGAAATCCATAACAGGACAATAGTAAAATATCTAGACACTTGGAAATTAAACAACACACTTATAAATAATTCACTGGTTAAAGAGGAAATCTTAAAGGAAATTTTTTAAAAATATGTAGAACTGAATGAAAATGAAAGCACAACATATTAAAATATGTGAGATGTCGCTAAAGCAGTACCGAGGAAAATTTATAGCTCCAAGTGCTTACATTAAAAAGAAAAAAGATCTCAGCAGTGAGCTATGTTTTTACCTTAGGAATTTAGATAAAGAAGAGCAAGACTGGGCATGATGGCTTATGCCTCTAATCCCAGCACTTTGGAAGGCCTAGGCGGGTGGATCACTTGAGGCCAGGAGTTAGAGACCTGCCTGACCAACATGGTGAAACCTCGTCTCTACTAAAAAAATAAAAACAAAAAACCCCAAAGTTAGCTGAGTGTGGTGGCTTGTGCCAGTAGTCCCAGCTACTCAGGAGGGTAAAGCAGGAGAATTGCTTGAACCTGGGAGGTAGAGGTTGCAGTGAGCCAAGATTGTGCCACTGCACTCCAGTCTGGGCAACAGAGTGAGACTTTCTCTCAAAAAAAAAAAAAAAAAAAAAGCACGATAAGCCCAAAGTAAGCAGGAAGGAAGAAAATATAAAGGTAAGCACTTAAGTCAATAAAATTGGAAATTGGAAAACGGTAGAGAAAATCGGTGAAACAAAAAGCTGGTTCTTTTTTTTAAAAAACTTTGACTTAATTTTTAAAAGAGACAGGATCTCACTGTGTTGCCCAGGCTGTTCTTGAACTCCTGGACTCAAGCAGTCCACCTGCCTCAGCCTCCCAAAGTGCTGGGATTATAGGCATGAGCCACCATTCCCAGCCAAAAGCTTGTTCTTGAAAAAAATTAATGAAACTGATAAGCCTTTAGCAAGATTGATGGATAAACGGAAGACACACATCACATTAGAAGTGATATGGGACATCACTACAGATACTGCAGCCATTTAAAGGATAATAAGGAAGATACAAATGGTTTTTCAAGAAGTTAATAATTCAACATCTTAGAAGAGATGAGTCAAAGACTACGAACTTTCATCATTCAACCATGTCACATAGACAATCTGAATAGTCACAAAGCTATTAAAAATGTTGAATTCATAATTTAAAAGCTCACAGAAAGGAAATCTTCAAGCCCAGATGGTTTCACTGGAGAATTCTAGAAAGCATTTAAAGAAGAATTAACAGCAATTTTTACACAATCTTTGCTTGAAAATACAATAGGAGAGAACATTTCCCATCTGATTTTATGAAGCCTGATACCCAAACCAGACAGAGATCATATCACAAAGAAAACTGTGGACCAATATCCCTCCTGAGCTCAGATGCAGAAGTATTCAGCAAAATTTTAGCTAATCAAATCCAGCAATGTATAAAAAGAATTCTATTGCTATTACAGAAGTGTCTAAAAAAAAGTGTTCTAAACTATGACCTAGTATGATTTATTCCAGGCATTCAAGACTGGTTCAACATTCAAAACCAATTAATGTATCGTGTACAAATTAATTTAAAGTGGATCGTAGACCTGAATGTAAGGGCTAAAACTAGAAATCTCTTAGGAGAAAACAAAAGAGTAAACCTTATTGACCTTGGATTGGCCAAGGAAGAAGTGACAAAATAAAAAAATAGATAACTTGGACTTCATCAAAATAAAAAATTTTGTGCTTTGAAGGACACCATCAAGAAAGTGAAAGCATAACCCTCATGGGAAAAATTGTTTTGCAAATTATGTAGGTTAATATATCTAGAATACATAAAGAACTCCTACAACTTAACAATAAAAAAGACAAACAATTTTAAAATGGGCAAGAATTTTAAGACACACAAATGGTCACTAAGCATATAAAAAAAAGCTCAGCATCATTGATCATTACAAAAATGCAAATCAAAACCACAATGAGATACCACTGTACATTCACTAGGATGGCTGTAATTTAAAAAAATACAGATAACAAGTGTTGGTGAGGATGTAGTGAAATTGGAACCCTCTTATACTGCTGGTGAGAATATAAAATGGTGCAGCCATTTTGGAAAATAGTCTGGCAGCTCCTCAAAGGGTTAAACATAGAGTTACCATATGACCTAGCAATTTTACTCCTGGAGAATTGAAAACATAGCCACACAAAAACTTGTACATGAATTATTATTATTATTTTTTAAGGTGGAGTCTTGCTCTGTCACCAGGCTGGAGTGCAGTGGTGCGATCTCGGCTCACTGCAACCTCCGCCTCCCTGCAACCTCCGCCTCCCAGGTTCAAGCAATTCTCCTGCCTCAGCCTCCCAAGTAGCTGGGACTACAGGTGCGCACCACCATGCCCAGCTATTTTTTGTATTTTTAGTAGAGACAGGGTTTCACCATGTTGGCCAGGATGGTCTTGATCTCTTGACCTCGTGATCTGCCCACCTCGGCCTCCCAAAGTGCTAGGATTACAGGCGTGAGCCACTGCGCCTGAATGTTTATATCAGGATTATTTAAAAAATGGAAACAGGCCAGGCTTAGTGGCTAAAGTGAGGCAGAGGGAGGAGGATTGCTTGAGGCCAGGAGATCGAGACCAGCCTGGGCAACATAATAAGATCCTTTCTTTATTTTTAAAAAGGCCCAGCACTTTGGAAGGCCGAGGCAGGTGGATCACTTCAGGTCAGGAGTTGGAGACCAGCCTGGCCAACATGGTGAAACTCCGTCTCTACCAAAAATACAAAAACAATTACCTGGGTCTGGTGGTGTGTGCCTGTAATCCCAGCTACTGTGGAAGCTGAGGTGGGAGAATCACTTGAACCTGGGAGGCGGAGGTTGCAGTGAGCTGAGATCGCGCCATAGCACTCCGGCCTGGGCGACAGAGCAAGACTCTGTCTCAAAAAAAAGTGGAGGGGGAGGGAGGGAAACAACCCAATCAGCTGTTGAATGTATAAACAAAGTGTTTCCGCTCTGTGTGGAGAAGGGAAAACATGGAGTGATTGCCATGGGTATGGAGTTTCTTTTCCTGGGTAATGAAAATATTCTAAAATTAGGTAGGGATAATGATTATACAACTCTGTACATATTCTAAAAACTTGTGAATTGTATGCTATAAAATGATAAATTTTATGGTATGTAACTTTTTTCTCAATAACAGAACAGAATAGAGAATCCAGAATTAGATCCACACAAATATGCCTGACTGATTTTTAACAGAGGAGCAAACGCAGTTCAATGTAGGAAGGATAGCCTTTCATAAAATGGCATTAGAGGAATTTGCCATACATAGGCAAATAAATGAACTTCGATCTAAACCTCATGCCTTATGCAAAAGTTAACTCAAAATGGGTCATGGGCTTAAGTATAAAATGTAAAAGTATAAAACTTAATAGAAATGAGCATAGAAGAGTACTTACAGGATGTAGGACTAGAGAAAGAGTTCTTAGACTTTGACATAGTACAGTCCACAAAAGAAGAGGTTGGTAAATTGGATCTCATCAGAATTAAAAACTTTCTGTCTATGAAAGATGCTGTTAAGAAAAGAAAAAGATGAGCTGCAGAAAATTCTTTCTGCAGCTGGGAGAAAATATTTGTAAACCACATATCCAACAAGAGACTAGTATCTAGAGTACGTAAAGAACCTTTAAAACCAAAGCAATCCAATTAGAAAATGGACAGAAGACATACACTGAAGAGGATATACAAATGGCAAACAAGCAAATTAAAAAATGTTTAACATCATGACCCATTCGAGAATGCAAATTAAATTCACAATATCAGTACACATCAATCAGAATGTCTAAAGTAAAATAATGAAAAGGCCAAATTGGCAAGAAGTTCTAAGCAATACCAAGTGCTGGCGAGGGTGCAGAGAAAGTGGATCACTCAAATGTTGCCGGTGGAAATGTAAAATGGCACAACTACTCTGGAAACACTTTGGCAGTTTCTTAAAAAACTAAACACAACCCGGTAATTGCACTCCTGGGCATTTATCCCAGAAAAATGAAAACCTACATTCTCAAAAAAACCTGTACATGAATTTCTATAGCAGTTTTACATAGAATAGCCCAAATACTAGAAACAGCCCAGATGTCCTTCAGCAGATGAATGGTTAAGCAAATTGTGGTACATCCATATTACTGAATGGTACTTGGCAACAAAAGAGTGAACTGTTGATACGCGCAACAGCTTGGATGGATCTTCAGTCTCAAGGGTTACATACATACTGTATGATTCTATTTAATCTTTTTGAAAGTACAATTTTAAAAAGTCAGCTGAGTTTAAGATTCAGAAAAGGCAAATTTTAGAACTGTAGAACAGATTCGTAGTTGCCAAGATTGAGGGAGGCAGGACAGGAAGAAATTGGGTGCAATTGAGGGATCCTTGAGACAATAGTAGTGTTCATTATCTTGATTGAGTGGTATTTACATGAACCTACATATGTAATAAAATTGAATAGAACTTATACACCCAAATGAGTATGAGTAAGTGAGAAATCTAAATAAGATTGGTGCATGGTATCAATGTCAATATCCTGGTTTTGATATTGTACTACAGTTTTGTATGATTTTACCATTGGTAACTGGGTAAAGGGCACACAACATCTTTATTATTTCTTATACTTGCATTTTAATCTACAATTATTGCAACATAAAAGATTCTAAAAAATTTAAAAGGAACCAGATTAATAAAGATGGGAAAGTAATATAATGTGAGGCACTTGGAAACTTTAGAGCAGGTGAAGTTTGAACTCGGCTTTGAAGGAGGAATAGGATTTTAGTATGCTTTTGTCTTATTTTTTAAAAAGGGGCTGAGCACGGTGGCTCACGCCTGTAATCTCAAAACTTTGGGAGACTGAGACAGGAAGATTGCTTGAATGCAGGAGTTCGAGACCAGCCTGGGCAACATGATGAGACCCTCATCTTTACAAAAAATTTAAAAAAAAATTAGCCAGATGTGGTGGTGCATGCCTGTGGTTCCAGCTATTCAGGAGGCTGAGATGGGAGGATCACCTGAGCTCAGAAGGTCAAGGCTGCAGTGAGCTTTGATCATGCCACTGCATTCCAGCCTGGGCAACAGAGTGAGACCCTGTCTCAAAATAGGAAAAGAGAAAGCAGTTAACATGGTTACCTCATGCTCTGAGAAAACCTCTCATTTGGGGGATATGCCTACGTGGTCCTTGAATTGCGTCAGTAACTATAGACCAAGGTGAAATTCAGAAGACTGATATTTTGCTTTAAAGAACATGAACGACGCAATTTTTGGATTGGGAAAGATGAGTAAAATTTGGATATTTGGTGCCTAGGTTCTCAAAAGGAGATGAGATGAGAGAGAGAGAGAAAGAAAAGAAGAAAGAGAGAGGAAGAGAGGAAGGAAGGAAGAAAGGAAGAAAGAGAAAGAAAGAGAGAAAGAAAGAAGGCAGGCCTGGCATTCAGGGAAGAAGTCTAGATTACAGATACCTGTTTAGGTGCCTGAAGGTAGTAGTTATGGGCACCAAAGTGAATGAGTATACATAGGGTGAGCATATAATCTGATGAGGGAAGAGGACCAAGGATAGACTGTGCAGAGCTCCAGAATGTAAAGGGTGGAAGGAAATTTCTTAGGAAAAGGTGGTGTTGGGGGCACAGAAAGGCAGATATTAGAAGAGTTAAAGAAAAGACAAAGGCAAAGTTGGTGACAAGTTCCAAACAAGGGTGAGTTACCCTGTGCTCTGCTGCAGTGAGGTCAGCTGGGACAAAGCTAGAACAGAAGTCACTGTGTTTAGCCATGAAGCTCTTTTCTTTGTCCTTTGGATATCTCAAGAGTCATGTCAGTGCAGTGAGTGGAGCGAAAGCCAGATTATAGTCAACTGAGGAGGTGAAAAAGTGGGGATCCTAAACGTAAACATCTCTTTTAAGGAGATTTGCTTTGTAGAGGAAGTGAGAGGGAGCTTGAAAGAAGCAGGGTCCTGAAGATATTTGTGCAAATTGGAGAGATTTGAGCTTGCTGGCAAGTGGTGGGTGAGGAGCCAGTGGGCGACATACACATTTTTGGACTCCTTTTTGGAAATTGCCTTCAGAGCCTGAGGCACATTTTCAACAATGGCAAATCTTCATCTTCGAGGGTGGATTTAATTTTTGGAAGCAGCCAAGTTAATTCAGAGCCAAGGGTGGTAAATCAGGTGGGTGATCAAGCTGGATAACACAACTTCAAAAAAATTATAATTATAAAGTAGTAACACTGATTTTCTTGTGAAGCTCATGAATTGGCTTAGAAAGTAATCCTTAAAAAATCACAAGAACCATTTGAGCAGTTGTAGCATTCTCTGAATAGTAGGTGTATGGATTTGTAACTTTGAGGACACTCATTTGTGTGGAAGTTCTATTATATATGAAGAAATTGGCCTAGTTACATTGTGTTTACTCCTAGTGCTCAAATGTAAAGTTGCCGTGTAGTCTTTTTGCCTGAGAGGTGACTTAGTGGAGTTATAAGTTTATATATGGGAGAATCAAGAGTTTCAAATTGCGATTGTTTAAACAGTTCTGTGGTCTTACAGATGTAATTAGAATTCCTAGGATAGGAGTGTTCCCACAAGCATAACAGTACTTTAAATGTGTGTTCAGTTATCCCTTTCTATAGTCATATTTCATCGTTTCTTTTTGAAATAGAGTTATTTTGAAAATATTAAGTCGCTACTCTAATCTTGAATGTCTGTCAGACCTGAGACAGAGCTGGGCACATAGTAGGCACTCACCGAACATCCCTCTCCTGTCTTCTCTACCCTAGTGTTTGTTATATACCAGGGGTCACACTAAGAGAAAAATCAGTTCATAGCTAGTAGATCATCTTCCATGGTGTTTGGCCAAAAATATCCAGCATAAAGAAAACAAATGTGTACAGAAGTTTGATGTTTTTACTTATCTTTGTTGTTAATGGGGTATATATTTATATACCAAAAGATATTTTTGAAGGCTTATGTTATACCTTTATATACATATGTATCATCTCCTTTAATCATTGAAATAACCTTGTGAAACTTGTCCTTATTTTTCAGATAAAGAAACTGTGGCTCTGAGTAGTAATCTCTTGCCTGAGGTCACATGACTGAGGGGGAAGAACTGGGACTTGATTTCAGGTCTGCAGTTTTGGAATCTCTAACTCACGGTCCTCATATGTCTCCACCTTCTTAAACCTATGCCCTTAATTAAAAAAAAAAAAAAGTTGATCAAAAAAATAAATCAGAAGCACTTCATACTTCCCCCTTCCTCATACTGAGAAAATAGAAGTTAGAGCCTGTCTTCTTTAAGCTCCTACTGGCTAAAAGACTTGATAGCGTTGTACTTTATGTCATTCTAATTACCAAAGCAATAGTTTTTAAACTTCTAGAAAGTCGCGGCACCCTCCCTCTGCCTCCCCACACCTGGAGCTCTCTGAGCTCCCCCAGGGGGCAGTGTGGAAGTGGTGACTGTAATGTCCTGTCGTAGCTTTCGATAATGATAAAGTGTTAGAGAAAGCCAGGACGAGTTAGCCATTCTAGGAAACTTTCCACAGCTGTTGCATTAATTAAGACTTTTTTGGTCCCAAGTAACAGAAACCACTGGAACTCACTTAAGCAGAAAGGGGAATTTGTTTTAAGGATGCTGTGGTGTCTCCCAGAATCCAAGGGCAGGGAACCAGGGACTGCAGTGAGGCAAGAAACCCAGAAAGACTTCTTTCTTCCTCTCTGCCTCTCCTACTTCACACACTGGCTTCCTTCCTCCCCTTCACTCAGACTAGCTCCTTTGCTTCCTCCTCCTTAGTGGGATGGCTGCTATCTACAGCTACCAAGGTGCTCTCCGGGCCCATCCAACCAAAGGGAGACAGATTTCTCTCTTTCCTCCCTGCACACTCCTTCCTTGTTTCCCATCCTTTGTCCCAATTTCCAAATTCTAGGCAAGGATCAGATTATTCCGTTTTGACTTTACATGCTAGTTTGGGTGAGTGAATGTAAGGACAGACAACCTAATGTGACTAGCACAGCTGCATTCACTTCTACCTTTGGGAGTTTTAAATGCTGCTATCACAGGAGTGAAATACAAGAACATAGGTTTTAGAGGCATATTCTGCCACTTACTAGGTATATAATCTTGGGCAAGTTTTAGCTCCCGTGAGCCCTACTTTCTTTAATAAAAGGGATATACAGATAATGTCTTTCTCATGAGGTTGTGGCAGAGTTTAATGTAATAACAGGTGTAGTGCTTAGCACAGGGTCTAGCATACATTATGCTTGATAAAATATTGCCCCTTTATTTCTGATGATTATTAAGGCACATTGCCTTAACAAAAAGATGTTTAAGTCATATGAGGAGTAAAAATTTTAAACTGCCTTTTGGTTCAAATTTCTGCTTCCTCTTGCCTCTTTTATGTCCCCATTTCATCTATCATTGGATATTAATATATTCATAATCCAAAGGACTTTGGTTCTAAGAAACCCCCAAAATTCTCTAGGAAATAGTTGGAGGTCCCAAGATATCACCCAAAGTAGTTTCACAAATAATGTTGGTACATAGACTATTAGGTGAAAAACATTCATGGCTCTACTAGCCTTTTTTTCCAGTGATTGGAATTGGAAGACCCCAATTAAAGATTCAATTCACGGCGAGGCCCAGCAGTTTGGGAGGCCAAGGCAGGCGGATCACTTGAGACCAGGAGTTCAAGACCAGCCTGGCCAACACGGCAAAACCCTGTCTCTATTTAAAAATACAAAAATTAGCTGGGCGTGGTGGTGCTCACCTGTAGTCCCAGCTACTTGGGAGGCTGAGGCATGAGAATTGCTTGAACCTGGGAAGCAGAGGTTGTAGTGAGCCGGGATCGTACCACTGAACTCCAGCCTGGGTGACAGAGTAAGACTCTGTCTCAAAAGAAAAAGAAAAAGAAAAAAGATTCAATTTAGTAAATATTTATTATCTCTACTATATATATCTTAGTATATATTAATAGGAATGTATCTTGCAAATATTAATGTATATAGATATGTATGCTGCTTCTATGTATGTGTGTATACACGCTAATATTTGCAAGATACTGAAATAGATATTGTTGGAATTAAAACTATGTATAATATATATTTACATAAATAATTGAGAGAAACAGTCCTTTCCTTTAAAAAGAGTAAAGTCTAGAAGAAAATACTGTGAATCTACAAAAATCATGAATTCAGGGCGTTTTGGCAGAACTGGTTTACCAAGGTCCCATGTTAATGAAGCTAAGTCACATTAAGTAAGAATGGAGAGATAGTTTGAAGCGAAATCATGGAGGATACTGGATGCCAAGCTGAGGATTATAGTTCAAAGATAGCTAGAAGCCAGTGAAGGCTTTTGAGAAGGAGAGTATAATGTAATTGTACGTTCTAAGAATTGACTTTGTCCTAATAGCCAAGTGGTAAAGGACTTGAAAGGCAGGAAAGAAAGAGAGGAGACTGGAGTCCATTTGAAGAGAGCTGCTTTAGTAGGAATGGAAAGTGGGCTTTATGAATTTAGGGCCAGTCCAGGGCTTGGTAAGGACTGGGCTGTGGGAGTTGGGCTGAGGTAGAGAGTGTGTGCTGGGTGACCCACAACCTGGAAGCACAGGAGGAGGTGTAGGTTGCATGAGGGGTCACTTGGGACTCCTCTCCTGAAGTTGGTGGGAGTAGAGAAGTAGCACTCCATGCTTCACTATGTTCCAATTCTTGATTTGGAAACTCTCTGAAACAAACAGTTATTATGAGCATATTTTTGACCTAGAATCTAAGTATTTAATATTAAAATCAGCCAGGAAGTCATTTTCAGCCTGCTTTTTAAAAACAAAACAAAAAACTATAGAACAAGCTCTGAATGATACAACAGAGTTTTGGCCCAAAATGAGTACTTAAAAGACATATAATTCTAAGCTTGGCTTTCTCCATTAGAAGGAAATTCATACTTTCTTCTGTTAAAAATTACAAAGTCATACTCAATTTAATAATAGAATCCCCGATTATCCTGAAATACAGCTGAAATTTGTTTTGTTTTGTTTTTGAGACACTGTAACTGCCCAATGGGTTCTTCTTGCCCACTGCCCAGATAGAGCCAATTAGTCAAGACAGGGGAATTACAATAGAGAAAGAGTTTAATACATGTGGAGCTGGCTAAAACAGGTAGAGTTTTATTATTTCTCAAATCAGCCTCCCTGAAAATTCAGAGGCTAGGGTTTTTAAAAGATAGTTTGGTGGGCAGGGGCTAGGGAATGGGGAATGCTGGTTGGTTGGGTTGGGGATGAAATCATAGGGAGTTGAAGCTGTCCTCTTGTCTTGAGTCAGTTCCTGGGGTGGGGTGCGGTGGGGTGGGGTGGGGTGGGGGTGGTGGGTGGGGGTGCCACAAGACCAGGTGAGCCAGTTTACAGTTCTTTTTATTTTAAATAGAGATGGTGTCTTGCTGTGTTGCCTAGGCTGGTCTTGAATTCCTGGGCTCAAGCTGTTCTCCTGTATCAGCCTCCCAAAGTGCTAGGATTACAGGGATGAACCCCCATGCCCTGCCTTGAACACGAGCCTTAAGTTTGATAATAATAATGTTATCCATAGGAGCAATTGAGAGGTGGGGAATCTTGTGGCTCCTGGCTGCATATCTCTTAAACCATTATTTTAAATCTTGCTAATTTATTAGTTTTATGAAGGCAGTCTAGTCCCCAGGCAAGGGGGGAGTTTGTTTTGGGGAGAGGCTTTTATCATCTTTGTTTTAAAGTTAAAGTATGAATTAAATTCCTCCTAAAGTTAGTTCGGCCTATGCCCAGGAATGAACAAGGGCAGCTTGGAGGTTAAAGGCAAGATGGAATCTGTTAGGTCAGATTTCTTTTATTGTCAAACTTTTCTCACTATTAGAATTTTTATAATTATAAATTTTATACTATTATACAGGGTCTTGCTCTGTCACCCAGGTTGGAGTGCAGTGGTACAGTCATAGCTCACTACAACCTTGAACTCCTGGGCTCAAGTGATCCTCCCTCCTTGGCCTCCAAGCACTGGGATTACAGGCGTGAACCAATGTGCCTGGCCTGGTATTTTAAACATATATTCATGTTATTATTCTTTATTTTCAGCAGCAAATTTATTTAATTGTTTGTATGGATTTTGTACACAAGTTGCTTATCTCTCTAAACTGAGACTCTAGTAAATAATCTCAATATTTTATAAAACGGTGCCAGGCCTGTTAAGGCCTATTATGCATCATTTATGATGCTTCAACAATAGTATCTTTCCACATCATCATCTTAATAAAAAACATTCATTTTGAGAATACATTTTCCAGGCAGTTCCTTTGCCTCCAGGGGGAATATTTTGAGGCCTCCCAGTGACCATAGGATTAAAAGACTTGACAGGAAAGCCCTAGAATTCTTGAAGAGCAAGGCTTGAAAGATTCATTGTTGTAGACTCTCCCTTTGAAAGAGACCACTTTATCTTGCTCCTAAACATCTACAGGACAGACATAGCATTTTCTGAAAAGAAATTCTGGGTAATGTAGGAGAACAAATGTAGGTAGGTAATCTAGTATGGGTAGTGTGTAATGTGAAGAATGATAGTTCCATTTTTATGGTTGCCATAACAATCATACAGTTGTACAAAAAATGTGTATAGCTTTTATAGAAGGGAGCTGGCACCATTGTAATGCTTCTTCTCATATCAGAACAACTGTTTTCAGATCTGAAAAATAGGGGTGGCTTAACCCTTCCCCAGTTAGCTCAGCATGTTCCCTGAGAAGTCTCTTTGGAGCTCCAGGGCTGTCGAAATGCATTCACCACTTGCATTTGCATTTTAGCCTGATAAATGGATTGAGAATTAAGGATGATGATCCTTTCAACAGCAGGTTCTGAATTCCTAACTTGGGAATTCAAAGGATGAGAAAAGAAATACATTGTTCCTCAAATAGAAATCTAGGAGAGATGTCTAGACATAGTAAATTCCTTGACTTTGTGACTCTTCTTAATTCTGTCCACTAGAATTTAAATCCATTAAATGCTGTCATTTACCCCACTGTGCTTAGTCTCAGATAAAGTCATATTAAAATTTGGTTACAATTTCTGTTTTATTTTTACATATTAACTATGTCACTTCTGGAAATCAAGAAGCAAATTTTAAGCGTAGTATATTTAAGTGAAAATATATTCACATATATTCTTTCTTTCACTATCGTTTTCCTATTTTTATATGTCCTTTCCTAAGGAAAGTACTTGGGACTTGACTTTCTCAGTCATACTAAGGAGTATCTACTGTGAAGAAACTATATCAGAACTCTGGATGGAGGTTTTCAGGTTGAGGATGGGAAGTTTTCAGGTTTGGATGGGGTGCCTAAAATGAAGTCATTGTCAACCTAGTCAACCACAGAGAAACTTTTTCTTGTAGAGATTTGGGATAAGTTATTACTTTTGCCAAAATACATCCAGAGTTTTTAAATCTTAAGATAAAGTCTGGAATTCTGGCTGGGCGCGGTGGCTCGAGCCTGTAATTCCAGCACTTTGGGAGGCTGAGGCAGGCAGATTATGAGGTCAGGAGATTGAGACCATCCTGGCCAACATGGCGAAACCCCGTCTCTACAAAAATATAAAAATTAGCTAGGTGTGGTGGCACGTGCTCCTAGCTACTTGGCAGGCTGAGGCAGGAGAATCGCTTGAACCCGGGAGGTGGAGGTTGCAGTGAGCGGAGACCGCACCACTGCACTCCAGCCTGGGTGACAGAGTGAGACTCCATCTCATTAAAAAAAAAAAAAAAGAAAAGTCTGGAATTAAGGGTAGAAGTAGGGGAGATTTCAACTCTCATTGAAATAGAACTTGGTCTAATTGACTTATTTGGTGAATTCCTGTCCCTTTGAGTCATAGCTCTGCAGTTCTGTGACCTTGGGCTTCTTTGACCTTGAGCAAGTTACTTAATCCTTCTGGGCCTCAGTTTCCCCACCCACAAAGTGAGAGTAAAAATAACACCCACCATTGTTACAATTCTATCCCCTTTTAAGGGCCATCTCTAGGAAATAGAGAAAAAAAAGTGTTTTTAATGAGAATAAGATTTCTCGTATGTTGAAGACCTCTCCTATGTTTATAAAATCTGAGAAGATTTTATAGATTGTATAGAACTTTTTATACTTTAACTCTTAACACTTTATATTTAGGGGCTTAGGTATTTGATCCTTCTGTGGTATTATTTCCTGGAAGCTTACAGCCCCTTTGTTTTGTTTGATTTTAAAACTTAATTTGTATTAATTAGTGTTCTCATAGGCTGTTTTAAAGTAACTGCAATCTGATATTTTAAATCTGGATTATAGGTAAACTACTACCAGAGATAAAAGAAGAAAGAGATGTTCAGAGAGAGCTTCGGATAGAGAGACTTTCTGGCCTGGTGGGACTCGGCTGCCCTCATTGCACCCTTAGGCATGGAAAGCTGCATTCTGAACACCAGCAAGCCTAGCTATAAATCTTCTTGGACAGGAAATAAAAGAGTCAGAGACCAAGCCATCTCTGCCCTGCATACAAACTCTCTTGGTTGAGTTGTGTCCAGTAGTTCAGTGCTTTCAGGTAAACTAACTTGGTGGATTCCGGGCCTTTGCCCAAGTTCTTCTTCCCCAGATAGCCCAGGCGTTACTTCTGCACCTCCTTTGAGTCGTCTTCACATGCTATCTTCTCAGTGAAGCCTACCCTGTATATCCTATTCATAATTGTAATCAGTACTTTCAGTGCCCCTTACTGCATTCTAATGTTTCTTTTTTTTTCCTCCATAGCAATGAATTTCAGTACTGTTTATTTTCTGTCTCCTCCCCGTGGAAATCTTTGTCTGTTCTCAAATGTGTCCCAAACCCCGAAAGCAGTAGATAGCCACTAAATATTTGTTGGGTGTAGCATTTCTTGTCTTTCTCTTGACCTCTGATATCTTCTTCACATTGATGTTCTACTGGTTCCTACAACTTGGACTTGTTCTTGACACTAAGTAAGTGAAAATTTATGAAAAAGGCTACAATTATTCACAGTTATAAACAGTTTAGAAAAGAAAGGAATGGGCATATTTCTTGAAAAAAGTCATGTTTGAAGAGCTGTATGGTATCAGAGGGAGTCAGCTAATTCTTTGTGGCCATGAAGGGCCTGAATTTTGAAGTTTCTCGGAGTCAGATTTCAATTCAGTATGTAAAGGCGATTCCTAACAGGTAGAGCTATCTAATTATTGCCTAATGATGCAGTGAACTCTTCCTCTCACCTCCCCATCCCAGCTTTCAAGATGTGGGTTTATCTGTGTGCTTGGTTTTTGTTTGGGGGCATTCAGAGGATAAGATTTGGAGTAGGGTAACCTTCCAATTTGATTATTCTGTGATTCTGGTCCCTGAACTGATACAGAGTGATTTCTAGGATTTATTATTAAGTGCAAAAAGCAAAATGAAGAGAGAAGTAGTAGTATTTGATTATTTGTGTAAGAAAGAAGAGAAAATGAGAAAAATGTATCTATCTATATATGTATGAAAAAGGAAAACAAACACAGAAAGGGTAAACCAGAAAATGATGAAAATAATTATTTATAGGGGAGAGGGAAGAGCTGGGGGAATGATAGAGATGGGAATGAGACTTCTTTTGAGTATGCTAACTTTTGAACCATTTAAAGTTTTAAATATTCAGTAATATAATCTAAAAGGTGGTAAAAGCAAAATTTCTAAAATTGAAATCAAGCAAAAACAAATGGGCCTAATGTTTTTCAAATGTATAGCATCAGCACCTACAGAAAAAAGAATTCAAGTAACTTTTAAGCACTCGAACTATATACCCATAGTGAGTATATTCTAAGGATAAACCACCAAAGAAGTCAAACTTAATAGGTTTGTTGTTGTGAGTGGTGTTGGCGTTGTAATTCTGAAACAGTTTTGAATATCAAGGCCATTGGGAACTGGAAAAGGAAAGATATAAATATGGAATGGGGGAGATAAGAACTTTATGGTATTAGATTTCAGTTGGGGATGTCAATATGAACTCATGATTTTTAAACAGCATTTAGGTTGAACCACATGAAATTGCCAGTTTTTAGGCCACAAATAGTCAAATATTAACAATTTCATGTGATTCAACCCAACATTTTCTAACTCTGCTAGCTGAAAGGGCCTGGAGGCAATGAGCATATCTTATGCCCCATCCTGGTTTCTAAATGCCATTCCCACCAGAAGGAATCTGGGCTCCTTAGGGAAGTCGGTAATTATAAACCTGGGGCAGGGATTGTACAGCTTGTGAGACTTGCCACAGGGATATAGAGGCTCACTTGAAAGGGCTCCCACCAGCCTAATTTGGGAAAATTTATGTATCAAAAAGAATAGTAGTGGTAGTCGTGGTAATGGATTATAACACAGTGAATTTTTTTAAAAAATCAATGAGTTTGTAATGACACTAAAAAAAAAAATTGGGGGCAGGAAAAAACTTCTTTTAATAGAAGATAGCCAGCAAATGTAGGAGATATTATAGGATTAGCAAACATTTTATAATTTACAAGGCTATGATTCATTCAGGCAAAAGTCAAGTCATCTAGATGCTGAAACCATTGACCAAAAGGTTTTTTTTTGAGATGGAGTCTTGTCTGTTGACCAGGCTGGAGTGCAGTGGCACGATCTCAACTCACTGCAAACTCCGCCTCCTGGGTTCAAGCAATTCTCCTGGCTCAGCTTCCCGAGTAGCTGGGATTACAGGTGTCGACCACCATGCCTGGCTATTTTTAGAAGAGACGGAGTTTCACCATGTTGGCCAGGCTGGCCTCGAACTTCTGACCTCAGGTGATTTGCCCACCTCGGCCTCCCAAAGTGCTGGGATTACAGGCGTGAGCCACCGTGCCTGGCCCCAAAAAGGTTTTTGAGAGCAGGATATTCACATGATCTCTAAGTCTCATTCTGTAGGTTTCTTATTATTTACAAAGGGTAAAAGGTAGCCTTAACATACACAATTCTAGCTATTAGCACCTTAACCAAGTAATCCAACCTGGCAGCCTAACATTTTGTGCCTTCTGAAGGTATGCACATCATCACCTGTGAAAATTTGAGGCCAGAATGTTCACCATGAATCTAGTCAAGCCTTTTTACCCAACTTTCCATTTATAGGAAATGCAGAGGAGATGAATTTTGTCACATTTGATTTATTTCTGTCTATCCCTTTCTTCCTCCTTCTGTGAGGAAACAATCTAATAAATCCAGAACATAAGACGCTTTACAAGACAACTGACCTGGACTCTTCAGAATAAAAAAGCAACGTTATATTTGAAAAACAAAAGATAGTTGAGCAAGAAACAGGCTAAAGAGACATAACTACCAAATACATTGTGGAAACTTTGATTAGATCCTGGATCAGGAGGAAAACTAAAAGCAAAAGAGACTTTTTGGGAATAGTCAAAGACATTTAAACGTGGTCTATGAATTGGGTGATATGAAAGTATTAATCTTGACTGTGGTGTTAGTGTTGTGGTTCTATGGAAGAATGCCCTTAGTTTTGGACAATGCATGTTAAAGTATGGAGAGGGAAAGTATCACCATCTCTGTGACATACTTCTTGGTAATTCAGAGGTCAAAAATAAACACATGAAACAACTAGCTAGACACAGGAAGGGAGGGATGGAAGGAGGAAAAAAGATAAAGCCAATATGGCAAAATGTTGAAATTTGATGAATCTTGATGAAGGGTATATGGATGTTCATTTTACTATTCTTTCAACTTTCCTGAAAGTTTAACATTCTTCAAATGAAAATTAAGGGGAAGAAAATGAATTTGAACATATTTTCTGGGTTTAAACCATGGCTTTCCTGGCCCATCCCTTGATCTCTGGCTCCCACAGTTCCAGACCCATCCTGTCCTTTGTCCTCTGCTTCAGGATGTTGTTTTTTTAAAGTATAAAAAGAGGCGTGATGGCTCACGCTTGTAATCCCAGCATTTTGGGAGGCCAAGGTGGGCGGATCACGAGGTCAAGAGATTGAGACCATCCTGGCCAACATGGTGAAACCCCATCTCTACTAAAAAATGCAAAAATTAGCTGAGTGTGGTGGCACGCACCTGTAGTCCCAGCTACTTGGGAGGCTGTGGCAGGAGAATCGCTTGAACCTGGGAGGCAGAGGTTGCAGTGAGCAGAGATTGCGCCACTGCACTCCAGCCTGGCGACAGAGCAAGATTCCATCTCAAAAACAAACAAACAGAAAAAAAACATAGAACAATGAGAGGTTCATTGAACCGGTGAGTAGAACCAATGAGTAAAGGGATGTAACATGGCAGAACATTTCAGTTTGTTTGGATTAAGTTTCATCACTATCCTTTAAAAAATAAAAGAACTTAATAACCACATTCACTTGGTGTAGAATTCTGCTAACGCTTGAGTTGACCTTTCTGAGGACCCGAGGTTAGAAACACCTGGTCCAGTGAAAAGGGCCTGCCCACAGTGCTGCATCATTTCTTTCTGCTGGCCATATGGCCTCATTAAGTGTCACTTTACCACTGAGTGTGGTGAGGCTGGGGAAGTGGAGGCAAATGGACCAAGGTCACTTTCTGCTCTAAATAGACCATAGACTTTTCCTGTTGTGAAAAATTTGCGATTTGTGTCTGCTTCTTAGCATCTTTTGTGTGAGTAGAAGTGCGTGAAACAGTATTATGATATTGGCAACTACCGTCGAAAAAAAGAAAAGGCGCAGCCCCACTGAACAAGGGGACAGACCTAGGTTTGAATGATGATCCCAGCTCTGTGAAATGGAGGCTTAGATGAATTCAGCATCTGATTGTACTGGAATGTCACAGCACCCATCTGGCTGGGCTCTCTGCAATGGTACAATTGGGAACACATCCCTGTGGGTGAATGATCCAGCTCTTCAGTTGTTTTTCCTTCTACAGTTTACATAAAATTTGCTGATTTCTATATAAACTGTGATGCCATCTAATCTAAGAAAGTGTTGGACTGAAAGTTTTATTCTTTATCCACTTAAGGTTATTTCTTAATTTTTTTTCCATTCCTTTTCACCCATTCTTCATCATTGACCCAGATCCTCCTCCCCAGAATTGCTTGCTAGCACGGAGACAGACCCAGAGTCACGGACAGAGGAGGGCGTCTATAAATTTTGTTAATCTGGAAGTGGTCCCTGAACCACAGTTTGTAAAACACTGTTTTATGAGAAAAGAAGATGGGATGAAGACAGAAAAGGACACCCTTGGAAACAATAACACTGTGGTGTGACCACAGGATTGAATGCCAGGAAGTCATGAGTTCTAATCCTAAATGTATTTCCCAAGACACAGTGGCAAAATTGAGTGGAAAAGTGCTCCACAAGAGCCCTTTGGTCGTTTTTTCATTCATCTGTCCATCAGCTATTCATTACATATGTGCCTTCAATGTGCTGGAAGGGATATAAAGACAGTCCAATCTCATGACCAGACCTGATACTGGCTCCCAGCCTGTCACAGTGATAAGACATGTCCATAAGTGGCCACCAACATGCCAGAGACAGTGGCTGTTGCCATCAGAGAGAGGCAGGTTGCAGGCGTGGGTAGGGCGCGTGGGGGAGAGGTGGCTTCTATTCTTTGGGGCTGTGGGGGTTTACTGGAAAAAAGCTGGCATTGCAGCCAGGCCTTTAACTGCAAGGTAGGTCTTAGACATTGGAGATTGGTAGAGTTAAGTAGCCCAGTATAGGAACAGCACAAACAACATTTCAGAAAGCAGAGGGTGTAGAGAAGAATTTAGCACATGAGGGACATAGCGGGAGCATGCAGTCTAACTGGAAAAGTACAGGTTGGGGCTGGGTCATGAAGGGCTTTAAACCCTAAGCTGACTTTCTATTTTTCTCGGTAAGGAGTTGATGAAGGTTTTTGACCAATGCATGCTTTAAGATGCTTAATCTGGCAGCATCTGCGACCTTGGGGAGAACAGTTTCTGTGATGTGGTAGGGGCCATGGCCAAAATCCGGTGAGGTGAATAATGACAAAGTGGTGAGTAAATGTTGCTGTGGCGACTAGACAGCTTCTTCCAGCTTAAAGGAGGTAGAGATGTTAATACCTTGAGGAGGCTGAGGGTGCAGGGTCAGAGGAAGAGTGTAAGTGACAAAGGAACAGAAATTATTTCTAAGCTTTTGTTATTTCCTAGGGTTCTTGGCGAGGTTTTAAGGGATTATAGAAGACTTACTCTTCATGTGTTCATTCCCAGACCAATGGCTTTGGGTAAAACACAATCTTAGAAGTTTTCTGTCTCTTTAAAAAGTTCTCCTAAGCCCTTCAGTCACGTGCCTTCAGAAATTTTGGTTACATAACGTTGCTCTGAATTGGAATTCTGCAGCCTCATGAACTGGAGTCTCATTCTTTCCCTCCCCTACCTGGCACTTTATTTTCTGCGGGTCAGGGTTAGGTTCTTTCTAACCATTGTTGCGGAACTCTTTAAATATTTGGTCTCACAGGTTCTAAAAGCTGGCAGGCCAGGCTGCTCCCTGCAGGTTGTGAGACCAAAGCCTTCCAGAAAAGGAGCCAGTAAAATCCCAAGCATGTTAACTGAGTGTAACAGCTGCACAGTGCACCGCCTCCATCACCCTCAACCCCACCGCACGGGGCTGGGCTCCCAAGTGCTGAGGCCAGCAGCTCCTAGCCACTGCGGCTTGCAAGCAGAAGGAGCCCTCATGCAGCACATCGTGGCAGGCTCGTAATTGCGGTGATGACAACAGATTAAATCACTGGCTCTCAGCACTGAGGACTGGGGTTTGTCAGGGTCACTCACCGTTCCTTTGCTTCTCCCAATTTTCCATAGTGAGAGAGGAAGCTTGGAGTCTGCTGCTACAGTAGAAATACTTTCTGAGAGCCCTCTGAGTTTTGCTGTCGAGAGGTTCATTCTCTTAGTAGTCTAGGCTGCATCTTTCTGTCTTCCAGCATCCCCTCAACACATGATTCTGGAATGTTGTAATCTCTCAATATACATATGTATTTAGTTATACCCTGCTTTTATCCAAAAATATTTGAAGGCAGTTTACATATATATATATATATAAAATGCAGTGAATTTTTTGTTGTTGTTTGTTTTTTGAGACAGGGTCTTGCTCTGTCACCCAGGCTAGAGTGCAGTGGCGTGATCTCAGCTTATTGCAACTTCTGCCTCCCAGACTCAAGCGATTCTCCCACTTCTACTACTAACTGGACGTAATAGTAGACTACTCCTACTTCTCAGGAGTAGTCTCCTGAGTAGCTGGGACTACATGGTCATGCCACCACAATGGCTAATTTTTGTATTTGTTGTAGAAACAGGGTTTCACCATGTTGCCCAGGGAGGTCTTGAACTCCTGGACTCAAGCAGTCTGCCCACCGCGGCCTCCCAAAGTGCTGGAATTACAGCCATGAGCCACCGTGCCCAGCAAGTGTTTTTTTAAAAATTAGGAAATGAGGTAAAAGGAACACGAGAGTAGGAAAATTAGGCACAGCCAGGATAAGGGTTAGTTCACAAAGTGCAAACTATAAATAAAATCTCCTAGAGGCAAGTTAGGAAGGTTTTCTGAGTTTCCTAGCAGCCAAAGCAAAAAGGAAAACTTTTTAAAGTTTATTTATTTTATTTTGTACAGCAGACAGTTCATATAGCATAAAAAGGGAAGCCATCAAGGATAAAATTTGTGTGTCTGTAAGATACAGATTGTCACAAGAAGAGTGTTTCCTTATACTGCATCAACTTCCCCCATAAGTGTACTCTATAAAAGGATGCTACATGGTCAAATGGGCCCTTGTTCTCCCTGCTTCCCTACAGTGATAGCATAGTCATTTGGTTGACTTCTTGCAGTGTCCCTTGGGGTAGGCTTGGTGACAAAGCCCCAAGTAGGACAAGGGCACCATGGGAGGCCTGTGCAGGGCATTTCAGTGCAGTTCTTCGCATCTCCAAAGGTGCTCCCTTGAGGAATCTTGGTTCTGGGAGATGCTGTCCCACAAAGAAGTGCCAGGAGCAAATGAGTTGGTCAAGAACTGTTGATACCGGCATATTAAAGGCTCCTCGAAGTCCTACAATTAAGAAATCAGCCCAGTATTTCCCAAACTGACTTAATCATAAGATCTTTTTTAAAAAAATTAAAACACTTAATTGGCACATTCAGAAACATTGATCTAAAACAGGGGTCAGCAAACTTCCTGTGAAGGGTCACATAGGAAATATTTCAGGCACAATTAAAACAGCTGTCTGTCACAACTGGTCAACACTGCCATTGTATAGAAAAAGTGTGGCTGTGTACGATAAAGCTTTATTTGTGCGTAGTGCAATTTGAATTTCCACAATCATTTTTGTGTCACAAAATAGTATTCTTCTTTTGATTTTTTATTTTTTAGTCATTTAAACATGCAAAAACTGTTCTCATCTTGCAGGTCACTCACAAACAAGTGGCAGGCCAGATTTGACCAGTGTAGTATGGTTTGCCAATTCCTGATCAGGAATAATGTTTGGATGGCTTATCTTTCCAGCAAGCAAGCCTTCCTGAGTACTGTTTGTCAGGTTCCATTTTAATTTAGACTTTTATGTTTCTGGTTTAACAGCAGATTTTTAAAAAGTGTTAAAGGTAATAGAGAGTTGGTTTGAGTCCTTACAGGCTAGTCTAGGATTTTTCTTAGAAAGCAGTTGTGGGTGCTCCCAAAGAAGACATTTACAAACTAACAAAGTCTTACACGGTCACATATGGTTGGATCAACTTCAGGCTGGAAATGTCTAAATGGGAATTATCATTCATGCACTGGATCCGTAGAAATGAAAGTCTCAAAGCACCCAGAGACGTTTAATTTTAAGAAATTAAAACTTCCTAGTCAACCCTCCAAGTAACCTAGTAAATGATGGCTTCCCACCCCCAACCAAGCTAATGGAGTTCTTTTTGATTTTGACTAGGGGAACATTTTTTTGGCTTTTTATGATGTCATTATGATGAAAGAAGAAGACCCAAACATTCCTACTACCATGTCTGACTTTTTAGTTTCAGTTATACAAGTATTTTTTATTGAGTACTCAGTGTATATAAAACATTTGGTTAGATTTTATGGGAGATATCAAAAGGAGAAAGAAGTGGACACTTCCTTCTTCACCTTGTGAGCCAAGTTCAAGATCCTCATCAATTACAGCCCATTGCTGTGGTGCCAGGTCTGATTTCACCTCCTGGGCACTTCCTATTACCATCCATCTGTTCATTCAACAAACATGTCTGAGGTGCAGCCTCTGTTCAAGGCTCTGGGAACACAGCCCTCGGAGCACGCATTCCAGGAGATCAGTGTTTCTCTTCTCCTCTGGCACTCTTGCTTACAACCTCTTTTACATAGTGGAACCAAAATTACTTCTGTATATCTTGAGGCTTCAACCTTCATGTTGCCTACACTGTGTGTGACTCTCCTCGAAATATTTAGAGGGAGAGTGGGTCTCCTGATTAATCACCCTTTCTGGGATCTGCACTCTAAATGCTCTCGTTCCCTCCACCTGAATGGCACCTACCTTTCCCTGCCCTATTTTCTTAGTGTCCAGTGGGGACACAGTTTTTACCAGATCCATAATCTTAGAGCCATTAACTATATTAAGCCAAATGCATCTTGTAACAAATGTTACAAGATAGCTAAATATATGTACAAACAATATATGTACAAACAAACAATAATACATATCTGATCAATTGTTTTTTGACTGAGGAAGATTCTCTATAGTTTTGATTTTTTCCATTTACCAAAGTAATATTCAATTGCAGTGAAAAATTTTAAAAATATGAAAAAGTACACATTAAAGGGAAAAAAATTAATCCATAAATCTAGCACCCATCGATCAACCCTATGAATATTTAACATATATGTTTTACTCTTGATTTGAAAGTCACATGAATTTTTAAAAAAGTAAACATTAAAATTGACCTTCTTTTGCTGTATGTAAAATTCTGTGAATTTTAAGACATGCATAGATTTAGTTCCACTCCCCCTGCTGCCCCCGCACAAGTGTACCTTTCCCAGTTCTGGCAACCACTGATCTGCTCCCTGTCTTATCTCTGTTTTCGTTCCGTTCCGTTCCTCTCCTCTTCTCCTCTCCTCTTCTTCTCCCCTCTCCTCCCCTCTCCTCCCCCCACCCTTTTTTGTTTTTGTTTTTGGGACCAAGTCTTGCTCTGTTGCCCAGGCTGGAATGCAGTGGCACAATCTTGGCTCATTGCAACCGCCACCTCCCAGGTTCAAACAATTTTCCTGTCTCAGTCTCCTGAGTAGCTGGGACTACAGGCGTGTGCCACCATGCCCGGCTAATTTTTGTATTTTTAGTAGAAACAGGGTTTCACCGTGTTGGCCAGTCTGGTTTTGAACTCCCGACCTCAGGTGATCTGCCCACCTTGGCCTCCCAAAGTGCTTTGCTTTCTTTTTGAGAGTGGCTCTTTTCACTTAGTTCAGTACCTTTGAGATTCATCCAGGCTGTTGCATTTATGAATAATTTGTTAATTTTTGTTGCTAAATACTGTTCCATTTTGGGGGTATACCACAGTCTGGTTATCCATTTACCATTTAAGATTACTTTTTGGGTTGGGCATCGTAGCTCACACCTGTAATCCCAGCACTTTGGGAGGCCAAGTTGAGAGGGTCCCTTGAAGCCAGGAGTTTGAGATCAGCCTGGGGAACAGAGTGAGATCCTGTTTCTACAAAAAGTTTTAAAACTACTCCGGTGTGGTGGCATGCACCTATACTCTCAGCTGCTTGGGAGTCTGAGGTGGGAGGATTATTTGAGCTCAAGAGGTTGAGGCTGCAGTGAGCCATACAAGAAAAAAAAGGTTATTATTATTTTTTAAACATTTGACATTTCTGAAATTCTGAAGTATCTTAAAATTAATGTATATATTTAATGTGGTGGGGTTTTTATTTCTCCAAAAGCTGTTACAGAATTGATGGCACATCTTATAATTAATACTCTCTTAGGATCGAAGTATTGTGGTTAGGATTAGAGAGGGCTGTTGGGAGTTACTAGGAGTAGGGTAAGTGGACAGTTAAGAGTCGGATAGAGAAAGGTCCCGAGAGCTTGTGGCAGGCCAGCATTAGAGCAGCTTGGCAGCCTCTGAAGACAGGGTCTCGCTCTGTTGTCCAGGCTGGAGTGCAGTGGCCCAATTATAGCTCACTGCTGCCAAGGAGGTTTTGAACAGAGGAGCAACACCAGGGAAGAAGTCTTTAAGAACAAAGCCTGTCTTACCATGGTTAGTACAAGTATGGGCAACATCATCAGTGTTGATGAATGAGGAAAAGACAGAGAAATGGTGGCAGTGCACTGCTAGTACTGGATGGAGTGGAGGAAGAACCTCGGAAGCAGTGAGCACCGACTAGAGTGTGGCATGGGGGCAGAAGGGCAGTTGCTGCAGAATACCCCAATCTCCAGGCAGTCCTCGGGCAGGAAAGGCTGGAGGTATGGAGAGCCAAGGACAGCTGCTGCCAAGATCTTTAGGTGTTTACATGGTGGGAATGGGTGGATTGAGTCAGGCATGCTATATGGGAAACTGTAAAACAGAATGAGAATGTCTGGGAGTTTCACAGGGTAAGAGTGTGATGTTCATAAGGATATTGTGCAAAGATAAATGGGCACATGGTGTACTTGGTATGAGCTTGGTTGAAATATATAATTATTCTGTGGAAACAAACTGTGATTTGTGCTGTTTCCAGGTAGACTTCTATTATGGTTAACTCTACGGCCCAAAGTTTTTTTGCGAAGCTTATTGTTGGGTCCCATCCACCTGTATCACAAGTCAGATGATTTATTCTTTGGCATACCCCCATTTTTTTCAATATAGGAGAATGAACAGTAAATTATCTTCATAGAGGTCCTTAAAGGGCAGCTTCCCATCAGCCACTGGAGAAGGATATTTTACCAAAGTGTAAATTGAAGAGTAATTTACCAAAGTAACTTGCCCCTCTTGTTGGCCAACTCTTCTTGAGAAGCCTCGTTCATGGAAGCAGCCTGATTTTCACCCACTCACATCTCTTCTGGCTTGGGGTGAAGGAGAAGTAGGTGCCATTTCACACAGAGGAAGAGAAAGTCACTCACCCATTTGTCTCTTCTCAGTCTCACATTTAACTAAAGATCTCATTCTCATAGAAGTTAGTTATTTTTCACTTTCCCTAACAGAGCACATATGCAAAATTCACTGTTCTTTAAAGCTGTACTGTGGTGGGGTAAAGTTGCTATTATTTGTGGCATTGCTAATTGTTTCTTCACTCTTTCCTAGAAAAGACTGTATCTTCACCATTGACCCATCAACCGCCCGAGACCTCGATGATGCCCTCTCCTGCAAGCCACTCGCTGATGGTAGGATGGAAATTTCTATAGCATCTTGGGTAGCAGGCAGTCTGCATGCCTGTGTGGTTTGCCTGGCTGCCCTGTGCTGCCTAGGCAGCATACTGTGCAAGGCTAGGTTTGCTTTGTGCCTGAACTTGCCATAGGCCTCTGAGCCTTTACAACTATGTGACCTTAAGATTGTGTTCCTGTGGTGACATTGGTGAGGGTGAGGATGAGAAATATCCTCCCACTAGACTCTTCTTGGGCTTCAGAAGGGGCAACAGTGAGTGCAAAGGAATGAATTCCAAGCCTTGGCCCTTCAGATAGTTCCAGTGTTGGTGTAAGGTATCACAGAAAGAAAGCTTGTAAGGGCTCTGCTTGGGAGAGACATAGGGTTCTTTACCTGAATTTAACACCAAATAACGTGATTGAAGGGGTAGTCTTCAAAGGCATGCTTCTCGGTGGGTAGCAGGAACACCTTCCCTGAGAACTGCCTCTCTAGGGCTGAGCTGGAGAAGCTTGGGCTACTCCCAGTAGGTTTTCATCTATCCAGCAAGTTGAGAAAGGCAAACTGATAAGGGCTCTTTAAACATTCTTTTGGGATGTTACTGAGCAGGTAAAAGTGGGATTGAGGCTAGTTGTCTTTGGAAATTATAGTTGGAGGAAGGGAATGCAGCAATTGACTCTCAAAGAAAAAATGTGTAGGATATGAGAAAAGTGAACCCTTCCAATCCCCCCTCCTCCTCCTCCTCCACCTCCCCCTCTCCCTCTCCCTTCCCCTCCCCTCCTCTTCTCAACAGAGTCTCACTCTTTTGCCCAGGCTGGAGTGTAGTGGCATGATCATAGCTCACTGCAGCCTCAATCTTCCAAGCTCAGGTGATCTTCCCACCTCAGCCTCTCAAGTAGCTGAGACTACAGGTGTGTGCCACCAAGCCTGGCTAATATTTTGTATTTGTGGTAGAGATGGGGTTTCACCATGTTGCCCAGGCTGGTCTTGAACTCCTGGGCTCAAGTGATCCATCCACCTCAGCTTCCCAAAGTTCTGTCATCACAGGCGTCAACCACCATGCCCAGCACCCCCAATCCCTTTTCTAATGCCCCAGATGTGCTACTTCTAGTTTTTACCTACTTCTTGCCCCTCTCTAGGGTGGCTTCTGGATGACTGCTTTGGCTTTGGTCATCCTCAGAGATGGCCTTGGCACTAACATGGTCTTTGACATTTGCCCAATGTGGATATCCACCCTTGCAGTTTCAGTCTGCCACCAAGTGTTGATGGCCTAGTGGCCTAGTCTTTTAAAACATTGCAAAGATGTTCATATCTCCCACTGACACAGAACACCGTAGGTTCAGTATGTAATCTCTTCTCTACTATAATAGATGGGGAAGCTTAGTAGATAGAAGGCTGAGAGATAGAAGACATTGCCTAAGACTGGTTTTATCTTCCTTGAAACTATGGGCAAGATTGCTCAACATTTTCTTTTTAAAAATTAATTAATCGATTTTTAGAGACAGAGTATCACTCTGTCACCCAGGCTGGAATGCAGTGGCTCATTGCAGCCTTGAACTCCCAAGCTCAAGCAATCTTCCTGCCTGGGCCTCCCAAAGCACGAGCCACTATGGGATTACAAGCACGAGCCACTGTGCCGAGCCTCAATATTTTCAACTAAAGAAAACTGAAAGAAACAAGAGAAAAGGTCCCCTGGAAATTTTAGAGAAATTGTATCTTTTTAAAATCCAGAATTGAAGCAGCCTACTTCAAAAAGCAAGTACTGGCTTGATTTCTTACATTCTTAGCAATCTCTGTTGCATGCAGAGGCTTAGGCATACCTGCTCGGCATATAGACACCACTTCCCTGAGCCACAGTGTGGAAAGTGCCCCTAGGCTGAAAGCCAGGTGACCATGGACCTCATTCCTCATATTTTCCTTACCTCTAGGTTCACACCTCTACTGTTTGTGTAATGCTTAGACACAATTGCTTCATTCGTTTTGTCCATTTTCATAGTTGATAATAGCAGACGGATACATCTGCTACCTGTTCCTCTGTCTCAGCTGGCCTGGAACCCTGCACCTTGCAGGGACTCCAGGGAGCAGGCACATGTCCTGCCCTACTCACTGCATACACTGTGGTTTTATGTCTAGGGCCCAAGTGTGTCAGCAGAGGTTTCATAGAGGAAGTGGTCAAAGATATGATAGGAAAGATAGATTGGGGACAAATTCGGGACAAATTTTCAGACCAAATAGTGTTTTTTGTTTGTTAGACAATGGAAAGGCAAGCAGATGTTGTTCAGCAAGAGAGCATTCAAAAAGAGGAAAATAATTTAGCATTGCAAGGAAAAGGAGAGAAACTAGAGGCTGGGGAATGAGTCAGAGAAATATTGCAATAGTTGTGGACCTGGACTAGATGGTAGCAAAATCAATAGGGGGGGTTGGAGTGGGAAGGACAGATGTGAGAAAGGGATAATGACAGAAGGATCTATGGAAATGAATGTTGGGGTTGAGGGAGAGGAGTCCAAGATGGTGCCAAGGTTTCAACCTGGATGACTGGGAGATGGAACCCATAAGTTAGAAATGGGAATCAGGAGTACAAGCTGGCTTGGGAGAGAGTATGTTGGCATGGAGTTGTCTGTCTGATGTTATTTATGTTAGTTGCTGCAAATTCTTTGTAGGGGAGCTGAGGTGTGTATAAACAAGCTAAATAGATGCAGTCCGTGGAACTATATACAAAGAGCCCGGGAGGAGAGGAAGCAATGCACCAAAATGCAGTGATTTTATTCGAATGATGGGATCATAAGTGATTTTTTTTCCTTTCTCTAGTTTCCAAATTTTTATAATGTGGCAATAATAGTTGTATAATGAAAAAAATTTTGTAATACAAAAATATTATGAGGTGCCAGAAATCACAGGCTGCTCAGTAGCCTACTGCACCAGGTGATCAGATACCTTCCATCCGCTTAGTTTTTCTTGCATTCCTGAGGAGCAGTTTGGCAGAGCAGCAGGAAAAGGACATGGAAAAGGAGTCAGGGAAGACTCTGAAAAGGCCTGAGTTGGTCAGGCAAACAGTTTTATGGTGGCACTTCTACAGTTGGCCTTTGTGACAACAGTTTCTGCCAGGGCCATTTATCCAAGGAGTTGAAAAGGGAAAGTCAATTCCAGTTTGGATTGGGGTGAGGTTGGCTAAGTTCAGGTTGAGGTAGTTACCAGTTCATGTCAATTCTTGCTTAGGGGGAAAAATGTTCAATGTTTCAAAAAACAAATAGTGTAAATAGTGTTTTCTCGGTCTATTTATATCATCTGTAGTTTTTTTTTTTTTTTTAAGTGTAAAGTTTAACTTTCCTTTGGTTTTATTAAAATTATCTGAATGACCATTCTGTGAAAAGCAGACAAATATAACATACCTAGTCCTTACTTTCCCTTCTGGTAGAGTTCAGATGTACTCCCAGGACTTGTTACCAGTGTCTGTCAGGTGAAACACTCCAGTGATCAATTCAGCAAATCACAGTGACCACCTGTCTACCAATAGATCATAATTAGGTTGCAGGCGGAGGAGAGGGTGCCACCTATCTTCATGAAATCTCAGCTTGGAAGGGATTCTACTGGTTTCCAACCTGGTAATTCTCCACTTTTCTTATCCTAAAAACACACTTCAGGAGAACACTCCTGTGAGAGCATTACCCAGCAATGTAGAGTTTTTCACCTTTGTTCAAGAAAATATTTAGTAATGTAAGTGAATAGGAGTGGCGTTATAGTGATAACCCAGAATCTGGAGACAGTAAATCGTGTGCCTCAGTGTTTTATTATTGTACAGATCACTTGCAGCATACCTCACAGCTGACCTCAACGCTGAAGTGTGGGAATGCCACAGTTGTCAGATCACTCTCTGGTTTTCGAATTACCTCCACAGCATCCACTTATGGAATGTCCAGACTGCATTTGAACTTTCTACCTTAGAGGCAATTCATTCTGCCTTAAGATTGCTTGACTATTAGGAAATCCTTCCCTGTAATAATCTGAAACACTGCTCTCTGCCTGGAATTTTCCACTCATTAGTCCCATTTATGCCTCTCGGGCCCCTATAGAACAAATCTAGTGTCTCATTTGACAACCTATCAGTTACTAGATAACAGTTATCGTGTGTCTTCTGAGTCAAAAATTCTCAACTTAGCATCCTAAATATTCTTTGGTGTCCAGTGGGTTATGAGGTGTGAGCCCATCTCCCATGTCATGGAGTCACTTCTGCTTTTATGAAGTCTGAAGTACATGGCTACCTGTATCCAGACTGCGCCTCCCTGGCTATCAGGGCCTGCTCTCTCCTTGCCAGTTCCTCCTTATTGGTCAGGACTGGGTTCAGAGTAACAGCTACCCATTCTCTTCAATTAGTCAAGCATTGTGGCTTTGCCTTAGTCTCTGAGGGAAAATTGTCAGCCTGACAAGCTAGGAACTTTATTCGCTTTTCGTTGATTCGGGCTCCCAGCAGATCCTGCAGGAAATTGAACTTCACTTCTCCAGCATCTTGTTTCTCTAAAGTTGTATTCTCTAACATGTACTCTGCTGTTGAACTTACAGGGTTACCCTAGCCCGGCCTTAGAAATGAATGAATGGGAATGGGGAATGATGGTTAATGGGTTTCAGTTTCTTTTTGGGTGACGAAAATGTTCTGGAATTAGATAATTGATAGTTGCACAACTTTGTGGACATACCAAAAACCACTAGGGGAAAAGGAGTGAATGAATAAATGAATGAGAAGAAATAAACATATCCACTTATCCTTGAGGCTTTCTGGAAATTGGAGTTTACACCTTAACCACAATTTAGCAGAGGTCTTTATGGAATGCCCTGCTGGATATCATAGTCACATCCCTCGTGTCCATCTCTCCTCCTCCTTGCTGCTTTCCTCTCTGAACCATGAAACTACAGCCCCGGGTGCACAGCCCTCTGCTCTGCTGCCCGCTCACATTTCCCATCCCCACAGAGTGCAGCCCTCTGACTCAAAAAAACAAGGATCTGTCCCACTATCTGCATAGAAAATATTTGGCTAAGTTAGAACAGCATCCAGCCTAAGCGGCCTCTGGGGTGCACATTACCTACTGTGCTCAAGGAAGCACCAGTCTTCCTGCCTGGATTGTCTCTGCAGCCTGCCTGGTTGCATGACGTTTTTTGGGGAGGATGGAGCAGACAGCTTTGTTCCTGGGAGCCCATAGCAATAAGGGAATAGAGTGAGAGTCTAGGAGCAGTGCCTGTAAGGATTTCAGAGAATTCCTAATAAACTCTCTGGCTCCTCAAATGGCTGTGTTTGTCACCTTGCTGAGAATTTCCTATATTGACTGATCACCTTTGGAGGCAGTGAGGAAGTAGGAGCCAGAAATTCTTGTGTCCCCTTGTGTGCCAGGCTTTGGCTAGAAAACCTGAGGGATAGGTTGGGGTGGTAGTTGTTTTAAAGAGCAAAGGGCTGAGATGAAGTCACTGGACCTGCTACTGGGAAGAAACGGGACATGTGAGAGCCCTGGAGCTTCTGAGTGAAAAGGTTCATGCATGTCTCTAGCAGCCAGGCCAGACCCTCTTCCTGGGCTCTTTTCTCACCTCTGGGAAGACTTTTCCCCTGCAATCATTCACCCCAGCCCCTTTACATTTCCCTTTGCCCTGCTTCCTCCTCTTGCTGTACCAACTGAAGTCTCCCTCATCCTATAAAACCTTCCCGTACTCTGCTCCAGCTCTAGAACTTTCACTTGTGTCTGTCAGGACACCTTGGAAGAGTTGTCTTTACTTGCTGTTGCTTTCTCACTTCCCGTTGCTTTCTCACTTCCCGTGTATTCCTTATCCCTTTTACAGTGTGGCTTCAGAATGCTGGCTGCAACAGGTTGCCCCAGCCTCAGTTCACTAAGCATCTCTACAGCACTTGAAATTCACTTTAGTCTGCTATTCCTCCTCGAAATTCACTCACTCTTCCTTGGACTCAAAGGACCCTGCCTGCTCTTGGCTCTAAATGTGGGCTTTTCTTCTCCAGTCGCCTTTTTAACTCATCTTTCACTGCCCAGCCCTTCAGGCATCAGTTCCCCTCTCATGCTCTACAACCTTTGCACTTGGTGTCCCCTGTGCCTGGTTTCCCCTTTCCCTGCAAAGCCACATGGCTGACCTCTCCCTTTCAGGTTTGATTGGTCACCTTCTCCGTGAAGCCTCCCTAGCCATTCTGCCTCTGATTCCACCCCTCTCACCTAGCCACCTTTCCATTTTTTTTTTCTCACCACTCATCACTTGCTAACTAACATAGGTCAAAGGTGGCTTTTTTCTTTGCTTTTAAGATGCAAGATATTTGATATGTTTATGTTGAGAACTAGGAGATGACAGAGAAGGAAAAGTTGAAAACACAGGCATGAGAAGAGTTGATCGTTTTGCAGGGTCTTGAAGAAGAAGGTGGGAGATGAATCAGAGCATAAGTGGAAGGTGAGGACAAGGAAGAACACCTCCTCTCCTCTCCCCTCCCCTCGCCTCTTTTGATGGAGTCTCGCTCTGTCGCCCAGGCTGGAGGGCAGTGGTGCAATCTCTGCACACTGCAACCTCCCCCTCCTGGGTTCAAGTGATTCTCCTTCCTTAGCCTCCCGAGTAGCCGGGACTACAGGCGCCCGCCACCACGCCTGGCTAATTTTTGTATTTTTAGTAGAGATGGGGTTTCACCATATTGGCCAGGCTGGTCTCGAACTCCTGACTTTGTGATCCGCCTGCCTCGGCCTCCCAAAGTGCTGGGATTAAAGGTGTGAGCCACCGCGCCTGGCCACAACACCTCTTTCTATGAGACAGAGAGGCAAGACGTAGTTGATGGGTTCCTGCTGATGAGGGATCACACCTGGCCATACCTGCTTCCACTGTGAAGTAGAAAGCCGAATGCTGCTGAGAGGGCTGACGGAGTGGTGAAGGAGATAGTCTGAGTGGGAAAAAACAATCCAGACTGCCTTTCCCCTGCTGCCACCCTGCAACAATCAACACAGAAGACTGCTATGACCAAATACTTGGGTGCTTTTTTGCCATACACCAAGCAAGCAATTAGTTCTGCAGCATATGCCAGCAGGTTGTCATCCAATTCAGTTCTGATATTCTCCGCCTGGAGATAGCATCAGATTCCAAAGATTGAGCACCTGGTCCCACAAGACTGCCTCACACTTCTGATGCCAATTGCAGGCTCCAGGTTGGTTTACTGGTGATTCTGACTGACCAGCTATAAGTTTGGGATCCTGCAACCCCCTCCTTGAGTTTCATAAATTTGCTAGAGTGGCTCACGGAAAACTCAGGGAAACGCTTAAGTTTAGTGGTTTATTATAAAAGATATTGCAAAGGATCCAGATAAACAGTTGCCTAGGGCGAGGTATGGGGGAAGGGATGTGGAGCTTCCATGCCTTCCCCAGGCATGCCACCCTCCAGGAACCTGCATGTGTTCAGCTCTCCAGAACCTCTCTGAACCCTGTCCTATTGGGCCTTTTATGGAGGCTTCATTCGATAGGCATGATTGAAGCATGGACACCCATGTAGAAATGTGACTGGGCGAAAAGCATTTGATCTCAGTGACAGACTGAGTGGAGAAACCCAGTAAGGCCTGTGCAGATGCTTCTTGGCCTCTCTGTGCAGCATTCCCTCTTCCAGGATATAGGGCAGGACCCCTTTTGAAATGGAAGTCTTCCAACCCACAATCAGACAAGGTAGGTCAGAGAACATTTTAATGGGAAGAGGGGAAGATTAGAGTCCTGCCTTGGGGAGAAAAAGAAACGGGTGAAAGGAGGGCAGGAGAAAGAGAGATTCAGTGGCCTAAAGCTCTCCAACATTTTAACAAAAGACTGTAATAAGGGCTGTAGGAGTCATAAGCGAGGAACTGCGGATGAACATGCACGCGCACACACCCATATATGTCCATGTCACGTGCACATCACAGATAGTATAGAGAACTGACCAGGAATCCATCAGACAAAGCATTGGCAAACACTGCTGAGGTATGTCTGGGTTTGAATCCTACAAAGTCTGGAGGATAATGAGATTTTTCTTCAGTAATTCTCAGCCTCCGAGGTGTGGGAGCAGAGGTTGCAGTGATCCATTCTTGGAGGTTTCAGGCCGGGTGTGATGGCTCACACCTGTAATCTTAGCACTTTGGGAGGCCGAGGTGGGAGGATCATTTGAGGCCAGGAGTTCAAGACCAAACTTGGGAGTTTCGTGGGAGGGAGAGCTGGAGGGGCAGCAGGACAAGGGTCCCTCTGAGCCTGTTTCTTCTCCGCCCCTTGCTTTTATGATGGCTTTTATGATGGCGTCTAATCAACCAAAGTTTTACAAAGTAATCTTGGAATCACATTTGATTCCTTTTCGTCTCCAGACTGTTGTCATGGTCTTTTCAGTAATTTCCCTCCCTCCTCACTGTCTCCTGTCCACCTTGCTGTCTAGTTATCTTTCCTACGTGGCACGCACAAGGACCAGATCATGTAGCTTTTCTGTTTGAAAACCTGCTTGTACCTATGGGTTAGGTCTGCAGTTCTTTAGCAGACCTTTGTTACCAAAGCCCTTTAAGATGAGTCCTCAGCCTCCTCTCCTGCCACCCCACTTCCCAGCGCTGCTTCCCTTAACACACGCACAGTGGGGGCTGGTCACTGCAGGCTCTGCTGATCTCCTGTGCCCTTTCCTGCCTCCAGGCCTCTGCCTGCTCCTTTCCCTCTGCTTACAAGGTCTTGCCTCCCTGCCTCCTTCTGTCAGATGAAATCGCCTTCTAAGAACAACATAAACCTCCGCAGAACTTTCCTTTCCTCCTAGCAGAATGCATTGTTTCTGTTTCTCCTACCAGAAAGTATTCTTCATGTCTTGGATATAGCAATAACCATCATTACTTCTGGATTTAATTCCCTTTTTTGCTTATTTCCTAAGAGCAGGGTGTTCCTTGGATATCTCTACTTCCTGAGTACCTTGGATATCTCTACTTCCTGGTTGCTACCCTGCATTTTAAAATTGTTTGGTCTAGTCAGATCTAGCCAGGCAACCTATTGCATACCTTCAGTGTTTCACTCCTTTTTCTGGTTCTTGCCTTGCCCCTTTATTTCCATGTACTTCTGTCCTTGTTTTGTGGGTTGCCTGTGGGTTTGTATCCTGACATATAAGTCTCATCCACTTTCTCTCCTAAAATAAGTCTATTTCTTTGGAATTGGGCATACCTTTCCCTTATTCCATTCAAGTGTTTCACTCCATCTGTCGTGTCTCAGTGGTACCTATAAGATCATTGGATTTATCTTATGTTCATGCTGCTGTTACTGCAGCTCTGTGAATTGGCCCATGTGAGGCTCACTTCCTTCCTCTTATTTCCTTGCCAGGTGTCTTGCGTGGTCTGCACTGCTCTTCTCTTTTCATCCCTACAGGCTTCCACAGCAACTCATGTCTTCATTTTATCTTGTCATTTCCTCCACCTCCCTCCTGCCTGTATCCTTGCTATTTTCAAATTCAATAAGTGCTGATTTTCTGATAAAATTAACTTCCTGAATGAACCCTAACATGGTAGTAAAACAAAATTTGTGATCTAAAAGCCAAATTTTTTTTTCCCTTTAGTTATACTGGCAAATAGTCTTACTAGTTAAGAAATGCCTTTAAACACCAAGTACAGTGCTAGCTGCAGTGGCTTACACCTATAATCCTAGCATTTTGGGAGACCAAGATAGGAGGCTCACTTAACGCCAAGAGTTCAAAACCAGCCTGAGCAACGTAGCAAAACCCAGTCTCTACAGAAAAATAAATAAATAAATAAATAAATAAATAAATAAGCTGGGCATAGTGATGCGCGTCTGTAGTCCTAGCCACGTGGGAGGCTGAGGTGGGAAGACCACTTGAGCCTGGGGGTTCAAGCCTGCAGTGAGCCAAGATGGTGCCACTGCACTCCAGGCTGGGCAATACAGTGAGGCTGTCTCTAACAACACCAAGTATCTCTTGGTGTTGTTAAATAATAAATAAATAAATAAACAAACAAACACCAAGTATCTCTTCAGTGGCAGTGCTCACCTATAAGTTGGGAGAAATAGAAATTTGAGGGCTGGGCGCGGTGGATCATGCCTGTAATCCCAGCACTTTAGGGAGGCCGAGGCGGGCAGATCACCAGGGCAAGATTCGAGACCAGCCTGACCAACATAGTGAAACCCCGTGTCTACTAAAAATATAAAAATTAGCTGGGTGTGGTGGCACGCGCCTGTAATCCCAGCTACTCGGAAGGCTGAGGCAAGAGAATCGCTTGAACCCGGGAGGCATAGGTTGCAGTGAGCCAAGATCGCACCACTGCACTCCCGCATGGGTGACAAAGCGAGACTCCATCTAAAAAAAAAGAAAAGAAATAGAAATTTGATAGTATAAAAATCTAAGTATTCCTTTGGTAGCAGATAGATCTTAATGCCATGTTGGTGAGACACTGGAAATTAGAGTTTATTTTTAGGGTCGGCATGGTGGCTCATTCCTGTAATCCCAGCACTTTGGGAGGCTGAGGCGGGTGGATCACCTGATGTCAGGAGTTGGAGACCAGCCTGGCCAACATGGAGAAACCCCGTCTCTACTAAAAAAATACAAAATTAGCTGGTCTGCTGGCACATACCTGTAGTCCCAGCTACTCAGGAGGCTGAGGCAGGAGAATTGCTTGAATCCGGGAGGCGGAGGCTACAGTGAGCCAAGATCGTGCCACTGTGCTCCAGCCTGGGTGACAGAACAAGACTTCATCTCAAAAAAAAAAAAAAAAAAAGAAAGTTCGTTTTTAATTTTCATCTCTTGGGAATGTAGTTGGGAGGTTAAATTGGTATATGGAGATAACGCCAAGGGACCGGAATTCAGAAATCAGGTGACAGTTTAAAAATGAAAGTCAACTTTATATGTAGATTTTAAGCATCGTTTTTTGTTAAATTAAATGGTGCATGTAGATCTTATTTTTAAGCTACATATGTTTATGTTTCCAACAGCTAACAGATTAAACTTTCCTAATTAAATGTGAGGTGCCTCCCATGGTACAGTCTTCAATTTTCAGGAAGGACATCCTTTTGAAATGCAGCATTTCAGGATTCAGCTCACTGAAGAGGATAAAATCTGCGCTTTGTATTTTAGAGGGGAACCCTGATCACTCATCAGTAGATCTTGGAAAAGAAAAATTCCAGCTGGGCACAGTGGCTCACACCTGTAATCCCAGCACTTCGGGAGACCAAGGCGTGTGGATCACCTGAGGTCAGGAGTTAGAGACCAGCCTGGCCAACATAGTGAAACCCTGTCTCTACTAAAAATATAAAAATTAGCTGGGCATGGTGGGCGCCTGTAATCCCAGCTACTCAGGAGGCTGAGGTGGGAGAATCGGTTGAACCTGGGAGGTGGAGGTTGCAGTGAGCCGAGATCGCACCAGTGTACTCCAGCCGGGGTGACGAGAGTGAAACTCCGTCTCAAAAAAAGAAAAGAAAAATTCCACTTCAGGGCAATTTTCTGCTTGGATGCATTTCTGGGTTTTGTCTCTGACATCTTCATGATGCCCAGTGCTTCGAATGCTGTTACTCCTACGTTCCTCTTGCATGCGAAGTCATTTCTTTTCTTTTCTTTTTTTTTTGAGATGGAGTCTTGCTCTGTCACTCAGGCTGGAGTGTGGTGGTGTGATCTCGGCTCACTGCAACCTCTGCTTCCTGGTTTCAAGCAATTCTCCTGCCTCAGCCTCCTGAGTATCTGGGATTACAGGCACACGCCACTGTGCCTGGCTAGTTTTTGTATTTTTAGCAGAAACAGGGTTTCACCATGTTGGTCAGGTTGGTCTGGAACTCCTGACCTCAGGTTATCCACCCACCTCGGCTTCCCAAAGTGCTGGGATTACAGGCGTGAGCCACCACGCCTAGCTTTGTGAAGTCATTTCTAATCCCCATTTTGAAACGCTGAATATTTTCCTCTTGCAGTATTTTATGTCAGAGGGCATTCCAACCTCAGGCAGATCCCAGGCAACTCAAGTACTTGATCTCAGTCAAACCTTATTTTTGTAGTAGGGCCCTTGATAATGAACCTGGGAAGAGAAATGGGAAATTCTGTAGATCTGTCAGCTCATAAGGAAGTGCATGTCTTCTTCATTCATCTGGGGCACTGACAAGTGAACAATTTTTTTTTTAAGACCGAGTCTTGCTCTGTCGCCCAGGCTGGAGTGCGATGGCGCAATCTTGGCTTACTGCAACCTCCGCCTCCCAGCTTCAAGTGATTCTGCTGCCTCAGCCTCCCTAGTAGCTGGGACTACAGGCACCTGCCACCACATCCAGCTAATTTTTGTATTTTTAAAACATGGTTTCACCATGTTGGCCAGGTTGGTCTCGAACTTCTGACCTCAGGTGATCCACCCGCTTGGTCTCCCAAAGTGCTGGGATTACAGGTGTGAGCCACTGCACCCAGCTGGTGAGTGAACAATTTTAACTGTCCTTGTTGTATGATCATTTTTTACTGAATTGTACCTTGACTCAAAAAATCCAAATAACTGAATAGTCATGCGAGGGCTCTGGCATGGAAGTGGGCTTCTGGGATGCTTGCCAATGAGTTCCTTTTTGAGGACACAGAATCTAAGTGGAAAGATTAAGTGGAGAGGCAGCTCCACCCTCTAAGTCTTATTCCTATGTTCCATTCAAATCTTGCTAGCTTGATTTCTGTGGGGTCTGGGCTTTGGAAATTCTCTTTTTCATGGATGTCTCAGTGCACCTTGTTAAACCGAATTTGGACTGTTGTGTGTTCATCAGCTTCCAGCTCTACTGATTGGTTCCAGTTTCCTTGCTCATGAAAGCCAAGATAATCTGGCACCCACCAGTCAGGCATCCTCAAGTATCTGGCACCAAGGTAAACCTGGAAGCCAGTTAAGAAGTCCCAGTGATCCAACACACTCACTGCGTGATGAGAGACAGTTGTGGTATACCAGAAAGAGCACTGCAATAGGAGCAGGAGAACTGGGTTCTTGTCTCATCTTTGCCTCTACTGTATCATGGAAATTTGGGCATTTCTGTGATTTCTCTGAAATTCTCTTTCCTCAGCTATAAAATGGTGGTTTGAACTAGACAGTTTCTCGAGTGTCTTCCAGTTCCAAATTATTGAGTATATGAAAAACTAAAAGAGCTAAGCTTCGTTTATGCCTATTGTTGCATAAACACAACTTAGCTTTAAAAATATTTACAGTAACTACCTCAAGTTGCATATACTTCTGATCCTTTTCCACAAAAGTAGTTTGTATAACAACAAAATGAGAAGGGACACAGTCCGTATTCCAGAGGAGAGAATTAACCTCTTCTTACCTCAATGTTCCCTGACATCAAGGGGGATAATAATATCTAACTCAGAATTATGGGGAAGACTAAATGAGATAATCCCTGGCACTTAGAATGGTGCTAGACAAAAAGTAAGTGTTTAGTGAAAGTTATTATTAATATAAAATTAGATTAAAATTTGCATGGGCCACAGTGGCTCACGCCTGTAATCCAACACTTTGGGAGGACGAGATGGGAGGATTGCTTGAGCCCAGGAATTTGAGACCAGCCTTGGCAACATGGTGAAACCCCATCTCTACAAAAATTACAACAATTAGCTGGATGTGGTGGTGCACGTCTGTAGTCCTAGTTACTCAAGAAGCTGAGAGGTGGGAGGATCGTTTGAGCCCAGGATGTCAAGGCTGCGGTGAGCCATGATCGCACCACACTGTCCTCCAGCCTGGGCGACAGAGTGAGACCAAAAAAATTGCCATGGAATTGTAGTAAGGGTTATGCTGAAATAATAAATGTTCAGCTGCTGCTCAGAAGTCAAGGTAAGACTAGAATAGAGAATACAGAAACAGACCCACCTATATATACAACCACGTGGTTTTTAGCAAAGATGTTACTGCTGTGTAGTGAGGAAAAGATGGTTTTATCAATAAATGGTACTAGACTGGTTGGATATCCATATGGGGAAAAAATTGGTTTTGACCCCTACTTTATACCACACATAAAAATGAATTCCATGTGGCTCATAGATCTGAGTATGAAAGTAACACATTAGCACTTCTAAAGATAACATAAGAAAAATAACCTTATGACCTTGGTGTAGGCAAAGATTTTTTAAGTGGAGCACAAAAAGCGTAAGCTTTAAAGGAAAAGACTGATAAATTAGATTTTATTAAAATTAAGAACATCCGTTCATCAAAAGACATCATTAAGATTGTTGAAAAGGGTGCGGTGGTTCATGTCCATAATCACACCACTTTGGAAGGTGCAGGCAGGTGGATCCCTTGAGGTTAGGAGTTCGACACCAGCCTGGCCAACATGGTAAAAACCTCTTTCTACTAAAAATACAAAAATTAGCCAAGCGTGGTCATACACGTCTGTAATCCCAGCTACTCGGGAGGCTGAGGCATGAGAATCACTTGACCCGGGAGGTGGAGGTTGCAGTGAGTTGAGATTGCACCACTGCATTCCAGCCTGGGCAACTGAGTGAGACTCAGTCTTTAAAAAAAAGAAAAAAAAGAAAAAAAAGAAAAAAAAATTGTTGAAAAGGCAAGCCACAGAGTGGGAGAAGATATTTGTAATACATATATCCAGCATATGACTCTTACCAATATATTATATAAAGACTTGAAGAGGCACTTCATAAAAGAAGATAACCAATGGTCAAACACATGAAAATATCTTAAGTCCAGGGGGAAAATGGAGATGAAAACCACAATAAGATACTATTATGTTCCCACCACAATAGCTAAAAGTTTTTAAAGCTGACAATGTTAATGAGGGTGTGGAGCAATTAGAACTCTCATATACTGCTAGTAGGAGTGTAAGTTGCCACAACTACTTTGGGAAACCATTGTATAATAAGTAATAAAGCTGGGAGGATTCATAACTCATGGCCCAGCAGTTTTAGTCTTAAGTATATACCCCATAGAAAGGTGTATATATGTACAGGAATGTTCATAGCACCATCACTCATAATAGCAAAAAACCAAAAACAATCTAAGTGCCTGATAACAATAAAATTAATAAATTGGGGTATACTCTTACAATGGAATATTATATAGCAACAGAGTGAAGCAAATTCAAAACACAACATGATGAATATCAAAAACGCTGTGTTGAGCAAAATAAGCCAGACAAAAAATAGATATATACCATATGAATCTAGTTATGTAAAATACAAAGAAAGATGAAACTGATCAGTAATTATATAGAGGTCAGAAAAGTAATTATCTTTGGTGAGTGTAAAGACTGGGAGGAGGCATGAGAAAAGCTTCTGGAATTCTGCATACGTTCTATTTCTTGGAACTGGGTGGTGGTTACCTAAGTATATTTACTTTGTAAAACTTCATTGAACTATATGCTTAATGCTTGTATACTTTATGTATTTCATGCCTTAATAAAAAATTTTATTTTAAAAAAATGAAGGAGTACAAAAAAAATGGAAACAACCCAAATGTGTCTGCAGCCAATGAATGGATAATTTAATATGGTATATCCATAAAATAGAATATTATTCATTCATAAAAAGAAACAAAGTACACGATACAACAGGGGTGAACCTTGAAAATAAACTAGGTGAAAGAAGACAACCATAAAAAAGCACTTTGTATGATTCCATTAATATGAGATGTCAGAACAGGTACATCTATAGAGACCAGAAATAGATTAGTAGTTGCCTGCGGCTGGGAAGGTTGGGAGGAAATAGGGAGTGACTGTAAACAGATATGGGCTTTCTTTCTGGGGTGATGAAAATGTTCTAAAATTTATTGTAGTTGTGGTTGCACAACTTTGTGCCTATACTAAAAACCATTCAGTTGCACACTTTGAGTGAACTGTGTGGTATGTTAATGAAATCTCAATAAAGCTGTCATTAAACAAAAAGTTAAGAGATACTGGTAACTGTAATAATGATTGAAACATTGTTAATCATAGTCAGCCTTAGGAAAAGGCTGCACCACCATATGGTCCTTTGGTATGATAGGTGAGCACATTGTTACTGGAGTCAATGTTCTAACCCTGGCTTTGCCATTTACTGACTGTCTGACATTGGGCAAATCATTTAACCTCTCTGAGTCTGAATGTCTTCATCTGTAAAATGTAAATATTAATAGTACCTACCTCATAGAACTTTTGTGAAGATTATTCATTTAATCAAGAAATAGTTGAGTGTATTTATATGCCAGCCACAGTAAATAAAACTATTGTTATCATCCAGGAGCTATGGCATCTGAAGAGTCTTAACTCCATTTTAGTGAGAGAGGCTACAAGTGAACTTGAGCATGTGTCATGAGGACAGGACATCTTTCCCCTACTATACCACATCCATATCTATTACAAAATACAAAAGTCATGTTCAAGGCCAGGTGGGGTGGCTCACGCCTGTAACCCCAACATTTTGGGGGGCCGAGGTGGGAGGATTGCTTGAGCCTAGGAGTTCGACCCCAGCCTGGGCATAGTGAGACCCCGTCTCTACAAAGAATTAAAAAATTAGCTGAGCATGATGGTGCTTGCCTGTAGTCTCAGCTGCTCAGGAGGCTGAAGTGGAAGGATCACTTGAGCCTGAGGAGGTGGAAGCTGCAGTGGGCCATGATCGTGCTACTGCACTCCAACTTGGGTGACAGAGCAAGACCCTGTCTCAAAAACAAACAAATAAACAAAACAAAAACAAAAACAAAAAACACAGGAAATTGAGTTATAACTAACTGATATATGGACAGCTCAGAAATAGAAAATGACCAGTAGTTAAAAGACTACTTGACAAGGTTTTCATTTCAACAAATATTTATTGTTTCTGTAAAGGAATTACTTTCAGCCATGTTGAAAATCATACTATGTCTACTTACTTGTTCTACTTGTGAAAATGTTTGTTCTGCAGAATGAATGTGTAATCTTTTAAAATTAAATTGAGAGCGCTTGTAGTCTACAGGTGTTGAAAAAGAAGCAAGTATGAGTTTGTCAGGTACCCGATGCTAAGGGGCGAATCTCCATAATGCAGTGGTTAGGAGCTCCAGTTTTGGAGTCAGACCTTGACACAAGGTGTCTGACCTCCCTGGGTCTCAGTTTCTTTATCTGTAGAAAGAGATTCGTCTCATAGCATTGGAAGATTAAATGAATTAATATAATGAAGTGCTTTAAAAAGTAAGCAGTCAATATGCCGTTATTATGAGACCACCAGTATGGTGGATTCTCATACCACAGGCATACATAAATTATGTATATAATTTCTTGTTAACTTTTGTGACGTCTTGGGGAGTCAGAAATGGTTTCCCATTCATACAAATAAATTAATACATGAAACTGAGTGATTGGATCCAAAAGAGCTAATTGGGCATGGTGAGAAAATAATAACTCAAAAGGTATCTCCAGTGTGAGAGAAAAGCCACTAAGGGTTTTTGTCACCGGAATATAAAGCAGTGAGCTTTTGCCTTTCAGAATTCTAGGTAAATATGAAAGTTGTTTCAATTTCTGATGTAAGGAATGCTGGGATTGGATTAAGCAGTTAACAGTTAACGTTTAGTTTATAGGCATTTTAATACACATAGTTGTTTCATATTTCTTTAAAACATTGAAAATTATATATCTCTTGTATATTTGGCTGGTAGAGACTAGTAATTATGTCGTTATTAGAGGGACTATTTTTTTGTTTGTTTGTTTGAGATGGAGTTTTGCTCTTGTTGCCCAGGTTGGAGTGCGATGGTGCTATCTATCTCGGCTCACGGCATCCTCCGCCTCCCGGTTCAAGTGATTCTCCTGCCTCAGCCTCCTGAGTAGCTGGGATTACAGGCATGCACCACCAGGCCCAGCTAATTTTGTCTTTTTAGTAGAGATGGGGTTTCTCTATGTTGGTCAGGCTAGTCTCCAACTTCTGACCTCAGGTGATCCACCCGCCTCAGCTTCCCAAAGTGCTGGGATTATAGGCATGAGCCACCACGCCCGGCTGGGACTTTTAAAAAATAGAAAAGTCCACAAATGAATGAAAATATGCTACAATTCTGTTTTTAGACCTAGACCTGGGGGAAACCATTCTGCTGGGATTCCACACACGCATTCCCTGCACAGCCTCAGACATAAGAAAGACTAGGTCCCCATGCTGGCCATATGTGCCGAAGCCCATAAAAGAGATGACGACACATGCCATGACCTGCTGCCTACTGTAATTACATTTCTGGCATGAAAATAGTTGTTTCCTATTCAGAAGGAGTATGCCCAGTTCTCTGCTACTTCATTTACTAAGTTCACCTTTATAGAGCTTGCCTGCAAAGTGCTTTAGTCACCATAATCCACCAGGAGAATTGACCAATAAGCTGGCATCAATTTACTGCTTCCTGCTCAGGCTGGCCAGTAGTGCTGTTTCTTGGTGTGTGCTGGGAAGTCAAGAGGTACACAGGTGGCTGGGGTGGACATAGCGTTTTGTTGGTGTGTTTTATTTTAAAAATCCAAGACTCTTTACCAAGTAACACACTTATTATTCAAGAATTAAAGTTTACATCTAAGCAAAAAGAAAAGTTCAAAATCCTATCACTCAAAACCATTGTTACCTTCTTCATATATTTTTCTCCAGATATTTTAAAGCAGGGTTTGCATTTTTTATTTTATACTTTTTATCCTTATTGCTTTTCCTGCCTTTGAAAACTGAAAACATTACAAAAGTGTGTAACAGATAAAGGAACAATCCCTGTATCTGCTGCCTCTAAAGATCATCACTGAGGACATTTTTATTCTGCTCTTTCTTAGCAGTAACCTTCAACTTCTACCTCTATTGGCTTGTTGTTGTTTTAAAACTTTGAGCTAGTTTTACTTAACTGGATTTGTCCTTTTCAAACTTTTTTCTTCTCTTGGCTTCAGTCCTGCCTCTTCTCTTTTTTTTTTGGATGAAGAATTTTGAACATGCACAAAAGTAGAAGGAAGAGTATAATGAAACCCATTGTTCCCATCACCTAGCCCCTGTATCCCTCATTCCACAGCCAGTCCTGCTCCATTCCCAACCCACCTGTACCCCAGCCCTTATTACTTTGACCTGCTCACTTTGTAATGACCTTCTAGGGTCCTTCGCAGTCCCTAGGGCTTCACTGTCTTTTGGCTTGGAGTAAGGACCAAGTGCCTGCCCTGCTGCTCTCAGAGCTTCTCTGGAGCCTGTGCTCTGTCCCAGGCTTGACTGGCTGACCTGGGCTTTCCCCACTCACTGCTGAAGAGCCTGGAAATTCCCAGACGTTGAGTGTGCCAGCCTCGCAAGTTCAGCTCCTCATTCTCTTTCCTGTTAATGAAGAAGGCCATTGCTCAAGTCATTTGGAAGAGAAAAAGTGGAATGTACTACCTGGGTGTTCCTCATCCATGCTGTTCATATAAATTTAAACTTAGATGCCTGAGAATTACATTGAACATGACAAAAATTGCTGTGTGGGCAGTTTAGTTGAGTACTTGCAGATTGATAGAGCCCTTAGTAATAATGAAGGGAAAAGGTTCTTGAAGCTGCTCAGTTCCAGAAGATGAGCTCACCAGTTAAGGAGTTTGCAACTAAAGGTCCTCATTAACCTCTTGCTGGATGGCAAAGAGGAAAAAGGAAGAAGAAAATCCAGACTCTTCAAATCCTGATCTTTGGGGAGACCTAAGAAGAAGTCATCCTATGCTACCCCCTCCTCATGGTGGGTTCCTGCATTTCATTCAGATTTACTTACCCCAGATTTTTTTTTTCACTTCAGCTTCTCTTAAGTTTGTAAAATATCCTCAAACCATCACCACGTCATGGCCATGGAGTGCTGCCATGGCTTGCTATACTGGTGGTCAGCTTTTGTGTGAGATTACATAACGAATACCACATGGAACTGGAAGATGCCAGCGTTTGAGTTGTCCCTCTTACCTAGCAACCCAATCAGTGTTTCTTAGAGGGAATGTGCTTATCCCAAGTAAAAGGTGGAGTTTATTGTGTGGCCACAAGGTGATCCAAGCCCAGTTGAGTCTGTCTCCAAAATTCAGTAGGATCATGCTAAGGCCAGGGCCAGCATCCTGGCTGCATGAGCTGCCCTAAGTAAGGCCCCTCATCGCTGGTGCCATTTGAACAGCGGAACATCCCTTTCGCTCAGCCCCCTTGGTTGGATTACCCTTTCTGAGCTTCCAGAATACTGTTTTCTGTCTCTGTTGAGGCTCCTATGTTGGGAAAACTGGCCACAGGGTCAAGAGGGGTGACCCAAGCCAGAGCATTGTGTTCTCATCATAGACTGGGTGGAAACCAACCTGAGGGACTGGAAGTCTAACATCTGTTCTATCTGTCAGGGTGTCCAGCAGGTTGTACTTCTGACTGTGGTCTTCAGGCTCTTTGTTTTTGTTCAGTATGACTGCAGATGGCATTAATAGAGCCATGGTCTGCAGAGTGGGTGAGGTGGCAAAGTGAGAAAGTGAGTTTGGTACGTTCAAGTTACCTTTCCACTTAGCACTCCCCGGTGGCTTCCCATTGCACTTGAAGTAAAGAATGCCTCATCCTGGCCCAGCAGGGCAGCTCTTCTCAGGGCCCATCCACCTCACTAGCCTCCCTGCTTCCACTTCTTCCCTGCTTTCCAGCCTCAGCTGTGTCCTTAGACACAGCAAGCTTGCGCCCACCCCCCATCCTTCGCTCTGGCTCTCCTGCCTGGGATGCTCTCCCCCATGTCATCACGTGACGTGGTCTTTTTTAGACTCACAGGTCTCAGTCTGTTTCCTCATAGACACCTTTTCATTACTAATGAACTCTAAAATAGGCTCCAGACATTCGCTGTTTTATTTTCTCCAAAGTCCTTTTTACTATCTAAGTAATCTTGTCATTTGTCTGTTTGCTCATTGCCTTTCTCTCCCCACTAGACTGGAAGCTTGACATGAGAAGGGACCTTGTCAGTTTTCTTGTATGTCTCCAGTGCCTAGAAAAGGACTGGTACATAGTAGGAGCTTAGTAAGTATTTGTTGTGTGGCTGATTGAATGAATGAAGATGGTTATTAGGAAGATTATGAGGTAATTGAAAGCTAAACCATGTGGTTGTTTAGCCTGAAGGAGAAAAGTCCCAGGGGCCATATGCTGGCTGTCTCAGTAATTAAAGCTGGTGCTACCCTAAAAGCACCTAGCCCTGCTTCACTCCTTTCTCTTAGCCAGATTGCTGTCCTCCAAGGAGATGGGCTTGTTCTGGGCACCCTTATGAGCCAGAACTGGAGCCAATAAGTGAAAACTCTAGGGAGACATATTTTGGCTTTAAAAGAGAGAAAAAAATAATAATAATTGCCACTTTACCTGAGGACATAGTGGGCTTCACCAGACAGCAGTGAATTTTAAGTCACCTGAGGTATGCATATGCAGGCACAGGCTGGGTGCTCTCTTGCAGACCTGGTATGGAGAGGGCTCAGCACCTGCATGGGCAGTTAGGCAGGGTTTACAATCCTTTCAGCCCAGAGCAGCAGGGCGCCTGCCCTATATTTTTTGTTACTTTCTTTTTCATTCAGTAAATGTCAATCACTGTGGGCCCAGCCCTTTCCCTGCCCATCATGCTGATTACAGAGAGTCAGGAGGTAGTTCATGATCCGCATGTAGTAAGTGGGGGTGAAAGAGTTGAGAAGCTGTAGGAAGACACAGAAGGGGATTGAGCCTGGTCTAGGTCATCAGGGCAGGCCTGCCGGAGGAAGTGACTTTAGGTGGTAGTTTGAAGGACCAGTGGGGGTTGCCAGGAAGAGGAATAGAGAGAACCGCGGGGAGACCCCTGGGTGTGAGCATGGGAGCCCCATCACAGTGTCTTGGGGGTGTAACTGTCATTTAAGGGATAAGGGCCAGGAAAGTCAAAACATGCACAGAGCAGACCCACATGATGAGCGGTTGGGTTGGTATCAGCTCCTTGTGAAGTGGTGATAGAGGATGGTGTGCAGGGGAGGAGTGGAAGAAACAAGACCATGGGATGGGAGGGGTGGGCAAAAGCCAGGCCAGGCAGGCCACGGAAGCCAGGTCTGGGCTGTGTGCTCAGGGCAGCAGGGCCTCTGGAGGGTGTAGATGGTGAGGCGACAGGCAGATTTGTGTTTGGAAAGGGCACTGCCTTCACTATGGAAAATGAGTTTGAGAAATGGCAGGGAGAGCAATAGGAGGTTGTTAGATATTTCTTAGAAGAAGCCATGGTGGTCTTGGCCAAGGTGACAGTGGTGGGAAGGAAGACATATGGGCAGATGTGAGAGATGTATGGAAGGTAGAGTCAGAATGATTGATCGACACAGGCCTGAGAAAGTCCCAGGTTTCTTTTTGGTTTAGGCAAGCATGGGTATCACTTTTGGTTTAGTGGAGGTGATCCCACTTCCTGGGACAGGAAACACAGGGAGAGAAATGGTTTTGCTGACAGTAGGGGCTTATGGAGGTATGAGTGTGATGTGACCGTGGGACAGCTGAGTGACAATTCTCAGTAGACTTTGTATACATCAATCTGAAGCTCAGAGAAGTCTAGGCTGGTGATATACAATTAGAAGACCAAAGCACAGAAATGAGGTTTGAATCCCTGGAAGTAGATGAGACAATCCAGAGAGAAGGGGTAGAATTAGAAGAGAAGGCAGCCTGGGGCAGAGCACGGAGGCTTGGCACGCCGCACTCAAGGGACACGGAGAGGCAGAGAAACTTGAAGAGGAGCAGACATGGAGCTTAGACACCCAGAGTGGGGCCCAGAGCTAAGGAGGAGTGTCTCAAGGTGTTGGGGTGGGGAGGGTGCAGAATCACCAGGCTTCAGATACTGCTATAAGGTCAGGCCTACAAAGGTTTGGATTTAGAGGTTATTAGTGACCTGGACAAAGCAGTTATTTTTTGCTGATGAAGTATATTAAAAGGCTTTCCAGGCATCACATGTGCCTTAGTCCATTCAGGCTGCTATAACAGAATACTGTAGACTAGGTGGCATAAAGAACTAAAACAACGGATTTATTCCTCACAGTCCTTGAGGCTGGGAAGTCCAAGATCAAGATGCTGGCAGATCCAGTGTCTAGTGACGGCCCACTTCCTGGTTCATAGAACAGCATCTTCTCATTGCGTCCTTACATAGTAGAAAGAATGAGAGAGCTGTCTGGGGTCCCTTTTATAAGGCACTAATCCTATTTGTGAGGGATCTAACTCTGAGGCCTGATAACCTCCCAGAGGTCCGCCTCCTGATGCCATCACATTGGGGATTAAATTTCAACCTGTGAATTGGCAGGGAGTGGGGAGACTGGGGGGAACAAATATCTATCACAACACATAATATTGTTTTATGTGAGGAGTGTCCTGCTGATGTCAAGAAGAGCCTCTGTCACCACTGTGACCACTGTCCAGTCTCAGCAATGGGTAAAAGTGAATGAAGTGACCCAAGTCTGGAAGGCCTTATCTCACTGCTCGTAAGGGAAGGCCCCACCTATAGTAGGTGGCCACCCTGGTTGTGCTCATTCCTGGCACAGGCCTCTTGAGTCGTTCAGACAGTCTCTGTACTACCAGCTAAAAATGACTGTAAGCTAGAAATTTAGGAGTGGTTTAGATTTTAAAGAGCTTGTTCATCTAATTAAATAGAACTGGAGTTAATGGCTTAGTGGTTGTTCTATAATCAGGCCCTGCTACAAGTGGTTAAGGAGACTGACAACGGGAACCAAAAGAGCCTGCAGGGACAGGAGTGTGGCTGTGAACATGGCTGGAAAGAGTCTCTGCCAGGACTTCTGAATCCAAAGCTGAGAATGTGGCTTCCATGGAGTTATGAGAGATAGGGAGGGATTTTGAGCTGTGGCCCACTGAGATGAAAAATTGGGTTGTATCATCTTGTTCTGGAGTTGCAGTGACAGTGTATGGCGAGGGGTAATAAAAGGAGCAAAGGATCTAAACCCAACCTGGTTTTGAATCTGGGATTTCTCACTTTTTAGCCAAGTAACTGGAAAAGTGACTGAAAAACTCTGCATCTCAGATAATTCATCTGTGCAAAACGATTTGCATAGCTGTAGTCAAAGTTAGCTTGTGTGTGGAGCCCCTAGCACAGAGGAGACATTTAATAAATGTTCACTCCTGCTATCTTTATTATTATTGTTATTATTTTTCTTCTTCTTGAGACGGAGTCTCACTCTTGCTCAGGGTGGAGTGCAGTGGTGTGATCTCGGCTCACTGCAACCTCCACCTCCCGGCTTCGAGTGATTCTCCTGCCTCAGCCTCCCAAGTAGCTGGGACTACAGGCGTGCGCCACCACACTTGGCTAATTTTTGTATTTTTTAGTAGAGATGGGGTTTCACCATGTTGGCCAGGCTGGTCTTGAACTCCTGACTTCAGGTGATCCACCCACCTCAGCCTCCCAAAGCTGAGGATAATCCCAAAGCTGGGATTACAGGTCTTTATTATTTTTATGATCATCGTAGTCTATGTTACATTTATGTAGTTGTTATGGATCACAAAACACTTTCAGATGTCCTCACTGATTGCAGTTCAGCTTACTTCCATACACTTGAGTTATCACACGGGTGTATGTATGAGCCCCGTTAGACCGAGAGCTCCTTAAATGGATGGGTCCCCACTCACAGATGTCTAGTGCGGGCATAAACTAGAGGATCCATGTGAGGAAGCACTTCCCCTACCAGAGCTCTTCAGAAAGAGAGCAGGTGGCTTCAAGAAGATGTCAGCTTCCCACCCTTGAGGATATAGCAGGGGCCACCTGGCAGGGACACTGTGGGGAAGTGGCTGCACTGGTTGGAAGGCTGGCTTCAAAGAGATGGTTTCTGAATCCTGCTTTATAATCTATATTTTAATTGGATGAAGCAGTTCTCATGTCCCGTCAGGTTCATTCAAAGGAATGTTTGTACTCATCTAAGTTTGTGGACCCTAGGCAAAGTGAGCCAGACCCGGCTGCCCGGGGGATCCTTCCTCTCTGTGCTCTAAATGCTCTTTAAACACACAGGCTTACCTACTCCCTGGCAGATGAAAGTTTTAAATTTAAAAATATTTTAAAAGAATGCTTTTATATGAAAGCCAGTATCTTTTAAAATATCAAATTTGTCTTAAACATTTTGGCAGCATATGCCATGTGACTTTTGGATTTATAGTTTCTCTTTCATAGAATAAAAAGTTCAGTGCCACCACCTCAAGAGTTCTGCAAGTTCACATTATGTAAACATATATAATAAAATATTTACTTAGGGTTTCCATAAAAAAGATCCAAAGCAGAGAATAAGAGAGCTTCTCTTTGCTGGTTTCAGAGGCTCTGCTGGGAATTCTGAATGAAATTTAAGCCTCTTGAATATGTTTTGATTGGCCTTCTTCATATTTTATCTCCTGTAATGAACTCTTTGTCAGTTTGTCAGTTTTGACTAAGGACAGAAAGTTCATGTGCAGTAACACAGAGACTGAATTTAAAATTATGGTTTATATCATGATGTAATAATCCTCTCTCTTGTCCTTCAGTCAATATTTACCTGTTAGGCCAATATATTATAATGCTGACTTCAAAAGAAGACACTTTATTTTACCTTCTCTAAGTGTTGGTTTTAGATACTTGAAATATCAAAACTGGAAGTTGAGCCGTCTCAGACTCTTGGCTGAATTCACGTAAAGTTCAGTTCCTCGATCGCAGGGCAGGTTTCACTGCTCCCAGTGACCCAGCGACACAGCTGCGTGCCTGTCAGAATGAGGCAGCTAAGCTTGGAGTCATGCTGGTTCCTCTCAGCTTTCCAGACAGCCCTCTCCTCTGTGGGAAACAGATCTGTTATGTTACCCCATAGCAGCCAGGATCTCTTAAGTGGACTTAAGTATTCCTTTATGTATTACAGCTACAGGATTGGGCGGAAAAACCTGAAGAATGCCCTGTAGGAAGGTGGTCTTTGAGTGTCACACCAGATGAAGAATAGGGAATCTTAAATTCTTTTCCTTGCCTGAACCCCTTTTTTCAAGCATCCCACGTTTAAGCATTTTTCCATTTTAAAAACTGAGGGAAGAATTATCCCCCAGTGAAGGAGTAGGAGGATAATAAGTAGCTACACAGTTTGCAGATAAAATGTGTGATACCTTAGGACTGATCATTCAGGTCACCAAAGGAGCAGATGGTACTGTGTTAATAAGTTCTTCTGAGCCAACTTGGGTATGAGTCAAGACTCTGTCAGTGAGTCATAATGGAAAGGGAATTGATCCACTCATTAACTGCCAAGTCCACAGGTAGACTAGTTTCAGGCTCAGCTGGATCCTGAAGTTCAAATGAGGTCATAATTCTTCTTTTCTTTCTTAGACTATTATTTTCTGTATTGGCATGATTATGTAGCATAGATGTTTCCTGGCAGCTCCAGGTTTATGTGGTCCTTAGTGCCTGGGATCCCAGGAGAGAGACCCTCTTTCCTGAAGTTCATATCATTTATCAGTACAACAAGTTGTATTGTTCAACTGAAGCAAATTCAGCACTATGCTTGTATCTTCCATGTGCTTCTCTCTGCCCATTGTATATCTTTAAACTGTATACTTATTTTATTTTATTATTTTATTTTTTTGAGACAAAGCCTTGCTCTGTTGCCCAGGCCAAAGTGCAGTGGCACAATCTCAGCTCACTACAACCTCTGCCTCCAAGGTTCAAGCAGTTCTCCTGCCTCAGCCCCCTGAGTAGCTGGGACTACAGGGGTGTGCCACCACACCTGACTAATTTTTATTTTTAGTAGAGATGGGGTTTTGCCATGTTGGCCAGGCTGGTCTCAAACTCCTGGCCTCAAGTGATCCACCAGCCTTGACCTCCCAAAGTGCTGGGATTACAGGCATGAGCCACCGGGCCCAACCTATATACTTATTTTACATGTATGCTCTTTTTTTGTAATTTGTTCATTTTGTATATTTTCATACACACATACATGTATATGTATGTACGTATGTATATACTGTTGTATGTATGTGTATATTTTTATTTTCACATACACTATATTTGATAGGTGATTTACAGTATGTTCAAGAATAAATCTTAAGTTTATAACCTAACTACCCTCCCTCATTTAAGATACAGTTCTAACAGCCTTGGTCACCTGACCAACTCTCTGGTAAACCTGGTAGGGAGGGCAGGGCCTGTTAAAAGACAGCTCCACCAGGAAGGGAAGGAGCAGTTCTAAAAGGAAAAAGAAAGTGGGTCCTTTACCAGAGGGAAAAGACAAACCGACTGTTGATTCATTCATTCAACAAGTACTTCTTGAGGACCTTTTATGTGCCAGGCACTCTTCCAGGCCCTGGGTAACAGTGAACATTACACAAAAGGCCTTATTTGCTGGAGCTTACATGGTAGGGAGAGAGACAGATAACAAACACACAAGCCGATAGAGATATGCCGTGATATCTGGTAGTGATGAGAGCTCTGAAGAAAGACCACGGTAAGCAGCAATAGGTGTGGAGTACGTGCTTTACAGTGCAGATGGAGGAAATGGTTGGCGGGGGGTGGTGGGGAGTTGGAGGAGACAGACAGGTGGAGGAAATGGTGGGAGGGGGGTAGAGGAACCTCTTCTTGTTTGGGGATTCTCTTTCAGTTGACCCAAATAAAGTAAGGAAGATTTTGATAGGCAGATCTGTTAAGACTATCCCAAGCATAGGAAAAAGTATGAGCCAAGCCAACATCTAAATGGCTTGAGGGAAGATCTGTTCAGGAAATGGAAAGAGGTTTCCCATGACAGCTACATACAGAGCATGTGAAGGATGGGGCTGAGGTTGCTTGGGGTGTGACCCTGCAAGGACATGAATAACAGGCTAAGAGTACCTTTCCCAGACCCACATTTCGAAAGATCACAGCAAAGTGTGGAGGGCCAGGTGAGGGGGGCACAGAGGCGAGGTAGGGCAGCCAGGTGTGGGCTGAATAGGGCAATGGCCAGAGGGAATGGGAAGGAAGGGCAGAGCTTTCAGAGGCTTCATCTGCAGGATTTGGGGATTAATTCACTTCTAGTGACCTAAAGGGATTTGTTCATCACCCAGAATGAGCCATATCTTCTTATGTTTACTCAAAGATAAGAAGCCTTTAGAAATGGGAAACATCTTGGGAAAGTGGTTAATCTTGTTTATTCACAAGAACAATTTCATCATCTTTTGCTATACAATGAGGAAAGTGACAGTAGTGCGGGTCACAGAGGGAGGTGGCCAAGGAAGGAAGCAAGCAAGACTGGAAGTGTCACCTAACTGCAGGTCCTGTGGCCTCTGGGAGTGACATACATTCTAGGAAAGGACTCCTGGGAGAGAATGCTGTGGCCTTCCACGCCAGCCTGATAGTCCTTCTCGTGCATTTACAGGCAACTTCAAAGTGGGAGTTCACATTGCCGACGTGAGTTACTTTGTTCCGGAGGGATCTGATCTGGATAAAGTGGCTGCCGAGAGGGCCACAAGCGTCTACTTGGTTCAAAAGGTAAAAATCCATCTCTAGTTTCTTTTTTCTTGCTTTGTTTATTTGTTTGTTTCCCTGGAAGAGTGTGTGCTCTCTGTTATTACATGTTCTCCAGTAAGGGAAGCCAAAGGAAGACACAGGTGTTCATCTGAGGCCTCATCCCAGAGTGGCCCTTCTATATAAGTAACTGACAGATACTCAGCTTCAGAAAGAAAGGAGGCAAAATACCTGCTTTCAAACGATTGTTCTAAAGCAGGGCTCGGCAAACTCAGCACACACTAGCGACTAGTTTTTGTAAGGTTTTATTGGAACTCAGGCACATGGATTTGTTCGTGTATTGTGGCTGCTTTCACACTACTTCAGCAGAGTGGCATGACGATTTCCTATTACTGTAAGCCCTTTAAGGAAATGTTTTCAACCCCTGTTCTAAAAGGTGGGAGCCAATCTGGTCCTGACCTGCCCATTACAAGATAGCTATGGGAGTCTCCGAGATGCAAAAGCGAAGGGAGATGAGGAGGAGCATGAGCTTTTCCCTCTCATCCTGACTGCACCACTCTTGGTTAGTTACTGAGTGTCTACAGACCTCCCTAGACTCATCTGTGAAATGAAGGGACTGGACAGATTCATCTCAAAACATCCCTTCCATTCTGTGTACTTGGACCTGGCACATTCAATAGGTAACCATGAGAATCCATTCCTTTAACACGTATGTATTGAGCACCAATTATCTGATGGACACTGCAGTAGGCCTCAGAGAAAGGGGTTAATAAGAGACCAAGCATGAGTAAGTTCTGCCGTCCACACTGTGGTTCATGAATTCTGCCAGGTTTCTTTCTCTTCTTTCCCTTCTCTGATCCTCTGCTCATTTGCTCATCTTCCTTCTTCGGCCATATCTGGACTTCTACTTCCTTTCTAGCTTTTTAAAATTTGGTGGTCCAGTTTGGGATTCTACCTATACTAGCTTGAGCCTTCCTGCCTCCCAAGCCCATGCCCTAGGACATGATTCTGGTATTTTCTCATTGCCTGCCCTAAGGTCAGAGGAATATCCCCACCATCCACCCTAGAATGCAGCACCACAGGTGCATTCTAGAATTTCTGGGCTCCACTTCTAGCAAAGTGCCTACTTGATGTTCACAAAGGTATTGGCACTTCTGGAGCAAAAGCTATCCAGGAAAACCCAAAAGTTTTTAGGATTTCTGGTATTTACCAAGTGTTACTGAGAGTTCCTCTCATGTTTTCAACTTGTCCACCCTGAAAACTAACCTCTCAAAAGGGAAGAGACCAGTCTAGGCTTTGAGTGCAGCCATATCCTCTAGGGGCTGAAGATCCTGTTCCCTGTGGCCCAAGTTTAGTTCCCCCAGTGTAGCTGAGCTTATCAGTTGACAGTGATGTCTTCCACCCCATGGTGGAAATCACCTTGTCTGAGACCCTTTGCTCCTGCTACAAAGGGAGCTAGCCTAGATGGGCTCTCTTGTCCCAAAGGAAAGCCAGAGCTGTTATCTGCCATAGCCGCCTTCAATATGTGGAGGCCCTACCTAGGAAGACCTGGCACCTCCTCTCCCCTGCCCCAGGACAGTACTCTCTGGATCACTGAAACCTAGAATATTTGAGCAAAACCCTAGCTTCACCTGCTCCAGGAGACTTGTACAGCCGATTTCTTCAGAAGTACAGCTTTGCCTACCATTCACATTAGGTGATCAGAACCACCATGTACGTGTTTTCTGCCATCCCAGAAGTGAGAATAGTGAATAGAGAGGAAGGCAGAGTTGATCAGAGCCAGGAAATTCTGAGTCAGAAGCTGTGTGATCATCAAAACCCCGTTCCAGGTAACTGTGTCATGGGCAATAGGTAATCTCAATGCACAGTGATGCCTGAAAGACCCAGCACCTTCAGTGACCAATTGGTGAGAATAGTTAGCTGTGTCCTCATCTGAGCAGGGGGAATTCCGTACCAGACTTTGCTTGTGTCAAACGTACTGTGTCCCTACCTGACCTCTGTGGCTGGCCTAAGCCTAAATGCAATGTTTAAGAACTTCTCTTTGCCCTCCGACCCCTCACAATGTCTATGACACCTGAGTCCAAGCTCTGAGCAGGTATAGGCAGCTTAAGAGAATGCAGTACAAACTTCTGACCCACAAGTATCTCTCTTGAGTACACGGGGCTTCCTCCCTGACCCCCATGGCCATGAAGCCACGGCCATGCACCAGCTGCTGCGCTCTCCTTTTATAACCAGGAATTACTTTTAAAAATCAGAAAATGAAAAAATCAAATTGGGTTAAGTAATTAAGCATGTTTCCTTTTCTGTTTCCTTTGGTTTTGTGTTTGTCACAGTTCTAGAATTTCTCTGTGGGACTACAGAGTTGGGGCTCTGCTGCTGAGTTGTGAAAGTGGGGATCTGGGTGGAGGAAGGGCCCGCACACCTCTGCTGCCCGGCACTGCCTCCAGCTTGGCAGGCACAAGTGGCGCCGGCCCGCAACCTTGGACAGCAGCAGCTGTGCGCTCTGATTCCTTTGAACCGCTGCTCTGACCTTTCTTCCTACTCGGTTTTGTTTCTTAAAGGACTGTGTCCAGGAACTTTTCTGCTGTTTTCACTTTACTTTGCCTATAAAGGTCTTCTGAAAAGCTGGATGAGCTGTGTTTCCGCCCTCCAGATTCTCTGCTTTCTCACTTGGCACAATCATTTCTCCCAGCTTCATCACACAGGGGAAGGGGGGCTGGGGTTCCAGTTCATTTCCCATCTATAGGGAATGTGGCACTGATTTCATTCAGATCTGTAAGTGACTGATGCCAGAATTGCAATCTTAGCTCATTATCTAAACTCTAATTGGAGGATTAACCCATGGAGTAGGACAGTATACAGTGTAACAGGTCTTGGGTCCAAATACCACCTCACTGACTTTAAATGAAATTCTTTTTGTTGAGATTTTGCTCACAGTAATAAGTATTTGGTTATTCTTGTTAACAATAGGGTATAATCAGGTGGAAATATAAATTTAGGTAGTGTCCATTTAAATATCAGGAAAAAACTTTTTGACAAAAGATGATTCCGTTAGATAGGGGCACCTGCCCACCTGAATTTTGGTCTGTCTTTCTCAGAAGGACACAACGTTTGCTCAGTTAATGCCTCTCAACTGTCTTCTCTGGGAGATAAATATAATGTAATTGCAAAGTTTAAAGTAATTTTAGAAAATAAGCAAATTAAGCTTTAAAAGTAAAAGAAAACCTAAACAGTTGAAACCTAAACCTAAATTTTCTGCCTATTGGCCCAAGCATTCATGTTATTTTAGGTGCGAAACAGCTCAAGTGAAAGTTCGCCCATAAATCTCTACGATATTTTATTGGTACTGCTTTATAATAGAGATCAAAGATTGGGATTGGAAGCCTGTCTTAATGTAGAGTCCAAAGAGTTTTAAGATGTTTCTTTCTGACACCAGCAGGTTGTCAGAGTGTTGATGTTTTGTTAACGTCAAACTGTGTAGCAAAGAGTTGATCGAATTCTGAATTCATGGAAGTGTTGATATGGAAAAGAAAACTCTTTAAACAGAGATGTTGGCTGGCAAGTGAATTAATCTATTTCCTTTAAGTTATTTCAGTGTGTAAGTAGGGAGCTAGCTGAGTGTACCTTGTTGTTAAAACCTCGAAGTCCTCGGAGAAAAGGGGGAAAAGTCACCAATTCTCAGACTGCAGATATGGGCTGCGATGGCCAATGGGTTATCGCACTGAAGGCCTGAGGGAGTGTGGGTGGGGAGCCAGCAAAGGCCTGGGCTGAAAGGGGCAGAAGAGGCCCTGCAACCTCTCCAGGTAGTGGAGAAGCCCCTATGACTTGGCTTGTGGGCATCTGGCTCCCACATCACTGCTAGTCCTTCCTGCTCCTCCTTGCCTGAATGATTGATTCTTCCCTTCTGTGGCCCTTTGTGTTGGTCACAGGGCTGTCCTGGCTAACCTGCTGCTGAACTTGGCCAGCCTGCCCGCTGTGGCTTTAGCAGATGTTTCTGCTCTCTGAGGCTAATATAAGGTTTTATAGTCTTGTTGGTACCCCCACCCAGCTGCCTTGGGCAGTGGTGTATTTACCCAAATGATAAATTTCTCTCTACTCTCTCAAGACCTGGTCCAGAATGCTTAGAAAGTCAGTGTCCTATCATCACTATCCCTTTTCTCCACGGCCAGCTCTTAAGCTCTGCCCTGACTCAACTTTGGTCCTGGCCCCAAAGCATGCTTAAGAGGACTTAGCATCCTTCAAGCCCCGTTTCCTTTTCTGCTGCCTGAAGTGCTTATCAGTCTTCCTCCACTTGGTATTTATTGAGTACCAGCTGTGTGTCATGTTCGAGGGATGTAAAGATGAGACAGATTCTGGTCTTGCCCTGGGGAAGCAGAGGAGGTGGACAGGTAGCAAACACTTGCAATGCATCAGGCTACCTTCAGGTACAGAAGTGCCCCAAAGGTGAGGAGGTGTTAGAGAAGAGAGAGGGGTTGTATCTGCCTGGGCTGGTGGTGGGAGAGGAGCTTCTGCAAGGTCCAAGAAGGCTTCACAAAGCAATCGTGTTTTGAACAGTGTTTCACATTTTGAGTAGAAAATTTCTAGATAGACAAAAATGGGCAGAGAGGGCATTCCAGGCAGAGGCTAGAAAAAGCACAGAACATTCAAGGAGCAGTATGCAGTTTGGAATTCTTGGGGTGTGAGTTGTAGAGAGAGCCACGGATGAGGTTACAAAGAGAAGCCTGCAGTGGTAGGCGAAGGAGCTCAGATTTTGAGGGTAAGTAGGGAAGTGATATGGTCTCCTTCCACCAAGATAGAAAATCACTTTAGCAACTGTGTGGTTGAAGGATAGTGAGGCCAGAGGCAGGAAAATTGTCATCAGTACCTGGGCCCTTTCCCCCAGTCATATCCTCTTGAGGCTCTGAATAACTACCCCAACACAGAGATCTTTGCTCACAAAATCTTATGAGAGTTTACCAATGTGGTAATGTCTAACTGGACCCCAGGAGAACTAGGACAATAGATGTCTTCAGCCTAGTGCCAAATGGACATTCTGAACAAGCAGCATTTCAGTTACTTCAAATTGTAGTTTCTTCCCAATTCTGGCAATGCATATCACACAAGAAGAAGTAGGGAGAAGCAAAGGGCAGGGAAAATGGAGAAGTTAGCTTCCCACTGTTATCTTTGCTGTCCCCTCGGAGATAGGGTCCTTCTCCCGCTTCCCTGTGGGGAACTCTTGGCCACCTGTGACCTTAGCCACTGAACATTGAGGGTGCAGGCTTTTCCAAAAACCTTTTGGCCCCATGGAACCCTCTAGGCCCTCCTTCATCCACAGGACATGCAAAAGTCCATTTACTAAATTCAGCTCCTTAGCTATTGGGAAGGTAAAGCCAGTGTGTCCTAACATAAATGGAATTGCAGATTATCATTGAGTGGAGATTAGTAAGAAGATGCAGAAGTCTGGAGAATAAACAAGTCTTATCTAGAATAATTTCTACTTCAGAATTGTCACTGGTTTTTATCCTGAGTGAGGAAGAGAGACATATCCACACTTGAACAGTGGAAGGAGGAGAGGAAAAGACTCATTTGAGAGTGTTAGAATGTCAGATCTAGGCTTGGGAAGTGATTGGATGTAGAAGGGAGAGAGAGGAGAGTGAAGAATCACAGGCAAATCCCCAGCTGTGTTCTGGGGACAGGGGTGAGGAGTGTGGGGAGACATGGGTGTGGTGTTTTGATTTTTGGTGGTTTTGAGGGAGGGGTGGTTGTTTGCTTCCTTGCTTATTTAACTTGGGACAGAGCGCTGCTCTTAACAGAGGTAGGAAATGTAGTCAGTGGAACAGGTGAAGAAGGGAGGAAAATGCTGAACTTTGTCTTCTCCATGTGGAGTTTGAAATATTCATGGCACATCCAGTTCATGGTATCCAGAGGGCATTGTAGAGGTATGTGGAGTCACAAGGCCAGATGGTCAGACCTTGGACAGGGAAGACACTCATTGTGAGATGGCAGGAGACGAGGGCACACATGTAAAGTGAGTGGGCCTGGGAGAAATTGGCCAAAGGAAAGAGCTGGAAGGTTGCTTGCAACAGATTGAGTCTGATGATCTCAGTTTTCTCTGTGAAGAAGAGTTGAGGTTTTCTGCTGAGAAAGATTGGGAAGGCAGTCAGGTAAGAGGTCTGAGGAGAGTAGTAACATTTTGGGACCTCTTCTGAGGGGCGTGGGGAAGGAGCTAACAAAGACAGGTGAAAGGCCTGCCACCCCTCATGGAGGTAAGAGCTAAGACAGCTTAGCAACTCACCTCCACACGGCCCAGCAGTTTTCTCTGTCACTGCTCAGTGAGGACTTGCAGAAGTAGGAAAGGGCGATTATAAGATCGATCATGGGGTTTGTGGAGCTGGGACAGTAGAAGTGAGGGAAATAAAGAACCTTGAAGAAATTATCCATGTGGTTCACACTGCATAGCAAAGTTAATGAGGACAAGACAGGATAAGACTGGGGAAAAGGATCAAGGGGTCAGGGAATGTATGAACATTTGCACAGTTCTGATGGTAGCCAGGAGTTTCCCAGCTCCTGGAGAGACCTTTCTTTTCCAGTCAGACATGGTGTTCCACACATATCACCCTGACCCAGAGGCTCTCAGGAACCATCGCAGGCCTCATGTAGCTGACCTGGGTGCATGGACTGTTGCGCCATGGTCCAGGTGGGTCTCCCCCTGACATAATGGGACTTGGATTTGAGAAAGCAGCTGATCAGAAGGGGCTGCCTGGCTCTCCTTTCCAGCCCTCCTCCACAGGGATCCTGCTGTGCCTGGGGTTGTGGGAGAGCACATTCACAGTGACCCTGGCAGGAATTAGGCCCCATTTATGAGAGGCTGTGATGTGCCAAACCACAAATGTGATTGTAACCTCTTAATTCCTTTTCCTTTGAAACGTAGAGGAATAACCATCTATTTACAAAACTATATATACCTAAAGACTGTTTTCTATGAGAATTTCGTCTGAATTCTGCTTTAAGACCTGGTAAATGTCTTTTATAAAAAATACTTCTTAAAAATTAAATATAATTATACTAACCAAAAAGTTTTAAAGTTCAGCTTTTTCATGAGCACTTAGATTGGTAACTGACCATTGCAGTGTGATTAATAAAATGTCTTCTGTGTAAGATATAGGATACCACACAGTTTTTATAGCCTGCACAACCACTGCATGTGCTGGTAAGTTTTAGGTTAGTAGCCAAAACAGTGTAGCTTATACTTAAAATACTAGTTGTTTGTGAAGTTTTTTTTGTCAAGATGTTTAAATATAAGTTTCTAGTATATTTCATAAAATGTTTTATGTGATGCAGTAAACATAGAAAAAAAGAGGTGGTCCATCTCCTGGGCAGAAGCCAGTCAGTTGTCTACACACTGGAAGTGCCTACCATGCATCAGGTGTAGAGAGAGACAGGAGTGAGGCCTGGCCCTTGCTCCTGAGGTTTCAGTGTCTGTGGCACTCAAGGCACCTGAAGAAGCAATTAGGACAGTGTGGTAAATGCAGCAGAAGAGCAGGGAGGATGGAGTAAGTGGCTGAGTAAGAGGGTGCCAATTCAGTCCCTAGGATAGCCCAAAGGCTGAGTAGGTGAAATCTTTATCATTCAACCATGAGATGGTATCATCTTGAAGCTTTCTCCATTTTGTGCACTATTTTTAAACAGGTGAAGATGTATCATTTTATAAAACACTTGACATATACAAGAAAATGTTAAATATTTGGATTACGTTCTAATGCATCACAAAATAAGTTAGCAAAGAAAATATAGTATTGTCTGAACTGATGGTGCAAAAATAATGGCAAGAAAAAAATTTCAAAGGTAGTTGTCTGTAAAAGCTGTTAGCGAAGGCTGTTAGGAAAAGTTGTTACCAAAGTTATCAGGTAGTCATTAGGTTTCATACAGATGTTAAAAGACATGGCGTTCTTTAGAAATACCAAACAATTGCCAATTATTTGTTACTGGTGTGGGCCATGAGTTCTAGAATTTACTATTCCATACCAAAGATATTTACTGTACTAAAGTAGAGTACAGTTGCAGATACTTCACGCAGAATAAGAAGCCGCTGGGGTTTGTTCTGTTTCTGCCCGTAAAGAAACATAGTTTGCTGAATGTCCCTCAATTACAGCATGGCCACCCTTTGCCTATCACTTCTCAGTTACCTAGCATGGGGTTACAGTGTTATCCATGCTCAACACTGCAAGCCAAAGTGGGCCATAGTAAGTGTGTTGAGTAAATGGCTAGTACTGCTGATGTTTTTAGTTAGAGAGGTGGGGTGGATGGTCCTGCCATTAATCAAGAAACATATGGGAAAAGGAACAGATAGTGGCAGATGGGAGAGAGTTTTTGAAGTATTTTCAGGGGATACAGATAGAGATATTCATTTCATCTTTGGAATAGTAGAAAAAAACAAGTAATATTTTGGGACAACTGCAAGTCATCATTTGAAAGTAAGCTGAAAAACAGTTTTTAATTAAAGAGTATATACCGTTGACTCAGTTTATTATGGAACAGAAAGATCAATAAGGAGAAGAAATAATTTAGGCTTAAAAAATGGGAAAATGGATAACTAGTTGATCACAATGTTTATCTAGGAAACCTGGATGTATGACCCTTTCTGTTTTATCACTCTAGTGATATTTTATTGAAGTATTCTCTTAATGTTCCAACATGTAATTTGGTAAATTACGGTATATTCAGTTACTAAAACATTGATTCAACAATAACAATAGCTTATTTTACTTTAACAAAACCCTGTCCAGAGTTTACACTCAACCCTTGGGCTCTTAAGTGTATGTATAATTCAGCTGGAGTGCTTATATCCAAAAGCACAAGTACTTCTTGAGTCTGGAGCTTCAGGTTTAGTAGATAATACAATGTAGCTATTTTGCATTGCTTGCATTGTACTTTTGTCTTCCCTTACCAGTTCTCCTCACTTTCCCAGCTCACATTCCTATTTGACTCTAGAGGCGCGTGGAAAAGTATACAATAGTGTGGTCTTTCTGCAGAGTCTTTGGGAACAGAGCCACCTCCATCTTCAGCTTGCTCTGGAAAAGCTGAAGCTGTTCACCAAAACTCTGCCCACTGGGCTTCTCCTAAGCGGGTTGGAGAAAGGTGCTCATGGGCCTGTGCTCTATTTACAGGTGGTCCCCATGCTTCCCAGGCTGCTGTGTGAGGAGCTGTGCAGCCTCAACCCCATGTCTGACAAGCTGACCTTCTCTGTGATCTGGACACTGACTCCAGAGGGCAAGGTAACAACTTACACGTTTTCTTTCTCCACTTACCTCTTTTCTGTTTCATGAGTCATGAAGCACTCACCATGTGCCTGGCACTGGCTTGGGTGCCATGGTGGTAAGACAAGGGAGGTATGGAGTAGCCATCATAGAGAAATGTCGGAGTCCCTGCCTCGGAAGAGCCGTTGGCCCCACTTAGAAGCCAAGACTGACCTTAAGCACTTAGAACAGGTTTCTTGTCTGTTATCAGGTGAAGGAAGAAATTGAGTAAGCAGAGTGATGCCGGGGAGGCTTATGCAGGAGACAGGGTGTGAGTGGGATTGAATGAGGATTGGCAAAGGCAGGAGGGGCAGCCCAGCCTGCAGTTAGGAGAGCAGAGCCTGTTTGGAGGAGGACATTAGGTAAAGTGGGAAGTTTACATAGGTGGGGTGAAATCAAACTGGAGAATCACAAATGAATTGTAGGTGTTAGGGTTCCTCTGAAGTGTCATGAGAAAGCTGATTGTAGAAAGGTCAGTGGTGCATCGTCATGCTGGATGATTGGAGCGTTGAAGATGAATTAGCAAGGTAGTGCTATAATCAAGGCACAAGGTGGTGAAACCACAGACCAAGAACAGAGGAGAGAAGGATGTCAGCAGGGGTTTCTAGGCATAAGGAAAAAGATGTCTGTGCCTGTCGTCGGGATGTGCCTATGCGTATCATAGGGAACGGCAGGAGAGAGATACATGAAAGAGAAACTAGTCCCCTCCCTGCAAATGTAACAACTCCAAACATTCAGAAGTAGGGTCATGATTAAGTAAGCCCTGGTGCCTTCTCAGTGGAATATATGCAGTTATTAAAGTTGTTGACAGAGACCATGGAAGAACATGGGAAGTGTTTATACTGTAATATTAAATGGAAGTAAAAAAAGATATTTAATTATAAAGAGGTTCCAAATAAAGATAGAGGATCAAATACCCACATTTACTTTCATTCCCTCCCAAAACCTCACTAAAACAACAGTAAAAGGATTTTTTTTTTAAGACATAAACCCACAAGGACAAAGAGAGTGGGAGAGGAGACAACAGCAACAAAATTTTGGAATCTGTGTAGCAGATGGAGGAGTGTAACTGACTTAGCAGTCCTGAGAAAGCTGAATCCTGAGCCAGCAATAGAGAAAGCCAAGAAACAACCCAGTTTATGCAGCAGAACCCTAAACAATTCAGAAATTGACAGTACCAGATAATTCTAGAAAGTGGGGGAGGGGTGGGGGAGAATGAGGCTTACAACAGTATTGAAAGTTTATTTTTAAAAATTGCCCCTCCTATAACTTAGTGGAAGATCAGAAATGTGTTCTCTAGACAGGGTAAAGTAAGAGGTGTCTGAACTAGAGGACATCAAACATGCTTGATGGCAGTGACACCTTGGGGGAGATTGAGTGAATGTTGGCACACTGAACGTTAAGAGTGTCAGCTTTCTTTTTGCTGCCAGCCCCAGAATTCTGGTCGCCAGGCCTATATCCATGAGTCGGGACATGGGAAAATCTCTGAGGACTCTGAATAGTGAGGAATAAAAACATAAAGATACTAACCTTAAGAGTTTCCCAATCAGCAGCCCAGCTGTCTTTCCCTACGGTAAAGCTTACAGACAATAAGCTTCACCCACACAATCAGAGCTTTTTAGGATTTCATTTCCATATATGAAGAGACAACCCGAGGGAAGCTTCTAATGTGAAATAGGGGGGCTATTACTAATGCATTGATTCAACAATAGTTTTATTTTATTTTGATGAAACCCTGTCCAGAGTTTACAGTTAGCCCTAGGGCTCTTAAGTATATGTGTAATTCAACTGGAGTACAAACAAAACAGGAAAGAAGTAAACAAACAGAAAATGAAGTAAACAAACAGGAAAAAGTAACTAGAACAAAACACACTAGCAGGGAAAAGAAATTATCACTTATATCTTTAGGGAATTTTTTTAAAAAAGAAGGTAGCTATATCACAAAATCTTGATACTTTAAAAAGGAAACATTTGGAGGGAAAAAAAGAGCTCTTGGGAATTAAACACAGGTTAGAAGAATTAAAGATTCAAGATTCCTACTGAAAGGTAAAGTTGAGGAGCTGTCCCAAAAAGAGATAGAAAAGACAAAAAATTAGAAGACTAGTCCAAGATATACAATATCTGTTCAATGACCGTTCCAGAAATAGAGAACAAAGTAAACAGAGGACAAGAAATGATCAACAAAATAATTTTAGGAAATGCCCCATTCCTGGAAGATGTGATTTTCCATATTGAAAGGGCACACTGCCTAGCATGGGGGTGGAGGCACATCATCAAGACACATCATTATAAAATTTCAGAACACCGTGGACAAAGAAAAGACATACGATAAAATTGGAAATCAGAATAACTTCAGACTTTTCTACCACAACCCTAGAAATTAGATGACAGTGAAGCAAAGCTTTCTAATTTCTGAAGGACTGTGATCTCCATGCCAAAATTCTGTACCCAACGAAGCTATCAATAAAAAGGGTAGGAAAGGACATTTTCAGACATACAAGGCTTCAACAAAAATGTCCATCTCATAGACCCTTTCTCAGAAAGCCACCAGAAGATGTGCTTCACCAAAATGAAGGAGGAGTAAATGAAGAAAGAGGAAGACATGGGACCCAGCAAGCAGATAATCCAATACAGGAAAGAAGTGAAGGAATCACTTAGATCAGGGCTGGCAGACTTTTCCTGTAAAGGGCCAGATAGTCAGTATCCCTGTCACAGGTACTACACTGTCCTTCAGGTCTGTCTTAAAGAAGATGCTAAGTGCCAGGTGTGGTGGCTCATGCCTGTTATCCTAGTACTTTGGCAGGCCGAGGCAGGTAGATCACTTGAGGTCAGGAGTTCAAGACCAGCCTGGCCAACATGGTGAAACCCCATCTCTACTAAAAATACAAAAAATTAGCTGGGCCTGATGGCGGGCACCTATAATCTCAGCCACTTGGGAGGCTGAGGCAGGAGAATCACTTGAACCCGGGAGGTGGAGGTTGTGGTGAGCTGAGATCGTGCCATTGCACTCCAGCCTGGGCAGTAAGAGTGAAACTCCGTCTGAAAAAAATAAAAGAAAAAGAAAAAGAAGAGGACGCTAAGCTGGATCCTCTCATGGGCTTCTACATTCTGTCTGTTAGAATCAGTTGTTTTGGTTGATGTGTAGATATGTAGCTGGAAAAGAAAGGAGCATTTTAATAACTTTTTCAGATAATTGTGGCTATTCATTTTTGTACTACACCAAACTTTAATAGTTTCTCAAAAGTTGGTTGGGCCAGGCACAGTGGCTCACGCCTGTAGTCCCAACACTTCGGGAGGCCGAAGCGGGCAGATTGCTTGACCCCAGGAGATCAGCTTGGGCAACATATTGAACCCCTGTCTCTACTAAAAACACAAAAATTAGCCAGATGTGGTGGCACGCGCCTGTAGTCCCAGCTACTCAGGAGGTTCAGGTGGGAGGATCACCTAAGCCTGGGAAGTCAAGGCTGCAGTGAGCCATGATCACGCCACGTAATCCCAGCACTTTGGGAGGCTGAGGCAAGAGGATTGTACAACCTGGGCAACATAATGAGACCTTGTGTGGATGAAAAAAAATAAAACACAGACACCAGAGAGTGTGCTCTCTCATCTCCCCAAAATACCCAAGTCTAAACTATAGTTTGTGTGTCAGTTGTTCCTTCAAGTAAAAATGGTGTTCCATAAAATGAGCAATCAGTTCACTTCACAGCTCAGGTGTGTAAACGCTTTTCCTCAAGACCACCAGCGTACCTCTACATGCAGCAAAAGTGAAAAAGACAAGCAATCGAGGGTTGAGACATCATAAAATTAATATTTTTTACTCCTGTGTCCAGAGCATTCAGTTGTTCGATACGAGTATGAGGTATTGGAGTGCAATAGCCACAGGTGTGCTGGGTGCCATTGTCGGATTTGCACCAAGGCAGCTGCTTTACCCACGAGGGCTTTTGTGCCACCAGTGTAAATGTCAGCACGTGGAAAGGACAAACACTGCCTTAGTATTTTTATGAAAATAGTTTTAACCTCCTGGATTCCTGGAAGGGTCTCAGGGATCCCTAGGGGTACATGGACCATACCTTGAGAACCAAATGGACGGTTGGTGGAAAGTTTGGGGTAGATTAATATACATAGCACACAGAAAAACCAAGCAAATAAAAAGACGGTTATTAATTCCAGTGAGAATAAAAAGTTGTATAGAAAAGAAAAGTCACACTTAGTATCTATGTAATCATAATAGTAGATTGATAAAATGAATTCTGATCATTGTCATGTATTAGGAGGATTAAGGACTTAGAATAGTTATGTGGGCATGGTGGGAGAGGGAGTGTGTATGGAAGAAAAAATAAATTATCTTCTGTAGTGAAAAGTTTGCAAATAATGCCTAAAAAAAATCAGGAAGTAGCAGACAGGTTATATAGAAAGTTAATATCCAAATACTCTTTTAAAAGAGGTAAAAGTAGTTACTCTTGGGAAGTAACAGAGGGATGGGGGCTGCTGTTTTTCATAACAATACTTTAAAACTATTTGAACTATGTATACTTTAATATTTTTATTGTGAAAATTTCAAACATACATGAAAGTAAAGGGCACAATAAACCCATCCTCCCCACTTCCCAGATTCAACTATCAAGACAAAGTGTTTTAAAACAAACCACAGACATGTCATTTCGCTCATACATGTTTTAGTATGAAGCTGAAAAAATTTTGGACATTTTCTTATATACCACAGTGCCATTAGCACACCTAACAGTGACTACTAATGCCTTGGTGTCATTCTGAACCCAGTCCGTAATAGATTTCCTTGCTTTCTCCCATGGATTTTCCTGAATTGGGATCAAAACAAGGTATACACATTATATTTGGTTTTTATGGCTCTTAAATATCGGGTTAATTAGAAAAAGGACCCTTTTAAAGATTTTTTTAAGAGTTAAGAGGCAAACGCTATCTGAAAACAAGGAATTATGAGGACAGTATGCCAGCAATCATATTTTGGTGGGGGTGGGAGCATGCATAGGGGAAAAATGAATGGAAAAAGACCAGTAGGAAATAAAATCGAATGCCAATAGCGGTTATGTTTGGGTAGTAAAACTATGAGTAATTTTTTCTACTTTTTTGTATTTTCTAATGTTTTTTGAAAATGTGTAGCTTTTATATTTTTATAAATGCTTATTTTCGTGAAAGTTTAACTAAACAGAAAATAAAAGCCCGTAGAAGAAAGCTAACTTGAGTCAACAGAAAAGAACTTCGAGTCTGAATTTTGCCTGCCAAAATCAGACCCAAGAAATAAAAAGCTGCCCAATCTAATGAGCTTCTAAAATATGAGGGTCATAAAAGAAGCACTAGAAAGTGGCAAACTCTGTAACTCAGTTGGCCTCTGGGGTTTCTGTTGGAGGTAGTGTCTGGTGCCCAGGCCACTGGCATTAGGGACTAGAGAGCAGGTGTGAAGTAGGCACAGGATCCAGGAGGGGCTGTGGGCCTCAGTGCAAACCAAGCCAGATCGGAAGTAATGAGAGTTTGGACTAGAGACAGAGTTGTAGGGCAAAGCCCACTAACCACACTCCTTGTACTGTGGTTATCCAAACACCCTACCCAGACCAAGCGACCACATGAGAGGTAGACCTGGTTGGTTAGTCCTGGGATGATTATCTCTTACCCACAATCAGGATGCATGAAATGAGAGGTCAGATTCCAGACTCACATCCAAGGGATGGTCCTTCCTCAAGACACTGGCAAGGAAAGCTTGAGTTTAGCAAGGGCTGGGGGAACAAAGTTCGGAACCAGATGGGAGGGTCAGGGAGCCAGAGAAGGCCAACGGGCAAGGGGTAGTCCTGCATCAAGAACCCAGTGATGAAGAGGAGGATCTCCGAAGCCTGTGTGGCCAAAGTCTGAGGCTGGTTTTGCATGCAGTGGTGACTTCTCTTGGCGTAAAGGTTTGGACTTAGAAGGAGTCAGAGCAGGGCCAACAGCATCATGCCACAGCTGCTGCGTAGCCACCAGTCTCACCTGGAGTTGAAGTGGAGAAAGCTGTGTATTTTTCCTTAGTCTATTGGAATGGCTTACTTTCTGGAGCAGGCATGGTCAGCTATAGAAAGACTGTTCCAACGTTTTCTTAACGCCTACTAAATTTTTTTTTAAACACTCACAAGAAAATCTTGGACATGTATGCATTCATTAAGCTAGTGCTCAGGCTTTTAGGTCAATAAATGCTGAATAATTTATTTTTAGCATATTTCTAACATGTTGGTTGTGAAAGTCTTATTCTCTGACTTAGTAACTAAGTCCTTAGACCTTAGAACCTTAGAATCTTAGGGCCAAAGATCAGAATAATAAAAGAAGGGTCTCACAATTGATTAGCTATCCTCAGTTTGCGTCTCCTGTGACATCCGTGCTGTGTGCTGTATAGGATTAGTCAGGACCTGGAGTGTACTATGGAAGTCGCCTGTTTCAGCCATTTACTTAGGTCAAAAACCACGGGGTCATTCTTGACTTTGGTCTTTCTCTCATGCTACATCTGCATCCAGTCTGCCAGTGTGTCATCGCTGCTTTGCTTTCTGAATGCCTCCAGAATCAGCCCCCTTCCTTAACTACCGGCACTAATACCTGCGTCCAAGCTATTCTCTCTCACCTTGACAAATACAGTGGCCTCCTGACTGTCCTTGCAGCCTCTGCTCTTGCCCCACGTCATCTCCTCTGCGTACAGCCGTCAGAGTGATCCTTCTGAATCTTAAGCCTTGTCTCTCCATTAAAACTTTCCAATCTCTCATTCACAATAAAAGATAAAACGCCCTTACAATGGTAACTTTTTCCTTGTTCTTTTCTGCCTGTCTTCTGTGCTGGAAATGCATGGACTCCAGAGTCTTCCTGCAACCAGCGTCTCCTCTCATGTCCTGGAGCATTGCTGCTCACAGGAGAGAAGCTGCCTTTTATGTGTAACTGAGCTCTCTGCTGTGCTGCAGGCCCCCTCCCCAGCTCCAGGGACTGGACATCAGTCAAGGTTGAGTTTCCCCACCTGCCATCTTCTCATATCCTTCAAGCCTCTGCCCCTTCCTTGTAGCTGAGCAGATCTTTTCCTCCCTGCTTAACTCATTCCATTCTGAGAATTGGACATTGTAGAACTATATTGTGTACCAGTTGGGGCTTTCTCAGCTGAACCTTCAGTGCTACTTGGGAATCCTTTTATTCGTCACTAGGTTCCAAGCCTTTTTTCTTGGGTTCCAACCTCAACCTTGCTTTCCACTCCTCTTTCCTTTAAGACCCATCATTCTCCCAAGTACCTTTCATTTCTCCTTGGAAATGAGAGAGGCTAGCCAACTTCAACTGCTGAAGTCCCCCTTTCCACATCAAAATTTCTCTCTGCCTTGCTGCTACTTAGGAGGCTGAGGCAGGAGGATCACTTGATCAGATTGAGAACAGATCGAGACCATGTTTCTAAAATATAAATGAATGAATAAATAAATAAATATTTGGCTGGGCATGGTGGCTCATACCTTTAATCTCAGCAATTTGGGAGGCTGAGGTGGGCAGATCACCTGAGGTCAGGAGTTCAAGACCAGCTTGGCCAACATGGTGAAACCCCATCTCTACTAAAAATACAAAAATTAGCCAGGCATGGTGGTGGGCACCTGTAGTCCCAGCTACTTGGGAGGCTGAGGCAGGAGAATTGCTTGAACCCAGGAGGCAGAAGTTGCAGTGAGCCACCTGTGAAGAGAAAGTGAGCGTTCTGCTGGGTGTATAAGTGGATTGTGTGCAATGGTGCTTCAGTCTAGATATTCACGCCTTAATCTTACTGTGTTCGTCTCTTCCTTTTTCAGGGGAAGTCTGAGCTTTGCTCAGTGATGGTGGCCCTAGTGTGAGGACTGGGGCTTGTGGAGTAGCCTCTTGTTTGCTCTAGCCACCCCACTGCCTCTGTCCTCTGCAGTTACTAGGACCTTCCCTAGCAAGTTTGCGTCCTTTCCACCACAGGCATGACCTGCCTCTCTCTGCTCTCTTCCAGCCCGTCCTCTCTCGGCCTAGTCCTTTTCAGACACTTGCTTCTTGGCACCTTTGACTTCTCTCACTGCCGGGCTGCCCCTACTAAGGATGATTGCCCTGTTTTCGTAGCTCTAAGAAGCAGCCAAAATCCACTCTGCCTCCCTCCCACCCTCCGTCTCTCCAAACAGCCTGGTTTTGTTCCATTCAGGAAAAGGTTTCTTTCTTCCTCATATTTTTTTGAACAAAATATTTTGCATACGGAAGCCCGGAGCTCCTGCAAAAGTGATTTTGTACCTAATTATTTAAGATTATAAATTAACCCCACTTGCAGTTTTTTCAGCCAGAGATATATCTTAATGAGGTGCTGACATTTTTCAGAGGATAAATTTAAAGGTACATTTGAATGGAACTGAATAATTTTCAAAGGAAGTGGTCATACTTCTGTATCAATATAGAAAGTTGATATGTGTTTGAGACATACTTGGCTTATTTTACTTCATCATCTGCCTCTGTCTAATTTATGACCTTCACCTGAAATGGAATAAAAGTAACACTAGATTTTGGGTCTGTCTTTAAGTGGATCTGGTCTTGGCCGCCACTTAGGAGTTTGTGTGACTTTTGACAAGTTCCTGGCCTGTTTTCTCAACTGTAAAATGGGCTGAACAATGCACTCCTCCCAGATGTGTTAAGGAGATTTTAGAAGTAGTAGGTTTAAGAATACTCCGAGTGTTAGACTACTTCCGGTCTTACTTAGTACAGTAGGTAGGCCTTGAATTACAGTGCTGTAGTACATAATTATGTACTCCTTTTTCAGTAGTTTTTTGCCAGTAATACGCCTTCAGTCAGTGTTGGCACTGTATTTAATTTGACATTCTGAACAGTGGTATTCCAGAGTATGTGCAGTAAACTCACCTGCCTACAGAAGAGTGACCCAAATCCTGTGATTAAGAAAGAAAAGAGGGGCCAGGCGTGGTGGCTCATGCCTGTAATCCCAGCACTTTGGGAGGCCAAAGCGGGCGGATCACGAGGTCTGGAGTTAGAGACCATCCTGGCCAACATGGTGAAACCCCGTCTCTACTAAAAATACAGAAAATGAGCCGGGCATGGTGGCATGTGCCTGTAGTCCCAGCTAATCAGGAGGCTAAGGCAGGAGAATCACTTGGACCCGGGAGGCGGAGGTTGCAGTGAGCCCAGATCGTGCCACTGCACTCCAGCCTGGTAACAGAGTGACAGAGCGAGACTCTGTCTCAAAAAAAAAAAAAAAAAGGAAAGAGGAAAGACATGATCTTCTTTATGAAGTGTTTTGTTTCTGAAGCTCCCCCTGCTGTTTCTACTTTTTCCATGAAAAACTCTGTCCTTTTGTCTTCTGCCACTGGCTTTGGTTATGCACTGGGCATTGATGTGAATCCAGTTTCCAAATTGGAAAGTAATGAGGTGTTCCATACAGAGAGGCCTGCCTTACATACTGTGAGGTTGGCTATTCCGAGGACCCCCTGCATTTGGATCTTTGCTTTCTTGCTGCCTTTCTCTGTGTCAGAGGACAACAGACTCCTTTCTTTTCTGCTTGGCGTCTGCAGAAGATGGTTTCAGGCCTTCTTTCCCTGGCCTAGTCATTTTTTAGTACATGTCAGGTGTGACTCCCAGAAGCACTGGACTGTGTTAAGGCAGAGTAGATTCAGCTGCCAGAGGTCCCTGTGCCTGAGCAGGAAGTTCCTGATGGCTCTTCAAGCTTCTACCTCAGCGCTTCGTGTATTTAAAGAGAAGGTTGGGATGGATTTTCAGGGTTGCAGGCGTTAAGGAAGATGACTGAAGTGAAGCAAAAGAGCTATGGGAAAGTGATCATCAGCACTGCAGTCTCCAATTTGGTGGTGTTCCTATGTGCTGTTAGGAAGGGACATCTTATCTATCTTGACTGATAAGGGAACAAAGTAGAGGTGCCCATTAAGGAAAAAAAAAAAAAAAGGAGCTCAAATGAACTGGTAGCCAATGCCAGCATAGGTGGTGAGCAGGCTTTGGTAAAGAGTGACAAGCTGCTGCTTTGGGCAAGTCTCAGGTAATCAATTTTAGGAATACCTCAGGATTCCAAGTGGCTCCTGGTCAGGGCCAGCAATCAGAGGGGTGAGAGGGAGCTACAGAGATGTGCTTAGAGCCAGGAGATGTGGGCCTGCAGGGTACAGGGGTGTCTGGGAACCTCGTGGAACTTGCTGCTACGTTTTATGCATAAATATTTCAGGGAGGAGGGCCTGGAGCATTCACTAAGTTTTTTTCTGTTTGTTTTGTTTTTTTGAGACCGAGTCTCACTGTGTCGCCCAAGCTGGAGTGCAGTGGTGCAACTTCGGCTCGCTGCAACCAACACCTCCCAGACTCAAGCAATTCTCATGCCTCACCTTTCTGAGTAGTTGGGATTACAGGTGCGCACAACCATGCCCGGCTAATTTTTGTTTTTGTTTTTGTTTTTTTCTGGAAACGGGGTTTCATTTTGTTGACCAGGCCAGGGTGTCAAACTGCTGACATCAGGCAGTCCACCCTCCTTGACTTCCCAAAGTGCTGGGATTGCAGGCATGAGCCACCGTGCTTGGCCAAAATTCACTAGATTTTGAAAGCAGTTCTTGACCCATGGCTTATGTGAAAGCAAATGCCCGATCAGGGTGCAGTGGTTGCCCTGTGCTGGAGCATTCACTAGGGAGAAAGACCGCAGACCCTGGGAGGCTGCAGACCCTGTGACCTGAATGCTGGATGCTGGAGGGAACCTCCAGACCACTTGTGAAATGTGAAAGAGAACAGTGGAATAGAACTGAAACTGACATTCCCTGAGCATACTGAAGGCAGACTGTACAGCCCAATGTAGACACACAGGAGGAGTGACTGGGTTTGGAATGAATTGTAGAAAAGGAAGCAAGCTAAATCACCAGGGGAAACCCTTGAGACCACAAGAATGAAGAGGTCATGGCCCTGTCATTCCAGAGGAGGCTGGAGCAGCTCTTCAGGAAATGTGGATGTGCGAAGAGGACAAGCCTGGCTGAGCCTAAAAGGGGCTCTTCAGACTCTTCTGGAGACCTGCACGTGGCACTCCCCACTGGGACTGTCAGGTGGTACCTGGAATTGACTCTACAGTTGCTTTTGCCCACAGCACACACATGCTTCCTGAGAGCCAAATTCAGACCTGCTTGCCACAGTCGAAGATTTGTGAGATTATTTGAATCCCTTATATCTTTGGATAGTGGTAGTTCTTGGAATAATATGGAAAGAATAGTTTCAGGATTTTTTTAAAAGAAAAGTTAAAGTCAGTGATTACAGATTCAAGATTCTTATGAGACTTTGCTCTGGATAAAAATGTGAGTAGTTGCCACCATTCTTTTCCTCTACCGCATGGCTGCCATTTTTCAAGAGTATTGATTCTTCCTTTAAGGGAGGGTGAGGGTACCAAAGTGGTCTCTCCAGCCTTCCAGGGCAGAAGCTGTATTCCCTGGAGGCTTTGCGGTGTGAACAGCACCTGGGCTGGGCTGAGTCCTTCCCCATGGGGAATGCCTACATACTCTTCAACTGGCTTTTTCGGAAAGCATTGTCTGAGAGCTTGTGAACAGAAGGGTTGGCTGGTGAAGAGCAAGGCAAGGGGGATGTCTGCAAGCCCAGGTTAAAAGGTAAAATGTTCTACTCTTGACTGGTGCTCCCTCCCTTTTCTTGCACAGAAAATACACTTCCACGCATTTATCCAGAGCTTTTCCATTCTCCTCAGGCCCTCAAACTCCACCTAGCCTCCTTTGTTCTTTGCCTCATGCTCAACTACATAGATTGGGGTTCTGTGATAGTCATGCTCTCAGCTTCCCTCTTCTTCCCCTCAGGGTCTCCTGCCCTTTCCTTCCTTCCTTCCTCCCCACCAGGCTGGGCTTCCTCTGTCCAGGATGGGTGGCCTCCATTTGGCCCAAGATCCCTTTTGTTCTCTTGTGTCTTCAGTCTTCCTTCAGTGCTGGTTTCTCTTCTTTACCCTACAACTGCCACACAGCCCTCTGTTCTGCTCATTCCAAAGCGCTCCTTCCCTCCTGTTCTTTTGGAAGTGGTCATCCACACTGGTTGCATTGCCTCCGCTTCCGATGCCCCCACCTATCCTTAACCTGGTGCTTCCCAGGTTTTTTCGTGTCATGTCACACACAGAAGATGTTGCTGTTTGAGTAGCACCGGGGACGTGTGCATGAGGCTGATGGGAGGCCGAAGCTCTGGCTGCCCTGGGAGTGAGAAGAGCTAGAGCCCTCCTCACAGCGTCTCCAGAACCCATTTGCAGTACATGCCTTAAACCTTTGCAATGTGACTCTGCCCCTGTCCTATATTTTCCTAAAATAGCCTTCATAAACACCACCAGCCAGCAAATGCTCAATGCCAGGAGCTTGTCTTTGTTTTCTCCTCCTTGACATCCAAGTGGCATTGGACATACACTTGTGGTTTAGAGAGACTCTAGGGCTGGACTGCCTGGGTTCAGTTCCCAGCTTTGCCAGTCTGTAGCAGTGTAACCTTGGGCAAATTCCTTAATTTCTGTATGTCTTAGTTTCCTCAACTGAAGAAGAGGATAGCAAAATTCCTACCTCATAGCATTGTTATGAGAATTAAATAGTTGCCATATGGAGAGTGTGAACAATGCCTGTCTCATAGCAATTGCTCTCTGAGTGCCCTGTGTTGTCTTTGAGTCCCCTTTCTTAAAGCTCTTTTCTCCTGCTTTTCCTAACATCGGTCACTCCTGGTTTTTGTCCTGTCTCTCTCAGCTCTCTTGTTTTTTCTACTGTTTTCATTCCCTGACTTCTCTTCTCTCCTTAACATGAAGGAGGTGTTAGGCCAAGCAGCCCCACCTCCCCCAACCGCCCTTTCTTCCATAGATCCTTCCACCTCCAAACGACCCAGGCCCACATCCGAATGCCTGCCAGATCCCCTCACCTACATCTCTCCCTGAACCTCAGACCTAGGAGTCCCCAAAATGTTTTAATGTCCTTTTTTTGTTTTAAAAGTAATACATACTTATTATACAAAATACAGAAAAGTGAAAATAATAAAATGCACCTCAGTGGTAATCCCACCGCTCGGCTGGCACCACCACTAAACTTGGGTATATCTCCTTCAAGCCCAGTGGTTCTCAGCCTGGGCCAGCTTTCCCCCAGAAGACATTTGGCCATGTCTGGAGACATTTTTGATTATCAACTTGGTAGGGAGAGGTGCTCCTGACATCCAGTGGATAGAGGCCAGGGATGCTGCTGAACATTTTATAATATATAGTTCAGCCCCCTGGCTAACAAGGAATTATTCAGCCCAACAGTGCCAAGATTGAGAAGCCTGTTCTAGACTTCTGTCTCTACATATGTGCCCCAAATGGAAAAGTCGGAATGGGTTTTCTCTTTCTAGCCTCATCCTGCTTCTCCACCTGTGTTCACTCTTTCTGTCAGTGGCCCCACCTTCCCCTTCTCCCTCACTCCACATCCAAGCTGTTCCCAAGCCTGCAGAGTCCCTGTCTGCCACGTTGTTGGCAGCTCTCTCCTCTACTCCCCTCAGTGTCGACATTGATGCCCACTCACCGAAACTAATGAAAAAGCCTCCAGCATGCCTTGCCTGTGCCACTGGTGTGCTTGGGGACCGTCCATAGGTGTCCAGTGCCCATTGGATTAATTCCACGCCAGGTGGAGACTAAGCTTCCTGAGGGCAGCAGCTTCCATCTCTGATTCATCTGGGTGCCTAGCCTGAACCTGCCACCATTCCGAGCACACAGTCAGTGCTCAATAAATCTTTGTTGAATGTGTATGGATGAATGGCTGAAGGAAGAAAAACCTGAAAAACATTTGTCCTCACAATTCCCTTGTAATCTGTCCATCTTTGCAGATCCTTGATGAATGGTTTGGCCGGACCATCATCCGCTCCTGCACCAAACTTAGCTACGAGCATGCACAGAGCATGATTGAAAGCCCAACTGAGAAAATCCCTGCGAAAGAGCTGCCCCCCATTTCCCCAGAGCATAGCAGCGAGGAGGTACACCAGGCCGTCTTGAATCTCCACGGAATTGCCAAGCAGTTACGCCAGCAGCGCTTTGTGGACGGCGCACTTCGTTTGGATCAGGTCAGTACATGTTTTTTTAGTGTAGCCAACAGATTTGACTCGTGCCTGAACCCAGCATGGATGAGGGCAGCTTGGCAGGCTTAGACTCTTCCTTCCTTCTCTTTGCTCCAGGCACCACACTAAAATCATGTTCTCTGAGGCCGGCAGGAACTAACTCCTATTCACTCTCCAAATACAGGATATTATGCAAAATATTCTGTATTTTGTATGATTCCACAGGTACACGAGGCCTAATGACATGAGCCAAGGCAAAGAGTGGGTCTGTGTGGGTGGCTCTGACCAAAACCCCCAGCTGGTCTTCCCTGGTAAGGCTGTGTCCAGTCTGTGATCCTCACCTCAGGTCTCTACTCAAACCTGTTCTTTAATGGAGGCAAGAATAGGAGACACGGAAATTTAGGAGGCAGCTGACCAGTATCTGATACGAAGGCTTGGAAAAAAAGTATTTCTTCTTATACCTCATCTCCCAAAAAAGAGTTATTTGTTTACAAATTCCAGATTAATATCTGAAGAAGCAGAGAACTGAGGAGACTGTAGAACAGCGGTCCCATTGTTTTGGGCACCAGGGCCCAGTTTCGTGGAAGACAATTTTTCCACAGACCAGGGGTGGGGGATGGTTTTGGGATGAAACTTCCACTTCAGATCATCAGGCATTAGTTAGATTCTCATAAGGAACATGTAGCCTAGATCCCTTGGATGCACAGTTCACAATCGAGTTTGAGCTCCTATGAGAATCTAATGCTGCCACTGACCTGACAGGAGGCAGAGCTCAGGTGCTCATACTCACTGACTGCTCACCTCCTGCTGTGCGGCCTGGTTCCTAACAGGTCATGGACCAGTATGGCCCATGGCCCGGCAGTTGGGGACCCCTGCTGTAGAACATTGGCTATTGAAGAACACATTGGCCTGGATTGTTATTGATAACTCTGAAGTCTCACAGCCTTGCTGGCAGCCCTCTGGGACTTAGGTAGCTGTCACTTAAACCTGCTTGAATTTCCATGTCTGAGAGTCAGTAACTGTTAGGACCCAGGATTTCTTTTTTCATTGCTTGTCAGTATATTACAGAGCAGAGACTATGTTTTGTATTATGGACTTTTTTTCTCCTTCATTTATATTTCTCACCCAAACACTCCTTCCTTGCTTGTTGTGTGCTCTGGGAAGTTTCCACGTGTCTGAAATGAGGTGGGTAGGAGCGTGGAACTGTTCACTAGACCGCCTCATGCAGACTTCTTTCCCTGAGCCTGTCAGCTGGGAGAAATCTGAAAGGCCTTGTAAAGCCTTCTGATTGAAGTTCTGATTTTATCCTCCCTTTTGCAACAGACTTGCACAAATGCTTCTTAGCAGGCATTGCAAATAGGTGCTGCCCTGGGCCTAGGAAGAAGTGGCTGCCGTTGGGACCAGTGGATGACCTGTCCTGCCTGTGTGTGGCAGTCAGGGTAGCCTCTGGAGTTCTCCTGCTCCTCCTTCCCCAGCCTGGGCTCGGACAGCCTGAGCAGGCCTGTCTGCGTGAGAATGCTGACAGGGAGACAAGAGGCAGAGCGGATGCTGAAGAAGACAGCAGACATGGTGGAAGAGAAACTAAAGGCATAGGGGATTACAGAATACCTACTTTCCTTCCTTTAAGAAATCATTCATGGGAGTGTGAACACACTCTGTTTCTCATTTACAGGTGGCTGCCTGATTGTCAAGTCCAAGGACGCTTTACAGTTCTTGCTTCTTAGACTTCTGACCTGCACCAGCCCCTTTGAAACCCACCTCATGGTTCTCTGTTTCTCTTTGTACATCTCCAGTAATGTCCTGCTGGCCCCCTTTGCAGAAGCCTCTTCTGTCCACCACTTTAGGGTTGGCATTCCCTGGGATCTACCCAACCTTTGTTCTTTCTCTATCCATACTCCCACCCTGAGTGACCTCTCGTGATTCTAACTACTAACTGGATGCTAACAAGCCAAAATCTGTCTCTCTATCCCTGGCCTCCCTCCCCCAGCTCTAGTCCAGCCCCACAATATCTCAGCCAGTGCTCATCCTTCCCTCTGTAAAACGCAGTGATCAGTGATGCAGTAGGTGGCACCGGCTGTCTAGTACTGCCTTCTCCCTTGGCCCCCACCAGGGGAGTGGTATGTGTATTCTCAAACCTGGCTAGGCCAGTTGTACTTGTTGTAATTACGCAGTTTAACTAAATATCAGGGAAACTGATCAAATACGAACATAAAAAAGAAGCTGTTGTTTTTATAAAAACTAAGTTAAATGTTTTGGAAAGACCTGGATAAGGATAAGTCTTTAAAAATTCAGTTGTAAAACAGGGGATAATTACAAAATCCATTAAGCATTCTGTATTCAAATTGCTTCATAAATGTCTAAATTCTCATTCTTTTTAAAGAAATCAAATGGTAACGTATGAACAGTGAATTGTGAGTGTAGTTTATTCAGAAAAGACTACGTAGAATTCCGGTTAGCATTCCCTTTTTGAAAGCCTTACATTTACAAAAAATTAGTGAATGAATATACATCTATATAAGTTAAAACATTTAGTGATGGGTTTGTCTTCCTCTGTTTGATTCTCTTCTTTTTCTAACTTCTGGAATAACCAACCAATGGCTGCTGAAGCACATCACAGGAAAGTTTCTGTCATAACGTTTTAGAGACTTCACCCCACCAGTTTGTTGCAAAGTTCAGTTGAATTAAATATATGAAATACTGTAAAAACTATAGAAGACTGTCAGGTGATCCAAGCTCATATGAGGATAGGGTATAGTTGTCAAAATAGAAGAATGATCTCAGATTATTGATAGATAAAGATCTGTTGGCATGTCTCAGAATCAGAGTTTTATTGCTGAAAATGGCTTTGGATATCTGTCTCTATTGGCCTTCTCAATTTATCAGTTAGAGAGCTGAAGCCCCTAAAGGTTAAGTGAGTTGCTTATATGCAAGAAATTCAAATTGCCCTGTGTTCACTTTGCCTTCATTTACACCATGCTGACTTGAGAGAGAAAAACATTTTCCTTTTAAGTGGAAAGAAAACCCTCCGAAGTCCTAATTAGGTTCCAGTTAATTAAGGTTTGAAAATAAGGGCTTTGCACCCTTGGAGTTGATTCCTTGGTTCCCCCGAAAACAAGTCCATGGACCCCAGCTTTGGAAGGAGGAGCACATCAATCTTCTACAGCAAAGGACTCTGGTGAGGTCATTTATAAATCAGCTAAATGGCCCTGTTCAGAAGTCACTGCATTTGTTCTCCTGCCCCTACTGCCTGCCTTGCCCTCACAAAAATCCATTTTTCCTTGGTGCTTTTTTGAGTAGCCTACTGTTTGGAATTGTTCTCTGATGCTTTGTTTGCCTCAGACTACTATGTCCATGCTTTCGGTGGCAGTCCTTTAAAAAATAAAAAATAAAGTCCATTTAAGCTAGCCTCAATTAGAGATGAGTCTCTGCGAGGGGGTACCATTTATTTACACATCATGCCCTTAGGTTCAGAATAAGTGTGTAAACCACGTTTCACCTTTCCAAGAAGTCAGTTTACCATGATGACTTTCAGAATGAATGGGGGCTGAGTGTGCGGCACTAGTATGGTGATTGTTTGTTGAGTTAGGGACCTACTAGTTCAGAAGTCATAGCCTCAGAACTGTAGAGCAACTTGACCATTGTGTATTTGCAGTTGGCAACTTAGACCAGAGCTGCCTAGCCCATGTCTGAGATAGTGAGCCTCAGCCCTCAGGGCCACCTAGTCTGGCCCCAGTTCCATGAGTGCCACCTACTAGCAGTCTTGTTTACCCTAGTGTGCTGTCATATATTAGCATATGTATATACTAGTTCATATCCTAGAAATGTGGTGGGAAACAGATAGGGAAGCACTGCCTTCCAGGTAGGATTATCTGCTCCAAATGTCTCCTTTACCTACAGTTCAACCTAGTTCTAAAGAGGTTCTAGGTACATGAATGACTCCTTTGTTTCATTGCTTAGAAAGCAAATGCAGATACCGAATGCATTCTTGTGCTTTTTGGTTAGATGGGTTGAGTAATACCCCTTCCAGGTAGTTTCTTCTATCTCCATGTTTTCTGCTGCTAAGTTAATTCTTGGACTTAACATAGATGTTTGTTTTATTTTGTTTATTTATAACATATGTCTCTCATTTCTGAAAAGGGAGCTCCCATAACAGGGGCCCAGACTTTTTTATGTTTGTAGTAAAAGGAATCATAATGCTTTATAATCATATCCAAATCTTGAGCTTTGGGAGAAGGGGAACTGTGGGAAGTTTGCTGTCTGCCTGGTTCTTGCTCAGTGATTCAGGCCCAACTAATAGACTTTGAGAGTAGGGGTCACAGAGTCCCCTGGCACTTCTGTTTATTGGGACACAAAGCCTGTTCTCAGGCACCTTCCCACTTAGGTCCTTTACAGAGACTGCCTGACTATAATGTGAAGACAAGGCCTCAGGCTTCTTAGCCATGGCATTCAGAAAAGATACCAAGGGAGGGTGGCAGGTGCCAGAAGAATCCCATTATGAAAGTGTCTTGGGAATATTGATTGATTTTAGGATGCTACACCTACTGCCTGCTGGGGTTCTCTCTCTAGCCTCTTCCTCATCAGTCAGGTGGCAGTACCCAGAAGCCACTCTGTTTGAGGGCTTCCATGTAAAATAAGCATGAGGTTTGCAGGAAGCTGTGCACCATCATGGGTCCCCTGACAGGTGGTTAGGGGATGTGAGCAGTTCCTTCTGGGTCACTGACTTTGGGAATTCAGAGGAAGTTGAAGTAGTGGTGGAGAAAACCTGATGTTACCATCTTCCCAGGCAAATTACTCTCAACTCCAGGAGCTTCACAACTGCATCTTGTATAAATCCTACTTGGTGCAATTTTGAAACCCAAACTGCAGGCAGTTTCTTTGAGTGGACTTGATTGTAAAGATAGCCTTGTTAATGGAAATTATTTTTAAATACCCTGGGACCCAAGCTGCAGTGGAATGCTGTTATGTATGACCTTGACCTGGTCCAGCCTTTAAGGCAGGGATTGACAGATATTTTCTGTAAAGGACCAGATAGTAAATGGCTTAGGCTTTGTGGGCTGTGCAGTCTCTGTCTCTGCTACTCAACTCTGCTGTTGTAGTGTGAAAACACCAGCGTTGCTTTAAATGGATAAATGTGGCTGTGTTTCAACAAAACTTTAAGAACACTGAGATTTGAATTTTATATAGTTTTCACACATCACAAAATATTGTTCTTCCTTTGATTATTTTTTAGCCATTTAAAAATGCATAAACCAGTCTTAGCTCATGGGTCATACAAAAGCAGGTTTGGCCTGTGGTCCATACTTTGCTGACCTCTGCTTAAACAGCCAGCTAGCAATTCAGCCCTGCTATCCAGTGAGCTTTTAGCAGCTCATCATCACTTCACAGGGAAGCCAGGCTGGGTAATGGAGAACAGTCATGCTAAGTTAACTCTCAGGATGGCTTCATGCAATTAGGTAAATTATTCCTTTGATTAGTACCATGCTTATCCAGTCCAATGGGAGGTGGGGAGTAGAGGAATGAATCAGTTTAGCATCAGTTCCCTTATTCCATTTACAGGCAGGTCGCTTTAATTAGCCTGAAGCAAAAGGAGCAGGGGTTCTCATTTCCCACTTCTGCAAGCTCAGCAGCTCTTCACAGTCAGGTCTCCATCCCACCCAAGCCCACTTGCAGAGATGCTGGCTCTGCCTCTTGTAGGTGCGCTGAAGGTGGGGACTGCTCATGGCAAAATGTAGCGCTAAGGAAACTGTGTAGCATTTCTCCCCCACACTGCCCCCATTGCCAAATGTAGCTGTATGTTTTGTTGAATCTGCTTCTGTTCCTTCTCTCCAATACAGTCGCTTTCAAGAAATGAGCATTCCAGCTCTGCTGTTTAATATTTGTACCATATATTTGATCCAAGGTAGGAAGGATGGGTACATTTATCCTGTCTGGCTCTTCCTTGGTCTTATTATTTATGTTGTCACTTAAACACACGAGGAAGCTATTGATCACAGGGTTGAGTATATTTGTAGAATCATTCTGTTTTCTTAGTCGTAGAGCTTTTCTATAAATAATATAGGAAAATAATGAGAGAGCCAGCAGGCCACACAGAAAATGTAAAGTGATGTGACAGAACTCTGCTCTGCCCATAGTGCAGTGAGCTGTCTTGGAGAGGACCAGCTCAGAGTCTCAGGGGTTCAGGGAAGATTTTCCAGCGGAAGTAGTGGGGCATTAGGCCTTCTAAAAGACTTGAGGGTCTAGCCAGGCTGCAAAGGCAAGCAAACTGCTGGTACAAGCATGGGAGGGATGAGAAATGGCAGATTGTTCCAGGGTGTGTGGTGTAGGGTGCAGAGAGAGAGAGAGAGGAGCTAGAGGAGACACAGGCTAGGCCTTGGAGTCTGTAGGAATGAACCAGGGCAGCTATGGAATGATTTTAAGTATGTAAGTGACATGAGCAGAACTGGGTTTTAGAAAGAGCCTCCCGAAAGTGAATAGAATAGAGGAAGTTTATAATCCAAGAGAGAAATGATGAGGGCCTAACCTGAGGTAGGGACCGTGGGGTGAGAGAAGATGATAGACCGACCCAAGAGAGGAAAGAAAATCGACAAGCCTGTGGCAAATTGACTCTCTTGATTAGATGCGGAGGGGAGAGGCAGGATCAGAGGCTAGGGATCAGGGAATCAGGTTTCCAGTTTAGGCACGTGGTAGTACCACCTGGGAACACCACCGTGGTGGAGGTCGAGAAGAGAGATGATGATTTCCATAACTAGGCCTCTCCGGTCCCCTCTTCTTCCTTTAGGAAGGAAGCTTTATCATAAAAGTAATATGTTCTCATGTTAGAAAATTTAGAAAATACAAGAATATAAAGAAAAAATCATAATCACCTATAGTCCCATCACCCAGAAATAACCGTGGTTAATATTTTGGTATAATTCCTTGTGCATTTGCCCCTTATCACTTCATAGCAGGAGGGAAGGGTGTCTAGCATAACATATGTATAGTTTTTATTTATATTCTGCTCTTAAATATTACCTAATGAGTTTTTCCTATGTCATTAAAAAATCTAAAACATTATAATACCTACATAATATTCTGTCATATGAATATACTCTTAAACATTCAGCCACTCCCCAATTTTGAATATTTAAATTAGATTCTGATCTTTTTGGTACTACAAATAATAGTACCATGGCCATCTGTGTTCATAAATCTTTGACCTGATCTCTGATTATTTTCTTAGGACAGTCTTAGAACTGTGATGACAGCATCAAGGATATGGATATATTTAAGATTAATACTGAAACATATTGCCACATTCCCTTCCAGAGAGGTTGTACCAATTTATACTCTTTCAGTAGTATGTGAATCAGGGTACCTTAGATGGAAACATCTGTCAGGAGTTCTCTGCCTACATGGAGCTCTGGCGCACTCGCGCGCTCTCTCTCTCTCGTCTCTCTCTCTCTCTCTGTCTCTCTGTCTCTCTCAGGTGTCTAGGTCTCTGAAATATCCCAGTGGTTGTGGTCTTAAATTATTCCTTCATCTTTCATATTTTGTTTATTTTCATGAGCTCCTCTCTACAAAGAGCTCAATGTGTCACAGACACTTCTCGTTGTGTTACTTATTTTAAAAAGTACTTACAAGGGTCCTAAAATTTAAAACAGCTGAAAGAGGTGGTTGACAGTATCTTGCTAAACTCTTGCTAATGCTGAGACTGGGGAATGACCCCTGCCCCAAGTTAAGGTCCTTTCCTCTCATTAGAATCCTTAAAGAAACCCATTGTGTTTGAAGTGGGGCTGAGAACTGTTGTTGCATTCTCAGATCCTCAGAGAACATTTGTAACTTCACTAGTCTTTTCTCTTACCTCCTGTGTGTATTACCTCTTGGGCATTGTTTGAGTTGGTCTGACATGAATAATTATAAGGAAACCCAATTGAAAACAGAATCGCTCTGTATAATCTGTGCTCCCATAAGAATTGCTACACTTTTCTTGAAAGTAGTAATAAACAGTACAGGAAGGCTTCTGCTAGAAGTTCAAGGCTTCCATTTAAACACTGACGACTTACTACTTCAACCGTGGAGATAGTTCTAGAATCAGCGAGGCTTGAAGAATATTAGCCTCCTACATTTTCCCAGTTACCAGTTTTATAATAATATTAGCAAAATTTTCATTTAAATTTATTCATCTCATTTATAAAGTAAATCCACAGCCAAGAATGTGTGCCCTCTTAGCTGTTCAGCACTCAGGCTATCTAGGACAGCCTCCGTGGAAGAGTGGGAGGAGGAAGCAGTGAGGGGTGGAACAAGCTGCGTCCCTGAGCTTTGGGGAGAATCTGGGAGCATGAATTTCAGCCGTCGCGGGTGTTGGAATCTCCCCTTTGAGAAAAAGGAAGAGACAGAGATTGATTTAGTTAGTACACTTTATGGAATCAAGGAAAGCAATCCATGGTTATGCATCCCAAGGCATGAACAATAGACAAACTTGAAAACTTGACCTAATTATATATAAGCAACACTAATTACAGCCACTTATGTGTGCTGGCCACTATTTCTGGCTTGTTCACGAATGCATAAAAACTAATATGTGTCATTAAGCATCAGATTAATTCTGTTGAGTGGCTCGTTATTATAACCCTGAACTCTTCATGTGCTTACTCTCCTTGTAGGCAAGTCACCTAGTCATTTACTCATAATTTTCAAAAATTAGAAGGAATACAGGTTGCATTATTCTGGAAGTTGTTAAAAATACAGACTCAGAGGTGATATCCGACCAGTACAGGAGGGATGCTTCCTGTGTGTTACAAATACTGCTCACAGTTCTGTGAAGGAGCCTTAGGCAGCAGAAGACAAACTTTCTACCCTCAAGCTGCTTCAGCAATTTGAGAAGAACTGTATGTACTTTAAAAAACACCAATAAGATAAAAGCAAGGGCACAGTCTCTTGAAACAGGGCTGACAGAATCGCAAACCCAGTGGTTATTCGGTGGGATGGGATTAGGGAAAGAAGGCCAGTTTGGAGGGTGAAGCTGTGCGCCACACTGTGATGAAAGGGAAAAGGAGCTGAAAGGTATGGAGTACCCACGCTGTGAGAGGTAAGGGATTTATCCCCTCACTCCTCTCTCCTCTGAGTGCTGAACCCACTGAGAAATAGTCACACATATCAGACTGAGATTATTCCATCTATTACTGATACCGTTTGGGTTAGAAGACAATCTAACAGAACAGCCCAGAAGTAGTTAATGTAAAAAGAAACTGGAGTGATTAGTGAGAGCAGAAAGTAGCCAGAGACAGAGAGAACCATGCCCTCTATCAGACTGGAACTGGGGATGGCCCTTGTACGACCTTCTCTGCTAGGTGCCCTTCCAGTGCAGGGTCTGCTGGTGAGGACCAGTGGCTAATGCTTCTGCTCTTGGTCAGAACAGCCAGTGCAGATCCTCAGAAGAACTCTGAAAGCAAAATTGACTCCCACCCCACTTCTAGAAGCATTTCACTTGCCTTCTGGTTCTTTCTGCTTGCCTATATCCAGGCTCATTTCTTATAGATGAAGAAAGTCCTACCCCCAGCCTACTCCTCCACCTTCACCTTATGACCTTCTCCACCTTCACCCTGTGACCTTCTAGGTTCACCTTTTGAAGCTGAAGATTGAAACTCCAAATCCTGCTGCAGAGAAGTTCACATTTGTTTTTCCTAGGCAGGGCCAGCCCATCTACCCCTCCTTCCTAGGGTTCCCCTGATACTTTATTTATACCTGTTACCTGTCTTTATCACACTGTCACATTGTCTTGCCATTTTCCTTTTGCTTGCCTGTCTCCTTTTCTAAGATTGTGAGTTTCTTAAGGGTAAAGACAACATCTTGTCCACCTTGGTATCCCCAGCCCCTGCCCAGTGCTCATTTTTAACCAGGCATTTCAAGGTCTTTAAACATCACTATACATATTGATCTTTTTAAAAAGATGATGGTAGCTGTGTTCAGGAGAGTGGATTGTAGCTCTAGAAGAGAGGCGTGTTTATATAAGAGGATTAGATACATATTATGAGCCAGGGCGGTTTTCTTTCCTTGTGAATGAAAGGGCTGGGTGTTTGATTATTTGCTGGGGCATCCAGGGTTTAGAACAAGGTATAATGAGGACTTTCTCAAGGTGGAGTTGCCTGAACAGGTGTGAGGAGCCAGGAAACTTTGGCACCCCCAGGGCCTGGCAGTGCTTCTGAGGCATCCTGAGCACTTCGGTGCTCACTTCTCAGACCAACTGTGTCCCCTTCAGGGGAGCATGGTGGAAGGGGCACTCCAGGGGAAGGGAAAGAGACCCCAGTGTGCCATGCTGGGAAGGGAGATGCTGGCCTGCTGGCATGGAAAGGTAGGGAGGCACCAAACTTCCAGAAGGTTCTCTAGGGTCAGCTACCATTAGCTGTTAGTCCCTAGCCCCATGATGGGGATGAAAGCGATTTGTGTTTCAAGGTGGCTGTGCAGTCTAATGCTCCTTCTGCAAAATTCTGATCAGAACCTATTTTTGCTTTTAATGGAGATAATTCCCATAAGACAGAGGTTCTGTGTTAGCTGCTGCTGGACTGTCTAAGAGAGGAAGATAACTTATATCCCAGTTGAAGTTGAAAGTGTGCCCAGATGACTCAAACCTAAGTGCCTCGCATCTCCAGGGGACATGAAGTGAGACATAGGGTTCCTGCACTGAGCAGGTGATAGATAGGAAACTTCCAGGGGTGAGCAGAACCCCAGCCAGCACCTCTTTTTCCTCTCAGAGATGTGAACCTTTCAAGTTAGGGGCCTTGACAAATGGAACAGAATTTGGCTCCTCTAGGACCCTGGCTTTTGGGTAATTATACTCATAATTAGGCAGCACTTGGACTCTCCTCTTTCTGTTCACGGGACACACTGCACGTCCTTGCCCTGCCTCCATGTCACACTCCACGTCACTCATATGTGAGCCAAACAGCTACATCAGAGACGTGGAATTCTTTGACGTTAGTAAAACCTGCATTAGGGAAGGGGAACCCTTGCAGCTGACCCTTAGATTTAAACCATGACTGCTTCTTGGGACAGGCCCAGTTTATTTGGGTTTTCATTGTTCAGTGAGCTGGGGCTCTGCTGCGAAGGCCAGAGCCCTTTTGTTCTGTTTGCTCTCTGTCCTAAACGCTGCTGCCAGACTGAGTTTCCCCAAATGCTGCTTTCCCCTTGCCACTCAAGAGCCTGCAGTCTTATTAAGTAAATATCATGGATCAGTAAGATTTCCAAAACTGTTTTGAAGACAAGATATAATAAGATTGTTGCCTTTTTACTTTACCAAGCAAGGACATTTTCTTTAAAAAGCCAGTTACCATCTACTATCTTCATTATTTTATAAATGAAAACATTTTAGCATCAAAACAAAGACGACATAATTTCACAATATAGAGCAGTCTTTTACGTTGACTTGGTTGAACTTGGTGGAAACCGATTTAATTGTCTCATCTTTTTCTCATTTTGTTTGATCTCAGACCAGCCTGTGAGAACGACTGGATTTCTACATCAAATCTAAGTACCCCAGCCTTTGGGGGCCTCTGTCAGGTAGCCTGGTGTGGGTGTTCCCTGCTTCCCACTAACCCCTATCCTTCCTCCTCCCTCCTGCCTTGCCTCTGTAGAGTCTGGGCCTCCATTTGATCCCCGCAACCCTACACACCTCACTCCCTCTAGAAGCCTGCTCCAAATAGACTTCCTCTTCCTCCAATATCTCTGGCCCCATTCCCCATCTCTACCCTAGGTGCCTGGTGCGGAACACCATCGGCTTTCATTCGTTTTGTTTTGCGGTTTTCTTTCTTTACTCCTTTTTATTTTCCTCCCTGCCTGCATTCTTGACTATAACTGTTGAGAAGGCAGATGTCTTACTGTTGCTTCTTTCAGATTTGTAAATCTAGCATGGTGCTGGGCACAGAAGAGGTATGCAGTCCTTTAGTGGGGCATCACTCGGCTAGCTCAGAGCTGTTCACAGTGATCTGATGTCACCTCTGAGGTCCATGGGTGCCCAGGGACACTGTGCCCATTGTATTGTCTACACGGTGAAAATGTGGTACTGCTCTTCCTCAAGAAACTCCCACATTTTTAAAAGAGTGATAATATTGTAGCATGGTTTGTTTTGCTTTATAATACTTCTTGATTCCCTTGTTAAGTGACATGGCAGATATTTTTAGACTAAAGACAATTTAAGAGCTTTAAATTATTTTATAACTTTAAAATATTCCTTTTGATTTACCTTTTTAATTGCCCACACGTTTTTTTAGTATCTACCAGGTACAAGGTAATCTGCTGGGTGTCGGGGACAAAGACAAGGTTAGAACATGGTCACAGCACTCAGAGTGGCTTACTGTCTCCTGGAAGACGTAGAGGCAGATGGGACAGGGGTGCACAGGAAGAGCCTGGACAGTGGGTGTGCACGTGGCTGCTTTCGTGTTCTACAGTAACACCAGCTGTGGTTTGAAGGGGCCACTTTCAAAGTCAGTTAGAAATGTGGGAACTGTTTAAAAGTTTTCTTCTAGCAACTTGCTCTTATACTAGAAATGCTGAAAACAAATTAGAAATTATTTAATTGCTCCTTGAATCATGACCTCCTGGGGTAAAGGAAATCTGCCAGAGTGGATGGAGATGAGGGCAACACCCAGGGAGGGAATCCCAACAGGTTTCTTATCTGCTTGTCAGCATGAGGCTGGTAGCCTCCTAAATAAGAAGATGCGCTAATGAATAACAGAGTCTACTGGGTTCGAAGCACATTTGAACAGAGAGCTGTGACTGAGCTCTGAGAATGCTGGCTTGGCCATTAGGCAGTTTGAAACTGATTCGCTACTGTCAGTTTCGACCTGTAAATAACAGGGAGCTCTCCCCTTTCATTCTCCTGCCTGCCACCTGCCAGCCAAGCTCTCAGGCTTACCCACCTCCCTGGTGGCCGTGCCAGAGCACAGCTGAGCTCACCTCGAGGGGAGCAGAGCTCCTGTCTTTCCTGGACCCTCCTGGCTGCCTAGTTTCCTGGCTGGGATTCCTGACCCCTGGTTGCCAAGACTACCTTGTTGGTCCCTGTGGAGTTCTGTCCTGTTTGCCCAGAGGCCTCGCTCAGACTTGTTCCTTTTTGGTACATGTTTCCACTCCAGACTGCCCCAGGCCCCAACTCTCAGCTCTCCTGTTGCTACCAGCTTCCAGTCAATGACTGTTTATTTGAGCATCTCCTGTGCAACAAGAGAATGTAGTGATCAAGAGCATGGACCCTGGGTCAGACTGCCTGGGTTCTGATCCCGACTCCCTCACTTAGCTGTGTGGCTCTAACTCTTCTGTGCCTCAGTTTCCTTGTCAGTGAAATGGAGAGCATAACAGTACCTACGTTATAGGAATATTAGGTTAGATGAGATGTACCCGTAAAACACTTGGAACAGTGCCTGACACATAGCAAGCACCCAGCAGGGATTAGCTGTGTGGCCAGATGGTGAGAAAGGGCCCATTTCTGTCTTCACAGAAGAGCTACTTTAACACAGAGGTGAACATGGAAGGACTGCAGTAAACGATGGTGGCCATCAGCAGCCATGGCATGGAGACATCGCCTCCTTTATGATACTTCCAGTCGATCTGGGAGGTGGGGGAGGATTTGAAATGTAAATGCAAGGCAGAGTGAGCCTCATTGCCCCCTGCAGGGAAGCAGAACAGTCTGGTTTGGCTAGGTCCCTGAAGGGAGCTCCGTGGTGAGGGATCAGCCTAGGCATGGTGGTGCTGAGTTCCTTAATGGGGGTAAGATTTGGGAGCAAGGAAGGCAAAGGGATGCAGTTTTGAACATCACACCCCAAGTCACGCAAATGTGAGCTGCAAAATATTTCATCCTGTTTTGATAACTAGACCACAGTGTGCATCACACCCTCTAACGTTGTTGCAGCTAGAATGTTTCCAGTTTTTGCTGTTATAAATAACACTGCAATTAATATTCTTATGCATAAAATTCAAAAATCATTTTGGATTATTTCCTTAGGAGTACATTCTTAAAATTACTAGATTGAAGGAAATTAACTTTTTTTTCTGTGCTACTTTTCTCTTTCTTACTACCTTTTATTATTTTATTATAAAAGTAATACATATTTATTTTATAAAAATTTAGAAATTGACCAAAAGCAGCCATTGTTCACCTATCATCACTGAGTAATAACATTTTTCTATATATCCTAAGGCGTGTACATTTTTAGAGCTTTTGACTTTGAGATTACAGTCACACATTGCTTAATGACAGGGACACATTCAGAGAAATATGTCGTTAAGTGATTTTGTCAGTGTGCAACATCATAGGGTGTATTTAGACTAACCTAGATGGGATAGCCTACGACCCACCTAGGCTTTGTGGTTTACACAGTTGCTGCTCCTAGTCTACAGACCTGTACAGCATGTGACTGTGCTGAATACTCCAGGCAGTTGGAACAAGTGCTATGTATTTGTACACTTAAACGTAGAAAAGCACAATAAAAATATGGTATTCTAATCTTCTAGGACCACTGGCAGATATGGGGCCCATCGTTGGCCAAAACTTTCTTAATGCAGCACATGACTGAATTTTCCAGAAAGGTTAGACTAATTTAGGTTTTCCTCAGCAGGAAACAATAGTGCATTGTTACTGCTTCTCACTAAATTGAGAGTTTGTTAATATGATAGATTGGAAATTGTGTTTCAATATTGCTTTGACTTGCATTTGTTTTCCTGCTTGTGGGCTCAATCAACTCTTCAATCCTCTTTTTGCCATTTCTGTGAAAGGGCACATTTTACCATTTTATATGGTATCACTAGAATCTTATAATACCTTAAGCACTAGACCTACCAGCCACATTTAGCTAAAAGCACTTTTTTCCCTGCTAAGGTATACTTACATACAGTAAAATCCACCCTTTTTAGTGTACAGTTCTGCAAGCTACACATATAGTCATGTAATTGCCACCACAATCAAGATATAGAACAATTCCATCACCCCAGAAAATTCCCACGTGCCCCTCTGTAGTCAGTTCCTCTTCCCTAGCCTCAGCCCCTGGCAACCATTAACCTGTTTTGCCTCTTTATAGTTTTGCCTTTCCAGAATGTCACACAAATGGAATCATTCCGTTGGTAGCATTTTAAGTCTGGCCTCTTTCATTTAGCATGGAAGTGCATTTGAGGGTCGTCCATGTTGTTGTGTGTATCAGTGGTCATTCCCTTTTGTTGCAGAGTAGTATTCTGTTGTATAGATATACCACAGTTTGTTTATCCACTTACCAGTTGAAGAATATTTGGCTTGTTTCCAGTTTTTGGCAATATGAATAATGCTGTATTTGCCTACAGGCTTTTGTATGACCATTTTTTCCATTTCACTTGGGTAAATATTTGGAATAAGATTGCTGGGTCATATGGTAAGTGTATATTTAACTTCATAAAGAACTTCCAGTTTTCCAAAGTGACTATACCACTTTACATTCTCACCAGCAATTTTTTGTTTGTTTGTTTCTTTTTGTTTTTGAGATGGAGTTTCGCTCTTGTTGTTGCCCAGGCTGGAGTGCAATGGTACAATCTTGGCTCACTGCAACCTCCGCCTCCTAGGTTCAAGTGATTCTCCTGCCTCAGCCTCCTGAGTAGTTGGGATTATAGGCATGTGCCACCACGCCCAGCTTATTTTTTGTATTTAATAGAGATGGGGTTTCACCATATTGGTCAGTCTGGTCTCAAACTCCTGACCTCAGGTGATCTACCCACCTCAGCCTCCCAAAGTACTGGGATTACAGGCGTGAGCCACCATGGCCAGCTGAGAATTCTATTTCTTATGTGCTTGCCAGCACTTGGTATTGTTGGTTTTTTATTTGGTTTGTTTTTTAGGTATGGTGATAGGTGCATAGTGGTATTTCATTGTGGTTTTAATTTGAATTTCCCTAATGACAAATTCTGTTGAGCATCTTTTCATATGTATACTTGCTGTCTGCATATCTTCTTTGGTGAAGTGTCTGTTCATATCTTTTGCCCATTTTTAATTGGGTTGTTTGGTTTCTTATTACTGAGTTTGGAGAATTGGTGTTTGTGTTTGTTTGTTTGTTTGTTTGTTTGTTTTTTGAGATAGTCTTGCACTATCGCCCAGGCTGGAGTTCAGTGGTGCAATCTCAGCTCACTGCATCCTCTACCTCCTGGGTTCGAGTGATTCTCCTGCCTCAGCCTCCCAAGTAGCTGGGATTACAGGCAACCACTGCCACTCCCGGCTAATTATTTTATATTTTTAGTAGAGATGAGGTTTCACTATGTTGGCCAGGCTTGTCTCAAACTCCTGACCTCGTGATCTGTCCACCTCGGCCTCCCAAAGTGCTGGGATTACAGGCATGAACTACCGCGCCCGGCCTGGAAAGGATTTTTTAAAATATCTTAGATACAAATCGTCTACCAGGTTTGTGATTTGCAAATACTTTCTCCTAGTCTTTGGCTTGTCATTTCATTTCTTCTGTCTCCATTCTCTCTGGCTTATCTTTTCCTGTCTTTTGAAAAGCAGAAATTTTTCATTGTTATGAAGTCCAATTTATCAATCTATTTTATGGATTGTGCTTTTGGTGCCGTATCTAAGGAACCTTTGACTAACCCAAGGTCAGAAAGATTTTCATCTGTTTTCTTCTGAAGGTTTTATAATTTTAGGATTGACATTTTAGTTTCTTCCTTTTTTAAAACATATTGCCCAGGCCTAGAAGTTTCTTTTGGAAAACAGTTGCACCTGAGAAGATTTGGGATGGAGTTGGTCCTAGGAGCCTTGCCAGGCATGATGCTCTCTGTGAGCCATCTGAAAAGGAGGTGTGTGCCTTAGAAGTTGCCCCAGGGGTGGCTTTTAAACAGATACCAGGCTTCTCTGGCTTAAGATTTGGCATCAAACTGAAGATTGTATCATTTGAAAAGAGGGTATGGGATGATTAGAGAAGAACCTCCAAACTTTCTAGATAAATCCTTCTAACTGTTGCACAAAGTTGAAATGAAGAATGGTGCCAAACACAGGACTTTGCCGATTACATGTGAACACCCATGTCAGTGACTCACCCAATCATGCTTTAATCTCATAACTGAGAGGCTTTAAAAAATTATAGTCAACAAGGCAGCTTGCTAGTTATGACTGCCATTGGAATGGAGTTTTCCTCAGAACAGCTGGAGTGTAATGTGGTGGGAAGAAAGCCTGGTGTGGGTGAGAGGCCAAGGATTGCTTGCCTGGGAAGGATGTGCGGCTAATGTTTGATGGAAATCTGTGAGATGACCAACCTCAGCCAAGCTACGTAGAGGCCCTCCATACACTGCAGCCGAAGTGCTCAGAAAACAACGATAATTGGCACTGTGTCACTCACAGCAAGAGAGATAAAACACAGCTCTGTCTTCAAGAAATGCATGGTCCACTCTGTGATCCATGCTAGGTTGTAGAAGCTGGCAGAAGATTCCAGTTCCAGTAAGGCAAGGCAGTTGAGAGCAGCCTGGAAATGGCTTCTCCAAGAATGTCCCAGGCAGAGCATTGCCGTGGGTTGGTTTGTTCTGGAATGTACAGGCCATTGGTGTGGCTGTGTCAGAGGAAGGGCTCCCAGTGGTGGTGGGAAATGCTGGGGATGTAACCAGGGCTGATCTGGAGGAACTTGTTTGCTCTGCCTTGAAATATGAGTGTTTTCGGCTGGGCACGGTGGCTCACGCCTATAATCCCAGCACTTTGGGAGGCCGAGGCGGGTGGATCACAAGGTCAGGAGATGGAGACCATCCTGGCTAACATGGTGAAACCCCATCTCTACTAAAAATACAAAAAATTAGCCGGGCGTGGTGGTGGGCGCCTGTGGTCCCAGCTATTTGGGAGGCTGAGGCAGGAGAAGGGCGTGAACCCGGGAGGCGGAGCTTGCAGTGAGCCGAGATGGCGCCACTGCACTTCAGCCTGGGCGACAGAGCAAGACTCTGTCTCAAAAAGAAAAAAAGAAATATGAATGTTTTCTTGAATTCAACTTGGTGCTGTTGAAGCATTTTACGTATAGGAGTTGTGGGATGGGACCTCTTTTTTAGAAAGATCTCTTTGGCAGCTCTGTAGAGAATGAGTTGGAAGGGGTCAAGGTGTAGACATCAAGGAAGCCAGTTAGATGGCTGTGGCTGTATGCAGGTGAGGCCACACAGCTGACAGGAGGGAACAGATGAGAGAAGTGGAATCAGAACCACAAAAGGGATGGGGGACACCTGGATATGCCCAGGTTTCTGACAGGCAGGAAGACGTGCCACCCAGGAGCATCATCGGCACCACCCAGGGGAGGAAGAGCAGGCATTGGGTGGAGACCCTCCAGGCTTGAGGTGCGTGAGCTGCCCACTTAAAGACGCTTGCCAGGTGGCTGGACCGGAAGTCTGCTGCTCCTCTTCTACCTTGCCACAGGCTGCTGCCTCTGAGTTAAAGAGACATGGGAAGCATCGGGATCACTCATACCTCCCAAAGTACAGCAGGAAGGACTAGAAGCAATATGAAATCTGATTGGCAAGACCACGGTGAGCACACAGGCACTTAGGAGCAGCACGTGGCACCCATGAAAGCCTCCATCCCCTGACGGTGAGCCCAGAGGCTACTGTGGAGCAGGAGGAAACCAGCCGTCCTTCCTCCTTGCTTGCACCCTCCCTCCTCACCTCCTACTCTCTGTCTTTCCAGCTGAGCCCTTCTCATTTATTTAAAAAAAAAAAAAAGGGAATTCACTCCCAGTCCTTTTGAAACCCAACATGTCAGTGATAGATGAGGGCGTATTCTGTAACTTCAAAGGAGAAAAGTTGAGTGAGTGAATGTGGGCCAGAGGAGTTGAAAAGTCCAAGGGAACAGGAGACCCATGGGGTGACCCCACCATCAGGAGGAGTGCCCCCCATCCCACCCCTGCTGGTGCCATGCAGAGGCACAGACAATGCCACTTTCAATAAATCATGAAGGATTCTGAATGCCTGGTTTTGTCCCATTTTCAATGGGCCTTGGGCATATTGCTTAGATATAGCCAGCCATTTGTGCAAGGTTCCCAGCTACTCAAAGGCTCAAAGTCGAGTGCTCTTCCCACTATATAATGGAGTCTTCGCATATGTGATTTTGGGGGAGATGTTTTCAGATTTCCATAGCTAGTCATAGTAAAGATGACCTCGTGGGCAGTTCAGGCCATTGTCCCCTTCTCACATCCAGCCTTTGAGTAAGGCTGCGCTTTCAGGAGTATCCATGCAGCACCTAATTCAATCACACATCTGACCCCTGCCTCTCTTTGGCACTGGCCCCTTCTCTGTGCTCAGTGTGCTGCTGGGGGCCTCTGCACAAACCCGGCTGTTCTGGAGGCATCCTGTGCTAAGCAGAGAGCACTTGGCCATTTTCCCCACTTTCTGAATTCAGGGCCCCCTGGTGAATCTGGCGTGGGGATGGCTGCCTGTTCTCATGAGGCTGCGCACATGAAGGCGCCTGTTGGAAGCGCCTTTTAAGAATCCCCAGGTTGTTTCCATCCTGGAGTCTTGCAAAGAAAGAGGAAGAATAACCTGGGGTCATTTAAGGGCTGGCATGGTCATTTCCTTAATCATCTGTGACCATTGAGAGCCTTATTTTCTATAAAGAAGCACAGAGGCTTCTTTGGCTTTGCTTTAATAATAACAAACAGCTAGAATTTATTGAGAGCCTGCAGTTTGCCAAGTGCTTTCACACATTCGATCATTTAATCCTCAAGCCTTTTACCCTTTTTTAGAGATGAGGAAACTGAGACTTGAGCTTAAACACTTGTCAAAACTCACATAGCTAGAGGTGGCAGAACTAGGATAGAATCATTTCTCTTTTTATTTGAGACAGGGTCTTGCTCTGCTGCCCAGGCTGGAGTGCAGTGGCATGAACATGGCTCACTGCAGTCCTCCTAGGCTCAAGTGATCCTCCCACCTCAGCCTCCTGAGTAGCTGGGATTATAGGCACGTGTCTTCATGCTCAGCTAATTTTTTTGAGTTCAGTAGAGATAAAGTCTTACCGTGTTGCCCAGGCTGGTCTCCAACTCCTGGGCTCAGGCAGTCCTTCTGCCTCTGCACCCCCATAGTGTTGGAACTACAGGCGTTGTGAGCGACTGGGCCAGGACTAGGCCCAGTCTATTTCTTATTCTGCTTACTTTTTCATTTCTCTTGGTAGATGTTGATGTTGTCTTATATTCTTCTAAAAATCTAAAAAATGGATCAAGTCCTGACCTTAGGATTATTTGAAGAGCTATTTAAAATGCTGTATGATTCCATTTAGGTAACATCCTCAAAATGACAGATTTATAGAGAAGGAGAACAGGTAGGTAGTTGCCAGGAACTAGGGATGGCGGGGGGAGCAGAGGGTGGCCCAAGGGAGAGCTGTGTAGGGATGGGACAGTCTGTATGTAGATTGCCATGGCAGTTACACAAATGTACGTGTGTGACCAAAATGGCATAAAACTAGACACACCCATTGTGCCAATGTCAGTTTCCTGCATTTGATATTGTGCTATAATTATGTAAGATGGAACCTTGGGTGGAAATTGGAGATGGGCACGTGGAACCTTTCTATACTATCTTTGCAATTTCCTGAAGCTATAATTATCTCAGAATAAAAAGTGGGTTGTTGTTTTTTTTTTAATTCCTCTGTGTGCAACACCAGCATTGCCCCCAGGAAATAGCCAGATCTCAGTTCAGGGGCTGCTTGCCATCAGAAAGCAAGCCACATCACACAGTCGAAGTTGGCCTAGAAGCGGGGCACAAACTAGAAGAGGGTCCAGGTTTTATCGCCTGTCAGATGTGAGCTTAGGCTCTCTCGACTTATGGGAAAGCACTGAACTGAGGGTCAGGGCCCCCGGGCTCAAGTGTCAGGGCTGCAGTTGTGTGACCCAGAGCAAGCTTCTCAACTTCTGTGAGCCTCCAGCTTCCCAGCTGTAAAGTAGGCGTGGTAACTGCACCCACCCTATGAGTCTGTTAAGAGAATCTGGCAGAATGTGTTGATGTGCTTAGTATCATCTTCGATACCACGATCAATGTTATTATTTTATCTTTTCCCAATTTTACTCCCAACTTTGTAGTCAGACCAATCTCTTGTGTATTCATGGAACATTGAATATTCATTCTTATTTTCTCTGCTTTTGATCATTTATTCCTTCAACAATTATTATTGAGCACCTGTTTTGTTGAAAATTCTGGAAGGCACTAGGGATACATTGATGGACATGCCCCATGTGGTCTTTGCCCCAGGAGAGCTAAAGGTCTGTTTTTTTCCCCATCACCTGGAATCTCTCCTCAGTGCATCCATCGTTCAGATCCTTGCTGTCCTGCCAGACCTCAGGCCTCATCTACACCATGCAGGCCCCTGTACCAGACCATTCTCTAAGCTCCCTCAGTATTAGAGGCAGTGCAGCTCAGTCATCTCTGCCAACCTTTATCCTGAACCTCCCATGGGACCTGGCATGGAGCTGCACACCACAGAGAGAATGCTTAGCAGGTGCTTGCCCACAGAACTGTGAAAGGAGAGCCCGAAGGAGACTTAGACAGGAGCCTTTTGAGGCTTTCATTTTACAGATGAAGTCCTGAATAGGGGCCCCGGACTAAATAATAGAAAGTGGCTATAAGGGTCCCCAACCCATTTTTAATAGGATAATGATAGTTCTTATATTGATCTTAATTTTTGTTGTTGTTTTGGGTTTTTTTTCTTTATTTCTGTTCTGCAGTTTTTGGACTAGCTGACTGACATTTCCTCTTTTAACCTTCTACAGACCCTGAAAGAAGCTCTAGTTCAGGTCTTATTACTACTTAGCTGTGTGACTGGGCCACAACTGGGGGCAGGTTCATTGAATTGAAAAGGTGAAGCCAACCTGTCTCTCACCTGCTCTCCCTGAGTAGACTCACCTAGCACCTGCAGGCTCCAAGCTTGACATTGCCTGGAGGGAGCCCACCCAGGCATCCCCTTCCTCCAGTCCAGCCTCTCCACCTGCAACTGGGTGGGTCAGTCTACTCAGCTCTCACCTGATTGTTCAGCGCCCACCTTAATTGCCAGTGAGCCTTGAGAAGGCTGACATTCTTAATGCCATTTGCAGTTCTCTGTTAGAATCTAGAGAAGGGGAAAGGTAAATTTTTGCAACTTCCAGCCTCCAACACAGTGTCCCTGTTTGTGGGAGAAGAAACAGCAAGTGTGGCCCAGTAGGAAGTGCCAAGACTTTAGAGCCGTATGGGTTTGAGTTCCATTTCCAGGTTGGCTGGGGTTGATTTATGTATTGCCAGACCTTGGGCAGGTCAGTTACTTAACCTCCCTGAGCCTCAGTTCCCTCACCTTTAAGATAGGAGCAGTGATACCTGGACACTTGTTCCTGGCACAGTCTCTGGTTGCATGTGGAACCTGTGATTCCTACTGCTTATCACGAGGCCCTGCATTGCCTTAACTTAAAGCCTTTGTGGGGATCACAAAGAGTAAACTTACACTGGGGTTTCTCTACAGGGACTTAAAATCTAGTTGGGACAATATGATTGTTAAACAAGTACACAGCTAGAGACATGTTTCAACTTGAGAATAACTGAGAAGAATCAGGCCATGATAGAAGCAATTTTCATGTATCCAGACTGTCAGAAGCCAGCCCTCTGCCATGCTCCAACAGGCTGGGGTGGCCTCTTCCTTCCCCAGGCAGAGATTAATGGACAAGTCGTTACTAGTGCTGAGGTTCTGGGCAGCTTCCCTGTGGAGGCACATCTGTTGACCCAGCAGGGCCTTGGAAGCTTTGTTTTGAGTAGTGAGCTTCATCTAGTGGCATAGGGCCTCCCTGATGCTGGTGCTCTGGAGCTAGCATCACTGGGGCATAAAATCAGGGCTGCCTTGTAATAGAAGACCCCGTGTCAGCACAGCCACAGGAGAACAGTGTAGTGGTAGTGGGGCTGCTGAGGCAGACAGCAAGGCTTTGAAGCATTGTATCTTCCTGCTGCGGCCCAAGGAGTCCTACAGAAAGCAAGCCACAGAGAGAGTGTTTCCCAGATACTGCTCAGGTAAAGAAATTGGACCTTATTGTTGTAGAAATTACTCAGGTTTTAGAGTGATCACATTTGGAAATATTGAGTCCCAATCAGCTTGTTCCAGCATGTCACGTTTTGAATTCTGATCTCAACTCATTATCAGGAATAACCTCTGGCCTTACTATATAATACATCAAGAACATCTTTGAGTTTTCGCTATAGCTAGGCACTGTTATTATCTCTTTTTTACATAGGAGGCACCTAAGGTAAAAGAGATTACATACTAACAGGAAGTAAAGCTGGGATTCAAAACCCAGCAGCCTAAAGAGGCTGTACCCTTTACTTCTCTACTAAGCAGCCCCCTGTTATTGGGGTTTTATTTTTGAGACAGAGTGTCACTCTTGCCCAGGCTGGAGTGCAGTGGCACAATCTTGGCTCACTGTAACCTCTGCCTTCCAGGTTCAAGAGATTTCCTGCCTCAGCCTCCTGAGTAGCTGGGATTACAGGCGTGAGCCACCGCGCCTGGCCTGTCATTGGTTGTTTTCATAGGTAGAAGTGTTCACAAGCAAAAGTTCCTTCCTCTTGTCAAAGGTGTTTCCCTGGCAGAAAGGTGGAAGCAAGAGCATAAACTCTGTCTGACAGGCAGAAAGGTAGACTAGAAGATCTAGACTAGACTAAAAAGTTAGACTTTGAGATCCTCTGTCTGTCCCCTGAGTTCTAGCCCTAGAGCCCCTAGAGAGATTACATGGCAGCTAGAGGGAAAACAAGTTTCTGCTTAATGAAAACATCCCCCTAAGATTATTGTGAAACTTATTTTTTTAACATTTAACATTGTGTCTAGTTTCTTAAATGATTTTCAACTGTGAGATTATCCAAGGAGTTTTTTATTACCAAAGCTAATTCTTCATACTTAGCATTACAAATAGAAAGTTTGTTCATTTTCCTTCTTTTTTTCCTTTCCTTCCCCACCCCCCCCCCCCACCCCCCCGCTTTTATTACATAGAGACAGGGCCTCACTCTGTTGCCAGGCTAGAGTGCAATGGCGTGATCATAGCTCAGTGCCGCCTCAAATTTCTGGGCTTAAATGACCCTCCCACTTCAGCCTCCTGAGTAGCTGGGACCACAGGTGCATGCCTGTGCTAATTTTTAAATGTTTTGTAGAGACGGAGGTCTCGCTATGTTGCCCAGGCTGCTCTCAAACTCATAGCCTCCAGCAGTCCTTCCATCTCAGACTCCCAAAGTGCTGGGATTACAGACGTGAGCCACCTCACCCAGCCCCATTTTCCTTCTTAATGGATCCTGGCCCTTCCAAATACCCTCCATTTGGTCTTTGTATTTCATATTAACTGTAAACTTTTGTCTGTACTGTTTTAAACTTCACAATACGCGTGGGTTCTTTAGTTTTTACCACAGTTAAAACAGCATCTCTTAGACTGATATGTGATTCTGTAAAGAAATAGACTATCTAAGACACAACTAATTATCTTGGAATAGGAACTTCAGGTAACCCCAGGTATGGGCCCCATAGGTGTCCCTTCCAGATTGTTCTGAGCAACCAATTAAGAGATGTCAGATCAATGGGCATTTTGTGGCTGGATGGTAGTGGAAAGTGATTCTTCTACCAGGAGATGCTTCTAAACCCCCTTGTTGCAGGTTGAAGCCAGGGTGTAGGAGCAGGGAAGCAGGCAGTTGGGGAAGGAGGTAGATTGGCTGCCCCAGGTCCAGAAGGGACCTGAGATGGCAGTGTAGTTCTGGAATATGTTATCCAGATATTTGGCCTTGTCTGGGAGGAAGGAAGCAGAATTAGCATGGAATCAAGTCGTGAACTTTGATAGGAGCTCTTAGCTGCTTAAGACAGCCTTATGCAGGAGAACTCTTCACTGCCACTTGGTTCTCATTAAAACATCTGAAGATGTGAGCACTGGCTCTTCTGAAATCGTAGAGCTTCTCTTCTAACTGATATAGCAGGGGCTTATTATGAGTGCTTTCTTCCAGCAAACCTACAAAGTGTCTCACATTCACCCATAAAACAAACCATGAGGACAACCATAGAGGAACTCAGCTCTGTTTCACAGGTAGAAAGCCTAGGACCATCAGAACCCCACCACCAACCCCAGAATCTGGGAGAGAACAGAGACAAGGTCAGAGCTGCTGGCTCCCCGCTTGGGGTTATATAACTCCCCGACTCCTCAAGTCCCTGGAAACTGAGGCCAATTCCCTGGAAGATCATTCTGTTCTCTGCTGTTTTTTCAAGAGTACAGCCAGCTTGATCACTGGCTCTGAGTATTGTATGGGAATGTCCCGTTTTCTTTTTTTCCATGAACTGAATGCCTACCATTATGGTCATTGTTTCATCAGTTTGTGTTTAAACTTGCCTGGATCTCATATTTTTATGTATGTTTGGCTTATATTTTGAAGAACTTTGCTTTGTTTATATATACCCTCATCTGTTTCCAAAAAGATTTTGAGAGGACTTACAACAAAGGAAATGAACAGTGAGCTGCATTTAAATAATAGAAAGACAGAAAATCAGAATGAAGGAGAGGAGTGTCAGAAAGAATTTGACATCTGTAAGGGTGGGCACAGCTCCTGTGACTGGGCTTCACGTTTTCTGATTTCAGTATCACAGATGCGGTCGTCCTGCTTGGTGGCGTGGGGGAGGGAGAGTTTACAAGGTTATCTCTTACAACAAACCCCATCGAACATTGAGAATTATTTTTCTTAGCACCTAAAAGCAGCTTCTCACCTGAGGCTTGATATTGGAAATATTCAGTGTTACAACAGTGGACAGCGTTTGCATTTTGGGCAAATGAGGAAAGAGTTTTTTTGTTTGTTTGTTTGTTTGTTTTGGAGACTTGTCCAGGCCTTGCCCAGTTACTGGCCCATGTTCTTGCCTCTCTCATGTCTGAGATCACAGTGGCACCATCTTGGCTCACTGCAACCTCCGCCTCCTGGGTTCAAGCGATTCTCCTGCCTCAGCCTCCCGAGTAGCTGGGATTACAAGTGCCCGCCACCACGCCCAGATAATTTTTGTATTTTTAGTAGAGATGGGTTTTCACCATGTTGGCCAGGCTGATCTTGAACTCCTGACTTCAGGCGATCCACCTGCCTTGGCCTCCCAAAGTGATGGGATTATAGGCATGAGCCACCGCGCCCAGCCAGGAAAGAGATTTTATAAGGCTATTTCTTAAGACAAAATCTGGTGAAAATAGAGGGACATACTAACCTACCCTTGAGGAAGGCAGGTGCTAGAGAGCCAAGCTCATATGATCTACACACATAACTATCCTCTATCCTAATCTGATTCCAGGATAAAGTGTAGACCATCTCTGAGTGGGTGGAGAGCCTGTCGCTTGGGCTACTTCTGTTTCCCTTCCCTTTGCTGAGTGTTTGACCAGGGCTGTGTAGCTGTGGGAGGCTTCCACAAGGTCTGCAGCTTGGGTAGGACCACTGCTGAGGGCAGGACCACAAGCTTTATTTAGAAAGCAGATAGATAGGTAACAGAGTTAGTATATTCTATATGCAAGGAAATCTAGATAGCATCTTTCCCAGGTGCACAACCATCTCTGTGCATTGGAAGGGGTGATATGCAGTTCCTGCAGTCAGCACTGACACTTTCCTGTGGAAGCAGCTTTGGGTAACTGCATTCCTTCAACAGTAGTTGGCCTGAGGCCCCTGAGCTCTGAGCACAAATGGTTTGATAAGGTGATGTTCTAACGCAGTCATCCTCTTTGGCCATGAAAATCCTCAAAAATTCTCCAGCTTTGATTAGGATGAGCAGATTGGCTGCACTCTCTCTCCAGCTGGCTGCATGTGACACACACAGACTTGCTCATCATGCTTTGTATTCACTGTTGCATATTGCTCAGGCACGTGAGAGGCAAGAACATGGCCCACTAACTGGGCAGGTCCTGATCGGGAAGCTGCTGAGGTAAAGGTGCTCCTGTTCTGCTAAAGGAGACCCTGGGATCAGGGACGAGCTCTTCCCTGCTGGGCTCACCCAGTAATACAGGTCGTGTGGGACAGTGGTGAGCCGAACTCTCCTGCCATAGACGTGCTGGTGAGCAATGGAGTCACCTTCAGAAGAGGAGGCGGCTTGACCTGGGGGCATGAATGCTACCACCAGGCCCTTTTCTCCTGGGACTGGCTCCTTCCTACAGAGCAACCCTCCCTGTGGGTTGACCATAGCTCCAGAGACAGACGTTTTTTCTTCTCAGAAAGTAAAACCTCAGCATTGAAGAATCCTTGTCCTGTCATTTTTAACCTTAATGAGAACAGAACAAGCCTCTGGAACAAGGTGTAGCGCAGTCAGGAGAAGTGGCTTTAAGTGAAAACACAGCTGTGGGGTTTACAGACGGCGCTGCAGGGAGGCATCATCCAATGGGAGCGGCCAGCCTCGCTATAGACTTTCCAACACTAATGAATCGGGAACTCCATGCTGAACAGGGTTTAGTTTGATGGGTCCCTGTGCCAGCAGAAGGATGTATTTTTCTTGAAAGACCAAGGTGCCAGAAATCTCCATGATTACGTTACTGGAGAAAGGTTCTTTTTTGTGGTTTGTGAAGTTGAGCGTCAGGACTGCAGGATTCTCTTGCTCTTTCTCACTCTTATTTTTTCCAGGTCAGAACCAGAGCTTGGGGTGGGGAGGAAAATCCTGCTGAATGAGCAAGTTCTTTCTTAAAAAGCTCTCTCCAAGTCCAAAAAGACTTCAGTGGACTTAGGAGAAAGAAATTTAATACATTGCCATAGAATCGTCATTAACCAAGTTAAAGCAAAGTCCACAGCATCTTTGTCTTATAAAAGAAAGCAAAAAGGAGATGGAAAAAAAGAAATTATACTTAGGAAATCCAAACCAAACAGTGAACACTAAAGAAGAAAAACTCAAGATCATCTCTGAAAATGTGATTTTCTTCTAATCAGATTTTTCTATTAAAAACCAAGGCTGCAGGTAGAAGTAACTTTTCTGATCTTTTAAAGTCTGCCATAAATGGCATAGCTGAAATGTTTGAACTGTGCTAGGATTTACCACTTTCAGCTTAAGGAAGAGTTGGACACCCTGTAAGACCCAGTGGACTATGAGGGGAAGAGTCAACCGTGGAGAGGCTGGAGGCTTCCCAGGCCGGCCTTGACCTGTGTTTGAACCTTGGTCCTAATAACTAGCAGATTGAAGCAAATTCACAGGCCTCCTGGAGAACCCATGTTGGTTTGAACTGGAGCAATCCTGGCCAAATAACTCACACTGTGCTCTTACCAGTGACCTCCCTCATTACACCCCTGTGAGGGGAGCTCTGAGCTAGCATCCTAGGTTCCCCTGCTCATTCATGGAGTAGTCTGCAGAGAAAGCTGAATGGCTCTGTCCTGCTGGGGCTGTAAGTACCTTCCAGGAGACGGGCAGAGAGAGACTTGGTTGTCCATGAGAGGTCATCTTGGAGGTATTGCGAACAAAACAGGGAATTCCTAAACTTTTAAACTCATTTTTTTGCCCTTCCAAGGTCAGGCCAGGACTTTTCCAAAGCCTCGAAACCTCTGATGTGGCGTCTTCCCTAACTGATGGAGTTTAGTGCCTAGTGGCCCTTGCATGACGTTCTCCAAGTATGGCTGTTTGACAAAGCTGCCTGTGTGCCTGGGCCAGCCAAAGATCTACCTGTTCAGTAGCCCAGAGGGACCCCTGGCATGCTTGCCTAGCCACACTTTCTTGTCTTGTCTCGTCACTCTTCTGGTTATTCTTATGAATGTAGCCTGGCCCACTGTCTTCACCAGGCTGGGATCCAAAATAAGGTCACATATCTTTAAATAGTTACATTAAAAGACTCAGTGGACACCCCTCCTTCTGCTTACCTAGGACATTCTTTCTGCCCCTAAGTTCTCCCTGAAGTGCCATCCCCAAGCAGCAATAATGTGAGCAGCCTGAGGAAGCTGTACATAGTCCTCAGTCACTCATTCTTGTTACCCACCTGTTGCCACCTGCTGGGAGGGTTGCCTTGCTGTCTCCATTGTCATCCCATCCAGAAAGCTCAGACGGGCGGAAGGAGGGCCTCTCAAAGGCCCGACAACCCCAACAGGGCCTGCATCCCATGTTCCCACAGAGTCTGGGGAAGATTCTCCTCTCCCAAGGGTCGTAGTCCCTTCAACTCATCCAGGCTCCTAGAGCTCACCCACGCGATTCTCTAAGGCCAGTTTCCTGGGGGCCCCACCCTAGAGCAGGAGGCCTAGGTCCAAAGGGGACCCAGTGGTAGTCTCATGCTCTGGCCGCCTGGAGCCTGCCCTCCTGTGTGACCTCAGCCTGAGCCCCTGAAAGGAGAAGGCTCTTCCATTTTCTGCCCTTGGGAGACTGCCCTTTCCTTGTTGGGATGAAAGCCTTGCCTCTAACTGAACACATTTGAAGGCTTCTGCCCTCTGCTGGTGGAAGCTGACAGAGCAACCTTGTTGTTGCCTCTTGGGTCCTTCACTTCCTTCCCTCTTCACTCAATACCAGGACCGTTGTGCAGTTGGAAACTGTCCACCCAGGGAAGCCTGTTCCTGGGGAAAAGATTGGGTAGTGGTGAGTTCTCCTGCTTGACATGGCAGCTGCCTCTGGAGAGAGAAAGACCTTGTGAAGTCTGAGTGGCTGCCATTCTTGCAGGCTGACTTCCCAAGCTGAGCTGCTCTGTGGGTGGTCCCTGCAGGTGGTGATTAGGGCCAGAGCGCTGCTGCTGCCTGGTTCCTTGCCGTGCCTGATAGGTAGGAAGTATCTAGTGAGCATTGTTGAGGGAAGGAGCTTGTGCCTCTTGAGGGTGCTGACAAGATGGCAACACCTGAACACTGAGAGTGTCTGAGCCACAGCTGGTCATCTGGTGGCAATTACTGAGCAGGAGGCAGACGTGAGGCAGAATTTGTTTACTGAAGAAAGAGAAATTATTTTGAAGGGATGACATTGGACACCTGCTGTGACAGTGATAAGGACACTGATTGCCCAGGAGACCTGGTGAAGCCACCCTCGGATTCTCTGGGGGAAATACCTCTGGCATTCCAGCGAAGGGGAAAACAAAAGATCAGGGCCACTTTGACAGAGGAGGGACAGGCAGGAAGGGCTCCCCTGGAAGCAGGTGGAGCATGAGGAAGGGCACAGAGGCCCGAGAGAGCCTGGCCTGCTCTGAACCCCTCAGGGAAGTGGACCGCGTCGGGGAGTGCATGGAGCTCTGCAGGAGTTGGAGAGCGACCCTTCCCTGTCCTGTAAGACTCCTTCTGTCTGTCCTGAGGGCCTCCCTGGCTGGCACACCCTCCCGAGCACAGGCCCACCTCTTTCCATTGCTCTGTTACTGTCCATATTTGTTCATGTGAACAACCAACCTCCAGAGAGCCTGGGCTGTGTTGAATTCACTTTCATATCTCCAACAGCAGGAAGCCATCAAAGGTACTAAAGAGGGAAGTGTTACCAGGTTTATGCTTCAGGAAAATAGCAGCTATGTTCTAGAGAGCGGATTAGGAGAACATAGCCAAGGGAGTAGGAGGACACATTGTGTGTCGGTGTCCTTAGGAGAAGCATGAGCACAAATTACACAAGGGCAGTAGAGGGCCCGGAGGTGGCAGGGACCGGGCCTGCCTCCACCAAGGCGCTGGCTGCCCACTTTGTCAGTCTTTGGAGTCTGTGTCCTCCATGACTTGGCTCCCTTCTCAGGCTGGTGGCAAGCTGGTTGCAGCAGTTCTGGCCCGCGTGACCAGAAGCACTTAACAAGCATCCCCTCATACCTCGTTGGCCTTGGTTGGGTCACACATCCATTCCTGAACCAGTTTCTAGGGCCAGGAAATGCCATGCCCTGACTGGCTTAGGTTTCTTACCTCAGAGCTGTCACGTCCAGCCCTGGAGCTAGAGGTTGGGTCTGCTTCCCCCCGGACCCCCTAGACTGGGGAGCAGGACAGGGAAATGAATAGCTGAGTGAAAGTGGGCCATCCTTAGCAAGGAGGAAATGCCTGCTAGCTATGCATCCGTGTTTGCTACAGGAACCAGATGGACCCATTCATTCATCTATTGAACCTTGTACATGGTAAGCACCTACATACCAGTAGGGATATACTTTGTGGAAACAGCATAGCATCATCCTGGGTGAATTTCAGTCCTCATGAAGGATCCCCCACCCTTATCCCTACCCAGACCCTTGGCTCTCCATTCCTTGACTTCTTTTTGGATCTTGTTTTTGACCAGCCATCTCCAAGGTCAGACACACAGCCTGCTCTCTGACCATGGCCTCAGCCCCTTCAACTCCCTTATCCAGTGACTCCCACACTCCTCTCCTTGACCTCTCAGACACTACACCCAGTGATTAGCAACATGGACCACACTTCAGCTGTGCCACTTACTTGGTAATTTGGGCCAAATACTTAATAAACTCTCCTGTAACATAGAGGTAGGAACCGGCTTTGCAGGGCTCTTGCGAGGATTAAATAAGATCAGCGTGAGAGATGCTTAGGACAGAGGACGTGCTTAATAAATATTAGCTCCATTCCAGACATCTGTCACCCAGCCGCTTCCTTCTGTTTTCTTCCCATCAGCCTCTTTCCCATTTATTTCCTTCCTGTTCCCCCGTAGGTCTCCTGGTCCATATGCTGCCGTATTGTATCTCCACTCCCTTACCCCATTATTCTTCCCTCAAACCTTCCTGGCAGATATTCAGCTTGGACCAACCTAACATTCTTCACACTAATGTCTAAGTTGCTAGAAAAAAATTAACAGTGAGACAGATGCTTGCTACAGTAACTTCAGATCCTGTGGCCTCAGGGGGATCCGAATACTCCCTGGCAATCCTTATGCTCTGCCCAGGTCAACTGTTTTTCCTATTCTCCAAAGGAGCAATTTCAAACCTTCATCACTTTCCTCAAACTCCTTCCCCCATCACACTCCCCATTCTTTGCAGATAATTTGTGTCCTAATTTTCAGGAAAGAACCTAAAAAATCATACTAGGACATTCTAAATCCCCCCTGCCCAATCCACAGATCTTACTGTTATCCCTGCCCATCTTCCTTCCTCTTGCAGCCGAGAAAGGGGTTCCACTTTTGTGTTGGATCCAATCCCTTGTCATCTCAGAGACCTCGAATCTGCAGTTCTCTCTGTCTCTCTTAATGTCTTCTACTCCACCATCCATAGTGCCTTCTTCCTGTCAGCATTGAAACAAGTCTCTGTCATCTTTAAATACACTCCCTTCAAACACCTTCAGTACACTCTCACATCCTCTCATCCTTTCCCATTCCATTTCATGAATCTTGCCTCTTCCCTAGCACTGTCTAATTTGCTAAAAGAGTTGTATTCACTCATGATTGCCATTTCCTGGCTTTCTATTCGTTTTTCAACCTGTCGCCCCGATCTCTGCCCCCAGCACTCCCTGCAAGAGTCTTTTCTGATAGATCCAAAGGATTCCTTGTTTGGGAATGTTCTCTGTTACTTGACCTCTTAGAAGGATTTAACGCTGCTGACTATGCCCTCCTTGAGGCATGTTCTCTCTTTGGCTTCTATAATGTCAGAACTCAGAACTCCATAGCCACTCCCCCGTTTCTGTTGTCCAGCTCTTAAATACAGGTGTTTCTCAGGATTCTATCCAGGGCTCTCTTATCCCTTCAGGTTACAATCTTGCTTATAAACTTCAGAACTGTATGTTCAGCAGCCCACTGGCCATCTCCACTAGATGCCTCCCAGGTATGTTAGAATCCGCAATCTCAGATTGAACTCAAACTCTTCTCCCAAACCTGTTTTTCTTCCTTGTCAGGGTGAGTAGCAATAGCATCTGCCCTGCAGCCTGAGCCAGAGAATCCTGAACACTTGTTGACTCTTCCCTCTCTCACTGACTTTATCTCCAGACCATCACCAAGTCCTGTAATGCTGGTGAGGTGAAAGGAGCATGGATTTTGGTTAAAATTCCAGTTCTAATTTTGGTTTGCTCAAACTACTTAATCTTTCTCAGCCTCAAGTTCCTCATCTGTTTAAAGGAAATAGCAATACCTAATTTAAGTGGTTTTTGTCAGGATAAAGGAAAGCCTTTACTTGGTAGGTGATATGGTTTGGCTCTGTGTCCCCACTCAAATCTCACCTTGAATTTTAGTAATCCCCCATGTTGTGGGAGGGACCCAGTGGGAAGTAATTGAATCATGGGGGTGGGCTTTTCCTGTGCTGTTCTCGTGGTAGTGAATAAGTCTCACAGGATCTGATGGTTTTGTAAATGGGAGTTTCCCTGCACAAGCCCTCTTGCCTCTCGCCACGTAAGACTTGCCTTTGCTTTTCCTTGCCTTCCACCATGATTGTGAGGCCTCCCCAGCCATGTGGAACTGTGAGTCCATTAAACCTCTTTCCTTTATAAATTACCCAGTCTCAGGTATGTATTTATTAGCAGTGTGAGAACAGACTAATACAGTAGGCATTCAATAAATGTGAGTCCTCCATTTAGTAAACATGACTGCTCTTCTGTTCCAGTCCTCTCTCTCCCCTACCCTATCACCACCTCTGCTGACTTGCCTTATTGTTGAGTTGGTGTGAACATAGTTTCCTGACTTTGAGACTCCCCCTGCAATTAGATTTCCCATAGTTCCTTCATGACTAAGGACTAAGTGCTGGTCACCACAGCATTGTGTGGGGTCTGGGAGGCAGGTGCCAGATGTTACTGGCACATAGTTAGATGTGTACGTACTTCCAAGTCTTGTCTCTTAGCTGTCTCCAACGCCACTGCACCTCCGTAAGCCAAATCCTCATCATCTCATTGGGCTACTGCAGCAGCCCCCTCTAAGGCCTTTCTCCATGCCCTCTCTCACTTCAGCCCTTCTCTACCTGACCATCAGAGCTGGTCTTTCTGCCCTGAAACCTGCTATGGCTTCTCTCTTCTGGTGAAGTGAAGTTCACACACTCCTACGTGCAGCCTGCCTTGGCAGCTCATCTCCCTTGCATGCCTGTGCCAGCCCAGTGGCTAAGTCCTCTCTGACCCAGTGACACCTTTCATGATAAGGGAGCAAGAAGGATGCTTAGATATACTGGTTGAGAAGCTGAATACTATACTTCTTGGGTCTAGTGGCTAGTAGGACAGGCATAAGACACTCAGCTAAGACCAGCTGTCCAGAAAACTGGGACCAAAAGACACAGGAAACCCAGGAGGGCTTAGAATTCTGTAAGAATCACCAGTCATAAAATAAGGAGGAAAACCTATTAGTCTTCTGTCAAAGCAATGTATGCTTATGAAGAATTTGGAAAATGCAAAGAAAGTAATCACCTGGAACCTCTCAGCTAGTGATAGGCACTGTTGCTGTTTAGGTATGTTCCTTCCAAGTCTTTTTTTTTTTTTTTTGAGACAGACTCTCGCTATGTCGCCCAGGCTGGAATGCAGTGGCAAAATCTGGGCTCACTGCAACCTCCACCCCCCAGGTTCAAACGATTCTCGTGTCTCAGCCTCCTGAGTAGCTGGGACTACAGGTGCATGCCACCACACCCAGCTAATTTTTTGTATTTTACTAGAGATGGGGTTTTACCATGTTGCCCAGGCTGGTCTCCTGAGCTCAGGCAATCCACCCGCCTCGGCCTCCCAAAGTGCTAGGATTATAGGCATGAGCCACCGCATCTGGCCTCAGTCTTTCTTGTAGGAAGTCTTTGTCCTTTTTTACATAGTCTTCATGGTACACTGTATAATCAAGTGTGCATCCTGCTTTATCTCATCTGTCCAACCTATTTTTCCTGGGTTAGTAAAAATTCTCCCTAAGCCATGTAGCAACTACCTGCTATTCCATGTGTGACTATAGCATAGTTTGTTTAACCTTTTGCCACTGCTGGACTTTTTAGTCTTTCCAATAAATAACACTGGGGGGAACAGTTTTGCAAATAAAACTTTTCTTCCTACAATTCTGATAATTTTTCTAAGCTATAAATTCATAACTTAAATCACTGAGTCAAATGATATGAAAATTTCTAAGCAATGCAGACTCAAAATGGACAGAATGAATATAGACCTGACCTCAGCTGCAAAGAGAGAGGTAAAGAGAAAAGGGTTGTAACTAATAGATTCTTTTAAAATTATGTTTTACTTCACAAAGGAGAGGGTTGGGAAGATTCAAGTGGTGCTCTGTAGGGCAAACATGCCTTTGACTTGAAGTTCTGGCTTCATGATGGTCGAGAAGGGCTTGTTTCTGCTTTTGTGTTTTCATCTGGGTCAGTTAGAGGACAAACCATTCCTGTGAGTTCCTTTCCCACTAAGGAAGAGAAAAGTCGTCCAGTATCTAATGATGCAGATCATTAGCTGTGTTCGCAGCCTTGTAGTTAAAAAAAAAAAAATTATAATAATGTATCCTCCTAACGTGCAGTTAATTTTAGTTAAAATCTCCCTAGTGCTTTAAAAACCCAGTGAATTTATAAACATAGTAGTTGGCTTGCATTTGGAACGTTAAAGCTGTCATAACCCAACTGGCTCTAGCAGGGCATGCTGCACCTCCTTGAGCTCTGTTGGAAGTTCAGCACTCACCTGAGCACTGCCCTCTGGAATCCAGAAAGAAACCAAGACTTTCCCAGAGTTCCTGTTCCTGATCTTCCATAACTGAAGAAAGCTAATGAGTGTCTCAAAGTTAACATGTCCAAAGTCGAACCTTTGACTCCCTATCAGTCCCCAAATTCAGTCTTTCTCTCAGCAGTGGATCAGCCACCTGACTGGTGATTCAGATTCAAAAGCTTGAACTGTCCTTGATTTCTTCCTTTCTTTCCTTACCACTGCCAACATCAAATCCACCAGCATATCCTGTTGATTCGACTTCTAAAATGTACCTCAAATTGTCCATTTCTCTCACTCTATCCCAGCCCCCCTGGCCACTACCCTAACTGTAGTGGCTGCCTCCTGCAGGATGTTGCTTCTGCTCTGTGGTCTGTGGTCTGCAGTCTGCACTGTAGCCAGAGGGGCCTTGCCAAAATAGAATTCTGATTACCTCATCTACTCCTTCTTTTTCTTTTCTTCGCTGTTAAGGTAAAGGCCAAAAATTCCGGTGTGGCCAACAAGGTCTTCCCCAGAGTCACCCACCATGTCCCTGCATCTATCAGGGCCCAACTTCACCAGCCATCCTGCAGCTCCTGCCCCAGGGCTTCTGCACTCACTGTGCTCTCTCCTCAGGAGAACCCTCTCCACTCCCCATCCCTCCTCCTCCTGATTCAGAGGAGCCTTCCCTTCTACCCATTCTATCCAGGTCAGGCTCTTCACTTTCATGGAAACATGGGGATTTTTTCTTGCTTCAGAGAGCCTATTTTAATTTGAAGTTCTACACATATATGCACATTCATTGGTGTGATCATTTGATTGCTGTCAGTCTTCTCTGCTAGATGGTAAGACCCATGAAAAGAGTCTGCTGTCACTGTTCTTTCCCTCTCAGCTAGCTCATGTCTAGCACAAGATAGGTGCTTAATAAACGTATTGGTTGCATGCTGAATGAACAAGTAGAGTCTTGCTGACAGTCGTCATTGATGATGGGGTCCTTGTAAGGTGTGGGCTCTTCCCAGAGTGGGCAGGCCCAGGTTCTCCACAACACATTGACTTGAGGGAGTGTGACTTCATTTGATTTTATTTTTTTCATTTCAGCTATTGGAATGAATAGAGCATGCTGCCTAAAACTTCTTTTTCTCTTCTCTCTCTCTTCAGCTAAAGCTTGCTTTCACTCTGGACCACGAGACCGGATTGCCTCAAGGATGTCATATCTATGAGTACCGCGAGAGCAACAAGTAAGCCACTCAGTGGGAAAGAGTGTCACTTCACATGTGTGCAGCAGTGGTGCCTGTGGGCTTTCTGACACTGAGCTTCCATTGCTAAGTGGTTGTCAGGAAGGGAATACACCTTTTACTACTATACTAGAAAATAGCTGGCACAGAAATAGTCCTCTTGTAAGATCTCTTTGCCCCTAAGTATAGAACTTGGAGCACTTGCAGAGGAGCAGTTGTGGTGTGTTAGAAGTAGATGCTGAAGCAGACCTTCTTTCAAGGCTGCAGATGTCCCCCAGACCCTCCCCACTCTTGGTCTCCAGTCATGTGCCTGCTTGTTTGGTTCACTGTGTGACTTTGGCTTTGTTGTAGTTCTCAGTCACTATCTGCCTATACTTAGGTTTATGGGTTTTGTTGTGATTATCTACCTTGTAAATTTTATATTAATGGTTGGGAGATTTCCGGGTACTTACAGAGATTTAAATTGGTGCCCTTGTTGGAAAGGTGGCACCTTGCATACTTTCATAGCACCTCCTTTCCACATCATAGACTGCTCCTTTTTTTTTTTTTTTTTTTTTTTGAGACAGGGTCTTGCTCTGTCACCTGGGCTAGAGTGCAGTGATAGAATTGTGGCTCACTGCAGCCCGAAACTCCTGGGCTCAAGTGATCCTCCCACCTGTTTCCTGAGTACCTGGTACTACAGGTGCACACCACCATGCCCAGCTAATTTTCTAAATTTTTAGTACAGACAGGGTCTCCCTATGTTGCCCAGGTTGGTCTTGAACTCCTGAGCTCAAGCGATTCTCCCACCTCGGCCTCCCAAAGTGCTGGGATTACAGGTATGAGCCACCACACCCAGCCACAGACTGCCTCCTTGACTGTGTATTTTCGTTTGTGAGACAGTGGAAGTGGTGGTGAATGAGGCACAGAAACTGTGCCCCGATGATGACAATGATGGTAATGACGGCGGCTACCATTGAGCACCTCCTATGTGTTAGGCACAGTACTGGGGACTTTACATTTGTTATCTCATTTAATCTTCATAACAACCCCGGTGTGTTATTTTATTATTGTCATATTTGCAGAAGCTAAGGTCTAGGGAACTAAAGTAATTCACTCAGGGTGACTCGCCACGGCTGTGAGAAGCAGAGTCAACATTATCATGTTTACTCTGGGGAGAGAATAGAAGGAAAACAAGTGACCCGTATTTTTACTTAGAAACCCCAGTCAATGACAAGAGCAGTCCCATCCTGGACTTAAGGAGAATGTACTCTGGTCTCATTGTCTAAATATCCAGGCTGTTTAATTTCATTCAGTGGAAGGAAACAAATAGGCACATGCCAGTAGAACTGTCTACTGTCTATGACCTCCCAGAAGAGAAACCTGTGCATTCCTCAAGACCTCTGGCGCTGTTTAGGGTAGAAGAGAGGCTACTGGGTGCCCTTGTTACCACATCTCCACTGGGATTACCTTCAAGACGTGATGACTGTTTGTAATTTATCTTTAGGAGAATGCCATAGTAACTGGTGTGTACCCCTAATTAATCATAGGAAGGATTGACCAGACATCCTTTAACAATTCTTGCTGGACTCTCTGCTCTTTGGGAAAAGGTTGAAGAGTATTTATTCAATGGGAGAAGGACACCAGCTCTCTGTCCTTTAAGTTTATGTCTTAGCTGTTCACATATCTGGTGGCAACAACTTACGTTGTCTTTGACTGAGAGAAGAGAAAATAGCCTAGCTCTTTTTTTCTTTTCTTTTTTTTTTTTTTTTAATAGAAACAGTGTCTCATGATGTTCCCTAGGCTGGTCTTGAACTCCTGAGCTCAAGCCATCCTCTTGCCTCAGCCTTCCAAAGTGCTGAGATTACAGGTGTGAGTCATCATGCCCAGCCTAGCTCTGTGTCTTGGTTGATCCATAGCTCCTAGCATATTATCAGACCAAGCAATGTAAGAAGATAACTTAGGGTTTATAAATATGAATAAGTTTTGGCCCCCAAAGACCTCTAAAAGAAAATACTTGTGTAGGAAATCAGATAGGAGCCATGATCTAGAAAAGTATGGTGATCAGCATGTTCTCACTCATAAGTGGGAACTGAACAATGAGAACACTTGGACACAGGAAGGGGAACATCATACACCGGGGCCTGTAGTGGAGTGGGGGGAGTGGGGAGGGATAGCATTAGGAGATATACCTAAAGTAAATGATGAGTTAATGGGTGCAGCACACCAACATGGCACATGTATACATATGTAACAAACCCGCATGTTGTGCACATGTACCCTAGAACTTAAAGTATAATAATTTTAAAAAAAAAGGAAAAGAAAAAAGTATGGTGATCAAATGCTTTGGTGACTGCTTTCTCTGGTTCTCTCTTGCTTGTATTAGAGTCAGTCTTAGGGTTCATTCTCAATCCTTAGACAACTTTCCTAACCTCTCTGAGCCTCTAGTTTCATTTATTTTCTTCTTCTTCTTCTTCTTTTTTTTTTTTTTTCTATTTTTTGAGATAGTCTTGCTTTTGTCACCCAGCCTGGAGTGCAATTGCATGATCTCAGCTCACTGCACCCTCCACCTCCTGGGTTCAAGTGATTCTCCTGCCTCAGCCTCCCGAATAGCTGGGATTACAGGTGCCTGCCACCACACCTAGCTAAATTTTGTATTTTTAGTAGAGATGGGGTTTCACCATGTTGGCGAGGCTGGTCTTGAATTCCTGATCTAGGTGATCCACCTGCCTTGGCCCCCCAAAGTGCTGGGATTATAGTCGTGAGCCACCACGCCCCGGCCTGAGCCTCTAGTTTCTTCATCTGTAGGATGAAGTAGGATTAATAGTAGGATTAATTATTAATTGTTAATTAATTATTAATAGTAGGATTAATAATACCTCTCTGGCAGGGTTGCATGGGGCTCTCTGGCCGGGATATCATGTTGAAGTGTGTCATCACCAGTCTCACATATAGAATGCCCATAGGAAGTGCTTGTTGCCTCTTCTTCCCAAAGAGAAAAACTGGCTCATGACTTCCATCTTCCCAGAAAGTCTTCTGCCAACAGTATACTCATGAGGGAAGAGGCTGGTGTGCCTGCCATTCACAGCCTTCGGTTGTGTACGACGCTCTGTCAAAGGCAGACTCCTCACTCATGAGTTATGAAGCACGGAGGACCCCAAAATCCTGACTATGATTTATTGTCTCCCCCAGACCCTTCCCTGTTTGTGTTCCTCTGTTTCCATTTAGGGTCATTTTCCCTACAATGCCTGAATCCAAATATTGGCATAATAGTGTTATTTAGGAAATGAAGATACTCAGCCCAGACCCTTAAGGGGCCCATGTTGTCTCAGGCCAAGTAACATGAAGACAACACCAGCAGAGAGAGGAAATTCTACAGATGAAAAAGCTAGCTTGAATATTAGTTTGGTACAACTGATTATTGAAACTACTGCCTTTCCTTTTTGGATATTCCCTGCAGTACAATTTGTAATCACTTTAGCATTCATCTCTGTTTGCCAAATTCAATCCATCAGCAGAAAAAGTTGTTCTGAATAAGTGCTGAGGCTGTAAACCCAAATAGTCTTTCCTTTCAAATGGAATGGCCCGGAAAATGGGCACTCCGTTTTTATATTTTCTGGATTCTTTTATCAGCCCTCGATTAACGGGATTCAGTATCAAAAGCAGGTAAAGTTTTCTGCAACAGAGAAGAAGAATGTGGCCCTCGGGTCCATGGGTGGTGCCTGATAGTTTTGATCCTTGGCTCTATGTCATCCTGTTCTCCTTTCACATAAAGGGGCTAATCTCTACCTCTGGGGTCCAGGGAGGACAGTCCCTAGGACTTGTCCATTTCTGATGGGACTTGGACCCTGCCTTCTCTAAGGCTAGAGGCACAGCTGTCGGGTAAACATTCTTAAAGCTCTGAGGTCATTAGAAGAAAGAGAGAAGCTGTCCTATGGTGCCTTGGGTTCAACTAGTAAAGCTCTCCACCTTGAATTATTCTGTCAGCCTCCCAAAAGCTGCTCCAATCTGCATCTAAGAGGTGTGAGGCCTCACACCCCCTGGCAGATGCCACCGTGGGTCCACGGGTGGTGACTGGTTTTTTTTTTTCTCTGTTGCAGAAAACTTTACCTGTCTTTAACACTAAATCCAGTTAATCAAGGAGTGATCGAGAGTCATTTTTGTCAAATTGAAGTTTGGAGATCTCTGGATATAGGGCAAGGAACAAGACCTTCAAGAGTGAATAAGTGATTTGTGAGAATTCAGTTACACATTTATGAAGCCCCTGCTCTGTACAGTGTGTTACATGGGGGAGGCAAAGATACGTTAGACCCAGTGCATGCCCTCAGGGTTTGTATAAGGAGCAAAGCGCACTCCAGCACCCTGTGGGATGATACGCGCTTTGGCAGTGGTAGGAATCGAGTGCTATGGCAGCAACGATGAGGAAAGTGAATGCTTCCGACTTTGGAGTTACTGTGTGGATGGTGGTGACCTTTACAGACAAGGAGCTTTGTCAGAAGGCTCCTTTCTCTCCATCCCCACTGCTACCCTCCTCACTGCCAGGACTGTGGAGCTGCTTTGCAAGCTATTCTTCCTGCCGTTAGCTGGTTGGCCTCCTGGCTGTCCTCTCTGCAGCCTGAGTGAGTGTGTGTGTCTTTTCCTTCTGGTTGCTTTTTAGACCTTATTTTTGTCTTTGGTGTTCTGCAGTTTTACTACATTATGTCTGAGTGGATTCATTTTTATTTATATTGTTTAGGACTCAATATAGTTCTCATTTAGAAATTTTTATCTATTATCTTTGATTCTCTTTGGTTCTCTCTAATCTCTCCTTCTGGAACTTGTTAGAAACCATCTTATTTCATCTTTCCTCTCTTTTTTCTATTTCTGTATCTGTTAATGCTGCATTATAGGAAACTTCCTCAAAAGTGTCTATCACTTTATTCTCCTTGTAGCAGTTTACTATCGGCTGTTTAATAACCCTTCCCAATATGAATATTTGGTTTTTATTTTATTTTATTTTATTTATTTTTTGAGATGGAGTCTCGCTCTGTCACCCAGGCTGGAGTGCAGTGGCGCAAACTCAGCTCACTGCAACCTGCACCACCTGGGTTCAAGTGATTCTCTTGCCTCAGCCTCCTGAGTAGCTGGGATTACAGGCGCGCACCACCGCGCAGGGCTAATTTTTTTGTATTTTTAGTAGAGATGGGATTTCGCCATGTTGGCCAGGCTGGTCTCAAACTCCTAACCTCAGGTGATCTGCCCAACTCAGCCTCCCAAAGTGCTGGGGTTACAGGCGTGAGCCACCACGCCTGTCCTCATGTTTGGTTTTTATATTTAATTTTCAGAAGTTCTGTTTGGTGCTTTTGAAAATCAGCCTATTATTATTAATTAATTTTTTTGGTGTCCTAGTCTTCTATTATGATTTGTATTCTTTCTTTTATCTCCCTAATTATTTTGGTTGTATTTATTTTATAGCCTCTTTCCAGTTATTTGAAGAGTTTTAGTTCTAGTTCCAAGAGTACCAATTCTCTTATTTCTTGTGTCTATTGACTCACTCTTATGTGGTTCATTTTCTCTTGCAACTTGTTTTTTTATCATAAGATCATCTTAGGCTGTGTGCAGTGGCTCACGCCTGTAATCCCAGCACTTTGGGAGGCCGAGGCAGAAGGATCACCTGAAGTCAGGAGTTCGAGACCAGCCTGGCCAACATGGTGAAACCCTGTATCTACTAAAAATACACAAATTAGTTGGGCGTGATGGCACACACCTGTAAGACCAGCTACCTGGGAGGCTGAGGCAGGAGAGTCACTTGAGCCCAGGAGGCAGAGGATGCAGTGAGCTGAGATCATGCCATTGCACTCCAGGCTGGGTGACAGAACAAGACCCCATCTCAGAAAAAAAAAAAAAAAAAAAAAAAAGATCATCTTAAGTAGGGATTGTGTTTAGTGGGAGTTCCACATACTGTGGGTTGTGGATGTGTTATCTCATCACTTTTGCATATGTTCTGCCAAGACCCAGGGAGGTTCATAGGTCCTGCTAGTTTGGATGTTAACTCCTTGGCTTAGGAGTCTCACCTCCTGGGTAGGCCACATTCAGACTCCTCACCCACGTGCCGTGTGGGCTTCACATCTCCATTTCTCATAGGAGATGCCTCTGGTCTGTGCCACATATGGACATTCCTCTGCTCTGTGAGAAAGGTCTTCCTGATTCTTTGTTCAAAGACCAACAGCTCCCAGGATCCTGGCTTTATGTGGGGATCTCAGTTCCAGTTCCATGGCCAGGTCTTCAGTTCCATGGCCAGGTCTTCTGCCTCCTGCATGCATTAAAATCTTAGCTCCTGTAACTGTATCAACGTCTGATACTCCCGGCCCCCAGTTGCCACGGTAAAAATTACAGCTCTGACTTAATTTTTTTTTCACTTCAAGCATCTGAGAATTTTCCCATTATTCTTCTATACTCAATAATATATTTAAATTATTATTTTGATATATTTTATCTATTATTTCTCTGTGTTTGTGTTGGGAAGGAGGTCCACATCAGTTCAGTCTACTATCTTGTCAGAACTGGAGATCTGAATAAACTTAAATATGGTCACTCATTTAGCAAATATATAGAGAGTATCTGCTATATACCTGTATAGTTCTAGGCCCTGGGGCCACAGAGCTGAATAAACGCTGATGCTGCCAACAGAGGCCCATGTGCCAGTGGAAGGGACTGGGCACTCCTCAGCAGCAAGGCAGCCAGCCCTGTGATCCCACCCCACCTGCCTGCCATACAGACCCATCCTGTCTTCCTGCCTTGGTACCCTACATGCTATCTGTACCAGATTACCTCGCGCTCCTGCGTACAACGTGTCCCTGTTGTCATGCCATTTTCTGCTTCTAGAACATCCCTCTTTCCCAGAACCCCCTGCCCACCCATCTAGGTAACCTCTGCTTCTCCTTCCACTCTCAGCTAGGTATTTCTCCTCTGGGAAGCCATTCCACACCCCTCACAGGCACCACCAAAGCTGGGTCAGATGTGCCTTCCCCGTGGCCCTGTGCCGTGCCTGTCTGCTCCATGTCAGCTCTTAGCACTGTGCCTTTCAGTTGTGGGTTTGCTTGTTGGCTTCCGCCACTGGCCTGATGCTTTTGAGGTCAAGGTCTTGTTTTTTTCATTTCAGTACCCACAGTGCCTAATCTACTATCTGGCAAATAATGCTTGATGAAGGGAAGGTGGGGGACCTGATTTAGTCCTTTAGGAAGGGAGGGAGCATGGCTACTGAGGAGTCAAACTTCTTTCCAGCTTTGTCTTTTCATTTGCCGTAGGATTATCATGATGATTAAATTACACATGACATCAGGGAAACTGTCTTCATGGATAGCTGTGAATTCTGAAGAGCTAACATGGAGAAAAGAAGCTGTAAAAATGTGGCTTAACTCTAAATATAGTGGTAATTACAGTCACTTATATCAGTTTTTTTTACCATTTTTTGTCGGGTAGTGAAGAACAGTGATAGCTATGAAGAGCGTTAAACATGTCAGACAAACTTGTGGAAGCTGAATTCGATTGCAAGGCTATACTCTTGTTCACGACATCTAGACTTTATGATCCATGTACCATAATCATGATGGGAGCTACCATCTTCTGAGTGCCCGCAGACACCAGGCAAGGGGCTTACCCAGGTTAGTTCTAGTCTAAAACCATTCAAGAAGGATATTCACAATAAAAAATAAAAATAAAACCAGTGAGAGTCTGAGAGGTTTTATTATTTTCACAATTGTACAGAATAAAAAATAAAAACAAACCAAGACTGAAGAGTCTGAAGAGGCTCACCTGCCAAGGCCACAGAAGTCAAGGGCAGAACCTGGCCAGTTGTGGCAAATTCTAAAGCCTGTGCTGTGCCTTCATGACACCTGCCTTTCTCTCCATGCCAGGAAGCTGCAGGGAGTGCTGATTCCAGCCGTTTCTAAGCAGGCCTGCTTGGGAAGGCTGTCTGGGAAATCCTGGGATTTCCAGTCCCTGTGAACCCCAGGTCAGATGGGCAGCTTCTGACTTGTCATCAGAGTTCTGGGTTAGGCCAGTCACGCTGCTTGGCAGGTCACCATCCACTCAGTGGTATGTGATGTGGCTGTGTTAGTTATAAAGACCTCGTAGTTTTAGGGGTGCAGTTGCCCTGAGTACCTGCCTGATTGGCCCTTGTAGTAGACCCTGGCAGACCCAGGCCCTAGCTTTGGGGTGCCTGCTCCTCTGCCCTGCTGGCAGTTGTGCCTCACTTGGTCCAGGCAGTGAGGCCAGCAGTTGCTGGCAGATCCGTTGTCCCTGCGGACCTCTCAGAGCCTCCTTGACACTCACAGCCAGGTCCTCCGCCTTACTGCAGTCTTACTCTTAGAACAGGTTAGTTTGCTAAACTTAACAAGAGAAAATCTTCCATTTTTTCCTGCCTAGCTACTGGACTCATTTTGGGACCTTGAAACACACATCATTAAACTTACTAGCTGGCCTCTAGATGTGTGAGAGAGAGCTACGCCGTGGGATTGATTTCCTTCGGCTGAAGTGTCTGCTGCATTCATGAGCCTGCCTTGAAGGACAGTACTCCTTGCAGCCTTCCAGAGGATAGGGCAGTTCTGGGCTGTACATCCTCTCCCCAGCCCACGGGCACCTGCTAGCTCAGGTCACTGTAAGGACACCTGGGTTCTCTTCCCCAGCACCTGAGCACATAGTTCTTTCTGCTTCCCAACATGCCCCCTGCCCGTGGGGGCTTAGCCTGCTCGGCATCCCCCAGGGTCTCAGAACACACTCTCTAGACACAATAGACCTAGAGAACCAACCCTAAAACCACACTGCGGTTCTCTCTCTGTTGTTTTGTGTTTATCATGGAGGATGTGATGGGTTCATTCAGGTGCTCTGACAAGTGGACCCCAAGCAGGATTAATGTACGAGAGGTGTTGGGGGAAGGCCTGTGATGGATGAGGGGAGGGAACAGGGGCAGGCCCGGGGCTTCGTTCACCTTACAGCAACCAGCCCTTGTAGACAGTATGCATCCCAGGGCTTTCCCGTGCTGGCATTATCACAGTGACTCAGGAGCTTCTTCCCAGGTCACTGCTGGTGAGTCTTTGAGCAGCTGAGCCACAACTTTGTACCAGGGCCTGTCCCTGCCCACACACCACTCAGAAGAGCATCCCCTTTGCCCACTAGGTAGTGAATGAGCCACTCCCCAGACTCCATCTTTCTGCCTGTTTCCTCAGAACCACTCCTGTCCCACTTGCGTCAGTTCAGATCTGCAGAGAAGCAGATGCTGAGATGGGATTGGATGTTGAGAAACATATGGAGGAAGATGCCCGTGAAGGATGAAAGGGGAGAGAGCAGCGGAAGGCAGAGAGAGCCTTCAGACCTCAACACAAGTCTGGCCCTTGTGAAGGAATTTGGGAAGGAAGGAGGGCTGGGTAGGGAGAGTCTCAGGCTACGGCCCAGGTTTTTTTGTTTAGTTTTGTTTTTTTGAGATAGGATCTCATGTTGCCCAAGCTGGTCTCAATCTCCTGGGCTTAGGTAGATCCTCCCACCTCAGCACCCCCACCAGCTAGGATTACAGGCCCGCACAATGGCTCCCACCTGCGGCCCAGTTTTAAGGTTCACTGACGGAAAGTCCTCAAGCCAAAGCCAAAGCCAAAGCTGACTGCTGGAGGATCCTCACATCTTGCAGGACCTGGCCTGCATTAGGACCCTGGAGGCGTGCTCACAGGAAGTGTGACTTCAGGGCAGATGCAGTGGTGGATCAGAGCACTTGCAGTTGGGGACATTGTCAGTAGTAGAAGATCTGAGTGATGCTTCTTCCTGGCTGCTGCACTTGAGGAGGGGACAGAGCAGGGTGTTCCTGGATGAAGTCCTGTTTAATTAGCTTCCCCCCTGCTTGGTTCTTTGCCTTTGCCTTCATCCTGAATAAGCAGAGGAAATATTTCCCAGCAGCTCTGACAACTTCAAACCAGCACCAACACTTCCCAGTACTTTGGAAATGACACTTTCTGTCTGCACCTTGGAACTGATGCCAGCTCCTCAGGCTAAGCAGCAGTGTTACCTAAGAGCCATTCATTGCAGAGGGCGAGAGCCTCCAGGCCTCCCAGACACTGCCAGGTTAGCTTGAAGAAGGCCTTTTTTGTTCCTGATGAAGCCTTAGTTTAGGAGAAAGGGGAGCTTGAAATCAAGAGAGAGGAGGGGCTTGGGGGAAGTTGGAAGCGATGCAGCCAGAGAGGTGCCAGGCGTGAGCTCATGGGCGCAAGCCTGCAGCTGTATTGTGGACGTGGGAGTCAGCCACTCACAGTGCAGGTGTGAGCTCACTGTTCCACCACAGCCGTTAGTGTTTGGCATCAGCATGATGCAGGCACAACTCCTGTTTCCACTGCTGGATTCGGGTAGTGTTCAGCGAAGGGAGTGTCTCTCCACCGTCCACCCACGCAGAGGGATGGCCGTGGCTCTCTATGCTCTGCTCTCTTCTCACCTCACTCCGTGCAGCAGCAATCAGGATATTTTGTCTGCCAACAAGCAGTGCTTCATTTAACCTCAGTTTTATCTACAGGAGGAGGAGAAGAGGGTATGAACACTCCCATTTTAGAGAGAGAGAAACAGATGCCCTGATAGGTGCCCTGTGCAAGGTCAAGCTATACATAAGAGGACCATCCAGCAGGCTTCTCCCTGGATACTACCCCAGCTATCTGATGCAAGCAGGTGTGGGGCCCTAGAACAACTACACAGAAGTGGCACTGAGTTGCCCATGGGTCCAGGAGCAGGGAGGGCAGCAAGGCCTGGGGCAGCACAGCTGCCTCCTGTATTGCTTCCATCTCCTCTGGAGTGACAGTCACCCAGTCTCCTGCACATGGAATCTGAACTGCAAAGGGCCAGGACAAGGAGGAGCTCTTTTTCAGCTGTGTTGAGTCAGTGCCTATTCCCCACTTGCTGGGAGAACCAGGGAGGGACAGAGTCTGAAGTCATATTTTATAGCACTCAGTTGCCTCAGCAGAGGTTTCCCATGCTGCTGAGCTTTGGTGCTCAGGACCCTTTGTAGAAATCACTAGACCTTCAGCTCTTTCTGGCTTTCTGAGGCCAGAACTGACCCAAACAAGGAAATGGGGGAGCCGCAAAAATCGGCAGATTGTGCTGGCCACAGACCAGTTACATACATCAGTGTACACACGCAGGAACACTGGTCCATGTCTCAGCATATAGTGTGACTTATGCATTCTGCTATTTTTTTCTGTAGTGCACATACTGGAAAATAGGTTTTTACAATAAGCTTACTTTGTAAAACTTACTTCTGAATTATGACATGCATAGAGAAAAATGTACAAATTATAAGCATCTAGTTCAAGGAAATTGTTAGAAAATGAACACATCCATGTGAAGAAATAGAACATGGCCAGGTGCAGTGGCTCACACCTATAATCCCAGCACTTTGGAAGGCCAAGGCAGGAGGATTGCTTGGGGCCCAAGGGTATGACACCAGCCCGGGCAGTGTAACGACAATTAACAAATTTTTATTTAAAAGTAAATAATAAATAGAACATTACAGCTTCCAGGAGCCTCCCATGTGCCCCTCACTCCTCCCAAAAGGATACCACCATTGTTAATTTCTAACACTATAGATTGGTTGTGCCTGGCTTTGAACTTCATATAAATGGAATTATTTACTATATTCTCTTTTGTGCCCAGCTTTTCTCTTTCAGCATTATATTTGTGAGAATTCATCTTTGCTGTTGCATCTATAGTCCATTCATCAATTTATCCAATCTGCATTTGTTCAGTCAACATTTGTATTGTTTCCATTTTGGGGTTATTATAAATCTGCTTGTACATGTCTTTTGGTGCACATATGCATGTGTTGCTTTTGAGTATATAATAGGAATGAAATTGCTGAAATCATATGTAATTTCACAAGCAGTGTGTGAGAGCTCGTCTGTTTATTGGCCATTCAGTAGAGTGCCTTTTCAAATTTCTTGCCTGTTTTTCTATTGGGTTTTCTGTTTTTCTTCTTGATTTATAGTCCTCTATATTCTGGATATCAGTTCTTTGTTGCTTATACATGTTGCAAATATCTTCCACTGTGTAGTTTGCTTTTTTACTGCCTCTGGTGTGATTTTAATGTACAGAAGTACTTAATTTTAATGGAGTTCAGTATGTCGATCTTTTTTATTATGGTTAAATGCTTTTTGTATCCCATTTAAGAAATCTTTGTCTATATTCTAAAAGAATCTACTTAGAATTGATTTTTGAAAATGGTACAGCAAGTTTATTTTTTCATATGGGTATCTGTTGACCCAGCATCATTTTTTGAAAATACTTTCCCATAGCTTAGCACTGCCACCTTTGTCAAAAATGAAGTACCCATATGCACAGATCTGTTTCTGCTCTCCATTCTGTGTCACTGGTTTATATATCTATTCTTGTACCAGTACCACACTATCTTCATGTTTGTATAAAAATCTTGATATCCAGTAGAGCTACACTTTCCAACTTGGACTTTTTCTATAAAGAGCACCTATGCTATTCTTGGCCCATTCCATTTCCATATAGATTTTAGAATCAGATTGTCAGTTGCCACATACATGCACACAAACTTGCTAGGATTTATATTGAGATTGCTTTGAATCCATATGTCAATTTGGGAAAAATCAACACTTTTATGATAATGAGTCTTCACAAACATGGTACCTCCCTCTATTTAGAGCTTCTTTAATTTTTCTCAATATAATTTTCTGTTAGAGATCTTGCTCATGTTTCATTGGATTTACTCCTAAGTATTTGATTTGTGGTACTATTTTAAATGATATTTGTAAATTTAATTTTCTCTTTGTTGCTAATACAAGGAAACATGGTTTATTTTTGTTGACCTTGTTATCAATTACTTTCCTGAATCTATTTATTAGGTTCAAATAATTTGTAGATTTTTTTCATAACAATATTTCAGTTCAGTGTAGATGCTTTTTTATTTCCAGTGTACCTCATCATGTCATCTGCAAATAATGACAGTTTTACTTTTTCCTTTCCAATTCTCATGCCATGTATTTATTTTTCTTGCCTTATTGCACTGTACAGTATTTCTGGACATAATAATAATAGGCATTTATGTCTTGTTCCTGATCTCAAACAGAAGAGTTTTTACCACAAACTCACTCTTAAATTATGAAAATGAAAATTTTTACTGGTGTTCTCTTTAGTATACACTTTATTTTTCCCCAAGATGAGTTTCCAATTTGGGAACTTTTTTTTAAGTTTTAAGTGGTGATTTATGAGCTAGGAGCTAGGAAAATGATATCTGATTTTTTATTTAAATGAAAAGGAACTAATGTTTATCACAAGACTGCTACTCCTCATTTTAACCTTGTGAGGAGGTTTTGCCTTGGCCATTTTACAGAAGGATCTCATGGCTGTACATTTGAACAAGGATTCAAACAGATCTGTCTGACTCCAAAACCCATGCTCTCTTTACTGCTCCCTGATTCCTTGGTAGAATATTGAATGTGAACCCACGAGGTCATAAAAATACCACTTTTGTCATAGATGACCGAGAGAAAAGTTGCTAAACTATTAATACCTCACAGGTATATGCAGCATCTTTTCCTTTCCCCAGTAACCTCCTACCCCAAATCTCTTTATATCCCTGTGTTTTAGTCCATTTTCATGCTACTGATAAAGACATACCTGAGACTGGGCAGTTGACAAAAGAAAGAGGTTTGTTGGACTTACAGTTCCACCTGGCTGGGGAGTCCTCAAAATCATGGCAGAAGGCAAGGAGGAGCAAGTCACATCTTACAAGGATGGCAGCAGGCCAAGAGAGGGCATGTGCAGAGAAACTCCCATTTTTAAAACCATCAGATCTTGTGAGACCCATTCACTATCATGAGAACAGCATGAGAAAGACCTGCCCCCATGATTCAGTTATCTCCCACCACGTCCCTCCCACAACACATAGGAATTATGGGAGCTACAAATGAGATTTGGGTGGGGACACAGAGCCAAACCATATGACCCTGTCACCTGCCCCATCCCACCTTTCCCTGATTTCCATTGCCATGGAAAGGAGCCCTCTGGGCCTGCCTGTGGCCCTAAAGGGCTGCAGCCCTCCTCAGCACCGGCCCAGCACCCACTGGGCCCAGTATAGGGCATTCTCCAGCCTGTGCTGTCATTCTGTCGCCTGTTGTCTGGTGCTGGGAGGTAGGATTGAAGGCTTTCCTCCTGGGCGGGCTGCTCAGGTTGCAAGGTAGATCCTATATTTTTAAGCCCTGTAGAGTCTCAGCTGTCCCATTTTGAGGGTTATGCATCCTACATGGGTTCACAGAATCCCTTTCGCTGAGACTTGGAGGAATGAAGAGGACAGAGAGGGTCGAGACCCAAACCGAGCAGGCCCCGGAGGCCTCAGGGCCCTGGGGCTGAAGGGAGCTCCCTAGCCCGAGAATGCCCCTCACTATTCTCACACTCCACCTTTTGCAGCCCAAATACCCATGGATGCCCCAAGAGATTTCCCTATGAGACAGAAAATTCTAGAACACCAGGAACTCTCAAAACTAGATATTTCAAAACTCTTAAAGACCTTAAAGAGTAAATGTTTTCATTGTCGATTTAACATAGAGTTACATTAAGCAGCTAACACTTTCCCTTTCTTGAATAAGATTTCCTGTCTGTCACGTTGCCATTCGCTTTCCTCATGTTTTTGCGATGGACTGCAGCTCCTTCCATTCTGGGGAGCCTCCTGGGGCTGCAGCAATCCAGCATGACTCGGAGCTCTTTGGTTTTCTTTCCCAGTTACTTTATAGCACATGAAGATGTGTTCTTACCAGTGACAGAGGGTCGGTGAGAATGACCATTTTTGTTTTCCGTATATCTGTACCTGCCACATCCATACCTTTCTCAGAAGGTCCTGGAATGACTCGTTTCTCTCTCTGCCTCTCTGGGTATTTCTCCAACCACAGGTTTGCATCCCCAGGGGGAAGCCAGCTCTCTGGTCCCTCATGCTAAGCTTTTTAAGCAGATAGTACAGCCAGGCGGTCTTTAAACCCAAGGAGGCTTGCCCCTTCCCAAGACTTAAAGGAGTTCTAGAAGAGACTGTGATATTCAGGCCAGGTCCCTGTTTGATGAACAGGGACACTCAATTCCTGGCAAGTGGGGTGAGCGCCTCCAGCCCTCCCCACCCCCATACCGGTGTGCTGGCCCAGACCCAGGGCATATTCAGGTACTTAAAGTAGCAAATGTCTCTGCTGTAAAAACCCTCACTCCGGTGCTGAAAGCCCAGAGCCCAGGCTCAGGCCACAGAGGTCTGAGATATACTCTCAAGGAGGTTAGCCCATAAAAGAAACAGGTCATAGGACTGCATGTTGGGTCTGAGCCTGAAGAAAGGTGCCCATGGTTGTCATCTTCTGTGGCTTCCTGGCAGGTAACCAGATGTGCTTGGCTCTCTTAGCGTTTGGCTGTGCTATCTCTGGGGTAGTGTTTCTGATCTGTCTTCACTGCCACTCCCAGCTCTCTGGGGCTTTGTGGCTTTTTCTTGGTGGTTGGGCAGGAAGCCTCTAGAGCCTGAAGGAATTGCTGTGCTTGATGACAGGCACAGGCTATCAATGGCTATAAATCGCCTAGTGGCTGCTTCACGTATTGAAGAAGAACATGTTTGCTGTCTGTTCTGCGGATGCTTCTCTGATGGCCGGAACACAGCTGGGAAAAGATCTCATAGAGTGACTCAGAGCAAGCGCCCAGCTCATGCCCACTGAATTAAGCAAGAGGAAGTGGCCAACTTCCGCAGCTGCTCTGAAAGCCCAACGCAGCAAGGCCTGGCTGAGATGAACAACATAGATCATTCCACTGACTTTGGGCTACCCCCAAGCCAACCCCATGTGACCCCACACTTGCCCCAAAGCTAGGTGAGACCCAGGGTCCACCCTCCAAGCCCGGGTTACCAGTAGGGGGTAGGTGCCAAACTGGAGAGTAGACTGTGATGAATGGGTAGCAGAGATGGCAGAGGACATGGCTCATCACCTGGGGTCGGGGACCCCGCTCTCAGCAGCTCCCTTCCCTGAGTGCCCTGGCATTGGTGTGTCTGTGTGTTCGCGAGCCCTGGCATGCCACTGCGGCTTCACAGTAGCCTCCTGGGCAGCGGCTCATCAGCTTCCAGCACAGCCTTTGTTGTTCTGTAAATCTGTTAATGTTTGTGCTACCTAGAATAAGAAGGAAGGAGTCATTCTACAGAGAGGATTTATTCTTCCAGGCGCCAAAACCTTGTTCCTTACGATTATGCCCCGTTCTTTAATGGGGTCCCCTGTACTCCACAGTGTCATTCACCTCCACACTAGATGTCCCCACAATGCTGTGTATTTTCACTGATTTCGCTGGGGCCCTGCCCTGTCTTTGTCTCTGCCTTTACAGTCAGGGCCAGTTGTCACTTCTCCATGGCTGTCCGGAGAACCTGTAGCACCCTCTCCAGCCACTCCAAGCATGAGGCTTTGTGGGGAGCGTGGAATCTGTGAGGAAGCCGAGGCAAGCTGTTAGGATTCTGTTCAATGGGAGGAAAGGCTCTGAGTGAGGCGGGAAGGAAGGACTTCCCAGGAGGCACACTTGCGTTCCCGGCCCCACCTCTGCTCTGGCTGCCCACAGGCCCTGCTTCTGCCTATTTCCTGGTTCTGCTTCATGTTTCAAAGACATAAGATCAAATGTGATTAAGTTTTAGGTAAGCAAGATATTGTGCTTATTATTGAATTGTTCTTCTTTAGTTTAACAGCCCTCCAGTTTAATCTAAATCTGTTTCCTGTCATTAAGTCTTTGGTGTAGATAAAAGAGCAGTTAGCTGGTCGCTATCTTTTGTGTCATAAATCTTCTAGGAAACCATTGTTGTGATTTTTCATTGTACCGTTCCTGAAGAGGAAGGAACTTTTCATTCCTTTGGGCTTTTTTCCTGGTGAATTTCCCAGCTGTTAGTGTCATCGAGCTTAACTCTCACATCCTTAAGGCAGCATTAGCCTCAGAACCACCAGTACCTCGCTGTGTGCCCTGGGAGGCAGGTTATTACCCTTGGCTTCATGACCCATGGACAGTCCTTGCAATGGAAGGGAAACACATTTGTGGGTAGAGTGTGGAGAATGTGTGTGAAAGGCTTTCCTCGCCCAGGCAGTAAGTGCTGCGGAAACAAGCCACTTTTTATGCTAATAAAATTTGGACAGGGGTTGGGAGGTAGGGGAGTGAGTGTGTGTTGATCTGATTCCCTGTGCCCAAGAGCAAGGACAGTCACTTCATCCCAGCCCCTGCACAGTGTTGGGAACACAGAGGTGTTCAGCAGATGCTGGACAAATGTCTCCTGGGAGTATGCAGTATTTGCTCTTTTTTCCTCTCATGTTCTGTGTTCCTAACATTCTTCTATTTTGGCGGGGTGGGGAGGTAGAAGGTAGGCAGAGTCTCACTCTGTTGCCCAGGCTGGAGTACAGTGGCCCGATCTCTGCTCACTGTAACCTCTGCTTGCCGGGTTCAAGCGATTCATGTGCCTCAGCCTCCCGGGTAGCTGGGATTACAGGTGCCCTCCACCACGCCTGGCTAATTTTTGTATTTTTAGTAGAGATGGGGTTTCACTATGTTGGCCAGCCTGGTCTCGAATTCCTGGCCTCAAGGGATCTGCTCACCTCAGCCTCCCAAAGTGCTGGGATTACAGGTGTGAGCCACCACTCCTAGCCTCTTCTATTTTTTAATTATACCTCTAATTGTCTCTGAATTGTCACTGAATTAGTTGTCTCCTTAATTCAGTGCAATTGTCATTGTCACTGAATTAATTGTCTCCTTAATTCAGTGCAGAAGGTTTTCATAATAACACTAATATTTATGGAATAGTTAACAATAGATCAGAGCTTATAATGTTAAATAAGATAACAAAGTTTATCTCATTTAATCCTCACTAGAATAACCCTGCGAGGTAGATAGAAGAAGTTAGAGAGGTTAAGTAGTCTGCCTAAGGTTACCCAGGTTGTGTGTGGTTGACAGTGCCCTACCTTTCCCCACTGACTTTAGCAATACAAGAATACTGGCAAGTTGCTGCTGCCCTCTGGGCTCTGTTATAAAGTGAAGCTGCCGATCTGCAATGGAGAACCCACTCCTGCAAGGCCAGGCCTCCACAGAGGCCAGAGGCCAGTAGTGGTCGGGGTGCCCAGGAAGCTGGGCTCAAACAAGGGTAACTTGCGAGAATCTTCAGGAAGCCCTTATATTCAGAATTGTTTTCTGTGCCACATGGGCCCTTTCCCACCATCAAACTTAGAAAACGACCCCTAGGAAAGTCCTCAGAGTTGAAGGAAGGGCGCTGAGAAGTCTGCCCACACCCTCGTGGGTTGGAGGACCAGTTTCGCCAAGTGTTCTCTGGCCCAGTTGTAAACATCATTCGTTTGCTTGTCCAGCAAACATTATTGGACGCCTGTTAGTGCCAGGTACTGCACTGAGCACAAGAGAAGGGCCCAGTTCCTTCCCTTGAAGCCCACAGCCCATCGAGGAAGACAGGTATGTAAAACAGCATTTGCAAGGGGGTGACAAAGGCCAGGGGGGAGGTGAACAAAGGATGCAGGGAGTGGCTCTCAGTGTTGTGAGCACCCCACATGGGAAGGCCAGTGCGGCAGGGTGCTGGGTGCTGTTGCCCTCTGCTTCTCCCGGCTGGTGTATCAGTGTGGGACCCTGTAGGCCCCAACCCACCCCAGGGGAGGCAAGTGAGAAGGTGACAGGACAGAGTCATGGGACAAGAACCAGAGGGAAGAGGCCTGACCAAGCCCTGGAGAACTGAGCAGAGCAGAGAGCCGCCTCACCAAGCCTCTGTGTTCCATCTTGTCATGCTTGTTGGAATGAGGAGGAATCCCTAAAGATCATGGATAGAAGGAGAATGGCTCTTCTTCCCACCACCTCCGCACCGTCTCTCCCTGAAACCCCGGGAGCATTCCAGATACAACACAGGGCGGGGGTCTTCCCTTCATGTTCCTTGAGTGCAATGGCCATGGCCACTCCTTTCTCAGAACTCCTACTGCCAGTCTTAGCACTGCTGGCCTCCATACCCAGCAGGGAAGTGTGGTTTGCTCCCACACGGCTGGCTGGGCCATTCCTGGGCAGATGGTATTGAGTAAGGAGCACCCAGTGTCTTGTGTGGTTGGCACACAAGACACTGTGGTGGTTGAGAGAAGCAGAGGGCAACAGCACCCAGCACCCTACCACACTGGCCTTCCCACGTGGGGTGCACACGACACTGTGTGGTTGGCACACAGTGGACACACCCTGGACTGCATGCTACGTATAAGCATGTCCTGGTGAAACTAGCAGCCAGTTCTTTGTTTTGTTGCAAATGACCATTTGACAGTACTTCCACAACAGTCAAACATGGCACATGAGAAACTGGGCTTGAGTATCACAAAGATTTACTGGTAAATGGACAGGCATAAGCACCATTAATCAGACAGCACAGTTACTCTCCATCTTGGTGGCTGCACAGCTCAGCGGACCACACAGGGCCCTCCTGGGGTGTTGGGCAAGGCCTCCTCCCAGGCAGAGGCAGCTGGACTGAGGCCAGAGAGTTCTGGGTGCTACAGCCTCTACCAGGAACAACAATTCTCACCCAGGGGAGGCCTGAAGGCTGCCTGGGCTTGGCTGCCTGGGCTTGTCCTGACCTACCTGTGAAGAAGCTCCCAGATTGCTGGTCAGCATCCCAGGTACCAGGAGAGCTTTCTTAATGCATCTGAAAATCCTGGATAAACAGGGCTGCCCTCTGCAACCCAGGCTGCCCTACAAGATGGGCTTGGCCTGCAGAGTGGTAGCTCAGGGAAGCAGAGCCCTCAGGTCCAGTCACGCTTTGGCATGGTCTGGCCTCACCATCTGACTTACGATTGACCCAGCCTGCCTGAAAGGACTCAGGGCCTAATCCAGGTTGTTCTGGTCTTGGTTCTCAGGTAGAATGAGAGTGGCGTCGGGGAAAGGGCTGAAGTCTTCACACAGGCTGTGCGAGAGCACTCAGCAGTCTTTGGTTGACTTTGGGTAGGAGTGGAGATGAAACCCAGCAGTCTTATGGTTTTCCCCGCCCTCCACCCCACCCAACCTACCCCTTCCTGTAGACAAAGAGAGGGCAGAGCTGGGGCCTCAGTGCCACGTGGGGTGGGCACATGAAGATGTCAGGGAAGCCCAGAATGTTCTGGGGGGGTGGGGGACACATTCATTGAAACCGCTCTGAACCTAGGTCATAAAACTGTTGTGTCAATATTTTAAAAGTCACAGAATGAATGCAGAGCTCTGCCAAACTCAACATGCTGTGTTCCAGGGGGTGATAAGACGAGCGTTAGTTCAGTGGAAAAAAAACCAAGACAAAAGGAGTTTTCTTTTAATCTTCTGTGTTTCATGTTTATACTGAGGCAGGCTGCCCTTGCAGGAGAGAATTCATTCATCATGCAACCAACAGATGAGTCCCAGTGACATTGTCACCTGTCACCTGTGTTGGATTTAAGTGATAACCATCTACAGGCAGTAAGAATATATCGAGGCAAATGTAGCCTGTCCCATTAGGCCAGCAGAAGCCATCTTGGGTTTCTTCTGCCAAGTTCATACACCTCTGGTTCAACAGTGATAAGCTAGCTGAAGGGAAGTTGCAGGAGCCATAACTGCCACTCCTAGTCCTTTATTACTAGGGGGCTGTGCTTCCACCCCTGAAAATAAGTCTTGTTTGGCACTCAACGTTTTCTGTAGAGCAAACAAGCAAGTCATGTCTCTGAAATACCTCATTTGTTCCCCCAAACATTCCACCAGCTCCTCCATGTGCTGCTCAGCTCTGGGATACATAGATGGGCACGGCCAGGTGTTCTCCTCCCTTCCCCACCCAACAGCCTATGGTCTGCAGAGGAAAACTAGCCTCCAGAGAAGGACAGTCTGGATTCACTGTTGAGATGTGGTTTAGAATCAGCCCACAGGACCATGGAGCCAGGGAGGGAGATGCGTGAACTGAACCTGTACAGCCCCACGAGGAGCTGAGTGGAGAAGGTGGGCTTGGGTGTGGGGAGCAGAGGGGGCAGAGTGGAAATCCAGGGTGGCCTAAGAGTCTGGGTGCCTGTCACCCATGAGGAGGCCCCAAGGAGTCCCTTGGGAACAGAGGCACTGATCTCCTTGTGGCCGGTAAGTGAGCAGGGCTGAGGCCAGGAACAGGCCAGCGAAAGCCTGCGGGGGGCCAGGGAGTGTGACAACCAAGGACCCCCAGAGCACTAGCAGCTAAGGACCCCACGCCACACTCAGACCTGGGCGAGGGACTGACCTGGAGACTTCTTGAGCTTTCTCTGACTGTATGGAGCTCACCAGGGAAAACATGGGGGATGCCTGGATGCATTGCCCAGCTCCGAGCTCAGCACAAAAACTCCCTCTTGGAACAGTCTAGAAAGAGGCTCACCTGAGGCCCAGCTGTCACCCAGGGGCCATGCTGTCATGTGGGCCAAGGCATCTGAGGGGCAGGGGCCTTCCCCATCCCACTGCTGCCGTGGCCCGTGGCCCACTCTGCCCTGCCCTCCTGACCCGGAGGCCCAGTGCGTCTCTGTGGGGGGTGGGAGGAGCATCAGCAAAGGAGAGGCTGCACAGGGCGCCTTCGGCAGTGACGGGAAACCAAGAGCAGGAAAAGCAACCCTGCTCAGCCCTGGGCGACTCAGACAGGAAAGGGCCTGAGCCTGAGGCAACCGGGAGGGGGCAGCATTATCAGGGAGGCCGTGGCGCAGGCCTGAGTGCTGCTTCTGCCCTCATCCAACTGCAGCGGGACAGAGGCAGGGGCAGCGGGACAGAGGCAAACAAGAGGCCCCCCCTTTGTTTCCAGGGGGGCCTGGAAACAAGGCTTCCAAGGTGGCAACAGTGTCCCAGCCCAGCCAGGTGGTGGCTGCAGGGGGCCATGCGTGTGCACCTGTGCCTGTGACCAGCCTCAGGGCCTAGGGGCAGGGAGCAGGCCAGGGGAAAGGCTCTGTCCCTGGGGGTTGGCCGGGCAGGTGGAGAGCCAGGTTCAGATGGGTGACCCTGGGCTCTGCAGCTGCTGTGGTCTGGCAAAGGGGAGGAGGCGCCCTTAGCAGTCAGGGGCAGGATGATGGTAGTGACGTAGCTGACTACGGGGGTGCCTGACCCCTAGGCAGCAATGTGCTCTCAGGGTGGGCTCTGTATTGAGTTCCCACTGTCAGCAGAGCCTTTGGCTGCTGCCTCCTCCTCAGAGGGTTCAGAGCAAATGATGCAGGGTCACCTGAGGACAAAGCAGTGGATGGGGTGTCAGGGACCCTGGGTCTGGGAGCTTGGGCAAGTCCTTCGAGCTCACTGAGCTCCCTGTGCTCCTGCCAGGCATGAGAACTCTGACTTCTGAGACTCAGATGGACCGAGGGTGGCAAAGTGCCTGGCAGTCTCCACATCCAGCCCTGCCACACTGTGGCATGGGACCTCTGTGGTCACTTCTGTGGCCTCCCAGAGACACCATCTCCCTCTGTCACCTTAGGACCACAGTCCCCTCCCCGTGCACTGGGTGTGGGGGACCAGTGAGGAGTGGATGAGGAAGTGCAGAGACCACTCTACGCTTGTTTCCCTGCAGACTTTAGTGGCTGTGTGGCTGGGGTGGTGGCCCTGCTGAAGGGGATCTGACCTAGCAGCCGTTTGGGCAGGAGCAGTTTTCAGATGTGAGCACACGTTCAAACTTGCAGCAGCAAAGCTGCTCAAGGTCCCAGGAAGCCCAGGCTTGTCTCTCGTTTTTGTGGCTGCCTTGGTAACGTGTGGGTGTAAGAGCATGTGTATGTGCAGGACAGAGACAGAGAGAAAGACCTGTGCGTTCCAGAACACCCTTCTTCCTTGAACATCCGATTACCCAGAGCCTAATTTTAAAACCGAAGTCGATGCCTTCTTAAGTCTGCGATGGCCCAGCTGGCCTCCTTAAGTCTGTGATGGCCCAGTTCTGTTCTTGCTCCAAGTCTACGGAGCCAGCTTCCCCTGCTGGGGCTTGAAAGGGACCCCTGGCCAGGAGCAAGCAGGGCAGCAAGCAAAGCTGTTGGGGGCACTGTGGGGACTCCCCCAGGTGGCCAGGCTTCTGTGTGCCCGTGCCACCCCTCCTCAGGACCTTGTTTCCAGTTCCGGTTGGGCAGGGGCTGGCACTGGAGAGAGGCTTATGTGTCAACACCATAAAGCAGCCAGCAAGCCCTAATGACCACGCTCTGCAAGACCACACAGCACAGACTGGCACCTGGTTCTGCTTGGGGGCAGGGCCGCTGCCAGCCTGCAGGCCTGCCCCTACCTCTGGGAGCAGAGCCCGAACTTGGGGAGCGAATGAGGCTTCTGGGCTTTACGCTGACAAGGGCCTTCTGCACTGTCAGCCCGGCCCCAGCTCCCAGCAAGTCTCCTTTCGCTCCCCATTACGGCCACTGGGCCTCCCTTTGGCAAGGCCTGAGGGCCCAAATGTGGCCATCTAGCCTCTGGGGACTTCCTTCCTTTGGAGCTAGAAAAACAGGTGCAGAATGTGTCTGGCTACAGCAGGGGCCCGCCCACTCACCTATAGAAAGGCCCTGCCGTGGACTGAGCCTCCCAGCCTAGGAAACCTGGCTCTGGCCTCCCCTGCAGGCATATGATGTTTGGCTCCAGAGGCCTTCTCATCTGTGCTTTTCCATGCCTGTGAACTGGGCCCCATTCATTTCTCTGTGGTTTCATGGAAACGTCCAATGCATTCAGGAGGTTGCAGTGCACCCAGTAGGAGAGGGGTCAGCGAGAGGCCTGAGCTGTGACTGGTGGGCCACCCAGCGGCCACGGCACCCTCTGCTGGAGACTGGCAGCAGGGTGCATGGCCAGCTGCGGGTGGGGGTCCATCAGTCAAGCAGCTGCACTTTCTCCCCATCCCCCTCCCCCACCCAGGCAAGGTGCTCTGCCTGCGGCTCCCTTTCTCCAGGCCTCCACTTTCCAGCTCCCAGGCCCCCAGCCCCACCTGGCCTGGCCTGGAACAGAGCTGCCACCAAGATCTCTTCCACTTTCCCTCCCCAGCAGCCTGCAATTCAGTGCTCCGTAGACCCCTGCCTCTCAGGGCTCTGCGGTTTCCGCCACACTACACTCAATTTCCAGCTGCTAAGAACACAGCAGGTTCTACGTAAAGGTGGCCGTCACCTGCACCCCATGGGTTGCCCAGCCATGGAGAAGAGGCCATGGTTGGGTACACAGCTTCTGAGACAGGCCCAGCAGCTGCCTTCATGGCCTCGGCAGAGCCCAGGGCTCTGGAGCTTACAGGCAGCGTGTGCCCAAGTGTGGAAAATTTGGTCTGCAGAAGAAATGAGCCTGAAATTGGCTGGGAGCAATTCTTATCAAAGCCCGTTAGCAGTTTTCAGCAAGAGCTAATTGAACAAGCTCTGTGAGTGGCCTCATTCCATTAGCAGGAGCCTCCCACAGAGTGTGACAAGGACCCTGGTGGCTGAGGGCAGAAGAGGCTGTTTCTGTCCCACATTTGCCTTTGGCCTTTGAAAATGGACACATTTTCAGCTTTGGGCACTGGTCCTGCCCCTCTGCCCCGGCTCCCGCTCATTTCCAAAGCCACTCTCTGAGTGTCCTGTGTGAGGAAGGGGTGAGGTGAGTTTGTCAGCACTTTAGCAGGTGCATGGATCTGAAATGGGACACCTCTGGCTTCCTTGCCAGAGGGTGGCTTTGTGGTGAGGGTAGGGGAGGCAGAAGAAACTTCTAGAAATGTTGCTTTTACTGTGTTTTTTGCCCAAGTCCTAGAGTTGGGGCATCCAGGCCAGTCACATCATAAGATGTGTAATAATAATGTCTTATTTATTCAAGGCCAGGAACTTGAACATTGCTTCCCTGTTTTACAGGGAAACAAATTGAGATTCCATGAGCTTAAGAAGCAGGTGAGTGGTAGGGCTGGCATTCCATGCAAGCCACTGAGGAGAAGCCCCTCGTCTCCATGGCAGGGCCAGGAGAGGGGAGGGACACCCCCCAACCCTTACCACCTGCCAGACAGGACCTTCCTGGCCACAGATGCCCTGGATCCCTGACTATCAAAACCCAGCCCCAGCCTTTCAGCTGAGCAGAGAAGTACTCAGATCCAGTTCCTCGATGGTCAGGGAAGGCAGGCTTCCTCTGAAGCGCAGATGGCTTCACCCCTTTCTCATCGCATCACCTCTGAGCCCTGCCAGGGCAAGAGCAGCCTTTCCCAGCATCGTCCTTTAAGATGCGACAGAAACAGGTCCCACCTGAGCCAGCAGGAATGCGGCACCCAGTGGCTGGCTCTGCAGTCTTGATGCTCGCTGGCACCTTCAGGGTGAAGGACGCCCTGTTGTAAACGCATGAAGAGCCCTGCGTTTCATATATTGATGTTGCTTTTTCTTTAGAGGAACGTTTGTGCACTCTGGGAACCTCTGTCTCTACCAGTGTCACCCTTGCTGTGGGGAGTGTGTACCGTGTGCGGGGGGCTGGTGGCCTTTCCCTGCTGTCTGCCACAGTGTGTGAGGGGCTCGCTGAGCCTCATACCTGAGCCTCCCCCTCCCCACCCCCTCCTGCCCCAGGGAGGCCCAGACTCAGGGAGGAGAGGTGCTGGGAGTGAGTGCCGAGGAGCTGGGGTCCTGGCCCTGCAGCCGCTGTCACAGCACAGCCCCACCCCAGACCTCCAGAGTGGTGGGGCTCTGGTGGTGCAGGTTCCAGACGCTTGGCTGATGCCAGGCCCGGATCCAAGGCCCCCGTCTCCGAGGCCTTAGCTTGCTGTTCTGGAAGGTGATGCTGGCTGGCAGCCATTCCCAGCCCCTCGGAAAGCAGTTGTCAGGCAGTACCTGAGCTCCAGCGCCCCATCCCCCGCAGGGCCCAGTGATCTCATGCCTGTGCCCCTGGTGCTGGGAGGAGCGGGGTGACACTAGGGCCAGTGCCCACATCAGAGGAGGAAGGTCTAAGGCCGGGGCAGGGGGCAGGGCGCCCTCCCGTCCAGCAGCCCCAGTGCCCACTCTGCCCCCTTCAGGGCTCCCGTGGCCCAGAGTGTGGAGCGGCTCAACCTGACCACCCAGGATAGCTTGGGGTGTTTCGGAGGTTTGGCTGCCTAGGCTGTGCACCTAGCACAGCTCCCCAGGAGAGGGAGGGAGGAGGTCAGGGGAGAGGGCCCTGCTGACCGGGTCATCTCTGGCCCTGGGTTCCCATAGGAGTGCAGGCTCTAAGCTGGAGCCTCCCCATCCCAGGACCTTGGGGAGAAAGAGGCTGGGCGCCACCTGCTGGCCCACCAGGGAATTGACAGGGTGGGGGACTGTGGAGCCTGTGCTGGCTGCAGATGAGAGCCCTGACCCCCACCTTCCCTACCCCACCCACCCTGCACCATCCAGCTCAGTTCTCTGACCCGTGGTGCCAGGTTCCATTTGCAATGGTGAATACTGAACTCGGTGCAACTCTGGCTGCTGGCAGCTGGGCTTGGCCTGCACCTTTCTGTCCCCAAACTCCACTGGGGACCCACCTTCCAGCCACCCCAGGGTGCCACCGCCAGAGCCAGGGGTCAGCCCCACCTTCGTTCACTCCTACTCACAGCCTACCTGTTCACTCTGCCCCCATCTGCTACTTGCAGCATCAGAAGGACATGAGGGCACCAAACAATCCCTGCAGCTGTCTTCAAACATCATGGCCAAGGCTGCACCTGGGAAGTGGACTTTCTGTGGTGCTAGCTCCCTCCTCAGTGCCCTTGACCTTTGTCTGGGTCCCTGCTTAATGTGGCCTAACTAGCTGGGCCAGAGCTCCACAGGTGCTGTCCTGACTCCCAGCCCCAGGAGGGAGGGAGAGGCTGAGACCGCAAGGGAAGCAGAGACTCAGCCACACCAAGGGCCCTGGCAAGGTGGGCCTCTCCTCCAAAGCCTCACCAGGCTTCACGTTCAAGGTCACCAAGAGTGTACTTGTTCTCTGTCAAGGGCAGAGGTGACTCCGGGAACTGTGCTGGGGTCCAGGGAGGGCAGGTAGCGGAGTTGCCAGGAAAGCAGCTTGCCTGAGGTCTGTGGTCTTGGCAGGGGCTTCCACAGCGGCCCCACCCTCTCCCTGTCCCCTCCCTCCTGTCCTTGTCCTCGTGTTTACTGAAGACCATTAGAAGGGATGTGGAGAGCGCCTGCAGGAACTGAGAGCAGGAGCCTGGCTCAGCCCTGAGAGGCCCCCAGATATTCAGTTCCTAAACCCATAGAGGGTGGGGCATGGGCATAGAGGAGTAACCAGGGGCCACCTCACACAGCCCTGCTCTTTCACCCTGCCTGCCTGGTGGCCTCCTTAGCCTGCAGCCTCAGTGCTGCCCGCTATGGGGTCATGCTGCCCCCTGCTGGCCACACTGCAAAATGCAGCCCAGGGTCGGGACTAAGGCTACACTTGTCCCTCTTCCGGCAAGCCTGCAGCTGGGCTGGAGGGGAAAGCAGGCACCACAGAATTGCCTGGATGCTCCTGCCCAGGAGGATTGTCCAACTGCATGGGGAGAAAAGTCCAGAACCGTGCCTGGCACATAGTAGTTTTTATGGAGTGAGAGGGCAAAAGTATGCATGATTGTGTGCATCTGAAGCATTTCGGTGCTGATGGCCTGACCAGTATCAGATTATTTTTCAAGCAGGAATTTTGATTCCTCTTGGGTTCACAATATCTTATTATGAAATCCAAATAAGAACAGTCTAATGGCACCAGACAGTGATACAGGTGAGCCTAGAACAGTCAGTGTTCATGTGGGGGACTGCAGCCTGCTTTTCAGGGAGGCTTCAAAAGAATTGAGGAACACAGATTGATGGCAGGGATGAAAATCGCAGGGCATGTTGAGGAGACCCCCAGCTGGCCATGTGGGGGGCAGGTGGGGCAACAGGAGAACAGTGCCTGCGTCCTGAGGGCTTTCAATGCATCAGGCAGAGGGCCTGCCAGTGCAGAACCTGTTTTCTCTGCGTCCATGACAGCCCTGAGCAGGTGCCATTGTGACCCCTGTCCTGCATTTGAGACAGAGGATGGGGAGGGCTCTGTGATTTGTTCAGAATCCCACGGCAAGAATGTTGTGGAGCTGAGAGTCAAACTTGGGCTTGGGAGACTTGTAGTGGGTTAAGGGCTTGAACACAAGGTTTTTGGCAGGAAGTGGTGGGCACAAGCACAGATTAGGGCTGGGAGGTGGGGTGGCACATCACAGGCCGTTACTGCCACCCAGAGGGCAACATGGATGCTCCTCCTTTTACCTGCTGGGTGTCCTGTGTGGTAGAAGGGCAGGCTGAAGCTTGATCCTTGTGGTCACACATCCCAGCTGTCACCTGCCTTACTGTGTGCCATGAGCCAGCCCAAAAAAGTCCCCACTAGTCCCCAGAGGAGGTGCTAGGGGTGCTGGGCTGGCTTCCCTGCTCTCCAGGTGGTGCCCGCCTTCCTGGGGCATTTCCCAGCCCTTCTTCCTCTGCATCTCAGGCCCCCGGGGGAGGCAGATATGCTCTCAGGACATCCTGGCAGAGCACAGCCACACGTCTGCCCTGGCAGGCCCACCCTGGGTGGAGGAGGGGCTCTATATGCCAGGGTTCTCTCTCTCTGTGGCTGGCTTTCTTTCCACGAGCATGGCCAGATGACGAGGCTCACCTGTAGCACTACTCAAACCTCCAGGAAGGGAAGTTGATGGCAGGGTTCTGGCTGCAGCCAGGCCTGTGGGAGCTTCCTCCCTGATCTCTCTCACTCAAGGGGAAAGCTCAGGGCTGGGCATGAAGGCTGGGGAAAGGCAGGGAAGGCAGAGTCCCCCCAGGCTGGTCAAGGCCCCGATAGCCCCATGTCTCCCTGAGGGGGCGGCTTTCCCCATGAAGAGAGGGTCCTGGTCACCAAGGCATGAGGACATGCCCAAGCGTCCATCACAACAGGCTCCAGCTCTTGTGCACATGTGTGATCTTCTTGTCCCACCAAAGGCAGGAAAAAGAAGTGCGTGGCCTCCTGCCCCAGATTTGGTGGTAGGGTCAGTGGTGCTGACCTCAGTGCTGTGTGATACCAGCCCCCCAGCCTTTGCCTGGTTCACGTCCCACATAGCCTATCGGTCCCCGCTCCTTCAGTCTGGGACCTTGGCCTGCTCAGTCCTTCTGTGGGGAGCCACATCCATTCACAGTGACTGTTGAGTCTAATGACACCCAAGTGCTGCAAAGCCAGAGCAGCAGCCCCTGAAAGGGTGACTCTGTGGTCTCACCCCATCCCCACTCCTGCCCTGTCCTCTGGCGAGGGCTTCTCTCCTGCTGCCTCAGACCGTCCTGTCTACCCTCAGAGACCCTGTTGGGAGGCTTCCCTCTAACAAGGCACCGTCCCCAGAGGAGAAGGGAGCCCAGCACTCCTGGGACTGAGGGGTCCTTGGTCCACTCACTACTGCCACATGCCTCAGGGAGCCCTCAGAGCAGGGGCTGAGCTGGGGCCCCAGGGTTCCCATGCCCTGGGCGAGCATGGTGCCCTCTTACAGCCTGGGCTGCCCGAGTGTTCCAAGCATCCTGTCATTCAGCAGAGATCTTTCCTCGGTGCCTTCTCTGGATTGGGTGGGCTGCTGAGCTCTGGGGCTGCTGCAGTGAATTATTTAATAGATAGGTGCTTCCCTGCTCTCCAGGGTCCCCCTCTGGGAGAGCCAGCACAGGAGCTAACCAGTCAGAGGAGAAGGCGGTGTAGACCAACTGGTGCAGGGGAGACCATGGGGGTGCTGGGCAAGACAGGGACTTGGCGGAACACATGAGATGAGGCAGCTGGGAGGTTGTCTTTAAGCTGAGACCTGAAGGGTGATAGAGAGCCAGGCAGGCTGCAGCGTGGGAAAGCCTGCGCACCTGTCCCCCAACCCCAGCGGTCCCTCCCATCCCACCCACCCTCTGCAGGCTCGTGGAGGAGTTCATGCTCTTGGCCAACATGGCAGTGGCCCACAAGATCCACCGCGCCTTCCCCGAGCAGGCCCTGCTGCGCCGGCACCCCCCGCCCCAAACAAGGATGCTCAGTGACCTGGTGGAATTCTGCGACCAGATGGGGCTGCCCGTGGACTTCAGCTCCGCAGGAGCCCTCAATGTGAGTGGTGGGCAGGATTCGGGGGAGGCCCTGCTTGGGGGAAAGAAGAGAAAGACCTGGAAGGTGGGGGGGGGGGGTCCAGTGGCCTCTGCTTCCCCCCAGAGTCCCTCCCCTTCAGCCAGGTCTCTCCTGTAGGGAAGGAGGCCCTGGGAGAAAGGGCCTCTCTGAGTCACAGGGGCCCTGACAATGGGACCTGCCCCTTCACCAGGACTGTGCCAAGCTGGGGGACCCTGGACTCCTAGCAGAGGGCAGGGGTCCTGTGGCCAGAAAGGGCTGGTCTTGGGCCCAGAGGCTTTCAGAGTGGGGGCTGGAATTGTAGGAATCCTGGGAATGCTCCTGGTGGGTACTTTCAGGTGCTCCCTGCCTGGGGCAAAGCTAAGAAACCCAGGGCCTTGGCTGTGGTCCTGGAGGAGGGAGACATCTCACCCAGGCCCAACCCTGGGAGGGGAAGGCAGGTGCCCCAGGCCAGAGAGCTGGAGCCCAGTGAGTCCAGGCCAGCCAGCAAAAACATGGAAGTGTGGGCCACAGGGTATGGGCGGCTGCCCCCCTCTCCCCACCCATCCCCTCTGAGCAGGGCTGAGCCCCACAGGCAACTCCTCCCCCAAGAGCTGGGCATGAGGTGCTCAGCGGATGACAGGGCCCAGAGTCTCGCCCCAAGCTGGACCACACATCACATAGGTTTCTGGGATTTGCTTCTAGAAAAGCCTGACCCAAACATTTGGAGATGACAAGTACTCACTGGCCCGGAAGGAGGTGCTCACCAACATGTGCTCCCGGCCCATGCAGGTAAGGAGGGCCCAGCCCCGGCTTCCCCCGCTCCCGGGAGCACACTAGCCCCAGACCTGTGACCTCCACGTGCAAGCACAGGCCCCCACCGTTCCTGCCTGCTCTGGACATGGCTGGGTGGACGGGGGCTGCTCCTCCTCTGCCAGAGGGTGGGAGAGGAGGCCGACCCCAGGCAGCACCTAGAAGGGGGCACCCTGAGCCTCTTAAGTTTGAGCCGCTGTCTCCTGCTCACACTCGCTCAAGGAGTGTGCCCTGGAGCTGAGGGGCTACTGAGACCTCCGTCAGGCTGGGGTCCTAGAGGAGAGACAGGGTCCCATGTGGCTTCCTGTCCCAGGGAACACTGTGGAGCTCCACCCCCACATGTGGAGTCCAGAACCAGCTGTCAGCCTCTGGCCAGTGTGGGAAAGAAGCAGACTTGGCCGGGGGCCTAGGCCTGGGCCTGTAGGGAGGTGGCAGCCTGTGGGGTGGACAGCTGGGCTTGCTCTGGGATGCCTGTCACAGCCCCCCAGGCTGAGCTTCACCTGTGCAGGGCCCGAGCATCCTGGGACCAGGACCCCAGAGGACCCTCGGGTCAGCGGGAGCAGTGGATGTTGATGGGTCGGCTCTGGGTCCCACCCCGGCCCAGGGGCAGGGACAGGCTGTATTTTAGGGGCTCGGTCACTCGGCAGATTCAATCTGTTCACAAGAACTGGATGGCTTCAGCTGACCTCAGTGGATTTATTTTCTGACACTTCAAGCTCTGCTGGGTTTGAAGCCATCAGGGCCTGCTTGGGCCTGGTCACCGTGACCTGCCCCCAGTCACAAGTGTCTGCCCAGCCAAGCACCTGTGGCACCCACAGCAGAGAGGGGCTGGGCTGTGCCCACTGGGCTCTCTCTGTTCTACACTGCAGAGGCTCTAGGCCTGGCAGAGAAGGCACAGCAGCCCCTGAGTCCCAGAACTGCCTCTGGCTCTGCCCTGCTGGGGCCCCTCCCATGTGCCTGCCTCTGACGCCATCACCTCCAAGGAGGTACAAGCCAAGCTGGAGCTCCAGAGATCGGAGCCGCTCCTGAGTTAGCCAGAACCTGAAAAGGCTGCATTCTCCTGGCTCACCTCCCAGGGAGCTCAGAGGCGCCCTTGCCCAGGAATCCGATGGCAGAGAGTTACCAGGTCTGCGGTGCTCCTGTTCCTCAGCCCCGGGAACTGGGGTGGGGACAGGGCAGGGCAGCAGCAGAGAGCGCAGAAAGGTGTGAGGGGGCACGCAGTCCCCAGTGAGCATCTGCATCAGGACACCAGGGCTGTCCCAGGGATGGCTGGGCCTGTGGGAAAGCCATGGTCCCCACCCATCCCACCCGACCCTGAGCCACCTCCACCAGCCAAGAGGGGCCAGGGCCCTTCATCAACCTCACCCAGGTCATCTGGGGAACTGGGCCACCACTGAGAACAAAGCCCAGACATGTCTGGGAGTGGAGGCTGTGCCCACCTCCCCCAGAGACTTGCCCCCGACTTAACCCAGGGCCCAGCAGGGGCTGGAAGGGAAGTGGAGTTAGGGAGCCGAGCAGGTGACCATCAGCTGCGCCCTGGATTCCAGGGCCCGTGTGCACAGAGTAACGGGAGCTGGTTGTCTGTCTGGCCGAGGGCACAGGAGGGTGAGTGTGTACAGCAGCCAGGGAGCAAGGGAGCCAGAGAGACACACAGGAGTGACCTTGGACCTCTGCGAGGAACCCGTTCACTCGCTCCCAGGCAGTAGCACTGGCCTTGACACCCAGCCCGGAAAGCTCGGGGACTGCAGGACAAACAGCTTCAGGGGCTGTGGCCCCAGCTGGGACGGGCTATGCGCTGGTCCCTAAAGACTCTCGGTATCTCCCCCTGCCCCAGTCCTGCCTCTTGCCCAGCACAAGGGCCTTTGGAACTCAGCCCTCTGTGTCTCAGCCCCTGGGAGGGTCAGGTGTCAGAGACGAGAAGGGCCGAGGCTGGCAGGCCAGAAACTGCCTCGCTTGGCTTCTGTGGGGTGGAGCATTGGCGAGCACAGAGGTGCCCGGGTGAAGCATGGCTTCAGCTGGGCGGGATCAGTGCCAGAGGGGATGAGGACGGCCCCAACCAAAGGTGGGCCTGGGCTGGAGAAGAAGCTCCAAGAGCCTGAGGCCCGTATTGCACAGAGCAGGGGATCGCATCCTGGGCTTTCTCTCCCTCCTCCCACTCTGGCCAGATGGGAGGATGGACGTTGCCTCCTTGAACAAAGACCCACAGGCTCCTTGGCTTCTGCTTGTGTCTCCAGCAGACAGCGTCTGCAGCCCCCGGTCCAACAAAACCGCAGGCGGCCTCCTCCTCTTCCTCCTCCTCATTGTCCTCCTCCACCACCACCACCACCTCCACCTCCTCCTCCTCCTTCTCCTCCTCCTCCTTCTCCTCCTCCTCCTTCTCCTCCTCCTCCACCACCACCACCACCACCTCCTCCTCCTTCTCCTCCTCCTCCTCCACCTCCACCACCACCACCACCTCCTCCTCCTCCTTCTCCTCCTCCTCCTCCTCCACCACCACCTCCACCTCCTCCTCCTTCTCCTCCTCCTCCTCCTCCTCCTCCACCTCCACCACCACCACCTCCACCTCCTCCTCCTTCTCCTCCGCTGTCGCCTCCTCCTCCTCTGCCTCCACCTCTGCCTCCACCTCTGCCATCGCCACCTCCTCCTCCTCCCCCCCCCCCCCCCCCGCCACCTTTCTTTCTTCTTCTTCCTTCTTCCTGGGCGAGAGTAGCAGCCCCGGCCCCATGCTGGGGAAGGGTAGGCCAGAGACTCTTCCCTCCTGGTGGTGCTCAGCAGTGACTCAGCAGGGACTGGACTTGGGAGGCTCAGCTCGTGCCCCCTACCCTGACAGCATCCTGGGGGTTCCTGGCTCCCTGGTCCTCAGCAGGGTGGGCTTGTCCAGGCCATTCTCAGTGCTGCCACCTTGAGGGCATCTGGGAGGCCCAGGCAGGCCAGATTTGTCTCCTGGAAAGGACATGGGTACCCCTGGGCTCTGCCCAGCCTCCTGGCCTCCCCTTGGGTCCCCTTGTGCAGCAAGGGCCCTGGCCCCAGTCCTCCCCGGCTTCACTCAGCAACCAGCAGCCCATTAGGTCTGTCCACACATCGCTGCCGACGGTGAGGCTGTGGGTGGCGCCAGCCTTCCAGGCCTAGTTGGGCAGCTCTGGGCTTGTCAGGCTCTGACCCATCCCGTCCCGCAGATGGCACTGTACTTCTGCTCGGGGCTGCTGCAGGACCCAGCGCAGTTCCGGCACTACGCGCTCAATGTGCCCCTGTACACACACTTCACCTCGCCCATCCGCCGCTTTGCCGACGTCCTGGTGCACCGCCTCCTGGCTGCCGCGCTAGGTGAGGGGTGCAGTCGGGGTCAGGGCAGACCTGGCCAGCTCAGGGCTGCCCACCCCCACAGCGGGTGCTCAGTGGTCCAAGACCATTCTGCCGTGACCGTGGAGGTCCAAGGGTCGGGTGACCCAAGTGCAGGGGAGCCTGGCCTGGAAACTCTCCCTACGGGCCGGTGCTGCAGAAGCTGCATGGAGCCCACAGCCAGCCCTGGACACAGCCGGGAGGAGGGCGCTGACCTCGAAGGGCCGCTTTCTGCTGCCCTGGGAGCTGGGTGCTTGGGGTCCTAATCTGTTGGCGAGGGTGCAGCGCCATGCAGCCCATCCCCCAACCATAGCTCTTCCCAGCCCCCCAGGCTCCCACTCTCATGCTTCGCCCCCTCTTCCCAGGCTATAGGGAGCGACTAGACATGGCGCCCGATACCCTGCAGAAACAGGCGGACCACTGTAACGACCGCCGCATGGCGTCCAAGCGCGTGCAGGAGCTCAGTACCAGTCTCTTCTTTGCTGTTCTGGTCAAGGTGAGCCCTCCAGCCTGGTGCCCCTCACCTCCCTCTGGCTCCCGACCCTCCTGGGCCCCTACTCACCAGGAGGCCTCGAGGAGCCCAGGGCAGTGCCAGGAGGTGCCATGGCTGCAGCACTGTCCCTGCAGGAGAGTGGCCCCCTGGAGTCAGAAGCCATGGTGATGGGTGTCCTGAAGCAAGCCTTCGACGTGCTGGTGCTGCGCTACGGTGTGCAGAAGCGCATCTACTGCAACGTGAGTGCCCTGGGAGAGCCCGGGCGGGGGGGGGGGGGGGGGGGGCAGCCCAAGCCATCCCACACTGGAGGGGCACAGGCTGTGATGGGTCACACTCCACCCCTCGCTCCCCCAGCACTAGCACAAAGCCCACCTGATGGGCCTTGCCGAGACGCCCGGCTCTCCCACCTGGGATGGTGGCTCCAGGCCCAGGGTCAGGCCTGGCCCCCTTCCCCAAGGACCCAGGAACCAGAGAGCAGGCCTCTCCATGGCCAGTACAGCTCGGCAGGGTGTGCAGGCTTTGGGGACTGTGTTTATAGGAACGTGAAGGAATGAAAGGCCAGCGAATGGTCCGTGGCCGCTCTGGAAACTATGTCCCCTGAAGACAAGGAAGAGAGCTGTCCCTGGCTCGGCTCCTGCCCTGAGTGACTGTTGACTCACAGTTCTCTCTCCAAGGGGACATGGGCCTGTCCTAATGCTGCCTTAGAGGCTTGGCTCCAGCTGGCCCTGGGGTCTGCAGGTCACCACCTGCCCCTGTGCCTGGCTTTGAATTTCCTAACATCCAGAGTGCCCTGGGAGTGCAGTGTCCAGCCCGTTGTGTGCAGTAAATGTGGTGTTCATAACCTGGAGCTGGGCAGAAGAGGAACGACAGAGTCCCCCTGCAGACCCTGGGGGCTCTGTATCCTGAAGTTCAAGCCTAGCTCACCCTGCCATGGGCCCAGCCCTGCCTGCACTGACAGATGGCACCAGCAGGGGGCGCAGCGCTCCGCTGCCACAGTTCTCTGTCCCCACCTCAGTGCAGTCAGCCCTGGACGCCTCCACCACTTGCCCCCAATAGCACACAGAGCCACGGGCCTTCCCAGCCCCCACCCCTGGCCCTTGGTCACTCTCAGCTGCTGTCTCAGCTGAAGGTGGCCTGGCAGGGCCTCCCTGAATCTCCCTCCAGCCAGGCAGGGGTGGGCCAGGGCCAAGGGCTGAGGGCCGCCTCCAAGCATTGAAGCCCTCCAGGGTGGAAGGGCAGGCAGCAGCACCCAGAGCTGAGGCCTGAGGCTTGGTGTTTGCACTCCAGGCACTGGCCCTGCGGTCCCACCACTTCCAGAAGGTGGGCAAGAAACCGGAACTCACGCTGGTCTGGGAGCCTGAGGACATGGAGCAGGAGCCAGCACAGCAGGTCAGAACCCCTCTGTGTCCCAGCCCCCCAAGTCCTGATGACCCCTCTCCTGCCTCCTGCAGTGCCCCTCATTCCTTCATCTGTGTCCTCTGGGCTCCCCCAGCACTGCAGCCTCCCGGGTGGGGTTTCAGGGCCCTCCCAGCTCACCCAGACCCCCTCCTGTGGATCCTGCTTTCTGGCACCACCTTCCCTTCTTGGGGGCAACCACAGTGGAGAGAGGAGGGGCTCTGCCTGTCCCGCTAATGCAGGGGTGCTGGCCTTCTGGGGTCCTTTAGAGAACCTGATGAAAGCTATGAGTTTACACCCAAGAAATTGTCTGGCACCGTTTTCACCAACAATGTGCCCCGAACGTGGACCCGGGCCCTCCGGTTGTGTTTCATAAGCCTTGGGAGCGCTCAGGATGCATCTGATTCCCCAACTCTGCCCTGACCCAGGGCATTCTTCCTGGAGGGGGCCCCCATTACAGACAGGCGAGCAGAGGCTTCCAGAGGCCGAAGGAGGGGCCTGGGGTCTTGCTGCAGGGATGGAGGCAGAGCTGCGCCTTGACATCAGGCCCTGCCATCCTTGTCCCCTCACGGCCGGGCGCTGCACAGGTCATCACCATCTTCAGCCTGGTGGAGGTGATCCTGCAGGCAGAGTCCACAGCCCTCAAGTACAGCGCCATCCTGAAGCGGCCAGGCACCCAGGGCCACCTGGGCCCTGAGAAGGAGGAGGAGGAGGAGGAGTCTGACGGTGAGCCCGAGGACTCAAGCACCAGCTGAGCTCCACCAGCCGCCTGCCCCGCCTGCCTGTCCCATCACACTGGCTTTAGGACCTGTTGACACGGAGGGGGATTTTTAATTTGGTTTTTAACAACTCAGGGGTTTGTTTTTATTTTTATTTAATTTTTGCAGCTCAACTTTTAAACAAACTGCAGGGGAGAGGGTGGGGCTGGAAGGAAGGCTGAGGCCTGGTCAGCAGTGACCCCAGCAGAGCAGGCCCCAGTCCTCCTGGGAGGCCGGCCCCCCTTTTTTCTGGGCCCTACTGCCCTCCTCTGCCCAGGAAATGGGGGGTTTCAGCAAATCAGTGTCACAGAATAAAATCAAGTGTGGAGTGCCGTCTGGTGTGTAGGGCGCCTCTGGGAAGCCTGGGCAGCAGAATGCCCCTTGCACCCAGGGCAAGGGACCCAGTTCAGGCTTCACCCCTTGCTGCTGAGCCGATGTCAACACCTGGAACTTTCCTGTCAGTTCCAACACGATTCAGAGCTGGCTGCCTGGCAGATTGATGCTGGAGTCTCATTCTGCCTGATTAAAAATGGAATTAGTATGCAGCACTGAGAGTGCCCCCATCACCCTGACGAATGTGACTGTGTCCAACCCTGTCCCCACTTCCTCTCTGCACCAGCTCCACAGGGCCTGGTGGGAGTCATGGGTCTTGTAATACCCCCTCCCCTCAGTTCCTCAAGCAGCACTCTGTGAGGTCCTGGGCCCAGCTCTGGTGTGAGTGGGTACCCTGGCAGCGCCAAGGGAGCCTGGACAGAGGAGCCGGCCTGGGGGAGGGGAGGAGGGCCCTCCAGTGCCTTCCAAACCAGGAGGGGAAACTGGCTGCTGGTGACACAGCCTGGGTGACACGGATCCCACCTGCCTCGGTCCCGAGCAGAGCTGGCCGGCCACTGGGCAGTCCCTTCCCCAGCCAGCCTGACCCCAGCCTGTACTCCTTCCCCCTCCGTGGGGGAAGCTCCGTGGCTTGGCGTCCCCGAGAGCTGCCAGAAACTAGGATGAAAGCCATGGTGAGCACGGCCTCTGTTCCCCCGCACCATTTCCTGGGGTGTCCGGATTAACAAGCTCATTTGATCTGGTTACAGTGAATTTTCTTCAAAGAAACACTCAATAGGGTCCCTTGTCAGAGTGCCTCGCAGCGCCTGAACGACAGTGACTGGGTACGGCTGCCTTTGTTCTGCCACCGTCAGACGGGGCTGGCTGTGGGAGGCGACCAAAGACATCCCGCACCTGCCCTGGGAGCCTTTCCCTCCTCCAGGGCTCAGCCACCTCAGGTGGCCTTCAGTCTGTGTGTCCTGCCACCCCCGAGATGTCCCAGAGGCCACGGTCACCCCATCTGTTCCTGTCCCCAGAACCTTCTCCTGCAGCCAAGTATCCGCAGGGACAGACAGGCGAGCATCTAGGGGTTTGGTGTTGGGGTGGAGAAGGCTGTGGGGTGCTGCCCCGGCCCAGGCAGCCTGACTTGTGAGAGCCCCAAACAGGAGACATCCCAGCCCCTTCCCCTCCCCTCCACGCTGCCCACCCTCTGAGGAGCAGTGGCCAAGTTCCTCTCTGGGCTTCTCAGGCCAGGCTGGCCCTGTCCCCCACGGCCTCCCACAAAGCATGGGAGCTATTCCCTCACAGGCAGCACAGACCCGGACGGACACCTGTCCCTATGTCCCAGCGCCCCCAGGCCCCAGGAAGGAGTAGCCAGCGGGGTGAACAAGGGGGTTCCTGCTGCCTGGGCTTGTTTGGGAAGCAGATGCTGGGCTCAAAGTTTCTTCAGAGAGCCTCACCTTCCGTGCTGGCCCCAAAGCATGGCGGGTCCCTGGAGCTGTGGAGGCCATGGCAGCCCCAGCCCACCCCACCCCATCTGGGGAAGTGGAAACCGTATCCACGAGGATCAGGTCGACCTAGGTCTCTGCCTCCAGTGACCTGGCAAGGTTGTGCCCAGCCAGGACCTGGGCTCAGGCCCAGGCCGCCGCCACACCCTACCCAGAGCTCAGAGAAGGCAGCCCAGCCTTCTCCCCACACCAGTCACACCGAGCCCCACCCCGTCGCATTCACTCCTTTAATGAACATGGTTGACTGAATCCGGTGCCACGCATTCACGGGATGGCTCTCCATGGGTCCACTGGGGGCCCAGCCTCTTATGTGGCCCCTCGCTAAAAGGACTCAACAGAAAGAGTGACCAGACACCGACCCTCATCTAAAGGAGGACTTGGCCATTCCCTGGGCTGTCCCACAGCACCTGCCGGCCAGGGCCCGGGCACAGAGCGAGACTGTCTTTTCCTCAAGGAGACACCGTGGGGGAGGGAGGGAGGGGTAGACACCACCAACCTCATTCCCTGACCAGGGCCTGGCGATGCTCAGAGGCCAGTGAGTGTGTCCCCGCCCTGAAGGGTCAGTGCCTGCCCCCTGGACCTATGGGGAAGATGGCGCAGGCAGTGGCCCATCTGAGGAAGGAGCTGAAGCTCTCAGAGTTTGCAGCCACCCTCCTGGGGAGAGACTGACGCCTCCCCAGTTCCTGTTAGGAAGGACCTCAGGAAAGAACTGGAATCACACAGCCTGGGGTGGCAGCCTCCTGGCCCCTGAGGAGGATGTCAGGCCGTGGAAGGGAGGCACGGGCATGAAGCTTGGGAAGGGGGCACCAGAGGAGGCAAGGCCTGTGCAGAAGCAGCACCAGAGGCCACTGCAGCGGCTCCACCACCCAGCAGCACTGCCACGAGGCAGGAAGTGGGAGGCCAGGCAGGAGGGGCTGTGATTGCCCAGGTGCTGGGAGGAAGGGCTGAGAGGGGACAGTGCAGACGTCCAGAGAGGCCTGACAGGGACAGGCTGTGAAAGTCACGGGTGGAGATGGGCTTCCGCCAGAGTTGTGTGTGGCCTGAGGACAGTGCAGCAAGGAGGCCCCATGGTGAGCGCATGCAGCCGAAGTGACAGCTTGGGCTCCTTTGTGGGACAAGAGCTTCTCCAGGCCACTGCGGGGTGTTCAGAGAACAAGGCCTGCAAGGATCTGCTGTGCCTGCCGCTGGGCAGTAGAACACTGAGTGTGCAGGGCCAGGGTGGGAAGCAGGAAAGCCGCATGGACGAGAGAGCCGGGCCTGCCCAGCAGTGCCTTTTGGGAGGGCAGGCAGGATGGGATGTGCAGCTGTGACCTGCCCGGCATAGAACTCCGTCTGGCCGGGGAGAGGAGGTCTCTTCTAGCCAGAATGGACCAGGAGGTCCCAGGAGGACCTGGGAGGAAGTGGATTGAGTTGGGCCTTGGAGAGCCAGGAACAGGCCAGGTCAGGGGAGCTGGAGCCTGGCCAGGTATGGAGAGAGCAGGGTACACTTGCTGCAACTGGGAGAAGAGCCAGGGGTGGCCCTGGTGGCCTGGGCGCGTTTAGCTGTGCCTGGGGCCAGGCCTGACTGGCTGCAAGTCATTAGTATAGGCTCTGGATGGAGAGTGCAGAGTAGCATGCTCCTGCTGTCACTCCCTCCTCCAAGTCCACAAAGAGGCAAGAAAGGGAGGATTTTAAGGCCTATCCATACCGCATGGTGGGTGAGAGCAGAGGAGCAAACAGCACTTTTGGATCCTGGAAAGCAGAGGGTGAGTGAGTGTCCCAGGCATAGCTGACCTGAGAAAGGCGACTCCAAAGCCAGCAGCAGCAACAGCTGGAACTGCCCCAGCCTGCACCACAGGACCCCCAGCTCTGGGACTGAGAGCAGCTCTGGGGACCTCTGGGCTGGGGTGAAGAGGGATGGCTGGAATCATTGTTGCAAACAATTCAGTAGGCAGGCAGCTCCCTAGATCCCACCGTGGTCTGCAGAGGCCAGCACCTGTCCCGACCTCTTACTGGTCGGCCCTGGAGAGCCATCTCCTACAGAGGCAAAATGAACGGTCTCTGGGCCAGGACCAGGCCTGTTCAGGGGGATGTGTTGCTAAGTGCATAAGGGATGCTGAGACTACAGCCCTCGTGCCCAGGCAGCCCTCAGGGCATGGATAGCCAGGCCCTCCCCATCCAGGCCAGAGATGGGAAGACTCCATCCAATCTCATTCCATGACCAGGGACTGGCAAAGCTCTCAGTTCTCTCTCCATCCCAGCAGGAGACAAAGAACCCAACCTCAGAGATTCCTCAACTCGGGGACCCAGCCAGGCCACCCTCCAGAGCATCTCAGTCTGCAAGCCCCTTGGTGTGCTCAGAGCTTCCAGTCACACTGCTCATGCCTATCCATGCACAGCCAGGGATTGCCCTTCATGGAGGAAAACTTCCTGAAACAAAAAACAAGCTCCATGGGGAACGCAGACCATAGAGGAAAAAGCAAGCTGTAGAAAAAGAAATGATGAATGCCTTCCTGGAGGTGAGAAAGCCATCGTGAAACGAGAGGAGGTTGCTCCAAAAAGTTCCTAGAGAGCAAAACAAGGGCCCTTGGAGGCACAATGATTGCCACCGTGGAGACACATTTCAGCGCCACTAGAGTAAAAACACTGCAGACAGGTGAGCTCTCAACAGATACATGTCCCTCGCCTTCTCAGGAAAGATGGGCAGTAATGAGGGCAGAAGCCACAAAGAGGAAACCGTAGTGACAGGACCCAGGGTCCTTCAAGCTGCGGTGGGGCAAGCGCTCGGGACAGTGGTGAGGGAGCAGCTCAGCCCCAGGTGGTGCCTGGCAACCCGTCCCAGGACGTCCCACCCAGGGCGGCAGTAGAGTGACATGGATAGAAAGCTGAATTCCCCAGAAGAGCCTGGAGGACATTGAAGTACTTCGCATAGAGCCTCGGGTTGGATTAGTAGTACATACAGAATGATCCACATGTGAAGATAAGACCATGATTGGCTCCAGAGAAAACAGCAGTGCAAGCAAGAAAAGGTAGCTAGTCACAGTTTACGATCTGGCAATAGCGTTTACACAGTCATCACCATAGAAACGCCGAGTCAGGATCTAGTTTACTGCAGAACTCTATCAGGAGGACTGGAAGATGGGGACAGTGTCCACATGCAGGGAATGCAGTTGGTGAAATGGAAGCTAAATGCTCATTTTCCTCAGTGGGAAGCTGTGGCTTGAAGATGACTGTAAACTCTCTTTCCGCCTCTTCAATCTTGACAGGCCCCAGGGCTGCTAAGCTAATATGGCAGAAGGGACATTGTGCCAGTTGCAGGCCCAGGCCTTAAGAGACTGGCAGCTTCCCCTCTCTGTCTCTGGAAACCTACCTGCCTTTCTGTGAGGAAGCCCAAGCAGCTCTGGAGAAGCCCTTATGGAGGGGCCCACTCTCAGCCCACAGCCAGCACCAGGTGGGCAGCCACGCAGACCCCCAACCTGCAAGCCAGGCCTGCTGAGGCCTCAGTACACACAGGCAGTCCCATCAGCCCTGCCCAGATGGCAGTTTTGTGATCAAAATATAGACGATAGATGATTGTTTTTTAAGGTTGTTGGGGGTAGTTTGTCACACAATGATAGATAATAGAACATCAGTAGACTGTGTGTGTGTGTGTGTGTGTGTGTGTGTGTAGCATATATATATACACATATATACACATATATACACATATATACATATATACACATATATATACACATACACATATACACATGTATACACATATACACATGTATACATATATACACATATACATATATACACACATATATACACATATATACATATATACACATACACATATACATATATACACATATACACACATATATACATACATACATATATATAGCTTAAAATTCAGACATGAAGAAGTATCTTATTTAGCAACAGTGGTAAATAGTAAAACACCAAGAGAGAGGAAAGTGGTTGCCTCAGAGATGGGAAAATGCAAGGAGGGAGACAGAACTGCTGTTTGTTTTAACAAACCTTGTAGATCTGTTTGATACTTTAAACTACATTCACACATAACTTGGACAAAAGTAAAAACTGAAGTTGAAAAAAATGTATTCATGCTAATAGCACAGGAATGATCCACAATTGGATTCCAAGGCTTCTTGTACATTCAGCATAGGGTGTATGAAAGAGTCCACTATTCTAGCAACAGATAAAATTCCTACTGACACGCAACCTCAGGTTCCCACTCGTTTAGAAGGCTGCGTGTGGTCTTCTACTTAAAGCCTCAAGTAGCAGTCACGGCAGTGACAAATCCTCATTGCCTCCATAGAACCTCTAGGCTCATGTGTGAGCCCAGGCTGGGCTGGGGCCCCTGGGAGCCCAGGGTGAGGGGCCAGTCCCTGGACAGCTCCGTGAGCCAGAAGCAGCTGTGCCACCTGGGGAAGGGCTGCACGGTCAATGGGTCTTTTCTGCAGAAGAGTGTGCCCCAGTCCTTGCTGGGCACAGATCAAAGAGGTGTTCATGGGTTGAAATCACAGATTTCAAGGGCTGATAGGAGTCAGAGTGGGGGCTGGGAGGGCTGAGGCAGGTTAAAGATTTGAGAGGGGCTGCTGTCTCCGCAGCTGCATCACACTGCTCTGCTGTCCCCTCCATGTTCCCCGGCACTGCCGCCTACCCTGGGGTCTTCTGGAAGTAACTGAAGGCCCCCTCAACCTGGCTCATCATCAAAGCAGACTGTTGACTAGCTGCAGGCAAATATGAAGAGGCTATTTCCTGTCACAAAAAGGCCGTGGTGCATCTTTCTGAAGCTATGGAGCTGACGCAGGCTGAGTAGGCTCACCTTTCACTGGAATTGCAAAGGCCTAGCCACATGAAACCGCGCCTCCTCATCCAGGAGACACGGAAAAGGGCCCAGCAGAACACAGACAAGGATGGGGCTGCCCATCTTCAGGCCTCTCTCAGCCCCTCTGCTGAAGATGCAGAAGCACAGCCCTCCACAGAGGAACGCCTGCCCGAGACTCGGGGCATATGTGACAGGGATCCAGACACACGACTGTTTTTCCTTCAGCAACAGAGCCGTGTATTGGAAGCAAAGCCCCAAAACACGATAAACAAGAGTAGAGGAGCAGGCAACCCAGTTGCAGATTTGAAGAGGCATGTGGAATTCCTTGTGGCGGAGAAGGAAAGATTATGGAAAGAAAGTAAACAGGTAACGGCTGAAAAGGCCAGACTTCTAAAAGGTCCAGTAGAAAAGGAGCGGGATGTGGGTGCTGATTTTGTGGGAAAGTCAGAGTTACCGAGCTCGCCTCTGCATTCAGAAACTGCTATACCCTCTTCAGCCTTGCAGAGGTTTGCAGCAGATGCCAGGAAAGCCAAGTACATTCCAATACCCGATCTTCTCCCTCAGATTTTCCATCTCCAGAGCTTCCCTTTATGGAGCTCTCTGAGGATATTCTGAAAGGATTTATGAGTAACTAAAATGGAAGGCCACAGAAGAAGGGAGAAGAGGAAATAACACTAAGTAATACAGTTAATCCAGCAACAAAAAATGAAAAGGGAAAGCCACAGGCAAGGGTAATCCTGGAAATGCCTCGTCATCTGGTGTACTGTGGGAGAAGACGCATTGCCAGGATGTGGGGAACAGTCGCTGTGAAGCGTGTCACAAACCTGATTCACTGACTTGAGCTGATGATGCCCACCTGGCAGACACTAAACTCGTGGAGGGTCAGTTTCTCTTGATACCAATCAAATGGCTGCCTGAAAGAATTTTTTCAAGCAACAATTATTTTTCTTATCTTCAGGGTTAAAATGTATAAAAGTATGTTATGTATAATTAATCTGTTATGTCATAAATGATCATACAAAACCTAAATATTATGGCAGCCTGAGGGGCTGCTTCGTATTTGAAACATGCTTTGTCTCAGGCGTTGATGTATGCATTTTGTTAATGACATTTTGTTTAAGGTGTGAGACACACCTTTCCAGATGAAACCATATGTGCCGCACTGTGCACTACTCATAACGGTGATAACCTCAAGACTATCAGGAGAAATATTTTAATTTCCGTGTTATGAAGAAAGAAACCAAATTATTAGTTATGCCTTTTAACACAAATTACCAGTTTACATAATTAATGAGGGTGCATTTTAAGTTCTAACTTTATTGTATAAGGCATCATTTGAAAGTACCAAGGAAGTCTTCTTTGTTTTTAGTGATCCGTGAGTGGAAGGAATTCTAGTTGGCAGTATTTGATTGTAAGAAATCAATAAAGTAATTGTGTTTAAAAAAAAAAAAAAAAGATCTGAGCCCTGGTGGAGGTAACAGGACGCGATGCTTTTCACATTCAAGAAGGTTCTGGAGAAGAGAGATGATTCTTGGAATGATGAGCTTCAATTTGCACATGCGTGAGTTTAGGTTCTGAATTTAAACCCTTATTGTAAGATCATCTCTTTGAACCTTCTCTCTTTTTAAGGGTTTTTACAGTTCAGTGGCATTTTTTTTTTTATATTTAAAAAGTCATTTTAGGAGAAACATCCATTTCAGTAATTTATTTTACTTCAGAAAGTTGTTTTACTCAACCAGTCTCATGAACTGAGTTGTGTTCTTTAACATTCACAAATTGTATATTGCTTGGTTCTGGAAACTAGTTAGCCAAATAATTTAAAAAGCACCAGAAATTGAAGTGCAAAATAGAACAGGAAAGAGAAACTCTCCATTAGTGTATTCAGCTTAACAGGTTTTCAACCCACCAGGGTGCTGTTGGAATACAATTGTTCTCCTGGTTCTTACGATACAAGATCAAGGTTAAACCACTGAATACAGTTACAGCATCCTTGACTTCATAAGCTTTCCTTTCCACGCATCCATATAGATGCCCAAAGCACCATTCAGGGCAGAATTTAGTCTTTCGTCCCGCACTCTCAAAGGACAACCAGGAGCTAGGACTTGGTTGAACCACCCACCTACCAGGTGCCCCTGCCTGTGCCACCATCCTTGGGCCAAGGGGAGGCCTGGCCCCTGCCACTTCAGCGATGGTGAAGGATCAGCCCACTTGGGGCTCGGGGCGCCTGGCTGAGCGCCCCCTCCACTGAGCCCGTTCCTGTGCCCCCAGCTTCCCGCAGGCTGAGGCCCCAGTGTCCTGCTCGTGCTGCTGAGGGGGCTCCATGGCCTGTTGAGAGGCCTCCCCAGGAAGCCCATGGGGAGGAGGTTGGGGTGTCTCCTGCCTTGGGGGTGGGACAGTCCCTTCTTGTTCCCACCCCAGGTATCTGAGCCAAGTTCTCCTGTGCATGAGGAATGCCTCGATGTCCCTCCCTGGTAGGTGGGATGGGCCAGAGGGAGGTCCTGCCTACACAGCCCTTAATTAGGAATTTAGAGATTTGTGCTCTAGGAAGGAGCTGCTTCTGCTACTATTTGGCCAACTGTGTGCTGTGCAGACCCTCAGCTTGGAAACAGGTTTCAAGGATGTTCAGGACTTGCTTCGTGTTCATAAAGGTCAGGGGTCGCCTCTTCCCCCCTGCTCCCCTGCTAACTCTGCAGCAGGCCCTGGACTAATTAAGTCCCCGCAACAGCCCCGAGACCCAGGCTCTGTGAAAGTTGTCAGAATCAAAATGGAGCCACTTTTGTCCAACCCTAAGAGCAACAACAAAATAATGCGGCCGGGAGGTTGTGAAGGAGGGCCCTCCCGCACACCTGCCTATGATCAGAGCCCTTCCGAAGCCTCTGGGAAGGGCACAGATGCCTGCAACAAGACCTTTTGCCAGGACTTTACAGGACTTTGCAGCTCGCTATGTGAGTCACAAGGATGGCTAGCCAGATGCACAAGAACACTTGCCTGATATGCTGTGTCCACTCGTAAATTGACGTCCACTCCTGGAATAAGCCCCTGGAACCAGTGTTCTCTTCCTTTCAAAATAACCATGTAGCCAGACTTGGTGGTGGGTGACTGTAATCCCAGCTACTTAGGAGGCTGAGGCAGGAGAATCACTTGAACCCAGGACATGGAGGTTGCAGTAAGCCAAGATCGCGCCACTGCACTCCAGCCTGGGCAACAGAGCAACTCAAGAAAAACACCACCACCAACAACAACAAAAAACCGACCATGCACTGCTCCTTTCGCCTTTCAAAGCCCCCCTTGCCTCCCCTCCTCCGATGCACCCCTAGTTTACTAAGGCCGGGACTCTGCATGCAGTGCTGCTGCTTATTCCCAATTAAACTCCATAGTTTTGGAGAGCCTCCCTCTGTTTCTTGAGGTTGACAGGACTATCATTCTTTTCGTTCATAGATGAGGGAATTAAGGCTTGGAGAGGTTCCGTTCTGAAGGACACTCAGTAAGTGGTGGACAGAGAATTTCAGCTCAGATCCAAAGGCTATTTAATTTACTTCTTTTAAATCCATGCTGCTTAGCACTCAGCTAGTCACGTATCACCTTGACGACTTTTTGCCGTAGCCACATTACTGCCTGTGGTATGATTTGCTGAATATTTTTCTCTACATAAGCTCAGATTTGCCTTAAATCTGTTAGGAAACTTATAACTGAAAAATGGAAGACCACCATCTCTTGCCATAAACAGAAGCAACTGTGTATTCCACACACACCAAAAGCAGTGTCCTTACAGCCTCCTTAGATGCTTTGAGTCTAAAGCATGCTTTATCTTGTTAAAGGGGGGATGGCAAAGTTAGGGTGATAGTGAAGACATAGAACCAACTGAGATTCTCTCCTTGACATTATCAGAAGGGTTGGAAGAGAATCAAAAAATAACCGGCTGGGCGCGGTGGCTCATGCCTGTAATCCCAGCAGTTTGGGAAGCCAAGGTGGCCAGATCACTTGAGCCCAGAAGTTTGAGACCAGCCTAAGCAACACAGCAAGACCTCATCTCTACAAAAAATACTGGCTCCGCAGGAGGCTGAGGCAGGAGGATGGCTTAAACCCGGGAGGCCGAGGTTGCAGTGAATTGAGATCACACCATTGCAGTCCAGTCTGGATGACAAAGCTAGATCCTGTCTAAAAAATAACTTTCTCATCGTGAAGTTTAATACTATTTAATGTCTTGTCTGATGGCAGCTAAAACATGCCCCATACCACCTAATCTGGAGTACCACACTTTGGAAATAAGTGTGTGTCACATTTTGGAAAATGCTGATTGCGATGAAAATGGGAAACATGGCTGGAACCCATCATCTAATCTGGATCACGCTGCATCACTGCATAGCGTTCACTCCTTTTTCTGTCTTTGTTTTTAAGATATGTCACACACGATGAATAGTGCATAAAACAGAAAGGTATGGCCTAAAGAAGAATTACAGAATTGAACACCAAAGTAACCGCCACCCAGATCAAGAAATTGATTGTGGCCAGGGTTCCCCCACACCACCCCATACCTTTCCCATCGAAAACACTATTCTTTCTTACCACTGAATTTTTTTTCTTTTTCTTTTTAAAGATGGGGTCTCACTATGTTGCCCAGGCTGGTCTTAAACTCCTGGGCTCAAGCAGTCCTCCTGCCTTGGCCTCTTAAAGGGCTGGGATTACAGGTGTGAGCCACCACACCTGACCACCACTGAATATTTGGATACTCGTTTTATTTTCATAGCTTTTTTGTTTTGTTTTTGAGACAGAGTCTTGCTCTGTCACCCAGACTGGAGTGCAGTGGCATGATCTCGGCTTACTGCAGCCTCCACCTCCAGGGTTCAAGTGATTATCCTGCCTCAGCCTCCAGAATAGCTGGGATTACAGGCACATGCCATCACACCCAGCTAATTTTTGTATTTTTAGTAGAGATGGGGGTTTCACCATGTTGGCCAGGCTGGTCTTGAACTCCTGACCTCAGGTGATCTGCCCACCTCAGCCTAGTTACTGGGATTACAGGTGTGAGCTACTGCACCCAGCCTCTTTTCATTGTTTTATCCCCCATATAGTTTAGGTTTGCCCCATTTGAACTTCATGTATGTGTAAGATATGTTCTATCCTATGTGTTCCTTTGTGATTTGTATATTTTGTTCAACTTTATATTTGTGAGATTTAATCTGTTGTATGTTAGAAAAGCCTGGTCATTTCCATTGCTGTATAATATTCCAGTTATGAAACTCCTGACACTTTTTCTGCTGTTGATGAGCATTTGGGTTTTTCAGTGTCTGGCTATTTAAACAATGCCACTTTGCACACGTTGGTGCTTACATCCTGGGACACGTGTGCCAAGTTTCTGCAGGACACTTTCCCGGGATGGAATTGCTGTATCCTGGGATGTGCACAACTTGACGTCCTGAATGATGCTCTTGAGTCTGGTGTGTGGGGCGCCTATTCCTCCACCTCCCTCCACCCTACTATGGGTGGATTTTTAGGTCTTTGCCAACCTGGAGTCTGTGATACCTTCCCCACCCCACCCCAATGTGCTTTATCCCACATTGATTGGACGCCTTTTCACACATTTACTTTTGAACTCAGCCTGAGGTTACCAAACCCTCTGGTTCAGGCTACACCTCTGGGTGTGCCCAGGGCTGCTGGAGAACAGACTCTCCCTGGAGCTCCATCTACCTGTGCAAGGGAACAGGGGTCAAACTCAAGTGTACAAGCTGCTCTAGAAGATGCAGCCCAGGCCTGGCTGGCCCAGGGCACTGGTCCCTCCCCCGGCTTCCTCCTCCAGGAAGAGGTGTGCACACCCACAGGCGTGTACACGTGGGCAAGGCTGGCCCAGCCCAGGCTGCAATCATGACAAAGACAAGGCTCCACTTAATGTTGTCACCACCTGCCCCACCCTTTCCCACAGCACTGGAACTCTGGGCCCAGGCTCCTGCCAGCCCCACCTGTCTGGGCCATGGCTGGTGAGAAACCAAGGGGTGCCAGGGGTGCCAGGGCTGCCAGACCACCCTACCTACCTACTTCCTGCTGTCTCCAGGACTCATGGCATTAGGAGGCCAAACCCACACTGTGGCCTGGGCTGTGTGCTTCAAGCTTCACCTCCCTTCAGCACCAGAACAGGGTCTGCCTGTAGGTGGCTCCCAGGAAATACAGAAAAAAATGGGTGAACGAACAAGTGACAGGGTGTCTTGTTCCACACAAGACAGTGAGTGGGAGCGGGGGTGGCTTCTGGCTTCAGGATGCACACTGCCCTCACCCAGATGGCATCTGCCCCCAACACCCCATTCTTGCCTGGCAGACACTGGGGCCCACCCTGAGCTGCCTTTCTCAGGACCCCAGGCCAGGCAAGCCACAGCCTGCCACTCCCTTCAGCCAGCGTGGCTTCAGGTCACCAACCTGGGGCAGGGTCAAGCTGGCAACAAGGGGAGGGGCCGGGACACAGTCCTCCCTGATTTAAACTCTGATCTCAGCGTCTGTGCAGTCCAGCTCCTCCAGGCGCTGGCCCAGGACATACTTAATGTCTTCCACCAGCTGCCACACCTGCAGAGTCGGGTCGGGGAGCAAGGGTCAGCCCAGCAGCCTTTCACTCTGGTCCATCACTCCTGGCATGAGGAATGTCCCCATCTTTAGGCACCACTTACAAAGCCCAGAGTTTGGTTCTGAGCACCAAGAGGAAACCCTGGAGATGGGGATCCAGGCCCTGCACCCCCGACAATAAGCTCAGAGGCTAGAAGAGGAAACTGCCCCGGTAACCACCCTGGACATCCCTTAAGGCCATGCCTCCCTAGCAAGGCTGAGAAGGCTGGGCAGGGGCTTCGTGGAGTGGGTCACCTTCTGCTGACAGACCAGGTAGGCTTCCTGGAGGAGGAGGCCTGTGGAGGAGCAGCCTGGAGCCTCAGAATAGGCTGAGCCTTTAGCAGGGCCTGGTGCTACTGGCTGCAGGGGGACGTGTGGGGCTCCCCTTGTTAGGACCATGGCCTCAGGAGGGATCCACCCTCAGTTCAGCACCAGCCTCCCCACCTTAAACCAGGGCAACCCACCTTGGCAGCTGAGAAGTGTTCATGTACAAAGAGGACACCAAGTGCCATGCCAAAGTGGTGGTTGGCCTGGCCCAGGCAGACCTCGGCCAGCTCCTGCAGCTTGTGGCTTCCCTCTGTCTCCCGTGCCAACTCCTGCAGTGCCTCATGGAATGGCAGGGACAGGTGCTCACTCAGAACCACCACCACGCGCCACACTAGGTAGTTGTGCAGGATCCTCGGGCCAGGTGAAGCCGGTGGATGTCCAGACAGACGTGCATATGGGCCACCAAGGGCACCACCCCCACCTGTGCCCCCCAGCCTGTGGCTGGACCCAGGACCCAGACAACCCCACAAAGAAGGGGCAGGAGGTCATCCCAGAAAATGCAGAGCAAAGGGGAGAGCCAGGATGTCAACCTAGGGCTCTGGATTTCTATTCTAGTGCTCAACAGCTGCCTCCCTCAGTGTGGCTACCGGACACAGGTGGAGGTGGGAATTCAAAGCCCACCCAGCGGACAGGTCCTGGAGGCCGGTGGACAGGGGCTAGCCGATCTGCAGCCGTCCCTATGGGGTGCGGAGTGGATGAGCTGGGTCACCTGCTACACTTAGTCCGTCGCCAGCACTAGCACCTCCTCTTCCTCTGAGAACCAGTAAAACTCCTGGCACGGGTCGATGCTGGCATCCAGGTTGGCCGCCAGGAAGCGAGCGGCGCGCGCGAAGGCCTTGCACTCGGGGCAGCCCTCGGGGCAGGCGCCGCCGCCCGCCGCGACCGGTCCAGGTACCTGAGCGCCAGCAAAGCCCCCAGGATGGCGCAGAGGCCGGCGGCGAATACCAGCCCAGACAGCAGGCTCACCTCGCGCGGGTTCCAGAGCTGCAGCCCGGCCCAGCCCCGGTGGCGCTGCTTCCCGAGAGAAGCCTGAGGGGCAGAGAGGCCCCACACAGGCCCCCAGTGCCTCAGTGACTCAAGTACTTGACCTCCTGGAACTCGTCGTAGTGCGCCCTCAACGAATACCGGGACTCCAAGGCGCCGAGGCCGCCGCGGTGCAGCCCTGGGCCACCTGGGCTACGGGATGCGCGCGGCCGCCGGCCTCCTCGTGGGCCTCCGCTTGGCCCCGGGATGCAGCTGCAGGAAAAACAGTGTCAAGCTCAGGAGGCGCCGCAGCCCGACGGAGCTCCCGGGCACCATGAGGAGGGACGCAGGTCTGGGTGCAGAGGCCCCAGCTGCGGACCTCATTCACTGCGGAAACCAGGGACTAGGAGGGCGCGGCGGGGCCACGACCCCCGCGTGCACAGTGGAGTCTTCTCCCCTGTCCCTTCCCTGCACACGTGTCGGTCCCTGGGTTGGGAGGGCCTTGATGGGAAGCGGGAGGGGCCGGGCACGGGGCCTGGCACGTAGTGGGCCTTCACTGAAAGGCCGTCCCTCTTCCCTTCGCCTTTCTTGTCCACGACCTACCCCAGCCAAGGCCAGGTGGGGTGAGAGGGAAGGAGCCGAGGCTGGAGTGAGGAGGTGCGGTCAGGGGCGCGTCTATGCAGCACTTTCAGCTCTCCGCGCTGGACCCAGACAGACGCTCCACAAAGTGGCCAAAGAACCAAACTTTGTCCTCGCAGAAGTCCGCAGGATCGACCACTCCAACCCGGCTCGCTGGCTCCTTCTACTCGGTGGCCCGACGGCTCACCCGCCCCTTCCTCACCGGCGCGCGCCAGCGCCGCAGGGTGGCGAATACACAGCCCACCCTCTGGACGGCCCTGATGGAGAACCCGAGACCGGCTCAGTCTCCCCGACCCTCGTCTCTGCCTCTGCACCGGGCCAATCCCGGCTTCAACAGGTTCTCCCCAGAACCCAAACTTGGGTGAAGTTTCACCCCCTCGCGGGGCGCGGGCTGGCCGGGTGCGCCCGGAGTCCTGGAGCCGCGCCGCTCAGTCCGTGGAGCCCGAGAGCGAAGCCCGGGAGCCGCAGCCTGAGCCGCGAGGACGTAGATGAAGCCAGGAGGCTCCGCGCAGCGGCCGCAAGGGCGGCGGAGGTGGCCGCTGTGGTGACCACCTAGCCGGCAGGTGCCCGCCCAAGGCAGGGCCTGGAGCGGCGCGGTTGCCTGTGTCTCCCAGCGCCCTCTGCCTCTTCTGCCTCACCCCTGCCCACCCGTCGGCCCGAGGAGGGGGACGCGATGGCGGCTCCACCCTTCTTCGCCCGCCCCGCGCTCCCCACCTTCCTCCTGCGACCCTCGGGCCGCCTGGCACGGCGGTGGCAGCGCGGACGTGGGTCGGCGGCCGCGGAGACAGGCTCCCGAGGGTCGTGCGCGGGTTGCGGTCGGTGACTCGGGGTCCAGCTGCATCCCGGGACAAGTGAAGGCAACGGATACTCCCGGGAGGAGTCCCCTCCGATCCCAGGTCCCCACTCGGAGCCACCCACCAGCCAGCTGGAAAGGGGCTGGAGCTACGCAGCTGGGGGCCGTCATGCCCCAGCCCACAGCCCTGGAGCACGGCCCAGGGAGGACTCCTCCTAAAGGATAAGGCGGCCCTGATGGAGTGCCCGGGCTGCCCGCACAGCGCCTGCGCGGAACGCACCTTCACCAGGGAGCTTCCTTGTCCTCCTGGGAAACCTTGTCCAGGATGCCGGGGGGTCTGGGCTTCTGGTTGGCCTCACCCTCCTCCCCCAGCTCCTGATCCAGGGGTAGCAACGGAGAGCCCTGCCAGAAGAAGGCCTGGGGCTGCGAGTGCGGCCCCCGAGTGCAGCCCCCATGGTACCAATGCACAGTTGACCCAGAACACAGCAATCGCGGCCAATAGGAGGTGACCTGGGTTTAGCCTCTGACCACGCAGTCCTGGTCACCCTGCACAGACTGCCTTTATTGGGGGCTCCGAGGCCCAGCTCCTTGGCTCTTCTGCAGTTTCGCCAAAAGGGAAGCAGCCAGCCCTCCGGCTCCGCTGGCCACAGCGGTGCCCAGCTAAACTCAGCCAAGCCTTGAGTGAGGCAGCTGGATACCAGCGTGGGTGTTGGCGGTAGGGGCTGGGGGCAGTGGGGGTGGAGGCTGTGGCCAGAGCTGCCTTGGAGAGAGAAGGCCCAAGAGGGTGCAAAGGGCAGAGGTGAGAGGTTCCGAATCCCAACCTCCGTCTCCTCCCTGAGGAAGGCAGATCCCAGCCAGTCTTGCCTGTGAAAGTTGTCAGAAACCAAATGGAGTCACTTTTCTTAAAAACTCTGACAAACAGAGGCAGGAAAGGCCATGAGTGGAGAGTCCTAGGGCACAAAACCTGATGAAACTATCACAAAAGACTGCAAACAACCACTTGCGCAAAGGCCATGGCAACCTTCACAAAAAATATACACACTTTTGCAAAGACATCTGCCCAGCAACTGCCTGTCCAGCCTCAGACTGGTGCCACCTGTGTCCTGGTAGACAAGAATAATTGTCACAAAACAATCCTGTGATTCTCCCTTTTCCTTTAAAAACACATGCAGACACATACTTGAACACATATGCACACACATGCTCACACATGCACAGATGCACACGCATGCACACATGTGCATATACACTCACACGTGCATGCACACATACATGCATATACACACGTGTACACACATACACACACACACAGGGTGGCTCCCCCAGGGGATTTTGCCATGCCTCATTTTGCCCATCTGTAAAGGGGGTGATTATAGCCCCTACTGCATGATGCTGCCGTGGGGCTCCGTGAGTCAGTACCTGGAGGATGCCTAGGACGGGGTCTGAACTAAACCTGTACAGTCCCACGGGGAGCTGAGTGGAGAAGGTGGGCTTTGACATGGGGAGCAGAGGGGGCAGTGTGGAAACCCAGGGAGCCTAAGGGTCTGGGCGCCTGTCACCCAATAGGAGGCCCCAAGGGGCCCCTGGGGAAAAGGCACTGATCTCCTTGCGGCTGGTAAGGGAACAGGGCTGAGGCCGGGAACAGGCCAGTGAGAGCCTGCAGGGGCCAGGGAGTGTGACAGCCAAGGACCCTCAGGGCACTAGCCTGCTGAGGACCCTCAGGGCACTAGCCTGCTGAGGACCCCAGGCCACACTCAGGCCTGGGTGAGGGACTGACCTGGGGACTCCTTGAGGTTACTGACTCAAGTGATTGCACATGAGGTTAGGAGTTCGAGTCCAGCCTGGCCAACATGGTGAAACCCCGTCTCCACTAAAAATACAAAAATTAGCTGGGCATGGTGGTGCACGCCTGTGATCCCAGCTACTCGGGAGACTGAGGCTGGAGAATCATCTGAACCCGGGAGGGTTCAAGTGAGCTGAGATTGCGCCACTGCCTCCAGCCTGGACAACAGAGTAAGACTCCACCTCAAAACAAACAAACAAACAAAGCTGGTGGGGGGATTTGTAACTGCATCAGAATAATCTGGTTCAACTTTGTTTTTATTTTTTATTTTTTTGACACACAGTCTCATTTTGTCACCCAGGCTGGAGTGCAGTGGCATGATCTCGGCTAACTGCAAGCCCTGCCTCCCAGGCTCAAGCGATTCTCATGCCTCAGCCTCCTGAATAGCTGTGACTACAGGTGCACACCACCACGCAAGGCTAATTTTTGTATTTTTCGTACTTCCTGCTGATTAGGGATGTAGGCCTCGGTTAGAGGAATGAAATTGTTTTTAGTAGAGATGGGGTTTCACCATGTTAGTCAGGCTGGTCTTGAACTCTTGACTTCAAGTGATCCACCCATCTCAGCCTCCCAAAGTGCTGGGATTACAGGCAGGAGCCACTGTGCCCAGCTTGGTTTAATTTTTATGTAACAAAGTTATGAGTTGTTTTTCAGCGGCCATGGACCCCCAGGTTAAAGTTCACATACCTTGAGCGTGCCCAGGTGAACAAAGCATGCCACCGTGGCGGGACCTAAGTGCTCCAACCAAGGAGCAAGAACTGAATTAAGAAGCAGATCGGGGGGAGGAGCCAAGATGGCCGAATAGGAACCGCTCCAGTCTACAGCTCCCAGCGTGAGCGACGCAGAAGATGGGTGATTTCTGCATTTCCATCTGAGGTACTGGGTTCATCTCACTAGGGAGTGCCAGACAGTGGGCGCAGGTCAGTGGGTGCGCACACCGTGCGCGAGCCGAAGCAGGGCGAGGCATTGCCTCACTTGGGAAGTGCAAGGGGTCAGGGAGTTCCCTTTCCTAGTCAAAGAAAGGGGTGACAGACGGCACCTGGAAAATCGGGTCACTCCCACCCAAATACTGCGCTTTTCCGACGGGCTTAAAAAATGCCGCACCAGTAGATTATATCCCGCACCTGGCTCGGAGGGTCCTATGCCCACGGAGTCTGGCTGATTGCTAGCACAGCAGTCTGAGATCAAACTGCAAGGTGGCAGCGAGGCTGAGGGAGGGGTGCCCGCCATTGCCCAGGATGCTTAGGTAAACAAAGCAGCCGGGAAGCTCGAACTGGGTGGAGCCCACCACAGCTCAAGGAGGCCTGCCTGCCTCTGTAGGCTCCACCTCTGGGTGCAGGGCACAGACAAACAAAAAGACAGCAGTAACCTCTGCAGACTTAAGTGTCCCTGTCTGACAGCTTTGAAGACAGCAGTGGTTCTCCCAGCACGCAGCTAGAGATCTGAGAACAGGCAGACTGCCTCCTCAAGTGGGTCCCTGACCCCTGACCCCCGAGCAGCCTAACTGGGAGGCACCCCCCAGCAGGGGCAGACTGACACCTCACACGGCCGGGTACTCCAACAGACCTGCAGCTGAGGGTCCTGTCTGTTAGAAGGAAAACTAACAAACAGAAAGGACATCCACACCAAAAACCCATCTGTACATCACCATCATCAAAGACCAAAAGCAGATAAAACCACAAAGATGGGGAAAAAACAGAGCAGAAAAACTGGAAACTCTAAAAAGCAGAGCGCCTCTCCTCCTCCAAAGGAACGCAGTTCCTCACCAGCAACGGAACAAAGCTGGACGGAGAATGACTTTGAGGAGCTGAGAGAAGAAGGCTTCAGACGATCAAATTACTCTGAGCTATGGGAGGAAATTCAAACCAAAGGCAAAGAAGTTGAAAACTTTGAAAAAAGTTTAGAAGAATGTATAACTAGAATAACCAATACAGAGAAGTGCTTAAAGGAGCTGATGGAGCTGAAAACCAAGGCTCGAGAACTATGTGCAGAAGCCTCAGGAGCTGATGCGATCAACTGGAAGAAAGGCTATCAGCGATGGAAGATGAAGTGAATGAAATGAAGTGAGAAGGGAAGTTTAGAGGAAAAAGAATAAAAAGAAACAAGCAAAGCCTCCAAGAAATACGGGACTACGTGAAAAGACCAAATCTACGTCTGATTGGTGTCACTCTGAAAGTGACGGGGAGAATGGAACCAAGTTGGAAAACACTCTGCAGGATATCATCCAGGAGAACTTCCCCAATCTAGCAAGGCAGCCCAACATTCAGATTCAGGAAATACAGAGAACGCCACAAAGATACTCCTCGAGAAGAGCAACTCCAAGACACATAATTGTCAGATTCACCAAAGTAGAAATGAAGGAAAAAATGTTAAGGGCAGCCAGAGAGAAAGGTCGGGTTACCCACAAAGGGAAGCCCATCAGACGAACAGCGGATCTCTCAGCAGAAACTCTACAAGCCAGAAGAGAGTGGGGGCCAATATTCAACATTCTTAAAGAAAAGAATTTTCAACCCAGAATTTCATATCCAGCCAAACTAAGCTTCATAAGTGAAGGAGAAATAAAATACTTTACAGACAAGCAAATGCTGAGAGATTTTCTCACCCCCAGGCCTGCCCTAAAAGAGCTCCTGAAGGAAGCGCTAAACATGGAAAGGAACAACCGACACCAGCTGCTGCAAAATCATGCCAAAATGTAAAGACCATCGAGACTAGGAAGAAACTGCATGAACTAACGAGCAAAATAACCAGCTAACATCATAATGACAGGATCAAATTCACACATAACAATATTAACTTTAAATGTAAATGGACTAAATGCTCCAATTAAAAGACACAGACTGGCAAATTGGATAAAGAGTCAAGACCCATCAGTGTGCTGTATTCAGGAAACCCATCTCACGTGCAGAGACACACATAGGCTTAAAATAAAAGGATGGAGGAAGATCTACCAAGCAAATGGAAAACAAAAAAAGGCAGGGGTTCCTAGTCTCTGATAAAACAGACTTTAAACCAACAAAGATCAAAAGAGACAAAGAAGGCCATTACATAATGCTAAAGGGATCAATTCAACAAGAAAAGCTAACTATCCTAAATATATATGCACCCAATACAGGAGCACCCAGATTCATAAAGCAAGTCCTGAGTGACCTACAAAGAGACTTAGACTCCCACACATTAATAATGGGAGACTTTAATACCCCACTGTCAACATTAGACAGGTCAACGAGACAGAAGGTCAACAAGGATACCCAGGAATTGAACTCAGCTCTGCACCAAGCGGACCTAATAGACATCTACAGAACTCTCCACCCCAAATCAACAGAATATACATTTTTTTCAGCACCACAACATACCTATTCCAAAATTGACCACATACTTGGAAGTAAAGCTCTCCTCAGCAAATGTAAAAGAACAGAAATTATAACAAACTATCTCTCAGACCACAGTGCAATCAAACTACAACTCAGGATTAAGAATCTCACTCAAAACCGCTCAACTACATGGAAACTGAACAACCTGCTCCTGAATGACTACTGGATACATAACGAAATGAAGGCAGAAATAAAGATGTTCTTTGAAACCAACGAGAACAAAGACACAATATACCAGAATCTCTGGGAGGCATTCAAAGCAGTGTGTAGAGGGAAATTTATAGCACTAAATGCCCACAAGAGAAAGCAGGAAAGATCCAAAATTGACACCCTAACATCACAATTAAAAGAACTAGAAAAGCAAGAGCAAACACATTCAAAAGCTAGCAGAAGGCAAGAAATAACTAAAATCAGAGCAGAACTGAAGGAAATAGAGACACAAAAAAGCCTTCAAAAAATTAATGAATCCAGGAGCTGGTTTTTTGAAAGGATCAACAAAATTGATAGACCGCTAGCAAGACTAATAAAGAAAAAAAGAGAGAAGAATCAAATAGACGCAATAAAAAATGATAAAGGGGATATCACCACTGATCCCACAGAAATACAAACTACCATCAGAGAATACTACAAACACCTCTATGCAAATAAACAAGAAAATCTAGAAGAAATGGATAAATTCCTCAACACATACACTCTCCCAAGACTAAACCAGGAAGAAGTTGAATCTCTGAATAGACCAATAACAGGATCTGAAATTGTGGCAATAATCAATAGCTTACCAACCAAAAAGAGTCCAGGACCAGATGGATTCACAGCCGAATTCTACCAGAGGTGCAAGGAGGAACTGGTACCATTGCTTCTGAAACTATTCCAATCAATAGAAAAACAGGGAATCCTCCCTAACTCATTTTATGAGGCCAGCATCATCCTGATACCAAAGCCGGGCAGAGACACAACCAAAAAAGAGAATTTTAGACCAATATCCTTGATGAACATTGATGCAAAAATCCTCAATAAAATACTGGCAAACCGAATCCAGCAGCACATCAAAAAGCTTATCCACCATGATCAAGTGGGCTTCATCCCTGGGATGCAAGGCTGGTTCAATATACGCAAATCAATAAATGTAATCCAGCATATAAACAGAGCCAAAGACAAAAACCACATGATTATCTCAATAGATGCAGAAAAGGCCTTTGACAAAATTCAACAACCCTTCATGCTAAAAACTCTCAATAAATTAGGTATTGATGGGACGTATCTCAAAATAATAAGAGCTATCTATGACAAACCCATAGCCAATATCATACTGAATGGGCAAAAACTGGAAGCATTCTCTTTGAAAACTGGCACAAGACAGGGATGCCCTCTCTCACCACTCCTATTCAACATAGTGTTGGAAGTTCTGGCCAGGGCAATTAGGCAGGAGAAGGAAATAAAGGGTATTCAATTAGGAAAAGAGGAAGTCAAATTGTCCCTGTTTGCAGACGACATGATTGTATATCTAGAAAACCCCATTGTCTCAGCCCAAAATCTCCTTAAGCTGATAAGCAACTTCAGCAAAGTCTCAGGATACAAAATCAATGTACAAAAATCACAAGCATTCTTATACACCAACAACAGACAAACAGAGAGCCAAATCATGAGTGAACTCCCATTCACAATTGCTTCAAAGAGAATAAAATACCTAGGAATCCAACTTACAAGGGATGTGAAGGACCTCTTCAAGGAGAACTACAAACCACTGCTCAAGGAAATAAAAGAGGATACAAACAAATGGAAGAACATTCCATGCTCATGGGTAGGAAGAATCAATATCGTGAAAATGGCCATACTGCCCAAGGTAATTTACAGATTCAATGCCATCCCCATCAAGCTACCAATGACTTTCTTCACAGAATTGGAAAAAACTACTTTAAAGTTCATATGGTACCAAAAAACAGCCCGCATCGCCAAGTCAATCCTAAGCCAAAAGAACAAAACTACAGGCATCACACTACCTGACTTCAAACTATACTACAAGGCTACAGTAACCAAAACAGCATGGTACTGGTACCAAAACAGAGATATAGATCAATGGAACAGAACAGAGCCCTCAGAAATAACGCCGCATGTCTACAACTATCTGATCTTTGACAAACCTGAGAAAAACAAGCAATGGGGAAAGGATTCCCTATTTAATAAATGGTGCTGGGAAAACTGGCTAGCCATATGTAGAAAGCTGAAACTGGATCCCTTCCTTACACCTTATACAAAAATCAATTCAAGATGGATTAAAGACTTAAATGTTAGACCTAAAACCATAAAAACCCTAGAAGAAAACCTAGGCATTACCATTCAGGGCATAGGCATGGGCAAGGACTTCATGTCTAAAACACCAAAAGCAATGGCAACAAAAGCCAAAATTGACAAATGGGATCTAATTAAACTAAAGAGCTTCTGCACAGCAAAAGAAACTACCATCAGAGTGAACAGGCAACCTACAGAATGGGAGAAAATTTTTGCAACCTACTCATATGACAAAGGGCTAATATCCAGAATCTACAATGAACTCAAACAAATTTACAAGAAAAAAACAAACAACCCCATCAAAAAGTGGGCAAAGGACATGAACAGACACTTCTCAAAAGAAGGCATTTATGCAGCCAAAAAACACATGAAAGAATGCTCACCATCACTGGCCATCTGAGAAATGCAAATCAAAACCACAATGAGATACCATCTCACACCAGATAGAATGGCAATCATTAAAAAGTCAGGAAACAACAGGTGCTGGAGAGGATGTGGAGAAATAGGAACACTTTTACACTGTTGGTGGGACTGTAAACTAGTTCAACCATTGTGGAAGTGAGTGTGGCGATTCCTCAGGGATCTAGAACTAGAAATACCATTTGACCCAGCCATCCCATTACTGGGTATATACCCAAAGGACTATAAATCATGCTGCTATAAAGACACATGCACACATATGTTTATTGCGGCATTATTCACAATAGCAAAGACTTGGAACCAACCCAAATGTCCAACAATGATAGACTGGATTAAGAAAATGTGGCACATATACACCATGGAATACTATGCAGCCATAAAAAATGATGAGTTCACATCCTTTGTAGGGACATGGATGAAATTGGAAATCATCATTCTCAGTAAACTATCGCAAGAACAAAAAACCAAACACCGCATATTCTCACTCATAGGTGGGAATTGAACAATGAGAACACATGGACACAGGAAGGGGAACATCACACTCTGGGGACTGTTGTGGGGTGGGGGGAGGGGGGAGGGATAGCATTGGGAGATATACCTAATGCTAGATGACGAGTTAGTGGGTGCAGCGCACCAGCATGGCACATGTATACATATGTAACTAACCTGCACATTGTGCACATGTACCCTAAAACTTAAAGTATAATAATAATAAATTTTAAAAAAAAGCAGATGGAGCTCTGGTGTCACCCCCATGGCAGTTTCCAGTAACATCACACCTCGTTAGCCTATGCTTCTAAAATTTGACCCAGTGCCCAGCTCAGAGACACACTACCTTGGGAACTGTCCCTGCTGGTTCCCTGTTACAAGTAACAAAATCCCATTGCTAAATCCTCCTTGGTTATGGTCACTGGGTGATCATTGGGTGATACCGATATTGAGGCAGGAGAATAGGGTCTGGACACAGGGAACCTAAGGCTGTTTCACACCGACGTCCTAGAACTAAATTGAAGGCAGAACCCTAACTTTCCATTCCTAAGTAACAAAAGGACCACAGGCTACTCCCTTTGCAACCCCCCCACCTTTTCTGCTAGGCAGATGGGAAATTGGCTGTCCACAACCAATCAGATTGATTGAAGGTCCAGTCTTTGTTTGCCACTTTGTAACTTCACTCCAGCCTCTGAATGGCTGCTGTCCACAACCAATCAGACTGATTGCTGGCCACATCTTCGTTTCAATAGAAGTATAACTTTGTAACTTCACCCTAGTCTCTGATTGGTTGAACAGGAGTGTAACCTTTGTAACTTCACTTCAGCCTCTGGTTGGCTGCTTTCTGTAACCAATCAGACTGATTGCAGGCCACCACTTCATTTACATGAGGTGAGCATGACATGGCCAATGGGAAACTTCTAGAGGATATTTGGACCCAAGAAGATTCCGTATCTGGGCCCTTGAGCTGCTGCTCGGTCCACTCCCAAACCATGGAGTGTACTTTCGTTTTCGATAAATCCCCATTTTCATTCTTTTGTTGCTTCATTCTTTCTTTGCCTTGCTGGGCATTTTGTCCAATTCTTTGTTCAATAGGCCAAGAACCTGGACAACTTGCAGTCACAACCCTCCACCAGTGACAATATAGTTTAGATTTGTGTCCCTACCCAAATCTCATGTTGAATTGTAATCCTCAGCATTGGAGGAGCTCCCTGGTGGGAGGTGACTGGATCATGGGGTAGGACTTTCCCCTTGCTGTTCTCGTGATAGTGAGTGAGATCTCACAAGATCTGGTCATTTAAATGTGTGCAGCCCCTCCCCCTCCTCTCTCTCCTCCTCACTCTCTGGCCATGGAAGACGTGCCAGCTTCCCCTTTGCCTTCTGCCATGATTGAAAGTTTCCTGAGGCCTCCCTAGCCATGCTTCCTGTACAGCCTGTGGAACTGTTAGCCAATTAAACCTCTTTTCTTATAAATTACCCAGTTTCACGTGTTTCTTCATAGCACTGCAGAGTGGACGAATACACTCACGGAGAGACAGGATCCACCTGCTGTGTGGTAACATCCTGACCCAGCACATCTGGGGCCCATCAAGTCTCCATGGGGTGGTGGGAGGAGCATTAACAACAGAGGCAGCACCTGGAACCTTCTGCAGGTGATGGGAAGACTGAGGGCAGGAAAAGCAAACATGCTCAGCACTGTGCTCAGCCCAGGGCGACTCTGAGACAAGAGAGGGGCCAGAGCCGGATGCAGCTGGGAGGAGGTGGCCTTACCAGAGGTTTGAGGAGTGCATGGGAAAGTGCACAGAGCCCAGCCCAGGATGGCAGCTGCGCTCTCATTTTCTTGCAGCCTTTAGGGGCTACCTGGCTGGGGTGGTGGCCCTGCTGAAGAGAACCTGCCCCTAGCAGGCATGGGGGCAAGAGCACCTTTCAAAGGTGAACAAATGTGTTCCAATTTGCAGCAGCAAAGCTGCCAGAGGTCCCAGGAAGCCCAGGTTCATCTCATTTACCTAGCCATCTCTGGTAGTATTGGTATTTGAGAGCGTGTATGCGGGCAGAAGAGAGGAAAAAGACCTGCACCAGAACACGTTTCCAGAACACTCTTCCAGAACACATTTCCAGAATACCCTTCTCTCTTGAACACCTGAGTGCCCAGAGCCCGGCCCCAGCTCCCAGCAAGCCCCCTCCCCAAAACCACTATAGCCACTGGGCCTCCCTTTGGCAAGGCCTGAGGGCCCAAATGTGGCCACCTAGCCTCTGGGGACTTCCGTCCTTTGGAGCTAGAAAAACAGGTGCAGAATGTGCCTGGCTGCAGCAGGGCCCCGCCGACTCACCTATAGAAAGGCCCTGCCGTGGACTGAGCCTCCCAGCCTAGGAAACCTGGCTCTGGCCTCCCCTGCAGGCATGTGATGTTTGGCTCCAGAGGCCTTCTCCTCAGGGCTTTTCCATGCCTGTGAACTGGGCCCCATTCATTTCTCTGTGGTTTCATGGGAACGTCCAATGCATTCAGGAGGTTGCAGTGCGCCCAGGAGGAGAGGGGTCAGCGAGAGGCCCGAGCTGTGACTGGTGGGCCACCCAGAGGCCACGGCACCCTCTGCTGGAGACTGGCAGCAGGGTGCATGGCCAGCTGTGGGCGAGGGTCCATCAGTCAAGCAGCTACACTTCCTCCTGATGCCCCTCCCTGACCCAGGCCAGGGGCTCTGCCTGCAGCTCCCTCGCTCCAGGCCTCCACTTTCCAGCTCCCAGGCCCCCAGCCCCACCTGGCCTGGCCCAGGACAGAGCAGCCACCAAGATCTTTTCCACTTTCCCTCCCCAGCAGCCTGCAATTCAGTGCCCTGCAGACCCCTGCCTCCCGGGGCCCTGCGGTTTCTACCACACTACACTCAATTTCCGGCCACTAAGAACACGGCAGGTCCCGCGTAAAGGTGGCCGCCACCTGCGCTCTGAGGGCTGCCCAGCCACGGAGAAGGGGCTGTGCTCGGGCACTCTGCTTCTCAGACAGGCCCAGCAGCTGCCTTCATGGCCTCAGGAGAGCCCACAGGCTCCAAGCCTGCAATAAGGACCTGCCTAAGTCCTTGAAAATTTGGTGTTCAGAAGAAATGAAAGTGAAACTGGCTGGGAGCAATTCTTTTGATTTTGTTTCAAGACAGGGTCTCACTCTGTTGTTCAGGCTGGAGTGCAGTCATGTGATCATGGGTCACTGCAGCCTCAACCTCCTGGACTCAAGGGATCCCTCCTGCCTCAGCCTCCTAAGTAGCTGGGACAACAGGCACATTCCACCACACCAGGCTGACTTTTTTTTTTTTTTTTTTTTTTTTTTTTTTGTAGAGATGGGATCTCACTTTGTTGCCAATGCTGGTCTCAAGCTCCTGGGCTTAAGCAATCCTCCCGCCTTGAACTCCCAAAGTGCTGGGATGATGGGGTGATACACCACTCCCTGCATGCAATACTTACCAAAGTTCCACGTTAGCAGTTTTCAGCAAGAGCTAATTGACCAAGCTCTGTGAGTGGCCTCATTCCATTAGCAGGAGCCTCCCACAGAATGTGACAGAATGGTCCTGGTGGCTGAGGGTAGAAGGGGCTGCTTCTCTTGCTTAAGTCTTTGAAGATGAATGCAGTTCAGCTTTGGCCAACAGCCATGCCCTTCTGCCCAGGCCCAGATCAACTCTTAATCATTTCCAAAGCCAGTCTGACTGTCCTGGGAAAGGAAGGGTTGGGGTGAATTTCTCATCAATTTGGCAGGTCCATTGGATCCTGTGAGGAGAGTGTGAGACTGTACGAGGGGTCCCTGTGCTAGCCCCAAATGAGAGCCCTGACTCCCACCTACCCAGCCCACCCGCCCCGCACTGCTCAGCTCAGTTCTCCGTTCCGGGGACAGAGTGCTGGGCTTGGCCTGCACCTTTCTGTCCCCAAACTCCACTGGGGACCCACCTTCTAGTCACCCCAGGGTGCCACCACCAGAGCCAGGGGTCAGCCCCACCTTTGCTCACTCCTGCTCAGAGCCCACCTCTTCTCTCTGCCCCCATTGCTACCTGCAGCATCAGAAGGACATGAGGGCACCAAACAGCCCCTGCAGCTGTCCTCAAACATCATGGCCAAGGCTGCGCCTGGGAAGCGGACTCTCTGCGGTGCCAGCTCCCTACTCACTGCCCTTGACTTTTGTCTGGGTCCCTGCTTGATGTGGCCCAACTGGCTGGGCCAGAGCTCCACAGGCACTGTCCCGACTCCCAGCCCCCTAGAGGGAGGGAGAGGCTGAGACCACAAGGGAAGCAGAGACTCAGCCACACCAAGGACCCTGGCAAGGTGGACCTCTCCTCCAAAGCCTCACCAGGCTTCACGTTCAAGGTCACCAAGAGTGCACTTGTTCTCTGTCAAGGGCAGAGGTGACTCCGGGGACTGTGCTGGGGTCCAGGGAGGGCAGGTAGCAGAGTTGCCAGGAAAGCAGCTTGCCTGAGGTCTGTGGTCTTGGCAGGGGCTTCCACAGCGGCCCCACCCTCTCCCTGTCCCCTCCCTCCTGTCCTTGTCCTCATGTTTACTGAAGACCATTAGAAGGGATGTGGAGAGCCCCTGCAGGAACTGAGAGCAGAAGCCTGGCTCAGCCCTGAGAGGATCCCAGATATTCAGTTCCTAAACCCATAGAGGGTGGGGCATGGGCATAGAGGAGTAACCAGGGGCCACCTCACACAGCCCTGCTCTTTCACCCTGCCTGCCTGGTGGCCTCCTTAGCCTGCAGCCTCAGTGCTGCCCGATCTGGGGCCATGCTGCCTCCTGCTGGCCACACTGCAAAATGCAGCTCAAGGTCGGCCTGGAAGCTCCAGGTGTCCTTCTTCCCCCAGGCCTACAGCTGGGCTGGAGGGGGAAGGGGCACCAGGAAACAGCCTGGATGCTCCTGCCCAGGAGTATTGTCCGACTCCGTGGGGAGAAAGTCCGTGCCTGGCACATGGTAATCTTTGTGGAGCGAGAGGGCAAAAGTATGCATGATTGTGTGCATCTGAAGCATTTCTGTGCTGATGGCCTGACCGAAGGCAGATGACAAATCATGCAGATATTTCTGCAGCAGGAATGGCTGCATTCTCCTGGCTCGCCTGCCAGGGAGCTCAGAGGTGCCCTTGCCCGGGAATCCGATGGCAGAGAGTTACCAGAAGGTCTGCGGTGCTCCTGTTCCTCGGCCCCGGTGAGAGGTGACAGCATGCTGGCAGTCCTCACAGCCCTCGCTTGCTCTCGGCACCTCCTCTGCTTGGGCTCCCACTTTGGCGTCACTTGAGGAGCCCTTCAGCCCACCGCTGCACTGTGGGAGCCCCTTTCTGGGCTGGCCAAGGCCGGAGCCAGCTCCCTCAGCTTGCAGGGAGGTGTGGAGGGAGAGGCGCGAGCGGGAACCGGGGCTGCGCGCCAGCTGGAGTTCCGGGTGGGCGTGGGCTTGGCAGGCCCCGCACTCTGAGCAGGCGGCCGGCCCTGCCGACCCCGGGCAATGAGGGGCTTAGCACCCGGGCCAGCGGCTGCAGAGGGTGTACTGGGTCCCCCAGCAGTGCCAGACCACCGGCGCTGCGCTCGATTTCTCACCGGGCCTTAGCTGCCTTCCCGCAGGGCAGGGCTCGGGACCTGCAGCCCGCCATGCCTGAGCCTCCCACCCCCTCCATGGGCTCCTGTGCAGCCCGAGCCTCCCCGATGAGCGCCACCCCCTGCTCCATGGCGCCCAGTCCCATCAACCACCCAAGGGCTGAGGAGTGCGGGCGCACGGGGCGGGACTGGCAGGCAGCTCCACCTGCAGCCCCGGTGCGGAATCCACTGAGTGAAGCCAGCTGGGCTCCTGAGTCTGGTGGGGACGTGGAGAATCTTTATGTCTAGCTCAGGGATTGTGAATACACCAATCGGCACTCTGTATCTAGCTCAAGGTTTGTAAACACGCCAATCAGCACCCTGTGTCTAGCTCAGGGTTTGTGAATGCACCAGTCGACACTCTGTATCTAGCTGCTCTGGTGGGGCCTTGGAGAACCTTTATGTCTAGCTCAGGGATTGTAAATACACCAATCGGCACTCTGTATCTAGCTCAAGGTTTGTAAACACACCAATCAGCACCCTGTGTCTAGCTCAGGGTTTGTGAATGCACCGATCGACACTCTGTATCTAGCTGCTCTGGTGCCAGATTTGTCTCCTGGAGAAAGGCATGGGCACCTGTGGTCTCCCCGCCTCCTGGCCTCCCCTTGGGTCCCCTTATGCAGAAAGGGTCCCGGCCCCAGGCTTGCTTGGCTTTGGGGACTGTTTTAAAAGGGACATGAAGAAAGAAGCCAGAGAATGGTCCTTGGCCACTCTGGATGGAGTGTCCCCTGAGCAGTAGGAAGAGAACTGTCCCTGGCTCGGCTCCTGCCCTGAGTGACTGTTGATTCACAGTTCTCTCTCCAAGGGGACATGGGCCTGTCCTAACGCCACCTTAGGGGCTTGGCTCCAGCTGGCCCTGGGGTCTGCAGGTCACCACCTGCCCCTGTGCCTGGCTTTGAATTTCCTAACATCCAGAGTGCCCTGGGAGTACAGTGTCCAGCCCGTTGTGTGTAGTAAACATGGTGTTCATAACCGGGAGCTGGGCAGAAGAGGAACGACAGAGTCCACTCGTGGACCCTCGGGGCTGTGTGTCCTGAAGTTCAAGCCTAGCTCACCCTGCAGTGGGTCCAGCCCCACCTGTACTGACAGATGGCACCAGCAGGGGGCGCAGTGCTCCGCTGCCACAGTTCTCTGTCCCCACCTCAGTGCAGTCAGCCCTGGACCCCCACCGCCTGCTCCCTGTAGCACACACAGCCACAGGCCCTCCCAGCTCCCGCCCCTGGCCCTTGGTCACTCTCACCTGCTGCCTCAGCCGAAGGTAGCCGGTAGGGCATCCCTGAAGCTCCCTCCAGCCAGACAGGGGTGGGCCAGGGCTGAAGGCCAAGGGCCGCCTCCAAGCAGTGAAGCCCTCCAGGGTGGAAGGGCAGGTGGCCCCCTCTGTGTCCCGTTCCCCTAAGTCCTGGCGAGCCCTCCCCTTCCTCCTGCGGTGCCCTCTGCCCTCATCTATGTGCCCTGGGCTCCCCCAGCACTGCGGCCTCCCGGGTGGGGTTTCAGGACCCCGAGGGCCTCCCAGCTCACTCAGACCCCCACCCCCTTCCTGTAGCTCTGCTCTCTGGCACCACCTTCCCTCTCTTGGGGACAACCACAGTGGAGAGAGGCGGGGCTCTGCCTGTCCCTCTAATGCAGGGGTGCTGGCCTTCTGGGGTCCTTTTGAGAACTTGATGAAAGCTATGAGTTTACACCCAAGAAATTCTCTGGCACCGTTTGCACCAACAACATGCCCCAAAGGTGGAGCCAGGCTCCCAGGTTGCATTTTGTAAGCCTTGGGAGCTCTCAGGATGCGTCAGGGACACGTGGCCTCTGACTCGCTCAGCTCTGCCCTGACCCAGGGCGTTCATCCTGGAGCAGGCCTCCATTACTGACTGGCGAGCAGAGGCTTCCAGAGGCTGAGGGAGGGGCCTGGGGTCCTCCTGCAGGGACCAAGACGGAGCTGCGCCTCAACATCAGGCCCTGCCGTCCTTGTCTCCTCCCAGCCGGGCTCTGTACAGGTCATCACCGTCTTCAGCCTGCTGGAGGGGTCCTGCGGGCAGCCATGGCCCTCTAGTATAGTGCTGTCCTGAAGCGGCCAGGCACCCAGGGCCACCTGGGCCCCGCGGAGGAGGACTGAGGCTATCTGGCCCTGCTGGCTTTTAGAAATAGGAACTGTTGATACCAAGGGGAATTTTTAATTCTGTTTTTAAAATGTTTAAATTTTTCTAATTTAAATTTAATGTTTTAAATTTTTAAATTTAAATTTAATTTTTTTTTTTAGAAACAGGGTCTCGCTCTGTCACTCAGGCTCAGGGTATGGTGGCACCATCGCAGCTCAAGTAGCTTCAAACTCCTGACCTCATATAGTCCTCCTGCCTCAGCCTCCCGAGTAGCTGGGGCTGCAGGCCTGTGCCACCATGCCCAGCTGTTTTTGGGTTTTTGCTTTGGAAAAATGGGATTTCTCTTTGTTGCCCAGGCTGGTCTCAAATTCCTCATCTCAAGCAATCTTCTTGCCTTGGCCTCTCAAAGTGCTGGGATTATAGATGTGAGCCACTGTGCCTGGCCTGTTTTTATTTTTGGATTTTATTTTATGTTTGCCTCTCAGTTTTTAAGCAAACTGCAAGGAAGACGGTGGGGCTAGAAGGAAGGCTGAGGCCTGGCCAGCAATGGCCCAGCATCCCCCTGAGTGGCAAACCCCCCTTTCCCCCACTGCCCTCCTCTGCCCAAGAAATGAGGGCTTTTCAGTAAGTCCATGTCACGGAGCAAAGTCAAGTGTGGAGTGCCATCTGGTGTGTGGGGCGCCTCTGGGAAGCCTGGGCAGTGGAATGCCCCCTTGCACCCAGGGCAAGGGACCCAGCTTAGGCTCCAACCCTTGCTGCTGAGCCTATGTCACCACCCGGAACCTTCCTGTCAGTTCCAGCACAATTCAGAGCTGGCTGCCTGGCAGATTGATGCTGGAGTCTCATTCTGCCTGATTAAAAATGGAATTAGTATGCAGCACTGAGAGTGCCCCCATCACCCTGACACATGTGACTGTGTCCAACCCTGCCCCCACTTCCTCTCTGCACCAGCTCTGCAGGGCCTGGTGGGAGTCAGGGGTCCTGTGATACCCCCTCCCCTCAGTTCCTCAAGCAGCACTCTGAGGTCCTGTGCCCAGCTCTGGTGTGAGTTGGTACCCTGGCAGCGCCAAGGGAGCCTGGACAGAGGAGCCAGCCTGGGCCTGGGGGAGGGGAGGAGGGCCCTCCAGTGCCTTCCAAACCAGGAGGGGAAACCGGCTGCTGGTGACACAGCCTGGCCCCGTTGCCCACCCAGTGTCCCGAGCACCCACGGATCCCACCTGCCTCGGTCCCGAGCAGAGCTGGCCGGCCACTGGGCAGTCCCTTCCCCAGCCAGCCTGACCCCAGCCTGCACTCCTTCCCCCTCCGTGGGGGAAGCTCTGTGGCTTGGCGTCCCCGAGGGCTGCCAGAAACTAGGATGAAAGCCATGGTGAGCACGGCCTCTGTTCCCCCGCACCATTTCCTGGGGTGTCCGGATTAACAAGCTCATTTGATCTGGTTGCAGTGAATTTTCTTCAAAGAAACGCTCAATAGGGTCCTTGTCAGAGTGCCTCGCAGCAACAGTGACTGGGTATGGCTGCCTTTGTTCTGCCACCGTCAGACGGGGCTGGCTGTGGGAGGCGACCAAAGACATCCCGCACCTGCCCTGGGAGCCTTTCCCTCCTCCAGGGCTCAGCCACCTCAGGCGGCCTTCAGTCTGTGTGTCCTGCCATCCCCAAGATGTCCCAGAGGCCACGGTCACCCCGTCTGTTCCTGTCCCCAGAACCTTCTCCTGGAGCCAAGTATCTGCAGGGACAGACAGGCGAGCGTCTGGGGGTTTGGTGTTGGGATAGAGAAGGCTGTGGGGTGCTGCCCTGGCCCAGGCAGCCTGACTGTGAGAGCCCCAAACAGGAGACATCCCAGCCCCTTCCCCTCCCCTCCACGCTGTGGCAGTGGGTGCTGTTGATGTGGGGCACGTTCTTGGCTTGTGCCTTTCTCGGATGAACTGCATCTGTTGCCAGTAGAAAGATGCTCACATGTCTTTGGCTCAAGATCGACACTGCCTTTGGCTCAGGTTGGGACATCAACTATTGCTACAGAGCAGTAATGGTTAAAAATAAGATTTTGGAATTTATTAAAATATTTGTGGCTGGGAGCAGTGGGTCACACCTGTAATCCCAACACTTTGGGGGACCGAGGCGGGTGGATCACTTGAGGTCAGGAGTTTGAGACCAGCCTGACCAGCATGGTGAAACTCCATCTCTACTAAAAATAATAAAAATTAGCTGAGTGTGGTGGTAGGTGCCTGTGGTCCCAGCTACTCGGGAGGCTGAGGCAGGAGAATCACTTGAACTCGGAAAGCGGAGGTTGCAGTAAATCGAGACTGGGCCACTGCACTGTAGCATGGGCAACAGAGTGAGACTCTATGTCTAAAAAAAAAAAGATTTTTGTAGTTGTTCAAATACAGTTTAGACTAGGATTGACATGTAAAAATTTTGTGAGAGGATAATACATTTTGTTTTCTCCATTGTATGAAAGCGTTTATTGAAAATCAAGTGACATCTTTTACAAGGGAAAAAGTCACTTGTTCTTTAACATACAGTTTTTTTTCTTAGTTCTGAATTAGAAATGGCATCTGTTTTAGGTCTCAAGATATAACTTGGCTGTTCCTTACTGTGTATGTATGTTGTTTTCTGCAGGTATAGATAATTATATATAGGCCCTGTACCAAATGGGAGTGATGGTGTATTTAATAACTCTTTGATACCTTATGTTACCAAATATAAAGGCCAGGCGCAGTGGGTCACACCTGTAATCCCTGCACTTTGGGAGGCCGAGGTGGGTAGATCACCTGAGGTCAGGAGTTTGAGACCAGCCTGGCCAACCTGGTGAAACCCCATCTCTACTAACAATACAAAAATTACCTGGGCATGGTGGCAGGTGCCTATAATCCCAGCTACTTGGGAGGCTGAGGCAGAAGAATCTCTTGAACCCGGGCGGGGGAGGAGTGGGGGGCAGAGGTTGGAGTGAGCCTAGATGGCGCCGCTTCACTCCAGCCTGGGCAAAAGAGCGAAACTCCTTCTCAAACACACACACACACACACACACACACACACACACACCCCACTTTCTCTGTTGCTCAGGCTAGAGTGCGATGATGTGATCATAGCTCACTGCAGCCTCGACCAGGCCGACTCAAGGCGACTTCCTGCCTCAGCCTCCCTGGCAGCTGGGACTACAGGTGCATGCACAACCACCACACCCAGCTAATTGTAATTTTTTGGAGACAAGGTTTTGCCATGTTGTCCAGGCTGGTCTCAAGCTAATGGGCTCAAGGGATCCTTCAGCCTTGTCCTTCCAAAGTGATAGGATTATAGGCATGAGCCACTGTGTCTGGCCTTCCTTTAAAAATTTTGAAAACTTGGCCAAGCTTGGTGGCTCATGCCTGTAATCTCAGCACTTTGGGAGGCTGATGTGGGCGGATCATTTGAGATCAGGAGTTCGAGACCAGCCTGGTCAACATGGTGAAATCCTGTCTCTACTAAAAATACAGAAATTAGCCAGGTGTGGTGGTGGGCACCTGTAATCCCAGCTACTCGGGAGGCTGAGGGAGGAGAATCACTTGAGCCGGGAGGCAGAGGTTGCGGTGAGCAGAGATTGCGCCACAGCACTCCAACCTGAGTGACAGAGCAAGACTCTGTCTCAAAATAAATAAATAAAATAAAATAAAATTGAAAACTTGCCAATAAGGGAGTGAAACTGTTACCTTGAATGGAGTCCCTAAAGCTAGCCCAGTTTTGGCCATGTCTGCAGTGATTAATTTGTGTTTCATTTCAAAAGAATCCTCAGGCTTCACAATCTGGGGATGGTCGGTGTGTTTCCATCATGCTTGAGCAAAGGACCGTAGCATGTGCATCCTGGGGAGCATGAACCATTGCTCCCATTCCCGGATATCCTGTTACTTGAGGGTTTTTCCTCCCCAGAAACAAGCTGGATCATATATAAAACAATGAGGAGATGCAATACCTAGTCTCCCTGAGTCTGTTTCCAACAGGCTATAGTTCTCTGCAGACGTGCCTCTCCGCTCTTTGAAACTGTGGAACTAAGCTGGGCATGGTGGCATGAGCCTGTAATCCCAGCACTTTGGGAGGCCAAATGAGGCAGGGGGATCGCTTGAGGCCAGGAATTTGAGGCTGCAGTGAACTTTGATCCTGCTACTGCACTCCAGCCTGGGCAAAAGGGCAAGACCCCATCTTCATATATATATAGATAGATAGATGGAGTTTCACTCGTTGCCCAGGCTGGAGTGCAGTGGCGCGATCTCGGCTCACAGCAAACTCTGCCTCACAGGTTCAAGCAATTCTTCTGCCTCAGCCTCCCGAGTAGCTGAGGTTACAGGCATGAGCCACCATGCCTGGCTAATTTTGTGTTTTTTAGTAGAGGTGGGGTTTATCCATTTTGGTCAGGCTGGTCTCGAACTCCTGACCTTAGGTGATCCACCTGCCTGGGCCTCCAAAAGTGCTGGGATTACAGGCATGAGCCACCACGCCCAGCCAAAAAATATTTTTAAAATTAAATTTTGAGGCTGGACATGTTGGCTCACGCCTGTAATCCCAGCACTTTGGAAGCCGAGGCAGGCGTATCATTTGAGGTCAGAAGTTTGAGACCAGCCTGGCCAACAAGGTGAAACCCCATCTGTACTAAAAATACAAAAATTAGCCAGGCGTGGTGGTTCACACCTGTAATCCCAGCTACTCGGGAGGCTGAGGCAGGAGAATCGCTTGAACCTGAGGTGGAGGTTGCGGTGAGCCAACATTGAGCCACTGGACTCCAGCCTGGGTGACAGAGCGAGATGCTTATCTCAAATTAAAAAAAAAAAATTAAATTAAATTTTGAAACCAGGGGACCAAGTTCTGTTGAAGACCTGGAAATTCCAGTAGGGTGGAGATCAGTGCAACCACCGTGGTCGGCACTTTTGAGGTGCTGCTGAGCACCCACTCATCTGTGGGTGCTGCGGATTTACTACACCCAGATAAAGCCAGTGTTTCTGGAGTTCCTCCACGGGAAACTGGTAGAGTTCAAAGCCCAGCCAAAGACCCTAAGAAATCATAAAGGGAACATACGCTTTTCTGGCTGTTACTGTTCTCCAGTGCCTTCTTGCCTCTGGATGGAAGGACAGCTCACTGCTTAGTATTTCACAAGCTGTTGCTTCATCCGCCAACTCATCCACTGTTGGATGTGTCACCGAAGCCAATCTGTCCTGGATCACAGCGACCCCTTAACCCAACAGTTCACAGCTTTTTGCATGTCCCTATCTGAACATCCAAAGACCCCTAAAAGAATTGTGGACTGGACTGAGTACTCCTTACGTGGACCCTTTTAGGGACCACGAAGCCCCCGTTTCTATTGGGCATCCCAGATGGGCTATTCCCTTACCCTTGCTAAAAGAAGGCGAGCTCCTCTTTTCCCTTGATGGTGAGCCAGAGAGCACTCCGTCTGATAGGCAGGCCTTAATGAGTCACGAAGTCTTTCGGGCAGGTGTGGCTTTGCCTGGATGTAGTAATAACCTAACTGATTCCTAGTTAGAAAGGACAGCCTTAGTGACTGCTGCTACCCAAGACACAGACCTGTGCTCCTGAGGGCTGCCCTATGGATCCAAGCAAGCTAAATGGCGGCTGCTATGGCTGCCCAGCAAGTCCCTAGACTCCTTAGCTGGACTAGTTTTATTATTATTATTATTATTATTATTATTTTATCGAGACAGAGTCTCGCTTAGTCACCCAGGCTGGAGTACAGTGGTGCAATCTCAGCTCACTGCCACCTCCGCCTCCCGGGTTCAAGCGATTCTGCTGCCTCAGCCTCCCATGTAGCTGGGATTACAGGCGTGTACCACCACAAATACCCTGCTAATTTTTGTATTTTTAGTAGAGATGGGGTTTCACCATATTGGCGAGGCTGGTCTGGAACTCCTGGCCTCAAGTGATCCGCCCACCTCAGCCTCCCAAAGTGCTGGGATTACAGGCGTGAGCCACCATGCCCAGCCTGGAGTAGTTTTAGATAACCACATAGCTGTGCACTGTTTGCTTGCTGAACAAGGGGAGTGTGTGGAATCGCCAGCTCGTCTTGCTGTTCCCACAGTAATGTATCAACTGAAGTGGACATGCATGTTGAAATGACAAGACAGCAAGCCTCCTGGTGGCCTAGACTGCTTTTCAGGAGTATGTGGGTTTTTTTGGTTGTTGTTTTGTTTTGGCAGGGTCTCACTCTGCTGCCCGGGCTGGAGTAGAGTGACACAATCTCAGCTCACTGCAGCCTCGACCTCCTGGGTTCAAGCAATCCTCCCGACTCAGCCTCCCAAGTAGCTGGGACTACAGGCATATGCCACCATGCCCAGCTAATTTTTACATTTTTTGGTAGAGACAGTGTCTTGCCATGTTGCCCAGGCTGGTCTCAAAGTCCTGGGTTCCAGCAATCAACCCACCTCGGCCTCCTATAAAGACGTGAGCCACTGCAGAAGGCTGAGGCAGGAGAATTGCTGACATATCCAGTTTCTTAGAAAAAAACATTTAATAGAGACTTACAAACAGAAGCTATGTCTGGGTCTCAGGTGGCGGTGAGACAAGATGGTAGCTTTACCCCCCAAGACCGAGGGCCACAGGGGAGGGGTGACCTCAAAGGGATGTGTAGGACAATTGAAATATGATAACATCAAAGTTGTTTTGTCCTAAGGGCAGGATTTACGGGAAGTAGGTGCTCCCGCACTAGAAACACGACATGAACGGGAAATCTCAGAGGCCCTCCGAGAACTGGCATTCATCAACCTGGTAGATCAGGCCCCAAGATGGAATTGCTTTGACACCCACACCACCTGAAATAATCTGGAGTACTGTTGGCAGCTGATGTGAGACTTCGGTTCCTGTCTTCTTAGCTTAAAATAATTTAAACAAGAGACGCAACAGCAAAGGAGATGCAGCATACAATAATTTATTGCAAAAGAAAAAGAACATCTTGAAAGTGAAGTGCAGAATAGGCAGAGAGAAGAATTCAGGGCAGGCTGCTCATAAAGATGAGACAGCAAAGGTTGGCACTAGGGAGGCTCCCTTTATGGAAATCTTACATGATTATTCATGAGGGGTTGGGAAGAGGTGTTGCTAGTAAGCATGTTCTGGCCAAAAGCTAGTAAGCACCTGGCCAAAAGCTATTAAAAGAAAAGGAGTGTCAAAAAATTTAGGCCATGCTGGGGGTGGAGGCTCACACCTGTAATCACAGCACTTTGGGAGGAGAGGCTTAAGCCCAGGACTTCCAGACCAGCCTGGGCAACATGGTGAAACCCCATCTCTACCAAAAATGCAAAAATTAAATGGGCAAGGTGGCACACACCTGTAGTCCCCACTACTCGGGAGGCTGAGGTGGAAGAATCTCTTGGGCCCAGGAGGTTAAGGCTGCAGTGAGCCGTGATTCCCCCACTGCACTCCATCCTGGGCTACGGAGCAAGACTCTGTCCCAAAAAACAAAGTCAATGGTTCCCTTTGGTGGGGAAGGAAGAAGTGGGGTTTGAATGGGGGGCGGGGTACATATGGGGAGATCCTGGCCGTAGTCAATTTCTTGATCTGAGTGGTATTACTTTGGCGTTCAATTCTGTAACTCTTCTTTAGGCCATATCTTTCTGTTTTCTGCAGTTTTAATGTTTGACATATCTCAAAAGGAAAGAAAGAAAAGGAAGGAACAAGCTTGCCATTTGATCCAGATTAGATGCAACTGTTCCAGCTGCATTTTCCATTTTCATCTCAGCCAGTATTTTTCAAAATGTGACATGCACGTATTTCCAAAGGGCGGTACTGAAACAGGATAGGTAATCAAGGAAGTGACCATGTTCTTGGGATGCAGCAAGCGTGGTGACCGCACAGTCAACACAATAAGCCTCAGCATTCGAATTGTAATTGAGCTAATTCAAGCAAAGCTATCTTCAGTGGGGACTTTTCTTTCTAGAGAGCATGCACATTTTGATTTTACCTATCCTCAAACTGACCCTTTGCTCATTATAATAGTAAAAAGCGCACCCCAGGTGGAGATTTAAGAAGCTAATGAGACATGCAACGTATGAACCAGCATGTACAGCTACTCACGCCTGTAATCCCAGCACTTTGGGAGGCCGAGGTGGGCAGATCACTTGAGGTCAGGAGTTCGAGACCAGCCTGGCCGACACTGTGAAAACCCATCTCTGCTAAAAATACAAAAATCAGCCAGGCGCAGTGGCTTACGCCTGTAATCCCAACACTGTGGAAGGCCAAGGCAGGTGGATAGCCTGAGGTCAGGAGTTCGAGACCAGCTTGGCCAACATGGTGAAACCCCATCTCCGCTAAAAATACAAAATGAGTCAGGTGTGGTAGCAGGTGCCTGTAATCCCAGCTACTCGGGAGGCTGAGGTGGGAGAATCCCTTGAACCTGGGAGGTGGAGCAGTGAGCAGAGATCTCACCACTGCACTCCAACCTGGGCGACAGAGCGAGATTCCATCTCTAAAACAAGTAAATAAACAAAAATAAAAAATAAAAATACAAAAACTAGCTGGGCGTGCTGGCGGGCGCCTGTAATCCCAGCTACTCAAGAGGCTGAGGCAGGAGAATCGCTTGAACCTGGGAGGTGGAGGTTGCAGTGAGCTGAGATGGCGCCACTGCACTCCAGCCTGGGGGACAGAGTGGGACTCCATCTCAAAAAAATAAAAATAAATAAATAAATAAATAAATTAATAATATAAAATAGAAACAGGGTCTTGCTATGTTGCTCACTCTGTGGTGAATTTTTTCAGGTGCTGAGCAAGACTGGAGACCAGACACACACCAATGTCACTTGCAGTAAACAAAGGATATTTGTCCACATTCAAAGTCTATGGTGACACCCTGGCCACATGGGGATGCTTGGCCACCCTGCCTCCTACCTTCATGCCAGAGTCGCCTGTCATAATGTCTGGTTACAGCCCTTCCTCTGAGGTCCAGGGATTTCAAAGCAGAAGCAGCAGGTCTTCCCCGGCTGGAGGAAGAGCCAAAGCCTCCATTCCTGGGATTCTTGGTTGCTGTTACCTGGAGCAAGGGGAGGCCCAGGCTGTGGCGTGTATTCTCAGAGGATTGGTCGTCTTGGTCCTTCTGTTTCCTGGGAAGGAAGGGCTGGTCCTGTAGGGCCCCATCTAGATCCCTTAGCACCCTCTACCACCTGATGCCCTTGGGGATACCAAGCTCTGTGCAGTCCAGACCATGTTCCAGCTCAGTGCCCACCTTACAGGCATGCGCCACCATGCCTGGCTAATTTTGTATTTTTTAGTAGAGATGGGGTTTATCCATGTTGGTAAGGCTGGTCTTGAACTCCCGACCTCAGGTGATCCACCTGCCTTGGCCTCCCAAAGTGGCCGGGCAGGGCTGAATTCGCCCCCTCGCCAGCTACTGCCAACCACGGATGAATGGCTTCTGCCTGCCTCCTGCCCTCCAGATCTTACCAGGGCATTTCACTGGGAAATATGGCAACAGCCCTTGCCACTCAGGGGACAGCATGGCAGGGGCTGGGAAAGAATGTTGTTGCCAAACGACAACACCCAGCTGGGCCCAGTGACTCACACTTGTGATCCCAGTGGTCTGAGCGGCTGAGGCAGGAGGATCACTTGAAGCCAGGAGTTTGAGAGCAGCCTGGGCAACACAGTGAGACTCTACAAAACAAAACAAAAAAAATTAGCCAGGCATGGTGGCTGGTGCCAATAAGCCCAGCTACTGGGGAGGCTGAGGCTAAGGCTGAGGCAGTGAGCCATGATCATGCCACCGCAGTCCAGCCTGGTGACAAATGAGACCCTGCCTCAAAAAAAAAAAAAGAGGAAGGTGAGCGCAGTGGCTCATGTCTGTAAATCCAGACACTTTGGGAGGCTGAGGTGGAGGTTCGAGACCAGCCTGGGCAACATAGCAAAACCATGTCTTTACACAAAATAAAAATGAGTCAGGTGTGGTGGCACATGCCATTGGTGCCAGCTACGTGAGAGGCTGAGGTGGGAAGATTGCTTGAGCCTGGGAGGTCCGAAGCTGCAGGGAGCCGTAACTCAGGCATCACACTCCAACCTGGCTGACAGAATGGGACCCTGTCTCCAAAACCAAAAGATTCCAGCTCGAAACATAATTGTGGGGTGGCGGCAAAAGCTCCTGACTGGCCTTGACTTTAGAGTGAATCAATGAATTAATTAAGGGCCTGCCTGTTAGTGAGTCTCCTCTGAAATTTAGCCCAGAAATTTCCTAACTCAGCAAGATGAAGCAGGAGGTAGAAGGAACTAAGGGGGCAACAAGCAGGAAGAAGGAATGTCCCCATGAGGGTGACATCTTCCCTGAGAGCCCCAGGACGACCAGCAGGAAGCCAGGCGGGGGGCAGGCAGGAGGACTCCAGAAAGCTCGGCCTGAGGGGAGGCCCGTGGGGGTGGTGGGGAGTGGTGCAGGGAAGGCAGAGGCTGAGCAGCAGGTGAGGTCCCCTGGGTTTTGGGGGCCAAGCCTGGGGCTCAGGGCGAGCAAGCATGAGTGGAGAAGCGGCTGCTGTGGTTGGGCTGGGGTGGACTCCCCACCTGCGTCGTCCAAACATTAGTGTGAGTGCACCCACACAAACACATACACAATCACACACAACATGTGAGCAATGGGTAGGACTGGTCTGGCCCCACTCAGTGCTGTCACCATTGGCCCCACAGCTGCCCACAGCCCTAGAGCTCTGGGCCCAGATTCCTGCCAGCCCCACCTGTCCAGGCCAAGGTAAGATGATGGAGCAAGGGGGTGCCAGGGCAGCAAAGCCCCCCACGTGCCCCTTTCCCACAGGGCCCAGGCTCCTGGCATCAGGAGGCTGAACCCAGGCCCTGGCCCAGACTGTGTGCTTCCAGCCTCCCCTCCTCTCGACACCAGAACAGAGCCTGGCCCCAGCTTCTGGGAAATATAGAAAAAAATGGGTGAATGATCCAGTGACAGGGTGTCTTGTTCCACACAAGACACAGTGAGCAGGGGTTGGGGGAGGGGCTCCTGGCTGCAGGAGGCACACCACACTCACCCAAATGGCATCTGTACTCAATACCGCACCCTTCCCTGGGGGACACCTGGTCCCAACCTGAGCTGCCTTTCTCAGGACCCGAGCCCCAGCCCGGCCCAGCCCAGCCACACCCTGCCACTCCCTTCAGCCAGTGTGGCTTCAGGTCAAGAGGCTAGGTAGGGTCAAGGTGGCAACAAGGGGAGAAGCTGGGACACAGTTCTCCCTGATTTAAACCCAGGCAGCCTGGAGTGCAGCTCATACTCCATACCCAGAATTCCTGCCTCGCCACTGTCCTGCTGCCCTCCAGACATGCTGGGGCCCTGCATGCTGCTGCTGCTGCTGCTGGGCCTGAGGCTACAGCTCTCCCTGGGCATCATCCCAGGTAACGAGGCTCCCCCAGCTGCCCCTACACACACACACACATACACAGGGCACCCCCCAGCCCAGGCTGACCTGATCTTTGCTCTCCCCCTGGCCAGTTGAGGAGGAGAACCCGGACTTCTGGAACCGCCAGGCAGCCGAGGCCCTGGGTGCCGCCAAGAAGCTGCAGCCTGCACAGACAGCCGCCAAGAACCTCATCATCTTCCTGGGCGACGGTGAGTGAGCCAGCCCTTCCAGCCCCGCAGCCCTCACAGCCCCAGTGCCCGGACCCTCAGTGGTTCCAGGACAGCCCTGGGGAGCAAGCCTCACACATTTCTGCTCCTTCAGGGATGGGGGTGTCTACGGTGACAGCTGCCAGGATCCTAAAGGGGCAGAAGAAGGACAAACTGGGGCCTGAGATCCCCCTGGCCATGGACCGCTTCCCATACGTGGCTCTGTCCAAGGTAAGGGCTGGGCCACTTCAGAGTTCTCCAAGCAGAGAAGGGGAATCCTGGCTATGGAGTGTGGTAGGAGGGAGGGACCCTAAACAGCTGGGGCTCCAGTAAGGAGTTAGAGGCAGTTGGAATCCCAGAGGACAGAGATCAGGGTCTGGGTCTCCGTGTCTGCCCCAGAGAAGAGCTCAGAGTGTCTCTGTCCCCAGACATACAATGTAGACAAACGTGCCAGACAGTGCAGCCACAGCCACGGCCTACCTGTGCGGGGTCAAGGGTAACTTCCAGACCATCGGCTTGAGTGCAGCCGCCTGCTTTAACCAGTGCAACACGACACGCGGCAACGAGGTCATCTCCGTGATGAATCGGGCCAAGAAAGCAGGTGAGCTGCGACCTGCTGCTGGGTCACGGCCAGGTCACAGACCTTGGTCACATATACTGACCTCTGACACCCTTAGGGAAGTCAGTGGGAGTGGTAACCACCACATGGGTGCAGCACGCCTCACCAGCCGGCGCCTACGCCCACACGGTGAACCGCAACTGGTACTCGGACGCCGACGTGCCTGCCTCGGCCCGCCAGGAGGGGTGCCAGGACATCGCCACGCAGCTCATCTCCAACATGGACATTGACGTGCGACCCCAGGGCCAAGGGCTGGGGCTGGGCAGAGAGTAGCAGGGAGGGGGCACCAGCTCAGACCCAGGCAACCAAAAGCCTTATCTGGGCCAGCAGGGTCTGGAGGTGGGGTTGGGGGCGTAGAAGGCGCAGCCCAGGCTGGGCCATTCCCACAGCCTTGGGGAGGGGAGTCAGGGGCTGTGCATGAGGAGGGGGCACGGGGCCAGCCAGGGCCCCAAATCCACCTGCCCCATCCTCTGTTCCCAGGTGATCCTAGGTGGAGGCCGAAAGTACATGTTTCCCATGGGGACCCCAGACCCTGAGTACCCAGATGACTACAGCCAAGGTGGGACCAGGCTGGACGGGAAGAATCTGGTGCAGGAATGGCTGGCGAAGCACCAGGTGATGGGGGCTGGCGGGTGCAGGGGGCACAGCAGGGGGAGGGCAGAGGTGTGGGGCTGGGGGCTGTGGGCTGAGGCCTGGCTCTCTCCCTCCCCACAGGGTGCCCGGTACGTGTGGAACCGCACTGAGCTCATGCAGGCTTCCCTGGACCCGTCTGTGACCCATCTCATGGGTAATGACCCCCTTCCTGCCCTGGCATCCCTCAGATGGCCTCAGATGGCACCTTCTGAGCCTGTGTGCACATCCGCCAGCACCCTCCCACCCCCAGCCTGCCAGTCACCACAGGACCCCTTGTCCCACAGGTCTCTTTGAGCCTGGAGACATGAAATACGAGATCCACCGAGACTCCACGCTGGACCCCTCCCTGATGGAGATGACAGAGGCTGCCCTGCGCCTGCTGAGCAGGAACCCCCGCGGCTTCTTCCTCTTCGTGGAGGGTGCGTGGTGGCCCCTGGGGAGTGGGGGTTGGGGGTTGGAGCAGGGCAGGCTCAGCATCTCCCCCCTCTGGCCTTCCTGCAGGTGGTCGCATCGACCATGGTCATCATGAAAGCAGGGCTTACCGGGCACTGACTGAGACGATCATGTTCGACGACGCCATTGAGAGGGCGGGCCAGCTCACCAGCGAGGAGGACACGCTGAGCCTCGTCACTGCTGACCACTCCCACGTCTTCTCCTTCGGAGGCTACCCCCTGCGAGGGAGCTCCATCTTCGGTAGGCCTGGGGAAAGTGACAGGTGCTGCTGCAGCAATTAAGTGGGTGAAATCTGAGCCTCAGTCTCCTCCTCTGTCAAATGGGAGTAATGCTGGCACCAGCCCTGTAGGGTCTCCTGAGGACTAAGCCCCTGACCAGGCAAAACGTGGCGGTGCCTAGCACGTGGGAGACACTCCACAGCTGTGTTCAGCTCAACCACAGGGACCCCTCTCTCTGCAGGGCTGGCCCCTGGCAAGGCCCGGGACAGGAAGGCCTACACGGTCCTCCTATACGGAAACGGTCCAGGCTATGTGCTCAAGGACGGCGCCCGGCCGGATGTTACCGAGAGCGAGAGCGGTGAGTGCCGCGGGGTGGCCCCCTGAGGGGGACCAGGGTGCCAAGGATGGGGGGCTGGCGGGAAGCGGTCACCTCTTGTCTGCCTGGAACTGAGCCCTCCTACTGAAAATGAACCCTCCAACCAGGGAGCCCCGAGTATCGGCAGCAGTCAGCAGTGCCCCTGGACGGAGAGACCCACGCAGGCGAGGACGTGGCGGTGTTCGCGCGCGGCCCGCAGGCGCACCTGGTTCACGGCGTGCAGGAGCAGACCTTCATAGCGCACGTCATGGCCTTCGCTGCCTGCCTGGAGCCCTACACCGCCTGCGACCTGGCGCCCCCCGCCGGCACCACCGACGCCGCGCACCCGGGGCCGTCCGGGGTCCCCGCTTCGCTGCCTCTGCTGGCCGGGACCCTGCTGCTGCTGGGGACGGCCACTGCTCCCTGAGTGTCCCGTCCCTGGGGCTCCTGCTTCCCCATCCCGGAGTTCTCCTGCTCCCCACCTCCTGTCGTCCTGCCCGGCCTCCAGCCCGAGTCGTCATCTCCGGAGTCCCTATACAGAGGTCCTGCCATGGAACCTTCCCCTCCCCGTGCGCTCTGGGGACTGAGCCCATGACACCAAACCTGCCCCTTGGCTGCTCTCAGACTCCCTGCCCCAACCCCAGGGACTGCAGGTTGTGCCCTGTGGCTGCCTGCACCCCAGGAAAGGAGGGGGCTCAGGCCATCCAGCCCCCACCTACAGCCCAGTGGGTACCAGGTAGGCTCCCTTCCTGGGGAAAAGAAGCACCCAGACCCCGCGCCCCGCTGATCTTTGCTTCAGTCCTTGAATCACTTGTGGGACTTGAGGACTCAGGATCTTCAGGACGCCTGGAGAAGGGTGGTTTCCTGCCACCCTGCTGGCCAAGGAGGCTCCTGGGGTGGGGATCACCAGGGGGATTTTGACACAGCCTTCGGCTGCCCCCCACTAAGCTAATTCCACACCCCTGTACCCCCCCAAGGGGCCCTCTGCCTCATGGCAAAGGCTTGCCCCAAATCACAACTTCTCAGATGTTCCATACCCCCAAATGCCAATTTCAGCACCCAACTGAGATCCGAGGAGCTCCTGGGAAGCCCTGGGTGCAGGACAGTGGTCGAGAGCCAAAGGTCCCTCCCCAGACATCTGGACACTGGGCATAGATTTCTCAAGAAGGAAGACTCCCCTGCCTCCCCAGGGCCTCTGCTCTCCTGGGAGACAAAGCAATAATAAAAGGAAGTGTTTGTAATCCCAGCACTTTGGGAGGCCGAGGTGGGCGGATCATGAGGTCAGGAGATGGAGACCATCCTGGCTAACACGGTGAAACCCCTTATCTATGCACCTGTAGTCCCAGCTACCCAGGAGGCTGAAGCAGGATAATCGCTTGAACCCGGGCGGCGGAGGTTGCAGTGAGCCGAGGTCATGCCACTGCACTGCAGCCTGGGCGACAGAGCAAGATTCTGCCTCAAAAATAAACAAATAAATTTTAAAAATAAATAAATAATAAAAGGAAGTGTTAGACAATGTAATGCCAGTACTACTTCCTAGGAGGAAAATCATGAGTGCCTTTGGGCACAGTGTCTGGAGGGGTGGATAACGCAGGCCAGGAGGGGCTGCTGAGGAGCAGATGATTGAGCAGGAGACCTAAACAGAGTGGGGCTTGAGCAAGGCAGAACAGCAGTGCCAAGGCCCTGGGGCAGCACCAGCAGGTGCCCTGGGAGGCCAAGGGCTGGATCAGAGGGTGGGTGGGTAGAGGAGTAAATCTGAGGGGTCAAGAGGGTGGGTAGTGTTGGGGAGTGTGAAGTCTGAGTAGAGGGATGTGGTTGGAGGTCTTTGAGGAGTGCTGTGACCCGCCCTGGGTGGAAAATAAGTATTCTGGCTGCTGCCAGAAGAAGGGTCTTGTCTTTTGGGTGGATGGTGGGGGTGGTAGAGGGTAGTAGGGAGAGGTGAGAACTGGGGAAGGAACTGACTCCAGGTGTTTCTGATCTCCGTCCGAAAGCATTCGGGAGCACCCATCCCAACACAGCCATGCTTGGTGAGTACCACACCTGCCCCAAAAGAACATTGAAAAGAATTTTTTTTTATTTGAGGCAGAGCCTCACTCTGTTGCCCAGGCTGGAGTGCAATGACCTTGTCTCAGCTCACTGCAACCTCTGCCTCCCAGGTTCAAGCCATTATCCTGCCTCACCCTCCCAAGTAGCCAGGGGTCAACAAGTGTGCACCACCATGCCTGGCTAGTTTTTGTATTTTTAGTAGAGACGGGGTTTCACCATATTGGCCAGGCAGGTCTCCAACTCCTGACCTCAGGTGATCCACCCGCCTTGGCCTCCCAAAGTTTGGGATTACAGGCGTGAGCCATGTGTCCAGCCGAAAAGAATTAAAGGTGAAATCAACCACATTTTCCAGCAAATTTTACACTATTACAAAAAATACAAAAATTAGCCAAGCCTCGTGGCCCATGCGTGTGGTCCCAGCTACTTAGGAGGCTGTGGTGGGAGGATCACCTGAAGTGAGGAGTTTGAGACCAGCCCAGCCAACATGGTGAAACTAAAACTGGTCTAAACTAAAACACGGTCTCTACTAAAACTACAAAAATTAGCCAGGCGTGGTGGTCGGCACCTGTAATCCCAGCTACTTGGGAGGTTGAGGTAGAAGAATTGATTGAACCTGGGAGGTTGCAGTGAATTGAGATCATACCACTGCACTCCAGCCTGTGCGACAGAGCCACTCTGTCTTAAGAAAAAAAAAAAAAAAGCAAGCATTTTGTGCTCACTAGAAATATTAGCATGATTGAATGCTTCCTTGCATATGAAAATTATTTTAACATTGTAAAACATCTATTTGGCAGGCATGGCGGCTCAACACCTGCAATCACAGCACTTTGGCAGGAAGAGCGGGTAGGATCGCTTGAGTTCAGGAGTTCGAGAATAGCCTGGGCAACATAGTGAGATCCCGTCTCTGCAAAAACAACAACTGAGTCCAGGGAGGTCGAGGCTGCAGTGAAAGAAGATTGCTCCACTGCACTCTAGCCTGGGCAACAGAGTAAGACCCTGTCTGGAAAAATATATACATGTATTTGAGGACCTGGCTCTCTCAGGACAGTTTTTTTCTTTTCTAATTCTAGGTTTTAGTGGCTGTCATAAAAATATGGGAGGTGAACAGAAGGTAGACACCATTAGCTGGCCTTACTAAATCATCATACTCATTGTTACATTCCATCCACCAAATATGCAAAAGTTTTGGTAAAATCCAGCTAGTATATTTCTATCTTCCCAGTTGTCAGTGGGTTAGAAAGTTCCTCTTTCTAACCAATGTGGAGGTGCTGCATGTTTAGGTTTTACATGAGCGCTCACACCCAAGGACTTCTATATTTTAAAAGTGAAGACGTTTTAAAAACAGATTATTCTGGCCAGGCGTTGTGGCTCATGCTTGTAATCCCAGCCTTTTGGGAGGCAGATCACTTGAGGTCAGAAGTTTGAGACCAGCCTGGCCATCATGGTGAAATCCTGTCTCTACTAAAAATACAAAAATTAGCCAGGTGTGGTGGCAGGCACTCGTAATCCTAGCTACTCAGGAGGCTGAGACAAGAGAACCGCTTGAATCCGGGAGGCAGAGGTTGCAGTGAGCCGAGATCGCACCATTGCACTCCAGCCTGGGTGACGAGAGTGAAACTCCATCCCAAGAAGAAGAAGAAGAAGGAAGAAGAAGAAGAAGAAGAGGAGGAGGAGGAGGAAGAGGAGGAGGAGGAGGAAGAGGAGGAGGAAGAAGAGGAAGAAGAAGAAGAAAAAGAAGAAGAAGAAGAGGAAAAAGATTATTCTGAAATTAGGTCATTATGTTCTCAAGCTTCCTTTTCCTGTGTAGGTATGAGTGTTTATGAGTCTAATACATTGTTTACCCGAAAATCAAGTGTCAAATAAATATTTTCAAACTTCTGCTCAAAAATTTGCCCTTTCCTTAGCATGAGTTTTGTTTTGTTCGAGACAGAGTTTCGCTCTTATTGCCCAGGCTGGAGTGCAATGGCGCGATCTCGGCTCACTGCAACATCTGCCTCCCGGGTTCAAGCAATTCTCCTGCCTCAGCCTCCTGAGTAGCTGCGATTACAGGCACCCACCACCACGCTCAGCTAAGTTTTGGTATTTTTAGTACCCAAAGTTGATGAGTCGACCTGCTCCACGCGTAATTTCAAGGTGGTCACGTTGGGGTCACCACTTGCAGCTTGTAGCTGCTGTGAACGCCAGAGAATGAAGTACTCAGACAATTCCAGCTGAGTGGGGCAGGCGGCAACTCCTCCGAGAGAGTGCCCCCCCAAATCCATCCGCCAAGTATTTATTGGAGGGCTTGTTAAACCACAAACATCCACCAGATGGGTTTTTGCCGTGGGGTCATGAGGCACATACGGCCTTGTAAAAGCACTCAGACCGCATTCCTAGGAGGCTGTTTTCAGCGCTCCTTATCACACATTCCACTCCTTGTCCTGTTTTCAGTGTCAAGGAGTTACATTCTCACGCACAAACAACGTACACACAGTGCCTCAGTATTTTTCCATGCCTCGAGCTCAAATGCCTTGTACATAAGTTTGAATATATCGTCGTGCACCCCCCACATCTCCCCCTTCTTTAATTCTTAGAGCTTGCTGGTTATCCAACGCAAAATAAGCTTCTATCCTTCTTCCCTGGTCATAGATGCTTCGGGTGGCAGCACAGAGCCATTTACAGAAGCCTAGCAATCAGATACAAAAAAGAATATAGCGGCCATCACCCTAGCAATCAGATACAAAAAAGAATATAGCGGCCATCACCCAAATGCGTATGTTTAACCCAGACAACCAAGTATTCGGGTTCAGTCATTGAAAGCCTTCTTGTAATTGCTGAAGGGTATTTGTTTGTAATTGCTGCGAGACCATTCTTCAAGTTGTTTCTTCAACTAGACCTCAAATGCTTTGTACATAAGCTTGAATATATTGCCGCGCACCCCACCCGCTCCCCACTGCCTGCCAGAGGGCTGGGAAATGGCTGCACCGCTGAACACCGCAGTTACCCCAGGGAAATTACTTATGACCTCCTCCCGCGCGCGGCCACTGTGCGCTCCCTCCCCTCCCCTGCTTTCCCTTCCTCTCCTCTCGCGCACCCTCCTCCCGCCCTCAGGGACCCCTGGGCAAGGCCACTGCGCCCCGGGTCTACGGCAGCTGGCGGGGCGCTCAGGGCGCGCACTCACACGGACGACGTAGCGCAAAGAGTTCCTGTCGTCCAGGCTGACCATAAGCGAGAAGAGCGCGGCGGCGCTGTACACGCCCTGCACTTTTTTTACAGCAGCCAGTTGAGGTCCCATCGCGCAGCAACCCCCGGGCGCTCCGCCGCGCCGCCCAGGTCCCAGCCCCCGCAGTCCTCGATGACCTCCAGCATGAGCAGCGGGTTCAGTCGTTCGATCTCGCGCATCTCGAGGCACAAGCGGAAGAAGGCGCGCACCTAGTGCTGGGCAGCGCCGCCGGGTCCACCCTTGGGCCGAGCCAGCAGGCGCCGCAGGCGCTCCTCGTTCTGCTAGCCGATGGCCGCGATGGTGCGGTAGGTGAGCTTGTCGTCGGGGATGGCATGGCGCCGCAGCCAGCCGCCGCAGGCGAGCGAGTAGAAGTCCTGGCATGGGTCGTCGATGCTGGCGTCCAGGTTGGCGGCCAAGAAGCGAGCGGCGCACGCGAAGTCTTGCGCTCAGGACAGCCTTCAGGACAGGCTCCGCCGCTGGCCGCGACCGGGCCCAGGTACTTGAGCACCAGCATAGCCGCCAGGATGGAGCAGAGGCCGGCTGCAAACACCAGCCCGACAGCAGGCTCAACTTGCGCCGCTTCCAGAGCTGCAGCCCGGCCTGGGCCCGGTGGCCTGCGGGCAGAAAGTCCCCGCAAGCCCCCCCCGCGCCGCAGTGACTCACATACTTGACCTCCTGGAACTCATCGTAGTGCGCCATCAGCGAATACCAGGACTCCATGGCGCCGAGACCGCCGGGGTGCAGCCCTGGGCCACCTGGGCTACGGGATGCGCGTGGCCGCCTGCCTCCTCGTGAGCCTCCGCGTGGCCCCTGGGGCCTCAGCTGCGGGAAGGACAGAGGCAGGCTAATGAGACGCCGCAGCCCGACGGGGTTCCGGGGCACAGCGAGGAGAGACACAGGCCTGGGTGCAGAGGCCCCAGCCGCGAGCCTCATTCACTGGGGAAACCAGGGACCAGGAGGGCTCGGCGGGGCCACCACCCCCGCGTGCACAGTGGAGTCTTCTCCCCTGTCCCCCTCCCTGCACACACGTGCGGATCCCTGGGTTGGGAGGGCCCTGATGGGAAGGGGGAGGAGCCAGGCACGGGGCCTGGCACGTAGTGGGCCTTCATTGAAAGGCTGTCCCTCTTCCCTTCGCCTTTCTGGTCCAGGACCTGCCCCAGCCAAGGCCGGGCAGAATAGGGGGGGAAGAAGCGGAGGCTGGAGTGAGGAGGTGCGGTCAGGAGCGCGTCTATGCTGCACTTTCAGCTTTCCGCGCTGGACACAGACAGAGGCTCCACAAAGCGGCCAAAGAACCAAACTTTGTCCTTGCGGAAGTCCGCAGGATCTACCACTCAACCCCGATCGCTGGCTCCTTCTACTCGGTGGCCCGACAGCCCACCCGCTCCTTCCCCAGGGGCGAGCGCCAACGCCCCAGGGTCGTGGATTCACAGCCCACCCCCTGGACGGCCCTGATGGAGACCGGCTCCGTCCCCCCACCCACCCCCATTCCCAGTCTGTGACCCCGACCCGAGCCACTCCCGGCTTCAATACGTTCTCCCCAGAACCCAAACTTGGGTGAAGTTTCACCTCCCGCGGGGCGCAAGCAGACGAAGCCGGGAGGCTCCGCGCAGCGGCCGCGATGGTGGCAACCGCTGCAGGGATTCGGCGCCATTTACCCCGCAGGTGCGCACCCGAGCAGGACCAGGCCTAGCGGGCCCGCTCGAAACCAGAGCCTGAGCCTGAGCAGAACTGCGTGGGCAGCCGCTGTCTCCCAGCGCCCACTGCCTTTTCTGCCGCCGAGCTGCCAGCCCGAGGGGTCCAGCCGTGTCGCAGGACCAGTAAGGGCAGCGGGTACTCCCGGGAGGGATCCCTTCGGATCCCGCGTCCCCATTACGAGCTGCCCACCAGCCGGATAGAGAGGGGCTGGAGCTACGCAGCTGGGGGCCGTCATGCCCCAGCCCACAGCCCTGGAGCACCGCCCGGGGAGGACTCCTCCTGAAGGATAAGGGGGCCCTGATGGAGTGCCTGGGCTGCCCGCACAGCGCCTGCGAACCGTCACCAGGGAGCTTCCTTGTCCTCCTGGGAACGCCTGTCCAGGAGGAGGTCTCCCCAGGGCGTCTGGGCTTCTGGTTGGCCTCGCTCACTTCCCCCAGTTCCTGACCCAGGGAGAGCAACGGAGAGCCCTGCCAGAAGAAGGCCTGGGGCTGCGAGTGCGGCCCCCATGGTACCAATGCACAGTTGACCCAGAGCACAGCAATTGCGGCCAATAGGAGGTGACTTGGGTTTAGCCTGTGACCACACAGTCCTGGTCACCCTGCACAGACTGCCAATAAAGACGGGTCCGAGGCCCAGCTCCTTGGCTCCCCTGCAGTGTCTCCAAAAGGGAAGCTGAGGCTGTGGGTGAGTGGGTGATGCCAGTGGTCCAGGCTCCAGTTCCACCTTGCACAAAGGCCTTCCTAACCTTTCATTGAAAAATATTTCTGCAAGGACATCTGCCCAGCAACCACCCGTCCATCCTCAGACTGGTGCCACGCATATCCTTGATCCTTGTAGCCAAGGATAAATATCTCAAAACAATCCTGTGATCCTCCTCCATTTTCCTTTAAAAACCTTTGTCTTCCTTCACCTCCCTAAATTCACACGTGCTTTCCTATGGCCTGCTTATTCCCAAGCAATACCTATTTCCAAAGAAAGTTCATTTTATTTTAGAGTCTTTCTGTATTTGTTATGCAGTGTCACATAGCGGAGCCAGAAGTGGGACCGAAGTGAATTCATCTTGGATGAATCAGAGTCTCCTGGAATCTAACGCAGTGTTGACTGAGCCCCCCGCAGACTGCCTTTCCAGGAGTTGCTTTTCTGTTCTGGTGAATCTCCTCAAATACCCAGACTCCCTCCCTTTGGTCAGTTCCTTTTTACTTTATCCTGGATGTGATTTGATTATAAGGCTCCCTTAAACAAAGGGCCTTGCATCCCTCCTGAGGGTATAAAGGTTGGGTTTCTCTCTTTCTTTTTTTTTTTTTTTTTTTGTTTCTTTGCTTTTGGCAAGCACTTTCTGGTGTAAAGAGCAGTGCCCTTCTGGTTTGAGGACTCTGAGTTCTAAAGAATTTATGTTCTGTCCATGAGGCAAGTCTTTCCTGGTGAATTCACTTTTGGTTCTGGATGCCTGACTGAATATTATGTTTGATGTGTACACGTTGGTTGAAATTTTGTGAGCATTCTGATTTGGGTTTGATATTGGTTTGGTTTCCCACGTCTTTAAATGATTTGGCTCATTTTTTTTTCTTGCTTGTTCCTGAACATCTTCTGATCATCTCACAGCAAAAATAAACATAAATAGTTTAGCACCATAGGAAATGTTAAAACACACATACACACGGTGAGGGTCGGCCCCTAGAGGTGGCTCCTGTCTGTAATCCCTGCACTTTGGGAGGCCGAGGTGAGAGAACGGCTTGAGCTAAGGAGTTGGAGACCAGCCTGGGCAACATGATGAAACCCCACCTCTACAAATAACACAAAAATTAGCTGGGTGTGGCAGCTCCCACCTGTAGTCCCAGCTATCAGGAGGCTGATGTGGGAGGATTGCTTGAGCCCAGGAGGTCGAGGCTACCATGACTTGTGGTCCTGCCACTGCACTAAAGCCTGTTTAACAGTGAGAATTGTCTCAAAAAATACATATATGGTGAGTGTGAGAAAGCCAACTGAAAGAACCCAGGGTGTCACCACCATCTAAAACACTGGTCCAGACTCCTGACAGTCCCTGACAGGGTTTATAGGATTTTCTTTGCTTCTCAGAGATGAAAAAGAAATGGAATGGCATTCTCAGACACTAAGGCATGCCAGATTTTCTGGGACTCCAGGCAGCTACATAGCTTTCCCTGTGCACATTTCAAAATCAATGGCCATCATTGGAATCATTTGAACTCCCCAAATTTGCTTTTTCCTAATACTGAATTTTAAAATTGCCAACTACAAAGTTAAATGGAGAGCCTTCTAAGTTGTCTACTTCTCTCTCTCTCTTTTCTGCCTACTTGGAATCTGCTGACATTTCTGCTGGCATTAAGATAAACTGATAATATCACACTCCAGCCAACATAAAAACCACTAAGGAAGGGGTCTTGAAGGGCTTTCAAATTAATGGCTCTATAAATTACAACAGCTCCATGGCAAACAACAACCTAGAGACCTTTTGGAAATGTAAATTCAGGTTTGCCTAACAGTTGCTTCGGGTGATGGAACAGTCCACGGAAGGATTGATATTAGAAAAGAACAGAATGAGAGAAATGTTTATAAATGTTAGGCGCCCAGATTAAACAGGTCAAAATCATGAGCTCAGAGCAATAATGAAAAGGATCTCTGTTTCTGGCATAAAAACTGCTTCTCTGCTACACAGGGGCCAGGAAGAGCTGAACGAACTGCTAAAATGCTTCCCACTGTCATGGAGCTGTCAAGCAACTGAGAGTGGCAAACAGAAGAGAAATTTGTTATTGGACTTTTCAAAACTGCTAGGAGATTTTGTTTCTTGTACAAAATCCAGCCAGTCCTAGCTAAAATTAAACAGTTAGTATTTAATCCCTAATCTCATTTGAAACTGAAAAAGGATAAAGGTGGGCTCAAAGAGATTAAAATAAAAACCAGAAAACTAAACTGCTTGCCAGGCGTGGTGGCTGATGCCTGTAACCCCAGCACTTTGGGAGGCCAAGGCACGTGGATCACTTGGCATCAAGAGTTCCAGACCAGCCTGACCAATATGGTGAAACCCTGTCTCTACTGAAAATACAAAATTAGCCAGGTGTGGTGGCGCACGCCTGTAATCCCAGCTACTTGATTGACTGAGGCAGGAGAATCGCTTGAATCTGGAGGCTGAGGTTGCAGTGAGCCGAGATCGAGCCATTGCACTCCAGCCTGGGCAACAAGAGCGAAACTCCATCTCAAAAAAAGAAAAGAAAAGAAAACTGTTTTACCCAAAGTTTTGGTTGCTGCCCTCATAAGATTGCTTATCAAGACTAATGACAATCTTTTTTTTTTTTTTGAGACGGAGTTTCTCTGTTGTCGCCCAGGCTGGAATGCAGTGGAGTGATCTCACCTCACTGCAACTTCCGCCTTCTGGGTTCAAGTGATTCTCCTGCCTCGGCCTCCCGAGTAGCTAGGATTACAGGTGCACACCACCACACCCGACTACTTTTTGTATTTTTAGTAGAGACAGGGTTTCAACATCATGACCAGGCTTGTCTCCAACTTCTGACCTCAGGTGATACGCCTGCCTCGGCCTCCCATAGTGCTGGGATTATAGGCATGAGCCATGGTGCCTGGCCCTGAAAATCTTAAAGTTTAGCTTTGGGACCTCTCCCATTTTCTCAGAAATCTCATTTGGATCCAACTGTGTTTTATAAACCTGTGAGTCCACATTACAATGTTTTGCTGTCTCATGACTACAATTCTAAAATGAAAGCTATAAGGTCTTATTTGTGTTTCTGTCTACGTATGTATGTTTTTGCATGTCGTATGTCATGTCTCCAAGTTGAAATCTGGCATAGTCAGCTAGACATCCCTTAAGAAATTCTATTCGGGGTGGCTGGACATGGTGGCTCATGCCTGTAATTCCAGCACTTTGGGAGGCTGAGGCAGGTGGATCAGCTGAGGTGAGGAGTTCGAGACAAGCCTGGGCCACATGGCAAAACCCCATTTTTACTAAAAATAAAAAAAATTAGCTGGGGCTGGTGGTGTGCACCTGTATTCCCAGCTACACAGGAGGCTGAGGCAGGAGAATCACTTGAACCGGTGGGGGCAGAGGCTGCAGTGAGCTGAGATCATGCCACTGCACTCCAGCCTGGGTGACAGAGCGAGACTCTGTCTTAAAAAAACAAAAAAAAGAAAAAAAAGATAAATTAAACTTGGTAAAATATATAGTGAGCAGGGCATGGTGGAGCATGCCTGTATTCCCAGCTACTCAGGGGGCTGAGGCAGGAGGATTACTTGAGACCAGGAGTTCGAGGCCAGCCTGAGCAACACAGCAATACCCCATCTCTAAAAAAAATATGTATGTAGGCCGGGTGCGGTGTCAAACGTCTTTAGTCCCACCACTTTGCGAGGTCAAGGTGGGTAGATTGCTTGAGCTCAGGAGTCCCAGACCAGCCTGCGCAACATGGCAAAACCCCATCTCTACAAAAAAAAAAAAAATACAAAAATTAGCTGGGCTTGGTGGCGTGTGCCTGTAGTCCCAGCTAGTGGGGAGGCTGAGGCAGGAGAATCACTTTAATTCGAGAAATAGAGGCTGCAGTGGGCTGTGATTGCACCACTGCGCTCCAGCCTGGGTGACAGAGCGAGACCTTATCTCAAATATATATATTATATATATATATAAAACATATATTATATAATATATATTACATATATTATATATACACAGATATATACACACACATATCTATGTATGTATATGCATACATGTATACACACATACATATATAAATACATGTATACATATATAACATAAAAATGAACCCAAATACCTTTTAGTTCACATGATCTAACTACATCTTTGATAAATAAGCTAGTTTTACATGTGTTGATAAAATAAAAATAAAATATATTTAGCATCTTCTTTTCTTTCTTTCTTTCTTGTTTTTAGACAGAGTCTTGCTCTGTCACCCAGGCTGGAGTGCAGTGGTGCAGTCTCGGCTCACTGCAACCTCCACCTCCTAGGTTCAAGCAATTTTCATGCCTCAGCCTCCTGAATAGATGGTACTACAGACATGCCTCACCACCCCTGGCTAATTGTTTTGTATTTTTAATAGAGAATGGGCCTTGCCATGTAGTCCAGGCTGGTCTCGAACTCCTGGCCTTAAGCGATCCGCCCGCCTCGGCCTCCCAGAGTGCTGGGATTACAGGCGTGAGCCACCGTGCACGGCCATCTTTAGCATTTGCAGTGTACATATTCCGCTGGGTTTGCGGGTCAGATGGGATCATATGTGTCTCTGCTAGATGCTTCAAGGTTATAAAACTTTAAACCCAACCTAAAAACAAAGTGATCTTTGTTTGTGGAGTTCTTTGATAAATAAAACTAATTTAGTATTGCTATTTTAATGAAAACAGCTCTGTCTTACAAGTTACTGGCAAAATATCTGTTTATTTAATTTTAAGATTCTTAGGTGAACATCTGAGAGTCACAGGCTACAAAAGTTGTGAACAGGAAAATAACCTGAAATGACGACTAGCTTTGTGTAATATCTCAGTATTCAAAATTAATGGGGATATAGTTGTTAAAAATATAAATTAGGTAACTGTAAATGGCATAAATGTCTATAAATAAGCTTTTCATAGAATTTGAGATTTGTTTGTTTGTTTGTTTGTTTTTTGGCAGATTCTCTCACTGTGGCCCAAGATGGAGTGCAGTAGTGCGATCTCGGCTCACCGCAACCTCAGCCTCCGGGTGCGAGTGATTCTCTTGACTCAGCCTGCCAAGTAGCTGGGACTACAGGCATGTGCCACCATGCACAGCCAATTTTAGGGTTTCACCATGTTGGCCAGGCTGGTCTCGAACTCCTGGTCTCAAGCAATCCTCCCCTCTTGGCCACCCAAAGTGCTGGGATTACAGGTGTGAGCCACCGCGTCCAGTCGGAATTTGAAATCTTTTTTTTTTTTTGAGATGGAGTTTCTCTCTTGTTGCCCAGGCTGGAGTGCAATGGCATGATCTTGGCTCACCAGAACCTCGGCCTCCTGAGTTCAAGGGATTTTCCTGCCTCAGCCTCCCAAGTTGGGATTACAGGCATGCACCACCAAGCCCAGCTAATTTTTGTATTTTTAGTAGAGATGGGGTTTCTCCACGTTGGTCAGGCTGGTCTCGAACTCCCGACCTCAGTTGATCGGCCCGCCTCGGCCTCCTAAAGTGTTGGAATTACAGGCAAGAGCCACTACACCCAGCCAGAATATGAAATCTTAAAGTCAGGTTATGTTACATTAAGTGACAGATACTCATTAAATATAGGGATCATTTCCAAATAAGATAAGACACAAAAACATAAATTGCCGAACATAAATATAAGTGTGTGGCTTCTTAAAATTTGATAGAACCACCAAATATATTGGGGTTGTACTGATACACATAAAACAGTGATGTTTCTAAAATTATAAATGGTTCTCATCTGTAAAATACTGATATGTGACGGTCAGTTGGCCAACATGGCGAAACCCTGTCTCTACTAAAAATACAAAAATTAGCTGGGTGTTGTGGCGGGTGCCCATAATCCCAGCTACTGGGGAAGCTGAGGCAGGAGAATCACTAGAACCCAAGAGGTGGAGATTGCAGTGAGCTGAGAGCATGCCATTGCACTCCAGCCTGGGTGACAAGAGCAAAACTCCATCTCAAAAAAAAAAAAGAAAAAAATATTTTTTTCTTTTGCTAGCTGGTTTTTCACTAGAAATTAAGGTTGCTAAGAGTTAAAAATTCTAATTAATCTATACAATTCTGTGGACCAAGTGTACCAAAAAAAAGATGCATTTTTGACAAGAAAAATTATTTAAAATGTGTAAAAACATGTTTTTGCTTTATTTGGTATTGTTGTATATTTAAAATTATTTGAACTTTTTATAAATTAAGAAAAATAGAGACAGGAGTCTGCTATGCTGTCCAGCCTGGTCTCGAATTCCTAGGTTCCAGTGATCCTTCTGCCACAGCCTCCCAAACTGTTGAGATTGCAGGTGTGGGCCACTGCACCTGGCCAAAATGTGTTCTTTATGGAAATAAAGGAATAATTGTGTCTAATTTGGAGATTATATAATGTTGTCTAAAAATATGGATGTATGAACTAAATAAAAACAAGACAGAAAGGAACCAATAAGTAGGAGAGAGATGTGAAGAATGTTACAGGTATGAAGATATATTTTTGGTAAAAACAGTTAAAAAAAAAAGAATTCGGAATGACAAAGGATCTTGTGTGGTAAATTTTCTGTCCTAAATAAAACAACTTATTAATTAAGAAAGGGGAAGTTTAGGTCAAAGCAGAGGCCTAAGCATGTCATGGAATTGCTAAGTCATGAAAGGTTTGTGAAGGATGAATTTGTGAAAGAAATTTTTGTATGTGATCAAGTTCGCTAAAATTAGAAGGAAATTATTTATGAGTCTTTCTAAGGATTGAGCTTTCATATTAAAACTACACTGAGGCTGGGCACGGTGGCTCATGCCTGTAATCCCAGGATTTAGGGAGGCCAAGGTGGGTGGATCACTTGAGGTCAAGAGCTGGAGACCAGCCTGGCCGACATGGTGAAACCCCATCTCTACTAAAAATACAAAAGTTAGCCAGGCATGATGGCACATGTCTGAAATCCCAGCTGCTCTGGAGGCTGAGGCAGGAGAATCGCTTGAATTTGAATCTGGGAGGCAGAGGTTTCAGTGAGCCAAGATTGTGCCACTGTACTCCAGCCTGGGCAACAGAGTGAGACTCCATCTCAAAAAAAAAAAAACCTACACTGATATTGTCCTCTTACGGCTCTAGAAGGAAAAAAAAAAAACAACAGGAGAAGAAAGAAAGAGAAAGAAAAAGAAAAAACAAAACTACTCTGATTAAAAAACCAAAAATTTGCGGCCGCATGTGGTGGTTCATGCCTATAATCATAGCATTTTGGGAGGCTGAGGCGGGCAGATACCTTGAGGTCAGGAGTTCGAGACTAGCCTGCTCAACATGGGGAAGCCCCGTCTCCATGAAAAATACAAAAATTAGCTGGGTGTGTTGGCGGGTGGCTGTAATCCCAGCTAGCTGGGAGGCTGAGGCACGAGAATTGCTTGAACGTGGGAGGCGGAAGTTGCAGTGAGCAGAGATGACACCACTGCACTCCAGCCTGGGTGACAGAGTGAGGGTCTTTCTCAAAAAAAAAAAAAACACCTAAAAATTTGGTCCCCTGTGTTAGTACAACAAAGTTTTCTTGAAGTATAGATCAGCTCTTAGAAAATCTAAAAGAGTTATTAATTTTTACTTCTGAAATATATTTCACATCTAAACTAAAGCTTTCTTTTCTTTTCTTTTTTCTGAGACAGGGTCTCGCTCTGTCATCCAGGTTACAGTGCAGTGGTGTGGTCTTGGCTCATTGCCACCTTGACCAACAGGGCTCAAGGGATTCTCCTGCCTCTGCCTCCTGAGTAGTTAGGACTACCACCTACTGTGCTAACTTTTTTGTGTGTGCCACCACAACTGGCTTTTTTATTTTTGTATAGACAAGGTCTATGAAAATTCCATCATTGGATAAAACTCTTAGAAATCTAATATTTCACCAGGGATTTCACTCCATGATTACATTGTATGTCACAGAAATAACCAAACTTCCTTGTCAATTGCTAATTACAATAAACTATCATCAGATTTTTTTTTTTTAATATAAGTAGAGGCTCTCTTTCTGTCACCCAGGCTAGAGTGCAGTGGCACAATCATAGCTCACGGCAGTCTTGAATTCCTGGGTTCAAGTGATGCTTCCGCCTCAGCCTCCCGATTAACTGGGACTTTAAGTGCATGTAACCATGCCTAGCTAATGTTTTTATTTTTTATTTTATTTTATTATTTTTATTTATTTATTTATTTTGAGACGGAGTCTCGCTCTGTCGCCCAGGCTAGAGTGCAGTGGGGCATCTCGGCTCACTGCCAGCTCTGCCTCCCTGGTTCACGCCATTCTCCTGCCTCAGTCTCCCGAGTAGCCGGGACTACAGGCACCCGCCACCACGCATGGCTAAGTTTTTGTATTTTTTTTAGTAGAGACAGGGATTCACCGTGTTAGCCAGGATGGTCTCAGTCTCCTGACCTCCTGATCCTCCCTCCTCGGCCTCCCAAAGTGCTGGGATTACAGGCATGAGCCACCGCACCCGGCCATGTTTTTATTTGTTATGCAGACGGGATCTTGCTATGTTGCCCAGGCTGGTCTGCATTTCCTGGTCTGAAGCTGTCCTCCCAAAGTTCTTTCCAAAGTTCTAGGATTGCAGGTGTGAACCTCCATGTCAGGTCTGAACTTCAATCATATTTTTAAGAATGGCTGTTCAAAGTCTCTGTCATCCACAGTGTTGTCCTTCCCTAAAAGCGTTTCCAATCAGATTCATGGTAAAGACGTTACCAAGTACTCTTAGGACAAGTTTCTGATAACTTTAAGATTAAAGGACTAGGCTTGCTCGGTGGCTCATGCCTGTAATCCCAACACTTTGGGAGGCCGAGGCGTGTGGATCACTTGAGGTCTTGAGGTCCGGAGTTCAAGACCAGCCTGGCCAACACGGTGAAACCCCGTCCCTACAAAAAAAAAAAAAAAAAAAAAAGACTTAGCTGGGCATGGTGGCAGGTGCCTGTAATCCAGCTACTCAGGAGGCTGAGGCAGGAGAATCGCTTGAACCTGGGAGGCAGAGGTTGCAGTGAGCCGAGATCACGCCACTGCACTCCAGCCCGGGTGATACAGCGAGACTCAGTCTCATTAAAAAAAAAAAAAAAATCAAAGGACTAAATAAAATGTTTTTCAGAACGCAAGTGAAAAAACATGAATTTGTGAAACAACTAATCAAGATCAGACAGAACAAAAATTAACGACCTGAAGTTAAGTAACCAGTGAAAATCTGCGCTTAAAACAGAAAGCTTAAACAGTGCTTAAATCAGTGTTTAAAACAGAGAGCTATGACCTAAAGAATAATTACAGAATTGAACACTGAAGAAACCACCACCCGGATCAAGAAATGGACTATAACCAGGATCTCCCCACCCCACCCCATACCTTCCCTGTTCATAATACCCATTCCTTGGTCACCAAAGGAAACTGAGTTTTGGGTTTGTTTGTTGGTTTTTGTTTGTTTATTTACAGACAGAGTCTTGTTCTCCCACCCAGGCTGGAGTGCGGTGGCAGGATTGTAATTCACTGCAGCCTCACACTCTGGCTCAAGTGAGCCTCCCAACTCAGCCTCGCAAGTAGCTGGGAGTACAGGCATGTGCCACCACACAAAGCTAATGTTTAAATGTTTTCTAGAGATAGAGTCTCCCTATGTTGATCAGGCTGGTTGCAAACCCCTGGGCTCAAGCAATCTTTCTTACCTTGGCCTCCCAAAGTGCTGAGATTACAGGTATGGGTCACTGCACCTGGTCTCCCTGAATTTTTTGATACTCATTTCCTCTTCATAGTTTTATCCCTCATATAGTTTAGTTTTGCCTAATTTCAACTTTATATACATAAAAGATATGTTGGATCCTATGTATTCTTTTGTGATTTGCATCTTTTGTCCAGCTTTATGTCTGTGAGATTCATTTAATCTGTTGCATATTACAACTGGTTATTTCCATTGCTGTATACGATTCCAATCATGAAACAACTGACTTTTTATCTTCTCTCTTTTTGTTTTTTTGAGACAGAGTCTCCCTCTGTCGCCCAGGCTGGAGTGCAGTGGCACGATCTCGACTCACTGCAACCTCTGCCTCCCAGGTTCAAGAGATTCTCCTGCCTCAGCCTCCTGAGTAGCTGGGATTACAGGTGTGCGCCACCACACCTAGCTAATTTTTATATTTTTAGTAGTGATGGGGTTTCACCACGTTGGTCAGGCTGGTCTCGAACTCCTGACCTCATGATCTGCCCGCCTCGGCCTCCCAAAGTGCTGGGATTACAGGCATGAGCCACCGTGCCCTGTGACATTTTATCTTTTCTGTTGTCAATCAACATTTGGGGCTGTTTCAATGTCTGGCTATTTAAACAATGCCACTTTGTACACGTTTGGTGCTTTCCTCCTGGACATGTGCCAAGTTTCTCCAGGACACTTACCCAGGACAGAATTGCTGTCTCGTGGGATGTGCACAGCTCAACATTCAGAACGCTGCTCCTATTGGTTCCTCCACTTCCTGCCAGCTCCCCAGGGATGGACTTTTAAATCTTGGCCAGTCTGGGATCTGGGACACCACCCCACCCAGTGTGGTCTCTTCTACATTGGTAGACACCTTTTCACACACATTTATTGATATTTCTTCTTTTTCTGTTTTTCTTTTCCTTCCTGAGACAGGGTACCCCTATGTCACCTGGGCTGCAATACAGTGGCTCAAACATGGCTCACTGCAGCCTCAATCTCCTGGGCTCAAGTGATTCTCCCACCTCACCCTCCAGAATAGCCAAGACGAAAGGTGTGCACTACCACACCTGAGTAATTTTTTAATTTTTTTGTAAAGACAGGGTCTCTCCATGTTGCCCAGCCTGGCCTCAAAGGATCCTCCAGCCTCATCCTCCCCAAGTGCTAGGATTACAGGCCTGAGTTAGGAAACCAGGGCGAATTGTAGCTGAGGATTGCTTAAGGTCATCATAAGAAGAGCATTGAAAGAAACTTCCCACTACACAGCTATCAGAACGGCTGAAATACAAAATATGACAACACCAGATGCTGGCAAGTATGCTGAAAAAGTCACTCAGCTTGCTGGTGGACACGTAATGGTACAGCCAATCTGCAAAACAAGCTGGTAGTTTCTCCAAAAACCACATATGCAACCAACATACAGCCCTGGCCATTTATCCAAGAGCAATGAAAACACATGTTCACTCATGTTCACCCATGAATGCTCATAGCAGCTTTATTTATAAAAGCCAAAACTGAAAGCTGCTCAAGCTTCCTTCAGCAGGTGGTTGGTTAAACACACTGTGGTGCTTCCATCCCGTGAAATAGTGCTCAGCACTACGGAGGAGCCAGCTACTGGCACACGCTTGGATGAAGCTCCAGGAAGTTACGTTAAGTGAAAAAAAACGCCCTTCCCAAGAGATCACACATTGTTTGTCTGCATTGATGTAACTTAGTTGAAATGACAAAAGATTAGAGACACAGGATGCATAGCAGATTTCCAGGGATTAGGGACAGGGGAAGAGGTGGAGGAAAGAGGTGACCTGGTTATCAAAGTGACCCTGTGGGGTTGGAGCTCTGCAGTATCTCAACTATGGTGCTGTTACACACAAACCTACTTGGGTGATAAAATTGTATACACACTCCCACACACATGCACACGAGTACAGGTAACACTGGGGAAATCTGAATAATAACTGTGGATTACGTCATTGAGGGAAACTAAGCAAAGTGCACAAGGCATTTGTCCTTCCTTCCTTCCTTCCTTCCTTCCTTCCTTCTTTCTTTCTTTCCTTCTTTCTTTTTTTTTATTGAGACAGAGCCATGCTGTGTAGCCCAGGCTGGAGTGCAGTGGCATGATATCGGCTCACTGCAACCTCTGCCTCCCGAGTTCAAGTGATTTTCCTGCTTCAGCCTCCTGAGTAGTGGGGAATTACAGGCTCGTGCCACCACACCCGCCTAATTTTTGTATTTTTAGTAGAGACAGGGTTTCACCATGCTGGTCAGGCTGGTCTCAGACTCCTGACCTCGCAATCCACCCGCCTCGTCCCAATGTGCTAGGATTACAGGTGTGAGCCACCACGCTTGGCCAAGGCCATTCTTTTATTATTTTTCTTCCTTTCTTTTTCTGTTTTTGAGATGTTTTCTCACTCAGTCACCCAGGTTGGAGCGCGGTGGTGCAATCTCGGTTCACTGCAACCTCTGCAGCCCAGGCTTAAACCAACCTTTCGCCTCTGCCTCAGGAGTAGCTGGTACCACAGGCGCACGCCACAATGCCTGGCTAATTTTTTATATTTTTTTATATAGTTGGGATTCTGCCATATTGCCCAGGCTGGTCTTCAACTCCTGAGCTCAGGTGATCCACCCACCTCGGCCTCCCAAAGTGCTGGGGTTACAGGCTTGAGCCACCATGCACAGCCTGCTTGTATTATTTCTTACTATTACATGTGAATCTACAGTTTGTCAAAAATTCCAAAAGGAAACTCGGGCCAGGCAGGGTGGCTCAGGCCTGTGATCTCAGCACTTTGGGAGGCCGAGGTGGGCAGATCACGACATCGGGAGTTTGAGACCAGCCTGGCCAACATTGTGAAACCCCGTTTCTACTAAAAATACAAAAATTAGCCAGGCATGGTGGTGCCCGCCTGTAATCCCAGCTACTCAGGAGGCTGAGGCAGGAGAATCACTTGAACCCAAGAGCCGGAGGTTGCAGTGAGCTGAGATCATGCCACTGCACTCCCGCCTGGGCAACTGAGTGAGACTCAGTGTCAAAAAAACAAAAACAAAAACAAATACGAAACTCGGCTGGGTGCGGTGGCCATTGTCTGTAATCCCATCAATTTGGGAGGCTGAGGCGGGCAGATCACATGAGGCCAGGAGTTTGAGACCAGCCTGGCCAGCATGGTAAAACCCCATCTCTACTAAAAATACAAAAATTAGCCGGGCATGGTGGTGGGAACCTGTAATCCCAGCTACTTGGGAGGCTGAGGCCGGAGACTCACTTGGACCTGGGACGTGGAGATTGCAGTGAGCCAAGATTGCGCCACTGCACTCCAGCCTTGGCAACAGAGTGAGACTCCATCTAAAACAAAGTAAATAAAAATTTAAAAAATTTAAAAGAAATTAGCCGGGCGTGGTGGTGCACACCTGTAACCCCACCTACTCGGGAGGCTGAGGTGGGAAAATCGTTTGAACCTGGGAGGCAGAGTGTGTGGAAGATGGCGCCACTGCACTCCAGCCAGGGCGAGAGAGTGAGACACCGTCTCAAAAAAAAAAAAAAAAAACGAACAAAATACAAAACAAAACAAAACAAAACCTCAGGATGGCTGGGAAAGCTCCTGACTGGCTTTGCCTTTGGAGTGAATCAATCAATCAATTAAGGGCGTGCCTGTTAGTGAGTCTCCTCTGACCTTTAGCCAAGAATGTTCCAAACTCAGCAAGATGAAGCAGGAGGTAGAGGGAACTAAGGGGGCAACAAGCAGGAGACAGGAAGGGCCCATGAGGGTGACATCTTCCCTGAGAGCCCCAGGACAACCAGCAGGAAGTCAGGCGGGTGCAGGCAGGAGGACCCAGGAAAGCTCGGCCTGAGGGAGGCCCTAGGCGTGGTGGGGAGTGGGGTAGGGCAGGCAGAGGCTGGGCAGCAGGTGAGGTCCCCTGGATTCTGGGGGCCAAGCCTGGGGCTTGAGGTAAACAGGCCTGAGTGGAGAAGGGGCTGCTGTGGTTGGGCTGGGGTGGGTGGAGCTGGAGGAGCCTTTTCTTCTTGGACCAAATTTTGAATTGTGCTACATAACATGGTACATCAGATTTACCTTCTTCACCATTTTCAAGTGTTCAGTACACACACATTGTTGTGCAGCTGATTTCCAGAACGTTCTCATCCTGCAACCCTGAAGTTCTGTCCCTATTAAACTCCAACTCCAACCCTAACCCGAACCCTACCCTAACCCTAATCCATTGCCCCCTCCCCCAATCCCAGGTAACCTCCATTCCACTTCTGTCTTTATGAATTTGACTCCTCTAGGGACCTCAGAGAAGTGTGTTCATGTGCCTTTGCCCTTTTTGTTATTGTTTTTAAGAATCTTATTTTACAGGAGACAGTATTTGTCCTTCTGCGACTTTCATATTTCACTAGGTGTAATGTCCTAACCGTTCATTCACGTTGTAACAGAGTCTTCTCCAGGGCCTCCTTCAAGGCTGCACGATATTTCGTTGGGTGGATGACCCCATTTGGTTTCTTCTACCTTTTGGGTATATATATATGCACATATATAACCCAGGCTGGCCTGGAACTCATGAGCTCAAACAATTCTCTGACTTGGCCTCCCAAAGACTGGGATTACAGGTGTGAACCACCACGCCCAGCCATCCTTTTGGTTATTCTGGTTTTCAAATTTTTTCCAAATTTTATTAAGACTGTGATAAACCAGCCAGGCATGGTGGCTCATGGCTGTAATCCCAGCACTTTGGGAGGCCAAGGCGGGCAGATGCCTTGAGGTCAGGAGTTCAAGACCAGCCTGGCCAACATGATGAAACCCTGTCTCTATTAAAAATACAAAAAATTAGCTGGGTGTGGTGGCTTGCACCTGTAGTCCCAGCTACTTGGGAGGCTGAGGCAGGAGCATCACTTGAACCTGGGAGGCAGAGGTTACAGTGAGCCGAGATCACACCACTGCACTCCAGCTTGGGTGACAGAGTGAAACACTGAAAAAATGTTTTTCGAAAATGAAAAAAAAAAAAATACTGTTATAAACCCTTGGATTGAAAAAGTTTATAATGATAACTTCTACAATGTAAAAAATCAAAAAGTAAAAAGAGTTAAAAAATAAAAATAAATAAAATTATCAATGAACCCTAATCAGAATAAATATAAAGTTGAAAAACACACTAAACAAATCACTATATTATTCAGGAAAACATGCATATGTGGTAAAAAGCAATCAACAGCAAAGTCAAGATTAACCAAAATACAGGATAGTCATTACGTCTGCGGAGAAAGGTGGGAGACTCAAAGGCTTTAAATCTTTTTCTCAAAAAGATTTATCCCTACAGAGTAAATAAGGGTTTATTTTTGTTATTCATCTTTAAATGCAACAGATGGAAAATATTTTTTTGCATGACCACAACAAATGGAAAATATATTAATGAAGTTCAGTCACTCTTCTGTTTTACTCATAATAACAGAAGCCAGAAACCTGGGAGTTACCTTTGACCACTCCCTCACCAACCAAGTCCAATTAATTTTCACTTCTAATCACACCTATAATACCAGCACTTCGACTGGCGGAGGCGGGCAGATCACTTGAGACCAGGAGTTTGAGACCAGCCTGGCCTTGATGGTGAAACCCCATCTCTACTAAAAACACAAAAATTAGCCAGGCATAGTGGCTCATGCCTGTAATCCCAGCTACTCAAGAGGCTCAGGCAGAACTGCTTGAATCCCGGAAGCGGAAGTTGCTGTGAGCCGGGATCACACCATTGCACTCCAGCCAGGGTAACAGACCAAGACTCAGTCTCAAAAAAAAAAAAAAAAAAAGGATCACTTTCTATTCTTCCCCACCCACAACACCAAACCCTGGCCCCAGCCACTTTGATTCTCACCAGGAACCCAAATCCCTCCCTCTTCCTTAACACCCCCGCTCTAATCCAATCTCCACACAGCAGCCAAAGCCAACACTTTAAACATGATTAACTCTGTCTGTCTTCAACTTGAATCTCCCTCACTACCCTCCTTTTCTATCAGAAGCAACAGAGAGACAAGTAAATTGCCCAAGGCCACACAGCAGGACATGGCAGAGACAGGATTCAGAATCTACTGGTTTTGACAGTCGACATGTCTCATCCACCCACTATCCCATTTTGGGTGATCCCAGAAAAGGGTCAGCCACTGCCCTAACACAGGGTAATCTCAGACAAGGACAGAGGATTTCTCCTCCAATCACCACTTCCCTTCCTTTATCAGCCTAACTCCTAGTTATCCCTAATTCTCAACTCAAACCACACTTTCTCTTCTTTTTTTTTTTTTTTTTTTTTTTTTGAGACAGGGTCTTGCTCTGTCGGCCAAGCTCGAGTGCAGTGGCGCGATCTTGGCTCACTGCAAGCTCCACCTCCGGGTTCACGCCATTCTCCTGCCTCAGCCTCCCGAGTAGCTGGGACCACAGGTGCCTGCCACCACGCCCGGCTAATTTTTTGTATTTTTAGTAGAGACAGGGTTTCACCGTGTTAGCCAGGATGGTCTCGATCTCCTGGCCTTGTGATCCACCCGCCTCGGCCTCCCAAAGTGCTGGGGTTACAGGCGTGAACCACTGGGCCTGGCCTTCAAACCACATTTTCTAGGAAAGGCCTTCCTAGGCCCCTTGTCCTATTCCAGCAACTCCCCACATGGCCAGCACTTTGTACATCTCTAAAAACATTCCTCTTCCACTAGATTGTGCCCTCCACAAGGGCAGAGGTCTGTTTTGCCCACGATTGTGGCACATGTCACACACCCTTGAGCACTCTGGTTCCTCTCCAAATCCATTTCTCCTGAATGTGGGCCCAGATTGGTGGCTCAAGTCTGGAACCCTAGCAGTGTTGTAGGATCGCTTGAGCCCAAGAGTGCAAGACCAGCATGGGTAACAGAAGGAGATCCTGACTCTACACAAATTTTTGAAAATCAGCTTCACATAATGGAAGATACACGGGAGGCTGATGTGGGAGGATCGCTTGAGCCTAGGAGGTGTGGCGTGAATGCACCACTGCACTCCAACTTGGGTGACAGAGCCACACCCTGTCCCAAAAAAAAAAAATAAATAATAATGATAAAACAGAAAGAAAAAAAATGATGGCAAGATATCTGAACTGCAGAAATACTTTTTAACTCAGCCTGAGGCTATCAAAACATCTGATCCCCATGTGAAAGGCTACGGTTCTGGGCATGCTCAGGGCCCATGGAAAACAGAGTCCGCCCAGGCACCTTCTGTCTGTGCAAGCCAATAGGTGTCACAATCAAGTGCACAAGCTGCTCTGGAAGACCCAGCCCAGGCCTGTCTGGCCGAGGGCACTGGACTCTCCCCCACCGCATCGTCCAAACATTAGTGCGAGTGCACCCACACAAACACATACACAATCAAACACAACATGTAAGCAATGGGCAGGACTGGCCCAGCCCCACTCAGTGTTGTCACCATTGGCCCCACAGATGCCCACAGCCCTGGAGCTCTGGGCCTAGATTCCTGCCAGCCCCACCTGTCCAGGCCAAGGCCAGATGTTGGAGCAACGGGGTGCCAGAGCAGCAAAGCCCCCCATGTGCCCCTTTCTCACCGGGCCCAGGCTCCTGGCATCAGAAAGCTGAACCCAGTATCTGGCCCAGGCTGTGTACTTCCAGCCTCCCCTCCTCTCGACACCAGAATAGAGCCTGGCCCCCAGCTCCCAGGAAATACAGAAAAAAAAATGGTGGATGAACGAGTGACAGGGTGTCTTGTTCCACACAAGACACAGTGAGCAGGGGTTGGGGGAGGGGCTCCTGGCGGCAGGATGCACACTGCACTATACCCAAAATCCCACCCTTCCCTGGGGGACACCTGGTCCCACCCTAAGCTGCCTTTCTCAGGACCCCAGCCCCAGCCCAGCCCAGCCACACCCTGCCACTCCCTTCAGCCAGTGTGGCTTCAGGTCAAGAGGCTGGGCGGGGTCAAGGTGGTAACAAGGGGAGGGGCCAGGACACAGTTTTCCCTGATTTAAACCCAGGCAGCCTGGAGTGCAGCTCATACTCCATACCTGCGATTTCCGCCTCGCAGCTCTCCGACTGCTTCCAGACATGCAGGGGCCCTGGGTGCTGCTCCTGCTGGGCCTGAGGCTCCAGCTCTCCCTGGGCATCATCCCAGGTAATGAGGCTCCCCCAGCTGCCCCTACACACACACACACAGGGCACCCCCCAGCCCAGGCTGACCTGATCTTTGCTCTCCCCTTGGCCAGTTGAGGAGGAGAACCCGGACTTCTGGAACCGCCAGGCAGCCGAGGCCCTGGGTGCCGCCAAGAAGCTGCAGCCTGCACAGACAGCCGCCAAGAACCTCATCATTTTCCTGGGTGACGGTGAGTGAGCCAGCCCTTCCAGTCCCGCAGCCCTCACAGCCCCGCCGCCCGGACCCTCAGTGGTTCCAGGACAGCCCTGGGGAGCAAGCCTCACACACTTCTGCTCCTTCAGGGATGGGGGTGTCTACGGTGACAGCTGCCAGGATCCTAAAAGGGCAGAAGAAAGACAAACTGGGGCCTGAGACCTTCCTGGCCATGGACCGCTTCCCATACGTGGCTCTGTCCAAGGTAAGTGCTGGGCTACCTTAGAGTCGTCCAAGCAGAGAAGGGGAATCCTGGCTATGGAGTGTGGTAGGAGGGAGGGACCCTAAACAGCTGGGGCTCCAGTAAGGAGCTGGAGGCAGTTGGAATCCCAGAGGACAGAGATCAGGGTCTGTTTGTCTGCCCCAGAGAAGAGCTCAGAGTGTCTCTGTCCCCAGACATACAGTGTAGACAAGCATGTGCCAGACAGTGGAGCCACAGCCACGGCCTACCTGTGCGGGGTCAAGGGCAACTTCCAGACCATCGGCTTGAGTGCAGCCGCCCGCTTTAACCAGTGCAACACGACACGCGGCAACGAGGTCATCTCCGTGATGAATCGGGCCAAGAAAGCAGGTGAGCTGGGGCCCGCTGTGGGGTCAGGGCCAGGTGACAGACCTCCATCGCATATCCTGACCTCTATCACCCTCAGGAAAGTCAGTGGGAGTGGTAACCACCACACGGGTGCAGCATGCCTCGCCAGCCGGCGCCTACGCCCACACGGTGAACCGCAACTGGTACTCGGACGCCGACGTGCCTGCCTCGGCCCGCCAGGAGGGGTGCCAGGACATCGCCACGCAGCTCATCTCCAACATGGACATTGACGTGCGACCCCAGGGCCAAGGGCTGGGGCTGGGAAGACAGTAGCAGGGAGGGGGCACCAGCTCAGACCCAGGCAACCAAAAGTCTTATCTGGGCCAGCAGGGTCTGGAGGTGGGGTTGGGGGCATAGAAGGCGCAGCCCAGGCTGGGCCATTCCCACAGCCTTGGGGAGGGGAGTCAGGGGCTGTGCATGAGGAGGGGGCACGGGGCCAGCCAGGGCCCCAAATCCACCTGCCCCATCCTCTGTTCCCAGGTGATCCTAGGTGGAGGCCGAAAGTACATGTTTCCCATGGGGACCCCAGACCCTGAGTACCCAGATGACTACAGCCAAGGTGGGACCAGGCTGGACGGGAAGAATCTGGTGCAGGAATGGCTGGCAAAGCACCAGGTGATGGGGGCTGGTGGGTGTGCTGGGCACAGCAGGGGGAGGGCAGAGGTGTGGGGCTCGGGACTGTGGGCTGAGGCCTGGCTCTCTCCCTCCCCGCAGGGTGCCCGGTACGTGTGGAACCACACTGAGCTCATGCAGGCTTCCCTGGACCCGTCTGTGACCCATCTCATGGGTAATGACCCCCTTCCTGCCCTGGCATCCCTCAGATGGCCTCAGATGGCACCTTCTGAGCCTGTGTGCACATCCGCCAGCACCCTCCCACCCCCAGCCTGCCAGTCACCACAGGACCCCTTGTCCCACAGGTCTCTTTGAGCCTGGAGACATGAAATACGAGATCTACCGAGACTCCACGCTGGACCCCTCCCTGATGGAGATGACAGAGGCTGCCCTGCGCCTGCTGAGCAGGAACCCCCGCGGCTTCTTCCTCTTCGTGGAGGGTGCGTGGTGGCCCCTGGGGAGTGGGGGTTGGGGGTTGGAGCAGGGCAGGCTCAGCATCTCCCCCCTCTGGCCTTCCTGCAGGTGGTCGCATCGACCATGGTCATCATGAAAGCAGGGCTTACCGGGCACTGACTGAGACGATCATGTTCGACGACGCCATTGAGAGGGCGGGCCAGCTCACCAGCGAGGAGGACACGCTGACCCTCATCACCGCTGACCACTCCCACGTCTTCTCCTTCGGAGGCTACCCCCTGCGAGGGAGCTCCATCTTCGGTAGGCCTGGGGAAAGTGACAGGTGCTCCTGCAGCAATTAAGTGGGTGAAATCTGAGCCTCAGTCTCCTCCTCTGTCAAATGGGAGTAATGCTGGCACCAGCCCTGTAGGGTCTCCTGAGGACTAAGCCCCTGACCAGGCAAAACGTGGCGGTGCCTAGCACGTGGGAGACACTCCACAGCTGTGTTCAGCTCAACCACAGGGACCCCTCTCTCTGCAGGGCTGGCCCCTGGCAAGGCCCGGGACAGGAAGGCCTACACGGTCCTCCTATACGGAAACGGTCCAGGCTATGTGCTCAAGGACGGCGCCCGGCCGGATGTTACCGAGAGCGAGAGCGGTGAGTGCCGCGGGGTGGTCCCCTGAGGGGGACCAGGGTGCCAAGGATGGGGGGCTGGCGGGAAGGGGTCACCTCTTGTCTGCCTGGAACTGAACCCTCCTACTGAAAATGAACCCTCCAACCAGGGAGCCCCGAGTATCGGCAGCAGTCAGCAGTGCCCCTGGACGGAGAGACCCACGCAGGCGAGGACGTGGCGGTGTTCGCGCGCGGCCCGCAGGCGCACCTGGTTCACGGCGTGCAGGAGCAGACCTTCATAGCGCACGTCATGGCCTTCGCTGCCTGCCTGGAGCCCTACACCGCCTGCGACCTGGCGCCCCCCGCCGGCACCACCGACGCCGCGCACCCGGGGCCGTCCGTGGTCCCCGGGCTGCTTCCTCTGCTGGCAGGGACCTTGCTGCTGCTGGGGACGGCCACTGCTCCCTGAGTGTCCCGTCCCTGGGGCTCCTGCTTCGCCATCCCGGAGTTCCCCTGCTCCCCACCTCCAGTCGTCCTGCCCGGCCTCCACCCCGAGCTGTCACCCCCGGAGTCGCCACACAGACGTCCTGCCATGGAACCTTCCCCTCCCGGTGCACCCTGGGAACTGAGCCCTTTGCTCTATCTTGCTCTTCAAATTTTGGCTCCAACTCCAGGGACTGGGGATTTGTGCCTGGCAGCTGCCTGCATTTCAGGAAAAGAGGAGGCTCAGACCATCCAGCCCCCGCCCATATCCTGAGGTGGATCAGGCAGGCTCTCTCCCCGGGGACATGAGGCACCCAGACCTAGGACCCCCTGCGCCTTTTTTAGCTTCAGTCATGGCAGCACCTGAGGGACACAAGGACTCGGGTGCATCAGGACGCCTGGAGAAGCGTGGCTTCCTGCCGCCCTGCAACCCACCCTCCCAGCCAAGGAGGCTGCTGTGGCGGGGATCCCCAGGGGGGCTTTGACACAGTCCTCTGCTGTCCCTCCACTGGGCTAATTCTACACCCCTGCGCCCCTCCTAGGGGCCCATGAGTCAGAGAGGCTTGCCCCAAGTCACAGCCACTCAGATGCTCGAAGCCCCCTGAGGTCGATTCCAGCACCCACCTGAGTTCCGAGGAGCACCTGGGAAGCTCTGGGTGCAGGATAGCAGCCCAGAGTCCATGGCCCCACCTAGGCCATCTGGGTGCTGGGCATGGATTTCTCAGCAAGGAAGACTCATTACCTTCCCTCCTCGGGCCTCCATTCTTCTGGGAAACACAAAGCAATAATAAAAGGAAGTGTTAGACAATGTAATGCCAGTACTACTTCCTAGGATAAAAATCATGAGTGAATGTGGACACAGTGGCTGGAGGGGTGGATAACACAGGCCAGGAGGGGCTGCTGAGGAGCAGATGACTGAGCAGGAGACCTGAGCAGAGTCGGGGCTTGAGCAAGGTGGCACAGCAGTACAAAGGCCCTGGGGCAGCGTCAGCAGGCTGTCTGGGAGGCCAGGGGCTGGATCAGAGGGTGGGTAGATGGGGGAAAGCTTGAGGGGTCAGGAGGGTGGGGGACATGGGGGACCGTGAAGTCTAGGTAGAGGGGTGTGGTTGGAGGTCTTTGAGGAGGGCTGTGACCTGCCCTGGCTGGGAAATGAGCACTCTGGCTGCTGCCAGGAGAAGGGTCTGGTCTTTTGGATAGAAGGTGGGGGTGGTAGAGGGTAGAGGGTAGAGGTGAGAGCTGGGGAAGGAGCTGACTCCAGGTGTTTCTGACCTCCCTCCTAAAGCATTCTGGAGCACCCATCCCAATACAGCCATACTTAGTATCACACTTGCCCCAAGAGAACATTGAAAAGAATTAAATGAAGGTGAAATCAACCACATTTTCCAGGAAAGTTTACACTATTACAGATTTATTTGTACATTTACAACGGTACAAGGAGCACTTTGTCAACATGGTGAAATTCTGTCTCTACAAAACATACAAAAATTAGCCAAGCTTGGTTGCCCATGTCTGTGGTCCCAGCTACTCAGGAGGCTGAGGTGGGAGGATTGTCTGGGGCCTGGGAGGGTGGAGGCTGCAGTGAGGTGCGATCACGTCACTACACTTCAGCCTGGGTGACAGAGCAAGGCCCTGTCTCAAGAAGAAAACAAAACAAAAAGACTTTGTACTCACTAGAAATACTAGAATGATTGAATACTTCTTTATGAAAATTGAATTAACATTGTAAGACGTCTATTTGCCAGGCATGGTGGTTCAATGCCTGCAATCCCAGCACTTTGGGAGGAAAAGAGGTTAGGATTGCTTGAGTTCAGGAGTTGCAGACCATCCTGGGCAAATGGTGAGACCTCACCTCTACACAGTTTTGTTTAGTGTTGAGGCAGAGTCTCACTCTGTCTCCCAGGCTGAAGTGCAGTGGCGGGATCTAGGCTCACTGCAAACTCCACCTCCTGGATTCAAGTGAATCTCCCGCCCCAGCCTCCCATGTAGCTGGGATTACAGGCGCCTGCCACCATGCCAGGCAAATTTTCGAATTTTTAGTAGAGATGGGGTTTCACTATGTTGGCCAGGCTGGTCTCAATCCTGACCTTAAACGATCCGCTCGCCTTGGCCTCAGAAAGTGCTGAGATTACAGGCATGAGCCGCCATGCCTAGCCCCAGATTTTAAAAAAATTTAGCCAGGCCAGGTGGCACGTGCCTGTCGTCCCAACTACTTGGGAGGCTGAGGCGGGAGGATCACCTGAGCCCAGGGTAGTTGAGGCTGCAGTGAGCTGAGATTTTGCCACTGCACTCCAGTCTGAGTGACAGACCAAGACCCTGTCTCAAAACAAAACAAAACAAAACATGTATTTGAGAACCTGGGTTTCAGGACAGTTTTTTCAATTCTGGGTTTCAGTGGCTGTCACAAAAATATGGGAGGTGAACAGAAGATAGACTCAAATAGCTGGCCTTACTAAATTATCATACTCATTGTTAAATTCCATCCATCAAATATGCAAAGGTTTCTGGTAAAATCCAGCTAGTGTATTTCTATCTTCCCAGCTGTCAGTCAGTTCCTCTTTCTAACCTATGTGGAGGTGCTGCATGATTATATTTTACATGAGCGCTCACACCCACAGACTTCTATTATTTAAAACTGGACAAATTTTAAAATAGATTGTTCTGCTATTAGATTATTCTGTTGTCTAGGTTTTTTGTTTTTTGTTTTATGTTTTTGTTTTTCATGTGTAGGTATAAGGGCTTATCAGTCAGCTATGTTATTGACCACAAAATCAAGTGTCATGAAAATATTTTCAAACTTCTATTCAAAAATATGCACTTTCCTTAGCATGAGTTTTCATTGAAAGATAATTACCTTCTCATTTTGTCATTGAAATGACATCTTTACCTGAAGGACATACAGGAAGTATATTTATATTCTCAATCTTTTCATGGTACGCCTAAAATGGAGAGCTTTTCAGTTCAAAGTCAGCAAACTGGATTGTAAGAAGGAGGGAGGGAGAGTTAGGAAGAAAGAGAGGGAGAACTCAGGACAGGTGGGTTCAGTACTTTGTCATTCTGCGACTCATTCTATGTGGCCAGAAAGTTTCCACCCACTCCCCTTACCAAGTATCTTAAAGTTTCTATTTATGTTTAAGTTTCTATTATGCAGCTATCTAAACTTTACAAAATCAACCCCACTGCCTTCTGCAACATCTCATGTACATGCTGGGCTTCTTTCCTGCGCTGATTAGACGGGGGGTGAACCCATGAGTGAGGGGTAAGGGTGAACCTACCTCTGCACGCTGATTTGTATCCGGAATGCTTTTTTTGAAAAAACCCTTCCTGAGTAGCTATTCCATCTGTGGTTGCATTTCCACCATTTCCTCATAACATTGTTTTTATTTAAAAAGGAATTTACTGTTGGCAATATATCTTGTCTGCTATATCTACCTTTTAGTGGGACATGAAAAAAAATGAAAGAAGTGGTTTGTGTATTTCCTTGAGGTCAGGAGTTCGAGACTAGCCTGCTCAACATGGGGAAGCCCCGTCTCCACGAAAAATACAAAAATTAGCTGGGTGTGTTGGCGGGTGGCTGTAATCCCAGCTAGCTGGGAGGCTGAGGCAGGAGAATTGCTTGAACGTGGGAGGCGGAAGTTGCAGTGAGCAGAGATGACGCCACTGCACTCCAGCCTGAGTGACAGAGTGAGGGTCTTTCTCAAAAAAAAAAAAAACACCTAAAAATTTGGTCCCCTGTGTTAGTACAACAAAGTTTTCTTGAAGTATAGATCAGCTCTTAGAAAATCTAAAAGAGTTATTAATTTTTACTTCTGAAATATATTTCACATCTAAACTAAAGCTTTCTTTTCTTTTCTTTTTTCTGAGACAGGGTCTCGCTCTGTCATCCAGGTTACAGTGCAGTGGTGTGGTCTTGGCTCATTGCCACCTTGACCAACAGGGCTCAAGGGATTCTCCTGCCTCTGCCTCCTGAGTAGTTAGGACTACCACCTACTGTGCTAACTTTTTTGTGTGTGCCACCACAACTGGCTTTTTTATTTTTGTATAGACAAGGTCTATGAAAATTCCATCATTGGATAAAACTCTTAGAAATCTAATATTTCACCAGGGATTTCACTCCATGATTACCTTGTATGTCACAGAAATAACCAAACTTCCTTGTCAATTGCTAATTACAATAAACTATCATCAGATTTTTTTTTTTTAATATAAGTAGAGGCTCTCTTTCTGTCACCCAGGCTAGAGTGCAGTGGCACAATCATAGCTCACGGCAGTCTTGAATTCCTGGGTTCAAGTGATGCTTCCGCCTCAGCCTCCCGATTAACTGGGACTTTAAGTGCATGTAACCATGCCTAGCTAATGTTTTTATTTTTTATTTTATTTTATTATTTTTATTTATTTATTTATTTATTTTGAGACGGAGTCTCGCTCTGTCGCCCAGGCTAGAGTGCAGTGGGGCATCTCGGCTCACTGCCAGCTCTGCCTCCCTGGTTCACGCCATTCTCCTGCCTCAGTCTCCCGAGTAGCCGGGACTACAGGCACCCGCCACCACGCATGGCTAAGTTTTTGTATTTTTTTTAGTAGAGACGGGGTTTCACCGTGTTAGCCAGGATGGTCTCAGTCTCCTGACCTCCTGATCCTCCCTCCTCGGCCTCCCAAAGTGCTGGGATTACAGGCATGAGCCACCGCACCCGGCCATGTTTTTATTTGTTATGCAGACGGGATCTTGCTATGTTGCCCAGGCTGGTCTGCATTTCCTGGTCTGAAGCTGTCCTCCCAAAGTTCTTTCCAAAGTTCTAGGATTGCAGGTGTGAACCTCCATGTCAGGTCTGAACGTCAATCATATTTTTAAGAATGGCTGTTCAAAGTCTCTGTCATCCACAGTGTTGTCCTTCCCTAAAAGCGTTTCCAATCAGATTCATGGTAAAGACGTTACCAAGTACTCTTAGGACAAGTTTCTGATAACTTTAAGATCAAAAGACTAGGCTTGCTCGGTGGCTCATGCCTGTAATCCCAACACTTTGGGAGGCCGAGGCGTGTGGATCACTTGAGGTCTTGAGGTCCGGAGTTCAAGACCAGCCTGGCCAACATGGTGAAACCCCGTCCCTACAAAAAAAAAAAAAAAAAAAAAAAAAAAAGACTTAGCTGGGCATGGTGGCAGGTGCCTGTAATCCAGCTACTCAGGAGGCTGAGGCAGGAGAATCGCTTGAACCTGGGAGGCAGAGGTTGCAGTGAGCCGAGATCATGCCACTGCACTCCAGCCCGGGTGATACAGCGAGACTCAGTCTCATTAAAAAAAAAAAAAAAATCAAAGGACTAAATAAAATTTTTTTCAGAACACAAGTGAAAAAACATGAATTTGTGAAACAACTAATCAAGATCAGACAGAACAAAAATTAACGACATGAAGTTAAGTAACCAGTGAAAATCTGTGCTTAAAACAGAAAGCTTAAACAGTGCTTAAATCAGTGTTTAAAACAGAGAGCTATGACCTAAAGAATAATTACAGAATTGAACACTGAAGAAACCACCACCCGGATCAAGAAATGGACTATGACCAGGATCTCCCCACCCCACCCCATACCTTCCCTGTTCATAATACCCATTCCTTGGTCACCAAAGGAAACTGAGTTTTGGGTTTGTTTGTTGGTTTTTGTTTGTTTATTTACAGACAGAGTCTTGTTCTCCCACCCAGGCTGGAGTGCGGTGGCAGGATTGTAATTCACTGCAGCCTCACACTCTGGCTCAAGTGAGCCTCCCAACTCAGCCTCGCAAGTAGCTGGGAGTACAGGCATGTGCCACCACACAAAGCTAATGTTTAAATGTTTTCTAGAGATAGAGTCTCCCTATGTTGATCAGGCTGGTTGCAAACCCCTGGGCTCAAGCAATCTTTCTTACCTTGGCCTCCCAAAGTGCTGAGATTACAGGTATGGGTCACTGCACCTGGTCTCCCTGAATTTTTTGATACTCATTTCCTCTTCATAGTTTTATCCCTCATATAGTTTAGTTTTGCCTAATTTCAACTTTATATACATAAAAGATATGTTGGATCCTATGTATTCTTTTGTGGTTTGCATCTTTTGTCCAGCTTTATGTCTGTGAGATTCATTTAATCTGTTGCATATTACAACTGGTTATTTCCATTGCTGTATACGATTCCGATCATGAAACAATTGACTTTTTATCTTCTCTCTTTTTGTTTTTTTGAGACAGAGTCTCCCTCTGTCGCCCAGGCTGGAGTGCAGTGGCACGATCTCGACTCACTGCAAACTCTGCCTCCCAGGTTCAAGAGATTCTCCTGCCTCAGCCTCCTGAGTAGCTGGGATTACAGGTGTGCGCCACCACACCTAGCTAATTTTTGTATTTTTAGTAGTGATGGGGTTTCACCACGTTGGTCAGGCTGGTCTCGAACTCCTGACCTCATGATCTGCCCGCCTCGGCCTCCCAAAGTGCTGGGATTACAGGCATGAGCCACCGTGCCCTGCGACATTTTATCTTTTCTGTTGTCAATCAACATTTGGGGCTGTTTCAATGTCTGGCTATTTAAACAATGCCACTTTGTACACGTTTGGTGCTTTCCTCCTGGACATGTGCCAAGTTTCTCCAGGACACTTACCCAGGACAGAATTGCTGTCTCGTGGGATGTGCACAGCTCAACATTCAGAACGCTGCTCCTATTGGTTCCTCCACTTCCTGCCAGCTCCCCAGGGATGGACTTTTAAATCTTGGCCAGTCTGGGATCTGGGACACCACCCCACCCAGTGTGGTCTCTTCTACATTGGTAGACACCTTTTCACACACATTTATTGATATTTCTTCTTTTTCTGTTTTTCTTTTCCTTCCTGAGACAGGGTACCCCTATGTCACCTGGGCTGCAATACAGTGGCTCAAACATGGCTCACTGCAGCCTCAATCTCCTGGGCTCAAGTGATTCTCCCACCTCACCCTCCAGAATAGCCAAGATGAAAGGTGTGCACCACCACACCTGAGTAATTTTTTAATTTTTTTGTAAAGACAGGGTCTCTCCATGTTGCCCAGCCTGGCCTCAAAGGATCCTCCAGCCTCATCCTCCCCAAGTGCTAGGATTACAGGCCTGAGTTAGGAAACCAGGGCGAATTGTAGCTGAGGATTGCTTAAGGTCATCATAAGAAGAGCATTGAAAGAAACTTCCCACTACACAGCTATCAGAACGGCTGAAATACAAAATATGACAACACCAGATGCTGGCAAGTATGCTGAAAAAGTCACTCAGCTTGCTGGTGGACACGTAATGGTACAGCCAATCTGCAAAACAAGCTGGTAGTTTCTCCAAAAACTACACATGCAACCAACATACAGCCCTGGCCATTTATCCAAGAGCAATGAAAACACATGTTCACTCAAAAACCTACCCATGAATGCTCATAGCAGCTTTATTTATAAAAGCCAAAACTGAAAGCTGCTCAAGCTTCCTTCAGCAGGTGGTTGGTTAAATACACTGTGGTGCTTCCATCCCGTGAAATAGTGCTCAGCACTACGGAGGAGCCAGCTACTGGCACACGCTTGGATGAAGCTCCAGGAAGTTACGTTAAGTGAAAAAAAACGCCCTTCCCAAGAGATCACACATTGTTTGTCTGCATTGATGTAACTTAGTTGAAATGACAAAAGATTAGAGACACAGGATGCATAGCAGATTGCCAGGGATTAGGGACAGGGGAAGAGGTGGAGGAAAGAGGTGACCTGGTTATCAAAGTGACCCTGTGGGGTTGGAGCTCTGCAGTATCTCAACTATGGTGCTGTTACACACAAACCTACTTGGGTGATAAAATTGTATACACACTCCCACACACATGCACACGAGTACAGGTAACACTGGGGAAATCTGAATAATAACTGTGGATTACGTCATTGAGGGAAACTAAGCAAAGTGCACAAGGCATTTGTCCTTCCTTCCTTCCTTCCTTCCTTCCTTCTTTCTTTCTTTCCTTCTTTCTTTTTTTTTATTGAGACAGAGCCATGCTGTGTAGCCCAGGCTGGAGTGCAGTGGCATGATATCGGCTCACTGCAACCTCTGCCTCCCGAGTTCAAGTGATTTTCCTGCTTCAGCCTCCTGAGTAGCGGGGAATTACAGGCTCGTGCCACCACACCCGCCTAATTTTTGTATTTTTAGTAGAGACAGGGTTTCACCATGCTGGTCAGGCTGGTCTCAGACTCCTGACCTCGCAATCCACCCGCCTCGTCCCAATGTGCTAGGATTACAGGTGTGAGCCACCACGCTTGGCCAAGGCCATTCTTTTATTATTTTTCTTCCTTTCTTTTTCTGTTTTTGAGATGTTTTCTCACTCAGTCACCCAGGTTGGAGCGCGGTGGTGCAATCTCGGTTCACTGCAACCTCTGCAGCCCAGGCTTAAACCAACCTTTCGCCTCTGCCTCAGGAGTAGCTGGTACCACAGGCGCACGCCACAATGCCTGGCTAATTTTTTATATTTTTTTATATAGTTGGGATTCTGCCATATTGCCCAGGCTGGTCTTCAACTCCTGAGCTCAGGTGATCCACCCACCTCGGCCTCCCAAAGTGCTGGGGTTACAGGCTTGAGCCACCATGCACAGCCTGCTTGTATTATTTCTTACTATTACATGTGAATCTACAGTTTGTCAAAAATTCCAAAAGGAAACTCGGGCCAGGCAGGGTGGCTCAGGCCTGTGATCTCAGCACTTTGGGAGGCCGAGGTGGGCAGATCACGACATCGGGAGTTTGAGACCAGCCTGGCCAACATTGTGAAACCCCGTTTCTACTAAAAATACAAAAATTAGCCAGGCATGGTGGTGCCCGCCTGTAATCCCAGCTACTCAGGAGGCTGAGGCAGGAGAATCACTTGAACCCAAGAGCCGGAGGTTGCAGTGAGCTGAGATCATGCCACTGCACTCCCGCCTGGGCAACTGAGTGAGACTCAGTGTCAAAAAAACAAAAACAAAAACAAATACGAAACTCGGCTGGGTGCGGTGGCCATTGTCTGTAATCCCATCAATTTGGGAGGCTGAGGCGGGCAGATCACATGAGGCCAGGAGTTTGAGACCAGCCTGGCCAGCATGGTAAAACCCCATCTCTACTAAAAATACAAAAATTAGCCGGGCATGGTGGTGGGAACCTGTAATCCCAGCTACTTGGGAGTCTGAGGCCGGAGACTCACTTGGACCTGGGACGTGGAGATTGCAGTGAGCCAAGATTGCGCCACTGCACTCCAGCCTTGGCAACAGAGTGAGACTCCATCTAAAACAAAGTAAATAAAAGTTTAAAAAATTTAAAAGAAATTAGCCAGGCATGGTGGTGCACACCTGTAACCCCACCTACTCGGGAGGCTGAGGTGGGAAAATCGTTTGAACCTGGGAGGCAGAGTGTGCAGAAGATGGCGCCACTGCACTCCAGCCAGGGCGAGAGAGTGAGACACCGTCTCAAAAAAAAAAAAAAAAAAAAAATGAACAAAATACAAAACAAAACAAAACAAAACCTCAGGATGGCTGGGAAAGCTCCTGACTGGCTTTGCCTTTGGAGTGAATCAATCAATCAATTAAGGGCGTGCCTGTTAGTGAGTCTCCTCTGACCTTTAGCCAAGAATGTTCCAAACTCAGCAAGATGAAGCAGGAGGTAGAGGGAACTAAGGGGGCAACAAGCAGGAGACAGGAAGGGCCCATGAGGGTGACATCTTCCCTGAGAGCCCCAGGACAACCAGCAGGAAGTCAGGCGGGTGCAGGCAGGAGGACCCAGGAAAGCTCGGCCTGAGGGAGGCCCTAGGCGTGGTGGGGAGTGGGGTAGGGCAGGCAGAGGCTGGGCAGCAGGTGAGGTCCCCTGGATTCTGGGGGCCAAGCCTGGGGCTTGAGGTAAACAGGCCTGAGTGGAGAAGGGGCTGCTGTGGTTGGGCTGGGGTGGGTGGAGCTGGAGGAGCCTTTTCTTCTTGGACCAAATTTTGAATTGTGCTACATAACATGGTACATCAGATTTACCTCCTTCACCATTTTCAAGTGTTCAGTACACACACATTGTTGTGCAGCTGATTTCCAGAACGTTCTCATCCTGCAACCCTGAAGTTCTGTCCCTATTAAACTCCAACTCTAACCCTAACCCGAACCCTACCCTAACCCTAATCCATTGCCCCCTCCCCCAGTCCCAGGTAACCTCCATTCCACTTCTGTCTCTATGAATTTGACTCCTCTAGGGACCTCAGAGAAGTGTGTTCATGTGCCTTTGCCCTTTTTGTTATTGTTTTTAAGAATCTTATTTTACAGGAGACGTATTTGTCCTTCTGCGACTTTCATATTTCACTAGGTGTAATGTCCTAACCGTTCATTCACGTTGTAACAGAGTCTTCTCCAGGGCCTCCTTCAAGGCTGCACGATATTTCGTTGGGTGGATGACCCCATTTGGTTTCTTCTACCTTTTGGGCATATATATATGCACATATATAACCCAGGCTGGCCTGGAACTCATGAGCTCAAACAATTCTCTGACTTGGCCTCCCAAAGACTGGGATTACAGGTGTAATCCACCACGCCCAGCCATCCTTTTGGTTATTCTGGTTTTCAAATTTTTTCCAAATTTTATTAAGACTGTGATAAACCAGCCAGGCATGGTGGCTCATGGCTGTAATCCCAGCACTTTGGGAGGCCAAGGCGGGCAGATACCTTGAGGTCAGGAGTTCAAGACCAGCCTGGCCAACATGATGAAACCCTGTCTCTATTAAAAATACAAAAAATTAGCTAGGTGTGGTGGCTTGCACCTGTAGTCCCAGCTACTTGGGAGGCTGAGGCAGGAGCATCACTTGAACCTGGGAGGCAGAGGTTGCAGTGAGCTGAGATCACACCACTGCACTCCAGCTTGGGTGACGACAGAGTGAAACACTGAAAAAATGTTTTTCAAAAATGAAAAAAAAAATACTGTTATAAACCCTTGGATTGAAAAAGTTTATAATGATAACTTCTACAATGTAAAAAATAAAAAAGTAAAAAGAGTTAAAAAATAAAAATAAATAAATAAAATTATCAATGAACCCTAATCAGAATAAATATAAAGTTGAAAAACACACTAAACAAATCACTATATTATTCAGGAAAACATGCATATGTGGTAAAAAGCAATCAACAGCAAAGTCAAGATTAACCAAAATACAGGATAGTCATTACGTCTGCGGAGAAAGGTGGGAGACTCAAAGGCTTTAAATCTTTTTCTCAAAAAGATTTATCCCTACAGAGTAAATAAGGGTTTATTTTTGTTATTCATCTTTAAATGGAACAGATGGAAAATATTTTTTTGCATGACCGCAACAAATGGAAAATATATTAATGAAGTTCAGTCACTCTTCTGTTTTACTCATAATAACAGAAGCCAGAAACCTGGGAGTTACCTTTGACCACTCCCTCACCAACCAAGTCCAATTAATTTTCACTTCTAATCACACCTATAATACCAGCACTTCGACTGGCGGAGGCGGGCAGATCACTTGAGACCAGGAGTTTGAGACCAGCCTGGCCTTGATGGTGAAACCCCATCTCTACTAAAAACACAAAAATTAGCCAGGCATAGTGGCTCATGCCTGTAATCCCAGCTACTCAAGAGGCTCAGGCAGAACTGCTTGAATCCCGGAAGCGGAAGTTGCTGTGAGCCGGGATCACACCATTGCACTCCAGCCAGGGTAACAGACCAAGACTCAGTCTCAAAAAAAAAAAAAAAAAAAGGATCACTTTCTATTCTTCCCCACCCACAACACCAAACCCTGGCCCCAGCCACTTCGATTCTCACCAGGAACCCAAATCCCTCCCTCTTCCTTAACACCCCCGCTCTAATCCAATCTCCACACAGCAGCCAAAGCCAACACTTTAAACATGATTAACTCTGTCTGTCTTCAACTTGAATCTCCCTCACTACCCTCCTTTTCTATCAGAAGCAACAGAGAGACAAGTAAATTGCCCAAGGCCACACAGCAGGACATGGCAGAGACAGGATTCAGAATCTACTGGTTTTGACAGTCGACATGTCTCATCCACCCACTATCCCATTTTGGGTGATCCCAGAAAAGGGTCAGCCACTGCCCTAACACAGGGTAATCTCAGACAAGGACAGAGGATTTCTCCTCCAATCACCACTTCCCTTCCTTTATCAGCCTAACTCCTAGTTTTCCCTAATTCTCAACTCAAACCACACTTTCTCTTTTTTTTTTTTTTTTTTTTTTTTTTTGAGACAGGGTCTTGCTCTGTCGGCCAAGCTCGAGTGCAGTGGCGTGATCTTGGCTCACTGCAAGCTCCACCTCCGGGTTCACGCCATTCTCCTGCCTCAGCCTCCCGAGTAGCTGGGATCACAGGTGCCTGCCACCACGCCCGGCTAATTTTTTGTATTTTTAGTAGAGACAGGGTTTCACCGTGTTAGCCAGGATGGTCTCGATCTCCTGACCTTGTGATCCACCCGCCTCGGCCTCCCAAAGTGCTGGGATTACAGGCGTGAACCACTGGGCCTGGCCTTCAAACCACATTTTCTAGGAAAGGCCTTCCTAGGCCCCTTGTCCTATTCCAGCAACTCCCCACATGGCCAGCACTTTGTACATCTCTAAAAACATTCCTCTTCCACTAGATTGTGCCCTCCACAAGGGCAGAGGTCTGTTTTGCCCACGATTGTGGCACATGTCACACACCCTTGAGCACTCTGGTTCCTCTCCAAATCCATTTCTCCTGAATGTGGGCCCAGATTGGTGGCTTAAGTCTGGAACCCTAGCAGTGTTGTAGGATCGCTTGAGCCCAAGAGTGCAAGACCAGCATGGGTAACAGAAGGAGATCCTGACTCTACACAAATTTTTGAAAATCAGCTTCACATAATGGAAGATACACGGGAGGCTGATGTGGGAGGATCGCTTGAGCCTAGGAGGTGTGGCGTGAATGCACCACTGCACTCCAACTTGGGTGACAGAGCCACACCCTGTCCCAAAAAAAATAAATAAATAATAATGATAAAACAGAAAGAAAAAAAATGATGGCAAGATATCTGAACTGCAGAAATACTTTTTAACTCAGCCTGAGGCTATCAAAACATCTGATCCCCATGTGAAAGGCTACGGTTCTGGGCATGCTCAGGGCCCATGGAAAACAGAGTCCGCCCAGGCACCTTCTGTCTGTGCAAGCCAATAGGTGTCACAATCAAGTGCACAAGCTGCTCTGGAAGACCCAGCCCAGGCCTGTCTGGCCGAGGGCACTGGACTCTCCCCCACTGCGTCGTCCAAACATTAGTGCGAGTGCACCTACACAAACACATACACAATCAAACACAACATGTAAGCAATGGGCAGGACTGGCCCAGCCCCACTCAGTGTTGTCACCATTGGCCCCACAGATGCCCACAGCCCTGGAGCTCTGGGCCTAGATTCCTGCCAGCCCCACCTGTCCAGGCCAAGGCCAGATGTTGGAGCAACGGGGTGCCAGAGCAGCAAAGCCCCCCATGTGCCCGTTTCCCACCGGGCCCAGGCTCCTGGCATCAGAAAGCTGAACCCAGTATCTGGCCCGGGCTGTGTACTTCCAGCCTCCCCTCCTCTTGACACCAGAATAGAGCCTGGCCCCCAGCTCCCAGGAAATACAGAAAAAAAAAAATGGTGGATGAACGAGTGACAGGGTGTCTTGTTCCACACAAGACACAGTGAGCAGGGGTTGGGGGAGGGGCTCCTGGCGGCAGGATGCACACTGCACTATACCCAAAATCCCACCCTTCCCTGGGGGACACCTGGTCCCACCCTAAGCTGCCTTTCTCAGGACCCCAGCCCCAGCCCAGCCCAGCCACACCCTGCCACTCCCTTCAGCCAGTGTGGCTTCAGGTCAAGAGGCTGGGCGGGGTCAAGGTGGTAACAAGGGGAGGGGCCAGGACACAGTTTTTCCTGATTTAAACCCAGGCAGCCTGGAGTGCAGCTCATACTCCATACCTGGCATTTCCGCCTTGCCGCTCTCCGACTGCTTCCAGACATGCAGGGGCCCTGGGTGCTGCTCCTGCTGGGCCTGAGGCTCCAGCTCTCCCTGGGCATCATCCCAGGTAATGAGGCTCCCCCAGCTGCCCCTACACACACACACACAGGGCACCCCCCAGCCCAGGCTGACCTGATCTTTGCTCTCCCCTTGGCCAGTTGAGGAGGAGAACCCGGACTTCTGGAACCGCCAGGCAGCCGAGGCCCTGGGTGCCGCCAAGAAGCTGCAGCCTGCACAGACAGCCGCCAAGAACCTCATCATTTTCCTGGGTGACGGTGAGTGAGCCAGCCCTTCCAGTCCCGCAGCCCTCACAGCCCCGCCGCCCGGACCCTCAGTGGTTCCAGGACAGCCCTGGGGAGCAAGCCTCACACACTTCTGCTCCTTCAGGGATGGGGGTGTCTACGGTGACAGCTGCCAGGATCCTAAAAGGGCAGAAGAAGGACAAACTGGGGCCTGAGACCTTCCTGGCCATGGACCGCTTCCCATACGTGGCTCTGTCCAAGGTAAGTGCTGGGCTACCTTAGAGTCCTCCAAGCAGAGAAGGGGAATCCTGGCTATGGAGTGTGGTAGGAGGGAGGGACCCTAAACAGCTGGGGCTCCAGTAAGGAGCTGGAGGCAGTTGGAATCCCAGAGGACAGAGATCAGGGTCTGTTTGTCTGCCCCAGAGAAGAGCTCAGAGTGTCTCTGTCCCCAGACATACAGTGTAGACAAGCACGTGCCAGACAGTGCAGCCACAGCCACGGCCTACCTGTGCGGGGTCAAGGGCAACTTCCAGACCATCGGCTTGAGTGCAGCCGCCCGCTTTAACCAGTGCAACACGACACGTGGCAACGAGGTCATCTCCGTGATGAATCGGGCCAAGAAAGCAGGTGAGCTGGGGCCCGCTGTGGGGTCAGGGCCAGGTGACAGACCTCCATCCCATATCCTGACCTCTATCACCCTCAGGAAAGTCAGTGGGAGTGGTAACCACCACACGGGTGCAGCATGCCTCGCCAGCCGGCGCCTACGCCCACACGGTGAACCGCAACTGGTACTCGGACGCCGACGTGCCTGCCTCGGCCCGCCAGGAGGGGTGCCAGGACATCGCCACGCAGCTCATCTCCAACATGGACATTGACGTGCGACCCCAGGGCCAAGGGCTGGGGCTGGGCAGAGAGTAGCAGGGAGGGGGCACCAGCTCAGACCCAGGCAACCAAAAGCCTTATCTGGGCCAGCAGGGTCTGGAGGTGGGGTTGTGGGCGTAGAAGGCGCAGCCCAGGCTGGGCCATTCCCACAGCCTTGGGGAGGGGAGTCAGGGGCTGTGCATGAGGAGGGGGCACGGGGCCAGCCAGGCCCCTAAATCCACCTGCCCCATCCTCTGTTCCCAGGTGATCCTTGGTGGAGGCCGAAAGTACATGTTTCCCATGGGGACCCCAGACCCTGAGTACCCAGATGACTACAGCCAAGGTGGGACCAGGCTGGACGGGAAGAATCTGGTGCAGGAATGGCTGGCAAAGCACCAGGTGATGGGGGCTGGTGGGTGTGCTGGGCACAGCAGGGGGAGGGCAGAGGTGTGGGGCTCGGGACTGTGGGCTGAGGCCTGGCTCTCTCCCTCCCTGCAGGGTGCCCGGTACGTGTGGAACCACACTGAGCTCATGCAGGCTTCCCTGGACCCGTCTGTGACCCATCTCATGGGTAATGACCCCCTTCCTGCCCTGGCATCCCTCAGATGGCCTCAGATGGCACCTTCTGAGCCTGTGTGCACATCCGCCAGCACCCTCCCACCCCCAGCCTGCCAGTCACCACAGGACCCCTTGTCCCACAGGTCTCTTTGAGCCTGGAGACATGAAATACGAGATCCACCGAGACTCCACGCTGGACCCCTCCCTGATGGAGATGACAGAGGCTGCCCTGCGCCTGCTGAGCAGGAACCCCCGCGGCTTCTTCCTCTTCGTGGAGGGTGCGTGGTGGCCCCTGGGGAGTGGGGGTTGGGGGTTGGAGCAGGGCAGGCTCAGCATCTCCCCACTCTGGCCTTCCTGCAGGTGGTCGCATCGACCATGGTCATCATGAAAGCAGGGCTTACCGGGCACTGACTGAGACGATCATGTTCGACGACGCCATTGAGAGGGCGGGCCAGCTCACCAGCGAGGAGGACACGCTGAGCCTCGTCACCGCTGACCACTCCCATGTCTTCTCCTTCGGAGGCTACCCCCTGCGAGGGAGCTCCATCTTCGGTAGGCCTGGGGAGAGTGGCAGGTGCTGCTGCGTCAATTAAGTGGGTGAAATCTGAGCCTCAGTCTCCTCCTCTGTCAAATGGGAGTAATGCTGGCACCAGCCCTGTAGGGTCTCCTGAGGACTAAGCCCCTGACCAGGCAAAACGTGGCGGTGCCTAGCACGTGGGAGACACTCCACAGCTGTGTTCAGCTCAACCACAGGGACCCCTCTCTCTGCAGGGGTGGCCCCTGGCAAGGCCCGGGACAGGAAGGCCTACACGGTCCTCCTATACGGAAACGGTCCAGGCTATGTGCTCAAGGACGGCGCCCGGCCGGATGTTACCGAGAGCGAGAGCGGTGAGTGCCGCGGGGTGGCCCCCTGAGGGGGACCAGGGTGCCAAGGATGGGGGGCTGGCGGGAAGGGGTCACCTCTTGTCTGCCTGGAACTGAACCCTCCTACTGAAAATGAACCCTCCAACCAGGGAGCCCCGAGTATCGGCAGCAGTCAGCAGTGCCCCTGGACGAAGAGACCCACGCAGGCGAGGACGTGGCGGTGTTCGCGCGCGGCCCGCAGGCGCACCTGGTTCACGGCGTGCAGGAGCAGACCTTCATAGCGCACGTCATGGCCTTCGCTGCCTGCCTGGAGCCCTACACCGCCTGCGACCTGGCGCCCCCCGCCGGCACCACCGACGCCGCGCACCCGGGGCCGTCCGTGGTCCCCGCGCTGCTTCCTCTGCTGGCAGGGACCTTGCTGCTGCTGGGGACGGCCACTGCTCCCTGAGTGTCCCGTCCCTGGGGCTCCTGCTTCCCCATCCCGGAGTTCCCCTGCTCCCCACCTCCAGTCGTCCTGCCCGGCCTCCACCCCGAGCTGTCACCCCTGGAGTCGCCACACAGACGTCCTGCCATGGAACCTTCCCCTCCCGGTGCACCCTGGGAACTGAGCCCTTTGCTCTATCTTGCTCTTCAAATTTTGGCTCCAACTCCAGGGACTGGGGATTTGTGCCTGGCAGCTGCCTGCATTTCAGGAAAAGAGGAGGCTCAGACCATCCAGCCCCCGCCCATATCCTGAGGTGGATCAGGCAGGCTCTCTCCCCGGGGACATGAGGCACCCAGACCTAGGACCCCCTGCGCCTTTTTTAGCTTCAGTCATGGCAGCACCTGAGGGACACAAGGACTCGGGTGCATCAGGACGCCTGGAGAAGCGTGGCTTCCTGCCACCCTGCAACCCACCCTCCCAGCCAAGGAGGCTGCTGTGGCGGGGATCCCCAGGGGGGCTTTGACACAGTCCTCTGCTGTCCCTCCACTGGGCTAATTCTACACCCCTGCGCCCCTCCTAGGGGCCCATGAGTCAGAGAGGCTTGCCCCAAGTCACAGCCACTCAGATGCTCGAAGCCCCCCTAAGGTCCATTCCAGCACCCACCTGAGTTCCGAGGAGCACCTGGGAAGCTCTGGGTGCAGGATAGCAGCCCAGAGTCCATGGCCCCGCCTAGGCCATCTGGGTGCTGGGCATGGATTTCTCAGCAAGGAAGACTCATTACCTTCCCTCCCCAGGCCTCCATTCTTCTGGGAAACACAAAGCAATAATAAAAGGAAGTGTTAGACAATGTAATGCCAGTACTACTTCCTAGGATAAAAATCATGAGTGAATATGGACACAGTGGCTGGAGGGGTGGATAACACAGGCCAGGAGGGGCTGCTGAGGAGCAGATGACTGAGCAGGAGACCTGAGCAGAGTCGGGGCTTGAGCAAGGTGGCACAGTAGCACAAAGGCCCTGGGGCAGCGTCAGCAGGCTGTCTGGGCGGCCAGGGGCTGGATCAGAGGGTGGGTAGATGGGGGAAAGCTTGAGGGGTCAGGAGGGTGGGGGACATGGGGGACCGTGAAGTCTAGGTAGAGGGGTGTGGTTGGAGGTCTTTGAGGAGGGCTGTGACCTGCCCTGGCTGGGAAATGAGCACTCTGGCTGCTGCCAGGAGAAGGGTCTGGTCTTTTGGATAGAAGGTGGGGGTGGTAGAGGGTAGAGGTGAGAGCTGGGGAAGGAGCTGACTCCAGGTGTTTCTGACCTCCCTCCTAAAGCATTCTGGAGCACCCATCCCAATACAGCCATACTTAGTATCACACTTGCCCCAAGAGAACATTGAAAAGAATTAAATGAAGGTGAAATCAACCACATTTTCCAGGAAAGTTTACACTATTACAGATTTATTTGTACATTTACAACGGTACAAGGAGCACTTTGTCAACATGGTGAAATTCTGTCTCTACAAAACATACAAAAATTAGCCAAGCTTGGTTGCCCATGTCTGTGGTCCCAGCTACTCAGGAGGCTGAGGTGGGAGGATTGTCTGGGGCCTGGGAGGGTGGAGGCTGCAGTGAGGTGCGATCACGTCACTACACTTCAGCCTGGGTGACAGAGCAAGGCCCTGTCTCAAGAAGAAAACAAAACAAAAAGACTTTGTACTCACTAGAAATACTAGAATGATTGAATACTTCTTTATGAAAATTGAATTAACATTGTAAGACGTCTATTTGCCAGGCATGGTGGTTCAATGCCTGCAATCCCAGCACTTTGGGAGGAAAAGAGGTTAGGATTATTTGAGTTCAGGAGTTGCAGACCATCCTGGGCAAATGGTGAGACCTCACCTCTACACAGTTTTGTTTAGTGTTGAGGCAGAGTCTCACTCTGTCTCCCAGGCTGAAGTGCAGTGTCGGGATCTAGGCTCACTGCAAACTCCACCTCCTGGATTCAAGTGAATCTCCTGCCCCAGCCTCCCATGTAGCTGGGATTACAGACGCCTGCCACCATGCCAGGCAAATTTTTGAATTTTTAGTAGAGATGGGGTTTCACTATGTTGGCCAGGCTGGTCTCAATCCTGACCTTAAATGATCCGCTCGCCTTGGCCTCAGAAAGTGCTGAGATTACAGGCATGAGCCGCCATGCCTAGCCCCAGATTTTAAAAAAATTTAGCCAGGCCAGGTGGCACGTGCCTGTCGTCCCAACTACTTGGGAGGCTGAGGCGGGAGGATCACCTGAACCCAGGGTAGTTGAGGCTGCAGTGAGCTGAGATTTTGCCACTGCACTCCAGTCTGAGTGACAGACCAAGACCCTGTCTCAAAACAAAACAAAACAAAACAAAACATGTATTTGAGAACCTGGGTTTCAGGACAGTTTTTTCAATTCTGATTTTCAGTGGCTGTCACAAAAATATGGGAGGTGAACAGAAGATAGACTCAAATAGCTGGCCTTACTAAATTATCATACTCATTGTTAAATTCCATCCATCAAGTATGCAAAGGTTTCTGGTAAAATCCAGCTAGTATATTTCTATCTTCCCAGTTGTCAGTCAGTTCCTCTTTCTAACCAATGTGGAGGTGCTGCATGATTATATTTTACATGAGCGCTCACACCCACAGACTTCTATTATTTAAAACTGGACAAATTTTAAAATAGATTGTTCTGCTATTAGATTATTCTGTTGTCTAGGTTTTTGTTTTTTGTTTTATGTTTTTGTTTTTCATGTGTAGGTATAAGGGCTTATTAGTCAGCTATGTTATTGACCACAAAATCAAGTGTCATGAAAATATTTTCAAACTTCTATTCAAAAATATGCACTTTCCTTAGCATGAGTTTTCATTGAAAGATAATTACCTTCTCATTTTGTCATTGAAATGACATCTTTACCTGAAGGACACACAGGAAGTATATTTATATTTTCAATCTTTTCATGGTACGCCTAAAATGGAGAGCTTTTCAGTTCAAAGTCAGCAAACTGGATTGTAAGAGGGAGGGAGGGTTAGGAAGAAAGAGAGGGAGAACTCAGGACAGGTGGGTTCAGTACTTTGTCATTCTGCAACTCATTCTATGTGGCCAGAAAGTTTCCACCCACTCCCCTTACCAAGTATCTTAAAGTTTCTATTTATGTTTAAGTTTCTATTATGCAGCTATCTAAACTTTACAAAATCAACCCCACTGCCTTCTGCAACATCTCATGTACACGCTGGGCTTCTTTCCTGTGCTGATTAGACGGGGGGTGAGCCAATGAGTGAGGGGTAAGGGTGAACCTACCTCTGCACGCTGATTTGTATCCGGAATGCTTTTTTTGAAAAAACCCTTCCTGAGTAGCTATTCCATCTGTGGTTGCATTTCCACCATTTCCTCATAACATTGTTTTTATTTAAAAAGGCATTTGCTGTTGGCAATATATCTTGTCTGCTATATCTACCTTTTAGTGGGACATGAAAAAAAATGAAAGTGGTTTGTGTATTTCCCTATTGGAACAGCACCTGGCAAATACCTTCAGCTGAGCCATGTTGGGAACATCTGTGCTTCCAGCTCATTGCAAAGCAAACCTCCCACACTGGGTACTTTGCTCTAACACGAGTTTCTTCCAATCTTCGGCATTGTTTTCTCCACATCTTCCGACGGTGTTTGCTGACAAAGAAATGTCTTTCGGTTTGTCGACAGATCATTTACTGCTCATTGTTTCTGCCATTTTTCCTGCAAAGAAAGTATTAAGTTTCTCCCTGGTGGTAGGTGTTTTTAGTCTCATGGTATCATGCAAGAAACTTTAAAAGAGATTTCCAAATATTTGTCATTGCGTATGGAAATATCAAGAAGTACTGGGTTGAACTGCACCTAAATTTAAACATTGATGGGAAAAAATTGCACTCTTTCTTTGGTTCCGGAAGCTTAGTTTGGCCAGGCACAGTGGTTCATGCCTGTAATCCCAGCACTTTGGAAGGCAGAGGCAGGCGGACCACCTGAGGTCAGGAGTTCAAGACCAGCCTGGCCAACATGGTGAAACCTTGTCTCTACTAAAAAATACAAAACTAGCCAGGCATGGTGATGCATGCCTGTAGTCCCAGCTACTTGGGAGGCTGAGGAGGGAGAATCACTTGAACCCAGGAGGCGGAGATTGCAGTGAGCTAAGATCTTGCCACTGCACTCAAGCGTCGGCGACAGAGCGACGTTCTGTCTCAGAAAAAAAAAAAAAAAAAAAGCTTAGTTTTAGACACCTTGCCAACCATGAGGATTTCACACTGCTCATAAGTAATTAAGTAATACCTCCAGGAACAAGGCACCCGGGGCAAACTTCAGCAGTAATCACAGAGTGGGGGAAATTCAAAGAGTTTTGTTTGCTGATTTTTTATTATTAGGGCTAACTTCTGGTCAGGTCCGTACCCCGGGTGACGTGTGCTCTGCCAGGAGTAATAAGCAATTCTCAGCTCCCCCTTCTGCTGTGGTTCATCTGCTCTGGATTTCTGTTGTTAGTTGCAGATTCTTTACAGGAATCTTGTGTGAGCCTCTTGGCCCTTTTGGAGGATTAGGTCGGTTAAAACTAGATCATATAAGGCTGTGTGCAGTGGCTCACGCCTGTAATCCCAGCACTTTGGGAGGCCGAGGCAGGCAGATCATGAGGTCAGGAGATCAAGACCATCCTGGCTAACACGGTGAAACCCCCGTCTCTACTAAAAATACAAAAAAAAAAAAAAAATTAGCCAGGTATGGTGGTGGGCGCCTGTAGTCCCAGCTACTCGGGAGACTGAGGCAGGAGAATGGCGTGAACCCGGGAGGCGGAGCTTGCAGTGAGCCGAGATCGCACCACTGCCCTCCAGCCTGGGTGAAAGAGTGAGACTCCGTCTCAAAAAAAAAAAAAAAAAAGAAAAAGAAAACTAGATCATATAATCTGTCAATCTACTTAGGCAGACACACTAATAATCCACAATTTGCTGAAAGCTTGTGATCTGGAGGGCGTACTGTGTCAACCCCTGGCCTGAGGCACCCAATTCCCTTCCTCCGGGACACCCGGGAACCACATGGGGTGGGTGCCTGCGTGAAGGGTGAAGGCACCAGCATTCAGCTCAATATTAAACAGGAGCTCTTGGGTCGCTCACTGCCCAGGGCTGTGCTGAGGCATGTGATGAGCCCAGCAAACAGTAAGCACTCAGGAGGGCCTGATGTTCCTTTAACCAAACCCCGAGGTCCAGGTTAGTCTTGAGGTGCTTGCAGCCTGGGCAGGCCATTCAAATTGAGCAACTCGTTGTGAGCAGGGGCATCTCACTCCCTGCAAAATTCAGACCCCAGACGGCACCACAAGTTCAGTCCCCACCAGATCCGAGGCCCCTGCCCATTGAGTGCCCGTGAGCCCCTACACAGTTCCAGTGATTGGCACAGGAAGCCTCATAATCGGGGAAGAGGAGTATGCTCCCTGCAGCCTCTCAGGACTCAAGGGGGAACCCAGCTGTGCCCTTCTGGCCTGGGTGCTGATGTTGCATCTGATGATGCCCTGGTCCCACTGGTTCTAGGAACAGGCCTCCCCACCGGGTTAGCATCTGCGTAACTGGCCTTTGCCCCCCTCCCAAGGGGGTGCTGAGATGTCTACAGTGTGTGGGACTTACTATGTGGGACTTGTAATTGTACCCTCTGAGCTAAGGCGGCCCCAGGACCTACTGACTCCCTCTGACCAGAGCTCCCCCCTTTGCTACCAGGCCACACACTGGACCCCAACACCAAGAAGCAGCTGAAGTTCCTCTTGATAGAAGCTTGCCACCTAGGATGCCACCGGGCATGCATTGGCCAGAGTATGTTATGTCTTGATCACTGAAGTCAGGTCATAGAGCCTGGACTGCAGGACATTCTGTGGTTACACTATAGGGAGGGTGTGGTCAAGTGGGAGACCCGCCTATATTTGGACCCAATAGGTATAGAAACACAACCCGAACCCATCTGGTTCTTGCTGGGTAGATAGAAGGCAATGAGCACCTGTCAGGGGAACAACCACCTCTGTAGAAAGGTCACAGAGCCCGGATGGCAGGACATTCCTGGCAGCCCAGCCACACCCATCTCCTGACAATGCATCTTCTGTGCCACCTCTGGGCTGGGCCACCACCTTCCCGGCTACTGCCTCATGACCCTCTTCTGACACCCCAGCTCTGGGCCAGGCACCCACATGGACTTGTCCATCTCCTGCCCAATCTTCTTGACTGAGAGCTGGATGCTGAAGCAGATGCTGTTCAAGATGTTCTTGTAGTAGGTCTTCCCACGGACCTTAAACTATGAGGGGCACGGGCAGCACTCAGCTGCAGACCAGGGCTAGGCTGCAGATAGCGCCACAACCGGGCCATGCAGGCCACCTGCCCTCCCAGGTGCCATTAGCAGAAGGGCTGTGGTCAGGCTGGGCAGGCAGGGACACAGTCCCACCTCATACTCCTTGTCCACAGACCCAGTTTGAAAAGGAAGTCTGGGTAACCGACCATCACCACCATGTACTGAAGTTGCGGGCCGGAGGGCTGGTGAGGTGGCACAGGGCCTCAGGGCACAGCATCCTTGCCCACCCCCTGCCCACCAAGGAAAGGAGCACTAGGCCAGCCTAGGAGTGGGCTTCACGGTGGGGGAGGCAGGCCTGCTCAACTCCACGAAGTCCTCTTTGTCCCTTTTATTCTCTTTCACTGGCATATAGTAGGTGATCAGTCAATGTGCATGGGACCAACAGATGGCACTGGGGGCCCCTCACCACGGCCCCAGCAGCTGTTCTGGTCTCCATGCAGTCCAGCTCCTCCAGGCGCTGGCCCAGGATGTACTTGGCGTCTTCCACCAGCTGCCACACATGCAGGGTCAGGGGTCAGGGAGCAAGGGTCAACCCAGCAGCCTTTCACTCTGGTCCATCACTCCTGGCATGAAGGAGTCTTTCAGCACCACTTCCTAAGCCCAGAGCTCGGTGCTAGGCACCAAGAGGACATGTTGGAGGTAGGGATCCAGACCCTTCCCCTCCGACAATAAGCTCACAGGCTAGAAGAGGAAATGGCTGCAGCAACCACCATGGGCATCCCTAAGGAGATGCCTCCTGAGCATGGCTGAGAAGGTGGGCAGGGGCCTGGCGGGGAGGGCCACCTACCGCTGACAGACCAGGAGGAGGAGGCCTGCAGAGGAGCAGACTGGAGCCTCAGAAAAGGCTGAGGCCTAAGCAGGGCCTGGTCCCCCTGCCTGCAGGGGGACATTTGGGGCTCCCCATGCTAGGACCATGGCCTCGGGAGGGTTCCACCCTCAGTTCAGCACCATCCTCCCCACCCTAAACCAGGGCAGCCCACCTTGGTAGCTGAGAAGTGTTCATGTACAAAGAGGGCACGAAGCGCCATGCCAAAGTGGTGGTTGGCCTGGCCCAGGTTGACCCGGGCCAGTTCCTGCAGCTTGCTGCTGCCCTCCATCTCCTGTGCCAGCTTGTGCAGCACCTCATGGAATGGTGAGAACAGGTGCTCACTCAGGACCACCACGTCACACACGAGGTAGTTATGCAGGACCCTGGGGGCCAGATGAAGCCAGTGGGGTGTCCAGAAAGACATTCATATGGGCCACCAAGGGCACCACCCCCGCCTGTACTACCCAGCCTGCGGCTGGACCCAGCACCCAGATAGTCCCTCAAAGAAGGGGCAGGAGGTCATCCCAGGTATGTGGAGGCTGAAATTGGAGTGTGCTGAGCTCAATGACACAGCAGGACACTCTCGCTACTGATGCCAGCCCCTGAAGCTGATGGGTCAGGGCTTCTATCATTTCCTGACTTGCCATGGGGAGACAGCGTCTGTCCTTGAGGGTGACTGTCTGACTCAGAGCTGGCCTGCAAAGGCCTCTGTTCCTCCCCATGGTGGATAGATACCACGAGGCTCTCCCAAGGGTGGCCCAGGGACAGCAGAGCTGTAGCCACACTTTCTCTTTCCAACCATCCCTAGGTGAGGAAACTGCAGCTCAGGAAGCTCCCAGCCCTGCCAAGGGCCTCGGAAAGCAGAGGGGAGAGCTAGGATCGGATACCCGGGCTCTGGGTCCTTTTTGAGTGCTGCCTCCTCTAGTGTGACTACTGGACAGAAGTAGAGGTGGAAATTCATGGCACACCCAGCCGGCAAGTCCAGGGGGCAGGGGAGGGGCCTGGGCCACACTCACATGGGGGGGTGATCTTCTGCAGCTGTCCCAGCGTCATCTTTTTGTACATGGAGCTGACATCTCGCTGGAAATCATCATACTCTGACACAGTGATCTGGGTGGGGGTAGCGATCAGAGCTGAGCCAGCCTTGCCCCATGGTCCCCTGTCATCAGCTGCCCCCACTACAGCCACAGGGTCTCCTTAGCCTTCTTCTCCACAGCATCAGCACCCAGAAGGCTGAGCACTCGCTCCATGAACACCCTGTGTGCTGCCAGTATCTGCACCACGGGAAGGGGCTCATCCAGGGACAGGGACAGGGACAGGCCTAGCCTGGGGACACCCATCCTGGGGCCCCAGGCCTTCCCTGCCTCCCCATCCCATGCCCCAGCACCTTCTCACTCTCCTCATCCTGAGCGAGGTACAGAGTCCTCTCTAGCAGATTGAGCCCATCCTGGTCAATCTAGGGAGGGAGACAGGGGCCAGAGGTCAGAGATCCGCATGCCAGACTCCCCAAACAGATGGAATTTTCACCCCAATGCCCAGAGAGCGACCAGACATCCATGGGTACAGACCCAGAAGCACGCAGACCCCAGCCCCTCTTTCCACCCAGACGAGATGACCAAAGCCCCATCCCTGACTGTCTCAGCTTACCCCTGAAAGCCTGCACTTTCCCTACCTGTCGGGGGCACTTGCGCAGTGCCGCACTGACCCTTGGGGTTCCTGGCTTTGGCGCCAGCCCCAGCCCTCACGGAGATGTCAGCCCAGCCCGCCGGCGCGTCCCTCCCTCCCTGCCCTCACTGCCTTCCAGAGGGCTGGGAAATTGCGGCTCCCGCGGCTCCGCTGAACACTTCAGTTAACCCAGGGAAATTACTTGCGCCTTCCTCCCGCGCTCTGCCGCCAAGCGCTCCCCTCCCCTGCTTTCCCTTTCTCTCCTCTTGCGCACCCTCCTCCCACGCGCAGGGACCCCTAGTCAGGGCCACGCCCCGGGTCTGCGGCCGCTGGCTGGGCGCTCGGGGATCGCACTCAGGCGGATGACGTAGCGCGAGGAGTTCCTGTAATCTAGGCTGATCTAGAGAAGAGCGCGGCGGCACTGTACACGCCCTGCACCTTGTACAGCAGCTGGTTGAGGTCCCAGCTGGTTGAGGTTCCGCGACCCCCAGACGCTCCGCCGCGCCGCCCAAGTCCCAGCCCCCGCAGTCCTCCATGACCTCTAGCATGGGCCGAGGACTCAGTAGCTCTATCTCGCGCATGTCGAGGCACGAACGGGAAAAGGCGCTCACCTTGCACTGGGCCGCGTCGCCGGGCCCATCCCTGGGCCGTGCCAGCAGGCACCTCAGGCGCTCCTCTTTCTGCTCGCCGATGGCCGCGATGGTGCCATAGGTGAGCTTTTCGTTGGGGGTGGCGTGGCGCCTCAGTCAGCAGCCGCAGGCGAAAAAGTAGAAGTCCTGGCACGGGTCCATGCTGGCGTCCAGGTTGGCTGCCAGGAAGCCGGCGGCGCGCGCTAAGGCCTTGCCCTCCGGGCAGCTCTCGGGACAGGCGCCGCCGCCCGCCGCGACCGGGCCCAGGTACTTGAGCGCCAGCATAGCCGCCAGGATGGCGCAGAGATCAGCGGCGAACACCAGCCCCGACCGCAGGCTCACCTCACGCAGGGTTCCAGCGCGGCAGCCCAGGTCCTGGTGGCGCTGCTCCTTGAGAGAAGCCTGGGCGGCAGAAAGGCCCTTGCACGATCCCCGCGCCGCAGCAGCTTAGGTACTTGACCTCCTGGAACGCGTCGTAGTGCGCCGTCAGCGAATACCGGGCTCCATGGCACCGAGGCCGCCGCGCTGCAGCCCTGGGCCACCTGGGCTATGGGATGCGCGCGGCCGCTGGCCTCCTAGTGGGCCTCTGCATGGCCCCGGGGGGCCAAAGCTGCGGGAAGAGCAGAGTCAGGCTCAGGAGGCGCAGCAGCCCGACGGGGCTCCCAGGCACCGCGAGGAGAGACGCAGGCCTGGGTGCAGAGGCCCCAGCTGCCGGCCTCATTCACTGCGGAAACCAGGGACGAGGAAAGTCTGGCGGGGCCACCATCCCCGCGTGCACAGTGGAGTCTTCTCCCCTGTCCTCCTCCCTGCACACACGTGTCGGATGCTGGATTGGGAGGCCTCTTATGGGAAGGGGGAGGCGCCGGGCACGGGGCCTGGCACGTAGGGGGCCTTCATTGCATCTCTCTTACCTTCGCCTTTCTTGTCCACGACCTGTCCTAGCCAAGGCCAAGTGGGGTGGGGGAAGGAGCAGAGGCTGGAGTGAGGAGGTGCGGTCAGGGGCGCGTCTATGCGGCACTTTCAGCTCTCCGAGCTGGACACAGACAGACGCTTCGCAAAACGGCCAAAGCACCAAATTTTGTCCTCGTGGAAGTCTGCGGGATCGACCACTTCAAACCCGCTCGCTGGCTCGTTCTGCTCGGTGGCCCACCGGCGCACCCGCCCCTTCCCAAGGGGAACGCGCTATTGCTCCAGGGTCGCGGATACACAACCCATCCCCTGCACGGCAGTGATGGGGAACCCGAGACCTGTCCGTCTCTATCCCCTTTCCGCTCCACTCCTGGCTTCAACAGGTTCTCTCTAGAACCCACACTTGGGCGAAGTTTCACCCACTTTGGGGCGCGAGCTGGCCGGGCGAGCCCAGAGCCATGCGGGCGCGGCGCGCAGTCCATGGAGCCTCAGAGCCGAGCCTGGGAGTCGCAGCCGGCGGATGGACGCAAACAAAGCCGGGAGGCTCCGCGCAGCGGCTACGAAGGTGACGGAAGTGGCCGCGGCTGCAGGGACTCAGGCGCCACTTACGTGGCAGGTGTGCGCCGGAGCCTGGCAGAGGCGGAGCGGGTCGGGCCGAAGCCGCTGCCTGAGCAGGAGCGAAGCGGCTCGGGCGGCCGGTGTCTCCCCGCTCCCGCTGCCTTCTCTGCCGCCGCCCCAGCCCGCCGCCCGCCTGCCTGCCTGCCCGAGGGAGGGGACGCGCCGGTGGCTCCACCCTCCTCCGCCCGTCCCGCGCTCCCTTCCTTCCTCCTGCGACCCTCTGGCTACCTGGCAGCGCGGCGGCAGCGGGGACCTGGGTCGGGGGCCGCGGAGACAGGCTTCCGAGGGTCGTGCGCGGGCTGCGGTAGGGGACTCCGGGTCCAGTCGCATCCCGGGACTAGTGAGGGTAGCGATTACACCCGGCAGGAGTCCCTTCCGATCCCGTGTCCCCACTCGGAACCGCCCACCAACCGGTTAGAAAGGAGCTGGAGCTACGCAGCTGGGGGCCGTCATGGTCCAGCCCACAGCCCTGGAGCACCACCCAGGGAGGACTCCTCCTAAGGATTGAGGGGGCGCTGACGGAGTGCCTGGGCGGCCCGCACAGCGCCTGCGCAGAGCGCACCTTCACCAGGGAGCTACGTTTACCTCCTCGGAACCCCTGTCCAGGATCAGCTCTCCCCGGGGTGTCTGGGCTTCTGGTTGTCTCGCCCCCTTCCCCCAGCCTCTGATCCACGGAGAACAACGCAGAGCCCTGCCAGAAGCAGGCCTGGGGCTGTGAGTGTGGCCCCCATGGTCCCAATGGGCGGTTGTCCCAGAGAACAGCAATCACTGCCTATAGGAGGTGACGTGGGTTTAGCCTCTGACCACACAGTCCTGGTCACCCTGCACAGACTGCCAATAAAGAAGGGTCTGAGGCCCAGCTCCTTGGCTCCTCTGCAGTTTCCCCAAAAGGGAAGCTGAGGCTGTGGGTGAATGGGTGATGTCTGTGGTCCAGGCTCAAGTTCCCTCACTGTGGGGGGCTTCCCCTACCCCTGTGATATGCTTTGGCTCTGTATTCCCACCCAAATCTCACCTTGAATTGTAATCCCCATAATCCCCACATGTCAAGGGCGAGACCAGGTGGAGGTAATTGAATCATGGGGCTGGTTCCGCACATGCTGTTCTTGTGAGAATGAGTGAGTCTCGCGAGATCTGACGGTTTTATAAGCGTCTGACATTTCCCCTACTTGCGCGCATTCGCTCTCCTGTCGCCATGCGAGAAGGTGCTTTCCACCATGATTGTCAGTTTCCTGAGGCCTCCCCAGCTATGAGGAAATGTGAGTCAATTAAACCTCTTTTCTTTATAATTTACCCAGTCTCAGGTATTTCTTCATAGGAGGGTGAGAACGGACTAATACACCCTGATTGCCCAGGTGACCCCATGACTCATATGCAAGAGCATGGCAGACCACAGCAGTGCCTGGCGACACCCAGTGAAGCCCTGAGTGACGCAGCTGGATACCTGATGTGAGGGTGGGCGGGTGGGTAGAGTAGCCAGAGCTGCCTTGGAGAGAGAAGGCCCGAGGGGGTGCCAGGCACAGACCGTGAGGGCTTCAGAATCTGACTCGCTGCCTAGCCCCTGACTAACGACAGATCCCAGTCACCCAGCCTATGCACCTCGTCAGAATCAAAACAGAGTTCCTTTTGTTAAAAACCCTGAGAAGTAAAGCCAGGAACGTGAAGGGGATTTATCATGCACAAAACCTGATAACAAGAACTATCACAGAAGACTGCAAACAACCAGCTTGCATAATGGCCTTCACAACCTTTCACCAAAAAATACTTCTGCAAGGACATCTGCCCAGCACCTGCCTGTCCATCCTCAAACTGGTGCCACTCATATCCTTGATCCTTGTAGCCAAGGATGAATATCTCAAAACAATCCTGTGATCCTCCTCCTTTTTTCTTTAAAAACCTTTGTCTTCCTTCACCTTTCTAAATTCACACATAGTTTCCTCTGGCCTGCTTATTTCCATTGCAGTACCTATTTCCAAAGAAAGTTCATTTTATTTTAGGGTCTTCCTGTATCTGTTATGCAATGTCACATAGTGGTGTCAGAAGTGGGACTGAAGTGAACTCATCTTGGATGAATCAGTGTCTCCTGGAATCTAACACTGCATTGACTGAGCCCTCTGCAGACTGCCTTTCCAGGAGTTGCTTTTCTGTTCTTGTGGGGAAAACAAAGATCAGATTGTTACTGTGTCTGCGTAGAAAGAAGTAGACATAGGAGACTCCATTTTGTTCTGTACTAAGAAAAATTCTTCTGCCTTGAGATGCTGTTAATCTGTAACCCTACCCCCAGCCCTGTGCTCCCTGAAACACTTGCTGTGTCAACTCAGGGTTAAATGGATTAAGGGCTGTGCAGGGTGTGCTTTGTTAAACAAATGCTTGAAGGCAGCATGCTTGTTAAGAGTCATCACCACTCCCTAATCTCAAGCCACTCCCTAATCTCAAGTACCCAGAGAAACATAACTGCGGAAGACTGCAGGGACCACTGCCTAGGAAAGCCAGGTATTGTCCAAGGTTTCTCCCCATGTGACAGTCTGAAATATGGCCTCATGGGAAGGGAAAGACCTGACCGTCCCCCAGCCTGACACCCGTAAAGGGTCTGTGCTGAGGAGTATTAGTAAAAGAGGAAGGAACGCCTCTTTGCAGTTGAGATAAGAGGAAGGCTTCTGTCTCCTGTTCGTCCCTGGGCGATGGAATGTCTCAGTGTAAAGCCGATTGTATATCCATCTACTGAGATAGGGGAAAACCGCCTTAGGGCTGTAAGTGGGACATGCTGGCAGCAATACTGCTCCTTAAGGCATTGAGATGTTTATGTATATGCACATCAAAAGTGCAGCACTTAATTCTTTACCTTGTTTATGATGCAGAGACCTTTGTTCACGTGTTTACCTGCTGACCTTCTCTCCACTATTATCCTATGACCCTGCCACATCCCCCTCTCCAAGAAACACCCAATAATGATCAATAAATACTAAGGGAACTCAGAGGCCGGTGGGATCCTCCATATGCTGAACGCCGGTTCCCTGGACCCCCTTTTTTCTTTCTCTATACTTTGTGTCTCTTTCTTTTCCAAGTCTCTCGTTCCACCTAACGAGAAACACCCACAGGTGTGGAGGGGCAACCCACCCCTTCATGTTCTGGTGAATCTCCTTGAATACTCAGACTCCCTCCTTTGGTCAGTTCCTTTTTACTTTATCCTGGATCTGTTTTGGTTATAAGCCTCCCTTAAACAAAGGACCTTGCATCCTTCTTGGGAGTATAGAGGTTGGAGTTTTGTTTTTGGTTGGGGTGTGTGTGTGTGTGTGTGTGTGTGTGTGTGTGTGTGAGAGAGAGAGAGACAGTCTTGCTCAGTCACCCAACAGAGTCCTGCTCTGTTGCCCAGGCTGGAGTGCTTGGCAGGATCACGGCTCACTGCAACCTCCTCCTCCCAGGTTCAAGCGATTCTTGTGCCTCAGCCTCCCTAGTAGCTGAGACTACAAGCGTGCACCACCATGTCCGGCTAATTTTTGTATTCTGGTAGAGACTGGATTGCACCACGTTGGCCAGGCTGATCTTGAACTCTTGACCTCAAGTGATCTGCCCACCTCGCCTCCCAAAGTGATGGGATTACATGGGTGAGCCACTGTGCCCAGCCAGTTTTTTTATTTGCTTCTTTGCTTTTAGCAAGCACCTTCTGGTATAAACAGAAGTGCCCTTCTGGTTTGAGGGCTCTGGTTTCTACAGAATTTATTTTCTGTCTAGGCAGCAAGACTTTTCTGGTGAATTCACTTTTGTTTCTGCATGCCTGGCTGAATATTTTGTTTGATGTGCACACCTTGGTTGAAATTTTGTGAGCACTCTGATTTTGGTTTGGTTTCCCACGTCTGTAAATGATTTGGCTCATTTTTTTTTCGTGCTTGTGAACATCTTCTGATCATCTGATAGCAAAAATAAACATAAATGATTTGGTACCATAGGAAACATTTAAAAATAAATAAATAAATAAATGTCGAGTGCAGGCCTGGCACAACGGCTCCCGCCTATAATCCCAGCACTTTGGGAGGCCAAGGTGGGAGGATGGCTTGAGCTCAGGAGTTCAAGACCAGCCTGGGCAACATTACAAAACCCTGTCTCTACAAAAAATACAAAGATTAGCCAGGCATGTTGGTCCATGCCTGTAGGCCCAGCTACTAGGGAGGCCGAGGTAGGGGGCATTGCTTGAGCTCAGGAGGCTGAGGCATAAGAATTGCTTGAATCTGAGAGGTGGAGGTCATATTGAGCTGTGATCGCACCACTGCACTCCAGGCTGGTTGACAGAATGAGACCCTGTCTCAGCAACAACAACAACAACAAAACAATTTAAAAAGATGGGTATGAGATAGCCAATTAAAAGAAACTAGGGCATCACTACCTCTAAATACTTGTGCAAACTCCAGGATTTATAGGATTTTCTTTGCTCTCGAGATTAATAAGAATGGCATTCTCAAACATTAACAGCCAGCTACATGGCTTTTCCTCATGTACATTTTAAAATCAGTGGCACGATAGGAATCATTTGAACTCCCCAAGTTTGTTTTTTCCTTATACTGAATTTTAAAATTGCCAACTACAGAGTTAAATGGAGAGCCTTCTAAGTTCTCTACTTCTCTCTCTCTTTTTTCTGCCTACTTGAAATCTGCTGACATTTCTGCTGGTATTAAGATAAACCCACAATATCACATTCCAGCCAAGATAAAAACCAATAAGGAAGAGGTCTTAAAAGGTTTTCAAATTAATGGTTCTACAAATTACAACAGCTCCATGGCTGTTGTAGATGCCTTTTGGAAATGTAAATTTAGGTTTGCCTGTCTAACAGTTGCTTTGGGTGATGGACCAGTCCATGGAAGGACTGCTATTAGAAAGAATAGAACGAGAGAAATGTTTATAAAAATTAGGCTCTCAGATCAAAGAGGTCAAAATTGTGAGCTCAGAGCAATAATAAAAAGGATTTCTGCCCAGCATAAAAATTGCTTTGTCTGCTACACAGGGCCAGAAGAACTTAAAAAAAAAACCTGCTAAAATGCTTCCCTACCTGCGTGGAACTGTCAAGCAAATAAGAGTGGCAAACAAAAGCAATTGGTTATGGACTTCAAAACTGCTTGGTGATTTTCTTTCTCTTATAAAATCCAGGCAGTCCTAGTTAAAATATAAACATTTAATATTTAACCCCTAAACTCATTTGAAACTGAAAAAGGGAAAAGGTACGATCGAAGAAATAAAAATTAAAGACAAACAAAAAAGAAAACCAAACTGCTTTACCCAAAATTTTGGTTCACAGCCCTCATAAGATTGCTCATAAAGACAAATGCAAATCTTAAAGTTTAGCTTTGAGACCTCTCCCATTTTCTCAGAAATCTCATTTGGATCCTACTGTGTCTTATAAACCTGTGAGTCTGTATTAGTATGTTTTGCTGTCTCATGACTGAAACACTCAAATGAAAGCCATAAGGTCTTATTTGTGTGTATCTATGTTTATGTATGTTTTTGCATGTTGTATGTTATGTCTCCAATTTGAAATCTGGCACAATAGGCCAGAAATTCCTTAAGGAATTCTATTCAGTTTAACTTAGATTAATTAAACTTGTTAAAATATATAGTGAGCAGGGCATGGTGGAGCATGCCTGTATTCCCAGCTACTCAGGGGGCTAAGGCAGAAGGATTACTTGAGCCCGGGAGTTCAAGGACAGCCTGAGTGACATAGCAAGACCCCATCTCTAAAAAAAATATGTATATAGGCAGGGTGCAGTGTCAAACATCTTTAGTCCCACCACTTTGGGAGGCTGAGGTCGGTGGACTGCTTGAGCCCAGTAGCTGGAGTTCGAGATAAGCCTGGGCAACATGGCAAAACGCCATCTCTATAAAAAAATACAAGAATTAGCCAGGCATGGTGGTGTGTGCCTGTAGTCCCAGCTACTAGGGAGGCTGAGGCAGGAGAATCACTTTAACTTGGAAAGTAGAAGCTTCCATGGGCTGTGATTGTACCACTGCACTCCAGCCTGGGTGACAGAGTGAGACCCCGTCTCAAAAAAAAAAAAAAAAAAAAAAAAAAAAAAAAAAATATATATATATATATATATATATATATATATACACACACACACCTGTGTAGATACATACATATATAAATACATGTATACATATTACATATACATACATATATAACATAGTAGTGAAGCCAAATACCTTTTAGTTCATGCGATTTAACTACATCTTTGATAAATAAGCTGGTTTTAAATTTGTTGATAAAATAAAAATAGAAATATCTTTAGCATTTTCTTTTTCTTCATTCCTTCCCTCTCTTTCTCCCTCCCTCCCTCCCTTCCTTCCTTCTTTCTTTTTTTTTTTTTTTTTTTCTCTCTCAGAGCCTCTCTCTGTCACCCAGGCTGGAGTGCAGTGGTGCAATCTCGGCTCACTGCAACCTCCACCTCCCAGGTTCAAGTGGTTCTCATGCCTCAACCTCCTGAGTAGATGGTACTATAGGTGCTCATCACCACCCCTAGCTAATTTTTTTTGTATTTTTAGTAAAGAATGGGTTTTGCCATGTTGGCCAGGCTGGTCTCAAACTTCTGGCCTCAAGACAAAAAACATTAAAATTAAAATTAAAATTAATTTAATTTAATCAAATGCCTGGCCTCAAGTGATCCACCCGCCTCGGCCTCCCAGAGTGCTGGGATTACAGGCGTGAGCCACCACGCACATCCGTCTTTAGCATTTGCGGTGTACATTTTCCCCTGGGTTTGTGGGTCAGTTAGGATCATACGTGTCTCTGCTAGATGCTTCAAGGTCATAAAACTGTATTTTATTTTTTATTTTTTGTGAGACGGAGTCTCACTCTGTCGCCCAGGCTGGAGTGCAGTGGTGTAATCTCAGCTCACTGCAACCTCCACCTCCAGGGTTCAAGTGATTTTCCTGCCTCAGCGTCCTGAGTAGGTGGGATTACAGACATGTGCCATCATGCCCTGCTAATTTTTGCATTTTTATTAGCGACGGGGTTTCAGCGTGTTAGCCAGGCCGGTCTCGAACTCCTGACCTCAAGTGATCTGCCCACCTCGGCCTCCCAAAGTGCTCAGATTACAGGCGTGAGTCACCGCGCCTGGCCTAAGGTCATAAAAAAACTTTAAACCCAACCTAAAAACGGAGTGATCTTTGTTTGTGTAGTTCTTTGATAAATAAAACTAATTTAGTATTGCTGGTTTAATGTAAACAGCTCTGTCTTAGGAGTTACTGGCAAAATATCCATGTATTTAAATTTAAGCTTCTTAAGTGAACACCTGAGAGTCACAGGCTATGAAAATAGTGAACAAGAAAATACCCGGAAATGAGTACTAGCTTTGTGTAATATCTCAGTATTCATAATTAGTGGAGGTATAATTGTTAAAAATATAAATTAGGTAAATGTAAATAGGATGAATGTCTATAAATGAGCTTTTCATAGAATTTGAAATCTTTTTTTCTTTTTTTTTTTTCTTTTTTGTTTGAGACAGAGTCTCCTCTGTCGCCCAGGCTGGAGTGCAGTGGTGTGATCTCAGCTCACTGCAATCTCCACCTCCCATGTTCAAGTGATTCTCATGCCTCAGCCTCTTGAGTAGCTGGGATTACAGGCATGCACCACCACACCCAGCTACTTTTTGTATTATTGGTAGAGACGGGGTTTCACCATGTTGGCCAGGCTGCTCTCGAACTCCTGGTCTCAAGCAGTCCTCCACCTCAGCCTCCCAAAGTGCTGGGATTACAGCACTGGCCAGTGCTGGGATTACTGTGCCTGGCCAGACTTTGAAATCTTAAAGTCATGTTATGCTATCTTAACTGACAGATACTCATTAAATATATTGGTCATTTCCAAGTAAGAGAAAACACAAAAACATAAATTGCTGAACACAAATATAAGTTTGTTTTTGGCTTCTTTTTTTTTTTTTTTTTCTGAGAGCGAGTCTTGCTCTGTCGCCCAGGCTGGAGTGCACTGGCGCGATCTCGGCTCACTGCAAGCTCTGCCTCCCGGGTTCACGCCATTCTCCTGCCTCAGTCTCCGGAGTAGCTGGGACTACAGGTGCCCGCCACCACGCCCGGCTAATTTTTTGTATTTTTAGTAGAAACGGGGTTTCACCATGTTAGTCAGGATGGTCTCAATCTCCTGACCTCGTGATCCACCTGCCTCGGCCTCCCAAAGTGCTGGGATTACAGGCGTGAGCCACCATTGGCTTCTTCAGTTTTATGGAACTACCAAATTTATAGGGGTTAATACACATAAAAATTATGTGATGGGGAAACATGTTTCTAAAATTATAAATGGTTCCCATCTGTAAAATACTAATATGTGACAGTCATTTAAACATTTTTTGATTCCTAGGTTTTCACTAGAAATTAAGGTTGCTAAGAATTAAAAATTCTAATTAATTTATACAATTCTGTAGACAAAGTGTACAGAATATGTATGTTTGATGAGAAAAACTATTTAAAATGTGTAAAAACATGTTTTTGTTTTATATGAGTTTTTTGTATATTTAAAAATTATTTTAACTTTTTTAAAATTAAAAAAAAATAGAAATAGGATCCTGCTACACTGCCCAGCCTGGTCTCGAATTTCTAGGCTCAAGTGGCCACCTCCCAAAGTGTTGAGATTGCAGGTGTGATCCACTCCACCTGGCCAAAATGTGTTTTCATAAATCCAAAATATGGATTTATGAAAGAAATAAAAACAGGATAGAAAGGAACCCGTAAGTAGGACAGAAATGTGAAGAAAGGTATGAAGATATATTTTTGATAAGTACAGTTAAAAGAAAAAAGAATAATTTGGAATGAGAAAGGATCTTGTAAGTTTTTGTGTCCTAAAGTAAAATGACTTGTTAGCTAAGAAAGGGGAAGTTTAGGTTAAAGCAGAGGCCTAAGCATGTCATAGAAGTGCTAAGTCATGAAAGGTGTGTGCGGTGAGCCCAGATCGCGCCACTGCACTCCAGCCTGGGCAACAGAGAGAGACTCTGTCTCAAAAAAAAAAAAAAAAAAAAAAAAAAGGAAATGCTTGAGGTATTTCTATTTTATCAACCAATTTAAAACCAGCTTATTTATCAGAGATATAGTTAAATCACATGAACTAAAAGGTATTTGGTTCATTACTATGTATATATGTATGTATATGTATAAAACAGAGCTGCTTTCAATAAACCAGCAATACTCAACTAGTTTTATTTATCAAAGAACTACATGAACAAAGATCACTGTTTTAATGTCTTCCCATTTTTTGGGGAAGGATGAATTTGGGAAAGGAATTTTTGTATGTGATCAAGTTGGCTAAAATTAGAAGGAAATTATTCACGAGTCTTTCTAAAGATGGAGCTTTCATATTAAAACTACACTGGTATTCTCATCTGAAGGCTCTAGGAGAAGTAAAAAACAAACAAAACAAACCTACGCTGATTTAAAAACTAAAAATTTGGTCCCCTATGTTAGTACAACAAGATTTCCTTGAAATATAGGTCTGCTTTTATTTTTATTTATTTATTTTTGAGACAGAGTCTCGGTCTGTCGCCCAGGCTGGAGTGCAGTGGCACAATCTCAGCTCACTGCAAACTCTGCCTCCCGGTTGCAGTGATTCTCCTGCCTCAGCCTCGGGTAGCTGGGATTACAGGCACGTGCCACCACACGCAGCTAATTTTTGTGTTTTTGGTGGAGATGGGGTTTCACCATGTTGGCCAGGCTGGTCTCGAACTCCTGAGCTCAGGTGATCTGCCTGCCTCAGTCTCCCACAGTGCTGGGATTACAGGTAGGAGCCACCGCGCCCAGCCTAAATCTGCTTTTAGTAAATCCACAAGAAGCATTAATTTTTACTTCTGTGTTTAACAGCCATCTAAACTGAAGCTTTCATTTTTTTTTTTTTTTTCCTGAGACAGGGTCTTGGTCTGTCATCCAGGCAAGAGTGGATCCCTCCAAAATTCAGACACTATTCATGAGTATTCTTATGACAATATGGTTATTTGAAGTTTAAGAATTTGCTCTCTTTTTATATAGCATACAATTGGAAACATTGGCTATATTACCAAAGCTTTGATTGCAATATATTTGTGAATATGCATAGAATGCCTGGCTTCTGGGGTTCCCAGCCTTACAGTGAGCAACTAAAAATTGTCACTTCCTGGCAGGCCCAGGAAACTTCAGACTGCAGAAAAAAATCTAAAGTCTGTCTTGGTTTGGCTTCCTAGCCTCAAGAGGTTTGATAATCTGAGATTCCTGTTTTTTTTTGTTTTTTTGTTTTTTTTTTTTCAGACAAGGTCTGTAATCCCAAAGTGCTGGAATTACAGGTGTGAGCCACTGCGCCCAGCCTTCTGTGGAATTCTTAAAAATGGGACCCGCCTTTGGGAGGCCAAGGTGGGTGGATCACCTGCGGTCAGGAGATCGAGACCAGCCTGGCTAACACAGTGAAACCCCGTCTCTACTAAAAACACAAAAAATTAGCCGGGCGTGGTGGCGGGCGCCTGTAATCCCAGCTACTCGGGAGGCTGAGAAAGGAGAATTGCTTGAACCCGGGAGGCAGAGGTTGCAGTGAGCCGAGATCGCACCACTGCCCTCCAGCCTGGGCAACAAAGAGCGAAACACGGTCTCAAAAAAAAGTAAAAGGGGACCCGCTTTGTTCCTAAAGAGAGGGAACCCCACAGGGCAGGGCTAGGAGACAGTGGCATGGACAGGGACTGCAGGATCAAGGCTCATGGAGTGTTTGGGGCCACTGGGACACCTGGGAACAGAGCCCCATGGAGGCCAGTGGAATCCCAGAGCAGGGAGTGAGTCCTCTCCTCCCAACACCTGCTGAGTGACCCTGCTGGAGCCCTTCTTGTCTCTGGGCCTCAGTTTTCTCATCTGTAACATGGGAATAATAACAGGACCAACCAACCTCTCAGGGCTGTTGCAGGGTTTGTATAAGGCCATGCTGTGAAAATCCCAAGTGGCAGCAAGTCTGGCACAGAGCAGGGCCTCAGCCCCCGCCCCCTGTGCATACACACAAACAGATGCATACACACATGCACACACACGTGCATACACACACGTGCATGCACACATGCATACACGTGTATACACACACGTGCACACACAAAACACACAGGGCTCACTCCTCAAGGGGACCTCACTGTGCCTCAGTTTGCCCATCTGTAAAGGGGGTGATTATAGCCCCTACTGCATGACGCTGCTGTGGAGCTCCGTGAGTCAGTACCTGGAGGATGCCTAGGACTGGGCTGAACTTAGCCTGTACAGCCCCACGGGGAGCTGAGTGGAGAAGGTGGGCTTGGGTGTTGGGAGCAGAGGGGGCAGCATGGGAATCCAGGGGTTCTTAAAGGTCTAGGTGCCTGTCACCCATGAGGAGGCCCCAAGGGGTCCCTGAGGAACAGAGGCAGGAGGAACCAATCTCCTCCTGCCCGGTAAGGGAGCAGGGCTGAGGCCAGGAGCAGGCCAGTGAGAGCCTGCGCAGGCCAGGGAGCCTTCAGTGTGACAGCCAAGGACCAGCAGAGCACCAGCCTGCTAAGGACCCTAGGCCGCACTCAGGCCTGGGCGGGGGACTGACCTGGGGACTTCTTGAGGTTTCTCCGACTGTATGGAGCTCACCAGGGAAAACATCAGGGATGCCTGGATTCATTGCCCAGCTCCGAGCTCAGCACAAAAACTCCCTCTTGGAACAGTCTAGAAAGAGGCTCACCTGAGGCCCAGCACCCAGGGGCCATGATGTCACGTGGGCCAAGGCATCTGAGGGGCAGGGGCCTTCCCCATCCCACTGCTGCCATGGCCCGTGGCCCACTCTGCCCTGCCCTCCTGACCCAGGGGCCCAGTGCGTCTCTGTGGGGTGGGAGGAGCGTCAGCAAAGGAGAGGCTGCACAGGGCGCCTTCAGCAGTGACAGGAAACCAAGAGCAGGAAAAGCAACCCTGCTCAGCCCTGGGTGACTCAGACAGGAAAGGGCCTGAGCCCGAGGCAACCAGGAGGGGGCAGCCTTATCAGGGAGGCCGTGCCGCGGGCCTGAGTGCCGCTTCTGCCCTCATCCAACTGCAGCGGGACAGAGGCAGAGGCAAAGTGGGGGCCTGGAAGCAAGGCTTCCAAGGTGGCAACAGTGTCCCAGCCCAGCCAGGCGGTGGCTGCAGGGGGCCATGCGTGTGCGCCTGTGCCTGTGACCAGCCTCAGGGCCTAGGGGCAGGGAGCAGGCCAGGGGAAAGGCTCTGTCCCTGGGGGTTGGCCGGGCAGGTGGAGAGCCAGGTTCAGATGGGTGACCCTGGGCTCTGCAGCTGCTGTGATCCTGGCAGAGGGGAGGAGGCGCTCTCGGCAGTCAGGAGCAGGATGATGGTAGTGACAAGGCCCTGCCGTGGACTGAGCCTCCCAGCCTAGGAAACCTGGCTCTGGCCTCCCCTGCAGGCATGTGATGTTTGGCTCCAGAGGCCTTCTCCTCTGGGCTTTTCCATGCCTGTGAACTGGGCCCTATTCATTTCCCTGTGGTTTCATGGAAACGTCCAATGCATTCAGGAGGTTGCAGTGTGCCCAGGAGGAGAGGGGTCAGCGAGAGGCCCGAGCTGTGACTGGTGGGCCACCCAGAGGCCACGGCACCCTCTGCTGGAGACTGGCAGCAGGGTGCACGGCCAGCTGTGGGTGGGGATCCATCAGTCAAGCAGCTGCACTTTCTTCCCATCCCCCTCCCCCACCCAGGCAAGGTGCTCTGCCTGCGGCTCCCTTTCTCCAGGCCTCCACTTTCCAGCTCCCAGGCTCCCAGCCCCACCCGGCCTGGCCTGGAACAGAGCTGCCACCAAGATCTCTTCCACTTTCCTTCCCCAGCAGCCTTCAATTCAGTGCTCCGTAGACCCCTGCCTCCCGGGGCTCTGCGGTTTCCACCACACTACACTCAATTTCCAGCTGCTAAGAACACAGCAGGTTCTACGTAAAGGTGGCCGTCACCTGCACCCCATGGGCTTCCCGGCCATGGAGAACGGGCCATGGTTGGGTACACAGCTTCTGAGACAGGCCCAGCAGCTGCCTTCATGGCCTCGGCAGAGCCCAGGGCTCTGGAGCTTACAGGCAGCGTGTGCCCAAGTGTGGAAAATTTGGTCTGCAGAAGAAATGAGGCTGAAATTGGCTGGGAGCAATTCTTATCAAAGCCCGTTAGCAGTTTTCAGCAAGAGCTAATTGAACAAGCTCTGTGAGTGGCCTCATTCCATTAGCAGGAGCCTCCCACAGAGTGTGACAAGGGCCCTGGTGGCTGAGGGCAGAAGGGGCTGTTCTGTCCCACATTTGCCTTTGGCCTTTGAAAATGGACACATTTTCAGCTTTGGGCACTGGTCCTGCCCCTCTGCCCCGGCTCCCGCTCATTTCCAAAGCCACTCTCTGAGTGTCCTGTGTGAGGAAGGGGTGAGGTGAGTTTCTCAGCACTTCAGCAGGTGCGTGGATCTGAAACAGGACAGCCTTGGAGACACGGCCTCCTTGCCAGGCAGGGTTGAGAGGCCAAGTGCAGAGGAGCCGAGAGTCTGAGGGCCAGGCCCGAGCAGGCTAGGTCAGGAGGTTGGGCCCTACCTTAGCAACGTGCCTGGGCCTGAGGAGAGACCCACTGCCGGCCCAGTCTCCCTCGACTCCTCTGGAGCCATGGAGTCCTCAGGGAGGGGACAGGAGGCAGCTGGGGTGTAGCCAGGCCAGAGCTGAGCTGATGGAACCTGAACCCCACTTTGTGGGGTGGCCATGCTCTCTGCTTTCTCCTCTCTGCTGTGCCCAGTAGACTGGAAAAGATAGATCCAGGGGCGCAGTCCTCTGACCTGAGCTCCAGGGTCACCTGTCTGGCCTCCAGCCTGTTTCCTCCATGCTAGGGCTGTCAGGGCAAGTGTCTGACCTGGGCCCGCAGGGCGCTGGTCAAGGGGCCCAGGGAGGTGGGGTCCAGCCCTCTGTGCCCCTGACTGACTGTCTGATCTGGGCAAGGTCCTTCATCTCTTGACCACTGTCACATGGCGTGGGCGACACTCCTCAGTGCCTCCAGGATGCTGTAAGGAAGCGGCATCTGACTGCACCCACCCTTTCTGCAGGGACCGTGGTCAGGACAGAGCTGTGGACACTGAGCAGGGGCTGGCCTCAGGGCCCACCCAGACAGGCCTCCTCATCTACCCCAACACCACAGCGGGGCTCCGTCCTGGGAGCTGGCCAGTTGCCCTCCCCAGGACAGGACCTCAGGCTTCCACCCTGAGCTCCTTCCTCCTGCCCTGGGCCCTGCGGGCTGTCCCATAAGCTGGCTGCTCTCCTGGGGTCTTTCCCTTTGTGAGCTCCTCTGCAGATACATTCCGGCCTTTGGGATGCTTCAGACAGCAAGCAGGAAGCAGACAGACACCCCGCATCTCCCCCAGGCCAACTCTGGCCCCATCAGCAGCAACCTGGTGGGGAACTGTCCACACCTGCCAGCCTCCCTCCCTCCGTCCTCTTGGGTTTCTGAACCAGCCTCTCCAGCCGCACTGCCACTGCGACTTACTCCTTCTGGCCAAATCCAAGGGCCCTGTGCAAGCCCCTGCTCTTCTTGGCAGCTCTCACACTGGGGACAACCCGCAGGCTCCTCTGAAGTCCCAGAGCTGCTTCTCGGCCACTTCCTGTTCCTACTGCCTCTGCCTGGGAGCTTATCAGCTCCTGCCCTGCTGTGCCCAGTTGGGAAGAGTGCGCCCTTGTGGCCCCCAGTCTCCAGCCTTGCTCTTTCTTTTCTATTCTTTTTTGAGATGAAGTATCACTCTGCCACCCAGGCTGGACTGCAGTGGCACAATCTTGGCTCACTGCAAGCTCTGGCTTCCAGGTTCAAGTGATTCTCTTACCTCAGCCTCCCGAGCAGCTGGGATTACAGGCACCCGCCACCATGCCTGGCTAATTTTTGTATTTTTAGTAGAGACGGGGTTTCACCATGTTGGCCAGGCTGGTCTCGAACTCCTGACCTCAGGTGGTCTGCCCACCTTGGCCTCCCAAGTGCTGGGATTACCCTGCTCTTTTTTGCTTCCTGGGGCTGCTTCTTGGGAGCCTTGGGCTGCTCAGCTTTCATCCCAGCCATGCCCTGCCTCTGGTCCAGCCTCCGTCCCTCACTGTGTCCTGCTTAAGGTCCCCGTGCAAAGTCCTTCCCTTGTTCCAACAGCCTTCCCCAGCTCCCAGAAAAGGTGCCGGTTGTAGAGTGTGACAGGCACCAGGCTGTCCCTGCGCCCCTCCTGGCGCAGCCCTTCCGTCTCCCCTTGACACAGTCTGCCCTTGACTTATTTTCCAAACTAACCTGATGCTTTTCTTTATTTGTTTGTTTTTTTTGAGAGGAAGTTTCGCTCTTGTTGCCCAGGCTGGAGTGTGATGGTGCAATCTCGGCTCACTGCAGCCTCCACCTCCCGGGTTCAAGCAATTCTCTCGCCTCAGCCTCCCAACTAGCTGGGATTATAGGCGCCCACCACCATGCCCAGCTAATTTTTGTATTTTTAGTAGAGACGGGAGTTTCACCATGTTGGCCAGGCTGGTCTCGAACTCCTGACCTCAGGTGATCCACCCACCTGGGCCTCCCAAAGTGCTGGGATTATAGGTGTGAGCCACTGTGCCCAGCCTGTTTTGTTTGTTTGTTTTTGTTTTGTTTTGCCTCCGTGCCTTTGCTATCTCACCCCTTTCCTATAAAACAGTCCTTTCTCACCATCTTTTGGAATTAGTCTGGCACTCAGGAATGCACCTCTGCTGTTGAGGCTCCAGGAAGTTAGGGCCAAGGCCCTCTGGTGCAGCAGTGCAGACTGCGGCCTGGGGGTGGGGAGACTGTGTGTGGCCAGTCTTTTATTTTTTATTTTTTATTTTTTACACCTTAGGCTTTGACCCACACAGAAAGAGATGGAACAGCCTGGGCTGCAGGGGCCTCGAAAGGGACGAGCATGTGGGTGGCACCACGCGGGGCAGCCGCAGGGGCAGGGGCTGCCTGTTCTCCTTCTCCCGGTGCTGCTCCAAGGGCACAGTTTGGTGACCGCAGCCACTTAGGGAAGCCCTTGAGGATGCAAAAGAGAGTGAGGACACAAGGACACTAGCAAAGCCTAGCTCTGCAGGAGGAGGGATGCCATGCTGGGATGTTGCCACCGTCTTGTCTGAGCCCAAGGGTGGCGCTCGGTCCACCCGTGGGGAGCAGGGAGGAGAGAGGACAGGGCCCTGGCTGCCTCTGGCCTGCTTGGGAATGAGCTCCCTCAGGCAGAGCTTGATGGTATCCACACGCCCAGCAGCAAGTATCATCATCAGAAACACGCAGCCCAGAGCTGTGTGCCCAGCAGAACAGGGCACTAGGGCAGGGACCCAGCCTTCTCAGCTCCTGAATTGGAGCCTGGCATGCCCCATCTTAGAGTCCTTCATTCTGTGCAGATGCACTTGGCATCTAGAGTGGGACCGGAGTCCACGACATGGCATGGAAGGAAATGGCCCCTGTGATCAAAGAGGCCATCACAGACATGGCGGCTGAGTGCTGGGATGGGCTCTGAATGGGATGTCAAGAAGCAGGTGGCAGGAGATGGGTGGAGGGAGGGCGAAGGACGATGATGCTTGCTGCTGGGCGTGTGGAAGGGGAGGGGAGCTGGACACAGAACCTCATTCCCTGGAGGTAGGACTGAGCCCATGACGGGAGAGTCACAGAGGGCCTTTCCAGGAGAGGGATGGGACCAGCTTTGGCGTGAAGGCCGCAGAGCAGAGCATGACTAGGGACGCCACCTGGTAAAAGAGACGGAGGCTGGGACAAGACTGGTGCCCTTGTCAGAGGGAGGCCAGGAGAAGCTTCTAGAAATGTAGCTGCGTGTTTAGCCCAATTCCTAGAGTTGGGGCAACCATGCCAGTCACAACATAGGACGTGTTACAATGATGTCTTATTTTTTTCTCAAGGCCAGGCACTGGCACATTGCTTCCCTATTTTACAGGCTTTGAAAGAAATGGAGATTCTGAAAGCTTAACTAATTTATCTGGCAAGGCATGGTCTCTCATGCCTGTAATCCCAGCACTTTGGGAGGCAGAGGCAGGAGGATCGCTTCAGCCCAAGAGTTGGAGACCAGCCTGGGCAACATAGTGAGACCTCCTCTCTATAGACAAAATTAGCCGGGCAAGGTGGTGCACGCCTGTGGTCCCAGCTACTTGGATGCTGAGATGGGAAGATCAGGATCACTTGGGCCACCAGGGAGGTGGAGGCTACAGTGACCCGAGGTCATGCCACTGCACTCCAACCTGGGCAACAGAGCAAGACCTTGTCTCAAAATTAAAAAAAAAAAAAAAGTTTGAAATCACGCAGCGAGAGTGGCAGGGCTGGCGTTCCAGCATCGTCCTTTAAGATGTGACAGCAACAGGTCCCACTTGAGACAGCAGGAACGTGGCACCCAGTGCTGCCTCTGCACAGGCCTGATGCTTGCTGGAACCTTAAAGGCAAAGGAGACCCGATCATAAATGCATGAAGAGCGCATGTTTCATGGGATTGATGTTGATGCTGGTGTTCCATGCGAGCCACTGAGGAGAAGCCCCTCTCTCAATGGCAGGGCCATGAGAGGTGAAGGACGCCCCTCCACCCCTTCCCCAGACAGGTCTTTCCTGGCCACAGATGCCCCAGATCCCTGAATGTCAAAACCGAGTCCCAACCTCCCAGTTGAGCAGAGAAACATTCAGATCTGGTTCCTCCGTGATCAGGAAAGGCAGGCTTCCTCTGAAGCGCAGATGGCTTCACCCCTTTCTCATCTCATCACCTTTAAGCCCTGCCAGGGCAAGAGCAGCCTTTCCCAGCATCGTCCTTTAAGATGTGACAGAAACAGGTCCCACCTGAGCCAGCAGGAATGCGGCACCCAGTGGCTGGCTCTGCAGTCTTGATGCTCGCCGGCACCTTCAGGGTGAAGGACGCCCTGTCGTAAACGCATGAAGAGCCCTGCGTTTCATATATTGATGTTGTTGCTTTTTCTTTAGAGGAACGTTTGTGCACGCTGGGAACCTCTGTCTCTACCAGTGTCACCCTTGCTGTGGGGAGTGTGTACCGTGTGCGGGGGGCTGGTGGCCTTTCTCTGCTGTCTGCCACAGTGTGTGAGGGGCTCGCTGAGCCTCACACCTGCCTTCCCCTTCCCCATCCCCTCCTGCCCCGGGGAGGCCCAGACCCAGGGAGGAGGGGTGCTGGGAGTGAGTGCCGAGGAGCTGGGGTCCTGGCCCTGCAGCCACTGTCACAGCACGGCCCCACCCCAGACCTCCAGAGTCGTGGGACTCTGGTGGCACAAGCTCCAGAAGCTTGGCCGATGCCAGGTCTGGGACCGAGGCCCCCGTCTCCGAGGCCTTGGCTTGCTGTTCTGGAAGGTGATGCTGGCTGGCAGCCATTCCCAGCCCCTCGGACAGCAGTTGTCAGGCAGTCCCTGAGCTCCAGCGCCCCATTCCCAGCAGGGCCCAGTGATCTCATGCCTGTACCCCTGGCGCTGGGAGGAGCGGGGTGGCACTAGGGCCGGTGCCCACATCAGAGGAGGAAGGTCTGAAGCCAGGGCAGGGGGCAGGGCACCCTCCCGTCCAGCAGCCCCAGTGCCCACTCCATTCCTTTGGGGGCTCCCGTGGCCCAGAGTGTGGAGCGGCGTGGCCTGACCACCCAGGATAGCTTGGGGCGTTTCGGAGGTTTGGCTGCCCAGGCTGTGCACCTAGCACTGCTCCCCAGGAGAGGGAGGGAGGAGGTCGCTGTCACAGCCTCCATCTCTGGCCCTGGGTTCCCATAGGAGCGCCTAGGCTCTAAGCTGGAGCTGCCCCATCCCAGGACCCTGGGGAGGAAGAGGCTGGGCGCCACCTGCCGGCCCACCAGGGAATTGACAGGGTTGGGGACTGTGGAGCCTGTGCTGGCCGCAGATGAGAGCCCTGACCCCCACCTTCCCTACCCCACCCGCCCTGCACCATCCAGCTCAGTTCTCCCACCCGTGGTGCGGGGTCCCATTTGCAATGGTGAATCCTGAACTCAGTGCAACTCTGGCTGCTGGCAGCTGGGCTTGGCCTGCACCTTCCTGTCCCCAGACTCCACTGGGGACCTCCCTTCCAGCCACCCCAGGGCGTCACCACCACAGCCAGGGGCCAGCCCCACCTTCATTCACTCTTGCTCAGAGCCCACCTCTTCTCTCTGCCCCCATCGCTATCTGCAGCATCAGAAGGACATGAGGGCACCAAACAGCCCCTGCAGCTGCCCTCAAACATCATGGCCAAGGCTGTGCCTGGGAAGTGGACTCTCTGCAGTGCCAGCTCCCTCAGTGCCCTTGACCTTTATCTGGGTCCCTGCTTGATGTGGCCCAACTGGCTGGGCCAGAGCCCCACAGGCGCTGTCCCGACCCCCAGCCCCCTAGAGGGAGGGAGAGGCTGAGATCGCACGGGAAGCAGAGACTCAGCCACACCAAGGGCCCTGGCAAGGTGGGCCTCTCCTCCAAAGCCTCACCAGGCTTCACGTTCAAGGTCACCAAGAGTGCACTTGTTCACTGTTGAGGTCAGGGGTGACTCCTGGGACTGTGCTGGGGTCCAGGGAGGGCAGGTAGCGGAATTGCCAGGGAAGCAGCTCGCCTGAGGTCTGTGGTCTTGGCAGGGGCTTCCGCAGCGGCCCCACTCTCTCCCTGTCCCCTCCCTCCTGTCCTTGTCCTTGTGTTTACTGAAGACCATGAGAAGGGATGTGGAGAGCCCCTGCAGGAACTGAGAGCAGGAGCCTGGCTCACCCCCAAAGGCCCCCAGACATTCAGTTCCTAAACCCATAGGGTGGGGCATGGGCATAGAGGAGAAACTGGGGCCGCCCGGCACAGCCCTGCTACTTCACCCTGCCCGCCTGGTGGCCTCCTTAGCCTGCAGCCTCGGAGCGACCCAGTATGGGGCCATGCTGCCACCTGCTGGCCACACTGCAAAATGCAACCCAGGGTCGGCCTGGAGGCTACAGGTGTCCCTCTTCCCCCAGGCCTGCAACTGGGCTGGAGGGGGAAGGGGCACCAGGGAACAGCCCAGGTGCTCCTGCCCAGGAGGATTGTCCGACTGCATGGGGAGAAAGTCCAGAACCGTGCCTGGCACATGGTAATCTTTGTGGAATGAGTGAACGAATGAATGAATGAACTATGCATTTGATGCTTTTCGGTGATGATGACCCAACCAAGATAGATCACATGAGCCATTTTCCAGCAGAAACTGGGACTCCTCTTGGGCTGACAAGATGTAAGTATGAAATCTAAATAAGATTCCAATGGCACTAGCCAGTGACACACGTGACCCTAGCTATAAATGCCCATGGAAGAGAATTCTGTCTGACATTCAGGGAAGACTTGGAGCGGGGCAAGGGGACGGGATTGATGGCAGAAGTGAGACTCACAGGGCATGTGTGGGAGGCCCCTGGCTGGCCATGTTGGGGGAGGAGGGGCAACAGGAAAGCAGCGCCTGGATCTCGAGGGACTTGGCTGGCTCAGTCCTTCCATCGGGAGCCACATTCATTCACAGCGACTGTTGAGTCTAACAACGCTCAAGTACAGCAAAGCTGGAGCAGCAGGCCCTGAAAGGGTGACTCCAGGGTCTCACCCCACCCTGACTCCTTCCCTCCTGCTGCCTCAGACTCTCCTGTCCACCCTCAGAGACCCTGTCGGGAGGCTTCCCTCCAACAAGGCACCATCCCCAGGGAGAAGGGAGCCCAGCACTCCTGGCCCTGTGGGGTCCTCAGTCCACTCACCACTGCCACATGCCCCAGGGAGTCCTCGGACTAGGGCCTGGGCCGGGCCCCCCTGGGTTCCTATGGCCTGGGCGAGCATGGTGCCCTCTTACAGCCTGGGCTGCCTGAGTGTTCCAGGCATCCTGTCATTCAGCAGAGATCTTTCCTCGGTGCCTTCTCTGGATTGGGTGGGCTGCTGAGCTCTGGGGTTGCTGCAGTGAATTATTTAATAGATAGGTGCTTCCCTGCTCTCCAGGGTCCCCCTCTGGGAGAGCCAGCACAGGAGCTAACCAGTCAGAGGAGAAGGCGGTGTAGACCAACTGGTGCAGGGGAGACCATGGGGTGCTGGGCAAGACAGGGACTTGGCGGAACACATGAGATGAGGCAGGGCTGAGCCCCACAGGCAACTCCTCCCCCCAGAGCCGGGCATGAGGTGCTCAGTGGATGAACACCAGCTCCCCGAGCTGGACCACATGTCACACAGGTTTCTGGGATTTGCTTCTAGAAAAGCCTGACCCAAACATTTGGAGATGACAAGTACTCACTGGCCTGGAAGGAGGTGCTCACCAACATGTGCTCCCGGCCCATGCGGGTAAGGAGGGCCCAGCCCCATCCCCGTGCAGGTAAGGAGGGCCCAGCCCCGGTCTCCCCCGCTCCCGGGAGCACACTGGCCCCAGACCTGTGACCTCTACATGCAAGCACAGGCCCCCACCGTTCCTGCCTGCTCTGGACATGGCTGGGTGGACGGGGGCTGCTCCTCCTCTGCCAGAGGGTGGGAGAGGAGGCCGACCCCAGGCAGCACCTAGGAGGGGGCACCCTGAGCCTCTTGAGTTTGAGCCGCTGTCTCCTGCTCACACTTACTTAAGGACAGAGTGCCCTGGAGCTGAGGGGCTACTGAGACCTCCTGTCAGGCTGGGGTCCTGGAGGAGAGATAGGGTCCCATGTGGCTTCCTGTCCCAGGGAACACTCCGCAGCCTCCATCCCCACATGTGGAGTCCAGAACCAGCTGTCAGCCTCTGGCCAGTGCGGGAAAGAAGCAGACTTGGCCGGGGGCCTAGGCCTGGGCCTGCAGGGAGGTGGCAGCCTGTGGGGTGGACAGCTGGGCTTGCTCTGGGATGCCTGTCACAGCTCCCCAGGCTGAGCTTCCCCCGTGCAGGGCCCGAGCATCCTGGGACCAGGACCCCAGAGGACCCTTGGGTCAGCAGGAGCAGTGGATGCTGATGGGTCGGCTCTGGGTCCCGGCCTGGCCCAGGGGCAGGGACAGGCTGTATTTTAGGGGCTCGGTCACTCGGCAGATTCAATCTGTTCACAAGAACTGGATGGCTTCAGCTGACCTCAGTGGATTTATTTTCTGACACTTCAAGCTCTGCTGGGTTTGAAGCCATCAGGACCTGCTTGGGCCTGGTCACCGTGACCTGCCCCCAGTCACAAGTGTCTGCCCAGCCAAGCACCTGTGGCACCCACAGCGGAGAGGGGCTGAGCTGTGCCCACTGGGCTCTCTCTGTTCTACACCGCAGCGGCTCTAGGCCTGGCAGAGAAGGCACAGCAGCCCCTGAGTCCCAGAACTGCCTCTGGCTCTGCCCTGCTGGGGCCCCTCCCATGTCCCTGCCTCTGACGCCATAACTTCCAAGGAGGTACAAGCCAAGCTGGAGCTCCAGAGATCGGAGCCGCTCCTGAGTTAGCCAGAGCCTGAAAAGGCTGCATTCTCCTGGCTTACCTCCCAGGGAGCTCAGAGGCGCCCTTGCCCGGGAATCCGATGGCAGAGAGTTACCAGGTCTGCGGTGCTCCTGTTTCTCAGCCCCGGGAACTGGGGTGGGGACAGGGCAGGGCAGCAGCAGAAAGCGCAGAAAGGTGTGAGGGGGCACGCAGTCCCCAGTGAGCATCTGCATCAGGACACCAGGGCTGTCCCAGGGATGGCTGGGCCTATGGGAAAGCCATGGTCCCCACCCATCCCACCCGACCCTGAGCCACCTCCACCAGCCAAGAGGGGCCAGGGCCCTTCATCAACCTCGCCCAGGTCATCTGGGGAACTGGGCCACCACTGAGAACAAAGCCCAGATGTGTCTGGGAGTGGAGGCTGTGCCCACCTCCCCCAGAGACTTGCCCCCGACTTAACCCAGGGCCCAGCAGGGGCTGCAAGGGAAGTGGAGTTAGGGAGCGGAGCAGGTGACCATCAGCTGCGCCCTGGATTCCAGGGCCCGTGTGCACAGAGTAACGGGAGCTGGTTGTCTGTCTGGCCGAGGGCACAGGAGGGTGAGTGTGTACAGCAGCCAGGGAGCAAGGGAGCCAGAGAGACACACAGCAGTGACCTTGGACCTCTGCGAGGAACCCGTTCACTCGCTCCCAGGCAGTAGCACTGGCCTTGACACCCAGCCCCGAAAGCTCGGGGACTGCAGGACAAGCAGCTTCAGGGGCTGTGGCCCCAGCTGGGACGGGCTATGCGCTGGTCCCTAGAGACTCTCGGTATCTCCCCCTGCCCCAGTCCTGCCTCCTGCCCAGCACAAGGGCCTTTGGAACTCAGCCCTCTGTGTCTCAGCCCCTGGGAGGGTCAGGTGTCAGAGACGAGAAGGGCCGAAGCTGGCAGGCCGGAAACTGCCTCGCTTGGCTTCTGTGGGGTGGAGTATTGGCGAACACAGAGGTACCCGGGTGAAGCGTGGCTTCAGCTGCGTGGGATCAATACCAGAGGGGATGAGGTCAGCTCCGACCAAAGGTGTGCCTAGGTCCGAGAGGAAGCGCCAGGAGCCTGAGGCCTGTGTTGCACGGGGCAGGGAATGGCATCCTGGGCTTTCTTGCCTGCCTCCCACTCTAGCCAGATGGAGCAATGGACTTGGCCTCCTTGAACAAAGACCACAGCCTCCTCAGCTTCTGCTTGTGTCTCCAGCAGACAGCGCCTGCAGCCCCCGGTCATACATGGCCACAGGCTTCCCCCTCCTCCTTCCTGGGCCAGAGTAGCAGCCTCAGCCCCACGCTGGGGAGGGGTAGACCAGAGACGGTTCCCTCCTGGTGGTGCCCAGCAGTGACTCAGCAGCAACGGCACATGTCTGGGCCATTCTCAGTGCTGCCACCTTGAGGGCATTTGGCAGGCCCAGGCAGGCCAGATTTGTCTCCTGGAGAGAAGTATGGGCACCCCTGGGCTCTGCCTGCCTCCTGGCCTCCCCTTGGGTTCCCTTGTACAGAAAGGGGCACTGGTCCTGGCCCTGGTCCTCCCTGGCTTTGCTCAGCAGCCAGCAGCCCGCCAGGTCTGTGCACACCAAGGCTGCCGACGGCAAGGCTGTGGGTGGCATGGGACCTCTGGGACTGGCCGGAAAGCTCTGGGCTGGCCAGGCTCTGACCCGCCCCGCAGATGGCACTGTACTTCTGCTCGGGGCTGCTACAGGACCTGGCACAGTTCGGGCACTATGCGCTCATCATGCCCCTGTACACACACTTCACCCACAGTGGGTGCTCGGTGGCCCAAGACCATTCAGCGGTGATGGTGGAGGTCCAAAGGTCGGGCGACCCAAGCGTAGGGGAACCTGGCCTGAGAACTCTCCCTATGGGCCGGTGCTGCGGAAGCTGCAGGGGGTCTACAGCCAGCCCTGGACACAGCCGAGAGGAGGGCGCTGACCTCGGAGGGCTGCTTTCTGCTGCCCTGGGAGCTGGGTGCTGGGGTCCTAATCTGTCACCTGGGGTGGAGCACCATGCAGCTCATCCCCCAGCCATCACCATTCCCCACTGCCCGTCCCCCACCCTCATGCCCCATACAACACTGCCCACGACCCCGCCCCCTCTTCCCAGGCTATAGGGAGCGACTAGACATGGCGCCCGATACCCTGCAGAAGCAGGCAGACCACTGCAACGACGGCTGCATGGTGTCCAAGCACATGAAGGAACTCAGCACTGGTCTCTTCTTTGCCATTCTGGTCAAGGTGAGCCCTCCAGCCTGGTGCCCCTCACCTCCCTCTGGCTCCCGACCCTCCTGGGCACCTGCTCACCAGGAGGCCTCGAGGAGCCCAGGGCAGTGCCAGGAGGTGCCATGGCTGCAGCACTGTCCCTGCAGGAGAGTGGCCCCCTGGAGTCAGAAGCCATGGTGATGGGCGTCCTGAAGCAAGCCTTCGACGTGCTGGTGCTGCGCTACGGTGTGCAGAAGCGCATCTACTGCAACGTGAGTGCCCTGGGAGAGCCCGGGCGGGGGGGGGGGGGGGCAGCCCAAGCCATCCCACACTGGAGGGGCACAGGCTATGATGGGTCACACTCCACCCCTCGCTCCCCCAGCACTAGCACAAAGCCCACCTGATGGGCCTTGCCGAGACGCCCGGCTCTCCCACCTGGGATGGTGGCTCCAGGCCCAGGGTCAGGCCTGGCCCCCTTCCCCAAGGACCCAGGAACCAGAGAGCAGGCCCCTCCATGGCCAGTACAGCTCGGCAGGGTGTGCAGGCTTTGGGGACTGTGTTTATAGGAACGTGAAGGGATGAAAGGCCAGCGAATGGTCCGTGGCCGCTCTGGAAACTATGTCCCCTGAAGACAAGGAAGAGAGCTGTCCCTGGCTCGGCTCCTGCCCTGAGTGACTGTTGACTCACAGTTCTCTCTCCAAGGGGACATGGGCCTGTCCTAATGCTGCCTTAGGGGCTTGGCTCCAGCTGGCCCTGGGGTCTGCAGGTCACCACCTGCCCCTGTGCCTGGCTTTGAATTTCCTAACATCCAGAGTGCCCTGGGAGTGCAGTGTCCAGCCCGTTGTGTGCAGTAAACGTGGTGTTCATAACCTGGAGCTGGGCAGAAGAGGAACGACAGAGTCCCCCTGCAGACCCTGGGGGCTCTGTATCCTGAAGTTCAAGCCTAGCTCACCCTGCCGTGGGCCCAGCCCTGCCTGCACTGACAGATGGCACCAGCAGGGGGCGCAGCGCTCCGCTGCCACAGTTCTCTGTCCCCACCTCAGTGCAGTCAGCCCTGGACGCCTCCACCACTTGCCCCCAATAGCACACAGAGCCACGGGCCTTCCCAGACCCCACCCCTGGCCCTTGGTCAGTCTCACCTGCTGCCTCAGCCGAAGGTGGCCTGTCAGGGCCTCCCTGAATCTCCCTCCAGCCAGGCAGGGTGGGCCAGGGCCAAGGGCCACCTCCAAGCAGTAAAGCCCTCCAGGGTGGAAAGGCAGGTGGCCCCCTCTGTGTCCCATCCCCCTTAGTCCTGGCAAACCCTCACCTGCCTCCTGCGGTGCCCCCTGCCCTCTTCTGTGTCCCCTGGGCTCCCCCAGCACTGCATCCTCCCAGGTAGGGTTTCAGGACCCCCAAGCCCTCCCAGCTCACCCAGACCCTTCCTGAGGGTCCTGCTTCCTGGCACCACCCTCTCTTCCTTGGGGACAACCACAGTGGAGAGAGGCGGGGCTCTGCCTGTCCTGCTAATGCAGGGGTGCTGGCCTTCTGGGGTCCTTTAGAGAACCTGATGAAAGCTATGAGTTTACAAGCAAGAAATTGTCTGGCACCGTTTTCACTAACAACATGCCCTGATGGTGGACCCGGGCCCTCAGGTTGTGTTTCATAAGCCTTGGGAGCGCTCAGGGTGCATTTGACTCCCCAGCTCTGCCCTGATCCAGGGCATTCATCCTGGAGCAGGCCCCGTTACAGACAGGCGAGCAGAGGCTTCCAGAGGCCAAGGGAGGGTCCTGGGGGTCCTTCCGCAGGGCCGGAGGCAGAGTTGCGCCTCGTCATCAGGCCCTGCCATCTTTGTCCCCTCACTGCCGGGCTCTGCACAGGTCATCACCATCTTCAGCCTGGTGGAGGTGGTCCTGCGGGCAGCCATGGCCCTCTAGTATAGTGCTGTCCTGAGGCAGCAGAGCAACCAGGGCCACCTCGGCCCCGAGGAAGAGGAGGAGGAGTAGGTCGAGTTTGAAAAGGAACCTGAGGGCTGATGTGCTGGCCAAGCTCAGCCAAACCCTCCTGCCCCACCCCGCTAGCTTTAGGAATAGGACCTGATGACACCAAGGGGGATTTTTAATTTAGGTTTTAACAACTCAGGGGTTTGCTTTTGGTTTTACTTTTGCATTTTATTTAGTGTTTGCAGCTCAGTTTTTAAACAAACTGCAGGGGAGAGGATGGAGCTGGAAGGAAGGCTGAGACCTGGCCAGCAATGAGACCGGTTCCCCTTCTGCCCGGGCCCCACTGCCTTCTCCAGCCCAGGGAATGGGGCCTTTTCTGCAAATCAGTGTCAGGGAATAAAATCAAGGGTGGAGTGCCATCTGGTGTGTGGGGCGCCTCTGGGAAGCCTGGGCAGTGGAATGCCCCTTGCACCCAGGGCAAGGGACCCAGTTCAGGCTCCACCCCTCGCAGCTGAGCCGATGTCACCGCCCGGAACCTTCCTGTCAGTTCCAGCACGATTCAGAGTCGGCTACGTGGCAGATTGATGCTGGAGTCTCATTCTGCCTGATTAAAAATGGAATTAGTATGCAGGACTGAGAGCGCCCCCGTCACCCTGACGCATGTGACTGTATCCAGCCCTGCCCCCACTTCCTCTCTGCACCAGCTCCGCAGGGCCTGGTGGGGGTCATGGGTCCTGCAACACCCTCTCCCCACAGTTCCTTGGCCAACACTCTGAATGGCCCTGTCTATACCCTGGGTCTGAGTCAGTGCCCTGGCAGCTCCTGGCCCAATCCTGTGCTCTGGGGACAGAAGCAGGCCTGGGCCTCGGGGAGGGGACGAGGGCTCTCCAGTGCCTTCCCAACCTGGCCCCGTTGCCCACCCAGTGTCCCGAGCACCCATGGATCCCACCTGCCTTGGGGCCTGGGCAGAGCTGGCCGGCCACTGCGCAGTCCCTTCCCCAGCCAGCCTGACCCCAGCCTGTACTCCTTCCCCCTCCGTGGGGGAAGCTCCGTGGCTTGGCGTCCCCGAGAGCTGCCACAAACTAGGATGAAAGCCATGGTGAGCACGGCCTCTGTTCCCCCGCACCATTTCCTGGGGTGTCCGGATTAACAAGCTCATTTGATCTGGTTACAGTGAATTTTCTTCAAAGAAACACTCAATAGGGTCCCTTGTCAGAGTGCCTCGCAGCGCCTGAACGACAGTGACTGGGTACGGCTGCCTTTGTTCTGCCACCGTCAGACGGGGCTGGCTGTGGGAGGCGACCAAAGACATCCCGCACCTGCCCTGGGAGCCTTTCCCTCCTCCAGGGTTCAGCCACCTCAGGTGGCCTTCAGTCTGTGTGTCCTGCCACCCCCAAGATGTCCCAGAGGCCACGGTCACCCCATCTGTTCCTGTCCCCAGAACCTTCTCCTGCAGCCAAGTATCTGCAGGGACAGACAGGCGAGCATCTAGGGGTTTGGTGTTGGGGTGGAGAAGGCTGTGGGGTGCTGCCCCGGCCCAGGCAGCCTGACTTGTGAGAGCCCCAAACAGGAGACATCCCAGCCCCTTCCCCTCCCCTCCACGCTGCCCACCCTCTGAGGAGCAGTGGCCAAGTTCCTCTCTGGGCTTCTCAGGCCAGGCTGGCCCTGTCCCCCACGGCCTCCCACAAAGCATGGGAGCTATTCCCTCACAGGCAGCACAGACCCGGACGGACACCTGTCCCTATGTCCCAGCGCCCCCAGGCCCCAGGAAGGAGTAGCCAGCGGGGTGAACAAGGGGATTCCTGCTGCCTGGGCTTGTTTGGGAAGCAGATGCTGGGCTCAAAGTTTCTTCAGAGAGCCTCACCTTCCTTGCTGGCCCCAAAGCATGGCGGGTCCCTGGAGCTGTGGAGGCCATGGCAGCCCCAGCCCACCCCACCCCATCTGGGGAAGTGGAAACCGTATCCACAAGGGTCAGGTCGACCTAGGTCTCTGCCTCCAGTGACCTGGCAAGGTTGTGCCCAGCCAGGACCTGGGCTCAGGCCCAGGCCGCCGCCACACCCTACCCAGAGCTCAGAGAAGGCAGCCCAGCCTTCTCCTCACACCAGTCACACCGAGCCCCACCCCGTCGCATTCACTCCTTTAAGGAACATGGTTGACTGAATCCGGTGCCACGCATTCACGGGATGGCTCTCCATGGGTCCACTGGGGGCCCAGCCTCTTATGTGGCCCCTCGCTAAAAGGACTCAACAGAAAGAGTGACCAGGCACCGACCCTCATCTAAAGGAGGACTTGGCCATTCCCTGGGCTGTCCCACAGCACCTGCCGGCCAGGGCCCGGGCACAGAGCGAGACTGTCTTTTCCTCAAGGAGACACCGTGGGGGAGGGAGGGAGAGGTAGACACCACCAACCTCATTCCATGACCAGGGCCTGGCGATGCTCAGAGGCCAGTGAGTGTGTCCCCGCCCTGAAGGGTCAGTGCCTGCCCCCTGGACCTAGGGGGAAGATGGCGCAGGCAGTGGCCCATCTGAGGAAGGAGCTGAAGCTCTCAGAGTTTGCAGCCACCCTCCTGGGGAGAGACTGACGCCTCCCCAGTTCCTGTTAGGAAGGACCTCAGGAAAGAACTGGAATCACACAGCCTGGGGTGGCAGCCTCCTGGCCCCTGAGGAGGATGTCAGGCCGCAGAAGGGAGGCACGGGCATGAAGCTTGGGAAGGGGGCGCCAGAGGAGGCAAGGCCTGTGCAGAAGCAGCACCAGAGGCCACTGCAGCGGCTCCACCACCCAGCAGCACTGCCACGAGGCAGGAAGTGGGAGGCCAGGCAGGAGGGGCTGTGATCGCCCAGGTACCAGGAGGAAGGGCTGAGAGGGGACAGTGCAGATGTCCAGAGAGGCCTGGCGGGGATGGGCCGCCAAAGTCACAGGTGGGATGGGCTTTCTCCAGGGAGTTCTACAGCACAGATGGTGCCGCTGGCCTGGCCGTGGCCAGCTCTGCACATGAGCCTGCCCCAGTCCTTGCTGGGCACGGACCAAAGAGTGGTTCCTGGGTTGGAATCACAGAATTCAGGGGCTAATGGCAGTCGGGATGGGAATTGGGAGGGGGGAAGTGAATTAAATATTTGAGCCCTGGTGGAGGCTATACAGGATGTTCACGTTAAAGAAGGTTCTGGAGAAGGGGATGATTCTTGGAATGATGAGTATTAGTTTCCACATGCCTGAATTTAGGTTCCGGATTTAAAACCTTATTGTAAGATCATCTCTTTGAACCTTCTCTCTAATTGTGGGGTTTTATGGTTTGGGGGAAATTTTACTTATTTTTGTTGTTGGTTTTTTGGTTTTTGGTTTTTTGAGACAGGGTCTCCCTCTATTGACCAGGCTGGAGTGCAGAGGCTGGAGTGCTGTGGGGCGATCAGGGCTCACTGAGGCCTGCACCTCCCTGGCTCAAGAGATCCTCCCACTTCAGCCTCCCCACTAGGTGGGAATACAAGCGAGTGCCACCATATCCAGCTAGTTTAAAAAATTTTTTGTAGTGATGGGGTCTTACTATGTTGCCAGGCTTGTCTCAAGCTCCTGGGCTCAAGTGATCCTCCCGTCTCAGCCTCCCAAAGTGTTAGGATTATAGGTATGAGCCACCATGCCCGGCCAATTTGTTTTTTTAACAGATAGAAAATCACTTGAGGGGGAAACTGATCCATTTAAATAATTTATTTTATTGAATTATTATTATTATTATTATTATTATTATTTGAGACAGAGTCTTGCTCTGTTGCCCAGGCTGGAGTGCAGTGGCGCGATCTTGGCTCACTGCAAGCTCTGCCTCCCAGGTTCACGCCATTCTCCTGCCTCAGCCTCCCGAGTAGCTGGGACCACAGGTGCCCGCCACCATGCCCGGCTAATTTTTTTTGTAGTTTTAGTAAAGACAGGGTTTCACTGTGTTAGCCAGGATGGTCTCGATCTCCTGACCTTGTGATCCGCCCGCCTCAGCCTCCCAAAGTGCTGAGATTACAGGCGTGAGCCACCACACCCGGCCTAAATAATTTATTTTACTTAAAAAACAGTTTTGCTCAACCTCGTTCGTGAGCTGTGTTGTGTTCTTAATGTTTATCAATAGTACATTGCTCAGTTCTGGAAAGCACTTAGCCAGATATTTAAAAAGCAACAGAAACTGAAGTGCAAAATAGAAGATAGAACAAAAACTCTCCAATGGTGTATTCAACTTAACAGGTTTTCAACTCACCAGGGTGCTATTGGAATACAATTGTCCCCCTGGTTCCTGTCATACAAGATCAAAGTTAAGCCACTAAACACAACTGCAGCATCCTTGACTTCATACACTTTCCTTTCCACACATCCATATAGACGCCCGAAGCACCCTTCAGGGCAGAATTGTCTTTTGTCCCTCACTCTCAGGGGACAACCATGCACTAGGGCCCACCTGCCAGCCACCCCTGCCACTGTCACTACTGCTGGTATTAGGGGGCAGGGGTGAAGGAGGTGGCCAGATCAGGGCTCGGGGCGCCTGGCTGAGCGCCCCCTCCACTGAGCCCGTTCCTGTGCCCCCAGCTTCCCACAGGCTGAGGCCCCAGTGTCCTGCTCGTGCTGCTGAGGGGGCTCCATGGCCTGTTGAGAGGCCTCCCCAGGAAGCCCATAGGGAGGAGGTTGGGGTGTCTCCTGCCTTGGGGGTGGGACAGTCCCTTCTTGTTCCCACCCCAGGTACCTGAGCCAAGTTCTCCTGTGCATGAGGAATGCCTCGATGTCCCTCCCTGGTAGGTGGGATGGGCCAGAGGGAGGTCCTGCCTACACAGCCCTTAATTAGGAATTTAGAGATTTGTGCTCTAGGAAGGAGCTGCTTCCGCTACCATTTGGCCAACTGTGTGCTGTGCAGACCCTCAGCTTGGAAACAGGTTTCAAGGATGTTCAGGACTTGCTTCGTGTTCATAAAGGTCAGGGGTCGCCTCTTCCCCCCTGCTCCCCTGCTAACTCTGCAGCAGGCCCTGGACTAATTAAGTCCCCGCAACAGCCCCGAGACCCAGGCTCTGTGAAAGTTGTCAGAATCAAAATGGAGCCACTTCTGTCCAACCCTAAGAGCAACAACAAAATAATGCGGCCGGGAGGTTGTGAAGGAGGGCCCTCCCGCACACCTGCCTATGATCAGAGCCCTTCCGAAGCCTCTGGGAAGGGCACAGATGCCTGCAACAAGACCTTTTTTTATTTTTATTTTTTTTGCCGGGACTTTGCAGCTCACTATGTGAGTCACAAGGACGGCTAGCCGGATGCACAAGAACACTTGCCTGATACGCTGTGTCCACTCGTAAACTGATGCCGGTTCCTGGGATAAGCCCCTGGAATCAGTGTTCTCTTCCTTTCAAAACAGCTGTGTAGGTGGATGTGGTGGCGAGTGCCTGTAATCCCAGCTACTCAGGAGGCTGAGGCAGGAGAATTGCTTGAACCCAGGAGGCAGAGGTTGCAGTGAACTGAGATTGTGCCACTGCACTCCAGCCTGGGCAACAGAGCAACTCAAGAAAAAAAAAAAAAAAAGACAAAAACCAAAAACCGACCATGCACTGCTCCTTTCGCCTTTGAAAGCCCCCCTTGCCTCCCCTCCTCCGATGCGCCCCTAGTTTACTAAGGCCGGGGCTCTGCATGCAGTGCTGCTGCTTTTTCCCAATTAAACTCCATAGTTTTGGAGAGCCTCCGTCTGTTTCTTGAGGTTGACAGGACTATCATTCTTTTCGTTCATAGATGAGGGAATTAAGGCTTGGAGAGGTTCTGTTCTGAAGGACACTCAGTAAGTGGTGGACAGAGAATTTCAGCTCAGACACAAAGGCTATTTAATTTACTTCTTTTAAATCCATGCTTCTTAGCACTCAGCTAGTCACGTATCACCTTGACGACTTTTTGCCGTAGCCACATTACTGCCTGTGGTATGATTTGCTGAATATTTTTCTCTACATAAGCTCAGATTTGCCTTAAATCTGTTAGGAAACTTATAACTGAAAAATGGAAGACCACCATCTCTTGCCATAAACAGAAGCAACTGTGTATTCCACACACACCAAAAGCAGTGTCCTTACAGCCTCCTTAGATGCTTTGTCTAAAGCATGCTTTATCTTGTTAAAGGGGGGATGGCAAAGTTAGGGTGATAGTGAAACTAACCAAAGGGGGGAAACTATGCAAAGTCCACAAGGCATTTCTTATTTTTTTCTTTTTCTTTTTTTGAGATGTTGTCTCACTCTGTCACCCAGGTTGGACACATATCTGGTTGTCAAGGATTAGGGACAGGGAAAGAGGTAGAGGAAAGAGGTGACCTGGTTATCAAAGTGACCCTGTGGGGTTGGAGCTCTTCAGCATCTCAACTATGGTGCTGTTACACACACCTACTTAGGTGATAAAATTGTATACACACTCCCACACACATGCACACGAGTACAGGTAACACTGGGGAAATCTGAATAATAACTGTGGATTACGCCACTGGGGGAGACTAAGCAAAGTGCACAGACATCTCTCGTACTTTTTTCTTTTCTTTTTTTTTGTTTAGACAGGGTCTTGTTCTGTCACCCAGGCTAGAGTGCAATGATATGGTCTTGACTCACTGCAACCTCCACCTCCCGGGCTCAAGTGATACTCCCACCTCAGCTTCCCAAGTAGGTGGAGAGAGAATTTCAGCTCAGACCCAAAGGCTATTTAATTTATTTCCTGTGGAGGGACCACAGGAGCAGGCCATTTCGCTCCGCTAATTTTTGTATTTTTTGTAGACATGAGGTTTTTCCATGTTGCCCAGGCTGGTCTCAAACTCCTGCGCTCAAGTGAACCTCCCGCCTCAGCCTCCTAAAGTGCTAGGATTGCAGGGGTGAGCCACTATGTAGGGCCTCTTGTATTATTTCCCTTTTTTTTTTTTTTTTTTGAGACAGAGTCTCACTCTGCCACCCAGGCTGGAGTGCAGTGGCGTGATCTCAGCTCACTGCAACCTCCACCTCCCAGATTCAAGTGATTCTCCTGCCTCAGCCTCCCAAGTAGCTGGGACTACAGGCGCATGCCACCACACGCAGCTAATTTTTTGTATTTTTAGTAGAGATGGGGTTTCACTGTGTTAGCCAGGATGGCCTTGATCTCCTGACCTCATGATCCACCCACCTCGGCCTCCCAAAGTGCTGGGATTACAGGCATGAGCCACCGCACCCAGCTTGTATTATTTCTTACAACTACTTGTGAATCTATAGTTCTGTCAAAAATTCCAACTTAAACATGAAACTCAGGGTGGCTATAAAGCCTCCTGACTCACCTTGACTTTGGAATCAATCAATCAATTAATTGAGGAGACCCATTAGTGAGTCTCCTCTGACTTTCAGCCAAGAATGTTCCTAACTCAGCAAGATGAAGCAGGAGGTAGAGGAAACTAAGGGGGCAACAAGCAGGGGGCAAGAAGGACCCATGAGGGCGACATCTTCCCTGAGATCCCCAGGACGACCACCGGGAAGCCAGGAGGGCGCAGGCAGGAGGACCCGGGAAAGCTCGGCCTGAGGGAGGCCCTAGGCGTGGTGGGGAGTGGGGCAGGGCAGGCAGAGGCTGGGCAGCAGGTGAGGTCCCCTGGGTTCTGAGGGCCAAGCCTGGGGTTTGAGTGGAGAAGGGGCTGCTGTGGTTGGGCTGGGGTGGGTGGAGCTGGAGGAGCCTTTTCTTCTTGAACCAGTTTTTGAATTGTGCTACAAAACACGGTACATCAAGTTTACCTCCTTCACCATTTTCAAGTGTACAGGGCGGCAGTGTTGAGTACACGCACAGTGTTGTGCAGCTGATCTCCAGAACATTCTCATCCTGCAACCTTGAAGCTCTGTCCCTATTAAACTCCAACTCTAACCCTAACCCCAACCCTAACCCTAACCCATTGCCTCCTCCCTCAGCCTCAGGCAACCTCCATTCCACTTCTGTCTCTATGTATTTGACTCCCCTCGGGACCTCAGAGAAGTGTGTTCATGCGTATTTGTTCTTTTGCACTGGTATATTTCACTGAGCATAATGTCCTAAGGTTCATCCATGTTGTAGCAGGTGTCAGGGTCGCCTTTGTTTTCAAGGCTGCGTGATACTCCGTTGTATGTGTGCACCCTGTTTGGTTTCTCCATTTCTCTGTTGCTGGACACTTGCGTTGCTCCCAGCTCCTGGCTGCTGTGGATAATGCTGCTGGGAACGTGGGTGCGCAGTATCTCTTCGAGTCCCTAGTTTGCATTCCTTTGGCTACACGCTCAGAGTGGGATGTCTGGACTGAAGCGATACTTTTGAACTCAGCCTGAGGTTACCAAACTCTCTGAACTCCTTATCAGAGGCTACACTTCTGGGTGTTCCCCGGGGCCCATGGAAAACAGACTCACCCCAGGCTCCATCTACCTGTGCAAGGGAACAGGGGTCAACCTCAAGTGCACAAGCTGCTCTGGAAGACCCAGCCCAGGCCTGGCTGACCCAGAGCACTGGCCCCTCCCCAGCCTGCGTCCTCAGGATATAGGTGTGGACACCCATCTACACCAAGAGGGTTCTAGGGCAGCCAGGCCACCCAATGTGACTCCTTTCACACTCCTCTGGGGCTCGTGACATTACGAGCCCTAACCCGGGCCCTGGCCTAGGCTGCGTGTTTCCAGTCTCACCTCTCTTCACACCCTGAATGAGGTGAATGAAGGAGTGGCAATGGGTCTCCCACAAGACACTGTGAGCCACACCCAGTCCCTTCCCTTCGGCAAGCTTGGCTTCAGGTCACAGGACTGGGCGGGGTCAAGATGGACACCAGGGGTGTGGGGAGGGACGTGGAGCATTTACAGCCAGGGGCAAAGTCCTCCCCTGATTTAAACCCAGGCAGCCTGCGCTGTAGCCGGTTCCTGGTGTCCCCACTTCGCCTCCCTCCTGCTGCCCCCAAGACATGCAGGGGCCCTGGGTGCTGCTGCTGCTGGGCCTGAGGCTACAGCTCTCCCTGGGCGTCATCCCAGGTAATGAGGCTCCCCAAGCTGTTCCACACACAGGGCGCCCCCTCAGCCAGGCTGACCTGATCTCTACTCTCCCCCTGGCCAGCTGAGGAGGAGAACCCGGCCTTCTGGAACCGCCAGGCAGCTGAGGCCCTGGATGCTGCCAAGAAGCTGCAGCCCATCCAGAAGGTTGCCAAGAACCTCATCCTCTTCCTGGGCGATGGTGAGTGAGCAAGGCCTGTCCAGCCCCACAGTCCTCACGGCCCCGGCACCCGGGACCTTCAGTGGTTCCAGGACAACCCTGGGGCCCAGGACTCACACATTTCTGCTCCTTCAGGGTTGGGGGTGCCCACGGTGACAGCCACCAGGATCCTAAAGGGGCAGAAGAATGGCAAACTGGGGCCTGAGACGCCCCTGGCCATGGACCGCTTCCCATACCTGGCTCTGTCCAAGGTAAGGGCTGGGCCACCTCAGAGTCCTCCAAGCAGAGGAGAGGAATCAAGGATATGGAGTGTGGCAGGAGGGAGGGAGCCAGGACAGCTGGGGCCTAAGTTAGGAGCTGGGAGCAGTTAGGATCCCAGAGGACCAGAACCAGGTCCCTGGTTGGGGTCTGGGTGTCCGCCCCGAAGTAGAGCTCAGGGTGTCTCCGTTCCCAGACATACAATGTGGACAGACAGGTGCCAGACAGCGCAGCCACAGCCACGGCCTACCTGTGCGGGGTCAAGGCCAACTTCCAGACCATCGGCTTGAGTGCAGCCGCCCGCTTTAACCAGTGCAACACGACACGCGGCAATGAGGTCATCTCCGTGATGAACCGGGCCAAGCAAGCAGGTGAGCTGGGGCCCGCTGCAGGGTCAGGACCAGGCCCAAGACCTCGGTCACCGATCCTGACCTCTGTCACCCTCAGGAAAGTCAGTAGGAGTGGTGACCACCACACGGGTGCAGCACGCCTCACCAGCCGGCACCTACGCACACACAGTGAACCGCAACTGGTACTCAGATGCTGACATGCCTGCCTCAGCCCGCCAGGATGGCTGCCAGGACATCGCCACGCAGCTCATCTCCAACATGGACATTGACGTGCGACCCCAGGGCCAAGGGCTGGGGCTAGGCAGAGGGGAAGGTGGGGGCACAGGCTCAGATCCAGGCAACCAAAAGCCTGATCTGGGTCAGCAGGTTCTGGAGGTGGAGTTGGGGATGTAGAATGTGCAACACAGGCTGGGCCATTCCCACAGCCCTGGGGAGTGGAGCCAGGGGTTATGCATGAGGAGGGGGCACGGGGCCAGCTAGGCCCCCAAACCACCTGCCCCATCCATTGTCCCCAGGTGATCCTTGGCGGAGGCCGCAAGTACATGTTTCCCATGGGGACCCCAGACCCTGAGTACCCAAGTGATGCCAGCCAGAATGGAATCAGGCTGGACGGGAAGAACCTGGTGCAGGAATGGCTGGCAAAGCACCAGGTGATAGGGGCTGGCGGGTGTGGGAGGCATGGCAGGGGGAGGCCAAGTGTGTGGGTCTCAGGGCTGTGGGCTGAAGCCTGGCTCTGTCCCTGCAGGGTGCCTGGTATGTGTGGAACCGCACTGAGCTCATGCAGGCGTCCCTGGACCAGTCTGTGACCCATCTCATGGGTAATGACCCCCTTCCTGCCGTGGCATTCCTCAGACAGCCTCAGAGGGTGCCATCCGAGCCTGTGTGCCCATTTGCCAGCACCCTCCCACTCACAGCCTGCCAATCACCACCAAGCTCCTTGTCCCACAGGCCTCTTTGAGCCCGGAGACACGAAATATGAGATCAACCGAGACCCCACACTGGACCCCTCCCTGATGGAGATGACAGAGGCTGCCCTGCGCCTGCTGAGCAGGAACCCTCGAGGCTTCTACCTCTTTGTGGAGGGTGCGTGGTGGCCCCTGAGGAGTGGAGGAAAGTGGGGCGGGGCAGGGCAGGTTCAAGCATCACCCCCCTCTGGCCTTCCTGCAGGCGGCCGCATCGACCATGGTCATCATGAGGGTGTGGCTTACCAGGCACTCACTGAGGCGGTCATGTTCGACGACACCATTGAGAGGGCGGGCCAGCTCACCAGCGAGGAGGACACGCTGACCCTCGTCACCGCTGACCACTCCCATGTCTTCTCCTTTGGTGGCTACACCTTGCGAGGGAGCTCCATCTTCGGTAGGCCTGGGGAGAGTGGCAGGTGCTGCTGCATCAATTATGAGGGTGAAGTTTGAGCCTCAGTTTCCTCCTCTGTCAAATGTGTGTAATGCTGGCACCAGCCCTATAGGGATCTTGTGAGGACCAAGCCCCCGAACAGGCAAAAAGTGGCGGTGCCTGGCACATAGGAGGCACTCCCACAGCTGTGGTCAGCTCAACTACAGGGACCCGAATCTCCCTACAGGGTTGGCCCCCAGCAAGGCTCAGGACAGCAAAGCCTACACGTCCATCCTGTACGGCAATGGCCCGGGCTACGTGTTCAACTCAGGCGTGCGACCAGACGTGAATGACAGCGAGAGCGGTGAGTGAGGCTGAATGGCCCGTGCAGGGGGACCAGGGTGCCAGGGATGGGGGCATTCGCGGGAGGGGGACGCCGCCTGCCTGCCCTGAAGTGCACTCACCCTCCTACCAGGGAGCCCCGATTACCAGCAGCAGGCGGCGGTGCCCCTGTCGTCCGAGACCCACGGAGGCGAAGACGTGGCGGTGTTTGCGCGCGGCCCGCAGGCGCACCTGGTGCATGGTGTGCAGGAGCAGAGCTTTGTAGCGCATGTCATGGCCTTCGCTGCCTGTCTGGAGCCCTACACGGCCTGCGACCTGGCGCTTCCCGCCTGCACCACCGACGCCGCGCACCCGGTTGCCGCGTCGCTGCCACTGCTGGCCGGGACCCTGCTGCTGCTGGGGGCGTCCGCTGCTCCCTGAGTGCCCCACTCCGGAGTTATCCTGCTCCCCACCTCCAGGCGTCCTGCCCTGTTCCCCGTCCTGAGCCGCCACTTCCAGCGAACACACACAGGTGTCCTGCCGTTGGACCTTCACCTCCTAGAGATAAACCAGCCTCAGCTGGCGCAGCGGGGCCCTTCTTCCCTCCGCATCCCCTTCAGGGAGCAGGAGCCCAGGGCGCCCTGGGAGCTGAGCTTGGGACTTCCAGGACCTCCCCTCAGGCTGCTCTCTGATTCTTCCTCCCAACCCCAGAGACTGCAGATTTGTGCCGTGCGGCTGCCTGCACCCCAGACAATAAAGGGACCAAAACCACCCAGCCTCCACCCTGCCTCTAGCCTAAGGAAGACCAAGCAGGCCTGGACCCAGAGACGTCCCCCAACGTGGGACACGACACACCCAGACCGCGTGCCCCACCGTCTTAGCTTCAATCCTGGCAGCACCTGGTAGACCCAAGGACTTGGGTGGATCAGGACACCTGAAGAAGAGAAGCTTCCGGCAACCCTGCAACCCACCCAAGGAGGCTACTGGGGCGGGGATTCCCAGGGGCGCTTTGACACAGTCCTCTGCTGTCTCCCCACTAGGATCATTCCACACCCCTGCACCTGACCAAGGGACCAATGAGGCAGAGGCTTGCCCCAAGTCACAGCCACTCAGATGCTTCCTGCCCCCTAGTGCCCATTCCAGGTCACCAGATCCAAGGAGCGCCTGAGGAGCTCTGGGTACAGGGCAGCAGCCCAGAGCCCATGGGCCCTCCCAGGACATCTGGATGCTGGGCATAGATTTCTCATGCCTCTTGAGGAGGACTCCCCTGCCTCCTCAAGGTCTCCATTCTCCTAGGAGACAAAGCAATAATAAAAGGTGTTAGACAATGTAATGCCAGTACTACTTCCTAGGAGAAAAATCATGAGTGAGTGTGGGCACAGTATCTGGAGAGGTGGATAACGCAGGCCAGGAGGTATTGCTGAGGGGCAGATGATTGAGCAAGAGACTTGAACAGAGTGGGGGCTTGAGCAAGGCAGCACAGCAGTGCAAACGCCCTGGGGCAGTGTCAGCAGGTGCTCTGGGAGGCCAAGGGCTGGATCAGAGGGGTGGGGGTGGGTGGGCAGAGTGGGGAAAGCCTGAGGGGTCAGGAGAGCGTGGTGTGCGTGGGGGACCGTGAAGTCTGGTTAGAGGGGTGTGGTTGGAGGTCTTTGAGGAGGGCTGTGACCCGCCCTGGCTGGGAAATGAGCACTCTGGCTGCTGCCAGGAGAAGGGTCTGGTCTTTTGGGCGGAGGGTGGGGGTGGTGGCAGGCCCAGGTGAAAGCTGGGGAAGGAGCTGACTCCAGGTGTTTCTGACCTCCCTCTGAAAGTATTCTGGAGCGCCCATCCCAATACAGCCATACTTAGTGAGTACACACCTGCTCCAAGAGAACATTGAAAAGAATAAAGGTGAAATCAACCACATTTTCCAGCAAATTTTGCAGTATTACAAATTTATTTGTACATTTACAAAGGTGCAAAAAAGCATCTTGCTTTTGCAAGAAATAGTAACATCATTCAATATGCTTTCTTATTTACTAAAACCTTGAAATAAAATTGTAAAACATCAGTTTGAAGGCCTGCCTCTCAGGGTAGTTCTTTTTTAATTCTGGGTTTTAGTAGCTGTCACAAAAATATTGGAGGACCATGATCCCACTTGTGAATAGCCATAGGACTCCAGCCTGGGAAGCATAGCAAAAATCCGTGTCTAAAAAATGAAATAAAAGGATGAATTTTATGGTATGTAAATTATATCTAAATTTTAAAAAACAGATTCGAATATATAATCTACTTTCAAGTTTTTTTAAATGTGTAGGGATCAGGGTTTTATCAGTCAAATACATTTTTGACCACAAAATTCACATGTCAATGAAAACATTCTCAAACTTTGGTTCTAAAAAATGTTTTCTTTGGCATGAGTTTTCATTCCAAGATGATTACTTTCTCATTTTTTCATTGAAAGGACATCTTTACCTTGAAGGAGCAGATGCAAGAAAAGTACAATTATTTTTCAAGCTTTTTCCTGATTGCCTAAAACAGACAGCTCTTGTCATCTCAAAAGTGTCAGCATTTTGGTCTTTAGGAAGGAGGGAGCCCGGGCGCAGTGGCTCACGTCTGTAATCCTAACACTCGGGAGGCCAATGTGGGCAGATCATTTGAGGTCAGGAATTCGAGACCAGCTTGATCAACATGGAAATCCCATCTCTACTAAATATACAAAAATTAGCCAGGCATGGTGCCGCATACCTGTAATCCCAGCACTTTGGGAGGCTGAGGCGGGCGGATCATTTGAGGTCAGGAGTTTGAGACCACCCTGGTCAACATGGTGAAACCCTGTCTCTACTGAAAAGACAAAAATTAGCCAGGCGTGGTGGTGGGGGCCTATAATCCCAGCTACTCCGGAGGCTGAGACAGGAGAATTGCTTGAACCTGGAGGCGGAGGTTGCAGTGAGCCGAGATCACATCACTGCCTCCAGCCTGGGTGACAGAGCAAGACTCCCTCTCAAAAAAAAGAAGGAGGGAGGTGGGAGTGGGGGTGAGGATTGAAAAATTACCTATCGGGTACACGCTCATTATATGGGTATTGGGTTCACTAGAAGCCTAATCTCTACCAGCATGCAGTCTACCCGTGTAATAAACAAGCACATGTACCCCTGAATCTAAACTTTTAAAAAAGAACATTCACAGGAAAAAAAAAAAGACTTAATCACAGGGAAGCAGAAACAGACATACATTAAAAATTACTGATAAATTTTTTAAAAATAAGGAGGGAGGGCCAGGCACGGTGGCTCACACCTATAATCCCAGCACTTTGGGAGGCTGAGGTGGGCGGATCACGAGGTCAGGAGATCGAGACCATCCTGGCTAACACGGTGAAACCCCGTCTCTACTAAGAATACACAAAATTAGCCGGGCTTGGTGGCGGGCGCCTGTAGCCCCAGCTACTTAAGAGGCTGAGGCAGGAGAATCACTTGAACCCAGGAGGCGGAGGTTGCAGTGAGCTGAGATCACATCACTGCACTCCAGCCTGGGCAACAGAGTGAGACTCCGTCTCAAAAAAAATAAATAAATAAGGAGGGAGGGAAAGTTAAGCAGAGAGGGAGGGGAACTTGGGGCAACCCTCTTCGGTATTTTGCTATGAAGATAAGTCATTCTGTGTGGCTGGAAAGTTTTCATGGTCCACCCAATCTCCTTACCAAGTATGGGAAAGATTCTACTCTAATGCCACAGTCTTGGCTTTATAACATTAGCCCACTGATGGTCTGCAACATTCTATGCCCTCCAGGCTTCTACCTTTTCCCTGCGCTGATTAGACCGTGGATGAGCCAATGAGTGAGGGGTAAGGGTGAAGCTACCTCTGCACCCTGATTCGTATCCAGAATCCTTTTTTAAAAAACCCTTTCTGGGTAGCTATTCTATCTGTGGTTGCATTTTTACCGTTTTTCCCATATGACATCGTTTTTATTAAAGAAGGCATTTACTGTTGGCAATAGATCTTGTCTGCTATATCTTCCCTTTAGTGGCTCAAAAAAAAAAAAAAGGAAAGAAAGAAAGAAGTGGTTTGTGTATTTCATTATTGGAATAGAACCTGGCAAATACCTTCAGCTGAGCCATGTTGGGAACATCTGTGCTTTCAGCCCACTGCAAAGCAAACCTCCCACACTGGGTAATTTGCTCTAACATGAGTTTCTTCCAATCTTCGGCAGTGTTTTCTCTACATCTTTCGATGGTGTTTGCTGACAAAGAAATGCCTTTCGGTTTGTCGACAGATCATTTATTGTTCATTGTTTCTGCCATTTTTCCTGCAGCAGAAAGAATAAGTGTCTGCCCATTGGTAGGTGTTTTTTGCTTCATGCTATCATGCAAGAAACTTTAAAAGAGCTTTCCAAATATTTATCATTGCTTAGGGAAATAACTAAGAAGTGCTGGGTTGAACAGCATAGAACTTTAAACACCGCTGGGAAAAAAACTGCTCAGGTTTCTCTTCGGTTCTGAAAGCTTAGTTTTAGACACCTTGCCAACCATGAGGATTTCACACTGCTGATGACTTAATAGCTCCAGGCACGAGGCAGCCGGGGCAAACTTCAGCAGTAACCACAGAGTGGGGGAAATTCAAAGAGTTTTGTTTGCTGATTTTTTATTTTAGGGGCTAACTTCTGGTCAGGTCTGTACCCTGAGCTCAGCCAGGAGTAATAAGGAATTCTCAGCTCTCCCTTCTGCTGTGGTTCACCTGCTCTGGATTTCTGGTGTTCATTGCAGATTCCTTACAGGAATCTTGTGTGAGCCACTTGGCCATTTTGGGGGATGAGTTCGGTTAATACTAGATCATATAAGCCGAGCGCGGTGGCTCACGCCAGTAATCCCAGCACTTTGGGAGGCTGAGGTGATCGGCCATCACCTGAGGTCGGGAGTTCAAGACCAGCCTGACCAACATGGAGAAATTCTGTGTCTACTAAAAATTCAAAATTAGCTGGGCTTGGTGGCGCATGCCTGTAATCCCAGCTACTCAGGAGGCTGAGGCAGGAGAATCATTCGAACCCGGGAGGCGAAGGTTTTGAGATGGTGCCATTATACTCCAGCCTGGCCAACAAGAGTGAAACTCTGTCTCAAAAAAAAAAAAAAAAAAAAAGATCATATAATCCGTCAATCCACTTAGACGCACTAAACTCTAATCCTCCGCAATCCGCTGAAAGCGCGCAATCCAGAGTGGGTATTGCATCAACCCCTGGTCTCGGGCACCAAATTCCTTTCTTCTGGGACACCAGAGAACTGGGTGGGGTGGTACCTGCATGAAGGGTGAAAGCGCCAGCATGGAACTTGATATTAAACATGAGCTCTTGGGGCACCCACTGCTCAGGGCTGTGGCAAGGCATATGGCGAGCTGAGCAAACAGTAGGCACTCAGGAGTGCCTGACATCCCTTTAACCAAACCCCAAGGTCCAGGTGAGTTTTGAAGTACTTGAGTACTGGGCAGGATGCCCAGGCTGAGCAACTCCCTGTGAGCAGGGGTATCTCACTCCCTGCAGAACACAGACCCCAGAAGGCACCACAGGTTCAGTCCCCAGCAGATTCGAAGCCCCCTGCCCATCGAGTTCCCTTGAACCCCTGCCCCTGCACAGATCCAGTGATTGTCACAGGAAGCCTCCAGATCCAGCGAGAGGAGCACACTCCTGCAGCCTCTCGGGAGGACTCAAGGGGGATCCCAGCTGTGCCATTCTGGCCTGGGTGCTGACGTTGCATCTGATCATGCCCTGGCCCCACTGGTTCTAGGAACAGGCCTCCCCACTGGGTTAGAGGCTGCATAACTGGCCTCTGCCCCTAGAGGAAGCCTCCCTGAATCTCAGCCTCCCAGAGGGGCTCCAGAGGCCTTCCGGAAGCTGTGTGGGATTTGCAGTTGCACCCCTTCATCTAAGGCGGCCCCAGGGTCTACTGACCCCAGCTGACCATTGACTGCCAGTGCACACACCAGACCCCAACACCAACAAGCAGCTGGAAGCTCCCCTTGATAGAACCTTGCCACTGGGGCTGCCAGTCTTTGCTAATGCGCTTGGCAAGGTGCCTGGGAACCAGCCACATGGCTCTTGAGCTGCCCTTCAAGGAGGAAACAGAAGTCCCCTGTCAAAAGATGAGGCCACCATCCACCCTTAACAGGGAGGTGGCCAGGCCCTGGTACCCTGTTCTGGCACTTTCTTTGTTCACCAGATTTGCAAATTTGTTATCAGCCAGCACAGTTTCCCCACCTCCACCCACCCTGTCTGGGCTCCTTAGAGTAAAGGAAAATTCTCCCCAAGGAGCTGCCTTCAGATCTCTCCACACAGATTCCTGACAGCAGTCCCTGCAATGGTTTGGTTCCACAGGATCATAGAAGCTTTTTAAAATTATTATTTATGCAAAATATAGACAAGGAAAGATGTGATTTGACTGCACCATGTGACAGCTACTCGGGCATTTGAGCTGCCTGCTGGTCCAATGAACCAGCCGTGAGCTGCTGCCAGAGGCTACGGGATCCTGGGTGGCAGCTGAGGTTGGGGAAGCCAGGAACCCATCTCACTCCCTTGCAACCTGATGAGCTCATGCTGGACACAGGCCCAGCTCGGGACTGAACTGTGTAGCCCTCTGGGCACCTTGAACCTTGCACCAGGGTGGTGGGGAGGCTGGGGAGGAGGAGGCATTCACTGTGACCAGTGGGGTTGCTTTATATGTGGATGTGTTTATAGCTTTTATTTTATTTGTGTGTGTGTGTTTATTCTTTCTTTTTTTTTTTTATTTTATTTTTGAGACAGGGCCTAGCTCTGTCTCCCAAGCATGATCTCAGCTCACTGGAAGCTCTGCTTTCTGGGCTCAAGTGACCTCCCAAGTAGCTGGGATTACAGGTGCGCACCACCACACCTGGATAATTTTTGTACTGTTTATAGAGACAAGGTTTTGCCATGTTGTACAGGCTTGTCTTGAACTCTTGGGCTTAAGCAATGCACCTGCCTTAGCCTCTCAAAGTGCTGGGACTGCAGGCATGAGCCACCATGCCCCGGCCAGTTTTATTTTATTTTTAATTGATAAATAAAAATTGTATATATTTATGGGGTACAATGTGATGTTTCAATACATGTATACATTGCGGAATGATCAAGTCAGGCTAATTAGCATATCCGCCCCCTCAAATATTTATTATTTCTTTGTAATGAGAACATTTAAAATCCCATCTTTGGCTGGGCATGATGGTTCACGCCTGTAACCTCAGCACTTTGGGAGGCCGAGGAGGACAGATCACCTGAGGTCAGGAGTTCGAGACCAGCCTGACCAACATGGCGAAACCCCATCTCTAATAAAGATACAAAAATTAGCTGGGCATGATGGCACATGCTTGTAATCCCAGCTACTCAGGAGGCTGAGGCAGGAGAATCGCTTGAACCCAGGAGGTGGAGGTTGCAGTGAGCCGAGATAATGCCATTGCACTCCAGCCTGGGTGACAAAAGCAAAACTCTGTCTCAAAAAAAAAAAAGTAAAATCTCATCTTTCGGCTATTTTTAAATATACAATACATTATTATGAACTATAGTCACCTTGCTATGCAATAGAACAGCAGAACTTATTTCTCCTACTAGCTGTAACTTTGTACCTGTTGACCAACATCTCCCCTTCCCCGTTCACCTCCCCTCTATGCCTGGCTTATTTCACTTCCTCTTGGTTCATCCATGTTGTTGAAAATGACAGAATTTCCTGTTTTTATAAAGCTGACTAGTGTTCCGTTATGTAAATACACCACCTGCTAAAAATCCATTTACCCATTTAGGAACACTTAGGTTGTTTCCATATCTCGACTATTGTAAATAATTGTGTCATGACCATGGCAGTGCAGACATCTCTTCCGCATACAGATTTCAATCCTTTGGGTATGTACCCAGTAGTGGGGTTGCTGGATTATTTGATACAGGTAATTCTCTTTTTTTTTGTAGAGATAGGATCTCACTATGTTGTCCAGGCTGGTCTTGAACTCCTGACCTGAAGCAGTCCTTCCCCCTTGGTCTCCTAGAGTAGAGGGCTGAGATTACAGGCATGAGCCACAACACCTAGCCCTCCAGGTAATTCTATTTTTAGTCTTTTGAGAAACCTTCATACTGTTATCCAAAATGGCTGTACTAATTTGCAATGCTACCAACAGTGTATAATGGTTCCCTTTTCTCCACATCCTTGTCAACACTTACTATCTTTCATCTTTTATATAACAGCCAATCTAACAGGTGTGAGGTGATATCTCATTGTGGTTTTAATTTGCATTTCTCTGATGATTAGTGATATTGAGCACTTTTCCATATAACTGTTGGCCATTTATATGTCTTGTTTTGAGAAATGTCTGTCCAAGTCCTTTGCCTTTTTAAAATACGGTTATTTGTTTTTTATTATTGAGTCATTTGAGTTCCTTGTATATTTTGGATATTAGCCCTTTACCAGTGTATGATTTGCAAATATCTTCTCCCAATCTTTGAATTGTCTCTTCACACTATTAACTGTTTCCATTGCTGTTCAGAAGCTTTTTAGTTTGATGCAATACAATTTGTCTATTTTTGCTTTTGTTGCCTATGCTTTTGTGGTCATATCCAAGAAACCTCTGCCCAGACCCATGGCATGGAGCCTTTCCCCTGCGTTTCTTCTAGTAGTTTTATAGTTTCAGGTCTTGCATTTAAGTCTTTATTTTGAGTTGATTTTGTATAAGGGGTAAGATAAAGTCCCCTTTTCATTATTCTGTATGTGGAGATCTAGTTTTTCCAAAACCATTTATTAAGAGACCGTCCTTCCCCCATTGTCCAAGACCAGGTAAAGTAGCACGCGCCTGTAATCCCAGCCCTCTGAGAGGCCGAGGTGGGAGGATCACTTGAGGCCAGGAGTTTGAGACCAGACTAGGCAACATAGCAAGCCCCGTCCCTGAAAAAAAAAAAAATTTTTTTTTAATTAGCTCAGCATAGTGGCATGCACCTGTAGTCCCAGCTACTCAGGAGGCTGAGGCATGAGGATTGCAAGAGCACAGGAGTTCAAGGTTACAGTGAGCTATGATTGCATCACTGCACTCTGACCTTTTTTATGCTCTCTTAAGTGGGATTGTTTTCTTAATTTCTTTTTCAGACAATTAGTTGTTAGTATAAAGAAACACTACTGCTTTTTGTAAGTTGGTTTTGTATCCTGGAACTTTACTGAATTTGTTTATCAGTTCTAACGGTTTTTGGGGGTAACTGTTTAGGATATTTTATATATAAGATCATGTCAGCAAACACAGACAATTTCACTTCATCCTTTCCTATTAGGATACCTTTTATTTCTTTTTCTTGCCTAATTGCTCTGGCTAAGATTTCCAGTACCATGTGGAACAGAGCAGGCATCCTTGCCTTGTTCCTGATCTTGGAGGAGAAGCTTTCAACTTTTCACTGTTGAGTATGATGTTGGCTGTGGACTTGTCATACATGATCTTCACTGAGTTGAGGAACATTCCTTGCATACCTACTTTGTTGAGAGTGTTTTTTGTTTTGTTTTGTTTTGTTTTGTTTTGTTTTGTTTTGTTTGAGACGGAGTCTTGCTCTGTCGCCCAGGCTGGAGTGCAGTGGTGCGATCTCGGCTCACTGAAAGCTCTGCCTCCCGGGTTCATGCCACTCTTCCTCAGCCTCCCAAGTAGCTGGGACTACAGGCACCCACCACCATGCCAGCTAATTTTTTTGTATTTTTGGTAGAGATGGGGTTTCATCGTGTTAGCCAGGAAGGTCTCAATCTCCTGACCTCGTGATCCACCCGCCTTGGCCTCCCAAAGTGTGTTGAGAGTTTTTTTTATCATGAAAGGATTGAACTATGTCAAATGCTTTTTCTGTATCTATTGAGATGAATATATGATTTCTTGTCCTTCATTCTGCTAATATGGTGACTCATATTGATTGGCATATGTTGAACCAAACTTGCATCCCAGAGATAATCTTTTTTTTTTTTTTTTTGAGACAGAGTCTCACTCTGTCGCCCAGGCTGGAGTACAGTGGCACAATATTGGCTCACTGCAACCTCCGCCTCCCAGGTTCAAGCAATTCTCATGCCTCAGCCACCCTAGTAGCTGGGGCTTCAGGCATGCACCACCATGCCTGGCTAAGTTTTGTATCTTTAGTAGAGACAGGAATTTGCCATATTGCCCAGGCTGGTCTCAAACTCCTGAGCTCAAGTGATCCGCCCACCTCAACCTCATGCTGGGATCACAGGCATGAGCCACTGCATCCGGCCCATGGTGAATGATCTTTTTAATGTACTGGTGAATAGGGTTATCTAGTATTTTCTTGAGGATTTTTGCATCCATGTTTATCAATGATATAGCCTGTACTTATTCCTTCTTGTAGTGTCTTTGTCTGGTTTGGTATCAGAGTAAGCTGGCCTTGTAGAATGAGTTTGGAAGTATGCTGTCCCCTTCAATTTTTGGGAAGGGCTTGATAAGAATTGGTGTTAGCTCTTCTTTAAATATCTGGTAGAATTTAACCATGAAGCCATCTCGTTCTGGGATTTTTTTGTTGGTGGTGGTAGACTCTTAATTACTGATTCAATCTTCTTATTAGTTATTAGTCTGTTCAGATTTCCAATTTTTTCATGATCCAGTATTTAGGTTATATTTCTAGGAATTTATCCATTTCTTCTAGGTTGTGCAATTTGTTGGCATGTAATTGCTTATAGTAGTCTCTTACGATCCTTTGTATTTCTGTTATCAATGGTAACAACTCTTCTTTCATCTCTGATTTTATTTGAGTCTTCTCTCTTTTTTTCTTTATTAGTCTAGCTAAGGGTTTGTCAATTTTGTTCAGCTTTTTACAAACCAACTCTTAGTTTTGTTTATTTTTTTCTATTGTTTTTCTAGTCTCTATTTCATTGATTTCTGCTCTGATCTTTGTTATTTCCTTCCTTCTGCTAACTTTGACCTTAATTTGTTCTTCTTTTTCTAGTTCCTTGAGGCATAATATTAGCCTGCTTATTTGAGATTTTTCTTCTTTTTTGATATAGGCATTTATTGCTATAAACTTCCCTCTTAGAACTGCTTTAGGCTGGGTGTGGTGGTTCATGTCTGTAATCCCAGCATTTTGGGAGGCTGAGGTGAGAGGATTGCTTGAGGCCAGGAGTTTGAAACCAGCCTGGTCAACATAGTGAGATTCCATCTCTACAAAAATAAAAACAAATTATCTGGGTATGGTGGCACCTGCCTGTAGTCCCAGCTACTTGGAAGGCTGAGGTGGGAGGATTGCTTGAGCCCAGGAGTTCAAGGCTACAGTAAGCAGAGATTGTGCTGCTGCATTCCAGCCTGGGCAACAGAGTGAGACCCTATCTCAAAAAACAAAACAAAACAAAGCTGCCTTTGCTGCATCCCATGCATTTTTGTATATTGTGCTTCCATTTTTTGTTTGTCTCAAGATATTTTTAAGTTTACCCTGTAATTTCTTCTTTGATTCACCAGTTGTTCAGAGAAGCATATTGTTTAATTTCCACATATTTGTTAATTTCCCATAATTCCTTCTGTTATTGATTTCTAGTTTCATACCACTGTGGTTGGAAAAGATACTTGATATTATTTCAATCTTTTTCTGTTTTTTTGAGACAGGGTCTTGCTCTGTCGCCCAGGTTGGAGTGCGGTGGTGCTGATCACCACTCACTGCAACCTCGAACTCCCAGGCTCAAGCAATCCTCCTGACTCAGCCTCCCTAGGAGCTGGGACTACAGGCATGCACTACCATGTCCAGTGTCTCTATGTGGCCCAGGCTGGTCTCAAACTCATGGGCTCAAGTGATCCTCACGCTTCAGTCTTCCAAAATGTTGTGATTATAGAAGTGAGCCACTGTACCTGGCCAATTTCAATCTTCTTAAATTTGTTAAGACTTATTTTGTAGCCTAATATACGACATACCTTGAAGAATGTTTTATGTTCACTTGAGAAGAATATGTATTATGTTGCTTTTAGGTGGAATGGTCTATATATATCTGTTAGACCCATTTGGTCTAAAGTGTAGTTCAAATCAGATGTTTCCTTATTGACTTTCTGTTTGGATCTGTTCAATGCTGAAAATGAGGAATTGCAATTCACTACTATTATTATGTTGTAGTCTACGTCTTTCTTCAGATTCCTTAAGGTCTGCTTGTTTGGTTGCTTGATTGACTGATTGTAGGGATGCGGTTTTGCTATGGTACCCAGGCTGGTCTCAAATTCCTGGCCTCAAGCAATCCTCCCTCCTTGGCCTCTCAAAGTGCTGAGATTGCAGGCATGCTTCATATATTTAGGTGCTCCAAAGTTGGGTGCATATATATCTGTGCTTGTTATATCCTCTTGATGAATTCACTACTATAGAATGTCACTATATGATGACTTTGTCTCTTTTTACAGTTTTTCATCTAAAGTATATTTTGTCTGGGCCAGGCACAGTGGCTCACACCTGTAATCCCAGCACTTTGGGAGGCCAAGGTAGGCAGATCACCTAAGGTCAGGAGTTCGAGACCAGACTGGCCAACGTGGTGAAACCCTGTTTCTACTAAAAATACAAAATTTAGCCAGGCATGGTGGTGCATACCTGTAATCCCAGCTACTCGGGAGGCTGAGGCAGGAGAATCCCTTGAACCTGGGAGGTGGAGGTTGCAGTGAGCTGAGATCGCATCACTGCACCCCAGCTTGGGCAACAGAGGAAGACTCCATCACACACACACACACACACACACACACACACACACACACACACACAAAAGTATATTTTGTCTGAAATAAGTATAGCTACCTCTCTTCTCTTTTTTAACCCATTTGCATTGAATATCTTTTTCTATCCTTTCACTTTCAGTCTATGAGTGTCCTTTAAGGCAAAGTGAGTCTTGTGTAGGCAACATATGTTGGGTCTTGTTATTTTATCCATTCAGCTACTCTGTGCATTTGATTGGAGAATTTAACCCATTTACACTCAAACTAATTACTGATAGATAAGGACTTACTAGTACCATTTTGTTCATTATTTTCTGGGTATTTTGTAGATCTTTTGTCCCTTTCTTTGTCTTGTTTTTTTTCCTTTGTGATTTGATGGCTTTCTATACTGCTATGATTGGGATCTGTTCTTTTTCTCTGTTGTGTATCTATTATAGGCTTTTGCTTTGTGGTTACCCTAAGGCTTACATAAGCCATCTTATACTTAACTGGTTATTTTAAGTTGACAACAACTTAACTTTGATTGCACATATAAACTCTACACTTTTACTTCTCCTCCTCCCATTTTATGTTTTTGGTGTCACACTTTACATCTTTTTACAATTTGTATCTTTTAACAAATCACTGTGGCTCTAGTTGTTTTTAATAGTTTTACCTTTTAACCTTTGTACTGGAGATATAAATGATTTACCTGCTGCCATTATGGTATTAGAGTGTTTTGGATTTGACAATGTACTTACTTTTACCAAGGAGTTTTATACTTTCATATGTTTTCATATTACTACTAATTAACATCCTCTTCCTTCAGCTTGAAAAACTCCTTTTAGCATTTCTTGTAAAGCAGGTCTAAAACAAAACCCCTCTCAGTTTTTGTCTGAGAAAGTCTTTCTCACACCTTCATTTTTTAGAGACAGAATTGCTGGGTATAGTATTATTAGCTGGCTTTTTTTTTCCTTTCAGGATTTTGAATGTATCATCCCACTCCCTTATGGCCTGCAAGGTTACTGTTGAGAAGTATGCTGATAGTCATATGGGGGTTCCCTTATACGTGATGATTCACTTTTCCCTTGTTGCTTTCAATATTCTTTTTAACTACTGACAATTCGATTACAATGTGTCTTGGTGTGGATCTCTTTGGATTCATCTTATCTGGCATCCTCTGGGCTTCCTGGATCTGGCTTTCTATTTCATTCCCTAGGCTTGCAATGTTTTCTGCCATTATTTCTTTGAATATGTATTCTATCCCTTTCTCTCTCTTTCTTCTCCTTCTGGCATGCCAATAATGCATAACTTGTTAAGCTATCTTCAATCCTTTTCATTCTTTTTGCTTCTCATATTAGATAATTTCTAGTGGCCTGTCTTTGAATTTATAAATTCTTTCTTCTGTGTGATTTAGGCTGCTGTTTATCCTCTTTTTCAGTTCAGTTATAGTATTCTTCAGCGCTGTGATTTCTGTTTAGTACTTTAAAGTAATTTCTGTCTGTTTGTTGAAATTCTCAGTTTGCTTTTGTATTGCTCTCCTGACCTTGGTGAGCATGTCTATGACCATTATTTTGAATTCAGTTAAATCACATACCTCCACTTCACTTGGATTTGTTCTTCACTGGAGATTCGTATTGTTCCTTTATTTGGAATATCATCCCCTGTTTCTTCATTTTCCTTGACTCTCTGTGTTGGTCTCTTTGGATTAGATAGGACAACTACTTCCCTCAGTCTTGTGAGACTGGCCTCATGTAGAAGAATCTCGCCAATCCATTTAACCTGGGATTTTAAGATGTCCCTCAAATCTTTGTGTTTGTCCAGATGGCTACCTCTGTTTGCGGTGCCCCCTAGAGCTTGGGATGTACTACATCGTGTTAGTACCTAATACCAGTAAGATGGCAGCCAGACTCTCTAGATGTAGCTGGAAAGGTTGGGTGTTGGATATGTGTTCCAGTTCCTTCTATCTTTACAGTGAAGCTGAGTGCAGGCATTTGTCTCCCACTTTCTCTGCATTAATCTGGGGATAAAATCTGTGGCAAATGCCTGTACAGGCTGCATTCTTTGATCCTGGGGAGATAGCTGCTGACATTGGGCCCACCTCTTTGTTTTTTGTGGTCTAGGGCCACTCAAGAATGCAAAGTCCCATTGAGTCCCAGAGCTGGTAATTAAAAACGCAGTCCCTTAGCTGGGAGCTATAGAAGTTCTGGCACTTGGCGCTTGGCACTTGGCCAAACTCCTTTCATGAAGAATGGGTAAGCCTGGATTTATCACCAGGGTGAGCCCGAGGGAAGGCTTATGAAGCACCAAGCTCTGGTTCCAGCTGTCGAAGAGCTCCTGTTCTGTTCCATTGCCCAGTTAGCTGCTTTATGCAAGTTCATTTAGAAGGCAGACCGTCAAGTAACCACTGGAAGTGTGTGCCGAGAGCCTCTTCTGGAGAGCGAACGGGAACTGCACATTCCTGCCTCTTTCTGCACTGCTCCAAGGGGGTGTACCCCATGGAAGTGTTTACACACTCATCTAAAGCCACCACTTTGTTCTGTGATCAAGGAGACTCACATATACCTGGTCCCTTCTGTTCACAGAGCTAGGAGGTTTAGGATGGAGTCCTTTGGGAGGTAGCTGTAAAAGTTGGGGAACTCAATTTTTGGTATAAACCCTTTCCAGGGACAAAGAGGGGGCTGTGTTTTTTTAAGCCCCTTCTCTGTGCTGCTCCTGGGGGATGAAGACCCTGGAAGTGTTTGTTGCACCTGTATAAAAATGCTGCTTTCTTCCTGTGGTCTAGAGAGACACATTCATGCCAGTCCCCTTTGCCCCCAGAGCTAGGAGGTTTAGGATGCAGTCTTTCAAGTGGAAGCTGTAAAAGTTGGGGTGCTCTATCTGAGGGAGAAACAGGGGGCTGCTCTTTTTAAGCCCCTTCTCTGTACTGTTCCCAGAGGATAAAGCCACTGGAAGTGCTTGTATGCCCGTATGAAACTGCTGCTTTATTCCTGTGGTCTAGAGAGACTCATATGCGTCTAATCTCTGCTCCCAGAGCTGGTGAAATAAGAGCCAAACTGTGGGGAACTTTAGAGTTAGGGTGCTATATTTAAGGCCCAAACCCTCCTCTCCACAGGGAGAAGGAAGCTGGGGTGATTCCTTCCCAGCTGGGTGGTGAGGTGCCCGGGTCCATGCCCGAATATGCCTCCACTCTCCTAACCATTCAAAATGACTTTCTCCGTTGCTCAGTGGGTAGGAGTCTCAACTGGTCTCTGACTTTGTCTTGAGGAAACTGACCTGTGAATAGACCTATCTGGTGCATTTCTGGGTCGGGGGAGATTCAGGAGCTTCCTATTCCACCATGCTGCTTGGGGTTGGTTTATTTCTGCTACAGCAGAGTGCACCGGCTGTCAGGGAGCAGGGTGGCCTGAGTCAGTGACACAGAGTAAAATAAGCCACACTTGATAGTGGGGGAGTAGGAATGGCCAGGGGAACATGTGGGACAGCACCTCTAAGATGGGCTGCAAACAAGTGAGGGCTGAGAACCCCCAACCCAAGCAGATGGAAAGAAGGCCCCAGAGAGAAGCCCCAACATGAGCCACAATCCATGTCACATGAACAGCAGTAGGGACAAAAAGGGGTATTTGGCTTGGACAAGAGAAGGAACCTGTGGCTCACCTTGGACCATATGAAGAGGAGTCACAGGGCAGGGGTCACACCAGGACACTAGGATGTGGATTCCTGCTCATTCTAAGGACTCTGCGGGAAAGGCCAGGTCAGGACACAGCTAAGGTTGTCCCCAAGGGGAAGGGGTCTTGAGAAGTGGCAGTTCCTGCCCCTCATGGTTTTCCAGGCAAAGCTGAGTGTCCGCCTGATGGAGGCTGCAGAGAAGAGCTGCTCTTCTCAGACAGGGATGAAGTGCACAGCTTGCCAAGGGCTCAGTCAGTTATGTGCCATCTATCGTGGACTCCAAAATGCAGTGACAAGTGAGCTTATAGAGCAAGGGCTTCCTTGGGGTGCTTGGGCTGAGTTTTCCATTGTCCTGAAACCTTCTATAAGCAATAGGAAGGAACTATAGATGGCAGGATCGGTGGCCTAGGTTCTTCTCCATAAAATCCTCCCAACGACAGCCTCTTATGGATCAATTGCTGTGCAGTGACTTAGACCCGGGAGGGCCAGCTGCTGACTCCAAAGCCTAAAGGGTCTCAGCTTCTCAAGAAGCCCCCTTCGGCCAGGCACGGTGGCTCATGCCATAATCCCAGCACTTTGGGAGGCCGAGGCGGGAGGATCACCTGAGGTCAGGAGTTCGAGACCAGCCTGGCTAACATGGTGAAACCCCGTTTCTACTAAAAATACAAAAAAATTAGCCAGGGTGCTGGTGTGCACCTGTAATCCCAACTACTCAGGGGGCTGAGACAGGGGAATCCCTTGAATCCGGGAGGCAGAGGTTGCAGTAAGCCAAGATCACACCATTGCACTCCAGCTTGGGCAACAAGAGTGGAACTCCATCTCAAAAAAAAAAAGAAGAAGCCTACCCTGCAGGCTGTAGGGAGCTGATGGAAGTGTCCTGTGGCCCCTTGCAAGGGGAGCAGGAAGGGGAACATGCTAATTGAAACAAAAACAGATTACAGTCCCTTCTGCTTCTTAATGGATGGTAGACAGTGAAATTTATATCTATAAAAATAACCCTCTGCAGTCTCACTGGTACAGAGGCTGTGGGGATGGGAGAAGGAAAGCTGGACTCTTGAGCCCTGTCCTGCCCTGTCCTGCTGCTGAATGTCCTTGAGAGCCCACCCATGGGGACAGAGACAGTGCTCAGCCTCTGGACAAGCCCAGAGCAGGCAGGGGGAAAGGGAAACTACTCTTTATAATCAGTCCTGGGAAAGTGGGTTCCTGCAACCAGCTTCAGGGAGAGGGGAGGAGCTCAGCAGGGGGAGGGAGGAGAGAAAGAGAGACAGCAGATCTCAGCAGCTGATGGGCCACACCCCCTCTGGCACCCCGAAACTTCAGCAAAGGCTGTGGCCCACCCAGGATTGTGTGGGTGGGACCCGGGGAAGAAATGAATTAGGGTGCTGCCCCCATGGGGGGCATGGAGGTGGGAAAGAACCAGCCCACCCAAGGGGCCATGTGGAGAAACCCAATCTCCGCCCCCCGCAGAACCTGCCCCCAGAGGCATTCGCATATGAAGGACTCTGGGCTTCCATCCTATTTGGAAATTTAAAAATTTTCAGCCATTTAAAAATACTGTATCTATGGCACTTACCAGCTGAGCCCCCCCAGGGCCCTGGACATCAGGGGCAGCATAGAAACAACCATAGGGATGGTGGGAACTTAAATCCAGGCTCCCTGGAGCTAGTTAGAATGACCTGGGGCTCAGGGCTGTTCAGTGGCACCGGATGCCATGTGCCCCTTCCTGGGTATCCCAGAAATCCCAGGGCCACTAAGCTGGAGCTGGGCTCAGCCCCCACATTCACCAATGGCCCCTCTTTGGCCCTAGGATGGGAAGCTTGGGCACAAACCCACCTCTCTGCTGGCTTCAAATCCTTCCTGAATCTGTACAGAGGTGGCACCCACAGGGCCCCCAGGGCTGAGGGGCACCCCCAACATCCTAGGCCCTGAGAACTCTGAGGCAAGCTCACAGCCGAGGCGGGGGAGCTCTGCAGACCTGGGGAGGAAAGAGGGGGGCAGGCCTGCCGATCCTTCATCGCGGCAGCTGCAAGCCAGCGCTTGGGCACCCGTCACCTCTCATCTGCTGATGGCAACACTGGAGACCATAGAGGGCTCCTCCCTTGCCAAGGTCACTAGGCAGTAACCCCGGGCTCAAGTCCTGCTCACAAAGCTGTGGATGGCAGAACCAGGACCTGGTGCAGAGGCTAGCCCCTGAGGATACTGATGGGGACAGCATCGCCTGCTGAACTTTGGTACACAGGTGGATACCTGGAAGATTTTTTTTTTCTCAGGTTTTTTTGGTTCGTTTGTTTGTTTTTTGAGGCAGGGTCTCACTCGCACCGAAGCTGGAGTGCAGTAGCGCAACCATGGCTCTCTGCAACCTCTGCCTCCCAGGCTCAAGTGATCCTCCCACCTCAGCCTCCCAAGTAGGTGGGTCTTCAGGGGCATGCCACCACGCCCAGCTAATTTTTGTATTTTTTTCAGAGATGCAGTTTTGCCCATATTGCCTAGGCTGGTATCTAACTCCTGGACTCAAGCGATCCACCTGCCTCAGCCTCCCAAACTCCTGGGATTACAGGCCTGAGCCACCTCACTCGGCTGGATGCCCGGAAGTTTAAGCACAGCTGTAAACCATCCCAGCTCCTTTATTTCCCTGCTTGGCCGAAGATTGCTTTCTGTCATCCCAGTGAGCTGTGCCCTCTTTGTGGGAGAACCTGCCCTCAGGGATGGATGGAACCAGCCCAGCAACAACCCACCCCTCAGCCACTTCTAGAATCACCCAGGAAGGGCCTTCACAGCCAGGCTGATGTCCCCTCACTGAACACAAGGGCAACGGAGGCCAGGTGGGTAGCTATGCTGAGCTCATTCACATTCCTCAACCCCAGTAGAATCACAGTCATCGACAGCCCAATGTGGATCCTAGGACGGGGCCTGGTAGACAAAGAGATGGCTGGGACTATGCCACGTGCCTGGTCTCCCAGCGGAACACGTGATGCACCCATGCTGACACCTGCTGACACCTGAGCTCCACAAGACCCTGACATGAGCAGTGTGGCCTTGGGGGCGTGTGGCCTTGGGGGCATGTGGCCCATCTGTTCAAGCGGCTCCTGCCACTCTGTCCATCTCACTGGGTTAGGGTGGGGATGCTCCTAGGGCCTGTCTGAAAAAGCAGTTTGGGAACTAGCGGGTGACACACAGTGCTGCTGGGCATCAGGCCACTTGCTCTGGACCAGCCTGGAAGCCAGGAACCTCCCTGCACCCGTCCTCACTGCATCCTCAGCAGGGCACAGAGGGAAGGGGCCTGGCCCCAGGAGTGTCCCAGCCTCACTGCATTTCCTGAGCTGGGCAGAAGGGACCCCTGTCTGTTGGCTTTGCTGGCTGCTCACCCCACAGGCTCCCCTGATGCTGAGGCCTCCCCTAAGCCGGTGTGGACACAGGAGGGATTGGTGGTGGGTAAAGCTGGGAAACTTCAGGAGCCCGGGGTGAGGGCAAGAGGGCTGGGCCTGCAGATCCCAGTTCCAACCAGGATCCCAGATCAGAGGGGCGGGGTGGGCCTTGGGGTATAGAGGGTCCCAGACACCAGGCCCCACCCAGGAGGGTGGCAGGAAGAGGACTGTTGTACTGCTCCAGCTGCCCAAGGGACACTTGTGTGCCCAGCTCAGGATGAAAGGTCTGGAAACGGCACCTGCATGGGGCCTGGGGTCCTCCAAGGAGCACGCTGTGAAGGAGCCCTTGACAGGCAGCTCTGAGCCGGGCTCGGTGCCCAGGACTGAGCCTCTGCAGTCTTCCCTGACACCTCGGAACCCAGTGTCAGCTGCCTGCAGACTGCGAGGAAGGGCCCCGCCCCATCCCGGACTGGCCACTCCCGTGGGTATCCTTCTCAGTTCCAGCCTCCTCCGCAGGGCCACGCGTGGCTGTCCTGCCCAAGGCTCCAATAAGAAGGACTTTTTAAAGGTCTCTCAAGGCTGGGGACAGGGTGCAGGCAGGCATTGTCTGAGCAGAATGACAAGAGCTGGGCTGGCAAGAGATTTGCCACTTCCATTCATGAGATGGGGATGGCCACACCGGGTGGTGCCCAGGGAGGGGTTAACCCCTCTAGGCCACCCCCAAAGGAAGAATAACAGACCTGGGAGGAAGGGCAGGTGCCTGCTGGTCCCCCTCAATTCAGACTCGGGATCCCTGAGTGGGGCTGCCCAATAGGATAATCCCCCCTCCCCCTGCCGCCCCTCCATGATCAGGCAGGGCCAGCCGGCAGCCTCCAGCCTGGGTAGCACTCCCTGCCTCTGTCCACCCTCCTCATGCCAGGAGCCTACCATTCCTACCAGTCCTCTCCTTTCTGCACCCCAGAAGCCTGTCTCCACACTGGAGGAGAGGCTGATGTCCTGTGGGTCAGCCTCACCTCCATGTAAGTGTGGATCGCTATCCCCTTCTCCAGGGAGGCTGAGGCCAAGGGCCAGGCTAAGACAAGGCAGAAGCTTCTCCTACTTCAGACTTGCAGGGGGCATAAGCCCCAGCATCACCCTGGAATGCGGATCACCAGGCCATGAGGCTGAACTAGGGGTGCCCCAGAACTGGGCAAGAAGCCCTGGGCAAGGCTTTGGGGGAGGGCGTCTGGGCCAGGGAAATACTGTCGGTTGGTGGAAAAGATAGAAGAGTCCAGGAAGGCTGGACACAGGCGGCCAAGCCAGGGCGACCAGGAGACAAGAAGGTCCTCTCCAGGGTCCCGGTTGTGCTAAGTGCCCTAGCCTCCCTGCAGAGGGCTCTCTCCAGCTCCGCCTGCCCTGGGGACCCGTGAAGAGGCCAAGGCAAGAGTGCAGTGATTTATTGACCAGACTTTGCAGCAAGAACACAGCGAAGGTGGGGCCCATACAATCCAGCCTGGCAGAGGGTCTGGCCCCCTTAGAGCAGAATCTGGGGACCCCAGTATATTTCCCTCACAGCCCCCCAAAGTCCAGCCTCACCCCTGCTCCAGGCCCCTCCTGAAGTGAGGGGCAGCAGGGGGACCGGGTCCTGGAGGGGCTGGAAGGCAGGTGGTGCCCAGAGCGGGGCTGGCACCGGGTGCATGCCTGCCCCGGTAGCCAGCAGGAGGTGATTCGTGCGGGGGCAGTGGGGGCGTGCAGGCGGGCAGCCAGGCTCACCACACGGAACACTTGTGGGCAGGGTTCATGGGTGAGTCCTTGGGACAGTGGAAAGCCCGGCCAAACTCCTCAAACTGGGACACACTGCCCAGCACCCTGGGGTGGGGAGAGACCCACACAGTGTGGGGCCCTGTAGCCACTCCAACCCCAGCAACCAGGGGTGACTTTTATTCCTTCCCATGCCCCCTGATCCCACCCCAAACACAAGGAGTGGACAAGGCCAGGCGGGCAGGTGGGCATACCTATAGTGCTCAGGGGCATGCTTGTCGGTCAGCACCTGCAGGTAGATGGACTGCGACCGCCGCTTGATGCACCAGTTCTGGGTCCAGGAGCGGGGTGGAGGGGAGGAGGGGGAGATGAAGCCAGGCATCCGCCCCCTTGCCCCCCACCCAGCACACAAGGCGGTAGGCCCCCTCAGCACCACAGGACCATCACCTCTGAGGGGACAGGTGATGACAGACAGGCTGTCCATGCGAGGCCTGGGCAAGGCAGGACTGGGACTGACCCTGGATGCCGTGTCCCCACCCCAAGGCTCCCAGTCCAATCCCCCACCCGGCCCACCTGGGCAAAGGCAATGAAGAAGAGCTGGTCATGTGTGTACTTGAGCCGGGGCAGTGGGTGCTCTGGGCCGTGCTCCCGCACCCACTTCTGATAGGCCTGGGGACACAGAGAGCATGGACCTGCTATGCCCGCCCACCCTGGGCACCGCTTCTTCTCTGTCCTCCATCTAGGTAGCCCTCCCTGCTCTCCCTGTGAAGGGGGGCCCGTAAATCCTTCCTCTTCCAGTGGACCGTGACCCCAGCACATGCCCTGCCCCACCCCAGGCCAGAGCTCAGCAGGGTGGGCGGGGAGAGGCAGCTCTGTCCCTCATCTGGAGTCCTCATCAGCCCCCGTCCCTCCCGCAGCAGGGGTGGAGCACAGGCAGGCCACTCACGTGGTAGGCCAGCTTGAGGCCGCCCATATCTGCGATGTTCTCCCCAAGCGTGTGTTTCCCGTTCACCTGCCGGGAAGGGAAAAGGCCAGGGGGCTGCTTGGGGCCCAGCTGGCCTCCCTCAGGCATTGATACCCTGGGCCCCAGCCCCTAATTCCTACCACCCCTTTCCTTCCCTTGCCCAGAGAGTTTGAGGGGGGGCTCCAACCCTACTCTTTCCCCCCAACCCCCTTGTCCTCTGTAAGTCTGCGGACACTCATTATGTGTCCACGTGAGTGTGCGTGGGAACCAAGTGTGTGTGCAGGGACCTGGGCACACGTTTTGTTTGGACATGTGCACGTGCACAAGGGTGTGCGTGATGCTCCCGGCCCGTGCCCCACCAGGCCTGAGGGGCACAAGGGGCAGGTGGGGGTCTCACCCGCTGGTTGTAGACAGTGAAGTTGTCATAGAGACGGACGATGCACTCAGCCTTTCGCAGGAAGCGGCTGTAGGAGGCCTTCGTCCACCAGTGCAGCAGGTTCCCTGAGCGGTCATACTGGCCCCCTGTGGGCAGTGCAGCAGGCTGAGACCCACCCTCACCTGAGCCCCCTCCCCTCCCCACCCACCAGCCCCAGTTAGCCCATCCCCTACCCTGCCTCTCCACTGCCTGTCCTGCCCCCTCCGGGCCATCCCCTGGGGCCCCAACAGGCCTCACCCCAGTCGTCGTAGCCGTGGGTCAGCTCATGTCCAATGATGGTGCCGATGCCCCCGTAGTTGAGAGACCTGGGCCCACAGCAGCAGCATCAGGCCCTAGCCCTCCACCCTCTGAGAGCCCCATGCTGCTGCCCAGGCCCCAGATGTCCACTGGCCAGGCCAGGAGGTGGCCCAGGGAGGCCACAGAGGCATCCATGCGGTCCAGGGGCACTTGTGCCTCAGCTTCCTCATGCGCTATGTGAATGCCAGTGGAACCTATCCAGCTGCTTTTAGGAAATCACATCTAACAGAGCTAGCTGGGCGGTGAAACAGGGCTGGAGGAGACAGGAGGGAAACGGAGGCACCTACGTAGGGGTTTCTCCTCCTACCTCATCATTAGCGTTGCGCCACCTTTGAAACATCAAAATGAGCCTCATACAAGTAAAGAAGACCCCAGGAAGTTACAAACAACAAACCTACACATTTTTCTAAATAACCAAGGATGCAGTGGGGAGCCAGGGTCCACAGCTGTCCTGACTCCTGAACCCAGCTGGGTCTGCGGCGATTGGAGCCACAGTATGCCGACACACACCTGGTAGACAAGGTCTGCAATGCCAGCCCTGCCCTCAGCCACAAACAGGGCAAGCTATGTACTCACTGTGGGAAGTCAGGGTCGTACAGGGTGGGCTGCAGGATGCCCGCGGGGAACACTACAAGAAGGGGGTGCTCAGTGGGAAACCCACCCACTTTCGGACCCTGCCCCGCCCGGCATAGGGACACATCCCCTTACCCATCTGGTTCTTGTTGGGTAGATAGTAGGCATTGAGCGCCTGTGGGGGGAGCAGCCACCTGTGGAGGGATGCTGGGGTGAATGGAGGGAACACACTCCCTCCCCCACTACCCTCACATCACAGCTTCCTCGTCAGCCATCTCCTGACAGTCTGGGGGTCACCCTGCCAGCCCCCACCCCATGCCCTGTGCTGGCGTGTGTGCCCCCCATATCTGCATGGCTGTGAGATGATTTGCCCTACCAGCTCCTGCCCTTTCCCCACAACCCTTCCCTGACCCCCAGCTCTGGGCCAGGCACCCACGTGGACTTGTCCACCTCCTGCCGAATCTTCTTAACTGAGAGCTGGATGCTGAAGCGGATGCTGTTCAAGATGTTCTTGAAGTAGGTCTTCTCATGGACCTCAAACTGCAGGAGGCACGGGCGGCACTCAGCAGCAGGCCAGGGCAGGGCTACCTGCAGACTGGGCAACAACCTGGCCGTGCAGGCCACCTGCCCTCCTGAGTGCCGTTAGTAGAGGGGCTGTGGACAGGCTGGGCAGGCAGGGTCAGGGCCCACCTCATACTCCTTGTCCACAGCATCGGGTTTCAGCAGGAAGTCCGGGTAGCCGACCATCACCATCATGTACTGGAGCTGCGGGCCGAGGGCAGGTAAAGGTGGCACCGGGCCTCAGGAGACAGCCCCCCGCCCCCCGCCCTACCCACCAAGGAAGGGAGCACTAAGCCAGCCTGGGAGTGGGCTTCACGGTAGGGGAGGCAGGCCTGCTCAACTCCACGAAGGCCTCTTTGTCCCTTTTGTTCTCTTTCGCTGGTACACAGTAGGTGCTCAATATATATGGGACCAACCAATGACACTGGGTCCCCCCTCACCTTGGCCCGAGCAGCAGCCCTGGTCTCGGCGTCCATCCAGTCCAGCTCCTCCAGGCGCTGGCCCAGGATGTACTTGATGTCTTCCACTAGCTGCTGCACCTGCAGGGTCAGGGGTCAGGGAGCAAGGGTCAACCCAGCAGCCTGGTCTATCACTCCTGGCAGAAGGGGTACCCCTGCCTTTAAGCACCACTTTCTAAGCCCAAACCTCATTTCTGAACACCAAGAGGATACTTTGGAGGTGGGGATCCAGGCCCTGCACCCCCGAGGGCTCACAAGATAGAGGAGGAAACTGCCCCAGCAATGACCACAGACATCCCTAAGGCCACGCCTCCCGAGCATGCCTGAGAAGGTGGGCTTGGGCCTGGCAGGGAGGTCTGCCTGCAGCTGATAGGCCACATAAGCTTCCTGGAGGAGGAGGCCTGTGGAGGAGCAGCCTGGGGCCTCAGAATCGGCTGAGTACTTAGCAGGGCCTGGTCCCCCTGCCTGCAGGGGACATGTGGGACTCCCCATATTAGGACCATGGCCTCGGGAGGGCTCCACTCTCAGTTCAGCACCATCCTCCCCACTCAAACAAGGGCAACCCACCTTGGCTTTGCTGGCAGCTGAGAAGTGCTCATGTACAAAGAGGGCGCCAAGCGCCATGCCAAAGTGGCGATTGGCCTGGCCCAAGCAGACCCGGGCCAGCTCCTGTGGCTTGTCGCTGCCCTCCATCTCCCGTGCCAGCTCGTGCAGTGCCTCACGGAATGGCGGGGACAGGTGCTCACTCAGGACCACCACCACACGCCACACCAGGTAGTTGTGCAGGACCCTGGGGACCAGGTGAAGCCAGTGGGTGTCCAGACAGACATGCATGTGGGCCACCAAGGGCACCACCCCTACCTGTGCCCGCCAACCTGTGGCTGGACCCAGGACCCAGACAGCCCCACAAAGAAGGGACAGGGGGTCATCCCAGCTATGCAGAGCAGAAAATGTAAAGCCCACCCAGCAGAGAGGTCCAGGGTGCAGGGGAAGGACCTAGTGACCGCTGGGCAGAAAATGCCAGATCTGCAGCCATACCGGTGGGGTGTGGAGCGGATGAGCTGCGACACCTGCTGCATGTAGTCTGTCGCCAGCAGCACCACCTCCTCTTCCTCTGAGAAGTCCTCCTGGAAGATCTGGTCTAGCAGCCACTTCCACCGCAACTGTGAGACCAAGGACAGGGACAGTGAGGCTAGGGTTGGCAGGGGCCACAGAAGACAGGGAGGGGACAGAGAGAGGCAGCGAGGGGACATGAGAGTCCATGGCCAAGGAAGGGTTTGCCCATCTCTGGGGAGAGATGACCCTGTAGTCCCAGCAGCAGCATTGCCCCCAACCCTGCCTGCCCACGAGGACTGGGCCCCACTCACGTGGGGGGTGATCTTCTGCAGCTGCCCCAGCGTCACCTTGTTGTACATGGAGCTGACATCTCGCCGTAGGTCATCATACTCTGACACAGTGATCTGTGGGGAGAGATCACAGCTGACCCAGCCCTGCTCCATGATGCCCTCCCTCAAGTCCAGGGCAGCCTCCAGTCCTGGTTTGCTCACGTTGGCCAGCCGCTGCTCCACCTGCAGGATCTCTTGGGCCTTCTGTTCCACAGCGTCTGCACCCAGGAGGCTGAGCACTCGCTCCATGAACACCCTGTATGCTGCCAGGATCTGCACCAGGGGAGGGGGCTCACCCAGGGACAGGGACAGGCCCAGCCTGGATCCACCCCTCCTGGGGCCCCAGGCCTTCCCTGCCTCCCCATCCCATGCCCCAGCACCTTCTCACTGTCCTCATCCTGAGCGAGGTACAGGGTCCTCTCTGGCAGGGTGAGCCCATCCTGGTCAATCTGGGGACGGAGACAGGGGCCAGAGGTCAGAGGCCCACACCTCAGGTTCCCTAAACAGAGGGAATTCCCACTCCAATGCCCAGAGAGCAACCAGACATCCATGAGTACAGCCCCAGAAGCACGCAGACCCCAGCCCCTCTTTCCACCCAGACGAGATGGCCAAAGCCCCATCCCTGACTGTCCCAGCCTGCGGACGCCCAATCTTACCCCTGTACGTCTGCACTTTCCTTATCTGTCCGGGGCATTCGTAGGTCCCCCACTGACAGTTGGGACCCCTAGCTTTGGGGCCAGCTCCAGACCTCGCGGAGATGTCAACCCAGCCCGCCGGCGCGCCTCTCCCTCCTGGCCCTCACTGCCTGCCAGAGGGCTGGGAAATTGTGGCTCCCGCGGCTCCTCTAAACACCGCAATTACCCCAGGGAAATTACTTGCGCCCTCCTCCCGCGCTCTGCCTCTGTGAGCTCCCCTCCCCTCCCCTCTCCTGCTCGTCTCTTCCCTCCTCTCCTCTCACGCACCCGCCTCCCGCGCGCAGGGACCCCTGGGCAAGGCCACTGCGCCCCGGATCCGCGGCCGCTGGCAGGGCGCTCAGGGGGCGCACTCACGCGGATGACGTAGCGCGAGGAGTTCCTGTCGTCCAGGCTGACCGTGAGCGAGAAGAGCGCGGCGGCGCTGTACACGCCCTGCGCCTTGTACAGCAGCCGGTTGAGGTCCCATCGCGCCGCGACCCCCGGACGCTCCTCCGCGCCGCCCAGGTCCCAGCCCCCGCAGTCCTCGATGACCTCCAGCATGGGTCGCGGGCCCAGTCGCTCGATCTCGCGCATGTCGAGGCACGAGCGGAAGAAGGCGCGCACCTTGCGCTGGGCCGAGCCGCCAGGCCCACCCCCGGGCCGCGCCAGCAGGCGCCGTAGGCGCTCCTCGTTCTGCTCGCCAATGGCCGCGATGGTGCCATAGGTGAGCTTGTCGTCGGGGATGGCGTGGCGGCGCAGCCAGCCGCCGCAGGCGAACGAGTAGAAGTCCTGGCATGGGTCGATGCTGGCGTCCAGGTTGGCGGCCAGGAAGCGAGCGGCGCGCGCGAAGGCCTTGCGCTCAGGGCAGCCCTCGGGACAGGCGCCGCCGCCGGCCGCGACCGGGCCCAGGTACTTGAGGGCCAGCATAGCCGCCAGAATGGCGCAGAGGCCGGCGGCGAACACCAGCCCCGACAGCAGGCACACCTCGCGCCGGTTCCAGCGCGGCAGCCCGGACCGGGCCCCGGCGGCGCTGCGCGCAGCGCCCAACGGGAAGCCCGGGGGCAGGGAGGCCCCGCGCGCGCCCCCCGCGCCGCAGCGGCTCACGTACTTGACCTCTTGGAACTCATCGTAGTGCGCCGTCAGCGAATACGGGGGCTCCATGGCGCCGAGGCCGCCGCGGTGCAGACCTGGGCCACCTGGGCTACGGGATGCGCGTGGCCGCCGGCCTCCTCGTGGGCCTCCGCATGGCCCTGGGGCCGCAGCTGCGGGAAGGGCAGAAGCAGGCTCAGGAGGCGCCGCAGCCGGATGGGGCTCAGGGTCACCACGAGGAGGGACACAGGCCTGGGTGCAGAGGCCCCAGCCGCGGGCCTCATTCACTGCGGAAACCAGGGACTATGAGGGCTCGGCGGGGCCACCACCCCCGGGTGCACAGTGGAGTCTTCCCCCCTGTCCCCTCCCTGCACACACTTGAGGGCCGCAGGGTTGGGAGGGCTCTTATTGGAAGCAAGAGGCGCCAGGCAAGGGGCCTGGCACGTAGTGGGCCTTCATTGAAAGGTCGTCCCTCTTCCCCTTCGCCTTTCTTTTCCACGATCTGCCCCAGCCAAGGCCGGGTGGAGTGGGGGAAGGAGCGGAGGCTGGAGTGAGGAGGTGCGGTCAGGGGCGCGTCTATGCGACACTTTCAGCTCTCCGCGCTGGACCCAGACAGACGCTCCGCAAAGCGGCCAAAGAACCAAACTTTATCCTCGCGGAAGTCCGCGGGATCGACCACGCCAACCCCGCTCGCTGGCTCCTTCTGCTCGGTGACCCGACGGCCCACTCGCCCCTTCCCTAGGGGCGCGCGCCAACGCCCCAGGGTGGCGGACACACAACCCACCCCCTGGACGGCGCTGATGGAGAACCCGAGACGGGTTCCCTCCCCCTACTCCCACCATCTCTGTCCCCGCCCCGAGCCACTCCTGGCTTCAACAGGTTCTCCCCAGAACCCAAACTTGGGCGAAGTTTCACCCCCGGCGGGGAGCGAGCTGGCTGGCGACCCCCGAGCCCCGGCGCCGTGCGGCGCAGTCCGCGGAGCCCGAGAGCCGAGCCCGGGAGCCGCAGCCGCAGCCGCAGCCGGAGCCGCAGCCGAGAGGACGCAGACAAAGCCGGGAGGCTCCGCGCAGTGGCGGCGGCGGCGACGGAAGTGGCCGCGATGGTGGCCTCAGCGGCAGGGACTCGGGCGCCACTTACCCGGCAGGTGCGCGCCCGAGCCGGCGGTGACCGAGCGGGTCGGGCCCGAGCGGGGGCCTGAGCCGGAGCGCAGCCGAGCGGGCGTCCGGTGTCTCCCAGCGCCCGCCGCCTCCTCTGCCGCCGCGCCGAGCCCGCCGCGCCGCCCGCCTGCCGGCCCGAGGGAGGGGGCGCGCCGGCGGCTCCACCCTCCTCCGCCCGCCCCGCGCGTCCCTCCTTCCTCCTGCGTCTCTCGGGCCACCTGGCAGTGGGGCGGCAGCGCGGACGTGGGTCGGCGGCCGCGGAGACAGGCTCCCGGGGGTCGTGCGCGGGCTGCGGTCGGGGACTCCGGGTCCAGCCGCGTTCCGAGACGAGTGAGGGCAGCGAGTACTCCCGTGAAGGGTCCCCTCCGATCCAGTGTCCCCACTCCCAGCCGCCCACCAGCCGGCTGGAAAGGGGCTGGAGCTGGAGATGAGGAGCCGAGGACTCCTCCGAAGGGCTGGGGGCGGTGTCAGTAGTGCCTGTGTCTGCCAGCACAGTCCCTGGCGCAGAGCGCACCTTCACTAACCGGCTTTTTTGTCCTCCTTGGAATCCCTGCCCTGGATGGGCTCTCCACTAGGGCTTCTGGTTGGCCTCGCTCCCTTCACCTAGCCCCTGGTGAAGGGAGCTCAGCGGGGACTCCTGCAAGAAGAGGGCTTGCCGCCCCCTTCCCCATCCTCCCCAGCCTTGGGTGGCCCTGGCACCACGGCTCAGGGAGTCCCTGGCCCAGGTAGGAAGAAAAGGCCAAGAGAAGAATGAGCGAAGTCTCCCTGCTGGAACTAGGGAAGGCTGGAGCCTGCCCGCTCTGGCCAGCAGCCCTAAGCCTCAGACAGGCCCTGAGCCTCAAGACCCTGGTATGTGGACTGATGGGAGGGCAGGCTGGGTGCAGGGACTCTGAATTTACCCACCCCCTGCCTTCTTCCAGGTGAACTGGCTTTTCAAATGTGGGGCCTCCCCACTGCCTGGAGGCAAAGCCCTCTTCTACCTGCCTGCCTGCCTGCTTTGGCCAGACAGCCTGGCCCTAATGGGACACAGAGAACTTGGGGCTCCTTGGAAGACTGATACTGTTTCTGGAATCTCTGCTTTCTCTGCCCTACCTCTGGTGTCTCTAGCAGGAGACCCCACAAAGCACCAGCCCTCCCAGGTCTGCCGGCTCCAGCCCGTAGGATTGGCCTAAACAATGTGTGAGAGCCATGGAGCACCATCTAATAAAAATCACAACAAGGTAGGGACTCTGATAACCTACCCATCATCCTGTTCTCCTCCTCAGGGTCTGTGCATGTGCCCAGCTCCTGAGCCCTGGCCCTGAGTGCCGGCCTCTGCCCCTGTCTTGCCTCTCCCTGCCTGTTCATCTCTCCATCTCTAAGCCCCCACTCTGGATACCCTGCCTCCATCTCTGGCCACCCCAGGGTTGTCCTCTGCCCCATGCATCCTTCTTGGGTCCTATTAATTCTAAAGAGGAAAAATGGAATTACTTATAATGTGGTGATTCCATGAAGGGGGGAGGGGAGGGCAGGGAGGTGGCAAAGTGGCTCTTTGTGCTTTTAATCTGCATTTTTCCCTCAATGTTCCCGTCTCCAGGAGGATAATTTTCCAGCCTTTTCAGGCCCTGATTGGTATCATTTCTCCAGCAATGACAGCTTTTATTTTCCCCGAAATGAATGCCGTGAAATTTCCAAGAAATGTAAAAATGGATATTGTCTCAGAGAGCCGACTCTTCTGACAGAAAGGCACAGAGGCAAACACGCTTCCCTAGGGACTCTTCTGCTCCAGTCCCGGGGGTGGGGTGGGGGGCAGCCCCCAGGCCCTCAGTCTCTCCTCCCTCCTTTTGCCCTCCCTCATCCCTTCCTCCTCCCTCCCGGGTCAGCTCTGGGACCCCCCTTCCAGCCACCCTCTCCCAGACTCAGCTGCTATTGGTCTGCTCATGGGCCTCCCGACTCCCTGCCGGGCGACCTGCCTGGCTCCACCTCACCTTTCCTGTTCACATCGCATCCCCCAGCCCTGGGCTGAGAGCAGCAACCAGGGCCTACAGGAGTTGACTTGGAATTGGGCCCTCTGACCCCTCAGTCCTGGCCACCCCACACAGACTGCCAATAAAGAGAAGTCAGAGGCCCACCTCCTTGACTCTCCGGCGCCTTCTCTGTAAGGGAAGCTGGCGCTGTAGGGGAGTAGGCACCAGTGGTCTGGCCTGTAGCTTGCTCACTCTTTTGGGGGATCTCTTCCTACCCCTAATTACCAAGATGACCCCATGACTCATGAGAAAGAGAATGACAGGCCACAGTGGTGCCCAGCTAAACCCAGCCAAGCCCTGAGTGAGGCAGCTGGGTGCCCAGCTTCAGGGAGCAGTTGGGTGCTGCCAGAGCTGCCTTGGAGAGAAAAGGCCCAAGGGGATGCAAGGGGCAGAGATGAGGGGTTCAGAACCTGACTCTCTGTCTCCTCCTTGACCAAGGGTAGATCCCAGCAACTCTGCCGAACAGGGCATCGCTTGGTTTCGGTTCTGGACGTAGAGCCCTCCCTGAGGACAGTGTGCTGTCACCAATAGCTTGCATCTGTTGCACATTCACCATGTGGGCTGCTAAGTGCCCTGCTCTGAGGTGGGGCTGCCCACCTAACGCCGGGCCTGGTCCTGACCGGAGCCCATTTGTGGTCAGACCCGCTTCTCTCCTGCGGCCTGCATGTGGGTGGGGATGAACCCCTTGCCCTGCCTCGCTGTGCTGCAGCAGGGTGTCAGCTCCAGGACGAGCCCCGCCAGCCTCCACCCTGTCCAACCAGGCCCTACTCCTCCCCTGCAGATCTGTGGTATCTTCTGAGCCCTAAAAACACGCCTCCAGCCAGCTTCCTGTCCTCCACCCGGCCTCTCGGGGCTCATCCCATCTATTATTCACAGCACAAAATGGATTTTTAATTCGAGAAATGAAATGACTCTCCCAAGTGACCGGGGTGGCAGGGAGGGGGTGGAGGAAGGCCGGAGCCGCCGTGGCCGCCACAGCCGCCACGGTGCTGACTCAGGTTCATCTTGGAAAGCTCGGGGCCCACAGCCGAACTGAGAGACCCCAAAGGCCCAGTACCCCACCACTCTGCCCCAGGCCTCCACTCCTCCCCATTGCTGTGACCAGGTGGGGTGACGGGTGCCCGTTGGTCCTGCCTGAGCCTCCAGTGGGGCCTACCTCTGGCAGGGCAGTGGTGGGGACAGCCGGATCTGTCCTCCACTGGCTTTCAGATTCCTGTGCCTCAAGGGCAGCCCTTGGGCTCCCTGGCCTGGCCTATCACCTCCCCACACTCCCCGGCCCTCCTGGCCTGGCTTCCTCCACCCTGTCCAGACCTCTGGCTGAGCTCCTTTGCTAGGTCCTGACCCCACACCAGGCCCACTCCGGCCTCGACTGCTGGCACTGGCCTCCACTGCTGGACACCTGGCCTCTACTCCGGCCTCCACGGCGGAACCCCTCCTCACCCCTCACGGTGGAGCTCAGGCATCTTAGTGTGGCCCACAAGGCAGGGCCTCCTCCTGGCTCTTCTCTGTCTTTGTCCCTCTCTGCCTCCCCACCCCCATACCTCCCTCTTTCCTCTGGTCACTCTGATCTATTTCCATTTCCCAGAACATGGCTGGCTCTGTCATCCCTCAGGCCTTAGCACTTGCTGTTCCAGCTGCCTGGAACACCCTTCCTCCATCCCCTCTTACAGTGGCCAATTGCCAACCATCCTTCAGGGCCACCTGGAAGTGGCCTCTCCCATCTGGTCAGGTGCTGCCTCCCCAGGCCCCTACTCCACCAGATGCAAAGTCTCTCCTATGGCAGCCCCTGTTCTTCCCCTCCAGGTAGCCCGCGGCCCCTTCTGGAGCCCAGGACAGGGGACGCATATGATAAACTCAGGTGACGGCCGCGATCAGTTCATGGAGATGCCCTGTGTGAAGTATCTCTCAGCGCCAAGCCATACACCAGGCACAGCACCCAGGCAAAGCTGCCCAGGCTCTCAGATCCTGAACACCTTTCCTTTGCTCTGGAACCCACCAGATGACAAAGTGGGGGACATTTTTCCACCCTCCTGCACCCCTCCTCTCCACTCTGAACCCCGTGGTAGGCTTTGTCCTTGCCATGCATAGACTCCTCTTGGGGTCACCTCCCAACCTCTGGAGCAATGTTGTTTTTGTATAAGAAACATGTAAATATTCTCTTGTTTTAAAATATTGAAGCCACACAAGTTTGTAGAGGAGAAACATGAAAGTCCTCGTTCGCGCAGCCCCGGCCCTCCCAAGGTAAGGCCAGGTAGGCTCTGCGACCACTGCAGGGGGAGCATCTAGGCCCATCTGGGTATCTGTTTATTTTATCGTATTTTTTGTTGTTGTTTTAGAGATGACGTCTTGTTGTGTTTCCCAGAGAGAGTGCAGTGGTGCAATCATACCTCCCTGCAGCCTGGATCTCCTAGGCTCAAGTGATCCTCCCACCTTGGCCTCCAAAGTAGCTGGGACTACAGGTGTTCCTACCATGCCCCGCCAATTTTTTTTTATTGTGTAGAGACTGGAGTCTCGCTATGTTGCCCAGGCTTGTCTTGAACTCTGGGTGATCCGCCTACCTCGGTCTCTCAAAGTGCTGGGATTACAAGTGTGGGCCACTGTGCCCAGCCCTTATTGATTTATTTTTAATAAATAGGACACAATAGGATGGATGGTTGAGTGCCTCTCCTCCCCATGTGGCCTGTGCTAGTGTTTCCAAGCCAGAGGTCCTCGGGGTCACCCTCCGTGACTGAGGGACACTTAGGTTGTCTCACTCACCCCGTCTGGTCTCCAAATCCTAAGGCCTTGGCCCAGAGTTTTGCCTCGCACTCTCCCTCTCTGCCCGCCCTGTCCCACCTTCCCTGCCTCCTGCCCTTCCTCCATCCCCTGGATGCTGTGTCCAGGTGTTTGGCTCTGGTCCCAGGTCCCACCCACACCTGCTGGCGCTGGAAACTCACTGCACTCCAAACCCAGCCTTGGAAAGACTTCTCACCTCCTCCTCTCATTCTTATCCCTTTCCTGTCTCCAGCTCTGGCCCTCCTCCTCCCTTTCTTAGTGGAGAAGGGGGTCTCTCCCTCCTTGCCTACCTGGGTGGTGCTGCAGTTCTGCCTGTTCCCAGCCACAGCCTCTGTGTAGCCATGGCCATTGCGGCTTCTGAGGCCTCCTGGGTGTGCTCATGCTCCCCTGAGTGTCCCTCCTCTACCAGCATGGCATACGCATAGCACAGCCTTTGTTCGAGCTGTCCCCTCTGCCCAACTTCTGTGTCCCCAGATCTGTGTCCCTCCTTTAGGTCCATCTCAAGCTTCCAGGATCCCCCTGACAGGCCCCCACCTGAGGAAGCTGCCCAAGGGCCCCTGGCAGGGAAGGATGCATGCCCTCCAGTGCCCAGCCCGGAGCGTGGCACGTGACCCCAGAGCAGGGGTGCCCAGAGCCTGGGCCAGGCTGAATGGAACAAGGCCCCAGCTCCAACCTGGACAGGCCTGTCGCCAACTGTGGGTGGAACAGCCACTGTCACATGCGGAGCGGCTCCCAAGCGCCATGCTCTGCACCAAGACCTCTATCCCCTCCACACTGAACCTCACGCTGAGTAAGCCCACGAGGGAGCCCTGTCATTGTCCCCAGTTTACAGAGGAAGAAACTAGGGTGCATAGAAGGAAAGGAAGATGCCCAGGTTCACGCAGAGACTCAGTACTGAAATGGAGGCTTGACCCTGTGTCTGCTGCATTCAGAGTCTCAGGGCCATGCACACTGTGAGCTGGGAGATGGAAGAACAGCTCTGCAGAGGGCAGCAGGGCACTCAGGAACCCAAGTGACGGCAGCTCAGAGCCAGGGTCCCAGCCTGGGACCTCAGGCCCAGAAACTGCATTGGAGGTGCCAAAGGTGGCTTTGCTCAGCGACCTCAGGAGGCATCTCAGGGCCTGCAGCCGGGACCTTGGCCTCCTTTCCGATGTCGCCACCTCCACAGGCCCTTCCTGGATTTCCCTATCTGAAGAGGCCAAGCCATCTTCTGTCTGTGGCACTGGGTACATCCCATACCGCATTTGTCCCTACCTGACGTTATCTTGTGACTCGCTATTTTCACGACAGCCTCTCTTCCTCAGCTCTGCTGGAACCCTAGATTTTCCTATTGCCTTGTCCTTCCTACCCAAACTTTAAGTGGCAAGGCCTTGGCCACAAGGCAGGGAGTCAGGAGTGGGGGCCAGATTTGCAGAGTCAAAGTCGGATGGTGGCTATGGGGGACAGGAAGGAGGGGGCAGTGGAGAGTCTCCGGCCAGTGGTCTCTAGCGCTGACAAGCAGGTCCCTTGGGCTCCCCATCTGATGGACAGGCCACGACAGGAGCTCAGCTCCTGCTGCAAGAGGGATGCAAATGAGGCTGTGGGGGCTGGGGACACCCCTTCCTGTCAGGGTCTCCATGGCACATCACCTGGGACTGCAAGGAAGGGCGAGCCTGGGACAGGCAGAGAAGCCTGAATGGCCTGGAGGGCCTCTTCCTTGGCTGCCAGGGTCCTGGGCCTGCAGTCCCCTCCCCCAGCACTCCATCATCATTTCAAGTGATTGGAGCTGAAGGGGATCGTTAGCTAATTAAAGCTGAGGCCACTAATTGTCCCTTTTGGAGAGAGAGCAGGGCCGTGCAGGGGAGGAGACAGAGGGTCTGGGGAGGGGGATATTGGCAGGCGGGGGGCTGGGAACAGGGCCATGGCCCCTTGTGGGGCCTTCTTCCAGACTGTGTGTTTGAGGGGTCAGGCATTGTCAGAGGCTCCTTAAAGTGGGTAAAGGACTAGAGAAGCAGATCTGGCGCTCCCGTGATTCACCCTGCGTCACTGTGAATATCAGTGCCCACCTCTGCCCCACCTCTACCCACTGCCACCCACCCTGGGGCTGTGGGCTGGACAGCACGTGGCGGGGCCTCCCACAGGCCTCCTCCTCTGTTGTGTTGGTAGGTCAGATTGGAGGACGGGCAACTGGGTACAAGGTTCCCCCAACTCCAGCACGGCCCGGAGCAGGAAGCCTGGGTGCCAAGTTTCTGCCTCCCCTTCCACCTGTGACAGCCTCTTGGGGAGGTGCTCAGGCCTGCCAGGAGTAGCCAGCTGCAAGGTGCATATCCACATGTCACCGGAGAGTGCCAGCTATGCCTGGGGCTGCCCCTCAGCCTGGCACCAAGCTCCCCTCTTGGCAAGAGGTCCCAGAGCCTGTGACAGAACTACCAAAGAGGGTTATTAGTTTTGTATTGCTGCAAAACAAAGTAGCACAAACATAGCTACTTACAACAGCACCCTTTTATGACCTCACAGTTTCTGTAGTCAGTGGTCCAGGCACGGCGTGCGATTCTCTGCCCATGGCCCCGCTGCGCCAAATCGAGATGTCGGCTGGGGATACGGCGCTCATCTGGGGTTCAGAGGCCTCCTCTAAGCTCAGGGTTTGTGGCAGAGTTCAGTTCCTTGAAGTGTTAGAATCAAGATGTCCACTTTGGGGTTCTGCTGTCAGCTCCCAGAGGCCCCCTCCATTTCCACAGCCAGCAACGGAGAATTCCCTCCAGTGGAGTCTTCCACTTGCTTCAAGTTTCTGTTTTCCTCACACTGACCAGCCCGGGAAACTCTCTGCTTTTATTTATTTATTTTTTAAGAGACGGGGTCTCACTGTATTGTTCAGGCTGGTCTCAAAACTCCTGGGCTCAAGCAATCCTCCCACCTTGGCCTCCCAAACTGCTAGGATTACAGGCGTGAGCCACTGCACTTGGCAAAATTCTCTGATTTTGAAGGGCTCATGTGCTTAGGTCGGGCCCACCCCAATAATCTCCTTACCTGAAGGTCAAGTCTTTTGGAACCTTAATCACATCTGCAAAATCCCTGCACACCAGTCCCCAGATTTGTGTTCAGTTGAATAGTGGTGGGATACGCATGTGTACACCAGGGGCTGGGAATCTTGGGGGCATCTTAGGAGTCTGCCTACCACAATGATGTGGGTCAGAGAACAAAGACAGCGCTGAGGATAGAAGCAGCTGACTTCCAGGCCAGGCCCTGGGCATTGGTGCTGAATTATCTCATTCACTCCTCAGGACAATCCTAGGAGTAGGTGCTACTATTATCCCATTTTACAGAGGAAGCAGCTGAGGCCCTGAGAGATTAAGTGACTTTCACAGTCACACAGCTGGTAAATGACCACACTGAGAGATTAGGGGTATGTGGGGTCTGATCCAGACCCGGCTGTGTGTTCTTAGGAAAGTCATGTACCTGCTCTGGGCCTCTGGGAAATGGATGCTGAGGTCTGTTCCCCATAGACAAGTGGGTGAGACTTGGGGCCATGTTGCAGGGACTCAGCAGTCTAATCTGTGCCCCCACCACAGGTAGCTGGCATCTGTGACACCCAATGAGCTGGGGTCCCTGCTGTCAGCTGTCCATTCACTGCCAGTCTGACTTCTTTTTTTTTGAGACAGAGTCTCACTCTTGTCGCCCAGGCTGGCATGCAGTGGTGGGATCTAGGCTCACTGCAACCTCTGCCTCCCGGGTTCAAGCGATTCTTCTGCCTTGGCCTCCCGAGTAGTTGGGATTACAGGCACCTGCCACCATGCCCGGCTAATTTTTGTACTTTCAGTAGAGATGGGGTTTCACCATGTTGGCCAGGATGGTCTCAAACTCTTGACCTCAGGTGATCCACCCTCCTCGGCCTCCCAAAGTGCTGGGATTGCAGGCGTGAGCCACCTCACCTGGCCCAGTCTGACCTCTACAACCCAGTGATGATATTCCCTGACATTGAGGCTGGGAGGCTTCACAGTACAGGAACCCCAAGATTAATGGCCAGGAAACTGCTGCTCCTCCATGGGGGTTGGGCCCCTAGACAACTAAGTGGAGGCTTGCAGACCTTTGCCCAGGGGTGGTCATGCGTGTCTGTGGGGCGGGTCCCTCCTACCCCTGGGGCCTGGCTCTCCCCACTCATCTGGCTGCAGCTCTGGAAGGTAGGGGACTGCAGAGGTGTCAGTAGCTGCCCACTCCCCCTCCCATGAGAAAGGCTGTCAGCACCCCATAGGCGGCCTCCCCCCCAGCCTCCACCCCCATGCTTCAGCGGCCTCCCTCAGTAATGGGGCTTTATCATAGCATGCATTAGCTAAGGCCTGCTGCCTGCAATTATCCCTTCAATCAGCCACCCACCACCCACCGCCCCCAGCCTCAGGCCACCCATGGGGACACCTCACCCGCCCTCCCTGCCCCATCCCCAAGTACAGCACAGGTGCCCAAGTCTCTGCAGATGGACAGAGCAGTGACCCCTGGCAGCAGGCGCCTGGGGCAGGGGCAGCCAGCGGACAGAGAGCTACTGCTCAGGGTCACAGGCAATTATTTTAAAAGCCTGTTGCAGGAGAATGTGCTGCCTGTCCAGCACAGCCTGCTCATCCTGAGGGTTGCACCGCCCCAGGTTGCTGCCAGGCTCACGTGCACACACGGGTGTTCACACGTGCCAGTCATGCATACAGGGACGGGCACTGCCAGGGCACACGTGGTGTGGATGCAGAGCCCTGTGGTCTGCACGCAGACCCCAGAGAGATGGGGTCCTGGCCACCCTCAAGGTCTGCGCAGAAGGAGGCCCCACTTGCCCAAGCAGCCCTCGTCATTTGGGGGCTTTCCCTGCAGCCCCTGGCACCCTCGCACCCCCATCCCCAGCACAGACCACCTCCTGACCTTTGACTCGCCCACCCCACGCCTGGGGTACAGGGACGGGGGCCTGAGCTGAATGGGAGGACTTCCTGTCACATCCAGCCTCACGCTGGGGTTGCGAGGAGAAATAGGCGAGAAGGCGGACCTGGCTGGGGGAGTGGAGGAGGGGACTGCTGTTGTGCTGTGATTCTCTCTAATTGCTGTTTTGCTGAGAGGTAATTAAAATCTCTTTTTATTTCACACGTCAGAGCCTTCGCTAGCCTGTGGAGAGGGCGCAGGGGGAGGCTGGGGGGTGGGGGCAGTGGAGAGCCGGCGCATGGAGGGGTCAGGGAGGTGAAGCATCTGAGCCCAGCCTGCCTGCCAGGAGCCCCCAGCCCTGCCCGGGCCTGGCCTATGACCATCCCGGGTGCAGCCCAGGCCAGGGTCTATGCAGCCCATCAAAGTCAATGAAGGTCATGATAATGAAGTCAGTCAGCAATGTCTCTGGGGTGCCTCCCAGGTGCAGGTGTTCTGCTGACTGCCCAACCTGTGAAAAATACAATCATGACCCCATGTGTCAGGACAGAGATAAAGCTGAGACTCGGGGAGATTACGAAACAGCCAGGGTTTCTTAACCTATGGCTCTTCAGTGGTGGAACTGGATGTGAACAGGTCTGACTCCAAACTCGGAAGCACCGCAGCCGCCTGCCCATCCAGCCCACATAACTGTCTCCTCCTGTGGACCCCACTTGAGGTCCACAGCCCTACCCTGACCCTCCTCAGAGCCCATGGGATGGGCCACAGCCTTGGGACTCCTGCTCAAGACCCAGGCACCAGTCCATGCTTGCCACTCTGGACCCCATGATCACCTGCTGACAGGTCCTTTGGGTCTGGAGAACCGGGACTCACATCGGCCACCAGGACTTGTGGGTGCTTCCCAAAGACCTGGGTGGGGCCAGGGGGCCATGGCGAGACCAGAGCCCCAACCAATGCCCAGCCAGGGTCAGGCAGGAAAGAAGAGAAACCTCTGCCTTCTCCTGGGCTGGCTGGAGGCAAGGGAGTTAACAGTAGGTGGGGTAGGCACAGGATCCACAGAGAAGCACCCTTTGGCTTCATACCCCTGCATCACCAAGCTTCCTATGTGCCTTGCTGTCTTTCTTCTCTAGATCTGAATTGCAGCACCCCATCCTTGTCATCCTCCCCTTTTCTACCACCATCAGCACCATCACCTTATCTAGATCATCCTTTTCGCCTAATTCCCCAACATCATCACCACCCCCATCATCATCATCATCATCCCTTTCAACAAAATCGTCACCACCATCATCGCTATCAGGACTCACCTTGTACCAGCACTGTTGCATCTCACTGAATCCTTGCAACACCTACCAAGGGGCAGGTACCATTATTATCCTCCCACTTTGCAGGGTGAGGAGACCATAGCTTACAATGAAGGGGCTTTTCCAAAGTCATGACCAGGAAGTGTCAGAGGTAGGACTTGAACCTAAACTGCTTGACATCAGAGCCCAAAGTCATAACCACTATACTTTACCACAGTCCATCAAGGGGTTCTAAGGAATCAAGCTGGGGGAGGGGGGCAAGGGGGAAGGAAAGTGGGAGAGAGCAACTTGCCACTTGGACTACTCAGGAGCAGCAGCATCAGAGGCAGGCCCTCCCTGCAGCCAGCCTGTGCTCCACGCCCACCGGTGCGTGGCAGTTGTGCCCGAGCCTCCCTAGCTGAGCTTTCTACCCTGCAGAGTTGCATAGAGGGGATGTTAAAAGGGACTATGTTGACTTGAGAAGCTGAATCCTAGTTTTGTCTCCAGTCAGATGGAGGCCAGCTTGCCCCACCTCCCTCAACATCCCCTCACTTCTGGGCCACGGCTGGCTCTGGGGGCGCTCATTCGCCTCTCGTGGGTGGCGGCCAGGCTGAGGATGGACGGTGTGTTCGTTTGGGCTGCTACAGCAAACACGATGGGCTGGGTGGCTTCAACAGGGCGCGTGTATCCTCACAGTCCTGGCGGCTGGGTGTCTGAGACCAGGGTGCCGTGCTTCCGCTGGGGGCCTCCTGGTTTGCAGATGTTGTCCCCTGGTTGTTTTCTCCCACAGCAGAGAGCAGAGGGAGGAAGGAAGTTCTCTCCCATCTCTTCTTAGAAGGGCACACATCCCATCATGAGGGATCCACCCTCATGGCCTAATCACCTCCCAGAGGCCCCAACTCCAGATGCCATCCCACTAGGAATTAGGGCTTCAACATAGGAATTTGGGGGACACTAATATGCAGTCCACAATAGACAGTGAGGCCAGGGCCACGCGGCAGCCCAGCCGGACACTTGGTGGTGTCTCAGGACAGGTTATGGCCAAGAGAAGGCTCTTTCCTCAGCCTGCCAGCCTCCCTCTCTTCAGCCTTCCTTGTCCCCAGCCACAGCCCAGGGCATTGGCCTTGAAGTATTGTTCCCTTAGGGTGGTTGGAGTGGGCAGCCATATCCCCAGACACGAGCCATCTGATGGGGGTGCTAAGGTGGGAAATGGGGGCCTGGGGGACTGCAGAGTAAGAATTGGGGGTCCCTACTACCCATCTGATGGGGGTGCTGGGGTGGGAAATGGGGGCCCGGGGGACTGCAGAGTAAGAATTGGGGGTCCTGAGGCCCACTGGCAGGTGCTCACCTCTTACAGGCAGGGATGAGGACCCATGTGTGCAGGCAGCTGGGTGGACTGACTCAGAATTAAGCAGATCCGGGAAGCAAGGGACAGAGGGAGAGGGGAAGAGGCGAGGACTGCCGAGCAGCCCTGAGAGGGGAAGCCGGGGCTTCCTGGGGCTGCAGGAGTCGGGTAGGGGCTGTCTCAGCTGTGTGCAGCAGCCTGGGCCTGGGGGTAGGGAAGGAGCTGGTCCATCTCTGCATCCCCAGTGCATAGCGCTGGCACTAGGAGGTACTTCATATGTATGGAAGGAAAGAATGAATAAACACATTCTCAGGATTCAAACTGTTCTGATAGGACACGACACCCATGGAGGTGCTCCCCATCATTGAAGCAAAAGGGTTGAAAGGCGATGATGAGGGATGATGATGTCAGGACCAACCTCTCAGGGCTGTCATGGGGTTTATGAGGTGATGCTGTGAAAGTCTCGAGTGGTAGCATGTCTGGCACACAGCAGGGCCTGAGCCACACACACACCCACCCACACACATGCATACACATATATGTGCAGAAACACACACAGAGCTGGCTCTGGAGCCCCTTCCCCCTGCCCCTGGCACATCTGTGGTGGTGATGCTCTCCGCTCTCCCCTCCTGTCAATGTTCCCTGCCAGCTAATGGACCAATTTTTTAGCATTACGGAGATTTGGCCAATTTGGCGGCCTTGACAGAAAAGCGCACAGAGAACCGTTGCCTGGGGGCGGGGCGGGTGTGGAAGCCAGGGTGGGAGAGGAGGAGGAAGATGGGAAGGAGAGGGGCTGTGGGCTCCACCACCTTCGGCCTGCTGCCAGCCCAGCCCCTCCTAGTCCAGGCAAGGCAGGGTGGAGCCACTGCGGAGATCACAAAGATAATTAGCCCTACTTATGGGCCCCTCCTGTGCACTGGGCCCTGTGCTAAGCACTTTGCATATATTTTCTCTTTTAATCCTCCAATAACCCTATGAAGTTGGTTCTATTATTTGCTCTATCCTTCCTGGTGTGGAAACTTAGACACAGGAGGCTCGGAGCTTGCCCAAGGTCACAGAGCCAGGAAGTAAGGGAGCTGGAATGGAAGCTGAGGCTTGAAGCCAGGCCTCTTAACCATAACTGAGCTCAGTTTTTAACTAAAGGCTGAAAATTAGGACAGGACACCCTCCACCTAGCCACTCAGCCCCTACCGCCCACCCCCACCCCACCTATCCATTCCTCCACCCCAACACACACAGTCTCCAGGAGCCTCGGCTGTGTCACCAGCCTCTCCGAGCTCCAAGGGCAGGGGATCCCTATCAGTGACACATGGGCCTCATTTCCTTCTCGGGCTGAGGATGCTGTCACACCTCAAAGACCCCCAGAGCCAGCTATTTCTCTGCAGGGAGAGAGCCCTGCGCACCACAATTGCTGGGCATGGGCAGGGTTCCCAGCTCCTGGCTGGGCTCTCCTCTCCTGCCCAGGCTGTGGACTGAGGTGTCCTGGCCAGCTGTGGCTTTCAGGGCCCCTCCTGGGGTCAGTGCCAGGGTGGACGTGGGTATCAGCTGTGTCCTCCATTAAACATTCAGGGCCCTTCTGGGAGCAAGGAGGCAGATCTGCCAGGGAAAGGGGGAGGGGCGGGAGGAGGGGGAGGGGAGGGCTGCCACGGGCAGGGGGAGGGGGCTGCGGAGCTCCGTGCATTAAGCGATCAGAGAGCACAATATTTCATTGCCGGCAATCGCAGCCAAGACATCAACTACTTGGGGAGAGCAGCCTTAAAAGCCTTTTGATTTTATTTCTTCCACTTTATTATTTTTTTTTTTTCCTTTCCCTTGCTGGTGTCCTTGACAAGGCTTCCCTTCCCCCTATCCTGCCCCTTCCCCAACCCCAGCTGTAACGCTCCTCAGGGGCCCAGAAACCTGGCTGGGGAGGGGCTGAGGCTATGGGCTCGGCTTCTCTAAGGCTGAGAGGGTCCCCCTGGGGCCTGCAGCACCCCCAGCCAGACCCAGGACTGTGTGTGCGCACGCGTGTGTGCAGGTGTTGCTTGGAGACTCCTGTGCCCTTGCGTGCATGTATGTGTCCCTGGGCACCACGGCGTGCATGTCTGAAGTATGCTCCTGCTGACACACACCTGTGTGCGCACAGGCCCCCGTGTGCACACGTGTGTGCATGCTTGGGTGTCAATGTTCACGCGCGTATGCGTGCGTCCTCACCGTGCATGCGCCCACAGAAAATACCACCGAAGTAAGAGACGGAAGAGACGGGAGGTTGGGGGGAGTGGAGGGGGGTGGTGTTGGGGGAGGAGAGGGGGGCGGGGAGGCAAGATCAGACGACAAAGAAAGGGAAGGCAGAGGCAGGGGCGGGAGGGAGGTTTATCCGTAGGAGTCAGCCCAGTTGGGTCAAACTAAGGACCCAGTGCAGACCCCGAGGCCTAGAGACACAGGTGTGCGCACAAACACGCACTCTGCGGAAGGCCGGGGCGGGCCTGGCCGCTGCGGGACTCCTGGCCCGGCGCCCTTGACGTCAGCGGCTGGGCCGTGACGTCACCTCACCGCCCCCGCCGCGCTCCCGCCCCCGCCCGCGGGCACTCAGTCTCCGCTAATGGCAGGCGACGGGGAATGGCACATCTGTCTTGCCGGGAATTAGTTCATTGAATCAGGCGGCCCGAGCTGCGGCAGCGACCTTAGCCCTGGCCCCAGAGAGGGGTCTGGGCGGGCGGCGGGGGGGAGGTTCAGGCTGGAGGGCTGAGTGCGGGGACGGGAGGAGGGGACTCACCTGGACTCGCGAGGGGGACCGAGCGCTCTCCAAATATAGGTCAATGTCCCGCTCAGCCTCCCTCCCCCAGCACCGTGAGGACCGAGGCCTGGGGCCTGGCGCCCGCCTGGTGGACCTTGGGGGCAGGCTGGGGACCAGGCCCCTGCGGGACGCGGCGCGGCAGGACGCTCCCCGCGCCTTTCTTTCTGCACCTGCCCCTCGGGGTGGGTCCCCCTCTTTACCCTCGCTTCCCCCCGCGGGTGCCGATAAAGGCGGCTAATTCCCGAGCCCGGGGAGGGAGGGGGCGACTGTTCCAGTCAACACTTCCCCGCGCTCTTCCCCGACCCTCCCAGAGCGTTCCCGCTGCTCAGGGCGAGGAGCAGCTGCGGCCAGTTTGTCCTAGCGGTTTAGGAGGCAGGGAGGTTTCCTCCAGCCTGGAGCTCTGGCTCGGGCCCTCGGGCCCCAACACCTTCCCGCTGAGACCGCGGGCGTTGTCCCTGGGTCTCTCTGCCTCCATTTCCCCCACCTCCATTCTGGTTACCCCTTCCCCCCCACTCTTTCCTTCCTAACCCATGAGAGCACTGGAAAGATGCTAGAAAGTCGGGCTTCTAGAACCCCAGCCCTGCCTCTTGTTCCTGCGAGACTGTGGGCAGGTAATTTAGCCTCTCACCCCTTTCATCTGACGCTGGGAAGTAATGAGGAGACCTCACTTCTCTGGGAAGTTCAATGATATGCGTAAAGGGCTTAGAATTAGCAGGTTCTCGTAGCCAGTACGTTATGGTTTTGCACTGGGGAGGCAGAGCTACCGCGGGAGTGTGGCTTCTCTAGAAAGATCCCTGGGCACTTCAGTGATGAAAGTACCACAGTGAGGATTGTGGTGATGCAAAGGGCGGAAGAGTCTGGTGGGGCTGCCAAGTGGGTCCCTCGAGATGGAGTCCCTTGAGATAGGGAGGCTCACCCACACCAGGGATCCCATCCCAAACTCAGGCTTCGCCTCCCTCTGCTTCTACCAGGTTGCGACACCCACTGGGCTTTTCACATTACTTCCACACCTTTGCCTGGCCCTTCCCACTTTCACCCATTGGCAACTTAATTTTGAATGCTTAATCCATGAACAGTATCATCCCCATTTCACAGACAGGAGAAGGTTCAAAGAGGCAGAGGTTCAGAGAGGTTAAGTGGCTTGCCAAAGATCTCACAGCTATGACATGGCATAGCTGGGATTTGAACCCAGTGCTCTGGCCTCAAATGTCAACTACTCTCTAATACTCTGCCTCACCTCTGAGAACCACTTAGTTGCTAGGAGACAGCAAGCTGGCGGTTACTATGGGAACTGGGCTGATGTGGAAAGTGGAGAGTTGGTGTCCAGGCAGCAATGAGAAGGCTCCAAGTAGGTTCCACACCCCTCCCCTGTCCCTTCCATGAAGGCAGCCCTTGGCGTTCAGCTCTGGGTTCCAGATGGCACATGTCCTGATGGGACCTGAGGGAGGTGCATTGATGGTGAGTTACGCTGGACACTGCCCTGGCAAGCCAAGAGCCCTGGTGGAGGATGTGGTCCCAAAGATGGGTCTGAGGGGCGAGACAGGCCAGAGAACCTCACGATCCTGCTTTCCGGACATTTGCTGCAGTCACACCTGCCCTGCAGACAGTAGTGCAGAGCAGAGCTTTTCCTTGTGAAATAAGAAAAAGGGAAGGCAGGACCATGATGGGGCACAGACCCATGCCAGAGAGTTCTGGACCCAGGAGAACACCTCAGTTCTCTCAACTGTAAAATGAGGATGATACCAGCCCCTCTCTCATAGTGTGCTGAGAAAATTGACAAAGATACAAAGCACTATGTCTGACACATAGACTTCACTGACTGTGTGACCTTGGACAAGTCACTTAGCCTCTCTGAGCCTCTGTAAAATGGGGATATTAATAGGACCTGCTTTATAGGGTTGCTGTAGGGATTCAACATGTGCGTACAGGTAAAGGTCCTCCCAGGCTTTAAGGACTATCTACAGTGTTTGCTCTTCTGTTTTTGTTTTGTTTTGTTTTGTTTTGTTTTTTGAGACAGTCTTGCTCTGTCGCCCAGGCTGGAGTGCAGTGGCACAATCTCGGCTTACTGCAACCTCCACCTTCCAGGTTCAAGTGATTCTCATGCCTCAGCCACCTGAGTAGCTGAAATTACAGGAGCGTGCCATCATACCCAGCTAATTTTTGTATTTTCAGTAGAGACGGGGTTTCACCATGTTGGCCAGGCTGGTCTCAAACTCAGCCACAAGTGATCCACCAGCCTTGGCCACCCACAGTGCTGAGATTAGAGGCATGAGCCACCATGCCCGGCTGGCTGTTCTGTTTTTAGAGTAGATCTCCCCAGCCCCAGGAGTCCAGGTCACTCTGAACCCCCATGCTTTTCTCTCTTCCTGTCTCAGGAGAAAAGCCTCCTCCTGCCCCTAACCTTTTGCCAGGTGCATGAGGAGCTGAAGTGAGAAACAGGACACTCTAAGGCCCCAGGCCGCCCCTACTCCAAGGCCTGAGGTCCCTGCCAGGCCACACTTCAGGGACCCGGAGACTGGGAGGCTGGGGCAGCAGGGAGTGAGAAGTGGGGGCAGCGCTGGCAGCTCCATTTGCTCCTGGCCAGCCTGTCAGTCCCTTAATCTGATCCCGGAGGAGCGCGCAGAGGCTTCACTCTGGATGACAAACGAGGAGGGGAGAGTCCTGCTCTGCCTGGACTCCGGGTGAATAATGGCCATGCATTAAGATATTAGGTCGGGGCGACAAGAAATGTGCCCTCCCTTACATGGCTGTGAAGAGCTCAGAGAGGGGGAGGCTTCCTGAGGACTGAGCCCCTGGGAAGGGCCGGGGGAGCGGAAGGATTTCCGGAGAGGGCTTGGGAAGGGGGAGGGCGGGGTGAGGGACACAGAGACAGGCCACTGAGATGCCCAGAAACAGAGACACCGCAGGGAGAGAAGAAGCAGAAAGGGAGGGTGACGGGGGGAGACAGAGGCTCCCTGAGAGACAGAAAGAGGAGCAGGGGTGTCAGAGGGAGGCAGAGGCAGAGGCCCAGATGAAGGTGGTGGGGAGGGAAAGGGAAGGAGAGAGGAAAGAAGGACAAAGAGACAAACTTGGCGGGAGGGGAGCAGGGGGAGGGGGGAGGCCCTGCGCTCACACAGGGCAAGGATGTCTCCATCAGGGGCTTCAGATTCCCACTGGGGGCTGTGTCCCTAGCCCTCCAGGGAGGGCCAGGCTGGAGACAGAACTTCAAGGCTGGCCCCTTGATGTCCCTCTACTTGATCCTGAGCCTCCTGGGTGGGGAGACACTGGCTGGGGATGATTGTCCTCTCAGAAGTGGCTCAGGCGAACGTGCTGGGCTTCCAACCACAGGGGCAGCACCCTTCTGTGGGCAGCCTGCTTCTGGAGGAGAGGGGTCCTGGCCCCCAGGGAGGGGGGACACAGGGGCCAGCACAGAGGGTGAGCCCCAGCTCTGGGCTCCTGCACTGTTCTGCAAGCCCCATATCCCACGGCCTGAGTCCTGAGATGCAGGTCTGCCTGGGTCAGGGACCTCGAGATGAACCAGGCCCAGAGCAAGGCGTGGGGAGAGCGAAGCCTGGAGAGAAGAGGCTGGGAGAGCAACTCAGGCAGAGGGGATTCCTGACACGCTCTGGGGGGAGCCTGCCTCTCTGTCACCACAATTCAGCCTCCCTGGCCCCCACAGGCCCGGGTACAAATCCTAGCTCCATCCCTTTCTGTTCTGTGACCAGGTGCAGGTTGTGTGACACACTGTGCCTCACTCAGTGGCCCCGCGTGAAAAGGGGGATGATTATGATTACAGCCCCTCCTGCATGCAGCTTCTGTGGGGGTCACTGAGTCTGTACCTGGAGGATTCCCGGAGCCAGGACTTCCATGGGCTAACGGTTCAGCGAACCCCACAAATCATCATTCATCTTATTATTTCTCTAGGCCCAGCCATGTCTGTGTAAACAAGATGATACTGAAAACAAGTCCCTGCACCTCCTTTTTCTTCCATTCTCCCCAGCGGCTCTTGCCCAGACCTGAGAGTCCTGACTTACCTTGCCAAGCCATCCACCTATCCATATCTCAATTGCCGCATCTGCAAAATGGGTACACTGTGAGGCTCCATGGAAGTGGTGTGGGTAAGCACTGAATGAGGCCCACAGAAGCCTTGTTCAGATGCCCTCTGCTCTGAGGACCCCTCTCCTCCAGAAGCAGGCTGCCCAGGGAAGGGTGTTGCCCCTATGGTTGGAGGCCCAGCACATTCGCCTGAGCCACTTCTGACAGGACAGCCATCCCCAGCCAGTGTCTCCCCACATGTGCACACAAATGGAGGAAGGACTGGGAGCCTCCCAGAGTGGAGATGCTCAGGCACAGCTGTCAGATGAGGGAGACCCCCAAAACCAGGCCTAGGGCCCCACGTACTTGGGAGTAGAGGACCCCCTTCCCCTGCAGCCCTAGCCCCTCCTCATCAGGACCCCCTTCCCCTGCAGTGCTAGCCCCTGCCCTGCTCAGCTCACGGAGCTGCCCGCTGCAGACGGCCCCCACCTGGTGTCCCGCTGTGCTGTTGCCCCTGTGAATTGCTTAATAACTGTTGAACAAGGAGGCTGCGGCGTTGGTAGTGGACCCTGCACTGTGCTCACTTGGGATTGCACACGTGGGCAAAGCTGCCTGGTGGGCAGCTTGAACAGAGAGGGGGTGATTTGGAAACAGGAAAGGCAGCTTTGGAGAAGGAGGGGGGCAGAGTGGAAAGATAATGGGGAGTCAGGAAAAGCAGAAGGCTCACCTCCCTGAGCCCCAGAAAACTCCGAGGCAGAGAGGCTGTGTCCTGCTGGGTAAGCTGAGGGAGGAGGGTTGGGCTTTTTGTGGGGAGATGGGTACTGGGGCAACCACAGCCACTGAGATTTTCCTTCACTTGCCCCAAGATCTCTCCCTAAATCTCCCGGCTTGGACCCTTTGGTTTTATTTAGCTCCCAGCCCTTGTGGGGTCCTGGAATTTGGCCCAGGGCTGCCCAGGACTTCCTAGTCCTTTGAGGCCTGTGACTCTCACTGAGCGCCACCAGGAGGCACCCCCACACCTGCTCACCCAGGTGGGCCCTGGGACCCTCCAGCCTGGCAGGTGGGGAGGAGGGGCTTCCTCAGGGTAGAGGTGGGGAGGGTCTTCGGGCCTCAGGCCTTGCGGCTCAGAATCCAGCGGTTCAGTGGTTCAGCGGGGAACCAGCATGTCCCCACAAGGTGATCATTTATCTCTCCTGAGCTCCCAGTGCTTCTTGCCCTGACCACAGACCCCTGCCCCCCAACCAGCTCACACACACACCCACAGCCACACTGGGTGAGTGACAGGTGTCCCACCAGAGACTCGCTTCCCAGTGCCGCTGCAACTCCATCCACGGTCAGCTTTTCTGGTCACTCCCTCAGTCCCTACCCTCCGAGTCCTTGGCCTTAGTGTGGCCGGAGGGCCAAGTCTGGGGCCCGATAGGGCCACACCTGCTGCACACCCTCTTCTCTCTGAGCCTCCATCGCTTCCTGAAGGTTCCATGGACCAACTGTTCCTAAACATGGTTTGTTTGGACTCATCTGGCACTTTGATACTTTGATATTCATTGGGCACTGCCAGGCCACCTCAGGTTGAGGTAAGGCCTGAAGTCACTGTGTTTATCCCTGAACCAGCTCCCTACCCCAGCACCTCCAGTCATGTGCCCTCTGCCCTCCAGAAAGAAACAAAGTCCCTGAAATATCTTTACATTTTTTTTTCTGTGGATAATACAACCATATAATTAAAAAATCAAAGCAATTCAAAGTTCCACTCCCGTTCCCATATACCTGGTTTCCTCTTCCACCCCATAACCCCAGGGGGCTACTTTAATTCTGTGTGTAGTCTAAAACAAATTATGTGCTTTTCTTTTTGTCCTTTCTCACACAAAAAGTAGAATGTTCCTCATTTGAGTACACTGTTCCTCATTTTGTTTTCACTTAATCTATCTTGACATTCTTTCCACAGCAATAGATTCCTTATTCTTTTTTCACAGCTGTATAGTATTTCATCTCTCTCTGTCACCCAGACTAGAGCGCAGTGGTACAATCATAACTCACTGCAACTTCAAATTCCTGGGTTCAAGTGATACTTCAGCCTCTTGAGTATGTAGGATTACAGGTGCATGCCATCATGCCCAGCCTATTTATTTATTTTTATTTTTATTTTTGAGACAGAGTCTTCCTCTTTCACCCAGGTTGGAGTGCAGTGGCACAATCTTGGCTTACTGCAACCTCCGCCTCCCGGGTTCAAGCAATTCTGGTGCCTCCGCCTCCTGAGTGGCTGGGATTACAGTCGTGCACCACCATGCCTGGCTAATTTTTGTATTTTTAGTAGAGATGGGGTTTCACCATGTTGGCCAGGCTGATCTCGAATTCCTGACCTCAAGTGATCCACCTGCCTCAGCCTCCCAAATTTCTGGGATTACAGGCATGAGCCACCGCAGCCAGCCAATGCCTAGCTAATTTAAAAAAAATTTTTTTTTTTTTGCAGATATGGGGATCTCGCCATCTTGCCCAGGCTGGTCTCAAAACTCCTGGCCCCAAGCAGTTCCCACCTCAGCCTCCCAAAATGCTGGGAAGACGGGCATGAGTCACCATTCCCAGTCTCGTACACAGTTCAACTCAGTCCTTCCTCCATCACTACCTGAGTTGTTGCTACTTTTCTTTTTTGCTCTTTCTGTCAGTGTTGCAGTGAACATCTTTGTACATCTGTCATTTTATAACTGTGTTTTTATACATATCTGTAGGACAAAATGCTCTGAAGTGGGAGTACTGAAGAATAAGAATGCGTGAGACCAGGCACGATGGCATGACACTTTGGGAGGCCGAGGCATGAGGATTCTTGAGCTCAGGAGTTCAAGACCAGCCTGGGCAACACAGCTAGACCTCTTATCTATAAAAAATTTTAAAAATTAGCTGGATATGGTGGCAAACGCCTGTGGTCCCAGCTACTCAGGAGGCTGAGGAAGGAGGATCACTTGAGCACAGGAGGTCAAGGCTACAGTGAGCCGTGGCCACGCTATTGCACTCCAGCCTAGGTGACAGAATGAGGCCCTGTCTCATTTAAGAGAAAATAAAAATTAAAAGGAGAATAAGAGTGTGTGTACTGTGGGTAGGTATTTGTGTAGGCATTGTCAACTCTCACTGTGACTCTCCCAAAAGCAATGAATGAGACTGTTTCTCAACAGACTCACCAAAATCAAACTGTTGGATTTTTTGCCATAAATTCACTTGTGTTCAGTGCCCTCTCCCCCAGGAAGCCTGCCCTGACCTCCAGAGTGTAAGCAAGTCCCTTCCCCTGTCCCCAGCACTCAAGGCTTCTCCTACACAGCGCCATGTGCATTTGAGATGACTTACATAGTCCTTACTTTTTTTTTTGGTGTTTTTTTTTTTTTTTTGAGACAGTCTTGCTCTGTCACCCAGGCTGGAGTGCAGTGGTGCAATCTTGTCTCACTGCAAGCTCCGCCTCCCGGGTTCACGCCATTCTCCTGCCTCAGCCTCCCGAGTAGCCTGGCTAAATGTTTTGTATTTTTAGTAGAAACGGGGTTTCGCCATGTTAGCCAGGATGGTCTTGATCTCCTGACCTCGTGATCCACCCGCCTCAGCCTCCCAAAGTGCTGGAATTACAGGCGTGAGCCACCACACCCGGCCAGTCCTTACTATTATTACTTCTTTACCATTTGTCTACCACCAGGCTATTAGCTCCATGAGGGCAGAGACTGTGCCCCAGTTCTCAGTGCAGCATGGGCATGTCATAGATGCTGAGCACACCTTTGTCATCTGGGACAGCCCCCTGTGTGCCCAGCACCCTAGCAGCTGCTTTGGCTGGGTGGCCTGAGCTGAGCCCCTCAACAACCTTCTGAGGGAGGCCCTGGTATTAGCTCCACTGAGCAGATGAGGAGACGGAGGCTCAGAGACAGGAGGTAGTTTGCTCAAGGACTCACAGCTGGCCAGCTGGGAAGTCCTTACCCCTCACCCCCACCCCTCCTGCCAACATCCTGGCTTGATTTCTTCCCTGCTCTGGTCCATGGGGTCCCCAGTCCCCAGGAGGCGTGGTCCGGCCCAGGTCACAGTAGCAAGCCCAGGATCGGCCCCTCCACACCACCTGCAGTGATGCAGAGCCAAGCTGGGGGCCAGCCTGAGTCCCCAGGGGCCTTGTCAGCCTGCGCGGTCAGGTCCCCTGTGCAGTGGCAGTGGCAGGGACCACAGTGACCCTGGTAGCCATACAGTTGCTACAGCCCTTTCCCGGAGGCCCCGTGGCTGTGCTGGCTTTGTGCCCAACTGTCACTCTGTCCCCAGTGGCTCCTCATGCTGGCTGCCTGCCTCCCTGCCTCCCATTAATCATGTGTGCGGGATTTATTTTCTCCAGCAATTTATTTCAGCAAATGCAATCTGGGTGTGCCCGCAGGTGGGCAGGATGCTCCGTTGCTGCCAGAGTCACAGAGCCCAGCTTTATTGTCAGGCTGACAGGCATGATTCACCAGCGAGCACCCCCACCGCAGATGCCAGGTCTAGCCAAGCCCTGGGGCAGGATGCTAAGGACCCCTGGGACTGTTGCCACCCCCACATCACTGTGAACCTCAAAGTCCCATAGGCCTGGGAGCCCAGCTTGCCCCACTCTCTTTGTTGGTTTTGCTGCCCCTACCAATGCTAGCTGGCTAAAGGGGTGTAGGGGAAGATTAGCCCTCCTGTCCTTGGCCTAAAACAGGCAGCCAGAGGTCTCTTCCGAAGATCCAGGTGGTGGCTCTTTTCAGTTTCCTGACCTGGGGAAGGAGGAGGTCCTTCCTCTGGAGTCCCCTCCTCCCCAGAACTGCTGGGCAGCCCAGACCTGATTCCCATGACAGTCACGGAGGGAAACAATCAGCTAATGCAAACCCTGCCACCCCCTCACCACCCCCGCAACACGCATCCTCCTTTCGGGGGCTCCCTTTCATTCCTTAATCACCCCATGCCCCTCTCTCTAGGCCACCAAGTGTGGCCTCCCTGAGGCTAAGGAAAAGGACGTGGCTTTCAGGCCAGGACAGGAGCAAGTGGCTGCTCAGCTATGATTTCAGGTCCTGAGACACTGCTGCTCCCAGTTATCTGCCCACTTACAGGCCTTGGAAGTAGAAAGGGAAAGAGCTGTGGGCAGGGGTGGGCAGGGACCCTCCACTTGGCCTGGCCCTCACCAAGCCCTTTGCAGCCTGCACCCACTCCCCCCAGCCCTGCAGTGTTTCCAGGGGCCCAGACCCTAGCCTGCGGGCACCTGCTTCCTCTCTTAGTATCCCCCAGGTTCATCCTGAGGCCCCGCCCCCAGCTTGCCCTGCCTGGCCAGGCTGCCTCTAATGCTGCAGATAATTTCTGCTGTCGCAAAGCCATTACCCTGCAAATGGGCTGGCTCCAGCATGTGTGTGTGTGTGTGTGTGTGTGTGTGTGTGTGTGTTCCCGTGTGTGTGCATGCGCACGTGTGTGCAGGGGAGGGTTGGCTGCGGCAGGCAAAGCGCCTTGTTTATGCCTCGCTCATCACTGTAATTGCCTTGGGGGATTTATTGGCTTTGTAAGCTCTCCCTGCACCCTACATGGCCTCCACCTGGCCCTGAGTGATGAGGCTGGGAGCTCTGGGCAGGGGGCTGGACATGCCCAGCGGGAGGGTAAGTGAGGCCTTGCGGAGGGCCCCCTGACCTATGCACCCACCCCTTCCTGCTCCATGCCTGGTGGCTGGACATAGAAGGAGATAGTAGCTGGGGCACCCCCACGAGGCCTCCCCAACCTCAGAGGCTCTGAGGAGGTTGCCAGTCTGGGGGTGCAAGATGGATGCAGAAGGGACACTGGAGGAACTTTGGTGGCACCCGTGTCTCTGGTTTCTCCTCTTCCTCTCCCCTTTAGGTCCCTCCCATCATCTGCTGGCCCCAACCCCACGCCTATGTGTCTTCTCAGCTGTTCTGCCTCACCCACTCCTGCCTCACACAGCTGAGTCCCCTGGAAGGGAAGACAAAGCCTCGGCCCCAACCGTTTCATCCATTTCAAGAAGCTTCAACCTTTGTGTGGCTACCTTAGCAAACCCCTGCAGGGTTAGCAGTCAGAAGGCACCTGTGGACTCCCAAGGCAGGGCTGGGCAGAGGTTGAGGGTGTGGACTCCCAAGGCAGGGCTGGGCAGAGGTTGAGGGTGTGGCCTCTGGCAGCAGGCAGAACAGCCTTCCATCTCTTCTCCAGTTCCTAGCAGTGTGGTCTCAGCTAGGTCCATCAACTTCTCTGAGCCTCAGTGGCCTCATCTGTAAAATGGATCTGATGACACCTGCCTTAAGCAGTTATTATGAAGGTTTGATACATTGTAATACATCGAACTACATGAAATTCCCTTTACTCAACCAGCTTTTGACATTAATGAGTATTTACTCGGTGAAATATTATATCAATAAACTGTCTCATTGAAAAGATTTCTACTTGGTGCCTGTCCTTTTCTTTTTTACTCTTGATGTTTCGTATTTGTATAAATGCTACCTGCTGATTTTAAAGAATTCAAATAACACAGGGAAGCACACAGAAGAAAGTGAAAAGCAAAACACAATAAAATAAACCTCAATTTCAGAAATTAAGCCATCATTAATAAATAACCACCATTTCCAGAAATTTCTTTTTACATTGATGCAGATAAAAGTTTAGAGAGATAGATTGCTAGAAATTTGCTGTAAGGAAGGATCCTAATGAAAATTTTAATATGACTTATTAAATCTAATTTGAGTTTATGTTGGCAGCAGTAAATGAAGCAACCATGAAGAGAACCACATGACTCCAAGAACCATCTCTGCATCAGAGAGATGGTGTTTTCTAAAAAGATCATCTAAGGCTGGGTGCGGTGGCTCATGCCTGTAATCCCAGCACTTTGGGTGGCCGAGGCGGGTGGATCACTTGAGGTCAGGAATTTGAGACCAGCCTGGCCAACATGGTGAAACCCCAACTCTACTAAAAATACAAAATAAGCCGGGCATGGTGGCACACACCTATGCTACACAGGAGTCCCAGCTACTCAGGAGGCTGAGGCACGAGAATCGCTTGAACCTGGGAGGCAGAGTTTGCAGTGAGCCCAGATCATGCCACCGCACTCCAGCCTGGGTGACAAGGGCGAAACTCCATCTCAAAAAAAAATCATCTAAGTTAACAAAAAGATTTGAAAGCAATAGCAATGGGAAATACTGATCAGGGAGAGCCTACTATGTAGGAGGAGGGGAAAATGTGAATAGTAGCGTAGAAATTGAAGGTGTTAAATTAGCAAATTTCAAAGAAACACAGCCGTCAGCCAGACTGAAAAAAAGGAAAGGAAACTTATGGAGATCACAAGAAAAAAGACAAAAGACAAAAAAGAAGAACAGGAGAGGAAACAAGCAAAATTGTGAAATGGTTTGCATTCTTTTATCACAGGATTGAACAGTGGTCTTCAGTGGCATCAGTGGTGGTCTGGATGTATCCGTGCCCAAAATATTGAGTAAGGGGAGGGCGGGGAGGCCAGGGGTCTCACCTACTACGGAAAGCCCTGGATACAGTTCCAGGATCACTCCATTCTCAGAGAACCACAGAGCCTGCAGGCGCCCCAGCTTCAGCAGTGCTCCCTTCTGGGCTAGACAGCACCCCTGCCTCTTCAGAGCCCTCTTAAAGTCAAATACAGGCCAGGCATGGTGGCTCATGCCTGTAATTCCAACACTTTGGGAGGCTGAAGCAGGAGGATTACTTGAACCTAGAAGTTCAAGACCAGCATGGGCAATATAGCAACAAGTTGTCTCAAAAAAAAAAAAAAAAAAAAGCCAAGTTCAGCCCATGGGGAATAGGGAAGGTCAGAACAGAAAGCAAAGCTGAAAAGCTGAAAGGGACAGGCAATCCGTGAGGAAGGCCCCGTGGGGAGAAGCGAGCCCCTACTCAGACAAACTAGGGCCCAGGCCACACACAACCTGGGGAGCCACCGCCCCTTCTGCAGTTTCGCATCCCATCCTGTCTCATTCTCTGCGCTCCCACAGCTGCCTTGCTGTCTCCCAAGCTCAGGCCCTCCCTGCCCTCTCTATATTCATGCAGGGAAACAGCATTTATCGATTCCGTCACATTTACAAAGAGCTGATCTAGAGCAACGACCACAGTCCCCGGCAGCCCTTTGCTGGAGGCCTAACTGTGTCAGCTCCTTGAATCCCCACCAACAAGATGGGGGTTACTAGCCCATTTCCCAGATGAGGACATGAGGTTGAGAGAGGAGAAGTATATTTGTTTCCGAGGGCTGCTGTTACAAGTTACCACAAATTGGGTGGCTTCAGACCACAGAAATTTATTCTTTCACAGTTTTGGAGGCGAGAAGTCTAAAAACAAGGTGTCACTGGAGCCCTGCTCTCTTGAAGCCTCTCCAGGAGAACCTGTTCCATGCCCTTCTCATAGCTCCGGTTATTGCTAGCTGTCCTTGGCATTCCCCAGCTTGAATTGCATCCCTCCAGCCTCCGCCTCTCTTGTCACATGACATTCACTTGTGTGTCTCTGTCTCTGTGTCTTCTTGTAAGGACACCAGCCTATTGGATGAAGGGCCTGGTGTGACCTCATTATTAACTAACTACAACTGTTGCAACCTTATTTCTGAATAAGGTCATAGTCTGAAGTACTGGTTGAACTTCCACATGTCTTTTTAGGGACACGATTCCGCCCATAACAGGAAGAGATTCACCCAAAGTCACATGGAGGTGCAATTGAATCTCCATGCCAAGCTCTGAATCATGGTCTCAGGCCAAGAAGAACTTACCTCAACCTCCCCTCACACCTTCATGGGGCAGCCACACTGTAGTCAGCAGACCTGGCCTAGCTGCATGTCCCACCCTCCCATCTAGGGACACGGCCCCAAAGAAAGGCAGCCTGCTCAGCTGCTGCTCCCACTCTGCCTTTTTTTCTTTTTTTTTTTTTCTTGAGACAGTGTCTTGCTCTGTCTCCCATGTTGCAGTGCAGTGGCACATTCTTGGCTCACTGCAACCTCTACCTCCCAGGCTCAAGTGATCCTCCCACCTCAGCCTCCCCGAGTAGCTGGGACCACAGGTGCATGTGAACATGCCCAGCTAATGTTTGTATTTTTTCTTTTTTTTTTTTTTTTTTGTAGAGACGGGATTTCACCATGCGGCCCAGGTTCCTACTGTGCTTTTGTCCACTTCATTGGAGAGGCCTAGGAGGTCAGGGGAGTTTGGGAAGGAGGGAAGGACAAGCACCTCCATGACATGGGGGGTCTTCAGGAGCTTGGAAGAGGAAGGCCCTTCCCCAAAGGACAACTGCAGAGATGCTGCATCATAGGTGGGTGCCCTTCCAGGTGCCGGCTGTCTCCTTTCCATTTCCAGAGGCCCAGCCCTTCCCACATTCATTCCTCGTCTGAGGAGGCTGCAGGACTGACTCATATCACCTAAGCCCACTGGAACCTCCTGACAGGAGTCTGCTGGGGTTTTCCAGAGATAACAGTGACAAGGTCCAAAGTTCTTTCCCTGTCTCTTCTTGAAATGGGAAGGTTGAGACCAAGGCTTGCCTCTGCCTGTGGAAGGATGGAGATGGAGCATCTGTGACCTCGGAGGACACCCAGGTGTGGAGAGAGGGCCTGCAAGTGACAGACCAAGACCTCTCTCCTCCCAGGGAAGAGATGTGGAAGCCTGGAGTGGAGGCAGTGAGGGAGGAAGAGGAGAACTAGGGGCTTTCCTGGTCATCTTTGCATCCTTCCTGCAGCCTGGACTGTCACCAGGCCCCACCCAAAAGGAGAAGAAAGAGGGAGAGCCTGGGACAGCAGGGGTGGGGGTGAGCTCTGCACCTCTCTGAGCCACATTCTCTCCCTGTATCTGGAAATAGCTGCCTTAAATTCCCCTCAGAAAGCATTGCTTCTCTTTGCCTGACACAAACTCGAGAGAAGAGGAACTGCTGGGCCTGCCAGAGGCGGGCAACCGGGACTGAATAGGCTAGGTGTGGCTGTGAGAGCAAGGGCAGCAGAGCATGGACAGGGAGCTGGCAGGGGAGGGGAGACCCCAGCACTGCTTTGGGCAGGTTGAGATTGAAGTGCCAGGAGGCAAGAGATGCAGCCCTGGAGCAGGGGAGGGGCCAGCGCTGATCTTTTTTTTTTTTTTTTGAGATGGAGTCTTGCCCTGTCGCCCAGGCTGGAGTACAGTAGTGCAATCTCGGCTCACTGCAACCTCTGCCTCCTGGGTTCAAGCAATCTCATGCCTCAGCCTCCCAAGTAGTTGGGGTTGTAGGCGCCCACCACCACGCCAGCTAATTTTTGTATTTTTAGTAGAGATGGGGTTTCACCATGTTGGCCAGGCTGGTCTCAAACTCCTGATGTCAAGTGATCCGCCTGCCTCGGCCTCCCAGAGTGCTGGGATTACAGGCGTGGCCACCGCATCTGGCCGTCAGGGCTGATCGTTCATTCATTTAGCGCATGCGTGAGTCGGACTCTGGTCTAGACGCTGGGACAGCACGGAGCCGGACAGACAAGCCCTGCACCCTGTCCTCCAGCTGGGCACCGAAATGCGAGCCTCTCCCTCTTACCATCTTCCTTGATTCCTGATCAAGGAATTCAAATTCCATGATTCCTCCTGGGACCTCACCTGTCCTTTCCAGCTTGGCTGGGGAAGTGAGGGAAGCTGCTGTGCTGTGCCAAGGCCCCCCTCCCCTGTCCTGTTTTCCTATTCACTCGGGGAAGGGGCCATAGAGGATGGCATGGATTTCGGCAGGTCCCTGGCATTGAGCTGCTCGCTGGGAGGAGGTCTGGGGCCAACTGCTGGTACCCTTTTAACTAGACTATGGGAGACTGAGCCCCTTATAACAGCCAAGAATCCCCATCAACATCCTGCAACATAGGAATAAATACTCTAAAGAAAATACAAAGTCCGAGGCCAGGTGCAGTGGCTCATGCCTGTAACCCCAGCACTTTGGGAGGCTGAGGTGGGCAGATCACTTGAGCCCTGGAGTTCCAGACCAGCCCGGGCAACACAGGGAGACCCTGTCTCTATAAAAAATTTAAAAATTAGCCGGCATGGTGGTGTATGCCTGTGGTCCCAGCCACTCAGGAGGCTGAGGCAGGAGGATCACTTGAGCCCAGGAAGTCGAAGCTGCAGTGAGCCATGACTTGTGCCACTGCACTCCAGCCTGGGTGACAGAGTGAGACCCTGCCTCAAATATAAAGAAAGAAAGAAAGAAAAATAAAGAAAATAGAAGAGGGTCATATTATAGAGAATGAGACTGCAGGGACAGAGGCCTGGAAGTCTCTCCATTGCATTCCAATGGAGGAAGCAGACAGGGAGTGAGTGCACGCTTAAACAATAATAAACAAAGTAATTTTATGAGGTGGGATTTTAATGTGGCTTCTAAGAGGTAACCTGTGCGAGCAGATGAAATTGAGCCCGACTTGGTTGGGTGGGTCCGTACAGAAGAGAGGAGAGGGCTCGGGACCCAGCTGTGGGCACAGGAACCAGAGAACAGGAGAATGGGGTTAAGCAGAATTGCAGTCCACGCAGAAAGGTCCCTCCATTTTCTTTGGCAGTGGCTGGATTCTCACCCTGCCTCCCACCTGAAGACCAGAGGCAGGAGGGAGGCCCAGGGGCTCTGTGTGGGCTTGCTGTGGCCTGGCCTGCGTGACTCGGCAAGAATGGGCAGGACATACCTTCCTGGAGGGATTCCCTAGGGGAAGCGTCCATAGAGCTGCCTGGGGGGCTGTCTCCATCCCCTTATCCCCTCAGCTTGGATGCGGTAACCTGCAGGGCAGAAGCTCTGTTGAAGCTCTGTCGAATCCTCACAGAGGCCTGTGAGGATTTCCCACCCACCTTCTCTGCTCCTGGGTCCCCTGCTTCAGTGGCTCTTACCGGGAACCACAGGTGATCTTCCTTTGGACACTTTCTCTGTTTATGCTAAAATTCAAGCTGTGTTGAGCTAATGCCTTATCTACCAAGATTTTGGAGGTCATGGATAAAAAGATACCCTGCAAGATGGACAGATACTCTGGTGAATAGAGTCCTTTCCAACTTCACCAAATTCACTCACCAGAATCATCCGCAGACAGTATTTTCAGAGCATTCCTGAAGTAGAGGTATTGTCATGGTGAGGTGCGATGGTAACTGGGGAAAGGGGTCCTTAGCATGGTGTGCTGGTGACTGTGGAACAGCTGGCTCTCCAGGGGGAAAGAGCCCTGGGTCATAGCATTTGCTGATAAATATTCCCACCAGTTCACCTCACATGAATTGGGGAGCCTGGGCAGCGCAGATGGGCACTATCCTACCCCAGGTGGTAACTCAGTCCCAGGAGAGCTGTGTGGCCCTGCCCATGAGACTCCAGAGGACTCCAGAAGAATCCCACTGCCAGATCAGGGTCACAGAACAATGCCGGACAGGCAGAGCGGGCACCGTGCAGGGCCGGGGGTCTGGGAGAGCGTCAGAAGCTGCTAGGGCCTGTCCTCCCGGAACTGGGCCACTGTGGGCCTTTCATCTCCCGCCTCCCTTTCTGCGCCACTCCTGCGGCTGCCTGCCTCTGCCCCTTCCCACCCCACCACCCCCAGTGCAGCAATTACGGCGCTAATTAGGCTGCTTTGATCATCTTTAGAAATGGCCACATTGGGGAGGGACTCTGCCAAGCAATTAGGGGCAGAGGGGTGGGGAGCTCCAGGGCTTCCTCAGGGGGTGGGGCTGCTGAGAAACCCCAGACACCCCCTGCCCTCCTCCCTCCAGGAGTGTCTGCCCCGTCATAGCTGTAAGCTCCTCAGGGGGTAGAGGCAGATGGGGATCCCCCCCAATCCCAGCCCTGGAGCCAAGGCCCGCCCCCACCCAGCAGCCCCCCTCTGCCTGGCCTGCAGCCCAACCGTCAGCTCTTCTTCCCTGTCTTGGCCCCTTTGATGGAGCCGCAGAAACAAGGGCTCCTTTGACAGAAGGGGGGCTCAGAGCTGGGATGATGAGACTTCAAAGGTGAAGGTCAAGCCCACTACCCCACTCCTCCCCCAATCTTGGCCACCGTCCCGTGCACCCCTCCCCCAGGCTGTCCTCTATAAAGACCCCGCAGCCCCATTCCCCTGTGGGCTCCTAGGAGTTAAGGGCCAGGTGAGGGCTGACCAGGGAGGCGGGTAATTTTGATGTAAGAGAACGGGGTCAGATGATTTGAGGGACAAGAATTCAGTGCCTGGGGGCCGAAAGGCAGCAGAAGGCGGGCACCAAAGGATAGGCACCCAGAAGGTGGACTCCGAGGAGGAGAGAGGACGGGGGTCTCTCACCCCAGCTCCTGCTCACCATGCTGCTGGCTGTGCTGCTGCTGCTACCTCTCCCAAGCTCATGGTTTGCCCACGGGCACCCACTGTACACGCGCCTGCCCCCCAGCACCCTGCAAGGTAAGTCCAGGCTGGTCTGAGAGCCGCGGAGTTGGGAGGAATGTAGAGGAAGTGGGACCCTGGGCGGGCGGGGACAGAAGAGCTTGTCACCCCCACTCATAAGGACCTTTGGCCCCTTCTGCCCACCCTGCTGCGAGAAGGGGCCAAGAACTGAGATATAGGTGGGAGAGGAGGGGTGTGGCGGGAAAGGGAAGGGGAGCTGTTGAGCATGCTGAAAGGAATGGAGAGAAGGCCCCAAGAAGCAGAGAGAAACGGCCCGGGGCAGCACCCTGCCCTTGGCTGTCCCGGCCGAAGGTGGGCCACTCAAACACAGCTACTTTCAGTCAATAAAGCTGAGTTTTGCGATGTCTGTATCTTTGGGGTGGTGTCTTTAAAAAAAATTGTGAAGGAAAAGCACCTTTCAAAGATTCCAGTCCAGCTCAGTTGAATTAGGGAGACATCTTGGGCTGAGAACCTGGGACCACGGGCTCTGAGTGCTGGGCCCGGCGTCCCCGGGGCTCACTTGCCTCCTCGTTCTGTCCCAGGCGCGTGGGTCTCCCGAGGCAGGGCTCAGGGCTGGGGCCAGGAGGCTGAGGCTGAGGCTCCTCCCCAACCACGCATGATTGTGTGCCCCCTGTCCCAGCAGTTCTGTCGGCCCAGGGGACTCAGGCGTTGCAGGCAGCCCAGAGGAGCGCCCAGTGGGCAATAAACCGAGTGGCGATGGAGATCCAGCACAGATCGCACGAGTGCCGAGGTGCCCACCCTGCCCCCCCGTGCCCCAGTGAGCTTGCTGCCTACCCTGGGCCCATTCTGCTGCCTCTGTCCCTTCCCTTCAGTCTTCACTCCCCTCTTGGGGGCAGAGACTGTGTTGGGCCGCAACCTAGACTACGTTTGTGAAGGTCTGTCTCTCCGAGTGGAAAGAACACGCTAGGCTTGGGGCATGGCCTGGGCAAAGGCAGGGAAGCGGAAACACTCTGGGCTCCTGTGGTGACCAGAAGTTCATGGTTGCTGAACTAGAACCCTTGTGGGGTGGAGGGCTGAGCGCAAAAGGAGAGATGGGGAGAGAGAGGCTCGGCCCAGCCTGGGGTGAGGACAGGCGAGAGGGCAGCAGTGAGACTCAAAGGTCTGTTTCTCTGCAGGATCTGGGCGCCCCAGGCCTCAAGCTCCCCTCCAGGACCCACCTGAGCCAGGTGAGGCTGAAAAGGCTCGAGGGGGCAGGCCTGAGAGCCGGGTGGGCCTCGAAGGCGAGGATGGCCAGAACATGTCCCTCGTGACACCCCTTGCCCCTTTCTAGGGCCGTGCGGCGAGAGGCGTCCGAGCACTGCCAATGTGACGCGGGCCCACGGCCGCATCGTGGGGGGCAGTGCGGCGCCGCCCGGGGCCTGGCCCTGGCTGGTGAGGCTGCAGCTCGGCGGGCAGCCTCTGTGCGGCGGCGTCCTGGTAGCGGCCTCCTGGGTGCTCACGGCAGCGCACTGCTTTGTAGGGTAAGTAGGACCCCCAGGCCTTGCCCAGCTGGGGTCCCCGGCGCTGGGCCCCGCACCTGCCGGGTTGTCCGGCGGGCGACGCGCGGGAAAGGTGGTCTCTGCTGCCCCCTGGCGGCGGCCGGCCCCGGGCTTCCCCGTCTCAAGGCGCCGCGCCCGCCCCGCCAGGATGCCAGCCCGGAGGGGGTGGCACGGCCGGGCGAGTTCGCCCCCTCTGGGACGGGACCCCTCCCCGGCCCGCCCTCCGTGCCCCCCAGGTGGAGAAAGCCCGGCATGCGGGCGGAGGGGCAGGGTCTCCGAGGGGCCTGCGGGGTGTGCCCCTGTCCTTCCTGCGTCTCAGCTGCCGCTCGACCCGCAGCGCCCCGAATGAGCTTCTGTGGACTGTGACGCTGGCCGAGGGGTCCCGGGGGGAGCAAGCGGAGGAGGTGCCAGTGAACCGCATCCTGCCCCACCCCAAGGTGAGAAGGCAGTCCCCAGGCCCCCAAGGCTGGGCACCGCACCCCCACCCGTGCCTCCTTGACCCTGCGCCGCCTCCCCCTCCTCAGTTTGACCCGCGGACCTTCCACAACGACCTGGCCCTGGTGCAGCTGTGGACGCCGGTGAGCCCGGGGGGATCGGCGCGCCCCGTGTGCCTGCCCCAGGAGCCCCAGGAGCCCCCTGCCGGAACCGCCTGCGCCATCGCGGGCTGGGGGGCCCTCTTCGAAGGTACTGGGCGTGGGTGAGCCGGCGCGTGGTGGGAAGAATTGGGGGTCCGAGGTAATAGAGTGTGAGGAGGCCGGGTTGCCTTGGAAAAATGCTGCCTGCCCTTTCAAAGGGGGAGGAATCAAGGGGGGTGGTGGGAAGGGGACCCTCAAGGCGGGGCTCTTGACCTCCAAACCTGAGCCTTCCACCCCTTCCCTGCAGACGGGCCTGAGGCTGAAGCAGTGAGAGAGGCCCGTGTTCCCCTGCTCAGCACCGACACCTGCAGAAGAGCCCTGGGGCCCGGGCTGCGCCCCAGCACCATGCTCTGCGCCGGGTATCTGGCGGGGGGCGTTGACTCGTGCCAGGTATGAACCCAGTCTGATGAGAAAAGGCCGGCTGAGCCTTCCCAGGGCCACTACGGCCTCTTTTCCTTCCACGTCTGTCTGTCACTCGACTTCTCTGAGCCTCTCTGTCCTCATCCCTAAAATGGACACAAGTGGCAAGCTCACACCTGCCAGGCGTAAGGCAGGCGTCATAGGGGGCAGGTGAATGCAGCGTCCTCTCTCTTGGCCCCGCAGGGTGACTCGGGAGGCCCCCTGACCTGTTCTGAGCCTGGCCCCCGCCCTAGAGAGGTCCTGTTCGGAGTCACCTCCTGGGGGGACGGCTGCGGGGAGCCAGGGAAGCCCGGGGTCTACACCCGCGTGGCGGTGTTCAAGGACTGGCTCCAGGAGCAGATGAGCGGTGAGCGCCCTCTTTTCCAATGCCCCGTCCCCAGTGCCCCAACGGACAACCGTGGGACAAGCCCGTTTCCACCCGGCCCATGCCCATTCCCAGCTCCCTTCTGCCTCGGGAAAGCCTGTCTCCTTCCGGGGAAGGAGTGAGGGGGCTAGGGCCCCAAATAGAGGGTGAGCTGACCTCTGTCCCGCCCGCAGCAGCCTCCTCCAGCCGCGAGCCCAGCTGCAGGGAGCTTCTGGCCTGGGACCCCCCCCAGGAGCTGCAGGCAGACGCCGCCCGGCTCTGCGCCTTCTATGCCCGCCTGTGCCCGGGGTCCCAGGGCGCCTGTGCGCGCCTGGCGCACCAGCAGTGCCTGCAGCGCCGACGGCGATGCGGTCAGTTCTGTTCACCCGGACCCGGACGGGGGGCGGAGGGGAGGGGCCTGGCCAGCCTCTGACCGCCGCTCCGACTCCTGTCCGGTCCGCAGAGCTGCGCTCGCTGGCGCACACGCTGCTGGGCCTGCTGCGGAACGCGCAGGAGCTGCTCGGGCCGCGTCCGGGACTGCGGCGCCTGGCCCCCGCCCTGGCTCGCCCCGCTCCAGCGCTCAGGGAGTCTCCTCTGCACCCCGCCCGCGAGCTGCGGCTTCACTCAGGTACCCCGCGCCCTCCAGCCCAGCCCAGCCCTGGCCCGGCCCCACCCGCGCGGCAGAGCCACTTTCTCCGCCGAGGCGGGACCCTAACCCTGTGCCTCCCCAGGATCGCGGGCTGCAGGCACTCGGTTCCCGAAGCGGAGGCCGGAGCCGCGCGGAGAAGCCAACGGTAATGACGCCCCCTGCCGACCTTCAGGAGGGGATAGGCTGAGGGCCTGGACGAGGTCGGAAGCGCTTCTACTGCAGCTCCGGAAAGCGCTTACCCCGTGGGGCAACAGGGTGGACTCGCTCTCCCCTCCCTGCCATAGAGCTTATGACTCTTTTGGAGTACTTGTGGTTTTAGCTCTCATCAGTGTCAAACAGAGATGCTTTGCCTGGTGTTACTGCTTAACTTCTCCGAGCCTCAGTTTCCCCATCTATAGCATAAGAGGATAAGTGTGTCCCCTGGGAGGCCATCCTGAGGTGCTGGTGGGAGTGCCACCCCCAGTTCCATACCGCAACCGTTCATTATTCCCGGGGCCTCTCCTCTTCCTCCAGGCTGCCCTGGGCTGGAGCCCCTGCGACAGAAGTTGGCTGCCCTGCAGGGGGCCCATGCCTGGATCCTGCAGGTCCCCTCAGAGCACCTGGCCATGAACTTTCATGAGGTAGGTCCCCAGGCTTCCGGACTCCTTCACGATGGCCTGGGAAGGCTGAGACCCAGCCCAGAGAAGATGCAGAGGGCCCAGCCCCGATACCCTCCCAGCAGCCTGGGGTCGCCTCTGCCCCAGCTCTGGGGGTAGGTAGAGGGTCCGAGGGGAAGGGAGTGGGGCCTGCGGAGTGTAAGCCAGGCCACTGGGGGTGGTGGTGGGGAGAGTGAGTAGAGGGGTGGGTGGGAGTGTCCATGTGAGCGGGAAATGAGCAGGGTTTCCGGGTCTAGGTGAGAGTTTCTGGGGCCCAGGGGGAGAGGGGGTGACCTCTGGGGTTTAACTCAGGAGTAAGTTTCTGGGCCCCTGATGTCCACTCCTCCCTGTGTAGGTCCTGGCAGATCTGGGCTCCAAGACACTGACCGGGCTCTTCAGAGCCTGGGTGCGGGCAGGCTTGGGGGGCCGGCATGTGGCCTTCAGCGGCCTGGTGGGCCTGGAGCCGGCCACACTGGCTCGCAGCCTCCCCCGGCTGCTGGTGCAGGCCCTGCAGGCCTTCCGCGTGGCTGCCCTGGCAGAAGGGGAGCCCGAGGGACCCTGGATGGATGTAGGGCAGGGGCCCAGGCTGGAGAGGAAGGGGCACCACCCACTCAACCCTCAGGTACCCCCCGCCAGACAACCCTGAGCCATGTCTGGGCCCCCAGCCCCTGGGGAGGACCTACTGCTCCCAGGGGCTGAGAGGGGTTCGGGAGCATAATGACAAACTGTCGCTGCCACAGTGGCTGGGTGTGTGTGGGTGGGATGGGGTGGGGGTCCTGGGCCCCCCGTGTCTTCCCAGGTTTACAATCAGAGAATCACAGCTGCTTTAATAAATGTTATTTATAATACACGGAAACAACTCTGGAGCTTTCTTGGGATGGGACCTGGTGGGTGGACATTCAGTCTCAGGGGTGGGGCCCAGGCAGGGCTGCCTCTGGAAGCAGTTGGCAAGGGTAACAGAGGCTGGAAAGGGGCTGTGAGGCCCCCATCTGAGCCTATCTCCTGCCTCCTGAGAAGCAGCAGCAGCTGGCCTGCCTGTTGCCCCGCCCCCGTGCATGGCTGCCCAGCGCTGGCCCCAGTGCCCAGCGTCTCCGCCCAGCACCCCCCCCCGGCCCTCCCTCCCCACCCCCCGCCTCCGAGCTGCAGGGAGTCCCAGCCTGGGATCTTTGCCTCATGTCCTTGGGCTCCTGCCCTGGCTGGCCCGTCTCCATGAGGTATCAGATTGTGTTTCCGGCTGCCTCTTCCCGTTGACCCCCTCCTCCCCCAACACCTGTCCCCTCTTCCGCCCACCCTCATTCCACAGCCCTGTAGACAGGAGGGGCAGATGCACGTCCCAGTCAGAGGGATGGGATGGAGGGGCCAGTGCTGACACTGGGGCTGCTGGCTGCCCTGGCGGTGTGTGGTAAGGGAAGACACCCTCCCCACCCTGGGGTCCCCCGTGATGCTTACCCAGGCCCCACACCGCATGGCTCCTCACTCACTCCACTCCCACTCTGCCATCTCTCCCTGTGGGGGGCCGCCTTCTGGGGTCCCCACTCCCAGGGAGCGGTTGGGTTCCCCCCTGCTCATCCCAACCTCATGGTCCAGCAGGACCTCAGGGCAGCTTCCTTCCTGAGTCCCCTGCCCAGGGCCCCATTCAGTCCTTGTCCCTGACCCTCCCCAGGCAGCTGGGGGCTGAACGAGGAGGAGCGGCTGATCCGGCACCTGTTTCAAGAGAAGGGCTACAACAAGGAGCTCCGGCCCGTGGCACACAAAGAGGAGAGTGTGGACATTGCCCTGGCCCTCACACTCTCCAACCTCATCTCCCTGGTGAGAGGCCCTCCGGTGCTGGGTTGGGAGGGAGGGCAGGGATGGCTTTCCAGGACCAGGATAGCCATGGAGGAAGCTAGAAGCCCCCACCTGGCCTATGGCCACTCCCTTCCTGGGAAACGTGCTGCGGCTGCTCTGTGCCCTGAGAGGCTGCTGTCCTGCCCCTCCAGTGTCAGCTCTGTGGTGTCCCCCAACCACACCCATAGCATGCCCCATCTGTGACACACTTCAGAGGCCACCGGTCCTCTCTGCTCCCTGGTGGCCTACCCACTCCTGACTGCGAGTGATCACGGCCCAGATGCCACGGTTTCCCTGGGTGCCAATTGACAGTGGGTGAATGTAGGCTGGGTGTGGTGGCTCATGCCTGTAATCCCAGCACTTTGGGAGGCCGAGGTGGGCGGATCACCTGAGGTCAGGAGTTCGAGACCAGCCTGGCCAACATAGTAAAACCTGATCTCTACTAAAAATACAAAAATTAGCCGGGTGTGATGGTGTGCGCCTATAATCCCAGCTACTAGGAAGGCTGAGGCAGGAGAATCGCTTGAACCCAGGAGGCAGAGGTTGCAGGTTGCAGTGAGCCGAGCTCGTGCCACTGCACTCCATCCTGGGCAATTGAGCAAGACCCTGGAAAAAAAAAAAAGAGAGAGAGTGGGTGAATGTGTGCGGATAAAAGAATGATATGGCCCTGAAGGATGGCCCTACCGTCTAATTACAGAAAGAAGTTGAGGAGACCCTCACTACCAATGTGTGGATAGAGCACGTAAGAATGCCCCTCCCAGCCGGGCGCAGTGGCTCATGCCCGTAATCCCAGCACTTCGGAAGGCCGAGGGGGGTGGATCACGAGGTCAGGAGATCGAGACCATCTTGGCTAACATGGTGAAACCCCGTCTCTACTAAAAATACAAAAAATTAGCTGGGTGTGGTGGCGGGTACCTGTAGTCCCAGCTACTCGGGAAGCTGAGGCAGGAGAATGGTGTGAACGCAGGAGGCGGAGCTTGCAGTGAGCCGAGATTGCGCCACTGCACTCCAGCCTGGGCGACAGAACAAGACTCCATCTCAAAAAAAAGAGAATGCCCCTCCCAGAGCCAGTGGGGTCGGGAAGGGAATGCAGGGCACCAGATTGCTTCTGCATGGAGATCCCGTCTGCCTCGGACACTGTTCTCCAGGAGGGGTTGGTGCCTCCCTACAGGGAAGCCCCAGGCCCAACTGTCCTTCCCCCACCTAGTGCCCTCACCAGCCCTGATGTCACCTTCAAGTGGATTAGGATTCACGTGTTGGAAAATTGCCACTTTATCTTGATGTTTATTAGAAAACATTCTCCTCCTGCCTGTCAAAAGTCCACAGTACAGACACAAATCGTCTATGCTCACAGTAGAAATAATGCTCCCTTAGTTGTGCAGTGAGCATCCTGCACAGCTGTCCATGACAGACCTGAATCCGCACTCTGTACCTGCCTTCCCCAAACCTCTTTTGTCACAGCTCTCAGACCCTGTTCAGTCTTCTGTCAGGGAAGTGGGGGGAGCTAGGAGCCTGGATGGCTGCAGAGTGCACTGGTGACATGCCTTTGGGATTCCAGGGCTGGACAGACAACCGGCTGAAGTGGAATGCTGAAGAATTTGGAAACATCAGTGTCCTGCGCCTCCCCCCGGACATGGTGTGGCTCCCAGAGATTGTGCTGGAGAACAAGTTGAGCCAAGCCCTCCCTGACCTCCCCTCTGTCACCCTGCCTCCTTTCCTTAAGCCTCCTCTGCCTCCCCCAACTCTGCCAGTCGTGAGTGGCCAGAGCTCACTATGGTTCTTGTCCCTGTCCCCCAGCAATGATGGCTCCTTCCAGATCTCCTACTCCTGCAACGTGCTTGTCTACGCCTACGGCTTCGTGTACTGGCTGCCACCTGCCATCTTCCGCTCCTCCTGCCCCATCTCTGTCACCTATTTCCCCTTCGACTGGCAGAACTGCTCCCTCAAGTTCAGGTGTGCCCATTTCTCCAGCCACCCCTCACCCCAAAGCACCCTGCCAGAGGCCAAAGAAGGTGACTGAAGCGCCCTCAGACAGAGGCCCCTGCCCTGTCTGGATTAGTGCTGCCCTCCCCACAATGGTCCTCCCTTACCAGCCCTTCCCCACTCTGTGGCCCCAGCCACTGGCCGAGTGTCACTCTCTGCCCATTGCTCTCCCCAGTTCCCTCAAGTATACGGCCAAAGAGATCACCCTGAGCCTGAAACAGGATGCCAAGGAGAACCGCACCTACCCCGTGGAGTGGATCATCATTGATCCTGAAGGCTTCACAGGTGCTGGGAACAGCCGCCAGTGGGTGGGCAGGTCCCTCAGACACACACAGACACACTGGCCCTGCCCACCCCAGAGATACACACGTGCACACACACACACACTTAGGACACCAATACACAGCTACTCACACACGCAGCTAGACACAGAAGGGCAGACACATACCTGCCCACAGAGGAGCACACAGACACTCACACTTCCTGAATGCAAAGCTATCCCAAAGGCAGAGAGAGAAGGTGCCAGGGCCCTCCCCATGCCTCTGCCCAGGCCCGGAAGTCATGCTTCTCCCACATGAGATGCCTGTGGCTGACAGGGGTTTAGTCTTTCCTGTGCCTGGTGAGCCCAGGGGTGTGGTTGTCATGAGGGCTGTGTTATCCTGATGGGGGTGTCTGCCACCCCTCCTGACATCCTCATCCCCAATCTGTACCCAGGCTCGGATCCTCCATGGGGCCTACCACTCGCCCTGTCTATCAGAAGGGACCCTGTCTCACTGTCTCAGGCTGGCACATCATGGCAGGGATAGTTTTACTGTCACTGGCTCATTATCCCCAAGGCCCAGGCCGAGGAGTGGATCAATTAATGTCCAGGAGGCTTTTCTTTGTTACTCAGGAAGACAGGCTCAATGTCTGAGAGCATTTGTTTGACTTGGTGTCTTAATATGCAATACCTGTTTTTGGCTCGTGTATCTTTTGAGCCAAAAGATACTCCTTATTTGAGTCATGTATGGCCTCAGCTTCTATTTTTTCCGAAAAGGTAAAAAAGAAATCAGTCACAGAGGAAGATTTCCCCTCACAGATGGAAACTTCCATCCCGACCCCCCAGGGAACGACACCCAACGGGACCCCGTAGACAGCCCGTCTGTGTCTCTGGACTGGCTTGCCCTGCCCAGCCCCTCATTCTGTCCCCAGGACCTGCCTAGCCCCCTTGGCCTGGCCTGACCCTAAGATGTCCATGTGCCGCCCTCAGAGAACGGGGAGTGGGAGATAGTCCACCGGCCGGCCAGGGTCAACGTGGACCCCAGAGCCCCTCTGGACAGCCCCAGCCGCCAGGACATCACCTTCTACCTCATCATCCGCCGCAAGCCCCTCTTCTACATCATCAACATCCTGGTGCCCTGCGTGCTCATCTCCTTCATGGTCAACCTGGTCTTCTACCTACCGGCCGACAGTGAGCCTCCAGGCCCCGTCCCCTGCTCCCCCTCCCCAAGCCCACCTGAGCACAGCCAGCCCCAGCCCTGCCCCCTCACTTCCTCCTGGGAGCCACCTGGGGTCTCCATTCCTGGAGCTCCCTGCCTGGATCCAGGTGTGAGGGCCAGGTGGCCACCCAGAGGGAGGGCTGTATGACTCTGGGCAACATCCCCAAATGGACAGGGCAGGGCATCTCCAAGATGCTACTCCCCACGGACTCTCAGAAGAACTGCTAAACTGTCCCTCTGTCAGGGCAGAGACCAAGTCCCTCATGGTCACCAGTGTGTGACCATGGGCCTGGCACACAGGAGGCCCTCAACTGTTGAACCAGTGGGTGAATAACAGGGTCTCTAGGACAGTAGGGTGTGAGGCAGAAAACCCATCTGTGCTCACCTGACTCTATGAGGCAGTGGTTTACAAGTTCAGAATATTTACTATGAGCAGGGCATAGTGAGTCCCAGGGTCAAAGGCCACCCAGCCCCTGCCCCTGGCAGGACTTGAGGAGGGAGAAGTGGGGCACCTTCCATCTGCAGTGGGGTTGGGAGGGCTTCTAGAGGAGGTGGAGTTTGAATGGACTTGAGCAGGATTGGGTGGGGCTACCACAGGCAGGAGGAGCAATGCCAATAAGGAGGGGGCCAGGCAGGGGCTGAGGGGACCTCAGCAGGGGAGCCCCCCTTCCCGCCCTTGCCATCACGTGCAGGAGCTCAGGTGGGAAGAGCAAGACAGCACTGGGCTGGGGTCTCTGAGTGAGGGGCTGGGAGTTGGGGTGTTATCCTGGTTCTACAAGGACAACCTGGCGCTTTCTAAGCGGGGAGTAACGCACGCAGGTCTGTGCTCCAGGAGGGTTCAGTGGCGTGGGTGGGTTGTGACAGCTGATTTTCATGAGCACTTACCCAGTGCCAGGCAGAGTGATGCGTGTTAAACACACTCTGTCACCACATTTAACAGTTGAGAAAACTGATGCACAGAGAGGTTGGGCTACTTGCCCAAGGTCACCCAGCTAGTAAGTGGCAGAGCTGAGATTTGCACCCAGGCACTCTAGCTCCATAACCCATAATTTTCATCAGGGTACGATGGTACTACAGAGGTGCCAGGGGCCACAGCGGGACCCTCTAGGACCGGTGCCCCAAGGTCACAGCTAAGTCTGGCTTCCCCAGGTGGCGAGAAGACATCAGTGGCCATCTCGGTGCTCCTGGCTCAGTCTGTCTTCCTGCTGCTCATCTCCAAGCGTCTGCCCGCCACATCCATGGCCATCCCCCTTATCGGCAAGTGAGTGATGCTCAAGCCCGGCCTCACCCTGCTTGCCCAGCCCAGCCCTGGGAGCTCCAAGCTGAGTGTTTGCCCACAGGTTCCTGCTCTTCGGCATGGTGCTGGTCACCATGGTTGTGGTGATCTGTGTCATCGTGCTCAACATCCACTTCCGAACACCCAGCACCCATGTGCTGTCTGAGGGGGTCAAGAAGGTGAGTACTTGGCCCGGCGCAAGGCTCACTACTGTAATCCTGGCACTTCAGGAGGCTGAGGCAGGAGAATCTCTTGAGCCCAGGAGTTGGAGACCAGCCTGGGCAACATAGAGACACCCCTGTCTCTACAAACAATCAAAAAAAATTAGCCAGATGTGGTGGCGCATGCTTGTATTCCCAGCTACTCAAGAGGCTGAGGTGGATCACTTGAGCCTGGGAGGTCAAAGCTGCAGTGAGCTGTGATCACGCCAGGGCACTCCAGCCTGGGCAACACAGTGAGACCTTGTCTCAAAAAAAAAAAAAAAAAAAAAGAAATGAGCACTCTCAATAGCCAAAAGCTGGAGACTGAGCCAGGTACAGTGGCTCACACCTGGAGTCTCAGCTACTCGGGAGGCTGAGGTGGGAGGATCCCTGGAACCCAGGAGTTGGAGGTTGCAATGTGCTATGATCACAGTTGCACCCCAGTCTGGGCAACAGATCGAGACCCCATCTCTAAAAAAATAAAATAAAATGAAAAGCAGGGGCTGAGCATGGTAGCTCACACCTATAATCCCAGCACTTTGGTGGCTGAGGCGGGTGGATCACCTGAGGTCAAGAGTTCGAGACCACCCTGGACAACATGGTGAAACTCCATCTCTACTAAAAATACAAAAATTAGCCAGGCGTGATAGTGTGCGCTTGTAATCTGAGCTACTCGGGGGGCTGAGGTACGAGAATCGCTTGAACTCGGGAGGTGGAGGTTGCAGTGAGCCGAGATCTCACCACTGCACTCCAGCCTGGGCGACAAGAGACAAGAGCGAAACTCTGTCTCCAAAAAAAAAAAAAAAAAAATCTGGAACTTGTCCAAAGGCCATCTGTAGAATGGGTAAAGACACTGGACATATACTCCCACGGGAGTGCTGCTCAGCCGTGCAGAAGCACCTGCGGCTGCTGCAGCCCTGCACGTGTGAACCTCCTGGCACAGTGTTCTGTGAAAGAAACCAGACGCAGCAGCACATGCTGCAGGCCTCACTTTGTAAGAAGTTCAAGAACAGGCCAAATCAATGTTTGGTGATGGAAGTCAGAATGGTGGCTATCTCTGGGGCTGGGAGGGAACTGAGTGGGGGCAGGTGTGAGGGAGATTTTTGGGGATCATGTTCACTATCTCATCACTGGTGATTTACCCAGTGGAATGCATCTGTAAAAATTCATCTAGCTATATACTTAAGATGTGCTCATTCCACTGTATGCTGCAACTCAGAAGGAAAAAGGGGAGGACTGAGTGCAGGGTGCTCAGGAGGGGGCTGCCCTTGCCTCTTGGCTGCTGCAGGGCTGGCTGGCTGTTCTGGGACAGCTGAAGGCAGTTTAGCAACTCTTCTTTTTCTTTTTTGAGATGGAGTCTCCCTCTGTCGCCCAGGCTGGAGTGCAGTGGTTCGATCTCAGCTCACTGCAACCTCTGCCTCCCAGGTTCAAGTGATTTTCATGCCTCAGCCTCCTAAGTAGCTGGGATTACAGGCGCCCGCCAACATGCCTGGCTAATTTTTGTATTTTTGGTAGAGATGGGTTTCACCACGTTGGCCATGCTGGTCTCCAACTCCTGACCTCAAGTGATCCACCTGCCTCGGCTTCCCAAAGAGCTGGGACTACAGGCGTGAGCCACTGTGCCCGGCCTTAGCAACTCTTTGTCTTTCAGCATTTGATGGGGGAGACTCTAGCATTTGGAGCATTTACCTTAGTTTTTGGTCTTTAATCATTTTTAGTGAATGGGTTCTGCTCCGCACCATGGGTGATGTGGGAGAGCTGGAAGCAACCTGCATGTGCATCAGTAGGAGATCGAGGAATCAATGACAGAGTCAGACGGGGGAGCACTTTGTGGCAGCCAGGAATGAAGTCACAGATGTTAGCATGTGTAAAGGTCACCCCATGCTTGTAAAATGGCCTTTTTGGCCAGGCATGGTGCCTCGCCTGTAATCCCAGCACTTTGGGAGGCCAAGTCAGGTGGATCATGAGGTCAGGAGAGCAAGACCATCCTGGCCAACATGGTGAAACCCCATCTCTACTAAAAATACAAAAATTAGCTGGGCATGGTGGCGCGTGCCTGTAGTCCCAACTACTTGGTAGACTGAGGCAGGAGAATCACTTGAACCCGGGAGGTGGAGGTTGCAGTGAGCCGAGATCGCGCCACTGCACTCCAGCCTGGTGACAGAATGAGACTCCATCTCAAAAACAAAAAACAAAAAACAACGCCTTTCTTGTGGCCCCTTGACATGGCCCCAGCTCTTCCTGGAGACCCTGCCAGAGCTCCTGCACATGTCCCGCCCAGCAGAGGATGGACCCAGCCCTGGGGCCCTGGTGCGGAGGAGCAGCTCCCTGGGATACATCTCCAAGGCCGAGGAGTACTTCCTGCTCAAGTCCCGCAGTGACCTCATGTTCGAGAAGCAGTCAGAGCGGCATGGGCTGGCCAGGCGCCTCACCACTGCACGTGGGTCCCCGCTGGTCTTGGTTTTCAGCCCATCTGTGGGAGGTGGGTGGAGGCAGGCCTCACACCCACTCTGGCCCATCGTCTGTAGGCCGACCCCCAGCAAGCTCTGAGCAGGCCCAGCAGGAACTCTTCAATGAGCTGAAGCCAGCTGTGGATGGGGCAAACTTCATTGTTAACCACATGAGGGACCAGAACAATTACAATGAGGTAAGGGACCACAGGATTGCCATGTACAGGTGTTCAAGTAGGGCACTGATTAAGTGTATTCTATCTTAAGAGGGCAGGGTTCCCCTTAGAGGCACACACCAACTTAGATGAGGGAGTTAATGTGACACAGATTCCAGGCCCCCCCCCCCCCAGGGAGAGAGAACTCCTGCCTGGCACCCTATAGCAGCACTGGGGCCGGGCACACACACATAGGCACACAGCTCCACCCTGTCCAGGCCACACTCTGAGCATCCCTTAGGATCCCTTCTTTCTCCCAGCTGCCAATCATTTTCTGTCCCTACTCAGTTCCAAGCCTGATACTCCAGACAGAACCAGACATTTTAAAGGTAGCCGTATATGGTTATTCAATATTATACCACTTCTAAAAACTATCTCTTGAGAAAGGGCACCTTTTCCCAGTTCACATATGGGCTGGCAGCAGCCCTGACTTGCTGAGATGGGGGAGAAGAAGAGAGGGGTCTATCCACCTTCCTCAGCCCCTAGGAGAGACCCCTGGGCCTCAGTTCCTCTCTAGCCCCAGAGCCCTGTGCTACAGCTGAGAGGGAGGCTATGGTCTGTTCCTGCCTCCTCAACAGAGTGATCAGCCCTGCCTGTGGCCAGAGGGGCCTGGGACCTTCCTAGGGACAAGCCAGCACTATCCTGCAAGCCCGAGGCAGCCTCTGCAGGCACACTGAGCCGCCCTCTGCCTCCATGGCTGGGCCCCAGCTTGGGGGTGGGGCTTTGTGGCCTGAGGCCCTTCTCACCCCACTCTCTCTGCCCCTACCCACAGGAGAAAGACAGCTGGAACCGAGTGGCCCGCACAGTGGACCGCCTCTGCCTGTTTGTGGTGACGCCTGTCATGGTGGTGGGCACAGCCTGGATCTTCCTGCAGGGCGTTTACAACCAGCCACCACCCCAGCCTTTTCCTGGGGACCCCTACTCCTACAATGTGCAGGACAAGCGCTTCATCTAGGGTGGGCCTGTGGGGGAGCCAGGATACAGCAGGGTCTGAGAGAGGAGCCACGGTCCCTAATGACACCCACTCCTAGCCCTGAGGCTCGTGCCCCTCAGACTGGGGAAGAGTCCAAGGAAGGGAGGGAGCAGCCACTCCTCAATGCTCAGTGGCTCCCCTGAAATCAAGACAGGGGCCACCTGAGACGGTCTGAGGGTGGACATCGGCTACAGCGGGTGGGCAGGACGATTTGGGGGGAGGCCTGAGGCTGGCTCAGGGGCCAGGGGAGAGGCCACTCAGGGTGGCCTCAGGGGGAGAGCTCTGATAGGGGTGAGACAGATAGGGCCCCTTCTCTGCTTCTCCTCCCCCAAGGTGTGGGGGAGAGCTCTGATAGGGGTGAGACAGATAGGGCCCCTTCTCTGCTTCTCCTCCCCCAAGGTGTGGGGTAGAGCAGGCAGGAATCTGCGCCTTCACTCTCTGGCCCCTCCAGCCTCCCTCTTCCCACCTACCCTTCAACCTCAGGCTTCTGAGGCCTTGCCTGGGACTGAGGTTGAGGACACCTCCCTCCCTCCAGACCCCAGAGTATCCTTTCCTAGCTCTTTCTGCCTTGACCTCTCTGCCTAGGTCCCTTTGGGAAGTTGAGGACTGGAGTGGAAAGGTCAGGATCGACATCCACAAAGACTTGGGGTCAGCCTGAGGTTGCACACACAATCCTAGAGGACCAGAATGCAGCACCTCTCCCCAAAGGGTCCCTGCCCCCCAGCACCTACTCCTCTCCAAAGTAGGGTTGTCATGCATTATTTGGGGCATACATATTCTAAAAAATCATTCATTGTTTCTCTGAAATTTGTCCTGTATTTTTATTTGCTAAATCTAGCAACCCTATCCCAAAGGCAGCCTCCACTCAATCTTATCCTGAGGGCCAAAGGCCAAGGCTGCAGGAATTGGGAGACAAGGGTCTGTTTGTATGGCAGTCCACCTCCAAGATGGCCCCAGTGATGCCCAGTATTCACAACCTTGTGCAGTCCCCTCACTCTGTACCAGGGTGGGTCTGGGTAACCAATAGAATGAGGCAGAAGTGATGGTACCTCACTTCCCAGATTTGGTTAGGAAAGACACTATGGCCTCTTTCTTGCTCATTAGCCCTCATTCTCACATCAGTTGGATCTCTCACTTTGGGGAAGCCAGCTGGCATGTTGAGGAGCCCTATGGAGAGGCCCACATGGCAAGGAACTAAGGCCTCCTGCCAACAGCCACGTGAGTGAATGTGGAAGTGGATCCTCTGCCCCAGTAGGGCCTTCGGATGAGATCACAGCCCAGTAGACATCTTATGTGCAGCCCCATGAAAGTCCCTAAGCCAGAACCACCAGCTAAGTGACTCCTGGATTCCTGACCCCCAGAAACTGTGTGAGATAATAAATGTGTGTTGTTTTAAGTGACAACGTTTTGGTGTCATTTGTTACACCAGCAATGTGACCTTGAGTGAGCTGCTCCTCATCTCTTACCTTCCATCTTCTAATCTGCAAAATGTGTGTCTAGTAAGTCCTAGTCATGGGGTGTTGTGAAAATTGAATTTCTAGTAGGAGCATTTTCATGTGACCTGCACATTTAATGGGTGGTGATTTAACCCATTTCCCTCAGGGCGGAATTGGTGACCTCATTAACTCAGATATACAGGAGGTGAGATTTTTAATGTTTAGATGTAACCAAGGAAAAAGAAAAACCATTTAAAACCAAAACTGACCCCAGTAACCTCTGCCTTCCAGCATCAGCATGAACTATTCACAAAATTCAAGGTACAAATCTTTAATTGTCCTGTCTAAATAGGAAAGCCAGTTTGTTCTCACACCTGTCAGGTGAGCAGGAAGTCTGAGACTTCCCCAGGAATAGCCCATCAACTCAGGGAGGGTCCGTCTAGGGCCCTCAGCCACAGTCTTTGCTTCTCTCTGCCTCATGGTGGCGCTGGTGGCAGCAGGTCTTGGTTCAACCACCAGGTGAGTCCTCAGTTCTATTAGGCCCTGCTCAAGTGGCTGTGGACTTCCAGAGAAGACAACCCCAAAATGTGACACAAAACCGGGGGGGTGCCTCCTGCACAGGCTCCCAGGGTCACCACAGTTTCCACCAGAGGCACCCACTCCCCCAGCACGGTGGTGCTGTCAGGACTGGTCCACTCTGACTGACATGGAACTCCATCTTCTGTCCCCAGGAAGCCATGCTCACAGGCACAGCTTTCCGGGAAGCCAGAGAGTGTTCCTTACTCTCTCCAGACCAACAGGGCTACCCTCTCTCTTTCAATGGACAGCGAATCAGTAATACACTGGCCTGCAAGGAACAGAAAGCTCAAGGAATTGTAGCTTAAACACATAAGGTTTCCTTTTTCTCACATAGTAATAATAGGGAGGCAGAGGTGATCACGTTGGCTCAGCTGTCTAACAAAGCTATCAGGGACCCAGGCATTTTGCCATCTGCCCAGCCCTGCCTCCATGGCAAGTTGGCTTCTGTCCTCAGACCTGTTGGCCCCAGTTTGTGAGCTGACAGCCACAGCTGCACGCTTAGCACCTATGTTCAGGCAGAAAAGGGCCAGCCATTTCTGACCCCTTTCATCAAGAAGCAAAACTTTTCCATAGGCCGGGCACAGTGGCTCACGCCTGTAATCACAGCACTTTGGGAGGCCGAGGCGGCTGGATCACCTGAGGTCAAGAGTTCAAGACCAGCCTGACGAACATGGTGAAACCCCCTCTCTACTAAAAATACAAAAATTAGATGGGCGTGGTGGCGCCCGCCTGTAATCCCAGCTACTCAGGAGGCTGAGGCAAGAGAACCGCTTGAACCCAGGAGGCAGAGGTTGCAGTGAGCCGAGATCAAGCCACTGTACTCCAGCCTTGGCGACAAGAGTGAAACTCCATCTCAAAGAAAAAAAAAAAAAAAAACTTTTCCATAAAGCTCCAGTAGACATCCCGCAGGTCAAAACATCACATGGCTAGCCTATCTGAAGGGAGACTAGGAAATGAGTATCTTGCTCTACCAGCCATTATAACAGAGGGTGGCAAAGGAGAAGTAGTGTTAGACAATTCTACAGATGATTTTCTCTGAATGGGTCCTGTCCCTGCACACGTAACCCCTGCAAGAAACTTCCATTCCTCATTGATGATTTACCCTTCGGAGAACACCAAGAAGGCTTCTAGGCCGTCTCTCCCAGAGCAGAGAAAGGGAGAAAACAGGAGGGTTGGGGGTAGGGGATGCAGGGACAGGTGGTCCACTGTTTGGCAGTGCTTCCTGATCATGGAGGCCATTGAATTTGGTAAAATGTGGGCATGGAGGAGAGTAAAGAGGTGGAGAGAAACTGGTCTGCAAAAGAGGATAAGAAAACTGCATCTAGGGGGACCAGAGGGCAAAATGGAAAGGCAAGGGTCTCAGAAATGAGAAGGAAACGAGGGCTTTGTAAATTCCAGGAAAAGTGGGCCACACAGAGAGAAGCTCAGGGAGGGGGATGCCCAGGGAGGGGGAAGCTCAGGAAGGGGGAAGCTCAGGGAGGAGGAAGCTCAGGGAAAGGGAAGCCCAGTGAGGGGGAAGGTCAGCGAGGGGGAAGTTCAGGGAGAGGGATGCTGAGTGAGGGGGATGCCGAGTGAGGGGGAGGCCGAGTGAGGGGGATGCCCAGTGAGGGGGATGCCCAGTGGCAGGCCAAGATGGGCGGATCACTTGAGTTCAGGAGTTCAAGACTGGCCTGGCCAACATGGTGAAACCCCGTCTCTACTAAAAATACAAAAAAGAAAAAAAAAAAAAGAAGAAGAAGAAAAATTAGCCAGGCGTGTTGGCGCATGCCAGTAGTCCCAGCTACTCAGAAGGCTGAAGTAGAAGAATCAAGGTGGAGGTTGTAGTGAGCCAAGATCGCACCACTGCACTCCAGCAAAAAACAAACAAACAAACAAAAAAAACCCTCACATGCCTACCCAACAGCCTTCACACCCACCCAAATCCTGACTCCCTGGAGGGAGTAGGAGGGAGTCCACCTCAGCCCTCTCTGGAGCCGCTGTCAGGTTCCTCGGCGACCTGCCTTCCCTACCACACCCAGCTGGCCCTGGCTGTCCTTGGCCCCCATGTGGAACATGGAGGTGGGGCTGGGACAACTGAGTCCGAGTCGGGGCTGGAAGGTGGATGTCTCTTTTGGGGCAGACGGGGCCCCTGTCTCCCCTCTCCAGCACAGGTAACCTGAGCCCAGCATTGTGTCCATCCTGGAACAGCTGACAAGGCTGTGGTCAGACAGCTGGTGGGGCTGGGCCAGGCTGGCCGGGCTGGCTGGGCTGGCTGGGGTGGGAGTGTAGGCTGTTATATGACACCCAGAGCCCATCTCTCTCTGCCCCAGACCTTGGAGCTGTTGTCCCACCCCTGTCACTGCAGAGAGCTGAGGCACCATGCATGGGGGCCAGGGGCCGCTGCTCCTCCTGCTGCTGCTGGCTGTCTGCCTGGGTGGGACACAAAGGAATCTCAGCCTGGGGAGTCCCAGAGCTGGGGTCCACAGCCTCAGGGGATGGAGGGTCTGAGGGCTATTGGGGCCTGCCCTGGACCCAGTTCCCTGAGTCCCCACTTCACACCCCCAGGGCCTCCCCGCTCTTTCCGCCTCCAAGCTCCTGCTAGGCTCACGCCTGTCTATTGCAGGGGCCCAGGGCCGGAACCAGGAGGAGCGCCTGCTCGCAGACCTGATGCAAAACTACGACCCCAACCTGCGGCCCGCGGAACGAGACTCGGATGTGGTCAATGTCAGCCTGAAGCTAACCCTCACCAACCTCATCTCCCTGGTAAGCCGCAGGACGGAGGAGGGGTCAGCGCACCAGGCCCTGGGACCTGCTGGGGATAGCATGGGGTGGCTCCAGCCACCAAGAGGTTGGAGGGCCCTAAAGCGGACAGGCTGGGGTCTGGAAAACCCCCATGGTTGTGGGGGGAGTAGTATCAAGAGGCTGGGGGATGCTTGGCCCCATTGGTGGCCTGTGAGGACTGGCACTGAAGTCGGGGGCTGAGCCCTCCATACTACACCCTTGCACCCCCAGAACGAGCGAGAGGAAGCCCTCACCACCAATGTCTGGATAGAGATGGTAAGAGGCCACCCTGCCACCCTCCTTCCATCAGGGGTCCCACCCCACCACCCCAAGGCCTCCTGAGAGTTGCCTGCCCCGTTCCTGCCTCTTCTGTCCTCTTGGGCCGGATGCCCACTCCTAGGGGTGTGGTGCAGCAGAGGGCAGAGGCCTAGCAACTGCCCCTCCCCCTGCAGCAGTGGTGCGACTATCGCCTGCGCTGGGATCCGCGAGACTACGAAGGCCTGTGGGTGCTGAGGGTGCCGTCCACCATGGTGTGGCGGCCGGATATCGTGCTGGAGAACAAGTGAGGAGGGGGTGCAGGCAGGGGTGTGGGGGACAAAGGACACAGGGTCTGGGCCCAGCAGAACAAGGGGCTCTGGGAAAAGAGAAAGATGAGCAGAGGGTGCAAATCGGGCACCTGTGGGGCTAGGGAAGAACTGGATGGAGCAGGTGCCGAAGGCAGGGCCCTGGGTATGCCCTCTGACCCCAGGGCCAGCAGACCAGACCCTACGCCAGGCTCCATCTCCTCTGTGCTGGGCCACCTGGGTGGGCTGCTCCCTTCCCTGTAACATGGGGCCGCTGATGGGTCCTATAGAAGCTGGCGAGAGTCAACAAGACAGGCATGAAAAGTGCATCACTCGGGGGCTGGCACATGGTGTGGGCTTAACACGTTAGTCGCTATTATGACTATTATTATTATTATTAAAACAAGAGAGAGAAAGATAAGCAGAAATTAGGAGGTGGTGCCTGAGGAAGTCTGTCTGGGGCGGGGGGTGGCAGGAGGATTGCTGGGGGGACCTAGTGGTAGGGGTGGGAACCAGTCAGGGGGTGACAGGCTGGTAGGGACTGGTGTCCCCAGGCCCCTATCCACATGGGGCACAGGGGCTGGTCTGGGGCTGGGGTGTCGGGGGCTGAGCCCACAGCCTCGTGGCCTGGCCTGTTCTGTGCATACAGCGTGGACGGTGTCTTCGAGGTGGCCCTCTACTGCAATGTGCTCGTGTCCCCTGACGGCTGTATCTACTGGCTGCCGCCTGCCATCTTCCGTTCCGCCTGCTCTATCTCAGTCACCTACTTCCCCTTCGACTGGCAGAACTGCTCCCTTATCTTCCAGTGAGGCCATTTATTGGGGAGGATTAAGAGAGCTGCTCTCAGAGGGGCCTGGGCAGTGGTGGGGTAAGGCCTGGGCAAGGCTTCTGGCCTTGGCTCTGGCAGCACCTAGAGGCCTGGCTCCATCTCCCCTGGGCCTCTGTGCCCATCTCAGGCTAAGACACCTGAAGGTGCCCAAGCTCTCCCTGCTAAGCCCGAGTCCCCTCACTCATCCTTTACTGCCTCAGTTTCCTTGCCTGTGCTCCAAGGGGAGACATTCACGCCTGGGGTGCGTGGGTGAGAAGGCACACATGCACACAAGATGCGTGTCTGGGCACACACGAAACCACTGCACACTCCAGGCCCACAGGGAGGCAGGGCTGTCCTGTGAGAGAGGGGCCCTGGCAGGGAATCCAGTGGAAGCATGTATGCAACCAAGCCACCCCTGGGGGTCTCTGGGTCTGTTTCCTCAAACCTAAGTGTGGGGAGGAGGGCCCAGGGGTGGGTTCTCCTGTATCTTAGAGGAGCAGTCTTTCCATGAGCAAACTTGGCAGGGAGACTCCCCTCTGTAGACACAGGGCTCCTCGTTAGGTAGGCATGTATTTTCCACATTGCCATCATCAGCCCCTCCTGCCAGACAGCAGTGGGAGAGACAAATGCAGAGTGACCCTGGGCCCATCAGCCAGGTGAGGGCCCTGCAGCCTCCTGGGCCTTCAACTCCATCTTCCTGACCCCAAAGAGCCCTAGGTCCTCCTGCTCTCCATATCTCACCAGTGGGGTTTTATAGAGAACTCAGAAGCATGGGGCTGCATTTTGTTGAAGAAAAGCTGCCCACACTTGTCCCCAGAAGGTCATCCCCATGCAGTCGTGGCAGGTCTACCCGCTCACATTTAGCCTCTTTCCTCGGTGACTCCCAGGTCCCAGACTTACAGCACCAATGAGATTGATCTGCAGCTGAGTCAGGAAGATGGCCAGACCATCGAGTGGATTTTCATTGACCCTGAGGCCTTCACAGGTAACCCCCACCCAAGGGCTCCCCAGGCAGCCTCATCCAGGGCTCCTGCTGGACTCAGCTGTGGTCAAGGCTGGACCAAGGTCAAATCCCTCCCATGTAACTCAAAATGAAAACTACAGCAAACCATAAAATATGCTTTTTAAAACGTCCAACAAAGCTCTGACTTTCCTCATGATAATGACTCCAATTTTAGAAGAGGCTCGAGCATCCAATCTCCCACCCCAGTTCTGTCCCTCAAGGGTGCCTCCCCTGCTGGTGCTCCTTAGGGCACATGCTGCCCTTGCAGCTGGGTCACTCGGCTGCAGGGGATCTGCCTAGCTCACACTTCCTGTGCCCACTCCTGCCTGCCTGCCTGCCCGCAGAGAATGGGGAGTGGGCCATCCAGCACCGACCAGCCAAGATGCTCCTGGACCCAGCGGCGCCAGCCCAGGAAGCAGGCCACCAGAAGGTGGTGTTCTACCTGCTCATCCAGCGCAAGCCCCTCTTCTACGTCATCAACATCATCGCCCCCTGTGTGCTCATCTCCTCTGTCGCCATCCTCATCTACTTCCTTCCTGCCAAGGGTACCTGGAGCCTATGGGAAGGAGCCATCCAGTAGCACAGGGGACACCTGGGAGGCCGGGGTGGGCCCTGCCTGGGGAACAGAGTGGCATTACGACCCAGGACAGAGGCAGCGGGCTACTTCTGGGGTAAGGGGTTCCTCTGTGGGTGGGGGAGGTAGGAACCTGCTCTGAGAGCCTCTCGGTCACGGATAGCTGGGGGCCAGAAGTGTACCGTCGCCATCAACGTGCTCCTGGCCCAGACTGTCTTCCTCTTCCTTGTGGCCAAGAAGGTGCCTGAAACCTCCCAGGCGGTGCCACTCATCAGCAAGTAAGGCTGGTCTTCATGTCCACCCGCCTATCCCACTCTCCCTTCTTGGGAGCATGATGGCCTCCTGCATTGCCCTCTTGCCCTCCATCCACCCCCCCATCCTCAATTCAGGAGGCCTGAGGGGTGCAGCCACTAAGGGTGGGGGTGGCATCATGGTATGGGCTGCCAGCTCCTGCCCACCCCACCCTGACAGGTACCTGACCTTCCTCCTGGTGGTGACCATCCTCATTGTCGTGAATGCTGTGGTTGTGCTCAATGTCTCCTTGCGGTCTCCACACACACACTCCATGGCCCGAGGGGTCCGCAAGGCAAGGACCCTCCCCGCCCACTTCAACATCCCACTGCCCACTCCCCTACGCCTCCCTCTCGCACGCCCCGGCCGTACTCACCTGTGGCATTCCACAGCACACCCATCCTGGGTGTATCTGGAAGCATGGACCAAAATCGATTACAGTAATACAGGAATGAAATTGCTTCCTAGGTGCCCGGGATATTACAAATGTTAATGTATTTCATCTTCATAAAACGCATATCACCTCCAATTACAGATGAGGATGTTGAGGCACAGAGAGGTTAAGTAACCTGCCCAAGGAAGTGCACTACAAAGTCGAAAAAGCAGGAGTCTGCCAGGGCAGTCTGATTCCAGTCTGTGTGATCTGTAGCCCACCTGCAGCCTTCAGCTTGGGCCCCTGTTGCACATGCAGATTCCCAGGCCTGCCCCAGGCATTCTAGGCCAGAATAGCATGAGGGCTGGGGGCAGGAATCTGTGTTTATAACAAGTGCCCTGGTGATTCTGATGTGCACTGAAGTTTGGGGACCCAGGCTCGTGTCCAGTATAGAAAGCTTTACCAAGGCCACGTCACTGCCCCGGTATGCTGCCTCCATGGTCCCTAGCAGCACAAGCCCTTCACGCCAACCTCTGGCTTCTGCTCTGAAGCTCGGCCTGCTGCCCTAGTGAAGCCACCCCCTCTCTAGGTGTTCCTGAGGCTCTTGCCCCAGCTGCTGAGGATGCACGTTCGCCCGCTGGCCCCGGCAGCTGTGCAGGACACCCAGTCCCGGCTACAGAATGGCTCCTCGGGACGGTCGATCACAACTGGGGAGGAGGTGGCCCTCTGCCTGCCTCGCAGTGAACTCCTCTTCCAGCAGTGGCAGCGGCAAGGGCTGGTGGCGGCAGCGCTGGAGAAGCTAGGTGAGACACAGCAGGTGTGCCTGGGGACAGTCCTCCCCTGGGACCCCAGCTGGGGAGCCAGGCACAGCAGATGAGTGCTGGAGAAGTGCCCAGGTCAGGGAGAGAGGAGCTGGGGTCCCTAAGGAGAAGCCATCTTCTCTGCCTGTTTCTCTTCCATTCTACTCCCAAACCTTATCCTTTCTCTTTATCAGAGAAAGGCCCAGAGTTAGGGCCGAGCCAGTTCTGTGGCAGCCTGAAGCAGGCTGCCCCAGCCATCCAGGCCTGTGTGGAAGCCTGCAACCTCATTGCCTGTGCCCGGCACCAGCAGAGTCACTTTGACAATGTAAGCTGAGTCAGGGTGGGGTGGAGGTGGAGTGAGTACCTGGGCTTGGAACCGTGATAGAGACAGGATGAGTGGGGTTGCCAAGATAGGGCAGTGGGATGGAAAAACAGGAGGCCAGGTGCAGTGGCTCACATCTGTAATCCCAGTACTTTGGGAGGCCGAGGCGAGTGGATCACCTGAGGTCAGGAGTTTGAGACCAGCCTGGCCAACATGGCAAAACCCTATCTCTACCAAAAATACCAAAAATTAGCTGGGTGTGGTGGCGGGCACCTGTATTCCCAGCTACTCAGGAGGCTGAGGCAGGAGAATTGCTTGAACCTGGGAGGCGGATGTTGCAGTGAGCCAAGCCAAGATCGCACCATTGCACTCTGGCCTGGGTGAAAGAGTGAGACGTGAAACTCCGTCTCAAAAAAAAAAAAAAAAAGAAAGAAAAAGGAACAGGGGCAGGGGGCCATGGAATTAGCCACCAGTTGGGACCGGGACATAGGTAAGAAGGGCCCCAGGAAATGGAGACATGGGCCTGCTGGAAGCCCAAGGATGAGAACAGGACCCAGGGAAGACCTGAGGCCGCCGCTGATTATCCCACACCTGCCTCCCACCCTCAGGGGAATGAGGAGTGGTTCCTGGTGGGCCGAGTGCTGGACCGCGTCTGCTTCCTGGCCATGCTCTCGCTCTTCGTCTGTGGCACAGCTGGCATCTTCCTCATGGCCCACTACAACCGGGTGCCGGCCCTGCCATTCCCTGGAGATCCACACCCCTACCTGCCCTCACCAGACTGAGCCAACCAACCACTGCGGGGCATGTGGGAGTCACACACGTGGGTCACACTGAGTCTTATCAGCCACGTTCTCCTACTGAGGTCCTAAGTGTGCTCTTTGGGAAGTGCCTTTCAGGGCTGTGTGAGCCAAACAGCCCTGAGAAAAGCTGGGGAAAGAGTCTGAGCTGGAGTCCGGGAGTGGTTGGGGGTGGGCTGTGGTTAGTGTCCTGCTGCAGTCAGCACACACGCAGGATTGGCTAGCTCATCCTGGCACCAGCCACCCCTCCACTCAGTGCACTCCCCTCACTTAGGCAAAGCATTATTCATTCCCATCAGTCTGAAGCCCGAAGGACTGTTTTGTATAATACCTTCGGGCTTGGGACTGGCTCCCCTTTTACAAGTTCTCCCTGAAAGAGGGCAGTCACAAGAGGTGTGAAGAGTAGCAGCCGATGCTCTCTCCAAAGCAGGGCAGCAGCCCATGCCAGCTGGCATCTCCCCCCGTGCCTTCTGGGTACAATAAGCACCCAATTCTCAACAGCCCCAGTGGCCTTTCCATTCATGTGCATTTTTCTGCCACTGACCACAAGACGATTTCCTGAGTTTTGTAATCCTTTTTTTTTTTTTTAGTTTTTGATGTGTTGTTGTCGTTTTGTTTAGTTTTGAGATAGAGCCTCACTCTTGTCATGCAAGTTGGAGTGGAGTGGCATGATCACAGCTCATTGCAGCCTCAACCTCCGGGGCTCAAGCAATGCTCCTGCCTCAGCCTCCCAAGTAGCTGGCACCACAGGCATGCACCACTACACCCAGCTACTTTCAAATTTTTAGTAGAGATGAGGTTTTGCTATGTTGCCTAGGTTGGTCTTGAACTCCTGAGCTCAAGTGATCCTCCCATTTGAGTCTTGGGATTACAGGCATAAGCCACTGTACCTGGCCTCCTTTTTAATTAAGAGCTCCTCACAGCAGTATGGACAAGCAAGAGTCATTATTCCCTGTGTTATATAGGCAAATTGAGCCTAGAGTAAGCGGGACTCCACATAACAGTGGTGGTTAAACAAGGTTTGAAGTCCAGAATTCCTGACTCTGACCCAATCTGACACTCTAAGATTCTACGGCCTGAAAAACAGGCCCTTCTTCCCAAAGGATGGTTAAGACAAGGAAGAGCTAGGCAAGAGGAGGTGTGGAGTTAACAGAGAGCCACTGAGCTCTTCATTCCAGGAGGAGACTTTGACTGGCCTCCCTTGACCCCACTAATCAGGTAGTAAGGCAATAAGCTGGGGTCTTCCTGGGGGAGAGGCAAGGTCCTGCTCTGAGATTACAGCCGGCACACGAGTTTGGCTGGTAACCAGGGGACACCCTTGGGCAAGTTACCTATGCTCCCTGAGGCTGTTCCCTCATCTGTAAATAAGGTGCAAAAAATAATCCATTCCTGGCCAGGTGTGGTGGCTCACACCTGCAATCCCAGCACCTTGGGAGGACAAGGTGGGTGGACTGCTTGAGCTCAGGAGCCCACGAACCCAGGAACCCAGCCTGGGCAACATGGGGACACCCGGTCTCTACCAAAAAATAGAAAACTTAGCTGGGCGTGGTGATGCATTCCTGTAGTCCCAGTTACTCGGGAGGCTGAGATGGGAGGATCGCTTGAGCCCAGAAGGTCTAGGCTGCAGTGAGCTGTGATCATGTGACTGCACTCCAGCCTGATGACACAGTAAGACCCTGTCTCAAAAAAAAAAAAAAAAATTACAAAACTGAAAAAAGAAAAGTGAAAGTGCCACATAAAGGCCTGACAACAGGATATGCTGGCAGGAGGGGACCTTGGAAATATGCCCTCCCTCCAAGCACAGGATTGCTGTCTTTGGGATTCAATCACCAGCAAGTTCGTATTATTTACTCCAGTGTGAGTCTGTGTCTGTGCATGCACAGTGTGTTTGAAGCAAGAGCAGAGTCAGAGCTATAGAGTCCTAGAGGAGTTAGGGAGAGTGGGGGAGAACTTCAATCAGGGAGGGAATCTGACGACAGTGGGGCCATTTCAGGTTCCCATCAGCCCCTTACTAGTTGTGTATCTGGCACAAGTCTCTCAACCTCTCTGAAAGCCTCAGAGGGCAGAGGATTAGCTCCTTGTACACAATAAACACTCAAATGTTAACATTAGCTGCCATTACTATAGGTTACTGTCTCATGGGATCCATACAGCAACCTAAGGAGGTAGGTCAAGGCATACCTCAAAGACATTGCAGGTTCAGTTCCAGACCAACACAAGAAAGCAAGTCACATGAATGTTTTTGGTTTCCCAATGCATATAAAAGTTATGTTTACACTATACTGTAGACCAGCAAGAGTGCAATAGCATTGTCTAATAAAACAATATACATACCTAAATTTAAAAATACTTTATTGCTAAAAAATGCTGATTATCAATCTGAGCCTTCGGTGAGTCGTACTCTTTTTGCTGGTGGAGGGTCTTGCCTCGAGGTTGATGGTTGCTGACTGGTCAGGGTGGTGGCTGCTGAAGGTTGGGGTGGCTGTGGCAATTTCCTAAAATAAGACATCAGTGAAGCTTTTCGCATCAGTTGACTCTTCCTTTCATGAAAGATTTCTCTGTAGCATGCGATGCTGTTTGATAGCATTTTGCCCACAGTAGAGCTTCTTTCAAAATTGGAGTCAATCCTCTCAAACCCTGCTGCTGCTTTATCAACTAAGTTTATGTAATATTCTAAATCCTTTGTTGTCATTTCAACAATGTTCACAGCATCTTCACCAGGTGTAGATTCCATCTCAAGAAACCACTTTCTTTGCGCATCCATAAGAAACAACTCCTCATCTGTTAAAGTTTTATCATGAGATTGCAGCAATTCAGTTACATCTTCAGGCTCTACTTCTAATTCTAGTTCTTTTGCTATTTCCACCACATCTGCACTTTCTTCCTCCACTGAAGTCTTGAACCCCTCATAGTCATCAATGAGGGTGGGAATCAACTTCTTCCAAACTCCTGTTAATGTTGACAATTTGACCTCCTCCCATGAATCACGAATGTTTTTAATGGCATCTAAAATGGTGAATCCTTTCCAGAAGGTTTTCAATTTGCTTTGCCCAGATCCATCAGAGACATCACTATCCATGGCAGCTAGAGCCTTATGAAATGTATTTCTCAAATAATGAGACTTGAAGGTCGAAATTACCCCTTGATCCATGGGCTGCAGAATGGATGTTGTGTTAGCAGGCATGAAAACAACATTAATCTCCTCGTATATCTCCATCAGAGCTCTTGGATGACTAGGGGCATTGTCAATGAGCAGTAATATTTTGAAAGGAATCTTCTTTTCTGAGCAGTAGGTCTCAACAGTGGGTTTAAAATATTCAGTAAACCACGCTGTAAACAGATGTGCTGTCATCCGGGCTTTGCTGTTCCATTTATATAGTACGGGTAGAGTAGATTTAGTATAATTCTTAAGGGCCCTAGGATTTTCAGAATGGTAAATAAGCATTGGCTTCAACTTAAAGTCACCAGCTGCATTAGCCCCTAACAAGAGAGTCAGCCTGTCCTTTGAAGCTTTGAAGCCAGGCACTGACTTCTCCTCTCTAGCTATGAAAGTTCTAGATGGCATCTTCTTCCAATAGAAGGCTGTTTCATCGACATTGAAAATCTGTTGTTTAGTATAGCCACCTTCATCAATGATCTTAGCTAAAGCTTCTGGATAACTTGCTGCAGCTTCTACATCAGCACTTGCTGCTTCACCTTGCACTTTTATGTTATGGAAATGGCTTCTTTCCTTAAACCTCATGAACCAACCTCTGCTAGCTTCAAACTTTTCTTCTGCAGCTTCCACACCTCTCTCAGCTTTCATAGAGTTGAAGAGAGTTAGGGCTTTGTTCTGGATTAGGCTTTGGCTTAAGGGAATGTTGCGGCTGGTCTGATCTTCTATCCAGACCACTAAAACTTTCTCCATATCAGCAATAAGGCTGTTTCGCTTTCTTATCATTCGTGTGTTCATTGGAGTAGCACTTTTAACTTCCTTCAAGAACTTTTCCTTTGCATTTACAACTTGGCTAACTGTTTGCCGCAGGAGGCCTAGCCTTCGGCCTATCTCGGCTTTTGACATACCTTCCTCACTCAGTTTAATCATTTCTAGTTTTTGATTTAAAGTGAGAGATGTGCGACTCTTCCTTTCACTTGAGCACTTAGAGGCCATTGCAGAGTTATTAATTCGCCTAATCTCAATATTGTTATGTCTCAGGGAATAGGGAGGCCCAAGAAGAGGGAGAGAGATGGGGAACAGTCTGTGGGTGGAGCAGTTAGAACACACACAACATTAAGTTCCACGTCTTATAAAAGACGCTGTATGTGGCACCCCAAAACAATGACAATAGCAACATCAAAGATCACTGATCATAGATCACCATAACAGACGCAGAAATCATGAAAAAGTTTGAAATATTTTGAGAATTACCAAAATGTAACACAGAGACACGAAGTGAGCACATGCTGTTGGAAAAATGGCGCTGATACAATTGCTGGACTCAGGGCTGCCACAAACCCTCCATTTGTTTTCAGAAAGCCCTATCTGCGAAGCGTAATAAAACGAGGTATGCCATAGTACAGTGGCGCCCCGCCGACAAAGGAAAGCCTCCGGGAGGTCAAGAGAGATACCAGAGAGTGCGTCCCGCACTGGAGGAAGAGGAAGGTTTTTACCAAGCAGCGAGTCCAGAGCCCGCGCTGTCAACGACGCGGTGCTGCCTTTTTTCCGAGCCGCTGCGGGAGGGGGCCAGGACACGCTCCCTTAGGGGAGCGGGCGGGTCACAAGGACCTGGACAGAGACAGAACTGAGGCCAGCAGCCAGCTCCGCCGCTGAGTCCAGCCCTCTGCGCAGCCGCCCTGGGCTGGCGTCCCGAGATAGCCGCTTCCAAACCGGGCCTGCGCGCCGACGTTCCGCTGCGCCCCGCGCAAAACCGGAAGTACCCGGTCCCAAGGCTGAGGGACCCGGTGGAGCGGAAGTCACTCCCTGAGGCAGTGGCGACAGCGGCGGCGAGAGGATGAACAACAAGTTCGACGCGTGAGTGGCTCGTGGCCGCCCCCGGGGCCCCTTCCCCAAACAGTTCCCCCGCGCCCGCCCCCGCTGGGGCTGGGGCGGCGCAAACCCTGCGGCACCGGCTTCCCTGCTGGGATCCGGCTGCGGCCGGACCTGGCCTGGGCTGGCGGGGAGGAGGGGGCTGGGGAGCAATGGATACCGGAGTCCCGGAGACCCCAGGGCCGTCCGAACCGAGGGCGAAGAGCTGGGCCCGGGGGAGGGGTGGCTGTGCCGCCCGGTAAGGGGAGATTTTCGGACGCCCCGCCCTGGTGGATGCGGATTGCCTGCGACGTGGAGGGGTGGGGACCTCGGCGGTTTGGGTGTTTCCGCAGTCTGGCAGCGCTGCCTCTGAATCCAGCTTTCCCCACACACTCCCTCTCCCCTCTGAGCCTCAGTTTTCTCATCTGCAGAGTGGGGACGGTAACACCCTTTGTCGTAGAGTTTGGAGGATGCAATGAGGTAATGTGGCTGCTGCCCTCGACGCGGTGGAAGGCTGGCTTAGGAATTATCTTCCTGAGACTCTTCCTACTTTCTTTCTCCTCCGCTTCCCGTTCCCGTCTTCCAACACACTCGCCAAGACCTAAGTATACTTGTTGCCCTCTCCTGCCCGCTCCGGTTTCTAGTTTCAGCATCAAACAGTTTGGAGGTACAGAGAGAAAATGCAGAAGTATTTTTACTTATCCCCCTCCAAGGATTGTATCTTGAGGTAGAATATGTTCCTTCCTCTCTTCTAGTAGTCTAGTAAATCGACTGTCTCTTCATCCGAAAACCTGGATTTCTAGTCCCAGATTCACCACTTACCATCTGTTTGACTGTAGAAAAGTTACCCAGCCTCTAAGCCATTGTTGCTCAAACCACATTAGTGGCTAGTATCCTGCTGCCACACCGGGGTGTGATAAGGGTCAAATCACACTCAGCAATGCTTAAAGATGCTTGTGAACATTGCTAGCTATTGGGATATAAACGTAAAGTGGAATTACTATTAGTTTAGGTTGTGACCTGGTGCTTTTGATGGGAAATTGGGGTTTTTCCAATACAGAGAGTACTGTGCAAATTCAGGGAATACTGGATTTCCAACACTCCAGGCAGGTAGGTCCTCAGGAATGTTTTCTGGTTGCTGAGAGGTCTCTGCTACTTGAGAAAGTCTTTGCCCGACCTCTTCTCTATCCTGCTGTTTAACTGAGCCTGTCCCTCTACGAACCTCTCCCCCGCTGCCGCCCCATTTCATCTCTATTGTAAACCCTGCAACAACTAGCTCCAGATCCAAATCCTGCCTCAGTGGAGCTTTTTGGAACCCTTATACCCCTTCCTCCATGATTTGAACAAATCAAATGTCATCCTAAGAAGACATCTTATGGGTCATCTAGCTCAAGCCTACCCAAATCATTTGGGAGTCTGCAGTAAGAATGGTAATAATGGACTTCCACAGGGATCATATATATATATATATTTTTGAGACAGGGTCTCGCTGTGTCACCCTGGCTGGAGTGCGGTGGTGTCATCACAGCTCACTGCCCACTCAACCTCCCGGGCACCAGCAATCCTCCCATCTCAGCCTCCAGAGTAGCCGGACTACAGGCATGTGCCACCCTACCTTGCTAATTTTTTTGTATTTTTTGTAGAGACGGGGTTTCGCCGTGTTGCCCAGGCTGATCTCGAACTCGGGCTCAAGAGATCCACCCACCTTGCCTCCTAAAGTGCTGGGATTACAGGCATGAGCCACCACCCCCAGCCTCATATGTTATTTCTACTCTAACAATTCTGTGAAGGGGATCTTGTTGTCTCCTTTTACAGATGAGGAAAGTGAGACTCTGAGGTTAAGTAATGCCCAACACAAAGGAAGGGCTATCCCAGGTTTGTTGTGTAACCTTGGTTCAAGCACCTCTTGAGAAAAATTAAACTTGCCCTCTTTTTTTTTCTTGCCTCTTCTACGATTGAAGAACCTGGGTCATTTTAATTACTTTGAATTATTAACTATTGTATTGAGCCAGAATCTTTTAACATCTGCCCTCTAGCATTGCAGGGAAAAAAAAGAAAAACAAGCTTTCTTTCATTTGAAATTAGCAATTGAAAACAGCACTCCTGCCCCTAGTTTTATTTTTTTATGTTGTTTTTCATTCAGAAATTCTGCGGTGTTTAGGCCATTGCTGCATATTTGGAGTCTTTACCACATTGCTCTCTCTAGTAATCTGCACTTTTTACCACATTGCTCTTAAGGACATGTTCCAGTTTGCCAGAATCCTTCCAGATGTCCAGTGGCTGGAGCTGAGTACAGTAGTATATAATCTAATGGGCTCATATTAAAAATTAGCTCTAATCTCCGTTACTGTATGGACTCAACTTCTCTGAATGAAACCTTTGATTGTAATTGCTTTTGTGGAGAAGGGGTAGACCTATCAAGTCGTTAGATCTCATTGCCATTGATCCTATTGATACGTAAAACCGTAAGATGCTTTCACGAAAACTGCAGTCCTGACTTAAACATAGTTTTCAGATCTACACAACTGTACTTGATTTTGTCCGTATTCTACATCATTTGCTTTTTATTCTATATCGTTAACTTTGGGCCCATTCCTAACTATTGTCTAAACCACTTATTTGGCACTCATTGCTTTGATTCTATAGACCCATTCATTAAACGGAGATTTTTTTTTTATGCCACTGTCTGATGGTGAGGGTATAAAGATGAATTGAACCAAGGTCCTGCCCACAAGGTATTGGTCTAGTTCAGAGGGTGAGGAAATACGTGGGCAGAAGCTTAGCAAGCTAACTAAAGTGCCTCTCAGTCTGGACAGTCTCAGAGTTGCTAACTGCCTGAGTTTAGGGAGCACTGATTTTTCAGTCTGAGTTGTATCTTGACTCAAATCCACCTTGAAGCTGGGAAGAGTAGCTTGTAAGATTTGCCTTCAATGTAGGCTTAGAGGGCAGAGTGGTTGGTTAGTTCCACACTCAGGTAATAAAAGCACCAGATATAGGTCCATTAGGGTTCCCATTAGAAAGGAGCCCTAAGTGGTCCAGGGATCACAGGAGCATTGTTTCTTCTCTGACAATTATTTTTGTTTACTGGTAGTGATCAGCAGCAAAACCACTAAAAAGAAAGGAAGGTATATACTTTTCTTGGGTCTAGCAAAAACAAGATGCTGGGATGACTGTACCCCTCTTCAACCAAGATCTAAATGCAAGGGACCCCAGAGGCTATAGTGGGAGTTGGAAGCTAAGAAGAGAGGAAAAGGGTTTGCATCCCAGGGGTGTGCCCTAAAGAAGAGAGTTGTCCTGGGCCTAAGCAGAAGAACCTTTGAGATGTTTTTGATCAGGAGACAGAACTGGCCATGAGAGTATAGCTGGAACAAGTACAAACATTTATATGGGCAAGTTCAGAAGAGGAGACCCCAACTCAGCCTAGGTTGGAAGAGGTTAGGAAATGTTTCCAAGAGAAAGTGGCCCTCAATCTGAGTGCTGTAGGACAAGTTAACTAGGCAAAGAAGGACTTCTTGAGGAGAGACCACATTATGAGCATAACAGAAGGATAAAATGGGGGCACCAAAATTAGGGTGATACAACTGGAGTGAAAAGAGTTTGTTGGGACCAGGAAGGAGATGATATTGGGACATGTGAGCAGAGCAGGGGCCTTTGCACCGTGCTGAGGCGTGGGTATATATGTGTACCTTTTCTCCTCAGCTAGGTTCTTGGGGACAAGCACTCTGGTAGCTCATACACACCATAGATGCTTGGTAGATGTTGGTAATTTTTAATCTGTAGATCTTGTGTGCTAGACAGGCTCCTTTTGAAAAGGAAACCAAATGTTTAATAAAGGGGAAGTTTAATAAAGGGGAAGGGAATATCATAAGTACAGATGATGGTCTCCTGGAAGTCCAGGGAGGCTGAATAAAACCAGAGAGATGGTAGCATTAGCAACAACATGAAACTCCCCTCCATTTTCTCTGCTCATCTGCTCCATTCTTTTATCTCATACTGGCTTTCTGGGCTTTTGCTCATTGTCTTAATTCTCTCAGGGCTTTTCTTGCATGGGGCCCATATGGCTGCCCCAGCTCCTGAGTCTATGATCTTTCATCTGCTGGATGAAATGCTGAGGGGAGGAATCTGCTCATATTTTTGAGCAAGGCTCTGGGGCATAGGTTATTGCCCAGGCTGGACTACCCTTTGGTCAGGTGCACTTCCTAGTTGTGTCTTGACCAGGGTAGGGATGGGAAGGTTCATGGCACAGGGCATAACCTCCTGGGTATATCCTACAGCTAGGGCTGTGAAATGGGCAGAGCAGGCACCCCAACATGTGACTAGCTCATTCATTCTAATATTTATTGGATACTTTTAATGTACTAGGCACTGGGGATTCGTGGGCAAAAAAAACCAGACAACAAATACAAAGTACCCTGCAACGTGTTTATGTGTCAGCATAGGGTAGTATCTGAATTATAACTGGAGCATTTCTAGTACCATTCTTGAGAACTGCCTAATTGCGTTTGACCACACATATGGTTATTGGGGCGAGAAAGATGATTGGAGAGAAGATCTGTGATGAATTAATGGTCCAGCCCTAGAATAAATAGCTTTCTTATTGTCTTTGCAAACTCACCTTCCATTTATCTTTTTGTCTGGATCCGGTGATTTTAGGTGTACCTGAAAGCCTTGGGGTAGTTTCACTGCTCATGAAAGGGTAATCCCTAAAGTTCGTTTGACTCTGTGCTTATGAAGCAAGAACACATTTATTCTTTCTTTCAGTCATTTATTTTTCCTTTTGGTTTACCATTTATTCAGCATCTTCTAGTGCCGCATGTTAAGGCAACATCTTGCCCTGGGTGCTGGAGATACCGAGATGAAATAAGACACTGCTCTAAGGGAACTCTCTCTCTAGTAGGGAAAGCAGACATGGGAGGAATGGTGTGACAGACCGAAGGGGTGGTGTTTGCAAATGGCACCGATACGGCAACATAGATTGCTAGAGGAGGAGGATCCTGGCTGGCAGGAGTCAGATTCTAGAGGATCTTACATTTTGCTGTACTTTATCTTAGAGGGTAGGCATCAAAAAGCGAGGGACAGTTGAAAGTTTAAAGCATGCAAGTTAAACGTCAGATTTGCACTTAAAAACATAATGCTAGTGAAAGGATGGATAGAGAGTGAGAGATTTGTGTCAGGAAGACCACTGAGGAATTTATTATATGATTGACGTGTCAGGAGAAGAGGGCCTAAACTAAAGTAGTGACAGTGAGTGTAGAAGAGGTGGTAAGGAGAAGTGGCAAAGCAGATAGTACGTTTTTAACCTCCATTTGAAATGCCAAAGCATTAGAGACTCTTCTCATTTTTTACTCCATTTTTGGCAGGGAAAACAATCCCTTAAACTGTATACCTTAAACATTCCCTTTAACTGGTTCTTTGTGTGGCTTTTTAGAAAACTGAAAGACAGTGCTTTGTGGAATTCACAAGTTAGCTGATGGGTGTTTCGTTTTTGTTTAATCCTAATTTGCCTGTCTGTGTTATTTTGCCCTTCTCACATCTCAGGGCCTGAATTTGAGTGACTTTGGGTTGGTTACATAGTAGTTCGTATGACCTGGTGGCTTTGTTAGGTAAGCAAGAATTGACTTCGTCACAGAATTGTATTGTGTTGCCTTTCCATTCAGTTTGAAAGATGATGACAGTGGGGACCATGATCAGAATGAAGAAAACAGCACACAGAAAGATGGTGAGAAGGAAAAAACGGAACGAGACAAGAATCAGAGCAGTAGCAAGAGAAAGGTGAGTGTTGGCTGCACAGATGTAGTTGCCTTTGAACTTGAGACTTCATTATCTTGTGGAATCTGTTTATCTGGAAGATACCAGATTAACTTGATGGCATCCTATGTTGGAATATCTGACTTTGTTCTCAGAAAAACATTGTGCAATCATTGATGTTCATTTTCAGACCTAGAACTTTTCTCTTGCCACAGAATCTTGAGATGCAGCCTTGCTTTCAACATTCTCCTAGCCTGAGATGGAGATTAGTCCTGGAGCTTAACAAGGCTGTTAGCTGCTTCATAAGCCACTGCTGAGTGTTTCAAATCCTACATACCCCTTGAAATTGTAGACAGTTTAGTCAGCAATAGTCTAAGGTGAAAGTGACTTGGAAAAGGGAAAACTTAGGGAATGAGAGAGAGAGAGAGATCAATTTTTTCCTTGAAATATCAAAGCAGGCTGGGTGCCATGGCTCATGCCTGTAATCCTAGCACTTTGGAAGGCCAAGGTGGGTGGATCACTAGGTCAAGAGATCGAGACCATCCTGGCCAACATGGTAAAAACCCCATCTCTACTAAAAATACAAAAATTAGCTGGATGCTGTGGCACGTGCCTGAAGTCCCAGCTACTGGGGAGGCTGAGGCAGGAGAATCGCTTGAACCCAGGAGGCAGAGGTTGCAGTGAGCCGAGGTCACGCCACTGCACTCCAGCCTGGCAACAGAGTGAGACTCCGTTTCAAAAAAAAACAAAAAAAGAAATATCAAAGCAATCACTAATTCATTTATTCTACAATATTGAGTAACCCTCCAAGGGCAAGCCATTTTATGCTAGATGCTAAGAGGACACAAAGGTGAATGAGACTGTGGAAGGGGCTTACGTTTAATAGTACCAATAATAATACTGACATCTGTTGTGCACGTACTCTGTGCCAGGCACTGTGCTCAGCATTGTATATCCACTGATTCGTTTGATCCTCTCAGCAGTATTGTGAGATGGTTGTTACAATTTTCCTCATTTTGCAGGTAAGAAGATGAGGCACAAACAGGTTAAGTAACTTGACAGTGATGAATCTCATAGAGGAGGCAGTGCTTGGACTGGGCATATGCTGAGATAAGATACAAACATGAATACCTATTATATGAGGGAGAAAGTTACAAAGGCCAGAAGAACACAGGTAAAGTGTTTCAGGAATTTAGAATCAGTTAACCACTGAGGAAATGTACTGTGTAAGCAGAATCTTTGGCACATTGCAGATAGTTGAGGTTGTATATCCTTTTTTAATTGTGGAGGTGGTAAGGATTGACACTGCAAAATGTTCTCTCAGTCTTAGACCACGTGACAAATGCCCAGGACTAACACACCTTCTTTACTTCCCAGGCTGTTGTCCCTGGACCGGCAGAGCATCCCCTGCAGTACAACTACACTTTTTGGTACTCCAGGAGAACCCCCGGCCGTCCCACGAGCTCACAGAGCTATGAACAGAATATCAAACAGATTGGCACCTTTGCCTCTGTGAGTTCTTGGTGAATTAATGGAGTGTGCCTTGATAGTTCATTCATGCCTGTATTGATATGATGTTTATTTACCTTCCTAGTAACCTATTTAAGATTCTGGTTTTCTTAATTGACTGACCTGAGTCTCCAGAGTCAGATTTGTTCATTCTTAGGTTTCTCACTAGATATCCATGGTTAGCATGTAGGTATCAACAAATATGAGAATTGTAGAGTTGATCAGAAGGGCATAATACAAAAGAACAGATTTGGGTTTTTTTATTTTTATTTTTATTTTTTAATTGAGACAGTCTCTTGCTCTGTCTCCCAGGCTGGAATGCAGTGGTATCATCTCAGCTCATTGCAACCTCTGCTTCCTGGGTTCAAGCAATTCTTCTGCCTCAGCCTCCCAAGTAGCTGAGATTACAGGCATGTGCTACCACGCCCAGCTAATTTTTGTATTTTTAGTAGAAACGGGGTTCCACCATGTTGGCCAGGCTGGTCTGGAACTCCTGACCTTAGGTAATCCACCCGCCTTGGCCTCCCAAAATGCTGGATTACAGGAGTGAGCCGCTGCACCTGGCCCTGTTTTTTTTTTGTTTGTTTTGTTTGCTTTTTTTTTTTTTTTTTTAAGTATATATTTATGGAGTCCTTACTAAGTTCAAAGTGTCATGGATACAGAAGTTTATAATACATGGTGTCTATCTTCATGAAGTTTGACAGTAAAGTGAAAAATTTTGAAAGTTTTGTATTTAAGAACCTCCCATTAGGGTTTTGGCTGTGTTAATGATTATGCATAAAATATCTTTTTCCTGTGTTCAGAAAGAAAATGAAATCTCTAATAATTGCTTTTGTGGGTACTGGCAGTCAGAGAGCCCAGACTGTCTCATCTCTCTCCCAGGTGACTTGGTTTGTGTACCCCAAGAATCCATCTGCAACTAACACCACTCTAGTTGAACAAAGGTTATTATGTACCCAGTGTGTGCTGTACATTCAATCTCTGGGCAGAATCAAATGTGGGGTTTGTCATTTTCTTGAAATTGGTGAAGTATTAGTCCTGTTTAAAATGCAGAAACTAGAAAAGAATACTCCAGTAGGAAATACTACAACAAACTGCTAAGGAGGAAGGACATATAATACATACTTTATTTGTATAATTTCCTTCCAACATTATGATAGCCCTATGAGGTCAGTGATATTATCCATGTTTTACAAATGAGGAAAGTAAAACTTGGGTTAAGTGTCTGATCTAAAGTCTCAAGTTATGGTGGGGCACGGTGGCTCATGCCTGTAATCCCACCACTTGGGGAGGCTGAGGTGGGAAGATTATTTGAGCCCAAGAGTTTGAGACCAGCCTAGGCAACGTGATGAGACCCTGCCTCTACAAAAAAAGTTTAAAATTAGCTGGCTTGGAGAAAACGGGAGCATTAAAAAAAAAAAAAAAGGCTGGCCATGTTGGCATGCACCTGTGGTCCCAACTACTAGGGAGGCTGAGGCAGGAGGATCAGTTGAGCCTAGGAGGTTAAGACTACAGTGAGCCATTTTTGTGCCACTGCACTCTAGCCTGGGCAACAGAGATAGATCCTGTCTAAAAAAATTTTTAAATTCTCGAGTCAGTCATAATTCACTGGATTAAGTCGAGGAGCCAGTATAATTGAAACTCAGGTACAGAAGCTTCCAGATAGCTGAACACATGGAGGTGCCTGGAGGGTGGTGCGCCTAGAGGGGACATAGAAGCTCCCTGAACCTTCCTCCATACCTTCCCCCATACCTTGCCCTACACATCTCTTCATCTGTATCCTTTGTTTATAATAAACCAGTAATGTAAGGTACCAAGACAATAACTGGGGAAAGAATCGTCTTTTCAACAAACATTGCTGAGACAACTGGATTTCCAGGTGCAGAAGAATGAATTTGCATTCCTTCCTGACACCATACACAAAAAGTAACTAAAAATGGATCATAGACCTAAATGTAAGAGCTACAATTATAAAATTCTTAGAAGAAAATATTAGTAAATCCTAATGACCTTAGGTTAGGCAAAGCCTTCTTAAGTAACACACTAAACGCACAAGCAGCAAAAGATTAAATACTTGGCTGGGTGTGGTGGCTCACGCCTGTAATCCTTGTACTTTGGGAGGCCAAGGCAGGAGGATGACTTGATCTCAAGAGTTTGAGACCAGCCTGGGCAACATAGTGAGACCCCATCTGTATAGGATTTCATCAAAATTCAAAACTTTTCTGCTTCAAAGGACGCTATCAAGAAAGTGAAAAGATAGCCTACAAAATGGGAGAAAATATTGCAAATCATATCTAATACTTGTATCTAGAATACTCTTACAACTCAGTTATAATCTGCTTAATATGAAATCAACATCATTACTATGCTGAGCTGATAAAATTTCAGCCTAAAGCAAAGATCTTGTTTAGTTCGCCAGTGCTATCTTAGAATCAGCAAACTTAGGGGTTTTGTAATAATAAACTACCTTGTGCACTGGTTCATATTTGGTTCAATAAATGCTTGTTGAATGAATTCCAGGCCCTAGTAGGCTTCTAAAAGGAATGAAGGCACAGATCCTGTCCTTGGGGAAATAAGATGTGCCCAGGAATTTCTAATACAGGGAAGACAATAAGTGATACTGTGGGAAAGGCATTTAGAGTGCTCTTGGAGTTTGGAGGAAAGAAGGAATTGATTCCAGTTTGGGGAATACTGCCTTGGAAGAGATGGGTTTAAGATTGATTTTAAAGAATTTGGCCAGGCCTGGTAGCTCATGCCTGTAATCCCAGCACTTCGGGAGGCCGAGGTGGGAGGATCGCTTGAAGCCAGGAGTTCAAAACCAGCCTGGGCAACATAGTGAGATCTTATCTCAAAAAAAGATTTTTTTGGAGTAATTATGCATACTTCTTGCATTTTTATTTCCCTCTTGTGAAAAAAAAAGCATATAAGAATTTACCCAAATTGTACAAGGAGGGTTTTTCTTTTGTTTCAGTGTATATGTTAAGGAGTGGTTTATCATCAGGACTATCTTGGGTTAAGGCTTCATCCATGCTCACTGGATGTGTGACAGTATTTAAAGTCTGTCATTTTGACTCTGTAGGTCTGAACCTGAAAAATAGAAATAAAGTCTGTCGTGTAATTCAGGTCACTAGGAAATGGCTCACAATATTAAATGCATCACAGATAAATAATTACATTATGAATCCTTTTATCAAATTGAAAGCAGTGTTTCCCAGTGATTCTTAGCCTAATCATTAATAACATTTAAAAGTTCTTGAAGTCAGAGTGACTAGGAAGGCATCATCTTGAAATGGAAAGAGCACTAGACTTGGTAATCAGAGCTCACCTATTCTGATGCTTGACCCTCTTGGTTAGAGCAACTCAGTCCTGAAACCTTTCTCAACTATAAAACAAGTTGTTGACATGATTTCTGAGGTCCTTTCGGCACCTCATATTCTGAGTCTGTGAATGCTTATTTTTTTTTGGTTTCAATTAGAACTGTCAAATCTTTTAAAGTTTAATGATATTTCTCAGGCCAGGCACAGTAGCTAATGCCTGTAGTCCCAGCACTCCGGGAGGCCAAGGAGGGAGGATCACTTGAATCCAGGACTTCAAGACCAGCCTGGCAACAGTGTTAGACTTCATCTCTACAAAAAAAAAGTAAAAAAATAGCTGGGCGTGGTGGTGCCCACTTGTGGTCCCAGCTACTCAGGAGGCTGAGGCAGGAGGATTGCTTGAGCCTGGGAAGTCGAGGCTGCAGTGAGCCATGATCACACTGCTGCACTCCAGCCTGGGTAACAGAGCAAGACCCCATCTCAAATGATGAATGAATGAATGATAGTCTCAAGCTGTTTAACTTCATCTCTCTTATGGTTTGCATATAAGATTGTGCAGTGGGGCTGGGCGCGGTGGCTCACGCCTGTAATCCCAACACTTTGGAAGGCCGAGGCAGGTGGATCACCTGAGGTCAGGAGTTCGAGACCAGCCTGGCTAACATGGTGAATGGTGAAACCCCATCTACTAAAAATACAAAAATTAGCCAGGCATGGTGGTGTGTGCCTATAGTCCCAGCTACTCGGGAGGCTGAGGCAGGAGAATTGCTTGAACCCAGAAGGCAGAGGTTGCAGTGAGCTGAGGCAAGGCTGCACCATTGCACTCCAGCCTGGACAAAAAGAGCGAAACTCCATCTCAAAAAAACAAACAAAAAAAAGATTGTGCAGTGTAGTTGTAAGATTGGGGAGACCAAACTGTTAAAGTGATTATTGACTGGGGAATGGAGATGGTTGACATACTTTGTCCTCACCAAGCCCCTTTCAGTTCCTTATTCACAATGAGCCACTAGTGGGTGTACTTGGTTCTAGTGGGTGTATGTGGTTTTATTCAACTATGTTAGGGTGGATAAAGGTTTACATTATTGCATGATTGTATTCATATGACCATTTACTATTCCAAGTCACTACATGCAGCTAAGCTTAGCAGTTGCTGAGTATAAAGCACTGCCTTGAAGCCCTATTATAGATGGCATTAGTTCTGACTTCTTTTTACCATGTAAGATGCATCACGTGTTCTTGTGCTAGAGAGGAACTAAAGGGACAGCCATTTCACGCAGTGTAAGGCTGATTTCTCCTTAGGTGCTCCCCACATCTAGAAGTATGACCTGAATCTTTGTCTACTCAATACCCATTGTCAGCTCCATAGTTGTGGTATCTTGCTGTATGTTGATTTAGAGCCTGCTCAGCAGTTTGGCAGATACCAGCTATTTCTCATCGGAATGTTCCGTGTTTTCTCTTTCCTCCTAAAGTGTGCCGCTTCACTGGCCAGTACTTACTACGTATCCTCTGTGAATAAGGAAATAATCTTTCCTATCAAGACACTAGTGAACCTGTAGTCCCAGCTACTTGGGAGGCTGAGATGGGAGGATCCCTTGACACCAGGAGTTAGAGGCTGTGATGAGCTATGATCATACTGCTGCGTAGACCCTGTCTCTTTTTTTTTTCTTTTTTTTTTAAGGGGGGGTGGTGACACTAATGAGAAAAACGGGACTACTGTGATGAATACAAATAAGCATATACTTGATGGAAAAATATAAATCTAGTTTTCTCACGGGATTGTGAAGGAGCAGCAAGGAGAAACATAATTTTTCTAGCTAAGAAGAGGGCCTTAAACCCTAGCTATGAGAAGCTAAGTCCTGTATGATTTTGGATTGGCCTGGACTTAGCAACAGCACCATGATGTAGAGTGGTATGTGTGGTACATGTGGTTGATTCTATCACTTATGCTTAGTAACTAAACAGGTCTAAGAGGTATTTCATTCAGCAAATGCTATATTTGCCAGTTAAACAATCTTTCATCGGTAAGTGATTTGGTTCTAAAAAATGCATTCAGGCTGAGGCTGTGTGACACTTACATACCTCAAGGCTAAAGAGTTTCCATTGTGCAAAAACCTGGTCCTCTTACTGCACGTGATGACTACCCTGCAGCTTGAGTGGAAGAGTGCGTATTAACATGGTTTCACCAACTAAAGCTCCTGGTGAGGCTTGCATTTCTCACCAAAGATTTTATTCTTGAATTGCCAATGTTACATTTTTTATTTTGTCAAACTAGATGGTATGTTTTTCCTCTAATATGTCTTCCCTCACAACGCCACACATGAAAATGAGTCCTCTGAAAAGGGCAGCCTGTAGTATAGTGTCTTCCATGCTTATGTTCTTAACTAAATCTCAACCTTGGGATGCATTCAAAGAAAAGTAAAAGACACATCTTTTTTACTCTGGGGTCTTCTCTCTGCAGGTGGAGCAGTTCTGGAGGTTTTATAGCCACATGGTACGTCCTGGGGACCTGACAGGCCACAGTGACTTCCATCTCTTCAAAGAAGGAATTAAACCCATGTGGGAGGTAAGGACTAATGGCTTCTGACTGCTTTTTTGAGCAAGTTTGGGTTTTTTTGTTTTGTCTCTTAGCCCTGCCAAGGTTAAAAGTATTTTATTTTATTTTATTTTATTTTATTTGAGACGGAGTGTCGCTCTGTCACCCAGGCTGAGCGCAGTGGTGCAATCTCGGCTCACTGCAAGCTCCGCCTCCCGGGTTCACACCATTCTCTTGCCTCAGCCTCCCTAGTAGCTGGGACTACAGGCGCCCACCACCGCGCCTGGCTAATTTTTTGTGTTTTTTAGTAGAGACGGAGTTTCACCGTGTTAGCCAGGATGGTCTCGATCTCCTGACCTCGTGATCCGCCCGCCTTGGACTCCCAAAGTGCTGGGATTACAGGCGTGAGCCACCGTGCCCGGCTGGTTAAAAGTGTTTTAAAGTCTCTCAAAACTGCATCACTCTCCAGTATATCCTTGGAACCCGAGCCTCTAGAGAAATGCACTGATGCCATTTTTTGTCTGTGTGGGTTGGTGCTGGGTGTTTTTTAAAGACTGTTTTATGACTAAAATGGTATTAGAACATTAAAGGATTTTTGTTTTCAGTTACCTTTATCCTTATAGAACTTGTTTGTGCGTGTGTGTAATATTTTTACATAGTACACATATGATTAAAGTGGGTAAGAAAATAAGTTTAAAGGCAGGAACTGGAGACCTAGAACTGTTTGCAGAGCCAGTATTCGGCTGCGCCCTGGTGTAGTGCATCTTCTATTCTGATGCCATGGCATTTTTCGAGAAGACAAATGTGGTCACATCCACGCCACCCATCTTACACAGCTCCTCATTGCTCACATGATCTTGCACCTCATTTACCTTTCAAGCCTCATCTCCCATCATCTCTGAATCTTCCCTTCCCTGCAGGTGGACCCTCCTGTCAGTTTATGCACAGACATGTTCTTCCCAGTGCCCGCAGTGCCCTTCAGCTGCTTTTCCTGACTCACTCCTGTTGACCTTAAGACCCACTTCTTGGCAGGGCGTGGTGGCCCATGCCTGTAATCCCAGCACTTTGGGAGGTCGAGGTGGACAGATCACCTGAGGTCAGGAGTTTGAGGCCAGCCTGGCCAACATGGTGAAACCCCGTCTCTACTAAAAATACAAAAATTAGCCAGGTGTGGTGGCACGCGCCTGTAATCCCAGCTACTTGGGAGGCTGAGACAGGAGAATCACTTGAACCCAGGAGGTGGAGGTTGCACTGAGCCAAGATTGTGCCACTGCACTCCAGCCTGGGTGACAGAGCGAGACTCCATCTCAAAAAAAGAAAAGAAAAAAAAAAGACCCACTTCTTGACCGTTTCCAACTATCTTGTTCTTCCTTAACATAGTGTGCATATCTGTTAACAGCAGCACTTATAATTACAGTATCATTGCTATAATTAATATCCTTGGCTGTCTCTTCTACTGGACTGGATCTGAGTAGAGACTGGGGCTTCAGCCAGGCGCAGTGGCTCACTCCTGTAATCCCAGCACTTTGGGAGTCCGAGGTGGACAGATCACGAGGTCAAGGGTTCGAGACCAGCCTGGCCAATATGGTGAAACCCTGTCTCTACTAAAAATACAATAATTAGCCGGGTGTGGTGGCATGTGCCTGTAGTCCCAGCTACCCAGGAGGCAAAGACAGGAGAATCGCTTGAACCCGAGAGGCAGAAGTGGCAGTGAGCCGATATCGCACCACTGCACTCCAGACTGGGTGACAGCGGGAGACTCCATCGCAAAAAAGAAAAAAAAAAAACTAGATTGGGGCTTCATGTCTGTGTACTTGGTATGTAGTGACAGTCAGTACTTTTTTTTGTCGTTGTTGTTGTTTTGTTTTGTTTTTTGAGACGGAGTCTTGCTGTGTTTCCCAGGCTGGAGTGCAGTGGCACGATCTCGGCTCCCTGCAAGCTCTGCCTCCGGAGTTCACGCCATTCTCCCGCCTCAGCCTCCCGAGTAGCTGGGACTACAGGCGCCCACCACCATGCCTGGCTAATTTTGTTTTTGTATTTTTAGTAGAGACACGGTTTTACCGTGTCAGCCAGGATGGTCTCGATCTCCTCACCTCGTGATTCTCCCACCTCAGCCTTCCAAAGTGTTGGGATTACAGGCATGAGCCACTGCGCCCAGCAGACATTCAGTACTTTTAGCAAGTAAAGGGATGATCTGTGCTTGAAATATGACATCATTTCGTTTTGATTCCTAAAGTATTTCCAGTAAAGGGGATTATTTTTAAAAGGTCTGTTTAGCCATTTTAATAAATGGCTTATGCCAAGGATCCCAGCCTTGTTTTTCTTTTTTTCCCCATTTCTTCTCTCCCTAGTCCTACCATCAGTTTTTCTATAGAGTTGAATAATTGGAAAGTGATACGACTTCTTAGTGTTTAAGAGATTCTTGGCTTTTTACTGCCTTCATACAAAAAGAGAGCTGTGAAACCATATTTTAACTTCAGTGCTTTCTGTCTTTTTACAGGATGATGCAAATAAAAATGGTGGCAAGTGGATTATTCGGCTGCGGAAGGGCTTGGCCTCCCGTTGCTGGGAGAATCTCATTTTGGCCATGCTGGGGGAGCAGTTCATGGTTGGGGAGGAGATCTGTGGGGCTGTGGTGTCTGTCCGCTTTCAGGTAAGCCACCCATAAGCCAGGCTGGTTTCTTGTGTTGCCTTTGCTCTCCTCGATGCCCCTGATTTGCTTTGATGATTCCTTCTGTTCCTCTGGTAGGAGGACATTATTTCAATATGGAATAAGACTGCCAGTGACCAAGCAACCACAGCCCGAATCCGGGACACACTTCGGCGAGTGCTTAACCTACCTCCCAACACCATTATGGAATACAAAACTCACACCGACAGCATCAAGTACGTGTTGGGGGGTTATGGGAGGACGTGTCCCTAAGCTTAGTATAAGTAGATCTGTAGTTGGGCCCAGAGGAATATGGCCGGACAGGAGACTTACTTGTGGAGAAGGGACAGACCAGGCCTTCCCTCTAGGGCTTCTGGCTACTTGCTGCAGTTCTTTGTCAGCGAGGCTCCCTGCCACCTATACTACCAGGTGCTTTGTAGCAGAGAGAGCCCATCTGCAGAAACCCAGTTGTACTACCTGGGCTTGCTTAATTTCTACAGGCTGTCTTGTCTTTCATATGCTAACCACTATCTTAAAATGAAAGACAAGTGCTTTTCTTTTTCTTGCTGTTTTTTAAGATAATTTCACCCTGCCCACCCTCACCCCACTTCTGCATGTCTTTTTAACTTGTTAGCTTCAGTCTGTTTTCTTTGTCCTGGGATACTGACTACTTATCAGGAATGACTCCATTTCCTTGTGTATAGAGCTGACTCTTAGAAGAAGGGGGATAGTGTGTGTGAGAGAGAGCAGAATCAAAGGGAAGCATGAAGGCCACAGGGAAAATAAGCTTTGCAATCTCCCTAGGACTCAGGGAAATAGAGCTCTCTGTCCACAGTGAGAATCACTGTTAGGCTTGCTCCTCAGTGATTGAGTGTCAGAAGTAAGCTCAGGCTATTGTGAAAAAGTGTGGGGAGTGGCTGTCAGATTGTCTCAAAGCTGGAGGGAGAGCTAGCCAGCTAAGAGTTAGGACTCTTAGGTTTAGTTCTCTCATATGGCCCCATACCAATATGTGCCTTTGACAAGTGTCTTTGCAACTTTGCTTCAGTTTCTCCATCTGTAAAGTGGGAGACAGTACTTTATCTAACAAGGCTATTGTGAGGCTGATTTAATCTTTAACTGAGGGTCTTCAGATGGAGAATGCTTTTACGGGGCCAAGTAGTAGTATTGCTATCATCATCATCATCATTAGTAAGAATATCATCATGTTGTTATTATTGAAGGCTAGTAGTGAGCCCAGCAATTATGTTCAGCAGACAGACCATTTGGGAATCTCTTTCCCATGCATTCATAGATAATGTTGAGTGGAGTTGGCTTAAACCAGCTAAGTGCCAGTTTTTAAGTGGGAACACTGCTATGGGAGTTGGTCCATGATCAAACGGCTGGCATGACTCATCATAGTCACCAACAGTTATTAGCCAGCCATGGCCGTGGTTGCTTGCCTTAGCAGTCCTGTGTTAGCATTGTTTTACTCTAGGCACATTTTTCTTATTCTCTATTCTGGGATAGAAGTAGTTTCTGACTTCTAGCCACGTTCAGTCCAGGCTGGAGAGATCTACACCTGTTTCTAGGATTCTTGTTTTCAAGGTTTCTGAATATCCCCTACTCCCACTTACCCCCAAAATAAGCTTTTTACCTGGATAGGAGAGGGAAAGAGGTATTTTTCATCAATTCTCCCCTTCTCTGCTCTTCTCCCTTTCTAATACCATAAGGCAGTTCTTCGTGACTTTTACAGAAACATATGTACACGTCATTACAGAGTTTAGGAGAGCCTGTGAGCTTTTTGCCTTAGTCTGCTAGAAAGACTGGCCTGCTGCTCTCTGCTTTATCCAGAGGTCTGCCTCTGGGACTTCAGCCCTGTAGCTGTAGAGACCAGAAGACCAACCCTCTTTGAGACCCAGATGCTACTTTCCCTTGCGCCCCCCTCTCTTTCCTCTCCCAATGAGCCAACCTTTTGCACTTCCACTAGAATGCCAGGCAGGCTGGGCCCCCAAAGGCTCCTTTTTCAAAACCTCTGGAAGCCGCGGTTGAATGTGCCATGACCCTCTCCCTCTCTGGATGGCACCATCATTGAAGCTGGCGTCATCGGAGTCTCTTGTTCTGTTGGCGTGCTACCTGGAAGATCCTTCTGTCCTGGACAAGAGGAATTGGAAGAGCATTTTATGTTTTAAGAACAGGCTGACACGCAGCAGCTACAACAACAGCTGAGATCACTTAATAAATGGTGCTAAACTAGCTTGTCTCATGCTCTTGCTCTTTATGGTGCATCAAAGATGTGGCCTTTCGGACTGACTGTCACCATATTAAGGGATGGCACAGACTTTTCCATGGAGGGCCATCCGGGGAATGCAGCCTCATTTCCATAAGCCCATTGTGTAGTGTCATGTGGTGTTTTGTTCCAGGACTGCTGAGGCCTGACATAATAAGGTGACATCTAGCTTAGAAAATAAGACCCCATTTTCTGGTACTTAAATTTGAGTTCCCATCTAGTCACGCCGATGACCAGAACAGAGTGATTTCTGATATAGAATTCAGCTTGAAAGTCTGTTCAGGTTGGAAAGGGGGATCCTTGGCCTTTGCTTCGCTGACTTCCATTCGCCTTTACTTCAAAGAAATCTCTTGCTTGGAGGTAAATCCCTGCTTCTGTCTGTGTGGCTGTGTGTATATAGCTTCCTTGCTTTGTGCTAATGGGGTTTTCTCGCTGGTGCCAAAGCTGCCCAAGCCACAGCTCTTTTCCAGCCTTCTCCCTTCTGCTTTCCCTTTAGAGCCAGGTCATCTTCCTCTTTGAGTCAGCCCTGCTTGCAAGATCTCAGGGTTACAGCCCTTCCCTTTCTCCTGGGCCCGGTGTTACTGCACATCAGGATCTGGGGTAGGGGTAACGTCTTCATCCCGTGTGAGTTTGCTCTGTAGGATATCTGACCGTAGCACGTACGGACCCCTTGTGTGCTTTGTGGCTTTGGCTTGTATGTGCTGCAGCTTGGCCTTTAGGCCCCTAACCTGCATGTAGAGTTTCAGCAAGCCTCATGCTACTTTAGGTTTTCTTAGGAGCTACCACCAAAAACATAATAAACAATCATTTTTTTGCAAACACTGGGTCAGTCTGCCTGAGAGGATCTGTGAAAGTGTCTGTGGACTTAAGGTTGAGTTTTCCAGAGTGGCTGTTCCACTTTGGCAGTGATACCCTGTGCTTGTACCTCTGATCTCCATGTGGCCCAAGATCCTGCATAACACCTATTAGGATTAGCACTGTGGGCTCAGTATTCTAGGGGTGTTTGTGTCATTGCATCTTTGTTTATTACATATCCAAAATTGGTTGAAGTACCTATAAAATGAGAGATTTGCTGGAATATGGAAAGGCCCATTCTCTACGTTTTTAGTATTTGTCAAAGAATTACCTTCTCTGGCCCTTTCCCTCTTGCCTTCAAAAATTGTTACATACATTAACTTTAATTTCAGCTGTGTTGTAACTGCTCCAGGGGATAGGCTTGATGTCACCTCCCAGAGTAAGACTTGATTAGAAGCACCAAACTGACCTTGAGACCCTTCTGATCCTTGTCAATATGAACAAGTCAGAACTATTTCTGCTTTCTTCTATTCCTTGTGGCTCTTCCATGGATATGGCTTTGTTTGAGCCAAGGAACAGCTGCTACTGAGACTTAAGAATTCCAAGGAGGCCGGGCGAGGTGGCTCACGCCTGTAATCCTAGCACTTTGGGAGCTCGAGGTGGGCAGATCACAAGGTCAGGAGACCAGCCTGGCCAACATGGTGAAACCCCATCTCTACCAAAAATACAAAATTAGCCGGGCATAGTGGCAGGTGCCTGTAATCTCAGCTACTCGGGGAGGCTGAGGCAGGAGAATTGCTTGAACCCAGGAGGTAGAGGTTGCAGGGAGCTGAGATTGCACCACTGCACTCCAGCCTGAGCAACAAGAGCAAAACTCCATCTCAAAAAACAAAGAATTCCAAGGAAAATGAAGGAAGAAGGAACCAACATTGTTTTCCTCCGAGTACTCTGGAGATAGGACTGCTGGTGGTGAGGGGAGTTTTTTAAGAGTAGCTTAGATTTTTCAGTCAGGTGTTCCTGATTCCTGCTTGCTATTTTTGGCCCAGTTCCCAATGTCCTTCTTCAACCATTGGGTTTTTCCAGCCTTTCCCCAGTCACACTGCTTGTGGCCTTTTCCTGCTGTTCCCCTCAGTGTGCTACAAGGCACTGCCTGCCGCACAGAGCAGGCGGGTGATGAGCTGCTGTGCTGCAGAGGGCTCCTGCTCTTGTTTATTGCTGACAGTTCATTCACCCCTAAGACGTGGACAACTTGTTAAACTGAGTTCTTGCTCAGGTCATAGCTCCTTTTAATGAGGCCAACTTGTAGTCGAGTTTTCATAGATGTGGGTTCCCCATATTCTCTGCTTTGAGGAGAAATCTCATAATACATTCAGAATCGTGGGGCTACCAGGATAAAACTGGGCTTGGAGCCATATGAAACAGCAATGTCTTTTGTGAAGAAACTCCTCTTTGGATTAGTCCCACTGATTCCTTTTGCGCATCTAGCCTGGAATGGAAAAGGAAAACAGGCCAAATTCCCATAGTGGGCTACAGCACTGGGAAGGACTGGCCCGGCTTCTCTGCAGGACTGGAGGGTGGGTGATTCTCTTTATTCCTTTATCTTAGAGAAGAGACAGGTCAAATTGTGGAGGCTTTCCCACATCTAGATATCATTGTATTTCAACACTGAACTTTTATAGGCAAGGACCAACCCATTCCCTTCTCCTGGCATGGCTAAATCATAGTCCAGTAGCACCAGGTTACCCCAGCTTAATTGCTGGCCTGGCTTTGCATCTGTGATATGTACCACCGAACTGGTAGTCAAAGCGAAGAGAGCCCAGATTAGCAGGAGGCTGAGCCCCTCCCTAAGTATAGAGAGCCAGTGAGTGCAAGGCTATGAACCTTGCAGCCTTTGGGTAGAGGTAGGGGGAAGTGTAGAATTGCACAGGATTTGCTTTCTGGTACGTGCGATGGGCCAAGAGTGGTCTTAAAAGAGCTCTTTGTTCCTCTGTCTTTTGAATCTGTTCAGAATTCCTTGTTGCCTATATTAATCTCTGATTAATTTTTTCTGTTTTTAGAAACTCCAGTCATGACACTTCTTACATTTAACTTGTTCTTTCTTTACCTTTAAAAGAAGGAAGTTTTAATATTACCCAGTATGCCCGGAATGCCAGATGGAAAATAGCTAGACTATTCACACCTAGTTTTAGGTGGTAGATTTGCCTCTTGGCCGAGCTGTGGGCCTATGAGAATAAGAGTGATTATACCAAAGATTATGGCCCACTATTTTATTTCCACTGAATCCATGTGAAGAAATTTCTTTTTTTGTTTTGTTTTGTTTTGTTTTTCTGAGATGGAGTCTCACTCTGTCACCCAGGCTGGAGTGCAGTGGCGTGATCTCTGCTCACTGCAACCTCTGCCTCCTGGGTTCAAGCGATTCTCTTGCCTCAGCCTCCCGAGTAGCTGGGATTACAGGTGCCCGCCACCATGCTTGGCTAAATTTTTGTATTTTTAGTAGAGACGGGGTTTCACCATGTTTGCCAGGCTGGTCTCGAACTCCTGAACTCAGGTGATCCGCCTGCCTCAGCCTCCCGAAGTGATTACAGGCGTGAGCCATGGTGCCCGGCTGTGAGGAAATTTCTTAACCCGGGTTCTTCATGTTGAGCTTTAACATATAGTGAAGATACTAATGAAGAAACTGGGAGGGGATGTAATACTGGAATGGAGTAGGAGGGAGCTGTGAAGTCCGTATTTCTTCAGGTTCTTGACAGAGAGAACTGCTCGGTGTAGGCTAGTGTAAGGATGGCCCTTCCTGGAAATAAAAGGATAAATGACATGAAGCTTCAACACAGCCATGTAATTTCTTGTTGACACCTAAGTGGTTTAAAAAGGAATTTAAATCTCAGCATTACAGTGAGGGGTTTCCCTGGGTCATTGCCAAAGCATTGGACTTTGCTTTGCCCTTGTCTTCATTTGGAGTAAAGAGTCAAATTGCCTTCTGATGTCACTCAGGGATTCACAAAGTACATCACATCACCATCTTTCCAGAAAGAGCTCTGAAACAGGTGTCTTGGTGTGGACACTGAGTTTGGGAATTGACAAAGACTGGCACACTTGTTTGGCGTTCTTACATTTTTCCTTAATTTAATTAGCACATACACTAGGAGCTTTGGTAATAATTCTCTGAAGAAGCCATGAACTGCAGGTCTACCTCCTCTAAGAGGTAAATGGTTAACTTATAAATGTAGTGTATTGTCACCCTGGGTACTGTGTCACCAAATTAAACCAAGAATGGAGTAACAATAATGAGGAACTTCAGACTTAGAAGCACCATATTTTATATATAATTCCCAAGGAACTCCTCATTTTGGGGCTGAAAAGTGGCTAGGGCTTAGGTAGGAAATCAGCTCCCCTGAGAAAACTTGAGTTTGAGCCTCCAGAAGCATAGGGGGTCTGATTTTCTCCTGTGACTAGTCCAGCAGTCACCAGGAGTCTTTTCTCTGTAAGCGAAAGGCCACGTACCCCTTCTGTCACATTTCTTATCCCTTCCCAACCCTAATTTCATAGTTAAGCTAGTCAGCATGAAAATTGTAATGGGCATTGTTCCCTGGAAATTTTGAACTGCCGTGACTTTAAATTTTCAGATGGTAGTTACATAAGCACTTAAGAAACAGGTGGAACTTGACACATTGAAGGTCTGAGTGTAGAAGGGTTAGAAGGTCGGAAATATGAAAGCAGAGAAAGTGTATACTTTCCTTCTTGCATCTTTAGACATCATAATGCTGTTGGGAACTAGCCTTTACCCTCAGTGAGGCCTGATGAAGAAAAATTGTTTCTACCACCTGTGCACACATAGCCAAGGCAGAAAGTACAGGGAGTGCCACTGTAAATTGGAAGTGTTTTTGGTGACAGTTGAGCATTAGCTCTGACCTTACTGGCCTCCCCTGGAGCCTTGTTGAAGGAACACTGGTGCAAATCCTTGAGGGAACAGGGGCAGACTTCTCAAGTGAAGCAAGCAGAAGTGCCCGCTGGCCCTGAAAGGGTAGGCTGCTCTGCTCCTCGGAAAGGAAAGTCCAGTGGGACCTCGCTGCTCTGCTCCCAGGTACCTGTGGCTCCACTCGGCTTGGAGGGCATCTGAAGGGGGATGTGGGGTTATTGTGTCTGCTCTCTGTGTTCAAAAGCTTTTGATCTGAATGTGCTATTGTGTTTTTTGTCTCTGGTTTGCCAGGGCCTGGGAGGAGTTTCATGGCCTGGTGAACAGCAGCGGCCGCTGATCGGACGCTCCCCCTCTGTCTCTCACACTCAGGGTAGGGCCTTGTCTATCTTCTCTGTAACCCTGTGACATACCTCTCATCCATAGGACCCCTCTTCCCATTTACCCCCAAACTTGCCTCTGCCAACATTGAGCCTCAGAGAAAAATATAAGTCCCAAACCACTGGATTCTCATCCTCCCTGGGTCCCATGTCTCCTGGTGAACCCCTGAGCAGGCTACTTCACCTTATTATGCCCCTATTTTCTCATCTGGAAAATGAGGCTCCATGGATGAACAGGTCTCTGAGATCTCTTTTGATGCTAACATTTCATGATGGTAAATGTGCCACAGATGCTTTTTCTTTTTGCTCAAATGTGGCCATTTTTAAGCCATCTGGCAATGTCCTGTGAGTAAAAGGGCAGTTCCACAGGCCCCAACATGAGTTACATGAGAGGTATGTCTCCTGTTTGCTGGTGTCATGTGTCAGTTGTGAGGAAACAGTAATATAAATTCAGCGTTTCAGCAATGTCAGTAACGGGGCTGATTTCAGGACTGTGTGAGTAGCAGTTGTTCCAAGCTGTACTTTCACTAGACCAGCACAACTGTACTAGTAGGGAGAGGCACTGAGGTACAAAGACTGGGCCAACTAAAGCATTGACTTTGGGAATATTTGTATTTCAGTTAAGAGAGTATCAAGTCCATGTTTGTCTCTGTAGCAGAGGGAGCTGGGTAAATTTATTCTGAATGAGAGGAATGGATGAAAGGCCAATATCTGCATGTGCTAGAGATGACAGCCTTTTCCTGGACATCAAACTACCCCTGCCACTAACATCCCTAAGAAATAGAGTAGTTCTAAAATTGGAACAGAACATGTCAACTGTAGTAGCTACCTCAAAATTCTCCCTTCCCTCGAAGGAGACAAGCGTTTTCCAGAAAAGGAGACCTGCATCCCTTCCGTGGGCTAGAAGAGACAAGATGACACTCTGAGGGACAGCAGCAGGTGGCCAGGGGCCTGAGACATGGGCTAGAAGAGACAAGATGACACTCTGAGGGACAGCAGCAGGTGGCCAGGGCCTGAGAGCTCAGGGGTGTAGGTATGATATACAGATAAAACACAGTTGCAGAGTTCCTGCACACACAAGTGATGCCACCCGTACCTTTTTTGTTTTGATAGTTTGATTTCTTTATTATAAATTCAGTCTTCTGGTGGCTTAAAATTTAAAATGATTCTCTTTAAGATATAGTCAACATTAGTGCCTGGTATCATGGCACACGCCTATTGTCCCAGCTACTTGGAGGCTGTGGTGGGAGGATCACTTGAGCCCAGGAGTTCAAGGCCAGCCTGGGCAATATAGTAAGGCCCTTGTTTCTAAATATATGTCTGTGTATGTGTGCATATATATAAGTGTCTGTATATATAGTCAACATAGAATTCCAGGAGTGCTGCTAGTATACACAAAGAGGGAGGAAAAAGGTACTAGCTTTAATAGTAGATAAATCATTGATTTTTAGGCTAAAAAATAGTAAATATTTGAAATAAGATATTAAGTTAAATTTTCAGAAGCCAGGTGCTATAATGGAGCTGTTTTAAAAATACTACCATATTTAATTATTTCTAAGATTTTTTTGGCTTTTAATATTTTTTTTCAATCCTGTTCCTTCTGTAAGCCTTTCAATATTCTTAAAATTGGGGTGCTTTGCTGGGCACAATGGCTCACGCCTGTAATCCGAGCACTTTGGGAGGCCAAGGCGGGCAGATCACGAGGTCAAGAGATCGAGACCATCCTGGCCAACATGGTGAAACCCCGTCTCTACTAAAAATACAAAAATTAGCTGGGCATGGTGGCACACACCTGTTGTCCCAGCTACTTGGGAGGCTGAGGCAGGAGAATCGCTTGAACTCAGGAGGCGGAGGTTGCAGTGAGCCAAGATCATGCCACTGTACTCCAGCCTGGCAACAGAGCGAGACTCCATCTCAAAAAAAAAAAAATTGGGGATGCTTACAGTGAATGTGATTTAAAAAGGTTTTGTCATAGTTTAATGGGCAGTGTTTACTTCTTAAAATACATAAAATGATGTACCTTTAAAAATTGATGGCATCTGAGGTTCAGTGAAAAGTCTTTAAAATGAAAGCGGAATAGTCAGAATGGAAGAAAATTCAAAATAACTCCCACCCCTCTTGGCAGATTTAATCCCCTAGGAAAAATATCTTTGAATTGCCGTAAAAAGTCATATATTTGCATAATTGCCATTTTGTGGTCTCTTTGTGGCCCCCGTGTCTTTTTTATACAGTGTGGGAGGCAGACGAAGAGAACACTCGTGGTTCAGGTATTTTCCTTAAAGCACAGGCTTGGAAGTCCGTGAGGAGTGTTTGAATTTAAACCAAAAATTATTCTGAAAGTAGGGGGGAAAAATGAATTTACACAGCAACAACAAAAAATCCACTCACTTCATTGTCTTAATAGACTTGAAGAGGACTTCATGTCGCATTTCTGTTGATTTAACCTCGCTGTAAGTGAAAGAGATGTTCGAGAAGATATGCATCCCTAGCTTACGTTTGTTGGGTCTGCCATTTTAGAGGCCCCTTAACATTTTAGCCCTCTCTCCCTTTTCTTTTTCCTCCAAATAGATCGTGATCTATAAAGAAATTTGGCAGAGAAACTGCTATTTAAATAATTCTTCATGAATCACAAATATTTTTCCTCAATTTATCTGCTATTTTATGTCATTACCTGTGACTGTTAGTATTTTAGGACAATTTCATTTGACTCCTGTTGCAAGTAAGTGTTGCCCTTTTAACTATGACTTCAGTAAAACTCTCAGTGAGCTGATAGGAAAGGATTCTGATTACTTAGCTGTCTAGGCCGGTATACACAGAGCAGTGAGTCTATATTGTTGGGAAATGAAGTTGGAATAAAATAAAGTTGAAGACGAGAGACTGGAATTTGACTCACTGAAACTAGAAAGAGTTTGCAGCTTTACTGAATATGCAGGGAGAGAAGAGGAAGCCAGAACTGGCCTGGGGTGGACAGCTAATGGCCAAAGAATGTTCTCCTGAAGACTATGTGCACTTAGGTCTACGGGACCCCTCAGAGCCAATCTTCAGAGCAGAGACATAGGTAGCCTTCCTCCTTGGATGACTCCCAGCTTTCACTTGAGAACCCAGAATCACTCAGGTGCCTTTGCCAGGCACCAGCACAGTGGCAGTTAACTCCAAGAGAGGGGAGGACATTCTGAATGACCACTTTGCCCCCCGTCATCCATTTTCAGGAGTTAATCTCTGCCGTAGTTCATTGTTTTCAGAGTTGGAACTTGTCCATTTCTCTAAAAGTACTAAAAGATGACCATTTTAAGGTAGAGCAGATTGGAAAGCTGTTTCAGAGTATTTGGACAACCATTTTCCCCAAGATACCTGGGAATGTGAAGTTGGAAGCCAGTCTGAATGGGGCTCTCGGATATTTCTGAGACATCATCAGGACAAAGGAACATCCGGTAGAGAAAGAATTCTTTTTTTTCTTCCAGCATTGTGGGACTGTCAGCTTCTGTGTCCTCTTTGGTGTCCTAAGCATAGCCCATGTGCTGTCACAGTTTTGCCAGATTGTTAGAGGGCTAGCTTTCAGGAACTCACTGTGGATTTGCTAAATTTTAGTTTGCTTTTAAAAGAACAGAAGCACATTGTTTTTTAAGGGGTCGCCTGTGGCCTCTGCCCCTTCCTTTCTACATTCTCCGTTTCTCTGCCTCCTAATCTCTCTGCGCTGAGCCTAGGGTGAGGGATGTGATGGAGTATCACTTCCCAGCTGGCTTGAGGTGAACACATTCCTCAGACCAAATTTGGCATCAAGCTGTTCTCAACCCACTTTTTTAAAGAAGGCTGGACCAAAGCCATAGGGCATCACTGCCACCAGCCTGTGTTAGTCTGTCACTGTCAGGAGCAGGCCACCCCCATTTGCTGTTCTGTTTTCCTCTTAAATCAAACTGGAAAAACTCAGCTGGATTCTCCTGGCTTTTCCTTTACTCTTCTCCTCCCCCTTTTCACTTTGCAAGTGGACCTTAGAATATGATTTCTTAGGTTTTCTGACTATAAAGTGGTCTATATTAACAAAAATATTAAGTATCTGAATGAGGCTGGGCACGGTGGCTCACGCCTGTAATCCCAGCACTTTGGGAGGCTGAGGCAGGCGGATCATGAGGTCAAGAGATCGAGACCATCCTGGCCAACATGGTGAAACCCTGTCTCTACTAAAAATACAAAAATTAGCTGGGCGTGGTGGCGCACACCTGTAGTTCCAGCTACTTGGGAGGCTGAGGCAGGAGAATCGCTTGAACCCAGGAGGTGGAGGATGCAGTGAGCTGAGATTGTGCCACTGCACTACAACCTGGTGACACTCCATCTCAAAAAAAAAAAAAAAAAAAATCTGAATGAGAAAGTGTTTTTAGAGCTCTCCAGTTTATCTGCTACAGAGAAAGAATTTATTTCTGGCCCACCTAGTATAATAGAGAAATTCTTCCAAAAGATAAGATGACCTGCTTATGGTAATGATTACCCTGAAAATCCTTTTTCCATCACTAAACAGCTGAAAGAGTTGGGGCCAGACACTTGCCTGCCATCTCCTTTACTCCAAGACAGATAATTGCCCAAGTCAGCAAATTCTCTGCTCCTACCTTCCCATATCCCTGCCTTTCTAGTTTCTTTTAATAAGAAGAGCAGAATCCCTCCTGATAGACTTGTGGTGTCCAATGATTAGATGGGCATAGAGGTGCCTGTAAAAGGGAAGAAATGGAACAGAGCCATCTGTTCCTGTGAAATCACTTTCTTTAGTATTAAGTGTAGGTACAAAAAAAGTGTCTTTTGTAATGCATCTCTGTAACACAGCATATTTTCCCTAAGAGAACTCAGAAATAACACACACACACCAGTTATGCTTGCTTTTCTCTGTGTTATGATCAGATATGTTCCTTATCCTTTGCTAGCTACTTGTGGCATCTCAGAGGGGTCTATCCTTTTGAAAAGAATTTTTAAAAAATACCATTAGCCTTTTAAAAAGATGACCACCCTATTAACTTTGTTTTCAACCTTCAGCTCTTTAGTTGAAGATAGTTGAAGTGCTAAGTAGCCATTGATAAATGAACCACATGGTCATGCATGCCAGCTATAAAATACCAGTGGACTTTTGAGATAACATCAGTTTATTCCCAGCCTGAGTTCACCTATACCAGCTCCAGTTTTTCTTCTCAGTTCTTGTCTGCAGTCATTCTCTTTGTGTAGTCGGGGGCTGTTGGTCACTGTCAGCTGACTGCCGTCATGGAGGAGGATCTGTTAGCCAGTAACAGAAAGAAACTGCTGTTTGGCTGGGCTGAGCATATTCTTTCCTTAGCACATATTTACTCTGAACCAATTGCCATATGTCCCACTAATTATAACAATTTTAAGATAGGTCAGGCTGAGCTTGTAATCCCAGCATTTTGGGAGACCATGACAGGAGGGTCACTTGAGCTCAAGAGTTCAAGACCAGCCTGGGCAACATAGTGAGATACTAGGTCAGTTAAAGCCAGAGCTTCTAGAATGTCCCTTTAAAATCAAAGAGAAATAATGACTCCAGAATCCAGGTAAAATTTTCTGACAAAAGCACTGGGCAAGGGCAGCAACCTTAAAGTCCCTGCCAGCCTGAAATGTTGAGACTCAGATGGTGACAGGACCTGCTAAGATGTCATTAGATTTCTAGGGTGGGACAGGAAAAGTCACTAGTGGCTGGTCAAGCCTGTCTGCATCCAATAAAAGGCAACTAAGAGGACACATATTGGGATCCCCCACATACATACCACACACACACACACACACACACACACACACACTTTCAAGAATTAGAGCCATGTTTCTAAAGTAAAGTGAAAGGTACCCAGATTTTACTTCCTGGAATATCCTTTCCTTCTGTAAGCAGCTCTAAGTTTTAAACTGAGGATTCTTATTTGGTTAGTTGGTTGGTTGGTTTTTTGTTCATATAAGACCAGGTGAATCATACAATGTTTTCAAAAGTGTGTGTTAGATAAAAAGAAAGGTGGGGAGAGAGAGAGAACATCTCCTTCTCAGGCTTCCTCCATCTGCCCAGTTTCTAGTGTGCCCCTTCCACCTCCACTGCCCCATGTAACCACTGTTGTTGATTTCCTGTGTAGCCTTGCAAAGTTTCATAATGTATATATGAGCAAATACGAACCTATAACCTTGTTTCCCTACCCCCATTTACACAGAAGGTAGTATACCGTGTGTACACACTACACCTTAAGCTATCAGTTTATATGGGAACCCTTTCCACAGCAGTAGAGAGCTTCCTTGTTTTATTTACGAATGTGCCCTAGCATTAATATTTAACCAGTCCTCTCTTGATCGGCATTTGAACTGTTTCTAATCTTTTGCTGTTGCAAAAAATTGACTGGAAGTTTTGCAAGGGACTTGGGAGGTGGGTTGCCGTTTTGGCATTAGATTGGCAAGTGAAGAAGGCCCCGGGATATGTCATGGAGACCCCGAGGGCTGATGAGTCAGCGTCCCCCTGTATATGTGTGCTTCTGTATAGATGATCCTTGTATTGAACACTCTATTTTCTCCCATTTTTTTCTTTCAGGGACAATTCAAGCTTTCGAAATACAAAAATCACATTGTGAGAGTACACAAGCTGGCAATAATCCTTTTCTGTATGTGTGTGTTTGTCCGAAATGGATGGGAGGCCTCCAGCCAGTCCTTCCATTGCTCACTGAAGGGACGTCCCTGAGCCGTGCGCTCTCCTTTTGCACTCATTCCTGGAGGACGGATTCCGCTAGACACCCTCCAGCATCGCTGACTTTATAAAGCGGAAAAACGGAAAACGTGACTTTGTAATAGACAAACATTGTTTTTTAATGGGGTTCCATGGGGGGGCATTCAGCCTTTCTGTTTGCTGTGTGCTGTCCAGATGCCTCTTGGGCGTCCTGTTGTTCTCTTCCCGTGTTGTACGAAGGGTGCCGTGGCCACGTGTACATGCCAGAGCTGTTGATGAGAGTTACCAGTATTATAAATGTCTGTGCATCCAGGAAAAGTGTTCTGTTGGAGAGTCCCAGAATAGCTGTAAATGCTCTCTTCTAGCTCTGCCATTAAATTATTGGGACATTTTGTTTCTTTCTCTCCCCTCCTCCAAGCCCACCACTTTCTGAAGCTGTGTTACTGATGTGATGACTGTCCAGGATTTTGTATCATCCCCTGCCTTATGCCCTCCAGTCTCCTCTCCTGTGGGACTCTCTCCTTCTTAGGCATAGCTGCACTTAGAATTGTAATCCAGTGGCTCTTACTGGTTTCACTGAGGCAGCTTAGAGGGAATGCCTTAGTAAACTGAACTGGAGCAGAATCTAGTTCGATTAGGAGCTAGATTATAATCTAGGTTCCAAGTACAGAATTTGGAGCTAAGGACGGTGACTGAAATCATTTTCCCATATGAGCAGACCCTGTGTGTCAGGCCTGTTTCCCATATGAGCAGAGCCTGTGTGCAAGTCTGTTTCTGGCATGTCCCTCATTGAGGAAGGGAAGCAAAAGCTGGTTATTGCCAGGCCTATTAACACTTAATATGCAAATTCTATCATCCTGAAACTGGGGCATCTGAGGAAAAGGTGACCTTGCTGGATGGCTTTATTTGCATGGCTCTGCCTGTCTGCAGTGGTTGAGTCCTCATCACCTGGTATGTGTATGAGCAAATGTGTGCTGATCGTGATGCCCAGGCAGAAACCTCTTGAAGACTGCTGCAGGCATGCTTTAAAAATGACCACTCACTCATCAGAGAAGCTGGGTGATCTGACTCCAGAAGGACTGAAGTCAGAGAAGTCAAAAGAGCACCTAGGATTCAAATAAATAGAGTCAGAGTCCTATAGCAACCTCCAAGTAGCACCGTCTTACTTGGCTCTTGTGAGCAAAGACTGCAGTACCTTAAATTAAGGCCTCTCTTTAAAACATATCCTTGAAGACTAGGGGATCCTTGGCCACCTGGTCTCAGAGAAATCATATGAGAGTAACAGGCATTTCCTTATTGTATTTGTATTACACTCTTCCTACTTTTCCATTCCTGAACACCCTCTAATTACCACTGTTTTGGGGATACTTTTTTTCTGAAAGAATGGGGAGTACAGGGGCCAAAAGGGAGGTGCTTCTATTACAGGTCAAGATAGATCAGATAAGAAGATCTAGCAGTGATTTAAACTCCAGGAATATGAAGAGTGCATTCTGGTGTCCAGACAGTTGTGAAGGGCTTGGCAAATATAAGAGCACCATTGGCTACATGGAGAGCAAATGCTGTCTTTGAAGACCCCAGGGAGGTCTTCACTTTTGCCTAAATTCAGATTTGCCATGAAAATTCCAAAGAGAGCAGATATTTGGATTTGCCCTCCTTTGGGCATCTACCTGACTGTTGTGTGTGTGGGAAAGTCAGTGTGTATGTGTACAGTGTGCTTAGGAGTGAGTGAGTGGTCAGGCCTCCTGGCTAGGTGTGTTGTCCATAGTTTTGTTGTTGTTGTTGTTGTTCAGAGTTTTGAATCTTATGTTTTCTAGAGCTGCTCATGTTTTCCCTTCCTCTTTGTCATGTAGTATTTGACAGTTGTCTTTTCCATCAAAAACATACTGGCCCTAGGCTGGTTAGAGCAAGGGGTTATGCCTGTTAGGCAGCATCTTATGCCCAGTGTTCTCCCAGATATTCTGCCTAACAGGTTTAAGTAGGAGATTAAATAGTCAGTTTATCTAAACCCTCTATTTTTCCAAACTAGCTTGAGAGGTCTTTTCATCTATTTTTACTCCATGGGCCTCTGATATGCTGAGATGTGACACGGTTATGATTATGGTATCACCTGTTACAGAGACAAAGGGATAAAGGTCTACCAGGGCCAACGTAACGAGAATGTGAGGAGAGTGAAGAGTCGGTCTCCGCTTTGCACAGTACCAGAATGTGAGGTTGCCACTGGAGAGTGGAGAGTCGGTCTCCACTTTGCACAGTTGGAGCTGTTCTCCTCTAACTCCTTTGCTGGGTTTTCTGTTTGAAATTGGCCCCTACTCCTCTCCAGCCCTTTGCTGGGTTTTCTGTTTGAAATTGGCCCCTACTCCTCTCCAGTGTCTGCTTTTTGAATCCTTCTGTTCGTGTGTGTGTGTGTGTTCCCTGTGATACTGGCAGTGGCAATAATTTCCCACCCAGAGAGAAGCTTGTGGTCCACAATGCTCGAAGAATGAATTTCCAAGTATTTGCCAGTGGAAACGGAGCAGAGGCTATGACAAGAGTGATTTAGTGTTGCACTTTCAGAGCAATTATCTACTGCAGTAATAAATGGAAAATATCAGCAAGAACCAGGTCGTGGACTTGTCAATACAAGGGAACCGGGGGTACTGTTAATCATTCTACCCTACAGTGTATGAGTCCCAATCTTAACTGCATTCCAAAACAAAATATGTGGAATAGTGCAGGCAATGTCAATCTCAATGACACAAATTTATTGTGAAAATATTCTCTAATTGATATTAATCATTGCCACAACTCAGTTTACATTTTTATTATCAAAATATAATTGGTAACGCTCCTTAACTTGGGATAAGGAATATTGGAATAGAAGAAAGTTTAAAGAATTTGATTTTACTGTAAGAAATCACTCGGCCTAAGCTTGGAATGTTTTAGTTATATTAAGTATCTTAGCCTAAAGAGGGACACATGGGGCATGCCGATGGCTGGTGCCCACATGAAACACTGAGGGAGAAAGAGGCTTTGCTGAGCCTCAGTTTTGTTGACAAAGGATTTAAAACAATACAGTCTTGAGACTTAGTTTCTGTAGATAGAAATCTCCTCTCTGTGTCTATCAGTCATGGTCCAAATAGGAGACAGAAACCATGCCAGTTATTTCAACAATATGATAAAAAGAATTACTGACACAGTAACCAAAAAAGCAAAAAACGCACACAAGAATTAAGGAAGTAGCAACTTCCAGAAGCGCTCTGAGGATGGGTGTTGCTCACCTGGTCCTGGGTCTTTGAGCCCATCATGAAGCTGGTTCTGAGCCAGTCAGAAATGGCAACTGGGATCACATGCAGCTGTGAGAGCAAACTGCTGCAGCAGTGCTGACAGGAACGGGAAGGAGCACGCCCCTTCTTCCTGCAGCATGGAAGCTTCCCTCTACTGGAAAAATCCAACAGGATGCCAGCTGCGAAGCAGAGATGTTTGCAGAGTTCTGTCGCTGGTATCACAAAAGCAGAGCTAAAAAGAGCGGGTGTGGAACTGAGAGACAAGAGCTTCCTAACTGGCACAGCCCCTGTTAGCCACTCAGCATCTGCGCACAGCCTTCTACACCTTTGAACTTCTGTCCCACCACAAAAGCAATTCTTTGTGCCTAAGGAGATGTAATTAATTGGAAGCTGTTACCCTCTCTCAAAAATGAGGACATGTAAAGCTCACCAGTCACTGTCAATCTCTGAGCTGTGTTGACTCTTCTAATTCAGTTTCAATCCCATCTGAATAGAATACAGAACAAGAGAATGGTACCTAAACACTAAAGGGTAAAGTTTACTTCTAGCAAAAATTGCATGAAATAATGAGAAGAAAATTGTGCACATAACAAGCAAGAATATGTACATCAGCCGGGCACGGTGGCTCACGCCTGTAATCCCAGCACTTTGGGAGGCCGAGGTGGGTGGATCATGAGGTTAGGAGTTCGAGACCAGCCTGGCCAATATGGTGAAACCCCGTCTGTACTAAAAATACAAAAATTAGGTGGGCGTGGTGGCGTGCGCCAGTAGTCCCAGCTGCTCAGGAGGCTGAGGCAGGAGAATCATCTGAACCCAGGAGGAGGAGATTGCAGTGAGCTGAGATAGCGCCACTGTACTCCAGCCTGGGCGACAGAGTGAGACTTCGTCTCAAAAAAAAAAAAAAAGATTATGTATCATCTGTAATGATCATGAGGCTATAGTTATGTATCACTTTCTTTTCCACTGCCTATTCTGTATTTCCTTTGCCCTCAGCCAGGATCTCCGCTGGTCAGGATTCTTTTTTTGGTGTGGTTGATCCAAACCTTTATTCCTAGGGTGTCTGAATTAGTTGTCCTTCCTTTGTTACAGTCTTTCGTTTTTGCTATTTGTAAGAGGGACCTCAGAAAAGTATGGGTTCTAGACAGTTCTCCCTGCCCCTAGTATGCAGCAGCATTTGTTTCCCCTTGGTAATACACCCGAGTCAGTAAACCCCTTATTTGCTTGTTGGTTCAGTACCCAGAAGGGCCCAAAACAGCAGGTGAGCCTCAATGTACAATTCAGTGAGCCGTTGTCTTGTGTTCCCCGGAAGCATTCCTCCTGTAAAAACCAAGCCCTCCAAACCAGTAGAACTCCAGTTGAGGGGACAGGTGAGAGGAACCACTCCTACTTCTATCCCTTGATTCCTGGACCTGTGAATCCTGGTTATAGGAGAGACAACACATGCAAAGCAGAACCTTGGGGGCAGCACCCAAAAGTTGTCTCCCAAGTGGTGCTGTAACGGAGTCTTCACGAGGCCGTTTCACTCTAATGTTTGTCCAGCTGCTTCCTCCTGCTGAGATGCGTGGTATGACTGTGATTACCTGGTCACAAGCCCATTGCCTCACTTTCTTTGCTGTGAAATTTGTTTCTTGATTAAAAGCAATATGGAATACATGCTGGTGAATAAGGCATTCCATTAGTCCACGGGTGATCATGCTGGGAGAAGCAGGAAACGCAAATTCACATATAGAATATGCATCTATTTACCTGGTTTGCCAAACAGCAATGGAACTAATCCAGCACCATCCAATGGAACCTCCAGTTCCTCCAATGGAGCTAATCCAGCACCACTCTCACTTTTTTGGAGCTGTGTCCCCCGGCTACCTGGATGGTCACATTCTTTGGTATTTCTCATCTCATGTGATTGCCCCTGGGCCCCAGGTCTGCTTTCCCTTGATTGTAGTCTTGTCTGATGTCAGTTGAAAGCCTCAGCCAAATCCTGTCCTCCAGGCCTATTTCCATGAGACCTCTAACAGCTTCCCGTCAAGATCGTTTTGACTCAAACAAATATCTTGGGAAAAAAATAAACTGTCTCCATTCCAACAATTTGTAGAAGTACAGCGCACTGATGGGTCACCTGCAAGAGAGCAGGGTCCACAGGAGACCTCTGCAGCCCTCAGAATGTCCAGCGCACTGTTACCTCCCATCCAGTGGGCTGGCCAGTGTGGCAGGTCGGGTGAGTGGGAGATGAATAGGAAGCTATAGGCTGTTCCGTTGATCTTGCAGTCCAAAGGGGAGAAGAAGGAATGCAGCAAATAGAGGCAAGAAGGCCTCCAAGAGGATTGGTGGCTCAGGTGTAGTCCATGTGGGCCAAGTCCAGTGGACAGGTGACCTTTGCTCACCTGGACTCCAGAAGTACAGACATGAGGCCAGTGGGCTTCATGCTGGAGATGTTGCCTATGGGTGAGAGTAGTATCATATGTAGTAAAGTGTACCATTTATTGAAAACTGCTAGACACTAAAATTACATGCATATTTCATTTAAATCTCACAAGAGCCTTGTGGGTTCCCCATTTCACAAATGAAGAAACAGGCAGAGGTTAACACAAAGTCACTCACCATGTAAGGGCAGAGATCGGACTTGACTTAGAATTCCAGAGCTCTTAAGCCTGTCACACTGATAGATTATAGCTCACCTAGTCTGCAAGTCATTATTTTGATTGTTGGGAAAGAGGGCTTCGGAACAGATGAGGGCCAGTAGCTCCAAAATGACTCTTGCTGCTGCAGGGTGATCCTAGTAGATCAGAGGCCCCACCCCACTGGCCAAGGAGGATCAAGAGCCATGAGCAAGGCAGCTCCCCCTGGGGCTCTGGGAATGGCCAAGAGGGCACAGGGATTTACCAGCAAGGTGACATTTTCTGTCCTTTCCCCTAATCCCACACCCTCCTCCTGGCCTGAGTATTGGCCTTACCCTAAATCATGGCATGTAGGTTCCAGGCATCTCTGTTCCCTATTTCCACAATCAGACTTCCTTAAAGTCCCTCTGCATCAACCCCCACCTTTTTTTTTTTTTTTTTTTTTTTTTTTTGCATTGTTTATGGAGGTCCCTGGCGGGATTTTGCATTGTTCCCCAGACTGGTCTTGAACTTGAACTCCTGGCCTCAAGTGATTCTCCTGCCTCAAGCTCCCAAAGCTGGGGTTACAGGCATGAGGCACTATGCCTGGCCTCATTTAAAAAAAAAATTTAAGGTGAGGTCTTGGTGTGTGGCGCAGGCTGTATTTGAGTGATCCTCCGGCATCAGCCTGCTGAGTCGCGGGGATTATAGGCACATGCTGCCATGCCTGGCTCTGCCCAAATTATTCTCTCCACATTTGTCCAGCGGGCCCTGTCAGACCCTCTCTGTGAACTGTATGGGAAGTAAAACTCCCACGCTGAGAGCAAAACTTCCCTTTCTCCATCTCACCCATCCTCTTCCTTGTAGTAAACATAGACAATAGTATTTCACACCAGGGCCTGCCCTCTACCTTGACGTCTCTGTGAGGAGGCAGGGGAGGAATGCTCAGAGCACCTTCTACCTGTCATCCTCCATCCTTTCAGTCCGGACCCTGAATGGACAGAGAGAGGGGCATCAAGGCCTTGTCCCCTGTGAGCCCAAGAAGGCAGGTAGGTTAATCCAACATCCCCCTCCAGATGACTTTCCTCCTGTCCCTGACAAGAGGACTGTTAACGTTGACCCAAGAGCCAGAGCCCTGCCCTGTGGCCTCGTGTGCTCTTCGCAGGGTCTTAGCCCCCCGACCCCCGTCAGGATGCTTCCAGAACATGGTAAGAGCCCCTGCAGAGGCTGAGCTCATCTGTGGCCGAGCTGGCCGGGCACCACCCAGCACCAGGCTCCTGGAAGGGTTTGGAGGTCCAGCCTCCCACCCCATGCTCTCTGGCTCGCAGTGCCCACCATGCCCTGGCTCCAGCCACCCTGGCTGACTCACTGCCAGGCTCCTTTGCTGTCATCAGTTCTGCTGCAGGTTCACCTCAGCTCACTCCCGTCCCACCCACAGGCGCACGCACACCTCTGTCACCTGACCAGTTCCCACTTTATCTCCGAGTGATGTCCAAGACCCTTTTACAGAGGACAGGTGGCTGGTCCCTCCTATGTGACAGAATGGCCAGAGGCCCTCGGAGGAGACCCTGCTCCTCATCTTAGCACAGTGCTTCTTGGGAGGTTCTAATGGGCAGCCCAGGTCAGGACTATGATCTTGGAGAGACCCTCCTTCATTACTGCCCCTGGACCTATGCCCTGGCCTCCTTGGACAACTTCACACACACACATCCCTAGTATCTTCCCCACATCTAATCAAGGTGCTCCTGCCCCCTGCAACATCCTCGCCAGCCCCAGCCCATGTTGTGCTCACACCATTGAGCCTGGCACTGTTGAAGGACCTCACATGCTTCTTCATTGAAAGCCCTGCCACATCAGTTTTGACTAGATTTCCCAGGGTTCTGCAGATACATCCTTGTCCCCTGCTGTCATGCCATTCGTTCCCTGCTGTAGAAGGCCCTCACTCCACCCTTCACCCTGCCCACCTCCACCACCCTTCACATATTGCCTCTTCCAGGCAGCCCCTGGTCCCCTCCCGCCCTAATCATGGGCACCTTCTATTTTCCCACAGCACTAGGCCCAAGAGACTGGAACTGCAGGTGTCCTTGTCTGTTCTGGCTGCTGGGATAGGTTCCAGGAAGGCAGGGTCCACGCCTCCCTCATCTCTGAACAGGCCTGGCATGGATGCTGGCTGCGGAGAAATTCCTGCCAAAAGCAGATTTATAAAATGCCTTAGTCATCGTGTGCTGTTCCACCCAGCACTGCCTCTCGCTGAAGAACTCATTTCACAGCAAATGAAGTGCAGCAGTGGGCTTGAAGGAAACCTAAATATTTCTCTCTAAAATACTGAGTTTTACATAAGCGTAAAACACTACATAAATAAACTAATTAAAATACTGCCGGCCGGGCGCAGTGGCTCACACCTGTAATCCCAGCATTTTGGGAGTCCGAGGCAGACGGATCACCTGAGCTCAGACATTTGAAACCAGCCTGGCCAACATAGCCAAGCTCTACTAAAAATACAAAAATTAGCCGGGCCTGATGGCTCATGCCTGTAATCCCAACTACTTGGGAGGCTGAGGCAGGAGAATCACCTGAACCCAGGAGGCAGAGGTTGCAGTAGCCAAGATCGTGCCACTGCACTCTAGCCTGGGCTACAGAGTGAGACTCCATTTCTAAATAAATAAATAAATTAGCAAATAAATAAATAATAAAACACTGTGATTGTTGGGCTGAAGAAGGCTAAATGCAGGGGGCACTCAGCCTTTCCCTCTGCTTGCCCGATGGCAGGACAGCAATTCACAAAGACGAGATCCTTCTACCTCCCCTCCAGCTTTCCTGTGTAAAAGCAGAGATGGAAAATTTCCTCAAACAACTTGCTCATCAACTCAGAGATGGTGCCAATGGGACCAGGGAAATTTGGGAGCTAACTTTACTCCCTTCCCAGAGTTTTCCTGCCTTTGCAAGACTCTCCTTTGTCATGTCACCACGCCAAGATTTATGGCTTTTCACCGGGCGCTGTGGCTCAAGCCTGTAATCCCAGCACTTTTGGAGGCTGAGGTGGGCGGATCACGAGGTCAGGAGATCGAGACCATCCTGGCTAATACAGTGAAACCCCGTCTCTACTAAAAATACAAAAAAATTAGCCGGGCACGGTGGCGGGCGCCTGTAGTCCCAGCTACTGGGGAGGCTGAGGCAGGAGAATGGCATGAACCCGGGAGGCGGAGCTTGCAGTGAGCCGAGATCGTGCCACTGCACTCCAGCCTGGGCGACAGAGCAAGACTCAGTCTCAAAAAAAAAAAAAAAATTACAGCTTTTTGATAAAATACTATTTAAGGCAGAGCTTCAAGGCACTGCCTTGAGAGCTACACCTTTCAACTGAGGCTCCTCCCACATGATGTAAACTGTGCGCATTAACATAAAAATGGCTTTTCTCTTGTTAATCTATCTTTTGTCACAGAAGGCTTGTTCCAGCTATCAACTTTACGAAGGTAGAGGGAAATTACATGTTCTTCCCTCAGGCTCATGTTTATGAAGGTCCCTGGTCTTACTGGTACCCCATCATCCTAAAGCGGGAATGTGAGAGCTACTGACCTCTATGATTGAGTTTTGTTCACTGATAATTAATAAATTATTGCTATTTGTAGCATTTCACAGATCGTTTGCTTGTATTTGCCAGGTGTGTGTGTGTGTGTGTGTGTGTGTGTGTGTGTGTGTGTATATATATATATATATATATATATTTTTTTTTTTTTTTTTTTTTTTACATAGTCTTGCTCTGTCCCCCAGGCTGCAGTACAGTGGTACCACCTTGGCTCACTGCAGTCTCCACCTCTTGGGTTTAAGGGATCCTCCCACTTCAGCCTCTGGAGTAGCTGGGATTACAAGCGCACACCACCACACTCAGCTAATTTTGTATTTTTTGTAGAGATGAAGTCTCACTATGTCACCCAGGCTGGTCTGGAACCTCCTGCACTCACGTAATCCTCCCACCTCAGCTTCCCAAAGAGCTGGGATTACGGGTGCAAGCCACCATGCCTGGCTTTATAATCTTATTATCTTCAAATTATGAAGGTTTTACTTTCTCCTTTCCAACTTTGCTATCTCTGTTTTCTTTGCCTTACCTTATTGTGTGGGTTAGCACCTCCGGTACATTGTTGATTTACGCTGGTAACAGTGGGTGTGCTGTCTTGTTCCTAACTTGGTGGGAATGCCTCTAGGAGTCCCCCATTAAAGACAATGCTGGTTTTGAAGCTGAAATGTATTCTGTCCTGTTAAAGAAGAGAAGAGCTGCACGTGGTGGCTCACACCTGTAATCCCAGCACTTTAGGAGGCTGAGGTGGGCAGATCACTAGGTCAGGAGTTCGAGACCAGCCTGGCCTGTTCATGGTGAAACCCCATCTCTACTAAAAAAATACAAAAATTAGCTGGGCATGATGGTGCACACCTGTAATCCTAGCTACTCAGGAGACTGAGGCAGGAGAATCACTTGAACCCAGGAGGCGGAGGTTGCAGTGAGCCAAGGTCCCGCCATTGCACTCCAGCCTGGGCAACAAGACAGAAACTCTGTCTCAAAAAAAAAAAGAAGAAGAGAAGAAAAGATTTAAAAGTTGTATGGGAGAGTATATGGATGTGCCATCTTTTTGTAACCTAATTTTTCTTAAGAGATGAGATCGAGGTCTCGCTAATGTTGCCCAGGCTGGAGTACAGTGGCTATTCATGGGTATGGCCATCGTGCACTACAGCATTGAACTCCCAGGCTCTAGCAATATTCCTACCTCAGTCTCCCAAGTAGCTAGGGTTACAGGGGTTCCCCTTTGTGCCTGGCCCCATCTACTGATTTCATGAACATTTCGATTGTTTCCAGTATTTTGCTGAAAGAAGTGAATGGCTTTGTGTATATACCCATCATTTTGCATGTGTAGAACCATATTAGTAGGATCAGTTCTAGAACCAGAATTGTTGGGCTGCGTGATGGTTAATTTCATGTGTTCACTTGACTGGGCCAAGGAATGACCACATAGCTGGTAAAACATGATTTCTGGGTGTGTCTGTGAGGATGTTTCTGGAGAAGATGAAGATTGGAGTTGATAGACTAAGTGAAGATTCACCCTCACCAGTGTAGGTGGGCATCATCCATCCATTAAGAGCTGAACAGAACAAAAAGGCAGAGTAGGGGCAAACTTGCTTTGTCTTCTTGAGCTGGGATATCCATCTTCTCCTGCCCTCCAACATTGGAGCTCCTGGTTCTCGATCCTGGTTCTCAGGCTTTAAGACTCAGACTGCATTTCCCAGGCCCTCCAGCTTGCAGGCAGCAGATGGTGGGACTTCTCAGCCTCCGTAATCACCTGAGCCAATTCCCATAGTAAATCTCCTCATATATATACATATATGCTGGGTTAAGGAGTACATGATATTTGATTTGATAACTATTGCCAAATTGCTCCCCAGGTTACGCTCTCACCAGCAATGCATGTGTTTTATCTCAGCTCCACAAAGAGAATATATTATAAAATTTAGATTTTTGCTAATCCGATAGGTAAAAAATGGTATTTCAATGTCATTCTTTTTATGAGTGAGATTGAGTTTCTTTTCATATATTTAAGGACAATTTGTGTTGGGTTTTCTGTTCGTAACTTGACAATTTTTCTATTGAGTTGGTGGTCTTTTTCTTATTGACTAACAGGAGTATTTTACATATTAAGGAGATTATCCCTTTGTTTGTAATATGAGCTTGACCAGAGCAGGAACCAACACAATCAAATGAGGAGTCCAGGATGGCTTACCCAATGTTACAGGATGAGGACTTTACCGTGCTGGTGGCTAAGGGTGGGCGAGAGAGTCAAAGATGAGTTGTATCTGAACAGGAAAACCTGTTGTTCTGCAGGCAAGCTTGGCTCTAAAGTGGCTGCCTATATAACTTATTTTGGAGCCTCCAGGATATAAGCAGCCCAGGTGCCAAGAAGGTGATGCAAGCATTTTGCCTCTCCTCCTAGTGGGAGGAGTTCCAGCTGCCTCCTGCTGGTGGGGACTGATGACCTGTCCAGCTCCACTGTCTCTTGTCCCTCTGGACTGGGTGAATGAGGATTCTGGCCATGAACTGCTGATTTGCTTAGTTCTGTCCTCTGTCTAATGAGCATTATGTTCTATGGACAGTCCTTTGCTCTGGTCTGCTGGGGTGTCGGGTGATTTTATTTGCTCTCCTTGAAATCACTGACCAGTGGCACTGCAAGTGTTCTTTCCAAGCTTGTCTTGTTTTGCCCAACGTGTTTTTGCATCCAAAATCTTGTTGCTATGTATTTGAATGAATCAGTCTTTCTTTTTATGGCTTCTGGAGATTGACTCATACTTGAAAGCCCTTTCCTGTAAAACCTGGATCTATTTATAGAGAAGACTAAAGGTTTGAAAGAGCCATAGGGCAGGGGGTGGGGAGATGGAAACCCACTACACCTGCACACAAGGATGCTCAGGGAGTGCCGAGGGCATGGATTGGTGGCTCAAACCAGGAAGGAACTAATCCAGTCTGGATCCCCAGGTTCAGGAATTGGCAGAGCTGGTGGGCTGGAGACAGAGGGCACAAGCTGGAGAAGGCCCCAGTCACGGTACCTGAAGTGATTGGCCAAGGGGCCTCAGCAGGTGAGGGAGGTTATGGCAGAGTAACAGGGAGGGTTAGGGGTTCTGGGGGCCCTAGTGAGGCAAACAGCAGGTAGTGTAAGAGTCAGAGAAGAAGATGACTAGAAGGAAAGTCATTCCAGAAAAAGCAACTTCAGGTGATGGCAAAGGCCAGAGGACAAGCACGGGAGAGGACGGCTGGTAGGCCAGATGCTTTAGGCCAAGGAACCACGAAGGCAGGGAGGTATGGGTCCGGGATGTCTCCCAGGATGATGACGTGTTGAAGCTCAAAGGAAGACCAAAGCCAGGGTTAAAGCCCACCGTCACCATCGCTTAGCTCAGCACAGCTTAGTCCTGATGGTGCCTTATAATTGGCAGGGTCTGGACCCGACACCCATGATTCCAGTGTCAGCTGCAGTTATAAATTGCTGTCTTAACTTATGTCCCTGTTAAGCTTTCCACTGAAGTAAGGAGCATGAATTAAATGCAAGAGACCCTGTCAGTTCATCTTAGGCCTAACCACATGGACTTCCTAGCCTTTTCTTGGTGCCTCAGCAATCACAGGGCAGCCCAGTGCAGGTGCGGTGCTAACAGCCCAGACCCGATTTCCTAGTCCCGGCTCTGTTTCTGCTTAGTTGACATCACTTGCAGCCTCAGGGTGGATCCAGGATGAGCTTGGGCGCAGAAGGGTCATTCTGGCAGCACATCAGCTCATCTTGATGAGTCCAGTGTCAAGCAGCAAAATGCCTGCCAGGTCAAGGGTACGTGGAGATGAAAGACTCTGAAGTCATCAGGGATAATTGCCGTTTACTGTAGCCTCCCAGCAACCTACAACATTAACTACCACCATGACAGCCTTCAAAACTGCATGAGACTAGAATGAACCATGTAATGCTGGATTAGAGTAGAAGGTAGCCTACAATCATGTTTAATAGACACACACACAGATAGATACAGACATATAGATATGTGTGTATATGTGGGTTAATATAGGTAGACATGTTCCCTAGATTTGTCCTCTGAGACAGACTAGAGGCAGTGACACCCAGTAGCAATGAGTACACCTTACACCCAGATCTTGAGACGGGGTCTCTCTCGCTGTCGCCCAGGCTGGAGTGCAGTGGTGTGATTTTGGCTCACTGCAACCTCTGCTTCCTGGACTCAAGTGATTCTCCTGCGGCAGCCTCCCAAGTAGCTGAAACTACAAGCACATGCCACCATGCCTGGCTAATTTTTGTATTTTTTGTAGAGATGGCGTTTTGCCATGTTACCCAGGCTGGTCTTGAACTCCTGAGCTCAGGTGATCTGCCCGCCTCAGCTTCCCAACATGCTGGGATTACAGGCATGAGCCACCGCACCTGGCCCTAGATCTTGATTTCTAAATAGTTATCCAATACAAGGAACCAGACTCCTTGGTGAAAGAGCTGATTATAGGGCTGGGCAGGAAAAATATAAGATAAGCCTGGAGCATTTTATAGAGCCAGAAAGTTAAGGAGTGCTAAGAACAAGGCCCAGCGCAGTGGCTCACTCCTGTAATCCCAGCACTTTGGGAGGCCAAGGTGGGCAGATCACCTGAAGCCAGGAGTTCGAGACCAGCCTGGCCAACATGGTGAAACCCCGTCTCTACTAAAAATACAAAAATTAGCTGGGTGTAAGTGGCACGTGCCTGTAATCCCAGCTACTCCAGAGACTGAGGCAGAAGAATCGCTTGAACCTGGGAGGCAGAGAGGTTACAGTGACCGAGATTGCACCACTGCACTCCAGCCTGGGCCACAGAGTGAGACTCTGTCCCCCCCCCCCCCCCGCCCAAAAAAAGTGCTAAAAACAAAAACCAGCAAAGAAACCACATTGATGGGACATGTCAAAGGGACACAGGAGCCACCTGAAAGTGCCAAATGGCCAAAGCTGAAACAATTAAGCAACAAAGTAAAAAGTGGTATTGGATTATAGCCCAAAGGATAAAATAAGTGTCTTTGAATGCGTACTGATGTAAAATAAATAGGAAGAGCAGAAAAATTGTCTGTGGAGCATTCTAAATCCTGTGTGGAATAACTTCATTCCTTCAGTGTTGGCTGCATACAGTGACTCCCTTCCAGCAAGTGCAGCGTGGAAAGGAGATCACAAGTGTAAAGCTGAGAATGGAGGAAGCTGAGCAATCCTGCCTCAGCCAGGAGGCCAGGTCAGCAGCGACAGGGAGAAGTCACATGGTGGTGTGTACCCTTGACACGGTGTGATGAGGGAGGCACTTTACTTCTGTGGTCTTCTTTCTAAACACGCCCAACCCCAGTCTAATCATGAGAAAAACATTAGACGAATTCCAGTAGCGAGAGAGACGTTCTACAGAACACTGACTGTATTCCTCAAAGCCTGAGCAGCCATCGCAGCAAGGAAAGTCTGAGAAACTGTCCCAGCCAGGAGGAGCCTCCGAAGACAGGACAACCGGGTGTCATGTGGTATCTGGATGGGACCCTGGAGCAGAAAAAGGACATCAGGTAATAACTAAGGAAATCTGAATAAATTATGGACTTTTTTTTTTAAGAGACAGGGGTCTCACTGTGTTGCTCAGGCTGGAGTGCAGTGGCTATTCCAGGCGTGATTATAGCACACTATAGCCTCAGATTCTTGGTTAAATGGGATCCTCCAGCCTCAGCCTCCTGAGTAGCTGGGACTAGGGGCATGCCACCACACCTGGCTCAGAACACCTTATTTATTTATTTATTTATTTATTTGTTTATTTATTTATTTTTGAGAGGGAGTCTCACTCTGTTGCCCAGGCTGGAGTGCAGTGGCACAATCTCGGCTCACTGCAACTTTCGCCTCCCGGACCCAAGCAATTCTCCTGCCTCAGCCTCCCAAATAGCTGGGATTACAGGTGCACACCACCATGCCTGGCTAATTTGTGTGTGTTTTTTAGTAAAGACCGGGTTTCACCATGTTGGCCAGGCTGGTCTCGAATTCTCCGTCTCAGGTGATCCAGCCGCTTTGGCCTTCCAAAGTGCTGGGATCACAGGCTTGAGCCACTGTGCCCAGCCAGAACACCTTATTAATAAATGTTACAGGCAAGATCTGCAAATGAATGCTAAAAATAGTGAGTAAGACTTCAAGGAGAAACAGGATATTTCCTATAGCCTCCAAGTATCTCCCCTGAAAATATTTCTAATTACAGTGATGGTTTGAATGTATGTTTACAAATATTTGATATTCCTCATTCCAGGAGAGGGAGCTTAATTCCCCTCCCCTTAAATATGTGTTGCTGGAGCCATAAAAAAGGATGAGTTCATGTCCTTTGTAGGGACACGGATGAAGCTGGAAACCATCATTCTCAGCAAACTATCACAAGGACAGAAAATCAAACACCGCATGTTCTCACTCATAGGTGGGAATTGAACAATGAGAACACTTGGACACAGGAAGGGGAACATCACACACCAGGGCCTGTCGTGGGGTGAGGGGAGAGGGGAGGGATAGCATTAGGAGATATACCTAATGTAAATGACTAGTTAATGGGTGCAGCACACCAATATGGCACATGTATATATATGTAACAAAACTGCACGTTGTGCACATGTACCCTAGAACTTAAAGTACAGTAATAAAAAAAATATGTGCTGCTGGATTGGTGACTTGCTTCTAATGAATAAGAGCAGAAGGGGAAAAGCAGTAATTTAATAGTGGAGGAAACTGGCAGACACCACCTTCACCAAGTGGTCAGAGTCAACAGCATCAGTGAGGCACGTTGACATGGCATGCCTCGGGAGGATGTGCTGAGAGACGCAGTCACCTGTGAAGTCTTCTTCCCCCGAATCCATAACCTTAGTCTACTCATGAGACAATGTCAGACATACCCACACCAAGGGACATTCTACAAAATGCCAAAATACCTGACCAGCACTATTCAAAAGTGTGAATGTCATAAAAGACAAGCAAAGACCTAGAAACTGTCACAGATGAGTGAGGAGACCTGATGACTATGATCTGGAATCTTGAATAGGATTCTGGAACAGAAGAAGGTCAACCAGGGAAATCGGAATAAAGTCTGAAGTTTAGTTAGCTGTAGTGTACCAATGCTAATTTCTTAGTTTTGATCAATGTGCCATATTTAGGTAAAGTGGTAACATTAGGGGAAGCAGGGTGAAGGGTACTTCGGAACTCTGTGTACTATCTTAGCAACTCTTGTGTAAGTCTAAAATTATTTTAAAATAAAAGTTCAAGTTGGACCCCTTGGCTCCTGCCTGTAATCCCAGCTCCTCTGGAGGCCGAGACAGGAGGATCACTTGAGCCCAGGAGTTTGAGACCACCCTGGGCAACATAGCAAGACCCCATCTCTTAGAAATTTTATTAAAATTAGCCAGGCATAGTGGCGTGTGGCTGTAGTCCCAGCTACTCAGGAGGCTGAGGTGGGAGGATTGTTTGAGCCCAGGAATTTGAGGCTGCAGTGAGCTATGATTAAGCCCCTGCACTCCAGCCTGGGCAACAGATCAAGACCCCATCTCTAAACAAATAAGTGAATTACATTAAATTAAAGTATAGCCAGGCACGGTGGTACACGCCTGTAATCCCAGCACTTTGGGAGGCCAAGGTGGGTGGATCACGAGGTCAGGAGATCAAGACCATTCTGACTAACCTGGTGAAACCGTGTCTCTACTAAAAACACAAAAAATTAGCCAGGCGTGGTGGCACGTGCCTGTAGTCCCAGCTACTAGGGAGGCTGAGGCAGGAGAATCGCTTGAACCCAGGAGGCAGAGGTTGCAGTGAGCTGAGATCGCGCCACTGCACTCCAGCCTGGGCGACAGCGAGACTCCGCCTCAAAGAAATAAAATAAAATAATAAATTAATTAGTAAGTACAAAAACTTACACAGTGGTATGCTTGATTTCAATGCTTAGCTCTTGCTCTAAAGCAGGGCCTGGGTTCCTGCTCTCCGAACTGGCTCCATTAGTACTGGCACCAGGGCACTGTTGGCTGACAGGCCTCTTATTCAGGGAGAGTCCGCCTTTTGCTCCAACCCCCAGGCTCCATCTACCCCTCCGCATGTCCTGAGTCAGCATAGAGCCTGCAGGTAGGTGAGAGCCTGCAGGTAGGTGAGAGCCTGCAGGTGCTTTAGCCCCTACCATCTAGGCAAGCTCAGCCTGACAGCAAATGAATGAGAGCCCCACTTGGCACAGGGAAACATTTCCATGAGCTCAAGTCAGAAAAGTACATGCCTGGCCAGGCACGGTGGCTCATGCCTGTAATCCCAGCACTTTGGGAGGCCGAAGCAGGTGGATCACCTGAGGTCAGGAGTTCAAGACCAGCCTGGCCAACATGGTGAGACCCCGTCTCTACTAAAAATACAAAAATTAGTCAGGTGTAGTAGCTTGCATCTGTACTCCCAGCTACTTGGGAGGCTGAGGCAGGAGAATCACTTGAACCTGGGAGGCAGAGGCTGCAGTGAGCTGAGATCCCGCCACTGCACTCCAGCCTGAGTGACAAAGCAAGACTCTGTCTCAAAAAAATAAAAAATAAAAAAGTACATGCCTATGAGGCCTGATAGGATCCCCGCTTCCCTGATCTGTGGCAGGGTGCACACTAAGCAGGAGGAGAAGCAGTGGGACCCAAAGTGTCAGGTGGTAAAGAGAGGGACCCCACAGAGGAGATGGGCAGTCCCAAGAGTGGAAGGCATGGCCTACTTTCCCCATCAGGGAACCCCTCTCGACCCCCCACCTTGGGTGGGCTCTGGGTGGTCCACACACGACAGGTGACTAGAGTCCAAAATAAGGGGAGAACTGCCTCCAGCTGTGGGTCACTGGTGAGCCACAGCTAATGGTCAGACTGTCCCCTCCCAGGTCAAGGGCATGCTAAGGTGGTGACGGGTCAACCAAATCATGGAAAAAAGTTCGAAAAAAGGCACCACACCAATCCTAGGCTGACTCTCTAGGACAGCTGTTGCTAAGATGCCAGTCCAGAATGAGCTGAGGCTTGCAAAAACCACCAAGAGCAGTACTGTATCTTTTAATTGATGATCAGAGCATAAAAGAACAAGAGGCAATTGATGTGAGATTAACACAGGCAGACAAATTGCCTTCCCTGTTGGAAAATGGGTCATCAGTGTGGAAAGGGCGGGCTGCTCAGCATGGGTGCAGACGAGAAGTCATGCCTGGGAAATCATGGGCCCCAGCACTAACCCAGGTGGGAAAAGCTACACCCAATTCTCCAGAAGTGGGGAGAGGGTGTCGGCTACCTCTCCAGGGGCTGCTGCTCAGTGATCCAGCGGAAGATCTGAGGTCTCAGAGGCACCCCACCAGTACCACCCACAGCACAGCTGAGGCCCTGAACCCCTTTAGCCCTGAGAAGGGAACAGTGCCAGAGGAATGGTTTCAAATATCTAAATGATCAATCATGGAAAATGGCCTTGTGTGTGGAACTAGCACCTCTGGGTAGAAGTTACAGTGATGAGGCTTTAGGTTTAAGAAAAGCTCCCTGACCATTTGAGCTGTCTAAAAATGGAGTGGCTGGCTCAGGCACTGCAGGTGAAGAAGCAGAGCCCGGAAGGCCACCTGTTAGGGGATTTGCTGAGATGCCAGTGGTAGACCCAAGGGTAGGCCAGATGACCTTTAAGGCCCTACAGTCATGAGATCTGAGGGGTCTCAGAACTGAGACTGGGGGGAGCTTAACAGCCCCCTCTCCGGCAGCTACCCCAGCCCTGGGAATGCAGTGGTGTCAAAGGGGCTGTCGCAGCTGGTGACTTAGGCCCTGGAACCAGTGGCAACCTGGCAGACTGCCGGTTTGGCCCGGAAGGTGCTAAAGATCCCAGCTCTGAGCCCCTGGCCTCCTGGGAAATGTGAGCAGCTTATGGATAAAAGGATAGCTCTGTCTAGCTTCCCAGACCGCAGCTGCCAGGATGGGGCCAAAAGGGGTGATTTGACCATCCACAAGCTAGACAGGAAATCCCTCAAGACACGGGTCAACATGAAGGGACATCAGATCCCAGCGGCTCCTGCACCTGTCCCACCCCCGCCCTATCTCCCAGGACCCAGGGCTCCAGCTAAGCGCCTCCTGTGGCCACCATCCTTCTGCAGCCCCCTCCCCCAGGCAGCCTGGCGCCTCGCCCCCTCCCATGGAATGTCCTGCTCTACTCACTTCCCCACCTCACCAGGTGGCCCCAGCGCCGGCATTCAATGCCTCCTCTCCCTGCAAAACTTTTTTTTTGAGATGGAGTCTCACTCTGTTGCCCAGGCTGGAGTGCAGTGGTGTAATCTTGGCTCAATGCAATCTCCGCTTCCCAATTCAAGCGATTCTCCTGCCTCAGCCTCCCGAGTAGCTGTGATTACAGGCACGCACCACCACGCCCAGCTAATTTTTAGTAGAGATGGGGTTTTGCCATGTTGGCCAGGCTGGTCTCGAACTCCTGACCTCAGGTGACCTGCCCACCTCAGCCTCCCAAAGTGCTAGGATTACAGGCATGAGCCACCACTCCTGACCAACTTTTTTTCCTTTCTAAATGAAGGACTTTTTTCCTATTTCAAAAACAAGACAAAAATTAGACAAACTAAAAATTAGACAAACTATGATACATTCATACAATGGAATATTATTCAGTGATTAAAAAGAAATGAGCCATCAAGCTATAAAAGGACGGGGAGGAAATGTAAATGCATAATGCTAAGTGAAAAAAGCCAATCTGAAAAGGCCCCATACTGTATGACTCCAACTGTGACATTCTGGAAAAGGTAAAACTATGGAGACACCATGATCCAGTGGTTGCTGGAAATTGGGGAGAGGGAGAGAGAGATGAACAGGTAAAGCACTAGATTTTTAGGGCAGAGAAACTATTATTCTGTATGCGACTATAAGGGTGGGTACATGTCATTGTCCATTTCTCAAAACTCACAGAATGTACAACGCAAGCAGCGAAGCCTCATGTAAACTAGGGGCTTTAGTTAGTGATCGAGCATCAGCACTGGCGAACCTGGAGAGGACGTGGAGGTTCCGCGTTTCTTCCTGCGTGCCTCGCCCTGTGCATCTCTTCATCCTTTGCGACATCTTTTATAATAAACCAGCACACTGATTTCCTTGAGTTATGTGAGCTGCTCTAGCAAATTTTTTTTTTTTTTTTTTTTGAGACGGAGTCTCGCTCTGTCACCCAGGCTGGAGTGCTGTGGCGCGATCTTGGCTCACTGCAACCTCTGCCTCCCGGGTTCAAGCAATTCTCCTGCCTCAGCCTCCTGAGTAGCTGGGATTACAGACATGCGCTACCGTGCCCTGCTAATTTTTGTATTTTTATTTGTTTATTTATTTGAGATGGAGTTTCACTCTTGTCGCCCAGGCTAGAGTGCAATGGCGCAATCTTGGCTCACTGCAACCTCTGCCTCCCGGTTCAAGGGATTCTCCTGCTTCAGCCTCCCAAGTGGCTGGGATTACAGGCATATGCCACTACGCCTGGCTAATTTTGTATTCTTAGTAGAGACAGAGTTTCTCCATGTTGGTCAGGCTGGTTTCGAACTCCTGACCTCAGGTGATCCACCTGAGGTGGATCGGCCTCCCAAGTGCTGGGATTACAGGCGTGAGCCACCACGCCAGGCCAATTTTTGTACTTTTAGTAGAGATGGGGTTTCACCATGTTGGCCAGGCTGAACTCCTGACCTCAGGTGACCCGCCCGCCTCGGCCTCCCAAAATGCTGGGATTACAGGCATCAGCTCCTGCACCCAGCCTGCTCTAAAAATTAATCAAACCTAAGGAGGGGTTCGTGGGAACGCTGATTTATACCCAGATGTTCAGAATCAGGTAAAAGAACCATGAGTTTGCAATTGGCATCGGAAGTGAGGGACAGTCTTATGGGACTGAGCCCTCAACCTGTGGGATCTGAAACTGTCTCCAGATAGTGTCAGAATTTCATTGAATTAAGGGCCTCATGCGGTGGTTCACATCTGTAATCTCAGTACTTCAGGAGGCCAAGGCAGGTGGATCACTTGAGGCCAGGAGTTCAAGACCAGCCTGGCTAACATGGAGAAACCTCGTCTTTATTTTTTATTTTTTATTTTTAATGTTAAAAAAAAAAGGAAGAATGTAATCGAATTAGAGGACACTCAGCTGGTGTTCGCTGCAGAATTGATTGATTGGTGTTTGTGTTTGTTTGAGACAGGATCTCGCTCTGGCACCCAGGCTGGAGTGCAGTGGCTCATTGCAACCTCAACTTACTAGGATGAAGCAATCCTCCTGCCTCAGCCTCCCAACTAGCTAGGACTGACTACAGGCGCATGCCACCATACCTGGCTAGTTTTTTTGTTTGTTTGTTTGTTTTTTGAGATGGAGTCTCACACTGTCCCCCAGGCTGGAGTGCAGTGGCATGATCTCGGCTCACTGCAACCTCCGCCTCCCAGGTTCAAGTGATTCTCCTGCCTCAGCCTCCCAAGTAGCTGGGACTACAGGCGCATGCCACCACGCCTGGCTAATTTTTTGTATTTTTAGTAGAGACAGGGTTTCACCGTGTTAGCCAGGATGGTCTTGAACTCCTGACTTTGTGGTCCACCCACCTCGGCCTCCCAAAGTGCTGGGATTACAGGCATGAGCCACCGTGCCCTACCATTGGCTGGTTTTTTAAAAAAAAATTTTGTAGCGATGGGGTCTCACTTTGTTGCCCAGGCTGGTCTGGGAACTCCTGGGTCAAGAGCTCCTCCCACCTCGGCCTCCCAAAGTGCTGGAATTACAGCCGTGAGCCGCTGCACCCGGAATAGTTTCTTCCTACTGCACTCTCAACAATACAAAATCTTCTATGACCTCGGGTTATCAAGAAATGTGTGCGAATTTCTCCCCACCAAAAACCAATCAATTGGCTGGGTGTGGCAGCTCACCCCTGTAATCCCAGCATTTTGGGAGGCTGAGATGGGAGGATCGCTTGAACCCAGAAGCTTGAGACCAGCCTGGGCAACAAAGTGAGACCCCCATCTCTATTAAAAAAAAAGAAGAAGAAGAAAGAAGAAGAAGAAGAAGAGGAGGAGGAGGAGGAGGAGGAGGAAGGAGGAAGGAAGAAGAGGAGGAGGAAAGAGGAGGAAGGAGGAGGAGGAAGAAAGAAGAGGAAGAAGAAGAAATGAAGAAGAAAGAAGGAAGAGGAGGAAGAGGAGGAGGAGGAGAAGGAGGAAGAGAAGAAGAAAAACTACTAAGTTTTCTTCCCCCTCGCTCTCCTCGGATGACAATGCTTTGGCTTTTGTGAGCCTTTTGTTTTATCTCGTTTTGTGGAGAGGGTGGTGGCTCTGAGTTTTTTGGCTTTAAATCATGATAACCGTTGCCTCTCCCTTTCCCAGTCATTACACTACTTTATTTTTGTGTGTCATTGCGTTGGCCACAATATCCAGAAAAAAATGTCAAATGATTGCAGTGCCACTGGGATTTATTCCTTGTAGACTGAACTTCAGTGCTTCTAGGATTTCCTACAGCTACCTAGAGAGGATTCTTCTTCATATTCACTCAAGGAATCATTCTACTGCTAATTTACCAAAAGTTTCTAGCAGGGGTGGATGTTGACCTTCATCAGATGCTTCTTCATAGGTACCAAATGATCTTTTCTTTTAAAAAGACAGTTTCCTGTCCCCTTCTATCTTTTATTCATCTTACCCTTCACTGATTTCTCCTTTCTCAGCTAAAAACAGCTCCTCATGGCCACCTCCTTCCTTCTTGATTTTCTTCCCTCTCCAGCCTCTGAAATGAACGCTCTGGGCCAGCAGACACCACTCTTTTGCCACCGCTCTCTCCTGGAGCCTCCAGCCCACTCTGCCGGGTTCTGCATCGTCCCTGGCCTGGAGAACACCCTTCTCACTCTCATTTCAGGGTGGGTCTCCTGATCTCCTGCCTGGGCCGTGGGTCAGATCCTCCCCTCTCTGCTCCTCCATCTCATGCCAACAAGACCTCAGGTGGTCGTCTTCTGTGGTACCCAGGCTCTTGTCTCTCTCTCTACCTGCCCAGTAGACACGAGACTTCACCGTCACCCCACATTCAACATTCAGGGTCTGAAACACGGCTCATCCTCTTCCCTTCTCTTCCAGCTTCCCACTTCCCACAGCTCAGCAAGATGGGGAAACACACATGCCTGGGGCCAGGAGCCTGAGGCCTCTTTCTCTCCCTAAGTCCTGGCGCTGACGCCACGCTTCCCACAGTGCCCTTCCCCTTCAGGCCCAGCAGGCTCTTCCGAGTACATAAGCTCATTCAAGCCTTCCCAGCCCTGATAGCCAGATCATTGTGGTCCCATTTTACAGATAAGGAAGCACCTTACCAGCCTAGGCGTCTAGTAGGCGCAGAGGCCAGGAAGGAGGTGCCCCAGCCGACCCCGCCTCCAGGGCTGGCCGGTTCCAGCGTCTTCTCACCACCTTTGCTTTCTTCCCCAGAGGTGATGGAGTCAGACACCCAGATGCTATGCCAGAGCCCCCTGTCTTAGTGGGATGTTAAAGAATTAGGGGCCAGGCCGCGTGCGGTGGCTCACATCTGTAATCCCAGAATTTTGGGAGGCTGAGGTGGGTGGATCACCTGAGGTCAGGAGTGTGAGACCAGCCTGACCTATATGGTGAAACCCTGTCTGTACTAAAAATACAAAAAAATTAGCCAGGTGTGGCAGCACGCACCTGTAATCCCAGCTACTCGGGAAGCTGAGGCAGGAGAATCTCTTGAACCTGGGAGGCAGAGGTTGCAACTGAGCCGAGATCATGCCACTGCACTCTAGCCTGGGCGACAGAGTGAGACTCTGTCAAAAAAAAAAAAGAGGCCGGGTGTGGTGGCTCACGCCAGTAATCCCAGCACTTTGGGAGGCCGAGGCGGGTGGATCACGAGGTCAGGAGTTTGAGACCCGCCTGACCAACATGGTGAAACCCCGTCTCTACTAAAAATACAAAAATTAGCTGGGCGTGGTGGTATGGGTCTGTAATCCCAGCCACTCAGGAGGCTAAGGCAGGAGAATTGCTTGAATCCAGGAGACGGAGGTTGCAGTGAGCCAAGATTGCGCTACGGCACTCCAGCCTGGGCAACAGAGCGAGACTCTGTCTAAAAAAAAAAAAAAAAAAAAAAAGAGAGAGAGGGAGGGCGGGAGGGAGGGAGGGAAGGATTAGAAACCAAGTGATCAGACAGTTTGCTCTGTGGCCCCCCAGCTTCCTCTCGCCATAAGGACGTGGCTCCTCAGTACCAGAAAAACATTGCTGAATGAATGGATGAATACATGAAAAAATGCTGTGGGTATGATATTGGGATCGGGGCCGGGTGCGGTGGCTCACGCCTGTAATCCCAACACTTTAGGAGGCCAAGGTGGGAGGATCACTTGAGGTCAGGAATTCGAGACCAGCTTGGCCAACATGGTGAAACCTCATTTCTGCTAAAAATACAAAAATGAGCTGGGTGTGGTGGTGCGCGCCTGTAATCCCAGCTACTCGGGAGGCTGAGGCAGGATAATCGCTTGAACCCGGGAGGAGTAGGTTGCAGTGAACCGAGATTGCGCCACTGCACTCCAGCCTGGCCGACACAGCGAGACTCCATATCAAAAAAAAAAAAAAAAAAAATCGGTTCTGAGCAAATTTCGAGTCACTGACACGGCGGCGGTATCCAGCAGAGGGCGCGCCAGGCGCCAGCACCAGGCCCGAGGACGCCTGGCTCATCCCCAGGCCGGCTTCCGAGAGCCCCGCTAAGTGCAGGCGGATACCCCGGCCTTGGCGGCTGCTTGCCTTTCTCCGTACTGTCCCTGTGAAGGCCAAGATCTATAACGTTGACAGTCCCCAGACATACGATGGGAGAGTTGCAGTAAGTGCTCTTTAAATCCCCTTTCACCCTTGAGAGTCTACGATTTTCGACGTTTTCCAGGCGATTTTTACTCTGGTCCAGAATAGGTGCGCGGTAATTCCTGGCTTTCGCCACCGGAGGGCACTCCCGGCCCTCGCTTCCCTGCCCCGCGCAAGGTCTGCAATCGGCTGGGCTTTTAAGCCCTTCTCCGCGCCGGCTGGTCTCCCAGAGAATCTAAACTCAAAACGCTTGAGAGACACCCCAGCCTGCAGCAATCCCAGGGTGTGCTGAAGTCCCCATCGTCCTCCCCTGGAATGTCAGTGAATGAGGAAGGTGTCTTTTTTTACTCACCGCCATCCTCCGCTCCCAGTCGTGGGTAGACCCGGCGCTGGGGCTGGGGGACCCTGAGCAGTTTCCTCACCTGCACCGACCCTCATCTTTAAAGTTGGGGTGCGACCGGGCGCGGTGGCTCAGCCTGTAATCCCAGCACTTTGGGAGGCCGAGGCGGGCGGATCACAAGGTCAGGAGATCGAGACCATCCTGTGGATGGTGAAACCCCGTCTCTACTAAAAAAAAAAAAAAAAAAAATTAGCCGGGCGTGGTGGCGGGCGCCTGTGGTCCCAGCTACTGGGGAGGCTGAGGCAGGAGAATGCCGTGAACCCGGGAAGCAGAACTTGCAGTGAGCTGAGATTGCGCCACTGCACTCCAGCCTGGGCGACAGAGCGAGACTCCGTCTCAAAAAAAATAAAATAAAATAAAAACTTTAAAAAAATAAAGTTGGGGTGCACGGAATGGGCCTCAGTGGCACACCCCAATCTGGGGACACATCATAACTTTTTTTTTTTTTTTTTACTTATTATGTTTTTTCTTTTGAGACAGTCTGGCTCTGTCGCCCAGGCTGCAGTGGCGCCATCACGGCTCACTACAACGTCCACCTCCCGGGCTAAAGCGATTCTCCCACCTCAGCCTCCCGAAGTGCTGGGACTACAGGTCCAGGCCACCACGTCTGGCCCATTTTATTTCTAAATGGCTCATGCCTGTAATTCCAGCACTTTGGGAAGCCAGGGCAGTCGGATCACTTGAGCCCAGGATTTTGACACCAGCCTGGGCAACATAGTGAGATCCTATCTGTACAAAAGATTTAAAAAGTAGCCGGTCGGGCTGGGCGCTGTGGCTCAGTCCTGTCATCTCAGCACTTTGGGAGGCCGAGGCGGGTGGGGATCACCTGAGGTCAGGAGTTCAAGACCAGCCTGGCCAACATGGTGAAGCCCCGTCTCTCCTAAAAATCAAAAAAAAAAAAAAAAAAAAAAGTAGCTGGGCGTGGTAGCAGGCAACTGTTACCCCAGATACTCGGGAGGCTGAGGCAGGAGAATCACTTGAACCTGGGAGGCGGAGGCTGCACTTAGCCGAGATCCCACCACTGCACTCCACCCTGGGTAGCAGAGTGAGAATGTCTCAAAAAAAAAAAAAAAATTAGCTGGGTGTAGTGCCATGCGTCTATAGTCCCAACTAATCAGGAGACTGAGGTGAGAGAATAGCTTAAGCCCAGCATCAAGGCTGCAGTGAGCTGTGATTGTGCCACTGCACTCCAGCCTGGGCAACAGAGCAAGACCCTATCTCAAAAAAAAAAGGAAAGAAAATACAGGCTAATTTTTTTTTTTTTAATTTAAGGTTAGGGCCAGGCGTGGTGGCTCACGCCTATGATCCCAGCACTTTGAGAGGCCAAGTCGGGAGGACAGCTTGAGTCCAGGAGTTCTAGACCAGCCTGGGCAACACAGCAAGACCCTGTCTCTATTTTTTTAATTAATTAATTAAAAGTCAAATAAAATGAATTGAAGATAACCACTAACCAGATAATATGGAACTACAGTCCTCAGTATCTGAGGAGGCACTGGTTCTAGGACTCCCATACCAAATCCATGGAATCAAGTCCCTTATATAAATTGCTGTAGGCTGGGCGTGGTGGCTCATGCCTGTAATCCCAGCACTTTGGGAGGCCAAGGCAGCAGTTCACTTGAAGTCAGGAGTTCAAGACTAGCCTGGCCAACATGGTGAAACCCCATCTCTACTAAAAATACAAAAATTAGCCTGGCGTGGTGGTGCACATCTGTAATCCCAGCTACTTAGGAGGCTGAGGTGGGAGAATCACTTGAACCCGCGAGGCGGAGGTTGCAGTGAGTCAAGATTGGGTCACTGCACTCCATCCTGAGCGAGACTTCATCTCAAAATAAATAAATAAATGAATTGGTGTAGTATTTGCATATAACCTACATATACTTAAATCATCTTTAGATTACTTATAATACCTAATACAATGTAAATGCTATGTAGATAGTTGGCCTGCTGTATTGTTTTTTATTTGTATGATTTTTATTGTTATATTTTTTCCTGAATATTTTTGATCTACGGTTGGTTGAATCCCATGGGAATGGGGGGGCAATTGTACTTGGGAAAAACAGAAAAAAACACTTGATCAGCATTGCAAAGAGAGGGAAAGAAAAACCAGAAAACAGCCGGGCCCAGTGGCTCACGCCTGTAATGCCAGCACTTTGAGAGGCGGAGGCGGGCGGAAAATGAGGTCAGGAGTTCTAGACCAGCCTGGCCAATATGGTGAAACCCCGTCTATACTAAAAAATACAAAAATTAGCTGGGTGTGGTGGCTCATGCCGGTGGTCCCAGCTACTCAGGAGGCTGAGGCAAGAGAATCGCTTGAACCCAGGAGGCTGAGGTTACAGTAAGCCGGGATTGTGCCACTGCACTCCAGCCTGGCAACAGAGCGAGACTCCATCTCAAAAAATAAAATAAAATACAATGAAAAAGCATTTTGAAACATATCACTATCACAATACATTTGAATGGATGAATCTCTTCTATTACAAGACCAAAAAAATGTTTAAAACATGAGATGCATAAGTTCTTTTTTTTTTTTTAGATGGAGTCTTGCTCTGTCACCCAGGCTGGAGTGAAGTGGTGCAATCTCGGCTCACTGCACCCTCTGCCTCCTGGGTTCAGGTGATTCTCCTGTCTCAGCCTCCCGAGTTATTGGGATTACAGGCGCCCACCACCATGCCCGGCTAATTTTTTATATTTTTAGTAGAGACAGGGTTTCGCCATGTTGGCCAGGCTGGTCTTGAACTCCTGACCTCAGGTGATCCGCCTGCGTCAGCCTCCCAAGGTGCTGGGATTACAGGCATGAGCCACTGCACCCAGCCAAGATGCATGAGTTCTTAAAGTGAAAATGAAGTGTTTGCAAACATAGTCTGATCAGGGAAGGCAAGGTCAAGTGAAATATAAATTTTCACTTCAATTATTCCTTAGTTCCTTCCTTCATCATTTTGTTGCAGTGCCTAAGTGTGCCAGGCATGGTGTTGGGTACCAGGGATTCGGAGATGAATTGACTAAAGCCCCCCTAAGTGGCCCCCCAGTAGGAAGGATATCTGTCTTGACCAGAGTTAAACCCAGAGACAACCAAGGAGGAAGTCTCGGCCTCCTCACCTGAGCCACACTCAGCCTCTTCCACTCCCAAAGGTCTCCTGCTCCTTCACCTTCAGCCCAGCCCAGGCATCCCCCTGATGCAAGACTCACCCAAGATGAGACGGAAACAGTCCCGACACACAATCAATCCTCACCTTTCTGGCCTTTCCTTTTGGCACACAACACAAAAACTCCAGGTGTGCCCTGAGGCCTCTGCAGGGACCCGGCCAGGGGAGTGGTGGCTGAAGCTCCTCCGGGTCTCTTTTCTCAGAGGAGAGAGTAACGTGGGAGAAGCACCGTTTGCCTTTGATACTTACCAAGGTCACTGTGGTTGCTCCCTGTGGAATGACAGGGGCAGCGTCCCCAAAACACTGGCTCCTTCTCCAACCCTCACACATGCATTAAACCCCAAAGGTGAAAGGAGAGGGCTCAGGGCACAGCGCCTGTCCCGCCACATACCAGGAGGGGCTGGGTAGTCCTTGTGGGTTCTCCAAAGCCCGAGTTGGGGAAATGGGGACCCTTCAGACAGGGTTGCCTGTGTCTGTCCCTGTTTGTTTATATCAGAGCAGGTTTGTTCTGCCAGGCTGAGGCCCCAGGCCCACCTGCCATCAGCTCCTTGTGGAGGTTGGGTGTGGGAGTGCCCCTCTGGGGACAGAAAGCCCTCCCATCCCTGAGGCTGGGCCTATCTGGGGAGTAGGGGCAGGCGAGCTCCGCCAGCCACTGAGGAGAGAGGGCCTGGTCAGGACCCTGCCCCTGTCATTCCACAGGGAGCAACACACAGGTCTCTAATAAAAACACAAAATTCGCCAGGTGTGGTGGCACATGCCTGTAATCCCAGCTACTCAGGAGGCTGAGGCAGGAGAATCACTTGAACCCAGGAGGCGGAGCTTGCAATGAGATAGCACCACTGCACTCCAGCCTGGGCGACAGAGTGAGACTCCGTCCCCCAGCCCCAAAAAAATATACTGGGCTGGCAGGGCATGGTGGCTCACGCCTGTAATCCCTACACTTTGGGAACCTGAGGCAGGTGGATTGCTTGTGCTCAGGAGTGCGAGACCACCCTGGGCAACATGGCAAAACTACATTTCTGTAAAAATTAAAAAATTACCTGGGTGTGGTGGCATGCGCCTGTAGTCGCAGCTACTCAGGAGGCTGAGGTGGGAGGATCATCTGAGCCTGGGGATGTCAAGGCTGCTGTGAGGCATGATGGCACCACACACTCCAGCCTGGGTGACAGAGCAAGACCTGACTAAAAGAAAATACTGACATTAAGCTGGGCACAGTGGCTCACGCCTGTAATCTCAGCACTTTGGGAGACACAGGCGGAAAGATCGCTTGAGGCCATGAGTTCGAGATCAGCCTGGGAAACATAATGAGACCTCATCTCTACAAATTTTATTTTTACTTAGCCAGGCGTGGTGGTGTGCACCCATCGTCCTAGATACTCAGGAGGCTGAGATGAGGGGATCCCTTGAGCCCAGAAGGTTGAGGCTGCAGTGAGCTATGATTGTATTACTGCATTCCGGCCTGGGCAACAGCGTGAGACCATGTTGCCCAGGCTGGTCTTGAACTCCTGGCCTTGAGAGTTCCTCCCACCTAGGCCTCCCAAAGTGTGGGATTACAAGCGTGAGTCCCTGTGCCCGGCCTCCAGGGGCTTCTTGATAGAACAAGCATCCTGGGGCGGGGGGGGGGGGGCATCCCGATTAGAAAATGTCCCTCCTGAGTCTCTCTGAAGCCCTAAAGCCAAGTGAAGACCCCAGCTCTGCATCTTGGCCCACAATGGATCTTGAGAGGGGGCCATGGGAGTTCTCATCATCGATGAGACGTTCTATCACTGGAGGATCCCCAGTCACCTGAGAAATGAAGAAACGGGTCAGAGGACTCGACAGGGATGGGTGGGCCAGCAGTGCCCCCAGCTCTGCACCGCGTGATGGAGCCTCTTTTGCATTTGCATCTCCCTCCCCCGGGGCAGAACAGTTCTGTTTGTCTTCCCAAACCTCAGAGATTCCAAGAACGAACGAAATCTGATACCCCTAAGGCAAGAACAGTTCCAGCCCTATTCTGCCATCGGGAAGCCTTTGCCCACGCCCAAGAGAGAGGGCAAGTGAGAGGCCCCCGCCCCAGGGTTCCCACCAACCTTCCAGGGGACACCAGGAGCCATCTGCCATGTGGTTCCCGCAGCAGCCAGCAGGGGGCAGCCTGTCAAAGACTTCCTGGGGCCATGTTGCCCCGACTTGTGCAGGTTCCCACAGGCCAGCACCCAGTGTGGAAAACAGCATGTGGTAGCAGGGGGTTAGGTGTCCGGCATGAACCAGCCTGGCCTTTACCTTTTGGGCGTTTTTCCTGTCTAGCCCGCCCAAAATGTGGAAACCTTAACAGCAGACATGGGTTATGATGTCAGAGTTTGGGTTTTTTTAGGAGTATTGTTATGTTGCCCAGACTGATCTCCAACTCCTGAGCCCAAGCGATCCTCCCAACTGAGCCTCCTAAGTAGCTGGGACTACAGGCACCTGCCACTGTGCCCAGCTTGATGTCAGTTTGTAGCATTGCAACTTTGCTTTAGCCTAATTTCTGAGCAATACCCAATCAGCTAGGCCTGGAGCACCATCCCCACACTGAATTTCTCCCTCTTTTGGATATTTTGTGGACATTAAAAGCAAGCATGGGCTTCAAAAGACACCCAAAAGCTGGGAGAAAATATTTTAAAAGACAAACCACAGACTGGGAGAAAATATTCACAATCTATGTATCTAGTAAAAGACTTGTATCCAGAATATATAAAGTACTTTTACAACTCACTAAATAATAAGACAAACATCTCAACAGAAATGGGCAAAAGATTTGAATCAACATTTCATCAAAGAAGATATGTGGAAAGTCACTGGAGACATGAAAAACGGACCCCATCATCAGACATAAGGGAAATGCTCCTTGAAACCACAATGAGATGATACCATTTCCACCCCATTGGAGTGGCTGCAGTCCGAGAGGCTGACCACACCAAGACTTGTGAGGATATGGAGCAAGGCAGGCTCTCATGCACTGCTATTGGAAATAGAAAATAGTACAACTACTTTGGAAAACAGTTTGGTAGTTTCTTTTTTCTTTTCTTTTCTTTTCTTTTTTTTTTTTTTTGAGACGGAGTCACACTCTATTGCCCAGGCTGGAGTGCAGTGGTGTGATCTCGGCTCACTGCAACCTCCACCTTCTGGGTTCAAGCAATTCTCCTGCCTCAGCCTCCCGAGTAGGTGGGACTACAGGGATACACCACCACGTCCAGCTAATTTTTGTATTTTTAGTAGAGATGGGGTTTCGCCATGTTAGCCAAGCTGGTCTCGAACTCGTGACCTCAGGTGATCCACCCGCTTTAGCCTCCCAAAGTGCTGGGATTACAGGTGTGAGCAACTGTACCTGGCCAGTTTCTTTAAAAAATTGAAATGTAACATTTAGAGCATACACTATCCCATTCCTAGGTAATTAACCACCCCCTGCCCCCCACCAAAAAATATATGAAAGCATATGTCCAGGCCAGGCGTGGTGGCTCATGTCTGTAAGCCCAGCACTTTGGGAGGCCGAGGTGGGTGGATCACTTGAGCCCGGGAGTTCGAGACCAGCCTGACTAATATGGTGAAATCCTGTCTCTACTAAAAATACAAAAATGAGCTGGGCATGGTGGCGTGCACCTGAAATCCCAGCTATCCCAGAGGCTGAGGCAGGAGAATCACTTGAACCCAGGAGGCAGAGGTTGCAGTGAGCCGAGATCACGCCCCTGCACTGCAGCCTGGGCAACAGAGCAAGACTCCGTCTCAAGAAAGAAGCATATGTCCACACAAAGACTCAAACACAGAGATGAAAATTTCCACAGCAGCTTTACTAGTAACGGCCCCAAAATTGAAAACAACCCCAATGCTCACCATGAATAATGAGTAGATAAGCAAATTGTGGACTAGCCATCCAATGAACTACTGCACAGGGACAAAGAGGAACCACACACACACACACACACACACACACATACACACACACACAAATACACACACACATACACACAAATATACACACACACAAATATACACACACACATACACACAAATATACACACACATACACAAATATACACACACATACGCACATACATATACACACACAAATATGCACACACACACACAAATACACACACACATATACACACAAAAATATACACACACAAATATACACACACATACACACAAATATATACACACACAAATATACACACACATATACACACAAACATACAAATATACACACAAATACACACATATACACACAAATATATACACATACACATATACACACATAAATATACACACACGTACACACGTGAATATACACATACATACACATGTGCGCATACACATATACACACAAATACACACAAACACAAACATACACACATACATACACATATGCACACACACATACATGCACACACATTATACACACATATATACACACATACACATGTATTATACACATATACACATACATATGTACACACATACATATACATACACATATTTACACATATATACAAACACACACACCTAAACACACACACACATATATATTTCTAAATACAGTTGGCCCTTGAACAACACAGGTGTGAACTGCATGCCTCAAATTATACTCAGATTTTTTTTCAATAAAAGTGACCCTGAGTGTGCCTGCCTCTCCCGCCTCTCCTCCCACCTCCTCCATCTCTTACCCCTCTGGCTTCTCTGAGACAGCGAGACCCACCCCTCCCCTTCCTCCTCTGCCTCCTCAAGGTGGAGACGACCAGGATGAAGACCTTTACAATCATCCACTTCCACTTAATGAATGGTAAATAGAGCTGCTCTTCCTCACAATTTCATTGATAACGTTTTGTCTTCTGTAGCTGACTTTATTGTAGGAAAGCAGTGTGTAGTACACAGAACCCACCAAATACGTCCGCTTTCTAATCCCCTCAAGAATTAGAATGAGTGGATTGTTTGGCAATTGTGGAGTCCCAGGTTCTGGCAAAGGAGCTGAGTGGTCTTTTAAAATGTTTTTATTTTTAGTTTTAAAAATCATTTGGCCAGGCGCAGTGGCTAATGCCTGTAATCCTAGCAATTTGGGTGGCTGAGCCAGGTGGATTGTTTGAGCCCTGGAGTTCGAGACCAGCCTGGGCAACATGGTGAAACCCTGACTCTACAAAAAATACAAAAATTAGCCAGGTATGGTGGTGCACACCTGTAGTCCCAGCTACTCGAGGCTGAGGCTGGAGGATCGCTTGACCCCAGGAGATGAAGGCTGCTGCAAGCCGGGATCGCGCCACTGCACTCCAGTCTGGGTGACAGAGTGAGACTGTGTCTCAAAAAAGAAAAATGATTTGTATTTATTTATTAAAGATAGGTCACTCTTTGATACCCAGGCTGGAGTTGCTGTGGCAGGATTATGGCTCACTGCAGTCTCCACCTCCTGGGCTCAAGCAATCCTCCCACCTTAGTCTCCCAAGTAGAGGGGACTACATGCACCCACCAACACTTACAGCTTGAAATATGTGTTAACTGACTGTTTGCGCTATAGGCAAGGCTTCTGTCAATAGCAGGCTATTAGCAGTTAACTGTTGGGGAATGAAAAGTTATATTAGGATTTTTTACTGTTGGGGGGGCATCCTTAACCCCCTGCATTGTTCAAGTGTCAACTATAGTGTGTGTGTGTGTGTGTATTTACATATTTTTTCTTAGAAGGTCCAGGTTGATACTGTATATACGCACCAGAGTAGCCATAATTCTCCCTCTTCTTTCGCCTTTACTTTTAAATAGATTTGGTGCTCACCTCGACCTTCTGCAGCTTTTCCCTGCCTGCTCTTGTTTATGTGGATTGACCTCTGGATGGTACTGTCAGGCACAGAGGGGTTTTGTTTCTTCAAGAGATCACGGGCCTGCATGCTCTGAGAGTCTGCAGGACGCCTGACCTTTGAAGGAAGGCTTTGCTGAGTAACACTTTTTAAAAAATAGTGTAGTCATTTTTAAAAATACATTTTCTTTTTCTTTTCCTTTTTTTTTTTTTTTTTTTTTTTTGAGACGGGGTTTTGCTCTTGTTGCCCAGGCTGGAGTGCAATGGTGCAATCTCAGCTCGCCACAACCTCCACCTCTCGGGCTCAAGTGATTCTCCTGCCTCAGTCTCCCGAGTAGCTGGGATTGCAGGCATGCACCACCAGGCCCGGCTAATTTTGTATTTTTAGTAGAGATGGGGTTTCTTCTTGTTGGTCAGGCTGGTCTTGAATTCCCGACCTTAGGTGATCCGCCCACCTCGGCCTCCCAAAGTGCTGGGATTATAGGTGTGAGCCACGGAGCCCAGCCCCTAAAATACATTTTGATTGAGGCGCAGCATTGTTCCAGCTGTTTGTTGTGGTATAACAAGACCTAGAATCAAAATTTTAGTGGCGTGCCATGTTCACAGCCGACTTACTCACACAGCCAAAAGGTGGAAACCATCCAAGTGTCTGCCGACAGATGAATGGAGAAATCAAACATGGAGTATAGAGAAAACGCAGTATTACTCAGCCTTCGACAGGGAGGAAATTCTGACACCTGAGACAACGCGGATGAACCTTGAGACATGCTCAGTGAAATAAGCCAGTCACAAAAGGACAAATACTGCACGATACCACTGTATTTATTTATTTATTTTTTGAGACAGAGTCTCACTCTGTCGCCCAGGCTGGAGTGCAGTGGCACAATCTCGGCTCATGGCAACCTCCGCCTCCCGGGTTCAAGCAGTTCTCCTGTCTCAGCCTCCTGAGTAGCTGGGATTACAGGCACACGCCACCACGCCCAGCTAATTTTTGTATTTTTAGTAGAGATGGGGTTTCACCATATTGGTCAAGCTGGTCTTGAACTCCTGACCTCAGGTGATCCACCCACCTCGGCCTCCCAAAGTGCTGGGATTACAGGCGTGAGCCACCGCGCCTAGCCACATGATGCCACTTATACGAGGTCCCTAAAGTAGTCAAATTCAGAGAGACAGAAGTAGAACGGTGGTTGCATAGGGCTGGGAATGGGGGATGGAGAGTGGGTATTTAATGGGTAAGAATTTCAATTTTACAAGATAAAAAAGCTCTGGAGATCTATTGCACAGTGATGTGGATGTAGTTAATACTGCTGAAATGTACACCTAAAAATGATTAAGATGATGGTAAATTTTACCTGTAATTTACCACAAATTTAAAACATAAACTCAGTGGCATAAAGCAGCCACCCCCATTGTGTGATTTCCTGGGTTCCCTGGTCAGGAGTTTGGGCACAGGCAAGGTTGCCCTTCTCTTGCACTAGGATGTCTGAGGCCTCATCTGGAGGCGACCCTAGTGACTAGGGCTGGAAGGGCTAGAGACAGATAATCTGCTTCCAAGACCATGCATTTACTCACACGTGTGGGACCTGGGCTGGGATGGCCCAAGGACGGGCTCTTCGGGGCCCATTGTCTGGAGCCCTCCATGTGGCACTTTCAGCATGGCAGCCTCCAAGCAATCAGATTCCATTCGCGGTGGTTCCGGGTTCCAAAACAAGTGTCCCCAGCAGGTAAGGCCATGTGGCCTTTTATGACCTAGTCTCAGAAGTGACAAAGTCACCACTTTTATGAATTGCTTCTTTACTGCAATGTACGTACTTTAACAAACTTCAGCATCAACAGTGAAATGTTATGTGTATGCTGGTAAACCCTTAACTCAGTATGTATCAAGAATGCTGGCCGGGCGCGGTGGCTCACGCTTTAATCCCAGCACTTTGGGAGGCCGAGGCAGGTGGATCACGAGGTCAGGAGATCGAGACTATCCTGGCTGACACAGCGAAACCCCGTCTTTACTAAAAAAAAAATACAAAAAAATTAGCCAGGCATGGTGGTGGGCGCCTGTAGTCCCAGCTATTCGGGAGGCTGAGGCAGGAGAATGGCGTGAACCCAGGAGGCGGAGCTTGCAGTGAGCCGAGATCGCCCACTGCACTCCAGCCTGGGCAACAGAGCGAGACTCCGTCTCAAAAAAAAAAAGAACGCTGCCAGGGCTGGGCACGGTGGCTCATGCCCGTAATCCCAGCACTTTGGGAGGCCGAGGCAAGTGGATCACCTGAGGTCAGGAGTTCAAGACCAGCCATGGTTGTCTCTACTAAAAATACAAAACATTAGCCAGGTGTGGTGGTGGGTGCCTGTAATCCCAGCTACTCCGGAGGCTGAGGCAGGAGAATCGCTTGAACCTGGGAGGCAGAGGTTACAGTGAGCCAAGATCGCGCCATGGCACTCCAGCCTGGGTGGCAGAACAAGACTCAGTCTAAAAAAAAAAAAAAAAGAATATATTCTAAAAACCCTTATAACTCAACAGTAAAAAGATAAATAAACCAATTTAATTTAATTTATTTATTTATTTGAGATGGAGTCTCGCTCTGCCACCCAGGCTGGAGTTCAGTGGCATGATCTCGGCTCACTGCAACCTCTGCCTTCTGGGTTCAAGTGATTCTCCTGCCTCAGCCTCAAGAGTAGCTGGGACTACAGGTGCACACCACCGTGCCCGGATAATTTTTGTACTTTTAGTAGAGATGGGCTTTCACCATTTTGTCCAGGCTGGTCTGGAACTCCTGACCTCAGGTGATCCACCTGCCTTGGCCTCCCGAGGTGCTAGGATTACAGGTGTGAGCCACCATGCCCGGCAATAAACCAGGTTTAAAATGGACAAGGGATTTGAACAGACATTATTCCAAAGAAGATATACAAATAGCTAATAAGCACAGAAACACGTGCTCAACGTTATTAGTCATTAAGGAAATACATGCAGCTGGGCGTGGTGGCATGCGCCTATAATCCCAGAACTTTGGGAGGCCAAGGCAGCTGATCACATGAGTCCAGGAGTTTGAGACCAGCCTGAGCAACATGTTGAGACCCTGTCTCTACTAAAAATACAAAACTTAGCTGGGTGTGGTGGCATGCACCTTGTAGTCCCAGCTACCCGGGAGGCTGAGGTAAGAGGATTGCTTGAGCCTAGGAGGTAGAGGCTGCAGTGAGCCATGATTGCACCACTGCACTCCAGCCTGGGTGACAGAGCAAGACTCTGTCTCAAAAAAAAAAAAAAAAAAAAAATTTGAAAAAAGGGAAATACATGCTACAACTTGAATGCACCTCAAAAACATTATGAAGAATGAAAGAGGCCAGACACAAAAGGTCACATATTATATAATTATTTTGGTATGAAGTAACCGGATTGGCTAGGCGTGGTGGCTCATGCCTGTAATCCCTGTACTTTGGGAGGCCAAGGTGGGTGGATCACCTGAGGTCAGAAGTTTGAGACCAGCCTGACCAACATGGTGAAACACCATCTCTACTAAAAATACAAAACAAAAATTAGCTGGGCGTGGTGGCGGGCATCTGTAATCCCAGCTACTCCAGAGGCTGAGGCAGGAGAATCGCTTGAACCTGGGAGGCAGAGGTTGCAGTGAGCCGAGATCGCGCCATTGCACTCCAGCCTGGGCAACAAGAGCAAAACTCCATCTCAAAAAATAAATAAATAAATAAATAAACAAACAAATAAGAATTAACCAGAATGGGCAAAATTGTAAAGACAGAAAAGCAGATTGGTTGTTGCCAGGGGATGGGAGGAGGGTGAAATAAAGGGTGATTAATTTCTTTCTTTCTTTTTTTTTTTGAGATGAAGTCTCACTCTTTTTCCCTAGCTGGAGTGTGATGGCGCGATCTCAGCTCACTGCAACCTCTGCCTCCTGGGTTCAAGTGACTTTCCTGCCTCAGCGTCTGGAGCAGCTGGGATTACAGGCGCCTGACACCATGCCCGGCTAATTTTTGTATTTTTAGTAGAGACGAGGTTTCACCATGTTGGCCAGGCTGGTCTCGAACTCCTGACCTCAGGTGATCCACCTGCCTCGGCCTCCCAAAGGCTGGGATTACAGGTGTGAGCCACTGCGCCCAGCCAAGAGTGATTTCTTAAGGAAGTACTTGGTATTTTTCTGGAATGATGAAAAAAATTTGAAACTGGAAAGAGGTGGTGGTTGCACAACACTAGGAAAGCTCTGGATGCCACTGAATTGTACGCATCAAAATGGTGAATTGGAGCCTGGTGCAGTGGCCTGGAACTGTAATGCCAGAGACTCAGGAGGCTGAGGTGGGAGGATCACTTGAGCCCAGGAATTCAAGGCTGCATTGAGCTATGATCCTATGATCTGGCCACTGCACTCCAGCCTGGGCAACAGGGCGAGATCCCTGACTCAATTAAAATAAAAAATATATATTAAAAAACAAAAGAATGCACAGGCTCCAGAGGTATGAGCCACTATCGTATCAGCAGGGTCTCACTCCAGATGTGGTTAATACAAGTCTTTCTGTGATCCATAGCTTTATCAATAATCTAAGCTTGATTTGCTAATTAGCATAATGATGTCATTTTTTTTTTTTTAAGAGACAGAGTCTTGGCCGGGCGCGGTGGCTTACGCCTGTAATCCTAGCACTTCGGGAGGCTGAGGCGGGTGGATCACGAGGTCAGGAGATCAAGACCATCCTGGCTAACACGGTGAAACCCCGTCTCTACTAAAAATACAAAAAATTAGCTGGGCGCGGTGGCAGGCGCCTGTAGTCCCAGCTACTCAGGAGGCTGAGGCAGGAGAATGGCGTGAACCTGGGACGTGGAGGTTGCAGTGAGCAGAGATAGCGCCACTGCAGTCCGGCCTGGGCAAAAGAGCGAGACTCCATCTCAAAAAAAAAAAAAAAAAAAAAAAAAGAGACAGAGTCTCACTCTGTTTCCCAGGCTGGAGTGTGGTGGTGCAATCATAGCTCATCACAGTCTTGAACTCCTGGGTTTAAGCGATCCTCCTGCCTCAGCCTCCTGAGTAGCTGGGACTACAGGTATGTGCCATCACTCCTGGCTGATTTTTTTTTTGGTAGAGACAGGGTCTGGCTATGTTACCCAGGCCTTATTATTGTTTTGTAAGAGCTTCCCTTTCCTTTAAGATTCTGGATACTTTGATACATTTATTGAAGATACCTTCTCTAAGTGTACATAATTAAATTAAATCTTGAAATACATTTTCTTGGAACAGACTGTTCTTAACTGAAACTGTAAATAGGTGAATGTTTTGCTGCAGATTCCAAAAAAGCCAAACCATCCCCGCTCATCTCTAGACCCAGTGGGCCTTTGTCTAAGGATGTCACAGGCCATAATTCCCAGGCAGCAGCCACATTCTTAGAAAGGCTGAGGAACTGGGTTCCACGTTCTGGGGAGGTGTGGACGCATCTGCTTAGGAATATAGGAGGAATTTGGGACAGGGTGAGGGAGTGTCGGGGTTCTCTAAGAGGGAGGGGCAAGGATGGCAAGGAATGAAGGGGAGGAAGAGCTGAGCCACACAGCCAATTTGGAATGGAAGCAGTTGCTAAGGCCAAGGTTTTCCAAAAGTCAAATGGAAGTCATTGTCATGCAGCAATATGGCTCCCTGCTGTTTCCAAAATACCCTGACTGCTGTGGGCTTTTGAAATCATGAATCATGAATGGCTGAGTGGCTGTCTGCATAGCAGGGATGTGGGTGAAGGCTGTAAGGCGCTCCCTCCAAAATTGGCGTAGTCTGTGCCTGCAGATATGAAAGGGGTACACAGAGACTCTCTGGTGGCTGGAACCAATTTCCCCCATCCCCAACCTCAGCCGCCACCTGTGCTGAGCCTGTAGCAACAGGGACACGGTGGCAGAGTGACATTTACTGAACAGCTAAGTGCTTTACAGGCCATCGATTGTCACAACATCCTTCTGAGTCTTGTGATTGGTATTCTTTCGTTTTTTCTTTCTTTCTTTTTTTCTCTTTGAGATGGAGTGTCACTCTGTCGCCCAGGCTAGAGTGCAGTGGCGCAATCTCAGCTCACTGCAACCTCCACCTCCCGGGTTCAAGCGATTCCCCTGCCTCGGCCTCCCGAGTAGCTGGGATTATGGGCATCCGCCACCATGCCCGGCTAATTTTGTATTTTTAGTAGAGACGGGGTTTCACCATGTTGGCCAGGCTGGTCTCGAACTCCTGACCTCAGGTGATCCACCCACCTTGGCCTCCCAAAGTGCTGGGATTACAGGCGTGAGCCACTGTGCCTGGCCCAGTTGGCATTATTTCTACTGCATATATGGGGAAATTGAAGTTCAAAGAAGTTAAGTAACTTACTCCAAGTCACATAGCCTCTGAGTGACACAGCCAGGATTTATACAATTCCTCTCCTCACGCCTCTGTGCCCACGACAGAGGGCTCCTGGTTGTGTCTGAAGGGAAGAGCCAGGATAGTTTATTATTACCAGAACTCAAAAGGTTAATTTGTCCTGTGCTGTATATAAAAACTGCCAGAGAATTTGGGGAATTGAATGAAGTATCATCTCCCCAAACTTCCTTAAGAAATGCTCCCATCAGCAGGTGCCTAGCACGAGGCAAACCTTTGAACTTTGGACATGACCCTTCTCTACAAAGGGTAGACAGCCCTACCCACTACCACGGAATTCCTGCTGCCCAGGACCCAGACTTGAACAATAAAAGACATCTGGCGCCGGGCATGGTGGCTTACGCCTGTAATCCCAGCACTCTGGGAGGCCGAGGCAGGCGGATCACCTGAGGTCAGGAGTTCGAGACCAGCCTGGCCAACATGGTGAAACCCCGTCCCTATTAAAAATACAAAAAATTAGCCAGGCATGGTGGCGGACGCCTGTAATCCCAGCTACTTGGGAGGCTGAGGCAGGATAATTGCTTGAACCCAGGAGGCGGAGGTTGCAGTGAGCTGAGATCACACCACTGCACTCCAGCCTGGGCAATGAGAGCAAAGCTCCGTTTCGCTGGGGGCAGGGGTAGGGGGGAAGACATCTGGGAACTGGGACCAGTGGGTTTTATTTATTTAGACCCCAGGTCTAGCATCCCTGGAGCCTGGGTCGGATTTGTGTGAATCTGAACACCTTGGTGAGAGGTGAGGGAGTAATGAGGGGGGCAGATTTCAGAGGAGAAGTAATGGAAGCCAGAGATGAAGCCTGATCAGAGCCGCTCGGTGGTGGGACGTCCTCTCCAGTGAGGGTTGCAGGAGAGGCAGCAGCTGCTCCGGTTTGCCTTCTGGGCCTGAGCTATTCCACGAGGTTGCCACCAGCTGCACGTGGCTATCAGGTGCTTGAAATGTGGCCAGTCTGATTGAGATGAGCAGCAAGTGTAAAATACACCCTACATTACAAAGCCTTGGCATGAGATAAAGTAATGTAAAATATCTCATTAATAGTTTTATATTGATTACATGTAGGGATGATAATGTTGGACATATATTGGATTACATTAAATGTTATTAAAATTAATTTCACCTGTTTTATTTTTCTTCCTTTACTTTTAAAAGCATGTGGCCACTAGAAAACTTTTCTTCTTTTCTTTTCTTTTCTTTTTTTTTTTTTTTGAGATAGGGTCTTGCTCTGTTCCCCAGGCTGGAGTGCAAAGGCACGATCAGGGCTCACTACAGCCTCGACCTCCTGGGCTCAAACGATCCTCCTACTTTGGCCTCCCGAGTAGTTGGGACTACAGGTGTGTGCCACCACACCTGGCTAATTTTTTATTTTTTGTAGAGATGGGGTCTCACCATGTTGCCCAGGCTTGTCTTAAACTCCTAGACTCAATCCATCCTCCCACTTCAGTCTCCCAAAGTGCTGGGATTACTGGTATGAGTCACGGCACCCGGCCTAGAAAATTTTCAATTCAAAATTACAAATGAAATTGCTCATTCTGAGGCCGGGTATTGTGGCTCATGCCTGTAATCCTAGCACTTTGGGAGGCCGAGGCGGGTGGATCACCTGAAGCCAGGAGTTCGAGACCAGCCTGGCCAACACAGTGAAACCCCGTCTCTACTAAAAATACAAAAATTAGCCAGGCGTGGTGGCAGGTGCCTGTAATCCCAGCTTCTCAGGAGGCAGAGACAGGAGAATCGCTTGAACCCGAGAGGCAGAGGTTGTAAGTGAGCCAAGATTATGCCATTGCACTCCAGTCTGGGCGACAGAGTGAGTCTCTGTCCAAAAAAAAAAAAAAAAAAAAGGAAAAAGAAAGAAAGAAAAAAGAAAATAAATAGCTCATTCTATTTCTGTTGGACAGCGCTGTCTTCGACCAGTCCTTCCTGCCTGCGTGAGTGAAGGGAGGACAAGTGGGCAGAGGGCTGAGCTCCTTCAGAGGAAAGCATTGCCTCCTGGCCCCCCAGGTGAGAGCTGTGTGCAGGCCTGTGCAGAGAAGGGGAGGAGAGAGCAGAATCGCCCCAGGAGCCAGAACCAAGAGTTGACTGACCAGATGTAGGGACAGACAGCTGGGAGGATGGAGCTTCCCAGGGCAGTGCCAGCCCCTGAAGGGCATGGGTGGCGACAAGATGGGGCCAGGTGGGTCATCTTCTTATAGCCATGCCCAGGGCTGTGGGGGTGGGGTCTGCTCTCCCTCCCTCCAGCCCTTTAGGACTCATAGGTTTTTTGCTGCTCTTGTCGGGTGAGGAATAAGACTGATGTTTTCTTTATTTTGGAATCCTTTGTTGTTCTCTTGATTCTCTGAGCCTGTGGGGAGCTGAGCCTACCCAGGGAACCCAGGTTTTTGCTAATCAGCCCCCTGGGGGTGCTCCCTATCAAGTCCCTAAAGTCTCCCAGCCCCAGCTTGCCCCCCAGACCACAGACATGGGTGACAGGAGCCACAGGGGGCTTTGGGAACCAGGCCTCACCTGGGGGTTAGAGCCTGTGGGTCTGGCTTGGCGCCTGGAGTCTAAGTTTAAAAGCTCCCCTGTTCTTGATGCCTGATTCTCTGATTCTCTGCCAGGAATTTCTCCAGCAGCTGTGCCAACACAGGGGTTCCAGGGCCTATGCCAGGGGGCACCCTTGTGTCTGGCTTGCTGGGATTCATTTACACAGTCTGTGCTAATAAAAGAGATGGGGAGAACCGCATTTAGCTAGTGCCTGGGGGCTATCCACTGGGCACTGGCAGCCGAGCCGGGGAAAGTTGTGTGAATCACTTTAAGGGTTTCCCAAATGTAAACAAAGGCTTGAAACTTGCCCTTGAGGAGACATCCCTGGAGGAAAGGTGAAGTCATTGAGGGCTATCTAGAAACATCTATAGGGAAAGAATTAGAGGAAAGGACACAATTGCCAGAAGATGCTGGCAAAAAAGGAGGAATTCCACGCTTACAGCCTCTGTTTTTCAGTTCTAGCCCTCGATTCACTGTTAGACCCCCTCGCTCTCTGCTGGTCATGATTTAAATGTCACCTACTCCATGATGCCCCTCCTGGTCATTTTACCTAAAATTACAACTTGCCCCACCACTCCCGACACACTTTTCTTAGATGCTTTTCTGACTTATTTTTATCTTAGTACTTATCACCTAAGATAGATTTTATTTATTTTGTTGACTATCTGTTTCCCCCATTAGAATGTGGGCCATAAAGGCAGGGATTTTGTATTATTTTGCTGGTACTGGGTTCATATTTGTTTGTTTTTTGAGACAAAGTCTCACTCTGTCGCCCAGGCTGGAGTGCAGTGGCGCAATCACAGCTCACTGCGGCTTCAATCTCTTAGGCTCAAGCAATCCTCCCACCTCAGCCTCCGGAGTAGCTGGGACTACAGGAACGCACCACCATGCCTGGCTAATTTAAACATTTTTTTTTTTTTTGGTAGAGATGGGATCTCGCTATGTTGCCCAGGACTGGTCTTGAACTCCTAGGCTCAAACAATCCTCCGACGTTGGCCTCCCAAAGTGCAGGGCAAGCCACTGTACCTGGTCTGACTTCCTATTTGTTGACTGAAGCAATGTATGCATGCCTGAATATATGAGATTTTTCAACTTCCAACCCAAAAGCCGCTTAGGATGGGAGTCTACCCTCTGCTCTTTGCAATACTGTGTAGATAACAAAATATAGAAATGACCTTGAATGTCCACCAACAGGGACAGGTTAGTTAACGTATGCTACACACAGAGAACAGAATACTCAGCTGCCAATAAAAGAAATAAGGTAGATTAGTGATTCCTCAAAGTGCTCCACATACCTCTGAGAACCATTTTCATAATACTAAGACAGTATTTGCCTTTTTCATGTGTTGACATTTGTACCCATGATGCGAAAGGAATGGTGGGTAAACCTGACATCACCTTAGCCTGAATTAAGGCAGTGGCATCAAGCTATACCAGGAGTTATTGTACTCTTCACCATCATACACTCCTCATTTTAAAAAAAATTAATTGCATTTAAGAATGTCCTTGGGGCTGGACGTGGTGACTCACACCTGTAATCCCAGCATTTTGGGAGGCTGCGGTGGGAGGATTGCTTGAGCTCAAGGTTCCAGATCAACCTAGGCAACATGGCAAGACCGTGTCTCTACAAAAATACAAAAACTAGCCAGCTTGGTGGCATGCACCTGTCTGTAGTCCCAGCTACTTGGGAGGCTAAGGTAGGAGGATTGCTTGATCCCGGGAGGTTGAGGCTGCAGTGAGCCATGATCACAACACTGCACTCCGGCCTGGGTGACAGAACAAGACCTTGTGTCCAAAAAAAGAAAAAAAATATATATATATCTTTGATGAAGCAGGAAAATAGTTTTTAATTTTATTAAATTTTGAGGCTGGGCATGTTGGCTCACGCTTGTAATCCCAGCACTTTGGGAGGCTGAGGCAGGCGGATCACTTGAGATCAGGAGTTCAAGACCAGCCTGGCCAACATGGCGAAACCTCACCTCTATAAAAAATACAAAAAAATTAGCTGGGCATGGTGGTGCATGCCTATAATCCCAGCTACTCTGGAAGCTGAGGCATGAGAATTGCTTGAACCCAGGAGGTGGAGGTTGCAGTGAGCCAATATTGAGCCACTGCACTCCAGCTTGGGTGACAGAATGATAACTTGTCTAAAATTAATTAATTAATTAATTTATAAATTTTGATCCTTAAGTACACACCTTTTTAATATTTGGTGTAATGGATGGAAAGTGAACATAAAGCCCTTCTGCTGCAGATGAAAGTCTATTAGTCATCTTGAGAAAAGCATTTGTGCTGTTGTTTGTGAGCTGAACTAGCTCCCCTTTCAGGGAACATCAATTTTGCCTGGAAGCATAGCTGACAATCCATGGCTATTCACAGCTGGGTATTCAGAGACACTGTCTAGAACAATGAACAAAGTGAGCCTGTCACTTCAAGGTAAACAATTGATAGTACTTTCCAATAACAATAAAATGTGAGCTTCAAAGAAAAACTAGAATTTTGGGCCGAGCATGATGGCTCTTGCCTGTAATCCCAGCACTTTGGGAGGTCAAGGCAGGAGAATCACTTGAGCCCCAAGTTCAAGACCAGCCTGGGCAACATAGTGAGAGCCTGTCTCTCTCTCTCTCTCTCTCTGTATATATATATTTAATTAGCCAGTTGTGGTGGCACACACCTGTAGTCCCAGCTACTAGGGAGGCTGAGGTAGGAGGATCACTTAACCCCGGGAGTTTGAGGCTGCAGTGAGCTATGATTGTGCCATTGTACTCTAGCCTTTGTGACAAAATGAAACCCTGTCTTAAAAAAACACAAACGGAAAAAAAAAAAACTAGAATTTTGGAAAACTTTAATATCATGTAAGTAAAATATGTCAACATAGCCAATGGTACAAAAATATGCATAGGTCATGGATCTTAAATGTGCAAGACAGAGCAACAGATTTTTCTGAAACAGAGTACGTAAAGTTTGTTCATGTACTTTCAGTTTCCACATTGCAACTAAACCTCAAGAAATCACTACTTGCCTGAGCTTTGGTGTCATATCAAAGAAGAATATCCACCATTATCTGAAAAGCCTATTAAATGACACCTCCCTTTTTTCAGCTATATATCCAACTGTATTTCCAGCAACCTGTGGAAGATTGGATTTTCTTCATATACTTCAAACAAAACAAATTGCAACAAATCAAATGCAGAAGCAGATGTGATATCTAACTATCTTCTATTAAGCCAGATGTAGAAGACATTTGCAAAAGACATTTTTGCAAATGTCTTCTATATTTGCAAAAGACACTTGCAAAAATGTAAAACAATGACTCTCTTCTCTCTTCTTATCAATGTTATTTATGTTAATATGTAATGGCTTATTATTATATTATTTTTAAACTAAGATTTATGGAGATATAATTCACTTATCATAAAACTCATCCTTTTTTTGTTTTGTTATTTTTTTGTAAAACTAATCGTTTTGAAGTGTACAATTCAGTGGTTTTTGGTGTATTTCCAGAGTTGTAAAACCATCATCACTATCTAATGTTAGAATATTTACAATTTAATGAGGCACGGCAGGAAGAAACATGGAATGAAGACTCTGCACCAAAATGAAGTGCTTAACAATGTTTTATTTATTTACATTTATTTATTTATTTATTTGAGATGGAGTCTCACTCTGTCGCCCAGGTTGGAGTACAGTGACGTGATCTCGGCTTACTGCAACCTCTGCCTCCCAGGTTCAAGTGATTCTCCTGCCTCAGCCTCCTGAGTAGCTGGGATTACAGGCACCTGCCACCAAGGCCAGCTAACTTTTGTATGTTTAGTAGAGACGGGGTTTCACCGTGTTGGCCAGGCTGGTCTTGAACTCCTGACCTCAAATGATCTACCTGCCTTGACCTCCCAAAGTGCTGGGATTACACATGTGAGCCACTACGCCTGGCCATGACATGAAGTGCTTAACAATGTTTATAAAAGTCAAAACCTTTTGCTCTAAAACAAATCAAAATCCTGAAATTTTGACTTGTTCAAGAAAGAAGTTGACAATCCAAAAACAAGTGGGAGGGAATACCTCTGGGGATGAAAGCAGCCCTGGGGTTTTGCTCTTCCCTTTCTGGAATTTAGTTCATTCTGACTTCTTTGTGACTTGCAGATCAGACTTTCCCACAGGACTCAGAGGTCCGTACTGACCCATCGGGGCTGAAAGAGAAATCTTTTCTTGTCCAGATGCCACAGAAATGGACTCAATTCCGCAGGGATTTGAGACTCAATTCTGCAGGGATTTTCAGAGGGCAGGCAGGCAGATTATAACATCCAAAAAATGGCCACAATTTCTCCCTGGAGAGGTAGGGGTCTATGATCCCTCTCCTCGAACTATGCTCCCTCCCCTTTGTCACTGGCTTGGCCGATATAGAGTTCAGCTGTGTGACTTCTGAGGCTACATCACAAAAGGTGATACAGCTGCTACCGGACTCTCCCTCTTGGAAAGCCTACCCTTGGAGCCTAGTGACCATGTTGCGAGGAAGCCCAGGCCACATGGAGAGGCCACGTGTGGGTGTTTCAGCCAACAGCCCCAGTGAAGGGCCCAACTGGAGCCGGCACGGATCCTGGGACATGTGAGGGAGGGAGTCTGCAGGTGGTTCTTGCCTCCAGCCTTAGTGCAGCCCCCTGCTTTTGATAAGTGTATTAGAGCAGAGATTTCCCCACAAAACTCTGCCCAAATTGGACATCTGTGAGCAAAATAAATGTTTGAAGCCGCTACATTCAGGGATGGTTTGTTACACAGCAATAGAACTGAACAAGAAGTCTTGGAGTGAAAACAATGATTTTATTTTCCCTGGGAAAGGCAAAACCTCCTTTGGCCACCCCAGAATGTTAGTGAAATAAATGAGCTCATGGGATGACACAGACAAAACATTTTCAGCTGATCTACAGCAAAAACATCCGCCCTCCGTTCTTCTTCACTATAAACAAGAACTTTCATTTTCTGATTACAGTTTTATACATTCATTGTAGGAAATTCAGAAAAATGAGATTTTCTTTTTCTTTTTTTTTTCATATGGAGTCTCACTCTGTCTCCCAGGCTGGAGTGCAGTGGTGCCATCTCGGCTCACTGCAACCTCCGCCTCCCGAGTTCAAGCGATTCTTCTGCCTCAGCCTCCCGAGTACCTGGGACTACAGGTGCATGTCACCACGCCCGGCTAACGGTTGTATTTTTAGTAGAGATGGGGTTTCACCATGTTGGCCAGGCTAGTCTCGAACTCCTGACCTCAGGTGATCCACCCGCCTCGGCCTCCCAAAGTGCTGGGATTACAGGCATGAGCCACCACGCCCGGCCAAAAAAAATGAGAATTTAAAAAATGAAAATGAAAATTATCTGGACTCTTAGCGTTTATAACTGTTAATAATTTGCCCCCTTTAGTTTTTTTTTTGTTTTTTTTTTTAAACATTTATTTATTTATTTATTTTCTTTTTTTTTTTTTTTTTTAATTGATCATTCTTGGGTGTTTCTCGCAGAGGGGGATTTGGTAGGGTTACAGGACAATAGTGGAGGGAAGGTCAGCAGATAAGCAAGTGAACAAAGTTCTCTGGTTTTCCTAGGCAGAGGACCCTGCGGCCTTCCGCAGTGTTTGTGTCCCTGGGTACTTGAGATTAGGGAGTGGTGATGGCTCTTAACGAGCATGCTGCCTTCAAGCATCTGTTTAACAAAGCACATCTTGCACCGCCCTTAATCCATTCAACCCTGAGTGGATACAGCACATGTTTCAGAGAGCACAGGGTTGGGGGTAGGGTCACAGATCAACAGGATCCCAAGGCAGAAGAATTTTTTCTTAGTACAGAACAAAATGAAAAGTCTCCCATGTCTACCTCTTTCTACACAGACACGGCAACCATCCGATTTCTCAATCTTTTCCCCACCTTTCCCCCCTTTCCATTCCACAAAACCGCCATTGTCATCATGACCCGTTCTCAATGAGCTGTTGGGTACACCTCCAAGCCGGGGTGGTGGCCGGGCAGAGGGGCTCCTCACTTCCCAGTAGGGGCGGCCGGGCAGAGGTGCCCCTCACCTCCCGGACGGGGTGGCTGGCCGGGCAGGGGGCTGACCCCCCCCACCTCCCTCCTGGTCGGGGCGGCTGGCCGGGCAGAGGGGCTCCTCACTTCCCAGTAGGGGCGGCCGGGCAGAGGCGCCCCTCACCTCCCGGATGGGGCGGCTGGCCAGGCGGGGGGCCGAACCCCCACCTCCCTCCCGGACAGGGCGGCAGGCTGGGTGGTGGGCTGACCCCCCCACCTCCCTCCCGGACAGGGCGGCTGGCCAGGCGGGGGGCTGACCCCCCACCTCCCTCCCGGACAGGGCGGCAGGCTGGGCGGTGGGCTGACCCCCCCACCTCCCTCCCGGACGGGGCGGCTGGCCGGGCTGAGGGGCTCCTCACTTCCCAGTAGGGGCGGCCGGGCAGAGGCGCCCCTCACCTCCCGGACGGGGCGGCTGGCCGGGCGGGGGGCTGTCCCCCCCACCTCCCTCCCGGACGGGGCGGCTGGCCGGGCGGGGGGGCTCCTCACTTCCCAGTAGGGGCGGCCGGGCAGAGGTGCCCCTCACCTCCCGGACAGGGCGGCTGGCCAGGCGGGGGACTGACCCCCCCACCTCCCTCCCGGACGGGGTGGCTGGCCGGGCGGGGGGCTGACCCCCCCACCTCCCTTCCGGACGGGGTGGCTGGCCGGGCGGGGGGCTGACCCCCCCACCTCCCTCCTGGACAGAGCGGCTGGCCGGGCAGAGGGGCTCCTCACTTCCCAGTAGGGGCGGCCGGGCAGAGGCGCCCCTCACCTCTCGGACCGGGTGGCCGGCCAGGCGGGGGGCCGAACCCCCACCTCCCTCCTGGACAGGGCGGCAGGCTGGGCGGTGGGCTAACCCCCCCACCTCCCTCCCGGACGGGGCGGCTGGCCGGGCGGGGGACTGACCCCCCCCACCTCCCTCCTGGACGGGTTGGCTGGCCTGGCGGGGGGCTGACCCCCCCACCTCCCTCCCGGACGGAGCGGCTGGCCGGGCAGAGGGGCTCCTCACTTCCCAGTAGGGGTGGCCGGGCAGAGGCGCCCCTCACCTCCCGGACAGGGTGGCTGGCCGGGCGGGGGGCTGATCCCTCCACCTCCCTCCCGGACGGGGTGGCTGGCCGGGTGGGGGGCTGACCCCCCCACCTCCCTCCCGGACGAGGTGGCTGCCGGGCGGAGACGCTCCTCACTTCCCAGACGGGGTGGCTGCTGGGCGGAGGGGCTCCTCACTTCTCGGGCGGGGCGGCTGCCGGGCGGAGGGGCTCCTCACTTCTCAGACGGGGCGGCCGGGCAGAGACACTCCTCACATCCCGGACTGGGCGGCAGGGCAGAGGTGCTCCCCACATCTCAGACGATGGGCGGCCGGGCAGAGAGGCTCCTCACTTCCCAGATGTGATGGCGGCCGGGAAGAGGCGCTCTTTGTTTCCTAGATGGGATGGCGGCCGGGCAGAGACGCTCCTCACTTTCCAGACTGGGCAGCCAGGCAGAGGGGCTCCTCACATCCCGGACGATGGGCGGCCAGGCGGAGACGCTCCTCACTTCCCAGACGGGGCGGCAGCCAGGCAGAGGCTGCAATCTCGGCACTTTGGGAGGCCAAGGCAGGTGGCTGGGAGGTGGTTGTAGCAGGCCGAGATCACGCCACTGCACTCCAGCCTGGGCACCATTGAGCACTGAGTTAACCAGACTCTGTCTGCAATCCCGGCACCTCGGGAGGCCGAGGCTGGCAGATCACTCACGGTTAGGAGCTGGAGACCAGCCCAGCCAACACAGCGAAACCCCTTCTCCACCAAAAAAATACGAAAACCAGTCAGGCGGGGTGGCGCGCGCCTGCAATCGCAGGCACTCGGCAGGCTGAGGCAGGAGAATCAGGCAGGGAGGTTGCAGTGAGCTGAGATGGCAGCAGTACCGTCCAGCTTCGGCTCGGCATCAGAGGGAGACCGTGGAAAGAGGGGAGAGGGGAGAGGGGAGAGGGGAGAGGGGAGGGGGAGAGGGAGAGGGAGAGCCGTTTGTCTCTTATCTACCTATCTAAGCAAATCCCAGTTTTTTTTCTATATATAGATATTTGTTTTACAAAACATGGGTCATATTTGTACAGTAAGATTGATATTGGCCCATGATTCACCAAGCATGTTTTTTGTTTGTTTGTTTGTTTGAGACAGGGTCTCTGTCGCCCAGGCTGGAGTGCGATGGCTCGATCTTGGCTCACTGCAATCTCTACCTCCCAGGTTCAAGCGATTCTCCCACCTCTGCCTCCCAGGTAGCTGGGACTACAGGCACATGCCACCATGTCCAGCTAATTTTTGTGTTTTTAGTAGAGGCGGGCTGTCACCATGTTGTCCAGGCTGGTCTTGCACTCCTGACCTCAAATGTTCCACCTGCCTCAGCCTCCCAAAGTGCTGGGATTACAGGTGTGAGCCACCACAGCCGGCCCACCAAGCATGTTTGAGTCTTTGTCAGGTGCCCGACTGGACACTGGAAAAGAGGAGAAGGAGAACAGGCTTTGAGCTGTGGCCGTAACAGTGACCACCTGGAATTGTCACTAGTGAGATACTAACACTTCATTCTGAGGGGTGGCCAGGTGTTGCCTGGTGAATACTGTGGGCCTGTGCTATTTTCCCTCAGGGGCGGGACATAGCTCAGAGGGCGTTCTGTCTGGGCTGGGTGCCTGGTGGACACAGCCCTCAATCTTTGCCCCTTGCAGATGATGTGCCTTTTGAGAGGCACCAGGTGACTGCTCACATTATGCAAGCGCATTATCTAAAAGCACTCCCTCATTTGGAAACACTTCAATGAAAAAGTGAAATTTTGTTCACAATCCACTCTCATTAATTTCAGAATTTTCAAGGCTGGGCACCGTGGCTCACCCCTGTAATCCCAGCACTTTGGGAGGCCTAGGCAAATAGGATCAATTGAGCCCAGGAGTTCAAGACCTGCCTGGGCAACAGAGAGAGATCTCATCTCTATTAAAAAAAAAAAAAAAACAAGAAAGAAAGAAAAGAAAAAAGGTCATTTTTAATTTAAAAAATTTTCAACATTATATTCATAAATAAAAAGAGCTGTTAGATTTTTTAACACGAACTGTTGTAAATTTCAGCATGTAAAAAATGGTTTAAAAATTCTATTACTGGCCGGGCACAGTAGCTCATGCCTGTAATCCTAGCACTTTGGGAAGCCAAGACAGGTGGATTCCTTGGGGCCAGGAGTTCAAAACCAGCCTGGCCAACGTGGTGAAACCCCGTCTCTACTAAAAATATAAAATATTAGCTGGGCGTGGTGGTGGGTGCCTGTAATCCCAGCTACTTGGGAGGCTGAGGCAGGCGAATCGCTTGAACCTGGGAGGCAGAGGTTGCAGTGAGCCGAGATCGCACCACTGCACTTCAGCCTGGGCAACAAGAGCAAAACTCCGTCTTAAAAAAAAATTGTATTACCTACTCATGCAAAGTTTCTCTCTCTCTCTCTTTCTCTCTCTCTCTCTCTCTCTGTCTCTCTCTCTCTCTCTCAGACAGGTCTTACTCTACCACCCAGGCAAGAGTGCAGTGGCGTGATCATGGCTCACTGCAGCCTCCACCTCCTGGGCCCAAGTGATCCCAAATAGCTGGGACTACAGGTGCATACTACCACACCTGGCTAGTTGTTTTTTATTTTTTATTTTTTATTTTATCTTTTTTTGTACACAAGGTTTTGCCATGTTGCCCAAGCTGGTCTCAAACTCCTGGGCTCAAGTGATGCATCTGCCTCTGCCTCCCAAAGTGCTGGGATTACAGGTGTGAGCCACCGCGCCCAGCTCCAAAGTTTCTTGTTGATGGAGACTATTAAGAATTTTGAACTTTTTCTTTCTTGAGGAGAGCTCGATGGAATAAGAACATTAAAAAAAAAAAAAAAAGAACAAAACCAGCTGGGTGTGGTGGCTCATGCCTGTAATCCCAGCACTTTGGGAGGCCGAGGTGGGAGGATCATCTGAGGCTAGGAGTTCACAACCAGCCTGGCCAACATGGAGAAACCCTGTCTCTACTAAAAATACAAAAAATTAGCCAGGTGCAGTGGTGGGCGCCTGTAATCCCAGCTACTCAGGAGGCTGAGGCAGGGGAATCACTTGAACCCAGGAGGCAGGGGCTGCAGTGAGCCGAGATCATGCCATTGCACTCCAGCCTGGGAAACAAGAGTGAAACTCCATCTCAAAAAAAAAAAAGTTTTTAAAATATAAAATTAAAAAAAGTTTTTTTAATTACACAAAATTTTTGACCTTTTTTCTCTGAAATGTGTCACATAAAGTGGTCAAAACAGATGTGACAACAAAGCCAACCTTCTAGTCACCACCACCAGGTCAGGAAGTGTAGCGCCCTGTGATCTATTTGCAGGGTTGCCATTGTATATGTAAAACCCGTATTCTCTGTACCAAGTCAAGTTGTTCAGTAGGAATGTTAAAGATTTTTATACTTTTATTTAAAAAACGTATTTTCCTTTATAACTTTTTAAAAATAACATTTTAACCCAGGTCCCCCGCATGCCCTGCACTCGCATGCCAAAGGCTGGTCCCTGGGTCTCAGACAACACAGTCCAGCGGGGTCACTGACCTGCCCCAGTCATGAGTCCACGGTGGGTCAGAGCAGCGTCGTTCTCAAGTGGGGACAGACCCGTGTTTACAAGATTCTCAACGCCTGGCTGATGTAACAGCGGCATCAGCCTTCCTTGGGGAGAATGACGACTGTATTTGTTTTTACCCTCTTGTTAAAAATGCTGATTTAATTTTCAAGCTTCTTTTCCTTCTTTCCTTTCTTTTTTCCTCCCCCTCTCCCTCCTTCTCCTTCTTCATTTATTTTTAGAGCCAGGGTCTCACTCTGCCGCCCAGGCTGGAGTGCAGTGGCCTGACCATGGCTCGTTGCAGCCTCAACCTCCCGGGCTCAAGCCATCCTCCTACTTCAGCCTCCTGAGTAGCTGGGACTACAGACGAGTGCCACTATGCCTGGCTGATTTTTAAAAAGTGTTTGTAGTGACAGTCTAACTATGTTGCCCAGTCTGGTCTCGAACTCCTGGGCTCAAAAGATCCTGCCACCAACACCTAAGTGTTGAGATTGCGGGTGTGAGTCTCCGCGCCAGGTTTCTTCTCTTTCTTGTGGGTTTCACGCAAAAAAGCCCGAGTCCCTGAAGCTACGCTGCTTTCCTGCCTCCAGGGAAAACGGGAGTTTTTTCTGCTCGTTTGCCCTCCCTCTTTTTTGTTTGCTTATTTGTTTTTAGTATTTTTAGCATGTTTTGGAAACATTTCGTTTCAATGAGTGTTTGAAAAGCAGCTCCCCCGCCCCGCGCTCCGGGCGGGCGCCTCCCACTCCCTGACCCCGGGGAGGGTGGGCACCACTCCCAGACGCGGGGGACGCGTGGGTGTCGCTCGGGGGCGCTCGCCTCCCCCACCCAGCCTGTCCCGGGCCGCGAGCGCTTCCAGTCGGGTTACTTCTGGGGGACAAGAAAGGCACCGCCTGAACGGTCGAGACGCTTTTTCCCGCTACGGTTTTCCCCGGAGCTGACAGGGGCAGCAAGGTCGGAGTTGATCCGAGGGTCCCTGCCTGGTCCCGGGGGGACGGTCAGCCTCCCGCCCGGAGCCGCGGGGAGAGGAAGCAGGTCGGGGTCTCCGGGACGCGCAGACACCCAGACACCGGCGGCCTCCTCCCACCAGGCTGGCAGTCCCTGAGCCCTGGCGCCTCCTTAAAGCCGCAGCTCCGCCCCGACCGCTCCGCCCGCCAGTCCGTCCTCAGACCCTCCCAACCGCCGGGTCCCCGCCGTCTCGGCGGAGTGGTGTAGAGCCTCGAGCCTGCGAGGAGCGCGCCGCCCGCCAGCTCCCTGCGCCCCGTCCCGCGTCTCCGCGTTCCCGCGTCCTGCGATCCGCCGCCATGGCCAGTGAGGAGCTGGCGTGCAAGCTGGAGCGCCGGCTGCGGCGCGAGGAGGCCGAGGAGAGTGGCCCCCAGCTGGCTCCCCTCGGCGCCCCAGCCCCGGAGCCCAAGCCCGAGCCCGAGCCCCCCGCCCGTGCGCCCACGGCCAGCGCCGACGCGGAGCTGAGCGCCCAGCTGAGCCGGCGGCTGGACATCAACGAGGGCGCTGCGCGGCCCCGGCGCTGCAGGGTCTTCAACCCCTACACGGAGTTCCCGGAGTTCAGCCGCCGCCTCATCAAGGACCTGGAGAGCATGTTCAAACTGTGAGCTCCCGCTGCGCGCCCTTCGCCCCCGGGACCAGGGAGGGAGCGAGAGGGCTTTCTGGTCCGAAGTCCCGGGCCCCGTTTGTGTGGGGAGGGGTCCCGGGGTGCAGGTAGCATTTGGCCCAACGCAGCCAGATCTTGCGTGCTTGGGTCTGTCTCGACGCGGTGGGGGACGGGGCCGAAGAGGGGGGACACCAGGAGCAGGAGCTCTCCGGGACGGAGCCCAAAAGTTCTCGGCGGCTGCCGGGCCCGAGTTCCAGGTCCCCCAATCCCGACCACTGGTCCCGCCCCCTCCGCCCGCCAGTCCAGAGATTTGCTCCGAAAGCAACTTCTAGGAAAGGGAGCCGTCGCCGCGCCTCACCTGCCAGCTTTCACTGTATCCCCCCAAGGGAAAAATTAGCCCCTGTTGGCCTTTTATCTTTTAAAACAAAAGGGGAAAGTTAATCCTTGGCTGCAGCGCGGGGTCTGATGAATGAGCGGAGGCCGAGAACGGGGAGTTTGGTAAAGTCGTTGTAAGAGATTCAGGACTTTCCTGGAGCAGGCGCGGCCCGGGAGCCTCCTGGGGGCGCGGGGAGGGGGGGCGGTTGTGGGAACCGAACTTGGCCGCTGGCACCGGTCCGGCGGGGGCTCGTTGCGGTCCTGCTCTGTGAGCCCCAGTGCGCGGGGAGCCGCTCACCTGGGGAGACACTGAGCCAGAGGCAGGCGATAGAGACCCACTAGTCCACCTCGTCGCCTGGAACCTCCGGGGATCTCAGTTTCCTCATCTGGAGAGTGGGAGCAGTAACGGTCCCTGCCTTTTAAGGCCGAAAAGTATTTTGCACCCGGTAAGCTCTTAACCGAGCTATTAATATTTCCAGAATTGAGCCGAGACCGGAAAAATGCCTGGGGGAGCTGAGGCCGCCGGCCAGGTCATGCTTGGGCGTTTTTAAAAGCGCATGGAATGTGTTTGCCCTCCGCGTGGAGGTTCTATTTAAAGGCGCTGTGGCTGGCGCTGCGTCGCCTGAGCCTCCGCTGCCCCTGCATGGAGGTTTGCAGAGCCGGCACCTGGGAGCCTCCGCCTCCTCTGCCTCCCTGACACCTTGGTTTCTTTGTCTGGCTTCCAGGCACTGATCTGTGGCGTTTTCTGGGTCTAGTTTGGGCAGTTCAGGAAGGCCGAGTGGTGCTAAAGAATGCGGCTGGGGCGAAAATGGAAAAGCAATGGGTGAGGCAAGGTTTGTTGAAGCCGTTTGATTTCTCTGGGGTAATGCCTTTCATGGGAAGACTGCCCTGGCCGGGCTGCTCCCAGACCCCACCAGTTCCTCCCAGTCCAGCTGGATTCAGGGGATCTTGGGGAGGGACCTTTATCTTCAAGTTTTCTTGTGGCCACTCAGGCTTCTTTTGTTTTTCCTATAAAACAATCTTTGGAAAGATCAACTTGTAGTTGACTACCTAAGAGTGATAAAAAGAGTCCATATGCTCAGAGGGTCTTGGGAGACGAAGCAAGGTGGCCTCTGTGAGCAAACAGGTACTGGACCAGGATCACGCAAAGGGGAGCCGGGCACAGTGGCTTACGGCTGTAATCCCAGCACTTTGGGAGGCCGAGGCAGGCGGATCACCTGGGGTCAGGAGTTCAAGACCAGCCTGGCCAACATGGTGAAACCCCATCTCTACTAAAAATCCAAGAATTAGCCGGGAGTGGTGGCGCGGGCCTGTATTCCCAGCTACTCGGGAGGCTGAGGTGGGAGAATTGCTTGAACCTGGGAGGCGAAGGTTGCAGTGAGCAGAGATCACACCATTGCACTCCAGCCAGGGTGACAGAGGGAGATTCTGTCTCAAGAGGGAAAAAAAAAAGCTAAGGGGAAGGCAGTGTGTGGCCTGGGATCCCAGCAGAGCTAACAGTTCAACCAGTACTTGGTATTTCTTTCTAGGTTGAGTTTTCTGTCACTTGCAACCAAAATTGGCATAAACAAAACAGGAATAATTTGGCTGAGGAAACCAAAAAGCCATCACTAGCTTCAGGTGTGGCTGGATCTAGGCGCTTAGGTGCTGCCATCAGTGCTTAGTTTCTCTTTTTGTTAAGCCACCTTCCTCTTTGCGTTGTCCCCGTTCTCAGATGGCTCATCCTTGGTGGTGGTGGTATGGCCACAACAGCTTAAATTAATAACATAAGAATGTTAAAAACACTGAAGAAAATGTAACACACCAATTTGTTTTCTATTAGATTATCTTACAGATTTTACTCATGGCAGCAGCAGTCTTGTGAGGCTGTGAAGAGTGAGCACTTGGAGGCAGGCTTCTTGGGTTCAAACCCCAGTCCCACCACTTGCTACCTGGAAGGTTCCTTGGGCAGCTTATTTAAAAGCTCTGTGCCATCAGTTTTCCCTTCTGTCAAATGGGAAAGCACAGGACCTGCCATGTGGGGTTATTGTGGGGATTAAATTAATTCATGTATGTGATGCATTTAGCTCCATGTTTCAGCCTATGGTGAAGGCCAGGTGGATTTTAGCCACTAATTTTTAGATTATCACATATCCGTAATTTGGGTAAATGTGCACATTTGGCCGGGTGTGGTGGCTCACACCTGTAATCGCAGCACTTTGGGAGGCTGAGGCGGGCGGATCATGAGGTCAGGAGTTCGAGACCAGCCTGATCAACATGGTGAAACCCCGTCTCTACTAAAAATACAAAAATTAGCCAGGCATGGTGCCACACGCCTGTAATCCCAGCTACTCAGGAGGCTGAGGCAGGAGAATCTCTTGAACCTGGGAGGTGGAGGTTGCAGTGAGCCGAGATCACGCCATTGCACTCTAGCCTGGGCAACAAGAGTGAGACTCCGTCTCAAAAAAATAAAAAAAGTACACATTTTGTGTTGTCCTTTTTTGTTTAATAATTCACTTTGCTGAGTCCACTTTATCTTTTGAACCTGATTTAGCCCACAGTTTGAGCTGTGGAGTGGTGACCTGGGCTCTTGGTGAGTTCCGGGTCCCCGTGGGACTGTGTGCTTTGCCCTTCCGGGTTCTGCGGAAGGAACTCGTTAGCTCCTCTGCTGCTGGGTGAGGTCGTTTGTTTCCTAGAGCTGCCTGAATGAAATGCCACAAAGTGGGTAGCATAAAACAACAGAAGTATATCCTCTCATAGTTCTGGAAATCAGAAGTCTGACAAGTCTGAAACCAACGTGTCAGCCGGGCTGTGCTGCCCTTGAGGCGCCAGTGAAGACTCCTTCTGTGCCTGTTTCCTGGCTTCTGGTGGTTGCCAGAATTCTTGGTATTTCTTGTGGTATGGGCGCATCACCGTAATCTCTGCCACCCTGAGCACCTGGTGCTCTCCCTGTGTGTGTTTTTGTGTCTTCACACGGCCTTCTTTTTTTTTTTTTTTTTTTGAGATGGAGTCTCACTCCATCTCCCAGGCTGGAGTGCAGTGGCGCCATCTTGGCTCACTGCAAGCTCCACCTCCTGGGTTCATGCCATTCTCTTGCCTCAGCCTCCCGAGTAGCTGGGACTACAGGCGTGCACCACCATGCCCAGGTAATTTTTGTATTTTTAGTAGAGATGGGGTTTCACCATGTTGGCCAGGCTGGTCTTGAACCCCTGACCTCAAATGATCCACCCGCCTCAGCCTCCCAAAATGCTGGGATTACAGGTGTGAGCCACCGCGCCTGGCTTAAGAATTTCACTTTTAAGCAGTTTCTAGATTCACGTTCTGATGTCGCGTTAGTTCATTGGGCCCCTTGCAGTGTATAACTGATTAGACCAGTACAAAGTACACCCTGTCTTTTTGTTTGGGGCTAGAAAGATTCATACAGATACTGGGAGACATGCTTTGATCATTTAAATTTGATTTTCCTATTTAAAAGTATTTGGCTTAGGGATTTCTTACATTTTCAAGGCTTAAAAAAACTGGATCCTTCCCAGCCTCTGAGTTTGTTGGGTTCTTGGAGTGGTGTCCTTTGTGAGTCCTTAGGACCTAACAAATGAGGCTGGCTCTTAAATGGTGTGTTGTAGAAGAAAGAGGGTTTTCTAATGACTGTGGGAAGCCAGAGGCACCATCAGCCCGGCCAGAGAAAGTTCCCTCTCCATTTCCAAGCCTGTTACTGGATAGCCTGAGCCAAGAGAATAGTGGCCTGATTTTTAAAGAATGAGAAGGCCCAGAAGAAACTGACTCTACAGTGTGTATCCGTGGCTGTAACGTGAGCTGGTGGAGCAGTCAAGGTTAGACAGGAAATTTTAATTACCCTGGACTTATCTGGAGGCCTCGGACTTATCTGGAGGCCTCTTTCAAAGGGAGGCAATGAGGGCAGCCACTTAAAGGCAGGACCCCAATGCAACATCTTAAAATGCAGCTGCAAGGTTTTTGCAGCATACTAAAAGCTTGTGTTTCAATTCCCCAAAGAGAGGGTGGGAAGAGGAACATTTGGCTATGGGAAAGTTGTCTTTTTCTTAAGAATCTGAAACGGTGATGTCATGGATGTCCTGCCAGTGCCAGAGTCCCGCACTACCAAGACACCAGTGAAACCCAAAAAGGTGAGGCTGTCGTGGAATTCTTCATTTCTCGTCCCCTCTCCTCTCCCAGTTTCTTTTTCTCCTCCTCAGTCTTGTCTCTAAAGGAGAGAGAAGCGGGTGTAGATTTGGAAGGCTGGGAATTTTCCAAAGAGGTAAAGTGAGCCCTCTTAGGGAGGCTTACTGGGGAGGTGGAGGTGAGGCTGCCTGCATACTGGCATCCTAATCTCTTGAGTGAATTGACTCTAAAAATGGGAAAGATGGGTGGAAATAAAAGGAAGAAGTTAAGTGCTTTCTTTTTCCTTGGAGAAAGGCAAGAGGTACTGACTTGTCCTGGCTGTAGCTTCAGTCAACAGTGATCACCTTAGATGTGAAATTTTCTCACCTGCACTGGAGTTTGTACATTTGACAATTTTGAATTGGGGGGTAGGGTAAGAGGACCTAGGGCTTGTCTGAATTCTGGAGGATAGCTTTAGGTCAGCCTTCTGTTTTGGGTCTTAGTCTCTGGCAGAAAGACCCCATGCCTTGGAACTGTGTCTTAGACGGGTTTAAGTGCTGGCTGCTTTTACTTGCCAGCACGCATGATTAACCCATGTAGGAGGAGCTGGAAGGAACTTCCACAATTGCTGGTGGGTTTATCTTTGTAGGGAGTTCCCTCTTCCTCCTCATTCCTCGCTCCCCACCTCCCTCTCCCTGGGTTGTCTCCTCCACCATCCTTGTTACAGAGCCATCGAATTTTATGAGAATTTGAATAATGGAAATTTGAAGTTGAGTGATGAAAACAGTTATTAAAGTCTTACATTATACAAAAAGAGAAAAGTCCTTTCCCCCTTCTCCCTTGCAAGATTATTAAAAAGTGCCTGATTTCAAAGCTGTAAGGTCCAGGAGATTTTAACTTTTTTTTTTTTTTTCTTTTCTCAAGACAGAGTCTTGCCATGTTGCCTATGCTGGTCTTGAACTCCTAGGCTCAGGTGGTTCTCCTGTCTCAAAGTGCTGGGATCATAGGCATGGGCTACTTCGCCTGGCCAGACTCTCTCTCTTTTTTTAAATGTTGTTGCATACCAACCAAACTAACTTTATACCCTCAGCCCTGTGGTACCCCCTGGACCAACTAGTATATAGGAATACTTCTTCCATTGACCTGCAGGGTGTTTGATTGGCATGGGGCTATGTTCTGCATGGGTTCATGGTGTGGCTGAGTTAGTGGGTCTCCAAAGATGTGCCGAATGGCCTAAGAGTCCACAAATCAGGTCTTGGGAGCTAGAGGGTGCCAAGCTGTCTACAATTGATATTCATCTTAGTTAGGAGCCCAGCACACCCTCAGGGCACTGACATCTGGGGTTGGCACACGTTTGTCTTTAGCTTTAGACTTCACAAATCTCTGTATATCATGTGCAACCTCACACACTCACACATGCGTACCTGCGTGCTCACACACTAGCTCACTCCCACAGCCACTCTTCAGGTGAGGCTGTAGCGGACTCCCCTGTCGTGACTCACTGCACTTGGCCTCCTCCACATTTCACAGTCCTCCCAGAACACCCCTCTATAGCCTCCTCCTGCTTCTGTGTCCCCTGAGTGTTGGTGGCCAAAGGGCATCATTGATCCTAAATTCTAGACGCTTCTTGGCAGGGGACACACCTTGAGTTATTGGAGCATGGACCATGATCCTCCATTCCCAGCAAGATGAAACCTGACCTGTGGTCAATGACCTGCCAAGACATGGCCTTCCACGTTCCAAGGCTGCAGAGGTTCTGTGGTACCCCTGGTCCAACTGGTAAACAGGAATACTTCTTTCATTGACCTGCAGGGGCTTTGATTGGCATGGGGCTACATTATGCATGGGTTCATGTCGTGGCTGAGCTAGTGGGTCTCTAAAGATGGGCCAAATGACCTAAGAGTCCACTTAGGTCTCCTTCAGTGTTCCCAGCTCTGGGCTTCTGTGGCCAGCACTGTCCATACGTCTGCTAGTGTGTGCTCCTGTGGTACCATATCATGATGATGATGACGATGATCACCATGAGCCCCTTTCCAACCTGCTATGAGCTATCATTCACTCATTCATTTTTTCATTCATTTAGCTAAGCACCTGCCAGGTGCCAGATTATACATACTTGTATAATCTGGAAGGGTCTTGGCCCTTGAGAAGCTCAACAAATGCTGACAGCAAGCTGGATGTAACATGATGCTGTTTGGATGGGAGGGATGTCACTCCCCGAGAAGCCACCTACCACCCACATACAGGACACTCCAGTAGCTGAGCAGACCCTGAGAGGATGTGGGAGTTGGGGACACTCTGACCTCAGGCTGCTGCATTCAAAGCAGGGGCTCCTGGTCGTTCAGGGCACAGCCATGGAGGAGCAGCAGCCACCGAGGACTGTGAAGAGATTCAGGCCCGGGGTGGAGGCAGCAGGGAAGGCCCTTGGGATGAACCTCCTGGAGACAGAGAATGGGGGCTGAGAACTTGATCTGGGTGGTGAGTGCTTGACCTTGGATGGCAGAAGGAGGGCAGTGAGGGCTCAAGGAAAGGAAGCTGCAGCCGTCGGGAAGCAAGAGCCTTCTCATGGTGGGAGTTAGTATTATTATTACTATTTTTTGAAACAGGGTCTCTCTCTGTCGCCCAGGCTGGAGTGCAGTTGCACAGTCTTGGCCCACTGCAACCTCCACCTCCCGGGCTCAAGTGATCCTCCCGCCTTAGCCTCCTGAGTAACTGGGACTACAGGCACGACCACCACGCCCGGCTAATTTTTGTATTTTTTGTAGAGACGGGGTTTTGCCGTGTTGCCCAGGCTGGTCCTGGGCCCAAGTGATCCTCCCGCCTCTGCCTCCCAAAAGTGTTGGTTACAGGCATGAGCCGCTGCACCTGGCCACGATCGGAGTTACTGAGAAATGGAACGAAAGGTCTTGCAAGGTGGTGAGCTGCTTTCTCTGGAATTTCACTGGAAGGGAGGTACTCTGACTCCCTGGCGTGAGAGGCTTGCAGTTAGGAAGGGCCGAGAGCTTATGGAGGCTAGGAGATGGGCTGTGTGACTTTCAAGATTCTTTCTAGGCCATGGGTGGGCAAAGTTGTTCTGTAAAGGGCCAGATAATCCATCTGTTTGGCTTTGGGCCCTAAGGTTTCTGTTGTCCCTCTGCAGCCTGCCATTGTGATATGAAAGCAGCCACAGGCAATATGCAAATAGAATGGCATGGCTGTGTTCCTGTAACACTTGGTGAGCATGATTTGGCCTGCAGGCCCAAGTTAGCCAACCCCCATGCTAGGCAGTCGCTTTAGAATCTTGAATCCAGAGCCTGACCTCATTTGTCCCCTTTCTCACTTCTCGGCCTTTCCTCCCATCAGTGGCCTCAGGTCCAGAGGGGACACAGTGGAAGCCTGGTGTCCCCCCAGTTGGGTAGGCAGCATAGTGAGGCCTGAGTTCCAGGACCCCAGAGTTGCTTTTGGAAGATTAGCACTGGAGAAGGAGCAGGACCTGCATCTCCTTCTTCTGAGGGCTGAGGAGGCCTCGCAGCTGGCGCTCACAGCTGGAGTCCCGGGGTAACACTCCCCACCCTAGGAAGTTTTGCCTTCCTATGGCTTCCCCTAAGAGGTGGTCCATGGTGTGTTTGAGCTTAAAAACTCCCAATGAAAAAGACAAATGAGGCCGGGAGTGGTGGCTCACACCTGTAATCCCAGCATTTTGGGAGGCCGAGGTGGGTGGATCACAAGGTCAGGAGCTTGAGACCAGCCTGGCCAACATGGTGAAATCCCGTCTCTACTAAAAATACAAAAATTAGCAGGGTGTGGTGGCGGGCGCCTGTGATCCCAGCTACTCGGGAGGCTGAGGCAGGAGAATCACTTGAACCCGGGAAGCAGAGGTTGCAGTGAGCCAAGATTGCACCACTGCACTCCAGCCTTGGCGACAGAGTGAGACTCTGTCTCAAAAAAAAAAAAAAAAAAAAAAAAAAGACAAATGAGAAACAAAAGCTAATTAGCCTTGGGTGTCTGCTTAGCCCCGTGGTTGGAGCAGGAGCTCTTGACCTCCGGTCTTGGAACTCTCGCCAATAGTGTGTGGAATTGCACTCTCATACCTGCTGGGAGACCTTGCTTTTCAAGGGGGTGTACAGCTCCTTACCCCAGAAAAATTTGAGATCTACTGGTTTGGAGGGAAATGGGAGATAAGAATCTTATGACTTAAGGAAAACTTATTTTTTGTTATCAAATTATAGTGTTCCCCATTGAAAATTTCCTTTAAAACAGTAAAGATCTTTAGGAAGTAGAGAGTGGAAGCCGATGCTGTTCTGTTCCTGAGGGTCACCTGCAGCTGTTCCCGAGGGTCACCTCCAGCTGGTTGGGTGCATGTTCTTACACAAGATTGTAAGAGACGATCTATGCTGTTCTGCCTGTATTACTTGGGAGGCCTTTGGCTCAAATGATGGAAAACTCTGCCCCAAACTCACTAATGAATAAAGAAATGGATCATCTCATGGATGAGGGCGTCCAGAGGACAAGGGTGGCCCTGGGGCAATGGTTGGTTGCTGCTGTCATCCAGGACTTGGGTTCCGTCCTCTGCCCTCTGCCACCCTCTGTGCTGGCGTCAAGGTGGCAAGGTGTGAGTTTCCCCGAGTCACATCAGCTGCGACAAAATCCAGAGGCAGGAAAGACCTAGGGTTCTTCTAAACAATGAGGAAATTAACGTGTAACCAGCTAGAAGTGAAAAAAAAAAAGATAGAAATAATAAACAATGAGGAAATCTTCCTCTATGTGTGCCCCAAGCCGGCCTCTGGCATCCCATCACCAGCACTAGGTCACCGGCCCATCCGGGGTAGTTTCCATTCCCTGAGGGATGGAGCCAAAACTGGGTTGTTAGTGAGGAAGGAGAGGTGGGTTTTTACTGAATAACGTTCCAGGGCTCTTTTCTGTCCATCTGTGTGCTTTGTTTTTGTTTGTATTTTTTTTGTTTTTTGAGACAGGGTCTTGCTCTGTCACCCAGGCTGGAGTGAAGTGGTACGATCATGGCTCACTGCAGCCTCGACCTCCTGGGATCAAGCCATCCTTCTGCCTGAGTCCCTGCACCCCAACACCTGGCTAATTTTTTTTTTTTTTTTTTAGTAGAGACGGAGTTTTACCATGTTGCTGAGGCTGGTCTCAAACTCCTGGGCTCAAGCAGTCTGCCCACCTTGGCCTCCCAATGTCCATCTGTGTTTTTTTGTTGTTGTTTGCTTATTTGTTTTTGTTGTTGTTGTTTGAGGCAGTCTTGCTCTGTCACCCAGGCTGGAGTGCAGTGGCAAGATCCTGGCTCACTGCAACCTCTACCTCTTGGGTTCAAGTGACCCCCCTGCCTCAGCCTCCTGAGTAGCTGGGATTATAGGGCGTGCTACCATGCCCAGCTCATCTGTGTTTTTGTGTACATGGGAGGGACTTTTGATGTCAGGCTTGGTTTCTGGAGGCCAGGCAGGGAGCAGCCCATTCCTGGGGGCTCCCGAAGGCCAAATGCATAGGTCTTTCCTGCGGAACATCATTTTCACTGGGATTCCCTGTGATTTTTCTCTTGCCTGTGGGGGTGGACCCACAGCTAGGAGTGCTGTGTGTGCAGTTGGTGCTGAGTGGGCTGTCTGTGTCGACCGCTCCCAGGCCAGCTTTCAGGGAACCCCTCCTTCCATCTCATGTTGCCCTTCCTCCCTCCAAAGAGCCTGGCATGGTGGGCCCGCCCCCTGGGTTTGGAGGGCTTGATCATTCTGCCTCACCCTCCTGGCTGCTCACTGTCTTAGAAAACGTTTGGCTGCTACCCTGTGTCTCCCCAGACCCCCTCCCCAAACCTCTTTTATTCTTTTTCTCATCGGGGGTGCCATGCCCCTGATTTCGTCTCCTCTTAGAAGGGGCTCCAGCTGCTATCTTTGGCCAGGAGTTGCCATGCCTTGATGGTCCTCATTCCTTTAGTGGCTCTTGGGCTTCTGTGGCTAAGGGCACCCCTGTTGGCTTGGAGGCCTTTGTATAAGTCATGTGTGAGTGTGTGTTGGGGGGTGTTCAGGGCTGGTTTTCTTTTCTTTTTTTTTTTTAATTTTTTTTTTTATTTTTGAGACAGAGTCTCACTCTATCGCCCAGGCTGGAGTGCAGTGGTGCGATCTCAGCTCACTGCAACCTCCGCCTCCCGGGTTCAAGCAATTCTCTGTCTCAGCCTCCCGAGTAGCTGGGATTACAGGCACCTGCCACCATGCCCGGCTAATTTTTTGTATTTTTAGTAGAGATGGGGTTTCACCATCTTGGCCAGGCTGTCGTGATCCACCCGTCTTGGCCTCCCAAAGTGCTGGGATTACAGGCGAGAGCCACTGCACCTGGCCTAATTTTTTTTTTTTTAAATTTTTAGTGGAGATGGGGTTTCTCCATGTTGGTCAGGCTGGTCTCAATCTCCCGACCTCAGGTGATCCGCCCACCTCGACCTCCCAAAGTGCTGGGATTACAGGCGTGAGCCACCATGCCTGGCAATTTTTTTTTTTTTTTTTTTGAGAGATAGGTCTTACTATGTTGCCCTGGATGGTCTTGAACTCCTGGGTTCAAGTGATCCTCCTGCCTCAGCCTCCTAAAATGCTGGAATTAGAAGTGTGAGCCACCATGCTGGCCTGCTTTTATTTTATTTTTTAATCTTAGCCTAGCACACCCTACTCCCAGTCATGTTGCTGAATGAAGGTAAATTCTTTGGTTTTGGAGCTCAGACCTGGGTTGGCAGTGACAGTGGCAGCATCCTTCCAGGCCAGGCAGAGCCTTGGAGTGGGCCACATCCAAGGCAGACACGCCTCAGCCCTCTGCCACGGGTCAGGTTTGCAGGAAGCAGGAGGATGGCCTCCTGCCTCGTGCCCAAGGCTGGCCACTCTGCCCCTTCTGGGTGGTGAAACAGCAGAGACCCCCACCCCACAGGGCCGTAGCTGATCCCAGCTCTAGGGTTTGACATCTCCACCCCCAGGTTTCCCCAGCACCCCTCACTGAGCACCCACTGTGCCTTGGGACAGCCCTGATCAAAAAAATCTGGCTGCTGACAGCCCTCACTCTTTGCCCATGAGGACCTAGTGAACTCTGTTGTGGCCTTGGAGAAATGCTGGCCTCCGATGCTGTCCTGTTTGGCTTTGGTGGTGACAGGGTCTCTGCCTCCTCTCTAAATGCGTCGTGCCCCTCCACCCTATAATGGCTGACTTCATGGAGCATTGGGTATCCCTAATGCCACCTAACAGCCCCACTGACTGTGTGCAGGGCTGTGCTTAGCGATTTCCACATGGGAACTCACGCTTCACGACACTCCAAAGTGGGTACGATATCAGACCCCATTTCACAGATGAGGAAACTGAGGCACAGAGAAGCCAGGGAACTCGCCTAAAGTCACACACCTTGTAAGCGTAGAGCTGGGATTTGAACCCAAGTGGCCTGCACTCTTGTCCAGTGTCACATGCCCGTCTCACTAATGTTATTCCCACCTCCCAGCTTTCCAGCCTCCAAATCTCAGCCATCCTCGACACCATCCCCTGCATAGCCAGGCAGGGCCTTGGCTGGCACAGCCTCTGCAGGCAGCCTGACCTCCAGGCCTTGTTGGACCACCTGCCCTGAGCCTGTAGTAGCTGCCTCAGACCTGGCCTCCCCCATCCGTCCAACATGTTTTAGCCGGGCTCACCAGAGCCCAAGATGTCATTACCTTGCTTCCCTCTTCACAAGTTATTTTGGGTTGGGGTGGGGCAATATACAACATTCAGTAGCTCCCTATTGCCCAAGGAAAAAAGTCTAGACTCCTCATGTGGACCCTTAAGGCCCACTCCAGTTGGCTGTCACAGTCTTCTCTCTCTCTGGTTCCCCCTACCCAGGCCTTGCTCTCACTGAGCTGAATGGCTCCCACAGCCTCTCTCCTGTAACCCTGCAATTCCCAGTTGATTACACTTAGGACTGTCCGTTGTCTGTTATTGCTGATTCTCTCTTTTCTCTTCTCTTCTTTTTTTTTTTTTTTTTTTTTTTTTTTTGAGACAGTGTTTCACTCTGTCACCCAGGCATGATCTCCGCTCACTGCAGCCTCCGCCTCCTGGGTTCAAGCTATTCTCCTGCCTCAGCCTCCTGAGTAGCTGAGATTACAGGCATGCGCCACCATGCCCAGCTAATTTTTGTATTTTTAGTAGAGACGGGGTTTCACCATGTTGGCCAGGCTGGTCTTGAACTCCTGACCTCAGGTGATCCCCACCCACCTCGGTCCCACAAAGTGCTGGGATTACAGGCATGAACCACTGTGCCTGGCCGGTTATTGCTGATTCTTATGAGGCTCCCCCACCTTCCAGAGTTTCCCTGGGAAAGCAGAGACAGAATGTTCATGGCTGAAAGTGGCTAACCTCTTCCTGCAGTCCCCACGCCCAGCCCGGGGCTTGGCCCGAGGCCATGGCAGAGTGGGCACCTTGACCTCTGTGGAGGCTTCTGAGCTCTGCCAGCTGTAGCTGCACTGAGGCCCTGATGACTGCTGAGAGGAGCTTCACAGCTCCCCGCGGCCATGGGAGGTAATGTGAGCCTTCAGTGGGGTCATGCGGTTCCCTCCAGCAGAGCCACTGACCCACACGGGCACACACCTGTAAGTGAGACCTGGAAAAAGGTAAGTGACCACCTGCTCAGGTTGTGCACAAGACCTCGTGACCACTCGGTGTGCAGTCATGGCCTTAATTAGGGCACTTATGTTCCAGCCCAGTGCTCTTTCCGAGGGCTGCTGGGTTTAAGGTGGTGTGGGCCTGGAGTGGAGAAAGCAGGAAAAGGTCCTGCTGGCAGCAGTGGGTGGAGAGGAAATGTCGAGAGCTGCATGGGTGGCAGCCCAGGGTGTCCTCATCTCCCACTTGGGGTGATGGCCTGGCGCCCTGTAGTCCGCTTGCGTTGGGCTGGCTGCCCTGGCCTGCTCTGAGACCTGTGCCCCCTGGGCCGCTGCATACCCCCTCATCGGGGCCTCCCTCTGGCCATTTCCTTCCCTGACCTTGGCACTGCTGGAACTGCACCAGGCACAGCCCAAATGGAGTCTAGTGTGGAAACCCTGTGTTGTTTGGGAACATCTGTTCCCTGATATCCACAGGGCTCCTGGGAATTCCAGAAGAACTAGGTTTCCAGGGGCCCTTCCAACCCAGTTTCCTGGCCCCTCAGGACTCTCCTGTTAGAACTTTTTTTTTTTTTTTTTTTTTTTTGAGACGGAGTTTTGCTCTTGTCGCCCAGGCTGGAGTGCAATGGCATGATCTCGGCTCACTGAAACCTCCGCCTCCCAGGTTCAAGTGATTCTCCTATCTTAGCCTCCCTAGCTGGGATTACAGGCACCCACCACCACACCCGGCTAATTTTTGTATTTTTAGTAGAAACGGGGTTTCACCAGGTTGGCCAGGCTCATCTCGAACTCCTGACCTCAGGTGATCCACCCACCTCAGCCTCCCTAAGTGCTGGGATTACAGGCATGAGCCACTGCGCCCGGCCTCCTATCAGAACTTTTATGCAGACCTGGCAAGGTGGCTCACTCCTGTAGTCCCGGCACTTTGGGAGGCCGAGGCAAGAGGATTACTTGAGTACAGGAGTTCAAGACCAGCCTGAGCAACATGGCGAAACTCTGTCTTTACAAAAAATATGAAAAACCAGTTGGGCATAGGAGGTACGTACCTGTGGTCCCAGCTAGGCAGGAGGCTGAGGCGTGAGGATTGCTTGAACCTGGGAGTTGGAGGCTGCAGTGAGCTATTATCACACTCACTGCAGTGAGTGAATAAGCCTAGTGTTTGGGGCACAAGGAGAGCTGGGAGTTTATTGGACAAAAGTGGCTATGAGTGGTTTGATTGGATGATGAAAACTTTGGGTCAAAGCTTTTGTATCTCTGAGTCCCCTGGCCCTTTTTCAGAGCCTGCCCACCCTCAGTCTGCATGCAGCTAGAGCATTGGGGGTGACTGTTTCCCAGCCCGCAGCTGGTTGGGCAGGAAGGAGGAGCAGGTGATTTGACAGCTGGGGAGGACCCACACAACCAGAGAAAACTAGAAACTCAGAGAACCTTGCAGGCAGGGATGTAGGGAGAGGGACTACAGTCCTGTGACCTTAGGGAGTCTCTGAGGCTCATCTAGATAGGCACAGCTGGGGACACCCATAGGGTAACCCCAGGAGGGCCCCTGGGAAGACCACCTGCCGGTGGGTGTAGTCTGTGCTGCCCTTCTCTGCCTTGAACGTGCCCAGGGGCTGTGGTGTGGGGGGCTTGTGAACATGCAGGCTCTGATTCAGCAGGTCTAGGGGCTCGGTAGAACTTGAGACTGCATTTCTAACACTCCTGGGTGACCGTGATGCTCTGGTCTGGGGACCTCACTTTGTGGGGCCGGCGCCTGGCTGTTGAAAAAGGCAATGCATGATTTCTATTCCAAGCCTTACTGTGTGAAGAGAAGAAGGTACTCTTGTGTCCTGGTGTCCCTGAGATGCAGGCAACCCCCTCCCATCACTAAGGCGTGTTCTGGGGCACTGCTCCCCTCCTGAGAACACCCTATCTGAGAGATCCCTGGGGAGTTTCCAACAGCTGAACCTCTGGTGGACAAAGGCCGGCCAGCTTCTTTTTCCATGAATGGCAGGATAATTCCTGGGAGGAAAGTTAGAAAACCAAGAAAGCCTGGGGCTCTGCACAGTGGAAGCCAAGAGAATAAGTGACTGACTCATGGACCTGAAACCGGGAGGACGCCGAGACCAGCCATTGTCCCTTGCTGCTGTCCTCTTGCTAGCTGGCCCTGGGTGGGGTTGGGGTCGGAGTCACCTCGGGCCCTTTGGCGGATCTGGGGGCTTTCCCAGGCAGTGGGCACGCACAGCAGCAGATGGTCAAGCGGCCCACACAGTCGCGCCTCGCTCTACCGCTCAGTGGTGGCCTCAACTAGTAGATGAGTTGAGAAGCCTTTTCCAGGAGACCTGGGGAGGCGGGCCTTATCCTCTGATAGGGCTGGGCCCTAAGAGTCACTCAGGAATGGCTTTGTGGAGCGGCAGCACAGTGACCATGGCAGGTGGCGGATTTGGGTTTTCCCCAGAAAGCTAAAGATGAGGCTGTCTGGGACAAGTTGGGTGTGGGCAGCTTGTTAGAGTGGAAGCCCTGGGAACTGTCTGCTTCCTCATGACCGCAGACAGGTGCTACTTTAAAAAAATAGCCTCCTCACCGATAGCTTACCTGGGCCCGTGTCCTGTGCAAGCGGATGATTTCCTTTGGGCCCCTCGACCACTCTGCAAGGCACACAAAGCTCATGGCAGTCTCAAGTTACAGATGGGGCCAAGTCTCTCCCAAGAGGGTGGTGGGGCTGGTTTGGAATCATCCCAACTGCCAGTGGAACCAGAGTCTCCCCCTAACAGAGTCTGGAGAATATAAAGATGAAAGGGACGGAGCGTGGTGATACATGCCTGGAGTTCCAGCCACTTAGGAGGATCTCCTGAGCCCAAGAGTTCTGGGCTTTCTGTGCTCTGTGCCCATCGGGTGCCCACACTGAGCTCAGCATCAATACGGTGACTTCCGAAGAGGGGAGGTGGGGTTAGGGGGGATCACCAGGCTGCCTAAAGAGGGGTGAACTGGCCCGGGTCAGAAGCAGCAGGTCAAAACTCCCGTGCTGGTCAGCAGTGGGATTGCTCCTGTGAATAGCCACTGCACTCCAGCCTGGGCAACATAGCGAGGCCCTATCTCTAAAAAGTAACAATAACAAAGATGAAAGGAACTGAGAAAATGGAAAATATGGAAAAAGGCCACAAGTCCACAAGGAAGCTCTAGGATGCAAACAGGGGTGCAGGGTCTTTTTACGGGTAGTTTTTTGTTACTGTTCTGGGTTGCCTTTTTTTTTTTTTTTTTTTTTAAGAAGGTGTTTCCTTCTCATTGTCCAGGCTGGAGTGCAGTGGTGCAATCTCGGCTCACTGCAATCTCCGCCTCCCAGGTCCAAGCGATTCTCCTGTCTCAGCCTCCTGAGTAGCTGGGATTACAGGCATGCGCCACCACACACGGCTAATTTTGTATTTTTAGTAGAGACAGGGTTTCACCATGTTGGCCAGGCTGGTCTCGAACTCCTGACCTCAGGTGATCCGCCCGCCTCGGCCTCCCAAAGTGCTGGGATTACAGGCATGAGCCACCATGCCCAGCTGCCTTTTTTTTTTTTTTTTTTTTTTTTTTTGAGACTGAGTTTCACTCTATTGCCCAGGCTGGAGTGCAGTGGTGCGATCTTGGCTCATTGCAACCTCTGCCTCCCGGGTTCAAGCAATTCTTGTGCCTCAGCCTCCCAAGTAGCTGGGATTACAGATGCCCACCACTATGCCTGGCTAATTTTTGCATTTTTAGTGGAGATGGGGTTTTACCATGTTGGCCAGGCTGATCTTGAACTCCTGACCTCAGGCAATCTGCTCGCCTCAGCCTCCCAAAGTGCTGGGATTACAGGTGTGAGCCACCACACCTGGTCTATTCTGGATTGCCTTTAATTAAAAATATATATGTATATGGATTAAAGTTTAAATTATAGGGAAAAAAAGAGCTAAGATGTTGGCAGAGAAGGAGCTGGGAGCTCAGGGGACTCCAATAAGCCTGACAGCATTTGAAAGATGTAGGCTGTGGGGAGAAAAAGGAAAGATGGTGATCGTTTGAAATAAGGAGGGAGGGATCCAGGGTTAGGCCAAGCATGTGGGGAGAAAGCAGGCCCCGGTCAGTTGGGCCCAGGGCTGGGGCTCTGTGGGGTCTCACTGGGGCCAGGGCCTCCCTCCAGGACTGAGGTTCGTCCTCCCTCCCCAGGCCTCCTGGTTTCAGGTGCTCTGGGGCTGGGAAGGGCATCTCTGCCCAGGGGAGGGGTGCCAGGCGTGCTATTCTGTGGGGTTCCCTTTCTACATGGCTGGATTCCAAATTGCAAGGAATGTGATAGCATTTTCATGGAAGGAGAGGGAGCAACAGACCTTTCAAGAATGAAGAAAACAAATCCACCTGCATTTGCCTTTCCCAGAGGCTCAAAAGTTTGATATAAGATCATCTGTTTGCAGGTAGCCTTGTCTTAAGGGGCTTTCACACTGCAGTTGCTTGGAGAACCTTCTAGCGGGTTAAAGATAAGTGTTCCCCCTTCCCCCGGTGTGTTTGGCCCTGGACCCTACCTGGGAGGCTGAGCCCCTCACTCCCAGCTTCCTTCAGCCACACCTGCCTGTGTGATGAGCACATTGAGGATTCTTTATCTTGTCTATTTTCCTTTATCTTTTCAAATACCTAACTCCAATACAAAAAATTAGCCAGGTGTGGTGGCAGGGTCCTGTAGTCCCACCTACTCAGGAGGCTGAGGCAAGAGAATCTCTTGAACCCCGAAGGCGGATGTTTTAGTGAGCCGAGATTGCGCCACTGCACTCCAGCCTGGGCAACAGAGGGAGATTCCATCTCAAAAAACAAACAAACAAAACAAATACCTAACTCCAGTTTCTGTCTTTGTGAACTATTTTGGAGGGGCAACCTTGGCATTATGAGGACTGACCTGAAAATCAAGTCTCACTTCCCTAAAACCCAACTCCTCTGGCCATATCACCCAGCCTGGGGCAGAGCTGCGGGTTAGGGGGTCAGGCTGGGGGTCCTCCTTGGGCCTGCTGATCTTGGGCTGATCCACCTTGGTGGGCCTGTTTCTCCATCAGCCAAACAGCACCACACCCCTCAGAGGAGCCTTGAAGGATTACATCAGATGACATTCATTTGAAGGGTATGGCTGGTGAGACTGTTTCTCTGAATGTCTGCAAGGCGGCAACATCAGCATTCCTCTTGGCGAACAATGAATTCCTTTGCATATGTCGGTAGCCATGGGACCATGCTTTGAGGCCAAAATCAGAATCCACAAATATTCAGAAACGTGACTCCTATCATTTCTGTCTACATCTGGAGAGATAATTGCCAAATGTCTAACTCTCACAGTTACAACAGTGACCTGGACATGGGGACACTGAGCACACACTGTGCCTTCTCTAGCCCCTTCCAAGTTCACGGGCACATCGTTCCTACTGTACTCGAAAGCTTAGCGTCTGCTTGAAACCCCGGGTTCATTCTGATCCCCAGGAATTCACTTACTTCAGTTTTCACCGTCTATGAAGTGGGGCTACTAATAACCACTTCACAGCACTGCTGTGTTCAGTGAGGTAATTTAGGACAGTGCCTGGCACTTCTAAGCTCTCAGGCAACCATAAAGGCAGGCGGCTGTGATTAATTCTTCACAGGACTGTTGTGAAGATCAAAAGGATCAGTACATGAGACAATGCCTCATGAACTGCAAAGCCGACCAGTTTTAGTTACTACATGTTTGGAACCCTGTTGTGTGCAGTGCCCTAGGTAGACATCAGGCATTTTGAGAGAAGCAGATAGAATAGTGAGATGATGAAGATGTGAGGTTTTTCCTGCCTGTCTTGCAAATCCAGGCCCTAAAGGAAGTGACTAGACAAACCCTCCAAGGGTCACTTTGAAGAGAGAAAGATAGGTTTCTGGTGTATATATCCTGGCTCCATAGGAGAGGGGGTGCCACTGATGTTGTAGCTTTATTATTTTTTTTCTTTTTATTATACTTTTTGTTTGTTTGTTTGTTTGGTTTTTTCTTTTTTTGAGACGGAGTTTCACACTTTGCCCAGGCTAGAGTGAAGTGATGTAATCTCGGCTCACTGCAACCTCTGTCCCCTGGGTTCAAGCGTTTCTTCTGCCTCAGCCTCCTGAGTAGCTAGGATTATAGCCACCCACCACCACGCCCGGCTAATTTTTGTATTTTTATTAGAGACAGGGTTTTGCCATGTTGGCCAGGCTGGTCTCAAATTCCTAACCTCAGGTGATCCACCCGCCTAGGCCTCCCAAAATGCTAGGATTACAGGCATGAGCCACTGTGCCCAGCTGGTTTTTTCTTTTTTCAAGATGGAGTCTCACTCTGTCGCCCAGGCTGGAGTGCAGTGGCATGATCTTGGCTCACCACAACCTCCGCCTCCCAGGTTCAAGCAATTCTGCTGCCTCAGCCTCTCGAGTAGCTGGGATTACAGGCACGCACCACCAGGTCCAGCTAATTTTTGTATTTTTTGTAGAGATGGGGATTCACCACGTTGGCCAGGTGGTCTTCAACTACTGACCTCAAGTGATCCGCCCACCTTGGCCTCCCAAAGTGCTGGGATTATGGGCATGAGCCACCGCTCCCGGCCTGTGGTAGCTTTAGAGTCCTGCCACGACTTAAATAAAGGAAACTTGGCTGATGCTTCCAGCAGGAACAAAAGAAAGCAGCCCTGACTGAGCAGCTGGGATTGAAGTAGGTGGTTGGCTCAGGATTCCTTTCTCTCTTGCCCTTCTCCCCTCCACATTGCATGGTCATATCTCCACACTCACTTTATTCCTGTACCCAGCTGGTGGCTCTCAGCAGAGCACCAATGGCCCTTTTCCTTCTATGGGACTTGCCCACTGGGCTAGTGGGCTTCTGTTTCCCAGCACATTCTCTCCAAAGGAATTGAACCAAATTTTCTTGCCCGTTTAAAGAAGTTGGGGCCAGGCCCGGTGGCTCAGGCCTGTAATCCCAGCACTTTGGGAGACCGAGGCAGGCGGATCACCTGAAGTCAGGAGTTGGAGACCAGCCTGACCAACATGGAGAAACCCTGTCTCTACTAAAAATACAGAAATTAGGCTGGTGTGGTGGTGGGCACCTGTAATCCCAGCTACTCGGGAGGCTGAGGCATGAGAATCACTTGAACCCGGGAGGCAGAAGTTGCAGTGAGCTGAGATCGCACCACTGCACTCCAGCCTGGGCGACAGAGCGAGACTCCGTCTCAAAAAAAAAAAAAAAAAAAGAAGTTGGAATTCCTTCAATATTGCCCCGAGCTTGCCAAGGTCTTTTCTGACACATTTGACCTTTTCTGTTAGGCCTGGAGAACGTTGCAGGCTTTGGGGCCTGAAAGGAAGGTTTCCCAAGTCTTCTAGACTCCTCTCAGTTCGAACCCCAGAGGTAAAAGGATGACTTTTCTTTTCTTTCTTTCTTTCTTTTTTCTTTTTTTTTTTTTTTTTTGAGACAGAGTCTCACTGTCACCCAGGGTGGAGTGCAGTGGCACAGTCTTGACTCACTGCTACCTCCACCTTCTGGGTTCAAGCAATTCTCCTGCCTCAGCCTCCCGAGTAGCTGGGATTACAGGTGTGGGTATCCGCCACCCCACCTGGCTAGTTTTTTCTATTTTTAGTAGAGACAGGGTTTCGCCATGTTGGCCAGGCTGGTCTTCAGCTCCTGACCTCAGTTGACCCTCCCGTCTCAGCCTCCCAAAGTGCTGGGATTACAGGCGTGAGCCACCGTGCCCTGCCAGAAGATGGCTTTTCTCATCCCCCTCCCTGTGTTGGGGAGAGCCTCTTGTCCCTCACATGTGACAGCCCCTCTGTGTCTGCGGGAGGCTGTGCTAGCTCCGGCTTATGTGGGCTGGGAAGCCGTCTCCCTGGTGCTTCCTCTCCCAGCTGAGGACAGATTCCTGCCTATTCCCTGACCTTTACTTATCCTCCCATCTGCCTAGTCAGTTTATCTCCTGTTCCTGGGTGCTGCTGTCTCCTTACACCCAGGCTTTTCAGTTCCTCCCTTACTCGCTTCACTCTTTGTTCATGTCCCAAATGATTGGCGTGTCATATGCACCACATTGATCACTTCAGCCTGTTCTGCGAATTCTGTTGGAACACGCTATGTGTGCTGGGCAGTGAGCGGTGGGCAGAAGACATTTATCCAGACTCTTGGCACTGAAGGCACCTTAGTGGTCATGTTTTTCTTTTTTAAGAGATAGATCTCACTGTGTTGCCCAGGCTGGACTTGACCTGCTGGGCTCAAGCAGTCCTCCTGCCTCAGCCTCTGGAGTAGCTAGGATTACAGGTTCAAGCCACTGTACCTGCCCTTAGTGGTCATTTAACTGGGCCACCCCTTCTAAGGCTGACTTGACCAGAGAAGTGCTTCTCAGAGGGTTTCCTTGAAAAACCGCATTGCCAAGGTGCGTCTTCTCAACGGAAAATCCCCAAATGCAGAGGACTATGTGGTCAGATGAGTCTGTGTGCTCTGTTTCCCTCTTGTAAGTTTTGGACACATACGGAAGGCTCTGGAAAGTTCCACACTGAACCTGTTTACTTTGACTGGGACTCCGTGTAACAGAGACTGTCCCTCCCAGCCGGTTTGTGCAAGCTCTCTTTACTTCTCAGGTCTAGTTCCAGTTGGCCATTTTGCCAGAAGGCACTTCCTTGCACTTAGCTGAAGTCTGTCTCACCCATTTCCATGCACAGAGCCCAGTTCTGGCAGGCTTTGGGCCCCTGGGCAACATCTGAAGGCAGCTCTTTGCCAGATCCCACTTGTTCCTTCCACCCCTGTCCTGTCCTTGTGTGGGGTCTTTTTTTTTTTTTTTGAGGCGGAATCTTGCTCTGTCACCCAGGCTGGAGCGCAGTGGCATGATCTCGGCTTACTGCAAGCTCCGCCTCCCGGGTTCACGCCATTCTCCTGCCTCAGCTTCCCAAGTAGCTGGGACTACAGGTGCCTGCCACCATGCCTGGCTAATTTTTTGTATTTTTAGTAGAGACGGAGTTTGACCGTGTTAGCCAGGATGGTCTCAATCTCCTGACCGCGTGATCCACCCGCCTCGGCCTCCCAAAGTGCTGGGATTACAGGCGTGAGCCACCGCGCCCTGCCTGTGTGGGGTCTTAAGTCCATTTGTCTTCTTGGCTGCTTCCCACTGACCAGGCCCATGGCCTCCCTGAAGTGTGAGGTCTGCGTGGAGTGGGGCAGACCATGATGAGGTGGGTAGGACTGTGGCCCCTGCATTCAGGATTCAGGACTTTTTGTACTTGCCACTATGATTTATTTCGCCCATGAGTTTTCTGGCAGCCTCCCTGACTCACTGTAGGGTCCCAGTCCCCTGAAGGTGTGGTCACAGGTGCAAGTGAGCGCCATTCTCTCAAAACCTGTGCTGGGGAAGTCAGTCTGTGGGGGTCTTAGTTTTAGGACCTTGCTTTTTTTTTTTTTTTTAATTGTTTTGGGACAGAGTCTCACTCTGTCACCCAGGCTGGAGTGCAGTTGTACGAACACAGCTCATTGCAGCCTCGACCTCCCAGGCTTGAAATGATCCCCCTGCCTCAGCCTTCTGAGGAGCTGGGACCACAGGCACATGCCACTATGCCTTGCTAATTTTTTTATATTTTTGAAGAGACAGGGTCTCACTATGTTGCCCAGGCTTGTCTTGAACTCCTAGGCTCAAACAATCCTCCCACCTCAGCCTCCCAAAGTGCTGGGATTGGAGGCATGCACCACCACTCCCAGCCAGTACCTTGCATTTTTTAAAAAATGTGGTGAGATATACATAATGTGAAATTTAGCAGTTTTGTTTTGTTTGAGACAGGGTCGCATGCTGTCATCTAGGCTGGAGTGATCACAGCTCACTGTAGCCTCAAACTCTTGTGCTCAAGTGATCCTCCCCCCTCGGCCTCCCGAGTAGCTGGGACCGCAGATGTGGGCCACCACATTCAGGTACTTTCTTAATTTTTTTGTAGAGATGGGGTGTTGTTTTGTTGCCCAGGCTGGTCTGAAACTCCTAGGCTCAAGTGATTCTCCTGCCTGGGCCTGTCAAAGTTCTGGGATAACAGGCAAGACTGACTGCACCCAGCAAAATTCACCATTTTTAACCATTTTTAAGCATAGAGTTCAGTGGCAACAACATTGACATTATTATGCAACCATCACTGTCGTCCATTTCCAGAATGTCTTCACCCTCCTAAACTGAAACTCTGTCCCCATTCAACACTAACTCCCCATTCACCTCCCCAGCCCTTCACAGTCACCATTCTACTTCTGTCTCGATGATTTTGACTACTCTAGGGACCTGATAAGTGAATTCATACAATGAGGTGCCCTTTTTGCGACTGGCTTATTTCACTTGGCACAATGTCTTCAAGGTTCACCCATGTTGTAGCCTGTGAGCATGGGTCAGAGTTCACTTCCCTTTCATTGCTGAATGAAATTCCATTGTTTGTATAGATCACATTTTGTCAATGGGCATTTGGGTTGTTTCTACCTTTTGGTGACTGTGAATAATGCTGCTAAGAATACTAGTGTCAGCCAGGCATGGTGGCTCACGCCTGTAATACCTGCATTTTGGGAGACCGAGGCGGGCGGATCACCTGAGGTCAGGAGTTCAAGACCAACCTGGCCAACATGATGAAACCCTGTCTCTACTAAAAATACAAAAAATTAGCCGGCCATGGTGGTGGGCGCCTGTAATCCCAGCTACTCGGGAGGCCTGAGGCAGGAGAATCACTTGAACCCGGGAGGTGGAGGTTGCAGTGAGCTGAGATCGCGCCACTGCACTCCAGCCTGGGCAACAAGAATGAAACTCCATCTCAGAAAAAAAAAGAATACTAGTGTCCAGACATCCATTGGATCCTATGGTAATTCTTTGTTTAGGACCTTACATTTTTCTTTCTTTCTTTTTTTTTTTTTTTTTTGAGACTGAGTTTCACTCTGTCACTCAGGCTGGAGTGCAGTGGCGCGATCTCGGCTCACTGCAACCTCTGCCTCCCGGGTTCAACAGATTCTTCTGCCTCAGCCTCCTGAGTAGCTGAGATTACAGGCATGTGCCACCATGCCTGGCTAATTTTTTTGTATTTTTATTAGAGACGGAGTTTCACCATGTTGGTCAGGCTGGTCTCGAACTCCTGACCTCAGATGATCCACCCACCTTGGCCTCACAAAGTGCTGGGATTATAGGCATGAGACACTGCAACCAGCCAGGACCTTGCATTTTTCTTTGCTATATTTTATCTGTGGACATCACACCAGCTTGCTGAGATCTTTTGGGCCTAGATTCTGCCCCAACTTTGTGTCACCAGCAAATCTGAGAGTCAGCACCCTTTCCAGGTGGCTTTAACTAACAGCCAGTCCGCCTAATTGTATCCATACTTGTTTATCTTCCCCATAAGGGCCTGCTAGAGGGCATTGCTCACCCTGAGTGGTGACATCAGGTCAGCTGTGGTTTTCTGTTAGATCAACTTGACAGTAACGTTTCACAACCAAATAAGCATGTGACCCAGCATCCAATCTTGGGTATATACACAAGAAAATGGAAATATATGTCCAAACACTTGTATATGAATGTTCAAGGCAACACTATTCATAAGAGCCAAAAGGTGGAAACAACAAAATGTCCATCACCTGATGAGTGAAGAAACGAAGTGTGGTATATTGATACAGTGGAATATTGTTGGGCTACAAAATGTCCACAAGAGGCAAATCCATAGAGACAGAAAGGCTAGTAGTTGCTGGGGGGGTAGGGGTGGCAAGAGGAGAGTGGGGAATGACTGCTAATGGGTATCAGTTTCTTTTTAGGGTGAGGCAAATGTTCTGGAATTACATGGTAATGATGTTGGCACAACCTGAATATACTAAAAATTAATACACTGTACAGTGAATTTTATGGTATGTTAATTATATCTCAATAAAGCTGTCCTTTAAAAAAAACTTAGAAAACAGGGAAGTGAGGTCCATCCTCAAGTCATTTTCAGTGAACCCATGGAAATTGTTGCTTCCCTTCTTAAAGTGCTCACAGACCGTCCTCTGGCAACACTAGATCCTGGGAAACCCAGAAGCACCTTGCTTGTTTCCAGATCTGGAACACCTGTCTCATCCTTCACGGTTCCTCAAAGCTCACCAACAGCCACCCAGTGATCTTGACTGTGTCCTTTAGTGCTTTGCAATGTAGCTCTGCCAGCAAGGAGGCTGCACTGAGCACAGAGCTGCTTGAGTAAGAAGTAGCCAGCACACTGTTAAAGTGAGGGCACTGAGAAAAAAAACCACAAGAAATAAAAATAGAAGCACCCACCAGAGGAAGGTGGTGGATGCTAAGTCCCGGAGAAGGATGGACAGTGGGTGCTATTGGAGAGCCGTGGAGGAAGCAGGTGGCTCCCTGAGCTCCTGGGTACAGGAGGACCACAGAGGAGGGCAGGGAGGGGGTGGCTGGGGGGGAGGAATGGCACGAGTTGGCCACTGTGGCTGGAAGGGAGCCTGTCAGAGATTCCTGGGCCTCCTCTCCAGCCTGACCTTGGGAGCCTTAACTACTGCCAGCCCACAGCACTAGATTCCTAGGTGCCCACAGGCTACATTTCTTGGCAGGTAGTGGTTGTTCTCAATAATGGTGGGTTTTTGTTACTGAGGCTGTGTTGGGGAGAATGCAGACGGGTAATGAGTGGATGAGTCAGTTCTCAAACAGCAATAAAGAAAAACCTGAGACTAACTAATTTATAAGAAAAATGCCTTAATTGGCTCATGCACAGTTCTGCAGGCTGTACCGGAAGCATGGCGGCGTGTGCTTGGCTTCTGGGGAGGCCTCAGGAAACTTACAACCATGGCAGAAGGTGAAGGGGGAGCAGTACTTCACATGGCCGGAACAGGAGCAAGACAGAGCAAGCGGGGAAGTGCTGCACACTTTTGAACAACCAGGTCTTGCAAAAACTCACTCACTATCACGAGAACAGCACCGAGGGGATGGTGCTGAACCATTCATGAGAAATCCACCCCCGTGATCCAACCGCCTCCCACCAAGTCCCACCTCCAACACTGGGGACTACAATTCGACATGAGATTTGGTGGGGATGCAGATCCAAACCAGATCAGTGAGGAAGCCTGATTTACTTATTTTAATTTTTAAATTTGTGTTATTTATTTTATTTTATTTATTTATTTTTTTTTTTTTTTTGAGCCGAAGTCTCGCTCTGTCACCCAGGCTGGAGTGCAGTGGCATGATCTCGGCTCACTGCAATCTCTGCCTCCCGGGTTCATGCCATTCTCCTGCCTCAGCCTCCCAAGTAGCTGGGACTACAGGTGCCTGCCACCACGCCCGGCTCATTTTTTGTATTTTTAGTAGAGACGGGGTTTCACCGTGTTAGCCAGGATGGTCTCGATCTTGTTCTCCTGACCTCGTGATCCACCCGCCTTGGCCTCCCAAAGTATTGGGATTACAGGTGTGAGCCACTGCGCCAGGCCTCTTTATTTTTTTAAGAGATGGGGTCTCACTACATTGCCCAGGCTGAATGCAATCAAACTCCTGGGCTCAAGTGACCATCCCACCCCAGTCTCCCAAGTAGCTGGGACTACGGGTGGGCATATGATACTATACCCAGCCTTATTTATTTAATTTTTTAAAATTTGTGGTAAAATGCACTTAACATAAAATTGACCAGGCCAGGTGTAGTGGCTCATGTTTGTAATCCCAAGACTCTGGGAGGCCAAGGTGGGTGGATCATGTGAGGTCAGGTGTTCGAGACCAGCCTGGCCAACATGGTGAAACCCCATCTCTACTAAAAATACAAAAATTAGCTGTGTGTGGTGGCACACACTTGTAATCCCAGTTACTTGGGAGACTGAGGCAGGAGAATCGCTTAAACCCAGGAGGCAGAGGTCGCAGTGAGCTGAGATTGTGCCACTGCACTCCAGCCTGGGTGACAGAGCCAGACTCTGTCTCAAAAACAAAACAAAACAAAAATTAGCTGGGTGTGGTGGCGCACACCTATAATTCCAGCTACTTGGGAGGCTGAGACACTAGAATCGCTTGAACCTGAGAGGCAGAGGTTGCAGTGAGCAGAGATCGTGCAGCTTCACTCCAGCCTGAGTGAAAGAACATGATTCTGTCTCAAAAAAAAAAAAAAAAAAAAAACAAAACCTCTGACCACTTTAACCACGTAAGTGGACAGCATTAAGTACATTCACATTATCGTGCTGCCATCACCACCATCCATCGCCAGAACCTTTTTCTCATCTCAAGTTGAATCTCTATCCATTGAACACTAACTCCCATGCCCCTCTCTCCCAGCCCCTGGCAACCAGTCATCCACTTTCTGTCTCTATGAATTCGACTAGTGTAAGAACATCGCAGAAGTGGCACCATACAGCATTTGCCTTTTTGTGGCTGGCTTGTTTCACTTAGCAGAATGCCCTCAAGGTTCACCCGTGTGTAAGCCTTCCCTTCCTTTTTATTGCCAAATAATATTCCCTTGTATAAACATACTATATTTCATTGTATGGATATACGGCTATACCCCCCCCCCCACTTTTTTTTTTTTTTTTTTTTGAGACAGAGTCTCGCTCTGTCACCCAGCCTGGAGTGCAGTGGTGCAGTCTCGGCTCACTGCAACCTCCGCCTCCCAGCAGCTCTCCCACCTCAGCCACTCGAGTAGCTGGGATTACAGGCGTGCACTACCATGCCCAGCTAATTTTTGTATTTTTAGTAGAAACAGGGTTTCACCATGTTTGCCAGGCTGGTCTACGAACTCTTGACCTCAGGTGATCCGCCCGCCTCGGCCTCCTGAAGTGCCTGTAGGCATGAGCCACCGCGCCTGGCTGGATATACCCCGTTTCGTTTCTCCTTTCATCTGTCCGCGGACACCCGCGTTGTTTCCACCTTTTGGCTGTTGTAAACTGATTTGTTTTTAGAGCAAGGTGTTCATACCTAAGCAACAAGGGGTCTCTGGGTGGCGGGAAATGCTTGAAGGGAGGAGAGCCAGGGGGTCTGTGGAGAAATCCTGTAATGGGGGAAGTGGCTTGGAGGAAGCAGAGCACACAGGGCTGAAGATGGCTGGGCCAGGACGGGAGAGGCCCAGTCCCACCTGGTGAGGCTGGGTTTGTTTCCTGGCTGGGGGCTGGGGGGCCAGTCAGCAGAGGGGCGGCCCTGTTAGAGGACAGAGTCAGAGCCCTCTTGGTAGACATGGCCGTTCAGAGCTGGAGACAAGACGAGCGAATGAGAGGGGAATCATGAGCCAGAGTCATGATTCCGCACACGGGGGTGGGAAGCAACCTCCCTAGACCTGGGACGGAAAGGCGGGCTGTTGGGAATGGCTGTGGGAGAGAACCAGGGGCAGTGACCAGGAGGAGGCTCCTGGAATTGCCAGCCCTTCCCTGTGAACGTGCTGGGCGTCAGGGGCCAGCTCCTGCAACCCCTCCAGTGTCCAGCATTAGGAGGAGGTGCTCACTTGATGTTTGTTGACTGAAACTGGGGGAAATAAAGGTAAACAAAGCATGTTTCTCACCCTCCAGAAATTATGGTTTAGTTGAGGAGATAAAAGACATGAAAACCAACAGGTAGTACAAGATCTGCTTTGAGTCATACAAAGCCCTGAAGCGCTCTGAGGAGAGAGGGGTTCCTCTGGAGCAGGTGACCCACATTGGCCTCGCAGAGCGGGAGGTATTTGAGTCATTTTTCAATGAATGAAGCCAAAGGAATTACATGTTTGGGAGACTAACGAGTGTCCTTTCATCCCGGTCATGCATTCCTTTGACCCTGCAGGTATGACGCTGGGCGGGATGGCTTCATCGACCTGATGGAGCTGAAGCTGATGATGGAGAAGCTGGGGGCCCCCCAGACCCACCTGGGCCTGAAGAGCATGATCAAGGAGGTGGATGAGGACTTCGATGGCAAGCTCAGCTTCCGGGAGGTACCTGCCTGCTGTGGCCCTGAGCCCCTGTGGGGTGCCCCTGAGAGGACCTTCAAGTGTACAGCCTCCTGGAGCACAAATGGGTTTGGCCTCTCCAGAGCGCTGTTTGCGTATCTAACCTGCAATTCCGCTTTCAAAAATACCTTTTAGGAGATAGCTAACCCCAGTGCTGGCCTGGAAAAAGCAGCATGGGTAGTAGTATAACCTCATTTGAGTAAAATAATAAGAAATTTGGCGGATGTTCACCAAAATATTCATAGTGGATATTTATGGGGGCAAAATGTTGGTGCTTTTATAATGTTATGCTTTTTTATATATTAAAGCTTTTCATTTTTCAACATATTTTTAAAATTTTTTATTTTTAATTGTTATGGATACATAATAGTTGTACATATTTATGGGGGACATGTGATTTATTTATTATTATTATTATTTTTTGAGACAGTCTCACTCTGTTGCCCACACTGGAGTGCAATGGTGCGATCTCAGCCCACCGCAACCTCCACCTCCTGAGTTCAGGCGATTTGTGCCTTAGCCTCCCAAGTAGCTGGGATTACAGTGTGCCACCAGGCCTGGCTAATTTTGGTATTTTTCGTAGAGATGGGGTTTTGCCTTGTTGACCATGCTGGTCTCAAACTCCTGGCTTCAAGTGATCCTCTGCCTCGGCCTTCCAAATTGCTGAGATTACAGGCGTGAGCCACCGAGCCTGGCCTACATGTAATATCTCGATATAAGCATACAATGTGTAATGACCAAGTCAGGGTAATCTGGGTACCCATCACCTCCAACATTTATCATTTCTTTGTGTTTGAAACAGTCTATTCTTTTTAGTTATTTTGAAATATACAATAATGCATCTTCTTTGCTTATCACCCAGGCTGGAGTGCAGTGGCTTAATCCTCAATTCCTCAATCATGGCTCACTGCAGCCTTGACCTTCTAGTCTCCATTGATCCTCCCACCTCAGCCTCCTGAGTAGCTTGGACTATAGGCACATACCACCACACCTGGCTAATTTTTTAAATTTTTTGTAGAGATGAGGTCTCACTGTGTTGTCCAGGCTGGTCTCCAACTCAGCCTCAAGCGATTCTCCTGCCTCTGCCTCCCAAAGCGCTGGGATTACAGTCGTGAGCCACCTTGCCCAGTAATTTTGAGAATAATACTTCTTTATATTTTCGTTTTCATTGTTTATTCATTTATTTATTTATTTACTTGAAACAGGGTTGCTCTGTTGCCCAGGCTAGAATGCAGTGGTGTGATCACAGCTCACTGCAGCCTCAAACTCCCAGTATCAACCCATCCTCCCACTTCAGCCTCTTGAGTAGCTGGGACTACAGAAATGTACCACCATGCCCGGCTAATTTAAAAAAATTTTTTGTAGAGATAGGGTCTTGCTATGTTGCCCAGGCTGGTCTCCGACTCAGCCTCCCAAAGTGCTGGGATTATACGCATGAGCCACCTTGCCTAGCTACTTTTTATTTTTATAGCATGCAAAAATCGTTTATTTTTTATTAAAAAAAATTTTGTTGTTGTTTATAGAAACAGGGACTCACTTTGTTGCCCAGGCTGGTCTCAAACTCCTGGGTTCAAGCAATCTTCCTGTCTTGGCCTCCCAAAGTGTTGGGATTACAGTGTGAGCCACTGTGGCCATCCCCAAAATAGTTTTTTTTTTCTTTTTTTTTTTTGAGATGGAGACTCGCTCTGTCACCCAGGCTGGAGTGCAGTGGCACGATCTCGGCTCACTACAAGCTCCGCCTCCTGGGTTCATGCCATTCTCCTGCCTCAGCCTCCCGAGTAGCTGGGACTACAGGCGCCTCCACCGCGCCTGGCTAATTTTTTGTATTTTTAGTAGAGACGGGGTTTCACCATGTTAGTCAGGAAGGTCTCGGTCTCCTGACCTCGTGATCCGCCTGCCTCGGCCTCCCAAAGTGCTGGGATTACAGGTGTGAGCCACCACGCCCGGCCTATTTTTTAATTTTTTGAGACAGAGTCTCACTCTGTTGCCTAGGCTAGAGTGCAGTGGTATAGTCTTACCTCACTGCAACCCTTATCTCCCAGGCTCAAGTGATCCCCCCACCTCAGCCTCCTGAGTAGCTGGACCACAGGCACGTACCACTACACCTGGCTAATTTTTTCAAAAGTAATTTTATAAAGGGTCTTATTCTGTGCCTGTGGAGCCCCCTCACCAATAGTCCAAGAATGGACTTGGTCTTTGAACCTCTGAAATTGCAGGCAAAATTTTGAGATACTGGCATCCCACCAGGAAGAGTGCATATAGCATTCACAGCTGATCCCCAAATGGCTAAGAACGTCTGTGAGAAAGCCATTTCTATTTTAGGGGCAATGTCTCAAGACTATCAGGTGTCTTCCATGGCAAGGATGCCACCCCACAGGGAAGGGAATTTCATGTGTTAGATGTGTCTTTATGAGTTTTATCAGAAGGCCTCTAGATGTGTCATTTGGCACCTGTATTATATTAACTTTTTTTTTTTTTTGAGACAGAGTCTCACTCTGTTGCCCAGACTGGAGTACAGTGGTGCGATCTCGGCTCAGTGCAACCTCCACCTCCTGGGTTCAAGCGATTCCCCTGCCTCAGCCTCCTGAGTAGCTGGGACTACAGGCGCATGACATCATGCCTGGCTAACTTTTGTAATTTTAGTAAAGATAGGGTTTCACTGTGTTGCCCAGGCTGGTCTCGAACTCCTGGCCTCAGGCAGTCCACCTGCTTTGGCCTCCCAAAGTGCTGGGATTATAGGCGTGAGCCACTGCACCTGGCCTATTATAATAATTTTGATGATAATATCAAATTAAAGGCTCAGAGCATCTGAAGTCTCAGTCATGTCTCAGCTTCAGCCCTTAGGAGCTGGGAGTAGAGGACTGTCCCTGCTTCCTGGTGTTTAAGGTTATTCCAGAAACATTGGAGTACTGGCACCCTGGTTTTTTCACAGTTCACTGCAGCCTCTCACTTCTGGGCTCAAACAATCTTCCCACATCAGCCTCCCAAAGTGTTGGGATTACAGGCATGAGCCCCCACACCCAACTAGCGCCCTGGTTTCTGATGTGAGACTTTGGGTCAAGCATTGGTCTGTCTAGGCTAGAAGTTCTTCCTGGAGGTCTGCAGCAGAACTGGCAGCCACAAGCCCCTCCCTCAGCCATGATGAACAGGGCTTGTCCCTTGCTTCTATAAATCAGCTCCAGAATCTTCCACCTTTGCTGAACCTGAGATACAATTCACAGGGCTGGGCATGACCCTCTGGATGATCTCATCCAGCTTTGCGTGCCAGAGCCAAGGAGCTGAAGGGCCACAGAGATCTGGATTTGCTGAATGTGGGCTGTGGCCTCAGTGCCACTCAGCCTGCCCTATCACCACCACACTTGTCTTCACAGCTGCCCTGTTTGGCTCCTGCTGGGGTACTGGCTCTTTCCAGCCTGAATACCCCTGGAGTATAGAAGGCAGAGACTTTTGCCTTGGTGAAGCTTTGGAGTAGATTCTGGGGAGAGAGCTGTGGTGAGCTCTGGGAACAGGAGCTGAGAGGGTGTTTCGTGGCTTGCAATTGCCAAATGAATTAAGATGCATTCCCCCTTCTGCCCCGTTGTACTCAGGGGCCAACTGCAGGTGCTCCTCCCTGAATCCATGATGCTTGGTTAGCTTTTGGCTAGCTGCTGGTTTGGCCAGCAGATGGTAGACATCAGAGGCTTGGAAATCTCCAAAGGGTTCTTGTGATTGGTTTGCACCCCCGTTCCAGAGCTTCAGGGACCTTCACAGTCTACCCTTTGTCAGTTCCAAGCCCAGTCCCATCTCTAGTAGCTGCATCAGGCTGCAGGCCTTGGGAGTGTAAGCACATGCTGCCACTCATACTTTCCTGTTCCATTATTTCACCGTGCTGGTTTCCACCTCTGCTCAAGGCCCTAGTGGACCAGGGCTGTGTTCACAGACTGAAAAGAGCATGGGCTCAGTCTACTACACAAAGCTAGGTCCCCAGAGTGAGATCTTTTACTTCTGAGCCTCAGTGTTTGTGTCTTTAAAATAGCGGTGTGAATAGCTCTCCCCACTATTGTGACCATTGTGAAAACTAAGTTCTCTTTCTGTGCCTTTTACAAGCTAGGAAGACATTCCTAACTGGAAACCATATTTGCTGCCACCTTGTTCTTGCACTTCCAGCTTCTGAAACTGTGAGAAAATAAATTTCTGTTGTGTGAGCCATCCAGACTGCACAATTTTGTTAGGGCAGCCCAAGCAGACGAATACAGTGGCCCCTGGAGCCTGGCTGTGCTGGGCCGCCCGCCTGCCTGGTCATGGTTGATCAGACCATGGATGGACCGCTGGTCTGACCAGGCCAATCGAATTCTCTCGGGATTTTGAAATTGGAGCTGAAGTGCTCCGGATTGGCTCTGCAGATGGCTGTTCTTGGAAGGATAATGCAATGTGGGGTGCCCACTTTCTACCATGCGGACCGGCATGAGAGATGGAGGGGGAATCTTGCCTCCAGTCCTAAGAGCTTTGCCTCTCCCAGTTCCAGTCCTCCTCCAGGCCACTGTGTCTCGTCCTTGGGTTTTTGAGACGTCTTATTTTATTTTAATTAATTAATTAATTAATTAATTTTGAGACGGAGTTTTGCTCTTGCTGCCCAGGCTGGAGTGCAATGGTGCAATCTCACCTCACTGCAACCTCCACCTCCCGGGTTCAAACGATTCTCCTGCCTCAGCCTCCCAAGTAGCTGGGATTACAAGCATGCAGCACCACACCCGGCTAATTTTGTATTTTTCTTTTTAGTAGAGACAGGGTTTCACCATGTTGGCCAGGCTGGTCTCAAACTCCTGACCTCAGGCGATCCACCCGCCTTGGCCTCCCAAAGTGCTGGGATTATGGGTGTGAGCCACTGTGTCTGGCCGAGACATCTATTTTAAATAATGAATACCTCCTTTTTGCTTAAGTGAACAAGTTTATTTATGTCACTTGCAACCTAAGAGTTCTAACTAGTACCGTGGGAGTGTTTGCATCATCAGCCGCAGCCATGAAGTTAAAAATTCCCTGAGTGTATCAGAAGCATCCGTAGCTTGCGTGTGAAAGGGCTTTTTAGCTTTGTTAGTTCTCTTGCTGTCTCTTTGTTTTCTACCTCTCCTTCCCTCCCCCTCTTTCTTCACAGTCACAGCTAGGACAGTTTCCAATTCTTCTACCACATGCCCGGCTTTGTGGACTATAAATAGGAAGACAAACAAGGCTGGGCAGTTGGATAAATTGTCATTTAGGGCGGTTGGTGATTGTAACAAAATTAAATGGAAATGTCTGGCATGCTTCATGGAAGTCTGGGCGCTTTCAGCTTGAGCTGAGTTTTTTCCCTTCTTTAACTGGCTGGGGTAGGGGGTACCCCTGAGGTGTGACAGGGATGCTGCTGGTCACCTGCTGACCTGGCACAGTGAGCGGATGCAGTCTGGATCTGCCCCAGACCTGAGGTTTCAGAGGAAACAGCTCTGGGGAAGGGACCCGTGAGGAGAGCTTTCCCTCATGTTTCCAGTTCATGAAGCCCGTCCGTAAACTGTCATCTCCACTCTGGATTTGAGAAGGCCAAGCCTCGGGGATGGCGAGAGTCCCTGAGGTCACCTGGGTGGGCACTGGCTGGGGATGGTGCTCTGTCTTTTCTTAAAAAATATTTTGTTTTATTATTTTATTATTTATTTATTTATTTGAGACACAGTTTCACTCTGTCACCCAGGCTGGAGTGCAGTGGCGTGATCTCGGCTCACTGCAACCTCCACCCCTCAGATTCAAGCGATTCTCGTGCCTCAGCCTCCCGAGTAGCTGGGATTACAGTTGTGTACCACCATGCCCGGCTAATTTTGGCATTTTTAGTAGAGATGGGATTTCACCATGTTGGTCATGCTGGTCTTGAACTCCGGACCTCAGGTGATCCGCTCGACTTAGCCTCCCAAAGTGCTGAGATTACAGGTGTGAGCCACCACGCCCAGCCAGCGCTCCATCTTTTCACAGCTGCCTGTCTGGGTCCCAGAGAGCACTGGCCTGGTGGGGCTGCCTGTTCTCTTTGCCTCGTGGAGCAATGAGGTGGGGCCTTCTGTGAAGGAAATGATTTAAGGATAGCAGGGCACGGAGCGACCAGTATGTCAGTCCCTCTCTCCACATGCCTCTCATCCGCAGCCCTGAAGTCTGCTGCTTCGATCTTTTCCACCCCTGTGTCACCATCCCCTTGACCTCCAACCTATTCTTGGGGGGCCTGGCCTCCTCCAAGGGGCCTGTCTTCTTTCAAGTCAATGTTCAGGTTCTGATAATCCACAGCAAACTGAGTCTCTGCCGGCCTCTAGTGAGAGAGTTTGAAGCTGCAGGTGGTTGAACATGGCTGACCGTCGGCCTCTCCGTGGCATCTTGCTGTGTCTCTTGCTTTGTATTTGACAATATCCATGGTGGCGTTAGGACCCTGAAGAGAGCAATAGGAAGAGGGTGTCTTACAAGGCATTTCGGGGATGCGGTGGTTGAGCCTCTCACCGGCATGAAACACACTTCCCTCTGGGGATTGAGAGCCTTGGCAGTAATGATACTCAAGTGAGGATTTGGAAGGCCTGTAGAAGTTGCCTAACCTATCACTGTACTTTAAGTAGTGTTCTTTTCCCTTTTGAGAAGGCTTTTTTTTTTTTTTTTGAGACAGAGTCTTGCTCTGTAGCCCAGGCTGGAGTGCAATGGTACGACCTCGGCTCACTGCAACCTCCACCTCCTGGGTTCAAGCGATTCTCCTGCTTCAGGCTCCTGAGTAGCTGGGATTATAGGCAGGCACCACCACGCCCGGCTAATCTTTGTATTTTTAGTGGAGACGGGGTTTCACCATGTTGGTCAGGCTGGTCTCGAACTCCTGACCTCGTGATCCACCTGCCTTGGCCTCCCAAAGTGCTGGGATTACAGGCGTGAGCCACCACACCTGGCGAGAAGGCATTCTTTTAGGGAAGAGGGTTATGAAAAAAGGCCTGGAAACCTGCAATTTTCCTGTGGGTGCATACATTTTAGGTAGCACCTGAAAACCTGGAGAGAGCCTCTTTCGATGATGGCTTGGAACATATCAGTTTATATTCTTTCCATATGGAAAAATAAGTCATGAAGCTTAGATAGCAGTTGTTTAAAGAAGAGAACTAAAAAAGCCACAAAATTGCCTTGGGAGAGGACAGGAAGATGGGGAAATTGCCATTTAAGTTTGGCCAATTTATAGCTGGGCATGGTGGCTCATGCCTGCAATCCCAGCACTTTGGGAGGCCTGAGGCTAGGAGTTCAAGACCAGCTTGGTCAACATGGTGAAACCCCATTTCTACTAAAAATACAAAAATTAGCCAGGTGTGGTGTCACGCTCCTGTAATCCAAGCTACTTGGGAGGCTGAGGCGGGAGGATCTCTTGAACCCAGGAGGCAGAGGTTGCAGTGAGCCGAGATCGAGCCATTGCACTCCAGCCTGAGCAACAGAGCAAGACTCCATCTCAAAAAAAAAAAAAAGGTTGACCAATTTATTTATTTAAAAGTTTGTTCTTTGGAAGCCTGAAGATTAATTAATTCAGGTCACATTTTGAATCTGGAGGAGGAGGGTGGATTATTCAACAAATGATGCAAGGATTACTAACCAACCATTTGGAAGAAAATAAGGTTAATGATTAACCTCACATGATAAATAAAAATAAATTTCAGAGATTAAATATTTACATGGTTAAAAAAAAAGAAGCCATAAAAGTTGTAGACAAAACATAGGTGGTTGTTTGTATAACCTTGGTGCTGAGGAAGGTTTTTCTAAGCATAACACTCTATGTAAAATTTTTGAAAGTTGAAAATTAGCATAAACATACTTAAAAGGCAAGTGATAGAGCTAAAATATTTGAAACATACCAGGTTCTATGAAGATCTTTAGCAAATGGTAAGAAAGGCAAACAATCTAATGCAAAAATGAGACACACAAGAAAAATACAAGTTGTTAAAAAACCATTGGAAATACTAAATTATTTAGTTTTTAAAAAATAGTATATACAGGTTTATTTGATTTTTCTTTCATCACTGTAAACTAGGATGCTGCTAATTTTTTACTTTCATAGATAATGTTTAAACCATTGTAGGAATGTTTCTGAAGGATAAATTCCCACCAGTGGAATTAATGGTTGGAAGGCAAAAAGCATCTTATTTTCAGTAAACATTTCCAAAGTGCCCATCAAGGCCAGGCACAGTGCCTCACACCTGTAATTTCAGCACTTTAGGAGACTGAGGCAGGAGGATCACTTGAGACCAGGAGTTTGAGACCAGCCTGGGCAACGTAGAAGACCCTGTCTCTACAAATTAAAAAAAAAAAATTAGCCAGGTGTGGTGGCACACGCCTGTGGTCCCAGCTACTCAGGAATCGGAGGGCATAGGACCACCTGAGCCCAGGAGGTCAAGGTTGCAGTGAGCTATGAACACACCACAGCACTCCAGAGCGAGACCCTGTCTCAAGAAAATAAATAAATAGGCTGGGTGCGGTGGCTCACACCTGTAATCCCAGCACTTTGGGAGGCCGAGGCAGGCGGATTACCTGAGGTCAGAAGTTTGAGACCAGCCTGACCAACATGGAGAAACCCCGTCTCTACTAAAATACAAAAAAATTAGCGAGGCATGGTGGCGCATCCCTGTAATCCCAGCTACTCGAGAGGCTGAGGCAGGAGAATCGCTTGAACCTGGGAGGCAGAGGTTGCGGTGAGCTGAGATCGCACCATTGCACTCCAGCCTGGGCAACAAGAGTGAAACTCCATCTCAAAAAATTAAATAAATAAAAAAGAAAAAAATAAAAATTTGAGGGTGGTGGGCAGTGGCTCACGCCTGTAATCCCAGCACTTTGGGAGGCCGAGGCGGACAGATCACTTGAGGTCAGGAGTTTGAGACCAACCTGGCCAACATGGCGAAACCCCGTCCCTACCAAAAATATAAAAATTAGCTGTGCATGGTGGCACACACCTGTAATCCCAGCTACTTGGGAGGCTGAGACATGAGAATCGCTTGAGCCCAGAGGCAGAGGTTGCAGTGAGCCGAGATCATGCCATTGCACTCCAGCCTGGGCAACAGAGCGAGACTCTGCCTCAAAAAAAAAAAAAGTTTGAATCGGTTTACACTCTCAAATAAATATGAGGGTGCCCATTTCCCTATAGCCTTGGGAAAAATGGGCATGTTTTCATTTTTGACAGTCTGATGAGGGAAAAAAGTAATTTGCCACATGCACACATAAACATCTTTCTTAAGTGATTGGCAGAGTGACTTCAGCTTGGACCAGAGGGCTGGTTATGAATCTGTCAGTGAGACTGACTCTGGTTCCCTTCTTTCTTTCCCCTGTAGTTCCTGCTCATTTTCCACAAGGCCGCGGCAGGGGAGCTGCAGGAGGACAGTGGGCTGATGGCGCTGGCAAAGCTTTCTGAGATCGATGTGGCCCTGGAGGGTGTCAAAGGTGCCAAGAACTTCTTTGAAGCCAAGGTAGGTGCTTAGTTCCTTCTGTGAGGAGCAACCACTCCCAGCCTTCACGCTGCCCACCAGACTGCAGCTGTCATTTTCATCTCAGCAGAGCACACCTGTAGAAACAGACCAGGAGGGTCCTCCAAGTCCTCTGCCAACCAGCAAGTGGGTGCCAGTCCACCTGAGTTCAGACTCTGCCTCCTCCATCTCCCTACCCTGTCCACTCTGAGCCTCAGTGTCTTCATCTGTATGATGGAGGGGTGACAATAGAATTGCCTGAATGATTAAATGAGTTCATGTACATGAAAGCATTTAGGAAGTGCCTGGCTCACTGTGAGCCCTTCGTAGGTGGTATGGGCTGTTGGGACTCTTGTGGAGTTTTGTTTTAGTTTATTCTGGAAGCTTGCCCAGAGACAAGAGTGCCTTGGTGACATATCCTGGCCTGCCCAGTCCCCTAAGCAGGACTAAATTCTTACTTCTCTTTGAGGCTGCTTGGAGACAGATTTCATCATCTCTCTGCCATGCTGAAAGCCCAGTGCTCTCATCTGACAGTGTCGGGGACAAGCCAACCACTCACTGCACCTTAAACACTGGCACCATGTGTCCAATAATGAAAGTGGTTTGGTCCTTCCTTCCTGACTTAACATTGATTCAGCCCATCTCCAGCAAAGCTGGGCACCACGTTGAGCTCTAAGATACAACTCCTTTCTAAAGGCGAAGTGGTCATAACTGTTGCCCTTCCCAGGGCACACACATAGTCCAGTGAAGAAAGCAAGTGCCACAATGACACAGAGAGGGTAGAGAGGAGGGAAGGGCTATTTTGCAGGGATGGGTCTTCTCCATCCATTGAGTATATAACATGCAGATGTCTTATGATGCCTTGGGAGAGGTGCTAGGGTTGAGAGCCCGAGCTTAGCAGGACAGTTTTCAGTCCACTGCTCCAGTGCAAGGTGATACGTGCTCTAGTTGAAGTAGGTTTGAGTGTCTGGGAATGTCTTATCTGGGTATTCAAGACCTGTTATGATTTGGCTCTGATCCCTGCTTCAGCCTCATCCACCCCCTGCAAATGCTGCCACACCTTTCCCAACTGGATCTGCTGTCCCCTCTGCCTGAACGCCCTACCCAAATGCCTCTGCCTAGAAAACTCTGCTTCATCCAGACCCACATTGAAGAGTTCCCTCCCCTGGGCTGCTTTCCCTGACTGTCCATCCTCTTCTGTGTGCCTCTAGTACACATGGAAGTGGTGTTATAATTTATCTTTTCAAGGCACCCTTAGATGCTTTTGGTAAAAGTATAAATTAACCCAGCTTTTTATTTTATTTTATTTTTTGAGATGGAGTGTCGCCCTGCCACCCAGGCTGGAGTGCAGTGGCAGAATCTTGGCTCACTGCAACTTTGACCCAACTTTTTGTAAAGCAGTTTGAAACTAACTATGCACATTTTATATTTTTCCCTTCCAGAATTCTACCTCTTAAGACTTCTTTTTTTTTTTTTTTTTGAGATTGAGTCTCACTCTGTCTCCCAGGCTGCAGTACAGTGGCACGATCTCGGCTCACTGGCACCTCTGTCTCCCAGGTTCAAGCAATTCTCCTGCCTTAGCCTCCTGAGTAGCTGGGCCTACAGGCGCCCACCACCACGCCCAGCTAATTTTTGTATTTTTAGTAGAGACAGGGTTTCACGATATTGGCCATGCTGGTGTCAAACTCCTGACCTCATGATCTGCCTGCCTCCGCCTCCCAAAATGCTGGGATAACAGGCGTGAGCCACCGTACCTATGCAAATGCACATACATGTATGGACAAGGATTTTCATACAATATTGTTAGTTATGGAGAAAAATTAGAAATAACCAAAACTTCCATTATCAGGGAAGTGAGTTCATTGTGATATACCCACACATTTGCACACTCTGCAGCTGTCAAAAAATGAGATGCGCGCCACTGCAGTCCAGCCTGGGTGACAGAGCGAGACTCCGTCTCAAAAAAAAAAAAAAAAAAAAATGAGATGCGCTGCGTGTCCGTGTGGACAGATGTCCAGAATAAATCAAGCAAGACAATATGCTGGAAACCTAATTTTGTAAACATGAAATCCAACCTGGATCATTATATGCCAAAGTATTAGTAATAGTTTTGTCAGAGGGACTTATTTTATATTTTTGTAATGTTTTACAATGAGTGTGCATTATTTTTATAACTGGAGAAAAGATGAAAAGAATGACAATAAAAATTCTTACAGCTCGTTATGTTTATAGGTCTGCCTCCTCACCCAGACTCAAAGGCAGAGTAGGTATGATATCTTTGTAATTACAGTGCTTGGTGTATAATGGCCCTCAATAAACATTTGCGTGGATGACAAATGGAGGGCATCGTCACTGGATTTGGGAGAGGGCCATAAAGGAGCCGCCATTTGTGACAGATGTTCCGAGATGAATGGGGATTCACCTTGTAATCAAGGAAGGGAGGGCGTTGTGATCGTGGGAACAGCAAGTGGAAGGCTCCAAGGCATAGAGGGTGAGGCATGTCTGGAGGCTGGAGAGGCGTCCCAATGTGAGGATACAGGATGTGTGAGGGAGCAGGGCTGGTGACATGGCCGGAGGTGAAAGCCAAGATGCAAATATGGTGACCCCAGCCTGGCCAACATGGTGAAACCCATCTCCACTAAAAATACAAAAATTAGCTGGGTGTGGTGGCGCGCACCTGTAATCCCAGCTACTTGGAAAGCTGAGGCAGGAGAATTGCTTGAACCTGGGAGGCGGAGGCTGCAGTGAGCCGAGATCGTGCCACTGCACTCCAGCCTGGGTGACAGAGCGCGACTCCACCTCAAAAGAAAAAAAAAAGAGAGAGAGAGAAAAGAAAGGAAGGAAGGAAGGAAGGAGAAAGAAAGAGAGAAAGAAAAGAAAGAAAAGAAAAGAAAAGAAAAGAAAGAAAGAATATGGCGGTCAGGAAACTGGGCCGGCACTTGCCACCCTTTGGCACACCATGGCACATGTGGTCTATGACTCTGAGATAGGATGGCTCCCAGCTACACTAGACGCTATTGGACAGAGAGCTCCAGCCTCCCTGAGGCTGAGAGGAGCTCCTCTCTGGGCACCTGGTTGGGAAGGTCAGGCCTTCCCCCGACTGCTGAGTGTTAGAACCACCTGCACACCGGCTTCCCAGGCCCACCCACATCCACCTGGGATTTCTCCAAGGTGGGTTTCAGGAAACGTGTAGTCGATGGAGCTGTGACATGATTCCAATGCACAGCCGCAGGTGCAGGGGAGCCCTTGAGTGTTTGAGCAGGGCCTTGACGTGATCGGGGTGGGCACTACCAGGACACACTTGCCTGGGGACAGTTTAGACTCAGGGAAGTTTTCACAGATGTCCTGAGAAGAATTGTGGGTCCAATAAGGGTAGGGACAACCAGACTAGGGAGGAGGAGGAGACAAACTGAGAATTCTCTAGAAGTCTCAGTGTTCATCACCACTCCATTGGAGGAGGGAGATAAGTGCCATGAGGTTTGTAAGGAGGGGAGTTGATGATATTTTTCATCAAGACCAGCCTCCCAGGCCAATTGCGGTGGCTCACATCTGTAATCGCAGCACTTTAGGAGGGTGAGGTGGGAGGATTACTTGAGATTAGGAGTTTGAGACCAGCCTGGCCAACATGGTGAAACCCCGTCTCTACTAAAAATACAAAAATTAGCCAGGCATGGTGGCATGCGCCTGTAATCCCAGCTACTTGGGAGGCTGAGGCATGAGAATCGCTTGAACCCAGAGGCAGAGGTTGCAGTGAGCCGAGATCACGCCATTGCACTCCAGCCTGTGCAACAGAGCAAGACCATGTCTCAAAGGAAAAAAAAAAAAAAAAGCCTGGCCTTCCCCTATTCCCAGAATGGCTGTGGTTTGAGGAGGAAAAGTTATGAACTGGGTTTGGTTTCAAGTGTGAGGTGACTTCAGGCACGGGAAAGGCGTGCCCCTTCATTTGAAGGCCATCATGTTGGTTGCAAATAGTTTCTGATCACATCCTGTTTGACCAAACCTGGTGACTCCTGGCTGCATGGGAGGTTAGGGAATGTCTTTTTTTCTGGGATCTGTCTGCCTGGCTGTAATTATGCCACTAGGGAAGATGAGGATCCTATGTGTTGAGGGTCATGGAGTAATTTCTTCCACACATGCCCAATTCTGAACCTGCCATTGGAAAACGCTGGAATATCATTATCTCAACTGGGCTCTCCTGGAGCCAGGGGTGGAGTCAGTCTCCCTTAGGCCCCTGGGCCATGTGTCAGGCCTCATAGCAAGAAATAAGGCAGGAAGTGGGTGCTTCTGGGCACCTCACAACATAGACTACAGGAGCTAACTTCACAAGATACAAGTTGAAACCAAGGATTAGAGATTGACCTATGGTAGAACAGACTGGTGCCAGGACTGTGGGGAAGGCTGGCATTTAGGCCTTTGGAGAAGAAGGTGTAATCAGAGGTATAAGGAAACCCTGGGGAAATGCTATTTTGCAGGACAGGAGCAGTTTTTAGAAGAGATTAGGCTGGGTGCAGTGGCTCACACCTGGACACTTTGGGAAGCTGAGGCAGGAGAACTCCTCAAACGCAGGAGTTCAAGGTTGCAGTGAGCTATGATCATACCACTGGACCACAGCCTGGGCAACAGAGCAAGACCCTGTCTCTAAAACAAAACAAAACAAAACAAAACAAAACAAAACAAAACAAAACAAAAAGCAAACAATAAAAGAGAGTTTTTAGTCCCTGCCTCTAGGGATTATAATTCCATAAGAGTAAAAGTGACCTGGTGCAGTGGCTCACATCTGCAATCCCAGCACATTGGGAGGCCAAGGTGGGAGGATTGCTTGAGTCCAGGAGTTTGAGACCAGCCTGGGCAACATGGCAAGACCCCATCTCTACACACACACACACACACACACACACACACACACACCTTTCTATATAAGCATAACTCTTGCTGTTAATATTATCAGAGTTACCTGTCTTCAGAAATGGACCCCTGTGAAATGCAGGGGGAATTTAGAAAATGGACACTGTGATTTTTCATTGAAATGGGAGCATCCAGGCTTGGTGCAGTGGCTCATGCCTATAATCTCAGCACTTTGGGAGGCTGAGGTGGGAGGATTGCTTAAGCCCAGGAGTTTGAGACCAGCCTGGGCAACATAGTGAGACCCTCTCATTACAAAAACAAACAAAAATATTAGCTGGGTGTGGCAGTGCATGCCTGTAGTCCCAGCTACTCAGGAGGCTGAATTGGGAGGAACACCTGAGCCTGGGAGATTGAGGCTGCAGTGAGCCATGACTGCACCACTGCACTCCAGTCTGGGTGACAGAGTAAGACCTTGTCTCAGAAAAAAGACATTTAGAAAGTTGAGAACTCTGCTCCAACTCCCCCAAGACAGTTAAATGTTGGGAAATGTAAGGATTACTTCTTCGCTTGTCCTCCAATGTTATAAAAAGAATGCAAACATATTGAAAAAGATAATATCATATTCATTCTCTGAAGCCATTGATTCTGATAAAGTCAGATAAAAATGACTTTATTAGAATAAAGAAAAAAGAATTATATCAATTAGAAAAAAGAATTATATCAATGAATGTAGCTCTAAGAATCTTAAAACTTCAGGGGCCAGGAGCAGTGGCTTATGCCTATAATCCCAGAACTTTGGGAGGCCAAGGTGGGCACCTCACTTGAGTTTAGGAGTTTGAGACCAGCCTGGCCAACGTGGTGAAACCCTGTCTCACTAAAAAAAACAAAAATTAGCTGGGCGTGGTGGCGTGTGCCTGTAATCCCAGCTACTCGGGAGGCAGGAGAATCACTTGAACCTGGGAAGTGGAGCTGAGATCACGCCATTGAGCTCCAGCCTGGGTGACAGAGTAAGACTCCGTCTCAAAAAAAAAAAAAAAAAAAAAAAAGAATCTTAAAACTTCAAAAAATGGAATGCAGTGATTACATATTACATTTAAGGAGATAGATGTTAAAACTGTAAGAATAATTTGAAAATGTTGCTATCATAGGTTATCAAGAAAAAAGTCATTTAAATTAAATATCTCAAAGGTATTTGGTAAAGTTTAAGACCCATTCATAATAAAACATTTTAAAATAAGAAAACAATGCTTCTTTAGTACGATAAAAGAATATTGGCCGGGCGCGGTGGCTCACGCCTGTAATCCTAGCACTTTGGGAGGCCGAGGCGGGTGGATCACCTGAGGTGGAGAGTTCGAAACCAGCCTGACCAACATGGAGAAACCTCGTCTCTACTGAAAAACAAAATTAGCTGGGCATGTTGGCGCATACCTGTAATCCCAGCTACTCGGGAGACTGAGGCAGGAGAATTGCTTGAACCTGGGAGGCGGAGGTTGCAGTGAGCTGAGATCGCACCATTGCACTCTAGCCTGGGCAAAGAGAGCCAAACTCTGCTTCAAACAAACAAACAAACAAACAAAACAAAAAAGAAAAAGAAACATCTCTTTCATGTGGGAACTTAGGATATGAAGAAGATTGGGAGAATAATGGGCTAGCAATAAAAGGTGTTGAGACAATTAGCTATGCACTTGTGAAGATAAAGTCAAGTCCCTACTTTATACTCTGCACTAAAAGAAGTGCACTTAGATCCTTTTGCGGTTCATAATGTGATGACTAGGTTTTCGTGTCCATGTGTGAAGTGCGCCTTCCTCCAATCCTGTTAAGATGTCAGCACATTTGCCTTCTGACAGGAAAGAAAAAAAAAGTGAAATAAATGAGCTTATTTTTGTGGCTTAAGGGGCCAAATGAGAACACAAAACCATAAAGGTATTAAAAGGAAATTCAGGAAAATGGGTTTAGAGCCTCGGGGGTTTACAAGAGCTCCTTAAACATGACATAAAATGCAAATGGCAGAACGGAAATGGTTGATCAATTTGATTACATCAAAATTTTAAATATGTATATCGTCCCAAATGCCTTCAAGTTAAAAGACGAGCAAAAAACTGGGAGAAAGTAGCGAAAATATGTATAACCAGAGACTAATACCTAGTATTTAGGAGGAAAGTAAATATTCTTTTATCTTTTTTTTTTACCTTATGTAAATAAATGCAAATTGGGGCTGAGCTCAGTGGTACATGCCCATAATCCCAGTGCTTTAAGAGGCTGAGGTGGGAGAATTGCTTGAGCCCAGGAGTTTGAGACCAGCCTGGGCAACATAGAGCAACCCCATCTCTACAAAAAATTAAAAAATTAGCCTATAGGTGGCATGCACCTATAGGCCTAGCTGCTCAGGATGCTGAGGTAGGAGGATCGCTTGAGCTCGGGAGTTCGAGGCTGCAGTGAACTATGATTGTGCCACTGCACTTCAACCTCAACCTGGGGGATGGAGCAAGACGTTTCTAAAAAAAAAAAAAAAAAGGAACTGCAAATTTAAAAATAATATAATAACTGAATAGAAACGCGGGCAAAGGATATAAATGGGCAATTTACAAAAGAGGAAATAAAAGAAGGTGCCAATTTTTTGGCTATCTGATTGGCAAAAAGTAAAAACATTAATGATAACCTTGGCAAGGTTGTGGGGAAATGAGAGCTTCCAGTTCATGATTGTGGGTGTGTAAATCGGAGCAGCTACTTTGGAGAGCAATTTAATAGTCTATTTAAATATCGTACATAAGGCTGGGTATGGTGGCTTATGCCTGTAATTCTAGCACTTTGGGAGGCTGAGGCAGGTGAATTGCTTGAGTTCAGGAGTTCAAGACCAGCCCGGGCAACATGGTAAAACCCTGTCTCTACTAAAAATACAAAATTAGCCAGGCATGTGATGACATGTGCCTGTAATCCCAGCTACTTGAGAGGCTGAGGCAGGAGGATCGGTTGAGCCCTGGAGGCAGAGGTTGCAATGAGCTGAGATTGCGCCATTGTACTCCAGCCTGGGCAACAGAGTGAGACTCTGTCTAAAAAAAAAAAAAGTACATACTCAGCATGTTTGGAAATTTTACAAATTGAGACACACACTCACAGAATCAGTTCTAGAATAGAGGATTTTTAGATGGGTTTATCTGATATGATATTATTGAAGACAAGTTGTTAGATTTAAAATACTCAGATGGCACCAAATTCCATTCACAATACCAACAAAAACATGTAATATCTAGAAGTAAATATAGAACGATTGATTTAGTGAGCAACATAAAGGCATAATTGAATGAAAACTGAGGCATTCAGGGAAAACTGTATTTTTAAAAATTATTATTATTTTGAGATGGAGTCTCACTGCAGCCTCGACCTCCAAGGCTCAAGCGATTCTCCTGCCTCAGCCCCTGAGTAGCTGGGATTAAAGGCACACGTCACCATACCTGGCTAATTTTTGTGTTTTTAGTAGGGACAGGATTTCACCATGTTGGCCAGGCTGGTCTCAAGCTCCTGGCCTCAGGTGATCCGCCCGCTTCAGCCTCCCAAAGTGCTGGGATTACAGGCTTGAGTCACCGCGCCCAGCCCAGGGAGAAATGTATTTTAAAGGTATCCCTTTGCCATAGACAGATGGATGCAATTCCAATAAAAATCCCATGAGGGGACTGGGTGCAGTGGCTCACGCCTGTAATCCCAGCACTTTGGGAGGCCAAGACTGGTGGATCACCTGAAGTCAGGAGTTCAAGACCAGCCTCCAGCCTGTAAATTTTGTAAAAATACAAAAATTAACCAGGCATGGTGGCGTGCACCTGTAGTCCCAGCTACTTCGGAGGCTGAGACAGAAGAACTGCCTGAACCTGGGAGGTGGAGATTGCAGTGAGCCAAGATCACACCACTGCACTCCAGCCTGAGAGACAGAGCGAGACTCTGTCTCACAATAAATAAATAAAAAATAAAAAAATAAATCCCATCAGGGGATTCATTTTGGTTTGCCTTTTTCCCTAGAATTGAACAATATTAGTGTGAAATTAAAATAATGTAAAAATGGTTAATAAACTGGGATGTTAAACTGTATCCTGAAAAAAAAAGTCAAGTAGAATGACCAACCCCAGCAAAAGAAGCACATGGGGGCACAGCAACAAATACAGTGATGTGTTAGAGATGGTGTCTGTGCCAACAGAAAGCAACTTCTGAAGGCCACACGGAAAGAGTGCTTGCTGGGGTCCTGCCCTCCGTGGGCCCACATTCCCTTGTCTCTAGGTCTGCTGAATGGGCTGTTGGCTCAGGTGTCAGCAGCTCCAGGGTCCTCTGCCCTCCCTTACTCGGTTGGTCTGTGTCTGCTATTTCTCTGCAGGTCCAAGCCTTGTCATTGGCCAGTAAGTTTGAAGCAGAGTTGAAAGCTGAGCAAGATGAGCGGAAGCGGGAGGAGGAGGAGAGGCGGCTTCGCCAGGCAGCCTTCCAGAAACTCAAGGCCAGCTTCAATACATAGTCCTGCTGACCTTGCCCTCTGCCCACAGCTGTGCCTCACAGATGCCCCGAGAAGAGATGACTAGGCATCTTCATCACTGCTGCCGGTCCCCTCCCTGAGCCAGCATCTCCATCCACCACCCCGTGCCAGCTCCCATGCCAGCCTTCATTCCTCCCAGTGTCCAAGCCCCTCCAGGAGGGTCCTGGGGTGGGCCAGATGCCTGCCCACCTCTGCCTTCTGCCTCTGCTCCTCCGCCCTACTTATAGCCAGAATTTGTATCTTCTCAGCAACCTTCACTTTGTCCTTGTCCCTTTACCATTCCCCATCAAAGAGTAGTCTGCTATATCAATTTGTGTAGATATGTCTGTCTTTTTGGGTCCTCAGAGAAAATGCCCATTTTCTCGGAGAATTCTCTGCACTCCTCTCTGCTTCCCATTCAACTTCCCTGTTCTCATCTTTGGTAGGATTCTGCCAGTTGCTTTTGCATCTTCTGTTCCTGGGTAATGGTGGGTCTTAATGGAGGCTGGGTGGACCACTGCCCGTCCACTCTTCAACAGGAGGAACAGCATGCCACCACGGTAACACACATTAGAGAAAGGACAGAGGTCTGCTCCTTCCTGCCACCTTTCTCCTGGCCCCTTAGCGTTCCCCCAGTCCCTCCCTCTTCACCCTGCTCCGTCTATGTCTTCCCAGCTCAGCCTTTTTCCCACTCTTAAATACTGTACTACTTCACTGTAAGAATGAAAGAATAGTTAGGATACCAATGAGTAAAAGGGTTCCTGTTCACTCTGACTCTGTGCAAATTGTATTACAGTAGACCGCTGACATTCCCAAGTGACAGATCCAGGGCCTTTCAAACATCCCCAAAGTCGTGGCCATACTCACCATTAGCCAGTTTCTAACATCTGTTTCAGGGTATCCAGCTGTAGATGTTCTTACCCCCCATACTTGTGAGTTCTTGGGGTTGCTCACAAATACTAGGGGTTTTTGTTGTATTTTTAACAAATATATCCTAATGTCATATTTATTCTCTTTTGTAACTGCTGTCTTTACAATAAAGAAATCATCTGCCTTTCTATCTTACAGCTATTTCTTTTTACATTGTACAAATAACGTGGCCATCACATCAATGTGCCTGGAATTTTCTTGAATTAAAGGAGAGAGTAGAGTATTTTCTATAGAAGCCAAGTCCCATCCAGGGCTTCTGTTTGACATTGAGTCCTGAAGTACAGTTAGAAATGGGAACTAGAGGCCAGGCACAGTAGCTCACATCTGTAGTCACAGCACTTTGGGAGGCCGAAGTGGGCGGATCACTCAAGGTCAGGAGTTCAAGACCAGCCTGGTCAACATGGTAAAACCCCATTTCTAGTAAAAATATAGCCGGGCATGGTGGCGCATGCCTGTAATCCCAGCTGCTCAGGAGGCTGAGGTGGGGGAATCCCTTGAACCAGGGAGGCAGAGTTTGCAGTGAGCAGAGATGGTGCCACTGCACTCCAGCATAGACAACAGAGCAAGACTCTATCTCAAAAAAAAAAAAAAAAAAAAAAGGAAACAAATGAGAACTAGAGGGCTGTTTTTCACTCTATACGATTCAGAGTACTGAGCTTATCAGTTGCACTCCCCTTCCCTTCTGTGAGGATGCCTTCAGCTGCAGGGAAAAACCATAGCTTCATTTCTTTTGCATCCTAGATCCGTTGAAACTGTGATGAGAGCCAATGCCCCTCCCTCCCATGTATAATCCAGGATATTTGGGCTACCCATGCAAGGACCTCTGTCCCAAGAGAATACCCTTTGCTCCTCAGGAGGGATCATTCTGTTTTATACAGACCCAAGACCTATGCTTTGCAGACATCATTTTTCTAGCTGGTGTCACCCTCTTGTCTCCCCACCAGAGGGGAGGGACATGAAAAAGGAGTGGATAGATTCTTACCATACGATCCAGCAATCCTGCTCCTTCCTATTTCTTCAGATTACATGAGAGCTTATGTCCACGCAAAAACCTGCACATGAAGCTTTTGTTTTTGTTTCTGATTTTTTTGAGACAAGGTCTAGCACTGTCACCCAGGCTGGAGTGCCGTGGTACAAAGATGGCTCACTGCAGCCTCAACCTCCTAGGCTCAAGTGATCCTCTTGTCTCAGCCTCCGAAAGTGCTGGGATTACAAGCATAGGCCACTGTGGCCGGCCTGCACATGAATTTTTATAGCAGCTTTATTCATAATTGCATAGACTTGGAAACAATCAAAATGTTCCTCAATAGGTGAGTGCATAAACTATGATATGTCCGCACAATGGAATATTATTCAGTGATGAGAAGTATTTACCAATAGAAAGAAATGAGCTATCAAGTAATGAGAAGACATGGAGGAAACTTACATGCATACTGCTAAGTGAAAAGCCAGTCCTAAGCTGGGTGCAGGACGCTTGCTCATAGTTCTAGCTGCTCACGGCTGAGGAGGAAGGATAACTTGAGCCTCGGAGTTTGAGTGCAGCCTGAGTAACACAGTGAGACTCCATCTCAAAAAAAAAAAAGCCAATATGAAAAGGCTATATGCTATTTGATACCAACTATGGTATGACATCCTGGGAAAGGTAAAAGTGTGAAGACATTGAAAAGATCAGTGGTTGTCAGCGAGGAGAGAGGGAGGGATGAATAAACGCAGCACAGAGGACTTTTAGGGCAATGAAACTTATTCTCCATGATGCTATCGATGCTGGTGGATGAATGTCTTTTTTTTTTTTTTTTTTTTTTTTTTTTGAGACGGAGTCTGGCTCTGTCGCCCAGGCTGGAGTGCAGTGGCGCAATCTCAGCTCACTGCAAGCTCCGCCTCCCGGATTCACGCCATTCTCCTGCCTCAGCCTCCCGAGTAGCTGGGACTACAGGCGCCCGCCACCACGCCCGGCTAATTTTTTGTATTTTTAGTAGAGACGGGGTTTCACCATGTTAGCCAGGATGGTCTCGATCTCCTGACCTCGTGATCCGCCCGCCTCGGCCTCCCAAAGTGCTGGGATTACAGGCGTGAGCCACCGCGCCCGGCCGGATGAATGTCTTATACATTTGTCAAAACCTATAGAATGTGCAACACAAAGAATGCACCCTAGGCTGAGTACAGTGGCTCATGCCTGGAATCCCAGCACTTTGAGAGGTGGAGGCAGGAAGATCACTCAAGCTCAGGGGTTTGAGACCAGCCTGGGCAATATAGTTAGATCCTGTGTCTACAAAAAAACCTTTAAAATGCCAAGCTTGGCTGGGAGCGGTGGCTCATGCCTGTAATCCCAGCACTTTGGGAGGCTGAGGCAGGGGGATTGCTTGAGCTCAAGAATTTGAGACCAGCTGGGGCAATATAGTGAAACCCCATTTCTATCAAAAAATACAAAAAAATTAGCTGGGCATGGTGGCAGGCATCTGTGGTCCCAGCTACTTGGGAGGCTGAGGCTGAGGTGGGAGGATAGCTTGAGCCCAGGAAGTGGAGGTTGCAGTGAACTGAGATCGTGCCATTGCACACCAACCTGGGTGACAGAGTGAGACCCTGTCTCAAAAAAAAAAAAAGGCCAAGTGTGGTGGCATGCGCCTGTGCTCTTAGCTACCCAGGAGGCTGAGGTGGGAGGATGGATTGAGCCCAGGAGGAGAAGGTTGCAGTGAGCCAGGATCATGCCACTGCACTCCAGCCTGGATGACTGAGAGCCTGTCTCAAAAAGGAAAAAAAAAGAATGCATCCTAATATTAACTATGGAGTTTAATAATGCATCAATATGGGCATGTCAATTGTAACAAATATACCACATTAATATAACATAATAATAGGGAATAGGGAGTTAGGGTGAGAGGGGTACATGGGAACATGTACTTTTGGCTCAGTTTTTCTGTAAACCTAAAACTTCTCTAAAAAATAAAGTCTAGGGTGGGCGTGGTGGCGGCTCATGCCTGTAATCCCAGCACTTTGGGAGGCCTAGGTGGGTGGATCACCTGAGGTCAGGAGTTCGAGACCAGCCTGGCCAACATGGTGAAACCCTGTTTCTACTAAAAATACAAAAAATTAGCTGGGAGTGGTGGTGCACACCTGTAATCCCAGCTACCCGGGAGGCTGAAGCAGGAGAATTGCTTGAAAACTGGAAGGCGGAGGTTGCAGTGAGGTGAGATTGTGCCACTGTACTCCAGCCTGGATGACAGAGCAAGACTCCATCTCAAAAAGATAAATAAATAAATAAATAAATAAAGTCTAATGGTGAAGGAGACGAGAAAAAAAGGCTATTCATTTAAAAAGAAGGAAGAGAATGGAGATAGCAGTGTCATTACTTGAAGCATCCGTTTGCCTTTCTGGACAAGTGGGCCCACATAAGAGCTAAAACTCTCGATTGCTTGTCACAAATTGTGAAAATAAAAATAAATAAATAAGGCTGGGCGCAGTGACTCATGCCTGTAATCCCAGCTCCTTGGGAGGCTAATGCAGGTGGATCACTTGAGGTCAGGAGTTTGAGACCAGCCTGGCCAACATGGCAAAACCTCATCTCTGCTAAAAATACAAAAAAATTAACCAAGCGTGGTGGCGTGTGCCTGTAGTCCCAGCGACTTGAGAGGCAGGAGAATCCCTTGAACCCAGGAGGTGGAGGTTGCAGTGAGCCGAGATCACACCACTGCATTCCAGCCTGGGTGACACTGTCTCAAAAAATAAAAATGAACAATAAATAAATAAACTTCTGATTGCAAGCAATAGAAACAACTTCTGATTGCAAGCAATAGAAAATCCAACACAAAAGGACTTCAGACAAAACAGGACACATTGGGCCATGTCACTACAAAGGCCAGGTAGAGGATGTCGTTCCTCCCTCTTGGCCACAGAGTCCCCCGGAGGCCGCTCCCTTGTGTCTCCCACCCTCCATCTCCAGCCCCATGGTCACAGCTCAGACCTTCATAGGTTCCTTCCTGGGTCTCTACCGTGGGCTCCTCATTGGTTTCTCTGCCCTCATTATACCCTGATTGTCCACTTTGCAGCTGGAGTAATTCTTAGAAAATGCAAACCTGTTCTTAACATCTCCCCTTCAATTTTTGATTCCCCACTTTCAGGAGCTGGCCCCAACTCATCTCTCCAGCTCCATCTTTTGTCCCTCCTCCCTGCCCTGTCTCCTTCCAAACTCTACACTCCTGGTATATGCGATGCCTAACTGTTCCTAGAAAATTCCACACCTCCAGGCTTTTGCATATGTGGTTTCTTCTGCCTGGCACTCCCTCCCTCCCTTCCACAGGTGGACTACTTCTCACTGTTGAAGACTCAGCTCAGAGATTATCTTCAGGAAGCTTCCTTGATGCTCCCAGGCCAGGTAAGGTGTCCCTTCTCAGGGCTCCCATTTCCCCGAGTTTGTCTCTACTGCAATCCTGACAGCTTGAGGCAGTAGCCATCTCCTTACTTCTCAGCCCCCCTGTTTGGACTGTGAACTCTTTGCAGGGCAGGAAGTTTGCCTTGCCTATTCCTATAGGCCCAGCATGCTGCATGGCATGTAGCAGGCAACCTTGCATGTTGGTTTCACAAGGACATGCCAGGTTTGTTAAAGCAGACAGATGGGCAAGGCAGGATCATTACCACTGATGTCAGAGACTTCTGAGTACTCCACCATGAGAGCCTGAGGGGCCAGCTCTGAAAGTGGAGACTGGCTGGGCGTGATGGCTCACCCCTGTAATCCCAGCACTTTGGGGGACCGAGGCGGGTGGATCACCTGAGGTCGGGAGTTCGAGACCAGCCTGACCAACATGGAGAAACCTCGTCTCTACTAAAAATACAAAATTAGCTGGACATGGTGGTGCATGCCTGTAATCCCAGCTATTTGGGAGGCTGAGGCAGGAGAATTGCTTGAAACCAGGAGGTGGAGATTGCAGTGAGCCGAGATCGTGCCACTTGCACTCCAGCTTGGGCAATAAGAGCGAAAATTCCATCTCAAAAAAAAAAAGAAAGAAAGAAAGTGGAGACAGCAGAGCTTGTGAGAATATCTTTCTCACTGGAAGAGAGAGAGGTCACTCCCCAGGGCCCTCCTTTGACTGAGCAATAGGAAAAACAACACACCAATTAGTCTTGCCTAGGCCCTGGAGGCTGTGTGATCTAATGGAATTTGAACTCGAACACTAGGCAAGTAACTGAACCTCACTGAGCCTCCATTTTCTCACCTGTAAAATGGGCACGATGGTGACCTACCTGGCAGATTCCATGCCTGCCATATATTTAGTGCTCAGGACACATGGGTTCCCCTCTCTCCCCTCCCTCCCTCCACTACTGTAACTCTGTCTCCTCCTGAGCCCTGAGTCTCTACAGTTAGGTCCAAGAGTCTCAGGCCAGGGTAGCCCAGAAGTGCTCAGTCCTGGCTGCTGTCTTGGCCACAAGTGCAGATGCCCACGGACCCATGTTCTCTGTTATTTTGAGACCCCTTTTCCTACCAGCCCAGGGGAATTTCTGCACGTCTGCTGGCTCACTTGCATGCTCCTGGCAGCTGCCAGTTACTGAATGTGGCCTAACAGCTGTGGTTTTGTCGCTGCTCAGATTTCTCCTTGCTGACTCTGCCTGTCCACGAGGCCAGATGCTGGCACATCACTGCCCACTTGGACTGACAGTATTGTACAAGAATGATGACTTCTGGGTCCTGTGATGGCAGTGGGGCTCTCGGGAGCCAATTCAGAATTTTACAATTTAGAAGGGCTGGGTGTGGTGTCTCATGCCTGTAATCCCAACACTTTGGGAGGCCAAGGCAGGAGGATTGCTTGAGCCCACGACTTCAAGACCAGCCTGGCCAACACGGCAAAGCCTCATTTCTACAACCAAATACAAAAAAATTTAGTCAGGCATGGTGATGGGCACCTGTAGTGCCAGCTACAAGAAAGGCCGAGGCAGGAGGGTTACTTGAGCCTGGGAAGTCAAGACTGCAGTGAGCTGAGATCACACCACCGCACTCCAGCCTGGGCGACAAAGCAAAATTCTACAACTTAGCGAGGCACTAAGGATGAGACCTCAGCAGGGGTCAATTTTTTGTTTTCCTCCACTCCTTCCCAAAACCAGTGGCTTTTGGCATTCTGCCATGGGGTGTTGAGCATGTATATTGCTGTTGCCATCTTGTTATTAGTAGTATTTTTTCTTTTTCTTTTCTTTTCTTTTTTTTTTTTTTTGAGACAGGGTATTGCTCTGTCATCCAGGTTGGAGTGCAGTGGCACAATCTCAGCTCACTGCAAACTTCGTCTCCCAGGCTCAAGCGATTCTCATGCTTCAGCCTCCTGAATAGCTGGAATTACAGGTGCATGCCACCACGTCCAGCTACTTTTTGTATTTTTGGTAGAAGCGGGGTTTTATCATGTTGGCCAGCCTGGTCTCGAACTCCTGAGCTCAAGCTATCTGCCCACCTTGGCCTCCCAAAGTGCTGGGATTATAGGTGTGAGCCACTGCACCTGGCCTCTATTTTTCTTTACAGAGGCAATCAAGTTAAAGCTGTTGCCTTGTTGGTTTTTACTTATTTTTATTTTTGTAGAGACAAAATCTTGCTCTGTCACTCAGGCTGGAGTACAGTGACATGATTATCGCTCACTGCAGCCTCAAATTCCTGGACTCAAGCGATCCTCCCGACTAGCTGGAACTATAGGCACAGGCCACCATGCTTGGCTAGCTGTTGCCTTTTTGAAGGGCAATTTGGTAGACTGCTAAAATTAAAAATTGTATTTGTATTAGTTATTTATGTTTATGTTAACAAATCACACCAGGACTTAGTGGCTTAAAACGATGACTAATATTTATTATCTCACACAGTTTGGGGCCAGGAATTTAGAAGCAATTTGGCTGGGTAGTTGGTTTGGGCTCAGGGTCTCTCATGAGGCTGCAGTCAAAATGTCAGCTGGGGCTACAGTCATCTGAAGGCTTGACTGAGCCTGGGAGACCTGCTTCCAACATGACTTACTCCTGTGATTGATGCTGGCTATTGGCAGGAGGCCTCATTTGCCTGCCATGTGAACCTCTCCATGAGGCTGATTGAGTGTCCTCACAACATGGCAGCTGGCTTCCCCCAGAGCAAGTGATACGAGAGAGTAAAGGGCAAGCCTTTTAAGACCTAGCTTCCTGAATCACACTCTGCTATCTACTAGTCACATAGGTCAGCCCTATTGGCAAAAGTCATTAGGAGCCATCTTGGAGGCTGGCTACTTTGGAATCAGTCAGAGTTCTTAATTGCAAGTAATAGAATCTAAGCCAGACTGATTTAAGCAGAAAAGGAATTGATTGAAAAGACGTGGAGGAGTCCCCAGAAGCACCAGCAGGGCTGGGGGGTGCAGGCTAAGGAAGCAGGCAGGAGGCCAGGAGGCTGGGACAGCAGCCAAAAGCACACCATGGGAACCAGCTGCTGCCCTAGCTGACAAGCATGCCGTGGTGTCCTGCTTCTTCAGGTCATTTACTCCATATCAGAGTCTGAGGCTGAGCCTAGTCACATGCCCACTTGTCAGGGGTGGGACAGGAGAGTATCTGGGCTTTTTGTGTTCTGTAAGGGGAGGCAAGCTCTGCCAGCCACCAAGATTCTAATTTTCTACAAACATGGGAAAGAATTTCAGTATTTCAACTGAAAGTAATTCACTATTTCAGTTCAGCAGAACTGTCATAAAGAATGGCAGGTGTCCACTGCGGAGATACTCATGAGCTTTGGCCCAGAAATTTATCCTATAAGTAAGAAAAGAAATGAACAAGGATGCATTTAAGGGAATCGTCATTACAGTGTTGTTTGTAATAGCAAAAATACTGGAAACAATCAGCATATCCATCAGCAGGGGATCGGTTCAGTATATTAGGTACATCCACGTAAGCGTGCACTGCTAGGCAGCCACTGAAAAAAACATGGATGCCACCAAGACATCTTGTTTCTTGGAAACAGGCCAGGAGCAGAACAGCATGCATAGTAATGCTCAGGTGTTTTGTTTTGTTTTGTTTTGTTTTTTAGTTGGGAGGAATAAAGCCATGTGTATTAGTCCGTTCTCACATTGCTATAAAGAACTACCTGAGGTTGAGTAAGTTATAAACAAAAGAAGTTTAATCGGCTCATGGTTCCACAGGCTATATAGGAATTATGGCTGGGGCAGGCCTCAGGAAACTTACAATCATGGAAGAAGGTGAAGGGGATGCCAGCACAAAGCAGGAAGTGCTACAGACTTTCAAACAACCAGGTCTCCTGAGGACTCTATCATGAGAATAGCAAGGTGGAAGTCCGTCTCCATGATTCAATCACCTCCCACCAGGCCCCTCCTCCAATATTAGGAACTACAATTCAACATAAAATTTGGGTGGGGACACAGAGCCAAACCATATCACTATGTCTCTACCCAAGTAGACTGTAAGCTTTATGAGGTGGGTGATCAGGTGGATTTGGGGGCAACCATTGAATCCCCAACACTTAGTGGTACTGAGAATGGAGGAAAATGCCATACTTGTTTTTTTGATTGTTTGTTTGTTTTTGAGACAGAGTTTTGCTCTTGTTGCCCAGGCTGGAGTGCAGTGGCATGATCTCGGCTCACCACAACCCCCGCCTCCTGGGTTCAAGCGATTATCCTGCCTCAGCCTCCTGAGTAGCTGGGATTACAGGCATGCACCACCATGCCCAGCTAGGTTTTTTTTTTGTTGTATTTTTAGTAGAGACAGAGTTTCTCCATGTTGGTCAGGCTGGTCTTGAACTCCTGACCTCAGGTGATCCACCCGCCTCGGCCTCCCAAAGTGCAGGCGTGAGCCACTGCGCCAAGCCCTTTTTTTTTTTTCACTCTGTTGCCCAGGCTAGAGTGCAGTGGCATGATCTCGGCTTACCGCAACCTCTGCCTCCCAGGTTCAAGTGATTCTCCTACCTCAGCCTCCCGAATAGCTGGGATTACAGGTGCCCGCCACCACGCCCAGCTAATTTTTGTGATTTTAGTAGAGACGGGGTTTCATCATATTGGTCAGGCTGGTCTCGAACTCCTGACCTCAGGTGAGCCATCCGCCTTGGCCTCCCAAAGTGCTGGGATTAAAAGTGTGAGCCACCGCGCCTGGCTGGAAAATGCTGTACTTGTTAATGCATGCAACATTTTTGGGGAGACCACACAAGAAATTGATGGAAGGAGAACCCGAGGGTGCTAGATAGGTCTTGCGGCAGGGAGGATTTAAATTTTTTCCTTTATACGTTTTTGAACTCTAAAAACTATAAAACCATAAACATGTATTGCTTCAGTACTACAATGACTACTACTACTACCACCACCACCACCACCACAATTGTTAATAACTATTAATAAAAAAGAGAGGGGGCTGGGTGTGGTGGCTCACGCCTGTAACCCCAGCACTTTGGGAGGCCAAGGTGGGTGAATCACCTGAGGTCAAGAGTTCGAGACCAGCCTGGCCAACATGGTGAAACCCTGTCTCTACTAAAAATACAAAAATTATCCAGGCATGGTGGCACATGTCTGTAATCCCAGCTACTAGGGAAGCCGAGGCAGGAGAATTGCTTGAACCCTGGAGGCGGAGGTTGCAGTGAGCCAAGATTGTGCCACTGCACTCCAGCCTGGGCAACAGAGTGAGACTCCGTCTCAAAAATAAATAAATAAATAAATAATAAATTAAAAAGAGAGGGGAATGTCTGGCCACAAAGAAAACAAGAAGAGCAGTTGAACATTCATGTGGGAACCCTCTGGGACAGCAGAACTATGAAACCCTAAAGGTGGAAAATACTCAGATAAAAATTAATAACATTTTGGGATGCATCATGGGACATTAGGTGAAATGATACATTTATTGTATTCCAAGGTTTTTAAAAAAAATGATTTAATGTCTCGTACATTCAGAGGTTGGAAATGAGAAAAGAATTAAAAATATGCAATTACTTTTATAATAAAAAAGTTTTTCAAACATAGAAAGTGGATTTCTTTTCATAGTTATTGTCTGCATAGCCTTTCTTGTTTGTTCAGTTCTCTGGTACAATTATCTTTTTTTTTTTTCCACCCAGGCTGGAGTACAGTGGCATAATCATAGCTCACTACATCATCAAACTCCTGGACTCAAAGGATCCTTCCACCTCAGACTCCCAAGTAGCTGAAACTGCAGGTGTGTTCCACCACATCCGGCTAATTTAAAAACATTATCTTTATTTATTTAGAGACAGTCTTGCTCTGTTGCCCAGGATGGAGTGCAGTGGCACGATCTTGGCTCACTGCAACCTTCGCCTCCCACGTTCAAGCGATTCTCACGCCTCAGCCCCCAAGTAGCTGGGATTACAGGCTCGCACCACCACGCCTGGCTAATTTTTGTATTTTTAGGAGAGACGGGGTTTCCCCATGTTGGCCAGGCTGGTCTCAAACTCCTGGCCTCACTAAGTGCTGGGATTACAGGCGTAAGCCACTGTGCCTGGCCTAAAAACATTTTTTTTTTTTTAGAGATGAGGTCTTACTATGTTGCCCACACTGGTCGGGAACTCCTGGCCTCAAGCAATCCTCCTGCCTCAGCCTCTCAAGTAGCTGGCATTACAGGTGCGAGCCATCTGCACCAAGCATGGGGAACACAGTTCAATCCATAACAATGATGTTCCAGCTACTGTTGCTATTAACAAATTACCCCAAACATAGTGGCTTAAAACACCCATTTTATGATGCTGATGGATTTGGTGGATCAGGAATTCAGAGAAGGCACAGTAAGGATGCTTGTCCCTGCTTCATGATGTCTTAGGCTTTGATGTCTGAGGGTGACTAGACAGCTCAGGGCTGGGATCACCTGGTGAGATTTTTCACTCAGACGTCTGGTTGTTGATGCTGTCAGCTGGGACCTCAGTTGGGGTTAGTGATGGGACAACAATGTGGGCCTCTCCATGTGGTTTATGCTTCAGGCAGCTTCAGGGACTGCCAAACTGTTTTTGCTTCAAACAAGACTGTTTCAGGAAGCAAGGTGAAAGGCATATCACCTCATGATCTAGCACTGAAGTCATGTCATTTTACTTCTACCACTTTCTATTGGTGATAGGGTCCAAGGGACTGGGAATTAGACTCTACCTCTAGAAAGGATAGTGAAGGTGCTAGAAAAGTATGTCAAATGGAAGATATTGTTGCAGCCATCTTTAGAAAAATACAATTTGTCACAGGTGATGACCCCTGGCAATTTTTTTTTTTGAGACAGGATCTTGCTGTACTGCCCAGGGTGGAGTGCAGTGGTGTGATCCCAGCTCACTGCAGCCCTGACCTCCCAGGCTCAAGCAATCCTCCCGCCTCAGCCTCCCAAAGTGCTGGGATTACAGGTGTGAGCCACCTCGCCCAGCTATGTGCTCATAACAAATTAAACTTGTTTTCGATTAAACTCCTTACCCTCCTCCCATCCTCAAATGATTTATTATTCTCAACTTCTGTTTCTATCAGTGGTGTACTACGGCTAAAACTTTATTATCCCTGACGAAAGCATGCATCAGTCTACGTTGTAATTTAATACCACTATTTAGTGAAACACTGGAAAGACAGAGTTACTAAAAGGAGAAAAGGAAAGCACCCTTCCTGAAGAGTAGATAATCAAGAATCGATTGGGCTTTATTGGTGTTTGTTGAGCATTTACTGTGTGTCAGGGCAATACCAGCTGCAGAGGTTGCTGGATGGAATAATGCAGCACTCACAATGGTTAAAAGCTGGGATTTTCTTCAGCTTTTTTTTTTTTTTTTTTTGAGACAGGGTCTCACTCTATCACCCAGGCTGGAGTGCAGTGGCACACAATCTCAGTTCACTGTAACCTCTGCTTCCCAGGCTCGAGTGATCCTCCCACCTCAGCCTCCCAAGTAGCTGGAACTACAGTTCTACATTATCATGCCCAGCTACTTTTTTTTGTATTTTTAGTAGAGATGGGGTTTCACCATGTTGGCCAGGCTGGTCTTGAACTCCTGAACTCAGGTGATCTGACTGCCTCAGCCTCCCAAAGTGCTGGTATTACAGGCGTGAGCCATCGTGCCTGGCCACTTGTATATATTTGTCTCAAGTTGCAGAACTGTGCACTAAAAGTGGTAAATTTTATTGTGTGCAAATTATATCTTAATTTAAAAAATATATGTATAGGCAATGTACAGGTGGCATGGCATCAAAGAGGTGGCATGACAAGTTGGTTAGGGACATGGGTTCTACAATTTGCCAGCCTGGGCTTGGAAATCCTGGTTGAGATTTGGATATGGTAAGCACTTCTCTCAGAAGGCTTGTTGGATTGCTCCATAGCGCTCTTACTAGGATCACGTGAGACAGTGCAAGGAAAGCATTTAATGGGGTGGTCAGTACATAACAAGTATTAGTATTACTTTTTTCCTTAAAAATAAGGGGTAAATTCTTTGGTCTAATGGAGGCACAGAGGCAGTAACACATGGACTGGCAGGAGTTGCAGGTTGGGGAGAAGTGGGTAAGTGTTGGGAACAGCATTGCAGCAGGATGGAACAGCATGTGCAAAGGCTAAAACATAATGTCATGTTTACAAATCTTTTAACATGGGCCTATCTGGAGCACTTAGTTCAGGGGGAAGATCAAGGAGAAGAGAACAACACGGATGATGGGTAGAGTTCTTTTTGATTGTTTGTTTTAGATACAGGGTCTTGCTCTTTTGCCCAGGCTGGAGTGCAGTGGCATGATCATAGCTCATTGTAGCTTTGTATTCCTGGGCTGGTGATCCTCAGCCTCCCAAGTAGCTAGGACTGCGGGTGCACGCCACCACGCCTGGCTAATTATTACGTATTTATTTTTTTTTAGAAATGGGATCTCTCTATGTTTTCCCAAGCTATGGGGGTAGAATTCTGCAGAATGGGACTGTGAAGGGCTCCTTTGAGTTTCTGTATTTCTAACAAGTCTCCACGTGATGTTGATGCTACTGTACCACTTTGAGCAGTAAGGGTATAAAAGTCAAGGGAAGAAAGTGTTTCAGAAGGCCGGGAGCGGTGGCTCATGTCTGTAATCCCAGCACTTTGGGAGGCCGAGGTGGACGGATCACCTGAGGTCGGGAGTTCAAGACCAGCCTGATCAATATGGAGAAACCCCGTCTTTACTAAAAATACAAAATTAGCCGGGCGTGGTGGCATATGCCTGTAATCTCAGTTACTTGGGAGGGCGAGGCAGGAGAATCGCTTGAACCTGGGAGGCGGAGGTTGCGGTGAGCGGAGATCACGCCATTGCACTCCAGCCTGGGCAACAAGAGCGAAACTCTGTCTCAAAAATAAATAAATAAATAAATAAATAAATAAATAAATAAATAAAGTATTTCAGAAAGTAGGAAGTGGCCAATCATATTGAAGACAGGGAAACACGAAGTCAAGATGAGGACTGAAAGACTCCAGTTATCAACCTGTAGGATGGGGTGTTCTTAGGGCAAGCAATAGGCAGATAGGAAAGGACAGAAGCCACATCGGTGTGGTTGATGATTGAGTGCCAGGTGTGGAAATGGAGAAAGTGCATATAAACAATTCTTTGGTGCAGCTTGGCTTTGAAAGGGAACAGGGTCGCAGGAGGGAGAATTGGTGTTTTTGATTGTTTGTTTGTTTATTTGTTTTTTTCGAGACGGATTTTCACTCTTGTTGCCCAGGCTGGCGTGCAGTGGCGCGATCTTGGCTCACCGCAATCTCAGCCTCCCAGGTTCAAGCGATTCTCCTGCCTCAGCCACCCAAGTAGCTGGGATTACAGGCATGCGCCACCACGCTCGGCTAATTCTGTATTTTTAGTAGAGACGGGGTTTCTCCATGTTGGTCAGGCTGGTCTCAAACTCCCACCCTCAGGTGATCCGCCGCCTCGGCCTCCCAAAGTGCTGGGATTACAGGCGTGAGCCACTGCCCGGCCGAGAATTGGAGGTTTTTGTTTTTGTTTTAGACGGAGTCTTGCTCTGTCGCCAGGCTGGAGTGCAGTGGCGCGATGTCGGCTCACTGCAACGTCTGCCTCCCCAGTTCAAGCGATTCTCCTGCCTCAGCCTCCCGACTAGCTGCGACTGCAGGTGCGTGCCACCACGCCCGGCTAAATTTTTTTTTTTTATTTTTAGTAGAGACGGGGTTTCACCATGTTAGCCAGGATGGTCTGGTCTCGATCTCCTGACCTCGTGATCCGCCCACCTCCGCCTCCCAAAGTGCTGAGATTACAGGCTTGAGCCACTGCGCCCGGCATGAGAATTGGAGTTTTTAACATTCCATTTTAAGATGGGAGACACAAGTAATCTTTAAATCTGATAGAAAGGATCCTGTAGGAAGGAAGAAGTTGGAGACACAGGCAAGAATGGGATGCCTAAGGATAGAGTTGCTAGATTTAGCAAACACAGGACGCCCAATTAAATTTGAATTTCAGAAAAACAACGAACAGTTTTTCAGTGTGTGCCCCAAATATTGCTGGGTATCTTGTATTTTATCTGTCAATTCCAAAATAGTTCATCTCTAGGTAAAAGGGTTATAGCCCCAGATGTCCCAGGAAGGAATCAGAGCTCTCCAGTCCTTTCCAGCTGTCCCAGTACAACACTCTGGAATGAATTCCCAGTTCTACCAGAACTGTTAACAAGTAGAGAAACTGCTTTGAATTTCAGCTTTTGCGGCTTTCCCATTAGCTCTAGGATGGCAACTGCGAAGAAAAATGCCGGACTAAAAGCTGTGGAAAAGTTCTAATTTGGAAAACCAGCCCGCAAGTGATGCAGAGGCTTTTGAACTGCAAAAGAGCTCTGGGCGTACAGGACAGTGAGTCACAGGGTGCCTGGTCCGGGCCCAACCCTGGACACCAACACCACTCAACTCAAGAGCAGGTACCCGGCAGCTGCCAAGGGGTCAGCGGGAGCCTGCGCACTGCCACGGCCCCGCCCTCTTCCAACCTTTCATCCGGGTCTCGGGCAGGGGCGTGTCTGGGCAGAGTGGCGGGTGGTGGCGGAAAGGAAGGATGTCGTGGGAGACTGGAGAGTGGGGAGGGAAGCGGGAAGGGGCGGGGACGGAGCAGGGGGCGTGGCGGAGCGGGAGCGCGGTCACGTGACGTGCGTGGCGACGTGTCGGCCATCTTGTGTTGTTGAGGCTGAGGACTGACTTGGGTTCTGAGACTCCCTGTCCCGGACCGCAGGTAACCAGCCATTCCGTGTCGCTCCCCTGCCCGGCTCTGCTCCGCGCCCCGGCCCCGCCGCCGCGTCCCGGGCCGCCTGTGTCTCCGGTCCGCGCTCGCGCCCCTGCCCCTCCTGCCCGAGCTGGCCCGGCCGCATGGACACCCACAGGCCGCTCCGGCCGGCTTGGACCGTCAGGCGACGGGACAGGTCAGGTGCAGGGCCGGAGGGAGCCTCCTCCTGGGCGAGGGGCGCTGAGGGCCCTGGCGCGTCACGGCCGCGAGAAGCCGAGGAGCCCCTAGGCCAGGGCCTCTTGGCATTGCGAGGGGAGCCGAACAAGGCAGGAGGGTTGTGGGGTGGGCAGTGTCAGGCCGGCTTGCTCGGAGCTGGAGGGCTCGCCTTCCTCTGCCTGCTTCTCCGGGCCAGACACCCGCCCAGTCTCGGGGTGGCCCGGTAACAGCTGCTGCGGCCAGACAGCTGCTCCTGCCGGCTCTCCTGTCCACACCTGGTCCCTGGGAGGTGCGCTCCTGCCTTCCCCACAGAGCATCTGGACGGAGGAGACTCCTTCCGTGGCGAGAGTACTGGGTCTGGAGCAGGCCTGAGGCGAGGTGCAGCCACCATGATCGGAACCTTGGGACCGAGGCTGGGAAAGTAGAGCCCATGGCAGCCTTGGGGACCCAAATGTTCACATCAGGTTGAAATGGGCATTATCCTTCAGTGTCAGCAGTTTCCAAAAGCACTCTGAATACTTGTTTTGCGACTGAAACATGAATCAAGCGAACAGGGAATGGGGGCATGAAAGAAGCGGAGCGTATGACCGTGTTTGGGAAGCAATAACGTTGCTTTGCAGTTAATTATTTAGTACCGTGTTTTTTATTTTGTTGTTTTCGTTTTCCTGCAAGTCAAAGCACTTAAACACACGTAGTCTCTCTGTAAGAAAGGTAAGTATTCCAGTTTAACTTGCAAGAAATTGAGTATGGGGCTAGAAGCTGTGAACAGCTTCCTTTCTAGAGCTACATACATTGAATTAAGGCAGTTTTGATTCCCAATGTTGTGCCTGGGGAAGGTATTCTTTCCTTATATAGTATTTCCTCTTTAGAATCAAATGACTTCCTAGATTAGAAAAAAAAATTTTGTCATTCTTTCTGTACATTAATTTTGATCCTTCTAATATTTGTAGCTTTGGCCTTATTTTGTCCATTTTGCCTAGAACACAAATACTTTCTCTTATTCATTGATGGTTTTACATGTTTTACTAGTTGGTGTAGCAGTTTCTGATGTGCTCAAACTGGAATATGTACTTTGCTTTTACATCAGATGTTGACATCAGAAGAGGACACTAGAAAAGTATTTAAAAGTGGCACGTAACTGGAAAAATGTCACATGATGTTTCTTTCGAAATTTAACATCAAGGAATACACTGGTGATGGTAGTGCTTCACCAGAAAGGAGAGGGCTTCATGACTTTTTGGTACCTGACAGCATTTGAGACTCTTGAGGCTGGGGAGGGAGAAGGAACCATGTGCTTCCATTCATTGGTTTATTCATTCATACATTCATTTATTTGACAGATACCCTATTGAGCACTTACTACACTGTTAAGTACTGGGAGCAAAACAGACCAAACAATTCCTGTCTGTATGGAATTCATTTCTAGACAGATAAATAGGTAAAATACTTGATGTAGTGGTAAGCGATGTGAAAGAAAAAAATGAGTCAGGGAGATAGAATAATAGGGGTTTGGGGAGGGGTTAATTTTAAGTGCCCTGAGAAGGCCTCATGGAGAACCTAACACTGGAGGAAAAACCCAACAGAGGTGAAGGTGCTGTTTCTTTAGCTATACTGGGGTAAAAGTGCTCTAGGCTAGGGAGCAGCAAGAGCAAAGACCCAGAGACAAAAGCTTAGGAGCGATTCAGGAGTAGACTGGGAAAAGCGTGGAGGCTAGCCTAGGCTGAGAGGCAAGGGTGAGTGGGAGACTGGTGGGAGATGTGTGTACTTACTGTTTGGTACTAAGATGAGATGGATTATTTGCTATCCTGAATTCTTTTTTCTTATCTCTTGTGATTCTTGGAAAGGGAAATCAGATTCTGGAAATTTGGGCCAGCAGCCAGCCTCCCCAACCCCCTTAACTCCCCTCCCCATCCGCTAATTTGGAAAAATTTAGGATGCTCAATATTTCAGGAAATTATAATGAATTATTTTTCTCAAAAGTAAACGTTTTAAAATGAGATTGATGATAAACTGCTTGAAAGTACTTTTCAAAAGCAATTGCTTTACAAGAAGGAGGCTCTTTGGAGATTTCAGGATATTTGAAAATATAGGGAAATTAGAAATTTTCGTTTCACATTTAGACACATGATTAAGGAACATAACCAGGAAGAAAGGTGGAAACAATGTATTAACTCAAATTATCCTTAATCTGGTTAGTAAAGAATTTTTCTTAATACTGTGCTGTCCAGCCCGGAGACTCTTCCTCTAATTCATGTGTGTATCCTTTACATTTTACACGTGTAGAACTTTTTGTGCTGAGTTTTTTATTCCTCCACTTTTACCTTTCAGACTAGTTCTCTAGTCTGATACTTAATAGACATATTTTTTTGCAAAAAACATTTTCTGGTTTCCATCCAGTTTATCTCCATATTCTTTTTACTGAGCTTTCATAAATGTCCTCTTTCATTTTAGTTCAGCTGAGGAATTTTAATATTTTGGTTTTGAAATGCTTTTGCTGGTGCGATGCATATGTGAAAAACACTTTGGAGTAGGTTTGCCTCAAAATCATGAGAAGATGGAAATTACAAGGTCAGTGTGTGAATGCAACTCCTTGGCTAAAAGGGAGGCATAGTGATGGTAGTGATGAGGTAGTGTTTTAACTAATTGCCTTTCTTCCTCTTGTTTTTCTATTGTGTTTTTGAAATGACATTTCCAAATTATGTCTTTGATGTCATATCAGCTCATTTGTTTTCATGACTCTGCATTTTAATACTCCATATTGTCTCTTCTCTTTTTGTTGACCTTCACATTGGAAGATGACACTATTGATAGTGATTGCTATCTGGGAGAACCTTTTTGGGTAAAAAGATTACTACTGTCGCTTTTATGATTGCCCTTCTGTAGGATCTTTGACTTGTGCCATTTTCAAATTCTGACTGTTTGCAGTTCTCCATTAGCACCTGCTGATTAAATTTCCCATACTTTCTGTTTTATTCTATTTCTTATAGATTATAGTGGGACCAGTCTCATTAGGTTGAATCTACAGCCTATGTTGGTGTTAACCCAGGTCTCTTAGAGGCAAGTTAAATGTCCATTTTCCTTCAGTTTAAATTACCATGGCATATTGTTTGGTCATTGTTGTAAAAGTCTGAACTCAAGCTTTTTTTCACTGCTTGATTCCCACTAGGGTTTTGTGGTGATAAAGTCCTATGGTTTTTGCATGGGAGAGTATTTAAGAATAAAAGGAAAAATATATAAAATGAAAAAGAAATAGAAGTTTAAAATAAGATAAAAAAGTCCTAGAGTTTCCATTCATTTTTAATACTTTGAAAAATTACATCTCTTTAAAACTGAGATTTTTATTTCATGTATAAACTTGCTTATAGTTAGCATTGCAGTGTTTCTTGACCAAATATTGTTTTTACATTTTATTCATGCTCTCAGATGAATGAGAAATATACTAAATTAATTATGTAGGAATGTAAAGTGATGCCTTTATTGAATTGCCTATAGTTTTGTGTGAGGTTGAAAGCAGAGAGAGGTTTGAAAAACAAAGAATGTTCTCTTAATTGACCAAACTTCATTTTATAAAAGTATTTCAAAGTATTACATACTTCCCTACTTTAAGTAAATAAGGAACACAATTTTATATTTTCTTGTTAACTATGGGGTTTCATTAAGCTTAATTATTATTATTATTTGAGATGGAATCTCACTGTGTTGCTCAGGCTACAGTGCAGCGGCCTGATCTTGGCTCACTACAGCCTGTGATAGAGCAAGACCCTGTCTCCTGGGGGGTTGGGGTTGCAGTGAGCCGTGATTGCACCGCTGCGCTCCAGCCTAGGTGGTAGAGCAAGACTCTCTCCAAAAAAGACAGGGTCTTGCTCTGTCACCTAGGCTGGAGGGCAGTGGTGCAATCACCGCTGACTGTAACCTCAATCTCCCAGGCTCAAGCCATCCTCCCACCTCAGCCTCCTAAGTAGCTGGGATTATAGATCCATGCCACCACATCTGGCCAATATTTTTTGTAGAGATGGGTTCTCACTATGTTGCCTAGGCTGGTCTTAAACCTCTGGTCTCAAGTGATACTCCCGCTTCAGCTTCCCAAAGTGTTGAGATTATAGGCATGAGCCGCTGTGCCCCACCAAGAATGCAATTTGAGAAAGTCACATCCACTTCTGATTTAATTTTGCAAAAAAAGTAGCCATGTTATAATGTCCAAAGGTCATCCAACTTTACCCACTGAACTGTGTAATTTTTTAAGGGCAGGAGGAAAGGGAAGGAGAAATGGATAATAAACTCTTCTTTGGCTGGGTGCAGTAGTTTACACCTGTAATCCCAGCACTTTGGGAGGCTGAGGTAGGAGGATCACTTGAGCCATGAGACCAGCCAGGGCAACAGAGAGAGACCCCCATCTCTAAAAAAGATTTTAAAAAATTAGGTGAGTATGGTGGTGCACTTCTGTAGTCACAGCTACTCAGGAGGCTGAGCCCAGGAGGTCAAGGCTACAGTGAGCTCTGATTGTACCACTACACTCCAGCTGAGGGAACAAAGCAAGACCCCATTTTGAAAATAACTGGCCGGGTGCAGTGGCTCATGCCTGTAATCCCAGCACTCTGGGAGGCCGAGGTGGGCGGATCACTCGAAGTCAGGAATTTGAGACCAGCCTGGCCAACATGGCAAAACCCTGTGTCTACTAAAAATACAAAAATTAGCTGGGCATGGTGGTGCACACTTGTAATCCTAGCTTCTCGGGAGGCTGAGGCAGGAGACTTGCTTGAACCTGGGAGGCGGAGGTTGCCTTGAGCCCAGATCGTACCACTGCACTCCAGCCTGGGCAACAGAACGAGACTCTGTCTCCAAAAAAAGAAAAAAAAAGAAAAAAAACTCTATCTGTCTCTATCTAGTTGCTTTCCTGTAGTTAATGAAATTGTCAACTTTAATTGTTAATTATTGTTCTTTGACTTGTTAGTAGCAGTAAAGCATCATTTGATTTTAGCCAAGAAACTATTTGAAGATACTATACTTCAATTCACTCTTGTCACTTGGAATATCACCAACTTGTGGATTTTTAAGATATTGCCCCAACAGAGCATTAAAGGCAGGTTGTGATTTTGCACACTTGGAGCTTTGCTCCCTGGACATTTTGGCAATGATCATATTTCTGAGGGCTCAGTGATTATTTGCATAGGATGCATATTGCTGTGATGCGGCTTTTGTTTTTCTGTTAGATATATATTTTTTGAGATAAGGTCTCACTCTGTCACCCAGGCTGGAGTGCAGTGGTGCAATTGCAGCTCACTGCAGCTTTGACCTCTCTGGGCTCAGGTGATCCTCCTACCTCAGCTTCCCGAGTAGCTAGGACTACAGGCATGTGCCACCATGCCTGGCTAATTTTTGTAGAGGTGGGGTTTTGCCATGTTGCCCAGGCTGGTCTTGAATTCCTGGGCTCAATCGATCACCTGCCTTGGCCTTCCAAAGTGTTAGGATTACAGGCATGACCCACTGTGCCTGGCAGTAGGTTTTAAAAGTTAATACCAAGTCCCTGTAATGGGGTTTTGAATGAAAACCCCAAATAATGACTTCCCTGAAACCCCATTGTGGTCTTCATTTGACAGCTTCATAAGAATCACTTAGGACTTTTGTTAAAAAATAGTTTTCAGTCCCACTGTAGAACTACTGAGACTTTCTAGATGTTAGGGAACCTAGTTTGTAAATGCACCAGGTGATCTACTCTTTTAACCAGGTTTGGAAGCCATTTTCTGCAAAGTATATTTATGATGAAAGATTGTACTTTTAAAGTTTCCTAAGAGGTTGCTGGGTGATTTATATTAATATTTTTATTATTTACAGCGTTAAAAGGATCTGAACAAAGTCTGCTCAAATCTCCTGCTGTGAACCAGCAGAATTTTTGAACAGGTAAGTGTGGAAGGGAAGCACAAAGCCTGAGGGCTTTTGCAAATAGGTAATTTCTGCTTTTAGGTTTTAGTTATTTTTGCCCTATTATTTCTCCTGAGGTTTTGGGTAGTGAGAAGAAACTTCTTCCCTGGTGCCTGTCAGATCCTTTATGAACAGTAAGAGTAACATACCCTTTCTGCATTGACCCTGGTGTGAATTTGTGTCTTAAACTGTCATAATAATTTTTTGTTGGCAAGAAACAAGGAGGAATGCTTTGGAGGCAGGAGTACTGTAAAGAACCAAAGAGCAGTTGACTTCATGAGGGACATGAACCAGAAACTGGGAAGCTTTCAGGAGCCATAGTACTTGTAGATAGCACTTTTTTACCAGCTGGCCAGTGTCCTCTCTTGTCTCTTTTTGTCCTGCTTTAATTGTATTTGTGCAGTCTGACCTTTTCTGCTTTAACAAACACAAACTCATGGTAGCAAATGGTCACTTAATTCTTGGAGCCACATATGAACTTAGGCTCTAGTGCCATTAGCCAATTGATGCTAGCACAGTGTTCACATTTCAGATTCTTGGGACGGGGAAATTTGGCTGGTTGAACTTGGTTCAGTTCTTTGTCATTGATCACATTAGTTATGGACATAGGGTTGGAGTCTAGAAGTGCAAGCACAGTTAGCTGAAAGGTCCCACTCCTAATGGTGGAGGCAGGTCTCAGAGAAGGTAGAATGGTGAGTATTCTAGGTGGACTCCCAGAGAAGCTTCTGGACATTTTTCCTTTTCTAGCATTCTAGGAAAATGTCCTGTGTATAGCTCTGCAGTTTCGATTTATCTGTTCTAAAGAGTTAACATACATGCCTATCTATCTTTTGGTGAACGAGGCCAGTAGGTCTCACCGAGCATTCTTGTTGAAATTTATTAGTGCTGTTTTTTGTTTGTTTGTTTGCTTTTTAGACAGAGTCTTGCTCTGTCGCCTGGGCTGGAGTGCAGTGGCATGTCAGCTCACTGCAGCTTCTGCCTCCCAGGTTCAAGTGATTCTCATGCCTCAGCCTCCTGAGTAGCTGAGATTACAGGTATTCGCCACCACACCCCTTAATTTTTAGTAGAAATGGGGTTTTGCCATGTTGGCCAGGCTGGTGTTGAACTTCTGGGCCCAAGTGATCCACCCGCCTTTGCCTCCCGAAGTGCTGGGATTACAGGTGTGAGCCACCACACATGGACTTCTTAGTGCAGTTTTTAAACGAAAATTCTTGGTTTTGGAGGTTCAGAGGAGTGGCTGGGTAAAGGTTTAGCAAGCAGACATAAGCAAAGGAGAAGTTTCATGTGGAAAATTTCATTGGTTATTTCCACTGATTGTTTTTTATAAATTTTAACTTCTGGATATTTTTTATAGTATTAAGCTACACTTGAGTATTAGGAAGCCATATAGAATTCGCAAGGTCCAACTTCATAGACTCTATTCACATTATTAGAGTAGTAGTGGGGACCGTTACTTTTGGGAAAGAATCAGTGAGACAGTATAAACTTTTGAAATAATACATTTTTGTATTCCAGAATTATTAGATTATACTAAAGCAAACTTTTTTAATGGAACATTTTGAAGTCCTGTGTATTTATTTTTATTTTTTTATTTTTGTTGAGACAGAGTTTCACTCTTGCTGCTGAGGCTGGAGCACAATGGCGTGATCTTGGCTCACCGCACCCTCCGCCTCCTGGGCTCAAGCAGTTCTGCCTCAGCCTCCAGAGTAGCTGGGATTACAGGCATGCGCCACCACACCCCGCTAATTTTGTATTTTTAGTAGAGACAGGGTTTATCCATGTTGGTCAGGCAGGTCTCAAATTCCCGACCTCAGGTTATCTGCCCGCCTCGGCCTCCCAAAGTACTGGGATTACAGGCGTGAGCCACCGTGTGTGGCCTTTATTTTTATTTTTTGAGATGGAGTTTCACTCTTGTTGCCCAGGCTGGAGTGCAATGGCACGGTCTTGGCTCACTGCAACCTCTGCTTCCTGGGTTCAAGCGATTCTCCTGCCTCAGACTCCCGAGTAGCTGGGATTGCAGGTGTGTGCTACCACACCCGGCTAATTTTTTGTATTTTTAGTAGAGACAGGGTTTCACCATGTTGGCCAGGCTGGTCTGGAACTCCCGACCTCAGGTGATCCACTTACCTCAGCTTCCCAAAGTGCTGGGATTACAGGCATGTGCCACCGCACCCAGCCCGTTTATTATTGTTTGTAGCTCATATATACTTGGTGACATCTAATTGCTTAACTAATATTTCATTACTTACATTTTGCTATGTTAGTATGTCTAGATTTTTGATGCAAAGGCTAGGAATTAATAAAAGTGATTTATTAATGAGTGATATGTCTAATGACAGCCCACAGATGTGACTTATGTTACTTTTTTTCAGCCAGGGTTGTTTTTAGCAGATTGTAGCTGAATTCATTTTTAAGGTAGGAGAGTTCTTTCTCATATTGTACATTTTCTTAAATCTGGGTGTTGACATAAGACATATGCAGAGCTTTGTGAGGTTTAAAAGGATTTCTGCATAATTTGTGTAAAATTGTCACGGGCTGAGCACAGCGTGGCTTACATCCGTAATCCCAGCATGTTGGGAGGTTGAGGCTGGAGGATCCCTTGAGCCCAGGAATTCAAAACTAGTCTGGGAAACATAGGGAGATCATGTCTCTATGAAAATAAAAAAGTTTGGCTGGGCGTGGTGGCTCACGCCTGTAATCCCATCCCTTTGGGAGGCTGAGGCAGGCGGATCACTTGAAGTCAGGAGTTTGAGACCAGCCTGACCAACATGGCGAAACCCTGTCTCTACTAAAAATACAAAAATTAGCCGGGTGTGGTGGCACGTGCCTGTAGTCTCAGCTACTTGGGAGGCTGAGACAGAACATAACCTCTTGAACATGAGAGGTGGAGGCTGCAGTGAGCCGAGATTGAGCCACTGCACTCCAGCCTGAGTGACAGAGCAAGACTGTGTCTCAAAAAATAAATAAATAAATAAAAATAAATAATTAGCTCGGTGTGGTAATGCATGCCTTGGTCCCAGTTACTTGGGAGGCTCCCTTAGGCCTGGGAGTTTGAGGCTGTACTGAGCCGTGATTGCACCACTGCATCCCTACCTGGGTAACAGAGCAAGACCTTGTCTCAAAAAAAAAAAAAAAAAAAAAAAATTTTTTTCGCAGGATCTAGGGAATCCCTCTGTGGAAAAAATGGCTTATGGTAAAATTCTCAAATGATGTGGCAATGTTGATGGCATTGTAATTTTTCCTAAAATATTTTGGTTTTGCTAATTTTATTCTTTTCACTAAAAGGAGGAAGAAAGGAGAAGGAGAAATGTTTATATTGTTCAGAAACAGTAGGAAGAATGATAGTAATAGCAATACGTTTTCTTCCTGTAGTGATATTGTGGCTAGTATCTTCTTTGGGAACAAAGCGCCTTTTATTCAAGTTCTCCTGGGCCAGGAGGAAGTCTTGGGAGCTCTGGTCTCTTCAGTATTGGTCCTTTGGTTATACAGACTGACAAGGAATTGGCAGAAGTTTGTGAGGTTTAAAATTCCTCCTGTACAATAAGAATTTGGTTGTACAGACTGACAAGGAATTGTCTTGGTACTTTCTACTTGATAAATCATGGCTTAGGTCTTAAAGAGTAGCCATATCCACGGGCTCTCATGATCAGTTTCTTGGGAACTGATGTGTGGTGCTGCCCAAACCATGACCAGATGTCTTCAGTGTAACTGGATTAGCAGCCATCCTGCAAGATCAGTGAATCAGAGAGCCTTACTTTAGATCTGGAATCTGACCCTCTTCTTAGCTTTTTGTATTACTTCTACCATTGGGAATTTTTTTTTTTTTTTTTTGAGACAGAGTTTCGCTCTTTCATCCAGGCTGGAGTGAAGCGGCGCCATCTTGGCTCACTGCAACCTCCACCCAGCGGGTTCAAGCGATTTTCCTGCCTCAGCCTCCCTAGTAGCTGGGATTACAGGTGCGTGCCACCATGCCCAGCTAATTTTTGTATTTTTAGTAGAGACTGGGTTTCACCATGTTGGCCAGGCTGGTCCTGAACTCTTGACCTCAGGTGATCCACCTGTCTTGGCCTCCCAAAGTGCTAGGATTATAGGTGTGAGCCACCATTCCCAGCCTTTTTGTATTTTTTTTTTTTAATTTAAAAAAATATTTTTTTTGAGACAAGGTCTTGCTCTGTCCCTCAGGCTGCAGTGCAGTGGTGTAGTCACAGCTCATTGCAGCCTCGACCTTCTCGGGCTCAGGTGATCCTCCCACCTCAGCCTCCTGAGTATAGGAGTACAGGCATACACCACTGCACATGGCTAATTTTTCTATTTTTGTAGAGACTGGTTTTTGCCATGTTGCCCAGGCTGGTCTTGAACTCCTGGACTCAAGCTATCCTCCCGCCTCGGTCTCCCAAAGTGCTAGGATTACAGGCGTGAGCCTCCATGTCCAGTATTTGCACCTTTATTAATGAAGTTTCCCATAATGTATTATAAGAACATACACTCTTCCTTAATTGAGGGCAGACTATGTTGTTTAATTGTGTGGTGCAAGGGGGTGGGAGTTTGGGGACAGTGGACAGAATGGGAGATTGAGAAAGGGAAAGAAAAGTGACATTGTACAAAATGAATTCCTCTGAAAATTGCAAGGAACTGGAAAAAAAAAAAGCAATATTGAGTACCATATCAATATGTAGTGAAAAGCTTGAGGGCTTTTGAACAGAGAGATGTGGGTTTGATCTTTTGTCACTTGGCCAGGTGCAGTGGCTAACATCTGTAATTCCAGCACTTGCGAGGCTGAGGCAGGTGAATTGCTTGAGTCCAGGAGTTGGAGACCAGCCTGGGCAACATGGCAAAACCTCATTTCTTTAAAAAAAAAAAAAAAAAGTAGCTGGGCATGGTGGCATGGGCCTGTAGTCCTAACTACAGCCTCACTGCAGCCTCTGCCTCCCAGGCTCAAGTGATCCTCCCATTGCACTCCAGCCTGGGTGACAGAATGAGACTCTGTCTCAAAAAAAAAAAAAAAAATTTTTTTTTCTGGCCAGGTGTGGTGGCTCACACCTGTAATCCCAGCACTTTGGGAAGCCGAGGTGGGTGGATCACCTGAGGTCAAGAGTCGGGAGCAGCCTGGGCAACATGGAGAATCCCCATCTCTACCAAAAATACCAAAATTAGCCAGATGTTGGTGGTGGGCACCTGTAATCCCAGCTACGCGGGAGGCTGTGGCATCAGAATCTCTTGAACCTGGGAGGTGGAGGTTGCAGTGAGCTGAGGTTGCACCACTGCACTCCAGTCTGGGTGACAGAGTGAGACTCCATTCCAAAAAAAGAAAAAAAAGTTACTTGTTACATGTAACTTTAGACAGGTTAACCTTTTGGAGCCTAACTATCCTTATCTGTAAAGTATGTCCTGTGGTTATTGTATCAATGAAAAATCTAAATTTAATACCTGGCATGCATTAAGTAGGCTCTCAGTGAATGGTGGCTTTTATGATTGCTATTACTATGTAAGTAGGTAAATTTTGATTGCAAAATTTCATCTTTTAAATTGGTTTTTCTTTTTAGATACAGGGTCTTGCTCTGTCATGCAGGCAGCTTGCTGCAGCCTAGAACTCCTGAGCTAAAGTGATTCTCGGGCTTCAGCCTCCTAAGTAACTGGTGCTATACGCGCGGACCATCACACCAAGCCAATTTTTATTGCATTTTACTTTTTAAAATTTTTTCATAGAGGCCGGGCGTGGTGGCTCTTGCCTGTAATCCCCACACTTTAGGAGGCTGAGGCAGGCGGATCACGAGGTCAAGAGTTCAAGACCAGCCTGGCCAACATGGTGAAACCCCGTCTCTACTAAAAATATAAAAATTAGCCGGGTGTGGTGGTGCGGGCCTATAATCCCAGGTACTTGGGAGGCTGAGGCAGGAGAATCCCTTGAACCCGGGAGGCAGAGGTTTCAGTGAGCCAAGATTGCACCACTGCACTCCAGCCTGGGCAACAGAGCAAGACTCTGTCTTGGAGGAAAAAAAATTGTAGAGGTGAAGCCTTAAGCCTGGTCTTGAACTCCTGGGCTCAAGTGATCCTCCCGCCTTGGCTTCTCAAAGTGCTGGGATTAGAGATCTGAGCCACTGTGCCTGGGCTCCAGCTGATTTTTAAAAAGTTATATATATATTTATTTATTTATTTGAGATGGAGTCTTGCTTTGTCGCCCAGGCTGGAGTGCAGTGGCGTGATCTCAGCTCCATGCAAGCTCTGCCTCCCGGGTTCATGCCATTCTTCTGCCTCAGCCTCCAGAGTAGCTGGGACTACAGGCACCCGCCACCATGCCCAGCTAATTTTTTGTATTTTTAGTAGAGATGGGGTTTTACCATGTTAGCCAGGATAGTCTCGATCTCCTGACCTTGTGATCCGTCTGTCTCGGCCTCCCAAAGTGCTGGGATTACAGGTGTGAGCCACCGCGCCTGGCCTAAAAAGTTATTTTAAGAGGGGATCTCGCTATGTTACCTAGGCTGGTTTAGAACTCCTAGCCTCAAGCAATCCTCCCACCTTGGCCTCCCAAAATGCTTGAGTTTACAGGTATCAGCTACCATACCAGCCATCTTTGTGCGTTTTGAATAGACATGTCAGTGAGTTCTGTCTGTGGGTCTTTTGTCTTTAAAAAAATTTAAACCCAGCAAATGTTCAATGATTGCCTTGTGCCAGGTGCTGGACTAGCCCTGGTGGTTGAGCAAAACACATATTGTTCTGTCTTCATAGGCTTTGCAGCCCAGTGAGAGAGGCAGTCAAACAATCATTTAAGTAAAATCCAAAATGTGAAAAAGTCTTTCTGTCCTTGGAAAACGTACAGTTTGAAAACACTAGATACTTTTTGAATAAGTGTCACATTTTGGATCTTGGTGTTCTTTTTTTTTTTTTTTTTTTTTTTGGAGACGGAATTTCGCTCTTGTTTCCCTGGCTGGAGTGCAGTGGTGCGATTCTCGGCTCACTGCAACCTCCGTTTCCTGGGTTCAAGCAATTCTCCTGCCTCAGCCTCCCAGGTAGGTGGGATTACAGGCACCCATTACCATGTCCGGCTAACTTTTTGTATTTTTAGTAGAGACAGGGTTTCACCGTGTTGGCCAGGCTGGTCTCGAACTCCTGACCTCAGGTGATCCACCCACCTCAGCCTCCCAAAGTGTTGGGATTACAGGCGTGAACCACTGCGCCTGGCCAGATCTTGGTGTTCTTATTGTCAGTGATATTGTATGCCCTTTGATATGCTCTCTAGGGTATGTATGTATGTTTTAAGTTTATTTATGTGTTTTTTATTTGTTAATTTTTTTTTTTTTTAAAGACAGTGTCTTGGTCAGTCAACCAGACTCAAGTGTGGTGGTGTAGTCTTGGCTCCCTGAAACCTCTGCCTATCCTACCACCTGTACCTCCTGAGTAGCTGGGACTCCAGGCGTGCCACCATGCCTGGCTAATCTTTGTTTTTTTTTTGTATTTTTTTATAGAGATAGGGTTTCACCATGTTGCCCAGGCTTTGTCATTTTTTCTTCTTTCTCTGAGGTAGATGTTAATCAACTTTTTGATCTTAGGATCTCTTTACCCTCTTAAAAGTTATTGAGGGCCCCAAAGAGCTTTTGGTTTTTTAGTTATATCTATCATATCAAGAAATCTAAAAAGTATTAGTTCATTTAAAAATAACAAACTCATTACATGCTAACATAAATATATTTTTAATATGACATACCTGTTTTCTAAAACATTTCTAAAAATTTGTTGATAAAATTGGCATTGTTTTACCTTTTTATAGATTTCTTTTATGTCTTGCTTTATAGAAGGCAACTGGATTATATTTGCTTCTGCATTCAGTCTGTTGCTATTTATTACTTTGGTTGAAGTATATGAAGGAAAATTATCCTCACAATGATGTATATATATATATAGTTGTAATAGAATTTCAATAGCTTTTACAGATAATTGCAGATATTCTTTGATATTACACTAAAATTCAACCAGCAGTGTTTTTTTCTTTTTTTGTATTTTTAATTTTTATCGCTTTACTTTAACACTGCATCACCAAGTAGTTTTTTTTTTTTAAGGGTTAGTTGCAATATGAAATCTGAGTTATATCAATAGTTTGTCTTCTGTAAATGTAAAATCCATTTGTCTATCTTCCATGTTGAATGGATATCTTACATTATACAGTATCAAAAAATCACTTTCATTGAAATCAGCACTTATCAGAAAAGCCTTTAAATATTGGAAAACTTTCTAACTCATGGTGACGAATAGAAACTTTCCAAAATTCCAATTTTTGCTTGAAAGGTCAAATTTTATAATTGGCAACAGGTACTCTGAATTGTTTTTGTTGAAGTCTCATTCATTTTGAAAAAAAAAGTCTGCTACATATCCTAGTCTGGACACCCGTATTGTGTGCAGCTATTCTTTCAAGTCAAAATTATGTTCCGTGAAAAAAAGCAGCTAGTTGAGCTTGTAACCCAAAACAATTGCATTAAGTATCCTTCTACATGACTTTGTATGCAGTAGAAATGCATATTTCCCATTTCATCATGTAGAATATTAAAAAGATGTGTTCCTAGGGATCAAGATTAATACAATTAATAGTTTTTATTCCCTCGTCATGGGCATTCGTAATAAAAGTGGCTTTTCCCCCCTCTCTCTTATGAATACATGCCACATGGCAGTGAAGAATATAGTGACTGCTGGTACAGTTTGTTGCAATTAACTTCAGTCATGCTATAGTGCCATCAGTTTTCCCCATCACTGCACAGTCTGTGCAAGTGTCAACACATTGAAAAATGCAAATAATATTTTAGTTTTTGCAATAGAAGATTCTCAAACTAGCAAATGAGATCACAATAGTATTTTATAATAGTATTATTAAAAAAATACATCATGGATGCCCTGAAAGAGTTTGGAGGTCCATAGATTGTACTTTGTAAACTGCTGCTTTGAGGAGTGGAACACGTTTCAATGTTACATTTATATATGTTACATTGATTTTTTAAAAAACGATTTAAAAACATAAGTGTTTGAAATTGGAATAAACATATCACTGAAGGTTTTTAGATATTACTGAGTTTTTAGTGCTAAGTAGATAAGAGTTTGTTTATAAGTTAGGATGAGTTATAATTTTCTGCTATGAAGAAAATGTTCTATGAACCTCCACCATCCAGTACTATAACTACTAGCCAGTTGTGTCTGTTGAGCGCTTGAGATGCTACTAGCTGGTGTGACTGAGGAACTGCATTTTTAAAAAGTGTAGAAAAAAATTTTTTTTTTTTTTTTTGAAGTGGAGTCTTGTTCTGTTTCACAGGCTGGAGTGCAGTGGCATGATCTCTGCTCACTGTAACCACCACCTCTTGGGTTCAAGCTATTCTCCAGCCTCAGCCTCCCGAATAGCTGGGATTACAAGCACCCGCCATCATGTGCAACTAATTTTTTGTATTTTTTGGCAGAGACAGGGTTTCACCATGTTGGCCAAGCTGGTCTTGAACTCCTGACCTCAAGTGATCGGCTGACTTTGGCCTCCCAAAGTGCTGGGATTACAGGCATGAGCCACTGGGCCTGGCCTTAACTTCTAAATTTTAACTTTTTTTCTTTAATAATAGGCTTTAGTTTTTAGAACAATTGTAGATTTACAGAAAATTGAGAAGATAGTGCGGAATTCTAGTTATTAACATCTTACATTACTATGGTACATTGTTATAATTAATAAACCAATGTTGATACATTGTCATTAATTAAAGTCCCTCATTTATTTACATTTCCTTAATTGTACCTAGTGTCTTTTTCTGTTTCAGAATTCCATCCAGGATACCACGTTATACCTAGTCATGCATCCTTAGGCTTCCTTAGCTATGACAGTTTCTCTTGTCTTTCCTTGTTTTTGATGACCTTGACAAGTTTGAGGAGTACTAGTTATTTTGTAGAATGACTCTCTTTTAGAATTTGATGTTTTTCATGATTAGACTGGGGTTATGGATTTTTAGAGGAAGATGACAAAGTGTCATTTTCATCATATTAAGAGTATATATGTCAGCATGATTTATCATCCTTGATGTTGACCTTCATACTTTGCTAGGTTTGTCCACTGTGAAGTTAGTTATTCCCCCTGGTGCCCTTGAGGAACTGATTTTTTTTTTTCTTTTTTTTTTTTTTTTTGAGACGGAGTCTCGCTCTGTCACCCAGGCTGGAGTGTAGTGGCGCGATCTCGGCTCACTGCAAGCTACGCTTCCCGGGTTCATGCCATTCTCCTGCCTCAGCCTCCAGAGTAGCTGGGACTACAGGCACCCACCACCATGCATGGCTAATTTTTTTGTATTTTTTAGTAGAGACAGGGTTTCACCATGTTAGCCAGGATGGTCTCCATCTCCTGACCTCGTGATCCGCCCGTCTCGGCCTCCCAAAGTGCTGGGATTACAGGCGTGAGCCACCATGCCGGGCCGAGGAACTGATTTTAAAATTTTGGTTAATCTTAATTTAAGTTTACATAGCCACATGTATGTGGCTAATGGGTGCTGTGTCAACAGTACATTTGTAGATAATGTTCTTCAGTTTTAAGTTTTAGCTAAAACTTTAACATCTGTTTTAATACCTTTAAAGAAGGTAATTTAACATAAAAAATATTAAAGCTTAGTCTTGGAATACATTGCTTTTTTGGGGGGTGCAGTCTATTTACTTTTAGTAAGTTTAGTCTTTTTAAAAAAGAACTTTTCTGAGGTAAAATTCACATACAATAAAATACCTTTATTTTAAGTATACTCATTAAGTGTACATTTTGATGAGTTTTCAGAAATGCACACACTGATGTAACTGTTACTGTAATCAAGAGATGTAACATTTGCATTATCCCCAGAAGTTTCCCCCAGCTGTTTTGTAGTCATTTTTCCTCCTCCACCACTGTTCTGTTTTCTGTGACTTACTGATTAATATTTGCGTCTTCTAGAAATTCATGTAAATGGAAATCATATTTAGGTCTGGCATCTTTTTTTTTTTCCTATTTTAATACTTTTATGTTCAGGGGTACATGTGCAGATTTGTTACATAGGTAAATGTGTGTCATGGGGGTTTGTGGTATAGATTAGTACCCATTAGTTATTTTTCCCGATCCTCTCCCTCCTCCCACTCTCCACCCTCCACCCTCTGAGAGGCCTCAGTGTGTGTGGTTTCCCTGTGTGTCCATGTGTTCTTATTATTTAGCTGCCACTTTTAAGTGAGAACATGCGGTATTTGGTTTTCTGTTCCTGCATTGGTTTGCTAAGGATAATGGTCTTCAGTTCCATCCTTGTTCCTGCAAAGGACATGATCTTTTTCTTTTTTATGGCTGCAGGGTCTGGCATCTTTTGCTTAACATAATTATCCATGATTCATCTGTATTGCTGCATGCAAATAGTTTGTTTTTTAATGCCAAGAATTTTCCAAGGTATGACTTTACAGTATTTGTTCATAACATTATTTATGAACATTTGGATTGTCCTCAGTTTTGGGCTATTAGAAGTAAAGCTGACCTTAATTTCATGGCATAGGTAATGATTCAGAATTGTATTGGGTTGCAGTGTTTATCACAATACTGTAAATTAGAAATTTAAATTCCTGTTAGGAAGGAGAAAAGCCAGCAGTAATTGTAATTACAGATAAGCAGTATCTGTAATTTTTTTGAAGACATGCCATAGAAAGAATAATTCACATAGAAATAATGTTTTGCAAGGTTTCATGTATAGTGTATGGGCCAGGTAGATGTAGACAATTCCTTGGACTTTTGTTGGCTTTCTGGGAAAAAAAAAAAAAAAAGTTCTTTGTTAATTCCTTAGGTAAAATGTTTAGTAATAAAGTGAATATTGAAGCCTAAGTTTGCTTCATGAAGTTTTGTCATCAGTAAATGTGTTAACAGATAATATTTTAAAAGTTACTCAAAAATGTTGGTGTATTTATTAGTGAAGAGATTTAGTATTGCCAGATGAGGTGGATGCTGAAGGAAAAGGCGTTTTCTGCTATAATAGATGGGAGAAGAATTTCCTTTTTTTTTTTTTTTAAACCTTAAAATTCGTCTTAAACCAAATTAAAGTTGAAATGAGTGATAACTTTTATGACATTTATGTTGGGACTGTAAAAGTATTTCAACAGGCCAGGCCTATGCTTTTTGTGATAATTAAAATACATTTTGTTATAAAGTAATTAAAGAATATTGCAAGTTATGAGAGTAAAGGACAAATCATTAATTTCACCTCACTAATATTCCTTTGTCTTGTGTTCTTTTTGCCTTTTTTTGGACATATGTATAACTATACTGTGTGCAGATGTTACTATAGCTGTCTTTTGTTGAGTGAATGTGCCACTTTTACAAGATTGCTTCCAGTCTTTTACTATTATAAGTAATGTGGGTCCCCCTCATGTTTGGACTTTTCATCTTCTTACTTAGCTGTTTTCTGACATTTGAAAAAAAGCATTAGAAGATCTACATTCTTTTACCCTAGTAAATGAGTCTTGCTTCATTTGAATGTAGGCCTCTTTATGGTCTTAGGAGCTGACAGATTTGAAGATTATTTTATCAAGATAATGGTGTTATTTGTTTTGTTTTTTTTTTTTTGAGACAGAGTCTCACTTCTGTCACTCTGGCTGGAGTGCAGTGGCACGATCTCGGCTCACTGCAACTTCCACCTCCCGCGTTCAAGCAATCCTCATGCCTCAGTCATCCCTACTAGCTGGGATTGCAGGCATGTGCCACCACACCTGGCTAATTTCTTTTTGCATTTTTAGTAGTAGAGATGGGGTTTCACCATGTTGGCTCAGCTGGTCTTGAACTCCTGGCCTCATGTGATCTGCCGCCTTGGCCTCCCAAAGTGCTGGGATTACAGGCATGAGCCACTGCGCCTGGCCAGTGTTTTTTTTGTTTTGTTTTGTTTTTTCTTTTCTAATGGCAAAAATTTAAGCAGGGAATGAATTTAATATGTTATTGGAAGACATTCATTTAAAATAGTTTAAATAGCTTTGTTTCATGCTCACTGAAGTTTTTTTTTGATACAGGGTCTCACTTTGTAGCCCAGGCTGGAGTGTAGTGTCACGATCACAGCTCACTGCAGCCTCAACCTCCTGGGCTCAGGTGATCCTCCAACTTCAGCCTCCCCAGTAGCTGGGACCACAGGCTAGCACCACCACACCTAGCTAATTTTTGTTTTTTTTTTTTTTTTTTTGTAGTGATGGGGTTTTGCCATGTTGCCCAGGCTGGTCTCAAACTCCTGGGCTCAAGCAATCCAGCTGCCTCGGCTTCCCAAAGTCCTGGGATTACAGGCGTGAGCCACCATACTTGGCCTTGAAGTATTTGTAATTGCTAAACCATTTATGATTTATTTAACACAACTGGAGCTGGGCATAGTAGCTCATACCTGTAATCCCAGTGCTTTGGGAGGCTGAGGCAAGAGGATGGTTTGAACCCAGGAGTTTGAGGTTACAGTGGGCTATGGGCACAGCCCTGCACTCTAGCCTGGGCAACAGTGTTGAGACACTGTCTCTAAGAAACAATAATAATAATTGATAGGTAAAATATGGTAAATACATGCACAAATGTGAAGTTTATAGTTCAATACATTTTCACATGTATATGTACTTTTGTAGTCACCACTTAGATCATGATAGTGAACTTTTCCAGCACTCCAATTCCCTCTCCTTCCTGTTTAGTAGTCTCCTCTTCCCATGATGAGTACTTTCCTGACATCTGTCACCATTTATTATCTATTTGTCTTAGTCTGATTGTGTTGCTATAAAGGAATACCTGAGACTGGGTGATTTATAAAGAAAAGAGGTTTATTTGGCTCATGGTTCTGTAGGCGGTACAAGAAACATCTGCTTCTGGTGAGGGCTTCAGGCTGCTTACACTCATAGTGGAAAGCAAAGGGGAGCTAGTGTGTGTAGATCTCATGGTGAGGGGAGCAAGAGAGAGAGAGAGGAGGGAGGTGTCAGGCTGTTTTTAACAACTAGCTCTCTTGGGAACAAATCAAGTAAGGACTCACTCATTACTGTGAGAGTGGCACCAAGGCATTCATGAGGGATCTGCCCATAATCCAGACACCTCCCATTAGACCTCACCTCCAGCATCTGTGATCAGATTTCAACATGAGATTTGCAGGGGTCAGATACCCAAACCATAGTACTCTTCTTGAACATCACATAAAAGGAATCATAACAGTATATATTTTTTTCTAGCCAGCTTGTTTTTCTAAACATGATATCTGGGTGATTTCGCAGTATCATTGTGAATATCAGTAATTTTTGTTGTTGTTGTTGTTTGTTTTTTGAGACGAATTCTCACTCTGTTGCCAAGCTGCAGTGCAGTGGCAAGATCTTGGCTCACTGCAGCCTCACTGCAACCTCCACCTCCCAGGTTCAAGCTGTTCTCCTGTCTCAGCCTCCCAAGTAGCTAGGATTACAGGCGCCCACCACCATGCCCAGCTAATTTTTGTAATTTAAGTAGAGACAGGGTTTCACCGTTGTTGGCCAGGCTGGTCTCGAACTCCTGACCTCACACGATCCACTCACCTCAGCCTCCCACAGTGCTGGGATTACAGGCGTGAGCCACCGCGCCTGACTGGTTCTTTTTTTTTAAACTGCTGAGTAATATTTCATTATATGAGTGTACTGCAGATTGATTTGCCCGTTGATGTACATTTACATTGATGGACATAATACCCAAATGTCAGTTTTTGACAATTATAAATAAAGCTACTATGAATCTCTTGTCTTTTGGCAAAAATATAACTTCAGTTTCCTTGGATGTATGTGTAGTAGTTTGTTATGGGATCACAGGGTAGGCATACAGTTTAGATTTAATGGATATTGCCAATCCTTTTTGAAGTAGTTGAACTAATTTGCTCTAATAAAGTTATTAATCTTGTGTTATCTTAATCCAGATCTGGCTAAACTAAAAATCACTGGCTGCTGTGGTGGGGACAGAACTACTGATTCGTTTAGTATATGTGGAGAGTGCTAGAGGAGTTGGTCTTTTTTCTGCTTTTGGAAAAACGTAGGTAGGCAATGGGAATGGGGGCAGATTCAGGTTCCTTGGTATTCATTCTGTGTTAGTTTTGTGGCAGACTATACATAGTACTGGCTGGACTCCATCCCAAATTTTGCCATATTTTTTCTGGGTAAGTTTTGCATAGCTAGGAAATAGAGATTTGTAGTAGCACTTTTTTTTTTTTTTTGAGACGGAGTCTCGCTTTGTTGCCCAGGCTGGAGCACAGTGGCGTGATCTCGGCTCACTGCAAACTCTGCCTTCAAGCAATTCTTCTGCCTCAGCCTCCCGAGTAGATGGGATTACAGGTGAGAGCCACTGTGCCGGCCACATAATTTTTATAACAAAGATCCAGGGGGTTTTCAAAGATGTGTATGTTTTGAGTTCTTAGTGGAATATTGGTTGTAGCTAATCTGTCTTCAAGACTTCTGGAAAGCAGTATTCGGGAACACTGTCAAAGTTAAGTATCAGACACTGTGCTGGAATCTGACTCAGCACCTACTTTGGCTTCTCCTTGCTGATTTTACCCACATGGGACTTACTACGTAGATTTGCCACCTTTTTTGTTGAAAGTGATTTCCTGAGCTCAGAAGTTGCTTGGTTCCTCTAGGCTGTTCCAGGCTGTAAGAAAATGGCAGGCTAAGAGGGAGAGGTCAGAGTCTGTCTTTTCTTTATTGTAAACTCAACAATAAGAAGGACCTAGGTTGATTTCTTTTCTTTCTTCTCCTGTGAAAATGTACTCAGAGGCCCACAAAGTGATAGATGAGGTCCCAAAGAGAAGATGAATAGTTAAAATAAAGAGGAAGTCGTGGAAATTATAGAAAAATATAGGGAGAAAAAGAAAAATAATTATACTAATAATCAGATAAAATAACTTACAACGAGGTCTAAATTTAGCTCAGTTATTTAGAAGTTGACAAAAAGTCTAGCTTATATAATATTCACCGTCAAGTACAAGGATACAATTTATTGAAGAAGGCAGCTTATTGGTATTATTGCATAAGGAATATATTACTTGAAGTCACTTATGTGTAATTTTGAGTAATGGACAAAGTCTGAAAAAGCAGTTATGTAGAAATATTCTCTCAGCTGTTTTTTTTTTTTGTTATAGGTTAAGTTCTAGGGTACATGTGCACAACGTGCAGTTTTGTTGCATAGTTGTGCATGTGCCATGTTGGTTTTCTGCACCCATTAACTTGTCATTTACGTTAGGTATTTCTCCTAATGCTATCCCTCCCCAAGTCCCCCATCCTATGATAGGCCCCAGTGTGTGATGTTCCCCACCCTGTGTCCAAGTGTTCTCATTGTTCAATTCCCACCTGTAAGTGAGAACGTGTGTGGTGTTTGGTTTTCTGTCCTTGTGATAGTTTGCTCAGAATGGTGGTTTCCAGCTTCATCTGTATCCCTGCAAAGGACATGAACTCATCCTTTTTTATGGCTGCATAGTATTCCATGGTGTATATATGCCACATTTTCTTAATCCAGTCTATGATGGACATTTGAGTTGGTTTCAAGTCTTTGCTATTGTGAATAGTGCTACAGTAAACATATGTGTGCATGTGTCTTTATAGTAGCATGATTTATAATCCTTTGGGTATATACCCAGTAATGGGATCGCTGGGTCAAATAGTATTTCTAGTTCTAGATCCTTGAGGAACTGCCACACTGTCTTCCACAATGGTTAAACTAGTTTACACTCCTACCAACAGTGTAGTATATATATATATATATATATATATATATGTAGTATATATATATATATGTAGTATATATATATATATGTATATATATATATATATATACATATATATATATATATATATATATATATATATATACATATATATATATATATATACATATATATATATGTAGTATATATATATATATATAGTATATATATATATACATATATATACATATATATACATATATATATATATATATATATATATATATATATACACATATATATATATATATATATATACATATATATATATGTAGTATATATATATATATATAGTATATATATATATATATATATATATACATATATATATATGTAGTATATATATATATATGTAGTATATATATATATATATTTTTTTGTTTGTTTGTTTGTTTGTTTTTTTGAGATGGAGGCTCACTCTGTTGTCCAGGTTGGAGTGCAATGGCGTGATCTCAGCTTACTGCAACCTCTGCCTCTCAGGTTCAAGCAGTTCTCCTGCCTCAGCCTCCTGAATAGCTGGGATTACAGGCATGAACCACCATGCCTAGCTAATTTTTGTATTTTTAGTAGAGACGGGGTTTTGCCATGTTGGCCAGGCTGGTTTCGAACTGGCCTCAATCGATCTGCCAACCTCAGCCTCCCAAAGTGCTGGGATTACAGGCATGAGCCACCGTGCCCTGCCTCTCTCAGCTGTTTTTAAGTCAAGTCTGTAAAATATGTGATAGACCTACTTGTTTGAAGTCCTTATCCCTAGAGTTGGAATAGCCAAAGAGAGAAAAGGCCAGAGAAGGGAGGGAAGAACCCGATCATCTTCTCTGTCAGAGTTGCTTTCAGCATGAGAAAGATATGCTAATAGGGTGTTCTCAGAACTAACAATATTTTGCCCACATTCCTTCAGAGGCACTGTCTTTTTCTGACTCCTTCCTCAAAGGTTTGAGTGCCCCTGTCTTTCAGAGATGTGAGGACAAGTTCTCTCAGAATTCCTGAGACCTGCCAATTCCACTATGCCATGCATTCCTGTCATCTGTCATTGTCCAGAATGAAAGTCCATCTGATCTTCATACCACTCAGAGTTTCTTCTTCCCTTGACCAAATCTCTTGTTTAATTCCTAAGACTTTCCTCTTGAATTCTCTGAAATGTTATTTTTGTGTTAAACCTCTCCCTCGTGTTCATAAGATGTTTTTTGGCTTTCTTGTGGTAACTTAAGCCCATCTGCCCTGGTAATCTTACCTTCCTTTCAGCCCTCTGAGGTTAACAGTAGATTTTCTTGCACTGTGGTATGTCAGGATGCAGAATCAGAGTCTTCATCCTTCTCCATTCACAGGCTCATTCTATTCCTTTATTAGGGTGGCTCTTCTGCCTAGCTTGCTGTTGTTCCTTTATGCAGTTCTCTAATATCCTTTCACACATTTTCTAGTTTAGGTGATAGATCATACACGGTCAGGTTAGCCATTTTTTCTCTATCTTTATGCAAAACTCTCTTTCCTCTGAAGTTCATGCTGTCTGACAATGCATCTCTCTTCCCTTCCTTATTATCAGAAAAGGACCCTGTGGTCTTACCCTTTGATTCATTGTTTTTTCTATTTTTGTCTCTGCCATTATCCTGAGGTCACTTTAGAGTCTATGTAGCTGATACATCCGGTCCTCCCATGTTCCTGGTTTCTTGTCTTTTACTTTCATCTCTAGTTCTACTAGTGCTTTCATTTTTATTTCTACTATACTTGCTTTTTGGCATTACCAACATCTTAAATTTGTCAACTCTCTTCTGTTTTTACACCCTTCCCCATAGTGTCTAAATCACACTTCTGCCAGCACCCTCTACTTTGCCTTCTTATTCTTCCCTTTACCTTGCTGACAGAACCCTAACCCTGGTTTCCTGTGGGCTCTCTGCCCCATACTCAGGCTGCTAAGTTGGAGAAAGAAGCCCACAACCACCTTGCAGATTAGCTTCCCTCTTGTATTAGCCCATTTTCATATTGCTGTAATGAACTGCCTGAGACTGGGTAATTTATGAAAGAAAGAGGTTTAATTGACTCACAGTTTTTCATGGCTGGGGAGGCCGCAGGAAAGTTACAGTCATGGCAGAAGGAGAAGGGGAAGCAAGGCACCTTCTACACAAGGCAGCAGGAGAGAGAAGTGCCAACCGAAGCGGGAAGAGCCCCTTATAAAACCATCAGATCTGATGAGAACAGCATGGGGGAAACCGCCCCCATGATTCACTTACCTCCCCCTGGTCTCTCCCTTGACACGTGGGGTTTACAGGGATTACAATTCAAGATGAGATTTGAGTGGGGACACAAACCCTAACCATATCACTTCTCTATCTTTATTGGGTCTTTAGAGATACTGTAGCTAAGTGCAACAAGGTGTCCTGAATTGGAGACTGGCACAGAACAAGGGTGTTGTTGGAAAAACTGATGAAATCTGAATAAACTCTGAAGTATAGGTAATAGTGATGTACCAATGTTGGTTTCTTAGTTTTGACAAAGTATTGTGTAATGTAAGTTGTTAACATTAGGGGAAACTGACGGTACTTTCTGTATTATCTTTGTAGCTTTTTAAACTATAATTATTTCTCAAGTTTATTTAAAAAAAACAAACAAACTCTAGCATAGAACACAGCAGCTATCAATTTCTTTAGTTTCCTTAAACCCTACCTTATCATCTTCTCTGTCATTTGCCTACTTTTCTGAGAAGATTGAAGCCATCAGTTTGATGAATTCCCCTCAGTTTCCTTTATTTTTGTTTTTTTGTTGGTTTGTTTATTTTAAAATTATTTTTTGTGTAAGTTTTGTAGAGACAGGATCTTGCTATGTTTCCCAGCCTGGTCACAAACTCCTGGGCTCAAGCAATCTGCCTACCTCAGCCCCAGTGCTGGGATTCCTGGCATGGGCATTCGCTTGGCCTCAATTTCCTTTTAAATTCCCCTACCCCCTTCAATAAAACTCTACGTAACCTTGGAAGCATTCTAAGTCATTTGGATCTACTTTCCTCTGGTTACAAGTAGATAGGAGTAGTTTTTGTTTCTGTTTGTTCTGTGAAACCCTAATACTTCCTGCCTTCTCAGAGATTTCATTTACATAATATTTTTATTGAATTGTTAAAATTCACCTTTTGACTCTGCTAGTAACTTTCCATTGGGGATATATCTAAAACAAAAAAATGGAAATTTTCTTTCCATTCTTTCTCTTCTCTCTTCCACAGCTAAGATTCTTTTTTTTTTTTTTTGAGACAGAGTCTCGCTCTGTCACCCAGGCTGGAGTGCAGTGGCACGATCTCGGCTCACTGCAACCCCACCCCCTGGGTTCAAGCGATTCTTCTGCCTCAGCCTCCCGAGTAGTTGGGAGTATAGGCGCACGCCACCATGCCCAGCTAATTTTTGTGTTTTTAGTAGAGACGGGGGTTTCAACATATTGGCCAGGCTGGTCTTGAACTCCTGACCTCGTGATCCACCTGCTTCGGCCTCCAAAGTGCTGGGATTACAGGTGTGAGCCACTGTGCCCAGCCTTTTTTTTTTTTTTTTTTTTTTTGAGATGGAGTTTCGCTCTTGTTGCCCAGGCTGGAGTGCAGTAGCATGATCTCGGCTCACCGCAACCTCCGCCTCCCGGGTTCAAGTGATTCTCCTGTCTCAGCCTCCTGAGTAGCTGGAGGCTTTTGCAGGCTTTTGCCACCACGCCTGGCTAATTTTTTGTATTTTCAGTAGAGATGGGGTTTCTCCATGTTAGGCTGGTCTCGAATTCCCGACCTCAGATGATACGCCTGCCTCGGCCTCCGAAAGTGCTGGGATTACGGGTATGAGCCACTGCGCCCAGCCTTCCACAGCTAAGATTCTTATTTTTGAGATGGAATCTTGCTCTGTCACCCAGGCTGGAGTGCAGTGGTGTGATCTCAGCTCACAGCAACCTCTGCCTTCCGGGTTCAAGTGATTCTCCTGCCTCAGCCTTCTGAGTAGCTGAGATTAACAGGCGCCCGCTGCCACGCCTGGCTAATTTTTTTTTTTTTTTTTTTTGTATTTTTAGTAGAGACGGGGTTTCACCATGTTGGCCAGGCTGGTCTCGAACACCTGACCTCAAGTGATCCACCCATCTTGGCCTCCTAACGTGCTGGGATTACAGGCATGAGCCACTGTGCTGGCCTCACGTGTAAGATTCCTGAAAGAGTTGACTGCATTTGTGGTCTTCCCTTCTCACCTCCCAGTCATGCCTCACTCCATTGAAATCTGGCTTTGTCCCCACGGCACTCCTAACTGCATTCTTCAGATCATCAATAAGTTAGTTTTCGAAGCCAATGAAGAATTTTCAGTCTTTCTCTTTTTTGGCTTAAATATCTGAAACATTTTTTTTTTCCTTTTAGAGACTGTCTCGTTCTGTCACCCAGGCTAGAGTGCAGTGGTGCTATCATAACTCACTGGAGCCCTGATCTAGGCTCAAACCATCCTCCCACCTCAGCCTCCCAAGTAGCTGGGACTAAGGCAAGTACCACCATACCTGGCTAATTAAAATTTTATTTTTTTGTAGAGATGAGCTCTCACTATGTTGCGTAGGCTGATCGCAAACTTCTGACCTCGAGTAATCCTCCTGCCTCAGTCTCCTAAAGCTTTGGGATTACAGGCGTGAGCCACGGCACCTGGCCTAATATTTGAAACTTTCAAATACTTCCCTTAAAAAAAATGTACCACTACCATCTTTGTTGTATGCACAAATTAGAAACTTAATAGGAAAAGAGAATTATCCATAATCCTACCACTTAGAAGTATTAACATTTTGGGGCATATCTATATATATCCAGTGTATTTTAAATATAATCATATTCTCTGTATTCTGTAACTTGTCTTGAACACTTAATATGTTGTTGGTAACCTTTCATGTCGGTGAAGTTTAGTTACTCATCATCTTACTCTTCCCTACTAGATTGAATTCATTCTCCTCCAGGTAACTATCCTCAGTCATCTTTCTAAAGTACAAATTTTGTCCTGGAAACTTTCCTGCCCAAGTCTTTTCATAACCTTTCATTTCCCTTGGAATATGAAATGCAAAGACTTTTGTGATGTAGCCACTGCTTTACCAATCTTCACATTAGTTTTTTAGCCTGTTGAACAAATTGATTATCTTCCAAAAGAACCTAGGTCTTTCTTCTTTACCCTTTCCTGCACCTCCCCCTGTCCCCCTTTATCCTTAAAGACTGCCTCATTCTTAGTATCTGGTTTTTGGAGTCCTTATAATACAGGTTTGACCTTGTGTGAGCTGCTTAACTTTTCTCTGTGCCTCATTTCCTCATCTACAAAATTGGGCCAAAGAATCTATGTCAAATTAAGCGAATACATATGAAGCACTTTGAACTCTTAGTAAGCACATAGTTAGCTCTCAATAAATGCTAGCAAATATTATAATTCAACAGATCTTCAGTGTTATGCTTCTCATTTTAGGATAATCTTCCCAGTATTCCCAGAGCTTACTTTGCATAGTTCATTGTAGTCCTTATCACATGGTACTCATTGTTTTTTTATTAGACTGGCGCCTTGAGGGCAGGAGTTATCGTATTCCTTGTTCATAATGCATCCAAGTAATCTGGTTAGGGGTTACCAGATAATATTAGCAGTATCCATTAGATTTTTATGTTGGATCAAAGGAAATATTTCATGGGATTTTGTTTAGAAAATCTACCCTTATTTATATATTTCTGTATATGAAGTGTGTTATTCTGTAGAAGAGGTTGGGGCTACTTGTAAAAGTTTGGAGACTGGGAGAGCTCAGGACATGGATCCTTTGGCCAGCCCTTCAGGTGGCCAGTAGTAGTAATGGCTTTTTAACTTTTTGCAGTTTGTAGTTTAAAAGGTAAGCAAGATGAGGCTGGGCGCCGTGGCCCACACCTGTAATCCGCCTGTAATCCACCACTTTGGGAAGCCAAGGCGGGTGGATCACTTGAGGTCAGGAGTTTGAGACCGGCCTGGCCAATATGGCAAAACCCTGCCTCTACTAAAAATACAAAAATTATCTGGGTGTGGTGTTCGGCGCCTGTAATCCCAGCTACTGGGGAGACTGAGGCAGAAGACTCGCTTGAACCTGGGAGGTGGAGGTTGCAGTGAGCCACTATCGCACCACTGCACTCCAGCCCCAGTGACACAGCAAGGCTCTGTCTCAAAAAAAAAAAAAAAAAAAAAAAAAAAAAAAAATCATATGGGAGCACACCCTTCTCCCCACCCCCAAATACCCTTTGTTAAAAATTTTAAAAAGAGCAAAGTAAATAAGCCACAGTGGTGCATGCCTATAGTTTCAGCCACTGGGGAGGCTGAGGTGGGAGGATTGCTTGAGCCGAGGAGTTCAAGTCCAGCCTGGGTAACAGTGAGACCCTGTCTCAAAAACATAAAAGTTAAAAAATAAATAAAAGAGTTTTTTTTTTTTTTTTTTAAATAGGTCCTATAGCTTTTGAGGATTTGAGATTTCTACGAGGTTAAAATTTATTTTAAAATATACGTGACAAGATTTCGAAAGTACAAAAAGATAACTCAGTGGAAGATAGATCTTGCCTGCTCCATACCTCTAGTTCTTCTTTCTAGAGGACTATCACTTAGGTGAACTTCAATTTTCTATAAAGAAATCATATTATACACTAAGCAACTGTGATTTTAGAAGTCTGTCTAGTAGAGATAAAAGCATAAATATATGAATAAAAGGTTGTTTATTGCAGCATTGTTCATAAAGGCAAAAAAGTAAAAGTCATCCATTTCTGTGGAATGTTACACAGCTTGCTTTTTTTTTTTTTTTTTTTGGGGCGCAGAGTCTTGCTCTGTTGCCCAGGCTGGAGTACAGTGGCATGATGTCAGCTCACTGTAGCCTCTGCCTCCAGGGATCAAATGATTCTCATGCCTCAGCCTCCTGAGTAACTGGGATTATAGGCGTGCACCACCACACCCAGCTAATTTTTTGTATTTTTAGTAGAGACAGGGTTTCACTATATTGGCCAGGCTGGTCTTGAACTCCTGGCCTCAACTCGATTCACCTTCCTTGGCCTCCCAAAGTTCTGGGATTACAACATGAGCCACTGTGCCCGGCCCATCATACAGCTTTTAAAAACTGCAACTTAACTCTATATCTGTTCATTAGAACTTTGTCCTTGCAAAATATATATTGAGAGAATTGCCTGTCTCAGAATAAGGTATATAGTATGATTCTTGCTTTATAATAGCAAATAGCTAATCCCCTTTCCCCACCACATATATGTGAACATGTTTGTCTGAATGTGAAGTATGGAGGGATACACACTAGGCTGTTGACATGTTTACCTCAGGAAATGGGAATAGCAGGGAGGCAAGAGTAATTATGAACTTGGAGGTTAATATGGGTCTATTTTAGTTACAGAGAATGTGGTGAGAATAGTACCTCAGGGGGAGAAAACTAGAGTCAGTGAATTTGAGTTTAGTGAAGGGTTTGGGCTAGAGATCTCTACCTCTGTGGTCTTTCTCTTTCTTCCTGTATCAGCCTGTACAGTGATTGCTGAGGCTTTGTTCCTGTTCTTTCTTGAGATTTCTGCTTTGGGGTAGCCTTATTCAATTTTTGATTGTAACTCTATGGATTCACTTCCATTAAATCTGTCTTTCTATTCTGACTACTCTTCAACTCTAGGTCTTTTGGATACTTCCTCAGTCAAGCACCTTGCACTTACTTTGTTCAAAACCATCCTCGTTATCTGTCTCCCCAAATTCGTTTTTCTGTTTTCTGCTTCCTTTTAAGCTTTATAATACACATTTGAAAAATACCCGCAACATTGAGTCCTATAGATTCCATTCCATTTCTGTATCCTGTGTTTTAGATTTTCCCTTCCAGAGGGAGCAGTGCTTTTACTACTTTGGGAACTATTTTATGGAGTAGGTGTTTGAATAGATCCTTGGTTTTGTATGAGCCATTCTAAGGGAGGGAGGTCAGGCTTCTGGGGGAAGGGTATGTCATAGCACAACTAAAGAGGAAGGAAAATGCAGTGGATGGTAGAAAGTTCTCATTTGGCTTTCAGTTGGGAGGTGAAACAATAGGAGATTGAGTTGGGGAGGGAGGCATGGGTTGTCGGGTTGTCAGATTGACGATACATAGTAGGTTCGATTGGACTTTTTTAGAGGAGTGTAGGCCATGATCAGAAAGGTGCCTTAGGAAAATTGATCTTGAGGCCCAGTCAGGGAAGCAAATAAGAACTTTTGTTAGAATAATCCAGACATGCATTAATAGAGTTTGGACTATAATGAAAGAGGAATCTTGAAGAAGTAGGCTAAATTTGAGACAAAATTACTGGATATAAGGGATGGAGTAGAGAGAGTTTCAGATGATCTAGGCTTTTGAGACTGGCTGACCAGTAAACTGAAAACAGTAGTGCCTTGATGATATGATCAGTCAGTGATCCCATGCCACATTGGTCATGGGAGAAAAAAATCAAATTTGTAATTAATTGCAGGGGTGGGATCATCTCTCCCAGCTAGTGGCTGGTTACAAATTTGTGGGCAGATATTTTAATTGCTGTTGTTAAAATGACACCCCTACTCTCTGCATGCCCTCTTTGCCATTCCGTAATTTAGAGGGAAATAAAGATGGGCAAAGAAATATCAGGATAGTGCTGGTAGTGGAGGAAAAGGGAGGTCATAGTTTCAACAAAAAACAGTCTACAGAGTCAGGATAGCATGATGGAGCGGAGTGTCCAGAGTCTGGTTCAAATCCTGAATTGCTTTATAAACTCAGAGCCCTTTCCTTTTCCTTTTCCTTTTCTCTTTCCTTTTCCCTTTCCCTTCTCTTTTTCTTTTCATTTTCCTTACTGGGTCTGGGTCTGTTGCCCAGGCTGGAGGGCAGTGGTGTGAACAAGGCTCACTGCAGTCTCGACCTCCTGGGCTCAAGCAGTCCTCCCACCTCAGCCTCCCAAGTAGCTTGGACTGCAGGAGCATACCACCACGCGCGACTAACTTTTGTATTTTGTGTAGAGATGAGGTTTTTGTCATGTTGTCCAGACTGTTCTTGAACTTCTGAGCTCAAGTGATCTGCATGCCTCAGCTTCCCAAAGTGCTGAGATTACAGGTGTGAGGCACTGCATCCAGCCTCCAGAGCTGTTTTCTAAAGGTTACAAGTCTTCTAGGCGTTTGAGCTGAAAACATTTGGATAGTTGGGGTTTAAATGTTGCCCTAAGCTGCTTTGAATCATAAAGAAGAATGAGCAGAACACTGTTCTGAGTAATGCAGGTCTCTTTATTTGATAATTAAATAACTTGGTTTATTACTTTTAGGTTTTTTTTTTAATTAACCTCTCAAGCTTTTATTTAAATGCCATGACCCAGGATGGATTTTAGATTTTGTTGAAAGCAGCCACATCCATGGACTGCACATAGTCCTCAAAAGTAGTGATCTGCTTCTCCAGCATATCTGTTCCAACTTTATCATCTTCAACTTCACAACGTATTTGAAGTTTCTTAATTCTGTATCCCACTTGAACTAGTTTAGATGAGCCCCAGACTAAGCCATCTGCTTGAATGCCTCTGATGCACTCCTCTAATTTTGCCATATCTGTCTTATCATCCCAAGGTTTCACATCTAGTAAGATGGAAGACTTGGCAACGAGTGCAGGTTTTTTGGCTTTCTTCGATTCATATTGTGGAAGGTGTTCTTCCCTTAGCCTCTTCGTTTCTTCACTTTTCTCCTCCCATCAGCTCCAAAGAGATCAGTGTCATCATCATCTTTACTATCTTTAGCTCCTCTTCCTATAGTGTCTTCCATATCCACAGGACCATACTTGACCAAAGCTTTCTTCACTCCTGGAAGGCTGGCCTTTTCTTTTTCGTAAGACTTGATGTGATTATACCAACGAAGGGCATAACACAAGTCAGCAGGCGGTGGGCCGGACGCTGCTTCAAATACTGCCACATCTGCTTGTGATGGCACATACCCCTCGATGTAGCTCTTGTCCGCCAGGTAATTGTTGAGCACCTGGAGGCCGGCAGGGCTTTTCAGGTCTCTGAAATCCATGGCATCAGCTGTACCTGAGAGCTGAGGAGCAGCAGAAAGAGCTCAAGTTGTGGGCACCCTGTGCTGAAAGAGGAAAAAAGTATTCTTAGGTTTTTAAGAGTTCTTCAGAAATCTTTACTTTAGGGGCCGGGTGCGGTGGCTCACGCCTGTAGTCCCAGCACTTTGGGAGGCCGAGGCAGGTGGATCATTTAAGGTTGGGAGTTCAAGACCAGCCTGGCCAACATGGTGAAACCCCGTCTCTACTAAAAATACAAAATTAGCTGGGTGTGGTGGTGCATGCATGTAATCCCAGCCACTCAGGAGGCTGAGGCAGGACAATCACTTGAACCTGGGAGACGAAGGTTGCAGTGAGCCAAGATCATGCCACTGCACTCCAGCCTGGGCAATAGAGCGAGACTCAGTCTTTAAAAAAAAAAAAAGAAATCTTTACATTAGGAAATAATTTTCTTACAGAAACCATGTTGTAAATGGTAGTTGGGTTCCCAGCTCAAGACATTAAAAAATCTTCTGAACTCTTAATGGTTGTACATTGTAGTAGTTTTGTAGTACTCAAAGATTTATAGGTGCAATGATAAAGTGGACCCAAACAGAATTTCCTTGCTTGTTGTTGTTCCTTAGATGCTGCTTGAATCTGGGGCTTCGTTTATATTTCAAGACTGCTGCCTGTAGGAGCTCCATCTGTATCATTTGTGTTAATAGTGACCCTGGAGTTTTGTACTTCCAGAACCTATGTGAGCATATGTGATGGCCTTGTAGTAAGTTAAAGGGGAAAAAATTAAATCACTAACAATGAATTTAGTATTTTCACAAATAGCAAATACTTTGAATTTAGTTGAGATTTACCTGCTTTATAAATTCAGTCTGATTTAAATCCTGACTTGCTTTATAAATGCAGAGCCATTATTCAGTGCTCTAAAATCCTCTACGGGTTTGAGTTTAAAACATTTGGCTAGATGGGGCTTAAAATGGTGGTAAAACCGCTCCTTCAGGATGTTTAGTATTAAAGAAAAACCTTACAATTGATGTGGTCTCTACAGCTCTAGTTGATGTAGTCTCTTCATCTCTGTTTGTCATCCAAGTAGGTCCACATACTTTTAGAAAACACACTGAATTGATTTATGTTACAAAAAGTCATAAGACTGTTGTGTAAGCAGTGGTGCCTGTTTTAGTTTAACAGTGGGCACCTTTCCTGGGGTCTGATCATTGCTACCTTGACAAGTCATTCATTTGGAATGTACCATAATTTTAATTGAATCTAACATGTGTCAACTATAAGATTAATCATTTTGTGCATTACTGAGAAAGAAAGGAATACTGCCAAGAAGACTCCGGCACATCTGGCACAGGCTTTTCTTGTTAGAATTATTTTATATTTTTTAAAAAAGCTCTGTTAAACTTATTTAGCAAATAAGAATGGATTTTTATTAAATAGTGTATCCTTCTATTGCATGTATGAAAATGAAAATAGAAGTAAAATGAATTTGTTAAGATAGTCCTAAGATTTCTGGGTATTTAGAGTCTGACTTTTCTAAATCACTTTTCAACTTGGCATCATAGAAGTCTCCTGCTTTCTTCCTCCCTCTCCCCACCAGTCATTCAAAGTATTGGTGATGCAGTAGTTAAGGGAATGCTCTATTACTCTGTCATCAATTTAAAATTTAGTCGTTTGATGCTCGTGAAGATTTTAAGAGCAATATAAGCTATTTAATTTTTAATCCCTTTTAGTACTTCAGGGCTGCTGCATGTGGTCATATGGGTTGTGCAGTGTCATCAGTATCGGTAGCAAACCATAACAGACTCCATTGGCTTGTGTGTTTTTTCCCCCCTTTCTTTCTGAGGTCCTGTAAATCACTTGGAATCATTCTTTGAATGATGAATAGTTACTTCACTAATACTCCATGGCTGTATTTGCTTCTTTTCTGTTATACAATACATTTAGTTTTGATACAGAATCATATTATTTTGAAGACATTTAAAACAGCAGTTTAAAAAATTGGCCCTTGTTCAGACAGCTGTAACACAACTCGCACCCAGCCAGTAGCAGTTGTAACTTGGCATCAGTTTTAAGATGCATTCTAATTTCAGAGAAATTAAAATGTTAAAAATAGTGTTTTCTTTTTTATTTTACTTTAAAAAATTTTTTTTTTTTTTTTTAATTGAGACAAGGTCTTGCTCTGTTGCCCAGGCTGGAGTGCAGTGGTGCAATCACGACTCATTGTAGTCTCAAGCTCCACAGCATAAGTGATCCTCCCACCTCAGCTGGGACTACAGGCTCGCACCATCATGCCCAGCTAATTTTTGTATATTTTTGTGGAGACAGGGTTTTGCCATGTTGCCCAGGCTGGTCTCGAACTTCCGGGCTCAAGCGATCCACCCACCTTGGCCTCCCAAAGTGCTGGGATTACAGGTATGAGCCACCATGCCCGGCAGTTATGTTTTCTTTGAATCACTGGTTGTTTTAAGAGATGAGGAGGGGCGGGGCGCAGTGGCTCACGCCTGTAATCCCAGCACTTCGGGAGACCAAGGCAGGCTGATCACGAGGTCAGGAGATCAAGACCATCCTGGCTAACATGGTGAAACCTTGTCTCTACTAAAAATACAAAAATATTAGCCGGGTGTGGTGGCACGTGCCTGTAGTCCCAGCTACTCGGGAGGCTGAGGCAGGAGAATGGTGTGAACCTGGGAGGCGGAGCTTACAGTGAGCCGTGATCGTGCCACTGTACTCCAGCCTGGGCGACAGAGCGAGACTCTGTCTCAAAAAAAAAAAAAAAAAAAAGTGATGAGGAGGGGACTAAGTTTACCTCAGTTTTAGTCTGGTTTGCACCTTTTGTGTGGTGGGGGAGCAGGGAGTCAGGGTCAAGTAAGAACAGGATAATCTCCCTTGGAGTCTGCTTGGTTGACATAGGGCTGGAAGTACCTTTCAGAAGGAAGGCAGATAAATGAATAGGTGATTATGAAGGTTAACACACTTTTACTTTGCTGTTTCTAAGCTTTAGACATATTTGTAGTTTATTATTTTTTAGATCATTTAAACAGAGGCAACAGGGTGATAAAGGGAGAGAATCCTTAACTTGGTCCCCAGTGCCGTGTGTGATGTATCTTAGAGATATTTTACAGTATACAGTTGTCCCTCAGTATCCGTGGGGATTCATTCTAGGATGTCCTTCAGATGTTAAAATCCTTGGATGCTCAAGTCCCTAATGTAAAATGGCATAGTGTTTGCGTATAACCTATGTACATACTTCTATATACTTTAACACCTCTAGATTACTTATAATGCTTAATACAACATAAATGCTGTGTAAATAGTTGTTCTGCTGTATTGTTTAGGGAACAATGACAAGGAAAAGAAGTGTCTATACATGTTGGTACAGACGCAATTAAAAAATTTTTTTCCATCCGAGGTTGGTTGAATCCATGGACCAGAACCCATGGATATGGAGGGCCAGTTATATTTACAGTTTTTATAGTATTTTCCATTTTTTAAAGCTCTCATATCTTAAGATTACTTTTGAAATGTCACTTGTGAAATTCATTAGTTTATTATTTTGACTTGACAATCTGAAGCAACTTTTAAAAAATTTATATTTTATTTATTTATTTAAAAACTTTTTTTTTTTTTTAAAAGAGATGGAGTCTCACTATGTTGCCCAATCCAGTCTTGAACTCCTGGGCCCAAGCCGTCTGCCTGGCTTGGCCTCCCAAATTATAAATTTATTTTTATTTATTTATTTTGTAGAGACAGGGTCTCACTCCATCGTCTAGGCTGGAGTGCAGTGGCAGGACCACAACTCACTGCAGCCCCAAACTCCTGGGCTCAAGTGATCCCTCCACCTCACCCTCCCAGGCAGCTAAGACTACAGGCATGTACCACCATGCCCAGTTGATCTTTAACATTTTTTTTTTTTAGAGACCATGTCTCCAACTCCTGGGCTCCAACGATTCTCCCATCTCGGCCTCCCAAAGCGCTGGAATTACAGGTATGAGCCACCTTGCCTGGTGGTTCCTGGCCTGATCCAAGATAATTTTTAAAAGAAGCAGTAGGCTCGAGAGGCTGAGACAGGAAGATCACTTGAGGTCAGGCCAGGAGTTCGAGACCAGCTTGAGCAACATAGTGATACACACTGTCTGTTAAAAAAAATCACTAGGGTGTAAAGTGCTAATAAGCAGAAGGTGAGGAGAGTTGTGGCAGAAGCTATGTGATAGGTAAGGAGGGTCCTTATTTTAATAATCTTTGATGTACCTCATGGTGATAGGGGAGTCATTACTAGGAAGTAATAGGAACTAAAATGTAAATCTATTACCTTTCGTTCACTCCCCATTGTTCCAGGGATAAAGGGAGAAAATCCTTAACTTAGTCTCCAATGCCCTGTGTGGTCTGTTCCTACCTCTCTCACTAGCTTCATCTTAAACTGTGCCTCCTTACCTCAGATTAACATAGAAAGGTGGGGAGTCAGAATATAAGGGTTGATTTATTCATTTCACTTTGCCTGCTATATTATTGTTTTAAGTAGGAATTTCAAAATCTCATTTTTGTGACTCGAGAGGAGCATAAATAAAACACTCTCTAACTGTACTTTCTGGCCTGGAATTCCACATTTAATCTCAGCTAATCGTATGGAGATATTTTTCTCGTTAACAGGTTTCTTCACATATAAAAATCTATTTTAAAAATACGGAAAAGAATGGCAGCGGAAACGCAGACGCTGAACTTTGGGCCTGAATGGTGAGTTTTCAAAATCTCATCTTCTTTGATATTGGATGACTAATACAGTAGTAAAGTATTTGACAGGTGCTAGGTGGTTTATAAATGTGCATGTTTTTGAAACTTTTGCTTTATGTGCCTCGCTGAAAACAATGTGTTAGTTCAGGAATAAATTATATTTGGTAAATGAGTGTATTCTATACTTAATTAAAATTTTTTTTCTTTGTCTGGTTATATATGTAATGATGGCGGGAGTCCCACCCGCCCTAGAAAATTATTTTCTTTTTATTTGAGTCGTTGTCTAGGTGCACATACAATTTTATGTAAGTATAATTATAACATTTTTATGTCTGTATGTTTTCTGCTACATTGTTTTATCATTGCTATTCATAGATTCCTTTGAGAAATAGTTTTCATTGAAGTATTATTTGAAAGATGGGCTAGGCAGGTAGTTCAGTATTATACTGGCTGTTAACAGTAGCCTATCTAGGATTCAGTTAGCATTGGACATAATAACGATTAATTGACCTTTGAGTCTCTTACAGATGTGTTTGGACCCCGAATATGGAATTCTCATGGAATTTTGAGATCCATCACATTGTAGTGTGGCTTCCCCCCCTCCCCTCCTTCCTTTTTCCCCAAAGTTGGTGATTGAAGATCCTCTCTTCAGTGGCATCAATAATAATAATTACTTTTTCTATTCAAACCTCGGGCAACCCCTTTGGTAATATCAGAAGCAGTCTCTAAAATAGATAAATTGGATTTGTGTCTTAAACTCTTGGTTGTTCAGGTGGGAGTGGTTCAATAAATGATGCAGACTTCCTGTAGTAACTCTATTTGAGGAGTCTTATTAACTTATCCTATTAGAAATATTTCTTTTTATTAATATATGTAATCTCGAAGTTTTCTTAACCTTTATAGCCAGCATTTGGAGACTGAGGAGAAATCACTATTTGAAGTTCTAAGAACTGATGGAACTCCTGTATTTTGAGAGTTTATTTAGAACATGTTAACCTAAGTAATGCTGTACTTGTTTTAGTTATTCCTTTATATTTTTAAAATGATTTTCTTATTATCAAATTAATATGTTCCTAAAAAAATTAGAAATAACTAGTAAGCCAGAAATAATTTCAACATCCATGGTACACACTGTAAATACCTTGGTGTATCTTTCCAGGTGGTTTTATGTATGCTTATTTGTGTATATATACATTTATTTTTTACAAAAATGGGATCATACTGTACCTTCAGTTTTGTAGCCTGCTTAAAGAAATAACCAAATCAGAAACATCTTTTTTTAATCAATAAATATTTTCTGTTGTATTAAACGGTTGCATTGTATGGATGTACCATCATTTATTCAACTAGTCTTCTAGATGTGACATATAGAAGCTGTTCTTGATTTTTCATTATAAAAATATTTTTAATGAACATTCTTATAGTTAAAATCTTTATTTCTATCTTAATTCCTTTTATCAGGTGGATTTAAATTCATATAAGTTACTTTCTTAGCCATTTTGTGTGCAACTCATCCGCCTTTATCTAGAATTTGTAACTGCTTCTCTTTTATATTTACATACCCTCATGTCTGTTTCTTTATAAAAACATGGTTTAAATTGTCAGCTAATTTAAGGAAGTTGTTTTTTTCAGCATCCTGCTGTTTATAGGTAACAGAAAGGGAACACCAGGAATTTAGACACAACAACAGAGAAAAGAAAAACTGATGATATTTTAGAATCAATACACATTTAGCTTGATGCCTAATATTATGGGTTGGCAAACTATGGCCTGTGGGACTGTAAAGTTTTTGTAAGTAAAGTTTCATTGAAAGACAGAGACGTCCATTTGCTTCCATATTTTCTGACTGCTTTCATGCTACAGTGGCAGGGTTGACAGAGGCCATTTGGTTCACAGAGCCTAAACATTAATTCTCTGGCCCTTTACAGAGACAGTTTGCTGGCCCTTGCCCTACACCACGAGTTCTCAAGGTCGTCTCAGTGTAGTATTGAGCATCTTTCAATAGCATCTTACACATCCTCCTTTTTATTGATACTCTGAAGTTTTGTTTGATGGTATTTCACTTGATTGGCTCAGTGTTTTGTACAAAATTTGAATTGAGGTGGCCTTAAACAGAGGGCAATCACCATTTCCATCCTTAAACAGTAGCCTCACCTAATTGTACATCTGTACAATTGCAGACATTAGAGCTTAGGAGCATTCCCTTAGTCATCTGAAATGCTGATGCACTGAGGAATGCAGGTGTAAGTAGGCATAGTGCCCTATTTGTATCATCTGTCAAAATTCCTTCTGGCAAAGGGAATATATGAGGCCCTTAAGTAACCCAAGTAATCCTGAGCTGGAAAGTTGCAGTAGGAGTAGAGAGTACTACCTTATTTTTCTTCACGTATGACGTCCTTTGTGAAACTTGAGGTAAAGAGCTGTGCCCAGGGTACTTGAGAATCAGGATGTAGATTGTTAACATCGAACCAGTGTGCAATTAACTCTAAATGAGACAGAAGCACTAAGTGATACGGTGTTTATTAAGGTCATCATTTTTGTGAATAATGTAAAACATAATGTTCAATAAGGGATACTTAAAAATGAAGCAATTTATTTGTATCTGGGGGCAGTTGTGAAGATGGGAGAAAATTGAAAATTTTGGTAGGAACAGACCATGAGTGGCTGTAAGCTTTAACTTTTTTTTTTTTTTTTTTTTTTGAGATGGAGTCAGCCTTGCTCTGTCGCCCAGGCTGGAGTGCAGTGGCACGATCTCAGCTCACTGCAACCTCTGCCTCCAGGGTTCAAGTGATTCTTCTCCCTTAACCTCCTGAGTAGCTGAGATTACAGGCACCCACCACCATGCCCAGCTGATTTTTATAATTTTAGTAGAGACGGGGTTTCACCATGTTGGCCAGGCTGGTCTCGAACTCCTGACCTCAGGTGATCCGTCTACCTTGTCCTCCCAAAGTGCTGGGAGTACAAGCATGAGCCACTGTGCCCGACCAAGGCTTGAACTTTTTAAGGTCTATAGAATCATTAGGTCTTAGATTATTTTTCTACTTAGAATAAAGAAGTATATTGCATTATCATCAGAGCAGTTTAAAAGGGTATGATACATTCAATGCCAAGTATATCCTGTCTAGATATAAAGCAGTAGTGTCTTTCTTTAAGCCTTTCCTCAAATGCTGCCACCTTAGACCTTTCCTGACAATCTATATAACCCTCCACCCTTTACTCCCTATCTCTCTTCCTTGCTTAATTTTTCTTCATGTTGTATATCAAAATGTAACATGCCAAATATTTTACACATTTATTTTATTGTCTATATCCTGTCTTTCAACCCCCACTAGACTGTGAGCTCCATTGAGGGCAGGTACTTTGATATAGATTTTTGTACAGTTTGTTTACTGCTGTATCTCCAGTGCCTGGCACATAGGTACTGAATAAATATTTATTAAATGGATGAATGAATTGTTGGAAAGTAAAGTTGTTTTTAATGTTTTGCTATTGTAAATGATATGTATATATACCCTTGAACAATTTTGTTTTTATCACTGATCATTTTATTTGGATTAATTTCTTGGAAGTGGAATTATTAAATCAAAAGTTTTATTTTTAAGGCTTTGGATGATATATGGACAGTTTGACCACTAGAAGGATTTTATGAATTGAATTGTTATCTCCTGTGTGTTTGCTCTTGACAAAACACTAAGCACCGCCTTGATAATTTTTTTGGTGCTAAACTCCTTAGATTTAGGTCTTTTAGAGTTTTTTTGTTGTTAGTTTCATTAACAAAATAAACACACTTATTCTAGAAAATCTGGAGGAAACAGTACAAGAGGAAAAAGAAAAGGGTTAGGTATGGGCTGGGCGTGGTGGCTCATGCCTGTAATCCCAGCACTTTGGGAGGCCGAGGTGGGCAGATCACCTGAGGTCAGGAGTTTGAGACCAGCCTGGCCAACACGATGAAACCCCATCTCTACTAAAAATACAAAGTTAGCCAGGCGTGGTGGATTGTGCCTGTAATTCTAGCTACTCAAGAGGCTGAGACAGGAGAATCGTTTGAACCCAGGAGGCGGAAGTTGCAGTGAGCCGAAATTGTGCCATTGCGCTCCAGTCTGGACAACAAGCCTGGGCAACAAAAGCAAAACTCCTCCCAAAAAAAAGAAAAGGGTTAGGCATGGTGGCTGGCCCCAGGCTCCCAGCACTTTGGGAGGCAGAGGCATGAGGATCACTTGAGCCCAGAAGTTCGAAACAAGCCTCGGCAACACAGTGAGATCCTCTTCTCTACAAAAAAAATTAAAAAAAAATTAGCTGGGCGTGGTGGTGCATATGTTTGGTGTCAGCTACTTGGAAGGCTGAAGTGAGAGGATCACTTGAGCCTGGGAGGTCAAGGCTGCCATGACTGCGCTGCTGCACTCCAGCCTGGGTGATAGAGCAAGACCCTGTCTCCCAAAAAGTAAAAGAAAACAAAAAGACCACCAAAGGGAAAGATCTAAGTTACTCTAATCCTGCCACCCAAAGTAGCTTTGCTAATGTTTTGGTTTCTATCGTATTTGCAAATGTATCTTCAAGATATTTAAAAAACAAATATTTAGGCCGGGCGTGGTGGCACATGCCTGTAATCCCAGCACTTTGGGAGGCCAAGGCGGGTGGATCACTTGAGGTCAAGAGTTTGAGACCAGTCTGGCCAACATGGTGAAACCCCATCTCTGCTAAAAAAAAAAAAAAAAAAAAAATTACAAAAATTAGCTGGGCATGGTGGTGTGTGCCTGTAATCTTGGCTACTGGGGAGGCTGAGGCAGGAGAATTACTTGAACACGGGAGGTGGAGGTTGCAGTGAGCTGAGATCATGTCACCGCACTCCATCCTGAGTGACAAAGCGCTACTCTGTTTCAAACAAACGAACGAATATTTGGTGATTTAAAACACTTTTGAGGATCAAAAATCTATTCAGTCGAGTGTGGTGGCATGCACCTGTAGTCCCAGCTACTGAGGAGTCTGAGGCTGGAGGATTGCTTGGGCCTAGGCATTTGAGACCAACCTGGGACAACATAGTGAGAACCCGTCTTTAGAAACAAAAAAACAAAAAGAAGACTACCCAGATAAGTCTAGATAAGGACTTTATTATAGGGAGAATAATTATAGACATTACCTGGCTTTCTGGGAAGGAGCCAAGAAAGCTCCTTTGGGAGTTTCCTCTGTCTCATCTCCTTGGTCTTAAGGAAGTTTTCCCAGGTCTTTCCTTGCAAAGAAGAGGGAAGTACTTGTTTTCTTCCCCAAAGTATTTTATTTATACATTTGTTAAAATAGTTATGGCCTTGTGGTGTATCTGTATATATATCTGCGCCTTGCTCAAGAAGAGCTAATTCCATTAAGAAATGCACTGTATTTCTCTCTTTTGGTAAGCCCATTGTTGAGCTTAGTGTACTGGACATTGGCATTAATATTTAGTTAACTAATTTAGTTAATAAATGAATGTTGAATGAAGCCATTAGGGTCTTATGGGAGACGGGTAAGAGAATGCAAACCTGAGATTGATAGCTTCCTATCGATAATTATGGGATTATGTGAAAAAGGAGAGAAGTTCTGGAGGATGAGATGTATTAATATTTCCAGTTTTCAGAAAGGGTAAAATATTTCTATGTAAACTGAAGGAGTAGTAAATTAGATGTTTTTGAGGGGTGTATTTTGGAAGCGAATATTTGTTCAGAAAACATTTTATCAAATGCTTGCTGTGTTTTATGTCTTGGGTTAGGTGCTAAGGCAATAAGGATAAAAATACATGGTACCTACTCTTTAATGGGGAAGCTGACACTAAATAATTTCACTTTGTCATAATGCTGTAAAGGAATTATAATGCAAGCACAGGATATTCAGCTGCCTATCTGATTTTTCCACTTAGATGTCTTATAAGCATCTCATACTCTATACTTTTCCAAAACTGATCTCGTTAGTTTTGCCTTTATATTTATTTCATCTTAATAGTATATGTGCCTGTTTGCTCAAGCTAGCAGTCTCAGAGTTATCTTTGATAATTCCTTTTACTTCTCTGTTCCTATATCGGGTCTGTCACAACATCATGTCAATTTTATCTCTACAGTATCTCTGGAATCTGTTCATTTCTCTGAATCTCTATTGCTATCACCTTAGTGAAAGTTGCCACCATTTCTAACATAAATTTTTGCACCAGTGGCCTACTGATGTTTCCTGGCTTCCTTTTTTTTTTTTTTTCTTTTTTTTTGTTTGAAATGGAATCTCACTCTGTCACCCAAGCTGTGGTGCAGTGGTGTGATCTCGGCTCACTGCAACCTCTGCTTCCTGAGTTCAAGCGATTCTCCTGCTTCAGGCTCCCAAGCAGCTGGGACTATAGGCATGCATCACCACGCCTGACTAATACTTGTATTTTTTAGTAGAGATGGAGCTTTACCATATTGGCCAGGCTGGTCTTGAACTCCTGACCTCAAGTGATCTGCCCTCCTTGGCCTCCTAGAGTGTTGGGATTACAGGTGTGAGCCACTGTGCCCAGCCCCTGGCTTCCATTTTTGTCTTCTATTTGTTTTCCTCACAGCAGTCAGAGTAATCTTAAAATGTAAATTAGATCAAGACTTCTCTAAAATCCTTCAATATCTCTATGTCCACTTATATGACTTTATTATATTCTTCTGCTAGCCTCTTAGTTTCATGAAGGCTGGACAGGAACTTGTGTTTAGCAAGGCCTTGAGGATCTCAAATTCTCTTTTTCCCTCCCTTCCTCCAACTCTCTTTCCAGCTCTCCTTATTCTTCCTTTCTCCTTCCCACTTAACCTCTCCTTCCCAGCACCTCTCTCTACCCTGTTGGTGAAAAAGATTAGGAAGAATATTCCTGATAGCAGAAAGGACGTGTGTGAACATAAGGCAAGGAACTGATTTAAGAGAGGAACTTCATGATGCGTAATGTTTACCTTTATTATGTGAAGTGTGGGAGATAGGAGCTTGGAGGCAGCCCTTCTGTTAACAAGGCTTGGATTTTATTGGTCATTGTGTGCCAGTGAAAAAAGAATTGGGGCTGGGCGCAGTGGCTCACCCCTATAATCCCAACACTTTGGGAGACTGAGGCGGGTGGATCACCTGAGGTCAGGAGTTCAAGACCAGCCTGACAAATATGGGGAAACCCCGTCTCTACTAAAAATACAAAAATTAGCCAGGTGTGGTGGTGTGTGCCTGTAATCCCAACTACGCAGGAGGCTGAGGCAGGAGAATTGCTTAAACCTGGGAGGTGGAGGTTGCAGTGAGCTGAGCTGAGATCGTGCCACTGCACTCCAGCCTGGGTAACAGAGTGAGCCTCTGTCTCAAAAATAAATAAATAAATAAATAGTTCTTAGTAACGTAGGAGATTAAGACTAGTAAAATCGTTCAGGATGCATTTGCAGCAGTCCAGGCGGGAAATAAAAGTGTGAATAAAAATTAGGTTAGTTGGATCAGGGGAAGACTTGAGAGACTGAGGATTTAAAACTAATAGGACATGGTAATTGGGTATGAGAGATGGTAGAAGGTGAGGAATAAAGTATGAATCCCAGATTTTTAATCCAGTGGCTGATTAGATTGGGATGTCCTTAACTATGTTTGAGAATATGGGCAGTGAATGGGTTGGATGAATAAGTTGATGAGTAGGGTTAGGGTTTTGGGCATATTGAACCTGATGGGCTTTACATGGTTGTGTATGAAAGCCTGACTATAGGAGAGGTCACAGCTGGACTTGAGAATCACAAGCTTACATAGAAGTGCCTTTTGACTCCCACACCTTCACACATTGTTTATTGACTATCCAAATTGCTTTCATAAGCTGAAGTTTGGATTTTGGACAACACTTACCAAGCGAAGATTTTGGGAGTATCATGGGGCTTTGGGGGGCCTGCTGCTGTCACTTATTTACTACCCATGGTAGAACTGGCAGTGTTGAGGTTATTGATGAACAGTGCAGGAGCTAGTGGAGTGGCAGGAGAAACCAGGCACACTGCGTTTTGAAGTGACTGAGAAGCGAGGAAGTAGAGATGTTTCTAGATGAAGAGGAAAGATGAACAGTGCATAGCTAGAGGGGAAATGGCTGTATCAAAAGTTTTAAACAAATGAAGAGATATGTTTAGAGACAGACGAAAGCACATAGGGATTAAATTTCTAGAAGAGAGGGTTGTATGGAGGAGATGAAGGTCATATGTGGATTTTTTTAACTTTTAGGTTCGGGGGTACATGTGAAGGTTATGTAGGTGAACTTGTGTCATGGGGGTTTGTTGTACAGATTATTTCATCACCCAAGTGTTACACCGAGTACCCAGTGGTTTTTCCTGCTCCTCTCCCTCCTCCTGCCTTCCACCCCCAAGTAGACCCCAGTGTCATTCCCTTCTTTGTGTTCATGAGTTCTCAGGTGGATTTTTAGTGAAGAATATTACCCAAATATGTTTTAGCTTTTCTAAGTATCTGTAGGTGAAAAGGGACTTGGAATTGAATTTGTCGATTATTGAATCATAGTACAGCCATTATCCTAACTCAGGCAACTGTCTTTTAGTTTGAGTTACTGCCAGTTTGCCTCAGTTTCTTTTCATAGCACCTGAAGGAAATCTCTGATTGTGTTATTGTGTTATTTTTGTATTTTTTATTTTTTGGAGACAGAGTCTCACTCTCAGCCAAGGTGGAATGCAGTGTTGCGATCATGGCTCACTGCAGCCTCTACCTCCTAAGGCTCAAGCGATCTTCCCACCTCAGCCTTCCAAATAGCTGGGACTACAGGCGTGTACCACCATGCTCTGCTAATTTTTTTTATTTTTGGAGAGACAGGATCTCACTGTGTTGCCTGGACTGGTCTCAAACTCCTGGTCTCAAGTGATCCACCTGCCTCGACCTCCCAAAGTGCTGGGATTACAAGCATGGGCTATTGCACCTGGCCTGTGTTACTCTTAATAAATCTGGTGACTATAAGAAATGTTTAGTCTTGGGCATTGGAAAACCATTGGTGATCCATTGGAAGGGACAGGGTGGTGAATACATTTGAAATCTTATTGTGAGCAGCAATTGAAGAAATTAGGAATATTAGGCCATGGGAAGGAGTCTTTGGGGAGACATGGTGATTATTTGCCAATACCAGAATGATTTTCATTTGAAAGAGTGCTTAGATGTGTACTCCAGTGGTAGAAACTGTTGGGAAACATATTAGTTTGGTGTTAAGGAAGATATTTTAAAACAAGTTCTAATAAAATATATGTATATTTTAAACTGGCTATTTTAAATAGGATTTTGAGACCTAATTGTTGGAAAGATTGTGGGTTTTTTTCTTTTTTTTCTTTCTTTCCTCTTTTTTTTTTTTTTTTGAGACAGGGTCTTGCTTTGTCACCTAGGCTGGAGTGCAGTGGCTGTTCACTGCAGCCTTGACCTCCCAGGCTCAAGCAATCCTCCCACCTCAGCCTCCTGAGTAGCTGGGACCACAGGCATGAGCCACCATACCTGGCTAATTTTTGTATTTTTTGTCAAGATGGGGTTTCATCGTGTTGCCCAGGCTGGTCTTGAACTCTTGTACTGAAGTGATCCACACTCCTTAGCTTCCCAAGTGTTGGGATTACAGGTGTGAGCTAACCTGCAACCGGTCAATTGTGGTCTTTTTAGTAATAAAAACGTAGGTTTGAATCTTTGTTCTGCTGCCTGTGACTGTGGACAAGTTGTTTAACCCTTCAGCTTTATTTTTATCTGTTATGTTTGGTTTGTTGTGAAGGTTAAATTAGATTAAATGAGTTAGTTCACGTGTAAAATTTTCAGCTTCAGTGTTCAGTGGATATTAATTCCACTTCTTCAGTAAAGAGCCCAACTTTACAGGAATCTAATAAAAAGCAGTTTCTTGGAAGGTACTGGGGTAGTTCCTTTCTTCTTGGAAGGAGTGATTGGACCATTCCTTTGTGGGTATGTTGTTTGCTTACCTGGTTGTTTAACTTGTTTTATGGGGGTTGAACTAAATGACCTCCAAGCCCAAGAATATTTGGAAAGGAAACAGAGTAGCAGTGAGCAGTCCCAGAACCCAGGTTGTGGTATTTCTATAAATGAAAGTGAATCCGGGGCTCCCTGGAAATGATTGATTTCAGGTCTGAGGCAAGAAAAATACAAGATGAACCTGGAACATTCTGACATACCAGATAGAAAAGAAGCTGTTAAAGACTGCTAGGGTAATGTCAAAAGGACCCAGGAGCCAACCTGAAGAGTCTCCCACTCTTCAAAGATGAGACAGTTTGAACACTGTTAATAATTGCTGTGAATTGAAATATATTAATAAAATAATGTGTTACTGTTGGACACTGTTGGAAGGTGCAAGTGAACCTAGTCGTTATTTTGAAAACAAATAAGAATTAAGGCTTTTTCCCTCCTTTCTTGTATTAAGCAGTATTATTCGGTAATTATACCAAGTAGTATAAGAGGAAAATTTCTCTTTGCAGAAGTATTCCAGCTAATACATAAGGGAGGAATGAAAGAATATAATCACTTACAACCTTAGTGAACTTAGGGAACCAAGCATTGATCATAAATTACTGCAAGTATCACAAACACGTCATCACAATGTGTGCCTCTTGATGGAATAACATACCACTACATACGAAGTATTGCCAAAAAAGAACCCAAATTGATGAAAATCTCAAAATCTCTATACCCAGTCACCAGTTTACATGAAATGCAAAAGACAGAAAAATGTTTAATTATATCATGGATAAAATCAGCAAAACCCAGACTTTAAAAAAATGTTTTGGGTCAGGCATGGTGGCTCATGCCTGTAATCTCAGCACTTCGAGAGGCCAAGGTGGGAGGATTGCTTGAGGCCCAGAGTTTGAGACTAGGTTGGGCAATATAGTGAGACCCTGTCTCTACGGAAAATACAAAAATTAGCTGGGCATAGTGGTATGCACCTGTAGTCCTAGCTGCTCAGAAGGCTAAGGTGGGGGAGTCCCTTGAGCCAAGGAGGTCAAGGTTGCAGTGAGTTATGATTGTACCACTGCACTCCAGTCTGGGTGACAGACTGAGACGCTGTGGGGAAAAACAAATTCTTTGAGAAATAACATTCTTAAATATTTATGGATGGAATGCTAAGCCAAAACTTTTCTTCAAAATAATATCAAAGGAAGCTTAGATAAGGTGGTGGAAAGAGCAGGATTCGCCATGGATTGTTGGTTTTGGGGCTAAGTGATTGGTACACGGGAGTTTGTCATCTGCTTTTTGGTGCATTTATGAAAATACAAAAATTTTCCACAATAAGTAAAAAAAAAAAAACCCCACCCCAACAGTCTCACTTTACTAATGCATATTTTTTCTTTAAATATTACTTTATTCTTGTAAACACATTTTACTGTTTACTATGCATACGCTATTTTTAATAATGTGCACATATTTACTGTGTTTTACTTGGCCTTCATATTAATATTTAATGTGTCACAATTTAGTAGGTTATTCCCTTCTTTTTTGCTTTGTGAATAAAGCTTAGCAGTTTTGGGCACATATTTCAATGCTTCTATTGAATTTTTCCTTAGTCTAAACTAGAATTAAGTAGCTTGGTCCCTTTCATGCTTGATATCAGCTACTCCTGATGTTAGTTTTTCCACTTGCTGTCTGACACAGTGCTACAGTAGAATCTGACTCGCCATTTTTTGCTGAAGTTTTCTTCCCTGTCTTTTTCCCCGTAAAAATATATTATTTTAAAATTAAACAAAATAGTCCCTTTTCCCCAAGTTCTGTTCTTTAGAGGCAACTTTTCTTATCAGTTTGGAGTATATTTTTTATTTGTCTTCTTAGCAGTAAATGTAGTTTTCAATTTCTCTTTGTACTTTACTGCACTTTCAGATTCTCTACACTGACCATTAATTGCTTTTATTAAAAACGCTGTGAAATATTTCAGGCATATAAAAATATAAATTGTGATAAACACCTGTGTATTCATTGGCAAGCTACAAAAATAAAACATTGTAGGTACAATTAAAGCTGCCTTTATAATCTTATCTTTTGCAGATATAACCTTATTCTGAATGTTGTATTTGTCAATTTCATGTTTGTTTCTATGCTTTTGCTGTAGTTTGTATGTCTTGAAACAGTATAAACTTAGCTGCAGGTTTATGCATTTTATATAAAAATTATCATTACTATAGGCTGTGTTTTGATTTTTCTTTTGTATAGCATACTTTATTAAATATTTTAGCTATTACCAAATTGCCAAATAGATAATTAAATAATTAGCTATTATCAAATCATTCTTTGAAGTGATTATTTCAGTTTATAATACCACAAACACTACTTGAAAGTTTCCATTGTTTTACATCCTTACCAACACCTGGTATTATCAGACTTATTAAGTTTTCTGAATCTAGTGAGTGTAAGGTAGTATCTCACTTTTGTTTTAATCATATGCGTCTTTTAAAATTTGGAAAAATGTGTCCCTTTTTCATTCTCTAAGCTTCTGGGGGACATAGCCGTGATGCCTTTTAAGTTAAGGAATTGTCGCATGATTGTCTAGTTATCTCTCAATAAACTGCCCTTTTAGTGTGCCATGACAAAAGATTGTATTAAAGCTAAAGTCTGATACTTGGAGATAGTAGGATTTCTTTTTGCTCTTCTAAAGAACTGAAATGAATTTTTTTTGACAGTGTATAGTATAAAAAGTCTGTAGCACCAGAACATTTGACATATTCTCTGTCTTTTCTATTCTAGGCTCCGAGCTCTGTCCAGTGGTGGGAGTATTACATCCCCTCCTCTTTCTCCAGCATTGCCGAAGTATAAATTAGCAGATTATCGTTACGGCAGAGAAGAAATGTTAGCACTTTTCGTTAAAGACAACAAGGTAAGAAAGTAGGAAAAGAGTTCAAAATTGTGAATGAGACTTTGGGATATATACCATGATGTACTGATACATGAAAACTGATTTATTTTACTAATGTATTGACCCATGCCTTTCCACCTTAACTGTTTCCCTGCTTTGAAGCCTGCAGTAGTTAACAGAGGATCTTCTAAGTGTTATCACACACTATATTTTAGGCAGCTTCATGGAAACAGGAGAGTAGTCAGCACTGACTGCCTTCTCTAGCTAACTTCCTCTTAACCCCCCTTTCATGTCTATTTGTATCCTAGTTCAATGGCTAAGAAATGAAGAATTTTTCCTTTCTCTTTATTGTACCTCTTATCCTACTTGCCACTTAAAAATAAAGAGCCAACAGGAGGAGCACCTTTGGCTATATAAAATTTTCAGTGGAGACAAAACCTTAAAATGTAACACTACATTTGTGTCACTTAGATCAAAACTGAAACAGTGTAAAATATACTTTTGTTGTGACTTTTATCTTACTCACTGACTAGTAAGAAATAATATTTTGTATTTTTTCCCGATATACTTTTTTTTTGAGACAGAGTCTGGCTCAGTCGCCCAGGCTGGAGTGCAGTGGCGTGATCTCGTCTCACTGCAACCTCTGCAACCCAGGTTCAGGTGATTCTTGTGCCTCAGCCTCCTGAGTAGCTGGGATTATAGATATGCGTTACCACGCTTGGCTAATTTTTTTGTATTTTTGGTAGAGATGGGATTTCACCATGTTGGCCAGGGTGGTCTCCAACTTCTGCCCTCAAGTGATCTGCCTGCCTTGGCCTCCAAAAGTGCTGGGATTACAGGCGTGAGCCACAATGCCCCACCTCCAGTATACTTTGTTTTTCAATGATCGAGAATTTCAGATTTTAATGATGGTTGCTAAGGACACATACAGTTGCTTGTAAAACTCTCCTTATCATCTTCTGCTTTGCATTAAATGTAGAGACTTTTATTCCTCTACTTTGTGCTCTGGTATAGCAGAGTTAGTGCTAAATCCAAAAGTGGCAATCACTTGAGAAGCTGGGGAGTATTGACTGGGGTTTTTAATATTGACTCTCTCAAAATGTATAAGGACTATAGAAGTCAATTATGGCTGAATAAGCATTAATCTGTATTTATAATAATCAACAATAAATAGAAGAGTATTCTTTCTTGGATTTATCTTCTTGTATTTCTTCTTATTGCAGAAATAGCATTAATCTCATAATCATGTGTTTGGTCCTACAGATACCTTCAGACCTTCTGGATAAAGAATTTCTGCCTATCCTCCAGGAGGAACCCCTTCCACCATTGGCTCTGGTACCCTTTACAGAAGAAGAACAGGTTTGTGATTAGCTCTGAGCCCCAGCAAACTCTTATTCTTTTCCTGCTAAGGCATGGAAATAGGAAGTTACTATTTATGCTCTAAGGATTATCCTGCATCCTCATAGGTCTGCTTTCTTCTATTTCTTGGTATGTTGATGCTTATTAGTTGACTAGATTTTGCTGTAGTATCTGTAGCTTTTGAGTATTATTTGGAAACGTTTGTAGATCCTTAAGGACATTGGGAACCATCCTTTAAAACTTACTCAAGTAGAGAGGAAGAGTGATTCTTGGGGAGGGGAGAAAATCATCTTTGCAAATAAACAGATTTTCAGAAGTAATTGCCAACCTGAATTCTTACCAGTGCATTTTACCACTAAGGGAAAAATGTAGATCTTCAGTTCAAAATGCATTCAAAACTCTTCTGTCACCAATGTGTGTGTGTGTGTGTGTGTGTGTGTGTGTGTGTGTGAGAGAGAGTGATGTGAGAAAGTAAAACTTGTGGGCTGGTGAGAAAGTAAAACTAGTGTTGTTCCTGTTTATAGTGTATTTTGTTCTGTGCAAAGAAAATAAAAGAGTTTCTGATTTCAAGGAACTTATGATAACTGTAGAAAAATGGAAAAATAAGCCTTGTTGGAAAGCTTGAATGTTACTTTATGGGCATCCATACGGGAAGAAGAGAATCCAGGGAGCCAAAAATATATCTTTTTGACTCTTAAGGAAAAGGTAAAGCAAGAAGTAATAAAAATCTTTTCAAATACTCTATGAAATATTAAAATCCTGGGCATTGGAAAGAGAATTTTTCAAGAGGGTTTTAAACTATGAAATTTTGAATGACAAAAATGTTGGGGCCAGACGCATGACTCACACCTGTAATCCCAGCGCTTTGGGAGGCCGAGGTGGGCGGATCACCTGAGGGCCGGAGTTCGAGACTAGCCTGGCCAACATGGTGAAACCCTATCTCTACTAAAAATAAAAAAATTAGCCGAGCATGGTGACACACGGTTGTAATCCCAGCTACTTGGGAGGCTGAGGCAGGAGAATCGCTTGAACTCGGGAGACAGAGGTTGCAGTGAGCTGAGATTGCATCACTGCACTCCAGCCTGGGCAGAGTGAGACTCCATTAAAAAAAAAAAGAAACAAAATGTTGACATATGTCCTTTACTTGAATACCTTCTGTACACTTGGTACAAAAATGCAGAAGTGTGATACACAGAGGAAAATGCACCTTGGACATGGCTGTAGCCAAAGGTCTTCCTGGCAGAGGGGTAAAAACTGAGCCCTAGGAATTAGGGTAAAAAAGAATCCTGCAATTCAACTAATATTTTAATCCTTTCCATGCCAGCTGCCCCCTTTCCCAGAGGCCGCAAGTGTTAGCAATTTCTTATGTATTTTTCCAAGTAAATATGGAAATATATTTTCCTCCTTTTAATACAAGTGATATGGTTCTGTACTTCCAACATCAAGTATTTTTATTGAAAGACTTCCCTGCAGATTTGGAAAATTTTTTCCCATCGTTTTTGTTTGCATTTCTTTGCCTGTAGCAGTAAACAGTTGTTTTTCAGATGTTTATTCATCATTTATATTTCTGTTAATTTTTTTCTTGCCTTTGCCAATTTTTCTTTTGGGATATTCATCTTTTTCTTGTTGATTTATGCTATTTATATGAGCTCTGTGTGTGTGTGTGTGTGTGTGTGTGTGTGTGTGTGTGTGTGTATTTTTGTTTACTTATTTAGATTTTCTGTTTTGAGCTAGGTTCTCACTCTGTCATCCAGGCTGGAGTATAGTGAGGGTCTCACTCTGTCACCCAGGCTGTAGTACAGCGGCATGATCATAGCTCACTACAACCTTGAACTTCTGGGCTCAAGGGATTCTTGTGTTTCAGCCTCCTGAGTAGCTGGGATTACAGGCGTATACCAACACGCCTGGCTAATTTTTGTATTTTTAGTAGAGACAGGGTTTCACCATGTTGGTCAGGCTGATCTGAAACTTCCTGAGCTCAAGTGAATCCTCCTGCCTTGGCCTCCCGAAGTTCTGGGATTACAGGCGTGTGAACCACCATGCCCGGCCACATTATGATTTTAAATAAAAAGGCTAATTTTATGAGCTTAATATACCAGTTTTATTCTTTTGTGATTATTCTTTTAATTTTTAGCTATTTATATATTATTTTTAAAAATTCCTTTTTATGTTTCTTTAAATGATTTCCTAGATTTCTTAGAGACTAAATGTATCAGAAGAGGGAGGAGGACATGCTACTAGTTACCAAAATGTGGTAGACTTTTATTCAACAGAATGAATAATTGAATTACCCAGAAACATCTTGTAACATTTTAAAGAAATTAGTGTGTAGTAAGTACACAAATCGTTTGGAAAATCAAAAATTATTTTGCAAATGTTGCTTGGGATCTGTTGGTTAACAATTTAGAGAAGAATAAAATTAGGTATGCACTACACCTATACACCAAAATTAGTTCTAGAACAACTAAAGGAATATGTTTAATTTGGTTCTTATGATAGAAATGTTTATCTTAAGGTCTGTATTCTGTGATCACAGCATCTTGATGCAAGGATTGGGAGGTTTTCACTGTAGCCACAGAAGATCATCAGGTCCGTTTTGAAGGCATTTAAAATGCACCATTTGGGATTTCCTGATGCATATTTGGTAGCCTTTATCATTTACCAAATATGTTGGAATAGGACAGTGCTTAAAGCTGGCCAAAAATTCATAAAAAATTTGATGTTTGTTCTTTGAATGATCAGGTAGCCCTTCAGAGATTAGTATTGACTAGATCTTCCTAGACTAGAGTTTTGTATACCTTTTCTTTTGGTACTTCTAGGGAGGTAAATACTTTAATAACTTAAAGCAGGCTTCTTGCTGCATGTCTTGTTTGCTGAAGTTACCTGAAATACGTATTTTTAAAGTATACTGACATACTCATTCTCCTTCTCCCTGCATGTATCTGTGTATCAAATATAGTGAGAAAAAAATGCATTACACCTGCAATTTAGGTAGCTGTTACAAGACTGGTGTATTTTATTTATTTGACATCAAAGAAGTTACTTTATTCATTCTTTTTTTTTTTTTTTGAGACAGAGTCTCACTCTATTGCCCAGGCTGGAGTGCAGTGGCGCGATCTCGGCTCATTGCAAGCTCTGCTTCTCGGGTTCATGCCATTCTCCTGCCTCAGCCTCCTGAGTAGCTGGGACTACAGGTGCCCGCCACTGCACCTGGCTAATTTTTTGTATTTTTAGTAGAGACGGGGTTTCACCGTGTTAGCCAGGATGGTCTCGATCTCCTGACCTCGTGATCCGCCCGCCTCGGCCTCCCAAAGTGCTGGGATTACAGGCATGAGCCACCACGCCCGGCCTATTTATTCATTCTTGATAATACTTGTATATATACCTAACAAAATTCAAAAAGCACATAATGAAAAGCAAGTCTGTGACTCACCCAAACTCTGCCACCTATTACTCTTCCTCAGAAATAACCACTATTTCCATTTTTTGGTAGTCCCTTCCAGGGGTGCTTATGGTGTCTACAACTATCTGTATATTCCCTTAAACACTATTTCACACACACACACATAAATGGTAGCATGCTGTGCACACAGTTCTACACTTGACAGTATTTATTTATTTATTTATTTATTTATTTATTTATTTATTGAGACAGAATCTCACTCTATTGCCCAGGCTAGAGTGCAGTGGTGTGATCTTGGCTCACTGCAACCTCTGCTTTTCGGGTTCAAGTAATTCTTCTGCCTCAGCCTCCCGAGTAGCTGGGATTATAGACGCCTGCCACCACGCCTGGCTAATTTTTGTATTTTTAGTAGAGATGGGGTTTCACCATGTTGGCCAGGATGGTCTCCAACTCCTGACCTCAAGTGATCCGCCTGCCTTGGCCTCCCAAAGTGATGGGATTACAGGCATCTGCCACCATCCTTGGCCATTTTTTGTAATTTTAGTGGAGATGGTGTTTTGCCGTGTTGGCCAGGCTAGTCTCGAACTCCTGGCCTCAAGTGATCTGCCTGCCTTGACCTCCCAAAGTGCTGGGACTACTGGTGTGAGCCACCGTGCCTGGCACTTTACAGTTTTAACCTAAGCATCTAAGAGATAACGACATACTTACTTAGCTTTTAATATGTATTAGACACTGTTCTAAGCACTTAACATTTAACGTGTTGAGTGCTTGCAGTGACCAGTGAGGTAGATAAAAATATCCCTATCTACATTAAATAGATGAGGAAAATGAGGCACGGAGAATTGAGTATAGAGGCCAGAATTCAGTCCCAGGGAGTTTGGCCTCTCCGTATTCCTAATTACAAGTATGCTCCATGTCTCTATATATTAGGTTGACCATAGGACATTGCAGTTTTTGTTATCATACGATTCTGCCTAAGAAATAGATTTGTGGCCCGGCACAGTGGCTCACACCTGTAATCCCAGCACTTTGGGAGGCCGAGGCGGGCAGATCACAAAGTCAGGAGATTGAGACCATCCTGGCCAACACTGTGAAACCCCATTTCTACTAAAAATAGAAAAAATTAGCCAGGCATGGTGGCATGCGCCTGTAGTCCCAGCTACTCAGGGGGCTGAGCCAGGAGAATCGCTTGAACCCGGAAGGCGGAGGTTGCAGTGAGCTGAGATCGTGCCACTGCACTCCAGCCTGGACGACAGAGCAAGACCCCGTCTCAAAAAAAAGAAAAAAAAAAGAAATAGAGTTGTTTCATTTTTTTTTTAATCAGCAGTACGGAATTTTACATGTAGAGGACCATGATTTTTAAATTAGGATTGGCTAATACATAGATGGCTTCCATATTTTTGCTTTTATGAACAGTACTGTAGTTAATGATCTTTCTGTTTATGTTAGTTTTTACATGGGTAAGAAGTAGAATTGTTGTGTCAAAGGGGATGGGCATTTAAATAATTTTTAGAAATTGCCTTCTAGAGAGATTATACTACTTTATACTTTCATCAGCAATGCATGAGTTTGTGAAAATATATGAGTGTGTCCCCACACATACAAATGGGTGCATTTGAGTTTTATATATGTGATAGTTTGGTTAACAGGTGTTCAACTGCATGGGATCCTAGCATAATAATGCAGTTAGCTCTGACCACAATTATTTCAATATTAGAATATATTAATCTGTATTTTGGGACCTCATACTGTTGTTTAATTATAGTAATACCCAGAGACATTATTTAGTACCCCACTGCTTACTCTGTGCTAAAAGGTAAGTTAATATATATGTTTCAATCCGTTTTCTTTTTTATTAAGTACATTTTATTAAAGTTTGAAATAGAAATATAATTTTTGAGTTTCGTGTCTTATTTTTAGTTGTCAAATATATCTTAAGTCTTTAGTTTTGAAGTTACTTGATTATATGATTATATACCTATAAACTAAAAAAAAATCTTATTTACACTGATAAAGTTCCTAAAACTTACCAAACAAATTGTTGTGAATAAAATTCTGAAAAAACTAGCTAGGAGAAAATGACCTATTTATTACAACACATTTAATAATGAAAGTAGAAGTTTTTTAACGATTAGATGTTGACTTCTTCAAAAGAAGGTGGTATAGACATCATATTTCAGTTGATTTTGAATCAAAATAGAAAGTCAGTGGAAACCAGTTTGGGCTAAAATATTAGTTGAATTGCAGGATTCTTTTTTACCTTAATTCTTTCTTTCTGTTTTTTTGAGACGGAGTCTTGCTCTGTCGCCCAGGCTAGAGTGCAGTGGCATGATCTCGGCTCACTGCAGCCTCTGCCTCCTGGGTTCAAGCAATTCGCCTGCCTCAGCCTCCCAAGTAGCTGGGATTACAGGTGCCTGCCACCGCGCCCGGCTAATTTTTGTATTTTCAGTAGAGACAGGGTTTCACCATCTTGGCCAGGCTAGTCTCGAACTCCTGACCTCATGTCCACCTGCCTCGGCCTCCCAAAGTGCTGGGATTACAGGCATGAACCACCACACCTGGCCTTTTACCTTGACTCTTAAGCCTAAGCTTTTCTCTCTGCCAGGAGAACCCTTGGCTACAGACATACCAAAGGTGCACTCCACTATCTCTTTGTACTTGACCCTGTTCCAGATTGGCTGCGGTGCAAATGCAGGTTAATAACTGAGTGATTGGGTTTTACTTTAATTTATTAAGTATTCCCTTCGTCTTCCCATTAATGTGTTATTTAGATAGTTGGTCTTGTTTAGATCCTTGGCCCTTTCCCATTCACTTGTGATTCCTGTCATTCTGTTGAATACTACTTGGAGTTGCTAATTCACATTGATGTGCAGAATGTCCTTCTCTCGCATCAGACCTTTTGGTAACTCCCTATCATTTCCACCTTTCACCAGTTAAAGGCTTACAGGACCCTTTCAAATCAGATCTCTTTTGTAAAATTTTCTGTATTTATTCTGTTACGTATTTTCCCTATCTACTTGTGCATATATAGAGTGTTTAGTTTGTTTGCTTATTTCCTCACCAAACCTAGCATAGTGTAAGACATTGGTTGTCAATTTTGTTGATCTGAAATGTTAATTTGCAATTATCAGGTAAAATCAAGTTTTGGATCATTTCGTATGTTGTGCAGTTATGGTTTTCCATTGCTAGTAGTAATTAGATGCCATTTTATAGATGCAGTAGGAATGTGGGGAGAAGCAACATGTAGTTTTATCTGTTTCATCCATTTTTTTCTTTTTTTCCTTTTTCTCTCTTTTTTTTTTTTTTTGGCAGAGAAACTTTTCCATGTCTGTAAATAGTGCTGCTGTCCTGCGATTGACAGGACGAGGAGGAGGAGGAACAGTGGTGGGGGCTCCTAGAGGTCGAAGTTCTTCAAGAGGGCGAGGTGAGCTTTCATATGAAAAAAGTAATAATGGAGGAGGAGAAGGATAGAGAACTTACTTTTAAAATATTTTAATGCCTGATTTAATAAAAACTGTTCTTTGACATTAACTGCATACTAAATGTCCTGGATATTTATATTCAGAACCATTTTTTTTAAGGTATCTCCTCTATAATCACTGATTGGGAACAGAGGAGTATAATTCTAGCTGTACAGATTTGAACATGAGGGAGTCTAGACAGTCCCAATTCACTCCAACAGATCCATGTTCCTCATCCCCGGAGAGCCTTACACTCTGGGAGCCAACGCCTCCTGAAGTGTCTTAACTATGGAAGCAGCACTGAAGTACCTGCAGTCCTCTGTGACAGTTTCTGTGTGAGGGGCGTGTGCCAAGAGCTTCTCCAGCCAGAGAGGGGCTTTAACAAAAACTGCCTCATCAGGACTAGGACATTTAGGGGTAGAACAAAAGATAATTCTGCCACATTCATTTATTTAACCTATAGTTTTACAGATTTTTGTCTTGGAAAAATAGTTCTTATTTTGACATTACTTGTTTCTTTGATATCTGCCCCCTATTTTGGGTTTGCTGATTTTCTCCTATATGACGACATTCTTAAATATTTGTAATATGAATATTTGCTTAATCATGTAGCTCTTATGTTGACTAAATCATAACAGTGGTCTAAATACACCTTGTAATTTTCTGTAAGAGATGCTTTAGAAATGGAAGAATTGGATGTCTGCAATTAGTGAGACCATTGTCTCTGCATATTGTACCACCAAGATTGGCACGATCATGAGTATAGAGTATTTAAATTCTTTATAAATAGAGTAATTTGTCTACAGTCTCTCTAGAAAATGCATTCAATTGTGCATTCCTGGGAAGAGATTTCTTTTAGTAGTCCACTCAGAATGTGGGAATCCAGGTGTGAAGTGTCTGATTAAAACTCTTTATTTGTTTTGCTAGGTACTATTACCTAGTGTTTTTTCCCTCTGGCCTTATTTGTCCATCTTTAGAGAGTATTTTTTTTTTTTAACCTGAGGAGATGTTAGACTAATCTGTAAAAGTTAAAGGAAATACCTGTGCAACAAAATTTTGGGCGGTGGGATCTAGGCATGTGTGTGCTTCAAAAGCTCCACAGGCAATTCAGATTCATACACTGAGTTAGGTTCCATTGGTCCAGAATTTGAGATCCATGCATCTTGGTGGCATGGTGGTGGTTTTGAGTTGGGACTGACCACTTATGGCTCTGGCCTGCTGCTTGGGCATTTCCTGTGTTTTTCTGCTGTGGGTTGGTGGCAAGGAGAGGTTGTACTTGGGCAGCTTTGCCTCCAGTGCTTTTCAGGGCAAGCCAGGGAGAGATCTTCTTGATGAAGAAGTGTGAATAACACCGACTTTTGTGTGCTGCAAATACCAACCAATCTCTGAACAGCACCCCCCCCCCCCCGCCATTACTTAATCGAGAAACAAGTGAATGATTGAATTTCTCCTTGCTTTTTGGTTTATGGTTGAATTTCTCCTTGCTTTTTGGTTTCTTTGAAATGAAGGGTTATCACATATGATAGAAAGCTTACATTCAGAATTTAATCAGGCTATGTAAAAAAGATAGATGTGACATATGTAAGAAGTCATGACTTTATTTACATATTAATGTTGAAGAATGGCACGAAACTAGTCAAGTGACTGAACTGACTTGGTGTGAAAAGTACTGTTAACATTATCTCAACCACCCGTGATTCTTCTTAATGATCTCAGTAGCTCGTTTTCTAAAAGAAGGTTGTAATTATAATCTGTGGTTTTGTGTTTTCCACTCATTACTTAATTTTAACTTGCTGGTTAAATAATGATTATTGTGGCTTTTCTTTGTATAGGCAGAGCTAACACTAGATGATTATCTTGGCTGTTTGCAACTTTAGGAAACTTTGATGTGGAAATTGACTGATTTCCAGGCTGCTAAATATCATGTACTAGTAAAATTTAAATAAACTAAATAGGTGGTAAGAACAACATGAAACTGTCATCTTATTTTATTTGGTTAGGTTGTTTAAAAATAAAGCAGATTGACACAGCTCTCAACTATTGTCTTCATCATTATTAAAAGGAAGTATGTTTTAATTCCCAAAAAGAATAGGGTGAATTCTTAGTAGAACAGTTCTTTAATTGAGCCTTACGATAGGTTCATCATGTTATATTTACTTCCTTATTCATGTATGGGAACCACTTTATAGAAGATTAAAGTTTTTCCAAGTTGGAAAGCTTTAGAACCTGATCGTTGTAGTATGTCCCACCCTAAAGTTTTAGTATCATTAGCAGGACCAGTGTCAGTGCTAGTCGTAACTGAGAAAATATTTTATATGTGTTTTGCTTGTTTTTCTGGTAAGCTGGAGGCTATTTTTTATATTTATATGTTTCTGGAATAAAACATTTTCTTCAAGGTGATACAGGTGTAATGGCCTTCCTGAGCAAATGGCTTTCTCTAAAAGACGAGGAGACTTTTGCCCCCATCCTAAAACCTTCCTTGTAGAGGACATGCGTTATATGACAATTTGTATTACATTATTTTAGGATCTTAAATACAGTGTATACATTTCCTGAAGGGGAGAAGTACTTAAACTGTGAGTTGACTTTAAGTGAAGTTGACACAAGTGGAAGGGTAACTTTATTATAGTTCCACCGTGCTTCTCACTGCCATTTGACAAATGAAGAAGTGGATACTTGCACTAGTCAAGAGGGTATCCATTGTTTCTAAGATTACCCACAAAATAATTTGGTGCATTATTTTGATACTTCATAATATAGTCATATAAAAGTACAAGTGTATTCTGAGTTAATTCTTGATAAATTACAAACAAGAAATAGAAATACTGCATGGATATTTGAAGTAATTAGCTCAATTATATTTAGCTTTGGGATGCATTCATCAAGATCCATCATCATTTTTCTTTGGGTCATTGTGCACTGTGAGAAAAATTGAGCTAGGGACGATGGCTAAGATTTCACGTAGTTATAAATACATCCTTAGACCCCCACCCCTCCTCCCCTCCTCTCATTTTCTCACCTGTGTATTGAATACAAATGTTTGTTGGGAAAACTGTACATAAAGTATAAAGCTAAAAGTGCATACGGTCTTCTGCCTCCAGACCTAACAATTGGATATATAGCCTTCTTGACCCTAACGGTGCAGCTATATCATTTATATAAACGGAATAATTTTTATATGCATCATTCTTCAGTATGTTCTTGTTATTGAACAGAATAATGTCCGTGCTTAATTTGCTGTGGCATCATAGTGTTCTACTGTATTTTATCAGAATTTATGTAGCTAATCCTTTATTGATTAGATTTCTAGTTTTTTTTTTAATTACAGTGAACATCTTCATATATATTTGCATTTTTGTACAACTATTTCTATTAGGATAAATCCTAAGTAGAATTGTTGAATCAAATGTCAGTAGATCTAACCAAATTGCCTTCAGTAAAGGCCAGTTTATGCTTGAACCACCAGAGAGAGCTTCTAAATCCCTATACCCAGACACTCTACCAGCTTTGTTGGTTCAAGTTTAGTCCTGATACATTTCTTTTTAACTTCAAGATTTGGGTATAGAGTAAACTGTACCTTTGGTTACTCTGTAATATAACCTGTATGGCATTCATGAGATTTGATGGTTTTAGAATTGATGCTATTAAGTTATCCTTTCTCTGGGATTAGATAAATTATTTTAACTTTTATGCTTGACTTTTTAACTTTAGCCCCTGTCTTCTTAAACTCTCTAAACCAAGATTTCTTCCATTTTTATGAAAATAAAACAATAAAATATTTAATCTACGTTAGTGTTTTATTGAACTTCTTAGAATTTCACTATTCAACTTTTCGTTAAAGAACTTAAAGTTGATACTTTCTTGTTCAGGACTGGGTCTATTGCATTATATTATGTTAGTTTTTTAACTTGTTTCTTTCAGCCTCTTGTGGTCCAGCTACTTCAGTGCCATTGTTGGTCTCATAAGTCAAGATCATCAGGCCTTGTTCAGTGTTTAAATGTAGATGTCCTGCCTTGTATAGAGATAGAACTTTAGATATTAATTTATGGTGGTGAATGTGTGCCACATGTTGACATCTGACTATCACTTTTTTTTGTTTTCTTATTTTCAGGCAGAGGCAGAGGTGAATGTGGTTTCTACCAAAGAAGTTTTGATGAAGTAGAGGGTGTTTTTGGTCGAGGAGGTGGCAGAGAAATGCATAGATCGCAGAGCTGGGAGGAAAGGTAACTGGATCCACATATTGGCATAAAAATTTCTTGGCATATAAAACTTACTTATTTTTTGCTTTCTGCGGGGAGAAATGTTTTTGTACAGTTAAAGGGTTTCATTTTAAAAAATGCTCTTAAGTATTGAAAGTCAAGTTGTACATTAGAAATTTTTAAATGATTCTTATTTAAAGGAAGACGGATTCTAGATAGATAGGTTAATATATGAGTGCCAGCATAGTTAATTTGATTTGGTATTTGATAGCAAATACCAAATTGTCATGTTATTGTTTGTTGGTATTAGTAAAAGTATCTTCTTTCTATATTGTTTGTGGCTTTATATGAAGTCTGTCAAGATGAGTGGGGGCAATTGCACAAAGATGTCTGTACAAGAATGTTCACTGTGATGATATTTATAATACAAAATAATTTGAAATAAGCCAAACAGATTGATGTTGGCCTTATATAATTGTATATCCACAAAGTAGGATATTATATGAGCATTAGAGGTGTTTTTGAAAATATTTAATGATGTGGGAAAACACATTCTAAGAGCAGTATATAAAACTGTATACTATGTATCTAATTTAAAAAATAATATTTTGGGTCAATAGAAACAGCTTTTGGTAGGTGAGGGGATGGATATTTTTCTTTTTATCTTTGTGCTTTTCTGTATTTTCGAAATATTAGGCAATAACTATGTATTTATTTGTTTTGTAATTTGAAGAAGAAATGCTTTTAGAAAAATGGGAAAGTGAGTGTCACAGATGGGAAATCTATATCACTTTGAGACTTTGTTTGAAACTTATTTTTTCTTTTCCAGGGGTGACAGACGTTTTGAAAAACCAGGACGAAAAGATGTAGGTAAGGTTCTTACCTACACACATAAGGATAAATTTATTAAAAATTGACTCAGTTACCTGCACCTCTCCAGTAGATGGGGCTGCAGCATTTCCTGCATTTAAACTTCCACGGTTATTTGAAGTCTCTACTGCGTGAAACCAGAGATGATGAATACAGCCATTAGGATTTACTTGACTTGGTCTGTGTGTTCTCTGCAAGGCATATATTCTTTATTAAGGCCAGTTTGTGAACTGAAGACTCAAGTTAGGAACCAATCTACTAACTCTTTTTCTAGTGTAGATAGCATCTCACAGATGAGAAGAAATAGGGCAAATGCTAAAATCTTTGCTTTTGTATCAGAGAACAAAGGCCAAAACTATGAATGTTCTTAATTTACTAATTTATTCATCTGGCCTTTTTGCTGTGTAGTCCTTTTTTTTTTTTCTTGTTTTGTGATGAGAACAAAAAAAAATAACTCAGATAAATTACAGTTAAGGTAGCCACTGAAGAGGAACATAGTAAAGGAACAGGATTCCATTGTTTATGATGAATTAATCATAATTTGTATTTAAATTTGTATTTAAATACATAATTTATATTTAAAGAATTTATACTGTTAAGATGAGCTTCTTAACTGATTAAAGGTACTACCTTACAAACTACCAGTAGGTATTAACATCTGAGGAGAAAATAATGCCAATTCATGGTACCATGAATTGGTCCTATGAAAATTATCATTACAAGTTCCAAGTCCTACAAGTGCTAAAAAAGTTCTCCAGAGCATGATTATAACTGATAGTGTTAATCATTTCTTGTTTTTTTTGTTTTTTTTTTTTGAGACAGAGTCTCAAAGGCTGGAGACTCTGTCACCCAGGCTGGAGTGCAATGGTGTGGTCTCGGCTCACTGCAACCTATGCTTCCTGGGTTCAAATGAATCTCCTGCCTCAGCCTCCCGAGTAGTTGGGACTACAGGTGCGTGCCACCACACCTGGCTAATTTTTGTATTTTTAGTAGAGATGGGGTTTCACTATGTTGGCCAGGCTGATCTTGAACTCCTGACCTCGTGATCCACCCGCCTCAGCCTCCCAAAATGCTGGGATTACAGGCATGAGCCACCGTACCGGGCAGTGGTAAATATTTCTTATAAACATATGTTAAATATGTAAATACCATTCACAGACTGACTTGCAGATTGTTTTAAAAACTAAGTAATTTTAACAGTCAGCTTTGTATCACTGTTTCTATTAAAAACTTAAAGATATCAATAATTAAAATTTCTCATTTATGAATGTGGCATTGGGAATACGTAGTTGTATTTATATTAATGAAAACCGTTAAGGCCAGGTGTGGTAGCTCATGCCTGTAATCCCAGTGCTTTGGGAGGCCAAGGCAGGACAGCCTGGGAGACATGGTGAAACCGTGTCTCTACAAAAAAGTACAAAAATTAGACCTGCATGATGGTGTGTGCCTGTAGTCCCAGCTACTTGGGAGGCCATCATGGGATGGGAGGATAGCTTGAGCCCAAGAAGTCGAGGCTGCAGTGAGCCATGATCACACCATTGCACTCTCTAGCCCAGGTGACAGAGTGAGACCCTGTCAAAAAAAAAAAGATGTGTAGCATGAGGAAATTGGGAACAGACTAGGTAGATAGTTTATTGTTAGCTTTAGCCACATTGTAGACTATTGGATTAACATAATCATGGGGGGTTTGTCAAGACCTCTGCTCCCATCCTTGTCTGATTCAGTACTTTTGCCATGAATATGTAGAGGGGATGAACAGTAGTTTAAAGAGTACAGGATTTGCAATCAGAAGATCATGGTTATTCTAAGCTCTTAGATCTCATTAGTCTCATAATAAAATGAGTGATAATGCCTTACAGAATTTTTAGGATTATAGTAGTTCTCCCCCTTTATTTGTGGGAGATACATTTCAAGACCCCCAGTGGATGCCTGAAACCACAGATAGTACTGAATCCCATAAATACTATGTTTTTCTATACATATATATCTGTGATAAAGTTTAATTTATAAATTAGGCACAGTAAGATATTAACAGTAATAACTAATAATAAAATAGAACAATTATAACAATATACTGTAATAAAGGTTATGTGAGGCTGGGCACAGTGGCTCGCACCTGTAATCCCAGAACTTTGGGAGGCTGAGGTTGGCGGATCACTTGAGGTCAGGAGTTGGAGACCAGCTTGGCCAACATGGTGAAACCCTGACTCTACTAAAAATACAAAAAAAAATTAGCCAGGCGTGGTGGGTGAGCACCTGTAATTCCAGCTACTGAGGGAGACTGAGGCAGGGGAATCGCTTGAACCCGGGAGGTGGAGGCTGCAGTGAGCTGAGATTGTGCCACTGCACTCCAGCCTGGCTGGCAGAGCAAGACTCTGTCTCCAAAAAAAAAAAAAGTTATGTGAATGTGGTCTCTATCTCTTTCTCAAAGTACTGTAATATTTTTTGATCACGATTGACCATAAACTGTAAAGCAAAACTGTGGATAAGGTGGGATTACTGTAAATAAGAGCATATGAACTCATTTATTCATTCAACAAATATTAAATTCTCACTTATGTGCTAGGTGCAAAATATTTCTTTAGAGGATATTGTTGGTATGCTGATCAGATTTTCAAATCATTCAATATTGTAGGGGATATCTATGGAGTGGAACAGTTAGGACATGGGATCAGAATCAAGGTGAATCAAGAGACCAAATCTAATCAAATGGGGCGTTTTAACAGCAGAAATGAAAAGTCTTACATAAGGAAATTACAGAATTTAAGGAGTGGCTGCATGTAAAAGCAGCCTCCTGTGGAAAGGATACAACCCTCTCAGTGACTCTGGGCTTCATGTTCATCAGCGGTGTGCTGATGTCGTCTCAGCCATGGGCAGTGTTTACTAAAGTGTCCTCAGTGAGTCAGGTGATAGGCCCATTGTCTTTTATGTTGTCACAGGCAAGCCTAAGCATTGTGTTCGCTTCTGGGACCACCCCTTGAAAGGGTCCACACATTTGAGTAGGAGGGCTGGGGCATTTGAAGCCTTGCGATGGGAACTGTGTGAAGGAAATGGAGCTGTTTGGATAGGAGACAAGATTGTGGACAGGGCAGAGTGGGGAGGAGGGCTTATAGGGTCACTCTCTATCAATACCTGCCTGCTAATCATGATCATGTGAGTGAGGACTTAGACTTGATCTGTATGAGTCTAAAGGGCAGAAAAGGGCTAACTGTTGGAAGGTTCAAGGGGGCAGGTATTGGACACAATCTTAAAAGTTCTAATAATTAGAATTGTCTGAAAATGGCTTGGGTTGCCTTGGGAAAGTAGTGAGTTGATAGAACAATAGCCTGGTTTTAACTGTTCACACATATTCACACTTTGGTGGTTTGGAATAGTCAAGTTTAGTCGTTGTTATTTGTGGTTTTCATATTTTAACTATATTAATCCAATGAGGGTAATTTTCTTAGCCACCCTCTATTAAAGGTAAAGGTTCTTTTCTTTACATCCCATTGGTATATATTTGAAAAGGCAGGTTCCATAAAACTAAACTAACATGAAGTATCTCAGAATATTAAGGATACTAACTTCTAGTTAGTATCTACTATTATATAACTGCTAGTATACTAAAATATCATGGTAATTTCCACATATATTCTAATATGTCATAGTCACTTTGAATGCTTTTTGAAAAGATGCTCACTTCAGGTTAACTGCTAAAGATTCTGAGCTTTTACTTTTTGGAAGTAATTCACTTTTGTTGATGATAATGTAGGTCTTTAAAAAACATTGTTCATAATTATATCTTAAACTCTCCAAGAGTAGCAATACTAAACTAGTTTGTTCAGGCACACTGATATATTGATCAGTATGAGGTCAATATGAGTATATTGTGAGATATCCTACGACATCACATTAAGACAGTTCAAGTACTGAAGATTCGAGGATGATCTATTCTTTTTAAAATTAGGAATGATGCTTACCATGTATTTGCTTCTCATGAAAAGAGAAATGGGTAGAATTACAGACATCTTTAGATGTAAGATGTCTTGTAAGATGTAAGAAGCTTGCATAACCCCTGTGAACAACCATAGGAGAATGTGAAGGTGGAAAAATGTCTTTGATACTAGAATTAGAATTCCTATTCAGTAGGAATTGATTGTGCACAGGGGGAGATCAGTTCTGGTGCCCATCTTATGGTATGATTCTGTAAGGATGAAATGAAAGGATTATTAAAAAATAATCCATATGATACCGGTTCACTCAGCCCAGTGCAATACAAATTAGTGTATTTTGGTATGAAGTACTTGTTAATAGACATAGCAATTTTTGGTTATAGACTCTTCTGGTACTTGGTAGTATGGGCTTGTACATACATAAAACTAGGCCCCTGAGATTTTTAGGTAACGACATGCCTCCAGTTTGTTGGAACTGTCATGCTATCTTTATCAGTTTCCAAAGGAACGTTTAAAGTTAGTTCCGAAGTAGTCTTCCTGATCATGTATGCAAGACTTCGTGACCAAGCTCCCAGATGATCCAGGTTAGTGAGCTGCACATCCAGAAAGGCAGAGCAGCCATTCCTACCTCCCAGTAATTTCCGCCCTTTTTCCATTGTTACTTCCTTTTCCTCGGAGGATAATGGTCTTTCTATAGAAAACCTAATCCTTAACCTAGAAACTGTGATTTGAAATAAGTGAAAGAAACAATGAACAGTCCTCCCAGAAACTTTCTATCTCCTGCAAAAAAGTTTTGGATCACGTTTCTTATAGATTTATAAAATGTTTATTAAATAACAGTAGTTTACCAATAGTTTTTTTTGGCATGTGTAGGGGAAGTCATATTTAGTTTTCAAATGCCAAATTTATTATAAACAGAAAGTATAATACGAAACTCATCTGACTTAAATGGAACCTTAGATCTCAGGTTTTACTCATTCACTTATGTCACCTTGGGCAGCTTCACTTAACCAGCGAGAGGGTGAACTGTGTAAGTGATGTAGTGCCTTTAGGAAAAAACATACCATGTAAGTCTTCAATACTACTTTATTTTCACAGGTTAGGTGAATCTTGTTAATTTATTATAGAAATAAGAATTCTTGCTGTCTTTATGTGTTACAGTAGTCTTGGGTTGGGAAAATCTGTTGGTCTGATTTCTACTTAAGAATCAATGTCTAAGATTTTCAAACAGCAAAAGTTCACAATAATTAAGTTTCTGTGTTCTTGATATTCTTCTGCTATTATCAGTCTTAGACCACTCCAGAGTTCTTCTTTATTTTCTTTTCCTTTTGGTCAAATAGTAGAAAAATGTGACTTGCTGCTGAGCCCTGCTCTTCACACCTGCTTGCCTTTACTCAGCTAGTATTTATTTCAAGAGATGATTCCTGCCTAGGTCATCACCAGTGGGGAAGGTTAATCTTTCATTTTTCCCACAGAAACCTGAATAAGGGAAATTTCAGAAAAGAACAGCCACAAATCTGTTTGAAACCTGATAGGGTGACTTTTTTGGTTTTTGTTTTGTTTTAAGGACAGTTTCTCTTTTTTTATTGAAATGAAAATCATGCAAATGATCATCTTAAACTGGACATAAGGGAAAGGGCTCATTTTAGCATAGATAAAATAAAAAATGAAACAGAGGAAACATAATTTTTATAGAGTATTAGATTTAGAAAGAAATAATAGAGTTCATCTAGTCCAACCTCCTACTGGTGAATAAACACTGATTTTGTGTTTATAGAAAAAACTATTTGAAGTTGGAAACAGGAATTTGGGTTTGAAAATGCTTTGTTGCCTAATTATCTTTTGCTTTATCTACTGTAGATTTTTTTCCCTACTCACTCAAGTTATATCTAAGTAAAGCTTTATATCTATAAAGACTTAAATATATTTTTGTATTTATGAATTAGAGCCATCATGATGTTTTATATGATCAAATGAATCATACATAGGAGGGGAATGTTTTTACTTAGGTTGCTAGAAGTCATTTAGATGAATCACTGTTTGATTATTATGGAGGACAGTTTTAAAATAAAATTTTGCATCTCCTTGCAATGCAAAGTACCACCCTGCAGGTTCCATTTGGGCTGGAGCTTATCTGATCACCTTCTGCCACAAATAAGTGAACATATATGTATGTGTTCGGGTGTCATGTTCAAATGCTTTTAGGTTTATGTATAAATCTGTACTTTGTTGTTTTTCTCATTAATTTTTGTTCTTAGTTGTTAAAAATTAAGGAGGTAATACTTACTCAAGTTTCATAGTATAAAGAACCAAATGAATGATCTTTGTTGTCTTGAAAAAAATCCCAGCTCTTAAAGGATATTGACTAAGTATAGTGAAGTCGTCATTCCACCCAGGGAGCTAGGTTTGAAACTAAACTGTTGCTTCAATTTGCAGATGAAAATGAGAGATTAATCGTTGATTTTCTTAGAGTTCAGTTGTGTTAAACTTCACTGTCCATTTTGCCTTCATTACTAGTATCATAGCACATTCTTATAAATTCACCAGCAACATTTCTGTATAAGTGTCTGTCAAGTTGAGTTACATTGATTTCAGCAGGTAACAAACTTTGTAGAGTGTTATGTTTCCAGAACATATGTATTGTTAGCTCAGCCATTCTTATGTAGGCATAGGCATGAATACCGTGATGTAGAGAGCTATAATTAGCATTGAAAAAAGAAAACATGAGATACAGTAAAGAAAAAGTAGCTGTATAACTGGCTGGGTGTATTTAATACATTAAAAAATGGATAAGTCTTATTCTGTCAGTCCTGTTTCAGAGATCTGAAAATTGTCAATGCTTTGTCCATTGATGTGGATATCCAGGTCAGTCCTGTTTGGGCTTTTAGAAACCAGAGGAGTTGGAAATTCAGGGACAGTCTTGTCAAAATTCTCCATCTTGATTTGATATTCACCTTTGGAACCTCGGGTCAACAGAGATGCAAAACAGTGATGTAACATGATTTCAGACGGTAGGTAGGATGTCCTCCTTTGGCATATTTCTCCAGTGCCCTCCTGCATTGCTGAAAGGAATACAACTAATTCAAAGTGAGAAGGATTTTCATGCTGGAGCAGAGTAGCCAGAGGACTCGATGGTGTAATGGAGTGATGGTACGTTAGTGGAAAGATAAAGAATGGACATTCGTCAGAACTGATGCCATCAAGGTGGAAATCCACACTGGTCTGGTAGAGTTTGCCATTTTCTCTTTCCTGATAGAGTACAGCTGAGACCCGGACACTGGTTAGAGGGCTAGGTCGGGTGTTGGCCACTTGGAAGATAAGATTAGGTTTGCCATCCATGTGAGCTACTACTGCTATGTCAGTAAAGCGAATTGAAAAAGCTCGATTTTTTGGCCGGGCAATCTTCGCCACAAAAGCACCTAAATAAGAAATTATTGATTTTTTTTTTAGAATGAAGACTTTAAATATCAATACTTTTTCTGAATGAGAAGTGTATATCAAATATTTACACATTTCTTGGTGCCATGCCTTTCAGTGAGTCAGGAATTGAACTCATTGTTAATTTGGTCAGTCTTATTTGCCTGAAGCATTTTTCAAAGTACATTTCTGTTTAAAAACCATGATTTCAGAATGAATAAGCAAAATGATTTTGTTACAGAGAAATGTAAAACTTCATCCTCTAGTTTCTTACAAAGTCAAAGAATTGGTCATTTCCTATATTCCTGCCTGTGCTTAAAAAAAAGTAATAGAAAATAAATGCAACTTGGCTACAGCCAGATTACGTTGAAGTAGAGACTAGGTTCAGAGTAGAATGATTTGGGATGGGGAGGGGACCAATAGAATGAGTGATATTTTGGCCAGGCATGGTGTCTCACGCCTGTAATCCCAGCACTTTGGGAGCCCGAGGCGGGCGGGTCACTTGAGGTCAGGAGTTCGAGACCAGCCTGGCCAACATCATGAAACCCCGTCTCTACTAAAAATACAAAAATTAGCTGGGTCTGGTGGCACATGCCTGTAATCCCAGCTACTCAGGAGGCTGAGGCAGGAGATTGCAGTGAGCCAAGTTTGTAGCACTGCACTCCAGCCTGGGCAACAGAGCAAGACTCCATCTCAAAAAAAAAAAAAAAAAAGTGATATTTTGAAGAATTTTTAAACTTTGAAACGTATTTTTAAACTTTGAAACTCAGAAACCTTTTGTGGGGCAGGGGAGGACTGACTATCAGGTAATTTCAGTGCACCTTTCAGGTATATCTTCCTTGTGCCCTAAGCTATATATAAGAGTTTCTTAATCAGTTTTGTGCCACAGATTTTGTTGGCGGGCTGTTGGTAAGGTCTAAGAAGTAAGTACTTACCAGAATTATGTTTTAAGTGCTTAAAAGTAAAATATAAAAGAAACCAAATTATTGAAATTCAGTTGAACATTTAAGAAATGTTATTATAGTACTATATGTGCCTTACTGATACATTAAATAACAGTCTAGTGGTGGGTTTAGTACTGTGATTTTCAAGTATTCTGGTTTGATATGACAAAATATTTATGATTTCTGTTTGAATCAAAGCTACTAATACTGCTGGTGATATTGTTTTTTGTTGCCTGTAGGAGATGCCAAATTTCAATTAGTGGTTAGTGCCAAGAGATACAAGTTTTTCCCATATAAGTTTATAGACCCCCTTAATTGTATGCAAAGGACTGACCCAGTATAGGAACTCTTGTTGTAGAAGTTTGTGATTTGCAGGTTATAGAGCTGGTTGGTAGCACATTGGGATTTCATTCCAGATCATTCTTCATACGGCCCAATGCTTACCTTCTCAGATTATTATTGAATAGTATATTAAAGCCAAGTTTTCTTTTGAAATTATGTATGTCACATAAAAAGGGCACTAGTCCTCCTTTAAAGGAAAGAGTTTTCTGTGTTCATGAGCAAAATTTCATAATCTTTGTGGACATATTTCCAGTGCATTTTGCTAAGAGTGTGTATACATAACTTGTTCTCTAACATATAATGCTGACTGTGGTGTTTTGGGCTCACTGGCGTAAAGTAAATGTTGAAAAGATGAACTCATAGGAGGGAATTCTAGCCCAGTGAAGAAAAAAAACCAAATTCCTTTGTTAGGTAAAATGACTGTCAAAATAGGTATTAAATGTATTTATTTATGTATTTGACAAAATGATTAGCTTCAGTGAAAACCTCCTTTTAAACCTTTTGTTAATTTTTTTTTGATATGGGATATTTCTGCAATTTAGTATCATACTGATCCTCTTTTTTTAAGTAGTTCCAGTAAGTAAAATTTTGGCATTGAGACAGGTTCCTTATGCATTTCTCCTATTTTTTTTGGCTCTAAACTGTTTCTTTTCTATCTTAGACATTACCTGCTATTAATATAGATAAATTATTCGGTAACAGCATTACTTATAATTGACTATACCCTTTCCAAACACCTGTAGTTTTGTTTGTTTTGTTTTTGTTTTTGTTTTTTAAGAACAAAGACAAAATTACCTGTGATAAAAGCCTCTAGCATGAGGCCTAGGAGCATTTGTATGGCAAGTAAGGCGATTGCACTTGGACAGTCACCACTGGGGAACATGGTACCGTAACCAATTGTGAGTTGTGTCTCCAGGGAGAAGGAGAATGCAGCTGTGAAACTGGTGATATACTTGACACAGATAGTGTGGTTTTCAGGTGGGGCATCATGATCTAGTTCCAGATCACCATTCATCTCAGCCAGAACGTACCAGAGCACTGCAAAGACAAGCCAGTGGACAACAAAAGAAGCAGAAAAGACCAACATCATCCAACGCCAGCGCATGTCCATTAGGATTCCCCAAGCATCTCGAAGATATGCAAGACCTCTTTGAGCGCCATCCATTTGAAGTGTGCTGTGGCCATCCTTGGTGACCATCCTCCGGTATCTTTGACTTAGGAGAGGAGCAATAACTTTGCAATTACTGCTGTCCATCTCAGGCTGTATTTCTCTAAAATCAAGAGTAAATTAGTAAGCTCTTAACTGTTTTACAGTTAATGTTTGTGAATTTGGAGAGCTCATGGACTTTCTGCTTTCTTGGGAATGCTTCTCTAACCACAACTTTGCCAACTCTCTCGCTTTTCTCTTCACGTTAGATGGCATTTACTAAGTCATTCATTTGGGAGCTAATTGTGTGTTACCTTAAAATATCTCTTCTATTGTTTCTTTGAATGACAGTTAAAACATTGTTTAACACTTAAACATTTTCTAAGTATATTTTAGAATTCCTGTGGGTAGAGATTGTATACCCCTGTGTCTTCCTTGCACAAGTCCGGGTGTCAAGCATTTATTGATTTGACCAAATATTATGTGTAAAGACTAGCATTTCATAGTTAATTTATAATTATGCATTATTCATAATTAAAAGGGGTATGTTTAAATATGTAAGTGTTCTTCTGTGTAAATAATTAGAAGTCATTTGGAAGCTTATTATTAAACTGTCTGCAAATCCTTTGAAGCCAGATTTAGTATAGGACAAGGCTTACATTTGTGGTAAGCTTTTAGAGGTCTGTAGTTCTGATGTATGCTTTATAATTAGCCTATTCAGAGTTTGATTTGTTGATTTGTATTTTTAGAGACAGGGTCTTGCTCTGTCTCCTAGGCTGGAGTGCAGTGGCACAATCATAGCTCACTGTAACCTCAGCTAATTTTTAGAATTTTAATTTTTGTTGGTACTGGGCTCAATATATTGCCTAGGCTGGTCTCGGACTCCTGTTCTCAAGCCATCCTCCCACTTCAGCCTTCCAAAGCGCTGGGATTACAGGGGTGAGCCACCATACCTGGCCTTATTTAGAGTTTTATGATTAGGCTTTATTTGTTTTTGTCACTTTGCAACCATGTTCGTGGATTCTTTCTGTCCTGGATGATGGATTGCTGTCTCTTTGCATATTCTAGGCTCTGATTAGATTGTAGGGTAGAAGGAGAATTGTTTCTTGGCAAAATAAGAAGTTCCAGGAAGACATTTCTAGATAGCATTAGCTTTAAAAGTAAGTAAACCAGAAGAAAAAGGTTCAACAGTTTAATGAACTAAAATAATCATTAAGGAGTTAAATAAGAATTTTAAAAAGATAACATTAGTATAATTAGTTTTCTGCTGCAAACAGTTTTCACCAGCGGTTATCCTTTTCTCAAGGTAGTGAGTGGAAATCTAATGTGTGCCTTCCTTGTAATCATCCTTGCGTATGACAAAGGTGTCTTAAGACTTTAGTATAGCAGTTACTAGGAACAGAACAGGAAATGCAGCTTTGCTTCCCTCGAGTGAGCCTCTCTTGTTTGCTACAATCCAGGACTATGAGTTTATATTTGACTGTCCTCTTTGCTTCTTCCTTTAGAGGTAGATACCCTTGAGAGTGCTGCATACCCACTTCCTGCCTTTTAATGGGGCTTGAGAAGGGCACTACAGACTTGTGGAGCTAGGTTGTTGCTTGGGTTTCCTAGTTCCTATGTCTTGGGACTTTGAGGCTTTGGAGACTGCCTTTCTGTGTTGTTGGAATTGGATATTGGCCAGCTGGGTATATACAACTTTCTTTTGCTCTGAGGTAACTTAACATTTATTGGTGATACTAGAGACTTTTTTTTGTATTTTCTTCAGATTTGAGCTAATGGAACACTGGGGTGATTGTTCAGTTTATTTAGCTTAGATGGCGATTTCAGTTTCATATGATATAGACTTTAAAAAATCTTAGTGCATTATTTTAATGTTTTATAACTTATTACCCTAACAAGTTGTCATAATCATTTAGTGTATTCTTTTTTCTTGGCATAGCTACTTAATGACCCTTATTTTCTTAGATTATTTTTAAATGTTTTAGGAGACCTGATCTCTACGCTTTGGAAACAACAACAAAATCTTCATAGGCACTGTGATAACTGCTTTCATACTGTATTATCTCTTAATTCTTCAGTATCTCAACAAGATAGCCATTGTTCCCATTTTCAGATGAAGTCACTGGTGCTCAGACAGATAAAAGAAATTTACACAAGGCAAATAGGAGCTTTGGATTATTTGGATGGTTATTCAAGTCTAGCTAACTTCAAAGCCAGTTAATTTTTTTTTTACTACAGGAAGCGTTTGGTGAAATAACAGTCTTTCCAAAAATGATTGATATTGCATTCTCAGGAAGGTCTTTGATAGCCAAATTTCTAGCACCTTTAGTAGATGCCTTTCTTGCCCCTGTAACTGTCTCAAGTATCTGTATTAAACCATTGTTAACTTTATTCATGATTCTTTAGATAGTAATGATTAATAATATTAGCTAATATATATATTGTTTAGCATGTGCCAGGAATCATACCAAATACTTCATATGTACAAACTGATGTGAAGCCAGTGGGCAGTGTCTGGCACAGAGTAAGCTCTCAGTAAAGTATTAGTTGCTTTATTGTTATTAAAAATGTGTCTGGCTCCCAGCACTTCGGGAGGCCGAGACAGGAGGATTGCTTGAATCCAGGAGTTAGAGACCAGCCTAGGCAACGTAGTGAGACTTTGTCTCTATTTAAAAAAAAAAAAAAAGGTGTCTTAAGTTTCACAGTAATAAGTACCACTATTAGTCCCATTTTACAGATAATGAAAGTGAGGAACCAGGCATGGTGGCTCATGCCTGTAACGCTAGCACTTTGGGAGGCTGAGTTGGGAGGATTGCTTGAGGTCGGGAATTCAAGACCGATCTGGCCAACATAGCGAGACCCTGTCTCTAAAAGAAAAAAAAAAAAAAGAAAGAAAATGAGGTATAATGAGGTAGTAAGTGGTGGATATGAATATCATACATTCTGAGTCCAGAGTTAGTGCCATATTGCCTCCAAAACAGACGTTTGACCCTGCTTAGCCTTTGTGAATAATACAGTTTCATTTGAGTAGTTTTGTTCAAGAGCCCCTCCAGAATGTTTGTTCTTCAGTAATGTTTATTGGGTTCAGACCTATTATTTGTAGGTTAGAAACAGATATTCAGTTAGGAAAGACTTCTTTCAAGACTTGAAGATTATCACAGTCTGAATTATTAGATAGTCTAGTTGTGTTTTGCACATCAGTAAAATTAAAGCAATGTAGAGAGGAGAATTATGATATAACATTGCCAAGTTTCTGTTTTGCCAGATGAGAAGACAATTTTAGAAGTATAATACTGTCATTATAAATAAAATTATGATGACATAATAAAAGATTTTGACACATGGAAGAAGGATATAACAATGAAAGGATAGTTGGTTGCCTTCAAAATGGTGGGTGAACAACTTTGTCATTCTCCACTGTCGTTGCTTCCTGCCTATGTGAAAATGCCCCTCATGCTCCTGGACACTAGTGCTTGCTCCACATGTGGAGCCACTGTCCTACTGAATGTGCTTAGTGTTTCACAAAAGCTTGAGAAAGAAAAAACTCCATGATTCTTTTGTATTTTCAACCTACTTTATGAAAGTTCTAAAATTCCTTACCTAGAGCCTTTCTGTATAGACTGTAGCTAACAAAATTCATCATTCTCATTTGGGCTTTTTCAGGACAGTTGTTACTTCTTACCTACAACTTTTGTAGCACTCTTACTCTAGGCTCTTTACAATTGTATTTTTTTTCTCTTGCAACTAAATACATGGAAAAACCTGTGAACAGGGAAGTCAAAAGGCTAATAATCAGAACAGTTAAGCAGCATTTTTTTTTTAACCTAAGACTGCTGGATTTGGTTTGGATTGTGTTGGCAAGTGGAGTAATATAGAGAAGGAAGATTGATTTCTGATTCCCACTTAACCAATTACCCTGAATAACTATTCTGTGGACTCTTATAGTCAGTGTGGTTTAGTGTAGAGAACGCAGGATAAGGGGATATGCCCTTCAGGCTCTAGCACTGTTGGTTACATAGCTGTGTCATTTTGGGCAAACCACTCAATCCCCTTGGCCTGGCATCCTTAGATTAAAACAAAGAAAGTGAAAAAAGAGGGAATTATGATAATAAGATTTCTTAAAGCTCTACAGACTTATGTAAACAAACATATTTCCACTTCCTACAAAGGATACAAGTTTCCTGTATGATTTCTTTTATTTCTGTATAGTTTGATGTCTGCTTGTATGGTTTAAAAAATTATATTATTGTTACCTGATATTTAAGTCTCATCAGCTGATCCCAATAGAAAGTGGGGTGGAAGGTTGGGAAGGTTTGCTTCTATTGCTGTGTGTGGGCTGTAAAATATTTGCCCATTTATAAATTATTTGGAGGAAAAATAGTACCTATTAAAAAATGATAGGCAGCTTCACTGATCATCAGAATTCATTCTACTCATTGGGTTGTAGCACTTAAAAATATGTATTTTCTGTTGCCATGATATAAAATAGTATAGTTCATACTGAGGAGTTAAGATAAAGGCTATAACTAACAAACATTAAATGAAGATGGCATTACTATGTATTTGTTCATGTCTGGTGTAAATACTTTAAGACTATATTGAAAGTCTTATAATGATTTCTCCTGCCCTCCATAATTAGGGCAAACACTATTGAGTTCTAACCCTGTTATATAAGCTCAGAGATTCTATTTTAATTTCTCAGTTGCAGAAGTATCTATTAATTTCCGCAATAATTCCATGCTTAAAAGTTTACGATTAGGATACTCATCACTTTCTTCGTAGATTACAGAAATAAAAACAAAGTGGCTTATTCTTTTGGCATTTGTTTTTTTATGCTCATTTTGGGTTTTTGAAATTCCTTCCAAAAGAAAAAGACTTTTTTTTCCCTCAAGCCACTGAATTTTTTTTTCTAAGGCCTTTATCCTCTACTGATATATTGTAATAGAAAATTAGTATACATTTCATAAAACAGTAAAGAAAATTTCCAGTAATACATTCAATATGGCTGTTATTGCATTTTTAAAATTTAAGGGAAAAGAATATAGAAACCTTAGTATACTACACTATAGATAATGTCTTTGTTTTAAAAATCTGTTGGAAGTAATCTAGCTCTGTTCCTATTTGCCAGTCAGTTTCTTTCCCTGTTTCCCATAAGGAAAGAAGAATGGATATTATTGCATGTACTCACCAGTTCTTTTGCTGGGTCAGCCTTTATGCCAAGGTAGGTCTTAAGGAAATTTACAGAGTCTGCCTTTTTGATCAGATAATTTTAATCTACAAGTCTAGTTTGTAGGTTCTCTTCTTGGAGTGGTTTTACAGCTTACATTCCTCTGTTTATAATGTTGTGGGGGCTGGTTTCAGCTGAGGTTGATGTGATTGGTCACTTAGCCTGCAGGGGGGCCAATTAGCTCTGATCATGTGGAAAAGAATGCTGGTTTGTTAGGAGGTCTTTCTTCACCCAACACAAACCTTAACAACTCTGGAGAAAGCCTCCAGAACTGACTTGGAGAAGGGGTGCATTTTTTCCCTCTAATCAGGACCGGTCTTTAGTAAGTTTGCATAATCTTACTTAAGAGTTTATTTGAAAGTTCAAAGGGATAAAATTCCCTGCAAGATTTCTTTTCAGCCGTCTTTCCTTATATAGCATGTTGAAGTGTGAGATATTTCCTTTACTAATCTTTTTTTTTTTCCACCATGTCTTTGGGGAAGATTTATTTGGATAAGGACTTATAGGCATAAATTAATGCATTGGTTTTCTTACTTTTCTTCTCATGTCTCATCAGAATGGCTATCATTAGTTCCAGAACTAGTAATATAGATAATTTAATTACGTGAAATCTTTTACTTTTTTGGCTGGGAAACAAACTTTTTTTTTTTAAAGGCTGTATACAAAGACCTTGAATAGGAATAAAATTAATTGTTCTGTACCTGATACTTTTAAAAATGCACACCTGTGGGAAAGAACCGAAGAATTTTCTTAAGGCTTATTTTAATGATGTTTAGAAGATGTTTTCCTGATCAGTGTGATGAAGTATAGTGTTAATAAAACATAGTGTACAGTGTACAGAAAATGTAACACAACATTGAAATAGTGTTTAGCTGGAAAATGTGATCCAGCTTGTTGGAACCCTGAAACGTGCTGTGGTATGGCTTTGTGCAGTGCCTTAGTGAACAGTACTTTTCTCCTCCTCCATTAGCTGCTGATTTTAAAACTTTGACCAAATGTCACATGTAAGAGGATCTGAGAAACAAAGACTGTGATTGTTCAAAGTAAAATCTTGGAAGGCCTGCTGGGAAAATTATTAATGTAGACCAATATAATGCTACTTAGAAAGTGAAATCCGCCTTTGTAGAATCCTCTCCGTCCCCCCCCCCCCGCCCCACAATTTAAAAAATATATTAATTCCTTCTTTGTTTTATTAGTACCAAATACTTCAACACAAGTTCAGACACAGCATTAGAAACACTGACTTTCAGAACTAGGGAAGGTAAAGTATAAAGAAGGATTTGTGATGTGATGCTCATTCCCTGCATGTACTGGTAGGAATTACAATGTTTATCAATTCCCAGCTAACAAATTGCAGAAAAACAGAACAACACAACAACAAAATACTAGAACAAGTATAGTATAATACTGCTTCTAGAAAGCAGAAGCACTTGAGTGTATCTGTCATGTGTTTTGAATATACATTATATATTTTTTATTTTCATTTTTTTTAGACATAGAGTCTTGCTGTGTCACCCAGGCTGGGGTGCAGTGGTGTGATCACAGCTCGCTGCAGCCTCGACCTCCCAGGCTCAAGTGATCCTCCCACCTCATCCCCCACCCCCTGCAGTAATGCCACCACATCTGGCTAATTTTTTATTTTTTGTAGAGGCAGGGTCTTGCTGTGTTGTCTAGGCTGGTCTTGAACTCCTAGGCTCAAGCTGTCCTCTCAATTCAGCCTCCCAAATTCCTGGGATTACAGGCATGAGCCACTTCACCTGGCCTGAGAATACATATTATAGTAGGCAAGACAGTTAACGATTTTATTAAACTTAAAAGTCTTTTTCCATAGTATACTTGGTTTCAATATATTGAGACAGAAATGATTTGGCAAAATGATCTTCAATTAAGAAAGAAATGTCTTAAGTGAAGCTAATTTCTGGATCTCTACAATTTGAAAGCCTTGCTATGGTCTATAAACAGTGATTCCTACTGCTGTGAATATTGTAGACCAGCTCTGAAGTGCCCACTTAGGAGCATAGCTCTCCCATTACAATAGCCTGAGCATTTAAAGTCATTTCTGGTTGAAGTTACCAGGTTAGCTGGTGTAGGGGAGAGAGAAGACCTTCTCTCTTCCTTTTGAAGGTTTGATAATTGAGTCTATAATATAAAGCAACAGTAGGTAGACTTAACAGAAGAAAAACAGTTTACATCCTTATGCACAAGAGTCCCACAAAACATGAGACTTGAGGAAGGACCAGATGATTGAAGTTCTTATAGCATTGGAATAGGGATGCGGAGGTCCTGGGGGAAGGTATTGACAAGCTATGGGAAAATGAGGGGAGGAAATGTATGATGAACAAAAGTTGTCTAGTTATTGAGATAAAGTCTTTCAGGTATTGAAAATTAACTTGAGGAAGAACGCTACTAGACCTTTTAATCTCTTATGTGATAAGGTTAATCTTCCCTGATTGATGAAATTCTAGGGAGGGGACAAAGGAATTTTTTGAGATAAGGGGGCATCAGAGAAGGCCCCTCCCTGTGCTTGCTGTTCCCTAAGTTCTCTCAGTTTGCAGTAATGAGCATACCAAAGCAGTATATTTTGGGGTGGTGTTTCCTGGGGCTCCTTCACTGAGATGACACGGATATTGGCACAGATGATATGCCACCTTCACCCAGAAACTCATGGTCCTTCCCATCTAGACAATTTGTTATTTCTGTTGTAGCTGTTTCACAGTAAGGTAATTGGAGATGGCTCTAAAACATTTCTTCTGTGAATGAACATAAATGGTAAATACCTGTTCATAGATTGATGGATTGTGTCTCCAAAATTATAATGATTAAATTAAGCAAGGTACCAAGACCTGGTAAATTTTTCTGTATTAAATCTAGTCCTCTGTCCCTAAAGGCATTTGATTTTCTTTCTGACTGAAATAATTCACTATATATCTATAAATGTATCACATTTTTCTTGAGAACAGTAAAATCTTCAGTTGGAGTGCGATTTCTGGCCTATGTAAGTAGGTAATCTCACAGCTTTAAAACGTTAGCTCTGGTCTCCATGTTCTTGCTTACATAGTGTACTTAGCTTTCTTTTGAAGATGCCTAGTCTCTTTCCATTTCCACATGTCCAAGCCAACTACTAATTGCCTTCCCACAGATTTCAGGCAGCCTCTGGGTATGTACCAGCAGATAGCTGAGCATGAGGGCTGTAGGGTTGTGGTACATATTCAGATGGCCTGAGGACCTTTTTCAGAGATTCTGATACACTGCAGCTTCTCTGTTTTTTCAGGACTCTTGTTAACCAGCTGAGCAGGTTATTTATTCCTCAGGGAGAAAGTTGTAACTCTCTGGGTATAGAATTTAAACTGCTCTGTCCTAGCCACCCTGAGTTTTGTTTGTAAGTAATTGTAGGGGAGAGGGGTGGTAAATATCAACACTTGAGTGGGATGCCCTTTCACCATTTTCTTTGGTGTTAGAATTTTTTTTGGTGTTGATCAGATAATATATATCTGAATAGAGTAATACAAAGTCACTCCTTAAAAAATTTGCACGTAAACAAGCTTCAAAGTCTGTCCCATAATTCCACTTTTGCTTGTGGAGATTGGGCACTTGTAAGCTCCAAGTCTCACAGCTGTAGATTTTGTTGGCTGAGTGCCTCTTTGCTCCATCTGAAGTTTTCCATAAACACTATTTTTGGCCGTGGGTCAAACATGCACACAGGTGCCCTTTTACTGCTCTTTCTCCTTAGGAAGTCCACTCAGTTAGACCAGGCAAAAACTAACACTGCATTTTAATTTAATTTAATTTTTAGATGAATCCTATTTGGACTTAATAAACTAAGATTGAAACAACCAAGTATTTATTGCCACTGGGGAAATTGTATATGTAGTATGTATGTATTTTAGCACCTTTACATAATTTGCTTTTAACGTAAGGACATAGAATATATCGTTTTCCTCATAGTCATATTTGCTATATTGAATGGAAAAACATACATTTAAAATTTGTGTTTCTTTGCCTTTTGAGGGTCACAGACACCTTTAAAATTCTGACGAAAGCTGTAGACCCTTTTCCCTGAAAGAAGAAGAAGGCATGCCAGCACAAAGTACATGTCCAGTGCAAGGATTCACAGCCCTGAGCTCATTCATTGACTGTAGATTAAGAATATTTGGTTCAGGCATGAGTTTGTAAATAATTCAATAAGGTTTACTTTAAAATAATGTTGTTTGTAAATCTGTTAAGATTTTAAAAATAAGTCAACTGAAATACAGTATTTGGTTAGTCAACTTTGTCATGGTGCTGACGTTACAGAAGGAGGAAGCCTTTGATTTTGAATGCTGAGAAGGGCCATGTAACTGTCTCTCACTCATTTTAGTCTTCGTTGCTATGAATTGTTGGAATTTTTAGACGTGAAGGGAACTTAGATGTCATCTTCTAAACTGCCCATGAATGACTTTAATATTTATTATTTATTTATGTTTATTTTATTATTATTATTTTTGGAGACGGAGTCTTGCTGTGTTGCCCAGGCTGGAGTGCAGTGGCACAATCTCGGCTCACTGCAACCTCCACCTCCCGGGTTCAAGCGATTCTCCTGCCTTAGCCTCCTGAGTAGCTGGGACTACAGGCGCACACTACCAGGCCAGGCTAATTTTTAGTACTTGTAGTAGAAACGGGGTTTTGTCATGTTGGCCAGGCTGGTCTTGAACTCCTGACCTCAGGTGATCTGCCTGCCTCGGCCTCTGAAAGTGCTGGGATTATAGGCATGAGCCAACATGCCTGACCTATGATTTATTTTAAATTATATCAGGAATACACACACACACACACACACACACACACACACACACACAAATTATAAAGATAATGGTCTCCTTGGCACTCCCACCCACCCATCCAAATTTACACAAGTAAATCTGTAATCAATTTGGTTAGAAGGGATTTATTTTAATATTTTTGGGGATTGCTTAGATGCAGTATAATTTTTAGTTATATTAGTAGTAATTGGAAATGTGTATTTTTGTGACTGAAGTCACCTTCTAAATAATTTCTAGAATAAAATTTTTATATTGAAGAAGTTGGTCTTAACCATTTTTTTTTTCAGGAGCATGCATTTTGAAGTCATTCTGTGGGAAGATGAAAACAAATTTAGTTCTATGTCTCCCCTTTTTAGAGATGTTGACACTTTCCTTAAATGTACCATGCATGATTTGTCTACCACCCTTTTAGCTTGTTATACTTAAATCCCAGATCTCTGTCTTCCCATTTCAGTTTCTCTAGAATTTCTGGCTGCTTCCAATGGGTCAAATTTATGAGTGAACCATTAAGAATCACTTAGTGTAGAAATAAGCCATGGGTTAGGAGTTTGAACACTGCCTAGGTTCTGTTTCTGATTTGGTTATGATTCAGCTGTGTGGCCTTGGGAAACCACCTTACTGGTATCCCTATCCTTGCAGAAGCAAGAGAGTTAATGATGGTTGACTTAATCTCTCGTGGTTATTATGAAGATCAGATAAGATACATTAACACATTTTGCCAACTGAATTAGGTTATTTATTTACATGTGTGTCCATGGACCTGGGGATCAGGTGCTATGTCTCAGCCTTATCTTTGTTTTTAATCCTGTGTCTCTAATTGTGTTTGTCAGTAAAGGAGTGAGTCATTTAATGGTTGCTAGAGGTTTGAGTAAAACAAACAAGCAAACAAATGGTAAATTAGTACTATTTCTTTTTTAAAAAAATTTTTTACATTTTAAAAATTATAGATAAATATAGAGATGAGGTCTCACCATGTTGCCCAGTCTGGTTTCAAACTCCTAAACTCAAGTGATCCTCCCTTCTCAGCCCCCCAAAGTGCTAGGATTACAGGCGTGAGCCACCATGCCTGGCCAGTAGTACTATTTCTTTGGGAAAATATTTAGTAGTAGTCAACAAAGTTGAGCATGCTGTGACCTAGCAGTTTTGATGCTAAGTATATACCCAACAGAAATGCAAACATATACTTACCAAAACTCATGTCCAAGAATATTCGTAGATGCACAGTTCTTATGATAGCAAAAAGGTAGAAAACAACCTAAATGTTTCTAAGCAGTAGCATAAGAGTAATACCGTGTGGTTTGTTTATACAGTGAGATCCTGTACAGCCATGTAAAAGACCAAAATATTCCCTGTAACAATGAGAATGAATCTCCCGTGCTTGCTTCGGCAGCACATACACTAAAATTGGAACGATACAGAGATTAGCATGGCCCCTGTGCAAGGAGAATGAATCTTCCGTAATGTTCAGCAAAAGAAGCCAGATATAAATGAATATTCCATTTTATAAAAAACTTTAAAAGCAGGCAAAGCTAATATTTGGGGCTAGAAATTAGGATAGTGTTTATCTTGGGGAGGGCTGATTGGGAGGACACATGAAGATTTTTGAGGCTCCTTAAAATCTTTTTTTTAAAAATCTAGGTGGTAGTTAAATTATATGTATTTGCTTTATGAAAACTGTCAGTTGTACATTTGTGATTAGTGTACTTTTAAAAAATGTTTTCTTAAAGAGGTGGGGAGATGAGTGAAGTCCATTTAAAAGTTCTTGAGGTCTTTTCACCCTTATGAAAATGAGCACGGCCTCTGGAGGCAGAACTTATATGGCTTGATGAAAAATGTGGCTGTACTAACAAAAGAGAAACAAATTTAAAACGACCTTGTGATTCTCAAACTGTTGGAAAACCTGTAGCTCATAAAGTTTGAATGACCGATTCTGCATTCTTTGTTCCAAAAAGGATTTGAGGCAGAAAATTTGAAGATAAAGAGGAAAGCAACACCAAAGAAAGAATGATGAGATTTGGAGTCATTAGACCTGGTTTCAGATTCTGGTTCCAATTATTTTTTGTTTGTTTTATTATTTTTGCTTATTTTGTTTATTTTTTAATTATTTTGTTTTTTATTTTTTTTTGGCTCCAGTTCTTATCTACACACCTTGACTAGTGAAGACCCAGTTCCTCATTTGTGAAAGAGGGGGTTGGAGGTGTTGTGGAGAATGAAGTAGCCTGAATTTACATGAATACTAGTTCCAAACCATTCTACATGAATATTGGTTCAAGCCATTTTGAACAATACTTGTTCAGAAATTTCTATAAAGGAGCTTAAATTTTGTTACTAAGTGATTATTTACACAAAATAATTTTTTTTTGTTTGTTTACTAAGTCAGATCTAGGTGTTTTTTTGTTTGTTTGTTTATTTGAGATGGAGTTTCGCTCTTGTTGTCCAGGCTGGAATGCAATGGTGCAATCTTGGCTCACCGCAACCTCTGCCACCCGCTTCAAGTGATTCTCCTGCCTCAGCCTCCCGAGTAGCTGGGATTGCAGGCATGCGCCACCATGCCCGGCTAATTTTTTTGTATTTTAGTAGAGACGGGGTTTCTCCATGTTGGTTAGGCTGGTCTCGAACTTCTGACCTCAGGTGATCCGCCCGCCTCGGCCTCCCAAAGTGCAGGGATTACAGGCGTGAGCCACCACGCCCAGCCTCAGATCTAGTTTTTTACTTGTAGTATCAATAAAATTTACTTATGTACCAGTAACAATTACATACAAGGATCAAAAATTTAGCTCCCTGAAATTCAGCATCCCTGAAATTAAATGGATAGGATTTTCTCATAACATGATCACATTTTTAAAAAGCCTGTTTAGGGCAACAGTTGGAAATAAGTGATGAAGAAACTGAATAAATTGTACAGAAGTGCCCTTGTACATAATTTACTAAGAGGTCAAGGCAGAAGGATCACTTGAGGCCAGAAGTTCAAGACCAACCTAAACAACGTAGCAAGACCCCCCATCTCTGCAAAAATTAAATAAAATGAAATTTTAAAATTAGCCGAGCGTGGTGGCATGTGCCTGAGGTTCTAGCTACTTAACACGAAATAATTTCTTTTTTTTTTTTTGAGACGGAGTCTTGATCTGTCACCCAGGCTGGAGTGCAGTGGCGTGATCTGGGCTCACTGCAAGCTCCACCTCCCAGGTTCACGCCATTCTCCTGCCTCAGCCTCCCGAGTAGCTGGGACTACAGGCGCCCGCCACCGCGCCCATCTAATTTTTTGTATTTTTAGTAGAGACGGGGTTTCATCGTGTTAGCTAGGATGATCTTGATCTGACCTCGTGATCTGCCCGCCTTAGCCTCCCAAAGTGCTGGGATTACAGGTGTGAGCCACCGCACCCGGCCACAAAATAATTTCTAAAAGCTGCAATATAGTTTTTGATATATCAGATATTACATAATAACTACAATAGATTTAGATTATGACTTCTCTGGTAAACCAAGTGATATAGTTTGGATGTTTGTCCCCTCCAGATCACATGTTGAAATGTGATCGCCAGTGTTGGAGGTGGGGCCTGGTGGGAAGTGTTTGGGTCATGAGGGTGGATCCCTCATCCTCTCCCCACTGTAATGAGTTCAAGAGTCTGGGATCTCTGTCATCTTTCTTGCTCCTTCTCTCATCGTGTGACATACTTGCTCTCACTTCACCTTCCACAGTGAGTAACAGCTTCCTGAGGTCTCACTGGAAGCCAGGCAGATGCTGGTGCCATGCTTGTATAGTCTGCAGAACCACGACCCAAATAAACTTCTTCTTCTTCTTTTTTTTTTTTTAATAAATTACCCAGCCTCAGGTATTCCTTTATAGCCATGCAAAATGGACTAATAAACCAAGGAAAGCCAGAATATAGTTCTGACATTCCAGACACATCCTGCAGGTAAGAGCAAGGTCATAGATAATAAAACCCTTGCTTGGTGGTTCAAAACAGCAAACATTTATTATCTCTGTTTCTGTGGGTTGGGCATCTAGAAGCAGCTTAGCCTAGCTGGGTGGGTCTGGCCCAGGGTTCTTGTAAGGCTGCACTCAGGGTGTCAGCCCATGCTGCAGTCTCTCAAAGCTCAACTGGGGTTTGATCCACTTCCAGACTCACTCATGTTTCTGGTGGTAAGTCTCAGTTCTTTGCCATGCGAGCTTCTCCACGAGGTCTGTGTTGCTACATGGCAACTAGTGTCCTTCAGAGAAAGTGTCCAAGATGGAAACTACAGTCTTCTTTAATACTGTAAGTGGCATCTCATCACTTCAGCTGCATTCTATTAGTCCAGCTTATAATTAGGGGTGGAGGATTCCACAGAGATCAGCAGTCAGGGATTGTTGGTGAGCTCTTAGAGGCTGCCCACCACAATAAGAAAGCAGCAGATCATGTCTTCCATTCTCCCAAGATATTTTATCTTTCAGTAGAATGATACCTAGTAGCAGACTAACAACCATATGGGCAAGCAGGATGCTGAATCTCAATATATGTAAGATGGAATATAACAGAATGACCAGAAATTAGAATTTCATTTTCATATGCTGCTGTTCAATTATTTTTTCACTTTTAGTATGGATTAATTAAAAGGATTGAGTTTGTCATTATGAGAACATGAACTTTTATTGTTATAAACTGAGGACATCAATGTATGTTATTCTGGATTTTCAACTATTTTGATGTGAGATTTTATAAATGTTATGAGTTATATATGTTAGCACATGTGGAATGGTGACTGAAGAATTTGTTTGCACAATTTAGAATGATCTTGTCCTTTTAAAATACCAATTTAGTTTACTTGGTATACCAGGCTCTCTTTTGACATTAATGTAACTTTTGAGACATTAGGTTAGACATAGCTTAGCTTTAAATTCTGTCCAAAAGCAATTTATGGTATGCCTGTATTGTATTAGGTGCTAGAGTAAATGAGGTTATACTACTTTTCAATTTTTTTTTTTTGAGATGGAGTCTCGCTCTGTCGCCCAGGCTGGAGTACAGTGTCGCGATCTCTGCTTACCGCAACCTCCGCCTCCTGGGTTCAAGCCATTCTCCTGCCTCAGCCTCCTGAGTAGGTGGGATTACAGGCACTTGTCACCACACCTAGCTAATTTTTGTATTTTGAGTAGACATGAGGTTTCACCATATTGGCCAGGCTGGTCTCCCAACTCCTGACCTCGTGATCCACCTGTCTCGGCCTCCCAAAGCACTGGGATTATAGGCGTGAGCCACCACGCGGCCTGCTTTTCAGTTTATAATCTGTTTTGGAATGAAAGAGGGCCTGAAATGTACAGATATCATGTTTAGGCAGAATCACCAGTAGGTGTTGGTTATATAAAGTATGTTGTATGATGAAAAATATCTTATAACTTTAAAAAGTATGTGCTAGTAAGGAAGGATTGGCAAGATACACTGTTAGTGAAAACAGCAAATGAAACGACATTTATAACATCCTGAGGGTGGCGTTTGTGTGTGTGGATGAGGGAGCTACGTATACATGTGTAAGTGTACCCACGGACAGTGTTTGGAAGACTTTATAAGAAACTTGGTGATGGTTCCTTCTGGGGAGTACGACTCTGAGGGTCTTGTGTAGGAAGATGGACTTTTCATTGCATGCTTTTTCAAAAAAAATTGTACATAATATTTTTGTTTAAAAAAATTGCCCAGTCTCTGAACATTCAGCTTTAAGAAATGTGTCTAATAATATATACATATACCCACTGTTATTTTAGTGATTTTTTCTGAATATTGAAATGGACCCATTTGCAGGAAAGCTTGATTTGAGCTGTGAAGTTTGTTTTCAAAGCCTATACTGTCAGAGGCTCATGTTTACTTACCATATTATTTTCTTTATAGGGAGACCAAATTTTGAGGAAGGTGGACCAACATCAGTAGGGAGAAAGCATGAATTTATACGCTCAGAAAGTGAAAATTGGCGCATCTTTAGAGAGGAACAAAATGGAGAAGATGAAGATGGAGGTTGGCGACTAGCTGGATCAAGGAGGGATGGAGAGAGGTGGCGACCTCACAGTCCTGGTAAGAATTCTGTTGAGTAAAGGCACACAGGGACTGAAATAAGGGAAAGTTTGATGGAAATAGGGATTAAATGAAAAAGATAAACTGGCTTAAAAAATGTGGGGGTGGATTAATATTATTTATGCTGTCACAGTTTTATTACTAGAAAAAATTGCAACATAAAAATTTCCTACATCTATTCAGTTGATTGAAATTACTTTTCTATTTTTCTGGGGCAAATAGTGTAGTTTAATGGGAAGCACCTGCGCTCAACTGCAGAAATGAGGGTTTCATTCAGTTTTGTCTACCTCTAAATCTTTGAATCTTTTTTAGCATTCTTTAAGATTTATAAATGTGTAAAAATTACACACTTGAAATGTGTGCTTCCCTCCCCAAAAATGAGTGTTTTTCCTAACAAGAAAGGGTTTATTCTTTCATTTTTTCCCTTTTGAAAATGTGATTTAACCTTATTTGAAGAATAAGCTTTAAACCTAGGTCAGAAACATAATCACAAGTTCATTCTTATGTCCTTCTAACTTTAGAAGAAGGAGAGACAATAGTAGTGATTAGTGGCTTTTAAAGTTCTTCTGTTTGTCTCTTAAAAATGCTCAAACTGTTCTTCTTGGACATTAGATATGCTAGTAATTGAAGACACTAGTGCTTTGTGTTAAAGTTCATCCTGTACCACAGTGCTGATTCCATGCCTCATGATAATCAGATGCAACTGTAGTTCCAATTGTGGGGTCATGCAAAACTGAAGCACACAGAGTATATGTGGATGCCCTATGAACTTCATGTGTATGACAGTATTTTATCAACCATGTGCCAGAGGGGCTTACCTTTAATACAGGAAATTATGATAAGTAAACTGTTTTCACTTTTAAAAATCAAGTTATTAGCAAAACCACTAGCTTAGATCTGGGTAGACATTATAACAGGCATTCAGAGTATTTTAAGGAAGTGGTAGGTAGATAGAAACATACTGAAGTTAATGTTTGGGTAGAGTTAGGATGTTTTTATACCAACTCTTCATGGCTGCCTGTTGGGTGGGTTTTCTGTCATTAGTGGGCATTGTTTACATCACAAGGTCTAGACAATTTTCATTAGTCTGTGACCTGGGCCAGATGTTATAGTTCTCTAAAAGGCATCACTGCATTTTATGCTGAGCTTGTCCGTAGGCAGAGGGTTTGTAGAGTATGTTCCCAACAAGCATTCAGTGAAGAATGGATAGGATCTGGGCTGAGAGAGAAAAGAAATTCCAGCTGGTCAAAAACAAACAAGGTGAATGTTTTGGAAGATGAACTGTGTTTTTTGAGCCCAAATGTCTGATGTTGATTCTATTAAAGGGAGTTTAACAAAGTACCTCCCACCCAACAACTTAGAATTTGGTTATATATTATCTTCTTCTCATCTTTTCTGAATCTTTCTTTCCCCCTAATATTTGACTTTCATGTCATTTTTGTCATCAACTTGTGTATCTTCCAGAACTTTTAATCCATATACATATATATTTTTTCAGTCACACCTGTGGCTGAAATCCATATATTTTTAAAAGACAGTTTGAGGGATATAAAGATCCCCCAAATATAAAGTTTGGGTCTGAAAAAACAGTGTAAATGCATTTTAAAAAAGAATACGATTCACTTTTTAAACCCAGTACAGTCAAAGTATAGCCTGATTATAGCAGTTTTCATATGTTAACTCTTAACGTTTGTTAGTTTATGGTTAATCTTTTATTAAGATTTGAGTAAAACTTTAAATTATTTTAACTGATTTTATGAAAATAGTATCCAACTTTAGTTTAGATGTAGGGTCTGTAAATCAGCAGTCAGCCTTAATAAGTACCCTGCATGTCTTACTTGCTATGTTTAGTTTTGTGAGTAAAATTTTATGAACTACTGATAAGATAACATTATGGGATATAAAATAGGGCTTCCGGCTGGATGTGCGTGGAGGTGGGACCATTAAGGACAGGGAGGCATCCAGTCTGGGAGCTGAACCTAGGAAAGTCAGTAAGAGGAGAAACATGAGCCAGGTACCTAGAAGGATAGATTCCTGTCATGATGTACATTTAGACTGTTAGAAATGAAAGCAGTACAGAGGGCTCTGGAATTCATTTGATCATGAAGACTCTTTTCACATAATGGCTCTAGGTTTCCACGTAAGCAGTCTGAGTATAAAATTCCTTAGTTCTCATAGGAAGTAGTAAATAGTGTTTTGTTGTTTTTATATGAAGGGATGGGAGTGTGGGAATAAGATTTCTTTTTTGTGAGTGGCTTATCAGATGCTACCTGTATTTGGCATTTTAACATTTTGCCCTTTGTTTTCCAATTTGATTTTTAGATTGCTGGTTTTTGCAAATTTTGTCTCAATAGTGAGAACATTTAGCTCTGGCCACATTTCTTTTTCTTATCCCCCACAGAGAAAGCAGTCAAGGATGGAAAATTCTAATAGGTTAAAGCCTGCTTTTCTTTTTAAGACTCTTTTAGACTCAGGTCTGTCAGATTTTAGCAAGAGTTTCCCTTTCTTTTTTTTAGAAAAATATCTTAAATAGGATCTCTTATTATTAGGCAATCTTTTCTTCTGTTGGGAAATGTAGATTTGAGAATGTCCGTAGGGGTATTATATGGATAGGGAGAATTAAGAGATGAGAAAGAAGGAAGAGTAAGCATGTTATTGTGGAACAAGCAGCAGAGGGTGCAGAATTGGATTTTAGTTCTACTTTGCCATGTGCGAGTTACTTCTGCTGGCAAAGTTTTAGTTTCTTCTTAAACTATAAAATTAGGATAGTGAACTTCATAAAATCTCGGTGACAACTTTCAGCGCTGTAATTTTGTGAATTTTTGGGGGAGGATCAGAATTACAAGTGGGAACCTGGCATTAATAAATAGGCATGATGAGTTTGATATAAATCAACACAGGGAGCTGATTTTATCCACAAACAATGATATTTTCATGGGAAGAAAGAAAGTGCTTTAAGATTGGGCAAAAGGAAGGCATAAACTTCAGTATGGAAGGATGTCTAGTACGTTAAGTCTGGATGAGGAGTTGGCGGCTAATCAGTATTTTAATCAAGTACCTAGGACTTATTGAAAGTGCCTACTTGGAATACAGTGTCCTTTAAATGTGCTGCATTTTAGATTTATCTTTTAAAGCTTTAGAGTATGTTGCATGGCTCAGTACTTAAGTACTGTTGTCATCTCGTAATGGTACATATACTCTGAACTCTGAACTTCATTTAGTTGCCTAATGTTCTCTTTACTAGGTCAGTCCATTTGAGTTTGCGGTCACTTGTAGTTTTCTCCTTTATTTTCTATTCCTGATTTTCTTATTCAAATACTGTCATAAAACTTTTCTAAGGTTTGTGTCCTCCTTCTCATCTCAGATGGCCCTCGTTCTGCAGGCTGGCGGGAACACATGGAACGACGTCGAAGGTTCGAGTTTGATTTTCGAGATAGAGATGATGAGCGGGGTTACCGAAGGGTTCGCTCTGGCAGTGGGAGCATAGATGATGACAGGGATAGCTTGCCCGAATGGTGCTTAGAGGATGCTGAAGAAGAAATGGGCACATTTGACTCATCTGGAGCATTCCTTTCTCTAAAAGTAAGAAACGTGTTTTAAGTGTCATGACCAGCATTAACCTTATACCAAAGCCAAATCTGCTGTTGATCTTTGGTTTTATTCTCTTGCTACAGAAAGTACAGAAAGAGCCTATTCCAGAAGAGCAGGAGATGGACTTCCGGCCTGTGGACGAAGGGGAGGAGTGCTCTGACTCTGAGGGTAGCCATAATGAAGAGGCCAAAGAACCCGATAAGACAAATAAGAAAGAAGGAGAGAAAACAGATAGAGTAGGAGTTGGTAAGGCCTATTCTTGCCCTTTGCCTTTTTTTTCCTCCATCAAACCAAAACTTTCCTAAGTTCAACTAAGATTACTTCGTGTTCCAGAAGCTAGTGAGGAAACTCCCCAGACCTCATCATCATCTGCTAGACCAGATACTCCCTCAGACCATCAGTCTCAGGAAGCATCACAGTTTGAGAGGAAAGATGAACCAAAAACTGAGCAAACGGAAAAAGCTGAAGAGGAGACTCGGATGGAAAATAGTCTACCAGCCAAAGTGCCCAGCAGAGGGGATGGTATGTATTTGTGGGAATAGACAAGCTAAAATAGGATTCTGCTGAGGCCAGTGATCACTGATAAGATAGGCTTCTGCTTATGCCTCCTAGAACTGCTTTTAGTGGGTGAATTACCGGAATAGATTATTTTACCAGTAAACCCAGTCAAACAGTGCTTCTCACGTATGTGTCCATCTCAGAATTACCAAAACAGAGTTTGAATCTGCAAGGGTGGAGCTCTGGAATCTCATGTCCTAAGGTGTTATGACATAGCCACCCTGTCATTACTGGTGAACTGGGTGTCCTTTGCATTAGTTTGATTCCCATATTAGACAGTTACCTTCCTTTCATGTGTTGACTAATTATGTGCCCAGCTTAAATTACCAGATGACACACCAAAATGCCATTGTTCTAAAAGAGGCCAAGAAGAGAACATATGTGAATCTGTGGCAGAATAAGCTTAAAACATATCTCTTTCAATTGTTAATGTATTGGTTTAAGTTGCTTATACACTTTATTAGGCAATATTAATGCTCATTTCCATGTTTCTTCTTGTACGTATTTAAAAATGTCATTGTAATGCCTGATGTTGAAGGGTTACTTGATTCATTTACCATAAAAATTGATACCCTTTAACATGGCATATGAGACACTGCACAATCTGGCATCTGCTTCCCTTTGTGCAGTTTCATTGCCAGCCTCTTTACTTCCCTCACATTCTACTTACCAGCCTCAAAGCCTTTTAGGTCCTGAACTGTCTCCTGTTTTCTAGGATTCATACCTTAGCACATCCTTTTCTCTGTTCTTGAAACTCTCTTCCACCCAAAGCCCCCAAACTAGGGTAGGTGTCTTCTTCGTTTCTTAAACAACCAGGCTTATTTCTAACATAGCATTATAATATCATAAAGATGTTTATTACCTTGTTTTCCCAGTAGACTAATATTTTGAGAGCTCAAACCCAAGAATTTTTCAATTTTTTAAATGTCTAGAACAAAGCTGATTTGTTTTTTAAAGAGATGGGATTAACTGGGTGTGATGGCACGTGCTTGTAATCCCAGCTACTCGGGAAGCTGAAATGGGGGAGATCACTTGAGCCCAGGAGTTTGAGAACAGCGTGGACAACATAGCAATAGCAAGACCCCTGTCTCTAAAAACAAAACAACAACAAAAATGAGACAGGGCCTCACTATGTTGTTCAGGCTGGATCCGAACTCCTGGGCTCAAGTGATCCTCCTGCCCTTAGCTTCCTGGTTAGCTCAGCAAGTATTTGAATCTGTGCTCTACATAGCAGGCACTGTGAGACTGATATATCTTTGAGACAGTTTGATTTGTAGTAGGATATGCCCCAGAACTACTTGTGGTACATTCTTTTGAATGTACGTGCTTGAAGCCTTATTCAGGAAATTGTTGGATCAAGTCTAGATATATATATTCTGAGAAGGCTTCATAGATGTACATTAAAGGTCGAAACTCCAGATTTATAGTGTGTAGAGGAGATAAAGTGTGCATATATCACTATTCTAGGGCAAAAAGTAAGATAAGGGTTCACTGTTGGCAGACTCTTGGGATGCTTCAGGAAGTAGGTGGTCTCTGAACACATCTTGGAATAATAAGTAGAATTTGGAGGTAAGTGTAGCTAGATAAATTGGGAGAAGGCATTCCAGTACTAGGGAGCAGTGAAAGCTAAAGTGAAGAAGTGGGACTGATCCAGGCTTGGGCAGGAAATCAGCTCTTGTCTTTATTTGATGAAATATGAAGTGTGAAAAGGAGGATATTGGGAAACACAGAACATGGATTTGACAGCAGGGTATAGACTATCTTGTGATGACAGTTTGGCTTCACTGTGACCGCTTAGACTCCTGAGCAGTCACTATGGGGTGGATAGTACACCTGTAAAGGGAAGTTGTGGCAGATGAGATTTTAAAGTAGAAACTGTCAGGACTCAGTCATTGACTGGATATCAGGGTAAAGAAGAGGGAAGAGCCAAAGAGGATTATAAGAGGATTATGGTGCCATTCACACGAAAAGAAGAGGGAAGAGCCAAAGAGCCTGAGAGGATTATGGTGCCATTCACCATAGAGGAGCACATTGGGGAGAGGAGAGATAAATTCAGTTTTGAACACTGGTTCTGAGGTGTTGACGAGAAGTTAAGTGGAGATGGTGAGAGAGCAGTTATGAATGAGGGACTAGCTAGATGGGAGTAGTTTAGGGCTAGAGAGAGAATGAAAATTGAAAAGATTGCATATACTTATTAGGGGTAAGAAGAAAAGAACTTTGAGTAATTCCCATTTTTAAAGGTTAGAAGAAGAGGAACCAGAGAAAAATCCTCAGAGGTAAAAGTAGAGACAGGAGAGTAGAGTGCAGGGAAACTAAGGAATGGGAATGTTTTAGCTTAGAATTGAGTTGATAATGTCAGATGCTACTAAGAGATTGGATGAGGAAGACTAGGAAAAGTCATTGTATTTGGCAACTTTGTGTCGCTGCTTATCTTTGAGAGAGGAGCTTTACTGGAGAGGTGAGAGTAGAAGTCCCCTTATAGCAGGTGTGAGTAAAGTGGAGACAGCATGTATAGACTATCCTTTTAAAAATTATGGCAAAGAATGAGTCAGTGAGAGGAGCAGGAATTTGGAGAAGCTATCTGTAATTGAACAAACAAGATTTCAAAGGGGAAACTGCGATTATACCTAATTACTTCCATCCCCCTTTTCCTTCTTAAGAGCCTGCACACTGAGAGGTTAGAAATAGGAACAAAGACAGAACCTCTTTTATAATTTGTATTCCTATTGAGAAGAACATCCTGTACTGTACAGGTAGACTCCAAGTGCTTCTAATTATCCTACAACATGTAATATATTGAATTATATTAATCATGACTTGAAACAGGTACTTACTGAGCATAATCATTGATATTTTCAGTAAAGGTTTTGATGAGAGATGACATATCTTTGAGAAGATTTAGGGTGCATTGATAACTTTTACAATTGGAGACATGTTATGAAGAAAGGATTAGACTGATTGTTTCTAAGAGGTCAACCTATAACTGGGTAGATGCTCTGGTGACATAGGTAAGCCCTGGAGAAGCACCTTTTAGATACCTTTTAACTCTTATCTTTTGTCATTCTGTGTAGGTAATTTTGTCATTCCAGGAAGGAATATTATGTTTCTCCATAGAAGTAGCTTCACTGTTCATGACAGGGCTCACGTTTTCTGTTTCGCCCATTTAGCAGGCTGTGCGACTTGATAATGTAGTTAGCCTTCACAGAAGTCTCTGTATTTCAAAGGATTTTCATCTGATTTTTTCCCCCTAGATGTGGTTGCTGATGTCCAGCAGCCCCTGTTGCAGATTCCTTCAGATACAGCCTCTCCTCTTCTCATACTTCCACCTCCTGTTCCCAATCCTAGTCCTACCCTCCGGCCAGTTGAAACGCCAGTTGTAGGTGCTCCTGGTATGGGCAGTGTCTCCACAGAACCTGATGATGAAGAAGGTCTCAAACATTTGGAGCAGGTAAAAATCCTGTTAATTCTTTTTGTCTCCTCTTAAACTGCCATAAGAATTAGCAGGCATTACATGAATATTCAAACATAAAACTTTTGTCACTAGATTTTAAGTACTGGAAAAATTGGATATTTAGTGTTTATTTGTACAAGTCATTGTCTTTCAAATCATTTCATGCTTATAAGTTTCTGCTATGTAGTAGTCATTATGTCAGGTTATTTTTTGCTCTTAGGTTGCCCTTAGCTATTTACTTTTCTTTTTTCTTTTTGGACATTAATGGAATGCCAAAAATGGTGAATACGAGCAGCTGTGTATGGTCACTGTATCTTTTGTATTTTTTGCTTCAAGTATAACAGGGACAATAGTTAAACTCTCAGAGCATTAAGATCTTATTCATGTCTCTAAATTTCCCCAAGATTGTGTGTACCATTGTTATATGTAAAGTAAGTGATAGCTTGCTTTTCTACGAAAGAATTTCTCTTCCCTTTGGGGTGGGATGGTTAGTGGCAGGAAATGCTGAAGAAAGGAAAAAGCGAGATAGTGTCTTAGTAAAACTTGTAAAACGTTTCATTTATAATTGTATTAATTGAGCCTTTTGTTCTATTAACATTCTTTTTACAGGTTTAGATTATAACATTTAGAGTTGACCAACAGCTTATTAGTTTAAAAAGTACTCTTAGCCAGGCAAGGTGGTGCATGTCCTGTAGTCCCAGCTGCTTGGGGAGGCTGAGGTAGGAGGATCGCTTGAACCCAGGAGTTCAAGAACAGTCTGGGTAACGTGATGAGATCTCATCTCTATTAAAAACAAACAAAGTACTCTTACTAGTGTTGATTTGAACCCTGGGCTTTGATCCAGAGCAGTGTTTGTTTTAATCTTAGTTGATTTGATTAGTAATTTTCAGACCTTGAGCCAAGACTTGGCATCTCTGAGCTTTAGCATCCCCCTCTGTAAAATGGGGATAGTACCTGTTTCATGGCATTGTTGGGAGAAGTTACCTGCTATGTTCTTTGCATAGTGACTTTCATAGATCAAGTAGTCCAAAAAAAAAGGGGCAGGCACTGTTATTATGTGTACAAGTACTAATTTAGGATCATTTGTTTCCTTGATTTTTGTTTTTCTGTTATTAGCAAGCTGAGAAAATGGTGGCTTATCTCCAAGACAGTGCACTAGATGATGAAAGATTGGCATCAAAACTGCAAGAGCACAGAGCTAAAGGAGTGTCGATTCCATTGATGCATGAAGCAATGCAGAAGTGGTATTACAAAGATCCTCAGGGAGAAATTCAAGGCAAGTTGTTCCTTTTTCCTTTAAATACTGAAGTGTGTGCCATTACCTCCAGAATCTCTAAGAAGGGATTTGTTTAATTTAAATTATAGTAGAAAAAGAAGTCAACAAGCACACACACGCAGACTAGAAGTGTTTCCGATTTCAGATGTTTTTAGATTTCTTCCCGATTTTGGAATAATTGCCTTGTACATACCAGTTGAGCGTCCCTAATCTGAAAATCCAAATTCCATAATGCTCTATTGAATGTTTCCTTTGTGTGATGCTCAAAAAGTTTCAGATTTTAGAGCATTTTGGATTTCAGATTTTTGTATTAGAGATAGTCAACCTATGTAAAAATAATTTGAATACAGCCTGGCGTGGTGGCTCACGCCTGTAATCCCAGCACTTTGGGAAGCTGAGGTGGGCGAATCACCTGAGGTCAGGAGTTCGAGACCAGCCTGGCCAACATAGTGAAACTCCATCTCTACTAAAAATACAAAATTAGCTCTGGACATGGTGGCAGGTGCCTGTAATCCCAGCTACTCGGGAGGGTGAGGCAGAAGAATCACTTGAACCCAGGAGGCAGAGGCTGCAGTGACCCAAGATCACGCCACTGCACTCCAGCCTGGGTGACAGAGATTCTAAAAAAAAAAATTGAATACAAGGCAGAAATGTGATGACAAATATGACAGGGATAATATTTAAGCAAATGTTTAAGACTTTTTAAAACTTAAGCAAAACGTTTAAGACGCTCAGCTCTGGCATCTCAGTTGGTTAAGTAGGCAGGTAGCCTACTCACCTATGTGTTTCCATTTCCCTGACTCTGAAAAGGTGATGGCAGCAGTAGTGTTGGAGGACCTTGACTGTTTTTTTTTTCCCAAGTGGAGTTGATAAAAATGGTAGAGTACTACTAAAATGTCAGATAAAAGATAGTACTGTATTACAAATGAATCCCTTAGAAGATTTGTGTGGTGTGTAAGTTCGATTAGAATGGGCACAGAATGCTATCTATAAAGGATATTTGTTGATTCTTCATTTCTGCTTTTGAAATCTATCCTGTTACCCTGAAATTGGTTGGTCACTTCGTATTAGTGTAATTTTAATGATAGCATTTTACTGTGTGCCCACCCTGTGAGCACTCTCCAATGAATTAACTCCCCTTGCACTCCTCAATCCTCTTACCTTGCCTATTCTCCTTCACAGCATTTATTACTACCTGGCATTTTACATGTCTGTTCATTGTTTACACTCTGGTAAGATACACGAGAGCAGGGCTTGTGTGTGTGTGTGTGTGTGTGTGTGTGTGTGTGTTTTAACCAAATTTATTTTGGGATAATCATAGCTATATATGTAATTATAAGCAATAATACAGAGAGATTCCATACACCCTTTATACAGCTTCCCCTGGTGGTAACCTCTTGCAGAACTATAGTACAGTAACACAAGTGGGACATTGACATTTGTATGGTCAAGATTCAGAACATGGCTGATTGTGGTGGCTTATGCCTGTAATCCCAGCATTTGGAAGGCCAGGGTGGGTGGACCACTTGAGGCCAGGAGTTCAAGACCAGACTGGCCAACATGGTGAAAACCCCATCTCTACTAAAAATACGAAAATTAGCTGGATGTGGTGGCATGCGCCTGTAGTCCCAGCTACTTGGGTGGCTGAGGCATGAGAATCACTTGAACCCAGGAGGCGGAGGTTGCTGTGAGCCGAGATTGTGCCACTGTACTAAATTAACCTGTGTGACAGAGTGAGACTGTGCCTCCAAAAAAAAAAAAAAAAAAGATTCAGAACATTTCCATCTCCACAGAGATTCTTCAGATTGCTCTTTTATAGCCACCTGAGCTTCCCTTCTACTCCAACTCCTTTGTTAACCTCTAGCAATGACTAATCTGTTCTCCAGCTCTGTATTTTGTCATTGCAAGAATGGAATGGAATCACACTTTTGGAGATTGGTTCTATTCACTCAGCATAATTCTCTGGAGATTAATCCAGGTTGTTGCATATATCAATAGCCTGTGTCTTTTTATTCCTGAGTAGTATTGTGTGATATGAATGTTATCAAAGTTTGTTTAACCATTCACCCATTGAAGGACATCTGGGTTGTTAAAGTTTTGGGGCTATAATGAATAAAGCTGCTATAAACATTTATGGACATGTTTTTGAGGGAACATAAGTGTTCATTCCTCTGGGCTAAATGCCCAGGAGTGCATTTGCTGAGTTGTATGGTAGTTGTATGCTTAGTTTTAAAAGAAACTGCCAAACTGTTTCCCAGAGTGGCTATACCATTTCATATGCCCACCAGCAGTGTATGAGCAATCCAGTTTCTCCACATCCTTATCAGCATTTGATGTTTTTGCTATTTTTCTGTTTTAACCATTCTGAGAGGTGTGTAGTGATACCTCACTGGGGTTTTAAATTTACATTACATTTCCCTAATGGCTAGTGATGTTGAACATCTTTGCATGTTCTTACTGGCCATCTATTTGTCCTCTTCATTCAAGTTTTTCTTCATGTTTCATGTCTTTTTTGTTCATGTCCTAATTGGATTGTTTGCTTATTTTACAGTTTTTTTTAAATTCATTTTAAATATTGTTAAAATACACTTAAAATTTACCATCTTAGCCATTTTAAAATATATGGTTCAGTGGTATTAAATACTTTTTCATCTTCCCAAATTGGAACTGTATACATTAAACAATAGTTCCTCATTTCCTCCAGTCCCTGGCAATTACCATGATACTATCTATTTCTATGAATTTTACTATTCCGAGCACCTCATGTAAGTGGAATCTTACAGTATTTGTCTTTTGACTGGCTTATTTCACTTAGCATAGTGTCCTCAAGGTTTGTTCATGTTGTAGCATGTGTCAAAATTTCCTTACTTTTTGAGACTGAATAGTATTCCCCTGTAGGTGTATAACACATTTTGCTTATCCATTTCATCTATTGATGGACACTTGGATTGTTTTCATGTTATAGTTATTGTGAATAATGTTGCTATGGGCCAGGTGTGGTGGTTCACACCTGTAATTCTGACCCTTTGGGAGGCTGAGGTGGGAGGATTGCTTGAGCCCAGGAGTTTGAGACCAGCGTGGGAAACGTGGAGAGACCTTGTCTCTATAAAAAAAAAAATAAAAAATTAGCTGGGTGTGGGATGGTGTGTGCCTGTAGTCCCAACTACTCAGGAGACTGAGGCAGGAGGATCACTTGAGCCCAGGAGTTGGAAGCTGCAGTGAGCTGTGATAGCACCACTGCACTCCAGCCTGGGTGACACAGCAAGACCCTGTCTTTAAAATAATAATAATAATAATAATACTGCTTTGAACATGAAGGTACAACTATCTCTTTGAGACCCTGTTTTCAATCCTTTTGGGTATATACCAAGAAGCAGAATTGCTTGATCATGTGGTAGTTATATTTTTAATTTTTTGAGGAACTACCATACTATTTTCCACAGTGACTGTACCATTTTACATTCTCAAAAACAGTCCACAAGGGTTTTAATCTCACCAAATTCTCTCCAACACTTTTTTAATAGTAGCCATCCTAATGGGTGTGAGGTGGTATCTCATTGTAGTTTTTATTTGCATTTCCCTAATCATAAGGAATGTTAAGCATCTTTTCATGTGCTTATTAGCCATTTGTATACTTTCTTTGGTGAAATGTCTATTCAAGTCCTTTGCCTTTTTTTTTTTTTAATTGAGTTGTTGATTTTTTTGTTGCTGAGTTTTAGTTCTCTATATATTCTGGATGCTAATCCCTTATAAGATATATGATTTGTAAATATTTTCTCCCATTGTTTGGGTTGCCTTTTTACTCTGCTGATAATGTCTTGTCATGCACTTTTTTTTTTTAATTTTCAAGAAGTCCAATTTGTCTATTTTTGCTTTGTTGCCTATGCCTTTGGTGTCATATCCTAGAAATCATTATTGTATCCAATGTTGTATAAAGCATTTGCCCTGTGTTTTCTTCTGAGAGATTTACAGATTATAGGTCATGCACTTAGATCTTTGATCCATTTTGAGTTTTTGAATATGGTGTTAGGCAAGAATCCAGTTTCATTCTTTTGCATGTGGATATCCAATTTTCCAAATACCATTTGTTAAAAAGACTGTCCTTTTTCCATCGAATAGTCTTGGCATCCTTTTCAAAATATTTGACCATGTACTCTGGTTCATTTTGGGGCCCTCTGTTCTATTTTATTGTTCTATATGTCTGTCTTTATGTTGGCATTACACTGTTTTGATTACTCTATCTTTGTAATAAATTTTGAAATCAGGAAATGTGAGTCCTCCAGCTTTGTTTTTCTTTTCTTTTTTTCTTTTTTTTTTTAAGACCGGGTCTTGCTCTGTTGCCCAGGCTGGAGTGCAGTGGTATGATAATGGCTCACTGTAGCCTCAAACTCCTGGGCTCCAGTGGTCCCACCCCAGCCTCCTTAGAACAAGCACACACCACCATACTCAGCTAATTATTTTTCTTTTTTAGAGATGAGGTTTCAGCTGACATGTGCTGGCTCATGCCTGTAATCCTGTTTCCTTGGGAGGCTGAGACCAGAGGACTGCTTGAGTCCAGGAGTTTGAGATCAGCCTGGGCAACATAGTGAGTCCCTGTCTCTCGCTTTTTTTGAGACAGAGCCTTGCTCTGTCACGCAGTCTGGAGTGCAGTGGGGCAATCTTGGCTCACTGCAACCTCTGCCTTCTGGGTTCAAGCAATTCTTTTGCCTCAGCCACCCAAGTAGCTGGGATTACGGGCATGAGCCATTGCGCCAAGCCAAGAGATCCCACCCCATCTTTAAAAAGAAAAAAAAAGAGACAAATTCTTGCTATGTTGACCAGGCTGGTTTTGAACTCCTGGCCATAAGTGGTACTCCATGTCTTTCCTCTGCCATCTTGGCCTCCCAAAGGGGGATTATAGGTGTGAGCCACTGCACCTGGCCAAAAAATTTTATTAATTACATTTTTAAATAGTCATATAAGGGGCTGGGCGTGGTGGCTCATGCCTATAATCTCAGCACTTTGGGAGTCTGAGGCAGGAGGATCACTTGAGTCCAAGAGTTCGAGACCAGCCTGGGCAACACAGACCCTGTCTCTACAAATAATAAAAAAGCCAGGCATGGTGGTACGCACCTGTAGTCCCAGCTACTTGGGAGGCTGAGGCAGGAGAATTGCTAGAGCCCAGGAAGTTGAGGCTGCATTGAGCACAGCACTTGGCTTGAGTAACAGAGACCCTGTCTTAACAAACAAAAAAAGACATACACATTATATATTTGTTGTATACAACATGATGTTTTTAAATACGCATACATATTATGGATGGCTAAGTTAGGTTAATTAAGAAGCATACTAATCATTTTTTATAGTGAGAACACTTAAAAATCTACTTGGCAGTGTTTTTTAAGAGTACAATACATTGTTGTTAACTATAGTCATTGTTGCATGATAGATCTCTTGCTCTTTTTCAAGAAAGAAACATTGTTTTGGCCATTTGCTGTCTTTTGAGACTTCGTATGTATTTTAGGATGGGATTTTTCTGTTTCTGTAGCAAGCATCATTGGGATTTTAATAGGGATTATCTTTAATCTGTAGATTGCTTTGGGTAGTACTGACATTGTAACAATGTTAAATCTTCCAGTCCATGAACATGGATGTGTTTCCATTTATTTAGGTCTTTAATTTCTTTTAGCAGTGTTTTGTAGTTTTCTTTGTACAAGATTTACATCCTTAGTTAATCCGTAAGTATGTATTCTTTTTGATGTTATTGTAAGGGGAATTTTTTTCTAATTTTCTTTTCAGATTGTTCATTGTTAGTGTATAGAAATGGAACTGATTTTTGAGTGTTGACTTTGTGTCCTGCCACTTTGCTGAATTTATTTTTTACTTCTAACCTGTTTTTAGAAAAAAAGAATCTAGAATTTTCTGCATAAAAGATTATATCATCTGTGAACAGACTTCTTCCTAATTTGGATGCTTTTTTTTTTTTTCTTGCCCAGTTGCTCTGACTAGAACCTTTAGTACTATCTTGAATAGGGAAGTGGTGAAAGTGGGCATCCTTCCCTAGCTCCTGATGTTAGAGGAAAAGCTTTCAGTCTTTCACTATTGAATATGATGTCCACTGTGGGATTTTTATATATGACTTTTATTATATTTAGTTAGATCTCTCTATTCTTAGTTTCTTGACCCTTATGAAAGGGTGATACTACTTCTGTGTCAATTAAGATGACCATGTGGTTTTTTCCCCCCTTATCAATATGGTATATTACATTGATCAATGTTCATATATTGATGCCTTGAACCATCCTTGCATTCTAGGAATAAATAAATCCCACTTGGATTATGGTGTATAATCTTTTTAATATATTGCTGAATTTGCTTTGCTAGTATTTTGTTAAGAATTTTTGCATCAGTGTTCATAAAGGATATTGGTCTATATTTTTCTTTAGAGCCTTTGTCTGACTTTGATACCAGGGTAATTTTGGCTTCATAGAATTAGTTAGGAAGTGTAGGTAATCTTGCTTCCTTTTCAGTTTTTGGAAAAAGTTTGAGAAGGATTATGATTAGTTTTTCCTTAAATGTTTGGTGCGTTTTTCACCAGAGAAGCCATCAGGGCAGGGCTTTCCTTTGTCCAGAGATTTTTTTTTTTTTTTTTAAAGACAGAGTCTAGCTCTGTCAGCCAGGCTGGAGTGCAGTGGCACAGTCTCAGCCCACTGCAACTGCTGTCTCCCGAGCTCAAGCAGTTCTCCTGCCTCAGCCTCCTGAGTAGCTGGGATTACAGGCGTGTGCCACCATGCCCGGCTCATTTTAGTAGAGATGGGGTTTCACCATGTTGGCCAGGCTGGTCTCGAACTCCTGAACTCAGATAATCTGCCCGCCTTGGCCTCCCAAACTGCTGGGATTACTGGCGTGAGCCACTGTGCCCGGCCTGTTCAGAGATTTTTGATTACTGATTCTAGGTACTAGTCCTTTGATGGATATGTGGTTTGTACATATTTTTTGTCAGCCTTTATCTTCTCATTTCATTCTCTTAATAGGGTCTTTCACAGAGCAAAAAGGTGTAAATTTTGATGAATCCAATAGATAAATGTTTTTCTTTTATAGGTTGTTCTTTTTTGTATTAAGTTTAACAAGAATACTTTGCCTAGCTTTAGATGCCAATGGTTTTTTTTTTTGTGTGTTTGGAAAAATTTTATAGTTTTTATAATTTACATTTAAGTTCATGGTCCATTTTAAATTAATTTTCATATAAGCTAGTTGTTTTTTGTTGTTGTTTTCTCAATGAATGTCCATTTGCTTCAGGACCAAGAATGTCTTTTCTCTCTTAAATTGTTTTCTTTCACCTTTGTCAAAATTTAGTTAAGCATATTTGTGTGGGTCTATTTCTTTGTGGGTCTGTTTCTATTTCTGCTTCTTAATTTTGTCCCATAGATCATTGTCTCTTCCTTCACCAGTACTGTACAATCTTGATTACTGTAGCTGTATAAGTCTTGAAATTGGGTAGACTGATTCTTCCCAGTTTAATCTTCTTTTAAAAAAATTTTTTTTTAGCTTTGTATTTCCTTCGCCTTTCCATAAAAATTGTTAGGATAATTTTGTCCGTATTTACTAAAAATCTTGCTGAGATTCTGATAGGAATTATGTTAAACCTCTCTATCAGTTTGAGAAGACTTGATGTCTTTACCATGTTAGTCTTTTAGTTCATGAACTTGGTATGTCTGTGTTGTTAGATCTTTGATTTCTTTCATCAGTGTTGCATAGTTTTCAGCATACATTCTGTATATGTAGATTTACGTCTGAGCATCTCAGTTTTTTTTTTTCAGTGATAGTAAATGTTTGAGCTCATTTATTAGCTCAAGGAGTTCTTTTTGTTTTCTGTTTTTTTGGGTAGTTTCCTTGAGATTTTACATAGACAGTCATATGTATCCTTTTTTTGAGATAGAGTCTCACTCTGTCACCCAGGCTGGAGTGCAGTGGCACGATCTCGGCTCCCTGCAACCTCTGCTTCCCAGGTTCAAGCGATTCTCCTGCCTCAGCCTTCCAAGTAGCTGGGACTACAGGCATGCGCCACCATGCCCAGCTAATTTTTGCGTTTTTTAGTAGAGACAGGGTTTCACCATGTTGGCCAGGCTGGTCTCGAACTCCTGACCTCAGGTGATCTACCCACCTTGGCCTCCTAAAATGCTGGAATTAGAGGCGTGAACTACTATGCTCAACCTGTATTTTTATTTTCATTCCGTTCTGTGTATTTTAATTTCCCTTGAGACTTCCTCTTTTACCCATGGATTATTTTGAAGTATATTTTTGGGTTTCTAAGTATTTGGAAGATTTCTGTTATTTTTCTTTTATTGATTTCTAGCTTGATTCTTGGTGGTCAAAGAAACATACTATATGTGATTTTTTTTTTTATTTCCATAGGTTTTTGGGGAACAGGTGATATTTGGTTATATGAGTAAGTTATTTAGTGGTGATCTGTGAGATTTTGGTACACCCATCACTCGAGCAGTATACACTGAATATGATTTTAATTTTTAAAAATCTTTTTATGTTTGTTTTATTGCCCCAAATGTGGTCTGTTATTGCTGTATGTTCTTTGGGTAGTTGAAAAGAATATGTATTTTTCTATATTTGGAATGTTCTGTAAAGTCACTTCACTTCTGTTGGTTGATGGTTTTGTTGAATTCTGTAATCTTGTAGATTTTCTGCTAGTTGGTCTATCACGTGGTGGTTACGTCTTCAATTTGTGGATTTGTCTGCTTCTTTTTTTCAGTTCTGTCAGATCCTGTTTTGTATATTTTGGAGCTTTGTTGTTTGGTACATACATATTACAATTCCTGCATCTTCTATGTGTATTGACCCTTCTTTATTACATCTGTCTGTCTCTGATAATTTTCTTTGCTCTGAAGTCAACTTTATCAAACATGAATATAACTTACTTTAAGTTAATATTTGCATGATATATCTTTTTCTCTCCTCGATCTGCCTACTTTGTTATATTTTGTGTGACTTTCTTGTAGATAGCATACTATTAGGTCATGTGTTCTGGTTGCTGGCTTCTTCATCTCCAAATCTGTGATATATGCGATAAAAAGAAAAACCAGGGAATTCACGATCATGTCATCACTGAGACCCCTAGTTAGCCTGCCTTTTTCTCTCCACCTTTCAGTGTTATTTGTTTTATATATTAATACAATGTCCAGGGTTTCTAGTTGTACTTAGAGGAGGAATAGGGAAAAGTACATCTACTTCATTTTCTAAAGTGGAAGTTCCAGGGCTTTGCTTTATTTATTGCCATATCCCTACTGTCTATGTCATATATCATCAATGTTCAGTAAATATTTGTTGAATGAATTAATGGTTTTTAATCAGAGTGAATTTGTGTGTTATTTATGTATATAAAATACTTGATTATTTCATATTATAAAACATTTAGAGAATACTCGTTTTTTTCCCACTACCAAGATCAGAGAGCGAATTATAATTTGTGTTAATTATTGTTTACATTTTGCCCCACTTTCGCTAATCTATGGCAGAAAATGAAAATTGGAGAACGTTTTCAGCCCTGCATGTTTATATTCTTTACGCCTAAATGATACAAAGTCTAGTAAATAGTTAACTCTTCAATTGTATCATACTTTACTGACACATGAATTGTTGTAGAGATTGAGTTAGAGACAGTTATGCTCCTTATAATTGAAGTGCTGCTGATAATTTGGGATGTATAAACACAGACTTTATTTTAAAATTATTTTAGTAGTTAGAAATCTGTTAGCTACCTTTAGAGGTGAATTAAATTAGATAGTATAAAACATTTTGACAGATGCCACCTCGATGAGAATCAGATGCAGGAAATATTTTTTTTCTCTTTGAGTCTGAAAGGTTTCTTATTGTCTTTCTGTTTAATTGGTGCTGTTATAGGTCCCTTCAATAATCAGGAGATGGCAGAATGGTTTCAGGCGGGCTATTTTACTATGTCTTTATTGGTGAAGAGAGCATGTGATGAAAGCTTCCAACCTCTTGGCGATATCATGAAAATGTGGGGAAGGGTTCCCTTTTCTCCAGGACCAGCTCCCCCTCCTCATATGGTAAGTACCTTTCACCTCACCTGGAATACATATTAGTCACGGAAACACTTGATTCTCTTTGAAAACACAACCCAAATATATCATCTAATGAAGGAATTGTAGTTCTTTGAAATTAATGGAAATTGTAAGGGAAAGTCTGAATGGAAGACTGAATACTTAGCTATAATGATCTTTTCAAAACTCGAATAACCTGTGCCCATCCTCTTCACACCCCACCTCCTCCCCAACAGGGAAACGGAATCCTTCAGTAGCATTCCAGCAGATGTAGAATGAAGACCAACATCTTATCCTGGCCTACCTACCAGGTCCTGCAATGCCTGGCACCTTACCTTTCTAAGCTCATTTCAGAGCTTTTACCTTTATCTGCTAGGCTTCAACACAGTTGACCTCTTTGACTTTCTTTGCTTCCTCTAGTTAGAATAAACATTCCCCTCTCTTCCACTTCATTTGCCTCTTGCCTTCTCATTCATAAAGTTTCTAAATTTGAGGTTTGCCTTAAAATAAATGTTACCAGTGCTTCACAATATTTTTAGGGCTTAAAAAAATTAGTTACTGGTATTTTAATTAAAAAATGGAACCATGGCCAGGCACATTGGCTCACTTCTGTAATCCCGGTGTGGGAGGGATTTGGGAGGCCAGAGTTAGAGGATTGCTTGAGCCCAGGAGTTTAAAATCACCCTGGACAACAAAGTGAGACCTGTCTCTACAAATAGTAATGAAATAATAATGATAAAAAACTAGCCGGGTATGGTGGCAATCAGTGGCAGAGATGGGATGATCACTTGAGCCTAGGAAGTCGAGGCTGCAGTGAGCTGTGATTGCGCCGCTGCACTGCAGCTTGGGCAACAGAGTGAGACCCTGTCTCAAAAAAAAATAGTAAAAGGAACCATAATGCTAGTAGAGATCTTTCTAGGGCTCTGACACTGAGGTACTATTGGCAGGGAAACCCTTCGTCCTCTTGGGCTGCTCTTGGACCCCTCTCAGTAGTGTTCCTTTTGGAGGTCTTTCACCTGTACCTCATTTTTTCTTCTCCAGGTTGGACTGTCTGGTGACGGGCTATAGTTAAAAGTTACCATAAACCTTTTTTTTTTTTTTTTTTTTTTTTTTTTTTTTTTTTTAAAGAGATGGAGTCTCGCCATGTTGCCCAGGTCAGTCTCAAACTCCTGGGCTCAGGTGGTCCTCCCACCTTGGCCTTTCAAAGTGCTGGATTTTAGGCATGAGCCACTGCACCCAGCCCATAAACCTTTAGTGTGGACGCTGCATTTCTACAGTAAAGTCACCATTGACTTATTCATCAATTGTATATTGAGGGCCTGTGCCAGGCCTCGTAGTAGGTTCTTAGGAGATGAAGATGAGCAAGACCTAGCCTCTGTAGTCAAGGGAATGTGTAGGTGAGGAAAGTGGCTTTTTTTCCATTTTGTTTCTTTTAAATGTTGATCTTAACCCAGTATTTGATTTCACAATCCACTAATGTGTTGAGACCTATAGTTTGTGGAGAGCAGTGGTCTAGAATGGAAGATTCCTGGGTGAGAGGAATTATTTCTCACACCATCCTAGTTGTTTTAAGTCACAAGAAAAATTATACTGTGTATTGCAGCATATAAATTTAACTTATATATCAAGTTTAAGCATTATTTCCCTTCTCTGAAATTAAGATGAGTTTTGATCTTACACATCTCAGAAGCTAAAAGCTCATCTCTTGGATCTTGGCATACTTGGAGTAGTCCACTTCCCAGTTTCCAGTTAGAGCAGCTGAGCCTCAGTCGTACCTGCATAGGAGGGAAACTGTGCAAAGCCCTGCTTCCTGTCTGTCATTGTCTTTGCCCTGAATATTGTTGATAAGAAGAGAGCCCCACTTCATGATGAATGTATACCTTGAAACTTAGTTTTTCATGTAGACATTTTAGATGAACCTAAGGTAGTAGCTATCCTCCAGTATCGAAAAGCAAGAAAAATGTCTCTGAATTTCAGGTAATCCCTACCCTAAGAAATTGTGTGTCAAGTATCTTATTTCAAACTATAATCAATATATAATAAAGATATAAACTCATGATTTGCCTATTTAGTCTGTCATACTTATACTTTTACTTCTGTTATCTTATACTTCATGTTTCTTTCTCCTAATTTTAACTTTTCATAATTTAAATTCCAGTCATATTATTTCACATATAAGCTAAAAAATTGGTTTTATTTTACTACAACTTATTTTTTCTAATTCATGATGTATTAATAGCAACAGAAACAGTTTATTTTGGGGGAGAGAGTTATAGTTATCAAAGGTTACATACATATATATACATATATACATACATATATATATATTTTTTTGAGACGGAGTCTTGCTCTGTCACCCAGGCTGGAGTGCAGTGGCGCAGTCTAGGCTCACTGCAACCTCTGCCTCCCGGGTTCAAGTGATTCTCCTGCCTCAGCCTCCTGAATAGGTGGAACTACAGGCATGTGCCACCACACCCAGCTGATTTTTGTATTTTTAGTGGAGACAGGGTTTCATCATGTTGGCCAGGCTGATCTCAATCCCATGACCTCATGATCCGCCTGCCTTGGCCTCCCAAAGTGCTGGGATTACAGGTGTGAGCCATCACGCCCGGCCTCTTTTTATATTCTTAACATCTTTAAGATACATACTGGCTCCCTGCATTCCTTATATACCATTATAAAATTCTATAACATTTCCTTTGACCTTTAGATACTTTTACATTTTTCTGTGTTATATCCAGTTTCTCTAATTTCTACATTATCTAATTATACAGTCTTTCAGTTACAGTAATCTGAAGTACAGTTGAACATTCAGCTTTAAGGGCAGGAATGGAGAATGGCAGCTGAAATAAGGACCCTTTCTCACCTTAGGGAATCTTTTATAATATTGACACCACTGTTTCCACTAGATGGCGTTGTTTAGTTTTTAAAGATGTCTGAGTTTTTATTCAAGTGTTTGGGTAAAAGGGTAGAGCTAGGAGGTAAAGGTCTTAGATTCATTTTGATTTCAGATACCTGTACTAAGTGGCTTTTAGGTTCTTTGCAGTTTATTTAATGGTATTTATTTCCTCACCACTTCATTCCTAGGGAGAGCTGGACCAGGAACGACTGACCAGGCAGCAAGAACTCACAGCCTTATACCAGATGCAGCACCTGCAGTACCAGCAGTTTTTAATACAGTAAGAAGAGTAATGCAGTAGGATGTACTGCAGCATGAAAAAGGACTTTAAATAGAATCTGCTCTCAAGTCTCACCTTTTACAGTAGAGAGAACTAACGGCTTATATGGCACTTCAGTCACCCAGCTAGTGGCGTCTTGCCACCATACATTCTAATTTTAGTGTTGTCATTTATTTATTTATTTATTTTTGAGACAGAGCCTCGCTCTGTCATCCAGGCTGGAGTGCAGTGGCATGATCTCGGCTCACTGCAATCTCCGCCTCCCTGGTTCCATTGATTCTCGTGCTTCAGCCTCCTGAGTAGCTGGGACTACAGGCGTGTGCCACCACGCCCAGCCTATTTTTGTATTTTTAGTAGAGATGGGGTTTCACTGTGTTGGCGAGGCTGGCCTCGAACTCCCAGCCTCAAGTGATCTGCCTGCCTCGCCTCCCAAAGTGCTGGGATTACAGGCATGAACCACCACTCCTGGCTTATCTTACTTTTAAATACCAAAAGTTTAGAAGATGACACATAACTTTAATTTTGTAAGCTCTTTAGTTTCTAAGTGCCTCCTGAGTGGCTCAGCTTTGAATGCCACAGAGGAAAAAAAAAATATATGTATATAAGCGAGAGGGTAGGAAAGAAGTTAAAGTTAATTATTTTAGGAGTGGTGTGGAATGATGGCAAAGTCAGGTTTTGTTGTGTCCTTTTTGTAGAAGAAATGAGATTTGCTGTTATTGTGGTGCAGAGGTTGGCAAAGTCTGACCTTTGGGCTAAATCTGGCCTGCTCTCTATTTTTATATTTATAAGCAAAGTGTTACTGAAACAGACACACCTGTTGGTTTGTAGGATGTGTATTGCTGCTTTTGCCTTATGATGGCAGAATTGAGTAGTTGCAACAGAGAGTATATGAGCTGCGTAGATGAAACTATTTACTCTCTGGCCCATTACAAAAGTTTAACCCTGATCTAGTGAAGAGAAATTACCTAAATTTTTCCAAGTTGAAGACGATCAATGTATGAATTTTTATAGAAGTGTTACATTTTTTACAAAGGGTACGTCATATGGAAAAAGCTACTAATTTGAATCTGTTTCATTTTTCATTTGATTTCTGATAAAAGGTTATCTTTGGAGTTTACCAATTTTTGACATTCGTGATTTTAAAAATATTTTCTCTGAATAGACCAGTTTGCACTGAATTGTGAATTTTTTTGCTATCCTCTTTCACTTGGAAACATGCCATGTATGAGTTCAGTTCTTTCTAGAATGAAGCATAGAATTTTCTATGTGTCTATTATCATAATGAAGAATTATAAAATATATTTGATAGCTATTTCTAATAATGTTTCCTGGGGGGCTTTGAATTGAACTTTGTCTTTCAGCATCTCAGCCATGTGAACTAAGTGTGGATTGACAGGTTATACTTTTTTTTTTACTTTTTGAAGACAACAATATGCACAGGTTTTGGCCCAACAGCAGAAAGCAGCCCTGTCTTCCCAGCAGCAGCAGCAGTTGGCACTTCTTCTTCAACAGTTTCAGACCCTGAAGATGAGGTTGGTGGTCATTCCATTATGTGTCATATAGGGTGCATGTGTTGTGAAAGAAAGAGAAGAAAGGAGAAATTCTGGTATAGTGTGTGATTTCTGGCACCGGAACACTGCCGACACATACCTGCATGTTGTATGTAAAAAAGTGTATTTAAAAAAAATATTTCAGGTGGAGATAAGCGTTTATTTGGTCTTTTACTCATAGAGATAAATTTGATTAAAAGACCAAAGAATAATGGGAACACTTGAGAAACAGTGTCATCTTGTGGAACCTGCGACAGAAAAACTGTAGCCTAGGATTTTAATTTCACTTTTACTTATAGTATCTCAAAGTATTAGCCACACCACACAAGGTTGAAATTTTCTAGAACTCAAAAGCCATTAAGGTAGGTCTAAGGAAAAGGAAATTATGCTAGAAGTCTAGAAGAAATTTCTGCTGTTTCAGATTATCGTTCAGAGTAATATTTCTCCTGAACAAGTATCAGTCACTGCTCTTAAAAATCTTATTGTCTCATTAAGCCAAAACTGTTTATATTTCTTTTGAGCCTTAACCCATCCCATGAGGTAGGCAGTTTAGGTGGTAGGAGCTCCATTTTATGGATGGGCAAACTGGGACTCTGAGAGGCTGTAGGACTTGATTAATGTAACACACAGGAAACTCAGAACTAAAATGCAGACCTTTTTTCATTATAATATGCTGTCTCTGTGACTTCTATTGAGATGATCTGGGTTTTTTAAGATATGGATATACAGTATCTTTAAGATATACATATCTTTTAAGATATGGATATACAGTGGGTATATCCATCATTTAGAAGTCAATATGTATTACCATAGAGGATTCCAGAAGTGTGATCATTGTGCCCTTCTCTTTGTTCCACCCCAAACTGCTTTGGTAGTGTTAAGTTTTAGTAAAAGAGTGAAGGCGTTTTCTAGCCAAATAACCTGGAGAACCTGCTAATCTAGAAATTCCTCTTCATCTTTTTTTTTTTTTCCTGCAAATGACAAGAACAAGTTAATTTTTTATTTCCCTTTTGCAGAATATCTGATCAGAACATCATTCCCTCAGTAACTAGGTCTGTGTCCGTGCCAGATACTGGCTCTATCTGGGAGCTTCAGCCAACAGCTTCACAGCCTACAGGTAAAAACTTAGATTAACCTTTAGTACCACTCTGAGGATTCAGAGTCTAATAATAATTTTACAATTCAGTTCTTAAAAAATATATTAGGTTTCTGAATCCATTTTGTATTTGATATTAACAAAAGGTCCATTTTTTACTAGATCCAAGCAATATTGAAGGTGTTACTGAAAATATACTTTTAAGGATTTGTTTGAATTTATTTAGTGGATTTTTTTTGAGTCAGCATCTCTTTTATGTTGTTCTGATCAGTGTGGAAAAATCATTTAAATTATCTTCGATCTCTTTAGCCAGATCGGGAAAAAAAGCATACATAAAAACATAGTAATGGTGACCTATTCTTTTGAGTTAGGAATTAATACAAGCTAGGTAGGCATGGTGGTGTGTGCCTGTAGTGCTAGCTACTCAGGAGGCTGAGATGGGAGGATTACTTGAGCCCAGGAGTTCCAGGCTGCAGTGAGCTGTGATCATGCCAAGGCATTTCAGCCTGGGCAACAGAGCAAGACTCTAAGAAAGAAAAAAAAAAAAAGTAATTGGTGTTAACAAACACTGTAGGTACCCAGAAATTTTGGGAAAAGAAAAACCTGCTATGAATTGAGCACCTTTTCTCATTTTTATATTTTTACATCAAATTAGAAAATTTGGGGTTGAGATTATTTTAAGTCTTGGTATGGGTGAAACACCGCTGTTCCTTTGCTTTCTTTTTTTTTTTTTTTTGAGACAGACTTTTGCACTGTCGCCCAGGCTAGAGTGCAGTGGTGCATTCTCAGCTCACTGCAACCTCCACTTCCCAGGTTCAAGCGATTCTTCTGCCTCAGCCTCCTAAGTAGCTGGGATTAATTACAGGTGTACGCTATCACACCTGACTAATTTTTATATTTTTAGTAGAGACAGGATTTCACCATTGTGGCCAGTCTGGTCTCAAAGTGACCTCAAGTGATCTGCCCACCTTGGCCTCCCAAAGTGCTGGGATTACAGGTGTGAGCCACTGCGCCCAGCTGAGCACCTCTGTTTCTTATGGTCTAAATACTTGCAGAGATGGATAGTTTGGTCCATGGGTAGTCCTTTCAAGAGATTATACTTGGTGTTGAAGATCCTCAAGAACTATAGGCCTTGGTGGAGTTTTTCTAGAGCTGTTGAGCCATTCAGGTCATGGTTCTGTTGTTAACACTGACCCCGCAGATTATTGCAGAAGGATGATTGTCTTCCCTCATCGACTTTCCATGCTGTTTGTACCTTATTTTTTCTTGGTAGCCATTTATAGTTAGGATGTTAAGAATACAGGTTGAGTACCCATCCCTAATCCAAAAGTCCACAATCCAAAATGGTTCAAAATCTAAAACTTTTTGAGCATTGACATGATTTCACAAGTGGAATTTTTTTTTTTTTTTTTTTTTTTTTTTGTTGGAGACAGAGTCTTACCGTGTTGCCGAGGCTGGTGTGTAGTGGCACAATCTCGGGTCACTGCAACCTCTGCCTCCTGGGTTCAAGAGATTCCCCTGCCTCACTCTCCTGAGTAGCTGGGATTACAGGCACCCACCACCACGCTTGGCTAATTTTTGTATTTTTGGTAGAGACGGTTTCACCACGTTGGCCAGGCTGATTTCAAACTCCTGGCCTCAAGTGATCCGCCTGCCTCTGCCTCCCAAACTGCTAGGATTACAGGCATGAGACATGGTGCCCAACCCATGATTGGACAATTTTACACGTAAATACTTAACACAAACATTTTTTTCATACCTCAAATTATTTAAAAATGTTGCATTAAACTACCTTCAGGCTAGCTGGGTGTGGTGGCTCACGCCTGTAATTCCAGCACTTTGGGAGGCCGAGGTGGGTGGATCACGAAGTCAGAAGTTCGAGACCAGCCTGGCCAAGATGGTGAAACCCCATCTCTACTAAAAATAAAAAAAAATTAGCCAGGTGTGGTGTCGGGCACCTGTAATCCCAGCTACTCTGGAGGCTGAGGCAGGAGAATCGCTTGAACCCTGGAGGCGGAGGTTGCAGTGAGCCGAGATCACGCCACTGCACTCCAGCCTGGGTGACAGAGTGAGACTCCACCTCAAACCCCCCCCACCCCCCCAAAAAAAAGTACCTTCAGGCTATGTCTATAAAGTGTATATGAAAGATTAATGAATTTTATGTTGGATCTTATCCCAGAGATAGCTCATTATGTATATGCAAATATTTCAAAATCTGAAAAAATCCAAAATTTGAAATGCTTCTGGTCCCAAGCATTTTGGATAATGGATCCGCAACCTGTATTCTGCAGTGTTTTGGAAACTTTTAAGTACTGTAGTAAACAATTTATCTCTTTGGGTTTATATGCAGTCAAGATCCTTTAAAAATAGTCCATTGGTTTTATACAGACAATATTTGATAGTATATAAATAGACTATGATAGGAATGTAGAAATTAGAGAATGCTGAAAAGTCGTGCTAGAAAACTTCGCTGGCAATAGGAAAATGAACTCAGAAACCATTATCTGTTTGTTTACTTCCAAATGTGATCTTGCAGTGCCCTTCAGGTTAGCAGGACCAGGTCTCACTTGTAAGACCTGCCTGGCCTTTCCAGAGGTCTCCACAGCTCCAGCTGTAATGCTTACTTGCACTCCCTCTTTATTGAGATGAAATTCACTTAACACAAAATTAACCATTTTAAAGTGAATACTTCAGTGGCATTCACAATGTTGTGCAACCACCTACTTCTCTCTAGTTGGTGTGCAGTAAGAGGCTGTATGGTTGCTGGAAATCTATGTGCTTTGGAGTGTAATACACTGGGATTTAAATCCTGGCATGGCCACATGCTTGCCATGTGCCCTTGGGAGTGTTAGAAACTACTTCTGACCCTTAGTTTGTTCATCTGTAAAAATGGGGGTATGAATAGAAACATTATAGGGCTTTGTAAGGATGAAGTTAATTCACTGATAAATACCTGGTACTTCCCTTCATTCTAGATGTGTTGAAGGATATTCACAGAAACTAGAGTCCATTGGCAGTTCAGTCTTCTCAGACGCAAAACAGATGTGTTTGGTGGAGCTCATTTAGGCACAGGGAAGCAGCTTTTTTCATGATTCCTATGAATATGTCACCATGTGTGTAAGCTCTGTCATTCCTCGTTCTTTCTTTTGTTGTCTTACAGTTTGGGAAGGTGGTAGTGTATGGGATCTTCCTCTGGACACCACGACACCAGGCCCTGCCCTGGAACAGCTTCAGCAGCTAGAGAAGGCCAAAGCTGCAAAGGTCTGAAACTCATTCTTCTGCAACAGTGCATTGTCATCTGGCTGCAGGACATAAACATTGCTGTTTATTCATCTCTCTAGCTAGCTATACTTTTTACTTTCAGTTTACTGCTGCTTAGCTGGTATAAGTACATTCATATTGTATCTTTACTGTGCTCTCTTCTCCCAAAAAAAAAAACTCAAAACAGAATTTAAATTACTATGTTTGATTTGGTTAGTTGGCACATTGTTGATTATAGACACATATATATTTTAGGTAACATTATTCATGGTATGAACATTTGTTATAAGTAACAAGAATGTGAGAAAATATCCACTACATTGTTTATGAGACTCCTGATATGTGGCATGAGTTCTCCCATTGAATCTTTGTAGTGGTATTTGTTTATATTTCTTAGTATCCTCAGACGTAGCAGCCAAAAAGCCTGACATTAACATTAGATTGTGTGTACCATTCACATTTTTTGGAGGAGCTAAATCTTGAATTTTGGTTTTGGTACTTGCCAGAAAAGAGTGTCTACATCAATACCTAATGTCATTGTAATGATTTCTAGGTTCTCAGGTGTACAAGAGTGTTGTTGCTGTTTTATACTTAATGTATTCTTATCCCCTGAGGTCGTGACAGTCTCCTTAGAGTTCCCAGAATGTGGAAAGGTTCATACAACATTGCTGTTAAAACATTATAGCCACACTGTTAAATGTTCAATCAGAAAATTATTTGTAGGGATGAGTAAAGAAGTACCATCCAAGAGCATTCTGATGTTACTCTCATGGGTGGTATAATGGTAACGTGGAGTGTGGAGGCAAGTACAGGTGGGAGGAAAGTGCATTCAATTGAGACAATCATAAAATTCTTCTAATTACTGTGATATGTCACAGCTTAGAGCTCTTACAGGGTGTTGATGTTGTAGCATATGTCAGAATTTCCTTCCTTTTAAAGGTTGAATAGTATTAATATTCCACTGTATGTATATAACATATTTTGTTTATCTGTTGATCTGTTGGATCACCTGGTTGCAGTGCAGTACGGTACAAGCAGCTGAGTGAATGAACGAATACTACTGGTCAGTGCTTTCGGAGTATTCCTGTACTTGGTTTCAAGTTTCTAAGAGTACTCTTGTGTAATCACAGCTAGAGCAAGAGAGAAGAGAGGCAGAAATGAGGGCAAAACGGGAAGAGGAAGAGCGAAAGAGGCAGGAAGAACTCCGAAGACAACAGGAGGAAATTCTTCGGAGACAGCAGGAAGAAGAAAGGAAAAGGCGAGAGGAAGAAGAACTTGCCCGAAGGAAACAGGTATGTATCTGGGAACTCTGACCATAGGATTAGTGCTTGATGAGGGCTTTCAGGCTGCTTTCTTTCATCATTTCACAGATACTCCTGAAGTCCACAGGATTGGGGTTAGAACCTTAGAAGACTCACTCACCTTTGGAAAGAATCTCTGTTTTCCACCAACACCCACTGTAGGGATATTCTTCAGTCCTAGTAAACCACTAGAATTGATATTCTTTGCATATTTCCTAGAGTTTTATAAACCAGTTAGATTTCAGAAGTTCTGTCCTTGCGTCTAAAAACAATGAGAAAGTAACTTTGATGTGCAGCATTAGATGTCAAATTTTAAAAGTTACATGGGCTTTAAAAAAAATTGTGCTAACATATACATAAGATAAAATTTACCATTTTAAGTGTACTTTCAGTGGTGTTAAGTATATTCATTCATATTGCTGTGCAACCCTCACAAACATGTCTGTAGAACTTCTCCAACTTTGCAAACTGAAACTGCATATCCATTAAACAAGGAGCCCCACTCCCTCCGTCCATAGCTCCTAGTAACCACCATTCTTCTTTCTGTGTCTGTGAATTTAAACTAACTCAATTTCTTATGTAAGTAGAATTATACAGTATTTGTCCTTTTGTGTTGGGCTTATTTCACTTAAGGTTTATTCATATTGTAGCATATATCAGAATTTCCTTTCTTAAAAAGGTTGAATAATATTCCATTGTGTGTTTATCCATTCCTATTTTGTTTATCCATTCCTCTGTTGATGGACATTTAGATGACTTCCATGTTTTAGCTATTGTGAATAATGCTGCTGTGAACACGGGTGTATAGATACCTGTTTGAGTCCTTGCTTTCAACACTTTTGTGTATACACCTAGAAGTGGAATTGCTGGATCATATGGTCATTCTCTTTTGAATTTTTTGAAGAACTGCCGTATTGTTTCCCACAGCTGCTGCACCACTTTATATTCCTACTGGCAATGCACAGCCGTTCCCAGTGTCTCCACATTCTCACCAACACTTGTTATTTTATTTTTTTGGTTTTGCTTTGTTTCTTTTTGATAATGACATTTTTAATGAGCATCAAGTGATATTTCGTTGTGGTTTTGATTTACATTTCCCTAATGATTAGTGTTGTTGGGCATCTTTTCACATGCTTATTGACCATTCAGATGTACTTTAAAAAAGTATCTTTGGCTAAGACTTCTGCCTTCTCTTTATTCTTTCCCTTAATGAACCTTTTCTCTCTATTTTAGTGTTTCTAAATAGGGAGCAAAAAAAAATTCTACACGTATATTTGCTTTACAACATTTTCCACTATATAGCTGAGCAGAAACCAGAAAGATAAGACACATTTTATTTTCCCCCTAGAAAGCAGGTTTTCATTTGAAGAAATTTAGACAGAAATCACCCAGCAATAATTTTGAATGTAATGATTTTTACATGTGGTGTGAGATGAGGGTCTGACTTCATTCTTCTGCCTATAGATACCCAGTTTTCCCACCACCATTTATTACAGAGACTGTCCTTTCCCCCATTGTGTGTTTGTGGCATCTATGTCAAAAATCAATTGAGTATAAATGTGTGGATTAATTTCTGGGGTTTGTATTCTCTTTTTGGTTTCTTCTTTTTATTTTTTTGGAGACAGAGTCTCTTGTCACCCAGGCTGGAGGTATATATTATTTGTACTTGTGTTTTATAACCCTCCTTTTGACATGAATTATGTCATCTTTCCATGTCAAATGTGTATCTAAAAATCTACATCATCATATTTGCTAGCTGTATTAAATTTCATTTTATAAGTAAATTATAATAAGTTGACCAATTCCCTATTGTTGGACATGAGGGTTGTTTCCAGTTCTTCATTGTTACATAAGTGTTCGAATGAAAGTCCTTGTAGTTAAGTCTTTGCTTAAGGATTTATAACCAGCGAGGTATATACTTTTAATGTTTTTTGGTCTTTTTTTTTCTTTTTTTTCCTTTTTTTTGTTGTCGGGGGGAATTCACCATTCATGTGCTTGGCTCATTTTTCCATTGGGGTTTTCTTAGCTTCACTTGAAAGGATCCACTCTTTTAATAGCCCCACAGTCTAGCCTTTACCACTTGTTTCCTACTTTTTGGCCCCAAGAGGTGCTCTTTGAAAAACAAAAAAGATCCATGCTGAGATGAAATGAGAACTACGGTTAATTCTTAGAGTCACACTATACTGCAGCATATAGAGGCTCTAAGGATTATTGCAGTAAAAAAGTATGTTTAGTTCTGTGTTGCTCAGTTTTCTATAGATGATCTCAACAATGGGACTTCTTTCTGTATAATACTTAATAGTATTGGTGGGACTTTTGATCTTCAGAACACGTTCTGGGACACATGGCTTTACTCAGTACTTCTGACTGGGAGAACTTATCTTACCCCAAATTTTTGGTGGCTATGTTGATTTGCCCTCTCTATGCCGTAAGTTCCCAGTTGATTAAAAAAATAGGGATTAAAGATACCAATGGAGAAACCAAAGCTATAATTCGAACGTAGCTCTTTCTACAGTTAATCAGTAAATGATGTAGCTAATATGGAAACCAGGGTAGACTTCACAGTTTATTGTAATTTAACTGCTAATATTTTAAATTCAATTTTCTTTTCATTGTAATGTGTCCAGTTCCCCAATTTACATGTATACTTTTTACTCCAGATCGTGATTACTTTTATGTTTACTGTTTAACAGAGTCTTAGCAGCAGATAGCCTATTACTTTCCAAATACGACATAATAAATTGAATGATAGACCTGAGTCCCTCCCCCACTCCCCACCCTCCATCTTTTTTCCTTAGGAAGAGGCTCTGCGTCGCCAGCGGGAGCAAGAAATTGCATTAAGGCGACAGCGAGAAGAGGAAGAAAGACAGCAGCAAGAAGAAGCTCTTAGAAGACTGGAAGAGAGGAGAAGAGAAGAGGAAGAAAGGCGGAAGCAGGAAGAATTGTTACGCAAACAGGTGACCAGATGGTTTTGTCTTCTAATTGTTTCTTTGAAGCTGGGAATTAGTGATTTAGAAAATATTAGGACATTAAGGTAGCCTATCTAAAATTTTTTCAGGTCGCTAAAAATTAACCAAAAGAAACCTAACTGGCTCTTATTACTTCTGTCTAAATTTCTTCAAATGAAAACCTGTTTTCTAGAGGAAAAATAAAATTTGTCTTATCTTTCTGGTTTTTGCTCAGCTATATAGTGGAAATGTTGTAAAATACATGGTTTTTTTTTAAAGCAAGTTTCAAACTAAAGCAGAATAGTACAGTAAATTCTCATAAATCACCCAGCAATAATTTCTTTTTTTTTTTTTTGAGATGAGTCTCACTCTGTCGCCCAGGCTGGAGTGCAGTGGTGTGATCTTGGCTCACTGCAAGCTCCACCTCCTGGGTTCATGCCATTCTCCTGCTTTAGCCTCCCAAGTAGCTGGGACTACAGGCGCCCGCCACCACGCCTGGCTAATTTTTTGTATTTTTAGTAGAGACGGGGTTTCATTGTATTAGCCAGGGTGGTCTCAATCTCCTGACCTCATGATCCACCCGCCTCGGCCTCCCAAAGTGCTGGGATTACAGGCATGAGCTGCTCCGCCCGGCCATCACCCAGCAATAATTTCTAACGTAATGATTTTCATGTATGGTATGAGATGAGGCTATGATTTCATTCTTCTGCCTGTGGATATCTAGTTTTCCCACCACCATTTATTAAAGAGACTGTTCTTTCTCCATTGTATGTTTTTGGGATCTATGTTAAGGAGCGTAAATGTATGGATTTATTTCTAGGCTTTGTATTCTCTTTTTGGTTTCTTTTTTTCTTCTTCTTTTCTTTTTTTTTGGAGATCAAGAGCCTCACTCTGTTGCCCAGGCTGGAGTGCAGTGGCGCGATTTTGGCTTACCGCAACCTCCACCTCCCCAGCTCAAGCGATTCTCGTGTCTAAGCCTCCCCAGTACCTGGGACTGCAGGCAGGCATCACCACGTCTGGCTAATTTTTTTGTATTTTTAATAGAGATGGGGTTTTGCCTTGTTGGCAGGCTGGTCTCAACTCCTGGCCTCAAATAATCTGCCTGCCTCAGCCTCCCAAATGCTGGGATTACAGGTGTGTCTTTTTGCTTTCTTGACAGTGTTCTTTGAAACTCGTAAATTTTTCACTTTGATAATGTCCAATTTATCTTTTTATTTTACTTATTTACTTACTTACTTTCTTATTTTAAGACAAAGTCTCGCTCTGTTGCCCAGGCTGGAGCGCAGTGGTGCGATCTTGGCTTACTGCAGCCTCTGCCTCCCAGGTTCAGGCAGTTCTGCTTCAGCCTCCCGAGTAGCTGGGATTACAGGCATGCAATTAGCCACGCTCGGCTAATTTTTGTATTTTTGATAGAGATAGGGTTTCACCATGTTGGCCAGGCTGGTCTTGAACTCCTGACCTCAGGTAATCGCTTGCCTTGGCCTCCTAAAGTGTTGAGGTAGAGGCATGAGCCACCGCGCCTGGCCAATAATGTCCAACTTATCTATTTTTTTTCTTACAAGTTGTATACTTTTAGCTCTTATTTTTAGTTTGGATTCCTTATATTCTCAGTACATGTCCTTTGTTAGATAAATGTTGTGCATACTTTCCTCCAGGCTATAGCATGTCTATTTATTTTAGGGGATCTTTTGATAAGCAGAGATTTTTAATTTTGATGAAATCCTATTAAATTTGTCTTTTATTAGTGTTTTTTTGTTTCTATGTAAGAAATACTTGCCAACCTACAGATTATTAAAATATCTCCTGTATTTTCTTTAAAGCTTTATAGTTTTCATTTTACAAATAGTTTGAATTGTTTTTTCTGTATGATATGAGGTATGGGTTGTTCCAGTGCCTGTTTTTGCAAAGTCTTTACTTTTTCTATTGAATTTTTGATGATTTTGTCAAAGTCAATTGTATAAATATATATATATATATATTTTTTTTTACTGGACTCTTCCCTTTTGTTCCATTGGTAAGTTTGCCTGTCCTTAAATGAGTACGCACTGATTTGATTACTACTGTACCTTTATAGTAACTAGAAGTAAGTCAGTATGTCTTCCAGCTTTGCCTTTTTATTCAAGACTGCTTGACTAAGATCTTTTGCCTTCCTATTAAAATTTAAAATTATCCTCTTAATTTCTATATAAGTAAAAGCCTACTGTGTTTATGATTTGGATTGTGTGGAATCTAAATTGAAGAGAATTCACATTTTAAGATATACTGAGGCTTCCAGGCAATGAACATGGTGTAACTTTCCATTTGTTTATGTTTTCCTTGTTTTTTCTCAGTACCATTTTGTTTTCATTATACAGGTTATGTACATCTTTAAAAAACTGATTTTTTTCTTTTTTGCTATTATAAGTGGAATTTTAAAAGTTTATTTTCCAGCAGGCTGGGTGTGGTGGCTCATGCCTGTAATCTCAGCACTTTGGGAGGCCAAGGCGGGCAGATCACGAAGTCAGGAGTTCGAGACCAGCCTGGCCAACAGGGTGAAACCCTGTCTCTACTAAAAATACAAAAATTAGCTGGGCGTGGTGGCACGCACCTGTAATCCCAGTTACTTGGGTGGCTGAGGCAGGAGAATTGCTTGAACGCGGGAGGCGGAGGTTACAGTGAGCCGAGGCACCCCTGCATTCCAGCCTGGGCGACAGGGCAAGAGTCTGTCTCGGAGGGGGAAAAGCTGTTTATTTTCCAGTTCTATATAGAAATGGAATTGATTGGTTTTCATATATAGATCTTATATTCTGACACCTTGTGAAACTCAACTTACTACCTCCAATAGTATTTTTGTTGATTCCTTAGGATTTTCTATGGAATCTTATTGATAAATAGGAGCAGTTTTAATTCTTCCTTTCCAACCTTGGATAGAAGTGGTTAAAATGCATAATAGCCTTATTTCCAGTATTGGGGTGAAAATGTCCGGTATTTAACCATTAAATATATTGATAGTTTTTCATAGGTATCCATTATCCAACTGAAGAAGTTTCTTTCCGGTCCTAGTTTACTGAAAGTTTTTCAATGAATAGATATTGAGGTTGTAAAATGCTTTATCTGCGTTGATTGATGATCATTTAGTTTTTTCATTCTGCTCATATGGTGAATTATTAATATTAATATTAATAACTGAGTTATTAATAACTGAGGTTTGAAGGTTAAGTCAACTTTGTGTTCCTGGATTACCACCCTACTTGATACATATGTTAACCTAATTTGGTACTGTTTTGTTAAGAATATTTGCATCTGTGTTCATGAGGGAGAGATAGGTCTACAATTTTCTCTTTTTCCTTTCTTTTTTTTTTTTTTTTTTTTTTTTTATTGAGATGGTCTCACACTGTCACCCAGGCTGCAGTCTTGGCTCACTACGGCCTCAACCTACCATGCTCAATCAAGCCTCCCACCTTCAGCCACCTCAGTAGCTTGGGCCACATGCTCATGCCACCACTCCTGGCTAATTTTTTTATTTTTTGTAGAGATATGGGGTCTTGCTGTGTTGCTCAGGCTGGTCTTGAATTCCTGGACTCAAGCAGTTTTCTTGTCTCAGCCTCCCAAAGTGGTGGGATTACAGGAGTGAGCCACCGCACCTGACCTATAATTTTCTTGTAATGCTTTTGTCCCCTTTTGGTGTTAGGTTTATACTGGCCTCTTAAATTGGAATGTGATACTTTCATTGTTTTCCGAAAAAGTTTGTGTAAGATTGGAATTATTTCTCCATTGAATAGAGGCATACCTCATTTTATTGTGCTTCACTTTCTTGTGCTTTGCACGTATTTCATTTTTTACGAATTGAAGGGCTTGTGGCAGCCCTGCATCGACCAAGTCTGTTGGCCAGCAGCATGTGCTCACTTTGTCTCTGTGTCACACTTCGGTAATTCTTGCAATGTTTCAGATTTTTTTTACTGTTATATCTGTTATGGTGATCTGTAATAAGTGATTTTTGATGTCACTATTGAAATTGTTGTGGAGTGCTGTGAACTGTGCCCACGTAAGGCAGCAAACTTAATCCATACCTATTGTGCATGTTCTGACGATTGACTGGCTATTCCCTGTCTCTCTTCCTCTCCTTGGACCTCCCTATTCGCTGAGACACATCATTATGGAAATTAGGCCAATTGATAACCCTACAATGGCCTCTAAGGGTTCAAGTGAAAGGAAGAGTCATGTCTCACACTTTAAATTGAATGCTAGAAATGATTAAGCTTAGTGAGGAAGGCATGTCAGAAGCTGAGATAGGCCAAAGGCTAGGACCCCCTGTGCCAGTTAGCTAAGTTGTAAATGCAAAGAAAAAGTTACTGAAGAAAATTAAAAGTGCTACTCCAGTGAACACATGAATGACAAGAAAGTCAGACAGCCTTATTGCTGATATGGAGATAGTTTTAGTGGTCTGGATAGAAGATCAGACCAGCCGCAACATTCCCTTAAGCCAAAGCCTAATCCAGAACAAGGCCTTAAAACTCTCTTCAATTCTGTGAAAGCCGAGAGAGGTGATGAAGCTGAAGAAGAAAAGTTTGAAGCTATCAGCGGTTGATTCATGAAGTTTAAGGAAAGAAGCCATTTCCATAAAATAAAAGCACAAGGTGAAGCAGCTAGTGCTGATGTAGAAGCTGCAGCAAGTTATCCAGATGCCCTACTTAAGATCATTGATGAAGGTGGTTGCACTAAGCAACGTATTTTCAGTATAGATGAAACAGCCTTCTAATAGAAGAAGATATTATCTAGGACTTTCATAGCTAGAGAGGAGAAGTCAGTGCCTGGCTTCAAAGCTTTAAAGGACAGGCTGACTGTCTTTTTAGGGGCTAATGCAGCTGGTGACTTAAAATTGAAGCCAGTGCTCATTTACCATTCTGAAAATCCTAGGGTCCTTAAGAATTATACTAAATCTACTCTGCCTGTGCTGTATAAATGGAACAGCAAAGCCTGGATGACAGCACATCTGTTTACAGTGTGGTATATTGAATATTTTAAACTCACGGTTGAAGACCTACTGCTCCTTTCAAAATATTACTGCTCATTGACAATGCCCCTAGTCATCCAAGAACTCTGATGGCGATGTACAAGGAAATTAATGTTGTTTTCATCCATGCCAACATAACATTCATTCTGCAGCCTGTGGATCAAGGATTAATTTTGATGTTCAAGTGTCATTATTTAAGAAACATACTTCATAGTGCTCTGTGTACCATGGGTAGTGATTCCTCTGGTGGATCTGGGCAAAGTAAATTGAAAACCTTCTATAAAGGATTCGCCATTCCAGATGCCATTAAAGAACATTAGTGATTCATGAGAGGAAGTCAAAATGTCAACATTAACAGGAGTTTGGAAAAAGTTGATTCCCACCCTCGTGGATGACTGTGAGGGGTTCAAGACTTCAGTGGAGGAAGCAACTGCGGATGTGGTGGAAATAGCAAGAGAACTAGAATTCAGAAGTAGAGCCTGAAGATGTGACTGAATTGCTGTAATCTCATGGTAAAGTTTGAATGTGTCAGCAGTTGCTTATGGAAGCAACTACTTCCCATAAGCAAATAAAGTAGTTTCTTAAGATGGCATCTACACCTGGTGAAGATGTCACGAACATTGTTGAAATGACAACAAAGGATTACATAAACTTAGTTGATAAAGCAGTGGCAGGGTTTGAGAGATTGACTCCAATTTTTTTTTTTAATTAAGTTCTAGGGTACATGTGCACAGCATGCAGGTTTGTTACATAGGTATACATGTGCCATGTTGGTTTGCTGCACCCATCAACTCGTCATTTACATTAGGTATTTCTCCTAATGCTATCCCTCCCCCAGCCTCCTACCCCTCAACAGACCCTGGTGTGTGATGTTCCCTGCCCTGTGTCCATGTGTTCTCATTGTTCAACTCCCACCTGTGAGTGAGAACATGTGGTGGTTGGTTTTCTGTCCTTGTGGTAGTTTGCTTAGAATGATGATTTCCAGCTTCATCCATGTCCCTGCAAAGGACATGAACTCATCCTTTTTTATGGTTGCATAGTATTCCATGGTGTATATGTGCCACATTTTCTTAATCCAGTCTATCATTGATGGACATTTGGGTTGGTTCCAAGTCTTTGCTATTCTGAATAGTGCCTCAATAAACATGTGTGCATGTGTCTTTATAGTAGCATGATTTATAATCCTTTGGGTATATACCCAGTAATGGGATGGCTGGGTCAAATAGTATTTCTAGTTCTAGATCCTTGAGGAATTGCCACACTGTCTTCCACAATGGTTGAACTAATTTACACTCCCACCAACAGTGTAAAAGCATTCCTATTTCTCCACATCCTCTCTAGCATCTGTTGTTTTCCTGACTTTTTAATGATTGCCATTCTAACTGGCGTGAGATGGTATCTCATTGTGGTTTTGATTTGCATTTCTCTGATGACCAGTGATGATGAGCATTTTTTCATATGTCTGTTGGCTGCATAAATGTCTTCTTTTGAGAAGTGTACAAAAGCCAAAATAGACAAATGGTATCTAATTAAAGAGCTTCTGCACAGCAAAAGAAACTGTCATCAGAGTGAACAAGCATCCTACAGAATGGGAGAAAAAGCTTTGCAATCTACCCATCTGACAAAGGGCTAATATCTAGAATCTGCAAAGAACTTAAACAAATTTACAAGAAAAAAACAACCCCATCAAAAAGTGGGCAAAGGATATGATTGACTCCAATTTTGAAAGAAGTTCTACCCTAGATAAAATGCTATCAAACAGCATCACATACTGCAGATAAATCTTTCATAGAAATTAGAGTCAGTCAATGCAGCAGACTTCACTGATGTCTTATTTTAAGAAATTGCTACAGTCATCCCAGCCTTCAGCAACCACCACCCTGATCAGCAGCCATCAACATCAAGCCAAGACCATCAAAAAAGAATACAACTCTTGAAAGCTCAGATGATTGTTGCATTTTTTTAAGCAACAGATTTTCAATGTAGGTGAAACAGCCTTCTAATAAAAGAAGATATCATCTAGGACTTTCATCTCAGTGCCTGGCCTCAAAGCCTCAAAGGACAGGCAGACTCTCTTGTTAGCGGTTAATGCAGCTGGTGACTAAGTTGAAGCCAGTGCTCATTTACCATTCTGAAAATCCTAGGGCCCTCGGGATTTTCAAGGTATAGACATTGTTTTTTAAGACATAATGTGGTTAAACACCTAATAGACTACTTTAGAGTATAAACATTTATAAGCACCGGGAAACCAAAAGTTTTGTATGACTTGCTTTATTGCGATCTTCACTTTATTGCAGTAGGCTGGTACTGAACGTGCAGTATCTTTGAGGCATGCTTGTGTTTGATAGAGTTCACCGTTGAGACCATCAGAGCCTAGTGTTTTCTTTGTGGAGAGATTTTTTATAAAGTTCAGTTTCTTTGAATTCTGTGGCTAATCGGGTTGTTTTATCAGTGTTTGTAATCTGCGTCCTTTTAACAAAGCTGTCAAATTCAGTGGCACAATTTTATTCATTGTTATTCTTTTTATGCTTGGTCTGTAGCAATAGTCCTCATTTTATTCTGCATATTGGTAGTTTGTGTTCCGTTTATCAGTCTTTTGAAAGATTGAACAAAGAACCAGCTTTTGGCTTTGTTACTTATTTATCTTTTCATTGATTCCTGCCACAAATTTATTTTCTGTCTTCTACTTTGAGTTGAATTTGCATCTTTTTCTAGTTTCTTAAGACAAAAATTTAGATAATAAATTTTAAACCTTTCTTCCTTTTTAATAAATACATGTAAAGCAATATATTTCTCTCTGAGCATTTCTTTAATTACATGTCACACTTTTTAGTATGTTGCATTTTTTATTATTTAGTTTAAAGCACTTTTGAATTTTTTTTGTAATTTCCACTTTGGCTTATGAGTTATTTGAGAATGGGTTATTTAATTTCCAAGTATTTGGGAGCCTTTTCTTTTCTTTTTCTTTTTTTTTTTTTTGAGACAGGGTCTCACTCTGTCACCCGGGCTGGAATACAGTGGTATAGTCACAGCTCGTTGCAGCCTTTATGTCCCTGGGCTCAGGTGATCCTCTCACCTCAGTCTCCTGAGTAGGTGGGACCACAGATGTGTGCTACCACACCTGGTTAATTTTTGTTTTTGAAGACATAGGGTTTCGCCATGTTGCCCAGTCTGGTCTTGAACTCCCGGGCTCAAGCAGTCAGCCCGCCTTGGCCTCCCAAAGTGCTGGGATTACAGGCATGAGCCATGGTGCCTAGCCCCTTACTTATATTTAGTTCTAACTTAATTATGTTGTAGTCAGAGAACACAATCTGTAAGATCCCAATTTTTAAAAATTTATTGACTTTTTTTTTTTTGGTTCATTATATGTCTTGTCTTGGTGAATTATTCCATGTGCATTTCTGGGTGGGGTTTTTTGTTTGTTTGTTTGTTTGTTTGAGTCCAGGTCTCACTCTGTTGCCCACAGTGAAGTGCAATGGTGTGATCATAGCTCACTGCAGCCTAGAACTCCTTGGTTCATGCTATTCTCACACTTCAGCCACCAGAGTAGCTGAAACTACAAGCATATACCACCATGCATGGCTAATTTTTTTTAAAGTTTTTATAGAGGCGGGGTCTTGGCTGGTCTGATGGTAGTGGGTTATCAGAATTTATTAAAATTATTAGTGTCACTGAAGTTAGTATACAACCCCCCACTGCTGAATCTAACTAGTTTTTTTAAAAAGGAAACAAATTTAAAAATATATAGAGTGTGTAGAGATGGGGTCTTGCTGTGTTGCCCAGGCTGGTCTTGAATTCCTGGCCTCAAACAATCCTCCTGCCTCAGCCCCCCAAAGTGCTAGAATTATAGGCAGGAGCTACCAAGCTTGGCCTCCTACATTTGAAAAGAATGTGTATTTCTCAATTGTTGAGTGTAGTGTTTCATGAATGACAATTAGGTCAGGGTGGTTGATAACATTTAAATATTTTATATCCTTAATTAATTTTTATCTAGTTGTTATATTGATTCCTGGGAGAGATGCTAAAATTTTTTCAAAATTAGCCATGCATTTTCATCTTAAGAAAACAGATGCTAAAATCTGAAACTGCAGTTTTTGATTTGTTCATTTCTCCCTTTAAATGTTAGTATTTGCTCTTGTGTCTTGAGGCTCTATTATTACTTGCATATACATTTATATAGTTCTGTCTTCTTAGTGAACCTTTTATTGTTATGAAATGTTCCTATTTACCTCTGATTGTATTCCATGTCTTAAAGTCTATTAAATTGACGTTAAGGTTGCCATTCTGGTTGTCTTTGGTGTTTGCATGGTATATATTTTTTCCTTATTCCATTTTTGTGTGTATCTACTGATTTTTATAGTAAAAAAAATTGTATAAGGAACATTCTGAATGGTAGATGATAGAGATTATGCATTCTGATTTGTTCCTTTAAAGAGAGTTTAGTTCTGGCGGGCAGTTACCTTGGTCAATTCAGTCTTCAACATTGCACCCCACTCATGGTAGAGCAGCAGAAATCTCTAATCTCAGTTACTGAGTTTTTCCAGTTTCCAGCTGCACCTTTTAGCTTGATCCTGAGGTCTACTTCATGCCTGTAGTTTATGAGCCAGCCAAGGATTTCTGCAGATTTGGGGGCTCATCTCTTTTCTGGTTCCCTTCCTTCTGATGGTCCCCCTTCCAAATTTCCCCCCCAGGTTAATGTCTGCTTCTTTATCCCAGAACTCTCTCTTTTGACCACCAAAACTGCTAGTAACACTTTGAGCCCCTTGCTGGTGAATGGGGGAGTGCCCTTAGGCAAAACATAAATAAAAATCTTACATGTATTTTTTCAATGTTATGCTTTCTGATTAGTAGACAGTTGACAGTAGACAGTTGGTGGGCAGGGAAAGGTAGACTCTTCTTTGATTTCTCTCTGGTGTTCATTCATTCATTTATTTGTTTGTTTGTTTAATTTATTTATTTATTTATTTTTATTGACAGCATCCCACTCTGTCGCCCAGGCTGGAGTGCAGTGGTGTGATTATAACTCACTACAACCTTGAACTCCAGGGGTTCAAGCGATCCTCCTGTCTCAGCCTCTCAAGTACCTGGGACTGCAGGCACATGCCCCATGCCTGGCTAATTTTTACTTTATGTTTTTGGAGACAGGGGTCTCACTGTATTGCCCAGTCTCATCTCAAATTCCTGACCTCATGTGATCCTCTCACTTCAGCTTCCTTAGTAGTTGGGATTACAGGCACAAACCACTGGGCCTGGCTCAGTATACCTGTTCTTTTTTTCGTTTTTAGTTCATTGATGTTTAGTTCAGCTTTTATAATTACATGTGTGACAGTTGGTCCAACCATGGTACTCTGTCATTATAAGAAACTAGAACTCCCAAATCATTTTATTTAATGTTTAAGAACATAGATTTTTTTTTTTATTGGTAGACTTTATTTTTAGAACAGTGTTAGATTCTCAGAGAAACTGGGAATATAATACACAGAGCTTCCATATTTCCCCTTGCACACAGTTTCCCCTGCTTTTAATATCTTACATGAGTATGGTACATTTGTTACAACTAATAAACTGGTGCTAATGCATTATTATTAACTAACATCCATTGTTTATTGAGATTTTTAAAGCTTTTCCCTAATGTCCTTTTTCTCTTCCAGGATTCCATTCAGAATATCATATTAGCTGGGCACAGTGGCTAACACTTGTAATCCCCACGACTCAAGAGGCTGAGGCAGAAGGATCGCTGAGGCCAGGAGTTCAAGAACATCCTGAGCAACATAGCGAGACCCTGTCTCTACAAAAAAAAAAATGATAATAACTTGTAAAAAAGAGAATATCATATTACATTTAGCTGTCATGTCTCTTTAGGCCCTTCTTGGCTATGACAGTTTCTTAGACTTCCTTGTTTTTGATGACTTTGACAGTTTTAAGAAATATTAGTTAGTATATTATAGGGTACCCCTTGATTGGAATTTATCTGAAGTTTTTCTCATGAATAGACTGGACTATGGGTATTTGGGAGGAAGATCACAGAGGCAAGGTGGCGTTTTCATCACATCAAATCAAGGGGTACACGTATTGCCAACATGGTTTGGGACTGCTGATGTAGACCTTGATCACCTGGCTGAAGCAGTATTTGCCAGGTTTCTCCACTGTAAGTTACCTCCCCCCTTACTACTGTAAGTAGTACTGTAAGTCAGGACTGTACTGACGACTCCTTGGAAGTCACTCTGTGTAGTCCCTACTTAAGAATGTAGAGTTTTGCTTACTTTTGCCTGTGTTCTAAATTGAGACTTTTTTTCAGAAACCTAAATTCTGTTAGACATAGATAGCTTCCAAGTTACATTGTGTGTTGATTCATTCTTTGGTTTATTCATTTAACAGTTAACATGTTTAGTTAATATACTACATGCCAGTTATTGTGCTTGTTTTCTGGTGGAGTATAAGACTTTTTAGGAAATTGTTTCTGTCCTCAAGAAGCACAGCCTATGTGTGTGATGAATATACAAGAAGTAAGCGCCATCATTAGGATACTTTCAGCTCCAAAATAAAAATACCCATTTAAGGTGGCTTAAATAATAAATGAAATTGTTGCCTCACACTCTAAGGAGGTCTGCCCATCAGTCTGTTGTACACTTGCTTCAGTGATTCAGTGAATGCCATTAAGTATTTACGGCCTTTGCATACTCCTCCTCTGCCATTTCCTGGTGTGTTGACTTTTGAGTTCAGATGTTTCACGTCATGGTTAAGAGTTTTGGATATCACAGTGTGTGCAACCTGTATCCAGACAGGAAATGGCCCTTCTCTCATGCTTTCTTCCTTTTATCTGGGAAGAATTTCTTCCTTAGAGGTCTCCTAGTAGACATCTCTTTGACCCCAGTTGGATCACGTGGCTACCCCTAGTTAACACTGGAAGCTTAAAAGCAAAATCTGACATTTTAAACCTCTGATGTGGCAGGAGGCTTTGTCTGCAAGGAATAAGCCTGACAAAGGTAGTGGTTATTGGATAGGTAGAAACAGGAGCTGCCAGAGGTGGACTAGAAGCAAATAGATAAGGACAGGGTATAGTTGACCTTAATCAAAAGGCAAAGGTGAAGTATACCTCCTAAAGGCTAGGCGAGTCTCCGAGTGGCTGACTTCTATCTGACCTACGTTTTAGAGAATGAAGTAGAGGAATATGATATGGGTAAGACAAAGCATTGCAGACACAGCAGACAGACTCCAACGATGAAGGGAATTTCTTAGTGAAATGAGTTCCGCAGGGCACAATGGAATGGTTTTGAGGGAAGGAAGCAGAAGGAAAATGAGCCCAGGTGAGGGCAAATGCGGTAGATGGTGGAGGACTGGTTGAGGAGAGATGTTCTGAAGGGCCCGTGGGCCAAAAGGGGCAAGAGTCAGGGATGGAATTCTGTGGTCTTGGAAAGTTGCTTTGGTTCCAGAACTGGCTGGTGCATTCATGATAATCAGCATTCTTACAAGGTATTGGTAGCTCTTAGCGCTCAGCACCCTGAAAGGCCTGCTCACCTCACACATGTTGGAGCAGTGTTTCCAGGAGACTTTCCTGTAGTTGATGGTGAGCTGCTTCGAGATCAGAGCTTTGACTGCACATGTTTAAAATGACAGTCCTTTAATTAAAATTTCATCCTGTAAGCATACCAGGCCTTTGTGGCTACTATAAATATATTTTAAAAGAAAGGTTACTTCTACCTTGCGTCATCATGAACAGAGTTTCTGCTTTCTCTGTCATTTCTATAGCCATTTGACAGAAGCTTTCAAAAGTGAGTCAGATTTTTTCCCCCCACAATTAATAAAATTTTTATCTCTTTAATTTTTCCTTCTGGAAAGGAAGAGGAGGCTGCAAAATGGGCCCGGGAAGAAGAAGAAGCCCAGCGTCGATTAGAGGAGAACCGGCTGCGGATGGAAGAGGAGGCAGCCAGACTCCGGCATGAGGAAGAAGAACGGAAGAGAAAGGAGCTGGAGGTCCAGCGGCAGAAGGAGTTAATGCGCCAGAGGCAGCAGCAGCAAGAGGCTCTCCGGAGGTTGCAGCAGCAGCAGCAGCAACAACAGCTGGCGCAGATGAAGGTAAAGCCCGAGGCATCAACCTTAGGAGCTCCTTGCTAACATTTTTTAGTTAGGTAGGTGCTGGCTGTACCAGTAGCAGTAAAACTGTACTTTCTTTCTTTCTTTTTTTAATATTAAAATATTTTAAATTATTTATTTATTTTTGAGACTGGGTCTCACTCCCATCACCCAGGCTGGAGTGCAGTGGCGTGATCTTGGTTCACTGTAACCTCAACTTCCTTGGGCAGCTCATATGATCCTCCCACCTCAGCCTTCCCAGTAGCTGAGACTACAGGCATGCCCCACCACACCCAGCTAGTTTTTTATATTTTTAGTAGAGTTGGTGTTTCACAATGTTGCCCAGTGCTGGGATTACAGGTGTGAGCCACTGTGTCCGGTACTTTCTTTATCGTTGAATATTACTACTTTGGTTTTTTGATCATCAGTAAGATACATAATGCACATACTTTGTATTAGGCATTTAAATGAGAGAGGAGTAAACAAGAGGATAGGACATGAGCAGCAATGCAGGCAAAACAAGTAAATCTGTTTGGTTTGTAAATTTAATGTGGCTCAGTAAACACTGGAGTGCCTATTCCATACCAGTTCAGCGCTGCTGAGACAAAGATAAATGAGACAAGGCAGTTGCTCCCAGAGAGCTCACCAACTTAAAAATATAGGCATGTAAACATTCAGATGTGTAAATGGGAACTAGAATATAGGGCTTGAAACAGAGTTGGCCATAGGCATTTATTGAAAGTTACATTAAGAGGTGATATATACAAAGTGTTGTTTTAAAGAGGATTCAAAGCTTTTTTTTTTTTTAATAAGGAGAAAGTGAATACTGGGAGCCTAGTAAAGAGGCTGTGATGGTGCTGGTGTGAATGAATAGGAGAGGCCAGCAGGAGGGAGCTGGCCTGATAGCAGTCAGCAAGAATTAATTACTCTCTGGAGCTGAGGGAGGAAGGCAGAAGCTGGGGTGCCTGCCAGATAAGTTTCAGTGACTGAGAAGATAGTGGAACTGTTGATGGAATTGGAGTAATTGGGAAAGGAGGAGCAGACTTATGGCAGGTTCTGCATAACTTCATGCTGGGTCTGCAGTGCACAGTAAGGTTTAGTGTCCCCTATCTTCAAGTAGCTCACAGGTTAGACACATAAACAGGCAAGTAGAATATAGTATGGTGAGTATAGTGGGAGAGGTGGCATGGAGTCAGTCATTCTCAGAGTTCCCTCACTTGGGAACTTGTGAGATGTGCAGATTCGCACCCCAAACCTATTGAATCAGAACCTCTAAGGGTGGAACTGAGAAATCTTGTATTTAAACAAACCCATGCTCTCTAAAATGTGAGAACCACTGTCCATCTGGGAAGTCTGGAGAGGCTTCTTGAAAAAAGGTAACTTCCAAACTGAGTCAGGCTTTCAGCATTTTTACTATGACGTGTCTGTTTGTGGATCTCCTTGTGTTTAATCTACTCAGAATTCATGGTGCTTCCTGGATGTATAGATTAATGTTTTTCCATAAACTGGAGAAGTTTTTAGCCATTATTTCTTCAATTGTATGTTCTGTTCCTTTCTCTCTCTCCTTCAGGCACTTGAGTGATGCTTATGTTGATGCACTTCATGCACTTAATGGTGTCTCATTTCTCTAAGGCTCTCTTCAGTTTTCATGTTCTTCTCTCTATTCTTTGTGTAATCTGTATTGATCTATCTTTAAGTTTCTTTCTTTTGCCAGTTCAGATATACTATAGTGTACCTCTAGTGATTTTTTTTTAACTAAAAATTTTTTATATATATTTAGGGCATGCAAGTGTAGTTTTCTTAATTGCATATATTGCACAGTGGTGAAGTCGGGGCTTTTCGTGTACTTATCTCCTAAATAGTGAGCATTGTACCCGGTAGGTGATTGTTCAACCCTTACTTACCTCGTATTCTCCCAGCTTTTGGGGTCTCCAGTGTCCATTATTCCACTTTGTGTGCCTATTTGTTTAGCCCCCACTTATAAGTGAGAACATGCAGTATTTGACTTTCTGTTTCTGGGTTACCTTACTTAGGACAATAGCCTCCAGTTCCATCTGTGTTGCTGTGAAAGACAAGATTTCATTCTTTTTTCTGGCTGAGTAGCATTCCATGCCTTATATAAACACCACATTTTCTTTATCCAATCCTCCGTTGATGGGCAGTTTTTAATTTCAGTTATTATACTTTGGTACTCCAGAATTTCCTTTTGGTTTTTTAAAAAATATCATCTATCTCTTTATCAATATTCTTTATTTGGTGTGACACTGTCATCATACCTTCCTTTACTACTTTAGTTATAGCTTCCTTAGGTTCCCTGAACAACTTTTATAACATATGCGAAGTCTTTGTGAAATCTGACATCTTGTTCACTCTCACAGGCAGTTTTTGTTGCCTGCTTTTTTCCCCAGTGTATGGGTTATACTTTCCTGTTTCTTGCATGTATCGTAATTTTTTATTGGCAGCTGGACTTTTTGATAATGTCTTCTAGCAACTCTTGGTATCTGCACCCGCCCTTCCCAGCTTGATTTTCTTACTTGTTTGTTTATTTGTTTTGTGACTGGATGGATTATTTTAGTGGAGTCCAGCTCTCCCCTCCTCCCCCCGACCATGTTGAAGCCCTTTCTCTTGCCCATGTTGGGGATATAGCACTGGGTGTGCCCAGAGTGACTCCGAGGTGACCGTGGGTTTGGCAGGGCTCTCTTTGATTGTCTTTTCCACACCCAGCTGTTTCACTCCACTTATTGCTAGCTGATTGCTCTGTTGTTCTTAACCCATTTCCCGTTTGCCCTGAGAATATCCCTGGTGGTGCGTGTGGCTGCAGCGCTGACCCCGAGATAACTCTCAGATTACAGTCCTCACCTTACCCCTAAATGCTTTTCAGAGAATTATATCCAAACAGCACTGATGCAGTTAGGACAGCTTGTTGGAACAGAAAACAGATGCCAAATGATCTAGGAAAAAAACCCTGCGAGTTAGCCCTGGGTAAACGCTGCAGCTGCACATGCTGCCAGCAAATATTCTCGGGGCAGATGGGAAATGGGTTAAAATTGTCCTGGGCTGGGTGCAGTGGCTCACGCCTATAATCCCAGCACTTTGGGAGGCCGAGGCTGGTGGTTCGCTGGAGCTCAGGAATTCAGTACCAGCCTGGGCAACATGGTGAAACCCCATCTCTCTCTCTCTCTCTCTCTCTCTCTCTCTCTCTCTCTCTCTCTCTCTCTCTCTCTCTATATATATATATATATATATATATATATATATATGTATATATGTATATGTAGAATTTATATATATATATAAATATTTATATATATAAATATATATATAAAGATAAATATATATAAATATATATATATAAAGATAAATATATATATATAAATAAATTATTCAGGCGTGGTGATGTGTGCCTGTGGTCCTAGCTACTTGGGAGGCTGAGGTGGGAAGATCACTTGAGCCTGGGAGACGGAGGTTATAGTGAGCCAAAATCATACCACTGCACTCCAGCCTGGGTGATGGAGTGAGACCCTGTCTCAAAAAAAAAAAAAAAACAATCCCTTGGGGCATACACTGACAGACTGATCCACTTAAATTCAGGTTTCTTTGAAGAAACAGCTCCTGAGGTCTATATATGAAATTTGTTTTGACTCCGGGAGGATTTCTTCTAGTTTTCTTTAACTAGTTTTCTCAGATAAGGTAGCAGCCTCCTACAGTTTAGCCTGTATCTCCTATGAATCTACCAGTCTCCTCCTAATTGCCTTTTATCCCAACTTCTACTGTTTCTGAAAACACCATTAGGCTTGAACTCATCCACTATCTGTTGCAAATAAAGTCAGTTCCTTTGGGAAGAAACCTGGAGCTTTCTGTTTTCTACCTGTTTCCTACACTACTACCCTCAGACAAAAATCTCTGAGTCAGCTCTGGAAGTGGGCACAGTGGTCTGCTTTCCTCTAACGTTTGCTGAAGGGTGGGCAGAATAGTAGCCTCAGGTATTCTTGGCTTGCCTCTCCTGATGGCTTGGCCCGGCCAGCTGCATTGGTGATCATGACCCTAGTGTTGGTGTCGCTGTGGTCAAGAGTTTCCATCCTATGAGTGGGGCTGGGCACAAGAAGAGAGCCTCCACATCTGTTGCACGTGTTTGGAACTTAGCATTTGTCACAGGTAACTGGCATCAGGGTGAGACACACTGATGTGCTTTTCCCAGGAAGAAAGCCTGCTGACTGATGGCTGAGGGGAGAAGGGAGCTGTGTCTTGACTGTACCAGTCTAGAGTGGAGTTTCTGTCTCATTAAGCTGGGAGGAGAGAAGGAGAGTAGGTCATGGTTTAAGTATCACCAACTCTTGCTGTTCTTACTGAGTTTTAGCAAATATTCTTGAATAAACTTTTTTTTCATTTGCTGTATGCCCTTAGGAGTATTTCCAGAGACTTTATTTTTTTGAGACAGGGTCTGGCTCTGTCGCCCAGGCTGGAGTGCAGTGACACGATCTCGGCTCACTGCAACCTCCGCCTCCTGAGTTCAAGCGATCCTCCTGGCCTCAGCCTCCCAAGTAGCTGGATTAAAGGTGTGCGCCACCACACCCAGCTACTTTTTTTTTTTTTATTTTTAGTAGAGATGAGGTTTTGCCATGTTGGCCAGGCTGATGTCAAACTCCTGACCTCAAGTGATCCGCCTGCCTCGGCCTCCCAAAGTGCTGGGATTACAGGTGTGAGGCCCTGCTGCCAGCCAGAGAGTTTAAATGATTATTTTTAAAATGATCTTCACCAGTTTTGCCAGGGAGCAGGTCCGCGCAGCTCCTCATGCTGTCATTCCGACAGTGAAACAGTTATTTCTTAAAGCAAAACCAGTGTTGAAATGTAAGGTAGCAATGTCAGCGCAGAACAAGAAGAGTATAGTTTTAAAAATCAATGAAGGACATTAGGCATTCAGGGGTCCCTATTTGCTTTTGATTTGTCAAAAGTTTGTTCTGAGAAGCATGATTGACACACTGCAGTTCTCCTGAGTGGGCATTATAGGGTGGGCTGGTAAGTGTCATGAGGCAATGTTGAAAGAGCTCTGGGATATTATTTCCGATGTACAAAGAAGACTTAAGGAAAATGAAAGCTATCAGCAGACATAAGTCTATATAAGGAAGACTTAACTTTGGTCTGTAGGGCAGACCTATGAAATATAGAGTATATATTTTGTGTGTATATATACCTAGAGAAAGAGCGTGTGTATGTATATGTGTGTACATGTGTGTGCGTGTGTGTGTGTATATATATATATACACACATACACGCATATGTATGTGTGTGTATATAGAGAGAAATAGAGAGTCGGGCCAGGGAGGAGAGAGAAAATAAATATATTTTGGCACAGCAATAGATTCTCAGAGGTGCCTGTGAGGATAGATGGCCATTTCTGGAGGCACTGCCTCTATTCCCAGTGCTGGCTGAGTTCTGCTGAAGCGGGCTTGAAAGATTGTTTCCTGATTACCGTGGGGTGACACATCTACTGTGATTTTAGACAACATCAGTGGTTACTGGCTGCATCAAAATGATTAAAATATGCTGATTCTCCTGCCTTCCCTTCTGATCTATTGATTGATTAGGTGTGGTGGAGCCAGGGCCTCTACATTTTTATAGGTCCCTTCAGGTTATGCTGCCAGTTTGAGATCTACTGCCTTACTTGATCTTGATAGTGCCTTCAAATGAGTCATTTCCTGTGGAGACAAAGTTAATTTCTGCTCAGTTTTGCCTCTCAACACCTCCCTCCCCCATTCTTTGTTAACTTCCCTCTGCACCCCTCCCCCACCCCAGGGCAGGTGCATTTTGAGAGAAATGCCCTATTGTCTGTCATATTGGCTAAAAAATGTTAAGAGTTGATTATGTTCAGTAGTGTTGAAGACATTCATTTGAAGAGTTGTTTGGCAGTATCAGTGATGGTTTAAACTGTTTATACCTTTTATCCTATCAATATCCACTGTTATAGATTTCTGCTGTAGGTCCATTTTTTTGGGGACTGTTTGGCATTTTATTTGTTTTGATCTGTGTTCATGTATTATTTTTATTAAATACATTTTTTAAGTCTGGTTAGGTTTCTTTTTTATTGTGTTCGCTTGTTTGATGCCTCAGTATTAAAAGTGTGTCTTTTTCTGGCCAGGAAGAGCAAGGGGTTCTCTGAAAATAATCAGGCTTTGAGAATATTGAAATATTCAGGACCTAGATATTTATACTCTATTTTAGTCAATAATCTTAAGGGATGGGAAAAATAAAATTATTGATTAAAAGCAGCTTAATGCTCATGACTAGAAGCTACAGCCTGGTTAACAGTGGCTCCCTTTCATAAAGGCTGATCAAGAACTATGCCAGCATCTCTCATGAGATGAGTAATCTCATGGTGCTACCCTCAGAAATCGTGTCCTTAACACTTTCACTGGACAGCAGCATATCATGTCCTTTGTTGCTTTCGTCAATTAAAAAATCCTTAAGCCAATTTAGTGATTCTTTTGTTTACTCCTCTTTATGGTTGTATATTGCTGTTTATGTCAGTACCAGATGTAACAAATTTGTTGTCACCAAGTGGTAGATGAAATGTAAGTGTGTATGTGTATTATAAGTTGTTTTAAAATAAACTTAGGTTTGGAGCAGTGACAAAAACTTAAGCAAAAGAAGCTGAGAGGATAGTAAGTAAAAGCAATGAAGAAGGAAATTTGAATTGAATGTGGTAAATGGAGTTGAGAGAAATGCATTTGTTCTGGGTATACATAATGCATTATTGCTTCTTTGTTTCCTGTCCACATTTCCTCATGAACTTTCCGGCCTTCCCTTTTTTGTTAGCTTCCTTCTTCTTCAACGTGGGGCCAGCAGTCCAGTACAACAGCATGTCAGTCCCAGGCCACGCTGTCGTTGGCTGAAATCCAAAAACTAGAGGAAGAACGAGAACGGCAGCTTCGAGAAGAGGTAAAATTTTAAAGTAAAAGGGATCTAGTCAAGCGATGTTCCAGAATATCTAGCGTGCATTATGGGTTAGTGGTTACTGAGGACAATTAGTCAGAATTGTTGTGTGTCTGAATTGCACGTTCATTATTAAACTTCAGCCCATAATTTGGTTACCCTAGCAAATGTGAAGGATCTCATAGGAATAACATGAAGATTGAGTAACATAACTGTTCAGTTTTCTTAAACATTTTACTGTAGTTCTTGAGAAGACCTCATAAATAAAACTACATGGGTTGTTCAAAATTGTGGGTGAGTTGTGTGCAGATAATCTTTTATAAGTCTGATGTCTAGAAAGCAGAATATGTTTTTCTCTAAAGACACTGGGTTCCCTGACTAGTCTAGAAAAATATGACAGAAATAAAGTACCTCTGCTTTTAAGTGTATATCCTGTAGTTCATCATTAGGGTAGGAAGGATACAAAAGAGTATAAAAGGGAAGGGGAATAACACAGCTTTTGACAGAGAGGAGAAAATGAATAATTTTCATAGTTTGGTTCAGTATGCCATTCGGTGCCTCATTCATTCATTCATTCATTCATTCATTCATTCAACACATGTTTACTGAGTACCTACTCACTTAAGGTCTGGGGATATAGCTGAGTCTAAAACAGGCAAGATTTTCTGCATTCATGAAGCTGACCCTCTGGTTGAGAAGAGAAAAGTAGAAAATGAAGCGTATGAGAGGTTGATAAGTGTCAGAGAGGTAACAAGGGAAGGTGGGTAGGGAGAGTGTTGGGAGTCAGGGATAGTGATGGTGTGGTGGATTGTCCAAATTTAGGTAGTGTGTTCTGAGAAGGCCTCTGAAAAGGTGACATAATATAGCAGAGTCTTGAAGATGCTTTATGTGGATATGATTTGAGGTAGAGCAGTCAATTTGTTAGAGAATGTAAGTTGTCATTTTTGGATCTGGGTCATGTGGTTCACTGAAATTAGGAGGGCTTTGGATAGACAAGGAGAAGTGGGAATTGTCTATATGTGTTTACCATGTAGTGTGCTTGAAGTCATCCAGTAAGATAAGATGTTTCTTCACACTTGAAGATGACCTTATTTCCCACCTTTATTTAAGAAAAAAAAAAAAAGGATTGAACTTTCTCTGGAATCATCTTTCTCTAAAAGGTTATCAACAAATGGATGCAGAACAGAGTATATCTCTCCCTTCAAAGCTAGAAATTATTCCACTAATTTTGGTCCCTACTGAATGAGAAGATAATAATAGTGGTAATGACAAGGAATCACAGGTCTTCTCCTGTCTACCAGAAGTTAATAATTATTTCATTTGTGTTTTATTTTTCTTTTTTTTCTTTTAGAGACTGAGTCTCGCTCTGTCACCCAGGCAGGAGTGCAGTGGCGCGATCTCGGCTCACTGCAGCCTCCACCTCCTGAGTTCAAGTGATTCTCCTGCCTCAGCCTCCCGAGTAGCTGGGATTACAGGCACTTGCCACTACCACCAGCTATTTTTTTTTTTTTTTTAAGTATTTTTAGTAGAGACGGAGTTTCACCATGTTGGCCAGGCTGGTTTCAAACTCCTGACCTCAAGTGATCCACCCGCCTCGGCCTCCCAAAGTCCTGGGATAACAGGCATGAGCCACCGTGCCCGGCCTTCATTTGTATTTTCATTTAATTTTCTTGGAACTTTTAAGTCTTCCTGTACCCTTTATAAGGGTGCCTCTTAATACACATTTCACATATTTCTTACGTAGAAAAACCCAAGATGATTTTATTTCATTATCATCCCTGGAGGCATCCTTTCTGGGGGCCTCTAACCTGTTCCAATCGGGACACTCTCAGCTTGCTTTATAGCTGCTGTTTTGTTTTTCTTGAGTTCCTGTTATTTACGTGTTTCTCCCAGGACTGATTTTGATTTTCTCATGTTTTTTCTCCTGTTTTCCATCTCTGTGCTTTTATCTTTTTTGATAATATCTCGCTGTGTCTCCTGGGCTGGAATGTAGCTAGGACTACAGGCGTGTGCCACGATGCCTGGCTAATTTAAAAAAAAATTTTTTTTTTTTGAGACGGGTGTCACTGCATTACCCGGGCTGCCCTCAAACTCCTGAGCTCAAGCGATCTTCCCACCTTGGCCTCCCAAAGTGTTGAGATTATAGGCATGGGCCACCGCGCCCTGCCCTTTTTATCTTTTCTGTGGGGCATTTTCTCAGTTTTACCTGCAGTCCTTCTATTGGGCTTCTCCTGTTAGAGACAGGGTCTTGCTCTGTCACCCAGGCTGGAGTGCAGTGGTGTGATGGTAACTCACTGTAACCTTGAACTCCTGAGCTCAAGTGATTCTCCTGCCTAGGCTTCCCAAAATGTTGGGTATTACAGGCATGAGCTACCACACCTGGCCCTGTTGAACTTTTAATATATGCTATATCAAACATCTGTGAGTCCTTATTTTGTTCTTTAAGTATTTTTTATAGCCTTTTATTGTTTCATTAAATGCACCATCTTACCTCTCTAAGGATATTACTTACTGATAGCTTCTTAAAAAGCCAACTCCTATTTTCCTGTTCTCTTATTTCTATTTCTGCTGAATTATTTTTGTTTTGGTCTTTGGCTTTTATGTTAGAAGTTTATGTCAAATGTTTGTTAATTCTGGGCTGTTTGTTCCTATTTACAAATAAGGCACTCAGAAGCTGATTGGAGGTTCTGGTATGTACAGCACCTTGATGGGCTTTCCTATAATAGTTTCTGGCTGGGTTGTTCTGTTGGGGACCTCCACCCCCACCCCCACCCCAATTTGTTGGTACCTACTTATAGGTGTGTTCTCTTGTCAAGCTGGTTGGCTTCCCCACAGGATAATGTGCGAGTCTGGTTTGGCTTCTTCAGACAGGGAATGTTCGGTTTTCTGCTGTGGTGAGGGAGAGTGAGTTGCCTAACTGCATAGAGTGCGGGAGGCAATCTGGAGTCTTACTGCTTCTTTTGACAGCCTTTCAACCAGTCTTCCTCTGTTTGAGAGACTCAGCACCTCCAGTTCCTGAGCCTTCTTTGTGAATCTGCCTGTTTCTGAGCTCCTTTACTTAGATTTCCATTTATTAGGTCTGTTACATTGGTTCTCATTATTTATCTGCTTTTCAGATTTTAAAAAATCTGTTTTCTTTGTCCTCATGTGTTTATGCTGTGTGTATGTGTGTGTGTGTGTGTGTGTGTGTGTGTGTGTATATATAAAATCTGTCATTTTGGTGGGGGCTTTAGGAAGTAAACATGTGTTTTATTTCTGTGCTTAACCAAAAGCCTACTTAATTTTTAAGAAGTAATTCTGGCCAGGCGCGGTGGCTCACTCCTGTAATCCCAGCACTTTGGGAGGCTGAGGCGGGTGGATTACAAGGTCAGGAGTTCGAGACCAGCCTGACCAACATGGTGAACCCCGTCTCTACTAAAAATACAAAAATTAGCGAGGCGTGGTGTGGTGGCAGGCGCCTGTAATCCCAGCTACTCAGGAGGCCGAGGCAGGAGAATTACTTGAACCCGGGAGGCGGAGGTTGCAGTGAGCTGAGATCGTGCCATTGCACTCCAGCCTGGGCGACAGAGCGAGACCCTGTCTCAAAGAAAAAAAAAAGTAATTCTGAGGCCAGGCACTGTGGCTCACGCCTGTAATCCCAGCACTTTGGGAAGCCGAGGTGGGCAGATCGCTTGAGGCCAGGAGTTCGAGACCAGCCCGGCCAATATGGTGAAATTCCATCTCTACTAAAAATACAAAAAATTAACCGGGCATCGTGGCTTGAACCTGGGAGGCGGAGGTTCCAGTGGGCTGAGAGTGTGCCACTGCACTCCAGCCTGGGCGGAAGAGTGAGACACAGTCTCAACAACAATAAAAAAAGAAGTAATTTTGCATTTCATGTTTTTATTCTCCTTTTTAATACTGTTAGCGATTTACATTTTTATTTACAACAGCAGAATTTAATCCCATCAAGTTAATTTTATGTAGCTACTATGTATTTACATTCCATTTAGTATACTGGATATTTATAACTGTTATCTAAAAACAGGAATCCTCAGCTAGCTTCTGTTTTTATGCAACAGCAGAGGCGCCAGCAGAGGGAGTTGATGAAAGCTCTTCAGCAGCAGCAGCAGCAGCAACAGCAGAAACTCTCAGGTTGGGGGAATGTCAGCAAACCTTCAGGTACCACGAAATCTCTTCTGGAGATCCAGCAGGAAGAGGCCAGGCAAATGCAAAAGCAGCAGCAGCAGCAGCAGCAACACCAGCAACCAAACAGAGCTCGTAACAATACGGTGTGTGCATTTTCCTAAGCTGTCGTTGTATGGACTAGTATTATCTTTTCTGACTGTCTTCTTATCTTTTTAACATGATTCACGATAATCATTTTTCTCTTTTTCTTTAACAGCATTCCAACCTGCACACCAGCATTGGGAATTCTGTTTGGGGCTCTATAAATACTGGTCCTCCTAACCAGTGGGCATCTGACCTAGTCAGTAGTATTTGGAGTAATGCTGACACTAAAAACTCCAACATGGGATTCTGGGATGATGCAGTGAAAGAGGTGGGACCTAGGAATTCAACAAATAAAAATAAAAACAACGCCAGTCTCAGGTAGGGCTCAAAATGACCACACCTATGTATGCACCTTGGTTGGTTGGGAGGTGGGGATGGAGGAAGTGGGATGTTGGGTGGGCAGGAAAAGGTAGTTATTGAGTTTTTGCTTACCGTTTTCATCTGTGTTCAAGCACATGCAGTCATAATTATGGTGATTGCTTTCTTCCCCATAGAAACACATTCGTATTATTTCTTGGGGCTCCTGCTGAGCACTTATTCTATCGCCTAGCACATGGTAACCACTTAATAAATATTAGGAATAGTATAATGTTTTTGTTGTGTTGTTGAACATTTCTCCAAGGTATTCTCTAGATACCTTAGCATTTTTCCTATATTTGTATTTTTAAGTAATTTATGCTATTAATATGAGTATTATAAAATACCTCTGTAATGACCTTAAACCTATTTATTTTTATAAGTTAGTTACATTTTCATCTTCATCTTTCTTTCTTTAATATACAGTGTTATTGAACGAGCATGGGTTTTAGTGTTAAATACATGAACTCAAATCCCAGCACTACCACTTATTAGCTGTGTGACCTTGGGCAAGAGGGAACCTCTTTGGGCCTCAGTTCCCTCATCGGTAAAATGAAGATAATAATAACAACTTTATGCATGTAATTGTAAAGATTAAATGAATACATGATAAGTAGTAAGTGCCTGGCACATAGTAACTACTTAATAAATGGTAGTGTTGTCAGATTGTTTCTTCTTGATTTAGGGCCTAACATATTATGAATAGAACAATAAATTTCTGTTAGTTTATTGAGCATCTTTGCCAGGCACTGTGCTGTAGGCCTTTTCATAGAACATCTTTATTACTTATGATAACCCAAAAAAGTTGTTAGTACCGTTTTACAGATGAGGAGACTGAGGCTTAGTAAAATTAAACAACTTACCTAAGGACATGTAGGAAGAATTTCATTATTTTTTCTAAGTAGAAACCCTGTATCCACAAATTAGGATATATTAACTGAGGCTAGATTTTAAGGGTATATCCAATCCAAATATTTGAATTTTTTTCTTTTTTGGAGCCAAGCATTAGATTATTTACTGGGCATCCATCCAGTATTGCCAAGACATTATTTATGGTGTTGTACTATAATCATATAGTAACAGTTCCTGGGAATATAATATCACCCTATTGTTTTGCTTTAGTAAATCTGTAGGTGTGTCTAACCGGCAGAATAAGAAAGTAGAAGAAGAAGAAAAGTTGCTGAAGCTCTTTCAGGGAGTAAATAAAGCCCAAGATGGATTTACGCAGTGGTGTGAACAGATGCTTCATGCCCTTAATACGGCAAATAACTTGGATGGTAAGAATTGGGGAGGGAAACCCGGCATGTGGAATGACAGAGCAGGACCCACAGAGAGGCTGGCAAATTTGAACAGTGGGCCAAAAGTCAAAAGATGAAGTCTAAGGAGGTCAACTCCTGCACCTGCCATAGGAACTTGACTCTTTCATAGTATTACTTGTGAGAAAAGTCCAGTAATACTAAACTCAAATAGATTATTGGTGGTTGTCAAAAAGTAAATGCCATCTTAGACTGCCTTAATGATACACAGGACAGAGGAGGTCTTAGTTCCATACTGTTCATTTTATGGGGAACATTGCCAGCTATGTCAAGTTAAAAAAAGTAACTCTCATGCTGGGGACAAAGGTCAACCTGGACAAGTGATGGCTGAAGTGATGTGACATCATTCCCTTTCTACCTTTGGGGAGGGAATGGGAATTGTGATAAAGCAAGTACACTTATTTTGTGTGAGATAAAACTAGGACCAATGTGCAGAAGTGAAAAGGCTTTGGCACAGCTTAGAGAAAAACTTGCTCATGGTTAGCTGTTTACAAACAGAACTGTCTCCCATCCCTGAATATTTGAAGAGAGACTGGTCAACATGTCAGGATTCCCCTAATAGGCTGAATTGAATTAGTCCACCTCTGATACCCTGTCTAAAGCCAAGAAACTGTGAAAAATAGCAGTAAAGGAATTAAAGAGTTCCTTTGCAGCAGTGTAACAATATCTAATGGTTTAAAAGCTTACAGAGAAAACAATTTTAAGTAACAGTAATGGCTGCCATGCATTAAGCACCTACCATGTGCTAGGCACTCTCTTGGAGTTAACATGTAGCATCCCAGTTATTTGGTTAGCAGTGATTTTTAAAGATACCTTTACAAGATAGGTGATATTATCCCCATTTTATAAATTAGGAAACAGAGGCTCAGAATGGTTAAATAACTCATCAAGGTCACACAGCCAGCAAATTTCAGAGTCAGGTTTTAAACCCATGTCTGTCTAACTCTGATACTCATGCTTTTTTCCTATACCACACACTGCTTACATTTTCCATTTGATTTATCTCTAAAAAATCTCAGTGGATTGAAAGTTCCAGGAGGATATAGCTGTTTTCTTTAGTATATGTTGTAGTGCCTGACACATATCATAGGAGTTAATAAATACTGATTGAATTTGAGGGTTCTTAAGGAAAGAATGAATCCCCAAATTACTTCAGCCTTAGTCAAGTAACTGTTTCAGTCAGTATAACATTCAGTGAAATTAAACATGTGATATGGATGTTGTGATTATAGTGTTTTTTTCATTTCTATAGGGTAGATAAAAGAATATTTAAACACAATTGCTGCATACTTACCAAGTTTCTGTCATTAATGTTTGATTAGGTATAAAGATACATTAAAAATGGAAACTGATTTTTGTAAGTTCTCTTTCATTATTTCATTGTTACCCTTATCTTCTCCCCTCCCATTTTGCAGTTCCCACATTTGTTTCTTTCCTGAAAGAAGTAGAATCTCCTTATGAGGTCCATGATTATATCAGGGCCTATTTAGGAGATACTTCTGAGGCCAAGGAGTTTGCCAAGCAGTTCCTTGAGCGCCGTGCCAAACAGAAAGCCAACCAGCAGCGTCAGCAGCAGCAGCTGCCACAGCAGCAGCAGCAGCCGCCACAGCAGCCGCCACAGCAGCCGCAACAGCAGGTATAAAGTAGTGTAGTGTATGCAATACCTCTGAGGATTAATACCTTTAGATGTTGAGTAAGCCAAGAAATGAAAATTAATACAAAGGTATCATTTTTGTATATCCAATAACCATGCTTTAAAAAATGTGTATACTTCATATTTTCAAATTACTTGTCCAGATACCTTTGTGTATCTCCCAAATAGCAAGTACAACCATTCATTTTACACTAGGTTTACCAGTTCCATTTTTCTTGGTTTGTATTTGTGTCATAGTTAGATTGCACATTTCAACATGTCAAACCCATAGATCTGGTTTTGAAAAGTTAAAACTTAAAATGTTGAATTCTCCAGTGTTCAGGATGCACTGTATTGAGTACTGACAATACTGCAGCATGCCAGGTATTTCATGTTGTTGTTGGGGATGTAAAAAATACAGCAGTGATTCTCATTATTCACAGTAGTTATATTCTGTAAAGTCCCCGTGAACACTGAATTTGAGCAAATACTGAACCATTGCTCCTAGGGGATATATAGGGTTAGGTTCCCATAAACATCTAGTCACAATATTTTTCTCACCAGATCAGTACATAACCTTGTTTTATGTGTGTGTCTTTTTAAAGACACCTCATTTAATATATGTTGATTCATTAACGTTGAACTCACAACTAATAGCACTACTATTCGTGCCCAAATGAAGCTTATCCAGCACACGTATTTTCTTCCTAAGGCACCTCACAGCCTTCCTGTGCTTAGGAACACCAACCAGTTCTTCAGCACTATAGTTGAGGGCCACTTTACACAGCGAAATCTGGTGGCTCATGTCTGTAATCCCAGCACTTTGGGAGGCCGAGACAGGTGGATCACGAGGTCAGGAGTTCAAAACCAGCTTGGCCAACATGGTGAAATACCGTCTCTACGAAAAATACAAAGATTAGCCAGGCATGGTGGTGTGCTCCTATAGTCCCAGCTACTCGGGAGGCTGAGGCAGGAAATTGCTTGAACCTGGGAGGCAGAGGTTGCAGTGAGCCAAGATCACACCACTGCACTCCAGCCTGGGTGGCAGAGTGAGACTGCCTCAAAAAACAAACAAACAAACAAAAAGTGAAATCATTAACGAAAAGCACAAAAATTTGGAAAACATGGCACTAAATAGACCACAAAAAGGGCACTTGTTGGCAGTATTGAGAACTGTAACAAGAAGGCATTGTTTCCTTATTCTCCCTTAACTGGGAATATATGCCTTTAGCATCTCATGTTTTTTGCTCTGAGTATGTGTATTTCTAGAATGACCATAAAAGCACTACAAGTATTCATTTTGGGGTTACAAATACATTTTAACAAGTAGGTGAATTCACAAATATGGAATCTGTGAGAATCAATTCTACAAGTTTTCTGAAAGACAAGATGGCAAGGCTCATGGAAGGGCTTAAAGATATTCATATCCTTTACTCCTGTAATTGTTATTCTAGAGATAATGAGTATTCATTATGGGTCACTTACGATGAGGATGTGGAAGATACAGAGAAGTACAAGGCATTTAACATCCAACTGGGTAATGGGCTAACAGGCATAAATTGAAGGAAAAGTGAAAGATGTAAACACTGAAACACTAGGAAAAACACATTTTTTTTTTGGGAGGAAGTGTCACTCTGTTGCCCAAGCTGGAGTGCAGTAGCGCAATCTCAGCTGACTGCAACCTCCAACTCCTGGGTTCAAGCAATTCTCTTTCCTCAGACTCCTGAGTAGCTGGGACTACAGGCACGCACCACCATGCCTGGCTAATTTTTTCTAGTTTTAGTAGAGACGGGGTTTAACTATGTTGGCCAGGCTGGTATTGAACTCCCGACCTCATGATCTGCCCGCCTCAGCCTCCCAAAGTGCTGGGATTACAGGCATGAGCTACCACGCCCGGCCCTAGGAAAAATATTTTAAGGAGAAGGCATCATATAGCAATATAGAAGGCTCTTTGCATTTGTGAAATGGCTCCTCTGTGGGCTAAAACAGGAAGATGGAAGCCCAGTAAGCACGTGCACCCATGGGCGCACGCATACACACATGCTCACACCAGGCTTGTCCTTCCACAGAGCTTTTTCCACTTCTCCCCCACTACTACTACCTGTGCCTTCAACTGGCTCATTGGCTAATAAGAGCCACAAGTAGGCGTGAAGGGCTAGTAGGCAATTTCATAGTGTAACCAGTTGGTAGAAAGTATACAGACAGTATTTTTGGGCCAGATCGTTTCTGGGATTGCTGATAGGAATAAGGTACACGACTTTAACTTTGTTTGGTAATATGCCACCCGTGTCCTCTCTGTCCTGGGGCCCAGGGAACAAAGAGACTTTCTGCTCTTGGTTAGGTGAGAGGTGTATATTGCTAAGTTGCAGTGGTCTGCTCATGATTATTTGCAGTATTCATTTCCTTGCATTTGATACAGACTCTGTATGTACCAGAGAAGTTCTGCCGTCACAGCAGGGTGGAAACCCAGAGTTAACCAGGACAGGCTTTGTGGAGGCACTGAGCCCTGAGTGGGATGTCTTGGTCTAAATAGAGGAAAATGGTGGCTCAGTGGCCGCTCTTGATTTTATTATTAGAACGTGATGAAAAGCTTTTTGTTTTTCTGCTTTTAAGCTCATTCTTGATAAGGTGAGGACAAACCAAACATTTTCCTAGGGTGAGCCAAGTCTGAATCTGCTGTGTAATCTCAGTCATGCTGCTTATTTCACAGGACTCTGTGTGGGGGATGAACCACAGTACACTCCATTCAGTATTTCAGACCAATCAAAGCAACAACCAACAATCCAATTTTGAGGCTGTGCAGAGTGGCAAGAAGAAGAAAAAGCAGAAGATGGTCCGAGCAGATCCCAGTTTATTAGGTGAGCACGGTCCTAGTCTCAGCTGAGTGTTGGAGGAGTGCAGGTGATACCAGTTATCCTGTGTGAGTTTCCATTGAGCATTGTTTTTCAAGAAGGGAAATATTTCTTTTTATCAATAACTAATGTTTTAACTGGTTCAAAATAAGTAGCCAGTATTTACTGGGCGTCTCAGTACAGGACCTGTGCCTCATGTAATAACAACTTATATTGTATGGTGCTTTAAAGTATTGTTTGGTGCTTTAAAGTATTGTTTGATATTTAATATGAATTTCCCTGGAGGATCCTTAGTAATTCTAGTTGGAAAATGATGCTAATAATGAACGATACTGAAAGTATGTTAAAAACTTAAATGCTTATTTGTATTGAAAGCAGACCATTAATCCGATCAGGTGTTCCAAGAAGAGAACCAGTATATGTTCATAATCACTCTATGTATCATATAATTCTCAGAATTACTCTGCATTATGAGGTGACATCCCAGTTTCACCAATAATGAGTAGAACAAGGCACAGAGATTCAGAACATTTCCCAGTGTTACATAGCTTTCTGCTATGGGATGCTGGGATTTCAAGGCAGGCCTGTTTTCTTTCCACCCTTCTGTGTTACCCACGGCTATTTTTATCTAGCATTATGGACCATGCAAGGCAGGCTGGGCACAGTGGCTCACTTTGGGAAGCTGAGGTAGGTGGGTCACTTGAGGCCAGGAGTTTGAGACCAGCTGGGGTAACGTAGCGAGACCATATCTCTAAAAAAAATTTTAAAAACAGGCATGGTGGTGCCCACCTATAGTCCCAGCTACTTGGGAGAATGAGGCAGGGGGATTCCTTGACCAGGAATTAAAGGCTGCAGTGAGCTGTGATCATGCCACTGCACTCTAGCTTCTCGGAAAAGGTGACATCTGAATTTGGGCTTTGAAAGAATGGCAGAAAGGATGGGGAATATTGTTTCAGGAATAACAAACAGTATAGGCTGCCCACGTTTTTTGCAACAGTGATGAAACTAACATTTTTTTTTTTCTTCTTCTTTTTCTTTGAGATGGAGTCTCACTCTTGCTCAGGCTGGAGTGCAGTGGCGTGATCTCAGCTTACTGCAACCTCTGCCTCCCGGGTTCAAGCGATTCTCTTGCCTCAGCCTCCTGAGTAGCTGAGACTACAGGCACATGCTGCCACACCTGGCTAATTTTTGTATTTTTAGTAGAGAGGGGTTTTTGCCATGTTGGCCAGGCTGGTCTTGAACTCCTGACTTCAGGTGATCTTCTTGCCTTGGCCTCCCAAAGTGCTGGGATTACAGGTGTGAACCGCCACGCCCGGCCCTAAAATTATTTTCTATTTGTGAATGTAAAATTAGTAGCTATAAAACCATGTTGTCTGCAATAGAATACATTCACAAGGATGGAAGTTCTGGTTGTTGTCGGTCGTCGTGTCAGGAGGGCAGAACAGTGAGGAGGCTGCAGTATAGACTAGGTAAAAGATACCAGTGACTTGGAATAGGGTTTTGGTAGTGGGGATGAAAAGGAGTTAGATGGATTTCAGAAATGTAGGGGATAGAATTAACTGGACAAGAAGAGTGGAATGGTCTCAGGCTTGGGGACCAGGATGGATGGATGGTGTTGCCGTTTGCTGTGAAATGATAAGCAGTGGAACATGGCACAGGCTGAGGGGAATTGATTGTTGACTGGGTTGAGTTTGAAATGTCTGTGGGACATCATGAAGAGCGTGAGACCCCGCACAGTGAGAGGCAGGTGGTAACCTTACTGTACCCTTGGTAGGATTCTCTCTTTCCCTCAGAGCCTTCCAGCCCTGGTGAAAACAACATGACAGTAAAACCTAACTTTTAGGACTGTCCTTTAGAATTGGTGCCTGAAGCCAGACGCGGTGACTCACGCCTGTAATCCCAGATCTTTGGGAGGCTGAGGCGGGTGGATCGCTTGAGGTCAGGAGTTGGAGACCAGCCTGGCCAACATGGTGAAACCTTGTCTCTAGTAAAAATACAAAATTAGCTGGGCATGGTGGTGGGTGCCTATAATCCCAGCTACTCGGGAAGCTGAGGCAGGAGAATCGCTTGAGCCTGGGAGGCGGAGGTTGCAGTGAGCTGAGATCACGCCACTGCACTCCAGCCTGTGCGACAGAGTGAGACTCCGTCTCAAAAAAATAATAATAATTTTAAAATAATAATGTTTAAAATATTATTTAAAAATAATAATAACAAAGAATTGGTGCCTGAAAGCTGGGTTTGGGAACTTGTAGATCTGGTGCAATTCTGTTTTCCTCTGCTTGTCTCAAAAGTTGATGTTAAGGATGGATGGAGCAGCCTGAAATTTTTTCCAATTTGGATGGAAATTGGTGAATAGATTTTAAAACATTCCTTAAATTCTAACTGTGGGTTCTAGCTAAGAAGCTTTGGGACTTGAGGATAGGCTGTTAGGGAAAAGGTTGCTCTGAAAATGAGGTCAGACCGTTTGGACTTAAATATTCCCTTGGATCTCATCTTCTATTTATAGATCTAAGAAAGGAAGGGACTTTAAAAACCTCACTATAAGGGTGTGGGAGATAGGTCATCCTAGGAGTAGAGTTTAAGGAATCCATATACCTTGAAGGGGAAGAAAAACAAACGTTGAACAAAGTATTGAGGATACTCACTGAGGTTATGAAAATTATTGCTCACCTAAACCTCACTCTGGAAATTCCTCTCATAATTGCTCATTTTTGTCCTATACTTACTCATTTCATTTTCATTTATTACTTTTTAATTTACGTATTTCATATAATTTGTATACTGAGAAAAAATTAATAACTATCCATTAGCTACACATTCCCCCTGCATAAAATGGGAAAATGGGAAGTCTCATTGAAAAAGCAGTCACTGATGGAAAGAGAATTTTGCTTCTAAAACAAACCAGCAGAGGGGGCCACAGCCTCATTTTAATTATCAATATTCTCCAGTATCTCCTATCTTCAGTAGGCTTCCTCCACCTCCCGGGTTCAAGTGATTTCCCCTGCCTCAGCCTCCCGAGTAGCTGGGACTACAGGTGCGTGCCACCACGCCAGCTAATTTTTGTATTTTAGTAGAGATGGGGTTTCACCATGTTGGCCCGGATGGTCTTGATCTCCTGACCTCGTGATCTGCCCGCCTTGGCCTGCCAAAGTGCTGGGATTATAAGGGTGAGCCACCGTGCCCGGCTGGCTTCCTCTTTTTTTAGAGCTCTTCAGGTGGTCATTGTGAATCAGCAACCTGCACTCAGATGTGATAAACACACAATACAGTTTCCCCCCAGACTTTCCTTGTAAGAACAACCTCACAAATCTTAAAGAACTCATGTGAGTGAGACTATGCTCTGAACCTCACAGAATGTCATCTTTGGAGCCAGGCATAGTGGATTGAATCCGTGTTTGTGTTGCCTTGGGTTTCACGGTACCCAGAACTTTTCCTTACATCAAATGGCTGAATTTGATAAAGAATGGCATTCAGCCAAAGGATGAATGCATACCTTGCTGGTTTTTTAAATGACAGTTAAATGAGAATATGTCTGTTTGCTAAAAGCCTAGACTGATAATTAACATATTAATCAGCTTTTTTTGGCCACAGACTTTTCCCTTCCTGTCTTTGCATGAGTAAAATTAATTTAGCTTTTAAATTACACTTCCACTTCTTTTGCATGTAGTTCATTATTGCCTTTTATCACATTTTATCTGTTCTTAAGATACACATGAAGTCAATGAAAAATCTGCCTCAGAATAAAGTAGTATTTTATTTCATAGACTGGCCTTTAGGTTCTTGTACTTGCCTAATTAACTGTTACTTTAAAAACTTAAACATTAGGGTCAGGCACGGTGACTCATACCTGTAATCCCAGCACTTTGGGAGGCCAACGTGGGCGGATTGCTTGAATCCAGGAGTTGGGGACCAGCCTGGGCTACATGCCAAAACCTTGTCTCTACAAAAATTACAAAAATTACTTGGGTGTGGTGGCACACGCTTATAGTCCCAGCTACTGGGGAGGCTGAGGTGGGAGGATCGCCTCAGCCTGGGAGGTGGAAGTTGCAGTGAGCCAAGATCGCACCTCTGCACTCCAGCCTGGGCAACAGAGTGAGACCCTGTCTTTAAAAATACATATATATGTATATATATATAAAAACACTAAGGCTTTCATTATTTTCAAGGGGGAAGAAAAAGACTTGTGGGTTATTGGAACACAGTTGATGGGGTCAAACTCAGGATGGGGTTTGGAATCCTAGCCTCTCCCTATATTTGGTCTTGTAAGCAGTTGGTACCACAGCTTTTTTGGTTAATAAATAGGCATGTTTATTTTTTTGAATCATGATATTTTTGAGTCAGTTAATTAAGGTATTTTTATGTAAGGCATTTTTGTTTATTACTGTTACATTTCAAATGTGTATTTATTTGAAAACTTGAACATTAAAAAACAAGAGGCTGCAGAAAACCCAGCTAATATTAACAGAACTGCTTTTAGAATAAGGACATTGCCTGTTTACTTTTTGGTATTCAAATAACTAAAACAGTTTGGGATTTTATTCAAGGTAGAGGAACTGGAACATTTTTGGGGAGTCACTCAGTTTAAAGAGGCATTGTTCATCATTTTTATCAACCTCCAATTATAGAAGTTTTGGAAAAATTACATACATGTGACCTTTGGGCATTCGGCATTAGGTTTTCTTTTTTTCTTTTTCTTTTTCTTTTTTCTTTTTTTTTTTTTTTTTTTTGAGACAAGGTCTCACTCTGTTGCCCAGGCTGGAGTGCAGTGATGTTATCTCAGCTCACTAAAATCTCTGCCTCCTGGATTCAAGCAATTCTTGTGCCTCAGCTTCCCGAGTAGCTGGGATTACAGGCGTGCAGCGCCACGCCCAGCTAATGTTTTGTATTTTGAGTAGCAACAGGTTTTTGCCATGTTGGCCAGTCTGGTCTCTAACTCCTGGCCTCAAGTAATCCACCCACCTCGGCCTCCAGTGTGCCCAGCCAGCATTAGGTTTTCAGCTGTCAGTTGTGTTTGTGAGTACTGCTTATTGCCTTCAATGGGTATGCTAGTACTGCTTTTTCTAAGCCAAATTCCCTTTTGGTTAATCAAACATTGCTAACTGAAATCCTTTCCTTTGCAGATATATTTACAGTAGATCGAGTTAGAGTTCTTTAATCTTCTTGCTCTGTCTACTGTGGGAAAGAGAATATGCGAGGACTCTAAGGATCTTAATAGTGTGTCTTCCATGGAGCCTCTTACCCTGAGTATCAAAAGCTCTGGGCCAGAACTTTCATAAAGTTTTTGACTGGTGGGAAGAAGTATTCCCATTAAAGTGGGTTGAGGTTTAAAGGGGTATTAATCCCACTCAGATTTCAAAGTTATGTGGTCAAGTAGTTACAAAGAACTTAGTGTGTACAACCCTCCATGGTAACCCCCCTGCCCACCCCCATCTCTTTTAAGGTAGACCTCCTGCATGAACTTTCCTCCAGGGCCAGCCCAGCCTGTCCTTGATACACACTCACATCCCATTCTTTTCTCTGATTCTCTGAAGCAGTGGTTTGCAGGGGTTTTTTTTGTTTTGTTTTTTGTTTTGAGACAGAGTCTCGCTCTGTCACCCAGGCTGGAGTGCAGTGGCGCGATCTCGGCTCACTGCAAGCTCCTTCGACCAGGTTCAAGCAATTCTTCTGCCTCAGCCTCCCAAGTAGCTGGGACTACAGGTGCCCACCACCACACCTAGCTAATGTTTTTTTGTATTTTTAGTAGAGACAAGGTTTCACTATGTTAGCCAGGATGGTCTCGATCTCCTGACCTCATGATTCGCCTGCCTCGGCCTCCCAAAGTGCTGGGATTAAGGCATGAGCCACCACACCCGGCCTGCAGTTCTTTTTAATTGGTGATGCTATTTTGTTTTATTTTCCTTCCTAATTAGGTTATATCAGAACCTTAAGAAAATAAAAAATCTCTCTCATTGGAAGAACAGAAAGCTACTGCTGTGACCTTTATCTTTGTCTCCCTGTAATACTTCTATGGTATGCTCAAAAACAAAAGACTGGCCAGGCACGTTGGCTGACGCCTGTAATCCCAGCACTTTGGGAGGCCGAGGCGGGCGGATCATTTGAGGTCAGGAGTTCAAGACCAGACTGGCCAACATGGTGAAACCCTATCTCTACTAAAAATACAGAAAAAAATGAGACGGGCATGGTGGCATGTGCCTGTAATCCAGCTACTTGGGAGTCTACGGCATGAGAATCTCTTGGAACCCAGGAGGTGGAGCTTGCTGTGAGCCGAGATCACGCCACTGCACTCCAGCCTGGGTGACAGAGTGAAACCCTGTCTCACAAACAAACAAGCAAACACAGACTTACATTCCAGCTCACCGCCTAGAATTTGAGCCACTTGGTTGCCTGGGTGTGGTCACTCATAGCCAGTTTTTTTTCTGCAGGATTTTCAGTCAATGCATCATCGGAGCGACTCAACATGGGTGAAATCGAGACGTTGGATGACTACTGAGCACCTGCCAGTGGACTGGCCATCCCTCTCCTGTCTGCTGACTATGGAGTCTCCACCTTTGGACACAACACTTACTCACCATTTACTCTTTATCACTCTGCAACAAATCACAGAACCGATCATCTCAGGCTTTTTCTTCTGGCCCTTTGTGTCCAAGATTCTTTAATCCATTTTTGTTGGTGAACATCTCAGACTATAGATAAGTGGACTGGACCCTGTGTCTTGGGGGTGGCAGTTGGGATTACTCCCCAACAAGGCTGATTTTAGGCAGCATGTGTTCACTGTGCTGTGATTTCATCTACTGTCTCCCAGAAAGTGTGTTGGGATCGGCCATTAGCAGCTTGCTTTCTCTTGTCACTTTTTTTCTTCTATTTTGTTTTTTCTTCTTCTTTTTCCCCCCATCAGGGCAAATGGTCTAACTGGTGCAATCATGAAGAGAGTTAATGGTTAACAGACATTGGCCAATAACAAAACACCCCATGGACTGTGACTCGAGTATCCAACAGGCAGTCAGAGCTCTCCCGGTCTGAAAGTTGCATTGCCACTGCTAACTTTGGGATTGCATCAGAGAGGCCCTGAGTGGGGTTGAGATGAGGTTGGATTGGTTTGATGTTACACACTCCTCACCTGTTCTTTCTGAGCGTCCTTTCTCTGAAAGGATTTATGTTTTTCTTCGTTAGATAGTGACTTCTGAGCAAGCCGATCTCCCCTGGCATGCTCCAACCTGATTGGACAAAGGAAGCTCTATGGCCTGGGAGAGAGACTATTCTTAATTTTTCTTTCTTACAAAAACTGATTTTTCCCATAAATATTTTTACTTCAGAGGACTAGGACCATTTTGTTTTGGGCCCTTCTGCTGAAAATTTGTCTCGTTTAAGAGGCAGCTAGAATCTTTACCATATGTATGAATTTGTATAATTTCATTTTTGGATAGGGATAAACTTTTGCTTCTGATAAAAGCCTGGAATTTCATCTGGTCCTCAGAGCATTGCGTGTGTGTCTTGCTGTAGCCCAGAAAAGGTTTTGTGTAAAGATTCTGGGATGGCAAGTTGTTTGCCTTTTCTGAAAAGAGAACATACAGAACCTGTCCATCTTTAAGACCTTCATCCATGGAATCTGCTATACAGGAGGATGCAGTGGGCTGGAGGGGATGGGCGAAAATGGGAGCGGGAAGCCTGGCCTGGCTTCTGGTCATGGCCTCCTAAAACCTTAAACTTCAAGTAGAAATGTACTCAAGCCCTATTTATAAACAAATACTTTTCCTGCCTCCACCAAACCCCTACAGAACATCACCTGGAATTGCCACTCACACTGGGTTGGAGTCATTGGGCAGCTGTGCCTGTGCGAGAGGTGCTGTGGTCTGGGCAGCCCCTGGAAAAGCACCTTTGCTTCCTGTCATTGTTGCCTGAAGAAGGCTGGAGTTGCTCTGAGAGCAGTTTGGGTTTGGAGTATTATATTTGGCTTCTATTTTTATTATTTTGGATCACCATTCTCCCTATCCCTTCTTGGCTCCCTCCCTTCTAAACATGTATAATAACTATACAGAGACTGCTACAAAATTGTATATAGTTTTTGGATCAAATAGCATGAGGGGAGAGGAAACCATTAAAAATTGGGGCTCCTACTCTCCTTTGCTTTGTAAATTCAAAAGTTGGGGGTGGGTAAGAGGGATAGTTAAAATGTTTACAGAACTTTAGGCTCCCTCGGAACTTTTGCCAGTGTGGAGGAAAATAAAAAAGAACTTAAATAAAACCTGATTGTATTCTATCTGAGTGCACCTCTTGTACTCACCTTTATGGAGGCTGAGTTCTGCACTAAACTGTTCCTTTTGGTACCATGGAAAAGCTCCAAGCACCCAAGACATGGAGGCAGCCATGGCTTCTTTCTCTGCCAGACCACGTAGCACTGGCTGGTTCTGTATTTGAGAATGTAGAGGTCAAGGCAGATGTCGGTAAGTTTGACCAAATATCTTTTCTCTTTGTGACTCTCCCTTTCTGCTAACATGTGGATCAGCTCCTGCCCTCATACCACAGACACACCCACTGTGAACACACCCCTCCAGAGCTTGCCCACACCTTCCCAACTAGACTCTGTGTGTGTATTCAGGAAAAATGAAAATAAATTTTTAAAAATTGGGAGTGGAATGGGCAGATTAGGGGGAACAAAGTCATTTTGGTCACGGAATATCCATTTGCTTAACCAAGGAGACTTGCTTCTATCTGAGGAATTTCCCACTTAGTAGAAAGAAACACTCTTCCCTGGGAATGTTTGTTTCTGTCTCTCTCAATTCTACTCTCTTTCATATTCTCATTTGCTCACCCTTTCACTTAGAGCCACCGTTTTCTCATCCCGTTCTATGAACTTATTTCCAGATTCTCCTAACTCTTCCTGAGTTTTGAAGTATTTCTTTTGTACACTCTCTGCTTCCAGTTTTTTGTTTGGTTGGCTTTTTTGGAGATGGTGTCTTGTGATGTTGCCCACGCTGGTCTCGAGCCCCTGGGCTCAAGTGATCCTCCCACCTCAGCCTCCTAAATATCTAGGACTACAGGTGTGTGCCACCATGCCCAGCTCCAGTTTTGTTGGTTGATTTGTTTAAATTCAGAGATTTAAAAACATCCCAGACAAGACAGTTTGATTATGGAGACTGTCCCCAAGCAGATTGGTGTGCTGGTGGCTGCTGTGCATAACAGATTCATTCCCTCCAGATTGGCTTACAACAGCTACTTCATTCTGTGGGTCAGGAATTTGGATAGGGCTCAGCTGGGTGGTGGTTCTCCTGGGGTCTTCTTTGGTTGTGGTCAGATGTCTTCCAGGGCATCATTCCTATGAAGGCTTAATGAATTAGGCAAGCTGTCCAAGATGGCTCACTCGTGTAATGACAGTTGACGTTGGCTGTAGGCTGGGAACTCAGCTGGGTTGATGACTGGAGGAGCTTATGTGTGTCGTCTCCGGAATGGCAGCTTCAGAGGAGTTGAACTTAAGTGGTGATTGGCTTCCCCCAGAGAACCAGGCAGAAGCTGTGTTACCTTTTTGAGCTCTTAGCTCAGGAGTCACATAGAGTCACTTCTGTGACACTGTGTTGCATCAAAGTAGTCACAAACCCACTCAGATTCAAGAGAAGGGAGCATGGCCTTCTCCCTGCAACCCGCTCCCCACCCCCCCCCCCCCGCCTTGATGAAAGGAGTGACAAGGTCACATTGGAGAAGAGCTTGTGGGGTGGGAGATATTTTAGCCATTTTTGGGAAATATCTGCATAAAATGAGTTTATGCATACATGAAGGACTTTATTTTCATTGGCTTTAAGTTGAGGGTTTTTGTTTTTGTTTTTGTTTTTGTATTGGAGATGGGTTCTTACTATGTTGCCCAGGCTGGTCTCAAACCCCTGGGCTCAAGTGATCCTGTTGCCTCAGCCTCCCAAGTAACTGGGACTACAGCTGTGTGCCAGTGCACCCAGCTTGTTTTTTTTTAAATTTTAGGATAGATAATGGTACTTCTGGCTTTATTTAAATAATTTTTTTAGGGAAACCATTGTATTTATACATGCATATATTTTTATATATACAAATATGTATATAAAAGTATATGTTTTACATTTTCAATATATATATAATATATACATATATGTTATATACATATATATATTGCACCCTACTTTAAAATTGACTGATAACAAAATTGGTAATTTTGTATAAAATGCCCAACTGTGCATTATTAATAAAAGTATGTGAATGACTCTAATTAAACAGAAGTGATTCTTTGAAATGAACATATTTCTGTACTGTCCTTCCAATATGTGACGTAGATCATTTTCAACAGAGTAGCAGGCAAGCGCATTCTACAGAGAGTAATGTACAATCAGAGCACATTCCAAATGGAAGTTGGCCTTATAGTTAATGAGTTTCTTAGAACAACAAAAGCCCAGCTATGAAGGGTGACTTTGGTCCTGCGTGAGTTCAGTGTCTGGTGAGGAAGCTGTAATGCTTTCTAAGACTCTGGAGAGTCTGGGAACCTTGAAGCAGCCAGATGCGTGATAGTTATTTGCAGGTGTTGCCTGAGAACGATGGACACGTATAGCTTTTGGTAGTGCAGGTTTTGGACTGGGAGCCTAAAACCTTCAAGAGGACAGTTTCTCTCCAAAGAATTAATCAGTGGGAATGTTTTGCAACAAAAGTGTCAACCATAGCAGTGGGGCACCACATGGGAGAAACAGCATATAGATGCTGGCAAGGAAGAAGTGGGCTCTTTACCTAATAGCTGATCTTCGACCTAAAAGCTGTCATTGCGTTCCCTTTCATTGCTGCCAAAGTGATGACATCATGGGGATGGAACTCAAGATCACCTCCACACTTGGTTCAATCCAGCTGATATAACAAGCAGAGACATCACCTCTTAAAGACTGTTTACTTGTCCCCCAGTTGTAGGAGTGGAAGGTTAGTTTCCCTTGGCAGCAAATTGCCTTTTTATTTGAATTTCTCCTTTAGCATGAGAAATGCTCCTGGGAATGGTCAGTGGGTCGGTATTGGGTTTGGTTGCATCTGACAAAATACAAAGTCAACAGTGACAATAAAATCACTTATTTTCAAGTGAAATAGGTCATAGGTCCAAGGCTTGTGGGGTGGCCCAGGGACCCAGATTCTGTTTCAGCATCCTGATTGTGGCTTTCTTCTGACTCATGATCCAAGGTGACTGTTACAGCACCAGCCATCATGCCTATATTCCAGGAAGGAGGAAGGAGTGGGGTGAGCCAAACAGCACACCTTCCTACTCAGGCCTGTTTAAGGAGCTTTTTGGGGAGCGCTATCAAACATCTTAAGTCTTACCAGCCAGAATGTAGATACATAACTACAGTTAGTTGTGGAAGCTTTGGGATTTTAGTTGAGTGCTATCATCCCCAAATGTCGTTGGGATCCTGTTACTGAGAAATTGGGAAAACGGATGCTACATTGGCAGTTGCAGTCTCTACCACATCCTCTGCAGTCTTCTGTTTTAAAGTGGGAAACGTGGGATGGTTTGTGCACACTGATCATGGGAAAAGAGTCCTCATGGGTACCCTAGTTTTGCCTGTGGACTGAGGATCTCAGGCTTTCCCAATGGGGGACTCAGCAAGCTCTGGTTTCTGTTGCTGTGCAGAGCCAGGGACCCAGAGCAGGTGCCAGTGACCCAGCCTTACTGTGTAGTTTATTTCCTAATTCTACATAGAATCTGGGGTTTGTTATTTTGTTTCGTTTTTTGTTTTGTTTTGAGACAGAGTTTCGCTCTGTAGCCCAGGCTGGAGTGCGCTGGCACGATCTCGGCTCACTGCAACCTCCGCCTCCCGGGTTCAAGCCATTCTTCTGCCTCAGCCTCGTGAGTAGCTGGGATTACAGGCATGTGCCACCACACCCGGCTAATTTTTGTATTTTTAGTAGAGACGGTGTTTCACCATGTTGGCCAGGCTGGTCTTGAACTCCCAACCTCAGGTGATATGCCTGCTTCGGCCTCCCAGAGTGCTGGGATTACAGGCATGAGCCACCAGGCCCGGCGACAAATACTACTTCTAGGCCATTTTGCAAGTGAGAAGGGCATTCGTGGGCACATATGTAGATGCAGTAGAGCATATGAAATCAGAGTAAACACCTTCTTAGATGTCTTATAATTAGTGCAAAGAAGTAACCCGTAGGCAATGTGGTATGGGTTTCAGGAGGCTGCATGTAAGTACTAGCCTCATTATTAACCAGTTTTTTCTGTCATGTCTCTGGTCCTCAGTTTCATTGTCTGTTAGATGAGGTGGTTGGCCCAGATCACCTAAAGAACTTGAAACAAAAATCAATCCCTTAGCTCCATGTCCCAGAGTCAGTAATCTGGGGTGGGACCGTGCATTGGAAATTATTTTCAAATTCCCCAGAGTTCTTAATGGACAGCCTCAGTGGGGACCCACCAGCCTAGCCTAGCTCTGAGATTTCAGCTCCAGCGGCCTAGTGTGTGTGTGTGAGTGTGAGGCATGTGTGCTGCAGTAAACTGCTGACATTTGGCTTCTTGATGGTGCGTGACGAGTAACCCTTTGCAGCTTTACTGACGGAGACCCAAGTTGGAAGGCAAGCTTGGTGTGCCTTGCGTAGGGGGACAGTCATCTGCCTGGATTTTCTGACTTTGGTAACATGAAATGGAGCCTTAAGCAGGCCGGGGTCGTGTTGTGAAACAGAAACCACCCTAGATGAACGTGAAAAAGAAAAAGAATTGGTGCTTGAAGTGTTGGGAGCAACATGGGGGAAAGTTACTGAAAGGTTAGTTAGTAACTGTGGGGAAACCACTAACACTGTGTCCACTTGTCCCATCTACCAGTTGTTAAGTCCATTTTTAGGTGATACTAACTTCAAGTTCAGTCTCGCCTAACTATTAGATATCTTAAGGAATACATTGTATTTATGTAAATTAGTAGGGGAAAGTAGAGAAAAGTTGGTTCGTATCTGCAAACGCGTATGTGTACATAAGAAGGAATAAAATGCACATCGCTGCCACGGTTCTTGTTTCTGTCCCTGGTTGTGGAGGGGGTTGGCTTAAAGCCTTTACTAAGTTCCACTCCCCCTTTGCCAGCCCCTCATCTGTTGGGTGGCCTGAACCTTCATTTGTGAGCGCTCTGAGTCATTAGCAGTCCTGAGGTCCCTGGGTTGTGGTCATCTTCAATTAGTTTTTTCCCAAGGCCAGTTTTTCTTTTTAATGAAAATGTTCTAGGGAGTGATGGAAAATGTGAAAGCTAAAATAAATAAATAAATAAATAATAAAAATAAAAATAAAAAAGAATCAAACATACATAGAAGTAGACTAGTGTAACAAACTCCTACCTAATATAACCTGGCTTCAACAATTATTGACATTTTGCCCATTTTGTTGTATTTATCCCACTTTGTTCTCTTAGAATATTTTAAACCAAATCCTAGATATGACGTCACTCATAAATATTTTAATATATATGATAAAAGAGGAGGACATCTTAGAAAAAGAAAAACCCACAATGCCTTGTCACATTAACAACACATCAGGTCCATAGGTGACTTTCTCAGATTGTCTCAAAAGTGTTTTTACAAAGTTTGAATGAAAATCAAAACAATGTTCATTGCATTTGGTTGATATGCTTTAAGTCTCCTTTAGTCTTAACAGTTCTCCCTACAAAAAAGAGAAAAAGTTGAAAAACTGGATCATTTATTGATGGAACATTCCACATTCTCTGGATTTAGCAAGAAGTGTCTTAATGGTGTCAATTTCTTCATCCCCCCCACCTCGCCATGTTTTCTGTGAATTAGATCTACAGGCTTGACTAAAACCAGGTTCTCCCTTCCCCACCCCTCACAAGAATCCTTTGCTGGTGGCATGGTGTCCTTCCCACTGTATCGCAGTCACACTGTATTGTCTGGTTGTTCCAGTTTCACTGATGTCACAATTCATCAGTTCTGTTGCTATCAGGTTGATTCATCCATTATAAAAGTCCTATTGCTCTTACATGTAGCAGTTTTAACATTCCTTGATGACAATTGCCTAGATATATAATTAGTTGAAAAATTGTGATTTTTGGTGGGGAGGGTTACTTTTATTTTGAAATAATTTGACTTTAAGTTGCAAGAACAGTACAAAGGACTTGCACGTTATAACCTTCACCCAAGTTCTCTAGTTAACATTGGACCATACCTGCTTTATTTTCTCTCAATAACTATAATCTCATGATAAGTTTTTTTTTTTAATGTAAACCATTTGTGACTAAGTTGCATACATCATGTCCCTTATTCCTGAACCCTGGTGTGTTTCCTCAAAATGAGGACATGCTCCCACATACCACAATACAGTTATCAAAATTAGGAAATTAACAATACAATACTGTTAATAGCCAAGCTTCATTCATATTTCATCAATGGTTCCACTAATCTTTTTTTTTTTTAAACAAGGTCTCAATCTGTCACCCAAGCTGGAGTGCAGTGGCCCGATCATAGCTTATTGCAGCCTTGAACTCCTGGGCTCCTCCAGCCATCCTCACCTCAGCCTCTTGAGTAGTTGGGACTATGGGCACATGCCACCATACCCAACTAATTATTATTATTTTTGGTAGGGACAGAGTCTCACCATGTTGCCCAGGTTGGTCTCGAATTCCTGGCCTCAAGCAATTCTCACACCTTGGCCTCCCAAAGTGTTGGGATTATAGGCATGAGCCACTGCACCCAGGCCACTAATATTTTTAATAAAAGCAAAAAGGCACCGGATGTCATTCATGATCACTTTTTGTGTTTAGTTGTCATGTTTTTGAGTCTCCTTTAATCTGGAACAGGTCCTCAGTCTGTCTTAATCTTTTGCACCTTAACATTTTTTTTAGAGTGGAGGGCAATTGTTTTTTAGAGTGTCCTCCATTTGGATTTGTCTGATATTTTCTCATGAGTTGCTTGTGATTATGCAATTTTGACAGGAATACTACAGAGTGATGTTATGTCCTTAGTTCATCACATCAGGAGACATATGAAGTCCATTTGAGCCATACTGGTGATGTTTACTTAGTTTAGGTGGTGTCTGCCAGATGTCTCTACTGTAAAGTAACGATGTTTGTCTTTATGGGAGACACTGTTGAAACTACATTTCTTCATCAAACTTTTATCCATTGATGATTCTTAATTGAACATTTACCAAGGTGCTTGCAAGCATTACTTTTACATTGATTAGTCAACCTTCTACTATAAGGAATACTTTTTTTTTTTTTTTTTTTTTTTTTGAGACAGAGTCTTGCTCTGTTGTCCAGGCTGGAGGAAATTTCAGCTCACTGCAGCCTCTGCTCTCAGGTTCAGGCGATTCAAAGATAGTGTTTTGCCATGTTGGCCAGGCTGGTCTTGAACTCCTGACTTCAAGTGATCCACCCACCTCAGCCTCCCAAAGTGCTGGGATTACAGGCATGAGCCACCGTGCCTGGCCAGGAAGAGCTTCTCATACACGCACACATGCATACCCTCTATATATTAGCCACAATCTGTTGGTATTTTTCATGCACAAATTGTCCATTTAGAGCTGGCTTCTCTGTCCTTTTGCCATATTCCCATCATTCTTTGAGCACTTTTTCACTTTGGCACCAGAAATTCTAGGCCCATCATCTACTTTTCCTTTATCATATGTGGAATTAGTCATTTCTCCAAAGAGCACTGTCTCCTTTTAGTGGGGAATGGTATCTAAAAACCAAAACCTGGCCACTGGATGGGCTCATTGCTAGTGTGGTATCACTGCTTCTAGACTGTCCACAGTAAGGGTGTTTATGTATGTGTATAGGTACAGAAACGCTGGTGTATCTACACCTATTTGTGTATTCATGCTGAGATCTGCAATTCCAGTACAAATGCCACAGGATTCATTCTAATCTCTCCTTTTCATATTTGCAATTCCCTTAAGCAGTGAGAAACCTCACACTCCCTTACCCTCAGTGTTTTTGCTTTTGCTCATTAACACAAACTTTATTGGCTTTATCCCTGCTGTCTTACTGGCCCCACCTATATAAGTTCTCTGTGTGCAGGTCTTTGTCTTAAGGTCTGCCTTAGTGAAACCCAAACGCAGATAGCTCCCAGCAGTTTCCATTGTTAAATTCGTTTCGTAGGATATATTCACTTTGGCCAAGGACTACACCCTTCTTTTGGTAGCTGTGTAGCTGTGTATTGCTTGGCATGTTTTGTGGACCTGCACTCAATAACTACTTGCTGAATAACTGATACGTTTTGAGAAAATTTTTAGTATTTACCAAGAATCTAAGTTTTTAGTAAGTTAAATTAGAGGAAATTCTATGGTATTTTTCACCACAGCTTATGAGATTAATTTTCTATTTGCATGCCTATTAGGTTCAAGTTTGGGACACACATGCACAAAGGTCTGAACACCCTTTGGAAAAAAAAGTGAGTTTTGTTTTTGTTTTGATGTGGAGTCTTGTTCTGCCACCCAGGCTGGAGTGCAGTGGTGCGATCTCAGCTCACTGCAACCTCTGCCTCCCGGGTTCAAACAGTTCTCCTGCCTCAGCCTCCTGAGTAACTGGGATTATAGGCACCCACCCCTATGCCTGGATAATTTTTATATTTTTAGTAGAGACTATTATAAAGACATTATAAAAATGTTTGTATGTTTAGTAGAGACAGGGTTTCACCATGTCTCACATTCAGTAGAGATGGGGTTTCATCATGTTGACCAGGCTGGTCTCGAACTCTTGACCTCAAGTGATCCTCCCATCTCGGCCTCCCAAAGTGTTGGGATTACAGGCGTGAGCCACAGTGCCCGGCCAAGCCTGAACACCCTTTGGAAAATTTAGCCTAGGTACTAAAACTTGTGAAAATGAGCCATAAATTGGTTTTATTTCTAAAAAACAGCTTCACACTTCCTTGGTGTTTTTGTTGGGGAATCACCTGTCTGTCGAATGACTAGTACTACTGTGCACTTCCATAATCCTCAGTATTTCCTTATTTGCTAAATCCTAGGATATACCAAAGTGGTTACAGAATTGCTAACCCATACCAAGAGAGACAAGCTTTCTAAACTAGAGTTCTATATGTGTTAGCTCTAACTAGAGACAAGTTTTCCAAGTAGAGTTCTATACTTGTTTAAAGACACTCCAACATTATAAAAACACACATGTATAGTATTATTCATTGCAGCTATCTGTAATTTTAGACTTTTTGTCTGGTCTAAGAGTATTTTTTTCTACCTTTAGCATGGTTGTAATAATCATTTGAAATACAATTCATTGTCTTGAAATTCTTAATTTTATCTTTGAAATTTGAGCTTTATAAGTAAAGTCTGATGGAATAGTGGAGCACGCAGCAGCAGCTTGCAGCCTTGGCTCACGCCTCGTCCTGCCTCCCCAGGGTGGGTTCTCAGCCCACTGCTGCCCCTGGGCAGCCTCCCTCCCTCCCTATCATCCCATATGTCACTTGACTTCCATACACTTTCACTTTGGTAAACACAGTGGCATTTTGAATATCCAAAAATGAGTGTCAACAAAAAGCCAAAGTCTAGTGATCCCTGAAATACAAATGCATCTCCTTTCCGCCAGTGCCCAGCTATTCTGGTCCACGACTGCCTGAACCTTTGAGGACGATTTGGAAGAAGATTCACTGTCTGTACTTGTGGCCATCTTGCAGGGTCCTTCCTTAAAGATAAATTGCCTCCCTCTCTATCAAGAGATTTTGGTTCTGGGAACCAAGTGAGAACCTTGATGCTCCATTATAGTAAATACAGATTTCTGCTCACCTGTTCATTTTTGTATATCAAGTAATACATTAGTAGACTGGCTGGCTGTTTTATTCCTAGGGATCAAAACATTCTGATGGGTCATTTCATCTTTTTTTTTTTTTTTTTTTTGAGATGCATCCTCCACCTCCCAAGCTCAAGCAATTCTTGTGCCTCAGCCTTCCAAGTAGCTGGGACTACAGGTGTGCACCACCATGCCTGGCTAATTTTCATATTTTTATTGGAGATGGGTTTTCGCCATGTTGGTCAGGCTGGTCTTGAACTCCTGACCTCAAGTGATCCACCTGCCCCAGCCTCCCAAAGTGCTGGGATTACAGGCGGGAGCCACCGCACCTGGCCAGGTCATTTCATCTTCACCATCCATGGCAGGGTTGGCATCCACCCGGCCTCTGGCAGTTCGGTGCTGCCGCTTGGCCCCTGCTACTTTAGAATCACATTATTTCCTCTGAAATCAGTGATCCCATCATCAACTCTGGCCTACAAAAAACAGCCACAACCTATCTTTTTAAAGTTGCCGGTCTTCACTAATGCATCTCGCAGTGTCTCGGTGAATAGTGTGTACTATGGGACCTACTGAGAACTTAGTGTGGTCGCCGAAGATAAATCCACCCCAGCATTCCTTTCTTACTAAGCCATTGGTATCCCCTTCTTCATTAAGTTAGGCTTCTCAATCTCATAGCATCCAGGCTTTTATTGAGCCTAGGTTTTGGTCAGGCAGCCAAACAGAGCTGCTCCTAGATGCTTAGGTTGAAACATTAAATTCAGACTTCACTAAGCACACCCCTGTCTAGAATGTGGCCTGATCTAATGTCATACTCACATCTTGCCTATTTAGTCTGACACCTTAGAATTCATTCCCACACCATGTTTCTATTAATATAAATTAGCAAAATTCGTATCTTACTAACTTGATACTAATTTATTGCTAGCATAAATTAACAGTAGTTTTTAGTTTGTGCTTATTTCCTCCTAAATCAGACTTTGTGCTTGCTCTCCCTAGGAATGCTGATACCTGATTCTAGTTATGGATATGGTGGCAAGGAGAAGTTGTTAGGGTAGGTACAAGGTAATTTCATATAAATACGCGTGCTAAAAAGAAATTTGAAGTGATGGGGGGATTGAGGGGCTGACTTATCAAGCTGAGGCTTGAATGGAAGGGGTGGCCACATAATCACCACAGGACTGCCTTCTGGGAGGAGAGGGGAACATGCAAAGGCCTGCGGCAGGATCTGGGGGTTTGCTGGGGGAGCCTAGTCACGGCCAGTGGACTGAAACATAGAGCTCCTGGGTGGGAAGCTGAGCAGGGCCAAGGCAAGCCCTTAGCGCAGTGGGAAACCATCAAGGTGTGAAGTAGGGGGCGCTGACAGAACTCTTGAGGGCTCAGACGTGGGAAGTGAGGGAAAGAGACACCTTTGATGACTTCATTGTGTGGCTAGAACATCTGGGAGCGGGGAACTGGGATTCCATTGACTGAGTGAGGGAAGGGGCAGTAGAGTCAAGGTTTGCTTTGGACACTGTAAGTTTTAGCCGCTCGTGAGATACCCTGTGGAGCTGTTGAGAAGCAGTGGGCAGTGGGGCTAAGTTCTGAGCCAGGCCCAGCCTGGAAATGGATGTCATAAGTGCACAGGGGTCTAGGGAGGCAGAGAGCGAAAGAGGAAACAGGAGCGTTTTAGGAAAGACTAGAGCTGCCTGAGGGTTTGGATCAAAACTGCTTTAAAAGTCCTTCAACAAGCACTGAGCACCTACTCCGGGCCAGGCATGGAGAACCCAGAGGTGAGCAGAGTCCATCCTGCGCTCAGTGCTGCCTGCTTCAGGCCAAATTTCCCCAAGCCCAGGCCACAGGCACTAACATGCAGATTCCCTGGGCTACCCAAGCCCCACTGAAACACAGTGGCCAGAGGCAGCAGCATGTTTCAAGTTCCCTGGGTGATTCTTTTGCACAAGAAAGCTTGAAAACCTTTCACTTTCAGTGGTCCAGGAGTAAATGTGGGAGGTGTGTGTGTGTTGGGGGGTGGAGAAAGAGAGAGAGCACAGGCAATTTCCTCTTTCCCTCTCCAAGAGTGGGGCTGCTCCCAGGTTCAGGAAAGCAGGTCTGTTCTGTGAGCTCTTGTGTGTGTGTGTTGGTGGGGGAGGGGGGGGTTGGGGAGGTGCGGGCACGATGTCCCAGGAGGACAGAGTTTGCATTGATGAAAACCCTTCCCAGCCCTTTGATGCCTCTTTCTCACTGCCCTGAAGTTAACCAGCACAGTCCTCCGTGCGTCCCGCCCGCCGCTGCCCTCACTCCCGGCCAGGATGGCATCCTGTCTGGCCCTGCGCATGGCGCTGCTGCTGGTCTCCGGGGTTCTGGCCCCTGCGGTGCTCACAGGTAAGGGGTGAAGGCCCTTGTCTCAGCCACCACTAGCCTCCCAGGGCCGATAACTACCTTGGGGCCAGATTCTTCAACGTTCACTGGGGAGGAACCCCTCTCACAGGAGATGGGACGACTATTTGGGGTGATTCTGCGAAGAGCTCTTGTGAGGCCGGCTGGCAGCAGCTGTGTGGGATGGACGTCTCAGGAAATTGTTAGCAGGAGGGATAATGGCCTCTGGAGAAGGAGGACAACTTGGGGGGCAGGCCCAGGGATGTTTTGCTGTTGAGGGGGACATGGGTATTGCTCTAGCACTTTAAAATCTGAAGTCTCCCAGGTCTGGGAGGCAGCTGGGGCACCAGGCACAGGACAAGCAGCTGAGGGGCCAGAGGAGTGCAGAGCCTTGCTGATTACTTTGAAAAGCTTCCCTGCTGGTTTCTGCGACGTCCTTAGAGAATGAGGACCCAGGTACTGTCCCCATCTGGGAAAAGGCTCCAGAGAGGGAGAGAATACAAGGCCCAAGATCCCTCTGCAAAACGGTGTGGACCTCTGGACTGAGATCAGAGTGGCAGAGTCTGGGGTCCCACGAGAGGGAGGCCTCTGGCAGGCTCCCAAGGGCCCTGTGGAGAGGGGAAGACTGGCCCAGGCTGGCTTCAGAGCCTGAGAGACAAAGGGCGCAGACGGGTTACAGGTGGTCTTTGCTCCTGTTGGCCGGGAGTTGGACCAAAGGGCAGCCGGCTTCTGTGTCACAGTAGCGGGTTTCAGGGACCCTGCAGCCCGGGTCTTCTGGAGGGCGCCCGTGGATCTGTGAGAAAGGTGGACCGCAGTCATGAGAGCATGGCCTGGGGAGAGCTTCTGGGGGACGACAGGCCTGGGGAGGCCCCCTTGGCCACACCCTGGGAGGTCTGGGTGACAGCGAGGAGCCCCGGGGACTATTGGCTTCTCCCTGGACGCCCAGGAAGAAGCTTGAGGCCAGGGTGTGCTCAGTCTTGACCGGGCGGTTTCTTAACCTCTCTGTGCCTTCTCCTCATCTGTAGGATGGTGACACCGCCACGCTCTGCCTCACTTGCAGGGGTCTGTGAGGCCTCGTGAGTTCAGACGTGCGGAGCTTTTGGGATGGGCCCCACATCCAGTTAGCGCGAATGTGGATTCTGTGGTCCGAGCCCCTCCCTGGCACAGGGTGGTCTCAACAGAACTCTACTTCCTCCCGCAAGCTGGGAGGGCGCCAGCCTCCCTTGTGGTGGAAGAGGCGCCAGGCTAGGCGAGCCATGCGGTGTTCCCAGGATGGGGGGAAGGGACTTAAAGGGGAAGGTGGCATCTTCCATGGCTTGGATCCTGGGGCTGTGATCTTTGCAGCCCCCTCACTGGGATGAAGCTGCTTCTCCAGCCTGGTGGTCCGTGTGGGCCGAAGGGGAGGCCCTGGCTCCTGCCTGCTGGGCCCGGGCTGCCTGTGGCTCCTGCCCAGGTTCCTACTCCTGTGTGGCTGACCCTCCTGGCCCAGGCTGCCGGCCAGAGTTCCCAGGCCAGACTGTCCCTAATCATTGTAGGCGGGTGGGCTTCCTCTGCCACCACAGGATGCCTTGGGGACAGCCAGGACCTCACCTGGCCTCACTGCCCCACTTCCCTCCATGTGTCCTACCAAGAGCAGGCAGGCCCCCCGCAGGGGCCACACCAGGCCTTCCCAACCCTGGAGTCTCTGGGGTTCTGGCTGTTGTTCTTGCGAGAGCGTTTGGGAGGCTCTCAGCACCCCACCCCTGGGCTGGGAGCTCTGGACAGGTGTGTACACGGCCCTGTGCTCTATGGGCTGGGGTCCTGTAGCAGACAGGAAGGGAAGGAGCGGCCTTGTGGGCTGAGGCCCAGGCCCCATCTGAGGCACAGGCCCTCCCTGTTGGGGGCCTGTGGCCTCAGCTACTGAGGTGGGAGCAGGCCGGGCTGAGCGGGCAGGAGGCCAGGGCAGGGATGAAAAGGCCCTTCATGGCCCACACAAAGGCTGTCTGTGAGCAGAGGCGCCTGGCCTCAGGGCCCTGTGGTCAGAACAAACTTATTTACCAAAAGGCAGGGCGGCTGGGGCCAGTGGGGCTGGGAGAGAGCCCGTGGTGCCCAGGCTTGTGGCAGTGCCACCAGCCCCTGCTTCCCTGGGTCAGAGCGCGTAGTCACACCACATGGCTAATTCTGGTCAATGGAGTCTGGGCCTCATTATCGCCATGGAACTTTCTTGGGGTCCTCCGTGCCCCCACCTCTTTGCCAACCTCACTTTCTGTCACCCTGGCCTATTCACTGTCCGCCTGGCACGCCATGAGTTCCGTCCTCCACACCTTCGCTCCTGCCCCATCTCCCCTCTCCCCGGACAGGACTCCTGCTGGGAAACCGCTCTGCTCTCAGCTTCCCAGAAGGATGGATTTGGGGGAAGATGGGAATTGCCTCTCAGCTTTGCTTTCCCTTCTTACTGGAGTAAATTCTAGAAACATAGATGAGGATAAGAAGTGCCTCGGCCCCTCCCTGGCAGCGGCACCCCTTTTCCTGGTGGATCGGTGGCTGAGTGCAGGCTGTCATTCCGAGCCTATGTGTCTGCCACTTGGGCACCAGCCTAGGTTGGCAGGGAGCTGGTGGCTCCTGGGGCCCTGGCCGCTTGGGTGCAGATGGGTACTGGGCCAGCCTGTGAGGGATTCCTGTGGCGGCCAGCGGCTGCAGACCCATAGCAACTGGGCTTGTGTCCAAAGGTGCGCCCCAGGCCAGACGCAGCAGCTGAAGATGCTGGTGTTCACACAGTTACCTCCTTGTGCAAGATGCTTGACAGCATAGTCTGAACCCCCGTCTTACAGGTCAGGAAGGTGGATTGGGGCATGGAGCAAGGATAGGCCCCAGCCCTCCTGATTAGAAAGCTTCATCGCCTGGCTGGACAGGAAGGGGCTGTGTACAGTGGGAGGAGGCCAGCGCAGGTATGTCTGGTGGTGGGGGCAGCAGAGACAGGCTGGGTCACGGGGGACAGATGGGGACAGGGCCTGAGTGGGGCTCCCCACTGCCCTGCTCAGAGGGTACCGTCAAGGGTGGCAGCTCACCCCTGCTGGGCTGGCCCGGGTACTGAGCCCTGCCTTCTCAGGGGCTGGAGACCTGCCACTCCTCGGCTGATTCCCGCAGATGCCACCCGGGTCAGCTGGGCCTGGTACCCAGCAGCCCTGCCGCGGCCTCCAGATGTAGGGAGGTGCCTGCCTGCCAGTCTGTCTTGGGTGTGTCATTTGTCCATTTCTTTGGACATGTTCAGGCAGTCAGTGAGCCTAGACCCTGGTGCCTGCCAGGCGGTAGGCACACTCAGGCCTTTTACCTGCCCAGCCCCCAGAAGCCTGAGGCAGCACGCCAGGGGCCTGGGGCCTTCCATGGGGACTGCAAGGCTGCAGACCCCTGCCTCTCTGGCTGCGACATGGGAGGCCTGGCTGGGTCACTTCCCCTCCTCTCAGGGTGGTCTTCAAGGTTGGCGGGAGGCTGGAGAGACATCAGTGCTACAGTGCAGCCTTGGGCCCCTCGGGAGGGAAGCCTCCCCCAGTTGGGGGCCAATGGGCCTTCCACCCCCGGGGCCTCCTGCCAGAGGTCTTTTCTGGAAAGGGGTTCTGCCTTGGGCCAGCCCTGGGGAATGTGGCAGGACAGGTGAAAGGTCAGCAAGCTGTCTCAGAGCTGAGCCTTGCAACTGACCTCTCCAGGCTTGAGAGAGGCCCGGAAGCCAGGGACTTGCTAACATTTTATTGTGGAAAGATGTGAAGTTTACAGAAGAGTTGCACAAATACTCCAATGAACTCCAGGAGTCCATCCGCCTAGTCTTGCCAACTGCCAACATTTTGCTACATTGCTGACTCCTCTTTCTATCTGAATGCTGAAATCGTTTGAGAGTAAGTTGCAGAAGTCATGTTCCTTTGCCCCTAAATTCTTCCTAAGAACAAGGACATTCTCTTACACACCAGAGTCAGCTATCAAAACCAGGAAGTGAGCACTGAGGCAGTCCTAAGCTACACCCTGTTCAAACTTCACCAACGGACCTGAGTCTCCGATCACAGGCCTGTCCCTCCCCATCCAGGAACACTGAGCTGTCTCCTTAGTCTCTGATCTGGAACCTTTCGGCCTTTCTTTGTTTTTCCTAACTTTGACATTTGGGAGGGCCCATTTACTTTAAGACTGACCCCGAGTCTGGGTTGGCTGATGTTTCTGCGTGGTTTGCCCTAGATGGACACAACTGGCCAGAAAACCCTGGAAGGACCTCTGTGTCTTCTCGAGCATCCCCCTCTCTGGGTGCTGGTGAACCTATGAGGAGGGCAAGTGTCTGGCTTGACTCTTGCCCCAGCGCTCAGGGATGGAACCCGCAGGGACAAAAGGTGCCCTAGGGTCGCCGGCTGGCCGGCGGGGTCTGTTCACAGAACGGCAGCCTCCCTACACTGTTTCTGGGCAGCACAACTGCTCCTGCAACTGTCCAAGGCCTTCAGCCCACCTGTGCTCACCACCACGGCACCTTATCCCCAAGCCTTGGCTTTCTTGTCTCTGAAATGGGGATAAAAGCAGTTCCCACACCACAGAGTAGCTGGAGTCAAAGAGATGAGGTGTCGGGACATCCCCAAGCTCATCCAGGGAACCGGCTTGAGGGTCGAGTGTCCCTGGATCACAGTCTCTATCCCAGTTGAGATTAGAGCATGGGGCTGGCCGCAGTGGCTCACACCTGTAATCGCAGCACTTTGGGAGGCCGACACGGGTGTATCACCTGAGGTCAGGAGTTCAAAATCAGCCTGGCCAACATGGCAAACCCCGTCTCAACTAAAAATACAAAAATTAGCTGGGCGTAGTGGCAGGTGCCTGTAGTCCCAGCTACTCTGCAGGCTGAGGCAGGAGAATCGCTTGCTTGAACCCGGGAGGCGGAGGCTGCAGTGAGCCAAGATCGTACCACTTCACTCCAGCCTGGGCACAGAGCAAGACTCTGTTTCAAAAAGAGAGAGAGAGAGAGAGTGAGAGATTAGGACATGGGCAGGCCTGCCCTGCTAACACTGTGATGTCAGATGGTCTGGCTGGGCTGGAGAGGCCAAGAGCCGACCTACCATCCCCATGTTGAGCTTTCCAGCGTTTCTGGGGCCTCCTGTCTGGTTGCCGGGGATGGATGGCCCAGGGTTGGGGTGGTGGTCAGGGGAGGACAACTGGGGTGGGCTGGCTGGTGAGGATACAGGGCGGGGGTTATGCAGGCGTCTCAGCCTGTGCTTTCTGCGGGACTGAGAATGTCTCCTTTCTGCTCTCTGGCCCCTGGGTACCCCAAATCCTGCCAACTCCCAACTCTATGTGCAGAGAAGGGCTTTGCGGGGGGCACCTCCCTTACACTGAACAGACACTCCTGCCCACCCACCGGCCCTGCCCTATGGGAGGCAGCAACGCACTGGCTTCAGTTTCTTAGCCTGGGAAATGTGAGGGCTAGTGCAGCGCTGAGCCCAGACCCCTCACACAGCGCTACCGGCAACTTGCTTAACCTAGAGGTGGGGGGTGACGTCCCTGTCGGCCCTGTCACCTGGGGCCCCAGCACCTCTCTTTGGCTTTGCAGATGATGTTCCACAGGAGCCCGTGCCCACGCTGTGGAACGAGCCGGCCGAGCTGCCGTCGGGAGAAGGCCCCGTGGAGAGCACCAGCCCCGGCCGGGAGCCCGTGGACACCGGTCCCCCAGCCCCCACCGTCGCGCCAGGACCCGAGGACAGCACCGCGCAGGAGCGGCTGGACCAGGGCGGCGGTACCGGCAGGGCGGGGGAGGGAGGGGAGAGGGAGAAAGAAATTAGGAGGGGCGGGGGGCGCGGGGAGGAGGGCGGGCCAGGCGGGGGCTAGCAGGTGACGTGGTCCTCCGTCCTCCGCAGGGTCGCTGGGGCCCGGCGCTATCGCGGCCATCGTGATCGCCGCCCTGCTGGCCACCTGCGTGGTGCTGGCGCTCGTGGTCGTCGCGCTGAGAAAGTTTTCCGCCTCCTGAAGCGAATAAAGGGGCCGCGCCCGGCCGCGGCGCGACTCGGCTGCACTCCTCACGCGCCTGTATGTCCGCGCGTGCGTGTCCGCGCGTGCAGGTGTGCCAGAGCGTGAGCGCGCGCAGGCGAGCGCTCAGGGCGGGGGTGCGCGCGGGGCCGAGGGTGGGTGCCGTGCACGCGCGCGGGTCCGGAGGCGCGCCCGAATTCCCCGCAGGGGAGCCGGGGCGTGCGTGAGCGCACAGCATGTCCGAGCCCGCCTGCGTGTGGCGTGCACCTGAGCGCGCGCAGGGCCGCGCGGCTCGGCGTCCGCGTGCACCACGGCTGGAGTGCCTCAGGAGCGCGCCGCATGTGCGTGCCCGGTGCGCGTGCGCCGGGGCCGCCAGGGAATCGGAGCGGGTGTGCGGCCAGCGGTCTTAGCCCGTCCGGGGGCACCGTCACGGTCAGGGCCACGCCACGGGCGGCCCCTTCTCCCGGCGCCGCCTCCTCTGCCTGGGTGCGGGCCGAGGCCCTCGCCGCGCTCCCCGGGGCCTGCCCCCCATCCCGCTCCGCTGGGGTTCAGAGCGTTCCGTGAGGAGGTAAGCGCGAGGGCAGGAGAGGCCGACGGAGACCCCGGGGCCCGCCGCTCCTTGAGGCCGGGCTGGGGGAGGGCAGGGGCCGTCGGCGCTCCCAGCCAGAGGCCGCGTGGTTTTGGGGGACGTCTTGACTCTGAGTCCTGCAGCCAGGGCCCCATCCGCGGGCTCAGACCAGCAGCCCCAAGCCCCCCTCTGCCCAGGGAGCCTCAGGAGCAGGATGAGTCGAGAGTCGACGCCGGACACGGCCCGCCCCTGCTTCCTACTCTCACCCCCAGGCCTGGCTGGGGGCCGGCAGCCCCCACGCCCACGGTTGGTTTGTTCAGGGAGAGAAAACAGCTTTCCCAGCTCTACTCACCCCACTTCACCCTCAGAGCGTCGGGGCGGAGTGAGGGTGAGGAGCCTGGTCCAGGGTCCCCACCTCGGAAGCATTTAGAGATGTAAACTTTGATTCTTTGATCATTTAACCTGCTCAGCACAGCAGGAAGTGGGAACTTGGTCCCTACCCCAGTCCCCAGGGCCTTTGGAGGGAAGGGTTGGACAGTTTGGAGGCCAGCACCCCTTGGGAACAGCTTAATGTATCTGAAGATTCCTGAGTGGGAATGCTGCTGGAGGGCAAGCTGCTTCTCTTTTTTAAAAATTCATTTTCTCTAGCAGCTGTTTTGGCCCCCTTTGGTGTCCCTGAGCTCCCCATGGCACTGTTTCCTGCCGTGACTTTCTCCTTCTGGACACTGGAGCCCAGGTGGTGCCCACGCACCTCTCACACACTGGGGGATGGGGTCAAGGCCTCATCCAAGTCTCTTAACAGCTTCCCACTCAACCAGTCTCCCCAAAATACACTGTGAGTTCAATGATACTGCTTGTAAAGGAGTGCTATGAAACTGACCTATTTTCCTAATTGGTTAACTGACTTCATCTCACATAACCTTGAGTAACCAAAGCCTTCATCAGAGTGGACGATCCAACCCAACATGCTGTTTCCCAGCCTCAAAAGGCACGGGGACCAATGGCCACCCAACTCCTTCCCAACCCTCCCCTCCAGGGAGGAGAGATGGCCCCCTCTTTCCCTTTCCCCACTCTGCAAGCACTCCCCCACCAACGGGTGCATCACAGCCCCTCACTGGGACCAGGGGGCCTCCCTCTCCGGTGGAACCAGTGTCACATGCCTGTGCATCTCTGTGATTCTCAGAGGGTCTGAGGTCCGAGCACCCTGCTGTGGCCTGTGGGAAGATGCTACGAAGTCCCACTGGATCTAAACCAGAGGCCTGTTCTGGCGAGCAGGGAAACTGTGTCCTGGCAGAGAGCGTGGTCCTGGGCACACAGGGCCCCTCAGCACACTGAGGTGGAGCTGGGGCGAGGGGAGGGGGTGCAGCTCTGGGTAACTGAAGGTGTGAAGGGCCCAGGGCCTGTTTCTGGGCAGTGCAGGAAGTCCCAGCCCCACGCCTGTGGTGAGATCCCCTGTAGGGCCCCCCACCATGGACACTTCGGGGCCTCTACGGTCTTCCAAAGCTGTGTCCTCATTTCCACTGCAGCACAGGGGCGTCCCCAGCTCCGTCAAAGAGCCCTTTCTGTTTCTGGAGTCCTACAAGTGGAGGCCCAAATCCGTTCCCATGTTGAGGCAAGGCCCTGGCTGTTCCTTCCTCTCTGGAAACCGCCTTGAACTCTTCCTTTGGGACATGTCTCCTCGACCAGCCTTGAAGGGGTGCTCCTCTCTCACTACCTGGAACCAAACACCCCCTTCCTTTGTGTATGAGGGCAATAAAGAGTAGACCTTCATCTTCTTTATTTTATATATGATGCTTCTTTTAATGCAGCCAAAAGTGATATTTGCTTTTCTCAGAACCATAATCGATACAAGATGCAGTGACCAATTCATTCCTTATAACACCTGGGCTCCTTAAGGGGCTAGAAGACACAAGTTACCTCCAGCCCATCAGGGAGCCAGAGGCGGGAGGGGTCCCCAGCCAAGCTCTGGCAGGCCTGCCGTGGGGCAGGGCCTGACCGTGCAGCCAGAGGCTGGCAGAGGCCTGGGGAAGGGTGGGCAGAGGCAGCTGGGCTCTCAGTCCTGGAACCGGAGACCAAGGGCTGCTCATCAAGCTCCGTCAGGCAAGGGCGGCCTCATCTGTGCCTGGTGGAGTCTAACTACTTCCAAGGTAGAGGAGGACGCGTGCAGGAAATCGTGTCAATTGTCACCTTCTGCCTGCCTCCCACAGGGACACTCTGGGTTGGGAGCCTCTTCCAGTCCCTGGGGGCCAGGGGCATGGGGGGCTCTGGAGTGTGCCCACCCCCTTCCACCCCCTCGGAGGCATGAGGGAGGTGGTGTAATACTGCTGAAACCTTCTTGTTTACAAATGCATCAGGAGAGGCTTGGGCACCCTTTATCCAGTTTGCGAGCAAGGGGCCAAGACACATGAGCACTCACTGCGTGGGCAGGGATGAGGGCCGGGCACCCCACGCCAGATCCTGCCACCTGGGGAGGCGCTGGCCTGTGCTTCCCAGAGCCCCCCACCTTCTGTCGGGGTCTCATGCAGGCCCTGCTCCCGCTGGCCCCCCGGGTGGGGGTCATTGCCGATTCCGGCTGCCCAGCTTCCTGCGGTCCTTGTTCTGGCTGCGCTGAGGGTCATCCATTTTGTGGACACGGAAACATTCCTTGAGGTTCTGGGACCGGATCTTGGGATTCAAGATCTCCTCAGTCATGGAGCTGGGGAACCAGCCTCTCTCCTGGTCGTGCAGACGCTCGCCAAAGATCCACCCTGTGCAGGGAGGGGAGGGAGAGAAGGTCAGTGCTCCTGCAGGGCACAGGCTGCACAGAGGCTCCCTCCTGGCCAGGGCCCCCATCTGTGGCGGGACACTAGGGGTCCAGCTGGCCTTTCCCAAAAGGCAGCTGCTCTGCACACTTCTGCCGAGATGCTCAGACTGGAGTCACCACCATAAGCTGGGAGGTGCGTGGGCACCTGCACGGAACAAGGCCTGCTCCGTGCCACGCAGTTCCACGTTGACTTTGGAACCCACTCTGGGACCCTCAGCAATTCTATGCTGCCCTACATGAGCCCAGGAGACCCCAAGGGCCACTCCAAAAAGCTGGAGGCATTCAAGGGGCTGGTGGGGGTGGCAGCCGAGCATGTGGTTAGCTGGCCTGGACTGTGTCATTAGCCTCTTGCGGGGCTGATCCTCCCAGGCCTGGCCTCCTGAGGGCTGGTGTGGTCAGTGGAGAGGGCGCATCGTGAACTGGCAGCACGAGTAGTCTCAGCGTCAACTGGCTTCTCCCTGCCCTGTTTCTCCACCTCTCCCCTCCCCTAGAGATCACCAGGTCTTTGCTCAGAGCTTGTGGCCAATCTGTAGCATGTCCCAACCTGGGAGCTAAGAGGCCTGGGGCATGCCCTCTGCAGGTCTCATTTGGGAGGGGAGCAGGCTAGTTATATTCCATGGGAAGAGGGCAGGAGAGCCCCTGGGCCTTTGGGAACAGCCCACAAGAGGGACTCCCTGGAGAAGGCCTCCCCTGGAGGTCACAGCCTGAGGCCTTCTACCAGGACCTGGCAGGAGGGGAGGAAGCGGGGAAGATGCGGTTTGTATACTTTGGGGATTTGGATCAGGAGCAATTACTGTAGACACACGGATGTGATTTGAAAAGGGAAAGGGGGTCAGTGTTCAATTCTACAGGGGCTGGGAGGAACTTCGCTTGGTACTGATGACAGCAGCAGGGGTGGCCAGGAGCTGGGGGCGGCTTCTTGGCCCACATGGGGCACCGAGCCTGGCAGTCACAGGCTTTACCTGAAGCTGCAAGTACAGGTCTGGGTCAGGTCAGGGTCGGGTTTGGGTCAGGTCAGGCTTAGGATGTTCCTGGTTGTCCTCCCTCCTACTGTGATGGGGGTGCTGAGGTCAGGGCCAGGGGAGGGGGACACGAAACCACCCGCTTGGGCTGGGCCCACTGTGAAGGAGGAAAGGTGGGGTCTCCCGGCTCTAGGGGAGGACAGGGAGGCACTGGAAACAATTCCTCCTTTACACTGAAGAGAGGCCAGTGAAGCCAGCATGGGCAGTGTCCAAGCAGAACGTCTCGGGGAGCAAGAGACACGGCAGGACACCAGCCTATCAGCCAGTGGTGGCATCTGCTTCTCCCCCTCCCCTTCATCCCTTGTGGGGCAAGTTCCCCTGGGGGCCCTGAGGGGAGGTCCCTGGGCCTCACCATCGTCAGTCTTGTCCAGGATGTTGAGGATGTCGGCGAGCTCCAGCGTCAGCTCGTCTGGCTGCTGAGCCACGTATGGGTGCACGCACTGGACCTGGGGGCAGTCTGAGGGACAAGAGGCACGGGCACGTCCCCACCACCGCACTACCCACCTGCCCACTCCCACCAAGCCTGCAGCTGAGCCCTGCCTAGAATAGGAAAACTCCCACAGCAACTGGAGAAGGGCTCGTCTGAGGAAGAGGAGGATTTGTTTCCATAGAAAACGTTATTAACATAGCCAGGAGTTCTGGGAAGAAATACATGCATAAAGGCTGTGAGGGGGCCTTAGTTTGAACTTCAGAAGGAACTTTTTGTACCTGGGATATTGCCCTGGGAGTGGTTTGGGGTGGTCAGGACAGGGTTCACATGATCAGGGTTAGCAGCTTCTCCATAAGGCAGCTGAACTTGTGTTTTCTTTTTGAGACAGAGTCTCCCTCTGTCACCAGGCTGGAGTGCAGTGCAATTTCAGCTCACTGCAACCTCCACATACCAGGTTCAAGGAATTCTCGTGCCTCAGCTTCCAAGTAGTTAGGATTACAGGCACGCACCACACCTGGCTATTTTGTATTTTTAGTAGAGACGGGGTTTCGCTGTGTTGGCCAGGCTTGTCTCGAGCTCCTGACCTCAGGGGATCCACCCGCCTCGGCCTCCCAAAATTCTGGGATTACAGGCATGAGCCACTGCACCTGGCTTTTTTCTAGTTAATAAGCTTTTTGGACAACTGGCAAACCTAAAACAGCAGTGGAGTTTGGTCCAGATTCTTCCTGGTGACTTTGTGGTACCTGTCACTTAAGGCCCATCCAGCATTCACACAGTGTGGCCATGCCAGCTTATTGGCCGGTACTAAGTTTCCAGTAGGAAGCAGCCCCTGGAGGCCCGTGCAGGCCTCTGAGACCACCAGCTCAGGGAGGGCTTCCCTCCAGGCAGGGCACACCGTGCACCTGCGGCATCAGGCAGGGCCAGCCCAAGCACAAATGGCGCCCCCTTACCCACCGGTGACTTACCCAGCAGCCGGGATGTGAACGAAACAAACTTGGTCCTCCTGTTGGGGGCCAGCGAGGTCATCCAACGCTTCATCTCACTCCTGGCACAGGGAAGAGGACAATGCCCCAACTGCAGATCAACGGCAGCCCCCCAAGGTGTGGCACGAGGCTTTCCAGCTAGCTGCCCCTCGGATCTGCGTCCACCATCCTGAGCACCGCTCAAGCCCACCCCAGGGACAGCTCGGGGGAGCCACAGAAACGGGCTGGTCCAGGGTCTGACACACACAGGAACCCATGGAGGGGCATGGGGGAGCCCCTCTATGATGTTCCCCTGTGATGCTTTCAGAAGTCAGGCAGTGAGGGTGAGCCCACAGGGTAACAAGTGCCACCAAGTAACGCGTAAGAGCACATTCCGTGGCCACAGCCACGCCACCAAAGCCACAGTTTCTCATCCCGACAGGTCCTGCCCTGGTCCACGTCAGCTGCAGCCCCAGGTCTGGGCAGGGGAGGATATCTGGTGAGTTGTGGGTAAGGGGCAGCTTCGGGGCCACGACGGGAGGAGGGCAGAGCCTCAGCTCCGCAGGCCACGAGGGAGTTCCACTCCACGAGTGCACTGCAGTCTCAGCTCACTGCAACCTCCACAGTTCCAGGCTCAGGGCCTGCAAAGCATCTCTCCCCACATTTAGCTTGCTTGTCCCTCGTGGGGGGCCTAGGGCTGCAGGGCAGGGGTCCCAGCTGTTCAGAGAGGTGAAGAGATGAGCTCAACGCCACACAGCAAGTGGCAGCAGGGAGCAGGAGGATGGTGGTTCCCTACTCAGCCTGACTCAAGGGTTCTCAAAGGGCTCATCCAAAAAGAGGGACTCGCCCAGAGTCTGAAGCCCCAAGGGAAGACACACACACACACACACACACACACACACACACACACACACACACACACACACGTACACGCATCCAGGAAACTGCAGCCACCCCCAGCGGCTCCATAGAAAGTATTGGCGCAGGGTCTGGACGGGAAGGATGGGCAGGTCGGCTCCACACAGAGCGTGTGTGGTGCCTTGTTCCACCTGGGGACAGGCCCGTAGGCATCGAGGCCACACAGAAAGGTGCCACGGGTAGCACTGGGCGTGTGGCGGCGAGGCACTCACTGAGAGGACGCCTTTAGCATGTAGGTGGCCTCCCGGTCATCTGCGTTCTCCAGCAGCCGCAGGATGAACACATTGGCCAGCGTCTGGCCCTGGTCCTCCAGCTCCTCCACACGCAGCAGTCCCCGCGGAGCTGAGTCAAATACCTGGTACTTGTCTCTGAGATCAGGGAGAAGGGCAGGCGTGTCAGCCCCGAGGAGGCCTGTGGGGGTCCCAGGAGAGCCCCACTTGGCAGGCCAACAAGCCTGGCTCCACAGCGCTGGCTGATCTTCATCTCCTTCTGAAGCTTCCACCTGAACGCCTGTCTCCCGCACCCCAAAAGGGCAACCCATCCCAGGTGCGGACAGTGAACAGCACCACGGTCCTGCCAACCCTGACGACCCTACCGTGGGCGCCCTGCTGAGCACTCTCTATGTATCAGACACTGGGCTGGGCCCTTCACAGCCCTATGAGTAAAACCCCCACTTTACAGGAGGGGAAACTGAGGCTTAGGAACGGGAAATAACCTTGGCTAAAGGCCCAAAGCTGGGCCACAGCAGAACTGACCTTTAAACCTGACCAAAGAGCCCAAGCTCTGTCCCGACACCCCCAACCCCCAGGCCACAATCAAACCCAATGCCCAACACGCTCCTCTACCCACCGGAGCGCCTGATGCCCTGGGCCCCAACTCACCCCGGAATCTGCCGGCAGATCACCAGCAGGTCATTGAACAGGAAGAGGTAAATTTCGTGGAAGAGCTTCTTGGTCCTTAGGGTCCGGGAGGTCTTGGGGCCTGACATCTGCTGCAGCTCACCCTGCTTCAGCAGCCAGCGGGAGTGGGAGATGATGGGCACCGACTGCAGCGGGGAAAGGGCATCAGGCGGGCTGTGCCCACAATGTCCTTCCCCAGGACACGCCCCCAGGGCTGCGTCTGTCACATTGCCTGACACCTGCCCAGGGCCCCGACACATGAGGAACAAGTTGGGGGGAAAGGCCAAGTTCTGGATGGATGCAGAGAAACGGCAGGGCTGTGTGTGTGTGTGTGTGTGTGTGTGTGTGTGTGCATGCACCCCTGTGGGCATAAGTGTGCTATGCGTGTGTGTGCTGTGCATGTGGACTTCTGTCGATGTGTGTGAACTGTGTTGTGTACCCGCATGTGAGCTTAAAGTTATGTGCACGTGCTTGTGTGCATGTACACTGCTGTTTACATATGTGCACTGCTGTGTGGATACCGTGTGTGTGCCTGTGAGTGTGGCAGCTAGTGTCTGTCATCATTGCCCCCACCAAGCTCTGCCTGTGGGATGCAGAATCAGAGAAGGGGCTGAGTTCACAGTAGAGAGGAAAGAATGGGACCCGCGGGGCAAGGAGGCCAGGCCTGCAGCTGAACGGCCGCCCGGCAGACGATGCAACTCAGGGGCAGGCGCCTGGCAGCCATCGGTCAGCCCTGTGTGGAGCTACATGGGATGCCCAGAAGACCGCCTCTGCCTCCTCTAGTGGGGCTCAGCTCCCAAACCAAGCCTGGCCTCAGGGACCGTCTGTGGGCACAGCGTGCTGATGTGGCCAAGTTCCCAGAAAGTCGGGCCAGGGGACCTGAGGGCTCACGAATGCCTGAAGTTTTCTGTGAAGTTTGGGGGAAGCTGGTAACTTCCAAATCCTCCTGGTTTGAGAATCCCTGGAGCAGCTCCCCCACAACCTCCATGTAAACTGACTGCTCAAGGCCATGCAGCGGGCAGGTGAGAGCAGGGTCCATACCCTGCGTGGGTCTGGGCCGCACACTAGCCCCGCATTCCCGTCTCCCAGGAGACAGGTCCAGGCCACCGTGGTGGTGTCTGACACCTGGTGGCAGGCAGGGTGGCTTCAGCTGGGGAGGTCAGGGGGCAGAGGGGATCCTAAGTGTGGCCAGTGACCAAGGACCTAAGCAAGGCCAGCCAGGCACGGTGATCTGTGCCTCTGGGGCGGGGCCAGGGGCCTGTGCATGGGCACAGGCTCACACCAATCCCTCCGGTTCACCTTGATCTTGAACTCCATCTTCTTCTGAATGCTGATCATCTGTTCCGTGCGGCTCATTTTCCTGACGCCCTCGTTGCACGCCTTCACCACCTGGGACAAGAAGGAGGGCACATCAGGCCACCAAAGCCAGCTGTCCCGGCCCCTTCCTCCAGCTCGGTCAGGCCACAGACAGGGCTGAGTGACCACCGTGACCAGACACTGTGCCCACAGCTGAGGCTGGCTGGCCAGTCTCAATCGGCCTGGAGCTCCTCTTTCTAGCACCTTGTGGGGCAAAGGCAAGTGGGAAAACCTGTCAGTTTGGGTGGAGAAAGTTGGTGCCTTGCCCTTGCTAGGAAGCAAACTCCAGAAAACACATGCGTGAGGCATCCCTCCTCCTCTGTAGGCTGGACGGACTGGCAGGGCTCCGGGCTGTTCTCCCCACAGCCCCCTGGGTGGCCACCCAGGCACCAAGGGCCCTAAAAATTCCACACTTCCTGGGACTCCTGAGGACTCGTTCTGAAGAAAGAAAGTTCTGCAGTGACGCATGGGGCCTGGCACAGGGCCAGGCTCGCCGCAGGCTCTCAGTCAGGGCACATAAATGAGCACCATGCCCAGAGAAGTGTGCGTGAGGGGCTCCCTGCCGTGTTGTCTGGAATGAGAAACACGCTCGCCAGCCTCAACAGCCATCAATGGATTCGATTAAAATAATTATGATCTATGCAGATACGCAAGAACAGAAATCCAGGAAAGAGGCAGGGACTCCACCTGCACTCGAATGCGGGGCGAAGCTGTTTCTAAACCACAAGCCCTTTTTGTAAAGAATACAGTGGTGTGTGTGCTGCGTGTGCCATGTGTGCATGTGTGTGCTGTGCATATGTGCAGGGTCATGTGTGTGCTGTGTATGCATGTGCAGTGTGTACGGTGTGATGTATGTGCCATGTGTGTGCATGTGTGCTGTGTATACACGTGTGCAGTGTTGTGTGCTGTGCATATGTGCAGAGTGCTGTGTGTGTGTATGCGGTGTGTATGCATGTGCGGTGTGTACTGTGTGATATGTATGTGCCATGTGTGCTGTGTGTGCTATGCATACTGTGTGTGATAAGTATGTGCTGTGTGTGTGTGCAGTGTGTATTGTGTGATATGTAGGGGCCGTGTATGTGTGTGTGCTGTGTGTACTGTGTGGTATGTGCTGTGTGTTGTGTGCAGTGTGTACTGTGTGATTATGTAGGGGCCATGTGTGTGCAGTGTGTATTGTGTGATATGTATGGGTGTGTATGTGCTGTGCGTGTGCCGTGTGTATGTGCAGTGTGTGCCCTGTGAGTGTGCTGTGCACAGGTGTGTGTGCACAGGCGTCTGTTTAGGGCGAGCTGCAGCCTGTCGGCAGGGAGGGCGAGGTGGCTAGTGAAGTTTATTTTCTTTTTACTTACAAGCATTTTCTGAGTTTCCTGGTATTGAGTATAATTACTTTCATAAATCAGAGAAAAAATAAACCTTGATTTTTTTAAAAAAAGCTATTAGAAACAGAGAATACCTTTCATTATAAAGAAAATGAAGATGAAAGCAGAAAAGAACTTTAAAAACAGAAAACATACCCCTGGCCCAGGGCTGACCTCAGGGAGAGCCTTCTGGGGCACGTGGGCCCCTCAAGGGCCATGGTGGCCCCATGTGGCTGCTGTCTGGTGGTGGCTGGAATGAACTCACATCCAATCAGGTAAAAGGGAAGCTCTACTTCCAGAGGTGGGCATGGGCCCCTAGAGATGCTGCCTGGCTCACAGGTCGCGGATGCCCCCTGGCTACCCTGCTTGAGGCTCCAGCCTTTCCTCACTAGGCACAGCGTGTAACTGCCAGAGGAATTTTGGTGGCCAACTGGTCTGGGAAAGGGACAGGAGGAGTGGCCCGAGGTGAGAACCGACTGCATTAGGGTAGGAAGTCCTCATGTCTGAATGTGGCTGAGAATGACCATCAGATGCCCACTGAGAGTGATACTCTTTTTACTAAGCTTCTGCCATGGGGTGACAAAGAAGTGGAATATGGACATCCCCCGCCTTGCTCTCCACTATGACGGTGTCACTGGCTCAATGGAGGTGCCCTAGCACAGCTGTCAAAAGCTGGCTCTCAGCTCCAGCTGATGCCAGGAGCCAAACATGGCAGAGCGCATGGTAAGAGCTCCTGAGGACTGAAACATACTCGCCGGCCCTTCCCGCAAAACCCCTGCTCTGCTGCAAACCTCTAGGAGGAGCCGTCTCTCTCTGAGGGTCAGGAGATGGTCTGGAGAGATGGTCCTTGCACTCTTGGGCAGCAAAGGCCCAGGGCTCTTGGGCAGGGCCAGTGAATCCCCTCACAGAGATGCACAGGGGCGACTGAGCTCCGGGGACTGGGAGAGTGGCGTGGAGGGCTGGGTTCGGAGCAAAGGGCTTCGTCAGGGCACAGGGATAGTGGGAACCAGACTCGGTGAGCCTCACAGGAGGGAGGAGAGACTGTTTCTGACATGGAAAAACAGGCGAAGACAAGCCTGGGGTCTGTGTGGGCCCCAGATGCCTGCATAGAACAATCCAAGGGAGCTGATGAGAGGAATCAGGGCCTGTGCATGATCGCAGAGCTCCACACTGGTGAAGAATGTCCTGAGAGCCACGCTGCTGTCCCCACATCCATGCCAGGCACAGTAACAAGACAGGCGGTGAGTACGTAAGGCTGGAGCCAGGAAGCAGGGTAAAGAAGCCTCTACCCAAGCCACGCCTGGTGTATTTTTTTAAGCCCCAGTGACTCTTTTGATTGCAAAAGTGAATTTTAAAATAAATTTGCATTTTCTAAAAAGACACACGGACATGTGGGGAGCAGGGCCGGAAAGGTGTGCCTGGATGAGGAAAACAGTGCATTGGGATACAGCACAAGAGGAGGCGAGACTCACCATTTCCAGCTCCTTGTGGGCCTCCAAAGCAGTGCACTCCCGCTCAGACCTCTCTTCTACCCTCTTCAGGATGTTCTATGCACAGGGAAAGGCTGCGTTAACTTTAATCTTTTCTGGTCTTTCCTCCCATTTCCCACCTTGACCGTGACTACCTCCCTACTGCACCAATCCAGCCCCATGCTGCAGCATGCACACACACACACGCATGCACGCACATGCATACATGCATGCACACATGCATACAGACCAGTGTGTGCACACACATGCATACATGCTCGCACACACATGGACACCATGCACATGATGCATGCACAGTGTGCACACATGCACACATGTGTACAAACATGCATACAAGCACACGTGCACATGCATGCACACACACGTGCATACATGCTCACACATGCACACAACACGATGCACACTTGCAAGCACAGTGCACACACGCACACACGTGTACAAACATGCATACAAGCACACGTGCACACACATACATGCAAGCACATACACACATGCATACCTGCACACACACATGCATGCGCGCACACACATACACACAGCCTCCATCTGACAAATGGAGGGCAAGAGAGCCTGCAGGTGTGGCACCCAGCAATGAGGACTGTCACGCTCAGTCAGGGTCAGCTCTGTCCCCAAGGGGAGCTAAATGCTTACGGGACAGGGGTAGGGGGACCAAGGGCTTTCCTCTCCTCCCTGGGACTGTCATTTGGCCCCAAAACTTTATTAACTTTGGTCTTATCCATGAAAGTGTAAGAAAGAGTCTCTTCTCCAACTGTTCAATTTTCTTCAATTAAAAAATTATGCCCATAGTGCTTTCACCTGTAAATTACGATTTTGACATTGCTCTATAAACTCCACATGGTTTCCTCTTAGCGGTCCCCACCATGCCCATGTTTTCTGACTGGCTTTTGTCCTGTAAGTAGGCTGGGTGCATCTGGGCACCAACCACCTGTCCTCCCGGCTGCTGGGTGCCACGGCAGCACAGATGTCTCCCCTGACAGCAGCCCAGGCCTCTCCTGTGGTCACCTGCCCGCCTCTGCCTGGCAGCCAAGCCAGAGACCTTCGAGACCCACAGCCACCTTCCTGCTTTTTCCATCCTATATGTGGCCACCATGCCTGTCATTAACTGTCCCCCTACTTCCAAATCCCTGCTGAACAGCACGGTTTAGACGCCATCTTTTCTCACAGGCATAAAAGCTGCATCTGACCAGGTGGCATTGGTCGCCTCTGATGGAGGGCAGTATGGGTTCCTTAGCCTGGCACGTGCTCTCCCACGCCAGCCTCCACTCGGTGTGTCCCCAGCATGCTGCCTGATGTGGAGACTTGCTGTTCTCTCTGGAATGGTCCCTGACCCGCCACCCCTTTCTCTGAGCCCTTCCCTGAGTGCCCACCCCAGCTGTCCCCATTCCACCATTTCCTAATCACTGCATTTCCATTGCTTTTAATCTTACTGTTGGTTTTCATCTTATAGAAGCTAAGGTTTTAATATATTCATATATGCACTTTCCCTATAAAATGTCCTAAAATATTTTTCACTGCATAATTAGGAAATGTTACTGTCTTCTGTTTCACTTTTTCCAAGTTAAAAAAGTATTTCCCATGGAATTGCGTTCATCACAGGTGTCTCCCGGTTTGGGGTCGCCGTCCCGGCTTTGCCCTCACGTTCGTATCTCCATTAGCCCTGGGCCGGGGGCTTCTCTCGACACCTGCTTCCTTGGCCTCATGCTCCCAAACCCTTTCCTCCTGGGTCAGGCGTCCTCTCTGTAATTCTGCTCTTTCTGGAGTAGCTGCCCCTAGGTCTTTGGCCTCTCACCTGTCTGACCTCTGACCTCTGCTACCTGTGGCTCCCAGGTCCCCCTCAGCTCATGCTCCTCAGGGCCACAGCTGCACTCTATACCATCCACTTCACCAGCCCAGCTGCCAATGGCTCCCTCTGCCTAGGGCATCAGTAGACAGGGCCCCAGCACCTGTCAGGCAGAGGGGGTCTCTGTCCTGCCTCACTGGGCCTGTCAGGTGGAGGGGGTCTCGGTCCTGCCTCTGGGCCTGTCAAGTGGAGGGGGTCTCCGTCCTGTCTCACTGGGTCTGTCAGGCAAAGGGGGTCTCCGTCCTGCCTCACTGGGCTTGTCAGGCGGAGGGAGTCTCAGTCCTGATTCTGGGTCTGTCAGGTGGAGGGGGTCTCCATCCTGTCTCATTGGGCCTGTCAGGTGGAGGGGGTCTCTGTCCTATCTCACTGGGCCTGTCAGGTGGAGGGGGTCTCCGTCCTGTCTCACTGGGCCTGTCAGGTGGAGGGGGTCTCTGTCCTATCTCACTGGGCCTGTCAGGTGGAGGGGGTCTCCGTCCTGCCTCACTGGGCCTGTCAGGTGGAGGGGGTCTCTGTCCTGTCTCACTGGGCCTGTCAGGTGGAGGGGGTCTTGGGCCTGCCTCTGGGCCTGGCTGGAGCCTCCCTTTTCTGGAAGCCCCATCCCCCCGAGTCTCCCATGCCTCCAGCTCTGTGGGTTTCCTCCTCCCTCACCGCTGCTCCTTCCCAGGCCTGGCTGCATCCCTGAGTTTGGTCTCAGGCACCTTTCTCTCCTTCCTTGGCGGCCTCTTCGGTTAATTACCACCTTGATGCCAGCGAGTCCTGCCCAACTTCTCCCTTTAACTCTGACCTCTGACACTGAACTGTCCAAAGTCATCTCAAACTCAATTTGTCCTGCCCTGAATCCTGAGCCCTCCCCGCCCCAAGATGTCCCCATCTCAGCAACGGCTGCACACCCCCAAACTGCTCAAGGTAAAAGCCGAGGAATCACTCTCAGTCCTTCTCTCAGCAAGTCACTGATTTCAATTCCCTGACATCCCTGCCGGGCCCCCACTCCCCGACCCAGCCCCACAGGCCAGTGTAACCCCTTCCCCGTTTCCGTCACCCTCTGGAGCAGCCAAGGCCAGCTCCTAAAAGTGGGTCCGATCAGGTGACTCCCATCACACTGAGGACAGGACCCAATGTCTTCCCTGGAACTGCCTCTGTCCCCATCTCCATACCCACTCCCGTCGCCGTCATGTTCCCGAGATTGCTGCTGGCCTTTCTGTCCATGAACCTTGCAGTCTCGGGGCCTTTGCACAAGCGGTTCCCTCTGCGTGGAATGTTCTTTCCTCTACCTGCCCCCACCAGCTCCTCCCTGTCAGCCAGGTCTCAGCTTACACGTCACGTGTCTTTCCTGACCCGCCCCCACCCCTGCAACTGGCAGTGGCCAGCCAGCCACCCCTGTCGTGTCGGCCCATTTGGCTGTCCCCAGGGCCATGCCCACTTCCTGGCTGTGCATGGTTCGGTCTCTCCCCTCTGCGATGGGCTCCCTGGGAGCAGGCGCTGCGCCCTCACTGCCCAGGAACGTGCTTGGCACACATGGGAGGAGCTTAGTATCTGTTGAACCAATAGACCTCCTAGAAAGCCGACAGGGCCCGGGAATGACCACAGCAAAGCCTGGGAAGCCCCGTCTGTGGGTCAGGTGGAGGAGGCTGTACCTGGACCAACAGCTTGAGGCGTGTGATCCTCTGGAAAGGCAGGATGAGGAAAGAGGAGAAGGGCAGCCCCCTGCACTTGGGGTCGAGCTCTAGCTGCGCGATCAGCTCCCGGAAAGCTGCCTTCTCCTGGCTGGGGACACAGACAGGTGGAGTAGGTCTCTGAGCTGCAGGAGGCATGAACTGGAGACTCCTCCTCCCCGTCCACAGCCTCCCAGGATCCAGACGACTCACAGGCTCAGAAAACATGTTGATTTCTTTCTTTGTTTTTTTCAAAAGGAAAATAGACCGTTCATGTAAAAGTCAAATAACAATAGTGGCTTCACATGCCTGGCCTTGAAGACTTGGCACAATATGCTGTGTGTGGGAGGACAAGGATTCCTTGTGTGGCCAAGTCTGTGAATCAGATGCACAATTAGATGATTTCACCCAGCGGGAAACTGTGGCAAGGTAAACCCACGTAGTGACAGGAACGGGCAGCAGGCTAGAGATACCACCAGGACAGCCTGCAGTATTTCTGACAGGTGGGCTCAGCAGTGGGCTGGGCCACAGCGCTGATGAGGGCTGGGAGAGCTGGAGGTGAGCTCGGCCCCATGCATGTCAGCAGGGATGGCAGGGACGGCAGGGACAGCAGGGACAGCAGGGACAGGTGCTCTGCCTGTCACTCAGCCTCTGTGCTCACACGGCCTGGCGGGGGCCACAGCGGCAGGCTCTTGGGTGCTGTGAGTGATTCCTAATCTGCCACATGCTTGCCTTCTCAATGTTTATCCTCAAAAATTGCATCCTCATTCCCTCCAATTCCAATTTTCCTTCACCAACTGTTAAAACATCCAAATGCCCAAAGACTCAGGCTTGAAACGTGCACCATGAACTCCATGTCTTGGTGGAAAAGCCAGTGAGGCACAATGTGCAGACGCCACAACTGGAAAACTCCCTGGGTGCTTCTGTGCGGAGCCAAGACGGCCTCCCTGGCTAACCCCAGGCACTGAAGCGCAAACCTCAGCGCGCAGAATTCAGAAGAGGCACGCTGGCTGGAAAATTACCTTGTCAACTAAACCTCAGAGAAAGTTTACAAAATGGGCAGATTAGCAATCAATGCCCCGGCGCTGCTGGAGGAGCCCCACCGAGGCTCTTTCCCATCCCGTCCCTGCCCTTGTCGCTAGTTCAAGCCCGGTCTCTGATGTCCTGGGCTTTGAATTGTCCACATGACCTCACTTGACCTCAAGCTCTCTTTTCTAACTGCACAGTGCTCTGCTCAGCCATTGGATCCAGGTCCAGTGGATGCTACGCTGATTCTCTTGGGGTCTGGCTGGGCTAATGTTTCTCTAGTGACACCAATACACCCTGGAACGTGCTGGGTTGGGATACTGTCAGCAGTATCCCTGGCCAACTCCGGTGGCTCATGTGGACCTTGGGAACGCAGAGGTAAAGGACCATGAAGCGTCACCGTGTAAGGAGCCTGGGCCAGCACTGGTATGGCTGCCCTGGGCACCTCCCCCTGCCCCTGAGCCCCTTGCCGGGCACACTCACAGCAGCTGCTTATAGGTCCGCTCCTGGTAGGTCTGATTGCTGACGTAGGTGATGTAGACAGAGAAGTGGTCGGCCGCATAACGGTACACGATGTCACACACGTCAGAGATGACGATGTTCTCCTCCATCCGGTGCTCCAGCTCCAGGAGGAACCTACGAGAGGCAGCGGCTTGAGGCGGAGGGTGCCCGGGGGGTGGGGTGGGGAGTTGTCTCACCAAGGGCAGCATGCGAGCCTGACTTGGACATTGGACATACCAGTGTGCACGGTGAGTGTACAGGCCGACAAGATCCATCGGCAGGGGCACCGAGCACTGGTGGTGTATTTGGTTATCTTGAAGAATGACTGTGTTTTCACGGGGCTGATGGTGCTGGGAGCACCGAGAGACCTTATCTTTCAGGTATGTGCTGATGTGTTTGAGGATAAAATAGATGACCACAGGGATCTGCTGCAGAAGGGTCCCCTGGGGGGTAGGGACTGGCCCCTGGGCTGACCACTGCTGACGCTGGTGAGCAGTGCACATGGACATCTACCTCTGCATGTTTGGAATTTTCCACAGTAAAATACAAATACATAAGACAGAAGTGCCATGGCAGGGCCAGGCGCAGTGGCTCACGCCTGTAATCCCAGCACTTTGGGAGGCCGAGGCGGGCGGATCACCTGAGGTCAGGAGTTCGAGACCAGCCTGGCCAACATGGTGAAACCCTGTCTCTACTAAAACTACAAAAAATTAGCCGAGTGTGGTGGTGGACGCCTGTAATCCCAGCTACTCAGGAGGTTGAGGCAGGAGAATCGCTCGAACCCAGGAGGCGGAGGTTGCCATGAGTTGAGATCGCACCATTGCACTACAGCCTGGGCAACAAGAGTGAAACTCTGTCTCAAAAAAAATAAAATAAAAAAGAAGTGCCGCAGCAGAAGCCCAGGGGTCTCACAGGCCACTCTGGCCCCAGTCAGCCATCACCTCCCAAACCCACCAGAAGGGGCTGCCACGAAGGGGTAAGGGAGCTGCAAACAGAAGTGAGAGTGTCAGCGTGGAGGAGAGACCCACTTGGAGGCCCACAGAGAGCGAGCAGCTCCCAGGGTGCCACATGTGATGCTAAGCGGATCCCCACTGCTCAGAGCAGGGCTGCGCCGGGCCCCACCTTGGTTTCCCATCTGATCACCAGGAGCTGTCCCAGCTGAGCCCCATGTGGCTTCTGGCTGCAAAACTCCATGGCCTGCCCTGGGGATGGTAAGTGCTCTTTCATCCTGGCCACATGATTTTGGTTCCTTTCCTTTTCAAAGGATTCAATGGGCAGATGTCTGTCTACCGTTCCTCCGCTGCAGCTCGGCCCAGGCTTCACACAGTCCCTGCTGGAAGCACAGCTCCCAGAGCCGTGGCAAACACACTCAGGAGGTGAGGATGTGGGAATCCAGGGCTGCACCCTGCACAGGGCCTGAGGCCCTGCACATGCCTTTGGGGCTTTCTGCTAGGGTAAGGAGCAGCTTACATGGACACCTTCTGTCCCTGTCACAAGACTCCCATGGACCTGCCTGGTTTAAACCTGTCCAACCACGGGTTTGATGCATGAGAGAGCTGGACTCAGAGTCACTCCAACCTGAGGCCAGCAGGATGCTCAGCGCAGAGCTTTGTGTGGGGCACAGGTGCTCACGGGAAGGGACGCCGGGGGACGTGACTGGCCACCCTGCCAGAAGAGGTGGTGAGGTTTGGATTTAGTTCTTCATTTATTTATATTTTATTATGGAACATTCCAAACATCTGGAAGTAGAGAAGCCAGTATCGAGCACTTGTCATCAGTGTCTCAAGCATGTGCCCTGGGGATGAAGAAGGGCCCTGAGGGAAGTGGCTGTCCCCCCCCGTCCTCACCGCTCACTGACGGCCAGCACGTCCAGGACGTTGGAGAAGAGGATGTGTGCCTCGGACGGGTGCAGGATCTTCCTTATCCGCTCGTTCTCCATGAAGTGGGACACGAGCAGGTTCAGACTCTTGTAGTAGGACGCCTCGGAAGTGACCAGCTCGAACATGGCCTGCAGCAGGGAGACCCCACGGTTACCGCCTGAAGTTGGCCTTCCACGAAGGCGCTAGCCTTGGCTGAGACAGAGGAGCAGAGGGAGGCTCAGCAGGGAGTTGAAAGGGAAAAATCGCCTGCTCCTGGGGCCTGGGATGGCTGCTGCAGGGGCAGCTGGTAACACCTGCGGCCAGGAATGGCAGTGAGGCCACTCTTCCTAGGGAGCACACTACCCCTAAGGTGACAGGGCACGGAGGCTACTCCCTGTGAGAGAACACTTACCATACTGACAACTGGAGACAGCCTAAGATCCAAAATATGAAACAAGACAAAAACAAGAGAGGTCAGGCTGGGCGTGGTGACTCACTCTTGTAATCCCAGCACTTTAGGAGGCCGAGGCGGGCAGATCACTTGAGGTCAGGAGTTCAAGACCACCCTGGCCAACATGGTAAAACCCTGTCTCTACTAAAAATACAAAACTTAGCTGGGTGTGGTAGCACATGCCTGTAATCCTAGCTGCTTGGGAGGCTGAGGCATGAGAATCACTTGAACCTGGGAGGCAGAGGTTGCAGTGAGCCCAGATCACGCCACTGCACTCCAGCCTGGGTGACAGAGTGAGACTCTGTCTGAAAAAAAAAAAAAAAAGAGATGTCAGCCACACACCTGAGCCCGCACAGCTGCCAAGGGTGGCTTGGCCCATGCGCTGGGTGTGCTACTGGGTGCGAAAGTCAGCAGGTGGGAGGAATCCTGTTCCTCCACGCCCAGCAGAAAAGCGTCAGGGGAAGCCGGCCAGTGTCAAGCACGAGTGTCACAGGTGGAATCTGAGGGGATGTTTACCTTTTTACCTTTTGAATCGCCTGATAATTTAACAATGAACATATATCATGGTCTGATTTTATAATGGAACCAATAAGGCGATTTTCATTTTGGAAGAAAGAAATCCATAACCTGATCAATTTTCTGGAGGTGCCTTTATTCGATGTCATGATTATTACCTGATTACTGAGCCTCTGAATAGCTGACTAGGATCTAACAGCAGCTCTGCATCTCATGGGTCATTCTGTAAGGGCAGGTGGCAGATCCCGGCTCACCTTCCTCCCTTGTTTACAAATCAACCCAATGACCCACCTTCCTCTTCCCCATCACCCTCTGATACTCCTCGACTTAGGGCGGGTTCAGGTCCCACAGTCGCTTCCCAGGAGGGACAGCAGAGTGGGTTGAACTGTGGCCCCCACAGAAGCTACATCCATGTCCTAACCCCAGTACCTGTGAATGGGACCTTATTTGGGAAAAGGGTCTGTGCAGACATAATTGAGTCAAGGAGCTCAAATTGAGATCATCCTGGGTTAAGGTTGGCCCCAAACCAGTGATGGGTGTCTTTATAAAAGAGGCCAAGGGAGATTTGATAATGTGACACAGACACACAGAGAAGGCACAGACAGAGATTGGACTGATACAGCCGCCAGCAGTTGGAGTTGGCTAGAAGGATCCTCTGCAGAGCTGTCGGAGCACAGCCTGCCCAGGCTGTGGGAGAATCAATTCCTGTCATCCTCTGCCACCCGGTTTCTGGTAATTTGTTATGGCCACAGAGGAGGGATGGAAACAGAGCAGTGAGGAGCCTGGGGTAAGGGTGAGGGTGGGGGTGAGGGTGGGGGTGAGGGTAGGGGTGAGGGTGGGGTAGGGGTGAGGGTGAAGGTAGGGGTGAGGGTGAGAGTGAAGGTAGGGGTAAGAGTGAAGGTAGGGGTGAGGGTGAAGGTAGGGGTGAGGGTGAAGGTAGGGGTGAGGGTGAGGGTAGGGTTGGGGTGAAGGTGGGGTGAGGGTGAAGGTAGGGGTGTGGGTGAGGGTAAGGTTGGGGTTGAGGGTAGGAGTGGGGGTGAGGGTAGGAGTGGGGGTGAGGGTAGGGGTGGGGGTGGGGGTAGGGGTACGGGTGGGGGTAGGGGTGAGTGCGAAAGTAGGGGTGAGGGTGAAGGTAGGGGTGGGGTGAAGGTAGGGGTGAGGGTGAGGTTAGGGGTGTGGGTGAAGGTAAGGTTGGGGGTGAGGGTGGGGGGGGTGAGGGTAGGGGTGAGGGTGAAGGTAGGGGTGAGGGTAGGAGTGGGGGTGAGGGTAGGGGTAAGGGTGAGGGTAGGGTTGAGGGCGGGGGTGAGGGTGATGGTGGGTATAGGTGTGAGGGTGTGGGTAGGTGTGAGGGTGAGGGTGGGGGTAAGGGTAAAGGTAGGGATGAGGTAAGGGTAGGGGTGAGGGTGGGGGTGAGGGTGAGGGTACAGGTGAGGATGGGGGTAGCGGTGGGGTTAAGGGTGAGGGTAGGGGTGCAGGTGAGGGTAGGGGTGCAGGTGAGGGTAGGGGTGAGGGTGGGGGTAGGGGTGAGGGTAGGGGTGAGTGTGGGGGTAGGAGTGAGGGTGAGGTTAGGGGTAAGGGTGGGAGTAGGGGTGGGGGTGAGGGGTGAGGGTGGGGATAGGGGTGGGGGAAGGGGTGAGGGTAGGGATGGGGTAGGGGGTGGAGGTGGGGGTCTGGCCCCTTCCCCAGGGTCCTGCCCATCCTGCCTCACTCCTTTTAGGGCCGCCCTCTGGTTTCTCCACTCATCAGAGCCCTGACCCAGGGCTCAGGGCTTTGGCATGAAAGGGGGAGCTCCAGGGTTAGAGGCATTTGTTCCCAGAACACAGTGGGCCCTGGAGTGGTGAGGTTTTGCAGGCTGTTTCACTTAATCCTCCCAGGTCCCCCAGGAAGGACAGACAGAAGCTCCCATTTTACCAAAAGGAAACAGACACAGAGAAGTGAAGTTGCGTCCTGAAAGTCACATGGCTGGATGCTGGAGGAGTGGAGATGCTGCCACCTCCCAGGCAGCGCAGGGGTTTGCTGGGCATTTGATGCCCACCTGCAGGAGCTCTCACTGCTGCTTCCCTGCAAAGCTCTGCCCACCCACCCACCTGGCAGAGCACTCTAAAATAAGGGACGAATCTGGAAGCTGGGAACACCCCACAGAGAGTTCACATTGATGTCACTCCAGGGCCAGCGGCCAACTGCAGACCCCGAACCACCATCAGCAGCCAGGGCCCACCCGGCCCCCAGTGTCTGCACCTCACTTGAGACAGCGACGGTCAGAGATGAGACACTGAAATGAGCCTGTGGCCTCTCCGTGGCCATCCCCACGTTACATCTGCCTCATCTACCTAACAAGCAGCCACAGCAAGCACACAGCAGCAGAACTGCAGCCCAGCGCTGACTGGCAGCAGACCCCGGGTCGGCCAGTGTCCACCGATACAAAAGTGAGGCTATGACGGGCAGCCAGTTTCCCGGAAGCTTCTCAGCTACAGATGCTGTTATGAATTCATTTTCCTGCTGCTAAATTTAAGTTTCCTAAGAAAATGTCAAGCAGTTACAGCTCACAAGTTCCAAGCATACATAACTCACAAAACTGATATGAATGATACCAAGGGGAAAACCCCCATGCCCACAGTGCCACATCACAGAAAAGCATGCCATTAAACCACATGGCCCTGAAGGACGCCTGCTAGAGACACCTGGGATGACACCCCGGCTCTGGATCACCCGGATCTTCTGGCCGACAGCATCTCTGTCCTGATCTTCAGGGCCAGGGGAAATGGCAGGTAGGGCCTTTCAGCTGTGGGCCTTGGCCTGAACCCCTGCTAATCGGTATGGCTGAGGCTCATTCCGCAGAACTCTCACCCCTCCTCATCCATTTACAGGCAACGTCACCTGTGAATTTTAGCTTCCAGGGTGTTTGTCTTCATTTTGTATGTCAAATTGTTTGTCATGTCGATATGGCTATCTTTTCCTTATCGATATTACTTTTGCTCTCATTTAAGCCTCTACATGGCAGCATAGAGCTGACGAGGGATCCAGGCTCTGCTCGCTCTTCATTCATTCACTCGTTCGTTCCTTCGTTCCACAAATGCTCACTGAGCATCTGCTGAGCACCAGGCACTGGTCTAGGCACTGGGCACTCAGCTGTGAACACAGCAAGACTGGCTTCCCATGGCACTTTCGTCCCAGGGTAGTGGAAGGAAGTGTGAGCCTGTGAGGGCAAGTGGGAATGAGTGTATGTGTGCATAGACATATGCAAGTCAGGGTGTGAGCATTAAGGAATGAGAGTGCATGTGTGGGAGATTGTGGGTGAATGTGTATATGGGTGTGACTGTGAGTGTGTGTGTAAGTGAATGTGAGTGAATGTGTATATGGGTGTGACTGTGAGAGTGTGTGTGTAAGTGAACGTGAGTGAATGTGTATATGGGTGTGATTGTGTGAGAGCGTGTGTGTGTAAGTGAATGTGTGTATGTGAGTGACTGTGAGAGCATGTGTGTGAGCGAATGTGTATATGGGTGTGACTGCACGAGGACATGTAAGTGAATGTGAGTGAATGTGTATACGGTTGTGACTGTGAAGACGTGTGTAAGTGAATGTGAGCAAATGTGTGTGTGTGACTGTGAGGACGTAAGTGAATGTGAGTGAATGTGTACGTGGTTGTGCCTGTGTGAAGACGTGTGTAAGGGAATGTGAGTGAATGGGTATATGGGTATATGGGTGTGGCTGTGTGAAAGTGCAAGTGAATGTGTATATGGGTGTGATTGTGTGAGAGCGTGTGTGTAAGTCAATGTGAGCGAATGGGTATACGGGTGTGGCTGTGAGAGCATGTTAGTGAATGTGAGTGTGTGAATGCATGTGTGTGTGAGACAGTGACTGAATATGCATGTGTGTGTGAATGTGAGTATGAATGGGTGTATGAGTGTGTGAACATGTGTGAGTGAATATGAGGGTGGGTGTGAATGTGTGGATGTGTGTGTGAATGCATTGTGTGTGAATGTGTAAACGAGTATGTATGAAGGTGGGTGTGAATGTGTGAATGTGTGTGAAAGAGTATGACAGTGTGTGACAGTGGGTGAATGTGTATGAAGGTGAGTGTGAATGTGTGTAAATGAGAGTATGTGGCTGTGTGTGTGTGAATGTGTGCGTATGAGGGGGCGTGTGAACCTGTGTATCATTACTACAGAAGCTCCTCCTCAGGGAATGCGCATGTAGCCTGGACCCGACTGTCTGAATCTCTGCTTGGTCTGGGAATGGCGTTCTCAGCTCTGTTGCTATCTGCCAGTATTCACGTCACACTTCCTGGCTTTCCTAAGCCCATTCCTGGCCTGGATTCCTTGTGAAGATTCAACTCCGGTCCAGCCTGGGCTTTCTTCAGGCTCCTCTTTTGTGACCTCTTGCTGATGGGTCAGGGGTCTCCTTTGGTTTTCACACACATGCTCTCAGTCACTCATATACACGTTCACTCACATTCACTTACACACACACATGCTCTCACAGTCACTCATACACACATTCACTCACACACACACATGCTCTCACACAATCACCCACAGAGGCACTGGGAGCCACGCTGCCCGTGGGGCCAGGACCAGGGCCTGAAGCCAGGTGAGCAGGCCCCCTCTCAGGCAGCGCGGGTCACGGGGCTGCTCTGGGGTGGTGACGTCCCGCGGCCTCAGATCAGCCAGGTCCCGGAGTTAGGGCCACCTACACCACCCTGTTCAAGTCACACATTTGAAAAACAAAAGAGACCCATCAGCAAGAGGTCACAAAAGAGGAACCAGGACACCAAGAAAAGTCTGCAGGAAGCCAACCTGCTCCTGATGGAGAAAGGCGGAAGCTTTGCCAGACCTAACACCCAAAGAGCGACGGGCTTTTACGCAGCCCGCGGGCCCCAATTCCCTGTTACTTAAGGCAGTTCAGCTTGTCCTGCAGTTCACGGTCAAACATGGGCCATGCTGCCTGGCCGGCCGGGCCCACAGTGTCTGTCCTCGGAGTCCCACTCCTGCCTCCGCACTCGGATCAACCCTGCGTTCCCCACCCTCAGCAAAGCTCGAGGCTGCACAATTTCTCCTCCCGGCTCTTTACTTACACGGTCTCCTTATGATCCAAGGTTCTCCGTGGACCCCTGGGCCGTGCATTCCAGCCTGATTTGGGTTGTTTTTTTGGCTTTTCCCGACCCCTGTGTTAACAAATCACTGCTGTCTCTGATGCTGTGACCTTCGATGCGTTGTTGCAGCTGCATCACCAGGGTGACATCTGCGGGGGTCGGAGCCAAAGGCCAGCAGACCGTGGACTGAAGGGCGGGCTCACTGGCTGCCCTCCACCTTCCTCACGGCCAGGAAACAAAACGCAGCCCCTTCCCCACAAGGGTTCTGGGAGGTCCCTTCCCATCCACCCGTGTGCCAGGCCCTCCCCACACGGGTCACCCCCAGTCCTGGGCATCAGGGCACTGGCCTGGAGCCCAACTTAGTTCACTGGCTTTTGCCTGGAGGGAGGGAGGGGATGAAGAGAAGGCCGGGCAGAATGCTGAGGGTCTAAGGCGTCCTTCCCGGACTCCCTTAGAGGCCGTGGGGACGTCGACGTGACACCTCAGCACAGGCCCTACCATCCAGGCTCCGTGTCTCCAGTATGCTGGTGGGAGCTATCAGGGCCACCTGGGCCTGCTGAAGACCCGGCCTCAGTCTGTCCTCGGCAGGGCAGTGGCTGGGGTGCGTGTGGTACGGGGATCACCATGGCCCACTCCTCTCTCTCCTCTAGCAGCTGGGGCCAGAGCCAGAGCCAGGGGCGCAGGGCGCTCCCAAGCTCTCCACTCTCTGCTCCTGCCCCACAGAGTCCTCTTGCTGCAGCCGCCCTGGGGTGATTCACATCCTCTGTTCCCCAGGATGACTCAACAGCAAGGTCACAAAGTTGCCTCGGTGCCTGCTGCTGGTGCAGTCATTTACACGCTGCAGGCATCAGGATGCATGAAGTGACTTTAAAAGGCTTCCAGTTAAGAAGAAACCCCTCAAAGGCTATCCTCCTTCTGCAGACAATGATGATGAAGTCGGACTCCAGAGCCGGAGCCCGAGCCCAGCCCGCTGCAGCGCAGTCTTTAGTGAATTCGAGGCCGGACTGAGCAGGTCCCGTGAGCGGCGTGGGGAGTGGGGGCTTGGCTGTCTGATGGGGGAGTGACAGCTAACCCCTCGGGTTGCTAAGGGACGAGGGGAGTCACATATTCAACGCAGCCATGGGATGCAGGCGCTGGCGGCCCAAACCCAAGCCTCGGCACTCACACACATCACAAATGCCAATTACTACATTTTCTCAAGATGACCTGTTAATAAAATCATTTGCAAAAATGTTTACATGCTAAAATAAGTGTGTGTAAATTTAAAAAGACACATGCTTGAGAACATGTTCAGCCTGCCTCACGGCAAGAGAAATGTTATGTTAAAACCACAACGAGGCCGGGCGCAGTGGCTCACACCTGTAATCCCAATACTTTGGGAGGCCCAGGCGGGTAGATCACCTGAGGCCAGGAGTTCGAGACCAGCCTGGTCAACATGGTGAAACCCCGTCTCTACTAAAAATACAAAAAATTAGCCGGGCATGGTGGCCGGTGTCTGTAATCCCAGCTACTCGGGAGGCTGAGGTGGAAGAATCGCTTAAACCCGGGAGGTGGAGGTTGCAGTGAGCTGAGATCGCACCACTGCACTCCAGCATAAGTGACAGAGTGAGACTCTGTCTTAAAACAAAACAAAACAAAAACAAAACAAAAAAATGTTTAATCTAGCACACTGGGTAAAGATAAAATAGCTGGGTAAGGCACCACATTAGTGGCAGGGGACAGGCACACTCATATGTGGCTAGTGTGTGAAGGCAATTAGGCGATACCCTCTCAAAATTTAAAGAACATTTAACCTTTCACCTAACAATCCCACTTAGCAATTCCCTTAGCATTCCACTGTGTAGATGTTCAATCTTCCATTAGTATAAATAATGCTGCAACGAACACTCTCAGTACCCGGTATTTCCAACTGCAAATATCCATCAACGGGGACAGGTTAAATACATTATGGAACATGTAAACAGTGGAGCCCAGAAAACTGCAAAAATGAGGGTGCTCTATTTGGATGGAGATGGAAAGATATGGTCAATATTTTAATAGTAGTTTACATTTGTGTAACACGAGGGCGTGCACACGCGCACACACACACACTCCTGAATATGTGTCTGACGAGGGAACTGGGTGGCCCAGGACAGGAGTGGGAGAAAGACTTTCACTGAGAGTCCTTTTGCACCTTTGGAGCTTTCTGTCAGGTGCATACATTTTTTAACCAAAAGATAAATTTAAAAAAATGCTACCTGCCTACTTTGCTACTTTGTTAAAACAGGTATTGGTATTTGCTTTCTAACGCCTAGCTGATGTTTTAGGTAATGGTCACATCCACCTCAAAGCATCAAGAAAAACTCCCTGCCGTCTCCCACTGTAGGACTCATCTGCTGAATTGTTGAGGGTTTAATCTAAACAGAAAAATATATAATTCAGTAACAGTTGGTAAATAATAATCACAATTTAATTTTTTGGATAGAGGTCCATCATATTAAAATCCTAAGTAATTTCTTTCTAAAATGCACAATTTTCTTTTGGGAGTGGGGAAAGTAAACACGCTTAAGTTGTGAAACAGGCTGGAAAACAACAAAAATACAACTCTGTATGTCAGAGGCTGTACAGACGCAGACTGAGCTGCATCGCAACTTACAGCTGTAAAAATTACAGTCCAGGCAACACAGCAAGACCCAGCATCTACCGAAAGAAAAGACAATTCGCCGCCCTATGGTTAGGCTGCATCACGTGACCACAGGGCCCCTTGCTTCTCGCTCTCCAGCAGGACAAAGCCATTAGTCCTGTCTGGGCGTGCGGGGGCCGAGCCGCACCCCACAGCCTGGGCAGGCTGTGTACATATGAGCGTGTGTCCCTGCTCCCCTGGAGAGCCTCACATCACCCCTGCTCACTATTCCAGCTCCACGCCCAGCCCACCAAGACCAGGGACCGTGGCAAGTCCATCTTTCTCTAGCTCTGCCTCCCGGGTTCAAGTGATTCTCCTGCCTCAGCCTCCCGAGTAGCTGGAACTACAGGCATGTGCCACCATGGCAGGCTAATTTTTGTATTTTTAGTAGAGACAAGGTTTCAGCATGTTGGCCAGGCTGGTCTCGAACTCCTGACCTCAGGTGATCCACCTGCTTTGGTCTCCCAAAGTGCTGGGATTACAGGCATGAGCAACCACCCCCAGCCCCTTCCCAACCTTTTAATTTGAATCTATGCCTAATTATTTCCTCCAATTGTTGGGTTCTCAAACAGTAACTAAAACGCCATCCCAGAAGGGTGGGACCAAGTGCTTCAGGACAAATTAAAAAACAAAAACTGAGGCCTAGCATGGTGGCTCACACCTATAATCCCAGCACTTTGGGAGGCTGAGGCAGGAGGACTGCTTGAGCCCAGGAGTTGGAGAATAGCCCAGGCAAAACAGCAAGACCCCATCTCTTCAAAAAATTTTTAAAGATTAGCCTGGAGTGGTGGTGCACACCTGTAGTTGCAGCTACTTGAGAGGCTGAGGCAGGACAGCTTGAGCCCAGGAGTTCAAGGCTTCAGTGAGCTGTGATCGCACCACTGCACTCACGCCTGGGCCACAGAGTGAGACCTTGTCTCTAAATAAAAAAACAAACAAAAACAACAAACTATTAATAAGCTGAGAAAGTCCTACACAGGAACTCTTTCCCATTTCAGCTAGATAATTTTTACTTTAAAAGGAGGAAAACATACTATAGTATTTTGTTCCGAAATCCTGGCTCCCCTGTGACTGATTAAGCCTACCAAAAGGCCATCACTGTAGGGTGTTTTCCTTGTGTGAACAGTAATTCAGCACGACCTGCTGCTTTTGTAGCTAAAGAAAGAGAGTTCCTGACAACAGATTGTACTGGCAGTCCAAGTTGCCTGTCTTGCTTTGATAAATAGACTGAAAAAAAGATCTGATACAGAAGTCACTGATTTGGAACATGCAATCTGAAGATCCCGGTTTTGTGTCCGTTACCAGATATTAACAAAAGGGAAGCACATGAAGGTCTTTAACATAAAAAGACGATAAAAAATCAGAGTGACACACTGAAGCCTGCGTGCTCACATTATTCAACTACGAAATGTAACCGGATTGCACATCAGTTAGGTCAGCCTCATTTATTTTTAAAAATCTACATCTGATTCACTGGAAATTTGCAAACATGCATAAAAGAAAGTAAAAAAAATCTTTATTTTCTATGCCTTCTCAGTATAGATGAAATGTTCTATTTTTTTAAAAAAACTTTATATATCTTGAACATTCACGTTATTCGTTTTTTAAAAACACGTTTTTAAATGTTTGCATCTTTTGGGCCGGGCACGGTGGCTCACACCTGTAATCCCCACACTTTGGGAGGCCGAGGCGGGGACATCACCTGAGGTCAAGAGTTCGACACCAGCCTGGCCAACATGGTGAAATTCCATCTCTACCAAAAATATAAAAAATTAGCCAGGTGTTGTGGCGGGTGCTTGTAATCCCAGCTACTCGGGAGGCTGAGGCAGGAGAATTGCTCGAACCCAGGAGGTGGAGGCTTCAGTGAGCTGAGATCGTACCACTGCACTCCAGCCTGGGCGACAGAGTGACACTCTGTCACAAAAAAAATAAAAAATAAAACAAATAAAATGTTTGCATCTTTAAACAGCTGTATATTGTCTTACTAAACAATTTCCCTGCCATTGGGCATATAAGTTTCTTCTCCCTATTCTTCCCCTAACTTTTTGCCGGGATGAACATGCTAATAAATAAATATTTGTGTACATGTCTGATTATTTTGCAAGATAAATTTCTAGAAATAGAAGCACTAGAAAGTATACAAATATATTATTACTGGGGTTTTGATACAAATATATTCTTCTTATCGGCTGTGTTTGAAAGTGCTCATTTAGAGTCCCTCAACACTAGGTTTTAAATATATATTTAAAAGTCTCTTGTCATTTTGAGAAGCAGAAGATGGTACCTCAATGCTGCTTGTTTATACTTTTATGATTGTTAGTGAGTTTGATTTTTTTTCTTTTTTCATGTAGTCATTGGCCATTTGTATTAAAATTTTATTCATTTATTTATTTTTGCGGAGATAGGGTCTTGCGACGTTGCCCAGGCTGGTCTTCAACTCCTGGGCTAAAACCACTCCTCCTACCTCAGCCTCCCAAAGTGCTGGGATTATCAGCATGAGCCACCATACTCTGCACCATTTGTACTTTTTTTGCTTTTGTTTCTGTTTTTTGTTTTGTTTTGTTTTTTTCATTGCCAGGACGTATTCTCATCTGACCCATTTGTACTTTTAAAATGTGAATTGCTTTGCCCAGTTTTCTCTGGGGTGCTCATGTTTTTCTTATTGACAGAGCTTTCTAATTGACTGAAATCTGGGTTTTGCTGACATATATGAAAACAACTAATTTTTGCATGTTTATCTTACAACCAGCCACCTCCTGGAACTGCCTTATCACGTCCAGCGTTTTTATTTGATTCCCTTGGGTTTTTTAAGTAGGAAACCGTAACTGGTAGATAATGGTAGATAAAGACATTCCTTCTTTCCAGCTTTCTCTCCTACTCCTTTCCTCATCTTATTACCCTGGATAGAGCTTCCAGGGCAACACTGAATCGTGTTAGCAGGCACTGTGTCTTGCCTTTATTGCCACCAACAGTTTTTTATTATGTATGATTTTGCTATAAATTTGAAATTTTCTTTATAAATCTCAAAAAAGTATCCCTTTGAGTTTTATCTAGATGGTAATAGTGTACTCCTTTCTTTTCCATCCTCTTTGAAGATCCGTGTATTTTTCTCCTCTGGCCTAGCAGTATGAAATTTTGGCCCCAAACATCTAAATATTAAACTATCTTTGCATTAATTCATCCTTGCTTAATGTATACGATTCATTTAATCTATCTCCAGATTTGATGTGCTTATGTTTTATGTAATTTTTTTTTATCTTAATTCACGGCGAGACAGATCTGCATTTTAATATTTTTTGGAGGGGGTAATACTTATTTTGTTAGGTCAAACACAATAAAATGGAAGATATTCAATCTTTTTGATGTTTTACTGCATAATAAAATTATCATGCAGTAAAAAGTGGACTTTTGGGGAGTGTACCGTTCTATGAATTCTAACGTATCTGCAGGTTCATGTAACCCACAATATAATCAGGATGCTCAACAGTTCCAACACTGCCCACAACCCCCTCAGTCATCCCGTCTCCCCACGCTCCCCCCACACCTAACCCTTGGGCAACCATCCCATCTTGCCACGCTCCCCGCATCCTTCACCCTGGCAACCACTCTTTGCCAATGAGATCTGTTTTCCGCCACTAGTGTGGCCTCTTTCAGAATGTCCTAGAAATGGAACCACACAGTATGTAACCCTTCTTTTTTCTTTCACTCAACAAGATGCCTTTGAGAAACGTCGATGCTGTCGCATATCAATAGTTTCTTCCTTTTTATTGCGTGGTACACACCACCATACGGATGTACTGGTTTATTTTCTCTCTATCTGTTGAAGGACCTTTGGCTTGTTTCCAGTCTTTGGTGATTCCCAACCAGGAGCAATTTTGGTCTCCAGGGGACATTCAGCTAGGTTTAGAGACAATTTTGCTTGTCATGATTGGGGGGAGGGTTGCATCTAGTGGGTAGTGGCCAACGATGCTGCTAGACCAATGGTCTCCAGTTTTTTTAGCATCAGGGACTGGTTTTGTGAAAGACAATTCTTCCACAGACCGGGGTGGGAGGGGGGTGGATGAAACTGTTCTACCTCAGATCATCAGGTATTAGATTTTCATAAGGTGCAATTAGAGTCTCATAAGGAGCGCACAACCTAGATCCTTCGCATGTGCAGTTCACAGTAGGGTTCTCACTCCTATGAGAAATACGGCTGTAAATACAGATCAAGCTTTGGTTGCTTACCTGCCACTCACCTCCTGCTGCATGGCGAGGAGGGGGGTGGGGGGGTAATGGGGGTGGGGGTTGGGGACCCCTGTGCTAGACATCCTGTGATGCACAAGACAGCCCCTGCAACAAAGAATTATCCAGCCCCAAAGTCAACAGCGCCACTGATGAGACACTGCTACAGGGGCGGGGCTGTTGGGTAGTACGATAAGTGCACATTTAACTTGGTAAGAAACCACCAGCTCTCAGAGTGGCTGCACCATTTTGTGACCTCACCAGCCATGTAGGAGAGTTTTAGCAATGTTTGCTGTGTGTGCACACCAGCACTTGGGACTGCCATGATTTTAAAGCTTTTTTAAGCAAGTGTGTATTACTTTCTTGCCTTCTGTATATCTGCTTTGGTGAAGTATCTATTTAAGTGTTTGGCCATTTTTAAATTGGATTGTTGTTTTTTTACTGTTGAGTTTTGAGTTCTATTGTGTATTCCGGATGCAAGTCCTTTATCAGTTAAGTAATTTGCAAATATTTCCTCCCCATCTGTAGCTTCTCTTTTCATTCTCTTAACTGTGTCTTTTGCAGAGCAGAAGTTTTTCACTCTGATCAAGACCAACTGATCAATCTTTTTGTTTATGCATGATTGGTTTTGGTGTTGTATCTGAGAACTCTTTGCCTAACCTCAGGTAATGAAGGTTTTCTCCTGTGTTTTCCTCTAAAAGTTTTAAAGTTTTTCATTTTACATTTAGATCCATGATCCATTTTGAGTTAATTTTTGTATGAGGCATGAGGTTTAGGTTGAGGTTAATGTTTTTGCATATATATATCCAATGGTTCCAGCATCAATGTTCAATATTTGTTGAAAAGACTGTCCTTTTTCCATTAACTTGCTGTTGTTGTTTTGCCAAATATCAATCAACTATACTTGTGTGGGTTTATTTCTGAACTTTCTTTTCTGTTCCACTGATCTATGTGTCTGTAATTTCATGAATACCCCACTGCCTTGATTACTGTAAACTTTTTAGTTGTCTTAAAACCAGATAGTATGACCCCTCCAGCTTTATTATTTTTGAAAACTGTTCAGGGCTATTCTAGTTATCTTGCCTTTTCTGATAAATTTTAGGATAATTTTGTCTATGACCACAGAAAATGCTGGGATTTTGACTGGAGTCACATGGAATGTATAGATAAATATGGGAAGAGAATTAACATCTTTACTATATTGAATCTTTCAATCCATAAACAGTTTGTCTCTTGATTTATTTACATTTTATTTGATTTCTCTCCTCACTGATTTGTGGTTTTCAGCACAGAGATCCTGTCCATGTTTTGTTAGATTTATACCTAACTATTTCATTTTCAGGGCAGCTATTGTAAATGGTATGATAATTTTAATTTGTTTCTAATTGTTCATTGCTAGAATATAGTGATATGACTGATATTTGTGTGTTGGCCTTGTATCTGGCAACCTTGCTAAACATCACTATTAGTTCTAAGAGGTTTTTTGGGTAGATTCTTTGGGATGTTTCAAGTAAACATGTCATCTGTGAATGGGGCAGTTTTACTTACTCCTTTCTCATCTATATGCCTTTTATTTCTTTTTCTTGCCTTATTGCACTGGCTAGAATTTTCACAATGATGTTGAATAGGAATGGGAGCAGTGAAGGAACAGACAGCCTTCCCTTGTTCCTAATCTTAGTGGAAAAGCATTCAGTCCTTCACCATTAAGTATGATGTTTGCTATAGGTTTTTGGTAGATGTGCCTTATCAGGTCCAGGAGTTTCCCTTGTATTCCTCCTTTGCTGAAAATTTTAATGATGACTGAATACTGAATTTTGTCAAATGCTTTTCCTGCCTCAATTGTTGTAGTAACCACGCAGTTTTTTTTTTCTTGTTTAGACTGTTAATATGGTGGGTTACATTGATTGATTTTCAAATATTTAACTAACCTTGCATTCCCAGGATGAACTCCACTCAGTCATGCCATATTGCTCTTTTTATACATTGCTGGATTTGAATTGCTAATATTTCTTACTGAGAATTTAAAAATATACATTCATGAGGAATATTGGTCTGTAGTTTACTATTCTTATACTGTCTTTCTCTGATTTTTCTATCAGGTGATGCTGGCCTTATAAAAAGTTGGGAAGCATTCCTTCTTCTATATTTTGGAAAAGAATGGGGAAAACTGATACTATTTTCTACTTTAAATGGTTGGTACAATTCACCATTGTAAACTTATGGGCCTACAGATGGCATATTTTGAAAGATTTTACATAAGAAATTAATTTCTTTAACAGTCACAAGACTATTCAGGTTATTTATTTCATTTGGGGTGAGTTTTGGTAGCTTTCACTTTGGGGCACTGGTCTATTTCATTTAAGTTGTCAAATTTATGTGTGTAGAATTGTTCATAATATTTCCTTATTACCCTTTAAATGTCTCTAGGATTCATCATGTCTCCTTTTTTGTTTCTGATATTGGTCATTTATATCTTCTTTTTGTCAATCTTGAGAGATTTATTAATTTTATTAATCTTTTCAAAGAATTCAATTTTGGTTTCACTGATTTTCTCTATATTTTAAAAAATTTCCCATGTTGTTGATTCTTGCTCTCACATGTATTATTTCTTTCCTTCCACTTGCTTTGGTTTTGCCCTTTTCCTAGCCCAGCTTCTTAATATGAAAGCTTAGGCTATTGTTTTGAAAGCTATCTGCTTTCTTAAATAAACATAATGCTATAAATCTCCTTTGAAACATTGATTTTGCTGCATCCCACTTGGTATGCTGCGGACTCATTTTCAGTCACTTCAAAATATTTATAACTCTCCTTGCAACTTCCTCCTTGACCCAGGGATTTTTGAGAAGTGTGTTAATTTCCAAGTGTTTGGAGATTTTCTGTTATCTTTGTTACCGATTTCTAGTGTAATTCCATTAGGGTCAGAGAACATACTTTCTATGACTTCAATTCTTTTCAATGTGTTAAGGAGAGTTATGCTTTACCTTGGTGACAGCTCTATTTGCACTTGAAAACAATGTGTAATCTGTTACTGCTGGGTAGAGTGTTCCAGGAATGTTTATTAGTTCCTTTGGGTTGATGGTGGCCGATTCTTCCATAACCTTACAGATTTTATGTCTCCCAGTTCTACTGATTACTGAGAGAACAGTGTCCTTGACTGTATATTGACTATATTTATATATATAGACTCTTCTGTTATTATTGTGGATTAAAATAATTTTGTAGCCGGGCGCGGTGACTCACGCCTGTAATCCCAGCACTTTGGGAGGCCTGAGGCAGGTGATCACGAGGTCAGGAGATCGAGATCATCCTGGCTAACACAGTGAAACCCTGTCTCTACTAAATACACAAAAAATTAGCTGGGCGTGGTGGCACGTGCCTGTAATCCCAGTTACTCGGGGAGGCTGAGGCAGGAGAATCACTTGAACCTGGGAGGCAGAGGTTGCAGTGAGCCGAGATCCTGCCACTGCACTCCAGCCTGGGCAACAGAGTGAGACTCCATCTCAAAAAATAAAAGTAAAATAAAATAAAATAATTTTGTATGTGTTTGTACCCTAATTTTCAGATTTGGTTATCAATATTATACTGTGTTCAGATAATTTGTGTATTTCTCTCTTTTCCATGCTTTAGACTAGGGGTCAGCAAACTACAGCCCATGGGCTGGCCACTTGTATTTGTAAAAAAAGTTTTACTGGAACACAGCCACACTCATTCCTTTACACAGTGTCTATAGCTGCTGTCACACCACAACGACAGAGCTGGGTAGTTCTGACAGACAGTATGGTCTACAAAGCCTAACACATTTATTATCTGGCCCTTTAACAGAAAGTTTGATGATCTCAGCTCTAGACTTATGCTGATCAACACAGTAGCAACATGTGGCTAAACTGATGTTTGTTTAAACCAGGTGGAATTAAACATTCAGTTCCTTAGTTGCACTGACCAGTTTCAAATGCTCGGTAGCCACACGGAGCTAGTGACTATTGGAGACATGATGTAGAACATTCCATCATTGCCAGGCACGGTGCCTCACACCTGTCTCAGCACTTTGGGAGGCTGAGGCAGGCAGATCACTTGAGCTCAGGAGCTTGAGACCAGCCTGGCCAACATGGTGAAACCCTATCTCTACCAAAAATAGAAAAATTAGCCTTGTGTAGTGGTGTGCACCTGTAGTCTCAGCCACTTGGGAGGCTGAGGCACGAGAATCGCTTGAACCCAGGAGGCTAAGGTTACAGCAAACCAAGATTGTGCCACTGCACTCCAGCCTGGGTGACAGAGTGAGACTGTCTCAAAAAATATAATAATAAAATACAAAAGAACATTTCTGGCCAGGTGCAGTGGCTCATGCCTGTAATCCCAGCACTTTGGGAGGCTGAGGTGGGTGGATCACGAGGTCAGGAGTTCAAGACCAGCCTGACCAACATGGTGAAACCCTGTCTCTACTAAAAATACAAAAATTACCTGGGCGTGGTGGTGCACACCTGTAATCCCAGCTACTCGGGAGGCTGAGGCCGAAGAATCGCTTGAGCCTGGGAGGCAGAGGCTGCAGCAAGCCGAGATTGTGCCACTGCTCTCCAGCCTGGGCAACAGAGCAAGAATCCATCTCCAAAAAAAAAAAAAAAAAAAAGAACATTTTCATCAAGGCAGGGAATTCCACCGGACAGCTCTGCTGCAGGCCAGCCTAAGTAACACCAGACTCTCCTGGCTCTCCTGGGATTTGAACATGAGTCCTCTGGGTGCAACATCTTTCCTGTAGGTGATTTTTTGGGGTTACTGGTATATTTTTGTGTATTTAAAATTTTTACTTTTGATTCCATTGGTAGTAGCTTATATTCTCCTAGAAAATCATTCATCTTTTTTTCTAATCATTCATCTTATCAAGACTTTTGCATAGTATCTTCTTGGATCTCTGTCCTCTCTGTTCTCCTTAGGAGTGTTTGTTGTGTGTTTTCCCCTAATGTCTCAAGCTGGCATCTCAGAAGTTCATTTAATTTTGTATTTATCTCTTTCAATTCTTTCTATTCTTTGGAATTTGGTGTGCATTTTACACACACACAGCATCTCAGTTGGATTCATTACATGTCGTGTTCAGCAGCCACGTGTGGCTGGTGGCTGTCAGAGTGGGCAGGGCAGCTCTAGAGAGTATAAAGTTCAGCAAAAATCTTTTCATCCAACCTAATTATTTTTTTCTGATTCCCCATCTTCCTGCTGGGTCCCACTCCTGTAGGATAGTGGAGTGCGCATGGCAATGTCTCCTCTTGTTTCTGACAGATTCTGCTCTATTTATTTATTTATTTATTTTTTCTGAGGTGGAGTCTCACTATTGCCAGGCTGGAGTGCAGTGGCGCGATCTTGGTTCACTGCAACCTCTGCCTCCCAGGTTCAAGCGATTCTCCTGCCTCAGCCTCCCAAGTAGCTGAGACTACAGGCGCACACCACCACGCCCAGCTAATTTTTGTATTTTTAGTAGAGATGGGGTTTCACCATGTTGACCAGGCTGGTCTCGAACTCCCGACCTCAGGTGATCTACCTGCCTTGGCCTCCCAAAGTGCTAGGATTACAGGCAAGAGCCACTGTGCCCTGCCTTCTGCTCTCTTTTTGTCTAGTTCATAACAGTTCCCAGCTATTACCTTTTCACTGTAAAGTGTACCTCTTGGGAACAGCCTTTCCAATCATAAGACACAACATCCGAAGATTAGGTTTAAATAAATAAAAGTACTGAAAGATTTGCTATCAAAATGGAAAAAGGATTTTTATCCAAAAAGAAGATGCCATGGACCAAGTGAGAGGGCACATAAGCCCTTGATAATGTCAGCTTTTTGCCACGCACTGTCTTCAGCTCCTTATCTGTGTTATTTATTCAATCTGCACAAGCCTGAGAGGTAGATACTAGGATTCTCATCCTACAGATAAGGCACAAGAGAAGTTAAGTAATTTGCCTAAGGTCACACAGCTAAGAAGTAGCGGAGCTGAGAAACCTAGGCAGTTGGGCACCAGTGGCTGTGCATAAATTGTGTCCCTATATATTATCGTGCAGGAGAAAACATTTGAAAATCTTAAAAAAAAGAATTAATATCCAGAAGGTACAAAAAGCTGCTACAAATCAAGAAGATAAATGTAAAGAACCCAATAGAAAAGGGGGAAAAGATAAGAACAGGCATTGATAGATAAAGAAATGGAAACAGGCAATAAACATGTGAAAAGATGCTCAAATTTACAAGTCACCACGGATGGGCAGGGTAAGACAAGATACAGTGTTTCACCCAACAAGTTAGAAGTTTGACAGCAGGGCTAGGGAGGGTGCGTGCAAATGGCCGCTCTTGCACTGCTGGTAGCAATGTGACACTTGTACTGCCTTTTTGAATGGCAATTGGGCAGAGTCCATCACCATTTAAAATGCACTTCATTCGGGACCAGCAGTTCCACTTCCAGGCTACAGCTGGTCTCAGACGCGCACAGAGATGTTCGCACACACACACTCTCCTGAGCAACCTCCACTCAACCCACTGGCTGAATACCCCATACTCTCTGCTACCCGCCAGGCTGTGCAAGGATCCACCAGGTGCTCAGGGCAGAGGCCACCTGCCCGCCTCTCTCCCCATCTGGTGAGGATGCACCCACTGTCACTTGCATTCCTCGAACTTATTCAAGCCAGTGGTACCTGCGATGCAGTTGTACCATTTAATGATAAAAAGCAGTGAATTCTCAGTGGAAAGGGAGTTGTTTTTATGAAAACTGAGCTGAAAGCTCTGAAGAGTCCAGGGAAGGCAAGTTGCTAAAAACCATCACCAAAACCAAGCTGCTACTGAAGGTGCTGAAACTAAAAGAAGTGGAAAACACTGTAAAAATCTGTAAGGATTTTGCCCTTAGTCTGCATAGGTGTCTAAACTCCAAAATTAGATGGTGTACTATGGCTGTGTCTAATCAGGAGAGAGAAAGTAGATAAAGCTGGTCCTCCAGTGAAAACCTATGATCCAAGAAATGGGCTGGACACATTTGCATTGTTTATACTTTTTTAAACAATGAAAGTGCATAGAGGAGTTACGTATTTAATTGTAAAACTTTTCTTTCTTTTTTTTTTTTTTTCTGAGATGGAGTCTTGCACTGTCGCCCGGGCTGGAGTGCAATGGTGCGATCTTGGCTCACTGAAACCTCCGCCTCCTGGGTTCAAGTGATTCTCCTGTCTCAGCCTCCCGAGTAGCTGGGATTACAGGGACCCGCCACCACGCCTGGCTAATTTTTTGTATTTTTAGTAGATGAATAAGATGACAAAACAAGATGACTCTGTTCGCTTGGGTAATTTTTCTTGCCCTGAATTCTACTCTGTCTGATAATATAATGGGTTTAGATTGCTAATCAATTGGATAATTTCTGTTTTTATTTTTATTTTTTGAGACAGAGTCTTGCTCTGTCACCCAGGCCAGAGGGCAGTGGCACCATCTCGGCGCACTGCAACCTCCACCTCCTGGGTTCAAATGATTCTCCTGCCTCAGCCTCCTGAGTAGCTGGGACTACAGGCACCCGACACTACACGTGGCTAATTAATTAATTATTTTATTTATTTATTTATTTTGAGACAGAGCCTCACTCTGTGGCCCAGGCTGGGGTGCAGTTGTGCGATCTTGGCTCACTGCAACCTCTGCCTCCCAGGTTCAAGGGATTCTCCTGCCTCAGCCTCCTGAGTAGAGTAGCTGGGACTATAGGCGGGCGCCACCACGCCCAGCTAATTTTTGTATTTTTAGTAAATACGGGGTTTCACCACATTCACCGGGCTGGTCTCGAACTCCTGACCTTAAGTAATCCACCCACCTCGGCCTCCCAAAGTGCTGAGATTACAGGCATGAGCCACTGTGCCCGGCTCACCTGGCTAATTTTTGTATTTTTGTAGAGATGTGGTTTTGCCATGTTGGCCAGGGTGGTCTTGAACTCCTGACCTCAGGTGATCTGCCCACCCCGGCCTCCCAAAGTGCTGGGATTACAGGTGTGAGCCACCACACCGAGCCTCAATTGAAGAATTTCTGTCTTTTAATGGAGGAGTGTAAGCCGTTTGCATGTATCGTAACGGATTTGTTTGCTGTTAAATTTGCCACTAATTTGGTGCTGTTTGTTTTTCATGCTTCTTCACTGTTTGCTCTCCATTTATGACAAGGGCCCTTTCTCTGCTTTTAGCTTTGCTTATGTTGTAAAAGGTTTCTAACATGTGTTTAAGTTCTACTAGGATTTATTTCTAAGTTTTTTTTTTTTTTGAGACGGAGTCTTGCTTTGTCACCCAGCTGGAGTGCAGTGGCGTGCTCTTGGCTCACTGCAACCTCCCAAGTTCAAGCGATTCTCCTACCTCAGCCTCCCGAGTAGCTGGGATTACAGGCGCCTGCCACAGTGCCCAGCTAACTTTTGTATTTTTAGTAGAGACTGGGTTTCACCATCTTGGCCAGGCTGGTCTCGAACTCCTGACCTCGTGATCCACCAGCCTCGGCCTCCCAAAGTGCTGGGATTACAGGCATGAGCCACCGCACCCAGTCTTATTTCTAAGTTTTACATCAGAAGTTTTATTAAAAAATAAATCAATGTAACCATTTACAAATCACTGCTCACAAGTTAGGAAGGATGTCAAAGTCTACACATTTTCCATACTCTACTGGGCACAACACCCAGCTGAAGCCTAGGTGGCCCTTCAAAAATCCACTTTTATGAAGCCTTCCCTAGTAGCAACTCCATTCATCGCAAAACCCAAGTCTCAGGTATATGATGCTGGTCAGGAACAAGTCACAGTTTGGGTCATTAAAATAGTGTATATAGGCTACTGTTTCATGTTTTAAATAAACAAGAGCAAATGTTTCCGTAGAATCTAGCACAGGAATAACGGGGGGTAGGGAAAGGCAGGACTTTTGGAACCACAGCTGCCACAAGAAACAAGGACAAGGATGGGCTTGGACAAGCGCGAGGAATGCAGGTGAGTGCGGTGGGGGTGAGACGGAGCGGAAGAGGACACAAATGATGGAACTGAGTGGACCAAGTGCTTATAAAAACCAAATCTCTTCTTTTTTTTCCCCTTCTGTACCTCCTTTTTAAATTTCACAATTAACACAAACTTGCATATTCGCAATTTCTCTCCACCATTCTTCCTGTTTACTCCTGACCATACGCTTGTTTCTCTATACCACAAATTTTCCCTTAATACTCAAATAATCTTTGTTCCACTAAAACAAACACTTAAATTTCTTATTCATTTGTTACTGGTTTTAACTGATTATTTCTCCCTGCTAGCAACAAACCACCAAGCAACTCAATGATTTTGCCTCAGCCTAATTGATAGTCACTGAAGTCCACCTGAACCATCAAATGAAGGGGCCAGAGACACGAATCCCAGATTTCTGCAGCATTTCAGGAGCAGATGGGCAAGCTGAGGGACTTCCTTCAGAGACCCCATTCATCCGAAGTTCAGACAGCCCCAAAAGAAAGTGGTGGGATAAGATCGTGAATGCAAAGAGATATGGCAGACCTCCGTCAACCACAGATAACTGGAGCTATGGCATAGTCACAGTGAGCTCAGCATTGCCTAGTGCCGTGGCATTCACGCGTGACGGAAATACACAATGATGATAACGAAGGGTGGAAAAACTGCGATCCTACTATCTCATCAGACAGCAACGCTTCAGACGTTCAATGTTGGGGGTGAGCTGTCCTGGAAGGTAGCTGGGTGTCTCTTGCTGCCTGTGAAACCATGTTTATTTTTCTGCATGTTCTAGATGGACAACCCTGCCAGCGATTCCTCTGGTGAACCAGCCAGGGCACCTCACCCCCCAGAGGAAGCCTCACCCCCAGCAGTGAGGGCCACCCTGGTGTGCTGTGGGGGAGCCCCCGCCCCTCAGTGCCTGTTACCTCCTGCAGCTTAATCTCCTCGGGCTGTAGGATCTCAAGCACCCCGCTGCTCCGGATCTCGGGAAGATCCTGCCAGAGGTTGAACCTTGAATGGGGGTTACTGAGCAGGCAGATCTGGGGCAGAGTCTTCCTCTCTGGTGGGCTGGCTGGCTCCTCCTCCTCCTCTTCCTCTTCCTCCTCCGGGGTGTCCTCACTGGCCGGGGACCCATTGGTATTGTCTTCTATTTCTGCATCCTGTTGCCTCCTGGTTTCGATTTCTTGGAGAGTCGATTTATCTCGGTATTCCTGATACAGGAGCCCTGAAATCAAAGAGTTGTAAAAAAGAAAAGGAAAAGATCTCAGATGACAATCATTCCAAATCCCTAAGTCAAGGCTTCATGTTCTTATCAAGGGTGGCTGCTGTGTCCAGGAATACACAGTGCAAGCCAGCCCTGCACCCGTCTCAGCGGCAGGCTCCAGGCCACGGGATACACTGCCGTCGTCTTCATTTCTTGGGAAAGACCAACATGCTTATGTTTTTCCCCAAAACATAAAGAAATGCCCGAATGGACTCAAAATCCAATATATGCTTTCCCCACACACACTTGGCAAACAAGAACCTAGAACCTGATGCACCCACCACCAAGTTGATGGGAATGTCCCAACTGTGTCTCATTATCCCAGCAGGGTAATTTCCATAGCCCTCAACGTTTCAATATTCAAACTCAGGAATATTCATTTGTGCAGTGGGAGTAGCTGTAAATTCTCATTTTGAAGGAAAAATCAGCATTTCATCAATCTTATGATTTAAAAAGGGAAACATTCCCTTTTTGCTTTCACAGTTGCAGACTTCACTGACCAACTGTACTTGCAATGAATGCTTTCCAGTCTCTTAGGTGATTTGGGGGCGCAGCTGAATCAGCGCAAATGTAGCACCTCCAAAGGGATAACCCCATTTCTGATGTCCTGGCCTTGGGACACAGGGACTTCCTCTCTGCACAGGCAGCCATGTTGGGGTTGGGGGGTTGCCGTGGCTGGGCGGGATGGTGAGGGGTAATCCTGCCTGCTGCAGGCTGGGAGGAAAGGGGTCAGACCCCAAGGTCTTGTCTATGGTGCCACAGAGGCAGGAGTCTAGCCCAAGGGCAAGGGCTAGACAGAGCAAACACACTCTGTTCTACATTTTATTGTTTTAAAATTTATTTTGAGATTGGGCCTCACTCTGTCACCCAGGCTGGAGGGCAGTGGTGCAATCACAGCTCACTGCAGCCTCCATCTCCTGGGCTCCAGTGATTCCCCTGCCTCAGCCTCCTGAGTGGCTAGGACTACAGGTGTGTGTCACCATGGCCGGCTAGTTTTTTCCTCTTTTTTTTTTTTTTTTTTGTAGAGATGAGGACTTGCTATTTTACCCAGGCTGGTCTTGAATTCCTGGCCTCAAGCCTCAATTGCTGGTCTTGAATACCTCTCCCTTCAGCCTCCCCAGTGCTGGGATTACAGACGTGAACCCCTGTGCCTGGTCCTGTCTGCGTTTGAGAAGCATGGACTGGGAGAAGCGGGCTGCAGCAGCTCCCTGGGAGAGCCAGGACGGAGGCTTGCACTGAAGGACTGGGAAGGGGATGAAGCCAAGTGCCTGATTCGGGGACAGTTACAAGATAGAATAACATTCAGGTGACCAGTGGGGCAGCAGAGACCAGAGGCCCCACTGGAGGAGATGAGGGTCCGGCTGAGGGTGGCGTTGGGGTGGGGAGGATCGAGATGTACCCAGGCACCCAGGTGGAGGCCTCATGAGCAGCAGGATGTCCTGGTCTGGCACTTGGGATAGTGGCCGAGGCCCCTCGATATGTCTAACTATGAGACAAAGATGATTCCCAGAAAGTTGCAATAAGGATAAATATACCACTTGACAAGCACTTGCTCTTACAACGCAGTACAACTGTTAGCTATTATTCCTTCTTTATCTAATTGTTAAACATATCTAAACTGTAGAAAAAGGAAGAAAAGAAAAACAGACCACCTTCAAAATCCTGAATGAGGCTGGAGAAATTATATTCATGAACAGGAAGCTAGTAAGGCCACCCTATGGATTAAATGACTTGGTTTCCATGCTCTGTAACTCCAAATTACAAAGCCTTTCTGCCAAAGTAACCAGAGCATCCACTTCAGCAAGCTTAGAGCCCGTGCTTTTCCAACGATGCAACCCAGCCGGATACAACATGGAGTTGATTCGACAAAGGAATAAAAAAGAAAATCCAACTCTAAGCTAAATGCAACCCTGACTGAAGATCTATAAAGACAGGTCCGACGTCACCACCTCCATCAGTTCAATAACGAGCATAAGGTAGGCCGACTGTTGCGACGTCAAGCTATCACCACCCTATGATTCTGACACTGCACTGCAGTTACAGAGGTTTAAAGAAAGCAAGTTTCACAGGTTGACTTGGATTCACTTTTCAATGCGTAGTGCAGTGTCTCCTACATAATAGGTACTCAACTACTTGTTGAACACCTTTTAAAAATGCAGTTTCCAAGGCTGGGTGTGGTGGTTCATGCCTGTAATCCTAGCACTTTGGGAGGCTGAGGCAGGTGGATCACTTGAGGTCAGGAGTTCGAGACCAGCCTGGCCAACATGGCCAAACTCTGTCTCTACTAAAAACACAAAAATTAGCCGGGTGTGGTGGCGGGTGCCTATAATCCCAGCTACTCGGGAGGCTGAGGCAGGAGAATAGCTTGAACCCGAAAAGCAGAGGTTGCAGTGAGCTGAGATCGCGCCACTTCACTCTAGCCTGGGCGAAACAGCGAAACTCCATCTCAGAAAAAAAACAAAAAACAAACAACAACAACAACAAAAAAGCAGTTTCCAAGCTTCACAGAAGTGTCTCACTTGGCGTATTTTTGAAGGCTCAAAAATATGTCTTATGTGTGCTATAGTCGGCAAATCACGGGTGAATACTATCTTGAACATCTCCCTGTGATACATATGCTGAAAAGAGACAAAAATATCAGCATTGTGGGTAGCTGGGTTGAAAAGAATAGTTCTGAAGTCACCCCATGGCAGACGCAATTGACTGCCTCTCCTGCACCCCCTCATGCCCCTCTCCCCGGTTGGCAGGGGAGGGCTTCTGTTTGAGTGCTGACCCATTCTATGCTCAGAGAAGTGAGTGAAGGTTGACTGATCAAAACCTACCACAAGGCCCGTTGCAGTGGCTCACGCCTGTAATCCCAGCACTTTGGGAGGCCGAGGCGGGCAGATCACTTGATGTCAGGAGTTCGAGACCAGCCTGGGCAACATGGGGAAATCCTGTCTCTACTAAAAATACAAAATTAGCCAGGTGTGGTAGCAGGTGCCTGTAATCCCAGCTACTCAGGAGGATGAGGCAGGAGAATCACTTGAACCCAGGGGGTGGAGGTTGCAATGAGCCAAGATTGTGCCATTTCACACCAGCTTGGGTGAAAAAGCAAAAACCTACCACGATAGTTCCTTGCCCCTTGCTAGTAGTGGGTTAGACACAGGCACAAGGCATAGCCTGGCTGCAGTGGTGTGAGTGCTGGTGTCCCCCCAGATTCATATGTTGGAACCTAATACCCAATGTGAGAGTTTTAAGAGGTGAAGCCTTTGAAAAGTGACTAAGACATGGAGGCACTGCCTCCATGAGAGGGATTCATGCCTTCCCTTATAAAAGAGGTGGAAAGGGCCGGGCACAGTGGCTCATGCCTGTAATCCCAGCACTTTGGGAGGCTAAGGTGGGTGGATCACCTGAGGTCAGGAGTTTGAGACCAGCCTGGCCAACATGGTGAAACCCCATCTCTACTAAAAATACAAAAATTAGCTGGGTGTGTTGGCAGGCACCTGTAATCCCAGCTACTCAGGAAGCTGAGGTAGGAGAATCGCTTGAACCTGGGAGGGGGAGGCTGCAGTGAGCCGAGATTGTGCCACTGCACTCCAGTCTGGGTGACAGAGTGAGGCTCCATCCCCAAAATAAATAAATAAATAAATAAATAAATAAATTTTTAAAAAGCCGTGGAAGGCAGCTGCCTGGCCCCTTCCGTCCTGTGAGGATGCACCAAAGGATGCACCATCTTTGAAGCAGAGATAGCCAGCCCTCAGCAGACGCTGAATCTGTTGGCACCGTGATCTTGGACTTCCCAATCTCCAGAACTGTAAGAAATAAACTTCTATTGTTTATAAGCCATCCAGTATATGGTATCTTGTTACAGCAACTGGAACAGATTAAGATACTGGCCAAGGAGAGTAAGGGCACATCTTCTAAAGGCTTGCCAAAAAGCTGTCCCTCCCCAACAGACACTTGAAGACAAACTGCCCTTCCTGTTGCACACATGGCTCCCTGAGGATGTGATGCCTGGAGCTATGGCAGCCATCTTGTAACACAAGGCCCACCTGGAGGAGGCAAAGCAGCCAGGTGACTGTTTGGCTGAATGAACCAACTTTGGAACTTCCTACCTTTGGACTCATTAACTGAGATGAGACACTTTTGTTGTTTAAGTTCACTTTTTGTTAGATATTCTGTTACCTGCAGCCAAAGACTATCAATACAAGTAACCTTAGAGTCTTCTTAAAACTTCATACTTTTTTCTGGGGTATTTAGAATACAAATTTAGACACCAATGTTTCTGGAGTTACTGTGTTACACAGTTACCTGATACAGTGTGTAACCATTTCTCATAACCTTTCATTTTTATTTGCCTTAAATTCAGATTACAAAACGAATAAGTTTTCTTTACCTGACGAACTATATTAACATATTAAATTTCTGTAGTCACTGTACTGTCAATAGATCAGGCTTTCGTATTTTATATATTGTACATTTAGTCGGCACAACTTTAAATGGAAATAAACTTTACCTGTAAAGGCTTGCAATTACCTCCAAGTGGAACTGGCAGGCTCCACTTGGAGCCTTCATCCTGCTTTCCTTCCCCCTTAATCATCTTAGGAAGCTGCCATCCTTTCCTAACACTTGGCAAAGAATTGCCGAACTCACAGAGCTGAAGGCAGCTGGGCTGCTGCAGGGATCCGCTTAGCACAGACCTCAAGTCTATGACAGGTGAGAAGAGGGCGGGGACAGCCCTGGGCTGTCAGTCAACACTCTGTTGAGCTACTATGGGTCAGGCCCAGGAGCCAGGAAAAGACATTCACCAGGACACCAGCAGACACCTGCAGGGGGTAGCAGGAGGAAAGACTCAGAACATCAGATGCCCTGCTGCTTCCCAGATGAGCACAGTGACGCCCCAAACGACCAGGCACTAGAGCTCAGGACCCTGCCAGCCGGCTTCGGACTTCTGCCACCGGCCCAGCAGGTTCAGCCGTCTCCAAGAAAGACAGCTCCACACACCCACAGTGCAGAAGGGAGGCACGATCTCCTCCCCAACCTGGATGTCTTTCCTGGTCGTGACACTGATCTTAGCCAAAGAGGAGCCCTTTCAAGAGGGTGGAGGTCAAAGTCTCCAGCGTATGCTAAGTCAGATGTGGCAGCGTGGCAGAGCTGGGAGAAAGGGGTTGTCAGGGGCCTTTGTTTTAAAATAAGGATTTTCTAATTGGCATCAGTTTCAGATCAGCCCCTCTCCATTCCCCCAGCAAACAAAGGGAAAAGCCACCACCACCACCACCACCCAGCCTGACACGTGGAGGGGGCCCACTGGGAACAAAATTCCGGAGTCAGCGCCGCTTAACAGCATGCAGTGTGCGCTCCACCCCCTCAGCTTCGCAAGGGCTCAGCTCCTCTCCGGGCTCAGTTTAGAAAGATCCCTGCCAGGGAAGAGTGGGCTGCCCGGGAAAGGTCTCCCAAGCACGGGGTCTCCGGTGGCGATGGAAGCTCCACTTCCCCACTGGAGACACGTCCTGTCTGGCCAAGCATTTGGGACTGGAGGACAATAATTATATATCTAGGGAAGAAATTTTCCAAACCTAGAATTTTTATTTAACAGATAGACTGTCGGCTGCTCCGACAACAATGAAGAACGAAAAGACTTCTGGAACCATTTTCAGAGTAAGGGAACCTATATCATTCGTTCACGGGTGCCTCTCGTGACGACATGAGAACTAGCTTGATGTCACCAGCGATTTTTTTTTTTTAATGCAAGTACTGAAGTTCTTGGGTCACTATTTGAATCCATTTTCCCTATTCACAGTGCGTCAGGTGCAACTGTGTAGCAGTTGGACCACACAGGCTGAGCCTCGGCTTCCCTTCCAGGCCATATTCCTGGAGAGGCTTCCCTTCCTAAGCCAAGGGCCTCTGGGGCTCTTGCTTCCTCCCTACTTCGCCTTTCCTTTCCCTGTGCAAAGTTGGCCACCGCCTCCTCTTCTTGAATCGCACCAGGCTTTTCCCAGAACCCCCCTTCACACACCTCCCCCTCTAGCCCAACTCTGCTCCCAGCAGCCGGTTTGGCTTCCAGGTCTTCCCTGATGGGGGATAGTGGAGTCCTCCCCGCTGCACAGCTCAGAAGCGCTGCTTCATCCCTTCTTTCTGGCAGAAGTGATAAGGGGTCAGAGAGCCCTCCCACCAGACAAGAGCTGGGCAAATAGACCTCTCCGCAGAGAGCAGCACAGAAATGTTTGCTAAAGCCCACTTGTGCAACGCTATTAAAATGCAGCAGTTTTGCCTGCGGAACCATTTAGAGCCAAACATGTGAAAAGCTTTCCTTACCCATATCAGACGCATTCCTTCGTATGAAACGCAACGGCATCCCATGAGCAGGAGGACCCTCAGAGTCCTCCAGGACCCGCGTTTCCCAAATAAAACCCGGTTACTGCGGAGACACCCACCTATTTGTTCAATGAGGTTTCTCCAGGAGTCGGCGGGAATGGGGTGGATCATCCGCAGGGCCTCGGTGAGCGTGGTGGGGCTGTCGGCCAGGGCCGGCCACTCCTCGGGCGTGGCCCCATTTCCCGGGGTGGAGGACGACTCACTGCCAGAGAGAGAGGAGGACAGGGGCTGGTTATTTTTAAGCAAGGATTCACCTCGGCTGGCTAGCGAGGGGCGTGCGCACAGGCGGCTGCTAGCCAGCCGGACCTTACCCGGGACCGTCCAGGGGCAGCGGCCGCAGCCACCGCCGCCCCTCCCGGCCGGGCGGGCCCCAAAAGCCCTTTTTGTCACCGCACCAGGGCGCGACCGGGTGATTCATTCCCACACCAGCCCGCCCAAACCTCCATGGTTTTGGAGCTCCCGGGCAGGCGGTGGAAACTTGGCGCACCGTGCCCACTCTCCGGCGCCGCTCCGACAGCCCGACGGGTCCCGCGGCCAGGAAGCCACTCGGCGCCCCTCGCCGTCACTCGGCCCCCGGCCCCTTTCGGACTCCGATCCTCCCGTCCCCAGGCCACACGGCGCGGAAAGGGGATGACGAGCCGGACGCGCACGACCAGGGCGCCCAGGACCAGGGCGCTGGAGGAGACTCCGGGCAGGGACCGGGGTCCCAGGGGCCCGGGCTGGGGCTCAACACCCACCCGATGGGGTGCGGGCCCGACGGGGCCCGGGGGTGGGAGTGGGGGCGGCGGGGGCCCGCGGCGGAGGAGTGGGGATAGGCCGCGCAGGGGGTGCCCGGGACCCCGGGCGCAAGCTGGGAAAGAGGCACGCGGGGGCGGCGCGCCGGGGCCGGGACGGGCGCCCGTCCTCACCTGCCGGGCAGGTGTCCCGCCGCCGAGTCGCGCGCGTCGCTTTCCGAGGTGGAACTGTCGTGGTCCACGGCGCAGGCGGCGCTGAAGGCAGCGGCCAGCAGCTCCATGGGGTCGGCGGCGGGGCGGGTGCGGGGGCCGGGTCGGGGGCCACGCCGGGGCCCTGGGCTGGGTCGGGGGCGACTAGCGGGCTGCGGAGCGGGGTCGCAGCGCGCGCGGCTCGACCGGAGCTGCAGCCGCCGCCGCCACCGCTGCCGAGCACTCCCGCGGGCGGGCGCGCGCCTGGAGGCTCCCGGGGTTGCCACGGCAACGAGGGAGGCGGGAGGGGCGCGCGCGGCGGGGGCGAGGCCGGGCGGCGGCGGGGCGGGGGCACCCGGGCTGGGCGCGACCCGGGCCCCGCGAGCGCCGACTGCGGGCTGGGGCCTGCCGCGGGCTCGCGCCTTCCTCCCCCGCGCCGCCGTGCCCCGACCCGGAGAGGGGCAGAGCTGCGGTGGCCTAGGAGCTGCGCCTTTGCCTGCCCGCCCACTCCTCACGGCGGGGGAAGCCTGGAAGGGGCGGGCGAGGCCACCCTGGGCTCCCCAGTGCCCGCAGACCTCCGCCTTGCCCACGCCGGGCACCCCTTGCGGTCTCCCGCAGGGTCGCAGCTCGGCGACCCGCTCTGAAGCTCCGACCCCGGCCTCGGGGAATGTGTCCCCGCTGGAGGGGGTCTCCGTCTTGTCTCTGCTCCAGGCGGAGACTGGGGTCTCAGGGGCTCCTTGCAAGCCCGCTCCTGAGCCTCGCGGTGGGGAGGGGGCCGGCGCGGAGGTCTTTCCCGGGCGAGTCTGGTCGCAGGAAGAGCCACGCTCAGCTACGCACGACCCTGGCGGGTCCGGGATGGGTTTGGGGGCACCAGAGGAGGAGAAACCAAGTGCCCGAAACCTCTCCTGGGTTGCCCTGCCCGGTGACATCGACTCCTTCAACTGACAGAGAAGCGCCTTCGCGTTAGCTGGGTCAGTCCGCTCGCGGATCAGAAAGAGCAGAAAGGACAGTTGGAAGAGCGAGGCCTGGAGGTGCCTGCGGGCCGAGCCAAGCCGCCCTCTGCTCAGGGATCATGCTGTCTGCTCAGGTGTGGCGAGGATATCTAGCAAGATGCCCCCCGCCTACCCTCGCGAAGGCCCCTGGCACGCTGCCCGGTGTCCTTTTCCGGAGGCCAGCCGGCTCACCTGGGTGGGCTCTTGAGTGACCGCGGCCTGCGCCTGCAGCCGGGCCTGTCCTTTTTACGGCCCTGAGGATACCCCAGGGGCAGGGGTGGAGTGCGGAGCATAGTCCCCCGCACGCTCCACCCACCCGGCATTTGTTTAAATTAGCAAATTCTTCGTTGGGGGGGATGCAAACATTCCTGGTGGCAGCGGTGCAGTTACTCGTTAATTGTTTGGCTTTAATGGATCCTTAACCAGTCTTGAATAAGGCAGGTGTGATCAAGGGAGGGTTGGGGAGGAAGCTGAGAAGCATTAAGCTTTTTGCCTGGAAGGGAGCTCTCCCCACGTGGTCTGACTTCCCCAGCTTTGACTCTAGAAAAGGGTGTTCAGGTAGACTCAAAGCCAGTTTCTAAAGCTGCCACTTAGCCCTGGTGCCAGAACGGGCAGGTCTGATCTCTTCATGCCCTTACAGCCTGAGAATATTCGAGACAACCATCTGGTCTTTTCCCAAGCCAAGCACCACCCTTCCTTGACTCACTCCCATGGACCCAGGTATCTCCAGGCAGCCACCTCCTGCCCTTGGTGTGTTGCTCTGCTCACTGGCCATCTCCATCTGGCCATCCCACATCTTAGGCCGTCCTGGCTGCTATAACAAAATACCATAGACTGGGTGTGATGTGGTTCGGCTGTGTCCCCACCCAAATCTCATCTTGAATTGTAGCTCCTATAATTCCCACGTGTTGTGGGAGGGACCCGGTGGGAGGCAATTGAATCATGGGGGTGGTTTCCCCCATATTGTTCTCCTGGTAGTGAATAAGTCTCACAAGATCTGACGGTTTTATAAAGGGGAAACCCCTTTTGCTTGGATCTCATTCTCTCTCTTGCCTGCTGCCATCTAAGACGTGCCTTTTGCCTTCTGCCATGATTGTGAGGCCATGTGGAATTGTGAGTCCATTAAATCTCTTTTTCTTTATAAATTACCCAGTCTCAGGTATGTCTTCATCAGCCGCGTAAGAGCAGAGTAATACAGGGTGTCATCAGAACCCAGTGTAAACAACAGACACATTTCTCATAGTTCCAGAGGCTGGAAGGCTGAGCTCAGAGTGACACCATGGTCTGTTGCTGGTAAGGCCTTCCTCTGTGTCACCAACTGCTGACTTCTCATGGTAGCCCCATATGACGCAAAGAGAGAGAGAGAGTACTCTGGGCTCTCTCTCTCTTTTTTTTTTTGAAATGGAGTCTCGCTCTGTTGCCCAGGCTGGAGTGCAATGGCGCGATCTCGGCTTACTGCAACTTCCGCCTCCTGGGTTCAAGCGATTCTCCTGCCTCAGGCTCCCAAGCAGCTGGGACTACAGGCACCCGCCACCACGCCTGGCTAATTTTTGTATTTTTAGTAGAGACGGGGTTTCACCATATCATAGAGACAGGGTTTCACCATATCGGCCAGGCTGGTCTTAATCTCCAGACCTTGTGATCCACCCGCCTTGGCCTCCCAAAGTGCTGGGATTACAGGTGTGAGCCAACATGCCTGGCCTCTCTGGGGTCTCTTTTATAGGGTACTAATCCCATTCATGAGGGATCCACCCTCATGGCCTTGCCACCTCTCAAAGGCCCCACCACCTAATACCCATCACCCTGGGAGTTAGGATTTCAACATGTGAATGTTGGGGGAGACACAGACATTCAGTCCATAATATTCCACCCCGGTCCCCCAAAAGTCGTGTGCTTCTTGCATGTAAAATACATTCATTCCATCTTAACAACCCAAAAGTTTTAACTTGTTCCAGCATCAACTCTAAAGTCTGAAGTCCAAAGTCTCATCTAAATATCATCTCAATCAGATGTGGGTGACACCCAAGGTGTGATTTATCCAGAAGCAAAAATTCCTTTCCAGCTGTGAACGTGTGAAACTAGAAAAATTCTATGTTTCCAAAATACAATGGTGAGACAGGCAGAGGATAAAAAATCTCATTCCAAAAGGGAGAAATAGAAAAAGAGAGAGAGGAAGGAAGGAAGAGAACAGGAAAGAGGTGACAGGTCCCAAGTAAGTTTAAAGCCTAGCAAGGCAAATTCCATGAGGAAGATTCTCCAAAGCTGGAGAATAATGCTCTCTGCCTTGATGCTCTGCCTGCAGTGCCCACTGGTGTGGCACTGTCACCCCCACAGCTGGGTGGGGCACTGTCTACTCTGTGCCTCTCCATTATTTGGTGGCTCATACCACGCTTCTCTGTCAGAGGTGTGAAGCTGTTGTGTTTTGTGGAAGGTAGAAATTGGATATTTAGTTGAGTGGATTTCTGGGCAAAGTGTCTAAGGAGTGAGTGGCTTGGTTCTTCCTGACAAACATAGTAAAATTTGAGAAGAGAAGAGTAATTTGAAGATGGAGCTGTTAAGCAAAAAGTAAGCAGAATTCAAGGATTTGAAAGAATCCTCAGCCTTTCCATATTACAAGCTATGAGAAAACATTCAGAAGAGAACACCAAGGGTGTGATGGACAGACCATTTGATAAGGAGATGAGTGTGGGTGTGAAATACAGACTTAACCGTCCCAACAAAAGCCAAGAATAGAGGTGAGATTCTACCAGCAGAAACAGTGCCAGCTGGGCCTGAGGAAACTGAGAAAGTGGGACAAAATGAAGGAAGGAAGATTGTTGGACTTCTTAGACCCTGCAGGACTGGACATAGAACCATTTGGCTGAAAACACATGTGATTCTTCCAGACAACGGGAGAATGACTCAAGAGGCTATTCAGAAATCATCTGGCTGCCACTCCTTCAACACTTTGCCCAGAAATCCACTCAGCTAAATATCCAATTTCTACCTTCCACAAAGCACAATTCAGCCCAGTTATTTGCCACTTTATGACAAGGACGGCCCTTTCTCCAGTGTCCAGTGACATGCTCCTCATTGCTTTCCAAGGCCTCATTAGAATGGTAACTGGTATGGTAAAATCCATACTTCTACCAACATTCTGTTCATGATGACTTAGTATTGGCTGAGAAGATACAAGTGTTTTCTACAGCTCCCGTCTATTCTTTATGAGTTCTCTCCAGAATCACCTTTCTTTTTTTTTTTTTTTTTTGAGACAGAATCTCACTCTATTGCCCAGACTGGAGTGCAGTGGCACGATTTTGGTTCACTGCAAGCTCCACCTCCTGGGTTCAAGTGATTCTCCTGTCTCAGCCTCCCAAGTAGCTGGGATTAAAGGTGCGCACCATCATGCCTGGCTAAACTTTTTGTATTTTTAGTAGAGACGGGGTTTCACCATGTTGGCCGGGCTGGTCTCGAACTCCTGACCTCGTGATCCACCCGACTCGGCCTCCCAAAGTGCTGGGATTACAGGCACGAGTCACCAGGCCTGGCCCAGAATCCCCTTTCAAATTCCATCCATGGCGATGTAGGCTTTTTTTCTAGCATGTGCCTCAAAACTCTTCTAGCCCCTACCCATTACCAAAGCCACTACCACATTTTTAGCAGCACCTTCACTTCTCAGTATCAATTTCTGTCTTAGTTCAGGCAAAGTGCTGTAGTCTGGGGGCCTATAAACAACAGAAATTTATTTCTCCCAGTCTGGAGGCTGGAAGTCTGAGATCACGGTGCCAGCCTGGGCTGGTTCTGTGAAGGGCTTACTTCCTGGCTGCAGACGGCTGACTCCTTGTATCCTCATGTGTTAGAAAAAGGGCTTGGGAGCTCTCTGAGATCTCTTTTAAAGGACACTAAGGGCCGAGTGCGGTGGCTCACACCTTTAATCCCAGCACTTTGAAAGGCTGAGGCGGGTGGATCACCTGAGGTCAGGAGTTTGAGACCAGCCTGGCCAACATGATGAAACCCTGTCTCTACTAAAAATACAAAAAAAAAAATTAGCTCAGCATGGTGGTAGGTGCCTGTAATCCCAGCTACTTGGGAGGCTGAGGCAGGAGAATCGCTTGAACCCAGGAGACGGAGGTTGCAGTAAGCTGAGGTCGTGCCATTGCACTCCAGCCTGGGGAACAAGAGTGAAACTCCATCTCAAAAATTAAATAAATAAATAAATAAATAAATAAATAAATGGCACTAAACCCATTCATGAGGACTCTGCCCTCTAGACCCAACTTCTCAAAGGCCCTACCTTCCAATATCATCACCTTGTGATGGAATTTTGCAGGAGAGATTAAACATTCAGTCCACAGCAGCCCCTAAACAACTAAAATTCAGCATAACTGACAGTGCACCCACCGTCTCCCCCAGCTCCCCTCCCCAGCGGCAAACCAGGAGCCAAGTAGAACTTGGGCGCTGGCCTCCGCGTCTGTACTTCCTGTCACCCAGTGTGCCAATGGCTCACCAAGCTCCCTGGATCCCACAAGCAGTCCCCTTCCCTGGTAACTGGACTACTGCAAGTCCCTCCTCTCCCCAAGCCACCCTTCTATCTGCCCCTCTCTGGCAATAAGGGTCTGATTTTGTCCCCCCCTTGCTCAAACATCTTGGTTGGAATCCCACCCCTCTGAGGGTGAAGCCCAGCCCCTTGTGCTGTGACAGGTCCCTCACCAGCTGTCCCATGCATTTGTGAGCTTGGTGGTGGGCACTGGCCTCCCCAGCTCTCTGACGCTTTGGCCTCTGCACAGTTCTCCAGGTTCTGGGCTTTTTCAAGTGCTGTTCCCTCCCCTAGGACTGTGCTCTCCTAATGACGCCCTTGCCCTTCCAGGTCTAGGCACATTGGGTGTCCCCACCAGGCCCCTTCTGCTGTCTAGCCTGCAGTTGCTGCCTGGCACTGTGATGTTCTGTCACGAAGGCATCCTTCCAGGCAGCCATGGGCTCCTTAGGATGGGCACCCTGCTGCCTCACTCATCTTTCATCAGGAGCCAGAGAAAAACCCTTTATGTGGCGGGGCACAGTGGCTCACACCTGTAATCCCAGCACTTTGGGAGGCCGAGGCAGGCGGATCACAAGGTCAGGAGATTGAGACCATCCTGGCCAATATGGTGAAACCCCGTCTCTAGTAAAAATACAAAAATTAGCTGGGCGTGGTGGCACGCACCTGTAGCCACAGCTACTTGGGGGGTTGAGGCAGGAGAATCACTCGAACCCAGGAGGCAGAGGTTGCAGTGAGCCGAGATTGCGCCACTGCACTCCAGCTTGGGTGACGGAGCGAGACTCCATCTCAAAAAAAAAAAAGAAAGAAAAAGAAAAACACTCTATGGGCAAACATAGGACTGCCTGGTTTGCGTGGCTTCACTGTCCCTGAATTTGATGTAACACTAAATGGAAGCTATTCCTTTTATGCTCTGCTGCACCAAAGAGGAAGATTCTTTTCTTTTTTTTTAAAGAAAATATTAAAGTGAAATTACGTATGTTAAGATCAGCATAAAGCCTTCCAGTAAAAAATAAGCTAAAAATATCTTTGTAATTATAAAATCAGTTTAGAAAGTCACTGAGTTCTAAGGCATGTAACCTTCAGCTAAATTCCACATGTTCCATTTTCCATTGCGTTTAGTGCTTATTAGGCAGGCCGTTATTAAAATCTCCTTTTAACTGACATTTTGTTCTGAATCATTCACAAAATAAAGTATTGATAAATATTTCAAATATTTATACCTGACTAGCACGTAGTAGGTGCTCTATAAATCTCTGAGAATGGGCCAGGTGCAGTCGCTCACACCAGTAATCCCAGCACTTGGGGAGGCCAAGGTAGATGGGTCACTTGAGCCCAGGAGTTCAAGACCAGCCTGGGCAACATGGCGAAACCTCGTCTCTAAAAAAGAAAAAATGACAAAATTAGCCAGGCATGGTAGCATGCGCCTGTAGTTCCAGCTACTCAGGAGGCTAAGGAGAGAGGATCACTTGAGCCCAGGAGGCGAAGGTTGAAGTACGCCAAGATCACACTACTGCACTCCAGCCTGGGCAACAGAGTGAGACTCTGTCTCAAAAAAAAAATAATAATAATAATTGGTGAATGAATTAATGTTATATTTTTTAAAATAAGTATTTAGTTATTTTAGATATTTTATCTAAAGATTATTTTTTCCTTTGGGTTATAAAAGTTAAATATTGGAAGCAAAGTGCATTCTTATTTACGTAGTAACTTCAGCCTTCAGGAGTTCTTGTTTATGTTTATAAAATTTTTCTTGATCCTGAGGGAGAATCTCTGGAATTGGAAGGAAGTGGATGGAAGCTGAGATTATCTGGTTCAATGCTTTTATTTTACCAAAGGAACAAGACCAAAGGGTTAAATTAGAAACTCAAGACCTGCCAGGCTTGGTGGCTCACGCCTGTTATCCCAGCATTTTGGGAGGCTGAGGCAGGCAGATCACTTGAGGTCAGGAGTTCAAGATCAGCCTGGCCAACATGGTGAAACCCTGTCTCTACTAAAAATACAATAATTAGCCAGGTGTGGTGGCACATGCCTGTAATTCCAGCTACTCGGGAGGCTGAGGCAGGAGAATCGCTTGAGCCCAGGAGGTGGAGGTTACAGTGAGCCGAGATCGCACCACCACACTCCAGCCTGGTTGACAGAGTGAGACTCCATTTCAAAAAAAAAAACAGAAACTGAAGACCACATAGCTAGCTAATGGCAGATCTGGAAATATATGATAGTGATTCAACACTATATTGTAGAAAATAAGGAACAGCACATTGCTAGTCACTTATTCTATTTTCAGGGTCACATGGTATGTCACCAGACTATCAAATGTTTAAAAACATTTGTATTGTTATATTTAGTAGGAAAATGCATTGAATTTTCTTTTTTTCTTTTTGGTAGTGAGAAGACATTTCTCAAATATATATAGGAAATGTGGTAGCTTTTAATTAACTGTATCTTTTAAATCCATAAACACAGTAGGTTATTTCTGTCACTCTCAGAACACATTTTCTACTTGCTTTGAAAATCAACAAATTTAATTCACAGAGGCAGAACCAGCAGTCGATCCACAGAAGGCTGCAGCCTCAAGAGTTAAATGGACCTCCAAATCTAGGGGGAAAGTGAGGAAAAGGGTAGGATAGATGCTCAGGAAGGGACCGCCTCTGTCGCTGCAGCAGCGAGATACCCAGAAACCCATACTCTGTGGATGAAGAGATTTTGCCACAAGGAGACTTTCCAAAAATAAATTGTTTTGTTGTGTGGCTGGAAGTATTTTACCGGTGAGGTGGAGGTGGAGATTTTTCCTTACTTTTCATCAAGAAGATAATTTGTAAATGTGGGATCGTATCACGTTATGGAAATAAGTTAAAAAACAAAATCAGTCTATCCCTGTGTGGTAAAGAATTAACTTTACCCAAAGAGAGGTCTGGCTTTTGCCTAGGCTCTTGGGAGGTGCTCTCTAAGCTGTTGGAATGTGGTGTCTGAAAAGAGGCTCTTTCCTTACCCAGGAGCCTTGGCCCACTCTGGATAGGGTGGGGTCTCTGGGTCATGTAGTATCAGTTTTGCCTCCAGAAGGGCTGGAGACTGAGGTCAGCTACCTGAGCAGCCAACCACATCTTTGTGACCAAGCCTCAATAAGAACTCTGGACACCAAGACACAGGTGGGCATCTCTGGTTGATGGTGCGCCATGCATGTTGTCACACATTACTGAGGGGAAGGTTAGCACTATCTGTGACTCCCAAGGGAGAAGACCACTGGAAGCTTCGTGAGTAGAACTTTTCTGGACTCTCCCCATGCATCTCTTCCCTTGGCTGATTTAACTCTGTATCCTTTCACCGTAATAAACTGTAATGGTGAGTATAACAGCTTTCAGTAAGTTCTGTGAGTTCTTCTAGCAATTTATTGAAACTGAGGGTGAATTTGGGCACCCCCAAACTCTGCCATTCATGTCAAAAGTGAGAGTGGTCTTGTAGACTGTCCTTTAACTTCGGTCTCTAATCTGATTTATTTTACTTATTTATTTATTTTTGAGATGGAGTTTCACTCTCATAGCCCAGGCTGGAGTGCAGTGGCTCAATCTCGGCTCCCTGCAACCTCTGCATCCCAGGTTCAAGTGATTCTCCTACCTCAGCCTCCAGAGTACCTGGGATTACAGGTGCGCACCACCATGCCTGGCTCTTTTGTATTTTTAGTAGAGACGGGGTTTCATCATGTTGGCCAGGCTGGTCTTGAACTCCTGACCTCAAGTGATCCATCTGCCTCGGTCTCTCAAAGTGCTGGGATTACAGGTGTGAGCCACTGCACCCAGCCTGTAATCTGATTTAGAACACAGTGACCACTTTCCTCTAACAGCCTTCCTTTCCTCTGGTCTCTTTGTCCCCCCCTCCATCTGTCCTAAATGCAGCTGCTCTGTTAGTTTTCCTCACACATGTCTTGACCCCACACATCTGTTATCTCCAGTGACTCTTCAGTACCTTGTGGGTAATTCATTGCTCAATGGAGTTAATGGACGATCCAGGCTGGGGCCGCCCAGATGAAAGCTGAGTCACTCCTGACAGCTCCCAGGCCTTGCCCTGTCTTCTGTTAGCACTGCCTGCACGGTTTCTCCTCCCAGTGAACCTGAGCTTTTTGGGGGCAGCTATGAAGAGGCCATTGATCTCTGCATCCTCAGCACCAGCACTTCTAGGAGGCATTGGGAAGGGGCTGGCTCGTGAGTTAATATAGGGAAGCCAGTGGGCTCTGTGGTGCCATGCCCTTGGTGTGAGTCTTTCTTCTCCTGCAGTAATTAAGTGGAGCATCAGCTTTTGCTTGGTATCCCATCTTGTGTGTCTTGGGTCAATGATGTTTCTTCAACCGATCTCTTTGGGAACTAGCAGGTAATAGCTTCTGAGATTGGTGCCTAAAGCTTGGGGGAGGTAGCTAGTTATGATCTGTCTTTGTGAGTCCAAAAAACCATCAAAACTGGATTCAGTGTTTTAGTGAAGTGAAGACTGTTTTGTTTTTGTTCTTTTGGGATGTGTTGCTCTGGTGGACAGTCATGCTTTTGGTTAACTAGGGAAAAGGCCAGAGGGATCAGGAGACACCTACAAACCCTTGTCTGGTTTAAGAAGAGATGGTAGCACTGGATGAGTTTCAATGGTCATGGGAAGAGATCCATCATCTCAGGGCTTAATTGCTGAAGACTGGAGATTGCTATGCTGAATTCATTTTCTGAATCAAAAATAGATGGCCAAGAATTTTGCTCTTTTTCCGGGCATAAGAGGCAGCCTGGAGGATATTGCTTGGCTAGTGAAACATTGGAATTTCCTAAGCATTTTGATGGTTCATGTGTCCTTAAAAGGCTTGGACAAATTGCAGCCATATCACCAATTATAAGATGCAGACTATCGCATAGCCTTCATGGAAACGAATTGCCTAAAACAGGCTGCCCCAGATAACTCGTGGATAAGATGCTGCGATGCTTGTGTGTTTATCTGAAACTATGGAAAACAAGGGACATCCTGAGATATGGGTTTCTCTGGACTATTCCTAACCAAGGATCCTAGGATACATAGGGTCTGGGGGTTTGGCTGTGGGCTTTTGACCAAGAGGAGCCTGGGCTTTTGACCAATAGAAGCATCCTGAAGCAAGGGGCACCTAAGGGGTAAATACTATAGGCCGGGTGTGGTGACTCACGCCTATAATCCCAGCACCTTGGGAGGCCAAGATGTAGGATCACTTGGAACGATCCTTGAGCCCAGGAGTTCGAGAGCAACCTGGGCAACATAGTGAGACCCTGTCTTAAGAAAAAAAAAAAAAAAGGAAATAAATACAGTAATTTCCTGGATATGCTGAGGGTGAAATTGGAAGTGAATGAGATCAGGAGTTGCCTAGGTGCACATAATTTAGATGTCAGGTTATGGCCACAGGGTTCTTATATTCTTAATTAGAACTCAAACTAGGCCGGGTGTGGTGGCTCATGCCTGTAATCCCAGCACTTGGGAGGCTGAGGCAGGTGGATCAGAGTTCAGGAGTTCGAGACCAGCCTGGCCAACATGGTGAAACTCCATCTCTACTAAAAATACAAAAATTAGCTGGGTATGGTGGTGGGCACCTGTAATCCCAGCTACTTGGGAGGCTGAGGCAGGAGAATCCCTTGAAACTGGGATGAAGAGGTTGCAGTGAGCCGAGATTGCGCCACTGGACTCCCACCTGGGCAACAGCAAGACTCAGTCTAAAAAAAAAAAAAAAAGATTCAACCTGTAAAGGAATGAACAGTCCCATTTCCTTGCACTCAGAGTTATTCATCTTAAATCACCTCATAAACTACATAGTTAAATCTAATGTAGTTCCATATTAGTGAGACCAATTTGTAAGCTATAATAAACGAAACAAATAGAAAGTGATATTATTATTATTAAGTAGTCTACATTTAGTGCTAAAATGCATTCACTATGGTAACAGAGAATGCATTGCCTTACCATTAACCAAATGGAGCAAAACTTTATGAAACAAGAAAGAAAAATATTCACTCATAAACAAAGTAGACTTGAAGAAGTAGCATGTATTTAATAATAAGAAATTGTTCCTTGAAAATTACAAATAACTGGATTTTAGAAAAGTATCTTCCATAATGAAAAGCTAGTATGTAATACGAAAACTTTACATTTCCTATTGAAACAGAAACAACTACCTCACCCTTAACATCCTGTAGAATGTTCTTTGTTGAGTTACCAGTACTAATTGTTCAAGAATTTGGTGTCTCGGCCGGGCACGGTGGCTCATGCCTGTAATCCCAGCACTTTGGGAGAAAGAGGGAGGTGGATCACCTGAGGTCAGGAGTTCAAGACCAGCCTGGGCAACACGGTGAAACCCCATTTCTATTAAAAAATACAAAATTAGCTGGGCGTGGTGCTGCACGCCTGTACTCCCAGTTACTCAGGAGGCTGAGGCAGGAGAATCGCTTGAACCTGGGAGGCGGAGGTTGCAGTGAGCCGAGATCATGTCACTGCACTCCAGCCTGAGCAACAGAGTGGGACTCCATCTTAAAAAAAAAAAAAAAAATTTGAGGTCTCACGAGAAGACCAGTGTTTTGGGTAGGGATGGGTCCGTCTAGGAGAGATGTTTGAGACACAGGTGTGACGTGCCACTAAAATCCTTGTTTCTGGGTCCTTGACTTTGTAATGTTGACAGAATTCGTTTCTTCCCAAGAATTCATAGTTTTTCACTATGATTAATATTTCTATTTCAGAGTGTCTCATAAGGAAACTGGTGATAGCACCGTACAAATTAGCACACAATAAGTGAATATCACCATAAAGAAAAACACTGTATTTCAAAAGCATATCAGAAACACAGCAATCAAAGAGTTTTGGAAATGAACAGCCAGTGGTCGCCAAGGCGTGGAATTCACCAAGGGGTGGAAGCTGTCATTTTCCCCTGGGGGCGGGAGTGTGAATGGATACAACCTTTCAGAGGGCAGTCTGACAACACATATCATAAATCTGCAAATGCTCCACACTCTTTGGCAAAGAGATTCTACTTCTAGGAATGTTTCCTAGTGAACTATTGAGAGTCTGTGCAAAAAAATGAGCAGCGAGGATTTTTTTAGTGTTATTTATAACAGGGAAATATTTAACGTCCAATAATAGATTGACTATTTAAATGATCACATATTTCTCAAATGGAATACTACAGCATTAAACATTATTTTAGAAGAACATTTAATAATCTGGAAAGACATCCATAGTATTTTAAATAAAAAAGCAGATTGCAAAACTGGATGGTAGTATGCTCTTACTTTGTTTATAAATAGACTTTTATATGTGGAATTTTAAGCGTGCATATATACTTTTTAAAGGACTAGAAGATTGATCACCAAAAATATTTCATAGTACTTGTTGCTGGTTGGTTGGATTCTAGGGGAATTTTCCTCCTTTCGTAACTGGCCAAGGGGTTCACCTTGCCGGCTGCCTAGACAGAGCCACTTCCTCAAGACAGGGGAATTGCAATAGAGAAAGAGTAATTCACGCAGAGCTGGGCTGGCTGTGCGGGAGACCAGAGTTTTATTACTACTCAAATCAGTCTCCTGGAGCATTCAGGGAGCAGAGTTTTTAAGGATAATTTGGTGGGTGGGGGAAAGCCAATGAGCCAAGGGTGCTGATTGGTTGGAGATGAAATCATAGGAAGTCTGAGCTGTCTTCTTGAGCTCAGTCATGTCCTGGGTGGGGGCCACAAGATCAGATGAGCCAGTTTATTGACCTGGGCACTGCCAGCTGATCCATCAAATGCAGGGTCTGCAAAATATCTCAAGCACTGATCTTAGGAGCAGTTTAGGGAGGGTCAGAATCTTGTAACTTCCAGCTGCACAACTCCTAAGCCATAATTTCTAATCTGTGGCTAATGTTAGTGCTGCAAAGGCAGTCTAGTCCCCAGGCAAGAAGGAGGTCTGCTTTGGGAAAGAGCTGTTACCGTCTTTGTTTAAGCTATAAACTATAAACTAAGTTTCTCCCAAAGTTAGTTCAGCCTACGCCCAGGAATGAACAAGGACAGCTTGGAGGTTAGAAGGAAGATGGAGTCAGTTAAGTTAGATCTTTCACTGTCTCAGTCATAATTTTGCAAAGGCGGTTTCACTTTTACTCATACGTGTTTAAAATTTTTTCTACCATAAATGTGTCACTTATGTAATAAGGGGGAGAAAGTTACTTTAAGAAACAACATCAATCCCTTAATGCGCATAAATGTAGAGCATGGGTTTAAAGCGTTCACGTAGCCATAGGGAGCCCGGTCCACTTGAAAATGATGGACTGCTTTGCAGTCTCCAGATTTATTTGGGGGAAAAACACCTCAATTCACTACATAAATCTACCTCTGCAAAAGCTCTTCAGTTTGCAAAGAATCACGAATTCAACTTTTACAGTAAATTACTTCTTGGCATCGTGAAAATTAAAGCACTTACCTGATATTCTAATCTTCCTGGTTATAAAAATAGTCCCTTTTCCAGAAATTCCCCTTTTCCTTCCATAAATCCACATATACAAGTCCTAACCAGAATGCTTCTTCCTTTTAAATGGAAGCCATAGTCCCATCAGGTGAGTCACCAAAGAAACCACCACCTCCACTCAAAGGCAGGTTTTCCTAACACCACAAGCCCTTCCCTGCCCTCCTGCATGACTGCATCCCACCTTTACTGGCTCAATGCCACCTCCTCCAGGAAGTCCCCCATCCCATCCAGTGGCTGGCTGTGTTTGTTCACTCTTAAGTCTCCTGGAGCACTTCACCTGGGCTATCAGAAACCTTGATCACTTTATTGGGAAGTTAACTCTCTGTCCTATTGGACTGGGTAAGGAGACAGGATCTGGCCTGAGTGAGCCTGCCCCACTTGTCGCTGTGAGGGGCAGAGCACCTAGTACACCTTTGAGGCTTTCTACGTACTTGCTGAATCAGCAGATCTGGGGGAAGCTTGAAAGCACGTGGACATTCTTTAGGGATTGTCGGGTTCCTCTCGGTAAATTGACTGATTTACAGAGACAGGGACATCTTCCAGACCCTTTTCCTTTCACTGATTAACGTAAATCTCTCTTTCCTACTCCCTTAAAAGATGAGCGTACCACTGGGCACAGTGGCTCACGCCTGTAAATGGGAATGCTCTGAGAGCTGTCCGACTCACGCCTGTAATCCCAACACTTTGGGAGGCCGAGGTGGGTGGATCACGAGGCCAGGAGTTCGAGACCAGCCTGGCCAACATGGTGAAACCCCGTCTCTACTGAAAATACAAAAATTAGCGCGTGGAGGCACACGCCTGTCATCCCAGCTACTTGGGAGGCTGAGGCAGGAGAATCGCTTGAACCCGGGAGGTGGAGGTTGCAGTGAGCCAAGATCATGCCACTGTACTCCAGCCTGGGCGACAGGGTGAGACTCCGTCTCAAAAAAAAAAAAAAAAAAAAAAACAAAAGAAAAAAAGAAAATGATGAGTGTACCTTGAGCTCAAGTAGTACCATTATTTTCCAGGGGGGGAATCAGTTTACCAGCAGAGAAGTGAAATTTTTTTTTTTTTTTTTTTCACTTACTGTTCATCCCTCCCCCGAACTGACCAGTTGCAGCTGCTTTTTCTAATTTTAAAGCCATGTCTCATTTTTTCCATGCAGTGAAGATTGCATGTTAAATTACTGCTGTTTCTAAAATGTTGCTCAGCCCTTGGAGTAGCTTTTATTTGTCACGGAGTCAGTGGGCTGTCTAGGCCTGCTTCTCTGTTTAGCTTTGGCTAAAAAGTAGATGGCCCTTAATAGGTCTCTCCTTCCTTCCTTTTTTTGTGGGGGTCTCAGAGGAAAGTCTTGCCAGAAATACAAGTTTCTATTTGAAATTAGCATTTGTTCTTTAAAAAAAAAAGAGTCTCTAACCTGTCACCAGCTGAGTTTTCTGTTAAGAAGTGATAGATTCTTACCAGGAGAAAAAGAGAGCCGTCTCCACAGGCGTGAGTCAGAGCAATGACAGAAGAGAACAAGAGAAAATTTCTTCTCGTTGAAAACTCCTGAGAATATATCCTGTCCCTTCCTTAAACCCAGAGCCTCAGTTTCCGTACTGCCTGTGCTGTCTCCACCGACTGTATAGTTGCCTTAAAGGTGGAATGCTCTACATTTTTTTTTTTTTTTGAGACGGAGTCTCACTCTGTCGCCCAGGCTGGAGTGCAATGGTGCGATCTTGGCTCACTGCAAGCTCCGCCTCCCGGGCTCACGCCATTCTCCTGCCTCAGCCTCCCGAGTAGCTGGGACTACAGGCGCCCGCCAGTACACCCGACTAATTTTTTGTATTTTTAGTAGAGACGGGGTTTCACTGTGTTAGCCAGGATGGTCTCAATCTCCTGACCTCGTGACCCACCCGCCTCAGACTCCCAAAGTGCTGGGATTACAGGCGTGAGCCACTGTGCCCGGTCCGGAATGCTCTACATTTTCAAGGTTGAAATCTCTTGTGATTACCAAACTAAAACTCAGAGGAAACAAACACTGAAATACATTCCTGATTGGAGAACAAAACTATCCAACCTCATAGAGAAGGAAATTTGACACTAAGTAATAGAACTACAAGTGCAGGCCGGGTGCGGTGGCTCACGCCTGTAATCCCAGCACTTTGGGAGGCCGAGGCCGGCAGATCACCTGAGGTCAGGAGTTTGAGACCAGCCTGGCCAACATGGTGAAAGCCCGTCTCTACTAAAAGTACAAAAATTAGCCAGGCATGGTGGTCACACACCTGTAATCTCAGCTACTTGGGAGGCTGAGGCAGGAGAATTGCTTGAACCCAGGAGGCAGAGGTTGCAGTGAACTGAGATCGCACCACTGCACTCCAGCCTGCGTGACAGAACAAAACTCCGTCTGGGAAAAAATTAAAAAAAAAGAAAAGAAGAGAAAAAGAACTACAAGTGCATTTACCCTTCCACCCAGTGAGGCCACATCTAATAATTGCCCTGCAGACACACACTCTGAAATAAGAAAAGATATGCACAAGGTTATTCATTGTGGCATTATTTTTGAAAGTAACATATTGGAATCAACCTGAGTACCTATCCTAAGGAGATTGGTTGAATGAACCATGGTATAGTCACCAGAGGAGTGCTATGGCGTTGTAGACATAAGAATGAAGAAGGTGTCCTGGGACTGAAATTAAGTGATTTCCCACCTTCAGTGAGAGAAGCCAGGGATGGAGTTATCTGTGCTGTGTGCTACTTTTGTGAACTAATGATAGAAAGGGAAGCGAAACAATTATACACACACTTCTTTTTTTTTCCAAAAAGAAATAAGGAAAGAAAAAAAGAGAAATTAATAGAAATGGTTACTTCCAGAGTTGGGCTAGGGGATAAGACTTTTCTGAATATATATATATATCTTTTTGGAGATGGAGTCCTGCTCTGTTGCCCAGGCTGGAGTGCAGTGGCATAATCTCGGCTCACTGCAACCACCACCTCTCCGGTTCAAGTGATTCTCCTGCTTCAGCCTCCCCAGTAGCTGGGATTACAGGCGCCTGCCACCACACCCGCCTAATTTTTGTATTTTCAGTAGGGACAGGGTTTCACCATTTTGGCCAGGCTGGTCCCGAACTCCTGACCTCAGGTGATCTGTCCATCTTGGCCTCTTAAAGTGCTGGGATTACAGGCATGAGCCACCACGCCTGGCCTATAGTTTTGACTTATAAACCATGCATATGTTTTATATGCTCAAATAATAAAAGAAATCTAAAAGTATGAAATAAATTCTAGAATTGAAAATAAACCAAAACAAATGAACCTAAGTGATTATAACGTTGATAACATAACCCCACAGGAAAAAAAATTTAGTTCAAGTAATTTTTCAACATAGTACTTTATTTTTATACCCTGACTGAGGTCTATTCTAGGACTAAAAAAAAAAAGAGATAAATTTTACACTTTGTTTAGTTGGTGTTGTGGGTTGTGTTCCCTAAAAATATATACTCAAGTCCTAACCCCTGGTACCCATGCTTGTGACTTGATTTGGAAATAGGATCCTTATTGAAGTGGATTGGAGTGAGCTGTAAACCAATAGCTGGTGTCTTTATAAGAGGAGGGAAACACAGACACAGACACAGACACAGAGAAAGGAGAATGCTATGTGAAGACATTGGAAGAGCTTGGGGTGAGGCATCTGCCAGCCAAGGAGTGCCAAGGGTGCCAGCCGCCACCAGAAGCCAGAGAGAGGCGGGGAGCAGCTTCTCCCCACAGCTCTGAGAGGGAGTGTGGTCCTGACGATGTCTTGCTTTGGCACTTCTGGTCTCCAGAACTGCAAGAGGGCAAATTTTTGTTGTTTAAAAGCCACCCAGTTTGTGGTGCTTTGTTCCAGCGGCCCTAGCAACCAAGACAATAGATTTACTGTTGATTATGGCACAGGTGGAGTCATTCTGAAATTGTTCTGTGTGCATTTGTAGAATAGAGCAATGTCTCACAACATACTGATGTTGAGGACCTGGTTCTCACTGTTAGAAAAGCAACATGTACGAAAAAAATACTTGCATACCCATGTTTATAGCAGCACAATTCGCAATTGCAAAAAACTCAAATGCCCATCAATCAACTAGCGGATAAACTGTGATATCCATATATATATATTCTATATATATCTATATGCAATATAGATATATGAAATATATATCTGATATATATATATGCACACAATGGAATAGTACTCAGCCATAAAAAGGAATGAATGAATGGCATTCGCAGCTACCTAGATAAGATTGGAGACAGTATTCTAAGTGAAGTAACTCAGGAATGGAAAACCAAACATTGTATGTTCTCACTCATAAATGGGAGCTAAGCTATGAGGATACAAAGACGTAAGAATGACACAGTGGACTTTGGGGACTTGGGGGGAAGGTTGGGAAGGGGGTGAGGGATAAAAGATTACAAATTGGGTGCAGTGTATACTGCTCGGGTGATAGATGTACCAAAATCTCACAAATCACCACTAAAGAACTTACTCATATAACAAAACACCACCTGTTTCCCGATAACCTATGGAAATAAAAAATTTTCAAAAAAAGAAAAGTGAGATATAGAATCAGGGAGTAACCATCACTGTATTGGATTGGAATTAGGGTATTCATGTGAACTCACACGCACACATACATGGGCACAATTTCCTAGCTCTGACTGCTGAATAGTCCTAGAAGCAGTGACCTACCAGTAGTAACGAGCACATGTAACGCCAGATCTTGGTTTCTAAACACGATTCTCCACTAAATGGAGCTAGGGCTCCTTGGAAAAATGGCTGATTCCATGTCTGAGATACAGAAAGCGTATGAAAGCATGCTGTGTCTGAAAGCAAGGAAGTGAAGGAAGTATTCAAAGACAGCTGGGAAGATATCAAGGGACAGTATAGCCAGCTGGGAGGGGCTCCTATGTGACAGTTTGAGCCTCAGAAGGAATATGACAATCATGGATTAAAACACATTGAATTAAAAATACAATGACCATGAGTCCATAGTCATACTCGAAAACAAAAGAAAACAAACCAAAAAACAAAGGAAGGGCCTTCTTCACAGAAGAAAATCAACTAATGTAAGTATGAGGAGTGCTGGAACATTCCCATTTTGCAAAAATATAATAGTTGGTTCAGGAAAGATTGATAATGGATGTTAAAAGCCATTGGTTGAAAGGCTAATAGGAAAGAGTATATTGAAGTGATCTCAAACCATCACTCTACAGATAACTTATTAGTAGCAAAAGGAAAAATTGTACCTTTACTTTGGAGCAATCTGGCAACTTCCAAATTAACCAAATGATCAAATGTAGCATCAAAAATAATGGGCCAAGCTGACATGAATGCCTTTAGATGGGCTGCAGCTTGAAGTACGCATCACCCGGATGCAGTCTCGCTGAAAATGTTTAACCTGAATCCGATCAAGTGCATAGACCCAACTCCCAGTTTAAAGGAGACACAGGGAGTGATGTGGTCTGGCTCTGTGCCTCACCCAAATCTCATCTCTAATTGTATTCCCCACACGTTGAGGGAGGGACCTGCAAACTCTACCTGTTGAGGGAGGGACCTGCAAACTCTACCTGTTGAGGGAGGGAAGTGATCAGATTATGGGGGCGATTTCCCCCATGCTGTTCTTATGATAATGAGTGAATTTTCACGAGATCTGGTGATTTTATAAATGGTAGTTTTTCCTGAACTCTCACACACTCTCCCTCACCTGCTGCCATGTAAGATGTGTCTGCTTCGCCTTCTGCCATAATTGTAAGTTTCCTGAGGCCTCCTCAGCCACATAGAACTGTGGGTCAACTAAGTCTCTTTCTTTTATAAATTACGCAGTCTCGAGTAGTGTCTTTATAGCAGTGTGAGAACAGACTAATACAGGGAATAAAGGAACAAGTTAATACACCAAGAAGCAGACAAATTCACAATGGGGCCATTCTACAAGGTAAGAGGCCTGTATTTTTAAAGAGTCAGTCACAGAAAAAGAAAGATAAAGAGACCTTTTTTGATTACAGGAATCTAAAGATAGCAAACCAACAAATACAGTGATTGAAACTTGACTAGATCTTTTAAAAAAACGTATTGACACATACTTATAGGGTACATGTGATATTTTGTTACCTATGTAGAATGTGTAATTACAGCCAGGGCATTTAGAGTTTCATTCAATCTTTTTAATATGGCCCAAATGGCATGATTAAATTTTGATTCACAAATACCAGCTGTGAAAGACATTTTGAGGACAATTGGGGGCCATGGGGTCATTTGAATATAGCCTGGAGATATGTGTGTGTGTGTGTGTGTGTGTGTGTGTGTGTGTGTATATATAATTATTATTAGTTTTTTGAGACAGGGTCTCACTCTGTCATCCAGGCTGGAGTGCAGCGCGAAATGTTGGCTCACTGCAACCCCCGCCTTCTGGGTTAAAGTGATTCTCCTGCCTCAGACAATCCCAGAGTAGCTGAGATTACAGGCGCCCGCCACCGTGCTTGACAAGTCTGGATATTAAATATAGAATGATTGTTAATTTTCTTAAGTGTGATAATGGCACTGTGGTTATATAGAAGGATGTCTTTATTCTTAAAAGCTGTATGCTGGGTATTTAGGGGTGAAGAATAATGATGTCTGCAATTTAGTTTCACACAGTTTAGGGGAAATAAAGGAGGGAGAAAGAGAAAAGAGAGAGAATGCCAACATGCGAGGAGTTAATAGATTTTCGACTCTAGATTGAGGCCATATGGGAGCTTATTGTGCTATTCTTTTGATTTTTCTGCATGTTTAAAATTTTTTCTTTTTAACAAGTTGGAGGTAAGGGAAAACAAGTATTTAGAGAAGCAGTACTTTGATTGAAAGAAATGGATTAACAATCAAGTTTGGCCAGGCACAGTGGCTCACGCCTGTAATCCCAGCACTTTGAGAGGCCGGGGCAGGCAGGTCACTTGAGGTCAGGAGTTTGAGACTAGCCTGGCCAACATGGTGAAACCCTGTCTCTACTAAAAATACAAAAATTAGCCAGGCGTGGTGGCGGGCACCCGTAATCCCAGCTACTCAGGAGGCTGAGGCAGGAGAATTGCTTGAATCCAGGAGGCAGAGGTTGCAGTGAGCCAAGATCACGCCATTGCACTCCAGCCTGGGCAACAGAGCAAGACTGCGTCTCAAAAAAAACCCAAAAAACAAACAAACAAAAAAAACCCAATCAAATTTAAATGTAGTCAGATGTTCGGCATGAAATGTTGAGGTTGGGATGTTGCAGAGGCCAAGGGAAGGAACAGACCTTTGCTGATCACTGCCCAGCCTGGGAGCTCTGCGGAGCCAGGACCTGCCTGAATGTGAGCCCCACGAAGGCGGAGCTCTTGGTCCCTTTTCTTCACTGCTAAATCCCCAGTACCTAAAACAAAGCCTGGATCATAGTGGGCACTCTGTAAACATTTGTCATCTGACTCAATGAACTGCAAATAGCTCAGTGATAGTAATAAACATCTTTGTCTGATTTCTGAGTATCTTCTCAGGATAGACTCTGGGTCAAAGATTAGGAATATTTTTACTGCTTTTCACATATATTATGGAATTACAAAAGATTATACTGGTTTATACTCAGCCAGTGTGTTTCTCTGCACTCTTTTTTTTTTTTGAAATGGAGTTTCGCTCTTGTTGCCCAAGCTGGAGTGCAATGGCGTGATCTCGGCTCACTGCAACCTCCGCCTCCCGGGTTCAAGGGATTCTCCTGCCTCAGCCTCCCTAGTAGCTGGGATTACAGGCATGCACCACCATGCCCGGCTAATTTTGTATTTTTTAAGTAGAGACGGGGTTTCTCCATGTTGGTCAGGCTGGTCTTGAACTCCTGACCTCAGGTGATCTGCCTGCCTCAGACTCCCAAAGTGCTGGGATTCCAGGTGTGAGCCACTGCGCCTGGCTCTCTGCACTCTCTCTAGTACTTAGTGTTATAAATTTTTGGTTTTTTTTTTTAGAAGAAGTCTCACTCTTGTTGCCCAGGCTGGAGTGCAATGGTGCCATCTTGACTCACCACAACCTCCACCTCCTGGGTTCAAGTGATTCTCCTGTCTCTGCCTCCTGAGTAGCTGGGATTACAGGTGCCCACCACCATGCCCGGCTAATTTTTGTATTTTTAGCAGAGACAGGGTTTCACCATGTTGGCCAGGCTGGTCTCGAACTGCTGACCTCAGGCGATACACCAGCCTCGGCCTCCCAAAGTGCTGGGATTACAGGCATGAGCCACTGCACCCAGCCAGAAATATTTTTTAAAGTACCAGTTTGATGGATGAAAAATGTTGTCGTTTTAGTTTACATTTCTTTCTTTACTAGTGAAGTTTATTTTTTTGGTTAATTGTGTTTTTATATTCTTTCTTTATGAATGATCTCTTCATGAGTTTTGCTGATTCTAATTTCAGGAATGCTTGTGAATACAGCATGCGTGTTATTGGTATGAGGATATGTATATGTTTTAACACGGGCCGGTTTGTGGAAAAGGAACTTATTTCTAAAGGATTTGTAGATCAAATATCAGTGATAGGCTGATAGGTGCTGAGTGTGGCAGTGGGACCCCCCACCCCCAAATCCCGACCCCCCTTTGCCCCTGGACTGTGTGATGGGTGTTTTGACTCTCCATCACTCTCACTGACCCAGGATACCAGGATCTGGGGCAGAGAGGAGCCTCCCAGGGCCTTTGGTCCAGCCCCTGCCTTCAGGCAGGCAAGACAGCAGTGTTCTGATTTTCCAGAAAAGGCTACCAAAGGGCAAAGCCTCCTCTTGGGCCTTGGGCATGCCCCATTCCAGGCGCACATGGACTGGGTGGGAGCAAGAAGGCTCCTCAGTCCTGAACAGTTGCTGTGACTTCAGGTCACTTCCAGGAGGTCCCCTCATCACTGCCTGTCCCTCAAACCCTGCCTGAGAGTTTGATCTGAAACCCTCCAAGCCAGACTTGCCTTGTCTGTGTCTTTTTCGCTAACATATGGTTGACTTCACCACATGCTTCAGAAAAAAAACATGGAAGGGGAACAGCTGATGAATGTACATTAACTGCCAACCGCTCAGTAATTTATTTATTCAGTGCGTGGCTATTAAGCATCCAGTATCCCCAAGCCCTGACAGATGATCAGGCCTCAGACCCAGCGGCGTCCGGCATGCGGCTGGCTGTTCCTGACTTGAAGCAATCAGTGCGCCGTCTTAGAGGCCGGCACCTTCAGCTTTTTGCTAGGAAAGGTGTGAAGACAACCAGTGCCACTGCCCCATTTTGTGAGTGTGGCACTCACCGGAACAACAGCTCCCAGATGGGCAGACACCAGGACCATTCTGCCTTTAGCCTCTCTGGTGGCCATGCGCTACCTCTATATCTAGGGCTTTTCAGATATGCATCATCCCTGGCACCTCCTGAGGTCCCCTTTCCATATCACTCCTCCCTCTGTAAAGCGAGCCACCTGTCATTTGATGTTCTGCCTTGAACTCGGATCCAGCCATCCCATTGATGCTGCGCACCCACAGATTCTTAGCTGTCTCCCCAGTCCAAGGCACGACAACCTTCTCTCTGCAGACACGTGAATTTGCAACCTGGGAAGACCTGAGTCTTGGCAGAGTAATTAAACTTGGCCAAAATGGAGCATGCTATTATTCTACACTGTGGAGTCAAGGTCCTAATTTGGAGGTTTTACAATTGCGTGACTGGCAGTGTCAGGCTTTAGGGGCCGCCAGCGCCAATTGCCCATGTCAGAGACAGAAAGGGAATCAGAGACGTTTCACACTTCCTTTTAGGGCTTGGCTGCACCTAGGAACCGCCAGGATTCCTCAGTGCACATCGCTTGCTCTTTTTTGTCTCTGCAGTCTGAAACCCCTCCCCATTCCCCCTGTGCAAAAGAAATCCCAACATGTTGTTTAGGAGCAAAACCAGTAATTTCTCCCATGGGTTTTTGTACTGCATGCAGAATGACATGCTCAATGGTACTGCTATAGTCAATGTAACAGGGAATTTTGAGTGGCAGGTTTATTATTTTTTTATAGCATTTCTTAACATAAGCCAGGGGCATGCTATCAAAATACAGCTCAGTGGAGACATTTCTGCCACAGTTGAAGGGCAAAGGGAAAGTACAAAATGATAAAGTCCAAGCACACAGCCCTAGGAAGGCGTGGTGTGGTCCAGGGATAAAACGCAGATCATCAAAAGGATAAATGGGCTGTAAAGCCTTCAAGCCGCCTTAGCAGGGCTCTGTTGGAGACGGGGTGAGGGTCACGCCTCAGGCAGAGACCTGGTATGTACTCGCCCTGCATGGTGACTCGGGCGGATCTTCAGATATAAAGCCTGAGTAATATCAGTGGGAACTGGGAATATGGATATAAATTCCAAGGACAGTACTTAAGAATCATTTTGATGCAAGAATTGTAGAGGAAATTCAGACTCCAACAGATATCTATTTACAGAGCACCTACGTGGCAAGAACCATTTTAAATGCGTTCTTTCATTGATTTCTCCTGGCAACCTTGTAGAGTTAGGATAATAGGAAGTTGAGGAACTTTCTGGCTCATTGCCATTCACTTCATTTTCTTGAACACTGTTTTCTCTACCAGCAGATGTGAGTTCCAGGATTTCTGGAAGATGATCTATAAGAGCAGCAAGTGCCTTTTAATAGAGATATTGATTATCCTAACAGTGATTACTACATTTTTCTCATCTTAGATCTGTTTAACTCCACATATCAATTTCTACATGGAAGTGTTATTATTTACTAAACAATATTTTGGGGGTATCTATTTTCTGACTGTCTCGAACCTTCTACCTTTGAAAAGTGATCAGTGAGCCGGGCGCAGTGGCTCACGCCTGTAATGCCAGCACTTTGGAAGGCCCAGGCAGGCGGATCACCTGAGGTCAGGAGTTCGAGACCAGCCTGGCCAATATGGTGAAACCCCATCTCTACTAAAAAATACAAAAATTAGCTGGGTGTGGTTGCAGTCGCCTGTAATCCCAGCTACTCCAGAGGCTGAGGCAGGAGAATCACTTGAACCCGGAGGCAGAGGTTGCAGTGAGCCGAGATCGCACAACTGCACTCCAACAAGAGTGCAGACAAGAGTGAGACAGCCCTCAAAAAAAAAAAAAAACAAAAAAAAAAAACATAGCAAAAAAGCAAAGTGATTGGGGCTGGGCGCAGTGGCTCACGCCTGTAATCCCAGCACTTTGGGAGGCCAAGGTGGGCAGATCACGAGGTCAGATGTTCGAGACCAGCCTGACCAAAATGGTGAAACCCTGTCTCTACTAAAAATACAAAAATTAGCCAGGTGTGGTGGCGCGTGCCTGTAATCCTAGCTAGTGGGGAGACTGAAGCAGGAGAATCGCTGAAACCCGGGAGGTAGAAGTTGCAAGGAACTGAGATCACACAACTGCACTTCAGCCTGGGTTACAGAGCAAGACTCTGTGTCAAAAAAAAAAAAAAAAAGAAAAAAGGGAAAGAGAGAAAGAAAGAAAGAAAGACAGACAGAGAAAAGTGACCAGTGTGTCTGCCTGTTGATATTGTTCAGTTTTAATAAATGAGACAGCTACTCCTACACAACCAACATGCTCAAAAAATCAAAAAAAAAAAAAAGCCAGAAGGTAATTGACTTACATTCTTTTTTTTTTTTTAAAGAAAAAGTTTAAGATACATTGTTGATGACACTGATATACATTCCTTTATGAAAATTAGGAAATGGGATCAAAATCCTCTGTATCCTGGCTGCCAGCCTAGGGGGAGATCTGCCCAGGGCTGGGGTCTTCTCCCAGAAAAACAGTTCTGGTGCTCCAGGATGTATGCGGTTTCTTCTATGGAGCATAACTGAGGTGACTGGGGCCCGGGAGTGTTTTCCAGGAGGAACGCAGAGGGGCCACAAAACTAAGGTCCAGGAATAGGCCCCTGGAACACCAGCTTTGGCACACTGGAGCTTCCTGGGAAGCTGCCAGGGGAAGCGGTGGCTAAATGTCTCCTTGAGCCACCAGATAAGACATTTTCTGATAGAAACCGGCACTCAGGACAGTGGAGGTGATTGATAAATATTTGTTAAATGAATGAACTCATAAATGAATGATACCTCAAGTTTGCAGGGGTGAAGCATTTGCCAAAAATAACAATGTTTGTTTTAGAGCCACTAACTATAAAAATATCCTTTCTTCCTATTGATATGAGGATAACAGAACCGAATGTCTACCGAGGGAGCTGTGTTGAGAGTCAGGGCTGCAGTGTCAGGCGGCTTAGGGTGTGCACTGTCCAACTACGGGGTTATCTTTTACATAGATGACCCTGTGAATGGAGCCCTCTCGAGCTGGGCCCTGGAATCACACCCTCGACTTAAAGGAGGGTGCTTTATTCTGTTCTCTCTGACAGGGGAGGTGGGTATCCAGGCTTTCATTCATTCATTAACTGTCTTAGGCCTGGGGATATGACAGTGAATAAGATACCAGTCCAGCCCTGGAGTTATTGTCTAATAGAAAAGATGGATAAGTTCCCAGAAAATGACATTTTAATCTAGGTGATGAGATATTGTAGGATGCTGTGGGAGCTTAAGAGAGGAGTTCCAGCCGGGCGCAGTGGCTCACACCTGTAATCCCAGCATTTTGGGAGGCTGAGGCAGGCGGATCATGAAATCAGGAGATCGAGACCATCCTGGCTAACACGGTGAAACCCCATCTCTACTAAAAATACAAAAAATTAGCCAGGTGTGGTGGCAGGTTCCTGTAGTCCCAGCTACTCGGGAGGCTGAGGCAGGACAATGGAGTGAACCTGGGAGGCGGAGCTTGCAGTGAGCCGAGATCACGCCACTGCACTCCAGCCTGGGTGATAGAGCGAGACTCCGTCTCAAAAGAAAAAAAAAAAAAAAGAGAGGAGTTCCTAATGCCATCTGAGGCAGGAAGCATGAAGGAAGAGTGGCAGGTTGAGGAAGGCTTTGCAGAAGAAGCTAAATGAGAACTGAAGGATGAATAGAAACTATCCAGGCACCAGTGTGGGTGGGGGAACAGCAGGTGCAAAGGGCCTGTGGTGAGGACACTTTCCAACCATCGAGACATAGTAACAGGTCACGCACGTTGGGTGCCGATCACTGTTCTCAGCACTTTACGGATAACAGCTTACTTTTTCTTCGTAATACACCTATTCATATTCTAACTCTCCCCAACTTAAGATGAGGACACTGAGGCAGAGAAAGCCGAAATAACCTGCCTAAGGTCAAGTCTGGGAGTCTCCCTCCAGAGCTTGCAGTCTTTTTTCCTTCAAGATATTAATTGTTTTTTACATTTTAAAAGAATACTAAAAATTGCAAGTACAGTACAAATAACTTTTTAGAAACTTTTCCTGAGCCGTTGGAGGGTCAGCTGCCGACCTGACATCCCATCATCCCCAAATACTTCAGTGTGTATTTTCTAGAACCAAGACTAGCTCCTATATAACCCAAACACAACCATCAAAACCAGGAAGTCAGCTTTGAAATATTATCACCAATGACCCTCAGGCTCCATTCAGCTTTTTGCTATTGTCTGCTATGATGTCCTTTAGAGTAAAAAGACCCAGTTTAGGATCATCGTGGCAGCCTGCTGATCAGCTCTTTGCTGTCCTTAAACTGGGAGCAGTTCTTCAGTCTTTGCTTGTTTTTGTTTGTTGGCTGGTTGGTTTGTTTTTGAGACAGAATCTCGCTCTGTTGCCCAGGCTGGAGTGCAGTGGTGCGATCTCACCGCAGCCTCCACCTCCTGAGTTCAAGCAATTCTTGTGCCTCAGCCTCCCGAGTAGCTGGGATTACAGGCATGTGCCACCACATCTGGCTAATTTTTGTACTTGTAGTAGAGACGGGGTTTCACCATGTTGGCCAGGCTGGTCCTGAACTCCTGACCTCAAGTGATCCACTCGCCTCGGCCTCCCACAGTGCTGGGATTATAGGCGTGAGCCACCAAGCAGGACCTTTGCTTGGTTTTGTGACTCTGACACTCGTGAAGATTTCAGACCAATATATTTTGTAGAATGTTTCTCAATTGGGACTTCTCTGGTGTTTTCTAATATTAGATTAAGGGTTTGCATCTCGGGCTGGCTACCTTGTTAGTTTGGCGTGTTTTTGAATTTTGCAGAAATGAAACTGTATTGTACATATCCTTCCTCAATCTCCCCCAAATGTGACTGCAGTTTAGCATGTGCTTGTATGTGCTGGGCCCTGTCTACTGTGTTTGCTGGTTTCAGACGCCGCTCCTTTCCTTGTAAATATGAGGTAACTGAGGCTTGGGGAGAGCAAAGATTTATTTACCCGAGGCCACATGCTGCTATAAAGAGGATCCAGGGCTCAACCACTCTGAGTGGTTGTCCCTGAGGGGACCTGGCTGGGCCCTGCTAAGGTCAGAACAGATGGGGTTTTGAGAGAATTTGAGAGAAACAAGCTTATGGGTCCATCAGTCCCTGCTTTCACCACCTCCCCAGAGCCAGCCCATAAGGTAAACACCTTACATTAAGAATTCAGAAGAATTAGAAAAAGATGTGGCTGCAATATAAGATTGTGACTAACAGAAGAAACAGTAACTAATATTATCCATAAAGTATTGATAGAACCAATAAAATAGGAGTTTAAGAACCAGAATTAGGCTGGGCACAGTGGCTCACACCTGTAATCCCAGCACTTTGGGAGGCCGAGGTGGGCGGATAACCTGAGGTCAGGAGTTCGAGACCAGCCTGGCCAACATGGCAAAACTCCGTCTCTACTGAAAATACGAAAAGTAGCTGGGGATGATGGCAGGTGCCTGTAATCCCAACTACTTGGGAGGCTGAGGCAGGAGAATTGCTCAATCGCTCAAACCCAGGAGGTGGAGGTTGCAGTGAGCTGAGGTGCTGAGATTGTGCCACTGCACTCCAGTCTGGGCGACAGAGCAAGACTCCATCTAAAAAAAATAAAAATAAAAATAAAATTAGGTTACTGAAAAGTTACAGTTATAAACAGTCAAGTAAACAAAATAAAAGCACGTATGAAGGACAATGGCTAAAAAGAAATAGGAAATAAAACAATAAATCCAAGACCAACCCTGCCTCAGAAGCTTAGGAATTTAAATAGGAAGATAAAAACAGAATTAAGGGGGGGAAAAGATTTGGCATTAAGAATTAAAGCCAGAAGTGCTGAATTTTAATAGTGGTAATTATGATATAGCTAAAACACAAAGGGAGAACATTTAAAAGGTGATTAAAATAGAAAATAAGAAGGAAGGTATAAGGGCAAAGTAAGGAAGATTGAAAATTAAGAGAATAAGTACGATAAGCTAGAATAACCAAAATAAGGCAAAATAAATCTAAATGGGCAATTTAACAAGGCAGAAGATGTCAAGAGTTTAAAAACTAAAGATGTAATTACAGGTAGAGAAAATCCACAGTTCAAGCTCAGGCCCCCAGAGCCTGTTGTTGCTGTTATTATTATTATTACTATTACTAATTATTATTATTTTGAGATGGAGTCTCACTCTGTCTCCCAGGCTGGGGTGCAGTGGCGCAATCTGGACTCACTGCAACCTCTGCCTCCCAGGTTCAAACAGTTCTCCTGCCTCAGCCTCCCAAGTAGCTGGGATTACAGGCACCTGCCACCACGCCAGGCTAATTTTTGTATTTTTAGTAGAGACAGAGTTTTGCCATGTTAGCCAGGGTGGTCTTGAACTCCTGACCTCAGATGATCTGCCCACCTCGGTCTCCCAAAGTGCTGGGATTACAGGTGTGAGCAACCATGCCCAGCTCAGTTGTTATTAATATTAATGTTAAATGTGAAAGTAGTCATAAGTCCCAGAGACAGTCCATATGATCCCATAAGATCTGAGTCACATGCAAGTTTCTGCACCTGTCTGGTCACCTCTGGGTGTGGGCCTCTGCCCAGGAGGGGAGGGAGAGCTGGGACTGTGTCCTCCTCCAGTGTCACACCTAGAACCACCTGCCCTGCAGCCCAGTCATCTCTCCATGGAGAGGTGTGGGATATGCCCCTTCAACTTCTCAAAGGGGAAAAACATTTAGAACTGCTGAAAATAAGATAGAGCTGTCAAAAGTATATGAAATTAGCTGCATAAACTGTGAAACATAAGTCACAGTTATATTTGTTCTGAGACAGTGTAAAAATAGAAACGGTTTCACAGATAGAAAATTCAAACCTCTCTTCAGTCACCGTGTCCAAGTAGCCTGAGATCCTTCCGATGCTCTAGTGTCCTTTGTTTCTGCAGAACTAGGAGGCCAGTGATGGGACCTCAGCTAGCACCCAAGCGAGGGATGCCAGAGAGGCAACTAATTTATGATGCTCCATTTGTATTTTTATTGCTGAGGGTACTTGGTCTCCTATATTACTAGGGGAGGTGGAGAAATGGGTTATCACCAAAAGGCAGCCGGGCAGGCAAACCCCTCTGAGGTAGAGATACTGTACTTCTGCTAGAGCTGCACGGAGTGTTCATCTATCCTGGTGACATTGTGACCTCTTTGCAAGAGCCTTGGTCTGCACGGTCCCAGGATACTTCTGGACCAGGCTGCACAGGTGTATCTTCAAGAGGTCAGTGGTTGAGCTCCTAGATCTCAGCCTCTGCCCGGGAGTGGGCATGCATGCATTTACTCATTCATCAATCATTTGCAAGTATTGAGGCCCTCTGGTGTGTTGTACTGTGCCAATTTCTCAGGAAGCAACAAAACTTGGCATGGTCCTATGTTTGAAGTGTGGGGAAAAGCAAGAGAGATCAGATTGTCACTGTGTCTGTGTAGAAAGAAGTAGACATGGGAGACTCCATTTTGTTATGTACTAAGAAAAATTCTTCTGCCTTGAGATTCTGTGACCTTACCCCCAACCCCGTGCTCTCTGAAACATGTGCCGTGTCAAACTCAGGGTTAAATGGATTAAGGGCGGTGCAAGATGTGCTTTGTTAAACAGATGCTTGAAGGCAGCACGCTCCTTAAGAGTCATCACCACTCCCTAATCTCAAGTACCCAGGGACACAAAAACTGCGCAAGGCCGCAGGGACCTCTGCCTAGGAAAGCCAGGTATTGTCCAAGGTTTCTCCCCATGTGATAGTCTGAAATATGGCCTCGTGGGAAGGGAAAGACCTGACTGTCCCCCAGCCCGACACCCGTAAAAGGTCTGTGCTGAGGAGGATTAGTATAAGAGGAAGGCATGCCTCTTGCAGTTGAGACAAGAGGAAGGCATCTGTCTCCTGCCCGTCCCTGGGCAATGGAATGTCTTGGTATAAAACCCGATTGTACGTTCCATCTACTGAGATAGGGAAAAACTGCCTTAGGGCTGGAGGTGGGACATGCGGGCAGCAATACTGCTTTGTAAAGCATTGAGATGTTTATGTGTATGCATATCTAAAAGCACAGCACTTAATCCTTTACCTTGTCTATGATGCAAAGACCTTTGTTCACGTGTTTGTCTGCTGACCCTCTCCCCACAATTGTCTTGTGACCCTGACACATCCCCCTCTCAGAGAAACACCCACGAATGATCAATAAATACTAAGGGAACTCAGATGCTGGCGGGATCCTCCATATGCTGAACGCTGGTTCCCCGGGTCCCCTTATTTCTTTCTCTATACTTTGTCTCTGTGTCTTTTTCTTTTCCAAGTCTCTCGTCCCACCTTACGAGAAACACCTACAGGTGTGGAGGGGCAACCCACCCCTTCATGAGGAGCTTAATGCTCCCTGGGCCACCTTGGTCAGTGGTAAGAGCTGATGATTCTGCCAACCTCCTGGAAAAGGAGACTGGAACTGGGTGGGCAAGACTGAAGGGTCTCTATACTCAAGCTCATGTCTTTTTGTATTTTAAAAAACAAGCTTTAAAAAAATAAACATATTAAAAATTAAAGTTTTCATTATGGAAAATTTCAAACATATACTGAAATAGACAGAAAAGTATAATTAATTCCCCCAATATTCATCACCCAGCTTCAAGAGTTCTCATCTCACGGCCAGTCTTTCATCTCCACTCCCACCCACTCCTCCCCGGGCCTGGATTATTTTGAAGCAAATCCCAGACGTCATATCACTTCATCCAAAATATTTCAGACTGTATTTCCAAAAGATATTGAGGTTAAATATAGGTTAAAAATAACTACAATACCATTAGCATGCCTAAAGAGATTATCACTAATTTCTTAACATGATCAAATATTGGCTCAAACACCCCCTCCCCAAAGTGTGTTTTCAAAGAGATTCAGATAGAGTCTGTATAATGCAATCCATTGATATTTCTTTAGTCTCTTTTAATTGCTTCCTTTCTTTCTTGTTTTTCTCTTTGCAGTTTTCCCCTTGAGAAATTGGGGCATTTATCCTGTTTGGATTTTATGACTGTGCCTGCATGGTGTTGTTTAACCTGTTCCTCTCTCCCCTGTGTTTCCTGTAAATTCCTGGTTAGAGCTGCAGGCTTGGTTAGAGTTGGGCCACGTTTCTTCAGTTCCTGTTTTACCCAGTGTTTGTCCCTGTGTTTAGACACTCTCACAGAACAACCCAAGCTAGCTTCGATAAACACCTGACAAGCTGCCCCAGGCTTACTGAACATGCAACTTGTACATTTTCATAGAAATACATACAAGGAACAGTGTGGAAACTGGACATTGCCCAGCATCAATACTTGAAGACTCGCCAAGCTGTGCATGAGCCATTGGTGGCAATGGGTGATTCCACAGCAATGACCTTTTTTTTTTTTTTAAGACAGAGCTTCACTCTTTTTGCCCTGGCTGGAGTGCAATGGCGCAATCTTGGCTCACCACAACCTCCGTCTCCTGGGTTCAAGTGATTCTCCCGCCTCAGTCTCCCGAGTAGCTGGGATTACAGGCACGCGCCACCATGCCTGGCTAATTTTGTATTTTTAGTAGAGAAGGGGTTTCTCCATGTTGGTCAGGCTGGTCTTGAACTCCCAACCTCAGGTAATCTGCCCGCCTCGGCCTCCCAAAGTGCTGGGATTACAGGCGTGAGCCACCGCGCTGGGTAACAATGGCCATTTTTTAGGTGGATCCATGGATGATAGTCACAATGTTTAACAACCAGGTATGGCACCAACCAGCTAGAGCAGAGCTGTTAACACTTAGTGTGGCTGTCCCAGGCTGTCCCTGCTGAGGGTTGGCCTTGGAGGTGACTCCCGTGTTTAATGCAGGCTGAGCATTCTTGGAGCGATGCACTTTTGCAATTCCCTCTGGCCATTGCCAGGAACAGAGGAAGGCCAGTGGGCTAATGTTTTAACAAGGCTGATGCTTGCTTAGTTTATCCAGAAAAATGGCCCCACATATTTTAGATGTAGCTTAATTTTGTATGCTAAATATCAACTTATAAAAGCACATATTAAAGTTTTTTTCTTATACATATATTTAGCAATGTGGCACTTTTGTGATATGAAATGATTTCTGGGACTAGAACCCTGATTCATGATCTTGTGCCTGTAGGAATAAAGTCCCAACAAAATACCTCAAGGGACTGAGTCAGTGACGTACTGGGGGCTTTGGACTTTGCCTCCTGTGGGCAGATTCATAGGAACACCCTCCTCTTAGCCGTGATTACCCTGGCCATACCTCACAGGCAGCTTGGAAAGGGGAGGTCATGGGTGTGGAGTCAGAGGCCCTGGGTTCACTGTCTGGCTGTCTCACTAGGTAGCTGTGCAGCCTTAAGGCTAGGCACCAAACTGTGTTGAGTCTAGGCCTGGAGTGGTGGCTCATGCCTGTAATCCCAGCACTTTGGGAGGCTGAGGCGGGTGGATCACCTGAGGTCAGAAGTTTGAGACCAGCCTGGCCAACATGGTGAAACCCCGTCTCTACTAAAATTACAAAATTAGCCAGACGTGGTGGTGCATGCCTGTAATTCCTGCTACTTAGGAGGCTGAAGCAGGAGAATCACTTGAACCTGGGAGGCAGAGGTTGCAGTGAGCCAAGATCGCGCCACTGCACTCCAGCCTGGACAGCAAGAGCAAAACTCCATCTCAAAAAACAACATGTGGGGATAATGGCCAGAGAATTTAATGAGACAGTGAGTGTAAAGGTGCTTGACATATGTAAGTTGGCTTCCTGTGCCCCTCCTTACAGAACACCTTTCTGCAGTGATTGTGCTTCCCTCCTGCCGTGCTGCCCAGCTCACCCTGACTCACTGCTGGTTGGTATACCGAAGAGGACTTGCAAAGCAGCCTTGGATGAACTCTGTGAGGACGGGCACTGACTACCAAGAAGAACATCCCATGTCCCACATCAGCACCATCCCACATCTTGAAAACTGAAGAACTGATTCTTGGGTCCATTCTGGGCTTCTGAAGGCTCTAAATCTTTAATCTACTGCCTCTAGCCCCCACTGTTCTTATCTCCATTCTCTGCTCTTACCTCACCCAAGTCCCTTTTGGCAGTCTCTTGTGTGTGAGACTCAGACTCTAACTACACTATATATGTTTGGGGTTGCCTGGCTCGCCTTCACATATTTAAAACTTCTCCCAAGCACAGCTCCCACTGATGAGGTGGGAATGGCCCCATTAATCCTGCTGCCTGCTCTTTTAGCTGTTTGAGCCAGAGATAAACACCTGACCCAAGGATGGTCAACCAGATTATTTTATTTTTTATTTTTTATTTTTTGAGATGGAGTCTCGCTCTGTCGCCCAGGCTGGAGTGCAGTGGCGCGATCTCTGCTCACTGCAAGCTCCGCCTCCTGGGTTCACGCCATCCTCCTGCCTCAGCCTCCCGAGTAGCTGGGACTACAGGCGCCCGCCACCACGCCCAGCTAATTTTTGTATTTTTTTTAGTAAAGACGGGGTTTCACCATGTTAGCCAGGATGGTCTCGATCTCCTGACCTCGTGATCTGCCCGCCTTGGGCTCCCAACCAGATTATTTCCTTAGAAATTCCTTTTCTCTAAGAGACACAGAAAAGAGTCCCCAGTGGCTGTGTGGCCAGCTGAGATGAATGGTCACTGTGGCAATGACTGCCATTTATGTCAAGTGCAAGCTGAAAAGCAGAGAAGCAGGACAACAGAGCAGTCCACAGAGAGAAACAGGGAGGAGGGGGCCTCATGGCCCCCAAGAAAAGGATAAAGCGGCTCTGGTTTTTGATGGCTTCTTCATTCTTATAAAGATGGAAAGATGGGCTTCATCTCTTCTACCTGGAGTCTCCAGGATCCGGTATCCTTACAATATCCCTCTTTTACTTGAGCAAATTCGGGTAGGCTTCTGATCTTTGTCATCAAAGCAGCCTTGGCCAGGAAATAAGACAAGCATGTCTACTCTCACTGCTTCTATTCAGCACTATGATTGAAGTCCTTGCCAATGCAATAAGGCAAGAGAAACAAATAGAAGTCATGACTATTGAAAAGAAAGAAATATGGCTGGGTGCAGTGGCTCATGCCTGTGATCCCAGCACTTTGGGAGGCTGAGGTGGGAGGACCACTTGAGATCAGGCGTTCAAGACCAGCCTGGTCAACATGGTGGAACCCTGTCTCTACTAAAAATACAACAACAACAACAAAAATTAGCCAGGTGTGGTGGTGGGCACCTGTAATCCCAGCTACTTGGGAAGCTGAGGCAGGAGAATCACTTGAGCCCAGGAAGTGGAGGTTGAAGGGGGCTGAGATGGTGCCACTGCACTCTAGCCTGGGTAACAGAGTGAGACTCCATCTCAAAAAGAACTAATAAGCGAATTTATTAAGATAACAGGATACTAGGTGAACATGCAAAAATTAATTTTATTTTTACATACTACCAAAAAATGACTGAAAAATGAAATTAGAAAACATAGGCATTTAAAATAGGATAAAAAAGATGAAATACCTATGAACAAATTTATTTAAAATATGTGTAAAACCTTTACATTAAAAACTACAAATCATTGCTGGATTGATTTAAAGAATATCTACATCAATGAAAGATTAGGACATGTTCATAGTTTGAACAATTTAAGTTGCCAATATTCAGGTGTCAATGATCCCTTAATTTTTTTAAAAAATTGACAAAAATTGTATATATTGTATACAATATGTTGTTTTGAAATATACATACCTTGTGGAATGACTAAGTCAAGCTAGTTAACGTATGCATTAAACCTGAAATTTATCTGTAGAGACAATACAATTTCAACTGAAATTCTAGCTGATTTTTTTGGTAGAAATTGACAAACCGATTCCAAAATTTGTACAGAAATGCAAAAGATTTAAAATAGTCAAGACTATATTTAATAAGAACAAAGTAGGAGGGTTTACACTACCAGATTTTAAGATGAAGCATAAAGCAACAGTATTTAAGACACTATGGTAGTGGCATAAAGATAGAAAATTAGATCAATGAAACAGAATAAAAGTTCAGAAATAGACCCACATGTCTACGGTCATTGGACTTTTGAAAAAAGTACCAATGCAGCTCATTGATGGAACAGAAAGCTTTCTCAATAAACAGTGCAAGAGCAACTAGAAATCTATATGGACCATAGACCCAAATGTGAAAATGAAGAGTCTAAAACTTCTATGAGAAAACGTAGCAGAGTATCTTCATGAGTTCGAAGTGGTCAACTATTTCTTAGGATATAAAAGGACAAACAATAAAAAAATTTCTAACTTAGTCTTCATCAAAATTAAAAATTTCTGCTCATTAAAAGACAAGAAACTTGGCTGGGCACGGTGGCTCATGTCTGTAATCCCAGCCCTTTGGGAGGCCGAGGCAGGCAGATCACCTGAGGTCAGGAGTTCGAGACCAGCCTGGCCAATATGGTGAAACCCTGTCTGTACTAAAAATATAAAAATTAGCTGGGCATGGTGGCAGGAGTCTGTAATTCCAGCAACTTGGGAGGCTGAGGCAGGAGAATTGCTTGAACCTGGGAGGCGAGGTTGCAGTGAGCCAAGATCGTGCCACTGCACTCCAGCCTGGGTGACAGAGAGAGACTCCATCTCAAAAAAAAAAAAAAAAAAAAAAAAAGACAAGTAAGTCACAGGCCAGTAAAAAATATTTACAGTACACATATGTGAGCAAAGACTTGTGTTCAAGATATATAGAGAACTCCTACAAATTAAAAATATAATAAAAAATAAAAAATGGTTATGCATCTTAAACAGGCACCATGAATGGCCAATAAACATATGAAAAGGTGTTCCACATCCTTAGTTATCAGGAAATTGCAAATTAAAACCATAGTGAGAAACCACAATATAGTAAGACAGATACAATTACAAAGACCGACAATTCCAAGAGTTGGCAAGGATCTGGAGCAACTGGAACCTTGACGCCTTGCTGGTGGGAGTGTAAAACAGTACAACCATTTTGAGAAATTATTTGCCTGTTTTTAATAAATTTAAATGTACACCTATCCTAAAACCTAGCAAGTCCACTCCTGGGTATACACCCCAGAGAAATGAGTACATACATCCACAAAAAGAATTGTCTAAGGAGGTTCATAGCAACTTTATTCATAATGGCTGAAAACTGGAAACAATTCAAATATCCATCAACAGAAGGGTGGATAAGCAAATTGTGGCAATACCTCTCAGCAATAAAAAAGAATAATTTGGGCCGGGCGTGGTGGCTTGCACCTGTAATCCCAACATTTTGGGAGGCTGAGGCAGGCAGATCACTTGAGGTCAGGAGTTCAAGACCAGCCTGGCCAATATGGTGAAACACCTGTCTCTACTAAAAATACAAAAAATAGCTGGGTGTAGTGACAGGTGCCTGTAATCCCACCTATTCCGGAGGCAGGAGAATCACTTGAACCTGGGAGGTGGAGGTTGCAATGAACTGAGATTGTGCCACTGTACTCCAGCCTGGGCGAAAGAGTGAGACTCTGTCTCAAAAATAAAATAAAATAAAATAAAAGAACAAAAAGAACAATCTGGTACACATATATTGATGAATTTCAAAAATATTATGTTGAGCAACAGAAGTCAGACACTGTAGAGTACACCCTGTGTGATCCCATTTGTTGTGTGAACCAACAAAACCAGTCTGATGGTGATAGATGTTAGAAGATGGTTACGTCTGAGAGTTGGATATTGACTTGAAAACGGGCCCTGAGGGGCCCTCTTGGGGCAATGGAAATGTTCTATATCTTGGTCCAGTTCATGGTCAAGGAGGTGTAGTACCTGTGTAAAAATTCATCAAGCTACAGACCCAAGATCTGAATATTTTATTGTAATGTAAGATGACCTTCAATAAAGCATTACTTAAATCACCTTTATGAATACACTAACGACAGCGACGATTCCAAAAACAAACCAGGGAGATGAAATATTTGGGGCTTTTCCGAGATAAATGCTGTAGTCTCTCTTTAATTGTTACCAGTCTTTGTGCCATGTAGGGGTTTTTGTTGTTGCCGTTGCTGTTGGTATTTTTCCTCTGCTAAATTTAGATCATGAAACCTGCTTTTCTATGCACAAATCAAGCAAGGAGACAGAGAATGATTTCGCCGTATGAGAGCAAAATAGACTTCAACAGGAATGGATAAAGAAATTGGGAAGGTGACTATGGAAACTGAACCAGAGATGTTCAAAATCAGCCGCGACACTTTGCATCAGGGACCCAGTATGAGAAGACAGTGACACAGAGATGTGGGCAAGAGCAGGGATTCAGTTATGTGGATGACAGACCTGACTCAGAATGCTATGGAGCAAGTGAAGCTGGGAGCAAATGACAGAGAATGGGTGAGGACCCCGGGAGTCTCACATCAGACAAGCTTCCATTAGATGGAAGGGCTCACCCATGGTCAATGTAGCATGCCCAGGAGAAATGCATATTTTGGACTTTACCTTTAAAAGCAATAACTCAAAGCCCTCTGAACCTGACAGCTCATCGGAGGCTTTTGTCTAGAAAATGTCTCCACAGCAGGTGTATCATGACTTATCTCGCCATGGAGATCCAGCTCAGAGAATGTAATAGCGACATGTGGCACAGTGGAGCTGGCGGTTCCTGCTTTGGAGGCAGTCAACATCAATGTGCTCACCAAAACCACTGTGCTTACTAAGCCACCAAGACAGAAGGGGGCACAGGTTCATGGGCAAGCTGGACTTGGTGTACAAACAGGAAGGGGCTCATTTCTTCCTCCAGATTCCCCACTTCACCCTGCTCTGTAGGTTGGCACCACCGGCATGGGTCTTGTATGAAACCTCAGCAGGCCACATGCAAAGCTTTGCTGGCTACTTGGAAGTTATAAGCAAATGGTCTCTTTCGCTGGGTATTAAAGAGAGCAGCCCAAAGCGATTTCCTGACTGTCTGCTTCTCCCTCTCCAGGTGCAGACCCTGCCACAGCCAAAGTCCCTACCTCTTGCTCCATATTCTCCCCACCCCCCAGCTGCTGTTTGGGCTCTCAGAGTGGGGCCCTGTGGGGGTCCTTAGACATGCCTCCCGGGAGGTCTCTGACCACAATCCCTTGGCATGTGCAAAGCTCTTAAGCCGCGACTCCAGCAGGAAGTGCTCTTGGGCAGACTCCTTTTCAAATCAGTTCACAGCTGGCTCTCTTCCTGGAGACCCACACTTAGCTCTGAGAAATCATGCCTCTCTGCCTTGCCTTCGGTGTAAATGCTTCCCCAATCCCTGCTCAGCTCTGGCCCTCCTCCCCTTGCAGGCTGCTTCAGCCAGTTCAGCGCTAGATGTTTCCGGGTGTGAACAAGGTGCCTGTCCCCCAGATTCCAGAGATTTCCAAGTAGATCCCTTGAAGCCCTCCTCATTTAACTTAAGGGGAAAGGCTCCCATGGGGAAGGGTAGGAAACTCACAGCACCCTGACAACTCCCCCCAAACAAAACCCAGTAGCCAGCCCCGTCACTCCCCCTTTCATCTAGTGTTAAAATGCAGAAATATTTGTGTTAAAACATTTTTATGTACCAATTGGCAGAGAGCCACTGTGCTGAGACTCCTTCTCTCTTTACTCCCAGGGCCCTTTCTTGGCCCCTTGGACTCTTGCTCTGGTGTTGGGTCCCGGTTGTCAGTTACTTTTACTCTCTCTTCTGTTGATACCCTCCAGTGAGGGTAGGGGTGGTGGGTGAGGAGCTAAGGTGGCTTCACTGTCTCTGTTGTGTCCCAGGTAGATGGTCAGATATTTACAGTGTTGTTCTTGGCTCTTGGGGCTTAAGCCACATCAGAGACAGCAGGAAACAATTGTCCATGGCTATAGTTTGTATTTTTGTCCCCACCCAAATCTCATGTTAAATGTAATCCCCAAAGCCTGAGGTGGGGCCTGGTGGGAGGTGTTTGGATCATAGGGGCGGATCCCTCATGTCTTTGTGCTGTCTTCGTGATAGTGAGTTCTCACGAGATCTGGATGTTTAAAAGTGTGTGGCACCTCTCACCCCGCTCCCTTGCCCCTGCTCCTGCCGTGTGAGACACCTGCTCTCCTTTTGCCTTCTACCAGGATCAGAAGCTTCCTGAGGCCTCCACAGAAGCAGATGCTGCCATATTTCCTGTATAGCCTGCAGAGCTGTGAGCCAATCAAACTTCTTTTCTTCATTATTATTATTATTTTTTGAGACAGAGTCTCACTCTGTCGCCCAGGCTGGTGTGCAGTGGCATGATCTCAGCTCACTGCAACCTCCGCCTCCTGGATTCAAGCAATTCTCATGCCTCAGCCTCCCAAGTAGCTGGGATTACAGGCATGTACTACCATCCCGGACTTATTTTTGTATTTTTAGAAGAGACAGGGTTTTGTCATATTGGCCAGGCTAGTCTTGAACTCCTGACCTCATGTGATCCTCCTACCTCTTCCTCCCAAAGTGCAAACCTCTTTTCTTGTAAATTACCCAGCCTCAGGTATTTTTTCATAGCAATGCAAGAACAGCCTAATCCACCCATAATATCTAATTACATGTAAATAAAATAGGGGTGTGTGTGTGTGTGTGTGTGTGTGTGATCAAGGATCAATGGGCAAAGCAACCTCAGGAAGGAAGTGTTGCTTCCCCACCTTGTCCTAGGATTCTGCTCTGTTGCGTGGTTCACAATTCCCCAGTGCAGATACAGGGAATACAGTTTCCCTGTAGCCATCCAGGGATTTGTAGAGATTGTGAAGCTTCTAGGAATTTAGCTTAAAGAAATAATGAGGGCTGGGCATTAGGTTTTGCCACAGTGATATTTATCATAGTGTGGCTTACAAAACAGCAAAAGTTTGAAACTGTCTTGGGTCAGAGATTGCTGTTGCCTTCCCTGTATCCACTGCCCCTTCTTCCTCACTGATGGAACCCATTTGCTGAGGGCAGAAACAGACCTGGCTTTTTTTTTTTTTTTTTTTTGAGACGAAGTTTCGCTCTTGTTGCCCAGGCTGGAGTGCAATGGTGTGATCTCTGCTTACCGCAATCTCTGCCTCCCGGGTTCAAGCAATTCTCCTGCCTCAGCCTCCTGAGTAGCTGGGATTACAGGTATGTGCCACCATGCCTGGCTAATTTTGTATTTTTAGTAGAGATGGGGTTTCTCTATGTTGGTCAGGCTGGTCTCGAACTCCTAACCTCAGGTGATCTGCCCACCTCGGCTTCCCAAAGTGCTGGGATTACAGAAGTGAGCCACTGCACCTCGCCCAGACCTGGCTTTTATTTTATTTTATTTTATTTTTTGAGACGGAGTCTCGCTCTGTCATGCAGGCTGGAGTGCAATGGCGTGATCTTGGCTTACTGCAATCTCCACCTTCTGGATTCAAGGGATTCTCCTGCCTCAGCCTCCCAAGTCACTGGACTACAGGCATGCACCATCACATGTGGCTAATTTTTGTATATTTTAGTAGAGATGGGGTTTCACCATGTTGGATAGGCTGGTCTCGAACTCCTGACCTCAAGTGATCCACCCGCCTCAGTCTTCCAAAGTGCTGGATTATAGGCATGAGCCACCGCGCCTGGCCCAGACCTGCTTTTAAATGACACACCCATTTCCCAGCCTCCCTTGCTGGTGGAGGTGGCCATGTGACCCAGTTTTGGCCAATAAGATATCAGCAGCAATGGTTGCGTGGGCTTCAGGGAATCTCCTTAAGAGCAGGGCAGACCTGGCTGGTGCCGTGCCCTTCCCTTGCTGGCTTTTCTCTTTCCCTCCACCTGAACTGTGGCTGTGATGGCTGGAGCTTTGGCAGTCACCTTGACAGGTGACAGAGTAGAAAGCTAGAAGGAGCCTGGGTCCATGCAGGCATGAAGGAGCCACGGTCACGACCCTCTAGACTTCTTTCACACAACAGCCAAATAAATCTCTGCCGTGTTAAGCTGTGCTATGTTTTAAAATAAGCAACTGAATTCGGTACTGACTGATACAATACCCAAAACCCAACAATAGGAGCATAATTAATAAATCACAATCCAGTCATACTGGAGAATATTTTATAGTAAGATGTCATTTTATGAAAAGGAAGGATGCATTTGCAACATAATAAAACCTCTCTGGGTGGTGGTAGTAGTACAGTGATTTTTTTTTTTTTTTATGGGGTCTTGCTATGTTATCCAGGCTGGCCTCAAACTCCTGGGCTCAAACGATCTTCTGGCCTCAGCCTCCCAAAGAGCTGGGATTACAGGCACGAGCTGCTCTGCCTGGCCAAGATACAGTGAACTATCTCTCCCTCCCTCCCTCCCTCCCCTTCCTTCCTTCCTTCCTTCCTTCCTTCCTTCCTTCCTTCCTTCCTTCCTTCCTTCCTTCCTTCCTCCCTCCCTCCCTCCCTCCCTCCCCTTCTTCCTTCATTTTTTTGAAACAGTCCCACTCCATCACCAGGACTGGAGTGCAGTGGCTCTATCTCACCTCACTGCAACCTCCACATCCCGGGTTCAATCAATTCTCTTCCCTCAGCCTCCCGAGTAGCTGGGATTACAGGCGAGTGCCACCACACCTGGCTAATTTGTTTTTTGTATTTTTAGTAGAGACAGAGTTTCGCCATGTTGGCCAGGCTGGTCTCAAACTCCTGGCCTCAAGTGATCTGCCTGCCTCGGCCTCCCAAAGTGCTGAGATTACAGGTGTGAGCCACCATGCCGGGCTGTGATTTTTCTATTCTATTTCTTAATATATGTAGTATTTAAAATTTCCTAGTTTTGTGACAGAGGAGTAACAATAGTTTTTTTGTTACTTGTGCCTGTAATCCCAGCTCTTTGGGAGGCTGAGGCTGGAGAATCGTTAGAGCCCAGGAGTTTGAGGCCAGCCTGGGTAACATAGCAAGACCACATCACTGCCCAGAAATATTTTTTTAAAAAATTACTGTACAAAACAATAGTTTTTTAAAAAATTATGGAGTTTTTATTTATTTATTTTTTTAGCATGGGCAACCAAAAGTTATTATTATTTTTTTAACATGACACCCTTTTAACCATGTCAAGTCTTGGCAGCAATGACCTCTGATGCATCTTTCCCAGACCAGCATTCCTCATGATCTGCCATCTCTTACCTCATTTCCTGGGCTCCTGGGTCTGTCTGCATTGCTGTTCTGCAAGGAGGCATTCTGCTCCAGGGGATACTCAAGGTCAGGGGCTCATTTACAGATTTTCCATTGTCCTGTGAATCTGTGACAATTCAGAAATGGAGCAAGTTAGAAGATACAGATCAACCCTTTTCAGGCAATTCTCTGTAAGCCTAGGACAGTAGCAGCAGTCACGCTAGAAGGTGGAGGAAGCAGAGTGGGAAGGGGTGTCCCTCCCCTCACTCCCTGAAGGGGAGTTTGTCACACCTCATGCTGTGTCAGATGGCCTGGGATGCCATCCCTATGAAAATTATAATTATGGGCCGGGTGCGGTGGTTCACACCTGTAATCCCAGCGCTTTGGGAGGCCAAGGCGGGCGGATCACCTGAGGTCAGGATAGCCAACATGGTGAAACCCCGTCTCTACTAAAAATACAAAAATTAGCCGGGTGTGGTAGCGGATGCCTGTGATCCAAGCTACCTGGGAGGCTGAGGCAGAAGAATTGCTTGAACCTAGTAGGCGGAGGTTGCAGTGAGCTGAGATCGTGCCACTGCACTCCAGCCTGGGTGAAAAAAAAAAAGAAAATTATAATGATGATTTAAGCAACTTCATATACATTTACATATACATAAACATACATACGTAGTCAGTGGAAAAAAAGATATTGGAAATAAGAATACAAACCTGGCTAATGTTTACAGGGCAATAAATCCATAATGATTGGTGTTATTTCTACTGGTCAAAAATCATTGGCAACTTGCCAATTTTTTTAGCATCTAACAATTCCCAAGTCCTAATCAATATGAAATAATAAGTCCAGTTAGCCTCCCCCAGAAAGTCTGCTCACCCGGGGGTGGGATTTTTAGGCAATGATCTGCTGTGATTTTGAAGGGGTACTCATTTTGCAGATGAAACAGAGAATGTCCCACACCTTCCAGACCCAAATCACACATGGTGACTCCAGATCGTGAGCTTCTTTGGTGGCTGTGGAGTGACCCAGTAGCCCATTTTGTCTGCTCCTTCTCTTCCCCAGCCCTTACCCCGTGCTCTTTCTCACCATGTAGGTCAAGCAGGACATTTTCTCCTTGGATTCTTGGATCAGGAAGTACTGAGCAGTTAAAAGAATTCGCTCCAAGGAGGTGACATGAAGGAGTCACTGTAAAAATAAAACTGTAAGGCCAGGCGCGGTGGCTCACGCCTGTAATCCCAGCACTTTGGGAGGCCGAGGTGGGCGGATCCCTTGAGGTCAGGAGTTTGAAACCAGCCTGGCCAACATGGTGAAAGCCTGTCTCTACCAAAAATACAAAAATTAGCTGGGCATGGTGGCAGGCACCTGTGGTCCCGGTTACTTGGGAGGCTGAGGCAGGAGAATCGCTTGAACCCAGGAAGTGGAGGCTGCAGTGAGCTGAGCTTGCACCACTGCACTCCAGCCTGGGTGACAGAGCGAGACTCCATCTCAAACAAACAAACAACCCCTGCAAATCTGATGAAAACATTTATGGCTGGACATAAAGGCCACCTTTGGGGATGGCACTGTTCTGTCTATCTGGTGTCAGCATCCTTGGCTCAGCTTGGGGAGGTCACAAACTCGAGGCTCTTTCCCCAGCAGCCCTCTTTCCCTCCCCAGCTTCATCCCAGACACAGCCCTACGCCTTCCTTTTCTTGCAACCCTGAAAGACTTCCCTGACCCCCAACCTTGGCAGCTGCAGCTGCTTTTCTGTCTGCTTACAATGCCCCACCCCTGCCCTGTCCAACAGGGTGGCCGCTAGCCACGTGTGGCTATTGTGCACTTGAAATGTGGCTGGCAAATGTGGCTGAGGAGGGGAATTTCTCATTTTATTTAATGTAATTTACATTTAAAAGTACAAACATATTGATTCAGTTGTTGGGAAACTTTTAAGGGTATTTGGATCAATTTGGGTATGTAAATCCACTTTTCTGACTGTACATTTTATGCAATCTAAATCCAGATCAAGTATTTCCAATGAAGATTTGGCATGCGAATTGAGAGGGGCTGCAAATATAAAATACTCAACAGATTTCAAAGACTTCATGCAAAAAAAAGGAATGTAAACTATTTCATTGATATTTTTTATGTTGATTATTAACTACAGGATAAAATGGTAACTTTTGCATCTGCTGGGTTAATAAAATGCATTGTTAAAATTAATTTCACCCATTTATTTGTACTTTTTAAATGTGGCCACTGGAAAATTTAAAATGATGTATGTGGCTTGCAGCATATGTCTGTTGGATGGCGCTACTGTAACCCCCTTCTCCATCTACACAGGCTTTGGAGCCAGAAGGATCTGAACTCTAGCTCAGTCTGTACCACACAATAGCTGTGTGATTCTGGGTAAGTGGCTCAGTCTCTGTGGGCCTTAGTTGTTTATTTTTTGATCTGTAAAATGGGTATGGTAAGAATACCCTCGAAATGCCTGCCTAGCAAACTAGCACAGCCACCGGGTACCTGCATGAAATCAACCAAGTCTGCTCCCACTTTCTCCCCAGCCATGTCCTTATCCTTTTTTTTTTTTTTTTTTTTTTTTTTTTGAGATGGAGTCTTACTCTTTTGCCCAGGCTGGGGTGCAGTGGCATGGTTTTGGTTCACTGAAACCTCTGCCTCCTGGGTTCAAGCGATTTTCCTGCCTCAGCTTCCTGGGTAGCTGGGATTACAAGCATGCACCACCATGCCCGGCTAATTTTTGTATTTTTAGTAGAGACGGAGTTTCACCATGTTGGCCAGGCTGGTCTCGAACCCCTGACCTCAGATGATCTGCCTACCTCGGCCTCCCAAAGTGCTGGGATTATAGGCGTGAGCCACTGCACCCGGCCGTCCTTACCCATTTGTCAAGACTCATCTGAAATATCATCTTCTTTGGGAAGCCCCTTCCTAACCCCAGCAGAAGGGTCTAATGCTTTGCCTTTATCTCTCCTGTAAACTTTCACACATGGCTTGCATTAAAATGACATCGTTACAATATTGTGGGTTCCTCAAAGGCAGAGACCCCAGCTTCCTCGTGTGTGAGAATGTGCTTTTAACTTTTAGTATACGGGAAATTTCAAACATATGGAAAAGTTGAGCTTCCACGACGATAGTATTTCAATCATTGTATTTTTCTTGCTTAACTCAGCGCTTGATACATGATTTTGTTAGTGTTTGTGGTGGATGGCAACAGCCACAGATTCTACCACCGTGGAGTGGTGAAGTCAATTTCCCCAACCCCTTTGGTCTGGGCTGGCCCTGTGGGCTGGTTTGACTGACAGAACATGGTGCAAGGGACTATGCAAGGTCTGAGTCTCCGTCTAGGCCTCAAGATGCTGGGCAGCTTCTGCTCTTGCTCTCTCAGAACCCGACTGCCATGTGCATAAGCCTGGGCCAGCCTGCTGGGGGATGAGAGACCACGTGGAGCAGAGGCAGGCAGTCCCAGTTCACAGACCACCAGAGAGATGAGTGAGGCTGTCCTCCACCTTCCAAACCCAGAAGAGCCACCAGCTGACTGCAGGGGTTAGGTAAACTGGCCCAGACACAGCAACCACTAAACCAACCCCCAGAATCATGAGAAATAATAAATATTGTTGTTTTAAGTCTCTATATTTTGAGGGGAGTTTAACGTGTGGCAAACAGCTACCCAATACAGGGTTTAATGAATGTTTTTGAATGCACTGATGAAGTCTCTGGATTTAGCAGGGGTTGCCACTCTGGCACACTCAGGGTAGCATATATAGTCTGGTGGCAGCTGCTGTGCCTCCCGGGCTGGGAAACTGTCACACATTCTGCACCCCCAGCAGGCTGCCTGTCAACCACAGGAGCACATCACAAGGAAAAGAGTCTGTAGCACCAACACCCCATTTGTAAAGTTTTCTGAACTTTATTCTGCTCAATACATATATTTTGAGCAGATAAAATGTGCTAGGCATTGGTGTAAAAGATTAAGAAGTCTTGCTGCAAATCTATTCCCAAGATTTTAATCTCATTTATTTTCAGAGCAGCAGAAGCTTTGGCTATGGCAGTCACAGTGAGAGAACAGGACAGAACCTCATCACTGAGACAATTCATGTTCTCAGATGACCCGTAATGTGGATGGCTCTAAGTCTCCCTCCTAGAATGCATGTACAGCGGGGGGTGTTTTGCTGAGTTCTAGAACAAGAAATCTCTTTTCAGTAGAAGCCAGTCTAATTGTCTAATTTGGGTCAACCCTTTCTCCTAAGTACACACGTCATCATAGTGGAGGAATTTGGATTCTTTAGATAATGGTTTTAAAATGCACTACCCTGTTGAAACTGTCCTTGGTACTTTTCGATGCCACTTATCCTTTCTCATTTAATGAGGACCTTTCAGCACTGATGACTCCAGTTGGATGTAAGGGAACAGCCGTGACAGCTGTCCCTGATACTCACCTGCCAGGCAGCTGGCGTTCCGTTCTGGGGTGTCTCTGGCCTTGGCTTTGCTTTTGCGCCTTATGGAGCGATTGAAGATGGAATTTCTCTTAATTGGGATGTGGCAATGAGGATCTTTGTCTTGGATATCCTGGTCAGCTTGAGAAGTCTCCTCTTTTTCTGGGAGTAACTCAGGTTTCACCTTGGCTGGTTCATTATCAGTGTTCCTTTGATCACTTGCTGATTTCCTCCAGGTCTTTTCCAAATCTTCAGATTCCCTGGTCTCCATGGAAATAGAGCCAGCTGTTTCTCAGCAGAACGACTGGAGGTCAATGACTTTCCCAAGCTTCACTGGTTTGAGTGCTTTAGAATAGATAGAAAACAATTTTCAGTTAGTCATCAGGCTAAGTATTCTATTCAGACTGTGGAACTCCACTCCCATTCGAATTTGATGAAACATGGGATAATCTGCACATCCTGGTATCCACATCTTCGCCACTGAAAATTACAGCTTAATCTCTGCAATTTGGAGGCATTCATGTATCATTTTGTAATTGCCGTTTGTTTACATTATTCGTAAGAGGCACTTTTGGGGGAAATGTTTAAAGTGGCTTGCAAAACTACATTCAAATAAATACTTCTTAAATAATTCCAGAGAAAAAGGGTAGCAGAAATAGTGAGAGAATTCCAGGAAAGCATTGAGAGGGACCGTAAATGTCTAGACAGGAAAAGAAAGTCTCGGAAGATGAGAAAGGGTTGTCGGCTGGTGCAAGGTCTCACAATGGTAAGTTTAGACATGGGCAAGGTTGATCCCCAAGGCGACAAACCTTGCCATCACTGGCGATCAAGTCTAGTGAGTGCATTAGTGGCCTTTCTGATGGAATGATGTATGGCCGTGGTGGAAGAATAAGGTCCCCCCATCCCATGGCCACCCCACCATGGGCTGGAGAAACAGAATGGTTACCTCCCTCTGGGGTGACCATATAGCATATCATCTGAACGAGGACACTTTTCATAGGAAAAGGGGGATACAACAGGAACAAACCCCACCTCCCTCCCCACAAAGACCTCCTAGGGTAGGGGTGCTCAGGGCGAGAGACTATGTGGACCCTCTTAGTGGGTCTAAGCTGGTGGGACAGCGTGTTAGACAGAGAGGCCGAGCTAGGAATTCTTCTCAGCTCTGCACTCATCTGAGGGCTTGAAACCTGGGGTCCCATGGATTCTATGGAGGTTTTCAGGGTACAAGGCTGTGTATGAGCATATACATTTTTCTGGCCTATCGGTCCAGAGATTCCATCATACCTTCAAAATGGTCAGAGACTTGGCCGGGCACCGGCCTATAATCCTAGCACTTTGGGAGGCCGAGGCGAGCAGATCAGTTGAGGCCAGGAGTTCAAGATCAGCCTGGCCAACATGGAGAAACCCTGTCTCTCCTAAAAATATAAAAATTAGCTGGGTTTGGTGGCACATGCCTGTAGTCCCAGCTTCTCGGGAGGCTGAGGCAGGATAATCGCTTGAATCCGGGAGGTGGAGGTTGCCATAAGCAGAGATCTTGCCACTGCACTCCAGCCTGGGCAACAGAGCCAGACTCCATCTCAAAAAAACCCTTCCAGTCCTCTTCTGTTGCTCCCTTCCACAAACATCTAGCTCAACCAGTGTTCTACGATTCATCAGGAGCGTTTGTCTGTGTCTTCCTTTGTGAAATGGGGAGCATGGAGGGCTGGGTTTCAGATGCCTCCTTTCCCACCACCACTCCTCTTCCCCACACCTCTTCCTCCGGAGTCCCTCTGAGTTCCCAAACACCTTCCTCTACACCCACCAGCCAGCCCTACACTACTGATCTCAGGGCAGGTGGTCTGGTAGAATAGTCAGGAGGTTGGGTTTCCCCTACCCCATGCCGAGAATGCCTTTGTTTACCTAAGATAGGAATTAGGACTTTCTGGGTAGGGGGATTTGAAGACTGAAGGCCACTCTGGTTCCTAGAACCAGCTACTTCCGACACAGGTTTGTATCAGAAGGTTTGCCCTAGGATGGCACTTCCTTCCCACCTGCTTGCAGGGCTGGTCCTGTTCTATTAACCACCTTCCCTGTAAATTGTCAGCCAGGCAGAAATGAGCATTAACGTACTCAGAGGTTGCCTTAGAGCATCTGGGCCACGTGCAGGGGCACAACCTGAGCTCATGGGGACCTGGGGAGTGCCTTCCCCACCACGGTCGTCTGGGGGACCCAGCAATACCTGACCCTTCTGGTCCCGGCCTCAGTTTCCTGATCCATGAAGTTGGAGTGTGCACTATGGGGTCAGTGAAGCCCCTTCCAACTAGAAAGCAACGCTGCTATTTCAGGTGGCCAGAGAGGATTGTGCGGTGGCTGGGAGGACACACTTAGGATGGACCATTAATACGCACCCTTCCCGGGAGTGCCTGGGAGGATGATGCTTGTCTTATGTGTGGCAAAGAACCCACGGCTCCAGCGAGATGGGGTGATTTTCATTCACAGCAAGTTTAACCTGGGTCACTGAGGGGATGAGGTTGCAATAAGAGCGAAACCATTCTTGAGCCAGCAAGAGGACAGAGAGAGAGAGAGGCTTCCATCCTGGCCAGATGAACGGGGACCCCTGCGCTTGCTCCACTTGGGAACGTGATCCACCAGAAAAGTGGCTGCAAGGATGGGCAGAGACTCGGGAGGGACGAGGTCACCATTATCACCCATCTGACCTCTGGGAGCCTGGGGGCAGAATGAGACCCAGGGACAATGATGGCCTTGAGCTCAGTGTAAGGCGGAGACCATGAGTGTCCGAGCTCCCCAGAGCTGGGGATGCTGCTTTGGGGGCTGACGTCCCTGTCACTGGAGCTGTCCAGATGGAGGCTGGAGGCGCTGTTGAGGTTTTAGAGTTCAGTGAGGCCTGCCTGCCGCTGGCATCGCCTTCTCTCTTCTTTCCCCGGCCCCTGTGCCTACCACCTCACCCAAACCCTTGCATTGAGGCTGCTTTCAGTGAAGAGCTGGACCTGTGGACAGTGATAGGCAGGGGTCCCGTGGGGTGGGAGTGGGGGTGGATGATGTAGGCATTCGTTGTGTTTTGGTGCCAGTCTGTGGAGGCCTCTGACTGCTGGACCGAGGAACTCACCCAGCAAACCCTGTTGGTGGCCAGAGGGCCTGGCAGGCCCCGAGCAGGAGGCACAGGCGGGGTGGTGGGGGACATAGAGCACGTCCTGAGGGGGATGGCACACAGGTGAGTACCTGGCCAGGTCAGAGCTGCAGGGAGGAATGGGAGGAATTGCAGGTCAGTGACTTGTGGTGGTTTTGAGAGCAGCGGACGAGGGAGCTGGCCCCCTGTTTGTTGTGGGCCTGGGTGCCTGGCGGAATGCCACTCCTGGTCTGGGAAGCAGGAGTGAAGCCAGGTTGGGGTCAGAGCACACTGGTTTTGCGGTGTTGGGTTGAGGAATCTCCCAGGAGAAAAGTTTGTGGACAGAAATCCCTAACTGACACTGGACTGAGTTGCTAACAGGCATCTTCCGGCTCTGACAAGGGGACCCCCGGGGCCTCTGTGTTGTGATCCTAACATGAACTTTTTTTTTTTTGGCTTTCAAGGTTGTTATTATTATCAGTATCATCATTATTTTAGGCTGTACCTTAAAAACTTGAGGGGCTGGGCATCGTGGCTCACGTCTGTAATCCCAGCACAGGCTGAAGTGGGGGGATCATTTGAGGTCAGGAGTTCAAGACCAGCCTGGCCAACATGGTGAAAACCAGTCTCTACTAAAAGAAAAAAAAATATTAGCTGGGCGTGGTGGTGGGCCCCTGTAATCCCAGCTACTCGGGATGCTGAGGCAGGAGAATCGCTTGAAACGGGAAGGCATAGGTTGCAGTGAGCCGAGATTGCGTCACTGCATTCCAGCCTGGGCGACAGAGCGAGACTCCATCTCAAAAACAAGACAAAACGAAACAAAAATAACTTGCGGTATAATTTACTCTTTTTATTAGTTTTGACAAACACATTCAGTGCATGTAACCACCACCACCACCACCACGAAGAGCTCCCTCATCAGGGAAAAGTCCCCTTGTGCCTGCGGAGGTCAGTAACTGCCATGCCCCCAGCCCCGGCAACCACCAATTAGAGTCTTGGTTTGCCCTTTTCTGTTGCGTAGGTGGAGCTGGCGGTCTGTCGCCCTTGCTGGAGTGCAGTGGTGCAGTAGAGGCTCATCCGTGGCTCACTGCAGTCTCGACTTCATGGGCTCAAGCCATCTTCCCACCTCAGCCCCTTGAATAGCTGGGAGCACAGGCGCCCGCCTAATACTTGTATTTTTTGTAGGGATGGGGTTTTGCCATGCTGCCCAGGCTGGGTGTCTGGCTTCTGTAGCCTATTGTGCTATGTTCGCTGCTCTGTCGACGTTGCCTGTGTCAGTGCTGATCACCAGCGTTTACTGTGCGGTGCCAGGGATGCAACGACGCCTACACCATACACCACCAAGGGCACTGGGCCAGGAGTCAGGGGACCTGGGTTCGAATCTCCATTTCCAGCTGCCTGTAATCACGGGCTTAACATCAGGCAAGTCAGGGCCTCAGTTTCCTGTCCAGAAAACATGGGGTGGGTGGGTGTTCTTTACTTCTAGCTCTCAAATTTGGTGATCCGGGGAGGCTCAGAGGGTCCTTAGAGGGATGTTCATGGTACATTAAGAGTCAGGGGGATTGTTCTCCCTGAAATGAGGAGGCTCTGAAACCCTGAGAAGAAGTATTCCCAGATCTTACCACCTTTGAGATGATTTTACACACACACACACACACACACACACACACACACACACACGAAGAGATTGTAAAACTATCTGTAAAACAATTCTAATTCTGCTGCAATTATAGACTATTTTAAGCAAATGTGCTCTGCGTCTGGAATCTTTTTATAATTGCTTTGATTCGTCTATAACCATTAACTGCCAGAAAACCCAGAAGCTTCCCCCACCCCAATCTTCTGATGTTCCCTTAAGTTCCTCTGTGGCTTTAGACCCATGTCTTTCTATTCCATGGTAACTTCAGGGTGGAGGAGCCTGGGGATAGCTTTGTGATTGAGGGAGGGTGCAGCTCATGGTGCACTTGCATTCATTCATTCATTCATTCATTCATTCACACCCCCTGAGCACCTGCTGGCATGGGACTCACTTCTTCATTCTATGTCTGTCCACATTCCCTCCTTAATAAGCTTCCTCAGGACAGGACTTGGTCTGTTTGGGTCTCTGTTGTTCCTGATGCCGGCCACACAACACTCTGTAAACATCTTTTTTTTTCACAGCAATAGATGAACGGATGAGTTACCTTAGCCAAACCTCGCAACTTCCGCATGAGTCAATGTGATAATTACCCCCACTTTATAGATGAGGCAGCTGCCACTCTCAGAGCTGTGATAATCTGGCCAAGGTCGCATGGCTGGCAAATGGTGCGGCAGGGGTCACACTACAGCTATCTGACTCATTTGTTGGGGGGACCTGTGATGTGGTCAAAAGATGCTGTTGTAACTGTGGGCTGAAGGCAGGCCTGGAAGGATCAGAGCCAGGAGGGGGCTCTATTTGGCTGTCTCTGTGTTAGTTGTGCAGCTTCAGGCCCAGGAGCTGAGGTGGCTGTTACACCTCCCAGCACTGGGCTGCATGAATCAGTGTGTGAATCAGTGTCCTGGGAGGTCAGGACACAAGGGGACAAGGAGGTGGGGAGTTGTGGGGAGCTGGCTGCGGGCTCAGCTGTAGCAATCACCAGCTACTGCAGGGGAGGAAGGCACAGGGCATGTGGGGAGGAGCAAGGTGGGTGTGGAGAGGTGAAGTTTCTAGACTGGATCTCATCCAAGCGCAGACATCATCCGGGGCTCTCGTTAAATCACAGATTCTGACTCAGGAGGTCCTGGGTGGGGGCTGAGACTGCATTTCTTTTTTCTTTTCTTTTCTTTTTTTTTTTTTTTGACAGAGTCTTGCTCTGTCGCCTAGGCTGGCGTGCAGTGGCGCGATCTCAGCTCACTGCAACCTCTGCCTCCTGGGTTCAAATGATTCTTCTGCCTCAGTTTCCCAAGTAGCTGGGATTATAGGTGCCTACCACCATGCCTGGCTACATTTTTTTTTTTAAATAGAGGCAGGGTTTCACCATGTTGGCCAAGCTGGTCTCAAACTCCTGACCTCAAGTGATCCACCCACCTCAGCCTCCCAAAGTGTTGGGATTACAGGCATGAGTCAGACAGCTCTCAGAGCATTCCCATTTGCTAGTCCCTAGAGCCCCCTCAGGCAAAGTCCTAGGGGAACACGGCCACCAGGGCATCCTCAGCAGGTGCATGAGGGAGAAGCTGCCTGGGTGAGAGCAGCGGCCCTTGCTTTGGCCAGGTCTAGGGCACATGGAGTGCCTGCACAGGTCAGAGGCAAACAGGAGTCCTGATCTGGAGAAGGACTGGCGCCAGTAGGGAAGGGGCAGCTGGAGCCCTGCCATCTCTCGCTATTGTCTTCTGCCTCTCAACTAGAGGAATGGAGGGGTAAGGGTAGGAGAAGGTGGAAAACAAGAGAAAGGAGGATGTCTCCTCCCCAGGGCCGAGGGCCTCCCAAGCACCTGAAATTGCCTTTGCAAAAAGTATAACTGAGGAAATTGTGACAGTGAAAGAAATCAGACCTAACCAACTCCATCTTGCTTCTAACCTTTAAGCTGTCCTTGTTCACTCCTGAGCATAGGCCAAGCTATAGGAAGGAATTCAGTTCATGGTTTGACTCTGAAACAAAATTACTAATAGCCCTTTCCTGAAAAGACCCCTTTCTTGCTTGGGGACCAGTCTCCCTTTGCAGGACTAACAAATTAGCTACACGAGTAGAAATTATGGTTTAGGGGTCCTGCAGCCTCTGACTCCAAGAGTCTGACCCTCCCCACGTTGCTCCTGGGGATAACATCACTATTGTAAAACCTAAGATCAGTGCTTGAGAGATTTTGCAGGCCGTGCACTGGATGGATCAGCTGACACCATCCAGACTGTGGTAATCCGGCTCAACCAGTTCTGCCACCCCACCCAGGAACAGAAGACAGCAAGCAAACCTCACTTCAACCCCCATGATTCCATCTCCAACCTGACCAGTCAGTACTCCCCACTTCCCGAGACCCTACCTGCCAAATTATCCTTAAAAACTCCGATCCCCAAATGCTTGGGGAGACTGATTTGAGTAATAATAAAACTCCCTTCTCCCGCACAGCTGGCTCTGCGTGAATTACTATTTCTCCATTGCAATTCCCTTGTCTTAATAAATTGGCTCTGTCTAGGCAGTAGGCAAGGTGAACCCACTAGGTGTTTATACACCTGCTCGGGAACAGGCCCCTCTAGGTGCTGGGGACAGCTCAGTGAGACGGGCCTGGCCTCCTTGGAGCTCGTAGGGGCCACCAGAGGGAAAAAAGGACTACAAGCGAGAGGGAAGTGGCAGAGCCCATTGCAGGGGAGGTACTGGTGAGGAGCAGGTCACAGGGGAGGCCGCAGCCCTGGGGGACTGGGACTGGGGGAGCTTCACTGGTCCTTGGAGCTGGGACCTTGGATTTCAGCTTCAGCCCAGCAGGAGGCATGGGCAGCCCCATGCCTGGAGCACAAGGGCAGCTGCTGCCCAGCAGGTGACACTGAAACATCATCAGTCTCTCCAAGGAGGGGACACAGGGCATCTGTGGAGATTGTGGGGTGTGTTAGGGTCCAGGTGGGGCAGGTGGCCAGGAAGTGTGGCCTGAGACAGGGGGACAGCATGGTGGCACTTTTGCTGTGACAAGAAGGGCTTGAACCTACCATCAAGGGGGCAGAAAGATGGGGCTTATTGAGGCAAAAGGTGCCCCCAGCACCCCTAAGAGAGGGACTGGCTGATCCCAGATCATCTACATCATTTCCACATTCCTTCCTGGTCCTTGAATTGGTACCTTAGCCTCTTCCCAGGTAGGAAGCACAGGTTTGTCTTGGGCCTTTTTTTTGAGACGGAATTTTGCTCTTATCACCCAAGCTGGAGTGCAGTGGCACGATCTCAGCTAACTGCAACCTCCACCTCCCGGGTTCAAGCGATTCTCCTGCCTCTGCCTCCTGCATAGCTGGGATTATAGGTGCCCGCTACCACACCTGGCTAATTTTTGTATTTTTAGTAGAGACAGTGTTTCACCATGTTAGGCTGGTCTCGAACTCCTGACCTCAGGTGATCTGCCCGCCTCAGCCTCCCAAAGTGCTGGGATTACAGGCTTGAGCCACTGTGCCCGGCGGCCTTGGGCCTTTTTTCTTCCTGGATCAAAGTGGGGAGAGTGAGACAGGAGGATTTAGACAGAGGAAGGAGACACAGATGAAGTTTCTGGCTTGGCAGAAAAGCCCCTGCAAAGGAAGGAGCTGGGACAGTGGCCCCAGAAGACGCTCCATGTCCGAGGAAGACCTGCATGGCATGGATCTCTAATGGAACCCTTGACAGTTGTGGAAAAGGTGGAGAAGCCAATCAATCACACAGGGAGACAGCTGTCACCCTGCCCTGGGGATGGCTGCCCACTGGGGCATTTTGGTGTTCTGAGCGTGAACAAAGGTGAGGGCGAGAGAAAGATCCTGGAAAAATCTTAAGTGGAAATTCAGAAATTGGGGAGCCAGCAGTGGGGAGGGGCAGTAACAGGAAAGGGGCTGGAGAAGGGAAACTTGGAGCAAGGCCGGGAAGCCTAGAAAGTTCTGTACCTGGGGGTGGGGGGAGCCCCTACTACGCCGTGGCCACTTGGGGTCAGCGTCGGCTTCAGGAGGTAGACAGGAGGGTCCCCGAGCGGTGAGGGAAGGAGGAGGGGACCTTTTAGGACCAAGACCAGGACAGAAGGCAGAAAGCAGCAGTTTGGTGCCTGAGGGGTGAATGGAGACCCTCCTGAGGATGGAAATACCTGAAGCAGGTCGGGGTGGGGGTGCAGGGTTAGCTGAGAGGTCAGGGGTGCCTATCTGAGCAGAGGCCTGCAGGAGGGAAGCCAGGGAGCCTTGGCTCAAGAGGGAGAAAAGTAAGGATGGCCCCTGGCTTTCCTTAAGGCTGCAGAACTCATTAACACGCTAGGAGAGGAAGCAAGAATGTGCGGGGGAAGCCAGTCTGAGCTCAGAGGGAGAGAAGCTGGACTTGGAAATGGCCCATTGTGCCCCGGTCTCGGTCTCGTGTAGGGTTGGGACTAACCTGGAAGGTTAAGTATGAATTACAGGAACAACTCATTGAATACCAGTTTAACAATCGTAATTTCTAATACAAACAACATCTCTTTTAGAGACGAGAATGCTGAAACCTGGTGAGATTAAGGAACGTTCTTAAGCCCACGTGACTGCCACGGTCCAGCTGGGACCCGAGTCCGGGCCTCTCCACCCCAGGGCCACCTCTTCCCACTCCTTGCTGCCCATTTTTACATCCTCCAGGCTGGAACGTTCATGCAAAAGTGGGAAGTGGATTAGAAACTCTGACAAACATCATGTGCAAGAGAAGTGGTACGTCAAATGTGAAGAGCATGCCCTTTCCTGATGCTGGGACAGAAATCACTGAAATTAATTTTTTCAGACAAGGTCTCACTCTGTCACCCAGGCTGGAGTGCAGTAGCTCCATCATTGCTCACTGCAGCCTCGAATTCCTAGACTCAAGCAATCCTCCTTCCTCAGCCTCCCCAGTAGCGAGGACTACAGGCACACACCACCGTGCCTGGTTAATTTTCAATTTTTTTTTTTTTTTTTTTTTTGTAGGGGTGGATGTCTTGTTGTGTTACCAGGCTGTTCTAGAACTCCTGGCCTTAAGCAATCATCCTTCCTCAGCCTCCCAAAGTGCTGGAATTACTGGTGTAAACCATTATGCCCGGCCTGAAATTAACTTTAAACCTAGGAAGAAGAGAGTGGTATAGAGTTTGAGACAATTTGTTTTTTACAGGATGGAAGTCCGATGCCAGAGAGTTGTAGGTTATGGATTTGTATCTATAACCTGTGCCGTGAAGACAGCCTTCCAGGGAAGGGGCAGAGCCAGAGGGGAAAGAACAAGCTAGACATTCCGGCCAGCAAAAAAGGCCAATGACAGCGTGATGGAGAAGAGGAACTGTGAGCTGCATGAACTGCAGCAAGCGAAGCACAAATGAGCCATCGGTGTGGGTGATGGAGGAAGGAGAAGCCGGGAGGGCTCTGGGGAAGAAGCCTGCAGGCATTAGGCAGGGCAGGGAAATTTCAGACAATGGAACTTCTAAAAAGTTAAACGTTTTATTTTATATTTACAAAAAAGCTGCGGATGATGGAATTCTAAAGCCAGCTCTTCAAGGAACCAAAGGGCTCGGAGCGTAAGATTGAGAAGTTAATGATTTGGAGATCTGCATATCTGCACATAGTGCGTTCTCAGTGTAAGAGGTTGAATGAAGGAAAAGCAGGCAAATTAGGAAATGAAATAAGGAATTGAGAGTGGACGGGGAGATTGGGGACAGCTCTCAGGATCCCCCAGCCATCTCTCCAGCCACAGTGCCATTTGCTGAAGAGGAGGGGCTTTCTGGGGTCACAGAGCTTCAACAGCCAGGACTAGAACTTTCCCCCATCACCTGATACCTGGCCGTGTTCTCCTTCCCTTTCTCCTTCTGCCATGTATAGGGACTTCCGGAATTTGTTTTATATTGTTGGAAGACCTGAGCAAACTGTTAGATGAGGTAACAGCTTGAGTTAATCCCAGTTCCCAACTTTCCATTAAAATCCCAATGCAATCATACCACAGGAAGATGCTACCTCTGCACTAGAAGGCAACATTAAGAATTCAGTTTATGGGCTGGGTGCCATGGTTCACACCTGTAATCTCAGCACTTTGGGAGGCCAAGGCGGGCGGATCACGAGGTCAGCAGATCGAGACCATCCTGGCTAACATGGTGAAACCCCGTCTCTAATAAAAATACAAAAAAATTAGCTGGGCTTGGCGGTGGGTACCTGTAGTCCCAGCTACTCGAGAGGCTAATACAGGAGAATGGCGTGAACCCAGGAGGTGGAGCTTGCCGTGAGCAGAGATTGTGTCACTGCACTCCAGCCTGGGCGACAGAGAGACACTCCGTCCGTCTCAAAACAAAAACAAAAACAAAACAAAAACCCAAAAATTAGCCAGGTGTGGTGGCGGGCACCTCTAATTCCAGCTACTTGGGAGGCTGAGGCAGGAGAATCACTTGAATCTGGGAGGCAGAGGTTGCAGTGAGCCCAGATCACGCCATTGCCCTGCAGCCTGGGCAGCAAGAGTGAGACTCCGTCCAAAAAAAAAAAAAGAAAAAAGAAAAAAAAAAGAATTCAGTTTATGGCAGGACCAGCAGGCTCTTCCACTAAATATGCTAATAAAAAGTAAAATGTTGAAGCATTGCTGAAGATTGACTTTTGCTTTAAAATTCTTAAAAAAAGAAGACATACAAATGGAAAACAGATAAATGAAAAAATGCCCAAGATCACTGATCATTAGAAAAAGACAAAACAATGAGAAACCATCTCACACCTGTCAGCATGGCAGTTATAAGAAAGATAAGACAGAGCAAGTGTTGGCGAGAGAAGACGTGGGAAAAGGGCACCCTTGTGTGCTGGTGGTAGGAATGTAAATTGGAACAGCTATTATGGAAAACAGTATGGAGGTTCCTCAAGAGGTTAAAAATAGAACTACCATGTGACCCAGCAGCCCCACTTCTGGAAATAAATCCAAAGGAAATAAAATGAGCATCTTGAAGAGATATCTACACCCCCATGTTCATTATTCATGATAGCCAAGATGTGGAATCAACCCAGATGTCCATCTACAGATAAATGGATAAAGAAATTGTGGTACATATATGTGGTGGAATATCATTCAGCCATAAAAAAGGAGAAAATCCTGCCATTTGCAACAGCATGGATGAGCTTGGTTGAGCTTTCTGTATATGGTTAAGTGAAATAAACCATACACAGAAAGAAAAATACTGCATGATCTTATATGTGGAATCTAAAAAGTCAAACTCTTAGAAGCAGAGAGTAAAGAAATGTTTGCCAAGGGCTGGGGGTCCTTGGCAAAGGGGAGATGTGGGTCAAAGGGTAAAACCTTTCAATTATAAGATGAACAAGTTCTGGGGATCTAACGTATAGCACAGGTGGTGATGGATGTGTTAATTTGACTGTGATAATCACTATACGATGTATATATCTATCACATCATCACATTGTATACCTTGAACTTATTCCACATTTGTCAATTAAATATCTTTAAAAATTATATACACAGTTTATAAGTCAAAAGACCAAATTAGAGGGGAAACATATACAGCAGGAAGCATAAATCAAGTGTTGGAGGCATTGTAAGACACAGAGCAGGACTCTTTCTTTCTTTTTTTTTGAGACAGAGTCTCACTCTGTTGCCCAGGCTGGAGTGTAGTGGCATGACCTCGGCTCACTGCAACGTCTGCCTACCCGGTTCAAGTGATTCTCCTGCCTCAGCCTCCCAAGTAGCTGGGATTACAGGCACGTGCCGCCACCCCTGGCTAATTTTTTATATTTTTGGTAGAGATGAGGTTTCACCATGTTGTCCAGGCTGGTCTTGAACTCCTGACCTCAAGTGATCCACCTGCCTCAGCCTCCCAAAGTGCTGAGATTACAGGCATGAGACACCGTGCCTGGCCAGAGCAGGACTTTTTCTGATGTTCTGGAATTGCTGCTAAGGCCAAACAAATTTCTGCTGTAGCTTGGGTCTGCCGGCAACCCGAGGGATCACTGAGGGAGGTGTGCCTCCTATGGTAGTCCCCACTCTCAGATAAAAGAAGAGGAAGAAGAAGGGAGAAGCTTGGCCCTCTGGGGGTGCTGTAGCCCATGCAAAGAGGAAGCTGGCTCCAAAGAAGCCCTGGAAAGGCTCAGAGCTCCCTGCAGGAAGGAGAGGCTCCCAGCTGGAAGCTCGTAGGGCTGTGGAACCCATGGGCTCATTCCAGAGTCTCCTGGGAAAGGGTTCTGAGAGCCTAGGGTTATGGTGCTGAGATATGGGAATACGCTGCCCGTGGGAATGGAGCTGGCTTTGGGCTGGAGGATTTCTGAAGGTAGGGACCTGCTGGAAGACTTTGTTCCATGGGGCTCAAAGTGATTATGGCTTGTGTGTCCTTGAAGAAAATGAACCTCCTCAGCCTTATCTTTGTTCTCCATGGCCTTTGGAGCAGCCCTTTACAAGAAGACCCTGGAGTTCCCTGAGGGTCCTTGGAACCCAAATGTCAGCAAGTGGTAGGGGTTGGGGACTGCCCAGATGGCCACTGGGCCAAGCAATAGGGGGCCCAAGCTGGAGAAGGGATTGCAAGCCGGCATGTGCCCCCAGGGCCAGAGGGAGATGTGGTCACCCTTCTGGAAGGGATGGTCTCCTGTGTGTGTGTGTGTGTGTGTGTGTGTGTGTGTGTGTGTGTGTGAGTGACAATCTCAAAGACCCCAGAGGGATGCCTCCTACTGCTGTGCGCAGCTGGTGGAGTAGAGGTGCCTTAGCTGGCTGATCCCTGCTCCCTCCCCCACCACTGGGGAAGAAGAGGAGGTGGCGAGAGTGGCTCCAGGCCAGCTCCTTGCCACTCCCCAAACTGTCTGCAAGAAGAGCTTTGAACACTATGAGATTGAACTTTGGAAAATTGTAACGTGGCTGAAATGTGCAAAGGCTATAAACAGCACACAGAAAGTTGAAACAAATCAGCCTTAAAATCCTGTGAAAGGATTTTCAACCCTGTGCCTCATAAGAGGAAAGAAAATCCAAACCACACTGAGATGTCTTTTTTCACTTGCTATGTTGGCAAAAACTCAAAAGTTTGAAGAGTAATTGGTGCAGCCAAGGGCAGCAGGCAGCCGCCATCCCTGCTGGTGGGAGTTTACATGGATTCCAGCCCTACAGGGCAGTTTGGCAATGCCTGTCAAAATAAAAAAGCAAATATGCTTTGACCCAGCCATCTCCCCTGCAGGAATTTGGCCCCTGGATCTGCCTGCTCTGTAGGGAGTGTCCTGGGTGCAGGTGACTCACTCCAGCATCATCCTGGAGCCAGTGACTCATGGCAGCATTGTTCAAGGGCAAGCAATTGGAAGCAACCGGGGTGTCTTTTGATCAGAAACTGGCCCCACAGATGAGAAAATTCTAAACATTTTCACAAATGGGAGATGATGCAGTTGTAAAAGCAAAAAAGAGGAAGTTCCATGTACAGTACTGATCAGGAAAGGATGCTGGGAAAAATCCAGAAAAAAAGCAAGAATAGAAGAGTATATTTTGTATGTTTCTATCAGCATAAAGAGAGAAATGTATTCAAATTTATTCAAATGTGCCTAAAAACTTCTGGAAGGAGTTACAAGAAATTAGTATCAAAATTATTATCAATGGTTACACACACACAAACACACATATATCTGAAATAAGATTAAATTAGATGAGGGAGCCTGGATAGTTGGGGAGTAGGGCTTGGAGGAAGAATTTAAGGTATGTACCTTTTAATACATTTTTGGTTCTTAAAGCTATGTCGGCCAGGTGCGGTGGCTCATGTCTGTAATCCCAGCACTTTGGGAGCCCGAGGTGGGTGGATCACTTGAGGTCAGGAGTTCAAGACCAACCTGGCCAACATGGTGAGACCCTGTCTCTACTAAAAATACAAAAATTAGCCAGGCATGGTGGTGCACACCTGTAATCCCAGCTACTCAGGAGGCTGAGGCAGGAGAATTGCTTGAACCCGGGAGGCAGAGTTGCAGTGAGCTGAGATCGTGCCACTGCACTCTAGCCTGGGCAACAGAGTGAGACTCTGCCTCAAAAACAAACAAACAGACAAACAAACAAACAAACAAAACTATGCCAGAGTATTATGTATTCAAAAATTAAATATGTCTTTTGAGAAAAAATGACTAGCACAGAACCTTAAATACAGAAATGAGTCTATTCTAAAAACTAAAGGAGACAGGGAAGTTACGGGATCTGGACAACAAACCTCCAAGACCCCTGCTATGCAGCAGAGACATGAGTCTAGACAGAGAGAAGTTAGAGGCCATGATGGGGAAAAATACAGCTGTTTTATATGTATACTTTCAAAAACTGTGTTTCCCAAAGAATTAGGTATGGAATAAGGATGAACAGTTAAATGAGATGTTTTAATTTCTTTATCAAAGTGTTTTCAGAGTGATTTGACTTAAAAAAATTGAGGCAATTTCATAATCATTAGAAAGTCTTAATACAATATAGCACATTGGTAGGTCAGTTGACAAAGTTAAATACCAATCCCCAGCAAAAAGCTTTAAAGATGAGACTAGAAGGAAAATTCACCATGGTAAAGAAGAGACTGTATACATTTAAACATGCTAATGGTGAAAAATCAGAGATGCTCCCAATAAGAGTATGGTTCTTGCTTTCATCATTATTAACTTGTTTCCAGAAGTTTTGATCAGCATAATGAGACATAAAATAAATAAGTTATCAGGAAGAAAGCTAAAGTAATCATAATTTGTAGGTGACATGACTTGTATACCTAGAAAACTCCAAAGAACCAACTGAAACTACCAGAATTACAAATAATTCAGCCTAGGTCCTGAATAAGATAGACTCACTGTATGTCAACAAAAACAAGTTAGAAAGTGGAGAGATTCTAATTATAGTATTATAGTAACAAAGCCAGAAAACACAGGATAATTGTATTAATAAATACAAACAACCTATATAAAGGAAAAACTTGAGACATGAAAGGAAGCTTGCATATTTAGAGAAGCATGAGTTTTTCTTGGATAGGAAAATGGAATATTAAAAATATGTCAGTTAATATTTAATACAAGTTAATATTTATAGTTTTAGTGCCATTCCAATGAAAAAACTGATCAGACTGTTTTGACAAAATGATTATGAAATTCATCTGCAGGATAAACAGCCAAAATTCGCTCAAACTTTTTGAGCAATATAGATAATAAAGAGAGCCTTCTTCTCCCGAATATCATTAAATGTTACAATAATAAAAGGAATATGGTATTGGTACAAAGTAGTTGATCAGTGAAACAGAATGGCCAGCCCAAAAATAAATTCTTATCTCTAAAAATGTTATTTTATAGAAGAGGCCTCACAAACATAAAAAATGGAAGGGCTACTAAACCAGATAAAAATCACAAGAAACGAAAATTATAGTCCAACATCTCTTATTAATAGAGAAGAAAATGTCCTCAACAAAATACTACCAAACTGATCCCAGCAATATATGAAAAGAATTATATACTATGACCAAGTAGAATTTATCCCAGGAATGCAAGGTTGGTTTAACATGCAAAAATCAATTAGTGTAATATACCATATGAATGAAACAAGGGACAAAAACACGATCATCTTATTAGGCATATGACATCAAATAGTATTTGACAAAATTCAACAACCCTTCATAATAAAAACATTCAACAAACCAGGTATAGAAGAAAATTTTCTCAAACCTGATGAAGGGCATCTATGAAAACTACACAGCAAATGCCATATTTAATTGTGAAAGACTGCATACTTTCTCTTAAGATCAGGAAGAAGATAAGAATGCCCACTCTCACCACTACTATTCAAAATTATAATGGAGGTTATAAGACCCTTAGCCAAGAAAAAAAATGTCATTCAGATTGGAAAGGAAGATATAAAATGATCTCTATTTGCAGATAACATAATCTTGTATATAGAAAATTCTAAGGAATCCAGTAAAAAACAAACAAAAAACCCCAGAAAACTATTGGAACTAATAAACAAGTTCAGCAAAGTTTCAGAATACAAGATCAATATACACAAATTAATTGTATTTTTGTAGAGCGGGAAGGAATAAGCCATAAATTAAAATTTTAAAAAACCTATACACAATATCATCAAAAAGAATAAAGTACTTAGGAATACATTTAACAAAAGAAGGGCAACATTTAGATGCTGAAACTACAAAATATTATTGAAAAAAATTAAAGAAGACCTAAATAAGTAGAAAGATATCCTATTTTCATGGATCAGAAGAATTAATATTGTTAAGATGGCAATACTCCCCAAATTGATCTCCATATTCAACACGACTTGATTAAAATCCCAGGTGGCTTGTTTGCAGAACTTGATAAGCTGATCATAAAATTAATCTGGGAATTCAAGAGACTCATGCCAAAAACAATCAAAGAACAGAGTTGGACTCACACTTCCTGATTTAAAAACCTACTACAAAGCAACAGTAATCAAGACAGTGTGGTACTGGCACAAGATAGGCATATAGGTCAAGAGAATAGAATTGGGTATCCGTAAATAAACTCATACATCTATGGTCAAATGAGTTTTGACAGGTGCTAAGACCATTCAATGAGAAAAGGATAGTCATCTTCAACAAATAGTGCTGGGACAACTGAGTAGACACAGGCCAAAGAATGAATTTGGATTCCTACCTCACATCATATACAAAGATTAACTCAAAATAAATAAAAAACCTAGTTGTAAGGGGTAAAACCATAAAACTCTTAGAAGAAAACTAAATCTTCTTGACATTGGCATAGGTAATGGTTTCCTACATATGACACCAACTGCACAAGCAACAAAATAAAATAAATTGGACATCATCAAAATTTAAAACTTTTGTGCTTCCAAGTATACCATCAAGAAAATTCTTGGATGGGCATGGTGGTAGCTCATGCCTGTAATCTCAGCACTTTGGGGGGCCGAGGCTGACGTATCACTTGAAGTCAGGAGTTCATGACTAGCCTGGTCGACATGGTGAAACGCTGTCTCCACTGCAAATACAAAAATTAGCTAAGCATGGTGGTGCACACCTGTAATACCAGCTACTTGGGAGGCTGAAGTGGGAGGATCACTCAAGCCTGGGAGACAGAGGTTACAGTGACCTGAGATTGTGCCACTGCACTCCAGCCTGGATGAGTGAGACTGTCCGAAACAAAACAAAATTAAAAAAAGAAGAAGAAGAAAAGAAAATTCTCACAGAATAGGAGAAAATATTTGCAAATCATATACCTGATAAGAATCTTGTACCTAGAGTATATAAAGAACTCATACAACTCAATAATAAAAAATAACCCAATTAAAATATAGGGCTGGGAACAGTGGCTCACATCTGTAATCCCAGCACTTTGGGAGGCTGAGGCAGGAGGATCACTTGAGCCCAGGACTTTGAGACTAGCCTGGACAACATGGCAAAACCCCCTCTCTACAAAAAATACAAAAATTAGCTGGATGTGGTGGCACACACCTGTAGTTGCAGCTATTCAGGAGGCTGAGGTGGGAGGATGGCTTCAACCCAGGAGGCAGAGGTTGCGGTGAGCCCAGATTATGCTATTGCACTCCAGCCTGGGTGATAGAGCGAGACCCTGCTTGAAGTATATATATATACACACACACACGCACACATAAATATATAAATATATATATTCAAAAATATACATATATATGTGTGTATCTGTATGGGCAAATATATATATATATTTATTTATATATATATTTGCCCACATAGATACACACATATATATGTATATTTTCAGATCCTTTGCCCATATATATGAATTGGCATGTCTCCAAAAGACATACAAATGGCCAATAAATACATGAAAAGATGCTCAACATCATTAGCCATCAGAAATGCAAATAAAAGCCACAATGAGATACCACTTTGCACTCACTAGGGTGGCTGTTAAAAGAAAGATGGATGATAATAAGTGCTGGTGAGGATGTGGGGAAATTGGAATCCTCATGCACTGCAGATGGGAATGTAAAATGGTTGGGGCACTTTGGAAAATTGTCTGACAGTTTCTCAAAAGGTTAAACATAGAGTTACCATATGACTCAACAATTCTCTTCCTAAGCCTGTTCCCAAGACACATGAAAACATACATCCACACACAAAGATGTACACACGTGTTTATAGCAGCATGAGTCATAACTGGCAAAAAGTGAAAACACCAAGAACGTCTGTCAGCCAATGAATGGATAATTAAAAGGTGATCTATCCTTACAGTGAAAGATTATTAAGCTATAGAAGAAATTGTTCATACACGCTACAACATGAAGGAGGCTTGAAGACATTTTGCTAAGTGAAAGAAGCCAGTCAGGGAGGACCACATATTGTATGACTGCATTTATATGAAACGTCCAGAACCGGAGACTCCACAGAGACTGAAAGCAGATGAATGGTTGCCCAGGACTGGGTGGGTTGTGGGAGACGCAGAGTGAGTGACTGCAAATGGGGATGGGATTTCTTTTGGGAAGGTGAGAAAATGTTCTAAAATGGCACAGTTTTGTGAATATACTAAAAACATTGAGTTGTACACCATAAATGGGTAAACTGTGTGAAATGTAAATTTATCCCAATAAAATTGATATTAGGCTGGGTCCGGTGGCTCATGCCTGTAATCCCAGCACTTTGGGAGGCCGAATTGGGTGGATCACTTGAGGTCAGGAGTTCAAGACCAGACTGGCCAACACGGTGAAACCCCATCTCTACTAAAAATACAAAAAGTAGCTGGGCGTGGTAGTGGCTGTCTGCAATCTCAGCTACTCAGGAGGCTGAGACAGGAGAATCACTTGAACCTGGTAGGCGGAGGTTGCAGTGAGCCGAGTTTGCACCACTGCACTCCAGCCTGGGTAACGGAGCGAGACTTTGTCTCAAAAAAAAAAAAGATATTAAAAAAATAGAGGGATATCAATAGAAGTTTTGAACACTGGTTAACAGTTGGAGAAAAATGTCAACTTAAGCCTTCATAATAAATTTCCTAAGTAAGCTCCAAAGGAATTAAAGCATTAAATATTTTCTTCAAATCACAGAATATTTTGAGAAAGAATTTGGTGGTTTCCACAGCTTGCCATATGACACTGGGGAAGCTGTGGGTGTTGGGAGCGGGGAGTGGAGCCAGCCAGGCATGGCTTGTCATCCCCGTTCGGCCCTTCGCTGGCTGAATGCATCGGGCATGTGGGTTCCCCTTGGGGCCTCCTGTTGCTCCAATGTCTTGCAGGGAGGACAAATGTTATCCAACTCCTGGGACTGATGTGAGGTTGCACACTGCTGGCACTCAGTATGTGGGAGCTGTTTTATTTATGCATTATTATACAAATTAACATAGAAGATACTATTCCATCCACAAATATAATACATACACATATACATATATGGATATATACACGCATATAATACATACATACATATATATTATATACATACATGGATATATACATGCATATAATATATATATGTATTATATGTACATATACATACATGTATAACTACACATATATGTATAATTCTTATATGTATACTATATATACAGTATATACGTATATACAGTATATATACGTATATACTGTATATACGTATATAATACATATATACTGTATATATGTATATACAGTATATATACATATATGCAGTATATACGTATATACAGTATATATACATATATGCAGTATATACGTATATACAGTATATATACATATATGCAGTATATACGTATATACAGTATATATACATATATGCAGTATATACGTATATACAGTATATATACATATATGCAGTATATACGTATATACTGTATATATACGTATATGCAGTATATATACGTATATACTGTATATATATTATAGTGTATATATGTATTATATGTATTATAGTGTATGTATTATATGTGTATATACATACAATATATTATACATATACATATGCACAATATGTATATGTATTATATGTATTCATATACATATATGTATATGTATAATATATGTATACATATACTACATATACATATTGTGCATATGTATATGTATAATATATTGTATGTATATACACATATAATACATACACTATAATACATATATGGATATGTGTATATATCACTTATCCAACACAGCATAAATCCAAAAGAGGACAAAAGAAAGAATAAAAGGGTGTGAGCGTAAAACTGAATGGGGGATAAGGTTAAGAAATTTGTATTACAAAGACTCTAGTGTGGATGGGCTCAAACTTCCCTAAGCTTCCTGGCAGTCAACATGAAAAGGAGAAATGTGTCAGTGACTCATTCTACTCCATTCAGGTATAAAAACTGACCAATTCCAGCCTGGCCAACGTGGCAAAACCCCGTCTTTACTAAAAATACAAAAATTAGCCGGGTGTGGTAGCACACATCTGTAATTCCAGCTACTCGGGAGGCTGAGGCACGAGAATCGCTTGAACCCAGGAGGCAGAGGTTGCAATGAGCTGAGATTGTGCCGCTGCACTCCAGCCTGGGTGACAGAGCGAGACTTTGTCTCAAGACAACAACAACAACACAAACAACAACAACAACAGCAACTGACCAATTGCTGGGAAATGTGTTAGTGCTAAGGCTGCAGGGATTTCTACCAAGGGCTCTTATGAGAGAGGCCGCTGAGCGCAGTGATTCTCACATGTTTAAGAGCTTGTTAAATATAGTCTTCCCTCGGTATCCGTGGGGGGATTGGTTCCAGGACCCCCATAGATACTGAAATCCATGAATGTCCAAGTCCCTCTGTAAAATAGTGTAGCATTTGCATATCACCTACAAAGTATAACTTGATGGTTTCACACAAAAAGACAACCAAGCGCGCCACCACGCCCGGCTCATTTTTGTGTTTTTAGTAGAGGCGGGGCTTCACCATATTGGCCAGGCTGGGCTCGAACTCCTAACCTCAGGTGATCTGTCCGCCTCAGCCTCCCAAAGTGCTGGGATTACAGGTGTGAGCCACAGCGCCTGGCATCGTTTACCCTTTCTTATGGTTAAAAGATTTTTTAAAAATTTTAGCAGGATACATAAAGAGCCCATATTAAGTGTACAGATTGCTGGATGTTTACAGACTCAACCCGGATGCAGAAGGAGAACTTTACTGCCACTTCAGAAAGCGTCCTAACGCCCACTCGAAGTCACTGCTCCCTGCCCCCAAGGGTGACCTCTGACTTCTAACAGTTTATGGAACTAGAATCATTCTGAACGTTCTCTCTTGTGCCTGGCGCCCTTCCTCAGTGCACCCTCATAGTCGAGCACTGCATCCTTGTAGGTGGTTTGCTCTCAGGGCCGTGTGGCAGTGGTTCTCACTCTGGCACTGGCCTGGGGATCACCAGGAGGGTTCATGCACAGATTGCTGGGCCCAGAGCTTCTGATTCAGGAGGTCCGACCCGGGCCCTGGGAACCTGCTTTTCTAACACATTCTCAGACGCTGCTGCTGGGGCTGAGACTGGGGTACACACTGTGAGAATTCTCTTTTCTCTGGAAAAGGAGCCTGCCCTTGTCGTTGTTGTTGCTTTCAGGAATCGCTAAGGGGCAGCACGCCTCACAGGGGTTGGAGGGACAGGGTGGTGTGGAGACCAGGGCGGGGTCCTGAGGTGACACAGGCCTCTTCAGTGAAACTGTCAAAGTGAAGTGAAGCTGGCATCCAAGCCAGAACCCCCGGGCAACTTTGGGAATATGCACCCTCCTTGGGCCTACAGTGGAGATTTCTAGAACACAGAAATATCCACCATAGATTTCTGCTCACGGCACCAATCGACTCCCTATTCTCCCTCAGAAAGGGCTCTGGCGAAGTGTCCCACATTCTCCCTCTTCTCTCTGATGTCTGCCATCCCCTAGGGCTTCAGGCAAGGCTCTGGCGACCTGGCCTCCCCACTGCTTCCCGCCATCCTGCTGCTGTCTCGTGCCCTCTGCTCTCCAGGGCCCACCCTCTGTCCTTTTCCTCTGTTGGAATCTCTCCTGCTCGGGGGTGTTAGCTGATGGTTCTGTTTAGATGGCTGCGCCTTCCCTGTGCTCTGTATGTTGAATAGCCCACGCCTCTGCCTGGCGTCACCGAGCGCTACCAGCAGGTCCACCCACAGGTGGCCGCGGGTGATCCTGGCAAGGTTTGCTACAAGTCCTCAGCCACATTTGGGAAACATGCCCCGATAGGACAGGGGGTGGCTTCTGCCACCTGCAGCCCCTCCCTACCCCACGGTTTCTGAGCAGGAGGTCACAGGGCCGAGAAGAGCAGCAGGGACCGAGGCCAGAAGGTGGTGGTGGAGACAAACCCTCCTGGAGAGGAACTGCCCTGGGCAGCGATGCTCTTCCCCCTCTTCCCAGAGGAAAGCCGCAGTGGGAGTTTCAGCGCTGAGATAGGCCCTTTCCATTGAGCTCGTTTGATCTTCACAACAACCCCAGGGGGTGGGGTGGGAGTAGGGTGACTACTATTGAATCTGAGGCTCAGAGACACTCAGTAACTTGTCCAGGATCACACAGCTGGTAAGTGGCTGAGGTGGGATTCAAACCAAGCTCTTCCAGGTCCCAGAAGAAAGGTATGGCTGGTATCAGCACGGGGAGGTGGAGAGACTGCCTGCGAGGTGGAGCATGGCGCATGGGCTTAGGAAGCATGGCTGCCCCAGTCAAAGAGCAAAGACCAGGGCCAGTGCAGCCAGAGACAGAGCCAGAGGCCAGGACAAGGCAAGCCTGGCTCTCTCTGGGGAACTAAGCCCTGGCACTCACCAGCCAGCTCATGCCATGGGGGGGCTACAGTCCGCTCAGTAAAGCTCTCCCTCCATGATGGGTGAAGCCTTCTACATAGGGGGCCCTGGGCAGTTTGGGGGCAGGGGCTCAAAGCAGCAGCAGGTGTCTTTCCCACTGTGGCTGTGGTGGTGGATGGGTGGGTGTCTCCTGCTTCTTGTGCAGCCCTGTAGGTGCCAGGCCAGTCGTCTCTCTTCTTCTGATGTCTAACACCCCTAGGAAGGTGTTCCCTCCCAGCATGTCCTAGCAGGACTCCAGGCCAGGTCTCCCTGGTCACTCAACACACCCCAGGAGCCTCTGGTCCTATCTGTAGGGTGATGCTGCGTTCCTAGTTCACGGTATGAGGTTCAATATGGGGTCCTCAGTGAGTGGGTTCTGCCCGCTCATACAATGAGCATGACTGCGTGCCGCACTGTGCTAGGCCTCTGGTCATGAGACAGACAGGGTCTCCTGGTTTGGGACCCCTGAAGAGCAGGCAGAAGGGAATTTTCTAACATCCCCCATCTTTCCAAACCTGAACTTGCCTCTCCTCTGGCCTCTTTCCCTTCTGGAAGCTTCCCACATCTGAGCAGTGATACTGCAGGGATTAAATGAGATTATGACGATGGGCATGGCAGACACTCACCATGGCAATCCTCCCAGGCTGCTCTTTTTATTATTTGCAACTAAGTGAATGATCCGCTTTTTAAAATAGTTTTTACTTTTTGGTGTATAAAGAATCAACGGTTGTAAAACGTATATAATGTTCAATATAAAAATTGGATATAGAGTTAAAAAAAAAATCGAGTGTCTGTCAGAGCCCTCCCCTTGTCTCTGACCCAGTAAATGACATCTATGCTGCATTGTGTCGGGGACTGGTGGGTGGAACTGCTGAGTCCTGCCCCCTCTGGACATGCTGGTGACAGCAGCCACTGTAAGCCAGGTGGGAGAGGAGAGGGGCGCCTATTTTATTCAAGTAAAGTCCAGCAGCTGCCGCCATGTGTGACTGTGTCTCTCACATTTCCCTGACATCAGACAGGGCATGAGCCAGAGGGAGAGAGCTGGGGACAAGGACTGCACCTTCTAGGGTGAGCCGCTCAGCGAGCCTCCGCCCTTGGCAAGCTCCCGCCTGTGGGCAAGGTCTGCCACCCCAGCCAGAGGGACGAGGGCCAGGGCTGCTGAGCTCCCAGGCCCAGCGCAAAGCAGACGCTACGTAAAAGTGGTGAACATCATTTCCAAAGCCCAGTGGGGATGTTTATGTGCAGGGGCCGGCATGATACACTGGGTCTTTGTTGAATTCTAGTCATTGGGTCATTTGCATGTCGGGGTTGCTGTGAACTCCTTTATTAACCCATAGTCAGGGAGATTCATAAAAAGGTTGGCTAAAAATGACAACACTAATATTGGTGTCTTAGTCTGCTAACACTGCCATAACAAAATCCTGTAGACTAGGTGGTGTAAAGAACAGAAATGTATTTTCCAACAGTTTTGGAACTGTAAGTCCAAGACCAGGTGTCCAGCATGGCCAGGCTCTGGTGAGGGCCCCATCCTGGCTTGCAGAGGCTGCCTTCTCTCTGTGTCCTCATTGGGCCTTTCACCCAGGCTGGAGGGCAGTGGTGCCATCATAGCTCACTGCAACCTCCACCACCCGGACTCAAGTGATCTTCCCGCCTCAGTCTCCTGAGTAGCTGGGACTATAAGCATACACTGCCATGCTTGGCTAATTTTTTTGTATTTTTTGTAGAGATGGGGTTTTGCCATGTTGCCAGGCTGATCTTGAACTCCTGGGCTCAAGCGATCCTCCTGCTTTGGCCTCCCAAAGTGCTGGGATTGCAGGTGTGAGCCACCGTGCCCAGCCTCTTCCTCTTTTTATGAGGGTACTGATTCCATCATGGGGCCCCACCCTCATCGCCTGGTTTAAACCTAAATGCCGCCAGGCGAGGTGGCTCACGCTTGTAATCCCAATCCCAGCACTTTGGGAGGCCGAGGCAGGTGGATCACGAGGTCAGGAGATTGAGACCATCCTGGCTAACACGGTGAAACCCCGTCTCTGCTAAAAAAAAATACAAAAAGTTAGCCGGGCGTGGTGGTGGGCGCCTGTAGTCCCAGCTACTCAGGAGGCTGAGGCAGGAGAATGGCGTGAACCTGGGAGGCGGAGCTTGCAGTGAGCCGAGATCGCGCCACTGCACTCCAGCCCGGGCGACAGAGCGAGACTCTGTCTCAAAAAAAAAAAAAACAAAAAAAAACAAAAAAAAACCTAAATGCCTCCCAGAGGCCCCATCTCCAATACCATCACACGGGGGGTTAGGGCGTCAACGGCTGAATTCCAGGGGGAGACAAACATTTAGCCCATAACAACTGGACAATGAACGAAGGGAACACTTGGATTTCTGGTTGGGAAAGTCTCAGTTTAACCTGATTTCTCGAAACGGCGCCGTGAACCAGTGTTGTACCAGAGGCAGCCATCCCACCTTCCTGTTCCCGAGCCCCTACCTTGGGAGCTGCCTTGTCCTCAGCCCTGGAGGGGGCACCCTGAGTGCCACTTTCCCCCATCCCGCTGGCCACAGCTGACCAGAGCAGGGTGGAGCTTTGGCCCAGGAGGAATCAACCCAGAGGCTGAGCTGAACCAACCAGATTCCCCCTTCCGGAGATGAGGATTGGAGTGGCATTGAGTGCAACCGTGGCAGGTTCCCAGGCATGAGACAGACCTCTCGCTCAGGCCCAGCAGAGCAGGCAGGAGGCAACTCCTAACATCTCTCATCACCCCCAACATAAGCCTCTCCCTTCTGGAAGCTTCTCTCAAGTGTGCAGTGCTAGAAGCATCGAAAGCACCTTTGCACATCCTCATGTGAGCCTGTGAGTCTCCCCACGGGCCCATAGGTAGGGGGAGGTGACTCAGACCTGAGGAAGGTTTCCTGAGGATGTGAGCCCAGGAGTGGGCTGGAGGGATTCAGGCATGTAGAGGGTGCTGGGGCCTTGGTGGGGAGCAGAGAGGAGAGTGGGAATAGCCAGCGAGAACGGAAGGCGAGAGGGAGGCAGAGGGTGATGAGGTCATGTGGGCCATGGGGCAGAAAGGCCAGGATTTCTATGCTGGCTTGGGTGAGTGAGTTTTTCAAGAGGCAGATGCGTTTTTAAAAACGAGCAGTAGCCTGGCCAATGTGCGAAACCCCGACTCTATTAAAAATACAAAAGTTAGCCAGGTGTGGTGGCATGCGCCTGTAATCCCAGCTACTTTGGGAGGCCGAGGCGGGTGGATCACCTGAGGTCAGGAGTTTGAGACCAGCCTGGCCAACATGGTGAAACCCTGTCTGTACTAAAAATACAAAAATTAGCCAGGTGTGGTGGCGTGCACCTGTAATTGCAGCTACTTGGGAGGCTGAGGCAGGAGAATTGCTTGAACCCGGGAGACGGAGGTTGCACTGAACCATTGCACTCCAGCCTGGGCAACAGAGAGAGACTCTGTCTTAAAAAATAATAATAATAAAATAAAAAAAAGAAAGTGAGCAGTAATGGCAGGGACATTGGGGGCTGTGGTTTTTTCCATCCGTCTGTCATCTAAAATAGTCACAGGATTTGGGTAAACCCTAGATCCTCCTTTCCTCCTTACAGCTGCATGGGAGTTGAACCGGTGACTGTGAGGTAATTTTAGGAGGGACATGAGTCAAACGTTCAAAAAATCAGTAGCTTAATATTTTACTTATTCTAGAAAAAAACCCAATTAGCACATCAAACCTGTGATTTCACAGATATTAAAGCTTAGGATGAAAATAAATGAAGTAAGAAATTTAATTTAAAGGCAATCTGTAGAAAATATTAATAAGACAGGCAGTACATGGACATGTTAAAAATTGTAAATGTGGCCAGACGTGGTGGCTCATTCCTGTAATCCCAGCACTTTGGGAGGCCGAGGCAGGAGGGTCACTTCAGGCCAGGAGTTCGAGACCAGCCTGGGCAACATAGCAAGACCCTGTCTCTACAAAAAATAAAAAATTAGCCAGGGGTGGTGGTGCACGCTTGTAGTCCCAGCTACTTGGAAGGCTGAGGTGGGAGAATTCCTGGAGCCCAGGAGGTTGCAGTGAGTTATGATCACACCACTGCACTCCAGCTTGGGCAACAGAGAGAGACCCTGTCACACACACACAGAATATTGTAAATGTAGAAAGCAATTGATTGGAAACAATTGGAAACAATCAGGAAACACTAGATTGAAATGACCTCGGTGAGCCAGACACCAGAGCATGTTTCTGTTCGGAGCTAAGCCTTCCCTCCTCTCTTCATGTCAGCCTGGTCCACTGTGAGTGGCAGCAACAGCATTTGTGAACTTTAATGAAATACAGATTCTTGGGTTTACCTGGAGGCCTGGAGGGTGGGGCCCAGGCGTCACTGTGACAAGCCCCCTGGGGGACTCTGAGGAGCCTGGACCCTTCTTACACTGACCTCAGCGAGTCTGCACATCTCTGGAAAGGGGGTGCAGAGTGTGTGTTTGTTCAGGTCCAGGGGGAGGGTGCACACCTTTCACCAAATCCCAAGAGGGTCTCGGCCCCCTAAGCTTCCTGCAGTCCTGTTTAGCTGACACGTGATTGCCCATGCCCAGGAATCCATGTGAGTTAATCGTGAATAACCGAAACCCTCCCGGGAGGTGGCGGAGCATTCCTGATGCATACAAGACAGCTCTGGCGAGTGTTTGGGGCCTCCCCACCCCAAGGAAGGCCTCTGGGACTACCTGGTGGCTGCCCCAGGTGGGGCTGCCCAGTCTCCAGGCCACTGGCCTCTGCTCCCAGACCCACAGCAGCGCGGGGTGCTCTTTCCCCCTGATGTCGATCCCAGCCTATTTCTGATCCTTCCTGAGTTCTCCTTCTCCCTCTCTTGGCTTTTCTCTTCAAACGTCTCCTGACTAGGTTCTGGCAATGGTTCGCAGCTTAGATGGACCTTCGGGTATCCGCCTGGAGCAGCCCTGCCTGCACCTTCCCCTTCCCCCTCCTTGCTAATATCCTCTAAGGCTCTTTCCTGGAGGACTCAGTCCCATTTGTTCCTGGGCTGGCCTGAGAAGCCACTCCACACACATACCACCCTGCCCTACCACCCCCACTGAAGTCCATGGAGACGTCTGTTCATCCATCGGCTCCTTTCTCTTCTAGCAAATGTTCACTGAAAATCCACCTGCCCAGGGCCAGGCTCTGGAGAAACAAAGATGCAAAGGCCCAGCTCAGCAGGCCAGATGGTCACAATACAACATAAAAGTGCCAAGCTGAGGCCATCCAGGAGGCGCCCTGAGTCCCAGCCATGGGGATCTCGGATGTTCCAGAACTTGGCACACACTGCAGGTGTTCAAATCACATGTACCCGATATTGGTGGTTGTGCCCCTGGCCCTAGCTTGTTGCTCCAACTTGGCCCTTGTTGTGTGGCCCCTGAATTGCCTTTTTAACCAACAGACCCAGCATTTAATGCATGTTGGAGTTTTCTGACCTCCTTGCCTGGGTGAGGGCAGACAGATGTCACAGTGATTCAGTCATTCTGCAAGACAGGCCAGCAAGCTGACCTCATTTCTGCAGCAAGCACCCCCTTGATCTCTGTAATGTCATGTCATAACTTCTCTAGTTCCCCCAGCCTCCCACCTCACCTGCCCCTCTGTCCTTGTACCCAAGGTCTTTGAGAAAGCTGGAGGCTGGAGAGAGGAACTCTCCAGCAGCCCCTGACCCTGCAGCCCAGGAGGCGCCTGTCCGGCTTCTCCCACCCCTTCCCTTCTTCTGGGGACTCCTCCCTCTGCTCTGCTTCCCAATAACCCCTCCCATGCTCCCTGCTTTCCACCTGCACCCGCACACCTGAGCATGTCATTGGGACAGCTGCAGCCCTCTCACGGCCTCCTCCAGCCCTTCCCCATCCCCTGGTCGCAGCAGCAGCACTTCTTGGCCTTGACTCCAGGCTGATCTGGGCTAGGAGCTGCCCTTCAGCCCCCTGGAATCTGCACTGCCCTCCAGGGTCCTCTTCCTGTCTAGATTCTAGTGTGGAGTGCTTGTCAAGGCCATCAGGGCAGAAAGATGAGGTAACTGCTGGGAACCCCAGAAAACACCCAAAGCTGGTCCTTTGTGGAAAAACACATAGTGCATCATGTCACACCCATGCTCACAACACTCCTGAAGGCGTTTAGGAAGCAGCCCAAATGCCTTACCTGCCCTTACTGGCCCCTACCTTCCCTCCCCTTCCCCCTGCTCCCTCTCCCCTCACCCCCCATCGCTGAGGATCAGGCTCGGCTTTGCCTCAATTTCCCTTCCTCATCCTGCTGGGGGCCTTTCTTCGGGGCTGCGTGGACATTTGGTTGAGGCAAAGGCTTTCTCCTGGCCCCTTCCCCCGATCCTGGAGTCGCTGGTTCAATGACTTTGAGTGAGCTGCATGCTGGGTGCTGGGCTGTCAGCTTTCACCCATGAATGTGCCTAGGGTGCCACTGACAGCTGCCTCCAACCCCCAGAACCCAGACCATGACTCTGAGTCCCATCCCAGAGGCTCTGCCTCCCTGATACCTGCTCCCAGGACTGGGTCGGCTACCGCATGCCCCTTTCACATGGGGTCTCTCTAGCCTGGTCACTTTCTTCCAGCCTTTCCCTGCTCCCTTCCCCCACACAAGTGGATGAGTCCTCTCCAGGCAGAACAGGGCCTGTTGGGGAAGCAGGTTCAGGCCTGTTCCAGGTGGAAGGATGTCCAAGACTGCTCACCACAGTAGGGGTGACCAAAACAAGGACCATCTCAGGGCCAGGGCACTTGGACCTCTGGCCCACAGATGCAGGCAGTTTGTGACAGGTGGCAAGTGGCACTCCTTCCCCTTTGCGACCCCATCATCCACTCAGCGGTCTGGGAAGGACTTGATCAGTGTCTCTCATTTTAAAGATGAAGATGCAGAGCCTCCACCAGTGCACTTGCTCAGAGTCACACAAATAAGGCACAGCTTGTCCCCCTGGGTTCCCAAGGACCTGACTGCTCATAAAAACTTCCTCCCTACCCAGACACATATACATGGTTGATGGGAATGTAAATTAGTACAACCTCTATGGAAAACAGTATGAGGATTTCTCAAAGGACCTAAAATAGAACTACCATTCAATCCAGTAATCCCACTACTGGATATCTACCCAAAGGAAAAGAAATCATTATATCAAAAAGATACCTGCACTTGCGTGTTCATCACAGCCCTATTCACAATAACAGAGATGTGGAATCCATCCATGGATAACTGGATACAGAAAATGTGGTCTATAGACACAATGAAATACTATGCAGCCATAAAAAGAATGAAATCATGTCTTTTGCAGCAACATGGGTGGAACTGGAAGCCATTATCTTCAGTGAAATAACTCAGAAACAGAAAGTCAAGTACTGCACCTTCTTCCTTATAAGTGGGAGCTAAATAATGTGTACACATGGATGTCGAGTATGGACTGACAGACATTGAGGACTCCGAAGGATGGGAGGCTGGGAGCGGGGTGAGGAGTGAGAAATTGCTTAATGGATAGAATGTACAAAATTTGGGTGATGGTTACACCAAAAGCCCAGACTTTGCCACTGTGCAATATATCCATGTAACAAAACTGCACTCGTGCCCCCTAAATTTAAACCAAAAAAAAAAAAAAAGACTTTCTTCCTAGTGTGAATGGCAGATCAGATACACACGGACCACCTTTCTCTACTCCTTCGTCAGGACAGACATTGCTAACCTATCACAGCACACTTTCCCTTCCAACCTAGACTGGGTCTCGTTGTCCTCGATGGATTCTGCGGGCAACCATTAGCATGGATCAGCACCAACACATGGATGCCCCCAATGTGCCATTTCTGGGATACTGACTGGTAAGTTCCCAGTCTGAGAAGCTATGGGGGTCTGAGTGCCCCATGGTTACAATCAGGAGGGCTGGAGCTGGCAGGCCACTCCGCAGATGTGTTCCCACATGGAGAGTGCAGTGGGGGAGCAGTGCCCTCGGGGCTGTCTCTACACCCCCAAAACACAGGCCCTGAGCACCAGCAGGAAGCAGCCACCCTACCAAACACTTCTGCCCAGATTCTCAGCTGGGAAGGTGAGGCTCTCCTGACCTACAGGACCACTCCTTCCCGCGTGGATGCCCATGTGCTTACAAGGCCACCTTCTGTGGCAAAAAGTTCAGCATCTTGAGATGGGGAGATTATCCCAGATTACTCAGGTGGACACAGTATATTCACAAGGCTCCTTATAAGAGGAAGGCAGAAGAGTCAGAGAGAGGTTTGAAGATGCTATGCTGCTGGATTTGAGGATGGAGGAAGAGACCACAAGCAAAGTAGTTCGGGCAGCCTTTGGAGGCTGGAAAAGGCAGGAAACATCCTCTCCCAGAGCCATCAGAAGGAAACAGTCCTGCCAGCAGCATAGGTTTAGCCCAGTGAGAGCCATGTTGGGCTTCTTGTCTTCTAAAATTGTAAGATTTGCATTGTTTTTTGATTTGTTTTGTTTTGGTTTTTTGAGACAGAGTCTTGCTCTGCCACCCAGGCTGGAGTTCAGTGGCACGATCTCAGCCCACCACAACCTCTGCCTCCTGGGTTCAAGCGATTCTCCTGCCTCAGCCTCCCAAGTAGCTGGAATTACAGGCACCTGCCACCACATCTGGCTAATTTTTGTATTTTTTGTAGAGACGGGGTTTTGTAGTGTTTGTCAAGTTGGTCTCGAACTCTTGACCTCAAGTGATCCGCCCACCTTGGCCTCCCAAAATCTGGGATTACAGGCGTGAGCCACTGTGCCTGGCCTGCATTGTTTTAAGCCACAGTTTGTGGTAATTTTTGACAGCAGCAATTGAAAGCTAACACACTCTTCTTAGTGATGGAGCTCTAGCTCTATTGGGTTCACCATTATTGAGTTCCCCAAAACTCTTTCCACACCAGCATTTACCAAGCCATTTTTTGAAAAAATTGGAGCATCAGGGTTTTGCTGGGAAAAATGCCTTCACTTCTCAAGCAATATTATTCACTGGAGGGAAGTCATCATTGGGTCTAATGTGCAGGTGCCTCAAGGGAGATTTGGGGGTTGTAGAGGCTTCTGGGCTGATGACAGGTAAGCTTGAATGGCATCATCAAAAGAAGGGGGCACCTCCAACTTAGCCAAGCACAGAGCATGAGGAGCTGGTTTGGTGAAATCTTCCCAGACAGCTGATTATATTTGAGGGTTCTTGTGTACACATTCCTGTTTAGTGCTCAATCCTCTGACTATGTGCACTCATAAATTCACTAATAAATGCTGCTGAAAGTTAACTGTTGTATTGGAAAAAGTGATCCTTTTTCTTTCTCATGGCATATCAGGAAAATAATAGCTAAAATTTTGCAAGGGCCAAGAGCTTTCTGTGCACCATCTCATTGAACACTCATGGCGATCCTGTATGATCTTTACTGTACTTGTCCTATTTCTTTCACTTTTAGAGAGGAGGACATGGAGCATGGTGGGTCAGAGAGGTTAACCGACTCATCTGAGGTCACACAACTAGCAGGTGGTGGAGGCAGGATTCAAACCCAGGCAGCCCAGCTCCAGCAAAGTGCTTAAGAGCATGATTTCTAAACTGTTTCTCACCACCTTTAATTTAAAACATGTTGGGTCAGGCATGGTAGCTCATGCTTGTATACAATCCCAGCCCTTTGGGGCCTGAGGCGGGCTGATCACTTGAGTCCAGGAGTTCGAGACCAGCCTGGTCAACATGGCGAAACCCCATTTCTACAAAAAATACAAAAATTAGCCAGGTGTGATGGCACACATCTGTGGTCTCAGCTACTTGGGAGGCTGAGATGGGAGGATCGCTTGAGCCTGAGAGGTCAAGGGTGCAATGAGCCATGATCCCACCACTGCACTCCAGCCTGAGCAACAGAGCAAGACCCTGTCTCAAATAAATAAATAAATAAATAAATACAATTCTAACTTTTAAAGCAAATAGCGTTTCTCAAGAAAACAACTTTAAAGATCACAGAGAATTTGGAGGGGGAGCAAAGGTAGATAATGGCCCAGCCTAGGTTTCTAGGAAGAACACTTTGGCCCGCAAGGTAGCCACCAGGTAGCTCTGTGTCTGAGCCCTGCTCAGGCTGATCGTGGGTCTCCAGTGGGGACAACTCACAGAGAAGAGCAGCGCAAACTGGTGCCTAGTGAAGGCTGAGAAACGGAGGAGGATGCATACCGGGGGCTTTTAACCTGGCAGGGCCCTAGCACTGCTCACATGAGAAGATGCTGGCTGTCTATGCATGCTACTTAATTTTGGCATTTTCTGTGATATTTCTCCAATGAATACACAAATTAGCTATAATAATGTTTTCCCAAACACAGCCTAGATGAGCCTGTTGATTTTAGATTGAGCATCCAAACGACTTCATTATGACCCTGAGCTCCATTTCTTACCCTTGACTTGCAACCCAAGGTGGCCAATGGCGAATGACTTTGCTCTTGATTTAGGAATGCTTCCAAAGAGGCCAGAAAACTGTAGAAAGTTGCAAGTGACTGCTCTGATATCTCAGGCACCAGGAAAAGTTGTCCAGGCGCCAGATGCCCTTTTCAATCCAGAAACAACTTTAAAATCATTTTAAAGTCCAAAGCTAATTTCCTAACAAGGAACTTGGCAGAAAGGAAGCCTTTCCTCCAACGCTCAAGAATCCACCAAGGAATGTTTTTCTCACTCAGTTGAGAGCAGAACTGTCTTGATCTTTGTCCTCACTCTCATGAGTGGATTTATGACTTGGGAGCATCCTGAAAAATAAAACCCATATGCGAGGTTCTAAAAACTTCAAATACTTGAAAATTTTTCACCCCATTGGTGGGATTTAATAGGAATCTATTTTGGCTCAGCAACACTGAGTGTATCAGCTGAGAGTAGGAAATTGAGTTTTCTTGATCTGCTTATGCGGATTGTGATAAAGGGCATGGAGGCAGCTGCGGGGGCCTGAAATGATGGTGGAGAGCTTGGGAGAGGAGCAGGCAGTTTTGCCATCTTTTCACTTTGGGCCCAGAGAGCAATTGCACCCAGCAATTGCTTGTTGATGGGCTGCATGAGGTACTCTCTAGGGATTTGGCCTTCATGGAGTTCACTGTCATGTAGCCTGAAAGACTGATACAAGCAGGTCGCACTAACTTGTACATAAGATAGAGCAACACTCCAAAAGTCAGCACACTCCAAAAGTCAGCACCTTGGGACTGACCCTGGCCACTTTGGGGCGGGACCTGGGGGTCAAGGGCCTTAGGCCCAGCTTGCCTTCCATATCCCCTGTCACTGCCTCTGTGGTTCCCAAGCTTCTCTCATCCCTTGAAGGGCACTGTCCAAGTTGCTCGCCCTTCTGCAGAGCCTATATTTTGAAGGATTTGTCTCTGGTAGGAAACATACTCATTAACTAATAGTGAATTGGCACCTCTGTTTCTTTTCAGTTTTTCAATAAATATTTCTTTTTCCTTTTTTAAAAAAACTTTACCATCTGCATCTTTTTTTTTTTTTCTTTTTTGAGACGGAGTCTTGCTCTGTGGCCCAGGCTTAGTGCAGTGGTTTGATCTTGGCTCACTGCAACCTCCACCTCCCTGGTTCAAGTGATTCTCCTGCCTCATCCTCCCGAGCAGCTGGGATTACAGGTGCCACTATGCCCAATTAATTTTTGTATATTTAGTAGAGGCAGGGTTTCGCCATGTTGGCCAGGCTGGTCTTGAACTCTTGGCCTCAAGTGATCTGCCCACTTTGGCCTCCCAAAATGCTGGGATTACAGGTGTGAGCCACCACACCCGGCCCATCTTCATAATTTTTAAGTGTGCAGTTCAGTGACAATAAGTATCTTTATTCTTTTTCACTCCTTCATCCCTGCATCCCTGCTCCACTTCCTGGCCTCCAGTAACCAGCAGTCTACTGTCTGTCATCATGAGACCCACTTCACAGTTTTAGCTCCCACATATGAGTGAGAACATGAGATATTTGTCTTTCTATGCTTGGTTTATCTCATTTGACATAATGGCCTCCACTTCTATCCATGTTGCTGCCCAAAACTCCTTTTTATTGATCTATTTATTTTTAGAGATGGGGGTCTTGCTATTTTGCCCAGGCTGGATCTGAATTTGCGTTCCTCCCACCTCAGCCTCCAGAGTAGCTGGGACTACAGGACACACCACTGCACCCGGTTCATATATCCATTTTTAAACTCATCAGCAACTTGGGGCCAGGTGCAGTGGCTCACTCTTCTAATCCCAGCACTTTGGGAGGCCAAGGTGGGAGGATTGCTGGAGTGTAAGAGTTTGGGATGAGCCTGGGCAAGATGGTGAGACCCCATCTCTACAGAAAAAAAAAAAAGTAAAACTCCTGGATGACTGGAGGTCAGAGCTTCTAGCTTTGGGAGACATGGTGCTGGTGCATGAAGCTTCAGCCCAAAGTGAAGGCAACTGAGGCACAGCCACCAGGTGCAGGGTGCAGAAGTGAGGGATGAATTTCCCATGGGACACGCTGGCCATCCAGACCCCCACTCTCATCTCTGTGGACCTCTGGGGTCCTGGCATCTTGGGTTGGGCCATCCGCTCCACCTTCCCTCCACTCCACCTGTCCTGTCTCTCTTTTTTTGAATTGGAGTCTTCCTCTTGTCACCTTGCCTGTAGTGCAATGGCGTGATCTTGGCTCACTGCAACCTCTGCCTCCTGGGTTCAAGCCATTCTCCTGCCTCAGCCTCCTGAGTAGCTGGGATTACAGGGGTCCACCACCATGCCAATTTTTGTATTTTTAGTAGAGATGGGGTTTCACTATGTTGACCAGACTGGTCTTGAACTTCTGACCTCTGGTAATCCATGCGCCTCAGCCTCCCAAAGTGCTGGGATTACAGGTGTGAGCCAGCACGCCCAGCTGGCATCTTTTAAACAGACCTCATGCCTCCCCTGTCTCTGCCTCCACTGGGCCAACCCTTACCTGCAGGGCTCCCTCCCTTTTGCTAAAACCCTGCTGTCCCTTCACCTGGAATGTGCTGTCTGTGAATGTATGCTATTTAAAGAACCTGGAGCGTTCATTTTGAGTGAGTGTGAAAATAGTTACTACCTTATTTTCAAGGTAGAGAGTCTTGCTTTATAATACATCAAACCGCACCCCCAGTTCTTCTCCCCCTCCTGGAAAATCATTAATAAGTGATGGAAGATTGTTGAATGATGGCCAGCTCAGAGGCCACCTCCTCCATGCAGGCCTTGCTGATCATCCATCCCTTTGATGGTGCCCATCCTCCTCATTTGAACATGTGATTTTTTTCCTTGTCCACAGGCAAAGTGAGTTGAGGCAGGAAGATTGCGAGATGGCCTCACCCAGGCTCCCAGGTCCTTAATCAACCACCTGAGCTAGTTTCCCAAAAGCAGCCCACAGAGGGTGCTCCAGCAAATGGCCCCTCCTCAGTGCTCAGACCCCATGTGGTCTCCCATGGCCCTGGCCTCCAGGATGGCTGCCAAACAAAGGGAGGAGGAGTAAGGCTGAAGTCCTCAGCCTCAGGATCCTATCACTGTTGTTGGGGTGAGAGGGCTGTTGTGCTCTTTTCACCAAGCGGGGTTTCTGGCCTGGCCTCGGGGGTGTGGGACACAGCATCGCTTCATCTCCACTAGCCTGAGGGCCACCATTGTCCCATCTGTGTCCCCAGCCCCACTTCAAAGCCTCACACATACACTGTGCACAGCAATTATCTATGAAGGAATAAAGGAATTTTTGCCATTGGGGTCGTGCTGGGGGGTGACTTCAGAGCAACAGAGCTGACTCCTTACTCGGGAAGCAATGGGCCTATGTAGATGGGGAAGGGACGTCATCTTGGGAGACGGGATGTCCGACTTGGTGCTGGTGGCTCACCAGCTTCTTGGGACAAACAGCAGCTCCTGTGCCCCTGGTAGAGCCAGCAGGCTTGGGTGGTTAGGTTTGGTCTCCTCTGAGAGGCTCTGGGTGGCCCCACAACATCTGGGCTATTTTGTTACTGGTACAAGCTTCCGGTCTCCCACAGGCCAAGGGAAGTTCTTAAAGCAATGAAAAAAAAAAAAGGAACAGAGACAGAGTCTTGCCAGGTTGCCCAGGTTGGAATGCAGTGATATGATCATAGCTCACTGCATGACTTCTGGGCTCAAGCAGCCCTCCTGCCTCTGCCTCCTGAGTGGCTGAGACTACAGGCATGCATCAGCTCTTCTTAAAGCAATTTATCTTCCCCCATCTCTAGCCTCATCTGTATCCCCAGCCCCACTGGGGCAGAAAGCTGTGGAATGTTACTCACACTGTCATTGGATCAACCCCTGCCTTTCCTGTGGGGATCCCCTCCCTGGGAGGGGTTCCCATGACAATTTGGGCTCCAGAAAGGGATGTGGGAGGAGAGTGCGGTGGAGGGAGGTGGTCTGTGGTGTCCCTTCATGGACCAGAAAGCTTGACCCCCAAGGGGACCCTGGCTTCTACTTCCTCAGAGCTAAGCAGTGCCAAGGGGCAGCCTGAGATATGGGCAAAGGGGAAGCCTAAATGGAAAAAGAGAGAGAGAGAGTGAGAGAAAGAGAGAAGGGGCAGGGAGGACAAAGACACATGGCAAGTGTCCAAGCTGGAACATTCCCACCAGTGGCCTTATTGCATTAAGGATTTTCCCAAAAAGCAGAAATACACTGATAGTCAATGGAACATAGCAGAGCTGTCACGAGCACAGGAAACACAAGTCCCACCTCTACACAGCCAGAGACTGTGTGACTGTCCCAAATTTTAAATCAAGATAGACGATAAGAACCTACCACTTTCACATCCAAGAAAACTGTGTCCCCACACATTTCAGTCACACCGTGCTGTGGCTTGAGGCCAGCCAGATGCAAAAATCGGGAAGGTTCTGAGGGGTAGGGCCTTCTGTCTTTCTGAAAGGGGCCCCTGAGCGGAGGGGGCAGTGCTGGGGGAGCTAAAGCGCAGTGGGCTGTCACTTCACGACTATGACTTCTGTTTCCCAAGTGCACTTCCTGACCCTGAGATTTGTGCCATGGCACACAGGAATCAGGCACTTCCGTTTACATATACGCTCATTATCAGGACTGGCGTCTTGGGTGTGGGGCCTGTGCAGTCACAGGGCCCTGTTCTTAGAAGGTGCCCTGGCTTGCTTTAACGCTGTGTTGTTGTCCTTTTGAAAGTCTTACTATTTTAACAAGGGGCCCTGCATTTTTATATTGCACAGGGCCCTGCAATTATGCAGCCATTCCTGTTTTTGATCTCACTTACCCCACAGCCATAATGGAAGAGGGCCTGGAAGGAGTCCTTACCCTGATTCCCAGATGGTGAAACTGAGTGCCAGGAGGGGCAGTGCTGAAGCCGAGACCAGACAGGATCCCTCGGGTGGAATCCAGGGCTGCTGTTTCTCTTGGGGACTCCTCCTCAGTGAATGGATGGGTGGTAATCTCCTCTCCTACCTGCCCTAGCGGTAGCCTCTGTTCCTTCTCTTGTTTTATCTCATTTTATTTTTAAAAAAATACCAAAACCATTCTCTCACCTGCCAGAGAGGAGCTCATAGGAGTTGGGCTTCCTCAGAGAGTGTTCCTCCCTCGTCCCCTGTCCTGTCCAGGCACCTGCGAGCAGGCTGGTGTGTCCCCGGCTAAATCCACAGGCGCTCCACTCTGTCCCGGAGAGCCCACAGCCAAAAACTTCGTCCTGTCCTGGAAAAGCCTCACTGGGAAGCATTCCTGACCTTTAGACCTGCCTCGGCCCATAGCTGGCCACGAGCCCATAACGATCACTTCCCGGCTGGGTGTTTACCTTCCTGGGCCCCATGGGTTGAGCCAGGGTGGCAGCCACATACCTGACACAAAAGTGGTGCAGGAGGGAAGGGCTATCTGAGGGGAAGGCTGGGCATGGCTGGAATACCCACCACCCGCCCAGTGCAAGATAATGCTGATGGTCACACCAAGAGGGGCCCGTGGCACAGCTGGCCCACCAACCCCAAGCATTGGCCAAGCCAGCTGCACAGCCCTCAAATCTGAGATTTGGGAGAGGCTTTGGGGTCCTCCAGGGTTCTAGTCACTTCCTGCCATGGCCATCTGGCCTTAACTCAATCACTTCCAGGCATGGAACACTCACTGCTTTGTAAGGCATCTTGCTCCATTATTATTATTATTATTATTCCCTCTAATAGCTTCCTTTAATCCAGTGCTTACTACATGACAGGCACTGGGCTAAGTACATTACATAATCTATGTAATCCTTGTGTTGTCACTATGACCAGAGAATCATGCCATTTTAAAGATGCAGAAACAGAGGCTCAAGAAATTGATCACCTTGCTCAAAGCCCCACAGCTAGTAAGTTGGGGATCCAGGATTCAAACCCAAGCCAACTAGTATCAAAACCACTACCATCATTTGCCAAGTTTAATTGCTACAACATCCATCTTTATATAAAACTCAAATCAGCATTTGTTTTAGCTATCTGTTCTGGAAACAAATTAACTCAAAGTGTGCGGCTTGAAATAACACTCATTTGTCATCTCAGTTTCTGTGGCTAGAAGTCTGGGCACTGCTTGGCTGGGTTCTCTGCTCAGGGTTTCTCATAAGTTGCCATCCAAGTGTTGGAGGGGCTGAGGTCTCATCTCATGGCTCCACTAGGGGGGATCCACTTCCAAGCTGCTGGTGTTGGCAGGATTCAGTTTCTTAGGGCTGTAGGATGAAGGCCTCAGCCCCTCTCAGCTGTCAGCTGTGGCCACTATCTGTCCTTTGCCACGTGGGCCTCTCCGCCCTGGCAGCTCGTTTCATCAGAGAGGGCTATGGAGAGAGTCTGGGAAGAGGTAGGTCAGTCTTTTGTAATATACTCAAGGATGTGATATTCCATCACTTCTGGCATATTCCACTCGTTAGAAGGAAGTCATCAGGCACAGCCTACACTCAAAGGTAGGGGATTACACAGGGCACAATACCAGGGGTGGGGGTCCCTGAGGGCCATCTTTGAAAGTTCCCACAGCCATCTGATTGCCACAAAACATGGGTTTCAGTTTTGTCCCTGAAAGCCAGATTGAAGTAGTCTCTCATCTATTCTCTCACCCATCCATCCACCCATCCACCCATCCATCCACCCATCCACCCATCCATCCATCCATCCATCCATCCATCCACCATCCATCCACCCATCCATCCATCATCCACCCATCCATCCATCCACCCACCCATCCATCCATCCATCCACCATCCACCTATCCATCCATCATCCACCCATCCACCCACCCATCCACCCATCCACCCATGCATCTATCCACCCGTCCATCCATCAAACCACCCATCCATCCATCCACCCACCATCCATCCATCCATCCATCCATCCATCCACCCACCCATCCATCCACCCAACCATCTACTCATCCATTCATCCACCCACTCATCCACCCACCCATCTACCCATCCATCTACTCATCCACCCATCCACCCACCCATTCATCCATTCACCCACCCACTCATCCACCCACCCATCTACCCATCCATCTATTCATCCACCCATCCACCCACCCATTCATCCATTCACCTACCCATCCACCCGTCCATCCATCCACCCACCCATCCATCCACCCACCCATCCATCCACCTATCCACCCATCCATCTATCCACCCATCCACCCATCCATCTATCCACCCATCCATCCTTCCACCATCCATCCATCCACCATCCATCCCTTCACCCATCCATCCATTCACCCACCATCTATCCATCCATCCACCCATCCATCCAACCATCCACCCACCCTTCCATCCATCCACCCTTCCATCCATCCATCCATCATCCACCCATCCATCCACCCATCCACCTATCCACCCACCTATCCACCCATCCATCTATCCGCCTATCCATCCATCCAACCATCATCTATCCATCCATCCATCCATCCATCCATCCATCATCCACCCATCCATCCATCCATCATCCACCCATCCACCCATCCATCCACCCATCCACCCTTCCATCCACCCACCCATCCATCCATCCACCCTTCCATCCATCCATCCATCCATCCACCCATCCATCCATCATCCACCCATCCATCCACCCATCTGCCATCCATCCATCCACCCATCCACCCATCCATCATCCATCCATCCATCCATCCATCCATCCATCCATCCATCCACCCAACCATCTACTCATCCATTCATCCACCCACTCATCCACCCATTCATCTACCCATCCATCTACTCAACTACCCATCCACCCACCCATTTATCCATCCACCCATCCATCTATCCACCCATCCACCCATCCATCTATCCACCCATCCATCCATCCACCATCCATCCATCCACCATCCATCTCTTCACCCATCCATCCATCCACCCACCCATCCACCCACCCATCCACCCACCAATCCACCCAACCACCTACTCATCGATTCATCCACCCACTCATCCACACATCCACCCACTTATCCACACATCCATCTACCCATCCATCTACTCATCCACCCATCCACCCACCCATTCATCCATCCACCCATCCAGTCATCCAGTCATCCACCCATCCATCCACCCATCCACCCATCCATATATCCATCCACCATCCATCCATCCACTCATCCACTTACCCATATATCCACCCAGCCATCCATCCACCCATCCACCCATCCATCTATCCATCCACCATCCATCCATCCACTCATCCACTTACCCATATATCCATCCAGCCATCCATCCACCCATCCACCCATCCATCTATCCATCCACCATCCATCCATCCACTCATCCACTTACCCATATATCCATCCAGCCATCCATCCACCCATCCACCCATCCATCTATCCATCCACCATCCATCCATCCACTCATCCACTTACCCATATATCCATCCAGCCATCCATCCACCCATCCACCCATCCATCTATCCATCCACCATCCATCCATCCACTCATCCACTTACCCATATATCCATCCAGCCATCCATCCACCCATCCACCCATCCATCTATCCATCCACCATCCATCCATCCATCCACTCATCCATTTACCCATATATCCATCCAGCCATCCACCCAGCCATCCACCCATTTATCCAACCTTTCCTTCATTCATTCAACAAACATTTGAGCAGGGCACTATAAACCAGATCCCGCATTAGGCTCAAGAGATATTAGAATAAGTGCATTAACTCCCTCTTTCCCCTCTCTGTCCCTTGCCACCAAAGCCTTCCAACAGAGCCTTCCTGCATGCCGAGGTTGAAGAGGTGTCCGCTGAGTGCTCTGTCTTCTGGGAATTTCGGCTGTTTCCTGCAACCTATCATCAGATGCCACACTTATGAGACCCTCATCCTTCTGCTCACTCTCTTCCATTGTTTCACTCATTAAAAATATATATTTTAAGCAATTCCTAAATGTAAGTGTTTGTAGCGGGTGTGTGTGTGTGTGTGTGTGCATGTAGGAATAGATCTGAGTGGGACCATGGGGATGCAGCAGGGACCTCCTGGGTGGGCAGGGCCAGCAAGGGGCACAGGTAGAGGCCTGAGCCCTGGACTCACCTGCCTGTGGACCTGTCCCCACAACCCAACTCCCCAGGCCCAGGGCTGACGGAATGAACTTGTGAGAAGAGGGTGAAGGGGCCAGTGGGGTTGTCATCTTCAGGTGCCCAGTGGGATGACTTTGAAATTAAAATTGTAAGTCTTTCACGCAGGAGACCATTTCTTTCCTATTGAGCACCTAGTACCAGTAGGTACTGTGCTAGGCCCTGGGGCTGCAATTGGGTGGCTTTCTAAAGTGAATCTAATTTCCTTTTTTGTCCTTTGCTCTATCTCACTGCCTCAGAACAGACCCCCATCAACTCCTACCTGACAATTGCAATGTCCTTTAAATGGGTCTCTTGGCTTCAGTCTCTCCCAATTGCTTCCAGCCCTCAGCACCCCATCCCACTCAGTATCCATGTGAATCTGCTGACACAGATCTGATCTTGTCACTTTCTTGCTCAAAAACATTTTATATAACCTATGTTAACAGTTTTATGAGTGTTCTTCCAGAAATGTTCTATATATACATAATCTCTACCTCCCTGCCTCTCTCTCCCTCTCTCTCTCTCTCCCTTGCATGTCTGTGTGCATACACACACACACACACACACACACACACACACACCCCTATATCCTTTGTTTTACTTAGGCAGGATCTCAACATGTATGTTCTGTTCTGTATTACTGTTTTGGTGGTTTTCCAATTTAGCACACTTTGAAGTTCTTCACTGTTTTTAATGGCTGTTGGCTGTTGTGCTATAGAAATATTCAGAGATGGTACTGAGAAATCCCTTTCAGGGCCTGGGGTGCCCTTGACCCGAAGCTTTTGTGATGCTTTTCTGAGTGATAATTTTGATAGATCATTAATGAGCTTAGTAGTCATAAGCCAATTGTTTCAAAGGAATTTTCATAATTTTGCATTTGTAGGAATTGAATAATTAATATAATGAGTTTAATTCATTATAAGACTTTTTTTTAAGATGATAAAATACCTTCTCATGTTAAGTTTGCTTTAAGGGGTGGGAAGAGGAGAAGAATCTAAATGTTTTAATTATTATTGTTTTGGTTATTTGAAAAGTAAAATTTAAATATATAAAGATGATGGACCAGGCCTGGTTAAGAAAAAGAACTGAACAGAAGCAGGAATACTTATCAAAACATCTACTGAGTACTTGTGAACCAGGCACTGTTCTAAGCGCTTTACAAGGATTAACATGTTTAATCATCCCTACAGTCTTAGGATGAGGAAGCCAGATCTAAAGGGTTTAAATAGCTTTCCTGAGATCCCATAAATTTTCTGGAACATACAGAAATGCTGGATATATATTTTTTGTAATGTAAATATGCAATTCAATTCAAAACAAGAAAAGTACATGTTCAGGTGCCACAAATGAAGAGATAATTCTATATTTACCTTGGTGAGCTGAGTACTTTAGGGACTGTAGCATACGTTCCTTATGGTGTTTGTTATAAATTAATGGTTATGGGGAAACAAGAATCAAAGCCTCTGAACTTGAACACAGCAGGAAGCTTGAAGAGGTTGATTATAGACCAGAAGTAAAAAAATGTCCCAGGCCATGGATAGAAATAGAATTACCCACAAGAATGTGGAGAACAAGCTGGATCCACACATGTACTCATGATGTACAAAAATCCCAAGATGGAAATGGAGAAAAAAATTTGAGAATTTGTGACCCCTTAAGACTTATGCAGAGGCAACTAGGGGGAGGTCGCCACAATCTGGGTCACTGGCAGGAACAATTCCACCACCACACTGAAAGGATAATTCCCATTGAAGATGAGCTCATAGGCAGAAATTATAAAACATATTGGTTTTAAGGAAGACCAATATGAAGAATATAAATTATTAAACATGATAATAACAAATTATAAAACATTTGAGAAAGTCCAACATAAAGAAATACATCCCACAAAAATGGGAGAGTTGACACATGAGAAAATAGAAACAATAGAACAATATTTAAAAAGACCTTAAAAACTAAGTATGCGTTTCATTTCAGAAGTGGGTGTGTGACATAATTACCTTCTTGGGATTTCAAAGTACAGCCATTAAGTCTCTCCTGGCCTCAGTCAGATGACAACAAGTTTTAGCAAACTTGGCATTCATAAGTACTTGACCTTGGATGGAGGAAAAGGTTAGAAATATTTGTGTGTGAAGAAGGTAAGTGTATTAGTTTGCTAGGGCTGCTAGAACAAATTACCACAGACTGAGAGTCTTAAGCAACAGAAACTTCTTATAGTTCTGGAGGCTGAAAGTTCAAGATCAAGGTATCAGCAGATTTGTTTTTCAGAGACCTCTCTCCTTGGCTTGCACATGGTGGCTTTCTCTCTGTGTTCTGTCTTTCCTCTGTGTGTGCACACGCTTTTGTGTCCTAATTTTCTCTTCTTATAAGGACACCAATCTTATTGGATTAGGGCCCACCCATATGAACACATTTTACTTTAATTACCTCTTTAAAGGCCCCATTGGCCAGGCACAGTGCCTCACGCTTGTAATCCCAGAACTTTGGGAGGCTGAGGCAGGTGGATCACCTGAGGTCAGGAGTTCGAGACCAGCCTTACCAACATGATGAAACCCCGTCTCTACTAAAAATACCAAATTAGCTGGATGTGGTGGCACACGTCTATAATCCCAGCTACTCAGGAGGCTGAGGGTGGGGAATTGCTTGAAACCGGGAGGTGGAGGTTGCAGTGAGCCAAGATTGCATCATTGCACTCCAGCCTACGCAACAGAGCGAGACTCCATCTCTAAATAAATAAATAAATAAATAAGTAAAGGCTCTATCTTCAAATATAGTCACATTCTGAAGTACTGGGGGTGAAGATTTCAACGTACGAATTTTGAGATTACACAGTTTAGCCCATAACAGCTCAAATGCCTTTGTTTCTGCTTTAAATCCCAATCAACAAATCACTAATTGTGTGACCTTGGAATAGTTACATAATCACGTTTTGCCTCATTTTCTGCTTTGCAAAATTGGGGTGATAAACAGCACCTGTTTCATAGAGTTGCTGTTAGAATTAAATAAATTAATGTATGTAAAACTGTTAGAAATAAATACACTTAAAGTGCTTAATGAGATAAAGGAATACAATCTATCAAATAAGAAAAGAAAATTATTATTTTTTAAGGTAGAAGTTGTAGAAATGAAAAATATTGATGTAGGCCGGGCACAGTGGCTCATGCCTGCAGTCCTAGCACTTTTGGAGGCCAAGGCAGGCGGATCACTTGAAGTCAGGAGTTCAAAACCAGCCTGGCCAACATGGTGAAACCCTGTCTCTACTAAAAATATAAAAAAATTAGCTGGCCATGGTGGCGGGTGCCTGTAATCCCAGCTACCTGGGAGGCTGAGGCAGGAGAATCGCTTGAACCCAGGAGGCGGAGGTTGCAGTGAGCCGAGATTGTGCCACTGCACTCCAGCCTGGGTGACAGAGTGAGACTCCATCTCAAATATATGTATAAAATCTTAAATAGAGATGACTTTAGATTTAGTGAGATTTAAAGGGAATGCTTCCAGTTTTTGCCCATTCAGTGTGATATTGGCTGTGGGTTTGTCATAAATAGCTCTTATTATTTTGAGATACGTCCCATCATGCACACGTATGTTTACTGTGGCACTATTCACAATAGCAAAGACTTGGAACCAACCCAAATGTCCATCAATGATAGACTGGATTAAGAAAATGTGGCACATATACACCATGGAATATTATGCAGCCATAAAAAAGGATGAGTTCATGTCCTTTGTAGGGACATGGATAAAGCTGGAAACCATCATTCTCAGCAAACTATCACAAGGGCAAAAAACCAAACACTGCGTGTTCTCACTCATAGGTGGGAATTGAACAATGAGAACACTTGGACACAGGAAAAGGAACATCACACACCGGGGCCTGTCGCGGAGTAGGGGGAGGGGGGGATAGCATTAGGAGAGATACTTAATGTAAATGACAAGTTAATGGGTGCAGCACACCAACATGGCACATGTATACATATGTAACAAACCTGCACGTTGTGCACATGTACCCTAGAACTTAAAGTATAATAATAATAATAATAAAAATTTAGTGAGATTTAGTGATTTGGAAGAGATATCTGAGAAAATCACCCAGAATGAAGCACCAGCAGGTAAAGACATGGAAAATATGAAAGAACCAAAAACAAAATCTACAGAATAAATTTTAAAAACTCAAGGAGGAGAGGTTACATTCAAAGAAATAATGACTGAGGATTTTTCAAGGTTTGGAGAAAGACCTGAATTCTGGGTTGAAAAACTGTGCTGAGTCCTAGGCTGGGTGAACGCAAATGAATTCACACCTGAACAGCCCATAATGGAACTGCAGAACATCAAGGAGAAAGGAAAAATCACAAAAGCCATCAAAAAGAAAACAGATTAAAGTAATGATGATCCTGGAAAGCCAGGCACCGTCCCCTGACCACAGGGATTTTTCTCCACACCTCTCCCCTCCCTTCCTTGGAATCCAACAGAGCACCAACTGTGTGCTGGGCCCTGTGCTCTCCACTGAAATGTTCTCCTCTGCTTCTTACATTTCACTTTTCTTCCTGGTCTAGCCCAGGTCTTACCTCTTCCTCCAGGAAGTCTTCCTGACTGCACCTGTTCTCTCCACTTCCCACTGTCACTGTCACAGTCCACCCCAAACCTGCCTTCACTGGCCTCTGTTTCTTGCATGTTGGTCTTTCCTTCCATGTAAATAGGAAGCACTTGGAGCTCTGGGACTTGGCCCAGGATCTTTCTCTCCTGCTCCTCTCCAGTCAGCATGGTGCTGGCTACACAGGGTGTGTTCAGTGACTATGTTTGAACACTTAATCAGTTGATCCTTGGGAGTCAAATATACATTAAATTTGCATGCCGAATCAAGCTTCTTTGTACAAGCTTTTCAGGTCCTTTTGAAATCATATGTTTATACTAAGTGACCAGGCCAGGTTAGAGTTCATGGGCTCCCTTAAACCACATTTTAAAGGCTTTCATTATATTACTCACTGATATTTTTTAAATAATGACTATTTATTTATTTACTATTTTTGATTTTTGAGACAGGGTCTTACCCTGTCGCCCAGGCTGAGTGCAGTGGCACGATCTCCACTCACTGCAACCTCTGCCTCCTTGGTTCAAGCGATTATCATGCCTCAGTCTCCTGAGTAGCTGGGACTACAGGTGTGTGCTGCCACATCTGGCTAATATTTGTGTTTTTAGTAGAGGTGGGGTTTCACCATGTTGGCCAGGCTGGTCTCAAACTCCTGATCTCAAGTGATCCACCCTCCTCAGCCTCCCAAAGTTCTGAGATTACAGGTGTAAGCCACCACGCCTGCCTAGTCCCTTACACTTTACCCATCTTTAGAATACCTCTTCTGTGGCTGTATCTAAAGGCATCAATGTTAAGGTGATTCCCTGACCTCCTGTGGGGTATGAGTCTGGCTGGGCAGTCTGCATTTGCTGAGGACCCCCGATAGGGACTGGCCTTTGGGAGGGACTTTTGAAAATTCCAAGGTCAGACTTACATGACCATCTGTCTCAGAACTGGGGAGAGGGTAGACCAGAACAGGAGCAAGAGGACCCAGAAAAGGCCATCCAGGAGGTTCCTCCGGCCTGGGGGCAGTCAGGGAGAGCTGACCTTCCAGGAGAAGAGGGGCTGAGGTGTGGTGGACACAGTTGGCTCTGAGCCATGGGAACCACTGGCAGCTGAACAGCCAGCCACAGACCCCGTGAAAGGACTTCATCCAGTGGAGGGGAGGGGAACAAAGGACAGAGCCTCCCGCATCCGTGGCTCAAAACTAAGACAAAAAGCCTACCCTGAGCTAAACGTGACCGCCGTTCCATCTTTCCAGCTTCTGCAGCCTCACCCACACTGTCTGGTGGTGCCCTGCAGTGAGGTGGTGGATATCTTCTGGCTGCATGCCAGCAAATGACTCGTCCTTCTGGGGATAAGCTCGTGGCCCAGGGAGCCTTGGGCATGGTTGTGGTGCATAGAGAAGAAAAGGATTCGCTGCCCGGTGCTAAATCTGATGGGTCCCTACAATGGGCCAGATGCTGGGTAGAGAGATTCACATCTGCCCTGCCTGGAAAGGTAACATTTATCCTTTCACTAATGAGTGTTTATCAGGCCACAGTGATGTATCAGAAACTGTTCTAGATACTGGGTTGCAGTAGTAAACAAAGCATTCAGAATCTCTGCTCTCATGCAGCTTAGGATCTATTATGAGGTTTTTTTTTTTTTTGAGATGGAGTCTCACTCTGTTGCCCAGGCTGGAGTGCAGTGGTGCGATCTCGGCTCACTGCAAGCTCCGTCTCCGGGGTTCAAGCGATTCTCCTGCCTCAGCCTCCTGAGTAGCTGGGACTACAGGCACCCGCCACCACACTGGGCTTATTTTTTATATTTTTAGTAGAGATAGGGTTTCACCATATTGGCCAGGCTGGTCTCGAACTCCTGACCTCATGATCTGCCTTCCTCTGCCCCACAAAGTGCTGGGATTACAGGCATGAGCCACTGCGCCAGGCCCTATTATGATATTGTTACCTTCATTTTTCAGAGGAGGAAACTGAGATCCCAAAAGGCCAGAAAAGTGGCCCCACTCACCCATGTAGTATGTGGCCGAACCAGAAGAGCAGCCAAGTCCTGCCTGGCTCCTCACCCCTGAGCTTTCCAGACTCTCCCGGGCCCTGGGAAGTCCATCCTGCTGAGCACACATTTTGCTCAGTGCATCCACTTGAAGAGCGACATTAACTGAAATGGCTCATGGCTCATCCTTTGATTCAGGCCTGCCTGTGTGGAGAGCTGGACAGACTTCCTCCTGACTAATGAGCCCTCGCATCCTAATTGGGCCAGGGCTGGGCCTACATGCTGCCATCGTTCCTGGAACGTGCTTGGCCAGATGAGTGGGAGGCAGATACTGGGGACTCCCTTAGGTGTATATAGGGCATGGACCTGATAGAGGAGGCCCTGAGACTCGAGGAGAGTCCAGGGCAATGCAGGAGTCACGGCGCTTCTAGAAGCTGGGCTCCCACCACTTCTGGACGCACACCCCGACTTCACAACCGGGCCCTGATCTCGATCTGGCTTGAGACACTCCTGGAGGTACGGCTTATCTCTAAATTCACTCACACAGTTCCTTTGTTGATATAAACAAGAGTTGTTGTTCCTGCTGGATAATTCTGAAGCGGGGTGCGATGCTTGGAAATGCCTTGACAAGGGCCATTTTAAAGAGCATGACAGTCACGGCCCCTCCACACCCACTGGGATTGCACCCTGCTTGGTTCTTGGGCTGTCCAGCGGTCATGTTGGATGGGACCGTGTGCAGAAGGCTCAGTTCAGTAAGTTCAGCCGGCTCAGGAACACTCCCTGATTCTGTCCTAAAGTCACCGCTGGTTTGAATTCCCAAGAGGAGGCCCCACGGTCCTGGACCAGCTTGGGGTCAACACCACAGCTCTCAGTTTGGCCTGGGAATTCTAGCAAAGCACGGGGCCAAGCGGACTTGTGGAACCCACTGGAAATGGGTTTTTCTTGGGGAGAGAGGCTGACCATGCGTGGGGCTTGCTACCTCCAGGATTGCTCTGCCAGTGCAGTGAGCTGACCAGAGGCAGAGCTGTCTGCTGTTGGGAGAGACGGCATTATTCTGATGTGGGAACCAGCAGGTCAAGTCCCACCCCAAACTCAGCCAAGAACAAAGGCTTTTCCTCTGGGAAAAGCCGCCCAGGGCACCACTTCCGCACTCCCCACAACTGTTGACTCCCTTTGGTTGTTGTGGAATCCTGGAGGCAGGGACCAGGGCTTCTCTGTTTATCTGTTTCCCGCACTGGAAGGTGCTCCATACAGATCTGTGAAATGCCAAGCATCTCCCTGCAGTGGGCAAGGTGAATGCCGGCAGGGAGGCCCCAGGCTTTGCAAGGTGCTCACGAGGTTGCGTTCCCAACAAGACATGGAGAGAAGGCGGACAGGGGTCCCCCGATGTTGTCTTTTGTCAGGGACTTCACAGAATGTTCAGACATCAGAATCCCAGCTGTGGGGCTCATGGCAGGAAACCCCAGTGGTTGGGTTCTGGAATCTGGCAGATCCAGGCTCAGATCCACTCATCCACCACCAACTGGCTGTGCGCTCCTGGGGAAGCCTCTCTGACCCACTTCTCTGTTTCCCCGCATCTGTGATAGGATGTGAAGGGGCTGCGTGGGAGAAGTGAGATTTCATGTGTGAGACGCTTGGCTCTGGGTTTGGTACCGGCAAGGCCAGAGCAGCACCAGCCACTGGTAGCCTTAGCGGGATCCTATGAAATTGCTCCTGTTTGGCTATTTTAACCTACAAAATGGCAATTTCTCAGAATTCAACCTGATAGTGTCACCTCTGACATTGTCTGGCTACTCGAGTGTGAGGCTGGGTTTTGCTGACACCCTTGTCCACCCCACCCAGGGGGATTCAGCTTCCAGCTCCTTCCCCACCCACACCCCCTTGATCCTCATTTAGGCTCAGCCCCTAGCAATGGAAGGGGCCTGGGCAGGCACCTCACACAGCTCCCTTCCCACCAGATGGGGCAGCTGAACCCAGGAAGGTAGATTCTTGCCAAAGGTGCACAAAATATTAGGAGTGGACCTAGGACCAGAATCCAAATTTCTGGACTCCTAATTCAGTTCTCTTCCCACTATATCAGCCTAGAGCAGCTGCCAATGTTTGGAGCCAGGGGGCTGGGTCAAGGTGAGCCAGCTGTTTATAAGACGTGCTAAAGCCTGGCATGGAATTTAATGAGGTGCAGGCATTTTCAGGACTTCTCTCGGAGGGAGTGCTGCATGGGCTTAGAAGCGTCTTTGGTCCCAGCTCTGCCACTTGAAGGTTAGGTGAGCTCGGTTTCCTCATTTGTACAATGGAATAATTACAACAGCTACTTGGTAGGGTGTTGCAAGGGTTAGATGAATCAATATTTGTCAATTGTATTGTCAATAATAAAATTTGTAAATACAATTTATAAACATTTTAAGAAAATATTGGAGAGCACCGAAAGAGTGTCCAGCACTTTGTAAGGCCATATAAGTCTTATAAGTGTTTGGTATTATTATTATTATTTGAGGCAGAGTCTCACTCTGTCACCCAGGCTGGAGTGCAGTGGCACGATCTTGGCTCATTGCAACCTCCGTCTCCTGGGTTCAAGTGATTCTCCTGCCTCAGCCTCCTGAGCAGGTGGAATTACAGGTGCCTGCCACCATGCCCAGGTAATTTTCGTATTTTTTATACAGAAGAGGTTGCACCACGTTGGCCAGGCTGGTCTTGAATTCTGACCTCCGGTGATCTGCCAGCCTCAGCCTCCAAAAGTGTTGGGATTACAGGTGTGAGCCATTGCGCCCGGCCTGGTATTATTCTCATGAGGGCACTTGGGGATTGATGTGGGTGGGTGTGAGTTGGGGCCAGGGCTGAGGCATTGCTGAGGATGAGAGATAAGAGCCCTCAAGCTGACCCTGGGGTCCTGTTTTTCTGCCCAACCTCCAGTGCCCGGCTTTGTCTCGACATACACATAAGACAAACACTTGAAAGACCAGCAGATTACATAGAGGTTGGGGCGAGGAGGAGTCCCCAGCTTTCTGCCTCCACACTGTCATCTCTTCCATAAGGAGCATCACTCCACACCTTCCAGGTCTTACAGAGTCCGGGGTTAGTGAGGGCAAAAGAGGTGATCCCTGTAAAGTGCTTGTACAGGTTCTGGTCCTAGTAAGCCCTAGCTAGGTGTTTGGCAACAATCGTAACCCTTCCATCCCCCGAAGAATGCAAATTCCACGAGAGCAAGGATCTTGGTCTGGTTTATTGATGATGTAACCCAAGTTCCTAGATCCATGCGGGGAACATGGTAGGAACACAGTAAATACTTGCTGCAAGAAATAATAACATTGTCCCCACCCTCAAAGAGATTAGAATCTAGGCCGGGTATGGTGGCTCACGCCTGTAATCCCAACACTTTGGGAGGCTGAGGTGGCAGACCACCTGAGGTCAGGAGTTCGAGATCTGCCCCACCAACATGGTGAAACTTTGTCTCTACTAAAAATACAAAATTAGCCAGGCATGGTGGCAGGAGCCTGTAATCCCAGCTACTTGGGAGGCTGAGGCAGGAGGATGGCTTGGACCCTGGAGGCAGATGTTGCAGTGAGCCAAGATGGTGCCACTGCACTCCAGCCTGGGCAACAAGAGCAAAACTCCGTCTCAAAAAAAAAAAAGAGAGATTAGAATCTAAAGGAGGAATCTGGAACACAGTCACAGACACTATGGAAATCAGTTCCAAATACTTTAACCTCATGTGTTCCCAACGCCTCCCCCGGTTTGCTTTCCTGATCATGTTGATTCCTCTGCTCTCTAAGAGCCAGGCCTCTCCCAGTCACCACTGTCTCTGCTTCATCCACGTTTTTGTTTGATCTCACCTGGAAAACTGCAACACACTCACCTTCTGTGCTATTCCCCCTGAAACCAAAAGGGGCACTTACTAAAAATAAATCAGGTTGGGTTGCTCCCTTGTCTAAAAATGTTTGAAACCTTCCCATTGCCTCCAGGCTAAAATCCAACTCCTATGGCCAAGAAGCACATGCAAAGATGCTTAGCCTCCTTAGTCATCAGGGAAATGCAAATCAAAAGCCACAGTGAGATACCACTTCACACCCACTAGGAAGGCTGGAATCAAAATAACTAAAAGGACATAATAACAAGTGTTGATGAGGATGTGGAGCAATTGGAACCCTCGCACATTTCCTGTGAAAATGTGGAGTGGTATAGCTGCTGTGGAAGATAATTTGGCAGATCCTCAAAAAGGTAAATACAAAATGACTGTATGACCCAGCAATTCCGCTCCTAGGCAGATACCCCAGAAAACTGGAGGCATATATCTGCACAAAAACTTGTACACTAGTGTTCATAACAGCATTAGGCAAAATAGCCCAAAACACCAGAAACAGCCCAAATGCCCATCCGTTGATAAATTCATAAATAAAATGTGACTTATTAGCCAGGCATGGTGGTGTGCATATGTAATCCCAGCTACTCAGGAGGCTGAGGCAGGAGAACCACTTGAACCTGGGAGGTGGAGGTTGCAGTGAGCCAAGATCACACCATTTCACTCCAGCCTTGGAGACAGAGCAAGACTCTGTCTCAAAAAAAAAAAAAAAGTGACTTAGACTATTTCTGTTGCTGTAACAAAATACCACAGACTGAGTAATTTATAAATAATAGAAATTTATTTCTCTGGAGGCTGGAAAGTCCAAGATCAAGACACCAGCAGGTTCAACATCTGGTGAAGGCTCGGTCTCTGCTTCCAAGATGGTGCTGTTATATATAAAGTTTTGGTGCCACAAAAGGAATAGCACTCGAATATAAAATTTTCTTTTTAATTCTCAGCAAGGCAAGTTACTTCTATAGAAGGGTGTGCTCTTACAGATGGAGCAATGGTGAGCACTCACTTGGACAAGGGAGGGGAAGGGGTTCTTATCCCTGACCCACATGGCCCCTACTGCTGTGTCGTTCCCCTATTGGGTAGGGTTAGACCGCACAGGCTAAACTAATTCCTATTGGCCAATTTAAAGGGAATGATGGGATAAGTGCTTTGGCGGGAATCAGGGCAGAGCAGGTAGCATGTAATCGGAATGAGTCAGGGTGGAAAGGTAATCGAAAAAGGTTGCTTTATGAGGAAGTTAAGTTTAAAAGTAGAAGGCAAAGAATTGAACATACTGACATATTAATTCTTTGAAAAGAAATTTAGAACTCATGTCTAACAGTGCCTTGTTGCTGCATCCCCTGGAGGGGACGAACACTGTGTCCTCACATGGTGGAGGGGGACAAACCACTTCCCCAAATTCTTTCATAAAGGTTCTAGTCTCTTCCATCCTCACGGCCTGGTCCTACCTCTTAATACTATTGCTTTGGGAATTAAGTTTTGACATGAATTTTGAAGAGGATACAAGCATTCAAACCATAGCTGTGGTGTAGCCATACAATCAAATATTACTGAGCCATGAAAAGGAATGAGGTACTGACACAAGCTACAACCTGCACGAATCTTGGAAACATGGTGCTTGGTGGAAGATGCCAGTCCACGGGCTGCATAGCATATGACTGCATTTACATGAAATGTCCAGAATAGGCAAATCCAGAGAGACAGGACATAGATGAGTGGTTGCCAGGGGCTGAGGGGACTGGGTAATGGAGTGTAAATCAGAAGTAAAATGCTAAGCCCCCTCAACCAACTGAATGGACCCTTCCTCAGCCAAGGGCATTCCCAAGTTAACCTGAAAAACTAGTTCAGACCATGATGGGGAGTGGGGGTCAGAGGTCAGACGTGTCTCCCACCTTCCTCCTTTTGGAATTCAGATACAGCTGACCAGCATTAACATTAAAACAAATCTTTTTTTTTTCTTTTGAGGTGGAGTCTCGCTCTATCACTCAGGCTGGAGTGCTCACTGCAACCTCCGCCTCCCAGGCTCAAGCAATTCTCCTGCCTCAGCCTCCCAAGTAGCTGGGATTACAGGCATGTGCCACCATGCCTGAGTAATTTTTGTATTTTTAGTAGAGACAGGGATTCTTCATGTTGTCCAGTCTGGTCTTGAACTCCTGACCTCAGATGATCCACCTGCCTCGGCCTCCCAAAGTGTTGGGATTACAGGCGTGAGCCACCGCACCTGGCTAAAACAGATCTTAAGGCTGATGAAACAGACTTTTTGTAGCAATAAGACACCAAATTCCAAACTAACTCTAGTGTAGCATCAGGACAGATAGCAAGTCCTGAATGAAATTAAAGTATTTTACCCCCAAATGTATTTCTTTGACTTATTTTGAAATGGCCCTGCAAAGCTGTCTCTTGTGAGGAAACATCTGCATTCTGTAGAGAATCCCCTTTCCTTTCCAGGCCTTTTCCTGATCCAGGAGAGAATTAACTAAGACTCTGGCATCTTTTTAGGTCTGCGAAGAGCTCTGAAGCCTGCCACCTGGAGGCTTCCTCTGCGTGATGAGACCTTGGTCTCCACAACAGCTCATCTTTTTTTTTTTTTTTTTTTTTTTTTTGAGACGGAGTCTCCCTCTGTCGCCCAGGCTGGAGTGCAGTGGCGCAATCTCGGCTCAATGCAAGCTCCGCCTCCCAGGTTCATGCCATTCTCCTGCCTCAGCCTCCCGAGTAGCTGGGACTACAGGCGCCCACCACCACGCCCACCTAATTTTTGTATTTTTAGTAGAGACGGGATTTCACCATTTTAGCCAGGATGGTCTCGATCTCCTGACCTCATGATCCACCCACCTCAGCCTCCCATAGTGCTGGGATTACAGGCGTGAGCCACTGCGCCCGGCTAACCGCTCATCTTAACCCAGACATTCCTTTCTACTGATTCCAGGTCTTTAGATAAACTCTTTTGACCAATTGCCAATCAGAAAATTTTTGGAATCTACCTATGATCTGGAAACTGCCTTCCCTACTCCCACCTCAAGTTGTCCCGCCTTTCCAGACGGAACCAATGGACATCCTACATGTATTGATTTATGTCTTAAGTCCCCCTAAAATGTATAAAACCAAGCTGTACTCTGACCACGTTGGGCACATAGGATCTCCTGGGGCTGTGTCACGAGCCATTTGTTACTCATATTTGGCTATAAATCTCTTTTATAGCCAAATAGTATAAATAGTATAGTATAGTATAGTATAAATCTCTTCAAATATTTTACAGAGTTTGAGTGTTTTCATTGACAAGGGAGTGATTGCTCACAGGTATGGGATTTCTTTTGGGGTGGTGAAAATATTCTGGAATTGGATAGTGGTGATGGCTGTATAACTTTATGAAAATACTAAAAAAACCACTGAATCATACACTTCTCAAACTCCTGAGCTTAGGTGATCCACCCGCCTCGGCCTCCCAAAGTGCTGGGATTCCAGGCGTGAGCAGCTGCACCCAGCCTGAATCATACACTTCTAAAAGGTACATTTTATAGTATGTGAATTATATCTCTATATTATTTTATTTTTTGTTTTGAGACAGGGTCTCACTCTATTGCCCAGGCTGGAGTGCAGTTGTGCTATCTCAGCTGACTGCAACCTTCACCTCTCAGGCTCAAGCAATCCTTCCACCTCAGCCTCCTGAGTAGCTGGAACTACAGGCATATGTCACCATGACTGGCTAATGTTTGTATTTTTTGTAGAGATGGGGTTTTGCCATGTTGGCCAGGCTGGTCTGGAACTTCTGGACTCTAGCAGTCCACCTGCCTCTGCCTATCCAACTGCTGGGATTACAGGCGTGAGCCATTGTGCCTGGTCACATATCTCAATTGTAAGCATTGAGAGTGGTTCTCTTCTTGAGGGTGGGCCAGCCAGTGGCTTCGCTCCCTAGTTCTAGCCTGAAGCCTCTGTTCTCTCCCTTGCCCCATCTTCTCTCTAAGGCATGAGCCACCAGTTCTGGTCACGCTCACCTCATGGAGCCCATCAGCCCGTTTCCTAGGCCTTAGGCTGGACCCCTACTCAACCCCAAAGGCCTGGTGTGTGTCTTGCCTTGTGATTCCTCCCGAAGACATCTCTGTCTTGTTTTCCCTCTAGAATGTCTTTATAGATGTCCTCAGCTGGCCGGGCATGGTGGCTCATGCCTGTAATCCCAGCACTTTGGGAGGCTGAGGCGGGCAGATCACCTGAGGTCAGGAGTTCGAGACCTGCCTGACTAACATGGAGAAACCCCGTCTCTACTAAAAATACAAAAGTAGCTGGGCATGGTGGTGCATGCCTGTAATCGGGAGGTTGAGGCAGGAGAAGCACTTGAACCCGGGAGGCGGAGGTTGCAGTGAGCCGAGATCACGCCATTGCACTCCAGCCTGGGCAACAAGAGTGAAACTCCATCTAAAAAAAAAAAAAAAAAGATTTCCTCAGCTAACCTTCTTCTCTCCTTTCCTCCTACATTGTGTAGAGAAGGCCAGCCATTGTAATCCGTACAGAAATTTTGGCCCTGAGGACATTTTAAATACAAACATTTTAAACTGAATTATACCAACTCTGCTGAATTTCCATCAAGGACACTTTCCAGAGCCCACTCTATGGAGCTTAAATAAATCCTTGATCAATTTTCGAGAGAACACTGTGAAACTGCATAGTTCTCCATTTTCATTTTTACTTGTTATCATATTTGATTCTTTCCTGCTGACATTTTCTAACAACGTTTCAGCATAGGCCTCCCGATATCTATCAAGACCTGTTTCCTTGGATTATAATTTGCAGGTCTAGATTTTATCACCAAGCCATGAATCTCCCACCGAAGTTTAGGGAATAGCACATTTTTTCCTTGTGCAGCTTTTGCCCTTCTAAGTTTTATTTTCTCACATCGTCCTAATATTAACGTTCACTGTGGTTGAATGAAAGACTGATAGATTACATTTATTTCTCAAAGAAGCTAAGTTTTAAATAACGCATGCATGTGGTAGAAAAATGAGAGCAGTACAAAAGGGTGCACAAAGGCAAACCTTGCCCCTCTTGCTGGCCTCTTGCCCACTTGCCCTCTGCAAAGACTGTGTCTCAGACGGGGTGCCCAGGACGCTGGCTCTGACATGGAGACCCACGGCAGGCAAGAGCCTCTGGGGGAAAGGGAGGAGCAGCAGAGAAAGAGGCGGCTGTAATGCAGTCTCAGAGAAGGCCCAGCCGCCCGGAGGGAGCTCCGGAGCTGCCCTGTTCCTGGTCAGGAGGTCAGGAAGAGGGTCTTTAGGCTCTGAGTGAACCAATCATCAAGCAGCCCTTCTTGGGTATGACCTGGGGCAGATTCTTCATCTGGGAACAACTGGCCCATCCTCCCCAGGCCAGGGCCCTGCAGCCAACACTCCCCAGAGCTGGGGGATGCATCCTCCTAAAGGGACCTAGGCAGCTTAGCTCGAAAATCACTGTCACCCACTGTCCCCAAGTTACCTCTGTCCCCTCCCTACCCTTTTTAGCTGAAGACTTATTTTTAATTGTTATTTTCTTAGACCTCTGGAGCACCCCACGCCCCCAGCCTGGGTTAGCTGTCAGGAGCCCCTGTCTCTTCCTTTCCCACTGCAGCGCCGCCCCCTCGCTGCCTCAGGGGGAGCCCACGCAGCGGGGGCAGACGGGCCTCAGCCTCAGGCAGCCTGGGGAGCAGAGTAGAAGCCACGCTTTTTCTTTTCTTTTTCCTTTTCTTTGAAACAACTTTCTAGGGCTCTGGAGTTATAAAAAGCTCCCATGTGTCACTTTCTGGCATTTGGGCAGCTGCCGAATGCCACCCGGCCTGCACTGCTGTCCTCCCGAGGTTTGCCCCTGGATTGATGGGCTGGGTTTGGCAAAAGCAGCTGGAGGTTATCGAAAATCTGTTGTAAGGAGCATTGTTAACTTAGAATAAAAATCGAATCCAAAACACGCTTTTGCAATACCCCCTCCCGATATCCACCGAGGCAAAGGCAGAATTCAGAAGCAGGGACTTGAGATGTAGGAAAGGAGAATGAACCCCACGCGGGAAGAGGACAGGCCGCCCTGACTTTGGTCCACTCAGCCAGGGGGTGAGCACCACCTGTCTTGGTGAATGACTCTGGGCCCATCTCAGGTGTGGCTGCAGGTGACACATCTTCTCTTCCTGTCCACCCCCAGCCCCATGGCGTCCCTCCCTGTCCTGCAGAAGGAGAGCGTGTTCCAGTCGGGAGCCCATGCCTACAGAATCCCTGCCCTGCTCTACCTGCCTGGGCAGCAGACCCTGCTGGCCTTCGCGGAACAGCGGGCAAGCAAGAAGGATGAGCACGCGGAGCTGATTGTCCTGCGCAGAGGAGACTACGATGCACCCACCCACCAGGTTCAGGTGAGGCAGGAGGTGTCTGCACTGGCTCCCCAGGGCTCTGCCACACCCTTTGCTGCTGTGATCAGGGGCCAGTCCTGGATCTCAAGAAATACGGGGACAACTTTATCCCTCAATGGCTGTACTCCGGAGGAGAGATAGAGCAGAGAAAGTGCCCCTAGTGGGTTCACTGTGAATTAGTCCAGCTGGCCTCCATCTGTTTTCGTGAAAGATTGAATGAGTTGCCCAGCATCCTTGATGACCTCACGGAGGAATAGTTCAGTGTTGCATAATGGAGCGTTGTGTCCTTTGAGTAAAATTAACTGGGGGACTTGGGGTGGGGTGATGGCTTGTGTCCTAAAGTCCCATTTTATAGATTAAATAATTAATCCTGATGACAGCACCCAAGGCTGGCTAATCATATTTGAAGAGTTTAATATTATTATCATTCCTTTGTGGTCATTACTACACAGCTGTTCAAAGCACGGGATTTGAAGCAGATGGACCTGGGTTCAAGTCCTGGTTCCGCCACTGACCAGAGGTGTGGCCTAGGCAACTCCTCCTCCCTGTCGCAGTCTCTTGCTCACTGTAATAATGGAGCTACTAACACCTGTTCCCCGGGGATTGAGGCATTAGACGAGACCGTGGATGTTAGACTTTTGGTGCTGTGTCTGTGCTTAGAATTGCCCAATGGGGGTAGCTGTTAATAAATGGGGACAGACAGCACATGTGACATAGACTTGGGGATTCTGGAAGCTCAGTGTGACTCCTCCTTGGCTACATGAGTAGGATATGGAGTGTAGAAGGTGAGAGGTGACCGTCACATTCTGTCTTGTACTGGTCAGGTTATTGCACCTTCCGCCAGGGCTTTGCTATTCAAGGATGGTGAGCTGGACTGGGGTGGGAAGTGGAGGAACCAGGATGAAGTTGGGAATGGCTCATGCACGAGTCATCTTCATATCTTGTGGTCTGGCAGGTGGGTGTTCTGTAAATGCATATTGATGGCAATGGAAGGAACAGAATCACTCAGCCAAGTGTGGCTGCCTTGGAGGGGTGAGGTGGCACCCTGGGCCCCGCAGCTCTGGGGAAACATTGCAATGAGGATATGAGTGTTGGGTGAAGAGTTCTCCTGGATGACTTTTGACTCTAACCTGGGAGACACACCCGTGCCCACCCCTCCCACTCATGCAGCTCCTGGCACCATCCCCAGCTGTTTCAAGGCTGCCTTCTTCTTTCTCTCTCCCCACTCAGTGGCAAGCTCAGGAGGTGGTGGCCCAGGCCCGGCTGGATGGCCACCGGTCCATGAACCCATGCCCCTTGTATGACGCGCAGACGGGGACCCTCTTCCTCTTCTTCATTGCCATCCCTGGGCAAGTCACGGAGCAACAGCAGCTGCAGACCAGGGCCAATGTGACGCGGCTGTGCCAAGTCACCAGCACTGACCACGGGAGGACCTGGAGCTCCCCCAGAGACCTCACTGATGCGGCCATCGGCCCAGCCTACCAGGAGTGGTCCACCTTTGCAGTGGGCCCGGGGCATTGTTTGCAGCTTCACGACAGGGCCCGGAGCCTGGTGGTGCCCGCCTACGCCTACCGGAAACTTCACCCCATCCAAAGGCCGAGCCCCTCTGCCTTCTGCTTCCTCAGCCATGACCATGGGCGCACGTGGGCGCAAGGGCACTTTGTGGCCCAGGACACCCTGGAGTGCCAGGTGGCCGAAGTCGAGACTGGGGAGCAGAGGGTGGTGACCCTCAATGCAAGAAGCCACCTCCGAGCCAGGGTCCAGGCCCAGAGCACCAATGACGGGCTTGATTTCCAGGAGTCTCAGCTGGTGAAGAAGCTGGTGGAGCCGCCGCCCCAGGGCTGCCAGGGGAGCGTCATCAGCTTCCCCAGCCCCCGCTCGGGGCCTGGCTCCCCAGCCCAGTGGCTGCTCTACACTCACCCCACACACTCCTGGCAGAGGGCCGACCTGGGTGCCTACCTCAACCCGCGACCTCCAGCCCCTGAGGCCTGGTCAGAGCCGGTACTGCTGGCCAAGGGCAGCTGTGCCTACTCAGACCTCCAGAGCATGGGCACCGGCCCTGATGGGTCCCCCTTGTTTGGGTGTCTGTACGAAGCCAATGATTACGAGGAGATTGTCTTTCTCATGTTCACCCTGAAGCAAGCCTTCCCAGCTGAGTACCTGCCTCAGTGAGCCTGTGGTGCCCACCACAAGGGCCTGCCTTTCACCTGCACACCCAGCTGGGAGGCTCTGCGGCTGCCTCTCCTTCCCGTGGCCCCTGGACGTGGGGGCCACTCTGGGCTCCCTTCGGCGCCCGTGTGTGGAGAGAGGTGCACCTCTTGCTCTTTTCCTCCTGCGTGGTTCCAGTCTTCCCAAAAGGTTCTATTTTCAGCCCAGAAACCAAAAGTGCCTGGCTTCCCATAGCCCCTCCATAGGGAAGGCGTGGAGGGTCCTGCAGCGCAGCTGTCACCTTGTCTGCCTGTCCCCTACCCCCAGCTTTGTGTAGGTCTTGACAAATTTCTAGTTCAACTCCTTCCTTCTTGGGAACCATTCCTTATGTTCCTGGGGAAGAACTGAGATGGAAGACCATGGTGTAAATTAGCAGAGATGTGTGCGTATCTGTGTGTGTCTGCATGTGCATGTGTGTTCGTGTGTGTCTATATGTGTCTCTGTGTGCATGTGTGTTCGTGTGTGTCCATGCATACGTGTTTGTGTGTGTTCACGTGTGTCCGTGTGTCTGCATGTGCATGTGCGTTCATGTGTGTTCGTGTGTGTCATGTGTGCCTGTGTGTTTGCATGTGTGCTTATGTGTGTTCGTGTGAGCCTGCGTGTGCATGTGTGTTCGTGTGTGTCCATGTGTGCCTGTGTGTTCGCATGTGTGTTCATGTGTGTTCGTGCATGTCCACGTGTGTCTGCACGTGCATGTGCGTTCATGTGTGCTAGTGTGTGCATAAATATGCATGCAGGTTCAAGTGTGTCCATGTGTGCTTGTGTGCGCATGTGTGTTCATCTGTGTTTGAGTGCGTATATGCATGTGCATGTGTGTTCATGTGCGTCCATGTGTTTGTGTGTGCCCATGTGTCTGCATGCATGTGTGTTCATGTATGTCAGTGTGAGTCTGTGTGTGCATGTGTTTGTGTCTGTGTGTGCATGTGTTCGTGTGTCTGTGTGTGACTGTGTGTGCATGTGTGTTCATGTGTGTCCATGTGTGTCTGCATGTGCATGTATGTTTGTGTGTGTCTGTGTGTGCTTGTGTGTCCGTGTGTGTCTGCATGTGCGTGTTTTTATGTGTGTCTGTGTGTGCATGTGTGTTCATGTGTGTCCATGTGTGTCTGCATGTGCATATGTGTTTGTGTGTGTCCATGTGCGTCTGTGTGTGCCTGTGTGTTCGTGTGTCTATGTGTGTCTGTGTGCATGTTTGTTCATGTGTGTGTATTTGTGTATGTGTCCTTGCCAATGCTTTGGGGCAGACAGCATGGAGAATAGCTTTGCAGGGAGTAAGGCACGGTCTGGGAGAATTAAGCGAGCTTAAGTCATTGTATTAGTGTCTTAAGGCTGCTGGAACAAATTACCTTAATCTTGGTGGCTTAAAGCAACAGAAATTTGTTCTCTCACCGTTCTTTCTGGAGGCCAGAAGCCTGAAATCAACATGTCTGAGAGGCTCTGTGCCCTCTGGAGACCCTGGTGAGGGGGGCCTTCCCTGCTTCTTCCAGCTTCTGCCGGCTCCCAGCAACGCTCGCTGGTCCTTGGCTTGTGATCGCATCACTCCAGTCCCTGCCTCGATCCTCACGTGGCCACATCTCCTCCTCCTGTGTCTTCTCTTCTATGTTTATAAGGACACTTGTCACTGACTGGATTTAGGGCCCACTCACATAATTCGGGGTGATTTTTTTTTTGAGATAGAATCTTGCTCTGTTGCTCAGGCTAGAGTGCAGTGTCACCATCTCAACTCACTGCAACCTTTGCCTCTCGGGTTCAAGCGATTTTCCCGCTTCAGCCTCCCAAGTAGCTGGGATTACAGGCATGCACCATGATACCCAGCTAACTGTTGTGTTTTTAGTAGAGACAGGGTTTCACCATGTTGGCCAGGCTGGTGTCGAACTTCTGGCCTCAAGTGATCCACTGGCCTCGGCCTCCCAAAGTGCAGGGATTACAAGCATGAGCCACTGCACCCGGCCCAGGAGGATCTTATTTCCCAAGATCCTGAACTTAATTACATTTGCAAAGACACTTCTTCCAAATAAAGTCCCATTCACAGATTCTGGGATGTGGATATATCCTCTTGCACTTCACAAAGGAGAATATTCTAAAGGCTACTAAATTGCTCAACATCATTAGCCATCAGGGGAATGCAAAATAAAACTGTGAGAGACTTATCTACTAGAATGCCCACATTTAAAAGATTAACAACAGCAAATATCAGCAAGGATGTGGAGCCACTGGAACTCTAGTATATTTCTGGCAGAAAGTAACTGACACAACCACTTTGGCAAGCGATTTGGTGGAATCCACCAAAACAAAACATGTAAATACTCCATGACCCAGCAGTTCTACTCTGGAGCACATATCCAAGAGAAATGAATGTTCATAGCTGCCGAAGACACACAGAAGATTGTTTATAGCAGCTTCATTCACAAGAGTCCTAAACTGGAAACAACCCAAATGTCAATAGAAAGTAAAATAAATAAGTAAATTAGGGGCTGGGCGTGGTGGCTCACGCCTGTAATCCCAGCAATTTGGGAGGCTGAGGCCGGTGGATCACCTGAGGTCAGGAGTTCGAGACCAGCCTGGCCAACATGGTGAAACCCCACCTCTACTAAAAAATACAAAAAATTAGCCAGGCATGGTGGCAGGTGCCTGTAATCCCAGCCACTAGGGAGGCTGAGGCAGGAGAATTGCTTGAACCTGGGAGGTGGAGTTTGCAGTGAGCTGAGATTGCGCCATTGCACTCCAGCCTGGGCAACAAGAGTGAAATTCCGTCTCAAAAAAAAAAAAAAAAAAAAAAAAGGAAAAAAAAGAAGGGCATATTCATGAAGTGGAATATTATAATACACAACAGTGAAAGAGTGGGCTACTGCTCTCCACACTAGCATGGATGGTTTTCAGACATCATGACGAGTGAAGGATATCAGACTCGAATGAGTACACATCTTATTATTCTATTTATATGAAGTTCAAGGACAGACAAAACTAAACTATGGTCTATCAGTCAGGATAGTGGCTGCTCCTGGTGGAGGGGAGCTGTTGACTGGGACACAGCAAGAGGGAGGCTGCTGGGTGTTCTATTGCTTGATCTGGGACTGGTTATGTGGATGATTTCGTGTGTAAAAATTTGATGTGCTGTACACAAAAGATTTGTGTGCCGCCGGGCTCAGTGGCTTACACCTGTAATCCCAGCACTTTGGGAGGCCGAGGTAGGTGGATCACGAGGTAAGGAGTTTGAGACCAGCCTGACCAACATGGTGAAACCCTGTCTCTACTAAAAATACAAAAATTAGCCAGGCCTGGTAGCATGCGCCTGTAATCCCAGCTAGTCAGGAGGCTGAGGCAGGAAAATCACTTGAACCCAGCAGGCAGAGGTTGCAGTGAGCCGAGATTGTGCCATTGCACTCCAGCCTGGGCAACAGAGCGAGACTCTGTCTAAAAACAAAAACAAAGCAAAACAAAACAAAAGATTTGCGTGCCCTACTGCATATATGTTACACCTCAATAAAAAATAAAAATTGAACAAAAGAGCAGATTTGCTAGTTTAACTCCCAAAGCAATATTGTATGTTGGGTTTTAAAACTGAAATTGGGTTTCAACTGAATTTCGACATTGGGTTTAAAATTGATTTTTTTTTTTTTTTTTTGAGATGGAGTCTGACTCTGGCACGATCTCGTCTCACTGTAACCTCTGCCTCCTGGAGGCAGTTCAAGCAATTCTGCTACCTGAGTCTCCCAAGTAGCTAGGATTACAGTTGTGCACCACCTGACTAATTTTTGTATTTTTAGTGGAGACGGGGTTTCACCATGTTGGCCAGGCTGGTCTCGAACTCCTGACCTCAGGTGACCCACCCGCCTTGACCTCCCAAAGTGCTGGGATTATAGGCATGAGCCACTGCGCCTGGCCTTTTTTTTTTTTTTTTTTTTTGGAGACCAGGTCTTGCTCTGTTGCCTAGGTTGGAGTGCAGTGGCACAATCACAGCTCACTGAAGCCTCCCCCTACTGGGCTCAAACGATCTCGCCTCAGCCTCCCAAGTAGCTGGGACTACAAGCATGTACCACCATGCCTCACTAATTAAAAAAAAAAAAAATTGTAGAGATGGGGTCTTACTATGTTGCCCAGGCTAGCCTCAAACTCCCGAGCTCAAGTCATTCTCCTCCCTCAGCCTCCCAAAGTGCTGCAATTACAGGTATGAGCCACCATGCCCTGCTGAAACTGAATTTTTAAATAAATGCTTTATTTCAGAACAATTTTAGATTTACATAGAAGTTACAAAGATAGTACAGAACGTTCCTGTATACTCCACACCCAGTTTCCCCTGATGTTGACATCTTACATAACTGTGGTACATTTGTTAAAACGAAGAGATTAACATTGGTACATGGTTATTTACTAAACTCTAGACTTTATTCTGATTTCACCAGTTTTTCCACTAATGTCCTTTTCTTCCCCCTGTTCTAGGATCCAATCCAGGATACATTTAGTAAAACAGAATTTTTACTATAATAAATTTGTATCCTTAGAGACACACACATACACAGATTGATATACACAGTTCCAGAAGGTCCTCCCTTCCCGGGACCTTCCCTTAAAAACCACCTCTAAACAAATAAATAAGCAACCACAAAGAATGTGTGCTTCAGCCTCAGACTGCTGATGTGTAAATGACGGAAGAAGTAGTTCAGTCTCTGGAGCCCAGAAGGTGGCCTTCAAATCTGCTACACAGAGCTCCACGTCCAGGCTGTGGCACCTTGTCCGGGACTACTCTGGTCAACTTTGAGCCCAACGCCACTGCCTGGGACATCTGGGTGTTGGGGTGTAGGGGTGTGTGTGTACACACGTGCATGTACACTGGATGTCCATCATCCAGTCCAACTTTGGGGTTGGTGGACCAGCCTTGTTCAACGTTCCACCTGGCAACCCCACAACCGGGGTGCAGACACAGCAGGGATTAGTGGAGCCCGGGCCTCATCCACACACTCCCCTCAACACAGACCAGGAAGAACTGGAGCTCCAGGTGTGGGGAGCCCACATGGCCCTGGTTCTTGTAGATATCTGAGGCAGGGCTGCTACTGTTCACCTCACCTCTGAGCAGCTGCCCTGGTGCAGCCATCCCCTTTAGACTCCATCTTTCATCTCACCTTCTATGGCCCTATGGCCTTCCGGGCCGGGCGGGTCACAGGTGCCTCTCCAGGTTTGTTTCGTGGCTGGGCTGGGACAGTGGGAGGGACCTGGACTTCTGGTGCCTGACAGACCAGCCCTGGGAAGCCACTGGGGAAGGGATTCCAAGGCTGGGGAGGGGGCATGGCAGTTGGCATACCTGTCAATGGGGAAGAGAGCCAAGGCCCTGACAAGGCCTGTGTGGCTGGCTGAATAATGGCCCCCGCTGCCCACAAAGATGTCCACATCCTAATCCCTGGAAACTCTGAATGTTACTTTATATAGCAAAAGGAATTTTGCAGATATGATTCACTTACTCTTGAGATGGTGAGATTATTCTGGATTATCCAGGTGGGACATAAATGTAATCAAAGGGTCTTTGTAAGAAGGAAGCAGAGAGAGATTCAATACAGAAGAAGGCCTTGTGAGCACTGAAGTGAGATCCTCGGCTTTGGGCTTTGCAGATGGAGGGAGGGGCCCCTAGCCGGGGAATGCAGCTCTAGAGCCAGAGAAGGCAAGGAAGTTTCCCTTGGTGCCTCTGTGGGAATGCGGCCCTGCAGACACCTTGACTTTAGCCCAGTGAAACAAACTCAGGACTTCTACCCTTTAGGACTGTAGAGAACAAATGTATGTAGTTTTAAGTCACCACGTTTGTAGCCATTTTTTATAGTGGCAGCAGAAAACGAATACAGCCTGGCTCTTCTTGCTATTCTTGCATGCGCACCTGAGAAGTGTGTGCTGAGGAGGTGAGTGAAGAAGGCAGTGATACTGTGGTCAGCTCTGGGCCTGCCAATACATCCCAGGATTCCTGAGGGTCACAGTGGCCCAAAATACCACAGATCCTTCTGGACGGACTAGGGGGAATACATGAAGGAAAAGGAAGATGGAAAAGAGGCCATGTTTGTCATATCCTTCTTTAAGTCCTCTCTTTGGTCAATCCCAACATCTGATGGCTCAAGGTAAATGACAGAGGAACACTGGCATCCGTAAGCTGGGCCACCCCTGTTGTCACGGTCTTTCCTCCAACTGCAAAATCATCCATCCCACCCAGGGAATCCAGACCTTCCATGTCTGAGAGGATTGCATCTCTCCAAATCCCCAGGGGAAGAACAGACCTGCTCTCTAGAGAGGATGGAAAGGCTGTGTTCCCATGACGACCTTACAGTCCCGCCAGCTGCCCCACAGGGACATGGGCCATTTCCCAAGAATTACTACTGTGGGCAGGAGGGTAAATACCCAGGCCCTTCATAGTCTACTGAACACAAGGCTGAGCTCCTTGGTGTCTTAAGAATCCTCAGTGCCGGCTGGTTGCGGTGGCTCACGCCTGTAATCCCAGCACTTTGGGAAGCCGAGGTGGGTGGATCTCCTGAGGTCAAGAGTTCAAGACCAGCCTGGCTGACATGGTGAAACCCAGTCTCTACTAAAAACACAAAAAATTAGCCAGATGTTGTGGCAGGCACATGTAATCCCAGCTACCCGGGAGGCTGAGGCAGGAGAATCACTTGAACCTGGGAGTTGGAGGTTGCAGTGAGCCGAGATCACGCTCTCGTGATTACACTTCAGCCTGGGCAACAAGAGTGAAGCTCCGTCTCAAAATTAAAACAAAACAAAACAAAACAATCTTCAGTGCCATCTGGGTCCTTCCATTCATGGTCAAATAGTGGCCAGCCTTCCAATAACTGGCCCTATAGAAGCACCCGTGGAGCCCTGCCTGCACCCTATGGACGTCTCTAGAGTCTCAGAGCCCCCAGTCGGGGTGGGCTTCCTGAGGACCAGGGACATCCCCAAAGAGAGAGACACTGGGAGCCACATGCCTGCTATCCAGACACCAGAGGTCAGAGCACTATCAGTGCTGAGGAACTGAGCTCTTGTCACCATTAGGGACCCCCAGGACAAGCATCATCATTTCCACCACGTCTCCACTCATTTCCTCTTTTTGTTGGTTCCAGGCATCTGATGGCTCATGGGAAATGACTGGGAGGTGCTGGGAGCGACAGGCTGTGTTCTTGTCTGTTGCCACACCTATTGCTGAGACTTTGCAAAACGAATCCACTGAGGACCTGGGGAACTGACCAGGGCCAGTGACATAGTCAAGGCCACCTTTTCTGTATCACCTGCTAGGAGCACCAAGAGTTCAGTTTGCCTCCAGAGGATGGGAAATTCCCTGTTATACAATGCATGCAGACTGAGCATCAGCAACGGGCCGGATGTCATTCTAGGAGGTGGGATTCAATGGTGACAGGACAGAGCCACTGCCCTCAAGAAATTCACGTTATGGGATAGGGTGGACAATAAACAACTAAGTAGGAAATGCAACGTCTGTACTGATGAGCGATAAAGAGAATGTCCAGGGAGAGATGTGGTCAGGAGTGAGTGGGGCTGCTCGAGGACAGCCTCCCGGGGAGGTGACATTTAGCAGAGGCATGGGCAAAGAGAGATAACACAGCCTGATTGTTCCCCTCAAGGAGCCATAGTCAGGGACACCAGGACCTGACCAGGTCCAGCCAGCTGCCCGACCCAGGGACTTCAGCCTCCTGCTTTTCACTGAACTCGGAGCCTGCTCCGTGGGTTTCTGCCTTCAACTTCTGGGAAGTTGTGAGAGATGCAATTTTTTTTTATGTACATCATTTTGCTATGTTGCCCAGGCTATCCTTGAACACCTGGACTCAAGCAATCCTCCCACCTCAGCCTCCCAAGTAGTTGGGACAACAGGCTCATGCTATTGCACCTGTCAAAAAATGCAAATTCTTGAGTCCTATCAAATTCTACAGACCTACTGAATCTGAAACCCTGAGGCTGGGGGGCCAGCAATCTGTGTTTTAACAAGCCCCTAGATGATTCTGATGCCTGCCAAAGTTTGCAGACTTGGAGAAACCCTGGAGTAGAGCTAAACCTACCCACTACTTTGTTCAAGATGTAGGAAGCTCCTCCCAGTTCCCCAAGACCACCCTGACTACTCTGGTGGTCTCACTTATACCAGTAGCTGCTGATGGGATTTCGGCCTTGGAAACTGGGACCCCAGATGAGGGTGGTTGATGATCTCGGCTGGGAGTGAGGTTGGCAGAGCTCCTTCTTGCACAGGCTTTTCTCTCTGCCCACAGCTCCTGTTGATGGAGCAGAGAGGATGAGCGGCTAGGCATGCCCTTCTAACTTGGACTAAACGATTCAAAGAAAATATTCTTTGGGCCTGGAAAAACAGTCCATGCATCTCCGTGAACCTTCCCTTGGTGCCAGTGGGTTTGTAGCCAGTCATTTCCGTGGGTCTCTTCTTCACTGCCCTGTCTCCCTGTCCCCATGGACCAATTAGTTGTGGTCTATCCCAGGCCCCGGCTTGGCCAGCACTCTTTCTCTGTCACACATCCTTGCAATGAACTACACCATCAGTGGGCACTTAGAAGGTAAGTCTTGTTCCTCTTTGGTCATTCTGTAATGTAAAAAGACATTTTTTTTTTTTTAAGACGGAGTCTTGCTCCATCTAGCACAGTCTTGCACGTCTACCACAGGCTAGAGTCTAGCACGTCTAGCACAGGTTAGACGTCTTGCATGTCTAGCACAGGCTAGAGTGCAGTGGCACGATCTCGGCTCACTGCAACCTCCGTTCCCCAGGTTCAAGTAATTCTCTTGCCTCAGTGCAAACATTTCTAAGGGGCATAACCTAATAGAAAGGCTGCCAATGGATTTTGAAATGATTCCAAAGTCATGAAGCTACACGATGAACTCTGGCAGCCTTCTGGGCCTCCCATCTCAGGGCCACCCGCTCTGCCCTTGGCCAGCCCACTGCCTGGTTCATTCCTATAGCAAGCATGTGTGCCAGGTGCATGCAGACCAAAGGACATGAAGTCAGCCACTGGGCCAACTGTCTCCCGACAGTGAAAACTGCCTGAAATTTGTCAAGACAGTAAATTTAAAAGCTATAAGAGTCGTCTGTTGGCGAGGCTCACACAACCATGTCAAATTCTGCCTCCTACTTCAAAAATTTTAATCATGCCAAAGCCACACACATGCACACATATATAGACACACATGCACACACACGCACACATATGTAGACACACATGCACACATATGTAGACACACATGCGCACACATACACACATATGTAGACACACACCACAAATACAGCACACACATGCCGAGTTTCTGCTCCTGTCTTCTTCTCCCAGAGGGGCCAGCCCTTCTTGTCAAATCATTCCATGAAAGGCCCTGCCTCCTGAGCAGATCCTCCTGGCCTAGCCCTGGTACCTGTCACCTCCCAGAAATGGTCTGCAATTCCCACCAGGAGAGACGCTCCTCTGCATCAGATACCTGGGGTGGGAGGTGATGGTGGTGGGAACCTGAAGTCCATAAGGCCCCTGCTAAAAGCATGTGTGGCTTGGGAAAGGAAAGAGGGGCCTTGGAGCAGCTCCAGGGTGGTTGCCATGGAAGGCTCAGAGCCTGCTCTGTGGAGAGAGCAGGCACAGTGGTCTCTTAAACCCAGTGGTGCTGATGGGGAGAATCTGCCCTGCCCAGGAGAGACCCGCTGTCTGCACAGCTGAGATTAACTGGCTTCAACATGGCTGCACGAAGACTAACAACCTTGTCGATTCTTAGAGTTAAGGCCGCAGGTGGCAGTAGCAAGACATGAAACATTAGCCCTACAGAGATGGACGTGATCTTGAAGTCTGTTAAGTCTGACCTACTCAGTTGGCAGGAATGGAAAGGGGTCCCGTACAGTGATGTCCTCCAAACCACACAGCTGATTAGAGGCAGGCCTAGGAGGCAACTGCTTTTCTGATCTCAGAGGAACATTCCCGCAACTGTTCTGGGCACCTCCTTCGTCTCTGTCTGAACATCCAAGAAGTACAAAGGGTTTCCAGGTTCTGGGACGTGGAATCCTGCTCAGCCTGTCTCTGGAGCCTGTGACCTGAACCACTGGGCACTGTGCCGCCTTCCCTGCCCTTCCCTCATCTCCTCATCAGATTCGAGGGAGAGAAGGGAGCTCAGGCTGCCAGCTCTGGCCTGTGGACTTGCCAGCCTGAGGTGTCTGAACTGAAAGGATGTCAAGAGCTGAGATACAGGCTTCATCCTCCCTTGTTGACAGCCTAGGAGGGAGCGATTTGCACCAAGCCGGGAATTGCTGAAGAGCTCAGTCTCAAAGGCCCCCGTGTCTGCATCGTGAGGATTCAGTGCTGGGGCCACACTGCCATCCACATCTCATGCCCAGCGAGTGAAGAAGAAAGGAAGGAATCCAGTATTTAAATGTGCTGCTCGGAGAAGAGGTGAGAAAGCTGACTGTACTTTTGGCAAGGTATTGCTTTTTCAAGTTCCATTTTTGTACTGTTTTTAGAAGAGGGCTTCAAAGTAATAGATGCCAAACATTTGGAAGTACAAAGAACTGGGCGGGGGGGGGGGGGGGGGGGGGTGGGAATCACCCATAATTTTACTAACCAGAGGCACATTTTCTTCTGGTCTTATCTGTGAATTTTCCTTTTTCTTCAAAACTGAGATCATGCTGCACATTTTTTTTACTCCATTTTGCAGGTGAACATGCTGCAAAATTGATCTAGGATCATGCTTTTGATCCCCCAACTTGACATTATATCACAAGCATTTCCTCCAGGTTATTCTCTAGCAAAAGATAATACGTCAAAGAGACATGCTGTGAATTACTTATGCATTCCTTTAGTATTAGAAACAGAAGTTACTTCCATAGTCTTTGTTATAAATAACACTGAGATGAACATCTCTGTGGGTAAATCTTGGCCCTTATCTGTGATTATTTCTGTGAATTGAATCCTCTAAAAGGAATGATCGCGTCAAAGATGAATATTTGATATCTCTTGAAATGGGCGCTTGCCAGTGTAAAGAAAAACGCTCAATTATGATTTGAAATGCCCTGAAATGGCTTTCCTCTTTTATACTTTTAAACAACTGAGCTCCCAGAAAAATTGACTAAATAATGCATTTGTTCTTTAATTCACAAGTTATGGTCCCTGCTTTCTCCCCAATGTTGTTTATAATCTAGATATAAGACCAGAGGTGGACACACACACAAAAAAAGTTCTAGAATCACAGAGGTCAGAGGGCCCTGGGTGTTACCTGGCCTAGCTTCGTTCATTTGACAAGCATTGAAACAGAGGACTGGGGAGGCTGGGTGGCTTGCTCAAAGTCCCACAGTCCTGGTCAGGATGGTACCCGCCTCAGCAGGGCCTTCCCCACTAACTCCCTGGACCAGAAGCTCAAGGGTCCCAGTGAAAGATCCCGATGACTGTCACTTCCTTTCCTTTTCCTTCACACCCAAAAGGCACTGGTTGAACAGTCAGGCCGTCCAAGGAGGAGGACAGACAGGCTGTCCAAGGAGGCTCTAGGTCAGGAGATGTCCAGATAGTGGTTGTTGTCTGAGCCATGTTTCTTCCACATGTGGAGCATTTTCTTTCTTTCTAGATCTTTAAGTGACATTCCAAGTGCAGTCTTATAATATCAGAGCCATTTTGTTTTCAATGACTAACTAACTTCTAATGCACTAACTACTTATGCTTTTTTTCTTCATTATTCCAATCAGAACACATGTATTGAGTATCCATTATGTGTTATGTACTGTGCTAAGGAAATAAGACAAAAGTGAACGTTGGGTGGGCATAGCGGTTCATGCCTGTAATTGCAACACTTTCGGAGGCTAAGGCAGGAGGATTGCTTGAACCCAAGAGTTTGAGGCCCGCCTAAGCAACATAGTGAGGCACCATCTCTACAAAAAATTAAAAAATTAATCAGGCATGGTGGCATCTGCCTGTAGTCCTAGCTACTACGGAGGCTGAACTGGGAAGATCACTTGATCCCCAGAGCAAGCCTGCATTGAGCTGTGATCATACCACTGCACTCTAGCTTGGGTGAAAGAGTGAGACCTTGTCTCAAAAAAAAGAAAAAAAAAAGAATGTTTACTGAGAGCTACCTATGTGCCAGGCATTGGTCTAAGCCATTTACAAGTGTTGAATCCTTATTATTGAATCCTTACAACAACCTGTTAAGTCAGGTTACTATTATCACCCTCATTTCACAAAGAAAGAGGCTGAGGCAGAGAAAGATTAAGCCACTTGCCCATGATCTTACAAGCTGGGAAGTGACCAGGCCAGGAGATCAGGCTCTAGAGTCTGCCCTTTTCTCCGTCTGGCCACAGAGAACTGAGGCGAGCTCTGGCTGGGGAGGAGTTAAACCCTGGACAAGAATCTCAGTGGAGGGCAAGAAGACCCAACATAGAGTATAAGCTCCAGGAGGGCAGGGGGTTTTGTTCCCTCCTGCATCTCTGGGGTCTAGGACAGGGTCTGGATTCATGGTAGATTCTTAGTCAATATCTGTTGAATCAATGAATGAGTAGACATATGTAAGGTGCCAATTCAGTCATACTGGAGCCCAGAGTGAGTGTGGGAGAGGGAGGAGGAGACCAGGAAAGGCAAATGAGATGTGGGGCTGGAAGAGCTTGGTGTGACCTGCCACGGAGCTTGCGTTTCATCCTAGGGCGGGGGACACCACAGGTGATGTAACCTAAAGAAGTGGCAGGCTCAGATTTGCATTTTAGAAAGAGATACCTGGTAGGCATGCAGGGACAGAGTCAGAGATGCGAGTGGGGTGCCCTGGAGGAGGAGGTGGGAGGAGGATGGGCTAGCAAAGGCCCTCTCGAAATAGTCCAGGCAACAAAGAAGGCTGGGACTGTGGGGCTGCTGCCAAGGGAATGGATTCCAAGGAGCTCCAGAACTCAATGATCCATCAGATGTGGGTGGTGAGAGAGGGGGCGGGGATGAAGATGTTGGTGGTTTCTGGCTTGGGAGAAGCCAGTTTGGTGACAGCAATCTAGATAGGCGATGTGTGTGGAAGAACAGGTTTTCGGTGTAAAGATAGAAAATTCAGATGACAGAGCTTTCAAGTGTCTGTAGGGTGTCCTCACAGGCAGCAGGAAGTGTGGATCTGAAGGAGGTCAGGACCGGAAATACAGATTTGGAAGCCACAAGTGAGGAAAATGCTCTGGGGGAGTATGGAGGAGACAAAAGGGATGACCAAGGACAAAAGCCTGGGAAGAAGGGGGCTGAGGGAGGAAGGTGTAGAACTTGGGGGAGCAACAGGAAGGATTTTGAGAGGGAGGGAGAGGCCTGCAGGGTCGCTCACTGTGGAGGGGTCATGATGATGACGGGGTGCTGGGAGAAAGGAGCTGCTGCCAAAGGTTTTGGTGGGAGGGTTGGGGGGTGGGGACAAGGCGGCTGTAGGAGGCTGAGTGAGGACAATTTATTCCAAAATCACCCAGGTGATACCCAGACAAGAAGAAAGGGCAGGGAGCTGTGGCTCTCAGTCTTGGCCACCCAAGGCACTCTTCTGGGGAGGTCCTGGCCCCACCTTAGAGATTTTTATTTAATTGGTCTGGGGTGGGGCCTTTCAGACTTTCAGCCAAGACTGAGAACCTTTGTCAGGGAGGATTTTTTAAGTTTTTATTTTACAGCATGGAAAAATCTTAAGCTCGCTTATGGGATGAGGGGAAGGAGTGGGTGGGGAGGAGAGGGAGAAAATCCAGAGGTGTGGGGGTGGCTGTGGGAGCCAGTCCCAGCCACAGGAGGGGAGAATCTGGAGGAGCCCCCGGGGACACTGGGATGGAGGCGGGTGTGGACGCATTGGAAAGCAGCCTGGGAGACCCATCTAGCATCTGTGGGCAGAATAGCGAGGGGCTTTAATGTTTGGTGGCTTCTGGAAGTGAGCTAGCCTGAGGAGCGTGGGGAGGTGAGGTAGGGAAGCGGGGTCCACTGGAAAAATGCAGGCTTTGGTGCCGCAGCCAACGGAGAAGGCAGGGGAGAGGCTGGAAGGCTCTGGTCTCCATGCTAGCGGGAAGCCGGGTTTTGTCCTGGGCTGCGCTGCCTGGCAGAGGCATTTCTCTGGCCACATCAGCAGCCCCTTTGGCTGGGTGTGGCGGGAGAAGAAGGAACTGTGAGGGAGTTGAGGGGCATGGGGAGGACAAAGGTTGTGGAGATGTGTGTGATGGAGAGGAGGGAACAGGAGGTGGTCAGGGCAGGGCTTGGGGCTGGCCAGAGATGAAAGGGGAAGCAATCACAGCCCGAGGGCTGGAGTGTAATTGGGAGGCTAAGGTTTGAGTTGCTGGCGCTCCCTGGGCTGCAGCTACAATGGGTAGAGTTGGCAGGAGGTGCTGGATCCAGGTATGGAGTAAGGACTCCTGCCAAGTTCTCAGGGGTGGGATGGAAATAAGAAAAAGTCAAGAAATGGTCAGATTCCAGTCTTGTAAGTACTGTCAAGGATTTCACACTTTGTCCTACAGGCAGTAAGCAGCTGTTGGAATCACTCAGCAGGGGAGTCACGGGATGAACGGGAGGCTTTAGGGTGAACCTGCACAGTTCTTTGCAGTCTGGATTGCAAACTGAAGATCTGGAACTGAAGATTTGGGAGATTAACTAGGTCACAATTGCAATGAGACCAATCACCTCTGGGTGGGGTGGGATGTGCAGTTTGACAGGTTTAACCACCACCCCGGCCCTGGTTCCGTCTCCCACACCTCCAGCAAGTGTGCTTCAAGCCATCTTTTTGTTCTGTTTTGTTTTGTTTTGTTTTGTTGAGATGGAATCTCGCCGTGTCACACAAGCTAGAGTGCAGTGGCATGAGCTTAGCTTACTGCAACTTCTGCGTCTTGGGTTCAAGCAATCCTTCTGCCTCAGCCTCCTGAGTAGCTGGGATTGCAGGCAACTGCTACAATGCCCGACTAATTTTTGTATTTTTAGTAGAGACGGGGTTTCTCCATGTTGGCCAAACTGGTCTGAAACTCCTGACCTCAAGTGATCGCCCGCCTCAGCCTCCCAAAGTGTTGGGATTACAGGCATGAGCCACTGCACCCAGCTTCATCAAGCCATCTTTGAGTTCACAGTAAAAGCCCAGAAGGTAGGATGAGACCCATGCTTCTGTTCCAGAGGGTATTTCCTCTAAATGTCCATGCCACACGCATCTCCAAGGACCCTGAAAATGGTCATCTGACACTCCTGTGTGCTGGGGACCAGCCCCTTGGGCTCAGACCCAGTAATTTCTTTATCTGTGCTAATTCCAATAATGGTCTGTGTAAAAGTAACAGTGGGAGCCCAGGAGGCTTCCAGACAGGAGAAGATGCAGGGGAGAGTATAGGTGAGCAGGCCGGAGGCTCTAGGCCCTATGCATTGCAGAGCCCAGCGCAGAAGTTCCAGCTCATTTAACTTAAGGTGTGTAGTGTATACAGAGGTTTTGGGATCAAGCAGATGTAAGCTAGATTCTCAGGTCTGCCACTAACTTGCAGGCAAATTATTTAACCTCTCTGGTCTCAATTTCCCTGCCAGTAAAATAGAGATAATAATAGGATTTCCCTTTGTGGGTTGTCCATGAGGATTGAGCGAGGCAACTCGTGTAGAGAGCATAGCAGTGCTTCCACATGGTTAGCTGGTAGATAGATATTGGCCATTTTTATTAATTCAACACATGTTTATTGGGTACTGCTGTGGACTGGTACTGGGTACTTTAGGGGAGTTATGTCCCACCCCCTGAAATTCATATACTGAAACCCTGACCCCCAGTGTAACTGTATTTGGAGATTGGGCTTTTAGGAGGTAATTAAAGTTAAATGAGGTCATAAGGATGGAGTCCTAACCTGACAGGGTTGGTGGCCATAGAAAAAGAGGAGGAGAGGAGGGAAGGCCACAGGAGGACAAGGTGAGAAGGCGGCCACCTGCAAGTCAGGGTGAGAGCCCTCCTCAGAGCATGACCATGCTGGCACTTTGATCTTGGGCTTCCAGCCTCCAGACTTATGAAAGATAAATGTCTGTTGCTGAAGCCATCCAGTCTATGGTACTTAGTTATGGCAGCCTGAGCTGACAAAGACAGGTGCGTACTGCCTGGCAGCATGAGCCGGATGCTGCTGCAGCGTGCAATGAGCAAGACAGATCTGCATTCTCCCAGAGGTGAGAATCTAATGAGAGGAGAAGAGAGGTGCACACAAAATAGTGCAAGTCGTGATAGGAAAAGGCTCTAAGAGAAGAGCAGGCAGGTTGTGCAGGCTAGGGCGGGGGCGGGGCAGGGTCGGGGGGGATAAAGGAGTGCTGATATGCCACGGAGTGGCGGAGCGTCAGAGAAAGACGCCTGCTTCGGGTAGCCTGCAAGGCTGGAGTGGTCCAGGGAAGAGGTGATGCTTCCGGGTAGGGGTGGTGGCAGGGATAGTTGCTGGAAGGGCAAGAGTGGGGAGCCATTTCAGAGATGTTTCCCTATAGTTTTAGGAGCTGGCGAGGGTGCAGTCAAGAAAACCTGGGGCTTCCTGAGACCCAGTCCGGCCAAGTAGGAGGAGGGGGCGGGAGGAAGACCATGCTGGGAAGCAGATTCTGATGGAAATGAAGCTGGGACCAACCAGGTGGGGTGTTTTTGTTTGTTTGTTTGTTTGTTTTGGCACATTGGTTCAGAGAACTACTGGCTGAAGAAGCAGAGAGGAAGAGGAACAGAACGTGGAGCTGGGAAGAAGCTGCCGCGTAATTGCCACGGAAAGAGGGGCTGTTGGCAGGAACTGCATTTAGGAAGCATGGTAGTGGGCCTGCCAAGGGAGGCGGTCATGATTCATGCCTGGGAAGTGCTCGAGGCCAGAACGGAGATTGGAGGAGGCTCTGGGGCCTGGGGCGTGGTGGCCGTGGTAGACCGGCGGATGCTGGCGATGGCTGGGCTCAGGGTCTGGCTCAGGGGAGTGTTGCTGAGAGTTGCTGTTCCTAGAATTTGTAAAATCTGACTCTGGGGGCGGAGAGCCAGGAAAGGGGTGGTTGCTGTGGCAACAAGGACACTCCATAGGGGTGGGGTGGGGCAATCGCAGTGGTGGGGGTGGGGATCGCAGGCCTGCCTTGCTTCACATCCAGGTGTAGGCTTAACTGCAACAAAGCTACCAAGAGGCCATGGGCTTGGCCCCTTCGTGTTCAGTGCAAGAAACAGATCTAGACAGCTTTCGAGAAAGGGAATGTATTTATACATTTTCCTAAAAGTTCAAACGCAAGGAGAGAGCTCATTCTTAAATCAATATTGTAATGAACGTCAAGAATTCCTTTGAAATAAAAGTCCCCAGGGCTTGTTTTTTAAAAACCTGTTTCATAAGTAGGATTTTCATCCATGTCACTTTCTCAAAGTAGGACACTCCAGAATTGCCCTCTGAGTTTTAGAAAATATGAAACCCCAGTTATCACCAACAGTAGGTATGTAAATTGGTGCAACCACTTTGGAAGACAATACGGCATAACTAATCAAAACTAAAAATGCACACAACCGTTGAACGCTCATTCCTCTTCTAGGGATTTTTCTTGCAGATAGACTAACTAAAAACTGGAATCTTTGGGAGGCTGAGGTGGGCGGATCCCTTGAGGTCAGGAGTTTGAGACCAGCCTGGCCAACATGATGAAACCCCATCTCTACTGAAAATACAAAAAATAGCTGGGCATGGTGGCACATGCCTGTAGTCCCAGCTACTCAGGAGGCTGAGGTACAAGAATCGCTTGAGCCTGGGAGGCGGAGGTTACAGTGAGCCAAGATCTCACCACTGCACTCCAGCCTGGGCAGCTGAGCCAGACCCCATCTCAAAAACAAAACCAAAACCAAAAAAACCCTGGAATCTATGTGTCCAGGGAGAGGAAACTGGTAAAATGTATCATGTTATGATATAGAATAGTAGGTATCTTTAAAAGAATGTGGTAGATATAAACTAGCTCCACGAAATGTCCAGAAATCTGAAGTGAAAAATGAAAGACACATAATAGAGTATTTAAAAAAGGGGGCCCTGCAAAAATCGGGTTGTATATGCATAGAAAACACTGAAAGACTGCACAAGACACTGGCCCTGGAGAAATGGATCTGGGGTCTGGGCTGGCAGGAAAACTTACTTTTTATTGTAAACCCTTTTGAGCATGTTAAATAACATGTTACTATGTTCACATGTTACTTTTCAATGTAAAAAAAAAAAAAAAAAAGGTTAAGGAGAGAAAAGTTGGTCTCTTTCTTAGGAATCCTGAGAGGAATGATGGGGGAAGAGTCTCCCAGGATACAACCAGCCATCCACACAAAACAAAATGCTTCCAGCAGGATTTTACACACACTACCTTGAGCTGGAGTTCTCTTTTTATTTAATTTTTTTATGTGGGCAGTAAAGGAAAGCTGGAAAAGTAGATGGAAGAAAAAAAATTGCTCGTGGATATGCCGCCTAACTCAACCATGTTCACCTCCAGTGTCTTTCCAGGATAGAGCTTTTTCCATAGTTGGAATCATAATATATTCCCATTTGGTTTCTTGATTTGTTTGTTTGTTTTGAGATGGAGTCTCACTCTGTCGCACAGGCTGGAGCGATCTCAGCTCGCTGCAGCCTCCGCCACCTGGATTCAAGCGATTCTCCTTCCTCAGCCTCCCAAGTAGCTGGGACTTTGGGTGCCTGTCACCATACCTGGCTAATTTTTGGATTTTTAGTAGTTTTTTGCTATGTCGGCCAGGCTCTTCTTGAACTCCTGACTTCAGGAGATCTGTTCACCTCGGCCTCCCAAAGTGCTGGGATTACAGGTGTGAGACACTGCGCCCGGCCTTGATTTGTTTTTTCACTAAACGTTGTATTACGAATATTTCCCTCTGTCCTTAAGAATCTTGACAAGAGACATATGTTGGCTTTTTGGACATGGTTTCCTCTTACCCAGCTCTTCCCAAAGTCAATCCTAATTCTCCTTGTTTTCTTTCAAGCTCATTTGATTTTCCGGCATCTTCAGTGAAACAGGAGATGCTCGCTGCCAGGCCTTCGGTATTCACAGATGATATCCTTGAGCACAATGATGGACTCCATGGGCCCTTGGACTCCTTGGGGATCGCCCCTGTGCCTGTCAGCGATGTTCCCGGCTCTGGTCCCAGGGGGAGGCCAGAGTGCAGCGCCACCTGGTGGCCGGGAGTCACAAGGCGCAGACCCGGACCCGTTCAGGTTCTTTGTAGTCGCAGGTACAGAGTTCTCTTCTAGAATTGGGTTAAACCAGTGGCGAAGGTCACTGATGCCAGCTGCCCGCTGGAGCCCCCAGGAGCCCACTGAAGCTCTGCCCTTCAGGAGCTGGTCAGGGGGCCGCCTGGGAGACCCGCCTCATCGTGAGGACCTACCTGGTGCCAGACACATTACATAATTTCACAGACATTCTTCAACAGGGTGTCACTATCCCTTTACAGAGATGCAAACCAATCCAGAGATGCTACATAGTCATGGTAAAGCTGAGATTTGGATCCCAGCCTTGTTCCTGTGTGTCTAATTCAGAGTCTGCTTTGCAGCACTAAAATGGAGCTTATCAGAGGAGCAGAACAGGGAAGGGGTGGAGGGTGCCATGATTTGAGATGTCGCCTTCCCATTGTTGGGGATGCACCAAGCCCCAGGAAGCCGTGGGGCCACATAGATGGATGGTCTCTGGCAAAATCTGTCAGGAATTCAGAGGACTGCGGCCACTAGCTCTGCAAATCTGAATGAAATTTGTGCCTGCAGGGGCCTGGGTGGATCTGGAAACGTCAAGATGCCGGTAGCAGAAATGGAACTGGAAATGGAAAGGCAGGCTGGTGGAGCCTGGTATCTTGACAGAGCTCCAAAAACAACTGTGGAGAGAGAGGGATGGACAGAGAGAGAGAGAGAGAAGAGAGAGAGAGAGAGAGAGAGAGAGAGAGAGAGAAGGCTGGGTGGGGAGAGAGAGAGCTGGGAGGGAAGAAATTCTTTTCTGGCAGACAATAAGGGATCACGATCTGCTAGTTTGGGAGTGCTCCAGCTCTGCCAGACGTCTCCAGTGGGACGGTCTCCCTTCATCCTAGTCAGGGGCTGGGACTTGACTTCCTCTTCCACCATCTCAGTAAGCGACCTTGCCCTTTGATTTGAGAGGGGCCGATGTGGGCAGGGTAGATTCTCAGGACACAGGAGAGCATCCATCCTTCTTAACAAACTGTGAATAAGGTGCTGGCTCCTGCTTTTGACTGGTTTTTCTGGCTGGTCTTCCTCAGTGGCAGGAAGCAGGAGCCTGGGGGCTGACCCACCTGCCCTGGGCTCCTTGGGAGTGGAACAGTGGTGCTTGATCCCAGGAGGCTTCCTGTGAGTGACTGCTCCCTTCTCCAGCAAAGGATGTATTATTATCAGGTCTGAAGATGAGGGAAGTTCACTATTGATTACGCCAGCCAGTGAGCAACTTTCTAACTTCACGGTCAAGTATTTGCCCTTCTATTAATCAGGGTTCTTCAGAGAAGCAGATAGATAAGTAGATAAATAGATAGGGAGATAGATGGCTAGATAGATAGGGAGATAGATGGCTAGATAGATAGATAGATGGCTAAATAGATAGATGGATGGCTACATGGATGGATAGATGGCTAGCTAGATAGATGGATAGCTACATGGATGGATGGATGGATGGATAGATAGATAGATAGATAGATAGATAGATAGATAGATAGATAGATAGCTAAATAGATAGATGGCTAGATAGATAGACAGACAGATGGCTAGGTACATAGACAGATGGCTAGACAGATATATGGATAAATAGATGACTAGATAGATAGATGACTAAATAGATAGGCAGATCGATAGATTTATAGATCAATAGATAGATAGATAATAGTTAGACAGATGGCTAGACAGATGGATGGCTAGATAGATAGATAGATGGCTAGATAGATAGTGACTAGATAGATGGATAGGTAGATGGCTAGATAGATAGATGGATGGATGGTTAGCTAGATAGCTAGATAAATGGCTGGATAGATAGATGGATGGCTAGATACATAGATGACTAGATAGTGGCTAGATGGATAGATAGATGGATGGCTAGATAGATGGCTAGATAGATAAATAGATGGATAGATAGATAGATAGCTAGATAGGTGGATAGATAGGTGGATGGCTAGAGAGATACACAGATGGATGGATAGATAGATAGATAGATAGATAGATAGATAGATAGATAGATAGATAGATAGATATGGAATTGGCTCATAGGATGGTCAAGGCTGGCAAGTGCAAAGTCTGTAAAGTGGGCTGGCAGGCTGGAGACCCAGGGAAGCGTTGATGCTGCGGCTCGAGTCCATAGGCAATCTACTGGCAAATTTACTCTTTGGAGGAAGTCAGTCTTTTTCTATTAAGACCTTCAGCTTATTGGATGAGGCCTACACACAGGAATTGCTTTACTCAAAGTCTACTGATTTAAATGTTCATGTCATCTAAAAAATACTTTCAGAGAGACATCCAGAATAATGTTGACCAAATATCTGGGTCCTGAGGCCCAGCCAAGTTGACATAAAATTAACCATCACTGCTCCCTTTGCTTTTAGCACTCAGTGAGTGAACACTTTCAGCCCCTGCACCCCAAGCCATGAGTGATATCTATCTATCCACCCAGGCTGGGGGGAGTGGGAGCCCTGGGGCATAGTAAAGGGTTTTGATGAACACAGGAGGGGAAGGGAAGTACAGTGACAAATGCTTAGATATATTGTATATCTGTTAACATTGTATAGTAAATATATATTATATATATGTAATGTGTGTGTATATATATACACACTATATATATAATGTAATGTGTGTGCGTATGTGTGTATATATATATATATATACACACACACACACACATATATATATATACAGTATATATTGACCTCTACCTCCCCTCTCCTGGCTCAGTCCCTTCTGAGACCCTGAAATTCTTTCTGTTTCTTGTCCACGGTGGAAGGACCCCTGGACAAGAAGCTTGGTGTCTCCATTGTCCCTCTCTCCCAGCCTGCCCTGACCCTGTCCTGAGACTCAAACCTTCCTGTGACCCGCCCTCACTCAAGGTTGCCAAAGCAGAATCGCTCCAATGCCTTGGCCCTGCCATGTCAGCCCTCCTCTTCAACACTGAGGCCTGTCTGTTCTTCCCGGAGCTTCTAGAGTTGGCTGAGTGCCCATGACCAGGTGCCTGCCAGACCACCCTGATGCTTCTCACTGCCCAGCTTTCCCAGAAATTGTTCAAGTCCCCTGATGGGGCCTGGGGCTTGCCAGGGCTGGCAGTGCCTTTGGGCAGGTGCCCCAGTCTGGACCCAGGATCACATGAGTGAGTCTGACCCCACTTCTTCCCCTCAGCTGCTTTCCAAGCCTCTGCCCCATGGGTGAGGTTGACCAGATGCTCCAAGGAATGCGTAGACTCACACTATGCAATCGCTCTGGGGCCCTATGGCTGGATGTGACTCCTGGGCACAGCCTGGGGAGCAGGTTCCTCCTTTGAGTGGCCCTGAGCATTGAGGACAGCAAGGATAGTGGCAGGTGGTCTAGGCCCTCATCACCCCTGCCAGCAGCAGCTGGCAGTCCCTTATCCCTTCTGGAGGCTCCTGCCCACTATCAGGCAGCCGCCTCCTCCAACGTCTTTCGAGGACATTGCTCTGCAGCACCGATACACCCACGGGCTCTTCCCATCAGCATCATCTCCCACCTCCCATCCATGTGGTGATGCTGAGCTCTCCACATTGATCCTGCCAAGCCAGATGCAGGCAGACATCCCTGGAGAGTGAGACTGCTCTTGTATGTGGAGGGCCGGGGTGCAGTCATCATCAAATGGGATCTCAAGGTAGGAATGCAGTGATTATGGCCTAACACATTCAAGAGAATATGGCTGGAAGATGTGTGGTTCTACCTTTATGCTATAAAATTTGGAACAGTAATTTTTTTTTTTTTTTTTTTTTACTGTGTCGCTCTATCGCCCAGGCTGGAGTGCAGTGGCGCGATCTCGACTCACTGCAATCTTTGCCTCCTGGGTTCAAGTGATTATCCTGCTCAGCCTCCAAAGTAGCTGTAGCTGCGATTATAGGCACGTACCACACCCACCTGATTTTTTTTTTTTTTTTTTAGTAGAGACAGGGTTTCACCATGTTAGCCAGGCTGGTCTCAAACTCCTGACCTCAGGTGATCCACTCCCCTCAGCCTCCCAAAGTGCTGGGATTACAGGTGTTAGCCACTGTGCCTGGCCACTCTCTAGCCATTATTTGAAGTCTTCGTTGATAAATCACTATCCCTCACATGAGTTCGTGAATTTTGTAATATGTTAAAATTATTTATATTGACTGGAGACCTACAAAAAAAAAATCCACCCACCAAAAGGGCAGCTCTGATCTAGATTCTGGGATTTCCTGAATGTGGAGGGCAGAAGGGTGGGGTACAAGCCAGCTGACCATGCTGGATAGATCAGGCAATTGGGTGGAAAAGGAAGCAAAGTCGGGATGGGCCTTAAAAATGAGGGAAGAGTGCCTGTGTGGCGTGTGTGCCAGGGGATCTCACTCTGTGGAATGGCAAGGACCGTGGGAATAGCGGTGTGAGAGGTGGGGGGCTGGGGGTTTGGGGGAAGCTCTCTAAGTAGGGCAGTCTTGGCATGGTAGGGGTCTCTAGAGATGAGTAGGTGGAGGTGTAAAGGGACCAGTATTGCAAATGGATCCTCCTGGTGGTGTGGTCCGGGACTTCATGGATGTTGGTGGAGGCCAGCAGGGAAGTGAGAAGGGTGCGAAGGTGCACAATGGGAGCATAGGAGATGACCCCATAAGGAGGGGGTGGACAGGTGCTGAGTGGAGGCGTGGGTGGGGAATGAGAGGCCTCCACACTGGGCTGCTGCAGAGGTGGCGTGCTCCGGAAGGGCCGGAGCGTGGAGGCCAGTTCCCATCACCACTCTATCCCCACGCCTGGCTCCCAGCCTGGCCAGAGGTCCTTGACTGGGAGTGCTTTGTCTGCCCTACAGACTCGCCTGCCGTGTGTGTTGCTCAGCGGGGAGGTGCTGGGGGCCCTGTTCTGGGACAACCATCAGTGTGACACATGTTGAGCCCCTGGGCACATGTGAGCTCCTTTATGAGCTACGTCCTTCAAGTTAGACAAGAAGAAACCAAGGCCAAGAGAGAGAAGAAACTTGACCAGGTTCCCACAGCTTGAATGTGGTGGCGCTGCCTGGCTGGTGCCCCTTCCTGGAGGGAGTCTGTTGTCATGTCCTGGAGGCCAAGGCCTGGATGTGGGACGGTGGGGGCACTCTTTGTGCAGCGGGTCAACACGTGCCCCTTCGGCCTTGGTGGGCCTGACCCAAGGACAGAGGGTGCCCAGGTCTGGGGGCTGAGGGATGGGTGTCCACCGCAGAGCCCTCAGAAATGACTGGTCCTGGATGGTGGTCCCTGGAGAGGCAGCTTCTCTTTGAGTGGTGGGCAAATGTGGCCATGCCCAGTCTTGGAGGCGGTGCAGTCTGACCGGCCACCCCGACTGCTGAGACGCAGGACTCAGCACCCAGTGTTGTCCTTGGCCAGGCGGCCAGCCTGCCCTGTGGGGCTTTGGGGTTCTCCTCTCCGAGCTTGTTTCCCCAGCATCCTGGAGAAGCCCAGGGAAAAACCCAGCCTATGTTCCCGCTGTAAACGGCCCACATCCCCTCCAAGCTCCCTTTGTGTGTCTCCAAGCTGGACTGCAGGGATCAGAGCTGTGCTGCCCGTGCAGCACCCACCCGCCCCTGGGAATGAGGGTAATGGGGTCACAGAGCCATCACTTGGACCTTGGCGCCCTCAGCTGGTGGCAGCCAAGGTCTCCCAGCACCCAGGCCGCTGGGAGTCTCTAAAGGGGAGGGGTGGGGCTCGACTGTCCCCTCCCCCTCAAGTTTGCTCTGTCCTGGGCAGGCTGTAGTCCCAGTTGAGAAGCTGTGCCCCCTGGGGTGTTTTGGAGGTTCAGGGTGGGTGTTGAAAAGCCCTGGGGGAGAGCAGAAGGCTCGGGGGGCCTGTCTAGGGCATGGCATCCCACGTGGGTGTCAGCACGGCCGCAGAAGAACCACTCCTCTGGCCCACCCATGCCTGCTAGGCCATGCTTCTTCAGAAGTGGCCACAACTCTCCTGACGTCTCCAGAGCTGGTCATTCCACCCAGGGGGACTTCAGCTGCCAGTGGACACTTCAATTGTAGGCTGCGACTGGTTGCCAGGAAGGAGAGGGCTGGCGAGAGAGCCGCGGCAGCCGTGGCAGGGTGTAGGGGACGGTGGACGGCCAGGGCCCCCCTCTCTCTCTCTTTCTCTCTCTCTCTCTCTTGCTTGGTTTCTGTAATGAGGAAGTTCTCTGCAGCTCAGTTTCCTTTCCCTCGCTGAGCGCCTGAAACAGGAAGTCAGTCAGTTAAGCTGGTGGCAGCAGCCGAGGCCACCAAGAGGCAACAGGCGGCAGGTTGCAGTGGAGGGGCCTCCGCTCCCCTTGGTGGTGTGTGGGTCCTGGGGGTGCCCGCCGGCCCGGCCGAGGAGGCCCACGCCCACCATGGTCCCCTGCTGGAACCACGGCAATATCACCCGCTCCAAGGCGGAGGAGCTGCTTTCCAGGACGGGCAAGGACGGGAGCTTCCTCGTGCGTGCCAGCGAGTCCATCTCCCGGGCATACGCGCTCTGCGTGCTGTGAGTACAACCTGCTCCCTCCCCGGGCATGGATATGACAGAGGGGCTTAGAGGGGGCCCAGCTTTGGGATGGGTTGTTCTTATGTCATAGGACAGAGTGATCTGACATGCACACTTCCCCGCCACCCTGTCACAGACCCTGTCCTTGGAGTTCAGAGAGCTGGTCTCATGGCAGGTTTTGCAGCCTTGGAGCTGTCAGAACCACTGTGAGGCCTGATCTTACACCCCAGCTTCCCATGAGCTGTGTGGACCTTGTGGCTTCCTTGGAGTCTGGGGACCGAGAGAAGGGAGTTTGGGCTTTTTGAGCCAGGAGGAAGCTCAGGGCTCTGTGGAGGTGGGTGTGTTAGAGATCAGCTCAAAGATGCCCAGCTCAGAAACCCCGAGAAGAGCAAAGGTGGCAAGGGGGACCCTTCCTGGAGCACCCAGGCTTCGGGCCCCTGGAGGAAGCTGTTGTTTGGTGAGCCAAGAATATGGGGTGAGTTTAATCAAGAAAGGACTTTCCGTTCAGTCAGAAGCTGCTTTCAGGGGCCTGAGAGCAGAGGAAGTCACCATTACCACCAGCGAGCAGCCTCTTCTCTCTCCTGAGCACTCGGCTGTGACCGCTGCCCACCCCCCCACCCCCTCAATTTGGGTCTCTGTCACCATCAACTCCTCCCACTGCCCGGTTGGGGATGTTACTGAACGTACCAGCTGTGCTAACAATGGAGGAACCAGCCACTTGATGAAGGTTCCTTTCTAAAACCCCCTTCCTGTCCAGTGTCTGAAGGAGGCCCTTGCCCTGCAGCTCTCGGTCTAATCATAGGGGGGCCTTGACCTGCAGCTCTTGGTCTAATCATTTTGCCGGGGCCTCAGGCAGTGCCGGAGTGTAGTCAGGGAAATGTGTGTCCACCTGAACATCTCAAGTAGCATCCCTGGGCTGGCAGAAATGTTCCCCCGAGCAGCCAGGGCCTTGCCCTTCTCCAGGCAGGAGGGGAATTGGGTGATGAACCCAGACCTGTTTTGAATACTGACTCACAGCTGGGACCTGCCGTGCTAAGCATTTGTTAGCCCATTTCATCCTCACCACAACCTAAAGTGAAGGTCCTGTTAAAAGCCCCACTTTGCAGATGAGAAATCTGAGGCCCTGGCAGGTTAAGTGAGTGACAACAGTCAAAGCCACGGCCATCTGCCCCCAGAGGCTGCAGCTGAGACCAGCAGCCTGTGGCCCAACCTCTCCTGCTCCCAGTCCAGCGGGGCAGGCATGTAGCCTTGCAGGGCTGGAGAAAGAAGCAAGGGGAGCCACAGTGTTTACAGGGTCAGCTGGGGCACTGGAAACCAAGCCAGGCTCACAGCTGGTCACTGGCCTGTGCTGACAGTCTGCAGCCCCACCTCCAAAGACTGGTTTCCTGTGCCCCCTCTCTCATGCCTCAGGGGAAGGAACGCAGGCCCAGGCTGCCTGGACTTCCCCAGTGGGGACCTGCTGCTGCCGGGGCCTTAGAAGGAGCAGGAAGATTCTCTTAGGCCTCTCACAAGCTCAGTCTGACTCCACCTGGCCCATGTGGATTACTTGGATTTCTCTCCTGGCCCAGTGGGATCTTGTCCTGGCTGTTTGGTGTTGGCTGAGCCGAGGGCTTCCAGGGCCCCATCTCATTAACCTTCGCCACAGCCCTTTGACCAGGGCTTGCTTTGTGGTTGCTCAGGTTACAGACATGGGGAGTGGGTCTCTCTGACTCCAAGCCGTGAGCATCTTAATGTCTAGGATTAGCCTGAGCCAGAGTCAGAGCTGGAGAGGCCTTGGAGAAGCTCTGGTGCAACAGCCCTGGCTTTTCAGGGGGTAGACAGAGTGCAGAGAGCCTGAGGCCTTTGTCCACCATGCTGGCTGGGGTCAAAACTGCTGGGATCCAGGCCAGTTCTCATATTCCTTCCTCCACCTCTTCTCTCTGAACCCTTGTCTGCACTGAGTTCTCTCAGAGTCACGATGGGTGTGCAGTGCCTGCTCCTTAGAGAGGGACCTGTGGTGCCTACAGATGTCCACTATCCTTTTAGCCGAAGCCTCGTCAGCCTCCTATCCTGAGGCTGCTGGGCTGCAAACACCAGGAGCCCCACCCCTTGGCCAGACAAACCCTGGGCTCAGGGTTTCCCTTTCTCCTCTGCTCAGGGTGGGAAGCTTCCCTTCCTGCAGGGTCAGGCTCCACTGTAGGCCGTGGGTTGTTACAGACCTGCAGACTTTCCATACATCTGCAGGCTTCATATGGCTGCCACCCTGGATTTTGCCAATTACGGAGATTTTAAAACTAAAAACTAATTAAATGAATAACAAACTGTCATCTTCCAACACCTCATTTCTTGAAAGAAAGCAGCCTTTGACACCAAAAGAGGCAGGAAGGGCATGAAAAAAAAAAAAAAGCCAGTCATTTAAAGCAAAGAGATTGAACTTCTTGAAAAACAAACCCTACCACCCTTAGTTTTCTGTGTTCCCTGCAGAGTCGCGGTGGCCTGACGGAGACGGCAGAGGCAGGCAGTCCCAGGCTGAGGGGTGTGCAGGGCAGCTGGGTTTTCTGCGGCTGCAGAACTAGCAGGCTTTGCCCCCTAGCCCTGGAAGCCTGGAGCCACCCTGCTCTAGAAGTGACTGCAGAAGGAAGCCACACACTCACCCTCCTGCCCTAGCAAAGTCCATGGGAAAAGTATACCTGCCCCATGGCCCCTCAGATCCCCCAGGTGCCCTGACCTCATCCTGCCTGGGTCCCGGCAGCACTCCCTCCCAGGCCCCCTCTGGTGGGCAAGGGGACAACGGCCGGAGTCTCCACCTGATGGTTTGGGCAAGTGTGCCTGGAGTCTCAGGAACTGAGAGCAGCCTCACCAGGGAGGGGCCTTTGTGCTCAGGAGAGAGAACGGGATTTGACTATGTAAATGGACTTGAGCAGGGGTTGGACACCAAAAGACAGGGCTACAGTTCAGTGCCACCCACGTGACTTAGGAGTGCACATTCTGCCCACACCCAGCAAACCCTGCATTTCCTCGAGAGAGGTCAGCCCCGTCACCTACCACTGGGCAGGAAAGCTTTGATCTCACCTCAGCAGCTTGGAAAGCCCTGCTTGACAGGGAGCCTGGGCTCCATCTCAGGGCACAGACAGTTGCAGTGGGAAGACTCCAGCAGGTGGCTGCCTGGTTTGGGTCCAACTCCGCCGTCTTTCAGCCAGGGGCTCTTCTAAGTAGGGCCTATGTTGTCCCCACCTGGTCCCCACTCAAATCCCCCGGCAGAGTTGGCCCTACTCCGGGGGGAGTCTGTGGGTGCCTCGAGGGGACGTTGGGCACATCGTGGGTGGCAGACATTAAGAGCTTTCAGGCTCATGCCCTCTCCTGCCACGCAGGGGCCAGCACACCTGGCAGGGCCTTATGCTGCAAAGAAGAGATGCCTTGGGAATGGGGTCAGTCAATGCAAGGGTCCATGGGTCGGCCGAGCCGGCATCCCCTTGTGCAATCTGCACAGGCAAAGCTGATCAAAGGCCCAACGTCAGTATATAGGCTGCCCTCTCTGCAGGAGCAGCTGGGGCCCGGGATCAGGCCTAGGGTGGCCGGCTCAGCTGTCTGCCATCCAGCCTGGAGTTGCGCAGGAGGGCGGCGTTCCCAGCCAACCACTCCAGAGAGAGGGGGCTTCCCTCATGGGGGAGGCAAAGGCACGTGGCTGCCTTTGGCTCAGAACCCAATGCCTGGTCTGGCCACAGCTGACAGTGTGGTTTTGGTTTCCCTCCACATGTGGCCTTCCACAGGCCACCCAGGCACCATGGCAGGGTCTTGCTTACCCCTTCCCAGGGGCAGTGTAGACAGTGCACCGGACAGACCTGGCTTCACCAGCAGAAGGTTGTTACCAACCTGCTCCGCCTAATAACAGCAGGCAACTTCCAAAGAGCTCTGTGCCAGGCACCATTCTAGGCTTATATTGACTCATTTGATGTCCACGAAGACCTTCAAAGGAGGTCCTATTATCTCCACTTTACAGATGGGGAAACTGAGGTGCAGAGCGGTTTATGGAACAGGCCTAGTTTACCGGACTAACAAATAACAGGGCCAGGATTGCATGCATGATCTTCCTGGAAGCGAGAAACAGAGACCATAAGGTGGCCTGTGTGGGGCAGGGCAGAGCCTGGAGAGGGAACTTCTCATGATGGAGCCGCAGAGAAGGGACTTGGGAGGGCGAAACTCCTAACCTCAGAGAGTCCAACAGAGTTGGAAAGCTGTGGTGTGAGCGGGTGGCTAAGTCTCCCTTTCGAAGCTTCAGTAAAATAGACACTGTTAATTATTTTTGTGCAAATGCAATAAGCCACTATTTTTCATATCTGATATTGACAGTCAGTGGGAAAAAATGCTGGCCCAGGCCGTAGCCAGAGCTACTGACATCTGGCTCACACCAGAAAGCAGGCCAGGGGGCTTTATCCAAGGCTGACTGTGCCGGGTTTTCTCTCTGCATGCAAGACCAGGAAGGGGTATGTGCCCTGGAAGGCCTATGTATTTCACTCACTAACTGTATCTTCCATGTGAAGTGACGCGGAGCAAGCATGTTAAAATGGAGTCTCCAGGTTTTCTGTGCCTACGCTCAGCCCCCCAGAAAAGTCCTTTTGGGTCCAGAGATTAGGCTCCAGCTTTGATGCTTTGCATGTTTGTCTACCTGGTAGGTTAAATTCATAAATTCATAAATTCATGAACACAATCAGCACTTCTTGGGTTTTTTTTTTTTTTTTTTTGACAGAGTCTTGCTCTGTTGCCCAGGCTGGAGTGCAGTGGTGCAATCTTGGTTCACTGCAACCTCCGCCTCCCAGGATTAAGCAATTCTCCTACTTCAGCCCCCCAAGCAGCTGGGATTACAGGTGCCTGCCACCACACCGGGCTAATTTTTTTTTTTTTGTATTATCCTCAGGTGATCTGGCCTCTTCAGCCTCCCAAAGTGCTGAGATTACAGGCATGAGCCACTGCACCCAGCCTTTTTCTTTCTTTCTTTCTTTCTTTCTTTCTTTTTTTTTTTTTGAGACAGAGTCTTGCTCTGTCACCCAGGCTAAAGTGCCATAGTGTGATCTTGGCTCACTGCAACCTCCACCTCCAGGATTCAAGCAATTCTTCTGCCTCAGCCTCCTGAGTAGCTGGGATTACAGGTACCCACCACCATACCTGGCTAATTTTTGTATTTTTAGTAGCGATGGGGTTTCACCATGTTGGCTAGGCTGGTCTCGAACTCCTGACCTCGTGATCCACCTGCCTCGGCCTCCCAAAGTGCTGGGATTACAGGTGTGAGCCACTGCACCTGGCCTTTTATTATTATTATTATTATTTTATTTTTTATTTTTGAGACAGGGTCTTTTGCTGTTGCCCAGGCTGGAGTGCAGTGGCACAATCACGGCTCACTGCAGCCTTGCTTGATCAAGTGATCCTCCTGCCTCAGTTTCCCGAGTAGCTGGTATTCCAGGTGCAAGTCACCAAGCCTGGCTAATCTTTTTTATGTAGAGACAGGGTTTCGCTATGTTGCCCAGGCTGGCCCCCAACTCCTGGAGTCAGGTGGTTCTCCCACCTTGGCCTCCCAAAGTGCTGACATTACAAGTGTGAGCCGCTGCATGCAGCCTCACATCAGACTTCTCAATCAATTGGTGCCATCTCCCTGCACATGAACCCTTGCGTCATGATGACATGTGGTCCTCACAGCCAGGCCTTTCTCCCCACCCCAGACATAGAGTGAGAGGAGTTCTGCTCTTCCCTGTATAACTCGTGCCATGCTGTGCACTCCTGAGGAGCAAGGCTCTGTGGTCTGCTGGCTCTGCTGTGCTGCATTTGCAAAATGCTAACCTTCCTGTGTCAACCCAGCATCTTCACAGGTAGAATGAGGATGACAAGGCCAAAGCCCACTCGTTGGGTTATTTTTTCAAATTGAGGTATAATTCATATTCCATACAGTCACCCTTTCTATGGTGTACAATTCTTAATTTTTTTTTTCCAAGTCAGTCTTGCTCTGTTGCCCAGGCTGGAGTGCAGTGGCATGATCTCGGCACACTGCAACCTCTGTCTCCCGGGTTGAAGTGATTCTCCTGCCTCAGCCTCCTGAGTAGCTGGGATTACAGGCACATGCCACCATGCCCGGCTAATTTTTTTTTTTCTTTTTGAGACAGAGTCTCACCCTTGTTGCCCGGGCTGGAATGCAATGGTATGTTCTTGGCTCACTGTAACCTCCGCCCCCTGAATTCAAGCAATGCTCTGCCTCAGCTTCCCAAATAGCTGGGATTACAGGTGCCTCCCACCACACCCAGCTAATTTTTGCATTTTTAGTAGAGACGAGGTTTCACCATGTTGGCTAGGCTGGTCTCGAACTCCTGACCTCAGGTGATCCGCCCGCCTAGGCCTCCCAAAGTGTTGGGATTACAGGCGTGAGCCACTGCACCTGGCCCTGGTATACAATTCTTTATCGTGTTTTTAGTGCATTCCCAATGTTGTAAACCAACACCACTGTCTGATTCCAGGACATTCTCAATACCTCAAAAAGAAAAGAAACCCTGTACCCACAGCAGTCACTCCCTATTCCCTCTCCACCCAAACCCTGGCAGCAACTAAATGACTTTTTGTCTATGGATTTATCTTTTCTGGATGTTTCATAACTGGAAACATACAACATGTGGACTTTGGGGCCAGCTTCTTTCACTGAGCACAATGCTGTCAAGCTTCATCTGTGTCGTGGCATGAATCATTCCTCTCCAGGGCTGACTAATGAGCCACTGTATTGAAAGAACCACATTTTGTTTATCCATTCATCAGTTGACAGGCATTTGGGTTGTTTCCACTTTTGGGCTATAATGAATAATGCGCGATGAACATTCATATACAAGGTTTTGTGCAAACATATATTTTCAATATTCTTGGGTCTATATCTAGGAGCAGAATTGCTGGGTCATTTAAGTCTAACACTTTGAGGAACAGCTAAACTGTTTTCCTTGGTGGATCCACCATTTTGCATTCCTACCAGCAACATCTGAGGGTTCCAATGTCTCCACTTCCCTACCAGCACTTGTTATTATCTTTTTTATTATGGCCATCCTAGTGGGTGTGAAGTGATGTCTTATTGTGGTTTTAATTTGCATTTCTCTAATGGCTAATGATGCCAAACGTCTTTTCTCATGGTTAATGGCCATTTGTATTTGGAGAAAAGTCAATTCAGATCCTTTGCACATTTAGAAAACAGGGTTGTTTTTCTTTTCCTTGTTTCCTTGGGTTATCGAGAGGATAAAATGGAAAGATGTGAGTGACATTTACAGTCCAAGGCCAGGCATGTGGTAAGCACCCACCGAATGCTTTGCACACATAAAAATCATGCTGGTGCTGGGCAAGGTGGCTCATGCCTGTAATCCCAGCACTTTGGGAGGCCGAGGTAGGTGGATCACCTGAGGTTGGGAGTTCAAGACCAGCCTGACCAACATGGAGAAACCCCATCTTTACTAAAAATACAAAATTAGCCGGGGATGGTGGCACATGCCTGTAATCCCAGCTACTCGAGAGGCTGAGGCAGGAGAATTGCTTGAACTCGGGAGGCAGAGGTTGTGGTGAGCCGAGATGGTGCCCTTGCACTCCAGCCTGGGCAACAAGAGCGAAACTCTGTCTCAAAAAAAAAAAAAAAAAAAAAAAAAAATCATGCTGGTGATCAGGTGTGGTGGCTCACACCTGTAATCCCAGTACTTTGGGAGGCCGAGGCAGGTGGATCATGAGGTCAGGAGTTTGAGACCAGCCTGGCCAACACAGTGAAACCCTGTCTTTACTAAAAATACAAAAAATTTAGCTGGGCATGGTGGCGGGTGACTGTAATCCCAGCTACTTGGGAGGCTGAGGCAGGAGAATTGCTTGAACCCAGGAGGTGGAGGTTGCAGTGAGCCGAGATCGTGCCACTGCACTCCAGCCTGGGCGACAGAGCTAGAATCCGTCTAAAAAAAAAAAAATCGTGCTGGCAATTAGTCTTTATGAGCTAAAAGTGACTAGTGACATCTCAGAAGCAGAGGAGTACAGGACCCATCTGTGAAGAACATTCCATACAGAGGAGAGAGGAGAATGGGGGCAGAGGATTGCTTAGGAAACTTCCTGGAGGCCTCCAGGGGATGCTGAGTTGTCACTTGAGGCCTCCTTGGAGGAAGCACTCAGAGAGATGGAAGCAGGAAGAGGACTGAGTGATGCCCCTGTGACGGAGGCTGCTGGGGACAGGGCTGGGAGCCTGGAAGCCGGCAGGAGGAAGGGATGGGGGCACAGAGGCACATGGAGTGAAACCAGGGGCAATGAACATGACATCAGGAAGAAAGGCAGGCATCTGAAGACCACTAGGCTCCAATTGAGGGGGTGGGTGCAGAGGGGACTGAAGTCCTGGGGCTGAGGACGATGGAAGGAGCACAGCATGTTCCATGACGGGGGTACTCAGGCTTGACAGGTGCGGCAGCACGTGGGGACCAGATTCTCTCCCCTGCTCACTTCAGGCTCCCATTGTCCCCTTTCATTAGGAAAACATGATATTAACAAGTGCAGGCCCCTAACAGTTTGGGTTCAATACTTATTGTAAACAACCCCACGGAGGGCTGGCCCTGAGAGATCATTTGGGACCTCCCCGGAGCAGAGAGGCTTGCTGGACCACACAGCTGTCAGTGGCAATGGAGAAACAAATAGATCTGATAAACAGCAGTGTCCTGTTCTTTAGAGTCACTTTAAAAAATGGTATTTATACAAAGCACAGAAAGTACAAAGCAAAAAGCAGAAAAGTAACCACCCCATCACTGAGACACTAGAATAACCATTGTTAATTCACTGGTGTATCTTCTTCTTCTCTCTACCTCCCTGTATGTATGTAATTTCCATTTTGTATATACATGTATTACATGTATATGTATAATTTTAGTCTGAGATTTCTAGCAGCATTAGCATTTTCCCATTTAGTTAGAATTTCTTCCTAAATATCATATTTTAATTTTAGTCTGAGATTTCTAGCAGCATTAGCCTTTTCCCATTTAGTTAGGTTTTCTTTCTAATGATCATATTTAATGGATGTACAGGATTCTATTACATGATGTGCCACACTTCATGAAATGATTCTTCTATTATCAGATATTTAAGTTATCAACAGCATTTTGTTGTTATAAATATGACTGATGAAGGTCTTTTGCAGAAATGTTATAAACATGTCTGGTTATAGATTCTGAGGAGTGGAATTACTAGATCGAGGGACAGGAATGTTTTTAAGGCTCTTGATACAGAATGATACATTGCTTTCTGGAAACTTTTTTCCATATATGCACCAGTAAGCTGTACAACAGAGTGCCCGCCTCATTCTAACCTTCCTATTCTGAATATTTTCATTTCAAAACACAATACATTGCAAGGTGAAGGTGGTGAATGTTCATTTTGATTTGCATTTGATTGTGGTCACGTTGAGCTTATTTGATAGAGTTATTGACCCTCATAATCCCTCTTTCGTGAATGGTCTGTTCAATTCTCTTTGCCATTTTTCTATCGAAGCTATAGTTTTTCTGTTATCTACTTGCACAAGTTTATATCACACTTGTTGCAAATATTTTCATTGTGATTTTCCTTTGAGTTTTATGATTTTTTTTTGACATTCAGGGACTGTAAATTTTTATATAGTGAAGTCTCTCAGTCTTTTCCTTTTTTCTCCCTTCGCTTTTCAATGCAGAGAATCCCTCTGCATGCAGAAATTCACTTGTTTCTTCTTGTACAAGGCAGGTGCGTTATGACAGAGACTTTGGAGCTAATAGACTTGGGCTAAGGATTCAACAGGTTTTTTTTGTTTTTCGAGATGGAGTCTCAGTCTGTCGCCCAGGCTGGAGTGCAATGGTGTGATCTTGGCTCACTGCAAACTTCTGCCTCCCCGGTTCAAGTGATTCTTCTGCCTCAGTCTCTCGAGTAGCTGGGATTACAGGCTCCCGCCACCATGCCCAGCTAATTTTTGTATTTTTTAGTAGAGACGGGGTCTCACCATATTGGCCAGGCTGCTTTCAAACTCCTGACCTTGTGGTCCGCTCGCCTTGGCCTCCCGAAGTGCTGGGATTACAGGCGTGAGCCACCGCGCCTGGCCAGGATCCAGCAGTTTATTTAATTCCACTGGGCCCTGGTTCCCCTTTCGAAAACCAGGGCTAAGAATACCTATGTGGTAATGTTGTGGGGCAGATTGGTTGGAAAATATGTATCATGTTTTTAGCACAGTACTTGGTAAAAACAAATGAAGCAGTTATGGGTTTTTTACTTTTGTTTTTGTTTGTTTGTTTTACATTGAACCATTTAATCTCTCTGGAATTAATTTAATAAATGATGCAGGATACAGATTTAGGCTGGGCACAGTGGCTCACACCTGTAATTGCAGCAGTTTGGGAGGCCGAGGCGGCCAGATCACCAGAGGTCAGGAGATCAAGACCATCCTGGCTAACATAGTGAAATCCTGTCTCTACTAAAAATACAAAAAAATAAAAATAAAAATTAGCTTGGCGTGGTGGTGTGTGCCTATAGTTCCAGCTACCTGGGAGACTGAGGTGGGAGAATTGTTTGAACCCAGGAGGCAGAGGTTGCAGTGAGCCAAGATTGTGCCTCTCTACACTCCAGCCTGGGCCACAGAGTGAGTCTCTGCCTCAAAAAAAGGAAAAAAAAAAAAAGATTTATGTGTATTTTTCTCAGCTAATCATCTTTCCCAAAACCTCTTACTGAATAACATTCCTTTACCCTTTGGGGTTCCTCTTTTATCATATTTTAAGTCATATATCTTTCTTTGTGTTTGTACTCTGTTACATGTATATCTGCTTTTCTTTCACCAATATCATAACAATTATACCACCTAATTTTATAAAATATTTTATTTTAGGTGATTTTCATATCTATTCTTCCAGGTGAACCAGCTAATAATATTGCCAAATTGGAGAAAACTACTATTGGGACTTTGATTGGAATTGTACAAAATCCATAATATAGCTGGCATAAATTGACATTTTGGTAATATTCAGTCTTAACAAATATGGTTGTCCCTGTTATTTTAAATTTTGTAATTTTCTTCATATAGATCCTGCATATTTATTGTTATAATTTCTTCTGATTATCTTATACTCTTATTACTATTGTGAATACATTTTCCCCTACATTTCATTATAACTGATAACATACAGGGAAGTTTTAGATTTTATAAATTCATCTTTTATTCTGTCACTTTACTCACTCCTCATTATTTCAAATTGTTTTTTGGTTGCTTCTCTGGGATTTTCTTGTTTGACTCTCATGTCATCTACAAATTACCACTGTTTTGTGGTGTACTTTCCAAATACTTATGACACTTATTCAGATTTCATAACTTATTGCATGGGCCAGTATTTCTAAAACACTACAGTGGAGAATATTGGAAAAAGAAAACATCCACCTCAAGGAGACATACTGTGAGAACCGCTATGGACCACCTGGGAAGGGCGTGGGATAGCCTCTGTCACCTAGTTACCACTTGATAAAAGGTAATTGTTGCTGTTTGTCATGTCCAAGAAGAAGCAGTCTTCTTCTAGTTTTAGAAAGAGTTCTGAAGGACTGAGTATTTAATTTTTATCAAATGCCTTTTTAATATCTATTGTGATGATTATATTATACCCCTTATTTCATTTACTGGTAAAATAATTTTATATATTTATATTTGGTTTATATATGTTAAACCATTTTGCATGATTACAATGAACTATTCTTGATACAATACTTTTTTATTGTACTCTGAAACTTATTTAGGGTTTTTATATATGCATTCATAGTTGAGGTTGATTTACCTGATTTTGGTTATGTTATGGTTTTAAGAGTCATGTATATTTTACAAAATATTCTGGAGGCATTTATGTAGCATAATTATTATCTGATTTTTGAAATACTTAAAAAAAAGTTGGTAAAGCCACTTCTTCTCAATGCCATTTATACAGATAATTCTTTAATATTTACTTCAATTTATTCTTTAGTGTTGAATTGGTCTTGTTTTCTATTTCCTCCCATGTCACTTCTGTTAAGTTATACGTAATTTTCAGAGAACAATCTATTTGTTGAGGTTTTCAAAATTTCTGGCAAACAATCATGCATAGTTTTGTATAACTGTAAGTTTTCTCTTTTATTGTAGCCGTCTTCATTTTCTCATTTCTAACTGTTTGTGGTGCCCAGGGTCCTGGCAGGAAATAGATGGCATGTTCAACAGGAGTGATAAAGACAGGAATGGCAAGGCAGCCAGTGGCTGGCACCCTCAGGATCCATTCCCACCCCTGAACTGAAGAGGCAGGGGCCAGAGCTTTGTCACCAGAACCTGGCAGGGCTGCAGCTAGGAGACTCCAGAGGTGGAGTTCTGTCCCTGCAAATCTGCAGCAGGCAGGGTGGGGTCAGTGGAACAAATCAGCCCATCCCCCCTCCACTCACCCTGCTGGTGCCTCGCTTCAGCCAAACCTGGGTAAAGCAGCCCCCGGAGATTTGCTGGCTGCACAGGGCAGGTGGAAAAGGGTAGCGAGTGGGTCTCGCTGGGGGAGGGGAGGCAGGGAGAGGCTGTCCAGCTCACTCGCATTTGTTTCTTTCCTTGATTCTGTTTGTCACAGGTTTGTCCATTTAATCTCCTACTTTTCAAGTGACAGGCTCTTAGGTTGGTTAATCTCTTCTGCTTTTTGTTTTTATATTCTAAAAAATGATCTCTGGACCGGACACAGTGGCTCACGCCTGTAATCCCAGCACTTTGGGACACAGTGGCTCACGCCTGTAATCCCAGCACTTTGGGAGGCTGAAGCAGGCGGATCACCTGAGGTCAGGAGTTCAAGACCAGCCTGGCCAACATGGTGAAACCCCATCTCTACTAAAAGTACAAACATTAGCCGAACATGGTGGCGGGTGCCTGTAATCCCAGCTACTCCGGAGGCTGAGGCAGGAGAACAGCTTGAACCTGGGAGGCAGAGGTTGCAGTGAGCCGAGATCGAGCCATTGCACTCCAGCCTGGGCGACAAGAGCGAAACTCAATCTCAAAAAAAAAAAAAAATCTCTGTCTTTTCAGGAAGCCCTGTTGCATCTGTAGGACTGAGATCAGCTTCTGTATTTCTCTTCTTCCCTCTCTTTTTTAAATCTTTGTCTTTTCCTCTAGTACCACTTTCTTGAGTGTGTCTTTTTCCTCGTTCACTTTCTCCAATCCATAGCTGCTATTTCCTGCCTCTGTCGTGTGTTAAATTCTGACTCTAAACGTCCCGGCTCTTCCCTAATGGTCAGTTTCCTTTATCTCAGTTTGCTCAATTTTCACAATCAATCCCTCCAATTTCTGATATGCAGTGATCTCTCGAATCTTCCTGAGTTCACAAATCAGACTTGTCCAGAATTTATTTTTATCAGTGATTCTATTTAAGATGGAAGTAACTCCCTGGAGTCCTTAGGAAAATGCCCTTTTCTGGATGGTGACATGTTTTCATAGGTCAGGTGATTTTTCTTTTCTGACAAAGAACTGTCGAGAACAATTGGATCAGATTTGTTCAGAGATGGGAGTGGGTTAAAACGACTGGCACTGGATGGGAGATGACAATTCAAGATCCAGCCGGTGGTGGGGCCAGAGATGAGGGTGTGGTGAGACACACAGAGGATGGGCTCCCTCCAAGGGTGGAGAGGGGGCGCCTCATACCTGGGTCTTGTCTTTGAGTAGCTGTCAGACGAGGAATAGCCCGCTGGACCCTCAAGCTGTTGTGGGGGTGCTCAGCCAGCTCCCAATAATACTCGGCCAGCCTCACCTCCATCTCTCACCTCCTGGCCAGCTGAGCCACCTGTTAATGCTTTCTCCCTTCTGGAGGGGTCCAGGTTAGCAAGAAATGGCCTCTTTTCATTCATCAACTTTAGCTTTCTCTCTGGCTGTGATTCTTCAAGGTTTGGAGTGGCGAATGGTGAACAGTTTGTTTCCCAAGGTTGCCACACATTTTCTTGTCCTTCTACATTGGTGCAAATGGTTTTTTTTGTGTTTTTTTTTTTTTTTGAACGCAGGGTTTCCAGCCCCCGTTCTCCTACCCCATCTTGTCCAGAAATCTGCAGAAACACAAGTCTTAAGAAAATGCAAAAACACAGACAAAAACATTAGAAATTAGAAATGATACGTAACAAGAGTCACAAAAGGATTTAAAAGCAATTACAGGAGCAGATCAGCAAAGCAAGATAGGAACACAAAGAGGTTCTTGAATTTTATAGTTGGATTCTCTGTCTCTCTGTGGGTCTGTCCATGGTGAAGATGTTCCTGGGTCTGGCTGTCAGTGTTCATTTGGCTAGGAATGGCCATACAGAAATGCTAAGATTTATCTGAAAGAATCAAACACGATGATGTTTCTTCCTACTTCCACGGGCTTGTCCTCCCATATTAGAGTAGAACTTCTCGTACTACATCAGGGTTGACCTGGTCCAGAAATGCTCTTCTACTGAGAAGCACCTTCCTGCCTCTTCTTTGCCTCCACACTCAGCACAGGGTGGGCACCTGTCATCACCCAGCACCTGTGGGAGTCACATGGGAAATTTGCTGTAAGCCCCCCTTCATTTGGGAATGGAACAAATCTCATTTGTTAGCAGAAGGAAGTACTGTTGGGCCCAGTGCTATCCTAACCCAGATCTCCAATGGGAATAATCCTGATCTGATTACTCTGAGAGGCCATCCAGTCACTGGGAGGAGTCTCAGCTGAGAGCCAGTGTTAGCGTAACAAGGTGTTACCAAATCACCACAAAGAGCTGGGGAAGGGCTGGGCGGGACCCACTGCCCCCAAAGAGCAGTGAGCATGTTTTCCAGGTTATGTTCCAGGGCAGCAATTGCCAAACACTATTTAGTTGTAGAATCTTTGCTTTAAACATTCTGCATGCAAGATATTGTGTGTGTGTGTGCATGTGTACATACACATATGCATGCATGCATGTTACATGTATACACATGTATGCTTATGTTGTGTGTGCACGTGTGTGTGTGTGTGTGTGTATAGGACCAGAGTGAAGTACAAACTGCTGGTGGGGTGGCAGGCCAAGTGAGCACCCTCCTCCACCGCTTGGCAGAGCCCCCACACCCATGGAATACAGTTTGGTACTACTGCTCCCAACGACTTGTGTGTGGCGGGGCTGATGGGGTGTGTGTGGGGTGGTGCTGTATGTTTTCCCTTGAAGGTTGAAACTGATTCAGCCCTGGGGGTCAGAATGTCCAGCCCTGTGCATTGGCTATGCAGGGTCATTAACATCTGCTGAGATGTTACTGTCTAAGGGGGAAGTATCTTCTTCCTGTTATACTAGCTTTTGAATTCTGATCTGTTTTGGCAACATGGAGCTGTTTCTTTGTTTCAGTGTTTCTAGAACATCTTTGAAAAAGCCATAAAGGTTTGTCTGCCACACTTGATTGAACCAAAAAGGCTTTCCTGTTCTGTGCGCCTGCCTCTGACTCTCCCTTCATGATTATGTTCTTTCTCTCTGTCTACAGGCTGATGTTTGGGCTGACTGGAGCTCTTCCACAAGTCAGCTGCCCTCAGCCAAATAAGAGGCTGTCCTCACCCCTCACCTCATTTGCATACCTACAGGAGGAAGTGCCACGGGAAGAGAGCATTGAAAAATAAGAGCACAGCAGAGTTGAGCTATCTCCACATTTGTCTGGCAGGCTCTGCAAAGGGGATTGAGGCCAGTGGTTCTCTGTGTCCCAGAGGTGTCCCTGGGATATGTAGTGTCACTGGGCTAGAGATTCATCCTTGCTGTCTCTGATGCAAGACGATTGTATCAATTCAGGCTCTGGAGGTAGGACAGGGAGCAGAAGGATGGGGACAAAAGCCATGGGAGAAAGACAGAAAAATCACCTTTTCTACGTGAAGTGAAGAGACATGTGGAAGTGAAATTACTCAAAATTCTTTTTAAGTACCCATGATGCAAAAGCCATAAAATAAAATATTGTAAAATTAGCCACATAAAATTGTAAAACATCTACACAGCTTTAAAAACAACCTGTTAAAAATAACTCCAAAATATATTGTAGCATATATCAGAGTCTTATTCATAACTAAGCAAAAAATGATACCAAAATAAGCGAGTCAAAGACACAAAAGGGAATTCACAGAAAAAGAAATACAGATAACTAAACATGAGAACATGCTGAAGGACTTTTCTCATCAAGAAAGGCAAATTAAAGCAAGTTATCATTCTCACCTCTCAGATTTGCAAAGATTAAAAGGTCTGATAACAGCCAGTTGGCAGGGTGTGGGGAAATAGACACATTCATATCCGGTTAGTAGGAGAAAAAAAAGGCCACAACTTCATTGGAAGACAGTTGGTAGTCTCTATCAAAATAGCAAATCTCCAGGTCATTTAGCCAGCTGTCACCTTCTAGTGATTTATCTACAATCACTAATAAACGTCAACACGTGTACAGCACATGGTGAAACATGATGAAAATAGTAATAAACCATCTCTCACTTGGCTTGAGAAGATCTCTATGATCTTTTTTGGTGAAAAAAACAAATTTCAGAAAACGGTATATATAGTATGATATTATTGGCATCTAAAAAGATATGTATATATAATCTTGTGGGTATGTTTAAAATTTCTGAACTTACTTACAAACAGGAATAGGAAATCTAAGAAGAGGGGCTCATGGGAGTGGGGAAGGAGATGTTTATTTTTTATTTTATATCTTTCTGTATGGTTTTCATTTTTTAAAGTTAGTATATATTTTTAAAAATCTAGTTAAACAGGGTCAAGTGCAGTGGCTCATGCCTGTAATCCCAGCACTTTGGGAGGCCGAGGTGGGTGGATCACCTGAGGTCAGGAGTCGAGACCAGCCTGACCAATATGGAGAAACCCCATCTCTACTAAAAATACAAAATTAGCTGGGTGTGGTGGCACATGCCTGTAATCCCAGCTACTTGAGAGGCTGAGGCAGGATAATTGCTTGAACCTAGGAGGCAGAGTTTGCGGTGAGCCAAGATTGCGTGCCATTGCACTCCAGCCTGGGCAACAAGAGCAAAACTCCGCCTCAAAAAAAAAAAAAAAAAAAACCCTCTCTACTAAAAATACAAAAATTAGCCAAGTGTGATGGCAGGAGCTTGTAATCCCAGTTACTTGAGAGGCTGAGGCAGGAGAATTGCTTGAACCTGGGAGGCAGAGGTTGCAGTGAGCCGAGATCATGCACTCCAGCCTGAGTGACAGAGTGAGACTCCATCTCAAAAAAAAAAAAAAAATCTAGTTAAACAAAACATACCAATAACATATGTAAATGCTCAGTGGAGTGCCTGTACCTGAGGGGGTGAGTGTGTGGAGCTTCTACACTGAGGCACTGGCTTCATTACAGAGGCTGGTCCTGTCTACAGGGCTCTATGGGCCAGGCGAGCCTTCCGGGCTCAGGAGAATCTTAAGTAGCAAAATGGGGCAAGATTATGGTGGGTGAGAACAGACCAGCAGCTTTAAGTAAGAGCCTAAGATCCAAATAGCTTTCCCTCGATCTCCTGACAGCCTTCTGGCCTCAGCAGCCAATGGATTCCATGGGTGTTAGCTGCTGCCAGGGTTTCAGCAGGCTGAGGACCACCCTAGTGTGCCCCTCTCCCAAGGTGCTAGCACTTGACAGCCCCCTTTTCCTCTCACAGGTTTTAGGAAAGTAAAAAGTACCGTCTCCTCCTCACATTAGAGATGACTGTGCCAAAGGAAGGTAGAGCTTCTAGAAAGAGAAGAGAATCTGGGATTCCTAGGACCTTCTTGTTAGAAACAACCCCAAGACTTGCTCTCCAGCTGCTGGGGCAAATCCAGGTCTCGGCAAGGCTGGTGGCCAACCCCTGGGAGATAATCCACGGGGCATAGTGTCCAAGAGGATGAAGCCATTTGGGGGTGGCAGGGAGCTCAGCGGGAACGAGGTGCTGAGTGATCCCTGCCCCTGACAGGTGGCCCCTCTGCGGCTATGCCTGGCTTTCCATTCACCATAGGCCGCTCTGCTTGGGCCCACTGGAGTCGTGTTTCTTCTTCAAACACCCCCTCTTTTTTGTTGTTTTTTTGTTTTGTTTTGTTTTGTTTTGAGACGGAGTCTCGCTCTGTCACCAGGCTGGAGTGAAGTGGCACATTCTCGGCTCACTGCAACCTCCGCCTCCTGGGTTCAAGTGATTCTTCTGCCTCAGCCTCCCAAGTAGCTGGGACTACAGGCGTGCGCCACCACGCCCAGCTAATTTTTGTATTTTTAGTAGAGATGGGATTTCACCATGTTGGCCAGGATGGTCTCAATCTCTTGACCTTGTGATCCACCCATCTCAGCCTCCCAAAGTGCTGGGATTACAGGCGTGAGCCACCGTGCTTGGCCTGCAAACACCCACTCTTGCTCTATCTTCTTGGCAACCGAGAGGTTAAGAAAGCCCCTCCATGTGGCAGACTCCTTTAGATCAGACCCTGTAGCTGCCGGGTCCCCACCTAAATGACACCCCCCTCACCTTTTCCTGGTGCTCCCTGAGTGCAGAAGCAGTGGAGGAATAAGAGTGCCTCAGCCCACGATTGCTGGACGTCAGGACTCACCTCCATCTTAAGAGAACGGTCAGCTCCGAAATTCAGAGACTTTGTGTCCAGATTCCTCAAGCTGTGTCAGGAAGTCTTGTCTTTTCAGTTAAGAGGAAACCGGGTCTTCCTGCATGGGTTCTAATAAAGTCTTTGATCTATTTCAGGTATCGGAATTGCGTTTACACTTACAGAATTCTGCCCAATGAAGACGATAAATTCACTGTTCAGGTGAGTCCTTTATAAACCTAGAAATCTGAACCTGACTTCAGCTGATACTGGCAGAGAAAGGGTGTAAACGATGAGGAAGAAAGCGCACGCGCAGGTAGCCGGACGTGAAGGCCTGGCTGAGCCTGGCTTCCTCCCAGGTGTCCGTGGGGTGGCTTAGCTGGTAAACTGTGGCCCTCCAAGTGACCCTGCTCTGTGACATGATGGAGTTGCATGCCACAGGCTATTTGTGGTCCATGGGTATGAAGAGGAAACGAAGGTGAAGCAGACTGTCCAGAGATGAAGGGAAAGGAGGGGCTGTGGCTTGGCCAACTGTTGTCTTCAGTCTCTCAAAGGAGAGAGAGGAAGTGGCTCAGGAGGGAGAGAAGGGAGGTGAACTTACAGGAGAACAGACCGTGTTTTCTGAGGGGCTGCGAGACTAGCACAAAACAGTGCCTTTCCATTTGTAGAACTCTGTTCTGTCCGAGGCTGGTGCTCACAGCATCTGATTTCACCAAGCAAAGTCAAAATGTGCAAAACTTGCAGTTCATTTTTTTATATTTTTTATTTTTGAGACAGAGTTTCACTCTTGTCACCCAGGCTGGAGTGCAGTGGTGCGATGTCGGCTCCCTGCAACCTCCACCTCCCGGGTTCAAGTGATTCCCCTGCCTCAGTCTCCCTAGTAGCTGGGATTATAGGTGCCCGCCACCATGCCCGGCTGATTTTTGTATTTTTGGTACAGATAGGGTTTCTCCATGTTGGCCAGGCTGGTCTTAAACTCTTGACCTCGAATGATCTGCCCACCTCGGCCTCCCAAAGTTCTGGGATTATAGGCATGAGCCACCCCGCCGGGCTGCAGTTAAATTTAAAAACAAAAATCTGCTGCACCCGTCCAAGCCCGGGAAGGCCACCCTAAGCACGGTTTACTAAAGGCTTTGTTTCGCCACAAAATGTGACAACTGAGTGTGCGGAAGCCAGGAAAGCTATTGTTATCTGGCTGCATGAAGAGCACATGGAGGTGGCAAGAAGGAAGGAGACAAAGTTTCCACATCCCGGGGGTGTGTGTGTGTGTGTGTGTGTGTGTGTGTGCGTGAGAGAGAGAGAGAGAGATGCTCAGTTCTCAGGGACTAGAGTAAGAGGCACAGCAGTGCATCCACATCCCAAGCAGAGTAGCCGGGGTCGACAAAGGTTTGGACATCATGTCATGGAAAAGCAATGACGGCATTGGGGGAGTTTGGTTGAAAAGAAAGTGGAAGTGGGAGGGGAGAGGCAGGGTACACTCTTCAGTTTCAAAGCTTGAAGGGAATGATTCATTTTGTGCGAACTAGGATGCAATAGTAGACAGGGAGCTGGACTCAAGGTGCAGGGAGACCACAGGCAAGTCCCTGGGGGCAAAAATCCTCCAGAAGTTGTCAAGAGGCAGAGCGTGGTGAGCAGAACGCCCCTCAGGAAGACAACTTATGAGGATGGAAGGAATTGCTTCGAGGAGTGATGTGATTGAGAGAGGCCCAAGGGGCATGTGTGAGGCAGCCCGGTCCAGGGGCGTTTGCTGCAAGGCCTCCTTAGGAGATGCGAGTTTAGGCTCAAGCAGAACCACTCCCTGCGTAGTTAGGCTGGCATTGCTGCCGGCTGCCTCATCCTCCTGCCTCTGCGTCCACTGCAGCCTCTAAGGCACGTCTGCTGAAGGCTTTCCACCGGCCTAGGGCGCCCGCAGGTTTGGCCTGGTTCTTAGCAGTCACCAGGAGCAGATGTTGGCACACCTAGTACAAGAAGGTCCTTTCCAGCACTTGGCAGCTATTTGCCACGGGAATGTCTGTCTCTGACATGGGCTCTTCACCATGTGTGGGATGTGAGCAGCGGAGGGGAGCCCTGTCTGGGGCAGGCAGTTGGCCTCAATGACCTCTACCATTTTTTTCAAGTCTAGGAGGGCATGAGCTTTTCTGGCAGAGTTGGCATCTGTGACAGGTGGTTTGCTGAGAGGAGTCGGCAAACTCTCTTAAGTTAAAAGTTGGTCGATGCTTTTGATCTTTTTTCCCTTTGTGGTTTCTTCTCTTCCTTCAAAGTGAAGAAAACTTTAAGTATGACTGGAAAAGACATGACTCTGTGGCTTCTAGTAGAGTCGGCACCCGCGGCCTGTAAATGTGTAGACTGCGTCTACGGTTTGCCCCTCTCTGTCACCATCATACTCTTGCTACTGTGACGTCTTGTGACCCTGGGAACTGCTGATGAAATCCGGGGCCTCATCAGGCTACTGGGCAGGGGGTGGTGGTGGTGCAGGGAACAGAAACTCGCCTTGGCTGACTCTGTAAGGGGTAAGGGGTGGGCGGCCTTTGTGGAGATGTGCAGAGCCAGGAAGGAGAAGGCCGCCCTAGGGCCTTGGAACCAGAAGAGCATGGGGTCTGCACGCAGCTTCTCCCGTGGATCAGCTCTTCTCTGTGGGGCCGCTCTTCCCAGCCAGCAGCCTTCCTTCTCAGTCCCCAGTCCTAAGAAGGAGTCTGATGGCTCAGCCTCCATGGCTTTCTCCGCATGAGCCACTCAGGGGCTGCCAGTCTGTGTATGAATCGGCTGTCTTGGAGCAGGTACCCGCCTCTGCCTCTCAGAGATGGGGACAGAGTCGTGGTGGCAGCGTGGCTCCTTAAGGTCTCCGCTCAGCCAGGACAGTGGGCGGGCAGCTTTCAGAGAAGATGGGCGGCTCTGCTGGACATATCTGCTCCTGACCCCGGCACTAGGTCTGTGACCTCCACAGTAGCTGACATGGTACAGGGAGCTGTGGACCTAGGTGATCTGAAGAGGTTTTCCTTCAAGGTGAATTAAAGGGAAATTCTCATAGGATTCTCCTAGGTGGACTCACCTATGAAAATCTACCTCCAAGAGTAAATGACAGCAGATGTCCACTGAGGACCAAGTGCACACTCATGCCCAATTAAGCAGACTCAGAGCCCTTCGGGGAAGCTTTAGCAGTTATTGATCTCTGCCTATTTTAACTCAAGTTCCTCTTTTCATGTTGAGGCAAAACCTCACAGTCTTTTCTGAGCTTAGCCACAGTTTCTAAATAACTCATTCCTGACACCTAAGCCTGTTCAGTGCCACCAGAATACGAGGCTCCCCAAAATAAGAATCTGGCCTGAAATTTTGCCAAGTGAAGCACCGAAAGGCTTTCATTGTTTCTTAGTTTAGTAACTTTAGCTCTTTTCCTGGGGACTTCTGTTCTCTTGTCAACACCAAAGATCTCATCTTTGTTCTTTGCAGACCAACTTCTTGGAGTTGGCCCACGTGTCATAGCCCATGACAGCCCTGTATCAAGCAGGGAGAGGAGCTGCCTCACCTGGGGGACTCTTTTCTCTCACTCCATCTTTCACAGACTTAAAAAAAATCCGAGATGGGAGGGCAGGATGCAAACTGTAGCTTCATCCAACCCCCTCGTTCTAAATATGAGTGTTGCTGAGAACTGCAGAAGTTGGAACTCACAGCCAGGCCTCCCGGCCTCCCCGGCTAAGCTTTCTTCCTTCCAACCCAGAAGGTGTTTCCAAGCCTGTCTGGAGTCCCCTGGGGAAGGATGAGCCCAGGACTCTGCCCAGAGGGACAGGGAGACAGGGCAATGTGGCCTCTCAGAGAGCTTGGCCTCTTGTCCTTCACATGGTTGTAGATAATATTTGATCCCAGGTGGCATCTGTCCCTTGTGGTAAATCAGTGAGGTGCCCCTAGAATGAAAGCAGACTCCATTCCCGGCTGGGATCTGGGTTCAAGTCCAATTTGGTCAGCGATGTGGCCTTGGGCAAGGACTGCCAAGAAACTGCTGGAAAGTAGAGATCACACACATACCTCCCAGCACAAGGAAGCTGCTGGGGAGGAGGGTGGAGACAGCAGGGAGCTGGAGGTGCTTTAGAGCATTCTAGGCAGTGCTGGGAGTGGTGGGGAAGGAGGGGTAAATTTTGGAACTCCATCTCCCTCAGCTCTGCTCTTTGGGCTATGGGCTTCATGTCTTCAGGGACCTGAGTAGGCTCTGGAACTGTTGAGCAGTTGTTCAACAGCTGCTGTGCCACTCAAACCCTGAGAACCTTCTGGACTCAGCTTGCACTGCTTGTCCTGGTTGGGGGAGGGTTGGGGCAGTGCTCTGAGCCCTGTGTGAGGCCAGACGAAGGCAGGACGGCTCAGCCCCGCAGGCCTGACTGTCCCACACCAAGAGAGTGGGTTTCTTGTAAAGCCAAAACTCCTTTCTTGACTTGGAAAGGGAAGCGACTCTCCCCTAAGAGAAGCGGTGCCTATCTTGAGCTGCTCGCTGCAGACTGAGCTGGGAGGCTGCTGCTGCCTTTGAAATGGCCCCTCTTTGGGAAAGTAAGGAAGAGTCTGAGGTCCTGCAAGCCGCCCTCATGGGCCAGCTCCAGGGTGGCCAGGGAGGCCTGGAGTGGCCTCAGACGTGTCGCATAAATGGCTGTCTCAAACCTAGGGCCACAGTTGAAGCAAAAGAGGCCCTTCGGCTCCACCCTACAACCTTTTGGCCCTTGCGTCCTTTCTAACATCCTTCCCACCGAGAGGAATAAAGCAGAAAATTAGAACTACCCATAATCCCCTATCACATCAATGTTCTCTGTGAACTTCCTGTCTCTTCTTGAGGTTGAGATTGTATCTAGGATATTGATTGTTTCAGTCAAGATGGGAGCACCCCCAGGTGTTTTTCTGTTTTGTTTTGTTTTGTTTTGTTTTTGAGACAGGGTCTTGTTCTGTAGACCAGGCTGGAGTGCAGTGGCGCGATCTCGGCTCACTGCCACCTCTGCTCCCAGGCTCAAGCAATTCTCCCACCTCAGTCTCCTGAGTAGCTGAGATTACAGGTGTGCACCACTATCCCCAGCTAAATTTTGTATTTTTCTGTAGAGATAGGGTTTCACTATGTTGCCCAGGCTGGTCTCAAACGCCTGGGCTCAAGTGATCCACCCGCCTCAACCTCCCAAAGTGTTGGGATTACAGGCGTGAGCCACCACGCCCAGCCACACTCCCAGGTTTTCATGCAAGTTTAGATGAAGAGTTAGAAAATATCTATCTCATAGACCCTTTCATTATTCTTTCCCGATTTGGAAGAAAAAATCCAGTGGTCTGAGCCATTCCGGTGAGTTCTAAAGAAGAGACACTTGTGACTCAAGTCCCTGGTCCCTGACGGTGGCTGTCACGTATCTCCGGGCGACATGGCCTTTGGAGAGGGAAAACAAAACAACTTTCTAAAAGCTGTTCCGTCACAAGCATCCGGGAGGTGAACGGTTGAGCCATTGTTATTAAGCTCAGGAAGCGAGTGGCAGCTGTTATTGTTCTGAGTGGTCACTGAGTGAAGTAAAGATTCCGTCTGAGCCGCCGGGCAAAGGATGTGGCTCTAACACACTTCCTGAAGTTGCACAACAAGGGGCACAGAAAAGGTTCAGGCATAGAAGCCTAGCACGGCCAGGGCTGCCCTGTGTGGGCTCCACAGCCATGCCAAGGACAGTGGGCCCCAAGGGGGTCCGTGCTGGTGGAGGGGTTCCTTTATGCTCTGACACTCACCTTCTAGAAGCCTGCATTTTGAATTGGTTTTTCTGTCTACTGCAGAATATGGACAGATCTATTTTCCAAGCCTCTGAATATCTCAAAACATCTTTAGTTGTCTACACATTCAAGAGTAATTTGATAGATATAAAATTCTTGGAACCAACTGTTCGCTCAAAATCCTATATGAGGTACAGCACTACTTTCAAGAATGTAGTGTTACAGGCTGGGTGCAGTGGCTCACACCTGTAATCCCAGCACTTTGGGAGGCTGAGGCAAGTGGATCACCTGAGGTCAGGAGTTTGGGACTAGCCTGGGCAACATGGTGAAACCCCGTCTCTACTAAAAATGCAAAACTTAGTCGGGTGTGGTGGTGCATGCCTGTAGTCACAGCTACTCCGGAGGCTGAGGCGGGAAGATCGCTTGAACCTGAGAGGCAGAGGCTGCAGTGAGCTGAGGTCTCACCACTGCACTCCAGCTGGGTGACAGAGCAAGACTGTCTCAAAGAAAAAAAAAAAAAGAATGTAGCGTTATGAATAGTTCCGAGTACAAAATCCAAGGCCAAACTTCTGCTGGTTCCTATAGAGGGGACCCATTTTTTTCTTTTTTTCTACTTTGAAGCCGGTGGGAATTCTTTTCCAGTGTTGTCATTTTCCTTTCATTGATAGTACCTGCAATGTGTTTGGCTTGTTCACTTTGCAAACTCTGTTCTTTGACACAAAAGACCTTTCTTCTGTTAGGTCTTTGAGTAAGTTTTTATTCCAGCTCTTCTGGCATCTTTCTTCTAATCCCCTGAGAAAGCCAAGCCTCCCCCCCCGTTTTCTAGCCCCCTGGGGTACACATGCCCTTGTGACTGAGCAGCCCCTCCCTCTTGTGTGGCTGCAAGATCCCTAATCCCTTCCCCAGTCTGTCAGAGAATTCTGGAAAGAGTATCCATGCCATTTGTCATCTCTACCTCCAAATGACTGTCTTTATTTTCTCCCCATCCCCACTGGCCATTTTGTCCTTGTTTCTCCATGTTCCAGAGCCTTCTGGTTCACCTTGCCCCAGATCATGGGCCTGTTTCCTGTCTTTGTTACCCAAAGCGGTCTAGAACTAACATCAACATGCACCATGTAGCCGATAGGTTTAGACTGGGGAATGGGATGCAAGTGTAACCAATGAGATGTGAAGAGAAGGGCTTTGTGGGCTTCTAGTAAAGGTCTGTTTGTCTTAAAAACAGACATAGGGATAAGATAGCCTCTTTCTTTCTTCCTTCCTTTCTTTCCTTTTTGAGACAGAGTTTCGCTCTTGTTGCCCAGGGTAGAGTGCAATGGCGTGATTTCGGCTCAACACAACCTCCGCCTCCTGGGTTCAAGTGATTCTCCTGCCTCAGCCTCCCAAGTAGCTGGGATTACAGGCACCTGCCACCATGCCAGGCTAATTTTTGTATTTTTAGAAGAGATGGGGCTTCACTATGTTGGCCAGGCTGGTCTCGAACTCCTGACCTCAGGTAATCTGCTCGCCTTGGCCTCCCAAAGTGCTGGGATTACAGGTGTGAGCCACTGCACCCAGCCAAGATAGCCTCTTTCCTACCTTTGGAAGCTGCCATAGGATGTGATAGCTGGGTCTCTGCTGCTGCCTTGTAACCATGAGGAGAAGTAGCTGGCGAGTGAGGCCAACACACGGAAAGGAGAAGTGAACCTGGGGCCTGGATGATGCCCTTGAATTTGCTGAACAGAATGAAGCAACCTGGGATCTGCCCTGCCTCTAGATTTTCGTTTTGTGAGTTAATTAATTCCTTTTTGCTCAAGTTAGTTGAGTTAGGGTTTTCTAACAGCTAAAAGTGTCCTAACTTACAAAGGTTTAAACTATCCCAGGGGAATTTCAAAGCAGAAAAGTGAAAATTGCAAATTGAATATCGAGTTTCACTGCACCAAATGCCCATGAGCCACCGTCTGACAACACAGTCTCTGGGCCTTCCTTCTCCTTAGCCTGTGTCGTGTTTCTGGGACCTGCTCCAGCCCTGTCCCAGACATTCCTAATGACTTATGTTCCTGTCAGACATCCTTGGGCTCAACATCTCTTTCTCTAACCCTGACCAGAAAAAGCACAAAAATCAATCAGTATTTTAACAATGTCTGTGCACTGGGGAGGCATGATTTCTTGCTTATTGCAGAATGGTTTCGCTTCTCATCTTGACTTTGTCCTTCGAGATCAGGTTCCGGGTCTAATTGTGTCTGTCAGATTTGCAAGAGGCCACTTCGGGTTTGCCAAATAGAAGAAAGTCTTTCTGAGAGGCCTCACTTGATCACCCCAGAAAAATAGTCACCCCACCCTTCACCTGTTGCTCTTTAACCCCTTACCCTCCTTTCTTTTCTTTGTGGCACTTGTGACTACCTGATTTTATTTATTTATTTATTTATTTATTTATTTATTTATTTATTTATTTATTTGAGATGGAGTCTCACTCTGTCACCAGGCTGGAGTGCAGTGGCACAATCTCAGCTCAGCTCACTGCAACCCCTGCCTCCCAGGTTGAAGTGATTCTCCTGCCTCAGCCTCCCGAGTAGCTGGGACTACAGGCACATGCCACCACACCCAGCTAATTTTTGTGTTTTTAGTAGAGACAGGGTTTCACCATGTTGCCCAGGATGGTCTCGACCTCTTGACCTTGTGATCTGCCCACCTCGGCCTCCCAAAGTGCTGGGATTACAGGTGTGAGCCACCGTGCCCAGCTCTGAGGTATTTTAAAATATACATTTTTATATTGACTTATTTATCATCTATGCTAGAACTATTCCTAGCATGTAGTGAGTGCTTGATAAATACTTATTGAATGAATTAACTCTTCTCCCACCATTAAGAAGATAGGAAGTGCTACAGGTTTCACTTAAAATTATGATTTATCTCACCCTTGCTGTAGTTATCAATCTTAAATTTGTCCTCCACAGGATCTGCCATTATCTATTGACTTGCTTTTCATGCCTTGGTCAACTTCCTCTGCATTTGAGACGGGTTCTCTTTTCTGGACTCAGTTCTGCTGCAGCTGCCTCCAAAGTGGATCCTCATTTCAGCATTGAATTGAGCTCCTCATTTTTTTTTTTCTTGAGACAGTGTCTTGCTCTGGCCCCCATGCTGGAGTGCAATGGCAAGATCTCGGCTCACTGCAAACTCTGCCTCCTGGGTTCAAGCGATTCTCCTGCCTCAGCCTCCCAAGTAGCTGGGATTACAGCCATGCACCACCACCCCCCACTAATTTTTTGTATTTTTAGTAGAGACGGAGTTTCATCATGTTGGCCAGGCTGGTCTCAAACTTCTGACCTTGTGATCTGCCCGCCTCAGCCTCCCAAAGTGCTGGGATTACAGGCGTGAGCCACCGGCCCGGCCGAGGTTCTCATTTGGTTGCAAGCCTGCCTTGCCTAGCTGATCTTCATGTTTCACTGGCCCTGTTGTCTGTTCATCTTTCTCCTCTTCCTGGGATTTTTCACTCCTGGGTCATAAAGGCCTTGCCTTTTGACGTCCACGTGAGGCTGCCGATGCTTCCCGAGATGTCCCGAGACGAGTTCCAGCAGCCGCATTTCCAGAGAAGGCTCTTCCTCGGGTCTTCAGGGTGGTGTAATGTCCTAGTTCCCTCAGGGAAGCAGTTTCTTTCTCAAGCTTCTGTTTCCTCCTCAGAAACAGTGGGGGCCAGCAGTACTTCTCTCCTGTGGAGATTTTGAGGACTAAAAGAGATGGTTTATGTAAACATGCAGCTCATGTCTGACACGTGACTCCATGGATGACTGTTTTAAAATGGCGAGGACGCACAGAGGCCAGTCAGCTCGCTGACACCAACACGGGGTCACCGGGCAGAGGCCCCGGCCCATGACTGGCCAAGAGCTGGGGACACCAGGCACAGGGGAAGGAGAAAGGGCTGAGACTTTGGGACACAAAAAACTCAGGAGTCCTGGGATTGGCAGCAAGGCCGTCCAAAGGGGCCTTGGAGAGGAGGACAAGTGCCTGGAAATCCTGACTGGCCCTGGATCGGGGCCCAGGCGTGAGGGTCATGGAGGACAGAGGCACCAAGTAGGGCCCCTAGACCCTGTCTGCCTTGGGACCCTCTGAGAACTGAGAACTGTAACAGCGTTACAGCCGTATGTCCTGACTATATCCCTTAAGGGTCAGGGGTTGTCCTGTGCCTGCTCACTGGGCATATGTCACTGCTGCTTTGGATAACTGAGGAAGACAGAGGCGGGGTGAGGGCGAGGGTGGATGCCTGGGGTCCCACCAGGTGACAAGAGAGAGCCTTGAGGACACGGGAGGGACCAGCGGGAGGCCCCACAACTCCCACCTGGGGCCTATCTTATCATCCCTTTCTGGCCTGGTTCCCTTTTGTTGAGCCCCTGTCAGGAGCTAGGCACTTCATCTGTGTTCTTTAATCCTGGGGGAGGGTTTACTACTATTGTTGCTATGATCACTATTCCCATTTTTAAATTCAAGGAAACAAAGGCTCATATGAGATAACACTGTTTGCCTGTTTCATAAAACTTGTGACAGAAGAGGGATGTCACTGGAGCCATGCTGTGGCTCTGTGCCCTGCAGCCTGGGGCGCTGGGCTGGAGGGTGAGCTTCACACAAAGGCTACTGGCCTTTGTTTCTCCAACCACTTGAGGTTCCCCAGCTATGGAACCAGATAACGGCTTTGCAGTATTTGAGCCATGATCCTTCCTGAATGAGACCCAAGATGACTCTACTTTTAAGCCAAGTCCAGTGAGCGTTATAGCCGTATGTCCTGACTATATTCCTTGAGGGTCAGAATGACAGCTTAGAGATTCCCGACAGCTCATTCATTTATTCAGTGAATATTAATTGGGAACTGAACAACAGCCACCCTCAAAGTCCCTCCTTCATAGGATGTTCAGTCTAGAGACCAATGACAAGCAATTTTCAAGATTAGACTCTGAACCCCAGATTTTTACATCTTGAGGGAGAAGCATCTCAGGAAACTTCTGCAGTGCAAGGAGCTCCCCTCAAGTGGGAGGAAATGAATGACCCAGCCATGCCTTCCAAAGAACCATCTGAGAGGCACCCAGTCCCTCTTCTGTGCTTCCAAACAATCCCCCCGCCCAGCGTCCACATCCTCGCATTGTGGGGTGGTAGGCGACCCGGTGTCTGTCTCCCCCAGTGAGCTGTGGAGGCCTTGAGAACAAGGGTCTCAGTCGCCCGAGTGTCTGCCCTTGGGCACAGGACAGAGGATGCGTCGCCATCCCCTGAATGAAAGGCCCAGCTGGACCTGGCTTGAGAAGAGGCTTCTATTGATCACTCAGTGCCCACAAAACCTCTGAGGTTAACTTTAGTCTGCCCTGTTCTTAGCAGACTGTGTTTCATTTTGAGCAACACCAGGAGAGGAAAATCCAAATTTCTCTCTCAAATATTGAATTAATCCATACATGAGCAGTTAGTGATTTTTATAAAGAGATTCGCCATGGAAGATTACTTCTTTCATTTCTGCTCTTCCTGGCTGTCTGAGTCAAGAGACCCTGCCAGGCTGGTGGCCATCAGGATGCCCAACCCATCTCCCCCCCATATTTGTGCCCTTCATGACTGGCAGGAAAAAGGATCTGAAATCTTGACATGGAGAAATGTGTTTTCCAAAATCCAAACATCTCACAAATATATGCTATGAAGACCCTAAAAAGAGTTCTCAGCGCCCTCACAGACACAAGGACAGAACACGGGAACATAGTCCCAGCCTTTAAAGAGAGAAAACGGACATTCCAACAAGCAGATTCAAAGTCACTCGGGGTCGGGCACGGTGGCTCATGCCTGTAATCCCAGCACTTTGGGAGGCCAAGGCAGGTGGATCACCTGAGGTCAGGAGTTCGAGACCAGCCTGGCCAACAATGGCAAAACCCCATCTCTACTAAAAATACAAAAATAGCCGGGTGTGATGGTGCACACTTGTAATCCCAGCTACCCAGGAGGCTGAGGGAAGGAGAATCGCTGTAACCTGGGAGGCAGAGGCTGTGGTGAGCTGAGATCGCGCCACAACACTCTGGCCTGGGTGACAAGAGCAAAACTCCGTCTCAAAAAAAAAAAAAAAAAAAAAAAAAAGAAGTAACTTGGAAGTCTACAAGAAAGATACCACCGGCTGCTTGGGAAACCAGACGATAGAACTGCTTTCTCCCCTGACGAAGGCGCTGGGGAGATACTTACCCTTATGACACTAAACACCTTCCTGCCCCAGGGTCTTGGCACCTGCCCTGCCTTGTGCTTGGGACTCCGTCCCTCAGGTCACTATGTGGCTGACTGGCCAACAGGATTCCTCCAAGGCCTTTTCCCAGGTCTTCCCATCTAATATTATGCCCTGTCCCATAGCCGCTCCTTATTGCACTCCTGTTTTTTCTTCATAGCCCTTATCGCTGTCTGCAAGGGGATTTGTCTCCATTGCCACTATAACAAATTTCCGCAAACAGAGGGGTTTAAAACAACACAATTTATTATCCTGCAGTTGTGCAGGCCGGAAGTCCAGAAGCTCTCACTGGGCTCAGGTCAAGGTGTTGGCAGAGCTGAGCTCCTTCCAGAGGCTTCAGGGGAAAATCCCTGTTCTTGCCTTTTCTGGTTTCTAGGGGTCACCTGCATTCCTTGGCTCATGGCCCATTCCTCTGTCTTCAGAACCAGTAACGGCCCGTCAGGTCTTTCTCATAATGCTGTTTCTAGGGCTCTGACTCTCTGCCTCCCTCTTCCCCTTATGAGGACTCTTGAACGTAGATTGGGAACAGCTGAATAATTCAGGCTCCTCTCCCAGCCTCAAGGCCAGCACATGAGCAACCTTATCTCCCTCAGGCCATGGTACATAACAGCCACAGGTTCCAGGGATAAGGAGGGCTTGGGAGGCGGAGGCCGTTATTTTTTCTACCGCAGCAACTATCTTGATTCTGTATTGACTCACTCATTTATTATCTGTCTCCATCACGAGGATGTAAGACTCACGAGAGCCAAGACCTTGTCCATCTTGCTCTCCACTGTCTCTGCAGCACCAGAAGGACGCCTGGAACAGAGTAGGTGCTCAGTAAACATTTGCTACGTGATTGAATGAAGGAGTAAATTTGCAATACAAACAAAGCGGGAAAGGCCAAGGAGGGGAGCGGAGACCCCCAAAGCTTTCCTGTTCTGAAATTATCTGATTCATTCTACAAGATTAGCAAAGCCTCCCAAGATGTAGGCGTTCAGGGCCAATGTTTCATAATCAGCTCTGCGAGGTTGGTGCTGGGTCTGGGATGAGGCAGGCGGGCGGCCGGAGTGACTGGGGGCCCGAGCTGCCAGGCTTATCAGGGAGCCGTCCCAGGCTCTGCTCCCTCAGGCAGCTTCTCTCCAGGCTGATCCCAGGGCTGGTGACTCTGGGCTTGTCTGCCAGCTGTCACTTCTGTCTTCCCCAGAGTACCTCAAGAGTTTTATGAAAAGAAAAGAAGCAAGCTGGAAAGAAGAGCGTCTCAGGGATATGTAATTAAGGATAAAAATATCCCTCATAGGCTCTGGGCAATGGGGAAAATGGAGATTGCTTGCGTTCCTGGGCCCAGTGGAACCACGAGGGCTTTTGAAACATAATGATTAGGGCAGGGTTTTAGCATTGATGAGCCTGTGCAATGATGAATGCCATCTATACGGGTGTGCGTTGCCAAAAGATGTGTGGTTAAATTCTCGAAGGGGAGGAGTTTAAATGGAGCTGCATGTAAATACAGGACCTTTGCTTGGGGTGAGAAGGAAAGGGGAAATGGAAATAGCAAGGGGACGAGCTTCCTTAATTGCATGTGGCAGAAGGAAATGGTTATTTCAAAGGCAAACATTGAACGTGGGAGGTGGAGGAGGCCTTGGATGCTCCCAACAGCATCCCTTTATCCCTCAATCTCCCGTCCCTTCTTCCATCTTGAGACAGGCCAAGGAGCCCCAGGCCCATCACTGTCAGTGGCTCCCACGTAGCCAGGGGCGCTCCCACCCCAGCCCCCAGCACCCTCACAGCCATCTTCATTCCTCAGCCCCACTTGACACGTTGCCCCTGACAGGGCTCAGTAGATTTCTGCTGGGTGAAAAAGGCATGGGTGAAAGAATCTTGACTCTAAGATAAAAATGGTTACCCAGGAAGAAACAGAAAGAGAAATTAAAGAATGTGTCTTGAGAGAAATGGAACAATAAGCAGACTTCAACCTGAGGGCTTTGTGAAGTCAGGTTCTCCTTCACGTGGTCTGACGGGCCACTGCATTCCTCTCTTGTCTAATCTTTCTTTTCTTTTTTTGGACAGAGAAGGATTACGGCAGATTAATATTGATAATTTCTGCTTTTTCTCTTAGGGCAGTAGTGAGGGTGAGGAAGTTCAAATCGAAAATACAAAACAGAAGTAAAATCCCCTGACATGGAAATAAGCCTTCCTTCTTGGGAAACTATCAGTGTAAATATGTTTCTCTAAAATGTAACTTTAGAGTCTGGAATATATTTGACATCTTAAAAATGGTCTTCAAGACTTTATGGTAAGGCCAGGTGCAGTGGCTCATGCCTGGAATTTCAGCACTTTGGGAGGTTGAGGCAGGTGGATCATTTGAGGTCAGGAGTTCAAGACGAGCCTGGCCAACATGGTGAAACTCTGTCTCTGTCTAATTCAAAAATTAGCCAGGCATGGTGGCGAGTGCCTATAATCCCAGCTACTCAGGAGGCTAAGGCACGAGAATCGCTTGAACTCGGGAGGCTGAGGTTGCAGTGAGCTGAGATCACGTCACTGCACACTCCAGTCTGGACGACAGAGTGAGACACTGTCTCCAAAAAAAAAAAAAAAAGACTTTATGTTAAGCTTATCAGGTGTTCAACGAGGCATTTGTTAGAGATGGTAGAGATGGACAGTCATCAATTTTGGGGTGAAAAGATTTGCAAAAATTTGTCAATAATAATGTGATGACGTCCAGAGCTGGTCCCACCACTGGCTCTCTCCTGCCACCTGCCCAGTGGTGGCTTCAGGCCACACTCCCTTGGCAGAAGAACACGCTATGCATGCCTCCTGAGCACCCTTCTTCTGCCTCCTGGCCCGTTTTCCCTGTGCTTCTCCCTGGAGTCTGAGAAACAGATGTTGCCGTGGTCCCCTGCCTGGTAGAGCCCAAGAGATTCTCTACAGCTGTGCTGGCCAGTGCTGCAGCCACAGGCCACGTGGGGTCACAGAGCACTTAGAATACGCCCCCTCCCCCCCCAAAAAAGAGAATGTTCTATATCTCATGATAATTGTATTGCACATTGAAATCTTAATATTTTGGACATATTGGGTTAAATAAAATACATTCATCAAATTGATTTTATCCCAATGTTTAAAAACTCCTAGGCTGGGTATGGTGGCTCATGCCTGTAATCCCAGCACTTTGGGAGGCCAAGGCAGGCAGATCACTTGAGGTCAGGAGTTCGAGACCAGACTGACCAACATGGTGAAACCCCGTCTCTACTAAAATTACAAAAATTAGCCGGGCTTAGTGGTGCACGCCTGTAGTCCCAGCTACTCCGGAGGGTGAGGCAGGAGAAATGCTTGATCCCGGCAGGTAGAGGTTGCAGTGAGCTGAGATCGCCCCACTGCACTCCAGCTTGGGCAATAGAGCAAGACTCCATCACAAAAAAAAAAAAAAAAAGAAAGAAAAATTCTAAAATCTGGCTGCTAGAAAATTTAAAATTGTATATAAGGCTCACATTACATTTTCACTGGGCATCATTGCTCTAGAACCTTGCTGCTCAGAGTCTGGTCCACAGGCCAGCAGATCAGCATCACCTGGGAGCTTGTTAGAAATGTGGACAATCAGGCCCCAGACCCGGGAATTCGGAGTCAGCGTTTGAACAAGATGCCCAGGTGATCCTGATGCACATTAGGGTTTGAAGACCATGCGTGGGTGGGGAGAATGGCAGTCAGTCTCACTCACCACGGGAGGGAGTGCAAATGCGGACAAATGCTCTGGAGGGCAAATTGCCAATGTCTGTCAACATCCGTAATGTCTGGGTGCAGTGAGGAATGTTCTCCCACCCCTAATTTGTCCAACAAGTCACATGGACAAAGATATATATACGAGGACACCCACTGCAGCATTATTTCAAATAGGGGTCAAAGAAGAATCCTAACAAACAACCTCATGTTGCCTAGGTTAGCATTCAACCTAACCATGATGAAGAGGGAACTGCTTAAATACACTGTGGTCCAGCCAATGGAAGACTATGAAGCTGCTTAAAAAATTAAAGTAGAGCTGTGTGTAATGAGTTGGAAAGATTTCAAACATTAATAAAAAAGTTGCAGGGTGATATTGTTGTAGGATAGTTTTTGGTTTTTGTTTAAGGGATAGATTATATACACAAGATTGCATATGTATATAAGAGTGTTGAGATAGAACTTGTATTTTAGAGATAGGGTCTCACTGTGTTGCCCAGGCTGTTCTTAAACTTCTGGGCTTGGCCAGGCGCAGTGGCCCACGCCTGTAATCCCAGCACTTTGGGAGACCGAGGCGAGTGGATCACCTGAGGTCAGGAGGTCGAGACCAGCCTGGCCAACATGGTAAAACCCCATCTCTACTAAAAATACAAAAATTAGCTGGAGGGGGTGGTGGTGGGCACCTGTAATCCCAGCTTCTTGGGAGGCTGAGGCAGGAGAATCGCCTGAACCTGGAAGGCAGAGGTTGCAGTGAGCCAAGCCATTGGACTCCAGCCTAGGCAACAAGATTGAAACTGTCTCAAAAAAAAAAAAAAAAAAAAACAACTCCTGGGCTCAAGCAATCCTCCCACCTCAGCCTCCCAAAATGGAGACAGAACTTTTAAAATAATTTTTTTTTTACATTTAAAAGTTATATCTCAGCTTGGTCAAAAAAAATTAAAACAGTACCAAAGGAAATACATAGGAAATAGAGATCTCCTTCTCCTATTGGTAACCCTAATGGCCTGCAAATCCCCCACCCTAGTCCCACTGTTGACAGTTTCTCAGATACTGTTTTCATATGTTTCATATATTTATATTTGTTTTTGTAAATAGGATAATACCGTATACACTGTTCTGCGATTTGCTTTCTTCCCTTAGCAATCTGTCCGTGAGATGGATCCAAGTTCATTCATGCATCTTTTGTGCTTTTTAACAGTTGAACGATAATGGATGGATACATAGATGATTTTCTTTTTTGTTGTTCTCACTACAAAAGATGGATGCAACAATAAGCAAGGCTTGCTTGTGACTGTGCATACAAGCTTTCTCCAAGAAAAACTATTACTGGGTTGAAGGAATGCATATATGATTGTAAAATACTGCCAAACTGCTTTGCCCGGGGCTCTTCCGAGTGACCTTCTCACCCAATGTCTCTTGGCCCTCATGATGCTCACACATCTCAATTCTGGACATTACCAGTGCCTGTAATTTTCAGCAGACAATGAGTGAAATATGTGATCGCAATATTTTATTTTGCATTTCTCTCATTAGAAATGACACTAATGACCCAGGCGTGGTGGTTCATGCCTATAATCCCAGCACTTTGGGAGGCAGAGGTGGGCGGATCACCAGAGGTCAGAAGTTTGAGACCAGCCTGGCCAACATGGTGAAATGCCAACTCTACTAAAAATACAAAAATTAGCCAGGCGTGGTGGCGCATGCCTGTAACCCCAGCTACTCAGGAGGCTGAGGCAGGAGAATCACTTGAACCCGGGAGGCGGAGGTTGCAGTGAGCCGAGATCACACCACTGCACTCCAGCCTGGGTGACAGAGCGAGATCCCATCTCAAAAGAAATGACACTGAGCCTATTTTCATATATGCATTCACCATTTGTGTTTCTTTTCCTGTCAATTGCCTATTTATATTCTTTTTCCATTTTTTCCTTTTTAAAAATATTTCTGATTTTAAAAACCCTTTATATGTTTTGTATATTAATTTTGGGGGTAAGTTATATGAAAATATTTTCTCCAGCCTGCAATGTTTTTAAACATTGTTTACGGTGCGTTTTGTCATGTGGAAATTTAAAACCATTAGGTAGTCAAATGTTTTCATTTATGGATTCTGAGTTTCGTGAATCACCCATCCCAATATTATTTATTTAGGGAAAATACTATTTTCTTCTAACAATTTTTAATGTGTTTTTATGTTTAGCTCTTTATTTATTTTTATGTTTGGTATAAAATAGGAACTATAACTTCACCGTCCAAACGGATAGCCAACACCGTATTAAATAGCCCATCCTTTTCCCATTGATTCACAATGCCATTATATCATGTGCTAATTTCCCCCATAGTCCTAATCTGATTTGAAACACCTCCTCCTGTTCCATTGATAGATTAATCTACTCTTGACCCAGCTGCATAGGTTTAATCACTGTGGCTTTCTTGTGTGTTTCCTTATCTGGCAGACTAAGTTCCCATTTATTATTCTCATTAGTCCTGGCTTGCCATGCATTTTCTTTTCCAGGTGAATTTTAAAATCAGCTTTTCAAGTTCTCTAAAAAAAATCCCAGTTGGAATTTTGTGCAATTACATGTAATTAATAGGTTAATGTATAAATAACATGTTCTTATAACATCAAGTCCTTCAATTTGAGATCATGGTTTCTCTCTCCATTTATTCAGCTTTTCTTTTATATCTTTTTTCTGCTTTCTCCATATAGTTCTTAAACCTGCTCTGTTACTGAGTGTGATGTAGCTTTAATTACCTTTGCAAACAGAATCTTCCTTTTCCATCATGACATTTTCTGGTTAGGTTTTGTGGGTATCTAGGAAAGTGATAGTTTCGGTAGGGTACTCTTAAATATCTGTCTGAATTCTCTTATTTATTTTAATAGTTTCTGAATTTATTCTTTTGGCTTCCCTAGGTAAATGATCTTGTTCTGTGCAAATAATGGCAGACGGTCTGTTCCTTCCAATGCAACTTATTTAGGGACAGGGGAGTTGTTCTGATCTGTTTTGTACTGGCTGGGACCCACCGTGCAATGCTGCAGATCAGTGGCATGGTGCTTTTGGTTGTCTCATTTCTTTTTTTTTTTTTGAGACAGAGTCTCACTCTGTCGCCTAGGCTGGAGTGCAGTGGCGTGATCTCGGTCACTGCAACCTGCACCTCCCAGGTTCGAGAAATTCTCCCACCTCAGCCTCCTGAGTAGCTGGGATGACAGGCATGCGCCACCATGCCTGGCTAAATTTTCTATTTTAAGTAGATTTAAAATACAGGGTTTCACCATGTTGGCCAGGCTGATTTCAAACTCCTGACCTTAAGTGATCCACCTGCCTCAGCCTCCCAAAGTGCTGGGATCACAGGGATGAGCCACCGCACCCGGCCTTGGTTGTCTCACTTCTGATTTCCAAGGATGTTTCTGCTCCAGGAGGAGGATGCAAGTCAAAGACAAGGAGTGCGACAGGAGTGCTGGGAGATGGGCACTCACCGAATGGTGCCCAAATGGGACCAGCACCGTGGATGGGAGCTGGCAAGCTTAGCCGGTGGTGAGCCGCAGGGTCTTCTGAGCCAGCTCAACCCACTGCGAGGCTCCTCTTTGGTGAGACGTGGTGCTGGAGGCGTGGTCAGGGCCAGACACCAGGAACTCTCAGGCCACAACCTGTATATCTCTAGATAGTTCTGGTCTTCTTTAATGTGTTCCTTAAATAGAGCAGAAATCGGCCTCCTATGACATCCACTCCTGGATCCCGGTTCTCCCCTCAGGAGATACATGGAAGCCTCAACTGTTTGAAAAACCAGGCAGGTCTCTCTTGAGGTTTCTTCAGGCCAAACCCTCTGGGTTACTTCAGCCATTCCGCACGCCCCTCTTAACCCCAGGCCATCCCAGATCCGCCTCCCATGACACACTCAACCTGGTGCCTGTCCTTCCTAATGGGGGTCTCAGAACCCAAGGCCTGCAGAGTGGACTGACCCTCCCACCGGGCGCCCCTCCACGAGTGCAGTCTCACAGACAGTGGCACCAGGGGGCGCCCATTCAGCGATCCAGCTTCACAATGTATTCGCCATCGACTAAAACGCCATCGTCTTTTTCACATGTGCTCCTGCTAAGCTAGATTTGGAACTTTATTTTTATTTATTTATTTATTTATTTATTTATTTTTGAGACAGAGTCTCACTCTGTCGTCCAGGCTGGAGGGCAGTGGTGCGATCTTGGCTCACTGCAACCTCCGCCTCCTTGTTCAAGCAATTCTTCTGCCTCAGCCTCCGGAGTATCTGGGATTACAAGTGTGCGTCACCTTGTCTGGCTAATTTTTGTATTTATAGTACAGGCGAGGTTTTGCTATGTTGGCCAGGCTGGTCTCGAACTCCTGACCTCAGGTGATTCACCCACCTTGGCCTCCCAAAGGGCTGGGATTACACGTGTGAGCCACCGTGCCCAGCCGAGACTTGGAACTTTAGATTGTTTTGTCCTAAACTTCCCATGGTTACACCAGCCCGTTACTCCAGACCATTGAGGTCAGCTTCATCCTGGCTCTAGCACCTGGCATGTGTGCCATCCTCCTAGCTGGATGGCAGCCCCACATTGGAAGGCCTGCCTCCTGGATCCTTATCTGAATTGCTGATGTGAATGAAAGGAGGAACCAACAGCACAGACGCCTATGTCTGGACTGACACTGGTGTGGCCTCAACCAGGCCCATCTCTCTCCCTGTGCTCTTCAACAACAACAAAATCACAAATGAACCCCATAAAATGCTTTATGGAAACCTATAGATATCAGATTAAAGATCACAATCTGGTGGCCCCTATGTTGGATTTAGTGTTCTGTTCACCCAACCCATATTTTTAAAAATTATGAACCAGTTACAAGCATTTTTAAAAATTCAGAGATTTCTACATAATAATCTGGATTTTCAGCTTTCCTTGAAAAATCTGAAGATCTGATACCCTTGATTATTCCACAGTGATGTAGCTGGAGTGGGGTGTGTATTAGTCTGTTTTCACACAGCTGATAAAGACATACCTAAGACTGGGCAACTTACAAAAGAAAGAGGTTTAATGGGCTCACAGTTCCACGTGGCTGGGGAGGCCTTACAATCATGGCGGAAGGTGAAAGGCACATCTCACGTGGCAGACAAGAGAAGAATGAGCTTGTGCAGTCAAACTCCCATTTCTAAAGCCATCAGATCTCATGAGACTCATTCACTATCACGAGAACAGAGCCGCCATAATTCAATCACCTCCCACCGGGTTCCTCCCATGACACATGGGAATTGTGGGAGTTACAATTCAAGATGAGATTTGGGTGGGGACACAGTCAAACCATATCAGAGTGGAAGCATCCCCTTTCAATGGGGCAGTTCTCTTTGATGTGTCACCATCCCCACCTTGCCCTGTCGCCTCACTCGCAGCCTGTTCCACTCATTTACATCACCCGCCTGACTGCTGTAGGCCACTGAGCTATGATATTCATCAGACGCAACCAATTACCCAACTTGTGAGGCCAGCAACCACACACTGGTAAACAGGTTTAGTTGACTTGGTGTGTTCCCAGTGACCTCCTGCTGGTTCCCAGGCCCAGCACCTGCTTTGCCTCTCCTCACAGATCATGCTGTTAGTAATCTCATCTAGCCTCTTGCCTGGGATGGACGTCAAGCTCACTACACTGTAAATTCCAGAACAGCCCATGTTGCTCCCGGTGACAATCAGAATTCCCCCTGGCCTGCCTTCAGGTGTCCTGGCTCTCTCCTCTCAGCATCCCCCATGGACTCATGGGCACCCCCGGTTGAGCTCGCTCACCCAGAGCTGTCTCTCTTCCCTGGGATGAGGCTTGGTTCTACGGAAGCTGGGGTTGTCACAGCCCGTTTTCTGCCTTGGGGTTTGGTCCCAGTTCCTCAGAGCAGTGACTTTCAGTTCCTTTGCAGGTGTGACCTGTCTGCTCCTGTTAGAGCCTCCTTTCCCCAGAGGGCAGGGTGGGCCCCACTGGGGAGCTGGAGGGCTCACTTTTGTCACTGCACTTGCCACCCAGAACACTGTTACTGTCCCTTTCTGGCATTTCTTGGTTTCAGACAATCTCACCTACCCCTCAAAGAAGGCAGAAGCTTCCTGTCATGGTCTGGCCCTTTGCCATCTTTAAGTGTTCCTCACTGAACAGTGATCCCCTCCGTGTGCCCCCAACGAGTCATTCACCATCTTGTGCTAACTGCGTTTCTTCCTGATCCAAACTTGCTCTCTGGAGATGGGGGCCATGCAGAAGGAAAGGCGGGTGTATCAGGAGGTCTGGTCTCTGGGGACTGAAGGGATGATTTTGCCAAAAGGGTCAATGTCACTGGACCACATGCCATGGTAAACCTTGGACAACCAGTTCTCCAGGGAAGAAAACAAGCCCGTGAGTTGTAGTGTTTGCCTATTTCTACCGTGGAGACACTCTAACCATAGCTCCCACCAGAGTGGCTGCATTCACAACCAGCTCTTGGGGTTCCTGGAAAACTGGGATTTGAGCCTGTAGGAGCCAGTGCCAGCACCCCATGGGCATGTGTGTTATCAACTCACATCTGCCAAGTCCTGGCGAGGTCTGCCTGCCTCTAGGACTGTAGACGTCTTTATTAGAGACTCCTGTCACTCCTGTTAGGAGTCAGACAGATTAATAATCACTTCTTTTTATTTAGAGCTCTTTTAATCCCCAAACTCTTATTTATAAGTACTTTTATAAATTAATAATGATATATCATATATTATATTATATTATAATTAATAATGACATATATGTCATATAACATTAATAAAATCAATTAATTATTAAATAATTATAATATAATTATATATTATATTATTATTAAATATATAACATATAATAGATATTATATATTACATATTATATAAGTAGTAATTGCATATTATATAAATAATATATATTATATATAATATAAATATATTTATTTATCATAAATTATATTTATTTATATTATATTTATAATTACATTATATTATATTAACTTATTTATAAGTTAATCCAGTTTTACCTCTTCCTTGTGATCAGGTTTGGGAAGGATGTTTTTTCTACCTGCCTGGTCTGCTTCCTTGACTGTGTGATCAGGGTCAAACTGTCCATTCTTCTGAGCTTCAGTTTATGTATCTGAGAAATGGGAGTTGCTGGTCCATTAGCACAGTTAGCAGAGCAGGTGCTGCATGATGACCGTGGCTCTCACTGACTGGGAGCCATGCCCCGGGCTCTGTTAGTTCGTTAAACCGCTTGGGCAAGTAGGTCTTGAAATCTTCATTCACGGCCAAGGAAACTGGTTCGGTCTCAGAGAGTTAGATCCTGTACTCTGGATCGCACAACTAGTTGGTCGTGGAGCTAAGATTTACATTCGTAGCCGACGTGGTGTTTTAAAACTCAGTCACAAACATTAAAAAATCGGAGATTTCATCTAAGAATCTGGACTTTTACCTTCTGAAAAATTTAAAATTCTAGCACCCAAGGCCTGTGTTACCCCATGATGCTGTAACTGGAGCTAACTGGAAGCTGCTGCCTTTGAAGGGGTATTTCCCCCATGGGCCCCAGTCCCCGCCTCTCCCTAGTGTCCCACACCTCGCCTGCTTCATTCACACCAGCTTCACATTTCGTGATTTTCCCCATGGGCCAGAATGAGAGGAAGAAACTGAGGCACAGAATGTTTTGGCAATTAACTCAGCTCAAATCAGAGAGGCCACAGCAGAGCTAAGAACCGGTCTTTCACAGTCAGGCTATGCGATCAAAACCACAGCGCCTCGGTGGCTCACGCCTGTAATCCCAGCACTTTGAGAGGCCGAGGCGGGCAGATCACAAGGTCAGGAGATCGAGACCATCCTGGCTAACACAGTGAAACCCCGTCTCTACTAAAAATGCAAAAAAAATTAGCTGGGCGTGGTGGCGGGTGCCTGTAGTCCCAGCTACTCAGGAGGCTGAGGCAGGAGAATGGCATGAACCCGGGAAGCGGAGCTTGCAGTGAGCTCAGATCGCGCCACTGCACTCCAGCCTGGGCAACAGAGCAAGACTCCATCTCAAGAAAAAAAAAGAAACAAAAAACCACAGCGCCTTCTCTCTACAAAGCCATGTCTTTACAAACTGTTTTAATCCCTTCTGTCCCCATATTGCACTTTGTATAACACTCCCCTTCCTAGGAAACCATTTGAGGGGGTGTCTTTTTATTTGAATATGTTCTTACAAAACACTATTGTTGTCTTGGGTGCATGCATTTTAAATTGACTGAAGTGATATCATAGATTTCATTCTGTGTTCCCCCTTTTCACCAAAGGATCTTCCATGCCGCTGCGTGCACAGCAAGCTCTTGCTTCTGGCTGCTGCAAAACACCCCATGTATGCCTTGACCACACTACTGGTCCACTGTCCCAGTGATGGGCATCCAGGTTCCCTGCAAATCTCTGCTGCACAAAGAATGACAACCCATATAGGTGGGTTGTCAAAGTGAGCCCTGGGGTATATGCCCAGGAGTGAAGTTGCTGGGTCATAGGATATGCTCATATTTAATTTGCCTAAATTGTACCTGATTATTCTCCACAATGGCTGTCCTGGTCTATGTTCCTGGGTTTCTCTATCCAGCACAGATGTTGAGAGAGACGGGAGGGCTTTGCATCAGTAACTAGGCCCTTGGAATGGAGTTCAAGGCAGGCTTGCCTCATGCCAAAGGCACCAGAATACACAGGCAGAGAGATTGGAGAACGGCAATCTTTCAGAGTCCAGGAGCGTAGAACTTAGAGGAAGGAACCTGAGATCTGGGTTCAAGTCCTGCCTCTGCCACTTCCAGGGCAAGTCACTTGGCCCTTCTGTATCCTGGCTGCCTGCCGAGGGGGTGATCTGCCCAGCGCTAGGGTGTTCTCTCAGAAAAGTAGTTCTTTTTTTTTTTTTTGGAGACAGAGACTTGCTCTGTCGCCCAGGCTGGAGTGCAGTGGCACGATCTCAGCTCACCGCAACCTCTACCTCCTGGGTTCAAGCAATTCTCCTGCCTCAGCCTCCCAAGTAGCTGGGATTACAGGCATGTACCACCACGCCTGGCTTATTTTTGTGTTTTTAGTAGAGACGGGGTTTCACCATGTTGGCCAGGCTGGTCTCGAACTCCTGACCTCAAATGATCCACCCGCCTCCGCCTCCCAAAGTGCTGGGATTACTGGCGTGAGCCACTGTGCCCTGCCTTTTTTTTTTTTTTTTTTGAGACAGAGTCTTGCTCTGTCGCCCAGGCTGGAGTGTAGTGGTGTAATCTTGGCTCACTGCAACCTCTGCCTCCCAGGTTCAAGTGATTCTCCTGCCTCAGCCTCTCAAGTAGCTGGGATTACAGGTGTGCACCACCACACCTGGCTAATTTTTGTATCTTTAGTAGAGATGGGATTTCACCATGTTGGCCAGTCTGGTCTTGAACTCTCAACCTCAAGTGATCTGCCTGCCTTGCCCCATTTCTTTATCTGTAAAATAGGAAGACTAACAGAAACTTAAGTGAAGCTGTTTGAGTACTCAAAAAATATTCATCCTTTTCTTCATTCATTCCCAACACTGAGGTAAATGCACAATGCATTTCATCTTCAATGCTGGGGCTTCTTTGCATGCTCGGTCACACTTAGGGCACCCTGGTATCCCCTCTAGCTGGTTCAGGGACTCACGGGAGAGAGGCCCTGCTAAAGAGCAGGATTTGGGACTGATCAGGGCAAACAGAAGGTGAGGTCGGAAGTGTGCTGAAGCCATGGGGGGTAGGCTCAGGGAGGGATGGTCGTGGTCCTCATGGGCCATGGTTGGGGAGGAAGAGGAAGAGGAAGCTAAGGTTTTCATGTCTTATCAGCTCTTCTATAAAGTTGGGGGGTCCAAATTCTTTCCCAGTGCTGAGAGGCTTGAGTTGAGGACTTGAGGGTGAATCCTTTGGTCAGCTGTTGAGGACAGGCTTGAGATGGACAAGTGCAAGGACTGATTTTGAGAGTTGACCGCCATAGGTCAGGTTCTTCCAGAAGCAGATCCTAGGCCTTGGTACCAGTAATTCATGAAAGAAGGGCTCCCAGGAGAAACCAGTAAGGGAGTGGGGGACAAAGGACAGGGAAGAGGGGGAAACCAGGTGTGGTTTCAGGTGAAGTCTCACCTCTGGCCTGATCTCACAGGAGCTGTGGAGTATAAATTACACCTCCAAATTTGTCCCACAGGGAGGCAAGGAACTGGGCTTTTGCACATGTACTCCAGGCCCCCATTGGCTGTCTTGGGTAGGGATAGGGAATGTGGACCTCCCGGGTTTCTCCTGGATTTCCCCATAGGTGAGGAGGTTCCAGTGCCCAAGGGCAGTCGCCTGAGGCACCAGGCTTAGGTGTTTGGCAGCAAAGCAACACAGCCCCCAGAAGTGGGGATGGGAGCAGGGGGGCGGTCAATGGGTCCCAGGGAACCGGGTAGGACAGCAGCTGCGCTCTCTGTAAGAACCTGGCTATGGTTGGAAACCATCATTTCTATCTACACTTGTGCTTTGCCAGTGCTGCTCCCTTCGCCTGCCAGGGTGCTCCCTGTCTCTTTGCCCCACCACCTCCTATTCACCTGAAGTAGGAGCATCTCAGCTGCAGAGTAGCTTCTTTGGTGAATCCTTCCCTGATCCACCAGGCTGAGTCTCCCAGAACACCCTCCCAAGCTACTGTCCTCTCTTCACAAGCCTCTGCACCTGGTCATATTTTCTTAGTTGTTTATGGTTCTATGTCTTGCTCCTTTGCTGGACTGTGGGCAGGGCCTGGGTCTGTGTTGGTCCCTGATGCCGGGGACTGAGCCGGGGGGAAGAGAGCCAGAGGGGAAGGGAAGGGTAAGAGGGTAGTGACCACAAGTGGGTCGCCTGCTGGCTGCTGCACCACCAGCTCTGCTTTCCTTCAGCCCTGCCCAGGGCAGCAGGTGATCGTGGGGCTGATCTTGATGAGTAGCTTCGAGGACAGGGGCCACAGGAGGACAGGCTGCCAGCGAGTGGAGGGTGCCATGGAGAGAGTGGCTCTGGGGGGCCACAGTGGGGTTCTGGCTTGTTGGAGAGATGGTGGGGTCCAAAGAGGCCCGAAGGCCTGCACAGGGGATGAGATGAAGGGACAGTGGCCACTGGGAGGTCAGAGAGCAGTTGCTATGGGAATGAGCATGTGGAACTTGACGATTTGTCCCTATTGGCAGATACTGATGATAAAACAAGTTGTGTGACATTGGACAAGTTGCCTTATCTCTCACAGCCTCAGCTTCCCCATGGGTTAATGAAGATAAGTATGTCATGAAGATTCAATAAGAGGAAGACCCCAGGGGAAAGTTTATTTTTCCCACCACAGTTGTATCTGTCAGTGTTTGCTGCATAACAAACAGCCTCAAATCTCAATACTTAATGACAGCAAACATGGATTTTCCACTTCTGGGTCTGCAGGTCTGCTGTGGTTGGCTAATCTAGTTGGGCTGTCTTGGACTCAGCTGGACCGGGCTGGACTCCAGGTTTCTAGTCATGTCCAGGTCTGTGCCTAACATCCTCATTCCTGGGCCAGGCTGAAGGGCTGGAGTTTTCCTGGCCATCCTTTCTTATGGCAGATTGCAGGGGCCCAGGAGGGCGAGTAGAAACTCAATGTGCCCTTAAAGCCCTCAGCTCAGAACTGGTGCTTTTGCCCACATTGCATTGGCTTGGCCAGAGTCATGTGGCCAAGCCCAACATCAGTGGGGCAGAGACACAGATTCATCACGCTCTAGTGCAAGGTGCTACAAGGCCCGGTGATGAAGGACGTGGCTGCAAAGCCCTGCAGCAGGGAAGGGCCCTTCTGCCACAGCACCCCTCCTCCTCCTCTGGGCTTCTCCAATGCACCTAAGCTCTTGGAGAAAGTGCAGAAACCTTTCCCATAGTGAACTGAAAAGCTCACTGTTATGCCAGGTATGAGGCACAGTTTCTAGCTGTCAGCTGTGACTCTAGTGATCAAGAACGCATCCTGTCCTGGAGTCTTAATTGTGGGCCTGAGTTTCCCAGATGAGGGTTCCACCATCCAAATACCCAGAGCACCTGCTGATAGAGAGCATTGTCATCCTTGTCCCCTTGCTCTGATCCTGGTGACATTAACAGAGACTTCAGAGCTGTCATTTCAGTATCAGCCAAAGCTGTCAATTTTCCAGCCCTCCATCCTGAGCTCCTTTGATGTGAGGGGTTCAAAGCACTTTCTAAGCTGCTTGAATCTTCAAGGAAAGCATGGGCCTGACTCCCATGGCACAGATGCTAGGGAGTGAATGGCAGAGATTTGGGGACCTGATGATCTCAACATCCCAGTGGGAATCCCAGCTCATGGGGGATAAGGCCTAAGTGGATGTCCATGTCTGAGAGTTGACCTGGCATGAGGGTTTCCCCAGCAGAGGGTGCGGTAGGCAGGGCTGCTGGTGGGTAGGCAGGCGGTAGGCAGGGACCCAGCCTGGGGAGGATGGCCTGATTCCACAAGGAGCTGTGGAGTGTAAATTACACCTCCAAGTTTGTCCTGCAGGGAGGCAAGAAACTGGGCTTTTGCATGTGTACTCCAGGCCCCCATTGGCTATCTTGGGTTGGCACAGGGAATGTAGACCTTCCAGGTTTCTCCTAGATCTCCCCATGGGCAAGGTGGCTCCAGTGCTCAAAGGCAGTTGTCTGAGGCAGCAGGCTCAGGTCTTTCACAGCAAAGAGAGAGTTGGCTATGAACTCAGAGAAAGGGGTGATTTAGAAGGGAGTGCAGAGACTGCTGGGGAGTGGGGTAAAGCCCATGCCAGGTGATTCTGGGAAGTCTGCCCAAAACAAGGCGAGAGGAATGTCGAAGAACCTAGCTTCAGGAAGTTGGGGCTGGTTGGAATGAAGTAGCTGGGAGAAGATAGAACCCAGCTCCACTAGTGCCAGGGCCCCCCAGCCCTGGACAGCAAGGGCCTGGGGGAGGGGTTACAACCTGGTGCTCGCCGGGGAGCTGGGAAGAACCGGGTGTCTGGGGTGGGAGTCATGATGTCCCTGCTGGCCCCAGCTGGCGGGTGGTTGGAGACAGGGTGGGTGCTTGGGCTCAGTCTTCGCTTTCCTTCCCTTAAGCTTGGGCCTCTTCCCCAGCACCGCCACGGCACTCCCTTCTGCACACTGAGATTCTGACCGAGACTGGCATTGGCTTTTACCCTTTTCAAGTCTCCAGACATGTGGTTTGGGACCATGCCTGGGAGAGGCCAGTGGCGGCTGGACCTTGCCCAGAGATAGCAAGTGCCAGTTTCCCCCCTCCTACCTCTCAGTCCACCATAGCCCTGGAGGGCGGACCTCCTGTCCTCCAGGAGGTAGACTCCCCAAATGCCAGGTTTCACACCACCCTACCCACCCGCTGAGCCCGAGTGGCTTGCGTCTGCCACAGCATCTCTGACTGCCTTCTCTGCCCTGGGCTGGCAGCCCCCTGGCTCTGTGCCTGTCCTCCTCCAGGATCTCACTATTATCCAGCTAGAGAGTCCGGGGATCCCCCACCCACCACCTTCACCCCCTCTCTCATCTCTCTCATTTGGAAATGTCCCCTGGGATGCTGCTCTTCTGACAGCATCTCTGACCGCTCAGGCAAGCTGCTCAACCTAAGACTCAGTTTCCCCATCTGTAAGCGGAAGATAGCAAACCCACCTGCACTATTAGATAAAATATAAATTACATCACATATGTGGGCGCATCTGGCCCACTTCCTTCCACATCTGATGATCAATCAACATCCATTCTTTCTTTCTTATTTAAACGAGATGAGGTCTTGCAATGTTGCCTCCTCTCTCTCCCTCCAAGTGCAGGTCAGAGCTCACAGCCTTCCAAGCCCCAGGAACCCACAAAATCAGGCCATCTTTGTGAGATGTGCCAGCTCAAATTCCCTGCAGCCTGACTACCAGAAATTTGCCCCCTTGAAAGTTCCCACAAGTATTTCTGAGATGCCCTCAAGCAGCCCCTCCCTGCTTCCTCCCAGGGCAGCACGGGGCACCATTCCTTCCTCCTTTGCCAGGTCCTAATGTGCAGGTGTCTGACAGGCACTGCCCCCGGTACCGCAAGAACACCAGGATCACTGTCCCAGCCTAGGGCTCTGTGCCAGGCACTAAAGCTACCCATCCACAGTCTTGCAGCTTCTGCATAGCAGAGAGGGGACAACCCCCTGCACAGTGCTAGGCTTTGGTTTGTACCCAGAGACCCACAAAAGAGTGCACACCATCAGTCTCTGTCTGATGCTCAGTCATTCCAGAAGCTAAATCAAGCCATGGGTTGTGGCAGAAAACAGAAGTTATGTCCTATCTACTCCCATTCCTCTGCCCAGCCAGAGTACCTCCCTCTCCTGGTTGCAAAATGAGACCTGCCTTGCTCTTCTGTGGATGGAAACTTGCAGGAGCCTAGCTTTGCCATGCCAATGCACACTGCCCATCCACCTCCATCCTGCAGCCCCAGCTGAGACACTTGTGCTGCTGAAGAGAGTGCAGCCCCTCCCCTCTGGCCAGTCCCACAGCACACGCTTCAGCTAAGACAGCCAAGAAGAGCAAGGGGACCGCCTGCACTCACCACAGTGCTTGTCATGGGCTACTGCGGTCACCTCACCCTCGTCTATGCACGCTGCTGTGTGACTCTGGTTCTCTGTAATTGACCTTTTTATTATTGGCGTGAGCATTGTTGCAACTATTTGGGCATTGTAGGTGTTTCCATGGTATTTGTAGCTTTTGTACAGAAACCTTCAGAAGTATATAGACTGGGAATGTTTTTGTATGATAAAAATAGACACTTTTAGGCAAGATGATTTTTTTTTCTTTCTTTCTTTTTTATTTTTTTGTTGTTGTTGAGACGGAATCTCGCCCTGTTACCCAGGCTGGAGTACAATGGCGCGATCTCGGCTCACTGCAACCTCCGCCTCCCGGGTTCAAGCAATTCTCCTGCCTCAGCCTCCCGAGTAGCTGGGATTACAGGCACCTGCCACCACGCCCAGCTAATTTTTTTTGTATATTTAGTAGAGATGGGGTTTCACCATGTTGGCCAGGCTGGTCTCGAACTCCTGACCTCATGAACCACCCACCTCAGCCTCCCTAAGTGCTGGGATTACAGGCGGAAGCCACAGCGCCCACCAGTCTTTATCTTTTTTTGAAACAGGGTCTCAGTCTGTTGCCCAGGCTGGAGTGTAGGAGCACAGTCTTGGTTCACTGCAGTCTGCATTTCTCAGGCTCAAGGGATTCTCCCATTTCAGCCTCCCAAGTAGCTGAGACTATAGGCATGTGCCACCATGCTCAGCTAATTTTTTTTTTTTTTTTTTTTGAGATAGAGTACTCTGTCACCCAGACTGGAGTGCAGTGGCAGGATCTCTGCTCACTGCAGCCTCTGCCTCCCAGGTTCAAGCAATTCTCATGCCTCAGCCTCCTGAGTAGCTGGGATTATAGGTACACACCACCATGCCTGACTAATTTTTTTTGTATTTGTAGTAGAGACAGGTTTTCAGCATGTTGACCAGGCTGGTCTTGAACTCCTGACCTCAAACGATTCACTGGCCTCGGCCTCCCAAAGTGCTGGGATTACGGGTGTGAGCCACTGTGCCTGGCCTAATTTTTTATTTATTTATTTTTTTAAATAGAGACGAGTTCTCATTATGTTGCCCGGGCTGGTCTCTAACTCCTGGGCTCGAGACATCTTCCCACCTCAGCGTCCCAAAGGGCTGAGATTGTAGGCATGAGCTACCGCGCCCAGCAACAAGATGCTGTCTAACCTCCCCTTCCTTTGTGTGTGTGTGCATGCACGTGTGCACACTCGTACCAATTACATGAGCTAGGTTACATAGGCTGATTTTCAACAAACTATTACAGTGTTTAGCTCAAAAAGTGGTTATTTAGGCCGGGTGCAGTGGCTGATGCCTGTAATCCCATCGCTTTGGGAAGCTGAGGCAGGTGGATCACCTGAGGTCAGGAGTTCGAGACCAGCCTGGCCAACATGTAGTGAAACCGCATCTCTACTAAAAAATACAAAAATTAGCTGGGGGTGGTGGCACATGCCTGTAGTCCCGGCTACTTGGGAAGCTGAGGTAGGAGAATCGCTTGAACTCGGGAGGCGGAGGTTGCAGTGAGCCAAGATCACACCACTGCACTCCAGCCTGGGCGACACAGCGAGACTCCATCTCTTAAAAAAAAAAAAACAAAAAAAAAAACCTGTTGCTTCGACAGTTATTTTAAAAAAAGATAATTTGACTTACAGAACATTTTCAAGAACGGTACAAAGAATTCCTCTATACCCTCTGCTTTACCCAATTAATGTTTTAGCATACTGTTTATCATCATTTCACTCATATTACTATTATCATTTTTCTGAATTATTGACAAGTAAGTTGCTGACAATGCCCCATTGTCCCTAAATATATCAATGTGTTTTTCCTAAGTGATAAAGAGTCTCCTTTGTAACCACATTCAACCGTCAAAATCAGGAAATTAACATGGATGAAATACCACCATCTAATTCTTAGATCCTTCGTTCAAATGTTTTTAATAGTCTCAATAACAATATATACATCTATTATTTACATATTTATGGAAGTTATATATAACTTTTACACACACACACACACGCACGCACACACATATAATTTCCCCCTTCTGGGCTGAGGCTCAATCCAGGATGATGTGTTACATGTAATTGTCATATCCCTTCAGTGTCCTTTAATTGGGCACAGTTCCTTGCCTTTTCTTGTCTGTAATGACCTTGACATTTTTCAATAGAATAGGCTAATAATTTTGTAGGCTGTCCCTGTCCCTCAATTTTGGTTTTCAGGTGTCTCCACATGACATGGCCCGGATTCTGCGTTTTCTGCAGGAGTGCATAGCAGCAATGCTGTGTCCTCTGTGCACCCATCTCAGGGGGTACAATGGTGCTCTGCTGTTACTGCAGAACTTAACACTGGACACTTGGTTAAGCTGGTGACTGCCAGGTTACAATATGTATTATAAAGTTACTAGTTTTTGCTTTTAATAACAATTTAAGGCCAGGTGCAGTGGCTCACGCCTGTGATCCTAGCACTTTGGGAGACCGAGACGGGCAAATCATCTGAGTCCAGGAGTTTTAGACCAGCCTGGGCAACATGGCAAAATTCCGCCTCTACAAAAAATACAAAAAAATTAGCCAGACGTGGTGATGCATGCCTATAGTCCCAGGTGCTTGGGGGGCTGAGGTGTGCGGATCGCTGGAGCCTGTGAGGTTGAGGCTGCCATGAGCTGTGATCATGCCACTGCACTCCAGCCTGGACAACAGAGTGAGACTCTGTCTTGAAAAGAAAAAAAAAAAGAACAATGTAATAACATTTTTCCTCAAACTCTCACCCACTTTGTTTAGCATGTATTGACGATTCTTGCCTGAATCAGTCATTACTATGATGATTGCCAAATGGTGACTGTTTTTGTTGTTGCTTCGACAGTTATTAATTGGCATTCCACTGTGGGGAGGAGCCTTCCCTTCTCCTTTATTTATGTCAGTACAGACACATGAATTTCTATTTTATTCGATGGATTATAATTATTTTTATTATTCATTTTGATGTTTGAATTGTGCTAGATGCACCTTTCAACTGTTCCTTCAGTTGACTCCTGGCTCCTGTATCTGTTTGACAAATCCCCATTATTTTAGCATTTTCTTGCTTTCTGGGGCAACAGGTGTTGCAGGTACTTGTTAGATCTTCTTGGCCTCGATTCAAAGGCTGCTAGAATCAGCCATTTCTCAAGGAGCACTGGCTATCTTTCATGGAGGATGACATTTAGCAGCCAAGATCTGAGCAGCAGGTGTTCTCATTGCTGTTGGAGTGTTGTGGGCTCTCGCAGCAGACAGAGTGAGGAAATAGTGTGTGCACATACACTCATTCATGCACCTGTATTTATCTATATATCTTTTTTTAAAAAAATACCGAATCTCACTCTGTTGCCTAGGCTGGAGTGCAGTGGTACGATCTCAGCTCACTGCAACCTCTGCCTCCTGGGTTCCAGCAATTCTCCTTCTTCAGCCTCCCAAGTAGCTGAAATTACAGGCCTGGTTCATTTTTGTATTTTTAGTAGAGACAGGGTTTCACCATGTTGGCCAGGCTGGTCTCGAACTTGGGGCCTCAGGTGATCCACTCACCTTGGTTTCCCAAAGTGCTGGGAATACAGGTGTGAGCCACCGCACCTGACCGGTATTTACCTGTATATCTTAAAAGTCCGAGTTCGCACAGACACTTCCCATTCCAATCCAATGCCCCACAGCCATGGGACCTTTCTCCTTTCTGTGTTTGCAGCTCCTTTCTCTGAGAGTGAGAAGCCTGGCTCCTGCTTCTTCCCCATGTATTACCCCCAAGAAGGGTAATCCCCTTCTTGGATTACCTGCTTATTCCCCTGTGTATACCCTGCTTCTGGCTCTGCTGCTCCCCTGACGCCACCACCTCCTTGGTTCTGGCTGTGCAGACTTCTAAGGCCCTCGTCATGTCCTTATCCCAGCTGCTCCCTCGTCCCCACTGGCTCTGCAGCCTCCTGCATCCTGACCACCTCCCTGGCCCCAGGTCTGAGGTCTGCTGGCCCTGGACACTTCAAAGGAAGGGAAAGGAAAGGAACCAATAAAATGTTTTTAAAAAAAGAAGGGAGGGAAGAGGAAGAGCTGATTGTTTTGTTTTTGTTTTGTTTGTATTTTTTTTTCTATTAACAAAAGCCACATTCAATTATTGTTTTTTTTTAAGAACACACATTTTGGAGTCCATTCAAAGCCATGTGGCTGAAGAGAGATTCCTGGGTGTGAAGGAGGCCTCAAAAGCTCTTCCCAAATCTGTCCCCCAGCCCCACCACACTGCCCACCTTTCCTATCTCATTAAATATCACCAACATCAACCAAGTTACTGCAGCCAGAGATCTAAGGCCACCCTCGCTGGCTCTCGCTCGTCGACCGTGCCCTGTTCGATGGACTAATCTGGTTCCAGCTCCATCCTTGCCTCTCTCCTGCTGCTGCATCTCCCTAATTCAAGCACTAGAGTGGGGTTGCTTGGACGCCCAGCGTCCACACCGTAGCCGAGGTGATAGTTCTAAAATGTAAATCTGATCACATCACACACACACCAGCTTTTAATTGCCTTTAGTGGCTCCAAACCACTCTTTTTTTTTTTTTTTTTTTGAGACGGAGTCTCGCTCTGTCGCCCAGGCTGGATGGAGTGCAGTGGCGCCATCTCGGCTCACTGCAAGCTCCGCCTCCCGGGTTCACGCCATTCTCCTGCCTCAGCCTCCCGAGTAGCTGGGACTACAGGCGCCCACCACCACGCCCAGCTAATTTTTGTATTTTTAGTAGAGATGGGGTTTCACCGTGTTAGCCAGGATGGTCTCGATCTCCTGACCTTGTGATCCGCCCACCTCGGCCTCCCAAAGGGCTGGGATTACAGGCGTGAGCCACCGCACCCAGCCAGCTCCAAACCACTCTTTTTATTTATTTATTTATTTATTTATTTTTTTATTGATAATTCTTGGGTGTTTCCCGCAGAGGGGGATTTGGCAGGGTCATAGGACAACAGTGGAGGGAAGGTCAGCAGATAAACTAGTGAACAAAGGTCTCTGGTTTTCCTAGGCAGAGGACCCTGCGGCCTTCCGCAGTGTTTGTGTCCCTGGGTACTTGAGATTAGGGAGTGGTGATGACTCTTAATGAGCATGCTGCCTTCAAGCATCTGTTTAACAAAGCACATCTTGCACCGCCCTTAATCCATTTAACCCTGAGTGGACACAGCACATGTTTCAGAGAGCACAGGGTTGGGGGTAAGGTCACAGATCAACAGGATCCCAAGGCAGAAGAATTTTTCTTAGTACAGAACAAAATGAAAAGTTTCCCATGTCTACTTCTTTCTACACAGACACGGCAACCATCCGATTTCTCAATCTTTTCCCCACTTTCCCCCCTTTCTATTCCACAAAACCGCCATTGTCATCATGGCCCGTTCTCAATGAGCTGTTGGGTACACCTCCCAGACAGGGTGGCGGCCGGGCAGAGGGGCTCCTCACTTCCCAGTAGGGGCGGCCGGGCAGAGGCGCCCCTCACCTCCCGGAGGGGGTGGCTGGCCGGGTCGGGGGCTGACCCCCCCACCTCCCTCCCGGACGGGGCGGCTGGCCGGGCATGGGGCTGACCCCCCCACCTCCCTCCCCGACGGGGCGGCTGGCCTGGCAGGGGCTGACCCCCACCTCCCTCCCGGACGGGGTGGCTGCCGGGCGGAGACGCTCCTCACTTCCCAGACGGGGTGGCTGCCGGCGGAGGGGCTCCTCACTTCTCAGATGGGGCGGCCGGGCAGAGACGCTCCTCACCTCCCAGACAGGGTCGCGGCCGGGTAGAGGCGCTCCTCACATCCCAGACGGGGTGGCAGGGCAGAGGCGCTCCCCACATGTCAGACAATGGGCGGCCGGGCAGAGACGCTCCTCACTTCCTAGATGGGATGGCGGCCGGGAAGAGGCGCTCCTCACTTTCCAGACTGGGCAGCCAGGCAGAGGGGCTCCTCACGTCCCAGACGATGGGTGGCCAGGCAGAGACGCTCCTCACTTCCCAGACGGGGTGGCGGCCGGGCAGAGGCTGCCCTCTCGGCACTTTGGGAGGCCAAGGCAGGCGACTGGGAGGTGGAGGTTGTAGCAAGCCAAGATCATGCCACTGCACTCCAGCCTGGGCACCATTGAGCACTGAGTGAACCAGACTCCGTCTGCAATCCCGGCACCTCGGGAGGCCGAGGCTGGCGGATCACTCGCGGTTAGGAGCTGGAGACCAGCCCGGCCAACACAGCGAAACCCCGTCTCCACCAAAAAAATACGAAAACCAGTCAGGTGTGGCAGCGCGCGCCTGCAATCACAGGCACTCAATGCTGAGAATCTTTACATGTGATTTTCATTCAGTTTGCATGTCTTCTTTGGTGAAGTGTCTGCTCAGATATTTTGTCCACTTCTTTTATTTTGTTGTGTCTTCATCCTTTCAGGCTGCTATAACAGAATACCATAGCCTGGGCAGCTTCTAAATAGCGGCAGATTCAGTGTCTGCTGAGGGCTAATTTCTGGCTCATAGATGGCACCTTCTAGCTGTGTCCTCATATGGTGGAAGCTCCAAACCACTCTTAAGACAAAACTCAAATTCTGCCAGGCCCCAAGGGCCCAAGACACCCATGCTCTGACCTTTCTTTCTCCCCTACTTCTTCACCCACGTGGGGCCCTATGATTCTTAAATTTGGGGGAGAGGAGGTGGTTAAAGGTTGAGACCATCCTGAGGGCAGAAGTACAGGAAAGCATTTCAGGGGTTGCAGAGCGGGGAGAGGCCAGGCCGGGAGGAGGTGGCCCCCATCCCTAGTAAGAGCTGGACAGGAGGCTGCTTCCAGCCTTTCCCTCAGATGAGCTGGCTCAGAGCAGGGCAAACGCGGCAGGAGGTCTCCTTCCAGAACTCAAAGGCTCGGCCTGCACCGTCAGACTCCACGCTGACCCTCACTCAGCCTTGGGACGTGTGGATGCCTGGGTCAGTGGGCTCCGAGACCTGGAGCCCTCTGTGGCTTTCAGAAACTTCCCAGCCTCCACAGGCGGGGAGTCTCCCCACTGGGAAATGGAAGTAATAAAAACAGCAGCCACCCCGCAAACCCACACCGTTCTCTCCACCACAGCCGAGTGGTGTTTTCACCGTCCTCTCTAGTGGCTTTCTCATCTAACTTGAAACAAATGCTTTGGTGTGGGGAGCAACTGAAGCAGGGTATTTGGTTTGGTTTGTTTCCACTTTTTTTTTTTTTAGACGGAGTTTCGCTCTTGTCACCCAGGCTGAACTGCAATGGCACAATCTCGGCTCACCACAACCTCTGCCTCCCAGGTTCAAGCGATTCTCCTGCCTCAGCCTCCCAAGTATCTGGGATTACAGGCATGTGCCACCGCGCCTATCTAATTTTGTATTTTTAGTAGAGATGAGGTTTCACCATGTTGGCCAGGCTGGTTTCGAACTCCTGACCTCAGGTGATCCGCCCGCCTCAGCCTCCCAAAGTGCTGGGATTACAAGCGTGAGCCACCGCGCCTGGCCTGTTTCCCAGTTCTTAATATTGTCCCACCACTGGTAAAATCTCCACAATCATTCTATATGCTCTTCCATTTAAAACGAAGCCTGGAAGAGCCTTGCGGGGGGTTCCTAGCACCCCGGGGCTCCTGCTCTGCCTGCATGGCCTTCCTCTGTGCCTAGTCCTGTTTCACGCCTCATTTAGAGACAGCAAACAGTGCTGAAGTTAAAATTACCCGCTGGGAAACTTGAGCCTGTGCAATGACTTTCCTGGATGGTGTTGGAAAGTCACAGCCCAGGAACTGTTTCTGGAAATGCAGCACTTCTCAGCATGTGCAGCCCTGAGCCTCCAGCAGTCTGGACAACGGCTGTTCTTTGTTTCAAAGACCCCGGTGCCCTTCTCGTCCTGAACCCCAGGGCCACAGGCAGCCCCTCTCCCCTTGCCCTGTACCTTCCCCAGGAGTATTGCTACCTGAGTGAGCTCAGGTGCCAAGCTGTCAGACAAAGGTGCCTCTCCCTGCAAGTCCCAGCTTGGCAATCCACGTCTCTGGTTCCCTCAACATCTTTCTTCAATGGAGAGGTCCATTTTCTGCAATGCACATGCCCCTCAACACAGTGGTGGGGACTGCCATTATGTCATCATGTTTGCAACCAAACTTCTCTGCAAGGAGACTTGGGGGACTATGAGGCTGAGCCAAGCAGGGTTCCTTTCCTTCAACCACTTATGAGCTTGTGGGGAAGGCAGGCACAGCAACTATGACATGACGCAGAGTGAGCTGCTGATTCTAAGCTGGGCTTGGTGGGGAGCTGTTTGCAGACTCTGTAAAAATGATCCTGCTGGAAGTCACCCAGAACTTTCCACAGACCTAGAAATTATAATGGGAGGCAGGAGAAGAGTATTTTGTTTCACAATCTGAACTAACTCCTACTGTGTTTTGTTTGTTTGTTTTTTCTGCTTGACTCTTGGCTGTGAGCACAAATTCATGCCCATTGTGCTGATCCTAAAAGCTCTGAAGGGAGGGCTACTCTGAGCCTGAGATGTCAGATATATATGTAGATAGATAGATAGATATAGATATAGATATAGATATAGATATAGATATAGATATAGATATAGATATAAAGATGCTTTTTGAGACAGGGTCTTGCTCTGTTGCCCAGGCTGGAGTGCAGTGGTACGATTGTGGCTCACTGCAACCTCCACCTCCTGGGTTCAAGCAATCCTCCCACCTCAGCCTCCCAAGTAGCTGGGACTACAGGGTGCACCACTACGTTTGGCTAATATTTGTGTTTTTTGTAGAGACAGGTTTCATCATGTTGCCCAAGCTGGTCTCCACCTCCTGGGCTCAAGCAATCTGCCCACCTCGGCCTCTCAAAGTGCTGGGATTACAGGCGTGCGCCACCATGTCTGACCAAGACCTCATAATTTTTTTTTTCTTTGCGACAGAGTCTCACTCTGTCGCCCAGGCTGGAGTGCAGTGGCTCGACCTTGGCTCACTGAAACCACTGCTGCTCGGGTTCAAGCGATTCTCCTGCCTCAGCCTCCTGAGTAGCTGGATTACAGGCGCCTGCCACTGCACCTGGCTAATTTTTGTATTTTTAGTAGAGATGGGGTTTCACCATGTTGGCCAAGCTGGTCTTGAACTGCTGACCTTGTGATCCACCCACCTCGGCCTCCCAAATTGCTGGGATTACAGGCGTGAGCCACCCTACCTGGTCAAGATGTCATAATTTAACAAGCCTACTTAAATAAGGCAATGCTGCTCTTGGTTTTGTTCAAAATCAGGCTTCCTGTGTTGTGCTCTAGTTACCTACCTGCTAAAGGGCGGAGGCGTTCACTCCAGGGAAAAGGGAGAGTTGCCACGGCAGAAATCCACGTGTCCGAGGGCATCACTTGGGGGCCGCCGGTAACCATTGCGGGGATCATGTCCCGGCTGACTTGGGCCTTCATGGTTTCCTTCTCTGTTTCAAAATGACTTAACAACTCTTTTCAGGAAGGCGGCTGCTGTGGAATGAGGAACGAAGTCTGGCAGCCTGGGCCATTAGGAACCAAGGGCAGTCCCCTCCTTGGTCAGAAGTATGGCTGGTGCTAACCTCCCGATCCGAACCTGGACGCTTCATGGGGGGACGCAGGCATTTGTTTTCCCTCTGTCTCCTTGGGCGCCTTTTCACCGTGGCCTTCCCGTGCTGAGCATCTTCCATTTGCTCCCCAGTTCATTCGTTTCCCTGCCCCCTGCTTTCTCATTGGGTTTGGTCAATGGGAGCCGCAGCCAGATGAGAGGAAAGTTTTTTGGCGGGGGAGGGGATCTACTGCCCTGCCCCCATCCTGTAAGGTCTCCATGGTCAGCTCCACGGGAGGCCACAGCGCCTGCTGGGCAGCCCCCTCTGGGTTCCAGCACCTGCTTCTTGCCTGTGATCTTCCCAGGGTGGTAACTACTATGAGTTCGGGGGGCTGTACTGCCTCTTGTTGATATCCCTATGCCCTGTCCCTACATGTTCTCCCCAAGTTCCCCCGTTTAATGAGGCATCTGCCTCCTGCCGGGACTCTGGATCGTGCACATGAAAAACGCACATGACACCTTGTTCACGTTTTGCCTTTTACAGTTGCTGAAAAGACATCACCTTTAGCAACGTGCTGGGGGATGTGAGCGAGGGCAGCTCCCCTGCTTGCCACTGTTTCTCTGCATCCCCAGTCCCAGACCCATGGAAGGCCCTCCCTAACCATCCCTCCTCCTGGCTCCAACTCTTGTCTGTCATCCTGACCCAACGTGGCAAATCCATGGAACCACTAAATGCTGCTCCAATTGCCAGGCCCTGCTGCACAGTCTGGGGATGGCACAGCCGTGAGCAGACCTGTCCTGCCTGTGGGCGCACAGCTGGGTGGATATGGACCTGGCCTGCTGTGGGTGGGAACACCCAGGCCTGTCCCAGCAGGACCCCCCTACTCCTGCTGGCCTGTGGATGTCAATACACTGTCCACCTGCAAGCCCCTCCTGGCTTTGACTGGGTGGGGATTGTTAGGTCACACCCAGGCACGGTTGCCCTTCGAACGGACTCCTCCGCCCACCGGCCACTCTGCCCTGTCCCCTCGGCCATCGTACCCTGATGCAGGACCTTTCTGGGCCCAGGTTCAGAATGCAACACCATGTGTGGGCTGCTCCTCTCTGCACTGCACACACTGAGGCCAGACCATGCTCCTCACCACCCACCCGTCTAGGCCACGCTCCCCACCCCTCCCCTGTCTGGGCCGGCTCTGTAGCTTCTATGATCCCCTTCTTGGGCTCTGACTCTTTCTCTTCCTGTTCTAGAATGTGCTTTGAACGTAAGTTCTCTGTTTTCCTTGTCAAAGCTTAGGGCCAAGAGCAAAGCCTTATGAAGACACCTTCCTGGACATTTTCTCCGGGGACACCTGCCTTTGCCTGATTGGTGCCCTGCCTTTGCCGTCTCCTGTCTGCACTGCCTGCAGGCACAGGGTGCTTCCTGCGGGCCCACTGCACACAGCAGGTTTTCCCTCAGGTGGGGTCTGTCCCTGTGGATCTGCTTCCTGTAGACCTGCTGTGTTCTTCCTGGGTGCTTTCCCCTTGGAGGGGGAGAGGTGGAGGAAGGCTCCCTCCTCAGCACACTTGTCAGCGGCCATTATCAGCTTGCCACCTGTCTGCCATCCATGAGGCTTGGCTTCTACCCTGCATTCTCTCCCTTCCTGGGAACCCAGGCAGCCGGCAGCCTTGGTTTGCCAGACCCTGGCTCCCTGGCCTCTGGGAGCGGGCCAGGCACACGCGGTGGCCTCACCGGGTCCACAGGGACTCCTTTAAATTGCTCTGTTCCTAGTACACAGCATATGTCATCAAGTCTAAGATGTTTACCTTTCAGATTTCACATCTCTGGAGTCACATAAGTCTATAATCAATGTGTAACATAGTCTGTGGTTCAGCTTCTTAGCGGTGCATAAAATAACGTGTCTTACTTGGTTTTAGCATTGGTGCGTCTTAAATTCCCAAATCTCACATGCTCACTCAAACACGCGTTCTTCAGATACCCTCCAGCCGAGAATCCTTTTCTGGATTCACACATGAGGCGTTCAACTTCAGCTTTCTTTGGTATTTTCATATTCCTTTTCCACGCTCTTAATGGCTTGTCATCTATTAGCTGTACATTTTTTGACAGTCTGACACTTTTCACGACTGCTTTAACTGAATTGAGTTCATAGATCTTGTATCATGTCAAATTATTTTTGTTATTCTGCTCACTTTGGTTTTTGAACCTACTCATGTTACTTTTTAGAGGCCTGGCTGCTGCTGCTCAGAGAGTTCTGGTTCAACAATGTTTGAAAGAGATTGCTTAACACGGGGCTTTGTGAAAACAAGTGAATTTATTGAAAAGAATTTAGAACACCCTTTTGCTAAACTCTCTATAAATTTACTAACTTAAGACACACACACACACACATACCCCCAGGCATAGACTTACATATGTGTGCAATGCACACAAAAAACACACTTGGAAAGAGAAAGACAGAGACAGAGCCAGAGCCCAGATGGACAGCCCTGAATCACAGGTCACTGACAGAGGCATATGTGTCCTCACTAGGACTTGGAGTTAGCCACCCAGGCACAAGGGCTCGGGAACAGGTCTGAGTCCTAACCCTGCTCCCTGATGTCTGAATCTGTCCCAGTCTGGGTCATCCTGCCTCATCTCTCCTGATTCCACTTACCTGTAATCCCGAAGACCTTCAGGCACCCTCCCACCTGCCCACATCAATCCCAATCCCAGTAGATATCTGACTTGGAGGCGGAAAGGCCAACGCTTGGCCCAGCCACGCTCAGGCCAGATGCCACCCACTCACCAACCAGGGTGGGCTTTTCAACCTCCATTCTACTTGCCTGTGGGTCTCGTTTCCTACAGGCGATGGGTCCCATTCCCTCCAGAAAGAAGGTAGCTGGCAGCCCCCAGAGGAGCAGTGAGATCCTTGACTTCTAACTCCAAGGACGGCGCCTTCTCAACTAATTTTAAAATGACCTGAAAGTTGCTGGGTGTGGTGGCTTACACCTGTAATCCCAGCAGTTTGGGAGGCTGAGGTGGGTGGATCACCTGAGGTCAGGATTTCGAGACCAGCTTGGCCAACATGGTGAAACCCCGTCTCTACTAAAATTACAAAAATTAGCTGGGTGTGGTGGCGGGCACCTGTAATCCCAGCTACTTGGGAGGCTGAGGCCAGAAAATCGCTTGAACCCAGGAGGTGGAGGCTGCAGTGAGCCGAGACTGTGCCACTGCACTCCAGCCTGGGCAACAGAGTGAGACTCCATCTCAAATAAAATAAAATAAATAATCTGAAAGTCACTGACATGGTGGCTGTTATGAGGACAGGGTGAATCACAGGCACTTAGCAGTTGCCAGGGGCGCTATGCTCCTCCAGGCCAGGGAGGCCCCACCCAGAAGGGGTGCCTCTTTGGGGCTCATTCCTGTACCTACCAACAGCCTGATCCCTTGCTCCTGTTCAGCTGCCCCTGAGGGCAGGGCCTGGCAAGAAGGTAAAGGTGAGGTAGGGATGGGGCTGGCTGCTCAGGGACCACCTGGAACTACTGGCTAGAGCCACAGGGCTTACAGGAAGGGGATCTGCCCCAGGGCATTTGAATAGCCAGCGCAATTACCCCCAAGGTCCTCTGCTATCAGCAACAGATACAAACCAGATAGATAATTTACTGAGTTTTGACAAAAACAACTATAACAAATGAAAAAATAAAATAAAAATAAAAGCAAAACAATTGCTGGAATTGATTTTTTCCTGTGTTTTTTTAAAAAAAGTTCTTCGTGCAGGAAAAAATAAAAGTAACTTCCCCACCAAACACACTCACAAATTCTAGAAAAACACATTCTAAACTGTTGAAAATAGGTATCTTGGGGTTGTGGGATTACAGGTGATTTCTTTCTTTCTTTCTTTCTTTTTTTTTTTTTCTTTTTTTTTTTTTGAGACAGGGTCTCACTCTGTCGCCCAGGCTGGAGTGCAGTGGTGTGATCTTGGCTCACTGCAACCTCCGCCTCCCAGGTTCAAGCAATTCTCTTGCCTCGCCCTCCCAAGTAGCTGAAATTACAGGTGCGCACCACCACGCTTGGCTAATTTTTGTGTTTTTAGTAGAGACTGGGTTTGAGTTTCACCATGTTGGCCAGACTGGTCTCGAACTCCTGACTTCAAGTGATGTGCCCACCTCAGCCTCCCAAAGTGCTGGGATTACTGGCACAAGCCACCGCACCCAGACAAATTTCTTATTTAAAAAAATCCATATTTCTAATTTTGCCATAATATAAATGTACTATTGGTATAAAAATACTTTTATTTTATTTTATTTTATTTCGAGACTGAGTTGCCCAGGCTGGAGTGCAGTGGCGCAATCTCGGCTCACTGCAACCTCTGCCTCCCAGGTTCAAGTGATTCTCCTGTCTCAGCCTCCTGAGTAGCTGGGATTACAGGCACCTGCCACCACGCCCGGCTAATTTTTGTATTCTTTTTTTTGTTAGCAGAGATGGGGTTTCATCGTGTTGGCCAGGCTGGTCTCAAACTCCTGACCTCAGGTGATCCACCTGCCTCAGCCTCCCAAAGTGCTGGGATTACAGGTGTGAGCCACCGTGCCTGGCCCAAAAACACTTTTAAAAATAAAAGTTTTTTAAAAACGGAAAGAAAAACAGATCTTAGGAACGATCCTCTGTGTGCCTTTTGCAGAAGGGCCCTTGGCAGCTGCTGGTTGCAGGATGTGAGGTGTGGGCGTGAGGGTCACACACCCTGCGTAGGAGCCCAAGGCTTTTCCTGGATCGCAGTCACTCCCTCCGCCTCGCTGGTCTCCGCTGCAGTTGGCCTTTGTGGTTGGCTGACATTCTAGTTGGTTAACATGTGCGTTTGTTTGGATGTTCTGTCCTCAGGCATCCGAAGGCGTCTCCATGAGGTTCTTCACCAAGCTGGACCAGCTCATCGAGTTTTACAAGAAGGAAAACATGGGGCTGGTGACCCATCTGCAATACCCTGTGCTGCTGGAGGAAGAGGACACAGGCGACGACCCTGAGGAGGACACAGGTAGGGAGGGAGGGACAGGACGGCAGGAGGTACTTTTGGGAACTTGCCCTGCACCCACCTTGAGTGCTTGTAGATTAGGTGAGTCCTATTATCAGAGGGAGATTGTTGGCGTGGGGGTTAAGGACAAGTTAGGAACACAGGCTCTCCGGTCAGGCAGACATGGGTTAAAATTCCTCCTCCCCAGCTTATTAGCCAGGTGACCTTGGGGAAATTACCTGACCTCTCTGAATCACAGACTTCTCTTTAAAGAGACAGTAAAATAAGGCTGGGCTTGCTGGCTCATGCCTGTAACCCCAGAACTTTGGGAGGCCGAGGTGGGAGGATCGCTTGAGGCCAGGAGTTTGAGACCCTTCTCGGCAACATAGGCAATCCTGTGTCTACAAAAAGCTTTTTAAAAAATGTATTCAGGCATGGTGGCTCAGGCCTGTAGTCCTAGCTACTCGGGAGGCCGAGGCAGGAGGATCCCTTGAGTCCAGGAGTTCAAGGTTGCAGTGAGCCATGATTGCACCACTGCACTCTAGCCTGGGTGACAGAAAGAGACCTTGTCTAAGAAAAAAAAAAGAGAGAGAAAGAGACAGTAAAGACTGCACTTCCTCTGCTTCACTTGACTAGCCTTTAAAAAGACAGAGAGAGAGAATAACGATAGTACCTGCCTCTCATGGTATCTCAAGGATCAAATGAGTTGAGAAATGTAGCACCCAGAGCCTGGTACATATTCATAGTAAGCACTCCATAAATGCAGCTACGGTCATTAGCATGATTACAATCTGCTGAATTTCACTGAGAGGAGAGTGAAGGAGGAGACCCTTGCACCTAACTGGAAGGATGAGGAAGGTGTTTCTTTATGTCATCATTAAAAGGGGGAGGGGGAAATACAACCCCTAAAAATATGTTGAAAAAAATGTACAGTCCCAGCCAGGTGCGGTGGCTTACGCCTGTAATCCCAACACTTTGGGAAACAGAGGCGGGCAGATCACGAGGTCAGGAGTTCGAGACCATCCTGGCCAACATGTCGAAACCTTGTCTCTACTAAAAATACAAAAATTAGCCAGGTGTGGTGGTACGCGCCTGTAGTTCCAGCTACTTGGGAGGCTGAGGCAGAAGAATCGCTTGAACCCAGGAGGTGGAGGTTGCAGTGAGCCAAGATCGCACCACTGAACTCCAGCCTGGCAACAGAGGGAGACTCCGTCTCAAAAAAAAAAAAAAAAATTATACAGTCCCTAAAAAGTGTGTGAGACTAAGGGTGCCCTTTACAGCATAGGGACAAAGACCAATAGAGCAAGAGTCAGATGGAGAAAGTCTTGCAGAGAAGGAGCTTACCTGGGGATGCCCCACTTTTCCCCTCAAGGATTTACTGAGAATATACCTAAGGGAATAGAAATCATTTTGTTACAAAGACACATATGTGTATGTTCATTGCAGCACTATTTGCAATAGCAAAGACATGGAATCAGCCTAAATGCCCATCAGTGATGACTGGATAAAGAAAATGTTGTATATATACACCATGGAATACTATGCAGCCAGTAAAAAGAACAAGATCATGTCCTTTGCAGGAACATGGATGGAGCTGGAGGTCATTATCCTTAGCAAACTAACACAAGAACAGAAAACCAAATACCACGTGTTCTCACTTAAGTGGGAGACAAATGATGAAAACACATGGACACAAAGAGGGGAACAGCACACACTGGAGCTTACCTGAGGGGGTGGGAGGAGGGACAGGATCAGAAATAACTATTGGGTACTAGGCTTAATACCAGGATGATGAAATAATCTGTACAACAAACCCCATGACATAAGTTTACTTATGTAACAAACCTGCACAGGTACCCCTGAACTTAAAATACAAGTTTTTTTTTTTTTTAAAGGCTTATTTCCTAAAAGAAAACCATGAGATACCTAACCGGGCCCCTCAGTTGGCCAGGGCTCTTCCTGAATTCCAGCAGGTGGAGACTACCAGGTCCCCCAGGCTCTCCCCGAAGAGAGGAGAGATTTGTCCACAGACGCTGAGACCCTTGCCTGGCTCCTGCCTGTTCTGGGGGCTTGCTGCAGGCATCCTTTTTCTCCCTCACCTGTGGGCTGGCTTGTGGGCCACCAGGGCCCCCTGCTCCCTCCCACCCTCATGGAAACACACTTTTCACGGTTGTGCAGCTGTTCGTTTCCAAAAGGACCGCAGCTCCATGGAGGCTGAAAGGGTCCCAGGCAGGCCCTGTCCCTTCTGGCCTCCCTGGTCTGAGTGAGCACTGCCCTCTGGAATCAGGAAGGTCAGGCTGTGGAAGAACTAGGGCTGACCTGTCCCATTGTGAGACCAAGGTCACTCACCAGCACCGCGCCCTGGCTGCACCTGAACAGCTGCCCCCAGGCGCCCAGGGCCATGCTGAGAAGCTGTTCTGCAGAAACGCCCTCCACACTAAACACCCTTACTCCCCTCAGGTGCCCACCCCAGCTAGTTGGGCCCCTCTGGGCATGGCTGTCTGGAGGAAGATCCCGACAAGTTTCTGTGAGGGCTGAAAAAAGAACCTCAGTCTCATGACTGCTGGCTTCACTTCCCCAAACGAGGTCGCCCAGTTGTCGGCTTGAACCAGAGCAATGCGACATGAGGCCTCCGCAGTCCAAGAGGTCTGTTTGGGCCCAGGGCCTCTTGAGGCACCGCCAGACCGTGGAGCTCAAAGCAGACTCCTAGTTGTCTTCAGAACCCCAGACAGAGGAAGTGAAGGGCCTGTTCTCTAAAGAGGAGGTCCCCCGGGGCCCACTGTGGTTGGGCCAGGGGCAGCCGCTCTGTGTGGGAAGAGGCTCAGACAGAGCTCTGGACCCTCCATTCGTGTACGTACAGAATGAACCTTCTCCTAAAGGCGATGGGTGGGCTCCCACCTCCCAGGCCAAGTTCAAGTCATTTGTTGAATGTCTCTGAGTGAAGGGAACCCCCTCGCTTTCTTTTATGTGTTTCTGAGAGTCTGGGGGAGGAGAGAAGGAAGGACAGAGGCTGGAGAGAGGGGACCAGGGAGAGAGAGGGGCAGTGTGGCTAGGCCTGCCTGTCTCCTTACCCCTGGTCCCCTTCCATGGTTTTGGCCTATTCTGGGAACTGGGCCTCTGCCTAGCCCAGGGCTCAGCCATCATGAGACACGTGTCTCAGCCCCTGAAAGTCTGAGAGCCAGACTCATCCTGCTCACCTGCCTGCTGCTGCAGGCTTAGTCCATCCAAGGTCAGCAGCCCTGCAGGCCTTCCAGACCCTCCATGAAGCAAGGCCTTCTGGCCCTGGCAGGTGTTTGCTGATGGCCACAGTGGGGCAGACACTGCACTAGCCAGGGCCCTGTGGCAGGAGGCTCTCCCTCCAGGAGGGAGTCAACGAGGGATACGGGGACGCAGATGGAGATCAATAACGTGGGTGTCGTGGCCTGGACCCCATGGGGCTGCGGTGAAGGCCGGGTTGTGCGCACAGTGTCCTCACCAATGGCCTTCCTGCTGTTCTCTCCAGTAGAAAGTGTCGTGTCTCCACCCGAGCTGCCCCCAAGAAACATCCCGCTGACTGCCAGCTCCTGTGAGGCCAAGGAGGTTCCTTTTTCAAACGAGAATCCCCGAGCGACTGAGACCAGCCGGCCGAGCCTCTCCGAGACATTGTTCCAGCGACTGCAAAGCATGGACACCAGTGGGTGAGTCCCCACTCAAGTCCAGCCGGACCTTCATCTGCAGTGAGCCCAGCCAGGACAGGGCTGGATGGCTTGGGTTTCGATCCTAGTTATGGGCCTGGTGACCAGAGGGAGATGGGGAGGTCTCCGGACAAGAGTGCTTGTCATCTTGCACCTCAGAGGCCTTTGCACCATTGGCTTCAAGAAGGCCAGGGGCATGGGCCTTAACAGGAAAAGTGCTCCACGGGGGTGGGGGAGCACTCCGTCTCCAGGCACGGCCCGGCATAGTGTAGGCACTCACTGGATATGTGCTACATTAATTAATAAGTTAGTACCTGGTAATCTCCGTGCCTTAGTAAATATAACTTTTTTTTTGTTTCTTTGTGAGAAACGCTTCCCTGCCCCCCAAAGAAATCCTAATGACAGGGCTGAAGCCGCATTTCCAACTTGAAGGATCCATCTGAGGCTGCCAGGGCTGCCCTCCTCCTGCTCTCTCACTTGGCAAAATATGAAGTAGATGCTGATGGGACACATACGCCACCGGGTTGCTATGATACTTGGCGTGTTCCTATTTCCACCTGGACATACCCATTGGTTCTTCCCTGGGCTCTCCAGCCTGAGTTCTGTGCACGCTCCTTGAATTATTTGTGCTATTTATCAAATAGCCGAATATCCAGTGTTGCTACTATGTTGATTGTCTCTATATATGTGTCTAAATAACAGATGCTTTGAAAGTATTCCACATAGGCCAGACGCGGTGGCTCATTCCTGTAATCCCAGCACTTTGGGAGGCCGAGGCGGGCAGATCATCTGAATCCAGGAGCTCAAGACCAGACTAACCAACGTGGCAAAACCCCTTCTCCACTAAAAATACAAAAATTAGCTGGGCATGGTGGCGGGCGCCTATAATGCCAGCTATTCGGGAGGCTGAGGGAGGAGAATAGCTTGAACCTGGGAAGCAGAGGTTGCAGTGAACCAAAATTGCGCCACTGCACTCCAGCCTGGGCAACAAGAGAAAAACTGCGTCTAAAAAAAAAAAAAATTCCACATCGAGCCCATCGTTTGGTTCCCCAGGATTTCCATTTCTTCCCAGGTTTGGATGCTGAGTGCAGTAAACTGGATGGGGAAGAGTCGGGGACGCCCCATGGTTCCACCTGCTGACCTCTCCTGCTAAGGCTCCTACACCTCCTGCCAACTCCATCTCCTCCACATCAGCCCCTCCATCCTGGTTATGGGGTTCTGCCTCAGTGGGACCAGCAGAGGCGTGAAGCCGAGCTTCCAGGCAGCTTTTCAGGAGGGGTTAGGGTCGGGGCATGGGCTGAGGGCTCATGGGCAGAGAGGCCTGCTTTTTCTATCTTTGCTTCTCATGTCAGTGGAAACTTCCTAAAACTTCTGTTCGGAGATGGGAATGAGTGAAGGGGGCATGTGCAGAGACCAAGGAAAGCAGCAACACAGAGCCGCCCTCCATTCTCAGGGTCAAGGAAAACTGGGAATCCACATTGTGTTTTAAAATCAGTCTATTTCGCTTGTCAAGTTGCTTTGCACATAGAGGACTGCCTTTTGATTATTTTTCTTTAAATGACAACTTGCACAGTCTTTCCTGCAAGTTAATTAGATCTCATCAGTTAGGTCTTAGTTAATAGGTTAATGATCACATTTCTAAGTAAAATTAGCCTTCTCAAATAAGCATAGTTTACATCTTTATGTCAACACTTTTCTACAACAAACTTTTATTTTTGAGATGGAGTTTCACTCTTGTTACCCAGGCTGGAGTGCAATGGCACGATCTCAACTCACTGCAACCTCCCCCTCCCGGGTTCAAGTGATTCTCCTGCTTCAGCCTCCCGAGTAGCTGGGATTACAGCCATGCGCCACCACAACCGGCTAATTTTGTATTTTTAGTAGAGACGGGGTTTCTCCATGTTGGTCAGGCTAGTCTCGAACTCCCAACCTGAGGTGATCTGCCCGCCTCGACCTCCCAAAGTGCTGGGATTATAGGCATGAGCCACTGTGCCCAGCCTACCACAAACATTTTAACAAATAGAACTGCCTGTAATACAGACTCACGGTATCAAAGTCACAAGGCAATAGTAATTAGACCTGTTAAGATACATATTTTAATACAGGGGTCCCCAACCTGTGGACTATTAGGAACTGGGTGGCAGCAGGAGGTGAGCAGAGGGCAAGCGAGCATTACCACCTGAGCTCCGCCTCCTGTCAGATCAGCGGTGGCATTACATTCTCATAGGAGCGTGAACCCGGTTGTGAACTGCGCATGTGAGGATCTAGGCTGCACGCCCTTTAGGAGAATCTAACTAACGCCTGATGATCTGAGATGGAGCAGTTTCCTCCCAAAACCATCCCCCCACCATCCATCCGTGGGATAATTGTCTTCCACAAAACCGGTCCGTTGTGCCAAAAAGGTTGGGGACCACTGTTTTTAATACTATAGAAGAGATGTTTGTCCCTTTTAGTAAACAGACTCAGGCAGAAACTGGATTTTTATGATGTCAAGACCCAGAATAAATATAGAAGAACTTAAATGTAAATGTTCTCTTCTCAATCTAACAAGTCAAACGGGTAAGCCAGTCCTGTTCAGTATTTTTTTTGAGACGGAGTCTCGCTCTGTCACCCAAGCTGGAACACAGTGGAGTGATCTCGGCTCACCGCAACCTCTACCTCCTGGGTTCAAGCAATCCTCCCGCCTTAGCCTTCTGAGTAGCTGGGACTACAAACGCACGCCACCACGCCCAGCTAATTTTTGTATTTTTAGTAGAGACAAGGTTTCACCATGTTGGCCAGGCTAGCCTTGAACTCCTGACCTCAGGTGATCTGCCCACCTCTGCCTCCCAAAGTGCTGGGATTATAGGTGTGACCCACCATGCCTGGCAATTCCTGTCCAATCTTAAGAGCTACGGCTTTTCATTCTTTCATAGATTCCACAGGAAAAGCCTTGTGGCCTTTAGTTTCAATTCGATTACATATCAAGCCTGGAACAAAAATCTTTAAGGCGGCTGGGCAGGGTGGCTCACACCTGTAATCCCAGCACTTTGGGAGGCTGAGGCGGTGGATCACCTGAGGTCAGCCTGGCCAACATGGTAAAACTCCACCTCTACTAAAAATACAAACATTAGCTAGGTCTGGTGGCATGTGCCTGTGGTGTCAGCTACCCAGGAGGCTGAGGCAGGAGAATCACTTGAACTCGGGAGTTGGAGGTTGCAGTGAGCCGAGATCTTGCCATTGCACTCCAGCCCAGGTGACAGGGTGAGACCCTGTCTCAAAAAAATAAATAAATAAATTAAGGCTTGTAATAATTTTTTCCACACAGCTAATTAACATGGTTAAGCCTCAGTTCTCTGATTTGTAAAACAGGAATAATTAGTAATAATATCTGAGTCATAAAATTGATTTGTGGGTTAATGGAGAAAAAGAGCATGGAGTGCTTAGCGTAGTGTCTGGTATGCTGTGCTCAGGAAATACTTGCTATAATTACAACTTCCATCATTATGGGAACAAACACTCAAGCCTTACCCAGAACAAAAGGTGCTGGAAGATAGAATGCAGACAGCTGATCCGACTTTAGGGGGCGCCCCTCGTGGGACTGGCCTGGGCTCTCTGCCTGTGCCTCTGCCACCAGGGTTGATTTGCACAGTGAACAAATCCTGCCTTCAGCCCCATTCACTCTGTACACTGAAGGGGTTGGAGCAGATTCCACACGGCAAAGTCGGCCACTTGCACTACCTCATTCCATATCCCCAGCCCCATCGCTAATCACTCAGACTCCCCCACAGAGCCTGAGATGAATCCAGACTCTCTGAACACAGTGCCCTGGGTAGCCTTTGGCTGTGAAATTGCAAAGTGCATGGGAGCTAAAGCCATTTGTTATCTCTAGATCCCATCATCCTTCCAGCCCTCAGATCCTATCTTTATAAGTAGATAAGGTAGGAAAACAATTCCACTTACACTTTCCAAAGCTTTTGGCCTCCTTTTGTGTGTGTGTGTGTGTGTGTGTGTGTGAGAGAGAGAGAGACAGTGTCTCACTCTGTCACTCAGGCTGGAGTGCAATGGCACGATCTTTTTTCACTGCAACCTCTGCCTTCCGGGTTCAAATGATTCTCCTGTCTCAGCCTCCCAAGTAGCTGAGATTACAGGCACCCACCACCACACCCGGCTAATTTTTGTATTTTTAGTAGAGGCGGGGTTTCCCCCTAGGCTGTTCTTGAACTCCTAACCTCAGATGATCCGCCCACCTTGGCCTCCCAAAGTGTTGGATTACAGTTGTGAGCCACCATGCCCAGCCTTGGTCTCCTTTTTAAAGTATAACCATTTCCCAGACCCCCAGCCAGAACCACTTCCTCCCAGCAGCACCCAAAGGAGCTCATTGAGAGGCACCTTTTCCTGCTGGGCCACTTCTTCTTGCTCTGACCTGCTAATCTACCCCATCAGAGAGACCACGGGAACCTTCGTCCAGGTTTGCAAACATTCTCCTGAAGGACCGTGTCCCCTTGGAGGCTCTGAGGATGAGGATTTGTTATTGTGGTTGCTGTTCCGATTGGTGATGGTGGCTAAAAGAAACAGGCAAGCATAGTTTGTTCTTTTTTCTTTTCTTTAGGCTTCCAGAAGAGCATCTTAAGGCCATCCAAGATTATTTAAGCACTCAGCTCGCCCAGGACTCTGAATTTGTGAAGACAGGGTCCAGCAGTCTTCCTCACCTGAAGAAACTGACCACACTGCTCTGCAAGGAGCTCTATGGGTAATGGCTGGCCCACGGGGGCGGGCAGGTGGGGGCGGCCACCAGGTGAGAGAAACAGCTCATGAGAGCGACCTCTGCCTCTGCCTGGCTGAACAAATGCCTCTGCCGCACTCACAATAATTGAGTGGTGAGCACAGCTTGGAAATCTCTGTGGTTGTTTGGAGGTCTTGTTATCTTGGAATTTGAACAGTAGCTTGTGTGTGCTGCAGCTTTTTACAACTAAAGTTAATTGGAGGCCAGTTGCTCTGGGAAGCGGATGGGGTGGGAGGACATGGCCAGCCCTTTCTCACTTGCACAGGATCCAGCTCTTAAGATTTTTGCTGCTGCTCTTGCTGTTTGCTGCAGCCATTACACCTGACAAGCACAGAAAGGCATCTAAAGGAAATAAATTAAAGTTAGTCTATTTTCTGCGTAGGTGGTTATGGCCCAAGATTTCCAGTGATGTCAATTTTTCAAAGGGAGATGATTCACCAAAACTTTAATTTTCTGATATCCAATCCATTGAATGACCAACTGGTAAAGGTTCTGATTTCTTTTAGATTCTTTTGGTTTTACATTTTAAAATTTAATTGATGAAAGTTAATTTCAAGTTAACTACATTTTAATTGTTAAAAGTGCAAAAGTAAGGCTAATATGCCATCCAAAGAATTGGCAAAGAATATTTTAAATGCCAAAAGCTTGGAAGAGAAAAAAAACAAACAAACATTCCAGAGCATCTGAACAAAGCCACAGGGAGCCAAAACAATCCCATCACAAATGAAAGGTCAGGCCGGGTGTGGTGGCTCACGCCTGTAATACCAACACTTTGGGAGGCCAAGGCAGGTGGATCACCTGAGGTCAGCAGTTTGAGACCAGCCTGGCCAACATGGTGAAATCCTGTCTCTACTAAAAAAAAAAAAAAAAAAAAAAATTAGCTGGATGTGGTGGCACACACCTGTGATCCCAGCTACTCTGGAGGCTGAGGCAGGAGAATCACTTGAACCTGGGAGGCTGAGGTTGTGGTGAGCCGAGATCTCGCCACTGCACTCCAGCCTGGATAACAGAGCAAGAGTCCGTCTCAAACAAACAAACAAACAAACAAAAGAAAGGTCAACATTTTGATTGGAAAAATGGGATTTCATACTGGCAACGGTTTTGTAGTCTATGCTGTTTTGTGTTTTATTACACATACAGCCGTTTCAAGATTCCTTTGTTGATTTTTCTGGGGCTGTTTCAATCTTAGCTTAGTTAATATGCAGAAAACACTCTTTTATCATCAGTAATCAAATTCGACTTTCCTTTTAAAGGCTTTTAAAAGCACGATCAGTACATTTGGTAAATTTAACAAATAATTTCTTTGACAAATCAAGCACTCACCAAATTGGCCAGTTGGGCTTAATTTCAATGAATTGGCTTTCAACTAATGCAGCTGTAGCTAATTGGACCTGGAGCTATCATTTTTATAGATTCCCATGGAGGGATTTTGTTCCATTTGATGCTGTTGTTATGAATCACTTTATCACTAGGGGAAAACACATACAGCACTTTCTTTTTGTAAAGCACCATTTCACAATGGCTGATAACAAGCTCTTAGTTCTGCTTCAATGGAGATTCTGTTCTTCCCTGCTTCCTTGTGGAGAAAGAAATATATTTTAAGTTTCTCCACGAGGCTTCCCTCAGTCTTCCCCAGACACTTCTGCACATTGTTAGATTTCCCTAACACCTCACCACTACCTGGACTTCCCAGGAGCCAAGTCACCTCATCACTATGGCGGTGCCAGCTTCCCTAACTTGTCTTCTTCTCGGGTACGTAGTGCCGATGGAGAGAGCTTCCTTCAGCTTTTAGCTGCTCCCTGACTCTATTTAGAATTAAAGACACCGTCATGCTCTAAATTTCCCTTGCACACTCGTCTTTGCTATCATCAGTAAGGTGACAGCCAGGCTTGGAGACTTGATCAGCCTTGGCATTGTAGGAAATTGCAGAAAGGAACAAAATATTGCTTCCCATTTCTCCTGCCAGAATCCCTGCAGATTCTCATCCCTGAAATTGTAAACCCGTAATTTTCAAACTGCTTTGATTGGAATAGGTCTTCATTCATTCGTTCATCGAACAAACATGTATTGGAGGCCTCCTCTGAGCCCTGTTCTGGGTGCTGGGATGTAGCAACAGACACAATGCACAAGCCTCTTGCTCTTTTAGGCCTTTTTGGATCTAACATCTCAGTGAGGCACACAACAGTAGACTAAGGATCCAGATGAACAAGAATTTTTTTTTTTTTTTTTTGAGACAGGATCTCGCTCTGTCACCCAGGCTGGAGTGCCGTGGTGAGATCTCAGCTCACTGCAGCCTCAACCTCCTGGGCTCAAGTGAGCCTCCCACCTCTCAGCCTCTATCCTTGAGTCCTCCCGCTCACTTGCTTCCCCCGAGTCCAATGGAGAAGCTGGGACTACAGGTATGTGCCACCATACCCAGCTAATTGTTATATTTTTTGTAGAGATGGGGTTTTGCCTTGTTGCCCAGGCTGGTCTCCAATTCCTAGGCTCAAGCAATCTGCCTTCCTCGGCCTCCCAAAGTACTGCAATTACAGCATGAGCCACCATGCCCAGTTCAAACAGTAATTTTAGTAAATGTCATGGTAAGATAAAACAGGATGATGTGAAGAAGAGACATTGGGTGGGAGAGTGCCAGCTTCCTTTGGAGGTGAAGGAGGTGACAGAACTGGGGTCTTGCCACGCAGTGATTTGGCAGAGGGACATTAAGTACAAAGTACAAAGGTCCTGAGGCAGGAATGAAGACAGCCTGCTCAAGGAACAGGAAGTCTGTGTGGCAAGTGAGTGTTAGGAACAGAGGTTGGGGAGAGGCTGGTGTAACATATAAAAGCTGGTCAACAAGTAAAAGCACAGGCTGCCCAGAGAGGTGGAATTTTAGGTGAACAGCAACTTCTTTAGTATAAGTATATACCATGTAATATTGGGATATACTCATGCTAATAGATTATTCATTGTTTACCTGAAATTCACATTTCACTGGGTGTCCTGTGTTTTACCTGGTCACTGTAGGCAGGAGCCACATCACACAAGGCTTAAGAGGCCCTATAGAGTTTGTGCAGGTCTGGGCCATGATCTGATTTTCAAGTGGTGGAGGATGAATCCTAGGAGGCACTACCCAAAGCAGGAGACCAGCTGGGAGTGGCTGTGGTTGTCCAAGTGAGACAGGATGGCAGTCCATGAGGAAGGTGGCTAGCAGGGGCAGGGGTCTGTGTCTGTTTTGCTTCCTGCTGAGTCCCAGGTTATACACAGGCTCTGGCACATGTGGCTCAACAGATATTAGGTAAATGACCCAATGGCTGGGGGCGTGCACATGCTGAGAACTGGTGTGACCTGGGACACGTGTGCATGGCAAAGGTGTCAGATTTGCCGCTTGATTGGATGTGGGGTGAAGGGAAGATGAATCTAGGGTGACCCCTGGGTTCCCAGTGTGAGGGGCTGAGTGGATGCTGATGCCAGTTCCTGGGATAGGGAAACTCAAGGAGGAGGAGGAAGGAGAGTGTGGTGGGAGGAGAGTTCTGGGCTACATTTGGCTTGAGGGGCCATGAGGCATCTGAGTGGAGTCACCAGCCATGGAGCTAGTGCTAAGAAGCTAGGATGTGGGGGATGCATTTGGGGAATCATGGGGAATGCATATGGGGAATCACTGAAAGCTGGGGGTAAGGTCACTGCAGGTGAGAGTGTGGACAGAAGAGAATAGGGCCAGGCTCAAGATTTAGAGGAGGGATGGAGGAGGAGGAGCTGGGAGGGGGTTGAGAATGGCATCAATGATGTCCAGGTCTATTTGCTTGGACCCAGGTGTAAATGAGAAGGACATTGAGCACTGAGGAGTGAGGAGAAGTGCCGGAGCCTCCTCTGCAGAAATGTTGTGATGATGTCCCCGTGCGGGTCTGGCGTGATCTCTTTGCAGTACAAAGCATCAGACAAGATTTGCAACCCCAGGTTAGGCTCCCTAGAGCCAGACAGAAACTTTTCCAGAGAGAGAGAATAAGGAACCAGAGACTGGAAATATTTGGTAACTCCTGAAATGGAGACACGGAAAGGATTGCAAGTGGAATTTTAAAATAAAAGATCTAAGGTCTGAATATCAATACAATATCTATTACTTGAGAGCAGGGTAAGATTTTTAATAAACAAACCAAACCCAAAAATACTTCATTGCCATTATAACTATTTCATTGGAGGCCATAAAATAAGCCCATAGTTTTCCAATCAAATTTCAAAAATTAAATCACAAAACAGTAGAGTGTCAGAAACATGTATATCAAAAGAATGAAAAGACTAAACAAACCTAGATGAGGAAATGTGTGGTAAAAATGGACAGTCCTTGGAGACAAAGCTCAGAGGTGCTACCTGTAGCTGGCAGGATATGTTCTTGAAGAAGTAGGAAAAAATTGCCAATTAATATATACAATAAAAAAAAAAATTTCCAGGCTTACAAAAGAGCTAAATCTAAGTTTTGAGAAGCTCCATAATGATCCAAATAATACAACAATCAAACAGCAACACTGAAACATCTTTTTTTTTTTTTTTTCTTATAAAGAGACAGCATCTCACTCTGTCACTCAGGCTGGAATGCAGTAGTGGGACCATAGCTTATCTATCCTTGAACTCCTAGGCTCAAGTGATCCTCCTGCCTTTAACTCCGGAGTATCTGTGATTACAGGCATGCACCACCATGCCCAGCTAATTAAACAATTTTTTTTTTTCTTAGAGATGGAGTTTCACTATATTGCCCTGGCTGGTCTCAAACTCCTGGGCTTAAGCCTTGGCTTCCCAGAGCTCTGGAATTACAGTTGTGAGCCACTGTGCCAAGCCTAAATCTCTTACAATGTCTCTAAATGACAAGAAAAGATAAATTCAACAAATAGATTGTTACAAACAGTACCATAGCTTTAAAATGGTCGACACTTAAAATGTTAAATATTTTTAAATATTTAATATTTTAATGTTTTATATTTAATATATTTAATATTTAAAAATTCAAACTCCTTGACAGTATAATAAAGATTCTGAAGCCATGTCTCCAAGAAAAAGGCTACTGACCTGGAAAAGCTAAGCCTAGCTGTCATTCAAGAGCACAAGTCATCTTTTTCAGAAAGTTCCTAAAAATGTACCAATCAAATGCCTTACTCAAAAGGAATCCAAAAATTGTTTTTCAGAAATTTTATAGTCCTGGTGATCTTAAAAACAAGAAGCCTGCAGCTTACTGAGCAGCAAAATATGAATATACTCAAAGCAGAAAGTGTTCATTCTGTACTCCCATAACACACTGTGATGAAAATAGAAATAAGTCACAAAACTAGCCACAACCACCCAATTACCTGTACATTTTAAACTCACCTTCTAAATTACAGCTAATTAAGAAACAAACTGACACAATAATACATGGGGTAGGTGTGGAGGCACAGAGTAGAGTAATCAAACCACTGCATATCAGAACACTATGTGATGCAGCCAAAGCACCACTTAGAGGAAAAACCATAGCTTTAAAAGTTCTGCTCTATTATTAAAAAGTAAATAGAAGGCTGGGCCTAGTGGCTTATGCCAGTAATCCCAACACTTTGGGAGGCCAAGGTGGGCAGATCACTTCAGGTCAGGAGTTTGAGACCAGCCTGGCCAACATGGTGAAATTCCATCTACACTAAAAATACAAAAAATTAGCTGGATGTGGTGTTGCACACCTGTAATCCAAGCTACTCAGGAGGCTGAGGTAGGAGAATCGCTTGAACCCAGGAGACGGAGGTTGCAGTGACGGAGGTTGCAGTGAGCTGAGATGGTGCCACTGTGCTCCAGGCTGGATGACAGAGCGAGACCGCGTTTAAAAAAAAAAAAAAAGGAAATAGAATAACAAGTCAAATGTACAAACTGAGTCCAGATTGTAAATCTCTTGAAGACATTATGGGTCATGTCCTAATCCCCTTGATGTTTCCAGGACCCAGCAAAGTACATGAAATGTTGATTTATTCGATATTCATGAACAAAGATCCAATGTGTACCAACTACCTGCAAGGCACTGTTCCAGGAGCTGGAAATACAGCAGTGAATAAAACAGAATCTTTAAGAAATCTCTGCTGAGCAACTGAGCAATAACAACAGCCAGAAAGGAGACGAGGAGGACAAGATGGTAAAAATAAAAACAGAGATACATCAGGAAAAACTGTCAATTAAGAAAGTTTTAAACATGAGAAATGTCAAAGGAGAATTAATAATCTGCATTAAAGATTTGGAAATCACTAAAGAATAGTGTACAGTTATGTAGCTACAGATCTTCAAGTTATAATTAAATGGAACACATAGTTTACGTAAAATATAAAACATTAAAAGTACCATGAGTGTCCTTTAAACTTTCAAGGAAAAAATAGTGAGCATAAGGTATAGATTATTCCTGAATGACAAAAAAGTCACCTAATTCACTCTTCAAGAAAAATATGATTTAAATCCAAAAAGCTAATCAAGATAATAGCCTGAAATAAAACTCTCTATCTCTGATTTCACTTATTAATATAAATGCATATTGTTTCAGTAACATCCCAGCAAATATAATTTAGTGACATGAAAAATGGAGGCTTTATCTAGGAGGTCACTCCAAAGATGAGTCAACAAAAAGAAAACACTGTAATTTTGCAGTAGATTAAAAGATAAACGGAAACCATTTACATAGATAACATTTTAAATTCATCTCTAATTTTTAAAAATCATTTTTAAAAAAAGGAATAGAAGGATACTTCCTTAGTAATGCAGTATGAATCAAAGTAAAACTAATTACAATCGATAGGGAAACATTAAAATCATTCCATTAAACTTTTTTTTTCTTTTTATGAGATGGTGGAGTCTCCCTCTGTTCCCCAGGCTGGGTGCAGTGGCAGGATCTTGTCTCACTGCAACTTCTGCCTCCTGGGTTCAAGCTATTCTCCTGCCTCAGCCTCCTGAGTTGCTGGCATTACAGGTGCCCACCACTATGCCCGGCTAATTTTTGTATTTTTGGTAGAGATGAGGTTTCACCATGTTGGCCAGGTTGGTCTTGAACTCCTGACCTCAGGTGACACCCACCTTGGCCTCCCAGAGTGCTGAGATTACAGGTGTGAGCCACCACACCTGGCCTCATTAAACATTTTAACAAAAGAAAAAGAGATACTGTCCTTGCACTCCAGCCTGGGCAACAAGAGCGAAACTCCATCACAAAAAAAAAATATATATATAATATATATATATTTTATATATATAATATATTTTATATATATATAATATATATATATTATATATATAATATATTTTATATATATAATATATATATATTATATATAATATATATATAATATATATATATTATATATATATTATATATATATTATATATATTATATATATATATTATATATATTATATATATAATATATATATACACACACACACATAATATGTTAGTATTTATTATTATGATATAATGATATTATAATATGAGATTATATTATATTAATAATGTAATGAGATTATATTATATTAATAATGTAATGAGAAAAAAATACAGCACCTAGATTAAATAAAAAGCAAAGTAGGCCGGGCCTGGTGGCTCACGCCTGTAATCCCAGCACTTTGGGAAGCTGAGGTGGGCGGATCACCTGAGGTCAGGAGTTTGAGACCAGCCTGCAACATGGCGAAGCCCCGTCTCTACTAAAAATACAAAAATTAGCTGGGCGTGGTGGTGTACGCCTGTAATCCCAGCAACTCAGGAGGCTGAGGCAGGATCACGCCTCAGGAGGCTGCACTGCAGCCTGGGCAACAGAGTAAGACTATCTAAAAAAAAAAAAAGCAAAGCAATATGTAAAGTTTATAACACTATATAAAATATGAACAAAATTCCCAACAGAAAATTGGCAAGGGAGAAAAAACAAAAAAGTTTATACAAAGAGAAATGAGAGAAATGCAGTAGCCATTAACTAGAAATCAGCAATAGAAAAACAATGACGTTAGAAATTAAAGGTATGCAAATTTATTCATCCATATTGAAGTGCAATGTTATGCCCCTTAAAAGAGAGAGAAAGAACAGAAGTACAGTCATTGGAGCTATTGGGTAATCAGGTCTGGACAATGCTGGTGACCCTATATAATCAGTACTCACAGGTTTGGCAATAATGATCAAGAGCCGTAATCTCTGGTTATCCTAATTCTGTAATTAAAAATTAGAAAAGCTATATGAACAAAGTTGTTCAGAGCAGGTTTTATTTATTTTATTTTTATTTTTGAGACAAGAGTCTCGCTCTGTCACCCAGGCTGGAGTGCAGTGGTGCGATCTCGGCTCACTGCAAGCTCTGTCTCCCGGGTTCACACCAGTCTCCTGCCTCAGCCTTCCGAGTAGCTGGAACTACAGGAGCCCGCCACCACACCTGGCTAATTTTTTTTTTTTTTTTTGTATTTTTAGTAGAGACGGGGGTTTCACCACGTTAGCCAGGATGGTCTCGACCTCCTGACCTCGTGATCCGCCTGCCTCAGCCTCCTAAAGTGCTGGGATTACAGGCGTGAGCCACCGTGCCTGGCCCAGAGCAGCCTTTATTCATATAACAAAGATCTCAGAGTAACCCAAATATCTAGCAATCGATTTCAGCACATTTACTTGATAGACTATTTTCAAATCATTAGAATGTTAAATATGTAAAAACATGAACAGTTTTTGATGAAACAATAAGTGAAAAGTAGAACTCAAAATTGTCTGCCCCACTATGTTAAAACAATAGAGAAAGATGAGCTGGGAACAAAGAGCGCATAAAGCCCGAGGATTGGAGTTGTCAATGGATGTGACGATGGGGAAATCCCTCTGAGCCTGCATCTGAGCTGCTAGGAGGGGATTTGCATCAGAATCCACAGATCACCAGCACTGGGCAGCCCTAATATTTAAAATGCAGATTCTAGACTCAATCAGGCGGGAGCCCAGAAATTTGCATTGTTAACACCTGTGTGTGTGTGTGTGTGTGTTTTATAAACACAGAAGGTTGGGAACCATGGATAACTAAGTGAAGTCATTTTGTCACTCAGATTTGAATTTTCTACAGGCTATAGAGTGCAGTTTGGCTAAAGCAAAACCTAGGTACAGTCAGGACTACACATCAATTCCAGTTCGCTGTGGGTTGGGAAGGGATGAGTGGGCCAGTGCTGGCAAGCCTTGATCTTTGCCCGGGCTTGTCCTTCTGGGGAGAATTACCTGCTTCTGCTGGACCGAGGGTGACCTCATCTCTGGCTAGAGCCCGTGCTGCCATGGAAGACTCTTTCCGGTGCCCACTAATCCTTGATGTTCACCTTGTCCCCTGCCCCCAGAGAAGTCGTCCGGACCCTCCCATCCCTGGAGTCTCTGCAGAGGTTATTTGACCAGCAGCTCTCCCCGGGCCTCCGTCCACGTCCTCAGGTAAAGGGTCTTGGGGTTGAAAAGGTGAGATTAATACACCAGGGAGGAGGATTGAGTTAGCCAGTCCTGAGGGCTCAGGAGGAAGAGGGGAGCACTGCCCATTGTGTGTTCACTGGGCAACAGCAAGCAGGTACGCATGGGTTGGGGGCGGGAGCCTCAGCCCCTGCCCTTTCCAGGAAGCCATCTCCCACTGCCAGATTTTGATTTGAGGAATAAAGATTTCAAATTATGCACTCATCAGCAAAACTTATTTGTGCCAAATAAGGGGGTAAGCGGGGCCTGTTCCCATCATTTCTTATCAGAAACTGAAAGGAAAGAAAAACAGGAGATGCCTAAACTCTTGATCCTGCCTCTTGTCCCAGGAGGAGCAGGATGAAGGTGCCCCCCAACCCCCGCACCTGCTCATGGCCTGGCAGGAGGCCAAGGTCGTGTTGCCCATTAAGCAAATGTCTGTGTAACAAAAGGTGTCATCAATAAAGTTTTAACAAGTTTTTTAAAAAAGCAAAAGCTGTATCTTAGGAGAAAATACCTGCAACAAAGATTAGGGACGAAGGATTACAGATAACAAAAGGTGTCATCAATAAAGTTTTAACAAGTTTAAAAAAAAAGCAAAAGCTGTATCTCAGAAGAAAATACCTGCAACAAAGCTTAGGGACAAAGGATTACAGACGAAGTATTCATATGTTTATATTATTATTTTTATTTGAGACATGGTCTTGCTTTGTCGCCCAGGCTGGCGTGCAGTGGCACAATCACAGCTCACTGCATCCTCAAACATCGGGGCTCAAGCGATCCACCCCACCTGAGCCTTCCATGTATTAAAACCGCAATTACTTTTGCACCAGCTGATAGCTGGGGATTACAGGTGCACGCCACCATGCCAGTCTCCTTTTAAAATTTTTTGTAGAGACAGATCTCACTGTGTTGCCCAGGTTGGTTTCAAACTTCTGGCCATCTTCCTGCCCCAGCCTTCTGAAGTGCTGGGATTACAGGTGGGAGCCACCATGCCTGGCCATTTTAAAAAAAATTCCTACAAATAATTAAGTAAAAACAATCCAATTTTTAGAATGGGGAAAGGCTATAAACAAGGCGGTTCACTGAAGAGGGACAGGGAATAGCCAATATAGGTATGAAAAGGTGTTCAGCCTCACCTTGTTAGTAACCGGGAAATGACATTTGACACTAGGCAGCCTCTTCTTGCCTATTAGATGGACAGAGTTGATGCTTAAGTCGATGGTTGAGTCAGGACTTGGCTGGGGTGTGGGGTGGAAGAGGTGCTCACAGGGGCTCACTCCTCTGCTGTTGGGAATGGAAATGGGTTTTCTGAATGGCAGTTTGGCCATTTGTATGAAAATGTGAACTGCAGGCATCCCTCAAGCCCGCAGTTCCATAAGTTGGCAGCTTCTTAGGGACTACAAGTACACAAAGAGTAAAAGAAAAAAACATTGAAAATCACATAAACAGGCCGGGCGTGGTGGTTCACGCCTGTAATCCCAGTACTTTGGGAGGCCAAAGCGGGTGGATCACCTGAGGTCGGGAATTCGAGACCAACCTGACCAACATGGTGAAATGCTGTCTCTACCAAAAATACAAAAATTAGCCAGGTGTGGTGGCGGGCGCCTGTAATCCCAGCTACTCGGGAGGCTGAGGCAGGAGCATTGCTTGAACCCGGGAGGTGGACGTTGCAGTGAGCGGAGATGGCGCCACTGCACTCCAGCCTGGGTGACAGAGTGAGACTCCATCTCCACCTAAAACAACAAAAAAAGGAAAAAGAGAAAAAGAAAATCACATAACATAGAGAGCTGGTGAACTGCAGTGGTGCAGAATTCTATTCTAAGGTGTGAACGCTGCTCTGGAAAGATCTCCAAGACTACTGTTAGGTGGAAAAGCAAATGGCAGGATGATATAGAAACTGATGGAAGTCTCCACGAGGAAATCAGATGGGAAGGATTTAAACCCAAAGGGCCACGCTGGTCACCACAATTCAGGGATGAGACTGGGGAGAAGGGGACCGGGCCAAGGGGGATTTTGAGTTTGCCCACATTGTTAGTTTAAGTTTTCTATGGAGAACACGAATTTGTATTTTACTTGTGCAACTTTCAAAATTCAGAAAAAAAATTTTTGCTTTCTCTGAAGTGAATGATGGGTTAATTTCTAAGAAAGTAAAAGCAAATCTAGATAAACAGGGGCTCTGCCCGACACTTGAACTTAAGTAGTTTGAGTGGAAGAACACACAGTCAAGTCTTTGAAGTAGATTAGAAGCAAGAAAAAGCCTAGTGAGAGAGGCCAGCTGCAGTCCCAGTTACGGTGCTGCCTGGTGGAGGCCAATCTCTGCATTTGGTGGCAGGACAGAGCAGCCACCCGGTGGAGGGTGGGTCTTGCTGCCACACTCCCCTCCCCTTTGTGAGACCCTGAGTCTTGAAGAAAAACAGAAAAGGTTGTTCTTGATTTGTCTTTAGGAATTCAGAAATCAAGAGGGAGTTGAGGCTGCCTTGAGGAGAGGAAAGAACATTGGTCCATGGATCAGAAACACCTGAGTTCAAAATCTGATTCACCCTCCTGGATCTTTAGTCTCCCCATCTGTGAAATGGGGACAGTAATATCTCTGCAGGGTTTGGTTAAGGAGTGAGTGAAACTGGGTGCATGAGACATCTGACTCTGCTAGACTCTCACCAACATGAGGCCCTTTCCCTTAAGTAGGCAAGACAAGCTGGGGATACCCAAACCCCTGTGTGGTTACTTGAGGACTACTGGGAAGTGTGAAATGCAATGTTATCAAAATGCTGGCTGGCCTGGGGGATGGGGGAGACCTGGGTCCACTCTGTGTGAGAAAGGAGAGCTGGTAACCTCCCTTGGATGGTTAATCTGCCTTGGCGCCCACTTCCTTTTTTTTTGAAAAGTGCAACTGAAAAGCAAAGTGAAAAAACTGGGTCAGCTGATGTAAACCCTCAGGTAGCAGTCAGACCAGTCTACCCTTTAACAGGCTAAGCTGTGAATTCTATCCTCAACCTCGACACTGGTGACATTTGGGACTGGATTGTTCCCTGTCGTGGAGGACTCCTGTGCACTCTAGGAGTCCTCCACATCCTGGCCTCTACCCATGAGATGCCATTAGCATCCCCTAGCTGTGACAACCGGAAATGTCTCAGACATTGCCAAATGTCCCCTGGAGGGCAAAATCGCCACCAGCTGAGGGCCACTGGGCTAGCCCCCAATTCAAATCTCAGGTCTATACTAGCTGTAAACTCACCACTCTGACTCTATTCCCCCATCAGCAAAACAAGGATTAGAAAAATCAAGACATGTGAGGATTAGATGACTTAATATATTTCAGATGTGCTTGGCATATCATACGAACTCATCAAATCATCATTAGGCAGAAGTATGGGGAAAGCTCCAGCATTTTTCTAATACTTTTTCTTTCAAGCACGAACGCCCTGTTCGTCAGTAACTTCATTTATATTCTCTAAGATCTTGTTAGATCTCCCCTCCCAAAAGTCACAAATCCAAAGAGAGAGCGGTGGGGGGCGGGGGACCTGCAATTGCATGGTGACTGCCCGGGGTGAAGGCAGGTCATTCCAAATGTCCTCTACTGTGAAAAGGAGGAGGCTTGAATCTGTGTTACCGTTTCAATTATTTATGAGATAAATAACCCTAAAACAAGGGAATCCTGAACTATCCCATCTCCTGACCAGCTTTTCTTCTCAACCAACAGGCAGCCATTCTGTTGTTCCCTTGCTTGAGTCTTAGCACCACCCCTTCAAGCCACTTTCCTGATTGACAGTAACTAAAGAAGAATTGTAAGCTTTATTAAGAAGCAAGGGAAAGACCAAAAAGTGGTTAGAGAAAGCACTGACAATTATTAACTGCTGTGATGGTGGAGTGATGGTTATTGGGACGGGGAATGGTGTGGTGTCTAAGGGTGGTAGTGATGGTGATGACAGAGGTGGTCATGATCATGGGAGGGCTGGTAGGAGTGGAGATGGTGGTGGTGATGGTGATGGTGATGGTAGAGGGGGTCATGATCATATGGGAGTGATAGGGGAGGAGATGGTGGTAGTGATGGTGGAGGTGGTCATGGTCAGGGTAGGAATGGTGAGAGTGGAGATGGTGGTGGTGATGGTGATGGTGAGGGTGGAGATGGTGGTAGTGATGGTGATGGTGGAGGTGGTCATGATTATGGTGAGAGTGGTAGGGGTGGAGATGGTGGTAATGATGGCGATGGTGGAGGTGGTCATGATCATGGAAAATAATAGGTGTGGAGATAGTGGTAGTGATGGTGATGGTGGAGGTGGTCATGATCGCGGTGGGTCTGGTAGGGGTAGAGATGGTGATGGTGATGTTAGAGGTGGTCATGATCATGGTAGAACTGGTAGGGGTGGAGGTGGTGGTAGTGATGGTGATGGTGAGGGTGGAGGTGGTGGTAGTGATGGTGATGGTGGAGGTGGTCATAATTATGGTGGGAGTGGTAGGGGTGGAGATGATGGTAGTGATGATGATAGTGGAGGTCGTCATGATTATGGTAAGAGTGGGAGGGGTGGAGATGGTGGTGGTGATGGTGAGGGTGGAGGTGGTCATGATCATGGTGGGAGTGATAGGGGTGGAGATGATGGTAGTGATGATGATAGTGGAGGTCGTCATGATTATGGTAAGAGTGGGAGGGGTGGAGATGGTGGTGGTGATGGTGAGGGTGGAGGTGGTCATGATCATGGTGGGAGTGATAGGGGTGGAGATGGTGGTAGTGATGGTGATGGTGATGGTGAGGGTGAAGGTGGTGGTAGTGATGGTGATGGTGGAGGTGGTCATGATCATGATAGGACTGGTAGGGGTGGAGATGGTGGTAGTGACGGTGATGGTGAGGGTGGAGGTGGTGGTGGTGATGGTGAGGGTGGAGATGGTGGTAGTGACGGTGATGGTGAGGGTGAAGGTGGTAGTGGTGATGGTGATGGTGGAGGTGGTTATGATCATGGTGGGAGTGATGGGGTAGAGATCGTGGTGGTGATGGTGATGGTGAGGGTGGAGGTGGTAGTAGTGATGGTGATGGTGAAGGTGGGCATGATCATGGTGGGAGTGATGGGGTGGAGATGGTGGTAGTGATGGTGGTGTTGGTGGTGATTGTGGTGGCCATGCTGATGACTCTGGTGGTGCTGTTGAAGGGGATCCTATTGATCATGGCAGTGCCATTGATCATTGTGCAGAGGCAGCAGTGGTAATGGAGGTGGTGATAGTAAAAGTAGTATACTAAAGTAGCTGGGTGGAAAATTGAGGTCAAAAGCAAGTGCAGCCTGGCTGCTATATTGAGCAAGGGGTGAGGTAAAGGGACATCACCTGCCTGGTGATAACCCTGGTTCCATTCTGCTTTGTGTTCACATTAGTCATACATGTGTCTGATTTTCTCATTCCACCTCTTATTATGAACTTAATAAGGTATTAATAACTTAATAAGGTATCTTATTAACTCTACATTTCCACACCTGGCAGCATGTCTAACATAGAATAGATGCTTTGTAAATGTTTCTTCTGTGAATAAGTGCATGAGACCATGTACTTGGCATCAGGCAGACAGGATACATGTCTTCCTCTGCCATTTACTAGCTGTGCGACCTCAGACAAGTTAGTTCATCTCTCTGGGCCCTGTATGTACTGAACAACTTAACTGAGCATCTTCGTTGGCCAGACACTGTTCTGAGCCCCAATGTTGCAGTACTGAACACAGTCCTCTTGATCTCCATTCTCACGGAGCCTCCATTCAGCGGGGAAGACAAACAATGAACACATATTGGAAGGAGATAACTTTAGCTCGTGGTGATTGAAATGGAACAAAACAAGGCAACTTGATAGAGGTGACCTGGTGGCTATTTTAGACAGGGTGGTCAGGGAAGACCTCTTTGTGGGGCTGAGACCTGAATGATGAGGAGGTGCCCCTCCCAGGGGAAATTGAGTCTCTGGAGATTCCTCAGAAGGGAAGCTCAAGGCAAATATGAGTTGAGGATGAGAGTGGCTGAGATCTTGGTGGGGCGGGTGAGGTGGGGGGCTGCATCATATAGGACCTCGGAGGGCAGGGAAGGGGTCGGGATCATTTTCTCCTCTATGTGGAGAAGAACTGTACTGGGGTTTCAAGCAGCAGGGCTGGGTCTATTTTGGAAGTAGGACGGGAACACCATGCAGCAGGTGTAGGAGGGAGGAAAGGTAATATGCAAGGACAGTCCTCGAGTTTTGTTTAAGCAACGGAGTGGGTGAGGTGAGAAGCACCGGGGGAGAGGCAGATTTACAGGGAAGAAGAAATGAAGATCTATTTTTTGGCCATGTGAATTCTGAGAAGATTGTAGAGATCCCTGTGTCCTCATCTGCCGGAAGGGGATAATAATAGAACTTGTGGGGCTGCGGGGAGGCTGGAATGGGGTGAGGTGCGGAGAGAACCCAGAGCATTGCCTCTCGATGGTTCAGGTTCAGTGATGCTGCCCTGATCCTCTTTCCCTCCTCTCCCAGGTTCCTGGTGAGGCCAATCCCATCAACATGGTGTCCAAGCTCAGCCAACTGACAAGCCTGTTGTCGTCTATTGAAGACAAGGTACGTGTGGGGCTCCTGCGGCTTCTCTTGGTCTCCTCTTTGGTCCCCTCTTTGCATGGAGAATGCCCAGATGCACAGGCTCGGTGTCCCCTTGACCCTCTGTCTCTAACGCTGCCGCCCACAGGTCAAGGCCTTGCTGCACGAGGGTCCTGAGTCTCCGCACCGGCGCTCCCTTATCCCTCCAGTCACCTTTGAGGTAAGTGGCCATGGGACAGCAGAGCCTGGGCTTGGGCTCCACAGCTGGGCAGAGAGACATGTTCTTGTTCCTGTGGAAAGAGGGATTGGGGCTTGAGCTGGGGAAGAGCAGGGAGCGCATTAGCCAAGAATGGCAGTCAGTGGACCTTCGTCGCTGTGACGGTGGTTCAACGTCAGAACGGGCATCCAGAGGCGACTGGGAAATCCCCTTCGGAAGGAAGCTACAAGGGAGGAGTGTCTCATTGGGCCAGGCACCATGTAAACTTTGTCCTTCTCAAAATGGCAGAGATGAGTGACATCAGACGGGGCTGCAAAGTACTGCCTCAAGGGGGTGGGGAATTCAGAAAACAAACCATGCGATTCCTGTGATTTCCATGAGAATGACTGGATTAGAATCTCCAGGCTTGACCCAAAATGCGTTCTTCTTTACAATCCCCAGAGATTCTAGTATATTCACCCCAGCACTGGTCCCACGTTCAGGAATCCAGTGTGAGACCCTCACCCCCTCCGCCACACACACATTCCCCACCCCAAAGTCCTTTCTAGACCTGGTGATAATCCTCTATTAAGATAAATTTCCATTTTCTGAGCATGCCTACACAACTGTTGTGGGTTTTCTTTTCTATTATTATCAGTAAATGTTCAATCAGTGGTTGTAACAAGGCCTGGGAGTTTAAATCTATTACTAAAATCCTTTCTGGAAGTAGGTGACACATCAGATTAATGAGTGTTGTCAAAGTCATCAGTGAGTGAACCATTTCCAGCAATTCGTCTGTTTCCGCCAGCAAACCTGTTGGCAGAACGGCTCCCTCATACACAGTGGACGAGGGGGACGCCCCTAGAGTCTCTGTGATTCCCGGGAGACGCCTGTGGAAACATGCACGTGCGCCGCTGGGGCAAGAGAAGCCCAGTGGCCCCACGAAGGACGCACACCAGAGGTTGCCCAGCCATGTAGACAAGGGGTTCGGGCGGGGGAAGCCTTGCAAATGCCCAGGCAGAAAATCAATGGGTGACACATCTCCTCTCTTCTAAGGTGAAGGCAGAGTCTCTGGGGATTCCTCAGAAAATGCAGCTCAAAGTCGACGTTGAGTCTGGGAAACTGATCATTAAGAAGTCCAAGGACGGTTCTGAGGACAAGTTCTACAGCCACAAGAAAAGTAAGACCCCTCGTGCCTATCAACCACTGGCCCTCACCTGCCTGTGGAATTCCTGCCCTCTCAGCTCACCTCTCAGAAGGCCTGCCCTGCAGGTCTGTCTTCCACACACATGCGCGCCTGCGCTCATGCTTTTGTGTGTGTGTGTGTGTGTGTGTGTGTGTGTGTGTGTGTGTGTCTTCTCTTCCCCACCAGGACCCAGTGTGATCCATGCTATCACCTCTCAGTGCTGGGCACAAAGCCTTGCACAGATGAGGTCTTGTTGACAATTGGGTAGTGTCTGTAGCACAGGATAAACTAAACTGTGAGTACATGGACTCTGGAACCAAACTGCCTAAATTCACGTCCCAGCTCTGCCACTTAGCAGCGGTGTGACCTGGGACATATCATGACCTCTCTAGCCCTCAGTTTCCTCATCTGTAAAATGGAGATGATAAAAATTATGTGAATAATATGCACAAGGCTCTTTAGGCTAGAGCCCAGCATGTAATGGCCACTTTGAGAGTCAGCTGTTATTAGTAGGTTCTGAGAACCATCAAATCAACTCATCCATAAAATGGAAGCTCTTCACACAACAAATGCATATAGAGAAGCTGCAGTGGGGCAAGACAAGGGGATCCAGGGCCAGCAGGACAGATGAGGCCCCTGCCCACGTGGAATTTATATTCTGGTGTATTGAGTGGCCGATAGAGACTCAAATACATCTGTCAATACAGATGAATGATCAGATGGATGATCTGTCAATACAGTGGATGATCCAGCTATGAAAAGTGCTACAAAAAAAACAAAACAGGGCAATGGGGTAGAGGTTAACGGGCAAGAGGGGATAGTGTAGAAAGGGCAGACATGGAAGTTTCCTCTGAGTAAGAGGCACATTGGCGGAGACCCCGAGGCTGAGAAGCAACCAGTCGGGCAGGGGTCTGAGGGAAGAGCATCCCAGCTAGCAGAGCAGCATGTGCAAATGCTGGGAGATGGGCACTAGGGCCCAGGTTAGGGAGGCCAGGCAGGGTGTCAGGAGGCAGGGGGGTAGGCAATGCCCAGTGTGGAGCTACATGGGGCTGGAGAACAGCAGCAGACAGCACCAGAGGGTTGACGAAAGCATGAGAGTTTCCTGAGCAGCCTCTGGTTCTGGCTGATGGCAAATGGACATCTTTCTTCATCTGGGTGGCCAATGGGTTCCCCCGAGAAACCTGATCAATGCGTAGACCCTTCCCTCAGATAAATCCCAACCTTCACACAACAGTTTGCATCCCATGTCAGGTTTTAAGACCACTATGAAGCCCTCCAAGTCCCTGTGGCTACAACACCTTTTTTTATTCTTTAGTGTCTCAAAGTTCATTTAGAGGGGCATGGTTAAGGTTGCCACAATTAGCAGATAAAAATACAGGAGGCCCAGTAAAATTTGAATTTCAGATAAACAACCAATATAGTATATGTATGTCCCATGCAATATTTGGGACATACTTATATGCAACAATGATTCACAGTTTTTCTGAAGTTCAAATTTAACTGGGTCTCCTGTATTTTATCTGGCTTCTTCAGGCATGATCAGCACCTTTTTTTTTTTTTTTTTGAGACAAAGTCTTGCTCTATCACCCAAACTGGAGGGCAGTCCTGCGACCTTGGCTCACTGCAACCTCCACCTCCTGGGTTCAAGTGATTCTCCTGCCTCAGCTTCCCAAGTAGCTGGGACTACAGGACCACCACCACGCCCAGCTAATTTTTTTATTTTTAGTAAAGACAGGGTTTCACCATGTTGGTCAGCGTGGTCTTGAACTCCTGACCTCAAGTGATCCACCTGCCTCAGCTTCCTAAAGTGCTGGGATTACAGGCGTGAACCACTGTGCTCAGCCATCTTTTGTTCTTAATAAAGTCGTATGCACTAAGTGTGGGGAACTGGGAGGACCTTGGCAGGGCCTATGCATTCAGAGTCCTCTCTGTCCCTGTGTCCTTGGAGACAGGATGCTCTGTCCCCCAGGTATAGGGAGGGCTCCTCTCATATGAGGCTCTATAACCTGCTTTAGAGGAATGTCAGAGGGTCCTTCCTGCACCTGCCACTGCTCAAATTCCTTCAGCTTAAAATATTCAACATGCTTAGGATGCCATATTTTGAAATAGTGCATCCTGAACCCCACTGATAGCACAGTGGGGTGCTAGTAGCCCAGTCTTGAGTCCCACGTCAGCCACTTGTGACTTGGGTCTGGTGCCTTTTCTCTGGTCCTCAGTTTACTCTTCTGTCCAGCAGGGATAGTAGCAGCATCTTGCAGGGCTCTCATGAGTCTTATGTGGGTGAACATCAAAGCAACTGGTGCCCAACCTCCAGGGAGTTCTGAATATGATTGACTGTCACCACCACCACCACCATTATTATTACCCATCCAGGGTAGCCGTGAGGGAGGCTGATCTCAGGGAATGGCTGGGGGTGACATCATAGCTGTCATAGTCCTGCAGAGGGGAGCCCATAGCATCATGGTGGCCCCTGTGTATAGTGGCAAGTTGGGCAGGAGAAATGGGGAGTCACTGATGATTTGAACAGAAAGGCTGTGTGGAAAGTGAGCTTAGAGTGGTGGTTTCCTCTTATCTGTTGATATGATTTGGCTGTGTCCCCACCCAAATCTCATTTTGAACTGTAGCTCCCATAATCCCCACTTGTCATGGGAAGGACCGGGTGGGGAGGTAATTAAATCACTGGGATGAGTTTTTCCCATGCTGTTCTCATGGTAGTGAATAAATCTCATGAGATCTGATGGTTTTATAAAGGGTAGTTCCCCTGCACAAGCTCTCTTGCCTGCCGCCATGTAAGACGTGACTTTGCTCCTCCTTTGTTTCTGCTATGATTGTGAGGCCTCCCCAGCCATGTGGAACTGTGAGTCCATTAAAACTCTTTCCTTTATAAATTACCCAGTCTTGGGTACGTCTTTATTAGCAGCGTGAGAACAGACTAATACATCTGTTAAGGAGAGAGGGGTGGCCCCAACTTGGATAAGAGGAGATGGAAACGTTAAGACGAGTGAAGATTGTCAGAGCACCTGATTACTAAAAAATTTAAGATTGAAAGAAACACCTCCCAGGGTTCTCAGAAGTGCTGTGAACTTTTGTCGGTTTAATGCAACAGATATTTGCGTAGCATCTTCTATGGGCCAGCCCTTCATCGTGAACACTTCCTCTAAGGATTTGCTGTGGAGAAGGGAACACTGGCACATGGGCAGGTATTAGAATGTGCTCCAGAGGGAGGTTAGTCCCGAGGGAGGACTGATTAGCTCTTTTGGGGAGTGAGGGCAGGAGACTTCACACCGCCCAGATGGCTCTGACCGGGATTTGAAGGATGAATAGGATTTTGCCAAGCATGAGGCAGGGGAGGGCACTGGTACTGAGAGAATGGGGTGTGCAGGGAACGGGACAGGGTGTTAGTGAAGTCACACACTACATGTTGCTCATCTCTCCCTGTGGTTCTGGAGAGAGAAGCAGCTGGGCACGCCATCCTAGGTGTGAACAGAGCCTAGAATGCCCAAGTAAGGATTGGAGCTGTTGCTGCTAAGAAGTGGGTATTCTCCTTTGTGGAAACAGATCAGGGATGGGTGAAAGAGCTAAACTGGAGATCACTGGCCCTAAGAAAATCCAGCTCTAGTTAAGAATGGGCTATGCATGGGTGCAGTGGTACGCACCTGTATTCTTAGCTACTTGGGAGGCTGAAGTGGGAGGATCACTTGGAGCCAGGAGTTTGAGTTCACCCTGAGCAACACAGCAAGACTCCATCTCTAAAAATTAATAATAATAATAATAGGCTATTTCAGAGCAGGTTTGTGAGCCCTGAAGAGCATGGATGCCCACAGATGGCCAGCCCACTCTCCGGGAATGTGCCCACCTGGCTCCAGTCCTCCCATCAATCCAGGATGGTGGAGCCTGACTTCCTCTCTGTGGTGACACCTGTCACATCAGAGCACAATTGACTGCTCACAAATTCCCTCCCCCTAAAAAGGGCAAGGTCTTTCCTTTACACACCCTGGACTCTGCAGGCCCCAGCTCGGGCCCTGGGGCTCAGCAAGTGCGTGCTCAGGGATTGCCAATTGCCTGAGGCACTTGCAATGTCATCCATCATAAATCCCAGTTCTGTCTCCCCTCTTTAATGTGGGCTTCGCAAAGGCTGGGATGTGGGTTTTTTGGTTGTTGTTAACCGCTAAATCCCAGAGCCAAAACAGTGCTTAGCACGGAGTAAGTGATCAGTAAATGCATATTGAGAGAATGCATGCATGAATCAGTGAAAGAATGCAAGAATGAAGGAATGCACACAGGAATAAGAATGAATGTAATAATGAATGAATGCACACACGAATGAGAGAATGAAGGCAAGAATGAATGAATCTATGCATGAATGAGCAAATGTGTCCTAAACCGGGTAATGATCATACAGTTCTCATGGATGCATGTTTAAGTGGCTTCTTTGCAGTTGGTGCTGAGAGGCAGTGTGGTTCAAGAGTCGGTGCTCTAGGTAAACCGGATGCATGTGTTGGTTCCATGACTTGCTAATGGTATGATCTCAAGTAAGCTACTTAACTCCTCAAAGCCTCAATGATGCCTCCACAAGACAGGGGTTCCTACAGGGGTTGCTGTGAGAGTTAATGGGGTAAGGTGTGTCCTTAGTGTGGAGTCTGGCTCATGGTGAGTTTCCAGCCATAGTTATTATGACAGAGTGGTGCTCGCCTGGAGGGAATCTGTGGTTGCAAGAGTTGGAGCTTCCTTACCCTATTTGAATCACCATGTTCATGAATAGCTTTGGCATCATGGTCTTCTACATATAGGAACAGCCAGTTGCTGTATGTTCAAATCATAAAATATTCATGCTCTGAGCACCTGCTATGCAGGTACCAGGCTTTGGGATGCGAAGGTGAACCAGCCAGCCGGGATCCTAGCTTTCAGGAAAGTTTCATTCAAATCAGGGCAAAGGAGAAAATAAACAAACACATAAATATACAAACCAGGAATGTGTCAGGGAATGATAAACTCTAGACCTGGGGATTTAAATAGAAAAATATGACAGTAATGGGGAAAAGCCTTTCTGTGGGCATGCTGTGCCATTTGAACCGAGACCTGAGTGTCAGGAAGATGCTGGCTGTGCCCAACCCAGGGAAAGAGGCAACTGGGCTCAGTTCCAAGGCAGGAACAAGTATGGCATGTGAGACGGCTGGGCGGCCAGAACTCAGACAAGGCTGAGGCTGTACAGGGGCCAAGCATGTGGGCTTGCTGAGCCAGAGTACCAGCTCACATTTCCTTCCAAATGCAGCAAGCCACTATTAGGAGGTTTTCAGCTGGGGGGGTGGCGTGATTCCACTTCAAAAAGATAACTCTGGCTGCTCTACTGAGAATAAACTATGGGAAGAGAGGAAGAGTGGAGACAGGGACACCAATTAGGAGGCCATGATAGCAGCCAGGGAAGAGGCGGTGGCAGCTGGAGATGGGAAAAGGTGAACGGGGTGGGAACGTTTCAAAGATAGACCAGCCAGCACCTGCTGATCGATACCATGTAGCAGGACGAGGGAAACAGAACTTCTAGTGTTATTTCACTGGGTATGGGGAAGGTGGGGCGCTGACTGACTCTGATGGAATAATAACCCTGATCAAACAAGATGTCACATCCTGGGGGCAACCGCACAGTCCTGCAAACAGATGGCAAGGAAATTCAGGGGAAGGAGACATGGCCTGATTGTAGCAGACTGGAAAAGTCTCAGAGCATTTGGTTAGCAGTGGTAGAAATCGGACTGTGGGATGCTTACTGAGGTGCAGACGAGGCTGATGTCATTTCCCTTTGGGGAGGCTTCCAGCTCAAAGTGATGGTTAAATGCATGTTCTGTCATCAGTTCCCTTCCGGAAGGCAAAACCCACAGGGAAAGAGAGAATGGGAGAGCAACAACATTCTGAAAGCCGGAAAGGAGATGGATAGCGAGAGTCACTTGTAGGAACCAAAAAACGAAACCCTAAGCAGGTGGAAGAAAAAACAGAGACACTGACTCACACAAAACCCACAAAGGGCTCAGGAGCTGAGAGCCTTGGGGACCCCAAGAAGTGGGGTGAAGGTGGGGTTATACACAGCAGGGTCAGATGGAAGTTTATTTAAAGACAGTTCAGCCCAACAGATCACACTCCACTCCATGTAGCCAGTGGCTCCTCCTCACTCCTTTGGCAGAAGATTGGATATTCTTCTTTGGAGAAGGTGAAGGGCTGGGAGATGCCAGGCCTGCTGCAGGCAGGAGAGCCTACTGAAAACAGAGGACTAAGGGACAGTCACTTGCTGAGGGCTGAGACCCCAGCCTTCTTCCCTGCCCAGCTCCCAGGATGCTGCTGGCCAGCCCCACCCTCCCTAGGCAGGAGTTAGAAGTCTTCTCTGGGAAACTTGATCAGCCCAGGGGCAAAGATGGAAAGGTGTTGCCATCACGCGGTTTCCCCAGGATTCAGCCCATCAGACCACCCTGCGGAGAAGCCCTGCTCGACAGACCCCACCTCACTGTTGGACACAGACAGCCAAGGATCACCAGACACTGGAGGGAAGCTGGGGACAGGAGACAGGGGACACAAAGACAAAACACTTGGAGGGATCAAATTCTTTTTGTTTTTTTGAGACAGAGTTTCACTCTTGTGGCCCAGGCTGGAGTGCAATGGCGCGATCTCAGCTCACAGCAACTCTACCTCCTGGGTTCAGGCGATTCTCATGCCTCAGCCTCCCAGGTAGCTGGGACTATAGGCATGCACCACCATGCCCAGCTAATTTTTGTATTTTTAGTAGAAATGAGATTTCACCATGCTGGCCAGGCTGGTCTCAAACTCCTGAGCTCAGATGATCTGCCTGCCTTGGCCTCCCAAAGTGCCGGTGTTCCTGGACCAAATTGAGGGTCAGGCTGCTATTTCTTGTGGCCCATTAACAAGATGCACATGAACTGGGGAGGAAGACAGTTTTTATTTTCTGTAACTGGTTACAGGAAGAAGGCCTGGAAATTATCACCAGACCAACTCAAAATTACAAAGTTTTCCAGAGCTTATATACCTTCTAAGCTGTATGTCTACGTGTAAGTGTGTATTCATGGAAAGATATAAGTGATTAACTTCTTTTAATTCATAACTAAGGTGTGAGTCCTGAAGACCTTCCTTTGGAGCCTCAGTAAATTTACTTCATCTAAATGGGTCCAGGTGCTGGTGTGATTACCCTTATCTTGTCTCCTGCTAAATCACGGAGGTTTGGGGAGTTCCTTCAGACTTCCAATAAACTTGTTAAATCCTAAACTGGTCCTGTTAAGAATTCCTTCGCCTAGGCAAAACTTCTGATGGGCTTTTGTTACATTCCAGCCTTTGTATAAGGGCACTGGCTTTTGATATTTAACTTAACGACTCAGTCAGTACTGACACAGTTGTCACGGAGGCCTGCATTAGTGAGACCTGGCCTGCCACACGGGATTACAGGCGTGAGCCACTGCACCCAGCCTTGGAGAGATCAAATTCTATAGATAAAAAGAAATGGGCCTGTGGAATAACAGAATTATATCTAGAAAGGAACAGTAAGAGAATAAAATGAAAGTGAAAAAGGAGGAGGAGGAAGAGAGAAGGGGGAAGAAGGGGAAAGGGAAAGGAAGGACAACTCTGGGGCAATAAAAAATATTATAGCAGTAATTTAAAAAAATAAGAACCCAATGGAAGAGTGGAAAGATACAGTTTAGAAAAGCTCCGAAAAGGCAAAACAAAAGGACAAAGTGATGGAAAATAGGAGAGGCAAGATTTTTACAATTTAAAAGACCAGATCAGGGCTGGGTGCAGTGGCTCACGCCTGTGATCCCAGCGCTTTGGGAGGCCAAGGCAGGTGGAACACTTGAGGTCAGGAGTTCAAGACCAGCCTGGCCAACATGGTAAAACCCCACCTCTACTAAAAATACAAAATTAGACGGGCATGGTGGTGCACGCCTGTGATCCCAGCTACTCGGGAGGCTGAGGCAGGAGAATTGCTTGAACCCAGGAGGCAGAGGTTGCGGTGAGCCAAGATCCACGACTGCACTCCAGCCTGGGTGATGGAGCGAGACTCCATCTCAAAAAGTAAATAAATAAATAAATAAATAAATAAATAAGAAGACGAGTTCAGGAGGCCCAATATCAAAATAATAAGTGTCAGTAAGAGAAAACAGAGTGAGAAAATTTATTAAAGAATTCAGGAAAGAGTCTCAGAACAGAATAACACTTGCCTCCATGTTGAAAATGGCCAAGTGCTCACACAACACAGGAGGCCCACACAACCCTGGAAAGTCTCACAACGCTGGGCTCCAAGAAAAGATCCTAAAAATGTTCAGAGCAAAAGATAGATTACGCCCTGTGTCAGGGGCCCCACAAGACCACCCCCAGGTTCTGTGATTCCCTCAGAGAACCCACAAGACCCAGCGGGTGATCATATTCACAGCCGTGATTTATTACATTGAAAGGATATAGAGCAAAATCAGCTGAGGGAAAAGACACATGCATAGGATGAAGTCTGGAAGAAACCAGGCACGAGCTTCTAAGAATCTGAGCCTGAGACCTGAGTGTCAGGAAGATGCTGGCTGTGCCCAAACCAGGGAAAGGGGCCACTGGGCACAGTTCCAAGACAGGAGCCAGTGTGGCTGGTGAGATGGCCAGATGGCTGTGGCTCAGACAAGGCCAAGACTGGACAGGGGCCAGGTGTGTGGGTTTGCTGAGCCAGAGTGCCAGGTTCACGCTTCCTTCTTTTTTTATTTGAGATGGAGTCTCACTCTGTCGCCAGGCTGGAGTGCAGTGGCACGATCTGGGCTCACTGCAACCTCTGCCTCCCAGGTTCAAGCAATTCTCCTGCCTCAGCCTCCTGAGTGGCTGGGACTACAGGTGCCCGCCACCACGCCTGGCTAATTTTTTGCTTTGTATTTTAGTAGAGACAAGGTTTCACCATGTTGCCCAGGCTGGTCTCAAACTCCTGAGCTCAGGCAATCTGCCTGCCTCAGCCTCCCAAAATGCTAGGATTACAGGCATGAGCCACCGCGCCTGGCCCACGCTTCCTTCTAAGTACAGCGAGCCACCATTAGGAGTGGCTCCACTCTTCTGTGGAGTCACAGAGGACACACTTCCCTCCTCCCCCAGTGAGGTGTGACAACATGTGTGAAATGTGGTTGTTAACTGGGGACTGGTCACATAGACACCCTCTACCTGGCAGGTACCCAGATTACAGACTCCCAAAAGGAAAACAGGTGCTCAGCATAAACCGTATTGTTTGTACAAACAATGTGGGCACAGCAAGCCACTCATCAGCTCTGGGAGTGGTGGGAGCCCTCCCGAAATCTAAGTTCCCAGATGACAGCAGAAAGCCAGCCTTTCAAGCAAGCCCTTCTAAGGACAGCAGTCTCGGGCCTGTTGTGCTAACTGTTTTCTGAACAAGAGAATCAGAATGACATTGTTTCTCCAGCAATCCTGAAAACTAGAGATGATAGAACAAGGTTCCAGAGTCCGGAGGAGAATTATTTCAAATTTAGAGTTCTGTCAGTTAAGTGTGAGGGTCGAATTCTCAGACACGCAAGGCCTCTAAAAATGTATCACCGATTCTTCCTTTCTTGGAAAGCTACTAGAGATGTTGCTCTACCAAAATGAGGGTGTAAACCAAGAAGAGGAAGACCTGGGGTCCAAGAAATGGGATTTAATATGAGAGAGAGAAACGTATTCCTGGATTATGAAGTAAGGCCCCAAGGTAAAGGCTGTGCCTCAGCCCTCGAAGTCACCAGTCCAGAGAAGACCCAGAAGCTCTGGGAAAGGCTCCCTCAGGACAAAGGAACTGATGAAAGTAGCTGGTCACATGGAAAAGAGAGTTATAAACTGGGGAAGAATTAGAAACATTAAAAAAAAAAGTATGGCAATTACTAACTCCAGGAATAACAAAAAGTTGTCTAGGAAAAGAGAAACAATCAGGGCTGGTCTGTCAGTAGCATTTTGATAATCAGAATAACAAACACTGAGTACTTATCTGGCCAAAATTATGATATAATTGTTAGAAGGATGGTGTGGGGACTGAAATTATGCATTGGCAGGGAGTCAAGTTGGGGGAGCAGGTTGTGTGTGTGAAAGAAATTTCAACCCTCATCTTCCATAGTGGACAGTCAAAAATGTAATAGGACATAATGAAAACTGAAACATCCGAATGTATTAATCTAAGCATTTTTTTTCTTAAGAAACAGAGTAGAATTCCAAAAGAATCCATTAAGAGAGTTGAAATTGGTTGCCTATAGGGAGCTGGACATTGAAGAGAGGTTGGGTTGTGGAGGACTATTGTTTGCAAAAACCTTATAGAACAACTTGACTCTTTTAATTGTTGACGACAGTAAAATGTAAAATTAAATTTAGATATAAATTAAAAACAAAGCAAAAGAAGGAAAGGAGGAAGAGTAAGGAAGAAAGGAGGGAGGGAGAAGAGGAGGAGGAAGAGGAGAAGGAAGAAGAGAGAGGGGAAGGAGGGAGGCAGGGAGAAAGACGAAAAGACGATCACGCTGTCTCTGCTCTGGCCAGGCCAACTCTTGCTTGTTCCAGACATCACCCTCTCCAAGCATGAGCCTCTCTTGGGAAGAGCAGCTGGAAGCAGAGGGAGCTGGGAGACCAGACACAAACTCGGGGCTCAGCTTGGGGATGGGAGTTGATAGTCAGGTGCCTGGAACATAATGGAGACCGTTCATATTGGTTGAATGAGTGGATGAATGAATCAATGAATTTCTTTTCTCTTAAGTCCTGCAGCTCATTAAGTCACAGAAATTTCTGAATAAGTTGGTGATCTTGGTGGAAACAGAGAAGGAGAAGATCCTGCGGAAGGAATATGTTTTTGCTGACTCCAAAGTAAGCGACAGCAAACTTCTAAAATGGGCTGTGAGGTAGGGAGGGGACACAAGCGTTTTGAGGCTCGCTGTGTGCCAGGGAGTGTATCATTAGCTCACTCAGTTCCCAGAACAACCCATTTCACACCTGGGAAAGGTGAACTTAGAGAAGTTGAGGACCATGTTCCAGGTTGGCCTGGATTTGAGCCATCACTGTCTCAGGAGTAGGGAGGCTTCCCACTTTGCCCAGCTGCCTCCCAGCCTCGAGGCCACATCCTTTATGACCCACATCTAACTCAGCCCCACACCTGGAGGAAAGGCTTTCAGCTTCTCTGGGCTGGACTTGGGAAATCTCTGGGACACTCCTGGATTGATTGATTGGTTGACTGACTGACTTGAGACAGCGTCTCGCTTTACCATCTAGGCTAGTGCAGTGGCGTGATCACAGCTCACGGCAGCCTCCACCTCCTGGGCTCAAGGGATCCCCCCACCCACCTCAGCTGAGGTGAGACAAGTAGCTGAGACCACAGACACACACCACCAGCTAATTTTTTATATTTTGTAGAGACAGAGTCTCGCCGTGTTTCCCAGGCTGGTCTCGAACTCCTGGGCTCAGGCAATCTTCCCGCCTCTGTCACCCAAAGTGCTGGTATTATAGGTGTGAGCCACCCCTGGATTTAAATCTGAGTCTCGACTGGAGCTCCATCCCAAAGACTTTCATTTCTACACTTTGCCCCACTCTGCAGAAGTGAGATGCCCCTGCCAGGATGGGTTCCTGGGGTAAGAGGTGCTGTGGGCCACTGGGGAAACCCAGGCTGGGCCTCTGTGCCCCCACAGTGGGTTCTTTGTGACCTGACTCCTCATCTCAGAAATTTGAACCAGGGCCAAAACCTATCATCGTGAACCTCCTTCATTGTTCTCTGCCATGCAGCTCATGTGAGGCAGTAAAAATGGATTGCACCAGCCTGAACAGCATAGTCAGACCCCATGTCTACAAAACAAAAAAATTAGGCCAGGTGCCTTATGCCCATAATCCCAGCACTTTGGGAGGCTGAGGCAGGACGGTTGCCCAAGACCAAGAGTTCAAGACTAGCCTGTGCAAGATGGTGAGAACTCATCTCTGCGAAAAAAAAAATAGCTGGGTGTGGTGGCATGAGCCTGTAGTTTCAGCTACTTGGGAGGCTGAAGTGGGAGGATCGCTTGAACCCAGGAGTCTGAGGATGCAGTGAGCTATGATCACACCACTGCACTCCAGCCTAGATGACAGAGCAAGATCCTGTCTCAAAAAAAAAAAAAAAAAAGAGATTGCAGCGCAATAAGGGTGTCCATCATATCAGGTGCTGGCTGACATCTCACATCAGGGACCCCCAGAAGGCCAAGGGACAAGCGCTTCTGGTGCAGGCCCACAGTGATAGCTTCCCACTGAGTGCCCAGTCTCCGCTCCTGCTTTCACCTCCAAAGCAGCAGGGGTGGGCTGGCGGGAGGCCTAAGGCGTCCAGAGCTGTCGGGAATAATAGGGAAGGGTCTGGGAGAAACAAGAGAACGGGGCCCAGACAGGTGGTGGGGGATGGAGAGAAAGACCGCTGGGCTGGAATGCTTTCTGAGCATCTGGGCATAGGTTCAAACACCAGCTCTGCCCCATTGCTGCGACCTCAAAAGGACTGAGGCACAGGGATAAATGGAGGCCATGAATCTTGAGCCACTCCCAACTCGAGGCAGGTTATAGTAAAGATGGTCATTATGACATCTTTGTGAGCTGGTATCTTCAGGGAGGACTTACTGAGATTTGCGATTATAAAGTTGAATCATGTAAAATTTCTGTCTTTGCAGGTTGAAATAGTCAAACACTGGTCATGTCATATGTTACACCCTGAAATTTGTGTACTTTGTTAAAGTCCTCCTGCTCTATTGATTGCATCCTAAGAGAGGGCCAACTGAAGCTGCTTGGTGCGCCACTGGGTACCCCAGAAAAATACGTGAAAAATATTGAGTAGGCTATGAAAGCCTTCATGTCCTCTCTTCTTTTTAATTAGTTTCTTTAATTTAAATTTTCTTTCATTACATAAGTAATCTATTCTCCTTGGTGAAGATGTGGCAAACACAAACAAGCAAATGTTTAAAATAAAAACACTTGTATACCATGAGTTAATCTGGGACTATGCCCCTTCCAGATGTTTTTTAATTTTCTCTTTCTTTCTTCCTTCCCTTCTTTCTTTCTTTTTCTGTTTCTTTTCTTTTCTGAGACAGGGTCTTGTTCAGTTGTCCAGGCTGAAGTGCAGTGGCAAGATCATGGCTCACTGCAACCTCAACTTTCTGGCCTCAAGTAATCCTCCCACCTCAACTTCCTAAGTTGGGAGGGACTACAGGCATGCACCACCATGCCTGGCTAATTTTTTTATTTTTTGTAGAGGCAGGGTTCCCCTATGTTGCCCAGGCTGGTCTCAAACTCCTGGGCTCAAACAATCCTTCTGCCTCAGCCTCCCAAAGTCCTGGGATTACAGGCATGAGCCACTGTGCCGGGCCCAAATGTTTTATTAAAAATGCAATGATGCTATTCATATCATTTGTCAACTAGCTTTTCATGCTTAAAAATATATATTGTGGCCACCTGTCCTTGTTGGCAAGATAGTTCTGGATCACACTTGTTAAACACTATGATATTCTAGTTTACGGATGGTCTAGAATACTTTTTTTTTTGAGACAGAATCTAGCTCTGTTACCCAGGCTGTAGTGCAATGATGCGATCCTGGCTCACTGCAACCTCCACCTCCTGGGTTCAAACAATTCTTCTGCCTCAGCCTCCTGAGTAGCTGGCATTACAGGCAAGCACCATCACGCTTGGCTAATTTTGTATTTTTAATAGAGACAGGGGTTTCACCATATTGGTCAGGCTGGTCTCGAACTCCTGACCTCAGGTGATCTACCCACCTCGGCCTCCCAAAGTGCTGGGATTACAGGCATGAGCCACCACACCTGGCCGTCTAATACATTATTAATGAATCTCCTAAGGCTGGACAGTAAGGTTGTTTCTGATTTTTTTCTGTACTGAGGCCTGCGCTGCAGAGCCGTGACAGGGTTGGACTTCTGTGCAGCTCCTGATCACTTTGTTAAAGTCACACCCTTGCAGGGGAATATCTAGGCCAGAAGCCACTCGCTTATGACTTTGGACACATGTTTCCAGGTTGCTGTCCTGGAAGTTCACACTGATTTACGCTCCTCTCAGTTTTCTTGAAGCTGACCAAGTCCTTTGCAAAGTGTAATGTGCAGGGAGGCAGAGGCCTTTCTAAGTCTGTCTGCCCTTCCATCCCTAGAAGAGAGAAGGCTTCTGCCAGCTCCTGCAGCAGATGAAGAACAAGCACTCAGAGCAGCCGGAGCCCGACATGATCACCATCTTCATCGGCACCTGGAACATGGGTGGGTCCGCGAGCCCCCTCCCTGCAGTCACCCCCTCTGCTTCTGCTTTCCTGACTCAGGCATCCTCAAGGTGGGGTGGAGTGACGACATCCATGTCCCCTTCCTTCCTGCCCCAGGGCCCTGCCCCTAAGCCCCAGCCCACCCGCACAACCTCCTTCCTAAGGAATTCCACCCTTTTCCTGAGATGATGGGTAAGAAAAACGAGCTTTGGGACTATCGTACCCCAAGAGCAGCTGGCGTGGGTTACTCTGTATGTCTAAATTGGAAAGTTTTAGGGAAAGAGTCTGAACATCTAGGTGAAGGGGCTCATGGGAACCCTGCCAGCCCTAGGCAGCTCACCAAGGGGCCCCAGGCCTGAAAGAAAGAAGTCCACCCTGAGTAGGGTTGCCAGATTTATCAGGAGAGAGACAGAGAGAGACAGAGAGATAGGTATGTAGACAAAGGATGCCCAGTTAAATTTCAACTTCATAGAAACAATTTTTTTTAGTATATGTTTAGCTACAAACAAATAAATACTAAATATATATGCTACATAGACATTATGCTGAATATATAGTATATATACATATGCTAAATATATACAGTATATATACATATGCTAAATAAGTGTAATTATTATATTAAATATGAATTATACTAAGTAATATTATTTAGTTTAAGCATACAGCTAATAATATACTAAATATATGCTAAATATATTTTGTATTAAACATATATACTGTATATTTATATACTAAACACATGCACTCTACTAAATATAAATAATACTAAATAATTTTTTAGTGTAAGTGTTCAGGTAGAAATAAATTAGATAGAAGACATCCAGATAAACTTATTCTAAAAACTACCAGTTTATCTGAAATTGGAATTTCACTGGGTGTCGTGTGTCCCCTACCCTTGTCCTGAGAGGAGTCTGGGAGGAAGAGGGTGAGCAGTGGCTGGCAGGGGCCTCCTGGAAGTGAAGTGACAGCTTGTCACTCGTGTCCCAGGGCCACAGCAGCCGTGGAGTAGAGCCCGGGCCAGTGCCCCAGGGGGTCACTTGTCCCCTTCAGTCCCTTTCAGTGTTTCTAATAAGCGACAATAGTCTGCCTGATCTCCTCCCTCTGGACATGGTCAGGGATGTCCATGACACAAGGGCAGGGGTGCCCTTCCCACAGAAGAGTATGGAAGGAGCCAGCTGAGGCCATGCCGCAGGAGGGCCGGGGACCCACCAGCCCGGGGGTTTGGGCACCCACTTTGAGCCTCTTGGGGGAGCAGAATTTAGCCACAGTCCATTTACTCCAATGCTTGGCTTCTTTGCACTTGTAAGGCAAGAAGCTCATCTCTTTGAGGAACAAAGTTTGCTCATCCTTCAAGGGCATTGTAGGGAGAACCGTTCAAAATTTCTTGATTGAGCTTCTTCAACTCAGTTTTGAAATGGGAATGCGGAGGAGTTTCCATGCTCTCCCATTTCTCTGGCTCACACCCAGTCATCCCTCCGCTCTGGGCTGGGATCTGTCTTGCAAGGGAGACTTTGTTGTCTCCCGACAATGGGTTAGAACCCGCCATCTAAAACTTGTCAGTTCCCTTGGCTGTCTTGAGAATAGGATGTGAGTTCCTTGAGGGACAGGGCTGTGTCTCAATTATCGTAGCCTCAAAGTGCAGGACAGTGTCTGACATCAGGGAATCTTCTGGTGTTTCTATACCTTGCAACTTGACATTACGTTTAAAAAGAGGCTTAACTGAGCTCTAGCCCTAACCGACATCCTGGGTGAGGTTGGCGCCCAGGCCTCCATTGCAGGCATTTCTTTGGGCTGCCTGGATGGTCTTGTGTAACGACGTGACCTCCCTCACACTCCCGCCCTCTGTTTTGAATTCTCCTAATGCTTTGACTCGATGTGCCTTTGACTCACTTGGTGTTGGGTTTTGCTGTTGAAGGTAACGCCCCCCCTCCCAAGAAGATCACGTCCTGGTTTCTCTCCAAGGGGCAGGGAAAGACGCGGGACGACTCTGCCGACTACATCCCCCATGACATTTACGTGATCGGCACCCAAGAGGACCCCCTGAGTGAGAAGGAGTGGCTGGAGATCCTCAAACACTCCCTGCAAGAAATCACCAGCGTGACTTTTAAAACAGTGAGCAGCTGGCTGCACCCTGGGGGGCTTCCGGGATAGAATCTTTGCTCGGCTGGGCTGTCTCAGAGGCAAGGGCGGGCTCAGCCTATCAGCTCTCAGTTTTCAAGGATGTCTGGAGGCCCCCACTGAGAGATGCGTCTGTATTCAGAAATAAATGGGATCTGTGGGGTATTGCTGAAAACCACTGAGTCCTCTATCTTCCCACCCTTGGTCAGCCCCGGTTCTCATCTTTAGGATGCTTTGTCTCGCCTATCAAGCATCGCTGGGAGTCCCCCGAAGGGTTGGGATTACAGACAGGATACCCCATACCCAGGGGCTGCGGCTGGGGCTGGGTGTGAATCACTGTGCCCTGGTTCACACCCTACACTTGGGCCGAGTATTGCAACGTTGTCCTCCCACCAGGTCGCCATCCACACGCTCTGGAACATCCGCATCGTGGTGCTGGCCAAGCCTGAGCACGAGAACCGGATCAGCCACATCTGTACTGACAACGTGAAGACAGGCATTGCAAACACACTGGGTGAGCAGGGCGGGGACCCTGTGTTCCTCCCACACCCTCTGCCTCAACTCACGCGACCACATCATCCTGATCCCACCAGTAGTTCCCCGGGTTAAAAACAGAGAGCCTCACATCCTCAGATCCCGGCTCAGTCCTTAGCAAATAGGGGTGATTGGTCTCCCTGGCTGAAACTCACTCAGGGTCTACACCAGCAGTCCCACGGATCTAGCTAAAATGCAGGTTCTGACCCAGTAGATCTTGGGTGGAGCTCAGGGTTCCAAGTTTCTAACAGGTTCCCAGGCGACTTGAGCACTGCTGGTCGGCCCCTGGGACCCATTTTAAGAAGCAAGAACCTAGAAGAGGGATTGGCCAACTTTTGCAGGAAAGGGAAGGGCCTGATAGTAAATATTTCAGGCTTTGCAGGCCACTCAACACTATTCCTCTCTGCCTTTCTGGTGGGAAAGCAGCCGTAGTCAACCCAGAAAGCGAATGGGAGTGGCTGTGTTCCAGTGAGACCTTCTTTACAAGCACAGGCGGGAGGTGGCTGGCCCCTGCCCTCGGTCCCTGTGCACCAGGTTGGATCTGGAAACGCTGGTGTCAGTGGAGAGTTGCTGGCTTCAGAGAGCAGTAACAAGGGCAAGAAGTCTTCATAAGTGTAGGAGTGCAAGCCTGTGTGTTTGTGTAGGATGTGTGTGTGAGTAGGTCTGTGTACGTGAGTTTGTGTGAGTGAGAGCGTGCATGTGAGTGTGTGAGCCTGTGTAGGTGTGTGAGAGTTTATGGATGTGTGTTTGTGAGCGTGTTTATGTGGGTCAATGTGTGAGCGTACCACCCCATATCTATGAGTGTGTGTCTATATGTGTGTGAGTCTATGCATGTGTTTGAGTGTGTCTATGTGAGTCTATGTATGTGATTCCATGTATGAGTGTACCACCCATATCTATGAGTGTGTGAGTGTCTGTATGTGTGAGTCCATGTATGAGTGTACCACCCATATCTATGAGTGTGTGAGTGTCTGTATGTGTGAGTCCATGCATGTGTGTTTGTGTGTGTTTATGTGAGTCTACATATGTGAGTCCGTGTGTGAGTGTACCACCCCATATCTATGAGTGTGTGTGTCTCCATGCATGTGTTTGTGAGTGTATTTATGTGAGTCTATGTATGTGAGTCCGTGTGTGTGTACCACTCCATATCTATGAGTGTGAGTGTCTATGTGTGTGAGTCCATGCATGTGTGTTTGTGTGTGTTTATGTGAGTCTGTGTGTGAGTGCACCACCCCGTATCTATGGGTGTGTGAGTCCATGCATGTGTTTGTGAGTGTGTTTATGTGAGTCTATGTATGTGAGTCCATGTATGAGTGTACCACCCCATATCTATGAGTGTGTGAGTGTCTGTGTGTGAGTCCATGCGTGTGTGTTTGTGAGTGTGTGTTTATGAGAGTCTAGGTATGTGAGGGTGGGTGTCCGAGTGCATGTGCATAAGTGCTAGAGCCTCTCTGTGTGTGTATGTGTGTGTGCGTGCCCGTGTGTGCACATGGGGTGGTACACACACAGGGCTCCAGGGCTGGCATCAGGGGCGAGGCCAGTGGTTTTTGGTGGTTGGAGTCAGTGGAGTCAGGAACAGGACAGAGTCTCAGAGATAACAGGAAATAGAAGAATTGCTGCAATCGAACGTGCAAAGCTCTCTCAACTTTTCTGCTGACAAACCGCAAACTGCCCACGTCCACCCCCACTCGTCCCCCTTCCTTCCTGCCACAGTAGAAGGGTGGGGCTGGCGTTGCTGTCCTGGCTGCGCCCTCGCCCTCCTGCTGCCCAGGAACCGCCCTGGGTGTGGATTCCATCGCTCCCTGGGCTTCCAGTCCCTCCCACCAGCCCCTGCCCCGCTGTGCAGAATATGCTCGGACCTCCTAGGGCCACATAAAACCACCCCCTCAGCCAGACCAGTTCCTGGTCATCCTGGCCTCAGGGCTGGGCACTGGGTCAGCTTCTGAGCAGGCAGGAGCTCTGCTCATGTGGACCTGACACACATTGCATGAGCAGACGGGAGGAAAAGAAGCCAGTTCCTGGGAGGGAGTGCGCTGGAGAAGGAGTGTGTGGCGTGGGCAGAGAGCAGAGGTCAGGGGCCTCCCTGAGAAGGGCAGTGCGACTGGCATCTGAGGGATGAGGAGAAAGGCCTGGCCAGAGTCCCAGCTTTATGACCATTGCAGGGCAGCTTCTGGGCTTTGCAGCTCACACGCACCTTCCCCTCCTTCCCCTCCTCTCTGCCCTGGGGCCAGCCTCCCTCCTCTACTCCCCTGAAATGGCTCCCAGCCATAATTAGCACAGGACAGAAACAGCAAATGCTGGTCTGCGTGGTAGGCTCATGCCTGTAATCCCAGCACTTTGGAAGGCTGAGGCAGGTGGATCACTTGAGGTCAGGAGTTCGAGACCAGCCTGGCCAACATGGTGAAATCCCATCTCCACTAAAAATACAAAAATTAGTTGGATGTGGTGGTGTGCACCTGTAATCCCAGCTGCTTGGGAGGCTGAGGCAGGAGAATCGCTTGAACCCGAGAGGTGGAGGTTGCAGTGAGCTGAGATCATGCCACTGCACTCCAGCCTGGGTGACAGAGCGAGACTCTATCTCAAAAAAAAATAAAAAAAAAAAAAAGTCCTTACAACAACCAAGGCCTTTCTAAGAGTGTGCCCTAAGCAGGGCTGTGTGCTAAATGCTTTGTATCATCTCATTTGGTATAAACACCCTGCTAGGCACGATGGCTCATGCCTATAATCCCACACTTTGGGAGGCCAAGGTGGGAGGACCTCCTGAGACCGGGAGTTTGAGACCAGCCTGGGCAACATAGGAAGGTACCATTTCTACAAAAAAAAAAAAAAAAAAAATGGCATAGTAGTGCATGCCTGTGGGCCCAGCTACTCAGGAGGCTGAGGTGGGAGGATCACTTAAATCTGGGAGGTCAAGGCTACAGTAAGCCATGATTTTGCCACTGCACTCCTGCCTGGGTGACACAGACTTTGTCTCAAATTAGAAAAAAAAATACAAACACTCGGGCAGGGACTCTTATTATTCCCATTCGCAGATGAAGAAACAGAGTCTATGGAGATGATCCATAACTTGCCCAAGGCCCAGGGATAAGAAAGTGGTGGGCAGGGATTGAAACCAGGCTGTTGGGACTGGAACCAGTTGCTCAGTTCCAGGTCACCCTCCCAGGTTGGAGGCAGAGGGGCAGGGCTGGAGAGCTAGGTGCAGTGGAGAGGGCTGGAGGGCAGAAAGCCTGTGTACTCCCCCACTGGGTCCTGAGGAGGCTAAGCCAGGTGATATCCAGGGGTCCCTTCAGCCTATGGCCTATCCAGAGCTGTCCAACCAAAAGAAAATGGGGCCGGGTGCCGTGGCTCACGCCTGTAATCCTAGCACTTTGGGAGGCTGAGGCAGGCAGATTGCCGGAGCTCAGTAGTTTGAGACCAACCTGGGCAACACGGTGAAACCTCGTCTCTACTAAAATACAAAAAATTAGCTGGGTGTGGTGGTGGGTGCCTGTAGTCCCAGCTACTCCTGAGGCAGAGACAGGAGAATTGCTTGAACCTGGGAGATGGAGGTTGCAGTGAGCAGAGATCACGCCACTGCACTCCAGCCTGGGAGACAGAGTGAGACTCCGTCTCCAAAAAAAAAGAAAGAAAGAAAAGAAAATGGGAGCCAAATAGATCATAAATAAATAGATTTATGATCAAAATAGATTACAATTTGATCTATTACAATCAATAGATCAAATTTTCTAGTAGCCACATTAAAAAGAAAACAAGTGAAATTAATTTCAATAATAGATTTTATTGAACTTCATACATCCAAAATACAATTATTTCAATAGATATTCGATGTAAAAGGTTATTAGATATTTTACAGTCTGTGTTTCTCACCAAGGCCACAATCCCAATGTGTGTTTTACACTCACGACCTGTCTCATTTTGTACCAGCCACATTTAAGGTGTTTGATAGTCACGTGTGGCCTGTTCCTGTATTGGACAGAGCAGGTTCTCACCTGCATGTGTCAGAGTCACCTAGAGCAGGGGTTAACAAGCGTTTTCCATAGAAGGCCAGATGGTGAATATTCTAGGCTCTTTGGGCCACACAGCTGTCACAACGCTTCAGCTCTGCCATCGTAGTCTGAAAGCAGCTACAGACAATCCAGAAGTCAATAGGCATGGCTGTGTTCCGGTAACGTGTTCTTTATGAACGCTGAAATTTGAATTTTGTATTTTCATGAATGACAAAAGATTGTTTTTCTTTTGATTTGTTTCCAACCATTTACAAATGTAAAACCATTTGTAGCTGGCAGTGAGCCAGCATTTGCCCACCACTGACACTGGAGGGCTTGTCAAACACAGATTACTGGGCCCCATCCCAGGATTTCAGATTCAGTAGGTCTGGGGTGGGGCTGAGAATCTGCCCTTCCATGAAGTTCCCAGGTGATGTGCAGCTGCTGGTCCAGGGAACTCCCTTTGGGAACCACTGACCTAGAATAGATCAGAACGTTGGCAGAAAAAGGTGTGATCTCAGTGTGGGTTTTTGGTCTCCCCAGGAACCTTGAGTTCACTGGGAGGGAGATCAGCCCACCCAGGCTGGAACCTTCTGAATCTTCCCCGGGCTTCTGGCTGCCCGCTTAGCACCCTGGTCACTTTTGAGAGAGATGCTGGGGGAGGATCGCAGCAGCCGCCTTCCTCTGCCCCGCCGAGAAGCCTGAGGCTGCCGCCATCTGCACTGCTCCTGCATTTTCTCATCTCCCGCTTTCTGCCCAGCGGCTCCCACCCCGCACGACCCTGTTTCGCCCTCCCCTTGCCAGCTCCTCACTCACTGCCCCTCTCACCCTGCCTTCAGGTGATTTCTGGCCCCTTGGCAAGTGTGTCTGTTTGATATTTTGATTCTTCTTTCTGCTCTTCTTTTTAGGGAACAAGGGAGCCGTGGGGGTGTCGTTAATGTTCAATGGAACCTCCTTAGGGTTCGTCAACAGCCACTTGACTTCAGGAAGTGAAAAGAAACTCAGGTAATGGAACTCCTTCCCCCCAAGAGTGTGCATTTGGGCTGTCTGCCCAGACACGCCTCACACCTCTAAGCACCAGAAGGACCTGCTCAGCTCCTGCCTTTGACCTTGTGGATGTCCTGTGGCCTTTCAGGGCCCAGCACAGTCTCATTAAAGGCAACTGCAGCACAATAGTGACCTCAGGTGTGGAGGAATTTTGTCTGAAGGTCAGAAAAGATATATCCTTGTGTCATTAGCCTGATGGACCCCTAACTAGCACTGTTTCTAAAGCAGAAAGCCTCATCTGGGGCCTCCTTACAAATCCAAGCTGATCTTGCCTAGCTGGGGCCCAGGAATGAAGACAGCCATCTAGAATCTTCACTGTTCTGATTCTCTGCTGAGCAGATGCTGCTGCTCCTGGGCCCCTGCCCTCTGTGCACCCAGTGTGGCCTCAAATGCCCTTTGCATCCTGGCTGTGCCATATTTGCACACTAAGGAGGTCTGCTGCAGCAGGGCTGGAGGGCTAAGTCTCACTTCCCCCCACCTGCTACGCTCCTCGCCCCACACCTATGGCAGGAGTGACTTCCTGCCACAGTGCAGGGGGAACCAGTGACCCCGTGCTAGATGGCCGCTTTTTCCTTGCATTAGGCGAAACCAAAACTATATGAACATTCTCCGGTTCCTGGCCCTGGGCGACAAGAAGCTGAGTCCCTTTAACATCACTCACCGCTTCACGCACCTCTTCTGGTTTGGGGATCTTAACTACCGTGTGGATCTGCCTACCTGGGTAAGGGCTGCCCGCCTGGGGCTGGGGCTGGGGCTGTATGAGATGGAGGCTCCCTTGAGTCAGCTTGGGGCAGGTGGTCGTGGAGACACGTGAATCAAGTGGGCTGAGGCGGCTGCTCCCCTTGGGGGCTCAACGCTGTTTCCATTACTGAGCCTCAGCCGCTCCTCACGGTTCCCCTGTGCTCACGCCCGGTTCCCGTAACTGTCACAGCCACCCTGCCACCATCGCTCTGCAGCCCGGGTCATCCAGCTGCCTGCCCCCAGCCCCAAAGCTTGTCAGGCCTGGATCAGCAGGGCTTCTCACCAGAGGCCCGGGCATGTTCTTGTTCCAGGAGGCAGAAACCATCATCCAGAAAATCAAGCAGCAGCAGTACGCAGACCTCCTGTCCCACGACCAGCTGCTCACAGAAAGGAGGGAGCAGAAGGTCTTCCTACACTTCGGTAAGAGCAGCAGCCCCGGCTGGGAGCGGTGGCTCACACCTGTAATCCCAGCACTTTAGGAGGCCGAGGTAGGCGGATCACGAGATCAGGAGATCGAGACCATCCTGGCTAACACAGTGAAACCCCGTCTCTACTTAAAAAAATACAAAAAATTAGCCGGGCATGGTGGCGGGTGCCTGTAGTCCCAGCTACTTGGGAGGCTGAGGCAGGAGGATGGCGTGAACCAGGGAGGCAGAGCTTGCAGTGAGCTGAGATCGCGCCACTGCACTCCAGCCTGGCCAACAAAGAGAGACTCCGTCTCAAAAAAAAAAAAAAAAAAAAACAAACAAAAAAAACAGCAGCCTCTCCTCTTGGAGCCTTTCCAGCCATCCTTTCGTCCCCTTTCCCCCGATTTCCTACCAGAAGAATAGGGAAAATTGGCCAGATGCAAAACCTGGGGAATCAGAATTGAAACGAAAGTCTCTCTGTTTCAGAGGAGGAAGAAATCACGTTTGCCCCAACCTACCGTTTTGAGAGACTGACTCGGGACAAATACGCCTACACCAAGCAGAAAGCGACAGGGGTGAGTCCTCTTCATAGACGCCTTCCCTGCCCTCCATCTCCTCCCCGCTCGTGTCTGTTCCTAAAAGGTGAACAGAAAGTGTCTTCATCCATTAGGCAAAAAAAAAAAAGGAAAGAAAAAAATTAGAAAGCACATGTTGATTTGTGTTACAGAGTAAATGGGAAGCCACACTTGTACACTGCTTTGAGCTGGGAAAATAACCCTTGTGATTTACCTTCTGTCCAGATACTCTAAGATGCTGAGAGGATTTTAAAGTATTATTTCCTTAACTGGGTTCTGAAGATCATTTTTTTAAAGTCCCGTGATCAAATATATTTACTAAACTGCCCAGTGAATTAACATTAAGCAGGTTTCTTCGCTGCAGGACTTATCAGAGCCTTTATGGGCCCAAGAGCACTGTGGTTCTCCATGAGGAAATCTGTATGCCAAACTCAGTTATTCATGGAACACCAATTAATGTCTTATGAGGCCACTTGTTTTCCAAGGAACAGTGTTTTGGGGAAAGATGCAATAAAATATGTATTCATTTGTTCAAAGATATTTCCTGATGGCCTATTATGGGTTAGGCACTCTCCTAGGTGATGGGAGAGCAAAGATGTCTTTTCCAGGGACTTCACAGTAGGAAAAACAGATATGTAACTAGCTGTAGCCAGAGCCAGAATGTGACAATGCCAGGGCAGGGAAGGATCAGGGAAGCCAGCCCCTGGCAGGGTTCACGGGTCAAATGGCTGGGACAGTGAGGTACCCAGGCCCACTAGAAGCCTAGGGCAATGGAGCACAGGCTCAAAGTGTCATCTGAAAGAGTTCTGGGCCCTACCTGGGCTCAGGAGAAAGTGAAGAACTGGACATGGGAGAGGAAGGCCAAGCGCTGGGTGGATTTTAGAACAGAGCAGGAGAGGAAGAGAATACAACTGAGAGGACAGGAGGAGATCCCGGACTGCTGTCACCCACGAGGCTGGGACCCCCAGGATGGGACACCCCGTTCCGCAGGGTCCACTGCCTGCTGTGTGGATAAGGTCACCTGGCCCAAAGGCACTGTCAGAGCAGGTCCTTGGGGATCCCTGTGCAGGCTGGTGAAGGATGGTTTGCTTTGGCGTGAGTTTAAGTTGAGGCAGATGAGGGCCTGAGATGGGAGAGTGGCCGGTCCTAGATGCCAGGATGACAGGCCACAGGGGGCCACTGCAAGCTCTGCCGGGCACTGGTGCATCAGAGTGGCATGTGCAGAATTGTGGTGGGCATTGCGGTAAAGGATGAGGACGCGGCAGGGGCATTGGTGAGGAGGCCATTGTGCACATTCAGCTGAGCAACAGCTAGGGCTGAATCAGGGAAAAAACAGTGAAAATGAAAGAAAGGGGGAAATCAGGATATATTGCGAGACCTGATTGCCATTGATAAAAACTGGAAAATCACAAGGCGGAGCTGGCTTGAAGGGGAAAAAAATAGAACTTGTTTTCAGACTTATTGATTGTATGACATCAGTGGAAGAACCCAGAGAAAATACCCAGAAGGCAGCTGAAAATAGCGATGCATCGCTCAACAACGGGGATATGTTCCGAGAAGCGTGTCATTAGGTGACTTCGTCACTGTGGGAACCTCATGAAGTGTGTATACACAAAGCCCACTTCAGTTAGATGGTGTGGCCTATTGATCCTAGGCTACAAACCCGTATAGCATGTTACTTTACTGAATACTGTGGGCAACTGTAACACAATAAGTTTTTGTGTATCTAAACATTAAAAAGGTACAGTAAAAATATGGTATAAAAAGAAAAAAATGGGCTGGGCGCGGTGGCTCATGCCTATAATCCCAGCACTTTGGGAGGCCGAGGTGGGTGGATCACTTGAGGTTAGGAGTTCAAGGCCAGCCTGGCCAACACGGTGAAACCTTGTCTCTACTAAAAATACAAAAATTAGCCATGCATGGCGGTACACACCTGTAACCCCAGCTACTCGGGAGGCTGAGGCAAGAGAATCGCTTGAACCCGGGAGATGGAAGTTGCAGTGAGCCGAGATCGCGCCATTGCACGCCAGCCTGGGTGACAGAGCAAGACTGTGTCTCAAAAAAAAAAAAAAAAAAAGAAGGTGGTACACCTGTATAGGGCACTTACCATGAATGAAGCTTGCAGGCTTGGAAGTTGCTCTGGGTGAGTCAGTGAGTGAGTGGTGAATGAGTGCGAAGGCCTAGGACATTACTATGCACTGCTGTAGACCTTACAAACACTGTACACTTAGGCTACCCTACATTTATTTTTTAAATTTTCTTTTTCCAATAATAAACTAACCTTAGCTTACTGTAATTTTTTATTTATAAGCTTTTTATTTATAAACAATTTAATTTTTGACGCTTTTGTAATAAAATGTAGCTTAAAATACAAACACATTGTACAGCTGTACAGAAATATTTTATTTCTTTATATTCTTAATCTATAAGCTTTTTTTCGAGTTTTAAAATTTCAAAACTCTCATTTACATTGACTTTTTTGTTGAAAATTAAGACGTAGGCTGGGCACCGTGGCTTATGCCTGTAATCCCAGCATTTTGGGAGACCGAGGTGGGTGAGTCACCTGAGGTCAAGAGGTCGAGACCAGCCTGGCCAACATGGCAAAACTCTTGTCTCTACTAAAAATACAAAAATTAGCTAGGCGTAGTGGTGTGCACCTGTAATCCCAGCTACTTGGGAGACTGAGACAGGAGAATCGCTTGAACCCTGGAAGCAGAGGTTGCAGCGAACCGAGATGGCGCCACTGCACTCCTGCCTAGAGCAAGGCTCCGTCTCAAAAAAAACAACAACAACAAAAAAAACCATAAATGCACACATTAGCCTAGGCTGAAACAGGCTCAGGATGGTCAATGACATTATCACCCACCTCCACATCTCATCCCATGGAAGGTCCTCGGGGCAATAACATGGAGCTGTCATCTCCTATGATGACAATGTCTTCTTCTGGTTACCTCCTGAAGGACCTGCCTGAGGCTATTTTATAGTTAACATTTTCTTATAAGTAGGAATACACTCTAATGATAAATAATATCGTAAACACGGAAATGAGTGACAGTTGTTTATCATTATCAAATATTATGTACTGAACAGAATTGTACTGTTATGCTTTTACACAACTGGCAGTGCAGTGGGCTGGTTTGCACCAGCATCCCCAGAAGCATGTGAGTAATGTGTTGTGCTGTGACATGATGACAGCTACAGCATCGCTAGGTGATGGGGATTTTCCAGCTCCATTATAATTTTGTAGGACCTCTGTCCTATATGCAGTCCATTACTGTGGTACTTGACTATTTGTGGAGCCCCACGGGTAATTCTCAGGGGCAGCTGATGCTGAGAACTGCAACGTTAAGAAGTAACTGTTTAGGCTGGGCACAGTGGCTCATGCCTGTATTCCCAACACTTTGGGAGCTGAGGCAGGTAAACCATTTGAGGCCAGGAGTTTGAGACCAGCCTGAACAACATGGTGAAACCCCATCTCTACTGAAAATACAAAAATTAGCCAGGCATGGTGGCGCACTCCTGTGATCCCAGCTACTCAGAAGGCTGAGTCAGGAGAATTGTAAGAATCCGGCAGACAGGTTGCAGTGAGCTGAGATTGCCCCACTGCACTCCAGCCTGGGCAACAGAGTGAGACCCTGTCTCAAAAAAAAAAAAAAAAAAGGACTTAACTAACTGTTTGGCAGAATCAATGAAAACTAAAAATGCACCTATTCTATGATTCAGTAATTCCGCTTTGGTGTGTGTTCAAGAGAAATTTGTATATTTGTTCACCAAAAATAGGTATAAGAATGTTTAGCCGGGCACGGTGGCTCACGCCTATAATCCCAGAGCTTTGGGAGGCCAAAGCAGGTGAATCACCTGAAGTCAGGAGTTCGAGACCAGTCTGGCCAACACCGCAAAACCCGTCTCTATACAAAATTAGCTGGGCATGCTGGTGGGCGCCTGTAATCCCAGCTACTCGGGAGGCTGAGGCAGGAGAATCACTGGAACCTGGGAGGTGGAGACGGTGGTGAGCCGAGACCCTGCCACTGCACTCCAACCTCAGCAACAGGGCGAGACTCCATCTCAAAAAAAAAAAAAAAAAATGAATGTTTATGGCAGCTTTGTTTGTAATCTTCAAAACTGAAAACAACCCTATGTCCATTAACAGTAGAGTAGATAAATGTGATACTTATAAACAATGGAACTTTTATAAGCAACGAAGTGGCTGAAGGAGTCCAACATAAAAGAGTATCTACTGAGCGAGTCCATTTATATATGTTCATATAAATTAATCAATGGAGATGTTAGTCACACTAATGCTTACCTTTAGGAGGCTCTGGTATTGACAAGGAAGGCTTATGAGGGAAGCTTTAGGATGATGGCGGTTTTCTATATCTTGCTCTGGGTAGTGGGTAAGTGGGTATACACGAACATAAACATTCATGGGACTGTACACTTATGGTTAGTACACTTTATGTAAGTTGTACCTAAAGTTTTTTTAAAAAGTGAATGGTTCAGAAGTAGACAGAATGAAAATAAAAACTTTCGTTTTTTTTTTTGAGATGGAGTTTTGCTCTTATTGCCCAGGCTGGAGAGCGGTGGTGCAATCTCAGCACACCACAACCTCCACCTTCTGGGTTCAAGCGATTCTCCTGCCTCAGCCTCCTGAGTAGCTGGGATTACAGGCATGCGCCACCATGCCCGGATAATTTTGTATTTTTAGCAGAGATGGGGTTCCACCATGTTGGTCAGGGTGGTCTCGAACTGCCGACCTCAGGTGATCCACCCGCCTTGGCCTCCCAAAGTGCTGGGATTACAGGCATGAGCCACCATGCCCAGCCTGAAAATAGAACATTCTTGAAAGAAAATTGATAAAAGGAAGAAAAGAGAAAAGTAATTGAAGGAGATGACAGAGGTAAGCTCTTTCAGGATGAGTTCCTTTATGTTTGTAGACAGAGAAGAAAGAGCTAGAACATGAGGGGATAAGGATATTGATAAAAGAGGGTTGTTATTGCCAGTTTACCTTGTCTATCCCACCTAACGGACATCTTGCTCCTCATTGCAGCCTGAGGCCCTGGAGAGGGCTTGTCATATGGTATTAATAGATACTGTTTGAGTGATTGGATAAGTAGGTAGACGGGTGTGTGAATGGGTCAATGGATGAGTGGATGGGTGTGATGGCTGGATGGATGGATGGATGAATAGATGGATGGATGGATGAATAGGTGAATGGATAGGTGGGTGGGTGGGTGGATGGATGGATGGATAGATAGATGGATGTGTGGGTGGGTGAATGGATGGATGGGTGGATAGGTGGATGGATGGGTGGATAGGTGGATGAATGGGTGAATAGATGGATGGATGGATGAATGGGTAGGTGGGTGGGCGGATGGGTGAATGGGTAGGTGGGTGGGCGGATGGATGGATGGATGAGTAGATGGATGGATGAACAGGAGAATGGGTGGATGGATGGATGGATGGATGGATGGATGGATGGATGGATGAATGGATGAACAGATGGTTGGATGGATGAATAGGCGAATGGATAGGTGGGTGGGTGGGTGGATGGATGGATGGATGGATGGATGTGTGGGTGGGTGAATGGATGGATGGATGGGTGGATAGGTGGATGAATGGATGAATAGATGGATGGATGGATAGATGGATGGATAGGTGAATGGGTAGGTGGGTGGGCAGATGGATGGATGGATGGATGAGTAGATGGATGGATGAATAGGAGAATGGGTAGATGGGTGGATGGATGGATGTGTGTGTGGGTGGAGGGAAGGATGGATGGATGGATAAATGGATGGATAGGTGGATGGGTGGGTGGATGGATGGATGGATGGATGGATGGATGGATGGATGGATGGATAGGTAAATGGGTAGGTGGGTGGGCGGAGGGATGGATGGATGGATGGATGGCTAGGTGAAGGTTAGGTGGGTGGGCGGAGGGATGGATGGATGGATGGATGGATAGGTGGATGAATGAATGAATAGATGGATGGATGAATAGGCAAATGGGTAGGTGGGTGGATGGATGGATGGATGGATGTGTGGGTGGGTGGAGGGATGGATAAATGGATGGATAGGTGGATGGGTGGATGGATGGATGGCTAGGTCGGTGGGTGGATGGATGGGTGGGTGGGTGGATGGATGAGTGGATGAATAGGTGGATGGGTGGATGGATGAATGGACAGGTGGTTGGATGGATGGGTGGATGGATAGATGAATGAATAGGTAGATAAGTGGATGGGTGGATGGATGAATGAATAGGTGGGTAGGTGGATGGATGGATGGGTGAATGAGTAAAGATGGGTAGCTGGGGAGATGAAGAGGTGGATAGATGGATGAATAGAACTGGGGGTGGAAGCTGAAGTGTGTTATTAAAGTAAGTGGCTGCAGAAAGTGAGCAGAGACTGAGCTGAAAATACAGGTGGGGGTTCATCTGAGTCAGAAAGAAAGTAAGAGAAGGTGAAGATACAAGGGATACTGAAGTAGTCAGGAGGATAGGTGAGGGAATACAGCAAGGTGAGTTATCTTATTCTAAAGAAGAAGGCGTGGCAGTGGAGTCTGGACTTGAGCCATGTGAAAAAAGTTTAAAGCCACCTACAGGGAAATTCTATAAAAAGCCAACAGCCGATGAATTTGAGGATTACAGAGGCCACCAGTTAATCTGTTCTTTTACTGATTAAAAAAATAATAATAAGAGGCATTTTATAAAGCCTATGACTTTGATTTGCAGATGAAGTACAACTTGCCTTCCTGGTGTGACCGAGTCCTCTGGAAGTCTTATCCCCTGGTGCACGTGGTGTGTCAGTCTTATGGTGAGTCCAAACACTGGGGAAAGCAGAACAGGATCAGAGAATGGCACCAAGCTGGGAGGTGTGACTGCCCTAAAATCTAAGGGCTTCAGTCTCTTGATGTGTCAAAGGGAAGAATTCACTGTAACCCTAATCAGGCGACCTGGAAATGTTGATGCTTCCCTGCCTGTCTTGTGCTGCCACCTAATCCATATCCCCTGCTTTAGGAGACATTTGAATTATAGAGCACTTTTTTTCTTTTTCTTTTTGAGACGGAGTCTCACTCTGTCACCCAGGCTGGAGTACAATGGCATGATCTCATCTCACCACAACTTCCACCTCCTGGGTTCAAGCGATTCTCATGCCACAGCCTCCCCAAGCAGCTGGGATTACAGGCTCCTGCCACCATGCCTGGCTAATTTTTGTATTTTTAGTAGAGACGGGGTTTCACCATGTTGGCCAGGCTGGTTGCAAACTCCTGACCTCAGGTGGTCAGCCCACCTCGGCCTCCCAAAGTGCTGAGATTACAGGCATGAGCCACTGCGGCCGACCCAGAGCACTTTTTTAAAAATTCAGTTTTATTTCTTTTGAAAAGAACATATTAAGTGTGAACCATATGAAAGTGTTTTTGTAGGCCAGAAATAGTTATTGGAAATTCATATGGCTCAAACTAATACATGTCACAAGTGTGTACACATATATACACATATATATTTGGGGAGGTTTAACCATAAATTGAGTTAAATTGATTTTTAAAAGGCATAATATGTAATATTAAAATAAATAATTATGGAATAAGTTATCAAAACAATTAAGAAATAACTGTTAGCCAGGCACTGTGCCACGTACCTATAGTCTCAGCTGCTCAATAGGCTGAGGTGGGAGGATCGCTTGAGCCCAGTAGTTCAAAACCAGCCTGGGCAACGTAGACTCCATCTCTGAAAAAAATGAAAGAAAGAAATGACTGTTAACTCTTGACCCTCAAAGTTGAAGGTGCACTGAAGGAGTTCTTAATTGCCTGAATGCTTATTCTGAAAAGTTACTGATTAGTTCCCATTACTTACAAAGTGAGACCTTAAAAATCCACAGAACAGAGTTGCTTTGAACACTTCACTGACTGAGAATTGTGGTATTTATTTATTTATTTATTTATTTATTTATTTATTTATTTATTTATTTATTGAGACGGAGTCTCTCTCAGTCGCCCAGGCTGGAGTACAGTGGCAAAATCTCGGCTCCCTGCAACCTCTGCCTGCCAGGCTCAAGTGACTCTCCTGCCTCAGACTCCCGAGTAGCTGGGATATCAGGCATGCAGCACCACGCCTGGCTAATTTTTTGTATTTTTAGTAGAGATGGGGTTACATCATGTTGGTCAGGCTGGTCTCGAACTCCCGACTTCAGGTGATCCACCCGCCTCAGCCTCCCCAGGTGCTGGGATTACAGGCCTGAGTCACTGCGCCAGGCCCAGTGGTATTATTTTTAAAACACTGCGAATTCCCACACAATGGCCTCTAAAGGATGGCCACCCCGGTTCTTGGAGCAAGGAGAGGGGTGGGGGAATGCTGCCCGCTGGCCACCTTTGTGGCTCCCACTCTGTCTCTGGGGACTGGCAAATTTGGTCTCACTTATTTAACTCTGGTCCTATACTTTGAACTGACTTCCATTCCAGTGCATGTCTCCTCCTACTGCCCAGAAGAGCCCAGAGCATCTACCCTGAAATAGTTTAACACACGCACCCTGCATTCCTTGCTGAAGGACTGAGCTCTGTCTCCCAGAAGTGACGTCACTAGATGAACTTCACACAACACCTTTAGATGTGTGGGAAGGCAACCTGCCCTCATAGCCATGGCCAGGGCATTGTTCCAGCTTCCAAAACTCAAAGTGCCTGAGTCCTACCCTCTGCCTGCAGCCTCCTCACTTGTGCATTCCCTCCCCGCCACCCGTCGGACTCTCCAGGCCTGTCACTCCTTCCCAGCCACACGCAGGGTCAACCCTGTCAACACTGTCCTTCCCACATCCTGCAGCTCCATGCATCCTGCCAATTCTTGTCTCAACCATCTGTCTGCTTCAGCCAGCCTCTGCCGAGAGTCAGGAGATAGTGGAGGCTTGTAGAATTACCACTTACTGTTTTGCACCTAAACTTGGCATTCAAAACTGCTCGACAGTGGAGGCTTTAGAGAAAGAGGAGGGAGATCAGTCCGGAAGTGGCAATGAGGAGCAGGAAGGACACCCTTTGCCCCCACCTCTGGGCCCGGAATATGAGGGTTGGGGAGGAAAACAAGCCTCACCAGAGAGGCAGCAGTGTCTTCCGGGGAGGGCCGGGTTTGGGAGGTGACAGGAAGATTAAAGATACAGGGAATTTTGCTAATGATATTTCATTAAGTGCCAGAGGGCTCAGTAGAAGCGTTTAATGAGTTGGGGTTGAGGGGAGGCAAGATGTTGGAAAAGAAAAGGGAGTGAATGTCCAGAGCTCAGGAAACAGGGGTGACCTGGGAGCCTCAGTCTTCTCATGACAATTAACATAGCAGGCGTATCAGCTGTCTATTGCTGCATAACAAACTGTCCTAAAACTCAGTGACTTAAAGCAAACATTTATTTGTTTGTGAGTCTCTGCGCTAGGCTGAATTTGGACTGCTCACCTCTGCTGTAGTTGGTGTCATCTGGGCACACTCAGGCAGGAGCCCATCAGATCTGGGGTCGGCTGGCTGTCAGCAGGCATAGGGGTGGTACTCATCATCCAGCAGGCCAGTGCTGGCTTCTTAGCTTCCTGGTCTCAGGGTTCCCAGATGCGAGTGTCACCAATGGGGAAGTTCTTCTTAAGGCTCTGTTGGCCTCATGTTTACTAAGGTCCCATTGGCCAAAGAAAGTCACATGACCAAGCCCAGACTCATGGTGGGAGGGGACCACAGAGAGTGTGGTTACTGGGAGGAGGACTGGGTCTTTGAGGGTCACCCATGTTACAGTCCACCTCCTAGGCTTAAGGACACACTGTAGTGCCATTGCTATTATGTTCAGTACATATCTGAAATATTCTGAGAATGCTTAAAAAAAAAACCCTGCTCGTCAACCCATTAAATTCTCCCTGGAACACCCCTCCTCCACTGCCGCAGCAAACCTGTACCCCTGCGCTCAGCCTGACTCCCCACCTCCATCCTCTCCTGCCTCACACAGCACTGGACCTCACTGATTTCTTCCTGCCTGTGTCCAGTTTTTTTTTTGTTTTGTTTTGTTTTGTTTTTTGAGACAGTCTTGCTTTGTTATCCAGGCTGGAGTGCAGTGGCGCCATCCTGGCTCACTGCAACGTCAGCCTCCCAGGTTCCAGTGATTCTCTGCCTCAGCCTCCCAAGCAGCTGGGATTACAGGCGCCCACCACCACGCCCAGCTAATTTTTGTATTTTTAGTAGAGACGGGGTTTTGCCATGTTGGCCAGGCTGATCTCGAACTCCTGGCCTCAAATGATCCACCCACCTCGGCCTCCCAAAGTGCTGGGATTACAGGCGTGAGCCACCGTGCTTGGCCTCAGGTCCAGTTTTTAGGCTGATGCCCTCGCATCTTCCTCCCTCCTGTCTCAGAGAAGGGGTAGCCTCCTCTTTCTTTCCTGCCTAGCCTTTGCCCCTGGACCCTTGACTCCATCTATTCCTTCTCCACTACCTACCAGTGCCCCCACTCCCATCCTTCTCTCCTGTCCCTTTCTCTGTTCTGTCTCATAGTTTCCATGTGTTTCTCTGGTGATCCTTAGTAAGTGAGCTTTTTTTCTTTTCATGTTTATTAGCCATCTGTATTTTTTGGTGAATTTTCTGTCCATATCCTTTGGTTGGTTGAAGGGTGGAGTGTTTATCTTTTTCTTGCTGATTTGTAAATGCTTTCTTAAAAGGATGCCAAGTCTGTTTTATCACCTTCTTGGTCTCCTTTGCTGGCGGTTTTTCCTTTGCCTGCCCATTCATGGTTGGTGTGCCCTGGAATTCCATCCTCGTCTCTTCTCATCCTTCGTGTGAAAGCCCAGACATGCTCAGGTCTTCTGCTTCCACCTAATCCTAAGACTCCACATCTAAAGATGCATCTCCAGCCTTGAGTGCCCATTTCCTGCCAGGCATCTCCAACGGGCTATCTTGAAAGAACTGTCTTTCTAGAACTGTCCTCTTTCTCTTGCCCCTTCCCAAAGTGCTCTGCTGCCTCCATTCTCACCCGAGCACCAAGCTCCTTAACAGAGTTTTCTACACTTAGCGTCCTCCGCTCTCCCGGTTCTATGAGGCATTGTGGGATGGAAAAGGTGTCCCGTCTCTCCCACCGATGAGCTGAGTGGCCCTAATTCCCCTTCCCACCCTGTGTTTGGGGCTCTTCATCAATAAAATAAAGTGAGCCAGGCGTGGTGGCTCACGTCTGTAATCCCAGCACTTGGGAGGCCGAGGCGAGTGGATCACCTGAGGTCAGGAGTTCAAGACCAGCCTGGCCAACATGGCAAAACCTCATCTCTACAAAATGCACAAAGATTAGCTGGGCATGGTGGCATGCACCTGTACTCCCAGCTACTCGGGTGGCTGAGGCATAAGAATTGCTTGCGCCTGGGAGGTGGAGGCTGCAGTGAGCCGAGATCGCGCCACTGCACTCCAGCCTGGGCAACAGAGCAAGACTCTGCCTCAAAAATATGTAAATAAATAAATAAAATGATTAGACCAGAAAAATCTCCATGGTTCACACTCCCTAATCAATTCGAAAAGTCTTAGGTCTTTAGGAAAAACGAGCACAGGCTTCTTTTGTCCATGGAGGAGGCAGTGTCCACACTGTCTTCCACTGAACCCTTTAAGCATTGCTGTGGAAGGACAACAGGACAACAGGTGCAAAACTTCGCACTTCTGGAGGGCTCCATAACTAAAGTTTCTTTCTGCTTTAGGGTTGCCATCCTTGGCCTGACCGGAAGGGCTTCTCCTTCCCTGCTTAAAAATGCCTTCCCTCCCCTGCAGGCAGTACCAGCGACATCATGACAAGTGACCACAGCCCTGTCTTTGCCACATTTGAGGCAGGAGTCACTTCCCAGTTTGTCTCCAAGAACGGTAAGCAAAGGACGGTGTCTGTTTCTCTGTTTTCCTCAATGACAAGGAGTGTTGGGAGCTTGTCTTCGGGTGACAGTCAGTGGTCTGCATTAGAGGAAGGCTCATTTTCCCAGGCAAGTCCACAATATCAGTCAGTTTCTTCATGTCCCAGCCACAGCACAATTGCAGTCCAGAGAATTTACTTGCTCTGCTTGGCAAGTATGTCAGCCTTTTGAGCCTCAATTTTAGTCTGAAAACGTGGGTAAATCAGTGTTTACCAAGGTGTGGCCTGAAGACACTGAAGATAATTCTCCGGGTGGGGTGGAAGGAGGCGGCCGGGGACATGAATAAACATTTATTAGTAATGCCTTTGTTTTAACATGTTTTACATTTATGTCTTCTGTTTAAGGCAAGCACCGTTGCTTTTCCATTTAGTATTGTGATATACCTTATTCAGCTACACTTAATTTTAAAAAGTGAGTCTATTTAGAGAAAATATTAAGTAAAGAGTAGCACAGGTGCGTGGTAGGCAGAGATGGTAAAAATCGTTAAGATGGGATGCAAATGACTGAGTTTTGGGAAACACCACAGTAAATAATATTTAGATTTGCAGGTAATTTTTCAAATAATCCAGCTCAGCCCTGGTTGCCAGGCCACCCTCATCCCAGCTGGGCCAGGTGTTCTCTGTAATGTGCCCATCCAGCCCTTGGCCTAGGTGACCAGGGAGCCATGTTGTCTCTGCCCAGTCTCTGCTTCCGCGGTCAGCCCAGTGGTCACCGGGCTCCTTTAGGAAGACCAAGCGTAGGGGACCCAAATACAAGGAAAGACCATCTTGCTCTGTGTCCTTCATGCCCTGGGGGACACACGTGAGGCCGGAGCACTGTCTTCCTGGGGTGCTCTTATCTATCCTATTGTATCTAACATCCATGGCCCCAGAAATGTGACCTCTCTCCTCCACCCAAGCCTTGACCCACCATCGTGTCTCCTTCCTAAGTCTGGCCACTGCGCCTTTCTAGAATCTTCCTAGTCCTTAGGCTGGACCTCTTCCCCGACTTCCACCCGTCTCTCCTTTCTCTGAGCTCCTGCAGCCTTGAAGGGGTTGCCCTTGCCATCTCCTCCTCTATTCCAGGGTAGGGCATCCTCCATGTCAGGCTGGGCTTCCCTCCATGGGGGCTCAGTACACAGCAGATGCTGGAAAACACTGATCACGGGGATTGAGCATTGACAGGGCATCTACCTAAGCCAAGCCTGGACTGGGCACTGTGGGGTTTAGAAAGAGAAAGGAAAGAAGGAAGGATGTGAGGGATGGAGGAAGGAAAGGTTTGTTCATGGTCTCCGAACAAGTCTCTGTTCTGTGGCTCAAAATTTCTATGAAAGGACAGAACACTTGTTTAAAAGCAGCTTAACGATGCTTGCAAAAGCATCATCTAAATTAATACAGTTGCAGGCAAGTTAACTCTGTACAAATGAGCTTATGGAGTCCAGAGTAAGGAGTGGGGATAACTGTGCCTAAGGGAGAGAGAGCTGCTAGCCCTTATTATCTGAACTCAGAAACAGCATTGATTTGGGTATTGAGCAACTGAGCCATTGTACAAAGTCTTTTTGCTGGAACTAGCTGGGAGCCTGAAATAGTGGGAGTATTGCCTGAGGTCACACAGCTTTAGTGACAGAGATGGAATGAGGTTCGGACTCCTGGGACTCTGCATCTTTCTGCCCCGCTCTCTGACCTGGCCAGCTCATGATGCATCAGAGAGGTTGAGGATGCTCGGCTGGGTGCTGGATTTCGCTGTAGCTTTAGTTCGTCTCCCACTAGACTCCTACCTTCCTGGGACCCTGAGAAGGAGCTCAGTATGTGGCATGAGAACTAATTTGAAATGCTCCATCTCCAGGCACATTGTGGAACTGAATCCGTGTTCTCCCCTGTTCCAGGTCCCGGGACTGTTGACAGCCAAGGACAGATTGAGTTTCTCAGGTGCTACGCCACATTGAAGACCAAGTCCCAGACCAAATTCTACCTGGAGTTCCACTCGAGCTGCTTGGAGAGTAAGTGGCTGCTGAGCCACCTTCTGGGCGGAACTGCCCGGAGCCTTCTTATAAACACCTTTCATACTTGGCACTTTGCCCCATATCTTCTCTCCCTGGAAAGGACTAACGAAGCAGACCAGAGAAGTGGGGCTGCAGGTGGATGACTCAAGGGGACACTCAGTTACTGTGAGGGGTCCCCCTGTAGCCTGTGCAGCCCTAGGGGCAGGGGTGGCCATGAATGTACTGACCCCTCAGTCCCTTGTAGGTGGCAAGCAGGGTCCAATCCCTGGCCCTCAGGGCGGACTGTGACCCACTCGAGGTTCCCTGCAAGCTGGGGCTCTGACTCAACCAGAGAGTGTTGGGCCCAGGTCCAGACCTCAAAGAGCTGGTGTGAGGGCCTGAGCAGCAGCTGCCTGTTGTCGCCCTGGCCCCTCTTGCTCGTTGGAGATCACAACGTCTTTGTCGGGGGGTCTGCAGCGTCCGAAAGCAAGCAGGAGATGGACAGGCTCCCCTGAGCCAGCAGCATTTAGCACAAACTGTGTTTAGGAAACACCCTTTCCGGGTGACATTTCTAGGCAGATTGTCTAAAGCTGTTTCATGGCTAGGGAAGAGCTGCGTGTGTCCAGCCGTCTTCACTGAGATGGTCTGCACAGTGGTCGGGGGAGGAAAAGGGGGCATCACCTCCTCAAAAGGGCATTTTGTGAGGGCCTGGCTGGGATGCTTCCAGAAATCAGGAAGAAGCGTGTGCTGCCAATTCTGCCCCTCTGGTCCCTGCCTCCTTCTCCAACTGAGGTGGGCCTGGGCCTGGTGCTAGAGCGGACTTTGCCACTGAGTCCCCAAGCTCCAGTTCACCCAGCAGGGTCAAAGCAGTTCGAAAAATGATGAGAACTTTTGTGCGGGTGTTTTTAATAAACTATCAAGACAGTTCCATACATTTCTATGGAAACAGCATATTAGGAAGCTTAAATTAGAATTTCAAAAGGCTGCTATCTTGAGTGGCGTGGGATGAGCTGTCAAGTTTCCTAATCTTTTTGCCTGTGATGTGATGATTTCTTTGTTGCCTGGTTTGTTGCAAAGAGGAACTGAAAAGGAGGGGGAATCTCTTTGATTTTCCTAAAAATAATTAGACCATGTTGGCAAATGACCAATCCCTGCACAAAAACAGAATCCCCGGCAGGCCTGACTCCTAAATGATGCTGAGGCCCCGAGATTAAAAAAAAAAAAAAAAAGGAGAGAGTACATCTTCCTAGGTCTGGGTGGGGTGACCCAGGGAGTCTTTTCTGTCTGGTTCTTGCTCTGTTTTCTGAAAACCAGCCTTTTTGTCCTCCAACAGGTTTTGTCAAGAGTCAGGAAGGAGAAAATGAAGAAGGAAGTGAGGGGGAGCTGGTGGTGAAGTTTGGTGAGACTCTTCCAAAGGTAATTCTAGAGCAAGGCATTCCCCAGAGGGAGATTTGCATTTACTAGGCTGGTAGTACCAGCCAGTGGCAGAGCTATGGCCAGGCCTGACCAGAGGAAGCAGGAATCTCATAGACCAAATGCAGAAAGAGACCCACTCCAGGAGCAAGCTCTGGCTCAAGGTGGCTCATAACACACTTTGCAGCAGTGGGTATGTGGCCTCATTATTCCTAAATGGTTTCAGTTCCCCTAAAGGATCACAGAAGGGATCTAGAGGTCAGCTCGTCTAACCACATGATTTTGCAAAGAAGGAAACTCAGGTGCAGGGCCAAGCGCTGTTTGCTCACGGCCTCATGGCTGCAGTAACACACCTAGGACGCAACCCCAAGACCCCGATCCCCTCTTTGACGCTTGTTTTCCTATTCAGTGCTGGTTCATAGAATCGAGTACAAAGAGGCATAGAGAGGGGTCCATTGGCTACTGATCATACACTTGTGAACACACGAAGTACTTGACATGTCTGTGGCCCTGCAAGAGCAGAGGGTGGAATTGGAAACACTCAGCCAGACCTTAGTGGGAACACAATTCTTCTTTGCTATAGAAAAAATGGTTTTCTGGCCTGGTGTGGTGGCTCACACATATAATCCCAGCACCTAGGAAGCCAAGGCAGGAGGATTGCTTGAGCCCAGAAGTTCAAGACCAGCCTGGGAAACATAGTGACACCCCATCTCTACCAAAAAAATTTTTTTTTCTTTTTTTTCTCTTGTTTTTTTTTCTTTTTCTCTTTCTTTCTTTTTTTTTTTTTGAGACAGAGTCTTGCTCTGTTGCCCAGGCTGGAGTGCAGTGGCGTGATCTCGGCTCACTGCAACCTCGACCTCCCAGGTTCAAGCAATTCTCCTGCCCCACCCTCCTGAGTAGCTTGGACTACAGATGTGCACCACCACACCCAGCTAATTTTTGTACTTTTAGTAGAGATGGGATTCCTCATGTTGGCCACGCTGGTTTTAACTCCTGACCTCAAGTGATCCACTGGTCTCGGCCTCCCAAAGTGATTAGAGGTATGAGCCACCGCATCCAGCCTAAAACATTTTTTTTTTAATTAGCCAGACATGATGGCGCATGCCTGTAGTCCTAGCTGCTCTGGAGGCTGAGGCGGGAGGATAACCTGAGCCTGGGAGATCCAGGCTGCAGTAAGCTATGATCATGCCACTGCACTCCAGCCTGGGTGACGCAGTGAGACCCTGTCTCTTTTTTTGTTCATTTGTTTTTCTCCTGAAACTGCTTTTGTGGAGCTAAATTGACAGTGAAGATGTTGGGTGTCCTCGAGTACAAGCTTATTATGAGCTTATTAGTTGTTCACGCTGGGTGGGAAGTGGAGTTTCTTTCTCGCGCCATGAGGGAGGGGTGGAATGAAGGGGAGTCTCAGGCCAGGCAGATCCATCACAGGAGGTGGGGCGTCTTGGAGGCTCCCCTAGGAGATTCCCTCAGAGGTGACACTCGAGGTGAATTTTAAAAGGACAGTCTTAAGCAGGCAGAGGGACCATTCTCTCCTGAGACGGGGGTAGGATGTTGGCAGGTTTCAGGGGGCTGGACCCACATTGGCATTAACCTTTGATTGGAACCAACTCTCAGGCCATGTAAAAAGGCCATGTCATCTCTGGAGCAGAGGCTGATGCCTGAACTCCAGATTCCCCCAGCTGCGGCACAATTCCAAATTACTCAGAGGCTGCGGCCAGCTCACATGGCTCTGACTGGGGTCTCCCACTGAAGCCCCAGAAGAGCTGTCAGAAGTCCCTGTTCTGGGGCTGTCTTCAGGCCCCTGAGTCGTGGGGGCTCTGGGCTCCAAGGAGACATTTCTGCCTCACCCGGCCCAAGCCCATCCTCCTGCTCCTCCTCCCTGGCTGCTTCCAGGCAGGGCCTGAACAGTAGTTTCCTCCTTTGGTGAAGGTGGAAAAGAGAGCAGCACCCCATTCCACAACACGCTCACCCCCTGGTCCAGCTCAGGGACCCCTAGGGCCCCTGTCTTCCTCCACTCCCCACATCCTCACAGCCGCCAAGTCCTGCTGTTCCTCTTGCCTCTGTCCCCTCCCTCTGTCCCCTGCCCCCTCCCAGGGGGTCCACTCCTCCTGTCTCCTGCCTCTTGCTGAGGCATCCTGAACACTGATGGATCTTTCTGGAATGCCTCTCTGTTCCTGGAGTCCCCCTCCTTATCCAGTCGACTCCCTGTTGCCCAGTGAGGCAAGCAGCCTCATCTGCTGTTCCCACAGGACTGCAGGGGCCTTCACCGTCTCCTGCTCCCTGACCCCCGCCCCACCCCTGTTGCCTGGCGGCCTCCTCTGTTCACCCTGTAAATCCCTGCCGTGGCCCCCTAGATAGTTCTCCTCTCTGCCACCCCCTGCCAGGGTGGTGGTGTCGCACAGAGACATTTGTTGTTCAGATGTCTGTCACCCCATTTCCACTCCATCCCAGGGAGGACCGGGTCTTCCTCCAGCATCCAAGAACCCCAGCTCTGGCCCTGGGTCTAGCTTACAGCCTGACATCACCTCATGCCAGGAGCCAAGTGATAATTGGTGCAGCCATAGAACCCTGGAGTACCCAGAGCTCCACTGCAGTTTCCAGTCATCTGTTCTGGAACTTTTTTTTTGAGACTGAGTCTCGTTCTGTTGCCCAGGCTGGAGTGCAGTGGTGCCATCTCGGCTCACTGCAACCTCCGCCTCCGAGGTTCAAGCGATTTGCCTGTCTCAGCCTCCCAAGTAGCTGGGATGACAGGCACGCCCCATCAAGCCTCGCTAATTTTTGTATTTTTTAGTAGAGACGGGGTTTCACCATGTTGGCCAGGCTGGTCTTGAACTCCTGACCTCAAGTGATCCACCAACCTCGGCCTCCCAAAGTGCTGTGATTATAGGCATGAGCCACTGCGCCTGGCCTGGAACTTTCTGAATGGAGATATAGTGAGTCTGCCCTGTTGGCCAACATGGTGCCCAGAGCCCTGTACCAGGAGCCTTTTGGTGTCTGGAAAGGAAGGGAGGGAATTGCCTAGAACAAAGTATCACCTTTTTATTTGGCCCTTCTGTGTGGGAGTCATCGTGAGAAACAGCCCCACATCTGAAAAAGTCATAACTCGTAGCAGACGAGGAGCTAGTGTGCGTGTGATGCTCCTCCCTGCACTTGCCCGGACACAGCCCCCACTGGCCAGTGCTGTGCAAAGCCTGTTAGCAGCAACCCCCCACTGCCAGACAGGCCAGCAGGGCCTCTGGGGGAGCTGGCACTCCCCAGCTCTGGAAACTTGCTCGCAGATGGAATGTGGGAGCCTGTGTCTGTCATTCGCTGAGCCACACCCTCAACAATCTGTAGGACACTCCAGGCCCAGCTGGGGGCTCTGCCAGGATGGACACAGAGGCTGCATCCTCCCTAGATAGGGGCAAGCCAGACAGGGGCAGGGCTGGGATGCAGCCACAGTCCTGGAGGGGGCCAAGGAGAAATTCTGTACTCTGTGGGGGGAGCCTGGCGCAGGGTGGAGTGCATGGATCGTTCCAGACCTGGTGCCTGGCCCCACTTCCCCGCCAGCCTGCCTTCTCCTCCATGACCCTGGCCTAGGGATGGGAAGGAACGGGGGCAATGGATGGGGCCCATCTGGGGTCAGGCCTTCTTGCTGGGACCTGGGAGCCAGCTCAGTTTAGGAGGCCTGGGGTGCAGCGTGGAGGTGAGGGGGACAGGGAAGGAAGCTAACCCCCACCTTGCTGGACAGGGTGTATGTGAAAGCTATACCCTACCTGCTCTCTTGGGTATGGACAGCAGAGATTTAGATCTGATTACTAAGAACACCTTTCGTCATCTTCATCCACTTGTCCACCCACCTGTCCCCTCACCTGTCCCTTGCCCATCAACTCCAGTCCTGTGCCCTTCTCTCTGCAGCTAAAGCCCATTATCTCTGACCCTGAGTACCTGCTAGACCAGCACATCCTCATCAGCATCAAGTCCTCTGACAGCGACGAATCCTATGGTAAGGGTCTGTGGGCAGGTGCCACACCTGCCTGTGAACTGGCGGCCTCTGACGTAGCATTGCCTTCAGGGAGGGCTCACCTGGCACTTCCGGTCATAGGCTCCTGCCTCTCCTTTCCTCATCCCAGGGCTGCTAGTGGGACCGTCACCACTAAGTCATCCTTCCCTCCCCACTAGGCTTCTGGGCAGGACAGCCAGCAGTGGCAACCCCTTCCATGTATTGAGCCTTCCCTATGTGTGAGATCTGTGCCAGGCACTTTCCAGTATCATGTGATATAACCTTGACAAGACCTTACTGTTCTCCAATGAGTAAACAGAGGCTCAGAAAGATCAAGTGACTTGCCCGAGTCATATAGGTAGTGGTGGCTGTGCCCTAATTTGAACCCAGGTCTGCCTGCCCTTCTCTGCTTCTCAAGTGTCGTGAGTCAGCCTTCTCAGCTCACAGGTCTGGAGCTGCGGACTCCCCTCTGCTGACCCAGTCTCAAAACACCTGCTCAGGCACAAAGGGGCTGCTGCTTCTGCCCCCGAGGAGCCACCCTCTGCCCGAAGACCCCCTCTCCCCAGCCAGAGCAATTTGGGCTGAGGTGTCGTTCAGGGTCCCCTGAGTGGGACTTGGGGTGCTGGAAACACCAGCTCAGGGCTCTCTGGTCTTCTGCTCAGCATCACCTGGTGCCCAGACCAGGCAGGCTGTGGAGGCCCGTGGCCAGAGAGACAACAGGGGCTTTTGCACCATCATCTCTGCCTGTTTGTGGCTCCAGCCCAAAGTCAGGCTCACCCTTGGTAGACCACATGTGTGGCTAGACCATGGGGTGAGAGAGGCAGAGAGAGCCTGGAGGGGACAGAGAGAGGCAGGAAGCAGGAGCCAGGCCAAGCCTCTCCTTACAAGCCAAGCTAAGAGCAAATACCTTATCCCGAGGGCAGTAGGGAGCCATTGAAGATTCAAGCAAGGAATTAACAGGATCAGATTCACATCTTGGAAATCCGCATCTGCAGTGATCAAGATGACAGATGAGTGAGCCAGAATAGAAGTACTGACAGTAAAAAAGGAGAGAAGCGGATGACATTGAGAGGAATGGAGTAGAAAATTGTCTGGGCCTGGGATTGGGGAAAGGGTCTGTATTAGTCTGTTCTCATGCTGCTGTAAGGACATACTTAAGACGGGTAATTTATAAAGGAAAGAGGTGTAATTGACTCACAGTTCTGCAGGGCTGGGGAGGCCTCAGGAAACTTACAATCATGGCAGAAGAGGAAGCAAACACATCCTTTTCACATGATGGCAGGAAGGAGAAGTGGGTGCCCATTGATAGGGGAAGCTCCGTATAAAACCATCAGATCTCTTGAGAACTCACTCACCATCACCATCACTATCATTATTGAGAAAAGGATGGGGGAAACCACCCCCATGATTCAATTATCTCCACCTGGTCCCTCCGATGACACATGGGGATTGTGGGAACGACAATTCAAGAAGAGATTTGGGTGGGGACACAGCCAAACCATATCAGGGTCTGAGCGGCTGCATGAATGATGCTTCCACTTCTTGCACTGGGTTAGGTGTAGTGCCGTGGGTAAGGGAGACCAAGGCACAGCCACAGCATATGAGGAAGACCAGAATGCTGTTGCGCTGGGGACACCATCAGAAGAGTTGGGTCAAGGAGAGGGTGTGGTTACAATAGCAAATGTGGCCAAGGGACCCAACAAAAAGACCGAGCGTCTCTTAGATGGAGAGACTCAGACCATCAGCAGACTTGGTGAGCGCAGTGTCCGTGGAAGGGCTGGGGTGACATCAGACCTCAGCACTTAGGAGTGAACAAAGCATGAGGAGGGAGGCAGAGGAGAATGCGCCTGGGTCAAGGGAGCACATTTATCCACGTGCTTATTTATTTGAAATGGAAAACCTTTGAATACTGCTTGGTGGAAGTCACTAAAGAGGAAGAGGCTGCAGGCACAAATGAAAGCCCCGCGCATAGTCTCCCACTGTGCAGGCTCTGCCAACACCTGGGTGTGGGCACTGTCGCTCCCCTCCTTGGGGAGGTGAGGAAAGGAGGCTGGGAGACCTGAAGGTCACGCAGCTACTGAGCAGCTTGTTGGAGGTAACTACGTGATCTTGGGCCTGAGCCCAGGCAGCTCTTCCCCGTTCCCAGTGCAGCACTGGCAAGAGGGTCCCCAAGCCAGAGGAGGGGTGGGAAGAGCTTGAGGAGTGTGACGGCCCTAACAGGGATCCCCTTGTCACGGATGCAAGAGCATCTGAGTGGCTGCTGAAATGTTTGAAGCTTTGATAGCAGGAAACAGGCAGTACACAAAACACACGCTTCATTTTCTCATTCAAATCCTGTATTTCTGTGACACGGCAAGACCATGTCTTTAAAAATAATATACTGTAATCCTCCTTTGTTTCTTCCGCTTCATATTCGTACTCACAAACAGCATATCATCATAATAAAAAGGAAAAACATCAACAGTCTCATTCCAGTAATCATTTTTATTTTGGTTTCACATTTCCAGCCTCATACATAGGCATACCTAGATTTTCATACTTACATCACAGAAACATGATTTTATACTCTGCTTCCCTCACCTGGTATTAGATGAAACACATTTTCCATGATTCTCCTGCCCCATCTTTGTGACTGTTCCTTTTGATGGCTGCATTATATTCCATGTACTTACTGCATCCTCATTTTAAAAGTATTCCTCATTTTAAAAGTACTATTATTGAGGCTCTGTCAGTTGTTTTTGTTGGTGCTATCAGTAACACTGAGATGAATCTCTTTGTGGACATTTTTTATTATTCTTCAGCTACATTTGTTATTCCTTTGAGCAATCTCATTAGGACAGGTTCCCATGTTTGCCGGATCAGAGGGTGTCAATCAGTGTTTGTGCTTCTTGGCGCTTGACACCAAACTGATTGCCATAAAGGCTGTCTCAGCTGACCTCACCATGGATAGGCTTCCCCAGATCCTTGCTGGCATTGGGTGGTTTTGTTTTTTGTTTTTGGAGGCCAGAGTGCAGTGGCACGATCTTGGCTCGCTGCAACCTCCGCTTCCCAGATTCAAGAGATTCTCCTGCCTCAGCGTCCTGAGTAGCTGTGATTACAGGCATGCACCACCACCCCTGGCTAATTTTTGTAATTTTTCGTAGAGAGGGGGTTTCAACATGTTGGCCAGGCTGGTCTTGAACTCCTGACCTCAAATGATCAGCCCGCCTCGGCCTCCCAAAGTGCTGGGATTACAGGCGTGAGCCACCACGCCCAGTGCATTGGGTGTTATTTTTCTCGCTTCCTATCTATGCTAACTTCATGTCTGTGAAAGACAACTTAATGATTGCTTAGTTTGCATTTTTGATGGCTAGGAAAGTGGAACTATTTTCCATTTATTAAAATTAACCAGCTGCAATTCTTTTTGTGGGAAACGTCTGTCTGTATTATCTGTTCATGCATCTGCTGGAGATTTGATTTTGAGGAGTTCCTTGTGGAGTTCAGATGGAGTACCCTCTTGCCTGGGGAGCTGGCTGCAGATACTGTTCCCAATCTGTTTCCTTTTTATTTTAGGTTTTTTCTCTGTGCAAGTTTTAAACTTGCATGTCCTCTTGCCCGCCAATTTTGTTCTGTCATGTCTTATGCTGCATCAAATCTTGGGAAGTTTTCATTCCCTACAGCGATCAGATGAGTGTTTAATTCTGTCTTTCTGCTGCATTTTCTACAATATAATTTTTTTTACATCAACTAATCCACGTTTTGTTCTAAGACTTGAGACATTTGCCCCCAAAGTACTGCAGTGTTGTTCTGACGGATTTATTAAATAACCCTTGCCTGGGCCATAGTTTCAAAGGACCAACTCTCTGGCCAAGAGTTTGGTGTTTCCGCCATGAAAAGGCAGGGTCTTCACCCAGCTGTCTCCCACTTTCCCCGCAGGCGAGGGCTGCATTGCCCTTCGGTTAGAGGCCACAGAAACGCAGCTGCCCATCTACACGCCTCTCACCCACCATGGGGAGTTGACAGGCCACTTCCAGGGGGAGATCAAGCTGCAGACCTCTCAGGGCAAGACGAGGGAGAAGCTCTATGGTAAGCAGCAAGCCCCTCCCCAGTGTCCTCTTCAGCCCCCCACTTAGGGACGGGAACGTGCTTTCTCTCAGCAAAGCTGTCGAATATGCTCTCTGCTGCGGCCTCAGAGCAGAAATCCAGCACTGGAAAAGATCTCAGACAATCTGGCCCAACCCTCACTCAACTCAAAAACGTCCCAACAGAACCCAACATCCAGCACCCCCAGATCACCCTCCCCGACCCTGCGGATTTTTTAGGGCCCCGAACCTCACCTGTCAGCCTTTAGGCCTTGTCATTCCCCCATTAGCACCTCCACTAAAAGAAGGACCCAGGGTACCAAGCGAACCTGCGTCTTGTTAAACGGCTCCTTCCAGGCTGTCCGGGGAAGACCACAGCTACAGCTGCAGATGAGATTTAGAATTTCTTGGGCGACCTCTGCTTGTCCACACGGCCACATGGTGCCCACTCCCATATACAAACAGACCCTCGTACATGCCTAAACCCTGCCCTCATGGTGCCCACCCAGGCTTCTGTACCTTCTAAACTGCTTTTTTTTTTTTTTTTTTTTTTTTTTTTTTGGGACAGAGTCTCACTCTGTGGCTCAGGCTGGAGTGCAGTGGCACGATCTCAGCTCACTGCAACCTCCACTTCTGGGGTTCAGGTGATTTTCCATCTTCAGCCTCCAGAGTAGCTGGGACTACAGGCACCCACCACCATGCCCAGCTAATTTTTTTATTTTTAGTAGAGACAGGGTTTCACCACGTTGACTAGGCTGGTCTGGAACTCCTGACCTCAAGTGACCCACCTGTCTCTGCCTCCTGAAGTGCTGGGATTACAGACGTGACCACTGCACTCAGCCTTTTTTTTTCTTTCTTTCTTTTTTGGAGACAGTCTTACTCTGTAGCCCAGGCTAGAGTGCAGTGGCACAATCTCAGATCACTGCAACCTCCGCCTCCCAGGTTCAAGCAATTCTCCTGCCCCACGTTCCCAAGTAGCTGGGATTACAGGTGCCTGCCACTGGCTAATTTTTGTATTTTTAGTAGAGACAGTGTTTCACCACGTTGGCCAGACTGGTTTGGAACTCCTGACCTCAAGTGACACACCTGCCTCGGCCTCCCAAAGTGCTGGGGTTACAGGCATGAGCCACCGCACCTGGCCTGTTTATTTTAATCTGACAAAACATACTTGCCTGTTTTGTTCCTTGCTGAGACCAGTAAGTTGGAAATGTCACATGAAATGGCAAATCTGGATCCCAACTCTCCTCTCTGTGGATCCACTGCAGGCATAACTAATCAATCACTGAACTCTTACGAGGCCTCAGAATCTTGCTTAACTCACCTCCCCAGGTACTCACTATTCACTGTGCAGCTTCAGCCTGCAAATGGAAACCCCTTTGCCATCCCTCGCCTAAGCTCTGGAAGCTGGGCCCTCACATGCTCTTTCCCGTCCCTTTCCTTCCAGACTTTGTGAAGACGGAGCGTGATGAATCCAGTGGGCCAAAGACCCTGAAGAGCCTCACCAGCCACGACCCCATGAAGCAGTGGGAAGTCACCAGCAGGTAAAGTGGGCGTGGGGTGGGTGTTGGGGAGGGGTGGATATCAGGGACTCATGACAAATTAGCATGGTTTGGCCGGGTGCGATGGTTCACGCCCATAATCCCGGCACTTTGGGAGGCCAAGGCTGGAGGATCATTTGAGCCTAGGAGTTTGAGACCAGCTTGAGCAACATATCGAGACCCTGTCTCTACAAAAAAAATGTGGTGGTTCATGCCTGTAATCCCAGCACTTTGGGAGGCCAAGGCCGGTGGATTGCTTGAGGTCAGGAGTTTGAGACTAGCCTGGCCGACATGGTAAAACCCCATCTCTACTAAAAATACAAAAATTAGCTGGGCGTGGTGGTGGCACACGCCTGTAATCCTAGCTACTCGGGGGGGCTGAGGCACAAGAATTGCTTGAACCCAGGAGGCAGAGATTGCAGTGAGCCGAGATTTCACCACTGTACTCCAGCCTGGGCAACAGACCGAGACTGTGTCTCAAAAATAATAATAATAATAATAATAATAATAATAATAATAATAATTAGCTGGGTGTAGTAGTCCTAACTACTTAGGAGGCTGAGATGGAAGGATTGCTTCAGCCCAAAAGGCTGAGGCTGCAGTGAGCTGTGATTGTGTCACTGCACTCCAGCTTAGGCGACAGAGTAAGACCTTGTCTCCAAAAAAACAAAACAAAACACTAGCGTGGCTCTGCAGACCCAGGGCCTGGGAGAAGGTGAACTGAAGCACAGAGAAACCCAGGACACAGGAGGAAGACGCTCCAGCCCAGGAGAGGTGCTCTCCTGCCTCCTCTGCGAGTCCGTTGACCGCTGGAGAGGTTGGTGTGACTGTGACACAGCTGGGGAAACTCTAATGTGACGGAAAGTTCAGTTTGACTCAGCTAACATTTGTTGAGTCCCTATGATGTGTCCAGTTCTAGAGAAATCAAGGCAAATTGAGTGCAGTCCCTGACTTAGGAACTTGCGGCCTAGTGCGTGAAGAAGTGACTGCGGAGAGAATGGAGAGATTCCAAGTCTACAAATGGTGGCTGTGTCTCCTGTGGGACAGAGGACACCAGCAATCATGGGATCTGTGGCCACCAAACCCCACCCTATCCACTAGCAAGAAAAATCACTGGGGGAAAATGCACACTGGTTGCTCTTGGCAGAGACTGAACTGAGAATAGTACAGATGTTAAAGTCTGTATTACCAGAATACAGACGTCCTTGGTAGCAGGGCTGCCCTAACTCACCGATGTGGTCTCCGAGATCCAGAATCAAGTTCTGGTCTCTTTGCCGGCTCACCAGCCGAGGAGGCAGAACCATGCCAGCAGCAGACAAAGCTTGTTCCTCTCCTCCCTCCCTTCCCCACAACTCATCCCCACCAGCCCTTGCCCTCACCCCAGCCACCCCCGCTGCACACAGGAATTCTCATCTCTAGCACATTCCCTGATCCACTTCCAGCTTCCGACGTTCACAGCCGTGGGCACACAAGCATCCCCTTTCCCTCTTTCCCTCCCATGATAATCCCATCAGCAAATGCATCCTGGCTCTGAAGTGTCTACTGGGTTCCAGAATCAGGATCAGTGTAGGGAAACAAATTCTTTTCCATTTTGACTAGCATGAGAACGAGCATTTATTTCTGAAGCAGGCAGTGGTGGATTGGAACAAGGTACAGCTCGGAACCAGGCTGGCAGAGCACATGAGAGCTGTGGAGTGTCCCTGACAGCCTATACACTCAGAACTCAGTTCTCAGGAGGCCGGTGCCTGACACAGTGGCAGCGTGCAGTGTGTCTGTTGGGGCCACCTTGCCCGGGTCTGGGCCATCCCTTCCATAGCTTTAAGCTGATTGCCCCCCATTCCAGGCTCCAACCTTGATCTCTGTGACCTCACACTCATTTTTCTAACTATGCACATGGCTGTCTCTATGCTGACGCTGCACACACAAACGTGTGGGCTGATGTGTTCCAGAGGAACCCCTGCCGGAGTCTGCCCTGAAAATCCCCTCCTTCCTGCCACCCAGGCTACCCCCCCACCATATCTCTGCCCTGCCAGCCTTGCCAGCTTCTCATCCCATCCTCTGCACCTGCTCACCAGCCTTCGGACCGTCCAGGAACAGGCCAAGCCCCTCTCACCTGGAGGCCTTTGCATGTACTCTTACCACTGCCGAGAACACTCTCCCCTTCTTTCTCTTTTATGTGCTTATCTTCTTATCTCAGCTAAAAGACCACCTCCTCAGATGGGGCCTCCTGGGGTCACCCAATGCCCAGTTGGTCCCAACACTTCACTAGTCCCCATCTCTGCCCCTTGTTATTCTCAGACTTCAGCACTACATCAATACCGTGTCTCTGTGTCACTGAGCTTGTTTTTCTCTCCCATCAAAAGTGAGTTCCATAAGAACAGAGACCATGGCAGCCTCACTCACAGCCATATTCCCTCCTCCCGGCCTGGGGCCGGGTGCTTACGAGGCCCTCAGTAACCACGGTGTTGCATGGATAGATGAATGAATGAATGGATCACTGCCCAAGAGGTGAAGGAGTTGAGGAGAGCTCGAGAGAGCCCTAGGGTTATCAGAGGACACTTTCCTTGGGCTGCTGCTGACCCCGAGAAGGGAAGGGACCCCTGAGATGTGACTCCATGTCCTCCCTGCAGGGCCCCTCAGTGCAGTGGCTCCAGCATCACTGAAATCATCAACCCCAACTACATGGGAGTGGGGCCCTTTGGGGCACCAATGCCCCTGCACATGAAGCAGACCTTGTCCCCTGACCAGCAGCCCACAGCCTGGAGCTACGACCAGCCGCCCAAGGATTCCCCGCTGGGGCCCTGCAGGGGAGAAAGTCCTCCGACACCTCCCGGCCAGCCGCCCATATCACCCAAGAAGTTTTTACCCTCAACAGCAAACCGGGGTCTCCCCCCCAGGACACAGGAGTCAAGGTGAGCATCCTCTTCATTAAGACGGCTCCCTCCCTCCTTATGAAAGCGCCCTGGGCTTTGGGCTTTCACCCTAGAATGGAAGCCTCATAAGGGCTACAATCTGTGTCCACTTGGCTCATGACTTATCCCTGGGGCCTGAACACAGCAGGCCCCTGACATGTATGTGGAGTCTTCCATGTCCTAACCTGTTAGTGCAACTCGATTGCTTTTTAAAGGGTAAAAATTTGTAAAGATATTGCCAAGAAAAGGAACCTCCTATAAAAACTATACACATATCAAAAAACATGTTTTGGGCCGGGCATGGTGGCTTATGCCTGTAATCCCAGCACTTTGGGAGGCCAAAGCGGGTGGATCACCTGAGATCGGGAGTTCGAGACCAGCCTGACCAACATGGAAAAACCCCATCTCTACTAAAAATACAAAATTAGCTGGGGGTGGTGGTGCATGCCTTGTAATCCCAGCTACTCAGGAGGCTGAGGCAGGAGAATTGCTTGAACCCAGGAGGTGGAGGTTGCGGTGCACCAAGATTGCGCCACTGCACTCCAGCCTGGGCAACAAGACTGAAACTCCGTCTCAAAAAACAACAAATTTCAGCCGGGCACGGTGGCTCACGCCTGTAATCCCAGCACTTTGGGAGGCTGAGGTGGGTGGATCACTTGAGGTTAAGAGTTCGAGTCCAGCCTGGCCAATGTGGTGAAACCCCGTCTCTACTGAAAATACAAAAATTAGCCAGGCACGGTGGCTCACACCTGTAATCCTAGCTGAGGCAGGAGAATCACTTGAGCCCAGGAGGCAGAGGTTGCAGTGAGCCAAGATTGCACCACTACACTCCAGCCTGGGCAACAGAACGAGACTCCATAAAAATGCCAGGTGTGGTGGTGCATGCCTGTAATCCCAGCTACTCAAGAGGCTGAGGCAGGAGAATCGCTTGAACCCAGGAGGCAGAGGTTGCAGTGAGCCAAGATTGCACCAGTGCACTCCAACCTGGGTGACAGAGTGAGACTCCATCTCAAAAAAAAAATGGCCGGGTGCGGTGGTTCACGCCTGTAATCCCAACACTTTGGGAGGCCGAGGCAGACAGATCTCGAGGTCGGGAGATCAAGACCATCCTGGCTAACATAGTAAAACCCCATCTCTACTAAAAATACAAAAAATTAGCTAGATGTGCTGGCACGCACCTGTAGTCCCAACTACTCGGGAGGCTGAGGCAGGAGAATCACTTGAACCCGGGAGGCAGAGGTTGCAGTGAGCTGAGATCACACCACTGCACTCCAGCCTGGGCGAAAAAGCGAGACTCCATCTCAAAAGAAAAGAAAAAAATGTTTCTAGAGCTAGTTAACCTTTGGGCATCTCCCGCTCCCTAGAGGGCCCTGTGGAACAGGGTGGGAGTTTCCATGTAGAGCCTGCTCGCACCCTCCAGTTCCCCTCTTTTTTCTCGACCATGAGGTTCCCCGTTCTATAAGCAGCTTCCTAGTCTCTCCTGTAGGGGACACTTAGTTAGAAACTGGAACTAGGGATATAAAAGGCAGGGCAGCCAGCCTGCAGAGAGAGGAGGCCCGGCCCTGAAACTCTGGGGAAGCCCCGGACGGTGGAGAAAACTGATCTGAGTCTAGAACTGGTTCAGGCAGAAGAATGGAAGCCAGATAGGAGACCGGGCTGGGCAGCCGAGGAACGGGGTCAGCACTTCCCAAAGGCACAGACGCTCTCTGGTGCTGCTGGAACAGAGCAGAGCCAACCATGGGCACCTCGTGGATACACAAGTGGGGAGCTCTACATGTTTCTAGTAGCCACAGGATGACAGACAGACGTGAAAGTGCAGGCTCAATTACCAACGATTTAAGATGGGCAAGATAGTATGAGCACTGTCTTCCCTTGAGGCTCTTTGCTGGCTTATCATAACCTCAGGGGTTCACTCTCAGCCTCTCTTCCTCTAACACTGGTTTTTTCTTCATCTTTTTTCCATGAGGACTTGCGTGCTGTCCGCCACATGGGGCAGAGCCAGCAGCGGTGTGTTCTCCATCACACTGTCCTCCAGCTCCCTCCAGCTCCACCCTTCCCAGGCCTGACCTGGCAGGGTCTTCCTCTGGATGGAGGAGCTGTTGACAGTCTCATTTCTCAAAATATGCGAGATATGCTCTAAGAAACGGATAGGCCGGGCGCGGTGGCTCACGCCTGTAATCCCAGCACTTTGGGAAGCCAAGGTGGGCAGATCACTTGAGGTCAGGAGTTTGAGACCAGCCTGACCAACACGGTGAAACCCCACCTCTACTGAAAATACAAAAATCAGCCAGGCATAGTGGCCCACGCCTGTAATCCCAGCTACTCAGGAGTCTCTGAGACACGAGAATCGCTTGAACCCGGGAGGCGGAGGTTGCAGTGAGCTGAGGTCATGCCACTGCACTTTAGCCTGGGTGACAGAGCAAGACTCCGTCTCAAAATAAATAAATAAATAGATAGATGAGAGGAAGTCAGGAAGAGAGAGAGAAAAGGTCAGGACAGGATAGCCCTGAAGCTCAGCTCAGCTGTCTCTCTCTCTGCCTCTGTACAGAGTGTGTTGATAGGGTGTCAGACCCTGGTCATTCCCTAAGAAACTTGGAGGGAGGAGAAACAGCCTCAGTTTCCTGCCCTGGAAATATGAGGACAAAAGGCACTATTCAGTGGGTATCAAGGTGCCTGTGTGGCCACCTCTTTGGAGACCCCAGGAAATGGAGCTCTAAGCAACCAGAAAGAAAAAGGAGCATGATTATGTGTGTAAGTGAATGCTTTTCAGCTCCCAAAGCAAATGGATCTTGGTGCATAACAATGAGCACACAGCTTGGTGGGAGCATGCTCCCCACAGCCCTATGGTGACAGCTGCAGACAGGCTGCCATCCACGGGCAAGGGACCCCCAGGGTGCGCTTCTAACTCACTGCTCACCAAGGAGGCGCTTGGAGCCTGGAGCCCTGCAGCTCGCACACTTGCCTCATCCCTTTCCGCTGCTCCAGGTCCCAGGCTCAGCCAGGGCAAAGGCTGTGGAAGGGGGTGTTACAAGCACCATCAGTGTTTCCCCACCGTCACCCAGACCCAAGTGCAGGGACTGACCTTCCCGGTTTGCCAAGTACTGTCCCAGTTTTAGCACCGAAAGTCCCACATCTCAGGAAAGCCTTCAGTCCTGCGTAAGCAAGGACAACTGGTGACCCCAGATCGAAGCTGTGCGGTTAGGAAGGGGACTCTTCTCAGCCCCTGGCCAGTGCTTAGCTGCTTTAGAGATGAGACTCGTCTCCTGAATCTGAGAAGTACAGTCATTCGCTGCAGGAATCAACTCGTCCCCTAGATATCGGTTCCCTTATTCAACAACTGTGGCCTGCTATAGGAGTCAATTTCTTGTTACCTTTGGTCAGGGGAATAAGACTTACTTTTGAGTTTTTCATGGTTTTCCCCAGTCTTCCCCGCCCGTCCCCACCAAGCTTCCCCTCTCTAAGTGCAACAGAAGCCTCCTCTTAGAGGGAAGGCTTCCCTGGTCTCTATCTCGCTGCTCTTTTCCCAGAGGAGTGAGCTTTAGAATCACAAAAGGGCTTGCACCCAGGGCTCTCTTCCTGGTCCTGCCCCCAGTTCTCTGAAGTCAGCCCCCTCCTCCCATCTCAGCCCCTGAGAGAGGGTGGTCAGAGGTCGGGACTTCTTGCTCCTTCATCTGAAAACTTGTGACCATGCCAGTTGCACCCTCCTGTGCCCTCTTCCCTTGGCTAACTCACAGCAACGGCCTTTGAGGCTCCACACGGGGGTCAGAAGAGGGCTGCACATGGAGGGGCGCCTTTCCAAAGTCCTTGTTTGAGGCCCCAGCATTTCTATGTATGCACCTGCTCTAAGGTGTTTCCAAAAATTAATGGGCAACACCCCCAAGTGCACAGTCAGGCTCCCTTTGGTGTGTCCCGGAGGCCAGCCTCCTTGGAGCTCCATGGCTTCTCGCCGGCACCTGTGTGAGGACGACATCCCGCCTTTGTCCCCTGAGCCCACATCTGCTCCCCGAAGAGTCACTGTTGAGTGCCTGTGAGCAGCTTCTCAGTGCACATCCCATCAGCAACAGGCGCAACAGCCTCAACAGCTCAGTGGGTTCCCAGCGATCCACAACTTCTTCACGATAGCTTCCTTTTCTGTAGAAAGCAGAACACAGAACACTCCCCTGGGAGATTCTGCTGCTGGTCAGGAAGTAAAATGTGTTCCCATTTCTCGTTCTCATAGTTTGCTCAGCAGGAAATCACCTCCAGTTAGAGCAGTGATAAATCAGAACACAAACAAGCAAAGGCAGCGCTTGCCTACTTTGGGTCACAACACAGGAGCTTCCCCTGCGCATGAGTTGAGTGGGCCTTTCTTCTAGCTACTGGCCTTGGCTTCCCCAGTACTCGCAAGTGTCCAAATTCCCTCTGACTTGCACCACAGCCGCCACGTGTTCCTTCCACTGTGAGTTAGGAGAGGCTTCCAGGGAGAGGACTTCATGTGGCTGGGAAGGACACTGTGTTAACCGGGATGTCGGGCCCCCTGAGCTCAGATTCTGTCCTCATTTGTGGCTGTGTTGCTGTGCCTGGGGAAGTGTCTCACACATGAGTTTGGTAGATGGAGCCTCTTGAGCTTTCACCCTCAAGTAGCACAAGTGGTTCCTGAGGAGGAGGTGTGATCGCCTTCCTGAGCGGTCATGCAAATGCTGGGTCGGAGCAGAATTGCTGGAGTCAGAGGAGAGGCTGCAGGGTGGGGATGGGAGGAACCAGGAAAGGAGGCCTGTTGACTGGGGAGGTGGGAAGGGGCTGTGGAGAGCAGGCTCATTTGATGAGGATGAGGGGTTGATACTGAGGTGCCATGTAAGTTCTCGCTTCATTTCTCCCACAAATCCTCCAGTGCCATGCCCCTTGCTCACAGATGCTCTGATGTGAACAGGTTTTATAGTGGAAAAGGTCCCAGGCCAGAACTGAGGCTGTCTTTGAGGACAACATATGATGAACACAGTACTGTTTCCTCTTCCTTTTTTTCACTTGAGGTGAAATTCACTTAACACAAAATTAACCGTTTCAAAATGAACAGTTTGCTAGGCTGGGCACAGTGGCTTATGCCTGTAATCCCAGCACTTTGGGAGGCCAAAGTGAGAGGACTGCTTGAAGTGAAGAGTTCAAGACCAGCCTGGGCAATATAGTGAGACTCCCCATCTCTACAAAATAAAACAAAACTGAAAAATTAGCCAGGCCTGGAGGCATTGCTACTCCCAGCAATGTCCAGCTACTCCTAGCTACTCCCAGCTACTCCCAAGTAGTCTCAGCTACTTGGGAGGCTGAGGGGAGGGACTGCTTGAGCCCAAGAGGTTGAGGCAGCAGTGAGCCATGATCGCACCACTGCACTCCAGCCTGGGTGACAGAGCGAGACTCTGTCTCTAAAACAAAACAAGACAAAACAATTTGGTGCCATTCAGTAAATTTGCAATGTTACACATCTCTATCTAGTTCAGAAACATTTGTATCACCCCAAAGAAAGACCCAGAGCCATTAAGCAGCCATGCTCCCATGTCTTCTCCCCTGGACATGTGTCTTCCCTGCTCTGTCCCTGGCTCTAGGCCCAGTGACCTGGGGAAGAACGCAGGGGACACGCTGCCTCAGGAGGACCTGCCGCTGACGAAGCCCGAGATGTTTGAGAACCCCCTATATGGGTCCCTGAGTTCCTTCCCTAAGCCTGCTCCCAGGAAGGACCAGGAATCCCCCAAAATGCCACGGAAGGAACCCCCGCCCTGCCCGGAACCCGGCATCTTGTCGCCCAGCATCGTGCTCACCAAAGCCCAGGAGGCTGATCGCGGCGAGGTGCCCGGCAAGCAGGTGCCCGCGCCCCGGCTGCGCTCCTTCACGTGCTCATCCTCTGCCGAGGGCAGGGCGGCCGGCGGGGACAAGAGCCAAGGGAAGCCCAAGACCCCGGTCAGCTCCCAGGCCCCAGTGCCGGCCAAGAGGCCCATCAAGCCTTCCAGATCGGAAATCAACCAGCAGACCCCGCCCACCCCGACGCCGCGGCCGCCGCTGCCAGTCAAGAGCCCGGCGGTGCTGCACCTCCAGCACTCCAAGGGCCGTGACTACCGCGACAACACTGAGCTCCCGCATCACGGCAAGCACCGGCCGGAGGAGGGGCCACCAGGGCCTCTAGGCAGGACTGCCATGCAGGTGCGCTGCGCCACACGTGGGTTCGTGTGCATTTGTGTGTGTGTGCATGCGTGAGTGTGTATGTGTGTACCTATGCATATGTGTGTGCATGTGTGTGTGCACGCATGCATATGTGCGTGCATGTGTGAACGCATGCATGTGCACACATGCGAGTGATGGTCCTGGGAACTGCTCCATGAGAAGGGAGAGTCAGGATTTGAACCCAGGTCTGCCTGTCCCACACATCCCTGACCCTGCATTGCCTCTGCAGCAGTTGTTAAAAGGAAGAAAGGCGGGGCTGTGGATAAACTCTTAGTCTAGTGTCAGTCCCAGAGGAAGAAGATTCCATAAAGAAAAGGAGCCTAAATCATTTATATCTCATTGTTATTATAAATTTGTTTTGAAACTGAGTTTCGCCAGGCATGGTGGATCACGAGGTCAGGAGATCGAGACCATCCTGGCCAACATGGTGAAACCCCGTCTCTACTAAAATACAAAAAATTACCCGGGCATGGTGGCGCACGCCTGTGGTCCCAGCTACTTGGGAGGCTGAGGCAGGGGAATCGCTTGAACCTGGGAGGCAGAGGTTGTGGTGAGCCGAGATCGCGCCACTGCACTCCAGCCTGGTGACAAAGCAAGACTCTGTCTCAAAAAAAAAAAAAAAAAAAAAAATTAAAAAACAACAACAACGGAGTTTCACTCTTTGTTGCCCAGGCTAGAGTCCAGTGGTGTGATCTCAGCTCACTGCAACCTCCGCCTCCTGGGTTCAAGCGATTCTCCTGTCTCAGCCTCCCGAGTGGCTGGGATTACAGGCACCTGCCACCATGTCTGGCTAATTTTTGTATTTTTAGTAGAGATGGGGTTTCACCATGTTGGCCAGGCTGGTCTCGAACTCCTGACCTCAGGTGATCTGCCTGCCTGGGCCTCCCAAAGTTCTGGGATTACAGGCATGAGCCACTGCACCCAGCCTCATTGTTATTATTAAGTCGCGTTCATACTTGAAAATTTCCCAATATTTTGGAGAATTCAGCACACTTTCCCTCTCCTTCATGTAAAATAAAAAATTTTTTGAGCAAAACTAACAGTGATTAAGAACAGACTCCAGGCCGGGCGTGGTGGCTCATGCCTGTAATCCCAGCATTTTGGGAGGCCAAGGTGGATGGATCACCTGAGGTCAGGAGTTCGAGACCAGCCTAACCAATATGGTGAAACCCTGTCTCTATTAAAAATACAAAAATTAGCTGGGCATTGTGGTGTGCACCTGTAATCCCAACTACTCGGGAGGCTGAGACAGGAGAATTGCTTGAACCCAGGAGGCGGAGGTTGCAGTGAACCGAGATCGTGACACTGCACTCCAGCCTGGGCGACAGAGTGAGACTCCATCTCAAAAAAGAGAACAGACTGCAGAGTCAGGCTATGTTGGGTTTGAATCCCAGCCCTCCCACTTCCTGGCTCGGTGCCTTGAGCCTCAGTTTACCCATCTGTAAAAAGGGGCTGTTAATAGTACCTACCTCATAGACTTAGAAGGAGAATTGCATTGTAGGCTATTATGTATTATTACCATGTATTATCATCTATATAGAAATTATATATTTATGTATTTACATTGATATCCATTACATATCATTTCATATATATATACTATACATATTACATGTGTGTATGTATGTATATATATATATATATATATATATATATGGTACGTACCTGGGTGTGGTGCTATGCACCTGTAGTCCCAGCTACTGGGGAGGCTGAGGCATGAGGCTACCTGGAGCCCAAGAATTTAAGGCTGCAGTGAGCTATGATTGCACCACTGCACTCCAGACTAGGCAACAGAGTGAGACCCCATTTCTAAAAAACAATTTTTTTTAATAAGTAGGTAAAGTACTTAGAACAGTGAGTGCTGGCTCTTCTCAGCTACATGTTAAAGGAAGCCTGGCCTAGCCCACAGCATGCAGGGACCGGGGCCACTTAGTTCAACATGGCCTGGTGAGAATGAGCCCTGACAGCCCTTCTGTTCTTGTCCCACAGTGAAGCCCTCAGTGAGCTGCCACTGAGTCGGGAGCCCAGAGGAACGGCGCGAAGCCACTGGACCCTCTCCCGGGACCTCCTGCTGGCTCCTCCTGCCCAGCTTCCTATGCAAGGCTTTGTGTTTTCAGGAAAGGGCCTAGCTTCTGTGTGGCCCACAGAGTTCACTGCCTGAGACTTAGCACCAAGTGCTGAGGCTGGAAGAAAAACGCACACCAGACAGGCAACAAACAGTCTGGGTCCCCGGCTTGCTCTTGGTACTTGGGACCCCAGTGCCTTGTTGAGGGCGCCCTTCTGAAGAAAGGAACTGCAGCGCCGATTCGAGGGTGGAGATATAGATAATAATAATATTAATAATAATAATGACCACATGGATCGAACACTCATGATGTGCCAAGTGCTGTGCTAAGTGCTTTACGAACATTCGTCATATCAGGATGACCTCGAGAGCTGAGGCTCTAGCCACCTAAAACCACGTGCCCAAACCCACCAGTTTAAAACGGTGTGTGTTCGGAGGGGTGAAAGCATTAAGAAGCCCAGTGCCCTCCTGGAGTGAGACAAGGGCTCGGCCTTAAGGAGCTGAAGAGTCTGGGTAGCTTGTTTAGGGTACAAGAAGCCTGTTCTGTCCAGCTTCAGTGACACAAGCTGCTTTAGCTAAAGTCCCGTGGGTTCCGGCATCGCTGGGCTGAGAGCAGGGATCTACCTGGCTTCTCAGTTCTTTGGTTGGAAGGAGCAGGAAATCAGCTCCTATTCTCCAGTGGAGAGATCTGGCCTCAGCCTGGGCTAGAGATGCCAAGGCCCATGCCAGGTTCCCTGTGCCCTCCTCGAGGTGGGCAGCTATCACCAGCCACGGTTAAGCCAAGCCCCCCAACATGTATTCCATCGTGCTGGCAGAAGAGTCTTTGCTGTTGCTCCCGAAAGCCGTGCTCTCCAGCCTGGCTGCCAGGGAGGGTGGGCCTCTTGGTTCCAGGCTCTTGAAATAGTGCAGCCTTTTCTTCCTATCTCTGTGGCTTTCAGCTCTGCTTCCTTGGTTATTAGGAGAATAGATGGGTGATGTCTTTCCTTATGTTGCTTTTTCAACATAGCAGAATTAATGTAGGGAGCTAAATCCAGCGGTGTGTGTGAACGCAGAAGGGAATGCACCCCACATTCCCATGATGGAAGTCTGCGTAACCAATAAATTGTGCCTTTCTCACTCAGCTGTGTGTGTGGCGTTTTTCCTGACATTCGGAGCCATAGATATCCTTCTAGATGGCAGGGCCTGCACAGGGCACAACTGAGGCAGTTAAGGGTTCATGGTGGTGATGGATGGTGTTGCCCTGACCAGATGGGACACCATAGAGCCAGTTTGAAGCTGGTCCTGGACTAGGAACAGGAGTAAACCGCACTCCTTCCTTCCTTCCACCCACACATCTTCCTGGCACTCCAAGCACCCTGCGGCCACCCAGAGGCCACGAGCATCCCCTCCAAACCTGCTGTCCTGCAGCCCACAAGTTCCTCCCAGCTTTTATAAGTTTTCACCACTTAAGCTGCAGTGACCAAAAAACACATGTCAACACTCCCCAGGTCATGGGTTCCCAGGTCAGGGAGTAGCCCCTGGCCCAGAGGCACAGTGCGGGCCACTTCCACGGCGCCTCTGCCCCACCTTGGGCTGCCTGGCCTCTGCTTCTGCTCACAGACACCAGGCCTGGGCTCCAGGCAGGGCCTGGAGCAGTGTCTTTGGCAGCCTCCAAGCAAACCATTCACTCCCACGCCTCAGTGGCACCTGGAGCCCAGCAGAGGCAGGACTGAGTGCCTGCTGGGACCATGGCTCCCTACCCCCACTCAGGTGTCCCCGTCCTGCAGGCTCACTGCCTAGTGTCCATGTAGAACCTGACCTAAGTCCCAGGCCCCAGCCTCTGACTCAACAGACCAAGGGCCACGGTGGAGAGAGAGCTGGAGACACCCAGACATTCTTTAGTCTCCCAGCCCCCATCACCAGAGCTGAGGACCCAGGCATGTATGCCCATGGTCCCTGGGGAACCCACTGGCTGCTGGGGTGGGCTGGCCTGCTACACAAGTGCCATCATCTGCTCACCCACAGGGAGAATGTCAAGCCCAAGGCCCCATGCCCACTTAGGATGGATGTCTAGGCACTCCCCAGCATTTCTGTGGGTTCGCAGGAGATACGGGTAGGAGAGCAACTGTTTGGGGCATACAGCATGCTCCCCCTCACCTGCTCTGGGTTCCAGTCACTCAAGCAAATGCAGTGCCCCCACCACAGTCAAACCCAGGGCTGCTGTGAGGACCTGGCTTTGATTGCACGTGGTCGGACAGCTGAGGCCCACCTGGTGCTCAGAACAGGAAACGCTGTGGAATGCAAGAATTTTCATCCTTGCCTTTTCCATCTCTCTACCCTGCACCCACCCCGAGAGGTACCTGACCACTTTCTCCCTAGGCTTTTTGCTGCCATGATCATCTGGGTTCCACCTTGACCAGGTCTCTCTCCTGTCTCTCCTTTCCTGACAATCCTAGGCATTCCAAACACCCAGTTTCCCCCTTCTGGCAGAGGGGGAACCCAGACATCCCCACCTCCTTATCACCTATGTAATTCACCTCCATGTAATTCACCTACACCAGGCTCCCTAATCAAGAAGGCAGGTCAATTAGCCAGCTCTCCTCATCAAAGTGCTCCGTTCCTAGGATGAATTTCACCGCCCTCTGAGATTGCAGATGCTGCTACAGTCACTGTTCCTTTTCAGAGGTAATTTTTTTCCTTCTCTGCTTGATGCTATGAAGGCTGGTTGAGAGCAGCAGAGTTCGTGCCAACAGGAAGGTGTTACCCTCATGATGGACAGTCTCTAGCAGCGCTCTTCCCAGCGCCTCCACGGCAGCCCCCCCTCCCCCGCAGCCTGGAGGGCAGCGCCTGCAGCCAGTGCCACCTGCAGGGACAGAGTCAGCCACGGGCTCCTCCTCCTTCCTGCATTTCCATTCTTTTTCCACACCATTTTCCCCACCCGGATAGGAGAGAAATTAGTGAGTCATTCAGAAAAGCTCTCTCCCACAACTACCTTCCCTAGTTCCAGCCTACCAGGTTCTCATCTTTGCATGTCCTTAAAATAGCTCCTTTCTCTTGGCAAACAAATTTCCATGGAGACCCAGCTATGGGAAGGCCCAGAAGCTTTCTGCAAGGCAGCAAACTCAGCTCCCAGCCTTCACTCTGACAGAGACCCTTTATAATGCAAATGTGTGGTCTCACCCCCACAGACACTGCCACCCACGAAGGTCCCATTTTGGGAAATCTGAACCACCCAGGGAACGCACTGGGAGGTTGAGTCTAGGTATAGGCAATCTAGTTTCTTGTTATTTTCTGACGGGCTGGCTGGCCTGCACTGGTGAGTTCTCTCTCAGGTCACAGCAGACCGAACCACTAGGCTTACCAGTGACTAATCCCACAGCAGGCATACCCAGCTCATGCTCTTCCTCCATGCACTTGACCACACATGTTGGTGGCGTGCACTGGGCCTTGGGGGTCAGTGCTTCTATTGAGGGAGGCCATGGGTGGGAGGGATCCTGGACTATGGGAACAGATAGAATGGGGCTTAAATGTCTTTTATTTCCTAAAACTATAATCTTGCACAGGTTTCTTAGATTTTCTGAGCCTCAATCTCCTCATCTGTACAATGGAAAGAAGGCTACCTGGTGTGGTTGTCGAAGATTCACTGAGCTCATCTCTGCAAAGCCCCTGGCTCGGTGCCTGGCCCTGCTGTAGGGGTTCATTGAGTGTTATCCCGTTCCCTCATCCTTCGAGACAAGGCAGTGAGCGAGGGCACCCTGCACAGCATCGGAAAAGAAACAAAGAGAAGAGCTTCGGGGATGCAGGAACGTCCAAAGCAGAGGTAAAGGCAAGAACACAAATACATAAACAAGCCAGGCCATCCAGGGGCAAGTCAAGGCTGTGAAAAGCCATGAAGAGCAGGGAGATAGATCAGGCTAAGGCATGGATAACCGAGGCCAGGAGGAACTAGATGAGGCCAGGTGGGCTATTTGAGGCTAAGGAGGAGCTAGTTGAGGTCAAGGAGAGGTGAGGTTAGTTGAGGCCAGGAAGACTAGTTGAAGCCAGAGGTGCAGGTGGATTCTCTAGCTACACAGAGCACAGCTGCTCAGATGACCTGAGCCAATGGGAGCAGACCCAGCGGACGCATAGGAACACTTCATGGGGCAGTGCTGGGCAGTGTTTCTGGCCACCAGGGACATGTAGGCAGATCCAGTCACCACAAAGCAGCTTTGTGCCCCACGGCGGTTCTCGACGCACCTGTCCCTGCGAGACGGCTCCTGCACTTGTCTCTCCCTCCTTCCGCTTTTTCTTCCTCCTTCCCTAACCATGTCAATGACTTGCAGTCCTGCCTCCTTCTGCAGGGAATGGGGAGCCTTGGGGACTCCGGAGCACACAATGACATGCTCGCTCAGCATTTAGGAAGGTCGAGAATAGGGTAAGGCCAGCAAGTCTCGGGGGGTGCAAAAGGTAACCGACACTCACTCTCCAGTGCTCACCCTGAACTTGCACCACCTCAGATTTAAACATCCCCCCCACCCATCCCTGCCTTGCCTCCCCTTCATCCAAGCCCTGCAGAGCAGGCAGAAAAGTGAAAGTTAGATTCCAGAAGGAGCCGAATTCCTGTGGCTGAAAGGTGGCAACGCTCCAACCCGCAGCCCTGGCAGGGCCTTGGAAGAAGGAAGGGCTGGAGGTGCAGGCGGAAGAGGCTGTCCTCTGTATCATGTGGAAATCTGTTTTAGTGCACAGGCTATAAATTGAATTTCCAGGCCTTATTTAGAGTACATCCTCAGAAATGGTTTGTCCTGCTTCTGTTATTTTTAAAAAGCACTCTGTTTAGGTAGTAGTTGAGAGCACAGACTCGGGAGCCAAACTGCTTAAACACGTCAAAAATGTGCCAGGCTGTGACCATTGTGCAGAAGAAGGCAACATGCCCAGCTTTCAGAAGAGGCCGATGCACAGGCCAGCAGTTACAGTGCCAGGTGGTAAGGGGTATGCAGACAAAAGCCCCCAGCGATGAATTTCCTTTCAGGGTTAGCTGGGAAATGTTTCATGATTTAGTGTTAGTATTCAGAATGATAACCAGACTGGTGCTGAGGATCTTGGACTCTGGGGTCAGAACACTTGGGTTCAGCCCCCAGCCCTACCACCTGCCACTGACTGGCAGGCCATATGACCATGGCTAAGTACTTAACTTCAGTTTCTCCATCTGTAAAAAGGAGATGATAATGACATCAACCTCACGGAGGCCTTGTAAGTATTTTTTTTTTATTTTTTAAATTTTATTTTATTTATTTATTTTGAGATGGAGTCTCACTCGGTTGCCCAGGCTGGAGTGCAGCGGCACAATCTTGGCTCACTTCAAGCTTCGCCTCCTGGGTTCACGCCATTCTCCTGCCTCAGCCTCCCGAGTAGCTGGGACTACAGGTGCCCACCACCACGCGCGGCTAATTTTTGTATTTTTAGTAGAGATGGGGTTTCACCTTGTTAGCCAGGATGGTCTCGATCTCCTGACCTCGTGATCCGCCCGCCTCGGCCTCCCAAAGTGCTGGGATTACAGGCGTGAGCCACCGCGCCCGGGTGGCCTTGTGAGGATTAAAAGGCATGCTAATGTAAATAGCCCTGGCTGCAGGTAAGCACTCAATGCACGTCACTGTTATCAACATGATGCTCTCATAAAGACAACGTAATTCTCTCTGTTCCCACCGCAGCCTGGACAGCTACAAGGCCACAGTTTTTACCACTTACAAGCCCTTCTCAAGGTGACTCCTTTGTTTCTGGACTCAGGGCCTGGTCCTGGCCCCAGATCTGACAAGCGGCAGGGCCTTGGCCAGGTCACTCCTGCAGACCACACCATTTGTGACACCTGTGACATGAGAAGTAAGGCCCTGTGCCTGCCAGGAGCGGCACGGCACCTGCAGCAGCACAGCCACCAAGCACAGCCACAGTCCCAGCACCCATGTGCCGGTGAGGTCCATCACTCATTCCCCATCCTCGGATGCCTTCTACAATCCAGCCCCGGAATCCTGTCCGACCACCGATGACTCACACAAAGCAATGGGGGACCTGGGACAAGTGTGCCTCCATCTTGCAGGCTAACCCCTGGAGGAACTAACCCATGCAGAACTGCTCCCCACAGGGCAGGGCTTCTGGACCGAGACACTACTGATATGTGGGGCTGGGTCATTCTTCGGTGTGGCGCTGGCTGGTGCACCGCTTAGCGGCATCCCTGGCCTCTGCCCACTAGACGCTAGAACCCACCCCCAGACATTCCCAAATGTCACCATCTGGCAGAGAGAATGGCAGAATCACCCCCAGAAGTGGACAACTGCCACAGAGCAGTTCTGAGAAAAGGCTACTCCTTGCTGAAGAAGGTGAAGATCCGAATTCTGACACCAAACACACACAAATACGCACGCATGCACACGTGCAGGAAGCTAGCAGGAGGGAGGTGCCCCGCACAAATCTGGAGAAATATCACAGGGCTCGGCTGGGCATGTTGGCTCACACCTGTAATCCCAGCACTTTGGCAGGCTCAGGCAGGCGGATCACAAGGTCAGGAATTCGAGACCAGCCTGGCCAACGTGGTGAAACCCCGTCTCTACTAAAAAATATGAAAATAAGCTGGGCATAGTGGTGGGCACCTGTAATCCCAGCTACTTGGGAGGCTGAGGGAGGAGAATCACTTGAACCCTGGAGGCGGAGGCTGCAGTGAGTGAGATCACATCACTGCACTCCAGCCTGGGCAACAGAGCGAGATTCTGTCTCAGAAAAAAGAAAAGAAAAGAAAACAAAGAAAGATCACAGGGCCCATTAGGCTCCTTTCATTTCAAGGGGCGAAGATGTGGCAGGTCACCTCAGTGTTTCACGTGTCCTTGTGAAAAGACCACCAAACAGGCTTTGTGTTAGCAGCATGGCTATTTATTTCACCTGGGTGCAGGCGGGCTGAGTCCGAAAAAGGAGTCAGCAAAGGGTGGTGGATTATCATTAGTTCTTAGAGGTTTTGGGATAGGTGGTGGAGTTTGGAGCAATGGTTTGAGGGCAGGGGGTGGATCTCACAAAGTACATTCTCAAGGGTGGGGAGAATTACAAAGAACCTTCTTAAGGGTGAGGGAGATTACAGAGTACATTGATCAGGTAGGGTGGGGCAGTAACAAATCACAATGGTGGAATGTCATCAGTTAAGGCTATTTTCACTTCTGTGGATCTTCAGTTGCTTCAGGTCATCTGGATGTATACATGCAGGTCACTGGGGATACGATGGCTTAGCTTGGGCTCAGAGGCCTGACACTCAGGAGATGGGTCTGTCACCAGGGTGCATGGGAAGTGAGGAAGCCTCCACTGTCAGGACATAGAAGCCCCTGGTGAGCTCAGAGCCAGCCCAGGGCCCCGCATCCTGTGTCCTGTCAAACTCCAGTTTCCTCCTCCCTCCTGATCAATTGCACCACAGTGGCCGCTCTGCTGCTTCTCCTCACTGCTTTGTCCACCCTCCTTACCCCCCGCATATTTGGGCCTCTCTGGGCATATCCTACATTGAGATCTGCTGGGAAGGCTGGTTTGGGGATCTGTAAATCTCCACCTGTCTTATTAGTTTGGATTCCCCAGAAACAGACTCTGAGTCAAAGATGTGAGTGCAAGGAAAGTATTTGGGGATAACTCAGGGAACACTACAGGAGCAAGGGAGTCAGGATTTGAAGCAGGAAAGGGAAAGAAGCCATAAAGAACTGATACAGAAGAGATTACTGCCGGACGCGGTGGCTCACACCTGTAATCCCAGCACTTTGGAAGGCCAAGGTGGGAGGATCATGAGGTCAGGAGTTCGAGACCAGCCTGACCAACATAGTGAAACCCCGTCTCTATTAAAATTAGAAAAATTAGCCAGGCGTGGTGGCACATGCCTGTGTCCCAGATACTCCAGAGGCTGAGGCAGGAGAATTGCCTGAATCTGGGAGGCAGAGGTTGTGGTGAGCCAGGTTCGCACCACTGCACTCCAGCCTGGGTGACAGAAAGACTCCATCTAAAAAAAAAAAGAGAGATTACTTAGTGTCTCACGTGTCCGTGTGAAGAGACCAGCAACAAGGCTGTTTATTTCACCTGGGTGCAGGTGGGCTGGGTCCAAAAAAGGAGTCAGCAAAGAGTGGTAGGATTATCATTAGTTCTTATAGGTTTTGGGACAGGCAGTGGAGTTTGGAGCAATGTTTTGGGGGCAGGGGATGGATCTCACAAAGTGCATTCTCAAGGGTGGGGAGAATTATGAAGAACCTTGTTAAGGGTGGGGGAGATTATAAAGAACCTTATTAAGGGTGGGGGAGATTACAAAGTACATTGATCAGTTAGGGTGGGGCAGAAACAAATCCCAATGGTGGAATGTCATCAGTTAAGGCTATTTTCACTCCTGTGGATCTTCAGTTGATTCAGGCCATCTGGATGTATATGTGCAGGTCACTGGGGATATGATGGCTTAGCTTGGGCTCAGAGGCCTGACATTCCTGTCTTCTTATATTAATAAGAAAAATAAAATAGTGGTAAAGTGTTGGGGTGGCGAAAATTTTGGGGGGTGGTATGGAGAGATAATGGGCGATGTTTCTCAGGGCTGCTTCGAGCGGGATTAGGGGTGGCGTGGGAACCTACAGTGAGAGAGATTCAACTGAAGAAAGACTTTGGGGTAAGGGGTGATATTGTAGGGTTGTTAGAAGGAGCATTTGCCATATAGAATTATTGGTTGGACTGGGTGCGGTTTTGTATGAATTGAGAAACTAAACGAAAGACACAAGGTCTGAATAAAAGAAGGAGAAAGATAGGTTTAAAGGACTAAGAATTGGGAGTACTCAGGACGTCCAATTAGAGAGTGTCCAAGGGGGTTCAACGTTATTGTTTGCTTGGTTGGCAAGTTTTTGGGCTCTATCCTTGAGTTTTTTTATGTTGTCATATACCAGGCCAGACTGATTTAGGTAAAAACAACACTCTTCATTTAAAAATATACAGTCCTCTTTTTTAGCAGTAAGTAAATCAAGGCCTCAGTGATTTTGGAGGAAAGAGAAATGCAAAGCCAGCAACTGTTTGTTAAAGAAGGATTAGAAACGGCTAGGAGAGAGTGACTGAGATTGATAGTGTGGTGGAGATAGCTGGGGAAAGGTGGAGGGTGGCATAAGAACGGGAACGAGAATAAGAGTAAGTATAAAAGCAAAGAATAGGACTCCATCAGGGTGAAAGTATTGAAGTGCACTTTGTCACTGAAGATCTTCTATCCACTTAGAGACCTAAGGGTGGCAGTTTGAGGTAAAACCAGGTGCCACTGAATACCAAGAGCCTGAGAAACTGCTCAGGTGATTTGACTAGTAAAGGCCGGTCCGTTATCCGACTGTATAGAGGTGGGAAGGCCAAACCGAGGAATTATGTCTGACACAAGGGAAGAAATAACAACGGTGGCCTTCTCAGACCCTGTGGGAAAGGCCTCTACCCACCCAGTGAAAGTGTCTACCCAGACCAAGAGGTATTTTAGTTTCCTGACTCAAGGCATGTGAGTAAAGTCAATTTGCTAATCCTGAGGGGGGGCAAATCCCCGAGCTTGAGGTGTAGGGAAGACAGGGGGCCTGAGAAATTCTTGAGGAGTAGTAGAATAGCAGGTGGAACATTGAGAAGTGATTTTCTTGAGGATAGATTTCCACGATGGAAAGGAAATGAGAGGTTCTAAGAGGCAGGCTAGCGGCTTGTAACCTACATGGAAGAGGTTATGAATAGGTTAGAATAGAATAGGCCTGTAAGCCTGGAAGGAGATATTTTCCTTGGTCCAAGAACCATTTGCCTTGTGTGGGAAGAGATTGATAGGTGGAAGTTTCAGTGGGGGAGTAGGTGGGAGTGGCCAGATGAGAAGGAGAAAAACTGCTGTGCGGGATAGAAGTTGAAAGCTAGCTGCTTTTTTAGCTACCTTATCAGCATAAGCATTGTCCTGAGCGATGGGATCTGATGCCTTTTGATGGCCCTTGCAGTGTATGACTCCAGCTTCCTTTGGAAGTAAAGCGGCCTTGAGAAGAGTTTTTATTAAAGAGGCATTAATGATGAAGGACCCTTGTGTGGTGAGGAAACCTTTCAGCCCATAAAACATCATGGTGGTGCAGGATATGGGGTCAGTATAAATATTGACGTGTAGTCTCTTTGCAAGAGTGAGGGCTCGAATTAAGGCAATGAGTTCGGCTTCCTGAGAGGTAGTGGAGGGAGGCAGAGCGGTAGCCTCAATGATAGATGTGGAAGATTCTATAGCATAGCCTGCCTTTGCTAGTGAGTGGCGATTAGGCCTGGTGGAATAAACCAAATGTGATCAATAAACCAAATGTGATCAGAGTGAGGAACAGGAAAGAAGGAAATATGGGGAAATTGAATGAATGCCAGGTGGATCAAAAAGATACAGTCATAGGGGTCAGGTGTGGTATCCGGAATAACATGGAAGGCCAGATTGAAGTCCGGGCCAGGAACAATGGTAATTGTGGGAGACTCAACGAAGAGTGAATATAGCTGAAGGAGTTGGGGAGCAGAAAGTATGTGTCAGGTGTGAGGAAGAAAATAGATTTTGGAAGTTATGAGAACTGTAGAGAGTGAGTTGAGCATAGTTTGTGATTTTGAGGGCACCAAATGTCTCACGTGTCCGTGTGAAGAGACCATCAAATAGGCTTTGTGTGAGCAACAAGGCTGTTTATTTCACCTGGGTGCAGGCGGGCTGAGTCCAAAAAAGGAGTCAGCAAACTGATGGGATTACCACGGCACTCCAGCCTGGGCGACAGAGGGAGACTCCATCTCAAAAAAAAAAAAAAAATGGTGGGCTAGTGGGGGATGCACCGGACTTTATAGTCAGGCTTGAGGAGGCAGTGCCTGATTTACACAGGGCTCACAGATTGGTTCCATCAGGTATGACGTTTACATAGCAAGGGGAACGCTGGTTGCCCCACCCTAATCTTATTATGCAATGAACTTTCCCCTTGGCTGGCGGCCATCTTGTCTGCTCCTTACTGTACACGTGGCTGACAGAGATAAGGGAAGATGGAGCTGCCATCTTGAACATGATTGGCACAACGGCTGGTGTCTATGTCTGCAGCTTGATTTTACAGGCCGCTTTTTGTTAGAAAGGAAAATAATTTGGGGTTGCTCTTCATTAAAAGGACAATCTTACCAGGGACTTCTGTATCCCCACTATCTGCCTAAGTGTCAGGGCTCAGAGCCCAAGCTAAGCCATCATACCCCCAGTGACCTGTGCCATCTAGGCTCACTGCAAGCTCCACCTCCCGGGTTCATTCCATTCTCCTGCCTCAGCCTCCTATCTTTTTCCTCTTGGAAGTCCCATCTCTCTCACTAGAGAGAGAGCTGTTTTTCTTTCTCTTTCTGTCTCTCTTAAATCTATTAAACCTCCGTTCCTAAACTCCTTGTGTGTGTCCATGTCCTAAATTTTCCTGGCAAGACAGTGAACCCCAGGTATTTACCCCAGACAATATAGCTGCTTCAGAACGTTCTATGGGCAGGGAGCCACTGTGGCCACCTGGGCTTACCCTGCAGGCACTGTTGGGAACACATGCCTGTGTCACCCCATGCAAAGAGGAGCAAGCAGGATCCAGGCATGGTAGCTCACGCCCGTAATCCCAGCAATTTGGGAGGGTGAGGTAGGAGGATCCTGTGAGGCCAAGAGTTCAAGACCAGCCTGGGCAACATAGTGAAACCCCGTCTCTACAAAAAAACAAAGAAAAAAACTAGCTGGGTGTGGTGGCATGTACCTGTAATCCCAGCCACTTGGGAAGCTGAGGAAGGAGGATCTCTTGAGCCCAGGAGTCCGAGCTTGTAGTGAGACATTATTGTGCCACTGTACTCCAGCCTGGGTGACAAAGGGAGACCTGTCTCTAAAAAACCCAAAGAGGAGCAAGTTGGGTGCTACCATGCCAACTCTGAGTCACAGTGAAGGACTGCCTCTGGGAGGGGCGTTAACTCCTTAGCTCTTCTGGCCTATGCAGCAATGCCAACTCCCAAGGCCAGAGAGCCTTCAGGCAGGTGAGAGCAGACTGCTGTGCATGACATGGGTCACAACACCCGACAGAGTTCTACTGCCCGGCCATCCTGCAGGCCCCTGGCCTCTCTGATGCCTACTCTGTGCCTTTAGGTTGACATTCCTGGGTGCTCGGCGAGTCATTGCTGAAGAGGGACACCTCACTTGGGGGAGTTCTGTAATGTGGGATGGTCCAGTGTCAAAGAATGAGGAGAAAACATTCCAGACAGAAGGAGATGTGTAGGCCTGGAGAAAGAGCTTGGTGTGTTCAAGAAACGGGAAAGAACTGGTGTGCTGGAGTGTGGTGAATGCAGTCAAGGCCAAAGCTTGTACTGTTCTCCACACAACAGCCAGTAAGTCAAGAGACAAGGTATGGGGGCAAGGAAGAAGACTTTATTTTAGAAAGCCAGCAAAACAGAGAAGATAATGGACTAATGCCCTAAAGAACCATCTTGGGCCAGGCATAGTGGCTCATGCCTGTAATCCCAGCAATTTGGGAGGCTGAGGTGGGCAGATTACTGGAGGTTGGGAGTTCAAGACCAGCCTGGCCAACATGGTGAAACTTTGTCTCTACTAAAAATACAAAAATTAGCTGGGCATGGTGGCACACGCCTGTAACCCCAGCTACTCGGGAGGCTGAGGCACGAGAATTGCTTGAACCTAGGAGGTGGAAGTTGCAGTGAGCCAAGATCATGCCACTGCCCTCCAGCTTGGGCAACAGAGGGAGACTCTGTCTCAAAGAAAAAAAAAAAAAAGAAAGTAACATCTATAGCGAATATGAATTTCAGAATCCTTTTATATTAGGGAAAAAGGGGAGAGAGACGGGTTGAGATCAAAAGGTGATCTATGACCACAGACAACTGAGTGGCAGCAAGGGTAAACTTCTTTGTCCCTGGTCAGGTCACAATGCTCTTATAAATTTTTAACATAATATTGTTACTTGTGTGCACATCCTCCTTATCTCTTTGGGGGCTAGTTTTGGGAAGTGGCTGTTATCATCCTTGCTTTAAGGTTAAACTCTAAATTTCTCCCATAGTTAGCTTGGCCTATGCGCAGAGATACCATAGCAGTAAGGGTGAGGGGTTAGGAGCAAAATAGAGTTACATGTACACTGTTACACGAATGAGAGTGAGTAGGGTGAAGTTAGAGCAGTAGGGGGCCAGGGGTGGTGGGGTGGGGGCACGGGGCAGACACATTCACAGGCTCCTCAGTAGGACAGACACTCTGTCTTGAGCCCAAATGGAGAGTCACACAATCCATGAAGTGGTAGGTGAGCCCGAGAGGAGTCCATGAGCCAGAGTTGATCTGCTTGATGATGTCTCTTGTGCATGGTGGCTGCACCTGACAGCAGTAACTGAAGCATACCATGAGAACAACCCTGCATGGCAGATGCACCTGAATGTGTGTTTGGAGTTTCCAGCATGGCCAATCTGAAGATTCATTCCTTAACTCTGAGGAACATCTGAGCCCCCAGCACATCCTGTGGAATGTGGTCCATAGAGAGCATGAAGGCCCTTTGTTTTGGGTTGAAGGAAGGTTGCCAGGTAGAAGTTGCTAAGTGAAGGTGTTATATAAACTGCATGCTTTTTGCAAGTGGTGGCAGTTCTCCTGTCTGCCTGCTGCCACTCTGTCTTGAGCCCAAATGGACCATCCCTGTATGTAAGTTCCCAGTAAATCCTATGTCCCATTTGCTGGCACTGCATCTCTTCTTCAGCCTCTTGAACCTGGTACCATCCCTATTGAAGGTAATAGGGATGCGGCACGGCACTTCGATAGCTGAAGGAAGAGGGAGGGTATTTGTGAGAGGCTATGTTGGGTAACAGAAGAAAAGGAGAGACCACCGAGGCCCATGGCAAGGCATGGCCTCTCCACTCTGTCCCCAGGTGCTTGGCACAGAACGAGAGCCTGGCAAACACTCCCCCAGGACCCCATGGGAAGAGGGGCTGCTGCAGCTTCTGGGATGAACTTTGCCAGACACAAGCAGGAGCACAAGCAATAATACTTCAGGGCCCAACTGTCAAAGATTTAGCAAATAGAAATTTAAGATGCCTTGCTTCTTGATGAGATGAATAGTAAAAAAATTTAAAAATAAAAAATAAAATATAAGACGCCTCGTTAAGTTTGAATTTCAAAGAAACAATAATTTTTAGTGTAAGTATAGTCCCAAATATTATATCTAAAATATACTAAGAAAATTCAAGGTTTGTATCTGAAATTCAAATTTGACGGGACTTCCTGTATTTTATCTGGCAACCCTAGCCCTGCTCTATCTATCTAAGGATCTAGAAAAAGGCTCCATTCCCTGTTGGAGGGCTGCTGCATTAGTCAGGGTTCTCTAGAGGAAAAGACCTAATAGGACAGATGTATATATGAAGGGGAGTTTATTAGGGAGAGCTGACTCACAAGATCACAAGGTGAAGTCCCACGATAAGCCGTCTGTAAGTGGAGAAACAAGGAAGCCAGTCCAAGTCCCAAAACTTGAAAAGTAGGGAAGCCAACAATGCAGCCGTCAGTCTGTGGCTGAAGGCCCAAGAGCCCCTGGCAAACCACTGGTGTATGTCCAAGAGTCCAAAGGCTAAAGAATGTGGAGTCTGATGTTGGAGGGCAGGAAGCATCCAGCATGGGAGAAAGATGAAGACTGGAAGACTCAGCAAGTCCCCTTCTCCCATCTCCTCTGCCTGCTTTATTCTAGCTGTACTGGCAGTTGATTAAATTGGTGCCCACCCACAGTGAGTGTGGGTCTGCCTCTTCAGTCCACTGACTCAAATGCTAATCTCCTTTGGCAGCACCCTCACAGACACATCCAGGAACAATACTTTGCATCCTTCAATCTAATCAAGTTGACACAGCTGAAAGGAGCCACTACCACTCAGGATCTATAAGACACAAGCCTGAGGCAAGCAAGGAGCAATGACAGTAAACAGCACAGACTGCAGACAGGGTTGCAAGTACTGACTTCACATCAACGAGAACCCAGTGGAAGCTGAGAGAGTGCCCATTTTTAGCACGAAATTTTTAAACCTAGATGAAAACTTAGAGAAGTAAATAATTCCTGCCAAAGTCTCACCTATAAGTTATCTGAAGTTAGTTATCTATTGACGGTGTGACTGGACAAATTATTTAACATCTTAGAGAAGACAGAATTTGCGATTTATGTTGAGTCAAATTAATTGCCCTTAATAAGTCAATAATGTTCAGAAGAATGCAATAGAATTCTGAAAATCCATAATCTTTCTTAATGTCCAAACACCATTCAAAGTAGTTTCATAACAAGAATCCACAAAACACGATCCATCTCAAGAGAAAAAACAAACAGCCATGATCAACCCCATTCCAGATGCTGGAATTAGCAAAGATGTTGAAGCAGCTACTATAACTATACTCAGGGGCATAAAAGAAAATACTCTTTTTTTTTTTTTGAGACGGAGTCTCGCTCTGTCGCCCAGGCTGGAGTGCAGTAGCGCAATCTTGGCTCACTTCAAGCTCCGCCTCTCGGGTTCACGCCATTCTCCTGCCTCAGACTTCCCAGTAGCTGGGACTACAGGCACCCACCATCACGTCCGGCTAATTTTTTGTATTTTTAGTAGAGACGGGGTTTCACCGTGGTCTCGATCTCCTGACCTCGTGATCCGCCAGCCTCAACCTCCCAAAGTGCTGGGATTACAGGCGTGAGCCACCGTGCCCGGCCAAGAAAATAGTCTTGAAACAAGCAAAATGATATAAATCTCAAGAGAGAAATAGACATTTTAAAAAGTCAACCCAGAATTCTAGTACCAGTGATGATATCCTTAAGAATGAAGTGAAAACATCTTCAGATTAAAGAAAACTGACAGAATTTGTTGCTATCAGATCTACTATAAACAATCCTAAAGGAATTTCTTCAGGCTGATAGGATACGATAATAGGGGAAAACTCAGATCTTCAGGAAGGAATGGAAAGGATTGAAAATGGTAAATACATCGATAAATATAAAAGACTTTTTATCTTAATTTTCTTAATTTCTTTAAAATATAACTGTGTGAAGAAATGATTATAACATTTTATTATAGAGTTTAGAATGATACCAATGTAATACTTATGACAGTTGAAGCAGGGAGACTGGTAAATGGAGCTATACGATTGCAAGATTTACACGTATTTTTTGTTGTTTTTTTGTTTTTTTGTTTTTGAGATGGAGTCTTGCTCTGTCGCCCAGGCTCCTAGAGCGCAGTGGCATGATCTTGGCTCACTGCAACCTCCACCTCCCTGGTTCAAGTGATTCTCCTGCCTCAGCCTCCCTAGTAGCTGGGACTACAGCCACGCATCACCATGCCCAGCTAATTTTTGTATTTCTAGTAGAGATGGGGTTTCACCATGTTGGCCAGGCTGATCTCGAACTCCTGACCTCAAGTGATCCTCCCGCCTCAGCCTCCCAAAATGCTGGGATTATAAGTGTGAGCCACCATGCCCAGCCAAGGTTTATACATTTTACATAAAATGGTACAATATTAACTCTAAATAGACCGAGATATATATATATATATATTTAAATCTCTAGAGCAACCACTCAAAGGGGATTTTGGGGGGAGCTATGCGTCTTTCAGTAGCTTCTAGTTTCACATCCGTATTTCTAGTCTGACCGTTTTCTGTCCCATGCTAGACCCTGCCCTGATTCCTTTACTCCCTAAAATACCACCAACGAAAGGCTATGTGTAAGGCAGACTTCACTGAAAGTGGGGGGGCAATGGATGATTCATCACAGACCACACAGTCAACAACTTAAAAACAACAATTAGAAATCTTTTTCTTTTCCTTTTTTTTTAAGAGACAGAGTCAGCTGTGTGCCATGGCTCACACCTGTAATCCCAGCACTTCGGGAGGCCAAAGCAGGCATATCAATTGAGCCCAGGAGTTCAAGAGAAGCCTGGGCAACATGGCAAAACCCTGTCTCTACAAAAACCACACAAAAAAATTAGCTGAGCATGGTGGCACGTGCTTGTTGTTCCAGCTACTCAGGAGGCTGAGCTGGGAGGATCACCTGAGCCCAGGGAGGTCGAGGTTGCAGTGAGCTATGATCACACCACTGCCCCCAGTCTGGATGGCAGTGAGACCCTGTCTCAAAGCAAAAAATAATAATAATAATAAAGACAGGGTCTCACTGTCACTCAGGCTGGAGGGTAGTTGTGCGATCATAGCTCACTGCAGCCTCAAACTCCTGGGGTCAAATGATTCTTCTCCCTCAGCCTCCCAAGTAGCAAGGACTACAGGCATGCTACCATACCCAGCTAAAGAAATCTTTGTTTTTAGAATTCTTCAGTCACCAGAAATTTCTCTCTGATCTACTTTATTTGAGCTCCCCCGCTACCTTGCCCCTTGCATTTGCCCCCCTCTCTTAAGAACTTTCCACAATCTTCTTACCTGTCCTCTTGAGCAACATGACTTTCTGTCTATTCAAAGCCAATCCTGGCCATGCTTTGGTGCTGGGGAGGTGCCACTGCTTCACAACAGCCATGGCCCTTAAGATGCTGTGCTGTAAAAAGACAGTTTTCTCTCTGAAAAATTCCACTACCAGCTTTCAAACCCATTTTTCTTTCCTCCTACATAGATATACCACCAAGCTATCTCTGTCTCCCTTCTCTATTAAACAGAGCAAATGAGCTCGGATCCAAACTTGTCCACTCATCCAAGCCAAACAAGAGCCTTGGAGGCATCCAAACCCACCCTCAATGGCTACTGTTATACAAGTGTGCCTCCTGGAGTCCCACACCCCACCTCAAGTGGCTTATGTGTTCACCCAAAATATATATTTATTAAGCATCTCCTACACAGTGCTTGTCATAATATTATATATATAACTCTCCCTAAGAAGGATTTTTTTTTTTTTGAGACAGAGTCTCACTCTGTTGCTCAGGCTGGAGGGCAGTGGCGTGATCATGGCTCACTACAGTCTCATCTTCTGGGCTCAAGTGATCCTCCCACTTTAGCCTCCCAAGTAGCTGGGACTACAGACTCACGCCAACACACTTGGCTGAGTTTTTTGTAGTTTTTGTAGAGACAGGGTCTTGCTATGTTGCCCAGGTTTGTCTTGAACTCCTGACCTCAAGCGATCTGCCCGTCTTGGCCTCTCAAAGTACTGGGATTACAGGAATGAGCCACTGCGCCTGGCTGTTTTTATTTTTATTTTTAAACATTAAACTAAGATGGATTTTTCTGAAAGCCACTAAGAGGACAAAAAATACCATTTCCATATCATCTCCTTGTCACTGATTAACACCAGGCCCCTTTAAGGCTAGTTTAAGAAACCCAAGCTGATTGTAAAAGCTTTGTGCCAGTCATCTATTGCTGCATAACAAACAGCTCCAAAACTTAAAACAATGACAACACTTACTTTGCTCACAAATCTGTAACTTGGGCAGGGCTTGTTGGGGACAGCTTGTATCAGCTGCACTCAGCATCACTGGCTGTGCTTGAAAGTTGGGGGCTGGAACCATCTGAAGTTTCATTCACTCCCAAGTCCGGTGGTTAATGATGGCATCAGTGGGGACCTCAGTTGAGCTGGGCTGTGCCTGGAGCGCCAATGACATTGATGTATGGTTTTCCTGGATGACTCTCTGGCTTCTTCACAACACCCTTGGCTGGGTTCTAAGAGCCAGTGGGGAGAGAGAGAGAGAGAGAGAGAGAAATAGAGAGACAGAGAAATGAGAGAGAGAGAGAATGAGAAAATGAGAGAGTGCACCAGTTGGAAGCCATATCACCTCTTATGACCTAGCGTCTGAAGTTGTGCTGAATCATTTCTGCTGCTTTCTACTTGAAGCAAGCCCACATTCAAGGGTGAGGGAATTAGACTCCACCTTTTGATGGGTGAAATGTCGAAGACCTTGCAGGTATGTTTTAAAATCTCACAGCCTTAAAGAGAAATGTTGATCATAACGGAAAGTTTTCCTGATGGGCAGTAATGAGAGGAAAATCATACTGTACAATCTAGAGAAAGCTTCTCTAAAATCCTCATTACCCAGTTTTCTCCCAAAGGACTTCAGGGCAGCCCAGGCACCCCACTCTCCTCTCTGCACCCCTTCTCCCTCACTTTCCTTTCTGGTCTAGTTCATGCCCTCCCAGGTTTATAAAGTGAAATTGAGACTCATACGTTTTTTCTTTTCTCCATGGTCCCTGTCCATTGATTCCCTCAAATGAACCAACAAGGCCTCTCCTCCTTAGGAAGGTGGGAGAAGGTAGGTTCCCATGCTAACGTTTTTCATGTGTGTGTGTCTGTATGTGTGTGTATACACATAAACACATCTATGTGTTTGAAAATAAACCCGATCATTTTAACTTAGTAATTATATTTGCAAATTAACCCCATAATTTGAATAGACTAGATATTTTTATATGCACATAACCCATGAATATAAAGAGATGTGCCTAAATGTACAGGAAACAGGGCACCCTTAAGAGAGACCTTAATGAAGAATCCATTTACAGAGGTGCAGGCAGAGTTAAGAGAAGTAGCAGGGATGTGGAGGCGGCCAGGGACTAGCAACAGCAGGAAGCCATCACCTTCCTTAGATCTGAAGGGGGGTGGGTATGGCATTACCTGAGGTGGTGGTAGCCGGACCCCAGGAGACTGACCCCTGCTAGAAGCTGCTGTCAGAAAAGAAACCAAGAACAACTGAGAGGTTAAAAAGTTGTAGATTAAAGTTACTTTGACCTCTCTTTTCTCCTGCCTTTTTGTCCCCTGCTGATTCTTCCCTTTGGTCAAACCCAACCAGAATCCAGAGGGCAGGTGGTGTTATTGCCCTCCAGGGCTCAGCCTCCAGCCCAGAGCACAGTGAGAAGAACAGACAATGGACAGGGAGGAAGAGGGGCAAATGGAGAGTACCCAGCACAACTTGTTTAAAAACGAATAAGATCATCTTTTGATGGCAACTCTTTCTTCTTTTTTTTCTTTTTTTTTTGAGACAGAGTTTCACTCTCATTGGCCAGGCTGGAGTGCAATGGCGTGATCTCAGCTGACTGCAACATCCACCTCCCAGGTTCAAATGATTCTCCTGTTTCAGCCTCCTGAGTAGCTAGGATTATAGGTGCGTACCACCTCGCCCAGCTAATTTTTGTATTTTTAGTAGAGACGAGGTTTCACCATGTTGGTCAGGCTGGTCTCAAACTCCTGACCTCAGGTGATCCACCCGCCTCAGCCTCCCAAAGTGCTGGGATTACAGGTGTGAACCCCTGCGCCCAGCCAACTCTTTCAAACTGTTACATACACTGGGAGCAAAAGATGGTGGGGGGCCGCATGCCCAAACAATGAAGAAAAATAGTGACAGCAATTGGCATGACAGTCATTCTTAATTGCATGAGCTAATGAAGTGGAATTCCTGGCATGACTTACCCCAAAGTAATTTATATTTGGCTTGGAAAACAGAATGGTTTTTATAACAGATTTTTCTAATTATGTTTTACTTATGTTAATATGAGGGTTTGACTCCCCAAGTAAATACCACCTAATCACAAAGCAGGATGGCTCAGAAGTACACTGAGCACCAGGTGGAAGCCAGGCTGGGATTTCACAATTTGCTGCAGACGATGCAAAAGTATCTGGAAGTTTTTGCTTTTGATGTGTGGGGGCTGCTCTCTCCAACTCATTTGTAAAAGCATTAAGGGCAGCTACTGTATCTCATGCTTCCTCTCAATTCCTCAAAGATAATAATACTCAAACTTTGCTATGCATAAAAATCACCTGGGGAACTGATTAAAATGCAAACTCCTGGGCCCTGCCAGGATGATTGATTCTGTTGGTCTGGGTGATGCCTAGGAATCTGAATTTCAGCAAGCACTCCAGGTCCTTCTCATGCTGGTGTTTGGGCCATCGCATTTGGAGAAACACCACTGAAAACATCAGACACATGGATTCATACTCAAAGGAGGCAAAGTGCTGTAACAGATGAAGTGGGGGAATGATTTAAGAGCCAGAGCTGGGTTCCAATCCCAATTTTGCCATGAATTCATTGAGGCAGCTTACCTTCTCCGATAATCATTTGCAAGAAGGCTAATACGTAGACTTCGGAGTCATTAGGAAAATTGGAGGTAGCAAATGAAAACTAAAAATCGGGTGAAAACATAGTGGCTTTCACTATTTGTACCCAGAAGGTTCTTGGGTGAGCCTTTCTCAAGGTAACTGGGCTCTGAGAATCCTACCTTGGAAGACTCATGAGGATGGCACCTGTAAGATCAGCTGGTCTGGTATCATCTTAGCACTGTTTCCTTGCAGTCACTGAGTGCCATCCTGAGACACTGTATTTCATAGATTTCATGTTTTTCAGGCTCACTCTTTCCTTGTTTCCACTTGTGAAATTATTATTCATCCTGCAGCATATGGACAACAGGTTTTTTACCCATTCTCTCTTGCCATTGGCATGATACCATTCAACAATATGGTGTTAACAAAAAATATTAAAACTAGCTGTCTTAAATTTTTGGTTCTGGTTCATAATGTTGCATAATGAAAAGGAAAATCTTTCCCACAGTCCCAGTGGTGCGGAAACACTTAGAAATGACTGTAAATATAGACTCTCAAATGACAAGAGGTTGTTTTATGTCATTCTGCAATTTCTTTTTCACAGCATGTTCTATGTGCTGGAATAAAAATTTTTAATGAAGTCAGAATGCTAAATTTAATGGAACCTTTGCTCTTTGTTCATTGCAAAATATATCATGTTTCCATTGAATTTGCTATGCATCTTGGCATCAGGTCCCACACAGCAAAACAAAACTCAGACCTCATAATTCAACAGTTTTGATTATGCCCAGATTCTAAAGACCACTGCATGTCTTTCCTAATTTTTTACTCACTTGATTTTCAGTGAATAAATGTAAAAAGAGTCTCCAATTGTTCCTCTTAAATCACCCTAATTGAACATAAGAGTGATAATGTATGACTGGAGGAATATTTTACATAATGTAAGTACTAATCCTAGGTGGCGTATAATTAGCTTGCAATTTTTTTTTTTTTTTTTTTTGGTCAGTAAGTAGCATAAAAATACTGATTGAGGCTGTGACTCACACCTGTAATCCCAGCACTTTGGGAGGCTGAGGTGGGCAGATCACTTGAGGTCAGGAGTTTGAGACCAGCCTGGCCAACATGGTGAAACCCCATCACTACTAAAAATACAAAAATTAGCCGGGCATGGTTGAGCACACCTGTAGTCCCAGCTACTCGGGAGGCTGAGGAAGGAGAATCGCTTGAACCCAGGAGACAGAGGTTGCAGTGAGACGAGATGGCACCACTGCACTCCAGCCTGGGTGCCAGAGCGAGACTCTGTCCCAGAAAAAAAAAAATGCTGATTGTTACGGAGAATAAATTTTAGCTGCAAGCTGTTCCAAGCAGGCTATTCAAAACATGTACTTATAACTTAGGGGTATAAAATTTATAGTAACCCGTTAGTGACTGCAAAATCTAATCTAGTTACCAGACCTTTGCTTCTCAAACTTAGGTGTACATAAGAATTATGTGAGGCGCCTGTTTTAAAAATGCAGGTCCTTGGCCAGATGCAGTGGTTCACGTCTGTAATTTGGAAGTCTGAGTTGGGAGGATTGCTTGAGCCCAGGAGTTCAAGGCCAGCCTGGGCAACATAGTGGGACCCTGTCTCTATAAATAAAATTTTAAAAAGTGCATGTCTTGGGACCATTCATAAAGAATCTGATTCAGTAGCTGGGGGACACAGGAGCCAGGGGAGTTCGCAAAACCTAGGAACATACATTTTGAACACTACCCCCCTGCCCCAGGTTATGCTGATGTAGCTAAATGAGCACTGGCTAGCCCATTCTCCCTACAGGGGCTCTTTCTTCCTTATTTGTACCCATCCATTCTCTTACCTGTGAGCAGACACAGGTGTGCACCCAAGATTATGAAATTTTGTTGAACTCTTGGACTTCTCTTGGGCTAAGGCCACATGACAATCTACTCATGAATAAGGTAAATCCACTCCAATCCAGCAAGTTACCTATCTCAGGAATTGCTAGTACTGGTTGAAGAGATGGATGCCTCTGGGCTAAGATAAAATGCACTATCTCATGGGTTCTCTACTTGATCCTCACTGCTCTGTAGGGTGGGGCCTATGTGTATTTTATAGAGGAAGAAACTGAGGTTCAGGGAGGTCAGGGCACTGGCAAAGGTCATATAAGAAAGGTAAAGGCCAGGCCTGGTGGCTCAAGCCTGTCATCCCAGCACTTTGGGAGACTGAAGCAGGTGGATCACCTGAGGTCAGGAGTTCGAAACCAGCCTGGCCAACATGGTGAAACCCTGTCTCCACTAAAAATACAAAAATTAGCCAGGAGTGGTGGTGTGCACCTGTAGTCTCAGCTAGTCGGGAGGCTAAGGCAGGAGAATCGCTTGAACCTGGCAGGCGGAGGTCGCAGTGAGCCGAGATTGTGCAACTGCTAGGAGACAGAGAAAGACTCTGTCTCAAAAAAAAAAAAAAGAAGAAAGAAAGAAAGGTAGGGAACCAAGTCCCCAAAGTTGTGTCTCCAGTCTCTAAGCTTGTTCTTTTCAACTCCTTGTCAAGAGTTTGGTTATATTGCCAGAATATGCAGAGATCGGTTAAGCATTTTACATTAAAAAAAACAACAACACATTACCTCTTGGTATTAATTTTCTATACAAGAGGAGATGATCTCAGTGTTCGCAGAACAGCAGCTACACAGGCAATGATTAAAATTCTGAGAACACTCTCCCTCAGTCTGTCTTCAGACAATGCTTCCATCTTATGGTTAGGTATGAAAGCAGAAAAGTAATTTGGGGCCTGGTTCTCACACCCTCTGTCGCTGGCCTCCCTGGAGCTGGGTGGTGGCATTGCAAGGACTATTTACCAACAGGATTAGAAAAGTGATCTTCGCAAACCTCACTCTAGAATTTTCGAAACTGCTTTTTGTGCTTTTGGTAATGTATGAGTCTATTCAGCCTGCCACAACAAAAAGCCACAGAGCGGGTGGCTTAAACAACAGAAATTTATTTCTCACATTTCTGGAGGTCGAAGTCCAAGATCAAGGTACCAGCAAGTTCAGTTTCTGATAAGGCCTCCCTTCCAGGCTGATAAACGCCTGTCTTCTCACTGTGTCCTCACACGGCAGAGATAGCAGGAAAGAAATTTCTGCTTTCTCTTTCCCTTTCTTCCTCTTCTTTTTTTTTTTTTTTTTGAGATGTAGTCTTGTTCCCATCACCCGAGCTGGAGTGCAATGGCACAATCTCGGCTCACTACAACCTCTGCCTCCCGGGTTCAAGCGATTCTCCTTCCTCAGCCTCCCGAGTAGCTGGGATTACAGACGTGTGCCACCACACCCGGCTAATTTTTGTATTTTTAGTAGCGATGGGGTTTTGCCATGTTGGCGAGGCTGGTCTCGAACTCCTGACCTCAGGTAATCCACACACCTCGGCCTCCCAAAGTGCTAGGATTACAGGCGTGAGCCACCGAGCCCAGCCACCTTTCTTCCTCTTCTTATAAAGCCACCCACCCTTATGGCTTCATTTAACCTTAATTACCTCCTAGAAGCCCGATCTCCAAATATCATCATGATGGGAGCTGGGGCTACAAAATATTAGTTTGGCGGGGACCCAAAATTCAATCCATAGCAGATGGGTCCACTTATTTTCCAGGAAAGCAGCTTTGGACAGAGGCAAATAGGCAGCTTTTCTTAACTAAAGACAGAAAGTTCTATCTGAGAAGATGTCCTTCCAACCCTTTTCTCTTTTGGGGAGAAATGGATGCTTTATCAGGAAGTTAACATGTGTGATTACCAACCATAGGTGGGGGCCCAGGAGATTCCATGCTGCTGAACCCAGTTCCACAGCGCTCAGGCAGAGCTGTACACACGGTTGTATGTATGTGCACACTGCCTGGGGAGACACGCTGTAGCCACGATGGCTCCCCTGCTGTTTTGGGGACATGTCAGGCAAGCTCTGGCCTTAGGACTGACTTAGACTTGGTTCCCTGGAAGCAGAGCCTGAGCCTGGGGTTTTTGTGCAAAGAAACTTTTGGGAGAAGTCTGGTCTCAGCCTGATCCCAGGGGGAGCTCTGGAACATACATTACTTCCAGAGATGGTCCCTCTCAGGGGAAAGGGGATTGGACACTTGTCCCTGCCCCCATCAGTCAGGCATTGGTCCCCTCCCAGGCATGTCCAGGACAGGAAGCAGGTCAGGTCAGCCAAGGGCTATCCTCTGGAGAGGGGGACAGGTATGAGGCTTTAGCGGACAACACACCCCGCCCCAACAACAGAGGGAGGGTGCCAGCGCTGCTACAGAGGAGCTCAGCGGGGCCCAGTTGCACCTACTATGGAGGAGCTGTTGCTCTAGCTGATCCCTCTGCCTGGGATGTTCTCCCCCAGATGACCTCATGGCCAACTCCCTCACCTCCTCAGAGCTTTGCTAAAATCTCACCTTCTTCCTTTTTTTTTTAGACAGAGTCTCACTCTGTAACTCAGGTTGGTTGGAGTGCAGTGGCATGATCTCAACTCACTGCAACCTCCACCTCCCGGGTTCAAGTGATCCTCATGCCTCAGTCTCCCGAGTAGCTGGGACTACAGGCACGTGCCACCATGCTCAGCTAAGTTTTGTATTTTTAGCAGAGACGGGGTTTCACCATGTTAGCCAGGCTGGTCTCAAACTCCTGACCTCAAGTGATCTGCCTGCCTCAACCTCCCAAAGTGCTGGGATTACAGGCGTGAGCCACCGCACCTGGCCTTAAAATCGCACCTTCTCAATGGGCCCATCTTGGCCACCTTGTTGATGCAGAAACTGCACCCCCACCCACTCCCCATTACCGTCACCCGGCTCTGCTTCTTTTTTCCATGGAACTAATCACCTTCCAACATAGACGATTTATTTCTTTCGTATGTTTTTTTTGGGGGGGGGCATTGTTGTTGTTGTTTGTTTTTTTGAGACAGAGTCTCGCTCTATCGCCAGGCTGGAGTGCAATGGCGCAATCTCGGCTCACTGCAACTTCCGCCTCCCAAGTTCAAGCGATTCTGTTGCCTCAGCCTCCCGAGTAGCTGGGATTACAGGCCCCCTCCACCACATCCGGCTAATTTTTGTATTTTTAGTAGAGACGGGGTTTCACCATGTTGGCCAGAATGGTCTCAATCTCTTGACCTCATTATCTGCCTGCCTCAGCCTCCCAAAGTGCTGGGATTACAGGCATGAGCCACTGCACCTGGCCGGTGTGTTTTTTTTGTTTTGTTTTGTTTTTTGTCTGTTTTTTTATTTTTTAATATCATCTGTTTCTTCCCCCTTAGAATGAAAGCTCACTGAGGGCAGAGATACTGATATAGGCTTATCACCCAGAATAATAGCTGAGATATCATAAGCACACCATGAATACTTGTTGAATTAAGTCTCAAAGGGGCCCTGACTCAAAGAAGGGAGTAGGTCAAGAACTCAGAGAAATAGATTACATAAAAGGTTACTAGCCAAGCCATTAGGCATGACTTGGGGCCTGCAGGAGGGGCACCACTACCTCCAGGTATAATATAATTTTTGGACCAGTGAATGCAAGGGTGTCATTACACTGTGCTTGGTGTGGCTGTTCAGAAGCCGTCCTGCCCTGCACAGCTGCTCTACTTGAGGACTTACTAAGCTTTTCCTTGACCTTCTAAAATAATTCTGCCTTATTCTCCCACAGAAGTCTCAGCTTGGGCAAGTAGTGACCACCCACCCCTATGATAATACCTTAGTTAGCAGAACTTTTCATCCAAAAATACGGAAATGCCAACATATGGAAACACTCAGATACCACAATGTTTCATAAGTACTAAGGGACGAATTTTTATAACTTCCTATAAGAGGCTTCCTAACACTCAAAAGTTGAGTGACCCCATCCACACCCACCTCCTGTCTGCCTTGCAAAGAATGTCTCTTAGACAAATCCTGAAAACTCATACCAAAAATATTATATCTTGCTAGCTTTCCCCCCAAATAACTCACAGGTAATTTTTTATTCTTTGCCTATACAAAATGGGCAAAGTATTTAGACAGACATTACTCCAAGAGAAAAAAACAGAAAATAACAAATATGTGAGAAAATCCACAATTTTACCCATAAAATGCAAATTCAAACAACAGTCAGATACTATCACAACCTATCAAACCAACAAGAATTTCTTGTCGTTGTAATACCAAAACTGGTAAAGCTGTGGTTAGGGTGCACATTCTGCAATGTGGGTGGAAATGTGAAGTGGTAAACCCTTGTGGAAAGCTACAAGGCTAGATCCTGAGAGGCTTTGATATCTTCATCATCTTTGACCTTTCTTCTAGAGTCCCTGCTAGGACCTTATCCTACCAAAAAATCTGAAATGCAGGGGGAAAAAGCCTTTGAACCCAGCCATAGAGATTTTACGCAGGACTCACATGGCAGGAAGAGGGAGAGGGAGAGGTTACTTAGGTAAGCTAGCAACAGATTCTCTCAAAGTTTTTCTTTGGTTTAACTTTTGTTGTTGTTGTTGTTGTTGTTGTTGTTGTTGTTGTTTTGAGATGGAGTTTATTTATTTATTTATCTATTTATGAGACAGAGTCTTGCTCTGTTGCCCAGGCTGGAGTGCAATGGTGCGATCTAGGCTCACTGCAACCTCTACCTCCAGGGTTCAAGCGACTCTCCTGCCTCAGCCTCTCAAGTAGCTGGGATTACAGGCATGCGCCACCACGCCCAGCTAATTTTTGTATTTTTAGTAGAGACGGGGTTTCACCATGTTGGTCAGGCTGGTCTCAAACTCCTGACCTCACGTGATCCACCCGTCTCAGCCTCCCAAAGTGCTGGGTTTACAAGTGTGAGCCACGGCTCCCGGCCTGGTTTAACTTTTTATCGCAAGGATAACTCTTGTCACATACACTCTGTGGCCCAACAAACAGAATACTGGCATTTAGTTTCATAATTGGAATTGCTGATTTGTTGTGTTTTGACAGTTGAATCATGTTTCTAAAACTCATATTTTCATGTTCCAAAAATTTCCCCTGTGCCTGGGGATGCAGGGCCATCATTTACTCCTTGCTGGATTCTTAGCTGTTAATTAACATAAAGCCATGGTAACAGCTATCTTATTTCCCAAATTCAAAAACTCAACATTCAAAACAATCATTTTCAAAATTCTTTGAATTCTCTTGTTACTTTTTCTCCTTGAACTTCACTCACTAAAAATCAGCACAAAGTACAGTGTTTTTTTCTATCTCAACTAGAATAAAACCCACATTTACGAATATTTTTCAGGTAAGGTATTCACTCATTAAAAGAAAAAACAAAAACAAAAAACTGGCTGGGTGCAGTGGCTCACACGCTCACGCCTGTAATCCCAGCACTTTGAGAGGCTGAGGTAGGCAGATTACCTGAGGTCAGGAGTTCGAGACCAGCCTGACCAACATGGTGAAACCCCATCTCTACTAAAAATACAAAAAAAAAAATTAGCCAGGAGTGGTGGTGTGTGCCTGTAATCCTAGCTACTTGGGAGGCTGAGGCATGAGAACTGCCTGAACCCAGGAGGTGGGGGTTGCAGTGAGCCGAGATTGCACCACTGCATTCCAGCCTGGGCAACAGAGCGAGACTCTGTCTCATAAATAGATAAATAAATAAAAACGAAAAATAAAAAAATAATAACTTCTACCTGTAAAACAAGGGCTCACCCCAAATGGGATTTAGGTTTTCCTTTTTAATTTTTAGCAGGAAAGCTGCTTAGAAGGTTGCTAGTAGCTTTCCGTTTCTGGAGGTGGCCTCTTTGGAGCTGACTTTATTTACTCTGGGAAAGTTAACGGAAACGGGCTTTTTAGTTACCCAAAGGTAAAGCAAATTCCCACCCATCAACCTTGGAGAAGCTGTGAAATCACGTCCCATGGGGAGGCAAGATTGTTGGGAGGAATGGAGAAGATTCCATCCAGGCCTGGACGCAGGAGACCTGCCCTCTCAGCTGTGGCATGAGAGGCCACCGCCGGGGGTGGCAGAGAGGGTGGACGGATCCCTCACACTGCAGTGTCATCCACCAGGGCCCGAGAAGGGCTCTGCAAGGCCACCCTCCTCCTGCTATGGGTCCTTCTCCCGCTCCCACCTAGGATTCGGGGAGCAGCTCTCGGGCCTCTTCCCAGGACACACAGGAGTTCCCGTCCTCAGATCTTGGTAAAGGCAGCAGGAGAGGGTGGAAATGTCCTGCTTTTGCGTCTTTGCCATAAAATGATGTCTAAGGGGTCTTCCTGCTCTAAAATTCTAAATTTCCATTTCAGTCAAGGCTTTCTGCTTATGGGGAAGAGAAACTAGCTCCAAGCAGAGACAGAGTAACCTAACCCTAAGGAGAGCTCAGCCAGGCAGAGTGGCTCACGCTGTAATCCCAGCATTTTGAGAGGCTGAGGCGGGTGAATCACTTGAGGTCAGGAGTTCGAGACCAGCCTGGCCAACATGGTGAAACCCTGTCTGTACTAAAAATATTAAAATTAGCCAGGTGTGGTAGCACATGCCTGTAATCCCAGCTACTTGGGAGGCCGAGGCAGGAGAATCTCTTGAACCTGGAAGGCGGAGGTTGTGGTGAGCCAAGATCGTGCCATTGCATTCCAGCCTGGGCGACAGAGCAAGACTCTGCCACAAAAAAAAAAAAAAAAAAAAGGAGCGCTGATGAAGAGTCTAGCTAGCCAGGCCTCAGCCACATGGAGCTGGGAACAAGGTTGTCAGGCAGAGGGTGGCTCTTCTCTGGGCCCTGGTCCTCTCTGGACGTTTCCTTCTGCTCACCTGTTTCTTGCTCTGCCCAGCATCCTCTGCCCATTCCTGGTTCTCCTTGGCTTTGTCTTGCCATGGTGCTGACTCAGCCCTTGACTGCTCCAGACCCAGAGGCCCGGCTCCTCACTCTCCCTTAAGAGAGGATTTAGGCCCAGTTAGGTGTCCACGGCTGGTCCAAAAAGTTCTTGGCCAGAAAGCTTCAGTCATGGGAGAGAAACACAGCCACCCAGGCACATGACATGATTAGAGAGAAAGACAAGTGGACTTGGCAAGGGTCAGGACCTCCAAAACATCAACAGCAGTGTTGGTGGCAGCTCCTTTCATTCCCACTTTCTTCTATTACTTGGGTTTCATCCAAACCTCTCTGGTTCTCAAAGAAGTACGTTCTAGGGCAGGGTTAGACATGAGAGATTTATTGAAGGAGGTGCCTGTGCAGGAAGATGGGGAGATTACAGGAGGAGGCTGGGAGAGCTGTCAGGCCATGATGCAGGTCTGACCCTGGTGAAGGAGAGAGGGAAGGAAGGTGAGGTAGGAAGACTGTCAGCCTGCCGCACATTCTAACAAAGTTTGGGCAGGGTTGATAGACATCTGTCTAAGTCAGTTCAGTCTACTATAATAAGATACCATATACTGGGTGGCTTATGAACAACAGAAATGTATTTCCCACAGTTATGGAGGCTGGGAAGTCCAAGGTCAAGGTGCTGGCAGATCCAGTATCTGGTGAGAACCTTCTTCCTGGTTTGCAGACAGTAGACTTCTCACTGTGTCCTCACATGGTAGGAGGAGCAAGGCAGCTCTCTGGGGCCTCTTTTATAAGGTCCTCACCTCATGAATGGGTGCTGATCCCATTCATGGGGGCTCTTCCCTCGTGACCTAAGCACCTCCCAAAGGTCCCACTTCCAAATACCATCACACTGGGGATTATGATTTCAAGATATGAATCTGGGGCAGGGGCACAAACATTCGGTCCATAGCAGCATCCTTGAGGCAAAGTTCATCAGAGGAGTCCCACATGTCACAGGAGTCCTTCTGCCTTAGCAGCCCTGATGTGCTTCGTCATTGGTTGGGAGCAGTGGTAAGAAATGTGGACACAGCTTGAATGTGGTGGTGGATTTAGAGCACAGCATCAAGGGCTGTCAGGTGATTGTATTTCCCCCAGCAGGAGATCTGAGAGATACAAGTTCAAGGTCAACACACAGGCTCTTTTTTATGAGGCAGGAGAAGGAAGGCACAGATTGGTAAGCTTGCAGGCTATGGAGTCTACAGGCTGGGTTGGAATCTGCCTACCTCTTACCCATCATGTGCCCCTGGACAAGTTACCTGTCTCCCTGAGCCTCACTTTCTTCCTCTGAAATAATAATAATGGCCATACCTATAAAGCACTTACTGTGTGCAAGACACCGTTGTCAGTATTAATTCATTTAATCCTGGGGCACAGAGTTTAAGCAACTTGCCGAAGATATCAGAGGTGATAAGTGCTAGCATCAGAATTTGAACCCAGAACCCAGGCTACATTGTCTTTGTGAAGTAGAGCCAGCAATAGCACCAACACGACTATGCTGTTGTGAAAACTGAGAACAATTGTAAAGCATTTAGCCTCACACACTGTATACATTCAATAAATGTTACCTGCTGTTACTGGCATTACTATTATTATAGAAAGTACAGACTGAGTTTTTCTTTAGTGGTTTCGAAGATACACACTTTTCATCCCAATGGTCTCTTCTGACAATAACTAGTTTCCTTCATATGGTGGGGAAAATGGATCCCACTGTGACAATGTAAAGTGATCCCACCTGCAGACATTTGCTTTGCTTTGGCTCTACGCTCATCAGATGTCTTCTGAGGATAACGTGGTATTCTGTGCACACTCCCAACAGGGTAAAGGGGACACATCATTGATAGCCTACCCAGCAGCCATTTCCTGCTTCTTCCTTCCTGAGAGAGACCCAGTTTCCTTCATATATTATTCTGGTTATCTATTGCTGCATCACGAACCATCCCCAAAACTGAAAACAACAATTCATTATCCTGTCTCACAATTCCGTGGCTGACTGGGCTCAGAAGGGTGGTTCTTGCTTGGGGTTTCTCATGTGGTTGCAGTCAGAATGGCAGCTGGGGCTGGGGTCATCAGAAGCCTCCACTGAGCTGGACATCCCAGGTGGCCTCTTCATTTACGAGTCCAGAACAGTGGAAACCGGCTCAGTATCTCAGTATCTCGGTATCTCTCTCTCTTTCTTTCCCTCCCCCCATCCCGTGTGTGTGTGTGTGTGTGTGTGTGTGTGTGTGTGTGTGTGTGTCTTTCTCTCTCTTCTTGCTCTCTCTCTCTCTCTCACTCACTCGCTGGCTCTCCACACAGCCTCTCCACATGACTATCTTGGGCTTCCTCACAGCATGGTGGTCTCCCTGCAGTCGGGCTCTGTAGATGCTGGCTGGTTTATCACAGAGCAAGCATTCCAAGAGACTGAGAAGGAGCTGCAAGGCTTCTTATAACCCAGCTTTGAACCTTGTGCAAAGACACTTCCTCCGCATTTTATTAGTTACATAGAAGCAGCCCAGACTCAGTCCAGGGATTACCAGGAGGCATGGTGTGGCAGACTGGGGGTAAGGGGAGCTTTGGAGAGGAACTACCATGGATACCCCTTTCCCACTCAGCCACAGGCCTCTGGGGCAGCCAGCCTCACCCTCCAGCCTGAGGGTGAACAAGATGGGTCTAAAGGTGATGCCTCCCCCTTGCCAAGAATGAGCATGTGACCCTGTTTTGGTCAATGAGATATAAGGGGGATGTCTGCTGGGCTTCTGGGGAAAGTTTTCACATTCATAAGAGAGAGTCTTCTTCCTCAGGTCATGCTCGGATTTGAATAAGTTTTCTGGAGCTGCCCTGGGCATTTTCCATCAACCTGAGTATGACACCATCCCTAAGAAGGGCAGAGTAGACAGGTGGAAAGACCCAGGGCCCTGGATGCCACAGTGTAGCCCATCCACAGCCAACCCTGAAGCCCACCCTACTTTGGGACTCTCTGTTATCTGAAATAAGCCGAGACCACGTCTCTCTCTCTCTATATATATGTGTGTATGTGTATACATATATACACATACATACATATATGTGTGTGTATATATATACATATATATCACTCATATATATATACACACATATGATATATATGAGAAATATATGTGTGTACATATATGTGAGTAATATATATGTGTGTACATATATATGAGTGATATATATGTGAATATATATGATATATAGATAAATATATATGATATACATAGAGATATATCATATATATAGATATATAGATGGATATGTATCTCTATATATATAGATATATATATCACTCAGGCTGGAGTGCAGTGGTGTTATCACAACCCACTGCAGCCTCAAGCTCCTGGGCTCAGATGATCCCACCTCAGCCACCCCTTAGCTCTCCTATGCACAGAGGGCTGTACAATAGATGGCTGTCTGAATTTGGCCTGCGGGCCATATTTTGCTGATCCCTGGTTTAAAATGTCAAGGAGTAAATACTGCTGACACGAGATGCTGACTTAAGGCTGCTCGTCCCTCTAATCCGCACTGTAAATTATCATTATAATTATCCACTGATGCTCAGGTTCGCAAATCTGCAGATTGTAACTTACTGTAATTCTTGCTTGAGTGAGAGGATGAGTTTACCTTCAGCTTAAAAGATGGTAACTTTTAAGATTAGGGTAATGGGTGTGAGGTGGGCGCTGGGCTTCTGTAAGAGAAGTCAAGACTTGCAAGGAGAAAAATATTCTTACAGCTTAATAAGGCAAAGGAGAGTCACTAGCAAGAATCAAAGTGCTTATTGTCTTTTAGTTACTTCCCCAGTACCCCACTTCCTGACCAAACCACAAAGGTCACTTCCTCTTGCCTCCAGTACACACACCTTTAACTGAGAAACCTTAATCGGGGTGGGGATCATGTTGGACACCAAGGAGTTGGGACCTTGAGGGAAGAGAGATAAAAAGAAGTAAAGAAGTCTGGGCATGGTAGCTCATACCTGTAATCCCAGCACTTTGGGAGACCGAGGCAGGCAGATCAGCTGAGCTTAGGAGTTCAAGACCAGCCTGACCAACATGGAGAAACCCTGTCTCTACTAAAAATACAAAATTAGCTGGGCATGGTGGCGCATGCCTGTAATCCCAGCTACTTGGGAGGCTGAGGCAGGAGAATCACTTGAACCCAGGAGGCAGAGGTTGCAGTGAGCTGAGATCATGCCATTGCACTCCAGCCTGGGCAACAAGAGCAAAACTCTGTCTTAAAAAAAAAAAAAAAAGAAGAAGAAGTAAAGAAGGCTGAGCATGGCGGCTCACGCCTGTAATCCCAGCATTTTGGGAGGCCAAGGCAAGTAGATCACTTGAGGCCAGGAGTTCAAGAACACCCTGGTCAACATGGCGAAACCCTGTGTCTACTACAAATTAAAAAAAAAAAAAAAAGTCATCCGGGCATGGTGGCACACGCCTGTAATCCTAGCTACTCAGGAGGCTAAGGCATAAGAATCACTTGAACCCGGAAGGTGGAGGTTGCAGTGAGCCAAGATCATGCCACTGCACTCCAGCCTGGGTGACAGAATGAAACTATCTCAAAAAAAAAGAAAAAGAAGAAAAGAAAAGAAAACACGTGGGGAGGGAGAGACTGTGTAAGGGAGAGGGTGTGGCCTACTCCGCCCACCAGGGTGTGATTAAGGAATGTACCTCCATGGTCTGGGCAGACCCAGGCCCTAGGGAAAGCTCAGGGGTAAGTTGAAAAGACCATGGAAGCCACTCCTGAATCTCCACCTCAATGTGGAGTCTGTAAGGGCTGGGCCAGATCTCTTAAGCCTGAAGCAAAGGACAACTGAACATTTTCCAAGGTCCTTCCTGTGCTTCATAGGCTAGACCGTTCTGCCCTGGACTGGACTGTCCCACACTTTCAGGAGAACCCCATGCTCTGGGGTCTCCCTGGTGTTTGGAGAAGCCATTTATCCATGCAGACAATTTGACAAAATGAAGGGAGATATGCAAGGATTTCTGAGGAAATTTTAGCTTCATAGAAACTGAGGTCCAGTGTGCACTTTGGGATCGAAATATTTCCTTATTGAAAAGAAGAGGCTCGGAGACAAAAAGCCGGAGTGCGTGGAATGTCACATGCCACGCAGAGGGGCCAGTCCTGGAGCCCCATCTCTGCAGGAAGCTGTGTCCCTGGGTGGCTCCTCCTGATTTGGGGACCAGCCTCTCAAAGGCAAAGTGCCTGGGCGTTCAGATTTGCAGAGCAAGTTAGAAAGTTAGACAAATCGCTGTTCCCATTTTTGGCCCTTATAAAGACAAAATGTCAACTTGATACTAAAGCAAAGACCCATATCTCATGGCATACGATATTTATTTATTGATTGAATCAAAATCAGATTCCACTGCTGCATACTGTCTGGTTCTGCTGTACGAGAATGCAGTAGTGGTTAGATATGCTGCAGAGCTATTCATATCTCGTGAGTCATTGGAACAGTGCGTTTTGAAATGGTGTCCCTTCACTTTCTGTTTAGGGGGAAAAGAGGAAATAGTTCTATGACAACAGCAGTATTTTCTAATATTCTAGGTTTATTCTAATTATTTATTTATTTATTTATTTTAGACAGAGTCTTGCTCTGTCACCCAGGCTGGAGTGCAGCGGTACAATATCGGCTCACTGCAACCTCCGCCTCCCGGGTTCAAGCAATTCTCCTGCCTCAGCCTCCCAAGTAGCTGGGATTACAGGCACCCACCACCATGCCCAGCTAATTTTTGTATTTTTAGTAGAGACAGGGTTTCGCCATGTTGGCCACGCTGGTCTTGAACTCCTGACCTCAAGTGATCGCCTGCCCCGGCCTCCCAAAATGCTGGGATTACAAGCATGAGCCACCATGCCCTGCCTATTCTAATATTTCTAATTGTAATTTTGGAGTTATGATTTTTTGGGGGGGGGCTATGATTTTTGGGGGGTTATGATTTTTTTAATTCGAAATTTCACCCACCTGCAGATACTATTATTTAGAGCAGAGCTTAACTTACTCAGAAGTTCATGAGATCTCAGATCCAGAAACTTTTCCCAAGAAGCTTGGACATGGATTGCTGGTAAACACAAAAACTGCATGGAGGGCAGAGCAGCCGGTTGACTCCCCCTTGTCAATATCTTAAAGTGGAAAAGCTTGACTTAGTGACTGTCATTTTGTCTGCGCAGCCCTGGTCTTTTCTTAGGCTTGCCTGCTTGTATTAGTCTTGGGTGGCGAGTGAAGATAATAGCTCAGTGTAAACTAGCTTAAGTGACCTGTGGGACTGTGTTGGCTCAAGTCCTGGTGGGGAGAATAGGGCTGGGCTAGTTGCAGGACTGGCTGGAACCAGGGACTCTAACTCCATCAGGGCTCCTGGCTTCTCATCTCTACTTCTCTCTATAGGATTGCTCCATTGTTTTCAGACTGGCCTTTTCATGAGACAGGGGACACAGCCACTAGCAGATCTAGATCTAGATCCTTAGACTTCACAACCAAAGAAGAAAAGGGACCCTCTCCCCTGGATCCACTTTAAAAATTCCCGTGGAGGATGGTGACTGAGAAGCGTTCCTATGCCTACCCCTGGGGCCAATTTGTTGCAGGAAGGGATGGAGAAATACCATTAACTAGCAGGAGGGTATAATCTGTTACCAAAAGAAAGGTGGAAGGCTGGGCCCGGTGGCTCATGCCTGTAATCCTAGCACTTTGGGAGGCCAAGGCGGGTGGATCACTTTAGGTTAGGAGTTTGAAACCAGTCTGGCCAACATGGTGAAACCTTGTCTCCACTAAAAATACCAAAATTAGCCAGTCAGGTGGCACGCATGCCTGTAATTCCAGCTACTCAGAAGACCGAGGCATAAGAATCGCTTGAACCCGGGAGGTGGAGGCTGCAGTGAGCCAAGATCTCACCACCGCACTGGGCGACAGCCTGGGCAACAGAGCGAGACTCTGTCTCAAAAAAAAAAAAAAAAAAAAGAAAAGAAAGAAAGAGAAAGAAGGAAAGAAGGAAGGAAGGAAGGAGGGAGGGGGGAGGGAGGGAGGGAGAGGGAGATTGTGAGAGAGAGAGAAAGAAAGAAAGAGCGAGCTAGCCAGGCCAAACAGAAGATGTGTTCTACCTGTCCCTTCTGGGAGCTGCCCCTTCCCCTCCATCCAAAGGAAGCTGTCCTGGAAGACTGGCCTGCCCCTTTGCCACAAGGATTCTTAGATACAGGCACCTGCTGGTCCATCAGAGTCTTCTCCCAGGAATTGAGAACTGGAGCTCAGAGGCGCCAGCTCTGTTTGGCTGCTTGTGTGTACTGAGGAGCTTTCAGAGGAGCTATTTTTTTACCTCGAGGATGGGAGAACCGCGAAACACAAATGGCTGGGCCACAAGACGAGAGAAGAAGGAAGCAGCAAGCTATGGAGAAGCGGATGCAAAGGGCTGAGCACGCTGGCTGATCTGCATCCTGGTTGCAGTGATTCCTAGGATCCAGCCACATCTCTGCTGCCAGTCTCTGCAGCACACTGAATCCAGACAATAACCCCCCTTTTTCCCTTAAGGTAGCTCATATTGCACTTCTTTTGCTTGCTATCAAAAACATTCTAACTGATACATAATCTCACCCTAAAACAGTCTCAGCCCTCATAGCCTGACACACAGCCAGTAGCATGGTGAAGCAGGTGAGTTCTGGCACCAGGCTTCCTTGACTGTATCTTAGTTCTGCTTCTTCCTAACTTGTGACACCAGACACGTTGCTCTGCTTCTTCCTAACTTGTGACACCAGACAACTTACTTTTTTTTTTTGGATGGAATTTCACTCTTGTCTCCCAGGCTGGAGTGCAATGACACAATCTTGACTCACTGCAAACTTTGCCTCCCAGGTTCAAGCGATTCTCCTGCCTCAGCCTCCTGAGTAGCTGAGATTACAGGCGTCTGCTATCATGCCCGGCTAATTTTTTTGTATTATTAGTAGAGACAGGGTTTCACCATGTTGGCCAGGCTGGTCTTGAACTCCTGACCTCGGGTGATCTGCCCGCCTCACCCTCCCAAAATGCTGGGATTACAGGCATGAGCCACCATGCCTGGCCAAGTTATTTAACTTCTATATGTCTATTTCTTCATCTCCAAAAAGGAAATATTAATAGTACCTACATTATCGTGTTGTGAGAATGAAATAAATTGATCCACGTAACACAGTGCCTGACATGTAAAAATCACTCCATAACATTAACTATTATTTGTAGTGGGAGATTGCAGTAGTGCCTAGGAGAAATTTTATCATCTCTTTAAAGATCAAAGAAACAAACCAAGGAAGATAGCCTCCCCACCTCCACCATGGATCACATTCCCAGCTTGCTAGAGGTGTCATGTTAAATCCTCTGGCCGGCATTCCAGACACCGGCTGCCAATATGCAGAGGAGATAAAGATCTCTAAGAAAGTTGAAATGTTACTAAAATGCTTGTACTGTAGTATAAGGATAATAACACTTCCTCAGACATCATTTTAAAAGTATGAAATTTGGCCAGGCATGGTGGCTCACGCCTGTAATTCCAGCACTTTGGGAGGCCGAGGCGGGTGGATCACTTGAGGCCAGGAGTTCCAGACCAGCCTGGCCAACATGGTAAAACCCCGTTTCTACTAAAAATACAAAAATTAGCCAGGCCTGGTGGCAGGCACCTGTAGTCCCAGCTACTCAGGAGGCTGAGGCAGGAGAATTGCTTGAACCTGGGAGGCAGAGGGTTGCAGTGAGCTGAGATCGAGTCACTGCACTCCAGTCTGGGCAACAGACTAAGACTCCATCTAAAAAAATAAATAAATAATATGAAATCTGCCAGACAAGGTGGCTCATGCCTGTAATCCTAGCACTTTGGGAAGCTGAGGCAGGAGGATTACTTGAGCCCAGGAGTTTGAGGCCAGACTGGGCAACTTAGTAAGACCTGGTCTCTACAAAAAAACAAAACAAAACAAAAATTAGTCCCAGCTATTTGAGAGGCTGAGGTGGGAGGATCGCTTGAGCCTGAGAGTTTGAGGCTGCAGTGAGCCGTGATCGTGCCACTGCACTCCAGCCTGGGTGACAGATCAAGACCCTGTCTCAAAAAATGAAATAAAATAATATGAAATCTGAGTCAACATATATATGGAGTGAAGGACATGACCTGCATGTGGTTTAATCTATGTACACAGAGATTCTTTATAATGAAAATTTCCTGCGATGTGCATATATGTATATACACAAAAGCAACGACCCTAAAAAAAAAAAAAACAAAGAAAAACAAGGGGCAAAAGAGCCAAGTAACATACGCCTATAAGGGAGCATTGTTATTATCATATTAAGAAATGAGGTTTGGACCCAGCACAGTGGTTCACACCTGTAATCCCAGCACTTTGGGAGGCTGAGATGGGCGGGTCCCTTGAGGTCAGGAGTTCGAGACCAGCCTGGCCAACATAGTGAAACCCTGTCTCTACTGAAAATACAAAAAATTAGCTGGGCGTGGTGGCAGATGCCTGTAATCCCGGCTACTCGGGAGGCTGACTCATGAGAATTGCTTGAACCAGGAGACGAAGGTTGCAGTGAGCCGAGATGATGCCACTGCACTCCAGCCTGGGTGACAGAGTGAGACCTTATCTCAAAAAATAAAAATAAATAAATAAATAAATAAATAAATAAATAAATAAGGTTTGGAAGGCTCAGTGGTGTGTCTGGAAACCTGTGTGAGTTGGTTTCTTGACTATCCTTTGGTTTACTCTAGCAGCTGTGGGGTTTATACAGCAGACAGTTAACACGGTAACACAGTTAACTTAGTTTATTTTCACTTTGAGTAATATAATTTTGGGAAGAGCTGAAAAGGAGTGGAAATAAAGAAAGACTAAGATAATTTTTTAAAAGAATAATAGGAAATGAGATTTTAAGAATAAAAGCTAGAGAAAAACTAACAGAAGATAATTGAATCCCTTTGGTACTGCCATCAGGCCGGCTCTTTGTACTTTATGTTCCTTGCACCCATAACTGATACGTGTTCCAATCTCCCTTCCTAGAGTGAATTCTTTGAAGTCAGGATGCCCATCCCTATGCCCAACCCACGCTGGAATTGCACTGTTTTTTTAACCTGCTGAGTGGAAGGTAAAGGAAATCAGGAAGACCCAAAGGGCAGAGAAAAGAGTAAATAGGACAATAGTTTGAAGGTTGGCCCTTGAATTCCTCTGAATTGGAGCATAACTAGAGGATCTCACAGATGAGATGTGTAGGCATCAATGATGGAGGTGAGAATCTCTTGGAAGTTTTTAGCAGTGGAAATGCTGCCACAGAGGTGCTGTTATGTTAAAGCTGGTGGTACTTTGGTTCAGTGAAACTAGACTTTCCACAAAAACAGTCCTTTGATAAGTGACGCCTTTTCTACTTCCTGTGAGCAAATTCGTGAGGCTTAACATATTGCTACAAGAATCTTGGGATATTTTACATTTATCTTACATCCATTATAGGCAGTCAGACTCCATTTCACAGATGCTGCTTCCCAGCAAAGCATGCTGAATCCTTTAGACAATCACTATTTACCGGAAGAAATATAAAAACTCTCAAGATCTGTTATTTGTCACCAGAGTATTCAGACAACCTATTTCCTCCTCCTTCCTATTACTCATCCCCTGTATTACTCACCCTCCATCCAGTCATTCCCCTCAGGGCCTGTGAACACACCTGAAGCCTCCCCATCACTGACTTTGCTCTTCACCAGGTTGCCCTCCCTATTGGCTAATTCAGGAGTGAGTCACATATTACTTAAAAATTATTCTGTTTCATGTATTCTAGTCCAGTCAGACTGCAGTGACAGCCAGAACAGAGACTGGATGATGGAGTGCAGTGGTTAAAGGCACAGATGCTAGAATTAAATTGCCTGTATTTGAACCCAGGTCTTGCCACTTTACTAGCCAGGTATCCTCACACAAGTTACTTAACCTCCCTGTGCCTCAGATTCCTCGTCTGTAAATAAGGATGAAGATGCTACTGAGCAGGATTATTGTGAGGAGGAAATGAGTTATAATATGTGAAATACTACTCAGAAGAATGCACAGCCCGTAGCACTGTAGAAGTGTTCCTGCTTATTTGTGATCTCCCAGAGTCTACCATGCTTTGAAATAAGTGGTTTTATCAATAAATATGTGTTCATTTCTATAACTTTTTTTTTTTTTGAGACAGATTCTCACTCTGTCGCCCAGGCTGGAGTACAATGGCACAATCTCGGCTCACTGCAACCTCCACCTCCCGGGTTCAAGCGATTCTCCTGCCTCAGCCTCCCAAGTAGCTGAGATTACAGGCGCCTGACACCACGTCCAGCTAATTTTTTGTATTTTTAGTAGAGATGGGGTTTTGCCATGTTAGACAGGCCGGTCATGAACTCCTGACCTCAGGTGATCCACCTGCCTCAGCCTCCCAAAGTGCTGGGATTACAGGTGTGAGCCACCGCGCCCGGCCCAACTTTTTCATGCATATGTAGTATATATATATATAATGTCTACCTATTAGAAAATGCATATAAAATACACATATAAGAAAAAAACCCAGCAACACCACTGCCTACAGATAATACTATTATCAGTATTTTCACATATTCCATTCATTAATTAAATAACATTTACTGAGCACCTAATACATAAAGGGCTTCATGCTCTTGCTGGAGATATAATGATGTGCAAAAACAGACACAGCTCTTGTCTCATGGAGTTTACAGTCTACTGGGGGAGACAGACCTTTATCAAGTAATGATACAAATACATGTGAACCTATAACTGGGATCAATGCTATAAAGGAGAGGTACACGCATAACAGGGAGATAAGATCTGTAACAGGTTGTGAAGGTCTCTTATCCTACTGTTGCGAGGAAGTAACTACTGAAATGAGAATGAACACACAGAAATTAATTTGGAGAAGTCAGAAGGGAAGATGTGCCCAACACAGTAAATCCAAAGGCCCTGCAACTAGAGGGAGCACGGTAAGCAGAAGGAAGTAAGAGGCTTCAGCGTGGCTGTGGTTGTGTGCTAGATAAAGCTGGTGAGTTAGGAGGAGGGCAGGACTAGCAGAGCTTCATATTCTTTCTTTAGAAATTATTCTTCATGGGTTCAACAAATATTTGTCTATGATGAGCTAGGGACATACTCATTTTACATAAATTGATTTATGACATATACTGCTGTTACTATCAACAATTTCCAGCAATAAATGTACAGTAATTTAACCAATCTCTTATTGTTGGAAAAGTAGATTTTTTTCTCCAACTTCTCATCATTATTATAAACCGCAATTACTTTTACACCAACCTAAAAACAATGCTGCAACAAAGATTTTTGTATGTGGACATGTGTCCAAATATTTCCTGGCATAAATTCCTGCAAGTGGAATTGCTGGTTAGGCAAACTGCAAATTTGTAAACATATTTTTATATATATAGAGAGAGAGTCAGGGTCTTGCTCTGTCGACCAGGCTGCTGGAACACAGTGGTGCGATCACAGCTCACTGCAGCCTTGACCTCCTAGGCTCGAGCGATGCTCCCACCTCAGCCCCATCCCAGTAGCTAGGATTACAGGCACATGCCACCACACTCAACTAATTTTTTGTATTTTTGTAGAGACAGGTTGTGTCATGTTGCCCAGGCTGGTTGGTCTCAAATTCCTGAGCTCAAGTGATCCTCTCACCTTGGCCTCCCAAAGTGTTGGGATTACAGGTGTGAGCCACCATGCCCAACCTTGGAAACATATTTTAATTATAAATGTGGAAAATTAACATGCTCAACTGTCAAGATTTGGTGTAATGGTCTTTTAAGGGTGGTGCCACTGCTGCATTTGAAGGCATTCTCAGTCACTTTCAGAACTTTTTCATTTTCTTCAGTGTGTGAGGAAGTCACTTCTACTTCTGATCCCACTGGATCCTTCCAACGACTTCAGGTCCACTCAATACTGACTACCAGTGAACCATCTTTAACTACAGTGCTAGAAGCCTGACTGTCCTCCTCTCCTCAGCCTAAGTTCTTCTTATCTGTCTCTGAAAGACCTTCCTCTGGACTTGAGACACACTGGAAGAGAAGGTAGTTTCTGATATTCCTTTCCTCTTTTGGCCAACTACTTTGTCTGGCTCCCTTTTCATGCAGTAAATTCACTAATTGTTAAAGGCAGATGGAGCTCCAGCAACTCTATTACAGAACTGGGTTTTCCATTCTACTGAGCTTGTTCACAGACACAACTTTCTCAGGAGCCAGTGTGTCTTCATCTCCCCCTTTCAACATCTACAGCCTCAGATTACCTTCTAAGACTCCATTTATTGTCAGGCCACAATTTCTAGGATTCTAACGATGAAGACAAACTCTGATACACAATTCACATCTTTCTTAGCTCCTGTTTCCAGTTCTCTTCTCCATTGCAAACAAAAACAAAAACCCCAAACAAACCACAAAACCTGTTTCCAAGTTCAGTGGGACACTCTTGCCAACGCACCCTGACTTCAGGTATGTAAGAGTTAAGAAACAAGAAACACGAAAAGCAGCTTAACAGTCAAAGACAGGTTTATTTTGGAGAATAAACCTGAGAGGGGCTTCTTGTCGATTTTGGTCAGGAGCGTTTTCTCTTACACACTAAGGGTGTTTAAGGGTTTACGAAGCGGTGAGCTTATTGCAGGTTCGTAATGTTTCTGTATGAGGGAAAGTTTATTGCAGGGTTGGAAAGTCTCTGGCCGGAGGGGAGGCTATCTCCGGGTTGGCATGTTTCTGGTTGGAAGTGGGTTTATCTTAGGGTTGGAATGTTTCTGGTTATGCTGACATTAGCCATTAGGCTGATGTTTTTGGGTTGGATTTAGGCAGTTTCTTAATCAAGGGGAACTTAAAATGGTGGCAGTTGTCCAAGATGGCAATGCTCCTGCTGTCAGGGTAGGCCTTGGGAAGACACCAGGTGTCTTTGTAAACTTAGGTTTCCCCTGTACCAAGCACAGTGCTGACTGCATTACATGGGTTTTTCTTTTTACTATTAGTGACAACCTTCTGAGGTAGGTATCATTACTGTCCCCATTTTACAGATGAGACAACTGAGGCTTAGGTAGGCTGTCACTCATCCACAGCCACAGAGCTACTATGGAGGGAACCCCATTTGTTCCTAAACTGCGATTAAAAAAAAAAGTGGTGGGGAGACAGGCCAAGAAAGAAAACACGAAAAGGGTTGAAAAGCAGCAAAAAAAAGTAAGCAGTCAGGCGGAAGAGGCCCCTTTCCTGCCTCCTTCCCGCCCGGCGCTGGGCCTTGCGCAGGGCCCGGACGCCCCCAAGCGGCCGCCTCTCTGCAGCTGACGCTTCCGGCTACAGGCTGGCGTCACTAGCGAGCGCCCTGCGTAGGCACCGGCCCCTGAGCCCGGGCTTCGGTTGAGGGGGAGGATCTTCCGGCCCTCTCGAAAATCATTTCCGGCATGAGCCGGAAGACCGTCCCGGATGGCCTCGGGGACGGCCAGTGTGTGGAGGTGAGCTCCGGGATTGCCAGCATTCCCGCTTCTGCTGGTTGCCTCATGCTGCAGGCTGCGGCCGTCAGCCCTCGCTCGCATTGGTGGCGCTGAGGTGCCGGGGCAGCAAGTGACATGTCGTCGGGCCTCCGCGCCGCTGACTTCCCCCGCTGGAAGCGCCACATCTCGGAGCAACTGAGGCGCCGGGACCGGCTGCAGAGACAGGCGTTCGAGGAGATCATCCTGCAGTGTGAGCGGCGCCGGTGCGGGCTGGGAGCGGGGCGGGCGGGCCCCGCGGAGGCATGCGGAGCGTCAGCGGGAACCTGAGGCCGAGTCCCTGGCGCCGCCCGCACGCACGCATGGCGGCCGCCCCGGGTAACCCGCGCTTGGGACGCCGCACGCCTTTTAAGTGTTTTTTCTAACCTGCGTTTTATCTTTGGAGGATTTTCCCTATTAAATTGTACGGTCTTTGTGGGGAGGCACAGTTCGTGTTTGTATTTGTAAATCCCAGTAGCTCATACAATGCTTATGCACTTAAATAGGTCCCAGAAACATCCCATCTATGGGGTCATGTTAATGAAACGGTCGTTGACTTTAAGTCGCAGAATTAACATTGCCTTCTCAATGCACTGCAACGGGTGGCCTTTGATTCCTCAAACTTCTCTTACTTCACCTTGGTGTTTTTTTTTTTTTTTTTTTTGCGGGGAAACGGGATAGGGGATCAGGGTCTTGCTGTGTTGCCGAGCCTGGAGTGCAGTGGCGGAGATCACGGCTCACTGCAGTCTCAAACTCCCAGGATCAAGTGATCCTCCCACCTAAGCCTCCCGAGTAGCTAGGATTACAGACGCGCTTCACCACGCTCGGCTAATTTTTTAAAAAACATTTTTTTGGAACGAGGTCTCACTGTGTTTCCCAGGCTGGTCTCCAACTCCTGCGCTTAAGCGATCTTCCCACCTCGGCCTCCCAAAGTGCTGGGATTATAGGCGTGAGCCACCGAGCCCGGCCCCACCTTGGTGTTAATATCTTAATATCTTTTAGGCGGGACAAAACCTTTACTGTTACTGAAATCTTCAGTATGAAAGAGGTGGTTTTCTTTCCCCTTACTGCTTGCAGCGTAAGGGTACAAAAATGTTTGTACCTTTACCTAAATTATAATGGTCCTAAGGTGGTTCCATCTGCATCTGAAAGTAAACGTGACGACTTTCTCAAGTTATGCTGATGATGATATTCAGAATAATAATTGCTGCCTTTTATTGCATTCTGATTGTGCAAAATCAGTAGTTCTTAAACTTAGCTCCGCATTAGAATCACCTATGGATCTTTAAAAAATTACAAGTCCCAAGCCACACCCCAGACCAACTAAATCACAAGTATCACAGTACACAAGTATCAGTGTGTGTGTGTGTGTTTTTGTGTTTGTGTGAGATTAAGCCTAGAACTGCATGCCAAGTTATCAGTGTTTTTTGATGCTTCCCAAATGACTACTGTGCAGACAAATTTTAGTACTGTGGTAAATATTTGCATGTGTTATTTCATTTTATCTTTCCCAAAACTCTGTGTATGAAGCAGGAACTGTTATTGCCATTTTCACACATGGAACTGAGGCCAAGAGAGATTAGGTAACTTCTGAGGTTGCACAGCAGGTTAATGGTGAGACCGGTTTTGTGTTTTTTTTTTTTTTTTTTTTTTCTTGGAGACAGAGTCTTGCTCTGTCACCTAGGCTGGAGTGCAAGCGGCGTGATCTCAGCTCACTGCAACCTCCACCTCCCAGGTTCAAGAGATCCTCCTGCCTCAGCCTCCCTAGTAGCTGGAACTATAGGCAAGCACCCCCACGCCCGGCTAATTTTTGTATTTTTAGTAGAGACAGGGTTTCACCATGTTGGCCAGGCTGATCTTGAACTTCTGACCTCAGGTGATGTACCTGCCTCAGCCACCCAAAGTGCTAGGATTACAGGCATGAGCCACCGTGACCAGCCGGGACTGGAATTTGAACTTAGGCTTGATGACTAACTTTTGCATTTGCTTTTCTCGCTGGCTCCCCCAGCAAATGGTTGTTTGCTTTCACTGCACCCATTGTTTTAACAAAACTAAGAAGAAAGGGGATGCTTTGCTGTTCTAGGAGGCCCTGAAGAACAGTGCTGTTTCAGAAAGCCAGAAGCACAAGAAGTCCCTCTTCCTCAAAACATGATTCCCTGACAGATGACATAAATCAGTACATTAGGTGCTTATTAGGTGCTTACGCTTTAAAAGCTAATATGCTTTGAAAGTCAAATTGGGTGGGAGGCTTGACTCACCCCTCACTGAACATTTTCACTTACTTTCTGAGTCTGTTTTGCCTCATCTATAAAATGGGGATGAAGCTTGCCCTGCCCACTTCATAAAAACAGTGCTGTGCATATAAGTGCTTTCAAAGCCATCTGTATAATAGCTTGTAATTGTAAAGCATTATCTCTTTGACACAAATGGAATGTTTTCCTGCACTTTGAAAATGGCATCTTGATGGGGCAGGAGCATGTAGAACAGTCAGAATAAGAGGTCACTTGTGGAGAGCAGATAGCTTTTAAGGGTGCTAGAGTAGCGAGTAATACCTGCCTGAGGGACCAGGACGGGAGACCGGGATGAGAAGCTAACAAGAGGCGGGAGAGCGAGACAGGCTTTGCATGTTAAGATCTTCTGTTTAGGGAGAGGGATTGACATTTAGGGAGATCATTTCTATTATAGTTTGTGAAACACCTTCATTCCACTCATTCCAGCCTTCCCAGGCCAGTCAAGCTCTGACCCTCCATCAGCCTGGAGTCTATTCTCTGTTCAGTCCGTGCCTTTGAGTCTGAAGAGAAAGGTGGAAAGAAGCCGTAGGGGGAGGGAAAGGCTTCCCTCCATCTCCAGCCTTCTCTTCAGGGAGGAACCTTTGGGAAGGACTCCTTTTGAATGCCTGTGTTTTTTGAAAGAACCTAAAATTATCACAGGGCACTAAGCTTTGGTTTAACATCTGAAGGTCTTACTAGAGCCCTTTGACACTGGTGGATTTTAAACCATGATTTCCCAGGTTGAAACCAATGTCCAGTTTGGCTAATTCGTTTGACCAATAGATGAGAGTGTTCCTACCCAGGAGTTCTCTTTTCAGGTGTCAAAAAGTGGGACTCAAAACTCTTTAAAAGGAGAAACAAGCTCTTTTAACAGTAATAGTCACTGGCAGAAACCCTGTCTTGTTCTGCTTGGTACCTGCAGAACAGGTACCCATATCTGATCTTACTGGTGCCTGTGTACCTATTACTCTTATTTTTTATTTCATTTCATTTGTTTATTTATTTATTTATTTAGAGACAGTCTCACTCTGTCGCCCGGGCTGGAGTGCAGTGGCGCAATCTCAGCTCACTGCAACCTCTGCCTCCCGGGTTCAAGCGATTCTTGTGCCTCAGTCTCCCTAGTAGCTGGGACTGTGGGCAAGTGCCACCATGCCTGGCTAATTTTTGTATTTTTAGTAGTTTCGCCGTGTTGGCCAGGCTGTTCTCGAACTCCTGACCTCAGGTAATTTGCCTTCCTTGGCCTTCCAAAGTGCTGCGATTACAGGCGTGAGCCACAGTAATAGGCCTGTGTGCCTATTACACTTAACTACGTGTTCTTTCTAATCCTGTCTTTTGAATTTCTGTACTCTGTCTCCTGTCAAATTTATTATGTTTGGAAAGAGAACTCATTTCCTCTCTAAGCTCTCCTCTCTTGTGTTCTCTCACACGTTAGCATCCTCTGCCCAGTTGCCTGAGTGAGGAGCCTCAGAATAATCCTTTTTACCAATACAGATCTGTTAGTGTAACGGCCTGCTTTTATAATCTTTAATCATTGCCAGTAAGAAGAAGTCTAAATTTCTGATCCTGCTTTTTCCTGTGTTGGCTCCAACCTTTATTTCCAGCCACTTACCAAAAGACTCTGTTATTCCTTCTGCATGGCCCATCATCTTCTTTTAAGACTTAACTCATATATCACCACCTGTGACACCATTCATAAAAATGAGTACAGAGTGTATTCTCTGTACCTTTTTATACTTGACTGAATTAAATGTTAACTCCATGTTGGGGACTGTCATTTGTATTTCTAGTTCCCTGACCTAAAAAGTAATTAGATATGTCAATTTATGGTAAAGTTCTCCTGTCTTACTTAACGGCACATAGCATTTCACTTTGCCATTGTGTTTAGTGTGTTTTTCTTTTTTCCTCCCAAGGTAGAAACAAATAACTTCTGGGGTAGAAAGCATTTTCAGCTCCCTTTAATAGGGAAGACATTCTTGCAGGTGATTCTATAGGTTACTGTGGCTGAGGAATGTATGTTCCTGTATTGTATCCTTCAATACATGACAAGGTAGGTACCTAGCAAGTGTACATACGTTGTAATAAATAATTTAGTTTCTGACTTTTTTATTTTAATAGATAACAAATTGCTGGAAAAGTCAGATCTTCATTCAGTGTTGGCCCAGAAACTACAGGCTGAAAAGCATGACGTACCAAACAGGCACGAGATAAGGTATTTTGAAACTAACTTGTATTATTTATGTCTCCTCTAATGAAATTTATCTCAGTTCAGTTGTCACTTCTCTAATTTAAAAGCAAATCAAGTACTATTTCTGTGTTCCAGTTTTTGTCAGCTCCTTTCAAATAAGAACTAAAACCATGTAATTAAAATTGTTTTTTAGAAGGTATGTCATACCTAGAAAGGTTATTATCAGTACAGTGTTCTGAGCTTGAGAAATTTCTTAAGGCAGGTTCACGTGGTAACCCTAGGTCAGTTTCTCATCTAACCTGCCAGGATTCATGTTTTTTTGTTTCTTTGTTTTTAAATAATCACAGACAAGTATTTCTGAGTGGGTTTATGTAGATCCTGTTAATATAGGATTGATTGGCACATACACAAAAATTGCTTTCGTGCAGTATGGGTCTATTTGATCCTTTTTAGGTTGGTGTTTTTTTCAACATACAAATGGTCCCCAACTTGCAGTGGTTCGACTTATAATTTTTCTTTTTCTTTTTTTTTTTTTCTTTTTTGAGACAGTCTCACTCTGTCACCCAGGCCGGAGTACAGTGGCGTGATCTCAGCTCACTGCAACCTGTAACCTCCACCTCCTGGGTTCAAGCAATTCTCCTGCCTCAGCCTCCCAAATAGCTTGGACTACAGGCACCCACCACCACACCTGGCTAGTTTTTGTATTTTTAGTAGAGGCAGGGTTTCACCATGTTGGCCAGGCTGGTCTCGAACTCTTGACCTCAAATGATCCACCTACCTCTGCTTCCAAAAGTGTTGGGATTACAGGCGTGAGCCACCGCACTGGCCAGCTTACAATTTTTTTTGTTTTGTTTTGTTTTGTTTTGAGACGGGGTCTCGCTCTGTCGCCCAGGCTAGAGTGCAGTGGCGTGTTCTGGGCTCACTGCAAGCTCTGCCTCCTGGGTTCAAGCCTTTCTCCTGCCTCAGCCTCCCGAGTAGCTGGGACCACAGGTACCCGCCACCACGCCTGGCTAATTTTTTGTATTTTTAGTAGAGACGGGGGGGGTTTCACCGTGTTAGCCAGGATGGTCTTGATCTTCTGACCTCGTGATCCGCCCGCCTCGGCCTCCCAAAGAGCTGGGATTACGGGCTTGAGCCACTGCGCCCAGTCCAGCTTACAATTTTTAACTTTTATAATGGTGCAGAAGCGATACACTTTCAGTAGGACTGTGCTTTGAGTATCCATCCAACCAGTCTGTTTTTCCCCTTCAGTTTAGTATTCAATAAATTGCATGAGATATTCAACAACTTATTATAAAATAGGCTTTGTGTTAGATGATTTTGCCCAACTGTAGGTTAATGTAAGTGTAACCTATGATACTCAGTAGGTGAGATGTATTGAATGTATTTTCAACCTACTATGTATTTTCAACTTCTGATGGGTTTAAAGAGACGTAGCCTCAGTAAGTAGAGGAACATCAGTATTAGTAGATTGCGAAATCAAATTAGCAGATTGCAATAAGCTCTTATTTTTCTTTAAGAACTAGATTAGAAAAATATCAGTGTGTGCTGGGCTCGGTGGCTCACACCTGTAATCCCAGCACTTTGGGAGGCCAAGGCGGGTGGATCACAAGGTCAGGAGTTCAAGACCAGCCTGGCCCTGATGGTGAAACCCCATCTCTACTAAAAATACAAAAATTAGCCGGGCATGGTGGCGGGCGCCTGTAATCCCAGCTACCCGGGAGGTTGAGACAGAATTGCTTAAACCTGGGAGGCGGAAGTTGCAGTGAGCCAAGATTACACCACTGCACTCCAGCCTGGGTGACAGAGCGAGACTCCGTCTCCAAAAAAAATATATATATATATATATATATATATATATATATATATATATATATATATATATATCTTGGTGTGTATTAATAGAATATTTCATGAAATACATATTTGTTCATGGCGGGGTATTTGTGTTTACTGGGTCATTGGTGTGCATTTATGTATATTTGAAGTCTTATTATCCTCTTCTGTAATATTCATTGTGTTTGCATGTTAAATTTGGTATGGGGACAGTAGCCATTATTGCTCTGAAATCTCCACACATTTAGCAATTGTAAAAACAAGGTTGGTGATTTATGGTGTCTAGAAATGGTAGCTGTAGCCTGATGTATTTACTCCTAAAGCTGTAGTTGCTCTCATGTCTCCTTATCTGGCAGGATGGTCTCCTGGTAGAGGACGGAGTGGGAAAGATACCAGAGAACAGATGGCTTGGCAGGGCCTAGCTTCCATCCTTGCTTTGTAACAGTTCAGGAGATCCTGCCTGGCTGTGGCCCTGGGAGGCCTTCTGTAGTACTTAAGATATTACTTTTAGTATTTTGGTTAATTTTAGGTGTAGATAATGCTGTTTCACCATTTTCATCTAAATTCATCCAATTGAAAACTAAAAACATTTCTATCTGATTAAACCCTTGATGACTATATTCTTGTATTCTTTATCTGTCAGCCAAACTCATGTGCTTGGAATATGCAGCCGTTCTTTTGGCTAAATTTCACTGGGATAGACTTTTTTGAGGCAGGGTCTCTCTCTGTTGCCCAGGCTGGAGTGCAGTGGCATGATCATGGCTTACCACGGCCTCAACCTCCAGGGCTCAAGCAATCCTCCTGCCTTAGCCTTCTGAGTAGCTGGGAGACTACAGGTGTGCACCACCATGCCAGTCTAATTTTTTAATTTTTTGTAGAGATAGGGGTCTCACTGTGTTACCCAGGCTGGTCTTTACTCCTGGGCTTAAGTGATCCTCCCTCCTCAACGTTCCATTAGTGTTGGGTTTACAGGCATGAGCCACCACACCCAGGGGGATGGTCATTTAGTTGGAGGTCTTGTTATAAACCAGGTTCATTCAGCCCACACACAGCAAGTTAATCACTGAGCTGATGGGTTTTGTGAGAGTTTATTCATAACGTGGCCAAGAAAGGAGGCAGGAGAACAGGTCTCAAATCCACCTCCTTGAAAACAGGGATTGGGGGTACTTAGGCAATAGAAAGCAGGGTGGTCTAAAGTGTGGGAAGAGGTGATTGGTGGGTAGGAAAGATGAGGTAATTGGGGCTTCCACGCAAGCATAATCTAGCTTTGTGGTTCCTCATAGGACACATGCAGAAAATGGTGGCGTCAGCACCATCTGAGGGAGGAGTGTTTTGGCCCTCTGATGTCAAAAGATCACCTCTTGGGCCTTCACACAGGCCCAGTTGAGGGGTTGGGGGTCTCAACCGGCTTTAATGAGCAAGAGCTGCCTCCTAGTTCCTGGAGAAAAACTTTAAGCACCAGTTATTGTAGTGAGCCACAGTCAGTTATTATTTATAAGGAAGCTATTGGGAGTTTAGTTATGTATTGTTTGGCAACTCGACTTGCTAGTGGGAGTTTGGAACTAGAAAAAAGTGATGAAAAGCAGGCAAGGCAGGTTGAACGGTGGGCTTCATCAGGTTACCCCTTGTTCAGTCTTTCCATTTCCACAAACATTATCCATAATAAGCCTGCCCTCCTGACTTCTTTGTTTCCATTCACAGTATCGTTGTTTTCCACGAGTCATCTGTGGTTCCTTCTTCCCTCTAGATCTTCCCCTCTCCATATTCCTTTATTCCTCATATTCCCCATATTCACCAAGCCCATTGGTTCTCCACCCCCTAGCCTCTTGCATCCTTTGGTTTGCATTTATTTTGCTACCTCCTTTTTTATCTTCTTCTTCCCAGACTGTGGCGAGAGCCTCATTCACTCAATAGACTCCTGTGACCGTAGTGTGGGCTGGGCATTAGGGCTGTAGAGATGAGTAAGCCAGAGTCCCTGCTCTGAGGAGGAATAGAGTCTAGTGGGGGAGACCAACTCAAAGGGACATTTGCTAGAGAATGTAAGGGTGTTCACAGAAGCTGGGCACTTTGTTGGTTTCCTTTCCCCTCCTTCCTATCTCTCCAAAGTTCCTGCCTATCTCATCCTAATTAACCGTGAAACACTGCACACTGTGCTTAAATGGTGATCTGCATCAGTTATCAGACTTTCTCTTAGGTATTTTCATCACTTTGCCTACAGTTTAAAATCAAACTCTTCAGCCTTGAAATTGTTTATTCTAAGCACGGTTCCTGAACTAGTGACCTCTTCTGGGAAATTGTTAGAAACGAAGATTCTTGGGCCCCACCTCAGACCTACTCTATTAGAAACTCCGGGGGTGGGGCCTGGTAATCTGTGTTTTCAGAAATGCTTTAGCTGATTGTAGTGACCTCTAAAGTTTGAGCACTACCACCTTTACTGCTACTCAGACTTCCTGGAACCAGCAACATTCCCATCACCAGAGCGCAGAAAGTCAGAAATGCAGATTGCTGGGCCTTGCCAGGAAAGCAGGTCACCTGTTAGTGGGCTCCAGGAATCTGTGCTTGAAACATGCCCTCCGAGTGATTGTTTTTTCTACTTGCCGAAGCACTTTAGTGGGCTGATATTCATTGTAAGTAAAATAAGAAGTCCTTGGAAGCTTTGGGTCATGGAAAGAGCTGTATCCTGCTTGCCTTAGTCTCTCCTAGCATTTCTGTTGAGTTCTGTGTCTCGGTAGACTTTGAAGTTTAAGCATCTAATCCTGAGGCTCCTCTGCCTGATGATCTTGCCTCCATTTTGCCCTTCCTAGGAGATTCCTACTTTAGTTCCTCTTTGGAAACCCCTCCCAAAATGAAACCATCCTTGTCTGGGGAAATCTTTGCCTCTGAACATGATTAACGCTTTCTGTCGTCACTCTTTCATACACTTTTGTTTTTCTTTGTGTTGTTAGTTTTTGTTTTGCTTTGCTTTGTTTTTTTGTCGCTCTGTCGCCCAGGCTGGAGGGCAGTGGCGCAGTCTCAGCTCACTGCAAGCTCCGCCTTCCGGGTTCATGCCATTCTCCTGCCTCAGCCTCCCGAGTAGCTGGGACTACAGGTGCCCGCCACCACGCCCAGCTAATTTTTTGTATTTTTAGTAGAGATGGGGTTTCACCATGTTAGCCAGGATGATCTCTATCTCCTGACCTCGTGATCCGCCCACCTCGGCCTCCCAAAGTGCTGGGGTTACAGGCTTGAGCCACCGCTCCCGGCCTGTTGTTAGTTTTTATTTCATGAATCTGTTCTATAGCTAGCCAGCTCCTTGGAAGGCGGGACCACGTCTTACATGCTTGAGTCCAGGAGTTCGAGGCCAGCCTGAGCAACATAGTGAGATACCATCTCAATAATTTTTTAAAAGGTGGGGGATATTTGATAATTATTCTGCCTGATTTAGAATGGTTTCATGTAAAGTGTGTTCCACTTTCTAATCTCTTGGCATTACTTCTTGGGTTAAGATTGGGGAAGTGCCAGGTTGCCTCAAGATAAGGTATTAGTTTGTGCTTAGCTATGTAATAACAATATATATAGAGATGGAAGGGCTGCTATACTACCACCTTTATCCCCCTCTTTTTATTTTATTCTGGGTCATATGGAGGGGGCAGTTCTTTCCACTCTCATTGGATGTTGGTATCCTAGTGTCCAGCCTTGTTCCTTTTCTCCATCTACAAGCTTTCCCCAGACAGTGGTTTCAGCTACTCACTATAATCTGATAATTCTCACCTGTGACACCAGCTTTCTCTCGAACTACAAATCCACAGTTCTAGTTGTCTTCTGCTGTTTCTGAGATATTATGCAAACACTTGGCAAAGATTCCAAAACTGCATTGACTCTGGAGGTGATCTGAACTCACTCCTGTGGCTTTAGGCACATCTGTTTGCTGACAGCGTCTACATGTTAGCCTCCAGCTTGGACTTCTTCTTGAGGTTCAGACTCTTAATACTCAGTTTCCATTTGACAGTACTCAGTTTTCACTTGAATGGCCACAACCGAACTCTTTAGGTCTCCTCCAAAACCTGCTCCTCCCACAGTCTTGCCCATTTCAGTGGGTGACACCTACCTTCTACCAGTTGCTCAGGCCAAAAGCCTTGATTCATCCTTGACTCCTATCTGTCTTCACACCCCGTAGCCAATTCAAAGTCAAGTCCTGTTAGCGCTGTCTTTGGAATGGATCTAGAATCAGACCGTATCTCTCCTCACTGCTCACACCCTGGTCTGAGCCGCACTGTCCCATGTTTGCACTTCACAGTAGCCTGCTGGCTGGTCTTCCTGTTTCGGCCCTTACCCCACTGCAATCTGCTCTCCTTTTAAAACCTAAGTCATTCAGCTGCTCAGAGCCCTCCAGCAGCTTCCCTTCACGCCTAGTAAACCTCACAGCCCTCAGAGGTGCCCACAAGGCTCTGCATCATTTCCCCACCTCGTCCTTGACCGCACCTCCTCTGTCCCCCTGTGCCTGGGCTTCAGTCACCCTTCCTCCAAGTACACCACCTGCTGTACACCTCTCCAGGCTCTGCTGCTGCTGCTCCTTCTGGCCAGAGGGCCCTTCCCTCAAGGGTCCACATGGCTTATTCCTCACTTCCTTACAGTCTCTAGTCATGTGTCACGTAGGAGAAACCCTCCTCAATTACGTTAAAATAGGACCCCCTCCCTCTGTTCCCCTTCTTCTTCTGCTTGAGTTTTCTGCAAGCACATGTGACTGCTGACCTCACACGTGCTCTCAGTTGACTGTCAGCTGTGTGAAAGCAGAGCCCTGCACTCACTGCTGCGTCATCGGCACTCAGGTCCTTGCTGAGCCAGTGGGCCCCGTTGGTGCCTGTTACTGGGACTTCATTCAGGAACTTTCCACCCTTTATTCCTGACGTGCCTGGTGGTCACAGTTGCTTTGCTTTTTTCCATGTGTTTCATGTCTCCTCCTTTCCACTCATAGTGCCTGTAACCGCAGCTGCTGGAGACACCCGAATGGTTTATTGGCTTTGTGAACATGTTTCTGGAGTTATGGTTTCATTGCCTAATTGGAAAGGTTTGGAGTCTCATTTTTCCCCCTCCCTTTTTTGCACATTCTCTTCATCTGCCTGGTTTGCCAATTTAGTCCCGGACATGATGGCACATGGAATGACAATCAGCTACAAGAAATGGCCCAACTGAGGATTAAGCACCAAGAGGAACTGACTGAATTACACAAGAAACGTGGGGAGGTAAAGCTAGCCCTTTTCCTCATCTGTCTTCTGCCCTCTATGAGAGTCCTGTGGGGAGCGGGGGAGCTCAGTCACTTCTCACCAGAATTGGCAGCAGCCTTAGCCATATGTGGCATCAAAAGTCCCCTCCATAGGAATAAAAGGGTGAGGAAAACAGAATGGAAAGACCAGGCAGATTGAGGCCCATCACCAGAAGGGCAGTCCTGTGAGAGCGCTGCCAGTTACCATGCTCCAAAATCAGCATGAGAGGCAAGAGTGGAGAGGCTTTAAAGAACAAAAAAGCCTGCTACCTGGTGCGCTGAAGGCCTCACTGATGGTTTCATAAAGCTTTTCAGTACAAACCCTGAAATTTCAGAGACATTCGTGAGAAAGAATCAAGTCCTAGGCTGTGTTCGCCTGGATGGTGGTCTTACGGCAAAGCTCCAGTTGGGAAAATACAGTTCACCATCAGTACAGCTGAATTGATTATCTTTTCAGCAGAAATGAGTCTCCAAAAAGGTAGCTGAAGTTGAGGAGTAGACAGCTGTCCTCAGCAAGCCCCTGGCAGTCACCTGGAACACTTCTCATTCCAGCCAAGCTGTCCTTCAACAGGGAGTGGCAGGGACAGTTCCCCTTTGTGTCCCCATAGGCGCCTCGGCTCCTTGCTGTCACCCAGCTCATTCATTCTTTCTTAAAAATAAATCGCCACCCACTGTGTAGTTTCCAAATGAGGTCCTAAAATTTTTATTTATGGAAGTATTCTTCTTTATCTCCCAGTTAGCTCAATTGGTGATTGACCTGAATAACCAAATGCAGCGGAAGGACAGGGAGATGCAGATGAATGAAGCAAAGTGAGTAGAGACCCCGCCTCCTTGGAGCCTGGTCATTGGGTCCCATGTCCTTTGTTCTGCTGACCTCTTGTGAGCAGGGCCAGTGGCAGTGAGTGGCCACAGTGCACTTAGCGAGAGTTTGATTTTCAGTGCATGCACACTCTGGGATCCTTTTCTACCAGCTCTGAGAAGGAAAAAGCAAGGACAGTGCCCACAGGCTTCTAGCATCCTCCTAGGGAGGTCACCTTGGCTCTTGCAAGTGTCCCAGAGACACTAGCAGCTCTCCTGTGGCCGCTGTGTGTGGGAGCTGGTATGTTCCTGTGGTAGAGGTGGTAGGGCCAGGATAGCTGAGTGCATGGCCCTTGGGAAAAGGGAAATGAGTTTGTGAGCAAAACTGTTGCTGACCAGGGAGAAGCCTGGCAGACAAGATAAATGGGGACTCTGAATCCTGAGACCTTGGAGCTGGGGTAGCGTGTGCTTGGGTTTCCTTAATATGTGGAAAGGGGTCTAGAGGCTTGGAAAGGCAGGGCGCTTGCTCAGGCTTTCTTGCTCAGGAAATGTCAGAGCTGGTGAAATATATAGGGATTCCAGCCTCCTTTTAAATCCCCTTTACCAATCTAAGCATTGAAAGTTTCTCTTCCTTCTCATCGTGTTTTTCCTAGTCATTAATAGGATGAATTTCGCCTTAGGTGTTTCCTCTCCTAATGGATTATCCTGTAAACCATGGGGATGGGCCTGGCTAAAAGATGTTGTAACAGACACAAAGTGTTAAGCACTCAGCCAGGTCCGTCTGGCTCTGGCACAGGGCTCTGGCGAGGTACTATTCGTCCTCTGATGTCATGCTTCCAGAATTGCAGAATGTTTGCAGACTATCTCTGACCTGGAGACGGAGTGCCTAGACCTGCGCACTAAGCTTTGTGACCTTGAAAGAGCCAACCAGACCCTGAAGGATGAATATGATGCCCTGCAGATCACTTTTACTGCCTTGGAGGGAAAACTGAGGAAAACTACGGAAGAGAACCAGGAGCTGGTCACCAGATGGATGGCTGAGAAAGCCCAGGAAGCCAATCGGCTTAATGCAGAGAATGAAAAAGACTCCAGGTGGGCTATCAATCCACAGTTAGTGGTTTCCATCCTTAGTAGAGTAGAACCTAGGTCTTTGAAAAGAAAGAGATAAACCTGGCAGTTACTACAGGAGGTTTACCAGGGAATTCTTTCAGTGTTTCAAGGAGAAAAGCTAATTCTGAACAATATAAATTAAACCAGAGTTAGAAAAAGGAAATAAACCACAATTAGAATTCTTCCCCATAATTTTGTGAAGCTTTTTGTATCCGTATAAAAATTCTGATCTTGCTAGTGCACAAGAAGACTATAATCCAACCTTATATGAATATAGATGTGAAATTCCTAAATCAGACTCATTGATAGATTTTTATTTATTTTTTGAGACAGAGTCTCGCTCTGTTGCCCAGGCTGGAGTGCAGTGGCATGATGTTGGCTCACTGCACCCTCCACCTCCCGGGGTCAAGTGATTCTCCTGCCTCAGCCTCCAAAGTAGCTGGGATTACAGGCATACACCACCACGCCTGGCTAATTTTTGTATTTTTAGTAGAGGTGGAGTTTCACCACGTTGGCCAGGCTGATCTCAAACTCCTGACCTTGGGATCCACCCGCCTTGGCCTCCCAAAGTGCTGGGATTAGACGTGTGAGCCCCACTGCCTGGCCATTGATAGATTTTTTAAGAATTCCCTGCAATCCTGCTAAGTCTATTTATTTAAGATAAATCTGAAACCTACTGAGACATGGGAATTAAAAGATGGATTATCAAGAAATCAATTACATTAGGAATTTGAATCTCTGTTGTGGAAAATGTGCGTGTTTAAAAGCTGCCCCAGAGAGTCCAGTCATCCCCTGGTCAAGGTCCACTGATCAGCCGTCTATATACACTCTTACTAAAACCTGCAAGAGAACAAGGAGAGGTTCACTCTCACAACTCACAGAGAACACCGATCTGGATGTTCTGGCCAACCAACCATTGAAAAGAAGGAGTGATCACCCACCTAGAAACCTAAGAAAATGAGCTGAAAAGCTGTTAACACAAGTTCAACAGATGCCAGGTGCAGTAAGTAGCTCATGCCTGTAATCCCAGCACTTTGGGAGGCGGAGGCGGGAGGATCGCTTGAAACCAGGAGTTTCAAGAGCAGCCTGAGCAACATAGTGAGACTCCATCTGTACAAAAAACAAAAACAAAAGCTGAGCATGGTGGTATGTGCTTGTGGCCTCAGCTACTCAGGAGGCTGATGCGGGAGAGTTGCTTGAGCCCAGTAGGTTAAAGCAACAGTGAGCCAAAGTTGTGCCACTGCATTCCAGCCTGAGTGACAGAGCGAGACCCCATCCAGAAACAAACAAAAAAGCTCTACAGATTAGAACATACATATTTTTAAATCCCCATATCAGTAGTTTCGAGTTTGAAGAGATTATTCCAGTTAATTTAAAAGTGAATAAATGACAATAGGAAAGAGTCTTTTAAAGGGTGATGATGGAAAAACAAGTTAGCATATCAAAGAGATAATCTGCACTACCATCATGTTTGTGGCAGCACCATTCACAATAGCCAAGATATGGATCAATCTACATATTCATCATTGGCTTAATGGATAAAGAAAATGTGCTGTACACACACACAATGGAATATTATTCGCTATAAAAATGAATTAAATCATGTCATTTGCAACCGCTTGGATGGAACTGGAGGACAATATATTAAGTGAAATAAGCCAGGCACAGGAAGGCAGATACTGCGTGCTTCTACGTGTGGGGCTAAAAGAAAAATGTTCTCCTAGAGGTACAGAGTATAACTGTGGTTACTAGAGCGTGGGAAGAGTAGTGGGGAAGGAGGTTAAAGAGAGATTACTTAATGGATACAAAAATACTGTAAATGGATATAAAAATACCGTTAGAAGGTGTAAGATTGGCCTGGTGTGGTGGCGCACACTGTAATCCTAGCACTTTGGGAGGCCAAGGAAGGTGAATCACTTGAGGTTAGGAATTCGAGACCAGCCTGGCCAACATGGTGAAACCCCGTCTCTAATAAAAATACAAAAATTAGCCGGGCGTGGTAGCGGATGCCTGTAATCCCAGCTACTCAGGAGGCTGAGGCAGGAGAATCGCTTGAACATGGGAGGTGGAAGTTGCAGTGAGCCAATATCATGCCACTAGGCTCTAGCCTGGGCAACAGAGCAAGACTCTGCCTCAAAAGCAAAACGAAAAGAATACTTAGTGCTGTGGAAAATGCCTAAAATTAATATAACCGAAAATAGGACACAAAATGTTTTCATACAGATGATCCCAATTTTGTATACTTTTTAAAAAAAATGACTGGAAAGAATTATATGTACTGTTACTGGTGTTTATTTTTGGGGGTGGTGAGATTATGGTTTTTGATTTCTCATTTTATACTTACCTGTATTTTCTAATTTTCCAGTTTCTATTAAGAAAAAATAAGCTGTCCTTTTTGTATTGTTTCTGTCTCACATTTACTTTAAGCAGAATTGTTTGGCTTATGCCATGGAGCTTGACAGCAGTGTGAGGGTGTTGGGGGCCCCAGGTGAGCTGGATGCTGCTAGGTTGCATGTTCACGTCAGCTGAGAGGCTGCTGGAGGGAGAAGTTGGGGAGATGTGTGGTGATGCCAAGGAAGAGCCCCTGAGCAGTGCAGTGGACGGGGAGTAATGCACATTTCCTAGTGAAAATGCTGTCCTCATTCCCTAGCCCACCCTTTGAAGCATCTTCCTAGGGATGTGCACTTGGAGGTGTCATGTGATTGCAGATGTGGGACCTGAGGAGTCTTCATTACTTTGCTTAGGTAGCTTCTCCTCCTAGAAGCCTTCCTGCGTCATTACCCACTTCCTGCCTCCCCAGCTTAGATGTCCCTCATCTTCCTGCTTCAGGCAGCTGTGGTTTACCTGGGCCATATGTAGCACACTGTTTTGAGATAGCTCTTCACACTCTGCCTCCTTCCCTTATGCTGCCACGTGTCCCTGCGGTCAGGCACAGTGGCTGCTTCATAAGATGCACTCAGGGCTGGGCGCGGTGGCTGCGGCCTGTAATCCCAGCACTTTGGGAGGCCGAGGCGGGTGGATCACCTGAGGTCAGGAGTTCAAGATCAGCCTGGCCAACATGGCAAAACCCTGTCTCTACTACTAAAAACACAAAAATTAGCTGGATGTAGTGGCAGGTGGCTGTAATCCCGGCTACTCAGGAGGCTGAGACAGGAGAATCGCTTGAACACAGCGGAGATTGCAGTGAGCCGAGATGATGTCACTCACTGCCCTCCAGCCTGGGTGACAGAGAGAGACTCTGTTTGAGCTGTTAAAGACCTTTCCTTTCAGCTATAGTGATGAATCCCTGATAACAGGTGGTGTTTTCCTCTCCCTGTGACCCTAAGTCAAGTTTTTATCTCCACCTTGCAGAACTGGGACCTGAAGTTATAGAAAGTAGATTTCGGACAGTCAACAAGTGCTTTAATCATAGAGTAGTGGTACTCACACACTTTATACCGAGATTCTGGTTTTTCCTCAAAGAGAGTTAGTTCACAGTTGTCTCTGCCAACTAAGACAATTTGGATAAATTGTATTTTTGGTAATTTTCCCTGTAAAACTTATTTTTCATCTTCCAGGTATAAAATCAAGAGTGTAATGCACTTTTTAAGCTATACCCACATCCCTTCCCAAGATTCTGCTATACTGCCTAGAGGACTTTCCTTCATTTTGAGAATTACCACCGTGGTAAAAGCTTACGAGAAATTTCAGCAGAATTCTTGATTGCAGCTCAGTAGCATTGCTAGAGTTCTACATTAGGGGTCCTCCACCTAGCAGGCATAGCCATAGTTAGAAGTGAAATATATCAAAGAAGAGAGAGTAAGGTCAGGGTTAGGAGTTAGGGAGTTTCTGAATTTAGGACTTGAATGAGAGACAAAAATGATTCTGAGAAGGGGAGTTAGTGGATGAGACTTTGACCATGTTAAAAATTTGTCACAGCCAAGACTTCTATGTCAAGCTTTAGTAAATTAAAGTTACTAACGTTATGTAAACTTTGACATTTCAAGAATCTCACTGTACATCAATTTCCTCATTTATAAATGGCAATAATGATATTTACCTCAAAAGGTTGTTATAAGGCTTAAATGAGTTAAAGTCTGTAAAGTAATTAACAGTGTCAGGTACGGGGAAGTCCTAAGTAAATCTTCACTGTTAGTAATCAGGCTGTGGGTGTAATGCAGGTTGAGCATCCCATATCCCAAACTCCACAATGCTCCAGATTCTGAAACTTCTTGAGTGCCAACATGACACTCAAAGGAAGGACTCATTGGAGCATTTCAGATTTCCGATTTACCATCAATTACAACTGAATTTCATATTTAGACCTGGATCCTGTCCTCAAGATTTATATCATGTTTATGCAAAACTTCGAAATCTGAGAAAATTCGAAATCTGAAACACTTGTAGTCCCAGACATTTCGAGTAATGGATGCTCAACCTGTGTAAGACTATTTGCTGCAGAAAACTTAAGTCACAACCATGACTAACCCTCAGTGAGCCTGAGGCACATGTCTATCCTAAGATACCCTTGGTCCCGGAAGGCAGGCCTCCTCCTTTGCCAGTTCACTGCTTTCTCTAATAATGTGGCCTGTCTCTCTTCTAGGCTTTACTCTGAAACCCTTTAAAAGGGGAGCCTTACTGATGTTATGAGTTTGGGCTTGTGACTTTTGAGTATTTTGCTCAGGGTAGTTGTTATTTTACATGCACTGAATGTGTTATTAGAACTGGTGGCTTCTAGAGAGCCCAAACCCCATGCTTTCTTAAGCAGACATAAATGGTGGGCTTTTTTTTAAATTATTTATTTATTTATTTATTTATTTATTTTTTAACAGGAGGCGGCAAGCCCGGCTGCAGAAAGAGCTTGCAGAAGCAGCAAAGGAACCTCTACCAGTCGAACAGTAAGTAAAGATAAATGAATCAAAACTGTGTTCCTGAAAATTTGGCTCTCTTAAAAGTTTTGTTTTTATTTGTTTGTTTGTTTGTTTTTGAGACAGGGTCTTGCTCTGTTGCCCAGGCTGGAGTGCAGTGGTGTGATCATAGCTTCTAATGTTTTTATTTCTGTAAAATCATCTTACAGATTTTAGAAAGAAAAATGTTAAAGGAAGAAAATGAAAACATACAGTTCTTCCACCACTCAGAACTAACATCCATATATCATTTTAATTGTATTTTGCTGGCTTCTAATTTCTCACAAATCATGTACTGATATGGCCTTTGACCCTATTTCTGATTACTTACTTGAGATAGATTATTGAAAATAAAATTTGATGGGTCAAAGCTTTTGGAACATCACCAAATAACCTTCCAAAAAGTTTGTGTTCATCAGCTGTGAACGTGAATTCTAACTTCCTGCACTCAGTACCCATTACTGCCTCACTGTTTCCTGTTGACACTTTGGGCGATCAGTTTTCTGCCTCTTAATTATGCCTGCCATGTAGTGCTGCGGTGGGGTTTTTGTTGTTGTTTTTTTGTTTGTTTTTTCCCTCCTTGCTCCCTTTGGTTTGTAACTTAAAGTGGAAACTCAAGTGAAAACTAAGATCTCTTGGAACAAAAGGAATCAAACTAGTTCTGAAGCTTTTCCTAATCTGCCTACAAGTTAAGGTGGGGTATCTTCTCTGAGATTTGAAGCTTTCATAGTGGTAGAAAAGAGTTTCCTTCACTCTAGGATGTTTCTTTTCTATTGAAATGTGTTTTGGAATATAGTTTTAGAGTTTTGATCCACTATTTTTTAAAATGTTGGTTGCTTCCCTATAAGTGGAGGGGTTTAAATTCAACTAGGAGTCATTCACCAACTAACGTCTTAATTTACAAAGAAACAAAGGTTCCCATATCATGCCTTTGCTTTAGATATGTAGGGTACGTGTGTGTCTGCACCCTCAGATGTGGAAGATTAATCTCAGTTGTATTTTCCCAAGCCACAAAGTAAATAAATAGTTGACCTGGAAATGAGATTTGGTTTCTTCAGAATAACAGCTTATAAAAGTGTCATTTGCATAACCGGGTTGACTGTGATAATTTAGACAGGTTGAGCATCCTGCCCAAGATCATACAGGAAGGGGCCGAGGTAGTATGCAAACACAGGGCTGTAAAGTCCTGTTATTTTATTTTGTATTTTATTTTATTTTGAGATGGAGTTTCACTCTTGTGGCCCAGGCTGGAGTGCAATGGTGCAATCTCAGCTCACTGCAACCTCCGCCTCCCAGGTTTAAGCGACTCTCCTGCCTCAGCCTCCCAAGTAGCTGGGATTACAGGCATGCGCCACCACGCCCAGCTAATTTTGTATTTTTAGTAGAGATGGAGTTTCTCCATGTTGGTCAGGCTGGTCTCGAACTCCTGACTTCAGGTGATCCGCCTGCCTTGGCCTCCCAAAGTGCTGAAATTACAGGCATGAGCCACCGAGCCCGGCCTAAGGCCTCTTCTTAATCTCTATGCTTCCCTAAGGAGTTTCTGGGTCAGAGGACATACATCTTTGAAAGGTTTTGATAACTTAGCAAATGCTAGTGTTTTCTTGTGGTCCCGGGCCTAAGCACAGTTGCAAGTACTTAAAACCATAAAATTCTATTTTCAACAGGACATTGTCAAAGGCTCAGCTCATATTTGCAGTTCCTGTCTTTGCAGTTCTCCTCTCGTCCTTGTGTGGGCACAGGTGACTCTCACAAACCTAGATCCCTGAGAAAGCCAATCAAGAAAATAAAGCACAGCCTTGTCCTCTTTCTTTCGACCTGCCTTTTATTCCCTTCTACATCCTGGCCAAGAATGTGGTGCAATAATTACACATAGTCCTGGAATAAATAGCTAAGGAAAATAAATTTACTCTGACCTGGTTTAACTTGCTTAGTAACAGGTTCTTAAGTATATATTTACCTAATCCAGATAATTATTTATTGAAAAGGAAAAATCTGTCAAGTTCTTATGAATCCAAACAGTAGGTGATGAAATCTTAGGTTATTACATTTAATTATCTTCTCCATGAAGGTTGCATCTCAGTAGGAGGTCATTAAGACCAAAATAATTACTTGCCCTCCTCCAAGTAGGAAAGACGTGGCCCATAAAAATGAGGAAGGGGGATTCCAGAGGTACTTTGCATCCGCTGGGATAAACAGCAACAAAGGGAGCATGTCCTATGACTTGATTATGTCATTTGAAGTGTGATGGGCTCTCCTAATGTCAGAGACACTATGTATTTAAGCATAAAATGCGCAGAGTCAAAAATGCATAGTGTTTAAATTTTGCTTTTCTATTTTTTAAAGTAATATTTGAAACTGGGTTAAGTCGGCTGTTGATTTCATGGCCCATTTAGCCATCCCTTCTTTCCCTGAATTCTCCCTACACTGTTGTTTTCTTATATTCCATAGCTGCTGCCCCTAACTACCCTAGGTACCCCTCAGCCCTTGTGTCATGGGAACTGTGCTTGGTGAGTACTGCAGCCCTTCAACAGTGATGCTGACTGTTGATGGAATGCCCTACTTTGGCACTGGTTATGTGGTTATAGACTCAACAGATCATATTTTATTGCTTCAAGTGGGAACTGTGTTTATACCTGAAAGGATCAAAAGCTCACTTTTAAATTTATTCTCAGTTGAAATTCTGGATTTGATTTGAACAGGTTAAATGTTTATTGTAGTGTTGTTCAGAACATGGCAGCTCTTCCTTTTTCTCCAAAGAATCTTTAACGCATTGCTGTCATAGCCAAGTGGTTTAGGATCTAACTACAAAATGACATTAGCATTTGCGGAACAGATTAATCACAGAACTCCTGTTCAGGAGAATCAAAGAATCTCTTGCCTTTCTTTCCAGGGATGATGACATTGAGGTCATTGTGGATGAAACTTCTGATCACACAGAAGAGACCTCTCCTGTGCGAGCCATCAGCAGAGCAGCCACGTAAGTAGGCAGGTTTGGGCCAGGGAAAAGACAGCTTGAGGAGCAATATGAAGGCACATCTGTGGACATGACAAAGAATGCAGTCAGATGCACCCAACCCCTTACCCCTTTTCTGGGACACCCAGCGTCGAACACACCACAGAGGTGTCCAGTCTTTCTCAGTTCACCTCTGCTTAATGGGAGGGAAGCAGAACACGGGTGGCTTCAAATGCTTCTAAATACAAAAAAATGTAGTGGCTTACTCAAATATGGACAGTGAAACCTTACTAAGCAGAATGATTGTTTGTTTAGGTTTGATCATCCTGTTTCATTCTTACTAGGGCTTCCCCCGCCCGCACCGCCCTTCAAGAGTGGGGATTGGTTACTAACAGTCAGAAATTGTGAAGTTAGTTAGCCAGGAATTGTGAGGTTAGTTGTCTAATGCTTTATTTCCAGGGAAATTAATTTAATACTAGGGAACCTTGTTTCTTTTGAAACTTCTAGGCTGGGTTTTCCCTTTCCCTTCCCACTGTTTTCTGGCAGTTTGGTACTGTGTTGGGTTTCTCTTGGCTGGGGTTTGGGAACTAAGTGGGAAACATATTCCCAGGTACCTGTTTTTGTGGGCTGTTTATTGATTGGTTATTTGGGCAAAATGTTTCTAAGGTTTAAACCTATCCTCCCCTCCTCTTTAGTAAGCGACTCTCGCAGCCTGCTGGAGGCCTTCTGGATTCTATCACTAATATCTTTGGGTAGGTTAGAAGACCTTTCCTTTTTAAATGTGTATAAGTATACCTAAGTATATGTCCATGACTTATTTTTATTCTTTAAATGTACACCAGGTGTCAGTGGTGCAGAGTATACATATGCCTTAATATCAGCTTTTCATTTAGCTTCTTCCTTTTTTCCTCAACTTCCTTTCCTCTTAATCTCGCTGCGTGCTGATCTCTGGCCTTTCCCTTTAGTCTGTCCGAGTCTCCCCTTTTGGGACATCATTCTTCTTCTGATGCTGCCAGGTGAAACTATTATCCTCTCTTAGTCCAGCATGTGAGTGTGGGTCCTTAACAATTATGCCGATCACCGCTTCACTGCCCTCAGTCATCAGATGTTCACGTGCTAACGAGGATGCTTTGCATGTTCCTAGGAATGCCGGGAGCCCTCGGAGCAGGGCTGCCAGGTTGAACACTTTGTACAGTACTCATGCTCTTGTTGCTTTCTTTTGGCATGCGTTAGACTCCACATTGATCACAAGTGATGAGGTTGATTCTAACTAGGCATAGAAATAAAATAGTTTTGCAAAAAAGACCAAAGAGCTACCTCTGAGCTAGCTGTTACATTAAGTTGAGAAAGTTTCCCAGCAGCTTATTGACTGGGTAAGCAATTGTTCAGGATTGCTTTTCATTGTTGGGTTTTGGAGTCCACAGGTTAGTGTGCAGGAGAGTAAGGCATGTGCTGGCTCTCTTTCTCATTTGAGTGAGGGTGCTTTTGATTTTTTTGTGAATTGTTCTGTAGTTTGAAGAATCTAGAAGGACAGTCTATCAACAGAGGCAGTCTGCTTAAGCAAGGTCGTCTTGGAGTCCTTTCTAACAATTTGATGAGCAGTAAACCTCTGCAATCCTGTCTAATATTTGTCTTTGTTATTTCTTAGGAGACGCTCTGTCTCTTCCTTCCCAGTCCCCCAGGACAATGTGGATACTCATCCTGGTTCTGGTAAAGAAGTGAGGGTACCAACTACTGCCTTGTGTGTCTTCGTAAGTATGCTTCAGCCCCGAACCCCACCGCGCTTGATATGGTAACAGAGCCTGGCAATTAAAGGGTCCTTTCTAGGCCTGCAGCTAAGCGTTCCATTGTTTTACTTATATCAAGCCTTTCCACCTTTTGGCTCTGTCAGCTGTGAGAAATTGATATATTTTGCTTAGTTTCAGAGGACAAAATTTGTTACAACCATCCTCTGTAATGGCAGAGCTGACCGAGAAAGGATTGCTAGCATGAGGGATGGGGCAAAGGAAAAGTAATTAGGGATGGTGAAAAATGGGAGAGGGATTTATATAATTATTGTCACCAATTGGCTCCAGTTTAGAGTGAGTTGCCAGTCAGTGGTCTATTATGGAAGTTCAGTAGGACAGCTGTTGGTTTCATGAATTATACCCCTATCTGTATGACTCCCAGCCATTAGGGGTCTATGATTGGAAGCAGTCCTGGGCAGAAGCCACTGCGATGGATACCAGGGCTGTCACCCGGAGTTCAGAGCTGGGTCCTAGTACTAGCAGGTAGTTTGCATCCCAGCTGGGGAAATTGAGCAGAAATTGAACCAGCCTGGGGAAACATTCAGTACCTGGCTCAGAACTGTCAAAGCATGAGGAGGGTAGGAAACAGAGCACAAAGAACAGAACCTGGAGAGTTGGACTGACTCCAATACTGGCCTAATAACTGGCAGCAGGTGAGTGAAAGGAGCCAGCTTTCAAAGCAGGGAAGATTTTGCCGTAAAAATGGGATGGAATTTATATGGTGGGAGCTTTGGGTTCCAGGTATAAGGAGGGACTTTGCTAGTTACACAGTGGACTGGCTGAGTGATGAACTGCCTTGACTGTTGTAAAGAGAGTTCCGCTTTGGAGGAGGAGTTGGGATGGGGCGCATCAACGCCCCTTCCCAGTCCCACTCCACTCCTGTGATTCCGTGATGCACCGGGCACCTGCAGAGGTCGATGATGATTGGTAAAAGGTCTGATTGCACTGAATGTCACAGTCCCTTTGTTGCCCTCAACTCCCAGCAGCCCATTTTTTCCCTCCCGTCACATTTAAGTCATGTGTATGGGATCATGGAGCAGCTGATAATTTGGGATTCTGTCAGTGTGTGTTTCTGAGAGTGATCGGCTCACAGCTGACGAGTATCCAACAAGACCAGTTACACAGGAGACTGATGAGTGGCAGTCATGGGTGTGATGGTGCATGATCTCAAGTTTTCAATCTGAGACCTCCTAAGGAGAAAGAAACCATAAAAAAGAAAAGGAAATTTCATGGGGGTAAAAGGTTTGGTCACCTGTCATACTTTTCAGCAGTGGGTCACAAGAGGGAGGCAAAGTGGAAAATGAAATTACCAAAGTGATGCCTGTTGCCCAGCCTGTTAATAGTCACTCTCTCCGTGATACTTCAAGCATTTTATTTTTTTTTAGTCCCAAGCAAATGTAAATATCACATATTCTCTTCCCCAAGTGACCTTTTAGACAAGTGTTTATCTACTTAACAATCTCATATTGGTAGTCTATGTTTTCTAGTCTTTCTTTTCCTTCTCTATTATAGAAATTTCCAAACATACGCAGTATCTCTTCCCCCCCACACTTACGCTGGAGCAATTTGAAGCCAATTCTAGGCATTATATTTCATCCAAAAATATTTCACTGCCCATAATCTTCTTAAGGAGTATAGTGAATTTTTCGATTATTCCCTTTTCCCATTCTAGAATGGGATGCTGAGTCTCACTCTGTTATCCAGGCGGGAGTACAGTAGCACAATCTCAGCTCACTGCAGCCTCAACCTTGGGCTAAAGCAATCCTCCCACCTCAGCCTCTTGAGTAGCTGGAGCAATAGGTATGTGCTACCACACCTGGCTAATTTTTGTTTTTTAGTTTTTAAGAGACGAGGTTTCGCCACGTTGCCCAGGCTGGTCTTGAACTCCTGAGCTCATGCAATCTGCCCACCTCGGTCTCCCGAAGTGCTGGGATCACAGATGTGTGCCACTGCACCCAGCCAGGATGCTTTTTTACTTGGTTTTCTTTCTTATCCTGAACATAAGTACCATCTTTTGCCAGTGTTTATGCCAGTATCAGAAATTTCCCTGTGAAGAATATAAATTCTCTTAAAATAACGACTGTCATTTTTATCTAAGGCTTATGCATTAACAGGCACCATTCTGGGTTGCAAAAACCTTTCTGGAGCTGAGCAAACTGAGATTTCAGAAACTTGGCAGAGGTCACACTGCCAGTACACACTAGTCCCATAATGTTTCCAGAAAGAACTACATAGAATTCCATTATAACACAGATTGGTGTTTTTGCCATCTACTTATATTAGGACTCATTGCGAAAGCTGTATTTTGAGAGGCCATGTGCTATACATTATTTAAATATGTAGTATTTAATATTATTAGTAAATTAGTAATTACTAGTAGATCAATAAGTAGTATTAACTCAGTCTGGACCAAAATTAATTCTAGGTTTACTTTTAAACTATTAAGATAAATATAGGCCATTATTGTTAGAACAGATGAAATTAATGCAAGGACCAACTTTAAGCAGTCTACACAGATTTTGAGTACTTTTTGAGAAGGTTGCACTGCACTCTAATGCAACTGTAACTAGAAGAATAAAATGATAACAGAATCTTAGTTGACCTGGGCTAGGAGTCCAGTTTAGTTTATGATTGGCTCCACCTGTCTTTAAGGATGAGTGTTTCCCCATGAATTAGGCATTTGGAGTGTTCGCGCATCTTGAGCTCTTGGGATGAGAATGACTGGGTTTGACACAGGGTGCTTGTCTTGCAGGATGCACATGATGGGGAAGTCAACGCTGTGCAGTTCAGTCCAGGTTCCCGGTTACTGGCCACCGGAGGCATGGACCGCAGGGTTAAGCTTTGGGAAGTATTTGGAGGTGAGAGCCTGCTGCATGATCTCAGACTGAAAACTTGAGATGATGCACCCTTGCACCGCAGAAAGAAGCTGTGTTGCTGGCATCTGGTTGACCTTGCTTTCAGGCACTGTGAATTGTTCATTTTCTCAAAACATACATTTTATGTAAGGGATCATTTGACCAAAGCATTGTACATCTCAGTTATTCTTTACTTCTGAGTGGATGTTTGCTCTCATTTTCTAAGTAGTGATCAGAAAATACTGTTAAGTTATGGATATGTTTATGTTAGTAAGGTTTCTGTAATTTTTCTCAAGTATATACCAATCAGAGCATCTTGCAAAATAGTACCGTTTTTATGAGGAAAATAAGTCTTATGATCATGGATTCTACAATTAAACTATACATTAAGCTGTGGTTGATGCATTTAATGACAATGGCAATAGCCTAGGGAAAAAATGACTGGAGTCATGTCTAAGCTTGAGAAAACAGAGGCGTATTACCTAGAAAAGATGTATTTAACAGTGTGTCAGACAAGGGCCCTTAGATCAAGACTCAGTCTCTTTGGACTTTTAGGATGCTCAGAGATGGATGGCATTAAAACAGAAAATGGAAGTTAATGAAACCATCTCTTAGAAATCTGAAGCTGGGCATTTCCCAGTTTTGACATTTTCAAGATTCAGTTAAATATGCATGTATTTTTACTAAAGTAAGGCCAAAGAATAAGGCTTAAGGTTTTTAATAGGAACCACTTTGTCAAGTGTCCGTAGTTGCAACACACACATTATCCCTGTCCAGCAATAAATAGCTCCAAAGTGATTTTGTCTGTTAATTCCCCTGATCATCACAACAGCCCTGTGTGGTTAGAATGGTAGAGATTGTGCCATTTCACAGATAAAGGGAATAAAACTCAGATACTACGTGATTTACATGGCTAGTGAATGATTTCTATGGTGAGGGAATGGTGGAACTAGGACTAATGCAGGTCAGAAGACTTGAAATTCCATGCTCTTCTTACTGTAGCCTTCTCTAGCAACTGAAAAATCTTAGGGGTACTGCTTTTAAGGTTTATCAGAGCAGGAGCAACTTACTAGAATAGGTTATTAGTAAAGCACCCCTCCTCTCTGCCCCGGCCTTTGATTTTCAGGAAAGGGACTCAGCAGTTACAGCGCATTGAAGCATACTAAAATTTACTGTTTTGCCCAGAAACATTTAGCTTATGAATGATAATGGCTGAAGCTATTAGAAAACAATAATAAAAACAAATCATAAGAAATTTTCACTTTGTGAGGCTGGGGCAAGAGGATTTCTTGAGGCCAGGAGTTCAAGACCAGCCTGGGCAACAAAGTGAGACCCTGCCTCTACAAAAAAAAACATTAAAAAGTAGCTGGGTGCGGTGGCATGCACTTGCAGTCCCAGCTTCCTGGGAAGCTGAAGTGGGAAGATCAATTGAGCCCAGGAGTGAGAGGCTGCTGTGAGCTCTGATCGCATCACTGCATTCCAGCATGGGCAGCACAGCAAGACCCTGTGTCTTTTAAAAAAGGAAATTTTAGGGAATTTGATTTGCAAAATCAAAGTAAACAGTCTGTTTTGAGTATGCCGTTGAGATTTAAATAAAAATAACACTAGAAATATTTTCGTTTTACTCCTTGGTCAGTAAAAACACCTATAAGAAAATTAGAGGTACCAACCTTTAATTCTAGTAACCTTTTTGCTGCTGAGAAGGAAACGAACATCAGTTGAAGTTAATACTGACATAATCTGTGCCAGCACATAATTTGTGTTAATAAAATCAAGTTTCTACCTAATCTACAGAAATAGCAGAATGTGTGGCAGCATTTCTTACAGTTTTGTGTAGGGCCTTTCTTCTACAACAGCTTTTTCAGTCTACGAGATTTTTCGTCTTGGCAAATATTTATTTACTGAATCTTGGAAGAGGCCAAGTTCAAGAGACCTTTTCTGAAATAGTTTGGGGGTCCTGTTTTTTCATCCTTTTGGATTATCAGAAGAATCACACTTTCTACCCAGTGGGAACATCTGTTTTTGCTCATTCTCTCCAAAGCAGAAGTTCCACTGGGAATTATACAAATGCTATTGACATAGCACCCCCCGCCCCCAACCCCGTACCTTGTAGATAATTAAGAGTTTTAATACAGTCTTTGTTCTTTTGAGATCAATCTCTCATATTGAATAGCATTAATTTTTTGGTCACTTCTTACATTTCAGCACTGTGTTAAGTGCCAAGCAAATAGACCAGTATTTTAAGCATAAGCCAAAGAGATATTTCTTAGAATTTGCAGTAATATTTTTATCTGTGAAGATTTCATCTAAAGGAAAATCTTAGCGAATATTAGCCTTTTTCAACCATTTTGAAAATCTTAAGAAAGCTAGGATCCAGAAAAAGCCATTAAATATGCTGGATTTTGCAAGTGAGTTCAGAGGAGAGGTTCATCAACCAGGTTAACAGTCTGTGGCCTGAATGTACATGACAGCTTCAAACCAGTATTCGTGTCACCTTGATATCTGGCTCCAATCATTATTTTTACTACTTAGAAGTACTGAATAAGATAAAAATGTGTTGAAATGTTTTCTGTTCTGTGTTCCTCTTTTACAAATATGATTACAATGGTTCCTTAATTTCTAGCTTATCTGTGTGGATCATCCTTAAGTTACCCTTTTAAAAGGAATTTAATCAGATCATTGAGATTTTTGTTCTTCTCAGTTTGGGATTGCCCGTTACTGAAATTTCTGTGTGGGTGGCCAGGCTGTCTGGAAGCAGAGTAGATAAAGTGGACAGTGGCTCTGTTGGTGAGGGAGAGCTGTGTAGAGGGATGGGAGGTGCTGGCACTTAGTTCGCTTGCCAGGATCTTAGATTCATGGAGATAAAGTATGAGGGCAAATTCCAGAAACTCCAAACTAGCTTGACTGGTATTCTAATGACTAGTCATTTAAATGTAACTAACACAATTTCTTTTCACACCTTAATGAAAATTACCACACCATGGATCCGGAAATTGACTGCCAGTTTCTACAAAAGTGGTAGTTAAGTTGGCACAAATGCTGATCAAACCAAAGATTTATGTATGTAAGTTTTTCAAATTTACTGAGAAATAATGGAACTGAATAAACCCAGTCTCTAGTTTGATTGACATGGTTTATAAATTCCTACACTTTGTTTTTCTAAAGAGAATGAATAACTACATTTCTTAAAGAACAGAACACACATCCAAGATACTGGGGTCAGTGTCCACTTAGACTTGCATTCCTCTTAGAAACTAGCAGTATCTTTTATCTCTCATGTTCTGTTTGTCCTGCTATTTTGTTTGATTCTGTAAAGGTACAGGATAGCTATTGTTTTAGCAGTGTAATTAGCTTCCATTGTATTTCAGTGCCCTGTTTTAATGTATTTATTGGCTTTATTTAACTTCCCATCATCCTAATTTTTTCTTTTTATACAGAAAAATGTGAGTTCAAGGGTTCCCTATCTGGCAGTAATGCAGGAATTACAAGCATTGAATTTGATAGTGCTGTAAGTATTGAATAGCTATGATTTTAAAGGTTTTTAGAAATAATTTAAGACATTAGGTTCTTGAAATTATAACATAACTTACCCGATTTCTCTGCCATTCTCTGTATCTTAAGTCAAATCCATGTTAAAGAAAGATAGAAGTAGATTATAGGGTTAATTGCTGTATCAACTCTGATAAACCCTTGGGTTCTGCTTCATGCATTAGGCTTGTGATGTTACTCAGTACTCTATAATTTCACTTAATAGTTGTATTTTGAGTGTATAGATGCTGTACTCCAGGGGCCAGTGTGGTCTCTACCCTCCGAGATTCGCCATCTAAATGAGAGTGATGGGAAAGCATTAAACTGCAAAGCGTTGTGCTGAGTTACGGCTGAGATGTGTGTGGAGTAGAAAGGAAATACTGATGAGAGAGTAGCTCATTCTGGGGCAAGGGTTAGGGGCCATAGTAAGGCATTTAAAGCAGATCTAAAGATAATCATAGGTCAGAGGCAAAAAGCCAGGGACGGACACCACAGGCAGAGGGAGCAGAGGAGGTTGGGCTGGGCGAGTGCAGGAGCTTGGGTGGAGGTGATGACTGGGTGAGGCCAAGGTAGCGTCCTCATCTACCAAGAGTCCTTATCTTGATTGTCATCTCTGGGGGGCCTTGTTCACATTCCTGGGTGGGCTGAGTGTCTGTGTTCCCAGCATCTTGTGCAAACCTATTCTATGGCACGGTGGTGGTCTATATCTGTTTCTTTTACTAAGCTGAGAGCTGACTACCTGAGGACAAGTGTCTGGGCATTAATCATCTTTGTACCCCCAGCACCTGGCACAGTGCTTATTAGGTTCTAAATAACTGCTCCTTGAATTTAATTGGGGAATGATAAGGAAATAAGGTTGGAAAATGAGGGTATGTTGTATTAAAAGGTTTAGACTTCTGTAAAGCCATGTGGAGACTTGAGAGATTTTTAGAACTGGGTGTGGTGTTAAATTGTGGTGTAACTGTGACAGTGTTGAAGACTGGATTGGAGGAAGCAGGTCTGCAGTGGCCCGTGCGTTCAGTGCTTCTGCAGAGATGCAGAAGGCCCAGGTGGGGGCTGAGGCAATAGGGGAGAAAGGAGAGGACCAGGCTCGACACATTGAAGATGAACAGTTCTCAGAGTGAGAGTTGGGAGATTAGGCAAGGAGAGAGTCAAGGGTGCCTCTGAGGTTTCTGACTTGTTAATATTTGCTGCTAGTGAAGGTTGCCAAGGGAAAAGTGAGTAGGGAAGGCTGAGTTCCATTTTGAGCTTGAGGTGTCTGCAATATTCTGGTGAAATTGAGCAAGCTCAAAAAAAAAAAGGTCTGAACTCGAAGGAGACTGGCGAGTTGAAGCACACTCATGACAGTAGCAGGTATTCAGGCTGGGTGTATAGGGCGAAGCATCTAACCCTTCTTGTACTTGATTATTGGGGAATTTATATCGTGTGAACTGAATTCCTCTGATTTGGCTAAAAATTGGTTTTCCTCTTCTTTATTCCCACAGGGATCTTACCTCTTAGCAGCTTCCAATGATTTTGCAAGCCGAATCTGGACTGTGGATGATTATCGATTACGGGTAAGACCCAGTTAAGAAAGTTAGTGCAATCTCCAAACTTCATGTGGTGTTATCAAGGCACAAACTGGCAGGTGCTTAATTAGGGGACTTTGTTTTCCCGAAAATCATGCTTGATTCACCCTGCCCTTCCTTTCCTCCTTGGGGAAATCTGTGTTTCCACTTTATACTCTTTGTCCAAGACTCAGTTTCAAAATATTTGCAATAGGACCCTCACATTTGCATGAAAACCTTGGAATACTCTTCATAAGGACTAGATACTTTGATAGATAGCAATTTTGGCTTAATGGCACAGAATTTAGCAACAGCATGTGAATTGTGATTCCTGTGGGCTCTAAAACCTAATTACCTAAAGTGGGATATAGAAGTACAAATGGATGTATCATAGGGATAAGACAATTCTGAAACAAAAACTCCAAGCTGAGAAAGAGGGGACAGGTGTCAGAGCAGGGAGAAATGATTGGATGTTGAGGAAAGCTGCATTTGAACCAAAACTTGCCGAGAATTCTCTTGGCATCCGATAGAGAGACCAAAACTTGGTTGTATCATTTTTGATTGGGGCAGGGGGCGGAGGGCGAAGCATGTAACTTAATTTGCAGACATTTTTTTCCCCCATAAGCCTGAAGGAATCATCACATAAGCTTATTAAATACAAGCTATTGAAAGATATAATGGAGGATGAATTTGGCATTAGTAGGCATTTTACTAAAAAAAAAAAAAAAATTTTTTTTTTTTAAAGTTAACACAAGCCGTTTGTGTGTGTCAACCCACACCAAAAACAGAGGAAGTAATGTTAAGATGAATTTTTTTTTCTTTTTTTTTTTTTTTGAGATGGAGTTTTGCTCTTGTGTGGGGTACAGTGGTGTCAGCTCACTGCAACCTCCGCCTCCTGGGTTCAAGCAATTCTCCTGCCTCAGCCTCCTGAGTAGCTAGGATTACAGGCATGGCTAATTTTTATATTTTTAGTAGAGATGGGGTTTCACCATGTTGGCCAGGCTGGTCTCGAACTTCTGACCTCAAGGGATCTGCCCACCTCGGCCTCCCAAAGTGCTGGGATTACAGGCATGAGCCGCCGTGCCCGGCCTAAATTTCTTTTTTCTTCTTTTTTTTTTTCTGAGATGGAGCCTGTTGCCCAGGCTGGAGTGCAATGACGTGATCTCGGCTCACTGCAACCTCTGCCTCCCACGTTCAAGTGATTCTCCTTCCTCAGCCTCCCAAGCAGCTGGGATTACATGCATCCTCCACCACGCCCGGCTAATTTTTGTTTCGTTTTTTTAATTTATTTATTATTTTGAGATGGAGTCTTGCTCTGTCGCCCAGGCTAGAGTGCAGTGGCATGATCTCGGTTCACTGCAAGCTCCACCTGCCAGGTTCACGCCAGTCTCCTGCCTCAGCCTCCTGAGTAGGTGGGACTACAGTCACGTGCCACCACACCTGGCTAATTTTTTTGTATTTTTAATGGAGATGGGGTTTCACCATGTTAGCCAGGACGTTCTCAATCTCCTGACCTCGTGATCCACCCGCCTAAGCCTCCCAAAGTGTTGGGATTACAGGCGTGAGCCACTGCGCCTGGCCTAACTTTTGTATTTTTTTAGTAGAGACAGGGTTTTCCCATGTTGGCCAGGCTGGTCTCGAACTCCTGACCTCAAGTGATCCGTCTGCCTCGGCCTCCCAAAGTGCTGGGGTTACAGGCATGCACCACCACGCCTGGCCCAGATGAATTTCTTAAATCTACAAGGGAGGTGGAGGAGCTGTAGTAGAATGGTATATTAGGTGGGTTTCTGGTGATTTTCTTGAGAGGGTTGTATAGATTATTAGTATTAGATGCTAGCCAATACCTCAGGGGTGGTCATTCTTAATTCACAATTTAAAGAAGATCCAGGTCCGAACATGCAAAATAACGAGCCCTGACGGTGACAAGGATGTGTTGTGAGAGCTGAGGAGCCTATGTTCTTGACTTAATGACGGACTAGGGAAGTGCACTGCTAGAGAGCCTGCCACGGAGCACATCGATTCAGATGCTTGAATAGGGTCATTTGAAGCCCTGTAGTTCTGTACTGTACACATGGAAAAGATGGCCTAGCCAGTACTCATGGCTACGTTCTAATCCATCCTGTGGTATACTGTGATTTATCTATCCATTGATCTTTTATTCTAGACTGAGATACAGTAAAACTGACCAATTATTGAAGAGGGGCCTACAGCCTTTTTTTATGATAGTCCCTTAGAGGAGAAGAGGAAGAAGTTGAGTCAACCAGTAGTGCAGGATATTTTTTAATTGGTAAAAGAGGAGTCCTATACAGGTGGGCATCAGCCTTTGGGTCAGAAATAACAAGAAGGGGACCTAGAGCAGGGAGCTAGACTGACAGATGAAGGTCATAACATTGAGCTGGCACACAGGTCTCACTGGGGAAATGTTCTCGGTATGCGGGAGCAGGGCGCAGGCTGCTGGGCTGCTGCTTCTGATGATGCCGTGCTGGGGCAGGAGCCTCCTGTGCTGGACTAGTTGGCTTTTGAGTTTCTGGCCTGCTCATAACCTTGTCCTGTTAGTTGGTAAATGTGTGAAGATTGGGAGGCCTGTTTCAGCAGATTCCCTGCACCCAGAGAACTCTCCTGAAAACCTCACCAGGTTCCAGAAAGTAAAGTAGGCTCCTTATTCTAGGGAGTGCTGGCTTTTGTTTAGACCCCAGTTAACAGATGGTACTGGAGGACAGGAATCCATTCATCTATGTTGTGAAACTCACAGACATCCATGCCCTGTTCGGTGTCTCCTTTGCTCTTACGACAAGGGAATGGTGTTGGGAGAGACTGGCAAACAAGAAGCAGCTGGTTGAGTGCTTGCTTTAACATCCTTTTTGTAAATGCACCCTAGAAACAACCTGGCATTGAAAGGAGTCCTCTGTGATGCCTCCGTTAAAAATCTAAAGTCAGTACAAAACTGCCTGGCTGCTCGGTAAGATTTGGCTTGAGAAACTTGCTTGAGAACCCCCCTGCCCACTTCTCTCGTGGTGTGGTGAAGTGGCCACAGTGAGGATTGGCTATGGCTGCTAGGTGATGGTTTCTGTTTGGAATGTTCCTCTCTGAGTTCTGCATTCTTCTGGAATCGGCTGTCTTTGGTTGGTGTTATGTTAGCTGCATGATTAAGTTGTTACCTGAATGAGCAATTTTGTGTTTAGAAATAGGGGTCGGCACTCGTTATCTGCCATGAGGCACAGAGATAGTCTGTGCAGAGCCCAGTGGAGCAGAGAAATCTTGAAGCCTCCCCACTTTGAGGCCCCGGCCTTGATGACATCTAAACCCGCTGCCCCGCTATTGTTAATCCCTGTTTAAAAGTAGAAGATGAAACCTAAAAGTGTTGTTAATCATAAAAATAAATTTCAGAAACACCTAACAGATATAAGAATTTTAAATCTGATCCATTTCAAAGGACTCTGTAAATGATAGAGGTGAATGAATGCGTGTAGGAGGCCCAGCTCTATACCATTGGAAGCACCGAGACAGTGAGTCAGCTTCAGACAGCTCCAGCTTATTCTCACTGAGAATAAGGTGAGCAGAAGCCCAAACATTGTTTGTTTGTATTTTTTGTTTGTTTGTTTGTTTTTTTTTTGAGACAGTGTCTCGCTCAGTCACCCAGGCTGGAGTGCAGTGGCGTGATCTCTGCTCGCTGCAAGCTCCGCCTCCTGGGTTCACACCATTCTCCTGCCTCAGTCTCCCGAGTAGCTGGGACTACAGGCGCCCGCCACCACATCCAGCTAAGTTTTTGTATTTTTAGTAGAGATGAGGTTTCACCGTGTTAGCCAGGATGGTCTCGATCTCCTGACCTTGTGATCCGCCCACCTCGGCCTCCCAAAGTGCTGGGATTACAGGCATGAGCCACCGTGCCCGGCCAAGCCCAAACATTGTAAAGAGCAAGGTGACAATACGTACGAGGAGCCAAGAAACAAAACGTCCCTTTCCCTTATTCCATTAGTTCAGCAGTTTCATTCCTGGAAATAAGTCGAGAAGAAAGCTGTGTGCTCATAGATATTCACTGCAGCAGCATCTGTGACAGACTCTTAAAGAAAGGGAGGTGCAGCAAGGAAGAGATTTGATCCCATTCATCTTGTTGAGTCCGTACTAAGATAGCACAAGGATGTTTCCTGTTCACAGATATTACAGAGACCCAGGGTGTTCAAATCAGCGGAACCCCAAAGCCCATGAATTTTCAGCTATCACATGAAAAAATGCTTACGCTATAAGCTTAAAAGAGTAATGGATAAATTTTTAGGAAGAGTATAATTGTGCAAAGATTAACATGTTCCTGTGAAGTATGTAAAAATGAATGTACAGATGGTCCCCAACGTAGGGTATTTTCATCTTACAATGTGTTTGTCAAGACTGGCCCCATCATAAGTTGAGGATCATCTGTACTTGCCATATCCCACTTATGAACAATGTCTTTTTCTTCCCTGTGTTTGTGAAATGTGATTTTACTCTTAACATTAAGAAAGAAACAGATAGTGAATATAAATACAAATTTGAAATTTTGATAAAATAGTTATTAAGAATTTAATGTAAGGCCGGGCACAGTGGTTCAGGCCTGTAATCTTAGCGCTTTGGGAAGCCGAGGCAGGCGGATCACTTGAGGTCAGGAGTTCAAGACCAGCCTGGCCAACATGGTAAAACCCCGTCTCTACTAAAAATACAAAAATTAGCTGGACATGGTGGCACACGCCTATAGTCCCAGCTACTCAGGAGGCTGAGGCAGGAGAATCACTTAAACCTGGGAGGCGGAGGTTGCAGTGAGCTGAGATCACACCACTGCACTCCAGCTTGGGTGACAAAAGTGAAACTCCGTCTCAAAAAAGAAAAAAAAATAGAATTTAAGAAGTAGCCTACCCAAGTTTTGTCTCTGCCCATGATTTGTGCAGAGTGGATGTTTTATATTGAATGGAATCATTATTCATGGACTGTATCTAGTGTAGGCTTTGTTACTGGAGCTTTCTTGATCTTACAGAAGGATCAGTGGGAGGTTTTCACACAACCGCAGCACAGCCGGCACCCGACTGGCAGCAGTTGTAAGATGCTGTCCCAGTTTCAGAGGTTTGAATGTGGGATAAGGCAGTCTGAGAACTCATGCAAGCTTCCCTCATTGAAGAGGAGAGGGGAGTATATGTGGTCCGAAGTTTTTGTTTCTGTGCTAAAGTGGAGTTAACCCCACTGAATATAGAGGAAGGATTGGTTTCAAAAATGTTAACACAAAAAAAATCTAACCCTGAACCATGAGGTCTCATCTTTGGGAGCTAAGGTTTGGAGTGCAGTGGCATGATCTGGGCTCCCTGCAGCCTCGACCTTCTGGGCTCAAGCAGTCCTCTCACCTCAGCCTCCCCTGTAACAGCTGAGACTATAAGTACCCACCACACCCAGCTAATTTGAATTTTTTTGTAGAGATGAGGGTCTCACTATTTTCCCCAGGCTGGTCTCAAACTCCTGGGCTCAAGCAATCCTCCCACCTTGGCTTCCCAAAGTGCTAGGATTACCAGTGTGAGCCACTTTGCCCACCCTTGCATTTTCTAATTAGAAAGAAAGCATCAGTGAATACCTTCTGAACCTCTGGTGTTTTACACATAGAAAAATGTTGATCGTGCACTGCATAGAGGTCAATGATGAATGGTAAAAGGTCTGAGTCCTCAGATCCCCTCCCGGCATCCCAGTTATCCCCAGCTGCCTCTCCTCCATTGCACTTCAGAAGTGCTGTGATGGGCAGAAGGGCAGCTGACACTCCGTGATGTCCCTCATTCTGTGTTCCTCCATGAGCTCAGGGAAGACACTGGTTGGCATCCAACAGCTTAGTCACAAAGGGATTTGATTGTTGGGAGTGCTGATATCTGTGGCTATGATCTGCCTTGTTCAAGCTGAGACCTCTGATTGAAAATCCCCCAGGGGTTTTAATTGTTTACATAAGGAGTCCTGATGTTTCCTTTTGTAAATTATGCCTGTGGTGACCTTGTCTAGTCTGACTTTAAATATGGAACTGACTTTTCAGCAGCGTGGGGCAACATCGAGGCTTTAAAAATTCTTTAATTTGATATAATTCAGACATAGAAAAATTACAAAAACAGTACAGCAGGTATCTGTGGTAGAGCTGATTTCAAAATCAAGATTGAGGATGGGGAGCACGTGAAGCTTGGTCCTAGTGATGTTGAATTTTTGTTTTTAACGTTATTTTTAGTGGGAGTTTTATCCTTTTGGTCTTGATACCTCACCTTTGGCCAACACTCAAAGATAGGCTTCCTATGAGATACATGGCCCCCGGATAAGACTCAGTGAATGAAATTGTTGCTTCTTATCCTGTTGGGGGTGTGTGTGTGTGTGTGTGTGTGTGTGTCAGGATCTTGCTGTCACTCAGGTGGAGTACAATGGCACTATCATAGTTCACTGCAACCTCAACCTCCCAGGCTCAAGCAATCCTCTTGCCTCAGCTTCCCAAGTAGCTGGGACCCCAGGCGCATGCCACCACTCCCTGCAAATTTTTAAAAAATTTTTTTGTAGAGATGGCGGTTTCACTGTGTTGCCCAAGCTGGTCTTGAACTCCTGGGCTCAAGCAGTCCTCACACCTTGGCCTCCCAGTGTGCTGGGATTGCAGGCGTGAGTCACTGTGCCTGACCTGTTTCTTTTTCCTTTGCTGTCTTATCGCTTTGAGTGTTCCTGGCCGGATCTCAGGGTGGTCTGACACTCTGACTCTGGAGGTAAGGATGCTGTGGATACTTTGCCAGCATAGGCAGGGCCTGGCGCCCTGAGGCTCACCCTGGCTGTGTTCTCTCTCCTAGCACACACTCACGGGACACAGTGGGAAAGTGCTGTCTGCTAAGTTCCTGCTGGACAATGCGCGGATTGTCTCAGGAAGTCACGACCGGACTCTCAAACTCTGGGATCTACGCAGCAAAGTCTGTGAGGAAATTCAGTCTCTCTGTCTGTGTATATGCTTAGATGTTAGCGTGGAGGTGTGTGTTTGCATGTCAGAGCCTGCATTTATGTAATATAGTTTGAATTTCAGATCTGGCTTCTTGTTTAGAGGGGCACTGAGGACAGTGATAGTTTTTCTTGTTTAAAGCTTCATTTAAGTGAGTAACTCTTGACAAGTCAGTGGTTAGAGGGTGGCAGCATTATGTAAACAGCCACGTTGGTGCCTCTGCTTGATTAATGATGTTTGCATTTCTTTCAGGCATAAAGACAGTGTTTGCAGGATCCAGTTGCAATGATATTGTCTGCACAGAGCAATGTGTAATGAGTGGACATTTTGACAAGAAAATTCGTTTCTGGGACATTCGGTATGATACCCAAGCTCCTGACTGGAGGCACATAAGAGTCTCCACAGTGATGGTTCTGTACATGGGTTGTGCTTTTAAGATCTCAGGACATGGCAGAAATGAGTTTCAGTACACGTATAGTGTTAGCTTATTAACACTTGGCTGCTCTTTCCCATGAAGTAGACTGTGGAGCTTAGCAATCATTTATTGAGCATGCAGTGAGTGCTAGGCCCTTCACCAGCTGGCAGGTAAGAAAAGGCAAACAGGATACTCTTTCTACCTTTAGGTAATTTAAACTGTAGTAGGGAAGGCAGACATAAAAGTCAGTGACGAGTGTGTTGAAGTAGAGGCAGCTACCTTTGTTCCAGTGTGTTAGAGAATGCCTCTCCAGATTTCTCTGGAGACGTGAGTAGGATTCACACGGCAGGAAAGCCACTCAAACTTTTGAGTGTGTGTCTGGTGGCTAATACATGGCAAGTGAGCAGGAAACAGGGCAGAAGCCAGTGAGGGGGCCATGAGGGGTTGAAATCAGGTTGCCACAGGCTTGATAAGCCATTTTCAAATCACTCGATCTTGTAAGTCGTTGGGTGTTTAGCAAGGAAATGGTTGCTTTGCAGGAGTCTAGTAGATGACTTTGGTGGCATTTTGAGAGGCATATTAGGGAACAGGAAACCAATAGAGTTGATAAGGACCTAAGTTCAAGTCAGTAGAGGAACATGTGGAGGAGGGAATCTATTTGAAGGAGAATTTGGACAGGGCTTATTGACAGGTTGGAGGAAGGGGAAGACAGGATGGAGAGTAAATGAGGACAGCCTCCCAGCAGGGTTGTAGAGAGGGCGGGGGTACAGGGCCTGTGGTGATAGATGATGCTTTGAAACACAGCATGGCACCAGAAAGTCCTGACAGTGCTCATGGTTCCTGGACACCACTTCACATTTTATTCATAATCTTTAGTTTGCTTTTAAAACCTGAAATTGGAACTTGAAAGATGGAATTTGAGAGTTAAGCTGGATGTTCGAAGTCTCTTAGTCCATCCCATAATTTGACAGGTGAAGACCCTGAGTCCCAAGGAAGTGGAGTAGCTTGCTTCAAGCTGCATATTTAGCAACAATAAGATAAATTCTTGCTTAGTTAAGGTGGGAGGTAGAAAAAGGTTTCATTGAAAGCCTGCAACAAAATCATCACAGAACAGGTCAGCACCCCCTTTGGCTATGAATGTCACCAACAGGGCCCTGCCCAGGGTGGCTGTTAGCCAACCTGGACATGGGCCGCAGCACAGAGAAGAAGAGGGAGGTGCATAGGGCCGTGGCTCTGCCCTGGCTTTCCTGGCCCCATATCTGGAGGTGGAGGGCCACAGAGCCACAGTGAATAGGGCAGAAAACCTGCAAGAGGCTAGAGTTACAAGGCAGCCCAGGCCCACTAACGCAGGTTTCTTTGCCAACTTTATCCAGAAGTTGAAATCACATCACTGAAAATAATACGAATTGGGTAGTAGCCCTAGTTAGCTCATGCTGATCAGAAACTGACGGGCGACTGTTGTCATTCCAAAAATGGATGAGGAAATTCTTACCAACTTCAGAGTCCTAGTCTGGGAACGACTGTCTTAGGGTCTGTTGATGGGAAAGTAAGAAAAGCAGTCACAGGTTATTAGAAGACTGGGAACACATTGACTGCGCTGGCAGAGCGTTGCATGCTAGTTGAATTGCAGTGCCTTTTTTTTCCTCCACGGCATGATGTGAAGTAGTTCTGGCCTACGTTACATTTCTCAGATCTGTTCTTCCTCTTAGATCAGAGAGCATAGTTCGAGAGATGGAGCTGTTGGGAAAGATTACTGCCCTGGACTTAAACCCAGAAAGGACTGAGCTCCTGAGCTGCTCCCGTGATGACTTGCTAAAAGTTATTGATCTCCGAACAAATGCTATCAAGCAGACATTCAGGTAACTGAAGATGTGTTGGTTGCTCTCTTACATGCTGCGTGGCCTGAGCTCCCTCAGTGACAGTGCCCTGTTGTTTGTTTCAGTGCACCTGGGTTCAAGTGCGGCTCTGACTGGACCAGAGTTGTCTTCAGGTTAGTAGTGACCCACCCCCCGCCAATTTGGTTCATCACAAAGAGTCCTGCATGGTCATTTTCCCACTGGGGATATAGAGCTAAATTTTGTTCAGTGCCCAACCTGTGTTTCCAGGAGTGTGCCTGTAAGTTCATAATTGCAGGCCACCATTATTGTCTCTTCCTTTCCAGTGTTCCTTTGTGATTACATGAACCTAACGTGTTGTACCAAAAAATAACAGTTGGCTGGTTGCTTTGCTGTGGGTGAGCCCATTAGGTTCACTTCTCATCACTCATTCACGCAAGAGCTGTTGGAGAGCCTTTAGAAAAGGGCAGGAGTGGCTGTGGGCCTGGGGCGGGACTGAAAAGGCTTTTTGGAGAAGGGTGTGCAGGTGGTCTGCAGTTTTCTGCTCCTTGTTCTCTTCTTCCATGTATCGTGCTTCTTCCAAATACCTTTCCAGGCTCAGTTGCTAATATGCTTCTTTTCTTTCCTCCTCTCTTTGACGCATGTAACAAGGCAGTCCATGGGCTGAAACCCTTAGCTATGTGGATGTTGGCTTTGATCTCCCTATATGTTGTTTTGTTGAAGTCTGTAGATGGTTAAGGACTTGGAGCCCCAAGAAGTAATGTGATGCCACTCTTCATTAGCCGGACGGGGCCGAAATACTGGGGAAAAGCAGATTTGGCTGGAAGGGCCATGACTAGCACACATTCTGAGGTCTGGGTACACAGGAGTGGTCATTAGTGAAGAACAAACATTCCTTCTTGGGAAAAAGGCCACAGAGATGCTGAATTGGGGGTGGGGAATTGACAACCTTTCTTTTCTTCCTGTCTTCTGTAGCCCTGATGGCAGTTACGTGGCGGCAGGCTCTGCTGAGGGCTCTCTGTATATCTGGAGTGTGCTCACAGGGAAAGTGGAAAAGGTTCTTTCAAAGCAGCACAGGTAAGATGAACCCTGTCTCAGCCCCCCGTTGTGTTGTGAGCAAGGCCTTTGACTTCATCTCAGGGGTCATCCGGTTTAGACCTCAGTCGGCGCTGTGAGGGCACTGTCCGCCCACCTGCTCAGCTGGCTGAGCTAGGTCAGTGGAGAGAAGCTGGGGCCACTCACACAGCACAGCAGGCCAGTCTACAGAGTACGCCAGGTAGAGCGGTTAGAGTGGCAGCCGCTGGAGAAAGGGTTATAGAAACACATCCCTGTCTCTTTGGTTATGTCCCACGTCCTCTGTGTCTCCTTCCCCTTCCCTACTCTCCTTCCTTTCTGCCTCCCTGTCTCCCTCGGAAGTCCCTGTTGTCAGTGCATTTTGGTGCATTGACGTGTCCTAAACACTGATCTCCACACGCCTTCTTTTATCTTCCACCTGATAGGCAGGCCCCAGACCCCCTTTTTTCCTAGCTTTGTTCTGCCCACACAAGCCCACCTGCTAGTTGGAACCCAGATACCATTTTCCTTCAGAACCTCTCTCCCTGTCCTTGGGCAGCAGCAACTGCTCCCAGACCTAACCAGTGCTGACCACCACTGCCCGGCTCTTCAGAGGCATGTGTACTGTCTTTCCAGCTCACTCAGAGCTCCTCTCTTAGGGAGAGTGTGATAAGGCCTGACTGCCAGAGGGCCCAAACTCCCTTCATCCCAGCATGACTTAATTAAGTACACCACTGGATTTTTTTCCGAGGTCTTTTGCATGTTAGTGAGCTCCTGCCTTGTCGCGGGCACAGTGCCAGAGAGTAAAATGGAAGTTGGAAAAATTAGGGCTCCCTGAATGCACAAGCTTCTGGTGTTTGGTTTACCAAGATCTCATCCCAAATGTTCTGAAACTTGGTGCTTTTCTGATCTCTCCTTTGAAGCTCATCCATCAATGCGGTGGCGTGGTCGCCCTCTGGCTCGCACGTTGTCAGTGTGGACAAAGGATGCAAAGCTGTGCTGTGGGCACAGTATTGACGGGGCTCTCAGGGCTGGGAGGACCCCAGTGCCCTCCTCAGAAGAAGCACATGGGCTCCTGCAGCCCTGTCCTGGCAGGTGATGTGCTGGGTATAGAATGGACCTCCCAGAGAAGCTCAAGCTATGTGGCACTGTAGCTTTGCCGTGAATGGGATTTCTGAAGATTTGACTGAGGTCTCTCTTGGCCTGGAAGAATAACACTGAAAAAACCTGACGCTGCGGTCACTTAGCAGAGGCTCAGGTTCTTGCCTTGGGAAACACTACTAGCTCTGACCTTCCATACCTCACTTGGGGGAGCACAGGGCCCCGCTGGGCCTCCTCACCAACGGCAGTGCCAAAAACAGCCCCCACATCAAGGTGGTGTTCTCTGTGCTTTCTCTCGTCCTTCCAAAGTCGGTTCTGGCCTAACGCATGTCCCAACACCTTGGGTTCATTTGCCCGGTGAACTCACTTTAAGCATTGGATTAACGGAAACTCCCAAACTACAGACCCCTCCCTGGTGGGTTGCATGAATGTGTCTCATTACTGCTGAAATGTCCTCACATCTCTTCCACTGTTCTTCAGAGCTTTCTGGCTCTCTTTCCCCCACAAAATTCGACATATTTAAAAATCTCCGTGTGGCTTTAAAAAGTGGTTTTTTGTTTTTTTGTTTTTTTGAGGTGGGAGAGGATGTGTGAAAATCTTTTCCAGGGAAATGGGTTCGCTGCAGAGGTAAGGGTGTGTTCCTGTATCGATCTGCAGACAGCCAGAAGGTGGGTGCACACTGCATGCTTGGGGGTGCCAAGGGATTCGAGACCTCCAACATACTTGTCTGAAGCTGGTGATTCTGGCCATGGCCCCTCTGCCAAGCCTGTGTGCGATGCCCTTGGTGCTTTAGTGCAAGAAGCCTAGGCTCAGAAGCACAGCAGCGCCATCTTTCCGTTTCAGGGGTTGTGATGACGGCCAAGGAAAAACATTTATCTTTACTATTTTACCTGTGTATAAAGTTTTAGTTCATTGGGTGTGCGAAACACCCTTTTTATCACTTTTAAATTTGCACTTTATTTTTTTTCTTCCATGCTTGTTCTCTGGACATTTGGGGATGTGAGTGTTAGAGCTGGTGAGAGAGGAGTCAGGCGGCCTTCCCACCGATGGTCCTGGCCTGCACCTGCCCTCTCTTCCCTGCCTGATCACCGCTTTCCAATTTGCCCTTCAGAGAACTTAAGTCAAGGAGAGTTGAAATTCACAGGCCAGGGCACATCTTTTATTTATTTCATTATGTTGGCCAACAGAACTTGATTGTAAATAATAATAAAGAAATCTGTTATATACTTTTCAAACTCCATGCCTCTTGGTGATTATTTTATTCTCCCTTATCCTTAGAAAGGGGAAAGAAAGTGATTTCTTTGTTTACCTGGTAGTTATTTGTAAACAACGGCTAGTACTTTTTAAGGGTCTTTTTTCATTCATCATGTAAGCTCCATTCCACAAAGTATCACTCTCTGTAAACACCAGTGTTCCAGTTTCATGTCGTGCAAATCTTAACGGACACTGGAAAGATGTTTCTTCAGAACGTTACCAGCTGCAGTAGAAGAGCCCAGCACGGATTGCCCTTCAGCCCTCCGCACGGAGCCTCTCTCCAGTGAACTGCCGCAGTGGAGAGGCATTCACTTGTGGTGGCTCAGATTCCTGACACACAGCCTGAGCTGTAACAAATGACCACCCTTGTCAGGAAACTCAGCCAGTCGTCCACTTAGCCTAGCACCTGGAGTCAAGGTGCCATCAGGGTCTGAAGTCTGAGGCAGCCAACACTTGCACAAAGCTGGATGAAAGCGAGATGTGTTGGCTCACACCTGTAATCCCAACACTTTGGGAGGCTGAGGCAGAAGGATCACTGGAGGCCAGGAGTTGGAGGCTACAGTGAGCTATGATTGCACTCCAGCCTGGGTGATAGAGTAAGACCCTGTCTTAAAAAAAAAAAAAAAAGTTGGACGAGCCCTTTGCAATCACCTTCAAAAAGGTGATTCTCCAAATAGTCCCCAAATAAGTGTTCGAATAGTCTCAGATCATCCTGTTTTTGCATTTGGAGGGAAGCATGGCTGTTCTCTGTGCTCAGCCTGAGCTCCATTCCCGTCCCTTAACTGCCAATGCTGAGCTAAAGGTAAGGGGGTCTCACAGCACCAGGGAATGTGACTTCCGTTTAACTCCCTGCCTAGGGCATGGACTAGGGCCTTTCCAGCTGCTAGTTTTGTTGGTCAGAGCAGGAGGCATGCATAGGTGTATGTATGTATGTATGTATGTATTTGAGACAGGGTCTTGCTCTGCTGCCCAGGCTGGAGTACAGTGGTGTGATCACTGCTCACTGCAGCGTCGACCTCCCAGGCCCAAGTGATCTACTCCCTAAACCGGAGCATACCACCATGCCTGGTTAATTTTATTTTTAATAGAGATGGGGTCTCAATATGTTACAGGCTGGTCTCCAACGGCAGTGCCAAAAGCAGTCCTCCTGCCTCAGCCTCAAAGTGCCAGGAGTACAGGAGTGGAGCCACTTTTGTTTGGCCCTATTTTTTTTATTTATTTTTTGAGACAAGGTCTCTGTCACCCAGGCTGGAGTGGAGTGGCGCAATCTTGGCTCACTGCAGCTTCCGCCTCCCAGGCACAAGTGATCCCCCCACCTCTGTCTCCCGAGTAGCTGGGACAATAGGTTCGTGCCACCACACCCAGCTAATTTTTTATATTTTGTAGAGACGGTTTCACCATGTTGCCCAAAGCCTTATTGTTCAAGCACATACTGTTCATATGCTGCCTCTTATCATAGATGTCCCAAAGCCCCACCTGCTTTCACAGCATGGCACAGGACGTTTTGTGTGGACACGGGTGAATGGATGAAGAAGGTGCTCTTAGGCTCCAGGAGCAAGTTGGCTGGGAAGTCCCAGGTTGCTGAGTGTACCAAATCCTGCAGAACTACCTGAGCGTCTGTAGCAGAACAGCAATTTTAATTGATTAGACCTTTTTCTTTTTCTTTTTTTTTTTTTTTTTTTTTGAGGCAGGGTCTCATTCCGGTTGCCCAAGTCGAGTGAAGTGACAGAATCTCAGTTCACTGCTACTTTGACCTGGGCTCAGGTGATCCTCCCGCCTCAGCCTCCCGAGTAGCTGGGACTGCAGCCACGTGCCACCACGCTCGGCACATTTCTTTGTATTTTTAGTAGAGATGGGGTTTTGCCATATTGGCCAGGGTTGTCTCGAACTCTGGACTCAATCCACCCACCTGCCTTCTCAAAGTGCTGGGATCATAGGCGTGAGCCACTGCACCTGGCCTGATTAGATGTTGTAAAATGTGGACTTTCCACTCATACCTATTTCCAGCACCAGGAGACAAGAATGACAGTGATAACACTGGCTTGTACCAAGTCTGGTTACTTTGATACAGAAACCACAAGCATTTTTGTTTTTATAAGATGGCTTGGGTAGTAATAAAATAAGTCTGTGGCTCTCAAATTCTGTAATCTGGATTGTACCCCATTTCGCAAATGGGGAAAAGTTTAACAGCTCAGCAAGAAGTTATCCTCGTCCTAGAGTCCTGGGCCCATCTGCTTCAGCACTGCCTGCCACACCAGGCCCACAGGGACAGGCGTGACACTAAGGTGTGCCTTCAAAAGTGAATGGGCTGTACTCATCCGCATGGCTTTTTCTCTCATGTCCTGCTTTAATAAGTCCTGCTTACGTTAGAAATTCCTATTTTTCATCTAAAAAACTTAGGAAATCCCGGCACTTTGGGAGGCTGAGGCAGGCGGATCACGAGGTCAGGAGATTGAGACCATCCTGGCTAACATGGTGAAACCCCATCTCTACTAAAAATACAAACAATTAGCTGGGCATGGTGTGTGCCTGTAGTCCCAGCTAGTCACGAGGTTGAGGCAGGAGAATCACTTGAACCTGGGAGGTGGAGGTTGCAGTGAGCCGAGATCGCGCCATTGCAGTCCAGCCTGGGCGACAGAGCAACACTCTGTCTCAAAAAAAAAAAAAAAACCTTTGGCAATCTTGAGTAAAATGAGGTATGCCTGTATCTGCATAGATTCTGTAAAAGTGCATGAGGTATGTGATGCCTGCCAGTAAAAGATAGGACTAGTCACAGAATGATTCATAGCTGCCTCACTTAAGCAAAATTTGACTTCTCTGGCCTCCAGGAACTCTGGCTTTCCTAACAGGTCTCAACCCTTCCTGGCCTGTTTGTTCCAGATCCTCCCTCTCTGTGCATGCTCCAACTGTTCCTGTCCTCTTAACCTTCCCCGCTCCTTAGTGAAGCTTCCCCGGCACCACGTTGCCTTCATATTCTAACCTGCAATTGGCGAGCACAGTGAGAACATCCAAACCAGGACAAATGCAGAACCCAAGAGAGTAGACAGTATTGTCTCTAATGAGTCCAGTGTACCCACCACTTAACAGCCCTGTCAGTCTCAGTCAGCCCTCTTTGATGCTTCCCCCCAGGGTATTTTAACGCAAATTTCAAGCATGTCGTCTTACCCATAAATTACCATGCATCCCAACCCAAACCGGCAAAGGTACCTGGCTGTGATTAACCTACTGGAATTAACAGTGACAGTATCACGCACCCTCCAGTCCAATGTTCCTAATTGTTGCAGCAGTGTTTCTTATGATGGGTTTGAAACAAAATCCAGTTAGCTTTTGCTGCGTAACACACTACCTCAAACTTCATGGCTTAAGACAATGATCATTTACTAAGATCCTGTGAGGCAGCTGGCCTGGCCTAGTGGGAATGGATGGTGGAGATGGCTTTCTTCACATGTCTGCTGGGGGGGACTGCTGGCACAGCAAGCAAGCAAGCAAGCATCCGTGCGTAAGCAAGCCCTTGTCACTCTGCTTGGGTCACTTTTTTTTTTTTTTGAGACAGAGTCTTGCTCTGTTGCCCAGGCTGGAGTGCAGTGGCACGATCTTGGCTCACTGCAAGCTCTGCCTCCTGGGTTCACGCCATTCTCCTGCCTCAGCCTCCCGAGCAGCAGGGACTACAGGCGCCCGCCACCACGCCCGGCTAATTTTTTTGTATTTTTAGTAGAGACGGGGTTTCACCGTGTTAGCCAGGATGGTCTCGATCTCCTGACCTCGTGATCCGCCCGCCTCGGCCTCCCAAAGTGCTGGGGTTACAGGCGTGAGCCACTGTGCCCGGCGTTGGGTCACCTTTTTAACATTCCATCGTCTAACGTGGATGGCACAGGCAGCCCCACTGCAGTGAGAGCACAGCAAGGGGAACGGGGCGGCCATCTAGGCGGCTAGCTGCAGCAGGGTCTACATGCTGTTCCCCCATCACCTGAGTATTTATTCTAGAACAGTAATTCTTGCGGACCTTTTTTTGAATGCCCCACACTGGATGTGGTTGACTTCTCCGTAAGCATACACTTATGTCTCAAGTGGGGACATTAGTCTTGCACATGACTGTGGGCCCAGCCCCCACTGTGGATTGCTCTGACCCCAGGCACAGGAAGATGACGGCAGGCAAATTCTGACTTTGGGCTTCATTTTTGTCAGAGAACTACAGTGAGGAGAGGATAGGTAGGCATGCTTGTGAGCCAGTGAGCCAGGCAGTAAGAAGATCAACTGTAAACAGCCTGGCTTCTAGTTAGGAAGCCATAAGTCCTGTTGCCCCCAGAAGTACACCCGGATGGTCATAAGAGACTAAGGAGATCTCAGGGCCATCATATGCTTTACACCCGATAGAGTGCTTAGCACATGGTGGGTCTATAGTAGTAGAATTAGTGGAAAACAAACCAAAACAGCCCCAAGATTGTCCCAAAATGTAACTAGCTGAAAGGAAGAGAAAATCGTTTAAAAATGTGATAGTAGGCCAGGAGTGGTGGCTCTCGCCTGTAATCCCAACACTTCAGGAGGCTGAGGTGGGCGGATCACTTGAGACCAGGAGTTCGAGACATGCCTGGGCAACATGATGAAACCCTGTCTGTACTAAAAATGCAAAAATCAGCCGGGTGTGGTGGCACATCCCTGTAATCCCAGCTACTCAAGAGGCTGAGGCAGGAGGATCACCTGAGCCCCAAAGGTCAAGGCTGCAGTGAGCCGTGATGATGCCACTGCACTCCAGCTTGGGCAACAGAGCAAGACCGTGTCTCAAAAGAAAAAAAAAAAATTTGAGATTCACATAACATAAACCATTTTAAACTAAACAATTCAGCGGCATTTAATAAATTCACAGTGTTGTGCAACCACCCCTTCTAATTCCAACAAGAAAGAGGATCAGTGCTTTTCAGACTTTTCTGATCAGTAGCAGTGGATCTATCTGAAGAAAACTTGCAAGCCCTCTCCCCAGAAAAAGGCATATGTACATAATTCTGCATGCAACTTAGGTTCACAGATCCCGAAGCCCATCCAGGGATCCCAGGGTAAGCCCTCGGTTTGTGGTTGGCTCTCAACTCTTCTGTAGAAGCAACCTCATCATCATCAGAACCCCCTTTAGTGTTGGGGCCCAGGTGGCATGACCAGAGGGTGAAGAAGCACACAAGATAGACGTCAGCCTCACCGCTGGAGAGGACGAGAAAATCTTGATCAGGATCCTCCTGCACAAGACTTGACCTTCTGAAGGCCATCTGCACATTCCATAAATCTTTCCACCTTGCAAGACAAGGCAGGCTGGGGGGTCCCCTCAGACAGACGGATAAAGGAAATAGGCCAGGCTACTCCCTCAAGGTCACAATGGATTCAGCAGTAGGCCAAGAACCCAGGACTCCATCTGGGGCTGTTTGTACATCATGCTCCTATTACATGGGAACCTGCAACATTAGGTACCATTTTTAGCACGATGCCTCCAAGACAGACATTGGAAATCTGTCTAGGGGTGGGACTCCAGGGTGGTGAGAGGGTTTCAGTGCCTACAAGGCTAAGCATGGAAGGATTCACGTGTGGAAGAGAGATTAACTTCGAGCAATGGAGAGAAGCAGAAGGGAAGCCAATTCCATCCTAACATAATTTTTCACTCTTTATACTAATAATTTGGTATTAGTAAATCATAATTTACTAATTCTAATAATTAGTAAAATAGTAAATACTAATAATAGTAAATACTAATAATTAGTAAATAATAGTTTTGTTACTCTTTATGCTATTTGAAAAAAAGATGGATATACAACAAAGTAGTGATTTCCCCATCCTTGGAAGCATTCAGTAACTTATTGGGGATGTTAACAGAGGAGATCAAAGTAAGGGATGGAATGGGAACAAAGTGATTTTTTTAAAGGTCTCTCATTACCTTGTGCACCCACAGGATTGCGTTTATGATTTCAGATATTATTAGCCAGCCCAACCCAAAACAGCCCTCTATTGTTTAAACTGATTGACTAAGTCTAGGAGATACATGTTGGAAATAAGGTGACCTTTAAAAGCTCCGATTCCCTGGCATTCTTTATAGATACCTCAAACCGCCCAGGTGTTCTCTGCTTCAGTAAAATCAAGGCAATGAGGACACAAGATTTTCATTTTGTAGCTGATGTTTAGCAGAGTGTACCCATTTTCCTCCTGCATGTGCCCCAGTAAACCCTTAAGACGACAACCCCACCCCAAAGCCCATAAGCCTCTTAGCTGGATGTCTCCACCCTGCCCCCACCTCCCCTGCCCGGCAAGCTGGCTGCTGTGTTTAGTGTTTGGAGATGAAACACAGGGTTCATAGCATTGTCTCACTGGAAGCCAACCCCAGAGAAACAAGCATGCTATAGCCACTGGTTCCCAGACTTTGAGAATTCATAGACCAGTAATTCGCAAAAAATAAATCTAGGGGAAGATTGCCAGCTTTTAATGTTTGCCAAGTAAGGCGTTTTTTCTAAACTACCATATACTCTTGATTATTATTTCATAAAAAGAAAGGACATTTTTCTCCTTATGCTTAGGAGCTGCATTTTGAAATACGGGTAAAGTGTCGTGATGTCTGCATGTACGTTCAAATAATTAAAAAGGAAAAAAACAGATAGACACAGAGGATTGCAGGCAGCAAAATGTTAAGTGTCAAGTCTTGAAGTTGACTGTGTGGGTGTCTATTGTATTGTTCTTCTAACTTTTCTGTGCTTTAAAATTTCATAATAAAATTGTAGAAAATGCAGAGCTAATGACAGAAGGCAGATCTGTGATTGCCTGGGGCAGGAGGGTGAATGGAGGAGTTGATGGAAATGGGTACAGGGAACTTTGGGGAGTGGTGGAATTGATCACAGTGATGGTTACACAATCTATATGATGACCAAAACTCATCAAGCTGTACACTCAAAATGGGTGAATTTAGTTGGTTATTAAATAGATATATTTTACCTCTCTATATGTATCTGCCTGCACTCATCTATGTCTATCGCTATTTCAAAATTCACCTGTTTCATATATATATCTCAATATAGATAGAGGGCAAGAAGAACAATGCCTTTTTTTTTTTTTTTTTTTTTTTTTTTGAGATAGAGTATAACTCTGTTACCCAGGCTGGAATGCAGCCTCGGCTCACTGCAACCTCCACCTCCCAGGTTCAAGTGATTCTTTGCCTCAGCCTCCCAAGTAGCTGGGATTATAGGCGCCTACCACCACACCCAGCTAATTTTTGTATTTTTCGTAGAGAAGGGGTTTCACCATGTTGGCCAGGCTGCTCTCGAACTCCTTACCTCAAGTGATCTGCCCGCCTTGGCCTCCCAAAGTGCTGGGATTACAGGCGTGAGCCACCATGCCTGGCTGAAGAAGGATATTTTAATACCAAAAAATTAAAAAGCTCATAATCTCAAAAGGACAGTCCTTTATATTGAATAAGTTTGGCTCCCAGAAAAACTCAAGAGTGTCCTTATTTTTCTCATTTCTCCACCAAGAAGAGAAAAAATCATCACAGACCAAGAGTTGGGAATAACATTTCCAAAAAGAGTGAGATCTGTCATCCAATCCACCCAAATTTCCCCACCTGCACGGCATTGGCAGGGCAGTGACTAAGATCTGCAGATCTGTGCCTTCCAGCAGCCAGGAACGAAGAAGCAGCAGGAGAATGGGGGAAACTGGAAGCACTCACAGCTGCAAACTGGGCCTGGGTCCTGCAGCCTCAGTTCAGGGCAGCCCTCTGATGGGGACACTGAAAGAAGCACCCTAGTCATTTTTTCCCCTTTGTTTTTTTTTTTTTTGTTTTTTGTTTTTTTTGAGGTGGAGTCTGGCCCTGTTGCCTAGGCTGGAGTGCAGTGGCGCGATCTTGGCTCACTTCAACCTCCATCTCCTGGGTTCAAGTGATTCTTCTGCCTCAACCTTCCAAGTAGCTGGGATTACACACATCACCATGCCCAGCTTTTTTTTTTTTTTGTATTTTTAGTAGAGACAGGGTTTCACCATGTTGGCCTGACCTCAAGCTCCTAACCTCAGGTGATCGCCCACCTCGGCCTCCCAAAGTGCTGGGATTACAGGTGTAAGCCACCGTGCCCGGTTACAGCAATTTTTTTTTGAGACAGGGTCTCGTTCTGTTGCCCATGCTGGAATACAGTGACATGCTCATGGTTCACTATAACCTCAACATCCCAGGCCCAAACAATCCTCTGGCATAAGCCTCCCAAGTAGCTGGGACCACAGGCACACACCACCAGGCCTGGCTAATTTTGTTTACTTTTTATAGAGATAGGGTCTCACTATGTTGCCCAGGCTGTTCTCAAACTCCTGTGCTCAAGTGATCCACCTGCCTCGGCCTCTCCAAGTGCTCAGATTACAGGAGTGTGCCACTGTGCCTGGCCCTATTTATTGTTTTTTGTTTGTTTGTTTTTTTGTTGTTTGTTTTTGAGACAAGGACTCGCTCTGTTGCCCAGGCTGGAATACAGTGGTGTGATCATGGCTCACTCCAGCCTCAACCTCCCAGGCTCAAGCCGTCCTCCAGCCTCGGCCTTCCAGAGTGCTGGGATTACAGGCGTGAGCCACCACACCTCACTTATATAACACAGTTTTGTATTTTAACCTTTCTATTATAGGAACAGTAAATGATCATAGGAGAAAATGTGAAAAATTATAGACAAGAAAATTGAAACAAAGCCTACCATTTCATTACAAGGTAATGAGAGACCTTTAACTACCAATGTTAGCTTAATGTGTATTCTTGCAAAGTATGCATAGATATAGCATGCATATGAACCTGCATGTATGTGTGTAAATATGCTTGTGTGTATATGCATGTGTGTGTAAATGTACATATATGTATGTATACACAAATACATAGTCTCTGTGTGTTTGCAAAACATGGACATGCTACGCACACCATTCTGCAGTCTTGTTGGTTCTGTCACAATCTCTCACCTTTCTACTCCAGACATTTTACCATAGTCAGATTTTCCCAATGAACCCAAAATGTCATACACATCCTTTTTGACCAGTTGTGTATTCAGTCTGGAGCTGCACATGACATCTGGGTCTCGAGTGTCTTAGCATCTTTTAATCTAGTAAACCCCATGTCTTTTCTTTTTTCTTTTTTTCTTTTTTCTTTTTTTTTTGAGACAGAGTCTTGCTCTGTCACCCAGGCTGGAGTGCAGTGGCACGATCTTGGCTCACTGCAACCTCCCCTCCCGGGTTCAAGCAGTTTTTCTGCGTCAGCCTCCCGAGTAGCTGGAACTACAGGCGCCCACCACCACGCCTGGCTAGTTTTTGTATTTTTAGTAGAGACGGAGTTTCACTATGTTGGCCAGGCTGGTCTCGAACTCCTGACCTTGTGATCCATCCGCTTTGGCCTCCCAAAGTGCTGGGATTACAGGCGTGAGCCACTGCACCTGGCCTACCCATTTCTATGGCATTGTTTGTTGGATTTGTCTGGCTGCTCACTTGTGTCACGTAGCTCGTTCCTTGTATTTCTGATAAACTAGAAATGATGTCTGAAGGCTCATGGATTCAAGTTAACCCAAGGGGACACATCCCATGTGGCTGACACCACCGGCAATGCTACGATTGACCATGGCATCCGCCGTGCACCTTGGGATGACACCATGATCCGTGTGGCATCGCTTCAGTCCTACAGTCATTTTCCCACCAACTCTTCACCTAATGGTTTTAGCACCAATGAATAATCTTTGTGTTTTAAAATAGGGGGTTTGCAGTTCAGGTATGGTGAGGCCAACCATAGAGTATGCTAAGGATAGGGTGACATTGAAGTAAAGACTCAAAGCAATTGAAGGAGTGAACCATGTGGCTGGCTGTGGGAAGAGTGTTCCAGGAGAGGAAATAGCAAGTGGAAGGGCCTAGACGGAGGTTTAAAGAAAAGCAGGCCAGTGGTGGTGGCTCACGTCTGTAACCCCAACACTTTAGAAGGTTGAGGTGAGAGGATCAGTTGAGATGGGGAGTTCGAGACCAGCCTGAGCAACACAGCAAGACCCCATCTCTACAAAAAAGTTAAAGAATTAGCTGGGTGTGGTGGCGTGTGCCTGTAGTCCTAGCTACTCGGGAGGCTTAAGTGGGAGGAGCGCTTGAGCCCAGGAGTTCAAAGCTGCAGTGAGCTGTGATTGCACCACTGCACTCCAGCCTGGGTCACAGAGCGAGACCCTGTCTCTAAAAGAAAAGAAAACAGGCTCAGTACTCTGGAGCGAAGTGGGCAAGGGAGAGGGTGGTGAGAAATAAAGTCAGAGGTAAAGGGGGGCCAGAGCATGCCGGACCTGGCAAGCATTGTCCAGACTTAAATGGGAAGCCATTGGAATGTTTGGGTGGATGCTGATACCCCAAACGTCAGAACAGGCTTTCTGCATGTACTTGTTTCATTCCCAAGTCAGTCCCCCATGTAAGTGTGTTAGTGGTCGCAGAGTCCCCTCCATCCATTCTCTGAGTGTTCTTGGGAGCAGGCATTGTTCTGGGCACTGTGAAGACAAAAGTGAAGGAAACGAAATGGCCTGGGCCCTGCCCTCATCGAGCCTGGACTCCAGTGAGGGAAGAGAGACTGTAGAATAATTCCCAAGCAAGAGTGAAATGCGGCCAGGCACGGTAGCTCATGCCTATAATCCCAGCACTTCAGGAGGCCAGGAGTTTGAGACCAACCTGGCCAACATGATGAAACCCCATCTCTATTAAAAATACAAAAATTAGCTGGGCATGCTGGTGCACAACTGTAATCCCAGCTACTCGGGAGGCTGAGACAGGAGAATCGCTTGCACCCAGGAGGTGGAGGCTGCAGTGAGCCGAGATTGCGCCACTGCACTCCAGCCCAGGCAACAGAGTGAGACTCTATCTCGAAAGAAAAAAAAAAAAGAGTGAAATGCAAGCGTGCCTCCAATCTGGTCCTGGAGGTTGGGGATAGCTCCCCTGAGGAAGTGACTCCTTGTCAAAAATCTGAAAGGCCAAGAAGAGTCAACAAAGTGGAGAGAGGAGAGGCTTGTTCCAGGCAGAAAGAATAGTGGGAAGGAGGAAGCGTGGCAGACGGCGTGGAAGGAAAGGCAGGCGGAGGTTCCAGAGGCTGCAAGCTTTTTGCCTGCATTCTAAGAGCAATGGGTGATTGTAACCGAGGGGTGACAGGTCCAGGCTCAGAAGGTCTCTCTGCCTCTGTGTGGAAAAGGGCTTGGAGGGTAGAAATAAATGTAGTCGGCTGGGTGCGGTGACTCATGCCTGGAATCCCAGCACTTTGGGAGGCCGAGGCAGGTGGATCACCTGAGGTCAGGAGTTCGAGACCAGCCTGGCCAACATAGTAAAACCCTGTCTCTACTAAAATACAAAATTAGCTGAGTGTGGTGGTAGGCGCCTGTAGTCCCAGCTACTCTGGAGGCTGAGGCAAGAGAATCACTTGAACCTGGGAGGCAGAAGTTTCAGCGAGCTGAAACTGCACCACTGCACTTCAGCCTGGGAGACACAGCAAGACTCCATCTCAAAACAAAAAACAAAACAAAACAAAAAAAAGAAAAGAAATAGATGTAGTCAGTGGGGAATCACTCCGGTCCTGAGAAGCAAAGGCGGTGCTGGGGATGGGAGGACGCAGACAGGTTCCAGAGACACTGAGGGGATCAACAGGACTCCTGAAGCCATCAGTCGGTAGGACTGGGTGGAGGAGAGGGACAGATCCAGCTTGGCCTGCATTGCACCGGTTCGTCTTGAGGCTGACATTTCTCCTTGACCTTTCTGTTTAGTCCCCGCCCGCAACGTCGCATTAGCTGCCTGCTGAGTTTAATCAAATCTCTTCCTGTCCTGGCAATGCCCGGGAATGAAGAGATAATCAGTCTATTTCCAGAATCCAAAGAGGTTTAGAAGAAAAAGTAGCTTTCATTTAGCTGTTGGCCCCCCCACCAACCTTCCCCAAGTCAGCTGGGTGACTCATACATCTGTGAGACCCTCCTATGGAGACCGGGGTGGGGGGTGTTGCTTAATGCTTAGAACTGCTGAAACTACCAGTTCACTGTCTCAGCACTAATCCACCTCTGCTCCTTAAGTGGGATTTGGCTTTTAGACATTGAGACCTGGATGCTGGGCATCCTCGCTAGATCCCCTACAAATTCCCCACATACGTAGGCCAGGAGCCTCAGCGGTGCCTCTGCAGGCTCATCTGGCAAGACGGTACCAGCTTGCTCAGGACAGGGGCTGGCTATTCATCATCTCAGAGCATAGAGACCCTCTCCTTGCCACCCGGCCCTTCCCACCTGGTTGGTGACAAATCACAAGGTATGTGACCACCACAGGCCAAAACCTTATCAGAAACCTGGGGCAGGTGTGGGGAAGAGCAAGGATGGGCGTTTTCATGCAGACAGTATGTCCCGCCTTCACCTTTTCTGTGTGGTTTCCATAAGACTTGGTTGCTACTTAAGGAGACTTGGAGTGAGCGGGTGCAATGGCTCATGCCTATAGTCCCAGTGACTCAGGAGGCTGAGGCTGGAGGATCACTTGAAGCCAGGAATTCGAGACCAACTTGAGCAATACAGTCAGACCCAGTCTCTACAAAAAAACAAAAATAAAAATAAATTGGCTAGGCATGCTGTCACACACCTGTAGTCCTGGCTACTCAGCAGGCTGAGGCAGGAGGATCACGAGCCCAGGAGTTCGAGGCTGCGGTGAGCTATGATTGTGGCACTGCCCTCCAGCCTGGGCAACAGAATGAGCTCCTATATCTTAAAAAAAAAACCTCAGAGTATGCTTAATTGTAGACCACTAAGATGGCCTCTTAATTGTAAAACAGAGTGGCTATCTCTTAGTAGGAATTGCCAGATAGAACTTTTGGGATTTTAGTATATTCTTTTTTTTTTAAAAAAGTGATAGGATCTTGCTATGTTGCCCAGGCCAGTCTCCAACTCCTGGCTTCAAATGATCCTCTCGCTTCAGCCTCCCAAAATGTTGAGATGACAGGTGTGAGCCACAGTACCCGGCCATTAATATCTTCTGGAAAACAGTCTTTGCGAAGTGGTTATGTTGTGGTTTTCAGGAACTTCTCTGATTTATTTGCCATTAGACACAGTCACGATAGAACTTTAAATTCAACCTGGCTAAGTGTGATAACACCAAAGGTTAGTCAGAAAGTAAAACCTCATTGGAATCTAGCTAGACTCCCTGGTAAGGTGTACTGAGAAATGTTTGAAGCTTACCAAGAAAAATAAAATATTGAAAACACCCCAAAGCATGCTGCAGTAAAATACAAACTAAGCAAAGACTCACCGATGAAACTTGGATGTTGAAGCCGGTACAAGGGCATGGTGAGGATGCACAGGATCTCGTGAGTAGGTTTCATAACCAGGATGTTCTTGACTTGATATTTAGGATTGTCTTACCTTTCTCCAGCCCTCTAACACCTGACCAACACCCCAAGGTGGCAGAAGTTGCCAGGGACAGATAACATGGCAGCCAGCGGGAAGACCAGCAAGTCCGAACTGAACCATGTTATCTTCAAGAAGATCTCCCGGGACAAATCGGTGAGTGGTGCACAAGTGAGTGATTTGATAGAAATTATTGTTTTTAAAAAATGGAGCTTTTTCAAGTACAGTGTAGTCATGATCAACCTCAAAACTCTTTGAGGGCCAGGGTGCGGTGGCTCATTGCTGTAATCCCAGCACTTTGGGAGGCGGAGGTGGGATAACTTGAGGCCAGGAGTTCGAGACCAGCCTGGCCAACATGGCAAAACCCATTTCTACTAAAAATACAAAAATTAGCTGGGTATGGTGGCAGGCACCTGTAATCCCAGACTTGGGAGGCTGAGGCACAAGAATCACTTGAACCCAGGAGGTACAGGTTGCAGTGAGCCCAGATGGTGCCACTGCACTCTAGCCTGGGTAGCAGAGGGAGACTCTGTCTCAAATAAAAAACAAACAAACACTGTGAGGGCCAGGGAAGCTTTGTGCCTATTTTTGTCTCTGTCTCAGATGGATGATCACTGAGATATAAATGAGGGAATGAACTGCAGAAATAGAGCTTCTCTTCAGTCTCATCAAGACTTTAGGCCTGTGTCCCTCACTTTTCTCCGAATCCCTCAATCCCCACACTGTCACCCCCACCTCTGTGTCTTTTCCTAGCCAGCCTTGAACCCTTGACTTACTATTTATTTATTTATTTATTTATTTTATTTTTATTTTTTATTGATCATTCTTGGGTGTTTCTCGCAGAGGGGGATTTGGCAGGGTCATAGGACAATAGTGGAGGGAAGGTCAGCAGATAAACAAGTGAACAAAGTTCTCTGGTTTTCCTAGGCAGAGGACCCTGCGGCCTTCCGCAGTGTTTGTGTCCCTGGGTACTTGAGATTAGGGAGTGGTGATGACTCTTAAGGAGCATGCTGCCTTCAAGCATCTGTTTAACAAAGCACATCTTGCACCGCCCTTAATCCATTCAACCCTGAGTGGATACAGCACATGTTTCAGAGAGCACAGAGTTGGGGGTAAGGTCACAGATCAACAGGATCCCAAGGCAGAAGAATTTTTCTTAGTACAGAACAAAATGAAAAGTCTCCCATGTCTACCTCTTTCTACACAGACACGGCAACCATCCGATTTCTCAATCTTTTCCCCACCTTTCCCCCCTTTCTATTCCACAAAACCGCCATTGTCATCATGGCCCGTTCTCAATGAGCTGTTGGGTACACCTCCCAGACGGGGTGGTGGCCGGGCAGAGGGGCTCCTCACTTCCCAGTAGGGGCGGCCGGGCAGAGGCGCCCCTCACCTCCCGGCCGGGGCGGCTGGCCGGGCGGGGGGCTGACCCCCCCCACCTCCCTCCCGGATGGGGCGGCTGGCTGGGCAGAGGGGCTCCTCACTTCCCAGTAGGGGCGGCTGGGCAGAGGCGCCCCTCACCTCCCGGACAGGGCGGCTGGCCGGGCGCGGGGCTGACCCCCCCACCTCCCTCCCGGACAGGGCGGCTGGCCGGGCAGGGGGCTGACCCCCCACCTCCCTCCCGGACAGGGCGGCTGGCCGGGCGGGGGGCTGATCCCCCCACCTCCCTCCCAGATGGGGCGGCTGGCCGGGCGGGGGGCTGACCCCCCCACCTCCCTCCCGGACAGGGCGGCTGGCCAGGCGGGGGGCTGGCCCCCCCACCTCCCTCCCGGAGGAGGTGGCTGCCAGGCGGAGACGCTCCTCACTTCCCAGACAGGGTGGCTGCTGGGCGGAGGGTCTCCTCACTTCTCAGAAGGGGCGGCCGGGCAGAGACACTCCTCACATCCCGGACGGGGCGGCAGGGCAGAGGTGCTCCCCACATCTCAGACGATGGGCGGCCGGGCAGAGACGCTCCTCACTTCCCAGATGTGATGGCCGCCGGGAAGAGGCGCTCCTCACTTCCTAGATGGGATGGCGGCCGGGCAGAGACGCTCCTCACTTTCCAGACTGGGCAGCCAGGCAGAGGGGCTCCTCACATCCCAGACGATGGGCGGCCAGGCGGAGATGCTCCTCACTTCCCAGACGGGGTGGCAGCCGGGCAGAGGCTGCAATCTCGGCTCTTTGGGAGGCCAAGGCAGGCGGCTGGGAGGTGGTTGTAGCGAGCCGAGATCACGCCACTGCACTCCAGCCTGGGCGCCATTGAGCACTGAGTTAACGAGACTCCGTCTGCAATCCCGGCACCTCGGGAGGCCGAGGCTGGCAGATCACTCGTGGTTAGGAGCTGGAGACCAGCCCGGCCGACACAGCGAAACCCCGTCTCCACCAAAAAATACGAAAACCAGTCAGGCGGGGCGGCGCGCGCCTGCAATCGCAGGCACTGGGCAGGCTGAGGCAGGAGAATCAGGCAGGGAGGTTGCAGTGAGCTGAGATGGCAGCAGTACCGTCCAGCTTCGGCTCGGCATCAGAGGGAGACCGTGGAAAGAGGGAGAGGGAGAGGGAGAGAGAGGGAGAGGGAGAGGGAGAGGGAGAGGGAGAGGGAGAGGGAGAGGGAGAGGGAGAGGGAGAGGGAGAGGGAGAGGGAGAGGGAGAGGGAGAGGGAGAGGGAGAGGGAGAGGGAGAGGGAGAGGGAGAGGGAGAGGGAGAGGGAGAGGGAGAGGGAGAGGGAGAGGGAGAGGGAGAGGGAGAGGGAGAGTTGACTTACTATTTAAACACGGTTTTGTCAGTACCTGTGATGCCCTTAGCCTTTTGTCTATCTATTGTGTCACCTGCCTGGGTAAAACCCAGACAGTGATCAATGTGACTCCTTCTTCTCCGTGCACCTACCCCACCCGGGGGGTCTCAAGCCTCAGCTGGGCCTGCAGGGCCATTGGATAAGGGAACATGCCCCAGTCTGCCCCCTTTCCACCACTCTCCAGGGGCACGTTAGATGCTCCAGGTGTGCCCATGAACTTCCTCGCATGGGAGAGGGTCCACCGTCCAGCCTCTGTGGATAGCTCCACTCGACAGCTTCTTGTGAGCCAAAAATCTAGCTCAGCACCATCTAGTGCAAGCCACGTATGTAATTTTAAATTTTCTAGTAGCCACATTTAAAAAGTAAGAAGAAACAGGTAAAATTCATTTTGATGTTATATTTTATTTTAGCCCGCTATATCCAAAAAACTATCAGTTCAACTCATAAATAATAATATAAGAATTATTGAAATCTGATGTGTTTTTTATGTTTACAGAACATGTCAATTTGGAGCGGCCATATTTCAGGTGTCCGGGAGCCACCTTAAGCAGTGGCTACCCTACTGGACAGGGTAGCTCGCCATCATTCTGGCTTTTTTTTTTTTTTTTTTTTTGAGACAGAGTCTCACTCTGTCACCGAGGCTGGAGTGCAGTGGCGTGATCTCAGCTCACTGCAACCTCCGCCTCCCAGGTTCAAGCAATTCTGCCTCAGCCTCCCTCGTAGCTGGGACTACAGGCATGCGCCACCGCACCCAGCTAATTTTTGTATTTTTAGTAGAGATAGGGTTTCACCATGTTGGCCAAGCTGGTCTCGAACTCCTGACCTCAGGTGATCCGCCCATCTTGGCCTCCCCAAGTGCTGAGATTACAGATGTGAGCCACCGCACCTGGCCCATTGTGGCTGACTTCTGAACCCCGTATGGGGTCCAAAGAACCTCCCCATCCTTACCGTGCCACCCAGGAGATCCGGCTTTGCCTGTGTGCTTTCTGCCTTCTCCTCTCCTAGTTAAGGAACTCAGTCATTTTAATCAAGTACTCTGATTCTTTCGTTCTCCAAGCCCTTTCCCAAGTCGTATCTTTCCAGTCCATTTTATCTCAACTTCTGGCTGAAGAGGAAACCGCTCGTGTTGGTTTCCCACGTTGTTTTCCCCTCGCTCCTAGATAGACATCCTTTCCACCAAGAAATGTAGATGGTTTTTGTAGATAAGTCCTCACAGGTGGGAAAAGAGAATTCAATTCCTGTCTCATGTATTCAGATCATTTTGCCAGCGACGTCTGTGTGGCCCCAGGCATGGTGTGCCAGGGCTCTGAGCCCATTTCTCTGTGATTCTCCCGACGCTGCCCTCTTCTTTGACCTTCATCCTCCAGCAGGTGGCTGAATGACTGCCCCCGCTCCTGGCGTCTCACCCACACTTGACAACATCCAGAAGGAAGAGGCTGTGGTTTCCTGGGGTCTCTTGTAAGGGTCAGGAAATCTTTCCCAAGCCTCTTCTCTCATATCTCATTGGCCAAAACTGGGTCACATGCCCACTGTAAACCAATCCCAAGCCAGAAGAATTAGATGATCATAGTGAATCAGGCCAATCAAGAATCGTACCCTGGAGCTGGCCTCCTCTGAGCATACCGCCTGGTGGAAGACGGTGGTCCCTGAACAACAGTTGGCGGCTTTTATCCAGGAAGAAGGGGTGTGTGGCTGTTGGATGGGCCCCCGAAGGCTGGCTACAGTCTCACATCACCCACTTCTCTACCTGCCCCCATCCTGCCCCTGTCCTTCCTGTTGCAGTGGAAGGGGTAGTTTGCTCCCATCTGAGGTTCACCACCTCTTACACCCTGGGTTTCATGGTTGGCCACCTCCTCAGGGGCCTCAGTCATTGGTCTGGCTGTGTGTGCAGCCTCTCCTCTCTGCTAGTACTTTGTCTGAGCATAAAAATAAGTACCAGCCAGGCACGGTGGTTTATGCCTGTAATCCCAACACTTTGGGAGGCCAAGGCAGGTGGATCACCTGAGGTCAGGAGTTCGAGACCAGCCTGGCCAACATGGAGAAACCCTGTCTCTACTAAAAATACAAAAATTAGCCGGGTGTGGTGGTGCATGCCTGTAATCCCAGCTACTCGGGAGGCTGAGGCAGGAGAATCACTTGAACCTGGGAGGCGGAGGTTGCCATGAGCCGAGATCGCGCCATTGCACTCCAGCCTGGGCAACAAGAGCGAAACTCTGTCTCAAATAAATAAACAAATAAGTACCGACCTCACACACCTTAAGAACAACCACCAACTACCCTCGACCCTATATCCTTTCTAGTTCTTCTTCCCTTGCAGCCAAACCTTTTGAAAGAGAAGAAACATGCCCTCTCTTCACCTGCCCTTGTCTCTCCCATCCACTCTGCAGTCCCCCTCATCAGCTCCACAGTCAGGCTGCCTAACTGGTTCTCCCCTTGCCAATCCATTCTCCAGTTTGCTGCTGGTATGAGCTAAATCTCAGTGCTCCCTTCTATAAAATGGGCTGCATTCCTATCTCATTGAGTTGCTGTGAGGATTAAGTGAAACCATGTGGTCAAAGTGCTTAGCTTGGCCCCTGATACATGATAAGCACTCTAAATGCTATTTAATTCTTCCAAAAGCTATTTCTCTATTTAGCTTTTCTAAATACTGTTTAATTCAAGTCTTTCATCCTGCTTAAAACGCTTCAACGTCTTCTGAGGTTCTTTAGGGCCATGTCCTATGAGACCATTTCAGCAGCAGCAGCCTGCATCCCCATTCAGTGGCATGGTGAAGCCATTGGCAGTGCCGGAAGCATTCTCGGGGCCCCGGGCTTTGTATACGTTTTGCTCAGAGAGCATGCCCTCAACCGTCCCCTGTCCCCTGGCTATGCCATTTGTCCACCAGGTAGAGCCTCCTCTGAAAGCAAGAGCCTTCCCTCTCTCCTTCCCTCCTCAGTGCCCTCCCCTCGGGCTTCCTCCCCACCAGCCTTTGCCCTGGCATTTATTCCAGGGGCACAATTGCCAGTTCACTTGCTGGGCTCCCAACCAAAGAGCAGGGACCTTGGGGACCAAGGGGATGTCTTCTTCGGTTTTTATTTTCAGTAGCCAGCAGCTGCTGGGGCCTCTGTAACCGTGTGTGGGATAGATGAAAGCAGCATTTGCCTAATTGACAGGCGAAGTCTAGCAAAGGAGACAGGCTCCTGCAAGAGCACCCAGAACACAGTGTGCTGCACGCTGAGATGTGGTCGCAGGCCACATGCTCCTGGGGCACCAAAAGCCAGGGGGTGCTGGGCAAAGGGAGAGATGGGGACTGTGAGGTGTCTCCTGAAGCGTGGGTAGGATTTCCCCCAGGTGAAAGTGCAGCAGAAGGGCCTTCCTTACCGTGGAAACAGTAGGAACAGAGGCACAAATCTGTGGTGTTTGGGGGAGCTGTGGCAGAGCCGCTGTGGCCAGAGCCCAGGGAAGAGCGGAGCTGTCAGAGAGGACGCTCTCAGGGTGGCCACACACAAGGCGCTGGGGTTTATTCCACAGAGAAGGAGTGAGCAGCCAGTAGACACTGAGCAGCAGAATAGCGATGTCATAGTTACCATTCCTGCAAGGCAGCCTCCAAATTGGTTGGTTTGGGGAGAATTTTTTGTTTTTTTTTTTTGAGACAGGGTCTTACTCTGGAGACCAGTGAAGATCTCTTTACCCCCTTTGTGGGAGAGCAGGGTTGGAGTACAATGGTAAGATCGTAGCTCACCGCAGCCTCAACCTCCTAGGCTCAAGTGATCCTCCTTCCTCAGCTTCCCAAGTAGTTGAGACTACAAGCAGGCACCACCTTGCCAGGCTAATCTTTTTTTTTTTTTTTGGAGCGATGGCAGGGGGCAGAGGAGGGGGTATCACTTTGTTGCCCTGGCTTGAACTCCTGACTTCAGGTGATCCTTCCCACCTTGGTCTCTCAGTGTTGGGATTACAGGCATGAGCCACTGTACCTGGCCAGAGGGGAGTTTTTAAAAGGGGCTGTTTGCTAGGGTGTAGGCAGGTGTGAAAGAAATCACAAGAAATAGCCAGGTACAGTGGTGGCTCATGCCTGTAATCCCAGCACTCTGGAAGGCCGAGGTGGGTGGATTGCTTGAACCCAGGAGTTTGAGACCAGCCTGGGCAACATGGCGAGACCCTGTCTCTACAAAAAAATATAAAAAATTAGCTGGGCACAGTGGCGTGCATCTGTAGTCCCAGCTACCTGGGAGGCTGAGGTGAGAGGATCACTTGATCCTGGGAAGCAGAGGTTGCAGTGAGCTGAGATAGTGCCACTGCACTCCAGCCTGGGCGACAGAATGAGACCTTGTCTCAAAAAAAAAAAAAAAAAAATTACAAGAAAGACTTCCATGTGCCACACGGCAGTGACGAGCAGCTGGGTGCTGGCACCTCCCTGGGGTTAAGGGATGAGGGATTGCACAATTCTCAGAACCCCGAGGCCCTCAGGGCTACCTGCCAGGAACTGTGATCCCCACTAGAGGGCTGTGCCAGCCCCAGGCCCAGCCACCATGCAGGCAAGGTGGGGACAAACATCTGGCCCACCTTGCCCAGAAGCCAGAAGACCAGGGAATCTACTAGGGCAACACACCCTGGTCAGCCCCACAGGGTGGATCTTGAGGGCAAGGCCAAGACACCCACAGTGTTTAGGAAGCTGGGACTCACTGCAGCAACCAGCAGGTAGCAGTGTGTGTCCCGGTCAGCTCCCTGCTCACAGATGCCAGGCTTCCACACCACCCAGGCTAGTGAGGCCTCCCAAACATGCTTAGCACTGGGAGTATAAGGTTTCCTACGGAATCTTCTCTGTAAACCAGGGTTCTAGCGGTATTTGCTGGAAGTCACTTCAGCATCATTCATGTGAGTAACCTAGAGGGCACAGGGCTACGCTTCGGGACATCTGGTATGGGTGAAAGGGGAGCATATAGGAGAGGACTTAATGCCAACAAAAATGATTTAGGCCATTCCTGGAATTCAAAATATTCATTCGAAGAAGGGGGCCACACTCAATGAAAGAGTGTACTCTCATTCATTGGTGCACTTGGCAAACACTGAATCCCTGTGTGTCCTAGACTCTGCAGTAGATGCTTAAAGATGTGCAGAGACTCCGGATTACTACCACCAAGGCACAGTCCTATGGATTAAAGTGCTGAGGGCTGGGGAACCCAACCCTGCTCTCCCATAAGTGGGTAGAGACCTTCGTTGCCAGGGGCAGGACAGGGCCAGGGCCTGTGGGCCCAGATGATGGCCATCCCCTTCCCACCCAGCTCCCTCAGTGCATGGCTTTCGGTCTACCTGTGCAGTAGTTCACCTGGTGGGATTTCGGGGGCTTCTCCAGAACTCCCACCTCTTTGCGTTGTCCAGAAGTTCTTTTTTTTGAGACAGAGTCTTGCTCTGTCACCCAGGCTGGAGTGCAGTGGAACGATCTCTGCTCACTGCAACCTCCACCTCCTAGGCTCAAGCAACTCTCCTGCCTCAGTCTCTCGAGTAGCTGGAATTACAGGCGTATACCATCATGCCCAGCTAATTTTTGTGTTATTAGTAGAGACAGGGTTTCGTCATGTTGGCCAGGCTGGTCTCGAACTCCCAACCTCAGGTGATCCGCCCGCCTCAGCCTCCCAAAGTGCTGGGATTACAGGGGTGAGCCACCACACCCAGCCTGTCCAGAAGTTCTTGTGACAAAGAGGGGCTACCTTTCATTCCACAGCTGGAAATAAAAGATTTAACATGCAAATGGATGGCAAAAGTCTCATTTACATAATTTTCTTTCTTTTTTTTTTTTTTTTTTTGAGACGGAGTCTCACTCTGTTGCCCAGGCTGGAGTGCAGTGGCGTGCTCTTGGCTCACTGCAACCTCCGCCTCCCAGGTTTAACTGATTCTCCTGCCTCAGCCTCCTGAGTAGCTGGGGCTACAGCTAATTTTTGTATTTTTTTTTAGTAGAGACAGGGTTTCACCATATTGGCCAGGCTCAAACTCCTGACCTCGTGGTCCGCCCGCCTTGGCCTCCCAAAGTGCTAAGATTACAGGTGTGAGCCACCGCGCCCGGGCTGCTGCTGGGTTTATCATGGATGCCTTAGCTTAGCATTCTTTGGCCCTTAGACCCGCACCTGTTCTTCTTGCAGGTGACCATCTACCTGGGGAAGAGAGACTACATAGACCATGTCAGCCAAGTCCAGCCTGTGGGTAAGTTGCTTGGAGAAAACTGCAATGCTGGTTTTCCTTGAAGTCACAGATAACCGCTCACTTTGTGTTTTTAAAAACTGGCCTTGCTAATAATCTAAATAAAGACATGCAAATTAAAACATCAGTGAGGTGCCACTGGCTGATTGGAAACAATTTTATTTATTTTTATTTTTATTTTTTTGAGATGGAGTTTCATTCTTGTTGGCCAGGCTGGAGTGCAGTGGCATGATCTCGGCTCACTGCAACCTCTGCCTCCTGGGTTCAAGTGATTCTTCTGCCTCAGTCTCCCAAATAGCTGGGATTACAGGAATGCGTCACCATGCCCAGCTAATTTTGTATTTTTAGTAGAGATGGGGTTCCACCATGTTGGCCAGGCTGGTCTCAAACTCCTGACCTCAGGTGATCCGCCTGCCTCGGCCTCCCAAAGTGCTGGGATTACAGGCATGAGCCACTGTGTCTGGCTGGAAAGAATTTTAAAGAGTGTGAAGACACAAAGGACTCATGTCTGGAATGTATGAAGAACGCTCAGAACTCAGCAGTACAAAAAGCAAGATCCTATGAGAAAATGGGGGAAAGACAGGAAGAGACATTTCATCAAAGAAGATACATGAAGACAAGCAAGCACGTGAAAACATCTTTGGTATCATTAGCCACTAGGGAAATACAGATTAAAGCTACAGTGAGAGCGTATTATACACCTACCAAAATGGCTAAAATATTTTAGGTTGGTGCAAAAGTAATTGCAGTTTTTTGCCATTACTTTCAATGTAGTGGCGAGATCTTGGCTCACTGCAACCTCCACCTCCTGGGCCCAAGCGATCCTCCGACCTCAGCCTCCCAAGTAGCTGAGACTACAGGCATGTGCCACCACGCCTGGCTGATTTTTGTATTTTTTGCAGAGATGGAGTTTTGCCATGTTACCCAGGCTGGTCTCGAACTCCTGAGCTCAAGTGATCTGCCTGCCTTAGCCTCCCAAAGTGCTGAGATTACAGGCGTGAGGCACTGCACCCAGCAGCAGCTTCTTAAAACATGAAACACATACTTACCATATGACCCAACAGTTGCATCCCGGGCACTTATCTCAGAGAAATGAAAACTTGTGTCCTCACAAAAACCTATACATGATTGTTCACAGCAGCTTTATTTGTGGTAGCTCCAAACCGGAAAGAACCAAAATGTTTCTCAGAATGTCCCACGTCAGCTTCCTAGTTTTGATATTGTACTGTAATTATGGCAGATGGAACCATTGGGAGAAACTGGATGAAGGATACTAGGGACGTCTCTGTACTATCTTTGCAACTTCCTGTGAATCTATAATCATTTCAACACAAAACATTTTTTAAAGAGTGTAGAAAAACTGGCAGTTTCAGACACTGGATATGCAAATGTGCCTTGGCAAAACACTTTCTGGAAGGTTATTTGGCAGCATGTTATCAAAAGCCAAATCCAATTCTATAATTTATTTTTAAAAAGTCATGGAGAGATATAAAGACGTATGTATAAGGATGTTCATCACAATATTAATTACAATGGGAAAAATTGGAAACAACCTAGATGCCCTAACAATAGGAAGTGATTAAATAATTTATGGTACATCCATTCAATGGAGTAATATGTAGCTATTAAAATGATTAGCACGTTTTCTCTATGTGTGTGTGTGTATATATATACATGTGTGTATAGATGTATGTATGTGAGTATGAATAGATGTTTCCAATGTATAATTGAGTGAGGAAAGCAGTTAGCTGAACAGTATGTACAATAGGATCTTTTTTTTTACTTAGTAAAAGCATTCATATAATTAAGTTATATATGTCTGGAAAAAATTTTTTTTTGTCGGGGGTGTGGGACAGTGTCTCTATCACCCAGGCTGGAGTGCAGTGGCACAGTCACAGCTCACTGCAGCCTCAACCTCTCAGGTTTAAGAATTCCGCCTACCTCAGCCTCTCACATAGCTGGGACCACAGGCATGCACCACCACACCTGGCCCATGCCCTGCTAACTTTTTTTCTTTTTTCTTTTTTGTATGTTTTGAGAAAAGGTCTGGCTCTATTACCCAGGCTGGAGTGCAGTGGCATGATCATGGCTCACTGCAGCCTTGACTTCCTGGGCTCAAGGGATCCTCCTGCCTCAGCCTCCTGAGTAGTTGGGACTACAGGCATGTACCACCACACCCAGCTAATTTGTTTTGTTTTGTTTTTTTATAGAGACAGGCTCTCATTTTGTTACCCAGGCTGCTGGCTAATTTTTTAAAACACTTTGTAGAGACAAGGATCTCACTATGTTGCTCAGGCTGCTCTCGAACTCCTAGGCTCGAGCAGTCCTCCTGCCTTGGCCTCCCAAAGTACTGGGATTACAGGCATGGGCCACCACACCTGGCCTGGAAAAATAAAATAAAAATCTGCACCAAGATCTTCACAATAGATATTTTCAGGCAGTAGGAATTTGGATGACTTTTTTCCCTTTGCTTGACTTTTCTTTCTTTCTTATAATGAACATGGATTACATGTGTAATTAAAAACATACTTAGTTTTTAAAGTAGGTGTCTGGTTTCTTTGATCTTCTCCACCCTCACTGCTCTCTCCCTCTTTTGCCTTAGATGGTGTCGTGTTGGTTGATCCTGATCTTGTGAAGGGAAAGAAAGGTGAGATGAAGCCCCTTGTCTCAGGCTGGTTTCTGGGCGGAGTGGACTGCTCTCTGGGCGGCTCTGGGAAGGGGCATTTACGTGGAAGGAGAGACAGGAAGGCAGAGGCAGAGCTCTTGCACGTGGAACCAGTGCCAGGCCCACTGACCCACACTCCCGTACCTAATTCACGTGACATAGGTCCTGTTGACACCAGAGCTCACTCGCTCAGCAAAGTCATTGTCCAGGGTGGCAGATAAGTAGATGGTAGACGGAGCCCAGGTCTGTGGCCCCCATCCCTGTTTGCTCACCCCTGTATCATGTACTTCTGTGCTACGGGCAAACTCAGGAGGGTGCCTGGGGTGCCTAGGACTCAGGAGGACACAAGACCTTGAATGAATGAGGGGCGAGTGAGTGGGCAGTATTTCTTCTGAGTCAGTGGCGAGGGGCGGTTACCGTTGGGGCTGACAGGCAAAATTCTCAACCAACACCAAAAAGGGGGAAATGATGCCTGCTGGGAGGCAGGGGGAGTAAGACCCAGAATTTATTATGGTGCTTACTTCGATGGTTCTGAACCAATGTCACAGCGCCCTTGAAGATTTCTGGCAGTTTTGATGTGTGTGGTAAGTAATTTGTTACTAATAACAGTTGCATAAACCAAATTAGAACAGATTCCAGCTATCCTTGTGATAATGTCACTGACTCAGTTCCATTCTAAATATGCCTTTTTGAGTGTTGCTACTGGCAACATCAAGGAATTGTTCAGAACCCTGGATGTGCCACTGGAATACGTCAGCTATGGGGCCGTCAGCATTGAGAGGGGCATGGCTGAAATGGGGCCCCAAACGGCCCCCTCTGTCCTCTCCACCTTCCTCCTGGGTGCCCTGCTCCTCTCTGGACCAGGGGGCATCTGGTTTGAGCCCCGAAAGCCCAAGTCCTTGACCAGAGAAGGGCGCCTGTTCTCAGGGAAAGCCACTGCACAGGACAGCTGTCAAACTACGTGGTCTCTGGGCACCTTCTTAGTCCTGAGCTTGAATGAGGGGCTAGTGAGTGGCCACTGTTTCTTCTGAGTCAGCAGCGAAGGGCAGTTACCTTTGGGGCTTACAGGCAAAATTCTCAACCAACAGCTACCACGCACTTGGAGGGGCCGCCTCTCATGTGCTTTATATTTGAGAAACATGTGCTTCGTGTCTTTTTTAGAAGGTGTAGTGAACTTCATACAATTCTTTTGGTCTACTGGGCGCGCACTTTAAGTCTGTTCAACAAGTAGAATTTTCAGAAGTGGGGGTTTGGAGAATGCTCATTATGTTTCAGAGCAGCGTGAAAAGGAGGCTGGAACTTGAGCCTTCTCAAGTTGGATTTCACCTCCCCATGTGGCCTGTGAGCCTTCTGGCTCCTCACTCAGCCCACGATTGACCCTGGCCCACATCTGCTGTGCTGCCCAGCGCTGTTTCCCTCTGCATCTTACCTTCTTCCTTCATTCGTCCAGACATCCTACCCTCTAGAACCTGAGCAGCCAGCACTGTCTCAAAGCCTCTGAGGCCACAGAGCTAGGGAATGAAGGGGGCGGGCAGGATGGAGGGGACTGGGTCCTCTGTCTTCAGATTTCTACCATTCTGGCAACATGATACAATTGGGAGGAAGATGCCAGGATCTCCCTTTAGAGCGGTGAACTCTCACGAAGGGGCTGATTCTCCAGAGTGGTGTGGAGTAGCTGGGTGGCAGGGTTCTCTCCAATCCCAGCCCCTATCCCCTCCAGATGCTAAAGGTTGAAAACCCGTGTTCGCTGCCCACTCCGTCAGTGGTGGTGGGCACCAGGCCGAGGGCCAAGTCCGACCCTGCCTTCATCTCCCTTGCAGTGTATGTCACTCTGACCTGCGCCTTCCGCTATGGCCAAGAGGACATTGACGTGATCGGCTTGACCTTCCGCAGGGACCTGTACTTCTCCCGGGTCCAGGTGTATCCTCCTGTGGGGGCCGCGAGCACCCCCACAAAACTGCAAGAGAGCCTGCTCAAAAAGCTGGGGAGCAACACGTACCCCTTTCTCCTGACGGTGGGTGACTCCTCCGGCCAGCCCTGCTTCCTTCACCCGCAGCACCTTATCATGTGGATAGGGGCAAAGGAAAGGGGAGAGAGGAAGAACTTCACATCTGCAGGCCTGGAAATTGCACCCTTGAAAGAAATTCTAGATTGCATGGTCTATGATTGTCTTTTTTTAAGTCCTTGAAAATAGCCTCTTAGCCTTTGAAGACACCCTTTCAACCTACCGTTTACATATTTCCCTTGACCCGACCCCCTAATTACATGAGCACGTGTTATTCCTTTGCTTGCTAAACTCGAAAAAGAAAGCTCACAGAAATGCCCCTCGGCCCCTCGGAGTTCTAAGTAGGAAAGGGTTCCCTGCAGGACAGGAGAGCTTAGCGAAGTAAGATGTCATCTTTTTCCTTGCCCACAGCTTGGGGGAATCACAGGAGATATCTTCAGCTCTCTGGGGGCCCGTCTGTCATCCATTGAGACCTGGCTACCAACGGTGCCAGCGTGCAAACTCTCTGAAGTCTTGGGTGTGAGCTCAATTGGGGGAAGCTACCATCTGCTTTACGAGCATGTTTATTTGTCTTAAGAGAATATACACTTCCAAAGTTACATGGTTCAGCCTTAAAAAGGAATGAAATTCTGTTCTGTGCTACACCATGGATTAATCCTGAATACATGATACTAAATGAAAGGACCCAGACACAAAAAGACAAATACTCTATGGTTTCACTTACAGGAGATACCTGGAGTAATCAGATTCATACAGACAGAGACAGAATAGAGCTTCCCACAGGCTGGGGGGTTGGAGGATGGGGAGTTGGGGTTTAATGGGAACAGAGCTTCAGATTGGGAAGATGAAAAATGTTCTGGTGATAGATAGTGGTGATTACTGCAGAATGGTGTGAATGTACTTCATGCCAATGAACCGTACAGTTAAAAGAGCTTAAATGGTAAATTTGATGTTATTCTATGTTTATCACAACTGTTTTACAAAATCACATTTACAAAAAAGTTATAAGGTCCTGGGTGCTCCCATGTACCTGTGCTGGGAGTTTGAAGTGACATAACCTTTTAGAGACAATATGTCAACATGTATTGAAAGCCTTAAAACATGTGCTTCTCCGAGGTCAGGAGATTGAGACCATCCTGGCTAACATGGTGAAACCCTGTCTCTACTAAAAATACACACACACACACACACACACACACACACAAATTAGTCAGGCGTGGTGGCGGGCGCCTGTAGTTCCAGCTACTCGGGAGGCTGAGGCAGGAGAATGGTGTGAACCCGCAAGGCAGAGCTTGCAGTGAGCCGAGATTGCGCCACTGCACTCCAGCCTGGGTGACAGAGCAAGACTCTGTCTCAAAAAAAAAAAAAAAAAAGTGCTTCTCTTTCTAGCAGTTCAGCTTATGGAATTAATTGTCTAAAACTGATTTATTACAGCATTGTTTATAATGGCAAAAAAGTAAAGACCACTTCAGTAGCCAGCAAAGGGGACTGGCTACGTTAAATGTATATTATAGAGCCCTAAAAAGGATGATTCAGAACTGTATTTTATGATGTGGGAAAATGGTCACAATGCTTTCTGAAAAGGGCTAGAATTAATGAAGTGAGTAAACAGACTACAGAACATGATCATCACTTTGTCCCATTTCTGTAAAACGTCTTCTCACACATACATATTTGGGCGTGGCCAGTTGCAGTGGCTCACACCTAGAATCCCAGCACTTTGAGAGGCCAAGGTGGGTGGATTACTTAAGATCAGAAGTTTGAGACCAGCCTGGGCAACATGGTGAAACCCCATCTCTAGCAAAAATACAAAAATTAGCTGGGCATGGTGGTGTGTGCCTGTAATCCCAGCTACTCCACTGCACTCCAGCCTGGGCGACAGAGCAAGACTCCATCTCAAAACAAAACATACATATTTATGTGTACAGGCAGGAAATTTTGGGAAGGTTATGTTAGCAACATGTATTTGGGTGTCAGGAGTATAGGTGAATGTGATTTTTCTTTTTTCTTGCTTATCATCTTTATTTTCTAATTTTTACATGATTATATATTACTTACGGAACAGCCCCTTCTGAAATAAATGATTTTTTATTTGTTTCTTTCCACAGTTTCCTGACTACTTGCCCTGTTCAGTGATGTTGCAGCCAGCTCCACAAGATTCAGGGAAGGTTAGTTCAAGAAGAAATGCCATGGTTTTATGGATTTGTTCATTCCTTCAATAGACTTTTTTATTTTTTTTGAAACAGGGTTTTACTCTGTCACCCATGCTGGGGTGCAGTGGCGTGATCTTGGCTCACTGCATCCTGTGGTTTCTGGGCTCAAGTGATTCTCTAGCCTCAGCATCCTGAGTAGCTGGGACTACAGGTGTGTGCCACCATGCCCAGCTAATTTTTGTATTTTGTGTGGAGGCAGGGTTTCACCACATTGACCAGGCTGGTCTCAAACTCCTGAGCTCAAGTGATCTGCCTGCCTTGGCCTCCCAAAGTGCTGGGATTACGGGTGTGAGCCACCGCACTGGCTCCTTCAATAGACTTTTTTTTTTTTTTTTTTTTTTTTAGATGGAGTTTCACTCTTGTTGCCCAGGCTGGAGTGCAATGGCATGATCTCGGCTCACCACAACCTCTGCCTCACAGGTTCAAGCGATTCTTCTGCCTCAGCCTCCCGAGTAGCTGGGATTACAGGTGTGGGTCACCATGCCTGGCTAATTTTGTATTTTTAGTAGAGATGGGTTTTCTCCACGTTGGTCAGGCTGGTCTCAAACTCCCGACCTCAGGTGATCTGCCTGCTTTGGCCTCCCAAAGTCCTGGGATTACAGGCGTGAGCCACCGCGCTCGGCCCATTCGACTTTTAAAGATAGCTTTTTATCATGGAAAATTTCAAACATACCCAAAAGTAGAGAGACCAGTATAAAGATCCTCTATGAACCCATCACTCATCTTCAGCAATTATTAACCATGAACATCCTTGTGAACAAAATCACAGAGTCCCAACCCCCATGAGTCTCACACATTAACCGAGAGCACCAGGTAAACCCAAATAACAAGGAACTACATGGCATGCCAGGTGGCCACAGATGCTGTGGAGAACAAGAGGCTTGTGAGAGACAAGGGGAGTATCTGGTGGGATGTGTGTTGAGGATGTTTAAAGCCAGTCTCTAATGAGGCAAAGGAGAAAGCCACACTCTCCCAGGGGAGAGCCTTCCAGGTACAGGGCGCACCTCGCCTGGTGTGTTCCGGGGGCAGTGAGGAGGCTGCCTGCTGAGTGAGAGGAGCAAGGGATGAAAGGGGGAGGCCAAGTGCAGTGGCTCAGGCCTGTCATCCCAGCACTTTGGGAGGCTGAGGTGGGCGGATCAACCCAGGAGTTCAAGACTAGCCCGGGCAACGTGGCGAGACCCCATCTCTACAAAAAATACAAATATTAGCCAGGATTGGTGGCACATGCCTGTAGTCCCAGCTACTTGGGAGGCTGAGGTAGGAGGATCACTTAAGCCCTGGAAGCAGAGGCTGCAGTGAGCTGTGATCATGCCACTGCACTGCGCTCTAGCCTGGGCGATTGAGTGAGACCCTGTCTCAAAAACAAACAACAAACAAAAAAAGTGGGAAGCTGAGGTTAGAGTGGAAGGGGAGGTGTGGCCAGATCATGAAGGGCCTTGTCGATGTTGTAGAGACTTGAGTTTTTGCCTGAATGAGATGGGAGCCATTGGCAGGCTGTGAATGACAGGCGCTGACTTTCCAAATGGTCACTATGGCCACAGAGTTGAGAAGAGAGTTGAGATGGCCAAGCATGTGCTGTGGGGACTGAGGGTGTGTGAGAGAGGAGTGAGCCAGGTGGACGGGGCTCCAGCATGGAAGGAGGCGGTGGGGACAGGAGGAGAAGGAGGTGCCAGGATCCGTGGGTTCAGGCCCTCTAAGCCACTGGGTCTGGGATTCATGAGGAAGGGAGCTACACAGAGAGGCAGTTTCTGTAACTGGATTATGGGATGGGCAGTGATAGGTGATGACAAGGGCAGTATTTTTGTCGCAGGGCATCTGCGACATCTGACCCGTTAGTGGTTTGTGAAATCAATGTAGTGGATCCAAAATGGAACGGAACAGAACGGAATAGAATAGAATAGAACAGACTGGGTGCGGTGGCTCATGCCTGTAATCCCAGCACTTTGGGAGGCCGAGGCGGGCAGATTACCTGTGGTCAGGAGTTTGAGACCAGCCTGGCCAACATGGCAAAACCCCGTCTCTACTAAAAATAGAAAAATTAGCCAGGCATGGTGGCGGGTGCCTGTAATCCCAGCCAATTGCTTGAACCTGGGAGGTGGAGGTTGCAGTGAGCCGAGATCGTGCCACTGCATTCCAGCCTGGGCATTAGAGCAAGGCTCCATCTCAAAAAAAAAAAAAAAAAAAAATTAGCTGGGCATGGTGGTGCGCTACTTGGGAGGCTGAGGTAGGAGAATCACTCAAACTTGGGAGGCGGAGGTTGCAGTGAACTGAGATTGTGCCACTACACTCCAGCCTGAGCAACAGAGCAAGACTCCATCTAAAAAAAAAAAAATAGAATAGAACAAAATGGAATGGATTGGAAAATCTCAGAGTATTTCACACATGGTGAAGCTGAATATGGTGTCAGGAGAGTTGTTGCACATGTTTGTGTCTGTTTACTGGGCTGTGTTACAAATCCAACTTTCAGAACATCTCGAAGCTAGTGGTCCAGGACAATGGGGTGGGGTGTGCGCAGACAAGATCGGGGAAGATGAGGTGATTACAGAAGAAGGGGGCACAGAACAATGGGGAATGGAATTGGTTGTGTTAGATCTTATAGTGCTCTATAAGAGAGACCCCAAATTCAGATTTTTAGGTGACCTTTCTTGATTTTTACAACACTGTATAGGCCCAACAAATCAGCACCTATTTTCTGTTCTAGGAGAGGAGCAGGTCTTAGCACAGCTGCAGGGCTTCAGGAAAGTGGGTGCGCCCTGAGCCCAGGGAGCTTGAGAGAAGTGCCTGAATGCCTGGGGGCCTGGGGGCTTGACAGCTGAGCAGAACAGGTGTTGGTGTGGCTTAACAACAGCCGGCTGATGGCAGGGAAGGATGCATATTTATTTTCCACTTAGAGTTTAGGACTGCTATGATTCCCTGGTTGCAGAACCGATAAATCCGTGCCTCATATGTCACCATGGACAGAGCTGGCTTCCTGTAATTTTTGCCAGCTCTACTTTCCCCTCCAGGCAGTGGTGGAGGGCAGGCCGGTGCCCTCCTCTGGCTCCCCAACACCTGTGAACGTGCAGAGATGAGGGAGGTTACAAAGGGCTTGCACTGGGGGCCAGGGGCTTCACACACTGGGAATCGGGGGAAGGTCACTGGCAGATGCGTTCATTCAACCCACACAATGCTTAAAAGTCTTTTTATTTAATTTAAAAACTAGGAGATTTCACTCCAAATTCCACATGAAGTTTCTTTTTTAAAAATCAAGCTGGCTGGGCGCGATGGCTCACACCTATAATCCCAGCACTTTGGGAGGCCAAGGCAGGCGGATCATGAGGTCAAGAGTTTAAGACCAGCCTGGCCAACCTAGTGAAACCCCAACTCTACTAAAAATACAAAAATCAGCCGGGCATGATGGTGCACACCTGTAATCCCAGCTACTCAGGAGGCTGAGGCAAGAGAATTGCTTGAACCCGGGAGGCGGAGGTTGTGGTGAGCCGAGATCATGCCACTTGCACTCCAGCCTGGGCAACAGAGCGAGACTCCATCTCCAAAAAAAAAAAAAAAAAATCGTGCTGCCAGCACTGGGTGCCTTGCTGCCTGGCCACATGAGGCTGCCGCTGAACAGCAGGTGACCATGGGGGTCAGGGTTTCCATACCCTATCAGGGCATTCCTGGACCCCAGCGCTGGCCCTGTGAGTGCCTGTACCTCTGGCCCCTGCTGTAGGCAGTGGAAGTCAGTAAGATGCATGGGATCACAGTTGGGGACACCTAAGTGTGCAAGGTGGCAGGAGGCAAGGATAGCCAGGATGTGAATGACTCTCCACGGCAGCAGGAGGGCTCATGGGGCAGGTGGATCCCCTCCCTCTGGGGGCTTTGGGCCCATGGCACACTCCTTGCGCTACTGTCATTGTTTCACTGTTAGTATGCTTCCAAATCCCTAAATGGTGCAACCCCGAATAGGACATGGCCAAGACAAAAAGAGATAGTGCCACATCATGTGCCCTGTGTGAGGTGTGGCCCTCTGGCCCGGCACCCAGGGAGGGAGTCGCTGATCGCTGCCTGTCTGCTCTCTCTCCCCAACAGTCCTGTGGGGTTGACTTTGAGGTCAAAGCATTCGCCACAGACAGCACCGATGCTGAAGAGGACAAAATCCCCAAGAAGTAAGAGTATGGTTGCGGAATAGGTGAGGGGTCTGCGTTGGGGGGTGGAGAGAAGAGACGACCTCCACCTTGTCTCTGTGGGACAGACCTCTTCCCATAGGGCTGGCACGGCTGGGGTACCATCTGCATGTGGGATGGAGGTCAAAGGTTGATCATTTTTGGGGAAAAAAAAGAAAACAAGAAAATGATAGGGAAGTTAGCAACCTCCAGGGCTCACGTAAGCCCCGAAAAGCTCCCGGGTTTCCCCTTTGTTTAAGTTTTGTTGTTGTTGTTGTTTGGTTGTTTGTTTGTTTTTTGTGGTAAAATGTACACAACATGAAGTTTGCCATTTTAACCACTTTTTTTTTCTTTTTTTCTTTTATTTTTTGAAATGGAGCCTCGCTCTGTCCCCCAGGCTGGAGTGCAATGTGACCTCGGCTCACTGCAACCTCCGCCTCCCAGGTTCAAGCGATTCTCCTGCCTCAGCCTCCCGAGTAGCTGGGATTACAGGCGTGCGCCACCACGCCTGGCTAATTTTTTTTTTGTATTTTTAGTAGAGATGGGTTTCACCATGTTGGCCAGGCTGGTTTTGAATTCCTGACTTCAAGTGATCCGCCCACCTTGGCCTCCCAAAGTGCTGGGATTACAGGCGTGAGCCACTGTGCCCGGCCCATTTTAACCACTTTTAAATGTACCATTCAGTGGCTTAAGTACATTCCGAATGTTGTGTAGCCTTCACCGCTGTCTATACCCAAAACTTTCCCATTGCCTGAGCAGGAACTCTACAACCATTAAGCCTACCACTCCATCCTTCCCATTCTCCCACCCCCTGTGCTGTTTTTTTTTTACCTAAACAAGATTTCCACCTGGCCCTTCGCACTGTCTCCTCATGCCCCATGTACACATCTCTGGAGGCGCAGGATAGTGAGCTGCAGTAATGGAGCTTGCATGTATATGGCAGCAATTCCATGAGGCCCTTGACGCCCTCACACCTTAGCCTCGCTGACAGGAGGCAGAGCCGGGAATCCACGGAGCCTAAGGGGCTAAGCTTGGCCCTCGGGATGTTGCCTGGCCCCACAGCTTCCCCCAGACCCCCAGGCTCTTCCACCGTCAGGGCTGCCTCAGGCTCTGACCAGTGTCCTTGCCCTCTTCCCGTCCACCCTGTCTCCATGGGGAGCGTTCTGGAGAATCTCCATGTGACAGTGGGGAGAGAACAGAGGCCTCCCTGAAGCGGCCTGGGTGCCAATCCCTGGCTTGTCTGTGGCTGTTCCCCACAGGAGCTCCGTGCGATTACTGATCCGCAAAGTACAGCATGCCCCACTTGAGATGGGTCCCCAGCCCCGAGCTGAGGCGGCCTGGCAGTTCTTCATGTCTGACAAGCCCCTGCACCTTGCGGTCTCTCTCAACAAAGAGGTAACCACCTACCATCACTACTACCCACAGAGCAGCAGGCCTAGGGGCAGGCCCCACACCCCTCTCTTCACCAGCCCCAGCCCTTAACTACATGGGTGCCTTGCAAGGAAGCACCAACATGCGTAAGTGACTGGCCTGTTTTCACAGCCTGGAGCTGGTCAGCATGGTCCTCAGAGGAGGACGGAACTGGCTTGCGTTCCACCCACTGGCTGTCCCGAGGGACTGGGGAAGGAAGGGGCGCTGCTTTTCACATACCTGCCCTCCAGCTGTCCTTGCCCTCTCCACCTCCATGGGCCTTGTTCACCCATGGAGCATCAATAGCTGTGGTATCCCAAATTCTTCACTTCCTGGGAAATTTAAGTTTCACAGAAACCATGTGGGATGGCAGTGTCACCTGTGATGTCATCTCTTAGGGGTGTCATGGTGGGAAAAGGTGAGAGCTGCTGGCCAAGGCTGGCTCTGGTTCCTCTGGTCAGCAGTCAGCCGTGTGTGCACTGTATGTGTACACGTGTGTGGGTGTGCCCAGGGGCTGTGTTACACGGGCTCTGCTGGGCGCGATGCCAGCACTTGGCTTTCCCAGTGGTTTCCTTTCACTTCACTCATCCTGCCCCCATTACCTCCTGACCCCTGGCCTCCTCCGATGTGATGATCGGAACTCTGTTCCCCTCCCCAGCTTCCCACAGATGGGTGGAATGTGTTTCAGGCCCTTCCTTAGAAGAAATGTATTGCTATCACTTCATCTTCCTTAAATTCTGCCGCTTTTATTCCAGTGAAAGGGATTGAGATGAATCTAGAAAGCAGTAACATTAAAGACACCGCCACATCTGTTCTCTTCTTCTGACCTATCTGCTGACTTTTCTAGATCTATTTCCATGGGGAGCCCATCCCTGTGACCGTGACTGTCACCAATAACACAGAGAAGACCGTGAAGAAGATTAAAGCATTCGGTAGGACCTTCTTCTCAGAAGTAGAGGGCAGAGTCTTCTAGAATTTCTGATCCTGTTTCCTGAGAGGTCACTTCTCTGGTCTGATAAGGCCCTTCTGGGTCCTTGGAACTGGCTACTTGTCTCTGCTGTCATAGGCAGCAGGACTGCGGAGGGAGAAAGGCCTTACAAGTTATCTCATTCAACTTCCTGCCCACTTAACAGCTGGTTTTTGTCTTGGAACAAAATTCCTGGCAAGTGATCTCTTTCCATGGTTATGCCTTCCTGGAGGGGCCCCACAGTGCTCATCGTGGTTGACAGATGCAGCACATTGTTGTGGATGAGGCCTAATTTGTGGACTCCTGCTGTGGGCTCTGTGATCCCAGCTGGCATCCACAGCAGGGGCTCCTTGTCTACCTTCCCAGGCTTTGTGTGGCTTGAAGGAGGTCCCACATGGAAGCGCTTTGTAAATGGTGAAGTGTGACTGTCTCGGCTCAAATGGCCATCATGTCATGGCTGACCTTCCCATATCCTACAGGGGAGGTGCCTTCTGCCTGTTGTTCCCACACATTAACTAAGCTCAAAAGGCATCAAAGCACAGGGGGTCTTATATAATGGTCTTATTTGGCTCTTTCATGAGGAAGACATGATGGAATGACCTGTGAGGGTAACCTCTAAGTTCACTTTTTAACTCAAACATTTGATGACCAAGACAAAGTTAGACTTATGCATCTTGGGGTGACTGTCCCAGGGCCCAGGACTGAGGATGTGGAACTTCCAGTCCTAAAATGGGCTCTCCAGGGCAAGCCAGGGTGAGCAGTGGCCCTAGGTGTCATATACCACTTTTCCCTGTGAGTCATCACAGATGAGGGTCAGAAATCCTGATGCGTGCAGACTAAGGAATTCTAGACTTTTCCCTCCTTCCTTCCTTCCTTCCTTCCTCCCTCCCTCCCTTTCTCCCTTTCTTTCACAGTCTCCCTCTGTCACCCAGGCTGGAGTGCAGTAGTGTGATCTCGGCTCACTGCAACCTCCAGCTCCTGGGTTCAAGCCATTCTCCTGCCTCAGCCTCCCAAGTAGCTGGGATTACAGGCGTGCACCAATTTTGCCTGGCTAATTTTGTATTTTCAGTAGAGACGGGGATTTCGCCATGTTGGCCAGGCTGGTTTCAAACCCCTGACCTCAGGTGATCCGTCCGCCTCGGCCTCCCAAAGTGCTAGGATTACCGGTGTGAGCCACTGCACCCAGATAGCTGTTAACTTTTTAAAAACAAAATATTAATTGCTTTCTATAGGCTGGGCACTGTACTGCATGCCTTGCACAAATTGTTTCTTTATCCTCAAACTTTGGCTGAGTGCAGTGGCTCACGCCTGTAATCCCAGTACTTTGGGAGGCCAAGGTGGGAGGATCCCTTGAGCCCAGGAGTTCAAGACCAGCCTGGGCAATATAGGGAGACCCTGCCTTTATTTTTAAAGGTGATTAAAAGTCATCTTTTTAATCATCACAACGTCCCTACGAGTTAGATGCAATTATTACCCCCATTTTACTGATGGGGAAACTGAGGCTTAGAATAGATAAATAATTCACCCCACAGTTAGTGGCTAAGCCAAGATTGGCACCCAAACAGCCTGGCTCCAGGCCCACCTTCCTGTCCACCACGTTCCACCCACCAACCAGTCCTGTACTGCCTCTAGCTAGTCTCTTGGAGGACAGGAAGGACAATGTTCATGAAGTAAGATGGAGGATGTTAGATAGGGCTGAGCATGGGAAAGGAGGGGTCTCCCAGGAGCTGCAGCCTTAGGGGACATGGGTGGGAGTTGATACAGAGCAGGTTATGGGTGACCGGAAATGGCCTGGAGACAGGACTTCAAAACCCCAGCCTTGAAGCTGAGGGTTGAGAAAGCCTAGCCTTGGAAGTGGAGGGAAACCATCATCAGAGAGGAGAGACCAGCGTGTACCCTGGGAGGCCGCAGGGCATGTGCATGTGTGGGGGGACCAGTGCTGACCACCTGACTCCCGTCTTCCCCTTGCAGTGGAACAGGTGGCCAATGTGGTTCTCTACTCGAGTGATTATTACGTCAAGCCCGTGGCTATGGAGGAAGCGCAGTGAGTAGCTGTTGGGGTTTCCGTTTCCTGGGCGTCTCAGCCTTCTGTGTCAAGTTTCTCGCCGTTTATTGCTGAAGAAGGAACTAGAATGTTCAGCTAGCTCGCCAGCCTTCCACTTCCTTCCTCTTTCTCCCTTCAAGGGCTGCACAGAAAGTTAGCATCTTAGCTCTGCATCTACCACACCCCTCTGTGCCCATCTTACAGGAGTTCTGAGGATTAATGCAAGCCAAAGAATGACGCAGAGGAGGGAAATAAAGACAGAAATGTCATCATGGGATCAGCTGGCTTTTTCTATTTATCCTTGGAATGAATTGTTAGGAATTTGATACTATTTCCACCTCCCAGAAGATGGTCAAATGAACTGTCAGCCCAGGCTAGGATTCCCTATCTTTTGATCTCAAATTGAAATCTTATACCAGTGACAACTGGATTAGAATATATCCGTTCTTAGCCTGTTGTTGTGAATGACTTTTCCCCTTTGTTAGAATCAAAAACAAATGAGAATCCTGCCGTGGTTCCTTTATGCTGGCCTGAGAGACCTGCCCAGCTTTGCTGTGTGCCACAAAGTCAAATAGATTCATTTAATACATGGCTTGGGGTGGGAGGCGATGATCTCCCACCTCCAGCCCCCCGAGAGGATAGCTCGACCAGGTCTTAACTCTTTGCCTTGCTGGCATGTTCTAAGCACCGTTGTATGTAAAAAATATTATCAGGGTTAGAGGAAGGTTAGGGTAGGGGAGTGATGAAAGACAACTGATTCCTTAAGATAATATAAGGTAATAGATTTTTTTGAGATGGAGTCTCACTCTGTTGCCCAGGCTGGAGTGCAGTGGTGAGATCTCAGCTCACTGCAACCTCCACCACCCAGGTTCGAGCCATTCTCCTGACTCAGTCTCCCAAGTAGCTGGAATTACAGGAGCCCGCCACCACACCCAGCTAATTTTGTATTTTTTTTTTTTTTTTTTTGAGACAGAGTTTTGCTCTTGTTGCCCAAGCAGGAGTGCAATGGCGCGATCTTGACTCACTGCAACCTTTGCTTCCTGGGTTCAAGTGATTCTCCTGCCTCAGCCTCCTGAGTAGCTGGGATTACAGGCACACGCCACCACCCCTGGCTAATTTTTTGTATTTTTATTAGAAACGGGGTTTCACCATGTTAGCCAGGCTGGTCTCGAACTCCTGACCTCAGGTGATCTGCCCACCTCGGCCTCCCAAAGTGCTGGGGTTACAGGCGTGAGCCACCGTGCCTGGCTGATTTTGTATTTTTAGTAGAGACAGGGTTTCACCTGTTGGCCAGGCTGGTCTTAAACTCCTGACCTCAGGTGATCTGCTCGCCTCAGCCTCCCAAAGTGCTGAAATTACAGGCGTGAGCCACCGCACCTGGCCTATACGGGAATATTTAAAAGGCAACTTTAGGAGAAACTATTACTGTTATTCAAAACAGATTCAAACTTTAGGTCTACAAGGGAGGGAGACGGGAAAGAACCACCACTCACTGCCTCCTTTCTGCCAAGATTGGGCTCTGTTCTGCCTTTAGGGGATCCTCGCACATCCCTGTGCCCTGGAGGGGTCTTGGCCCTGGTTCACCTTTCCTCATGTGTTCAGCAACATGGGAGCAAAGGATCCTGGCTGAGTTTCCCCCTAACATGTATTCCATCACCTGGTCCTGTTTCAAAGTGTTGGGTGCATTTTGGGTCAAAGATTGCCAGGAAACTGGAAAGCATTCCAAAGTCCCCCGAAGGCTGGAGGAGCCTGGGAGCTGGACTGGACCATGCTGACAAGTCTGAAGCTAGAGGCTACTCAGAAAGCTGCAGAGCAGGAGCCATCGTCCCAGAGCCCTGTGGCTTCTGGGGCTTTAGTGGGCAGGCTTCCACGGAACCAGGACAGACCTGACTCCCAAGCTGCTCCCCACCATCCAAACCCACATCCTGAAGCTCTGGGGAGTGGCCCCAGGGCCTTGGCATAGTCCTTTGGCAAGCTCTGCACAAACACAAAAAGTCCATCCTCTGAGCCCAACCCCAAGGGCCCTCTTCCTATTCCAGCCATCTTTACAATGCTGTTTCTGCTTTTTTCAATGCTCAAATTACGCTCATTAAGAGAGGTTCCACCAGGACCCAGATGGTAGGATGTGGGCCACCTTGGGCTCTGGCAGATTTCTGTAAAGAGCTTCCTGTAGACACTGGAGGCAGGATAGGGGACAGCTGCTTTTACCTATCCAGGGAAACTTGATTAGGGAAAGGAAGTCCTTTCCCAGAGAGGCAGTTCAGACTTCCAGCTGTCTCAGGACAGCCTTAGAATGGTCCTGATGCTGGCCACACCCCACCTTGTTCTGGCTAGGCACAGGATGGAGGGTGTGCTTCCGGCACGAATGGGCTCTGCTGTCAGAGAGTGTGCAGCCACGTGACTGTGGGCACACTTCCCGTCTGGAAAATGGGGATCTTGGAGCACCTGCTTGGTATGGGGTTGATGAGGGTAAGGTGAGAGTTTTGAGGACAGGCCTTAGCACTAGGCCTGGCACACAGCACGCATGTGAGTGGAGGAGCCAACTCTCCAGCCGCGGAGGCTGCTTCATGATCCTGGCCATGCTGCCGTGTGTCTGCCTGGAGAAACACACATTGCTGTGTCCCCAGCTGGATCCCAGACCCGCCCGTTGGCACAGGGTCCCCGCCATCTGTCAGATGTTGAGAAATCTATACCCCGACTGATGATGAAGAAGATCCAGTAGAGAAAGAGCATGTGCTGCTTTGGACCCAAACTATTTGGTCTGTGTGATCCACAGATTGTGGGTCCCTGCGTTGCCCCTCTAGACAACTTACCACACAGTCACACTGTGACCCCCTTATAGTGACAGTTTTTGGTGACAAGAGGCTTTCTGGCCTGGACTCGTTGCTGACACCAACCAGAAGGTTCTGCAGGCCACCGTGTGGTTCACAAAGTCTCAGGAGGAGGCTGTGGTCTCTGACTCTCGAGCCAGTTTGTCTCATTAACTCCATAGAACATTCTAGAAATTCAGCAATTCAGAATAGGCTGAGTTGCTTGAAGAAATATCCTCCTGTTGCTGCCAGCCCACTCTGAGATTTCACAAGCACTGTTCTGCTTCTTGTAAGTCAAGTTCCCAGGCTCTTGAACCCACCTTCCCAGGAGGTCCATCAGGGGATGTGGATCCTGGAAAATGCCTAATGTCAAATAGGGGCTCATGGGGTCCATGGCAGCTTTGATGGTTATAAATCTCCTCTGTTCTTCTTCCTCTAGAGAAAAAGTGCTGCCAAACAGCACTTTGACCAAGACGCTGACGCTGCTGCCCTTGCTGGCTAACAATCGAGAAAGGAGAGGCATTGCCCTGGATGGGAAAATCAAGCACGAGGACACAAACCTTGCCTCCAGCACCATGTGAGTCCTCGAGGCTCAGGGAATAAGCCCTGGTAGGGCAGGCTGGTGCTGGTCTGCTTCCCTTCACGTCACCCCGCTGGGCTCGCAGGCACGCATGTGCAGCATGGTGGTCTGGCGTGTGTAGTGTGGAGTGCATACCTACGGGCCCACACAAGGATCCCACTCTCACCCCTGGTGTGATGTGGGGGTTACACCCATGGGCCCTGGAGACAGCTGTGTGCTAACCCCAGCTCTGCTGCTGACCCTGGGAAAACACCTTGAGTTCTCTGAGAACCTCAGTTTTCCTGTTTGTAAAGTGGGGGCAATAATAGTTCAAGTCTCATAGAGTGGTTATAAAGATTCAGTGAGACAAGCCATATGAAGCGTGGGGCCTGACACACAGAGAGTGCTCCAGGAACGTCAGCTACTGTTTTTAGAAGTATCACTAGCTAGTGTGGTGCCCTAAGCGTGTAAACTGAGTAATGCTCTTGGCTGTATTCATTCATTCATTCATTCATTCATTCATTTATTCATTTGTCCATTTCCATCAGGAATTGTAAAGAACAGGAGGTCCTAATGACTTTAGATGTCCATTAAATTTAAATGAAATTAAGTACTGATCTGCTGACCCTGACTCAAAGGACGACTGGCTGAATTTGGGCAGCAGATCTAGCGAAGACTGTACAGTGAAGTTCCCAAGTCAGCGTCCACTGTCCTTCCAAGCCACGCTTTTGCACTTCCCTTCCCGGGAGCATGTCTGTGGGCTCAAGGCCCACTCACTGCCACCTCCCCATGTGATATGCTGGGGGTTCCCTCTGTGGCCCCAGTAGACCACCTCCGAGGTGATGCCAATGGCCAGGAGACTGGATTGTTTGACCCCATGACTCCGACGCTCAGTAGCTCACACTCTCTGAGACCAAGAGTGGGGAACAGTGAACAATTGGCAGAAAGCAGGTGGAAGTCAAAGGATTTTCTGAGGATAATTGGCCAAGTTACTGTGTTAGATTCTAAAGCACATTCGTGAAGCTCCGGGAGAGAGAATATCAGGGAAACTGAGAGCCTAGATCAATGTATTCAAGGGCGTAGGGATCGTAAGATGAACAATGATGGCTCACCACACTGTGGGAATGTTTCATGGTGTGTAGACTAGTTTCTAAACATGTACAACTTGGCCGGCCATGATGGCTCACACCTGTAATCCCAGTACTTTAGGAGGCTGAGGCGGGTGGATCACCTAAGGTCAGGAGTTGGAGGCCATCCTGGCCAACATGGTGAAACCCTGTCTCTACTAAAAATACAAAAATTAGCCAGGCGTGGTGGTGGGTGCCTGTAATCTCAGCTACTCGAGAGGCTGAGACAGGAGAATCGCTTGAACCCGGGAGGCGGAGGTTGTGGTGAGTTGAGATCGTGCCATTGCACTCCAGCCTGGTGACAGAGCAAGACTCCATCTCAGAAAAAAAAAAAAAAAACCAACAAAACAAAAAAATCATTTATGACTCTCCACACCTCCATGAGGAAGGTATATTTATATGCATTTTATGGGTAAGGAAATTGAGGTTGAGCCAGAATGTAAGACTTCTCCAAGGTCACTGAATCAGTTAATAGCAGAGCAAAGTCCACTCCACAGCAAATCTCCCAGCCCAGGAAGATGCCAGGGGTTCTGAGTTGCAGGGTGTTCTCAGGCACGTGGCAGAGCGTGTTCAGTTCAGCAGCTGCTTGGCCCCATTCAGCGCAAGGTAGAGTTAATCTCAGCTGGGAGGAGTAGCTCACACCTGTAATCCCAGCACTTTAGAAGGCCAGAGTGGGCGAATCGCTTGAGCCCAGGAGTTTGAGACCAGCCTGGGCAACATGGCGAAAACCCATATCCACAAAAAATTAAAACATTAGCTGGGCATGGTGGCACGTGCCTGTAGTCCCAGCTATTTGAGAGGCTGAGATGACAGGATAGCTTGAGCCCAGGAGGTCGAGGCTACAGTGACCTATGATCATGCCATTGCACTCCAGCGTAGGTGATAAAATGAGACCCTGTCTCAAAAAAAAAAAAAAAAGTCAATCCCAGCAAAGAGGGGGATCTCAAGCTCGTACCCCCTTTTTTCTCTTTGGAGGTATCCTCTCTTCACCAGGTACTTGGCCATACTCCGCAAGTCCAGATAAAGATATTCTGTCGTCTTTTAAAAATTATTTTTATTTTTTTTGAGATAAGGTCTCAGTCTGTCACCCAGGCTGGAGTGCAGTAGCGCGTTCTTGGCTCACTGCAACCTCCACCTCCCAAGTTCAAGGGATTCTCCTGGCTCAGCCTCCTGAGTAGCTGGGATTAGAGGCTCCCACCACCATGCCTGGCTAATTTTGTACTTTCAATAGAGATGGGGTTTCACCATGTTGTCCAGGCTAGTCTTGAACTTCCTGAACTCAAGCGATCTGCCCGCCTCGGTCTCCCAAAGGGCTGGGATTAAAGGTGTGAGCCACGACATCCGGCTATTCTGTCCTCTTTTAAATGAGCTCCAGACGCCAGTGAGCCGAAGGAGCTCTCTGGGGAGCTCTGTGGTCCTGGAAACATGTGCTTGAGACACCTCCCCTCAGAGGTTCCCGAGCTGATGTCTTCTTCCAGGCCCAACACCTGCTGGCTGCCGCCCCAACTCTTTTTCCAGAGCTGTTCCATCCTCCCCTGCCTTCTGTCTGTAGCCTTCAGGTTTCTTGGGCTTTTTTTCTATCATTATTTACATGATTTTTGTTAGCATTTCATGATATTTTCATACCTTAATTCCTGTTATTGGACATCCTGGAGTACTCATGTCCTCCGCGTTGGATCCCACGCGATAAGCATCTGTGATGAAATGCCCGGCACAGTGCCTGCCAGATAGTAGGACTTCAGTACGTATTAGTGGGATCTGGAATGACATTTCTGTCAAGGAACGTCACATTGCACTGTCTTTGGGGACACATCTGAGGGTCTCGCACATCCTGCTCATTCACTTAAACATTGACAGCTCTCACTTGGTGCCAGGTCTGATGCTGGGTGCTGGGGACACACAGCTGGATATCTTGGAAGGCAGGAGAGACGGAGGGGGCATTCTGGTGCAGGGTTGTGTTGGCAAGGCTGGCGCGGGGGGTGCTGGGACACAGCTGGGGGTGAAGTAGCAAAGGCAGGCCAGGGCAGCTCATAGGCTGCTTCTGAGGCTGAACCTGCAGGTGGCCACAGAGCTCAGAGAAGGGGCCTGGCACGTGGGAGATGAGTTGCTGAGATAATCCAGGCAGGCAAAGCCTGCTGGAGGACTTGGGGACTTGCAGTTTTGGCAAGTGGTAGGAGGGAGTTGCCGAGGAGGATGACCGGGAGATGTGCATCTATAGAGGTCGAGCACAGAGAAGGGGGTTGCACGCTCTGCCCTCTGGGAACTTCTAGAGGAGAAGACACAGGAATTCCTCCAGTGCATGCAAGGAGTCCCCACATCCACTCCCCAAGTACACAAACTTCTAGGACTTTGGAAGCTCAGTGAGTTCACCAGTCCCTGGAGAACCTCCATGATGGCATGCCTGCCTCGAACAGAAAGGCTGCCCATCTGCTCTTCACCCTCCTCTGCTCTCCATCATCCTTCTCCTTTTCCCTTCTGTTTGGGCAGCATTAAGGAGGGCATAGACCGGACCGTCCTGGGGATCCTGGTGTCTTACCAGATCAAGGTGAAGCTCACAGTGTCAGGGTAAGTGTCCCGGCACCAACCCTCGGGCTGCTCTGTCCTGGTCTTAGGTGGTCTGAACTTTTCCTTTCCTGAATGACTGGGAGACAGAAAGCAAGGAAAGGCCCACAACTTCTACCAAGGATTAGCAAGTAGAGCTTGGGAGAGATTCTGTTTGTCTAGTACCATGCTTCTGTCTGATAAAATGTCAGGTGGGAAAGGGTGGAGAAGCAGACTCTGAAATGTGTGCACTCTTAGCGCCACTTTGCAAAAATACGTGTGTGCATATGTGCATGTGGTAGAAGTTGATGTGCAAGAATGAAGATTAGTCATTCTGTTATCCTTCAGAAAAGAATAACTGCTGTGAAAGAACTCTCAGTAAATCTTCATGTTTTGCATCTTAGAAGGTATCCATCCATAAAGTGGGGACTTTTCCCTCCCCTCTCACACATGTAATCACAGGGCACAGGAGTCTTCTTTTCATACAAGAGTGCCAATATCTCAGAGTTTTAAGGGAACAGGTTTCCACTTTCATTTTCATGTGAAGCCAATTTCTTCCATTTGTTTAATCTTACCAAAAGGGAAAAACTTGAATTCTCATTTTCATTTCAAATTCCATTGCCAAAGGCTCTGGCCTTTTACCTGGATGAGCCTTGGGTAGTTCTGCCATCAAAGGCAAGTCTGTGCCTAGGTTTCATACTTCTAAGTAGTAAAGAATTCCCTTGAGTAAAATAAGGGTTTAAAAAAAGAGTTTTCCAAATTTCTAACAAAGTAGAACATGGGTCTATTTTGCATTTTTCGTTAGCATAGTGTTTTTTTTTTCACAGTGGATAGTACATAAAAGGATCTAAAACCGGGTGGAGTTTCTTTTAGCAGTCAAGGAAAGCAATCAGCAGGTATTTCACAATGACCCCTTGTGACTTATCTTGAATGTTAGGGCTTGACTTTTTTTTTTTTTTTTTGAGATGTAATCTCTCTCTGGAGTGCAGTGGCATGACCTCGGCTCACTGTAACCTCCACCTCCCAGGTTCAAGTGATGCTCCTGCCTCAGCTTTCTGAGTAGCTGGGATTACAGGTGCCCACCACCATGCCCGGCTAATTTTTGTATTTTTAGTAGAGACGGGGTTTCACCATGTTAGCCAGGCTGGTCTCGAACTTCTGACCTCAAGTGATCTGCCCGCCTCAGCCTTCCAAAGTGCTGGATTACAGGTGTGAGCCACCACACCCAGCCAACTTTTTTTTTTTGAGAAGGAGTCTTATTCTGTCACCCAGGCTGGAATACAGTGGCATGATCTCAGCTCACTGCAACCTCCACCTCCCAGGTTCAAGCAATTCCCCTGCCTCAGCCTCCCGAGTAGCTAAGATTACAGGCGCCTGTCACCATGCCCGGCTAATTTTTGTATTTTTAGTAGAGATGGGGTTTTACCATGTTGGCCAGGCTGGTCTCAAACTCCTGACCTCAAGTGATCCACCCACCTCGGCCTCCCAAAGTGCTGGGATTACAAGCATGGTCCCCCATGCCCGGCCTTTTTAAACTAATCATCTTGAGAAAGAGATGAAGTCACAGGTAATGAAGTTGAACATTAAGGGATGGGAAGACCCTGGACGTTGTGAGTTCAGGTGCAAGGGCCATGAGAGCTGGGCTGTGTCCTGCCTCTGAATCATGGGAAAGGGTCGTGTTACCACTGTGACAGCTAACCACAGGCATTTGTTTGTGTTTTCTAGCTTTCTGGGAGAGCTCACCTCCAGGTAAGCCTGTTCACCTTCCTTGTTTGATTGTTTCTCAAGATATCAAAGGCAGCAAACCTGGGGCTCCAAAACGGTTTCTGGTGAAAGCTGCTTTCTGGACAGTTGTGCTCAGAGGTGTTAGGAATGATGCTTTGCCTTCAGATGCATCACAGAACTGTGGCTCATAGGTGTTTCTTTGGGACCAGATTTCTTTGGGACCACAGCTAGATCTATGCCTGGGTAAGGACACACACATACACACCCAGAAAACTGGCACACTCCACGCAGCCAGCTTGTGTGTGTGTGTTTGTGTGGGGTAAAATACACATAACATAAATTTTGTCATTATATTTATTTATTTATTTATTTATTTGAGATGTAGTCTCACTCTGTTGTCCAGCCTGGAGTGCAGTGACATGATCTCGGCTCACCGCAACCTCCACTTCCTGGGTTCAAGCAATCCTCCCGCCTCAGCTTCCTGAGTAGCTGAGATTACAAGCGTGTGCCACAGCACCTGGCTAATTTTTATATTTTTAGTAGAGACGGGGTTTCCGCATGTTGGCCAGGCTGGTCTCGAACTCCTGACCTCCAGTGATCATCCTGCCTTGGCCTCCCAAAGTGCTGGGATTACAGATATGAGCCACCACACCTGGCATAAATTTTACCATTTTAACCGTTTTATTTTATTTATTTTTTTTTGAGATGGAGTCTTGCTCTGTTGCCCAGGCTCGAGTGCAGTGGCATGATCTTGGCTCAGTGCAACCTCTGCCTCCTTGGTTCAAGCGATTCTCCTGCCTCAGCATCCTGAGTAGCTGGGATTACAGGTGCACGCCACTATGCCCGACTAAGAGCTGAGATGATGCAGTACATAACCTCAATGCCTGTCTCAAATATTTCTTAACTTGCTGCTGCTTCGTGCATAATTTAAAAGGCAGCTGTCACTATTTGCAATACCAAAAGGTAGAAACAACCCAAATGTCCACCAACAGATGAATGGGATAAACAAAATGTGGTATATCCATGCAATGGAATATTACTGAGCCATAAAAAGGAATGGAGTACTAGTACATGCTACAACATGGATAAACCTTATACTGATAACACTACACTAAGTGAAAGAAACCAGTAACAAAAGGCCACATATTGTATGAATCCATTTACACACAATATCCAGAACAGGCAAATCTATAGAGATAGAGAACAGATTAGTGGTTATGCCAGGGACTATAGGGAGGGAAAATGAGAGTGACTGGTTAAGGGGGATGAGATTTTCTTTTTGGGTGATAAAAATGTTCTAGAACTAGATAGTGGTGATGGTTGCATAACAGCATAAATGTATTTAATGCCACCGAATTGTGCACTTTAAAATGGTGAAGCTGGGCAGGGTGGCTCATGCCTATAATCCTAGCACTTTGAGAGGCTGAGGCAGGTGGATCACTTGAGATCAGGAGTTCAAGACCAGCCTGGGCAACATGGTGAAACCCCATCTCTACTTTTTAAAAGTACAAAAATTAGCCAGGCCATGGTGGCATGCATTTGTAGTCCCAGCTACTTGGGAGGCTGAGACAGGAGAATTGCATGAACCCAGGAGGTGGAGGTTGCAGTGAGCCGAGATTGCGCCACTGCACTCCAGCCTGGGCGACAGAGCGAGACTCCATCTCAAAAAAAAAAAAAAAAAGTTCCCACTGCATTGTCTTTCAGCTTGGGCCTGGGGATCTTTTGTGACTCTCTGCAGCCATAGGTCTTTGCTGTGTTACTTACAATTGTGTGTATGTGTGTTCACACCAATCTTCATTCTTTTTTTCTAGTGAAGTCGCCACTGAGGTCCCATTCCGCCTCATGCACCCTCAGCCTGAGGACCCAGGTCAGTTATGTCCTTTTTTAGCTTTCTTTAATTATTTGCTACTTGCAGATTTATTGTTGATGTATTTCTAGTCTTTCTTGACTGCATCTCAGAGCATGGGAGTGGCCAGGTGTAAGAGATTCCATGTGATCTACAAGGTGAATAGTCTGGGGGGAAGGGAGGGCCCATCTGTTCAGTGCTGAGCCGGGTAGATTATCCACCTTCAGCTGGAGTCTGCAAGATGTAGCATCCTTGCTCTTGGACAGGGACGATCTCGTGAGGTTTTATCATGAATGATTTAAGAGCAGAAGCTCTGCTGTCAACAGACCTGGATTTAGAATTAAAGATGATTTAGGTAAAAACTTAATTTGAGAGCACGAGGATTTTGCATTTCATTTGGAAACAAAAGGCCTCATGTTTCATTTGAAAGCATTAACAGACATTTAAAAGAAGATAATTTTTTATTTTTTTGAGATGGAGTCTCACTCTGTCACCCAGTCTGGAGTGCAGTGGTGTGATCAAGCTTACTACAGCCTCAACCTCCTGGGCTCAACCTACCCTCCTACCTCAGCTTCTGAAGTAGCTGGAACTACAGGCATACCACCACCCTCAGCTAATGTTTTTGATTTTTAGTAGAGATGAGGTCTTGCCATGTTGCTCAGGCTAGTCTTGAACTCCTGAGCTCAAGTGATCTTTCTGCCTCATCCTCCCAAAGTGCTGGGGTTACAGGCATGAGCCACCGCACCTGGCTGAAGAGAACTGTTTTTTTTTGTTTTTTTTTTTCTGAGATGGAGTCTCTGTCACCCAGCTGGAGTGCAGTGGCACAACCTCGGCTCACTGCAACCTCTGCCTCCCGGGTTCAAGTGATTCTCGTGCCTCAGCCTCCTGAATAGCTGGGATTACACGCGCCTGCCACCCCACCTGGCTAATTTTTGTATTTTTAGTAGAGACGGGGTTTCGCCATGTCAGCCAGGCTAGTTTTGAACTCCTGACCTCAGGTGATCCACCCGCCTCAGCCTCCCAAAGTGCTGGGATTACAGGCGTGAGTCACGGCGCCCGGCCTGAAGATAACTATTTTTGACAGTGGCAGTTATGGTAAGAATACAGAAAATACTAGAAAAGAGGGTCAGGCTGGGTTCCTGACACCTCAGCTCATTTGAATTATAAATCTACTGGCTCTTGTATGGATGCGAAATGATACAATAGTTGTATGACTCTGAAAACATATAAAAACCACTAGACTGTCGACTGTGAAAAGGTAAATCGTATGATATATGAATTTGATCTCATTCTCTTTCTAAAAAGGTAAATGAAGCAGCAAAAATAATATAGGTGAAATCTCCGAAATTCTGAAGAAACATTCTCTGCATTGAGGCAGCTTAGTTGACGGGAAAGAAAAACAGATCTGCCTCAATGAGAACTCTCCATAGGTATAGGAATAAGGGATATTTTAAGTAAAAGTGGTATAAACAAGCAGGGTTTATTTTTCTCATACTTTACAAATAGCTTTTCTATATTGATAGTGAAATGCCGTTTAAACATTAGAATGAGCCCCCACTATTCATTTTAGGTTTTGTCTCAACAGTACTTTGTTTCAAAATAGCTCTTCCAAATATTTTGGATTCAGACCCTCAGTGAACTTTTCCAAAACTGTCCCTTGGAGAAAAATGTAGTCTAGCTATATGTTTTCAATTCATTTATGCTTGTGTCATTAAAATATTACTTTTTAATGGTGTGAGATTAAGATGCTTTCTGGTTCCTTTCAAGGACATTAAAAAGATAGTCACTTGAGGAGATGTCATAGTTTATGTTGGGTTGTTTTCTGGAACTTTGAGTAGACTTTATGCCTTAATTTTTTTTTTTTGAGACATAGTCTCATTCTGTCACCCAGGCTAGAGTGCAGGGGCATGATCTCTGTTCACTGCAACCTCCGCCTCCCGAGTTCAAGTGATTCTCCTGTCTCAACCTCCCGAGTAGATGGGATTACTGGCACGCGCCAGCACTCCTGGCTAATTTTTGTATTTTTAGTAGAGTTGGGTTTTCACCATGTTGGCCAGGCTGGTCTCAAACTCCTGGCCTCAGGTGATCTGCCCGCCTCAGCCCTCCAAAGTGCTGGGATTACAGGCGTGAGCCACCGTGCCCGGCCTGACTTAATTTTTTAAAATTCTTTTCCATATACAACTTTCACGTTCCAGTCATTATGGCCTTAACAGTGAACATATCACAATGTCAGGATGAAACAATGATCTTTTGTACTGTGAGATTTCTGGGAGCAAAGGTTAAGACAAATCACCCCATGGTTACAAAATTCTGATTTCTAGAGATATGAGATAGATATGAGATAGATGAGATTTCTAGAGATAAATGTCATCTCTCCTGTCTTCTCTGCCTAGTTCTTGGCTCCCTGAGTCTAGGCTGGTAGGATTCTAAGCAGAGAAAGCATAAGCTATATGTAGTTAAGCCCTGCTGGAGCCTGGGGACCAAGTAATTTGTGTGTAATAAGTGCTGTGACATGCTACCAAGTTTTTATTGTCCCCTGTCAAGGGCATCTTTAACTGAATCCGAAGATGCTGATTTGATTCTTCCTTGTTGTCTACCTCTGCAAGGCTGATGGTCCCGCTTAGTGTCATGTCTTCGCTGAGCACTGTGGGCCGCAGGGTATTTCTTGCCCAGGGGATGTTTTGACAAGCTAGCCTCTCTAGGGCTCCTGTATGTAGCGACCCTCATAGACACTCCCTCCCAGTGCTGGCTTCCAGGTGGGCATCAAAGGCGAGAGTAGGGGCTCACCATCAAATCGCCGCTGTGCTCTCCAAAACTAGGTGGGCAGAAAGCTAAAAAAGTACAAAAACCATTCAAATTAATAGCAGTTAGTCTGGGGATACAACACATGTGAAAACATAACCCAACAACAACAAAATCAATATGTTAACAGAAATTGAAAACTTTGCGGCTGGGGGTTGGTCCTCAAGCTTTAATGCACACCCTAACCCTGGGGTGCTGGTGAACGTCAAGTCCCAGGTCTCAGCCCTCTGAAGCCTGACAGATGGAGGTGTCAGGGTGCACATGCTCACGGCACCCTGGCGACCCTGACCTCATTGGGGTCCAGAGGACATGGAAGGAGAAATACTTTGGAAGGCGAAGCAACTGGCTGGGCAGGGAGGCCAAGGCGGGCGGATCACTTGAGGTCAGGAGTTCGAGACCAGCCTGGCCAACACGGTGACACCCCGTCTCTACTAAAAATACAAAAATTAGCCAGGCATGGTGGTGGGTGCCTGTAATCCCAGCTACTTGGGAGGTTAAGACAGGAGAATCACTTGAACCTGGGAGACGGAGGTTGCAGTGAGCCGAGATTGTGCCACTTCACTCCAGCCTGGGCAACAGAGCAAGATGCCATCTCAAATAAATAAGAAAGGAGAAGCGACATCAGAGGGGGCAAGGCTGATCAGGGAAAGCATCCTAGAGGTGAGACTGGGGGGATTTCATTTGAGGAGGTGAAGGCTGTGGCACACTGTAAAGGAAGCAGTGATTTAAAATGCAAGGAGAGGCCGGGCGCAGTGGCTCACGCCTGTAATCCCAGCACTTGGGAGGCTGAGGCGGGCAGATCACTTGAGGTCAGGAGTTTGAGACCAGCCTGGCCAACATAGTTGAAACCCCTTCTCTACTAAAGATACAAAAATTAACCAGGCATAATGGCGCATGCCTGTAATCCCAGCTACTTGGGAGCCTGAGGCACGAGAAACTCTTGAAACCAGGAGGCAAAGGTTGCAGTGAGCAGAGATCGTGCCACTGCATTCCAGTCTGGGTGACAGACAGAGACAGTCTCAAATAAAATAAAATAAAATAAAATAAAATAAAATAAAATAAAATGCAAGGAGAAAAGCTGTTCCAGTGGGAAAGGCAGGGAGGCAGGAATTACACGCAGTGATCATGAACTACATGTATCTAGGCCTTATCTCTCAAATTGTAAAGTCACCTAAAAGGTAGACATTTTCTAGGTACAGCTATGATATAGAATTTATACTAACAAACGTCTCTCTCTCCCTCTTCCCTGCCTCCCTTTTATTCCATGCTTACAGCTAAGGAAAGGTGAGTGAGCCTCTTGAATGTGGCCCTGATTTGTCCTATGCCCTGGGACCTTCTCCTCCAGCACAAAACCGTCTTTGAGTCTTTGCACATATCCCAAGCTCTCCTGCCGGCTCAGGAGGCACATCCGCTACTTCCCATCTGCTCCCTAGTGCTTACGGCACGCACGCACCATTACACTGGGTGTGCTTGCTCACTCTGCGCGTGCCTTTGTTTTCTCCCATTGGTGCTAGTTAAAGGAATTTTAAACGAAGCCTTGAGGAAAATGGCGTGCCCCCATGTTCTATCATGGGGAAAACCTTGATCAGTTCCTTTGTTGCAAAAAGATCAAGGATCTTGTTTCAGTTTCAACTTCAAACGGCGTGCAATGATCAAAATGTTGTTTGTTTTATTTTAGTTATCAGGATGCAAATTTAGTTTTTGAGGAGTTTGCTCGCCATAATCTGAAAGATGCAGGAGAAGCTGAGGAGGGGAAGAGAGACAAGAATGACATTGATGAGTGAAGATGTTGGCTCAGGATGCCGGAAAATGACCTGTAGTTACCAGTGCAATGAGCAAAGCCTCACAGTTTAGTCCTTTGGAGTTATGCTACGTGTGAAAGGATGAGTCTTCTTCCGAGAAATAAAGCTTGTTTGTTCTCCCCTGGGTCATGAGTTGGTTGATTTGTTGGGGAGGCTGAGTTGATGACATGACACAAGCTGCCACCTTTAGGGTCCCTGGAGTGGGAGGGTTGGGGAGAGGGAGGCCAGCCTCCCACAGAAGGGCTCACCACTCCCATGAGGGAGAGAAGGCGTCTGGAAATCAATGTGCTCACCAGGTGGGGCCCTCGGTGTGTCCAGGAGCTTTCCTAGGAGTCCCAGTCTGAGCTGTTTCTCTGGAAACAGTGCCTTCCCGTCTGTCCGTCTGTCCCTCCCTCCCTCCCTCCCTCCCTCCCTTCCTTCCTTCCTTCCTTCCTTCCTTCTTTCCTTCCTTCCTTCCTTCCTCCCTCCCTCCCTCCCTCCCTTCCTTCGTTTCGCTCTTGTTGCCCAGGCTGGAGTGCTGTGGCATGATCTCAGCTCACTGCAAGCTCCGCCTCCCGGGTTCACGCCATTCTCCTGCCTCAGCCTCCTGAGTAGCTGGGATTACAGGCATGTGCCACCACGCCCGCCTAATTTTTAATATTTTTATTAGAGACAGGGTTTCACCATGTTAGCCAGGCTGGTCTCAAACTGCTGACCTCAGGTGATCCACCCACCTTAGCCTCCCAAAGTGTTGGGATTACAGGCGTGAGCCACTGCGCCTGGCCACCAGTGTATGTTTCTAATTACCTGACCAGTCCAACTTCCAGGCCCCTAAAGAGCCTCCTAAGTTAAATAGGGCAGAGAACATCTGTGGACAAAAATACTCTTGGTTAATGATTCGACTTTTGGGTCCAGGTGTCTGTCTGAGCTTTGGGTTGTTGGTAAAGTTCTATTCAATGCAAGAAACAAAATCAGATTTGGTTAAATTAAGGTGGGGAGAAGGAATGTAGTGGGAGGACCCCGGTGTGATCAGAAAACTGAAGGACGAACCTGAGCTGCCGCACCTGGGGTAAGCAGGAATCAGAGAAGCTTCAGGGGTCAGGGACCCACTCTCCAGGGCGGCTCTTCATGCAGCTCAGCACCATACGTTCCCAGCTCTGCGTCTCTTGGTCCCAGTGGGCAGTTATTGGGAAGGAGAATCCAACTGGCTCAGCTTTGGCTGGGAGGATCAACACCCCGTGGTCAGCAATGGCAGAGCCCAGCCCTGGAGATGGAGAGTCCCAGAAAAAGGGGTTGATTGTGAGTCACATGGGCTTACTTAGAGCGTGCTTCACTGAGACTGGGCGTGAAAGGCATAGGGGAGAGCACTCTGGGTGTCAGGGAGGAAGGTGAACTGCAGGTGGAGGAGGGATAATAGAGGTGATACCAGGGCCTTTCCTTTGTGGGGTCCCTTCCTGCCCTGAGGTACCCACCGGGCCTGCTGCTGATGGCACAGATACTGAACAGGCTCATGGCGGCCAAGGAGGGGATGGAGATGCATAGGCTCTGGTCCATCTCTGGTCCATGCTTTAAGGGAGCACGGTAAAGGGGAGTTGGAGATTCCTCCACAGTTCAACCCACTCACAGAAGGCAGAGGGTGAGTGGGAGGGGTTCTAGATGGGGAGTACACGTGGATCAGGCTTCTGGGATGGAACATGGCGACAGAGGGCTGGCCAGGGCATGGGTTCCAAACACATGAAGGTTCCCAACATCTGGGGTTGTTCAGCAGGATTCCAGCTGTTTGGGTCCTGGAGATTGGGATTTAGATGAGGAGGCTCCACTTGGGAAGCTTGGATGGGATCCCAGACAAAGCGAGGTGTGGACCCGTCTGTTGACTCACGCATCCTGGCATTGGGAGGAGGATTTATAATACACTAGACTACAGGTGGAAGATTGGTCCTTCAGGCTGTGGGCTAGCAGGATCAGACACAGTCCCTCGTTCTTTTTCTCTCTATGCTAAGGTAATGGTGCATGACCATTTCAACCCATGCTCCCCTCAGGGCACGCAGACAAGGGACGGCTAGGGTGGCACACTCCTCTGAGGATTCCCAAAGCTGTTCCCCATTGCACTGAGCCCTTCCCCTGTCCTCTGCCACAGCACACAGGCTGCTGTGTTTAGCTCCTGCTAGAGCTCTTGGGCTAGCCCAGGGCCTGGGATTCTGCCCTGTGGTGCCTGGTGAGAGGACCAGCCCGTTGGTTCCTGCATTGCTTGACCCCAGGACATCCTAAGTCAGGGTGGACGTTAATAAGCCCGACCTTTGGAACTACGTGGGTGAGAGAGCTGGAGGGAAGGGCTGGAAGACCAATCCCTGGAGAGCAGAGGTCAGCACAGCCCTTACCCTCCTAGTTATTTTGGTGCCAAAATGTCTCGATACGCCCTCCAGGTGCTGGCTTGTTTATGGCCTGCAGCTGGCCACGCTGGGGAGGGAGTTGGGGGAGGAAGCGAGCAGCCAGCTGCCCTGAGCAGAAAGTGGAAGCTTGGCTCAGCTCAGCCTGCACATGTGTGGGGCTGTCTACTGGCATGTAGTGTCCCTTGGTATCGGGAGGCAGGAAGTCTATGTGCAGGTTGAATGTGTGGCCCAGAGTTTTTGGGACAGATGCAGTGCAAGAAACGGGGTACAGAGCAGTTGAAGGTGCTGCATGGAGAAAGTTCTGCAACCAGCAATGAAGGGCTGGAGAAGGGGGATCCCTGCCATTGATGGAGTGCCTACCTTGTGCCAAGTACTTCACATCTGACATGTAACCATTTCAGTAGTACTTATAAATCAGTAGCATCATTCATATTTCTTAGATGAGGAAATTGTGGTTCAGAGAGGTTATGTACCTTACACAAGGTCACACAGCTAGTGAGAGTCAAGGCTTGAATGCTGGTGTCCCTGAGTCTATAACTAGACCTTTGCCCACTGTATGGTGCTGAATGGAAGTAGGAGAGTTTGATGGAGTGGGGGGAGGGAGATTAGCATTTAGGATTCAACAACAACTGCCCTTGGCCCTTGCTATTTTTTTTTCCATTGAAATTTTCAGGCTGGGCAAGGTGGCTCACGCCTGTAATCACAGGACTTTGGGAAGCCGAGGCGGGCGGATCATGAGGTCAGGAGTTCAAGACCAGCCTGGCCAACACGGAGAAACCCCGTTTCTACTAAAAATACAAAAAATTAGCTGGGCATAGTGACAGGTGCCTGTAATCGCAGCTACTCAGGAGGCTGAGGCAGGAGAATCGCTGGAACCCAAGAGGTGGAGGTTGTAGTGAGCCCAGACCGTGCCATTGCATTCCAGCCTGGGCAACAGAGCGAGACTCCATCTCAAAAAGAAAAAAAAAAGAAATTTTCATTGAGAGAATTGCACATTCACATGCAGTTGTAAGGGGTAATACGGAGAGACCCCAGGAACGCTTTACCCAACTTCCTCCAGTGGCAACATCGTGTAAAGCTACAGTACAATATCCCAGCGGGGTATTGACGTGGGTCCAGTCTGCTCATCTGACTGAGATCTCCACAACTGGATTTGTACTAGTGTGTGTATTCAGTTCTCTGCAATTTTGTCACATGTGTGGTTAATTCCTTTTTAGGGTGTCTGTTTTCCTACTCCTTTAACATTTAAAAAACCTTTCTTCCTTCCAGTTTAATTTCACAGGACTGAGTCGCATTTACTGATCTTTGAGGAGTAGGGCAGGTGCGGGGTGGGAGTTGGGGACATTTGGAAATGTGTGTGGTGGTTTTTGGTTTTCACATGCTTGGGGACCAGAAGCTCTATGTCACATGCAGTGGAGAAATGTGCTGCTCCAAATGTCAATCATGACCCTAGTTCAGGGTAAAAATTGGATGATTCCCATGTTTTCAAGTTTCCGTTTTATATTCTCCAATGTGAAGTGGTTCTTTCTGACAAGAGTTGCGCCTCTTCACTGACGTGTCACAAAGAAGGATTAGGTTGGACGTGAAGTGTGTTATTACTGCCATCTTGATATGCCCTCAAGGTGGGGTAGACTCAGGGAGCAGGCTGTCGTTAGAGATGATTCATAGTGTGACTCATTCAATAAAGAGGCACCGGAGGGAATGTGCTCTTCCAGGCCACCGCTTTGGGGGAGTTGATGTCTCAGCCCTTCCTGAGATCTCCAGGGGAACAGCGCTGTGTGCTCACCAGGAGAACAAAAAAGCTGCTTCATCATCAAAGAACATTTATGCCAGTTTTCTTTGCTTTAAGAATATAATTCTTACCAAGCCTAATCCTCTTTTTTTAAAATACACTTTTTATTTTGAGTAGTTTTAGATCTACAGAAAAGTTGCAAAGATGTTATACTGAGGTCCCCCACACCCAAAACCCCCTATTATTAACCCTTACATGAGTAGGGTACATTTGCCACACTGAATGACTCAAATGTTGTTTCCAGTAAAATATACTTATTTCTTTCCAACTTTTATTTTAGGTCCAGGGGGTACATGTGCAGGTTTTTTACATGGGTAAATTGCATGTCATGGCGGTTTGGTGTACAGATAGATACTTTTGTCACCCAAGTAATCAGCACAATAATCCCCGATAGGTAGTTCTTCAATCCTCACCCTCCTCCTACCCGGGAATCAATATTGATGCATTATTATTAAACTAAAGCCCCATACTTAATTCTGATGTCCTCAGCTTTTACCTAATGTCCTTTTTCTGTTCTGGGATCCCATCTAGGAACGCACGTGACGTTTAGTCATCATGTCTCCTTGGCTCCTCTTGTCTGTGACAATCTCAGTACTTTCTGGTAATTGCAGATTTCCTCCTCTCCAGCCACGGTTTCTGCTTCTTAACCGTCACGTTCATGCCCTTGCCTCCTTGACTCTAAAATGATGAGTTCTGGGGCCTGGATGTCCCCTGAGCTCCTAACAGGTGTAGGCAACAGCATTTATTATTATTATTATTATTATTATTATTATTTTTTGAGACGGAGTCTCGCTCTGTTGCCCAGGCTGGAGTGCAGTGACACAATCTCGGCTCACTGCAACCTCTGTCTCCGGGGTTCAAGTGATTCTCCTGCCTCAGCCTCCCGAGTAGCTGGAACTACAAGCGCCCGCCACCACGCCAGGCTAATTTTTTGTATTTTTAGTAGAGACGTGGTTTCACCGTGTTAGCCAGGATGGTCTCGATCTCCTAACCTCGTGATCCGCCTGCCTCAGCCTCCCAAAGTGCTGGGATTACAGGCGTGAGCCACCGCGCCCGGCCGGCAACAGCATTTTAATGGCCTCCCTATTTCTAGTCTTCTCTCCCCTGGATCATTCTCTGCCCAGATACATGAGTTCCTCTGCTTTCCAAAACCCCCTTGCCAGCTCCAGTGCCCACGGGACTGAAGTCCTTGCCTCAGAGCAGGGCTGGGAGGCTACTCTGCATCCTGGAGCCGCTGCTCACCTCCCTGCCTCCCGCACCCGCCTTGCTACCGGCTTCACCAAAATCCCTCGTCACCCGCTCTGCTCACCTGGTAGGGGTAGTCTCCCCGTTTTTGTGTTTTCCTGGGAAACTCCCTTCATATCTGGCCTCTCCATTCCAATCCCAAACCCTGCTCAGGTCACCCGGCTCCCCCGCGGAATGAAGGAATGAACTGTTTCTTCCCCTGTGCGTCCCCGCCCCTCCTCCGCCTTGCACACTCCTCCAGGGTTTTGCCTCTGTGTATCACTCCACATGTAGTTAATTGATAGAAAAGTCCCAACCCTGTGGGGAGGCTGGAGCCCTTTGTGCCTGCATGAGTTCCCTAGGGCTGCCAGAGCACTGCACCATAGGCCGGGCGGCTTCCACCACAGGAATTGACGCTCTCGGTTCTGGTGGCTGGAAGTCTGAGATCACGGTGTCGGCAGGGGGAGTGCCATCGGAGGCCTTTCTCCTTGGCTTGTAGATGCCATCTTCTCCCTGTGTCTTCACATGGGCTGCCCTCTGTGTGTGTCTGTGTCCTCATCTCCTCTTTTTATGAGGACGCCAGTCATACTGGATTAGGGATCACCCCTGTGACCTCATTTTAACTTCATTACCTTTTTAAAAACCTCACCTCCAAATGCAGTCACATGCTGAGGTACTGGGGGTTAGGACTTCAACATATGAATTACGGGAGGACACAGTTCAGCATGCGACTGTGCTGCAGAACTTTCTGGGGGGACGGAGGAAGTGTTTTATATTTGTGCTATCCAGCGTGGCAGCTGCTAAGCCACATGCAGCTACCGAGTCCCTGAAATGTGGCTCCTGTGACTGAGGAACGGAATGCTTAATTCTAACTAATTGAAATTTAAGTAGCCACATGTGGCTAGTGGCTATAGTACCCTGGGGCACCGTGGGGCCTTCGGCCTGTCCCAGACTGTTCCTGCCTTAGGCCTTGTCCTCCTCTGTCCTGGCCTCCTCTGTCCTGGCCGTGTCCCCATGCCAGATGCCACTCTGCAGCCCCAGGTCACTGCCCAGGGCGGCGCGGCCAGCGAATGCCTATTGGCAGGCGAGGTCTCTAGCAGCAGCCCTTTGACAGGGAGAGGGCACACCTGGGCAGTCCCTTACTGATTTGCCCCTCAGAGCAGGGCAGACAGATGGACAGCATTTCCTCTGGGTGGCACCAAGCCCTGCTCCACCTGGATGGCACCAAAAACTTAGCTGATCTCATCTCCAGCTGCGCTTCCTCCTCTTCTGCCCAGAGCAGCGCTGGACCCCACCCGCCCACCATCCAGCAGCCCCCCTGGGAAACATGGGACTCGTTCTGGTCACCTCTGTCTCCCTCCAGTCGCTGGTCACTCCCCACCTGGATCTCAGTCCACGTCTCTATCTCTCAACCCCTCGGTAATCCAGGGCGTCCACCTGCCCTGATAACTTCAAAGCCCGGATCACAGGCCCCAGCGTGGTGACCCAGCCCCGCCCAGGGTTAAATCCCTCAAGGGCTTCCTGTTGCCTTCCATCCCCTTATCTGGTTTCCAAAGCCCGCTTCGACCTGCCCGCCCCGAGGCTCATATCTTAATGCCATTTTCCTTGCTCTAAGCACCAGCTTCCCTTTCTTCCCCCGTCTTCGCCCGACACTCGTTCTTTCTTGCCTCCAGGCCTTTGCACAAATCTGGTCTCTGCCTAGAACATGGTTCCCTCTCTAGTCACAACTCCTGCTCACATTTTCCATCTCTCCTTAAGAACCGTTTTCTCCAGGAAGCCTTCCCAGATGGAGCGGTGCATCCCAGCTCTGGCGTCCCGAGGCCCGTCCCAGTACCGGGGTCTCTTTCCAGCACGCGCGCGCGCATTCGAGCTCGCCCCAAACTCGGCAACACAAGGCTGGGCAGGACGGACACAGCCCCAGCCTGCCTGAGGTTACCTACATTCTGATGCGGAAGAGTAGAGATGTTTTAAGAAGTGAATATAGAAACAAGAACACAAACGGCGTTCCAGAAATAACACACAGAAGCCACGGCCCGGAGAGGTGGGCGGGGGGCCCGGGACGCTTCAGGTGGGGGCGGGGAGGGGCCGCGCGGCGCCGTCTGCAGCTGCGCGCATGGCCGGCAGGGGGCGCGGCGGGGAGAGGCGGGAGGCCGCCCCCACCGCCCCCGGCCCGGCCCGCCCTCGGCCCCGCCCCTCCCGCCGGCCCCGCCCCGCCCCCGCCCGCGGTGCGCGCGCTGGCCCGGCAGCATGGCGGCGGCGGCGGGCGCCCCTCCGCCGGGTCCCCCGCAACCGCCTCCGCCGCCGCCGCCCGAGGAGTCGTCCGACAGCGAGCCCGAGGCGGAGCCCGGCTCGCCACAGAAGCTCATCCGCAAGGTGTCCACGTCGGGTCAGATCCGACAGAAGGTGAGCCCGCGGCGCGGCGGCCCGGGCGCGCGCCCCTCACGCCGCGGCAGCCCCGGCCGAGGCCCGTGGCCCTGCCCGAGCGGCCGCCCAGGCCCGGCTCGGCCCGGCCCGGGGTCCCGCGGGCGTCACCGCCCCTGTCGAGCGTGCCCCGCCGCTGTAACGGGCCGGCGCCCCGGGCGGAGCGCGCGGCCCCCGACGGACGGCGGGCGGCTGTGGGGCCGGGCGGGGGGCGCGCAGGTGGGCGCCCCCGGGGGCCGCGCGCTGGGCGGGGGGCGCGCGCCGAGTTGGTCCGCGAGGACCCGGAGGAAACTGAGGCCTAGATGCAGGGGACTGCGCTCGTGCCACCGAGCGGGTCCCACGCGGGGGCTCCCGGCTGCGCCCCGCGGGCGTGCGCGGTCCCCAAACCGCGGTTCTGCACGTTTCTCAGGAGCGGTCGGGTGGTGTCCCGCCGAGTGCCCTGCAGACTTCCCTGTGGTGCCCTCAGAAGTCCGCTCGGACCCGGGTGCGAGGGATCACCCCTTCATCCCAAAAGGGAAGGAAGGGATGCGCGTTCAGTGACGGTCTCTCTCAGCAAAGCCGGGACCGCGCACCCGCTTGGCACCCAACTCTCCACGGAGAACTCCTGACGCTAAATGTTAGATAAAGACGCACGTCCTTTTTGCAGGAGGAAAGTTGCACCGTTTGTTTTCCCATTGTGCTTTCTATTGAAAACAGCTTACGGTTTTTGCTCCAGGTGAGCCCGCCCGGTTAGAACACTGCTTCCTCAGGCAGGTGGCTGGACAGGTGGCTGCGAGCAGGCTGGGTCCCTGGGGCAGCGCTGGCAGATCCGGTTGGCACGGACTTTCTCCTCCTGCTGCAGTGCGCTTTTCCTCCGGGGCGGATTAGGTTCAGCCGTTCCCTTCACCGTGGGAGCCTTCTCTTCTGTCAGCCTTTGATACCTGCGATGGGGGAACCTGAGGTCCTAACATGTTACAAACAGGTTTGTTGTGAAGTGCTCCAGTTATTCAGCAAATAGGTACCGAACACCTGCTTTGTTCCGGGTATAACAGTAGCAGTAGTGATGATAATGATAGCAATAGCAAATAACAATTCTTTAATAAGCCTTCTGTGTGCCAGGCACTTTCTTGGGTTAGCTTTACAGCACTTGACGTGGTTAGTTTATTAGTACTGGTGAGAACCCAATAAGTTGGATGCTATCATCTCCGTCTTTTGGAATTGGAATAGAAATAGAATCAAGGTTAAATGACTTGCCCAGGGTGTCACAGGTCGTAAGTGTGGATGTGTGTTGGAACCATGGTCAGGACCGTAAGATGGAAGGCAGTTTCTACACCTAGGGATTCTCAGTCTAGTTGGGAGATGGACACCTGTGCACCTGACATGATAGCATTGTAAGTGCCGTGGAAACTCGGGGCAGAGACCTGCCCTGGGGAGGCAGGAGTGGTTTCCTTTAAGGTGAGATCTTGAGGGATAAAGAATTCGCCAGGCTAAGTGGGTAAGAAATGGCCTTCTACATATTTGAACGGTGCGTCTAGAGCTTTAGGCACAACTGCGAAATGATCAGAAGTTGGGCCAGAGGTGGATCACGTTGATTAGACTTATTAGTTGGAAGGGTTGGTTAGGGCTGAATTTCGAAGGGGTGGTCCTTTGAGGGGTTTGCTTTTTGGCCTTGGGCAAGAGGTGGCCACAGAGGATTGTTCAAAGTATGGGGGTGATGGATCAGATGTGCTTTTGGGAAGATCTCCACATAGCCCTAAATGGTACTGATAGGAGTTGCTTTCTCCTGTTGCCCAGGCAAGGTACTGACCAGTGTGGGGTAGATCATGTGATTTACAAGGTTGATTAAGATCAAGATTGTGTTGAGAGAGATTTGATTCCTGGGAGATTCCAGTGTTTAGAATTTTGTTGGTTAGGAGGTGTTTTTGCTTTCCTTCTTTTTTCTCCTAAAACAATAGCTGCTATACCAGCTGTTCTGGTTGAGGAGGAGTGATGGGTAGACTGTTAAAAATACACCCCGAGGACTTAGAGTTTCTGAATACAGTCACATCTGCTGTACAGATAGCTTAAGGCTGATTTTTCTTCTGAGTTGTTAAGAGATTGTCAGAATGTGGGAATGTGAGGTTGACTGTATGTAATAGCTCCATTTTTTTTTTCCCAGAAGATAAGCCATTCACAAAATTCCTCTGGTATCTATGGTACATAATAGAAACATCAAAAATGGCATGGGGTAGCAGTCTGAGTCTAAAAAGAAAAACAGAACTCACCTTAAGTATTTAGAACAGAAGGAATGTAATCTAGGGGAGTGGTCACACAGGTGATGGGAGAACTGAGAATGCAGGCTGCAATGAGGCAAGCCGGAGATGAGGCAACAAGCAGGAAACTGCTGCCACCCCTAAGTTGGAGGGTGAAGGAAGGAGATGGCATTTCAGACTCCAGGGACAGCTGTCACCCACCAAAAACTGGGGTCACAAGGGGTCCATCTGGCAGTGGCTGGAGCCTTGCAAGGGCACAGCTGCTGCTGCGGATGTACTGTTCCCCTCCTGCCTGGGAACCCTGGCCTTGCTGGGGTCACCTCCTCCACAACTTGGACTGGAGCAGAAGGACAAAGAATGGATCTGAGGACAAGCTGGCCCAGGACCAGAACTGTATGTATGTCAGGCTTTTAAAATATTAGTCTAGTGCAAGTCAGAGCTGTCTTAATTAAGAGAAAAACAAAAGAGAATGTCTTAGGGCATTGCTCCTCAAATTTTAATGTGCAGACACATCTCCTAGGGATCCTGTTAAAATGATGATTATGGTTGAGTAGGTCTAGGGTGGGTGGGGCCTTAGAATGTGCATTTCTTTTTCTTTTTCTTTTTCTTTCTTTCTTTCTTTCTTTTTTTTTTTGAGACAAGGTCTCACTTTGTCACCCAGGCTGGAGTGCAGTGGTGCGATCTCAGCTACAGCAACGTTTGCTTCCTGGGCTTAAGTGATTTTCCTGCCTCAGCCTCCCAAGTAGCTGGGACTACAGGCAAATGCCACCATGCTGGCTAATTTTTGTATTTTGTTGTAGAGATGGAGTTTCCCCATGTTCCCCAGGCTGGTCTCAAACTCCTGAGCTCAAGTAATACACCCACCTCAGCCTCCCAAAGTGCTGGGATTATAAGCTTGAGCCAATGCACCTGGCAGAATATGCATTTCTAACAAGCTCCCAGAAGATGCTGATGCTGCTGGTCCATGGACCAGACTTTGAAAAACAAGACCTTATGGCACACATGTAAAGAGAAGCCTCTCCAAACTTCAAATAATTCTTCAGGTTATAGATCTTTAGCATATTGAAAATTTGATGTGTGCAGATTTGTGATGGCCGTTTATCAGTTTAGTATTTCGTGCATGTCTGATTTTTTAATACGTTCGAGCTCTTTAGAGTTGAAGCTGTCCACAGCAAAGACATTACTTCATTTGTATTTCCTGACTACAGTACACAGTAATGACTCTGTAGAACTGCATAGCTAGAATGGAAAGAAAGAAAATGGAGCTAACACTCCGACCAGCACATTCACCAGCGCATTATAAGGTATTTTGAAATTTCAGTGAAGAACTGTGTAATTCTGCAAAGCTATCAGTTAAAAGAGTTTAATTTATTTAAAAGTTTCTAAAAAGTTAACATTTTTTGGATATGAGCATGAAAGTGCTTGGATTCCTGATTTTAAATTGAAACAAAGCATTTTTTTCCATTGTGAAATGAAGACTAGTAAAAATTAGGTAAAGGGTTTAAGTTGTAAAAAACTTAAAAAAATGGCACCGCAGTTTTATGAGATATAATTCACATGGGATACAGTTCACTCATTTAAAGCATACAGTTCAGTGGTTGTTAGTATATTCACTGTTTTGCAACCATCGCCACAGTCAATTTTAGAACATTTTCATCACCCCGTTTCCTCTCAACTCCCTCAACCATAGGCAACAAGAATCTACTTTCTGTCTCTGTGTTTGCTGATTCTGGTCATTTTACGTAAATGGAATCATACAATATGTGGTCTGGCTTCTTTAACTTAGCATAATATTTTCAAGGTTCATCCATGTCATAGCATGTATCGGTACTTCATTTCTTTCTGTTGCTGGGTAATATTCCATTCTACAGGCACACTGTATTTTATTTATCCATTTATCAGTTGATGGACATTTGGGTTATTTCTACTTTTTGGCTATTCTGGATAATGCTGCTATGAACATTCATGTACATGTTTTTGTGTGGACATAGGTTTTCATTTATCTTGGCTATACACCTAGGAGTGGAAGTGCTGGGCCATATGGTAATACTACCGGACTATTTTCCAGCTAAACAGCTGCTGTAACATTTTACATTCCCACCAGCTGTGTATGAGGAGGGTTCCAATTTTTCCACATCCTTGTCAGTACCTGTTATTATCTCTCTTTTGATACTAGCCATCCTAGTAGGGATGAAGTAATGTAAAAGGTTTTTAATGCCATTTTATTGTCGGATTTCAAAGTCTAAACTTTGGTGTCAGATGAAGTCACTTCAGATCCTGCGCTTCTAGTTATGAAGCATGCGATTGTGGACAGGGTGTCTAAACCTCCCTTAAGATGTGGTTTCCTCATCTGTAAACATGGAAAATATCAGTTCTTGGGTTGGTTGTAGTGACAGTAAATGTTAACTCTGTGTTCGTGAGTCTCAGTTTCCATGTCTGTAAAATAGAAATAACAGTTGTTATATCCATAAAATAGGAATGGGGGGGATGTTAACTCGTAGAATTAAATGGGATAATTTGTGTAGAACACCTAACATAGTGGCTGATGTATAGTAAATGATCACTAAATGGTTGCTTTTGGTTATTTTTTGTCTTTCTGATTTTTTTTTTTTTTTTTTAATCCCAGATAGGAATCATTTCCCTGACTCCATTTTTCTCCAGCTCAAGCTGGTCTGAGTGTCCATCTCTCGGCTCCAGAAGAGCAAATACAAACAAATCTGGCTGAAAATTAACACAGACCATTTTTTAAAGAAATTGTTAATTTATTGAGTACTAGTGGGAATACCATGGGCTAGGTATTACATTTTGTATTTCACTGGTTCAGTTTAACAGCAAATATTTGAGATCTTAACATTGTTAACTGTTGTGCGAGGCACTAGGGGTATCTTATTGAGTAACAGCAACAACAAAAATTTTTAGAGATGATAGTCTAGAAGACATTAATAAAACAATCACACAGTTAATATGAAGTTGTCTTGGGGACGGGTGCTGATGAGGAGAGGGCCAGAATACTTTGAGAGGACATCATAGGTGAATTTGACCTGATATCAGGGAGGTCTAGGAGGGCTTCTTGAGGCAGTGACTGGCTGGGTCTGGAAGGTGAGTAGGGAGCAGTGCCTTCTGCTTCTGGCAGTGGTGAGCTGAGTGACTGCAGCGCCACTCTTCCAAGCACAGTCTGCTAATGAGATGATGCTGAATTTCTGGACTAGGATCTGGGGTGGCTGAAGATCTGTGGAAGTGAGTGTGGTATTTGGGGCTGCTTTTGACCTTGGAATCTGTAGTGGCATCTGTAGTGGATTTGGCATCTCTACCAAATTTGGTCCACCTAGAACTTCAGGATGCCGACATAATTAGATATTAGTTAAATATCTTTAAAATTTTTTTTTTTCTTTTTTTTTGAGACAGGGTCTTGCTCGGTCGTCCAGGCTGGAGTGCAGTGGCATACTGCAGTCTCTGGCTGGGCTCAGGCAGTCCTCCTGCCTCAGCCACCTGAGTAGCTGGGACTCCAGATGCGTTCCATGACGCCTGGCTAATTTAAAAACACATTTTTGTGGAGACGAGGATCTCACTATGTTGCCCATGCTTGGGGTCTCAAACTCCTGGGCTCAAGTGATCCTCCTGCTTCAGGCTTCTGAGTAGCTGGGAGCGTAGGCTCAAGCCACTGTGCCTGGCTAATTAAAGATTTTGAGAGTAAATCATCGTGAATTTAGGAGAAACTCTAAATCCAGTGTTGGTTTCTTTATAAGAGGAAGGGGAGGGAGATTTGGACAGAAAGACATGTAGAGAAAAAGGTTATGGGAAAATAGAGCCGGAGATTAGAGTTCGTTGATGCAAACCAAGGAATGCCTGGGGCCACCAGAAGCTGGAAGAGATAACAGATGGAATCTCCCCTAGAGCCTTCAGAGGGAGTGCGGCCTTCTGATCCCTTGATCTCCGACTTCCAGCCCCCAGAGCAGTGAGACAGTCAAGTTTGTTTGTTTGTTTTTTTTTTTTCAAGTTTTGTTTTAAGCCTTGAAGTTTTATGGCAGCCCTAGGGCAGCCCTGGGGAATGAACACTGGGCCCTGAACAAAACGAACATGGGAGCCGATAGGCTGAGGCCTGTGAGGCTGTCCGAGAGGCTGAGCCCTGTGAGACTGTCCGAGTGCCTTAGCAGGGCTGAGGTGCCAGGTTCTGCCAAAGGGCAACAGTCCTGGGTGACACCCTCCCCTCACAATTTGGATTGGGATCCAAAGAAGCCACTTCCAAGGAATGCGCAGGAGCCAGAAGTATTGGAAGGACTGCAGCCCTGCTTCAAATCACCTCAGTCCTCTGAGATTAAAGTAATCCCAGTGTACTAGTGTCTCTAGATTCCCAACAGAAACAAACTTTAATCCTCTCTAGAGGGAGATAACATCAATGGAGGCCTCTAATGACTTTCACAAGTCTGTTTGTACATTCATTATTGTGCATAAAGTAAGAAAAATAGACATTAAGGGAGGCAAGGCACTTGAGCTAAAACCAATAGAAACTACAGACTGTAGACAGATCCACAGGGCTTCCAGACACCAGACAGAGACTTTATAACAACTATGCTTATTGTGTTTGAGGAGATACGGGATCAGATGGAGAGTTTTGGCAGAGAACTAGAAACTATAGAAAAGAACCAAATGAAAATTCTAGTCCACACTGGCGCAATGGCTCACACCTATAATCTCAGCACTTTTGGACCGAGGCAGGTGGATCATGGGAGGTCACGAGTTTGAGACCAGCCTGGCCAACATGGCAAGATCCCGCCTCTACTAAAGATACTAGACATTTTTTTTTTTTTTTTTAAGACGGAGTCTCACTCTTGTCACCCAGGCTGTAGTGCAGTGGCATGATCTCGGCTCACTGCAACCTTTGCCCCCTGGGTTCAAGCAATTCTCCTGCCTCAGCCCCCTGAGTAGCTAGGATTACAGGTGCCCATCACCACGCCCAGCTAATTTTTTGGTATTTTTAATAGAGACGGAGTCTTACCATGTTAGCTAAGCTGGTCTCGAACTCCCAATCTCAGGTGATCTGCCCGCCTCGGCCTCCCAAAGTGCTGGGATTACATGCGTGAGCCACCTCACCCAGCCAATAAAAGAAAATTATAAAATTGAAAAAGCATAGTGATCAAAATTAACTAACCAAAAAAAGAGCAGATTAGACCCAGGCTGAAAAAATTGTGTGACCCAGAAGATAGCTCAGAAGAAAATACCCACAAGGAAGCCTGGAGACATAAAAAATGGAAAAATTTGGAGAGGGTGGGAGACAGATATAGTAAGAAGGTCTTACTCGTGTTTAATTGTCACAAGAGAGGAGAAGTGAGAGAAAATTGAGGAGACACAATATTTGAAAAGATAATGTGGCCAGGTGCAGTGACTCACGACTGTAATCCCAGCGGTTTTGGATGCTGAGGTGGGCGGATCACCTGAGGTCAGGAGTTCAAGACCAGCTTGGCCAACATGGTGAAACCCTGTGTCTACTAAAAGTACAAAAATCAGCTGGGCGTGGTGACAGATGCCTGTAATCCCAGCTACTCGGGAGGCTGAGGCAGGAGCATCGCTTGAACCTGGGAAGTGGAAGTTGCAGTGAGCTGAGACCACACCGTTACACTACAGCCTGGGCGACAAGAGCGAAACTCTGTATTAAATAGAAAAAAAAAAGAAAGAAAAGTAATACCTGAGAATTTTCTACAACAAATAACAGGTACCATCCACAGATTCGATAGCCGTATGAACTGAAAGAACCATATCTAATCAATTCCTGGTACATCCTTGTGCTCTGCATAATGATGTTTCCGGATGATGATCCACATGGACAAAGGTGGTCCCATAAGATTATAATGAAGCTGAAAAATTCCGATTGTCTAGTGGCGTGGTAGCTGTTATAATGTTGTAGGGCAATGAATTACCTATGTGTTTGTGGCGATGCTGGTGTAAACAGACCTACTGCACTGCAAGTGGTAGAAAAGTATAGCACACACAAGTATATACAGTACATAGTAGTTGATAATGATAAGAAACAACTATGTTACTGGTTTATGTATTTACTATCTATACTTTTTATTATTTTAGAGTATATTCTTCCTACTTATAGTAAAAAGAAAAACAAATTGTAAAACAGCCTCAAGCAGGTTCTTCAGGAGGTATCCAGAAGAAGGCATTGTTATCATAGGAGGTGACAGCTCCATGCGCGTCATTGTCCCTGAAGACCTTCCAGTGGGATAGGATGTGGAGGCGGAAGACAATGATACTGATGATCCTGACTCTGTGTAGGTCTAGGCTAATGTGTGTGTTTGTTTCTTAGTTTTTAACAAAAATATTTAAGAAGTAAAATAATTTAAAAAATTAAAAATAAAAAAAGGTTATAGAATAAGGATATAAAGAAAATACTTTTGTACAGGTGTACAGTGTGTGTGTGTGTTTCAAGCTAAATGTTATTACAAAAGAGTAAAAAATTAAAAGTTTATAAAGTAAAAATATTACAGTAAGCTAAGGTTAATTTGTTATTGAAGAAAGAAAGTCTTTCAAAAAATAAATGTAGTATAGCCTAAGTGTACAGTGTTTACAAAGCATAGAGTACTGGTCAGTAGTGTCTTAGGCCATCACATTCACTCACCAGTCATTCACTCACTCATCCAGAGCAACTTCCAGCCCTGCAAGCTCCAGTTACGGTAAGTACCCTATACAGCTGTACCATCTTAAAAATCTTTTATGACATATTTTTACCGTACCGTTTCTATGTTTAGTTATATTTAGATATGCAGATACTTGCTGTTGAGTTATAGTTGCCTACAGTGTCAGCACAGTGATGTGCTCTACGGGTTTGTAGTCCAGGAGCAATAGGTCATGCCATGCAGATGAGGTGTGTGCCATCTAGATTTGTGAAAGTACACTCTGTGATGTTCACATAGGATGAAATCACCTCATAACACATTTCTCAGAATATATGCTCATTGTTAAGCAACTGATAACTGTAGCACCGTTGAAAACCATAGATGAAGAGAAAGAGAGAAAGGCGGAGGTTGCAGTGAGTCGAGATCACACCACTGCACTCCAGCCTGGGCAGCAGAGCGAGACTTTGCTTCTAAAAACAAAAACCAAACAAAAAAAGAATGACAGCTGTGTTCTTAACAGAAATAATGGAAACCAAAGTCTATTGAAATTTAAGTGCTCAAAGAAAGTGACTGTGAACCCAGAATTCTGTATGCAGCAAAAATGTCCTTCAGAAAATACAGTTGAAATAAAGATACTTTCATATAAACAAAAACAATGTTTTTGCCAGCAGACCCACACTAAAGGAAACATTAAGTGTTTTTTGTTTGTTTTGGCTAAAGGAAAATGCTCAAGTTAAGCGTTAGAGTTACAGGAAGGAATAGAGACTTAAAAAGGGTTTCTACGTGGGAAAGACCAAATGATTATTAACTATAAAAATTATGCCTTTGGGTTTAAATTATATAGAATTAAAATACATGACAACAATGTCCTGTAGGTTAGAAAGGAGGCAAATAGAGTAGAACTTTTCTAAAGTCTTTCCATTTCCAGGAAGAAGAACAAAGATCCAATTATATTAGACAAGTCAGGGATGCATGTTGTATGTAATCTGTGTGGTGGCCACCAAAATTGTGATAGTGTGTGATATCTAAGCTAAACAAGAAAAATAGAATCAGAGATTCTAAATCTGAAAGAAGGCAAGAAAGGAGAGAAAACACTGAACAATTGGGACAAAGAGAAAGCAAACAGTAAGTTAGTAGACTGAAATCCCAGTATGTCAGTAATCACATTAAATCTAAGTGGACTTAAATGCTCCGGTTAAAGTACAGAGATTCTGAGATGGGATACAAAAGCAAATCCTGACTAGGCTATTTGAAAGAGATACATTTAAAACATAAGGATATTAAAAGATTGAAAGTAAAAGAATAGGAAAAGATACTATGCAAACACTAACCAAAAGAAACTTGGTGTAGCTATTTTAGTATCAAAGTAGATTTTAAGGGCAAAATTATTAATAGAGATAAAGATTTACTGATAAATGAGAAAAAGTTCATTTTGGATATAATAATTTAAAATTTGGAAGTAATGACTTCAAAATATATAGAAGAAAAATTAACACAATTGTAAGGGAAACAAATTCATAATCATAGTGAGATGTTTTAACACACCTGTCTTACATGCTGTATACATCAAGTAGACAAAGAAATTTGTAAAAGTGTAGAATTGAACAACACAAGAACTGAACTTTTTTTTTTTTGGGAGACGGAGTTTCGCTCTGTTGCCCAGACTGGAGTGTAATGGTGCAATCTCTGCTCACTGCAACCTCCACCTCCCAGGTTCAAGTGATTCTCCTGCCTCAGCCTCCAGAGTAGCTGGGACTACAGGTGTCCATCACCATGCCACCATGCTTGGCTAATTTTTGTATTTTTAGTAGAGACGGGCGGGGGGGGGGGGTCTCACCGTCTTGGTTAGGCTGGTCTCGAACTCCTGACCTCAGGTGATCCACCTGCCTCGGCCTCCTGAAGTGTTGGGATTACAGGCGTGAGCCACTGCACCTGCCACAAGTACTAAACTTGACCTAATGGAAATGTATAGAACACTGTACCTAACAATTGTAGAATCTAAGTTTTTTTCCAATGCACAGGCACATTTGTCGAAATTCACTATATGCTGGCCATAACGCAAGTCTCAACAGCTTTCAAAAGAGTTGAAATTATAGAGTATGTTCTGACAACAACAGAATTAAGCCAGGATCAATAAAAAGAAAATCTCAATGTATTTGGAAATTTTAGATGTCTATTTCTAAGTAACTTATGAGTCACAGAAAGCTTAAATATTTTGAGTTGAACAATAGCAAATATGTATATATAAAATGGGGTACAGCTGAAGTCATGTTTAGAGGGAAATTTATAGCTTAAAATACATATATTAGAAAAGAAGACATGCTGAAAATCAGGTAGTTAGAAGAATAGCAACACATTAAACTCAAAGGAAATAGAGTATTTTTTTAAAGGATTTATAGAAGAATGAGGAGGAGGAGGTTGCTGATCAAAGAGGTATGCAAAGGCCCTGTGGCAAGAGGGAGCTTGGGGAAATCTTGGGGCTGAAAGAAGGCTGTGGTGGTTAGGGCTGGTGAGCATCGGGAGCCTTTGGTTGGGATCTGACACTGGAGAGGGTTGGAGGCTGTGTTAGGGAGCTCTGCCTGTTTTCCCCCAGATTAGTGGGATACTATTGCTTTAAGATTTTAGGAAGGACCATGACCTAATCGGATCGTGGTTGAAAAGATGGCTCTAGCTGTGCTGTGGTTGCCTGAGTGGATGCTGGCTGACCCAATGCAGTGAAAGATCCTGGCAGCCTGGGCCTGTGCTGTGGCTGTGGCGATGGGGGAAGTAGCTGGATCTGAGAGATGCTGAGGAGGTGACATTGTGAGAACTCAGTGATGGTTTGGTGTGGGTGTTGGGGGAGAGGAGGTTTGTGATTCCTGTGATGAGCTGGATAATGGAACTCTTCTCTGATATAAGGAGCTGTGGTTGAGGACAGCTTTGGGGATTTTGCTGTTACCTGGCTCTGCTGCATGCTATCCTGAAACCTCTTATTCTCCACTACCCCAGTTTTGCCAATGAGCGACATAGATTCAGCAGTTAGGTGGCTTGCTAGTGTGCCATGAAGCCATGTAGGTCTCACTGAACCCAGATAGGGCCTCCTTTGTCCCTTCCTCCCCAGCCCCCAGTCATGCAGCAGCAGTGAGGATGGTTCATCTGAGCCCGAGAGTGAGGACAGTGTGACGGGGTCAGGGCCCGATTGGATGCTGGGGCCGTTGGCTTTTAGGAGGTGGGCAGAAGAGGAAGAGGAGGACTAGTCAAAGAAGGAAGGACTGGCAGGGGAGGAGAAAGAAAGGGGGCTGCAGAGAAGCCCCAGAACCAGCACAGTTTACCTCTAAATACCTCAGTGTATGTCTCCACAAAATGAGGATATTTTCTTATATAACAATACCATTATACCTGAAAAAACTTTTTAACATTTAATATCCAGATCATTTTCAAATTTCCCCAGTTGAACCAGAAATGCGATTTATGACCTTCCTTTTGGGAACCAGGTACCCATCAGGTTTTACGCATCATCTTTGGTTGTTGTTATCTCTTTAGTTTGTTAAATTAGAACAGCTTCCACTGTTCTCTCTTCCCGTTCCCTACCTGCCTATAACATCAACTTTTTCAAGAGACAAGGGCAGTTGTCTTGTATTAATGACTTTTTTTTTTTTTTTTTGAGACAGAGTCTCACTCTATCGCCCAGACTGGAGTGCAGTGGTGCGATCTCGGCTCACTGCAACCTCCGCCTCCCAGGTTCAAATGATTCTCCTGCCTCAGCTTCCCAAGCAGCTGGGACTACAGGCGCCCACCACCATGCCAGGCTAATTTTTTTATTTTTAGTAGAGACGGGGTTTCACCATGTTGGCCAGGCTGGTCTCGAACCCATGACCTCAAGTGATCTGCCCACCTCGGCCTCCCAAACTGTTGGGATGACAGGCATGAGCCACCGCACCCAGCTGTATTAATGACTTTTAATGGCAAAAACCTCCATTACTTTTGCACCAACGTAATAATCTTTCTGGATTTTTCTGATTGTTTTCCCATCATTCTTTTACATCGTTGTTTTATCTCCTATATTTCCTATAAAGTAGAAGTAAGCAGTTTCAAAGACTCTCACTTCTATATTTCGGTTGACATTTTGGGCATATCCCTAAATATGGAATGCTCTGTGCTCTACCGCATCCCACTTGGAGGCGGGCGTGTCCTGTCAGGCTGTCCCCCTCTGCTGTGTCATCGCTTGGTTTACAGATTTCTAGGTCTTTTCTTCCTCTTTTTTTTCTTTTTTTTTTTTTTAATAGAAGTGGGATCTCCCTACATTAAGCCAGTCTGGTCTTGAACTCCTGACCTAAAGTGATCCTCCTGCCTTGGCCTCCCAAAGTTCTGGGATTACAGGCATGAGCCACCTTGCCTGACCAGATCTTTTCATTGGAGATGTGATTTCCCCTTTACAGTTAGGAAGTAATAGGTGATTCCTGGGCACTGTGCAAATATCCTTTACCCCAAATGGTTTCCACATTCATACACAATACAGGACTTGCCTGAATCAATTTTATTATAAGAGTTTTTAAAATGGAGATTCCTGCCACCCCCATTGCGTCATTTATTCCACATTTATCTGTTGGTGTTATTCTGTAAAGATATTTTCTTGGGGCCAGGCACGGTGGCTCATGCCTGTAATCTCAGCACTTTGGGAGGCCAAGGCTCGGGCAATCACTTGAGGTCAGGAGTTCGAGACCAGCCTGGCCGAGATGGTAAAACCCCATCTCCACTAAAAATACAAAAAAATTAGCCGGGGGTTGTGGTGGACACCTGTAATCCCAGCTACTCCAGAGGCCGAGGCAGGAGAATCGCATGAACCCAGGAGGCGGAGGTTGCAGTGAGCCGAGATCACACCACTGCACTCCAGGCTGGGCGACAGAGCTAGACTCCATCAAAAAAGTGAAAATAAAAGGATATTTTCTCACTTCAACCGGGTTAAGGACCACAGTTCCTCCTAAAAAGGCGGGTCAATTGCTGGATTCTTTGTTTAATTACCAATGTTTGAGGTAAGGATTTGGTAAATAGTCATCCCCAATAGAGGCAAATGTTTCTCTCCCCCCAACCCTAAACCCCCACACCCACCCTGAGTATCACTATATGGATTCATGGCAATTTTTATTCACTGTTTTACAGTCAGTTACAGTCATTCTTTTTGATGCTAAAATTGTCCTGATTTTCCTGGAAACACACCTTCATCTGGCTCTTTGGTCTTTAAAGGCTTGCTTGCTATGTTGCGATCTGTTTTCATCTTCTGGATGGAGTCCTGGAGCTGCAGTTTCAGGTAGAAGGGACAGTGTGCGTCCTGTGGCCGCGGCTGCCAGCCCACAGCGTGCATTGCTGCCCATTTCCTGCCAGTCCTGGGACGAGAGTGCCTAGGAGTCTCAAGATTTCAGGCTGACAGGTCTTTGTTTTCCTTTTTTGGATTGGCTTAGGTTTAGGGTTGTCTCAGCCTCATAAAGTGAGTTGGGTAGCTTTCTGTGAGGAAGGCTTTTGTCTCTGCCTCTCATATTGCATCTCCATTTATTTTATTTTTTGGGGGGTGGTTCTCATCTGTAGGTTAGACCATCTGTCTCCTTACCACTCTGTCCATCTCAGTATTTTTCCCTGTCCACTGTATCCATCAGCATTCTGGGGGCCTCAGTTTTGTCTTGCCACCAGTGACATTTTCTGTAATGTACATTTTTCCCTTTGACTCCTTCCAGTTGGATTTTAATTTTTCCGTAGTGTGGTTGTTTTTGTTTTCTAATCTTGGTCAGCATCTTAGCTTGTTGTCTTTTAATTTCAACCTGTTCTCATTTTGGTGCTCCCTGTCTTTTAAAAACATTTTAATTTTAACTTTTTAAATAAAGGCCATGTCTTCCTGCATCTTACGACAAGAATCACATCTTTTCTAAGATGGTCTTCCATTTTCTGCAATCATTCATTTCAGGTTTGTGCATGTACTTTATGGCATGTTTTTCCATCAGCCTCTCCCCTCCCCCTTTCTGTTCTGATTTGATGTTCCTTGAATGGCGTTTGCCAGACTGCGGGTTTGAATTGCTGTTTCCTGGGGACTTGGCTGGGCACAATCTGGGACTGGCCGTGGGGTGATCGGCCATGGGCCCAGGCTGTGTCCCTGCTGCTCTGGGCGGGCTCTCCCCTCACCTTGAATTCCTGTGCAATGGCCCCATTTTCCGTGTCCATGTGTGTTCCTGAGTAGTGGGTGTTTGCCGATCACCTGCTGCCCACTCTGCTGGCTCTGCTCTTCTGTGTCTGAGGGTAAAGGGTGTCTGCCTCCCTCTCCCCTGCAGGAAGGGCTGGACTCTCATCCCCTGATGAATGGTGCTTTGTCCTTATAGAATGATGGAAGAGGGACACTCTTTTTCTTTTAAACCTGCTATTTTAACCATTTTAAAGTGCACAGTTAAGTGCCATTAAGTACATTAATGGTATTGTGTAACCATCACCTCTATCTAGTTTGGGAACTTTTGTATCCCCTACATGGAAATCCCTTCCCCATCATGAGTCACTCCTCATTTCCCCCTCCTCCCAGCCGCTGACAACCACTAATCTGCTTTCCATCTCTATGGATTTGCCTATTCTGGGTATTTCATTTATTATTTATTTATTTTTTAGATACAGTCTTGCTCTTTCGCTCAGGGTGGAGTGCAGTGGCCCAATCTCAGCTCACTGCAATCTCTGCCTCCCAGGTTCAAGCGATCCTCTCACCTCAGCCCCCCCAGTAGCTGGCATTACAGTTGCACTCCACCATGCCTGGCTAATTTTTGTATTTTTAGTACAGAGGGGGTTTCACCATGTTGTGGCCAGGCTGGTCTCCCAATTCCTGACCTCAAGTGATCTGACCGCCCTGGCCTCCCAAAGTCCTGGGATTACACGCGTGAGCCACTGCACCCGGCCACTGAGCACTGTGTTTTCAAGGCTTATTTACGTTGTACGTTTCAGAACTTCTTTTTTTTTTTTTTTTTTTTTTGAGTGAATAATACTCTGTTCTGTCAGTGTACCACATTTTGTTTGCTCATTCATCGGTTGACAGATATTTGGGTTGCTTCTACCTTTTGACTATTGTGAATAGAACTGCTGTGAACATTCATGTACAAATTATTATTTAAATACCTATTTTCATTTATTTTATATATTTTTTTTAAATTTTTGAGACAGGGTCTCTGTCACCCAGGCTGGAGTGCAGTGGTGCAGTCATGGCTCACTGCAGCCTCCACATCTTGGGCTCAAGCAGTCCTCCCACCTCAGCTTCCCAAGTAGCTGTGACTACAGATGTGTGCCACCATGCCTGGCTAATTTTTTAATTTTTTGTAGAGATGAGGTCTTGCTGTGTTATCCAGGTTGGTCTCAAACACTCGGGCTCAAGTGATCTTCTTGCCTTGGCCTCCCAGAGTGCTGGGATTACAGGTGTGAGCCACTGCGCCCAGCTGACCTGTTTTCATTTCTTTTGGGTACATACATGTGAGTTAAATTGCTGGATAATTCTATGTTTATCTTATTGAGGAGCTGCTAAACCACAAAGGCTGCACCATTGTATGTTCCCTCCAGCAGTGCATGAGAGTTCTGATGTTTCCACATTTGCCAACTCTTGTTACTTTCCACTTATTATAATATAAATGTTATAATATTTAATAATTCAAGAATATTGTATTATTCAGTTCCTCAATGACTACAATGTTGAGCATCATTTCATATGTTTATTGACCATTTGTATGTATTTTTTGAAGAAATACCTATTCAGGTCCATTGCCCATTTTCCAATCGGGTTGTCTTCTTGTTGTTGAATTGTAAGAGTCTTTTTATATATTTTGGGTACTAGACCTTTATCAGATACATGATTTGCAAATATTTCCTCTCATTCTGTGAGTTGTGTTTTCACTCTCTTGATAGTGTCCTTTGAGGCACAGAAGTTTTGAATTTTGATGAAGTCCAATTTTTTTCTTTTGTTGCTCGTGCTTTTGGTGTTATGCTTAAGAAACCATTGCCTAATCCAAAGTCAAGATTTATACCTATGTTCTTCCACGAGTTTTGTAGTTTCAGCTATTATTAATATATTTAGTCTTTGATCCATTTTGAGTTATTTTTTGTATGTGGTGTGAGGTCAGGTTCCAACTTCATTCTTCCTGTGTGGATGTGCAGTTGCTCCAGCACCATCTGTTGAAGAGGAGCGCTCTCCAGTTGGAGTCTGCCTCTCCAGCTGTGCAGACAGCCCTGCAGTATTGAAAAACAGCCACAGAGCTCCTCAGGAGTGGTTGGAAATCTCAATGGAGTTCATAAAGTGATTCTTAATAGAATCATTCTTATGTATGGTTATGAGACATTTACATATTTAAAGAGTTTAAAAGGAAGTATCTGCATTTCAGAATTTTTACTGCCATGGAACTCATCTACATTTTATTTTGTTTTATTTTATTTTTTTCCAGACAGGATCTCACTGTCACCCAGGCTGGAGTGCAGTGGTATGATCTCCGTTCACTGGAGCCTCTACCTCCCGAGCTCAAGTGATCCTCCCAATCAGCCTCCTGAGTAGCTGGGACCACAAGCATGCACCACCACACCTGGGTGATTTTTGTATTTTTTGTAGAGACGGGTTCTTGCTATGTTGCCTAGGCTGTCCTCGAATTCCTGGGCTCAAGCAATCCGCCCGCTTCAGCCTCCCAAAGTGGCTGGGATTACAGGCGTGAGCTACTGAGCCCAGCCTCTTCTACATTTTATGTTTGAGAATATGGACTTGATTCAGTTCTTTTTATAGTTTGGTAAACTTGAAATAACACTCATCTCATTAAATCCAGTCTCATTTGACATTCTCAGTATTTGAACTCTGATAAAAATGGACTAGTACTCAGAAGCTGGGCAGAAGGGAAGTCTGAGAAGTTGTTCTCTATCTCCTTTCTCTCTGTGGTTGCTGAACATTTTTGTGTGCTTCAAGAGGGCAAGTAGAACCAGGTTTGTCAAGAATTAAGACATAAGTCTTTTTTTTTTAATTTTTATTTTTTTTCTTACATTTAAGGGAGATCTGGCCAATGTGTATTTTTATTGTCCATTAGTCACAATTGTCTGTGTTTTTATATCTAACTAGTGTTTTGTATTATTTGCTGTTTGTAGAAACTCCTTGGTAGTTAACTGCAGCTTCTTTGTCCTCTGGCAGCAGAAATGGGTATAACCATTTGGGAAAGTGACTTAGTGAGTGTCTGAATAACTCCAAGAGACTCTTGGTCCGGAATTCTAACACTGGGACTCTATCCTGAGAAAATAATCTTAAATATGAAGCTCATGAACAACATGTTTATTGTACCATTAAATATAAAAAGTTGCAAACCACCCCAGTGTCCAAGTCCAGCTTAGGACAAACTCCACCAGAACACTCCAGTGTAATGACTCAGTGAGTTAATGATAATAGCTGATAAAATGGGTACTGCGGGCGGGTCCCGTGCTGTGCTCTGTGCGCGTGCTGTCCCACTTCACCTTCACAACTTCATGGTGGCTGCACCAGGTCACAAAGCTGGAAAGTGGCAGTGTGCACGGCTCTCAATGCCTGAAGCTGCCAGCCAGGTAATTGAGGAGGGCAGCAACAGGGACGGTACTGTGTGATGTTGGAGAAATAAAGAGGCAAAGCTGTGCTTACAGAATGCGTTTCAGCAGTGTGTAAAACACTGGAAATAAGACGGAATAGGAAATAACACGGAGGAAGTTTCTCATGATATTGTGGGTCGGGTTAGGTGGTGGGATTTGTATTGTTTTTATGTTTACATCTGCTTGCCTGCATTTTCTAAAATGAGCATATATTATTTTATACCAAAGGAAACAAAAAGGCATAACATGCTTCCCGTCAATGGAAGACTGCTAATGGTAAGAGGGGCTGTGTTGTGATGTGGTGATGATTCAGATTGGAGAAGCAGCTGCCCTCAGCCTTATCTGGAATGTCCTAAAACAGCTGAAACGGTACTGTTGGATCAAAACAGATTGAATTTCAGGAGTCAAATATACAAAGGGGCATGCTTGTGAAAATACAGGATTTAAGTTTCATAATATCCTAATAAATGGGTACATTATATGGAACAACTTAATTATGTTCCCCCTTGTTTAAACTTTCAACTCCTGTGTTGAAATTCAATCTACACTTACCTAAGCGGCGAGCTCAAGGTCTTGATATGAATAGGATGTATTTTAGCTTGAGATGTAAACTGTTTGATGCGTGCAACATTATCAGTTCTTTAGATATGTTCATAATGACATTAGCATCCCTAAACATTTGAATAAATGAAAAAGAAATAGCATATAGAAGAATAATACACAAAGTAAAAGCACATCTAGTTGCAGTATATTGTTGTTTGGAAAAGCAAGTTATTGAATAATTTGTACATCACGTAACTCCCCTTTATGTCTTTTAATTTTTTTTTTTTTACACAGGGTTTTTTTTGTTGTTGTTTGTTTGTTTGTTTGTTTCTGAGATGAAGTCTCGCTCTCACCCAGGCTGGAGTGCAGTGGTGTGATCTCGGCTCACTGCAACCTCCGCCTCCCGGGTTCAAGCGATTCTCCTGCCTCAGCCTCCTGAGTAGCTGGGATTACAGGTGCCTGCTACGACGCCTGGCTAGTTTTTGTATTTTCAGCAGAGACAGGGTTTCACCATGTTGGCCAGGCTGATTACGAACTCCTGACCTCAAGTGTTCCTTCTGCCTCAGCCTCCCAAAGTGCTGGGGTTACAGGCGTGAGCCACCGCGCCCGGCCTTGACACGGGGTCTCTCCCTGTCACCCAGGCTGGAGTGCAGTGGTGCCATCACCACTCACTGCAGCCTTGGACTCTTGGGCTCAGGTGATTTTCCTTTCTTGGCCTCCCCAGAGGCTAGGACTACAGGTATGTGCCACCATGCCCAGCTAATTTTTAAATTTTTTGTAGAGATGGCATCTCACCGTGTTGCCCAGGCTGGTCTTGAACTCCTGGGCACAAGTGATTTGCCCACCTCTTTCTCCCAAAGTGCTGAGATTACAGGTGTGAGCCATAGCACCTGGCAATTTTATTTTTACATTTTTCTTTTTAGAGGCACGGTCTTGTTCTGTCATCCAGGCTGCAGTGCAGTGGTTCAGTCATAGCTCACTGGAGCCTAAATTCCTGGGTTCAAGCAACTTTTCTGCCCCAGTTTCCTTAGTAGCTAGGACTGCAGGCGTATGCCACCATACCCAGCCAATTTTAAAAGTTTTTATAGAGATAGAGTCTCTATAAAAGCAGAGGGATACTTTACTATGCTATGTTGCCCAGGCTGGTCTTGAATTCCTGGGCTCAAGTGATCTGCCTGCCCCGTCCTCCCAAAGTGCTGAGATTACAGGTGTGACATACCATGCCCAGCCCCACTTTTCTGTTTTATTTACACACTTGAAAACAGATGGAGCCGGGCGTGGTGGCTCATGCCTGTAATCCCAGCACTTTGGGCGCCCAAGTCCGGTGGATCACCCGATGTCAGGAGTTCGAGACCAGCCTGGCCAACATGGTAAAATCCTGTCTCTACTAAAAATAACAAAAATTAGCCGGGCGTGATGGCACACGCCCGTAGTCCCAGCCACTTGGGAGGCTGAGGCAGGAGAATCGTTTGAACCTGGGAGGTGGAGGTTGCAGTGAGCCGAGATCGTGCCACTGCACTCCAGCCTGGGCGACAGAATGAGACTCTGTCTCAAAAAAGGAAAAAAAAAAAAAAAAGAAAGAAAGAAAACAGATGGGAAGGATGTTATCTCGGAATGTGAATAGTAGGTGTTAGCGTGGCTGGGCTCTTGGTGGTCTTAAGTAAATAAAAAGTAACCTCCAGCAAACAAGTCTGCCATGAGTTGGGCCATTTAACACAGGACTTTATTCCACCAAATGTCAGAAAACAGGTGAGGAAGCAGCTAGTTGAGCACATGCCAGGGGAGATGAGGTTGAATGCTGATAGTGGCAGCACTGCCGCATTGTTCTCAGGTGCTTTTCTGTTTGGTGCCTTGCCCTCTGAGGTGGGATCCATAGGTCAGGAAGCTGGGGAGGCTGCCTCTAGTCCAGGCAGCACCAGCTTCAGGCCTCTGGTGTGTTTCACTGACTTCCAAGTTTCCAAAGCGCCCTGTCTGCACCCCTCTTATGACACTTGAAAACAATTTATGGAAATTTCCAAACAGACACCGAAGTAGAGACCGTTGAATTAATCACATCAGCCTGTGTCTTTCTTGTTTCATCAGTCTCCACCCCCTACCCACACCCCTACTTTTCTCCTGAGCATTTTAAAGCAAATTCTTCTGGTTCTTCCTACTGTCAAGTATCCCTCTGATGGAGCAGTTTCCTGAAAGGTCAAGGGTCGAGTCCCTTTCACTGTAGTATTGCAAGCCGCACTCAGCACTCAAGTGTTCAATAAACATTTATTGAAAGAGAGTGCTTTCATTCCACAGCTCGATAGGGAGATGGATTTTGTTCTGTAGGTTTCGCAGAAGCTGAATCTTCCCTGCCTTAATGAACCACAGATAGCATGTGTGTATTTTGGGATGTCGCACCTGCTGCTGGGGGTTAAGGTTTGTTTCGCCTTTGGTGTGTAGTGGAGATGGGTTTGTGCATAAATTCACTTTCAGAAAAAATAGGGTGACTGCTTATGGCTATAATTTAGTCTGAACTTGTACGACAAAAATAATGAAAAGTAAATCTTCCCCAAACATAAAAAATGTTTTTCATTTGCTGTCTAAGCATGGAGAGTTGAAATCAGACAGATCTGGGTCTGAAGTCCACATCTGTCACTTCACTGTAGATGTCTTTGTCCTCTCTGGACCCCAATTTCTTCATTAGTAAAATGGGGCTATAACTATTGTATGGGGCAGATTAGATACAGATTCTACATAAGCTCCTGGCACATAGTAGGCACTCCATAAATACTGATTATTTCTTCTCCTTGCCCATGGTTCTGTGAAATGGGAATGTTTCCTGGGCCTCCCTTAGGAGGTCATTGTATGGATTTTTTTTTTAATATATATATTTTTTATTATATTTTAAGTTCTAGGGTCCTTTGTAGGGACATGGATGAAGCTGGAAACCATCATTCTCAGCAAACTATCACAAGGACAAAAAAACCAAACACCGCATGTTCTCACTCTTAGGTGGGAATTGAACAGTGAGAACACTTGGACACAGGAAGGGGAACGTTGTATGGATTAAATGAGTAATCTTTGGAAAGTGCTTACACCTGAGCCTGGAGCAAGTCAGAGCTCAGCCTCCTGGGTGCTGCTGCGGGTGCTGCCCCTGTCCTGGGAGTCCTTTTAAAATCATGTGTGTGCCTTCCCTGTCTCATCTACCCTGTTCCCTTTCCCTAGAGGTAACCAGTTAACCATTTTTATTATTATTTTGGTTAATCCTTCCATTGTTTCTTTTTGGAAAAAAAAAAACTAAGTTTATCTTCTTCACACACAATGTCCTCCTTTTTACAAAAAGATATTAATAGCATAGCATGTTCCTTTTTTTTTTTTTTTTTGGAGATGGAGTTTCACTCTTGTCACCCAGGCAGGAGAGCAATGGCACAATCTCGGCTCACTTCAACCTCCACCTCCTGGGTTCAAACGTTTCTCCTGCTTCAGCCTCCCGAGTAGCTGTGATTACAGGTGTGTGCCACCACGCCCAGCTAATTTTTTGTATTTTTAGTAGAGACGGAGTTTCACCATGTTGGCCAGGCTGGTCTTGAACTCCTAACCTCAGGTGATCCACCCGCTTCGGCCTCCCAAAGTGCTGGGATTACAGGCGTGAGCCACTGCGCCTGGCCCCTTAATAGCATGTTCTATGCATGTTCTGCACAGTTATCTTTTTACTTGCTCTGATTTGGAGACGGTTCCGTAGTGTATAAAGATATCTTCCACAATCCTTGTATAGTTATATGGTACTCCATATTTTGAATGTACCGTAATTTATTTGACCACTAGCCTGTTGGTGGGTATTTGGGTTATTTTCAGTGTTCTGCTATAATAGTTTGTAGCACATAGCCTTGTACAAACTTTTTTTTCTATTTTGCCTAAGTGTCTTTTGGGATAGATTCCTAGGAGTGGGCTTGCTAGATCAGAAGAGTAAATGCATGAATAACTGCTCTGGATTTTGCCAAATGTTTGTCTTCAGGGCCATCCCGTTTTGCAGTCGTGTTGAGTGCCTGTCTCCCCGTTGCCATAGAAGCAGAATGTGTTGCCTCTTTGGTTTTTTTGTTTGTTTGTTTGTTTGTTTTGAGATAGAGTCTTGCTCTGTCACCCAAGTTGGAGTACAGTGGTGCGATCACAGCTCACCGCAGCAGCCTCGACCTCTTGGGCTCAGGTGATCCTCCCACCTCAGCCTCTCAAGTAGCTGGAACTATAGGTGCACTAATTTTTAAATAATTATTATTATTTTTTGTAGAGACAGGGTCTCTCTATGTTGCTCAGGCTGGCCTTGAACTCCTGGTCTCAAGTGATCCTCTCACCTCAGCCTCCCAAGTAGCTTGGACCACAGGTGTGCACCACCACGCCCAGCTATTTTTTTTTTTTTTTAAATTTGAGGCCGGGTGTGGTGGCTCACGCCTGTAATCCTAGCACTTTGGGAGGCCAAGGCAGGTGGATTGCCTGAGCTCAGGAGGTCGAGACTAGCCTGGGCAACATGGTGAAACCCGTCTTTACTAAAATACAAAAATTAGCTGGATGTGGTGGCGGGCGCCTGTAGTCCCAGCTACTCAGGAGGCTGAGACGAGAGAATTGCTTGAACTGGGGAGGCAGAGGTTGCAGTGAGCTGAGATCGTGCCACTGCACTCCAGCCTGGGCGATAGAGTGAGACTCCATCTCAAAAAAAAAAAAAAAAATTTGTAGAGATGGGGCCTCGCTGCGTTGCCTAGGCTGGTCTCAAACTCCTGGGCTCAAGCTATCCTCCCGCCTCAGCCTCCCGAAGTTCTGGGATTACAGGCATGATCCACTGTGCCCAGCCTTGTTTGTTTTTTGTCAGTCTGATGATGCAAATAGTATTTTCACTTAGTTTTGTTTTTCTCTTCTGAGCTAGGTTGAGCATCTTTTCCTTTGTTTAAGCGCCTTTTGCATTTTTTTCTGTCAAATGTTTTCATATTTTTTGCCCCTTTTTCTACCAGATTGTTAGTCTGTTCTCAATTTTTATAATTTCTTTAAAGATTAGGGATATTAGCCCTTTGTAGTATTTTGTAAAACTTCCTGGTGAGGTGTAGTGGCTTATGCCTGCAATAAGGGAGGCCAAGGCCTGAGGAGTGCCTGAGCAACATAGTGAGACCCTGCCTCTACAAAGCAAAGCGAAACAAAACAAAACAAGCGCACCTGTAGTCCTAGCTACTTGGGAGGCTGAGATGGGAGGATCGCTTGAGCCCAAGAGGTCAAGGCTGCGGTGAGCTGTGATTGAGCCACTGTAGCCCAGCCTGGTTGGCAGTGTGAGAACCTGTTTCCAAACAAAAACAAAACTTCCTGAGGCACTGGCGTGATTAAGATAAATAAACCCACTGAACCTGAGGGACTGTTGGTCTGGGGAGGGAGGCAGCCTCATAATGGATGTTCATGTACTTGCAAAGCGGTGATAGCTAGTTCTGCCTGGGGGGAGGTGATAGCTAGTTCTGCCTTGGGGGAGTCTGGGAAGACTTCCCGAAGGTGGTGCTGTTTGACTTGGGTCTCAAAGCTTAGTCATTTCCCAGCCAAGAGAAGAGGAGCTGAGGATTTCCAGGCGGAGGAAAGAGTATATTCAAAAAAGTGGGGAAATAAAAGGAGTCGGTTGTGTTTGGGTCAGGTGGTTCTGGGAGGGGTGAGAGAGGAGCCTCTCAGATTGGGAGGAGCCCGGTGGGCCACGTGAAGCCTTCCTAGATGACAAGGAAAGCAAGGAGAGGTTTGGGAGTGGGCCCTGGCTCTGAGACTGTATGCTTCTTCCAGTCACCTGGGAGTTTTTAACACTGTGGCTCCCTGCCCCTCCCACACTGATGCTCATCACTGGTGGGGTGGGGCCAGTGGTCACTGTTTCTCAAAGCTTGTCAGGTAATTGTAGTGGCAGTTGGGATGAAATCCTCCCGTTGAGAGAGAGAATTGTGACAGCAGGTTGGAGGAAGGATGGACAGAGAACAAACTTGGTGTGCTTAGGAACCACCTGGGCTCTTGGCAAAAATTCGTATTTCCAGGGCTCAGGAGGTTGGGAGTGGAGCAGTAACTTGCTTCTTCTTTACTTTTTTATTTTATTTCTATATTATTATTTTAATAACCTGTATTTTGTTTTTAGAGTAGTCCAGTGAAGTAGTGAGAATGGGGTAGAGAATAGAGCAAGGAGTTCACTGATTGTGAACCATCATTTGAGATAGCTCACTGCCTTCAGGCCAGCGGTAACCTGCATTTTTAACAAACGTTCCAGGGGTTCTGATGTGGTGGTCTGGGTCACACGTTGAGAGGCACTGAGGCAGAGACAAGAGGCAGAACAACTTAAGCCTGAGGTAGGCGGAGCTGAAGAGGAGGGGCAGAATCTTCCATTATTTTAACAAATACAATCAATGATCCTAGGTAGGCAATTAGAAATGGGGAGTGAAGGAGGAAAAGAGTTGAGCGCCTGCTACTTCTTTTAGATTTGATGATGCTATTAATATTAACTAAAGAGGAAACGTGGGGGTCAGTGAACAGTGAGATGAGGTACATTTCAGCGTGGAGGCCCGGCCCCTGGGGACACCAGTGTGCACGACTAGGTTGGATTAGCAGTGATGCTGACAGAGCGGGAGTGAACTCAGCCAACCCATCGTTATCAGACAGGAATGCATTTGGCTGTAGGTTGATGTCATCAGGACCCACACTGGCTACCTTGTGGCCTCAACATGGCTGCTGCAGCACTAAATGTTGTATGTTCATTTAAAGCAAAGGTGGCACTGAGACTACACGTGTTCCCATATACCGGCCAAGCACTTGCCTACCTCCCCACCCCCAACAGAACTGCTTAGGTCTCCTTGACCAGTACTGGGGCAGTGGGGATTAGCCCTATGATGAAAGGTCCCCCGCGACCACCACCCCCAGTTCAGAAACAAGGTCCTGTGAGCAGTGAGGATGTGTGTGTATGTGTGTGGGGGTGTTAACACCACATACCACAGCATACCACAGTAAGAGAAGCGTCTTGGCTTTAGGGAAGTGGGTTTGAACTCCAAATGAAGGGCAGACCTGGAGCAGCTCTCCTGGGGGTTTGGGCATACACATCGTTGCCACTTTTTGGCTTTTTTTGGTTTGGTCCTTCCTCACATTAGTGGGGGCAGGAATGAGGTGTCTCTCCTCCTGTCAGTGGAAGCTTTGGCATAGGAGCTTTGGGACATGGTCGTTTTTAATAATCTTGGTGGCAGTGCATTGAAAACCAGGGTAGTGGCAGTGGGGAAATTGGATTCTCTTGATGGGTAAGGGAAGGATGACTGTCCTTTTTCCATGAGTTGGCGTTTTGGAGTCTTCAGAAAACCTATGTTGGGTTCCTTTCTGTCAGAGTTAGCACCAGACTCAGGGCCTGGCTCTGCAGAGCTGAGCGGGGTTCTGCAGCGCCGCAGTTGCCTGGTGCACTCTCTCCTGCTGGCCGTTGGTGTCATGAAGACGCCTATGTGGCACACATTCCGTTGCCACCTTGGGTGTGCACACTCCCTCAGCTTCTGCCAGGATGCGGTAAGATCAGCTTATAGGTAGACAGGTGGTGGGTAAGTTGCAGGTAGTTCCTGAATGAGGATGAATCTGTGGGTAGTGTTTTGAGTAGATACAGGAATTTACCTTTGCTTAATTGATTTAAATCCGTTATCAGCAGACTTTTATGCTGAAGTTTTATTTTGCCAACAAGTATTATTGTCTGGGCTCTGGTGTGTCATTCATTAGCCAAGTGGCCTTGGGTGAATTACTTAATCCTCTGGCCCTCAGTTTCGTAATGTGTAAAGTGGGAATATTACCACCACTTTCAAAATTGGTGTGAGGATTAAAAGATGAAAATGGCTCCTACTCGGGTAGTGGATGTGGTATGTGTGAAGAAGTGTTGGAGATAACCTGGAGCTCTTTGAATATGTTTTGCATGCCTTACGTTTTGTGAACAAATTATTTTCTGATTGCTTCCTGTATGTGAATCATGGTGCTTGTAAACTGCAAACCACAGATGAAGCTTTGAGATAGAATTGGAGAGGCCTGGGATTTCTTTTGTGACCTGTCATTAGTTGTTCAACCGGGCAAGTTACTCAGTCTCTCTGTTTACCAGTTTTCTTATTTGTTAACTGGAATACTAGTTTCTGTCTCATAGACCAGAAGTGTTTGTTCTGTTAAGAAGACAAGTAAATATAAAAATACTCATGAAAATTTAAAGTGATATGCAAATTGGGCCAGGTGCAGTGGCTCACGCCTGTGATCCCAGCACTTTGGGAGGCCAAGGTGGGTGGATCACCCAAAGTCAGGAGTTCGAGACCAGCCTGGCCAACATAGTGAAACCCTGTCTCTACTAAAAATACAAAAAATTAACCAGGCATGTAGTGCGCGCCTGTAATCCTAGCTACTCGGGAGGGTGAGGCAGGAGAATTGCTTGAACCTGGGAGGCGGAGGTTCAGTGAGCCAAGATTGTGGCACTGCACTCCAGCCTGGGCGACAGAGCAAGACTTTGTCTCAGAAAACAAACGAACAAAGAGATATGCAAATTGATAGAAATAAGTTTACCAGCTTCTTTCCACTGAAACATTTGTATGTTAATTTTTTATGCCAGTATTTCCACTTTTGGGGGGCTTTGTGAATTTGGGTGATGTTGCTTAATTAACCATAGTCAGGTTTCTGTTTTACCTGCTTTTTTGTTGTTGTTGAAGGACCGGGGAAGTCTAAAGGACAGATAGGTGGCTGAAGTGGACATTTGGCTAATTTTCATTCCTTTCTGCTACTTTTTTTTTGTTTCCCTTCCCAGTTTCCCAGCTGTCTGCCTGCAGCCCCTCTGTCCAGGTCACCTTGGGCAGGCTGTGGCTTGCTGCCCTCAGCCTCTGGACACGACTCTTGGTCAGTCCCCTCCATTTTCTTCACCCCCATGTGGCAGCTGTTTTTCATTTGTTTGTCTTTTACTGCGTAAATGTGGAAATCCTCACTCCTTACATGCTCAAGACATTAACACTAATAGTCTGAGATTTTACTTCTATCCTTATATTGATCAACTATATTTTTCCCTTTACCATTTGACATGCAGAATAATACATGGAGTATACACATAAGTTGTGAAGCACAGTCACGGACTGTGCGCACGTGGACCCACCTGCGCGGCTGAGTGCCAGGGTGCTCTTCTGTGGCATCCTCCAGGGTTAAGCATCCTTTGGGGCTTAGTCTCCATTTGACTTACTCTTCTGGTAAATGCCAGTTCACACTTTTTACCTATTTTCTCTTTGGTGGTTTTTCTTTTTTATCATTCCGTGGGAGTTTCTTTTTTTCTTTCTTTCTTTCTTTTTTTTTTTTTGAGAGGGAGTTTCACTCTTGTCACCCAGGCAGGAGTGCAGTGGCATGATCTCGGCCCACTGCAACCTCCGTCTGCTGGGTTCAAGCGATTCTTATGTCCCAGCCGCCCAAGTAGCTGGGATTACAGGTATCCACCACCATGCCCAGCTAATTTTTGTATTTTTAGTAGAGACAGGGTTTCGCTGTGTTGCCCAGGCTGGTCTCGAACTCCTGACCTCAGGTGATCCACCTGCCTCGGCCTTCCAAAGTGCTGGAATTACAGGCGTGAGCCACCGCACCCAGCCCGTTCCATGGGAGTTTCTGCTATATTCTGGTTACTGGTTACTGATTGGCTGTCAGCAGTAGTGTACCTTTTTTTCCCACCTTGGCTTTTCTTTTATCTCTTTTTGAGGTGTCTTTGATGAGCAGAAATTCTCAATTGTAATATAGTTGAGTTTAGCAGTCATAGCTTATATCTAATATTTTTTTCTATTATATTTAAGAAACTCTTCCCAATTCCAAAGTCATTGGAAGTTCTCTATCGTCTGCTGGACGTTTTGAAGTTCTTCTGCCTTTTGCTTTAGCACACCCAGAGTCTGCCAGGAGCTCACGCGTGTGGTGTCCTTGGGTAACCTGCCACCTCAGCCCCTTTGCTGAAATCCCCCTTCCTCCCAAACCCTGGTTTGCAGTGCTACCTGTTACACATCAAGCTTCCAAATCTGCAAGGGTCTGTTTCTGGGCTATCTTTGGTCCCCAAATTCCGCTTCTCTTAATTTGCTTTAAGGATAGTTGAGGACATAAGCAGATATTTACTTACGGGAATATCCACTGAAGTTCTGATGATAGCATTGAGGGAACGGGAAGCATTCTAAATGTTCTGGCAGTGGGAAGCAGGTGAATGATGGAGGGGAGGGTGTGTAGGTGCAGTGAGATACTCTGTAGCCGGCAAAAATGCATTTGCTGATGTGGCTATATGGTGATAATATACATGACAAAAAAATAGCAAGGTCACATAACAGTATGTACAGTATGGATTCCATGTTCATAAAAAGAAAGTTGTAAGTTGAAAAAAACCTGTTATCTTGCTTTCTCCTGTCCTGGTCACACTCAGGGTGATTTAGTCTGGCTTCGACCCCATCAGGCCACCATGTCCGCTCTGGCAGGTCCTCGGTGACCCCTTGGTGGCTGCTTCCTTTATCCTCGGCTCAGTTCTCATTTATGACCTCGCTGCTGCATTGGACATCACTGGTGCGATCTTCTCGACGTGCTCTCTGCTCTCCTCCGCTTCTGCCCACTTCCTTCTTGTTCTCCTTTCTGGCTTTCCTTCCTTGGTATTGGCGTCCCTGGGTTCCCATTTCCCTGGGCCTCCGTGTACTCCATGCTTTCTCCTTTGGGGCCCTTGGCAAGGCATCTCCTGTGTTAAAACTTCTGCATCACAGACCTGCAGAGCTGGCTGTCGCCTTACACTGAACTCCCCTGACGTCTTCGAGGCCCGCAGAGTCAGCACATCCAGAATGAAACCCACATCCCCCCACTGAGCCACACTCTTTGGAGGCATCCAGGATTTCTGTCCTGTCTCCTCCCCTTCACCTCGGTCGATTGTCACATCTTTCTGAACATTCCCATGCCTGTGTCCATCTCTCCCCTGCCACCCCAGACTCTTGTCATCAACTCCCCCCTTATGCGAGTTTCTGGAGTGTTCTGCCAGCCTCCACATTTCACCCCTCTTCTTTCCCACACTGTGGCCACAGTCAGCTTTCCAGAGTGTATTTCTGAGCCACCACCGGGCTCTGTCTCTAGCCCCAAGGAGCAGCTGCGGGCCTCTGCTTGCCCAGCCCCTCCTCCGTGGCCTGCTCAGGTACCTGTTGTCTCAGGCAGCTCCCTTATGGGGCATTGCTCACTGCCCTGTGCCCCACATCCCAGAGCACTCTGGTGTGTACACATCCGCCTTCCTCTGGTCTGAGCTCCTGGCCATACAGCCCTCAGAGCCCAGTGTAGTGACCAGCATCTGGTGATGCAGCCACGTGTCAGAGAGGGGGCAACCTCACCCTGTGCTTGGGCCTGCTAGTGCCTTTCATACAGAGTCCATTCTGGACTTTCCCTGCCTCCTGGTTTGAAGCCCTTTTCAAGGACATTCTCAGAGCTGTCTTACTGTTAAGCAAGGACCACTGGAGACTTGCGCTTCCCCCCAAGCAGCTGCACATGGTAGTCTTGGACCTGTGGGCTGGGCATATGTCTGTCGGGTCAGTGGGTGGCCGTGGAGCACACTCCAGCTCAGGCCCAGTGCTCTCGCCAACTTCCTCTGGGGAGCCCAGCACTGGGATTGGTGTCTTGCCTGTGTTTGCTGGTGGGCGCGTGTTCACTTTCCACCTGCTGCTCTCTGATTGGAGCTTAAGAGTTTTCTCGGTGCTGTGTGTGTTGCAAATTTGTCTCTGATTGGAATAAGGGTATCTTAGATGGCTTGAATGACAGTTGGCCCTTTTGTTTGTGCATAGAACCCAACAAAGTGACTCTAAGAGCCCGGTGGCCCGGCATGGCCCGAGCGAACTGTGCAGGGGCCTGGCCCTTTCACTCCTGACTCTGCTCTAGGGGGCAAGGAGAGGCCTCGTCAGCCTAGCAGCATTTCCTGTGGGTGCCTTTCACAGCTGCCACGTGCAAAATACAGCACATTATTTTGGGGTGTTATTTTCTTGACCACTTTTGGTTCATTGCTTTTGACTAAATGTTTAAAAATATTCTGCAGCATATCTATAGTACTCACAAGCAGCAAATCAGGAGGAGAAATGCAGTTTCTGAGAAGGCTTCAAAGAAATAATGGTCTTTATCTTTTCCCCAGCCTTTTCCGCTGAAACCCACCAGTCTTTTTCTGAGCACTCTTGTTCTATAAATAAAGCAGCAGCTCTCCTTGGGCAGCCCAAGATCGCAGACTCTCATCCGCCCTCAGAAAGATTGTGTGTGTGCGTGTGTGTGTGTGTGTGTGTGTGTAAGAGTATGTGGTGCAGTGAGTTGTGTTTTAATTTTGCTTTTCTTTTATGTATGAGATGTGTAGCAGGAGATGCAAGAAAAAATACTCCAGCATCTGTCCTTTAAAGATAACTTATAACTTTTCTGGGTTTCGGCTTGTTGGTTTTGTTGTCTTTTTTTTTTTCCCATTTAGCGAAGAGATGGAAGTGATTGCTTTCCCCACAAAGGTAAGGAAGATGAATGGGGGGCCAGGAGAGACGTCTTCACAGTGAGGCCTTTGAGGTCAACAGAGAAAGGGTCTCGTGGTATATGTTTCAGGCTTCCATGGATGGCATTGTTCTGTGCAGATGTATTTGAAATGAGTGTCATCCATGTGTACTTGGATGTTTGGAAACAAATACCATTTCCCAGTCCTTCACACTGAAGACTGGTTTATATCCTCGCTACCAGAATCGGGGTGGGACTTTCTGTCTGCCTTGGATCACCCTTGGTCTGTTTTGGACGGGACCTCAGATGCTAACTGTATGCTGGGGATCCCCGCTGTCTCTAGGGGAGGGGGTGGGGGTGGGGAGGTCACTTCTGGCAAACAAGCGTCATCAGAATGCTTGATCGTTGGATAATGTTGGGCTCCTCTCTTTTTCCTTCCTGGCACTCTTTAATTACTGGGGAGAGGGTGGGTGCCTTCTTCAGAAGTGTGAGGTGAATGTATAAGCCAAGAATGAGTCAGTAGATTCTTCAGCAGCTCTGCCCTGCACTGATCCTCTAGAGTTGGAAAGGGCTGCTGTTGTGCCACTGGGTCAGTGCTGAAAGCAGAGTTCACCATGATTGGCACATGCTGGTGAGCAAGAAGCTCTTGGAAGTGGTCGTGAGTGCAGCCAGTTCCCCCCAACCCAGGAAGGGCACAGTGAGGATGGCCGGTTGCGGGATAAGGAGAAGAGACCCCTAGGCAGTTTGCATTGGCCTGTGCTGTCCGGGTGTGGTCCTGGTGTCCGTCCACATGTTGATGGCGTGTCGGGCTGGGGGCTTTCTGCAGCCTTCCCTGTTCCACTGTCTCTCCTGTTGTGAATGCCGGTGGATGGACCAGGCAGTGCAGTGTTCTGTGCTTGCATTCTGGCATAGGTGGGGGACATGAGCCTCCTGTGTCTTGCTCTTGCTGGTTTTATCTTAGGGAGTTTTAAGTGTTTGTGGATACTTAAGAACTTTGTACATGCACTGTTTGAAACATTTACGTAAAGTGCAGAGCTATATGGGATTAGGTAGTTAAGCAAAAGCTTCTCTGAACCAATGTGCTTGTCTTTGAACAGAATTTTTAGGAAGCCTCCCTCCATTTCCATGCTGAGGCTCCTTGTGGACTGGGCATTTCTGTGAGGTGGGATGTAACATAGTGTGCGAACGCTGAGAGCCAGGTTCTTGTCTTCATGCTTGTCGTTTATTATTTTTGACTGTGTTAATGGCTCCGAGTACGTCAAAACATCTCATGACCAAGTAGTTAGTTACGCATTTGATGTTTTGGTGGCATGGGCTGCGTAAGGTGGGGGAGCAGCTCCGGGAGAAGTAGAGCCCCCTTCATTCTTGGCTTTAATTGAGCCAAGGTGAGTGGACTGTATAATCCATTTCTGGATTCTCGTAAGAGAACGTCTTGTGTTGGGGTGAACTCATCAGATTTTCGGGTTGAGAGGAGTTTTAGTGTCTGTGGCCGAGGCACTTTCCTCTCATGGTGTGTGCAGATGCACACGCCAGGCCTGTGAGTGGTGGGTTGGGCTGAGGGCGCGGGCCTGGAGCTTCTGAGCCCCAGAGCCACTGACGTAGACAGCTTTGGCAGCAGCATCCTGAGAAATGGCAGGGGGCCAGAGAACACAGAGACAGGGCCAAGAATAGCTGAAAAATACCAAATGCTGAAGTTGGAGAATGCACTGGCCCCGCGTCCCAGTGTCCTCCCAGCTGCTGTGTACTGTGGCCTTGTGAGCCTCAGTGTCCCTTCTTCATGTCTGCCAGTGCGTCCAGGGCACACCCTGGGCCTCTTGACTCCCCCACCCACACAGGCACACATTGCCCCTTAGAGGACAGGATTGGTGCAACCCCCCATGCCCCCGGCAGCATGCTGGGCCTGTGCATAGGTCAAGGTCTGTTGAGAGTGTGAGAAATATTTTCTGTTAGAGACACGAATATGTTTAGCCGCAACAGGCTGCGTTTCAGCCGGAAGAGTGAAAGGGCACCTTGAAAACGCAAGTTTATGAATATGTTTCTGTACTTTCAGACCATCATCAAAGAGGGGATGCTGACCAAACAGAACAATTCATTCCAGCGATCAAAAAGGAGATACTTTAAGCTTCGAGGGCGAACGCTTTACTATGCCAAAACGGCAAAGGTGAGGCCCCATGCAGGAAAGCACACGCGAGGACATCACAGGAGCCGTCCCAGGGGAGGAACTGGGGGTGCTGTGTCCTTGTGTGGGAAAAGCTTCAATTCTCAGATCTGTTATTGCCAGTGAGTTTTGTAACACTCCACGCTGTCAGGTTTTACTTGTCTCAAGGCATGTTTTATTTCTTATCAAAATTAATTTCTGTTCATTTTCCTTTTCTTTAATGTCATCAGTAATGGGGAAAAGGAAAAAAAGGGTCACAGAAACAGCCACGTTACAGTTGGATATCTTTCTTTCAGAAAGGTGGAGGGAATCACAGGGTTATGAATTTCATCTTCTTATTATTAAATAATTCTTTATTCTTTAAGTGTATTGAAGTTCTTTTTTTTTTTTTTTTGAGAGGGAGTCTTGCTCTGTCGTCCAGGCTGGAGTGCAGTGGCGAGATCTCGGCTCATTACAACCTCCGCCTCCTGGGTTCAAGCAATTCTCCTGCCTCAGCCTCCCAAGTAGCTGGGATTACAGGTGCCTGCAACCACGCCTGGCTAATATTTTTATATTTGAGTAGAGGTGGGGTTTCACTATGTAGGTCAAGCTGGTCTCGAACTCCTGACCTCAAATGATCCGCCTGCCTCTGCCTCCCAAAGTGCTGGGATTACAGGCGTGAGCCACCATGCCCAGCCTAGAGATGGGGTTTCACCACATTGCCCAGGCTGGTCTTGAACTCCTGACCTCAAGTAATCTGCCCGCCTTGGCCTCCCAAGGTGCTGGGATTACAGGCGTGAGCCACTGTGCCCAGCCAAAGTAGAAGGAGCTGAGCTTCTTGATGTGTGAACAGAAATGGGAAATTCTTTATTTTTAGGCTTTCTAGCAATTAACCTTGTTTCTGTGTGCCCTATTGTAGGTAGATTTAAAGCTAGAAGCACCAGGTGGGTGCTGCTGGAGGAGGAGCAGCCAGTGAAAGTCACAGATTACTGCCATGTTTAAGCGGATGTGGTGTTAGACATTCAGACACCAGTGTGTTGGCTGGGATTCTGAATACCTGTGTTTTTTATCAGGATTGGTGTCAGTACTAATATTTTGGTATTTAAGAAATCTGGAGTCTGAATCATTTACATTTTGAGACATATCCCTAGAAAGTTACCGCATTAAAATTTGAAATGGAACAAAGCAGCTTGTTTAGAAAGGGTTCTGACCACTTCCCTCACTTAAAAAAAAAAAAAAACACGACAAAATAACCTTTTACAGTTAGTTCTGGGAGTGAGGGGAGGGGGAAGGTTACTTAAAAGATTGAGTTTCTTTTCTGAGTTATTAGTTTGATTTTCTCCAGGGATCCTCATAGAGCCATCGTAGAATAGAGGGGATGGTATAAGGGAAACAGGAGGCAGGGGCTGTGCCGGGGGACCCTGTAGGGAGTGGAGAGGGAGACGGGGGAGGTCCCCAGGCCTGACTCCCAGCCCTGCCCTGGAGCATCTTTCTCCCCAGGACCAGGATCCTTCTGCTCTGCTCCCTTGTTTCCTTTCATGGCCAGACCCTTTCCATTTGGACCTGTCTCTCTTCCCCAGAAGAATTTGTTTTAGCCAGGACCTTCCCCCTCCATGTGCTCGCTGGAGGAACAAGCCAGGAGGACACGGAATCCTCAGTCCAGACCCCGGCCTTCCCTCAGCTAAAACACTGTGTGAGAACATACTTCACATGTAAAAGTGAACACTGGTATTGACAGTAGTAAATACAGAAATACCAGCATTGGGTTGTTTGCTTTGGTTCTCTCTCTTTCTTCCTTCACTAATGCAATGACAATGTTTGTAGATTTTTTTAAAAAAATCACGGCACTATACCTGTGAGCCCGAGCTTTTGGTTAGAAGCAGGTGGGTGGGTTAATTTGGATTGGCTTATTGATTGGATGCTACAGTTTCAAGGTACTGGGGCTTCTGTGGGTGCTTGTTAGGGATCATTGGGGTGTGGTGGGCAACGCTGGCTAGTGCTTAGGGATGTACCTGTCTTTGTGTGCCTTAGTCCCTGTGTTTGTCTCTTTCCAGTCAATCATATTTGATGAGGTGGATCTGACAGATGCCAGCGTGGCTGAATCCAGTACCAAAAACGTCAACAACAGTTTTACGGTAAGATTCCTGAGTCATGCCTTTCTTGATTCTTCACTGAAGTTGGCTTTCCTTTTTGATCTGAACATGTGTCCAAGCAGTTCAAACGTTTTCATTCTTTTCTTACTGATTGGAATGATTGCTGGTAAAATTTGAATTTAATGCTGAAAGTAATACTGTAGTAGGAGAATAACCAAGAATTTGGCATGCATAAGCACAAAAGGACAATAGGGACCAAATGAAAAATTTTTATATGTGTTTTGGTTCACGTCTGTTTTGTTTTTTTTTGAGACGGAGTTTGGCTCTTGTTGCCCAGGCTGGAGTGCAATGGCGTGATCTTCAGCTCACAGCAACTTCCACCTCCCGGGTTCAAGCGATTCTCCTGCCTCAGCCTCCCGAGTAGCTGGGATTACAGGCATGTGCCACCACACCTGGCTAATTTTGTATTTTTAGTAGAGACGGGGTTTCTCCATGTTGGTCAGGGTGGTCTTGAACTCCCAACCTCAGGTGATCCACCCTCCTTGGCCTCCCAAAATCCTGGGATTACAGGTGTGAGCCACCACGCTTTGCTGGTTCACGTCTTACTAGCTCTGTACAGAGTTTTGTTTTTTGTGATTAATGTAGAAAATTTGGAAAATGCAGACAAGTATGTTAAAGCAATTAAAAAGCAGCCATAATTCAGCCACCTCAAAAAACATTGAATGTTAATATTTTGGTGTATTTCTTTTTTTTTTCCTTTTTTATGTTTAAACTTTCTTCCTTCCAATTTTATAAAAGTTATGTAGGACTTTCTGCAAAAGTTCTAAATGCACAAGATCATGTGATCTCACCACTTGGAAGTGGCCAGCTGCTTACTCTAGAGTGTTTATCTTTATTTCTGTATATTTATGTCTTTACCTACGTGTACCCATGAGATCATGCTGAACCTTTTGGTTTACACCTGTGTTTTTTTCCCCCCAGGACAATTTATAGTAGAGAGTTGCTCATGTCAGCTGATCTAAATGTTCATGATATTATTTAATGGCTATAGTAGCATTTTCTTGTAGGATTTTATAATTTAGGCTTTACGGGCTGACTTTAGCACCTGCCTGTGTAAGGTTTGACTCTAATAACAGCACTAGAACTTTTAAAGCTGTTTTTCTTTATGTTATTAGGCCATCCCATCTAGACAAAAAGTGTGCACCCTAATTTAAAAAATTATTCTTTTATAATTCAGTCAAGGTGAGTAATTTTCCTCCAGTTTAGGATCTGATATTTTGGGTTAGTGTTAGTTTCAGGTGCTTTCAAGTTTTGTTTTATTTTATTTATTGATGGATTCATTGTTGATGTTGCCAATACAAATGGGATTTTCCTTCCTCTGTCTAAACCTCTGCTTATTTTGTGTTGATGTAACTGCTCTTATTTTACTTGGAGTATTTGTAGTTTTCTCTATTAATTTATTTTTACCAGCTGGGAAGAGACATTTTTAACCACATAAATAGATTTTTCTTTGATTCGTGGTTTTTAGAGTCTTTAATAGGAGTAGGTGTTGAATTTCTTTGGAGTGTTCTGAGCATCAGTTAATTAATTAATGAATTTTTTTGAGATGTTATCTCCCTTTGTCACCCAGGCTGAAGTGCGGTAGTGTGATCTCGGCTCACTGCAACCTCCGTCTCCCAGGTTCAAGGGATCCTCATGCCTCAGCCTCCCTAGTAGCTGGGATTATAGTCGTGCACCGTTATGCCCAGATAATTTTCGTAATTTTAGTAGAGATGGGGTTTCACCATATTGGCCAGGCTGGTCTCAAACTCCTGGCCTGGAGTGATCTACCCACCTGAGCCTTCCAAAGTACTGGGATTACAGGCATGAACCACCGTGCCTGGCCCTGGGCATTAATTTAGATGTTCATTTTGGTTTCAGTTATTTGCGTATTTCCTAATAAAAAAATTATTCTTGGTAATGTTGAATTTTACTCCTTTATCTTGCAATTTAGAATTTTCCCACTGGTATGTATGCGTTTGTTTTGGGTGAGAATGTAGCCTTGTTGCAGTTTTAAACAATTCTTTTTTCTGTTTTTAATTTTAATGGATACATAATAGTTGGACATATTGTGTTTTGATTTCAGAGTTAAACCAACCCCATAAAATTCATTTAGTAACTTTCTGTGAGTTTATGTTTTCTGCAACATTTTATGTAGCTTTGGGATTGGTTGTTTCTTAAGTTCGAGAGAATTTATTTTAAATTATTTGTCAAGAAGACTTTTTAGGGAGATAAGGCTGTAATAGAAATAAATCCTAAAATATTTATTTCTTGCATTTTGATCATTTGAGGCTTTTCACTTTTTGAGTCCACATCTGTAATTTACTTTCCCACTAATTTCACACCTTCAAAGTTAGTAGTGTGTACTGTTGTGTAGTTTAAACACCTGTGTCTCTGGTTGAATCTCCTTTGCATTTCTAATTTTATTAGTTTAGTTTGCTTTTCTTGTCAGATTTCGTAAACTCTAGCATTTTTGTTTTCTTTGTTTTTAAAGAGAACTAGTTCTTAGATCATTGAACAATTCTCCTTTTCTGTTTCCTTTTTTATTTTTTAATTTTTTTGAGACGGAATCTTGCTCTGTTGCCCAGGCTGGAAGGCTGGAGTGCAATGATGTGATCTTGGCTCACTGCAACCTCCACCTCCTGTGTTCAAGCCATTCTTCTGCCTCAGCCTCCTGAGTAGCTGGGATTACAGGCACCTGCCACCACGCCCAGCTAATTTTTTTATATTTTTAGTTAGAGACGGGGTTTCGCCATGTTGGCCAGGCTGTTCTCAAACTCCTGACCTTGAGTGATCTGCCTGCCTCAGCTTCCCAAAGTGCTGGGTTTACAGGTGTGAGCCACCACGCCTGGCCTGTTTCCTTTTCTTTTTTTTTTTTTTTTTTTGAGACAGGGTCTTGCTCTGTTGCCCAGGCTGGAGTATAGTGCTGTGATCTCGGCTCATGGCAACCTCTTCTTCCTTGGTTAAAGTGATTCTCCTGCTTCAGCCTCCTGAGTAGCTGGGATTACAGGCGTGTCCCACCATGCCTGGCTGATTTTTGTATTTTTAGTTAGAGATGGGTTTTCGCCATGTTGTCCAGGCTGGTCTTGACCTCCTGACCTCAAGTGATCCTCCTGCCTCAGCCTTCCAAAGTGCTGGGATTACAGGTGTAAGGCACCATGCTGGGCCCTACTTTTCTGTTTTCTAATTCAGTGTCTGTATTTATGTGTATTGGGTTTTTTTTTTTTTTAGATGGATTCTTGCTCTGTTGCCCAGGCGGGAGTGTAGTGGTGTGGTCTCGGCTCTCTGCAGCCTCCGCCTCCTGGGTTCCAGTGATTCTCCTGCCTCAGCCTTGGGTAGCTGGGATTACAGACACACGCCACCATGCCCAGCTAATTTTTTTATTTTTAGTGGAGATGGGGTTTCACCATGTTGGCTAGGCTGCTCTCGAACTCCTGACCTCAGCGCCCGCCTCGGCCACCCAAAATGCTGGGATTACAGGTGTGAGCCACCTTGCCTGGCTGTGTATTAGTTTTTATCTGTTGTAACTTACGAAATATGTTGTTCTAGTCCTCTTATGATCTTGTTTTTTATCGCTTGAGCTTCCATAGGCTGTTAATGAGGAGTTAGAATCTCTTTCAGGCCAGTTACATTTAACACTTTGTTCATGTATTTCTAACAGTTTTCACCTTCTCCATTTTGAAGCTTTGTTAAGCATGTAAATATTTAAAAAGATAATACCTTCAATATTGAGTAATCATTTGTTAATAAAGATTAATAAAGTAGTAGCTTTTTTTTTTCTTCTTTCCTAGACAAGGTCTTGCTCTATCACCTGGGTTGGAGTGAAGTGGCACAATTATGACTCACTGCAGCCTTAAACTCCTGGGCTCAAGTGGTCTTCCTGCCTCAGCCTCCCAGTTAGCTGGGACTACAGGTGCTTAACACCATGCCTGGCTAATTTTTACATTTTTTTGTAGAAGCAAGGTCTTGCTATGTTGCTCAGACTGGTCTCAAACTCCTGGCATCAAGTGATCCTCCTGCCTTGGCCTCCCAAAGTGCTGGGATTAAAGAAGATCTTTTTCACAATGAGTAGTTTGTGTCATTAACTGTTCTCTCATATATATTAGTATTTCTAAGTCTTCTTTTCTTTGTTCAGAATTTACTTGATATACATACCCCCCCACCCTTTTCCATCCTAACTTTTATCTTTAGTTTTCCTTATTATTTTGAATTTAATTCTTTTTTTATTTTTATTTTTATTTTATTTTATTTTTTTAGAGATAGGCTCTTGCTGTGTTGCTCAGGCTGGAGTGCGGTGGTACAGTGTTAGCTCACTGCAGCCTCAAACTCCTGGTCTCAAGAGATCTTCCTGCCTCACCCTCCCCAGTAGCTGGAACCACAGGCATTGTCACCACACCCAGCTGATTTTTTATTTTTTGTAGAGATGGGGTCTAACTATGTTGCCTTGGCTGGTCTCTAACTTCTGGCCCCAAGTGATCTGTCTTGGTGTCCTAAAGTGTTGGTATTACAGGCATGAGCCAATGTGCCTTGCCTAGATTTAATTCTTGTAAACAGTATGTTGTTAGAATCTGTTTTATTTTAGTCAGAAACCCTTTGCCTTGTAAATATTGTGCTTCAGCCATTTTCTGCTGTCAGGATTCTTGCATATCTGATGCCTGTGTTTTGTGGCTGAATGTATTGTGCTTTCTTGTTTGTTTGTTTGTTTATTTATTTTTGAGACAAGGTCTTGCTCTGTCACCCAGGCTGGAGTACAGTGGTGCAGTTATGGCTCACTGCAGCTTCGACCTCCTAGGCTCAAGTAATCTTCCCACTTCAGCCTTCTGGGTAGCTGGGACTCCAGGCACATGTGACCATACCCAGATAATTTTTGTTTTTTTGTAGAGAAGGAGTTTCACCATGTCACCTAGGCTATTCTTGAACTTTGGGGTGCAAGTAGTCCACCCACCTTGGCCTCCTGAAGTGCTGAGGTTACAGGCATGAGCCACCACACCCAGCCATGCTTTCTTATTTTAATGGTCTCTTGGTACCTCTCTTCTACTTCTCTTCTGTGTTGTCTCTTAAACATTTACAGTTCACAGATTTTCTTTTTCCTTTCTTTTCTTTTCTTTTTTCTCCTCCCCTCCCCTCCTCTCCTTTCCCCTCTCCTCCCCGCTTCTCTCTTTGTCTATCTTCCTTTCTTTCCCTTTTCCTTTTTTTTTTTTAATTTAAATTTAAGAGACAGGTCTTACTCTGTCGCCCGGGCTGGAGTGCAGTGGCATGATCACCATTTTACTGCAGCCTTGAAATCTCAGGCTCTAGCGATCCACCGGCCTCAGCCTCCCAAAATGTTCAGATTACGGGCATGAGCCACCATGCCTGGCCAAGTTCACAAATTTTATTATGCTAGACCTGTTTGTAGCCAGCCCATATGGTGACATCCTTTTTTTGGTCAAGCTTTGTGTATTACTGAGGGTTTAGTCACAGAGAACATGCTACTCAGTGCTTTGTTTCATTAGCTCTTATTCGATTCATACCAAACCATGAAAATGAAAAAGGACTGAAGAACATGGAAGAAAAATAATGCAAAATGGTCTGTTTTCCAGAAAGGAATCAAATACGGTATTTTATTAGTGAGCTCCGAGAACATAGTATATCCCAGTGTTGGTGTTGCAGGGGGTTGTCGAGAGCAGGCTCGATGCTGTTGCTGTCTTTGAAGGCATTTCTGCTCGGAGACTCAGAGTTGCCTTCTCTCTTGTGCAATGCGGGTTTGCTAACTGGTTGGTCTGGGATAGAGCAAGCCTGATTTCTTCCTGACTCCAGTTTGGGCTTTCCAGCTTTGAAACACTGTTTTTTCCTTCTTTTCTCTTACACTTGAAAAAACGAATTCTGGTTCATGTGCTTTGTCTTGTTCTTTGGGAATTTGGCTTGTTTATTTAGTCATTGTTTTGGCAAGCATTTTTTTTGGGGTCTACCCTGGGCCACGCACCATGCTGAGTGCCAAAGTTTCAATGGTGGGTAGAAATGGAGAGGAGCCACTCTGCATCAAGCTTATATTCTCGTGGGAGATCAGATAAGCACATACATAGAGCCTTAGTTAAAGGCTGAGACAAACTCCGATGGAAGAGCACTACATGGTGCCTGATATGTGGAAGACCCCACCTGGCCTTGGGGAGGGGCTGGGCAGTCTTCTCAGAGGAAGTGAGGTCTCATAGCTGAGAAATGAAGAATGATAGTGGTAAATCCACTGAGGGAAGCATGAGCCTGAGAGGGTGTGTGTGTCTGTGTGTTGGTGTGTGTCTGTGTGTTTCTGTATGTGTGTCTGTGTGTTTCTTGTGCAAATAGGCACCTTGGGAATGGGGCAGGTGGAGGGACCAGCAGTGCGAAGACCTTGGGATGGGGACACCATGTGGAGTGTGCAAAGTGGTGGAAGGGCCAGGGTGGCTGATGGAGGCCAGAGCAAGAGGACACCAGAGGGGACCAGGGTGGCTGGGGGGGGGGGGGGGGGCCAGAGCGAGAGGACACCAGAGGGGACCAGGGTGGCTGGGGGGGGGGCCAGAGCGAGAGGACACCGGAGGGGACCAGGGTGGCTGGCAGAGGCCAGAGCGAGAGGACACCAGAGGGGACCAGGGTGGCTGGGGGGGGCCAGAGTGAGAGGACACCAGAGGGGACCAGGGTGGCTGGGGGGGGCCAGAGTGAGAGGACTCCAGAGGGGACCAGGGTGGCTGGCAGAGGCCAGAGTGAGAGGACTCCAGAGGGGACCAGGGCAGAGCTTGGGACTTACTCCTCAGGACTTGGGCTGCTGTTGAATAGTTTTATTTGGTGAAATTCTCAGATTTGCAGGTGTCAGAAAGTTCTACTCTGGCTGTAGGGTGGAGGGTGAACTGGAAGGGGAGGGAGGTTTGTAGGATTGTTAGGAGAGAGTGGAGTGGAGAGTGCGGAGGTGTCTGGGGGCAGTGGGCAGGCTAGTGATCAGGTCAAAAGGGGGTGGAGTAGATGAAGGTGTCAGGGCTTCTGCTGAGTACAGCAGCAGGCTGGTTAAGTGAGCTCAGGAGTCCAGAAGAGGGGCTGTGGGGTGGTGGGGGAGGCTTCTTTATCTTCCATGTCTGTCACATTCTTTAGCCTTATTTTAGTTTTTATATTGTTTGTTACTACATTTATTTGCAACCTCCCCTCCCAGCTCCCACCCCCCACCCCCGATTTTGGCATACTTTGTTTTTATCCTGGCTTATTCTTGTTTGATAGGTAAAATTTTTTTTTTTTTTTTTGAGATGGAGTCTCGCTCTGTTGCCCAGGCTGGAGTGCAGTGGTGCGATCTCGGCTTACTGCAAGCTCCGCCTCCTGGGTTCACGCCATTCTCCTGCCTCAGCCTCCTGAGTGGCTGGGAGTACAGGTGCCGCCGCCATGCCCGGCTAATTTTTTTTTTTGTATTTTTAGTAGAGATGGGGTTTCACAGCGTTAGCCAGGATGGTCTCGATCTCCTGACCTCGTGATCTGCCCGCCTCAGCCTCCCAAAGTGCTGGGATTAAAGGCGTGAGCCACCGCGCCCGGCCAATAGGTAAAATATTTTTTAAAAGTTTTCTGTTTAACAAAGTCATTCCCTCCAGGGAAAGATTTTCCTTTGATCTTCTCCATTTTCTCTTGGGTTTTCACATGTTTTCATTGACTTAGGATTTCTCCCCTGATTTATTAAACTTTGAGTGTGTTATAGTAATTTTAGTTGTTGTCTTCAAGTCCTACGCTTGTTTGCTTTTTTTGAGACAGTCTCACTGTGTCGCCCAGGCTGGAGTGCAGTGATGCGCTCTCAGCTCACTGCAACTTCCACCTTCTGGGTTCAAGTGATTCTTGTGCCTCAGCCTTCTGAGTAGCTGGGATTACAGGCTCCCGCCACCACACCCGGCTAATTTTTGTATTTTTAGTAGAGATGGGTTTCACCATGTTGGCCAGGCTGGTCTTGAACTCCTGAGCTCAAGTGATCTGCCCGCTTCAGCCTCCCAAAGTGCTAGGATTACAGGTGTGAGCCACCATGCCCAGTTTTATCATCTTCCCTTAGCAGCCTAGAGCTGTGGAACACTACAAGACTGTAGGGTCCATTCGAGTTTTATGCTTTTATTTACTTATTTCTCCAAGTCAGCGTTTTTCGTCATTTTTAAACCCATGTTCTCTTTTGATGAAGGATTAATTTTTATTGCCTCACTTAGTTTTTGAAATTTCAAAATGCAGCAAAAAGGAATAAAAGCAATGGGCTTTATTCTGACCCTCCTGGAGAGTCATTCCTACCTGTATTCCATTTGGTCTTATTTATTTATAATGTATGCTACATGAGAGCAAGGATTTTTGTCTGTTTTGTTCATGGCTTTACACCAAGTGCCCAGCACACAGTAGGTGCACATAACTCTTTGTTGAAGAGTGGCTTGGTCACCTCCAGTTCCAGAATGATTTGGGCCCTGCCTCTCATTATTCGGCTCTGCAGGAAGCTTCCTGGGACCAGATGCTGGGCCTGGCTGCAAGATCAGGTCTTCCTTCCTGCAGGGCACAGTCCATGTGCATCCCAGCAGCCACGGCAGGGCTGGGGAGGAACTGATGTGGGTTGCTTCTCTGGGCAGGGCATGGGGGTTCCCTGCCTGTGGTGGGGGAAGGGGGTGCGTGGCTGTGGGGTGGAAGGGGTGTTTCTTGCCAGAGGGAGTGGGCGTGGGACGTGCGCTGGGTGAGCAGCCTCTGAGGCAGGAAGTGCTTCCCAGGCTGGAGTGGGTTTGGGCTTTTTTGTCAGGGCTGTGGGAAGCCATTAAGATTTTAAAGCAGGGTGGTAAAGTTGGGTTTTTGTTAGAAGAGTCTGTCTGCTGCTGGAGGCGAGATCTGCAGGGAAGAGTTGGCTAGGTGGATGAGAAGGGGTGCAGAGGGGCATTTCCCCCAACATGAGGATGTGGACAGCCTGGATGTGCTTATGGAGGTGAGAGATGGGGCCTGAGGAGAGCCATGCACTGCAGGCGGGCAGGGTCCATGCTTCTGCTGTTGTTGGTACTTTTATTTGTTTTGGGTGACTCTGGAATTAAGTATTAATAACAGTATTGAAGGAACATACTGTATCATTGGCCATGATGCATGCCTCCTAGAAAGCAGCGCTGTACACAGTGACACAATCACAGCACCCCTGCAGGACTCCAGATGCTCAGTTTCTTCTCCTCACCGAGAGTGTTTTGGTATTGCTGGCCTTTCCAGTTCTAGAAATGTCCCCTTGGAGACTGACTTCATGGTGGCTGGTGTCAGAGTCTGTGTCCCTTGTGAAGGAGGCAGAATCAGAGCTAAATTCAATTTAGCAAAGATTTTCTAGACTAAGTAGGAAGAGGGCTCATCACCTGAAGTGGGCGTGGGTGCTCCCCATAGCCAGGCTTTGTCTACAGGACAGCGGGAGGCAGTCAAGGCCTGAGCCCTGGCCAGGTCCCTCGGAGGGCAGGGAGCCTGGAGCTAGGAGAGAGTGGTGATGCAGGGTGGCCATTTCCACTCCCACAGGGCCCTTTGCCCTTCACACCCAGTGCCCACTGCCCTGTCTGAGACGCCTCATGCTGTCCTGGCCTGGGCCTCCCTGGCCACCTGCTGGCATGGCCTCTCCCATTTGTGGGGGTGCCACTTCCTAACTGCCTCTTCTCTCACGGCTCTCCTTCCATGCCCCCTACCTTGGGCGGGATGTGGGTGGGATATAGTTTGAGTCCATCTCGGGTGCTGGTTTTATGAAGCACACATTTGACTCCCTCAGTGGGTGGTGGAGTGTGCAGACCTGAGCTCCCTGAGCTCTCTCGGGTAGCCCTGGTCACCTCTCATGGGCAGGGCTGCTTGTACAGCTGGAGGGCAAGGCCTGAGCTGCTGTTCCCGGATAGCTAGAGCTCGACAGGCCTGGACTGCCCAGGAGGCCCGTGGAAAGGCTGATCCTTCCTCAGTTGTTCCAGCTGAGTGTGTGTGGCCTCCTGATGCTACATGTTCAGTTGCCTTTTACTTCCTTTATGAGGGAAGTTTTATGCTACGTGGTGTTTCCAAAGTGTGAGCTCCCCAGAGGAATCAGGGACTCTGTCTTTGAATGTCCAGGGTCTGTGTATCCTCTACCAGATAGAAGACCCAAGGCAGCAGGACTGGGCTCCTTCTCTTCTTCTGATCTCTGAAAGTACGGGACTCTGCAAGGTAACTTCATGCTTTAAGGCAAGCCAGAGTGTGAATCCCAGCTCAGCTTCTTCCGAGCAGATGACCGGGGGCGAGTCACAGGACAGCTCGAAGCCTCCATTTTCTCATCTGAGAAATGGGGCTAGTAACCTGCCTTGTGGGGTGGTTTGGTTGTAAGGACTAAATGAGTTAATGAATGTAGGCATGATATATGTATTTGTGCCTATTAACACTGTGATTATAGGCACTTACTGATTATTCAGTGAATGAACTGAAAGCAATAAACCAAATTCATTTATTATATCATTTGGTATGTGGAAAATTTTCTTCTAGTTTGGTGTACTTAACGTTTCATACTTTCTCTGTTTACTGAATAATAACTTTAATTGAACAAAATCACTACTAATTAGTCCGGATTTCACTGGGCTTCAGTTAGTCTGGCTGTATTATTACTACTCCCTGGGTCATGGCAACTGTAGCTGAGGTGAACCTTAGAGAGGAAAGACAAGTTTTACTGGAATATGCCTGAAATACAGAGCCATTTAGAAGGGTCATATTCTGCCCATTGTTAAAAGCGCTGTGAACTAAGGCTGGGCATGGTGGCTAACACCTGTAATCCCAGTGCTTTGGGAAGCTGAGGCGGTGATTCACCTGAGGACAGGAGTTCAAGACCAGCCTGACCAACATGATGAAACCCCGTCTCTACTAAAAATATAAAAATTAGACAGACATGGTGGCGGGCGCCTGTAATCCCAGCTACTCAGGAGGCTGAGGCACAAGAATCACTTGAACCCGGGAGGCAGAGGTTGCAGTGAGCTGAGATCGCATCATTTCACTCCAGCCTGGGCGACAGAGTGAGACTCTGTCTCAAAAAAAAAAAAAAAAAAAAAAAAAAGCACTATAAACCATCGAGGGGCCCCTCGTTTCTTACCTAATGAAGTTCAGGGTCTGGTCCTCATGTGCCCTCCCAGCCTGGCCTCTCCCCAGCCAAGCCCAGTGCTTCTTAGGGAGCTCCCTGTGTGTACGGGTCACCTGCTGGCCCTGGTCTCTGGGGGTCTGTTTCCCCAAATTCTCCTCACCGACCCTGTCCGTTTCCTCCTCAGGGAAGCCTTCCTGTTTACACGGTGCTCAGGAAACTGCCATATGCTTCTGTGGGACTGTGGTTCTCAAACTTGGCCATGCCCGAACACCTTTTGGAACTTTCCCCAGAAATTTGCAAGTGGGTGCTTTTTCAAAGCTTTCCAAAATCTTAGGGTACAACCACTTTGGGACCCCCTTCTTGAGGGTACTTTGTGTCACTCATGTGATGCTACATTAGCACAAGCTCCCTAGTAATGTGTACTTGGCCACACCTTGAGCTCAAGGCCATGGAGTCTCTTGGCAGCTTAGGGTCCCCAGTGCTCTGCCCTTTGGGGTGACTATGTGTATGAATATGAGCTGGAAGAAGCAGGTTCTGTTGCTTCTTTTTGTTAGCACAACAGAGAGAATGTTGACTCACCGCTTCCTTGGCAAGCCCCGCTGAAGAGGTGCTCACTATTGTGGACCCCTCTGTGGGCCAGGCTCCCCCTTTTACAATTTCCCAGCTCATGTCCGGCCGGCAGCTTGGGGACAGGGTTAGCCCCTGTGCTCTGTGTGTGCGCTTTTAGCGAGTTTGCCAGCTGGAAAACTTGTTTATCCCAGAGAATGGAGGAGTCATTTGACAAGTAAGGCATTACCCTGGCCACCTAATTTCAAATCAGTTGGAAAAGATGCAAGTTTTGGAACTTGTTATTCCTTATTTGAACTATCCTGTATCATGGCAAACTGTCTACTGAGTGCCTGAGGGTGTACGGGGTAGGTAAGTGTGTTCCCTACTCTGGGAGACTTCTAACAGTACATAAAGAAGTAGTTCTAGTGCCCTGTCATAAGTAGAGTGGAAGAAGGTGCAAAGTACAGTTAGAGTGGTGGTGGTTAGCCTTGGGAGGGGAGGTAAGCTTCTCTGAGGAGCGGCATGAGAGCTGGATGTGGGGACGGGTCCCTTTTGCAGAGAGGACTGGGGAAGAGTCAGGGAGTCGGGTGCATCCAGGGAATAGGTGGTAGGAGTGTCTGTTCATGTGACACACTAGCAGTGCCTGCTTTCCAGGTACAAGTCCTCCTGTGTGGATTCATTTGTTAACTTAGTTCTTAAAGTGTTTGATCTTAGTAATGATTTTAAAGGAAATTTAAAATAGGGAGAAAATGGGCTGGGTGTGATGGCTCACGCCCGTAATCCCAGCACTTTGGGAGGCCGAGGCAGGCGGATCACCTGAGGTCAGGAGTTCAAGACCAGCCTAGCCAACATGGTGAAACCCTGTCTCTACCAAAAATACAAAAATTAGCTGGATGTGGTGGTGGGCGCCTGTAATCCCAGCTACTCAGGAGGCTGAGGCAGGGAGAATTGCTTCAACCCAGGAGGTGGAGGTTGCAGTGAGCCAAGATCGCACCATTGCACTCCAGCCTGGGCGACAGAACAAGACTCCATCTCAAAAATAAAAATAAAAGTAAAATAGGGAGAAAATGTTCCCACAGTAGCTCTGCAGTTGTTTTCTTTTTTCTTGTTTCTCTTCAGACTTTTTTTTTTTTTTAGATGGAGTCTCGCTCTGTTGCCCAGGCCGGAGTGTAGTGGCGCGATTTAGGCTCATTGCAACCTCTGCCTCCCGGGTTCAAGCAATTCTCCTGCCTCAGCCTCCTGAGTAGCTGGGATTATAGGCGTGTGCCACCACACCCGGCTAATTTTTTTGTATTTTTAGTAGAGACGGGGCTTCACCATGCTGGCCAGGCCGGTCTCGAACTCCTGACCTCGTGATCCGCCCACCTTGGATTCCCAAAGTGCTGGGTTTACAGGCGTGAGCCACTGCGCCTTTCCTCCCTTCAGACTTTTTAATAGGCAAACATTAAATTTTACATGTGTTATATACGTGTATAATTTTGTGTTTTGTGTTACAAAGTTAAATTTTGTGTTTTGTGTTACAAAATTACATTTTACATGTGTTATATACATGTATAATTTTTGTTTACATGTGTTATATACATGTATAATTTACATGTGTTATATACATGTATAATTTTGTATTTTGGCTTTATTTGCTGTTTTATCATAAGATTCCCCATATCATGAGTCTCTGTAATGATCGTTTTTTACAGTGGCAGATATTTCATTGTGTAGATGTGTCATCACTGATCAGTTAAACTTTATTTGCTCACTCTTGCAGCATTAGGAACTGAGAATGTTTCAGTTTTTCCTGTTGGAGATAATGCTAGAATGTGCATTTCAGATCACAGGAGGGACATTTAGGGAGGTGAGTTTGTTCTCCCCTGCAGAGCAGCTTCCATGCTGAGCCCTGTTTGCCCAGGAGAGGGTGCAGTTTGCCCTTCAGGAGCTGCTTTGGTTTGGTCTTGGGTCCCTTTTTGTTACCTGCCCTGAGAGTTGAGAAGACAAAACTTCCTCCTGCTTTGGGTGATTCTAGTTTGGTTCTGGTTTACAGCTTTATTTTTGAGTATTTCTGTATTTCAGCTTCTATTTACTTTACACCATTTTAGATGGATCATAATTTGAACTTTCAGATATCCTAAGCCTCCAGAATCTCTAGAGGATTGGCATGTCACATAACTTTAAAAAAGCAATATCAAGAAGAGGTTGGGTTTGTTGAAGTGGACAGATCAGGGGACTCTGGCTTATATGGCTAAGCTGGTGGAGGAAGGCATGTGAGCAGACATTGGGTGAACGTCTGCTGTCCCAGTGGCACATCCTGGAATGAGGTTGGGTGGAGGGTAGGTAGAGAGCTGCCCCAGGTATGGAAGGTGGTAGAAGAAGAGTTGAGTACACACTTACGTGAGGTATGGGGCTGGTTTACAGGAATGGAACCAGCTTGGAAAGAAGACAGAAGGTGAGAAGTGAATACTTGTTGGTATCATGTAAGAACAGAGTGAAGAAAAGGACAGGCTGGCCCTTGGTTTATTTTTAAATTTCAGGGAAATGGATTGGCCAAATAATGGGGATCGAAAATAAAGGGTGTTTTTATTATAAGCCAAGTGAAAATTAAATTTAAGATATGTATGTTGTTATGGTTTGATTGTGTCCTCCAAAGTTCATGTGTTGGAAACCGAATCACCAGTGCAACAGTATTGAGAGGTAGAAACTTTAAGAGGTGATCAGTGCCGGGTGCAGTGGCTCACGCCTGTAATCCCAGCACTTTGGGAGGCCAAGGCGGGCAGATCACCTGAGGTCGGGAGTTTGAGATCAGCCTGATCAACATGGAGAAACCCTGTCTCTACTAAAAATACAAAATTAGCTGGGTGTGGTGGCACATGCCTGTAATCCCAGCTACTCAGGAGGCTGAGGCAGGAGAATCACTTGAACCCAGGAGGCGGAGGTTGCAGTGAGCCGAGATTGTGCCATTGCACTCCAGCCTGGGCAACAAGAGTGAAACTCTGTCTAAAAAAAAAAAAAAGAAAAAAAAGAGGTGATCAGGCCAGGAGGGCTCTGCTCTGGGGATGGATTAATGCTGTTATTATAAGGGTGAGTTCCTAATAAAGGGATGAGTTCATCTCCTCCCCCTTGCTCTCACTGTCACCTTTGACGCAGCATGAAGCCCCTCACCAGATGCTGCACCATGCTCTTAGACTTTCGAACTATGAGGCAAATAAACTTCTGTTCATTTAAAATTATCTAGTCTGTGGTATTCTGTTATAGCAGCGCAAAACAGACTAAGACACATGTCTAGAGGGCTGCTTATGTGTAATAGCTATATAATACTGCATATATAAAGGGCAGTTTATATTTAATGCTGGTAGAATATCATGAAGGTAGTGTATGTTAGAATTAGGTTTAGCTACTGTATTAGTTTCTCATGGCTTCCATAGCAAATTATCAGATAACATGAAACAAAAGAAATGTAATTCTGTCACATTCCTGGAGGCCAGACATCTGAAATCATGGTGTTGGCAGGGCTGGGGTCCTAGGAGAGACTCTGTGACTTGCTTTGCCCAGCTCCTGGTAACTCCAGGCATTCTCTGGCTTGTGGCTGCATCGCTTCAAGATCTGCCTCTGTCTCCACACAGCCTTTTCTTCCTTCTTCTGTGTCTTCTCCTCTGTTTTCTTAAACAGACACCTGTCCCCTGTCCTTGGATTTAGGGCCCACTCAGATAATCCAGGATGATCTCGTCTCAAGATCCTTAACTTGATTACATCTGCAAAGACTGTTTTTCTAGATAAGGTCACATTCACAGGTTCCAGAGATTAGAACATGGACATACCTTTTTGGAGGCCATCATTCGATGCCCTGTAGCTACAAATAAGAATGGTGTGAACAGGCAAGGTTTTATTCTTTCACACCAAAGAAAGTAGTCCTTGGTCAGTATGGTCATTCTGCAAGGTCAACCGAGCCCTTCCAGAATGTGAGTCTTCTAGTCTAAGAGGCTATGAGGCGCTAGTCACCACTGTGTCTCCTGTTGCTGGACGGGGAGACGAGGAGAGGAGAAAGTGTGTTGCCTGGTAGGAGTTCATAACCAGGATTCATGGCCCCCTCAAAGCGGTCTGTGGATATGACTATATTGTATTAAAATTGGCTTCCATTGTAATCATAAGTATTTTATTTTTGGCACTTAGAGAAATTCTGAGAAGGAGTTCATAGGCCTCAGCAGACTGCCAGAAGGGGTCCATGGCACAGAACAGACGAGGAGCTCTTGTATGACTTCTCCAAAGTGTGACATGGCACTTCTGCGGACATCCTCCCAGTTGATCTTTAGTTATGTGCTCATACCGTATAGCTCTCAGGATGCTTGCCCTGAAATAATCATATCAGAATAACCATGTTATGCAGAGAAGGGTGATTTTTCATGTCTGTATTTATGACTTCCTTTTCGCCAAGTAATATTTTTGAATAGTTTATGGTATCAAGTTTGATGAACTATATCATAAAGAAGGTCTTCCTTGTTAGCTGTGTCACCTAGGGCAGATACTTCATCTTTCTAAGACTCAATTTTCTCATCTGTGAAATGGGATAATACTGGACTGTATCTCAAAGGTCATTGGATTGGCACAGAAGTGCGTTCTGAATGTTTCCTAGTTTCTAATCTCCACCACCAGTCATCTCTACTAGTAGGAAAGTAATAGGGTTTAACTTGCTAACATGTAGCAGTTATTCTGATTTATAGGAGTTTCAAAGGATTTCAAACGAGGCCAACTTTACAGATATATTAAAAAATAGCTTTTGTAGCAGAAGAGTAGATATCCGGAAAAAGTTATCCTTAAAAGTTTTCGGGGTATAATCAATACAAACAGGAAAAATAAAAGTTAAGGGAAAACCAAGTATAATCTAACATATAAGATGCCTTTAATTGGTAGCTAAATAAAAAGGAAGCTATGTGATGGATCAGAATATTGCATTTAAATCTTGTCATGGCAGAGCACGGTGGCTCATGCCTGTAATCCCAGCATTTTGGGAGACCAAGGCAGGAGAATCACTTGAGGCTAGGAGTTTAAGACCAGCCTGGGCAGCATAACAAGATCCTGTCTCTACAAAAAATAAAAAAATTATCCAGGTATGGAGGCATGCACCTGTAGTCCCAGCTACTTGGGAGGCTGAGGCGGGAGGATCACTTGAGCCCAGGAGTTCTAGGTTGCAGTGAGCTGTGATTGCACCACTGCACTCCAGCCTGGGCAACAGAGAGAGAGATCGTGTCTCAAAAAATAAAATAAATCTTGTCCATGTGGCATTCATATTTGTTGGGTGAATGAAAGTTCCCTAGTAGGCCTACCTAGCGTGAAACTGTGGCTGAGTTTCTCAGCTGTTTCTAACAGACATCAGCCCAGAGGATGGTTAGGACTGCTTCTTGGGTGAGGAACCATGATCTTTATCCAGATTTCAACATCAGTTTTCCTTTTTAGCATGTTTGGATTTCAGATATTTTCTGGGCAAAATTCCTAAGCCAGTTAACTTTGGCTCAGAGAGAGGAAAAACTGTTTTTTTTTTTTTTTTTTTTTTTGAGATGAGTCTCACTCTGTTGCCCAGGCTGGAGTGCCGTGCTGCGCTCTCAGCTCACTGCAACCTCCGCCTCCCGGGTTCACGCAGTTCTCCTGCCTCAGCCTTCCAAGTAGCTGGGACTACAGGCATGTACCACTACACCTGGCAAACTTTGTATTTTTAGTAGAGACAGGGATTCACCATGTTGGCCAGGCTGGTCTCGAACTCCTGACCTCAGGTGATCCACCCACCTCATCCTCCCAAAGTGTTGGGATTACAGGCGTGAGCCACTGCGCCCAGCCAGAGAAACTGTATATAATTGGCAAATGTCTCTGCATAAAAGACTCTTCCTAATTGCTGCAACTGCTGGCCCAAGTCTGGGACAGGGAGAATTGTATTTGTGGGTCCCAAAAGTCCTCTTGAGTATGAAGTGTCTTTGCTCTTCCTGTTGGGAAGCCCCATGTTCGTTAGCAGCTCCTGCCCCCCTGGGCTCACTTCTGCAAAGCAAGCCTGCCTCTATTTCTGCTCAAGTGCAGTGTTCCAGGAGAACCTGACTGCATGTCCCAGCTCTGCCAGCTCTCAGTGGTGGGTTCTTGGCCACCTGTAGCTTCATTCTCCCATCTGCCAACGAGGGTGGTCCTACCTAGCACAGCAATGGTGGGGCAGTCAAGCACCGGGCAGAGTAGGTGCTCAGTGAATGAAATGCTGTAATTATTAACACATGCCATGGACAGCAGTGCAGGCCTGCGGGATCAGGTGCAGAAGGAAGTTAACCCAGTGAATTCCACACCTGGTAATCCACACTGTGTTCTCAGGTTAAAGAAGCAGGAAGAAGCAGGCGTTGAGTCAAATTGGTGGCTGTTTGCTAAGTGTGGGGTTTTACTGAAGGCAGCACCTGCTTCTGCAGCACAGCTGGTCTGAAAAGCCAGGTTGCTCCTTGTGAGGGCTTAGGGGTCGGTTTTAACAGTCACTCCAAGCAGGCACAGGGAGAAGATGCTGTTGTCCTCTTCTGGCAGCCTGGCTGGTGAGCAGTGGAACCAATTGTGGTGTCTCTTCTTTAGAGTTTGGGGTGGGAGAAGACGCAGTTACTCGTCTGGGCTGTTTGTTTAGATTATCAGTGGGGTTTGCATTTGTGAAATCTAAGCCATTTTCACCTTATGATTGTGTGTGTTTGAAAAAGTATTTGTGTTAACACTTGTTATACTTGTTAATTGTTATGAATAAGTGTAGCATACTTGTTAATTGTCTTTATTTATACAAATGGCAGAGAAAACAAAGTGGATAGTTGAGAGACTGTCATTGGATTATAGTAATTTAGTAAGGGAAAGAGTTCTTTGAGAAAAGACCTGGGGGGAAGATACATGGATTTGATTGAATTTTTTCCTAGGGCGCCTAGGCAATGAATAATTTTTAGCCATCTTTACTCAGTATGCTTTTAAATATGTCAGGGTGTGATTGAGCCAAGTCCCGTCTGTCTGGTTTTTTTTTTCCTTGAAAGTTACAAAAATGGTATCATTCTCTAGGAAATGATGTTAAAAAAAACCCCCACGTTCCTGTCCCAGAATAACCTGGTGTTTCACAGTACATAGTGGTAGGATCTTTTTATTTCCTTGAAACAACTTGTTATCAAATTAAGATAATTTCGTGCTCTGTGGTAGGGAGACTGCTGTTTATTGACCCAGTCCTTCCTCCTCACCACACAATTGAAGAACCTGGTTTGAAGTGTAAACCTAAAAAACATGTGATCCCCCCATACCATTTTTTTTTTTTTTTTAAGACAGGAGGAGGACTGTGGGAGTGGTTATCAGTAGATCTGTGCAGAAGGGTTGGCCCTGCAGACTGGGTCTGGTGTAGAATGTTCCCTGTGGGAGCTGCCTCCAGGCCTGTGGCTGGGTGTGTTAATCAGTGCTGGACTTTATACAGAAAAGTCGATGCTGTTTTCTTTTCTTTATCTTTTTTTAAATTTGGTAGAGATGGGGTCTCACCATGTTGTCCAGGCTGGTCAACATGGTCCAATCCTCCTGCCTTGGCCTCCCAAAGTGCTGGGATTACAGGTGTGAGCCACTGTGCCTGGCCAATGCTGTTTTCTTTTTTTTTTTTTTTTTTTTTGAGGCGGAGTCTCGCTCTGTCGCCCAGGCTGGAGTGCAGTGGCGCGATCTCGGCTCACTGCAAGCTCCGCCTCCTGGGTTCACGCCATTCTCCTGCCTCAGCCTCCCGAGTAGCTGGGACTACAGGCGCCCGCCACCACGCCCGGCTAATTTTTAGTATTTTTAGTAGAGACGGGGTTTCACCGTGTTAGCCAGGATGGTCTCGATCTCCTGACCTCGTGATCCACCCGCCTCGGCCTCCCAAAGTGCTGGGATTACAGGCGTGAGCCACCGCGCCCGGCCCAATGCTGTTTTCTTTGTAGCTGAATTGTTCATTGGCTGCAAAGCTATAGAGGGTGGGTCAAGATAATTAGATGTTTGGAAAATAGTTAAGAGGGGGATTGGCTTCCACCTCATTCTTTGATTTTTTTTCTCTTTGAAGAAAGAGGGGCTCAAGGGACACTGACCTTGGAGGCAGGAGCCTTGGGGTTTGTCCTGCGCCCGTCATTGACCGGGATCACTTCCTTTTCTGTAAATCAAGGTCATGGGCGCAGCTGACTTGTCAAGGCTGCTGCCAGCTCTGCTCTGCCTTCTGAGGAACTTGATGGTTTGCTTCCTGTGAAAACTTGATGGTTTGCTTTAAGGTATCACTAGATACCTTGGGGTGATATCTAATCACACCAATGAAGAGATTGGGTATTTGTTTTTCCCAAATCCCTAAGTGCTGATTTCTCCAGGGCAGTATACAACCTCTTATCTTTAGCACTCACTTTGACTTGCTTAAGTTTCCTGGCTTGGATGATAAGCTATATGGTCACCATGCTTATTCAGAGAAAGGTTCATAGTGTTCTTTAATGACTATTCTAATACATGAAAACCATTTTTTGTGACTTGAGACATAATTGATGTACAATAAACTGCAGTATTTAAGGTGTACAGTTTGATAGTTTTTATACACACACACTTTCTCTCTCTCTCTCATATATACACTGAAGCTGTCACCATAGTCAGGATAACATTTCCATCGCCCTGAGGATTTCCTTGTAATCCTTCTCTGCCTCTTCACAGGCAAACATGGATGGATTTGTTTTCTGTCACTGTAGATTACTCTGCATTTTTAAAAGAATGCTATATAAATTGAGTAATGCAGCATGTACTTCTTTTTTTTTTTAATGTCTGGCTTCTTTCACTCAGCATAATGGTTTTGAGATTTTTCATGTTACGAATATCAGTAGTCCATTGTGTGCATATTCCAGCATTTGTCTATTCTGTTGGTGGGCATTTAGGTAGTTTCTAGTTTTGGGTTATTACTAATAAAACTATGAACATTTGTATACAAGTCTTTGTGTGGACATATTTTCATTTCTCTTGGGTAAACACCTTGAAGTGGAATCGCTGGATCATATAGTAGGTATATGTTTAACTTCTTCAGAGGGTGCTAAACTGTTTTCTGAAGTGGTGATCCAATTTTATATTCCCACCAGCAGTATATAGAGAGTTCCAGTTGCTCCACATCCTCACCAACACTTGGTGTGATCAGTCTTTTTAATTTTGTGTGTACTAATAGTTATGTAGTGTTATCCCATTGTGGCTTTAATTTCCGTTTCCCTGATGACTAATGATGTCAACATCTTTTCATGTGTTTGTTGGTCATTTGTATGTCTTTTGTGAAATGGGTGCTAGGACATTTATCCATTTTTTTAATTGGATTCTTATTGAGTTGTAAGACTTCTTTATGTATTTTGGATGTAAGTCCTTTGTCTGATACATGTGTTGTGAATATTTTTCTCAGTCTGTGGCTTGTGTTTTCTTTAATGACACTTTTAGAACAGAAGTCTTTCTTTTTGGTGAAATTCAACTTATCAGTTTTTTAAATGGCTCGTTCTTCTAGTATTCTATCCAGAAAACCCTTGTCTACCTCGGCTTGCAAAGATTTTCTTCTATAAGTTTTGTAGTTTTAGGTTTTACAGTTGGGATTATTATTGATGTTCTTCCCCCGACCCCCATATGGATATTCAGTTTTTGTGGCAGCGTTTATTGAAGATACATTCCATTCCTCATTTAATTACCTTTGCTGCCTTTTTTCAAAAGTCAATTAACCTTTTATTTTTGAGTCTCTTTCCAGATTTTCTATTTTGTTTTATTGAACTATATTATGTCTGCCTTTACTCAAATAATTCTACCCTTTGTTGATTACTGTAGTTTTATAGGAAGTGTTGAAATTAGAGTCATCTTTGTTCTTTTCTAACATAGCTTTAGTTATTCTAAGTACTTAGCATTTTCATGTAAATTTTAATATTAGTTTGTCAATTTCTATAAGTGAGGCCTGCTAGAATTTTGTTTGAGATTGTATTAAATCTGTAGATCAATTTGGGGAGAATTGCTATCTTAATAACATTGAATCTTTAATGATGTTGAGTTTTCCAGTACATTAACACAATCTCTCTCTCTTTATTTAGGTGCTTTAAATTTATCTCAGCAGTGCTTTGTAGTTTTCAGTGTAGCTGTCTTTAACGTCTTTTGTTAGATTCATTTCAATGTAATATATGTTTTTATTTTTATTAACTAAATGGAATTTATAAACATTTTATATCTAATTGTTTGCTGCTAATATATAAGAATACAGTGGATTTTGTGACCTTGCAAAATACTGCTTGTTTAATTCTAGTAGTCATTGTGTAGATTCCCTAGAAAGTTCTATATAAAGTTGTATCATTTGCAAATAGGGACAGCTTTACTTCTTCCTTTCTGACTCACATGCGTTTTATTTATTTTTCTTGCTTCATTGCAAAGGCTAAGATTCCAGTACAGTGTTGAATAGGAGTAGCGAAGGCAGGAATCCTTCCACCTTTTCCAGTCTTAACATGAAACAGTTCGGTTTTCATCATTAAATGTGATGTTAGCTGTAGGCTTTTTGTAGGTATCCTTTATCAGTTTGAGGATGTTCTTTACTTGATCGCTGACAGTTTTAATTATTAATGGGTGTTGAATTTTGTCAGATGCTTTTCTGCATTTATTGAAGTGAACACATGGTTTTTTCTCCTTTATGTTGTTAAAAGGGCAAATTAAATTGGTTGATTTTCAAATTTAAGACAACTTTGCATTCTTGGGTTAAACCCTATTTGCTCATAATATGTTTTTTATTTATTGTTGGATTCAATTTGCCATTATTTTGTTAAGGATTGTTGCACCAATATTCATGAAGGTATTGATCTGTAATTTATTTCTCTCCCTTTCTTCCCTCATTTCTTCCTTTCTGCCTTTGTCAGGTTTTGGTACTTTAAAAAATAGAGAGTCAGGCCAGATGTGGTGGCTCACGTCCGTAATCCCTGCATTTTGGGAGGCCGAAGCAGGTGGATCACTTGAGGCTAGGAGTTCAAGACTGGCCTGGCCAACATGGTGAAACCTCATCCCTACTAAAAATACATATATATGTAGTGAGTCAGTGTTACCCGCCTCTGTTTTCTGATAAAGTTTGTGTAAGTTTGGTGTTCTTTCTGAAATATTTGCTAGAGTTTACCAGTGAAATGATGTAGGTATGCAGTTTTTTTGGGGGAAAGTTTTTGATAATACCCTGTGATTTTTTTTTTTAATGTTCAGATTTTTTGTTTCTTGTGTCTGCAGTGACATTTTCTGCATTCTCTTCCTTTTCCCTCTGATTTATGTCTGTTGGATGGAGAAGTAGAAACTTTATGAGAGAAGGGATATCATGGGGCTTGTTGATCTGTTTTCATCCCAGCGCCCCTGAACCATGCCTGGCACCAAATAGCCACACTGTAAATACCTGTGGGGTTAATTGATTTGTTGTTGCTGTATCTCTATTCCTTGGCACCTCTGGGAAGCATTTTTGTCTCCCCCCGTCCACGTGGGACTGTGTCGTCACTGTGCTGTGACGGGAGCTGGCCGAGTCAGGCTGGCAGGCTGTGGCTGCCCTGCATGCCGTGCCCTCCCACGGTGGCTCTTCAAATTCTTGGCCATGTGCCCAGCACTGGTACACAGACCCTTTGAGTCAGGGCTTGCCAATGGAAAAAATATTTTCAACCTTTTTTGGTCTTTTAAAATATTAAAACCTATAGTTGGAATTACTTCTTTTCATTTTTACAATGTACTTGAAGTATCAGAGGAATAAGGAAGGCCATTGTAAACTTGGTTAGTGGAAAGGGATAAACCACCTCTGAGCATCCAAATAAAATTAGGAAGCGGGGGTTCTAGATGAGGGAGGACAATTCCAGCAGGCTCTTGACCTTGTATATGATTCCCTGACTGGGAATGTGGTCTGAGATGCCCTTTCCTGGACAGATTACAAATGACAGCCCCTGGAGCAAACACATGAATCAGCCAGGGAGTTAAAAAAGAACAGGGTAGTTTGGACTGGGCCTCTCTCTTTGAGGACATGACTGCTGTGGCTACAGACTACATTCAGGTCCCCAGCATCTGGAAGGAGTCTGTGCCCACTTATCCTTTGCATCCTAAGGGGACTGGGTCTTTGTGCACCAGCAGCAGCTGTAGAGGTTGGGCTTGGGAATCAGGGGCTCCCTTATCAAAGCTGGGAAACTTAGAACAACAGCTGTGCCACTCATGGACCTGTAGTCTCTCCTGTTAAGCAGAGTGCTGAGTTCATGTGATAGCAAACGCAGCTCTGCCAGACCACAGGGTCACCAGGCAGGCACTCCATCCCTCCCTCCAGGGGGAGACCATGGCATGCCTTGGATGAGGTGACTTGGCCAACTGTCTTGTGGCCCCAGCTCCTGACATTACCATGTGATGACTGTGACACTTGGAAGAGAAATGTCTCAGGTATCGTGGTCCTGGGTCCTGTGGTACAGGACCTTGTCTCTGCGGTCCTGTACTTTTGCTTCACAATTAGAAGAATTGAAAGCTTCAGGTTGTTTCAGGTATGTTTTTTCAAGAAGTGCAATAGTAGTGTGTTTATAGATGTTTTCCTTAGAGTTAGTTTTGGGGAAGAGAAGATGACTACCCTTCCATCCTGCAGGTGGATTGGCTGGGGAATGAGGCCATCTCTTTTCAGAGTGAGCAGTGAACCATTTTTGTCTGTACACCGACCTGGGGCTGATTTGGCATCCTGACCTTCCAGTCTGAGGAAGTTGGTAAGGGGCTGGAAGGGCCCATTCTTTGTGTGTGTGGGTGTTTTTTAGAGACGGGGTCTTGCTGTGTTGCCTGGGCCGGTCTGGAGATCCTGAGTTCAAGCAATCCTCTTGCCTTGGCCTTCCGAGTAGCTGAGACTGCAGGTACATGCTGGACCCACACTTTGGACTCTGTCCCTGCTGGCCTAGTTCTTTGCCAAGAGCAAAACTTGAGAGCACCCTCACACAGGTAACAGACCTTGTCAGGAGACATGGCTGTTTTCCCAGACAGCTGAGCTTTCAGACTAAAGCACAGAAAAGCTGGAGGACATGGGACTCCTTAGCCCACAAAAGAAACTCTATTTTAATTTTCCATGTGAAATAGGAGTAGGGTATGTTAGGGTAGGGCATCTTGGTTATGAGATGCCTGCAGCAAGTGCCATCAGGGTGGCTGCCAGCTGAGTCATCTCCCTCAAAGAGCTTTCCTGGAACCACTCTCCCCGGTGATGTCAGCTCCTTCACCTCCATTGCTGTCTCTAGCTGCAGGGGTGGTTGGAGACCCAGTATTTTAGCTAGGCCTCGCCAGAGGCCATTGGGATAGCAGGTCAATGGATGAAGGAGGTTGTATAGGCAAATGGGAGTAATTATCTCTGATCTTGATTTTTGTAGGGAATAGGCATAGATTAAGGCATAGATAAATTTGAAAAGGCATAGATACATTAATTAATTAATTAGAGATGAGGTTTCACTCTGTCGCCCTGTCTGAAGTGCAATGGCGTGATCAAGGTTCATTGCAGCTTTGACCTCCTGGGCTCAAGTGATTCCCGCACCTTAGCCTACTGAGTAGCTGGGACCACAGGCAGGCACCACCATTCCCAGCTAATTTATAAATTTTTTTGTAGAAACAGGGTCTCACTGTGTTGCCCAGGCTGGTCTTGAACACCTGGCCTCAAGGGATCCTCTTGCTTTGGCCTCCCAAAGCACTGATTGGCAGGCATGAGCTGCTGCGCCCAACCAGGCATAGATAAATTTAAAGACACCTTTTACTGTAGACAATTTGGAAAATAGAGAAAACCAGAGGGAAAAGAAAAAAAAAATCTCTCAGTCCTACCACTTGATGTGTGAACCTCCAGTTTTCCCGGCTGCTTGTGTCCTGCCTTTTTTAAACACAACACGATGACATCAGTATGTCCCCCTTTCCCTCATTTATGTTTTATTGTGGTAGAATACTGTTTTATTGTGGTAGAATACACATAACATAAAATTTAGCATCTTAACCATTTTTAAGAGTACAGTATAAATATGCCCTTTTATAAATTACTTGTTTTTCTCTCCTTGTGTGGCTTTGTTTTCTGTGTGGTAGCCATTCTGTGGTTTACTTAACCACTCTAAGTATTGAACACACAAACAGGCTTGAATCAATTCATTTGAAAAGGTGTGGACAAGACTTTGTCCTAAGGGTGACACCTGGCCCAGCCAGCAGATGTGATTGTTCTACCTTGGCCACCTTGCTCTGGGAAATTGTATTGCTTAGTCAGGTTGACCTTCAGTGACCAAAAAAGTGGATGGTAGTGTCAAGGGCTTCGGTTAGCTTATGAAACTCTTTTTCCTTCTCATCTTGTTACTTTCCTCTTGATACTTACTTGTTAACTACAGTGTTACTATAGACGCCTTTGGGTATATGCAGATTTACCATTAGTTAATTCCAGAGAAAAATGGATAAATTATGACAGCGTAGTGGCTGTCAGACTTAAGAATGCCAAAGCATTCCCATTTCTCTCCCTCCACCCCATCCCTTCCAGACTTACTACCAGGGACCTTTTGTTTGCCTTTCCTTGTCACCAGGACTCCAAGGTCTTTCAGCTCCTTGTTTCTTCTGTGCAGTAGCTGAAGGATGCAGGTACTCTGCCCTCCTGCTGTGGTTTGTTTCTCTAGCGAGAAGTCCAGCAGCCCAGTGACTGAAAGCCAAGGTCACTAATGCAGGATGCAGTCAGCCCAGGAGGAGCACAGCCCTGGACATGAAGCCTCTGGTCTTACTTCTCCCACCTTCCTGCTACGGTGTGCATTGCGGCCGCAAGCTCTGCCTTGGAATTGCTTACTGTGTCTTAGTTCCTGTGTGCATTTTTTTATTTTTTATTTTTTTTGAGACAGTCTTGCTCTGTCATCCAGGCTGGAGTGCAGTTGTGCGATCACAGCTCATTGCAACCTCTGCCTCCTGGGTTCAACTGATTCTCCCTCCTCAGCCTCCTAAGTAGCTGGGACTAGAGGCACCCGCCACCACGCCTGGCTAATTTTTGTATTTTTAGTAGAGATGGGATTTCACCATGTTGGCCAGACTGGTCTTGAACTCCTGATCTCAGGTGATTTGCCCACCTCAGCCTCCCAGAGTGCTGGGATTACAGTCATGAGCCCCTGTGCCTAGCCCCCCTTGTGCATTTTTTAAAAGGTGAAGTTCTATATTTACTGTAGTGTTTATGTGGTAAAATTTGTTCATTTAAAAACATTTAATATTGCTATTCCATTAATGCTTGGTTACAAATTTGCATAAGTTCTCAGTGGCCTGCCCCAGCTTACCTATTCCCATGAGACTTCTTTTTACTTTTATTGTGCACTTTTGTAGAGTATGAGGGTTTCTAGGAACTCAAAAATTGCATTATAGCAAAAATACCTGGAAGGTTTTCCTGATGCTAAGATTCTTTTTAATTCCCCTTTTAATACAAATAACATGTATCATTATAGATAATTAAGTGCAGATAACCCAAACAAACAAAAACCACTCAAAAGTCTTATCACTGAGATTCTAGATTAAACACTATTATATAGACCTGCGATTCTCAAACATGGGTAGGGATAAGGCAGTGGGGGAGGTGAGATTGGCCTGAAGAGGACATTTGGGGACACACTGGTTTGTCACAGTTGTGGGTATGGAGAGCAGGGGTACGTGCTGCTGACACCTAGTTGGTAAAGTCCAGGGAAGCTGCTCAGTGTCCCCAGAGGCACAACAGTGTTGTGCGACAGCCTCACAACAAAGAATTATTTGGCTCAAAATGTCAATAGTGCTGAGGTTGAGAAACCCTGATATGGACAGATAGTTATGGGGCCTTTTTCTGTGAATATTATTAAATACACTTTAGTTTTACAAAAATTTGGATTATTTATACAGACTAGTTTATGACCTGCTTTTAAAACTTATTACTTTATGAACATCTTTCTGTGTCCATGACTATGGGCCTGTGACATACCATTGTGTGAGCATGTTGGAGCTTACTTCACCAGCCCCCTGTCTGGAGACTGAGGTGCTGCCAGCGTTTTGCTATTGGAACCACGTTTGTTTGTATTTTGCCTTCTGCATGCTGGTTGACTATGGCCAGCCCATGTTGGGGCACCAGCTCTACATCTGAGGTGCCTTTCATGGGTAATAATATTCCCTTCCTGCTAGAGGCCCCCCCGCCAACCATGGCAGTCCCCAATCTCTAGTTTTCTCACAGTTGAACATAACTCAAGCTTAATGAAGTACTGTTGAAATAGTGAATAGGTAAGTAACACAGAATATTTCTGTCACGTTTCATTTTTAAGTAGAACTTTCACTTTTTGCTTCATTTTACTTTATGGGTTTCTTAAAAAAATAAATAAATTAAAACAACCTATCTTCTGGTAGGTTACATGTGACTTTAACTTCTTGCCAAGTTGGCTTTGCTCCATGCCTGGGGCTTCCTGAGTTCCTGGGGAGGCAGGAGTGGGTCAGATGGAGGATGCCTTGCTCTGACTGTGCTGTGGGTGGCACCTGTCAGTCGTCATGCTGGGGACCCCCTCCTTCCCCCCAAAGCTGCTCTGAGGCTGCAGGTGAGATGCAGCCCAGGAGAGGAAGTGCATGACAGCTGTTTGGGCCCGCGTTCCCTTTTAGGTTGCAGACAGGGCAGCGTGCAGAGCTGGTGAGCTGGGCGGGGTCTGACACAGTGCTGTGCGGAGCTCACCCGGACCTGGGCACTCAGGCTGTTTCTATATGGGGAACTCCAAGAGCTTGTTTGTGTGGTGGTGTCTATTTTTGTGTTTTGTGTGATGCTCTGTGAGGAAGTCTGTTGTCTACGCACATCCCAGCTGCTTTGAATGGTCTGTCTCTGGGGGCTTCCAGGTAGGGAATTGTGTACGGGGAATCCAGGATTCGGGCAGCGTCGGAACAGCAGGATGTGAGTAACAGGAAGTGACAGAAATGACCCAGGGCGCCAGATGCTTATTTTCGGCCACCTTTCCAAGCGCTGCAGCTCAGGAGCTATATTTAGCAGAGTATTTCCGAGTGCCTCATCCTGCCCCCAGCACCGTCCCTTTGCCCCTCTTTCGGTTGGTGGCTGATTGCACGGTACTGATTTGCTGCTCCAGCGTTCCTGCTCTACTTCGTGATCTGTAGGCTCTTGACCATTGACTTTAACACCCAGTTTTTGTTTGTGCTGGGTCACTTCAATTTTGATACACGTGGAGCAGTTGGAAACTGTTCTGAGCAGGAAGGGCAGCAGGTAAGAGCCCCAGGGGACAGTGTGCCTTCATACTGGGAGGCTGTTGGGTGGTGAGTTCAAGGTCAGGGTTTGAAATTAAGTGGAAGGAATTGAGCTTCCTTGTAAGATGCTCCAGAGGGTTGCTTCTTGGCTTGTATGTCTTAGAAATGGAAGGCTGGAATTTTTAAAGGTATAGGCTTTGTGGTGTGACTTCACTCATATGCTAGAAACATTCTGTGGTTCTCACCTGGCCAGACAGAAAGCCTACAGGTGGAAGAAGCTTGTGTGTGGTGAATTCCTACTGTCTGAGCTTTGTCACGGGAAAATTTCCCTCCAGTCCCCCAAAGCAAGCACTACAGAGCCCAGATTTGTTCTGCTTTGGGTGTGGGTGGATTTTCACCTTGTCTGTCAACGGTGCAGGACCTGTCCCTGTGTGCTTTGAGGTTTCTAGGGTGTGATGTTGGTTTGTGGTTTGTGGAGGGGTGTGTGTTGGGAGGGAAGGTGTTTTTGCTGGTCTCCTCTAAAAGCTCCCTTCTGAGTGGTCCCGCCAGGACCTCCCTTTCCTCCCTTCATGAAGCATCCACCTTGTTTTCAGACATTCGAGCTATTTGGGATTCGGGAATTGACTCTGGGATGAGAAATTTGAGAGACAAATTAGGAACAGTTGTGTCTGCCATGAGACGCGTGGCAGTCAGCAGGGGCCTGGTGGGGTGTATAAAAGCCCTGGGAACCCTGCATAGAGGGGTTGGGATGGTAAAGGAGTGAATTCCAGGCTCAGGTGCTCAGGAGATTCCCCTCCCCCAGTTCCCTCAGCAGAGTCTGGCTACTGGCATGGTTTCAGGCTGACCTGTTAACCTTCCGTATGGCTAAACTACAAATATAGGGCATGGCTATATTGTGTGTGTCTCTAGTTCTGGCTTGGGCATGTTAGCATATTTTTGTGCCAAAACATTTAAAACATTCAAAAAGTAACACATGAACCCAGCTATGACTGCTTCCAGCCTGAGAAATAAACATAATAGATATAACAGAGGCACTTGGAATTCTCTTTCCTATCCTCGTTTCTTCCTGCTCCCCCTTCCCTGGGGGTCGCCTCCATCCTAACTTTGGTGTTTGTCATTTGTTTTCATGTTTGTATACTTTTTTGATAAGTGTGTGTAGGCATAAACAGTATATAGCATTGTTGAACTGGTTCTGAAATGTTGAATAAATATTATCAGACTGGACAGCCACAGCATTACGCTTCCTGGATTTATCCCTGTGGCTACATCTAGCTTTAGTTAAATGGTTCAAGGTTTAATACAACTGATTCCTGATTCCTGGAGTTAAATCAGAATTTCTGGGGAACGAGGCATGAACCGCAGAGCTCCTGACAGGCGCGGCCTGAGTTGAGGCCCATGATGCTGGTTTTCGTGGCCTCTGTAGTGTTCCAGTACCTAAGACGTCCTGTTGTGGATGTACACTTTCCCAGATTCCCTGTGATCAATAGTGCTGCTGTGAATGTGCTTATCCTTGTCTTCTTGGCACATGGGCAAGAGTTTCTCTAGAATGTGTTTCTAAGGATAGAATTGCCAGGTGTGTGCATCTTCAGCTTGACTGGTGATCGTCAAATTACCTCCAGAACTATCAGCAGCAGTGGTCACGTATGAGTGATCTCATTTCTATAGTGTCTTTAAGTTTTTCTTTTTTAACATACCAAACTGGTGGCAAGATGAAGACCTCATGAGTGAGATAAGACATTGGACACTGCTGAGACTTTAATCGACACCGTGCCCTCAGCATGTCCACACGGACCTGCTGGCCCTGCCGCCACCCCAGCTGTAAAGCTTGCTTCCACCCACAGCGTCCCCTTCCTGGGATGGGAGCAGCACCCAGCCAGCTGCTCGGAGGTCACTGTGGACTCCTCTCTGTCTCACCCTGTCCCGTCTGCTGTCCTCAGAGCACATCCAGAGCCTGCCCACTCTCCTCACCATCATCTCGTGATGGGGTTACTGAGGAGCCTCCCAAAAGGTTTCCTGCCTTCTTTCCTGCATCTTACTGTCAGCTTTCAGTAAAGCAACCAGAATGATGCTTTCAAAACTTGAGCTTGCATGGCTTCTTATTTTACGTGGAGTAAAAGCCAAAGTTCTTACACCTGCATGGCCCTCTGTGGTCCTGATGCTTGCAGGTTGGCCCCTGGCCCCCTTCCTGATGCCAGCCCCAGCCACACGCCACGCGCCTGCTTCTGCTCAGCCCTTCCCACCTCCTTCCTTGCTTCCTCCCAGTCTCTGGCTCCTTCCTCGCCTCCTCCCCGTTTTTGCTGTGGAGTCCCCTGGCCCCCAGACCTGTCTTTTCTGGTCTCCCGTTTTTCCATAGGGCTCGTCACCAGCTACTACTCTCCATGCTGTGTAATTCACTTCTTTAATAAGTCTTTAATTTACTGCCTGCATTCAAATGTAACCTCCGCAGGAGCAGGAATCTTTTCTGTTTGCTCAAGTGAAAGACTGCCTGAATTTATTTCTGAGGAAGAAAGAAAGAATTTGGAACCCAATGATGAAGATAGCACAGGAGAGAGGAGGTGAAGTTGAGGGAGCAGTTTCTGACTTGGGAGGTTGGGGGGATGGGACAATCTCTGGTCTCTGGGAGGCAGTGGCAGAAGGACCTTGAGGCCCCCTAAGTGTGTAGTAGGACCCCCGAGGGGCATGGCCAGCGGGCTGTGGGGCTGCAGAGGCAGCTTCTTTAGGGGCCCTGTCTTGGCACCATCTCGGCCACTCCCAGAGCATGCATTGGTATTGCCGTAGTGGGTGCTGGGCTGGCCCACCCCACCCGGGAAGTGCACTACTGTTTGAGGGCAGGAGCCTGTGGTTCTGACATCCTTTCTTCATGGCTGAGCTCCTCAGGTTACATAGCTCCACTGATTCCTCAAGCACTGTTGTGTTTAGAAATGAAACCTTCCGTTTCCAGGGCCCTGCCTTGTGCAGGCTCAAGTACCCAGGCCACGTGTCAGAACCCATAGCAAAATGAGCAGCTCAACCAGAGGGCGTGGTCCATGACACTCCTGCGTGTGCTTGGACTCAGGCGCAGGGACAGGCGGGGCAGCTGGCATTTCTACCCACCCCTCCTGACATAGAGGACCCGGTCCTTTTCTTTGAGAATGTGTACCGAAGGTGTGTCGGCTGTGTCCACATAATATTTTCTTGGCGTCAGATGTTTCATGGGTTGCACTAACTACAAATACAGGACTTTAGATAAGATTACACTTTTAACTTGCACTGCCCACATACGCCCTTGTCCTTAAGAAACACAGCATTGTTCTGGAGTTACTCCTTGGTTTTCCCAGTTTAAACTTAAATATTGTTGATGGTGGTTACTTATTTTTAATTAAAGCTTTTATTTTGAGATTCTTTGTACCCTTTACCCAGTTGCGTGCAGTGGTAACCTCTTGCACAACTCCAGTACAATGTCACACCCAGGATACTAACCTCGTTACGGTGGAGATGGGTAGCCTCCAAGCCGCAGAGATTTTCCTTGTGCCCTTTTACAGCTTCACACATGTCCCTCTGTAACCCCTGGCAAACACTCATCTGGTCTCCATTTCTATAATTTGGTCTTTTCAAGATGTGATATAAATGGAATCTTATAGTATGTAACCTTTGGGGTTGGATTTTTCACTCAGCGTAATTCCCTGGAGCCTCATTGAGGTTGATGAGTCTTATCAGTGGTTGTTCCTTTTTATTACTGAGTAGTATTCCACGGGTGTACCACAGTTTGTTAATCATTTACCCCCTGAAGGGCATCCGAATAGTTTCCAGCTTTTGGTGATCATGAATAAAGCTGCTGTAAACATTCCTGGGCAGGTTTCTGTGCAAACATGAATCTCCATTTCTCTGGGATAAATGCTGAAGAGTGTAATTGCTGGGTCATATGCTAGTCGCATGCTTGGTTTTTTAAGAAACTGCCAAACCGTTTTTGCAGAGTGGCCGTAACATTTTACATCCCACCCAACAGTAAGATCCACTTTCTCCATATTCTCTCCAGCAGGTGGTGTTGGCACTAGTTTCTGTTGTAGCCATCATGATAGTGCGTAGGGCTGTCTGGTTGTGGTTTCAGTGTGTTTCTCTGATGGCTAAGGATGTTGAGTATCTTCTGTGTGCTTCTTTGCCGCTTGCATATCCTCTTGTGCTGTCGGGGGTGAGGACTCATTTCCACGTGGTGCAGGAGACATCCCGGCTCTCTGCTTGGCCTCCTCTGGATACTCTGTTAGGTGAGTGCTGGAGCACCTAGCTGCGGCCTGGGAGTGGGGTGGGCATGGTTTTTTCTTGTGGCGCTGGCTAGAGTAAGGTGGGTGTTACTGCCGTTGTCAATTTCTGTCTTGTCTGACTGCCCCATTCCTGGATCCTTGGCTTGGAAGAGCAGGCTTTTGTTGGGGCTTTCCACCCACCCCCCAGTATCCATCACTGTTTTCGGCTGCTGCTTCTTTAGCTCCAAGTCTAGGGTATACCAGGTAAAAAGAAAACCCAGAGGGCCACCACAGTGTCATCCCTTCGGACAAGACCCTTGTCAGGCTGCCATCTTCTCTCTACCTTTCAGGGTCTTTTTGTGTTGATTTTCTAATGCCCATGGTTTTCAGTTCTCAGTGAGAGGAGTGGGGAAAAGTACCTCCATGTCATCTGAATTTGGACCCGTGAAAAGTGAAGAGGGGTCCATTCAGAGTGTTGTGCCTCTACCCATCCCTGCTCGCTCATCATGACCGTTGGACCGTTGTGGTCCCCGGGCCTCACATTAATTACTCTTAGGCCCTTTTGGTTTGGCCTGTGGTTTCAGCGTGACACAGTTTGCTGGACTTTGATCTTTTTTGTCATTTAAAGTGTCATTTATGAATGAGATCCACGTCCAGATCCCTGCATGTCCAAATTCATGGTTAGAAATGGTTGGACAGGACATGGCCATTTGGGTGCTGTGATTCAGCCTGATGTCAATCAGTGAACTGCCTTTGTCATTATCCTCCAGATCTTATTTCTCCACCTTCTATTTTGAACTCTTGGGAAACCTGGTCAGAGTGGGAGGGGCAACTAGTCAGATGACTTAATGAGATGTTGGTATCGTCCTTGTGCTGATCCTCCAAGCCAGTCACCCTGCCAAAACGGAAATGAAATATGCCAGACACCGCTTGTACTGAGTGAGCTTGGGAGAGCTCGTGGTGAGTGCCAGTTGCTTCCCTGCCTCCTGCCCACTGGCCCTTGTGTGAGGCACCACCCAGATGAGGAGAGGCTGCGGGATGGAGGTCCAGGGCTCTGCCTGGAGCCCCCCTGCCTGGTGTCCTGGCCACAGCAGCTCATTTGCTGTGGGACTGTGAGCAGGCCCCTCAGCCGGGTTCGTCAGGTTGTGGAGAAGCTGAATGGAGCAGATAACCTGGAAAACACCCGGTGGATTGCCGAGACATTCTTTGCGCCTCGCCCATGTTAGCCAAACTGTCCCTTGTTCTATCAGCTGCCATGTGTGTGTAAGCCAGAGTCCACCCTCTTTTCCATTTGAGAAATCACGTCTGCATGTCTCCAGTATGTCTCCTTTTTCACCATGATTTCTCAGAGATCACTCCGTGCGGTTTAATAACCCCCTGGGCTAATTCTTCCCAGGACATGGGAGGACATTTTGTCTGGCTTGGCAACTCATTTAGAGTAGCAAGGTATTTTCTCATTTCTCTTGGAAAATCATGTACTTGAATCAAGAATAGAAGCCAAAGTTGTTCTTTCAAATAGAATTCTAAAGCTTTTTAAAAAATCCTTAACATATAAACGTAAGACTTTATTTTTATTTATTTATTTATTTTTAAGATGGAGTCACACCCTGTCGCCCAGGCTGGAGTGCAGTGGCGTAATCTCGGCTCACTGCAAATTCCACCTGCTGGGTTCACGCCATTCTCCTGCCTCAGCCTCCTGAGTAGCTGGGACCACAGGCGCCCGCCACCACGCCTGGCTAATTTTTTTGTATTTTTAATAGAGACAGGGTTTCACTGTGTTAGCCAGGATGGTCTCGATCTCCTGACCTCGTGATTTGCCCGCCTTGGCCTCCCAAAGTGCTGGGATTACAGGCGTGGGCCACTGTGCCCGGCCGACTTTATTCTTTTTTAATAGCTCATTTTTGGATTGGCAACACATGCACGTGGTACAGAAATCTTAAGGCTAAAAAGATATAAAGTGTTTCCCAGCCACTCAGAGGTCCTCTCAGTTAGAGGTGACTAATATTAGTGTTTTCTCTGTACCCATACTCTTCCTGCAATTGGCTTTTATCTATTAACAGTGTGTCTTAGAGGTTGTTCCATATAAGAACATGTAGAGTAGCTTCAGGGGTTTTAGTGGCTGCATAGTTTTCTGTTATATGAATGTACTGTCATTACTGTAGCCAGTCTCTACCAGCCTTATATTGATCAGTATTTGTTTGGTTTCAAATATTTTGTCTTTATAGTGAATGCCGCCACAAATAACCTTGTATATACAGTATGTGATTTCTCATGAAGATACAGGAGAGGATAAATTTATAGAAGCATGGTTGTTGAGACACAGGTGTATATTTTCAAGTCTGACAGATTTTACCAAATGGTTTCCATAGAGGTTGTATTAATTTTTGCCCCAGTGTATGAGAATCAGTAGACCATATTATAAAACATTTGATCTCTGTGAATCTGGTAGGTTAAAAAATGGGATCTCCTAATTTTAGCTTGCATTTGCCTTATAAGACAGCGTTTTTCCATAAACGTTGAAAATCCATTTCTAACACTGTTTTAACATAGTGCTGCCAGACTCTCATATTCATGCTTCATATTTCATATTCATATTCATGTTTCCACCTTTCTCTCCCTGTCTCTTGTACAGTTATTTTCTAACCAGATTTTATGCAGGAGTCTGGGCAGCTCTGCACACTTTTCTTTTGAGTTATGTGGTTATGTGTTTTTGAGAAATCCCAAGTTCTGTATCCTTTTTGACTGAGGTGCAGCATTCACATGGAGGAGTGTACTCGTTACAGACGCACAGCTTGATGCATGTTCCTGACCAGGGAGAACACTGCAGCCCCCGGAATCCCTCCTGTGTGCCCCTCCTGTCAAAGCAGCTGCTAGGAGAAGCTAGCATCTAATACCATAGATTAGTTATGTCTGTTTTTTTAACTTTATGTAATGCATAAGGAAATTACACAGAGTATATGTCGTCTTGTGTCAGGCTTATTTCTTTCGCTGTTGTAAGATTCATTACATTATTGCTTGTCTCCCAATGTATGAGTATACTACAGTGTATTCACTGTAGGCCTGTTTAGAGTAGTGATACTATGAACGTTCTCGTATGCCTTGATGAGGAAGGTATGCGTTCGCATTTCTGTGGGATGCGTGGGTGGAATTGCTGAGTCACAGGGTATATACAAGTTCAGCTGTTTTCTGAAGTAGTTGCACCAAATTGCACTGTCACCAGCACTTGATACTGTCTGTTACAGCTCAGCCATTGTGAGAGATGCATCACCCTGTAGCTTTAATTTGTACTTCCCTGATGACTAATCAAATTGAGCACCGGGTCGTGTGCTTTATTGGCCATTTGTGAAATAGCTATTCAAGTCTTTCGTCCATTTTACTATTAGTTTGTCTGCTCTTACTGATTTTTAAGTTCTGTTACCCTCAAGAGAATTCCAGCAGGTGTGTAAAAATTCACATCTGTCTATGGCTGTTCTAGCCTTCCTCAAGATTCTGTGAGAAATGCATCCACCATTTTATCCACTCCTCCTCTGTGACATCACGTTTCTTTCTCCAGTCATCAAGCATCAAGATCTGAGGATATTTTCTCTCTCCAGTGTGTAGGTTTCCATGCAGTCACCTCTGATGCAGTTCTGCTCCTTCTCTTGGTGGGACGTCCTGCAGCCTGGCCTTTTGAATCCCTGGGATGTCATTCATTTGTCCTGTTGAGTTCAGTTTATTGCCCTGCCGTTTTTTTTTTTTTTTTTTTGAGACAGGGTCTCACTTTGTCACCCAGGCTGGAGTGCAGTGGTGCAATCTTGGCTCACTGCAACCTCCGCCTCCCAGGTTCAAGTGATCCTCCCAACTCAGCCTCCCAAGTAGCTGGGATTACAGGTACACGCCACCACGTCCAGCTATTTTTTGTATTTAGTTAGAGATGGGGTTTTACCATGTTGGCCAGGCTGGTCTCGAACTCCTAACCTCAAGTGATCTACCTGCCTTGGCCTCCCAAAGTGCTGAGATTACAGGCATAAGCCACTGCGCCCAGCCTTATTGCCCTGCTTCTGATTTGCAATTATCTTTTAAGTTGATTCAGGGGTGTGAACTGTTTCTTACTTAATACATTTGCTTGAAAAATATGAGCCATCTTTTAGTCTCCAAAGACTTTTCTTTGTGAAGGCTGGATTTTGGAGATAGTTTCAGCTTTTTTACACCATTCCTTGGTTGCCAGTAGTTATGATACTGGCTGCAGTCCAGACATAGGGATGCTCTTAGTATTCCTTAGAGCATCTCCCTGCACCCTGCCACCTGCCCTGGTGGGCAGGGTGAGCAGCCAGGAAGGCATAGCCTGAGGGCCCGTATCTAGTCCCTGCTTTCTCGCCTGGGTCCTTCCTACCCACGCTGTCTCCCAAATCAAGGGATTGAATAGGAAGTGCTGCTCAGAACATCCCCCAGAATCAGCCTCCCGAAGAGACTCACCCTCCCCTACCAGAGGTTGGGCTGTGGCTGGTGTTAGGGGAGCAGGAGTAGGAGGGGAGCCAGAGGAGGAGGAGGCGGGCCCTTGCCTAAGGGGTGCCTGCTGGCTGGTGTGGGGGCTGGAGCTCGCCAGGAGGGGTGTGCTGAGAAGATGGAGGCATGGCATGGAAGTGTGAGTCGTGGCAAATCTCCTGTGTGCAGCTGGGGACCGACACAGAGAAGGAAGGCCCAGTTGTGTCCCCTCTGTGGGCAGCTAAGAAGGATGGATTCTGACTTACTTGGTGGGACTCTCCTGTGACATTTCTTGTGGTTTGGAAGAGTGGACCGTTGACACCAGAGCAGTCTCAAGAAAGATGCTCACATGGGAAAGAGGTCTCAGCAGTGTCAAATGATGACATCAAAGCTGAGGGCTTCGACCCCGAGGTAGCACCGATAGTGACAGTGCCCAGAACATTATCAGGTTGCACCAACTGGCACCTCACAACAACAAGGCTAGGATGCGACACTGCTCTTAATAGCTCCGGTTTTCAGATGGGGCAGTGGAGGCACAGGGCGGAGAAGCACCTGCTCTAAGTTACACAGCTAGCAAGGGCTTCAGACTCAGGGAATGTGCCAGGCCCTGTGCACATTTGGTCCTGTTCAGTCCCACCACAGCCCTGCAGGTTGCTTCTAGCATCACCTTTCTTGACGAGAAGCAAAGAGGGTCTGCCCCCATTTCCCAAATTTATCAGTGGCCAGGTAGGATTCAGATCTGGGTCTCTCTCAGGCTTCTTCACAACAGAACAGGCACAAATAAGAGGTTTTTTGTTGTTGTTGTTCTGTTTTTTCCTTAGAAGCCAAAACCCAGGTTCTCTGACATTTATCTGTTGCTCAGTGTTTATTGTCTGCAAACAACAGCACAGGTGAAGGCAATGATGCCATTGGTCACTTGTATCGTAACTCACTGTCTTTAAACCTAATGCTTTTGTCTATAATTTGCTGTCTAGTAGTGCCCAATACCCACAAAGCAATTCTAGTACACCCTCTCCTTCAGTGTGTGGGTCAGGTGGGCCCAAAGATCCATCTTCTCAAACACTGAGGCTGAGTTCTGGAGCAAGGTTGGCACTTCAGCTCGTAAAGGCTGCCGTGGGAGTAGTAGACTCAGGACCTAAAACATCTCCTTGTTGTCTTCTATAAATATCCTGTTGCATGACTCCTAATATAATCCCCGAGTTATGCAAAGTAAGGTATATTATCTTTCTCTTACTATATTTACTATGCTGACAAAAGTGTTCAAATATTAAAACTCACCCAGGGTGAACAGTTAGGGACGTGTGCTCAGACTTGATAGGTAGACAGGGACGGTGCCGATGACATGCACCCACTCGGCCTTGGCAGCTCCCAGTCTCCCATGACCATCCCTCAGTGGCTGTCCAGAGACTCCCTGAGTCCCACTCTCAGGGCCCACTTTGTCGTCTTCACGGCTGCGTAAGTGTGGGAAATAGTTATCTGCCTGCCTCTCCACACTGTGGGTTCTGTGAGGGGTGGAACTTTGCTCACCATGTTGTTAGAATCCCCAGTCTAGAGGAGACACCTAGCAAGCATCTGCTGAGCCAGGGGGTGTCCTCTGGAGGGAGAGGGGCTGTTTATGGTGCTCTCAAGCTTGAACAGCAGCAGGGCAGAAGGCAGACGGCCCCTCCGGGCCTGCCTTTGCTGTCTCTCCTTCGCCCTCACTCTCTCCCAGCTCTGCTGCTTCCCACGCCTAGCCTGGCCCCAGGTGTTCTTCTCCCACCAACCCAGGATATGTGGAAGAAGAAGCGAACCATGCACTGGCGACCCAGTTCCATTTATCCCCTCTGCGGTGAAACTTAGTCACTGGAGAATCTCCCTGTAAAGCACTTTCTATGGTTTCTGAGCCAGAAACATGGTCATTTAATAATTTAAATTGGGTATTCCTAAATTGGGTCTTCTTAATGTAAATTAAAGCTATGAGATGTGCTGAAATCTAAAAGTTAAATAACATATTTTGTTTTTGAATCCATGGGGAAGCAAGCATTTTCCTAACACTTGGTGAGAATGCAAAATGGTACAACCCCTGTGGGAATAATTTGGCAATACCTAGCAAAATTACATGTGCATTTACTCTTTGTCAGGGCAATTCTACTTCTAGGAATTTACCCTAGAGATACACTGGTAAAAACAGGAAAAGATCCTTGTAAAGATAATTCATGGCAACACTATGAGAAATCACAAAAGAATTTTAAACAGCCCAAAATTCCCATTCATAGGGCGCTGGCTGAGTCCTATACAGTGGAGTACTGTGCCACTGTTGAAAGAATGAGGAAGCCCTGGATATTGCTAAGGAGTGATGGCCGGGATATGTAATTAAATGGAAAGGCAAAGGTGGAGAAAAGTGTCCATGCTACTGTTGACAAAGGGGACAATGTGATATACATGTTTGCACGTATCTTAAAAATGGAAGGAGAAACCTTACTTTCTCTCTCTCTCTCTTTTTTGGTAAAGCAGCCTATGGGAACCAAGATAGAGGGGAGAGATATAAAAGCTAGATTTCTGAATCTACCTTGTTTGTAGATTTGACTTTGGAATTCCATCGCTATATTATAATCATTATAAAACAAAATTAAGTAAAAGGTTATGACCCTTGAAAATTTTGATATACACTATCAATTTTTTCTCTAAAAAGTTTATACCCTGTTTACCTCCTGTCAGTACTTGAGGAGAACTCTTTTTCCCCCACGTTTGTCAGTACTGGATAGTCATCTTTTAAAACTTTGCCAATCCCATGGGCAAAAAATAGATTGCTATTTTCATTTGCATTCTCTGATGACTACAGTGATTAAGCAGCTTTTTACTTGCTTATTATCCATTTTGTATTTCTTCTGTGAGGAAGTCCAAGCTAGAGCAATCAAACAACAACAAAAAAAGAAATAAAGGGCATCCAAATTGGAAAGGAAGAAGTCAAATTATCCCTGTTTGCAGATGATGTGATCTTATATTTGGAAAAACCTGAAGACCCCACCAAAAAAACTATTAAAACTGATAAATTCAGTAGAGTTGCAGGATCCAAAATCAATATGCAGAACTCAGTAGCATTTCTGTATGTACCAACAGTGCACAATCTGGAAAAGAAATCAAGAAAGTAATCCCATTTACAGTAGTTGCAAATAAAATAAAATACCTAAGAATTAACCGAAGAAGTGAGAGATTTCTACAATGAATACTACAAAACATTGATGCAAGAAATGGAAGAGAACACACAAAAAATGGAAAGATACTCCGCGTTCATGGACTGGAAGAATCAAGATTGTGAAAATGTTCGTATTACCCAAAGCAATCTACAGATTCAATGCAATTCCAATTAAAATACCAATGACATTCTTCACAGAAATGGAAAAAATAATTCTAAAATTTATATGGATCCAGAATAGCCAAAAGACCCAGAATAGCCAAAATTCTCATGATGAAAAATTGGAGGAATCACATTTTCTGACTTCACATTATACTACAGAGCTATACTAACCCAAACGGCGTGGTACTGGCATAAAAACAGACACAGAACAATGGAACAGAATAGAGAACCCAGAAATAAATTCATACATCCACAGTGAACACATTTTTGACAAACGTACCAAGAACATATACTGAGGAAAGGACAGTCTCTTCAATAAATGGTGCTGGGAAAACTGGATATCCATATGCAGAAGAATGAAACTAGACTCCCATTTCTTGCCATATGCAAATATCAAATCAAAATGGATTAAAGACTTTAAGACCTCAAACTATGAAACTGTGAAAACACTGGGGAAACTTTCTAGGACGTTGGACTGGGCAAAGGTTTCTTGAGTAATTCCCACAAGCACAGGCAGCCAAAGCAAAAAGTGGACAAATGGTTAAAGCTCCTGCATTAGCAATGCAGGAAAAAAGCAGTGAAAAAAGCTCCTGTTTTTAACAAGTTAAAAAGTTCCTGCACAGCAAAGGAAACAGTCAACAAAGTGAGGAGACAGCCCACAGAATGGGAGAAAATATTTGCAAACTGCCAGGTGCGGTGGCTCATGCCTGTAATCCCAGCACTTTGGGAGGCCAAGGTGGGCGGATCACGAGGTCAGGAGATCGTGACCATCCTGGTTAACACGGTGAAACCTCGTCTCTATTAAAAATACAAAAAATTAGCCAGGTGTGGTTGCTCACGCCTGTAATCCCAGCACTTTGGGAGGCCAAGGTGGGCGGATCATGAGGTCAGGAGATTGTGACCCTCCTGGCTAACATGGTGAAACCTTGTCTCTACTAAAAATACAAAAAATTAGCCGGGCGTGGTTGCTCACGCCTGTAATCCCAGCACTTTGGGAGGCCAAGGTGGGCAGATCATGAGGTGAGGAGATCGTGACCATCCTGGCTAACACAGTGAAACCTCGTCTCTACTAAAAATACAAAAAATTAGCTGGGTGTGGTGGCGGGCACCTGTAGTCCCAGCTACTCGGGAGGCTGAGGCAGGAGAATGGCGTGAACCCAAGAGGCGGAGTTTGCAGTGAGTGGAGATTGCGCCACTGCACTCCAGCCTGGGCGACAGAGTGAGGCTCTGTCTCAAAAAAAACAAAACAAAACAAAACAAAAATTGCAAACTATTCCTCCGACAAGGGATTATAACCAGAATAAATCGGGAGCTCAAATAATTCAAAAGGGAAAAAATCTAATCATCCAGTTAAAAAATAGGAAAAGTAGACATTTCTCAAAAGAAGACATACATATGGCAAGTAGGTATGTGAAAAAGTGCTCAATATCATTGATCATCAGAGAAATGCAAATAAAAATTACAATGAGATAATGTCTTACCCCAGTTACAATGACTTTTATCCAAAAGACAGGCAGTAACAAATGCTGGCGAGGATGTGGAGAAAAGGGAACCGTACACTGCTGGTAGGATTGTAAATTAGTACAACCACTATGGAGAACAGTTTGGAGGTTCCTCAAAAAAGTCAAAATACAATTACCGTGCTATCCAGCAATCCCACTGCTAGATATATACCAAAAAGAAAGGAAATCAGTGTATCGAAGAGATGTCTGCACTCGTGTGATTATAGCAGCACTATTCGCAATAGCCAAGATTTGGAAGCAACCTAAGTGTTCATCAACAGACACATGGATAAAGAAAATGTGGTACATATACACATGGAGTACTATTCAGCCATGAAAAAGAATGAGATCCTGTCATTTGCAACAACATGGACGGAACAGGAGGACGCTTAATGTTAAGTGAAGTAAGCCAAGCACAGAAAGACAAACTTCACATGTTCTTACTTATTTGTGGGAGCTAAAAAAAAAAAAAAAAAAAAAGAAAACAGTTGAACTAATGGAGATAGGCAGTAGATTGATGGTTACCAGAGGCTGGGAAGGGTAGTGGGGCTGGGGGGATGGTTAATAGGTACAAAAATGTAGTTAGAATAAACGAGATCTAGTATTTGATAGCACAATGGGGTGACAACAGTTAATAATTTGCTGTACATTTAAAAATAACTCAGAGTATACTTGGATTGTTTATAACACAGAGAAAGGATAAATCCTTGAGGCAATGGATACCCCATTTACTCTGTGATTGTTCTGTGCCTGTATTAGAGTGTCTCATATGCCCCATAAATACATATACCTACCATGTACCCACAAAAAAAATTAAAAAGAATGTTGATGTATTTCTTTTGTGAAATGCAAGTTCATAGCTTTTTTTATATCAGGAAGATTTTTTTCTACTGATTGATAGGAACCCTTTATATATTATGGATATCATTTTCATTTGTTGATTATTACCAAGTCACAACTTTATTTCCAGTCAAGTTGTTCAGGTCCTGCATAGTCTGATATTGAGGTTTTCTACAAGAACATTTATATGTGATGCCTGCTCATGGTATTCTAGACTTACAGCTGAGCAGACTTCCCTCAACTGTTCAAATGCTGGCCATCACTGTGGGCTCCCTGAAGCAGTAGCAACTGTGTCTTCCACTGTTCGGAAAACAACAGTTGTTACTTCTTTTTTTATTTCCTAGGGTTTACTACTGTGTCTAAGTAGCAAGCAATTATAAATGTCCACTTTGTCCACTTAAATTGATTGCTGATGAATATATAAAAACTAAATTTCACTGTCTTTTTGGTTTGAGATCATTCTTATTTTTAATTTTTAGTGATCCTTGATAACCATTTTTGTTTTCGGTTCAGTGTGAATACCTGAATGAAATAGTAATTTTTATGTCTGTGTGAGGTCGGTTTTAAGAAAGCGTTCATAGCTATCAGCACTTGCCTTTTGTTCATGGATCTGTTGAACCTGTTTCTTTCTCCAGGTCATAACTCCATGCAGGAAGCTCATCTTGTGTGCTGATAACAGAAAAGAAATGGAAGATTGGATTGCAGCATTAAAGACTGTGCAGAACAGGGAGCACTTTGAGGTTAAAAAAGAAAATACCCTTCTCCAAATGCCTCCTGTTGCCTCCCTCACCCCAGTGTCTGCTGTCTGAGTGTCTCCCACGTGCAGACCCACAGTCTGGAGCTCACTTTCTTAGCATGTTCTTTATACAATTAAAGCTTATTGCTTGTCCTCTCAGCAGACCTGTCCTTTATAAACCTTCCTCCTCTCCTCTCTTGGATACTTTGTTTAATCTTGTCCAAGTTACTGCATTTAACAATTTAAAAGAGAAGTCTTATCTTTGCCGTCTTGGTTTCGTTCTTCCAGCCCACCCAGTACAGCATGGACCACTTCTCAGGGATGCACAATTGGTACGCCTGTTCCCACGCGAGGCCGACCTACTGCAATGTGTGCCGCGAGGCTCTGTCTGGGGTCACGTCGCACGGGCTGTCCTGCGAGGGTACGGATGTGCGTTTCTTATTCTGTCAGGAAAGGTGGCCTGGCATTTTACTTGATAAAGCCTTGGAAATCCAAACCCAGTCACCATAAATAAGCCTTTGTCACCCATGTGGTCAGTCAAGGGCACAGCGATTTCTGTGATGCCATTCTTGTTTATTTTACCTGCCAAAGAGTCCTTGATAAATCATTTTTTATAGTGCTCAGAGTGAAAAGAAGGGAAGTGGTGGGTCGCAAAAGGAGAAACGGGAAACCTAGAGCACACAGAGGGAAAGGCACTGAAGGAACAGTGGTCGGCCCCTGTGTCTCACACTCTGCAGCCGGGGAAACGGGGCTGTGCATATATGGACTGAAAGTGTGTTACAGACTTAGAGGTCAGGGCTGCAGGGTTTGGGCAAGGGCATCCAGTCTGGTGGCAAAAGCAATGGGCTAGAGCAGGGCTTGTTAGCTATAGCCTGGACCACACCCTGCCTCTGCCTGTTTTTGTACAGCTCCCACGCTTCAGACGGGCTTTTAAATTTTTAAATGATTGGAAAAAATCAAAAGAAGAATCATATTTTGTGACACATGAAAATTACATGAAATTCAAATTTGTGTCCATAAAAAAACATTGTCTCTGGCTGCTTTTATGCTACATGACAGAGTTGATTAGTGGTGACGGAAGCTGGTTGCGACCTGCAGAGTCTCCACTGCTCACTCTCTGGCCTGTTACAGAAAGCTTACTGATCCCCAGCTTTCCCTGCCACCGCCGGTCCCACCGCCATCAGCCTCTAAGCGTATCACAGTAGTTCACTTATAAAATGGGAGTGCCATTGGTTCCTTCCTTGACTTTTCTGGAGCTGGACGGTTCTCACAGCACTGCTCAGCATGGGAAGCTCCTGGCACAGACACAGCTTGTAGGCTCATGTGCCCCTTCTCTCACAGTGTGCAAATTTAAGGCCCACAAGCGCTGTGCTGTGCGTGCAACCAATAACTGCAAGTGGACCACACTGGCCTCGATCGGGAAGGACATCATTGAAGATGCAGATGGGGTATGTTAAGAAATACCACCTGTGGGGCCCTGAGCCAGGGTCCCCCACTTGCACAGCCCCATGCAAGCCTCCTCCCTGCCCTCCCTGCCACTGTTTCATTTGAGATGGTCACACTGGCATTGGGTGGCACAGTGGAAATTATATGCGGTCTCCGTGTGGTTGTCGCACCCCCGAGCTCCATCCTGTCCCTGTGAGTCTTGTTTGCACCTCCGACAGGTGCTATGGATAGATGGTACTTCACAGGCCCTGCCATCCCTTCCCTCACTGGCCATCAGGGAAGGAGCTTGTTCTGGGAAGAATGCCTTGGCTGAGTTCACAACGAGCATTTCCTGGCTGCCCTGGACGTGGAGCCTTGGGAGCGTCCCTAGTGCGTGCCTCTGTTTGGTTGCAGATTGCAATGCCTCACCAGTGGTTGGAAGGAAATCTACCTGTGAGCGCCAAGTGCACTGTGTGCGACAAGACCTGTGGCAGTGTGCTGCGCCTGCAGGACTGGCGCTGCCTCTGGTGCAAGGCCATGGTGAGTGTGGGCCCTGCGCCTGGGCTGGAGGGGAGGGCCTGCTCCCTACCGTGCCCATGCGGGCCTTGTGGCTCCGCATGATTTGCTGGATCCTGGTAAATTAATCCCAGAGGCCCCTCCGGCTGAGAGTGGGTTTTTGAACTGTTGGGTCATTCTCCTTCTTAGCTATGTTTTGGGGTATTTCTTCCTTTTGCATTTATTCATGTCTTTAGACACATGCAGATGTGTATTGTTATGACAGATGTCACCCTGCATCATGCGGCACTGTAGTCGGGTTGTGAGGGGTCACCTGGGACAATTGAGCTGGCCGCCCCTGTGGTGTGGAAGCAGGAAAGCTGTAGAGGCCATTTGGAGCGGTGTTGGCTCTGGGCAGTGTTGACAGTGAGCACAGCCATGTGGAAGGGGTGCAGCCCAGTGGCCTCCTGCCAGGTCCTGGGTCTCTTCGTTGCTCTGGGTGGTGAGATGTGCTTCCAGGGAGAGACTCAGGGAGCCTCCATGTACTTGCTTCTGGGTTGGTCATTGTGAAGTGGCTGCTGCAGTCACTTGCCTAGCACATCTGGCTGCCAGGAGGAAGCCAAGACACAGGGGACACATAGAGACACATGGCCCCAGGAGCCCTCACCCTCGTCCTGAAAGTTTGAGGTAGCTGTGGTCGAAGGGCCAGAAGGTTGGGTACAGGACTGTAGCTCACACAGTGTGAAGCATGACTGGCTCCTGCCAGGTATTTCCGTGTTATGCCTTCTCAAGTGCAAAGCCAGGGCCCAGGTCCCCCGATGGTAGCAGGCCAGCCCAGCTCTGAAATCGCCTGCCTACCCCGAGGCCAGCTCATCAGCTACAGGGCAGGAGGATTTCTGGTGTGTGTGAAGGATGCCAGTGACCCTTGGTGACGCGGGGACTCTTGTTTCAGGTTCACACATCGTGTAAAGAATCCTTGCTGACCAAGTGCCCACTTGGCCTGTGCAAAGTGTCAGTCATCCCACCCACGGCTCTCAACAGCATCGACTCTGATGGTGGGTACCACACATGCCTATCCTCATGCACGCCCACACGCTTCCTTCTCCACGCACTTTCTCTTCTCCAGCTCTGGAGTTGGTTATCTTGGTGAGATGTCAGCAAGAGGTCAGGCACAGCTGTGGGGCGTGCTGGAGGAGTTGCACAGAGCGGCACACGGCGCCCTGATGCTGCGGCATTGCCCTTAGATGGGCCAGAGACCCAAGCCTGGCACTTGACGTGGAGGTGATGCTGTTGAGTGCAACCCAGGTCTGGGGCCTTCTCCATCATGAGCCGTTGAAGCTGTGCCCCATCTCTGCCTAGCACATGCTGGCACACTGGCTTGCAGCTGCTCTCATGTCTGGCTGGGACATGGTGGCACCTGTTGACAAGTACTGGTGGAAAGGGGGATGTGGGGTACATGGCTCAGAGGAGATCAAGAAGAGAAGACAGCAGAAAGGTGGCATTTGGACATCTTGTGAATATGGAGGTCAGATTGATGGGGCTCCCGGCCTCACACATGGAGACCGGCTGTGGGGAACTGTTCACTGACCTCCTCCTGACTTATAGGTGTGCATGTGTCAGGTGTGTGTCCTTTGGGGGGGTCTGCTGCTGCTGATTCCATCAGTGGTGCCCTCAGCGTCTTCCGTGGCCTATATATTTTCTTCTGTTCGTTCTTGCGTCCAGGGTTCTGGAAGGCCAGCTGTCCTCCGTCTTGCACAAGCCCACTGTTGGTCTTCGTCAATTCAAAAAGTGGGGACAACCAGGGTGTGAAGTTCCTCAGAAGATTCAAACAGCTACTAAACCCCGCCCAGGTCTTCGACCTCATGAACGGAGGCCCACACCTCGGGTAGGAAGCTTGTAAAATATATCTTTCTTGGAGTTTTAAAAATTGTGTAGATAGTGTGTGCTTGTTAAAAAAAAAAAAAGATCAAAGACACAAAGCTTTAAATAGGAAAGAAAAGTTGAACTGCTTCCTTCCCAAATTGCACTTGCAGAGGTGCCCACTCTTAATAGAGGTGCATGGCCTTCCAACTTTGAACACAGTGCGCGTGTGCACACACGTACATACATCCATGTACACACACCCATGCACATGCATCTTTTGAGCCAATCAGGATTCTTCTTTACCTGCCGTTGCACAAATGCCTTCTGTACGTGTCTGCATACAACGTTGTGGGTGTATTTTCTTTCATTGTATAATTTTTTAATTTTTATTTGTTTATCTATCTATCTATCTATCTATCTATCTATCTATCTATCTATCTATCTATCTGTGGGTGTATTTTCCTGGCGTGCCTCGTTCTTTGTAACAGCTGCCTAACGTTGAGGAAGAAGCTGTCCTGCAGCGAGGCCGGGAGGAGTGTTTGCTGAGAGGCACAGGAGGCCGCTCGGTGTGCAGGTGCTGTAAGGCAGGAACACGCAAGGGCGGCGTTGGGCCAGAGCGATTTCCACTGTGCATCAGCAGCACAGAGATTAGACTGTTCCTCTGCTTGCTGGAGAGCCATGTGTGTTCTTTGTAGTTTTTTACTTTTCATAAGTTTGTAGAAAACATTTGCCTTTGTGAATTTTGCCATTTGAATGAATTTCTTCCTCTGGAAGCATCAGTTCCAGGTCGGAGCTCTAAGAGGACTTGCTAGCACTGCTGGAGATGTCCAGGATACTCGTAGTGGGAAGTGCCTGCAGAGCCTGTGGTCTGGCCTGTATTTCTCCGGGAGGAGTCAGTGGGGTCTGTGTATTAGGAGCCAGGGGCTACTCTGGCCTGTATTTCTCCGGGAGGAGTCAGTGCGGTCTGTGTATTAGGAGCCAGGGGCTACTCTGATGTGAACCTCGGCCAGCTCCCTGCGTGTCCTTGGCGTACATGCCAGGGTAAGAGGAACACGCTGCTCATCGTTGGTCCTCTGGGTGTCTTCTGTGTTGCTCATCCCCACTCACAGCCAGGCGCAGTTGGAGAGCAGTCACAGATGGCAGCATTCCAGCCTGCTTCCGCAAAGGCAGTACTCCCACATTTTCTGTGGAAAGACTTCTTATCTGAATGGTGGAGGATTGCATTCACTAGTAGGCTGATCAAGATATTTTAATTTTAATTTTACTATTTTTTGAGACAAGAGTCTTGCTAAGTTACCCAGGCTGAGTACAGTGGTGCAATCCTGGCTCACAGCAGCCTCAACCTCCTGGGCTCAAACCACCCTCCTGCCTTAGCCTCCTGAGTAGCTGGGACTACAGGTGTGTACCACTATGCCCAGCTAATTTTTTTTTTTAATGTTTTGTTGAGCCTCACAAAACTTTTAAAATGTTTTGTAGAGTGGTCTCACTGTGTTGTCCAGGTTGGTTTCAAACTCCTGGAGCCAAGTGATCCTCTTGCCTCAGCCTCTCAAAGTGTTGGATTACACTGCCTGGCAAAGAAATAATTTTAGTTAAAAAGTGGGGAAAGTGGAGGTATAATACATCTGTTATCACAATGCACCAAGCAGGCTGAGGTTGTTATTAAACATGGTACCAGGGGTGTTGGAGGAATGCTTTGAAATGGCTGTGGGCAGAGCAGGCTACACAGCTGAACTCGAGAATAACGAAATATTCATTTTGGTGTGCAAGCAAAACCCCATGTTTCGTAGTGGGAGTTAAGTATGAGATGGGATGATTTAGGAAGCCCCGACAGCGGCGTAAAGGGAGTTGTCGTCATTTACCATTTCTGGAAGCAGCTCATCTCACACAGCTCACAGCAGAATCTGGAGCTACTGCTTCATGTTCCAGTTCCTGGCCTTGACCTGTCACCTCTTCTCCTGAGAGCAGGGGGCCTTACAGGTGTCAGTGTTCTGTGTGGAGCCTGGGCTTGGTGCCGCATCACCTATGCCTGTCTGTCTTCTGAGCATTCATTCTGGGTCAGACACTGAGCTCGAGGCAGGGTGCGCAGGTGAGCCAGGCGGGGAGTGCAGATGCAGGGAATGGGTAGGAGCACACGCAGGGTCCCCCGGCACTTCAGAGGGGGTGACACAGCTTCTTTGGGAACCTGGCAGGGGCGGGGTCGCAAGTCAAACTGGGCGTCCTTCCACGTCTCCCCGAGCTGGCATCCGAGGAGCTCTAGTGTTCTGAAGGCTGCAGGGAGGCGGGAGGCTTCTGGGCTGAGGGCACCGCTTGTGCAGAGGCGAGGCAAGAGGGAATGCAGTGGGGCCAGGCCAGGCAGCAGCAGAAAGGTGGCACCTGCCGTCAGGGAGGGCTGCGGGTGCTGGCCAAGAGGTTCGACTCCTTCCTGCAAACGAGGGGCAGCCTCATAAAGCAAGGCCCGTGGCCAGGCTCGTGTTTAGAAAGGTCTTCCTGGAACTCGTGGGGAGCTTTCAGGAAGGGTGTCAAGGTGACTGAGGCTCCTGTGGGACTCTGTGAGAGCATGGTGGTGACCTGAGCGGGTGGCTGGGGTGGGTGTGGAGGAGAGGCTGCCAGGAGGGGCTGGGTCGGCTGCAGGCTGAGAGGAGGCGGGTCTGGCCTCTGGACTGGGTTGGTGGTCGAGCTACCATTCTCCGAGTAGGGATGTGTCCTGTTGGATGTGCCCTGGGATACCAGAGTGGTGTGTTCTGGAGGACAGGTGCAAGTGTTGGCTTTCAGGAGTGGCCTGGGGGCTGTTGATCCAGAGTCACCTGTGTGGTCCTTGAAACTGGATGTGGTCACACAGGAAGAGGATGAGGAGTGAGCAGAAGCGGCACTGGTCTCCTGAGTGGGGACGCTGCTGGGCAGGGGCAGGGGGAGCCCAGGAAGGAAGGAAACCAAGGAGTTAGGAGGGTAGGGGACGTGGGTCACATCACCGGAGGACTGAGTGGGCCCAGGCATATGTGCTGCAGTGGGGACACGCAGCCCGCAGTAGGTCAGGCAGCCTGGGGCTCCAGGGTGACCAGAACAAGGGCCAGGGCAGAAGCCAGACTGTGGCCCAGGGCCGGGGAGTGCCAAGGCTGAGGGTGCAGGGTGATGCAGGCAGCCCAGAGGGCATGCTGGGAAGGCTGGCAGGGGCCACATGTGGATGGGGCAGGGACAGTGATGCAGGGTGGGCTCACATGGGCAGGGGCCATGGAAGGCTGTGCCCGTGAGCCTGGCAGGGGATGCAGTTTTAGCCCACCACTTTGCCTGTGATGTCTGCAGAGGGTGCAGTGGCTCACCAAGCTGAGTGATCTTGTTGCTGGGTGGGGCGTGGCTGGTGGGAGCAGTTGGCTGGACCCCAGTGCTGCTGTCGTCCCTTTGACAAAGTGGACCCTGAGTGGAGGCGGCTGGTGTCACATGGCAGGGCCTGTGCGTGCTCTGCCTCTGGTGCAGGTCAGCCATGAGGAGCACAGGTGGCCCCTCAGCCCCGTACTGACAAGCCTGTCATTTGTCCTGTGGAATGGACGTCATTTCACGGCCTTTCTCTTTTCTCTGCAGCTTACGGTTATTCCAGAAGTTTGACACATTCCGGATTCTGGTTTGTGGCGGGGATGGAAGTGTTGGCTGGGTCCTCTCCGAAATCGACAGCCTCAACCTTCATAAACAGGTACCTGGACAGGAGGGAGCCCAGCCAGGAGCAGAGAGGGTGCGGAGGTTAGAGGGAAATCATGCAGTCTCAGCTCCTGTTCATCTCGGAGCACCTGTTCTCAGGCCAGAAACCATTGGTGGTTTTGGGGAGTGTGCACTTTGGTGGCCAGGGCAGAGAGGGGAGAGCCTGGGCCACCCCCTGGCATCGTGGAGGCCCGGGGGCTCTGGCCATGATGTATGAGGGGGACCTGAAGGGAGCTACGAAAAGAATTGCCCACAAAGGACCCACATGGGGAGCAGGGCTGGGTGGGGCTGTTGCTTTACTGGGTAATTTTTGTCTTGAGGCCTCTTGCTTGTGAGAAGGGGACGGCAGTATACTTGAATTTCTCAAGTCAGAGTCATGGTTCATTGGACTTAGTTTTTTGTATTAAAATAAAAATAGATTTTCCTGATTGTATATAAAAATGTTCATATAGTCATTTAATTTCCACACCAAGCCACGGCCTCCCCAGGTGATCAGCCAGTGCCAATGTTTTGCTGTCTCTGACCTCTCTTGATCACAGTACATGCAATGCACAATGCACTTGTAATTTAAACGGGCTATTCTGTTACTGCTTTTGTTGTTGTTGTTTTTGTTTTTGTTTTTTTGAGGTGGAGTCTTGCTCTGTTGCTGGGCTGGAGTGCAGTGGTGCGATCTTGGCTCACTACAACCTCTGCCTCCCTGGTTCAAGTGATTCTTCTGCCTCAGCCTCCTAAATAGCTGGGATTACAGGCGCACGCTACCATGCCCAGCTAATTTTTGTATTTTTAGTAGAGACAGGGTTTCTCCATGTTGGCCAGGATGGTCTGGATCTCTTGACCTCGTGATCCGCCCACCTCGGCCTCCCAAAGTGCTGGGATTACAGGCATGAGCCACCGCGCCCGGCCTGTTACTGCTTTTAAAAAACCACTAATTAAGATGTTACAGGCACAAGGTGTCTGTAAGTAGGCATCTGTGTGTCGTTTTCCACTGGACACACCCGGGAGCCCAGGGCCAGCTCACCTCCATGTGTGAGCACGGAGATCACTTCCCAGTGGTCTCCTCTCTGAGCACACCCAAGCTTAAGTATTGAAATGTGCTGACAAACTCTTTCCTCAGGGCTGTGCCAGCTTCCATGCCTGATGCCTCTTAAAGCTGTCTTTCCCCGTGCACCGTCCAAGCTGTTCATCTCTTTAGTTTTTGTCCAGCTAAGTAGACCAAAAAATGTCTGACCTTTACTTCTTTAATTCCTGGTGAAGCTGAACGCCTCCTCAGTTGGTTATGAAGTTTTAAATAAATCACCTGTTCATATTTTTTTTGCCTCATTTTCTCTTTGAGCATTCACCTTTTTTTCCTTTAAAAATGGGTGTGTGAGGATTATTGTTACATTAACTTCTTATCTGTCACTGCAGATATTTTTTTCCCGGTTTGTCGTTTGTCAGTTCAACATCCTTTTTGGGGGGTGGTCTTTTCTTTCATGATTTTTGTCAACGTCTGTCATATTTGCAGCTGCCTACACCCCAAGATTAAGAAGATTTGCATCTGTATTTTCTTATGTTTATTATGGCCCCATTTTTTAAAAATTCAGTCTTCTGTGTGACGTGGATGTATTTTTCAGTGATTCTGTGGTGCCTACCCAGCTCTGCTCACTTGGTAGTATTTCCAGGTGGGTGGACTTTGACAGCTCGGGCCGTGAGGCCAGTGGCTCAGGAGGAGAAGTGGTGCCGCCTGCTGGTGGATTAGCATAGACTACTCTAATTTTTGATTTTGTGTATTACTTGCAAGTTCACTGTCACTAGTTAGGAAGACAGTGGAACCTTGTGGCTGATTTTCATACGTTCAGCCAAGGTCAGCACACATTTCTCTCCCCTGCGTCTCTTTGACACCTGATGTGGTGGCCATGCCCTCGCTGGGCCCCTGCCGCCTCGGGGTTTCTTGTCTTCCTGGCTGCTACTGCTCCATGGTGGCCTCTCCCTCCTTACCCTTCCCTTAACGCTGTGTCCTCAGAGCCTTGCTGGGGCCTCTCCTCCTTCACTTTTGAACACTCAGCGACTTGCAGGGCTTCTGCTGTCGTCTCTCTCCTGGGGGCGCCTCAATTGATAGCTGAGCCTTGGGCCTCTCTGGATGTCTCCTAGTGCCTTGAGTTTCCAACACTACACCACGTTCAGCCCCCACCCTGCGTTCCTTTCCTTCGAATCTGAAAACATCATCCATCTAGATGTCTGAGCCAGGAAATCGGACAGTTGTTCTTGGTTCGTCCATCTCTTCCTCCTGCCTGTTTCTCACTAATTGTGCCCTCAGTCCTGCCACCCACAGTACCCTGGCCTCTGTCCATCTGCAGCTCACCCAGGCGACCTTTCCCGGGGCACTTCTGCCTGTGCACCCCCCAAGCACGATGCTTCTGGGAAAAGTCCAGACCTTTAAGAGTCCCAGCTTTGCCTCCTGCTTGCTCCTCTGCCTGTCTGCCTCCTGTTTCCTCGCTGTCCTCCTCTTCACTGAGCTCTGCCTTGCCCCTCCCAGTGTGGTGTCTCCCTGCCTGGAGCACCATCCATGCCTGCTGTGCGCTGCTCTCCTTTTCCTTTAAGGCTCCAGGAAGCCCTCGCGGAGTCCTCAGACCCTCTGGGCACCCTTCAGCACTGGGTTCTCTCCATCTAGTGTGTCGGCTCCGGTGTCCTGGCCTGCTCGCTCCTGCCTCCCCTGCTGCCAAATGTCCCCTTGGTGAGGCAGGACCTTCCCTGGTGTTTGCTGTCCCCACAGGCGGCAGGGCCTCAAGCATGGTCACTTCCACCTGGTGGGCAGAGGGCTGTACGGTGCTGTAGGCTGGACCACGGCAGGTTTCCTGCCTCAAGGACAGTAACTCCTCCCCACACACTCCACCGCAGGCCTTCATGGCCCTGGTCACTCCGTTGTCAGAGTCAAAGGCTGGTGAGCTCTGGGCAGTGGGCATTTTAAGAGGCCTCCTAAGCAATGGAATGGTGTAGTGGGATCTCATTGGAGCTCTGAGATGGGAATCCAGGTGGAGGGTGAGGCCTGAGTAAAGCATGAGGTCTCTTCGTGGAACAGCAGGCAGGCGGGCAGAGGCTGAGCTCTGGCAAGGCTCCAGGGTGGCCTCCAGACTGAGGATGGTCCTGGCACCTTTTTTGGATAGGATTTAGAGGAGAGAAGTGATACTAGTGATGTTTTTGGAAGAAGAATTTGGCATTAGTGAATGAGATGCTGTAGTGGATGGAGGGACGGGTGGCGAGGCATCAGAGTGATTCCTTGGGGCTGTGGTCACGGTGGTGAAAATGGGAAGCAGAGGGATTTGGGAGACAGATCAGAGAGGGTGTGAGGGGCTGACCATCAAGATGTGATGACAGCTGAGAGATGGACCTGTGGCTCATCCATTTCTCCCAGAAGCAGCATCTTATCTCAAGGGCAGTCATGTTTCTGTCTCATTGCCAAGGAAAATGCCATCTGTCCCCTCCAGTGGGCTCTGCCTGTAATGTGTAAGCTGCATGGTTTTAGGTCATGTCCCCACATTGCTAATGTAACCCTCACGGTGGGGGACAAGAAGGGCTGCGGGCTGGGAGGTGGCCCCTGCCCCCAGGTGTGTGCCTGCACATCGTCCCCCATGTTTCCTTAGTGTCAGTTGGGAGTGCTGCCGCTCGGCACAGGGAACGACTTGGCCCGAGTGCTGGGCTGGGGCTCAGCCTGCGATGACGACACCCAGCTCCCCCAGATCTTGGAGAAGTTGGAGAGAGCCAGCACCAAGATGCTGGACAGGTGAGTGGGGATGTGCTCCGGTGCCGTATGAGGAGACTTTGAGAGACAGGTCCCTTTGACCAGGTGTTCTTAACCTGGGGTCTGTGGAAAACATGGGCCCTCTGAAATTATTTGTAAAGATTTGACTGAGTATATATTCTGATAGTCTTTGATATTTGGTCAGATTATGACAAGGATAAAAACAAAACAGGTTAAGAACCAGCCGTGCCCTAGAATGATCCAGTCTTCCCAGAAGGCCAAGCCTGAGTGTGTCAGGGCCGTGGAGAAGGCGGCTGTGCCATCTTTGGCTGCTTCAGCCCGAGATCTAATACCCATCGGAAGAATGCTCCTTGTCGTTTACTTGAACAGTTTCATTTTCCCATATTCTGTTCCCAGAAGAAGTTTTGGGAAATTATCCTCTAGTGCCTAAAGCCACTATGACACCTTCCGTGAGTAAGGTACTGTTATTCCAAGTGACACACTTGGCACTCACTGACCACATGCCTGTGGCACATGGGGCGCTGATGAGATGCCTCCTAGCCTTCCTAGTTGCTCCCAGAAGCCTGGAGTTCTGAGCACAGTTGTGGTTTTGCAATGCCCCCACCATTTCAGGCCTCCTCTGTGTGCCTTGGGGCCTGTGAAATGCTCATCTCACTGGGCCAGCTGGCTGAGCCATTTGCAGCTCTCTTGAGGAGGGTAAATCCATTTCTCCCAGAAGCAGCATCTTATCTCAAGGCAGCCATTTATGGGAGACCTTCCTCTCTTTCATGGAGCTGTACTGCCGTTAGTTGTGGAGTGCAGACATTTGTTCTCAGCCAAGTTATGGGACAGAGTCAAGACCAAGGGCCGAAAAATGAAGTCAGAAACAGTGTAAAGATCAAGGCTGCCAGCCGTGAAAGCGGACGGCGTAGGGTCCACCCTTGTGGGCCTGCACGTCTTGCCGCCTGTGCAGCTGACCTTGTGTGTGCAGGTGGAGCGTCATGGCATACGAGGCCAAGCTCCCCCGGCAGGCCTCCTCCTCTACCGTCACCGAAGACTTCAGCGAGGATTCCGAGGTATTGCTGGCCTGTTCTTCACACCCTGCTCGCATGCTGATGTGATCAGAACTGTCCTGTCAGCGGTTTGCATCACCTCCCTTGCAGAGACGCCTCCCCTTTGGTGTTGGGGTGTCACAGTCAGGCCTGCGGAGGCGCAGGGTGAACCCATGGCTGAGAGGATTCTCACTCCCCTTGGCAGGGGCCTTTTGGGCTTGTGACCCTCTAGGGGCTTCCTGGGGTTGTCATAGGCCCTGCCGGGTGGTGGGGTGGTCCTCCTAATGGCCTTCCCACCCTGTCCGTGCATCTCCTCAGCTGCACAGTGAGCCCCAAACGGTGTGCGCCCGTTCCCTCCCCCGCTGCGGTGCCCACGTGCCTGGAATGCTCTAGCCGGCTCTGCCGTGGCTGTCCCCTAGCCCCCGGCTCCTGCCCCGTCCCACCTCTCTGTGGCGTCTGCAGCTGCCCTTTGCTCAGCCTCCTCTAGTCCAGCTGGTGGTTCTTTTCATTTGGTGATTGTTACTGTTGTGTTTAACGCTCCTACAGTTTTCCTCAGAGAACAGACTTTGTCTTTAGTTTCTATTTTGTGCTGGTGCAGTGCTGGGTGGGGTAGTACAAAGAGGTGAGCTTTTGTCAGGGGCTAGGGCAACGGTCAGCAAACAAAGCCTGCAGGCCAGATGTGCCTGGGCCCACAGCCTTGCAAGCGAAGACTGGTTTGTACATTTTTTATTTTTCCTTTTTTTTAAAAAAAATTTTTTTGAGAGGAAGAGTGTGTGTGGGAAGCCCAGAATATTCGCTGTCTGGCCAGTAGTGAAGTTTGCGACCCTGGGGCTGGGTCCTAAGGACAGCACGGATCTCACAGGGATAGGGCTGCCCTTCTGACAGCCAGAACAGATGGTGGGGGCAAGAGCGTGTGTCCAGATGGGGCTCACAGCCAGGTGGAAACAGCCTCTGCTGCAAACGGACCCAAACCTGGAGCCGACCCGCCAGCATCCTGCTGTCAGGATGAGTAGGGGTCAGGACGGAAGCTCCTAGCACAGGCCGTGCTGGGATCACAGACTGAAGGAGATTGATTTGCAGTTTGCCTGCAGCTTGATGAAGCTTTTAAAATCTCTCACCTAGCACTAGGTGAGTCCCAGATTAGCGTTAGAAGTGAGTTGAGGCTTGGCTGGGTCAGACAGTGTCTGTTAGGAGAGACTCATCTTTCCCAGCCTGTGCTGGCAAGGAAGTGGCTGACAGAGTCACTGGGACTGTCATGGAGCTTGCTGTCACAGAGACCAACAGTCCTGGCCATTTGGGGTGATTGCAGGTACAGCAGATTCTCTTCTATGAAGACTCGGTTGCAGCCCACCTTTCTAAAATCCTCACCTCGGACCAGCACTCGGTGGTCATCTCCTCGGCCAAGTGAGTGCCTGGTGGCCCTGGGGAGGGCATGGTGCCCTGGCCCCCAGCCTGGAGCTGCCTCTCTAGAAGGGTCTTTCTGTTTTTCTTCCCACAGAGTGCTCTGTGAGACGGTGAAGGACTTCGTGGCACGGGTGGGGAAGGCCTATGAGAAGACGACCGAGAGCTCGGAGGAGTCAGAGGTCATGGCCAAGAAGGTCTGTTCCCGTGCCCTGGGTGGGAGGGGCATTGAGGCAGTGAGAAGCTTGCTCTGTCACCAGCAGAGGGCCGTGACTGCAGGTTGTCCAGGTTCTTGGTGATTTGAACAAAGAATTAGACAAAACACACAGTAAAGGAAGACAAGAATGAAGCAACAAAGAATGAAGGCAGGGATTTATTGAAAATGAAAGTACACTCCACACTGTGGGAGCTGCCCGAGCAGCGGCTCAAGGGTCCAGACACAGAATCTTCTTGGGTCCAAATACCCCCTAGAAGTATCCCATTGGCCACTTCATGCTCACCTCATGTAAATGAAGTGGTAGCTTGCAGTCAGTCTGATTGGTGGCAGAAAGCAGCCAACCAGAGGCCGAAGTGGTTACAGAGGTCACACTCCTGTGCAAACATCTGATTGGTTGCAAAAAGCAACCAATCAGAGGCTAAGGTGAAGTTACAAAGTTGCATTTCTGTGCAGACTAAGACTCAGCTCGCAATCAGTTTGGTTGGTTGTGGACAGCCAATTTCCCCAATTTCCCACCTGCCAGGGCGGAAAAGGTGGGGATTTGCAAAGGGAGTAGCCTCTGGTCCTTTTGTTACTTAGGCGTGGAGAGTTAGGATTTTCCTTTTGATCGAGTTCTAGGAAGTCTGGGTGAAATGGCCTGAGGTTCCCTGCCTCCAGACCCTGTTCTCCTGCCTCAGCTCTGCATGCCATTTCCTTTCCTTGTTCAGTGCTCTGTCCTGAAAGAGAAGCTGGATTCCCTTCTCAAGACCTTGGACGATGAGTCCCAGGCCTCGTCCTCTCTGCCCAACCCGCCCCCCACCATTGCCGAGGAGGCTGAAGATGGAGATGGGTCGGGCAGCATCTGCGGTTCCACTGGAGACCGCTTGGTGGCATCAGCTTGCCCGGCCCGGCCGCAGATATTCCGGCCTCGAGAACAGCTCATGCTGAGAGCCAACAGCCTGAAGAAAGCGATTCGTCAGATCATAGAACACACAGAAAAAGGTAACTGGCCTTGTGATGAGGAGGGGCTTTCCTCAGGCCAGCACTGGGCATGCCCAGCATCCCCTGAACACGGAGATGACAGAAGGGTGCACGTTGAGAAAACCTCCACTGCGGCCCTCTCCACCCATGTCCAGGCACCAGACCCCCAGCGAGTTCGCTTGCCCTCCCTCCACCCCTCCTCTCACACCCTCAGACCCCTTCATGCTGCCTCCCCTCGACCTCTTTCCTGGCCCTCATTGGCTTCACTATAAGCGTCTCACTCCTGTGAGAGCCTTGAGGTCACGGCCTCACACCCGCACACCTGCGTGTCCATGCAGCCGCTCTTCCCACTTGCAGCCCTCCAGCCTGCGCCAGGCTCCTCTGCATCCCTTGCCTTCCCTTGCAAGGGTTCCAGGCCTCCCAGCCTGTTAGCAGGGATGCCCTGCCCCAGTGCCAGGACCAGGGGGAAGATGGGTGGGGGTGGGGGTTCGGAGTCCAAGCCTTTAGCCAGAGGTTGTTTGAGGAAGATCAGGCCGTGGGGTGAGGAGGGGCCCTCCACCCAGCCTGACAGTGCCCTTGGCTTTGCACCCGCGTGCTCAGCCGCACACACTCTCCTTGCACAGCTGTCGATGAGCAGAATGCCCAGACCCAGGAGCAGGAGGGCTTCGTCCTGGGCCTCTCTGAGTCAGAGGAGAAGATGGACCACAGAGTGTGCCCACCACTGTCCCACAGCGAGAGCTTCGGGGTCCCCAAGGGGAGGAGCCAGCGCAAAGGTATGTGTGGCTCCACCTGCCTCTGCGCACCGTCGTGTGCTTGGTTTTGGTGAGACGTAGCGGGCTTGCCGGGGAGGTTTTAGGGCGCTTTCTCATAGTTGCTTTGGCCACTTGGTTACATAAAAATTCAGCGCCCAAGGCCTGTTTCTGTGCATCTCCTGTGCGCGCCCTTGAGGTGTGTGCGGTCTGTCTTGGTGGACAGCAGTAGAACCCGCGAGACCCCCTCCATCAGGGCGAGGACTGCCTCCCTGAGGAGCACTTGCGTCCTGCCCTCACTGCTTCCTTGGAACCACACTGGGCCCCAGAACTGCTCAGAAGGGGCTGTGTCTGGCAGAGGGAAGGCGGGTGGTGAGGGTGGGCCTTCTTTGTCCTTGCCCCTCCTGGAACAGCCCACAGCGCAGGCCCTGGTGGAGGGCACCCCCAGCCTGTGCAGGCTGCTGGGAGGCCCGTGCTCAGAACTGACCCACGGCCACTGCATGGCCACCACTCAGAGCTCTGCTGTGTGTGTGCTCCGCCTCCCACAGCCCGGACTGACTGGGCTCACCCCTCCCTCCAGCGCTGCCACCTGTGGCCTGTGTTACCCTCTCCATGAGCCCAGCCCCCCAGACATGTGCACCCACTCGGTCCTCCGCCCCCTTCTTTGTCCCACACACTTCACACAACTGCCTGTGGTTTGTAGCCCTCCCTCCTCAGCCCTCCCACCTGCTTGTGTCGCTAAGGACCCCCCAGGATTTCACAGTCTGTATTCCACACAGCTGTAAGGTTTTCTGCTGTGTTGTTACAGTGTCGAAATCTCCGTGTGAAAAGCTGATCAGCAAAGGGAGTCTGTCCCTAGGCAGTTCTGCTTCCCTTCCGCCCCAGCCGGGAAGCCGGGACGGCCTGCCTGCGCTCAACACCAAGATCCTGTACCCAAGTGAGTGGCGGCCAGCAGGAGGGACCGGTGGGGGCCCTAGCACAACACTGGTCCCGTCAAACTGAAAGAGATGGGCTTGCTGCCCTCGGAGAGTTTACAGGCCCCTGAGAAAGATAGGTGGAATTTAAAAATTTACACGACTGTATGAAAAGTGCTTTTTTTTTTTTTAAAAACAAAAAAAACAAAAAAACAAAAGCCAGATAGTACCCAAATAACCACCCAAGGAGCCCAGGAGGCGCCATTGAGGAGGTGATGCTCAAGTCGGGGTTGGAAGAATTAAGGAATTATCTGAGTGGAAAAGGGAGGTGGCCGGCCTGATGAGGGAACCCGAGGGACCGTCCCGTGCTTCTAGCGTGGTCGCGGGAGGTGCAGGGAGGGTGAGGTCCTGGCCGCCTGGAGCATTCCTTGATATTCATTCCTTAGGAAGGCAGCCTTATAAAGCCTTAAGCCTCAACTCTCAGAGATCATTTTGGTGGAGTGGCTTACATTTAATGAGAACATGAAAACTGACTCTATAAGCCTTTTTTTTTTTTTTTAAAGAGGGTCTCTCTCTCTCTCTATTGCCCAGGCTGGAGTGCAGTGATGTGGTCATGGCACACTGCAGCTTGACCTCCTGGACTCAAGTGATCCTCCCCACTCAGCCTCCCAAATATCTGGGACCACAGGCACACACCTTAGAAGCCATTTTTTTGTGTGTTTTGTAGGTGTTGGTTTCTGCCACCCCATATGGTTTCTTTGTTCCAGTGATTTTTGACCTAAGACTATTGGCAAAATTTGGACATGGTTATACATAATTTTAGAAACATTTAATTATAATAACGTTCTGCAGAATACCGGTCCACCAGCTTCAGAGACACGAGCTTCTCCTAAGGCTGTAGCTCCTGACCAGCACCACCTCTTTCTTGTATCTCCTTTACAGATGTCCGGGCTGGAATGTCTGGTTCCTTACCCGGTGGCTCAGTCATCAGTCGCCTGTTAATTAATGCTGATCCCTTCAACTCTGAACCAGAAACCCTGTGAGTATGAGGGATAAACCAAGTGGGCATATTGTTACATGGCTGCTAGTGCATAGAAAACAGATCTCAGGATTAACAAGAGAAATTAGTGAGCAGTTGCCCAGCTGGTGGTAGCTGATAAGGAAGGCTGAGAAGTCGTGGAGATTCCACTTAAGGAGTGGAGCTGGAAACCACTGCTGCACATCTGCTGCAGAGGCAAAGCGCACGCCTCCCATCTCCTTCCCAAGGTCCCACGGTGCTTGCTTGACGTCCCCTGAGCCTGCATACCCTTCCGAGGCTTTTCACAGGCTCAGCTACCCCTGCCAGGAGCTGCCCTTGTGCTGCTCTTCGTGGTCACTCTCCCATGACCTTGGCTGGACCTCACTGACTTCTGCTTACAGCCTGCCATCTTCCTCTTGCCATCCCTTCCTCTGCTTTCGTCTAACACCTGCTCTCCTTGTTGGTGATGCAGAACCACAGACTCTGAGCTGGAGGGTCCTCTGTGTGTCTCCCTCGTGTCTCCGAGCACCTTAGGGAGACACTAGCCTGTGCTGAGGCTTATAAGGGCTGCTGCGTGCCTGCGTGCTGATACTGCTACTCCTTGGGGGACAAGGCCTTCTTCCTCTGCTGGCCTGTAAGGCAGTGAGGACATGTATGTAGCAGTTTAATGCAGTCTTCCTAGGTATTGGAGTCCATTGTGGAGACAAGTGGTGTTTTGAAAACCTGTTTTTCTGCACTCATCTTTCTGCTGGCTGATTGCAGGTTCTGGGCAGCTGGTGGCAGTTGGTTAAATGTGGCCAGCCATTTTTCTGGAGTGGTTACGGACAGTGACAGGAAGAAATGTGCGGTTCACAGAGGCTCTGGGTTTGGGAAAGTGGACCCCTAGATTCCAGGTGCTGGCCTGGTACAGCACTTCAGTGTCCCTGTTCCTGGCCTGGTCTACTCCTCCCCTGGGGCTGCATGGAGCTCCAGTTCTCAGCCCTCCTGAGGCTTTTTTCCTTGGGGAGGCCAGAGCTGTAGTCCTATAGTGAGCACTGTCCCTAGAGGCCCCTGAACTGGATGTCTCCTTTGTCTCCTTCATCTGAGACTGGAACTTCCACTTCTGTTGCTCAGCTGGGTGGTCTCATCTCTTCTTTTCACCTGGGGAGACAAAGCTGTGCTTTGCTGCCTTCCTGCCGTGGTGTGTGCCTGGGCCGTATTGTGTGGGCCCCATTGTAGCTGGGCCTGAGCAGGCCCCGGTACCCTGTCATCTCTCACTGCCCCAGCCACTGCCGCCCCTCCTGCTCCAGGCCCCTGAGCCCAGTCTCTCTGCTGCCTTCCCTCATCTCTTTGTCCTGTTTCTCTCCATTGGATCTCTCTCTTTTCCCGGGACCTATACATGCTGGCCAGGCACTTGGTCTTCCGCCTGGTAAACAGTTTTGTCCCGGAGCTTTGCTCTGGCTCAGCTGTCAGGCCCTTGAATTAGATGGATCATAAATACACTGACACGTGCTGGTTGTTCTCAGATCCGGCGGCACTGGCTCAGTAAGCTAAAGTGTGTGAGAATTCTGGCCCGAGCAATGTTCCCAAGCCCATCCACCCATTGAGTTTCTTTGGGAACTTCCAGAACATCCTCTTCTCCTGGCTGCAGCCTCTGGGTGGAGGAACAGGGGTTCCTCCCTTCATCCGCTTGCCCTCGGGGGGAAACCCCAGTGTGACCCTGGGGCTGGGGAGGGTGAAGGCCAGGCTGGGCTTTCCCAGCAGCTGGGGGAGCTGCAGGTGCAGGACTTCCAGCTGGGTGGGGAGAAGAAACTTGAATGAGATGAGTCTCTTCTCGTCTGCCACACATGGGGAAAGGGAAGCCTTGTGCTGTGGGGCTGGGATGGATGTTTTCAAGTCATTTTCCTTTTTAATTTGGCAACAGCTTTGCTTGTAACTAGGGATGTTTGAGAAATGTTTTGAGATCCAGAGTTGAAATGTGTGAGTTTCTGTGCCATAAACATATCTTCAGGTTTGGTGCTGCTGGTGGAGTGTAAGATGGGCAGCTGCTGTGGGGAATAGTCCAGCAGCTCTGCCGGAGGTTCAGCCCAGAGCTGCTGTGTGACCAGCAGGCGCAGAACTGCCGGGCCATGTGGGATTGAACTGAAAACATGTCCACGCTAGAAGCTGTATGCAAATGTTCCTAAATGATAACCAAAACGTGGAACATCCCAGTGTCCGTCTGCTGATGAGCAGGTCAATAGATGCGGGTTAGCCACGCAGTGGAGTATTATTTGGTAATAAAAATGAAGCGCTAACACATGTCATAACATGGATGAACTTTGAAAACATCGTCCTGAGGAAGAGAAAGGAGCCAGACACAGAGCCCACGACTGCATGATCCCATTCCTGTGAACTGCCCAGAAGAGGCCTCCGTGGAGGTGGAAAGTAGACGAGAGGCGCCAGGGTTGGTGAGGATGGAGAGTTAGTTGCTGATGGCAGGAGTACAGGCTTTCTCTTTAGGGGGATGAAATACTCTAAAATCGATTATCTAGTGATGGTTAAATGACTCTGAATATACTAAAAATAATTGAATTGTACATTTTAAATTGGTAAATTATCTAGTGTATATCTTAATAAATCTCTTATCAGACAGAAAAGAAAAAGTTACCAGTTTTCCCCAAGGAAGAGAAATGCTGAGAGGTTGGGAGTCTGAAATAAGACTGCTCAGCAGGGCTGTTGTAATTGATTTAAAACTCACCTTTGCAGAGAGTATTACACGGAGAAATGTGTCATGAACAACTATTTTGGCATTGGCCTGGATGCGAAGATATCCCTGGACTTTAACAACAAGCGCGATGAGCACCCAGAGAAGTGCAGGTAGGTAACAGGCTCAGGAGCACGTCTGTCTTTTGCGTCTTTGTGGCTTCTCCTTCCAGACAGTAGCAGATTTCTGGAGTCAGCAGGTTAAAGAACGTGCAGAATGCTAAGGCGGGGGGCAGAAATGGAGCCCAGATCGTCTTGTCAGAAGCACGGGTGCTTTCAGAGATGGAAGGGAAGCACCTCTCGGGCTGGCCAGGTCAAGGGAAATTCAACATCGGAAAGCCAGTGATGGTGGTCATTGGAATGGCGGCGTCTCTTAATGAGAGCCCCGAGTCCGTGATACTACAGAAAAGCGGCAGGTGTGCCAAGAAGCTATTGGACCTATTGCGTAAGTGCCCAGCATTGTTTGTGGGAGGGTCTGTGTGTTCATCACCACCCTAGCTGGCCCTCCCCCATCACACCCGAGCCTGCCCACAAGGCCCTTGAGTCCAGCCTCTGCAGGAAGACGGCAGCGTGGGAGCCCCAAGGGGCACCACTGGGGGTTTCAGTTTTTTTCCTCTAAAATTACTGGATACTCAGTCCTAGCCTGAAGAGAGGATGGAGAAAAATGAGAAGGGTCCCTCTTCTCAAGCTTTTCTTCCTGGGCTGATGTAGAATTCCCTCTTGTCTGTGAAACACAAGAAGTGAGGGAGAAATGTCTCCCTCCCCACCCCACAGTAATAATCAGAGAGGCCGTTCAGCTTTGACATGATTAGAACTACAGAGAGGGAGAAATGAGTGTGGGGGTTGACGGTGTTTGTGCAGAGAACAGCCCTTGACCCAGAAGCTGGGAGACCCTTGCTGGAGTCTTCGTCCGCTGAGTCAGGATGGGCTTGAATGAACCAAGCCACGTGGCCCCCTGTGGCCTCGCCCTCCTTATGGCGTCACTGCCACCTTGCGGGGAGCCATGCTGACACCTGAGGGGCCAGCTTTAGTCATTGCTCAGGTTACATGTAGTTGGAAATTTCTAGGAAAACAAAAGCATCAGAACTGAAAGAACTTTTGACTCTGAGGCTCTTCCATGCAGGAGAAAATGGCTCAGGGGCCCCAGGGACATATCCCTGTACAGCACAGGATGGTGACGTCAGATCATTTAAAAATCCCTGTTAGTCCAAAAATCACTGGGAAAAGTATTAAAATACACATACTTTAGCAGGGTAAAATAAGTAGTTGAGGAACAGGGGCATGCATAATACATTTCTAGAGCCTTGGAACCCTGGTCAAACCTCTCTTGAGTTTATATTGAGAGCCTTGAAAAGTTCTCCTGAGAAAAATTCCACTTCTACAAATGTCATTGGAAATTTCTGCAGAAGTCGTTGGAAATGTTGGTTGACATAGGTACGAAGGGACTCCTAGCGTGTCATTTCCAGAGCTCAGGCATGGGGCAGAGGAGTGTAATCAAGGGGATTGGTTCGATAAGCTGTGGTAGAGCAGTGCCCGGCTGAGGATGGCCACGTCTGCAGAGAGCGTGTGGCCACAGAAGGAAGCATTGCCGGCGCAGGGTAAAGTGGACCAAGTAGGTCGTGAAACTGTAAACAAGTTACTGCAACTGGAAATTAATATGCAAAGAAGACTGAGGAAATACATAGCAGCACTTGGCATTTGTCATTAGCACGTGTGGAGGGTGCATACAGGTGCTGGATTATGCATGGAGGATTATGAGGAGTGTCTTCTCCTTGGTGCTTTTCTATATTTTCCAGTTTTTGTATGGTAAGCATAATTTTTTAGCCAGAAAAAAAATCAGGATGTGTAGAAGTTTTTTTATAGGGTTCTATAATGTTTTAACTTTATGTATTTACCTTTCAGGGTATGATTACTTTCTTGGCAAAATGTTACTATTGAGCAAAATTTCCTATTGGTAAACGTATCTTTTTATGCATATCTGCAAAAACAAAAATGTGTCCTTCAGATGTTACTGCTGTAAATAATTGCTAAATGTAGCTGATTTGTGGGTCAGATGCTGTTCCCAGCTTTCACAGAAATGACTCTGGTTAACTGTACGAAGAAAGCCCAGACCTATGGCAAGTCTTTGCTTCTGTTTCTAGGAGCCGAACCAAGAACATGATGTGGTATGGAGTTCTTGGAACCAAAGAGTTGCTGCACAGAACCTACAAGAACCTGGAGCAAAAGGTCTTGCTGGAGGTGAGTGGGAGGGTCCTTGTCACCTGCAGGCTGGCCTCCATCCATCAGCAGACTGCCAGGCCCGTTGCTTCTCCTGTTGACCATTTCCTCCGTGCACAGGGACTTGCCTGGGGCTGTGCTCCTGAGCCCCTGGCGGTGGGAAGCTGGTAGAGAAGGAGGGGCTGACTCATGCCTTTCTCTTTTCTTTTGTTCTGTGTCTCTGCTGCTCAGTGTGACGGGCGACCCATCCCACTCCCCAGTCTTCAGGGAATTGCTGTCCTTAACATTCCCAGCTATGCCGGAGGAACCAACTTCTGGGGGGGGACCAAGGAAGATGATGTATGTATGGGGTGTGAGCGGGTGGGCCTGAGCTCAGTGGGGAAGAGCTGTCTGAGAGCAGGGGGGTGTTCTGCTGTGGCTGGGGTGGATCCAGCTCTTCTGTTGTGCCAGCAGTGGGGCTGCCGTGGAGAACAAGATAGACAGGGTCCCCCACCCAGCTCATCGTCTAGAGGGCTGAGCAGAGCAGATGTGTCAGTGAAGGTGGTCAGTGAGGGTCTGTGGTCAGCAGATGTGGTCAGCGGGTGTGACGTGGAAGGAGGGTCAGGGAAGGTGTCTGGGAGGCCAAGACCTGAAGGATGACTTGGAGTTGGCTAAGTTAGGTGGGCAGAGGAGAGGGGGAGGCTGTTTCAGGCAGAGAGAATTGCACAGATGAAGGCTCAGAGTCAAGACAGGGCAGGCACATGGAGGATGGGGGAGAGGTGCCCTGACTGCAGTGGGCAGCAGGGGCATGGAGAGACAGGAGAGGGCTGCAGGGCCTGGGTCACACTGGGCTGTGTGAGCTGGGGAAGAAGTTTGGAATTTGTGTTAAGAACTGTGGGAAGGTGTTGATAGGTTTAAACCTGGTTTAAACCTTCCTTTGTACGTAATAGCGAATAGAAGTATTCAGCGCTTCCTGCACACGTGGTGTGTGCTGGCCCCAGTCCTGGCACTCTGCAGCGTTAACTCACTTGGCCCTACTGATGGCCCTGGAGGAGCGTGCCGTTAGTTTCCCCATTTTACACATGAGGAAATGGGGGAGAGAGAGATTCGGTAACTTTGCCGAGGTGAGAGCTGGGATTTGGTCCCAGGCAGCTGGTTTCAGGGCCTGCAACATGAAGCCCCTCAGGAGTGCAGTTACCTGGTAACTTCCCGCCAGCTAGGAGGGGCTGACCCCCAGAAGGAGGGAGTGAGGGTAGGGGCGGCCTGTGCGCGGGGATGTGTGGAGTGGTGGTCAGCTCTAACGTGTCCCTTGCAGACTTTCGCAGCTCCATCATTCGATGACAAGATTCTGGAGGTGGTCGCCGTGTTTGGCAGCATGCAGATGGCCGTCTCTCGAGTCATCAGGCTGCAGCATCATCGGATCGCCCAGGTAGTGGCCATGGTCCTGGGGTGTCTGGCTGAGTCCCCAGCCCGGAGTGTGCTAAATTCCGGGGCAGTGCATGGAGCCTGGGAGGGTGGGCGCTTTCCAGGGCCATGTGGCTGCCTCATGTCCTGTCCTGGACAGCTCGTGGCCCCGCTTCCTGGGCCAGAGCCCTTTCCTTGTGCTATGCTTGACAGTTAAATTCTCAAGGTAACTCTTTTTAATTTTTTTTTTTTTTTTTTCGAGACAGAGTCTTGCTCTGTTGCCCAGGCTGGAGTGCAGTGGTGCAATCTCGGCTTGCTGCAACCTCCACCTCCCTGGTTCAAGTGATTCCCCCGCCTCTGCTTTCCGAGTAGCTGGGACTACAGGTGCCCACCACCATTCCCAGCTAATTTTTGTATTTTTAGTAGAGGCAGGGTTTCACCATGTTGGCCAGGCTGGTCTCGAACTCCTGACCTCAAATGATCCACCCACCTTGGCCTCCCAAAGTGTTGGGATTACAGGTGTGAGCCACTGCACACGGCCAAGATAACTCTTTCAAAATGTGTATCCTGCTTGAACCGCAGCCTTGCCTGTCCCCTCTGAGGTGGGATGAGATAGAGCAGACCCAGGCTGAACTCTGCCCGTGTCTGCAGCTGTCAAAGCCGCAGTGGGCACGGAGCCCATGGCTCTGGTGTGGGGTGTGGGGGGATTTCCAGCTGGGGCCCTCGATCATGGTTCTGAGGCCGAGTGGTGAAGGGCTGGGGGTGCACCCATGGCTTATTTCTGACAGCAGCGATGGGCTGAGGGCGGTCTTTCTGTGAGGATGGGGCAGGACTCTGTACCCAGGCACAGGCACTGGGGCGGGGGAGGGTGCTGATGACACCCACTGGCTGAACCCCACCCTGCGACTGTCTGGTCTCTTCCAGCACTCTGTCTACCCTTAGCTGTAGGCTGCTTGAAGTTCACAATTTTCACTCTTTGGCAATGTTTGTTGTTGAAAAGGAGGAACGGGATGATGATGGATGGCTCGTCGTCATCCACTGTGCCATCTGCTCTTTTCTGGGGGTGTTTTCACGTGGCAGGGGCCCAGTGGCTTCTGGGAGCTACAACACCCCCGCCCCTGGGTTCTGACACCTGTTGTCTCAGCACCAAGGTCTCCTGCACTGACTGCTCAGTGAGGGGATGGGGCGGGATGGGGCGGGACAGTGGGAGAACAGACCCTCGACTGAGTGACACAACAGCAGAAGGCTAGCTGCAGGCGGAGCACCATCCCAGAGGCGGAGGTGGGGTGTCCCGCAAGGCAGGGATGGGTGTGTGGAGCAGGAAGGTCATGGTGGTGCTGATAGCACTTTTAAACCCCTGGGGGTTTTGGCTCAGCGTGAGTAATGGCTATGATGTCTGCTCAGTGTCGCACGGTGAAGATCTCCATCCTTGGGGATGAGGGCGTGCCTGTGCAGGTGGACGGAGAGGCCTGGGTCCAGCCGCCAGGGTACATTCGGATTGTCCACAAGAACCGGGCACAGACACTGACCAGAGACAGGGTAAGAGCGGCTGCCCGCGGTACCTGGGTGGGGTACAGGGCTCACCTGTGGGCTCTTGTGTGCAGTGTTAAGAGCTGGAGCTTTTTGTGTTTTGTTCTAGGATTTTTTTTTTTTTTTTTAAGACACAACGATTAAGCTAATAGGGCAGTAATTTCTAGGACCATCTCCTTCCCCTAATGTTAAAAAAAAAAAAAAGTCCCATTTGTCCCTTTCTAGTTGTGATCTCGTTGGCATCCCCATAGTGTCTGTCGCAGTCAGATATATGCTTCAGAGCAGCAGGTGTAATCGGGCTTTCGGGTCTGTAGGCATTTGAGAGCACCCTGAAGTCCTGGGAAGACAAGCAGAAGTGCGAGCTGCCCCGCCCTCCATCCTGTTCCCTGCACCCGGAAATGCTGTCCGAGGAGGAGGCCACCCAGATGGACCAGTTTGGGCAGGCGGCAGGGGTCCTCATTCACAGGTGGGCTCCTACCCCTCTGCATTGCGCATGAGCCTCCCCCGGGGTCCCTGGGACTGCACTCTTCCAAGGCCCCTGGGGTGTGGAGCTGCTGCTCCTGACTTTTGTGGGGTCTGCATTACCCATGAGGGCCGAGCCTGTTTCCATGTGCCCTCAGCTCTGGCTCATTTCCCCAGTGGTCTTTCAGAACTCGCCTGGAGTTTACATGGCTGGAACCTAAAGCCCACTGTGATTTTCAGGGCCACTCATTTAAAACCTGCCTGGGCTCAGCCGAGTGCGGTGGCTCACACCTGTAATCCCAGCACTTTGGGAGGCCAAGGTGGGCAGATCACAAGGTCAAGAGATTGAGACCATTCTGGCTAACATGGTGAAAACCCGTCTCTACTAAAAATACAAAAACAATTAGCTGGGTGTGGTGGCGGGCGCCTGTAGTCCCAGCTACTGTGGAGGCTGAAGCAGCAGAATCAGTTGAACCCCAGAGGCGGAGGTTGCAGTGAGCCGAGATAGCGCCACTGCACTCCAACTTGGACGACAGAGCAAGACTCTGCCTCAAAAACAAACAAAACAAAACAAAAAAACCCTGCCCTGGCTCCCGAGGGCAGCCCGCTGACAGCCGCCTTCACTTTGCCCTCGTTTTACCCTGAGAACAGGCTTGCTCTTTGTTCTCAAGTTTACTTTAAAAAAAAAAAAAAAAAAAGACAACTGCTGGGGCATTTCCTCTCACCTGCCTTCTAGAAACACCCCTGGAGCCACTGTGTCCCTCGTGGCTGGTGGTCAGCATTGTCTGCCATTCCTGCTCCTCACCTGCCCTGTGCGGGTGCCGCCTGTGAGTCCCTTCCAGCTGGCACTGTGGTTCTTCACCGGTGCAGGGCCTTCCTGCCTGCATTCTCCTCCCCGTGGCCGCACGCTGGCTGGTGCCCTGGTGTCCCTTTCTTGTTTCCCCTGGGCTCCTCCTTCTCCTGGCTGTGGACAGGTGCACCCATCGGTTCTGTGCCCGGCATGCTGTGTGCCCTTCCAGGCAGCCTGCCCAGCCCTGGCGTGCAGATGGATCATCTGTGCCAGCCTTCGGCTCTTGTCGAGCAGGTGGTCGCTGTCCCAGTCATCACCGGCGTTCCTCGCTCTGCACTTCCATACCGGCTGCAGTCCTTCCTGGCGCTGCATTCTCTGCCCCAGGAGTTGGTGCCACTGCGGCCCCTGTCCTCGTCTCTCCCCCACCCCACCCAGATCAGCGATGGGGCTGGAGGACTTCAGTTCAGCTAATTCCTTGCCGTGCAGTGGGCTTCTGGTGGCCTCCCCGGAAAGCCATTACCCTGTCCCCTCAAAGCCCACGGTGGCCCCTCTGGCCTGCCTGGAAGGTGCACTTGCACAGCACTGCAGGAAGCTGCTGGCAGTGGCCTGTTTCCACAGGGTCAGGACAGGTTGGCCCCACTGCCTTTGCTTGCACTGCTCCTATAGTCTCTGTCCCCCGATCTCACCTGCCTGAGCCACATCTCAGCCTCCCTGGGACCTGGTGTGACTTGTGCTCTCACCGTCTTCCCTATGAGGGCTGCTATCTGGGATCTGGCTCAGAGCCCATCACTGCACCAGGATTGTCCTGTTCAGATGAGGGTCCTTTTGTCCCCAGGGACAGACCGGCCAGTTACAGGTTCCAGCAAGGCTGTGGGGATTGTGCCTTACTGCAGCAGTCTCTGCAGTGGGCCAGTGCACACTGCCACTTGCCCACTGGCCGTTTTACAGGTTGTAAGCCTCATTTTGTACATTTCTCTCCCTGGAAAATCTTGGATTTTGACATCAGATTTCTCGTGGAAGCCCTCCCATTTGCTGTTGGTCATCTTGTGCCCACGCTTGTGACTGAACGGTCGCTGGGCTGAGCCACGATCCCTGTCGTCCTGCTGGGCCTGCCCTCCACATCAGCCCTCCAGGTGGTACCTGGGCCGTGTTCAGATGCATATTGTGAAAGGCTGCCCTTCCATTTGGCCTGACATCTGCCCGTGCTTCTCTTCCTCTCTAGTATCCGAGAAATAGCTCAGTCTCACCGGGACATGGAGCAGGAACTGGCCCACGCCGTCAATGCCAGCTCCAAGTCCATGGACCGTGTGTATGGCAAGCCCAGAACCACAGAGGTAGCTATTCTGGCCTTTTCAGTCCTGGCTTCTTCTCAGTGTCTGCCGCCCTCGGCCCTCCCCGTGCATGTTCATTCCCCCGCCTCCCCGGTGCATGTTCGGCCCTCCCAGTGCTTGTTCCCTCCCCACCCTGTACATGTTCGGCCCCCCGCCCCCATGCATATTTGCCTTGGTTTCTTCTAGGGGCTCAACTGCAGCTTCGTCCTGGAAATGGTGAATAACTTCAGAGCTCTGCGCAGTGAGACGGAGCTGCTGCTGTCTGGGAAGATGGCCCTGGTAAGCTGGTGCCCCAGGGACAGCAGGGCTCGGGCTGTGTGTGAAGCGACTGCTGTCGCCAGGTTGCTGGGCACACAGGGCAGCACACTTTAGTCCAGAGTTCCCGGTCTTAAGGAATGGGCCGCAGAGGCCATTTGGTTTGTTGTGCGGCTGGTGCCCACCCCTGCTGGCAACCACTCAGTCAAGCTGTCTCAAGCATGCAAGAAGCGCTTGCAGCAGAAACACCCTTGTCGTCGTGGACAGAAGATGCTTTTCTGCCTTAGAAGCCTGTAGTGCAGAGTCCTGCTCCTGCCGAGAGCTGGCCACACTCTCGCTCAGCCCTGCAAAACCGGCTGATATGGCAGCCGTGGGGCTGTTACTGAATCACAGGGGCTAGAACAGGCAGAGGCCTGAGAGACGGACTGGCCAGCCTTCTGGTTTTAAACATGAGGAGGAAGGGGCTTGATAAAGATTGGGCAACCAGAGAACCGCCCCAGGTGTGGTTTCCCAGCCCTCCACTCCGCACCCCACTCACCTCCTCACCGCACGCATCTTCTCACTCCACGCATCTCCTCACTGCACGCATCTCACTGCACGCATCTCCTCACTGCACGCATCTCCTCACTGCACGCGTCTCCTCACTGCACGCGTCTCCTCACTGCACGCGTCTCCTCACTGCACGCGTCTCCTCACTGCACGCGTCTCCTCCCTCCACGCGTCTCCTCCCTCCACGCATCTCCTCACTCCACGCGTCTCCTCACTCCACGCGTCTCCTCACTCCACGCATCTCCTCCCTCCACGCATCTCCTCACCACGCGTCTCCTCACTGCACGCATCTCCTCACTGCACGCATCTCCTCCCTCCACGCATCTCCTCACTCCACGCATCTCCTCACTCCACGCATCTCCTCCCTCCACGCATCTCCTCCCTCCACGCATCTCCTCACCACGCGTCTCCTCACTGCACGCATCTCCTCACTGCACGCATCTCCTCACTCCATGCATCTCCTCACCACGCGTCTCCTCCCTCCACGCATCTCCTCCCTCCACGCATCTCCTCACCACGCGTCTCCTCACTGCACGCATCTCCTCACTGCACGCATCTCCTCACTCCATGCATCTCCTCCCTCCACGCATCTCCTCCCTCCACGCATCTCCTCACCACGCGTCTCCTCACTCCACGCATCTCCTCCCTCCACGCGTCTCCTCCCTCCACGCATCTCCTCACCACGCATCTCCTCACTCCACGCATCTCCTCCCTCCACGCATCTCCTCACTCCACGCATCTCCTCACTCCACGCGTCTCCTCCCTCCACGCGTCTCCTCCCTCCACGCGTCTCCTCCCTCCACGCATCTCCTCACTCCACGCATCTCCTCACTCCACGCATCTCCTCACCACGCATCTCCTCACTCCACGCGTCTCCTCACTCCACGCGTCTCCTCCCTCCACGCGTCTCCTCCCTCCACGCGTCTCCTCCCTCCACGCGTCTCCTCCCTCCACGCATCTCCTCACCACGCATCTCCTCACTCCACGCGTCTCCTCACTCCACGCATCTCCTCACTCCACGCATCTCCTCACCACGCATCTCCTCACTCCACGCATCTCCTCACTGCACGCATCTCCTCACTCCACGCATCTCCTCCCTCCACGCATCTCCTCACCACGCGTCTCCTCCCTCCACGCATCTCCTCACTCCACGCATCTCCTCACTCCACGCATCTCCTCCCTCCACGCATCTCCTCACCACGCGTCTCCTCCCTCCACGCATCTCCTCACTCCACGCATCTCCTCACCACGCATCTCCTCACTCCACGCATCTCTTCCCTCCACGCATCTCCTCACTCCACGCATCTCCTCACTCCACGCATCTCCTCCCTCCACGCATCTCCTCCCTCCACGCATCTCCTCACCACGCGTCTCCTCACTCCACGCATCTCCTCCCTCCACGCGTCTCCTCCCTCCACGCATCTCCTCACCACGCATCTCCTCCCTCCACGCATCTCCTCCCTCCACGCATCTCCTCACTCCACGCATCTCCTCACTCCACGCGTCTCCTCCCTCCACGCGTCTCCTCCCTCCACGCGTCTCCTCCCTCCACGCATCTCCTCACTCCACGCATCTCCTCACTCCACGCATCTCCTCACCACGCATCTCCTCACTCCACGCATCTCCTCACTCCACGCGTCTCCTCCCTCCACGCGTCTCCTCCCTCCACGCGTCTCCTCCCTCCACGCGTCTCCTCCCTCCACGCGTCTCCTCACTCCACGCGTCTCCTCACTCCACGCGTCTCCTCACTCCACGCGTCTCCTCACCACGCATCTCCTCACTCCACGCATCTCCTCACTGCACGCATCTCCTCACTCCACGCATCTCCTCCCTCCACGCATCTCCTCACTCCACGCATCTCCTCCCTCCACGCATCTCCTCACTCCACGCATCTCCTCACTCCACGCGTCTCCTCACTCCACGCGTCTCCTCACTCCACGCATCTCCTCACTCCACGCGTCTCCTCACTCCACGCGTCTCCTCACTCCACGCATCTCCTCACCACGCATCTCCTCACTCCACGCATCTCCTCACTGCACGCATCTCCTCACTCCACGCATCTCCTCCCTCCACGCATCTCCTCACCACGCGTCTCCTCCCTCCACGCATCTCCTCACTCCACGCATCTCCTCACTCCACGCATCTCCTCCCTCCACGCATCTCCTCACCACGCGTCTCCTCCCTCCACGCATCTCCTCACTCCACGCATCTCCTCACCACGCATCTCCTCACTCCACGCATCTCTTCCCTCCACGCATCTCCTCACTCCACGCATCTCCTCACTCCACGCATCTCCTCCCTCCACGCATCTCCTCCCTCCACGCATCTCCTCACTCCACGCATCTCCTCACCACGCATCTCCTCACTCCACGCATCTCCTCCCTCCACGCATCTCCTCACTCCACGCATCTCCTCCCTCCACGCATCTCCTCCCTCCACGCATCTCCTCACTCCACGCATCTCCTCCCTCCACGCATCTCCTCACCACGCGTCTCCTCCCTCCACGCATCTCCTCACTCCACGCATCTCCTCACTGCACGCATCTCCTCACTCCACGCATCTCCTCACTCCACGCATCTCCTCCCTCCACGCATCTCCTCACTCCACGCATCTCCTCACTCCACGCATCTCCTCCCTCCACGCATCTCCTCACTCCACGCATCTCCTCACTGCACGCATCTCCTCACTCCACGCATCTCCTCACTCCACGCATCTCCTCACTCCACGCATCTCCTCCCTCCACGCATCTCCTCACTCCACGCATCTCCTCACTCCACGCATCTCCTCCCTCCACGCATCTCCTCACTCCACGCGTCTCCTCCCTCCACGCGTCTCCTCCCTCCACGCGTCTCCTCCCTCCACGCGTCTCCTCACTCCACGCGTCTCCTCACTCCACGCGTCTCCTCACTCCACGCGTCTCCTCCCTCCACGCGTCTCCTCCCTCCACGCGTCTCCTCACCACGCGTCTCCTCCCTCCACGCATCTCCTCACTCCACGCGTCTCCTCACTCCACGCGTCTCCTCACCACGCGTCTCCTCCCTCCACGCATCTCCTCCCTCCACGCATCTCCTCCCTCCACGCGTCTCCTCCCTCCACGCATCTCCTCACTCCACGCATCTCCTCCCTCCACGCATCTCCTCCCTCCACGCGTCTCCTCCCTCCACGCATCTCCTCACTCCACGCATCTCCTCACTCCACGCATCTCCTCACCACGCGTCTCCTCACTGCACGCATCTCCTCACTCCACGCATCTCCTCACCACGCATCTCCTCACCACGCATCTCCTCACTGCACGCGTCTCCTCACTGCACGCGTCTCCTCACTGCACGCGTCTCCTCACTCCACGCATCTCCTCACTCCACGCATCTCCTCACTCCACACATCTCACTCCACACACGTCCTCACTCCACAGAAATCCTCACTCCACGCATCTCCTTGTCCCACGCCTCCCCTCGTCCCACATGTCCCGTGGTCACACGCATGTCGTCACTGCACACCTCCTGCTGCCTCCTGCAAGGTTCGACTGCTGACTTTGCTTCCCATGGCATTTCCACTGCTTGACACAGGTGAATGGCTCCGACCCCATTTCTGACAGAGGGACACAAGCAGGTCAGTTGTCAGCCTTGCTCTATGTGAATTCATCGTTGACCCATGGACAGTTTTATTCTCTCACCAGCACTACTTAGAAAGTGAGGTTCTGGGTTTGGTTCCTTTTCTGGTGCTCTGGGACTCCATTTCTGGAAAGTGAGCTCCCTGATCAGAGCAGAGCAGAGCCCTGGAGCAGACCTCACCCCCCTGGGCCTCGCGCTGATCAGCAGCGCACACTCTCCATTTCTCTCTCCCTCCCTCCGCCTGGAGCAGCAGCTGGATCCGCCTCAGAAGGAGCAGCTGGGGAGTGCTCTTGCCGAGATGGACCGACAGCTCAGGAGGCTGGCGGACACCCCGTGGCTCTGCCAGTCTGCAGAGCCCGGCGACGAAGAGGTATGTGGCTCATAGGGCTGTGCCTGGGTCTCCCGGACATGGTGGCTCTCGCCTGCAGTGCCTGTGTTCCTTGTGACCCGTGTGGCTCTGGGATCAAGATGGTGTCCCTCTGGCAGCCCCTGAGGGGCCTTCTCCAGACTTCGCTATTAAAATGCCCTTTAAGGCAGGGAGGGACAGCAGGTAGGAAGGAGTTCTGGGCTGGGATTAAGAGTGCCCCTTGAGGACCAGGGACCTGTTGTCCTCTTCTTGGACAGTGGGTAGAAGGAAGGCTGAGCCCAGCCCCACAGCCTCCCCCGAGGGTGGAGATGTATCATGGGATAAATGGCAGCCTTTTGGGATCCTGCTGTGGACAGGGCGCGGTTGGTGTGCGCCACTTCCCACTCACACTCTCTTCCTGTGTGAACAGAAAGACTCCAGCTCGTCGCAGGTCTGGGAGGGACCCGAGGACCCAGGGCGTAGCGGACCCTGGGGTGGAGTCACATTCTTCTGCAGGGAGTGCTGGCTGAAGGAGCCCTGGAGAGGGCCGTGTCTGGACAAGGACAAACCCCAGCCTGTCTCTTGGCTTCCCTGCTTCAGACATAGAACACAAAGGGGCCATGAGGAAAGCTCATTTTGGGCAGTACAGTTGCAGAAGGCAAATAACTGGAAGACGCCAAACCTGGGCACCCCTGCCCAGTGGGGTTTTTGAGACATGTGGGCAGCAGTAAGGCGAGGGGACAGAGGTGGGCAGCTGCACAACAGCACCCTCTTTCCGGGGCCCTGGAGCGTTTTTTGACGCATGCAGTCCTTTCATGGGAAACTGACTCAGGCACTCCAGCCGATGGATGAAACTCAGCAGCTTCTCAGTGAGGGCACTTGGGTATAAAAGGACAGGGCAAGCTCCTCAAAATCCATTAAATAATTCATTGTAAAGGTGATTAAAAAATTTTACCCAAAATTACAAAAATAATAATATACAGCGATTCAACAGATGTAACAGTGACATAGCCCTATAATACCAGATTAAATTAAGGCCAGTAAAGTTGGCAGTGAGGTGAGAGGCTGGGAAGAGGACATGGACGGGGGAAGGAAAGCATGTTAAATTCCTCCTCTTACAGTGGAAGAACGTTACAAACAACATTCTTGACTTTCATACTTGGAGAAATGTAGAGTCAGTAATGTTTTTAGGGTCAAGAGTGGTGGCTCGCACCTGTAATCCCAGCACTTTGGAAGGCCAAGGTGGGAGGATCACGTTAGCTGAGGAGTTCAAGACCAGGCTCGGCAACATAGTGAGATCCTGTCTCTTAAAAAAAAATTTTTTTTAAACTTAAAGGTAATTTCTAATAGAGCTGAAAAGATTTATATCTTCCAAATTGCCACCAAGGACAAAAATAAAATACAATTTATATTGTAAAAGAAAATAAAGGACCAGCAAGGGTATCGCTAACAGCATGAAAATAAGATAACAGAAAAATGACATGGCTTTCTCTCAAAAGTAAATTCTTAGGTTGTGTTTTAAAAGAAACCTAACCATATATTGCTCACAAGAGCCCTGTTTTTTTTTCTCATACTCCTAATAAAAATTTATGATACAGAAAGATTAAAAATAATTAAAACACCATAAAAAATCCAAAGTAATATAAAAATAAAATGGCATATGTAAGACAATAAATGATAAAAAGAGGATCACGTTATATTGGTAAAATACAATAATTGTTATGTATAGTCATCAACTTACGACAGTTCTAATAGTCACGAAACTGTGCCAAATACTAAGCATCTAAATTAGCTATTCAAGACTATGTTTTTTATTTCCTAACTTCATTTTACTATGCTCCAAGCAATGGTCTGTATGTTACTAGTCCTTTGAAATGTATTGAGGTGAGACTTGCCCAATAGGTGGTTTTTGTAAATGTATCTTGTATGCAGTTGTGTTTACATCATTAAGTTCCTACTGAAATTTTTTTTGTCTTCTTGATAGACCAGTTAACTCTAATACCATAAGTGTAGATGTCTCAGTTTATCTTTGTGGTTATGTGTATTTTTGCTTCATGTATTTTGAAGCTATGTTATTGGGTACCCATAGGTTTTATCATTATATAATGATCCTTTTATCTTTAGTAATTCTTTTTATCTTCAAGTCTACTTGCTTGCTATATTTTTTTCATAGTTTGACTTTCAAGCTTTATTTGGAGTGTCTCTTATAAAGAGCACATCACAGAGTGAGGCAGTGTTACCTCCGTGCATCTCTGGGAGTGCTCTGTGGAGAGGCTGCCGCCGCCGATGGCCATCAAGAGCAGAGGCCGAGCCCCTGTGTGGCTCCGCTCTTCACCCTTCCTCTGCTCTTCTGCCTCAGGGAGTGGATCGCAAGGAAAGAATGCAAAGTGCAGGAAGAGTTTTCATTAGACAGATGCTCGCAATACTAAGAATCGAAGCCCAGCAATCCAACGCTAGAAGATTGGCTAAAGAGGTTATTTTAATCATGTTTGTTGAGATGCTGATATTTATGATATTTTCAGACAGTTTTAAAATCTCATGAGAAATGCACATGTCAAGTGCAGGAAGTAGAATATGATAAAAATAGACACTATGATCACTTGGAAACCACTTTAACAGTCACCAAAATCAACAGTAAATACAAGAATCAATAAGGGAGAGAAGCCCTTTCAGGCACAAGAGGTCTTTTCATCTCCGCCTCGTCTCAGCCCTGCCTGCCCTCCCAGCCTCTCTGGTGGAGATGGGCATGAGGCCGTGACCAGTTGCAGCCTGATTCTCAGTATTTCTCATTCTCCCCAACAGAGTGTGATGCTGGATCTTGCCAAGCGCAGTCGCAGTGGTAAATTCCGCCTCGTGACCAAGTTTAAAAAGGAGAAAAACAACAAGAACAAAGAAGCTCACAGTAGCCTGGGAGCCCCGGGTACCTGCCTCTCTCCCGCTTGTGTTTCTGGCCATCCACGCCTGCTGGCTCGGCCTCGTTCCCCTGGTCTCTGCTTTCTCCCTTGGCCTTGCAGCTCCTCCCTCTTGGTCCCTGTGCTGTAACCCCCGGTCCCGTGACCACACTTGTCTGTTGGTAGCTGCAGCCCTCCACCCTGCCTGCTTCCCCTCTGACCGTTGTCACACCCGGCCCTGACGTGCTCTCTGGCTTTCTGCCTGCCCTGAGTTGGGGGATTCGAGGTGGGGAGGAAGACAGCAGTGGTGACAAGACAAACTTGGAGACACAAAGCTCTGGACTCAGGCCGCGCTGGGGCATGCCCTGCCTGCTCCCTCCTGGGCTGCTGGTTCCTGATAAATCGATGCATTGGCCGAGGTTCCTGTGCTGGGAAGCCCAGGCCACCAGAGATTGTGGGTGATGAAATCAATCGAATATGGTCCTAAAGGACATTGTTCCTTTGGGTCAGTAAATTGGAGCTAAACTCTCTGTCTGAAGGATCAGCCCTGAATACCCAGGCCATATCCAGTGCTGTCAGGGGCTGGAGAGGCCTCCAAGCCTGGATATTGGGACTGGTGTTTGCCGCCAGTCAGGGCAGCTCCTGTGGGTTTTTCTTCTTTGCATGTTTGTCCAGAAATGGGGTTTCTGTTAATGATGGTGGCTCTGACTATGTGAATTGAAATCTCTGCTCGTCTCCCTTCCTGCTATGGTCCAGAAGTGAAATTTAACCCTTCTAGAAGCTGGAGGAAAAGCTGGCTTTGGCCACAATCATGAGGACATTTCCCTCATATTTGGTGGTGGTAAATCTCTCCTGGGACACGGGGAAATGACCAGAGGCTGGCGGCCCACCTGGCAGGAACAGATGCCAGCTCTGCTGCAGCCATCGCCCCTTGAGCGGGTGGCTCTCTGCCTCTTTCTGCACTGCTGGTGGGTGGTGCTGTTGGCTGGGTGATGGATGCCGGCTGCCAGAGATGGCTCAGGTGCCGGCTGCTGGGCTATCTTAGGCACTGGCTGCTGGGCTATCTCGGGTGCTGGCTGCTGGGCTATCTCAGGCGCTGGCTGCTGCTGGGCTGTCTCGGGTGCTGGCTGTTGGGACATCTCCTGTCCTGGCACTGGGCTCTCGGGTGCTGGGTGCCAGCTGCTGCCTACCTCGCACTGGGCTCTGGGCACTCACTGCACTCGTGCTTTTCCATCTCCGACAGTTCACCTCTGGGGGACAGAGGAGGTTGCTGCCTGGCTGGAGCACCTCAGTCTCTGTGAGTATAAGGACATCTTCACGCGGCACGACATCCGGGGCTCTGAGCTCCTGCACCTGGAGCGGAGGGACCTCAAGGTACTTCCATAGGCGTCTCCCTGGAACCTGCACTTGGGCTTGCACGCAGCTCCCTTCTCTTCCATCCTCTCCCCCGATCTGGCCATGTCTCAGCATCACGATTCTTCTCAGGCCTTCGTGTATACCTCAGGTGGGGGCGGCTGTGGCCCTCATCTAGGCAGTGATGGCTCCACCCACCACAACCAGAGGAAGCCAGGAGCAGACATAATGGGGGCAGAGCCTTGGTTATCTTAGGCTACTTAGACAAGGACTGTCTTCGTGTTAAAAACCCTATGAGGGGACACAGACCCTGACGCACAGTCACACACGACTGTCCCCATGCTGCTCCTGGGCGGTTGCTGCCACTCGTCTGCAGGGAGCATTGGGAGGGGTGGTTGGGTACCAGGCCTCACGCCACATCTTGCAGGCCCATGCCCCTGCCCAGGTTGGCCTCAACGGGCCAACCCCTGGGTGTTGAATCACTGGCTGAGTCCCGAGAGGGCAAAAGGCCACTGTGGGTGTCCTGGACAGTGGCTCTCATGAGGTCACTTGTCATCCACTTGCTTTCAGGCCTGTGTTTTGTCTTTGTCTTGGATTTGTCCTTGCTGATGGTAGTGACTCGAATGCAGGAACAATGGGCCAGGCGTCTGTATGGTTGTTACTTTTAAGCCGTTTCCATCTTGTTCTACCGTTTTTGTCATTTTGGCTCTCATTTGTGTTCACAAGCCGAATGGGAAGGGCCATTGTGGCAGGCCTGCTGTGGAGCCCTCTGGCCCTGGCTGTCTTCTCGGCATCCATGGCGGTGTCCTTTCTGTTGCAGGACCTGGGCGTGACCAAGGTGGGCCACATGAAGAGGATCCTGTGTGGCATCAAGGAGCTGAGCCGCAGCGCCCCCGCCACCGAGGCCTAGCCTCTGTCCTCTCAGCCTGTGGCCTCCACATCCCCGCCGCCGAGGCCTAGCCTCTGTCCTCTCAGCCTGCGGCCTCCACATCCCCGCCGCCGAGGCCTAGCCTCCGCCCTCTCAGCCTGTGGCCTCTGCGCCTCCTGCCACTGAGGCCCTGGGCGGATGCTGCAGCCCGCCCCCTTCTCATGGTGCTACTTCCTCTGTCAGCTACAGAAAGCCTCCGTGACACTGTCCACCAGAGCTCTGGGTCTCGAACATAACAACACAGCTACCTTTGAAACAACACTTTCTCCAGCTCAGAGTCACCTGGGGCACATGTGTCACGGCCACTCAGCTCTCGCCCGCCTGTGCTGTGGGCCAGGGAATCCAGCGGCATCTGGCCTCCTGGGCACTGCTTGCCTGGCCTCGTGCTTGGATTGTCCCGGGGGCTCCTCTCCGTGTGTCCTTCTGTGGCCGCACCGTGTGGCTCCGCCTCCTGGCCCCCAGCCTGTTCTCAGAAACGTGGCTGGGGCCCAGCCACCCTGTGGCTTCACAGCAGCCTGCAAGGGCCCCTGTTTGTTGATGCAGCTTTTGTTGAACAAAAATCATGCTCTTTCCTGGTTTGAAAGTAGCATGGATGTTTCCAGTCTTGTTGATTGTAATTTGATGTGAAGAGAAAAAAAAATTCCTCCTGCGTGAGCCAAGGCAGCGGGTGCTGTTTCCCAGGCGGGGAGCCCCTCCCTGGGTGTCACAGAGCCTGTGCTCCTCCCTCCTCCATCCTCTCTCCTCCCGCTCCTCCCTCCCCCACTGTGGGCTGGGGACGCCTGCCCTTCTGTCTCCGGACGCTCTAGGTGAGTTCAGCTTGGGGTGTGAGCGAGACAGCTCGCCAGCTGCATCCCTGCAGACAGGGGATGTGTGTCCACATGAGTGTTTCTGTGTGGGAAATGCTTCCTGGCTCTGGGAAACTCTTTCTGCCCATTCTGTGGTTCCCAGGGAGCGTGGCCCTGGTGGGCCAGGGGTGGTTTGACCTCTTCAGCCCGTCCGGTGGTCTGGAGGCCGGAGGCTCTCCTGAGTGTCTGCCCCTGCAGTGGCTTCTTGTCGCCTGCTGCCGAGCGTGATGTCACTGGAGGTGCTGGCAGGGACTCTGATTTGATGGTCCGCGCTGCCCCTGCCCTGCCTCTGTCCTGGCTCTGAACTAGTAGATGATGGTGCCAGAGGGCAGGGAGCTCCCCTGGGGAGAGTGCTGTGCCCCGTAGGGACAGTGCCCAGGTGAAGGATGCCCCTGGTCCTCCAGGGCACTGACTTTGCCCTTTTTTCCCGTTGATAGTCATGGCTCAGAGGTGCTTGTAAATGTCTTGGGAAGAGGTTTCTGTAACCCCTGCCCTGGTGTGAGGAGGAAATGGCTCTGGCCTGGCTGCCTGGCCATGGCTTCTCTTTGGCTCCCAAAGAGAAGGACAGTGTTGGGAGTGTCTGCCGGCGCCGTCCGGGTCCTTTAGTCAGCATCACTCCATCTGATGTGCAGAAGCTGGGCTGCACCTGCGGGGGTGGGCATAGACCGGGCTGGATCTGCGGCAGCCCCTGGTCCTGAGCAGGCGGCAGTGAACAGCACTGGCCCACCTCTCACTCACAGCCCCTCTGTCCCCTCTGCAGTGCGCCCAGGTGGGCCCCTCTGCGTGCCTTGGGGTGCTCCCCTCTCGTGGTCGTTCTGGGCCGAGGCCCTTAGAGTATGGAGGCTGAGCCAGGCCTTGGGTTTCCCCAGCGCAGCCTCCTGTCCCTGCATGCGACGTGTTGGGATTTTTGGATGAAAGACTCCCACGCTCTGTTGGTGGACTTAGCTGCCTCACTGGAAGTGATGTGGGTGGAAGGTGCTTGTATGTTACCTTTTCCACCTCTCATTGTTTTCCCCAGAACATTTTAGATGGGGGTTGGCAGAGGGAGAAATAAGCCAGCCACGGCAGTCGCTTGGTTTCCCAGGTGGAATGGGCTAACACAGGAGATGATGGGAACCTGTCCCGCAGTCCCTGCATGACCATTGGCCCTGCTGGCCTGGCGGTGTGGGCATCCTGGGGCTCTTAGGGTCCCAGAACAAGCCCCAGGCAAGCTGGAACTTGGGTGAGGAGGGGACATGAGGAGGATAAACAGCTGACTGTGGCTTCAAGGACGTCAGGGCCACCCCAAGTCCTCAGTGTCCTACTCCTGGCAAGGAGTTGGGTTTGGATCAAAAGTGTTTAAAATTAATATGTTGTCAGTGATTAGAACAACACTGTTTACATAAAAACCATTTTTCTAATTCTAACAAGTTAGAATGTGAGGAAGGAATGAACACGAGTGTTTAGGAACCTGCCCTTTGGTGCTGGGCTGGCGTCCCGCACTGGGGTGTCCTCGCTGTCTGGGGGCTGCTCTGCTGCCCTGGCCCAGGTCCCCTTGTGGTGTTACCAGACGGGCCTCATGGTCTGCTGTGCAGAGAGAGGCAGGAAGGATCCCTGAAGAGTCTTGGAGAAAAGGTTCTGTGCCCTCAGGTGGGGCTTACCCCCTCGTATTTATAATCTTAATTTATATAGTGACCACCGTGGAAACAAATGCCTCTTGTATTGTTATGTACATAGTCCATACCTGAGTGCTGTACATAAGTTGTTCTGTGTATAAATAAAACAAGCCTGTTTTTGATCTTCCATCGCCAGAGACTTTGTCATCATTCCTTGTGCTTTGACATAAAGTGTTGGTTGCCGGAGTCTTTCCAAACTGGATTCAGAATTGTTTTTCACCTGCTCTGAAAATAGGTTGAGTTGTTGGTGGCTAAAAAGCAAAACAGAATGCCATTAGCATGCCATTAGCATGCCGTTAGAATGCTGTTGTATTTTTTAGGGTGTGGGTTCTGTGATCAGTTGGACTAAAAATTCTGCAAGGGGAGAGGGGGTACTGGGCAGTGCTGAGGCTCTCAGGTGTGACCACACAGCCTTGGCCCGGGAGACTGAGGGCCATTTTAACGAATATTTTAACCCTCTTAAATCATTTCTATAAAACTGCAAACCTGAAGCTCTCCGACTTCTCTGCTTTGTCTTGGTACTTTTATTTCCAAGGGAACTGTCTAAGATCAAGGCCACTTGAATTGTCTTCGCCAGTTTCCTGGAGTGAGGGATGGGGACTGCGTTCATGGAAGACACCATCAGGCTGGTCGGGTACAGAAGGGCCGCATGCGCTCCGGGAGTGTTGGCTGCCTCCCTAGCAGCTCTTCCTCACTCCTTCCATGGTAACAACCCCCCCTGTTTTTTTTTTCCTGGTGTATATTCTCATCTCTGGCCATTCAGGACTTCAGGCCTCATGGTTGCAAGATGGCCACCACAGCTCCAGGCATCACACCAGTGTAAGGTGTTTGGGGACAAATGGCTGCCTCTTTTATGTGTCACCTGCTCTTTTTGTTGCTGCTGCTGTTGAAGATGAGGTCTTGCTCTGTCTTCTGGTCTGGAGTACTGTGGCATAATCGTAGATCACTGCAGCCTCCATATCCTGGGCTCAAGTGATCCTCCCACCTCAGCCTCCCTTGTAGCTGAGAGTACAGGGGCATGACAACATACCCAGCTAGTTTGTAAAATTTTTTGTAGAAACTGGGTCTCGCTTGCTTCCTAGGCTGGTTTTGAACTCCTGGCATTAAGTGATCCTATGTGTGTCTCTTTTTTAAGATAAAGGGAGCCCTTTCCGAAGCTCTGGCTTCAGCCGACCTCCTCTAATGTCTTGGCTAGAACTACCTCACGCACTCATGACTAAACCAATCAGTGCGAAGGGTACGAGCTATGGCGGTGATCGGGATGCTGACGGCTGACACTTTATAATTTGTGCAGGTATTGGTCTAAGTACCTTGAACCTACGAACTCCTCCAATTCCCCTCACAGCCCTACATGGTGGGTTATCTGCATTTTACAGGCGAGGGACAGGCTCAGAGAGGCGACACAACTTGCCCCATGAGGCACAGCCAGCACGTGGCTGACATGGGAGGCAGAGGGCATATCTTTTTGACAGCCGTGCTCTCCCGTGTCCCAAGCCTCATAGCAAGCCCAGCCCACATGACAGGTGAGGAAATTGGGCCCAAGTGACAGGCATGCTTTCCAGCACAGCAGCCGGGGCGCCTCATGTGCTGGGGGCACCAGATGCCCGGGCAGGGGCAGACCTGGGGGGAGGCTGGTGTGCGCTCTGCCAGCCTCACTCCTGTGCCCGCGTGGCTCATCTCACATGGGGCATGGCTCCATTGTGTGGGAAAGCAGTGAGGAGGCGGCTTCTCACAGAGACAGCATCTGACAGCGTGGGGAGGCCGGGCAGCGATCTAGAGTGGACGGGGCTGCAAGTGTAGCATGATCGCGAGACGGGACAGTAGAGTTGAGTGGAGAAAATGCAAGCAGGGTCTATACTGTTTTTAAACTGATCCTCTTCAGAATTCCCCAACCACTTAGAAAAACAAACTGGGTGCTTGGTCCAGTAATGTTAACTGAACCCTGGATTTGTGGCCTCTGTTGTTTGCCGGAAGTTTTGCTGTGGTCCCCCCACCCCTTTGTGCCCTGGCTCCAGGTGGGCTCACGTGCGTTCCTTGGCTGTAGGTTACTGGACCCCACCCAGAGCTCTTAGACCTGGGCTAGGAGCGGGTGCAACTCGGAGTTGCCCCTCTGGGGTGGGGGCGGTGTGGCTGGGAGGGAGGTGCAACAATAGCCACACCAACACGAGGGTGCTGCCATCTTTGAAGCACATGCGTGTGAAGGACATGGGCACGTGGAAGCTCTGGGCAATGCACCTTCCCCTCTCCCCCAACTGTCATTCCATGGAGCCCATGGACATCACCCACTTAGAGCCCAGAGCTTTCACTGGTTTGTAGGAAGAGGCACTTGGTGGCTGCCTCGTGTGATGGAGCTGCTGGTGGCGTCTCGGCACCTGGGGAGGTGCCTGCGGAGACAGAACCACCTCAGAGCAGCACACTGGGGCGCGGCAGAGGCACCACTGTCCCCTGAGCACTCGCCTGGCCCCGCCCCAGCCTGGTGTGAGCTCATTGGTGGGCTCTTGTTTCCTGAGCCGGGAGATTGCCGTGTCTGCTCCTGCCACCCCAAGTGGGGGCAAGGACCTGCAGATGAAGGGCCCTGTCTGCCACACTCTGCAGCCATTGCCACAGGGACCTGGACACATGGCAGCACGTGGGCATGTGTGGTGGGGGTGGGGGAGGGCAGCGGCCAGAGGGAGCTGGAAGCATTCTCCTCTCTTTACTTGGATACTGAGGTCACCGCTTCACCCAGAATGTGTTTGTTATGGATTTTATTGAACCCTGGTATGGCCATGCTTTGGGTGGGTGCGTTATCCAGAACAGAACAGAATGATGGGCCTGTAGGGTGAAAGGGCTGCTGTAAGTTGGTCCCTCACTGTGAAGTCTGTTCTGCAGGTTAAACTCACATCGATGGCGCCAAAATGATTTGCAAGGGAATTCTTGCCCCTCCTTTTGGCTAGAAAAAGTCACTGTTGAATAGGTAAGTATGTTTTCTGTGACGACACCACCATTACGTATTTCCATAGAAGGAAAATAAAACCAGATTACATCCAGTTTCTTCCAGTGCATTTTTCCCATGAGTCTGAACTTTTTAAAACCAAAGCAAACTTGTTATTTCTAAAGCAGCACTGCTGCAGTATTTCTAAATATAAACTCTGTTTATTTAGCATCTGAAGCAGGCTTGGGAAGAAGGGCCACAAAAGTTCCTTATTTTATTTATGTATTTTTTTTGAGACGGAGTCTCCCTTTGTCACCCAGGCTGGAGTGCAGTGGCATGATCTTGGCGTGCTGCAACCTCTGCTTCCTGGGTTCAGACGATTCTCCTGCCTCAACCTCCCGAGTGGCTGGGACTACAGGCGCCCGCCACCATGCCCAGATAATTTTTTATACTTTTAGGAGAGACAGACAGGGTTTCGCCATGTCAGCCAGGCTGATTTTACACTCCTGACCTCAAATGATCCACCCACCTTGGCCTCCCAAAGTGCAGGGAGTACAGGCGTGAGCCACTGAGCCCAGCCAGAAGTTCTTTTTTTTTTTGAGACAGAGTCTCACTCCGTCATGGTACAATCTACCTCGGCTCACTGTAACCTACAACTCCCGGGTTCAAGCAATTCTCCTGCCTCAGCCTCCCAAGTAGCTGGGATTACAGGCACGTGCCACCATGCCCGGTTTTTGTTTTTTTTTTTATTTTTGGTAGAGACAGGGTTTCTCCATGTTGGTCAGCCTGGTCTCGAACTCCTGACCTCAGGTGATCCACCCGCCTTGGCCTCCCAAAATGCTGGGATTACAGGCGTGAGCCACCGCGCCCGGCCAAAAGTTCCTCTCTTAAGCAAGCTGGGCACGAAGTAGCCAGCAACCAAAAGCAGCTAAGGGCTACAACTTTAAAAAATGGTTTATTTTTTCTTTAACAAAATCGTACAGCTTTCTCAATCCCCAAAAATTAAAAAAACAGAAAACAGAAGAAAGGGAAGAAGGCAAAGGCCACACGCATAGGCCGGCCCGGCCGCACGCGCCTGCTGGACGGCACTTCAAGGCACGACCCACACGCGTCTTTGGACTTGCAGACATTCCGCGAGGTTTCTGGCCTCTCGAAGGCAAAGCTTTTCAGCGATTTCATTAATATTTCATTACGCTGAGATGATGAGATGAAGGCGGATGCTACAGAAATATGTCAGTTAAAGCCACAGAAACAGAACAGCTTAAGAAGGGCTGGGCGCCCAGCTCGTCACGACACTTACAGCTCTGGCGTCATCAGAAACCTCTATCATCTCCCTCTGCAAAGATGCAGTCTACACCCAGTGCGAGTCTCCTGAGCGGGGTTAGTGTTTGGGAGTGGGAGGCAGCTGCTAGTCAGAGTTCGGTCCTTACGGCGCAGTGCTTCACGGAAACGCACAGACATCTATGGCAGACGCTCTCAGACACGTGTGCAGAAGCGACGTGGATTCTGTCTGGTAGTGGTTTGGACTGTTGGGAGGAGTATGCGGGACAGAGCAGGCCGCTGGCTCAGCATCAGCTTGTTGGAAAAGGGTCACAGGCAGGGGAGCGCCTGACTCCAGCGGTGTCCTTTCTGCCCTCACACTTCAGTGCTGCTTCCCATCAGTGACGGGGCTGACGAGAAACCGTGAGGCCCAGGTGACAAGCAGGCTCAGGACATGCGACACCATCTTCAGGATGCTGCTTTCCGCTAAGCTGCTGCCTGGGAAAGTCAACCGTCTATGTCCCAAATCAATCAACTCAGTGACACAGGTGCTATTATTTCTCACAAATGCCAATTAAATCCTTTTAAGTTGAATAGAAATCTGGGTTGGATTAAGTGGAAAAACCCTTGCTTAATTTAGGTTTTCTTTTTCTCAGGTGTTTTCATTGAGGCTACTCAGGAACCCGGTCAGGCTGCCCAGGACACCTGGAACCTGGGCTATGCCAGGCCTGTCTGCCACAGCCCTGCCTGCCCCGCTTCCACACAGGAAGAGAGGCTGAGGCGCTGTGGACGGCAGCAGCCGCAGTCCTCGGGATCCAAGGACCTTCTGATCACAGAGCACCCAGGATAAGCTGGACCCTCGGCCTGCGGGCTGACGCACCACGGCCGCCCTTGCTTAGCAGAGCGACCCACCCTCGGAGGCCGCCCTGTTGGCTCCGCCTCGTGGAAAGAGCTCGCACTTTTCGGCATCGCAGTTTTAACTCAGACCAAAGGGCAGACATGGAGCATGTGGGGCCAGAACGAGTGGGGGAGATGAAGTCCTGAAAGCAGACGCCGCTTCTGCTCAGCACCAGCGCGGTGGCGCAGTGGCCTGAGACGCTGTGAGAACCCCGTCAGGGCGAACGAGAGTCATCTGAACACGGAGGAAAGTGGCTGGGCTGACTCCACACACCTCCCACAGCGGAGCGACGGCATGCCGCTGCCTCCATACCTGCGGTTTGTGCACACGTTGTGCATTTTCTGGTTAAAAGAAAAAAAAAAGGCAGCTGGGGCCAGGTGCTGTGTGAGAGAGCCCAGCACCTACTGGCAGCTGGGTGGGCGACATCCAGAGCTGCACCAGCCCCCGTGGCTGCCACGTGTTGCAGAGCTAAGTGACTACATGCACTGGCCAGGCCTCAGAGGAGCCGTCCCTGTGCTCAAAGCAAGCAGAGGATTTGGGATTGGAGGCGCCAGGCAGCCAGTCCCCATGCCCAGGAAACCCACGTTTGTGGCATCAGCTGGAGAGTTCATCGGGAGTGGAGCTGTGCAGCGGCGCGGTTATCTGAAGCTCCCCACGTGGATGGAGAGAGAAGTTTCCGGGGCTCGGGGCCGGGCAGGCGTCTCTGCACTGGAGAGGATGTAGCTGCTGTGCTCGTGGAGGGCTTCTTGGCTGCGGAGACACAGAGACTGTCATTGACTCATGGATGCAGTGGGTGCCAGGGCGAGGGGTTCACGGAGACCCCAAAATACACTCCAATTTTATAGGCCACAGGGACGTGCATTTGCAATTGGACAGATAGATCTCAGCCACCTGCCAGAGGGCCCCATTTTGCCCTGCCACCAGCCCTGTGCCAGGCCAGCTGCCTTCCCCTGCTTTGCATTGGCGGCACGGCATGGTTCAGGCTCTGGGGCTTTCTCAGTCTGCTCAGTGAAAATGCCTCACAGCTGAGAAACCTTCCTTTCCTTACTTTTTAAATGGAAGAATAACATCCGGACTGCACACACACAACACACAACACGGCACACACACCGCTGCATGACTCGTCACAATCACGCACACCTGTGTGACATGATGCAGAGGCTGCCTCTGCCCCTTCAGTCTTGCCCGGAGAGAAAGGCCACTTGGCATCCCACTCAAGAGACTGGCTTTCGCTGTGACCCTCCTCCCCCGCCCCCTGGCCCATGTCACCGTGCAGCAGGTGCTCTGCGGCTGGGTGCTTTGGCCCAGCCTGATGTGTGTGGCCCACCCACGCTGCACAGTCCCCGACAGAAAGCCTCCGCGGCCCACCCGCCATCCCACTGCTGAGCAGCCTTTCCTTCAATACGGCCAGAATCTGGCCATGGTGAATGAAGCTGCCGTGTAATTTTGGGGATATCCTGGTAGGCACATGTCCATGTTTTTGAGGAGTAGAAGGCTGGGTACCGGGAAGTGCACAGCAGATGCAGCAGGAGGTACTGTCCTGAGTTCCAAAGTGTCTGTGCCAATTCCACACCCCCACACACGGGATGAGAGCCCCAGTGACTCTGCGTCCTCAACACATGAGTCTTTCCCACTTTAGTGTTGCCGATAGGCATGTGGCACTGTCTCGGAGTAGCTTGAATTTATACCTCTTTTATCATGAGTGAATGGCTGAGCATATTTTTATATGCTGGCAAGCGATTTGCAGCTCCTTTTCTATGAACTGTATATACCCTTTACCTACATTTTTATTGGATTGGTTGTCTTTTTCTTATTTGCAGATAATGTTTACAGCCATACCCTCTGACCTAGCAATTCCATTGCAGAAATCTGTCCTACAGATATATCCACATCTGTGCTGCAAAATGGTGAATATACAAGGTTATTCACTGTGATGGTGACAGATTGGTGACAGCCTGGAAGTGTGTGAGGTGGGCATAAGTTACCTAAGCTGTGGTCTACCCATGCATCAGGACACCACGCTCCCACCATGAGACGGGGCAGCTGAGTACACACTGGTACATGAAAACAGCAAGGTTACCAAGAAAGTTCTGGTCAAAAGAGAAGGGGAAGCTCCTCTGCCCCTATACACAGGTCTCTGAAAGGACATGCAGGTGACGGTCACGCTGGCCCATCTGGGAGAGGCTGTGTACCTGGGGAGGGAGGTGCAGAGATTTCTCAGTGAACCTCTTTGGTGGCTTTTGAAAGCATGTGACACTATTAACTCCAAAAAATAAATGAAAAACAATATAGTAAGTGGTTACATCATGGTGTTCAGAAGACACCAGTGGTCTCCTGTTGTGCAAACAGCACGTGTGAGGCTTCAGATGAGCTTTTCAGTGACAGCAACATGAATTTTTAAAATGTGCTATCTCAAACAGCACAGATGACAATGGAGCCCCCAGGGCCTGGGGAACTGTTGGATGTCTCCAAATAACAGCCCTGGTGACAACTAAGGCTTTGACAGAGAGGATGCGTGGAGAAGTCTGATGAAGTCAGTGGCATCACATTTAAATGTGGAAACAGAGCCAGATGCGGTGGCTCACGCCTGTAATCCCAGTACTTTGGGAGGCCAAGGTGGGCGGATCACAAGGTCAAGAGATTGAGACCATCCTGGCCAACATGGTGAAACCCCGTCTCTACTAAAAATACAAAAATTAGCTGGGCATAGTGGTGCACGCCTGTAGTACCAGCTACTTGGGAGACTGAGGCAGGAGAATCGCTTGAACCTGGGAGGCGGAGGTTGAAGTGGGTTGAGATCGTGCCACTGCACTCCAGCCTGGCGACAAGGTGGGAACTCCGTCGCAAAAAAAAAAAAATGTGGAAAACAATATTTTAGTGTCTATGTATTAGACACGTATAGAATTTTACGTGTGTGTGTGTGTGTGTCTGACCTTTAAACAGGAAAATCCCGAAGCAGCCAGCGCTGCGGCCCCTCTCCCATATCCCAGGTCTCTGAGGGCACCGGGACCTGAGGGCTGCAGAGCTGCGAATGGGGGTGAGGCCAGGCACAGGTCCTTTGCTATCCTGGGGCTCCCAGGGCCCTTAGGGAGTCAGCAAAGGCCACGGGACAGTGCTGTCCGGAAAGCAGCCCAGACCCCGGAGAGCAGAGAGGAAGGGGCCCTGGCCCAGGGGCCGTGCTGCTCGTGGAGCTCACACAGTCCCTACCCACCTCCATCTTCACTCAGGGAGTCTCCTCGCTCGGCTCCCTGATTCTACTTCTACCTCCTAGAATCCACTCACCACAAAGCAGCCAGTGATCATGTCAACGCGTCCCCCTGCACACCCTCCAGCAGCCTCTAACCACGCTCGAACCCTCACTTCTGCCATGGTCACGAGGTCACGCTCACCTGCCCTGCCACCTCCACCTGGGACCTCTCTTCCCCAGATGCCCCCAGTGGCAGAGGGCATGCAGTCCCTGGCACACGGGCAGCCAAGATACTGAGGGGGAGGAGAGGGGGATTAGGGTGAGCGGGGCCAGATCAGGCTCCTGCAGTCATTTGGGGAGGAAAAGATGAAATCCACCAGGGCAGAAGCAGTCAGAATAGGACAAAAGGCAGATTTAGGAGAGACCCAGAGTCCATGAGTCGGGGAGTGGGGGAAGATGAGGACGCCTGGGGGCCTCTGGTGAGGCCTGCACGGAGCTGATGCCACAGGCAGGTCCTGGGACTTGTGGTGGTGGTGAGCTGAGCAGTGCGAACTGAGCCTCACGCCCCAGTTCCGGGTGTGTGGCCTGGAGGCCTGAAGAGAGCCGGCTGGGCACAGAGCCTGTGGCTTGGCCTGACTGCAAGCAGCACCTGCTTCCTCTGGTGGCAGTAAGCGCAGAGCCAGACAACGGCAGGCGGCGCCAGAGCCGGGAGGAGGGAGAGAGGCAAGGAGTCCTGAGCAGAGGTAGAAGATGGCCTGTGGCAGCGGAGTCCTGGCGGCCAGGGGTCAGGCAGTGTCCTGGAGGAAGGGGGGTAGCAGCCCTGAAGCCACAGCAGCGTCCCCTGGAGGAGTGGGCAGGCTCTCGGGAACCTTGGAGAGAGTGGGAGAAGGACAGGGAGCCCGCAGCAGGGCTGAGGTGGCAGCAAGACGGGGTGGTTCTGGAGACCTGAGGGTGTGGGAACCTGAAGGGAAAGCCAAGAGCCAGGCAGAGGGTGAGGCTGCGGGTGAGGAGGAAGGAGGGGGACCGGGGGGCCATGGATCTGCGGGCTCCTCATCGTGCCTCTGCAGTCCACGTGGACTTCACCTGTTCCACAGAAAGCTCCAGGAGGAGGCACTCAAGGAGAGGAAAGAACTCAGGGGGCGGAGAAGGACCCGCCACACTGGTGTGCTTTGTGTGCACTCTGAATCAACAAGAGTTTCCGGTCCCTCTCAGTTTCCAAGCAGGAGTAAGAGAGAGTCAGAGAGGGCTCTGTCAGCTGCACATCTGTGCAGACCCCAGCAATTACCTTTTCCTTCTCCCCAGGGCCTGTTGTTTCTGCTTTTCTTTTCCAGTGTCATCTCTGATTGTACTGAAATCATCATCGTCGTCAATCAGGAGATTCTACATTTCAAAAGAAGTAATGAGCAGTGTTTTCTGACATCTTTTTAGCCTACATTTAAAAGCGGCATGTCTAAAAAACTACCTATAGTGACAAAAGAACAGATTCAAATTTACATAAACTAGGTGAATAACTGATTAAAAAAAATCCTCTTGCTCGATGAAAACAAACTCGGGGGTGGCAAGAGCTCCACAAGGGAAATTAATTTCCAGCCATCTGACCTTTCCCTTCAGCTCCAGAAGCTTCCACTGCGAGTGGCCAAACGGGGACTTTAAAGGGCTACCAGGCAACATGAAGACAGAGATCATCCACATCAGCACACGGATCTCTCATCGCCGTGCCAGAAGCACAGCTGTTTGCTTTATAGACACCGTCAGTCTGTTCTCGCCTCTGTATTTCTATAGCCAGCCCCAGCTTCTGAGAGGCATGAACTTGGCTTTACTTCCTTGGCATCTCCTGCAAGCCTTAACTGCAGGGTTTCACAAACACAGGCTGCTCCCTGCGTTCCCGTGACTGGGCAAGCCTCCTCCCTTTCCCAGAACTCGGAGGTCGTTTTCCACACGCATGTTATTTCCGTAAATGCTGCCCACAGGGAGGACGCCTCAGGGGCGCACCCAGGAAGGGAAGTGCGTGTCAGGAAAGACACAGCGCAGGGCCTGCGGGGTTCGTGCTGGGGGTTGCCCAGGTTGCTGGCTGCATTCTCAGGTGTGGAGGTGGGGAGCTGGCTCTGGCTAGACATCACAGTTAAACTCTTCAATGACTGAGAGATTAACCAAGCTCTGCAGGAGGGTCTGGCTACTTCTCAGTGCCCCGCCTCTGCTAGGAACATGTCGTGTCAAGTATTATAATCTCTATTCTAATACACTCATATGATAAGCCAATATTATAATTTCTGTTCCAGTAAATTGCACATGACACAAGTTTTAAAGATTGTGGGGAGGCTGAGGCTGGGGAATGGGAGACTGAGGCAGAAGAGTCACTTGAACTCGGGAGGTGGAGGTTCCAGTGAGTCAAGATTGCGCCACTGTACTTCAGCCTGGGTGACAGAGTGAGACTGTCTCAAAAAAAAAAAAAAAAATCTGTCAATTTCTTTCCACTTCATTCTATTACCTGTAATGCTTCAGTGAGCATATCCGTGTGTCTCCACCCACCTATGGGTGAGTTATTCTAGGGAATACAGCTAGGAGTGGGACTCTTTGGTTGTATTGATGGGCATCTGTGTACTAAACTAACACCAAACTGCTCTCCAGAGTAGCTGTACCAACTTGTGCTCCCACTGGAGTTTTTTTTTTTTTTTTTTGACACACGGTCTGACTCTGCCACCCTGGCTGGAGTGCAGTGGCATGATCTCAGCTCACTACAACCTCCACCTCCTGGGGTCAAGTGATCCTCCTGCCTTAGCCACCCAAGAAGCTGGGTTTTGCCACGTTGCCCTGGCTGGTCTCAAACTCCCGAGTGCAAGTGATCTGCCTGCCTTGGCCTCCCAGAGCGTTGGGATTACAGGCATGAGCCACTGCGCCTGGCCATGTGTGTGGGAGTTCCCACGGTCTCACTAGCAAGGGCAGCTCCCTGCTGGATTCTGCAGCTCCCTGCAATTGGCAAGCTGATTCTCTTTTCATGTGTTTCCTGGCCATTCTGTTCTCCTCTGTGAACTGCCAGTGATAACCTTGGCCCACTTCTCTATTGGGTTATTTTTTGATAACAGATTTGCAGAAGATCTGCTGTCTATGCTGGAGAATAACCCTCTGCTGTGTTACTGCATATGTCGCTCCCCTGTTTGTGACTTCCCTTTTCACTGTTTTTTATGATTTCCTTTGACGAACAAAAGTTCTCACTTCTAATGTAATGAAATTTACTGATTCTTTCATGGTTTGCACTTTCTGTTTAAGAAATCCGTCTTGCCAGGCATGGTGGCTCACGCCTGTAATCCCAGCTCTTTGGGAGGCTGAGGCAGGTGAACTGCCTGAACCCTCCTGTTCAAGACCGGCCTGGGCAACACGGCATAACCCCGTCTCTACCAAAAATACAAAAAATTAGCCGGGCATAATGGCACGTGCCTGTGGTCCCAGCTACTTGGGAGGCTAACGTGGGAGGATCGCTTGAGCCCATAAGGCAGAAGTTACAGTGAGTAGAAATCACGCTGCTGCACTCCAACCTGGGTGACAGAGTGAGACCCCATCTCAAAAAATAAAAAAAAGAAATCCTTAACCTGAAGTCAAAGATTTTCTTATGTCTTCTAAAGATTGAAAATGAGTGCTTTTCACATTTAAGTCTTCAACTGGATTGCCTGTTGACTATGGTGTGAGCAGAGGTAAGTACAGGTTTTATGGGGTCTGACGCTGACTCAAGTCAAGCATCCCTAATCCAGAAATCCAAAACTCAATGGAGCATTTCAGATTTCAAATTTTTGGATTAGGGAGGCTCGACCGTTAAGTATAATGCAAATATTCCAAAACCCGAAAAAACCTGAAATCTGAGACAGTTCTGGTCCCAAGCATCTTGAATCATAGATACTCAACTTGTATAAAATTAATTTTAGGGTTATGAAAATTAATGAATATGATTTTCCTACATAGATAACTAATTTTCCAGCACCATTCATTGAATAACCCATTTTTTAATGTTGCCTCAAGTATCTGTCACATTTCCTCACGTGTGATTCTGTTTCTGGGCTTTCCACCCTGTCCATGAGCCTGTTTGTCTACCCATGCCTCCATGCTACACTGTCGCCACAGCTGTGATCAGTCAACACTTGGTGAGGCAAGGACCCTGTCCTTTTTCTTCTCACAGTGAGCCAAGACTGTACCACTGCACTCCAGCCTGGGCAACAGAGCGAGATACTGTCTCAACAACAACAAAAAAAGAAAATCTTAGCTCTTTGGCCCTTTGCTCTAGTGTACGAATTTATGCTATTAATTTTATTTAATCTAATCTATATGGATTTTCATTGGAATTTCACTGAATTTACAGACTTGGGAAGAACTGATACCTTTACTATTGTGAGGTTTGCCTTCCAAGAACATGACGTGGCTCTAACAGAAGCTTTCTTTAACACTGCTAAGTATGTTTTTGTATATTCTCCAGAAGGTTTTATACTGATCTTGGACCCTTTCAAACTCCTCTATCAGATCTAATCATTTATCTGTGTAGTCTTTTGAATCTCCTTTTTTTTTTTCTTGTTTTTTGGAGACAGGATCTCTGTTGCCTGGGCCGCAGTGCAGTGGCACGATCTCGGCTCACTGCAACATCCACCTCCCTAGCTCAAGCGATCCTCCTACCTCAGCCTCCTGAGTAGCTGGGACTACAGGTGTGTGCTACCACACCCGGCTAATTTCTGTATTTTTTTGTAGAGACCAGGCTTCACTATGTTGTCCAGGCTGGTCTCGAACTCCTGGGCTCAAGTGATCCACCCATCTCAGCCTCCCAAAGTGTTGGGATTACAGGCATGAGCCACCGTGCCCGGCCTTGAATCTCCTTTGTAAGAACGGTTTTATATTTTCCTTTTCAAATTTCTTTTACTGCTCTTTCAATTTTTATTTACTTTTCTTTTGGCAGCGAGGGAGGGAATTCATTGCCCGTGTTGTTTAGTACAGTGTTAAACAGAAGGGGCGGTTAGGGGAATCCTTACTTTGGGTCCCACTTTAATTAAAATGGAAGCTTTTGAAGCTGGCACAGTGTTGCTGCTAGAGGTTTTGGGTAGATATGTGCATCAGGTTAAGGCGTTTCCTTCTACTCCTAGTTTGCTCTAAGTTCTTTTTTAAAGTCATGAACACTGGGTTTTTAATAATAAGTTTTATTTTATGCTTTTTCTGCATCTCTTGAGTCTGGCAGGATTATTTCTTACATAATCTATTCTTCACGCTGCCCTCCTCGCATTCCTTGGATAACCTTTACTGTGACGTCGTGTCACACAGTAGTGTTTTTAAAAACATACTTGCTGGGCTGAACTTGCTAGTATTTTACTTAGAATTTTCCACGTATGGTCAGAAGTGAAACTGGTCTGTATTTTATTTTACTGTCCTTGGCAGTTTGGATACTGAGGTTTCAGTGGCCTTGTAAAGTCAGTTGTCCAGTTTTCCCTCTTTTTTATCCATTCTCTGAAACAATTTGTATAAAATGGGATAATCTGTGTCTTGAAGATTCAATAAAACGTCTCTATAAAATCATGTGACCCTCGTGTCTTCTCAAAGTGGTAAATTTGCTGTTAAACAACTTACCTTAACACCAATAGTATCTCCGTCTTTCAAGTAATACGGTGCCCCTTGCAAATAATCTTGTTTTTTTTTCTTTTTCCTCTTGGTTATTTGTTGGTTCTATGGGAAAATCAAACATCTTAAATAAGCAAAACTCAACCTCAAGTTCTCACTAAATTCTCTATCACTGTGAAAAATTGCATAACCTCATTGCTATGCCGGTAAGCCCCAATTTCTCTGAGACAGCCCCACAACTTTACCCAGCTAGATATCGGAAGCCACTCGAACTTTTCGGGAAAGTATTTGGCAATTTCAATCTTCTCCACGGGAAGACAATAGAAATCGGCAACTCTCTGCCTCAGGGAGCCGGCAGTTCCACCCTGGGCCGCGTTCCACACCAGGTCCAGGGCAGGGGTGTAGGTCCTCTCACCAGGGATGCGCACCTGTGTCCTCAGCAGCACGTCCTGGGGGCTGCACCAGAAAACTGTCAAGTGCCAGATCCAAACAAACAAACAAAACCACGTAACTTGAGGCATAATGGACAAAGCTTCTCCTCCAGCTTTTCTGGTTTTTTTAAGGAGAGATTTTTCCCTAAATGCTGGATGCTAGTGGCAAACTCTTATTCCGCACTTCAATTTCCTTCAATCTTGGAATGAAGAGCGGAAGTGAAGATCCCATTCTCGGTACACAGCAGAGCCCTCCAGACATGGTAGGGAACTTCCTCAGTGCGGGAGAAAAGGAAAGAGGTGGCGGCCTGAGCAGGTACGATGCGGCGGACAGGGACAGGGTGAGAGGGGCCTGGCTTGATAGCCCGGCAGCTGGCAGGAGGAGAGCGGGCTCGAGGTAGGCAGTTATGCCCTTGACTCTGGGGGCTGTAAATGTGAGCTGCTATGAGGTAGCCAGGGAGAAGAACCTGAGGGTTGGAATTGGGAAGAGAGACACAGGGCGGGTGAGACACAAGGCTGCAGCTGTGGGAGATGGGAAACCTTAGCAGGAGGAGCAGAAAGAACAACACTCAGCAAGGCAGGAGGAACAGGAACGTGCAGAGGTCAGCGCAGGCCATGGAGGAAAAGCTATAGATAAGAACTGGAAGGCAGCAAGGGGAAATGAAGGCTGGTTCTTAGGATGCTGAGACAATGAATGAGTTTTAGATGTACTTCTATTAAGTGTTTTTACCATCAAAAGAGGTCACGCAATGAGAAATGAAATGACTGGAAGAAAGAGAGCTCATGGGAAGATGTGGGCCCATGGAATCAGGGGAGTGCAGAGCGCAAGAGCAAAGGCTGCACAGCCCCATGTCCCCATGGGGGAGGGGGCTGTTGGCCAGGGAGTGAGGCCAAGGCCTGGAGCCCAGCACAGTGCGGCCAGAGGACAGAAAGGGCATCGGCACAGATGCTGAAGTTGCCAAGGAGGGGACAGAGGCTGCTGGAGAGAAACAGGAGGGACTAGAGGCCTCCTTGAGAGCAGGAGTGCCCTGGAAGTTGGTCAAGGACAGAAGAGCCCATCGAAGGGGCCTGAGGAGACACACAGCTGCTCTTCAAAAGGGCAAAAGGCACTGTGTCTATCAAAACCTGACACAGCTTACAACCATTGTGACAAAGGGTCAAAATCATAAAGAGCTCACACAAATTCCAAGAGAGCTTTTCCTTTAGACTTCATTACAGAAGCAGTCAAAATACACGAAATAACTCATTCATGCACTCACAAAATACAGTTTGCAAAAATGCCTGAACTTATTAGTCATCAAAGCACTGGAGAATCTGAGAACAAGATAATCATCTTTCATTTATCAATTTAGGAAACACCTAGACGATGAAATAGTCAATGCTGGTTTGTGGGTGAGGTAAAATAAATACTCATATTCTGGAACAACTTGCCTGAAGAAATATTTAACTATTTTAAGAGGTTTAAAATGTCCACACCATTTGATCCTGGAATTCCCCTCCAGGAAACTATTTCTGGTTGTACAACTTGTATTAAGAATGTGTTTTTATAAAAACACTAAAATTAAATACATGTTAGACATGGTTGAAAGATAACTTTCTCATATAACAAGCAGACCACAAGAAGGATACTCATATCATAATAGGTAGAGCAAATCTTAATAGTTCATGATATTTACAAAAGGACTTGTAAAATATTTTCCTACAGCGAAAAAAGAACAAGATGGTTTGATTGTAGACAATTTTGGGTGTATCTTTATTTAATAAATAATTATTGACTATGACATGGGCACAATTACTATTCTAGGTATTAAGGATATAGCAATGAATAAACCAAGTACTTATATTCTAGTAGTGGGAGACAGATACTAACAAATAAATCAGTAAGTACAGATATGTCAGGTGATACTAGGATGAAGAAAGTAGAATAAGGGGGCAGAGCGACGGGAGCGATGATGAATCCGTTGGATGGCAGACTGTCCGAACACACTGACAACAGCTGCGGGTGGGCCTCTTGCTGACACTTCAGGGCCATCATGGGGTCAATATGCATCTGGTGATTACTGAAAAATTAATTCTCCCTTACTGTTTTTATGGGACAATAAGTCCCAAGTTTTAGACGCCAGACATACAAACATATTTCTAGCACACACTCTGTTTCAAGTTGCTAGGCTACTTAGAAGCAGTGAAAAAATGCTACACTATGAAGTTGTTAAAGCTTCAAAAGGCAAACTAGGTTAAGATATGTGTGTCACTTCAGATGCACAGGAGAATTTCTTACCCCAAGTTTTCGCCTTTCTGAAGGGGCTCTAAGCAGATCTCAATTCTCCGTCCTAGTTTATATTCCCTGATAATAAGTGAAACAAGATAATATTGAGTGACATAACATTTAATTTTCTTGAATTTTTTTCCCCCAATTTTAAGCTTTTTTCTTAAGCAAAGGATTGTTTTCTGAGTACTTATAAGAACACCCAAACTTTTGGAAAAGGGGAAAAAATGAGAATCCTTGCTGTGGTGATTATTTAGATACTTGAGTCATTTCTTACTAAACGTGTAGGTCTGGCTCTGGGAAGATGGCCAAACTGCCAAAGAAATTTCCTCTGTTCAGCCGGGGTTAAGATTCTCATGCCAGTCACTTTGGGGTGGTAATCAGAACTGATTAAAAGCAGCCTTGGCCAGGCACAGTGGCTCACGCCAGTAACCCAGCACTTTGGGAGGCCAAGGTGGAAGGATTGCTTGAGGCTAGGAGTTCGCGACCAGACTGGGCAACATAGGGAGACCTCGTCAAAACAAAAAATTAGCCTGGTGTCGTGGCACATGCCTGAGGTCCCAGCTACACAGGAGGCTGAGGTGGGAGGATCACTTGAGCCCAGAAGGTTGAGGCTGTAGTTGAGCCATGATCACGCCACTGCACTCCAGCCTGGGCGACAGAGCCAGACCCTGTCTATTAAAAAAAGAAAGAAAAGGAAAGAAAGGAAAGAAAGAAAAGAAAGAAACAAGAGAAAGAAACAAAAAGCCTCAAGGCTGCTTTTTGCAAAGGAAATGACCCAAACCTGCTCTTTAAGTTCAAAGTTTCAGGAGGAGGATCAGCTGAATCCAACATTTCTGAGTGAGAAACAGCCACTCCTACTTTCCATCTCACTCCAAATGCTTTTAAGTTATATAATGTCACAGTCATTGGAGCACAGAAAAAATATACAACACTACATTTATACTTAACATGGAAAACTGAAGGCCTGCTGGAGTTTATGATGAAAAGTGTCACCCAAGTCACAAGCGTGGCATGACCAGGAATGGGCTTTGTTGTCACTCAGCTCAGAAGACGGATTCCTCCTCCATCCCTCACACCAGCCAGTGCGTCAGCAGCAGAGAGGGACAGTGTTGTGTCCAGCAAGGAACCTACCTGAGCGGCTGCCGGTCAGTTCGTAAAAGCCTGCCTGGGCGCTTCCTCTCCACCGTCCAGGCTCTGAGGTGGGCTGGGGACGGGACACCGAACTCCAGGAAAGGAGGCAAGGTCATGGCCTAGAAAAAGAAACAGACATTTCTCCAACGGTTTTAAAAAGCACTCTTCAAAACATACTGTTTTACAAAAAAAAAAATGAAGCACTACACAGTGGCATCTCAAGGAAAGAGTATCTCAAGTAATGATAACATCATTTTAAAAGTCACAGGAATCTCTCTCTCTCTTAAATGACACTAACCCTGAGCGGTCTTCATATTCCTCTGCACTGAAATCAGCTTGAGAAACAAGTGAGCTCCCTATCTCTAAATCTGAGTCAAAAGCTTCTTTTTAATCATCATGTTTAAAAAATGAAACTTTGGAATTAACTTCCATGTGAGTAGAATTCACCAGGGCAGAGCCCGCTCTAACAGTACAACGAGGGACACAACAGCCTTCTTCCGTGCCCGGGCAATTCTCCACCAGTGTTTGCTCTGCCGATGAATCAGCTTTTGATTCTGAAGTATTTCAAAATCTTTGGCTGCAATCAGTAGGCCCAAACTGCTTGTTCTAATTCTGAAGGGATCACTTTAAGCCCCTACTGATATACTTAGGTTGGAGCCTCTAAAATTACCAATATTCATCCATTTTTTGACCTAAAAACAGCAATTTTATATCTTTCAACTTAATATGAGAAAAAAAATTATCTTCCCATTTGTTCTCATGAGAATAAGGCTGTCTGCTTTTTCTTTTCTTTTTTTTTTTTTTTTTGAGACGGAGTCTCACTCTGTCACCTAGCCTGAAGTGCAGTGGCGCAATCTCAGCTCATTGCAACCTCCCTGTCCTGGGTTCAAGTGATTCTCCTGCCTCAGCCTCCGAGTAGCTGGGATTACAGGTGCCTGCCACCGTGCCAGGTGAATTTTTTTTTTTTGTACTTTTAGCAGAGATGGGGTTCTACCATGTTGGCCAGGTTGGTCCCAAACTCCTGACCTCAAGTGATCCTCCTGCCTCAGACTCCTAAAGTGCTGGGATTATAGGCATGAGCCACCACACCCAGCCAACGTCTGCTTTTTCTCGAGGAAGGGTATTTCATATACTGAGGGCGCACAAAAGCCAAACATCAACAACCACTAGTCATATATAGGCCCCACATTTTCTCCTCTAAGAGAAGAAAGGAATGCTCATTTCAGTCCAACAGTAGGCGGATGCTTCTTCAACACTGCATTGTAGTTAATCCAGCCTTTCCATTTGGATAAAACCCTCCTTCTCTGTGAATGTTAATGCATAAGAAACAACACAATACCTAGAATATCTAGTTTAGCATCCTAACATAAAAGCTGGAGTTCTAACCTCCTGGAAAACTGGTAACACAGCTTTTCATAACAACATTTAACATATGGGTCACAATGGTACACAAACAATGTAAATAAAGGGATAAAGTGAATGCTTTACAAATGTTCCAAGAAACCATGTTTCCCTAAAAAAATAAAAATGAACAAAAGCTGCAAGTCACTGAGGATAGATTGAAACAAAAGCACAGCATGCCTGTCAGAGGAGGGACCAGTGAGGCCACGAGGAGCCGTCTGCACCATGGGTGTGTATTGCCTGCGGGTACTTACCACTGAACATGGCATATGACAAATGCCATATCAGAACAGACTGTAATTGAGGGAAAAGGAGATAGAAGAATATATTAATATCTCACTGGAAGAAGCCACATTACCACTAAGTTATGGTGCAGGAAGAAGTCTGACCTGAGACTTCAGCTCCGCCAGCGTGGCATCTTCTGAGATCTCTATGTCTCCCAAGTAGAGGAGAGAAACTTGCGCAGGCTCGTTCCCAGAAGCACCTTCCAAAGGACAGAGCGGGATGTTTACAAGGAACTTGAAACTTATTTTGTGTTTCTGAAATACATTGCCATGTTTTGATATTGTAAATAGGTTATTAAAATTCCACTCAAGAGCCTCTGCATCCAAGTCTTATGAGGAGGCCCTGTCTGGCAGGTGAGCAGGCAGGGACATGTTGTCGGCAGACTCCCAAGAGGTCTGTGACACTTATGCCCCTACCTTGAATGTACTTTTCCACATTCTCTCCTTCCTCAAAGAGGACTTTTTGGGTAGGATACGCTGGCTGCATTCTGTATGTTAGCTTCCTGTTTCCTCCTCGTAACACTCATCCCAACCTGTTCCTCGTGTGTGTGTGTGTGTGTGTCTGTCTGTCTGTCTGTCTGTGTGCAGGTGTTTAATCTGCCTCCTCAAAACAACAGAGTTTTCAAGAGGAGGCAGGCCATCTATCTTGTCTCCCCAGTTCCTGGTACAATGGATGCCACATAGTAAATGCCCAATAAATGTTTATTTATAAGGAAATCTTGACAATAAGAAGGCCTTTCCAAGTTTGTTTAAAAAAAGGGAAAAACACAATGCTTTCTCATCAAAAACAATATAAAAGCTGGCAACTAAATTTAGACTGTCTTCACTTATTTTTGCCTTAACTGTCTTTACTGCTGAGCATGCCACTAATGCATAGCAAGAAATTACAGAGGGATTAGAAGTCAACTAAGTGCATGAGAAGTTCCTCTTGTGTCTTAAGGAAATTACAGGCTGACACTACCGGAAAGATAATTTTAGGAAATTCTAAAGAATGAAATATATAATCACCTGCTACATAATGATTTGGTCAAAGACCACACATGTGATGTGATCCTATAAGATTACAATACTGTATTTTCACTGTACCTTTTTCTGTTTAGATACACAAACACTTGCCACTGTGTTATGATTCGCCTTCAGTATTCAATACAGTAAGCTGCTGTACAGGTCTGTAGCCTACGAGCAAGAGGATACACCACATAGCCTAGGTGTGTAGGAGGCTCTACCATCTAGGTTTGTGTAAATCACTCTACCATGTTCACATAATGATGAAATCATCTGACGATGCATTTCTCAAAACATATTCATGTTAAGTGACACATGAGTGCATTTCCCATGTGTTGTGTACAGATGTATTACCAAAAAAAGAACCTTTTATTTACTTTTCACGTAGAAACATACTGATTAAACATGCTTTTACAATCTATATCCAATTCTATATGTAACTAGAATTCTATCACCAAGGCATTTTTAGCATTATTAACATGAACTACTGTAACCCAACTAAAAAGTAACTTTATGCCAATTTTATAGCTCATTCAACATTACTCTCTCTATACAATCTTAACTTCAAAGAATAAGGAGATAAGAATTTGACTCATTTATATTAATTTTATTACTGAGGCTGAAAAGATTAAAAAGAAATGTAAGTAATATACTTCAAGGCACTAGAAAAACTAAATAAGTAAAGCATGATAAAAAGAAAAACATAGCTAAAGAGTTGGGCCTATTAAAAATATACTCGCTCCATTTCTTTATAATGAAGTGGAACTCCTCTTTGTACAAGGGCAACAGAACTCACTGATAGTGACTTCTGCCCATCATGATGTGTGCAGCTGAGTGCTGAGTAAGACAACATGCTTGTACTTGTCTATGTTCCTTCTCAGAAGTCAGTGAGATGATATCAAATGCCCTAGAAGCAGTTCCTGAGGGTTTTGAGGCAGAAAGATTGGAAGACATGTAGGATGTGGACTCCTGGTCTCTGCCCCTGTGGGCTAAAATGACATCATTAGAATTGGTTGAAGTCTCAATATTCTGGTACGTGGTGATAAATGGGGCCCCTGTTGCCCTGAGGATCTTGAGAGATGATACATAAAAGTCTTTGGAAAGTGTAATATATTGATATAATAATAAACAACAAGATATATAGTGCTTTACAGAGGTTACAGAGCACGTACAGAAATGGCACAGTGTTATTATTATGTGATGTCTGGAATGACTTATGAAATTAATAGGTCTTGATTTTCAAGATCTTACGTTTTAAAAATAAATATATCAATTGACTCTCAGAGCACAGGCAGTCAATTTACTTCTCTTTATGATGCACTGGCTGCTGAAATCCCATTCTGTTCTCACCTTGGCTGGAAGTGGCTCTCCAAACTCTGCCCCGAGACGAAGTACAGTTGGTCTGGTCCTGATGACTCTCCCAGTGTCCTGAGGGACCCTGAAGCTGGTACCACCAGATGGGCACCTTCAGGAAACCCTGAAGAATGGAGCATGTTTAACTGCTGTGATTACAAAGATTAAGTGAAACTCTACTTTTACTTCCATAGAAAGAAACATCTTGATAACCTAAGATGTTCTTGAACTTATCATTTTTCCTTTTAGATTTATTAACTGTCATAAATTATACTTGTTTATACAATCAAAAATTTAAAATCATAAAAATCAGACTTTGGGGTGACTGGACTAAATATCCCTTGCTTAAAGGTATCTTAGTAGATAATATAAATGAGAAGCATAAACAAGAACAGTGCATTTGCTTGAACACACTATACCAGCGTTTCCAGGCGCTGTCCAAGCACTGCTGGCCCAGGATACCAGTCCCAGCAGTGCCGTTTATCACACAGATGCAAGAGCCCATTGATCTAAGTTGGGTTTCTGATACAAACTAAAGGAAATAAACCCATTGTCTTATACATACCCTGTAATTTCAGTTTTACTTATTTAGCTAATTCTTCCCACCTCATTTTTTGTTAGTGAAGAATTTTAACAGGTTTATTAAGAGATAAAAGGTGCTATTGTTGCAGCACTTAATTTCCAACAATAGAAGATGAGAATAAAAATTAACCACCTAAAACATTTTAAACAGATAGTTCAAGAAATGTGCACTAGAATATTTTTCTGTTTATCAGATTAGTGAAGATTAACAAATATTTGACCTTCATTCGATTAAATAAATGTAAATCAGAACAACAAAATTCCATTTTTTTTTCACCTAGCAGACTGTCAAAAACCAGAAAATTATGTTGGTGAAAATATGGGTAAACTTGAACTCTTGTAAGTTGGTAGCAGGAATATAAACTGCTGAGAAGTTTCTGTAGAATAATTTGCCTGTACCTGTCGTATTTTAAAATGTGCAAGTCCTTTGACCCAGCCATTCCACGTTTAGGAATTTACATTCTGATATACTAGTGCATGCATAGAAACCCACATATGCAAGAATATTCTTACAAATTGTTTATGGGACCAAAAACCATGAACCAACTTCAAGGACCCTCTTTAAAAGATTTTTGGCTGGGCTTGGTGGCTCACAGCTGTAACCCCAGTACTTTGGGGAGGCTGAGGTGGGAGGATCGATTAAGCCCAGGAGTTCAAGATCAGTGTGGGCAACAAAGCAAGACAAAAATAAAAAAATGTTTAAAAATTAGCCAGGCACAGTGTGCCTGCAGTCCCAGCCCAGGAGATCGAGCTTGCAGTGAGCTATGATCATGCCACTGTACTTCAGCCCAGGTGACAAGAGCCAGACCCTTTCTTTTTTTTTTTTTTTTTTTTTGAGGTGGAGTCTCGCTCTGTCGCCCAGGCTGGAGTGCAGTGGCGCGATCTCGGCTCACTGCAAGCTCCGCCTCCTGGGTTCACGCCATTCTCCTGCCTCAGCCTCCCGAGTAGCTGGGACTACAGGCGCCCGCCACCACGCCCGGCTAATTTTTAGTATTTTTAGTAGAGACGGGGTTTCACCGTGTTAGCCAGGATGGTCTCGATCTCCTGACCTCGTGATCCACCCGCCTCGGCCTCCCAAAGTGCTGGGATTACAGGCGTGAGCCACCGTGCCCGGCCGAGCCAGACCCTTTCTAAAAAAAAAAAAAAAAAAAAACAAAACAAAAAAAACTGTGCAATTTCAGTTCTAGGAATTTATCCTGTAGATATACTCATATACAAGCAAAATGGCATTTATATATATATATATATATATATATATATAAAATAAATAAATAAATAAATATATAAAATAAATATATTTTTTACATTGTTACTTGTATCAACAAAAGACTGGAAATGACCTAAATATTCTTCAAAAAGAGACTGGTTAAATAAATTATAGTCCTCCAAACAATGGAATATTATGAAGCTACTAAATTGAATGAGATAGCTTTACAGCATACACTAGGAGATAAAATATTAATGAAAAAAATCTAGGTACAGAATAGGTTGCCTAGCAAATAATCTTTTGTGCAAATAAAAAGGAATAAATCTGTGTATGTGTGGATATATATGCTATGTATATACACATTGAACTATGTATTTAAAATATTTTACATGGTTAGTCTTCACATTGTCATTGTCTATTGTTTGAAATTAAGTGTTGTAACAGTAACATCTTTTATCTCTCTTCTTGTTTTTTTTTTTTACTTTTTAAATTTTTATTGAAAAGAGACAGGGTTTCACCATGTTGCCAAGGCTGGTCTTGAATTCCTGAGCTCAAGCGATTTGCCTGCATTGGCCTCCTAAAGTACTGGAATTACAGGCATCAGGCACCGCGCCTAGCCTACCTTTTATCTCTTAATAAACCTATTAAAATTCTTCAGTAACAAAAAATGAGGTGGGAAAAGCTAGCACACTTCAGTGTGTGCAAGTGTGTGTCTATATTAAAAAGCAAAGGCCTTTGGAAGGATGCAGAGAAAAGCAGCTGCCTGTCGGGGAGAGGACGCTGGGTGGCTGGACCCAGAGACAGTAGGGACACTTGCTTTTCCTGGCCCAGCTTTTCATAACACCTGGAATTTTGTATCATGAGTATTGCCTATTCAAAAATTAACTTTAAAGATCATTGTACAAAATATAATAGAATTCTACAAAGTTACGAAAATGAATAAGGTAGGTGTGTATGTGCTGATATGAGGAGCTCCGCAAGATACAGTAAGTGAATAAAAGCAAACAAAACAAGTGTAAAACAATGTAGCAAATACATTAAAAAGGATATGCACATATTTGCCTTCAGCGAACAAATATGTGTAATGTTTTTCTTAGAAGGATACAGGAGGAAAAATCAGCTAACTGTGGCTCTCTCTGCAGAGAAAAGGTGTAGGAGTGATTTCTGCTTTTCATTTCACAGCTTTCTGTACTGTCTGACTTTTCTAATCATAAGCAAACAGTTATCTGAGTCTTGGAGTTTGGGGCCATTTGTTTCTCTTTTGGGTTCACTTTTACGTGCATCCTCAGTTTAAAAGAAACGATACTGGTTTCAGAAAGTAGTGCTATGCAATGCTTACGAAAGGGCAGTGAAATGAGTCCTCTCATATGCTACTGCATAGAACATCAAGGCTTTAAAGAGGTCACACCTTTGGACTTAGGAATTCCACATTTAGAACTATTTTCTGAAGGACTTATTTCAGTACTATTTATAAAAACAAAATGTTAAAAACAAGGTAAGTTTCCAACAATGAGGATATAGATCAATTAAATTAGTAAAACATTACCTTGGATATGATGATTATTTTTGGATTTTATGAGAAGGTTAAAATGTCAAATATAAAAAGTAGGAAATAAAAATGTTATATATAATTGATTTTAATTTTGTGTGAGAATATTTACAAGTTAGGAAACATATCTGATTGATAGCATTTGGGGAAAGTTCTCCCTTCTCTTTATGACTGTCTGAATTTCCCCATTTTCCCTAAATGAGGCTGTATCATCTCTGTAATCAGATAACAATAATTATTACTTACGAGTTGTCTATTCAGAAGTAAAATCTTACCGGAGGAGGAAGTTGTCCTTCAATTAAAAGCAAAGTATCTCCAGAACATATCAGAAGTTCTTTCAGCGTTGCATCCTGGGAAGACAAAAATGCTTTTTTGTCACTTATGACTTCTGAAAGGAGCAGATCATTGATCTTTTTAAAACCCCATGCCTCTATTATCTTTTCAAAAATTAAATGAATAATAAAGCAGATATGGAAGACACAGGAAATAAGCTAAGACTATAAAATCAGTACAGCATTATTTGTTAAATTGTGGGGCATAAGCTGTAAGTTTGACAGAAGATCTGAGGCAAGGGAGTTAGATGAGATGAGAAATGAGAAACTGATTTACAAAAGATGAAATTTTAATTAATCCTAAAAAGATGGGTTGGATTTGGAAAGCTAGAGAAAATAGCAGAAGGAATTTCTCATGAAAAAAAGGACAAGGGCTAAGTTAAGGTTGATAGTAAATATGGCTTGTTTTGGTAAAGCGCTAAAGCCACACTGATTCGAGTGGAAAGTACCAGGAGGTCACACCGGACTGGAAGGGCAGGCACTAACCACAGGACATGGAATAGAAATAAAGGAGCCACACAAGATTTCTGAGGAGATTTTCCAGATCAATCTGGCTGCAGTATGCATGACATTGAAGCAGGGAACGCCTGGGCCCAGGAAAGCCATAATAATTTAGGTGAGAGGCATACGAAGGCTTGGACCTGGAGCCAAGCATGGGAATGGTCAGGGAAGGGGTGGAAAAGCTGACAGTTTGGAGGCTGAGAGGAAACATGAAGAATGAAAGATAAGGAGGGTAAACCATATTTTACTCTTGAAGATTAGGATGGGAAAGATACCTGGCAAGGCTGGAACGAGAAGCCAGTTCCAAGGGTAATGAGTTGGCTTCTGGCTGAATTCTTTGATGCCAATTTGGGAATTAATAGAGAAGAAAATGCTGAAGCTATTTGGGTAAATATATTCTTTTGACATCCAAATTTTATGTCCTAAAGATGCTTTGAGGTCCACTTCTTACTCCAGGCAGTCAAACTCCTGCCCAGGCCCCAAGAGGGGCCTCTCGCTATTGACTTACTGACTGCTAAACAGCAAAGAGCATTCCAGGGCAAGGCCCCAGCATACCTCCCTAAATCAACCTTCTGCTGGCATTCAGTGTCCCTTCTTAAAGAACAGGAAGCAGGCAGGTGAAGACTGGGGAAAGGGCGGCTGACCACAGCTCCCTCAGACTCCCCCACAGAGCTTTATTTTGGGTCTACTTCTAAGGCTACCATTTGAACTGGGAAATATCATGCTATTTGGACCAACAAGATGACCAACTAGATTCCAACTCTCCTGTGATAAAATTATTCCTAAGGCTACCCTAAGAGTTTGGCTGGATCGAGAGTGTGGACCAAAGCTTAACTTAGGAATGGTTAGTAAGAAATTCTGCCACTATTACCTTACAGAGAAACTCTGAGATCAAAACATTCAGGGGCCAAAACTTCAGAGTGTATCTATAAAATTCCTTCATGAGCTCCAATGTCATTTGTTCTGTGAAGTTCTCTGCCTTCTCATGAACTGCTCCTCCTAGAGGCATACTCTCATGGCAAGGGGGTTTACCACAGATGTCAGAAATGTTCCCACTGCACTGTGACTTCCCCTTTATCAAAAAACTATAGTAAGAAAAAAGTAAAATAGACCCATTCATAGATATTTGTATCCTATAGAAAGTAATTAAAGCTTTCTCATGAGTGGAATGGGTACCTTGTATGAAAATACGACATAAATGTAATCATACGAAAGTACAATGTATAGAAATCATCTTACTTCTTCACATAAAGGCTCTCCAGCTTCATAGCACCAATCCATTTTTCGTAAATGCCAGGCATCTCCTATAAAGGAGTCAAAATTGGGATAAAAAAAAATTCAAAGTTAGGTGAGACGTTGCGTGTAACTTCTAGAAGAATGTCTTGCACCCAGAGCACCTTAACTTCCTTTCCAGATAATAAAGCTATGGGCCTCCATGTTAATGAAGGCTGAGAACAGCAAAGTGTGCTACTGAAATCAGAATGAGGTCTCATCAAGCTCACTGACATGATCTCACCTGGAAAGTTGCTTCAGTTATCTTAGATTTATTTTTTTTCATTCATTTTACATTCCGTCATCTATACCACAAAAATACTGACATGAAACAGAATGCACTGAAATTTGGAATCAATGAAATTGAAAGGAATCAGTGGAAGACCTGCGTGGCTCCAGGTGGTATACGTCTTAGCGTTATTTCTTTTTATATTTTAAGTTCTGGGGTACATGTGCAGGATGTGCAGGTCTGTTACACAGGTAAACGTGTGCCATGGTGGTTTGCTGCACCTATCAACTCATCACCTAGGTATTAAGCCCAGAATGTATTAGCAATTTTTCCTGATGCTCTCCCTCCCCCACTCCCACCCCCCCACACACCAACAGGCTCCAATGTGTGTTATTCCCCTCCCTGTGTCCATGTGTTCTCATTGTTTGGCTCCCACTTATAAGTAAGAACATGTGGTGTCTAGTTTTCTGTTCCTGCATTAGTTTGCTGAGGATAATGACTTCCAGCTCCATCCATGACCCTGCAAAGGACATGATCTCATTCCTTTCTATGGCTGCACAGTATTCCATGGTATATATGTACCATATTTTCTTTATCCAGTCTATTACTGATGGGCATTTGGGTTGATTCCATGTCTTTGCTATTGTGAATAGTGCTGCAATGAACATACATGTGCATGTATCTTTATAATAGAATAATTTATATTCCTTTGGGTATATACCCAGTAATGGGATTGCTGGATCAATGGCATTTCTGGTTCTAGGTCTTTGAGGAGTTGCCACACTGTCTTCCACAATGGTTGACCTAATTTACATTCCCACCAACACCGTAAAACATTCCTACTTTGTACTTTTGCTAGATCCTATCTAAGTTCTCTACTCAGAGCTATACCATTAGTTTTCTTTCAGCATGCCAACAAGAACCAGGAGAATTCATTATGTACATATGGAAGTGTAAACTACTTTTTATTTCTCTACACCCTATAAATTTTTTTTTCCTACAACCCTGGAGGAAAAAAAAGTCAAAAAAATTTTTATTAGGCTTTTAAGTAATATGTCATCATGGTAAGTAACTTACCTTGTAGGCCAGATTTCTTCAGCATTAACTTTAAACACTGTAAAGAAAAACAATGTCCAATGTTAGTTTTCTGTTTCTGAGTTACAGTTCTAGGACAAACACCCTTTTTGGACCCTAGGCCTATTTAAGTCTGACTATATTTAATGATTCTTGAATAGGCAAGGATAGACATAGTTAAGAAGATAATACACGAGTCAGCTTTCCTTTCTAAAGGCTAGATGGGGCCAATTCAGGAAGAGGAAAAAGCAGTTTCTGGTGTTTGCAAACAGGACTTAGTTCAAAGTTTCATCCACCAACTCCCAGGTTTGAACCATGACTTTCTTCCTGTAAGGATTAACTGTGTGTCTTTGGCCAGATATGATTAATCAAGCTAATTTCATAGACATTAAACTCTGAATCCTATAAAAGGCGAGATTGATAGCATTTGGGCAAAGTTCTCCCTTCTCTCTTCTCTTTATGACTGTCTGAATTTCCCCATTTTCCCTAAATATAAAAACTCACAAGAATTGTGCAAGCTGTGATGTCATGGCATAATGCAAAAATGAGACAATATTAACAAAAGTTTAAATAAAACAAAAATAGTAATTAAAACAATTTCTTGAGGGAAAAACATTGCTAATTAAATCTTGGACAAGCGAGCAAATACAATTTGATTTCTATTACACTAGAGCAAAAGAGAGCAAAAATAAGGACAGTCACTGCTGTACTGTTTGTAATAAAAGAAAAACGGCAAAAAAAAAACCCCACCAAAATACACATTAATGGGAGATTTTTTAAAAAGTAGGAAATGTCTTAAAGCAGTTCAAAGAAAAAAACAGATTCATATATATTGGTCTTAAAAGATCTTTAAAATATTTTAAGTGAAACAAAGTTCTAGTATAATACATGCAAAGTGATCCCATTTATAATTTAAAAGAAATCACAGAAGCAAAGCACACTCTTCATTTCTATATGTATGTATATAGACACATGCTGGTATAGGCACAGCAAAGGTCTGGAGGGACACACACTCTGCTGATGTGGATAAGATGATGTTATCTGATTGCAACAGTGACTTCTAGAGAAAGGACTAGAATAGAGTGGTAACCAAGGGGGATTGTTAATCCCCTAGAAGTTTAAAAAGTGAGAAGAAATCCAAGATTACTTGTATGACAAAAAATAAGGCTTTAAAATATAATTATAGATTGTTTAGAAAATGATGATAAAAACACAGTATACTAAAATATGGTGGATGAATGAAAGCAAGCTTATATTCTAAGAAAACTTAAAGTCTTAAACATTGTATTTAAGAAAAACAATCAAACAATGGAGCAATCAACTTAATTGTGTTTTAGGAAGGGGAAACAGAGAGCATAAAAGCCTTATTTCAGAAACAGCAAGAAGGCCAGTGTGGCTGAAGCACAGTGAGTAAGAGGGGGAAATGGTTGGAGGTTTGAAAATATAACAAAAATGGTACCAGAGAACCAGATCACATAGGCCCTTGTGCAGACATTCAAGACTTCACCTCTTACTCTGGGTAAAATGGGAAACCACAGGAGGGTTGTGAGTATAGGAGTGACTAATCTCTCTTACATTTTAAAGGATCACTCAACTTTTTTATAAGAACAGACCCTGGGAAGTGCAAGGCTATAAGGAAGGAGATCAGTTAGGAAGCTGATGGATGAAATTCATTTCAGATGAAAAAGATGACAGGTTTGACAGGGTGGTAGTAATGAACAGAATGAGATGTGGTCAGATCCTAGATGCATTTTGATGGTAGAACCAAAAGATGTCCTTGTGAAACTGAATGTGAAGTAAGAAAGAGAAGAATCAAGGATGACTTCAAGGCTTTCAGCCTAAGCAAGTAAAAATGGAGTTGCCATTAACTGAAAAAGAGAAAAATATGAGCGGGTTATGTTTCAGGGAGAATAAGAAGAGTTTTACTGTGAATATGTTCTAGGTTTGGATGATTGTTAGACAACCAAGTGGCAGCTGGATGTTCTGGGCCGAGTTCCAATCTAAGAACTGGGCAGCAGAATGCTCAAAGATAGAGAAGAGGAGGAGACAGCAAACTGAGAAGGGTAGGCCAGTGGGATATAAGGAAAACCCGGAGTTGTGGTCTTCTGGAGCCCAGTGACAAAAGTGTTTCAAAGAATAGAGTCATCAGGTACATCAAATGTTGGTGATAGAGCAAGTAACATGAAGAGTAAAAACTGCTCACTGGACATAGTAATGTGGAGGCCACTAATGACCCTGGCATAAGCTGTTTCAGTGACATAGCAAGGAACAAGTCTGCCTGCAAGGGGTTCAACAGAGTACAGAAAGGAAGATACATCACTTTTGAAAAGTTTTGTGGTTTCTTTCCTTGAAATTAAAAAATGTAAAGTTAAAAAGGCCAGTAAAAAACTGGGAAAATACCTGCAGAAAACAGTAAAATGATCCTCAAATACCCATCACCCAGTCCCAATTACAGGCTGAGTATCCCTTATTTGAAATATTTAGGACTAGAAGTGTTGGATTTAAAAAAAATTTTTGGAATATCTGCATTATACTTACCAGCTAAGTAACCTCAATCCAAAAATCTAAATATGAAATGCTCCAATGAATATTTTCTTTGAGTTTCATGTCAAAGGGTCAAAAAGTGCTCAAAAAGTTTTGGATTTTGCAATCTGGCAGTGGCCCTGCCTCCCCAGAGAGAGCGCTGCACAGCTGCCTGACCCACACATGTCTGCACCCAGCCCAATAGCAAGTGTGGCAGTATCCCCCTCCCCAGAGAGACCAACACACAGCTATGCTCAGGTTGTGCTTGGTCGCAGCACAAACCAGCACCCTTTCCTCCACCAAACCATGTCACCTCTGTCACAAACACCCGTAACCTAGGAAATTGAGGCAACTGCACACATCATTAATGAGGATTACAGCTGAAGAACTGGTGTAGGGATCATGCTACTGAGCCCACCAAGAACCAAAACCAACAACACATCATTTCCAACAGACACCCTAGAATCCATCTATAGGAAAAAGCTCCTTCCTACAATAGCTACTCCATAAAATTGGAAAAAGTAAGTGTTCAAGTAAATGTGAAGATATCAACATAAGAAGACAAGAAATATGAAGGGCCAAGGAAAGATGATATTCTGAAAGGAACACAATAAGTCTCCAGTAACAAACCCCGAAGAAAAGTATATTTATGAAATGCCTGAAGAGAAATTCAAAACAATGATCTTAAGGAAACTCATAAACAAGAGAATGCAGACAAACAATCCAAAATTCAACAAAATCAGAAAAATTCATTCATAATCTGAATTAGAAATTCATCAGAGAAAGAATTTCTGAACTTGAAGACAGGTCTTTTGAAATAACCCAGTCAGAAGAATAAAAAGAATTAACAATTTAAAAAGAATGAAGAAAGCCTACAGGACCAACAAGACACCATTAAATGAACAAGTTTTCTCATTGTAGAAGTGCCAGGGGGAGAATAAATGACAAAAGACACAGCATATCTATTTAATTAAATAATAGGTGAAAAATTCCCAAGTCCAGGAGAGATATGGACATCCAGATCCAGAAAGCTCACAGGTTCCCCAATTAGATTCAACACAAAAAGATCCTCTTTGGGCACTTTATAATAAGACTCTCAAAAGTTAAAGACAAAAAGAGAATTCTGAAAGCTACAAGATAAAAGCATTAAGTCACATATAAGGAAATCCCCAGTAGACTATCAGTGGATTTCTTAGCAGAAACCTTGCAGGCCAGAAGAAAATGAGGGTAATATAGGAAAGAAAAAAACACTGTCGGCCAAGAATATCATATCCAGCAAAGCTATCCTTCAGAAATAAAGGCGAGATATAAATCTCAGATAAGCAAAAAGCTAAAGGAATTTATCACCACTAGACCAATCTTACAAGAAAATACTTAAGGGAGCACTACAACTGGAAACAAAAGGATGATAATTACTATCATGAAAACACATGAAAGTATAAAACTCACAAGTATAGGTAAATTCATAATCATACTTGGAATACCCCAGTGTTGCAATGGTGCTATATAAATTTATCAATCCTCTTCCATGAAGGTTTAAAGTCAAAATAGCCAAAAACAACAACAGTTACTATTAGTGGCTAAGGACACAATAAAGATGTAAATTAAGGCAACAAAAATATAAATTGTAGAGGGAAGGGAAAAAATTCTAGACTGTTTTTATATGACCAAAGGTGAGTTGGATACAGCTTAAAATAGTCTATTATAAGTACAAGACTCTCTATCTTAGTGCAACAGTAACCACAAAGAAAGAAATGACAGAAAATACACAAATAAGAAAAAGAAACAAAGCTTAGCACCATAGACAACCATCAAATCACAGAAGTAAACAACCAGAAAGGAAGAAAAAGATCTACAAAACAACCAGAAAACGATAAACAAAACGGCAGGAGTAAGTTCTTACTTATCAATAATAACCTTGATTAAATTCTTCAATTAAAAGATATAAGAGTGACTGAATGGGTTAAAAAAAAGAAGACCCAACTATATGTTGCCTAAAAAAGACTCACCTCACTGTTAAAGACAAACATAGACTGAAAGTGAAGGGATGGAAAAAGATAGTCCATGCAAATAGAAACCAAAAGTGAGCAAGAGTAGCCACATTTATGTCAGATAAAATAGACTTTAACTCAAAAACTGTAAAAGGTCATTATAATTGATAATGGTCATTGTAGAAGAAGGTCATTATATAATAACTTGTTATATGATCATTATATATCATTATTATATCATTTATAATGATATAAAGGGATTCAATGAGAGAATATAACAATTGTAAATATATATGCAAACACCACCAGAACACCCAAATATATAAAGCAAATATTATTAGACCTCTAGGGGAACAAGACTGCAATACAATAATAGTAGGGACTTCAACACCTCACTTTCAATAATGGAAAGATCATCGAGACAGAAAATCAACAAAGAAACATTAAACTTAAACTTCACCATAGACCAAACGGAGCTAACAGATATTTATAGAACAGTCCATCAACAACTGCAGGATACATATTCTTGTCAACTGCACAGAGAATATTATCCATGATAGAGCATACATTAGACCACAAAACAAGTCTTAATACATTTAACAAGACAGAGATCATATCAAGTATTTTTTCTAACCACGATAAAACTAGAAATCAAAAAGAAAAACTTTGAAAACCTTACAAATACATGGAAATTAAACACGCTTCCAAAGAACCAATAAGTCAACGAAGAAAGTAAAAGGGAAATTTTAAAATGCCTTGAGACTAAAATAGAAACATATTATACCAAAACCCATGGGATACAGCAAAAACAGTTCTAAGAGGGAAGTTCACAGCAATAGATGCCTAGATCAAAAATGAAGAAAGATTTCTACTAAACAACCTAACCATGAACCTCAAGGAACTAGAAACATAAGGACAAACTAAACCCAAAAGAAGCAGAAGGGAATAATAAAGCTCAGAGCAGAAATAAACAAAGTAGGAACTAACAAAACAATTCAAAAGAGAAACAAAATTAAAAACTGGTTCTTTTAATAGATAAAATTGGCAAACCTTTAGCTAGACTAAGAAAAAAAGAGTGAAGACTCAAATAAAGTCAGAGATGAAAATGAGACATTACAATTGATACCACAGACATACAAAGGATCATAAGAGACTATTATGAACAACTACTTGCCAATAAATTTAAAAACATAGAAGAAATGGATAAATTCCTGGACATATACAATATACTAACATTAAATGATGAAGAAATAGAAAATCTGAACAGGCCAACAAGTGAGAAAATGCTTTCAGTAATAAAGTCTTTCATCAAAGAAAAGCTGAGGACCTAATGGCTTCACTGCTGAATTCTACCAAACATTTAAAGAATATCAATTCTCCTCAAACTACTCCAGAAAATTGAAAAGTTGTGAATATTTCCAAACTCATTTTATGAGGCCAGCATTATCCTGATTCCAAAACCAGATGTAGATTCAACAACAAAAAAAGAAAACTATAGGCCAATATCCCTGATGAACGTAGATGAAAAACTGTCAACAAGGTATTAGCAAACTGAATTTAACAAGCACGTTAAAAAGACCATTCACAATTATCAAGTGGTATTCATCCCAAGGATGAAAAAATTCATAAGGAACCACAAAAAAAACCCAAATAGTCAAAGCAATTGTGAGCAAAAAGAACAGAGCTGGAGGCACCATACTGCCTTACTTCAAAATATACTACAAAGCAAAAGTAACCAAAACAGCAGGGTACTGGCAAAAAGTCTGACACATAGGCCAAAGCACCAGAATAAAGAGCCCAGAAATAAATTCACAAACTTGACAGCCAACTAATTTTTGATAGATGTGCCAAGAACACACATTGGGAAAATGATAGTCTCTTCAACAAATGGTTCTGGGAAAATTGGATCTCCACATGCAGAATAATGAGACTAGATTCCCTAACTCTCACTAAATACAAAAATCAACTCAAAATGGTTTAAATGCTTAAATGTAAAACCCAAAACAATGAAACTACTAAAGGAAAACATAGGGGGAACACTATGACACTGGATTAGGCAAGAATTTTTAAAATAAGCTTTGGTTGCCTCAAAGGCACAGGCAACAAAAGAACATAGACAAATGGGATTATAGCAAACTAAAAAGCTTTTGTACAGCAAAAGAAACAACAGAGTAAAGAGACAACCTACAGAATGGGAGAAAATGTTTGAAAAGTATAAATCTAACAAAGGGGGCTGGGCAGGGCTGCTCACGCCTGTAATACCAGCACTTTGGGAGGCCGAGATTGGCAGATCACTTGAGTTCAGGCGTTCAAGACCAGCCTGGGCAACATGGTGAGACACTGCCTCTACCGAAAAAAAAAAAAAATAGCTGGGCATAGTGGCATATACCTGCGATCCCAGCTACTTCGGAGGCTGAGATGGAAGGATCACTTGAGCCCTGGGGGCGGAGGTTGCAGTGAGCTGAGATCACCCCACTGCATGCCAGCCTGGGTGACAGAGCAAGACTATCTTAAAAAAAAAATCTAACAAAGAGTTAATATCCGGAATATATTATATAAGGAACTTAAACAATTCAACAGCAAAAAAAAAAAGTACCTGATTTAAAAATTGGCAAAAGACTTTAGTAAACATTTCTCAAAAGACACACAAATGGCCAACAGGTACGCACACAAAAAATGCTCAACATCACAAATCATAAAGGAAACGTAAATCAAAACCACAATGAAGTACCATCTCACTCCAGTTAGAACGGCTACTATCAAAAAAACAAGAGAAAACATGTATTTACAAGAATGTGGTGAAAAGGGAACATTTATGCACTGTTGGTGAGACTGTAAATTAGTACGGCCATTATAGAAAACAGTACAGATGTTCCTCACAAAATTAAACATAGAACTATCATGTGATTCACCAATCCCATTACTGGGTATGTGTCCAAAGGGTATGAAATCAGTGTGTCAAAGAGATATCTGCACTCCCATGTTTACTGGAGCATTATTTACAATCGCCAAGATATCGAATCAACCTAAGCATCCAACAGTGGATGAATAGGTAAGGAAAATGTGGTATATATACACAACAGGGTACTATTCAGCCATAAAGAAGAATAAAATCCTGTTATTTGTGACAACATGGATGAACCTGGAAAACATCATGTTAAGTGAACGAAGCCAGGCACAGAAAGGCTGATCGGTAATATGACCTCACTCATATGTGGAATCTTAAAAAAAAAAAAGAGTTGACATCATAGAAGCAGAGAGTAAAACAGCAGTTACTAGTGACTGAGGGGGAGATGTAAGGGGAGGATGGGAGAGGGTGGTCAACAGGTACAAAGTTACAATCTAATAGGAGGAATAAGCTCTAGTGTTCTATTGTACAGTATGGTGATGATGGTTAACAGTAAGGATTGTATATTAAAAAATAGTTAGAAAAGCTCTTGAATGTTCTCACCATCAAGAAATGCTAAGTGCATGAGGTAATGAGTATGCTAAATACCCTGATTTAATCATTATACAACACATATATGTACCAGAATATTAAAATGTACCCCATAAATACGTGTCAATTTAATTTTTTTTTAAATAGTTTCAGATTTTGGAGCATTTTGGATTTTGGATTTTGGGATCAGGGATGCTCAACTCGTATTGCCATGGCCAGTTTTATGTGTCAATAACCCACTCACTTTCCCTGCCCTTGACCCAGAGTTTTTTGAAGCAAATGCCAGATATATAATTTCATCTGTAAATATTTATTATGCATCTCTAAAAGGTATTTTTAAAAACCTAAAATGATTATGACAGCTAAAAAATTAAGAATTCCTTAATACCAGCAAATATCCAACTAATGTTCACATTTCTCTACTTTCTCTTAAATTATTACTAAAGTTCCTTTGGCTTGAGTTAGGGTCCAAAGAAGTCCATACATTGCAACTGGTTGCTATGTCTTTTAAGCCTCTTTTGACCTATAGGTTGTCCCTGTCCCCTGCAATTTATCTTTTGTAGAAGAGTTTTCTGATCTACATTTGGCTAATTGCAGACCTGTGATGAATTTAACCTGTTCCTATGCCTCCTGTATTTCCTATAAATTGGTAGTTAGACCTAGAGGCTTATTCAGATTCAGGTCCAGTTGTTTGGTTTTTTGCAATAAGGGCATGGGTACTGTTCTGAATTTCTATGTTGTCTGAGTGTTGCTCTTTTTTGGGGCTAGCAATCTTTGAGGATCATTGCCTAGGTTCATTAATTTATTAGGAGTTGAAAAAATGTGAAATTCTAAAATGCCTTCATTTATTAGTTGGAATATGTTTATAAATAAATCTTATCATTATCTGCTTAGCTACCCTGGGATATAGTTTGCAAGGGAAAAACAGGAAAAAAAATGCTTTATTTTTTACCTTTATGATTGCCTAGCATCCATTATAGGTAACTGCATATTTTTGTATAGGATCATTATGAACTCACAGATTTACAGATTTTATGTACTTGTTTCAATTAATTTTTATTATTTTTCTCACTCATGTTCAAATTGTCTCATCTTTGACTAGTGGGCTCCTCAATCTCTTTGATGATTCCAATAGTCTTTGATAGCAGCTTCACTGCTTTCTGTGATGGTAAGATGTTTCAGGCTCATCTTATTTCCTGACCTAGATATGTAACCAGCCATTATTCTAAGATGCCCTGGTTCCTGTTTGTAGAAAATGGTATTTGGCAGCCATAATCTGGGTGCCAGGGGTACTCTGCTGCTACCAGGTTGGTCACTCTTTCCAACCTGTATCAGGGGACAGAGCTGGAAAAAAAATTTTTTAAGAAAAAATATATGAAGCTCATTCAGATTTTTCTATTTCAAACTCAGGAGAACAGGTTTTTTTAAACCACGCTGATTTTATTTGTCTCTCTGTTTTCCAATACTAAAGGTCTCAGTTCTCAATAACAGCAATATAATTATTTACTTTATCACATACACACATATATACAAACATTCATACCACTGTGTGTGTATATAAATACTAGAAAAAATATGCCAAAATGTTAATATTGGTAGGATAAAGAATAATGATAGGTTTTCATTTTTTTCTTTTAATCAATTTCTGCACATTCAACATTTCTATAATAAAAAACTATTATTGATAGAAAGAAAAAAATTGTAATCTTATTTAAAATTTCCAGTTGAGGCCGAGTGGAATGGCTCATGCCTGTAATCCCAGCACTTTGGGAGGCCGAGGCGGGTGGATCACTCGAGGTCAGGAGTTTGAGACCAGCCTGGCTAACATGGAGAAACCCCATCTCTACTAAAAATACAAAAATTAGCTGGGTGTGGTAGTAGGTAACTGTAATCCCAGCTACTCAGGAGGCTGAGGCAGGAGAATCACTTGAACCCGGGAGGCAGAGGTTGCAGTGAGCTGAGATCATGCCACTGCACTCCAGCCTGGGTGACAGAGTTGAGACTCTCTAAAAAAAAAAAAAAAAAAAAAAAATCCAGTTGGTTCACCAATTTTCAAGCTCCCAAAATAATTCCTCTAGTGAGTACATATAATTCTCTGAAGTATACCATATCAGGCCTAGTTTAGGACCTCCAAATCTTAACACAGGATACCACTGTTCCTCACAGCAAACATACAAACACACACAGCCTCTGAAAACAAAAGGTAAAATTACTTACATCTCTCACAGATATTGTTTCTTCTACTATGATTTCCATTTCTGTCCCAGGTTGAACGTCACTCCCCATTGCAAAAAACAGGAACAACTAATAACAAGACAGATGTGTAAATGCAATTTAATCTGAATTTAAAAATCCAATAAATGTATTATTTACTTTCAAAAATGTAAAGCCAATGGCCCATGAAACTTTAACAAAAAATCTCAATTTATATGAAAATACGACTATGATTAATGTTACAATTTAAGCAATAATTATGCCTACCCAGAAGTATAAATTGCTTCATCATCAATGTTTTTTACTCCTAATAAACGTCTCCCACATACACTACTTCTTTTTCTTTCTTTCTTTTTTTTTTTTTTGAGATGGAGTTTTGCTCTTGTTGCCCAGGCTGGAGTGCAGTGGAGCGATCTTGGCTCACTGCAACCTCTGCCTCCCAAGTTCAAGTGATTCTCCTACCTCAGCCTCCCATGTAGCTGGGATTCCAGGTGCATGCCACTACGCCCGGCTAATTTTTTGTATTTTTAATAGAGGCAGGGTTTCACCATGTTGGCCAGGCTGGTGTTGAACTCCTGACTTCAGGTGATCCACCCGCCTCAGCCTCCCAAAGGGTTGGGATTACAGACGTGAGCCACCGCGCCCGGCCAACGTACACTATTTCTTCTACTATGATCTCCATCTCCGTCTCGATCACTTCCAAAAGGAATTTGTAATTACTACACACAGTTAGCATTAGTATGTTTTTTCTGAGTCACTTGGTTATGATTTTATTTTCTGCCAACGGATTCAAATATTACAATTCTCAAGACTCCAAAGGAAAAATACAAATCTGATCTCTTATTCAGTTCCTCATAGCCCTGCTTTTCCTTTCTAACTCAACCTCACTTGTCATGTTTTCCCTCCTATCATCTTGTCATGCACTACTATTTGCTAGGGTTCAGGGGAAAGCAAGTTAAGGGGGAAGTGGTTGGGAAAGTAATGAAGTGAATTTGGGAACCATGGGCAACCTGATTTGAGTCCAGATTACCCTGCTACAGGGTATTCACAATAAGAATATCCTTATGATTTCTGCACTGTAATAAGCTGATTAGCTGGGTATGGCTTCTGGCAAAGGTCAAACCTGATGGTGTTTTATACTGAAAATGGACACTGTTAAAGACAAGGGGAAAGGGAGGCTGCTCTGAGACTATTATATTAGTGCAGAGAGTAATTAAGTCCAAAATTAATAAACTGTGTTTCATTCAACCTAAAGTGCTACTGAGTGTTAGACTTACTATTTTCTGTACCAGTGCCAGCTATAAGTGCAGAACGTCCCTGACTGTAAGATGCAACCTAATCTCACAGATGTAAAAATGTGAGAAAAAGAAGGTGTATCTTAGAACTTAGGAAATATAGTGGTTGAAAGTGGTGGCCACTCAGCATTAAAGATTCCTTTTAACCACAAAATCTTCACAGAAAAAGAAACATAAATATGCTTTGGCATAATATTTTATATTTAAACATCTAGAACTATAAGGATATATTCCTAAAATAAAATGTATGATTTAAGAAAAAACTTTTAGAGAAAAACAATATTACTGGAGTAGCTAAGGTACTAGTTATCATTCTGGTTATGGAAGGGTTGATTTTGTTTTGAAACAGGTGACCTTATTTTACCTGAGACGAACTTGGTGCTTTTCCAAGACACAGTCCCAATGAACTCCCCATCTTCAATTCTGCTTCCTTCAAAGTATAGCTGTCCGGCACTTAAAAAAATTTTGATAATATGATGAAGGTTATTAATTCCTAGCTCTCTAAGAAAAATAAATGCTGAAATCAGTATTTCTTTGAAAATCAAGAATATCAAGAAAGAAGAAAAATGAGTTGCACTTTAGACAAAAGGATTACATGCACTAAGATTAGGTTTGATTTTCAATTTCCATACTCTAAGATATTTTCTTCCTGTTTTCTATGTAACAATGCTAAATGGAAGCTATGAATGTCTAGTTTCCTACTTAATAAAAATGACTTGTTCAAAGAGCTGTTGTTTATATGGATTAAAAGCCAGATAATCCAAATCAATCCATAAATGAAGAAGTAGCTTCTTCGAAGTTTAAAGTTGAGATTGTTATTACCATCAATAATTAGGCTCATCCATGACTAAATTAAATCTAATGGTAAGAGGTGATACAGAGATGAGAACTGAAGATTTTATTTCATAATTGGTATCACAATAAAATTCGCAAAAAAATGGAAAAATTTTGAAAATAAAGCTGGAAAAAATATAACTAGATCAAACCCGTGACTAAAATGAGAATCAGATAATCAGAAAGAATGGTGTTTCATTTAGAAAACAGAAGTGTTTGTTTCTGGTTAAGGATTTCTGCAATATAAGGGTAAGATACCTGGAAGAAAATATGTCCTATAAATCAGTTTCCAAAAGGTAATTTTTAAATATTAGGTATTGGAGGCCACCATTTATCAAGAAAGACAGACGAGTATAAGCCACCTTTTGAAAGTTATCAAAAAGATTTACCTGGACAAAGAAGCTTCCCATTTCTATCAATAGGTCTCAAACAGCTGTTGTCAGCTATATATAAAAGGAATATTATTTTTCTTAGTATATTATTTTTCTTAGAGAGCTAGGAATTAATAACCTTCATCCCATTATCAAAATAAAAGGAAGCTGGTTACAGCATCAAACACAGAAAACAAAAGAGAGATGCTCTATTGTGTTAATTAGCAGAAAACTACAGAAAGCTAAAAAAAAAAACAAACCAAAAACCCCCCAACAACCAAAGAAAAAAACCCCAAAATAAGTACAGGCAGTCTTTGTTTTGTGCAGTAGTGCAAGACTAAAAGTACCAGGTCAAACTGTGCAAAACAATCTTAATAATCAATGGAAAAATTACAATCGTTCCATGACACTTAAAAATTTTTGTTGCAGCATTTAAAACCCTCTTTGTTATTAATATTATACATGTATTGGGAAAGGAAAAAACAGTAAAACCAATATTTATACTATAATTTAAAATACTAGAATCTTTGAGAATTAAAATGTTTTCTGTCTTTGTAAATTACATATAAAGAGTAGTTTAAGCAGGGCTTGGTTTCTTCTCATTGCATAGCTTATAATATAGAGTGACATTTTTCCTGTCCTGTGGCAAACTGTCATACTCCTTTCTAAGTTTGGATCAGCTTCCAATATCTAGAGTCTCTTGAGTGACTGCAGGGTCAACATTCCCAGAGGTAGCTGCTGCTTCTATAACTCCATATACTGTTGTTTCTTTGTGTACTTTCTTCTCTGTTGGTCAATTCCCTCTTTTGATTATGCATTCTTGTAAAATGTCATGGTGGGTTTAGCACTGCAACACAACTACATGCTTTGCTGTCTGTGTAATGAAGTGTACATGCAGTGACAAACCACCAGCAGACTTGAAAGAAGTGAAGTGAATGGTTACTGCTTGTGGTGCACGTGTGTTATTTATGTGATGAATTGTGCCCTGAAGAGCTGGCAGTCAAGTGTGTACTTTATTCAGTTACAGTTAATATACCATATACCATGGTTGCTGAAATTTTAATCATCTTGCTGGGGGATTGATGTTATATAACTAAATGGTAGTAATGAAATTTGTGCATGTCAGAGCAGTACAAGCAGACTGCCTATATTTAAAATATGTTGGGTGATTTTATGCTTATTAAATCGGCCAGCATATGCTATGTTTGAGGATACAGATTCTTGCTTTGGAAGAATATATTTCCTCAAGATCCCCTGGTGCTTGGAAAGGGCATACCAAGTTTTCAGTTCAAACAGAATTCTTAAAAAGTAGGACATAAATTGGAGGGGTGGGGGAAGGTTGAGTGTTCTGTATAGACAACAATGGTCTGAGCCTTAGAAGTTCTAACTTTATTAGACCACAGCAGAATCCCTTTCTGAGATTCCTGAGTTCAATATCTTGTATTACAGTAATATGAGGCTAGCATACAATTCTCACATAAATCTCTTGTCGACGGAAACAATTTACTTAAAGAGTTCCCCAACTTAAAAAGTGCTTTTAAAATACTGTCTCTTTAAAATCTGTTGGTTTTCACTGAACAGGTACTTACTGTGTATTGGCTATGTGCCAGGCACTGTGCTAGAAACTGGAAATACAGTGGTAAGCAAAGCAGTGTAAACTCAGTCCTCACAGAACCTTGTCTAACGGGGGAGGTGGATATTAAAAACACAAATAAAAGGGCAGCTACAGTGATAAATGCTATGAAGGAAAAGTACAGGGTGTTAGGAGAGTACATCAGCAAGATTAACTGGGATTGTGTGGTCAGGGATGAAAGGAGAAGGAACATTTCATATAAGACCAAATAAACAGCTGAAGTTAAAAGCAAAGGGAAGAGAGTTGAAAGAGAGACTGAGCACTAAGAAGTCTTGGGGGTTAAAGAGAGCTTGTGCACTGAGAAACGCAGAAAAGTCAGCATGGGAAGTGAGTTGTGAGTATGCAGAAAAGCAGATCACAACAAGGTTACAGTTAAGCAGGGGTCAAATTATTCAGGTTCTTGTAGGCTAGGTTAAGGAATTAACCTAAGTGCAATGGAAAGCACTAAAGGCCTTTGTGCGGAGGAGTGACAGGATCTAATTCACACATATTGACGATGATCAAATGGTTTGGAGGGGGGCAAGAGTGGAAGAAGGGAGACAAGTTTCACCGGATGACAGCAAACTATGCATTTAATAAACCAATGACTTTTAATGGACTTTACTGAGTTATAATTTTCTTATAATAAAATACATCTGGTTTAAATGTACAGTTAATAGTTTGATAAGTACCTAAACATCTGGTAACCACCAGCAAACTGAGGTATAGTTTGCATCACCCTCCCTAAAACTCCCTGTGTCAATTTGCAGCCAATCCCTCTTCCTCCCTCCCAATCCTGATCTGCCTTCTGTAACTACAGCTTAGATTTTATTTGTCTAAAGTGTCCTATGTATGGAACCACACAATGTGTACTCTTTTGCATCTACTTTCTTTCTCTTGGCAAAATGACTTTGAGATGCATTCATGTGTTGTATGTGGTGGAACTAGCAGTGCCTTGCTCTTCAGTGACGAACAGTATCCATTGCTTAAATACACCAACATTTGTTCATCCATTCGCCTGCTCATGGGCTTTAGGATTGCTTCCAGTTCGGGGTTAGGAACATTTATGTCTTTATAAGGATATATGTTTTAACTCTTATTCAGTAAATACCTAGACGTAGAATTGGTAAGTGGATGTTTAAATCTATAAGAAATAAGCTAACTTTTCCAAAGTGGCTTACCCATTTTACCCTCCCATCAGCAACATATGGGAGTTCCAGTTGCTCCACATCCTTGCTAACACTTGGTTGACTTAACATTTTAAGTTTTATTTACTCCACTGGGTGCACAGTAGGGTGTCATTATGGTTTTAATTTGATTGCTAATGATTCTGAGCATTTTTTCCTGTACTTACTGGTCATTCATAGGTACGTCTTCTTTTGTAAAGTGTCTGTTCAAGATTCTAAACCTGGGTTAGGTTACAAGGGTTTTTTTTTTTTTTTTTTTTTTAATATTCTGAATGTAAGTTGATTGTCAAATATGTGTTTCATAAATATTTTCTCCCAGTTTGTGGCTTGCCTTTTCAAATGCTTTTTGAAGAGTAGAAGTTTAAAATTTTAATGTAAATTAATTAGGCTTTTCTTCCATGGTTTGTGCTTTTTGAGTCCTATCTTTAAGAATACAAAAATCTTTCCTTATGATAAAGTAACAAAGATTTCCTCATATGTTTTCTCCCAGAAATTTTGTAGTTTTAGGTTTTAACTTTTAGTTGTATGATCCACCATTTAATTTTTGCATCAGGCGAAGTAAAGCTTGAGGTTCATTTCTGCACATACAAATATCTAAATGGCCCAGCACTATTTGTTGAAAAAATGCTATCTCTCTGCATGAAAATACCTTGGCACCTTTGTTGAAAGTCAATGACTACGGACCTATTTCTAGATTCTCTGAGTTCCACTGTAAATATTTTAGGCTTCACAGGCCACATGTGATCTCTGTTGCACATGCTTCTTGTTTAAACAGCCCTTTACTAGTGCAAAAACTATTCTTTGCCCCCTGGCTGAAAAAAAACAGGTTGTAGGCCATAGTTTGCTGACCTCCTCTCTATATGTCTACCTGTATGCCAATATACACTGTCTAGAGTAAGCCTTGAAATCAGATAGTGTAACTTTTCCAACTTTGTTCTCTTGTTTTCAAAAGTGTTGTGGCCACTTTAAATTCTTTGTATTTCCATGAAAATTGTAGAGTCAGCTTGTCAATTTCTTTAAAAAATGTTAAGATTCTGTGTAAGAATATATTAAATCTACACATCAATTGGGGAAGAATTATCCTCTCAAGAATATTGCATCATCTGGCCAGGTGCGGTGGCTCACACCTGTAATCCCAGCACTTTGGAAGGCCTAGGCGGGCGGATCACGAGGTCAGCAGATCAAGACCATCCTGGCTAACACGGTGAAACCCTGTCTCCACTAAAAATTAGCCGGGCCTGGTGGCGGGCACCTGTAGTCCCAGCTACTCGAGAGGCTGAGGCAGGAGAATGGCGTGAACCCGGGAAGCAGAGGTTGCAGTGAGCCAAGATCGCACCACTGCACTCTAGCCTGGGTGACAGAGCGAGACTCCATCTCAAAAAAAAAAAAAAAAAAAAAAAAAAATTAGCTGGACGTGGTGGCAGGTGCCTGTAACCCAGATATTCGGGAGGCTGAGGCAAGAGAATTGCCTGAACCCAGGAGACAGAGGTTGTAGTGAGCCAAGATTGCTGCCCTGTACTCCAGCCTTGGGGACAGAGCAAGACTCCGTCTCGAATTGAAAAAAAAAAAAAAAAAAGAATATTGTGTTGTCTGATTTGTGAATGTTGTATATTGCTTTATTTATTCAGGTCTTCTTAAATATCTCACAGCAGTATTTTCTAGTTTTTAGTGTACAGGTCTTGCACATATTTTGTTCATTTATGTCTAAGTATCCCATAATATTTTATGCTATTATAAACGTTTTCTTAATTTTGATGTCAACTTTGTTGTTGTTGTTGCTGGTAGGTAAAAAGGCAATGAATTTCTGTATGTGATTTTGAGTTCTTGCTAAATTTACATGCATTAAGATACTAATTCACATTCAGTAGAATGGCCATGTTGGTGTGGATATGGTGATTAGGGAACACTTCAACACTGCTGGTGGGAACGTAAACTAGTACAGCCACTATGGAAAACAGTGTGGAGATTCCTTAAAGAACTAAAAGTAGAACTACCATTTGATCCAGCAATCCCACTACTGGGTATCTACCCAGAAGAAAAGAAGTCATTATACAAAAAAGATACTTGCACATGCATGGTTTTTTTTTTTTTTTTTCTTTTTTGAGACGGAGTCTCGCTCTGTCACCCAGGCTGGAGTGCAGTGGCGCAATCTCGGCTCACTACAAGCTCTGCCTCCCGGGTTCACGCCATTCTCCAGCCTCAGCCTCCCCAGTAGCTGGGACTACAGGCGTACACCACCACGCCTGGCCAATTTTTGTTGTATTTTTCAGTAGAGACAGGGTTTCACCATGTTAGCCAGGATGGTCTTGATCTCCTGACCTTGTGGTCTCCCCACCTCGGCCTCCCAAAGTGCTGGGATTACAGGCGTGAGCCACTGTGCCCGGCCTGCACATGCATGTTTATAGCAGCACAGTTTGCAATTGCAAAATCATGGAACCAACCCAAATGCCCATCAATCAATGAGTGGATAAAGAAACTGTGGTGTGTGTGTGTGTGTGTGTATGATGGAATACCATTCAGCCATAAAAAGGAATGAATTAATGGCATTTGCCGTGACCTAGATGAGATTGGAAACTATAATTATAAGTGAAGTAACTCAGGAATGGAAAACCAAACACTGTATGTTCTCACTGATATGTGGGAGCTAAGCTATGAGGACACAAAGGCACAAGAATGATATAGTGGACTTTGGGGACTTGGGGGGGAAGGATGGGAGGGGGACGAGGGATAAAAGACTACAAATAGGGTGTAGTGTATACTGCTCGTGTGATAGGTGCACCAAAATCTCACAAAGCACCACTAAAGAATTTACTCATGTAACCAAACACCACCTGTACCCCAATAACCTATGGAAAAAATAACAATAAAAAATGTGCTCAAAATATGTTTTTTTTTTTTTTTTAAAGTCAAAACCAAACCAGTAACAGCAGATTCTAAAAAAAAAAAAAAAAGATGGCTGGGCTCGGTGTCTCATGCCTGTAATCCCAGCACTTTGGGAGGCCGAGGTGGGCAGATCACCTGAGGTCAGGAGTTTGAGACCAGCCTGGCCAACATGGTGAAACCCTGTCTCTACTAAAAACACAAAAATTAGCTGGGCGTGGTGGCACATGCCTGTAATCCCAGCTACTTCGGAGGCTGAGGCAGAAAAATTGCTTGAGCCTGGGAGACGGAGGTTGCAGTGAGCAGAGATCGTGTCACTGCACTCCAGCCTGGCTGACAGAGTGAGACTCTGTCTCAAAAAAAAAAAAAAAAAAAGATAATCACAATTAATCACAGATTGACAAGGACATGTAGAAACTGCAACCCTGACACACTGCTAGTGGGAGTATAAATGGTTCAGTCACTTTGGATAATAGTACGAGTTTCTTATAAAGTTAAACATAAATTTGCAAATGACCCAGCAATTCCAATCCGGTACATGTAACCCAAGAGAAATGAAAACATATCTCCTCACCAAGACTTATGTGTAAAAGTTCATAGTGGCATTATTCATAAAAGCACAAAAGTAGAGACAATCCAAATGTCTATCAATTCATGTTTGTCCAGGATAAACAAAATGTGATACTATCCATATAATGGAATACTAGACTAGTCAGCAATGCAAAGGAACAAGCTATTGATACATACTAAATCATGGACGAACCTCAAAAATGATATGCTATGTGAAAGAAGCCAGACACAAAAGACTATGTTTTATGATTCCAATTATATTAAACATTAAGAAAATAAAGTCTATAGAGACAGAAAGCAAATTAGTGGTTGCCAGGGGCTGGAATACAGATGGGTACAGGGATCTTTTTGGAGTAATGGAAGTATTCTAAAACTGGATTGTGGTGATGGTTATAGAACTCTACACATTTACTGATGATTACTGAATTAAACACTTAAACTGAGTGAATTTTATGGTATGTAGATTATATCTTAATAAGGCTGTCACAGAAAGCCTAATGGTAAGTGAATAGTGAGTTTGCAGAATATACATTCAGTATAGTTCAACATGAATACATGGACTAGATACACACCCACATCAGATATACTCATTGTATCTGGGGAAGAAGAGAAAGAATAGGTCTGAGAAGGAGAACACAGGGGACTTTAACTTCATTTATAATGTTTCAAACAAAAACAAACATATGACAAAATGTTAATATTTGTCCATTTTGGGTGGTAGGTATGTGAGTTTTCCCTAAATTGTTTTTTGTATTCTCCTATATTTTCTTCAATTCAAGACCAAAATTAAGCTAAACTAAGAACCGAAAAGCAAATGTAAATGATTACCTAGTTCCTTCATTAATTTTAATTCCTTTATGGCTTTAATTCGAATATCAAACACCATCTAAAACAGAGATAAAATAATGACTAAGTAGTAAAAAATGGGAGGAGATGAAAATAAGGATTGTCACTGTGTGCATAAACAAATTATTTGAGATATTAATTACCTGACATTTAATAGTTTTTGCCCACTGGAAATTTTTCCATCCCTGAAATTCTTTTATAAGATCAAAAGCAAAAACTTAGGACTTCATAGTTAAGTTTTTACCAAATTGATGTTAATTGGAACAGAAAGGACACCTACAGAAAACTACAGAAACTGTAGAAAACTACAGAAACTAGCTGAAAGGCAATAAGCTGACAAACCAGTAACTTTTCTCATGAAAGCAAACAAAATAAACTGCAGGCAATCACATTTCTCTATGTCAGGAATGATGAATGTGGGGCCAGTAAGCATAAATAAAAATGTATACTATCAGCCCGAGTGCACTATTTAAAATTTCTGTTTAAATGACTTTATTTTAGATTCTTTCCCTTTTTCAGTTTAACCTAATTTCCTCTAGGATACAAAATCTTGTAAATTTAGGAGTAAAACCGATGTCAGACAATCTGTCCTCCCACAGTACCCCACACTGTGAAAAGAAGAAACAGAGTGAGTCATAAAGGACTTCACCAAAGTCTCTCACTTAGGGTCAAGGTACTAGATCTTCTGAACTTTAGTGTATTCATCACACAGTGTAAATATTAACACACTTTAAGAAATTATAATATTTATATAAAAGAAAACAACATTCTAGTAAGTTTCAACTTGTTATAGAAAAAAAACCCATAATGAATTGAGACTACATAAATATAAAAAGGTATTTTCTGAGATGATGTTTAACGAAACTAGTCTTCAAATGGAGAACTGAAAGAGTTCCTTTTAAGAACACCTGGCTTTACAGAAAAACAGAGTATAATGTAAAACAATTTAAGATAAATTTAAAAAACAGAAGTCCACAACACAAAACCAAAACATATGTATACTTGGCTTAAAAAAATACAGAAAAGACCCTTGAAAATAGTATTTTCAAGGAAGCCAAAGAATTTCATTTTGTGGGAGCCAGAGAATTCCATGAACTAACTAAATGAGTAACTCCCACATTCTAATTCTAGGCTTTGGAGGAAATTTTAAAAGGCACGTATTTTCTTGAAATATGCTAAGGGCTAACATAGGTAAACAAGCAATAATCAAATGTTAAATAAAAGGCTGACTTCCTAAAAGCTGAAGTCTATTGAGACAACTGTTCTGAAAGATTAAGGTATTGTTTTCTAAATAAAATTCTGTTAACTGAAAATCTATCAGCCAACCTTTAATTATATTCTACTCACTGTGTTAACAGTTGCTGATATTTTAACTTGCTTCTCTTCAGATTCTAACTGGCATAAATTTTTAACGTGGAGCCAGTCAATCTCATTCATACTAGTGACCCATTTCTCTTCCTTGGTCAACAAGCTGTAGGTAAAAAGAAAAGATCAGAAATTAATACCTTTCCTTAGGCATCACTTCCAAAACTCTGCATGTGTCACTTAATGTGACTAATTAGAGGTGACCAAGTTCTACTGAGTCGTCTCTATGATAAGTGGGCTACCTTTGCAGGGTAATGTTAGGCAGTAGTCTATAGAGTCTATATTCATGACTCCAAATATTCTTTGACTTACCCACATAATTTGTTGCCACATTTTTCACAGAGAACTTCTGTAAGTAAACAGTTGCTGGCTTCTGCCTGCACCCTGCAAATCACTAGGGGAGCTTTAAAAGAGCACCTATGCCAGGAGCCTACCCCACTGGATCTAGATTTCATTTAACAACAGGGCAGCCATGTGCAGTCTGTAGACTGACACTGCACAAAAGGGCCACATCTAAGGAGTGTCACACATGGCATATATATTGTATACTGCATTTCTAAATAGAGTTTTGTTTTATAATTGCAGCCGGCAGTAGAGTATCTTGTTCTAACATTTTCCCACAGATAGTAGTAAAGGGTCCTGAAGAGGTGCCTTCTTTCTAATTCACACAGAAGCATTAATGGGCTTGCCGAAGTCCTCTTTGGGAATGTACATTAGAGCTCTGAAACATAATTCTACTCTTTATTGCAGTTATTCCATTCTGAGCTCCTACCTTAAGCTAGCAATCCCAAATAAAACAAAGTTTGAAGCACAAGATGCTCCGTGAAGACTACCGTAAAATAGTGAAAAACTGTATGATAATCATGACAATGACCGTAATATATTAACTAAAACATTTAGCACTTACTGTGTGTACTTTGTAAGCACTTAACTCTTTCAATCCTCTCAAGTCTATGAAGTTGGCACTAGTTATTATCCCTATTTGACAGACAAGAAGACTGAGCAGAGAAAGACGAAATACCTTGCCCAAGGTCCCACTACAGCCTACTGACTTGCCTAGGAGCACAGTTAGGCAAACTATAATGTCACATAGATTACTATGTAGCCATCCAAGGCAGTTTATAAAGAGTCTACAAATCTCAAGGTTGGGCAGGGGTGATGGAAAGCAGGATACAACTACTTATCTACAAAATAATCATTATTAGGTTTAAAAAGAAAGGCACCCAAATGCTAACAGTGATTAACACTGCATGCTGAGAAGACGGATACTGTTTTGGGTCCCTTCTGTCTTCACTTTTGTATTGCCCCAGTCCCAATAAATGCATACTGCCTTTTATAAAGGAAATACAGTTCTTATAAACAAGGTAGGGAATGTCTGCAAAACCCCTGTCCAAAAGAGTAATAGTGGTAAGTGTACTACGAAAGAAACAGTCCACAAGTGCTCTGCTTCTCTGCATCAAAGCCACTATAAATAATGATACAGACATCCTGCAATCTAAGTAAATCTGTAGCACTGAGAAAACAGGGAGCTTGAAGTCTTCAATATATGGAAATATTGCAGTTACAGTGTATGACACATTGACTACAGCAATGTACTGTCACAGACATAGATGACAAAGAGATGCAGCTTTAAATGTGACCACAGGATTCATGGGGGTAATTTGCCAGGTAACTGCTCTGTTTGGGCAACTGGGTTCTCAAGAGTCACAGAACGGATTATAAGGAAACAATGAGTTGTCTTATGGGTCTCCTGAAACAAAATATCCAGAAACAATTTAGCCATAATGTTAATACCTTCTTCAGGAAAATTTTCAGTTTTCTCTGTGAGAATTTCCTTCGGTTTTATAACTGGCGCTAATCAGAATTCACTTGATAACTTTTGCATTATAGCCAACTAATTGATACTCTATACAGTCTAGAAAATCAGGGATACTTATATTATTTTCTCACCACATTTACCAAAAAGTCCCTTTACAAAACATCATGTTTTTCTCTAAGTTACATAACCTAAAACATTCCTGTATACAATATTTAGAACATAATGTCTAGAAATAAAGAAACATTCAACTCTTGTCACTAAAATAAAGCTTTAGAGTTCTTCTGGGTGGTACTGTAATTAAAATGACTTTTAGAAATCCTTTTTCTCTTGTTAGCGAGTTACCTGTTATCATCATGAGAATCCTGAATTAAAACTGAGCTTCCATTTCTGAGCCCTTGTTCCCTGAACGTCTTCCTCATGTCTTCCTTGGGGATGGCCATCCAACCCTCCCCACCAGGACATCCAGCACTGTTGATGAAGATGACACCTGCTGGGATTGCTAAGGCTGTGAGGACAGTGCCCACTTCTGCATTAGCTGGAAAGACATGTGGAGATTCTATCACCTGACAACACTTTTCTCCGTCACTGATTGTGTCTAGATGAAGAACATTTAAAAGCAGAGGTTCGCAGTCAATACCAGTTTGAATGTGGACTCCACCAACCTGCAATCATACCAAGACAACCATTAGTACAGCTGATATTTGCCAACACCGTCAACATAACATAGTAAAAGATTACTCTTAGAGAACAACCCTCATTTTTTCCAAGTAAAATAAAATTTTCACAAATGTCTGTTAAGCATCAGAGGAACAACTTCAGATTTTTCTTCTGAAACTTTCTTATCTTTTATTTTTTTAGGAGAAATCTATGATAGACTGGAGATAGACATTTATGAGTTATCATGGGTGGTGATGAAGCCAGATTGGCCAAGGTCAGTTCACAGAGTGGCTGAAGTGCTCCTGGCCGCCTTTTAGAGGTAGAAAATTCACTCTCTACCTCCAAACCACCCCCACTCCCCAACTCAGTATAGATTCTCACTCTTCTAAATTCCCACAGGCACTACGCACAGACCCCCTACTCCAGCACGTATGGTGCAGTTCTTCACGTGACGAGGGCCTAAAAGGACACAGATCAACTGACTGGCCTTTGACCTAGCATCTGACACACAACCTGGTATAACGGAGGCACTCAAGAAATGTCTCCTTGACGTACAACTAGCACTGATTGTCCCTAACATTTATCAAGCATTTCAGCAGTTTTCTAATATCTAATTGCCCTCACATAGGCTGAATAAAATTTCATTACAATGACTTTTTTTTTGAGATGGAGTCTTGCCCTGTCACCCAGGCTGGAGTGCAGTGGTGTAATCTCAGCTCACTGCAACCTCCACTTTCCGGGTTCGAGCGATTCGCCTGCCTCAGCCTCCCAAGTCACTGGGATTACAGGCATACGCTACCATGCCTAACTAACTTTCGTATTTTTAGTAGAGATGGGGCTTCACCATGATGGCCAGGCTGGTCTTGAATTCCTGACCTCAGGTGATCTGCCTGCCTCGCCCTCCCAAAGTGCTGGGATTACAGGCATGAGACACCATGCCCGGCCATTACGAAGACTTTAAAAACATCCAAAATTATCACGAATATTTCTTCAGTAATTTTTTTTACCTCCACCCCATTCCACACAAAGATGTCTTCCCCATCAGCAATTTCAGTTTCACACAGTGTCAGTTCATCCCCTAGAAAGAGATTACCAGTGAGACCATTCATCATGACCATCAGAAACGACTGAGCTAAAGAAAGAGCTGAGACAAATATTTGTTTGAAAAAGTATTTTCACTAAGGAAAATTTAAAAAGTAGTAATTATTTTTATTCTTTTGACATTATTTCATTGTAATTTTTCTTTAAAACGTTGTTACAAAAGCTTTGTGAGCATGGTGGCAGGACAAGAGAGATAATCCAAAGGTCAAGTGTACTTGAGGCACATGACATTGGAAACAGGAGTTAGGCTTAAGCATGGAATGGTCCCAACTCCACCGATATGTCCATAACACAAGCTGTATTGTGTGCTTCAAGTCTCTCAGCTTCAGTTTTCTCATTTATGAAATGGAGATAAAAGAATTTTATGAAAATCAAGTGAGATAATTAACATGAAACACCTATTACAGATTTTGGCCCAAATTAGATGTTACTGCCGCTACTGTTAATTCTCATTGTTTTGCTGCTATTTAAAGGAAGTAAATGCTTTCAAACTCTCAAAGTATTTCTTGTTTTACTACAAAATCTGAAGCTGAGAAATGGGCAGAAAATCAAGTCAAATAAATATGATTCAGATGGTTTGAAACTATGTTGTTCAACAATATGTGTCAATATAAAAAATTCTAAAGCTTTTCAAGAAATTTTTAGTAGAGGTAGCCTTAATTTCAGAAAAAATAAAATGTTTCCATGTTAGAAGAATTTCACACATTATATAAACTGGATACATTAAAACGTGGATATTTTATTTCTTTTGGAAAACTTACAGTGTGAAGATAATCTACTTAGTTAAGAAAGTAGTAGGTGGGGAAGGACTGACAAAGAGTAGAAAATCACAGGTGAGCCGGACAAAAATGTAGATATATAGAGTGAGTTGCTATGTTTTCATATTTATCTTACCGCCAAGTGACTGGTAAATGTGAAGTCCTGCTGGTACAAGCTTTGCAACACTAAGAACCATGTCTCCTTCCCAAAATTCTAACAGCTGAAGAATATTAATGAAGGAAAAGAGAATGTTGAAAAGTGACATATACATATCACCTTTCCAGGTTACTGTGCCAACTCACATATGAAGATGACACAGAGAGCAAGCAAATGAATACTCTCACCCCCACCCAACACCGAAAACTTGAAAAGAAGGCATCACTTGTTAAATTAGTCAAAGCCAAAGACGGCTAATCTCCTCCATTCCTGAGTGAAGAATTCTGGCCTACACAAAGGGCACAACAACCATCTAAACAATTCTGCTTAATATATATGAAGAGCACTTTTCTCAGAAAGCAAGTTGATGAGCATGTCAGCCTAGGAATTTTTACTCAAAAGAGCAAGACTAATTTGCGGAATTAGCAATGTTGAGGGAAATGTAGCCCTGACTCTAGCACACACTCATCTTCTAGTTGCTTGAAAGGAATGTCTCCCATTGCAAATTTATAAAGGTGCATTACCAGTTTACTTAATAGATTACCACGGCTTTGCTCTTTAAGTTTCTAGATCTGAAAGTCTGACCACTGTGGCAAGGTCACCAAAATAATATCACCATAAAAGTCATTCCTATCTAGTCATTCTCTATAATACCATAAGGTATTTTCTTAAAAAGAAATTTCTTATTTACAAGTGATTAGTTTGCTATGAATTAAGTTTTCTAGCCTCTTGTCAGCAGCTTCCTTCTAAGAGAATAGTTAATAGGCATATACACTTAAAACACCAAAACACACAGACTGGAGTGTACCTCACACTTACAAAGCGAATAAGATCCTTTCCATTTAAAATATCCCCCTAGACTAGGTTCAGATTCCCATATCTGCCTGTATCAACAGTGCCAGAATTGGCTCAGAAATAAATTTCTAATGAAAAAGTTCAGAAATATTAGACAACTTTAGAAATCCTGACACTGATCTAGTATTTAAAAAACTTCAAATCAACTAAGGTTAAAAGGGAAATTGCTTTGCTTTTCTTAGCAGAAGAAAATTGAAAGAAAGCTAATAGTTTTGGTAATAGGATTTTTCAGAAAATTCATTTAACTAATTTCTGGGAAAAAACACAAAAAGCTAACATTTTCTATCTCCCTTTTCCTTGATCAGAAAGTAGTGTGGAGCAGAAGGGTGATTAGGAGAAAAAAACCCTAGATGAAGAGTAGGGAGACCAGGGACAGAGTCCCAGCTCCATCAACTAGATTTAGGACCACAGGCAAGACACTGAGTCTCTTTAAATCACACTGCCTCGTCTTCAAAATGGGGCTAATGTGTCTTCATGAGATTAAAGAACGAAATCACATGATTTATATGAAAGCAGTGTAAGTAAAATAAAGAACACTGCTGTTGCTCTCATCATTAAAACATACCTAGAAAAATGACTTGGAGACTACAGCACTGTTTTTACTCTAGACTAGCAGATACTTTCCTTCACTTAAGAATATTATTAATAAATACTGTTCTATACTACAGGGTAGAAAGTTAGTTGCTTTTATTTGTTCAGTAGTTCTCAGTTTTACATAACATGCTCATCTTTATCTTTTCACTCTCTTTGAAAGGCAATTTGCTTTCATTTATTTTCTAAAAAAGAGACAACTTTATACTCTTTCTTCCCCTCAAATAAAATGTACCAGGCCTGATTGTCCACCTGAAAAGCTGCTGGTAGGAGCTGTGGAGAAAAGCCTCTCTAAAAGACTTAGGAGAGAAGATTTGGGTCATCCCTCTATGAAGTGGCAGATGTCAGATCTTCCTAAGCAGCTTTGAAAAATAAAGTTGTATCCTAAACAGAATGAAATGGAGAGTCTAGCTGGAGATGGTGCTTGATGTCTGAATTAAGAGGAAGTAAGGCAATATTACCTGAAATATTGACTGCCGGAGATCTCCTAAAGTTTTTCTTTTATCAAAGGTCAAATCCCACACGCTTTCTGTTTGAGAGACTACTGGGTGCAGAGCCCCATTGAAGAAATGATACTGAGGGCCCAGGTGAAGATGCAATTCAAAAGTATTGCTTGCAGAATCACATTCTGCCCTTTAAAGAGGCACAAAAATACATAAATACTGTGTTTTTATAACAGACACTGTGTTTTATCTCAAACCAAAGATATCTGGCTTATAATAAAGTTCTCCATCCCACCAAAGTAACAATTTTTCTTCTATGTGCCACAATTAGTCACTTTAATTTTTCAGTCAATAGCAAAAATTCAGTTCTGTCACCATGAATTCCAAGAGAAAACTGTTTTAACATAGGCTGCAATGTTAACTCCATTTCTCTGAACAAAGGCTGACACTTGAAATCTTCTAATTCTGAGATTATATTATATTTATGAACAAAATGCTAGAGACATGCTTACATCATTATGTTAAGTAGCAGATTTACTTCCATGTCATCTATCATCCTTATTTCCATTAGATTTTGCACATTCTCCCATGATTTTTTTTTTTTTTTTTTTGAGACAGAGTCTTACTCTGTCGCCGAGGCTGGAGTGCAGTGCTGCGATCTTGGCTCACTGCAACCTCCACCTCCTAGGTTCAAGCGATTCTCCTGCCTCAGCCTCCTGAGTAGCTGGTATTACATGTGTGTGCCACCATGCCTGGCTAATTTTTGTATTTTTGGTAGAGATGGGGTTTCACCATGTTGACCAGGCTGGTCTTGAACTCCTGCTCTCAGGTGATCCATTTGCCTCAGCCTCCTAAAGTGCTGGGATTACAGGCGTGAGCCACTGCGACCGGCCCCATGAAATATTTGAAGCCAGTAGCATGAACCTCCCGAGACCACGTTATCCAGGCTAAAAGTCCTTGGCAGCAGCCTGGTGTTGGCTGCTCTTCTCTGAATCCACTCGGCTGACTCGAAGCCAGCGCGAAACACAGGTAGGGTCTGACCAATGTGGAGCTGGAATGAGGCTTATCACGCAACTCACGTACTTCAGGACACTTCAATGAACATGGTCAGAGAGCACAACCACATGAAAGACCTTAGTGCGGGTTGACGACAGCCCCTCAGGCTCTGCCTTTTATTTTTTTATTTTTATTTTTTTAAAATAACAACTGCTAGTCCAGACCACTTATGCAGGTTATTTTTTAGACTTAAGATATTTCACTCTGTTAAGTTTTAATCTTTTTGGTATCTTGGTTTTTGTTGTTTCTTTGCTCGTGTCATTCACTGTACTTTTTTCCCCAGCTCCAAGCCAATGATAAAAATGTCAAACACACCCTGTCATATAATCAGGCATTTGGGTCCACAAGGAGATCACGGTAACATCCATTTTCCTAACCCAATACCCTATTGACCCTAACAAAGCACAAATAAAGAAGCAGTTCAGAGTCAAAGGTGAGGCCCCAAAAGAGAATGCTGAGATCATAAAGTTCTCACAAACCATCTCTTTAAGTAAGAATCCATTATAGGCTTTCCCCCAAGATGAGCATTGCATTCAATAGGTTATAGCATCCATATTTCCCTCCTTTTGAAAATCTGCCCACCACTGATCCTCTCTCACTACATGCCAGTTCGCTACAACTACTTACCTATGAGGGGTGATTTTCATGGCAGGCTCTCTTTGGACCCAAGGAAATAATCTGGCCAGGCCAGGATACAATTCATTCAGCCCAACTATGTGCTCACTGATTTCTCTACTCTTCTTAGGCTTCGATCCCTACTTAGCAATGGCTGTTTTATATGTCACCATTTAATTCACTCTCACACATAAGGGATAATTTCAGAGTTAAAGTTACCCTCACTATAAAAATTCAGCAGCCAAACAGACACTTCCATTAACAAGTTGACTATTTTTTTTCTTTTTAATTTTCATTATTGAATGCTTAAGGCCTAAATTAGATCTTTATTCTCCGGAATACTAGTCAAACTCTAAAAGCAATTTAAAATTACCTTTTGGTTTGCAGTTCAATGTTAGCTGCATCCATTTCATTCAGTAAATGACATGGAACCCCATATCTTGGATTAGCTCGAGCTGTGAACAAAATTTTTCATTAACTTGTGTTGGCTAAATGAAATCTGGTTGCTGGAAGAGGTAGCATGAAGACTAGAAAGGACTGTCCTGGGAGCTAGGAAAGCTGCTATTAATTAGCTGTGTGAATACGAATTTTCTCAGGATCTCAGTTTTCCCATCTGAAAAATGAAAAAGTTAGAACAAATGAAAAGTAAATATTTCTTTAAGACAAGCTAGAAGAATTCCATTTTTTCAACTCTTTTAAGTATACTTTTTGTCATGTCTCTTTTTTTTTTTATTTTTATTTATTTATTTATTTATTTTTTTATTATACTTTATGTAACTAACCTGCACAATGAGCACATGTACCCTAAAACTTAAAGTATACTTTTTAAAAAGAACACCCAGATTTTCATCTTTTTTTTTTCCTTTTTTTTTTTTTTTTTTGAGACGGAGTCTCACTTTGTCGCCCAGGCTGGAGCACAGTGGCGCAATCTCAGCTCACTCTGCCTCCCAGGTTCAAGCAATTCTCGTGCCTCAGCCTCTGAGTAGCTGGGATTACAGGCTCCTGCCACCACGCCTGGCTAATTTTTGTATTTTTAGCAGAGACAGGGTTTCGCCATGTTGCCCAGGCTGGTTTTGAACTCCTGGCCTCAAGTGATCTGCCCGCCTCAGCCTCCCAAAGTGCTGAGATTAAAGGCATAAGCCACCACGCCTGGCCTCAGATTTTCATCTTGATTACAAATACAATAAATGACTACTGTAAAAATTCTGGAATTTTTTTAAGTGTAAAAGAAATAGATACTGCTCATAATTTCACTCCCAAGACACACACACACACACACACACACACACACACACAGGCACACACACAAACACACACAATTTTAAAAACTGGGATCATATTCAACAAATCTATTTTCATTTCATACACTGTATTTTCCAAAGTCTTAAATAAATGATTACATAGTAGTCCATTCTATAAGGAGCATAATTAACCTAACCAATCTTTTTCTGTTAGACATTAAGGTGATTTCCAATTAATCACTATTTTAAAATAGTAGGAACAATAAACATCTTTGAGCATCAACATTCATATACAGCTCTGATTACTTTAAGCCAAACTTGTGAAAGTAGTATTACTGGTTTAAAGGGTATGACAGTTTCAAGGCTTTCAAATACACATACTCAAACTGATCGTATTCCATACCTACCAGCTCTGGAGGAAATGTCAATTGTTGGAACCCAAGAGTCATAGAAATAGTATCTGATTTGGTGGGGCATCTCACTAATGTTCATCTCATTGCCATTCTTCTTCTTCTTTTTTTTTGATTACAGGTTAAATTGAAAATTTTTTGAAACACAGGAATCTTCTTCTTGTAAATTGCTTATTTATATCATTTCCCCAATTTACTACTGAGCACAATGAAATATATGTAAGTGCACTCTACAGATAGGGGAAATTAATTTGTCATATGTTTTACTGTTTTCCATTAGCTTGTCATTTGCCTTTTAATTCTGTTTTAAGGGTTATATCACTTTGCCCTAGTTTTTTCTTTCTTTGCTTTTATGCTCGGAAAGGTTTTCTTTACCTTAAGATCAAATATTTATATTTTACACATTTTACGATTCCTTTTTTACACAAATATTAAAGGAACTATAATTTCATTTAAGTGATTTGTATAACAAAGAAAAATGGCTTAGTTATTTCCCTAGCAAATAACCAACTTCCCAGTTGTATTTATTGAGTAATTCATTCCCTTCCTTCCCCAAAATATCTGAAGAGCTACCTTACAATGGATTAAAACACAAATATGCTTAGATCAACTCCTGGGTTTACTGCTCTTTTTCAATGATCTGTCTACCTTTTTGCATTACCGCTACACTGTCTTCATTGCTATAACTTTATAAATATGTTTTTACTGATACAGCAAATTCTCCCTCAGTCATCTCTTCTTCGGTTTTTATTACTTTATTTCTCCAGGTGAGTTTTAGAATCATTTTATAAATTCTATCCCTTCATTCCCAAAAGAGTACACCTAGATTTTTTGTTGGATCTTTGTTCAATTCCTAAGCTAACAAGAAAACTGTCATTGAGTACATATTCCAATTACGTACACACTAAAATTCAATTCTGTGAAAAAGACTAATATTCCATTTGAAGATATTTTTTCTGATAGTATATATTTCTATAACTGTGAATTCTGATACACAATATTTTTACCAGAACCATTTCCATATCTTTTTTTCCTCCCAGAAAAATACAAAGCCTTTTTCATTAACAGCATAGTTATGTAACTGTTTTAGATCTGGAAAGTTAATTTCCTTTGATTCACATGCAAATTAGTAACTGCTTTATTCTTATTCTTTATAAAAATGATGGCTATTCTCATCTCTAAGAACAATATTCTCATCTCTAATAATAGATATGTCTCAATCTATAAAGCTTTTCTCATTGGAGTTTTTAACTTTTGAGCGGACTTTGAGAAGTGATCGAAAAATCTTACTAGGCCTCATGCCTGTAATCCCAGTGAGGCAGGAGAATAGGGTCTGGAGACAGGGAACCTAAGGCTGTTGTTTCACACCGACTTCCTAGAACTAAATTGAAAGGAACACCCTAACTTTCCATGCCTAAGTAACAGAAGGACCAGAAGCTACTTCCTTTGACCTTTTCTGCGCACACATAGGAAACTGGCTGACCCCAACGAATCAGACAGTGGGTGGAGTCTTCGTTTGCAACTCTGTAACAATTTCAGCCTCTGAATGGTTGCTGTTGGCAACAAATAAGACTGAGCAACAAATCAGACTGATTGCCGGTAGGGTCTTCGTTTGCATCTTTGCAACTTCACTCCAGCCTCTGAATGGGTGTTGCCTCAGCCAATCAGACTGATTGCCAGCTATGTCTTCGTTTGCAAATAAGTATAACGTTGTAATTTCACCCTAGCCTCTGATTGGTTGCTTTCTGCAACCAATCAGATGTTTGCACATGAGAGTGACCTTTGTGACTTCACTTCAGCCTCTGGTTGGCTGCTTTCTGCAACCAATCAGACTGATTGCGGGCTACCAATTCATTTACATGAGGTGAGCATGAAGTGGCCAATGGGAAACTTCTAGGGGATATTTGGACCGGAGAAGATTCTGTATCTGGGCCCTTGAGCTGCTGCTCAGGCTGCTCCCACACTGTGGAGTGTACTTTTGTTTTCCATACATCTCTGCTTTTGGTCTTTTGTTGCTTCATTCTTTGCTTTGCTGGGCGTTTTCTCTAATTCTTTGTTCGAAATGCCAAGAACCTGGACAACTTGCACTCATGACCCTCTACCGATGACACCAGCATTTTGGGAGGCTGAGGTGTGAGCATCATCTGAGGCCAAGACCAACCTGGGCAATACAGCGAGACCCTGTCTCTAAAAAAATGAAAAAAATTAGCCAGGTGTGGCAGCATGTACTTGTAGGCCTAGCTACTAAGGGAAGAGAATCACTTGAGCCCAGGAATTAGAGGCTGCAGTGAACAATCATGCCACTGCACTCCAGCCTGGACGAGAGAGTGAGGCTGCATCTCTAAAAATAAATAAATGAATAAATAAACAAAAAGTCTTATTGAGAAACAGGAAAATAAAGGAGAAGATATGAAAAGATATAAATAAAGGATAAATAATAGAAATAAAAGATATAAATAAGCAGAAAATAAAGGAGAAGTTATAAAAGAATCAGGAAAATAAAGGAGAAGATATAAAAATAAGACCAGGGCCACTTAAAATTCAAAGGCAACATATGGCTGAATGACAGAGCCAAGTCTGAGCACATGGCAATCGCACTCAAGTTTGCCAACACAAGAAGGTTTTATGCTATCCAAGGAAATCCAATTTTGAAAATGTAATGATGATCTTACATTATTACAGGGTAGAAAATTAAAGAGAAGTATATAATCTTTATAAAATGTCAAATTATTAGATTTCATTTGGCATAATATAGTTCTTGTTAGCTTTAAAATATTTAAAAATGTTCCAAGAGTAAACCTTTTTTTAAAAGAATAAAAATTCAAACAGCATTCCATGTTTATCTTCTAAAGCCATTAACTGAAACAAATGGGAACATTTTTCTTTCCATACCTTCAGGGGGTCTCTGCAACTGGGATTTCCGATAAAACAACATGTAGGCACTTTCTTTACCCTGGAATTGCTGTTCAATATCCTTTTCCCTGATTGGCTGGACTTTAGAATCATTTATATCAAACCAGTGGGGACAGGAGATGCTATTGTTTAAACCTGGGGATTCTGGAGGAAGCATCTTGAAAATTTGCTGGTCATTCCTTTGGAAATCAGACTCAGCCTGGAGAGAACTATTCTTCAAGAGACGAACTGTACTTTCATCTGAACTGAGTAGAAATATCTGAGAATGGAGCTGTAAGAACTACACAGAAACAAAAAAACAAATGCTAAGTTAATTATTTAAACAAAAATCAGATGTGATTAAAAAATGTTTTCTTCCTTTCTGTGATTAGATCATTTAACTTCATCTTTATTTCTGACCTGGCCAGCTACGGGGGAAAATCCATCTGGTATCATAAAACATTTAATAAAACCACAGTGCTCTGTTAAATAGTCTGATAGTGACATCCAGGGAGGAGGTCGCTATGCCACAATCTAAAAAGCATTTTGATTACACCTCACTAGTGCTGTTTAAAAAAGTATTTAACTGGAACAGATTAGGTAGAACAAACACTTTTGAAATATTTAAAAGCAATCTAAACAAGGCACAAAACAAAGGCAATCACACAGTGTACCACCATAAAAGATAATTTGAAAACCCAGACAGACTCTGTTGGGATAAGGTAGTAATTATCAACCTAAATTATCTTTTAACCTGAACTAAAGTGAATGTTGTCTGTTCTAAAAGCTGGCAGACAAGCTCAGAAAATCAAAGCATAGTAAGGGTTAAGTCACAATCCCAAAGTTCTTGCTAAAGGATTAAGAAGAAAAAAATCTCTTTCTCCATTGCCTGTCTCTACCTCCCCATCCCCTAGGCCCCTATCCTCTCACTCTTTAACCTCTGTCTGGCCTTGAGTCTCTTTCTTTTCTCTCAGCCTAATTTACTTTATATAGAAAATTACTTGGGAGTTAAATTTGACACTTGGGTACTTCATCAATCACCCTGGAAAGGTGATTTGCTAATTTTTCTCTTGGAAAGAAAGTAATCTGTGGTAATGTCAACTCTCTAATCAAAAGTATTATTTTATCAACAAACAGAAGAGTGTAGGGCATAACCCAAAGACAACATTGTTAACATTGTGTATGAGAACAGAGGGTAAAATAGCCTTGTAGCTAATTTGTTTAAGGTACAAAAAAGTATCAACAACTTGAAAGCTTTGAGTAATGAACTTTCTTTTCATTTTTTGTTCTTTGGGTTTTTAAGTAATGAACTTTCTATACAGCCACGTTTTTCTTTGTTTGATAGTTGAGAATTAACTCTTTTAAGCCTCAAACATCAGTGCAGTCTAGTCCCATTAATGACAAAGAAATTTTCTTCGACTAATCTTCCTAATAAAAATGATAAACTCTAGGCAAAAAAGGAAAACAACTGTTGGCAAAGGAACCCAAAGTAGGCATAAAGTGAAGATATAATACTTCAAAGAAGGGAAGCAAACCAGGTGAGTTCTGCACTCACCTACCTACTACCCAGTTTGTAGCAGTGCATGATGGAACAGATTTCAAGAAAAGGCAAGAGTCTTACTGGGCTGAGGGGACAGAATCTGAGAATACCAGAGAGGCGAGATCCCACGAACAAGCCCCAGTTCTGTATCAAATCCCCCTAAATCCTTGGCTAACTCCTAAATGGTAGAATGGACAGCTCAAAGAGCCCAGCAGAGAGTATCAGTTAGGAGGTTAGATATCTGAGCAGGGCTGCCTGATGCCAAGAAGAAAGAGCAAGGAGTTCAAGTCCTACCAAATTAGAAAGAGATAGCAAACTTTTTCTTAAAGAGCCAGATGGTAAATATTTTAGAAGCAAAACTGAGAACATTACTTAGTACTCACTTCACCTTTTAAAAAGTAACCATTTAAAAATGTAAGGCATGTTCTTAGCTCAAGACTATAAGAACAGGCAGCAGGCCACATTTTGCCCACAGGCTGAGCCCTACTGTAAGAGAAAGGACCATGACCCAGGGCTAAGCTATTCCCTAGAACTAAAGCCAAAATTGTAACAGACCCACCCTAAAGCCCAAAATTTAACTTCCACAGAATCTAAAAGATTCAAAGGTAATTTGAGGGCTTGTTAGAATGCAATGCAAAGCTCTTCAGAGAAAAATAACATAATCTAGACTCTCCACAACACATCATCCACAATATGAGATTATATGGAGCAGGGGGGCAAGACATGGGGAGATGATGGTCAAAGGATAGAAAGCCTCAATTCAATGGTAGGAATAAGTTGTTTTTCTTAAAAAATCTATTGCACAGTATGGTAAATACAGAAAATAATAACATACTATACATTTCAAAATTGCTGAGAATAAACTTCACCACAAAAAATAAGTATTTGAGATGATGGATATGTTCATTAGATTTTTCTGTATTGTATTTGCAAATTAAAACATCAATCTGTACCCTTATAAATATATACAACTAAAATTTATCAATTTGTAATTAAAAAATAAAAATTTATATTGAAAAGATTATATGACATGCAAAGAAACAGGACAATGTTATTCATAATCAACAGATGGAATGGTCAATTCAAAAGAGAATAAGAGTCAACAGAATCAAATTCAGAATTAATCTAGCTACTATAATAGCAAACAGCTATTATAAATATGTTAAAGAATTTAAAGGAAAAGATGAATAGAATGGGTAAAGAGAAGGGGAATTTCAGCAGAGAAATGTACACTTTAAATAAGAGCTAAGTGGAAAGACTGCAACTAAAAAGTATGATATCTGAAACGTATAGCTCATTTGTTGGTCTTAACAGAAGAGTGGCTCAGTGGAAGAAAAAATTAGCAAAGCTGAGGACAGATCACTGGAAATTGTCCAAATTGAAATAGGAGAAGAAAAAAATTAAAGAACAAAACACCAGTGTGGCCAACATGGCAAAACCCTCATCTCTACAAAAAAATACAAAAAATTAGCTGGGTATGGTGAAACATGCCAGTAATCTCAGCTACTCGGGAGGCTGAGGCTGAGGCTGGAGGACTGCTTGAGCCTGAGAGGCAGAGATTGCAGTGAGCTGAGATTGTGCCACTTCACTTCAGCCTGGGCAACAGAGTGAGATCCTGTCTCAAACAAAACAAAACAAAAGCCCCCAGAACATCCAAGACCTGAGAGGAAATATCAAATGGTCGAATACATACAGTTGGTCCTCAGTATCTGCAGTTTCCAAATCCACAGATTCAACCAACCATGAATCAAAAACATTAAAATAAATAAACAACAGTATAATAGTGAAAAATAATAAAAACTTAAAAATACAGTACAACAACTATTTACATAGCATTTATATTGTATTAGGTTTTTTTGTTTCCTTTTTTTTCTTTTGGAGACAGGGTCTCATCCTGTTGCCCAGTCTGCAGTGCAGTGCAGTGCATGATCATAGCTCACTGCAGCCTCAGACTCTTGGGCTTAAGCAATCCTCCACCCCAGCTTCCCAAATAGCTGGGACTACATGTGCGCACCACCGCCTCCAGCTAATTTTTACATTTTTTGTACAGATGGGGTCTTGCTATGTTGCCAGGACTGGTCTTAAATTCCTGGGCTCAAGCAATCCTCTTGCCTAGACCTCCCTTTTGCTGGGATTACAGGTGTGAGCCACCACGTCCAGCCTATGTTAGGTATTACACATAATCTAGTGATAGTTTAAAGAACAGAGGAGGATGTGACTAGGCCGTATGCAAATACTATGCCATTTCATGAAAGAGACTTGAGCATCTGCAGATTTGGGTGTCATCTGGGGATTCTAGAACCAATCCCCCATAGATATGGAAGGATATAGTTAGACTCCCAGAAAAAGAAAGAGAGATGAGGCAGAAAAAGAAATTGAAGAAATAATGGCCAAAATTTTTCCAAAATTTTAAAAAAGACTTTGGACCACAGATATTAAAAATACTTAGCAATAGAATGAAAATAAACACAAGGAACACAATACCTAAATACATTATTGTCAAACTGCTGAAAACCAAAGATAAAAAGAAAATCTTAAAAGTAGACCAAGAAAAAGAAACATTACATTTAAGAGAATGAAATAAAAAATGACAGTTGGCTTCTCATCCAACATACTGGAAGCCAGAACACAATGGGCCTCTTTAAAACACTGAGAAAAACACAAAAATGATTAACTTATAATTCTGTATCTATCAAAAATATCACTAAAAAATGGAGGTAAAATAAATATTTTCAGACAAAATCTGAAAGCATTTTTCACCTGCAATTCTGAACTTCAAGAAATGCTAAAGGAAACTCTCTAGGTTGAAGGGAAATGATATTAAATGCAAACCTGGATAAATAATGAGCAGTAAACTCCAGAAAAGATAAATACGAAACACTATTCTTTCCTTAATTCCTTTAAAAGTCACTAAAGTGTTTAAGCAGAAGTAGTAACATATAGTGGAATTTACATTATATGTAATGGTAAAATATAAGAAGGCAATAGTAGGAAAAATGGGAATGGGAAAATGAAATTATACTATTGTAAGCATCTTACAGTATACATAAAGTGGTATAATATTAATTTGTAATTTATCATGTTAATTTATATATAGTGTAATCGCTAGATGAAATTAAATAAATAGATTAAAAAGCCAACAAAAAAGCTAAAAATGGGACACTAAAAATTTATTAATCCAAAAGAAGGCAGGAAAGGAAGAAGAAAATAACAAAGAATAGAGGAGAAATAGAAAACAAATAGCCAGATGAGAGATTCAAACCCAGCCATATCAATTATGTTAATGTAAATAACTAAACATTCTAATAAAAAGGAAGAGACTGTCAAACTCTCTGTCATCTGACAGAAAACAGAAGAGCAGAGAAAATCAACACAGGCAAAGTCGTTTTCTTGAAAAGTTTAATAAACTTGATAAACCCCAGCAATGAAAAAGAAAGCTAAAAAAAGACAAATTATCAATATCAGAAATGAAAAAGGAAACATAAGTTTATATTCTACAGACACTAAACGGATAATAAGGTGAGATTTTAAACAACTTTATGCCAACAAATTTGACACCTCAGATAAATGAACAAATTCCTTAAAAACCATAATTTTCCAAAATAAACAAGATCCAACTTCATACTGAGACACACATGTATAAGAAAGCTTATATGGCTACATTAATACCAGACAAGGTAGATTTCAAGACAAGGAATATTAGCAGAGATAAAGACAAGCATTTCTGGCGTGGTGGCTCATGCCTGTAATCCCAGCACTTTGGGAGGCCAAGGTGGGAGGATCTCTTGAGGCCAGAAGTTCGAGACCAGCCTGGGCAACATACGGAGACACCATCTCCACAAAATGAAAAATAAAAAAAAGAACACATAGCCAGATGTGGCCAGGTGTGCCTGTGGTCGCAATTACTCAGGAGGTTGAGCCAGGAGGATCACGTGGGCCCAGGAGGTCAAGGCTGCAGTGAGCTGTGACTGTGCTCCTACGCTTCAGTCTGAGTGACAGAGCAAAACTCTGTCTCAAAAAAAAGGCAAGCATTTCACGCCAGGAGGCAATAACAATCCTAAATGTGTATGTACCTAATAATATAGCTTCCAGAAGATACATGAAGCAAAAACTGTCAAAACTTTTTTTTAAAAAAAATGAGACAAATCCACAATTATAGTTGGGCGATTTAAAAACTCCTCAGTAATTAACAGAAAAGGCAAAAAAAAAAAATAATAATAAGAATAGAGAAAAAACAAAGAACACAATCAATTTGACCTAGTTGTCACTTGTGAAATGCTACATCCAATAACTGCAGAAAACAACTTCTTTAGTGAACACAGAACACTGAGCAGGATAGACAACACTCTGAACCGTAAAATAAGTGCTAAGAAATTCAAAAGAACTGAACTCATATAGAGTATGTTCTCAAAGTACAATGAAATTAATTAGAAATCAATTTACTGACATAACAAAAAGATAACTAGAAACCCCCTAAATATTTGGAAATTGACCAACACACCTCCAAATAACTCAAGAGCCAAAGAAAAAATAAGAGAAATTAGAAAATATTTCAAACTGAATGAAAATGAAAGCCTGTTGAATATAACTGACTATATTCAACAATATAACTATAATCAACAATATAATTTGTTGAATATAACTAGTGCTTGGAAGAAAATTTATAGCTTTAAAAGTATTAGAAGGTTTAAAAAAAAAACTGAGTTACCAACCCAAGTAGCTAGAAAAAGATGACCAAATTAAGTCCCAAGAAGTAGAAGAAAATACTTTAAAATAAGAACAGATATCAATGAAATAGAAAATAGAAAAGCAATAGAGAAAATAAATAGCATTGCATCAAATTATATCTAAGGCAAAAGCTGGTTTCTTGAAAAGGAAAAAATTAACTTGATGGCCAGGCGGATCACTTGAGTCCAGGAGTTTGAGACCAGCCTGGGTGACATGGCAAAACCCTGTCTCTACAAAAATTAGCTAGGTGCAGTATCACATGCCTGTAGTCCCAGCTACTCAGGAGGCTGAGGCAGGAGAATCACTGGAGCCTGGGAGGTGGAGGTTGCAGTGAGCTGAGGTCATGCCGCTGCACTCCAGCCTGGGCAACAGAGTGGACCTCAACTCAAAAAAAAAAAACAAAACAAAAAAAAAACAAAAAAACTTGATAACCCCCAAGCAACACTGATGAAAAAAGGTGAGAAAATAAAAATTATTAACATCAGAAATGAAAATGGAGCATAGCTTCAGGTTCTACAGACACTAAAAGGATAATGAGATATTTTGAACAAGTTTATGCCAATAAATTTGATACCATAGATAAAAAGGCAAATTCCCTTACTAGAATTTTGTGTAAAAAATCAAGTGAAATCTGGGTGAATACCTGAAGACATTTCTCTAAGTAAAATGATAAGCTTTAGGGTATGAACTCTGACATTTTTTAGGAGTCACTCCCCACTATTTTTGCTTACTTCTTGTTTCTATGATAAATAACTCAGTAAGTAATACTTAATAAGTAACTTAGTAGGATTCTAGCCATTATACAAATACGGTGATTTTATTTTCACCTATTTTAAATATCCTTCTGCAAAGGAATTCATGTTGTTGGGATCATAATGAAATTTCTTGGGACTAGGACTTCCCAAAACGATGCCATGTATTACCTTCCGCAGTGGTCCATGCTGTTTTCTGTACTTCTTGTTCCAAGATATTCCTATCTTTTTCAAAAGTTTCTGGCCCAGCTGATCAACAGGAATTAGATTATTCTCCTCCTTATGAGAGAAACACAGTCACTCAAGAAAATCTGATGAGAAATAATTGCATACTTACAAATTCAAAGAGACCAACAGGATTATACCTAATTAAATATGCCTAGAACAGCAAACACGTAAGTTGATTCCATCATAATTATTTTATTATAAAAAGTTTTTTAAAAACTGGTTAAGCCTCAGTTGAGAAAACTTGGATTTTTGCCATTTTCTATGTGCCACAGTTTAACCATTTGAAGAGCAATATCAAAAGTAGCTCAAGGTTTTGTAAATTCCCAACATTAAAAAGGAATTTTCCATTTAAATGTGTAAATTACTGATATTAAACAAGACTTTTGGAAGAAATACGTAAGTGCAAAAACAAAGATGATTAATGTCTTATCTAAATGTTTTGAAGTATAAACAAGTTCTAAAAGGGGGTGAGATGTAGCGGTGACAGACTGAATTGTATCTCCCCAAAATTCACATGTTGAATTCTTAACCTACAATATTTCAGAATGTGACCACATTTGGAGATTAGACCTTTAAAGAGGTGATTAAGGTAAAACGAGGCTGTTTTCCATTTTAGAGTAGGCCCTAAGTAAATCTGATTGGCATTATCATAAGAAGACGAAGTTTGGACAAAGTGACACCAGGGAAGCACACACACAGAAGAAACACCATGTGAGGACACAGGAAGAAGACAGCCATCTACAAGCCAAGGAGAGAGGCCTCAGAAGAAACCAAAACTGCCAACACCTTAATCTTGGACTTCCAGCCTTCAAAACTGTCAGAAAATACATTTCTCTCATCTAAGCCATGCAGTCTGTGGCATTTTGTCATGGCAGCCCTAGTAAATTCATACAATAGTCATAGATCAATATAATTAAAGTACTCGACCCAGGTCCCTAGCAGGAATTATAACAAATCATTTATTAAGGATGAATGAATAAATGAAAGAAGACCTCACATCTTTAAAACAGCATATTAAACAAACTTTAAAAGTCATCTACTTGAGATATTATCAGTGAGTGCTAGGAATGAAAAAGGGGACACACTTTCAGGTCACATAGACATTAAAACGATAATACGGAAATGCAATAAATTGCAAAATAGCATTTAGTAAAGCTCAATTTGGTTTAAAATGACAATAATAGCCAAAAAAGTCATAACCCAATTCCAATATACATATACAAACATAAAGAAAACAGAACACAAAGAATATATATCAAAGTGTTAACAATAACTGTCAGTATCTGGCCTACTTATACTTTTTATCTTTTTTATATATTTTCTGTTTTTTTCTTGAATTTTCTACCATGAATATGTATTTCATTCATAACCAGAAAATCCCCACAAAAATCATTAAAATATAGATACAGAGAATGTCCTTAAGGAAAGACTATGAATGGTAATAATATCACATCTAGCAATTAAACCGCATATATTCTTACATATATACACACATGCACACATACACACAATACATACCATACATACAAATACATACACACACATACTATACCTCTAATAAGATTGCTTTTAGAATCATCAGTGGATGATCAATCTCTTCTTCACTCTGGAGATCTTTCAGATTCACATCTGGTTTACTTTTTTCCTCCTAGGAAGGAAAACAGTATGAGTTTCTATCACTAACCCCTTAAAAAGTAACAAAATAGGAATGTTGGCCAGGCACAGTAGCTCACACCTGTAATCCCAGCAATTTGGGAGGCCGAGGCAGAGGGACTGCTTGAGCCAGGAGTTCAAGACCAGCCTGGGCAACATAGAGAGACCAGGACACTCTACAAAAAGATAAAAAAAATTAGCCAGGAAGTTGAGGCAGGAGGACTGCTTGAGCCCAGGAGGTCAAGGCTGCAGTAGGCCATGATTGCGCCACTGCACTTCAGCATGGATGACACAGAGCAAGACGTTGTCAAAAAAAAAAAAAAAAAGGTTTCAAGATGATGAAACGGTGGTAAAAACATCACAATAATCTGCACATGCTTGGAATGAGGCAGACCTGGCTTTGAATTCCAGCTCCTGGTTGAGCAATCCTGGACAATTTACTTCATCTCTCTGGCTTTAGTTGTACATTGGGAATATGAAACAAGTAAAGCTTCTAGCACAATACATACAGTGGGTTCCAATATTTTCCAGCTTAGCACTACTTTAGCTACATTTTACATAATTTGATATGTTGAGTTTTCATTCAAATTCAGTTCAAAGTATTTTCTGGTCTTCATCCCATATGGTCTCATTCACTTGTGTTGACCTAAGGAAATTCTACTCATCTTTGCAGGCCAGGCTCAGCTTAAATACTCCTTTCTATTTCCTGATCATCCAAGTTTTCACCCCATTTTATGAAGGTATTGGGGAACATGTCAAAATTCCCCAGTAAGTTATTTTCATTGCCTTTTATTTCCATACATGCCATCTTGCAGAAGTATTTTAAATGGACTTAAAACCAGAAATACAGATAGTCCTAAACAATGCAAGCCAAAAATAAATAATCAATAAGTGATGGAAAAATATGGCAGGCCAGATACAACCATCCTGCTACAAAATTACTAAAAATGCTAGATAAAGTAAAACCAAAACAAATAAAAACATCTTAAACACACCATGAGCTTGCAAGAACATCAGGGAAAACTCTTCTGAGGTCAAAAAGTGAAATGGGAATGTGGGGAAGAAATCCAAAGATGAGGCCTCCAGATGTGCAACTGCTATGGCCAGAGTAGTTAGGTTCCCCCAAAATTCATACGTTGAAACCTAATCACCAATGCAATAGTATTAAGAGGTGGGGTCTTCAGGAGATAATTAGGTCACAAAAGATGAGCCCTCATGAATGGGAGTAGCGCCTTTATAAAAAAGGCCTGAAGGAGTTTTGTGTGTCCTTTCTGCCATGTGAGGACACAGCAAGAAAGTGTCATCTATGAAGCAGAGCAAGTCCTCACAGACACAAAATCTGCTGGTGCCTTAATCTTGACTTCCCAGCCTCCAGAACTGTGAGCAATAAATTTCTGTTGTTTACAAATTACCCAGCCTAAGTGTTGTGATAGAGCAGCCTGAACCTGAATGGACTAAGACACCGATCTTGCTGACACTGAACTTCCATTTTGATGCCCATACAGGACAGAGTTGGGGAGAGAAAGCCTAGGCCTACCCAAAGGAGGGAGTAGAGGGACTGGTCTTTCAAACAACAATCAATTCTCCAATTCTCTGACATCAACTAGGTGTCACACAATTGTATTCAATTCTGACACTATCAGGTGATAGCACAGACTCCGTAAGTTGAGGACTCAGTCCCGTAAGACTGTCCCCTACTTCAAACACCAACCACATACGGAGTCCCTAGGGTACTCACACTTCTGCCTGGCTGATTACAAATTCTAGGGTTCCCATCACCCCAACTGAGGTTCATAATTTTCTGGAACAACAGTAAGAACTCAGGAACTTATACTACACTTTATTACAAAGGATATAAATGCATAGCCAGATGGAGACAGACATAGGGCAAGGTCCAGAAGGGCCCAGAGTTCAGGAAACTCTTGTTTCCGTGGAGTCGCGGTGGCCACCCTCCCAGCATGAAAATGTGTTCACCAACCCAGAAATGCCCCAAACCTAATTTTTCAAGAGGTTTCACTGAAGTTTCATTACAGAGGCATGACCGATTAAATAAATCACTCGTCACTGGTGACTGAACTCAATTTCCTGTCTCTCTCCCCTCCCCAAGGTCAGGGAAGCAGGGCTGAAAGTTTCAACCCTCTAATAATGGGACTGGCTTCTCTGGCAACCAGCCTCCATCCTGAGGCATCTAAGAGTGACTTCATTAACATCAACTCAGGTTTGGTGGAAAGGGGCCCATTATGAATAGCAAAGGACACTCCTATCACTCAGGAAGTTCCAAGGAGCTCTGTGCTAGGAACAGGAACTGGAAAGGATGACCAAATATATACTTCTTAATATATCACAATGACAAAATCCGGCAAAAAGTTGGAATCCTTAAATGGCTATACCTTCAATATAACCACGACCTGGAAAAAAAATCCACCTTACAATAAAGGACAATGAGGAACTGGCTTGCCTTGACCTTGATACTGGATGAAGGGGGAAAAATGTCCTTTAATAATCACAAGTAGGTCCTCATGTGGGTTTGTGTCCCAAATTCATACTAGCTGTATTGCTCTAAAACCATCAAATTGATGTTGTTAAGGGCTGGTAGTGATCCCAGGCTTGTGTTAGAGACAAACACAAATCTTTCTTGGAAGAAGGCACTTTTAATTCAGTCCTCAAATTACTCCCGTAAATCAAGTTCTTAAAAAGCAAACAAACAAGCAAAGCAAGAAGCCTACAGTCCACAATACCAAAATCACAAGGAAATACAATCAGCAACATCAGAAGATATCCAAGTCAGACCTACAAAGTCTTCAGATGCTGCAATTATCAGAAAGAAAATAATAAAATAAGTATGTTTAAGGTGCTTGAAGAAATTTATGACAATGGAATAAGAGATTTAAAAATGACAGGAGGGAAGAGGCAAACCGGCATTGTAGAGATGATGCTTGAGCCTATGAGCCCAACATATGACAAGTTGATCCAGATGACATATAGGGTGGGCCCAGTCCTCCTCCACTCTGCCAGTGTCTGACCCTGGCCATGTTGGGACAGGCTGGTCCAGTCATAGAGCTGCCAATTGGGTGCTGCCATGGAGCCTTCTTTGCCCCACTTCCTCAAATGTGCAAGATGATGTTCCAAATGATGCCAACCATCTGTGAAGCCAAAGTCCCCCCAGGAAGCTGGTGGCATGGATCAGGCTCCTCTTTATAGCCAGATCTACATTCACATTTTGCAGTTAGTGGCCTCCATGCTAGAAGAAAGGGATCATCTTCCAGGCACACTAAAAGAGACTAAAATGTTGGCTTTAACCCAGAGAAAATTACACGAGATTGGTCCTGAAAACTACTCCTTACAGGCAGTACCTACTAAAGAACTCCATGTATGCAGGGCACAGCTCCTTCAAAGGGAAGAAGTAATTGCTGAACTGTAAGTGGAAAGAACACTACCTGGCTATGATTAGAATATTTGGGACCCTTTGTCTGTGGGCACAGGGGATCTGTCAGGATAATGGTAGTAAAGAGACAAGCACAGTGTCCACCAGATATATCTACTGCAGGTGAAATTCTTAAAGCACAAAATCATTATCTGAACATCATGAAGTTCTGGATGAAAAGCTAGTGATTCTTAAACAACAGAACAATAGGAAAAAAAAAATAACAAATGGGATGCTTGATAGCCATTAACAAGAAAACATAACCAAGCACAATATTCTATTGTTCTCTAAGTCCTGAGGAAGACCTTGCTAAGGTGTTAGAGCTTCAAAAATGGACAGGCAGTGCAGAGACTGAAGCCACATGAAGGAATGCCTGCCTGCCCTTTGAGTCATGTCAGAGAACTGGGAAGAGATCCTGATGCTGCTAGAAAGAAGCTGATCAATTCTGAAGAAATGAGCACAAAACTGCAAAAGAGACGTCCAGGAAACCACAACCCAAAAGAAATTCAAGGAAGAGAGAATCACTACTCTCAAAACATGCTGCCTCACCAGAGTGCGAAGCTGCCTTTGTACATGACCTCAGTGATAAACCTGAAGATGAAATTGCAAACAGATATTTTATGCACCAAAAAACTGAGGATAAATATTGCCAGCTAGAAAAATACCTCAAATCTTCAAACTGGCTGAGCAAAAACTGTAGCAGGCATCGAGGAATGTAGGGGCACACTCCCTGAGGTGGAACCTGGGCTGGCACAGAGGCTGGGAGCACTTCCTAAGACTGAAGAGAGACACGGCAATACTGAAAAAGGTCACAAAAGGTGGAGGCACAACTGGAAGAAAAGAGCCACGAACTGCAATGGGAATGGGCAAGGCAAAAAAAATGAACACCATAATAAACACTTACCAGACATGGACAAGCTTCGATCAGAATCTAATGAAAGGCTTCATCTTAAAGAGAGAGCAAAATAAAGCCTATTTGATAAGATAAGGGGAGTTTAAGGCGGAGTGAGAAGGCCACTTTCTTAAGGATTCTCTACTGTGGGAAACTAAAAATACAAGAAAGTAGTTCGAGGGAAGGTATAATAACACAATAAGGATTGGCTCAAATTAAACATGGTAACATTAAGGGCCGAAACACAGTAGATGAGGATAACAAGTGTTTAACTTCCTCTAATTGGGAAGGTGTCCGACAAGCTGGTATCTTGGCAAATGTGACACAAGCATTTGAGAGCAATGCTTGTACAGCTTTCCCAAGCCAGAATGGGAGTTCCATTCACTGCAGTAAGCAAAAGAAATGGAAGGCAAAGGATTTGGACAGGTAAAACAAAACTGTCTTTTTCCATAGATGACTTCAACATGAGTGTTTAGCAAGATTATTGGTTGTTAGCGTATAAATTGTTTAATATTTTATATATTTTAGTATATAAAATCAACATACTAAAGAAAGTTGCATTTCAATACACCAGCCACAAACACTCCAGAAAACACAAAATTTAGGCATAGATCATCTCCCTGGTAAACATGTTCCTGGTAGAACACAGTTTGACTTTTTTCATATCCAAACTTTACAGAACATATATCTCTCAATACGTTCCAAATACAACTGATAGAATGTCAGAAATACAGATGAACACTTTGAAAAGCTGGCTGAGTGTCATCAAAGGGACTGTGCATCTTGGATACTGCTGGCACCACGAGATGCCGTATTACAAGTAAATGTGGAGCAAGTATTCGTCAACAACAGCATTAACTTTCTGATAACAGGAAGCTATGCTTTAAGCATTTTACATCCTAACATTACGGTTTGTGACTTACTTATAGACGTTTTACTGTGTCTGGGGTTGATGTGTAATAGATTATAATTTCCTGGGAACTAGACACCGGTTAGCACTTTCCCTCAGAACATCTGAAAATTCTTTTTTTGAGAAATATTATAAAACTTTTTAATAAGACATTAAAGGGACTTTAGAAAATGAAAATGTATATCTTGTACACATATGAAGACACGAAATCCCACTGAGTATGTGTGTGTATATGTGTATGTGCACACACGTGTGCATCTGTGAGATTACTGACAAGGTGATTCTAGAAATGTACACAGAAGCATAAAAAATGAAGACAGGTCCCACACTCCTGAAGAATGACAGCATGTAGGGAGACTTGTCCTGCCAGAGATCAAGACTTATTACAAAGCTGTGGAAATTGACAATGTGGTATTTGCCCAGGAATAGAAAAAAATGAACAATGAAATAGAATAGAGAGCTGAAAAACAGACTCACACAAAAATGAAGAGTAGACATAACAGAACTGGCATAGTAGATTGGTAGAGAAAAATTGATTACTCAATAAATAGAAATAGGTAATTTTTTCAAGTGGAAAAAAATCCTTCTTATACCTCTCATAGGAAACCATTCTAGGAAGATCAAAGTTTTAAATGTAATTCAATCAGTGGTTATTGAGCACTGTTTCAAAGAGCAACCATGAAAGACATGACTACGTATAATAAACAGGACAAAATTCACCCTGGTTTTAAATCCTATTGTGAAAGCTATAGACACGGGATTTATTCTTTTTATCACATGTTCACCTACCATCTGCAGGATACAAAATTAATATTGTGTGTTATCTAAACCAATGCTCATTTTATTTTTCAGAAAAAATTCAATAATTGTCAGCTATAGGAATTGTGCTGTCTCTTTATGATAATGGAGTAACTGTATAGCTAAGGAATGGTTCCAGATTACAGGAGAGTTAGCTAACTAAATACCACACTTGACACTGGATTTGACACTAAAGTGGGGGAAAAATTGCCATGAAGGATGTGAACTGGAAAACTGGTGGAATCTGAACATAACTATTAGACAACAGTATTATATCAATGTTAGAAGTTCCTTATTTTAATCAATGCTCATGTAAGATAACATCCTTGGTTTTAGAAGATAAACACTCAAGTATTCAGTGGTAAAGGGACCTGGTGTCTTCAACTTAATTTCAAACGGTTCGCACTAATAATGATAACGTTAATAATGTGTGTCTGTGTATGCACATGCGCAAATGTGGCAAAATATTAACAATTAGAGAATCTAGGTAAAGGGTATACAGGAGGTGTTTTTACTATTCTGGTAATTTTTCTGTATGTGTGAAATTATTTAGAAATAAAAATTTAAAACTTGTATCTGTATTAACTTTCAGTGCCTATCAAAGTTTTCTATAGAGTGGATATATAATAAATGGTAAACAAAATATCCTCAACAAAATAATAGGAATAGAAAAGAAATTGCAAAGATATTTCTAAACGAATTTCTATACGTACTTGAAACTGCCAGTTTCCCAAATGATCAACATCTTTAATATATACATGGTAATGGCCTCCGTAGCAGCCACCTTTGTGTATAATAACTGAGAAGAGGTCATATGTGTATTCTAAGTCATCCAATTCACTCTAAAAGAAAAAAGAACAAAAATATTGATATAGTTTTCATAAAATGCTGATAATAATCAAAAGAAGAAATAATTTCAACTACTGAAATTAATAAGAAACTTCACTGTTTGTTATTTAAGAGTAAAGATGAATTCAAGTAATTGGCTTTAAATTTAAAAATTTTAAATTAATTGCTCTAATGGCCAGTCACACTACACCAATCAAATTCTGCCTCTTAGTTGACCATGAACACATGTACCTGAAAAATACGTTACTTTTATGTACTTTGGCTAAGATCATGTAAGCCAATAAAACAATGAAATATGTTACCCTATCAGTGAGTCTGTTGTAGAAATTTTTAGCAAGAGAAACCCATCTTTGTACAATACCTATTTATGCTGCTTTATAGATGCACTCTTCTTTTAAAATGCATCCCCTTTTTTTTATTGATATATATCTAGTTGAAACTGTCCTCTATTTCAACTAGGTTGTCATGTGCCTCAAAGTCAAAGCCAGATCAACTATCACCCCTCCTGACACTACAGTCCTCTGTACAGAATAGGAACTTACTAATTATGACTATCAACTGTTTTTGTTTAGAGGCAGTTTAGTGGAAGAGGTTCTTTCTTGTTTTATTAATTCTATGATCAACATTTTCTATAATTAATATGCTCCATAATCATGAGTGATCAAACAGATGTACTCCTACACTAGCAATTAGAAACAAAATAAAATAAAAAGCTAATTTAGATTAAGAGGTACTTTAAAGATGTTTATTTAAATTTCTGATGCAGAAGAAAAAAGAAGCCTTTTTCACATCTGAGGGCTCTAAAACTACATGATATAAGCTCTCTTCTGGCTTTGACGTCTAAACTCAAGTCAGTGCTCATCTGTGATGTTCAGATGTACATATGGTGGCCGCTTGATGGGTGTCAGTTAATAATTTATTTGCTTAAAATATTAAACTTTTTAAGTGGGCAGCATTTTAAAATGTCTAGTACAGGCAAAAGACAAGGTGTACACAAAGATGCCAGTGACTTTTTTCCATTAATACAGAAATCCAAAAGTAAAATGAATGTGGACTTCCTAGATAAGTGCTCAATTTCTTCAATTATTTCAGTTTTGTTACATCAAAGTATGTTAAAATCATCTGACAAACTATCTTTTATAAAACAAGAAACAATTATATTAACTAATTCTGGGAAAATTATTTATTTGGTTACGTCAATAATAGCCTCAGGGGCAACAGAATATTAGAACCTTTGAGTGGTAATTCAAACAACAACAAAAAAAACCCCAAAAAGCTCAGCAATTTGGCTTGAAGTAAAGGAAGGCCCATTTGTGAAGATCCTGAATTTAAGAATGTCTAGAAAAAGATTACTTTTTTTACACAGAAACTCAATAGCTAGCTAATAAATGTTCTATTCTGAATAAACATATAAGAATGATTTGTGATAAGAAATAATTACTCTTTTCACCCAGACCTTGGTATGTACAGCAATGTTATAAAAAACATTTTTAAATGGCTTATAAAGTAAGTTGATTTTGTAATTAATTTGTTTTCAAAACCTTTTCTTTCCCTATGTCTTAAGGATTACAGATTCTAGACTAGTGAATTTCCATTTGCCTCTTGACTTTCTAGATGCATAAATTCATCATTACATATAAAATAAACTAAATCCAAATTAGTGGTACCAATTAATGGTGAGTTTTCTAAATGCAGGGTAAACTTCTAATTTTGTTCTTAAATTTTCATTTCAAATATTTTAAAGAAGGGTTTAATAAAAAGAACTGGGAACAAATCTATACTTTGGAAATTCAAAATGACTCTAAATAAATCAGTGGTTCTCAAACAGGGTCAATCTTGCCCATGCTGTCCTCCCAGGAGACATATTTGGCTTTGTCTGAAGACAGTTTTGATTGTCACAACTGAGAGAGGGGGAGTGAGGATGCTACTGTCATCCAATAGGTAGAGGGCAGGGATGCTGCTAAACACCCTAATGCATGAGACAGTCTCCCACAACAAAGAATGATTTAACTAAAAATGTCAATAGTGCCAAGGTTTAGAGATTCTCACAATAAACCAACTGAAAATCAGGTCAATAATAAATTCAATCTTGAGAGGGGAAAAGAAAGAATTTAAAAATAAAATAGTTCAAACCTGTTCACAAAAGGGCTTGAGATTGATCCGGAGAGGGAATGTGTAACAGCTAGTTTCCTTGTAGCGCTCGCATTTCACAAAATCAAAATTAAATCTTAGTAATGAAACAGTAAGAAAAGGAGGCAGCTTACGTAATTTGGCCGACTGTTAAAAGAAAAATTTACAAAGCTTTTTAAAAACAGGGTTATATAAAAGGATACATAATGTTTCTTAAGGTCTGAAAAAACAACCTATGACACAGTTCTAAGAGAAATATTACATAAACTCATTACCATGGATTCAACATAACTCGATGTCAACTCATCTATTTTATGGGTCTAAAGGTGGAGCCACTCATTTGTGCTTACAATTAATAATTCACAAGCCAGTTTTATCTTTAATGTTGATATCCTGAAATACCATTTGATGAGTGGTGCCTATTTCCTGCCCAATTTCTGGCCTTTCACCTTCATCCTTGGTGTCTCCACTTTACCTGGCAGGTCTACAGTTCTTTTTAATCAGTGAAGAACTGGAGCTCTTAACCTGGGGACCTAGGAACCTGTTTTAAAGGATCTGAAATGATACAAAAATTATATATGCATATGTATTTTTCTGAGGAGAAGATTCATAGCTTTCATGAGACTTGCAAAAGGCCTCTAACTTCCCCAAGGGCTAAGATCTATTGATTGGGATTAAGCTGCTTTTTAAGAGTATCAGCTGTGCCCAACCTCTTGGATTATTGGTCTGTGAGGAGAAAAAAATCCTCCTTGATATGTAAAATTACCCATAATCTTATATATCTAACAGTGCTAAAAATATATCTAAAAAAACAGTTTCACAAATCTAGTGGGTAAAAAAAAAAGTTGAATGAAAAAAAAAAAACCCCAGCAATATAACAACATGGTAGATTTTCAAACAAGCTCTAAAAACGCATCTAAAAAAACTGGGTAATTCAACTATAATGTGGCTGAGAAAAGACTGCTTAGGACAAGAAAATCTGCATTTATTTAGCAGTACAGCCAAACATAAACTTAGAATGCAACAAATCCAATGCATAGAATAGAATATAAATTTAGAAGTATCAAGATCAAAAAACTTCCACTGAAAAAGAATTAAAGAAATGTGATAAAAGGTATATTTAAAAACTGCATTTGTTTAGCAAAAGGTTCTTATTTTGTAATGTGAACATGAAGTCTAACCAAAAGCTGAATGTGTAGGTATCTTTCCAACACTGTTCCAAACTCTGAAGTTTATACGCCAAAGTGAAATACAAAATAAATAAGCAAATGATAAACCTCTCTCTTTGGGTTTGATGAAGGGGCAAAAACTGGATGGAAATACATGTGAAACAGTATAAAATTCAATCTTCCCGTGAAAGCTATAGGCATAGGGTTTAAGGTTTTATTATACTTTCATCTATAATCTCCAGGATACAAAATCAGTATTGTGTATTATCTAAATCAATGCTCATTTTATTTGCTGGAAAAATTCAATAATTGTCAGCTATAGGAATAGTGCTATCTCTGTCATAATGAAGTGACCGCATAAATATGTCTCTTGTGGTAGCTGTTTAAGACAATGTTCAGTAACCCACTGAGTGAACTGAGCTCAAGTTGATGATGTTTATGAACAGCTCATCACATCACCCACAGCAGTGGGAACGTCACCACTGCAGATAATAACGACAGCAGCAGGGTTGATGCCATATTGGCCATAGGTACAAGAAGCTGAGAAGGAAGGGACAGAGAAGGTTAGAGACAGCACATCCAGGCCACAGGAAATGGTATTAATATACATACATAGACATAGATACATTTATCTATAATAATCATTTTTATATTAATGTTAATGAATTACTAGTATTTAGCAATTAACTAGCATTGGTAATGCTTTCGGTGGAAATTAAGTGTGTGAAAAATACATTAAAGAACAATTCCATAGTGAGAAATCACAGGGAATTGTGAAAAGGAAATATAAATGAATGGCTGCTAGAAGATAAAGTGGGAAAAAAACCCACAAAACATTTTTTTAAAATCTGTCCTCCAAAAAGAGTTATTCAGATGTCCGTCTCCCTTAGAACAAATAGATATCCTGGACCCAAAGGGCTTGGACAGTAAAGCACAGAGACAGACCTCACATCAGTACTGGGATAAAACACCAATATGTGGCAGAGGGATTTTCAGAAATGCCAAAGTGCTGATATAATAAATCCCTGCCATATCAGAAAGGAGCTGGAATGTGCAAAACTTAAGATGCATGAAAATAACACCAGGGAGGTGTTCCACTAAGCTAAACAGTAGTTGCCTCTCATTTCTCCTCTTATCAAAGTATCTCTTCTTTCGTGGAATGGAAAATAACTATGAATTATACTACAGGAATGGCTACTGATATATGAATGTGATGAATAAATTTGAGAAATGTCAGAATTCTGTTTATTGGTTTGTTTTACTTTTCCCTCTTAGCTCTCACATGGCAAAAGATATCAGTTGCTTTAGTCCTGACTTTCTTTTGTCTTATATTTTGCTTGACTGTACAGAAAGAAAATCAGAAGTATTCTGTTAAATTCCTTAATTAGCAAGTTAAGTACTCCCACCTGCGGGAGGAGGTAAGGCTATACTGGATTTGCCAGAGTGAGGAAGAACATATGTCAAGATTATAAAATAACTGTATATTAAGAAAATGAAGACAGCCATCTATTTTCATAGTAGTAAAGAAAGCAAAGCTCAACAAGCTTCTCAGTGACAGAAATAAAAATATATACATCTTTTTTCACAGCAGTAATTGCAAAAAGGAGGGATACTTACGAAACACTGAGGTACAATAAAGTTTTCCCCGGAGAAAAGGAAGTTGGGTGAACTGTTGGGTTGAAAGCCTTAAAAATTCATTATTGTAAAAAATTAAAATACAGAAAATGATGTAAATATCTTTTCAATCCTTAGTGTCAACAGCTTCAAGTATATCCTCGAGACTTTTTCATACAAGTTGACTTGTACTAACTACAAAGTGGGGACCCTGGGAAAAAGCAGTTATCTGTCTTTACCTTTGCTGCTTTAACCAGCCTGTCACAAGTTCCACAGTGGTACAAGTTGTCACAATCAAAAACTTCCTCTTCTACATACATGTTCCAGAGAGCATCTTCCAAACCGGATACATTTTTGACTGCTACTGTTAGATCTAAGAAGTCTTCCTGAAATAGACATGAATATAATATTGAAAAACAATTTCAGAGGTTTACAAACACATCATCAACTCACATATATATTGGGAATAAACAGATATATGTTTTCTAGAACATTACAAATAAAGATGTCGATCTCCTGATTAGATGTTGCGAAGTTCATAACACTAAATTATCCTTCTTTTGAAATTGGACTATAATTTAGCTTAAAATCTATCAGAAAAATATAAAAAAAGTTTATGAATTTACCAAAGACACAATAAAATCTGTTTTATGAGGAAATATAAACCACAATAAGACACGTATCTGAATTCAGAAGTGCATATATACAAGGTATACAGTACTGTTTTAGACTAGACTATAAGAACAAGGGCAGGGTTGAATTTTCTAATGTAAACTCCATTTCTTTATTTTCTTTTGCTAGGGTTGCCTTAAGATATACTAAAGAAGTTATAAGAAAAAAAAATTATATGACCAGCCTGGCCAATATGGTGAAACCCTATCTCTACTAAAAATACAAAAAGAATTAGCTGGGTGTGGTGGTGCATGCCTGTAGTCCCAGCTACTGGGGAGGCTGAGGCAGGAGAATTGCTTGAACCTGGGAGGCGGAGGTTGCAGTGAGCCGAGATTGCGCCACTGCACTCCAGCCTGGGCAACAGAGTGAGACTCCGTCTCAAAAAAAAGAATTACGTTAAGCTAGGATAAGAAGGTCTTCCTATGAAAATTCAAGAGAATAGTCTGTAAAAAGAGGGTTTATGAAATCTGCTATAACTACATTTGAATCACAATATTTCTAGTAATAAGCACTTACAATTTGGCAAATTTAATTTATATTTATAGTTCTGTATGTGTGTGCAACAGCTTTATTTTAAGAGATTTTGGGGAATGAAAATAGGGCACTTGTTAACTCATGGTGAAGATTTCAAGTACTAAAAGTAACATTTATACAGTATATGGTTTATAATATATATGTGAAAAGTTAATGTCCTTAATTTATAATGGCCTTACATATGTTGTTTTGAAAATACTCTGATTTACTACATCATAGCTAAGTCAAGCATGTAGTAATTCAAAGACACACACAACATCTTAATTATTTCCAAACTTAAAAAATCACTTTTTTTTTTTTTTTTGAGATGGAGCCTTGCTCTGCCGCCAGGCTGGAGCACAGTGGCGCAATCTCGGGTCACTGCAACCTCCACCTCCCGGGTTCAAGCGATTCTCCTGCCTCAGCATCCTGAAAATCACATATTTTTATATACACATCTATTTTCAAAAAAGCAATTAACACATTTGAAAATGGTAATTTTGGGCCAGGCGCGGTGGCTCATGCCTGTAATCCCAGCACTTTGGGAGGCCAAGGTGGGCAGATCATGAGGTAAGGAGATTGAGACCATCCTGGCTAACATGGTTAAACCCCGTCTCTACTAAAAAAATACAAAAAATTAGCCAGGCATGGTGGCGGGCACCTGTAGTCCCAGCTACTCGGGAGGCTAAGGCAGGAGAATGGCGTGAACCTGGGAGGTGGAACTTGCAGTGAGCCGAGATCGTGCCACTGCACTCCAGCCTGGGCGACAAAGCAAGACTCCATCTCAAAAAAAAGAAAAGAAAATGGTAATTTTGTCCTCATACAAATACACAAACTTCCTTGGCATAAATAACAAAGGAAGCCTTTTATTAAAGGATCAGTGATGAATTCAGTGATAATTGATTATATAAGATTTGTAGGGCAAACAGGATTACATTTACATGAGCAAATTTCCAATTTCTAATTTCCAATTAGATTAAATGGGCAATATGTGTCATTACAAAGAACTGAAGGTTATACTAATTAACACAGGATTACAATAGCTTTATATATAATATATAAACATAAGCACACATATATAAATGAACTTTCTGAAGAATATTAATAAACTAAATCCCATATTTAATTACAAATGTTTGTCAAATTAAACACTCCTCGGTCCTCAGTATTATCTATTTTTATTACCTCCCTAATTAACTTTCTTTACAATATTCCAACCATGATGACACTGGCTTCTCACATGAGGCCATAGTCTTCTATTTGTAAATATCCCCCAAATCTATTTTCCAAATATTAGGGTACTGAATAAAAGATTAAGTTTCAAGATATTTGCTTCTTTCAATCTACATGGAGAAATCTGGATTATAGGCTCATGATTTAGGTGTAGTTAGAAGAAAAAAAAACTCAATAAATTACTTTTAGTAATAAACACTTTAATCCTTGTGTGGTATTATATATCATATATTTAATTACATGGATTATAATTTACAACATAACTTATTACTAAAATACTCTGGCATATTTACCTGCCTCTCGCTAACGTTCTTACATTCTTTACAAACAATCTGGTTAACAATGGTTCCATGATACAGACGATTGATGAGGTCATGACCGGAGGTCCCAACTAAAGAAGTTTCCAAAGCGCTGAAGAGGATTCGATTCAGTTCCTGCACATCATGTTGCCTCATTTCCTACAAAACAGGTAACTTTTAGATGTAATTCCGGGCTTCAGGTTTTTTAAAACATTAAAAAAACAAACATTAGTCAATAAAAACTCAAGATTTATCAAGCAATCCGAAGATCAGATATAAGAATGACTCAGCAAAACAAGCTGAGCTGGTTAAGAGATTACCACCTATTTTTATTTATACTAAAAAATGAAAATATGAACAGGCTGGGTTCAGTGTGTACATATAACTCAATTCCTTTGACACCCAGAATGTGCATTTATTCTTGTGGGAAACCACACACATGGCCATGCCACAGAAAGCAGAGAGGGATATACCAGGCACAGACCAGTGTCTAAGAGCTGGCAGTGTCTGCACAGGAACACCTCACTGAGATCAGAGCACATGTGAATAGTCCGAATTATCAACAATAGAAAAGAACTAGAATGTACTGCTTTGAAGTAAAAACAACTAAAACAAGACTAACACAGTGTTACTGAGAAAAAAATCCTGATGGAACTTGCTTTAATCCATTATGAGTCACGCAGTTGTGTGTGAACTTGTGCTTAAGAAAAATTTATAACCAAACCAAGGGGCACACCAAGACTGAGAAGTGGAGAAGAGGAGGAACAGCAGCTGTGGGGAGGGCCAGGACAGTGAGGGCCCAGGAAGCAGGAGGAGCTGAGGCTTTAAGGAGGGTGGTGAGTGCTGCTGAGAGCTCCTTCTGCTGAGAACAGAGAAGTGTCTTCTGGACTTGGCACAGGGATGTCACTGTTGACTTCAACCAAAAAAGTAGAAAGGAAGGAGAGGAACAAATGGAGAGTTCAGAAGCAGAGGCAATAAGGGAAGACAATTTCAAAAATAAGTTTCAACCAAGAGCAATAGCTCATGCCTAAAATCTCAGCTACCTGGGAGGCCGAGGCAGCAGGATGCCTTGAACCCAGGGCTGCAGTGAGCTATGATCATGCCATTGCACTCCAGGCTGGTGACAGTGAGACCTCATCTCAAAAAAAAAAAAAAAAAAAAAAAAAGTTTTGTGTGAAGAGCAGCAGATAAAGTGGATGAAAGCTGGAGGACTTCTATCTTGCCTTTTAAAATACAAGACCCTCAAGGATGTAATTTATCTAATATCACTGGCTATGATGGGATAGAAAACTTGTGGAAGTTTTCAAGCTCTGTTCCTAAACAATCCTACACTTCGCAGAGGTACCACAGAGACCTTCTCCTACCACTTCAGGTCCAGTCCTAGAGGGTTTTCTGCAAGATCTTATTTAGACAAAAAACAAAAAAAATTTTCACAGCATTAAGAAGAAACCAGCAACTTAGTGAAGCTCATTATCAAAAACAAAGAAAAATCTATCAACCAATGACTAGATTAAAAAAAAAACAAAAAACATGTGGCATATCCATCTAATAGAATCTCATTTGGCAATAAAATGGAATGAAGTATCGACACATACTACAACATGAATGAACCCTGAGAACAGTACTTTAAGTGAAAGAAGACTGTTACGAGACCACCTATTGGATCACTCCATTTCTATGAAATGTCCAGAATAGGCAAATTCATAGAGACAGAAAGGAGGTCAGTGGTTGCCAGCGGCTGAGTTGAGGGGGATGGAAAGTTACTGCTAACGGGTATGGAGTTTCTTTTTGGGGTGGTAAAAATTTTCTAAAATTGATTGTAGTGATGGTTGAACAACTCTATGAATATGCTAAAAAGCACCACTGAACTGTACCACTTAAAAGAGTGAATTTTGTGGCATGTAAATTATATCTCAATACAGTGTTTTGTTTGTTTGTTTGTTTTTGTTGTTAATCGGATTAACGCCAAATACCAGCCCTACACCAGAAATTTAACACACTTGTTTAGGGAATGTATTATTACCCCATTTTGCTTCAAAGTCCATGCCTTACCTCCTTAATCACATAGTTAGTATCACCTAGTTAAGAAGTGTTCCTGGTTAGAAGACTACCCTTCAGAGTTTACCATTAAAGGCAATATAACAGTATTCCTATCGTTTGCTCTTTAACTTCTGTGACAGTTGCCTATACCTGTCTTTGCAGGATTACATCCATCTATTCCATATAAAAATGGTAGACTGGGATTTGTTTGGATTTGTATAGCTATAACAGCTCATCAATACATGCAACAAGCACCTTTACTCATTGCTGACAAGTGTGTAGTGTTTGTATACAGTAGAATGCCTTTTAGAACTCAAACAGGAAAGTGAGAGAAAGCCCACATACAACAAGATTCATAAAGAAAATGGAGAAGGTCAGGAGAAAGTCAGGACAGGAATAAAAAGACCTGCCAAGAACCATTTCACTTTTTTGACTGAAGCAAACCTTCAAATCAGAACATGTGGATTCAAACACAAAGCACATAACAAACAAAGAATTTTTAAAAATTTACTTACAATGTAATTGATCCATTATTGTTGGTCAAAGACTAAAAACTGATCAACAGTTTCCTATATAAATGGTAGGTAATCTCCATGTAATAGGTGTTGTATCTCAACTAGACTACATAAAGACTCTTAGGGTAGAAATTGTAAAAATCAGCTCTTGTACTTCTCCCCGTTTTTCCAATCTTCTCCCCAGCCCCAAATCACAGCCATTCATAAAATCCTGTATACAGCAAGTGTCTAAAAATATGTATTTCTGGCTTGTAATTTTTTAATGTGAGAAGGAAACATTCAAACAATATGTTGAGACCCTAAGACAAAATTAAAGGAAGTTAGATAACATTAAACCAGCCTTATTCTTTCCTCTATTGCTGGTAACTCTTCCTTAAAGAGCTGATCCTCGTACCTCATTACTGGTCCACCCGAAGCTGTCAGTGAGGTCTGTTGTGGATGCAGCTTCCTGGTCTAAGAGCAGAAGCTGAGCAAACAAGCGCTGTAACTGTAAAGGGATGATTCGAACCTGCATGAGAAACAAACACATTTCTAAATGAATTCTTTAAGTGTTGACTGAGGCTTTTGAAAACAACTGCATACTAGCTTTTTTATATCTCCCAGTTCATTCAGGAGAAAGTTTATAAATATCCTATTATAAGGGAAAAACTAATTATGATTCAGTTCTTCTGTGAAAATTATAATTCAATCTAAAAAATAATAGTTATTTGGAGTTTTCTACCTTGATATGGTTCAGATAAACATTAAAACTCAAATAGGCCTTAATAAACCACTCAACTGATTACAGATTGACAGTAATTTGAATCTCTTCTAATAGTCCATTATTTCTCTAAAATACCTCTGATACACATAATTTCCCCTCCGTAGAAATTTTCCAGGCACAATACTGTATTTCGCTCTGGAGTTCTCAGCACACCCTGCCTCACTTTCTCCTGGCTCCAAGCGAGTTCCTGCCTTACTTGATGTGGTGAGGGCTGGGGCAGACTGAGCAATGTTGCTCAGAGTCTGGTCTGTAGGCTAGACTTTAAGTATTGAAAGGAGAATAAGCATTTAGAAATTGTAATGGCAATTTGACATTCCCATGGCATTTTTATTATATACTAGAAAAGTGCTAATCTGCAACAGATTGGGAATAAAAAGAAACACACAAAAACAGGTCCTTTGCCACACAGGTAGCCTGAGAAGTACTGGGCTAGATCATGAAAGACTCCTAAGAAGTACAAATTTGAGCCTGAACATGGTAAGAAACTTTTGAGTTACGTTTAAGCAGGGAGGAACATGATTAGATATGCACTTTAAATATCACCACAGTAACAAACAAAATAATTAATTAACTCATTATTCAATTTATTTCCAAAGTACCAAATTGAAAGAATACTAGCCTCTATTTTTTTTTGTGTGGGGTGGAGAGGTCGGTATTGTTGCAAAAAAAGTGCTTTAAATAGACTTCTGGGGGAAGCTAATGTGGATGTTCTGCAAATATTTCCTTCACCAGAAGAAAGAATAAGCATAGTAAAGAGTGTTACATGTTTATAAAGCAGTAGCAGTACTGTACTTGGAAAACTGATTCTTTCTCAGAAGGCAAATTCCATTACCCATAGGGTATAGGCCAAGTCACTTTCTGGAAATAAAGAGCATATTTGACAATTAATAAAATTATTGCTTTGTGAACAAGCCACTTAATTCCTTCTTTAAAAAAAAATTTTCTGAATACGCTAAAACACCTCAGTAAATCACAGATGTAATACCTTTGCATCGGGTTTATCCTTATCTTCAAACAAACCAAGCTCTTCTGGGCCAAGAGAAAATAAAGTTCATATGGAACCAAAAAAGAGCCCGCATCGCCAAGTCAATCCTAAGCCAAAGGAACAAAGCTGGAGGCATCACACTACCTGACTTCAAACTATACTACAAGGCTACAGCAACCAAAACAGCATGGTACTGGTACCAAAACAGAGATATAGATCAATGGAACAGAACAGAGCCCTCAGAAATAACGCCACATATCTACAACTATCTGATCTTTGACAAACCTGACAAAAACAAGCAATGGGGAAAGGATTCCCTATTTAATAAATGGTGCTGGGAAAACTGGCTAGCCATATGTAGAAAGCTGAAACTGGATCCCTTCCTTACACCTTATACAAAAATCAATTCAAGATGGATTAAAGACTTAAACGTTAGACCTAAACCATAAAAACCCTAGAAGAAAACCTAGGCATTACCATTCAGGACATAGGCATGGGCAAGGACTTCATGTCTAAAACACCAAAAGCAATGGCAACAAAAGCCAAAATTGACAAATGGGATCTCATTAAACTAAAGAGCTTCTGCACAGCAAAAAAACTACCATCAGAGTGAACAGGCAACCTACAAAATGGGAGAAAATTTTCGCAACCTACTCATCTGACAAAAGGGCTAATATCCAGAATCTACAATGAACTCAAACAAATTTACAAGAAAAAAACAAACAACCCCCTCAAAAAGTAGGCAAAGGACATGAACAGACACTTCTCAAAAGAAGGCATTTATGCAGCCAAAAAACACATGAAAAAATGCTCACCATCACTGGCCATCAGAGAAATGCAAATCAAAACCACAATGAGATACCATCTCACACCAGTTAGAATGGCAATCATTAAAAAGTCAGGAAACAACAGGTGCTGGAGAGGATGTGGAGAAATAGGAACACTTTTACACTGTTGGTGGGACTGTAAACTAGTTCAACCATTGTGGAAGTCAGTGTGGCGATTCCTCAGGGATCTAGAACTAGAAATACCATTTGACCCAGCCATCCCATTACTGGGTATATACCCAAAGGATTAGAAATCATGCTGCTATAAAGACACATGCACACGTATGTTTATTGCGGCATTATTCACAATAGCAAAGACTTGGAACCAACCCAAATGTCCAACAATGATAGACTGGATTAAGAAAATGTGGCACATATACACCATGGAATACTATGCAGCCATAAAAAATGATGAGTTCATGTCCTTTGTAGGGACATGGACGAAATTGGAAATCATCATTCTCAGTAAACTATTGCAAGAACAAAAAACCAAACACCGCATATTCTCACTCATAGGTGGGAATTGAACAATGAGAACACATGGACACAGGAAGGGGAACATCACACTCTGGGGACTGTTGTGGGTTGGGGGGAGGGGGGAGGGATAGCACTGGGAGATATACCTAATGCTGGATGACGAGTTAGTGGGTGCAGCGCACCAGCATGGCACATGTATACATACGTAACTAACCTGCACAATGTGCACATGTACCCTAAAACTTAAAGTATAATAATAATAATAATAAAAATACCTTTGCATCGGGTTTATCCTTATCTTCAAACAAACCAAGCTCTTCTGGGCCAAGAGAAAATAGAGCTTCTAAAGAAAAAGGTAGAATCAGAGATGCAAATGACATCATTTCATTTTAAAAAATTGTTTTAGAAAGCCAAGACCACCTTTAAGTAAAATCAAGTAGATTCAGAAATATGATTGTGGCAATATTTATACCTTACTCTATACACTTTACTTCTTGTAACATTTTTAACCAGTGACTCTAAGAAAATAGTGTCATGCTAAGGCTTCAGCATTTCCTAATTCTAGGAAAGGAAAATAATCTTTATGCATAAAACTAAAAACAGTAACATCAGAAATCTTTCATGGCTTCCCACTGTCTATGGCATCAGGTCCCAAAAGCCCAGGAATCTCAGGAAATACAGTAGTGTTGCAGTTTTCCTGCCACATGTAAGGCTAACAAACATCCTTTCATGGGAAGGATCCCCTTTTACTCTGAGATGCCCTTTTTTTTGGTGTGAAAATGTCTTTTCCGTGTTGAAGGTAATAACAGATGGCAGTGGTCTTATCTGGAAAAAGAAGTTGGCAACCCCATGCGAGTCTCCAGAATTTCTTTATCACCCAACATCTAGGTGATGTGCCACCCAATGGGGCATACCTGAATCTTTTGAGAAGTCTGTATCCGAGCCTAGGTAGGAACTCTTACTGGGAAACTCTGATATACTCTAGGGATACAAGGAATGGGATAAATGTGTCTCCCTATTGAAAAACTATTGCTACCCTAGTGCTTACTGTTAATGAATGTTATATTCTTTCTAAGTGCTGGGACTCGGCAAAAATGAACTACAAATCTACAAGTTAAAGCATAAAACCATACAAAAACTTTTATAATAATCTCCCAGTACTCTCAGCTACATTGTAATGGAGTACAATGGAACCCAATGTAGCCCTATTATTTAAAATACTATTCCAAAATTTCCCCCCACCCCAGTTCTCTGACAGTCCTTATTCTTTCCAAATTATACCTCCCTGTCAATCACCATCAGGATTCAGGCTAAGCTATACAAGCAGTGCACATTGTGCACTAAGATGTCAAATCATGTGCTTGGCCAGCAATCCCCTCTGCTGGAGAGGAAGTTGGCCTGGGACTCTCAGTACTACTCTTGCCTAATGGTACGCTCCATGACCCGCCCTACACTTCACCATCTTCCTCAGTCCCTTTGAGGCTACGTTTCTACTTCGAGTTGTCCTTTAACTTCAACTATATTAAAACCTGGAAAAGTGTTATCCCTATTAGAAATGTACTTATTAGTGCTGGAAATTTTTACTGGTGGAATTACTGATTGCATCAGGGAGATATTTTTATGGAGGGGATCGAGTCAAGGCTAAGAGGTACCACTTAAATCCCACATGCAATCCAACCCATTAAATTGCTCCTGGGAAGGTAACAGTGGTAAATATTTACTAAATCTCTGGAGGCAGCAAGTCTTTCTAAGCTTAGAAGCAACAGAAGAACCACAAAGATTTGATAAATGTGGTGGCAGTCGGGAAGAGGAACATGGCAAACCAGATAGGATGAGTCAGGCTGTCTGTCCTCCTAATATGGAGACACTGTGGAGAGCTGAGATACAAAGCCATGTAGTGCTGGGGACCCCAATCAGGGCCAGGTGAAGGCAAAGTAATGTTCACACTGAGCTCATGGGAACACAGCTCCTAGGACCCTTGTGGAGGAAGCTGGTTTGCAGAGATGGGATATGGGAGAAATATATAGAGAGAAACAGGGGCAAGAAATCAAGGGTCCAGTAAGGTCAGGCTGGCTTCTTGCAGTTGATTTCTGAGATCCCCTATATTCTTACAATAACCCCCCTTTTAAATTTAGCTAATTTGGGTGGTGGGTCTGTTTCTTGCACACAATCCCTTACCTAAAATCTCTGGGTCTTTGGAATTCAGAATTTCCAGAGTTTATAAAGATAATATGAAAAAAGTGTTTTTTATATATATATAAAATGTTACATTCCCAGCAGGGTCTGGGCCAGCTTCCATTAATCAAGCAGATTAATATTCCTGTAATGAATGTATGAACATTCACCCACATGAGATAACTAAAAACTGTAAATAGCCTCACACCAGGTCTGGTTCTGAAGCCAAACAAGCTCAGGTGAGATCAGATGAGGGTGTGAGCTTTCCAGATTTCAGAAATGCGTATGAACAACTGTACACCCATATAAATAATATGACACCCTTCCCCACTCCAAAAGGTAGATATAATTGGTTGGATAACTCTGGCTTAAGTGTTTGTTATTCTAGAGAAATTTTAAAACTCAAACAGTGTAACAATAATGAAGACTGATACTTATGACAATTGTGTTTACGTTGTACTTTAAATTACAGGAATTAAAAAAGAAATATATTGCTTTATTTTTTTACTAAACATTATTGTCATCACCCAGGATATATTTAAGATTAAGCTTCACATTTCTCTGCAGAGGGAATTACCAATTTATATCTTATATGTGCAACAATAAACACATACTGTAGAATATATCTTTAAGATAATTGGTCTATTTGTGATTTTGCATAATTAATTACATGTAAAGAAGATGGTACATATTGCTAGTTAAATGTACGTAACATAGCATACCTCTGAATTCAGGTGTGAAATGAAGAGTCTGAAGAAGGGAATTGAGGTAACAGGTTCCACCCTGATTTCTGATTCCGCTTAAATTGGTGAATTCTCTAGGAGCAGGTGGCTCCAAAGCTTTAGTCTTTAATTTCTTCCCTTTTCCATATTGATTATTAGACACAGTGGAATACTCCTCTTCAAATAGGTCCCCAAACATTGTGAAACTAAATACTACCCTTAAAAAAAGTGACATATAAATGCTTTTATTTTTAAAATAAATTTTCCCCAAATCCCCCTACCTTACACTTGGGAGTCGATTCTGTTGTTTCTTAGAACACAGGACTACTGTTTCTATGTACAGTAGTTGGGTTTTGGAGGCAGCAAGATCTAGATTTTTTTCATCCCTATCAGGATCCTAACTACCTGTGTGACCCTGGATATGTTAATCTGTTTTCTTATGTGTAAAATAGGATACCATTTGTCTCTTCGGGTCATTTAAACTATCAAATGACATAACGAAATTAGGGCACTTAGTGTACAGGGTTTGGCCCACGATAAGTAACAGCTGTTTTTAAAAAGGCACGTTCACATCACTAATTTTTTTAAAAAAGAAAACCTGTCGCCACAACTAATCCACTGCTGGGATGGCAAAGCCAACCCTAGATTCTGAGAATCAACTCACTAAAATCTCTGCTTGTCACATCCTTCAGTACTATATACCAGATAATGACATTTAAATTAAACGGATCAAGTTAACTTTTTTTAGAGCACTTTAGAACATAGTCCCGAAGCTGTTGGGCCGGAAGTTAGTTCACCGGGGAGGGAGGGGGGAAGGGGAGCGGAGGGCGGGGAAGACTGCCATTACAATTATCAAGCCTAAAGGCCTTCCAGTATGTATCCACTAATCCCATCGTTAGCCCTGGGGGCCTAGGTGACTTCCCCAAGGTTTCACATCGAGTGTGGCGGAGGGTCACTTGGAGATGAGAAACGTAAAGCGCCTAGCATAGGTACCAAGTGACAGGAAGCGCTGAAATGCAATTATTGTTCTTTTCCTCAGAAGAAAACTAAAAAAACACAACTCGAGGGTCTAGCCTCGAGCTCGTTGTCTGCATTCCTGAATTCCCAACTCCTACGGCCGGCCGAGGCCCTCCAAGCCACCACAGGCCCAGGGGCGCAAAAAGGCAGAGGTCCCCATGGCCCGAAACCACTGCCCCGACTCCAGGAGTGCGCCGCGTCCTCAGGCAGGCCTGGGCCGCCTCTCGCCTCGCCCTCCTCAGACTGGGCCACCAACACTGTCCCTACGCTTCCCACGTCCCTCCCAGGATCCCCGGCCGCCAGCCGCACTTACTGCCTAAAGCCCAGACCCCCGCCCTGGCCAAAACGCGAAGCGAACGAACCCGCCCCAACTGGGCGCCGCCATGTTGGCGAGGGCGGGTCTCCAGAAAGTGATTTATGGACCGTGGACTATGCTTCCCAGGATGCCCCGCTGGAGCGCCGGCCCCTCGCACGGGGCCTTATGGGAAATGTAACTCTTCTGCTCCAAGAGTTTGGGAACTGGAGCGGGAGCGGGCAAGGTGAGCTCGCTTACAAGTCCGCTGGTGAGTTCGCGGGTCCACTCGGCCAGCGGACCACTCATTCGTTCACATTTATAAGATTATAGTTATATAATCTCATATGAGATTATAGTTATATAATCTTATATAACTATATAAAGAATGAGTGGTCACATTTATAAAGATATAAGATTATATTTATATAATCTTATATCTTTGTCTTTCTTCTGTGAATCAAACTAGTGACATGTCAAAGTATTGTCCGGACAATCCTTTCATTCCATAGCTTCCTCTCCTCCTATCAGATCCCCATGAAATCTCACCTGCATTAGGATGATAGCCTTTTCAGTGGACTCCCGTTTTACACACCCCTTCCTGCACATCACTATAAGATGCACTATCCATCTAAGGTGCACTTTGAGCTCAAACCTCTCTGCTAAAGAAGCTTCCACGATTCCTCAACATCCACTGTGGAAACTCTTTATTTTGATTCTTAGTTCACTGATGGTCCCAACATTCTTTTCATACTGTATTTCTCACTACACACCTATTTACCAAAGTGCTTTCAAATGTGCCATCTATAAAGCTGCTAATCCCTGAGCATTTAAGGGAAAAGATAAACACCAGCTGCAAGTCTTTTTGTTTTATGATAAGAAGCCCTGTACAACGAAAACACGTTTTCTGGTTTGGTTCCATGAAAACCAATGCTCTGTCCCTGAAGTCAGGAAGTACCTTGCCAGTAAGGGACTTCCTTTTAAATTGCTTTTGATATTTGACAATGTCCCTGGCCACCCAGAACCCCATAGATTCTGCAATGAGAGCACCAAAGTGGCCTCCTTGCCCCTAAACACAACATGTCTAATTCAGCCCTTAGATCAAGGGGTCATAAGGAACTTTAAGGCTCATTACGTACGGTTTTCTATGGAAAGGGGTGTCAACACTATGGAAGAGAATCTCAACAGGGAGAATATCGTGAAAGTCCAGAAGGATTACACCATTGAAGAAGCCCATGTTGTTACAGAAAAAGCTGTGAAAGCCATCAAGCCCCAAACAATACATTAGTGCTGAAGAAAACTGTGTCCAGATTCCAGATGTTGTGTGTGAGTTCACAGGATTTACAACAGCCTATCAAGGAAGTCACGGAAGAGATTGTGGATATGGCACCAAAAAAAAAAAAAAAAAAAAAAGATAGGCATAAAGTGTTTGAAGATCTAGATCTTGGGGAAATTCAAGAGTTAATAGATACCACATCTGAGGAATTAACAGAAGATGACTTGATGGAGATGAGTGCTTTTGAATCAGTACCAGACAATGAGAAAGAAGATATAGAAGCACTGTCAGAAAACGAATTGACATTAGACAGTCTTGCAGAAGGGTTCTGATTATTTAAGACTGCTTTTGACTTCTTTTACAACTTGGACCCTTCTATGATACGGGCATTGAAACTAAAGCAAATAGTAGAAGAAGGATTAGTACTGTATGCAAGCATTTTTATTTATTTATTTATTTATTTATTTATTTATTTATTTATTTTGAGACAGAGTCTTGCACTGTCACCTGGGCTGGAGTGCAGTGGTGCGATCTTGGCTTACTGCAACCTCTGCCTCCCAGGTTCAAGTGATTCTCCTGCCTCAGCCTCCTAAGTAGCTGGGATTACAGGTGCCCGCCACCACGCCCGGCTAATTTTTTGTAGTTTTAGTAGAGATGGGGTTTCACTGTGTTGACCAGGCTGGTCTCAAACACCTGACCTCATGATCCACCCACCTCAACTTCCCAAAGTGCGGAGATTACAGGCGTGAGCCACTGCGCCCAGCTCAAGCATTTTTAAAGAATTGAAAAAGCAAAACTATCAGACAGTAATTATGATGTATTTCCATAAAGTTAAACTGAGTGTGCCTGTCTCTCCTGCTTCCCCTTCCACCTCCTCCACCAATTCCCCCTCTGCCACTCCTGAAACAGCAAGACCAACCTCCCCCCACCCCCACCCCTCCTCAACAGCCCACTCAATGGGAGACAGTGAGCATGGAGACCTTTATGGTGATACACTTTCACTTAATGAATAGTAAAGATCTTTTATTTTTCTTTCTTTCTTTTTTTTTTTTTTTTTTTGAGATGGAGTTTCGCTCTTGTTGCCCAGGCTGGAGTGCAATGGCGCGATCTCGGCTCACTGCAACCTCTGCCTCCCAGGTTCAAGCAGTTCTCCTGGCTCAGCCTCCCGAGTAGCTGGGATTACAGGCATGCAACACCACGCCCGGCTAATTTTTTGTGTTTTTAGTAGAGACGGGATTTCACCATGTTAAGGCTAGTCTCGAACTCCTGACCTCAGGTGATCTGCCCGCCTTGGCCTCCCAAAGTGCTGGGATTACAGGCGTGAACCACCGCGCCCGGCAGTAAAGATCTTTTCTCTTCCTTATGAATTTTAACATTTTCTTTTCTCTAGCAGACTTTGTTGTAAGAAAAATACAGCATATAATACATATATTACACAAAATATTTATTAATTGACTTTATGTTATTGGCAAGGCTTCCAGCAAACAGTAGGCTACTGTAGTTATGTTTTAGGGTAGTCAAAAGTTCTATGCTCATTTTTGACTGCACGAAGTTGGTGCCCCTAATCCTCGTTTTATTCAAGGGTCAGCTGTAGCAGCAATGAACAATTGAAAATTGGAATGAAAATACCACTTAAAACAGCATAAAAATATGAAATACTTAGGGCTAAATCTGACAAAAGATGTGAAAGACTGTACACTAAAAACTACAAAACTTTAATGAGTGACCTAAATAAACAGACATGTTCATGAATTGAAAAACTCAAAATATTTAAGATGTCAGTTCTCCCAGTTCATCTATAAATTCAATACAGTCCCAACCAAATCCCAGCAGGCTTTTTTTGTGCAAATTGGCAAACTGATTGTAAAATTCTTATGGAAATGTAAAGGACCTACAATAGCAAAAACAACAATGGAAAACAAGAAAAAAAAGAGAGCGAACACTGACTCATTTCAAGACCTCCTACAAAGGATAGTAATCAAATATTTCATAAATATATCAATGGAACGGAATAGAAAGTCCAGAAATACACAGTTGTATGAATAACCAAGTTTTTACAAAGGTGCAAAGGCAATTCAGTAGAGAGAAGAAGAGTCTTTTCAGCAGTTGGATATCCATACCCAAGAAAGCAAGAAAAGACATTACATCTGTAGTCTTCTTTCCAAAAACCATAACCCCAGTCTATGATGAAAACATTAGACAAACTCAAACCGAGGAACGTTCTACAGAAAAAGTGACCAGAACTTCTCAAAAGTGTCAAAGTCATCAAAAACAAGGAAAGTCTAAGAAACTGTCACAGGCTAAAGGAGGTGAAGGAGACATATGATTAAATGATTAAATGTCATGTGGTATCCTGGATGGGATCCCAGAAATGGAAAAGGACATTAGGTAAACATTAATGACATCTGAATAAAACATAGACTTTAGTTCATCATAATGTATCAAATGTTGGTTAATGAGTTGTGATAAATATGCTACAGTAACATAACATTTAACAATAGGGGAAACCCGTACAGGATATTTGGGGATTTTCTGTGCTATTTGTTGCAAACTTGCTGTAAATCTAAATTTATTCCAAAGTAAAAAGTTGAATGGAAAAAAAATCCACAGACTGGGAAAAATATTTGCAGCGCATGCATGTGGTAAAGAAGAAATATCCAAAATGTATAAAGAACCTTTAAAATTCAATGAAGAGAAAAGAAAATAAACCAATTTTTTTTAAAAATGTGCAAAGATTTGAACAGACATTTACCAAATAAGGTATACAGATGGGAAGCAGGCACATGTAAAGACATTCAACACCAGTAGTGATTAGAGAAATCAAATTAAAACCACAATTTAATTTGCACACCCATTAGAATGGCCGAGAGGAAAAAGACTGACAATACCAAATTATACAGTTTAGATATTTGTCCCTTCCAAATCTCATGATGAAATTTAATCCCCAGTGTTGGAGGTCAGGCTTAGTGGGAGGTGTTTGGGTCATGGGGGTGAATCCTGCATTAATGTCTTGGTGCCTTCCTCTCGGTAATGGGTGAGTTCTCCCTCTATTACTTTCAGTAAGAGCTGATTGTTTAAAAGAGCCTGGCACCTCCCTTCTTTTTCTCTTGCTTCTCTCTCACCATGTGATCGGCACCTTCTGCCATGAGTGGAAGTAGCCCGAGTCTCTCACCAGATGCAGGTGCTAGCGCCATGTGTCTTATTCAGCCTCCAGGACCATGAGTCAAGGAACATGTTTTCTTTGTAGATTACCTAGCCTCAGATATTCCTTTATAGCAATACAAATAAACTAAGACACCAGGTGCTGGTGAGTGTGAAGAGATCCTGGTGGTGGGAGGGGACAAGGGTCCAGCCACTTTGGAATATTATTTGGCAGATTCTTTAAAAGGTAAACATACACCAACCAGGCACAGTGGCTTATGCCTGTAATCCCAGCACTTTGGGAGGCAGAGGCAAGTGGATCATGAGGTCAAGAGATCGAGACCGACCATCCTGGCCAACACGGTGAAACCCCATCTCTACTAAAAATACAAAAATTAGCTGGGTATGGTGGCACATGCCTGTAGTCCCAGCTATTCGGGAGGCTGAGGCAGGAGAATCATTTCAACCCAGGAGGCAGAGGTTGCAGTGAGCCAAGATTCGTGCCACTGCACTCCAGCCTGGCGACAGAGCGAGACTCCATCTCAAAAAAAAAAAAAAAAAAAAAAGGTAAACATACACCTACCATAGAACCTAGCTATTCCATTGCTAGGTATTTAGTCATGAGAAAAGAAAGCATACTTGCTATATTATTTGCATTTTCACATTTTCTGTATGTTGTAATGTTTCTGCGTCTTAAAGTCACTTTCTTACTGGGGATGCAGTGTCCCTCTGCAGGTCAGTTAATTCTTAGAGACGGCAAAGGGCCCACCCTTGTAGCTCAGAGCCCACTGAAATTATTCAAACTAGCCTGTCCTAAACTGTTTCTCCTGCCCTGTCTTTCCTGCAGAAACTGCAATAGAGCTGTAGTCTAGACTCTACCCTTGCCCCTCTCCCTTCTGCCCCTTGTATTTCGAGTCAAGAATTGTACAAGGTGTTACTTTGCCACAGCCCCTGCTTCCAGTCTATAGCAGTCAGGGTTTAGTGAGAGAAGCAGAGCCGCTATGCATATACATGGTGAGGGATTGGCCACAGGCATGGTGGGAGCTGGCTGGACGATCGCTGCAAATGGTCTTGGTGTCTGATGCTGGAGCTTAAGGACCCCAGGGTGGGTCTTCAGGAAGGGTAGACGGATGTAAAGTGGGGACAGTGAGGAGAATCCAGGACCCACAGAAGGGACTGGAACTTGGACAGTTCTCAATGCTGCCTACCTTGAAAATGTGGATGGCTTTCAGAAGAAGCTGGCACCCTTCCTCACAGAGCTAATCACATACCTGTCTCAGGTATGGGAGAAGCTGACAGAGGAGCATGAGAAAGGTGGAGCAGCTGTAGATTCAGCTGCTGCCTTGTGCCTATGAGGGTCATGAAGCAGAGAGGTGACATGAGACAGGTGACAACATTTATGAACTCCAAAAGGGCCTGTCCTGAACTTCCGCATTCAAAACAAAACAGAACAAGAATAGGCTGGGCACAGTGGCTCATGGGAGGCTGAGGCAGGAGGATCAATGGAGACCAGGAGTTACAGACCAGCATGGACATCATGGTGAGACCCCCATCTACAAAAAAATTTAAAAATCAGCTGTACATGGTGTCACGTACCTGTAGTCCCAGCTACTTGCGAGGCTGAAGTGGGAGGACTGCTTGAGTTCAGAAGCCAAGGCTGCAGTGAGTTGTGATTGTGCTACTGCACTCTAGCCTGGGTGACAGAGTGAGACCCTGTCTTAAAAAAAAAAGAAAAGAAAAGAAAAAGAAAAGCAAAAATGTAGAATGGATGTTGAATTTGGTCAAACACTTTTCCTACGCCTACTGAGATGACTACCTGGTTTTCTTTTCCGGTTTATTTATTTAGTGTCTTACATTGAATAATTTTTTGTTATATTTATGTATGTATGTATGTTTTTGAGACAGGGTCTTGCTCTGTCACCCAGGCTGGAGTACAGTGGGGCAATCATGGCTCACTGCAGTCTAGACCTCATGGGCTCAATCAATCCTCCCACCTCAGCTTCCCTAGTAGCTGGGATTACAGGCACACATCATCACACCCGGCTAATTTTTGTATTTTTTGTAGAGATGGGGTTTCACCACATTCCCCAGGCTAGTCTTGAACTCCTGGACTCAAGCTATCCAACCACCTTGGCCTCCCAAAGTGTTGGGATTACAGGTGTGAGCCACCATGCCTGACCAATTATTACAAAAATTCTTTATCTTATCATTAATTGTGGTGAAATACACATAGCATAAAATTTATCATGTTAACCATTTTAAGTGCACAGTGCAGTATTGAGGACATACGCATTGCTGTGCAACCGATATCACCATTTATCTCTAGAACTCTTTTCATCTTCCTAGACTGAAGCTTGGGGTCTATGAAACAATAATTCCTCATTCTCCCTCCTCCCAGCCCTTGGCAACTACCATTCCTCTCTTTGCTTCTGTGAATTTGACTGTTTTAGGTGCCTTATACAAATAGAATGATTAAACCAGTTGTCGTTTTGTGACTGGCTTATTTAACTTAGCACAAAGTTCCCAAGGTTTATCTATGTTGTAGGATGTGTCAGAATTTCCTTCTCTAAGACTGAATTTTATTCCATTGTTAACAGATTTTGCTTATGCACTCATATGGAGATGGGCACTTGGGTTGCATTCACCTCTTGGCTGTTGTGAGTTAAGCTGCTGTGAACATGACTGTACAACCTTGATTAATTTTCTAAAGTTAAAACCAGCTTTACATCCCAGGGATAAATCTCATTTGCTTGTGGTTTATGATTTTTTATGTATTACATATTTTAAAATATTATTTGTATTAGTCCATTTTCATGCTGCTTATAAAGACCTACCACAGACTGGGCAATTTACAAAAGAAAGAAGTTTAATGGACTTAACAGTTCCACATGGCTGGGAAGGCCTTACAATCACGGCAGAAGGCAAGGAGGAGCAAGTAACATGTTATGTGGATGGCAGCAGGAAAAGAAAGAGAGCTTGTTCAGGGAAACTCCTGTTTTAAAACCATCAGAACTTGTGAGACTTATTCACTATCAAGACAACAGCATGAGAAAGACGCACCCCCATGATTCAATTACTTCCCACCAGGATCCTCCCACAACATGTGGGAATTGTGGGAGTTATAATTCAGATGAGATTTGGGCAGGGACACAGCCAAACCATATGATTCCACCCTGACCCCTCCCAAATCTCATGTCCTCACATTTCAAAACCAAGCATGCCCTAACAACAGTCCCGCAAAGTCTCAGAATTAACTCAAAAGTCCACAGTTCAAAGTCTCATCTGAGACAAGGCAAGTCCCTTCCACCTATGGGCCTGTAAAGTCAAAAGCAAGTTAGTTACTTCCTAGGTACAGTGAGGGTACAGGCATTGGGTAAATACAGCCATTTCAACTTGGAGAAATTGGCCAAAATAATGGGACTACATTAAGTCCAAAATCCAGTGGGGCAGTCAAATCTTAAAACTCCAAAATGATCTCCTTTGACTCCATGTCTCACATCCAGGTCATGCTGTTGCAACAGGTGGGTTCCCATGGTCTTAGGCAGCTCTGCCCCTGTGGCTTTGCAGGGTACAACCTCCCTCCTGGCTGCTTTTACAGACTGGCATTGAGTGTCTGTGGCTTTTCCAGGTGCATGGTGCAAACTACTAGTGGACTTAACATTCTGGGGTGGAGGGATGGTGGCCCTCTTCTCACAGTTTCATTAGGCAGTCCCCCAGTCGTTACTTTTTGTGGGGGCTTCAAACCCACATTTCCCTTCTGCACTGTCCTAGCAGAGGTTCTCTGTGAGGGTCCTGCCCCTGGAGCAAACTTCTTCCTGGACATCCAGGCATATCCATACAGCCTCTAAAATCTAGGGGGAGGTTCCCAAACCTCAATTCTTGCCTTCTGTGCACCCACAGGCTCAACCCCACATGGAAGCTGCCAAGGCTTGGCACTTGCACCTTCTGAAGCCATGGTGTGAGCTGTACTTTGGCTCCTTTTGGAGCAGTTGGGATGCAAGGCACCAAGTCCCTAGGCTGCACACAGCAGGGGGCCCTGGGCCTGGCACACAAAACCATTGTTTCCTCCTAGGCCTCCGGCCTGTGGTGGGGAGGGACTGCCATGAAGACCTCTGACATGCCCTGGAGACATTTTCCCCATGGTTTTGGGGATTAACATTCGGCTCCTCATTACTTATGGAAATTTTTGCAGCCGGCTTGGATTTCTCCTCAGAAAATGGGATTTTCTTTTCTATCACATAGTCAGACTGCAAATTTTCCAAGCTTTTATGCTCTGTTTCCCTTTTAAAACTGAATGCCTTTAGCAGCACCTAAGTCACCTCTTGAATGCTTTGCTGCTTAGAAATTTCTCACACCAGATACGCTAAATCATCTCTCTAAGGTTCAAGTTCCACAAATCCCTAGGTCAGGGCAAAATGCTGCCAGTCTCTTTGCTAAAACATAACAAGAATCACATTTCCTCCAGTTCCCAACAAGTTCCTCATCTCCATCTGAAACTACCTCAGCCTGGACTTTATTGTCCATATTGCTATTAGCATTTTGGGCAAAGCTATTCAACAAATCTCTAGGGAGTTCCAAACTTTCCCACATTTTCCTGTCTTCTTCTGAGCCCTCCAAACTGTGCCAACCTCTGCCTGTTACCCAGTTCTAAAGTCGCTTCCACATTTTTAGGTATCTTTTCAGTAGCAACCCACTCTACTGGTACAAATTGACTGTATTAGTCTGTTTTCATGCTGCTGATAAAGACATGCCTGAGACTGGGGAATTTACAAAAGAAAGAGGTTTAATTGACTTAGAGTTCCACATGGCTGGGGAGGCCTCACAATCACGGCAGAAGGCAAGGAGGAGCAAGTCACATCTTAATGGATGGCAGCAGGCAAAGAAAGAGTGCCTGTGCAGGAAAACTTTTATTTTTAAAACCACCAGATCTCGTGAGACTTACTCACAATCATGAGAACAGCATGGGAAAGACCCGCCCCCATGATTCAACTACTTCCTTCCAGGTTCCTCCTACGCCACGTGGGAATTGTGAGAGTTCCAATTCAAGATGAGCTTTGGGTGGGGACACAGCCAAACCATATCATTATTGAATTTGATTTGCTAAAATATTGTTTTACATTTTTGTATCTAAGGTCATGAGGGTCTGTAGTTTTTCTATATTGTCACATCTTTATCTTGTTTTGGTATTGTGGTAATGTTGGTTTCACAGAATGAATCAGGATATTTCACATGCTTCTGTTTTTTTTTTCCATCTGAATTATATTTTATTTTATTTTATTTATTTTTCTTTTTTTATTATTTTTATTATACTTTAAGTTTTAGGGTACATGTGCACATTGTGCAGGTTAGTTACATATGTATACATGTGCCATGCTGGTGCACTGCACCCACCAACTCGTCATCTAGCATTAGGTATATCTCCCAATGCTATCCCTCCCCCCTCCCCCCAACCCACAACAGTCCCCAGAGTGTGATGTTCCCCTTCCTGTGTCCATGTGTTCTCATTGTTCAATTCCCACCTACAAGTGAGAATATGCGGTGTTTGGTTTTTTGTTCTTGCAATAGTTTACTGAGAATGATGATTTCCAATTTCGTCCATGTCCCTACAAAGGACATGAACCCATCATTTTTTATGGCTGCATAGTATTCCATGGTGTATATGTGCCACATTTTCTTAATCCAGTCTATCATTGTTGGACATTTGGGTTGGTTCCAAGTCTTTGCTATTGTGAATAATGCCGCAATAAACATACGTGTGCATGTGTCTTTATAGCAGCATGATTTCTAATCCTTTGGGTATATACCCAGTAATGGGATGGCTGGGTCAAATGGTATTTCCAGTTCTAGATCCCTGAGGAATCGCCACACTGACTTCCACAATGGTTGAACTAGTTTACAGTCCCACCAACAGTGTAAAAGTGTTCCTATTTCTCCACATCCTCTCCAGCACCTGTTGTTTCCTGACTTTTTAATGATTGCCATTCTAACTGGTGTGAGATGGTATCTCATTGTGGTTTTGATTTGCATTTCTCTGATGGCCAGTGATGATGAGCATTTTTTCATGTGTTTTTTGGCTGCATAAATGTCTTCTTTTGAGAAGTGTCTGTTCATGTCCTTCGCCCACTTTTTGAGGGGGTTGTTTGATTTTTTCTTGTAAATTTGTTTGAGTTCATTGTAGATTCTGGATATTAGCCCTTTGTCAGATGAGTAGGTTGCGAAAATTTTCTCCCATTTTGTAGGTTGCCTGTTCACTCTGATGGTAGTTTCTTTTGCTGTGCAGAAGCTCTTTAGTTTAATGAGATCCCATTTGTCAATTTTGGCTTTTGTTGCCATTGCTTTTGGTGTTTTAGACATGAAGTCCTTGCCCATGCCTATGTCCTGAATGGTAATGCCTAGGTTTTCTTCTAGGGTTTTTATGGTTTTAGGTCTAACGTTTAAGTCTTTAATCCATCTTGAATTGATTTTTGTATAAGGTGTAAGGAAGGGATCCAGTTTCAGCTTTCTACATATGGCTAGCCAGTTTTCCCAGCACCATTTATTAAATAGGGAATCCTTTCCCCATTGCTTGTTTTTGTCAGGTTTGTCAAAGATCAGATAGTTGTAGATATGCGGCGTTATTTGTGAGGGCTCTGTTCTGTTTCATTGATCTATATCTCTGTTTTGGTACCAGTATCATGCTGTTTTGGTTACTGTAGCCTTGTAGTATAGTTTGAAGTCAGGTAGTGTGATGCCTCCAGCTTTCTTCTTTTGGCTTAGGATTGCCTTGGCGATGCGGGCTCTTTTTTGGTTCCATATGAACTTTAAAGTAGTTTTTTCCAGTTCTGTGAAGAAAGGCATTGGTAGCTTGATGGGGATGGCATTGAATCTGTAAATTACCTTGGGCAGTATGGCCATTTTCACGATATTGATTCTTCCTACCCATGAGCATGGAATGTTCTTCCATTTGTTTGTATCCTCTTTTATTTCCTTGAGCAGTGGTTTGTAGTTCTCCTTGAAGAGGTCCTTCACATCCCTTGTAAGTTGGATTCCTAGGTATTTTATTCTCTCTGAAGCAATTGTGAATGGGAGTTCACTCATGATTTGGCTCTCTGTTTGTCTGTTGTTGGTGTATAAGAATGCTTGTGATTTTTGTACATTGATTTTGTATCCTGAGACTTTGCTGAAGTTGCTTATCAGCTTAAGGAGATTTTGGGCTGAGACAATGGGGTTTTCTAGATATGCAATCATGTCGTCTGCAAACAGGGACAATTTGACTTCCTCTTTTCCTAATTGAATACCCTTTATTTCCTTCTCCTGCCTAATTGCCCTGGCCAGAACTTCCAACACTATGTTGAATAGGAGTGGTGAGAGAGGGCATCCCTGTCTTGTGCCAGTTTTCAAAGGGAATGCTTCCAGTTTTTGCCCATTCAGTATGATATTGGCTGTGGGTTTGTCATAGATAGCTCTTATTATTTTGAAATACATCCCATCAATACCTAATTTATTGAGAGTTTTTAGCATGAAGGGTTGTTGACTTTTATCAAAGGCTTTTTCTGCATCTATTGAGATAATCATGTGGTTTTTGTCTTTGGCTCTGTTTATATGCTGGATTACATTTATTGATTTGCGTATATTGAACCAGCCTTGCATCCCAGGGATGAAGTCCACTTGATCATGGTGGATAAGCTTTTTGATGTGCTGCTGGATTTGTTTTGCCAGTATTTTATTGAGGATTTTTGCATCAATATTCATCAAGGATATTGGTCTAAAATTCTCTTTTTTTGTTGTGTCTCTGCCTGGCTTTGGTATCAGAATGATGCTGGCCTCATAAAATGAGTTAGGGAGGATTCCCTCTTTTTCTAATGATTGGAATAGTTTCAGAAGGAATGGTACCAGTTCCTCCTTGTACCTCTGGTAGAATTCGGCTGTGAATCCATCTGGTCCTGGACTCTTTTTGGTTGGTAAACTATTGATTATTGCCACAATTTCAGCTCCTGTTATTGGTCTATTCAGAGATTCAACTTCTTCCTGGTTTAGTCTTGGGAGAGTGTATGTGTTGAGGAATTTATCCGTTTCTTCTAGATTTTCTAGTTTATTTGCGTAGAGGTGTTTGTAGCATTCTCTGATGGTAGTTTGTATTTCTGTGGGATTGGTGGTGATATCCCCTTTATCATTTTTTATTGCGTCTATTTGATTCTTCTCTCTTTTTTTCTTTATTAGTCTTGCTAGCGGTCTATCAATTTTGTTGATCCTTTCAAAAAACCAGCTCCTGGATTCATTAATTTTTTGAAGGGTTTTTTGTGTCTCTATTTCCTTCAGTTCTGCTCTGATCTTAGTTATTTCTTGCCTTCTGCTAGCTTTTGAATGTGTTTGCTCTTGCTTTTCTAGTTCTTTTAATTGTGATGTTAGGGTGTCAATTTTGGATCTTTCCTGCTTTCTCTTGTGGGCATTTAGTGCTATAAATTTCCCTCTACACACTGCTTTGAATGCATCCCAGAGATTCTGGTATGTTGTGTCTTTGTTCTCATTGGTTTCAAAGAACATCTTTATTTCTGCCTTCATTTCGTTATGTACCCAGTAGTCATTCAGGAGCAGGTTGTTGAGTTTCCATGTAGTTGAGCGGTTTTGAGTGAGATTCTTAATCCTGAGTTCTAGTTTGATTGCACTGTGGTCTGAGAGATAGTTTGTTATAATTTCTGTTCTTTTACATTTGCTGAGGAGAGCTTTACTTCCAAGTATGTGGTCAATTTTGGAATAGGTGTGTTGTGGTGCTGAAAAAAATGTATATTCTGTTGATTTGGGGTGGAGAGTTCTGTAGATGTCTATTAGGTCCACGTGGTGCAGAGCTGAGTTCAATGCCTGGATATCCTTGTTGACTTTCTGTCTCGTTAATCTGTCTAATGTTGACAGCGGGGTATTAAAGTCTCCCATTATTAATGTGTGGGAGTCTAAGTCTCTTTGTAGGTCACTCAGGACTTGCTTTATGAATCTTGGTGCTCCTGTATTGGGTGCATATATATTTAGGATAGTTAGCTCTTCTTGTTGAATTGATCCCTTTACCGTTATGTAATGGCCTTCTTTGTCTCTTTTGATCTTTGTTGGTTTAAAGTCTGTTTTATCAGAGACTAGGATTGCAACCCCTGCCTTTTTTTGTTTTCCATTTGCTTGGTAGATCTTCCTCCATCCTTTTATTTTGAGCCTATGTGTGTCTCTGCACGTGAGATGGGTTTCCTGAATACAGCACACTGATGGGTCTTGACTCTTTATCCAATTTGCCAGTCTGTGTCTTTTAATTGGAGCATTTAGTCCATTTACATTTAAAGTTAATATTGTTATGTGTGAATTTGATCCTCTCATTATGATGTTAGCTGGTTATTTTGCTCGTTAATTGATGCAGTTTCTTCCTAGTCTCGATGGTCTTTACATTTTGGCATGATTTTGCAGTGGCTGGTACTGGTTGTTCCTTTCCATGTTTAGTGCTTCCTTCAGGAGCTCTTTTAGGGCAGGCCTGGTGGTGACAAAATCTCTCAGCATTTGCTTGTCTGTAAAGTATTTTATTTCTCCTTCACTTATGAAGCTTAGTTTGGCTGGATATGAAATTCTGGGTTGAAAATTCTTTTCTTTAAGAATGTTGAATATTGGCCCCCACTCTCTTCTGGCTTGTAGGGTTTCTGCCGAGAGATCTGCTGTTAGTCTGATGGGCTTCCCTTTGAGGGTAACCCAACCTTTCTCTCTGGCTGCCCTTAACATTTCTTCCTTCATTTCAACTTTGGTGAATCTGACAATTATGTGTCTTGGAGTTGCTCTTCTCGAGGAGTATCTTTGTGGCGTTCTCTGTATTTCCTGAATCTGAACGTTGGCCTGCCTTGCTAGATTGGGGAAGTTCTCCTGGATAATATCCTGCAGAGTGTTTTCCAACTTGGTTCCATTCTCCCCATCACTTTCAGGTACACCAATCAGACGTAGATTTGGTCTTTTCACATAGTCCCATATTTCTTGGAGGCTTTATTCATTTCTTTTTATTCTTTTTTCTCTTAACTTCCCTTCTCGCTTCATTTCATTCATTTCATCTTCCATTGCTGATACCCTTTCTTCCAGTTGATCGCATCGGCTCCTGAGGCTTCTGCATTCTTTATGTAGTTCTCGAGCCTTGGTTTTCAGCTCCATCAGCTCCTTTAAGCACTTCTCTGTATTGGTTATTCTAGTTATACATTCTTCTAAATTTTTTTCAAAGTTTTCAACTTCTTTGCCTTTGGTTTGAATGTCCTCCCGTAGCTCGGAGTAATTTGATCGTCTGAAGCCTTCTTCTCTCAGCTCGTCAAAGTCATTCTCCCTCCAGCTTTGTTCCGTTGCTGGTGAGGAACTGCGTTCCTTTGGAGGAGGAGACGCGCTCTGCTTTTTAGAGTTTCCAGTTTTTCTGTTCTGTTTTTTCCCCATCTTTGTGGTTTTATCTACTTTTGGTCTTTGATGATGGTGATGTACAGATGGGTTTTTGGTGTGGATGTCCTTTCTGTTTGTTAGTTTTCCTTCTAACAGACAGGACCCTCAGCTGCAGGTCTGTTGGAGTACCGGGCCGTGTGAGGTGTCAGTGTGCCCCTGCTGGGGGGTGCCTCCCAGTTAGGCTGCTCGGGGGTTAGGGGTCAGGGACCCACTTGAGGAGGCAGTCTGCCCGTTCTCAGATCTCCAGCTGCGTGCTGGGAGAACCACTGCTCTCTTCAAAGCTGTCAGACAGGGACATTTAAGTCTGCAGAGGTTACTGCTGTCTTTTTGTTTGTCTGTGCCCTGCCCCCAGAGGTGGAGCCTACAGAGGCAGGCAGGCCTCCTTGAGCTGTGGTGGGCTCCACCCAGTTCGAGCTTCCCGGCTGCTTTGTTTACCTAATCAAGCCTGGGCAATGGCGGGCGCCCCTCCCCCAGCCTCACCGCCGCCTTGCAGTTTGATCTCAGACTGCTGTGCTAGCAATCAGCGAGACTCCGTGGGCTTAGGACCCTCCGAGCCAGGTGTGGGATATAATCTCGTGAGGCGCCGTTTTTTAAGCCCATCGGAAAAGCGCAGTATTCGGGTGGGAGTGACCCGATTTTCCAGGTGCCGACCGTCACCCCTTTCTTTGACTCGGAAAGGGAACTCCCTGACCCCTTGCGCTTCCCAAGTGAGGCAATGCCTCGCCCTGCTTCGGCTCGCGCACGGTGCGCGCACCCACTGACCTGTGCCCACTGTCTGGCACTCCCTAGTGAGATGAACCGGGTACCTCAGATGGAAATGCAGAAATCATCTGTCTTCTGCGTCGTCGCTCACGCTGGGAGCTGTAGACTGGAGCTGTTCCTATTCGGCCATCTTGGCTCCTCCCTCTGTTTTCTGGACTAGATTGTGAGAAACTGGTATTATTTCTTCCTTCAGTGTTTGGTAGAATTTATCAGTGAAGTCATCTGAACTTTACCTTTTTGTTTGTGGGAACATTTGAACTCAAAATTCAATTTGAATTTAAAAGGTACAGATTATGTCATTTGTGTTATTAATTTCTTCTTGTGTAAAGTCTGACAGCTTGTGTCTTTTAAGAAATTTGTCCATTTCATCTAAGCTGTAGATTTTATTGGCATGAATTTGTCCATGTTCTCTTATCATTTTAATACCTGTAGAATCTATGGTGATACTACCTCTCCCATTCCCGGTATTGGTAATTTATATCTTCTGTCTTTTTTTTCCAATCAGCCTGGCTAGACATTGGTCAGGTTAATTGATCTGCCCCAAAAGCGAGCTTTGGTGTCATTGGTTTTCTCCATTGTTTTTCTATTTCCTATTTCATTGATTTCTACACTGAAGTTAGCCTCCAGGGAAGGTAGATCACTCACTGTCATATTTGTTTTTCAAGGACAGTCATCTGCCAGTGCGCCAGTCACCAAGAGACAGGTGACTAAACAATGTCTAGTACCCATTAATGCGTCCTGGAGGGAGCCATCTTGTGCTCCTACAAGAATTATGCCCTGAGGTTGGCTGCTGATTCCCTCACTAAATGTTCCTCAGGGTGTTACCTGACACGCACTGCTGGGCTAATCCATGGAAATCTCCATGATGTAATTCAGCCCAATGCAACAAGAATTCCGTGAACTTCCTCTATGCCAGGTATAGCATGGGTGCTGTGGAAGGAGGATGAAAATAGGAAGAAGACATAACCTCTGTCTTCAAGGGGTGCTCAGGATACTGGGGGTGACCGATACATATTCCTTAAAGAAGGCACCAGACCGATGGGGTGAGCCCACAGCAGAGGCCTACAGCTCTGTTTAGAATGAGGAATCAGAGCAGGCTGAGAGAGGCAGCTCAGCAGAGTGCTTAGGCAAGGATAGGGCCACAACTCCCCACTGCAGGCAACATATCTGAGGAAAGCCATTTACAATAGGTGACTGTCACATTCCATCAAATCTCTGGAAGGGTTCATGGAGGCGGGGTTTTCAATCTTATTTCAGCCTTTCAAAGGCCTCTCAGGGTTTGGAAATGGAAGCGTCAATGTCTGTGCATTGCAGAGATGCAGGTGAGCCCTCATTTCCTGCCAGTTAGGAAGTCAGTGCTGAGGGCCTTACTGTCTGTCCTTGGCACATGAGATGCCAGTTCCTTTCTGGGCAGAGAGCTTTTGGTTGTCTGAGGATAAGATACAAATTTTGCTTTGAAACACATTTCAAAAATATGAACTTTATTCAAATTTACTTTCCTTTTATCTTTCTGAATTCTTAAGGTCCAAAAGCATTGCTGAATAATTCTGCTTCTAAACCCCCATTGCAGCACAGGGCATGATCTGTCCCCAGGGCAAAGAACATAAGGTACTCTTGTGTGGAAAACCTACAAGTAGGTATCTCAGCAAATGCTACCTACTGTATCACAGTAGCTTAGAATCACAGCTGCTCACTCTGGGCTGAAGTTCTCTGATGGCTTCTGCAGGGTGGACTGGCCTCCTTCCCCCTATGTGTGTGTCTACTGCTGACCTGTGGCTTTGCTGAGGCTGGGAGGCTGCTGGTAGTGCCCATGGATGGGAGCCACTGGTTCACCATGTGGTCGGTGGTGGAGAAACTCATTCTCAGGGGGCATGAGGTGGTTGTAGTCAGGCCAGAGGTGAGTTGGCAACTGGGAAGATCACTGAATTGCACAGTGAAGACTTATTCAACCTTATACACCCTGGAGGATCTGGACCGGGAGTTCATGGCTTTTGCCAATGCTCAATGGGAAGCAGAAGTATGAAGCTTATTTTCTCTATTAATGAGTTCATCCAAATGTTTAGAATTTAATTTTTCACATTGCAGGAGTTTGTTTAATGACTGAAAATTAGTAGAATACTTAAAGGAGAGTTCTTTTGATGCGGTGTTTCTGGATCCTTTAGCTATGTGTGGCTTAATTGTTGCCAAATATTTCTCTCTCCCCTCTGTGGTCTTCACCAGAGGAATACTTTGTCATTATCTTGAAGAAGGTGCACAGAGCCCTGCTTCTCTTTCCTACAGCCCTAGATATGTCTCAGGATTTTCACTTGCCATGACTTTTAAGGAGAGAGTATGGAACCACATCTTCTTAAAGGAGCATTTATTTTGCCCATATTTTTTCAAAAATGCCTTAAAAGTAGCCTCTGAAATTCTCCAAGCACCTGTCACGGCATATGATCTCTACAGCCACACATCAATTTGGTTGTTGTGAATGGACTTTGTTTTGGAGTATCCCAAACCTGTGATGCCCAGTATGATCTTCATTGGTGGTATCAACTGCAATCAGGGAAAGCCAGTGCCTATGGTAAGTCGTTGCTCCTTTAGCACATTAAAAGTATTCTGGCTTTCAATATTTAAAAAGATTTGTTACTGAACTGGGATTTGACATTTGTGTTTATTGCATCTAAAATTTCTTTTCTATGTAAAAAATTATTTTGTGCCATCCACATGCTTGTTAGTTAGCAACTTTTATATAATGGCCTCATTAATATGTATGTCTATACAGTTGGTTAATCGTTCATAATTTCCACTGCATTTTTTTTTTTTTTTTTTTTTTTTTTTTTTTAGAAACACAGTTTTGCTATGGTGCCCTGGCTAGACTCAAACTCGTGGGCTCAAGTGATCCTCCTATGTAAGCCTTCCAAGCAATTATGACCTTTTTAGTATTTTTGGAAAAATACTTAAAAACACAATAAGAAATGAAACTTTCATTTTAGCTAATCCTGTAATACCTGCTACAGTAAAATGCTCTTTGCAGTTTTGTAAGCATGTGTTTCCATTTATTGAAATTACTTTATATATAAGCATATATGTAAATGTTTACACTTATTTTATGAAAATCAAATCTATCAGGCTGGACATGTTGTCTTTACCATGATTTTTTACTTGCCAGTAAGTCAGAGACAACTTTACAGATTTGATATGTTCTTTTAATAATTGCATAAAAGTCTTTACTTTGGATGCAACATAGTTGCAAGCTTTCCCAGATGTTTTTCTGCTAAAGATTTGGCTAACTTCTTCAAAACAACAATAATGGACAGATGTTGTCTTTCTTTGACCCTGAAGAAAGTATAAAGCAAAATGCCTTTAGCCACCCAAAACAGTGTTACCATGACGTTTGGTCTCGTCCAGTCTGCTTTTGATTTGACTGGGTCACTTTCATTTCTTGGTAGCCATTGCTTTGATTGTGCTTTGTCTTCAGGGTCTTACTGGTAAAGCTATGTTTCATCTCCTGTTACAATTCTTTGAAGAGATGCTTCAAGGTCTGGATCCCACTTGTTTATAATTTCCATTGAGGGGTCTGTTCTTGTCTGCAGATGATCTGGCTGCAACAGTTTTGGCACCCAACAAGTGGAAAATTTGTTCAACTGAAATTTTTGTCAGAATTGTGTAAACTGATCTGATTGAAATTTCTGTTGTGTTGGCTATTGTTTCTGCTGTTAATTGTCAGTCCTTTTCAGTTAGAGTATGAGCAAGATTAATTGTTTCCTTGTGAAATGATGTGTGGATGGTCTGCTGGTGTGGGCTTCATCTTCACCATCATCTTGTCCCTTCTTAAAAGGAATTACCCATTTGTAAACTGCTAATTTTTTGGAGCATTTTCCCCATTAACTTTCTGTAAAGCATCAGTGATTTCACCATTCTTCCCTCATGCCTCAGCATAAATTTTAGGCTATTGCTTCAATTGTAGCAGAATTCGTGTTGTTTTGATGGGGACTTCTTTCCAACTGATGTCTTATCCTTCTTAGTGCCTCAAACTAGATCCTACTCAGACATGTTTTAACAAGTTAGCATAAGTTTGTTTTGGTGCAAAGAAATTTGAAATCCATGCATAAGTTTTTCATAATATGCATTTTCATTAATCGTGTGATGATCCCTCATCTATTACTTTTATAGGGATGGGCCATGCATTTTTGTTCATTGTTCTGGCTTCTTACAAGTTTCAGTAGACTTTGTAACACAGTTGTGTCTCTCACAGATTGGCAGATGTTTGGTAAAGGATTGACTTTTCAGCCAACTGATGGGAAAGTGAAATAATGTAAAAAACAGGAAGAATACAGTTTTAGGCCTTTCAAGTGAGGCATGGCTTTCAGCTCTTGGCAAGAACAGGCAAGGAGATGCAAGTTGTAGGACTCTAAGAGGCTAGGCTTTTCAAAGTGCTTCTCTCCCCTTCACCCTCCTTCAGTTACAGCACCAAGCACCACCGAGGTGTTACCTGCAGCCTCACTCTCTACCTGGTTGTGGGATCCTGCCACTTCCTTAACCCACACTGAGTTCCTTGTGGTTCACAGGGTCACCCAGAGGGCTGTAGAGATACAGAAAGATATATGTGATTTTATATCACCTATCATATGAAGATATATTTATAAAATAGGAAACATATTAACCACTTATCATTTTATATATTTATGGTTTTATGTGTCAAAAATATATTGTTTCATGTATGTATTAAAGGATAAGTATGTATAAGAGGTTTTATAGATGTGTAAAATTATATATTTATACGTATCTTTACAAATTTAAGAATAAAGGAAGGAAAATTCTCAAAGAGGAATTCAGATATCAAACAGTGCCCTTTGACCAAGAGCCTTGGTTACAACATACCTACAAAAGTGAACTGTCATTGAAAGACCTATGGACACTGGATTTCTCTTTCCTTATTTAGAAGGGCAGGCTGTGTCTTGGAAAAGCATACAGTTTGTTGTATCTTGCTGGACAACAGGAGTCATAGTCTGAAGTGTCTGATGAGAAGGAAGCATCACTTGATGGAGTGTGCATCTGTGCCCCTGTATGTGCACGTGTGTTTGTGTGTGTGCATGCACACATGTGTCTGCATGCAGTGTCTCAGATCCTACATAGGGGTTTTTCCTGAAGGTCTCCAGTAGCAAAAACTCATTGAGTCTATACAGGGGAATTACATCCAATGCCATAATTAAATACTTTAATGAAGATGGCAGATCATCATTCAAGAGAACATCAGGATAATTTTAATTGAAAAAAAAAAAAAAGGAATCACTCCCAGGGTTTTTTAGTTTTTGGTGAGTTCCAGCAGAATTGATGACTAGGTCCAGTAGGAAGGAATTCAGGATTACTCTGTACCATCCAGGGTGAGTGTAGCTCTGAAGAACTGCGGGTGGGAAGTGACTTCACAGCAAGGAAAGATCTGGGCTTCCCCCATTGCTCTAAGATCTGGTTCCATTCCAGATTCAAATTCAGAGTAAGCTGTTAGTGGGCAAGCCCAAGGCCTCCCACCAAGATTATTCAATTCAACTTCTTTTTTTTTTTAATCAAAGTTTTCAAACATATGGCAAGGAGAGACTATAGTGTGATGAACACCTATATATCCATCTTTGTGTTACATAATTTTCAACATTTTATTATACTGATTCATGTATCTGCTCTTTTGTTTCTTTTTTAAAAAAACTTCTGGCTATAATTTTTTAATGGAAATGCTGTACATATCATTCTATCCCCAAATACTTCACTAAATATGAAAAATAAGGAAATTTTGTTACATAGCCACAATATCATTATCATTCCTCACAGAATCAATACCTCTTTAATATTGTCTCACTCATAATCCATAATGAAATTTCCCCTAATTGTCTCAAAAATGTCTTTTACATGCAGATCAGTAGAATGGAGTTGAGAATCCAGAAATAAACCCATACATCCTTGGCCAATTGATTTTTACTGTGGTGCCAAGACTGTTCAAATGGGAAAGAATAATCTCTTCAACAGAGGTCGCTGCGACAGCTGCATATCCACATGCAAAAGAATGAAGTTGCACCCTTATATGCAAAAACTAACTTGAAATGGATCAAATAGCTAAATAGAAAAGCTAGAAATGTAAAACTTAGAAGGAAACATTTGGGCAAGTATTAATGACCTAGATTTCTGGGATGTGACACCAAAAGTATCAGAAACACCAACAAAAACAACACAGACATATTTGACATCAAAATAAAAAACTTTCGTGCATCAAGGGACACTATCACGAGAGTGAAAAGACAACTCACATGGCTTCCCTCGCTAAGATGTGCAAACAAACGTATACATGCTTGACATGGAGGCTCCTGGGAGGCGATCACAATCCTCAATGACCTGAAGTCCCAAAATCTTGAATGTTAAGATCCTGAAAGATCAAGGTCCCACAAATATAATTCCAGAAAAAATAACTTTAAAAATTCTTTAAAAGATATCTGTTTATATTTTAAATGGGGATTTATTTGAAAAATATATAAAAACAGGACAGAACACTTCATAGGCCACTTTACACCCTAAAATATATAATAATAATACATATTTTTGCAAGCGTAAACCCTCAGGTGTACTAATGACTGTCACATAGGTGTATCACTTGTGAGCAGATGAATCATATTCATAGAATAACAGGTCAAAAAAAGAAAAGTATAAACATATATCATTGTGGTTGGTAATTGTGTGCACTGAGCTTTACAGCTCTGATCATCTGACATACCTTGAAAAATGAACAGAGACTTTTCATGAGGTCAGTCAAAAACCTCTATGGGTCGCCACCACATACACAGTTGCTCAAAGTGCCCAAGTCTTGAGAGCCTCACCCTCACACGTAGCTGGGATTACAGGCATCCACCACCACACCTGGCAAATTTTTATAGTTTTAGTAGAATGGGGTTTAGCCATGTTGGCCAGCTTGGTCTTGAACTCCTGACCTCAGGTGATCTGCCCACCTCGGCCTCACAAAGTACTGTGATTACAGGCATGAGCCATCACGGCCGGCTGAGAAATTTTATCTTTCACAAATACAGATGTACAAAAGGGACATCTCTTCATTTATTGAGGACGTTACAACGTTTTTACATACATGCCTAATGCTTACACACGGTTAACCCTTTGATAACGCACTTTCATGGAGTCAAATTTGTGAGCATAAAATGAATTAGAATTCTCTAAAAGTCTCCACACACTTTCTGCCTTTGGTATTGGAAATGATGTGCAGATGAAATACATATAGCATAGCAAATTGCAAAAAGAATGCTGACAATTTAATCTTGTGAAAAAACCTAAAAAGAAGAAAAAGTAAAAGGAAAAAACTCCAAATTAACCTATCCTGTGATTGTGATTTTTGGGATTTTAACTGTTAGAGAGTTTAGATTTTAGGGAGTTAGACCTTTGGGATTTGGATCCTTAGGGAATTGATATTTTGGAATTCAACATTCAGAATTACGGGTTTTGGGATTATGTCTTTCAGGATTATGATCCAAACCCTATAGCATCTTGTTTGTTAGCATAACGTGTACAAATTTTAGATACATCTCTGCACCCCAGCAGAGCATCACGAAATTGAGTAGTTTACAGCACAGCTTCTTAACCTATCTGTGACTAAGGAATAACACAAAAAGTTTTCTGCAATTCATTACAGATCCATGTTTTTCTGTAACATATAAAAAAAATAAAATGCTACAAAGTGAAATGAAATCAGACTATAAAATGCAAAACTACGGAGGATTGCTTGGCTGACAGCAACACCAATTGCTACAGGAATTTCTAAGTATTTCCTGCAGGGTCTGCACCTGTGCTGAGATGGGCGGGTAACACAATGAGCTGGAAACCCTACCTTGAGCAGCACTGTTTTAGACCGAATCCAATGGTGCTATGTGAGTAGTGTTTAATCAGAAATAAGGCTGGGTGCAGTGGCTCACGCCTGTGAGCCTGAGGTCAGGAGTTTGAGATCAGCTTGGCCAACATGGTGAAACCCTGTCTTTAATAAAAATACAAAAATTTGCCAGGTGTGGTGGCAGTCACCTGTAATCCCAGCTACTCAGGAGGCTGAGGCAGGAGAATCACTTGCATCTGGGAGGCGGAGGTTGCAGTGAGCCGAGATCTCACCACTGCACTCCAGCCTGGGTGAGAGAGCAAGACTCTGACTCAAAAAATAAATAAATAAATAAATAAAAATAAAAACTAAACAGAATACTTTCTGTTTTGTTAAGGTGCTAAATACATTGTCACAAACACTGAATAATTAGTGATCACCAGGGCAAAGTCTATCATCAGCTACCAGTTTTCCTTATAACCTTGTGTTTTGGGAACCTAGCAACCGTTCTGCTCACTAAAGTGATAACTCATGCAGGTTTGCCCAGAATATTCCCAGTTTAACACTGGAAGTCTCATGTCCCGGGAGACTCCTTGTTCCCCAAGGAGCAGCGACAGCAGGTCACTGTCACTGGAGCACTGGAAGCTGGCCACATCACTAGGAGATTCAGAAGGGGCATGACTTAAGGAGGCTCATGCTTCTGTTATCTTCTGCTTTCTGCTGTCATTTCCAATGGGTGACAAGTTCCTTCCATGCAGAAGCCAGGCCAGGAGATAAAGTCATCTTGTCCTAGAAAAACTGTTAGAAAGAAGGGAAACTGTCTAGTGTGTTTCGCCAAAAGAGTTTCACAGACTCTTATCTTATTGGGGATATGGGGGTGGATGATCACTGTCCTGGTCTCCCTGAAGCAAGGACGCCTCTCTGGCCTCAGGGTGCCTGTCAGGCAAGTCTCTCCTGTCCCTGGAGGTTCACAGAGCCACATCCCTGCAAGAGCAATGCTAAGTGGGGTTGGCTTTGAGCCCCAGCCATTCTCTTAACAATTCTTTTAGTTAAGTATCAGTTCCCCCATCCCCTCACTCCAGCATTTTTTGCCTCTTGCTATGATCAGTTTTCTCACTTTCACTTTTACACCTCTGATCACTGAAAAATTACAGAATTATAAGTTTGGAAAAGGAGTCTGTATTTCTTGGAAAAGGTTACAGCCTTCAAGGCGGCCATCTAGCTGGCTGGGAAGCATGACCTCTGGCAAATACCAGACACAGGCCCTTGAAAGGAGAAGGGATGGGGTAGGAGCTTTATGCTGAACAAACTGGCTAAACATATATATTCACCAGGTTACAGGAGGAGCTATGAATATTTATGAAGGCCGTGCTGACTCATGTGTATTGAACACACATGCATGTTACATATGACCCGTGTTCACCCTGGGGTGGAGACATCATATTTAAATGGATTACAATTAGGCCCAATACATCAAAAGGTCTTTTCAGGGCACAAAGGCACTCAAATTCACAGTCTCCGTAAATTGGCCAGAACCAGTCTGTGGTCACCAGTCACTGGTCTTCTTACCAGGAGAAAGTTACTGAAATCAGCCTCTTGTCCAACGAAAGCTGTATTTGTGGCTTATGGAACAAAGGATGGGCATCAGTTAGCATCTGGTGGAGCTGCACTTGTTTAACATTGTTTTTCTCTAGACCTGTGCTTATTTAGCTGCTAGAGAAAAAGAAAAACTCTGTGGCAGTCGGAACATAGTTGATTCTTTAAGTGTAGGTGCCCATGACTCAACTCTTGCCTGGTGTGGCTTGAGGTCTTGTGTGTAGTTTGGTATCTGATGGCCACAAAAAGTCCATTGTGTCTGTCTCATCTCTATTTTAACATTAAAGCGGGTCAGTTGTGTTTATACCACAAACGGGAAGGAGTTTGACGAGGCGTGTCCAGGCTTCTGTCCCGTCGTGGCTGTGACTCAGTTTTGGTTTCTCTGGGGTCTTTCTGGCCAGGAGGGGTGCATTCACTTGTTGTGGGAGACGGGCGGCACTTAGTATTTTCTTTTCAGTTTACACCTTCCTGGGCATCCGCATTAAGATGTGCAGATACACCAGCATGGCACATGTATACATATGTAACTAACCTGCACATTGTGCACATGTACCCTAAAACTTGAAGTATGATAATTTAAAAAAAAAAAGATGTGCAGATAAACACGCATATGCTTCATGTGGCAGCTCCCTTGGTTAAACATTTTTTTTTTTCCTTTCCTATGAGACTTCCTGAACAAGTGAGCCCAGGTGGAGCCTCTGCCGGTGTTAGGACCTAACCTTTCTGTGGCTTTCTGGAATCCCTGGTGTCACAGGTCAAGTGTGGATTACTGCTGCTTCCCCTCACCGTCTTCTCCTTTCCTTCAGTCTGTCCTGACAATGTGATACCCCACAGGATACACTGCCTCTTTGGCCCACTCAAGGGGGCATTTTGGTGATGCCCTGTGGCCTGCAGGCCCCCACCAGCTATCACGGTCCCCATCGTCTTGCCTTCCCTGGCTCACAGGCTTTATTTTATGCCACTCTTCATCCCTCCTCTGTGCAGCTCCCCTTTTCCTTTTCTCTCCTTCTTCCTTTTCTCTGTTTCCTTCCCCACCAATTTCTTTCCCTCTGTCACTTCCTCAGCGTGATCCCTGTTCCAGAGGTATAGGATGATATGGTTTGGCTGTTTCCCCACTCAAATCTCCTCTTGACTTCTAGCTCCCATAATTCCCACGTGTTGTAGGAGGGACCCAGTGGGAGATAATTGAATCATGGGGGCAGTTTTCCCCATACTGTTCTCATGGTAGTGAATTCATCTCATGAGATCTGAGAATTTTATAAGGGATTTCCCCTTTCCCTTGGCTCTCATTCTCTCCCCTGCCTGCTGCCACGTAGACATGCCTTTCACCTTCAGCCTTGATTGTGAGGCCTCCCCAGCCATGTGGAACTGTGAGTCCATTAAACCTCTTTTCAAAAAAGTAATTTATCCAGTCTTGTATCTCTTTATCAGCAGTGTGAAAACAGACTAATATGGTAAATTGATACCAGTAGAGTGGTGTGCTGCTGTAAAGATACCTGAAAATGTGGAAGCAACTTTGGAACTGGATAACTGGCAGAAGTTGGAAGGGTTTGGAGGGCTCAGAAAGAAACAGGAAAATGTGGGAAAGTTGGGAACTTTCTAGAGACTTGTTGAATGGCTTTGACCAAAATGCTGATAATGATATGGACAATGGGATGAGAAACTTGTTGTGAATTGGAGCAAAGGTGACTCTTGTTATGTTTTAGCAAAATGATTGGCAGCATTTTGCCCCTGCCCCAGAGATTCGTGGGACTTTGCACTTGAGGGAGATGACTTAAGGTATCTGGCAGAAGAAATGTCCTTTTTTTTTCTTTTTTTTTTAAGATGGAGTGTCGCTGTGTCGCCCAGGCTGGAGTGCAGTGGTGCAATCTTGGCTCACTGCAACCTCTGCCTCCCAGGTTCAAGCAATTCTCCTGCCTCAGCCTCCTGAATAGCTGGGATTACAGGTGCGTGCCACCACGCCCAGCTAATTTTTGTATTTTTAGTAGAGATGGGTTTCACCATGTTGGTCAAGCTGGTCTCAAACTCCTGACCTTGTGATCTGCCTGCCTTGGCCTCCAAAATTGCTGGGATTACAGGCATGAGCCACTGTGCCTGGCCAGCAGAAGAAATTTTTAAGCAGCAAAGTATTCAAGAGGTGACTTGGGTACTGTTAAAGGCATTCAGTTTTAAAAGGGAAACAGACATAAAGGTTCAGAAAGTTTGCAGTCAAGCAGGCTGCAGAAATTTGCATAAGTAATAGGGAGTCAAATATTAATCTCTAATACAATGGGGAAAATGTCTCCAGGGCACATCAGAGGTCTTCATGTCAGCCACTCCCACCATAAGCCTAGACACTTAGGAGGAAAAAATGGTTTCCTGGGCTGGGCCCAGGACACCCCTGGTGTGTGTAGCCTAGGGACTTAGTGCCCTGTGTCCCAGCCACTGGTGCATCTCAGTCCCTGGCTTCAGATGGTGCAAGTCCCTGGCAGCTTCCACGTGGTGTTGAGCCTGCGGGTGCACAGAGGTTTGGTAAACTCTGCCTAGATTTCAGAGGATGTATGGAAACACCTGAATATCCAGGCAGAAGTTTGCTACAGGGGTGGCCCCCTCATGGAGAACCTCTGCCAGGGCAGTGCAGAAGCAAAATGTGGAGTTGAAGCCCCCACACAGAGTCCCCACTGGGGCAGTGCTTAGTGGAGCTGTGAGAAGAGGGCCACCATCTTGCAGACTCCAAAACTGGAGATCCAATGACTGCTTGCACCTGGAAAAGCTGTAGACACGTGACACCAGCCTGTGAAAGCAGCTGGGAGGGAGGCTGTACTCTGCAAAGCCACAGGGGCGGAGCTGCCCAAGACCATGGGAACCCACCTCTTGCATCAACATGACCTGGATGTGAGACATGGAGTCAAAGGAGATCATTTTGGAGCTTTAAGGTTTAACGACCGCCCTGTTGGATTTCTGACTTGCATGGGGCCTGTGGCCCCTTTGTTTTGGCCAATTTCTCCCATTTGGAATGGGAGCATTTACCCAATGCCTATACCCTCCTTGTATCCAGGAAATAACTAACTTGCTTTTGAGTTTACAGGCTCATAGGCAAAAGGGACTTGCCTTGTCTGGAATGAGACTTTGAACTGTGGCCTTTTGAGTTAGTGCTGAAATGAGTTAAGATTTAGGGGACTGTTGGGAAGGCATGATTTGTTTTCAAATATGAGGACATGAGATTTGGGAGGAGCCAGAAGTGGAATGATATGGTTTGGCTGTGTTCCCACCCAAATCTCATCTTTAATTTGAGCTCCCTAATTCCTGTGTGTTGTGGGAGGGACCCAGTAGGAGATAATTTAATCAAGGGGGTGGTTTTCCCCATACTGTTCTCCTCATAGTGAATAAGTCTCACGGGATCTGATTTTATAAGGGGTTTCCCCTTTCACTTGGCTCTCATTTTCTCTCTTGCCTGCCACCACATAAGATATGCCTTTTGCCTTCTGCCAGGATTGTGAGGCCTCCCCAGCCACGTGGAGCTGTGAGTATCTAAGCAGCAAAGTATTCAAGAGGTGACTTGGTGCTGTTAAAGGCATTCAGTTTTAAAAGGGAAGCAGACATAAAGGTTCAGAAAGTTTGCAGTCAAGCAGGCTGCAGAATTTGCATAAGTAATAAGGAGCCAAATGTTAATCCCTAATACAATGGGGAAAATGTCTCCAGGGCACATCAGAGGTTTTCATGGCAGCCCCTCCCACCATAGGCTTAGAAGCTTAGGAGGAAAAAATGGTTTCCTGGGCTGGGCCCAGGATGCATTAAATCTCTTTTAAAAAAATAATTTACCCCACCTCAAGTATGTCTTTATTAGCAGTGTGAAAACGAACTAATAACAGGAGTCATCAAGAAAGGTCAGCTTCTTCATCAAGGTTGGAGGCAGTGAAAACAACCCGAGTTCCAGTCCCTTCTGTGGGACCTAGCTTCCCCTCGCTGTCCCCACTTTACATCCATCTGCCCTGCCTGAAGACCCACCCTGGGGTCCTTAAGTTCCAGCATCAGACACCAAGGCCGTTTGCAGAGATTGTCTAGTCAGCTACCACCGTGCATCTGGCCAATCCCTCACCATGGGTATGCATAGCAGCTCTGCTTCTCTCACTGAACCCTGACTGCTATAGGTAGGAAGTAAGGGCTGTGGCACCATGGCATCTTGTACACTTTTTGACTTGAAATGCAAGAGGCAGAAGGGACAGGAGCAAGAGGAGAGCCTAGACCATGGCCTATTACAGTTTCTGTGGGAAAGACAGGCAGGGCAGGAGAAACAGTTTAGGACTGGCTGGTTTGGATAATCTCAGTGGGCTCTGAGCTATAAGGCTGGGCCCTTTGCTCTCTCTAATAATTGGCTGGCTTGGGGACGGACTCCATTCTCAGTCAGAAAGGGATTTTAAGATGTGGAAACATCATAATATACAGAAAATTAACAAATACATACAATACAGGAAGTATGCTCTTTTTTTTTCTCATGGATAAATACCTAGCAATAGAATAGCTGTGCTTTATGATAGGTATATGTTTACCTTTTTAAGAAACTGCCAAACAATATTCTCAAGTAGCTATGCCATCCCACCACCAGGATATGAAAGGACCAGCTCTTCCTGCTCACAAGCACCTGGTGTTTTAGTCTGTTTGTGTTACTATGAATGAATACCTGAGACTGGCTAATGTATAAAGAAGAGATGTTTAGCCTTCAGTTCTGCAGGCTGTACAAGCAGCATGGAACCAACATCTGCATAAGACAATAGAGTTAGCCTATCCCTTCCTGGCTTAAATCCTGGTGCCCACTTCTCTTCCTTACTAATAAATGTCCTTTGTGGCATTTTTTTTCTAGATAGGGCACTTTAGCATGAATTAAAAACCAGTTTGGGCAGGTATTCTTTCTTCTCGAAGCTTTTCCTCATGAATTCTGGGAACTTATCTGCTGCATATGGCTTCTGTTATCTTGACATTTTTAAAGCCAAACCTCTTCCTAAAACTAGCAAACCATTCTTTGCTGCCATTAAATTCTCCAGCTTTATATTCTTCACCTTTATTTAGCTTTGTGTTGTTATATAATGGCTTTGTTTTTCTCAGGTAATAGTAGAGAATGTAGGTATGCCTTTCTTGTAACAAGCCTGCGCCCACATAAAAGCTGCATTTTTATAATAAAATTTTATTTAGATAAGCATGATACAGAATTACTCTTTGACAACTTATCTATGGATATAATGACTCTAGTTTCAGTCTTTTTCTTCTGAAATATGTGAGCTTTCCCCAACAATCTGGTCTGTTTTCCTACCTTAATATTCTACTTTTGCTCTTGGATTTGTTGATAGGGCCCAGAGGACTTCCCATGGGGCTGTAAAGAACTTACTCCTCCGTGTGGACTGTGCACACCACGGTGCTGTCATTACTGTTACCACCAAGAGACTTCTTAAACACTTAGGATATATGAGAGTTTTCACTTGGTTAAAAAAATCTGCCAGTTTCTCAGAAAGACCTTTGTCACTATTAATCTTTAACCCATGGATGGAATCCTAGATATTTTTATCCGTTAACTCTTTGAATATCCTTGTTTCTACCTTGGCAGTGGAGTCTACTGAGATTGAAAAGCTGCATTTTTAATATGAGATAAAAAGGTATTTTGGAAAAAGTGCAAGGTTTGAAGCCTGCTGGCCTCACTGCAGTGATGGCTTAGTGAATTTTCTTTTCTTTTTTTAACAATGGTCCTTATCTGGTTTCGTTTTTTTTTTTTTAAATGATGGCCAACCACAGCTGCAGTCCTCAACCTGTGGTACATGTCAAGCAATTCAACTTTCATTATAATATCGTGAATTTCTTTGCTTCATGGGAGCACTTGAGGCATCACTAGCGACACTTTGTATGGGCCCCATGGTATCATTTAGGGTTTCTGATATGCAGCAAACATGACAAACAACGCATGAGAACTGTGAGATCAGTGTTTACTGTGATACACAATTTACTGGAGGGATGAACTGCACACATGGAGATGATCAGCCTCACGTGGCGTTCTGAGTGCATACCTACAACACTTGAGCTCCCTGCAATAGCAACAGGGGGTGGCTATGAAACTATCGCAATAGTACAGTAGGCACAGTTAACTCTATGCACTTATGACTTAATGCTGCAACCTTTCTTTTTTTACTTTTCTGTTGACTAGAAATGGTGTCATGTATAGTCTGTGTTTGTGTGTATAAGTTTTGATAAATTTTAACAGTTGGTATCTCAGCAAATGCTACTCATGTGTTCTTATCCTTATGAGTAAATCATTGGCAGTATGTGTGATTTTTTTTTTGGGGGGGATCAACAGGAAAATACATGGCCTCTTTTTGGGGGCAAGTTTTGCCTGTATTTCTCCTGCCTACAAATATTATAGGAGCTTAGAATTCCAGCTGCTGGCTCACTCTTGGCTGAAGTTCTCTGATGGCTCCTGCTGGGCGGAATGGCCCCCTTCCCCTATGTGTGTGTCTGCTGCTGACCTGTGGCTTTGCCCAGGCAGGGAAGCTGCTGGTAGTGCCCATGGATGGGAGCCACTGGTTCACCATGAGGTCAGTGGTGGAGAAACTCATTCTCAGGGGCATGAGGTGGTCGTAGTCAGGCCAGAGGTGACTTGGCAACTGGAAAGATCACTGAATTGCACAGTGAAGACTTACTCAACCTCATACATTCTGGAGGATCTGGACCGAAGTTCATGGTTTTCGCTGATTCTCACTGGAAATCACAAGTACAAAGTCTATATCCTCTAGTGACACGTTCATCCAGTGGTATTTTGGACTTATTTTATTCAAATTGTAGAAGTTTGTTTAAGGACAAAAAATTAGTAGGATACTCAAATGAGAGTTCTTTTGATGCAGTATTTCTGGATCCTTTTAATGCCTGTGGCTTTATTGTTGCCAAATATTTCTCCCTCCCCTCTGTGGTCTTCGCCAGGGGAATATTTTGCCACTATCTTGAAGAAGGTGCACTGTGCCCTGCTCCTCTTTCCTATGTCCCCAGAGGTCTCTTAGGGTTCTCAGATGCCATGACTTTCAAGGAGAGAGTGCAGAACCACATCATGCACTTTAAGGAACATTTATTTTGCCACCATTTTTTCAAAAATGCCCTAGAAATAGTCTCTGAAATTCTCCAAATACCTGTCACCGTATATGATCTTTACAGCCACACATCAATTTGGTTGTTGTGAACTGACTTTGTTTTGGACTATCCCAAACCTGGGATGCCCAACACAGTCTTCATCAGTGGTACCAGCTGCCATCAGGGAAAGCCATTGCCTAAGGTAAGTCATCTCTCCTTTAGTGTAGTAAGAAAAATCTGGCTTTGGATCATAAAAAAAGATTTTGCATTGTGTTAGGCCATTCTTGAATTGCTATAGAAAATACCTGAGACTGGATAATTTATAAAGAAAATGGGTTCAATTGGCTTATGATTCTGCAGGCTGTACTAGCATGTTGCCAGTATGTGCTTGTACAGCCTGCAGAACCATGAGCCAAGTAAACCTTCTGGGGGAGGGCTCAGGGAGCTTTTACTTGTGGTAGAAGGTGAAGTAGAAGCAGACATGTCACATAGCAAAAGCAAGAGCAAGAGAGAGTGAGAAGATGTGCCACGTACTTAAACAACCAAATCTTGTGAGTACTCACTATTACAAGGGCAGCATCAATTCATGAGAGATCTGCCCTTGTGACCCAAACACCTCCCACCAGGCCGCACCTCCAACACTGGGAATTACATTTCAACATGAGATTTGGACGGGACAAATATCCAAACTGTATCATTTCTCCCCTGCCTATTCCCCCAAATCTTATGTTCTTCTCATATTGCGAACTACAATAATGCCTTTCCAATAGTCCCCCAAAATCTAACTCATTACATCACTTGCTCAAAATTCCAAAGTCCAAAGTCTCATCAGAGACAAGGCAAGTCTCTTCCACCTATCAGCCTGTAATAAAAAACAGTTATTTACTTCCAAGTTACAATGGGCGTACAGGCATTGGGTGCTCCCATTCCAAAAGGAAGAAATCAGCCAAAAGAAAGGGGCTACAGGCCCCATGTGAGTTTGAAACCCATCAGTGCAATCATTAAATCTTAAAGCTCCAAAATAATCTCCTTTGATTCCATGTCTCACATCCAGGACACACTGGTGCAAGGGGTGGGCTCCCATAGTCTTGGACAACTATGACCCTGTGGCTTTGCAGGATTCAGGCCTCATAGCTGCTCTCACAGATTGTTGAGTGCCTGCAGCTTTTCCAGGAGCAGGGTGCAAGCTGCCAGAAGGTATACCATTCTGGGGTCTGGAGGATGGTGGTCCTCTTTCTCATAGCTCCACTAAGCGATACCTTATTGTGGATTCTGTGTGGGGGCTCCAACCCCACATTTCCACTCTGCCCTAGTAGAGATTTGCTGTGAGGGCTCCACTCCTGTAGCAGGCTTTTTGCCTGCACACCCAGACTTTCCCATGCATCCTCTGAAATCTAGGTGGAAGGTGCCAAGCCTCCTTCACTCTTGCATTCTGCTCACCCACAGGCTTAACACCACATGGAAGCCATCAAGGCTTATGACTTGCACCATCTGAGGCAGCAGCCCAAGCTGTATCTGGGGCCCTTTGAGCTGAGGCTAGAGCTGGAGTGGCTGGGATGTGGGGAGCAGTGTCCTGAGGCTGCACAGGGTATCAGGGCCCTGGGCCTGGCCCACAAAATCATTCAGTCCTCATAGACCTCAAGGCTTGTGATGGGAGGGGCTGCCTTGGAGATCTCTGATATGCTTTTGAGGCCTTAGCATTTGGCTCCTTTTTAGTTATGCACATCTCTCTAACAAGTGGTGGCTCCATGTCCTGCCTGAATTGCTCTCCTGAAAAAGCTTTTTCTTTCTCTGCCACATGACGAAGCTGCACATTTTCCAAACTTTTATGCACTGCTTCCCCTTTAAATATAATTTCCAACTTGAAGTCCTTTCTTTGTTCCTGCATCTAAGTGTAGGTTGTTACAAGAAGCCAGGCCACATCTTGAATGCTTTGCTGCTTAGAAATTTCTTCTGCCGGATACGCTAGGTCATCACTCTCAAGTTCAAACTTCCACAGGTCCCTAGGGCGTGAACACAGTATAGCCAAGTTCTTTGTTAAGGCACAACAAGGGTGACCTTTACTCCAGTTACCAATAACTTTCTCATTTTCACATGAGACCTCATCAACCTGGTGCTCATAGCCCATATTTTTATCAGCGTTTTGGTTAAAATCATTTAACCAGTCTCTAAGAAGGTGCAAACTTTCCCTTCATCTTCCTGTCTTCTTCTGAGTCCTCTAAACTCTTCAAACCTCTGCCTGTTACTAAGTTCCAAAGTCACTTCCACATTTTCAGTATCTTTATAGCAATGTCCCACTCTCAGTACCAATTTTCTATTGGTGCTATTTTCTGTTGGTACCAATTTTCTATTCTTCATTGTGTAGCCATGAAGAAATGCTTGAGACTGGGTAACTGGTAAATAAAAGAGGTTTAATTGACGCAAGATTTTGCAGGCTGTACAAGCACGGTGCTGGCATCTGTTCATATTGTGGGGAAGCCTCAGGGAGCACTTACTCATGGCAGAAGGTGAGGCAGGAGCACATCACATGACAAAAGCAGGAGAAAGAGGGTCGATGGGGGTGGTCTGCACACTTAAACAACCATATCTTGTGAATACTCACCGACTACTGCAAGGACAGCACCAAGCTGTGAGGGATCCACCGCTATGATCCAAACACCTCCCATCAGGCCCCACCTCCAACATTGCGTATTATATTTCAACATGAGATTTGGGTGGGGACAAATATCCAAACTATAACACTTACTGAACTGTGAGTTAACATTTTCATTTGTCACATTTGGAATTTTTTTCCAGTTATGTAAATCAGTTTGTGCCATTTCATGGACCTCTCAGTTAGCAATTTTTTATTTGTAGGTCATATCCGGGTTGCATTTAAACATACTCTTTTTGGGAAAATACCAAAAACCACAGTGAGAAATGAAACTTCCCTTTATTGCTAATTGTATAGAAAATGCTCTTAGCAGTTTTGTGTGCATCATTTTCATTTTTTGAAATTATTTTATGTATATGCAGATATCTAATGTATATTCTCACACCTATTTTGTTAAAATAAAATCTAGTAGCAGGCTGAACATATTGTTCTTTACTTTGCATTTTTCATTTGCCAATAAATTATAGACATCTTTAGAGGCTGATGCAGACTGATTTGATAAGTTCTTTTAGTAATTGCATAAAAGTCTTTACTTTGGGTTTAATGTAGTTTTTTCAACCAATTAATGTTGAGATAGATTTAGGCATTTTCCAAATTTGTCTTTATGCACATTAGTGTGTAAACACTCTTTAATACTTTCTTTACATTACTATATTTCCATATTCGTAGGCTCTGATGAATTCTTCATCATGTGGATCCCCAGCAGCTTTACTTCTCTCATTGAATCCTGACTGCTATAGAATGGAAGTAGTGGCTGTGGCAAAGTAGTACCTTGTACACTTTTTGACTTGAAATACAGGAGGCAGAAGGAATAGGAATAAGGGTAGAGGCTAGACCATAGCTCTACTGGAGTTTCTTCAGGAAAGGCAAGATAGGGCAGGAGAAACAGTTTAGCATTGGTTGGTTTGAATAATTTCAGTGGGCTCTAAGCTCTAAGGGCAGGCCTTTTGCTATCTCTAATAATTGGCTGACCCAGGGAGGTGCACTGCATCCCTACCAGATAGGGATTTTTAAGATGTGAAAATATCATAATATACAGAAAATTAAACAATACACACAATACAGGAAGTATTTTATTCTTATGGATAAATACCCAACAGTGGAATAGCTGTGACCTATGGTAGGTGTATGGTTACCTTTTTGAGAATTTGCCAGACAATATTTACAAGCGGCCAGACCAAGGTGCCCTCCCACCACAAGCATATGAGAGGTCCAGCTGTTCACACTCACCAACACTGGATGTCTTAGTCCGTTTGCATTGCGATAAAGGAATACCTGAGGTTGGTTAATTTATGAAGAAAACATGTTTATTTGGCTTGTGGTTCATTCAGGCGATACAAGAAGCATGGCACCAGCATCCGCATCTGGCAAGAGACTCAGGCTACTTCCACTCATGGCAGAAGGTGAGGGTGGAGGGTGCTGATCACATGGCGAGAGAGAAGCAAGAGAAAAAGGAGGCAGGTGCCAGGCTCTTTTTAATAATCAGTTCTTGCTGAAACTAATAGATGGGAAATTCACTCCTTACTGGGAGGGGGCACTAGGTCATTCATCAGGGATCCACCCAAACACCTCCCACTAAGCCCCACTTTCAATATTAGAGATCAAATTTCAACACTTGATTTGGGAGGGACAGATAACTCAGCTATATCATTTGATATGGTCAGTTTTTTTCATTGCAACTATTTTAACGGGATGTGGATTAAACCTCAGTTTTAGTTTGATTTCCCTAATCATTAATTATGTTGAACATCCTTACATGTGCCTGTTTGCCGTCTGTGTACCTTCTTTGGTTACTGTCTTTTGAAATCTTTGCTCATGAAAAAACATAGATGTCTTTTTAAAAATAGACTTTTTATTTTACAATAAATTTAGATTTAAAGCAATGGTGCAAAAAACAGCACTGAGAATTCCCGTATATCCTTTGCCAGTTTCCCCTATTGATAAATCTTGGATTACTATGCACATTTATCACAACTCATTAACCAACATTAACATATTATGATGAACTAAGGTCTATGTTTTCTTCAGATGTCATTAATTTTCACCTAATGTCCTTGTTCTTTTCTGGGATCCCATCCAGGATACCACATGACATTTACTCATCACATTTGTTTCATCTCCTCTAGCCTGTGACAGTTTTTCAGACTTTCCTTGTTTTTTGTTTTGTTTTGTTTTGTTTTGTTTTGTTTTTGAGATGGAGTCTTGCTCTGTCGCCCAGGCTGGAGTGCAGTGGCGCGGTCTCAGCTCACTGCAAGCTCCGCCTCCCGGCTTCAAGCCATTCTCTGGCGCAGCCTCCCGAGTAGCTGGGACTACAGGCGCCCGCCACTGCGCCTGGCTAATTTTTTTTGTATTTTTAGTAGAGACGGGGTTTCACCATGGTCTCGATCTCCTGACCTTGTGATCCGCCGGCCTCGGCCTCCCAAAGTGCTGGGATTACAGGCGTGAGCCACCGCTTCTGGCCTTCCTTGGTTTTGATAGCAGTTTGTTTACTGGCACTGCTTCTTCTATGGCTTCTTTAGTACCTGGTACAGATTCAAAAGCACCAATCTCCTTCAAGTCATCTTCTGCTGATTCCTCTGGTGTGGTGTCTATTCGTTCTTGAATTTTTCACAGATCTATATCTTGAAAGACCATATCCCCCAACTTTTGTTGCTGAATTAGAGATGTTGGGTTTGCAGGCAGGTAGACCACTTTGAAACCTTCAGTGTCGAACTCGTGGGTTCTGGGCGGCTAGGGGCGTTGTCCAAAATCAAAAGAACTTTCAAAGACAGTCTCTTACTGGCAAGACAAAGCAATGTAGAACCAATCCAGAAGAAGTGTTCTTGTCGAGGCTTTCTTGTACAACAAAAAAACTGGTAGTGGGTATTGATTTTTTCCCTTCAAGGTGTGGAGGCTAGCAGGTTTATAGATGCGGGCAGTGCTATTTGTAAAAGCAATGGCATTTACGCAAAGCAGTAGAGTTAGTTTATCCCTTCTTGCCCTGAATCCTTGTGTTTGCCTCTCTTCCTTAGATTAGGGTTATGGTTAGTAGCCTGCAGAAACAATGTTGAATAGAAGCGGTAACAGCCCCTCAGTCCTTGGCATGATCTGAGGAGTGAGCATTCAGTCTTTCACTATTAAAGATGATGTTAGCTGTGGGTTCCTCCAAGATGCCCTTCATTAGTTTAAGATACTTCCCTTTTTTTCCCCTAGTTTGTTGAGAATTTTTTTTTTATTGGAAATGGATTTTGGATTTTTGTCAAGCACTTTTTCCATACCTATTGAGGTAATTATATGCTTATACATTTTTAGTTTATTTATATGGTATGTTACTTTAAATGATTTATAAAAATTATTTATTTTATCATTAATTGTGGTGAAATACACATAGCATAAGATATATCATCTTCACCACTTTAGGTGCACAGTTCAGTATTGAGTACATTCACATTGCTGTGCAACCAACACCACCATTCATCTCCAGAACTCTCTTCATCTTCCCAAACTGAAATTTTGGACCCCTTAAAAAATAATTCTCTGTTCCCCCCACCTCTCCGCCCTTGTCAACAAGCATTCAACTCTTTTATTCTATGAATTTGACTATTTTAGATACCTCATATAAGTAGAATCATAAAGCATTTGTCGTTTTGTGACTAGCTTAGTTCACTCTGCACAATGTCCTTAAGGTTCATTCATGTTAGCATATGTCAGAATTTTCTTCCTTTCTAAGGCTAATAATATTGCATACCGTATATATACACCACATTTTTGCTTGGGTTGTTTCCACTTATAGGCTGTTGTGAGTTATGTTGCTATGAACATAGTGGTACCATGTCAAACCAGCCTTGCATTCCTAGGATAAACCCCATTTGGTTATGGTGTATAATTTTTTTTATGTAGTAACTATTTTAAAATATTACAGAATTTGACTTAATAATATATTGTTTAAAATTTTTGAATCTAAGGCCATGAAGGTCTGTAATTTTTTTGTCTCATAATGTCTTTGTCTGGTTTTGGTACTGTGATAATGCTGGTCCCATAAAATGTATTAGGAAATCCCCTAGGCTTCAGTTTTTGGGACTAGTTTGTGAATAATTGGTATTATTTGTTCCTTCAATGTTTGCTGGATTCATCAGTGATGTCATCTGAGCTTCACTTTGTTTTGTGTGGGAAGGTTTGAATTACAAATACAAATTCAATTCGACAGATACAGGTTAGTTCTATTGGGGTTATGTATTTATTCTTGTGAATAGTCTAGCGGTTTGTCTCTTTAACAAAATGTGCCCATTTCATCTAAGTTGTAGATTTTTTGGGCATAAATTTGTTCATGATAGTCTCTTAGCATTTTAATATCTGTAGAATCTATGGTGATACCACCTCTCTCATTCCTGATATTGATAATTTATTTCTTCTCTCTTTTTTTTTCAGATCAAGGTGGCTAGAGCTTTACCAAATTAATTGATCTCAACAAACCAGCTTTGGTTTCATTAATTTTCTCAACAAACCAGCTTTGGTTTCATTAATTTTGCCATTTTTTAAATGCATTTTCCATTTCATTGATTTCTATTCTGAAGTAAGCCTCCAGGGAAGGTAGATCACTGACCGTCATGTTTATTTTTCAAGGACAGTCATCTGCAAGTGCCCCAGTCACCAAAAGAAAAGGTGACTAAGCAAATGTCTAGTACCAGTTAGGGTGTCCCGAAAGGAGCCATCTTGTGCTCCTACAAGGATTATACCCTGAGGTTGTCTGTGGAATCTCTCACTAAATGTTCTTTAAGGTGTTGCCTGACACACACTGCTTAGCTCGTCCATGAAGGTATCAAGAAAACCTGCAGAATATAATTCTGTCCAGTGCAACAAATATTCTGGTTGATTTTCTTTGTGCAAGGCTGTATTTGTCTGTTTAGATTGCTGTAAAAGATACCTGAGGCTGGGTAATTTATAAAGAAAAGAGGTTTAATTGGCTCACAGTTTTGCAGCCTTTATACGAAACAGAGTGCTAGCATCTGCTTCTGGTGAGGCCTCAGGAAGCTTACAATCATGACAGAAGGTGATGGGGAGCTGGCGTGTCACATGGCAAGAGCAGGAGCAAGAGAGAGACAGGAGAGATGGCACATACTTTCTTTTTAATTTTAATTTTTATTTCTGGGGTACATGTGGAAGATGTTCAGGTTTGTTACATAGGTAAACATATGCCCTGGTGCCACATGCATTTTTTTTTTTCCTGCTCTTACACTTTTCTTTCTTTTTAAATGCCTTAAGTTCTGGGATATATGTGCAGAACATTGTTACACAGGTATACACATGCCATGGTGGTTTGCTACACCCATCAACCTGACATCTACATTAGGTGTTTCTCCTAAGCTATCCCTCCCCTAGACCCCCCACCCCCTGACAGGCCCTGGTGTGCGATTTTCCCCTCCCTGTGTCCATGCGTTCTCATTGTTCAACTCCCACTTATGTGTGAGAGCATGCGGTGTTTGGTTTTGTGTTCCTGTATTAGTTTGCTGAGAATTATGGTTTCCAGCTTCATCCATGTTTCTGCAAAGGACATGAACTCATCCTTTTTTATGGCTGCATAGTATTTCATGTTGTATATGTGTCACATTTTCTTTATCCAGTCTATCATTGATGGGCATTTGAGTTGGTTCCACATCCTTGCTGTTGTGAATAGTGTTGCAATAAACACACGTGTGCATGTGTCTTTATAGCAGAATAATTTATAAGCCCTTTGGTATATACCCAGTAATGGGATTGCTGTGTCAAATGATATTTCTGGTTCTAGATCCTTGAGGAATCGCCACACTGTGTTCCACAATGGTTGAACTAATTTACACTCCTACCAACAGTGTAAAAGTGTTCCTATTTCTCCACATCCTCTCCAGCGTCTGTTCTTTCCTGAGTTTTAATGATCGCCATTCTAACTGGCATGAGATGGTATCTCACTGTGGATTTGATTTGCATTTCTCTAATGACCAGTGATGACGAGCTGTTTTTGATATGTTTGCTGGTCATATAAATGTCTTCTTTTGTGAAGTGTCTGTTCATATCCTTTGCCCACTTTTTGATGGGGTTGTTTTTTTCTTGTAAATTGGTTTAAGTTCCTTTTAGATTCTGGATATTAGCCCTTTGTCAGATGGATAGATTGCAAAACTTTTCTCCAATTCTTTAAGTTGCCTGTTCCATCTGATGATAGTTTCTTTTGCTGTGCAGAAGCTCTTTAGTTTAATTAGATCCCATTTGTCAATTTTGGCTTTTGGTTGCCATTGCTTTTGGTGTTTTAGTTATGAAGTCTTTGCCCATGCCTATGTCCTGAATGGTATTGCCTAGGTTTTTTTCTAGAGTTTTCATGGTTTTAGGTCTTATGTTTAAGTCTTTAATCCATCTTGAGTTAATTGCCTAGGTTTTCTTCTAGGGTTTTCATGGTTTTAGGTCTTATGTTTAAGGCTTTAATCCATCTCGAGTTAATTTTTGTATAAGGTGTAACGAAGGGGTCCAGATTCAGTTTTCTACAAATGGCTAGCCAGTTTTCCCAACACCATTTATTAAATAGGGAAACGTTTCCCCATTGCTTGTTTTTCTCAGGTTTGTCAAAGGTCAGATGGTTGTAGATGTGTGGCATAATTTCTGAGGCCTCTGTTCTGTTCCATTGGTCTATATATCTGTTTGGGTACAAGTACCATGCTGTTTTGGTTACTGTAGTCTTGTAGTATAGTTTGAAGTCAGGTAGCGTGATGCCTCCAGCTTTGTTCTTTTTGCTTAGGATTGTCTTGGCTATACTGGCTCTTTTTTAGTTCCATATGAACTTTAAAGTAGTTTTTTTCCAATTCTGTGAAGAAATTCAATGGTATCTTGATGGGGATAGCACTGAATGTATAAATTACCTTGGACAGTATGACCATTTTCACGATATTGATTCTTCCTATCCATGAGCATGGAATGTTTTTCCATTTGTTTGTGTCCTCTCTTATTTACTTGAGCAGTGGTTTGTAGTTCTCCTTGAAGAGGTCCTTCCCATCCCTTGTAAGTTGTATTCCTAGGTATTTTATTCTCTTTGTAGCAATTGTGAATGGGAGTTTACTCATGATTTGGCTCTGTTTTTCTTTTATTGGTGTATAGGAATGCCTGTGATATTTGCACATTGATTTTTGTATCTTGAGACTTTTCTGAAGTTGCTTATCAGCTTAAGGAGATTTTGGGCTGAGATGATGGGGTTTTCTAAATATACAATCATGTCATCTGCAAACAGAGACAATCTGACTTCCTCTCTTCCTATTTGAATCCCTATATTGCTTTCTCTTGCCTGATTACCTTGGCCAGAACTTCCAATACTATGTTGAATAGGAGTGGTGAGAGAGGGCATCCTTGTCTTGTGCCAGTTTTCAAAGGGAATGCTTCCAGCTTTTGCCCATTCAGTATGATATTGGCTGTGTGTTTGTCATAAAATACTCCTATTATTTTGAGATATGTTCAATCAATACCTAGTTTATTGAGAGGTTTTAGCATGAAGGGCTGTTGAATTTTGTTGAAGGTCTTTTCTGCATCTATGGGCATAATCATGTGTTTTTTGTCATTGGTTCTGTTTATGTGATGGATTACGTTTATTGGTTTGCATATGTTGGACCAGCCTTGCATCCCAGAGATGAAGCCAACTTCATCATGGTGGATAAGCTTGTTGATGTGCTGCTGGATTCGGTTTGGCAGTATTTTATTGAGGATTTTCACTGTCAATGTTCATCAGGGATATTGGTCTGAACTTTTTTTTTGTTGTTGTTGTGTCTCTGCCAGGTTTTGGTATCAAGATGATGCTGGCCTCATAAAATGAGTTATGGAGGAGTCTCTGTTTTTCTATTGTTTGGAATAGTTTCAGAAGGAATGGAACCAGCTCCTTTTTGTACCTCTGGTAGAATTAGGCTGTGAATCCATCTGGTCCTGGGCTTTTTTTGGTTGGTAGGCTATTAATTACTGCCTCAATTTCAGAACCTGTTATTGGTTTAGTCAGGGATTTGACTTCTTCCTGGTTTAGCCTTGGGAGGGTGTATAAGTCCGGGAATTTATCCATTTCTCCAAGATTTTTTAGTTTATTTGCATAGAGGTGTTTATAGTATTCTCTGATGGTAGTTTGTATTTCTCTCAGATCAGTGGTGATCTCCCTTTCATCATTTTTTATTGTGTCTATTTGATTCTTCTCTCTTTTCTTCTGTATTAGTCTGGCTAGTGGTCTATCTATTTTTGTTAATCTTTTCAAAAAACCAGCTCCTGGATTCATTGATTTTTTGAAAATATTTTGTGTCTCTATCTTCTTCAGTTCTGCTCTGATCTTAGTTTTTTCTTGTCTTCTGCTAGCTTTTGAATTTGTTTGCTCTTGCTTCTCTAGTTCTTTTAATTGTGATGTTAGGGTTTTGATTTTAGATCTTTTCTGCTTTCTCCTGTGGGCATTTAGTGCTATAAATTTCCCTCTAAACACTGCTTTAGCCATGTCCCAGAGATTCTGGTACGTTGTGTCTTTGTTCTCCTTGGTTTCAAAGAACTTATTTATTTCTGCCTTAATTTCATTATTTACCCAGTAGTTATTCAGGAGCAAGTTGTTCAGTTTCCATGCAGTTGTGCGGTTATGAGTGAGTTTCTTAATCCTGAGTTCTAATTTGATTGCACTGTGGTCTGAGAGACTGTTTTACTTCCAATTATGTGGTCAATTTTAGAATAAGTGCAATGTGGTGCTGAGAAGAATGCATATTCTGTTGATTTGGGGTGAAGAATTCTGTAGATGTCTATTAGGTCTGCTTGATCCAGAGCTGAGTTCAGGTCCTCAGTATCCTTGCTACTTTTCTGTCTCATTGATCTATCTAATATTGACAGTGGGGTGTTAAAGTCTTCCACTGTTATTGTATGGGAGTCTAAGTCTCTTTGTAGGTCTGTAAGAACTTGCTTTATGAATCTGGGTGCTCCTGTATTGGGTGCACATGTATTTAGGATGGGTAGCACTTCTTGTTGCATTGATCTCTTTACCATTATGTAATGCCCTTCTTTGTCTTTTTTGATCTTTGTTCATTTAAAGTCTATTTTATCAGAGACTAAGATTGCAACCCCTGCTTTTTTTTTCTTTCCATTTGCTTGGTAAATATTCCTCCATCTCTTTATTTTGAGCCTATGTGTGTCTTGCATGTGAGATGGGTCTCCTGAGTGCAGCACACCGATGGGTCTTGACTGTTTATCCAATTTGCCAGTCTGTGTCTTTTAATTGGGGCATTTAGCCCATTTACATTTAGGGTTAATATTGTTATGTGTGAATTTGATCCTGTCATTATGATGCTAGCTGGTTATATTGCCCATTGGTTGATGCAGTTTCTTTATAGTGTCAATTGTCCTTACAATTGGGTATGTTTTTGCAGTGGCTGGTACTCATTTTTCCTTTCCATATTTAGTGCTTCCTTCAGGAGCTCTTGTTTAAGGCAGGCCTGGTGGTGACAAAATATCTCAGCATTTGCTGATCTGTAAAGGATTTTATTTCTCCTTCGCTTATGAAGCTTAGTTTGGCTGGATATGAAATTCTGGGTTGAAAATTCGTCTCTTTAAGAATGTTGAATATTGGCCCCCACTGTCTTCTGGCTTGTGGGGTTTCTGCAGAGATATCTGCTTTTAGCCTGATGGGCTTCCCTTTGTGGGTAACCAGACCTTTCTCTCTGGTTGCCCTTAACATTTTTTCTTCATTTTAACCTTAATGAATCTGACAATTATGTGTCTTGGAGTTGTTCTTCTCGAGGAGTATCTTTGTGGTGTTCTCTGTTTTTCCTGAATTTGAATGTTGGCCTGTCTTGCTAGCCTGGAGAAGTTCTCCTGGATAATATCCTAAAGAGTGTTTTCGGTACATACGTTTAAACAACCAGATCTCCTGAGAAATCACTCACTATTGGGAGGACAGTGCCAAGCCATTCATGAGGGAACCACGCCCATGATCCAAACACCTCCCACCATGCTTCACCTTCAACACTGGGGATTATATTTGACCGTGATATATGGAGGGGACAAACATACAAATTATATCAAAGGCATAGCATGGCTACTGTGAAAGGAGGGTAAAAACACAAAGATGACATCACCACTGACCTCAGGGAGTGCCCAGTAGACTGAGGGAGACAAGTACATATTTTCCTGAAGGAGGGCACTGGAGTGATGGCATGTTTAGAATGTGGAAGTAGAGCGGCCACAGAAAGGCAGCCCGGCAGAGTGCTCGCACAAGGACTGGGTAGAGACTCCCCACTGCATGTGATGTATCTGAGGAAAGTCATTAAAATAGGTGATGGTCACCACTTTCCATCAAGTCCCTGGTGTGGTCCGTGGAGGCAGGGTTGTCAATGTCATTTCGGCGTTTCAGAGGCCTCTCAGGGTTTGGATATGGCAGAAGACAACCAGCAATGATTATGCATTGCAGAGACGCAGGTGAGCCCCAATTTCTTGCCAGTTGGGAGGTCGGTGCTAAGGGGCCTTGCTGTCTTTCCTTGGAATATAGGATGCCAATTTCTTTCTGGACAGAGAGTATTTTGTTGGCTTAAGTTAAAATCTAAATTTTGCTTTGGGATGAATTCCAAAAATATTAGCTTTATTCAAATTTACTTTCACTTTATCTTTCTGAATCTTCAAGGTCCTAAAGCATTGCTTAGTAATTCTGTTTCTAAACTCACATTACAGCACTGGGCTTGATCTGTCCAAGGCAGAGACCATAAGCTACTCTTATAGTACTGTTATGAGATACATACAAGTAGGTATCTCAAAAAATGATACTCATGTATTCCTGTTCTTATGAGTAAATCATTGGCAGTGAGTGCGATTTTTTTTTTTTTTTAATGACAGGATAAATACACGCCCTCTATTGGGGTCAGGTTTTGTGCCTGTACTTCTTCCGCCTACTGTATCATAGCAGCTTAGAATCCCAGCTGCTGGCTCGGGCTGCAGTTCTCTCATGGCTCGCACAGGGTGGACCAGCCCCCTTCCCCTATGTGTTTCTCTGCTGCTGACCTGTGGCTTTGCTGAGGCAGGGAAGCTGCTAGTAGTGCCCATGGATGGGAGTCACTGGTTCACCATGCAGTCGGTGGTGGAGAAACTTATCCTCAGGGGGCATGAGGTGGTTGTAGTTATGCCAGAGGTGAGTTGGCAACTGGGAAAATCACTGAATTGCACAGTGAAGACTTACTCAACCTCATACACTCTGGAGGATCTGGACCGGGAATTCATGGATTTCGCCGATGCTCAATGGAAAGCACAAATACAAAGTTTGTTTTCTCTATTTCTGAGTTCATCCAATGGTTTTTTTGACTTATTTTTTTCGCATTGCAGGAGTTTGTTTAATGACCGAAAATTAGTAGAATACTTAAAGGAGAGTTCTTTTGATGCGGTGTTTCTTGATCCTTTTGATGCCTGTGGCTTAATTGTTGCCAAATATTTCTCCCTCCCCTCTGTGGTCTTCGCCAGGGGAATAGCTTGCCACTATCTTGAAGAAGGTGCACAGTGCCCTGCTCCTCTTTCCTATGTCCCCAGAATTCTCTTAGGGTTCTCAGATGCCATGACTTTCAAGGAGAGAGTACGGAACCACATCATGCACTTGGAGGAACATTTATTTTGCCAGTATTTTTTCAAAAATGCCCTAGAAATAGCCTCTGAAATTCTCCAAACACCTGTCACAGCATATGATCTCTACAGCCACACATCAATTTGGTTGTTGCGAACGGACTTTGTTTTGGACTATCCCAAACCCGTGATGCCCAATATGATCTTCATTGGTGGTATCAACTGTCATCAGGGAAAGCCATTGCCTATGGTAAGTTATCTCTCCTTTAGCACATTAAGAATAATCTGGCTTTGGAAATTAAAAAAAGATTCCTTACTGAATTGTGATTTGACATTTTCATTTGTTGCATTTCAAATTTCTTTCCAGTTTAACAAATTATTTTGTGCCAATTTATGTACTCATCAGTTATCAAATTTTATAAAACTGCCCTTCTTGAAGGTGTGTGTATATAATTTAAAAATCGTAGATCATATTCAGCTTACATTTTTGAGTACCATGTTTAGAAAAGTACCAAAAACCACAGTAAGAAATTGAACTTTCCTTTTTTGCTAATTCTATGTGACCCCCTAGAGCAAATGCTCTTAGCAGTTTTGCATACATTCTTTTCATTAAAAAAAGTATTTTAGGTGTATATATTTAATTTAAAAATTATAGATCATATTTAGCCCACATTTTTGAGTACTGTGTTTAGAAAAGTACCAAAAACCACAGCAAGAAATGAAACTCCCCTTTTTCCTAAGTTTTCTGACCCCTAGAGGAAATGCTCTTATCAGTTTTGTGTATATTCTTTTCAGTATAAAAAAAAGTGTTTCATTTATGTGCAATATCTAATGTAAATTCTCATACTTATTTTGTTAAAATAAAATCTTGTGCTGTGCTGGACATATTCTTCTTTACCTTGCATTTTTCATTTGCCAATAAATTGTAGATTCCTTTATACACCAATACAGACAGATTTGACAAATTCTTTTAATAATTGCATAAAAGTCTTTACTTTGGATGCTATGTAGTTTTTTTAACCAATTAATATTGATATATGTTTAGGCATTTTCCATTTTTGCTTTTATGAATAAGGCTGTGTAAACATTCTTTAATAATTTCCTTGTGTGAATATATTTCTATATTCTTGCTTTTATCTTAGTAGACTAGAGTCCTACATGTAGGGTTAGAGGGTTTTCCTGAATTGAGAAGATTGGCATCTTTTTGCTATTATATCTTCCTGTTCAGGAATATGTATGTCTCACTATTTATTCAGGTCTTATTTTATATACATAAATAAAAATTTTCACTATATAAGCATTTTATGTTTGTTATTAACATTTATTCCTTGGCATTTTATTATTTTTGAAACTACTTTTTTACAGGGCAATTTTTCCATTTCTACAATTAACTGACTATTGGTAATTAAAGTTTTGGTTTTTGCGTATGTATCTTGTATCCAGCCACATTACTAACTTTTCTTATTATTTTGTAGTATGCATTAGATGTACAATATGCAATACCATCTGCAAGTAATTCCCTTTTCTGATATTTATACTGCTTCTTTTGCTTTGCTGGAGCATATACTTCCAAAACATTATTGAGTAATATTGTTAGAGTAGCCAGTTTAAATAGGGATTTGGTCGCTTGTGACTGAAAAATCCTTGAAAAATACCAGAATAAGATTCTTGGCAAATGCATAGTTGCTAAATCCAGATGAAACACCTGGTGTCTCATCTCATTATATTATTTTATTAGGGATGGAATATACATTTTTGTCTATTGTCCTGGCTTCTTATAAGGTTCAGTAGACTTTGTAACAGTCATATCTGTCATTGGCAGATGGTTGGTGAAAGAGTGACCGTTCAGCCATCTCACAGGAAAGTAAAATAATGCTCTTTCTAAAAAGCAGGAAGACTACAGTTGTAGGCCTTTCAAAATTAGGCATGACTTTCAGCTCATGGCAAGACCAGGCAAGGAGATGCAAGTTGCAGGACTCTAAGAGGTTGGACTTATCAAAGCACTTTTCTCCTCATTATCCTCCATTAATTACAGTACCAAGCACCACCCATGTGTTGCCTGCACCCTACACCCTTTGGCCGAGTGTGAGGCTCTGCCACTTCCTGAACCCACACTGAGTTTATTGTGGCCCAAGGGGTCACCCAGAGGCCTTTAGAGATATAAAAACCTATATATGATTTTATATCACCTGCAATAGGGAGATATCCATAAAAAAATGAAACATTAAACTCTACATGGTTTCACTTATTTTGATTATAAATCTTTTATGAGATATGAAATAAATGTGTTTCTATATCTATTAAAGAATATATATGTATGAAAGTTTTTATACTTGCAGAAGGTTATGTATATTAATGTATATATTTATGATTATATGCGTAAAGCCAGCAGAATTCTCACAGAGGAATTCAGATCTGAAAGAGGGCTTTCTGTCAAAGAGCCTTGGATATGGCCCAACCACAAAAGTAAAAGTCAACTGTCGTCGAAAGAAGGATGGACACTGCGTATTGCTCCTTCCTTGTTTCACATGCCAGGATGTGTCTGGGAAAAGCATGCAGTTGGTTACATCTTGCTGGGAAACAAGATTCAGAGTCTGAGTCTCATCTGCCTGATGAGAAGGAAGCATTACTTAGTGATAGAGTATGTGTTTGCACATGTATGTGTTTGTGTATGTGCAGGTGTGTTTGTGTGCAGTGTCCCAGACCCTGCACAGGGGATTTCTTGAAGATCTCCTGTAACAAAATCTCCTTGAGTCTATCCAGGAGAATTACATCCAGGGATGTAATTAAATACTTTAACAAAGATGGCAGATGGCCCCATCTCCAACGTCAGGGATCAAATTTCAACGTGAGATTTGGAGGGGACAAACTTTTAAACTTTATCTTTTGGTATGGTCATTCTTTTACATTTCAGTATTCCAATGTGTGTGTGTTGATTAAAGATGTGTAAATAATTCAGCAGAACAGTGAAATAGTTTTAATGAGAAAAAGAGGAAGTCACTCCTAGTCTCTTTGAATTTTTGGTGAGTTCCAACAGAATTGATGACTGGTTTTAGGTGAAAAGAATTCAGGCTTCATCTATACCATCCATGGTAGGTTCAGCTCTGCAGACCTGGGGATGGGATATGGTTACAGAGCAAGAAAAGATCTGTGCTTCCCCCATTCCTCTAAGTTTCTGGCTCCAGTTTAAGATCCAAATTGAAAGTTAGCTTTTGGTGGACAAGACTAAGGCCTCCCACTAAAATTGTTTACTTCAAGTATTTATTTTCAAAGTTTTCCAACCTATACAACGGAGAGACTTAGTGTCATGACCACCCATATATCAATCTTAGGTTAAATAATTTTCACTATTTTGCTGAACGGATTCATCTATCCCTTTTTTCTGTCTTTTTAAAGAAAACTTTTAAAGAGAAATTTGTGTCAATCTTTTTTTTAATTATACTTTAAGTTCTAGGGTACATGTGCACAACGTGCAGGTTTGTTACATAGGTACACATGTGTCATGTTGGTTTGCTGCACCCATCAACTGGTCATTTACATTAGGTATTTCTCCTAATGCTATCCCTTCCCCAGTCCCCCACCCCACGACAGGCCCCAGTGTGTGATGTTCCCCTCCCTGTGTCCATGAGTTCTCATTGTTCAACTCCTACTTATGAGTGAGAATATGCGCTGTTGGATTTTCTGTCCTTGTGATAGTTTGCTGAGAACGATAGTTTCCAGCTTCGTCTATGTCCCTGCAAAGGACATGAACTCATCCTTTTTTTTTTTTTTTTTTTTTTTTTTGAGACGGAGTCTCGGTCTGTCGCCCAGGCTGGAGTGCAGTGGCGCGATCTCGGCTCACTGCAAGCTCCGCCTCCTGAGTTCACGCCATTCTCCTGCCTCAGCCTCCCGAGTAGCTGGGACTACAGGCGCCCGCCACCACGCCCGGCTAATTTTTAGTATTTTTAGTAGAGACGGGGTTTCACCGTGTTAGCCAGGAGAACTCATCCTTTTTTATGGCTGCATAGTATTCCATGGTGTATATGTGCCACATTTTCTTAATCCAGTCTATCATTGATGAACATTTGGGTTGGTTCCAAGTCTTTGCTATTGTGAATAGTGCTGCAATAAACATACGTGTGCATGTGTCTTTATAGTACCATGATTTATAATTCTTTGGGTATATACCCAGTAATGGGATCACTGAGTCAAATGGTATTTCTAGTTCTAGATCCTTGAGGAATTGCCACACTGTCTTCCACAATGGTTGAACTAATTTACACTCCCACCAACAGGGTAAAAGCGTTCCTATTTCTCCACATCCTCTCCAGCATCTGTTCTTTCCTGAATTTTTAATGATCGCCATTCTAACTGGCATGAGATGATATCTCATTGTGGTTTTGATTTGCATTTCTGTGATGACCAGTGATGATGAGCATTTTTTCATATGTCTGTTGGCTGCATAAATGTCTTCTTTTGAGAAGTGCCTGTTTATATCCTTTGCCCACTTTTGATGGGGTTGTTTTATTCTTGTAAATTTTTTTGAGTTCTTTGTAGATTCTGGATATGAGCCCTTTGTCAGGTGGATAGATTGCAAAAATGTTCTCCCATTTCATAGGTTGCCTTTTCACTCTGATGATAGTTTCTTTTGCTGTGCAGAAGCTCTTTGGTTTAATTAGATCCCATTTGTCAATTTTGGCTTTTGTTGCCATTGCTTTTGGTGTTTTAGTCATGAAGTGTTTGACCATGCCTATGTCCTGAATGGTATTGCCTAGGTTTTCTTCTAGGGTTTTTATGGTTTTAGGTCTTACATTTAAATCTTTAATCCATCTTGAGTTAATTTTTCTATAAGGTGTAAGGAAGGGATCCAGTTTCAGCCTTCTACATATGGTTAGCCAGTTTTCCCAGCACCATTTATTAAATAGGGAATATTTTCCCCATTTCTTGTTTTTGTCAGGTTTGTCAAAGATCAGAAGATTGTAGATATGTGGTGTTATTCCTGAGGCCTCTGTTCTGTTCCATTGGTCTATATATCTGTTTGGGTACCAATATGATGCTGTTTTGGTTACTGTAGCCTTGTGATTTAGTTTGAAGTCAGGTAGCGTGATGCCTCCAGCTTTGTTCTTTTTGCTTAGGATTGTCTTGGCTATATGGGCTCTTTTTTAGTTCCATATGAAATTTAAAGTAGTTTTTTCCAATTCTGTGAAGAAAGTCAATGGTGGCTTGATGGGGATAGCATTGAATCTATAAATTACCTTGGGCATTATGGCCATTTTTGTGATATTGATTCTTCCTATCCATGAGCATGGAATGTTCTTCCATTTCTTTGTGTCCTCTTTTATTTCGTTGAACAGTGGTTTGTAGTTCTCCTTGAAGAGGTCTTCGCATCCTTTGTAAGTTGGATTCCTAGGTGTTTTATTCTCTTTGTAGTAATTGTGAATGCCATCTAGTCATTTTAAAAAGAAATTCTTGGCATGTCATTCCATCACCGAATACTTAATTAAATATAAAAAATAAGAAACATTTGTTACATAGCCACAATATCATTATCATATTTATGACAGTAAAAATTTTTTTATATTATCTCATTTCCAGTTCATAATTAAATTTCCCCCCATTTTCTTGAACAACATCTTTCCATATAGATCAATGGAATAGAATGGAGAATTCAGAAATAAACCCATACATTCTTGGCCAATTGACAAGATGTCAAATTTTGATAAGGGTGTCAAGATCATTCAAATGGGAAAGAATAGTCTCTTCAACAGAAGACCCACCCTGGGGTCCTTAATCTCCAGCATCAGACTCCAAGACCATTTGCAGAGATCATCCAGACAGCTCCCATCATGCCTCTGATGAATCCTTCACCATGTGCATCGACAGGGGTCCTGCAAATATTTTCTCACAGTCTGTTGAGTGACTTTTCTTACAAATACTCTGTTTTAGAATAAATAGAGGTTTATAGCAAGGTTGCAACAAATAGTTCAGAGAATTCTTATCTACCCTGTATCTGGTTTCCCCCATTGTTAAATGTTATGTTTCTATGGCACATCCATCACAACTCATTCACCAATATGACACATTATGATGAGCTAAAGTCTGTTTCCTTCAGATTTCATTGATTTTTACTTAATATCCCTGTTCTTTTATGGGATCCCATTGATACCACCTGAAATGTAGTCATCATGTCTCCTTAGTCTCCTCCAGCCTGTGACGGTTTCTCAGACTTTCCTTGTTTTTGGTGACTTGGGCAGTTTTGAGCAGTCCTGGTCAGATGTCCTGTAGAATGTTCCTCTAGAATGTCAGTTGTGTTTGCCTGACGTTTTTATCATGGTTAAACTGGGGTTATAGGTTTTTGGTACGAAGATGCGGAGGTCTTTTCTTGTTTTCTTGCATGTGAATATTCAACTGTAGAAAAGAGTGGCCTTTTCTCCAATGCACTTCTTGTACCTTTGTAAAAACTTGGCTGTTCATACATCTGTGCATGTATTTCTAGACTTTGTATTCTGCTCCACTGAAATATTTGTGAAATATTTGATTACTATAGCTGTGTAATAATCTTGAAATGAGGTAGTGTTACCTATTTTTTTAAATTGTTTTTGCTATTGTAGGTCTGCTACATTACCACATGGATTTTAGAATAAGTTTGTTAGTTTGATTTTGATTGGGATTGTATTGAAATTATAGATCAACTGGGGAGAAACAACATCTTAGCAATTTTGAATTTTCCAATTCATTAACATATCTATTTATGTTAAGTGCCTCATCAGTGTTCTGTAGTTTTCAGTGTACAGTCTTTCATAATTTTTGTCAGATATATTCCTAAGTATTTCACGTTTTTGATGCTATTTAAGTGATATTTTTATTCCAATTTTTAATTGTTCATTGCTAGTATAAACGACCCCCGAACAATGTGGGAATGAAGGGGACCAACCCGTGTGAAGTAGAAAATCCACACAGATCTTTTGATTCTCGAAAAACATAACTACTAACAACCAACTATTTACCAAAAGCCTTACCAATAATATAAACAGTCAATTAACACATATTTTGGATGTTATTAGTATTATATCCTGTATTATTACAATAAAGCAAGCTAGAGAAAGGAAAATGTTATTTAAAAACATAACATATGAAAAAATGCCCAACATCACTAATCATCAGAGAAATGAAAGTCAAAACCACAATGAGATATCATCTCACACCAGTTAGAATGGCTGTTATTAAAAAGTCAAGAAACAATAGATGCTTGCGAAGCTGCTGAGAAAAAGGACCACTTGTACACTGTTGGTGGTGGGAACGCAAATTAGTTCATCCCCTGTGGGAAGTAGTTTGGAGATTTGACAAAGAAGTTAAAACAGAACTGTCATTCGACCCAGCAATCTCATTACATTACTGGATATATATATTTAAAAAATCATTTTACCAAGAAACACACGCACTGGTATGTTCATTGCAGCTCTATTCAGAATAGAAAAGACATGAAATCAACCTAGGTGCCTGTCAACAGTGGATTCGATGAAGAAAATGTGGTATATATACACCATGGAATATGCAGTCATAAAAAAAGAATGAAATCATGTCCTTTGTAACAACATGGATGCAGCTGGAGGTCATTATCCTAAGGGAATATATATACAGGCACAGAACACCAAATACCATGTGTTCTCACTTAGAAGTGAAAGCTAAATAGTGGGTACTCATGGGCATAAAGATGGCAACAATAGACACTATGGACTACTAAAGGGGAGAGGAAGGGATGCAGGAGTTGAAAAACTATTGGGTAATATGCTCAGTACTTGGGTGATGGGAGCAATCATGCCCCAAACATCAGCATCACACAATATACTCAGGTAAGCTGCACATGTACTCCTGAAACTAAAATAAAAGTTGAGTATGTATAAGTGGAAGTGAATCATCATAAAGGTCTCCATCCTTATCGTCTTCCATTGAGTGGGCTGTGGAGGAGGAGGAGTAGATGTTGGTCTTACTGTCTTAGGGTGGCAGAGGCAGAAGAGGTAGAGGAGGTGGAAGTGGAGGCAGGAGAGGCAGGTGCACTTGGTGTAAATTTATGGAAATACATCATAATTACTGTCTGTTTTTTTCTCTTTGATGTATTTAAAAATGCTTTTATACAGTACTAATCCTTCTTCCCCATTTGCTTTAGTTTCAGTTCCCATAAGGGTTCATGTTGTAATAGAAGTCAATAGCAGTCTTAAATAACTGGAAGGCTTTCTATGAGGCTTGTATTGTGTAAGGCCATTTTTTTTTCTGGCACTGCTTCTTCTACATCTTCTTTCTCATCAAGTACTGATTGGAAAGCACTCATCTCTATCAGGTCATCTATTAATTCCTCGAGTGTGGTGTCTATTGACTCTTGAATTTCTCCAAGATTCATATTTTGAGGCACTTTATCCCCCACCTTATGTTGCTGTATCCATAATCCCTTTCATGACTTCCTTGATTGGCTCTGTCTTAAATCCTGTGAAGTCATTCGCAACATCTGGTCACAGTTTTCTCCAGAAGAAATGAATTGTTTGGGGCTTGGTGGCTTTCACAGCTCTTTCTATAACAACAATGGCATCTTCAATGGTGTAATCCTTCTGGACTTTCATGACATTCTCTATCCAGATTCTCTTTCCTAGTATTGACAATCTTTTCCATAGAAAACTGTGTGTAATGAGTTCTAAAGTTCCTTATGACCCCTGATTGAGAGACTGAATTAGAGATGTTGGGTTTGGAAGCAGGTAGACCACTTTGACACCTTCAGTGTTGAACTCATGGGTTCTGGGTGGCTAGGGAATGGTCCAATATCAAAAGAATTTTAGAAGACAGTCCCTTACTGGCAATGCATTTTCTGCCTTCAGGGACAAAGCGTTGATGGAACCAATCCAGAAAAAGTGTTCTTGTTGTCTAGGCCTTCTTGTTGTACAACCAAAAAACTGTCAGTGGGTGTTGATCTTGTCCCCTCAAGGCTTAAGATTTGGCAGTTCTACACATGAGGTCAGTCCTGAGTGTAAACTTGACTGCATTTACACAAAACAGTAGAGTTAGCCTATCCCTTCCTGCCTTGCATTCTGGTGCTTGGTTTACTTCCTTGCTAATAAATGTCTTTTGTGTCATCTTGTTTTTGTTTTTGTTTTTTTCCAGAAAAGGGCACTGTCATCTGTATTAAAACCCTGTTCAGGCAGATATGCTTTCCCCTCAATAATTATCTTCATGGCATCTGGGAACTCATTTGTCTCCTTTTGCTTGGCAGAGGCTGCTTCTCCTGTTATCTTGACAATTTTAAAGCTGAACCCCTTTCTAAAACTAGCAAACCATCCTTTGCTGCCATTAAATTTTCCAGTTTTAGATTCTTCACCTCTCTTTTGCTTTAAGTTGTCATATAATGACTTTGCATTTTCTCAAATCACATTGGCATCTATAAATACGCCTTTCTTATAGCAATGCTACACCCACGTTAAAGCTGCATTTTCAATATGAGACAAAAACGTATTTCAGAAAAAAATGCAAGGTTTGGCTCCTGCTGGCATAGCTGCAGCAATGTCTTCATGAATCTCCCTTCCTTCCTTCCTTCCTTCCTTCCTTCCTTCCTTCCTTCCTTCCTTCCTTCTTTCTTTCTTTCTTTCTTTCTTTTCCACTGTCCTTATCTAGCTTCATTTATTTTGAAATGGCAGGCAATCACCACGGTAGAGCTCAGCCTATGGTCCCAATCAAGCAGTTCGACTTTTTTGGTTACGTCATGATTTCTTTTTGCTTCTTGGGAGTAATTCCAGCATCATTAGTGGCACTCTGTAGTCCCATGACGGTATTCAAGGTTTACAATATTGCACCAAACACGATGAAAAATACAGTAGATCCATGAGAGATCACTTTTTACTCTGACATGCAATTTATTGGAGAGATGAAATGCTCAAACAGAGAGTATAAGTGTTATATCACATGCACTTAAGCCACACTTCAGCTCACTGGAATAGCAACAGGAGGTAGCTACAAAATTATTACAGTAGTGTAGTATATACTATAGGTAATTTTATGCAGTTAAGATTTAATGCTGCCTCTCTATGTTTGTATTTCTTTCCTGTGCTAATGATGCAATGTACACTCTGGAAGTGTTTGTGTGTGGTTTAATAAATTTTTTATAGATTTGTGCATATTTTAAAGTAATAAATAATAACATGGTATCTGCACATGGTTTCTGCAGTCATGGCATAACTTTAAAAATTTTTAGATATTTCTAGTTTATGTGGTTTATATATATATATATTTTCAAACTGTTAGAAATTTCTTAAAATTTTTGCAATGTATTTATTTTTAAAAATCTGCATATAAGTGGATCCACACAGCTCAAAACCCTACTGTTCAATGTCAACTGTATACAGAAAGAAGATTAGTTTTTAAGTATTGTATCTTGCAACCATGCTAAACTTACGTATTTGTTCTAGGAGATTTTTGTAGAGTTTGTTATTATTCCTACATAGATAAACTTATTGTCTGTGAATGAGACATTTTTTATTTTTTCTTTACAATCTGGACACTTTTTACTTCTATTTCCTCCCTGATTGCACTGGCTGGAACCTGAAGAACAATGTTGAGTAGAAGTGGGGAGGGCCCCTGTCCTCGGCATGTGTTTGCCTTGAGGAGTGGAGCATTCAGTCTTACCATCAAGGATGATATTAACTGTGGGTTCCTCCAAGATGTCCTTCATTAGTTTAAGATACTTCCCTTTATTTTCCGAGTTTGTTGAGAATTTTTTATCACAAATGGATTTTGGATTTTTGTCAAACACTTTTTCCATACCTATTGAGATAATTATATGCTTATACTTTTTTAGTTTATTTATATGGTATGTTACTTTAATTGATTTATAAAATTATTTATTTAATCATTAATTGTGGTGAAAACACATAGCATAAAATATATCATCTTCATCACTTTAGGTGCACAGTTCAGTATTGAGTACGTTCACTTTGCTGTGCAACCAACACCACCATTCATCTCTAGAACTCGCTTCATCTTCCCAAACTGAAACTTTGGACCCATTAAAAAAGAATACTCCATTCTCCCCTCCTCTCAGCCCTTGCCAACCAGCATTCCACTCTTTTATTCTATGTATTTGACTATTTTAGATACTTCATATAAGTAGAATCATACAGCATTTGTCATTTTGTGATTAGCTTAGTTCACTCTGCACAATGCCCTTAAGTTTCATTCATGTTAGCATATGTCAGAATTTTCTTCCTTTCTAAGGCTGAATAATATTTCATGCTGTATACATACACCACATTTTTGCTTGGGTTGTTTCCACTTCTTGTCTGTTGTGAGTTATGCTGCTATGAACATGGTGGCACAACCTTGATTCATTTTCTAATGTCAAACCAGCCTTGCATTCCTAGGATAAACCCCACTTGGTTATGGTGTCTAATCTTTTTGTGTAGTACCTATTTTAAAATATTACAGACTTTGACTTGCCAATATTTTGTTTAAAATTTTTGCATCTAAGCTCATGAGGGTCTGTAATTTTCCTATCTTTTAATGTCTTTATCTGGTTTTGGTACTGTGATAATGCTGGTCTCATAAAATGAATTAGGAAATCCCCTAGGCTTCAGTTTTTGGGACTAGTTTGTGAATAATTGGTATTATTTATTCTTCAATGTTTGCTGGATTCATCAGTGATGTCATCTGAGCTTCACTTTGTTTTGTGTGGGAAGGTTTGAATTACAAATACAAATTCAATTTAAAAGATACAGGTTACTTCTATTGGGGTTATGCATTTATTCTTGTGAAAAGTCTGGCAGTTTGTGTCTTTAACAAAATGTGTCCATTCTATCTAAGTTGTAGACTTTTTTTGGCATAAACTTGTTTGTGTTATTCTCTTAACATTTTAACATCTGTAGAATCTATGGTGATACCACCTCTCTCATTCCTAATATTGATAATTTATTTCTTCTCTCTTTTTTTTTCAGATCAAGGTGGCTAGAGCTTTACCAAATTAATTGATCTCAACAAACCAGCTTTGGTTGCATTAATTTTCTCAACAAACCAGCTTTGGTTTCATTAATTTTGCCTGTTTTTTAAATGCATTTTCCATTTCATTGATTTCTATTCTGAAGTAAGCCTCCAGGGAAGGTAGATCACTGACCGTCATGTTTATTTTTCAAGGACAGTCATCTGCAAGTGCCCCAGTCACCAAAAGAAAAGGTGACTAAGCAAATGTCTAGTACCAGTTAGGGTGTCCCGAAAGGAGCCATCTTGTGCTCCTACAAGGATTATACCCCAAGGTTGTTTGCAGAATCTCTCACTAAATGTTCTTTAAGATGTTGCCTGACACACACTGCTTAGCTCGTCCATGAAGGTATCAAGAAAACCTGCAGAATATAATTCTGTCCAGTGCAACAAATATTCCGGTTGATTTTCTTTGTGCAGGGCTGTATTTGTCTGTTTGGATTGCTGTAAAGGATACCTGAGGCTGGGTAATTTATAAAGAAAAGAGGTTTAATTGGCTCACAGTTTTGCAGCCTTTATACGAAACAGAGTGCTAGCATCTGCTTCTGGTGAGGCCTCAGGAAGCTTACAATCATGACAGAAGGTGTTGGAGAGCTGGCATGTCACATGGCAAGAGCAGGAGCAAGAGAGAGACAGGGGAGATGGCACATACTTTTTATTTTAATTTTAATTTTTATTTCTGGGGTACATGTGGAAGATGTTCAGGTTTGTTACATAGGTAAACATATGCCATGGTAGCACATACTTTTTTTTTTCCTGCTCTAAAACTCTTTTTTTTTTTTTATATACTTTAAGTTCTAGGATACATGTGCAGAATGTGCAGGTTTGTTACATAGGTATACACGTGCCACGGTGGTTTGCTGCACCCATCATCCCGTCATCTACATTAGGTATTTCTCCTAATGCTTTCCCTCCCCTAGGCCCTCACCCCCCGACAGGCCCTGGTGTGTGATGTTCCCCTCCCTGTGTCCATGTGTTCTCATTGTCCAACTCCTACTTGCAACTCCAACTCCAACATGCAGTGTTTTGTTCTCTGTTCTTGTGTTAGTTTGCTAAGAATGATAGTTTCCAGCTTCATCCATGTCCCTGCAAAAGACATGGACTCATCCTTTTTAATGGCTGCATAGTATTCCATGGTGTATATGTGCCACATTTTCTTTATCCAGGCTATCATTGATGGGCATTTGAGTTGGTTCCAAGTCTTTGCTATTGTGAATAGTGCTGCAATAAAATACATGCGCATGTGCTTTATAATAGAATGATTTATAATCCTTTGGGTATATACCTAGTAATGGGATTGCTGGGTCAAATGGTATTTCTGGTTCTAGATCCTTGATGAATCACCACACTGTCTTCCACAATGGTTGAACTAATTTACACTCCCACCAACAGTGTAAAAGCGTTCCTATTTCTCCATATCCTCTCCAGCATACATTCTTTCCTGAGTTTTAATGATTGCTGTTCTAACTGGCATGAGATGATATCTCATTGTGGTTTTGATTTGCATTTCTCTAATGACCAGTGATGATGGGCTTTTTTTGATATGCTTGTTGGTTGTATAAATGTCTTCTTTTGTGAAGTGTCTGTTCATATCCTTTGACCGCTTTTTGATGGGTTTTTTTTTTCTCGTAAATTGGTTTAAGTTCCTTGTAGATTCAGGATATTAGCCCTTTGTCAGATGGATAGATTGCAAAATTTTTCTCCCATTCTGTAAGTTGCCTGTTCAGTCTGATGATAGTTTCTTTTGCTGTGCAGACGCTGTTTAGTTTAATTAGATCCCATTTGTCAATTTTGGCTTTTGGTTGTCATTGCTTTTGGTGTTTTAGTTATGAAGTCTTTGCCCATGCCTATGTCCTGAATGGTATTGCCTAGGTTTTTTTCTAGAGTTTTCATGATTTTAGGTCTTATGTTTAAGTCTTTAATCCATCTTGAGTTAATTTTTGTATAAGGTGTAAGGAAGGGGTCCAGATTCAGTTTTCTACATATGGCTAGCCAGTTTTCCCAACACCATTTATTAAATAGGAAATCCTTTCCCCATTGCTTGTTTTTGTCAGGTTTGTCAAAGGTCAGATGGTTGTAGATGTGTGGCATAATTTCTGAGGCCTCTGTTCGGTTCCATTGGTCTATATATCTGTTTGGGTACAAGTACCATGCTGTTTTGGTTACTGTAGCCTTGTAGTATAATTTGAAGTCAGGTAGCATGATGCCTCCAGCTTTGTTCTTTTAGCTTAGGATTGTCTTGGATATACAGGCTATTTTTTAGCTCCATATGAACTTTAAAGTAGTTTTTTCCTATTCTGTGAAGAAAGTCAATGGTAGCTTGATGTGGATAGCATTCAATCTATAAATTACCTTGAGCAGTATGGCCATTTTTGTGATATTGATTCTTCCTATCCATGAGCATGGAATGATTTTCCATTTGTTTGTGTCCTCTCTTATTTACTTGAGCAGTGGTTTGTAGTTCTCCTTGAAGAGGTCCTTCCCATCCCTTGTAAGTTGTATTCCTAGGTATTTTATTCTTTTTGTAGCAATTGTGAATGGGAGTTTACAATTTGGCTCTCTGTTTTTCCATTATTGGTGTATAGGAATGCTTGTGATTTTTGCATATTGATTTTGTCAGCTGAGACTTTTCTGAAGTTGCTTATCAGCTTAAGGAGTTTTTGGACTGAGATGATGGGGTTTTCTAAATATACAATCATGTCATCTGCAAACAGAGACAATTTGACTTTCTCTCTTCCTATTTGAATACCCTATATTTCTTTCTCTTGCTTGATTGCCCTGGCCAGAACTTCCAATACTATGTTGAATAGGAGTGGTGAGAGAGGGCATCCTTATCTTGTGCCAGTTTTCAAAGGGAATGCTTCCAGCTTTTGCCCATTCAGTATGATATTGGCTGTCGGTTTGTCATAAATAACTTTTATTATTTTGAGGTACGTTCCATCAATAACTAGTTCATCAAGAATTTTTGGCATGAAGTGCTGTTGAATTTTATCGAAGGCTTTTTCTGCATCTATTGAGGTAATCATGTGGTTTTTGTCATTGGTTCTGTTTATGTGATGGATTATGTTTATTGATTTGTGTATGTTGGACAGCCTTGCATCCCAGGGATGAAGCCGACTTGATCATGGTGGATAAGCTTTTTGATGTACTACTGGACTCAGTTTGCCAGTACTTTATTGAGGATATTTGCCATCAATGTTCATCAGAGATATTGGCCTGAAATTTTCTTTTTTTGTTGTGTCTCTGCCACATCCTGGTATCAGGATGATGCTGGCCTCATAAAATGAGTTATGGAGGAGTCCCTCTTTTTCTATTGTTTGGAATAGTTTCAGAAGGAATGATACCAGGTCCTCTTTGTACCTCTGGTAGAGTTCGGCTGTGAACTCATCTGGTCCTGGGTGTTTTTGGTGGGTAGGCTATTAATTACTGCCTCAATTTCAAAACCTGTTATTGGTCTATTCAGGAATTCTGCTTCTTCCTGGTTTAGTCTTGGGAGGATATACGTGTCCAGGAATTTATCCATTTCTCCTAGAATGTCTAGTTTATTTGTGTAGAGGTGTTGATAGTATTCTCTGATGGTAGTTTGTATTTCTGTGGGCTCAGTGGTTATCTCCCCTTTATCATTTTTTATTGTGTCTATTGATTCTTCTCTCTTTTCTTCTTTATTAGTCTGGCTAGTGGTCTATCTATTTTGTTAATCTTTTCAAAAAACCAGCTCCTGGATTTATTGATTTTTTGAAGGGTTTTTTGTGTCTCTATCTCCTTCAGTTCTGCTCTGATCTTAGTTTTTTCTTGTCTTCTGCTAGCTTTTGGATTTGTTTGCTCTTGCTTCTCTAGTTCTTTTAATTGTGATGTTAGGGTTTTGATTTTAGATCTTTCCTGCTTTCTGCTGTGGGCATTTAGTGCTATAAATTTCCCTCTAAACACAGATTTAGCTGTGTCCCAGAGATTCTGGTAGGTTGTGTCTTTGTTCTCATTGGTTTCAAAGAACTTATTTATTTCTGCCTTAATTTCATTATTTACCCAGTAGTAATGCATGAGCAGGTTGTTCAGTTTCCATGTAGTTGTGCAGTTTTGAGTGAGTTTCTTAATCCCGAGTTCTAATTTGATTGCACTGTGATCTAAGAGACTGTTTGTTATGATTTCTGTTCTTTTGCGTTTTCTGAGGAGTGTTTTGCTTCCAATTATGTGGTCAATTTTAGAATAAGTGCAGTGTGGTGCTGAGAAGAATATATATTCTGTTGATTTGGGTTGGAGAGTTCTATACATGTGTATTAGGTTTGCTTGGTCCAGAACTGAGTTCAAGTCCTGAATTTCCTTGTGAATTTTCTGTCTCGTTGATCTGTCTAATATTGACAATGGAGTGTTAAAGTCTCCCACTATTATTGTATGGGAGCCTAAGTCTCTTTGTAGGTGTCTAAGAACTTGCTTTATGGGTGCTCCTGTATTGGGCGCATATGTATTTAGGATGGTTAGCTCTTCTTGTTACATTGATCCCTTTTCCATTATATAATGCCCTTCTTTGTCTTTTTTGATCTTTGTTGATTTAAAGTCTGTTTTTATCAGAGACTAGATTGCAACCCCTGATTTTTTTTGCTTTCCATTTGCTTTGTAAATATTCCTCTATCTCTTTATTTTGAGCCTATATGTCTTTACACGTGAAATGGGTCTTCTGAATGCAGCACACTGATGGGTCTTGACTGTTTATCCAATTTGCCAGTCTGTGTCTTTTAATTGGGGCATTTAGCCCATTTACATTTAAGATTAATATTATGTGTGAACTTGATCCTGTCATTATGATGCTAGCTGTTTATTTTGCCTATTAGTTGATGCAGTTTCTTTATAGTGTCAATTGTCCTGACAATTGGGTATGTTTGTGCAGTGGCTGGTACCGGTTTTTTCTTTCCATATTTAGTGCTTCCTTCAGGAGCTCTTGTAAGGCAGGCCTGGTGGGGACAAAATCTCTCAGCATTTGCTTGTCTGTAAAGGGTTTTATTTCTCCTTCACTTATGAAGCTTAGTTTGGCTGGATATGAAATTCTGGATTGAAAATTCTTTCCTTTAGGAATGTTGAGTATTGGCCCCCACTGTCTTCTGGTTTGTTGGGTCTCTAAAGAGAGGTCTGCTGTTAGTCTGATGAACTTCTTTTCGTGTGTAACAGGACCTTTCTCTCTGGTTACCCTTAACATTTTTCCTTCATTTCAACCTTGGTGAATCTGATGATTATGTGTCTTGGGGTTGCTTTTCTCGAGGAGTATCTTTATGGTGTTCTCTGTGTTTCCTGAATTTGAATGTTGGCCTGTCTTGCTAGGCTGGGGAAGTTCTCCTGAATAATATTCTGAAGAGGGTTTTTGGCATTTTTAAAAAAATTATACTTTAAGAGTTCTGGGATACATGTACTGTCATATACTTTTAAACAATCAAATCTCATGAGAAATCACTCACTATTGGGAGGACAGTGCCAAGCCATTCATGAGGGATCCATGCCCATGACCCAAACACCTCCCACCATGCTTCATCTCCAACACTGGGGATTATATTTGACCATGATATATGGAGGGGAGAAACATACAAACTACATCAAAGGCAAAGCATGGCTACTGTGAAAGGAGGGTAAAAACACAAAGATGGCATCACCTCTGACTTCCAGGAGTCCTCAGCAGACTGAGGGAGACAAGTACATATTTTCCTGAAAGAGGTCACTGGAGTGATGGTGTGTTTAGAATATAGAAGTAGAGCAGTCACAGAGAGGCAGCCCAGCAGAGTGTTCGCACAAGGACTGGGCCAGCAGCAACTCCCCACTGCATGCAACGTTATCTGAGGAAAGTCATTAAAATAGGTGATGGTCACTTTCCATCAAGTCCCTGGTATGGTCCATGGAGGCAGGGTTGTCAATCTCATTTTGGCATTTCAGAGGCCTCTCAGGGTTTGGATATGGAAGAAGACAACCAGCAATGATTATGCATTGCAGAGATGCAGGTGAGCCCCAGTTTCTTGCCAGTAGGGAGGTCAGTGCTAAGAGCCTTGCTGTCTTTCCTTGGAACATGAGATGCCAATTTCTTTCTGGACAGAGAGTATTTGGTTGGCTAAAGTCAAAATCTAAATTTTGCTTTGGGATAAATTCCAAAAATATTAGCATTATTCAAATTTACTTTCACTTTATCTTTCCGAATCTTCAAGGTCCGAAAGCATTGCTGAATGATTCTGTTTCTAAACTCACTTGCAGCGTGCTCTCCTTCCAAGGCGAAGACCATAATCTACTCTTGTCTGGAAATCATACAAGTAGATATCTCAGCAAATGATACTCGTGTGTTATTGTTCTTATGAGTAAATCATTGGCAGTGAGTGTGATTTTTTTTTTTTTTTTATGAAAGGATAAATACACGCCCTCTATTGGGGTCAGGTTTTGTGCCTGTACTTCTTCCGCCTACTGTATCACAGCAGCTTAGAATCCCAGCTGCTGGCTCGGGCTGCAGTTCTCTCATGGCTCGCGCAGGGTGGACCAGCCCCGTTCCTTTATGTGTGTGTCTACTGCTGACCTGTGGCTTTGCCGAGGCAGGGAAGCTGCTGGTAGTGCCCATGGATGGGAGTCACTGGTTCACCATGCAGTCGGTGGTGGAGAAACTTATCCTCAGGGGGCATGAGGTGGTTGTAGTTATGCCAGAGGTGAGTTGGCAACTGGAAAGATCACTGAATTGCACAGTGAAGACTTACTCAACCTCGTACACTCTGGAAGATCAGAACCGGGAATTCATGGTTTTCGCCCATGCTCAGTGGAAAGCACAGGCACAAAGTATATTTTCTCTATTAATGAGTTCATCCAGTGATTTTCTTGACTTATTTTTTTCGCATTGCAGGAGTTTGTTTAATGACCGAAAATTAGTAGAATACTTAAAGGAGCGTTCTTTTGATGCAGTGTTTCTGGATCCTTTTGATACCTGTGGCTTAATTGTTGCCAAATATTTCTCCCTCCCCTCTGTGGTCTTCACCAGGGGAATATTTTGCCACCATCTTGAAGAAGGTGCACAGTGCCCTGCTCCTCTTTCCTATGTCCCCAATGATCTCTTAGGGTTCTCAGATGCCATGACTTTCAAGGAGAGAGTATGGAACCACATCGTGCACTTGGAGGACCATTTATTTTGCCAGTATCTTTTTAGAAATGCCCTAGAAATAGCCTCTGAAATTCTCCAAACCCCTGTCACGGCATATGATCTCTACAGTCACACATCAATTTGGTTGTTGCGAACGGACTTTGTTTTGGACTATCCCAAACCCGTGATGCCCAACATGATCTTCATTGGTGGTATCAACTGCCATCAGGGAAAGCCAGTGCCTAAGGTAAGTTATCTCCCCTTTAGCACATTAAGAATAATCTGGCTTTGGAAATTAAAAAAGGATTCCTTACTGAATTGTGATTTGACATTTTCGTTTGTTGCATTTCAAATTTCTTTCCAGTTTAACAAATTATTTTGTGCGAATTCATGTACTCATCAATTATCAAATTTTATAAAACTGCCCTTCATGAAAGTATATGTAATAATTTAAAAATTATAGATCATATTCAGGCTACATTTTAAAATACCATGTTTAGAAAAGTACCAAAAACCACAGCAAGAAATGAAACTTCCGTTTTTTGTTAATTCTATGTGACCCCGTAGTTGAAATGCTCTTAACAGTTTTGTGTACATTCTTTTCATTGAAAAAAAGTATTTTAGGCATATGCAATATCTCATGTAAGTTCCCATACCTATTTAGTAAAAATAAAATCTAGTATTGGGCTGAACATATTCTTCTTTATCTTGCATTTTTCACTTGCCAATAAATTATGGGTACCTTTATAGACCAATACAGACAGATTTGACAAGTTCTTTTAATAATTGCATAAAATTCTTTACTTTGGATGCAATGTAGTTTTTTAACCAATTAATATTGATATATATATAGCCATTTTCCTCTCTTTCCTTTTGTGAATAAGGCTGTGTAAACACCCTTCAATACTTTCCTTGCGTGAATATATTTCTATATTCTTGCTTTTATCTTAGTAGACTAGAGTCCTACACGTAGGGTTACAGGGTTTTCCTGAATTGAGAAGACTGGCCTCTTTTTGCTATTAAGTATCCCTGTTCAGGAACATATATGTCTCACTATTTATTCAGATCTTGTTTTATATACATAAATAAAAATTTTCACTATATAAGCATTTTATGTTTGTTTTTAACATTTATTCCTTGGCATTTTATTACTTTTGAAACTATTTTGTACAGGGCAATGTTTCCATTTCTACATTTAACTGATTACTAGTAATTAAAATTTTGGTTTTTGCATATGTATCTTGTATCTAGCCACATCACTAACTTTTCTTATTATTTTGTAGTATGCACTGATGTACAATATACAATACCATCTGCAAGTAATTCCCTTGTCTGATATTTATACTGCTTCTTTTGCTTTGCTGGATCATATACTTCCAAAACATTATTGAGTAATATTGTTAGAGTAGCCAGTTTAAATAGGGATTCCGTTGCTTTTGACTGAAAAATCCTTGAAAAATACCAGAATAAGATTCTTGGCAAACGCATAGTTGCTAAATCCAGATGAAACACCTGGTGTCTCATCTCATTATATTATTTTATTAGGGGTGGAGTACACATTTTTATGTATTGTTCTGGTTTCTTACAAGATTCAGTAGACTTTGTAACACAGTTATGTCTGTCATTGGCAGATGGTTGGTCAAAGAGTGACCGTTCAGCCATCTCATAGGAAAGTGAAATAATGCTCTTTCTAAAAAGCAGGAAGACTACAGTTGTAGGCCTTTCAAAATTAGGCATGACTTTCAGCTCATGGCAAGACCAGGCAAGGAGATGCAAGTTGCAGGACTCTAAGAGGTTGGACTTATCAAAGCACTTTTCTCCTCATTATCCTCCATTAATTACAGTACCAAGCACCACCCATGTGTTGCCTACACCCCACAGCCTTCGGCCGAGTTGAGGATCTGCCACTTCCTGAACCCACGCTGAGTTTATTGTGGCTCACAGGGTCACCTAGAGGCCTTTAAAGATATAAAAACCTATATATGATTTTATATCACCTGTGATAGAGGGATATCTATAAAAAATGAAACATTAAACTATATATGGTTTCATTTATTTTGATTGTAAATATCTTTTATGAGATATGAAATAAATGTGTTTCTATATCTATTAAAGAATATACACATGTATGAAAGTTTTTATAGTTTGCAGAGGGTTATGTATATTAATGTATATTTTTATGATTATACCTGTAAAGGCAGCAGAATTCTCACAGAGGAATTCGATCTCAAAGAGGGCTTTCTGTCAAAGAGCCTTGGATATGGCCCAACCACAAAAGTAAAAGTAAATTGTCATCAAAAGAACGATGAACACTGCATATTGCTCTTTCCTTGTTTCAGATGCCAGGATGTGTCTGGGAAAAGCATGCAGTTGGTTACATGTTGCTGGGAAACAGGATTCCGAGTCTGAGTCTCATCTGTCTGATGAGAAGGAAGCATTACTTGATGATAGAGTATGTTTTTGCACATGTATGTGTTTGTGTATGTGCAGGTGTGTTTGCGTGCAGTGTCCCAGACCCTGCACGGGGGATTTCTTGAAGATCTCCTGTAACAAAATCTCCTTGAGTCTATCCAGGAGAATTACATCCAGGGATGTAATTAAATACTTTAACAATGATGGCAGATGGCCCCATCTCCAATTTCAACATGAGATTTGGAGGGGACAAACTTTTAAACTCTATCAATTGGTATGGTCATTCTTTTACATTTCAGTATTCTAATGTGTGTGTGTTGATTAATGATGTGTAAATAATTCAGCAGAACACTGAAATAGTTTTAATGAGAAAAAGAGGAAGTCACTCTTAGTCTCTTTGAATTTTTGGTGAGTTCCAACAGAATTGATGACTGGTTTTAGGGGAAAAGAATTCAGGCTTCATCTATACCATCCATGGTAGGTGCAGCTCTGCAGACCTGGGGATAGAATGTGGTTACAGAGCAAGAAAAGATCTGTGCTTTCCCCATTGCTCTAAGATTCTGGCTATAGTCCAAGATCCAAATTGAAAGTTAGCTTTTGGTTGACAAGACTAAGGCCTCCCACTAAAATTATTTACTTCAAGTTTTTATTTTCAAAGTTTTCAAACATACAAAATGAAAAGACTATAGTGTATTGTGCACCTGTATATCAATCCTTAGGCTAAATAATTTTCAGTATTTTGCTGTGTTAATTCATCTATCCCCTTATTCTGACCTTTTAAAGAAACTTTTTGGCTGTCATTTTTTAATGGAAATTCTTGGCTTGTCATTCCATCATTGAATATTTTATTAAATATAAAAAATAAGTAAAATTTGTTACACGGCCACAATATCATTATCACACCTAACACAATAATAATACTTTAATATTATCTCATTTCTAGCCCATAATTAATTTACCTCCAATTGCCTCATATGACATCTTTTTATGTTGATCTATGGAACAGAGAATTCAGAAATAAACCCATACATCCTTGGTCAATTGAGTAGGTTCCAAATTTTATGAGGGTGTCAAGACCATTCAAATGGGAGAGAATAGTCTCTTTTTTAGGCTGCAAATGCTGTTCTCCCATAGTCCAACAGTGACCCTGCCCAATTTAGGTACCAACCCAGGGATCTAGGTCCATGTAACCTCCTGATAGGCCAATAATCTTAGGTATGGCCAACTCTATACCCCTGGTGAGTAGGAAGCAGTTGGAAGATGAGACCTTCACTCACATGCCAAAGATTTGTCATTGTTGCTATGTCAGGGGGGAAATGTGGAGCCCTAATTAGGAAAAAAAAGCTAGGCTGGCAGGACCAGGGGAAAGCAAAAAGAAAAAGCAGATAAGCTATAAGTCTCCCTTTCTTCATGGTCTAGGACACATAGCCCTCCTGCAAAAATAACATAATCTTCCTGCACCCAGCGATCACCAGACCCTCAGCTGATAGAAAAATGCAAGTTATCTCACTGCAACCTTGGCATTATCAGTACTGCACCTAGCTCTCTGCAGCACAAGCACCATCCTACAAAATCCTCAGCAAGCCTTTGTCTCCTTGCAGCCAGCTCTTCTCTTGCTGACTATCTTGCAACATATTTTCCTACTTTCTCTAATAAATCTGCCTTTCTTTACCTACAAGTATCTTGGTAAATTCTTTTTACCTCCCATGCCACACCAGTCTCAGAGAGTTGCCACCCATGACAGTTACCATAAGGCTTGCAAATACTATCTTATAAACCTTATTTTAACCTGATAACAACTTAACACTATTTGCATCAACAAACACACAGCAAGAAGAAAACTAATAGAAACTAGTCTTAACTTTGCTCCCTACTTTTTAACTCTTTGTGATTTTCATTTATATCTTGTTGTACTGCCTATATCTTAAAAAGTTGTTTAGTTATTATTTTTGATTTGTTCATTGTTTAGTCTTTATGCGTAGGATAACAGTAGTTTGCACACACAGTTACAATGTTATAATATTCTGTGTATTTCTGTGTACTTACTATTACCAGTGAGTTTTGTACCTTCAGATGATTTCTTCTTGCTCATGAGCTTCCTTTTCTTTCTGATTGAAGTACTCCCTGTAGCATTTCTTGTAGGATCGGTCTGGAATTGATAAAATTCCTCAACTTTTGTCTTGGAAAGTCTTTATTTCTCCTTCCTGTTTGAAGGATATTTTCACCAGATATACTATTCTGGGGTAAAAGGTTTTTTTTCCTTCAGCACTTTAAATATGTCATGCCACTCTCTCCTGGCCTGTAAGGGTTCCACTGAAAAGGCTGCTGCCAGATGTATTGGAACTCCATTGTTTGTTATTTATCTCTTCTCTTGCTGCTTTTAGAATCTTTTCTTTATCCTTGACCTTTGGGAGTTTGATTATTAAATGCCTTGAGGTAGTTTTCTTTGGGTTAAATGTGCTTGGTGTTCTCTAGCCTTCTCATACTTGAATATTGGTATCTTTCTCTAGGTTTGGAAAGTTTTCTGTTATTATCCCTTTGAATAAACTTTCTACTCCTATCTCTTTCTCTACCTCCACTTTATGGGCAAAAACTATTAGATTTGCCCCTTTGAGGCTATTTTCTAGATCCTATAAGCATGCTTCATTGTTGTTTATTCTTTTTTCTTTTGTCTCCTCTGACCATGTATTTTCAAATGGCCTGTCTTCAAGCTCAGTAATTATTTCTTGTGTTTGGTCCGTTCTGCTATTAAAGGACTTTGATGCATTCTTCATTATGCCGATTGCATTTTTCAGCTCCAGAATTTCTGCTTGATTCTTTCTAATGATTTCAATCTCTTTGTTAAATTTATATGCTGGAATTCTGAATTCCTCCTCTGTGTTATTTGGAATTTCTTTGAGTTTCCTCAACACAGCTATTTTGAATTCTCTGTCTGAAAGGTCGCATATATCTGTTTCTCCAGCGTTAGTCCCTGGCACCTTATTTAATTCATTTGATGAGGTCATGGTTTTCCTGAATGGCGTTGATGCTAGCAGACATTCTTCAGTGTCTGGGCATTGAAGAGTTAGGTATTTATTGTAGTCTTCATTGTCTGGGCTTATTTGTAGCCGTCCTTCTTGGAAAGGCTTTCCAGATATTTGAAAGGACTTAGGTGTTGTAATCTAAGCTGTTTCTGCTTTAGGGGGCACCCCAAGCCTAGTAACGCTGTGGTTCTTGCAGACTTGTAGATGTATTGCCTTGATGGTCTTGGACAAGATCCAAGATACTTCTCTGGATTCCAGCACATACTCTTGTTTTCTTCCCTTACTTCCTCCCAAAAATACAGAGTCTCTCTCTCTCTCTCTCACTCTCTCTCTCTCTCTCTGTCTTTCTGTTCTGAGCCACCTCAAGCTGGGGGTGGAGTGACACAAGCATCCTTGTGGCCATCACCACTATGACTGTGCTGGATCAGATCTGAAACCAGCACAGCTCTGGGTCTCGCTCAAGGCCTGCTGTAACCACCTCCTGGCTACTGCCTATGTTTGCTCAACGCCCTTGGGCTTTACAATCAGCAGGTGATACAGCCAGCCAGACCTGCGTCCCTCCCTTCAGAATGGCAAGGTCCCCCAGGCCCTGGGTGGGTCCAGAAGTGCCATCTAGGAGTCAGGGACTAGAGTCAAAAACCTTAGCATTCCACCTGGTATTCTATTGTATTGCAGCTGAGCTGGCACTCAAACCACAAGATGCAGTCCTTCCCATTCTTCCCTCTTATTTGCAAAGACAGAGGAGCCTCACCTTGTAGCCACTGCCACCCCTGGCCATGGACAGTACTGCCAGACTTCTGCTGGTGTTCCCTTAAGGCCCAAGGTCTTAAGTCAACTTGTGGTGAATGCTGCCTGGCCTGAGACTTGCCCTTCAAGGCAGTGGGCTCCCCTCTATCCCAGGGCAGCTCCAGAAATGCCGTCCGAGTCAAGTCCTGGAATCAGGGACCCCAAAAGCCCTCTTGATGCTCTATCCCCCTGCAGCAGTGTTGGTACCTAAGTTATAAGGCAAAGTCCCCTTTACCTTTCCTTGTGCTTTCCTCAAGCAGAATGAGTTTTGCGCCATAGCCATCACAGCTGGGAATGTGCTGAATCTCACCTAGAGCCAGTAAGTCTCAGAGGCTCACCAAGGCCCTTGACGTAGTACGAGGGTTCACTGCTGGTATTCAGGTTCCAAGGTCTCTTCAGTTAGCAGGCGATGAACGCTGGCAGGACTGGGTCCTTTCTTTTAAGGCAGCAGGTTCCCTTCTAGCCCAGGGTGTGTTCAGAAATGTCATCTGGAAGCTAGGGCCTGGCACAGGGGCCTCATGATTCTGACCGGTGCCCTATCCTGCTGTGGCTGAGCTGGTCTCCTAAATGCAAGACAAAGTCCTCCCCACTTTTCCCTCTCCTCTCCTCAAGTAGAAGGAAAGGGTCTCTTTTGGAGCCGCAAGCTGTGCAGCCTGGGATTAGGGGAGGAGTGATGCCGGTACTCCCTTGGCTGCTTCAGCTAGTGTTTCAGTATGTCATACTCCCCTTTACCCAGTTCACTGTCTCTGGGCCTAGTACAGCCCTAGGACTCGCCTAAGAGTTGCAATCTTTATGGACTAGACTGCCTTTCAAGTTTACTTGAGGCCAAGACCATTTTGGTCCTCGGTGGTGAGGTCTGTGGGCATTCAAGTTCAGACCTCTGAGATCAGCAATTTCCCTCAGCCTAGGGCTGGTTTAAATGCTCCCTCAATGCTGGGCACGGTGGCTCATGCCTGTAATCCCAGCACTTAGGGAGGCTGAGGTGGGTGGATCACTTGAGGCCAGGAGTTTGAGACCAGCCTGGCCAACATGGCGAAACCCAATCTCTACTGAAAATACAAAAATTAGCCAGGTGTGGTGGTGCATGCCGGTAATCCCAGCTACTCAGGAAGCAGAGATTTGTTTGAACCTCGGAGGCAGAGGCTGCAGTGAGCCAAGATAGTACCACTGCACTCCAGCCTAGATGACAGAATGAGACTCCATCTCAAAAATAAGAATAAATAAATAAATAAATAAATGCTCTCTCAGTGGGTGGGTGTCAGCTGAGTTTGGTCTGGGTTTCCTTTCTGCTCTAACAGAATAGCACTGATTTCAGTGCCTCACAATTGTCTCCCACCAGGGCTCAGGAATTCTCTTTGTGCCACACCGCCACTGTGGGTTCAGGGGGTTGGGTGACATAGGACATGCAGGACTTTTTTTTTTCTATTTCTTCAGTGTCTCAGTTATATAAAATGAAAACCAGGTACTATGAGTGCTCACCTGAGTTTTGGTTCTTATGAAGGTGGTTTTTCCTGTGTAGATAGTTGCTAACTTGGTGTCCTCTCTGTCCAGATTCTCTTCCAGTATTGACAATCCTTTATGTAGAAAACTGTGTGTAATGAGTTCTAAAGGTTCTTATGACCCCTGATTGAGAAGCTGAATTAGAGATATTGGGTTTGGGAGCAGGTAGACCACTTTGACACCTTTAGGGTTCTGGGTGGCTAGGGACATTGTCCAATATCAAAAGAACTTTAAAAAACAATCCCTTACTGGCAATGCATTTTCTGCCTTCAGGGACAAAGCATCGATGAAAGCAATCCAGAAAAATTGTTCTTGTTGACTAGGCTTCTTGAGAGACTTATTCACTATCAAGAGAACAGCATGGGAAAGACCTGCCCCCATGATTCAATTTTCCCACCAGGATCCTCCCACAACACGTGGCAATTGTGGCAGTTACAATTCAAGATGAGATTTAGGTGGGGACACAGCCAAACCATATGATTCCACCCTGGCCCCTCCCAAATCTCATGTCCTCACATTTCAAAACCAATCATGCCCTCCCAACAGTCCCGCAAAGTCTCAGCATTAACTCAAAAGTCCACAGTTCAATGTCTCATCTGAGACAAGGCAAGTCCCTTCCACCTATGGGCCTGTAAAATCAAAAGCAAGTTAGTTACTTCCTAGACACAATGAGGGTACAGGTATTGGGTAAATACACCATTCCAACTGGGAAAAATTGGCCAATAAGGGGGCTACAGGCCCCATGCATGTCGGAAATCCGGCAGGGCAGTCAAATCTTAAAGCTCCAAAATGATCTCCTTTGACTTCATGTCTCACATCCAGGTCTTGCTGATGCAAGAGGTGAGTTCCCATGGTCTTAGGCAGCTCCGCCCCTGTGGCTTTGCAGGGTACAGCCTCCCTTCCAGCTGCTTTCACAGAGTGGCATTGAGTGTCTGTGGCTTTTCCAGGTGCACAGTGCAAACTATTGGTGGACCTACCATTCTGGGGTGGAGGGATGGTGGCCCTCTTCTCACAGTTCCACTAGGCAGTCCCCCAGTTGTTGCTCTGTTTGGGGGCTTCAACCCCAAATTTCCCTTCTGCACTGTTCTAGCAGAGGTTCTCTGTGAGGGTCCTGCGCCTGCAGCAAACTTCTTTCTGGACATCCAGGCGTATCCATACAGCCTCTGAAATCTAGGCAGAGGTTCCCAAACCTCAATTCTTGACTTCTGTGCACCCACAGGCTCAACCCCACATGGAAGCTGCCAAGGCTTGGCACTTGCACCTTCTGAAGCCATGGTGTGAGCTGTACTTTGGCTCCTTTTGGACACAGCTGGAGCAGTTGGGATGCAAGGCACCAAGTCCCTAGGCTGCACACAGCAGGGGGCCCTGGGCCTGGCACACAAAACCATTGTTTCCTCCTAGGCCTCCAGGCCTGTGGTGGGAGGGACTGCTGTGAAGACCTCTGACATGCCTTGGAGACATTTTCCCCATGGTTTTGGGGATTAACATTCGGCTCCTCATTACTTATGGAAATTTCTGCAGCTGGCTTAAATTTCTCCTCAGAAAATGGGATTTTCTTTTCTATCACATTTTCAGGCTGCAAATTTTCCAAACCTTTATGCTCTGTTTCCCTTTTAAAACTGAATGCCTTTAATAGCACCCAAATTACCTCTTGAATGCTTTGCTTTTTAAAAATTTCTCACACCAGTTACCCTAAATCATCTTTCTAAGGTTCAAAGTTCCACAAATCACTAGCTCAGGGGCAAAATGCTGCCAGTCTCTTTGCTAAAACATAACAAGAGTCACCTTTCCTCCAGTTCCCAACAAGTTCCTCATCTGCATTTGAAACCACCTCAGTCTGGACTTTACTGTCCATATTGCTATCAGCATTTTGGGCAAAGCTATTCAACAAATCTCTAGGGAGTTCCAAACTTTCCTACATTTCCCTGTCTTCTTCTGAGCCCTCCAAACTTTGCCAACCTCTGCCTGTTACCCAGTTCTAAAGTCCCTTCCACGTTTTCAGGTATCTTTTCAGTAGCAATCCACTCTACTGGTACCAATTGACTGTATTAGTCTGTTTTCATGCTGCTGATAAAGACATGCCTGAGACTAAGGAATTTACAAAAGACAGAGGTTTAATTTACTTAGAGTTCCACATGGCTGGGGAGGCCTCACAATCATGGCAGAAGGCAAGACGGAGCAAGTCACATCCTACGTGGATGGCAGCAGGCAAAGAAAGAGAGCTTGTGCAGGAAAACTTCCATTTTTAAAATCAGCAGATCTCGTGAGACTTACTTACTACCATGAGAACAGCATGGGAAACACCCGCCCCCATGATTCAATTATCTCACTCCAGGTTCCTTCCATGACACGTGGAAATTGTGGGAGTTCCAATTCAAGATGAGCTTTGGGTGGGGACACAGCCAAACCATATCATCATTGAATCTGATTTACTGAAATATTGTTTTACATTTTCGTATCTAATGTCATGAGGATCTGTAGTTTTTGTATCTTGTCACATCTTTATCTGGTTTTGGCATTGTGGTAATGTTGGTCTCACATAATGAATTAGGGCATTTCACATGCTTCTGTTTTCTGGACTAGATTGTGAGAAATTGGTATTATTTCTTCCTTCAGTGTTTGGTAGAATTTATCAGTGAAGTCATCAGAACTTTACCGTTTTGTTTGTGGGAACATTTGAATTCAAAATTCAATTTGAATTTAAAAGGTACAGATTATGTCATTTGTGTTATTAATTTCTTCTTGTGTAAAGTCTGACAGCTTGTGTCTTTTAAGAAATTTGTCCATTCCATCTAAGTTGTAGATTTTATTGGCATGAACTTGTTCATGTTCTCTTGTTGTTTTAATACCTGTAGAATCTATGGTGATACTACCTCTCCCATTCCCGGTATTGGTAATTTATATCTTCTGTCTTTTTTTTCCAATCAGCCTGGCTAGACATTGGTCAGGTTAATTGATCTGCCCCAAAAGCGAGCTTTGGTGTCATTGGTTTTCTCCATTGTTTTTCTATTTCCTATTTCATTGATTTCCACACTGAAGTTAGCCTCCAGGGAAGGTAGATCACTCACTGTCATATTTGTTTTTCAAGGACAGTCATCTGCCAGTGCGCCAGTCACCAAGAGACAGGTGACTAAACAATGTCTAGTACCCATTAATGCGTCCTGGAGGGAGCCATCTTGTGCTCCTACAAGAATTATGCCCTGAGGTTGGCTGCTGATTCCCTCACTAAATGTTCCTCAGGGTGTTACCTGACACACACTGCTGGGCTAATCCATGGAAATCTCCATGATGTAATTCAGCCCAATGCAACAAGAATTCCGTGAACTTCCTCTATGCCAGGTATAGCATGGGTGCTGTGGAAGGAGGATGAAAATAGGAAGAAGACATAACCTCTGTCTTCAAGGGGTACTCAGGATACTGGGGGTGACTGATACATATTCCTGAAAGAAGGCACCAGACCGATGGGGTGAGCCCACAGCAGAGGCCTACAGCTCTGTTTAGAATGAGGAATCAGAGCAGGCTGAGAGAGGCAGCTCAGCAGAGTGCTTAGGCAAGCATAGGGCCATGACTCCCCACTGCAGGCAACATATCTGAGGAAAGCCATTTACAATAGGCGACGGTCACATTCCATCAAATCTCTGGAAGGGTTCATGGAGGCGGGGTTTTCAATCTTATTTCAGCCTTTCAAAGGCCTCTCAGGGTTTGGAAATGGAAGCAACAATGTCTGTGCATTGCACAGACGCAGGTAAGCCCCCATTTCCTGCCAGTTAGGAAGTCAGTGCTGAGGGTCTTACTGTCTGTCCTTGGCACATGAGATGCCAGTTCCTTTCTGGGCAGAGAGCTTTTGGTTATCTGAGGATAACATTGAAATTTTGCTTTGAAACACATTTCAAAAATATGAGCTTTATTCAAATTTACTTTTCTTTTTATCCTTCTGAATTGTTAAGGTCCAAAAGCATTGCTGAGTAATTCAGTTTCTAAACCCCCATTGCAGCACAGGGCATGATCTGCCCCAAGGCAAAGAACATAAGGTAGTCTTGTGTGGAAAACATATAAGTAGGTATCTCAGCAAATGCTGCTCATGTATTATTATGAGTAATTCATTGGCAGTGACTGTGTTTTTTTTTTTTTTTTTTTTAAATGAATGAATGACTACATGCCCTCTATTGGGGTCAGGTTTTGTGCCTTTACTTCTCCCACCTACTGTATCATAGTAGCTTAGAATCCCAGCTGCTCGCTCTGGGCTGAAGTTCTCTGATGGCTTCTGCAGGGTGGACTGGCCTCCTTCCCCCTATGTGTGTGTCTACTGCAGACCTGTGGCTTTGCTGAGTCTGGGAAGCTCAGCATGGTAGTGAGTGTCCAGCATGGATGGGAGTGCCCATGGATGGGAGCCACTGGTTCACCGCGTGGTTGGTGGTGGAGAAACTCATTCTTGGGGGCATGAGGTGGTTGTAATCAGGCCAGAGGTGAGTTGGCAACTGTGAAAATCACTGAATTGCACAGTGAAAACTTATTCTACCTCATACACCCTGGAGGATCTAGACCGGGAGTTCATGGCTTTTGCCAATGCTCAATGGGAAACAGAAGTACGAAGTTTGTTTTCTCTATTAATGAGTTCATCCAAATGTTTAAATTTAATTTTTCACATTGCAGGAGTTTGTTTAGTGACCAAAAATTAGTAGAATACTTAAAGGAGAGTTCTTTTGATGTGGTGTTTCTGGATCCTTTGGATATGTGTGGCTTAATTGTTGCCAAATATTTCTCCCTCCTCTCTGTGGTCTTCGCCAGAGGAATACTTTGTCATTACCTTGAAGAAGGTGCACAGTGCCCTGCTTCTCTTTCCTACAGTCCTAGATATGTCTCAGGTTTTTCGGATGCTGTGACTTTTTATTATTATTATTTTATTTATTTATTTATTTATTTATTTATTTTTGAGACGGAGTCTTGCTCTGTCACCCAGGCTGGAGTGCAGTGGCGTGATCTCGGCTCACTGCAAACTCCACCTCCCGGGTTCATGCTATTCCTCTGCCTCAGCCTCCCAAGTAGCTGGGACTACAGGCGCCTGCCACCACGCCTGGCTAATTTTTTTTTTTTTGTATTTTTAGTGGAGATGGGGTTTCACCGTGTTAGCCAGGATGGTCTCGATCTTCTGACCTTGTGATCCATCCGCCTTGGCCTCCCAAAGTGCTGGAATTACAGGGGTGAGCCACCACACCCAGCCTGGACGCCATGACTTTTAAGGAGAGAGTAAGGAACCACATCTTCTACTTAGAGGAGCATTTATTTTGCCCATATTTTTTCAAAAATGCCTTAAACATAGCCTCTGAAATTCTCCAAACACTTGTCATGGCATATGATCTCTACAGCCACTCATCAATTTGGTTGCTGCGAATGGACTTTGTTTTGGAGTATCCCAAACCTGTGATGCCCAATATGATCTTCATTGGTGGTATCAACTGCAATCAGGGAAAGCCAGTGCCTATGGTAAGTCATTGCTCCTTTAGCACATTAAAAGTATTCTGGATTTGAATATTTAAAAAGATTCCTTACCGAACTGGGATTTGACATTTGTGTTTGCTGCATCTAAAATTTCTTTTCTATGTAAAAAATTATTTTGTGCCATCCACATGTTTGTTGGTTAGCAACTTTTATATAATGGCCTTATTAATATGTATGTGTATACAATTGGTTAATTGCTCATAATTCCCACTGCATTTTTAAAATTTTGAAACAGAGTATTGCTATGGTGCCCTGGCTGGACTCAAACTCCTGGGCTCAAGTGATCCTCCTATCTAAGCCTTCCAAGCAATTATGACTTTTTTAGTATTTTTGGAAAAATATTTAAAAGCACAATAAGAAATGAAAATTTCATTTTTAGCTAACCTGTACTACCTGCTGCAGTAAAATGTTCTTTGCAGTTTTGTATGCATGTGTTTCCATTTGTTGAAATTATATATAAGCATATATGTAAATATTTATACTTATTTTATGAAAATCAAATCAACTATCAGGCTGGACATGTTGTTCTTTACTATGCGTTTTTACTTGCCAGTAAACCAGAGACATCTTCACAGATTTGACATGTTCTTTTAATAATTGCATAAAAGTCTTTACTTTGGAGCAACATAGACACAAGCTTTCCCAGGTGTTTTTCTGCTAAAGATTTGGCTAACTTCTTCAAAACAACAATGATAAGCAGATGTTATCTTTCTTTGACCCTGAAGAAAGTATAAAGCAGAATGCCCTTAGCCACCCAAAAAACTGTTACCATGATGTTTGGTCTTGTCCAGTCTGCTTTTGATTTGACTGGATCACTTTCATCTCTTGGTAGCCATTGCTTTGCTTGTGCTTTGTCTTCATTATCATTCTGGTAAATCTATGTTTCATCTTCTGTTACAAACTTTGAAGAGATACTTCAAGGTTTTTTGTTTGTTTGTTTGTTTGTTTTGAGACAGAGTTTCACTCTTGTTGTCCAGGCTGGAGTGCAATGGTGCGATCTTGGCTCACCACAACCTCTGCCTCCTGGGTTCAAGCGATTCTCCTGCCTCAGCCTCCTGAGTAGCTGGGATTATAGGCACATGCCACCACACCCAGCTAATTTTGTAATTTTAGTAGAGGCAGGGTTTCTCCATGTTGGTCAGGCTGGTCTGGAACTCCTGACCTCAGGTGATCTGCCTGCCTCGGCCTCCCAAAGTGCTGGGATTACAGGTGTGAGCCACCGTACCTGGCCAAGGTCTGGATCCCACTTGTTTATAATTTCCATTGAAGGGTCTGTTCTTGTCTGCAGCTGATCTGGCTGCAATGGTTTTGGCACCCAACAAGTAGAAAATTTGTTCAACTGAAATTTTTGTCAGAATTGTGTAAACTGTCCTACTGAGATATCTATTGTGTTGGCTATTGTTTCTGCTGTTAATTGTCAGTCTTCTTCAGTTAGAGCATGAGCAAGATTAATTGTTTCCTTGCAAATTGATATGGATGGTCTGCTGGTGTAGGCTTTATTTGCAACCTTGTCCTGTCCCTTCTTAAAAGGAATTACTCATTTGTAAACTGCAAATTTCTTTTGACCATTTTCCCCATTAACTTTTTTTTAAAGCATCAGTGATTTCACCATTCTTCCACTCATATCTCAGCATAAATTTTATGCTATTGCTTCAATTGCTGCAGAATTCATGTTGTTTTGATGGGGGCTTTTTTCCAACTGATGTCTTATCCTTCTTAGTGCCTCAAACTAGATGCTATTCAGACATGTTTTAACAAGTTAGTAAAAGTTTGTTTGGCACAAAGAAATTTGAAATCCATGCTTAAGTTTTTCGTAATATGAATTTTCATGAATTGTTTGATGATCCCTCATCTATTACTTTTTTAGCAATGGACCATGCAATTTTGGCTATGTTCTGGCTTCTTACAAGGTTCAGTAGACTTTGTAACACAGTTGTATGTCTCACACATTGGCAGCTGTTTGGTAAAGGATTGACTTTTCAGCCAACTCATGGGAAAATGAAATAATGTAAAAAACAGGAAGACTACAGTTTTAGACCTTTCAAGTGAGGCATGGCTTTCAGCTCTTGGCAAGAACAGGCGAGGAGATGCAAGCCTCTACAAGGCTAGACTTTTCGAAGTGCTTCTCTCCCCTTTACCCTCCTTCAGTTACAGCACCAAGCACCACCCAGGTATTACCTGCAGCCTCACCCTCTACCCAGTTGTGGGATCCTGCCACTTCCTGAACCCACACTGAGTTCCTTGTGGCTCACAGGGTCACCCAGAGGGCTTTCGAGATACGGAAAGCTATGTGTGATTTTATATCACCTATCATGTTAAGATATGTATAAAATAGGAAACATATTTGCCATATATCATTTTATATATTTTTGGTTTTACATGTCTAAAAAATACATGTTTTTTTGTATGTATTAAAGGATAGGTAAGTATAAGAGGTTTTATAGAAGTGGAAAGTTATATTTTTTGCATATCTTTATGAATTATAATAAAGGAAGTAAAATTATCAAAGAGGAATTCAGATATCAAGCAGTGCCCTTTGACCAAGAGCCTTGGTTACAACATACCTACAAAAGTGAACTGTCATTGAAAGACCTATGGACACTGGATTCTCTTTCCTTATTTAGAAGAGCAGGCTGTGTCTTGGAAAAGCATACAGTTTGTTGTATCTTGCTGGACAACAGGAGTCATAGTCTGAAGTGTCTGATGAGAAGGAAGCATCACTTGATGGAGTGTGCATCTGTGCCCGTGTATGTGCACATGTGTTTGTGTGTGTGCATGCACACATGTGTCTGTATGCAGTGTCTCAGATCCTACATAGGGGTTTTCCCTGAAGGTCTCCAGTAGCAAAAACTCATTGAGTCTATCCAGGGGAATTACATCCAATGCCATAATTAAATACTTTAATGAAGATGGCAGATCATCATTCAAGAGAACATCAAGATAGTTTTAATTAAGAAAAAAAAAAAAGGAATCACTCCCAGGGTTTTTTAGTTTTTGGTGAGTTCCAGCAGAATTGATGACTAGGTCCAGTAGGAAGGAATTCAGGATTACTCTGTACCATCCAGGGTGAGTGTAGCTCTGAAGAACTGGGGATGGGAGGTGACTGCAAAGCAAGAAAAGATCTGGGCTTCCCCCATTGCTCTAAGGTCTGATTCCATTGTGAGATTCAAATTAAGAGTAAGCTGTTACTGGGCAAGTCCAAGGCCTGTCACCAGGATTATTTATTTCAACTTTTTTTTTGTCAAAGTTTTCAAATGTATAGCAAGGAGAGACTACAGTGTAATGAGCACCCATATATCCATATTTGTGTTACATAATTTTCAATATTTTATTATACTGATTCATGTATCTGCTCTTTTGTTCTTTTTTTAAAAATAACTTTTGGCTATATTTTTTAATGGAAATGCTGGAGATATCATTCTATCCCCAAATACTTCACTAAATATAAGAAATAAGGAAAATTTGTTACATAGCCACAATATCATTATCATTCCTCACAAAATCAATAACTCTTTAATATTGTCTCACTCATAATGCATAATGAAATTTCCCCTAATTTTCTCAAAAATGTCTTGTACATGCAGATCAGTAGAACGGAGTTGAGAATCCAGATATAAACCCATACATCCTTGGCCAATTGATTTTTACTGTGGTGCCAAGACTGTTCAAAGGGGAAAGAATAATCTCTTCAACAGAGGTCGCTGCGACAGCTGCATATCCACATGCAAAAGAATGAAGATGCACCCTTATATGCAAAAACTAACTTGAAATGGATCAAATAGCTAAATAGAAAAGCTAGAAGTGTAAAAGTTTAGAAGGAAACATTTGGGGAAGTATTTATGACCCAGATTTGGAAATGGTTTCTGTGATGTGACACACACATTGTTGTGTATGAGAAACAACAACAACAAAAAACACAGACATCAAAATAAAACACTTTTGTGTGTCAAGGACACTATCGAGAGAGTGAAAAGTGAACCCACATGGCCTCCCTAAGATGTGCAAGTAAACGTGTACGTGCCTGACGTGGAGGCTCCTGGGAGGCAACCACAGTCCCAAAAGACCTGAAATTTCAAAATCCTGAATGTTAAGAGCCTGAGAGATCAACGTCCTACAAATGTAATTCCAGAAAAAATAACTTTAAAAATTATTTATTTGAAAGATAATCTGTTTACGTTTTAAAAGGGGATTTATTTGAAAAACATATAAAAACACGACAGACCACTTCATAGGCCACTTTACACCATAAAATAGGTAATAATAACATACAGGTATCTTTGCAAGCGTAAACCCTCAGGTGTACTAATGACCTTCATATAGGTGTATCAATTGTGAGAAGATGAATCATATTCTTAAAGTAATAGGTTAAAAAAGGAAAAAGTATAAACATTTATTACTGTGGTTGGTAATATTGTACACTCAGGTTTGCAGCTTTGATCATCTGAAATACCATGAAAAATGACCTGAGACTTATCATGAGGTCAGTCAGAAACCTCTATGGGTCACCACCGCATACACAGTTGCTTAAAGTGCCCAAGTCTTGAGAAATTTTTTTTTTGTTTTGTTTTTTTGAGACAGAGTCTCGCTCTGTTGCCTATGCTGGAGTGCAGTGATGCGATCTCAGCTTACTGCAACATCTGCTGCCCGAGTTCAAGCGATTCTCCTGCCTCAGCCTCCTGGGTAGCTGGAATTACAGGTGCCCACCACCACAGTCAGCAAATTTTTGTATTTTTAGTAGACATGGGGTTTTGCCATGTTGGCCAGGTTGGTCTTGAACTCCTGACTTCAGATGATCTGCCCTCCTCGGCCTCCCAAAGTCCTGGGATTACAGGCATGGGCCACCACGCCCGGCCAAGAAGTGTTATCTTTCACAGATGCAGATGTACAAAAGGGATATCTCTTCATTATTGAGGACATTTCAACATTTGTACGTACATGCCTAATGCTTACACACTTACCCTTGTGCTAATGCACTTCCATGGAGTCAAATTTGTGAGCATAAAATGAATTAGAATTCTCCATAAGTCTATACACAGTCTCTGCCTTCAGTATTGGAAATGATATGAAGATGAAATACATAGCATAGCAAATTGTAAAAATAATGCTGACAATTTAACCTTGTGAAAAAACCTAAAAAGAAGAAAAAGTAAAAGAAAAAAAGGAAAAAAGCCTCCAAATTAACCTATGCTGTGATTGTGATTTTTGGGATTTTAGCTGTTAGAGAGTTTAGATTTCAGGGAGTTAGACCTTAGGGATTTGGATCCTTAGGGAATCAATATTTCAGAATTCAACCTTCAGGATTATGTGTTTTGGGGTTATGTCTTTCAGGATTGTGATCCAAACCCTATAGCATCTTGTTTCTTAGCATAACCTGTACTAATCGTAGATATATCTCTGTACTCCAGCAGAGCATCATGAAATTAAGTAGTTTACAGCAGAGTCTCAACCTATCAGTGATTAAGGAATAGAAAAAAACGTTTTCTGCAGTTGATTATATATTCATAATTGTTTGTAATATATAACAAAAATGAAAAGCTAGAAAGTGTAATGAGATAAACCACAGCCCTATAAAATGCAAAACTACTGGTGATTGCTTGGCTGACATAGCAACACCAATTGCTACAGGAATTTCTAAGCATTTCCTGCAGGGTCTGCACCCGTGCCAAGGTGGTTAGGTAACACAACCAGCTGCAAACCACATCTTGAACAGACTGTTTTAGACCCAGTCCAGTGGCTCTATGTGAGTAGTGTTTAATCAGAAATAAGGCCCAGCGCAGTGGCTCACACCTGTAATCCCTGCACTTAGGGAGACTGAGGTGGGCGGATCACCTGAGGTCAGGAGTTCGAGATCAGTCTGGCCAACATGGCAAAACCCTGTCTCTACTAAAAATACAAAAATTAGCACGGTGTGTGGCGGGCACCTGTAATCATAGCTACTCGAGTCTGAGGCAGAAGAATCACTTGAACCTGGAAGATGGAGGTTGCAGTGAGCCGAGATCATACCACTGCACTCCAGCCTGGGCAACAGAGCAAGATTCTCTCTCAAAAAAAATAAAGAAAGAAAGAAAAAGTAAACAGAATACTAAAGAAAGAAAGAAAGAAAAAGTGAACAGAATACTTTCTGTTTTGTTAATGTGCTAATTACACGGACACAAACAGTGACTAATTAGTGATCACCAGGGCAAAGTCTATCATCAGCTACCTGTTTTCCTTGTAACCTTGTGTTTTGGGAACCTAACAACTCTACTCCCCACTAAGTGACAACCCATGCAGGTTTGCCCAGAATATTCCCAGTTTAACACTGGAAGTCTCATGTCCTGGGAGACTCTTCATTCCCCAAGGAGCAGGGACAGTGGGTCACTGTCACTGGAGCACTGGAAGCTGGCCACATCATTAGCAGATTCAGAAGGGGCACGACTTAAGGAGGCTCATGCTTCTCTTGTCTTCTGCCTTCTGCTGTCATTTCCAATGGGTGACAAGTTCCTTCCATGCAGAAGCCAGGCCAGGAGATAAAGTCATCTTGTCCTAGAAAAACTGTTAGAAAGAAGGGAAACTGTCTAGTGTGTTTCGCCAAAAGAGTTTCACAGACTCTTATCTTATTGGGGATATGGGGGTGGATGATCACTGTCCTGGTCTCCCTGAAGCAAGGACGCCTCTCTGGCCTCAGGGTGCCTGTCAGGCAAGTCTCTCCTGTCCCTGGAGGTTCACAGAGCCACATCCCTGCAAGAGCAATGCTAAGTGGGGTTGGCTTTGAGCCCCAGCCATTCTCTTAACAATTCTTTTAGTTAAGTATCAGTTCCCCCATCCCCTCACTCCAGCATTTTTTGCCTCTTGCTATGATCAGTTTTCTCACTTTCACCTTTACTCCTCTGATCACTGAAAAATTACAGAATTATAAGTTTGGAAAAGGAGTCTGCATTTCTTGGAAAAGGTTACAGCCTTCAAGGTGGCCATCTAGCTGGCTGGGAAGCATGACCTCTGGCAAATACCAGAGACAGGCCCTTGAAAGGAGAAGGGATGGGGTAGGAGCTTTATGCTGAACAAACTGGCTAAACATACATATTCACCAGGTTACAGGAGGAGCTATGAATATTTATGAAGGCCGTGCTGACTCATGTGTATTGAACACACATGCATGTTACATATGACCCGTGTTCACCCTGGGGTGGAGACATCATATTTAAATGGATTACAGTTAGGCCCTATACATCAAAAGGTCTCTTCAGGGCACAAAGGCACTCAAATTCACAGTCTCCGTAAATTGGCCAGAACCAGTCTGTGGTCACCAGTCACTGGTCTTCTTACCAGGAGAAAGTTACTAAAATCAGCCTCTTGTCCAATGAAAGCTGTATTTGTGGCTTATGGAACAAGGAATGGACGTCAGTTAGTCAGTGTCCGGTGGAGCTGCACTTGTTTAACATTGTTTTTCTCTAGACCTGTGCTTATTTAGCTGCTAGAGAAAAAGAAAAACTCTGTGGCAGTCGGAACATAGTTGATTCTTTAAGTGTAGGTGCCCATGACTCAACTCTTGCCTGGCGTGGCTTGAGGTCTTGTGTGTAGTTTGGTATCTGATGGCCACAAAAAGTCCATTGTGTCTGTCTCATCTCTATTTTAACACTAAAGCGGGTCAGTTGTGTTTATACCACAAAAGGGAGGGAGTTTGACGAGGCGTGTCCAGGCTTCTGTCCCGTCGTGGCTGTGACTCAGTTTTGAAGGTTTCTTTGGGGTCCCGCTGGCCAGGAGGGTTCGATTCACTTGTTGTGGGAGACGGGCGGCACTTAGTATTTTCTTTTCAGTTTACACCTTCCTGGGCATCCGCATTAAGATGTGCAGATAAACACGCACATGCTTCATGTGGCAGCTCCCTTAGTTAAACATCTTTTTTTTTTTTTTCCTTTCCTGTGAGTCTTCCTGAAACAGGTGAGCCCAGGTGGAGCCTCTGCCTGCGTTAGGACCTAACCTTTCTACGTCTTTATGAAATCCCTGGTGTCAGTTACTGCTGCTTCCCCTCACCAGCTTCTTTCCTTCGGTCTACCCTAAGAATGTGATACCCAACACAATACACCGTCTCTTTGGCCCACTCAAGACATTCTGGTGATGCCCTGTGGCCTGCTGGCCCCCACTAGCTATCAAGGTCCCCCATCATCTCACCTTTCCTGGCTCATGGGCTTTATTTTATGCCACTCTTCATGCTCAGAAGCACCTGGTGGTTTAGTTTTTTTGTGTTGCTCTAAAGGAATACCTGGGGCTGGGTAATGTACAAAGAAGAGATAATATCTGGCCCTCAGTTCTGCAGGCTGTATAAGAAGCATGGTACCAACATCTGTTTCTGGCAAAAGACTTGGGCTACTTCCGCTCATGGCAGAAGGTGAATGTGGAAGGTGCTGATCACATGGTGAGAAAGAAGCAAGAGAAAAAGGAGGGGTTGCCAGGATCTTTTTAACAATCAGTTCTTGCAGGAGCAATAGGACAGGAACTCACCCATTATCGGGAAAAACATACTAGGTCATTTGTGAGAGATCCATCCCTGTAACCCAGATACCTCCCACTAAGCCCCACCTCCAACATTAGGGATTAAATTTCAACACTTGACTTGAGGGAGTCAGATATCTAAACTATATCATTTGATATGGTCAGTCTTTTTGATTGCAGCTATTCTAATGGGTATGTAAATTAAATTGCAATTTTAATTTGATTTTCCTATTTAAATATGATGTTGAGCGTCTTTTTGTGTGACTGTTTGCCATCTGTATACGTTCTTTGGTAAATGTTCAGGTCTATGCCACTTTTTAAGAAATTGGGTTTTCTCTTCATTATTGAGGTTTAAAAGTTATTTAAATATTCTGGATATTTATACTTTATCAGTTTCTGGACTTTTTTCCATGAAACTTTTTATTTTAGAAGAAATTTAGATTTATGCAAGGTTGCAAGAACCAGCACAGAGAATTTTCATATCCTGTGCCTAGTTTCCTCCTCTTTTTTTTTTTTTTTGAGACAAAATGTCACTCTGTCACCCAGGCTGGAGTACAGTGGGGCAATCTTGGCTCACTGCAACCTCTGCCTCCTGGGTTCAAATGATTCTTGTGCCTCAGCCTCCTGAGTAGCTGGGATTACAGGTGCACACCACCATGCCCAGCTAATTTTTGTATTTTTAGTAGAGACAGGGTTTCACCATGTTGACCAGGCTGGCCTCAAACTCCTGACCTCAAGAGACCCACCGACCTTGGCCTCCCAAAGTGCTGGGATTACAGGTGTGAGCAATGACACCCATCCTCCCCTATTGTTAAATGTTACGTTACTATAGCATATTATCACAACTCATTAACCAACATTTGATACATTATGATGAACTAAAGTCTATGTTCTCTGCAGATGTCATTAATTTTTACCTAATGTCCTTTTTCATTTCTAGGATCCCATCCCGGATACCAAATGACATTTAGCCCATCACGTCCCCTTCATCTCCTCTACCCTGTGACAGTTTTTCAGACTTTCCTTGTTTTCGATGACTTTGACAGTTTTGAGCAGTTCTGGTCAGATGTTCTGTAGAATGTTTCTCAGGCTTGGTTTGTCTGATGTTTTGATCATGGTTAGACTGGGGTTATAGGTTTTGGGAAGTAAGACCACAAAGGTAATGTCTTCTTGCTTTCTTGACTATGGATAGCCAACTCTTGAAAAGAGTAGTCTTTTCTCCACTGAATTGTCTTTGCACTTTTGTAAAAACTTGGTTGTTCATACTGCTAAACATCTATTTCTGGACTTTCTACTCTGTTCCATTGATCCAGTTGTGAAATATGTGATAATTCTAGCTTTGTAATGTCTTGAAATGAGTAGTATTAGCTCTCTAATTTTTTTCAAAGTTGTTTTTGCTATTGTAGGTTTTCTACATTTCTGTATGAATTTTAGAATCAGTTTGCCAATTTGCACAAAAAAAAGCCTGTTGGGATTTTGGTTGAAATCATATTTAAGTTACAGTTCAATTGGGGAGAAACAGCATCCTAACAGTTTTGAGTTTTCCAATTCATGAACATATCTCTATATTCAGATCTCTCCTCAGTGTTTTAGTTTTCAGTGTAGTCTTTCACATCTTTGATCAGATTTATCCCTAAGTATTTCATGTTTTTGATGTTAAGTGGTATTTTCATTCAATTTGCAATTGTTCATTGCTAGTACAGTTGACCCTTGGACAATGTGGAGATTAGGGATACCAACCTCGCAGGTAGTCTAAAATCCACATATCATTTTGACTCCCATAACTTAACTATTAATAGCCTACTGTATAGCAGAAGCCTTACCAATAACGTAAATAGCCAATGAACACATACTTGATACGCTTTATGTGTTATATACTGTATTATTGTAATAAAGTCAGCTAGATAAAAGAAAATGTTATTAAGAAAATTTTAACGTTTGAGAAAAAATTTTAGGGTTGAGAAAAAATGTATTAAGTATTCATTAAGTGGGAGTGTATCATCATAAAGATCTTCCTTTTGATTGTCCTCCACTGAGTAGGCTGAGGAGGAAGAGGAGGGGTTGGTCTTGCTTTTTCAGGGATGGCAGACGAGGAAGAGGTGGAGGAGGTGGAAAGGGAGGCAGGAGAGGCAGGCACACTCGATTTAGCTTAATGGAAATACATCATAATTATTGTCTGCCATTTTTGCTTTCAGTTCTTTAAAAATGCTTGATATAGTATGAATTCTTCTTCACCATTTGCTTTAGTTTCAGTGCCCATATCATAGAAGGGTACAATTTGTAAAAGAAGTCAAAAGCAGTCTTCAATAATCGGAATCCTTCTGTGAGATTGTCTAATGTCAGTTTATTTTCTGACACTGCTTCTTCTGTATCTTCTTCCTCATTGTCTGGTACTGATTCAAAAGCACTCATCTCATCAAGTCATCTTCTGTTAATTCCTCAGGTGTGGTGTCTATTAGCTTTTAAATATCTCCAAGATCTCTGTCTTCAAACTCTTTATGCCCACCTTGTTTTTCTTGCCTGCCATATCCACAATTTCTTTCATGAGTCCCTTGATTGGCTCTGTTTTAAGTCCTGTGAAGTCACGCACAACATCTGGACACAGTTTTCTGCAGCGATAATGTATTGTTTAGGGCTTGATGGCTTTCACAGCTTTTTCTATACAACAAGGACATCTTCCACAGTGTAATCCTTCTAGATTTTCATGATGTTCACCCCGCTGACATTCTCTTCCATAGTGTTGACAATCCTTTCCATAGAAAACCATGTGTAATGAGCCTTAAAGTGCCTGGTAACCCCTTGTTCTAACGGCTGAATTAGAGATGATGTTTGAGGACATGGAGACCACTTTGGCTCTTTTTGTGTTGAATTCATGGGGTTCTGGATGGCTAGAAGCATTGTCCGATATCAAAAGTAATTTAAAAGACAGTCCTTTAGTGGCAAGGTATTTCTGATTTCAGAGATAAAGCATTGGTTTTCATGGAACCAGTTCGGAAAAAGTGTTTCTGTTGTACTGGCCTTCTTGTTCTACAACAAAAAGACTGGGAGCTGGCGTTTATTTTTTCCTTAAAGGCTCAAGGATTAGCAGCTTTATAGATAAGGTTATTCTTAATCATAAGTTGGACTGTATTTGCATAAGACGACAGAGTTAGTCTATCTCTTCCTGGCTTAAATCCTCGTGCCCGCTTCTCTTCCTTACTTATAAATGTCTTTTGTGGCATTTTTTTTTCTCTAGAATAGGGCACTTTTGCATGAATTAAAAACTGGCTCAGGCAGATATTCGTTCTCCTCAATGCTTCTCTTCATGGGGTCTGAGAAGTCACCTGCTACCTCTTGTTTGGCAGAAGTTGCTTCTGTTATCTTGAGATTTTTAAAGTCAAACCTCTTTCTAAAACTAGCAAACCATCCTTTGCTGCCATTAAATTCTCCAGCTTTATATCCTTCAGTTTTATTTAGCTTTATGTTGTCATATAATGACTTTGTTTTTCTCAGGTCATATTAGAGTATATAGGTATGCCTTTCTTATAACCATCCTACACCCACATAAAAGCTGCATTTTTTTATAATAAAACTTTATTTAGATAATCATGATACAGAATTACTCTTTGACAAATTATCTATGGATGTAATGACTCTAGTTTCAGACTTTTTTTTTCTGAAATATGTGAGCGTTCCCCAACAGTCTGGTCTATTTTCCTACCTTAATTTTCTACTTTTGGTCTTGGATTTGTTGATAGGGCACAGAGGACTTCCCATGGGGCTGTAAAGAACTTATTTCTCTGTGTGGGCTGTGCACACCATGGTGCTGTCATTACCGTTACTGCCAGGAGACTCCTTAAACGCTTAGGATATATGATAGTTTTCACTTGGTTAAAAAATCTGCCAGTTTCTCAGTAAGACCTTTCTCACTATTAATCTTTAACCCACGGATGGAATCCTAGTTCCTTTTATCCATTAACTCTTTCAATATCCTTTTTTCTACCTTGGCAGTGGAGTCCATTGAGATTGAAAAACTGCATTTTTAATATGAGATAAAAAGATATTTTGGAAAAAGTGCAAGGTTTGAAGCCTGCTGGCATCACTGCAATGAAGACTTACTGAATTTTCTTTCTTTCTTTCTTTCTTTTTAAACAAAGGTCCTTATCTGGATTCTTTTTTTTTTTTTCAATGATTGCCAACCACAGCTGCAGTCCTCAACCTATGGTACATATCAAGCAATTCAACTTTTCTTGTAATATCATGAATTTCTCTGCTTCATGGGAGCACTTGAGGCATCACTAGCGACACTTTGTATGGGCCCCATGGTATTATTTAGGGTTTCTGATATGCACCAAACATGACAAACAATGCATGAGAACTGTGAGATCAGTGTTTACTGTGATACACAATTTACTGGAGGGATGAACTGTACACATGGAGATGATTAGCCTCACATGGCGTACTGAGTGGATACTTGCAACACTTGAGCTCCCTGCAATAGCAACAGGGGGTGGCTATGAAACTATCGCAATAGTACAGTAGGCACAGTTAACTCTATGCACTTATGACTTAATGCTGCAAACTTACCTTTGTTACTTTTCTCTTGACTACAAGTGGTGTCATGTATAGTCTGTAAGTGTTTGTGTGCATAAGTTTTGATAAATTTTAACTATTTTAAATAGATTTGTGTCTACTATATGGTAGTAAATGATAAAATAGACTCATTGCTATATATATTTTAGGCATTCCTGACATACTAAAGTTTTTCTTAATTTTTTCACTATTGTAGGCTATGTGGTTTATCTGCAAGTTTTTCAATTTGTTGCAAATCTCCATAACATTTTCTAATATATTTATTGCCACAAATCTGCCCATAAATGGACCAACACCGTTGAAACTCTTAATGTTCATGAGTAACCATTTATATAAATGAAATTAACTTTTACTTATTGTATCCTGCAACCATGCTAAACTTACTTATTTGTTCTTGGAGGTTGTTGTAGAGTTTGTTGGAATTTCCCCATAGATGATCATGTTGACTGTGAATGAGATCCTTTTACTTTTCAGATCTGGATATTTTAAATTTCTTTTTCTTGTTTGACTGCATTGAATAGAACAATGTTGAATGGAAGTAGTAATTAGCCCCCATTCTTGGCATGTGTCTGATCTGAGGAGTGGAGCATTCAGTCTTTCACCATTAAGGATGATGTTAGCTGTGGGTTTTTCCAAGATGCCCTTCATTAGCTTTGGAAACTTCTCTTCTTTTCCTAGTTTGCTGAGAGTTTTTTTTTTTTTTTTGTCAGATAAGAATTTTGGACTCTGTCAAACACTTTTTCTGTAACTATTAAGATTGCTACATGGTTATACAGTTTTAGTTTATTTATATGGTATGTTACTTAGATTTATTTTTAAAGCTTATTTATTTTATCATTAATTATGGTGAAATACACATAGCATAAACCTTGTCATCTTCACCACTTTAGGTGCACAGTTCAGTATCCAGTGTATTCACATTGCTGTGCAACCAACACCACCATTCATTTGCAGAACTCTCTTCATCTTCCCAAACTGAAGCTTGGGACCCATTAAACAATAATTGCCCATTCCCCTCTCCTCCAAGCCCTGGTGTAACCGCCTGGGGGATTCACCTTGCCTGCTTCCTAGACAGAGTCAATATATCAAGACAGGGGAATTGCAATAGAGAAAGAGTAATTAATGCAGAGCCAGCCATGTGGTAGACCGGAGTTTTATTATTACTCAAATCAGTCTCCCCAAGCAATTTGGGGAACAGTTTTTAAGGAATACTTGGTGGGTTGGGGGAATCCAGTAATCCAGGAGTGCTGATTGGTCAGGGATGAAATCTTAGGCAGTTGAAGCTGTCTTCTTGCACTGAGTCAGTTCCTGGGTGGGGGCCACAAGAGCAGATGAGCCAGTTTATCTATCTGGGTGGTGCCAGCTGATCCATCAAGGACAGGGTCTGCAAAATATCTCAAGCACTGATCTTAGGAGTGGTTTAGGGAGGGTCAGAATCTCGTAACCTCCATCTGCATGAATCCTAAACCATAATTTCTAATCTTGTGGCTAATGCTAGTCCTACAAAGGGAATCTAGTCCCGTGACAAGAAGGAGGTCTGCTTTGAGAAAGGGCTGTTATTGTCTTTGTTTTAAACAACTATAAAATAAGTTTCTCCCAAAGTTGGTTCAGTCTATGTGCAGGAATGAACAAGGACAGCTTGGAGGTTAGAAGCAAGATGGAGTCAGTTAAGTTAGATCTTTTTCACTGTCTCAGGCATAATTTTGCAAAGGCGGTTTCATTTGCAACCACCATTCCTCTTTTTGATTCTATGAATTTCTCTATTTTAGATACCTCATACAAGTAGAATGATATAACTTCCAACTTTAAGTCATTTCTTTGTCCTTGCATCTAAGTGTAGGTTGTTACAAGCAGCCAGGCCACATCTGGAATACTTTGCTGCTTAGAAATTTCTTCTGCCAGATACCCTAGGTCATCACTCTCAAGTTTAAAGTTCCACAGAGTCCTAGAGCATGGACTCAATGCAGCCAAGTTCTTTGTTAAGGCATAGCAAGGGTGACCTTTGCTCAAGTTCCCAATAACTTCCTCATTTTCACATGAGACCTCCTTAGCCTGGCCCTCACTGCTGATTTTTCTATCAGTATTTTGGTCACAAGCATTTAACCAGTCTCTAAGAAGGTCCAAGCTTTCCTTCATCTTCCTGTCTTCTTCTGAGCCCTCCAAACTCTTCAAACGTCTTCCTGCTACCAAGTTCCAAAGTTGCTTCCACATTTTCAGTATATTTATAGCAATATCTCAGTACCAGTTTTCTATTAGTACTATTTTCTGTTGGTACCAATTTTCTACTCTTCATTACGTTGCCGTAAAGGAATGCCTGAGACTGGGTAATTTATAAATAAAAGAGGTTTAATTGGCTCAAGATTTTGCAGGCTGTACAAGCATGGCGCTGCCATCTGTTCATATTCTGGGGAAGCCTCAGGGAGTGTTTACTCATGGTAGAAGATGAAGCAGGAGCATGTCACATGACAAAAGCAGGATCAAGAGAGAGTTGGTGGGGGAGGTCCACACACTTAACCATATCTTGTGAATACTCACTGACTATTGCAAGGACAACACAAAGCCATGAGGGATCCACCCCCATGATCCAAACACCTCCCACCAGGCCCCACCTCCAACATTGGGTATCATATTTCAAGAGGAGATTTGGGTGGGGACAAATATCCGAGCTATAACACTGAACTGTGATTTGACATTTTCATTTGTCGCATTTGGAATTTTTTTCCAGTTTCATGAATCCTTTTGTGCCACTTCATGGACCTCTCAGTTAACAAATTTTATAATTGTAAATCATATCCAGGTTGCATTTAAAGATACTCTTTTTGGGAAAATACCAAAAACCACAGTGAGAAATGAAACTTCCCTTTTTTGCCAGTTCTATAGAAAATGCTCTTAGTAGTTTTGTGTGCATCATTTTCATTTTTTGAAATTATTTTATGCATATGCAGATATCTAATGTATATTCTCACACCTATTTTGTTAAAATGTAGTACCAGGCTGGACATATTGTTCTTTACTTTGCATTTTTCATTTGCCAATAAATTATAGACGTCTTTAGAGGCCAATACAGACTGATTTGACAAGTTCTTTCAGTAATGACATAAAAGTCTTTACTTTGGATTTAATGTAGTTTTTTCAACCAATTAATATTGATATAGATTTAGGCATTTTCCAAATTTGTCTTTGTGCACATTAGTGTGTAAACACTCTTTAATACTTTCTTTACATTACTATATTTCCATATTCGTAGCCTCTGATGAATTCTTCATCATGTGCATCCCCAGCAGCTTTACTTCTCTCATTGAACCCTGACTGCTATAGAATGGAAGTAGTGGCTGTGGCAAAGTAGTGCCTTGTACACTTTTTGACTTGAAATACAGGAGGCAGAAGCAATAGGAATGAAGGTAGAGGCTAGACCATAGCTCTACTGGAGTTTCTGCAGGAAAGGCAAGGTAGGGCAGGAGAAACAGTTTAGCATTGGTTGGTTTGAATAATTTCAGTGGGCTCTGAGGTCTAAGGGCAGGCCCTTTGCTATCTCTAATAATTGGCTGACCCAGGGAGGTGCACTGCATCCCTGCCAGATAGGGATTTTTAAGATGCAAAAATATAATAATATACAGAAAATTAAACAATACACACAATACAGGAAGTATTTTATTCTTATGGATAAATACCCAACAGTGGAATAGTTGTGATCTATGATAGGTGTATGGTTACCTTTTTAAGAATTTGCCAGACAATATTTACAAGCGGCCAGACCAAGGTGCCCTCCCACCACCTGCATATGAGAGGTCCAGCTGTTCACACTCACCAACACTGGATGTCTTAGTCCATTTGCATTGCGATAAAGGAATACCTGAGGTTGGTTAATTTATAAAGAAAACATGTTTATTTGGCTTGTGGTTCATTCAGGCGATACAAGAAGCATGGCACCAGCATCCACATCTGGCAAGAGACTCAGGCTACTTCCACTCATGGCAGAAGGTGAGGGTGGAGGGTGCTGATCACATGGCTAGAGAGAGAGAAGCAAGAGAAAAAGGAGGCAGGTGCCAGGCTCTTTTTAATAATCAGTTCTTGCTGAAACTAATAGATGGGAAGTTCACTCATTACTGGGAGGGGGCACTAGGTCATTCATCAGGTATCCACTCAAACACTTCCCGCTAAGCCCCACTTTCAACATTAGAGATCAAATTTCAACACTTGATTTGGGAGGGACAGATAATTCAGCTATATCATTTGATATGCTCAGTCTTTTTCATTGCAGCTATTTTAACGGGATGTGGATTAAACCTCAGTTTTAGTTTGATTTCCCTAATCATTAGTTATCTTGAACGTCTTTACATGTGCCTGTTTGCTATCTGTGTACCTTCTTGGGTTATTCTCTGTTCAAATCTTTGCTCATTAAAAAACATTTTTTAAAATTGAATTTTAAAGGTTATTTATATTCTGGATATTTATCCTTTACCAGTCTGTAGATGTCTTTTTTAAAGTAAACTCTTTTTGTTTGTTTGTTTGTTTTTATTTTTTTATTTTTATTTTTTATTATTGTGCTTTAAGTTTCAGAGTACCTGTGCACAATGTGCAGGTTAGTTACATATGTATACATGTGCCATGTTGGTGTGCTGCACCCATTAACTCGTCATTTAACCTTAGGTATCTCTCCTAATGCTATCCCTCCCCCCTCCCCCAACCCCACAACAGGCCCTGGTGTGTGATTTTCACCTTCCTGTGTCCATGTGTTCTCATTGTTCAATTCCCACCTATGAGTGAGAACATGTGGTGTTTGGTTTTTTGTCCTTGTGGTAGTTTGCTGAGAATGATGGTTTCCAGCTTCATCAATGTCCCTACAATGGACATGAACTCATCATTTTTTATGGCTGCATAGTATTCCATGGTGTGTATGTGCCACATTTTCTTAATCCATTCTATCATTTTGGACATTTGGGTTGGTTCCAAGTCTTTGCTATTGTGAATAGTGCTGCAATAAACATACGTGTGCATGTGTCTTTATAGCAGCATGTTTTACAATCCTTTGGGTATATACCCAGTAATGGGATGGCTGGGTCAAATAGTATTTCTAGTTCTAGATCCCTGAGGAATAGCCACACTGACTTCCACAATGGTTGAACTAGTTTACAGTCCCACAAAAACAAGAAATGGGGAAAGAATTCCCTATTTAATAAATGGTGCTGGGAAAACTGGCTAGCCATTTGTAGAAAGCTGAAACTGGATCCCTTCCTTACACCTTATACAAAAATTAATTCAAGATGGATTAAAGACTTAAATGTTAGACCTTAAACCATAAAAACCCTAGAAGAAAACCTAGGCATTACCATTCAGGACATAGGCATGGGCAAGGACTTCATGTCTAAAACACCAAAAGCAGTGGCAACAAAAGCCAAAATTGACAAATGGGATCTCATTAAACTAAAGAGCTTCTGCACAGCAAAAGAAACTACCATCAGAGTGAACAGGCAACCTACAAAATGGGAGAAAATTTTCGCAACCTACTCATCTGACAAAAGGGCTAATATCCAGAATCTACAATGAACTCAAACAAATTTACAAGAAAAAAACAAACAACCCCATCAAAAAGTAGGCAAAGGACATGAACAGACCCTTCTCAAAAGAAGACATTTATGCAGCCAAAAGACACATGAAAAAATGCTCATCATCACTGGCCATCAGAAAAATGCAAATCAAAACCACAATGAGATACCATCTCACACCAGTTAGAATGGCAATCATTAAAAAGTCAGGAAACAACAGTTGCTGGAGAGGATGTGGAGAAATAGGAACACTTTTATACTGTTGGTGGGACTGTAAACTTTTTATTTTACAATAAATTTAGATTTAAAGCAAGGGTGCAAAAAATTGCACTAAGAATTCCCATATATCTTTTGCCAGTTTCCCCTATTGCTAAATGTTAGGTTACTGTGCACTTTTTTTAAAATTATACTTTAAGTTCTAGGGTACATGTGCACAACATGCAGGTTTGTTACATATGTATACATGTGCCGTGTTGGTTTGCTGCCCCCATTAACTCGTCATTTACATTAGGTATTTTTCCTAATGCTATCCCTCCCCCATACCCCCACCTCTCGACAGGCCCCGGTGTGCGATGTTCCCTGCCCTGTGTCCAAGTGTTCTCATTGTTTAAATCCCACCTATGAGTGAGAACATGCGATGTTTGGTTTTCCGTCCTTGCGATAGTTGGCTCAGAATGATGGTTTCCAGCTTCATCCATGTCGCTACAAAGGACATGAACTCATCCTTTTTTATGGCTGCATAGTATTCCATGGTGTGTATGTGCCACATTTTCTTAATCCAGTCTACCACTGATGGACATTTGGGTTGCTTCCAAGTCTTTGCTTTTGTGAATAGTGCCCCAATAAACATACGTGTGCATGTGTCTTTACAGTACCATGATTTATAATCCTTTGGATACATACCCAGTAATGGGATTGCTGGGTCAAATGGTATTTCTAGTTCTAGATCCTTGAGGAATTGCCACACTGTCTTCCACAATGGTTGAACTAGTTTACACTCCCACCAACAGGGTAAAAGCGTTCCTATTTCTCCACATCCTCTCTAGCACCTATGTACATTTATCACAACTCATTAATCAACACTGACACATTATGTTGAACCAAAGTCTATGTTTTCTTTAGATGTCATTAATTTTTACCTAATGTCCTTGTTCTTTTCTGGGATCCCATCCAGGATACCACATGACATTTACTCATCACATTTGTTTCATCTCCTCTAGCCTGTGACAGTTTTTCAGAGTTTCCTTGGTTTTGATTACTTTGTCAGTTTTGAGCAATTCTGGTGAGGTGTTCTGTAGAATGTTCCTCAGTTTGAGTTTGTCTGATGTTTTGATTATGGTAACGCAGGGGTTATAGGTTTTTAGGAGGAAGACCACAAGGTAATGTGTTTTCCCGCTTTCTTGCGAATGGATACCCAGCTGTTGAAGAGTCATCTTTTCCCCACAGAATTGCCTGTGCACCTTTGAAAAAACTTGGTTGCTCATACTTCTATTTCTGGGTATTCTATTCTGTTCCAATGATCTTTTTGTGAAATATATGATTACTATAGATTTGTAATAAGTCTTGAAATTAGGTAATAATTGCTCTCCTTTTTTTTTCTATTTTTTAAAAGTTATTTTTGCTATCGTAGGTCTTTTACATTTCCCTATGAATTTTAGAATCAGTTTGCCAATTTGTACAAAAAGATAGCCTGCTGGAATTTAGATTGGGGTTGTATTAAATTTATAGATCAACTAAGGAAAAATGACATTTTAACAATTTTGAGTTTTCTGATTCATGAACATATCTATTTATTCAGGTCTCTCACCAATGTTTTGTTGTTTTCAGTGTACAATCTTTCACATCTTTTGTCAGATTTATCTGATAGTATTTTTTTATTTTTGATGCTATTTAGGTGCTGTTTTCATTCCAATTTTCAATTGTTCATTGCTAGTACATTTGACCCTTGAAGAATGTGAGGATTGAGGTACCAACCCCCGAGCAGTAAAAAATTAGCATAGAAAGGTTTTGTGGGTTTCTTTTTGTTTTTTATTTTTGAGACAGGGTCGTGCTCTTTTGCCCAGGCTGGAGTATAATGGCGTGATCTCAGCTCAGTGCAACCTCCGCTTCCCGGGTTCAAGTGATTCTCCTGCCTCAGCCTCCAGAGTAGCTGGGATTACAGGCATGCACCACCACCTGCAGCTAATTTTTTGCATTTTTAGTAGAGATAGGGTTTCACCATGTTGGCCAGGCTGGTCTCCAACTCCTGGCCTCCCGTGATACGCCCACCTTGACCACCCAAAGTGCTGGGACTACAGGTGTGAGCCACCATGCCCAGCACACAGAATTTTTGACTCCCTAAAAATTTAACTATTAATAGCCTACTGTGTACTAGAAGCCTTACCAATAACAGAAACAGTTGCTTAACACATATTTGGCATGTTATATGTGTTATATACTGTATTATTATAATGAAGTCAGCTAGAGAGAAGAAAATGTTATTAAGAAAATCTTAAGGAAGAGAAAATTAAGTATTCATTAAGTGGAAGTGGATCATGATAAAGGTCTTCCTCTTGATTGTCCTCCATTGAGTAGGCTGAGAAGGAGGAAGAGGTGGGTTGGTTTTGCTGTTTCAGGGGCGGCAGAGGGGGAAGAACTGGAGGAAGAAGGAGAGACAGGTACACTTGGTGTAACTTTACAGAATTACATCATAATTATTATTTGACTTTTTTGCCTTTGCAATTCTTTGAAAATGCTTTTTTACAGTACTAATCCTTCTTCCCCATTTGCTTTAGTTTCAGTGCCCATTCACGGAAGGGTTTGTGTTGTAAAATAAGTCAAAAGTAGTCTTAATAATTGGAAGCCTTTGCCAAACTGTTTAATAGGAATTTGTTTTCTGGCATGGCTTCTTCTATGTCTTCTTTAGTATCTGGTACTGATTCAAAAGCACTCATCTCCATCAAGTCATCTTCTGTTGATTCCTCTGGTGTGGTGTCTATTCGTTCTTGAATTTCTCACAGATTCATATCTTGAAAGACCATATCCCCCACCTTTTGTTGCTGAATTAGAGATGTTGGGTTTGCAGGCAAGTAGACCACTTTGACACCTTCAGTGTTGAACTCATGGGTTCTGGGTGGCTAGGGGCATTGTCCAAAAATCAAAAGAACTTTGAAAGACCGTCTCTTACTGGCAAGATATTTCCTGACTTCAGGGACAAAGTAATGATAGAACCAATCCAGAAAAAGTGTTCTTGCCGAGGCCTTCTTGTAAAACAAAAAAACTGGCAGTGGGTATTGATCTTTTCCCTTTAAGGCTTGGAGGCTAGCAGGCTTATGGATGGGGGCAGTCCTATTAGTAAACCCAAACATACAAACATACAAACTATGTCAAAGGCATAGCATGGGTACTGTGAAAGGAGGGTGAAGACACAAAGATGACATCACCTCTGACCTCAAGGAGTGCTCAGCAGACTGAGAGAGACAAGTACATATTTTCCTGAAGGAGGGCACTGGAGTGATGGCGTGTTTAGAATGTGCAAGTTGAGCGGTCACTGAGAGGCAGCTCAGCAGAATGCTCTCGCAAGGATTGGGCGGGCAACTTCCCACTGCGTGCGATGTATCTTAGGAAAGCCATTTAAAATAGGAGACGGTTACTTTCCATCAAGTCCCTGGTATGGTCCATGGAAGCAGGGTTGTCAGTCTCGTTTCAGCATTTTAGAGGCTTCTCAGGGTTTGGAAATGGAAGAAGAGAAGCAGCAATATGTATGCATTGCAGAGACGCAGGCGAGCCCCAATTTAGGAGGTTAGGAGGTTAGGAGTTCAGTGCTAAGGGCCTTGTTTTCTTTGCTTAGAGCATGAGTTGCCATCTTCTCTGGACAGAGAGTATTTGGTTGCCTAAAGGTAAAATCTAAATTTTGCTCTGGGACAAATTCCAAAAATAATTAGCTTTAATCAAATTTACTTTTACTTTATCTTTCTGAACCGTCAAGGTCCAAAAGCATTGGTTAATAATTCTGCTTCTAAACTTAACATTGCAGCACAGGGCATGTTCTGCCCCCAAGGCAAAGACCATAAGCTACTGTTGTCTGGAAAACATACAAATAGATATCTCAGCAAAAGCTACTCATATATTCTTGTTCTTTTGGGTAAATCATTGTCAGTGACTGATTTTTTTTTATGAAAGGATAAAAACACGCCCTCTATTGGGGTCAGGTTTTGTGCTGGTATTTCTCCCACCTACTGTATCATAGGAGCTTAGATTCCCAGCTGCTTGCTCTCAGCTGCAGTTCTCTGATGGCTTGCACAGGGTGGACCAGCCCCCTTCCTCTATGTGTGTGTCTGCTGCTGACCTGTGGCTTTGCCGAGGCAGGGAAGCTGCTGGTAGTGCCCATGGATGGGAGCCACTGGTTCACCATGAGGTCGGTGGTGGAGAAACTCATTCTCAGGGGGCATGAGGTGGTTGTAGTCATGCCAGAGGTGAGTTGGCGACTGGGAAGATCACTGAATTGCACAGTGAAAACTTATTCAACTTCATATACCCTGGAGGATCTGGACCGGGAGTTCAAGGCTTTTGCCCATGCTCAATGGAAAGCACAAGTACAAAGTATATATTCTCTATTAATGGGTTCATACAATGACATTTTTGACTTATTTTTTTCAAATTGCAGGAGTTTGTTTAAGGACAAAAAATTAGTAGAATACTTAAAGGAAAGTTCTTTTGATGCAGTGTTTCTCGATCCTTTTGATAACTGTGGCTTAATTGTTGCCAAATATTTCTCCCTCCCCTCCGTGGTCTTCGCCAGGGGAATACTTTGCCACTATCTTGAAGAAGGTGCACAGTGCCCTGCACCTCTTTCCTATGTCCCCAGAATTCTCTTAGGGTTCTCAGATGCCATGACTTTCAAGGAGAGAGTACGGAACCACATCATGCACTTGGAGGAACATTTATTATGCCACCGTTTTTTCAAAAATGCCCTAGAAATAGCCTCTGAAGTTCTCCAAACACCTGTTACGGAGTATGATCTCTACAGCCACACATCAATTTGGTTGTTGCGATCGGACTTTGTTTTGGACTATCCCAGACCCGTGATGCCCAACATGATCTTCATTGGTGGTATCAACTGCCATCAGGGAAAGTCGTTGCCTATGGTAAGTTATCTCTCCTTTAGCACCTTAAGAATACTTCACCTTTGGAAAATAAAAAAGGATTCTTTACTGAACTGTGATTTGACATTTTCATTTGTTTCATTTCAAATTTCTTCCAGTTTAACAAATTATTTTGTGCCAATGCATGTACTCGTCAGTAGCAAATTTTATAAAACTGCCCTTCTTGAAGATATGTATTTATAATTTATAAAATTGTAGATCATATTCAGCCTACATTTTTAAGTACCATGTTTAGAAAAGTACCAAAAACCACAGTAAGAAATGAAACTTCCCTTTTTTGTTAATTCTATATGACCCCCCCAAGAGGAAATGGTCTTAGTTTTGTAAACATTCTTTTAATTTTTTAAAAAAAGTACTTTAGGTATATACAATATCTAATGTAAATTCTCACACCTCTTTTGTTAAAATAAAATCTAGTATTGGGCTGGACATATTCTTCTGTTCTTTGCATTTTTCACTTGCCAATAAATTATAGATACCTTTATAGACCAATACAGACAGATTTGACAAGTTCTATTAATAATTGCATAAAATACTTTACTTTGGATGCAATGTAGTTTTTAACCAATTAATATTGATATAGATTTAGGCATTTTGCATTTTTTGCCTTTATGAATAAGGCCATGTAAACACTCTTTAATACTTTCCTTACATGAATATATTTCCATATTCTTGCTTTTATCTTAGTTGACTAGAGCCCTACATGTAGGGTTACAGGATTTCCATGAATTGAAAAGGATTGGCATTTTTTTGCTATTATGTCTTCCTGTTAGGAATATGTATGTCTCACTATTTATTCAGAGCTTGTTTTATATACATAAATAAAATTTTTCACTATATAAGCATTTTCTGTTTCTTATTAACATTTATTCCTCAGCATTTCATTATTTTTGAAACTATTTGAAACTATTGGGTACAGGACAATTTTTCCATTTCTACATGTAACTGACTATGGGTAATTAAGGTTTTGTTTTTTGCATATGTATCTTGTATCCAGCCACATTACTAACTTATCTTATTATTTTGTAGTATACAGTAGATGTACAATATACAATGTCATCTGCAAAGAATTCCCTTCTCTGATATTTATACCACTTATTTTGCTTTGCTGGAGCTTATACTTCCAAAGCACTATTGAGTAATATTGTGAGAGTAGCCAGTTTAAATTTTAAATAGGGATTCAATCACTTGTGATTGAAAAGTCCATGACAAATACCAGAATAACATTCTTAGCAAATGTGTAGTTGGCTGAATCCAGATTAAACACCTAATGTCTAATCTCAGTATATTATTTTGGAGGGATGGAGTATACAATTTGTCTATTGTTCTGGCTCCTTGCAAGGTTCAGTAGACTTGGTAACACAGTCATATTCTCTCACATATTGGCAGATGTTTGGTGAAAGAGTGACTGTTCAGCCAACTCATGGGAAAGTGAAATAATGCTCTTTCTAAAAAGCAGGAGGACTACAGTTGTAGGCCTTTCAAAATTAGGCATGACTTTCAGATCTTCACAAGACTAGGCTAGGAGATGCAAATGGCAGAAATCTAAGAGGTTAGACTTGTCTAAGCACTTTTCTCCTCTTTACCCTCCATAAATTATAGTATCCTCCATTAATTATAGTACCAGGTACCACTTATGTGTTGCCTGCACCCCACAACCTTTGGCTGAGGGTAAGGCCCTGCCACTTCCTGAACCCACACTGAATTTATTGTGCCTCACAGCGTCACCCAGAGGCCTTTAGAGATATAAAAACCTATATATGATTTTATATCACCTATGATAGAGGGATATCTATAAAATATGAAACATCAAACTATATATGGTTTCATTTATTTTGATTATAAATATCTTTTATGAGATATGAAATAAATGTGTTTATGTGTCTATTAGAGAATATGGATGTATGAAAGTTTTTATACTTGTGGAAGGTTACATATATTAATGTATGTATTTATGACTATACGTGTAAAGCCAGCAGAGTTCTCACAGAGGAATTCAGAACTCAAGGAAGGCTTTCCGGCAAAGAGCCTTGGATATGGCCCAACCACAGAAGTAAATTGTCATTGACAGAAGGATGGACACTTCATATTGCTCCTTCCTTGTTTCAGATGCCAGGATGTGTCTGGGAAAAGCATGCAGTTGGTTACATCTTGCTGGGAAACAGGATTCAGAGTCTGTGTCTTATCTGTCTGATGAGAAGGAAGCGTTACTTGATGATGGAGTATGTTTGCACATGTATGTGTTTGTGTATGTGCAGGTGTGTTTGTGTGCAGTGTCCCAGACCCTGCATAGGGGATTTTCTTGAAGGTCTCCTGTAACAAAATCTCCTTGAGGCTATCCAGGGGAATTACATCCAGGGATATAATTAAATACTTTAACAAGGATGGCAGATGGCCCCGTCTTCAATGTCAGGGATCAAATTTCAACGTGAGATTTGGAGGGGACAAACTTCTAAACTATATCATTCCGTGTGGTCATTCTTTTACATTCCAGCGTTCTAATGTGTGTGTGTTGATTAATGATGTGTAAATAATTCAGCAGAACATTGAAATAGTTTTAATGGGAAAAAGAGGAGGTCCCTAGTCTTTTTGAATTTTTGATGAGTTCCAACAGAATTAATGACTGGTTTTAGGTGAAAAGAATTCAGGCTTTGTCTATACCATCCATGGCAGGTGCAGCTCTGGGGGTGGGATATGGTTACAGATAAATAAGAGATCTGTGCTTCCCCCCTTGCTGTAAGATTCTGGCTATAGTCCAAGATCCAAATTCAAAGTTAGCTTTTGGTGGACAAGACTAAGGCCTCCCACTAAAATTATTTACTTCAAGTTTTTATTTTCAAAGTTTTCAAACATACACAACGGAGAGACTCAGTGTAATGAGCACCCACTTATCCATTCTTAGGTTAAATAATTTTCACTATTTTGCTGTACTAATTCATCTATCCCTTTATTCTATATTTTTAAAGAAAACTTTTAAAAATAAATTTGTATCTTTTTAAAAAGAAATTCTTGGCATGTCATTCCATCACTGAACAATTCATTTAATATAAAAAATAAGAAAAATTTGTTACATAGCCACAATATCATTATCATATCTAAGACAATAAAAATTCTTTAATATTATCTCATTTACAGTCCATAATAAAATTTCCCTGGATTGTCTCATACAACATCTTTCCATACAGATCAATGGAATAGAATGGAGAATTCAGAAATAAACCCATACATATACATCCTTGGCCAATTGACTAGGTGCCAAAGTTTGACAAGTGTGTCAAGATCATTCAAATGGGAAAGAATAATCTTTTCAACAGAAGACACACCCTGGGGTCCTTGAGCTCCAGCGTCAGACTCCAGGACCATTTGTGGAGATCATCCAGCCAGCTCCCACCATGCCTCTGATGAATCCTTCACCGATGGATTCATCAGAAGCATGGTTGATGATGAATTCACTGATGAATCACCCCTGTGTGCATCCACAGGGGTCCTGCAAATATTTTCTCACAGTCTGTTGAGTGACTTTTCTTACAAATACTTCACTGTAGAATAAATATAGGATTATAGCAAGGTTACAACAAATAGTTTAGAGAATTTTCATCTACCCTGTGTCCAGTTTCCACCATTGTTAAATCTCATGTTTCTATGGCACATCCATCACAACTCATTCACCAATATTGACGCATAATGATGAGCTAAAAGCTAAAGTCTGTTTCCTTCAGATTTCATTAATTTTTACTTAATTTCCCTGTTCTTTTATGGGATCCCAGTGATATCACCTGAAATGTAGTCATCATGTCTCCTTTGTCTCCTCCAGCCTGTGACGGTTTCTCAGACTCTCCTTGTTTTTAATGACTTGGGCAGTTTCGAGCAGTCCTAGTCAGGTGTCCTGTAGAATGTTCCTCTAGAATGTCAGTGTGTGTTTTGCCTGATGTTTTCATTGTGGTAAAACTGGGTATATAGACTTTTGGTAGGAAGACACAGAGGTCTTTTCTTGTTTCCTTGCGTGTGAATATTCAACTGTAGAAAAAGAGAACCTTTTCTCCACTGCATTGCCTTTGTACCTTTGTAAAAACTTGGTTGTTCATACATCTGTGCACGTATTTCTAGACTTTGTATTCTGTTCTGTTGATCTATTTGTGAAATATTTGATTACTATAGCTGTGTAATAATCTATAAATGAGGTAGTGTTACCTCTCTAATTTTTTTTTCAAATTGCTTTTGCTATTGGAGGTCTTTTGCATTACCATATGCATTTTAAAATAAGTTCATTAATGTGTGCAAAAATCCTGCTAGGATTTTGATTGGGATTGTATTTTATTTATAGATCAACTGGGGAGAAACAACATCTTAGCAATTTTGAGTTTTCCAATTCATTAACATATCTTTTTATTTAGGTCCGTCATCAGTGCTCTGTAGTTTTCACTGTACGGTCTTTCACATCCTTTGTCAGATATATCCCTAAGTATATCATGTTTTTGATGCTATTTAAGTGGTATTTTTAATCCAATTTTCAAGCGTTCATTGCTAGGATAGTTGACCCCTGAACAATGTGGGAATGAAGGGGACCAACCCGTGTGTAGTAGAAAATCCACATAGAACTTTTGATTCTCCAAAAACTTAACTACTAATAGCCAACGGTTTACACCAATACCATAAACAGTCAATTAACACATATTTTGTATGTTATTAGTATCATATCCTGTATTATGACAATACAGCTAGCTAAAGAAAATGTTATTAAAAAACGTAACATATGAAAAAATGCTCAACATCACTAGTTACCAGAAAAATGAAAATGAAAACTACAATAAGATATCATCTCACACCAGTTAGAATGGCTGTTATTAAAAAGTCAAGAAATAATAGATGCTGGTGAGGCTGCTGAGAAAAGGGAACACTTGTACCCTCTTTGTGGGAATGCAAATTAGTTCATCCCCTGTGGGAAGTAGTTTGGAGATTTTGCAAAGAACTTAAAACAGAACTGTCATTCGACCCAGCAATCCCATTACTAGATATATGTAAAAAAAATCGTTTTACCAAGAAACACATGCACTGGTATGTTCATTGCAGCTCTATTCAGAATAGAAAAGACATGAAATCAACCTAGGTGCCCGTCAACAGTGGCTTAGATGAAGAAAATGTGGAACACATACACCATGGAATATGCAGCCATAAAAAAAGAATGAAATCGTGTCCTTTGTCACAACATGGATGCAGCTGGAGGTCATTATCCTAAGGGAATACATACAGGCACAGAACACCAAATACCATTGTTTTCACTTAGAAATGGGAGCTAAATAGTGGGTACTTTTGGGCATAAAGATGGCAACAATAGACACTATGGACTCCTGAAGGGGAGAGGAAGGGGTGCGAGAGTTGAAAAACTATTGGGTACTATGCTCAGTACTTGGGTGATGGGAGCAATCATGCCCCAAACATCAGCATCACACAATATACTCAGGTAACCTGCACATGTACTCCTGAATCTAAAATAAAAGTTGAGTATGTATAAGTGGAAGTCAGTCATCATAAAGGTCTCCATCCTCGTCGTCTTCCATTGAGTGGGCTGTGGAGGAGGAGGAGTAGATGTTGGTCTTACTGTCTCAGGGTGGCAGAGGCAGAAGAGGTAGAGGAGGTGGAAGTGGAGGCAGGAGAGGCAGGTGCACTTGGTGTAAATTTATGGAAATACATCATAATTACTGTCTGTTTTTTTCTCTTTGATGTATTTAAAAATGCTTTTATACAGTACTAATCCTTCTTCCCCATTTGCTTTAGTTTCAGTGCCCATAAGGGTTCATGTTGTAATTGAAGTCAATAGCAGTCTTAAATAATTGGAAGCATTTCTGTGAGGCTTGTATTGTGTAAGGCCATTTTTTTTTCTGGCACTGCTTCTTCTACATCTTCTTTCTCATCAAGTACTGATTGGAAAGCACTCATCTCTATCAGGTCATCTATTAATTCCCTGAGTGTGGCATCTATTGGCTCTTGAATTTCTCCAAGAGTCATATTTTGAAATACCTTATCCCCCACATTTTGTTGCTGTACCCATAATCCCTTTCATGACTTCCTTGATTGGCTCTGTCATAAATCCTGTGAAGTCATGTGCAACATCTGGTCACAGTTTTCTCCAGAAGAAATGTATTGTTTGGGGCTTGGTGGCTTTCACAGCTCTTTCTATAATAACAGTGGCATCTTCAGTGGTGTAATCCTTCTGGACTTTCATGACATTCTCTATCCAGATTCTCTTCCATAGTATTGACAACCTTTTCCATAGAAAACTGTGTGTAATGAATTCTAAATTTCCTTAAGACACCTGATTGAGAGACTGAATTAGAGATGTTGGGTTTGGAAGCACGTAGACCATTTTGACACCTTCAGCGTTGAACTTGTGGGTTCTGGGTGGCTAGGGAATGGTCCAATATCAAAAGAATTTTAAAAGACAGTCCCTTGCTGGCAATGCATTTTCTGCCTTCAGGGACAAAGCATTGATGGAACCAATCCAGAAAACGCGTTCTTATTGTCGAGTCCTTCTTTTTGTACAACAATAAAACTGTCAGTGAGTGTTGATCTTTTCCTTTCAAGGCTGGAGGTTTGGCAGTTCTACCGATGAGGGCAGTCCTGAGTGTAAACTTGACTGCATTTACACAAAACAGTAGAGTTAGCCTATCCCTTCCTGCCTTGCATTCTGGTGCTTGGTTTTCTTCCTTGCTAATAAATGTCTTTTGTGTCATCTTTTTGTTTGTTTGTTTTTGTTTTATCCAGAATAGGGCACTGTCATCTGTATTAAACCCCTGTTCAGGCAGATATCCTTTCTCCTCAATGCTTTTCTTCATGGCATCTGGGAACTCATCTGCCTCCTTTTGCTTGGCAGAGGCTGGTTCTCCTGTTATCTGGACAATTTTAAAGCCAAACCTCTTTGTAAAACTAGCAAACCATCCTTTGTTGCCATTAAATTTTCCAGTTTTAGATTCTTCACCTCTCTTTTGCTTTAAGTTGTCATAAAATGACTTTAATTTTTCTCAAATCACATTGGCATCTATAAATAAGCCTTTCTTATAGCAATCCTACACCCACATTAAAGTTGCATTTTCAATATGAGACAAAAATGTATTTCACACAAAAATGCAAGGTTTGGCTTCTGCTGGCATGGCTGCAGCAATGTCTTCATGAATCTTTTCTTCTCTTTTCTTTCTTTCTCTCTCTCTCTTTTTTCTTTTTCTCTTTCTTTCTTTTGCAATGGTCCTTATCTATCTTCATTGATTTTGAAATGGCAGGCAATCATAGTGGCAGAGCTCAATCTACGGTACCTATCAAGTAATTCAAGTTTTTTTGGTAATGTCATGATTTTTCTTTGCTTCTTGGGAGTACTTGCAGCATCATTAGTTGCACTTTATAGTCCCATGGTGGTATTCAAGGTTTACAAAATTACACTAAACATGATGAAAAATACAGTAGAACCATGAGAGATCATTTTTTACTCTGACATGCAATTTACTAGAGAGAAGAAACGCGCAGAGAGTATAAACATCATATCACATGCATTTAAGCCACACTTTAGCTCCCTGCAATAGCAACAGGAGGTAGCAACAAAATTATTATAGTAGTGTAGTATGTACTAGAGGAAAGTGACTAAGCAAATGTCTAGTACCAGTTAGGGTGTCCTGGAGGGAGCCATCTTGTGCTTCTACAAGAATTATGCCCTGAGGTTGGCTGTTGAATCCCTCACTAAATGCTCCTCAGTGTGTTGCCTAACACACACTGCTGAGCTCACCCATAAAAATCTGCATGATGGAATTCAGCCCAATGCAATGAGAATTCCCATGGACTTCCTCTGTGCAAGGCAAAGCATGGGTGCTGTGGAAGGAGGATGAAAACAGGTAGAAGATGTAATCTCATCCTCAAGGGGTGCTCAGTAGAATGGAGGAAACAATACATAGATTCCTGAAGATGAGCACCAAAGTGATTGGGGTGGGCCCATAGCAAAGGCCTACAGCTCTGTTCAGAATGCAGAAGCAGAGTGGGCAGAGAGACAGCTCATCAGAGTGCTTGGGCAAGCATAGGGACGGCGACTCACCGCTGCAGACAATGTATCTGAGGAAAGCCATTTAAAATAGGTGACAGTCACATTCCATCAAATTTCTGGAAGGGTCCATGGAGGCAGGGTTGTCAATCTCATTACAGCATTTCAGAGGCCTCAGAAGATTTGGAAATGAAAAAGACAAGCAGCACTTGTGGCTCACCTGCGTCACAATTGTGGCTCCCCTGCGTCTCTGCAATGCGCAAGTGAGCTGTGTATTGCAGAGACACAGGTGAGCCTCAATTTCCTCCCAGTTAGGAGGTCAACGCTAAGACCCTTACTCTCTTTCCATCGAACATGAGATGCCAATTTCTTTCTGGGCAGAGGACAAAATAAAAATTGTCTATAAACTTTGGCCAGGTGTGGTGGCTCACGCCTGTAATCCCAGCATTTTGGGAGGCCGGGGTGGGCAGATTGCCTGAGCTCAGGAGTTAGAGACCAGCCTGGGCAACATGGTGAAACCCCGTCTCCACTAAAATACAAAAAGTTAGCTGGGCGTGGCAGCGTGCGCCTGTAGTCCCAGCTACAGAGGCTGAGGCAGGATAATCGTTTGAACCCAGGAAGTGGAGGTTGCAGTGAGCCTAGATCGCACCACTGCACTCCAGCCTGGATGACAGAGCGAGACTCCATCTCAAAAAAAAAAAAAAAAAAAAAAAAAAAAAAATTGCAAATTTTTCATTGTGACAAATTCCAAAATTATTAGCTTCGTTCAAATTTACTTTGCTTTTTATCTTTCAATGTCGTCAAGGCCAAAAGCATTGCTTAATAATTTTGTTTCTAAACTCATATTGCAGCACAGGGCATGATCTGTCGCCAAGGCAAAGATGATGAGTTACTCTTTTCTTGAAAACATATACGTAGGTATCTCAGCAAAGGCTACTCATGTATTATTATGAGTAAATCATTGGCAGTGAATGTGAATTTTTTTTAAAATGAATGAATGAGTACACACCTTCTTTTGAGGGCAGGTTCTATCTGTACTTCTTCCACCTACTATATTACAGGAGCTTAGAATCCCAGCTGCTGGCTCTGGGCTGAAGTTCTCTGATGGCTCGTGCAGGGTGGACTGGCCTCCTTCCCCTGTATGTGTGTCTACTGCTGACCTGTGGCTTTGCCAAGGCAGGGAAGCTGCTGGTAGTGCCCATGGATGGGAGCCACTGGTTCACCATGCAGTCGGTGGTGGAGAAACTCATCCTCAGGGGGCATGAGGTGGTCGTAGTCATGCCAGAGGTGAGTTGGCAACTGGGAAGATCACTGAATTGCACAGTGAAGACTTACTCAACCTCATACACTCTGGAGGATCAGGACCGGGAGTTCATGGTTTTTGCCAGTGCTCGCTGGACGGCACCACTGCGAAGTGCATTTTCTCTATTAACAAGTTCATCCAATGGTATTTTTGACTTGTTTTTTTCAAATTGAAGGAGTTTGTTTAAGGACAAAAAATTAGTAGAATACTTAAAGGAGCGTTCTTTTGATGCAGTGTTTCTCGATCCTTTTGATGCCTGTGGCTTAATTGTTGCCAAATATTTCTCCCTCCCCTCTGTGGTCTTCGCCAGGGGAATATTTTGCCACTATCTTGAAGAAGGTGCACAGTGCCCTGCTCCTCTTTCCTATGTCCCCAGAATTCTCTTAGGGTTCTCAGACGCCATGACTTTCAAAGAGAGAGTATGGAACCACATCATGCACTTGGAGGAACATTTATTTTGCCCCTATTTTTTCAAAAATGTCTTAGAAATAGCCTCTGAAATTCTCCAAACACCTGTCACGGCATATGATCTCTATAGCCACACATCAATTTGGTTGTTGCGAACTGACTTTGTTTTGGACTACTCCAAACCCGTGATGCCCAATATGATCTTCATTGGTGGTATCAACTGCCATCAGGGAAAGCCAGTGCCTAAGGTAAGTTATCTCCCCTTTAGCACATTAAGAATAATCTGGCTTTGGAAATTAAAAGATTTCTTACAGAATCATAGTTTATCATTTACATTTGTCCCATTTGGAATTTATTTCTGGTTTAAGGAATTCTTTTGTACCAATTCACTTAATTGTTGGGTAGCAAATTGTATAAAGCAGCTCTTGTTGATATGTAAGTGTATACAATTGATATAATTGTAGATCATATCTAGGCTGCAATCTAAATGCTATTTTTGGAAAAATACAAAAAAACCACACTAAGAAATGAAACTTCCCTTTTTTTGCTAATTCTACACTACCCCCAGAGGAAAATATTCTTAGCAGTTTTGTGTGAATTGTTTTCAATTTTTTTGAAATTATACTATGTATATGCATATATTTAGAGTAAATTATCACTTCTATTTTATCAATATAAAATCTACTATCATGCTGGCTATGTTTTTTTATGTTAGATTTTTCTCTTGTCAATAAGTTAAAGATATCTTTACAGGTCAATGCATACAGATTTGACATGTTCTTTTAATAATTGCATGATAGTCTTTACTTTGGATGCAATGTAGTTTTCCAACCAATTAATATTGATAGAGATTTAAGTGTTTTCCACTTTTGGGGTTTATGAGCAATAATAAGAATTCTTGTATACTTTCTTTACATTATATATATTTTCATATTTTTGCTTTTATCTCATTAGGGTATCATCCTATGAGTATGGTTGCTTGGTTTTCATTAAATGAGTGAGATTGTCCTCCTTTTGCTATTACATCTTCCTACTCAAGAATATGAATCCCTCATTATTTATTCGGATTTTGTTTTATCTCCATAAATAAAATTTTGCACTTTATAAAAGTATTTCATCTTTCTTATTAACCTTTATTCCTCTGCATTTCATTATTTTTGAAACCATTATGTGCAAGGCAATTTTCCCATTTCTCTTTTGAATTAACTATGCATAATTAATGTACTGCTTTGAGTTTTACACATTTATCTTGTATGTAGTCATATTACTAAACTCTCGTATTAGTATGTAAGGTGTATTAAGTATGCAGTATCATCTGCAAATTATTCCCTCCACTGGTATTTATACCTCTTATTTTGGCAGAGCATATAGTTCCAAAACATTATTAATATTGTCGGTCTAGCCAGCTTAAATTAGGATTTGGTCACTTGCAATTGAAAAGTCTTGACAAATACAAGAGTAAGATTCTTGGCAAATGCATAGTTGCTAAATCCAGGTGAAACACCCGGTGTCTCATCTAAGTGTATTATTTTGTTAGGGATGGAGTATACATTTTTATCTATTGTTCTGGCTTCTTACAAAGTTCAGTAGACTTTGTAACACAGTCACATTCTCTCTCATATTGGCAGATGTTTGGTGAAAGAGTGACTGTTCAACCAACTCATGGGAAAATGCAACCATGCTCTTTCTAAAAATCAGGGAGACTACAGTTGTAGGCCTTTCAAATGAAACATGACTTTCAGCTCTTGGCAAGACCAGGCGAGGAGATGCAAGTTGTAGGGCGCTAAGAGGATAGACTTGTCAAAGTGTCTCTCCCCCGTTTACCCTCCATCAATTACAGCACCAGCCACCACTCAGGTATTGCCTGCAGCCTCACCCTCTAGCCAAGTATGTGGCCTGCCACTTTCTGAACCCATGCTGAGTTTGTTGTGGCCCAAAGGGTCACCCAAAGGGATTTAGAGATGTAGAAATTGTATATGATTCTATACCACCTATAATGGTATATGATAGAGAGATCTATAAAATATGAAACATTGAACCATATATAGTTTTACTTATTTTGGTTATTTGTATATCTTCAGTGGTGTATAAAATGTATGCATTTATATGCCTTTAAGGAATATACGTATGATAGGATTTATAGATGTGGAAGGTTATGTATTAGTGTATATATTTATAAATATAAAATAAATATAATTATCAAAGAAGAATTCAGATCATAAAGAGTGCCCTTTGGCAAAGAGCCCTGGATATGGCTCAACCACAAAAGTAAATTGTCATAGAAAAATTTATGGACACTGTATAGTGTTCCTTTCTTGTTTCATATGGGCAGGGTATGTCTTGGAAAAGTATACAGTTTTTTGTACCTTGTTAGACAACAGGATTCATAGTCTGCATTTCATCTGTCTGATGAAAAGAAAGCATTGCTTGATGATACAGTGTGTGTGTATGTGGTGTTTGTGCACGTATGTGTCTGTATGTGCAGGTGTGTTTGTGTGCAATGTCTTAAGCTCTACACAGGAGATTTTTTTTCTGAAAGGTTTCCTATAACAAAATCTTATTGAGTCTATCCAGGTGAATTACATCCAGGGATGTAATTAAATACTTTAACAAGGATGGTAGATCATCATTCAGGAGAACATTAAAACGGTTTTGTTTTGTATTTTTAATAGAGACGGGGTTTCACCATGTTGGCCAGGCTGGTCTCTGACTCCTGACCTCAAGTGATCCGCCCACCTCGGCCTTTCAAAGTGTTGAGATTACAGGTGTGAACCACCACACCCGGACTTAAAATGGTTTTAATGAGAAAAAAAGAAAATCACTTCCACTTTTCTTGACTTTTTGGTGAATTACAGCAGAATTGATGGTTGAATCCAGTTATAAAGAATTCGAGCTTAATCTACACCATCTAGGGCCAGTGCAGCTCTGGAGAACTGGGACTGGGATGTGGTTACAGCAAGAAAAGATCTATGCTTTCCCCATTGCTCTCGCATTCTGTTTTTGACCCAAATTCAAATTTACCTGTTACTGGGCAAGCCCAAGGCCTCCCTCCAAGATTATTTATTTCATCTTTTTATTATCAAAGTTTTCAAACATATACCAAGGAGAGGCTATGGCATAATGTGTACCCATATAGCCATTCTTAAGTTAAATAATTTTCAATATCTTGCGGTACTGCTTCGTCTTTCTCCATTTTTTCTTTCATTTTAAAGAAAAATTTTGACTTTTTGTTTTAAAGAAAATCTCGGCATGTTGTCTCATCACGAAATACTTCACTAAATATAAAAAATAAGGAAAATTTGTTTCGTAGACACAATACCTAAGACAATCAATAATTCTTTAATATTATCTCATTTTCAATCCATAATTAAATTTATCCTGATTGTCTCAAAAAAGTCTTTTACATGTAGATCAATGGAATAGAATTTAAAGTCCAGAAATAATCCTGTACATCCTTTGCCTTGATTTTTATCATGGTGCCAAGACTATTGAAATGGCAAAGAATAGTGTCTTCAACAGAGGGTTCTGGGATAACTGCATATCCAAGTCCAAGAGAATGAAGTTGCACCCTTACCTTGTATCATATATAAAAATTAACTTGAAATGGATCAAAGACCTAAATAGAAAATCTAAAACTGTAAAACTCTTAGAAGAAAAAATTAGAAAAATATTTGTGACCTTGGATTTGGAAATGGTTTCTGAGATTTTTTTTCTTGTACCAAAAGTACAAGTAACTAAAACAAGAAAAAGAAGAGATAAATCTGACTTTATCAAAATGTTTTTATACAAAAACTTTTGTATATCAAAGGACACTATCAAGAGAATGAAAAGACAACTCATGTGGGCACCCTTATTGAGGTGTGCAGATAAACACACGCACGCTTGATGTGGAGGCTCTCCCACGAAACATCCTATTTTTTCCTTTCCTATGAAACTTTCTGAACAGGTGAGCCCAGGTGGAGCCTCCACCTGCGTTAGAACCTAACCTTTCTGTGGCTTTCTGAAATCCCTGGTTTCAGAAGTTAGTGTGGATTACTGCTGCTTTCTTTGACTGTCTCTCTCTCTCCTTCAATCTATCTTGATAATGTGATATCAAACAAGATACACTACCTCTTTGGCCCACTCAGGATATTCTGGTGGTGTCCTCTGGCCTGCACCCTCCCACCGGCTATGAAGGTCAACCTCTTGCCTTCCCTAGCCTCACTGGCTTTATTTTATGCAACACTCCAACTCTCCTCTTTCCACCTCCCCTGTTACTTTTCCCTACCTATTTTATTCCTCTTTTCTATCTCCTTCCCCACCTATGTCTTTCCTTTCTGCCACTTTTTCTGCATGATTCCTGCCCCAGAGGGGTCAACAAGAAAGGGCATCCCACTGGCTGACTCATGCAGGGAAGCTGTCAGTAATTAATTAGCAAGGCAGGGAAGTTGTACCCCAAGTCTTGGTTTCAACACTAGAGGACTTTAGGAGGTGGTTCAATGTAGTGTTTGAGCACGCGGACCCTGGAGTCATCCAAGCCTGATTTCATAAGTACTTCAGCTGTGACACTTGCATAAACTTGGGTAAAAACTCAGCATTATCTAGATTAAATATGATAATACATGCAGATGCCTGGCATGTGGCTATGAATCAGCAATACCCGTAATTGGGTGGGTGATATGCATTTTCCAGCACAATTATCTCCAACCTCCACAAGATTAATATCTTAACCATGCATTCAGACTCTCTTCAAAACAACATGGTGAGATATCAATATTGTCTTCTTGATGCAAGTTTCCCTTGAATGATTTAAACTTCAGATGGGTGGACTGTCTCCTTAGGGAGAATTTGCAAATTAAATATAATAAAAGCTAACATATATTGGAGGCTTACCATGTACCAGGTGCTACCCTAAGTATTTACATGGAAGCTGGCATTATTGGCAGACCTATTTTTCAGATGATGAAACTGAGGCACAGAGGGGTTGAGTAGTGACTTGCCCAAGGTTATGCCTCAAGTAAGTGGGGGAGCCAGAATTCAAGCCCATACATTCTTTGTAAAAAAAAAAAAAAAAAGGAAAGAAAAAAAGGCTGAGTGTGGTGGCTCATACATGTAATCACAGCACTTTAGGAGGCCAAGGCAGGAAGATCACTTAAGCCCAGGAGTTTGAGATCAGCCTGGACAACATAGGGAGACACTGTCTCTACAAAAAATGTTTTAAAAATTAGCTGGGCATGGTGGCACATGCCTGTGGTCCCAGCTACTCAGGAGGCTGAGGTGGGAGGATCTCCTGTAAACCCAGGAGGTTAAGGCTGCAGTAAGCCATGACTATTCCACTCCACTCCAGCCTGGGTGATAGACTAAGACCTTGTCTCAAAATAAATAAATCAATAAATACATAAATAAATAAAATTTAAAAATTGATATGTAATTCATGTATCGTAAAATTCAGTGGTTTTCTGTGTGCTCCCAGATACAATCAACCATCACCAATATCTAATTCCAGATCATTTTCCTCACTCCAGAAAGAAACCCCATGCCCACTGGCAGTCACTCCTTATTTCTCCCCCTTCTTCTACCCCTCAGCACTAATTTACTTTCTGTCTGTATGGATTTGCCTATTCTGGGCATTTCATGGAAATGGAAGCCTTTATGACCGGCTTCTTTCACTTAGTTTTGTGGCTTATCCATGTTGTAGCATGAATCAGTATTTCATTCCTTTACATGGCTGAATATTCCACTGTATGGATTTACCGCATTTTTTTTTATCCATTCATCAGTTGGTGGACATTTGGGTTGTTTCCCATTTTCAGCCATGAAAAATAATGTTGTTGTGAACATTTGTATATGATAAACCCTGATGTTCTAATTTTCGAGCCCATGTGCCTAACCTCTATACCTGACTGCCTCCCTGTGTTGACAGGAAACTTCTTGGGAAATGTCCTATCTCCATCCTTCTGGAAATGTCACATGGAGTGAAATGCGCCTAGAGTGGGTTTGACTTATGTCACATGGTCTCTAATCCCTCAGCAACCATGAGTTTGTCTTGTTTTTGTTGGTGTTACAGAATAACATGCAGCTGGCTCTTTTTTAAAAAATTTAATATTAAATGTCCTTCATTGAACAAATATCTGTTGAGAGTCTTTGAGTGACTGGGATATGGCCATAATCAAATGAACATGGCTTTGCCATTCTAATGGAGAGGAAGGCATTGATTAGCTACAAACTGTGAAACATACTTTGAAAGAAAAGGATGCAAAGAGAGCTGCTCATAGGGGGCCTTGCAGGATGAGGAGTGGCAATCTTGGGAGAAGTTGGGAGGATGGTGTGCCAAGCAGGGAAGATGGCAGGTGCAGCATGAAGCCAAATGTTTGGAATCACAGCATGTTCTTTCCCTTCATCCCTGTGTCCCAGGGTCTCTTTACTTCATAAACATGGGCGAGTGGAAATCCTACTTTATGTCTCTTCTGTATAATCCCTTTGTCATGGCTTAACTTAGTGGCCTGTGCCCCCCCTCTCCGCTGCTCCTGGAACCACAAGGTCCCCCACATTGTTACAAGCCCCTGAAGGAAGTTATAAACACCTTATCTTCTACTAGGACAGGTGCCCCTGGAACTGTCTGGCTGGGCAAGCCATACTTACCTGCACTTCCCTATTCCATCTGTGAGTGATTCAGACTTGACTATTGTTATCACACTAAACTAAACTGGGGTTCACTCACCCACCACAGTAAGACCAAACATCCACACTGAGATTTGCAATGGGAGAAAGGAAGGCATTTATGTGCAGGGCACAAAGCAAGGAGTGTTAGGAGGCTTATACTTGAGACCCAATCTCTCTAATGGCTTGCAAGTAAAGGTTTTTAAGGGCAAGGATACATTTTAGGAAAACAGAAGTTACAAGAAGAAATCACAAATCAATACACAGAGGCTACACATTGGTTTGGTCATGAGAAGTGAGGGCTTGCAGGTCATAGGTGAATTCAGAGATTTTCTGATTTGCAATTAGCTAAGGAAGAGAAGCTTGGTTTAAAATTCGGGGTTAGCAGAAAAGAATGTTTGCTCTTGCTCATGAGTGTGACTTCCTCCAAGAACAAAGAATGGCTGTCAGAGTTCAGTCCTTATTTCCCCTTATCTGAGGTCTGCCTGCCAAAGAATCCATTTGGTGGGAGTCCAGGTTTCTGAAAAACAACTCAGGGACATATGTTAAGATGTGATCTGTAGTTTCTATAGGAAACCAAACATCTCTGGACTCTAACTTTCTTGGCTATTGTTTTAGGCTACTGTTACCTTCTTGCTTATCAAGTGCCTTATTTATTTCTCAGGGCCAGCTAGGTGCCTGGAATTTCCTTCAAAAGAACCCAAGATTTTCCTTTATTTCCATGCTTGGAGGAACCCACAGGCCCCTAAAAGGGATTCTCACTTCATCTCACCATTTTGGACCTTCCTCAAGATCTGGGCCCAGAGCATTCTGACTTTTGCAGCCCCACCTCACAGCCTATCAAATAGATTAAATTGCTCCTGCATCTCATGTCACATATGTCTTTGTAACTTGGTGAGCTAATCTGTAGTGGATTCATTGACATGTAGTTATGTTTTTATAGCCATTTCATAAAATATTCATAAATTCAATGTTTGCCATTTTAGTATTCTAGATTCAGCAAATTTCTTTTTTTAAGTCTCAAACATTTTGCAGGTCCTTTGAAATCTTGCAGGTGGGTGCCGGCTCCATTACTTATGGGTGGTAGGTCATAGAAGGGTCTGAAAGAGTGAGCACCTTAGAAGCAAACCTCTCCATAGGGTCCACGTTTCCAGACCTTCCTATTCCCAACATGAAATTACCTTCATGCACATCTTTGGGTCTCTCCTCTATTCAAAATGCCAGCTATCCTCCATTTACTTTTTGGGAAATCTGCTCTTGCCAACAGAGATTTGTTTTATCTTAGGATCTACTTCTTTCACCCCACTGGAATATGTCCCAAGCCTGAGTCATTCAGCCTGCAGCAATCCCTGAGAGAGAAAAAAAATATCGGCCTTTGTGTGGACACTCAGGTGATATCTGAGGACACCTGGACTCCCACAGCACCAACCAGGGCAGGCCTGGGTCTCCAGCGGAGCTACTCTTTAGGGATCGTCATTATGACGAACAGACATGCCAGATTCCTCTGGCTAGTGTCCAGTGCAGACACACACACACACACACACCATTCTTAGTACAGTCAAAGCTCACAGGAGAAAGAAAAATGTTTTCTAATACCTTCTTAATTTGCAAGAAGGTGTTAGGAATTCAAGGGATGGTATGCATAGTGATGTTAGTTTTATTTCTTCAGCTCCTTCCTCCAACTCATGTTCTGTAGGGACTTCTGGGCCTAAGAGCAGGACCCACATATGAGCAACAGGATTTTCAGAGCAAGGCTGTGGTTGGAAGGGCTCAGACCAACATCCACAGCAGAGTGGAGGTCTAGTATAAAGAATGTGAAGTTTATAGCATCTCTTGATCCCGCTATTCCTACATGCTTGCTTAAGCCATTCTTCCTCTAGATGAACTGTTCTTTGGAGGAAACCTGCCTAATGTCTGCCTGCTCAAGAAGGTGAACCTGAGCTCTGTTCCCTTTGCAACCTTCCTGGAGTCTTATTGCTATCTAGATGAACTCAAAGCAAGATGCTGCCACCCCCATGACTTTGATCATTGTAAGCTGGCAATCCTCTTGGGAGGCTGCTCCCAGCTTGGACTGAGCTGAGTCTTTGCATGCCTTGAACAATGAATTTGCATCCTGGTTATGTTCCCCATGGGGGCCAGCCCTGTCCTTGGAGTGGCCCCTCTAATCATGTTGCTCAGGCTTCTTCTCCCTTCCTGGGCCCCAGAACACCTCCAGTGCCAAACTTGCGGGTGAGAACAGGAACTCGCGTGCCAGCCAGGTGTGCGTGACTAGCTCTGGGCAAGTCTGTTCTAGTAATTCAAGGTACCACCTCTCACTGGGACAGCCTAGTTTCTACACAGGTCTTGCTCTGGGACCGCCCTCAGCAGTGTGATTAGCAGGCACAGCCAGTGTGACCCTGCCTTTCTGGGCCTCAGTTGAGAAACCTGAAGCTCAGGAGAGGAGTCACTCCCCTGGCAGATGGGTGGCTGGGCCAGAAGCAGATACCAGGCTTTCTGACTCCTGCTCTAGGATTCTCACCACGTACTGGCTAGACTTATACTTCTCAAATCTTAATTTCCTAAAGGCAAGTAACAGTTTGAATGTTGTTATATTGTGATGTATAATAAGAAATATATGTTTGTCTTTGTTTCCTGGCCAGAGCTCCTGAAACCATAAGTGGTGGGAGCGATAAACGTGAACAAAGAATCTTTTGTTATTCAGAACAGATCCCTTTTGATCACACCTAAGTTTACGTAAAGGAGGTATAAAGTCTCTAAGGATGAGGGCTAGTTGCCAGGGAACAAAACCCTTGCAATTAGAGGGAAGAAAGGAGAGAGAGATTGAAGATTGATTTAATCACCAATGGGCAACAAGCTAATCAATCATGCCTACTATGTATGGAAGCCTACATAAAAACTCAGAAGGGCAGGGTTCAGAGAGCTTTCAGGTTGCTGAAGGTGTGGAGGGTGGGGCACCCAGAGATGGCAGATGGGGCTCCGTGGCCCTACCCCCATATCTTGTTCTTTGTACTTTTTCCTCTGGCTATTCATCCATATTGTTTGCAATATCCTTTGTAATAAACCAAACCTAGTAAATAAACTGTTTTCTTCAGTTCTATGAACCATTCTAGCAAATGATTGACTCCAAGAAGGAGGGTGTGTGAACCTCTGTTTTTTGCCAAGTCAGACAGAAGTTGTGGGTAACCTGGGGACCTACTACTTGCAATTGGTGTCTGAAGTGAGGGCAGTCTTGTAGGACTGAGCCCTTAACCTGTGGGGTCTGTGCTAACTCAGAATTCAATTCAGAATGGAATTGAATTGTAGGATACCCAGCTGGTGTTAGAGAATAGGTCCGTGTGCAAGAAAAATTCCCACACATCATGGACATAACAGACAACGTCAATGATGAGGAATCCAGCAAGTTCGGGATAGAGAATTGGCAGGGGGTCCTCAGGGGTCTCTCCAAGTCATCTTCAAAGTGTTACTATAACTTTTCAGAGAGGGAGAAGCAGACTTGTGGAGCTGAAGAGAAACACCCAGAAGCTCAGGTGAAAGCTGACACGGCCATAGTTGGCTCATATTAACTGTGTGATTAAAATGGTTAAATATTAATTTGGGTTCTTACATATTAAAGGGCAAAATTCAGAGCAAGGGAGAGGTAGACAGGACCTGTGAAAAGCAGTGGTTAGTTTAGGGAAAATAGCTAGGAGCCCTGTGATTTGGAGAGTGAAAACTTTTTATTACTGTTGTTACTTTAACTCTTTCCAGGATGGCCTGCCTCCTTCGCGCATTTCAGAGAATTTCTGCAGGGGTTTTCTTCTTAGCACTTTGGGGCATGGTTGTAGGTGACAAGCTGCTGGTGGTCCCTCAGGACGGAAGCCACTGGCTTAGTATGAAGGATATAGTTGAGGTTCTCAGTGACCGGGGTCATGAGATTGTAGTGGTGGTGCCTGAAGTTAATTTGCTTTTGAAAGAATCCAAATACTACACAAGAAAAATCTATCCAGTGCCGTATGACCAAGAAGAGCTGAAGAACCGTTACCAATCGTTTGGAAACAATCACTTTGCTGAGCGATCATTCCTGACTGCTCCTCAGACAGAGTACAGGAATAACATGATCGTTATTGGCCTGTACTTCATCAACTGCCAGAGCCTCCTGCAGGACAGGGACACCCTGAACTTCTTTAAGGAGAGCAAGTTTGATGCTCTTTTCACAGACCCAGCCTTACCCTGTGGGGTGATCCTGGCTGAGTATTTGGGCCTACCATCCGTGTACCTCTTCAGGGGTTTTCCGTGTTCCCTGGAGCATACATTCAGCAGAAGCCCAGACCCTGTGTCCTACATTCCCAGGTGCTACACAAAGTTTTCAGACCACATGACTTTTTCCCAACGAGTGGCCAACTTCCTTGTTAATTTGTTGGAGCCCTATCTATTTTATTGTCTGTTTTCAAAGTATGAAGAACTCGCATCAGCTGTCCTCAAGAGAGATGTGGATATAATCACCTTATATCAGAAGGTCTCTATTTGGCTGTTAAGATATGACTTTGTACTTGAATATCCTAGGCCGGTCATGCCCAACATGGTCTTCATTGGAGGTATCAACTGTAAGAAGAGGAAAGACTTGTCTGAGGTTGGTGGGTTTATTTCTTTTGGACTGCCTTGTTTCTTCCAGGCTCTGTCCTCCCTCACTCATTTGGCTCCTTGAGCCGACTGTCCCTTGGAGGATTTCCTGGAGAAACGGTGGGGGGAAAGTGATACCTGGCTCGGAGCAGCGGGAACACATAGGAGACCTGAGGCTGAAGTGATACAGAGGCATTCGGATGAAGACAGGGCTCATGCTTGGCAAGAGTAGGATATTTGCTTAGTTGGATAATCTGGGACAGTCACATACTCATTGAATGAGCCTTAGAAATGTCCCAGTTCAAACAGAGGTGAAGGCTTGACTAAGGGAACAGGTCCAGGTTAAAATCCATTTTCCCAACTCTGTCCCATGCTTCGTCTCTGGACCTTGAGCCAGGGACCAGCAAACTACAGCCTGTGAGCCCAATCTGCCCAAAGGCCTGTTTTTTGTTTTTTTTTTTCCCCTTTTATGTTGAGACCTGTTTTTATATGGCCCAGAGCTAAGAATGGTTTCTGTAGTTTTAAAACAATTTAACAATGAAGAATACGTGCCACAGAAGTATTTGGTCTGCAAAGCCTACACATTTACTGACTGGCCTTTTCAGCAAAAGGGGTATGGCCTCTGACCTAAGACAAGTGTTTACAGATGCCCTCCTGACATATAGGAAAAGGGCCCAGAGTTACTTTGGAAAATAAAAATCCGTGAGTTTTCAATTTCAATTTAAATATTTACAACTTTGAAGGGCTTCAGGCAACTCCCTCTATCTTTTATGCCTCAATTTTCTTTTCCAGTTCCTTTTTTATCAGAGAGAAAGCCTCAAACAGGTCCCAAAGACCCTTACCTCTCTTCTTTACACCTGCTGATTTCTCTGTTAACAATCTGAACAGTTGGCAGTAGCCACTGTGAAAAGGCAAGGGTGAGGGGGTGGGGATAACTGAACTGGTTCCAGGGAGTCTGGGGCATGAAATAAAAACTTAGAATGTCAGGATTCTTTTAATTGGGACATAATATAGTTGTACACATTTGGGGGGTTCATGTGATATTTTGATACATGTATACAATGTGCGATGATCAAATCAGGGTAATTGAGATATCCATCACCTTGAACATTTATTCCTTCCTTATGTTGGGAACATTCCCATTCTTCATTTCTAGCTATTTTGAACTGCAGAATACATTCTTGTTAACCATAGTCACCCTACTGTGCTATAGCACTTTGGACTTACTCATTCTATCTAATGGTATTTTTGTGCCCATTAACCAACCCTTTTCTTTTCTTTTCTTTTCTTTTTTTTGAGACAGAGTCTCACTCTGTCATCAGGCTGGAGTGCAGTGGTGCGATCTCAGCCCACTGCAACCTCCACCTCCTGGGTTCAAGCGATTCTCCTGCCTCAGCCTCCTGAGTAGCTGGGACTATAGGCATGTGCCACCATTCCCAGCTAATTTTTGTATTTTTAGTAGAGGTGGGGTTTCACCACGTTGGCCAGGATGGTCTCGATCTCTTGACCTTGTGATCCGCCCACCCCAGCCCCCCAAAGTGCTGGGATTACAGGCGTGAGCTACCGCGCCCGGCCTTCTTCTTCTTTTTTTTTGATCAACATGCTTTATTGGCCCTTTAGATGTTTTTCTCTTTTCTATCAAAGTTTTTGGGGTATTACAAATTTTATTTCTTTTTTCTTTTTCTTTTTAAAATTTTAACCAACCATTTTCACCCCTCCTTCCCTACTTACCCTTTCCACCTTCTGGTAATTACCAATGAACTCTCTACCTCCATGAGATCCACTTTTTTAGCTCCACATATAAATGAGAACATGTGGTATTTGTCTTTCTGTGCCTAGATTATTTCACTTAACATAATGACTTCCAGTTACATTTATGTTGCTGCACATGACAGGTCTTCATCCTTTTTTATGGCTGAATAATTTTCCATTCTGTATATGTACTATCTGTGAGTGGAAAACAAAACCAACAAAAAACTCCAAGGGTTTTTCCTGTTTTCTCACTCAACAACAAACAACGCAGAAAACTTCAGTGAACAAATGTGTGGGGTTTTTTTTCTCCACACACCAAGCAAGCAGGCAATTCTGCCAGATACCAGCTGGGTGTCCTCTAATTCAGTTCTGAAGATGTCCACCTGAAGATAGCATCAGGTCCCACAGACATGGGGCTCAGTCCCTAATTTACATATGAAGAATGTAAATTCTTCACTATGAAGAACAGTATGGAGAGTCTTCAGAACAAAACAAAACAAAAAGAACTAGAACTGCCCCAATATATCCCATTGCTGGGTATATATCCAAAAGAAAAAAAAATATATTGAAGAGCTATCTGCACTCCCATGTTTATTATAGCACTATTCACAATAGCCAAAATATGGAATCAACCTAAGCACACATCAATGAATGAATGGATAAAGAAAACGTAGGACTGTAATATCGTGAAATATATATTTGGTCTTCATCCTCATTTCCTTATACAGATCTTTCACTTCTTTCGTTAAATTTATTCCTAGGTATTATACATTCTTTGTAGCTTTTGTAAATGGGGTTGATTTCCTTTTCAGTTTTTTCTCTGTTGGCATTTATAAATGCTACTGATTTTTGTAAGTTGATCTTGTATACTGCAACTTTACCGAATTTGCTTGTCAGTTCTAACAGCTTTTGGGTGGAATGTTTAAATTTTTCTGAATATATTATGTCATCTGAGAACAAGAATAATTTGACTTCTTCCTTTCCAACTTGGATGCCCTTTCTTTCTTTCTCTTGCTTAATTGCTTTGGATAGGACTTCCAGTACTATGAAGAATAACAGTGCTGACAGTCAGCATCTTTGTCTTATTCCAGATTTTAGAGGAACGGTTTTCAGTTTTACCCTTTTCAGTATGATGTTAGCTGTGGATTTATCGTATGTGGATTTATCATATATGGATTTTATTGTTTTGAGATATGTTCCTTCTGTAGCCAGTTTATTGAGAGTGTGTATCATAAAGGGACTTTGAATTTTGTTGAATGTTTTTTCAGCATCTACAACATATGAGTTCTGTCCTAAATTCTGTCAATGTATTCATATCAATATATCAATAAATGCATCAGGATTAATTATCTTTTTAACATATTATTGGATTTGGTTTGCTGGTGTTTCGTTGAAATTTTTGCATCTATGTTCGTCAGAGATATGGGCCCGCAGTTTTCTTTTTTTTGTTGTGTCCTTGTCCGGTTTTGGTATCAGGGTAACACTGGTCTCATAGGATGAGTTTAGAAGTATTCTCTCCTCTTCATTTTCCTGTAATAGTTTGAGTGGAATTGGTATTAATTCTTTTAAAAATGGTTGGTAGAATTCAGCAGTGAATCCATCTGGTCCTGGGCTTTTCTTTGATGAGAGACTTTTTACTACTGCTTCAATCTTGTTACTTATATTGGTTTGTTGAGGTTTTCTATTTCTTCTTCGTTCAATCTTGGTAGATTGTTTGTGTTTGGAAATGTATCCATTTCCTCTAGGTTTTCTAATTTGTTGGCATATAGTAGTTCACAACAATCGCTAATGATCCTTTGTATTTCTGTGGGGTCAGTTGCTGTGTTTCCTTTTTCATTTCTGATTTTATCTGAGTGTTTTCTCTTTTTCTTAGTCTAGCTCAAGGTTTGCCAATTTTGTTTATCTTTTTTTTTTAAAACAACTTTTTGTTTCATTGGTCTTTGCATTGTTTATTTAGCCTCAATTTAATTTATTTTTTCCCTGATCTTTATTATTTCTTTCCTTCTACAAAGTTTGAGTTTGGTTTACTTTTGCTTTTTTAGTAGAATGAGGTGCATTCTTAGGTTGTTTATTCGAGATCTTTCTGCTTTTTGGATGTAGGCATTTATTGTTAAAAACTTCTGTCTTAGTTCTGGTTTTGCTATAGCCCATAGATTTTGATACATTGTGTTTCCATTTTCATTTGTTTCAAGTAATTGTTAAATTTTCTTTTTAATTTCAAGAAAATCTAATTAAGAAGTTAGTAAGCAAAAGTTATGCATTTATTTAATAATTTCATACTATTGATTGAATCATATCTATTTATTCCTTCTCCTGGAAGTCTAGGGTATTGGAAAAAAGTAATTTATTCTTATTACAAAGAAATATTTGGCGTAAGAAGGAAAAAATATCATTTCTGCACGTTGGTACCAATTATCTTATTTTTTCAGAAAGTTGTACTCAGTTATATTGAGAAACTGGGCTATAATGAATGTACTTTTTGAGCCCTGTGACCCTGTATCTGGTGCTTGACCTTGTTTGTGTCTCAACTGTATCCTGTGTCTCAAATGTCATCCTAGAGAACATTCTGTATTATGGTATGTAATTATCAACATGCACTTTTAATTATTAGGAATTAAATTAAAGTGATCAAAATAGAATTTCTTTTGTCCAATAATGAAACCATTTCAACACTATGAAAAAAATGTGTCTTTGGACAGATGGAAATGTCTGGAACCAGATAGAGGTGTCAGTTGCAAAACATGAATGTGCTAAATGCCATGAAATTGTTCACTTCAGCGTGGTGAATTTTATGTGACTTCATCGCAATAAATTATTTAAGAAAAGAAGATATATCACAGATCATAGAAAATGAAGCCCTGATTTATAGCTTAAAAATGCAGTCCTCATTAGGCAAATCACATAATCGGCAATACATAAAGTAAACAGAACACGAGTGGCCAACAAAACTTTAAGAACATGTTTAATTTCAGAAATAATCCAAGAAATTCAGATTAATAAACAGTGGAATTCAATTTTGCCTATCAGGTTAGTAAGCATGCTTTATAGGTAACTATTGGCCCAACTATAAAACAAATACATTTCTCAAAAAAATGTGCAAAGCCTTTTGAAAACCATAGCTTGGTGACCATTTTTTACGTAATGCTATGATTCACAAAGAAAGAGTGTCCTTTCTCATGGTAACCTCTGGGCTCCCAGCCTCGCCTTGTGGAAGAGTAAGGCAGGATCACTTCCCTCTTATTCCCATGTTGGTGTGACTTTGCGACTTTGACCAAAGCCTTACCTGCCTCCTCTGCCCAAGGAGGGACGTGGCCATCTCAGAGGGCTGCTTGGTTTCTGTCCAAGCTGGCCCTTGGAGAAGCCCTTTGGCCACCCAGGTGGTGATTCCTGCTGTAAGAACATCAGAGGCTGAGCCACCAGGCAGTCCCAGATGTCCTGAAACAACTTATCCCAGCCCTGCCCAGGGCCTTCCCTCTAACCCTGTGCACCTCATCACCTGCCCCAAAACAATTCTACTTATGTCAGATTCTCATGGGTGCCTTGCAACCTTTCTGTCTGTCTCTCTGATCCTCACTTCTTCCCCAGAATCTCATGCTGTTGCATGAAAAAAAAAAAAAAGAACTTTTGTTTTTAGGCCCCTTTCCTCTTCCTATAGGGGCTTGAATCCAGGCCAGATGCTGGGACACTCTTATGCTGTCCTTTTTGCTATTTTGTTGAGTTTCATCCACCCTAGGGCTAACCTCTTTTCTTATTGGTAAGGCTAGGTTTCAAATATCTCAATTTTAGAAGAGAATTTAGCTTTGCATTTCATTATTAGAAGGGTCATTGGAGTGTTTTTCTTAGAACAAAGGAGGTCAGAAGTAAATCCTAGTCTCTTTTACTTGTAATACAAAGAACTGTTCAAGCCTTCCGAAGGACAGGGCCATTCACATCATAGAGCCAGGTCATGGCCAGAGCTCTGGCTCTAGGACATCCTCTCTTCCCAGCCTGGTCTATAGAAAGGAATAGAATGCAAGCTCAGGCCTAGAGCCTAGCTAGGCCTGAATACAGGCTGAAACTTTCTCGCTGAGAGGTGATAAAAACAATGAATGTGGTTTTCTTGCAGTATTTTTTACGGAGCGTTTTCCCAGAAAACTAGACCCCAGTTCCTCAGGACTAGTTCTGTTCCCAAGTTTCCTCCTCTCATGTTCTGGAGGCATCTAAATAGTCGTTCTCAAATAGAACTAATTTTTCCCCAGGACAGATATGTCTGAAGACATTTTTGGTGTTTCAATTGGAGAGGCGAAATAGTCAGTAGGATGTACGTAGAGGCCAAGGATGCTGTTGAAAGTTGTACAGTGTGTGAAAAATACCCGTCCCCCAACTCCCAACAAAGAATTACTCTGGCTCAAAATGTCACGAGTGCTGAAATTGAGAAACTCTGATCTAAATCAATTCCAAGTGAATCCAGTGGTGTCTACCCAGCAAGGCCCCCAGCCTGGAGGTGTGGAGGGCAGCAAGGATCCTGTGCCCACCCTCTGAGCTGTCTGTCTCCCTATAGGGGTCTTTACAAGGAATGCTCATTCAGGCTGAAATCTCAGCCTTTGTTGGCTGAGCTGTGGGTTCATTCTAGGCAACTCAGTAGAACAAAAGCCCCAAAATGCCAAGTCATTCTTAATAGGCACTTTTTAAAATACGTGACTTAGGCCAATGTCTACAATGCCTTTAAAATTCTGCCTCTCTTTCAAAACCTTGTGCTTATCTTTATGGCTGATTATCTGGGGCATTTCCAGGCATGTGGAACATTTCGGCAGCAGTGTTTCTGTTAATAGATAATTATCTAAAGAGTAGCTGAATGCTAGAATGATTCGGCTAAAAAAAGCGTTCAACATGAGTACATAAAAGCCTAGAAACTTGACTGTTTAGTAATTTAGATAACTCTAGGAGAATGAGAATAAGGGGTTATAAAAATATAACTTTATTATGATGCAATTCACATACATACAATTCACTCTTTTTTTGGGGGGGGGGGGGGTTCCAGTAAGATTTAATGACTTTAAGTGTTTACATATTTCTACTTTTCAGCACAAATTCGTGATAATATATAAACTATACTTTGAAAGTTTTTTTCTTTTTTTTTAAATTTTATTATTATTATACTTTAAGTTTTAGGGTACATGTGCACAACGTGCAGGTTTGTTACATATGTATACATGTGCCATGTTGGTGTGCTGCACCCATTAACTCGTCATTTAGCATTAGGTATATCTCGTAATGCTATCCCTCCCCCCTGCCCCCACCCCACAACAGTCCCCGGTGTGTGATGTTCCTCTTCCTGTGTCCATGTGTTATTGTTCAGTTCCCACCTATGAGTGAGAACATGCGGTGTTTGATTTTTTGTCCTTGTGATAGTTTGCTGAGAATGATGTTTCCAGTTTCATCCATGTCCCTACAAAGGACATGAACTCATCATTTTTTATGGCTGCATAGTATTCCATGGTGTATATGTGCCATGTTTTCTTAATCCAGTCTATCATTGAGGGACATTTACGTTGGTTCCAAGTCTTTGCTATTGTGAATAGTGCCATTATAAACATACGTGTGCATGTGTCTTTATAGCAGCATGATTTATAATCCTTTGGGTATATACCCAGTAATGAGATGGCTGGGTCAAATGGTATTTCTAGTTCTAGATCCTTGAGGAATCGCCACACTGTCTTCCACAATGGTTGAACTAGTTTACAGTCCCACCAACAGTGTAAAAGTTCTTAGAGACCTACAAAGAGACTTAGACTCCCACACAATAATAGTGGGAGACTTTAACACCCCACTGTCAACATTAGACAGATCAACGAGACAGAAAGTTAACAAGGATACCCAGGAATTGAACTCAGCTCTGCAGCAAGTGGACCTAATAGACATCTACAGAACTCTCCACCCCAAATCAACAGAATATACATTCTTTTCAGCACCACACCACACCTACTCCAAAATTGACCACATAGTTGGAAGTAAAGCACTCCTCAGCAAATGTAAAAGAACAGAAATTATAACAAACTGTCTATCAGACCACAGTGCAATCAAACTAGAACTCAGGATTAAGAAACTCACTCAAAACCGCTCAACTACATGGAAACTGAACAACCTGCTCCTGAATAGCTACTGGGTAAATAATGAAATGAAGGCAGAAATAAAGATGTTCTTTGAAACCAACGAGAACAAAGACACAACATACCAGAATCTCTGGGACACATTCAAAGCAGTGTGTAGAGGGAAATTTATAGCACTAAATGCCCACAAGAGAAAGCAGGAAAGATCTAAAATTGACACCCTAACATCACAATTAAAAGAACTAGAAAAGCAAGAGCAAACACATTCAAAAGCTAGTAGAAGGCAAGAAATAACTAAGATCAGAGCAGAACTGAAGGAAATAGAGACACAAAAAAAACCCTTCAAAAAATTAAGAATTCACTAATTTTAATGGTTTTTGGTATAGTCACAGATTTGTACAACCATCACCATAGTCAACCCTAGAACATTTTCAGTCACTCCCAAAGATACCTTATATCTATTATCACTCACTCTTCTTTTTCTCCTTCCTCCAGCCCCTGGCAGCCATTAATCAACTTTCTGTCCTTATGAATTTGCCTATTTCTATGGATTCCATTCACAAAATACATGAATAGCTTTTTCCCTTTAGCATAGAGAGTTTTGTATATTGATCTTGTACTTCAACATTTCTGAACTTGTTTATTTGTTCTAATAGTTTTTTTTAGTGGATTTCTTAGGATTTTCTACATTCCAGATCATGTTGTCTACAAATAGAGATAGTGTTACTTCTTCCTTTCTAATAAGGATAACATTTATTTCTTTTGCTTATCTAATTGCCCTGGCTTGAACCTCTAGTACCGTGTTGAATAGAAGTGGAAAGAGGAGATTCTTATCTTGTTCCTGATCTTAGGTGGGGAAGTATTCAGTCTTTTAGCACATTAGGTCTTAACTGGAGATTTTTTGAGTAGATGCCCCCCACATTATGAGATTGAGGAAATTTTCATCTATTCCTAGCTCGTTGAGTATTCTTATCATACCTGAGGTGTTTGGTTTTGTCAAATGCTTTTTCTGTGTCTATTGAAATGAACATGGTTTTCTTTTTGGTCCCCTATTCTAGTGATATGTGTTAATTGATTTGCAGGTGCTAAATGAACCTTGTATTCCTAGAATAATCCCACTTGATTGTGTTGTATAATCCTTTTACATGTTACTGAATTTGGTTTGACAGCATTTTATTGAGGACTTTTGCATCATATCCAGAAGAGATATTGGAAGTCTTATTTTCTTGCGAAGCCTTGGTCTGTGTTTGCTATCTGAATATTACTGGCCTTGTAGAAGAAACTGGGGAATGTTCTCTTCTTTTCTATTTTTTGGGAACAGTCTGTCAAGAATTGGTATTCATTCTTTACATATTTGATAGAGTTCACTAGTGAAGCTGTCTGAGCCTAGGCTTTTCTTGCAGGAGGTTTTAAAATTACTAATTTAATCTTTTTACCTGTTATGGCTTTATTTAGATTTTGTATTTCTTCTTGATTCAATTTCAGTAGGTTGTTTCTTTCTAGGAATTTGTCAATTTTATCCAAGTTATCTAATTCCTTGGCATAAAATGACCCAGAGTGTTCCCTTATAATACTTTCTGTTTCTGTAAGGTTGGTAGTAACGTTCCCTCTTTCATTTCATATTTTTAGCCATTTGAGTCTTCTCTCTTTTTTCTTTGTTAATCTAACTTAAGGTTTATCAATTTTGTCTATATTTTCAAATAAACAATTTTGGTTTTGTTTATTTTTCTCTATTGCTTCTCTATTTCTATGTCGTTAATTTCCCCTCTATTCTTTATTATTTTCTGCCTTCTTGCTTTGTGTTTAGTTTAGCTTCCTGGTGGAGTGACACTTATCATTACACAATTTCCCTGTTTATTGCTAGTAATATTTTTTGTTTTAAGGTGTATATTATCTTGCTTCATGATACTGTGTCATTAAAAAATAGTCTATTTTATCTGATATTAGTATAACCAATCTGCATTTCTTTTGGTTGCTGTTTCATGATATATTGTTTTTCCACCATTTAACTTTGTAAAATTTAAGTTTTAAATATAAATTTTTTTGTTTTTAAATCTCAAATGTATCTTCTGCAGACAAGATATTATTAGGCCTTGTTTTTAATCCAGTCTGATAATCTCTGTCTTTTAATTGAGTTGTTTAATACATTCACATTTAATACTATTATTGATGTAGATGGATTTATGTCTACCATCATTTTTTTCTTTTCTTTTTTTTTTTTGAGACAAAATCTCACTCTGTCACCCAGGCTGGAGAACAGTGGTGTGATCTTGGCCCACTGCAACCTCCGCCTCCTGGGTTCAAGCAGTTGTCCCACCTCAGCCGCCCGAGCAGCTGGAACTACAGGTGTGCACCACCATGCCTGGCTAATTTTTGTATTTTTTATAGAGACAGAGTTTTGCCATGTTGGCCACTCTGGTCTCAAACTCCTGACCTCAAGTGATCCACCTGCCTCAGCCTTTCAAAGTACTGGGATTACAGGTGTGAGCCACTGTGCCTGGCCCCATTTTACTTTTTATGCTCTATATCTCTCATGTATTTATTGTTCCTCTGTTCTGCCTTTATTGCCTTTTTTTTTTTTTTTGCATTGAGTGAATATTTTCTAGTGCAACATGTAAAATCCTTTAATGTTTTTCTTTCCACTATTTAAAAAGTTGTGTTCCGAGCGGTTGTTCTAGGGCTTAGCACATCAATTTTAACTTACCACTATCTACTTCAGATTTATACCAACTTAATTCCAGTTAAATATTGAAATGTCATTCCTATATAGCTCTATTTCCTTTCTCCCCTTTTTATGATATTATTGTTATACATGGTACATCTATATATGTTACAAACTAAACAATACATGGTGATAATATTACTTTATATAAATACACATGCTTTCAAGAATCAGAGAGAAGAAAGAAGAGCAAGTATGTATTTATAGAGTTTGTTATATTAACCTTTCTGCTTATCATTTTTGGTTCTCTTCCTTTGTTCTTATGGATCTGAGTTACCTTATGGTATCATTTCTTAGCCCAATTTCCCTTTGCTCCCAACTGCCTCCCTTGTGCTATTATTGTCAAATATATTACACTTCCATATGTTATAGTCCCAACAATATAATTATATATATGTATATTGCTTTTTAGGATTGCTTTTAAAATCAGTTAAGAGAATAGGGCCGGGCGCGGTGGCTCACTCCTGTAATCCCAGCACTTTGGAAGGCTGAGGCAGGTGGATCACCTGAGACCAGCCTAGATCAAGACCAGCCTGGCCAACATGGTGAAACGCCATCTCTACTTAAAATACAGAAATTAGCCGGGTATGGTGGCAGGCGCCTGTAATCCCAGCTACTCGGGAGGCTAAGGCAGGAGAATTGCTTGAACCCGGGAGGCGGAGGTTGCAGTGAGCCAAGATCGTGCCATTGCACTCCAGCCTGGGGGACAAGAGCGAGACTTCATCTGAAAAAAAAAAAAAAAAAAGAGAGAGAGAGAATAAAGGGGAAGTATGCATTGGTACTGCCTTTTATAACTACGTGATTACTATAATCAGTGCTTTTTTTCTGTATGAATTCAGATTATTCTATGGGGTCACTTGCTTTCAACCTGAAGAACTTCCTTTAGTATTTCTTGTAAGTTGAGTTTTCCAGCAACACATTCTCTCAATTTTTGTCTTATTACATGGGGTTTTGCTTTTATTTTGTTTGTGCCTTTAAAATGATACTCATCAGAGACTTGTCTTCAGAGGTAGCTCATAACTTATCCTTCAGAATTGCACATATTTTTTAGCAGACACGCATGAGGCAAATTCAATGGTAATAAATACCTTTTTAAGAATCAGGGTGGGGAGATTACCTTCAGCTGTGAAGAGCAGCTGGTGATATTGCTTGTGGCAAGGGGTAGAAATGGTTTATGGATCTGGGAAAGGCTCTGAAGAGAGAAGAAACTGAGTTGACAGTTCTAGGAAGTTGAAGGTCTTCTCACAAATTATAGTTGTGAGATAATATTCACAACCACTGGTATAAAAATACACTGGAATATTGCTATCTTTTAATACCCTGAGCAGGTAGGTCGGTAACAGATCAGCTGCATACTTTGAGTGTCTTAGTGCAAAATGCCCCTTGTTCAAAAATTATTAAGAATTTCAGGCTGAGCACAGTGGCTGAAGCTGAAGTGGGAAGCTGAGGCAGGCAGATCACTTGAGGCCAGGAGTTCAAGACTGCCCTGGCCAAAATAGTGAAACTCCTTCTCTACTAAAAAGACAAAAAATTAGCTGGGTGTGGAGGTGCATGCCTGCGGTTCCAGCTACTCAGGAGGCTGAGGTGTGAGAATCACTTGCACTTGGACCTGGGAGGCAGAGGTTGCAGTGAGCCGAGATCATGCCACTGCACGCCAGCCTGGGTGACAGAGCTAGACTCTGTCTAAAAAAAAAAAAAAGAAGAATTTCAGGACACTGACAGCAAAGTATTAAACAAAGCATGAGAACCTTCTAAATGTGGAATGTGGTGTGTCTGCCCAGGCTGCTCCTCCACAAAGCTGGCCCAGGCAGGGGCAAATGTGCAGTTGGGAGAGTGAGAGAACCAGGGCAGCTGGATTGCACAACCTCAGGGGTGGGGCCCAGTGCCAGGTACTATGTAGATAGTGCCTTTTGGAACTATTCAAGCTGGTGACCCTGAAAAAACATTCTTCCAATTTAGGCCATTGTAGAAAAGCAGAGGCCAAGTACATTTACCACTCAAACTTCACATGGTCTTTCAGCCACAGACTTGGTCAAAGCAAATGACCATTGAGGTTTCACCATAGGCTGGGTGCATGAGGGTGTTCAGGCTGGTGTGGTGCTGAGGATTTTACAGTGGCTTAGAAACACAGCCTTTTTTCTAGGTGTTTCTCAAACCTTAGGGTAAGAGTGGAGATGGGAGGTGGACCTAAGTATGTGATAAGAAGACTAGAGAAATCAGTGTTTCTACTGTGTCTGTGCCCCATCACTGTAGGTCTGTTTTCTACTCCCCACCCCACTCCTTCTTGTCACTGAAAAGTCATAGAATTCTGGAATCTCAGGGTTGACAGTGACTGTGAAGCAGAGTGCCGTACACTGGTATCCATCTCTGGGAGAGAAATACCATGCACCAACTAGGTTGGGTTGCCAATCCCAGGGCAGGACTCTAAACACCTCAGCAGTCTTTACTAAGATTCCTAGACCTGGCACTTCCCAGCTCTGGTTGGAGGCATTTTACCATCCTAGCTGCCAGAGTATGAGTCTGGTGACATGGAATGCTTGTGCAGGTCAGGCAAAGAAACTTGATTCTTCACAGATAGGCAGTAAGAATCAACAGGAACCTAGGATCCATGGTCAGCCAGCCCCCAAGGTAGAGGAAGCTGCTCAGCTGGACAGAGTCCCATCTGCATGTGCTCCACTTTGCATGGCAGCTGAGGGACCCCCAAAATACTCTGTGTTAGGTTTTCTATCCCGGAGGTCACTGCAGTTTATCAGCACCCAGACATCCATCCTGGGTGCCTGCCCTCCGTTCTATTCCCTTTCCATCTTTTCTCTGACTTTTGTGATGATTATTTCTTTTGTGTTTTTTTTCATCAGCATTTATTTTAAGTTCCAGGGCACACATGCAGGATGTGCAGGTTTGTTACATAGCTAAACATGTGCCATGGTGGTTTGCTGCACAGATCAACCTATCACCTAGGTGTTAAGCTCAGCATCCATGAGCTATTCTTTTTGATGTTTTCCCTCCCTCGACTATTTCTTTGCTTTTCTTTACAATTTTGCCACCTAAATTTGCATCTGTAAATAATACAGATGATTTTACCTGTTTCGGTACTTAATATAGATAGAATTTTACTGGTTTTTTTTGTCTTGCCTTTTTTTTTTTTTTGGTTCAACCTTATGTTTGAGAGATTCATGATGTGTGTTTTTACAAGTTGTAGTTTGTGGATTGTCAGTACTGAATATATCCCATTGTATGAATACACCACAATTTTATTTATCCATTCTACTGTTGATGGGCTTTGGATTGTATCTAGCTTTTCACTATTGTGAACAATGTTACAACGAACATTCTTTTACATTCTGAAACACATGTGAGTGGGTTTTTAGAGTATATACCTAGGGGTGGAGCTGCTGCATTGGAGGGCGTGCATATCATTAATTTAATAAGATGTAACTATTTTTCAGAGTGGTGGTACATATCCCTGATTGCTAAGGCATTAGTTATGTACATGACTGATTATATTGAGGGTTTTAAAATATACTTATTGGTCATTTGGATTTCCTCTTTTGCCCATTCAAGTCTATTGCCCACTGGGTTGTCTACTCGAATTATGTATGCATTCTGGATACTAGTTCTTTGGCAGTTGTAGGTATTGCAAATATCTTCCCCCACTCTGCATCTTGCTTTTTACTTTTATTCAAACAAATTAGAATAAACATCTTAGTATATGACTCACTGTGCTCCTGTGTGGGAGTTTCCACAGGGGAGTTGCCGGAAAATGGACTTACTGTGTCGTGCGCATTTTAAATGTCATTAGCCATTAACAATTTATTCTTCCCTTAGCAATGTATAAGTGTACACTTTCCTTCATATCCTTGCCACATGTATTATCGTCAAATGCTTTCAGTTTTTGACAATCCAATAGGTAAAAAATATCTCAAGGTTATTTGAATTTTCATTTCCCTTATTAATTCTTCATTTAAACGTCTTTTGTGTGTGTGTGTTTACTTTCATTAAGTTGTTTCACCAGTGAAGATAAGAACTGGTATTTACCTTCTGCATTTAATAGAATTGATGCAACTGGCTGAGCGTGGTGGCTCATGCTTATAATCCCAGCACTTTGGGGGGCCGAAGCAGGAGGATAGCTTGAGCCCAGGAGTTTGAGACCAGCCTAGGCAGCACAGTGAGATTACTTCACTGCAAAAAGTAAAAACCTAGCTGGGCATGGTAGCGCGTGCCTGTAGACCTAACTACTCGGAAGGCTGAGGTGGGAGGATTATTTGAGCCCAGGAGTTCAAGGTTCCAGTGAGCTATGTTTGCATCATTGCACCCGAGTCTGGGCAACAGAGCAAGATCCTGACCAACTCCCCACCCCCCACCCCCCATATCAATGCAACCTGTGATCACTTTATTTGGGCAACTTCCCCAAATTCTTGACTCAGTGAATTTGTTGCAGGGCTTTTCTTTTTTAAGCTCTTTTATTGGTTCACATACTAGAACAATCTCAGGGGCTATCTGGTTAGGTATTGCTTGCTACAGAGCCAAACTATGTCACCAGAACCCATTTATATGTTTCCATTTCTTGTCTCTGTTTCCTTGGCCATGACATACTTCTCAGTCTCATAATACCCAAGCAGCAGGGGCTTCAGCCTGAGTTCTTTTCCCAGGATTCCTAGTTAAAGTTCTTCTGCCTCATTGGCTCTAATGAAGTCACATGCCCATCTCTGAACTAATCATGGTGGCCAAGGGAATGAGACGTGCTGATTGGTTGAGGCCTAGGTCACATGTTCTATCCTGAGCTGGGAGTGGATCCTCACCAGAAGTACATTTGAGAGTTTGGGGGAGGGGTGGCCGCTGGGATGAGATAGGAAATAACTTGTCCACACTGTGAATTACCCTTCAATTAATGATATTTTCTATTTAGATGTCAGATTTTTTGTTACTAGTTTGTCATATAAACCTATTACTATATAGATTTTTCTGTGTCCTAATCTAAATTTCTTTTAATAATCTATGGGTGAACACTCAATAAGAATGTCCTCCAGAAAGGATGACCTGCCAACTTTTAAAGCAATCATTTTGGGGCTTATAAGTATTTAGTATTTGAAGTCTCTGCCTCTTGCTCTCTTTTAGGAATTCTTTTTCCTACTGTGATATATGTAAGTACTTATAAATTTAAACTTAAAATTCAAAAAAATACCAGGATGTGAAAGAAACGTTATTAAATATAGGTGTTTTGCTGTGAGTGTTTCTTGGAATAGGTAGGGCTTTGTATAGTAGGTTTTGGTCTTTTGGTCAGCTTGGGAAAATTTTGTTCTTTTTTAATTGAATGATATGTTTTCAATTGATACTACTAAAATAAACATTATTGGAGTATTATTTACATGCAATGAAGTGCACCGTTTTAATGATACATTTCTGAGTTGTGATGATTTTATTTAGCTGTGCAGCCATCAGCACATTCAAGACACGGACCACTCCATTTACCCAGTAACTTCCCTTCTGTCCTATCTCAATCACCTAATACCGCCCCTCACCTTAGGCAACCCTGGATGGTTTCTGTTGCTGGATAACAGAATTGTCTTTTCTAGAGTTTCATCTGAATGGAATCATACAATTATGAATGAAAAACACACAGGTATACTGTTTCGTGTCTGGCCTCTTTGGCTCAGCATAAGGTCTCTTCAGATCCTTTCACATTGTTGCATGTATCAATATTTCATTCCTTTCTATTTCTGAGTAGCATTTCATTGTATAGATATATCATCATTTGCTTATGCATTTATTTATTGATGGACATGTGGATAGTTTCCAGTTGTTGGCTATTATGAATAAAGCTGCTATGACTATTCGAGTACAAGTGTTTCTGAGATTTCATTTTTCTTGGGTAAATACTTAAAAGTGGGATTGTTGGGTTGCATGGTAGGTGTATGTATGACTTCATAAGAAACAGTCGAACTGTTTCCAAAGCAGTTATACAATTTTACATTCCTAACAGCAATGCATTAGAGTTCTGGCTGTTCTGTATTTGTGCTAAGACTTGCTATTTTTAGTCTTTTACATTTTAGCCATCCTAATGGGTGTGTAGTAGAATTTCATTGGGTTTGAATTTGCATTTCTCTTATGACTGATGATAATCTTTTCATGTGCTTATTGATCATATGCCTATTTTCTTTTAAAAGGTGCCCTTTCAAAATCTTCCACACACTTTTATTGGTTTGTTTGTCTTCTTATATTTGAGTAGTGAGTTCTTTACATATTCTGGATACAAGTGCTATGTCAGATAGTTGTGTTTCTGTTTACTTCTGGTGTGTGGTGTCCTTTGTTTCATTTTTTAAAAAACGTCTTTCAAGGAGCAAAAGTTGCAAGTTTTGATTAAGTCAATTTTAGCAAACGTTTTGTGTTTTGTACCCCTCGTGTCCTATCTAAGGAATCTTTGTCGACCAAAAGGTGTGAGGATTTGTTTCTATGTTTTTTAAAAAAGTTAAACGGTTTAAGTTTGTAGGTTTGGGTGGAAAGAGGTCTTTAGACCACTTAGTCTTTGTTTGGGTCTTTGTTTATGTCTCTGAGATTGGCAGAGGGGAATATACAATCATTCAGATCAGGGTTTTGGATGCCTTTTTCTATCTCTGAATTTTTCTGGGGTGACCTCACTGACACCCATGGCTTCAACCACCACATATGCTGATGGCTCCAAGTCTATCTGTGCAGCCCAGACCCCTCCTCATCTCCAGACCCTGGAAGCTGATGCCTTGGGCTGCTCCTCCTATTTCCTGGGCACCAGGAATATGAGCTACTCCCTCCCCACAGTCCTGCTCTCCCCAGCGCTCCCATGTCGCTGAAGGCACCACCATCTTCCAAGATACATGGGCCTCCCCAGGGTCTAGGAGTCCTAGACGTCGGACTAGAAATTAGATGACATTGGTGTCTAAACAAAACACCACTGCATGGAGATAGAACAGGGGAGCCCCTTGAATGTGGCGAGAGCACCCTCCCAGGTGTGTTCCACCCTCACCCCGGGCTCATCAGGAGGGTGCTTAGGATGCATACAGTTTTAAGGGGGTTGGAGGAATAGTTCAGAGGCTGAGATGTTGCACCCACAGCTGAGAATCCCTTTCTAGCGCTCTGTGTCCTCACAACTCCCCGGGAATCATCCTCCCCTGGAGAGTTCCCAAAGCCCTTGCAGATCTGCCTTCTCTGTGCCTTCCTGCCTGCGCCCTCTGGTGGACAGCTCCATTCACTGCCTGTCCCATGGGTTCTGTCCAAAGGTGGAATCTATTATCAATGTGGATTTCTAATGGGGGTAACTTCCTCCCTAAGGGAAGCCTCAGCTTCACCAGCAATGGCAGACACGGCCAGGCATGTAGACACAGAGGAAGTGAGATGGAAAGTGTGCACAGCCCAGAGAGCCTGCCCACATCATCCTGGGGCGACCAGGACAAGGAGGCGTCAGCAATCTTGCCAAGCACAAGTATGAGTGACTTTCTGGAGCAGCACGAGCCTCATGGGCGTGAGACCATTGTGAGTGCTCAGGGACTCTCCCTTAGAAAGGCACATGTTTAATTCTCCATTTTGAAATTTGAACTAGAGCCCCCACAAATTATTCTGTTCTGGAGGAACCATTCTTATCAGAACTTGGTGCTGGATTGACTTGGAAAAAAGCCTGACCATAATCTTCAGGATGAAATAAAGGCCTGGATGAATGGACACTTCAGTCTCTAAGCAGACTTGCAGAAGACTGGAGCCTTCGGCATTCAGAAGAGGAATTCAGACTGTGCAAGATCTGAGGCCAGGCTCCAGCTCCCCCGGTCCCTTGGTGAGCAGGAGCTCCCTGAACCCACCATGGGTCCTTGCTAGGGTTGTCTTGCACATGTGTGCTTTAGACAGCAGCACCTCTTCTTCCACGGTGTAGATGGAGAATCCTCAACAAAGCCTTTCCAAGAATCTGATCATCACATCTTGAGCTCAGCCTCCCCGCAGCTTTTTTTATATTGTCAGCCACTTCAGAGAGAGTCCTCTTTGATCCTTACAAGAAATATCCTGGTGTGAAAAACGACCAAAACCAGATAGCCAGCCTCCCCACTCCCTGTTTAAAGAAAGCTGGCTTAGTAATGTTGTCTGCATTTTGGATGTGCTGTGTTACCCATATGTGGGAAGAAAGAGTATTAAGAGTTAGCAAACAGGGTCACATCCAGCAGAGACCATATGGTTGGGGACTAGGGCAATGGTGACTCCTGAGACCTCAGCTGCAGCCTGATAAACGTGGTTAAGAGAGAAGTAGGAGACAGTGACATGAAATGGGGGTTCACAGCCTTGTGTTGGGAATTGAATGAGAAACAAGAGCTTGAACTTGGATGTTCCCCAGAGCGAGCGCAAGGTCAGATGAGTTTTTCAAGATAGGAGTGATCGGTCTTTCCCAGGGTGGGGCCCATAATGCAAGACAATTATAGATTAATGGGTAACAAGTAACTGGAGGAGGGCACTCTGTCTTCAGTTACATGTTGATTTGCTAGGTGTCTCAGTGACAAGGTAATTAAGACGAAGGAAACAATTCTAGGAGGCACAACGTGGGGTGGACAGTCAGCTGTCGGTGGCTTCTGCTGAGATGGCCACAGGACTCCAGGTTCCCCTGCCGCAGCTGGCCACAGGACTGCTGCTTCTCCTCAGTGTCCAGCCCTGGGCTGAGAGTGGGAAGGTGCTGGTGGTGCCCACTGATGGCAGCCACTGGCTCAGCATGCGGGAGGCCTTGCGGGAGCTCCATGCCAGAGGCCACCAGGCGGTGGTCCTCACCCCGGAGGTGAATATGTACATCAAAGAAGAGAACTTTTTCACCCTGACAACGTATGCCATTTCATGGACCCAGGATGAATTTGATCGCCTTTTGCTGGGTCACACTCAATCGTTCTTTGAAACAGAACATCTTCTGAGGAAATTTTCTAGAAGACTGGCAATTATGAACAATATGTCTTTGATCATACATAGGTCTTGTGTGGAGCTACTGCATAATGAGGCCCTGATCAGGCACCTGAATGCTACTTCCTTTGATGTGGTTCTAACAGACCCCTTTCACCTCTGCGGGGCGGTGCTGGCTAAGTACATGTCAATTCCTGCTGTGTTTTTTTTGAGGAACATTCCATGTGATTTAGACTTTAAGGGCACACAGTGTCCAAATCCTTCCTCCTATATTCCTAAGTTACTAACGACCAATTCAGACCACATGACATTCCTGCAAAGGGTCAAGAACATGCTCTACCCTCTGGCCCTGTCCTACATTTGCCATGCTGTTTCTGCTCCTTATGCAAGCCTTGCCTCTGAGCTTTTTCAGAGAGAGGTGTCAGTGGTGGATATTCTCAGCCATGCATCTGTGTGGCTGTTCCGAGGGGACTTTGTGATGGACTACCCGAGGCCGATCATGCCCAACATGGTCTTCACTGGGGGCATCAACTGTGCCAAGGGGAAGCCACTATCTCAGGTCTGTATTGGTGCCTTTATCCAATCAATGTTCCAGGCAAAACACTTTTTAAAAAATGTACTTACAAGTGCTTCCATATCTACTTATCTTTCCAAAGATTTCATTTCTGCTTCTCATTGTTGTAATAGTCTTCAGTGAGATAAACTTTTAAAGGGTCAATGGTAGTGCAGTTCAGGGTTTCAATGGCCACTGAGAGGAAGGAGAGGCAGGGACAAGGATCTGTCAAAGGATGGACAAGAGTGGTGTGACTCACGGAGACCGTTTGTAAAAGCGCCATCTTCATGGCTGTGGATGTGCTTCATCTGGGCAGGAGCAGGGACACTACACTGAGAACTGATCCATCCAAATTTTGCTTGCAAGATTTTCAGTAGAAAGGAGGAAGGAATAGCAATTTACAATTGTTGACATGACAATTTTTAGTGGTCCCATCTTGTAAAAGATAGAGAGGTGACCACAGGAGACCTAAGCATTCAGAGGAAGTAGAGGTTTCAAAGAGGTTGACTCAGTTCAGTGGAATTGGGCCAATGTAGGTGCAACGGATGTCTGTGATCAGAGAATGAAACAGAGTTCAGTTTCCAGAGAGGGAATTTTGAATTATAATAGGAGAATGTTTCTTGTGAAGACACTACTTAAAAGAAATTCTTACTAGGTTAACTTCATGGTCTAATACCGAAGTGTCCAGTAGAAATATCATGTAAACCACATACATAATTTAAACTTTTCTAGTGGGCATGTTAAACACCGGCAAAAAGAAACCACTAAAATTAATTTGAATAATGCATTTTATTTAACCAGATGTATCCCAAATATTATCCTTTCAACATGTGAACTATTTAACGTAGATTTTTTTGTTGTTAAGTCTTCAAAATCTAGCATATATTTGACACTTACAGTATATCTCAATTTGGAATAGCCACATTTCAAGTGCTCAATATTCATATGCAGTTAGTGACAACAATATGGTCAATGTTTATAAATGTTGCATGGACAAAACCAACATTCTATCTTTCGATTTTTCTATCTTTTTTTTTTTTTTTTCTTTTGAGATGGAGTCTTGCTCTGTCACCCATTCTGGAGTGCAGTGGTGGGATCTCGGCTCACTGCAACCTCCACCTCCCGGGTTCAACTGATTCTCCTGCCTCAGCCTCCCAAGTAGCTGGAGCTACAGGTGCATGGCACTACGTCCAGCTAAGTTTTTTTTTTTTTTGTATTTTTTATGGAGATGGAGTTTCATCATATTGGCCAGGCTGATCTTGAATGCCTCATCTCAAGTGATTCACTCAGCTCTGCCTCCGAAAGTCCTGGGATTACAAGCATGAGCCACCACACCTAGGCAATTTTTCTATCTTTTAAAAGACCCTCTACTGAATCTGCCCAATTCTGTGAAGGATGTCTTTTAAAAAATCCCCTTATATAACAAATTCTGCTCAAGTTATAGTTCGGTTCTTGAATAGGTTTTGCTTTATACATAGTGATTAGATTGGTGCATGTAGGTTTGAGACTTGTATTTTCTTCACATAGTTTGCTGTTATCATTAAATAATAATCCTTAAAATACATTTTATCTGATATCAGTATTGCTACTTCTATGTTATTTTTTGAATTCCCCATCTCTTTTAATTTGAAAATGATTTGTGTGCAAGTGAGTGGCTCACACCTGTAATTTCAGCCCTTTGGGAGACCGAGGGAGGAGGATTGCTTGAGCCCAGGAGTCTGAGAGCAGCCTGGGCGACATGCTGAGACTCCATCTCTACAAAAAATTAAAAAATTATCCAGGTGTGATGGCACACGCCTGTGGTCCCAGCTACTCGGGAGGCTGAGGCAGGAGGATCACTTGATCCCAGAAGGTGGAGGCTGCAGTGTGCCATGTTCACACCACCTCACTCCAGCCTGAGTGACAGCGAGGCCCCATCTCAAAAAAATAAAAATTTATTTGGAATGTGGAAATCTTGTTTTAAAGTTTAGAAAACTTTTTTTTTTTTTTTTTTTGAGACGGGGTCTCGCTCTGTCGCCCAGGCTGGAGTGCAGTGGCACGATCTCAGCTCACTGCAAGCTCCGCCTCCCGGGTTCAGGCCATTCTCCTGCCTCAGCCTTCCGAGTAGCTGGGACTACAGGCTCCCACCACCACGCCCGGCTAATTTTTTTTATATTTTTAGTAGAGACGGGGTTTCACCGTGTGCCAGGATGGTCTCGATCTCCTGACCTCGTGATCCACCCGCCTCAGCCTCCCAAAGTGCTGGGATTACAGGCATGAGCCACCGCGCCCGGCCTAGAAAACATTTTTTAAAACTCCAATATGAAAAACTGGGTGCAGTGGCATGTGCCTGTGGCCCCAGCTACTTGGGAGGCTCAGGTGGGAGGATCATTGAGCTTAGGAGTTTCAGCTCTTGTGGTTTGTTGACTGACTGACTGACTGATTGATTGATTGATTTAAAACACAACAAAACCCAAAATGACTTTAATCTGATAGTTTCTTTTGATGTCAGCATTCTGATTCTGTCCATTCTTAGTTGTATTCTTTCCACTGAGTGTAAGCTCATTCCTTTAACAGAAATTTAGTTTTTCCATCGTAGTTTTGGAATTCCATGGCCCTTTTCCATTTCCATGGAGACGCAGTGCAGCATCTTCAAGTCTCTAATTCTTACATCTGTCTCTTTCACTTGCAAGAGCCCTTGTGATTACATTGTCCCGCCCGGACATCCAGCATAATCTCCCCATGTCAAAACCCTTAATTTAATCACATCTATAAAGTCTCTTCCACCTGTAATGGAATATATTCCCAGGTTTGAGCAACTACAATGTAGATACTTTGTGGGGCTGTGATTTTGCCTACCACAGACACTAAGCTTAAAGTGAAACCCACATCTTATTCAAAACTTGGAGGTTTTCCTTCATTTGGCCATTTAAATTTAATTTTGGTTTCTGTCCTCCGTAGTCTTCTATTCTCCAGGCTTCAGAGCTCTCAGCTTACCATTCAATTATCTTCTTTTTCTCCTTATCTTCCTTTTTTCATTTTTTAAAAACAATACTTTCAAAGAGCAAAAATTTTAGAATTTGATGAGGTTTATTCTAGTGAAGTTTTTATCATTTGTACTTTTTGTACCCTAAGGAAGCTTTGTCTACCCCAAGATATAGTTTCTACGTTCTCTTAAAAACATTAAAGAGTTCCAGTTTATATGTTTAGCTCTGTGAGATTGGGAGAGGGGAGCTAGATCACTCAGATCAGGCTTTCGGGATGCCTTTTTCTGTCTCTGGACTTAGCTGGGGTGACCTCACTGACACCCATGGCTTCAGCTACCACATATGCTGATGGCTCCAAGTCTATCTGTGCAGCCCAGACCCCTCCTCATCTCCAGACCCTTGAAGCTGATGCCTTGGGCAGCTCCTCCTATTTCCCAGGCACCAGGAATGTGAGCTTCTCCCTCCCCACAGTCCTGCTGTCTTCAGGGCCACTATGTCTCTGAAGGCAGCACCATCTTCCAAGGTACATGGGCCTCCCCAGGGTCTAGGAGTGCCAGACACATAACTAGAAATGAGATGGCATCACTGTCCAAATAAAACACCACTGCATGCAGATAGAACAGGGAAGTCCCTTGAATGTGGCAAGAGCACCCTCCCAGGCATGTTCCACCCTCACCCCGGGCTCATCAGGAGGGTTCTTAAGATGCAAACAGTTTTAAGGGGGTTGGAGGAATAGTTCAGAGGCTGAGATGTTGCACCCACAGCTGAGAATCCTTTTCTAGCACTCTGTGTCCTCACAAATCCCCAGAAATCGTCCTCCCCTGGGGAGTTCTCAAGCCCTTACAGACCTGCCCTCTCTGTGCCATTCTGCATATGCCTCCCTTGAGCTGGGTGTCCCTCTGATGGATGCATCCATTCACTGCCTGTCCCATGGGTTGTGTCCAAAGGTGGAATCTGTTATCAATGTGGATTTCTAATGGGAGTAACTTCCTCCCTAAGGAAAGCCTCAGCCTCACCAGCAACGGCAGACACGGCCAGGCATGTAGACACAGAGGTAGTGAGATGGAAAGTGTGCACAGCCCAGAGAGCCTGCCCACCTCATCCTGGGGCAACCAGGACAAGGAAGCATCAGCAATCTTGCGAGCACATGTAGGAGTGACTTTCTGGAGCAGGACGAGCCTCATGGGTGTGAGACCATTGTGAGTGTTCAGGGTCTCCCCCTAGAAAGGCACACATTTAATTCTCCATTTTGAAATTTGAAGTAGTGCCCCCACAAATTATGCAGCCCGTTCTGTTCTGGAGGAACCATTCTTATCAGAACTTGGTGCTGGATTGACTTGGAGAAAAGCCTGACCATAATCTTCAGGATGAAATAAAGGCCTGGATGAATGGATACTTCAGTCTCTATGCAGACTTGCAGAAGACTGGAGCCTTTGGCATTCAGAAGAGGAATTCAGACTGTGCAAGATCTGAGGCCAGGCTCCAGCTCCCCTGGTCCTTTGGTGAGCAGGAGCTCCCTGAACCCACCGTGGGTCCTTGCTAGGGTTGTCTTGCCCATGTGTGCTTTAGATAGCAGCACCTCTTCTTCCATGGTGTAGATGGAGAATCCTCAGTAAAGCCTTCCCAAGAATATGATCATCACATCTCGAGCTCAGCCTCCCCACAGCTTTTTTTTATATTGACAGCCACTTCAGAGAGAGTCCTCTTTGAGCTTTACAAGAAATATCCTGGTGTGAAAAAAGACCAAAACCAGATAGCCAGCCTCAACACTCTCTGTTTAGAGAAAGCTGGCTTAGCAATGTTGTATGTCTTTTGGATGTGCTGTGTTATTCATATATGAGAAGAAAGAGTTTCAAGGGTTAGCAAATAGCGTCACATTCAGCAGAGAACATGTGGTTGGGGACTAGGGCAATGGTGACTCCTCAGACCTCAGCTGCAGCCTGATAAATGTGGTTAACAGAGTAGAAGGCAGTGACATGAAATGGGTGTCCACAGCCTTGTGTTGGGAATTGAATGAGAAAGAAGAGCTTCAACTTGGATGTTCCCCAGAGGCAGCACAGGGTCAGGTGAGTTTTTCAAGATAGGCGTGATTTGTCTTTCCCAGGGTGGGGCCCATAACGAAAGGCAATTATAGATTAATGGGTACTAAGTAACTGGAGGAGGGCACTTTGTCTTCCAATTACATGCTGATTTACTAGGTGGCTCAATGACAAGGTAATTAAGGCGAAGGAAACAAATGTAGCAGGCACAGCGTGGGGTGGACAGTAAGCTGCCGGTGGCTTCTGCTGAGATGGCCACAGGACTCCAGGTTCCCCTGCCGCAGCTGGCCACAGGACTGCTGCTCCTCCTCAGTGTCCAGCCCTGGGCTGAGAGTGGAAAGGTGTTGGTGATGCCCACTGATGGCAGCCACTGGCTCAGCATGCGGGAGGCCGTGCAGGAGCTCCATGCCAGAGGCCACCAGGCAGTGGTCCTCACCCCGGAGGTGAATTTGCACATCAAAGAAGAGAAATTTTTCACCCTGACAGCCTATGCCGTTCCATGGACCCAGGAGGAATTTGATCGCGTTACGCTGGGCTACACTCAAGGGTTCTTTGAAACAGAACATCTTCTGAAGAGATATTCTAGAAGTATGGCAATTATGAACAATGTATCTTTGGCCCTTCATAGGTGTTGTGTGGAGCTACTGCATAATGAGGCCCTGATCAGGCACCTGAATGCTACTTCCTTTGATGTAGTTTTAACAGACCCTGTTAACCTCTGCGGGGCGGTGCTGGCTAAGTACCTGTCAATTCCTACTGTGTTTTTTTTGAGGAACATTCCATGTGATTTAGACTTTAAGGGCACACAGTGTCCAAACCCTTCCTCCTATATTCCTAAGTTACTAACGACCAATTCAGACCACATGACATTCCTGCAAAGGGTCAAGAACATGCTCTACCCTCTGGCCCTGTCCTACATTTGCCATGCTGTTTCTGCCTCTTATGCAAGTCTTGCCTCTGAGCTTTTTCAGAGAGAGGTGTAAATGGTGGATCTTGTCAGCTATGCATCCGTGTGGCTGTTCCGATGGGACTTTGTGATGGACTACCCCAGGCCGATCATGCCCAACATAGTCTTCATTGGGGGCATCAACTGTGCCAATGGGAAGCCACTATCTCAGGTCTGTATTGGTGCCTTCATCCAATCAATGTTCCAGGCAAAACACTTTTTAAAAAATGTATTTAGTTACAAGTGCTTCCATATCTACTTATCTTTCCAAAGATTTTATTTTTGCTTCTTTGTAACAGATAAACTGATGAGGGGCCTAGTGTATTTCAAGTTTTCAGTGGTCACTGAGAGGAAGAAGAGGCATGGACGAGGGTCTGTCAGAGGATGGACAAGGACTGCTGTGACTCACGGACACTGTTTGTAAAGGCACCATCTTCGTGGTTGCACATGTTCTTCAGCTAGGCAGGATCAGGGACACTACATTCGGAACTGATCCATTCTGGGGTTTTTGCTTGCCTGATTTTCAGTTGAACGGTGATGCAACAGTAAATTACAATTGTGGGCATGATAATTTTTAGTGGTCCCGTCTTGCGAAAGATACAGAGGTGACCACAGGAGACCTAGGCACTCACAGGAAGTAGAAGTGTCAAAGAGGTTGACTCAGTTGAGTGGAAGTGGGGCTGTGAAGGTGGGATGGATGCATGTGATCAGAGAATGAAACATGGAGTTCAGTTTCCAGAGAGGGATCTGTCCTGAGAAAAGTTTTTCTGACCAGGAGTTGGGGGTCTGGTGTATGATGTGGGGACATCGTAGAGTTTGGAAGGTATGGTGATGGTTGCATGTCAAAAGGGTCTTCTACTTGGAATGCTGAAATTATCAAGAGTGGCTGGAAGGGACTAGGGAGGAATAAGACTGTGAATCTATAAGCCCAGTGAAGCTGGGACCAGTGATGAATGGACATGTGTCCAAGAAGGGAAGTGTTTCTCAGGAGAGGCTCATCACATCACCAAACCCACCCTATCCCACTCCAAGTCTCTATAGTGGGATCTATTCTTTCTCCAAAAATTTCCGAGGTGGCTTTCATTAATACAGAATATTTGGGTTTCATTGAAATAGTACTCTGGGATGTGAAAAACCAAATTCACACACCAATGAATTTGGTTTCTAAATCCATTAAGGGAGCCATCCATTTTTTTTTTTTTTCTTGAGACTGAGCCTCGTTCTGTCGCCCAGGCTGGAGGGCAGTGGCCCGATCTCCACTCACTGCAACCTTCACCTCCCGGGTTTAAGAGATTCTCCCACCTCAGTCTCCTGAGTAACTGGGACTGCAGGCATGTGCCACTGCTCCTGGTAATTTTTTTTTTTTTTTTTTTTTTTTAGTAGAGATGAGGTTTCGCCATGTTAGCCAGGCTGGTCTTGAACTCCTGACCTCATGTGATCTGCCCGCCTCGGCCTCCCAAAGTGCTGGGATTACAGGCAAGAGCCACCAAGCCCAGTGAGGGAGCCATCTTTCTTGTGAGAGAATTGAGCCCTTTTTTGTCATATTCACTGAATTTGTATGAACTTCCATGAGTTTAGGTCCTTTGTATTCTTATTTCTGTACTTCTTTTTATTAGTGTAGGTATTATTGCAAAGGACACTAAACTTTATTTTTGTTTTTGATCAAACCACAAGATATTTGTTCTACTGGTTTTCTTTTCCCCTTATGCAATGTAGTTACTGAATTGTAAAAAGTATATATGTTCTTTAGCTTTGTAAAAATGTGGAAAATTAGGAAGGCATTTGAATAGTGATTGTGGCTCTTTTCTTCTGGCTTTTCACTATGAATATATTCTTTAGACTGAACTGCACTGGCTCAAATCTTCACTCTCATTTTTCTAGCTATGTGACCTAGGACAGGTACCCTAAGCATTGTGGTTTTAATATTGTTATAGTGAGCACCCAATAAATATTATCTGTTACCATTCTTATTATTTTAGTTTAATTGCATTTATTTTATGCTGAATTTCTTCCAGAGCCATAGGTATTTTTTTTCTTCAGTTTCTTCTGGGATATCTTTTTCTTCTGTGCAACCTCATCCTCAGGTTTAGGAACAATTTGTTCCTTATCAGTAAAGATCATCTTGATGTGGCAGCGGGGGGTCATGTAAGGGTTAATCCAATAATGAGCTCTGCAAGACGCATGGCTCATCTTGGATGCTTTGTTTACTTGGATAAGCTTAACGATGAGAGAATCTACATCTAAATTGTCATATTCAGCATTATTCTCTGCATTTTAAAGCGCGTGCAGCAAAAATCCAGCACCCTATTTGGGACACCGACCTTGTGTCCAGCCCCACTGCTCGGCCCTGGGCACACTTGCCAGCCCCTCCATTGCAACATCAAAATGGTGCACACTGCTTCCATAAAGTGACATCCTTCAGACACTTGGTGGCTCTTTGTATATGCATACATTGATGGCCTGGGTAGTTTCACGAATGTCCTTTAAGTGAACAGGAAAACTGAAACCTCTTGAATTGCATGATTTTGTGGTGTTTCTGGGTCAAGTGAATAAAGAAGAATTTTTACAGATCACCTTAGGCCTCTTAGAGGAAGAGCTATCATCATCATTAGTAGAGTTTAAGACTCCTGCAGGACAGGATGTGTCACCTGGAGACCTTTGCCATGTTCGTGCCAATTTACTGAGTGCATGAAAGATCATTTACACCAAAATCTTTATCATGTATTATCTGTGACAGACATGCCATTATCATTTTTATTACATTAATTTCCTTTGTTATTTTGTCACCCTTACTTACTTGGTTTGGTTGACCCTTAGATTTGAAATTTTTCTACAAATATACAAGACCAAAGTTGAAATCTTACGTTTCTTCTCCCTCTCTTTCTCCTAGATTTAAAGTTTATGGATAGGTTGAATTATTTGATTGGTCTTCTCAAAGAAATAACTGTGGAATTTGTATATTCTTTTCACTGTTTCATTTTCCGTTTCGTTAGTTGCAGCTTATTTTTGCCTTAATGATTTCATCCTAGTTTCTTTTGGTTGATTTGTAGCTGCTTTTGCAACTTCGTTAGAGGACTATTACACTTCTTTACATTTGATTTTTCTTAATGAAGCATTGAGGGCTCGAGTAAAAGATTTCTTTTACTTAGGTTTTGGTAAAAATTGCTGTTCTTTTCATTGCTTTTAGATAATTTAAATATCAGTTTTTAAATTTCTCCTTTGATGCAGTGACTGTCTATAAGGCTGTTACCTAATTCTGATATTGTTAATAATTTTGTAGTCATCTCCCTCTTATTTTTTCAAGTTATTTTGTATTATAATAAGAATGTTTCTTATGAAGACACTACTTAAAAAATTCTTTATAGGTTACCTTGATGGTCTAATACAGAATTGTCCAATAGAAATATAATGTAAGTCACATACATAATTTAAACTTTTCTGGTGGGCATGTTAGAAACCAGCAAAAAGAAACCACTGAAATTAATTTTACTAATGCATTGTTTAACCAGACATATCACAAATATTATCCTTTCAACATATATTCAATATAAGATTATGACTTAACTATTTGACATAGTTTTTTCTTGCTAAGTCTTCAAAATCTAGCATATATCTGACTTTTACAGCATATCTCAATTTGGAATAGTCACATTTCGAGTGCTCAATAGTCATGTAGTTAGTGACTACCATATGGTCAATGTTTACAAATGTTCCATGGACACAACTAAAATTCTATCTTTTGAATTTTTTTTTTCTTTTTTGAGAATGAATCATGCTCTGTTTCCCAGGCTGGAATGCAGAGATGGGATCTCGGCTCATTGCAACCTCCACCTCCCAGGTTCAACTGATTCTCCTGCCTCAGCCTCCCAAGTAGCTGGGACTACAGGTGCACAGTACCACGCTCAGCTAATTTTTTAATTTTTTAATTTTTTGTGGAGATGGGCTTTCATCATGTTGGTCAGGCTGGTCTGAAACTGCTGACCTCTAGTGATTCACTAGCCTCGGTCTCCCAAAGTGCTGGGATTACAGGCATGTGCCACCACACTGGGCCAACTTTTTTATCTTTTAAAAAACCCTCTACTGAACCTGCCCAATTCTGGGAAGGATGTCTTTTTAAAAAATCCCCTTACATAACAAATTCTCCTCCAGTTATATTTTGGCTCTTGAATAGGTTTTGCTTTATACATAGTGATTAGATTGGTGCATGTAGGTTTGAGACTTACATTTTCTTCACATAGTTTGCTGTTATCATTAAATAATAATCCTTAAAATACATTTTATTGGAAACCAGTATTGTGACTCCTATGTTATTTTTTGAATTCCCCATCTCTTTTCATTTGAAAATGATTTGTGTGCAAGTGGGTGGCTCACACCTGTAATTTCAGCCCTTTGGGAGACCGAGGGAGGAGGATTGTTTGAACCCAGGAGTCTGAGAACAGCCTGGGAAACGTGCTGAGACTCCATCTCTACAAAAAATCAAAAAATTATCCAGGTGTGATGGCGCACACCTGTGGTCCCAGCTACTCAGGAGGCTGAGGCAGGAGGATTACTTGATCTGAGGAGGTGGAGGCTGCAGTGTGCCATGTTCACACCACCTCACTCCAGCCTGAGTGACAGAGTGAGGCCCCATTTCAAAAAAATAAAAATTTCTTTGGCATATGGAAATCTTGTTTAAAAGTTTAGAAAACATTTTTTAAAACTCCAATATGAAAAGCTGGGTGCAGTGGCATGCGCCTGTGGTCCCAGGTACTTGGGAGGCTCAGGTGGGAGGATCACTGAGCTCAGGAGTTTCAGCACCTGTGGTTTTTTGATTTATTTATTTAAAACACAACAAAAACCAAAATTGCTTCCATCTCATAGTCTTTTGATGTCAGCATTCTGATTCTGTCCATTCTTAATCTTATTCTTTCCACTGAATGTAAGCTCATTTCTTTAACAGAAATTTCCTTTTTCCTTATTAATTTTGGAATTTCATGGTACTTTTCCACTTTTAGGGAGATGCAGTGCAGTGTCTTCAAGTCTCCCACTCTTATGCCTGTCTCCTTCACTTGTAAGAGCCCTTGTGATTACACTGTCCTGCCCAGATACCCAGGACAATCTCCCCATCTTAAAACTCTTAATTTAATCATATCTGTGAAGTCTCTTCCACCTGTAACGGAACATATTCCCAGGTTTGAGGAAGTACAATGTAGATAGTTTTGTGGGGCTGTGATTCTGCCTACCACAGACACTAAGCTTAAAGTGAAACCCACATCTTATTCAAGGCTTGGAGGTTTTCCTCTATTCGGCCATTTAAATTTAATTTTTGTTCCTTTTCTCCATAGTCTTCTATTCTCCAGGCTTCAGAGCTATCAGCTTACCATTCAATTATCTCCTTTTTTCCTGGTCTTCCTTTTTTCATTTTTAAAAAACAATACCTTTCAAAGAGCAAAGATTTTAGATTTTGATGAGGTTCTTTCTAGCAAAGTTTTATCATTTGTTGTTTTTGTACCCTAAGGAATCTTTACCCCAAGATGTGAAGATTAGTTTCTGTGTTCTCTTACAAACATTAAAGAATTCCAGTTTGTGTGTTTAGGTCTGTGAGATTGGCAGAGGGGAACAAGACCACACAGGTCAGTCTTTCAGGATGCTTTTTTCTGTCTCTGGACTTTGCTGGGGTGACCTCACTGACACCCATGGCTTCCACATATGCAGGTGGCTCTAAGTCTATCTGTGCAGCCCAGACCCCTCCTCATCTCCAGACCCTGGAAGCTGATGCCTTGGGCAGCTCCTTCTGTTTTCCAGGCACCAGGAGCTCCTCCCTCCCCATAGTTCTGCTATCCTTAGGGCCTCTAGGTCTCTGGAGTACCACCGTCTTCCAAGGTACATGGGCCTCCCCAGGGTCTGGGAGTCCCAGACATGTGACAAGAAATGAGATGACTTCACTGTCTAAATAAAACACTACTACTTGGAGGTAGAACATGGGAGCCCATGAATGTGGGAAGAGCACACTACCAGGCGTGTTCCACCCATCACCTGGGCTCATCAGGAGGGTGCTTAGGAAGCATATAGTTTTAAGGGGGTTGGAGGAATAGTTCAGAGGCTGAGAGGTTGCACCCACAGCTGAGAATCCCTTTCTAGTGCTCTATGTCCTTACAAATTCCCAGGAATCATCCTCTACTGGACAGTTCCCAAAGCCCTTGCAGACCTTCCTTTTCTGTGCCATCCTGCGTGTGCTGCCCTTGAGCTGGGTGTCCCCCAGTAGACGCTTCCATTCACTGCCTGTCCCATGGGTTCTGTCCAAAGGTGGAATCTGTTATCAATGTGGAGTAATTTCCTCCCTAAGGGAAGCCTCAGCCTCACCAGCAATGGCAGACACGGCCAGGCAAGAAGACACAGGGGCAGTGAGATAGAAAGTGCACACCCCAGAGAGCCTGCCCACATCATCCTGAGGTGACCAGGACAAGGTGGCATCAGCAATCTTGCGAGAACAGCACATGTGGGAGTGACTTTCTGGAGTAGGATGAGCCTCATTGGGCTTGAGGCCCTTGTGAGTGCTCAGGGTCTCTCCTTTAGAAAGGCACATATTTAATTCTCCATCTTGAAATTTGGACTAGGGCCCCCACAAATTGTGCAGCCCGTTCTGTTCTGGAGGAACCATTCTTATCAGAACTTGGTGCTGGATTGACTTGGAGAAAAGCCTGACCATAATCTTCAGGATGAAATAAAGGCCTGGATGAATGGACACTTCAGTCTCTAAGCAGACTTGCAGAAGACTGGAGCCTTCGGCATTCAGAAGAGGAATTCAGACTGTGCAAGATCTGAGGCCAGGCTCCAGCTCCCCCGGTCCCTTGGTGAGCAGGGAGCTCCCTGAACCCACCGTGGGTCCTTGCTAGGGTTGTCTTGCCCATGTGTGCTTTAGATAGCAGCACCTCTTCTTCCATGGTGTGTATGGAGAATCCTCAACAAAGTCTTCCCAAGAATCTGATCATCACATCTTGAGCTCAGCCTCCCTGCAGCTTTTTCTATATTGACAGCCACTTCAGAGAGAGTCCTCTTTGATCCTTACAAGAAATATCCTGGTGCGAAAAACGACCAAAACCACATAGCCAGCCTCCACGCTGTTCAGAGAAAGCTGCCTTAGCAATGTTGTATGTTTTTTGGATGTGCTGTGTTACTCATACATGAGAAGAAAGTTTCAAGGGTTAGCAAATAGGGTCACATCCAGCAGAGAGCATATGACTGGGGGCTAGGGCAATGGTGACTCCTCAGACCTCAGCTGCTGCCTGATAAACATGGTTAACAGAGAAGTAGGAGACAGTGACATGAAATGGGGGTTCACAGCCTTGTGTTGGGAATTGAATGAGAAACAAGAGCTTGAACTTGGATGTTCCCCAGAGCGAGCGCAAGGTCAGATGAGTTTTTCAAGATAGGCGTGATTGCTCTTTTCCAGGGTGGGGCCCACAGTGAAAAACAGTGATAGATTAATGGTTAATAATTAACTAGAGGAGGGCACTCTGTCTTCCAATTACCTGTTGATTTGCTAAGTGGCTCAGTGACAAGGTAATTAAGATGAAGAAAGCAAATGTAGCAGGCACAGCGTGGGGTGGACAGTCAGCTGTCGGTGGCTTCTGCTGAGATGGCCACAGGACTCCAGGTTCCCCTGCCGCAGCTGGCCACAGGACTGCTGCTTCTCCTCAGTGTCCAGCCCTGGGCTGAAAGTGGAAAGGTGCTGGTGGTGCCCACTGATGGCAGCCACTGGCTCAGCATGCGGGAGGCCTTGCGGGAGCTCCATGCCAGAGGCCACCAGGCGGTGGTCCTCACCCCAGAGGTGAATATGCACATCAAAGAAGAGAACTTTTTCACCCTGACAACGTATGCCATTTCGTGGACCCAGGATGAATTTGATCGCCATGTGCTGGGCCACACTCAACTGTACTTTGAAACAGAACATTTTCTGAAGAAATTTTTCAGAAGTATGGCAATGTTGAACAATATGTCTTTGGTCTATCATAGGTCTTGTGTGGAGCTACTGCATAATGAGGCCCTGATCAGGCACCTGAATGCTGTTTCCTTTGATGTGGTTTTAACAGACCCCGTTAACCTCTGCGCGGCGGTGCTGGCTAAGTACCTGTCGATTCCTACTGTGTTTTTTTTGAGGAACATTCCATGTGATTTAGACTTTAAGGGCACACAGTGTCCAAACCCTTCCTCCTATATTCCTAGATTGCTAACAACCAATTCAGACCACATGACATTCGTGCAAAGGGTCAAGAACATGCTCTACCCTCTGGCCCTGTCCTACATTTGCCATGCTTTTTCTGCTCCTTATGCAAGCCTTGCCTCTGAGCTTTTTCAGAGAGAGGTGTCAGTGGTGGATATTCTCAGCCATGCATCTGTGTGGCTGTTCCGAGGGGACTTTGTGATGGACTACCCGAGGCCAATCATGCCCAACATGGTCTTCATTGGGGGCATCAACTGTGCCAACAGGAAGCCACTATCTCAGGTCTGTATTGGTGCCTTCATCCAATCAATGTTCCAGGCAAAACACTTTTTTAAAAAATGTATTTATTTAAAATTGCTTCCATATTTACTTATCTTTCCAAATATTTCATTTCTGCTTCTCGTTGTCATAATAGCCTTCAGTGAGATAAACTGTTAAGGGGTCTCTAGTAGCGTATTTCAGGTTTTAAATGGTCACTGAGAGGAAGAGGAAGTAGACACGAATGTTTGTAAAAGGATGGACAAGGACTGGTGTGACTCATAGAGACTGTTGGTTTGTAAAGGCACCATCTTCATGGTTGTGCATGTCTTTCAGCTCGGCAGGAACAGGGACACTACGTTTGGAACTGATCCATCCTGGATTTTTTGCTAGCATGATTTTCAGGGGAAAGATGATGCAACGGTAAATTACAATTGTTGACATGATAATTTTTAGTGGTCCCATCTTGCAAATGATAGAGAGGTGACCACAGGAGACCTAGGCACTCACATGAAATAGAAGTGTCAGAGAGGTTGACTTAGTGGAAGTGGGGCAATGAAGTTGGGATGGATGTCTGTGATTAGAGAATGACACACGAAGTTCAGTTTCCAGACAGGGATCTGTGCTGTCAAGAGATTTTCTGGTCAGGATTTGGGGTCTGGTGCATGATGTGGGGACATCTCAGAGTTCGGAAAGCAAAGTAATGGTTGCATCTCAAATGATTCTTCTACTTGGAATGCTGAAATTATCAAGAAATGGCGGAAGGGGCTAGGGAGGAGATAAGACTGTGAATCTATAAGCCCAGTGAAGCTGCGGACAGTGATGAGTGGACATGCGTCCAAGAAGGGAAGCATTTCTCAGGAGAGGCTCATCACATCATCAAACCCACCCTATTGCACTCCAGGTTTCTATAGTGGGATCTACTCCTTTACTAAAAATTTCAGAGGCAGCTTTCATTAATCCAGAATATTTGGTTTTCGTTGAAATGGTACTCTGGGACCTGAATATTGTTTCTTATTCCTTGCTGTGCCATGTACATCGTGAGAGAATCAGCCTTTTTATGTCATATTCACCGAATGTGTATGAACTTCCATGACTTAGATCCTTTTGTATTCTTATTTCTGTGCCTTTTTTATAAATGTAGGTATTATTGCAAAAGACTCTAAGCTTCATTTTTCTTTTTGATCAAACGACATGATGTTTTTTTATGCAATGTAGTTATTCAATTATAAAATACGTGTTTATTTAGATTTGTAAAAATGTTGAAAAGTGGGATGGCATTTAAATAGTGACTGTTGCCCTTCCAGTTTTTCTTTCTTTTTTTTTTTTATTATACTTTAAGTTCTAGGGTACATGTGCACAAATTGCAGGTTTGATACATAGGTATACATGTGCCATGTTGGTTTCCTGCACCCATCAACTCGTCATTTACATTAGGTATTTTTCCTAATGCTATCCCTCCCCCAGTCCCCCACCCCACAACAGGCCCCAGCGTGTGATGTTCCCCGGCCTGTGTCCAGTGTTCTTGCTGTTCAGTTCCTACCTATGAGTGAGAACATGCGGTGTTTGGTTTTCTGTCCATGTGATAGTTTGCTGAGAATGATGGTTTACAGCTTTGTCCATCTCCCTGCAAAGGACATGAACTCATCCTTTTTTATGGCTGCATAGTATTACATGGTGTATATGTGCCACATTTTCTTAATCCAGTCTATCATTGATGGACATTTGGATTGGTTCCAAGTCTTTGCTATTGTGAATAGTGCCACAATAAACATACGTGTGCATGTGTCCTTAGAGTAGTATCATTTATAATCCTTTGGGTATATACCCAGTAATGGTATGGCTGTGTCAAATGGTATTTCTAGTTCTAGGTCCTTGAGGAATCGCCACACTGTCTTCCACAATGGTTGAACTAATTTACACTCCCACCAACGGTGTAAAAGCGTTCCTATTTCTCCACATCCTCTCCAACATCTGTTGTTTCCTGACTTTTTAATGGTCACCATTCTAACTGGCGTGAGATGGTATCTCATTGTGGTTTTGATTTGCATTTCTCTGATGACCAGTGATGATGAGCATTTATTCATGCGTCTGTTGGCTGCATAAATGTCTTCTTTTGAGAAGTGTCTGTTCATATCCTTTGCCCACTTTTTGATAGGGTTGTTTGTTTGTTTTCTTCTTATAAATTTGTTTGAGTTCTTTGTAGATTCTGGATATTAGCCCTTTGTCAGATGGGTAGATTGCAAAAATTTTCTCCCATTCTGTAGGTTGCCTGTTCACTCTGATGGTAGTTTCTTTTGCTGTGGAGAAGCTCTTTAGTTTAATTAGATCCCATTTGTCTATTTTGGCTTTTGTTGCCATTGCTTTTGGTGTTTTAGTCATGAAGTCCTGGCCCATGCCTATGTCTTCTAGGCCATGCCCATGCCTAAATGATATTGCCTAGGTTTTCTTCTAGGATTTTTATGGTTTTAGGTCTAACATTTGAGTCTTTAATCCATCTGGAATTAATTTTTGTATAAGGCGTAAGGAAGGGATCCTGTTCCAGCTTTCTACATATGGCCAGTTTTCCCAGCACCATTTTTTAAATAAGGAATCCTTTCCCCATTGCTTGTTTTTGTCAGGTTTGTCAAAGATCAAATGGTTGTAGATGTGTGGTGTTATTTCTGAGCCCACTGTTCTGCTCCATTGGTCTGTATATCTGTTTTGGTACCAGCACCATGCTGTTTTGTTACTGTAGCCTTGTAGTACAGTTTGAAGTCAGGTAGCATGATGCCACCAGCTTTGTTTTTTTTTTTTGCTTAGGATTGTCTTGGCAATGCGGGCTCTTTTTTGATTGCGTATGAACTTTAAAGTAGTTTTTTCCAATTTTGTGAAGTCATTGGTAGCTTGATGGGTTAGGCATTGAATCTATAAATTACCTTGGGCGGTATGGCCATTTTCACGATATTGATTCTTCCTATCCATGAGCACGGAATGTTCTTCCATTTGTTTGTGTCCTCTCTTATTTACTTGAGCAGTGGTTTGTAGTTCTCCTTGAAGAGGTCCTTCACATCCCTTTTAAGTTGGATTCCTAGGTATTTTATTCTCTTTGTAGCAATTGTGAATGGGAGTTCACTCATGGTTTGGCTCTGTTTGTCTGTTATTGGTGTATAGGAATGCTTGTGATTTTTGCACATTGATTTTGTATCCTGGGACTTTGCTGAAGTTGCTTATCAGCTTAAGGAGATTTTGGGCTGAGACAATGGGGTTTTCTAAATATACAATCATGTCATCTGCAAACAGGGACAATTTGACTTCCTCTTTTCCTAATTGAATACTCTTTATTTCTTTCTCTTGCCTGATTTCCCTGGCCAGAACTTCCAACAGTATGTTGAGTAGGAGTGGTGAGAGAGGTCATCCTTGTTTTGTGCCAGTTTTCAAAGGGAATGCTTCCAGTTTTTGCCTACTCAGTATGATATTGGCTGTGGGTTTGTCATAAATAGCTCTTATTATTTTGAGATACATTCCATCAATACCTAGTTTATTGCCAGTTTTAGGCATGAAGGGATGTTTAATTTTGTTGAAGGCCTTTTCTGCATCTGTTGAAATAATCATGTGGTTTGTCATTGGTTCTATTTATGTGATGGATTACATTTATTGATTTGCATATGTTGAACCAGCCTTGCATCCCAAGGATGAAGCCGACTTGATCGATGTGGATAAACTTTTTGATGTGCTGCTGGATTTGGTTTGCAGAATTTTACTGAGGATTTTTGCATCGATGTTCATCAGGGATATTTGTCTAAAATTCTCTTTTTTTGTTGTGTCCCTGCCAACCTTTGGTATCAGGATGATGCTGGCCTCATAAAATGAGTTAGGGAGGATTCCCTCTTTTTCTATTGATTGGAATAGTTTCAGAAGGAATGGTACCAGCTCCTGTTTGTACCTCTCTGGTAGAATTCGGCTGTGAGGAAGGGGAACATCACACACCGGGGCCTGTTGTGGGGTAGGGGGAGCGGGGAGGGATAGCATCAGGGGATATACCTAATGTTAAATGACGAGTTAATGGGTGCAGCACACCAACATGGCACATGTATACATATGTAACAAACCTGCACATTGTGCACATGCACCCTAAAACTTAAAGTATAATAATAATAATAATAATATTAAAAAGAATTTGGCTGTGAATCCATCTGGTCCTGGACTTTTTTTGGTTGGTAGGCTATTAATTATTGCCTCAATTTCAGAGCCTGTTGTTGGTCTATTCAGAGATTCAACTTCTTCCTGCTTTAGTCTTGGGAGGGTGTATGTGTCCAGGAATTTATCCACTTCTTCTAGATTTTCTAGTTTATTTGTGTAGACGTATTTATAGTATTCTCTGATGGTAGTTTGTATTTCTGTGGGATCGGTGGTGATATCGCCTTTACTATTTTTTTATTGCGTCTATTTGATTCTTCTCTCTTTTCTTCTTTATTAGTCTTGCCAGAGGTCTATCAATTTTCTTGATCTTTTCAAAATCCATCTCCTGGATTCATTGATTTTTTTGAAGGTTTTTTTGTGTCTCTATCTCTTTCAGTTCTGCTCTGATCTTAGTTATTTCTTCCCTTCTGCTAGCTTTTGAATTTGTTTGCTCTTGCTTATCTAGTTCTTTTATTTGTGATGTTAGTGTGTTGATTTTAGATCTTTCCTGCTTTCTCCTGTGGGGATTTAATGCTATAAATTTTCCTCTACACACTGATTTAAATGTGTCCCAGAGATTCTGGTATGTTGTGTCTTTGTTCTCGTTGGTTTCAAAGAACATCTTTATTTCTGCCTTCACTTCGTTATTTACCCAGTAGTCATTCAGGAGCAGGTTGTTCAGTTTCCATGTAGTTGTGCGATTTTGAGTGAGTTTCTTAATCCAGAGTTCTAATTTGACTGCACTGTGGTCTGAGAGACAGTTTGTTGTGATTTCTATTCTTTTACATTTGCTGAGGAGTGCTTTACTTACAATCATATGGTCAATTTTAGAATAAGTGTGATGTGGTGCTGAGAAGAATGTATATTCTCTTGACTTGGGGTGGAGAGTTCTGTAGATGTCTATTAGGTCTGCTTGGTGCAGAGCTGAGTTCAAGTCCTGGATATCCTTGTTAATCTTTGGTCTTGTTGATCTGTCTAATATTGACAGTGGGATGTTAAAGTCTCTCATTATTATTGTGTGGGAGTCTAAGTCTCTATGTAGGTCTCTAAGAACTTGCTTTATGAATCTAGGTGCTCCTGTATTGGGTGCACATATATTTAGGATAGTTAGCTCTTGTTGTTGAATTGCTCCCTTTACCATTCTGTAATGGCCTTCTTTGTCTCTTTTGATTTTTGTTAAAGTCTGTTTTATCAGAGACTAGGATTGCAACCCCTGCTTTTTTTTTGCTTTCCATTTGTTTGGTAGATCTTCCTCCATCCCTTTATTTTGAGCCTATGTGTGTCTCTGCACGTGAGATGGGCCTCCTGAATACAGCATACCAATGGGCCTTGACTCTTTATCCAATTTGCCAGTCTGTGTTTTTTAATTGCAGCATTTAGCCCATTTACATTTAAGGTAAATATTGTTATGAGTGAATTTGATCCTGTCATTATGGTGTTAGCAGGTTATTTTGCCCGTTAATTGATGCAGTTTCTTCACAGCATCGATAGTCTTTACAATTTGGCATGTTTTTGCAGTGGCTGGTACTGGTGTTTCTTTCCATGTTTAGTGCTTCCTTTAGGAGCTCTTGTAAGGCAGGCCTGGTGGTGACAAAATCTCTCAGCATTTGCTTGTCTATAAAGGATTTTATTTCTCCTTCACTTATGAAGCTTAGTTTGGCTGCATATGAATTTCTGCGTTGAAAATTCTTTTCTTTAAGAATGTTGAATATTGGCCCCCACTCTCTTCTGGCTTGTAGAGTTTCTGCCGAGAGATCCGCTGTTCGTCTGATGGGCTTCCCTTTGTGGGTAACCCGACCTTTCTCTCTGGCTGCCCTTAACATTTTTTCCTTCATTTCAACTTTGGTGAATCTGACAATTATGTGTCTTGGAGTTGTTCTTCTCGAGGAGTATCTTTGTGGTGTTCTCTGTATTTCCTGAATTTGAATGTTGGCCTGCCTTGCTAGGTTTGGGAAGTTCTCCTGGATAATATCCTGAAGAGTGTTTTCCAACTTGTTTCCATTCTCCGCATCACTTTCAGGTACACCGGTCAAACGTAGATTTGGTCTTTTCACATAGTCCCATATTTCTTCAAGGCTTTCCTTGTTTCTTTTTACTCTTTTTTCTCTAACCTTGTCTTCTCACTTTATTTCATTAATTTTATCTTCAGTCACTGATACCCTTTCTTCCAGTTGCTCTAATCGGCTATTGAAGTTTGTGCATGTGTTATGAAGTTCTTGTGCCATGGTTTTCAGCTCCATCAGGTCATTTAAGGTCTTCTCTACAGTGTTTATTCTAGTTAGGCATTCATCTAACCTTTTTTCAAGGTTCAACCTTCCTTGCAATAGGTTCGAACATGAACTTTTAGCTTGGAGAGGTTTGTTATTACCAAACTTCTGAAGCCTACTTCTGTCAACTCGTCAAATTCATTCTCTTTCCAGCTTTGCTCCATTGCTAGCAAGGAGCTGTGATCCTTTGGAGGAGATGTGCTGATGCACTATGGTTTTTAGAATTTTCAGCTTTTCTGCTCTAGTTTCCGCCCATCTTTGTGGTTTTATGTACCTTAGGTCTTTGATGTTGGTGACCTACAGATGGGGTTTTGGTGTAGATGTCCTTTTTGTTGATGTTTATGCTGTTCCTTTCTGTTTGTTAGTTTTCCTTCTAACAGTCAGGTCCCTCAGCTGCAAGTCTGTTGGAGTTTGCTGGAGGTCCACTCCAGATGCTCTTTGCTTGGGTATCACCAGTGGAGGCTGCAGAACAGCAAATATTGCAGAACAGCAAATATTGCTGCCTGATCCTTCCTCAGGAAGCTTCATACCAGAGGTGCACCCACCTATATGAGGTGTCTGTTGGCCCCTACTGGGAGGTGTTTCCCAGTCAAGCTACACGGAGGTCAGGGACCCGCTTGTGGAGGCAGTCTGTCCATTCTCAGAGCTCAAATGCCATACTGGGAGAACCAGTGCTCTCTTCAGAGCTGTCAGACAGGGATGTTTAAGTCTGCTGTTCCCCACATGTTCAGAAGTTGTCTGCTGCCTTTTGTTCAGATATGCCCTGCCCACAGAGGTGGAGTCTATAGCGGCAGTAGCCCTTGCTGAGCTGCAGTGGGCTCTGTTCAGTTCCAGCTTCCTGGATGCTTTGTTTACCTACTCAAGCCTCAGCAATGGCGGACACCCCTCACCCAGCCAGGCTGCCGCCTCACAGTTCAATCTCAGATTGCTGCACTAGCAGTCAGCAAGGCTCCATGTGCGTGGGAGCTGCTAAGCCAGGCAGGGGAGAGAATCTCCTTGTCTGCCAGTTTATAAGGCCTTGGGAAAAGCACAGTATTTGGGTGGGAGTGTCCCGTTTTTCCAGGTACAGTCTGTCATGGCTTCCCTTGTCTACGAAAGGGAAATCCCTCACCCTCTTGCACTTCCTAGGTGAGGCAACGCCCTGCCCTGCTTTGGCTTGCCCTCAGTGGGCTGCACCCACTATCCAACCAGTCCCAATGAGATGAACCAGGTACCTCAGTTGGAAATGCAGAAATCATCCATCTTCTGCGTCGATCATGCTGGGAGCTGCAGATCGGAGATGTTCCTATTTGGCCATTGGTGCTGAAGCTTCCATTCTCCTCTCCAACACCTCCGTTTTTTTCCTTTTCTCTTCCAGTTTTTCAATGTGAACATATTCTCTAGAGTTAACTACATTGGCTCAAATCTTCACTATCATCTCAGTGGAGCAGAACAAATTGGGAACTGTGGCACAGGTCACTCTTGCTATGCCCCTTAAGAATTCCACATTAACAAGGCTAATTTTCAAGTGTGGTAAAGAACAGGCTAGTGTATTTAGTAGTGAGTCCATTGACTGTTTCCCAACATGAGGTCACACTAGATTTAATATGGTTTGGCTCTGTGTCCCCCACCAAATCTCATCTTGAATTGTAATCCCCATAATCCCCACGTGTTGAGGACAGGACACGGTGGGAGGTCCCCACCTCCTAATCTCATCATAGTGAGTGAGTTCTTATGAGATCTGATGGTTTTATAAGGGGCTCTTATCCCTTCACTTGCAAGCTCTTCCTCTGTCTCTCTCTCTCTCTCTCTTGCTTGCTGCCGTGTAAGACATCCTTTGCCTCTCTCTCATCTTCCGCCAGGATTATAAGTTTCCTGAGGCCCCTCCAGCTACATGGAACTGGAGTCAATTAAAGCTCTTTCCTTTATAAATTACCCAGTCTTGGGTATGTCTTTATAGCAGTGTGTGAATGGACTAATACAGTAAATTGGTGTCATGGAGAGTGGGGTACTGCTATAAAACTACTTGAAAATGTGGAAGTGACTTGGAACTGGGTAACAGGCAGAGGCTGGAACAGTTTGGAGAGCTCAGAAGACAGGAAGATGTGGGAAAGTTTGGAACTTCCTGGAGACTTGTTGAACGGTTTTGACCAAAATGCTGATAACGTTGTGGACAATGAAGTCCAGGCTGAGTCTCAGATAGAGATGAGGAATCTGTTGAGAACTGGAGCAAAGGTCACTCTTGATAAGCTTTAGCAAAGAAACTCGTGGCATTTTTGCCCCTGCCCTAGAGATCTTTGGAACTACGAACTTGAGAGAGATGATCTGAAATTGGAACTTATGTTTAAAAGGGAAGCAGAGCATAAAAGTTTGGAAAATTTGCAGCCTGACCATGTGGTAGAAAAGAAAAACCCATTTTATGGGGAGAAATTCAAGCCAGATGCAGAAATACTAGCTAAAGAAATTTGAATAAATAAGGAGGAGCCAAATGTTAATCACCAAGACAATGGGGAAAATGGCTCCAGGGCATGTCAGAGACCTTTGAAGCAGACCCTCCCATCACAGGCCTGGAGGCCCAGGAAGGAAAAATGGTGTTTTGGGCTGGGTCCAGGCCCCCACTGCTGTGTGCAGCCTCAGGCTTGGTGCCCTGTGTCCCAGTGGCTCCAGCCATGGCTAAAAGGGGCCAAGGTAGAGCTCAGGCCATTGCTTCAGAGGGTGCAAACCTCAAGCCTTGGCAGCATCGATGTGGTGTTGGGCCTGCGGGTACACAGAAGATAAGAATTTAGGTTTGGGAACCTCCACATAAATTTTAGAGGATGTAAGGAAATGCTTGGATGTCCAGGCAGACGTTTGCTGCATGGATGGAGTCCTTATAGAGAACCTCTGATAGAGAAGGGTGGTAAAGAAATGTGAGGTTGGAGCCCCCACACAGAGTCTCCACTGGGGCATTGCCTAGTGGAGTTGTGAGAAGAAGGCCACAGTCCTTCAGAACCCAGAAGGGCAGATCCAATAGCTTGCACCGTGTGCCTGGAAAAGCCACAGACATCAATGCCACCCTCTGAAAGCAGCCAGGACGAGGGCTTTATCCTGCAAAGCCACAGGGTTGGAGCTGCCTGAGACCGTGGGAGCCCATTTCTGGCATCACCTTGACCTAGATGTGAGACATGAAGTCAAGGGAGATTATTTTGGAGCTTTAAGATTTAATGACTGCCCTGCCTGGTTTTGGACTTGCATGGGGCCTATAGCCCCTTTGTTTTGGCCAGTTTCTCCCATTTGAAATGGGAACATTTACCCAATATCTGTACCCCCATTGTGTCTTGGAAGTTACTAACTTGTTTTTGATTTTACAGGCTCATGGGGGGAAGGGACTTGACTTGTCTCAGATGAGACCTTGGACTATGGACTTTTGAGCTAGTGCTGAAATGAGTTAAGACTTTGGAGGACAGTTGGGAAGGCATGATTGGTTTTTAAATGTGAAAAGACATGAGATTTGGGATGGGCCAGAGGGCAGAATGATATGATTTGACTGTGTGTTTCCACCCAAATCTCATCTCATATTGTAATTTCCATAATCCCCATGTGTTAAGGGTGGTACCTGGTGGGAGCTGATTGAATCATATCGGCAGTTTTCCCCATGCTGTTCTTGTCATACTAAGTGAGTTCTCATGAGAGCTGATGGTTTTATAAGGGACTCTTTCTCCTTTACTCACAAGCTCTTCCTCTCTGTCTCTCGCCTGCTGCCATGTGAGACATGCCTTTGCTTATCTCTCACCTTCTGTCATGATTGTAAGTTTCCTGAGGCCTCCCCAGTCATGTGGAACTGTGAGTCAATTAAACCTCTTTCTTTTATAAATTACCCAGTCTCGGCTACGTCTTTATAGCAGGCTGAGAATAGACTAATACAAGATTGGTGGTGATTGAAGTTATACTGAAAGGGTTTAAAGGAGAGTCTGAGAAAAGGAAATGAATCTGCATTTATTGAGAAAGTTGATGAGAAAGTGGAATTAGAAATTCCTAGAAAGGTAAGTTGTGTGAATTATTTCCCAAAATGGAGAAGTCTCTCTACCTGTTTGGAGACAGAAAGTGGAATCAGAGGAGAAGATGATGGACAGAAAGGATCATTCCCTCTTCCAGATGCTTTCCAGTGTGTGATGTAAGCTGAACTAAAATCAGCTGTGTTGAACTCCAGCCAGAAAAAATGTCCAGCATTTTGTTTTTTTGGACCCTAATGAAATGGTTACAGGTCTCCAGGTCTCTTGGGGCTCACAGGGTCATGCCTTTCCTTGCCCAGTGTACTTGGTGAGAAGGTACAAGTGTTTCCATGGAGGGTGTTCATTTTAGGGATTTCAAGAGGGTCATCTTTGCACCACAGGAAATGCCCCCTTTTACACTCTGAAAACCTTATCAAACCGTTGTATAAAAGATGAATACCCACATACAGGCTCTAGCACTGTTCTGTTTTTGAGCTGAGACATTTTAAAAAGAGATTTTTCAATTCTAAAAATTCTTTAAATAAAATGCTCTTGCAGGGACAACATAGTAGGTCAACATTGTTCCCATCTCCACGAAAAGTTTTTTTTTAATTAGCTAGGTGTGGTAGTATTTCTGTAGTCCTAGCTACTGGGAATGCTGAGGAGGAAGGATCACTTGAGCCCAGGAATTCGTGGTTACAGTAAGCTATGATCTTGCCTAGGTAACAGCTACAGAGCGAGATCCTGTCTTTAAAACAAACAAACAAGCAAACAGACAATCAAGCTTTACACTTCTGTAAAAGCAACACTTTCCATTTATGACGGCACTAATCCAGGATATATCAAAACTGAACTTGTGTTTGCTTTCAACTGTTAAAACTAGCCAGAGTTGTTACAGACCCACTACCTCTGACTGACACTGGTATGCCACTCTTTGCTGACCACTGAACAATGGGATTTATGTACCCAATTGTGTAGATACACACCAACTCATTCTACTCTACCCAGAGTAGTGATTTCCAACACACAAAACCACAATGAAACTGCCCATGCCTTTCTACCACTTTGAAACTCCTTTCATCCCTGAACTGCTCCAAAAGCAAACCTACTCAGCAAACTACTCAGTGAGTATCTTCACACATGTAAGTTCCCTCGTCTGATGTACAAAAAACTGAACTCATTTTTCAAAAGCCCTAACAGTCTGTCTTATTCTGATACTTCTTGTATGGTTATTGTATAAGAACCAACTACCCAGGCACCTCGGAGCATGTTGATTTCAGAGTTCAGTGTCAGACCCCATGAGCCCCTGTGGGATGGTGCCAGCTGACTGCCATGTTCCTGCTGTTTATTGCTTGGGTGCCATTACATGCAGAGTGGACTCTGAGGGTTCTAGAGCATATCCAAACCCATTATCACACTCTTTGTTGGTTAATGATGTGTTCAGGCCATGATTTTTCTGTAAAAAATTACCAGCATGCTGCTCTTAATTTTTTTCAGCCTATCCAGTTCAGTTGCCTTTTGCTCTCATGCCTTATGCAAACCTTTCCTCAGAGGTGACCCTAGAAGATGGGACCCTTTGTGATGGACTACCCCAAGGCAACATGCCCCAAAAGGTCTTCATTTGGGGCATAACCTGTGCCAACAGAAAGGTACTTTCTCGTTGTGTTTATGGTGCCTCACCCAAAAAATATTACAGATACACTTGGCTTTCATCAACCTAATTTGATATGTCCCAAGCATAGCAATAGGATAGTTCTGTGTGGCCTTATGGACATCCTTTTTTTACATTTCCAGGACCTACTGCCAAGACCAGCTTGGTCGTGGAGACCCTAACCCAGCAGCGCTAGACGAATTAAAGACACACACACAGAAATATAGAGTGTGGAGTGGGAAATCAGGGGACTCACAGCCTTCAGGGCTGAGAGCCCCAAACAGAGATTTACCCACATATTTATTGACAGCAAGCCCGTGATAAGCATCATTTCTATAGATTATAGATTAACTAAAAGTATTCCTTACGGGAAACAAAGGGATGGGCTCTGGCTAATTATCTGCAGCAGAAACATGTCCTTAAGGCACAGATGGCTCATGCTATTATTTGTAGTTTAGGAACACCTTAAGCGGTTTTCCTCCCTGGGTGGGCCAGGTGTTCCTTGCCCTTATTCCAGTAAACTCACAACCTTCAGCATAGGCATCATGGCTATCATGAACACGTCACAGTGCTGCAGAGATTTTGTTTATGGCCAGTTTGGGGGCCAGCTTCTGGCCGGGATAGGGGGCTTATCCCCAGCAACCTACCATAGTTGGAGAACCACATTCAGGCTGAAGACAGTCCTAGTATACCACCGACCAACCATGTAACCCCAAGGTTTGTCCTCAGCCTTCAGAGGGAACATGCTTACACCGATTTCAGCTCAGTGATATGGGATTCAAATGTCTGACCTCCAAAATATTAAGATAATAAATGTATGTTGTTTTAAACCATCATTAAATTAAGCCAGAAGTATTGATATTATTTGTAGATTTCACCACTACACACTAAACAATAAAGTCAAATGATTTAGAGCAAACCACCTGGCTCACACTTTCCCAACGGAAAAAGGTAAGGCTCAAAGTGCTGAACTGAACATTCTGTCCTAGCACTAGCAAATAATCATTGTCTGCCTCAGGCTTAAGTTTAATAAATAGCAAATTGCATACAGATATTTTACAGCGATTGAAAGACAAACAGAGGTCCTATCCGTGTAGTCCCAACAATAAGAATAGGTGTTGGCATGAAGTGTTTATAAATTCTTGGGTACAGTTGTTCTGAAAGTAAAGTTCACTTTCAATCCTAAAAAAAGTCCGCTATTCCTCCAGATGTGCTTAAAGTCAAACGTGGACTGGAATTACTTGGTGTCAATGCGGAGTAACTGCTCTTTGCTATTTATTATGAAGGACTTTAACTCAACTCTCCATCTTCCTCCACTTCCACCCTTTCTTGGCCATTCTCAATGATTCTCTTGGTGGTGATTTTTTTACCATCAACTATTTCAGTGGAAGTCGACATGGACTTGAAGCTGCCTGTCCCATCACTACCGTAGGACATGCAGAAGGAAGAAAGGCCCCCACTTCCCAGGGAGCCAAAGGAACGAAATCCTGTATCAAAAGAAGAAAAAACACCCCCAAAAGCTGGAAATTCACTGAAGGCAGAGAAAAGGGGTGCAGACCCTCTGCTTCTGCTTCCCGGGGAGTTCCTCTGACCCCCCAAAATATTCTCCAGGGGGTTTCCCAAGAGGTCAAAGGAGAATGGGTCCTGGCCGCCAAAGAACTCCCTGAAGACGTCGGCTGGGTCGTGGAAGCTGAAGACGTACTCGAAGGGGTCCTCGAAGGGCCTGCCGCCTGCGCAGCCACCCTCCGCCCCCGCCTCGCCATAGCGGTCATAGATATCGCGTTTCTAGGCGTCCGACAACACCTCGTAGGCCTCGGCCACCTGCTTGAATCTCCTCTCCGCTTCCTCCTTGTTCTCGGGGTGCCACTTGAGCGCCAGCTTGCGGTACGCCTTCTTGATGGCCTCGGATGAGGCCTGCTGGGGTACGCCCAGCACCTCGTAGCAGTCCACCATGCTGGATGGCCAGAACGGCCCACCAGGCACTGGCACAGCGAGCGGCAAGGCTGCCAGCACCCAGGCGCAGGCCCGAGTGCTCGGCAACCTGGGCTGCCTGGAGGGCCGCCCCTTATGACGCAGCCACATCTCATTGGCCGAGGCCTATGAGCGCCTCGCATCCCAAGATGCAGTGCTCCTGGGACTGGCCCTGCTCTCTGTGAGGCTCTGTGAGGCCCTGTGATGCTCCAAGACCAGGCCCCGCCCACTCCGGCCCCCAACCAGCCATGGTCTCCAAAAAGGATGGGAAAAAGAGGCTGGGGAAAAGAGAAGGCCTTGACTTTGGCTGCCTGAAGAACTGTTTTTCTTAAAGCAGGCTTTATATCAGTCTTTTTCCTCGGCCACAGGAGGGAAGAGGGTGGTGGGAGTGAGTTTAGTCTGACCGGGGCTGAAGACATCCTGTTGTTTAGGACTGCGGTTCTCTAACGTTCCAGCCCCGGTGCCCATTTGCTTTTGTTCATGTGGGTTATATCTATCATACGTACTGCATTAGAGATTAAAACAGAATTAAAAAGACATATTCATTGGGCAATTTAGTAAGAATAAACCCATGACACAATAGCAAATCTTATTTTTATTTAACTTTTATTGAGACAAAATGTAGTGAGAAGAGTGGCATCGTTTTACAGTTTTTGCATCTCTCTTTAGTACTTGGCTCTATAGAGAGGTGGATTCTCATGTCAGCTTCTGCATTCAATCTACTGTGATATTACACATCCCCCATGTAGCTTCTGGAAAACTCCACTGTACACTTGTGAGAGAATGACGGTGAAAAAATCAAGTAGCATTATTATGGAAATAGTTTTAACTTTGCAAAATTCTCCTGAAAAATTCTTGGGGATCCCTAGGATTTCCTGGCTCATACTTTGAGAATCGCTAGTCTAGCAGAGTAGTCCTTGGTATTCTGAAGGGATTAGTTTAGGACAACCCTCCTCTCCATACCAAAATCTAGATGCTCAAGCTCCTTTTATAAAATGGCACAGTATTTGTATATAACCTACCCATATCCTCCTTTAAACCTCTAGTCATCTCTTGATTACTTTTACCTAATAAATGTAAATGCTATGTAAATAGTTGTTTTACAGTATTGGTTTTTTATTTGTATTATTTGTATTGTTTTTTCATTGCTCTTCCCCCCAAATATTTTTAATCTGCTGTTGGCTGAATCTGCAGATGTGAAGCCCAAGTATATGGAGGGTCAAATGTGCATGTTATTCACTTTTCTTGACTGCTAAAACAACCAGGGAGATCCTCTCAGACAAAAGGAAATACAGCACTATTTACTGTATCGAAACCATTAAGACTTGCAGGCCATGTGTATAGCACTGGGGATAAACGTGGGATGCAGTGATTATTTCCACTAGAACTGCTATATCATGACCATGAATTTTGGGGGGATTTTTTTGAGATCTGAGTTCTCTTCACCTCCTTATTCTCTTTTTGACACTGGATTCTTTTCTTTGATAAATTGTGAGGCAATACACTAGTAAGGTCACTCAGTTCTAAGGGGAAAATGATTAACCAAAGAACATTCTAAGAGTTCCTATAGGGTATTAGGTCTAATGGGGATGTGTTATGTCACCAGAACAAACTTCTAAGTTTATATAGCCTCTAGTGACATAACCTGAGACCCGGACTTGGCACTTGGTAAGCACGCAATGAACAGTCATAGAAAGCTGGCCAAGGGTAGAGTTCAGTGTGAACAAAGCAATTTGGGAACATCAAAGCAAGTTTGGAGAATAACAAGTGATCCAGAATGGCTGGAGGGTAAGAGGCAGAGGGGGGGGGCAAGCAGAAGGGCTGGAGAGGAGGAATGAGCTTAGACAGGTGGGCTGGGGTCTATCCCAGAGTTTTGAGAGCAAGGCAGAGGACTCTGAATTTTCTTCTGTGCCCAGGAAGCTGCTGACCAAGGTTCCAGAAGTGTTGGTGGGGTGGGGTTTTTCAGGGAGCAGCTGAGGCAGTGATTCAGAAGGGACAGCTGGGGGTTGGGCAACTGGGGGACTGGGGCCCTGAAATGGGACCATGACAGCTGGGTCTGAGAGACAGTGGTAGAAACATCCAGATTCAGCACTTACTTGCTGGCTTGGATGCAGGGTCTAGAACGAAAAGAGAAGAGGAGTCACTTCTATACAGAAACATGTCCAGAGTGCTTACTATCTGCAAAACCGTGGACTGGCACCTGAGTGATAGCATGATTCCAAAGCCAAAATCTTGCCTGTAAAGAATATATGTATAGGATATAGCTATACTCTAATAGCAAGGACACATATGCAAACTGCTAAAAGATACAAGGCAGAACAGAACAAAACGCTGCGGGGATTCAAGGAAGGTGGCTTTGTTTCCCTTGGAGGGCCCTGTAGATGATCTACAGGGCAATGGACATGTTTATGTTGCTCCTTTAGTAACAAGTCCCTTCATTCTGATTTGATGAAAGGAGCTGGGAGTGTGTCCAATGGTGGCCTATTAACTTATGTCTTCAGCTTAAAAAGAAAGTACCTTCAAAAGGGTTCCAGAAACACTTTCCACGGACATGTCACTAGTAGCCCCCAAAGCAAGACCATCATATTGCTGCCCTGCTGTGTGATTTCTTAGCCCCTAGAGCACCACACCCTGTAATTGCCTAGTTGTGAGTTTGTCTCTGTTCACCTGACCCCTCCTTTCAGGCAAGGACCATTTCTAACTTGGCTTTCTGTCCCTAGTTCCTAGCATAGTAGGTAGGGCTCACACGTTCCATAAATATTTGGTGGATAAGGGAATTAGCAATGGGTTCTGCTTTGGTTCCAAAGCAGAGATTAATTGGATTGCTTAGTAGTGGTTTTCTGTTGTAATTCATGAGCGTGAATGTGGATTGCCTACTATTGCCTACCACTATTGGGGACCTCTCAGACCTCAGCTGCAGCCTGATAAACGTGGTTAACAGAGAAGTAGGAGGCTGTGACATGAAATGGGTTTCCACAGGCCTTTGTTGGGAATTGGATGAGAAACAAGAGCTTGAACTTGGATGTTCCCCAGAGCGAGCGCAGGGTCAGATGAGTTTTTCAAGATAGGAGTGATCGGTCTTTCCCAAAGTGGGACCCAAAATGAAAGACAATGATTGGTTAATCGGTAATAATTAACTAGGAGGAGAGCACTCTATCTTCCAATTACATGATGATTTGCTAAGTGGCTCAGTGACAAGGTAATTAAGATGAAGAAAACAAATGTAGGAGGCACAGTGTGGGGTGGACAGTCAGCTGTCCGTGTCTTCTGCTGAGATGGCCACAGGACCCCAGGTTCCCCTGCTGCGGCTGGCCACAGGAGTGCTACTCCTTCTCAGTGTCCAGCCCTGGGCTGAGAGTGGGAAGGTGCTGGTGGTACCCATTGATGGCAGCCACTGGCTCAGCATGCGGGAGGCCTTGCGGGAGCTCCATGCCAGAGGCCACCAGGCGGTGGTCCTCACCCCAGAGGTGAATATGCACATCAAAGAAGAGAAATTTTTCACTCTGACAACCTATGCCATTTCATGGACCCAGGATGAATTTGATCGCATTTTGCTGGACCACACTCAACTGTACTTTGAAACAGAACATTTTCTGAAGACATTTTCTAAAAGTATGGCAATTTTGAAAAATTCATCTTTGGTCTTTCATAGGTCTTGTGTGGAGCTACTGCATAATGAGGCCCTGATCAGGCACCTGAATGCTACTTCCTTCGATGTGGTTTTAATAGACCCCATTTACCTCTGTGGGGCAGTGCTGGCTAAGTACCTGTCGATACCTGCTGTGTTTTTTTTAAGGAACATTCCATGTGATTTAGACTTTAAGGGCACACAGTGTCCAAATCCTTACTCCTATATTCCTAAGTTACTAACGACCAATTCAGACCACATGACATTCCTGCAAAGGGTCAAGAACATGCTCTACCCTCTGGCCCTGTCCTACCTTTGCCATGCTCTTTCTGCTCCTTATGCAAGCCTTGCCTCTGAGCTTTTTCAGAGGGAGGTATCAGTGGTGGATCTTCTCAGCCATGCATCTGTGTGGCTGTTCCGGTGGGACTTTGTGATGGAATACCCCAGGCCGATCATGCCCAACATGGTCTTCATTGGGGGCATCAACTGTGCCAACAGGAAGCCACTATCTCAGGTCTGTATTGGTGCCTTCATCCAATCAATGTTCCAGGCAAAACAGTTTTTAAAAATTGTATTTACTTACAATTGCTTCCATATCTACTTATCTTTCTGGTGCTTTTATTTCTGCTTGTCGTAATAGCATTCAGTGAGATAAACTGTTAAGGGGTCTCTAGTAGCGTATTTCAGGTTTTAAATGGTCAATGAGAGGAAGAAGAGGCAGACATGAATGTTTATCAAAGGATGGACTAGGACTGGTGTGACTCATGGAGACTGTTCGTTTGTAAAGGCACCATCTTCATGGTTGTGCATGTCCTTCACTGGGAAGGAGCAGGAACACTACATTGAGACTTGACCCATCCTGGATTTTTTGTTTGCATAATTTTCAGGGGAAAGATGATGCAACAGCAAATTACAATTGTTAATGTGATAATTTTTAGTGGTCCCATCTTGCGAATGATAGAGAGGTGACCACAGGAGACCTAAGCACTCGCAGGAAGTAGAAGTGTTAAAGAGGTTGACTCAGTTCAGTGGAAGTAGAGCAACGAAGGTGGGATATATGCCTGTGATTATAGAATTACACACTGAGTTCAGTTTCCAGAGAGGGATCTGTGCTGACAAAAGATTTTTCTGGTCAGGATTTGGGGTCTGGTGCATGATGTGGGGACATCTCAGAGTTCAGAAGGCATAGTTTTGGTTGCAGGTCAATTGGGTCTTCTACTTGGAATGCTGAAATTATCAAGAAATTGTGGAAGGGGCTAGGGAGGAGATAAAACTGTGAGCGTATAAGCCCAGTTAAGCTGGGGATGGTGATGAATGGACATGTGTCCAAGAAGGGAAGTGTTTCTCAGGTGAAGCTGAACATATCACCAAACCCACCCTATCCCACTCCGAGTTTCTATAGTGGGATCTACTTCTTTACCAACAATTTCAAAGGCAGCTTTCTTTAATCCAGAATATTTGGGGTTCATTGATATGGTACTCTGGGACCTGAATATTGTTTCTTATTCCTTGGTGTGCCATGTATTTCATGAGAGAACTCAGCCTTTTTATGTCATATTCACTGAATGCATATGAACTTCCATGACTTGATCCTTTTGTATTTTTATTTCTGTACTTCTTTTTATTAACATAGGTATTATTGCCAAACACCCTAAGCTTCATTTTTTAAAATCAAACCACATGATTTTTTTATTGGTGATTTTCCCCCTTATGCAATGTAGTTATTCAATTATAAAATATGTGTTTATTAGATTTGTAACAATGTTGAAAAGCGGGATGGCATTTAAATAGTGACTCTTGCCCTTTTCTTCCAGTTTTTCAATGTGAACATATTCTCTAGTGTTAACTACATTGCTCAAAACTTCACTGTCATCTCAGTGGAGCAGAACGAATTGGGAACTGTGGCACAGATCACTCTTGCTATGCCCCTTAGAGAATTAGAGAACACTAGCAAGGCTAATTTTCGAGTGTGGTAAAGAACAGGCTAATGTATTCAATAGTGAGGCCACTGACTCTGTCTCAACATGAAGTCACACTAGATTTATCATGATTTGGCTCTGTATCCCCCACCAAATCTCATCTTGAATTGTAATCCCCATAATCCCCAGGTGTCAAGGACAGGATCTGGTGGGAGGTGATTGGATCATGGGGGCAGTTTCACACCTGCTGCTCTCATCATAGTGAGTGAGTTCTTATGAGATCTGATGGTTTTATAAGGGGCCATTGTCCCATCACTTGCAAGCTCTTCCTCTTTCTCTCTTTCATGTAAGACATGTCTTTGCCTCTCTCTCACCTTCTGCCAGGATTATAAGTTTCCTGGGGCTCCCCCCTCCAGCCACCTGGAACTGTGAGTCAATTGAAGCTCTTTCCTTTATGAATTACCCAGTCTTGGGTATGTCTTTATGGCAGTGTGAGAATGGACTAATATATTAAATTGGTGCCATGGAGAGTGGAGTACTGCTATAAAGATACTTGAACATGTGGAAGTGACTTTGGAACTGGGTAACAGGCAGAGGTTGGAACAGTTTGGAGAGCTCAGAAGAAGACAGGAAGATGTGGGAAAGTTTGGAACTTCCTAGAGACTTGTTGAATGGTTTTGACCAAAATGCTGATAATGTTGTGGACAATGAAGTCCAGGCTGAGTCTCAGATGGAGATGAGGAACTTATTGGGAACTGGAACAAAGGTCACCCTTGCTATGCTTTAGCAAAGAGACTGGTGGCATTTTGCCCCTGCCCTAGAGATCTGTGGAACTTTGAACTTGAGAGAGATGATCTGAAATTGGAACTTATGTTTAAAAGGGAAGCAGAGCATAAAAGTTTGGAAAATTTGCAGCCTGACCATGTGGTAGAAAAGAAAAACCCATTTTATGGGGAGAAATTCAAACCAGCTGCAGAAATACTGGCTATAGAAATTTGCATAAGTAAGGAGGAGCCAAATGCTAATTGCCAAGACAATGGGGAAAATGGCTTCAGTGCACATCAGAGACCTTTGCAGCAGACCCTCCCATCACAGGCCTGGAGGCCTAGGAAGGAAAAATTGTTTTGTGGGCTGGGTCCATGCTCCCCCTGCTGTGTGCAGCCTCAGGACTTGGTGCCCTGTGTCCCAGTGGCTCCAGCCATGGCTAAAAGAGGCCAAGGTAGAGCTCAGGCCATTGCTTCAGAGGGTGCAAACCTCAAGCCCTGGCAGCATCGATGTGGTGTTGGGCCTGTGGGTACACAGAAGATAAGAATTTAGGTTTGGGAACCTCCACATAAATTTTAGAGGATGTAAGGAAATGCTTGGATGTCCAGGCAGAAGTTTGCTGCATGGATGGAGCCCTTATAGAGAACCTCTGCTAGAGAAGGGTGGTAAAGAAATGTAAGGTTGGAACCGCCACACAGAGTCTCCACTGGGGCACTGCCTAGTGGAGTTGTGAGAAGGCAGCCACCATCCTCCAGAATCCCGAATAGTAGATCCAATAGCTTGCACTATGTGCCTGGAAAAGACACAGACACTCAATGCCAGCCTCTGAAGGCAGCCAGGAGGAGGGCTTTACCCTGCAAGCCACAGTGTCCAAGTTGCCTGAGACTGTGGGAGCCCACTTCTGGCATCAGCATGACCTAGATATGAGACATGAAGTTAAAGGAGATAATTTTGGAGCTTTAAGATTTAATGACTGCGCTGCCTGGTTTTGGACTTGCGTGGGGCCTGTAGCCCCCTTTTTTTGGCCAGTTTCTCCCATTTGGAATGGGAATATTTACCCAATTTCTGTACCCCCATTGTGTCTTGGAAGTTACTAACTTGATTTTACAGGCTCATAGGGGGAAAGGACTTGCCTTGTCTCAGATAAGACTTTGGACTATGGACTTTTGAGCTAGTGCTGAAATGAGTTAAGACTTTGGAAGATTGTTGGGAAGGCACGATTGGTTTTGAAATGTGAAAAGACATGAGATTTGGGAGGGGTCAGAGGGCAGAATGATATGGTTTGACTCTGTGTTTCCACCCAAATCTCATCTCAAATTGTAATCTCCATAATTCCCATGTGTTAAGGATGGGACCTGGTGGGAGATGATTGGATCATGTGTGCAGTTTCCCCCATGCTGTTCTCATCCTACTGAGTGAGTTCTAATGAGAGCTGATGGTTTTATAAGGGGCTCTTCCTCCTTCACTCACAAGTGAACTCTTCCTCTCTGTTTCTCTCTTGCTTGCTGCCATGTGAGACATGACTTTGCTTATCTCTCACCTTCTGTCATGATTGTAAGTTTCCTGAGGCCTCCCCAGCCATGTGGAACTGAGTCATTTAAACCTTTGTCTTTTATAAATTACCCCGTCTTGGGTATGTCTTTATAGCAGTGTGAGAACAGACTAATACAAGATTGGTGGTGATTGAAGTTATACTGAAAGGGTTTAAAGGAGAGTCTGAGAAAAGGAAATGAATCTGCATTTATTGAGAAAGTTGATGAGAAAGTGGAATTAGAAATTCCTAGAAAGGTAAGCTGTTGTGTGAATGATTTCCCAAGATGGGGAAGTCTCTCTACCTGTTTCGAGACAGAAAGTAGAATCAGAGGAGAAGAAGATGATGGACAGAAAGGATCATTCCCTCTTCTAGATGCTTTCTAGTGTGTGATGTAAGCTGAACTAAAATCAGCTGTGTTGAACTCCAGCTAGAAAAAATATCTGGCATTTTGGTTTTTTGGACCCTACTGCGATGGTCACAGGACTCCAGGTCTCTTGGGGCTCACAGGGTCATGCCTTTCCTTGCCTGGTGTGCTTGGTGAGAAGGAACAAGTGTTTCCATGGAGGGAATTCATTTTAGGGGTCTCAAGAGGGTCATCTTTGCAACAGAGGAAATGCCCCTTTTTCCATTCTGAAAACCTGATTTATCGAACCCTTTTATAAAAGATGAATACCTACATATAGGCCTCTAGCAGTGTTATGTTTTTGAGATGAGACATTTTAAAAAGCGATTTTTGAATTCTAAAAATTCTTTAAATAAAATGCTCTTGCTGGGACAACATAGTGGGTTAACATCATTCCCATCTCTACAAGATTTTTTTTAAAAAAACATTAGCTAGGTGTGGTAGCTGTTGTCTCAGTTACTGGGAATGCTGAGGAGGAAGGATCACTTGAGCCCAGAAATTCATGTTTACTAGTGAGGTATGATCTTGCTTAGGCAACAGCTACAGAGAGAGACCCTGTCTCTAAAACAAACAAACAAACAAACAAACAAACAAACAAACAAACAATAACCAAACAAGCTTTACACTTCTGTAGAAGGAACACTTCCCATTTATGACATCAGTAATCTAGGATATATCAAAATTTGAACTTTGTGTTAGCTTTCAACTATTAAAACTAGCCAGCGTTGTTACAGATCCACCTCTGAGTGATACTGGTACGCCACTCTTTGCTGACCACTGAACAATGGGATTTATGTAACCAATTGTGTAGATACAAACCCACTCATTCTATCCTACCCAGAGTGGTGATTTACAACACAAAAAACTACCATGAAACTGTTCCCATGCCTTCCTCCCACCTCAAAACTCCTTTTATCCCTGAACTGCTCCATAAGCAAACCCATCCCCAGCAAACTACTCAGTGAGTATCTTCACACATGTAAGTTCCCTTATCCGGATCACTAAAAAATGAACTCATTTTTCAAAAGCTCTGACAGTCTGTCTTATTCTGATACTTCTTGTATAGTTATTATATAAGAAGCAACTAACCAGGCACCTTGGAGCATGTTGATTTCAGAGTTCAGTGTGAGACCCCGTGTGCCCCTGTGGGATGGTGCCAGCTGACTGCCATTTTCCTGCTGTTTATTACTTGGGTGCCATTCCATGCAGATTGGACTCTGAGGGTACTAGAGCATATCCAAACCCATTGTCACAGTATTTGTTGGTTAATGATGTGTTCAGGCCATGATTTTTCTGTAAAAAATTACCAGCATGCTGCTCTTAATTTTTTTCAGCCTGTCTAGTTGTTGCCCTTTTGCTCTCATGCAAACTTTTCCTCAGAGGTGACCCTAGAAGATGGGACCCTTTGTGATGGACTACCCCAAGGCAATATGCCCCAAAAGGTCTTCATTTGGGGCATAACCCGTGCCAACACAAAGGTACTTTCTCAATTGTGTGTATGGTGCCTCACCCAAACAATATTACAGATGCACTTGGCTTTCATCAACCTAATTTGATATGCCCCAAGCACAGCAATAGGATAGTTTTGCGTGGCCCTTTGGAAACGCTTTTTTTTTTACATTTCCAGGACCTACCATAGTTGGAGAACCACGTTAGGGCTGAAGACAGTCCTAGTATATCATTGACCAACCACACAACTCCAAGGTCTGTCCTCAGCCTTCAGAAGGAACATGCTTCTTACACCGATTTCAGCTCAGTGATATAGGATTCAAATGTCTGACCTCCAAAATATTAAGAGAATAACGTGTGTTGTTTTAAGCCACCAAGTTTGGGTAATTTGTTACAGCCATGATAGGAAACGAATGCATCCACTTTGCCAGGTTTACCTGCTTTTATAAAGCCTGGGTTTAACCTTTTATCTAAATAATGGTCAACTCTTCCTACATCACGAGCATTTATGTGCAATTAAAAGCCATCATTAAATTAAGCCAGAGTATTAATATATTCATAGATTTCACCACCACACAGTAAAACATTGAAGCCAAATGATTTAGAGCAAACCACCTGGCTCACACTTTCCCAACGGAAAAAGGTAAGGCTCAAAGTGCTGAGATGAACATTCTGTCCTAGCACTAGCAAATAATCATTGTCTGCCTCAGGCTTAAGTTTAATAAATAGCAAATTGCATACAGATATTTACAATGATCGAAAGACAAACAGAGGTCCTATCCGTGTAGTCCCAACAATAAAGACAGGCATTGGCATAAAGTGTTTATAAATTCTTGGGTACAGTTGTTCTGAAAGTAAAGTTCACTTTCAATCCTAAAAAAAGTCCGCTATTCCTCCAGATGTGCTTAAAGGCAAATGTGGACTGGAATTACTTGGTGTCAATGTGGAGCAACTGCTCTATGCCATTTATTAGAAAGGACTTTAACTCAACTCTCCGTCTTCCTCCACTTCCACCCTTTCTTGGCCATTCTCAATGATTCTCTTGGTGGTGATTTTTTTACCATCAACTATTTCAGTGGAAGTCGACATGGACTTGAAGCTGCCTGTCCCATCACTACCGTAGGACATGCAGAAGGAAGAAAGGCCCCCACTTCCCAGGGAGCCAAAGGAACGAAATCCTGTATCAAAAGAAGAAAAACCACCCTCAAAAGCTGGAAATTCACTGAAGGCAGAGAAAAGGGGTGCAGACCCTCTGCTTCTGCTTCCCGGGGAGTTCCTCTGACCCCCCAAAATATTCTCCAGGGGGTTTCCCAAGAGGTCAAAGGAGAATGGGTCCCGGCCGCCAAAGAACTCCCTGAAGACCTCCGTGGGGTCACGGAAGCTGAAGACGTACTCGAAGGGGTCCTCGAAGGGCCTGCCGCCTGTGCAGCCGCCCTCCGCCCCCGCCTCGCCATAGCGGTCATAGATATCGCGTTTCTAGGCGTCTGACAACACCTCGTAGGCCTCAGCCACCTGCTTGAATCTCCTCTCCGCTTCCTCCCTGTTCTCGGGGTTTTTGTCAGGGTGCCACTTGAGCACCAGCTTGCGGTACGCCTTCTTGATACCCTCGGACGAGGCCTACCGGGGTACGCCCAGCACCTCGTAGTAGTCCACCATGCTGGATGGCCAGAACGGCCCACCAGGCACTGGCACAGCGAGCGGCAAGGCTGCCAGCACGCGCCCACAGGCCAGAGGCTCGGCGACGTGGGCCGCCCAGAGGGCCGCCCCTTATGACGCAGCCACATCTCATTGGTCGAGGCCTGTGAGCGCCTCGCATCCCAGGATGCAGTGCTCCTGGGACTGGCCCTGCTCTCTGTGAGGCTCTGTGAGGCCCTGTGATGCTCCAAGACCAGGCCCCGCCCACTCCGGCCCCCAACCAGCCATGGTCTCCAAAAAGGATGGGAAAAAGAGGTTGGGGAAAAGAGAAGGCCTTGACTTTGGCTGCCTGAAGAACTGTTTTTCTTAAAGTAGGCTTTATATCAGTCTTTTTCCTCGGCCACAGGAGGGAAGAGGGTGGTGGGAGTGAGTTTAGTCTGACCGGGGCTGAAGACATCCTGTTGTTTAGGACTGCAGTTCTCTAACGTTCCAGCCCCGGTGCCCATTTGCTTTTGTTCATGTGGATTATATCTATCATACGTACTGCATTAGAGATTAAAACAGAATTAAAAAGACATATTCATTGGGCAATTTAAGAAGAATAAACCCATGACACACTAACAAACCTTCTTTTTATGTAACTTTTTTTTGAGACAAAATGTAGTGAGAAGAGTGGCATCATTTTACAGTTTTTGCATCTCTCTTTAGTACTTGGCTCTATAGAGAGGTGGATTCTCATGTCAGCTTCTGCATTCTATCTATTGTGATATTACACATCCCCCATGTAGCTTCTGGAAAACTCCACTGTACACTTGTGGGAGAATGACAATGAGAAAATCAAGTAATATTATTATGGAAATAGTTTTGACTTTGTAAAATTCTCCTGAAAAATTCCTGGGGATCCCTAGGATTTCCTGGCTCATACTTTGAGAATCGCTAGTCTAGCAGAGTAGTCCCTGGTATTCTGAAGGGATTAGTTTAGGACAACCCTCCTTCCCCATACCAAAATCTAGATGCTCAAGCTCCTTTTATAAAATGGCACAGTATTTGTATATAACCTACCCATATCCTCCTTTAAACCTCTAGTCATCTCTTGATTACTTTTACCTAATAAATGTAAATGCTATGTAAATAGTTGTTTTACAGTATTGGTTTTTTATTTGTATTATTTGCACTGGTTTTTTTTCATTGTTGTTCCCCCCAAATATTTTCAATCTGCTGTTGGCTGAATCTGCAGATGTGAAGCCCAAGTATATGGAGGGTCAAATGTGCATGTTATTCACTTTTCTTGACTGCTAAAACAACCAGGGAGATCCTCTCAGACAAAAGGAAATACAGCACTATTTACTGTATCGAAACCATTAAGACTTGCAGGCCGTGTGTATAGCACTGGGGATAAACATGGGATGCAGTGATTATTTCCGCTAGAACTGCTATATCATGACGATAAATTTTGGGGGGACTTTTTTTGAGATCTGAGTTCTCTTCACCTCCTCCTTATTCTCTTTTTGACACTGGATTCTTTGCTTTGATAAATTGTGGGGCAATACACTAGTAAAGGTCACTCAATTCCAAGGGGAAAATGATTAACCAAAGAACATTCTAACGGTTCATAAAGGGTATTAGGTGTAATAAGGATGTGTTATCTCACCAGAACAAACTTCTGAGTTTATATAACCTCTAGTTACATAACCTGAAACCCGGACTTGGCACTTGGTAAGCACGCAATGAACAGTCATAGTAAGCTGGCCAAGGGTAGAGTTCAGTGTGAACAAAGCAATTTGAGAACATCAAAGGAAGTTTGGGGAACAGCAAGGGATCCAGAATGGCTAGAGGGTAAGAGGCAGAGGGAGGGGGCAAGCAGAAGGGCTAGAGAGGAGGAATGAGCTTAGACAGGTGGGCTGGGGTCTATCCCAGAGTTTTGAGAGCAAGGCAGAGGACTCTGAATTTTCTGTGCCCAGGAAGCTGCTGACCAAGGTTCCAGAAGTGGTGGTGAGGTGGGGTTATTCAGGTGGCAGCCGATGCAATGATTCAGAAGGGACAGCTGGGGGTTGGGGAACAGGGGGGCTGGGGCCCTGAAATAGGACCATGGCAGCTGGGTCTGAGAGACAGTGGTAGAAACATCCAGATTCAGCACTTACTTGCTGGCTTGGATGCAGGGTCTAGAACGAAAAGAGAAGAAAAGTCACTTCTATACAGAAACATGTCCAGAGCGCTTACTGTCTCCAAAACCATGGACTGGCATCTGAGTGATAGCATGATTCCAAAGTCAAAATCTTGCCTGTAAGGAATATATATATATATATATATATATATATATATGGGATATAGCTATAGTCTAATAGCAAGGACAGATATGCAAACTGCTAAAAGATACAAGGCAGAACAGAACAAAATGCTGTTTTTCTGGGATTTTGGAAATTCAAGGAATTCAAGGGATTCAAGGAAGGTGGCTTTGCTTCCCGGGAGGGTCCTGTAGATGATCTACAGGGCACTGGACATGTTTATGTTGCTCCTTTAGTAATAAGCCCGTCATTCTGATTTGATGAAAGGAGATGAAAGGAGCTGGGAGTGTGTCCGATGGTGGCCTATTAACTTATGTCTTCAGCTTAAAAAGAAAGTACCTTCAAAAGGGTTCCAGAAACACTTTCCATGGACATGTCACTCTTTAGCAGCCCCCAAAGCAAGACCATCATATTGCTGCCCTGCTGTGTGATTTCTCAGCCCCCAGAGCACCATCCCCTGTAATTGCCTGGTCATGAGTTTGTCTCTGTCTACCTGACCCCTCCTTTCAGACAAGGACCATTTCTAACTTGACTTTCTGGGCCTAGTTCCTAGCATAGTGACTGCCATCCAGTAGGGCTCACACGTTCCATAAATATTTGGCAGATGAGGGAATTAGCAATGGGTTCTGCTTTGGTTTCAGAGCAGATATTAATTGGATTGCTTAGTAGTGGTTCTCTGTTGTAATTCATGAGCGTGAATGTGGATTGCCTACTATTCAGATTAGTAAGTATTTCTTGGTCAAGGGCAGAGCTGTGGCCACAAACCATCCAGGTACACAGCAGAAGCAGCCTCAAAAAGCTTGGAAGCTCTGCATGATGCAGGAAAGTCATAAAATCATTACAGTGGTGACTTATGTGTTTATAGCCCCTTTACTCTCTATAATCTGCAAATGAACTCACACAGCATTGGGACTTTGGAAGAATTATCACCCTTAAGGTTTAAATTAAACTGTGAATTTCAGAATTTCTAATAAGGACACAACAAAGAGTGAAAGCATTGCTATGTCTATTCTGCTTGCCCAGAATCTTGGTCCTAAAAAATGAAGAGTGTTTGGGTGTGGGGAGGAGCTTCAGTGTGCGTGTGCATGCAAAGTACCTACTCTAAGGAGAAGAATGAGAGGGTACCCTAATTACCTGTTAATATGTCCCATAGGACACCAAAACTCTAGTTAGCTGTTTCTCTATGATCCTCTAAGCACATCCCCAAGTATGGCTGGCCAGTGATGTGTATGGTTCAAATGTTGGGTCTGTGCAGTTATCTTGGAATTGTATAATACAGCAGTATATCCCCCCAAAAAAGAGTGTAATACTTCCAATTCTGGCTGCACAATACTTGCCCCATAGTCCATGATCAATAAATACAAATTTGAGTTGTTTTTGCTCATCTTTCCCTTTTGACTTCAACTCAGTCATCAGAATTTCCCCAAATGCCTTTCCCCTGGATCTTGGGCCAGTGGAATGAGTACAATTTAATTTAATTGAATTTGCTTATCTATTTGGTTTCCTGCTGTGAACAAAAGTTCTCTGAAAAGGAATTTGGAAGAAAGAGACTTTGTTCTAGTGAACAGTTTGCAAGCCAGGGAGTTACAGCCTCTGGTACACAATGAAGGTGAGTTCCACAGAACATAAGGCAGGCAGGTTTCACGGCAAAAAGTTCCTTCCCAGGTTCCCAATCAGGTCCATTTATGCAAATGAAGGATGGAAACTTGCTTAGTTCTTATTGGTCAGTGCAGCTGCATTCTGATTGGTTGATGAAGCTGAGCCCTGAGTGGCTGAGGTGGGTGAGCTTTAATTGGTTGGTTCAGATGAGCGCTGAAAATCTCAACTATAAAAAGGTACAGGTTTTCAGGACACTCAGAGTAACCGTGTGACCTGTAGTAAGCAAACGGCCAGTTGGCTCTATTTTAAATCCAGGCCCAGTTAGCCACTCAAGATCTATCTTACAGGACTGGCTCTTTCAGGTTCACACTAATAAAGGCCTGTCCTTGGGGAAGACTTCTGTTCACATGCGCTCCAGTGAATTTCCCTTTCTGGTCATTCTCTACCCCAGCACGCCCCCCACCCCCGCCTCGCCCCACCCACCCACCTGTTCATTTCCTTCTTAGCATGCTTCACTATTTCTAAGTTCCTGCTCTTGTGTTTAAATTGTGAGTCTGGCTCACCTCATGGCGCGTGCTCGTGTGGTGGGCTCTGCTGCAGCCTCAAGACCCCACACTGTGCTGGACTCAATAAATATTGTTGGACCAAGGAATGAAACACATGATACAAGTGAGCAGGCAGTACCGGGGGAGCTGTGGAGTGGGCACTCTTACAGGTTTCCATGGCGAAAGCGGGGGTACAGTTGTGTTCTTTTCTTTCTAAAAGGCTTTCTAAAAAGCTTTCTGTTTAATTTCTGGAAAAGAAGCCTAACTTGTTCACTACGTAGTCGTCCTTCTTCCTCTCTGGTAACACTTGTTGGTCTGTGGAAATACTAATTTAATGGATCCTGAGGTTCTGGAAGTACTTTGCTGTGTTCACTCAAGAATGTGATTTGAGTATGAAATTCCAGCCAGTTCAACTGTTGTTGCCTATTAAGAAACCTAATAAAGCTCCACCTTCTTTATCTCTGAAAGTGAACTCCCTGCTACCTTTGTGGACTGACAGCTTTTTATAGTCATGTGACACAGTCAAACATTAACTTGGTGTATCGATTGGTTTTTGCCATATATATATATAAGTAGGAGAGGGCGAACCTCTGGCAGGAGCAAAGGCGCCATGGCTGTGGAGTCCCAGGGCGGACACCCACTTGTCCTGGGCCTGCTGCTGTGTGTGCTGGGCCCAGTGGTGTCCCATGCTGGGAAGATACTGTTGATCCCAGTGGATGGCAGCCACTGGCTGAGCATGCTTGGGACCATCCAGCAGCTGCAGCAAAGGGGACATGAAATAGTTGTCCTAGCACCTGATGCCTCGTTGTACATCAGAGACGGAGCATTTTACACCTTGAAGACGTACCCTGTGCCATTCCAAAGGGAGGATGTGAAAGAGTCTTTTGTTAGTCTCGGGCATAATGTTTTTGAGAATGATTCTTTCCTGCAGCGTGTGATCAAAACATACAAGAAAATAAAAAAGGACTCTGCTATGCTTTTGTCTGGCTGTTCCCACTTACTGCACAACAAGGAGCTCATGGCCTCCCTGGCAGAAAGCAGCTTTGATGTCATGCTGACGGACCCTTTCCTTCCTTGCAGCCCCATCGTGGCCCAGTACCTGTCTCTGCCCGCTGTATTCTTCTTGCATGCACTGCCATGCAGCCTGGAATTTGAGGCTACCCAGTGCCCCAACCCATTCTCCTACGTGCCCAGGCCTCTCTCCTCTCATTCAGATCACATGACCTTCCTGCAGCGGGTGAAGAACATGCTCATTGCCTTTTCACAGAACTTTCTGTGCGACGTGGTTTATTCCCCGTATGCAACCCTTGCCTCAGAATTCCTTCAGAGAGAGGTGACTGTCCAGGACCTATTGAGCTCTGCATCTGTCTGGCTGTTTAGAAGTGACTTTGTGAAGGATTACCCTAGGCCCCTCATGCCCAATATGGTTTTTGTTGGTGGAATCAACTGCCTTCACCAAAATCCACTATCCCAGGTGTGTATTGGAGTGGGACTTTTACATGCATGTATTCTTTCAGATGTATTACTTTGGATCGATTAACTAGCCCCAGATATATGCTGAGCAAGCATTCTGAGATAATTTAAAATGCCCTCTTTTGTTAATTTTTGACTCCTAGGTTTGAGTCTGTCTTTGGCATCATCTTCTGGATGATTTCTTGGTATCTGAGATTTCGGGAAAGCATTCCTTGGACATTTTACTCTGTGTGCTGCAGTGGATAGTAATCAATTAGAAACAACAAGCTGTTAAATGCCATAGGCACAGGATGCTGGGTTTGGGGCACCCTGCAGAAAACTCAGTTGAAGCCTGCACCTTGCCCTGGATTCAGTCAGGCAGGCAGTGTTCAGGACTGATGAAATCATTCTTTGGTGATGATAGATCCTGGCAATGAAAGTTGCCTTTGTGACCCTGGTTAAAGCTCCAGTTTCTAAGTATTCTGATAAGAAGCTGGATCCTGCAGTCCGTTCTCTTCTAATGAGTGAATCACCAGAAGTCAGGTTCTGACATGATACAGAAAGGTTGTAGGTTTCATTCTCAAGCTATTAGGTTTATTTTTCCCCTACAGAGTTTGAAGTATGCAAAAAGTAGCATTCACATCCTCATCGAAATCTCAGCAGAGCATAGAAAAGAACAGGAGAGGCTCCTTCAGATGGAGGGTTAGGGAATGACTCTCTGAGGAGGTGACATTTCAGAGAGCATTCATTCATTTATCCTGCAAAGATTGGCTGAGGATCTACTGGCAGCCCAGGCGCTTCCCAGGTGCTGAGTCTGGCTCCCATTAAGGGGACTGATCTCACCTTCGGAGAGCACCAGACCTTATTTCCACTATACCTCCAATGTGATTTGTATTTTATTTTTTTTAATTTTCTGTGCATTTTCCTTCATAGCACATCAAATATGGCAGCCATTTCACTTAGATAGTTGTTGATTGTCCGCTTCACATCATGAGCCATGTGGGGACATGTGTGACTTTGCATTAATCACATCCACTGTATACTGCGTCTTCAACACCTGCCAATGGGTCTGCATGTATTTGGCGCCCCATAAATCTCAGCACCTAAGGCACAGAATAGGCACCCACCGAATATGTGTTAAATTAATGAATGAGAAGATAGGTGCCAACTGAGGTCTAGTTAATGGGTAGAGAGTAATCCACAATAGCTCTTTTTAGTTCTTTGTACTCCAGCTATTACATACCAATATGTATATAGAAACATATGTAAAATTTTTTGGTTGCTTTTTCTACAAAATAGAGTAACAGTGTATTCCCACTGCCCACTTACCGATATGTCATGGATATCACTCCAGTTTTAAATGCTATTACTTTTTAAACTATGAAATAGTATTTCATGGTACTTGTGTACCACAGTGTATTCTGCTGGAGATCTAGTCTAGTTCCCCACAGAGGAACATTACAATTTGTATTCCAGGAGTTTTGTTCTTGTGACCTCAAACACTTCCTTTAAAAAGATAAGCTATTTTGTAGTTTAAAAAACGTTTGTTCTGTTTCTTTCTCATTCATCTTTTCTTAAGTATTTTACATGGTTTTTTTTTTTTGGTCACTACTGTGAATGTGTTATTTTTTTCCATTTCTATCTCTAGCTGATTATCTACTCACTACTCAGCTATCTCATCAAAATATTGATTTTCATAATAAAAAATAATAGGCAGTCATTTGCTGATAAAGAAATTTTGGTTTCTTCTCTTATAAATTCCATGCCAAATGTCAGGGCTATTGAATTTATTAGAATCTCTAAAAACAGTTGAATAATTCTGGCAATAGGAAAGATGCCCGTCTTGCTGCTATTTTAGTGGAAATTGATTATCATTTCATTATTTTGCATTATGTTAGCCATTGTTTTCTGAACAGGCTTTATTGATTTAGATAATTTCCTTCTTTGCGTGAGGATGTTTGTAGGAGAGGCGCTGAACTTTATCAGCTGCCTTTCTGGCATTTATTGATATAACCATGAATGTCTAAGTGGTGAACTGTGTTGACTACATATTTGTTGTTGCCTTGTTTGGTGCAGTCAGGCTTAGGTGTGAAAATATGTTTGTAAATTGTACCTTTTAGTAACCTATTTTGTCTTGTTGAATGTTTTAAACTGAAATTCCACTTTTTGGATATTAATATTACCACTTCTGTATTATTTTTGTTTACATTTCCCTAGCACATCTTTAGTACTCCTTTGTCTTCAAGCTTTCTTCCTTTTTAAACAACATGGCACTGGTATTTTTAATCCAGTCAGGCAGTTGCTTTAATAAGTGCATTTTGCCTATTTGAATCTAACAATTAATAGATTTGATTGTAACTCTCTCAGTTTACTTTATGTTTAGTTGACTTTGCCATTCTCCTTTTTCCGGATTTCTACTGGTTGGTCAAGTTACTGTTTTTATTTTCTCTTTCTTCCTTTGTTAACTAAAAATGCCACTCTGCACTACCAGTCCTCTTGTGTTGATGGTCCTATTCTCAATACTCTTGATAAAACTCCCGAACTTTAAAAATAAAGATAAAACTTTTATTGCACAAAGAAGTCCATAGAGAAAGCACAACCTGGCATTGGCGTGTCTTTGGTGTGTCTGAAGGAAAAGAGATAGTGGAACAATATTGGGAGAAAAGGAATGAAACTCAAGAATTCCAAGATGTTCCTCCCCTGCCAGGGTAAGATAGCAGTGGTTCACAGACAATCAATCGCAATGCTGGGTCTGAGAAAAATAACTAAACGGAAGATTAGTGAGGACCAAGGCTTTGAGATGGCCAGGAGAGGAAAGCTTGGGAGCAGGGAAGGTTGAGATATATGTGGGTTACTGGGAATGCGTGATGGTGAAGTCACAGATGACCCACATGGTGTCTAAGTGCTAAAGAAGAATTCTGGGAAAATGAAATGCATTTGGGAAGGGACAATCTAATTAAAAGCCTAAACTAAAAATACAAAATTCTTGGTAAAGTTTAGGAGTTATGTTAAATGTCTCATTTTGGCTGGTGAAGTCTCATCAGAACAGGGAAATTCTCTCATTCGGGGGCATCTCATCTTTTTTTTGAAGGGAATCAATGGTGGGGGATTGGAGTGTTATTTTCAGTTAATATGTTGCTTCACTCTTTGGTCATTCCGGTAACTGTGAAGTCAGGGCGAAGTTTAAGGGAAGCTTTGCCAAGTAGGGGATGGACTTCACCTTTATTGAGCCTCATAATAGCTGGCTCAGGTAGGAGTTGGCCATGATGACAACTTCTCTGCAGTTTGCCCTGCGTGAATCTCTAGATGAACTTTTGTGCCATTTAAACTTTCGTGATCTCCTGCTATTTAACTTCGAATGTTTATGGACCTGTGGGTTCAATTTTGTGTGAATCACGTCCTGCTGATTGCTGAGTGGGCGTGTGGGAGGGCGTGCCTGGAGGAGAACTTAGACTTGGCCTTTTCCAGATGAGCTTCAGTGTAAGAGTGGGTTTCATGAAGAGCAAAGGTCCTAGGAAATTTAAGTAAGCCATTTACCATCGCTCAGAAGAAAGAACTTGAAGAGCACTTGGAAATGAGCTGTGTCTCCCCAAGAAAGAGGGAGAGAAAGAGGGGAGAGATGTGGTGCAGACCCTAGGGAGGAAGGAGTTCAGAAAAACCATCCTCAGGGTGTTCTTGCCACAAACCAAAAAACGCAGCATGGTGGTGGAGAGGATGACTCTGTCCTCCCTGACTTTTAGATGAGCCCAAGGGAAAAGGCAAAGACAAAGCCCTTAAGAGCCAGAGGACTCACGAGGGCCTGGGGCTGGTGAGAGTGGCGGGGAGAGAGGGCTCACGTTGGGAGAAGGATGGTCAGTGTCTGGGGCTTTCCTGGTCATGTTCCAAATCAGGCTTGGCAGGAGTCCTGCTGTGCAAATTGCATTTGCTGAGCCCTGTCAGAGGTCTCCTGTGTCTCACATCTAGGGTGACCAGCATCCTGGCTTCCTCAGGACTGTTCAGGTTTTAGCACTGAACATCACATGTCCCAGGGAACCCCTCAGTTTGGGCAAGCCCTGCCACATCACACAATCATATTAGTGCCCTCAGTATTCTTTGCAAACATAAAACCATAGACTCAGTAATCCCATTACTGGGTATATACCCAAAGAAATATAAATTATTCTACTATAAAGACACATGCACATATTTGTTTATTGCAGCACTATTCACAATAACAAAGTCATGGAACCAACCCAGATGCCCATCAATGGTAGATTGGATAAAGAAAATGTGGTACATATACACCATGGAATACTATGCAGCCCTAACAAGGAATGAGATCATATTCTTTGCAAGGACATGGATGAAGCTGGAAGCCATCATCCTCCACAAACTAACACAGGAACAGAAAATCAAACACAGCATGTTCTCACTCATAAGTGGGAGTTGAACAGTGAAAATGCATAGACGCAGGGAGGGGAACAACACACACCAGGGCCTGTGCGGGGGGTGAGGGGTGAGGGGAGGAACTTAGAGGATAGGTCAATAGGTGCAGCAAACCACCATGGCATATGTATCCCAGAACTTCAAGTAAATAATAATAATAATAATAAATAAACCCATAAAGCCATTTGAGAGATTCTTGGGGGATTCATTGGACCACTGAAAATCTACAGTGGGAAAAGAATTGCCATGTTGATGAAACAGGAAAACTTTCCTTGTCCCCCTCACAGGGCGTGTGACAGCGGGAGGGGCTCACTTTCTCAGTGCGCCACTGCTCAAACCTCTAGGGGAGCATACAGACGGGCAGGTTGTGGGGCTCTGACCTCACCGGCGGTGTCTAGAGGTGGATGTTTACAGCTCCTGAAGCTCCAGTGGGCGTGGGTTATGGCCTTCTTTTAGTTTTGCCCTCTATAGGCAGCTTGTGTTAACCAGCTCAATTACACCCTCTACCTTGTCGCAAGGACAGAGGGCTTTCTGTATCCTGGGGGCTTGCCTTGGTGTACCAGAAGAATCGAATCCCACCTGGGCTTGGAGAATGAGTACAAGGATTTATTGAGTGGATGTAGCTCTCAGCAGATGGGGGAAGCCAGAAGGGGATGGAATGGGAAGGGTTTCCCCTGGAGTCAGACTGCTCGGTGGCCCGGGCTCGGTGGCCTAGGCTCGGTGGCCTGGGCTCTCCTCCGACTGCCTCAGCCAAACTCCGCGTTGTTCTGCTGGTCAGTGGCCTGCCGGTGCCTGTTGGTGAGTTCTTCTCAACGTCCAGCTGTCCTTGCGTCCCTCCGCTGATGTGCTCCTCCCGATGTTCAGCTACCTGTGTGTCTGCCTGCTAGGGTCTTGGGGTTTTTACAGGCACATGATGGGGGCGTGGCAGGCCAGGGTGGTTTTGGGAAATGAAACATTTAGGCAGGAAAACAAAAATGCCCGTCCTCACCTAGGTCCATGGGCACAGGTCTGGGGGTGGAGCCCTCGCCGGGGACCACACCCTCTTCTACCCAGCACTTCCCTTCCCTACTTCCATATCATTTAAAGGGACCATGCCCTTCCCAGCTCTTCCCTTCTGTATCACTGATGCCTTGCTCTGTGTCCTCTAAGTGGAATTATCACTGTGTGTATGTACAGGTATGTGCATGTGTGTGCATGTACCTGTGCTTTTCTTTTGGAAAACTAGCACATTACCTGGATTTTGCATCTCAAGGTTAATTCTGTAAGCAGGAACCCTTCCTCCTTTAGAAGGAAGTAAAGGAGAGGAAAATGCTGTAAAACTTACATATTAATAATTTTTTACTCTATCTCAAACACGCATGCCTTTAATCATAGTCTTAAGAGGAAGATATCTAATTCATAACTTACTGTATGTAGTCATCAAAGAATATGAGAAAAAATTAACTGAAAATTTTTCTTCTGGCTCTAGGAATTTGAAGCCTACATTAATGCTTCTGGAGAACATGGAATTGTGGTTTTCTCTTTGGGATCAATGGTCTCAGAAATTCCAGAGAAGAAAGCTATGGCAATTGCTGATGCTTTGGGCAAAATCCCTCAGACAGTAAGAAGATTCTATACTATGGCCTCATATCTATTTTCGCAGGAGCTCTAATCCCAGACTTCCAGCTTCCAGATTAATTCTCTTAATTGGAACTTTAGATTTGGCTTTTCCCTGCCACTTCCCAACTATTAATCCAAAGTTTTTTTTTTTGTTGTGGTTGTTGTCATTGTTTTCAATTTGACTCTCAAATACTCTGTTAAACTATGATCCACCACACTCAGAAGTATCGTTTTCTCTAAGAGACTCAAAAGTGTATTAGGGAGAATTTATTTAAAAATAAAATAAATGGGATATTGTTTCTTCATATTAAATAGAAGTATTTCTCCAAAAAGCTGTTGGTTAGAACACTGAATTTATGTCTTACATTTCTGCTCTTATAGTTCTGCATCCACTTGTTTCATTAAGCAAACTTTCCCTTAAAGTGCAGGAAAGTGAAAAAATCCTAAGTGCACAGCTTGATAAATTATCACAAATTCATGTAGTGCATACACCCTTGTAACTAAACCTCCAAAACAAGATGCCGAAAGTTGCCAGTCCTCAGAAGCCTTCACAGTTACTGATCCTCCCACTCTGTTAAAGACTGTGTTCCTTCAGAGAACCCCCCTTTTCTAGTTAGTATAGCAGATTTGTTTTCTAATCATATTATGTTCTTTCTTTACGTTCTGCTCTTTTTGCCCCTCCCAGGTCCTGTGGCGGTACACTGGAACCCGACCATCGAATCTTGCGAACAACACGATACTTGTTAAGTGGCTACCCCAAAACGATCTGCTTGGTATGTTGGGTGGATTGGATGTATAGGTCAAACCAGGGTCAAATTAAGAAAATGGCTTAAGCACAGCTATTCTAAAGGATTGTTGAGCTTGAAAATATTATGGCCAACATATCCTACATTGCTTTTTATCTAGTGGGGTATCTCAACCCACATTTTCTTCTGCAAATTTCTGCAAGGGCATGTGAGTAACACTGAGTCTTTGGAGTGTTTTCAGAACCTAGATGTGTCCAGCTGTGAAACTCAGAGATGTAACTCCTGACATCCTCCCTATTTTGCATCTCAGGTCACCCGATGACCCGTGCTTTTATCACCCATGCTGGTTCCCATGGTGTTTATGAAAGCATATGCAATGGCGTTCCCATGGTGATGATGCCCTTGTTTGGTGATCAGATGGACAATGCAAAGCGCATGGAGACTAAGGGAGCTGGAGTGACCCTGAATGTTCTGGAAATGACTTCTGAAGATTTAGAAAATGCTCTAAAAGCAGTCATCAATGACAAAAGGTAAGAAAGAAGATACAGAAGAATACTTTGGCCATGGCATTCATGATAAAATTGTTTCAAATATGGAAACATTTACATAGCATTTAATAGCGTTGTTTCAAATATAAAAACAAATACATAAAAATCTGGATTTTTCTTTCTTCTTTTTTTTTTGAGATGGAGTCTCGCTCTGTCAGCTAGGCTGGAGTGCAGTGGTGCAATCTTGGCTTACTGCAACCTCCACCTCCCACGTTCAAGCAGTTCTGCCTCAGCCTCCCGTGTAGCTGGGATTACAGGTGTCCACCACCACGCCCGGTTAATTTTTGTATTTTTTAGTAGAGAAGGGGTTTCACCATGTTTGTCAGGCTGGTCTTGAACTCCTGACTTCAGGTGATCCACCTGCCTCGGCCTGCCAAAGTGCTGAGATTACAGGCATGAGCCAGCGCGTCCGACCTGGATTTATAAATAAGATAATTTAGAGGTTATTATTCACTTTATAAAAGGATTCTTTAGTTTCTATATAATTTATCATATAATTTATTTAGAATTTTATTTCCCCCGTTAGATTTAAAACTCCAATTTATATAAAAAGGTTGCCATAATAGACATCTGATCCATAAGTTTCCTGCACAGAAAGAAATACTCCATTATAAGAAGCATAGTATCTTTAAGAGAAAAACAACTCAAATGCTTAGAGGTACAGCTTTTTGCAGCACTGGAACCTGTGAGAAATTTTGTCCATGGGGTTTATGAATGAAGGAGCTATAAGATATCACAGACAAAGGCTTAGAATAAGAGCAAAGGAAAATTTGCTCAAATGTGGCCCTGAAAACGATTCAAAGGGCAAATGATTTCTGGATTAAAGTTAGTATATTACTGTCAAGCTCACTGGTAATAGGCTTATTAGAACCTTATGGGAAGAAGTGGTGGCCAGTGGTAGATTTCATCCGACAATAGATACTGTGTGCATATGTGCGTGTGCATTTGTGCATGTGGCTGTGCTCATGTGTGGGTGCACACGTGTGCATTCATATGCGTGTGTGTGTGTGTGTGCGTGTGTTTATGAGAGTGTCCATTGCTTTCTCCCATGGTTACCTCCTGTAGAAAGAAGCAGCAGTCAGGAAGACAGATGTGAAGAGCTGGAGCATGTTCAGATGAGAGGAGATAGAACACAGGGGGACACACGAGCTTGAGCAAGGGACAACAGGGGAGGACTGATGACTGACTTCCCACCTTTGAGGTGCTAATGTGTGTGTGGTGGCACTGGATAAAAGATAAAAGTTGGCTAGACACCATGGCACACGCCTGTAGTCCCAGCCACTCTGGAGGCTAAGGCGGGAGGATTGCTTGAGCCCAGAAGCTGGAGGCTGCTATGAGCCATGATCATGCCACTGCACTCCAGCAACCTGGGCAACAGAGTGAGACCCTGTCTCAAAAAAAAAAAAAAAAAAAAAAGAAAAGTCCACATAACCTGAGCATCATGTGCCCAGAGCGTTGGGTGGTGTGGTCCCATTCCTTCCTTCCAGCGGCTTCTTCTGGCCACCTCAATGTCAGGATGTCCTGCTCACATATCAATACCATTAAAACCTGACTTCTTTCCCTGCACTGTTGAAGCTCCTTCTTGAGGCTCACATTATGGATATAATTTTGACTCTTTCTTCAGTGGTATAGATAACTACCTGTAACCTAAGAACGACTTGGTGAAAGTCCTCTAATACATTATTTTTTTAAAAAACACAAATCAATGAGCTCAACTTATTAACTAACTTTCATCTATTCATTTTTGAGCCATCCCTGTCTGATTGTGAATCTCCATGATTCCAACACTCTGAGCTGGGGATAGTGCCTACACAAAATAAAAACAAGTGGAAAATTTTCAAACATCAGTTTATGCAGACAACCAGGCCATAATAGGTGCTCAACTACTATTGAATGAATGAATGAAAGTTCTGGCCAGGCGCGGTGGCTCATGCCTGTAGTCCCAACACTTTGGGAGGCCGAGGCAGGTGGATCACTTGAGGTTAGGAGTTCGAAACCACCTGGCCAACATGAAGAAACCTTATCTCTACCAAAAAAAAATATTAAAAAATTACCCAGGCATGGTGGTGTGTGCCTGTAATCCCAGCTATTTGGGAGGCTGAGGCAGGAAAATCACTTGAACCTGAGAGGCGGAGGTTGCAGTGAGCTGAGATTGTGCCACTCCACTCCAGCCTGGGTGACAGAGTGAGACTCCGTCTTACTTAAAATAAAAAAAGAAGGTTCCAAGAAAATCCATCTTAAGGTTTATGTAGAAGGAAGATGATATTTAACATGATTTATGGCCAAGTACTAATATTACATTATAATAATGTTTCCAAATAACATTATAGATATGTTTAAAGACAGTGTATTAGGCTGTTCTTGCATTGCTGTAAAGAAATACCCAAGACTGGGTAATTTATAAAGAAAAGAGGTTTCATTGGCTCGTGTTTCTGCAGGCTGTACAGGAAGCATAGTGCTGACATCACTTGGCTGCCGGGGGAACCTCAGGGAGCTTTTACTCATGGCAGAAGGCAATGCGGGAGCTTGCATGTCACATGGCAAAAGCAGGAGCGAGAGAGAGTTGGGGGGGAAGGTGCCACACACTTTGTAATGACTGGCTCTCACAATAACTCGTGAAAACTCACTATCAGGAAGACAGCACTAAAGCACAGGGGATCTGACCCCATGATCCAAACACCTCCCACCAGGCCCCATCTCCAGCGTTGGGGATTACAATTCAACATGAGATCTGAGTGTGGACAAATATCCAAACTGTATCAGTCAACAGCGATCATAATTAGTCCTGAATAGGAGTGCCTTTTTTTTTCTTTCTTCTCCCTTTTCTACTTCCTCCTCCTTTTCCCTCTCCTCTTCAATCTCCTCTTCATTCCTGTAGCACCAAGGGTTGAAGCACCTAACCCGTTTTGGATTGAGATGTTCTGATTGGGCAATGAACACTGTCCAGAATAAACAGAAATCCATTTTGCACTAAGTGGCTGCACAGACACTGCCTCATGCTAAATCTAGCACCTGGATAGTTTAATGTTTCAATGACTGAATTACAAATATATCATCACCTTGGATTTGGCACTTACAAATGGCTTTTAATTTGGCCAGAGGTGGTTGTTTACAACTTCAAATAGGAGACTATTCATAATTTCTGACGTGACATTTTCCTTTCTTTATTTTACTATATGAAAATATAATGAAATTTCTCACAAAATATCACCAAAAAGAAAAGAAGAAGAGTAGGAAGCAAGGTTAAAATATTTCTAAAATATAATTTTGGTCTTTCTTTTTCTCCCTTCCTTCCTCCGTCCCTCTCTCCTTTCCTCTCTCCCTCCCTCCCTCCCTTCCTCTCTCCCTCCCTTCCTCCTTTCCTTGCTTCCTTCCCTCCTTCTCTTCCTTCTTTTTCAAGAGATCAATAACATTTATTAAGAATAAGGTTCTTAATTATAACCTTTCAGGTTATAATAGTAACACAGCCTGGGCAACACAATAAGACCTTGTTTCTACAAAAAATTTAAAAATTGGCCAGACATAGTGGTGCATGACTGTAATTCCAGCTACTCTGGAGGCTGAGGCAGGAGGATGGCTTGAGCCCAGGAGTTGGAGGCTGCAGTGAGCCATGCTTGTGCCACTACACTCCAGCCTGGGCAACAGGGCAAGACTCTGTATCTAAAAACAACAACAACAACAATAATAGAAACAGGTTTCCTTTCCCAAGTTTGGAAAATCTGGTAGTCTTCTTAAGCAGCAATGAGCATAAAGAGAGGATTGTTCATACCACAGGTGTTCCAGGCGTAACGAAACTGTCTTTGTGTTTAGCTACAAGGAGAACATCATGCGCCTCTCCAGCCTTCACAAGGACCGCCCGGTGGAGCCGCTGGACCTGGCCGTGTTCTGGGTGGAGTTTGTGATGAGGCACAAGGGCGCGCCACACCTGCGCCCCGCAGCCCACGACCTCACCTGGTACCAGTACCATTCCTTGGACGTGATCGGTTTCCTCTTGGCCGTCGCGCTGACAGTGGCCTTCATCACCTTTAAATGTTGTGCTTATGGCTACCGGAAATGCTTCGGGAAAAAAGGGCGAGTTAAGAAAGCCCACAAATCCAAGACCCATTGAGAAGTGGGTGGGAAATAAGGTAAAATTTTGAACCATTCCCTAGTCATTTCCAAACTTGAAAACAGAATCAGTGTTAAATTCATTTTATTCTTATTAAGGAAATACTTTGCATAAATTAATCAGCCCCAGAGTGCTTTAAAAAATTCTCTTAAATAAAAATAATAGACTCGCTAGTCAGTAAAGATATTTGAATATGTATCGTGCCCCCTCCGGTGTCTTTGATCAGGATGACGTGTGCCATTTTTCAGAGGACGTGCAGACAGGCTGGCATTCTAGATTACTTTTCTTACTCTGAAACATGGCCTGTTTGGGAGTGCGGGATTCAAAGGTGGTCCCACCGCTGCCCCTACTGCAAATGGCAGTTTTAGTCTTATCTTTTGGCTTCTGCAGATGGTTGCGATTGATCCTTAACCGATAATGGTCAGTCCTCATCTCTGTCCTGCTTCATAGGTGCCACCTTGTGTGTTTAAAGAAGGGAAGCTTTGTACCTTTAGAGCGTAGGTGAAATGAATGAATGGCTTGGAGTGCACTGAGAACAGCATATGATTTCTTGCTTAGGGGAAAAAGAATGATGCTATAAAATTGGTAGGTGGTGTATTTGAGAAGATAATCATTGCTTATGTCAAATGGAGCTGAATTTGATAAAAACCCAAAATACAGCTATGAAGTGCTGGGCAAGTTTACTTTTTTCCTGATGTTTCCTACAACTAAAAATAAATTAATAAATTTATATAAATTCTATTTAAGTGTTTTCACTGGTGTTGCATTTATTTATTGTTAAGTTGCATTTTCTAATTACAAAAGTAATGCATGATTATGACAGAAAGTTTGGAAAATATAGAGGTTCACACACACACGCCTTCATTGCGTGTGCATGCATAAATGCATGAGAAAAGAAAAATAACCGGTAATCACATCGCCCAGAAATAACCCCAGTTACAATTGTGGCAGACACACATACTTATAAATATTGCAGATATATTAAGTATACCTAGTGTTTGCTAACACTCTTTCTTCTACTCTGTCATGAAGATTCTCCCAAGGTGTTTTTGTATAATATTTAATTCATTTTCAGTGGCCAAGCAGTATTCTATTTCATGGATATACCAGGATTTATTTAACCATAACTTCTGGTTGGATTCACCCTTATTATTTTGTTTAATTAAAAAAAAAAAGACCTCGGCTGGGCACAATGGCTCATGCCTGTAATCCCAGCACTTTGGGAGGCCGAGGTGGGTGGATCACCTAAGATCGGGAGTTTGAGACCAGCCTGGCCAACATGGCAAAACTCCGTCTCTGCTAAAAATATAAAAAATTAGCCGGGTGTGGTTGCCAGCACCTGTAATTCCGGCTAATTGGGAGGCTGAGGCAGGAGAATTGCTTGAACCGGGGTTGGGGGGTTCGGAGGTCGGAGGTTGCAGTGAGTCCGGATCATGCCACTGCATTCCAGCCTGGGTGACACAGCCAGACTCTGTCTCAGAAACAACAACAACAACAAAACAACAACAACAACAATCTCACTGGACATCCTAGTAGCTAAGGCTTTCCACATATTCATGATTACTTCTGTTGGAAAGTGCTTTACAACAAATTGCTAGTTGTCTCAGTCTGGGTTCCCCTGAGATGAGGATTCAAGGGCCAGGAGTTTATTTAGGAAGTAAAGGAAACACTGATAGAGGAGTGGCAGAGTGAGAAGGGGTGATGGCCATCCACAGCTGGCTCTCTTGTGGTCAATCGGAGCTTAATCCTGCTGGGTGACTCTGGGAGCCAGTGGAGAAAAGACACCCCAGACTTATCCCAACGAGGAGCACGGCTGTTGGGTGCTTGAGTACTTGCCTCGTCAGGGATCAAGACGTACTCCCAGGTAGTAGTAATTTCTCTGCCCTTCCATTAGGCCACAAAGGGGGCTCTGACAGAGAAAGTTGATGAGAAAAAACACACGCCCTTGTCACTGAAGAGGTACACAGGGGATCTGTGTGGGGCACCACCTGCACTGCTACCCTGGGCAAATAGCTTGAGAAATCCCCACGCTGCATCCCCAAACTTACTATCAGCGTGTGAGGGAGACAGGTTCCCACACCCTCGTTAGCACAAAGTACTATCTTGAAAAAGAAAGCCTGTCAGTTTGATAGGAGAAAAGCAGGATCTTGTTTACAATGTGCTTTTATTATTGTTATGATTAGAGGTTGTATTTCTTTTCAAGCTGATGAGCCGTCTGTGTTTATTTTTTGGAGGATACCCTTTGCCCACTTTCCTATTGGAGTGTATTACCCTGAGGATTTGGTAAGAGTGCTTATTGCATTCACCAGAATGTCCTTTTTGTCATGTACTGTATTTTCTCTACTTTTTTTTTTTGCCTTGTTTTACTTTTTTTGTTTTGTATTACAAGCAGAAGTTTTAAATTTGTAAGCTTCAAATTGGAGCTGGGGTGGTGCAGAGAGTGAAGATTTCAGCTGGTTCCCTGACCCCAGCTCCATCTCCTTCCCTAGGCAGTGGCTGGAACACATTCTGTCCACTATTTCCCTCTCTACATCCTTGAGGCTGTGCAGTCACCCCTCAACTACGTTCACCCTCCTTCAAAGCCCTTCCTGTTCCACCCGGGGACCATCTCCCGGCCTCACTGCCCCTAGCTCCTTGACGCCCCAACCTCTCTCAGGGACCCCAAGCTGCCATGACCTCTAGCCAGCTCATGTTCATTTGCACCTTCGTGTCTGCAGCACTGAGGCACTCTTGTTTACAAGTGAGAGAACCCAACTCGGGATACCTTAAGCATAAACAGTATTTTTGTAAGGAGACAGGCCTGCGCTGGGTGGAGCCTCCCCTTCTCACTCCTGTCCCTGTTGGGTCAGAGTGCCAGCTTTCCTCTTCCCTCTCCTCGGGGTCTTTTTGGCCCCTCAATCCCCATATTCCTCTGCCCTAGCTCCCAAGATCCCACAAGAGACAGACTGGATTCTCTCTGGCCTGGAGCGCCACCTTCCTGAAAGTCAGAATCTGATTGGTCCAGCTGGATCAGGTGTCCTCTGCCTGTCCAACCATCAATGCCGAGAGGGATTACGGAGAGAAAAACATGGCTCCCACCATCCCATTGCTGTGGCTGCTTGGGCCACGGGAGAGGGAACCTTGTGAGCCGGGCAGAACCCACCCCGTAGAGACTGCCTCTGGGTCAGTCACATGGTTTGGCTGTGTCCCCACCCAAATCTCATCTTGAATTGTAATTCCCATTACCCCCATGTGTCATTAGAGGGACCTGGTGGGAAGTGATTTGAATTATGGGGGCAGTTATCTCCATGCTATTTGTGTGATAGTGAGTTCTCACAAGATCTGATGGTTTTATAGGGGGCTTTTCCCCCTCTTGCTCATACTTCCTCTTACCTGCCACCATGTAAGTAAGATGTGCCCTTGCTCCTCCTTCACCTTCTGCCATGATTGTGAGGCCTCCCCAGCCATGTGGAACTGTGAGTCCATGAAACCTCTTTTTCTTTATAAATTACCCAGTCTTGGGTATTTCTTCATAGCAGTATGAAAATGGACTAATAGAGTCAGCTTCTGCACAATATTTCCATTTTCCCACATTATGCCTTGGGCCTTTTGTGTATTTAAGCTCACAGGATGCTACGAATAAAGCGTTTTCTTATTTCCTGGGTAGTTCCCATAGAAGTAGTGGTGCAAAGTGCCATAGAGTGACAGCACCTAAGAGAAGCTGATTTTGTGAGTGGATTGTGAGTTCAATATTGTTGTCATAATCAGAAAAAAATGTATTTACTTTTTTTTTTTTTTTTTTTGAGACGGAGTCTCACTCTGTTGCCCAGGCTGGAGTGCAGTGGTGTGTTCTTGGCTCACTGCAACCTCAGCCTCCTGGGTTCAAGTGATTCTTCCTGCCTCATCCTCCTGAGTAGCTGGGATTACAGGCACATGCCACCCCACCACACCTGGCTAATTTTTGTATTTTTTAGTAGAGACAGAGTTTCCCCATGAAAAAAAGTATTTGCAATTTGGAAAGCCAAGCAGAGGCCAATTCTTCCTCCTTGGTCTCACTGTCTCCATGTCCTCTGTAGAGGACATGCTCAGGGGCCTCTTACTTTTGGCCATGGCTTACGCACTCGACCTGTGTGTAATTTAAAAATGACCCCTTTCTCCACTCCTCCTGATTGCCATATCCTTCACAATGTGACTTTGCAACTCTTCTCATGAAAAGGAGGAATCTATTTCTCCAGACTGTGGGTCCTGGCTGGCCTGTGACCTGCCCTGGCTGACAGAATGTGGCAGGTGATGAGCACTGGTTTCAAGTCTAGGCCTCAAGAAGCCTTCATATTCCCGCTCACTGTCTCAGAACCCTGTCCAGCTGCTATGAGAACAGCCTGGGTGAGCCCTGCTGCACAATGTCCCCATCACCCTAGTCACTTCAGCCAATAGCGAGCCAATGGCCAGCCCTCTAGCTGTCTGAGATGCATGGGTGAGACTCTAGTTGTGCTTGGCTGGACAGAGCACAGATCCACAGACCCACGCAGGTGACTCATACACTTGTGAACTATAATAATCGGTTGTTTTCAGTCATTAAGTTTTGAGGTGGTTTGTTACACAGCAATTGCTGACACATCCACTCCTGGCTCTAAATGTATCACTTTTCATGTGTTGAGTCCGAAGACCTTCAGAGGACAGAGATGTGTTCCACCTACCCTATATCCACTGCAGCATGGAAAGCCATGCTTAGCTGCACACAGTAGGCATGCAGTCTGGGCCTGTGGAATGGACTTGGCAACCACATCACCTCAGTGATCTTTCAAACGGAAAAGAAAGCTCAGTGGGGAGTGGGAGGAGGTAGTGCAGAGGGGCAGTCCTGTGAAAGAAGGGGCATGGGATAGCTGCTTGTGTCTATTTCATGTTGATCAATGTATCTCCAAGTGCAGAACAAGGAATAATGCAGGAATTTTATGAGGAAGAAATGTTGGGCATGATAAGAAAGCTCATTTTCTAACCATCTGAATTCCATGAAGTAGAAAGAGGCTGGTCCTGAGAGTAATGAGCTCCCTCGTATTGGAGGTGTCCAAGCACAAGCTGAGGAACTCCCATTTGGCTGGATAGGCAAACTTGGAGTGGAAATTCCACATAAGCAACCTTGGCCCTAGATGTCTCTGAGTTTTGTTCCTGTTGTCTTGCAGTGCATAGAAAGATTTCCCAAAGGCCAATATTTCATTGTTGTACCTATGATCTGGATCATCTCTCCTAGCTATAAATGACAGGGAAATCCTTTGGGCTCCACGTTTGGTTTAGGAAATCAGGGTGCCTCCTCTCCTACCTGTCTTTGATGTTCTTTATCTTGTAAGTATTGTGCTAGTGGAAATCCAATTTCTTATCCTGCAAGTCATCCAGTCCCCGGGAAGGAGGAGTGCTCTCCCCAGGGCCTCTCAGTCTGCCCCTCCTCTCCTCTCCAACTGTCCTGACCACACCTCCCCACCCAGGGCTCACATGACTGTGTTCCCCCTGGGACTTGGTTGTAAGCCATCCCCACTTCTACCATCTCCCTTTCCCAAACAGGCCCTTGTACTTCAGCACACACATGTGAATAACATAAATGTTGAATGACAACATGATGTGGAGTTTTCACCCCAGAGCCCTGTGCACTCTTCAAAGACCTGGGTTGATGGAGACTCAGGGAGGCAGTTGGATCTCAAAGTTCCAAGGGTCTGGGATCTAACGGTGATAGTTCTAGTGAAACCCTCCCACCCTGCCAAGAGACCCATTCCTATAAGAAATATGACTGAAGAGCCCAGCTGTCTCACTTTGATAACCAATTCTGCCATTTGCATTTCCATTGATGTGTATTGGGCAAAGAGCAGAGCTTTTTGTTGTGGTTAATATCTGTTTAATCCAGAAGAAGACCCTAAGGAAAGGTCAGTATTTAGGTCCCAGAGTAGCTCTTTAAAATCGTTTAAAGGAAAAGAGAGTATGGGATAGTAAAGGGCCATGGGATGGATCTTTGAGGATCAAGGAACTTGGGACAGGAGGAGAAAGGATCTGAGAGCTTTTCTTCCACCATCTCGACATCTATGTTGGTGTTTCTCAATTTTTAAGAAGCTGTGGATGTTGAGAGAACCCCTTAAAGGAGTTATGAGAGATGCTGATATGAATTTCTCATTAGCCATTAATTATCAGTGTCTAGAAGAGAGGGCGAGAGGGCTGTATTAAACTAAGGATATTATCTATTGCTGTGTAACAAATTATCATAAACTCAGTGGCTTAAAAGAACATCCATTGATTATCTCACGGTTCCACGGGCCAGGAGTCTAGGCATGGCTTTCCTTGGTCCTTTGTTTAGGGTCTCAGAGACTGCAGTCCTTTCTGGAGTTCAGCTTCCTCTTCCAAGCTCATGTGCTTATTGGAGAATTCAGTTTCTTATGGTTATAGGACTGAGGCCCTCAGTTCCTTGCTACATGGCCCTCACCACAGGGAGTTTGCATCATGGCTGTTTACTTTTCAAGGCCAGTAGAATGTTTCTGTTCAATCTGATAAGAGGGAATCTCATGCGGCATAGTGTGATCATGGGAATGACATCCCACCGTCTTTGCCATATGATATAATCCACTCGAGAGAGGGTCACCCATCACCTTTGCCATATTCTGTTGATTAGAAGGAAGTCACAGGTTCCACCCACACACTCTCAAGGGGATGGCTTTATTGAAGGGTGTGGGTTGTTGGGGTCATCTTAAGGTGTGTGTCACACCCCATATTTTACAAATTCTGTTGATCTCAAAAGAGCTTGAGGAAGAGATGACTGAAGCCATTACAGAAGAAGCAGTAGACTCAAGTGAGGAGGTGTCAGAGGAAAGAGACGACCTGGGGCCTCTTGAATTACATGACAGTGGTAAGAATGTCATCCACATTTCTGCTTTCCTGCCCCATCTCAGACACTAACTCTTTGACTGCAGCCCCAGCCTAAGTCTCCCTTTCTCCATCTGCACAGTGGATATCATACCACACATGAAGCTGGAGCTGCGCAGGTGGAGGCAAGGCCAGGGACACAAGGGCACCTCCTGTCATGGTCATTTCCACACTGCACCTGGGTGGCCTTTGTTTTCATAGGTACCTTTCAACAAGTCGTGAACCTCCTGGACATCATTGACAGCGAGTCAGCAAAGATGGACACGACAGGGGCAGGCCTTGACATGCGGAAGACCCTGGCCTCGGTGATAATCACGGAGAAGGCCACCACTGAGCCTTCTGTGGTGATAAACACTCTCATCCGCTGCCTGCAGGTGCCAGAGGTAGGACCGTCTTACCCACTGGGCTCAGCCACCTTTAGCTGTGTGTGCATCCATCCACCACCCAGCACGTAGTTACTGACTATCAGAGATGTGATGTGTGGTACTGGGATACAGAGATGGGCAAGACTGTGAGGTGCCTACTGCCTGAGGACCAATTGGGACCTGAGATGTTCATAATTTTTAAAAGTTCCCTTGTCTTCTGACACAGTGGGTTTGGGAGCCATTGTCCTAGAGCACATGAGCTGAGTTGCAAAGATGTTGAGCCAGTGGGCATGGGAGAGTAAAGATACACCAGACACAGTGTGCAGGGATGTTTGGCTAGTGGGGAGATGCTTAGCTGGGTTAAGGGGCTGGGGTAGAGAATGTTGGAGGGAGTGATACAAAGTGCAACCAGGGGACCTGGTGGGCTTGTACAGACAAGGTTTGCATCACGTGGTACCAGACAAGGTTTTGGACTAGACAAAGGTTTGGAACAGAGCTGATCCAAACCTTGCTGGGCACCACCCCCAGAGTTTCTGATTCAGTAAGTCTGGGGTGGAGCCTGAGAATCAGCATTTCTAACAAGTTCCCAAGTGATGCCAAGGCTGATCTGGAGAGCATACTTTGAGAACTGTTGGATTTTAGACTACCCTTTTGTCTTGGAGTAGGTAGCAAAGGGGTGCTATGAGCAGAGGAGCTTATTTATAAAAAGTTTTATTATTTTTGTTGGATTTGGGTTTGCATTTGCATTTTCCCCCTTTTATTTTTAGTTGACACATAACAATTGTACATATTTATAGAATACAAAGTGATATTTCAAAACATATATACAATGTGTAATGACCAAATCAGGGTAATTAGTATATCCAACACTGCAAACATTTATCAGTTCTTTGTGTTGCAAGCATTCAAAACTGTTTCTTCTAGTTTTTTGAAAATATACAATCAATCATTGTTAACTATATTCATAACCTACAGTGCTATAGAACACAAGAGCTTATTCCTTCTCTCCAGCTGTAATTTTGTATCTTTTAATCAACTTCTCCCTATCCACCCCTGCCCTTACCTTTCCCATACCCTAATACCGAAATTCTACTCTTGACTTCTATGAGCTCACCATTTTTATAGCTCCCATATATGAGTGAGAACATGTGGTATTTATCTATCTGTGCCTGACTCATTTCACTTGACATAATGTCCTCCAGTTTTATTCATGTTATGGTAAATGACAGGGTTTCTTTTTTTTATGATTGAATAATATTCCGTTGTCTATATATACCACATTTTCTTTATCCCTTCATCCATTGATGGGTACTTATGTTGATTCCATATCTTGGCTATTGTGAATAGTACTGCAATAAACATGAAAATGCAGATATCTCTTAGATATATTGACTTCCTTTCTTTTGGATACACACCCAGTAGTAGAATTGCTGGATCATAAGGTAAATCTAGTTTTACTTTTTTTTGAGAAACCTCCATAGAGTTTTCCATAATGGCTGTACTAATTTATAGTCTTACCAACAATGTGTGAGGTTTCCCCTTTCTCCACGTCCTTGCTAGCATCTGTTATTTTCTATATTTTGGATAAAAGCCTTTTTAACTGGAGTGAGATAATATCTCATTGTGGTTTTGATTTGCATTTCTCTGATGATTAGTGAGGTTGAGCATTTTTTAAATCCCTGTTGGCCACTTGTATGCCTTCTTTCGAGAAATGTCTGTTCAGATCTTTTGCCCATTTTTAAATTTGATTTTTTTGCTATTGAGTTGTTTGAGCTCCTTGTGTATTCTGGTTATTAATCCCTTGTAGGATGGAGAGATATTCTCCTATTCTGTGGGTTGTCTCTTCGCTTTGTTCACTGTTTCCTTTGCTGTGCATAAGTTTTTTGCTTGACATAATCCCATTTGTCTATTTTTGCTTTTGTTGCCTGTGCTTTTGAGGTCTTACACAAAAAATCTTTGCGCAAACCAACTTCCTGGAGCATTTCCCCAATGATTATTTTCTAGTAGTTTCATAGTTTCAGGTCTTGGATTTAAGTCTTTAATCCATTTTGATTTGATTTTTGCGTATGGTGAGAGATAGGGATTTAGTTTCATTCTTCTGCATAAGGTTATCCAGTTTTCCCAGCACCATTTATTGAAGAGACTGTCCTTTCACCATTATATGTGCCTAGCACCTTTGTCAAAAATGAGTTGACTGTAAATGCATGGATTGACATCTGGGCTCTCTATTCTGTTCCACTGGTCTATGTGCATGTTTTTATGCCAGTACCATGCTATTTTGGTTACTATGGCTTTAAAGTATATTTTGAAATCAGGTAGTATGATTCCTCCAGCTTTACTCTTTTTTGCTCAGGATTGGTTTGTCTGTTTGGAGTCTTATGGTTCCATGTAAAAATTGTCTGTAAAGAATGTCATTGGTATTTTGATAGAGATTTCAATGAATCTCTAAATTGCTTCTGGTAGTATTTTGATAATATTAATTTTTCTATCAGTGAGCATGAAATAGCTTTCCATTTTTTGGTGTCTTCTTCAATTCTTTTCATCAGTGTTTTATAGTTTCCCTTGCATAGATCTTTCACTTCTTTGGTTAAATTTATTCCTAGGTATTTTATATTTTTGTGGCTATTGTAAATGAAATGGATTTCTTGGTTTCTTTTTCAAAATGGGTGAAGTGTTCTGTTGTTTGCCATTTGGCATATACTAATGTTACTGATTTTTGTACGTTAATTTTGTAATCTGCAACTTAACTAAATTTATTTATCAGTTCTAACAGTTTTGGGATGGAGTCTTTGTATTTTTCTAGTATGAGATCGTGTCATTTGTGAACAAGGATAATTTGACTTCTTCCTTTCTATTTTGTATGCCCTTTGTTTCTTTCTCTTGCCTAATTGCTCTGGCCAGGACTTCCAGTATTATGTTGAAGAGCAGTGGTAAAAGTGGGCATTTTTGTCTTGTTCCAGATTTTAGGAACAAGGCTTTCGATTTCTTCCATCTGGTACAATGTTAGCTGTGGGTTTGTCATATATGGCTTTTATTATCGTGAGGTATGCTCTTTCTATGCCCAGCTTGTTGAGTTTTTAAAAAAATCATAAAGGGCTGCTGAATTTATCAAATACTTTTTTTTTAGCATATATTGAAATGATCATATGATTGTTGTTCTTGGCTCTGTTAATGTGATGTATCACATTTATTGATTTGCGTGTGTTGGACCATCCTTACATCCTTGGGATGAATCCCACTTGATCACGGTGAATGATCTTTTTATTGTGTTGTTGAACTCAGTTTGCTAATATTTTGTTGAGGATTTATGCGTCTATGTTCATCACAGATATTGGCCTATAGTTTTCTTTTTTTGCTGTGTTCTTGTCTGGTTTTTCTATCAGGGTAATGCTGGCCTTGTAGTATGAGTTTGGCAGTATTCCCTCCTTATCCATCTTTTTTTTTGAATAGTTTGGGTAGAATTGGTATTTGCTTTTATTTAATGTTTGGTAGAATTCAGCAGTGAATCCATCCGGTCCTGGGCTTTTCTTTGATAAGAAACTTTTTATTACTGTCGATCTCATTATTCGATACTGGTTCATCAGAGTTTTCTATTTCTTCATTGTTCAATCTTGGTAGTCTGTATGTGTCCAGGAATTTATCTGTTTCCTATAGGTTTTCAAATTTGTTGGCATGTAGTTGTTTGTAACTCTAATAACTCTAATAATTCTTTGTATTTATTTATTTATTTATTTATTTATTTTGGTGACAAGAGTCTCACGCTGTTGCCCAGGCTGGAGTGAAGTGGCACAATCTTGGCTCACTACAACCTCTGCCTCCCGGGTTCAAGCGATTCTCCTGCCTCAGCCTCCCAAGTAGCTGGGATTACAGGCACACACCACCATGCCCGGCTAATTTTTGTATTTTTGATAGAGATGGGATTTTGCCATGTTGGCCGGGCTGGTCTCAAATTCCTGACCTCAAGTGATCTGCCCACTTCGGCCGCCCAAAGTGCTGGGGTTACAGACGTGAGTGCCGGGATTACAGACATAAGCCAATGGGCCCAGCCAGTTCTTTGTATTTCTGCCAGTCTCAGTTATGTCTCCTTTCATTTCTGATTTTATTTATTTGGGTCTTCACTCTTTTTTTCTTTTTTACTCTAGCTAAATATTTATCAATTTTGTTTATTTTTTCAAAAACTCAACTTTTCTTCTGTTCTCCTGTATTGTTTTATTACTCTTGATTTTGTTTATGTCTGCACTGATCTCTTGTCCTTTAAATTTTGGGTTGGGTATATTCTTGCTTTATTTAGTTCCTTAATGTGTATCATTAGGTTGCTTATTTGAATTCTTTCTACTTTTTTGAGATAGGCTTTTATTGTCGTAAACTTCCCTGTTATACTGCTTTTGCTGTATCCAATAGATTTTTGCATGTTATATTTCTATTTCCATTCATTTCAATAAAATTTTAAATTTGCTTCTTAATTTCTTTATTGACCCAGTGGTCATCCAGCAATATATTACATAATTTCTATGTGTTTGTGTACTTTCCAAAGTGTTTTTGTGGTTGATTTCTAGTTTTATTCCATTGTGGTCAGAAAAAATAATATGATTTATACTTTTATGAATTTGTTGAGACTTGTTTTGTGGCCCAAAATATGGTATATTCTGGAGAATATTCCATGTGCTGATGAGAAGAATATGCATTCTGCAGCCATTGGATGAAGTGTTCTATAAATGTCATTTAAGCTTGTTTGATCTAGTGCATGTTTTAACTGTGATGTTTCTTCATTGATTTTCTGTTTGGATCATCAGTCCATTACTGAGAATGTGGTATTTAAGTCCCCTACCATTATTGTATTGCAGTATATCTCTTCCTTTATATCTATTAACGTTTGATTTATATACTTTGAAACTCCTGTGTTGGGTGCATAGATATTTGTAGTTATTATATCCTCTTGTGGAGTTGACCCCTTTATCATTATGTAGTGACCTTCTTTGTCTCTTTTACAGTCTTTAATTTGTAGTCTATTTTATCTGATATAACTATTGTTACTTGTGCTGTTTTTTGGTTTCCAGTTGTATGGAATATCTTTTTCCATCACTTCATTTTCAGTCTGTGTGTCTTTATAGGTGAAGTGGGTTTCTTGCAGGCAGTGTATAGTTGGGTCTTTGTTTCTTTATCTGTTCAGCCACTCTATGTCTTATAACTGGAGAGTTGAATTCATTTACATTAAGTGTTATTATTGATAAGTAAAGACTTACTACTGCCATTATGTTGCTTGCTTTCTGGTTGTTTTGTAATTACTGTCTTCCTTTCTTTCATACTGTTTTTCTTTGTGGTTCAGGGATTGTTTTTCTGGTAGTATGTTTAAATAATTGATTTTTATTTTTAGTGAGTATATTATAGGATTTTGCATTATGGTTATCACAAGGATTACTAAAAATATCTTATACATATAACAAGTTATTTTAAAGAGATGACAATTTATCTTAGACCACAAAGCAAAAATAGGAAAAAAGAAAAAATTTAAAAGCCTGCATTTAATAACTCCATCCCCTCCACATTTGACTTTATATCAACTCAATTTACATCTTTTTATATTGCCTCTCTTTATCTCTTCACAAGTTGCTACAGGTATTATTATTTTCAATTATTGTTTCTATTGAAACAATTATATTGTTTTCAATAGCTTTCAATACACTTCTAGAGTTATGAGTGGATTACCAATGATTGTGATATTAGAGTATTCTGAGTTTGTCCATGTGCTTAATTTTCCCAGTGAGTTTTGTGCTTTCAAACATTATCTTTTTTCACATTAGTGTTTTCTTCTTTCAGATTGAAAAGCTCCTGGCATTTCTGGTGGTGGTAAATTCTCTCAGATTTTGTTCATCTTAGAAATACTTTATTTCTCCTTCATATTTTAAGGATAGCTTTGCTGGATGCAGATTTTTGGATCGCAGGGTTTTTTACTTTAATACTTTGAAAATCTCATCTTACTCCCTCTTGGCCTGTATGGTTTCCATTGAGAAGTCTGTTGTCAGATGAATTGGAACTCCTTTACATGTTATCTGCTTCTTTTCTCTTGCTGCTTTTAGAATCCTCTTTTTGTCCTGTCAAACTCTTTGAGAGTTTGATTATAATATGCCTTGGAGTAATCTTATTTGGGTTGAATCTTTTTGTCATTCTCTGACTTTCCTATACCTGAATATTAATCTCTTTCTCAGGTTTTGGGCAGTTTTCCATTATTATTGCTTTGAATAAGCTTTCTACCTCTTGTTCAACTCCTTCTGGAACACCAATCATTCTTGAATTTGATCATTTGAGGTACTTTTCTGTATCTTGTAAGTAATCTTCATTCTTTTATATTTTTTAAATTGTTTCTCCTCTGACTGTGTATTTTCAAATAGCCTGTCTTTGAGCTCACTGATTCTTACCTCTGCTTGATTCAGTCTACTATTGACAGCCTTTAATGACGTTTTCAATTTAGCACATTTCTCAGTTTTAAGACTTTTGAGTTTCTAAAATTATTTGAATCTCCTTGTTACATTTCCCTGATAAATTTCTGAACTGATTTTTTTTTATGACATGGGAGATCACTGAATTTGTTTAAAACTGCTATTTTGAATTCTTGGTCAGAGAGTTCACATATGACCATCTCATTAGGGTCAGTCATGGTTTTTTGCTTTGTCCATTTTGGAAGGTCATGATTCCCTGTTTGCTATTGTTTCTTGTGGATGTATGTCTGTGTCTTTGAATTGAAGGATTATTTATTTATTTGTCTTCTCTGTCTGGCTTGTTCTGATTTTAATTGGATATGTTTGTTTAGAGATTCTCTGTAATTTACCTGTTGACTTTTTTTTCTTTCCCTGCCAGGTCATTGCCTCCTTTACGGCATCAGATGGCTTCATAAGCCCAGGCTTCCTTTGGTTCCCATAAACAATCAGAATGCCACCTGTCCCAAAATGAGGCAGGTCCTAAGGAGTATATCTCAGTAGTGTTGGAAGGCTGGCTAGGGGTTCATGCCAAGGGAACCTGTGGAATGAACCTCATACAGCACAGTGCTGCTGAACAGCCACTCTTACTTGGTATCTCCTTTGGCTGAGTTACAGAGCAGAGTTTCAAGGGATGCTGATGATAGTCCCACCTCCTGTCTTTGTCTTTGGCTGTCCTCAGGGGTATTTCTCTGCTCAGGCATTCCTGATACTTCTCATAGGTTGAGACAGGGACAGGTCTCCTGCCAGGAAAGCCAAGATTTTCAGGAAACTGGTTGTCCACTTTGATCGTTAACTTTTTCCAGTATAGAAACCATAAGTCAGGGAAATTTTTCATGGGCTTCATGCTGGGCAAATTGGGAGGAGAGGCATCATGGATATAGAAGTCCCATTCTCTTACAGTTTGCTCAGAGTTTTTTCCCTTCTCTGTGGCCCCAGGAACTGCCTCATTCTCCATTTTGAGTTCTAGAAATTGCTGATGATAATCTTGTTGCTGTACATTTGTTTTTGGTTTTCTGTGTGTGTGTGTAGGTGGTGGGGCCTTGGAGTGGGGACTGGGGAGTGAAGCCAGCTTGTTTCTATGCCACCATTTTGGAACTGGAAGTCCCTGATTTTATTTCTTTACTTCTGCTAGTTTTGGACTTGGTGTGTTCTTGTTTTTCTAGTTCCTTGATGTGTATTGTCAGGTTGTTTAATTGAAATCTTTCTACTTTTTCGATATTGGAATTTATTGCTATACTCTTCCATCTTAGTAGTGCTTTTGCTGCATCCCATAGGTTTTGGTATGTTGTATTTTAATTTTCATTAGTTTCAAGAAAATGTTAAGTTTCCTTCTTAATTTATTCATTGGTTGTTCAGGAACATCTTTTTTTTTTTTTTTTTTTTTTTTAAGAGACAGAGTCTCGCTCTGTCACCCTGGCTGGAGTGCTGTGGTGCAATCTCGGCTCACTGCAAGCTCCGCCTCCTGGGTTCACGGCATTCTCCTGCCTCAGCCTCCCGAGTAGCTGGGACTACAGGTGCCCAGCACCACACCCAGCTAATTTTTTTGTATTTTTAGTAGAGACGGGGTTTCACCGTGTTAGCCAGGATGGTCTCGATCTCCTGACCTCGTGATCTGCCCGCCTCAGCCTCCCAAAGTGTTGGGATTACAGGCGTGAGCCACCATGCCTGGCCCAGGAATATGTTTAATTTTCATGTATTTCTACAGTTTCCAAAGTTCCTCTTGTCATTGATTTCTGGTTTTATTCTATTGTGGTCTAAGAAGAAGCTTGATATGATTTCATTTTAAAAATTTTGTTGAGATTTTATTTTGTGACCTAACATACAGTCCATTCTGGAGAATGTTCCATGTGCTATTGAGAAGAATGTGTATTCTGTAGCTGTTGAATGAAATCTCCTGTAAAAGTGTCTGTTAGGTCCATTTGGTCTTTAGTGCAGTTTAAGTGTGATGTTTCTTTTTTGAGTTTCTGTCTAGATAATTTGTTTAATACTGAAAATGGGGTGTTGAAGTTCCAAAATATTGTAGTCTCTCTCTTTAGCTCTAATAATATTTGCTTTATGTATCTGGGTACACTGGTGTTGGGTGCATATGTATTTAAAATTGTCATATCCTCTTGCTGAATTGACCCTTTTATCATTATATACTGACCATCTTTGTCTCTTTTTATGTTTTTTGACTTAAAAGCTATTTTGTCTGATAGAAGCCATAGAAGCATAGCCACTCCTACGTACTTTTGGCTTTCATTTGCATGGAATACCATTTTCCTTCCTTTTACTTTCAAACTATATGGACCTTTACAGGTGAAGAGTTTTGTGTAGGAAGCATATAGTTGGAACTTGTTTTTTTTTGTTGTTGTTGTTTTAATCAATTCAGTCATTCTATATCCTTCGATTGGGGACATTTAAACCATTTACATTCAAGATTGTTATTTGTATATCAGGACTTACTCCTGTCATTTTGTTAAATATTTTCTGATTGTTTTGTTAACCTTTGTTTCTTTCTCTCTTACTTATTTTTTATGGTTTCGTGGTTTTCTGTAGTAATAATGTTTGATTCTTTTCTCTTTCTCATTTGCGTGTATCATTTATCTGTGTCATCTACTCTAGGTGAGACAGTGAGATTGTATACTTTTGTGTGTTTTCCTGATGACAGATATCATTGTTTCACTTCCAGATGTACAACTCTATTAGACATTTCTTGTAGGATCAGTCTAATGGTGATATATTTCCTCAGTTTTTGCTTGCCTTGGAATGACTTTACTTCCCTTACATTTCTTAAAGATAGCTTTGCTGGATATAGTATTCTCACCTAACCTTGTCTTTCAGCACTTTGAAGATATCATCCCATTCTCTCCTGGCCTATAAGGTTTCTGTGGAGAAATGTGCGCTAGTCAGCTTTGACGTCACTTTATGCTTTTCTCTTGCTCTTTTTAGAATTATCTTTGTCTTTGACTTTTGACAGTTTAACTATAACGTGCCTCAGAGAAGACCTATTAGGGTTGAATCTATTTGAAAATATTTGAGCTTCCTGTATTTGGGTGTCTATATGGTTCCCATGACTTGGGAAGTTTTTAGCTTTCCTTATTATTTCATTAAATCAATTTTCTATGCCTTTTCCCATCTGTTGTCCTTCTGGGGCTCCTAAAATTGAGTATGTGTTTGCTTAATGGTGTCCCATGTGTTATGTGGACTTTCTTTGTTCTTTTCAAATGATCTTTCTTCAAGTTCAGAAATTCTTTTTCTCTGCTTGATCCAGTGTAAGAGCTCTTGATTGTATTTTTAATTTTTATTGAATTCTTAATTCCAAGATTTCTTTTTTATATCATCTGTTTGTTGAAATTCTTATTCAGATCATGAATTTTTTTTTCAATTTATTTATTTGTATTGCCTGTCTGTGTTTTCTTGTATCTCACTGAGTTCATGTAAGATCAGTATTTTAAATTTCTTTTTAGGCATTACATAAATTTTTCTTTTTTTGGTAGTCTGTTACTGGAGAATTATTATGTTCCTTTGAAAGCATTATGTTTTCTTGCTTTTTCATTTTTCTTATGTCCCTATGTTGATAACTATTACACATTTGGTATAATAGTTGCTTTTTCCCATTTATGGAGTAGCTGTCATAGAAAAAGACTTTTTCCTATAGATGTACCTACCATGTTGGTTGGATAGGCTGCTTTGGACTTGGTTCTGGGTGTGTGAAGAGATGTAGTCCTTGTACAATTTCTTCAGCTGTCATTAATATCAGCAGTGTCTGTGAGTTCCAGCAGTTATTTGTGCAGGCTGAGGGTGGTTTTGCTGGGGACAGGGATGCCAGGTGAATCAGTCCTTAGGCCCCTTGGGGACACATGCAAGCACACAGTGGCTTTGATGCTAGAGGAGATGGGTTCACAGACAGTGGTGGCTGTGGGCCTGGGCAGGCTGTTCTTCAGGTCCCTGGGTGGTATGCATGAATATGTGTGGTATGCAGGCTGGTTCTTGGGTCCCTGGCTGGCCCGTCTGGTTGCCAGTGGTGGTGGTGGTAGGTTCTGGGCAGGCAAGTCTTCAGACCCTGTCACTTTTGGGGCAGGATCACTATCAGTGGCAGCAGCCCTGGGCAGGTGTCTCTCAGGTTCTGGGGAATGTGTTCTTTGGCTCTCTGGGGGCAGCTTTTCTGATATACCAGACTGCCTGTTCCCCGGGGTGTAGGATGCTGCATGGGCTTGGATGCCAAGAATGTAGCTGCCCTGCTGGGTCCACATGGCACCATGAGGCTGCAGCCCTCTGGGTGGGTGTAGGGGGATGTCAGTGGGGCTTCATAGATGTGGAAACACAGGGACTGTTGACCCCTGGGCAGAAGTAGTCTGTTGGTGGCTTCACTCTTAAAATGATGCTGTGCTATAGCAGCCTGGGTCCTGGGGTAGGGTAGGGGGTAAGGGTGGGAAGAACCCAGCGTGTATTCCTTCTTTGAGGTAGTCTGTCAGTGTGGACTCCAGCCAGCTCCCTATATAGGGCTTGTGAGGGCTGAGGGGCTCTCCCAAGTCAAGATTACAGGTGTCTGTGTTGGGAATGTGGACTACTTGAGATCTCCCACTTATCTTTCCCTGAAAGGATGAGTCTCTCTTGGCCCTGAGCTAATCCCTGATGGCTGCTTCATTCTCTTCTTTATGCTGCCATCTTGAATTTCTGTGCCTCAGAGGGTTACTTCCTTGCTGCCTTCCTTGTGCCGCAAGGGTTACTTCCTTGCTGAAGTCAAGTGTTCTCCTCCACATGCTCTGTTAGATGTATGGTCATTGACTTGTTATTTTGGTCCTTCTTTAGATATAGACAGGTGTATGGCAGCCATGAGGAAGGTCTGCAGGAGCTGGGAAGCACAAGCAAGGCAGTTTCAAAATAGGCTGTGATGTAGCTTGGATGTGTGTCCCCTCCAAATATGATGTTGAAATGTGACCTCAGAGTTGGAGGTGGGGCCTGGAGGGAGGTGTTCGGGTCATGGGGGAAGATCCCTCATGAATGTCTTGGTGCCCTCCCTGTGGTAATGAGTTCACGTGAGAGCTGGCTGTTTAAAGGAACCTGGCGCCTCCTCTGTCTCGCCTTCTCCCTCACCACATGATGCACTGGCTCCCCTTTTGCCTTCCACCATGGGTAGGCCTTACCAGAAGCAGAGGCCAGCAGCATGCTTGCTGTGTGGTCTGCAGAACCATGAACCAAAATAAACCACTTTTCTTTATAAATTATCTAGCCTCAGGTATTCCTTTATAGCAATGCAAGAACAGACTAACACGGGCTTTTAAAAAATGTAGGCCAGGCACAGTGGCTCATGCCACTTTGGGAGCACTTTGGGAGCCAAGGCAGGTGGATCACGAGGTCAGGAGTTCGAGAGCAGCCTGAACAATGTGGTGAAAACCCATCTCTGCTAAAAATACAAAAATTAGCCAGGCGTGGTGGTGCACGCCTGTAATCCCAGCTACTCGGGAGGCTGAGGCAAGAGAATCGCTTGAACCCGGGAGGTGGAGGTTGCAGTGAGCTGAGATCGTGCCACTGCACTCCAGCCTGGGTGACAGAGCGAGAATCCATCTCAAAAAAAAAAAAAAATGTAGGCTTTGTTTTTATTCAGCTGTGGTGAGACCAACAGCTCAGGAGACACTTGCTCTTGAAAGGACAGTTTATTGGCTGGGTATGGTGGCTCATGCCAGGAGTTCAAGACCAGCCTGGGTAACATAGCAAGACCACATCTCTAAAAAAATAAATTAATCGGGCATGGTGGCACCTGTCTGTAGTCCCAGCTACTTGGCAGGCCGAGATGGGAGCATTGTTTGAGCCCAGCATTTTTGAGTTAAGGCTGCAGTGAGCCATTTTGCACCACTGTACTCTAGCCTGGGTGACAAAGCAAGACTTTGTCTCAAAAAAAAAAAAAAGGAGAAAAGACAGTTTGTTACATTCCCAAGAGAGGGGGCCTACCACGCCATGCAGGGTCACACAGGGGAAGCACTAGGGTCTGTGAGGAGGCAGAGGGAATCAGGGGAAATTATAGGCAACAGGCTTTATTGTGGTTTCTGTAGAAAGAAACTGGTGAGGTAGGGTAAGAAGGCTTAGAATTAGCTAATTTGAATATTCTCAGTGGACTCTGGGGCAAAGTAGCTGTCCCTGGCTGTTTGATACCTCCCCTGTGTGATTAGGGCAGGTGGATAGTGGCCCAGAGTGTGAGAGCCCAATAAAGGAGGTGATTGGGAGAGGGGCTCTGTGTTGGTTGGAATACTGTGTTCAGGATGCCCTAATGGAGTACTATAGTCTGGGTGGCTTAGAAAACAGAAATTTATTTTCTCACAATTCTGGAAGCTGGAAGTCCCTGATTGAGGTGCGATATGGTTTGGCTGTGTCCCCACCCAAATCTCACCTTGAATTATAGCTCCCATAATTCCCACATGTTGTGGGAGGGAACAACTGAGAGATAATTGAATCAGGGTGGTTTCCCTCATACTGTTCTCATAGTAGTGAATAAGTCTGACGAGATCTGATGGTTTTATAAGGCATTTCCCCTTTCTCTTGGCTCTCATTCTCTCTTGCCTGCCGCCATGTAAAACATGACCATGTCCCCCCTTTGTCTCCTACCATGATTGTGAAGCCTCCCAACCACGTGGAACTATGAGTCCATTAAACCTCTTTTTCTTTATAAATTACCCAGTCTCAGGTATGTTTACATTAGCAATGCGAGAACAGACTAATACAAGGTGCCACCAAATTTGGTTTCTGTAAAGCCTTGCTTCCTTGCTGGCTTTCTTGTGTGACTGCCCTCTCACTGTGTCCTCATGTGGCTCTCCTGTGCATGTGCAGAGTTGGAGAAAGCACTCTTGTGTCTTCTGCTTCTTTTATAAGGGCACCAATCCCATGAGATTAGGGTCCTACCCTTGTGACTTCATTTAACCCTAATTACCTTTCGAAGGGCTCATCTCCAAATACTATCCCACTGGCGGTTAGGGCTTCAACACAGGAATTTTTAGGGTACATGATTCAATCTGTAACAGTTGTTTTGTACTTAAAAAGCATGCTGATGGACAACTTGTTTACTATCTCTAGGAATTGGCTAGCTCTGAGAGGAGCAGTCTCTCTAGGGTCAGCAAGGACCCAGGTGTCAAAGCATCAGGAAATGAAGAAAATAAGAAACCATGATTAACACACAGGTCTTAATCAGTCATCAGTGGCAATAAACAGACAATAAACTAATAGGCACATTTTAAAAATTAACATGCATCAAAGATTTTATTTACTCCTTAACTAGTTAAGGAACCAGTAAGATGTTAAAAGCTGTTCAAATGAGAATTTTACCTGTGCTTTACCAGACAAAATCCATTTGCACTGCCATGAACAGGAATCATTTTCATTCCTATGGAGGAAACACGTGCATTGTTATCAGTTTTCTAGGATTTAACTTTTTTCCCTACAGAGATGTAAAGTAGCCTTGGCAATCACAGATGCACACTCTACAGAATCCAGTAATTCCACAGCATCTTCCAGACAGCACCAAGCTCTGCTCTGGAAGGCCACTCAGTGATAGCTTTTGTTATTTCCAAGTCTTTGACAGTTTTTCTCTTGTGACTATAATTATTCTCCGAAGATTATTCTTGATCACAAAAAAGGCTGATCTTCTTATAATTTGCCTGGCTATTTGTGTAGGGTGCAGTAAGAGTGTTAATTAAGCATATTGGCCTCCTTGAGTTTACTGTGAAAATCTAGAGCTTGCATTCTCAATGGGGTGATATTGCCCCCAATTAAGTAAAACTAGTTCTTGGGGGACAAAGAAAATTTTACTTTTTCATGTATAAAGCATGGATATGTATAACACACACACACACACACACACATGTATATACATATACATATATACATATACATATGCATATATATTATCTATATACATATACATATATATTCTATATATACATATATATTATCTATATACATATACATATATATTCTATATATACATATACATATATATTATCTATATACATATACATATATATTCTATATATACATATACATATATATTATCTATATACATATACATATATATTCTATATATACATATACATATATATTATATATATATACCCACACATATATATGGCATTAAAGTCTCGTTGGGGTGTGATTAGGAAAAAAGTCTAAATGTCCTTGGGAGTAATAATAATAATAAAGATTGAGAAACACTGGTCTTGAGCCACGCAGTACTGAGCAGCTACTAAGGCCACATCATTAATTTCTGGGAGCTGTCATAGGGATTTCTGATTGGAGTTTTACAAATCCCTATTATTTGCTATCCCAAAAGTAGGAAACCAAGACCAAGACTCCCTGTACTGGATTTCACCAGTAGAACTTACACATTTGGGTGAATTCCTCTCTTCTTAAGGTCCCCAAATTTGCTAAGGATTCTGGACTGTTGGGAGCGACCTCCCTACCACCAGAGGTAGAAGGACATTTTTTCCTGAGGGCTTTGCAGGCAGTGGCCCCACCTAGAAAGTAACCCTCATTCCTTAAGAGTGGCTTGTCAGCTGGGCGCGGTGGCTCACGCCTGTAATCCCAGCACTTTGGGAGGCCGAGGCCAGCAGATCACGAGGTCAGGAGATCGAGACCATCTTGGCTAACACGGTGAAACCCCCTCTCTACTAAAAAAAAAAAAATGCAAAAAAATTAACCGGGCATGGTGGTGGGCACCTGTAGTCCCAGCTACTCGGGAGGCTGAGGCAGGAGAATGGCGTGAACCTGGGAGGCGGAGCTTGCAGTGAGGCGAGTTCACGCCACTGCACTCCAGCCAGGGCGACAGAGCAAGACTCTGTCTCAAAAAAAAAAAAAAAAAGAGTAACTTGTCATGCCTGATTAAAAGTATTCTCAAATACGACCCTCCAGGTGTGATCTGGGATATGCAATCTATCTGCCCAATCCCATCCTAAACCAGGTCATTTTCAGTGGTGATAAGCGCTATCATGCAGGAATTGGAAGAGAGTAAGAGGCAATTTTCCTGGGCCCACAGACTCCCTCAATAGGGCAAAGGCAGGGTGAGCCTGCCTTCTTTGGGCTTTCAAGATGGCCAATGCCCCATGCATAGAGAACCTTGTGTGTTGATCACTTAACACCTGCCTTGCCAGATATTTACTGAAATCAGGGGGCAGGAATACAGATACGAAAGTTGTACTGACAGGGCCAGTGGGATGAGAAGGGCAGGAGAAGCGAAGCAGGAGGATTTAGAAATGGAGGAATGGGGATCTAAGATTTGTGTGTTTGGAGGCTGGTGGTTTGGGTGTAGGGAAGGAGGACAGTGGGAGAGAGAGGTGGACTTGTGCCAGGGGCAGGGTGAGGTCCATTCCACCCACCATACTTGTTTCCCAGATTTCCACCCAGTGCAAGGTCAACATTTACAACATCCTCCAGGAGATCATCCAGCAGGAGGGGGAGCTGGAGGAGCAGTGCGTGCAGAGGCTGGTGGCCATTTCCTCCAAGGAGATGAGGGAGATACCAGAGGTAGGACCTCAAGCTCCATTGGTGCCTTCTCTCTGCCAGCCCAGGAGCTGTGCCACTGGGAGCCTGGCCCAAGATGCCCACAGCCCTGTGCAGTTACCTCTCAGAGCAGGGGTAAGGCTGAGCCCAAGGGAACCAGGAGGGATGGAGAGAGCCTGGGGTAGGAGGGTTTTCCTGGAGGCCCGGCTGGTGGTGGTGCCACATGTCCCTCTCCTGTCCCCTGCAGATGGAGGGCTATATGAAGGCAGAGGTGGCCAGCGACACACTGGTGGCTCTGTCCCGAAACCACTTCAGCTTGGTCATGTACGAGCTGCAGCACCACCTCAAGCCCCTCAACCTCACTGATGAATTTGTCATCATCACACTGGCCAAGCTGGCCAACGGCAATGGTAGGGGCTTGAGGGCCCTCAGCCTGGCCCAGTGTGCCCTCCTGGTCTCTGCCTCTCTCTGCCCCTCCCATCTGTCCCTATGTTCACCTCTTCCCCTTACCTTTCATTTCTCTCTTTTTCCCTCTAAAATTTATCCATTTTGTGTCTGCAGTCCTTTTGTCTCTTAGCTGTTAAGATTCTGTTTTCTATCTCTCATCCTTCTTCCCCCTCTCTCCTGCTCCCCTCCACCTGCGTTGTTCTGTCTTTCCATCTCTCTTTCTTTTTTAATTTCCTTCCTTCCTTCCTCTTTCCTTTCCTTTTTTATTGCCTGCCTTACTTACTCCTTCCTCTCCCTCCCCCTTTCTTTTTCTCCTACCTTCCTTCCTTCCTCCCTCCTCTCCCCTTTCCCTCACCTCCCCTCCCCTCCTCTCCCCTCCCCTCCCTCCCTCCCTGCCTCCCTTCCTTCCTTCCTCCTCTCCCCTTTCCCTCACCTCCCCTCCCCTCCCTCCCTCCCCTCCTCTCCCCTCCCCTCCCTCCCTCCCTGCCTCCCTTCCTTCCTTCCTTCCTTCTCCATCCTCCCTCCCTTCCTTCCTTCTCCATCCTCCCTCCCTTCCTTTCATCCCAGAAGCATGCACAGAGCTCCTACTCCATGCAGGCCTTGTGGCAGGTACCTGGCCACTACAATACATAAGACACACATGGCTCCGGTGCTCAGAAAGGACCAACAGGCAAACAATGAAATAGACATTTATAACAGGAGGTGACGGGTATGAAGAGAGCAGCCAAATGGGCGTTTGAGATCTGGCTAAGGGAGGGGACCTCATCTCTGCAGCCCTTGTTGAGGTAGCGATATTTCAGCTAAGACCTGAAGGCAGAGAGGAGGACGTCTGTGTGAAGCATGGGATGGGGAGAACATTCCACACGGAGAGAACATTGCAGAGGCTCTGGGGCAGAGAAGAGCTTGGATTCTCCGAAGAGTTGAGAAGTGGCTGTGGCTGGAGTTAAGGAGTGAGAGAGAGATGAGGGGGAGAGTCAGGCAGGGCCTTGGGGACGTCACCCGGGGCACTAGGAAGCTATCGAAGGACATTAAGCTGCAGGGTTGCCTGGTGAATGCAGGTTGTGGGAAGGCCTTTCTGACTGTTGCCTGGATGGAGAAGGACTAGGAGGTGGGTACTTGTGATGGTGGCTGGGCTGGGAAGCATGTGGTGAGGGGTGACATGTGGGAAGGGGCTCTGAGACGGGGCCTGCTGAGGACAGGGGAAGGAGCAGAGGTAGCAAGCCACTGGGAGCATGTTGGCCTCCTTTCCCGAGCTAGAAGCACTGAGAGTTGGGAGCTCAAGTGAAGAACTTCATGCTGTGTGTGGAGCTCATGTTGCCTGTGGGAGCCCCCAGGGGAGAGGTGAAGGGGGCAGTTGATTTGTGGCGCGGAGTTCAGAGGGCAGGTGTGGGCTTGGCTTTGGTTCTTGGTGACCTCAGAGTGCAGGTGATGTTCAAAGCCACTGATATCCGGGAGTGAAAGTAGAGAGAGGACCCAGCCCGGAGGGGTCCTGGCATTGGCAAGGCTCGGGAGGAGTCGTAAGAGGCAGCGTGGAATGTGAGGCCTGGCACAGGGAGAACAATCTCAAGGGGTGCAGGCCCCCGTGATGCCCATCCTGCCAAGGGGTCCAGTGAGATAAGGCTGGTGAAGGCGGGAGGTGGAAGAGCTTCACGGCTTGCTGGGGATAAAGGCCTGGATGGAGTGGGAGGGGAGGAAGGGAAGGCAGGCCTGGAAAGAGGACAAGGGACAGCAGCGAGGGGGATTATTATGAAGTCTGAAGATGGGGGCGCACTCAGGGTGGGTGAAGCGGAGGGGCCTGCCTCCTGTTGCAGAGTGGCCTGTTCCGGCTCCCTTCCTTCATCTGTCTGCTCTTTTTCTCTGCTGGCCTCGTGCCTTCTCTCAGTTCCTTGCTCTCACCTGCTGTCTCCCTGCTTCTGTGTTCGCCCAAGAACGTTTGTGGGACCCCTGGAGGAGGCTGGCCTGTGTCCGGGAGGATGGACGCACTCTGGGGGCTGCTTCTTTCTGCTTCTTGCCCCCCCTTCCCTGGGGCTCCTCTGTCCTCTCTTCCCTCCCTCTCTCGGACCTCCTCTTCCTTCTCCTGGTCCTCTCTCTTCTTCCCTTTCCTCCCCTTTTGCCTGGCTTTCTTCCTGTGTTACCCGCTTCTAGCTCACTTTTTTTTTTTTTTGAGACGGAGTCTGGCTCTGTCGCCCAGGCTGGAGTGCAGTGGCGCGATCTCGGCTCACTGCAAGCTCCGCCTCCTGGGTTCACGCCATTCTCCTGCCTCAGCCTCCCGAGTGGTTGAGACTATAGGCACCCGCCACCACGCCCGGCTAATTTTTTGTATTTTTAGTAGAGACGGGGTTTCAACCGTGTTGGCCAGGATGGTCTCGATCTCCTGACCTCGTGATCGCCCACCTCGGCCTCCCAAAGTGCTGGGATTACAGGCGTGAGCCACCATGCCCTTCTAGCTCACTTTTTAATGCTTTTCTGACTCCTGGACTATTTCCTGGGCCCCAGCCAGGACAGAGGGCTAAGCCAGCTCTGGACTGTTAGGGGTTGGAGGTGGAGGGCAGCAGGGTTGTCCTCTCTGCCTTCTCTCTGCTCACCCCCAGCCCCAACTCCCTGTAATCATCCCTCACAACCTCACAGTGTTTGAGTTCATGCCATAATGGGCATCACCCTGGCTACCATATTCACCATGCTGAGACTTGCCAATGAAGCCAAGATACGCCAGGCGATCTGCAGTGGTGAGTGTCCCACTTGAGCCTGCAGGTCTGGCTCGATCAGGGCGCCGGAGGGAGACTGCTGGGTAAGGAGCAGATGGAGGGGTTGTTGAAAAAGAGGTGCACTGTTCACTTGTTCTCCAAAGAAGTTTGCTTAATCTTTTACTTCGTGTGGCCTCTGATTGGCTGCCTGGGGCACAAGAGGCTGAGACACGGTGGGGGCCTTTTAGAAGATCCCGGCTTAGAGGGAAGAAGCTGCTACTGTGACTCCCTTTAGCTTGCTTTGTAGTTAAGCACTTCACTTCATGAGACCACAGAACAGCAATGAGCATTCACAGGAGAGGGAGACTGGGGAAAACGGCTCCATATGGAGCTTGACGGGGACTGGTCTTAGATGCTATTTCAATCTGATCACCTTGCCCCAGATTTTGATTACTTAATGTTCTTGTGGGCTTATAAAAAGCCCTAGTGCCTGAGAAAAAGAGGGCCACATGTGTTCACTGTTCACTGCCCTCTGACCTGGAATCCCCAGGATGTGGGCAGGGTCATACTCCAGGCCTCGCCCTTGACCCCGTCTCTGTCCATGAAGGAGAGGGACCCAGACACCCCCGAGTGCTCAGTTCTCACACACACAGGCAGGCAGAGTAAAAATGAAGGTGCCGTGGGGGTTTGGAAGGGCAGGGTGCAGCCTGCTCGCTACGGCAAGGCATGAGCGCTTCCACTCGGGAAGCTGGGCTGGGAAGGCTTGGTTCTGCTTCCAGCCCCTCTGGCGGCAAGTGCATTCCCCTGTTGCTGTTGGTAGCCATGGAGACCTTCTGTGAGACGGTGCAGTTTTATCTGAAGCACCTGGAGGAGAGCGTGTATCCCGTGATGACCGAGGAGCAGTTTGCCCTGAAGGTGTTCCCCATGTATCGCTACTTCGTGACAGTGTGGCTGGGGCACCACAACCCCGAGGTGAGATGCACCCCTCTTAGGAGGGCCTGGTGGTCCCCAGGCCACAGCTCCCCAGCCTGTGGGGCCGGGAGGTGCTGAGGGACCATCGGGTCCAGACTTACTCCCAGGACCCTAGAGGGCAGTGACCTGACTCATGGCAGAGCCGGGGAACTCATGGATGCTGAACAGCTGGGACCTAGGAGCCTCATTCACGAGGCCAGGCTTGATGAAGGTTGGTGGTAATCCTGAGAGCACTTGTTACATGCTGGGCACTCTACCAGCGTCTTACCCACGGGAGCTATTTTCACACCCACTCTGTGATATAGGACTAGTTGACAAATGAGGAAACTCAGGCACAGAGAGGTTAAGTACCTGCTCAAGGTCATGTGGCTGCTGAGTGGGAGGGACTCAAACCCGGTCGCCTGTGTAGGAAAGACCTTGCTCTGCTTCTGAGGCACCTTCTGTCCTGTGTACTTGGATTCTGTGGCTGGGGCTGAGGTCACTGGCCTTGCTGGAGGGTGGTGAGACAATGGGTCCCAGAGCTGGTTTCTGGTGGCAGGTGAAGCTGGGGGTGATCAAGTCCCTGAAGCCCATGCTTGGCCTCCTTCTGCCCAACGATGACCTGCGGGAGCAGGTCTACGACTACATACCCCCGCTGCTGGCGGAGTACCAGGGCAGCCTGGAGGCGCTCTTCGTCACGCAGGCGAGTGGCCAGGCAGCCACGGCTCTGGGCAGGAGGCTTAGGGAATTGGGGGCTCCCAAGTGTTTAAGGGGGATGAGTGGGAGCCGGGGGGATGTCAGATATTTTGACACTGTGTCAGGAACCCGACATCTGTGCCCTGCGAGGGAGGGGCTTGGATCCTGGCACCCATGGGACTCATGGGAGTGAACACTGCCCTTCCGGGTGGAAGGGACCAGGTGCTGGTCCCTCGGAGGCTGCAGTGAGGCTGTGGCCTTTGCATTAGTTTGTTAGGGTTGCTGTAACAAAGAACCACACATGGGTAGCTTGAAACAACAGAGATGTATTCTCTGTACGTCCTGGAGGTCAGGAGTCCAAACTCAGGGTGTCGGCAGGGCTGTGCTCCTTCTGAAGGCTCTAAGGAAGCAAGCTCTCTTGCATCTTCCAGCTTCTGGTGTCCCCACGTGTTCTGTGACAGTGGCAGCATCACTCCGATTTCTCCCTTCCTCATTGCGTGGCCTTTCCCTGTGTGTCCCTCTGTGTCCTCTTCTTACAAGGACACCTACCCAAAATCCAGGATGATCTCACCTCGAGATCCTGAACTAATTCCATCACAAAGACCCTATTTCCAAATAAGGTCACATTCTCAGATTCTGGGCGAGCCTGAATTTTGGAAGGACACCGGTCAACTCAAGGCAGCCTTGGTAAAGGGGCGAGATGTGTGAGATGGAGCCGTTGCAGTGTTCCGAGTGGAGCTGGGGCTGGGGCTGGTGCCCATGTAAAGGGATCACTCATCTATAAGCAGGGTGTGGGTCTCAGCTCTTAAAGCAAGGAGTGGAAAGGGATGTGACTGATTTAGGAGCCATCTGTAGATCATTCTGGCTAAATAATGGGATTCACTTTTAAGTGAAGGAGGCCTTGAATGCCACACTCAGGGGCCTAGCGCAGCACTTCCCAAGCCTTGCTGTGGTTAGGAACAACCTGGGGGCTGGGTGAAATGCAGGCTTGGATTCAGCAGGACCGGGGTAGGGCCTGAGAGTCTGCATTTCTAATCAGCTCCCAGGGAATGCTGGTGCTCAGTGGGTCAGTGGGCCCCTCAGTAGCGAGGGTCTAGAGTTTGACCTTGAGTTGGTAGAAGGTCACCTGCCACCATTTGCCTATCCACTGCAGGTCTTGAGGCAGATCCTGGAAGTGTCAGTCACCACCAACACCCCTGTCCCCCAAATGCAGCTACACACCATTTTCACAGAACTGCACGTCCAGGTGAGGCCAGCAAGCTCGGCTGGACAAGGGCATTCTCTGGGTGGATCAGCAGGAAGCTGGTGGCGGGAGGTGGCCTGGCCCACAACTCACTTGCATGCTTCCTGTATCCTGATGGGGTGTGAGGCTGGGGTGCCCATGCAGCCCCAGGTATGGTCAGCTGGGCTGCCCCTGCACCTGTGTCCCTGTGATCTCCTCCAGCCTCACTGCACGTCCCTCCCCAGGTGTGCAACAAGGCCCTGGCCCAGCATCAGTACAGCAGCCAAAATCTGATGGAGATGGTGCACTGCTTTGTAGCCCTCGGTGAGGCTCTGCGGCAGGGTGCTCCCTGCCTGCCCCGAGGCCTGCAGGGGGCCTCTACGAGTCCCGGCCCCTCTGAGCGCTGGGCCTGGGACTGCCTTGCTGGGCCTGCTCTGGACCCGGTGAGCATGACTAAAGCTGTCCTTCCACCCTGCAGCTCGCTCCTACCCCAAGGAGCTGATGAAGTTCTTCTTCAGCCAGATGGAGACAAACAAGGAGGCCGTCCGCGTGGGGACTCTGAATCTGATTAGGGCTATAGTGAGCGCAGATGGTGAGCAAGGCAGGGTGGGTGGGGTGGGTGGGGTGGGCGGGGAGGGCGGGGTAGGCAGGGTGGAGAACAAGGGAGGCAAGTTTCATTCATGTTCGGGCATTGCCACTTCCTTGACACTACTGGGTGGGCCAAGAAAGCCAAGGTTCTTGGTTGCTTTGCATTTTCTAAGCTTTAACCTAATCAGCACTGTGGCTTACCCTCCCCACGCCCAACCCTCTGAGTCCGAATTGTTAACCTGAATCCTCCTGCTAACCTCCAAAGCTCAATCAGAGGCTGGATATAAGGCCAAACTACACCACATAGGCATAACTCTGAAGCCCCGTGGACTCAATGCTCAACCATAGCCTACACATCTGATTCCAATTCCTAAGCCCAAACTCTAAACCTAGCCCTGATATTTAAAGAGAACCCCTGTCCCTAACCAAGGCACTAGCTCACACTCTGCCTTTGTGTGAATTTGAAGAAGGCCCCTGTTGGCAGCATGCAGCCCTACAGGTACATAATGGTTAGAAGAGCATGGGCAGCTCCCCCTCAGCCCTAAAGTTGGGTAGATTTGTTCAGTGCACAAATTGGGCAACTGTATGTAAAGGGCCTTGTGCTGCCATTAAACCTTTCTCTTGAAGAAATGCACATTTAAGCAACAGTGAAATCCTTTTTGCCTATTCAATGAATAGAGATGGTAATGGCTAGAGTTCACCTGGTCATTTTTCTGTGAAAGGCCAGAGAGTAAAAATATTTTTGGCTTTGCAGGCCATATAGTGTCTTTGACAATTACTCAGCTCTACCATTGCAGACCAAAAACAGCTGTGGACTCCTGAGCATGGCTGGTTTTGTAAACTTTATTTACAGAAACAGGCTGTGGGTTATACTTTGCTTATTGCTAGTCTAGGGTGACAAGAAACCACCTGTGATACTTCAGTGACAGAGATGTAAATCAATAAATGATTTTGGGTGCTCAATTGGATATGGACCAACATTTGCACTCAACAGTCCAACTTTTTGTCAACCATCCAAAGGACATAATTTCCCAAAAGTAATTGGACAAAGGTGCTCATTAAAACATTGTATTAAAAGCAAAGCATGAGAAACAGCCTAAATGTTTTTCTGTAGGGAATTTGTGGAATAAACAATATATCTGCATAATGGAATATTATGCAGCTATTAAAAAGTGTGTAGTCAATCCACTTTTTGTGGAAAAGCTGCCCTCTTTCTATTAAGTGTAGCAATACAACGTGGGGCAGTATTTATAGCATGACCTTAGTGATGTGGAAGAAATCTATGTTCATTTATGCATAAACAGGTCTGAAGGACAAAATCTATTAAAAAGTGGTTATTTTTTATTTTAATTTTGCAATGAACATATACTATTTTTTCTTTTATTCAGGGAAATTAGTATTTGCCCTAATGCTCTCCCTCCCCTTTCCCCCAACCCTCTGGCAGGCCCTGGTGTGTGATGTTCCCCTCCCTATGTCCATGTATTCTCACTGTTCAACTCCCACTTATGAGTGAGAACATGCGCTGTTTGGTTTTCTGTTCCTGGGCTAGTTTGCTGAAGATGATGGTTTCCAGCTTAGACTGGATAAAGAAAATGTGGCACTTATACACCTTGGAATACTATGCAGCCATATACTATTTTTATAATCAGAAACAGTTTGCATCTTCAAGATGAAAACTCTTAATTGTCTCATGCTCACTTGGTGCCTGACTGCCACCTTGTACCTGCTCTCATTTCCTTTTTCCTACTCTGGGGTTGACTTAGTAACACCTAGCCTTGAGCGCAGTATCATTCTGAATGTCTAACTCTACCTCCATCCACACCAGCCCTCTCCAGAACTTTCTCATGGCTCTTTCTTGCCCCTCTTAAGCTTCCTCCTTTAGTTGGGTGTGCTGTCATCAGTTGTACAACTAGCAAACACTTGCCCAGCCCTTATGGTGTGCCAGACACTGTGTTAACTCTGTGAGAGAGGCACTGTCATTATCCACACTTTACAGGCGAGGAAACTGAGGTGCAGAGGGGCTACGTAATTCACTTTAGGTCCCACAGCTGGGATGTGGTGGAGCCAGGATTTGAACCCAGGCAAGGCCTGGTGTCAGGACCCATGCTCTTCATGGTGGTACTTTGCAACCTCTGTGTGCCCACTGCATGCCCACTTCATGCCCAGTGCTCTGTGCCCAGCTGCAGGGCACTAAAGAGCTCGTAGGCAGAGATCTTGCCCTCAAGGCGAGTTCACCTGGGTTCAAATGAGATACACACAAAGCAGTGGCCAAGGGAATGAGGCGTGGAAATAACAGAGGGGAGGGAGATGGCCAGGGAGAGCATGGCCAGGGAGGCTCCTAAGAAAGTGCCCCTGAGCTTGGAGAATGTGGGAGGAGACAGAACGCGAGGCCCTGATGTGGGGCGAGCCACCTGACATCTCCCTGAGCCGCAGCCCTCCAGCCCACCCAGTTTTCCTCCTTCAGAGCCCAGGATGAGTATCAGGGCCATCTACCTGGCTATCCGGGTGGTCAAGAACACCATCTCTGATACCCGGTCCAAGGTAACAGGGCAGAGACCTGGAAATGGGGGGCACTCAGGGGACCCTGCCAGGGAGGCAAAGGGAAGTCTGGGCTCGGGAGGCAGAGGCTTTTGATGGAAAACCCGGCTCTCCATCGGGTCTCGACTGGGGTTGCAGGATGGTGAGGCCAGTGAAAGCTGAGGTTCCACTCTCGAGACCTCATTCTCTCCATGGATCTAGAGTTTTCAAGTGGTGTGTCTCAGGCACCACCTTGGACCCAACAGAGGCCAAGTAAATCCAGCTGCGGCTAGAGTCATTTGGCTCTCAAGGGTTTTGTGAGGTCTTTATCGCATGTGAAAAAAGCAACTAAGGGGTACTCCTCTACCCACACTCAAAAGCCTGAAAACCACAGTCCCAGGCTCCATGGCAGCCACATCCACCTTGGAGTAGAGCTTGGTTCTGGCCACGGGCTGGGGAAGGGAGGTCCAGCATAGTGAGGGTCTGCACAGCAGTTTTGAGGAATATCGGAGAGGGAATGGAGGAGAATGGGGGCTAGAGATTTAGGCAGAGTTGTCTTCAGTCCCTGGAGGCTGTGGAGGGAAGAGAGAAGAGGCTCGTTCTGCATCTCCTTCACGTGGTGATTCTCATCAATGGAGCAAGCCCCAGGGGGTCCAGGATAACAGATGGGCTCCCCACGGCAAGGGCTGCTAGAATGGAGCAGCAGAGGTTGGAAGGGAGGGAGGGAGCTTTGTGTCTCTCCAGGGTCAATTAGGCTCCCAGGTGGGCATGCTGCAGAGTGGGACCCCTGGATGAGGCAGGGGGAGGTGGACAGAGTGGGCAGTAATCAGGTAGTCCCTGAGGCCCTTTCTAGCCCAGAGCACCCCCAATTCCTAGCTCTGTATGTCACAGGATTGGGTGCCTTGGAGCCCACCCCAACCCCCAGCATGTCCACGGTCCTGTCCTCTCAGGTGAGGATGGCTATTCTCCGCATCATTGGGCAGTTGGCTCTCTCTGGCTACCAGGAGAGAATCAAAGGCTGGGGCCTGAAGTACGTGTCTGTGCAGCTGACCTTATCCACCTACAAACTGGTGAGTGGCCCTGATACGCAGACCACAGAGCAGCTGGACTTGGAAATGGTTTCCACAGTGCTGAGGGGAGAATGCCACTCAGCATACCTGTGTTCAAACCTGCGTATCCATTCACGACATGAGTTCATAGACACAGTGAACCTGCAGGTGACAATGTGTGGGGTCCTAGATATATGCACAGCTCTGAGCATTCTGTAGACTCAGTATCTGGGCATGGAGCCCCTGGGGAGTGAGGAGACCACACCTGAGACCACAGCAAGCCTCTGCTAGGCCACAGGTGGGAATCCCTTGGTTCTTTCTTCCAGACAAATCGCCGGGAGAACTTTTATCAGAGGGACCTGGAGGAGAGGATGGTCCACAAAGTCACCATGGACACTGTGAGGATCATTACCTCTTCTGTCAGTGGGATGACCAACGTGAGTGGGCTCTGCCCCACCCGCACAGTGGGTCACCACGCCAGGCTGGGGGTGAACCACACATGCCCAGAATTCCACATCTTTGCTTCTTCCATTCCTACTGTCTGGAGTGTTGAGGGGCCTTCCTCTTCCAGTTGCCTGGAATTACTCAAAACTCAGTTCCAAAGCCAGGTCTTTGATGAGAACTTCTCTTCATCTCTGTACCCCTAGAGGCTGGGCAGTGCACGACCTCAGCATGGCTGGCAGTATCAGTCTGTGTCATTTGAGCAAGTACCTGAAATGTGTCCATTACTTTAAGGCCCGTGTGTGTGTGCGTATGTGTGTGTGTGTGTGTGTGTGTGTGTGTGTGTGTGTCTGTGTGTAGACCAATGATTTTCATGGTTTAATTTTGTAAACATTCATTGAGTTCTTACTCTGTGAAAGACAGGACAGAGGAGTGTGCACTAGGAGGACTCAGTATGACCGGAAGGAGTGGAAGGAGTTCACAGACTATGGGAGAAACAAATGTGTCAACTTTTAATTGCAACAAAATGTGACGTAGCAATAGGATAGGAAAAATGTACCATGAGAGCATCAAGGAGGGAATGATTATTCACTGAGGCTGCAGGCTAGATGATCCCTGTCCAGCGACAGCTTTTTTTAATTGCAGAAATCATCATCATCATCATCATCATCATAGCTACAGTCCATGTGGCACCCACATATAGCAGGTATACTGTACTAGGTGTGCAACCTGTGCAATCTTGTTTAATTATCCCAGCAACTACCTGCATAGAGGGTAGTCGTTATCCTGATTTTGTAGATGAAGAAACAGACCCGGAGGGATTCATTAATTTGCTCAAGGCCTCACATCTGGTAAAAAATAGATCCAGGATTGAAATTCCCTTTGGAATTCACCATGCTGTCTTTATGGGGAAGCCCAGGAACTGGGAGATTCTAGTCCTGGTGGTTACAACAGGTTAAGCCATTGTGCTTGATGGTTGGTAGCGCAAGAGCCTCACCTTCAACTCCTAGGGGTGGGGTTGGGGTGGAGAGGGATTATAATTAGTTGGGGGTGTTGAACGGTCACCCAGGGAGAGAGGAGATGGTGAGGTGAAGTTGGAAACACAGCTCCAAGAATCCATATCAGTCAGGGTTCTCCAGAGAAACAGAACCAGTAGAAGACATATATAGTCTGGTTTATTTTAAGGAAGTGACTCATGCAGTTGTGGGGGCTGGCAAGTCTGACACCTGTGTGGCAGGCCAGCAGGCTGGAGACTCTAGCAGGGGCGGATGCTGCAGCCTTGTGGCTGAATATCTTCTTCCTCAGAGAAACCCCAGCGTTTCACTCTTAAGGCGTTTCACCCACCTATGTTATTGAGGATAATCTCTTTTATGGATTATGCACTTTCATCACACCTACAAGCTACCTTCACAACAACACCTAGATTGGTGTTTGACTGAATGACTAGGTACAGTCGCCTAGCCAAGTTGACACACAAAACTGACCGTCATACCAGGCATGCACAACTGGATCATCTGCCCAGGGTGCCCCTCTAGAGGACTTGGGATCAGAGGGAGGGCCCTGGATGAGGAGGGTTTGATGAGTGTGGGTTTGTATGAGGCTGACAGCGATAGGAGTTGGGCAACAGGGATGCTGGCCCAAGCAGGGACTAGCAGACTCTCTTGCCACATTAGGGTGGGTGACACTTAAATGCCCCTGACAAAGACTGGATTTGGCGGTGGAGCCAGTTCAGGGCTGAGACTGTCAGGGGACATCTCTGGGGAAGCAGGGATGGGATGGCACCATGGCAGAGCCTGACTGTTCTCCTTAGAAGCCCAGGGCTTGGGCTAATTCTGAGCCCCTTTCTCTCCCACCCCCACCCCAGGAGTTTTGGGTGAGGCTCCTGTGCTACATCATGGAGACAGACCACATGGAAGCTTTGACTCCTATCTGTATCAGCCTCACAAACCTGGCAGAACACCAGCTCCATGGCCAGGATGTGGATGTCAGCGTGGCTGGCAAGAGCAGGCAAGGTGGGCAAAGTTCCTGTCCAGCTGATTGGATTGGGCAGGTGGGCTGGCTCCTTGTCTGGGAATGCCCACCTCTCTCCACATTCCTCCCACCCTCATTCCCTCTTCTCCTGGAAACATCCAAGTCCAAATTAATACTATTAATGCCTACCTGGATATTAATGCCTACCTGATCATATCTAGGACATGTTAGAATTGTGTAAACTTCCTTCTGGATAGCTCACTCCTCATGTCCTGTCCCCCCAGCCCACACCCCTGGTCCAGATCCCATCCTTGGGAGCTCCTGGCCCAGCCTTTCCTATGCATGACCTTACTGGGCCTCTGCTCTGTCTGGCTTCTCTGAGCCAGCTAGAGTAATTATAGGCATCCCATCCTCTGTAGACTACCCTCACTGTGGTCCACTCAGAGTGGGCACTGTTAACACCAGGCTCTCAAAACAACTATGCCCACCTACCATGCTTGCTCCTGTCCCCTTCCCTCCAACTCTGGCCCCAAGGGCATCGCTGGTGATGGAGGTGATTGATGGGGTCCTTTAGGATCCAGGGCTAGCAAAGGGCAGAGCCTGCTCTCTGACTTTGATCTAAACAAGCTGGCCAGTCGATCCTCTGAGGTCTTCCTCATGCCCCTCTCACTCTTGACTCTGGTTGAGTCCTCTCCAGGTCCCCTGCACTGGCATCTTCTCAGCAGGCCTGGCCGTGCCCTTGTCCATTTGTTTGTGTGCTGTTGGTTTGCTTTTCATGGGCTCATTGGCTCCCAAAGCCTGTAGAGAGAGTCAGGAGTGGGTAGAATGGCAGTGTCTAATTACTTTTGGCTCAACAGAAGATGGGGTTCACAGTAGGAGACAAAACATTGTCATGGAAAGTCTTGGTGTCCACTACAAAATGCGCATGGCCTGAAGAGAGCATCTTCTAAACCTCAACCCATTAGCATGATTCTCCCCTCTTCCCAGGATAAGTGAAATGTGATGATGTTCTTAGGAAATTCCCTGTGCCGACCCATTCTCCATTCTGGGGGTTTGGGGAACAAGATCATGTTGGGGAGGAACTTTCTAGGGTAAAGTTCCTAGATGGGGACATAGGAGCATGTCCTGGTACAAGCCAGGAAGGCTCAGCTGGGGTTGCATTTCCTTCAATCAGTGGACCTGCCTGCACCTCAGAAGCTGCTGGCCCGTCTCCTGGTGAGTGGCTGACCTGCACCATGCCCTGGCCTGGCAAGGCCATGCCCTGTGGCACCTCTTCTTTAAGCTCCTAATTCCCAGAGCCCCAGGGGTATGAGGAAGCTGAGGTGCAATGAGGGAGTTTGATGCTTGGCAGGACAGATCATCCCATGACCCTGAAATTCCTCTTGAGTTTGGTAGAGGCAGTGCACTTGTAATAACTGGGGAGCTGGCCTGGACCTGCTTTTAGATTCCTCTGCCCAAAGCATCCCCACTACACTGCCAATGCCTGCCTACCCCTGGGGGTTGGCTCAGTCCAGGACCCATGAGTTCTTCTATTTATGTTAACTGTGGACACTCATCCATATTGCACTGAAGCCTGGGGTGGGGAGGGAGCCCAGGTCTAGCCCCCATCCCCCATCCTTCCTGTAGTGTCCTCTGCAGGTGCACTCTCTATTTGAAATCCCTATTTGAAAACCACCCATCTTGTCCAGCTCCTCCCTTTAAAAATGAGGACAATGAGCTCCAAGACAAGGAGCAAGGTGCTCAGGTGCTACTTCACTGGAGTCTTGGTGCCCTCCAGGTGCTGATGTCATCACCTTACAAGGGGGAGGGTCGTGGGATAGCCATGCTCAACCTCTTGAGGACCCTGAGCCAGAGTATCGCACCCTCCATGGCCGACATGTGGGAGCTGGAGATTCCGCTACTGGTCCGGTACCTGGAAGGTGAGGTTCCTGGGGAGCCCATCCCAAGCCAACCCTCCAATCCGTGTACGTGCTGGGGTTCTAATCACATGACTTGAATAACAAGAGCTGAGGCTCACAGTTGACCCACACAGCCAGCCCACTTTTGTCCTGAGAACTGGTTGAGCAGCTTGGGAAGGTGAGGAGTGCAATGCAACGTGTGATGTGTTCATCCATGGAGGGCCTCAAATGCCACGCTAAGGAGGCATAGAGGGCCTTGAATACCAGGCTTAGGGGAACAGTGGAAGAAAGTGGCATGTGTGACCATACATGTGTTCCTGCAGAACATACTGAGTTCACTTGGGATCAGAAAGCCTGGGAAGACAAGCTGATTCAGGTAAACGGGTAACCAGTTTGCTGAGGCCTGGGAGGAGGAGAAAGATGGGAGCAGATGGAAAGGCATTTGGTGGGCTGGGCACGTGAGGAGTTTAGAAGCCCCTAAAGGACATGTTCTCCTTCTGTCAGAGAAGACCTGGGAGTTACAAAGTCTGTAGCTGTGTCCATCCCCAGGGGAGAACTGAGAGAACCTTCCATCCTGAGAGCCAGGTGCCCAGGAGGGCAGCAGGGAGTGACACCCCTTCTGCTAGCCGCCAGAGCCACAGCCATTCCTCAGACCCACAGAACATTATTAGCACTGGATCAGGGATCTATGGACTTAGTGATCTGGAGATGTGGGCAAGGGAAGCGAGAGAGGGCAAGTCAGTACTCAAGGTCACGTAGCATTCCCAGAGCCCAGGCAAGAACAAGGATGAAGGCCTTTGGCCCTTCCCACCAACGTCTTGTGCCTCCCCAGTTCCTGCGAAACTCCCTCAAGAAGACCCAGGGGTCTAGCTGGAGCCTGCGCTTGAGCAAAGAGCTGAACAACCAGATTGCGAGATTTGACAGCCCCTCTCTGGAGAAGGTTTGTCTTCACAGGGACAGGAGAGTTTGGACAGGGAGTAGACTCCAGGGATGATGGAGTGGAGAGGATAACACCATGTGTGTGAGATCAGCTGGACCTGTGGCTGTTTACAGGGTCCTGGGAGGAGAGGAGGGTGGTCTGGATTGGTGGTTTTAGTTTTGTTTTGGTTTATTTTTTTGCTGTGTTTTGTTGATCCTCCAGATTCTGGTTAGCAATCACATGTGTGTATTTCTTTGTAAACACAAAACTATACCACATTGCTACAAAATTCTAAAACATTGTTGAAAGAAATCAGTGAGGGTCTCAATAAATAGAAAGCACCCCATGTTCATGGATTGAAAGATGCTATAGTTCAAATGGTGATACTCTCCAAATATATCTTCAGTTTTAGCATGACACCTATCACAATCCAAGCTAGTTCTTTTTTTTGATCCTAAAATTGATCCTAAAATTTATATGGAAATACCAGGGGCTCTGAATAGCCAACAAAATTATGAGAAGAAGAATAAAGTTGGAGGACTCAAACTTCTCAATTTCAACTTCTTACACAACTGCAGTAAAACTCCTTACACAATTGCAGTAAACAAGACAGTGGGATACTGGCATAAGGATAGATTGATAAAATAGAAGTGAGAGTCCAGAAATAAACTCTCACATTTATGGGTAATTTATTTTCAAGAAGGGTGCCAAGACAATTCAGTGGGAAAAGAATAGTTTTTTTTCAACAAATGGGGCTAGGATAACTAGAAATCCACATGCAAAAGAATGAAATTGGATACCTTCCTCACACCACACATAAAGCTGAATCAAAACGAATCACAGACCTAAATAAAAGAACTAAAATTATAAAATTCTAGAAAAACACAGGATAAATCTTGTGACCTTGGGTTAGGCAAAGCCTTCTTAGAGATGACACCAAAAAGCACAAGTGACAAAAAGAAATAAATTGGACATCATGACAATTAAAACCTCTTGTGCTAAAAATAATACAATAGAGAAAGTGAAAAAGAAGCACATTAAGGAAGAATATGTTCTTCCGTAGCAGATCAAAGACTTAAGTGTACAAAATAAAATAGAACCATGGAACAACTAGAAGTATATACTGATGAATATTTTTATAATGTTAACATGGAATAGCCTTTATATGCTTGCAAAGAAACCAAGAAAGACGAGGGAAAAGAGGTAAACTTTATAGATATTAACATTTTTTGTGTGCTTCTACTACTTCCTGTTTGTTTTCTCATCTCCAAAAACAATAATATTTACCTTATGGAGTCGTGGTGAGGATTTAATGAAATATGGATGGTTGCTCTTACTATGTCTCCAAATATAAAACAAAATTCTTACAAATAACAAAGAAAAAACCCACCAAAAAATGAGAAAAAGAATATAGCCAGAAATTCAAAGAATTAAAACGGATCATGAGAATATGAAAAGATGATCAGCACAACTAATAATCAAAGAAACACATCACAGTGAGAATGTTCCACTTCTCACTGATCATGTCGTATGTTGGGGAGTAGGTGGAGAAATTGGTGCACTTAGGTTTGTTGGAGGGAGTGTAAATTGGTTCAACTTACACAGAAGTTGAACAAACTTACCCCTCCCCCTTTAACACGTATAACATGCCTGCCCTGATATAGTCTGACCTCCCAGAATAACCTGAACATTTATTTTATTTATTTTTTTGAAATTTTTTATTTCCATAGGTTTTTGGGGAACTGGTGGTCTTCGGTTACATGAATAAATGGGAATTTGCAAGATTTTGGTGCACCCATCACCCAAGCAGTATACGCTGCACCCAATTTGTAGTCTTTTATCCCCCACCCCTTTCCTACCCTTTCCCCCTGAGTCTGCAAAGTCCATTGTATCATTCTTATGCCTTAGCATCCTCATAGCTTAGCTCCCACTTATGAGTGAGAACATACGGCGTTTGGTTTTCCATTCCTAAGTTACTTAGAATAATAGTCTCCAATCTCATCCAGGTTACTGCAAATGCCAGTAATTCATTCTTTTTTATGGCTGAGTAGTATTCCATTATATATATATAAAATATAAACTGATAATATGTATATATAAACTGATATATATATATACACATATATATATGTTTTTATATATATGTTTATATATATATATATGTATGTATGTATATATCAGTTTCTTTATCCACTCGTTGATTGATGGGCATTTGGGCTGGTTCCACATTTTTACACTTGTGAATTGTGCTGCTGTAAACGTGTGTGCAAGTATCTTCTGCACGTTAAAAAAAATTGAAGAATATGTAGAAAACTCTCTACAACAGCACCCCCTGAAGGCTGGCTGTAGGGAGGCCTGAGCTCCTTCCTCCCTTCTGCCTCTCCAGGGCTTTCTGTACCGGGCCTTGGGCTTCACCTTGGCCACAGGCCTGGAGGCCAGCAAGGTGGAGGTCCTGCTGTTGGAGCTGCTGTACAAGACGGACTACAGCAATGACTTTGACAGCGAGGTGAGGGTGCCTGCAGCCCCCTCCTGTCCACCAGACGCCTCTGGACCCTCGGGGACATGTGTGTTCATGTGGCTGCATGCGTTTTGTGTGTGTGTGTGTGTGTACATGTGTGTGTGCCTTGCACGTGTGTGTGTGGGATCCTCCTCTGCCCACTGGCCCCTGCCCTCACCCTGGCTGGCTGGGTCTCCCTGCAGGGTGTGATTATGTGCTTTGGCCTGTGTGCCCGGGGCCAGGTGAAAACGGTGCTGAATGTGCTTCATGACTTCGAGGAGAGGATCCAGGAGTCAGAGCAGTCCTGGCAGATCAGTGCTTGGCGGGTAAGCCACCTTCCCTCCACAACTGGGTCTTGGGATCTCTTAGCACAGTGCTCTGGGCACTGACACAAAGTCCTTTCTAGGTCTCAGTAGGAAACTTGCCTCACACCGAGTCTCCTGTCATCAAAATGGCTGAGACATTGTCTTACTCTGAGACCTCCTGGACAGAGATTTTGCTATTGGATCATCTTAAAAATGCAGGGTGGGCCTTTCCAGGACCCAGATACTGTCACGGAGTCCCAGCCCCTTGCTACTCATGGTGGGGTTCTCAGACTGGCAGTGGGGGCTCCCTGGGTGCTGATTGGAAATGTAGAGTCCCAGGCCCCACTCAGACCCACAGGATTTGAAGAAGCTGTTGAGGTAGTGCTCAGTGGGTGCTTGACACTAGGAGCTCTGCCTCAGTGAATGGACGGTGCTGGGATTGAGGGGCTCTAGCCACTGTTGCAGGGTGAGAACACTGAAGCTTGTCCATTGGCGTGCAGCTGGTTCAGTGGTGAAGCCAGGATTTGGACCTAGACAGCCCATGGCTTCATCCTCTGGAGGCTGCCCCTCCCTGCCACAGGAGATGGTCCCACCAGCTGGCTGAGCTCCTAGTGGGAAACCATCTGAAACCATCACCCATGCCTCAGGCTTTGCCCTTGACCTGGAACACTTGCCCCGGGGTCTGGTTGTTTGGATGAAGAAAATCGAGAGAGTCCCAGGCTTCGTTCCAGCTTTTCTGCAAAGAGGACCCGACACCTGGATTTCTACTCAGTCTGGCAGGGCACTGGGGCCCCTGCTCCCCATCCACAGTGGGTTTGGTGGCCTCCAACATCTCCTCCCACTCAGAGATTGTTCTGAGGGTGTGAGCACTGTGAGGGCAAGATGGAGGCTCTCGGTTCCTGCTGGATCTCCAGCCTCATGTGTGCCTGACCCATAGCCGGTGCCTGGTAGGTGAAGGTATGAGGTGTGCAAGCAGCCTCTGTTCAGGGGTGTTCACTTGAGCAACTCCCCCCACAGCTGATGGGTGTTCTGGGCGTCTATAGCCCTAGTCTGTCTTGCTCATTACTAAATGCTCAGTGCCTGGTGTCTAGTAGATGCTCAGTAAAGATGCATTGAGTGAATGAATGCATGCATGAAAATACGATGAACATTTCAGGCACCCAGAAAACAGTCAGGTGAAGCACCGCCAGCTGACTCAATGGATCCTTTGGTCGTGTGGCCAGAGACCATCACCTGCATCTGGAGCAGCCCCTGCTTCCCCCAGTGGTTCTTTTTCTCTTTGGCCTCGTAGAAGGACCATCCCTGGAGGCGGGAGACAGTGAAAAGTGCCCTCATGGTGATGTGTAGCTGCGTGGCCTCCTACTGCCACCCCCAGTTGCTCCTCAACCTCGTGGACAGCCCCATCACCGCTAAGATCATTCACCATTATGTCAGCAGCTGCCAGGTAGCCCCATCTGCTGCCTAGGGGGATGTCTTCTGGACCAGGCTGGTGGGTAGTAGCCTTCTGGCACTCTCTGGGCACCTGCATCCCTACCCAGGGGACATCCAGGCATCTTACCTGATGCCCAGCAAGTGGGAAGCCCATTGCCCAAATGTGCTGTTCTCTGTGCTTTGGTGTCATGCAGAGGGGCTGGGGGGCAGTTGAGGATAGCCCCTCTTCCAGAGTGCTGGGTGGGGTCTCCAGAAGCCACAAGATGAGCCCCACCTCTTCCCAGCCTTACCCACTCCCTCTGCCCTTGCCTCTGGCCCTCTCTGACACTGATCCAGACCCTTTCATAAGGAACAAGAGGTGGGGTTGTCTTCATAGACATGCAAAGGGACTGGCTATTTTCTTGGAATGGCAAGGAGGGGAAAACACAGAGAATAAAGCAAAAACTGTTTTTATTTTTTAAAACTGGCAAAATACACATAACAAAGTTTATCATCATAACCATTTTTAAGTATACATATAGTTCAGTGGCATGAGGTACATTCACGTTATTGTGCAACTGTCACTGCCATCTATCTCCAGAATTCTTCATTTTACAAAACCAAAATCCTATATCCATTCAACACCAACTCTCCATTCCCTTCTCCCCCCAAGCCCTGGCAACCACCTTTACTCTTTCTGTCTGTGTGGCTTTGATTAGTCCAGGTACCTCATCTAAGTGCAATCATATGATAGTTGTCCTTGTGTGTCTGGCTTATTTCATTTATCATAATATTCTCAAGGTTCATCCATGTAAAAGCAATCATTTTCTCAATAACCTCTCCTGCCTCTATGGTAACACATAGGGCTCGGGGCCCCTGGTCACTGAAGGCGGCCCCTGAGCTGCTTTGCTGCCCTCTGGAGGCTTGGGAAGGTGGCATCTTCCGTGGTGTATTAGTTCGTTTTAACGCTGCTGCTAAAGGCATACCTGAAACTGGGAACAAAAAGAGGTTTACTTGGACTTAGAGTTCCACATGACTAAGGTGGCCTCAGAATCATGGCGGGAGACAAAAGGCACTTCTTACATGGTGGCAGCAAGAGAAAAATGAGGAAGAAGCAAAAGTGGAAACCCCTGATAAACCCATCAGATCTTGTGAGACTTATTCACTATCATGAGAATAGCATGGGAGAGACTGGCCTCCATGATTCAATTACCTCCCCCTGGGTCCCTCCCACAACACATGGGAATTCTGAGAGTTACAATTCAAGTTGAGATTTGAATGGGGACACAGCCAAACTATATCATGTGTGGACCCAGGTGCTGCACCTCACCTCGTATCCCCGCCATGTGCCTGTGGCCCTGCCATGTGGCAGGTGCTCCATTCATGTGGTGGAAGGTCAGAGTGAGGCCGGCCATCTCTCAGAGCATTCAACATTGAATGCTTTCTTCAGAGCAGAGGGAGTCCAGGAGCAGAGGCTGCAGCTTGGATTCTTCTGGGGCTGCTCACAAACATTCTCTCCCTCCTTTTCCCCTTCTGGGCTCAGGACATCTGTCTCAAAATGGCCTTCATGAAGAGTGTTGTGCAGGTTACCAAGGCCATCAACAACATCAAGGACCTGGAGGACTTTCACTTTGCCCGGAAGATGACTCTTACCACCATTATAGTGGTAAGCTGGGTGGGGCACCTCCTTGGTCCTGTTCCTGGTTTTGGGGTCTAACTCCCTGCAGTGAGAGGTTTTCAAAGTTCCTGAGGGCATCTGCAGAGCTCTCTGAAGTCCTTCCCTGTCTTGGCTCTGCTTTGTCCTAACTGTAGGAGTTCTGAGAATGATTTTTGTATCTGATAAAGAGTTTCACAGCCAGTCAACTGTTTGGAAACCAGGGTGGGAGATTCTGGCTGTCCTGGGTCCTGCAGTGCCCAGGGCAGCTGGTTCAGGCCTGATAGACAGAGATTCCCTGGGCCGGCTTGGCTGTAGCTTCCCTGTCTCTCCGTGGGAGGGCCTTAGGAGCAGGGATCTGCTGGAAGCAGGACTTAGAGTGAAGCCCTGAAGGATGCACAGAAGGATGTAAGACAAAGAAAACGTCCACTGTCCAAAGGCTGAGGGAGCCTGTGGGGCCGCCAATGTCCTTAATTCCCAGGCCTCCCCACTCATGCCATTTCCAGTGCCTTGGCCTCTCAAAGCTGCTTGGGTTGTGCTGGAAGTGGCCCTTAAGGGACATGAGATTGGGTGGAACAGAAGGCAATGAGGAGGAAATGGGATTTATTTGGCTCTCACTGGCCAGGAGCTTTGAACCTGTACTTTCACGCTAGCCTGGAGCAGCCCTGTAAAATGGGTCTCCAGGTCTTGTTTTACAGAGAAGGGAACTTGGGCTCAGGCAGAGGAAGTGCTGGCCCAGGGGCACACAGCAAGTAGATGAGCAGCGCGAGCTGGGAGCCCAGGCCCACTTTGGGCCCTGCTCCCACTCTGCTGCCTCCCCTAAGATGCCAAAAGCCAAATGGCCCTAAAAAGAATGAAAGAGATGTGGGGTGTTAGATGCTTTGGGAAGTGCCAGGTCTTCCTCATGCTAACACTGGGGAGTGCTGCCGCCATCATGGTCACCAAAAGCCACCACCCCCTGCTTGTGTTGGGCAGGCGGTCATCAAGGCAGAACCGACTGACAACCTGGTTTCTCCAGCGCGAGCCTTGGCGATGGAGGCCCTCTCGCACCTGAGGTGAGCTGGGTTCCCACCCTCACCCCATCCCAAGGGGTAGGGAAAAGTTCAAGACCATTCCTCGGTGCTCCTTCAGGGGTTGTGCCTCCTTTTTCCTCTCCTCCCTCTGTAGCAGGGGTCTCACTTGGCAGCTCCCCAGGGCAATGGGCCAGCCTAGATGATGGGGGTCAGCCTCAGCCACTCTTTTCTATAATTCTCAGCCAGATTTCAAGTTGGGTGCTTCTCCTTGGATTTATGACACATGGGTGGGCTGCTCTTCCATTGATTGGGGATATTTTGAGCAAAATAACAGTGATAACACTGAAGAGCATTGCAAGCATCCTTCAAGATGAGTCAGGCTCAATGAGTGAGTTGAAGGGCTCAGTCAACTATTTGTTGACACCATTGCTACAAAATGATCTAAAGCCCAAGACTTACCTTCCTGGAGATGCCAATCCATTGGTGGGGAGGGGGAAAGGGGAAGAAGTTATGGATTTATAAAATTAGTATTTAAAGAGATTGGGTCATCTCTAAGAATACCTCCCCTATAGGGGAAGATTCATTACTTAGGCTCATAGCAGAACTATCTGTTACTTTAAGCTGCATCAAACAGGCAGATTTTAAAATAAATGTCATGAACATCAACTAAGCACAATGATATGCTGAGTACTGAAGGGACACAGAGATACATAAGACCTAGTCCCAGCCTTTTAAGGACTTAGAGATAAGACAGACACATACAAATGGGATTATAGGTCAAAGCTGACTAACAGGACTGTGTTTACAGGTAAACCCACACACACACCAGCAAAAAAATATCTGAGAACAAAAAAAAGGGGCTACTAACGAAAGCAACTCAGTTTATACAAAAGGAGCTATCAAAAGGCTTGGTGCAAAGTTGGCATTTGGCTTTTGACCTGGGCTTAGGCAGAATGACTGGACTTGGGGCTTCCTAGGAGAGTGTAATACAAGACACTTTGGGGGAACAGGAGTTTAAAGTAGGATGGTGGCTCTCATCTCTGGGGGCACAATAGAACTCATAGGGAACTTTTAACAGTATGGATATCCAGGTCCCACCCCAGATCCTGGGGCTTAGACATGGTCCCTGGGGGTCCTTAAAAAATCCTCGAGGTATCTTTAATATGCATCAAGCTTGAGAATTATTGATGAAGGAGCTAGAAGAAGAATGAGCTAGCATGCACCAATCACTAGCAACTTCCTCTGGAGGGCTTATTAAAACACAGATGGCTGCAGTCCACCCCCAGAATTTTTGATTCAGCAGGTCTTGGCTGGGGCCATAGAATTTGTGTTTCTCATAAATTCCAAGGTGAAGCTGCTGCTGCTGCTGCTGCTGCTGGTAATGGTGGTCCAAGCATTACCCGTGAAAGCCCCTGGACTAGCACCAGCCAGGGAGGGCAGATTCCATAGTTGTAGTTGGCAAGGAGCAATGGAATGTTTCTGAGCAGATTAACAGGTTCAGAGTAGACAACAGCAGATAGGAGAGATGGCCTTGGACCCCTGCATCTCCCCTTCAATCACAAGCAAGAGTCAGTGGACACTGGTTACTGGTCAGAGCCAGGGCCCCTGGGGAGGGATGCTTGCCAGAGCCTCCAACTGGAAAAGTAGGCCTCTTCCTCTTCTAGGATGTGTTTCCGTGCCCAGATTGGGCAGTGGGGCAGCAGAAGCTCAACTCCCCAATGACTGTTCCTCTCTTGTCACTGCTTCTTCTCCAGCAAGCTGAAGCCTTTCTACTCCACAGAGGAAAACAGTGAGCTGATGGATATCAGCATACACTCTGTAATTTCTCTCCAACTCCCAGGAGAGGACAATGAGTCCATTAAGGTAGGTCCCTCTGGGATGCCTCATTTGCTGGGTCAGGACCTGGAAGTTAACATTAACATGGGCCATGCTGAGAGTCCACCTTCCTGAACCACCTTCGAGTGTTTAGAGGCAGCAGAGTGTAGCAAGCTCTATCAGTAAATGTAAGGTAATGCTAGCTGTTGAAACATAAACCCTGAAATCTCAGTGGATTAACAACATAAAAGTTTATCACCCAAGTCAAGTCAAGCCCAGCTGTCAATGGGAGTGGAAATGGAGCTGCTTTGTGCAATTATTCAGGAACCCAGGCTGGTGGAGTCCTCCTGCCCATCCTCAGTGCATGAATCCCAAGATCCCAATCAATGGGTATTGATACCCAGCATAGATAGAAGAAAGAGAAAGTCTAGGGAAGACTTGAGAGTCATTTTGCCCTCCTTCTATTGGCTGAAACACAGTCACATGGCTCCACCCATGCAAGGAGTCCTGGGAAATGTAGTCCCTGATGAGATGGCTGTTTCCCTGACAACACTGTGGAAGAGGAGAAGGAATCTTTTGTGGACAGGTAGCCATCCCTGCCTCCAGGGCTTGGCCCTGGATGAAGAATCAGAACTGGGCTCCAGGAGTTCAGTATCCTGCTTTGTAAAGTGAATCCCTCTTAAATGGTTGTCTTGTACTTCACTTGAGAAAATAAGTTTCAAGAGCTCAGACTGAACAGAAGTTAGTGGATGACTGCCAGACCCCTCCCTGGCATGAACTCCCTGCAGGGAGGGGGGTTGTGGGTGCCCCTCATTGCCGCCTATCTCTCTCTCCCTCTTGGCTGTAGACCCTGTATGCAAATGCCCTGAGCTCCCTGGAGCAGCTGATGGAGAGCCTCCTGCAGAGGCAGCTGGACCCCAAGGGGCTACAGGAGATGGTGCAGGTGAGTTGCCAGGTGGTGGGCCAGAGCCAGGGATGGCCACTCCTCCCTAGAAGCTGGACTGAGGGCCAGACTGTGGGGAACAGGGGAGTGCATGAAGCATTGTTTTAGTGATTTCATTGTTATAAAATTCCAGATTTGCTAAAAATTTGCAAGGATAGTGCAAAGATGCTCTTCATGCAGATTCACAGTTCTTAATACTTTGTCACATTTTCTTTCTCAGTTTTCTTCTGTCTCTGTCCTTCCACACACACACATCTTTTGAACCACAGATAGCTGCAGACATCCAGAGTAACAGTACTCTCTTATATAAAAACAGTACCATGATCAAATTCAGGAAATTTAATGTTGACACGATGCATGTATTAAAACTGATGGCCCATATTCAAATTTCACGAATTGCCCCAGTAATATCCTTTAGAGCTGTTTTCTCCTTGATCCAGGATATAATCCAGATTAGGCAGTGCATCTACCTGTCAGGTCTCTTTGTTCTCCTTTCATCTGGAACAGCTTCACAGTCCTTCTTTGTCTTTCATATCCTTGGCACTTTTGAAGGGTGCTGGTTAGGTTTTTAAAAATTGGGTTGTTTGCTTTCTTTTTATGGAAACTTTTACAGGTTTTACATATTCTGGATACAACCCATCAGATATGTGATTTGCAAATATTTTCTCCTAGTCTGTGGCCTTTTTATTGATTTCCTAATATCTTTTAATGAGCAGAAGTTTTTAGTTTTGACGAAGTCGAATTTATCTTTTTTTCTTTTATGGATCATGCTTTTGGTGTCAAATCTAAGAAACCGTCCAAAGATTTTCTCCTATGTTTTTCTTCCAGAAGTTTTGTATTTTCAGATTTTATGATTAGGTCTATGATATATTTCGAGTTAATTTTTGTATGGTCTGAGGTACGGGTCAAAGTTTATTTTAATTTTTTGCACATGGATAGCCAATTGTTTCAGCACCCTTTGTTGAAAAGACTGCCCTTTTTCTGTTCAATTATCTTCGCACCTTTGTTGAAAATCAAAGGCTATGTACGTGTGGGTGTATTTCTGGACACTTATTTGGCTCTGTTGATGTGTTTGCCTATGGTACAACAATACTGCACTATCTCGATTACTGTTATATTATAATAAGCCTTGAAATCAGGATCAGATAATGTAAGTCCTTAGATTTTGCTTTTTTTTTTTTGCTGCATCTCACAGATCCTGATACGTTGCGTTTTAATTTTATTTCAGTTCAAAACATTTTAAATTTCCCTTATGATTTCTTCTTTGACCTGAAAGTTATTTAGAAATTTTCAAATATTTGGGAGTTTTCGAGAATCTTTCTGGTTTGGATTCCTCATTTAACTGCATTGTTGTCTGACGACATACTTAATTCCATATTTTAAATCCTTTTAAATTGACTGTGATTTATTTTGTTGCCCAGATACCATCTATCTTGGTAAATATTTCATGTGTATTTGAAAAATATTCTGCTGTTGTTAAGTGTAGTGTTTCAAAATGTCTATTAGGCCAAGTTGGTTAATAGTATTTTTCAGGTTTTCTATCTCCTTTTTGATGTTCTGTCTTTTTGTTCTATCAATTATTGAGAAAAAGGCACTGAAATCTCTGACTAACAGTGTGAACTTGTTTATTTCTCCTTTTGGCTCTTTCATTTTTTGCTTCATGTATTATTTAGCTATGTTATTAGGTGCATAAACATTTAGGATTGTTATGTCTGGTTGATGAACTGACCCTTATTGTGATGACATGACCCTGTTTATCTATGGTAATATCATTTGCTCTAAAATGAACTTTTATATCAGAACGGCCTCTGGGGCCACCTAGAGTGCAGGGTGGGCTGTGCTCCTGGCCTTTCATTACAGGCAGACATTTGGAGCCAGGCCAAATGCAACAGCCAAGCACCATCCTGGTGAGAATGCTGGGGATTCTTTTTCCCTGCCTACAGCCTCATCTTCCTTCATGATGGGGCCTGTCTAGAACCACAAGGAAGCATTGAAAGTCGATCTGAGTAGGAGGGTGAGGTGGGCAAAAGCTGGCCAGCAAAGGGCTGGCCCCAGGATTTTTAACACCCACTTTGGTGTTCTGGGCTCTACCCATAGCTCCTGGAAAAGTGGATCTTGTCGGAGAAAGAATGGGAGCGGGAAAAGGCCGTGAGCCTCCATCTCTATCTCATGTGGATTTATGTCCACAGCACTGCTGTCTGCGTGAGTCCAGGAGTCCCCAGCCCCCAGCCTGCTGCTCTGACATGCACAGAAAAATTCCTGTGTCTATCTGGAAGATGAGGGAACACTTATGAAATCAAGTTCTGTCCCCAAAGGGCCCCTTGGGAGAGGCTCCAGTGACCTAGTGCCCTGGGCTGGGTCAGGGAGGGAGAGGGTGGGATTGTGGTTGGCAGAGCTCCAGGCTTTGTGGGGCCTGTGGCTTCTGTAGCGGTGAGAGCCCTTTTTAAGAAAAAAGATACATAGTTATGAACCCCACATTGGCTAGGAAAGTGAATATTTACTTTGAGAAAATCAAGTGCTGCAAAATCATAAATTTTGCAAAGCTTGACAAGTACCGCAACCCTTAAAATGTCTAGAACGACGTAGTGTTTTTACTGATTGACCATCTGACACAGCCTGATGAGACTTAATTGTCTACACTTTTTGGCTCCATGCTGTTTGACTGTCTTGTCCTCAGGATGGCTGTGGCAGGAGGATGATGGAGTCAGGGTCTGGGGTGCAGGGATGGGCGTCTGGTGCAGGGAGAGAAGTGGGCTGGGCAGGACCCTGGTCCTGGGCACCTGGATGGAGGTGGGGATGAATGCTCAGCAAAATGAGGCAGGGGCCAAGTCCAACACTCAGTAACATGTGAGGCCAGAGGCTGTGTGGAAGGCTTCACCTGGGCTCTCATGACATTCCCTGCAAGAGGAGGTGCCACCATCATCTCCACTGTGCAGACAGGAAACATGAGACTGAGAGGCAGAGTACCCTGCCTGGACCACTCAGCTAGTGAGCAGGAAGCTCTGATTTGATCCCCAGGGTTTGTTACAGGAACAACTGGGCCCAAGTTCAGAGCTGTGAACTGAGCAGAGCTGAGTCGGAGGGAGTCCTGATCCAGGGCCCACAGATCCAGGCTGCTCAGCCTCCAGGGGCCCAGCTGTGGGCAGGGGAGGCTGATGCTTGGACAGGGGACAGACAGTGGCACCCTCCCCTTCCCCAAACAGGTGTTTCAGAGCAGGGTTTGCCCTATCAAGTTGCCCTTTACACTGCCCCTGGGCAGCCCCAGGTGTGCATGAGAGCACAGAGGTGTGAGCCCCACGGTCTCCTGTCCCTCAGATCCACCTAAAGCTGGGGCAGTTTGGCACAATGGTCGGACTCATTGCCCTGTGCACCTGTGATGCCCATCAAAGAACCCGCATGGCCTCAATGAATGTCCTGTCCAGCCTGCTAGATCTTCACGGTATGAGAGGGCAGGACATGAGGACCAGCTCCTCTGGGAGGGAGAGAGGGCTGACTCCAGGAGTATGGGCTGCAGCCTGCCCTGGAGGGAAGGATGGCCTCTGTGCAGGCGGGCATGGAGACAAACACAGGTGACCATCAGAGGGAGCAGTGAGGGGAGAGTTCACCAACAGGCCATGGAAGCTTCCAGAAGGAGAGGTTCATTAGCCCAGATTGACCCATGGAGGGCAAGTGCTGGGCACTGAGGGCCTGGCTGGGAGAAAGTCAGCTCCCAGATGCCAAGCTTGTGACAGAGCTGGCCAGAGCTGAGTTCAAGGGAGAGCAGGCCTCTGAGCTGGGCGGAGAGGTGGTGCGGGCAGAGGCCGCCACAGGGAAGGACCAGTGAGAGCAAAGGTCAGAACGCCTGGGACGTTCACATGCTGGAGGGTGGCTCAGGCCTGCAAAGCCAGGGCAGGAGGTAGCCACGAAGTGGGGGTGGCCAGGCCTTTTGTCCCTGCTGGTCATTTCTGAAGTTGTATTCCCGACAGCAAGCCAGACCTGCTCCTTGTGGGGCCCTTCCAAGGAGAAGGAGCTTGAGAAATGTAAGGGGGACCTCCAGAGCACAGACGTGGAGAAGATCTTCTGTGCATCCTCCAGAATTGCCAAGGTGACAGCCGGGGAGCCTGCCTGGGCTGCCAGGCTGGTCTCAGGGCCCTTGGCCGTCTCTCAGGGAGGGAGGCCTTCCTGGGCTGGCCTCACAGCCCAAGTTTTCTGGGGTCTCAGCTTCCACGGCCTTTGGCCCAACTGCTGCCCTCTGTGTTGAAAGGGCCTGCATTATGTCATGTCCCTACTTTGCCTCTGGCACACAGTAGGTGCTTAATCTGCTTTGCTGTCTTCTCCCTGTCCCTGTGATGTGCCACACTGAGTGCTGAAAGGGCCACGGGAATGATCTGGACAGGCCCTGCACGTGGTGTGGGCACGTGGGCAGGCTCATGGCACAGTGATGAATAGAAGTGCCTGGAGCCACCCAAACTGGGGCTGGGGACTTCAGGAGACCAGCCCCTTCTGGCTCAGCCCAGGAGGAGGCCATGGCCGTGGTCTGAGAGAGGATAGGAGCCTGGAGTGGGGCCATGAGGTGGGACAGGGGAGGAGGGAGTGTCAGCAGTCATGGAGTGGCAGGGGAGGGCAGGGGAGTCACCCGCTCTGCTCCTAGGTGGTCTGCATGGAGTTTAGCTGCGATGAGGTGGTCTCGCTCATCCAGAAGCTCTGCGAGAACATTGGGGCCATGAACCTGCAGCATGACAAGGCCTCTGTCACCTGGATAGCCTCCTTCCTCCAGATGCGGGCCAAGGAGCTGGAGGACAAGGTGGCAGAGCCGCGGCAGGGCCACCAGAGAGAGGGGCTGGGGCTGCCTGGTGTGCCCAGATGAGAGGGAAGGACGAGGGCCTCACCAGCACTTGCTGAGAATGCCTCCCCCAATGCCTGGCTGCTAAAGAGGAGGAGGAAACAGAGTTCTAGAGCTAGAAAGAAGCGTGTTGAAGGTAGCCTCATTAGTTAAGTGCACGCTGACCTGGAGATCAAGGTTCTCCTCCCCGGAGCACACCACCTCCTGCACTGAAAGCCTGGGAAAATGAGTTTGAGGCAGAGACCGGAGGATGCACTAGAGAGGGTGCTGGGTGCTTAACCTGCCCATTGTCCAACTGGGCCAGAGCCCTTGGAGCAGGGGCATGTCATGGGTAGTGCAGGAGGCCATGGGGGCCTGGGCTGCCCCCCGGTGATGCCCCATCCCTACCTAGGTGGCCGAGATCCTGAGTGCCATCCTGGTGCACCTGCCGGTGGTGGACCACCCAGAGGTGCGGCGCCTTCTCATTGACGGCATCCTGCTGCTGGCGCACCACCACCAGGAGACCATCCTCACATCGCTCCTGAGGCAGCCACTGCCCATGGAGAGGTGGGTGCCCTGGAGGAGGTGGCCCCGGCCTCCTGTGCCATTTGACCATGCCCAACTCACCACCCCGATGTGTCCCAGAAGCCTGGAGCCTTGGGCAGTACCTTGCCCCACCCTGAAGGGGGTCGAAGCCCTCTTCCTGTACCTCCTGCAGGAGGTGCCAGCCTCCGACGAGCCACTGACAGAGCCCAGGCTTGTAGAACTTCGCCACATGGAGCTGGAATCTGGACCCGTAGCTCCCCACATGCCCGGGACAGTGTCTGTGGAGTTCATTCTCTCCCAGAGTAGCCCTTTCCTTCCCTGTGAACAGAGCTCCAGCAGATCGGCTGCAGGATGTGGCTCCAAGGCCTGAGCAAGCCCTGGAGATATTCCAGGCTGTCCCTATTTCTTTCAAAATGTGTCCTAAGAGGGGAAGCGACTAGTCCCAGTCTCCAAGGGGAGAATGGCCCAACCTCCAGCCCCAGAGGTGGCCATGAGTGATGCAGAGGGACCCCATCTTTATTGGTGTTTCTCTGCAAACAGTGCAAAGCTCCTGTGTGTGCTACAGCATGATGGCACAGGCAGCTGGGCATGGTCTCCCCACATGTGGGGAGTCTGTTTGGGGTGGTACCAGAATTCATCTGGGAGGAGCCAGAAAGAGCTAGACAGTCATCCCCAGAGCAGTGGAGCCTGTGCTGGTGCAGGGACGTGAGGAGATGTCAGGCTAAGTAAGAGGCTTGGAACAGAGAAAAGAGTTTTAAAAATAGGCCCCGGCTCCAGAGCCACAAGGGCTGACCTGCCCGAAATGCAGGCATGGCTCCCCTGTGGAGCTGCTTCTCGTAAGGGCAGCCCTGCCGTGGGTCCAGCTGGGAGGGTGGTGCAGGTGTCATGATTTAATGAGGCTCAGTGGCTCATGGGGCAGTGCTGGGTGGGGGTAAGGGGGATGTGCAGTGCAGCCCTGGGTCAGGCTGGCGTACTTGGTGGCCACGTCACACTGGCTTTCACTTAGTTTGCCAAAATCTGTATTGGTTTGCTATTGCTGCATAACAAATTACCACCCACTTAGAAGCTTCGAACAACATCCATGGGTTAGCTCACAATTTCCATGGTTCAGGAGTCAAGGCATGGGTTAGCTGGGCTTTCTGTTCAGGGTCTCACAAGCCTGTGATGAGGGTGTCAGCTGGGCTGCATTCCAGAGCCTGGAGTTGTCTTCCAGGATTGTGTCATTGTTGGTAGTTGCTTCTTGCCATTGTAGGACTGAGGTGCCCCTTCTTGTTTCCTTGTGCCCCATGGCTTCTTTGCAGAGGGTGCTGATGAGTGCACTCTGCCCCCTCTCCATTTATTACTGCCCCCAGGCCCCCAGGCACATCTCCCCTCAGACCCAAACTTACCACCCTGCTCTTGTGCATTGGTTTTGTGGGTTCCAATAGTCAGTTTACACATCTCTTTGTTCAACTTAACCTTGTTAAATTACATTTAGACTTGTTAGACTCACATTAGCCTTTTAGAACCTCCCAGATGCCCCACTCTCTGTGCCTCTGTACCTATCCTGGGGGACTTCCCTTCTCAGCAGGGCCATGGGCTTGGACTTGGAAACCAGGAAGGCCCTTTTCCAACTGTAGTTTGGCAGGTGACCTGACTGCTGCAAGCCTCACTTCCCTCTTCTGTGGAATAGGGAGACAAAATACCTTCCTCAAAGATGTGTTGGGAGGGTTAGGTGATATAATATCAGAAAGCTACCGACAACCAACCTGATGCAAATTGGGCACTAGGAGGTATTGTGGGACATGTCCGTACAGTCATCAAACAGGTGGGGGTCTCTGTGGTCATCTAGCAGTGGAGGTGGGGCTTCCGTGGGGGCCATGGCTTTCCCAAAGGTACCGTGAGCCCATGCAGAGAAAGGGGGTTGAGTGTAGCGTCAGGGGCCTGGGTTCTAAGCACGCAAATTTTGGCGGCTCCCTCCACCTCCCTGAGATTCAGTCCCCAGAGTCCAACCCCTACTTAGGGGGCTGCCAAGGGTTTGAAAGGGATTCTTACCTGCCAGGGCACATGCCAGGAAACTCACAGTCCTTGTGCCCTGACTTTGGTTAGCCACCTGGCAGAGGTGTGGCTGGCAGTGTCCGAGAACATGCCCTTCGCCCGGACCATGCTTCACAGCCTGATAGGCCGGCTGCAGTCACGGCTCAGCCCCAGAATCAGTGCCACCTCCAAGGCTGACATCTGGCGCCTGGCTGCGGTGGACCCCCTGATGGTGAGTTGCAGGTGCAGGCCCCAAGGCTCCTCAGGGGTCTCTGGGTAGGAGCCCGATGCCCTGGACCTTCTCTCTGCAGACCCTGTGCACCATCCACCTTCTCATTCAGAAGCTGGATGAGAATGACAAGCTCCCGGACTTCCTCCCTGACCTCATCTACACCCTCCTGCTGCAGCTTGGCAGCAGCCACCGACCAGAGGCCGCCCCGCCGGTCTTGAAGATGTGGAAGCTGGTCCACACCACTCCTCTGCCGGAGGAGATGAACCTGCAAAGGTGCTCTCGAGGGCGGTGGGTGCAAGGCAGCAGGCCTGGGCTGGGTGTAGCCACGGGCTGCCCCTTAGTTGCCAGTGGACTCCAGTGAGGGGCCCTCTGTCTCCTCCTGGCGGGATCTGATCTTACTCAAAATGCCGTTCTCATGTGTGTCAAGCACGGTGTGGTTTTCAGAGCTTGCAGATCCACTCCCTCCCTGGACCTTTCCCTCAGTCCCTTGGGCTGGGCCCGGCAGGCACTGGGGCCCCACTTCACAGATTGCAGCAGCCTCCCCAGGCCATGCGCTCCCAGCAGGGCAGCGCATCACAAGCTCCCACCTCCCTTCAGGGTCACTATCAAGTCCATGCAGCTCTTGTTCAAGAGAGTCAAGAGCCAGCACCTGGCACGTACCCTGGACGAGCAGGCAGTGTGGGACCTCCTGCAGGATGGCGGGACATTCCTGGAGGGTGTGAGCCTGCTGGCCAGGTGAGCCCTGGCTCCCACAGGGTGGCAGGGGGACCTGCAGAGGCACCTCCTTGCTGGATGGAAGGGCTCCTTGCGAGGACATGGTCCGGTCATGGCTGAAGGCCTTCTTTCTGGGAGAACTGCCACGCCAACCTGTAACTCTAGGATGGCGGTGGTGTGCAAGACAATGAGAACCTTTTATTCGAACCCTTCCTGCTCAGAGCAGATATGAGGGCAGAGAGAGGAGGGGCTCGCCCCCAGGGCCACACAGGGTCTAGAGCAGGCCAGGGATGGGAGTTACTTCTGGGGTCCTAGTCACTCCGGAGCCGCCCTCACTCTAGTCCCCTTTGTAAAAAGGAGATAGACATTGACTGATTCACTGACAAGCTCAACCAAGTCCCCAGGAAGAGGAGGGAGAAACCCAGAGATGTTAGGACATCTGTCTGGGGTTATCTTGCCAGCAGGGTCCAGGCACCGATGTGGCCCTGCCCAGCTCTTGGCAAACGTCAGGCAGGGGCGGGGCTGCCTCCACGACCTGGCACTGTCTCTCCTCTGCAGGCTGTGCATGCAGCACATGGAGGGCCACAGGCAGAGGCTGGCCGAGCTGGTGTTCAGGGGCATGGACTCAGAAGTCCTGAGCTGCCGCATCAGCAGCACAGCGGTCTGCGTGGAAGTGAGGCACTGGGTGCGGGTGGGCTGCAAGTGGAGGGGATGGGGTCCCTGGATTCTTCTGGGGATGGCTCGTCTCCAAGGCATGGGAGTTGGGGGGACAGGCGAGCGCCCCTCCTCTGAGTGCTCATTCTCTCATCTGCTCCTTCATTCATTCATCACATGAGTAGTGCAGGGCAGGCCCTGCTGGAAAGACACGCTGAGCCCTGCAGCATTGCAGTTAACTGATGTGTGACCCAGGCAAGTACAGTGACCCAGGGGACCCAGGGAGGGCACCTGGGTTCTCGCTGGGGCAGACTTCCTGCAGGAGGACTCAGAGAGGCCGAGGGGCTTTGCTAGGTGGGAAGGCAGGGCCCAGCGACCCTATCTCAGAGCGAGTGTTGGAGCGTCCTGAGGGCAATGATGCCCAACGCACCCTAGGAACCAACCACAGCCCAGGCCAGAGGCCGGCCAGTGTTTTCTGTAAAGGACTGCATAGTAAATTTTTGGCTTTGTGGCCAACTCAGCTGTAGCAGGAAAACAGCCACAGCCAGTACGTCAACCAGTGGGCATGACGGTGTCAACAAAATCTTATTGACGGACACTGGAATTTAAACTTCATGGAATTTTCATGTGCCATAGAATTTTCTTTTCTATATTTCTTTTCCCCAACACTTAAAAATGGGAAAATGAGTTTTGGCAGTGGGCTGTACAAAAGCTCCTGGAAGTACAAGACCAGTCTGGGAGGTACTCACCAAGCTTTTATAGGTTCTTCAGGCCCCTCCCTGTGTTCAGGCCTCTGTAAATCTTCAAAATGAGGATGGGAAGGAGAAGTGCTCCCTCGTTGTCTCACCCAGGACCTGTCCTTTGATGTGCCTGAGTTTGGAATTTTCAGCGGCTGGAAGCCACACAGGGCCAGGCGCAGGTGCTGGAATCCGAGGGCCTGGTTAAGAGCCTCCGCTCAGTTGCTGATTGGCTGGAGATGAAGTTACTTAGCGTCTCTGAGCTTCAAGCTCTCCATCTGCCCAACTGGGGAAAGCAGTGCCTTCTTTTCAGGGCTTTGGTGAGAGCTAAATGAGATAGACCATGTATGCATTGCTTGCTTGGGAAGTAAGTGCTCATTAAATGCTAGCTAATTATGGCTGTTTAAAAATTAGGTTCAGCTTTTTTGGTTCCATATGAATTTTAAAATAATTTTTTTCTAATTCTGTGAAGAATGGCAATGGTAGTTTAATGGGAATAGCATTGAATCTATACATTACTTTGGGCAGTATGGTCATTTACATGATACTGATTCTTCCTATCCATGAGCATGGAATATTTTTCCATTTGTTTGTGTACTCTCTGGTTTCTTTGAGCAGAGGTTTGTAGTTCTCCTTTGAAGAGGCCCCTCACTTCCCTTGTTAACTATATTCCTAGGTATTTTATTCTCTTTGTAGCAATTGTGAATGGGAGTTCATGATTTGGCTCTCTGCTTGCCTGTTGTTAGTGTGTAGGAATGCTTGTGACTTCTGCAGATTGATTTTGTATCCTGAGACTTTGTTGAAGTTGTTTATCAGCTTAAGAAGTTTTTGGGCTGAGACAATGGGGTTTTCTAGATATAGGATCATGTCATCTGCAAACAAAGACATTTTTACTTCCTCCCTTCCTATTTGAATACGCTTTATTTGTTTCTCTTGCCTGATTGCCCTGGCCGGAACTTCCAATACTATGTTGAGTAGGAGTGGTGAGAGAGGGCATCCTTGTCTTGTGCCGATTTTCAAAGGGAATGCTTCCGGCTTTTGCCCATTCAGTATGATATTGGCTGTAGGTTTGTCATAAATGGCTCTTATTATTTTGAGGTACTTCAATACCTAGTTTGTTGGGAGTTTTTAACATGAAGGGATGTTGAATTTTATTGAAGGCCTTTTCTGCACCTATTGAGATAATCATGTGGTTTTGTCTTTAGGTCTGTTTATGTGATGAATTACGTTTATTGATTTACGTATGTTGAACTAGCCTTGCATCCTGGGAATGAAGGCTACTTGATCGTGGTGGATGAGCTTTTTGATATGCTGCTGGATTCAGTTTGCCAGTATTTTATTGAGAATTTTTGCATCGATGTTCATCAGGGATATTGGCCTGAAGTTTTCTTTTTTTGTTGTATCTCTGCCTGGTTTTGGTATCAGGATGATGCTGACCTCATAGAATGAGTTAGGGAGGTGTCCTTCCTTTTCATTGGTTTGGAATAGTTTCAGAAGGAATGGTATAAACTCCTCTTTGTGTTTCTTTTTCCTTTTCTTTTCTTTTTTTTTTTTTTTTGAGACAGGGTCTTGCTCTGTCGCCAGGCTGGAGTGCAATGGCGTGATCTCAGCTCACTGCAACCTACACCCCCCGGGTTCAAGCAATTCTCCTGCCTCAGCCTTTTGAGTAGCTGGGACTGTAGGCATGTGCCACCGCACCCAGCTAATTTTTGTATTTTTAGTAGAGATAGGGTTTCACCATGTTGGCCAGGATGGTCTCGATCTCTTGACCTTGTGATTTGCCCGTCTCGGCCTCCCAAAGTGCTGGGATTACAGGCGTGAGCCACCGTGCCCGACCACCTCTTTGTATTTCTTGTAGAATTCAGCCTGTATAGCCAAGACAATTCTAAGCAAAAAGAACACAGCTGGAGGCATCACCCTACTGGACTTCAAACTATACTATAAGGCTACAGTAACCAAAACAGCATGGTACTGGTACAAAAACAGATACATAGACCAATGGAACAGAATAGAGAACTCAGAAATAAGATGGCACATCTACAGGCAACTGATCTTGGACAAACCTGACAAAAACAAGCAATGGGGAAAGGATTCCATATTTAAAAAATAGTGCTGGGAGAACTGTCTATCCATTTGCAGAAAATTGAAACTGGACCCCTTTCTCACACATTATGCAAAAATTAACTCAAGATGGATTAAAGACTTAAATGTAAAACCCAAAACTATAAAAACCCTAGAAGAAAATCTAGGCAATACCATTCAGGACATGGGCATGGACAAACATTTCATGATAAAATCACCAAAAGCAATTGCAACAAAAGCAAAAATTGACAATTGGGATCTAATTAAACTAAAGAGCTTCTGCACAGCAAAAGAGACTATCATCAGAGTGAACAGGCAACCTACAGAGTTGAAGAAAATCTTTGCAATTTATCCATTCAAAAAAGGTCTAATATCCAGAATCTACAAGGAACTCAAACAAATTTACAAGAAAAAAAACAAACAATCCTATTAGAAAGTGGGCAAAGGACATGAACAGACCCTTCTCAAAGAAGACACTCATGCAGCAAATAAACATATGAAAAAAAGCTAAATATCACTGATCATTAGGTAAATGCAAATCAAAACCACAATGAGATACCATATCATGCCAGTCAGAATGGCCATTATTAAAAAGTCAAGAAACAACAGATGCTGGCAAGGTTGCAGAGAAATAGGAACGCTTTTACACTGTTGGTGGGAATGTAAATTAGTTCAACCATTGTGGAAGACGGTGTGGTGATTCCTCAAAGATCTAGAACCAAAAATACCATTTGACCCAGCAATCCCATTACTGGGCATATACCCAAAGGAATATAATCATTCTATTACAAAGATATATGCATGCGTATGCTCATTGTAGCACTATTCACAATAACAAAGACATGGAATCAACCCAAATGCCCATCAATGATACACTGGATAAAGAAAATGTGGTACATATACACCATGGAATACTATGCAGCCATAAAAACGAATGAGATCATGTCCTTTGCAGGGACATGGATGAAGCTGGAAGTCATTATCCTCAGCAAACTAATACAGGAACAGAAACCAAACACCACATGTTCTCACTTATAAGTGGGAGCTGAACAATGAGATCACATGGACACAGGGAGAGGACCAACACACACTGGGCCTGTTGGGAGTGGGGTGGGGGAAGAGAGAGTATTAGGAAAAACAGCTAATGCATGCTGGGCTTAATACCTTGGTGATGGGTCGATAGGTGCAGCAAACCACTATGACACACGTCTACCTATGTAACAAGCTTGCACTTCCTGCACATGTACCCCAGAACTAAAAATAAAAATTAAAAAAAAAATTAGGTTCAGGTTTAAGAAGCAAGCTATTTAAATTCTTCAAATTTGATAGGGATGGATTATAAATGATTTTTTTTAATGCTTGCTGACAATAGTGTGGGGGCTTTACTCTTCAGGAATTTTCCCTGAAGAGCATTTAAAATAGGTTGTGATCGTTGTATTCACTGCTCTACCTGGCCCTGAATAGGTGCTCAGTATATGTTTAAATGAACGGAAGTGCTGTAGGAAGCTCCTGTGATTGCTGATGTTGGTGTCTGGGACAGGCTGGAGGTGGACTGAGGTGGAGACAAAACATTTGGAAGCTTAGAGCAACTGCGCCTAATGGGGGTTTAAGGAACTAGATGTGGGAATAGTCAATAGATGCTCATTTCTCCTGTCCCTGGACTCACCAATTTGGTGTTTAGTTTTCTTTTCAGGCCTCTTTCAAACATACTCAGGTGCTTGCATGCACACATGTACACACATGTACACACATGCATGCACCCACACGCATACCAGTGAGGTTTTGGCACTCGGAATACTAGGCCAATAGTAATTCTCCTGAAAGTGAAATTCATGTTTTTTGTGCCTTTCTGTTCAGTGCAGGTGGGCGTGGCTCTTGCATTTGGCAGTGGCTGTTATGTTACCTGAAAAAATAAATGATGAATTTATATATATATGTAACACTTATCTAGCATTCCCCCCATATTTCCTTATTAAATCCCCACACAGACCCTGAGGCAGGTACTAGCATCACCCCCTTTTTATAGAGAGGAAACGGAGGCTCTCAGAGCCCCTCCCCTCCTGTCCACAGAGCCACCAATCTGCATTACCTCTCCTCCCATGTCCCACCTTGCTGCTGAGAAATGAGCCCGCCCTGGGGATAACTGCCCAATGTCCTCCCTTCCAGTTCATGAGCGACCCAGTTCTGTACCAGGAGAAGCTGCTGAAGCCGGCAGTGTTGCTGCTGGAGAAGGGTGCCGACCAGGAGGAAGACGAGGCCCTGCGGGTGCTGTCCCTGCGCGCCCTCGGCAACATGGCCCTGGGCGCCCCCAAGAAGGTACTGTGCCTGGCCCTGGGCCCAGGTCCCGGGAGCTGAGGGTGCAGGCCGGGTGCCCTGGTCAGCCTGGGAGGGAGGGTGCAGGCTGAGGGCTGCCCATGCCCCTCCAGGTGAAGCAGTACCGGAAGGTCTTGCTGGAGAAGTGCCTGGGCCCCCTGAGGGAGCCCGTGAGCACCAGCGTGACTGCCGAGGGCATGGAGGCCCTGACCAAGATCCTGGCTGAGCTCCGGGAAGGGGATGTGGGGTCCTCTTTCGACGCCATGTCTGAGCAGTGCAGGATCTTCTTCGACAACGTGAGTCCGATGAGAGCCTCCCTGAGCTTGCTCAGTGAAGGACTGGGCACTTCTCAGACCCTAAGGAAGAGATGGGCTCTAGAGCAGAAAAGAGCCGAGGCTCCTGCTGGGTGTCAGTTTAGCGACTGGCTGATCACGGGATCTTGTGAAGTAAAAGGTATTCTTCTAAGTTCCAGAGAATCAGTGCTGTCAAGTGATGGCTCCTGGGCCTCTGCAGCCCTGCTAGGAGGGAAGGGTCTCCCCCTTTTATTCCTTGCACCTACAAATACCCTCAGGGCACCTGTGTCACCCTGGGCCTCTGCTAGGCAGGGCTGTGCACTCAGATCCTGCACAAGCCCTCACCCAGGGAAGAGGCGGGCACAAAGACCAGAGCAATGCCCAGCCCCTTGAGGGCTACGTGATCCCTGCCAAAGGAGAGACTACACCCTGACGGAATGATCCAGAAGGTTCTGCAGGGGCCAAGGCATTGGGTATTCCTTGGAGAATGGCTGGGGTTTTGCTGGGCTTCCTGCTGCCTGCATGTCAGCCTGTGTCCATCCTGGCCACAGGAGAGCGAGCTGCTGCGTCTGAAATCCTTCATCCTCTTTGGAAAGCTGGCAAGGGTGGTCGGGATGTCCAAGAAGCATTTCTTCAAAGGGGAGGTGAAGAAGGCCTGGATCCCCCTCATGCTGCACTCCCAGGACCCCTGCTCCAATGCAGCCCAAGTAAGATACATCCTGGGCTTTGTGTCCCAGTCTGGGGCCCGCTGTCCCCCAAGGAAACAGGTCCTTGGGTCTGCTGGCTCGGTGAGCTGCAAGCTTTTCTCCGCCTCAGTTGGTTTTCTCTGAGATCCCAGAGGCCACAGCCTGCTCCCTGCTGTCCTCCATCCCTCACACAGGCTGAGGAGAGAGGCCATCCGAGATGACCTGCAAAGCCACCTCACTAAGCAGTCTCAGCCCCGTGTCGGGGGACATGGTGTGTGGCTGCCTATAGCCCTCCTCTGCCCAAACCCTTTCTTCTAGCAGATTCTGTACCTGGCAGGTCACTTTTGAGTATTAGGACTCAAAATACCCCAAAGTGGTCCTGTCCACTGCCTGCTCCCTGTGGGGCAGGCCCATGTTGGGATGGGCCTGGATTCTCCCTCTCCACAGCCCAGCTCCTCTGTTGCTTTGGGGCAGGAGGAAAGGGAGAGACAGATTTGTTAGTAAATGTGTCTTCTCACTTGAGTTGCTGCCTCTCAGGCTAACCCCGGCTGGCTGGGGACCTCAGGCTCCTCACTCCCTGCATGGCCCATGACCTTGACCGCCCTCTTCTCTCCCTAGTCCCTTCTTACAGACTTGGGGGGTGGGGTCAGGAAGTGGGGAGGTGGCTGATTTGAGGAGGTTCTGCCCCTGCCTAGTAAGCCTTGGGACGCAGCTGGCCTAACATGAAACGCAATGGTCATTTTCAGCAGGTGCCTTGGACCCCAGCTCTGGGGTCACAGGACAAGTCCTGTCACTGTGAGGGCAGCAGTTTCCAGGTGGGGTGGAGCGGGTGGCCCAGATGGCCTGGGTGGCCCAGGTGGGATGGCCTGGGTGGCCCAGGTGGGATGGCCCGGGTGGCCCAGGTGGGGTGGCCCGGATGGCCCAGGTGGGATGGACCAGGTGGCCCTTACAGGCAGTGAGGGGTATTGAGATGCACACTCCCTAGACCTGGGCTTTGCACTCACCACCCCAGCTTCTGGACTTTGCCACATCCCTCTGCCATACCATCCCTGGCCACCCTGGGCACAAGGTGTCACTGCCCAGAGGCTCCTTTTCCTTGCCAGTCCTCACCACCCTCTGTCTTCAGCCCACACTGTTCTTCCATGTTTTATCGACAACTGTCCAGTGGGGTGGGGGGGCTTCAGGGAAGGAACCAGGGTGCACCCAGCAAGGGTGACCGAGAGTGAGGAAAGGGCTACCGAGGCGAAAGCATTTTGTCTTCCTGCCCTGCCGTCTCCAGAAGCTGTGGCCAGCAGGCTTGGTCACAGGCAGATGCTGGTGGACTGGGCCTGGGAGGTGAGGACACGTGCCCAGTCTTGCCTGCTCAAGCCCGGCTCCCGCCTCTGATCCCATGGAGGGCTGGGTCCCAGGCAGGGCTGCTGAGGGCACGAAGGGGCTGGCTGAGGGGGCGGGTGGGGCTGCATCTGCCCCCAAGGGGCTTTCTATAAATGTACATGCAGCCATGTTCAAGCTGGCAGGAGCCCAGGTCCCAGGTGGCCTCCCAGGAGCCACCAGCCCTGCCTTTCTTTGGCTTGGTGAGGCTTTTCTGGGGCTGCCCTCTGGCTTCCTGCCAGCCTCACCCCTCTGGGGAACCACGTGGCCTGGCTGACGGCTCTGCTGCCGTCCTGTGTCCCTGCAGGCCTGTATGGCTACCATGTTTCAGTGTGTGCACTTCTGGGGCTGGAAGTCCCTGGAGCATCCCTCAGGGCCAAGTGATACCACTACTGATGACAAGATGACCGTTTTCCAGACAACCATGTGCTCCATCCTGGTGAGGAAGCCAAAGGGGGAACCAGCCCGTCCCAGGTGGTCACACGCTGGCTTGGAGCTGGGGGGTCGAGATTGCCACAGCTCTTTCTTGGGGCCCTATGTTTACCTTCCACACATGCAATGTCGAGACCGGCACTGTGCAGCAGAAATAGAAGGCAAGCCATGTGCCTATTTCAGCTGTCTGATGTTTCTTTTAGTAGGCACATCCAGAAAAGTGCAGAGGTGAAACTAATTTTCATGTATTTTATTTCACTCAAATAACTAAAACATGATCATTTCAACATGTAATCAGTATAAAAACTATTACTGTGATATTTTACAATTTTTGGGGTACCGTCTTAAAACCCAGGGGGCGCTTTACCTTAATTCAGACCAGCCACACTTGAAGTGCTGCAGGTTACACATGGCTTGTGGCTACCATGTTGGACAGCACAGGTTCTCTGGTCAGATGGGATATGAAAAATATAACTGGTGGCCAATGGTCCTTCACTTGCCAGCTACTCACCTGCTGTGTGACGCTGGGATGGGCGCTTGCCCTCTCTGATGCATCTTGGTGATGGGAACACGCTTGGTGAATGACAGCCCATTGTCAGGGTCTCATCCTCCAAAGCTGTGTGTATCACTTACTTTTTGCAGACTCGGAAAAAGCCGGCTGTTCTCTACCGCTTCTTGCTAGAAACAATGGCCTATGTTAAAAATAACTTGTCAAGAATCAGAATCGCTGCTTGCAACTTGGCAGGTGAGCAGAGAGACGTCTCCTGACTCAAGATAGACTTTGAAGGCCCTCTGGTCCACCCCGGGACTCGGGGGAAGGGTGGATCATGATTGGGAGGCAAAGCCCTGCACTGTGCTTTCTATCCCGTTTTGATTTTGGCTTCCTCCTTGCCAACGTGGGCTCAACAAAATCTTTCATCAATGCTCTCATAACGTAAAGCAAGTAAACCACAGAACGACTTGCCTGCTGACCTAATACTCACGTGATGAGCATTTCTTTGGCTATTGTTTTAGGAATTATTATGAAGCAGATGTCTACACATTATGTGAAAAAGCTGGACTTCCCAGCATTATGGAATTGTGAGTAGTGGAGAGTGTTAGATGTTGAGTCCACGACTCACCAACTCACTAGGGGAGCTTAGAGAAACTGCTTCAAGGGAAGAGCCAGAGGACGCTTTGCTGTGGGGTTTCAGGGGGTGGGAGTGCAACCAGGGCAGAGAGATGCACCTGGGGAGGCCTTTCCAGGATGACAGCTATTGATGGGTGGAGTCCCTTTCATTCCCTGGGCTGTTTCTCCCATTCATAGCTTCTTATGAAATGCTTTTGGCCTGATGCTGCTATCAGGTTCTGTGGGTGATTTCTGTCCCTGTTAGGGTGGTTACTGAAGCCCTGAGAGCTACGATGTGTGTTGAAACAGCTCCACCTGCAGTCCTCTGCTTTCCCACACAGGAGTTTCCCCGTCTGCCCCTGCCCACCTTCTGCGGCCCTCACCTGCCATCACTGCCCAGGGCATGCAGCATGTGGTCCTGACTGGGCGGGGCCTGAACCTTCCCTCTTTGTGTTCTCTCTCAGCCCTCCAGGAACTACAGCTGGACCCGGATCCCGGGGTCAGGAGGGCAGCCCTGGAGACCCTCACAGTCTTGGATAGCTGTAGTCAGCATGGGTTTCTGGCTTCACCCCAAGGAATGTCCTAGGTGGTCCAAACAGAAGACGTAAACTGTCTTCTTAGTGCCAAATGCAAGCCCTTTTTAATTTAGTTTGTAAGAAGTTTAGTTTGTAGGAAAAACACTATTGTAAAATAACTAGTATCCTTTTGTTTCCTTCCGTTGAAATAAACCTCCACTGTCATTGGAGTACAGACTTGTGACTGTAAGGTGGTGACAGCCCAGAACCAAGACAATGAGGCAAAGGGAACTTTGGCCTTAATGAGCCACTTCATTTCCGATTTCCCCCCAAGTACGTTTGTCTGACAGCCCACTGGCCCAAAGGGTCGGAAACTAGCTTTGTGTCTTCACTCAGAGTTCATTCACACGCATGCTGACAGCGTGCCTAAGGCCAGGCACTGTGCCAAGCGGTGAGGGGAGGCCTAGAGTGTCCCATCTGTCTTCAGGGACTCTTCTTTTTTTTTTTTTTTTTTTGAGATGGAGTCTTGCCCTGTCGCCCAGGCTGGAGTGTAGTGGTGCGATCTCGGCTCATTGCAACCTCCGCCTCCTGGGTTCAAGTGATTCTCCTGCCTCAGCCCAGGTGCGCAGCACCACGCCCAGCTAATTTTTGTATTTTTAGTAGAGATGGGGTTTCACCATGTTGGCCAGGCTGGTCTCAAACTCCTGACCTCGTGATCCACCCACCTTGGCCTTCCAAAGTGTTGGGATTACAGGCGTGAGCCACCGTGCCAGGCCAGGACCCTTCTTAAAGGGAAAGGCACCTAACCACAACACACATCAGAGGGAGGACTGCAGCCAGGGTGGAAGTGCTACAGTGGCACAGGAGGGTGGGTGTGCAAGTCTGGAGACAATCCAGAAAGGCCGCATGGAGGAAGTGACATTTATTCCAAGCCCTTCCCTTTGCGACTTAAAGTTACCAAAGTTAAGTTTGGACTGTTGCAACTGGAGCCCAGTGAGGCCTGGAACAGAATTTGGCTGCTGGTGAAAAAGGAGAAATTAGCCCCATGTCTAAGAACATGTAGGGGAAGAGAGGGGCAGTGTGGGGAAGGCTTTTGCTATGCTCAGGCCATCAGAATAGTCTAGGTGTCCCCAGAGCAGGTAAACCAGGACTTCCAAACTGTTCCCAGTACAACTGCCAAAGGAATTCACCATCCGGGGTCCCATCAACAGGACAGAGCTGCTATGCTGTCCAAAATCCAACCCGTGCTAAAGCCTTCTCTGGAACAGTGGTCTTCAAACTGTTTTGTGGAGCAAATGGTGAATTGATTTTCTGCCCAGTGATAAAGAGTATTGCTGCTAAACAAGCTTGAACACCACTGATGCAGTGGGGAGAGTGCACCATTCCATAGAGTACAAGGAGGCAGCTGTACATCTGTACAACTGGCTCTCCCTCCATGCCTGTGCAGAAACATTTCCAGATGGTTTATAGACCTAAATGGAGAGAGCAAAATTTAAGACAGTACAGTATTTTTTTTATCCTGAGAGTATGGTAGTTTTTCTTTTAAAAGAAGTAACAGCAGAAGCCAGAAAAAGGAGGAAGTTATCTGCCTTAGTATGTTTAGCGTTGCTAAAACAGAATACCCAAGGCTGGGTAATTTATACAGAAAAGGTTTGTTTAGCTCCTAATTCTGGTGGCTGGAAAGTCCAAGAGCATGGTGTTGGCATCTGCTTGGCTTCTGGTGAGGGCCTTGTGCTATCTCGAGACACAGTGGAAAAGCAGAAAGGTGAGTGGGCAGGTGCAAAGGCAACCCGCTCTCGCAGAGAGTGAGAACTCACTCCTTCAAGAGGGCATTCATCTATTCATGGGGTGTCCACTCCCATGACCCAAAAACCTGCCACTAGGCCCCACCCCCTAACAGTTACATGCGCAATTAAATTTCAAGACAAATGGCATCCGAACCATAGCATTGTGTTAAAATGTAACTTCCATACAATAAAATAACACAAAGTTAAATGACAAATGATAGATAGAAGTTAAAACTGGATTGTTTCATATCATTGGATCCAGAATACATCCAAATCAGGAAGAGGCAAATATAAAACCAGTGTCCTGAGGACATTTAAAAAACCAGGACTCCCAGGAAGACATGCTCAACAAGTCATCAAGAGAAAGCAAACTGTGAAGCAACACATCTTACACCTGCCAGAGCTCAGACTGGCAGCAACTGGCAGCGATAATGTGGGGAAAAGGTACCTCTTATATTGCGGGACATTGGGCAAACTGGAGCAGCCATTTGGGAGAGCAATTTGGCAATAACTGGAAGTTCAAGGCACACCCATCCGTGACCTGTAATTTGCCTCTAGGTGTGTGTGTGCCACAGATAGTTGACACTTACGCACAAGGATCACGGGTGGATTTTGCACCCGTCCGCAGACATCCAGGACAATAAACCACCTAGAGAACTCAAAGTGAGATGCCCACATCTATCAGCTCTTGTCACATTCAGTCTCTTGATGAAACAAAACTGTAGCATATGTACAGTATTAATTTACTCATATAGTTTGAAACAGAGAGACTATACCATATATAGTTTATGGGTCCCTTATTGGCAGATCCTGTAAGTTGGCCAAGACCCATGCCCAGATGCTTCCACCTCACCTTCCTCCACTGGATGACAGAACACCGGCCTTTCTGGCAGCCAGGCCTGGCCCGGCCAGCAAGGTTTCAGCTGTCTGCTGGGTGTAGGGGGAGGAGAGGCACAAGCAGTTCTGGGTTGCAGTGATGGTTTTCCTGAAGAGGAAAGGGTGGGTCGCGTTGTCCTTAGGAAGCAGCAGGCCTGAGGGAAGGCTCTAGATCTGTAGGGGCCATTCTGGCCCTGGCTGAGCCTGAGCCAGCATTACACTGCCGGCCTGTTCTTTGAGGAAATGAGCCGTCTGTGAGGTCTGCAGCACCTGGCGAGGTTCTCAGCTCTCAGCAGCGTGCACCCTCCTTACTGACTCACAGGCTATGGATTAAACTGTGTCCCTCAAGTTCTTATGATTAAGTCCTAGCCCCTGGCATGATGGTATTGGAGATGGGGCTTTCTGGAGGTGATTAGGTTTAGATGAGGTCATGAGTGAGGGGCCCTTATGATGGGATTAGTGCCCTCCTAAGATACCAGAGACCTTGCTCTCTCCAGCATGTGGGGACACAGCAAGAAGACAGCTTTCTGCAAGCCAGGAAGAGTCCTCACCAGAGCCCAACCATGCTGGCTCCCTTGTCTTAAACTTCTAGTCTTCAAAATCTGTGAGAAAATAAATTTCTACTGTTTAAGCCACCTGGTCTCCAGCATTGTTACGGCAGCCTGAGCATGCAGGTGCGCACGCACACACACACATAACATGGTCCCAATGTAAGATGCAGAGGGGAAGGGATATGGGGCAGGGTATGGGGGTGATACCTGACATCAGGAGAGCAATCGCCTGGGGCGGCAGGCGGGAATGAAAAATGTGTAATTTAATCTCATTTTAAATCTTTCATAAAAAAACAACCCCAAACTCATATGGCCATATATTAACTATTTACTCCAGCATGAGTTTCACCAATGTATTCTGAATATGTGAAATATTTCATTACAAAAACGTCACCATGATATCCTGTCATCAATAGCTTCAGTAAGAATCATGAGGAGTCACAGGCGCTGTGGCTGCAGGAGCGTCTGGGACCACCAGGACTGTTTATTTTCCTTCAAGGGTCATTGCATGCAGGGCTCGAACTTACGTCTCACAAGCAAACAATATTCTCGAATGAAATGGGAAACAGGATAGAGGATTCTCTGGACATATCTAAATTTAAAAAAGAACACATGGCTGGGAGCAGTGGCTCACGCCTGTAATCCCAGCACTTTGGGAGGCCGAGGCAGATGGATCACGAGGCCAGGAGCTCGAGACCAACCTGGTCAATATGGTGAAACCCCGTCTCTACTAAAACTACAAAAATTAGCCGGGCGTCGTGGCGTGCGCCTGTAATCCCAGCTACTCGGGAGGCTGAGGCAGAAGAATCGCTTGAACCCGGGAGGCGGAAGTTGCAGTGAGCCAAGATTGTGCCACCGCACTCCAGCCTGGGCGATAGAGAGAGACTGTCTCAAAAACAAACAAACAAACAAATAAATAACCCCCACCCCCCAAAAAACACACACATCAGAAAAACAGGCCTATCAAAGAGAACCCTAAAAATTCTAATTGAGCAACTTTATTCACATAATTTCTACACCAAGAACTCGAGGTTATCTCTGATGGAACCAATTTCACTAATATTTACTTTAAGGGCAGAGAAGTCAACCAAGTCCTCACGGTCTCAAGAATTAAAAACAAAACAAAAATACAAACAGAGAGCAAGTGGGAAGAGAAATAACACTCCAAAATAACCTAGCTACACACTTTTAGTTTCCAATTTTTCTAGCATGAAATCACTTTTCTCTTCCATCCTGTAAGACGTGTTCTCTCCTCTAGGAAAAAAAAAGACAAAGAAAATGATGTTAGCAAAATTCTAGAATTCCCAATGCCAGCCACTAAAAGGTTAACTGTTTTCTACTTATTCCATTGCATGTATAAAAATACTTATAGAAAGTGGCATTACGTTAAATAAGTAAGTTATGTTAAAGAAACAACAAAAATATAATGGCAACCCCCCCACCCTGCTCCCCACACTCCCCCAGGGAGCACAGGCTGGTGGGGAAGTCCACATCCCACACCCTGGCCCAGCTAGCGCTGCTGCACGAGTGAATTTAGGAGTTCTAAGACTTAAGCTACTTTTCCATATCTATTAAAAGGAGAGACAGCCTGCCTATTGGACAGAATCGATCTAATCAAGGGGTTCTGGTGGGGATGAAAGAAGATAAGGCGTAAAAACGGTTCAGCATGGCCTGGCACACAGAGAGCACTCAGACGTTAGGCATGAAAACTCCATATGTAGTTGCAGCTCATGAAGAATTGGTCTCTTTCCTCAAGAAATCTATCACTTAAGCGGGAAAAGCAGAAAAACATAGGAAACCAGTTAAACATGTTTATATTGTGGTTTAAAATGAAACCTGGGGTGTTCATGATTTGACTTGCTATCAAATTCCAGGGTAGCTGGGAGGGCCCTGCGGGGCCACCAAGGGCTGAGTCCTCAGGATGGTCCACTCCCCAGCCCCACAATAATGCAACCTCACACCATTCTCTACAAGGCCGAGGTCCCTCCTGTGTGGCTGGGCCAGAAGAAAGCCCTTTAGACTGAGCAGGTGAAAAAGCAAGGCAGGAGCCTCTGCACGGAGCACTGGGGCAGATGTCACTCATGGAAAGGGGTCTGCAGGCGACTGGCACGGTGCCAGATCATGGAACAAGGTGGGAAAAGGCACAAGACAAAATCCCAGGGGCAGGATGATGGTAAAAGGAAGAGCTGGGGCACTATCTGAGAAAAAGCAGTTAGGTTTAGACAAGCAGGACGAGCAGAGCAGAGGAGCTCTGATGTGTGGGAGACCAGGAGAAACCTCAGATCTCTCTCTGGGCCGGACAGTTGTTTTTGGTGAAATTCTCCCCTTTCAACTGAGAAGGAGACTCTTGAGAGGTCACCTGTTAAACAGAACGCATAAACTTTGCCTCAAAGCAGCCTCCATGAAGTGTCTGCCATGAAGATGTGGCTGAGATTCTCGAAGGCTTCACTAACTGTGGCTGAAAGTCACCCGGCTGGTGGTTTGGTCTGAAAAAGCCCCAAGTGGGCACAGGAGTGGGCATCAGGCACACAGTTGGAGACCAAGACCCAAGGGAAAGACTGCTGTTAGCCGTGCACTGCCAGGGGAGGAGCTCCGAGGGCCCTGCCCACACAGTGCCCCTGACCCTAGCCGGGGCCCTGCAGAGAAAAACCTTTCCCATCACCTGAACACTTACGTATGTCCATCCTCAACTGGGAAGACAGATGACAACCAAGGCTTGTTTCATCTGCTTCTGGTTAGCTCACACAGTATGACTTTATACACGAAAATAACTTTGAAAACCAAAACATCCAACAAAACCTGGGAGCTTCTAGAACTGAGCCAAGGAGCCTGAGCCGCTAACCCATGAGACTGGTCCGTGTCCAGACAGCTCCCCACCGCAGCACCCACCATGTGCAGCCCCTGGGAGGGTGGGGGTTACCTGCACGGAGCAGGCAGCTGAGCGGTGGGTGGAGTCTGGGGAGGATGTCTGAGGATGCAATAGCAAAGAACTGGGGAGTAGGGGGAGAATGCCAGTCAAAGTTCCCTGGAAGGGAAGGGCTGTCCTACGGCAGACCCTGGAGTAGGTGGCCCTGAGCAGTCCAAGGGCATTGGGAAGACAGAGTGACAGTGAGAAAGGCCCCAGGGGGCTCAAGCCACAGGAGGCCGCTGGCGGTCTGAGAGTGTGGTCTCTGCCATGCACAGGCGGGACTGCAGGCTTCAAAGGCAGGCACCACAGAAGGAACAAGGCATACCAGACCTTGGTTCTGAGCTGGACGCACGGCAGGAGCCAGTGGCTGAGAAGGGCTCGCAGGCCAGGCGGGTCCAGGTGGGAGAAACAGAAAATGGGACACTTATGGCAGGCAGGGTCCACCCAAATGACCTCAGAGAAAAGGCACATTGCCAGGCTAGGGCACAAGGGAAGAGGATACTGGAGACACGGCCTCACCTGCTGGAACCACAAACACGCAAAACCCAAAGGAACCGGCCAAATCAAACCCACAGTCAAGTCCCGTCCACCTGTGGGTTAAAAAAGTCGCATCCTCCAGATCCTGACTGTGGACACAGAGAAGCTGTGCTGGGGAATCCAACCTTTAATGCCAACAAAAGTACTCACTCCCACTGACCCGCCCCACCCCACTGTCTCTAGAGAAAAGGGCACACGCAGACTGAAACTCTAGCTGACATGATTCGCACAAATTAAGCTGCAGAAGTTTTAACACTGAGCACTGAGATGATCTGCAGGGCACCCCTCGCACCTGTGAGAACACTGTGCTCGTGGCTCTCCCAGGCCACTCTTGCTCTTTCCCTACCAGGAATCCAGAAATAGGAAGTCATTCGCTTTAGATCCCTTTCGCCTTACAGCAGCTATTTTCTGAGTGTCAGATGAAGAGGTTAGAAATGAAAGTTTGACAAAGATGAATGAAGTGTAGTAAGTGAGGATTTGTAGGAAAAAAGCCTCTGAATGCATTCTAATGGAAAGGGTGTGAAACTTCTGCACGAGCATCTTCTGCTCTACCTCGATGCATCTTACACAGGGACACGTTCTTCACAGAGACGCTGACTTTACAGGAAGGAAAAGCATTTGGGAGAAAGCTCAGAAAGTTATCACGTATGTAAGATTTCGGCTGAGATTCACTAAACGTGGCACAAAGGTTCCTACCATAAAAAGCCTCTGTCCAAAGAGCAGTCACTCACATAAAACACCACATTCAACCAACAGAAACACACCTACCTCTCTTCTGAGTTGGGCTGTGAAGAGCTGCCCTGGTCTCCCGGTCTGATGGTGTTGCCCACCCCATCTGAGGCACCCAGGGAATTGGCCTGGCGTCCGGAGCCCTGGGGGTCTGATAGCCTGGGTCTTTTGGCAGGGAACTGATGGTCCCTCCTGGTGGCACGAGCAACACATGTAGATGAATGAGCCTCAACTGCAGTTGAGCCCAGTAGACTTTTTCTGCACCCCAGGGGTGATGATGGCAACTTCTGGAAACCCTGGAAGTGAGGGTCTGGATTTAATTTTCCTAAGAAGCCTTCTGTTTGATATCGAACTTCCATACTTGCTTTATCTGTAGACACTCCAATACATAAAGGCACTGTCATCTGCCCAGGAGATTTGAGGCAATACTTTTGATGAAGCTTGTCAAATTCTTCTTTAATTTCATCATAACGATTCCTTCCGTGGCCTGGCACTTCTTTATCTAGGACTGAAAGAGTTTTGCTGGGTGACACTGACTTTCTAAATATTCCAGAACTATTTCCTTGAATGTGAAGGTCAGATGTCTGCTGCGGGCGAGCTGCGCTGTCTGTGGGGTTGGCCTTTGGAAGTGATGAAGATGAATCGCTCTTGGGCAGGCACCTACCTGCTTCCAGAGATCTTTTGCCTAGGTTTTCAAAAGCCTCACTTAAACTTTTTGCTTTTGCTTTGCTGGAAGGTAAACTCAGCCTGCGGGTTTCTAAGCCCTGAAGGCCACCAGGACTCGCAGGACCCCCTCTGTACATGTTCATGGCCCAGGAGTCCAGGAGGCACGTCCGGCGAGGCTGGTTCCTAGGACTCAGGCAATATTCCCGATGAAGCTGATCAAATTGGATTTCAATCTCCCTCTGACGGTTCTCTCCATGGCCCTGTCGTATTGTTGGTCTGGAAACTATTTTTACAGGAGAAATTAACCATTTTAATGTCCTAAATCTATTTTCCTCATCAAGATTATACGTTGCACTGGAGTCGAAGTAAATCAAGGAAGAATACTTCGAGGGTGTCACTTTGGGCTCCTTCCAACTTGGATCTAACTTATGGATTTGGGGTTTGTTGACTTCAAGAAAAGCTTTTTCCAATTTTAAACCTGTCTTACGGCAAGAAACATCTAATACGTTCTTGCAATCTCTTAATGCCCCTGTCTCTTTCACAGGCTCAGAGCAGGGTACGAAGTTCTCCTTGGAGCTCCTCTGAGAACGTCTGGCTCCTTTGCAATATGTTTTGTTCATCCTGCTCTTATATCTGTGCCTCCTCCTGGAGTTCCAGTTTTGCATGATGAACGTTTTGGTGGAGATGATGCTTGATGGCTTTGTGCTCAACAGCCGGCTCATGGAGTGCAGCATCCCTGCGTACAGGTCACTGATGGTCACATTGCAAATGTCATCATCTTCGAAGGGCTGGCTGCTTAAGAAGCTGCTGCTACTGGTCTCTTGTAGGGAGAGGCTGTCATTTCTAGGTACTAAGGCCATGTCTGTGGAGGAAGGATGCAAAGGATCCCATTCTCTGGGAGATGAAGCTGGTTTCGCTGGGTCACCAGGACTCTTTCCGGAGATACGACTGCAGTATCCTGGGAGAAAAGATACACATAAAGTAAAGGTGTGTTACCATTCTAAACCATCCATGTGCACAGATGACAGAACTTAAGATTGGATCAGGACTATGTTTTTTTAAGCAATAGCAAAAACAAAAACACCACAAATGTGTAGGAGTAGACTCTTCTCAGAGATATTTTTTGGTATCAAAATTTGATTTCTACTCTCCATTGTACATTTCCCAAAGGTGTCTTCCTTTCCCTCTAGGCTGTTTAGAAGATGGATGCCTTTTCAAAAGCTAATTAGAAACTGAAAAATGACAACACTGTTTACCTACAGGGATGGGAAGGGGTGTAAGACTTCTAAACAAACCTCTTCATATAGCTTTGACTTTGCATCATGTAAATGTTTCCTATATTTAAAAAAAAATAAACCAACAGTGATGGGAAAAAACCATAAAATTGAACACAAACAGAAAAAAAAATCTGTATGTTAAATTGATAACTGAAAGAGAAAAAAAAAGAGTCCAAATACTCTGAGTGTCTGCCTCTTAAAGAGATATTGTCTAAGGATAAAAAGAGCTGCTTGGAAATTTTCAAGCTTATTTAGTAGATGGTTGTGAAGAGTGGTAGCAGGTGCTGCAATGCTAGAGTTATTTTATGCTGTACAATTGACCAGATGAGCACGTGTTAAGTCATTGCGGCTGGTGAGAACTGGGAGAGGCAGATATGGCATCAGGGCAGGGGTGAAGAAGTGCTCAAAAACGCATGGCATTGCACTACACGACACAAAAGCCAGCCTGAAAGGGGCTCCCTGACAGCTAAATCTGGGGTTACTTGAGCGTCAAATTGAATACCGGCAATGGATTATAACATGTGAATCAAAGAACAAAAAGACTCCATGAATTCCTACTGATCCTAAAAAATAAAAATAAAATAAATCAAAGCATGAGAGGGAACTACAGGAAGCAAAAAAAAGAACCAGAGGGGAGATAGCTCTTTTGAACAGAATAATGCCAACTGACGTGTGCCAAGGAACGGCAGAGACAGAAACAACCTGGGCGGGGACCTCCACCCAGGCGATCCGCATTGCTGGCTTCTAAGTCACTGGGTGAGAAGCTTTTAGAGAAAAGGTTCCTAGGAGATCTCAAAGAATCACACATAGATGACTCCAAGGAAAAAGGGCCTGTCGCAATGAGAAACATCGAATTAAGGTCTTACCTTAACTCAATGACCAGCCTAAAAGTCACCAAGAATGGGACAGACTGACCAAATGTTCTGAGAGGACACGTCATCCCTGTAGTAATTTTGCCAAAAATGTTTAACGTGAACCTAACCACGAGGAAGCAATCAGGTCCAAATTCAGGGACATTCTGCAAAACTACTGGCCTGTGCTATTCAAGAAAGGCAATAATATGAAAGGTGGCCACGAGGGAGAAAAGGCCAAGGAGCCGCTCTTGATGGAGGGAGACTAAACGCAACGGTGGTACCAGCCTGAGTGGGTCCGGAAATGATCAGGCAAACCAGAAAGGCTGCAAAGGACATCACTGGCACAATGGGTAAAACAGTACTGCATCAATGTTCAATTTCTGGCCTGTGTTAAGCGTACTGTAGTCATAAAGGAGAATTAGCCGATTTTTGGAGGTATGTGTGAGGCATTTAGGGATAAATGCATACACAAATGCAAATAAATACACACTGTGTGTGGCGGGGGGTGATAAAGCAAATATGACAACATGTTAATTGTGAAACAAGTGAAGGGTGTTCACTGTACTAGTCCTGTGCTTCTGGAGATGCAAAACTTTTCAAGCTAGTAAATTGGAATAAAGAGCAGACGTGGAGGAGAAAACAGCTCATTTTGAAACATCTTAATCTTCCAGTGAAATCCAAGTGTATCTCTAACAAGTTATGTTGATGAAACACACCAGGAAATGATGGCATGGCCAGTATGAGCAGCTCTGAGGGGCCACGCAGCTCCAACAAAAGTGAAGGAAACACACACTGTTCATACAGTTTCTATGTCACACTCACCAGGGGCAGGCATGGCAGGTGAGGCCAGTGAAGGCAGCGGAGTCACACGTACATCCCTTCCAGCTCTGTTACCTGCACACTGAAATCAGAGCCAGTGGTTACAAGAAAAAAGTTGCCAGGTGTCAACTGGGTGCAAGGAGCTGGGTTCTCCCCTGACAATGCGGACTGTGCATCTTAGCACAGCCGTGTCGACAAGCGTGTCAATGTGGTGACAGTGGCCAGCTAGGCTTCGGGCAGTGGGAAGAAAAAATGTCCTACTAAGATCTGGACAGTTGATGTGGTCTCCAGGATAGCTTCCAGCCACAGTCACCACTCATCTGCCAGTAACTTCTTACCCCAGGGGCGCTGGTAGCTTTCTTTGTCTAGCATTATACTCAGACCACAAGAACGCCTAGGGGCCAGCTGGACGGTGGACAAAGAAGACCCAGTAGATCCGTTCGTTCCTAACCCTAATCTGTTCTCTGGACCAACACAGCAACCAAGAGGACACCACTTGCTGCCTTGGGTTAAAGGAAAAAGCATTTCAGGTACATCCACTAAGTCGGTGGTCCACAAATACAGGCTTTCCACTGGTCAGCAGCACAGTAAGAAAACACATACACCCCTGTGAGATTGCTGCCTTTTCCTGGAGATGAATTCTTATTCTGCAATGTGTACTTCCTAAGTATTTGGTGTTGCAATGTCCTTTATTCTATGGCAGAGGGCACTGACCTTAAGAGAGGGGTTGGCAGGTGAGTGTGCCCACCTCTCATGCCATCACATCCCCCACAACATGACCTCTCAGCAGGCGGGACAGGTGCCAAGGGTCAGCCTCCTCACCTTGCAGCTGATTCTAGCCTGATCACACCAGGGAATGTGGGGACTATTGCTTCCCTAACTATGCAGCTTCAAATCCTGGTCCAGAGGTCGGGGCTGCTCTTAAGAGTCCCGTGTGTGGCCCCAATAGATTTTTTTTTTTTTTTTGAGATAGAGTCTTGCTCTATCACCCTGGCACAATGGCACAGTGGCACAATCTCAGCTCACTGCAACCTCCGCCTCCTGGGTTCAAGCGATTATCCTGCCTTAGCCTCCCAAGTAGCTGGGATTACAAGCACCCACCACCACACCCAGGTAATTTTTCTATTTTTAGTAGAGATGAGGTTTCACCATGTTGGCCAGGCTGGTCTCAAACTCCTGACCTCAAGTGACCCACCTGCCTTGGCCTCTCAAAGTGCTGGGATTACAGACATGAGCCACTGTGCCTGGCTGCCCCACTAGATTTTTCTGTGAGTTGCCCCAGAACAGTGGGCAGAGGGCCCCTGCCAGGGCTCCCACCTTCCTGATGGCGCTGCCCTGGGGCACCTGGAGTGTTTATTCAAGAAGAGCAAGTATGTCAGCATGTGAATAAAACAATTTGGAAATCATTACTTCAAATGCTCTTTACGGGTTCTGTAGAAAAAACAAAAAGCATAATAACACCGTACCTCGATGTATTTAGTTTATGATCTAATTATATAAAAACAAACAACTGGGAAACAGATTACCTCAAAATACTCTGCACCCTGTAGCAGTATATCCACTTGGGTCAAGTATTTCCTTCTTAATTCATTTTTCAAAGGGCTTTGAGGCACTGCAGGCTGATCAAAAAAGAGAAGTCAGAATTTTTAAGAGCTTCTGAGTATAGCTGACCTTTGGATTCTGGAACAAACTGGCAAGCTCATTAATGTACAAATCTTTACATGATGCTACTCAAAGTCACTTTCACCTCCATGATGTTATTCAAAGTCACTTTTTCACCTCCTGCTATGTTAATAATCCAAAAGAATGTAAAAAGACAAAAAAAAAAAACAAAAAACCATGTCTAGAGAAGTTTATGACAGCATTGCTAGACCAGGAAAAAAAAAATCTGAATATTCATAGGTGAGTTCAGGACTCAACTACTGGTAATAACTTCAAACTGGTAAGTTTATAAGAAATTCAGTGCTCCTGGCTGGGTGTGCTGGGTCATGCCTGTAATCCCAGCACTTTAGGAGGCTGAGGCAGGTGGATCACTTGAGGCCAAGAGTTCGAGACCAGCCTGGCCAACATGGTGAAAGTCCATCTCTACTACAATACAAAAATTAGCTGGGCATGGTGGCGGGCGCCTGTAGTCCCAGCTACTTGGGAGGCTGAGGCAGGAGAATCGCTTGAACCCAGGAAGTAGAGGTTGCAGTGAGCTGAGATCGCCCCACCGCACTCCAGCCTGGGTGACAGAGTGAAACTCCATCTCAAAAAAACCAAAAACAAAAACAGAAATTCAGTGCTCCAGCTCAGGAGGCTGTCCTACCCCTCCCCTGCTAGACACTGGAAATAGAGGGCATCACCCTCTATCCTCTGCTGAGTAGGGCTGGCACTTTGGTTCTTGACTCTTGGTACCACCCTCTTCCCCTTTGTTCCAATCCCTACACAATCTCTCAGTGAGCATCCACTTTCTTCCCCAGGACCACAGCCTTTTTCTTCTTAGTCACTGAAAGTCACACATGGGTGCGTGGGAAACCCTCTGCACAAAAGTAGCAATTTTAGAGGAAAACCATGCACCAGGTATTCTAGCAGGCAACAGAGTGTGACACGGGGGACAGGAAAGATGCTGGAGCTGGTTAAGCTCTGCGTAAATTCTCATCTATCCCAACCAAGGAGGATAAGAAGCACATCCCATAAGAAAACGGGTGGTTTCTGTGACCCAGGGGGCACTCTGGGAAACAGACATATAAATGACACTTACTGTTTAGGTTAGTGACGGCTGCCCAATGAGGCGACCTTGTGACTTGGGGCATTTGAGGACAGACCTGGAAATACTCCCTAGAACACCTCTCTTTTTACCCTGCCCCTGTAGGGGAGACTGACCGAGAGCCCAACTTTCCTGTTGTGTGCTCATCCAGGCAAATGGCGCCCTGCCAACCACACTGACAGCTTTATCTGCAGAGTGAAAATCATCGTGAATCAGGCTTGCACTGGGGGTAGAACTGGCTGCCAGGTGCTAGACTGAGAGGAGGGCCTTACTGCTGAAGGGAATCTGGACACGAGGAAATCCGAGACTTGGAAGTAGCAAAAGCCAGCCTCAGGAGAGGACTTCCAGAAAAGCGCAGGCAGCGCTGCCCGCCTCAGGCCACATGGGCTTTGATGGACCCACCCCTGAGCCCCCAAGCGCCCCCTCTGTCCATTCATTACTAAAGGCATCACTTACTGCTAAGGCCCAAGCAACTGACTCTTCCTGGTCTGACGTGGCATCGACCTCACTGCTTTTTGAATCTAAAAGTCAAACAAGTAAATCTCAATCAGGATTTTCAGGAAAGAGTGCATTTTCCTCTCAAGGATGGTTTTGGCATCACTTCGAGTATGTTGTACAGTAAAAATCCCCATTGCTTCAAGGGTGCACCCACTGGAGCCATCTACGGCTGCCCGTGGTTCTTAGTAACCCAGAGAACCCCTAGAATGGGAAACTGCCTGGGGCCATGGAGTGAGGAAAGGCAGATTCTGCACCACCTCCAGCTTTCCATGGCCTCTGAGCCTGGAAGTTGAGACACTCAAGCCCAGCACCGCTCGACAGAACTTCCAGTGACCATGGAAAGTTCTCTGCCTGCTGTCCTAGGCCAGCCACTAGTCACACAGGGCTACTGAACAGCTGGGATGTGGCCAGTAAGGCTGAGGAAATGGATTTTAAATTTTATTTCACTTTCATCTAATTTAAATATCATCCAGAGAGGGCTGGTGGGTGCCATACTGGGCAGTACATCTGTCAAATAACTATTTCCTGTGATTTCAAGCGGTTGGGGAAATTCATGGACCTAAGGATTTATAGTTAAAATCTGGATTAATAGCAGTAAACACATAGCACCACAGGTAAATATCCTCATGAAAAGCTTTCCAATTCTACTCTGAAAGACCACCAGCTTCCCTTTAGCGACTCAACACCCATCACTAACTATTGGTGTAGGCAAGGTGCCAGGAAAGGGACTGGGCAGAGGGGGACAGAGGCTGCGGAAGGCCAGCGTCCAGGAGAGACAGGTGTTTAAAGGCTAGTGACAAAACTGTTTCGCAAGCAGAGGAACCCAGGTCTAAAGAGCTCAGATAAGAGTGGGGGTCTGTTCCAGCCTGGGGATCACAGGGGCTTCCCGGGGGCAGCGAGGAGGCCATGCGGTCAGGCAGGACTTCAGGCCCCATTCTGGGTTCTGGCCTTTTACCTCAAAAGCAATGGGAAGCCACGTGTTGCATCAGAGAAGCGGCTTGACCACATTCACAGGGGCGTCAGTGGGGCGGAGGGAGCCCGGGTGGGGTTGGGGGCTGGTGCTCAGCGGGAACATGAGAACTAACGAAGCACAAGGCACAGGACAGGGATGCCTTGGCCATGAGGAATGAGGCAGAGGCTGAGAGGAAGACCCTGGGTTTCTGGCTAACGCTAGAGGGAAGACGGCAGGGGCCTGTACTGAGGCGCAGAGCAGAAGATGGGGAGCCTGTCTGCCGGGCTGAGTCTTGGCTGTGCCAAGTCTGGACATGAAGTATTGAAGCAGAGGGTCTGCTGGGCAGTAAAACGCCCCCAGTTGAGTTCTGGCTGGAGGTTACAGTCAGCACACAGAGAAGCCATGGCTCCACCCGGGGGAAGGGCAAAGGCAGCTCAAACAAACCCTCTAGAAAGGGCATCCAGCAGGGACGGGAGGCGAGCAGACTGCAGGCTGGGAAGGACGAAGACAGAAGGAGGAAAAACGGAGGAGCATGGGGCTGAGGAGCAGGGGGCCACAGAGGCCCAGGCCAGAACTTCCGGAAGGTTTAAATGCTATGGAGAGCGCGAAACCCAAAGAATGCCAACAGGATTTAGCAATGGGGTTGTGAGAAACCTCACCCGGAGTTGGGCTTTAGAGATGGAGCCGAAAGGAGTCGGGAGAGGAGGAACACACGGGGTTGGTGGGGTAGGGAATCCATGGCAGCAAACGGAGCAGGTTATTTCACTCTGGTTGTAAAGGGAACTGGGCAAAGGGACGTGGCAAGGAAGGGGCCCAGGACAGGGGAGAGCCACGAAGGGTCTGATGTATCTAAGGTGAGTCTGAGCACATCTAAATACCGATGGATGGATCCAGGGGACAGAGACTGAAGACAGAAGGAAGGGGTGAGGGACAGATTCCCTAGAAAAGAGGACAGGACGGGGCTGGGCAGTGAGACTGGCCTGGGGAAAAGGAAGGAGCCTCCTAGGAGGATGAAGTGGGAAGCTGCCCTATAGAAGTGAGGGTTCACAACACCACCCTGTAGGGGCAAATCTTAAGTCTTACTAAATCTGGATATTAACTTTTCACATGGAGGGGCATGTTTATTTACTCAAAAAACACCTGAGTACCATTCATATGTCAGGCACCGGATGTAACTGTGGGCAAGGCAGAGCTCAGAAGGAATCAACAGGGTACTTTAACATGATTTTAGTTTTTAAGATATACCTTAGAAAAAATAAAAACTTCACTACTGAGGAATCTAGGCTTTGAGCTGTTGTAACAGGTGCGTCAGGCCTGGTCCCTCCTGACTTCAGTTCTCTGACGAAGGCAACACTCACCAGCTCCCAGGACTGTGCGGTGCGAGGGAAGCTCAGGACCCCAGGCTGCAGCTTGCACGGAGCCATCTGTCCTGTCCGCGGGCTTCACGGAGGAGTCCTCCAAGTGCAGAAGCCAATAAAAACATGGTTGTTTGAGTGACAGCACATTTCAAAGTCACCGCAAAATAATAAAACTGCAATCCTTCTGTTAACACAGGAGACAGCAGGAGCCTGCCACAAGGCTTCTCTTCTCCCTGCATGTCCACTTTATAAGAGGCCTCAAGAGCGTAGGGAGGAGCTGAGGTTCCCCTGGGTTGCAGCGGGGGCTGCTACTTAAAAAGCCACTTGGAAGGAGCAGGGAAAGTCAGGGGCCCAAGCACGAGCAGATAAGCTCACACCTCCTAACACTGGCTCAGGGATGACAGGGACTGGGGCAAACAAAAAGCCAAATTGAAACAGAACAAAATTGTCCTGAGGTCATCAGCGAGAACAGAGAAATAGGCAAGTGGCCCCTGGGCAGCTTCCTGTGATCTTTAAAGAATATGCTGGAGTATTTAAGGTGGGGAGGAGCCAGTTTAAGCCCAAGCTAACGCACAGAGGCAGCTGCTTGTCCTGACCAGGAGCTCACACCTGGTGGGCAGAGGTGGTCGGGCGGCCACACTCCTGGTCAGGCCTGCTTCAGCTCTCCAGAGCCTGCTCTATAGCAGGCCCCACGAATAATCCCAGAGCATGGCATCGGTGGGTTCTCATTAATGAAATTCAAGCATTCAGGATACCAGATTGGCTGAAATATTAATATTTTAGGAACCACCCAGCCTTATAAAAACAGGGCGTGAGAAGGTGGCGAGGCCTATACCGTTAGGGATGGTCCTCAGGTGTCAACTCTGAGGGTTTAGAGGACTTGGGGCTGCCCAGAAGCACTACAGGGTAACTGAAGCCCACTTCCAGAATATCAGAACCTTTGCTTCCAGTGAAACCGTCACATAAGGTGGAGTTTACAGGGTTGTTTTGTGGCTGTGTCTGAGGCAGAACCTGGTTTGAGAATCACAGAGAAGCAGACGATCTATACCAACCCCAAACCACGTGGTAGCTCTGGTAGCTACAAACAGAACCCAGGCATTGTGTTATAACCAACCCAGCACAGGTCAACACCCGGCCTACCAGGGCCCACAGCCTCCCCCAGCCTCCAGGGCGGCAGGAGCACCAAGTCGTCTGGGAAAAGGTGAAGGCGGATCTGGACACTGTCACCAATAGCAATTACAGTGAAGTCAGAGATGTCCCAGCTGAAATCTCAGGCTACACCCAATTTCCTAATCCCAAGAAAGGGTCTGAAGATTCTGGAGACCCAGGTAGGGGTCCTCTTACATTTTAAGCAAAAACCTTAAATAAATCTTTAAATGAAAACTTTTTGCCACCAGGACCATATTAAGCACTAGTCTAATGAGTGGACATCTCTATTATGCATAATTCAAAGAGTATATATACTTTAACCCAATAATCCCACTTCTCAGCATTTATCGAAAAGGGGGAATATCAGTATTGGGAAGAGATAAGGACCGGGATTTTCTCTGAAAACCATTTCTAACAGAGGCTTTATAAATAAAGTTTTATTGGAACACTGCCACGTACACTCATTTACATATTATTTTCGGTCACTTTCCTCCTGCAACACAGAGCTGAGTAGTTACAGCAGAGACCATACAGCCAGCAAAGCCTAAAATATGTATCATCCGGCCCTTTGTGGAAAAAGTGTGCTGACCCTTATTTATTAATAAAGGAAGCCACAAATAGCTAATTGCCTATCAACAGGAGAGCAGTTAAAAAAACATGATTTTTTAAATAATTATATAATTTTATAATTATACAACAGTTGATGAAGAGAAGAGTTTGCCAGATGTATTAATTGGAAAAGTGAGGGAGAAAAAAATGCATTTATAAAGATGTGTATTATAGGGAATCACATTGTACTAAAATAGCATTAGTGACCATCTTTGCAGAGAGGAATCAGCTCATTTATGTAGTTGTATGTACTTTTAACATTTTTATGACTAGAATAATTAATAAAGAAGATTTCATTTCAAATTTGCTGTTAATATCGTCACCTTGATCTTGATGTTTTTCATTCTTGGGTACAGGTTCCTTGACCTGTGACCACAGAGAGGAACCATGTGGCATCTGAGAGGCAGTGATTAACCGAATACCAGATAACCTGGCAAAAGCCACTGTGGCAAAAGGGCTCCTGGATGCCCCCGTAGAAAGGCCAATAGCACCTTCCACTAAAATAACGGGTCTCAGAGCGGCAACACCCTCGGATCAACTAGGCAGGGAAGCCAGGGTCTTCCAAAGGTAGAAAAATGCAGAAGGAAAGACGTGTGATCCTCCAGGCTGCACCTCCCCTCATCTCTCTTCCTCCCCTTTCAAAACAGGAAGAGAGACATTCTTCTTCCCTAGAAGGAACTGGATTTGGTATTTTCTGTAAGGACCCAAACAAAGTGAGTCCCTCGCTGGGCTGGCACGTGGCCTTGGGGAGGGTTACCCAACTGGCCCAGCCTCTGCACATGTATTATCAGAGCCCCTCAGCCTGTGACACAGGAAACACAGGGTGATGAAAAAGTCCAAATATTACACAGTGACTCCTTGCACTTGACAACCTACAGAAGAAACGCTTCTAAATCCTTAAAAACAGAAAGAGTATAATCATGAGAAAAAGTGCCCCGTGGTGGCCTCTGTGTAAGCTCAGAGGTTGGGTATACCCACACCTTTATTCATATGAATACTCCTCCACAGCAAGGTTATTTGGCAATAAAATTTGACACTAAATACCTGGATCTCTCCTTCGTTTCTTTCCTTTATTAGTCTTCCACCCCAAATTCTCAATCCTGAAGAAAAGAAACAAAAATGACCATTTACATAATCCTGAACGCTGAACTTCTGCTCAATCTGTGTTCACCAGATGCCAAAGTGACAGGCAAAAAAAAGGTACAATATTAAAACCAAGCCAGGTTTCTGACACCCTGCGATTGTTCCTCTTTGTAAAGTTTCAGGTTTTTAAGGCAAATCTGTCATTCATGGAAATCTCTCCTACCTACTAGAAAATGGCTCATCAAATTACATCATTAGCCCAAAAAGTTAAATGAAAACAAGGAACATATGACAGCGACTGTCCTTAAAATATATAGAGGGCAATCTATATACCATATAGAGGGAGTAAGCACTTTGCGCAGGCAATCTCTATATCCCATATACTGAATGAATGCTTTCTAACGGCAATCCACATGTTATACAGAGACCAAAGGGTAGCAGACCTGCCACTGGAATATTTTAGTTTCTGCCTGTGTAAACTTTTCACCCAAGATGTGTCTGGATTGGCTATAAAGGCAGAAAGGTAGGATTTCTTTTAATTCAAGGAGCAGATCTTGTGAACCTTTAGTGTCCGTTTAATGCAATATAGAACTTGCTCTGACGTTTGTTTTCATTAAGTGATACTGAGTTAGTTATAAAGCTATATGGGAGGAATTGACCCCAGCCAGTGCAAAGTGTCACCAGCTATTTACCAAAAAGAATCCACAAGATTTCAGCCCGTTTACATTAACTATTAAACGGAATGCCTTCTTCTCCCTATTCAAGTACTTGGAGCCTCAAGGAAGACAGTTACTACTCCAAGTTAAACAGGGCAAACAATAGTCAATGTGAGTATTCGCAGTGCGGCGGGGGGTACTGTTCACAGAGTTTCATAGGGATTGTACGTAACTGTTACAACACCCACGCCCAGGAGACATTATTGTCATCATCCTTCCCATTTCACAGATGAAGACACTGAGACCAGTCCAGCTAAGCAACTGCCCCACGCTGCCATGGTGGGGAGGTGGCCAGCGGGGATGCCAACCCGGTAAGCCGGAGGCATGTGAGCCAGGAGGCACCTATGTCTCTTCAGGAATTGTTCTAATAAGTAATTCAAGTAATTTACAGGTTTAAGGGCACCAATGTTTTGGTTCCTATTAGTTAGGTGAACAATGTTTACTTCTTAAGAGAGCAGGGACAGCATTTCAACTACTCCATTCACACTCTTCACCCGAATACTCAGAAGGTGGGGATGACCCTTACCCTGTGGCGTCTCGTAGGTCAGCGTGGCCATTTGCACCACCGGGGTGTCCTCGAAGGGCTGGTTGTACTGCGGAGGAGGAAGGGGCTTCCTGTCGGGTCCCAGGGCCACGAGGGGCCCCAGACCCGGGCGGAGGCGGCGCCAGCCCGTGAGAGGCCGTTAGTCTGGCCTGGAGCGCCCCAAACGCGGTCTCTGCAGCGGAGCCCCCAACTCCGCCTCTCTCGTCCCACTCAGGAGCACCCCCAGCCCCACCAAACCCTCCTCTCTGCACCCGAGCCCCAGGCCTGCTTCCCCACTCCCCGTTCCGGAGGCCCCAGTCTTTCCTCCCCGTCCCCGCACCGAAGCCTTCGGCGCTGCCTCCTTTTTCCCTCTCCGGAGCCCCCAGCTCCGCCTCCACCTTCTCTCCGCATCCAAGCTCCAGTCCCGCTTCCCCAACCCCCGCTCCGAGCCCTCAGAGCCCCTTCCCTTCCCGTCCTACGTCCCCTCCCAGCCTCACTCCGACACGCAGGCCTCCCCTCCCGGCGGACGGGCGGGAGCCGCACCTTCTCTATCAGCCGCTGCATGCGCCTCTGGAAGCGGCGGCGACTGGCCCTGAGCTTCTGCAGCAGCTGGTCATCTTCCACGTCCTCGCCCTCCATGGCGCGCAGCGTACCCAGCCAGTACCCAAGCGCCAACCCGGACTGCAGGGCCTCGCGCGCCACAAACTCAAATAGGAGACTCCGCCCTTCCTGCCTTCCTCTCTGTTTTCTATTGGCTAGAGCGGAGAAGCCGGGCACTGATTGGGCCTTTCAAACAAATTTGCGTCCCACCTTCCGGCCAATCCACGCCCGAGTTTCCAGCCACGCCCCAATGTCCGGCGGAAGGGAGGGAGGGTCTCCGGCCGCCACGGCCGGTGGTAGTTGTACAAACAGCTGTGTGCTTATTAATCAGCGGTGCTGTGCGAGAGCCGGTGGGATGCGTGTCATCTCTCGCGCTGTGCACCGGAGATAAGTGCGGCCTGGAGATTTCTGCGTGACTTGCTCTGGGTGTCGCCGCTGGGCGAGGTCCGCCTTCCTCACCCGCCCGCCTGGGATCCCGGCGCAGTTTCCAGGGCAGGGTCCTAAGAAAGACAACCCCAAATTACCAACCCCAAAGGAGGCAGGATAGCGAATATTCATCTAAAGGAAAAAATAAGTCTCAACGAGTGACACATTTAAAGATGCTGACAAATGCGATACACATCACAAAATCCAGGAAAATACTTCTATTAACCCACCTTTTCCCCCATGTATTTCTGATTGCATATTCTGCTTCTTCATTGATATTAATCTTGTAATATTTTCTCCAGAGAGAAGAGCAAGATAAATCAGTCTTTAGTATGGTTGATGGAATTTATGATTGACATCTTAGGAAAGTTTCATTCAGCTTCATCACTTAACCACATTTGTGTGCTTGTGCTGATATGATTACCATAGTATATGATTGAAAATGAAAGCATTACTGAGCACCAGGAGGTCCCTTAGAGGGGGCTCTTCACCTCCTTTCAGCCTGCACAGCAATTCTATCATGATGTCCTGCGGAAATTTAGGTGGGAGTGGGTGGAGGGTAAGAACTTCAGGGCTCATGTAGTGTGTGTGTCCACAAAACGTGTTGCGTTGTGCTGGACACAGAGATGTGCTGGCCTGATTCCCCTTAAGATGCCACAGCTGCTAGGAGGGCAGTTGGCAGGGGCCTTCAGTTGTCAGCCTATTCTGGGATGATTCAGTTGCAGAGAACTCCCTCACCCAAGGTCCTGCTGCCCCAGGGTGGCCCAGCACCAGTGACTGATCCAGGTGGGAACAGGAAGGCTGTGTCATTTCAGTCTGATGGAAGAAAACCCTGGGCCACTTTATCTTCCGAGCTCTCAATTCCACGGAATTGGATGGGGTAACCTACCAATCCTGTTTCTTTCCTTCCCTTCCTCCCTATATAAACATCCTCTCTGGGTCTTCTCCAGTTGCAGGATCTACACATTTAATTTGTACCTTTTCCAATTTTCACAAACAGGCCGAGGTGTCTTCCTCCTCCTTCCTTAGGAGTGTTCAGAAACTTAACATGCTCTTCCTTGGACTCTGTGCTTCCCACACATAATTTACTTTTCAAATATCTAACTGGGCCCATTTAGAGACTTCAGACCTCGAATAAGATTTTCTTTTTTCTTTTTGAGTTTTGGATGATTGACTCTTCCATTGTTACCAGATAGAGTTGTCCAGGTTCTTGGTGTGTTGAACAAAGAATTGAACAAAACACACAAAGTAACAAAGGAATGAAGCAACGAAAAGCAAAGCAACAGAACGGAGTAAGGAAAGCACAGACTCATTGAAGACAATTCACAGAATGCGAGCGAGCCGGAGCCCGCAGCTCAAGAGCCTCTTCAATTAGGGTTTTTATAAAGCCAAAAGAACTTGGCAACACCCCTGGGTACCCTTTAGAGGCCTCCAATTGGTTACACCCTATGAAGGATTGGCCTGCGACCAATCAGAGCCTAAAGTGGAAACTTGGCCTGCAGTCATTCAGGGGCTGAAGTGGAAACTTCTTTCTTGTTATCACAGGAGTGAAGATGTAGCCTATGTCCTGCCCAATCTTGCTTAAAACTGGCTGCACCTGCTGTTCTCTTGCTTATGCGAACTGGCTGCATCTGCTATTCCTTTGCTTATGCCTCAACCCTTTGCTACCCCAGTTCCCTATTCTCCTGCCTCACCATGACTCTCTAACAAGCACGATAGTACCAGTTTTCAAAACTGGCGTCTCCCAGGGCTTATTCTCTATTCCTGGGAAACCATTCCAAGATTTCCTTTGCTGGCTTCACTGACAATCCAAGCATCCGCCTTTGTCCTAGGAGTTTGGGGGCAGCTTCAGTGGAAAGATTTCTCAATCTCAAGTTCAAGTCTTTAATTGAAGTCCAAAACATACTTGCTTTAGCCAAACTCCTTCTGAGCCAGCCAAAGTCCATGCATTAACCGTTATTGTTCTGGCCTGGTGGTCTTCCAGTCGTCTCTGACTGGCTTTCCCCATCCCATGGTCTAAAGTGGTGCTCCAGCTAAGGAAAGAAGAACCCTGTATCATGCTTGTCATGTGATGCTGTAGCAGGACAAGCCTCAGACAAAACCCCTCAGACACCGAGTTAAAGAAGGAAGGGCTTTATTCAGCTGGGAGCTTCGGCAAGACTCACGTCTCCAACAACCGAGCTCTCCCGAGTGAGCAATTCCTGTCCCTTTTAAGGGCTCACAACTCTAAGGAGGTCCGTGTGAGAGGGTCGTGATCGGTTGAGCAAGCAGGGGGTAAGTGACTGGGGGCTGCATGCACCAGTAATTAGAATGGAACAGAACGGGACAGGGATTTTCACAGTGCTTTTCTATACAATGTCTGTAATCTATAGATAACATAACCGAGTAGGTCAGGGGTCTATCTTTAACTACCAGGCCCAGGGTGTGGCGCCAGGCTGTCTGCTTGTGGATTTCATTTCTGCCTTTTAGTTTTTACTTCTTTCTTTGGAGGCAGAAATTGAGCATAAGGCAATATGAGGCGTGGTCTCCTCCCTTAATGCCATTCTCTATAATACCTCACCCTACCACCCTTGGCAGCCTAACCATATTACTCCAGACCTGCTAAGCAAACTCCTTTGCCACCACTTTCCACTCCCACACAACAGGGAAGGATCACAAGTCAGCTCCTTCCCCAGCAGCAGGTTTCTGGGTGCAGCATCTTGGAATCTCACAGGGTTTCCAGAGATGACGGCGGGTGGCTCCGGCTGCACCTGCACAGTGCCCTCTACTGGCCGGGCTGGGATTTCCAACCCTCCAAGTGCTGTTTAAATGCCTAGGAAATAGTTCTCATTAAAGTTATATTACGGCTGCTCTTATAAAATGTGCCTGAATTTTGCTTCAAATAAAAGAGATGGAGACTTATTCTGCATGGAGTTGTCATGTAAATATGTTTCTGTTGGAAAGGTGTGGAAATGTTACCACCAGTCTGTGGTTGGAGAAGCGCAGCTTTTGGCTGGTCCCAGCATTGACACAGAAACTGCTATGTAACGGTGAGAATGTCAGTCTAAGATAAATTATCGCAAACATCAGACCCCCACCTATTAGGCTGCTAAGAAAAGGGTTTGCTTTTTTCTGTTGCCTTAGAGCTGATGCAAACACAGAGGCTGTGAAATAGGCAACAAGCTGACTTTCCACGAGATGTCAGTCAAAGCTCACAAAATGTGTTCATTGTTTGATTGAATGAGTCTCACATCTAACTGAAGTAATTAAGGATGCTGGCAAGAATTTAGCTGGAGGATCTTTCGTGAAGCAGTTTATAAGGTCCAATACTAGAAGGATGGCAAAATAAATGATGATAGATACTTGTGTTCTATTGGCAACAATTTTGAAGAAGTGTAATTATTGATATCAAAATTCTATATGATCTGTTTAATACAAAAAGGTGATAAAACTGTATTATGTGTGCATTTAAAAAGTATATATTATATAATTTAAAGTATGATTATACATGTTTTAAAAGTGTGAGTATATATGTCTCAGAATGTTTCCAGGGCCGTCTCTGGATGATGGCGTGATAAATTATTTTTAATATTAGTTTTCCTTAGCTGCATTTTCTAGAATGAGCATTTGCTGTGCAATTATGAGTTTGCATTACTGATGTAATTAGAAAACACAGGGGGCCAATTATCTTAGTTCATTTTGTGCTGCTATAATAAAACCTGAGAGTAATGAACCTGTAATTTATAATGAACAGAAATTTATTTCTCACAGATCTGAAGACTGGCGAGTCCCAGCCAGACTGAGTGATTGGCCTGTGGTGAGGGTCTGAGTGATTGGCCTCTGGCAACGGTCTTCTTGCTGTGCCATCTCATGGTGTAAAGTAGAAGCACAAGAGAGGGCAAGAGAGAGCAAAAGGGAGCCAAACTCATTCTTTTTTTTTTTTTTGAGACAGAGTCTTGCCCTGTAACCCAGGTGGAGTGCAATGGCGTGATCTCAGCTCACTGCAACCTCTGCCTCCTGGGTTCAAGTGATTCTCCTGCCTCAGCCTCCTGAGTAGCTGAGATTACTGGTGCGTGCCACCACACCTAGCTAATTTTTTGTATTTTTAGTAGAGATGGGTTTGGGCAGGCTGGTCTCAAACTCCTGACCTCAAGTAATCCACCCACCTCAGCCTCACAAAGTGCTGGGATTACAGCCACTGTGCCCAGCCTTCAAACTCATTCTTTTATGAGAAACCCACTCCTGTGATCATTTCCACAATAATGGCATTAGGCCATTCCCTCTGCCCTATGGCCTAATCACCTCTCATTAGGCCTCACCTCCCAACTCTGTTGCACTGGAGATTAAATTTCCAATACATGTTTCTGGGGGACACATTTAAACCACAGCACCCCTCATGTGTTTCTACCTTGGCTTTGCAAAATCAGGGGCCATTTATCCAAATAAGACAATGGCCCCGAACATTCTAAAGCTGCTATTGTACAGCAGGTACAACACATAGCTTGTAGCAATATATTCAGCTTTGTCTTTTCAGTTCAGATATTAAGGGTGGTCTTATCATTCTATGGCAAATCCAAAGTTTCTACTGAGGTCGTTTCAAGGACTCTCCCTTAGAAGCATTCTAGGGCATTCTCAGGCCAACAGGTATACTCACTGGGCCTCTTTGCCAAACTCCATTTATCCTTCATATCTGCTGCCAGGTAAGCCAGCCTCAACACTGAGTTCTTGCTAGTTTCATTGAGCTTTCATTGCTGAATTTGTTACCCTAGGATTTATAATCAAAGTAATTAGATCTAGGTATTTCTATAAGATCATTAGACCTTATGGTTTGGGGATAAAAGATTTAGTAAATACCTTTGCTTATTCTCCTGCTGCTTGCTGTGTGTGTGTGTGTGTGTGTGTGTAGACAGTCTTATTTCAACTGTCTTTGTTTTGTCCTGGATTATCTTGTGTTTATTGATCATATAAGGGAGTGTTCCACGAAAGACAGATGCATATATGTTGATTATTTTCTGCTTCAATCTAATCCAGTCTTGAAGACAAATGGTTAGAGGTTCCTTAGACCTGTGACAATTATGTGAAAAGGCAATTAGTTGAACTTAGCCTTGGGCGCCCTACAAAACCTTCATAATGACATTTATACTTTTGTCAACTTGTGGAAGAAGATCTCTTTGCTCAGTCTATATTTTAGGTCGAACAATTGTTGGGTCATTGGCAGTCTCGTTGATTTCTAGCTTCTGCTTGGTCTAACTTCTGACACCACTCATGAGTGCACTCTGTAGCACAGTCGACTGTAGTGACCCATCTTCTTTACGTGGATTTGTCTGTATCAAATTTTCAAACTCCTGCAGAAATTCTTCTTTCTATCTATAGTCTCATTATGATCCTTACTCTTGCATTCTTTTAGGTAAAAGGCAAAAGATGGCAAAAAAATGGCCATTTTAAGGAAAGTTTGCTGTGTCAAAATCAATTCATATTTTAAGAGGCACTCTAGAAAAACTGGGAGGCAAGCACACCAATCTTTCAATAGTCAGCTTCTTTATTTGGTGTGGTGGAGCTGAAAACACAAGTTGTCCAAGGACACTAACTTTCTGAGACCCACCCTGTTTGGATCTAAGCAACTTTTAACTTGTACCCCTTCTAGTCTTTTTATTCCTTCCTCCAATCTTCTAAATGAGTTAGTATTGCCTTGGGATTTCTCAGGAAAGGAACATTCATGTAAATGTGCAAGATCAGAAGGCAGATATATAGACGTTGAATTTAAAACCTAATTTAGAGCTGAGTCAAAGACAGTCTGTACAGGGTGCTATTAACAGGATACCATAGACTAACCAGCTTATAAACAATAGAAATTTATTTCTTACAGTTCTGGAGGCTGGGAAGTCCAAGATCAAGGTGCTAGCAAGGTAGGTTTCATTCTGAAGCCTCTTGTCTTGGCTTGCAGGTGGCCATGTGCTCACATGACCTCTTTTTTGTGCATGTGGGGAGACACTGTGTGAGAGAGAGCAAGCCATCTGGTATCTCTTCTTATAAGGACACTAACTCTATTGGATCAGAGCTCCATCCTTATGACCTTATTTTACATTAATTATATACTTAAAGGCCCTATTTCCAAATATAGTCACTTGTGCGTTAGGGCTTCAACATATAAATTTTGGTGGGACACAATTCAGTCCATAGCAATGCTATATTTTCTTATACTTCAGGAAGATGGACAGATATGTGCAATAGGATCTTTGTTATGTACTATTTTCATGAATGACTAGATGTGTACAGACTAGTTCACTTCATTTTAGCCCCTCAAATGGGGAAAGTAGTTGAAAACAAGGGGTTAGGAAAAAGCTTTAAATAATCCATCTGAAAATTAAAAAATAATTAATTCTTAGAGACAAAAAGAAGGAAGCTCATTAAACACATTTTAGAAATCTGTCTCTTAAAAAGTAAATTGGACAAAGATGAAAATTTTCATAAAATAAACACAAGATTTAAAAATTGGATTCCAGGAACCTTTTGAACATTATTCTAGGGTAGGATCAACAGCTGAAAATGGACTCTGATTTTAATTAGGAGCCATAAATGAAAAAAAAAAAAAATATATATATATAGAAAATCGTGAATTTAGAAGGTAACATTTTCTGATAAGTAACTGAGCCATAGGAAAAAAAGAAGCTAGAAATAAAAATAAATATACAGCTCTATAAATGAAACAACTGGTCCCCCAAATAAAAACAAGACTCTAAGAGCCTCTGTAGTCTCTAAGAATCATGAGGGTATAAATAAGGACACCTGTAGATTTTGAGGAGAAAGACATTGGAAGAGCCAATGCCCTCTACTGAGGGTGCTACTCTTGAGGAGCTATTAGCACCCCCAAGTTCCTTGTCCTTTCTCTAATCTTCTGAGGAGAATTGTTTACAGATGGACAATGATGTAGTTCCTCTTTTGATATGCATGGCCCTGTATCTACAATAAATCCTACTTCCATAGAACATCACCCCTTCAGAATCAAATTTTAAAGTTGGCTGAAAAGAATAAGGAAGGCACATTGACCGAAAGCAAGAAGAGAAAAATGAGAAATTTGGTTTTAAACTAAAAATGTCTTATTGTGCCAGATTGTCAAAGAGACAAACTTGAGGTATGCAATAAATTGTAGAAGCCTTGAGGGCAAATAAACTTCGTCTGTCTCGACTTACTAAAACCATCCAGGTAGTGGAAATTTGTAACAATCCTAAACCCTTTCCTAAATTCCAACAGGGTGTCTTCATCAGATGAATATTTTTTTTTTCTTTAGGAAACAATCTCTACATATCAGCCAGAGTTCTCTAGAGAAACAAAACCAATATGATATAGATAGATAGATGATAGATAGATAGATAGACATTTATTTTGAGGGATGGGTTCATGTGTTTATGGAGGCCAAGAAGTCCCATCATCTGCCGTCTGCAAGGTGGAGGTCCAGGAAAGGTGGTGGTGTGGTTCCGTTCAAGAACCAGGACCTCTGATGTCTGAAGGCAGAAGATGGATATCCTAGCTCAAGGAGAAAGCAAACTCACTCTTCCTCTACCTTTTTGTCCTATTCAGGGGTTCTCAACAGATTAGGCCATGCGCCCCCCACATTGGTGAGGGTGATTTTCTTTCCTTGGCCTGCCTATTCAAATGCTGATCTGTTCTGCTGACAGTAGGTGGAGTTTTGAAGAGTGTGGTGTTCAGGATTCGTGGAGTTTCAGTGGTGTCAGGGGCTGGTGCAGTCTGTGTAAGTGTGGGTACTCATGTGAGACTGCTGAGTCCTCGGAGAGGTCCATGGAACCCTTTTTCTTCTCAGTCTCCTCTTTTTGTTCTCATTCAGCCAAAGTTACAAGAAAGAATCAAAAAAATTATCCACCTCTTTACCACTATAAATGATTCTTTCTGAAGAAGAGGTTTCATTTGCAAAGATCGTATTTTCAGTCTGAACATTGATCAGCAGAACTTCATTCTTATTTCATCTTTGAATATTTCATTGAATCACCTGTCAGGACAGTAGCTGCACAAAATCATTTAAGACTCTAACAACAGATCTCAAACAATTGTGAGATTAAAAAAAAAAACATATAGGCTGGGCGCGGTGGCTCACGCCTGTAATTCCAACACTTTGGGAGGCCGAGATGGGTGTATCATTTGAGGTCAGGAGTTCAAGACCAGCCAGGCCAACATGGTGAAAGCCCATCTCCACTAGAAATACAAAAAAATTAGCTGGGTGTGGTGGCACACACCTGTAATCCCAGCCATTGGGGGAGGCTGAGGCAGGAGAATTGCTTGAACCTGGGAGATGGAGGTTGCAGTGAGCTGAAATCACACTACTGCACTCCAACCTGGGCAACAGTGCGAGACTCCATCTCAAAACAAACAAACAAACAAACAAAACAAACAAACTTAGGAATATTATATTAAGAAGGGATTGGGAGATTTCCTAAGAAAAGAATTTTCTACAACTTGGTGAGAAGCTCACCTTGCCTTTCTTTTAGCTTTGACATAGATTGGTCCAAGTCACATAGAATTACTCTAGATACAGGAAGTATTATACAGGAAGTATTATAGAATTATTCCAGATAGCAGGAAGTATTATTAGCGATGGCCTAGACTATCTCTTAATTGGCCCAAATAAAATCCAAGCTGGCCGGGCGCGGTGGCTCATGCCTGTAATCCCAGCACTTCGGGAGGCCGAGGTGGGTGGATCACGAGGTCAGGAGATCGAGACCATCCTGGCTAGCACGGTGAAACCCCGTCTCTACTAAAAATACAAAAAATTAGCTGGGCGCGGTGGCGGGTGCCTGTAGTCCCAGTTACTGGGGAGGCTGAGGCAGGAGAATGGCGTGAACCCAGGAGGCGGAGCTTGTAGTGAGCGGAGATGGCGCGGCTGCACTCCAGCCTGGGCAACAGAGCGAGACTCCTTCTCAAAAAAAAAAAAAAAAAAAAAATCCAAGCTTATTCTATTATGCATAGCTACTATTTGGGCTGAGAAATTTAAACTGGCTTTATGTAGCTTGATTAAATTCACATTAGTAGCCTTAATTATAGAAATGGCTATTATTTGGGTCTTTCTAAGAGTTGCGAAGGCAACTCATCCTTAAGTTCACTTCAAATTGTCCTTCAAATTGGCTGCACAAGCAACAGCTTAGGAGAGTTGTATTATAAAATTCAACTCTCTAGTAAAGCCTAGTATTGGGCAAGAAAAGTAATTACCACCTAGACTTCCTGGTATCATCTCTTTTTATTCATTTTTAAGATAACATGAAAAAACCATTAAATTGGGATTTTGTTTTAGACTATCCAAAGATTGGTTATGGGCACAGATACTTTTTGAGTGAATGGAACACAAGTACGAGCTTCTCCTTCATTGGATAAGAGTAACAGAAGGCTGCCAGACTGAGTGTGTACATAGGAATATGGTAATATGTGAGGGAAAGAGTAACAATCAAATTAGTAAACAGCAGAAAAAATGTTGGGTGGTTTCTATTAACAGTAGGGATTTGCTGCATATATTAACATCAGATTTAAAGGTAATCCTAGTACAAGACCAAAAGATGCTTTGACTAATTTAGTGGAGGCCTGTAACTACTTGGATACATGAAGCTAAGCCTTGGATATTGGATCAAAGAATAGCTAAAAAAGACCATGAGTTTTTGACGTATGCCATGCCATAGAGGTAATACTTTTAAGAGCATCACTGTCCATTAAAAATATAATGTGAGACACATTGGTCATTTTAAGTTTTTAAAATATTAACATTTTTTAAAAGTAAAAAGAAATAGGTGAAGGTATTTTTAAAACATTTTATTTAACCCAATGTATCTAAAATATTGTCAGTTCGACATTTAACCAATGCTGAAAATTATTAATGAGATATGTTACATTTATTTTTACATATTAAGTCTTCAAACTCCAGTGCTCTAACCTCCCACTTACAGCACGTCTCAATTTGGACTAGCACAGTTCAAGCTCTTAGCCTTGTGACATACCTTATCCTTTCATGGACATGCAAGAGAATTATGATCATCTAGGAAGAATGCATCTGGACACTTACGGGTTTTGCTCAAATTAACTAACCAAAAATACATCCAGCTTTGTCTCTGTACTTCAGATATTGTGGGTGGCACGTCATTCTCTCACAGTATTATCACTTTCCTATTTGATGCTACTGAAGCCACAATGGGAAGATATGTCTCTGTGGGCTTTCTGTTAGGATCGCAGAAAGTGACATCTTTTCTGTTTTCTCTTATGTAGCAATTTGTGGGCTAGCACCTAAGGAATTTCTGACTCTAAAGGCTAAAGCTTATGTGGTCTAAAATTTACATTAAAATGTCAGCATAGTGTGCAATAAATATGTGGGTTAGTTTTAATTTCTACCTTTGGGGCTGTCAGGTGCCACAATGAGGAATACCTACTTTTTCGGGGGGAGCCAGTTTATATAATATATATTTTCCTAAGTAATCATTTTTGTCAAGACTTTCAAATTTACTGGTTTAAATGAATATGTAGCATTCTCTTATATTCCAATCGTCATTATATCTGTAGTTATGACTCCGAGTTAATTTTTTTTTTCAAACAAGAGAGGCTTTATTTAGATCACCAAAAAGAACATTTTACAGAAAGGGAACCATAACATTACACAAAAAAGTATGGCTGTAAAATTGCAAACAAGAAAGGCAATGCTTTCTTTAGATCACCAAAAATAATGTTTCACAGAAAAGGAACCGTCAGAAGCAAATTATAGCTGCAAATTTTCTTTTGCCATCAATATGGATTCCCTCTAAAATACTTTGAGACTACTTTGCAGTTTTCAAGTACAAACTAAACCTTGTTGGACAGTTGCTCAGCTTCATCAAGAGAATGAAACCAATTTGCAAAAAAAATTTTGTTTAATGCTAACAAATAACGAAACAATGTGGTTCTTGCTGACTAACTGCAATGTCTGCTGAAATGGCCTAACCTATGTACACTTCCATGAACATTTCACTGTGAACACAGTTGCTTTTTACCTGCCATCACAGATGGCCTACAAAGTAGCAAGTGTCATGTCAGAACACTTTCAGGCACCTAGGAAATAATTCTAAACAGAGTAACTACAGTACATGGGGAACTCAAACAACAGGGCACACCTCTGTCAAAGCCCCCTGGTGGGCACTTTGTTTTGTGCTCTGGATAAAAACCCACCACCTTGTTAATTTTTTACCTGGAACTCAGAACACCATGCTAGATGGAGCAGTTGTTCTTACAGAACCATCAACACTTATTGACTGCCTGGGGGTTCCTGGTGCTGTAATGCACCTCAGAGGCAGCGACGTAAGCTGACTCTGGGAAGAAGTCATCGTGGTATTCTGCTAAAAACCTCACAAAGAGATCAAAGTGCTTCAATAAAGCCTTCAGATTCTTCTCAGTAAAGGACATTTTCCCAAGAATTTCTGGAAGTTTTACAAACAATCGCAGCAAATGTTGTGCCCCGTAAATGTAAGAGGGTGGAGGTGGCTGGTCACCTGGTGGGTAATTGTCAGGTACGAGCTTCCAGGAGAGGACCTCATTTATTTCATTAGTTCTTCTCCCTTCAAAGCCAGCAAACACAGGACTCCCTTCCTGGCTAGGAGTCAGAGGAGTAGGTGAAGATGATCTGCTATGCACAGGTGTCTTCTTTTCCAGGTGCAGGAACAGCTTGGGCACACTGGTGGACATGTCCTGCTGCCAGCGCTTGGGCTGAGGTGAGGTGCTGCTCTTAGAAAGCCTGTCACAGTTGGCGGTGTGGGGCGAGGACCGCCTCAGAGACTGCACTGCTTGCGGCTCGGCTTTGCGCCTTTTGGGGGTGGCTGGTTCACCGCTGGTCGACTGACTCTCTGTAGACTGCGGCCTGGATGGATTCAACAAACGTAAGCTGGGAGAGAGCTTCTCCTGGCTCCTATTAGTATTTGTGGCACTTTCCTTAATTGCAAGAAAAACCTTAGATGCAGTCACCTTTTTATACTGAGCTTGTTCATAGGGATAGAGTAAAACCAACGGGAGAGTGTAATCAAAGGTTATTCTTAATCCATCCACCATCTCCTTACAAAGGTCAACACTCTTTTCTGCTGGGATATAAGGCACGTTCATGCTGGCATGTGGCATAGCGTGATGGTGACGAGGCCTCTCATTGGCTGAAAAGGCTGCACTGATAGCAAAATGCTTCACATAGGATTCCAAAATCGTTATGATGTTGGTGTGGCATGGAAGTTGCACTAACCGTTTCCTCCGATTAATGTAGTAACAATCATCCTCCAGCTGCCTCTTCAGAACTTCAGGGATTTCTAGAGTTACTGTTCTTTCTTCCATTTCCCTTTTTGTTTGAAGCTCCGGTTCTTCTTTCACTTCAGTCTTTTCTTCAATATCACATTCTTCACTTATTTTTTCATCCTTGTCTTCACTACTGTCGGAGGAACTGCTTAATGAGTTTTCATCATTTTCATTTTTTTCTTCGATGGAGAGGCCTTTTAAAAAAAGACAGAGTCAGCACCAAGCAACCTGGAGCGGCTGCTTCTTTCTCTCTTGCTCCTCAGGTGAGCTACAGCATTTCTTGCCAATTTATGCTGTAATCTACGATTTTCTTTCTTTCTTTCTTTTTTTTTTTTTTTTGTGACAAGAGTTTCGGTATTGTTGCCCAGGATGGAGTGCAGTGGCGCGGTCTCAGCACACTGCAACCTCCGCCTCCCAGGTTCAAGTGATTCTCCTGCCTCAGCCTCCAGAGTAGCTGGGATTATAGGCGCCCACCACCATGTCCTGCTAATTGTTTTGTATTTTTAGCAGAGACGGGGTTTCACCATGTTGGCCAGGCGGGTCTCAAACTCCTGACCTCAAGTGATCCACCCACCTCCGCCTCCTAAAGTGCTGGGATTACAGGAGTGAGCCACCGCGCCCAGACCCTAATCTACGATTTTTTTTTTTTTTTTTTTTTTGAGACTCTGTCTCACCCTGCTGCCCAGGCTAGAGTGCAATGGAGATCTCGGCTCACTGCAACCTCCGCCTCCCGGGTTGAAACGATTCTCCTGTCTCAGCCTCACAAATAGCTGGGATTAGAGGCGCCCGCCACCACGCCCAACTACTTTTTGTATTTTTAGTAGAGACAGAGTTTCGCCATGTTGGCCAGGCTGGTCTCAAACTCCTGACCTCGTGATCCGCCCGCCTCCCAAAACGCTGGGAAACAGGCGTGAGCCACCGCACCTGGCCAATCTACGATTTTCACTGGGCTCGCGAAGCACATGATCTTCGGCTACCCATCTATCCCAGCTTCAGTTCCAACCGTTACAACGGATCAGCTATTCTGGGATCTTTCTGCCTTTTTCGCCTTTCCCAACAATAACATTAACAATCTAGGTCGGAAGGCGTCCGACGGGAGCGTCCCACGGGAGCCTACGCGGCACGAGGCTGCACAGCAGGGGAGATTTAACGCGAAGAGAGAAACCCACCGTAGTTAAACGGCCTCCTCCGTCGGCGGCTTGCGTCCGCGTCCCGGGCGCACACGTAGCGCCGGCTACGCGACAGGGCGCGCGCGACGCTCCCGACGGCGCATGCGCGGTCCGGCATGCCGGGCGGAAGCCGTATTTGATTTCTAATGCTATTTATTTATGTATCCCTTGTCTCTCTTTTCTTAATTATATTGTTGAACTTTATCTGTTTTACTGGTCTTTTAAAGGAACCAGCGATTAATGTTTCTTGATCACGTTTTTGTTTTTATTTTCTTTGATTTCTTGACTGTATTATTTTGTTCCTTTTAACTTAGGTTAAACTGTTCTAAAATCGTTTCTTGAATTGAAAGCATAATGAATTTACTTCCATTTCCTTTTGTTTGCTAATAAATGCATTTAAGGCTATTCTCTGAGTACCAGTTCGTGATTTTCCTTTTGTTTCCTTCTTTGATACAAGCATTATTTAGAAGTTTTTATTACTATTTCTACTTGCAAGATAAATTTAATATTATTCCCTACTTTAAAAATCCTAAGTATACTACCAAGAGATATTGAATATTAAAATAATTAAAATTTATAGTCCTAACATTTTGCTTAATGATACATACTAGAAGCATTTCATTTGTCAAGAAAAAAATCATTTTATATTTAATTTTAAAATTAAATATGCAATACATACAAAACCTTTTGTGGCATGCATAACATATAAAGAATAGCAATAAAATGTCACTCATGTTGGTGTTTGAGTTCTTATGCTCTTGCCAACACTTAGTATTGTGTTTTTGCTAATATTCCCAGTGCAAAATTGAAGTAAAATTTGTATTTTTCTCCTTTATGATAGGCACTTTTGGTGTCTTATTTAAGAAATTATTTTATGTTCCGTGGTTATAAAACTTACCTCTCACGTTTAAACTCTTAATTCACTGGAACTGATTTTTGTATTTGCTTTAAGGTAGAAGGCCAATTCTCTTTTCCTTAATGTGGATAACAAATTGTCTTAGTAACATTTATTGAATAATTTATCCTTTCCTCACTGTTCTGTAATGTCACCCCTGAACTGTATCTCTTCTATGTGTACATTGGCCTGTCTCTAGATTCTATATTGTATTTCACTGGTCCTTTTTTTTTCCTACCTTTGCACCTAATCACAGTGTTATAATAACTGTCTAGCTGGGTAACTCTTCTCTCCTTGTTCGTTTTCCTTAGCTGTGTTATGGCTATGGTTGACCTTTGATTTTTCCATATACATCTTATTACCAGTTTGTTAGTTTTACAAAAACTCTTTTGGCATTTTGATTAGAATTACTTTGAATCTATAGATCAACTAGGGGGAATAATTGATATATTTATGCTATTGGGTCTTCTAATCTGTTAACATGGAATATCTCTCCTGTGATTTAGGTCTTCTTTAATATCTTTCAAAAGATGGAATAAATTATATTTTTCTTTATAGTTATAATTTTAGCAGTATATATTTTATGAATTATAATTTTATCAGATACATTTTGTTGGATTTTTAGGAGTCTTTTGTAAATTATATGATTTAAAGTTCCATTTTTCTACTGTTGATGTACAAAAATGCAATTGACATTTTAAAATTAGAATTTAATGAAATAATTACAGATTCACATGTAGTTGTAAGAAATAATTCAAGATGCCCCTTTTATACTTTAAATAGTTTCCCTGAAGGTAACATTTTGCTTGTGTTGGCTTTATTTTGCTCTTCTTTTTCTAATTTTTTGAGCTAGGAATGTAAGTTATTGATTTATAGCATTTAGTGCTATAAATTTCCCTCACATAATTGCTTTAGCTGCATCCCATATACTTTATGTTTTCATTTTCATTCAATTCTATGTATTTCTAAAAGTTTCCTTTTATACTTCTTCTTTGATACATGGCTTATTCAGAAGTACGTTGTTCAATTTCTACGTGTTTAGAGATTTTCTTGTTGTCTTCCTGTTATTGATTTCTAGTTTGATTCTATTATCAAAAGACATAATCTATATTATTTCAATACTTTTAAACTTGTTGAGACTTGTTTTATGGCCCAGAATACTGCCTATTTTGGTGTACTTTCCATGGGTGCTTGAAAAAATGCATATCCTGCTCTTGTTGGGTGGAGTAAAAGACTCCACAAGTCACTGAATGCTGTCAGTGGTATCCTTTGACTGAGATATTATTTGGCAAATAAAAATGAAGAGTTTGGATGTCTTGTCCTATATATAGTAGCAAGATGGTTCTCCAAATAAAACAGATGAAGATTCAGTTGAATATTTGCTTCTATTGTAAAAAATGTATAATCAATGACAAATTAAACAATTGAAATATTGAGAAATATAGTTATATTTGAAAGTTAAATGAGATCTTTCTTAATCTTTAAAAAAGTGACATCAAAGTGAAGGGAATTACTATGGGGTTAATCAAGAAATTTACATAATTTAAAAATAACTCAATGTTTCATCTTTGTGGCAGACATATAAGGATAGGATTAAGGATGCTGATTTGGAAACATGTTATGCTAATTTAGGTTTTATTAAAAATTATATGGTGATTACATTCAAAGATCTGTATAATCATGTGAGATCAGATCAGGTTGGGCATTTAACCTCAGCATTAACCCACATTTCTAGGAGGAATTAGCTGCGCTACTAAACAATGACTTAGAGGTCAAACTTGACTTAATCTAATTACAGAAACTTTTTATTCTAGTTAAGACTTTCATGTCTACTGTGTAGCATAAGTAGCTTATTATAGCATTTTTGGCTACACATTCAGGTGGAAAGGGTTCAGAGCAATAATTCAGTTACTGCAAAATATTGCTCATATATAAAAGAACAGATTTGAGACTTGGGAGACATGAAATGTAGGGATCTTACTAAGTTTTATTAATGAAAGTTGTTTTAAGACATTTAATACTATTTCCAATCTACATACTAGAACTAACTAGAACAGTTTTGTAATATAATGAGAAGTTTTTATCGTGAAAATTAAATGTTGAAATAATATACTTTTGGATTGCTGGTTCAAATCCACTGTACAGCTTTGAAACAACTGCCCAGTGACCTACAGTAGAACTTTTCTGTGTCCTCTTGGGTTCTGAGTTCTTTTTCCAGGCTGTTCTCCGTGCCTATCACCTGTTAAAGGATATGGCTCTGAGATCTTTCTATTACAAATGCTTAGCATTTGGTAAGATTTCAAGCCTGTGCCATTGTTATTACTCCATACGATGACCTAAATAATTTGCACAAATATAAAGCTTCCTAATATTTTCAACTTTAACACTCTATAATTTGCCTTGTCATCTTATTCTTCTTTCAATTAAAATTATTTCCCCTTTTTCGTATCTTCACATAAATATGATCTACCATTACTAAACACTAACTTTAACTTCTTGTGTTTATTAGTACTTCAGATTTTTGGTTCTAGTGTTTATTAGTACTTCGTTCATTTTTCTGTATCTTTTATACAGAATGGCTTTTAATTTTCTTTCATGATGTTTTTATAGCAGCTGAGCTTAAATGTTTACTTTCATGATCATTTCAACATTGCAAGGGGGTCGGGAAAGTCTTTCTAAGAATGACATCAAAGGCAAGAAATAGAAAGAAAATATGTTTAAAAAATGTGAATACATAGAAATGAAACATTTCTTTATGACAAAATAAGACACATTTAATAAACAACAAAATGGAAAAAATAGTTGCATTCTATATTACAAAGGTTTAATAGGAAGAACGTATAAATAAGAACATGAAAAGTCCAAAAAGAGAAAAGACAAAGTTCATAAATTGGCATTGTTAAAAGAAAAACTTCAGCTGAATTAAATTTAATGGAGTTTAATTGAGCAATGAACGATTCATGAATTGGGTAGCTCCCAGAATCACAGCAGATTCAGAGACTCCAGCACAGCCACATGGTGGAAGATTTATAGACAAAAAAAGGGAAGTGAGGTAGAGAAACAACTGGGTTGGTTACAGCTCAGCATTTGCTTTCTTTGAACGCAGTCTGAACACTCAGAAGTGTATGAGTGATTGAAGTATGGCTGCTGGGATTGGCCAAGACTCAATTATTGTTACAATCACACACTCCTAAGTTAGGTTTTCAATCTTGTCTACCTATTAAGTTAGGTTGCAGTTTGTCCACAAGGACTCAAATATAGAAGTAATGAGTCCTTCTCAGGCAAAATTTAGTTCAGTTTAAAAGCATCAACCAACATGGAATACAATGGCTCATAAATGTGTGAAACTTTCTGCCCCCTGAACTAAATTAAAAACCATGAATCATCATTTGAAACCTATCAAATTAGTAATACAAAGAACAATAACAAATATTAGCGAAGGTGTGAAGAAGTGAATATTTTCTTATGCTTTGCATTAATTTGTATAATCTTTCCAGAGATCAATTTAGTGCTATGTGTGAAGATCTTTTAAAACATGTCTGTTATTTGATTTAACGAAGTCCACTTCTTGAAATGTATTCACGGTAATTGTGGATGTTGATGAGGATTTAGCTGGAGTACCTTTAGTGAAACACTGTTGATAATGTCCTATACTACAAGGATGGCTGAGTAAATGGTGATAGATACTGATTTGTGTTCCACTAACAACGCTTTTGAAGAACTGTATTTATTGGCATCGAAAATGTATTTAAAATTTTTAGTACAAAAGGAGATTCCAAACATATGTATTACATACATGCATTTAAAAATATACATTATTTGTTGTAAAAGTTTGAGTGTGTATATATTAAGATGTTTCCAGGGTTATCTCTGGATAATGGTGTGATGGGTTATTTCTAATATTAGTTGTCCTTAGCTGCATTTTCTAGAATGAGCATGCATTATGCAATCAGGACAGTGCATTACTTATATAATTAAAAAACACAGAAGACTGATCATGTGTTTTTCGCCTTGGCTTGGCAAAATTAGAGCCCTTTTAGCCAAATAAGACACACATAGCTCCAAACCTTCTAAAACCGCTGGCGTACAGTTGGAGGGTGTTTTATCATCATTATCCCTTGCCTCCCAGCTCTTACCCAGAAATTGTTTTTCCTGGGAAAAGTAGGGCCACAGCTCTCTTTGGTGATGTTCCTGCCCCAGTTTCATGTGGTGGGGAATTGATTTTTATTTCTCACCTTAGGCTTTTTGCAATACAAGTACACTTTCAGGGTCACGATTAATGTATTTTAATGGGCTATCCATCTTAAAAATCAATGAAAAGAATTTACATTAAAAATAGAAGGCAATTAGACTGATTTGGATGACCTATTTTTAATCAACCCCATTATTTACGGATCTGAAAACTCTCAGAACATCTTTCCCTGGAGCATTCAAGGATCGGTCCTCTGTTATGATATGTGAATAATTTTAAAACAGGAGGCATAAGGTTGTTTGATAACTTGTGAAATCTTTTTAAATTACCCACCTTAGAAATGCTCCAGGAGGCCCCCTTCCTCTTTCATTGGCCCTTTGCCGTTCTTTTTACCTCCCATGGTTTACTGGGATAAGTTTGACAGGTACAGAAGACATTGTGTTCTGTTTCTTGAAAAGTTTTGGGGTGTCTACTCCTTACTTAGAATTAACTTTTAAGTCAGTAGTGTTACATCTTCTCTCAGCTATCTTCCTCCCTTTATATTCAACTGTTTCCACCATTGCATCTAATGTTCTTATTTCTTGCAAGAAACAAGAATTATTTATGTCACTCTCATTTATCAAAATTATTTCTCAATTGTTATAAAATGCACAGAATTTAGGCTCTTTAGAAATTCTTGCTTTCTTAGCTTCTATATTTAAATTTTTAGCTTATACCCCAGATTTTTTTTTGTATTGCTGAAGGGGATATGTATTTTAGAACTCTTGATGAATTTTCCTAATTTTACAGTTTTGGAAGTACTTGACAGAAAGCAAGTAACAACTGCCATTTCCATTCCTACTCATTTCTCTTGTTTCTAAGTAGTATTTTTACCACATTCTTGGATTTAGTATGAAAATGTTATGCTTTCCATTTGCAGCCACTACTCAGAAATTAATATAATTTGCTAGTGTTCTGAGGAGAAGTTACAGAAACCAGTTGTAATGGTTAATATTGAGTGTCATCTTGATTGGATTGAAGGATGCAAGGTATTGTTTCTGGGTGTGTCTGTGAGGGTGTTGCCAAAGGGGACTAACATTTGAGTCAGTGAACTGGGAGAGGCAGACCCACCCTCAGTCTGGGTGGGCACCACCTAATCAGCTGCCAGCATGGCCAGAATAAAGCAGGCAGAAGAATGTGGAAGGACTTGACTGGTTTAGTCTTCCAGCCTACATTTTCCTCCTGTGCTGGATGCTTCCTGCCCTCGAACACTGGACTCCAAGTTCTTCAGCTTTGGGGCTCTTGGACCTTTGACCACAGGCTGAAGGCTGCACTGTCTGTCAGCTTTCCTACTTTTGAGGTTTTGGGACTTGGACTGGCTTCCTTGCTCCTCAGCTTGCACACAGCCTATTGTGGGACCTGCCGTTGTGATTGTGTGAGTCAGTACTCCTTAATAAACTCATATATATATATACACACACACACACACATATATATACACATATATACACATATATATATATACACATATGTGTGTGTGTGTATATATATATATCCTATTAGTTCTGTCCCTCTAGAGAACCCTAATACACCAATGAACAACGTCTCCTGTCCCCGGAGCAGTGAGTAGTGGTTTGCTGTAAGTACCATTGAGTCTGATAGTCTCTGAAGGAACCATGGCCTTTTTCTAGTCAGGAGAGTCCTGAGTTTAAGTTAGTGTGCTTGAGAACATGTACTTGTAAATTAAGACTAAGCCAACGCCAACCATGAAGTGGTGATGGCCATAGCTTTTCCCTTCCCACTAATGTTTACTGCAGGCTTACAGTTCACCAGGCTGGCGTATCATGTACATCATGTTGCTTCATCCCCATCACAGTTCTGTGAGGTCAACACTTATTATCCACATTTTACAGAATGGAGACTGAGGCTGGGGGAAGTGGGGTTGTGGAGAGGTAGCTTGTCCAGGGTCACCAAATAACTAATGTAGCTGGAATTTGAAACCAAATAGAATAAGAAAGTTGGCCAAAGATCAGGCAGGACTCTTCTTCTTGTCAGGCTCTGAGTCAATTTTTTAATAGATTGCATGTATTATTTTTTAATTTAATTTTTAAAATTTTTATTTTACTTAAAGTTCTGGGATACAGAACGTGCAGGTTTGTTACATAGGTATACATGTGCCATGGTGGTTTGCTGCACCTATCAACCTGTCATCTAGGTTTTAAGCCCCACATGCATTAGGTATTTCTCCTAATGCTCTCCCTCCCCTTTCCCCCCACCCCCTGACAGGCCCCGGTGTGTGATGTTCCCCTCCCTGTTTCCATGTATTCTCATTGTTCAACTCCCACTTATGAGTGAGAACATAAGTGGTGTTTGGTTTTCTGTTTCTGTGTTAATTTGCTGAGAATGATGGTTTTCAGCTTTATCCGTGTCCCTGCAAAGGATATGAACTCATTCTTTTTTATGGCTGCATAGTATTCCATGGTGTATGTGTGCCATATTTTCTTTATCCAGTCTATCATTGATGGGCATTTGGGTTGGTTCCAAGTCTTTGCTATTGTAAGTAGTGCTGCAATAGATTGCATTTTTTAGAGCAATTTTTGGGTTACAGCAAAAATAAGCAGAAAGTATAGAGATTTTCCATAAGGCCCCTGTCCCCACACATGCACAGCCTCCATTATCAACATCCCCAAGAAGGTACATTTGTTGCAAGCGATGAACCTACATGACACATCATTATCACTCGATGTCCATAGTTTACATTAGGGTTCACTAATGGTGTTGTACATTCTGTGGGTTTGGACACATTTATAATGATGTGTGTCTACCATCGTAGTATCATATAGAGTAGTTTTACTGCCCTAAAAATTTTATGTGCTCCAGCTATTCATCCGTCTGTTCTCCTCAACCCCTGCCAACCACTGATCTCTTTACTGTCTTCATAGATTTGCCTTCTCCAGAATGTCACATAAATGGGATCATATAGCATGTAGCCTTTTTAGATTGGCTTCTGTCACAACTAATTTCACAAGTAATGTGCATTTAAGTTTCCCCTGTGTCTTCTCATGGCTTGATAGTTCATTTCTTTTGAGCTCTGAATAATATTGCATTGCCTGGATGTACCACAGTCTATCCATTCACCTACTGAAGGATATCTTAAGTTGCTTCCAAGTTTTGGCAATTATAGATAAAACTGCCGTAAACCTCTGTGTGCAGGTTTTTGTGTGGTCATAAGTTTTCAACTTCTTTGGATATATGACAAGGAGTGGAATTCCTGGATTGTATTGTAAGAGTATGCTTAGTTTTGTAAGAAACTGCCAAACTATCTTCCAAAGTGGCTGTACCATTTTACATTTTCACCAGCAATGAATGAGAGATCCTTTGGCTCCGCACTAATTTTTTTTCAACATTGAAAGATTTAGAATTGTAAGAAGTAGCCATTCATGAAATGATCTTTATGAACAAAGTTATATCTATTTTCTGTTCAATATATTACTCGAGATTCAGGTATTGCCTGTACTAGTTTCTCAGGCCTCAGCCAGTGAGCAGAGTTTTATTTGTCTCAAAATCCACACAACAAAGACCGCTTTTTGTGGAAGGAAGAGCATAGAGAGCTTTGTTTATTGGGATCAGTCTCTGAGGCATCATCTGGTTTACTTCCAGGATGGGAGAGACCTATGATTTTTTTTCCCCATATTTTAATTGAAGCTGTTTATTGATGAAACAAAAGGGAAAAGCATGCTTCAGATTACCAAGCAAAAACACTTTATTAAATATAAAGTTTAGTTTTCAACAATTCTGGAAATTTCAATCAAGAAAGGGTGGATATTTTCCAAAATGGCGTTGAAAATTGTGTTCATTGTATAACCTCATGATCTAAGGAGCTGGGTTCTCTGTGCTCCTGACTTTGTCTTTCCCTGTGTGCTCCTTGGGTGGTTCCTGTGTCCCTTGACAGCCCCTCAAGTTCCTCCTCTCCAGTATCCTGTGTTCATTCCTGCTCACTAGCAGCATGGCCTGCAGGGCTCATGCCACACGCCTTAGAGCATGGTGCTCCCTGGGGTCCTTCCTGGGCTCTTCTCTTTGAGATGGAGTAAACGTCCTCCTCACTCAAAGAATTTAAAGTCCATACTTTATTCAGTTATCCTTAGATTTTACCTACCATCCTTTTTCTATCTCTGGATTCCTCATCTAAGATATCACATTAGTTGGGTATCAATTTACTTCTCATGTCTCTTTAGGCTCCTCTTGGCTGTGACAGTTTTTCTGATTTCCCTTGTTTTTGATGATCTTGATCATTTTGAACAGTGCTGGTTAGATATTTTGTAGAACGTTCCTTAATTAAGGTTTGTCTGATGTTTTTCTCACAATTAGACTTGCATTGTGACCTTTTGAGAGTAGGACCACAGGGGTAAATGGCCCTTTTCATCACGTCACATCAAGGGTACACACTATCAACCTAATTAATCACTCACTATTGGTGTAGACTTTGATCACCTGGTTAAGGTAGTGTTTGTCAAGTTCCTCTGCTGTGAAAGTACTCTTTTCCCCCCCTCCCTTTTCTTACTCTACCCTTTGGAAGGACATTCCTATGCACAGCCTACACTTCAGGAAGTGGGGAGTTATCCTTCACTTTCTCGAGGGTGGGGTATTTACATAAATTCTTTGGAGTTCTTCTGCATGGGAGATTTGCTGTTCTACCCCATTTATTTAGTTAGTTGATCATATATTTATATCAGTATGGACTCATGGATACTTGTTTCATACTTTGAGTTATATAGTCCAACTTTATTTGTTGCTCACAATGTTCCAGTGTTGGCCCCTGGGAGCTCTATCAGTGGGCTCCTGTGTTCCTTTGTCATACCTCCCCATCCACAGGTTTTGTTTTTGAACACTTCCTAACTTTCTGGCACTTCAAGATGTTTAGTCCCATTGTGTATATTTCCTGCCCCAGTCTTAGAATCAACCATTTCTCCAAGGAGTTCTGGCTACTTTTATTGGATAATGGTATTAGAAATCAAGATCTGGGCATTAGATGTGCTTGTTGCTGTTGGGATGTCACTCTTCTAGGGCCTCTCAATCAATAGAGCAATGAAATATATGTGTATATGTATTGTAGATATGTATATGTATATATATGAATATCTATATTTGTAGATATTTATATATGTAGCCATCTGTTTCTATATTAAGTTAAGCATGAGTTCTTACTGATGTCTCCAATTCTAATCCATTACCACATGGCTCATTCTAGCCTCTTCCCTTTGCTGATCTGTAAATTCCCACTTCAATAATAAGAAACCTGGCTCCCAGCACCCATCCTCTGCCTACTTAATTGTTCAATTCTGGTATACACATATAGTAGAATAAGAATTATTAATCTATACCTCCATAGAAAAAATGTGATCAACTAGAGTACAATGCTGATGTACAGCTCCTTTTGCCTTTAGTCTTAAAGATGCCACTCATGACCTCGTGATCACGCCACTGCACTCCAGCCTGGGCGACAGAGTGAGACTGTCTCACAAAAAAAAAAAGAAAAAAGAAAAAACAAGATGCCAGTCATTTACAAAGTTATTTAGGTTAGCACTTTCTCCTCTATCCCTTTCAGTGAGGCTCTTTCATACAGTTTTAATAGTGGGATTGTTTTGTTGTGTTATCCGTTCTATCCAGGTGTTCTCCAACTTCTTAATTTTTTTTCCATATTTGCATACACTAGGATTCATTCGTTGTGCTATAAAGTTCTACGGGTTTTAACAAATGCTTATTGTCATGTATTCATCATTTTAGCATCATACAGAAGAGTGTCACTGCCCTAAACAATTTCCCTTTGTTTCACTTTACTGTTTTCAGCTCCTGCTAAACTCCTGGCATCCACGGATGTTTTTTTAAGCCATCTCTATAGTTTTGTCTATGACTTAACATAAAGAATATTGACTCCCAAATCATAAAAATATAACTTTTTAAAACTAGGGTTTGGGGAGGTTGGTTGTCTCTTTTTCTTCATAGAATATTATAAGTGATCAGCTTGCATGGTTCTTAGAGTATACAAGGTGGAGGTTTTTCAGGAAAGCTCAAGCTTTGGTGTCCTTCCTTCACTGGAGCACAGTCATTACCCACTGGCAATGAGAAGGCCCGGAACATTGGTACATATTTCCCAGTGACAGTTTATCTTGCTCATTTTTTCCAAATGAAAGGATTGTCATATGGCAAATGGACTGCCAAGCAGGATTTCTAGAGGTCTCCTGGCAGAGACTCTAACTAATTATCCTAGACACCTGCTTTCTTAGTTATTGCCTCAGGGGATGACAGCCATACACCACGAAAGGGACAGTTCTGATTTCAAATAATCTAACTTCCACACAGGATATTTTTGTCTTAACTTTGAAAAATTCTGAATGCGCAGAATAATACTAAAGATCAGAAAGAAAACACCAACGCCCAACATGCTGTATTTTAATATTTGGAAGTTTTCTTTAGTTTTTCTATTTATTTTAACTTTTTAATATAAAATATTATGATATCCCATTTTACTTAATATTTCAAGAGCTTATCCTTTTTATTTATTTAGTCAGGTGTATTTATGTTTAATTTATATATAATGGCATTGTCCATTTGGTGTATAGTTCTATGAATTTTGACAGATGCATTGAGTCATGTAATCATGCTCATAATGAAGACATGGAATAGGCCAAGGACGGTGGCTCATGGCTGTAATCCCTGCACTTTGGGAGGCGGAGATGGGCAGATCATTTGAGGTCAGGAGTTCAAGACCAGCCTGACCAACATGGTGAAACCCCATCTCTACTAAAAATACAAAAATTGGCCAGGTGTGGTGGCTCACACCTGTAAACCCAGCATTTTGGGAGACTGAGGCAGGCAGATCAGGAGGTCAGGAGATTGAGACCACCCTGGCCAACATGGTGAAACCCCGTCTCTACTAAAAATACAAAAATTAGCTGGGCATGGTGGTTCATGCCTGTAGTTCCAGCTAGTCGGGAGGCCAAGGCAAGACCCGGGAGGCAGAGGTTGCAGTGAGCCGATATCGTACCACTGCACTCCAGCCTGGCAACAGAGTGAGACTCCATCTCCAAAAAAAGAAAAAAAAATAAAAACCGTAAATTAGCTGAGGGTGGTGGGGCGTGCCTATAATCCCAGTTACTCCAGAGGCTGAGGCAGGAGAATTGCTTGAACCTGGGAGGCGGAGGTGAGCTGAGATTACGCCACTGCACTCCAGCCCGGGCGACAGAGCAAGGCTCTGTCAAAAAAAAAAAAAAAAAAAAAAAAAGACATTGAGTAACTTCATTACCCCCCAAAATTCCCTTGTGCCTTTTGTCAAACCCTTCCTCATCCCCAGGGCCTGGCAAACATGCTATAGTTATTGATTTCAAGCTCAATTCTGTTACAATCAGAGAACATCCTTTGTGTGATTTCAGTTTTTTTTTTAATTTGTGGAGGATTTTAAAATGATCCAAATATGGTCAATATTGGTGACTGTGCACTTGAAAAGAATGTATACGCTCCCATTGTTTGTGTGTCAAGTTCTTTGACAGTGTTGTTCAGGTCTTCCATATCCTTACTACTTTCTACTTGATTTATATGTTTTATCTTCTTGGTGAAGTGACCACTTCATCACTTTGTAATGTCCTTCTTTATCACTGATAAAATTCCTCATTCTGAAGTCTACGGTGTCTGTTATTAATAGAGCCATTTCATCTCAGGTTTTTTTTTTTTAATGGAGTTTCCCTCTTATTGACCAGGCTGGAGTGCAATGGCACAATCTTGGCTCACCACAACCTCCGCCTCCCGGGTTCAAGCAATTCTCCTGCCTCAGCCTCCCGAGTAGCTGGGATTACAGGCACCTGCCACCATGCCCAGCTAATTTTTCTATTTTTAGTAGAGACAGGGTTTTCTGACCTTGGGTGATCCGCCCACCTCGGCCTCCCAAAGTGCTGAGATTACAGGTGTGAGCCACTGTGCCTGGCCCTTCATCTCAGTTTTGATTAGTGTTTGAATGGTATATCCTATTCAATCATTTTCTTTTTAACTTATTTATGTCTTTATGTTTAACGTGGATTTCTTATAGACAGCATGTAGTTGAGTACTGCTTTTCAGAAAATCTAGTTTGATATCTCTGTCTTTTTATTTGGTGAATTTAGGCCATTTAATGTAATTATTGACAGGGTTGAAATGTGAGCCACTGTGCCTGGCCCTTCATCTCAGTTTTGATTAGTGTTTGAATGGTATATCCTATTCAATCATTTTCTTTTTAACTTATTTATGTCTTTATGTTTAACGTGGATTTCTTATAGACAGCATGTAGTTGAGTACTGCTTTTCAGAAAATCTAGTTTGATATCTCTGTCTTTTTATTTGGTGAATTTAGGCCATTTAATGTAATTATTGACAGGGTTGAAATATTATCTACCTTCTTTCTAGTTGTTTTCTGTTGTCTCATTTATTCTTTGTTTTCTTTTTCTCTATTTCAATCTACTTTTAGATTATTTTTTATGATTTAAATTTTATTTCCACTATTGGCTTGAATTTTTAAAGTCATTTTCCTATTGTTTACGATATATGCTTTTGATTTATCACTGTCCACCTTCCAATGATATTATACAACTTGAACCATAGTATTAAAGCCTCATACCTGTATATTTTCAATTCCTCCACTTCATTCTTTGTGCTATTATTGTCATACATTTTACTCTTACATATGTTTTAGATCCCATGATACATTATTTCTGTTTTTGCTTTAAACAGTCAATTATCTCTTACAGCACTTAAAATAGAAAAAGTTTTTTTATATGTACCTTGATTTTTACCATTTCTGGAGATCTTCAATTTTGTCTGTTATCATATTCCTTCTTCCTGAAGAATTTCCTTAGACATTTCTTATAGTATGTCTGCTGGAAGTAAATTTTCTTAAGCTTTTCTTTTTGTCTGAAAAAGTTTTTATTTGGCCTTCAATTTAAAAAAATATTTTTGACAATTATGACATTTTGCAGTTCTCTTTTGCTGCACTACTTTAAATATCATTCCATTATCTTCTGTGTTGTATGGTTTATGATGAGATATCTGTCATGATTCTTATTTTTGTTCCTTTGTATATTATGTATCTTTTTCTGTCTGCTGTCAAGATTTTTTCTTTGGGTTTTAGAAGTTTGCTATGATGTGTCTAGGGGTGTGTGTATTTAAGCACTCCTGCTTATGGTTCTTTGTTCTCCTTAGATATATGGTTTGATGTCTTGCATTCCTTTTTAAAATTCTCATTCTTCTTATGCTTATTTTGCCCCCTTCCCTATGTAGTCTTGTTTTGGGACTCCAATTATACATATGTTAGACCATCTTGTATTGTTTCTCAGTTCTTGGATCTTCTGTTCTTTTTTCCCCCTTCTCTTTGTTTCCTCTCTGTTTCAGTATGGGTAATTTCTATGGACCTATCTTCAGTTTTACTGATTCTTCTTGAGCTGTGCCAAAGATATGGATGAACTCATTGATAGAATCCTTTATGCTTGATATCATGTTTTTTTTATTTCTAACATTTCCATTTGATCTTTTCTTATCATTTTTGCCTCTGTGGTTAAATTCTTCATCTGTTCATGCATGTTGTCCAACTTTTTCACGACAATCTTTAACATATTAATTATAGTTATTTTAAAATTCATATCTAACAGTTTCAACATCTTGGCCATCTCTGAGTTGGTTGATTTATCTGTTAATAATAGGTTGGTTTTTTTTGTTTTTGTTTTATTGAATTTAGAACATCATGTGTAAAAGAAGCTGAGGTGAATAGTTTGTTTTCTTGGAAATGTGCATCATAATTCTTCTCTAAGGCCATTAGTGAAGGGAGCTGGTCAGTCTAGTCAGCTGACTATCTGGGTTGGGGTTTTGTTGTGGCTTTGGATACATTCATTGCCCCATACACTTCATATTTCCCAGTGGTGAGATGCTTTTGCCTGTGTTCAAGGTGATAGATGTGTTGTCATGAATTTTTTTTAATGTTCCTGCTCCACCCTCAGTTTTCTGGCATTTCTGAATGCCTGTGTCACATTTTGTGTGTGTGTGTGTGTGTGTGTGTGTGTGTGTGTGTGCGTGTGTGTGTGTAATCTTACTCTATGCTCTAGCTCTTCTTCCAGGACTTCTGGAACAGTATACAACTATTGTTTGTTACTCTCTGCCAATTTTGCACTGAGAATTCTTTGTTGTGGGTCAGCTCTAGTTTTAGGGAGCAAACTAGTTGAACTGAACACTGTTTATGCATTTATTAGTCCTTGATGTCTGCTGTAGTCTTAGGGTTTTTCCTATTCATTTATATATTTTTATATTTAATGCATCTATCTTTGTTATATCGTTGCAGGTATCTCTCCCATCTTGTGTTTCTTTTAAATTGCTTGCAATTTTTTAAATGGGAAAAAGACTTAAATAATACAGAAACTCTGTCAATCTTTTTATTTGTAATATTGCTTATTGATTTTAAGTCTAGAAAATCTCTCCATTTCTTGTCCAAGATGCATCACTTACATGTTTTCTAAAAAATAATTTGATTTTCCCCTTAACTCTTTGATTTGTCTGGAATGCATGTCTATGTTGACAGGTAAGATTTAGAAGTGAGTTTTGTTTTTGCACTCAGACCTAAACAATTAGGCTAACATGATTTCTTAAATAGAAACAGTAGCCAAAGACTGATTTACTGTGAAACTGACAAAGCTCAAACTTCAGAGACTCCTTCGCACAGGCTTCTGCATAGTACATTGACTTGGTCATAATTTTTATGACAACTCTATCAGTAAGATATCTTAACTATAATCAATTAGGATATCCATCTCTTTCCATTCCAAATTCCCCTGTGTCATAACTCTCTGTGTGTTGATTGAATTCAGGGTGGCCATGGCAATTTTGGGGGGTCTGACTAAAGGAAAATAGAGTTGGGAATGGGATATGTGATGTGGTTGCATTGTTAGCCATCTTGGTGTAGGAATGTCTTCCAAGAATATTCCCACTACCCACTGCCTGATTCACTCAGGGGCATGGGACAAAACTGAAGAAACAGAGATTGTATTAATCCTAGTACCTGAGTATATGGGCAGGAAAGAAGAAATATGGTTTGTAATTAGTCTATGGAAAATTTTTCCGATTATGAGACATATAAAATTGAACATTGAGAATTTAATTCTCCTCCATGCCTTGTCAAAATAGGCATTTCTTTCCTGTCAGGAATATACTAGATGAGGCAACATATTCCATTATAAACATATCATACTTGTTTTATTTACTTATTTATTTATTTATTGAGATGGAGTCTTGCTCTGTCGCCCAGGCTGGAGTGCAGTGGTGCAATCTTGGCTCACTGCAAACTTCACTTCTTGGGTTCGAGCTATTCTCCTGCCTCAGTAGCTGGGATTATAGGAGCCTGCCACCACGCCTGGCTAACTTTTTGTATTTATAGTAGAGATGGGGTTTCAGCATGTTGGCCAAGCTGGTCTTGAAATCCTGACCTCAAGCAATTCCACCTGCCTCAGCCTCCCAAAGTGCTGGGATTACAGGCATGAACCACGGCGCCCGGTCCTATTTATTTATGTTTTGATGAGAACTGTGCAAAATATCATAGTGCCAAGATTGAGAAACTGTTCTAGTGAACGTTCATTATTATATCTGACTTTATAGTTTTATAAGCTTCAGACCCCATGTAACCTGAATAGAATGTAGCATAATGGCTAAGGGCTCTCAACTATTTAACCTCTTTCAGCCTCAGTATTCTCATTTGTAAAATGGGAACAATCATACGTACTCCTAAGGTTTCTGTGTGTATTTACATCATTGAGTATGTTTATTTAGACTGTCTCTTCTATTTTAGTGTCTGTTGTGGAAACACTAGCCAGTACCTTGCTTTCTCTCAAGGTTATCTCTGCCTTAGGTGTCACAGCTGTGCTCATACCAGGAAGGAGAAGGGGTTAGTGCCAGTCTGTGTCAGGTTTCAAACGTTATGCTCTCTTCGTTTATTTTTCTTGGTTAGGTTATCTAGTGGTTTATATTTTCTTTGTATCTTTTTCAAAGCACCAGCTTTTAGATTTATTTATTAGGCTTTCATGTTTTATATCTTCTACAATTTGTGACTGATTTTCTTTCACATTTTACATTGAATCCATTCTTTCTGCGTTACATTTTCTTTTGCTATGTAACTTGTTGATGTGATTGCCTCCTTCATTATTTTCCCTCTTTCTTATTTCAGGATGGAAATGTTTAAGACTGAAGTGGTCCTGAGCAGCTGCAGCACAGTGTAGCGTGTGTGAGCACGACTCTGGGCTGGGATGCCTGGGTTTGAAGGCTGCTTCCGCCAAGTTCTGGTCGTGTAAACCTGGGAAAGGATCTAACCTTTTTCTGCTTCTGCTTTCTCATCTGTGGACAAGACTAACGTCCTTTTCGTAGGGTTGTGATGAGGATGCTTAGTAGCTAGTAAATAGTGAGTAGGATTTAAGCATTTGTTAAATAAATTAATTCCTTATTAGTTGCTGAGTATGCCATTGCATGCATATACCACTCTTTCTTTCTTTCTTTTTTTTTTTTTTTTTTTAGACAGAGTCTTGCTTTGTCGCCCAGGCTGGAGTGCAGTGGTGCGATCTCGGCTCAATGCAAGCTCCGCCTCCCGGGTTCACGCCATTCTCCTGCCTCAGCCTCCGGAGTAGCTGGGACTACAGGCGCCCGCCACCCCGCCCGGCTAATTTTTTTGTATTTTTTAGTAGACACGGGGTTTCACCGTGTTAGCCAGGATGGTCTGGATCTCTTGACCTCGTGATCCGCCCACCTCGGCCTCCCAAAGTGCTGGGATTACAGGCGTGAGTCACCGCACCCGGGCCCTCTTTCTTTAACTAACTCCTTACTGATGAGTAGATGGTTCTCATCTCTCATCTCTGACGATTGAAGAAAAATGTGTGTCCTCAATGTCCCTGTGTATGCACACAACAGGAATAGGTGAGTAGGATTAATTCAGAGATAGAAAATTGTGGCGTTAAAGGGTATATCCCCACAGTATTTGATAGACGTTGCCAAACTGCTCACCTTGGGGATTTGGGAACATGAAGTTTGGGAACATCATTATTGTGCAGCTGCATCTTTGAAGGGCACTCAGCGCTTATGATTATAGGGGAACCTGAATGGATGATCATTCCTTCTTTCTGCTTATTGAGGGGGACAGAACAATGGCCAGCACTACCACAGAAAGGATAGTGACAATAGTGGTGACAATAAATATACTTTTATTTGGTTAAATCTTTCCCCTGTTTAATGCCAGATTTATCATTAAAGAGGAGTACACAAAACATTAAGAGAACTCTGAGATGGAGTTTAACAAAAGATGTTAAATCAATTTACAGTCCTGTAAGCAATGTTCTCATATGTTATCGCAATCTTTGATCTTTGCTAATCTGATAGGTAAACTCTTATATCATTTTAGTTTTCCTTATCATCTTAAGCATATTTTTATAGGTGTAATGGCCATTATTTTTCTTTTTTCTGTAAGATATCCTTTTTTGTCCTTTGACTGTTACATGCTCTTCTCAGGGTATTAATGGGCCATGTGGATGCCCTTGATTGAACAACTCTGTCTTGGGTAATGTAATGGAATTGGGAGCTGAATCCCAGTGTAATCCACTTCCTGCAGCAGGTAATAAAATGGGTAATAACAAAAACCCCATTTACTGAGCAGAGACTGTGCTTAGTAGTTTACATACATTGTATCCTCCCATCCTCCCATGAAAGGAGGGAGAAAACCTGTGTTGAAGTCCCAATTCTGCAATTTGTAACCAAGTCTACATTGGGCAATATATCTGAGCCTCAGTTATGTCATCTGTAAAATGGGATAATACCTCCCTCATAGAGTTATGGAGATTAAATAAAATGAACTAGGTAAAAACACCTGGTGCCATGTTTGGCATAAGTATAATGGGTGCTAAGGAATGTTGATTTCCTAACCATGCTGGCATGAGGCTGAAGAAAAGACAAAAGAGAAGGGCTACTTCCAAATCACATTGCAATGATGTGAGTAGGAGTGACAGATGTCCTCCTGGATATGTTGGTAGGAAAGAAAGCTGGGTGACAACAGCAACATTTTTCAATTAACATCCCAAATCTCATAGTTTCTCTGAGGTCTGGAAGAAAACTATTAACTTATTTCGGAGCATGACTCTTGGATCTATAATAGCTTTATAGTTTTAAAAGGCCAAATGAAAACCAAATAAGTATTAATGCAAATATGAGGGCAGAGATTTCTAAATGGCTCTGGAACAGACTTTAGCTAAATGACTTTCCTTCTCTTCTTTTTGGAGGGCAATGCTTTTGCATTTTCCAGGTGCCTGCTTAGTTGTCTCTCGGCTTTCACAGCATACCTAACGTGTTGTGGATGGAGCCTAATGGGCCATTCTGCCCCAGAAGGGTCTAATAATATCACACTTCTTTGAAATGGCCCTGAACAGGGAATATTGCCTTTAGGGTTGTGGCTTTCCTCTTTACCGTACTGTGAGGCTTTTACTAACCTTTCTGATAGGTTTGAGGATTATGGCAAGGAACCTTCTATACCACTCTGTTTTCTTGGGTTGAATTCCCTAAGGCAGCTTATCTGTTGAAGAGTTGAAGTTCAGCTCTAAGTCCCATTTATGTCAGGGGTTATACATTCATTTCAATGTGTACTTGTTCTTTAATTGAATACAAGTCTTAGGGAAGGGAGCATGTCTATCAGTGTCACAGGGAGGGTCATTTGATGTGAAACTAACATCCTGAAAGTTGGGCTTATATATCCTATTGCTGGGAAAAGCAGGTAACGGATTACCTCATTTCATCATTAATGCAAGAAATTAGACCTGTTGCAGGTTCAGAGGGGAGCCAGTGACTTGGCTTGACCACCTGCAACAACCCTCACCGCTATTTACCCACATTAATCTTATCTACAATTCCATTATATTGGGAAATGTGGATGAGAAAGTTGAGAACACTATTGTTGTGTGGCTGCATCTTTGAATGGCACTCAGAGTTTATGATTATAGGGAAGCCTGAATGGATGGTCATTCCTTCTTCCTGCTTATTGAGGGGGACAGAACAATGGCCAGCACTACCACAGGAATGATAGTGACTATAGTGGTGACAATAAATATTTTGGTTAAATATTTTCCCTCTTTAATGCAAGCTTTATCATTAAAGAGGACTACACAAAACATTAAGAGGACTCTGAGCTGGAGTTTAACACAGGATGTTTATTTGGGGATGCACTTGGGATCAAACCCTGAGGAAGAGGATGAAAATGCGAGTGGGCAGAAGGAGAAGTCAGGCTGGGATGGAGACCCAGTGACAGCCTCGGACAACAGGGAACTCTGAGATTAGATGGTTCTTCAGAGCTCCTTGCATTGGACCAAGAAAGTCAGGCCTTTTGATGCTTCCATTGGTCAGTCACTGGCTGTGGGCCACTCTGCGAAGGGGCACACCTTAGGCCAAGGGTCCCTTCAGCTGAAGCAATCCCTGAAGGGGCTTCCTCTGGCAGCATCTACACTCTCAGCAGCTGGACAGCTGCTTCACACCCAGATGGGCTTCCCATTGCCAAAGGAGGCAGGGTTGAGGCTGATGATACTTTTAGAGGTCATGAAATATTTTAATTTCTTTTGGAATCAGAAGAAAAAATGGATGTAGCCCCACCTGGATTATATTAGTCTTTATACAATGCAGGGATAAAATGATAATTTTCTGTGTATTTGTATTTCTTCATGAAGGTAGGGGCCCATGAAGGCAAAAGTACCCAGGGCTCATGGAAGTCCTAAGGCAGCCCTGATGAGTCCTTTGTTGAAGGACAGCATCCTTCATGATCACTGGGTGTGGCATTTGCTTTGGGACCAGACTGTTATTTTTATCCTATTAAGACATTTCCTTTTTCTCTTCCTAGTTCATGAAACACTTTGATCTTTAATTTTATCAACTGCCACTGTGGGATTTATCAATATGATGATATTGTTTTTCACCTTTGCTTGTCTGGTATTACGAATTATCTTCATGAATTTCACAGTGCTAAACAATCTTGGAATATGCTCCACTTGGTCAAAGAGCTTCATTCCTTTTCCTGCTACTGGATTTTATTTTCATTGCTCATTTGAAGTGAGGCTGATTCATGATTTTCTTTCTTTGCCTTATCCTGTTCAGGTTTTCATTGTCTTAGCAACTGCTTGGTTGGTACAGTGAATTGGAAAGCTTCCCATGTATTTTGTGTGTATGTGTGTTTTGAAACAGTTTCAATATAATGAGAATAATTTGTTTAGCAAATGGACAAAAGTTTCTGATAAAGCATCAGTGAAATCTGAGACATATTTATCATGTAATCAATGCTTCCCAGCTTGTCCTTCAAAGTTGGTAAGTCCACTTCAGCATTTCCCAAACTCTGATTCATGGAAAACATTTTTGCAAGATTTTTTAAAAAAAGTTTCCCTGATCGAAAAGTCTGGTTTAAACTAAGTTAAATCACTTTCTTTACATGACTCTCAGAGCATTTGTATGCTAATAACCTCTTCGAAAAGGACTAACATATTTATATCACTTAAGCTTTGTAAAAGCCTGGTGTCCTACAGAATGCAATCTAAAGAATATTATAAAATATTCATTTTTCTGTCTCTTTCTTAGCTATCATGTTATAATTTCACTTCTTATTGTCAACATGCTGACTTCCACCTCAAAATTTTAATTTGCAACTTTTTTTTGGTGAGCTGGAAACCATAACGATATTTGTTAGAAGTGTGTAAAAAATAATCACACATAGAGTCTTTACAATCTCCATGAAAACTGAGCATTTTTTTTTTATGAGTAAGGTGGGTTCTATATGTACATATTGTAATTCTCATTTAGGCTACTGAGAGATCACTTTTGCCTCCTCCTAGGTTCTCAGCCATGTTCTAGACCTGAGCTGTCTGATACTATTGCCAATAGCCATGATATCATTAAAATTAAAGTCAACTAAAATTAAATACAATTAAAATTTCAGTTACTTGGTCACACCAGCCACATTTCAAGTGCTCAGTAGCCAAATGTGGCCAGTGGCTACCATATTGGAAGGAGCAGATAGGAAACAATTCATTGTTATAGAAAGTTCTACTGGACAGCTTTATTCTAGACTGTTGTTTGCAACAGGCAACAGAGAAATCTACATTTTAAACCAGAAGGTTATCTGTTTTTTTTACTGGACAGTACTGTTCTAGACAGTTGTTTGTGACATGTTACAGAGGAATCTGTATTTTAAGCCAGAAAGTTATCTTGGAAGTTTACCTGTTAATGATCTTACATTATAACGAATATTTCTGCCTCACTTATTGACATGTGCTGAAGTGAGATCTCCAAGTAGAAGCAGGCAGTATTGCTTATCCAGCAAGGGATGATGTGCTTTTGAATTTCATAACAATGTTGGATGTGGATGGATTCAGCCTCAGTAAGAATTTGTTTTCTAAATGCATCAGGGGTGTGAACTTTATCTTCCCATGAGACTGTGAGTGCTTTAAGGACAAGGGCCATGTCTCTGCCCCATGGTTGTAACCCCAGGGCTACACATGTACTAGAAACATAATTGGTGCCCTAATAATTAGTTTTCAGGATAATGGAGTTCAGAAATAGGGTCATCTCATTTGAACCGGAGACAACAGAACTTCAAACAATAATATGAATGCACAAATGGCAGGCTCTGTTGATGTACCTTGACCCAAGCCATCATTATCAGCATCAGAACATGGTATAGCTCATTGCTTGAATGACAAAAAATCCAAAATCTTTAACATGGCCTCAGAGATAGTGTGTGATGTGGATCTGCTCACATCCTGTCTCATCTTGCAACACTCTCTTCTCTTTCTAGACCAAGCATGTCCAACTTACGGCCTGTGGGCCACATGCAGTCCAGAATGGCTTTGATTGTGGCCCAATAAAAATTTGTAAACTTTCTTAAAATATTATGATTTTTTTTGCAATTTTCTTTTCTCCTTCTTTTTCTTTTTTTTTAATTTTATTTGTTTATTTTTTAGCTCATCAGCTATCATTAGTGGTAGTGTGTTTCACATGTGGCCTAAGACAATTCTTCCAATGTGGCCCAAGGAACCTGAAAGATTGGACACTCCTGTTCTAGACTATCCCAGCCACACTGCGCTTCTTCCAGTTTCTTGAATGTCTCACTGCTTCCCCTGGTTCCAGGGGACAGGCTCAGCATTCCTTCTTTTTAAAGAAAGAAATGTCATTCTGATGAGGTTTTCAATTATGTGGCCATACCTCCTCTGCCAAAGGTGAGGGTGTGACCTAAGATGGGTCAATGAGACTCTTTCCAGGGATTTTATGTAAAGATGCTGGGAGAGAGAAGCCCTCTTTCTTCTGAAGGTGCCAGCCCCAAAGACAAAAGCTTCAAGCTGTTTGTGGCTCACATGACCCCAGGTCTCTCTCTCTATGGCATCTAGAAAATCACGTGCAGTAGGGGAGAAGGAGGGTATTACTCAGAGAGAAGCAAAGCTGGGTGACGCAGGGGAGGTAGAGGGCAGAAGGATTTCTTAAACCAGGCATAAAAACATTACCCATAAAAAGAAATTGATAAGTTTGAGACATTAAAAATTAAGAACTATCCTTAAAGATACCATAAGGTAAAACAACAATAACAACAACAAACAGAGAGAGTCAGGAAAGACGTTTGCAACTTCCAGACCAATATGAATCAATCGATAAGAATATGACAGATAACACAAAAGAAAAATGGGGCAATTATTTGAACACACCCTTCTCAACAGCGGAACTCTAAGTGAACAAGAAACATGTGACAAAATGTTCTACATCATTAATAGGCAGGGAAATATACATAAAACAATTATGTGCCCTTGGGTTGGCAAAAATTTGAAAGTCTGGTAATAACACCAAGTATTGACAAGGACATGCGACAATTGGAATTTGAATACCCTGCTGAAGATAATGTAAATTAGTTCAATTACTTTGGAAACACTTGAGCAATATCTAATAAAGTGGCTCATCCACAAACTTTTAGCCAACCACTTACTCCTATTTAAGAAGTATATATCCCAGAGATTCTGATGTACCAGAGAAAAGTGTTTGAACATGGATACTAACATGGGTATCAACATATGAGGATGGTAATAGCAGCCCCAAACCAGAATCAGACTTTATTAGTTTGCCGGGGCCGCCATAACAAAGTACCCCAGACTGGAGATATTTATTATCTCACAGTCCTAGAGGCTGGAAGTCTGAGATCCAGGTGTCAGCAGGATTGGTTTCTTCCAAGTCCTCTCTCCTTGGCTTGCAGATGGCCGTCTTCTCCCTGTGTCCTCACGTGGTCTTCCATCTGTGTGTGTCTGTGTTCTAATGTCCTTCTTACAAGGACACCAGTCATACTGGATTAAGGCCCACTCCAGTGACCTCATTTTAACCAATTACCTCTTCAAAGACCCTATCTCCAAATACAGTCATGTTCTGAGGTACAAATGAAAACAAATTTTCTTAGAGGGGGAGGAGGAACACAGTTCAGCTCATAACACAAACCAAATGTTAATCAACAGGAGAATGGTTAAATACATTATATGTTTAAATAAATTCACACAATGGAAATCTATTGCAGTGCAAACGCCTGAACTATAGGTACTGCAAGGACGTGAATGAATCTGACAGAAACAGTACTGAGCCAAGGAAGCTGTGTTGGGCACCAACGTGCCGCTCAGATTCCTCTTCAAGGAAGGGCTCCATTGCATCAGCTGCTGGGAGTGCTGTTGGCAGCTGCCATCAGCTGTCAGCCCCTCCAGGGATTGCTTTGGTTACAGAAAGCTGCCTTGCCCAAGGTCACACTCATACTCTGGTGGCTCACACCCATGACTCATCACTGTGGCCATCTTGGTCCAAGTGAGGGCAATTCTGGAGGGTGCCATAGATCAACCGAGGCTCTGGTTGGACCTGAATTTCAGCTCAGCCTTTCCTGTTGCCCACTCCTTCTTTCTCCTACCCTTCTCCTACCCCTCCTCTCCAGCTTCCGCAGGTGTTTGTCCCAGGGGTGTCCTTCATAAATATCCTGTCCTCTAAACTTCATCTCAGAGTCTGGCTCCTAGTGAACCCATCTTTGGATAGTTGGTTCTGGAAGTGGTTCTAAAAGGGAGGTTGCATTAGGTTCCTAAGGCTGCTGTAACCAATTGCCACACACAGGGTGGCTTAAAACAAGATAAATTGATCTCTTACAGTTCTGGTGGCCAGAAGACTATAATCAAGGTGTCAGCAAGGTAAGCTCCTTCTGCAGACTCTGAGGGAGAATCTGTCCCATGTCTGTCTCCTATCTTCTGGTAACAGTGGGCAATTTGTGGTGTTCCTTTGCCTGTAGACACATCGCTCTAATCTCTGCATCCATGTTCACATAGCCTTCTCCTCTGTGTCGTCTTCCCTTCTCTTTTCTTATAAGGACACCAGTAATTGGATTGAGAGCCTACCCTAATCCAGGAAGATCTCATCTTGAGATCTTTAATTACATCTGCAGCGACTATTTTTCCAAATAAGGTTATTTACAGGCTCTTGGAGACATATCTTTTGGCGGGGGGGCTACCATTCAACTCACTGCACAGATGATAAGATGGGGTTTTGAAGCTGAATCACCTACGTCCTGGCTGGCAGTGAGGACCCTGTCCTGAGCCAGGCATGAAGTGGAGGTCCAGTTGTTGCCAGTTGTCTGGTAGGGGATGGATGGACGGCAGAGCGGTGGAAGGGAGTGCATTAACTGGTCAATGTCTCGGGCAGTTGTGAAATATGCGGGAAGTAGTAGCTCTAAGGACAATTGAATTGGGTGACTTATGCTAAGCTTGATTGATGCTCCAGGACATGGGAAACAAAAATATGAGGACAGAGCATAGAAAGCATGGAAAGAACTTCATCTTCTGCAGGAGGAAGGCAGAGAGGCCTGAGGATAGGCCCAGGACTGAATGCTCAGCATGGCTGAGCTCCTGAGAAGAAGGATTCCAAACAAAGAAGATCTTTTATGCCAAGTTCAGGGTATTGATTGGGAAAGAATGGGACTCTGACACATGAGATGAGGATGGCTAGATTGGTATCTCCAGCAACCCGGGGTTCCCAGAACCTTCAGCAATAGCCCATTCCTCCTTAGGAGTTAGCATCGCTTCCTGCACCCCACTTGGGGATGATACAGAGACTTCAGAAACAAAATAACACGCGTTCCCCACAGCATCTGCTCCCACCCACAGCTTGCTGCTTGACTGTAGATAGGGATATGTCTCTGGTCTCCTCCTTTGTCCATTTCTCCACTGGCCAGCTTGCCTATCATTACTGATTCATAAAAATTCTTTATACATTAAAGCTGAAAACCCTTTTCACAAAGAGACACAAACACACATACACACACAAAGTTACCTTAGGGGTGTTTCAACTTATCCCTATCTACAGCCAAGCAGCCAGCAGTGGGTGGGGGCGGGGGACAGTGCACTGGGCCTGCTGCACACCCACGACACCAAGGCAGCGTGCTCCAGCAGGAGCCCAGAGCAGTCAGTTGTGATGACAAAATAAAAGGGACCTTTCTATTTAGGGAACAAGACAAGGATGTATCTTAATAACACTCTAACTCGACATTATCCTCAGAGCGGCCCACTGTCCTAAGTGTCTAAGAAGAAAGGAGTTTAAACTTCAGAAAGAATACACAGATGATCTGCAGATTGTCTACTGAGAAAACTCAAGAGAATAAATCAACTGAGAAACATTTAGAATTAATTAAGGAATTTTATTAGGTGGCTGAATTGAAAAAATTAAATATATAAATCAAACCTTCTAGTATTCCCACCTATCAAAAGTGACTATAATAAGCAGTGGAAAAATAGAAACATAGGAATACAAATAAGAAGAAATATAGAGAGCATATATAATTGTAACTGCAAACTTTTTTCTTGGGGAAGAAAAAGATTTGAAAAATAGAGAGCTATATCATGTTTCTGAATGGCAAGACAAAATATAGTATTGCAAAAAGGCTAATTCAAGATTACTGAATTAATTGGGCGATGAAATATTTAACTATAGCCTTTGGTTTTTAATAACTGAGTCACTAATTGTAAAAAATCAGTCAAGTAATGTAGAAAAAATGCAAAGAAAAATGAAATGACAATATGAATTGTACCACTTAGAAATGACTATACCCTTCGGGGTAAATCTGTCAGGAAATAACACACATAGAGATGTTCACAAGTTTACATTAAGGGAATAATGCTAAACTTCATGTGTCAGAACTTATATTTTTCATTTAATCAAATATCTGGGCATTTTCCAGGTCAAATAAATATATACACATCCTCATAGAGCATCCACCTGGGACGTGCCAATACTTACATAACTGATCCCCATTGTTACATAACATGTCCCAACCCTGGGATACTGTTGTCCTTCTTCTCCATTATTAAAACAGCTGCAAACATCCTGAACAGTTTCTACATTTAACATAATCCAAATACATTTTCTAACAGATTTTTTTCATTTACACCTTATTCCTGCAAGAATGGCCATAATGAAAAGATAAAAAAATAAAAAATGTTAGTGTGGATGTGGTGAAAAGGGAACACTTTTACACTGTTGGTGGGAATGTAAACTAGTACAACCACTATGGAAAACAGTGCGGAGATTCCTTGAAGAACTAGAAGTAGAACTACCAAATGGCAGCATCCATCCCACTAGCAATCCCACTATTAGGTATCTACCCCGAGGAAAAGACATCATTATATGAAAAAGATACTAGCACACACATGTTTATAGCAGCACAATTCGCAATTGCAAAAATATGGAACCAGCCCAAATGCCCATCCATCAATCAACGAGTGGATAAAGAAGTTGTGGTTTTATATATATATATATATACACACACACACCAAATTGTGGTGTATATATATATATATATATATATATATACACACACACACACACACACACACACATATATACAAATTGTGGTGTGCGTGTATATATATATGTGTGTATATATATGTGTATATATATACAAATTGTGGTGTGTGTATATAATATGTGTGTGTATATATATATATACACAAATTGTGGTGTGTATATATATATATATATACACACACATCATAATCACACCATAATTTGGTGTGTGTGTGTGCTTGTGTATGTGTGTGTGTGTATATATATGTATATATACATATATATATACACATATATATATAATGGAATATCACTCAGCCATAAAAGAGGACAAAATAATGGCATTCACAGCAACCTGGATGGATTTGGAGACCATTATTCTAAGTGAAGTAACTCAGGAATGGAAAACCAAACATTGTATGTTCTCACTCATAAGTGGCAGTGAGAGTAAGTGAAGTAATCCCTCCCACTCATCAGTGGGAGTGATTCTAAGTGAAGTAACTCAGGAAAGGAAAACCAAACATTGTACGTTCTCACCCATAAGTGGGAGCTAAGCTGTGAGGACCAGCAGCTAAGCTATGAGGACAAAGGCATAAGAATGATATAATGGACTTTGGGGACTCGGGGCAAAGGGTGGGAGTGGGGTGAGGGATAAAAGACTATACACTGGGTAGAGTGTACATTGCTCCAGTGATGGGTGCACCAAAATCTCAGAAATCACCACTAAAGAACTTATCAACTCCTGGCCGACATTGTGAAACCCCATCTTTACCAAAAATACAAAAATTAGCCGGGCCTGGTGGCCTGTGCCTATAGTCCTAGCTACTCGGGAGGCTGAGGCAGGAGAACTGCTTTAACCCAGGAGGCAGAGGTTGCAGTGAGCCGAGATCGCGCCATTGCACTCCAGCCTGGGTGACAGCGAGAGACTCTGTCTCAAAAAAAAAAAAAAAAGAAAAAAAATCACACCAAAAAAACTTATTCATGTAATCAAACACCACCAGTTCCCCCAAAACCTACTGAAATTAAAAAAACTTAAAAAAAGGAATTCTAAAGTGCATCTGGAAGTATAAATATATGAAATTAGGCGGTAAATTTTTGAAAGAGAAGAACAATGTGAGGTATTTGTCCTATGAGATGTCAAAATACTTTACGAAGCTGTAATGACTAGAAAATGAATAGACCAAGTTTCAAAAACAAACCAATATAACTAGAAAAAAAGTGAAGTAGATTCCAATCTCTCATTATAAGCAAAAGATAAATTTCAAATTAAGTAGATAATTAATTTGTGAATGTAAAATGTATTAGGACAAATTATACGTGACCATTAATATAATTTTGGGGTGTGAAACACTTTCTAAGCCTGACACTGAAGGCCAAAAGTATAAAGAAAACATTAGATAGATTTTACTTTAGTAAAAGAAATTGAGAACTTACACATACAAAACATTATAATTTTATAATACAGAAGAGCACTGTTTAATAGAAATATGATGTGTGAAATAAATGTGAGCCACATATGTAATTAAATTTTTATAAATGCATTAAAAAACTGAAAATTATAATTCATGAAATCAATTTCAGCAATATATTTTATTTAATTAAATGCATCAAAAACATTATCATTTCAACATAAAATCAATACTAACAATTATTAATGGGATGTTTTACATTCTTTGTTCTCATGCTAAGTCTTTGGAATCTCATGTGCATTTTATTTATTACCGCTCATCTCAAGTAAGATCAGCCATATTTCAAGTCTCAGTAGCCACATGTGGCTAGAGGGGCTGTCTTAGCACAGATATAGACAATCAAAAATAAAAGGCAAATGAAAACTTGAATAGATAAAGTGTTTACTTTGTGTGTGCATGTGTGTCTGTGTCTCTTTGTGAAAGGGTTTGTAGCTTTAATATATAAAGAATTTTTATGAATCAATAATGATAGGCAAGCTGGCCAGCAGAGAAAGGGGCACAGGAGGAGACCAGGCAATTCACAAAAGAATCAATAAACATATAAATATGTCCAGGTATTAATTATCAAATAATGAACATTAAAATATAAGAAAATAGATAGTTTCACTAATTAAACTATGAAATGTTACGAAACAAATCCTGAATTCTTGTGTTAGTAAGAGTATGATGAAATGAATACTTGTATATACTGCTACTGGGAATGTAGACAGGTACGACCCTGGTGGATGGAAATATGTATCAAAAGGTTTAGTGCATGTTTCCCTTTGAAGTAGAAATTTTACTTGCAGTATTTTACCTTAGGGGCTGTATTAGTTTGCTACAACTGCTGTAACAAAACACCACAAATGTGGTGGCTTAAACAACAGAAATTTACTGGCCTATAGTTCTGGAGGCCAGAAGTCCAAGATCAAGATGTCAATAGAGTCGGTTCCTTTTGTGGGCTTTGAGGATGAATCTATTCCCCTGCCTCTCCCTTAGCTTCTGGTGGTTTGCTCACAGTCTTTGGTGTTCCATGGCTTGTAGAAGCATCATTTAATCTCTGCCTTCATCTGTGCAAGACGTTTTCCCTGTGTATTTGTCTGTCTCCAAATTTCCCCTTTTTGTAAGTTTACCAGTCATATTGGATCGGGGCCCACCTTACTCTAGTGTAACCCGATTTTAACTAATTACATCTGCAACAACCTTATTTCCAAGTAAGATCACATTCTAAGGTACTAGGGGTTAAGACTTTAACATGTGGGTTTTTGGGAGACAGAATTCAATGCATAACAGGAAGTAATAAAAGATGTGAACAGAGATTTGGTTACCAGAACCACTTCTCACCACCTGTCCTTTCCATCCTTGGCTGAGCCACCATCATTCTCACTTGGATTCCACCAGGCAGGCTGAAGGGAGTGTGCCAGGTGGGCTGGAATTGAGCATTCTGAGCCAGCCTGGCAAATAGTTTTCCCAATTATTGGGTCCGTGCAATTTAGCTCATCTTGAGGTTAAAGCAGTTTTTGCTAATGTTGCTAAGGCTACTACTTCTGTCACTGAGCCATCTTCATCATTTTTTTACAGTTCTTCTTCCTTGACACTTAGGAAGTTTTCATTCTGTGTAGAGCAGTCGCCTTTGTTATCATTAAAGACTCAAGAACAGAAAACCGCACACAAGTAAAAAGAGAATAAAACAGCGGTATGTTAGCTGTCACCAGCTGGATCTGAGTGTTGAGTTCATGTTGCCTAGAAACTGAAGACCCTCCGCATGCTTTTGTGACCAGATGTCATGAAGAAACCTGGAAAGGGTCTGATCTTATAATTGTGGGTATGGCTAGGACACCCAGGAGGTCGTCTAATCAGGAATATGCAGATATCTGAGTCAGGACAATTCCTAAGTATCTATCATTTTGGACCATCAAGAATGTTCTTAAGAATAGCATCATCTATGGAACTGGAGAAGCTACTGGCGAAAAAGAAAGTTGTAAAAATTCTCACCATAACTTTAAGGGTGGGGGAAATTGCTTCATTTTAAGGATTGGATTGATTTTGATCTCAACTGCTTATTCTTTCTTTCCATGTAAGTCACAGGAGAAAAAAAAATCTTGAAATGGAATCTATAATCTGTCCCTTTAAAGAACACATTTGAGCACCCAGTCCTAAGTGGTTTTAAGCACACAACATCACAGGATTCGATAAATAATTGATATAAATTAATGGCTGATGAAAGAAACATATCCACACTGATCTATAATTACTGGAAGCCACTCATATATTTTTCATAGCAGTGACGTTTCATTGCAGGTTTTTTTTTTCTCTAAAATTCAGTGTATTTAGAATTTAAATTGCTTTCAATAATTGCTTTTAACTGCTTTCAGTGGCAGAACTTCTCTGTCAATATGGGCATCTGAGAAGCTTGGGATTCAGTGCTTCTTTTATGTCTTCTGGTTCTGCCTGACTTTATAACCTTAAATGGTGACACCAAAGAAGAAGATTGGGATGACCAGGAACACCCATAGGGACACTTCAGCTGCCTCCTGTTCTGAACGTGGCTTCCACAGAGCCTCAGCAGAATGTCCTTGCTTCTGAAGCTTGCAGGAGCAGAAGCTGGGTCCAGATTGGCAGGAGAGTGAGTTTACAGCCAAAACCACCTACGGTGCCATTGGGTACAGTGTAGACATATGATGCCACAAGGAAATGAACTCTGTAAGCAAGGACGGAGATTTCAGCTAGTATTCTGAATTCACTTCCCAAAAACAATCATTCAGACAAATGACAGGAATAAGCAAATCATCAATGACAGCAGCCACTGCCATCCCCTGTTCCTAATCAGGAACTTGACTTTTGTTACTAAGAGCATGGGTTGTGGAGTGTCAGATAAACTGTGGCACCATTTTTGGCTCTGACACTTGCTAGCAAGCTGAAACTTGGGCAAGTTACTTTATATTTTTGAGCTTCAGTTTCCTCATCTGTGAAACAGAATAATGATACCAACTCTATAGGGTGATTTAGAGAATTAAGTGAACTGAAGTCTAGAGCTTTTGGTACAATTACTAACAGCATTTGAAAATTAATTGGGACAATCTAAGTTGGTAAGAGAAGAGAGCTGTCTCCAAGGTGTGTGTGTGCCCTTTGGTTCATATGTGTTGTATGGGGAGAGTAGTAAAGAAGGAAAGCTCTCTGGAAAGCTTAGGAAATCATCAGGAGAGTATGGAAGCTTTGAACATTACACATACCAATGAAGAACTAGTTCATATAGGGTTTTTCTTTCAATGCGTTTTGGAATATACAAATTGCCTATTTTCTGTTAAATGTTGTACATTGGCAAGTTCTACTTTATTATTATTATTATATTATTTTCTATTTTTATTTTTATTTTTTTTGAGATGGAGTTTCACTCTGTTTCCCAGGCTAGCGTGCTGTGGAAAGATCTCAGCTCACTGCAACCTCCGCCTTCTTGGTTCAAGCAATTTTCTTGCCTCAGCCTCCCAAGTAGCTGGAGTTACAGGTGTGCACCACCATGTCTGGCTAATTTTTTGTATTTTTAGTAGAGATGGGGTTTCACCATGTTGGCCAGGCTGGTCTTGAACTCCTGACCTCAGGTGATCCACCTGCCTCGGCTTCCCAAAGTGCTGGGATTACAGGCGTGAGCCACTGTGCCCGGCCTTCTATTTCCTGTAAGTAAAAATGATTCCTTATAATTAAAGACACGTCATAAGCAACATCCAATATTATAACTTTAGCCTGGAGATTTGGCTAATACAAATGTAAACAAGAATTCCAGAAAACACGTGGTTGTGGAACAAACTCACTTCTACTTCTTTTTCTCATGGCCTTTCCTTTTCCTTCTCTTCTTCTCTTCTTTCCCTTCTTTTTCTTCATGATTGGCCTGAAAAACTGAACTCTTTGTATCTTAGAATGAAAAAGGGAAATTTTCCTTATTTTGATTTTTCCATGAAGCTCATTAAATGTCATATCAAGGCCTCCAGAATAAAGGTATGGAGGCTGTAATCAAAGGTGAATAAAGCCCTTCCTTTGTCTTATAGCTTCAGGTAGAGACTGGGTAGTTGTTCGTGAACCTCATTTTCTTTTCTTCCTGGTCACACAGCCAGATATTTCCCAGTCACTCTTCAAGGTAGGTGTGGCCACGGGGCTGAGTTCTGGCCAGTGCAATGTAGTTGGAAGTAATAGCTTCACTTCCAGCCCCAGCCTCTCAGCCTCTCACTCTTTTCCCTTCTCTGCTGGACTCAACAGATGATCTCACAGGGGTTTCTAAGGTCCAGGGGATACCAGAACTACAACATGGAGCAGACTGGGCCCTTGAATCCCAAGTGAATAGCTGCCTGCTGAACGCCCACATTCAACTGGGCATGAGCAAGAAATAGACTGTTTTTGCATTAATTCTCAGAGATAAGGGTTGTTTGTCACAGAGTCCAGCCTGCCCTCTTACAGATACAGCCTTCAGGCACTTGCATGGGCACATGATCCTTTTTATTTTCACTGGGTCCTTCTGAGGCACAGAGATTTGCCCAAGGCCTGTGGTTGATGTTTGATTAAGCTGGAACCAATCCTCCAGTCGCATAGAATCTCTGACAGAGTTTTTTTTTTGGAGGCGGGGTTTTTCTCTGTCTTCCAGGCTGGAGTGCAGTGGTGTGATTACAGCCCACTACAGCCTGGGCTCAAGTGATCCTCTCACCTCAGCCTCCTGAGTAGCTGGGATGACGGGTGTGAGTCATTGCACCTGACGCCGTGATCAGTAGATTAATGAGTATAATTCTATAAGCACATTTGCATGACCTCTGTGTGTGCAGGTACTATGCTAGATAGTGGGAACACGGAAGTAATTGATCCCCAAAGATCATTTAGTTCAGCTGCACAGAATTCTTAAGTTATATCTATAATAGTGTGCAAAATTAAATACCTTCCCGAACCAGGCAGTAATATCAATGTGTAAATTAGGCTGAGCATGGAGTAGGAGAGTCTTTAAGAAACTGAAGTGTGGAGACATCAGCCAAAGGTGTTTAAATAAAAAATCTCAAAACACCATGCTGGCTTAGCAAAGCACATCTTTGGGTTGCATTCAGCGCACTGGCTCTCAGTTTGTGATCCCTGCTCTGCAGCACCGCTGGAGTGGTCCTGTGGTCATTGAGTTACATGCCATTATAACAGCAACTGCTTAGAGTAGACCTGTGATCTCAGGCCAGTTGGAAACCTCAAGATTCAATTCCAAGACTTTTGTTTGTACCGTCTGAAAAGTGGACAATCTTTTCCCCATTTTTGTTGCATGTGAGATGATGGTAGTTCTGGCTGCTGTGACCATCTGGCAACCATGAGTGGAGGCAAGATCCTTATGTTTGAGGGTAAAGCCCAGATGGGGAAGGCTGAAACCAAGAAGCACAGAGACAGAAGCCAAGTCTTGGTGGTGTCACCTGAGCCCTTGATCAAGCTGCTGCTGAATACAATATGCCTGTACTATTTTAAACTTCCTGAACCGATAAATCCCTTATTTACTTAAGCAAACTTGGGTTGGGTTAGGTTTTTGTTTACTTGCAAACTGGTACACTGTTCTCGTTAAAAGGGGAGCTCGTGAATAAAATTTCTCCGACTCCTTAAACACAACAGATGTGCTACAGAGTGGGGCGAAGATCTGGCAGCTTCCAAGTCTGAGTATCCGTGGTGGGACTCAGTGGTTACGCTAGAATTACAAAATCTTTTCACATTACTGAAAGAGAAGGTGGCCTGTTGTGAAGAAAAGTCCTCCTACACATTTCTGTTTCATCTCCGCAGCATGAAAAGGACGGGACCTGTTGTGTGTCCAGATTGAATGACTTTCTGTTACTTGATCCTAGAAACAGAGTTGTTTTCAGACAAGAGTCTCCCAATAAAGGAGATTTCTTACCTTCAAAAGAGGGCAAGAAAGGAGCCCAAGATCTAGGATGGTGGCAGCACAGGCAGAAAATCTGTATTTGATTTTAGGTCCACGTCACCATCTGCCACGTGGCCGGTGAAGTAAACCTGGTGCTGTGCTACTCATCAATCCACCAATATTTACTGGGCACTGGCTGTATCAGGAACCATGGGAGGCATGGGGATATTGCAGATTATACCCATCGCCAAGGCTGTTGGGCCCCAGAGACACAGGTTGTTTACTCCTGAGATACAGCATTACACGGGAACTAATTTTCCATTTGTTTATAGTTTATGGGAAACTGAACAAGAAAGTAATGAATATATTAGAGCCTGGATTATGCATCCTATTCCAGGATTAAGCAAAAGATACCCAAGGCAACAAAAGTAAAAACACACACGAATGCAGCCACGGTTCCCAGGACTCCATGCTGATGTGTGTCCAGTCTTGGTTGTCATAAGAGTTGTAACTTTTGTGTATGTGTAAGGGCTAAAGATGTATAAATTGGGGCTAATCCTTAATCCACAGTCTGTGATTGATCAAAGATGATATGTTCAAAACAAAGCTCAAAGCTTTCTTCTACTGTATTTTGTGCTCTAGGTGCTTGGATTCCTTGGCCTTTGTGACAGTCTACTTACAACATGCCTATTTGTGGTCAAATACTACCTTTTATACCCTCTGAGGGAAGAGTAGTTTCATTTATTGTTGTAACTTCCACTGTGCCTAACATCAGGAAGGAAAGAAGAAAGGAAGTAAGGAAGGAAAGGAAGAAAGAATGGAGGGAGAAAGACAAGGGTTTTGAGAACATTTAAATAAATATTCTTGCCATTAATGAAGTGGCTATCCATTTCCTTACTTTTTACATTCAGAATTCAAATAAAAGAAAATTCTCATCTTGCATTTGTCCACGTTTTGAGCCGTAGAGGTGGCTTTCAGTGTGAGAACATCACTCAAGATAGGAGAGGCAACGTAGGGCAGAGGAAGGGCCCTACACAGGACCAGAACTTAGTCCCTGCTCGAGCACATCATTGTTGAGAGGTTTTGAGCAAGTACCTTAATTTCTCTGAGCCTTAATTTCTTCATTTATAAAATGGGGGCCATAAAACCTGCCTCACAGCATTGCAGAACCAAGTTAGCTAGCATATGTGAAATTGCTTCATAAATGGTAAAATAAAGTCCCCCATAATCATAAAACTGATTTAACACAAACTTCTTATCTTCCAATTCTGTACTTCAGGAGTTCAGCACAGGTCTCACTGGGCTAAAATCAAGGTGTTGGCGGGGCTGCGTTCCTTCTGCAGGCTCTAACGGGAAATCAATTTCCTTGCTTTTTCCAACATCTAGAGGCTGCCCATATTCCTTGGCTTATGGCCTCTTCCTCTGTCCTCAAAGCCAGCCGTGTTGCATCTGTCTGATTCTGCTTCCATTTCTTTCTCTGATACTGAGTCTCCTGTCTCCCTTTTCCATTGTGATGCCACTGGACCTACCCAGATAGTCCAAAATAATCTCCCTGTTTTAAGATCTGCTGGTTAGCAACCTTAGTGCCGTCTGCATCCTTAGTGTGGTCTGCATCTGCCGTCTGCAACCTTAATTCCCCTTTCCATGTGACTTGACATATTCACAGGTTCTAGGAATTAGGATGCAGACGTCTTTTGGGGGCCATTATTCTGTCTACTACAGTTTTTTTTTTTTAGACGGAGTCTCATTCTGTCTCCCAGCCTGGAGGGCAGTGGCACGATCTCTGCTCACTGCAAGCTCCACCTCCGCCTCCCAGGTTCACGCCATTCTCCTGCCTCAGCCTCCTGAGTAGCTGGGACTACAGGCGCCCACCACCATGCCCAGCTAATATATTTTTTTTATTTTTTAGTAGAGACAGGGTTTCACTATGTTAGCCAGGATAGTCTCAATCTCCTGACCTTGTGATCCACCCGCCTCAGTCTCCCAAATTGCTGGGATTACAGGCTTGGGTCACTGCTCCCGGCCTTCTCAAGAGTCTAACTTTTTTGATGCTCCTCAAAGAAACTGACTACTGGTTCTGATGGTGTTGGTAAGAGTTTCTACTGCAATTACAGTGAGCGCAGTGATAGTGAGTCAGAAGGAATTGCAACTAGTCTCCCAAGACAGAACTAGAAAGCTTGGCTAATTCTTCCTTTTCTTTCATATCCTATGTCAATCAATCATCCAGGCCTCCTAATGTTTAAAAAATCATCCCTTCTCTCCATCATCACTATCACTCTCCTCACCTCTTGTTGGGACCATATTGTTCCTTTGTTTCCATTCTTGACTTGACCACCAGAGAGACACAGGGCGATCTCCTAAATCCCAAATCTGGCATTGATCTTGTGATAAGCCTGTTCAGTGCTTACGTGTTGCTTGCAAGACAAGTTCCAAAGTCCTCTACCAGGCCATAGAAGTCCCCCTGCCCACCTACTCAATCTCCTCTCCTCCACATACACCCCACCCCTTACTCCAAACTCTAGCCACACCCATCGATTTGCTGATCCTCACCCTGTGTTTTGGTTCATGCTCCTTCAGGAACATGGTGGAGGGGCAGTCTTTTCTCATTCCCCTGGGCCATGTTGCTGTCCCTTTTGGGGACTCCTATAAAAACAATGCCTACATCCATCAGTAAACCCACTGCGTTTTAATTCTCCATTTCTGAATCTTCCTCCTTGGCTATATTGTAACTCCTTTCAAGTAGGCACCGATTCGTGTGAATCTTTATAACTTCAGTGCTCTGCATTAGGCCCATACATAGTTGGCACTAAATCACTGCTAGGTTAATGAATGAATTGAGTAATAAACTAAAGAATAAATCAATGAGTAAAAGGAGAAGGTAAATATGGGAGGGTGTGTCTGAGCACATGAGCCAAGGGAGAATTGCCATTGAGGTCCATCCTCTATGCAGACAGCTGCTTGAGCAGCAGCAACTTGAGAACAGCAAAATGCACTTAGGGAAAAATCACTGAGACCTTCCATTAAGGTTTGATGTGCAATGGTGGTTGGCCATGAACTTGCATAGCAGAACAACAATCCCAGGGAACAGAGTCCTCATGCAAACAGAGCCTTTCCACACATGAAAAATGTGACGCTTGTTCATCTGACTTTTATTGAGTCCCACCATGTTCCAGTCTCTGCTTCTGGCACTGGGGACACAGTGGTGAAAAGGCTAGAAGGGGAGAGAGACCATCAATGATGTGTAACACTGCACTGAAGATACTAATGTCAAGTAGTGCTCAATGCAAAAATGAAAAACAAGGCAAGCTGATATGACAGAGTGGCTAGGGTGGGGGATGAGCAAGGGCCTCTGGATGATAGAATGGCTGAACAGACACCTGGAAGAAGATAATAATAATCAGAATATAATAATGATGATGATGGGGTGGGTGCAGTGGTTCATGCATGTAATCCCAGCACTTTGGGAGGCCAAGGCAGGCGGATCACCTGAGGTCAGGATTTCAAGACCAACCTGGCCAACATGGAGAAACCCCGTCTCTACTAAAAATACAATAAAGTAACCAGGTGTGGTGGCCCATGCCTGTAATCTCAGCTACTCGGGGGGCTGAGGCAGGAGAATCGCTTGAATCCAGGAGGAGGAGGTTGCGGTGAGCCGAGATCACGCCATTGCACTCCAGCCTGGGCAACAAGAACGAAACTCCGTCTCAAAAAAAAAAAAAAAAAAAAAAAGATGAGCACTTCAGAATGCTTGCTCTGTGCCATGTACTATTTTGAGTGCTTTATTTGTATTAACTAATTAAATATCTCCGAGGATGATATAAATTTCCATTTGTTACATTTACATTTGTCAAATTTCTACTTAACAAAGAAGAAAACTCTATTTTCTATTTGCACAGAGAGGTTACCAAGTTCACATAGCCAATGATGAGCGGTGGTCTGACTCATCAAAGTCCAAACTCAAATCATAATTTATTTGCTGTTAATAATCATATTGATAATATTAATAGTTATAATCACAATGGTGAACAGTTCTTAAGAAAAATATTGCTTTGTGTGCTTTACATGGGGTTGACTCATTTAGTTTTCACAAGAACTCTGGGTAGATACTATTATTATTTTCATTGTTTTCTAGATGAAGAAATAAGCTCAGAGAAGTTACAAAAGTTGCTCAAGATTACACAGGTAAAATGGTGAATTTGGAATTTTCACCCAGGCAGTCCTCTTTTGAAGCCTGAGCTCTTAACCTGTGCCTTATACATTTTTAGGCAGCCAGGTACTAGAAGATCTGGGGGAAGGAGTTGTGATATAAAACGAAAGCACTAAGAGCCCAAGAAGGAATCAAGGGAGAGACCATAGGGAGACAAGGTCATAGGTTGTTTTAGACAGGGTCATAGGTTGTTGTAGATCATCATTTGGAGTGGATTGTTGTAGAACATCATAGGGAGTGGGCTGTTGTAAAACATTATAGGGAGTGGGTTACTCTAGATCATCATTTGGAGTAGGTTGTTTTAGACCATCATAAGGAGTGGGTTGCTGTAGACCGTCATTTGAGTGGGTTGTTGTAAACCACCATAGGGAGTGGGTTGTTGCAGAACATCATTTGAAGTGCATTGTTGGAGATCATCATAGGGAGTGGGTTGTCATAGACCATCATCTGAGTGGGTTGTTGTAGACCATCATAGGGAGTGGGTTGTTGTAGACCATCATCGGAGTGGTTTTTTGTAGACCATCATAAGGAGTGGGTTGTTGGAAATCATCATAGGGAGTGGGTTGTCATAGACCATCATCTGAGTGGGTTGTTGTAGACCATCATAGGGAGTGGGTTGTTGTAGACCATCATCTGAGTGGGTTTTTGTAGACCATCTTAGGGAGTGGGTTGTTGTAGACCATCATCTGAGTGGGTTTTTGTAGACCATCATAGGGAGTGGGTTGTTGTAGACCATCATTTGAGTGGGTTGCTGTAGACCATCATTTGGAGTGGTTGTTGTAGACCATCATATGAAGTGGGTTGTGCTGACTACAATGGGAAGCCACCTGTCAGTCTGAAAAGGGGACTGATATAATCCAAGAAGTATTTTGAAAGGATGACTTTGGAAGAGGGTGTGGAGAATGGATCCTGTGAACAAACTGGAAGCCAACAGACTAGCTAGGAGCTGTCGCCAACTTCTAGAAAAGAGATGGTGGCACCTTGAATGAAGGAGGTCAGCAGCAGTGACCAGAGAAATGGTCAGATTTGGAATACAATGAATCAGATTTGGAGGCAGAAATGACGAGTTACTGGTGGACCGGGCCATGGAAAAAGAGAAGAACCAAAGATGACTCTGGGATACTGGTCTGAGCAATTATTTGGCCAATAGTGTAATGAGCTGATGTGGGGAAGAGATGCAGGTTTGGATTGGGGGTGTGGCTTGGAATCAAACACTCTGGGACCTATTAAGTCAGAGGTGCTTATTAGACACAAGAATGGAGACATTAAAAATAATCCTTGGAGATTTCTTAAAACATGACTTCTCCCACCTTAAGCTTAAGGTATAGCTTAAGAAGGCAGCTGAACAGCCTCAACTTCTCTTTGAGCTTCATCTGGGCCAACCTGTCTCCTTGTACCTCTTACTCTGAGTGACTCTGAGTACGTGCATGTGTGTATGTGTGTGTGCATGTGCACACGTGTGCCACATGAGGTTCAGCAAAGAGGTTGAGCAAAAAGACCCTGGAACCAGATGGTCTGGATTTCAAGCCTGCCTCCACCACTCGCCGGTTATGTAACCATGGGTAAATTACTTAATCTGTTTGTGCCTCAGTTGTAAAATGAGGATGATGATACCAGTAGTACCAACTCACAGGTTTCTTGGGAGCTTCAGTGAGTCAGTACAGGTAAAACACTTAGAAATGTGCTGACATATACCAAGTACTCAACAAATGTTAGCTAATGTCACAGGGGAGTGTGCACCCATGCACATAAATGTAGAGAGTGTTTGTGATTGGAGAAATGTTAAAAATAGAAATTCTTTATTGGATAAATGGTTTAACACCTTCCTGCTTGAGATATCACTATTAGAGTATGGATATAAGGGGCAAAAGCCGAACAGATCCTTGCTTGTTGGATACCTCATCAAAACAGACTCGAACCTCCTAATAATAGGTACCTGTTTCTTCCTTACCTAACAGTCTCAATTTTTACAAGACTGAATTCCTTGCATGTGGAGTTTTGCCTTAATCATGTCTGAATTTGCAGCCCCCAGCCCAGAGGCTGGCAGTCAGCTGATACCGGACAGGGTTCACAGGGGCCAGCGCTCTGTGGAGCCCATTCTTCCTTTGGAAAATGCTTTCCCATCAGGTTACTTTGGGGGCAAATATTCAATTATCTGGGGCTGCTTGGCTATTTTTGTCTCTGGCATTTGAACCCATCTCCACTCAGAGACCACTCTGTGGGATGGTAATATTTCTAATAATCCTAATTGTTCATTGCTTTTCATGTTCCCTTTTCCATTACACCTCACTGCCCATAGCCTTCATGCTTTTAAGTAGCATTCGGCATCTTCCCTGTCTTGGGATGGGTTTCTCATCCCCTAGATCAGAAGGAAGATGGAGCAGTTCTGCTAACCCGAGTGGGCCTGGAATGTGTTTTTCTTCCCATGCCGTTACCACATAAAAGTGGTCAGAAATCACTCAGATCTTATTTTGTCTTCTCAAGCCAAGTTTCGGTAATTCAGATAAAAGGTAAGAAATGGGTTCTTAGTGCCCGGAGCTCTAAACTGGGATAGAGGTCATGTAGGCCAAGGTCATATAGGCCAAATGGATGACTATGTGAATTTTTAATATACAAAATAGTTTCATTTTCTCCCACACTCAAAAGCTGAAGCACCCTTGGGCTGCAGTCAGGGCAAAAATATTTCCTCAAAAGCCCAGTTCCCCTAACCTCGTTTGCTTTGTCTAGTACTTGAATGCAGATATTTAAATGCAGTTTCCTCTGAGCCTCTTTGAAATTATCTACTTTACATTTCATTTCCTCTTTCTAATTCCTTGCTTATCGACATCATTGACAAGCTTGAGTCAAGGAACTTGTCTGACAGTCGAGGGATGTTAACACATTGCTGTTAAAACACAGTCTTGTATAAGGAGTTTACCTCTGTCTCAGCAGTGGTTCACATTTACTGATTCTTTACTCTTTAGGATGCCCATGCTTTACAGATCTCTGCAGGCAGTGTTATTGTCAGAGGTGAAGACACTAGGCTTATAGACGTCAGGAAACTTGCCCAAGTTTGCCCTGGAACCTGGGCTTTAATACAGGCTGGTTTGCCTCTGGAGATGGAACACTTAATGACTATGGCATTCTGCTTTATGCTGAAAGATTTAGTATAAAGGCATGGGGAAAATTGTCATTATTCACATTTATGTAGGTGGACATCAAATACTTTGGTCTTGGAATCTGCATTATTCTTGATCCTTGTTAATTGGCATCTCCATTCTCTCTCTCCATCCCTAACTCCATCTACACCTCCACTCTCATCTCCATCTCTGTCTCTGACTCCATTTCTGTCTCCATCTCTATTTCTGTCTGTATCATCTACTGTTCATTCTTGTTCCAAGTTCTAGTGCGGGTTCTCGCATGCGAAGCTACTTGGATACCTGACAGAAAGTTCACTGAAAAGCTTCATGTGGCCCCTTGCACCTGGGATGACTGAGGAAAGCTCCTCATGACCATGAAAGAGTTGAAAGCTCCTGCTTTGTCCCCTGGGTGTCTAGACTCAGCTCTGCCTTTCTTGTTGCTCTCTTCTAGGCCTCCTGAGCTGAATGACATACCATCCCCCACGAGTCATCCACGTGTCCTTCTCCAACTCATCAGCAAATTGTGCCAGCTCTTTACCATCACAACCACCCTAAATCTGATGACATTTCATCACCTCCATGGCCCCACCCTAGGAAGTCCAAGCCACACTCATCTCTAGTCTGGACCACTGGGCAACACAGAACTCCACCAGTCCCCCAGTCACCTCCAAGTCACCTGTGTGTGCTGCAGCCAGAAGGATGGTTTCAAAGACTCACAAAATCACTCCTTTCCCTGCTTAAAACTCCCGGAGGCTTCCCATGATATGCAGAATAGAAGCCAAAATCTTTATAAAGGCCTACAAAGTCCCATATAATCTGACTCCTGGCTATTTTCCCACTCATTCTTTCCTCTCTCCACCTCCTTCACTCGGTCCTGGCAAGCTCACTCCAGACTTTCGCCTCTCCTGTCTGCCTGGGCTGCATTTGCTCCCCACCAGGTCCTCTTTTCTGGCTCTCTTGTTTCACTCAGGTCCCCCTGCCCACTTCTTACCTCTGCAGAAAGACTTCTTCAGAACGTCAATCTGAAAAAACCATCCTGCCGCTGTCTATTCCTTTCCCCTCTCTTAGTTTTTATATTACTTGGCACTATCTGGTATTTTTGTTTGTTGTCTGTCTGTCCCCCTGTCTGGGATGTGGGATCCCTGGGGGAAGGGGTGTGATCTGCCATGTTCATTACTGTAGTACCATGCCTGAAACAGTGTCACAAAAGCTGTGACAGCAGAAGGACTCATCGACATAAAGCCTGGTAACTTACATTACACAACACATCAGAGAGAGCCAAAACTCTGCCCTGGTTCCATCAATGACCCACTAAGATGCCAATTGCTTAATCCTTTGAGAAATATGTTAATTATTAAAGAGAGCTGTCATTGGGATACACACCTTAACATTCACCACAATTGAGTCTGTTCTGTGCAGTTTCCTTAATATGCTTAAGTACAAAATTTGTATGTCCCCTGAATGTCTTCTGGATAACTGAGAAACGAGGTGTTTTTCCTACAGTAACTAATCATATCAGAATAGAAACTGAGATCTGTGGTTATTACTGCAAGGCCCCATTCATTCTGTCATGTTCCATTCTCTTCCTTGGAAAAAGAAGACAGTGGGCAAGAGAAGATCAGCTTTCTTTCACATTTCATGAAGGGATGAAAATAATTTCCTTAAGATAGAGTTCAGAATGGGAACTATATCAGGTTAAAAAGAAAGAACAATGATGTTAAAGACATTTATGTAAATACAATAGTAGGATTCATTTATAGTTAGAAAAGATTATATCACATTGGTTGAGGTCAAACAAGAGAATAGGAATTGGGATGATCTTATAAAAACCCTCACTTGAATAAAGCAAATTGTGAAAAACTCATTAAAATTACAGCTATTGTAACAGAATAAAAGCATCTGTCCTTTTCATATACCCATTAAAATGTCATGTTTTATTATTCATGCTCATGGAGAGTTCTTTGATTTTATAGCATTGGTAGAAGGATAGTTCTCTGGGGGTGGCACTGATATTTTGACATTCCCAAATTATTCAATACAAACTTAATCTCTAAAGAGGCATGGAGCTCCATAGATGCCTGGTGAGGTCACCCACAATGGATCTGGGAAGATGTGAAGCTTAAATAAGGGGCCCAGGGCAATCTAGCCTGAGGCCAATGGCCGTCTGGCCATTGAACCTTGAACTCAGGACTGGAGAAAGAGCTTCTTGCTTGAGGCCAGAAGAGACACAGAGAGACCAGAGTCTGAAGGAGCTGGCTAGACCTGATTCCATCAGGGAGAGGAGAGTTCCAGGGACTGGGGAGACTTATGAAGAGCAACAAATCTAGAGGGACCTCTTATCCCCTAGGCACAGAAAGCCCTGGGTTTGCCTGGTGGGCGTTCTCTGGACCACTCTTCCGGTTCTTGCCTTTCTCCGTGTTGCTGGCCTTGGAGCTGACCGTGGTGCTGACAGGAGTCTGGCGCCTCCTGCGCCCTTGCTATCATTGTGTGTACTGTGGACCCGCAGCATCAGCTCACCTGGTAAGAGCTTGTCAGACATGGAGAGTCGTAGGTCCCACCTTGTATCTGCTGAACCAGAATCTGCATTCAACTAGATTCCCAGATGATTCATATGTACATGAAAGTTTGAGAAGCATTATTTATCACTTTTTATTATTCTACTGCAGAATTACTGGGGATGTGAAATGGAGGGCTGAAGGCAGAAGGGGATTGTTGAAGGTGGGTAGAGTTGCATAGATTTGGTTTATAATAGGATTGATCACTTGAGTGGCTGAGAAGGATTCCATGGTTATTTGCAAGTGTGGGCTATGCATGTTGGAAGCACACTTTATGCTAGGAACTTCCCATCAGGTCATTGCTTCTGGGACCTATAAATGCATTATTTGTACTGTTCATTTGTAAGCTAGAGAGTCCTATGGATCTCTATGTTAACTTGCACTATATCAGCTAGAAACTTTTCCAGACTCAAAATTATATCAGAGAAGTTGAGGTACAGGCCACAGTTTCTATGGAACGGTGTGTTCTTGATGGATGAGTTGCCTAAGTCATAAGCAATGTTGAGTTGGTGAGGTAGTGAAGCAGCCATGCTGTTGACATAGGAAGTGTAGCCAAGGATCTGCCTTCCTTTTGACTGTCAGTGTATAGGTCACAGAATATTGAAGAGAACAGAGATGGTGAACTGAAGGCTGTAGTCTGAGAGCAAGGTAATTTTTGAAGACAGCCAGGAAAAGGGTTGGAGCTGCAGTTATGGGACTAAAACAAACAAACAGTGAGGGAGGCCTGGGCCACTGAGAGGCCTAGAGGGTGTTGTGGCATGGGAGGGAGTAGCTCAGAGGCTGGATACAAGGGCTGTGCACATGTACTGGAGAACTCAAGGGCTTTGTGTGGATGAGGTGCCACAAGCCTCCTCCTGGGCCATGGCTATGCTTTGGGACCTGCCTGTGTTGCTCATGAAAGCAATGTTCTAGCACTGTGTGCAGGCTTCCTCAGCCAGTCCACTGTGGTGGAGCAGATGCCCTATACTTACTGCCCTCAGAGCTTTCTTAGCATTCGATATGCCAGGAGCTGGCGTGGTCAGCCCATGGTGTTAGGCTGAATACACTCACTGGGAAGGACCAGGGTCTTGGCAACAGATTCATTGCATATTTGCACCTCTGGTGCCATGGTAACCTTTCTTCTTCCTGATGACCTACACCTATATTAAAGTTTATAAAACAGTGGCTGGATGGTTGGAGGATGCAGGTGGACAGAAGCTGTGGAGCCTGCAGAAGTAAAGGGTAAGTTGTTAATTCTCCTGGAAAAGGTGAGATCTTGTGTCTCTTACCAGGAGAGGCCAAGAGACGGGGTTACGGGTAGCACCCACTGCAACCTTTGCACAATGGGAGGAAGGATGTATGACTTGATGGGCCTCCCAGTTGTGTGTTCATCAGCTGCAATCTGCTCTTCTCAGGAGTTAGTTTGTGTCAGGGAGTGTCTGTGCCTCCTGTACAAGGCTTATTGTAAAAGACACCTGATGTCCTTGAGTGACCAGAGTTCTAACTTGGGAGTATGTGCCCACCTCCATCAGTTGCTACCAGTGTGTCAAATTCTCTTCTACACTTGGCTAGGGCTAAGATTTAGTGAGAGGAGCAGAATGAGCCCTGCTGGTCCTCCTTTTTTTAGTAGTAGGAAGCAGCCTCTTCTTTGCAGTGTGGGCCAGTGGCCCCTGGACCCTCAACTAGTACCTGAGGCTTCTCTCCTCATCAAGGCCTCGGAGGGAGGCCTGAGCTCCTGCCAAGAAGGTAAGATCAGGACCCAACCAGAACTCCAGCTTCCTGCATACAGTCAAAAGAGGGAGGCAGGCTCATGGGTGGCTGCGGTGCAGTCTCCACAGGACTCTTCACAGGGGCAGACTCTTCATGGAATGCCTGGGGTGGGAGGCCTTCCACACTGACCAGAGAGCCTTGTCCCTTCCACCAGCTTCAGTGCAGCAAACTCAGCCAGAGAGTGCAGTGCAGAGTCAGTGGCATCAATGCATTCACATTGCTCTGTAACCATCATCGTCATCCACCTACAGTTTGTTCAGTTTTAATGTTTTCTCATGGCACAAAAAATAGGGAAGCCAAGCTGAGAGTCTGAGTCTACATATCTAGCTGGAAGTATGCAGAATGGCTCTGCTCATCTTAGTGGGGGAGGAAGGTGTTCAGGGACAAGCAGGGACAGTGCCGTTAATTCACCTTTGAAATCTCCTTTGACGAGTAAGTGGCTGAAAAACGTCTCTGTGTGACTGAGGTTGCTCAGGGCAGCCACCCTCTGGCATTAAAAGATAGTGCAACAATCCGGCATCTCAAAAAAAAAAAAAAAACCAAAACAATTTCTATCTATCTTGCTAGATGAATTGGGCATTTTGTTGCGTCTTGGATGAAATGGTAAATATTTACATTATATATGTACACCTCTACTTATATCTCTCTATCTCTATCTCTCTCGCTCCCATTTCATGAGGATGCTTACTTACAGCAAGGATCCATTCATGTATGATTTTAAGGACTTGCTAAAGATATTTGAACACAACTTGTTCGGGCCAGATCATACATTATCTGCTGTGGATAAAACAAGTTTGGATTTACAATGAAAATTGAGATAGAACAAAAGACTTGCTTAATAACCAGAAAATGAATGAGAGAAGTCCACATGAGCTTAATTAATTGGCTCAATATTTCTCTCTCTCTCTCTCTCTCTCTCTCTCTCTCTCTCTTTCTCTCTTTTCTTGAGACAGAATCTCACTCTGTCACCCAGGTTGGAGTGCAGTGACATGATCTCGGCTCACTGCAACCTCCACCTCCCAGGTTCAAGGGATTCTCATGTCTCAGCCTCCCGAGTAGCTGGGATTACAGGCACGTGCCACCACACCTGGCTAATTTTTGTATTTTTAGTAGAGACAGGGTTTTGCCATGTTGCCCAGGCTGGTCTTGAACCCCTGACATCAAGCGATCGGCCCGCCTCAGCCTCCCAAAGTGCTGGGATTACAGGCATGAGCCACTGTACCCGGCTGGCTCAATATTTCTAACAGCTAAAAAGCTCATTTTACTGCTCTGCTCCTCAGATGGACTTGCTCCCCTGTGCAGTGCTATATATGTGCTTGGGGACCATGCTGGGTATGGGAGTTTTTAGTCCTAGGACCCATATTTAGAGTAATTCTGAGATTTCTCTGATTCTCTCTCTCTATTTCTAGCTGGATCTCTTCTCACACGGGTCCTCATTCAAGTCTATCATTTCCAGTTTTCCACAGCCCCCACCCTTCCCTACTAGCTTACACTTGGCTGCTCCCTTCATCTTTATGACCTGTCTGAGCCTTGGAATATTTGAGTTTGAGACCTCTGTCTGGAGTCTTTTGTCTCTCTTTGTCGAGGGGGTTTTCTTCTTGAATTGAACATGCTTTCTGCAGGAGTTATCACTACAACCCTATCCTTCCTTTCAGACCTTGCTCAAATCTCTCTGCCTTTGCAAAAAACCCCTTCACACTCCTCTTTCATCTCTAATCTTTTTGCAAGTGTATGTCTTGTGCAATCAGTTCCTAAAATACACTATCCTATTTGTATTTCTCTATGACATATGCTTCATAGGAAAATAATATAATAGAAATAATGGCCAAAACAGAGGAACATTAGTTATAATATAACTATTATGTTTGTGGCACATGAGTTTAGTAAAATGACCAAAAGTTGCCCACTGACAGTTGTTACTTATTTCTTCTAGAAGAGCTCTTCCAAAGTGTAGTTTAAAGGGGACAGGAAATAGCTGTGAATTAATGAAGCTGGATTTGCTCACCTCCATGATGCCCTCTTGCCTGGCCCAATACTGCATTTAGTTGGTATGAGGAAAGTTCACAAAATCTGCAAAAAAGCAATGTTGGTTAAATTTCCTGTTTAATAATTTTTTTCCTAATCTTAATTAAGAGCTTTTAATTTATTAATTAATCTTGTCATCACTTTCTATAACGAGCATTTCCCATTTTATTTGTGGTTTTTAAAATGTGCCATTAATTGCAGAAATTAAGTATTAGTATGATTTCATACTATGGTGTTATTGTCAAGCTAAGAGCAGGAATTTGGTATCATTTCTTTATTAGCATTTAAAATACCATGTTCACTAATTATCCATTCCCTACTCGTATTCCATTGCTAAATTGCTACTGTGCTTGGAGGCTTTAGGAGTCTTCTTGCAATTTCAGTGGCTTAAGTTTTTTGTTCCTCTGCTTAAAAGAACCTCAGAGAAGAAGGCGGGGCTAAGAAGATTCCATTTATAAAAGCTTTCCTCCTCCTGTGGGGAGAGACCAGCAGGATCCTTGGGTGAAAGAAAATCCTGCTTGATAAAAACCGTCACTTAGGGTATGTCATCAACTTTTGCTTTTTGCTTCTCCTTAAATGTTGCCATTGCTGTAACTTGTAGAATAGTATGAGTTTGTGTCTCTGGGAGGGGCATCATTTAGTTTTACTATGAAGATTTGAAACTAAAGGAAGACAAAAATTTAAATTCCTCAAAGATTCGTGGGCATAAGCAAAATGCGGGTTCACAGATATATCTAATCCTCACTTAGATTTATTCAGAAATGTAGAAATCTTTGCTGAATTTTTGAATGACTTTAAATATAATTACAGTTTTCTGTTTCTGATTGAAGGAGTTAGAAACTCCCTAAATGAGCTTTAATGAAAAATTCACTGGCATCTGAACTCTGCAACTGACTATCTGAAGCAATCCTATTGGGAACATAATAAAACAAGTTTTTCTTGAATCAAGACTATGGTGAAATGTAAATTAACATCAAGAAATAATGCATTCAAATAGTAAATATTCTTTGATAATGAAAGGAGAGGGTATATTTGGCTTGTTTTTACATACTGCGTTTCCTTCCGTTCTTCCAGCCTGTTGAAACAGGCTCATCATTTGTATTATTTAGAGGCAAGAGAGAAACACTGAAGGGCTGGATGAATAATTAAAGGTTTTATTTCCATTTAATTTTCAATCCATTATTGCCAGTGCTGACTTTTTCAGTGTTAGGATTCTTGAGCTGAACATAAGGAAATGGTTATTCCTTAAGACTATTCCATATGTGCTAATACAAAGATACTGATCATGAGAGAAGTTTTAGCTTGTCAAAATCTTGACAGTGCAAAGGACTTACTTCCAAGGTTGAGACTTTGGATGCATATTTATTTATAATTTGGAAAAAAGCTGTTTATTATTATTTATTAATAAGATATTTATAATTATATTACAAATAATACATTATATAAATAATATAATTACATTATAAATTATAATTACATTACAATTTATAATAATAATTATTACTATCTTTGTTTTGCCTAAGAACTGATATCATTCTTGGCACCTGTGAAGGCAGTAGGGGTCCAGGCTGCATAGGGACCCCCGCTTTTCTTCTTATTCTAAGAGGCTCTCAGCAAATAGCATCTTGGAGCATCACCTGCTGCCTGTATCTACCTCCTGTTTCTCACTTCTACTTTTTGGAGCAGGATACCTTGGGGTCAATGACTTTGGGAGCCTCCACTGGCTTTTGCTATTTTCCTAGTTTTCATCCATCTATTCAAACTGAAAAAAATTTGGCTGATAGAGGCAATTAGAAAAACAGGATAATGCCTACAACAAAATAAATCTCAGCTCTCTCCTGGTGGTGACTGAGACATGGAGGCACAGATGCCTAGTGACCTTTTCAGGTATTGTAACCCTTGTATGCACCACTGCCATGCCCCTGCCAAAATAAGAGTGGAGGAGATCTCTCTGGATGGTGTCATTTATATCTGAAGCTTCTGTAAGTGTTATACTCACCATTTTCATGAATAATTGATGGCTCAAAGAGTGGAGATGGCTGGGGTTTGGTGTGGGGCCCTTTGGAGCATTTTCCTTAGAGTATGAACAAGTTTTTCCTCTCTCATTCAGTGTGCAAAGGAAAACATCTTGTTTCTCCCCCCACCACATTTTTTTTTTAATCAGAAAGAGACTTAGAACTAGACAATCCTGCTTGAAAATGGCACTTTAGGACTCATTTGACCATGGTGATAGGTGAGCTAAAAAGCAACTTATAAAACATGCCAGAAGCCTTTTTTTATTAGGATAATAAGATAGCACACTAACATTTTTTTTGTATTGAGTTCAAAGGATGCATGAATATTCTGTTGTTCATGAGTGACTTCTAGACTATTTAAAATTATTCATGACCATTGATAATAAAAATGGTACCATGGCCAACCTCTCCCCTCAACAAACAACATGAGGTTTGTAACCCTTTGTTTAAATTTTGGCAGTGCACTAATGTTGTTAAGATGACAATCTATTTCTTCTCAAAGCTGTATTAAAGTGGCACAAATTAGCTTAATGTTTAAGATTGGGTCTCAGGCCAGCCTGCTTGATTTTGAATTCTGCATCCTCTACTTATCAGCTGTGTGACTTTGGGAAAGTTACCTAACCTCTCTGTGCCTTGGTTTGTCATCCATCTAAAGGAGAAAATAATAATCCATATAACTCATGGGGAGATGGATCCATGGAAATACTCTTTAAAGTATCCATGTAAAGAGTATTTACATGGATCCATCTTGCCATGAGTTATATGGATTATTATTTTATTACAAGTACAGTGCCTGGCACATAATAGACATGACACAATACATAACAGTTATTTATTACTGACATTTGAATGGTGTTCCTGGTCTGATGGAGATGTATGTTTCATGTGCAAGCGGGACAAATTGTAATGTTCAGACGTTCAAGTTGTGACTACACAAGAACACAAAGCCAAAATTAACGTGATATTGCCGCTTGAACATCCAATCAGTTACCTGCATGTGTTTTGAAAAGATTTGATTATATGCTCTGGAAACATTTTATTGCAGTTTAAGGACAAGGGGGTCCTTGGTGTGATCTGTGGCCCAGTGGTCCTCTGAAGGTGGTCCTGAGGCCACCCCATTAGCACCTGGGAACTTGCTAGAGATGCAGAATCTGGGGCTCACTCCAGACGTCTCATGCTCTTGAGGTGGGGCCCAGCACTCTGAGTTTTAATAAGTCCAGTGAGTCAGCCTGCAGGATGACGTATAGTTTCCTGTGTGAGAAACTGTAGGAACTGTTGGTCCTTAGTTTGTAACTGCCATCTCTCCTGATAGGTATGGTAGGTCTATCATGAAGTTTTGAAAAAATGTGAACGGTATTTCAAGAGTCCATCTTGATTTTAATTTTTACTGAGGTTAACTCTATGGTGGTCATTAAGATTCCATTAAATTCGTCAGGCCCATTTGAAATTTTTGAGAGTAAAGACCATGAATAGAAATAATTGAGATTATTGATTAAAAACATGAAAACAAAGATTTACATAGTTAAACAAGTAAATCCTAGAACTGGACAAATCCTTAGCTATCTCTCTGTGAAGGTCCCTTCCTTTGGGCCTGCCGTGGAGATAATTCCATTGAATTTTACTTTCATGGCATAGCTTCAACTTGCATTCAGGACATTCTAAGAAATAGCCAGGCTAAGTTTAGTGCTGTAAGTCTTGCATGGCTGTGCAGGGATATTTACCACTATGTGGCCCAGTGTGCTTTTGGCATAGGCATTTTTCTTTTAACTTATTATTTTGAGATAATTATAGCTTCACAGGAAGTGGAAGAGGAAAAAGCATAGAGAGGGTCTGTGGACTCTTCACCCAGTTCCCCTCAATGGTGACACCTCACGTAACTATCATACAAGATTAATACCAGAGAATTGGCATTGGCACAATGCAAAGGCTTTATCAGATTTCACCATTCTTTTTTTTTTTTTTTTTGAGATGGAGTCTAGTTCTTGTTGCCCAGGCTGGAGTGCAATGGTGTGATCTTGGCTCACCGCAACCTCCGCCTCCTGGATTCAAGTGATTCTCCTGTCTCAACCTCCTGAGCAGCTGGGATTACAGGTGCCTGTCACCACACCTGGCTAATTTTTTGGTATTTTTTTAATAGAGATGGGGTTTCACCATGTTGGCCAGGCTGGTCTCGAACTCCTGACCTCAGGCGATCCACCCGCCTTGGCCTCCCAAAGTGCTCGGATTACAGGCATGAACTACCACGCCCGGCCCCAGATTTCACCACTTGGACATGCATTCATTCATGTGTGTATAGTTTAATGCAATTTTATCACATCAGTAGATTTGTATAATTACTGCCACAACCGAATTTTGGAACTGTTCCATCACTAGAAAAGCCCCTTCACTCGGCCCCTTTACAATCACCCCATCCTCCTCATCCTACCTGTCCCCAGATGTAGGAGTTCTTTTCACCCTGGCCTCTGTATCAGGGAATGTGGGTTTGAAGTTAGTTTATGGATGCCTTGAAGCTTGTAATTGACTATGTTCATCCTGTCAACCTAAAATAATCAAAAGGCTCAGGATCCAATTAAAAGAGTTTATTCAAGTGCAAAGATGAGGGCAGCCATCCAGACAGCAGAATGACAGCAAAGGATGGTGATCACTGCACCTGGGATGGGGAAAAGGGAGGATCATTCATACAGGCAAAGCCAGAGGTGCTGAACAGAAACACATTTTCTTTTTTCTTTTCTTTTTTCTTTTTCTTTTTTTTTTTTTTTTTTTTGAGATGGAGTCTTACTCTGTCACCCAGGCGGGAGTGCAGGGGCGTGATCTCGGATCACTGCAACCTCCCAGGTTCAAGGGATTCTGGTGACTCAGCCTCCCAAGTAGCTGGGATTACAGGTGCCCGCCACTACACCCAGCTAATATTTTTGTATTTTTAGTAGAGATGGGATTTCACCATGTTGGCCAGGCTGGTCTCGAACTCCTGACCTCAAGTGATCCCCCCGCCTTGGCCTCCCAAAGTGCTGGGATTACAGGCGTGAGCCACCATGCCCGGCCAGAAACACATTTTCTGTATGAAGGCTACTGTACAAATGTAAGATTTGATTGACTACTATTGTTTATACTCTAAGGGGGTTGCTTAACAGTCTATTGTAAAGAGGTTACAGCCGCAAGAGTCTCTGTCTCCAACATCATTAAATCTAGGTTAGAATGAAGGATAGAGAGTCCGGTTAAGGTAGAACATCTCCATCTGGTTTTGCACAACCCTTGCAAAAGTCAGTCAGCAAGGGTTGTGCAAAAATAGCTGTGCTATGTGACTCTGTTTTCAGAGCTTCACTTTTCCCCTTGGCATAATCAACCTGGAAGGTCCTAAAATTTTATTTTCTCTTTACAATCCCTTTGCTTTGGCCATTGGTAAGTTTAGGGCATGATTTCTAGTGCCCCCTGAGGACCTTGGAACAGGCTTCCCCTGTGGCTGGATAAGCTCCTCACTTAACCAGTCTCTTTCTCTTATTTTATCCTCAGCTCATTTATTTCTCTTTGGTTCCTTTGTTTTACGTAATATTTTAGTAAGTTTCTTCAACTCTTTCTGCATTGAAATAAAATATAAACATTTAAACTGAAAAAAAACCTCTACCACGTCGTCTCTACTTATTATTTATATCTGACATTTTCCCTCCAGCTTCCCTGTCTCCCTTTCCAGAGCTGCCTAACGTTATGTGAGTGTTTGCCTTCCTTGTTCCCCATTCCTGAGTGTGTCTTTCTACTGCCCTCACAGCTGAATTGACTCAGGATACAATTCCTAGATCACAATCTTTTCCCTCTTAAAAAAATGTAAACACTGTTCCATTTTCTTCTAGTTTATAGTGTTGAAGAAGAGAAGTTTTATACCAGCCTGGGTTTTCTCCTTTAGTAATTTTTTTCTGCTATATTGCTTGTATGTTTTTCTGTTTATTCTTTTTTTTTTTTTTTTTGAAACAGAGGCTCGCTCTGTCACCCAGGCTGCAGTGCAGTGGCACGAACTCGGCTCACTTCAAGCTCCACCTCCCAGGTTCACGCATTCTCCTGCCTCAGCCTCCTGAGTAGCTGGGACTACAGGCACCTGCCACCACACCTGGCTAATTTTTTTTCTTTTTTTTTTATTAGAGATGGGTTTCACTGTGTTAGCCAGGATGGTCTCGATCTCCTGACCTCGTGATCCGCCTGCCTCAGCCTCCCAAAGTGCTGAGATTACAGGCGTGAGCCACCGTGCCTGGCCATTTTTATGTTTATTCTTATACTTAAATGATTTCATCTGGATACCTCTGGCCCTATTAATTTTGCTTGGCAGCAGACCCAGTGAGGTTTTTATTGTGAAGACTCAAATCTTTCTTTATCTCGGGGAAGATTTATTCTGTTGATTTTTTGATGACTGTCTCTTGTAAGTAGAACATTCTTTTCTTTGGAAAGGCCTGTTACTGACATGACAAATCTCCAGTGTTCTCCATGGCTCCTCTAGCAATGGCCACAGCTAGGTGTGGTGCAGCTGTACCAAGGTTTTCCCTCCTTGGTGGGGTGGGCTAAAGTGGAGGGACACAGCCCCATGTCCCCTGCTGCCATGCTCTGCCTGCCCAATGCTGCTGGCACCAGTTTACCACGCAGGGCACCATGGGCCGGCATCCACTGCACATCTCGAGCACATTCTCTGTTTTGACATGGGGTCACACAATGCTGCCAGTCTTTGCCACACTTGATTAGGGTGCCAGCTTCATTAGAAATAAGGACGACTGTCAATTAAGCATTTCACTCATGGATCTTGAGACTTCTAGTCTCAGCTTCTGTCGTGCCTGGGGAAGCACCTCACTCTCTCTTCTGCCTGGGGAGGCTGTAACTAGAAAACAATAAAACAACAACAACAACAACAAACTATCCAGAGCTGGAAAAAAACAAAAACAGCCAAAATTGAGTTTGCATGTAAAGAGAGCTTACAATCAATGTGAAAATTTCGGACCAATATCTGCTTAGAATCAGTAAACTCTCAGGACTTCAGAATAAGGGGAACATGCTGGGCAGAAAGAAGAGCAGGGAGGCTGCAGTCAGGATTTTCTTTACCAGATCAAAACTCTAATAAAAACAGAACTACTTTTACAGTGTTGGGGGGAAAGTGTTGAATGCAATAAGAAGACATCCCCACGGATGATAAGCTTCTCACAAGTTCCTCCTAGGCTTTGGTGTGCACAGATCATCCCCAGGGACCTTCTCCTGACACTGACAGATAAGTCCAAGGTGGGCGAGTCAGGAGTGGAAGGACTCATGCTGGGCATGGACATCTCAGCCCTTTGCCCATTGTTTCCAGGGAATTTTGGATCGCTGGATCTGGCGGTGTGATTTTGTTACTTCTCCCTGGCGCATGACTCACCAAGGGATCGGCTTTCTCCTCCTGCCTTTCCCGTTCTCTCTCTTTCAGGGGCATCTCCTTTTCCGCAGACCCCTCCTCTCACTCTCCAGGGACCCAGCTGCTCTCTTCCCATATCGCTTCTCTTGGACCTCAGGCCTTAGGTTCCTTCTTCCAATGCTTCTTTTACTTCTGAGCCTGAAGTCCTGCAACAATGTGTCTAGAAGATCAACAAACCTGCAGTACTGGGATAGCTGCTGTCTAAGACTGTATACCAAGACCCAGAGTCAACCAACTTGAATATCGACTGGTCTCAGAGAACCAGTTGAGACTACCAGCTGCTGAGAAATGCATTCGGAATGTCAGAGGAGGGCTATTTGCTGCATCTCTTAAATGGCTTCCCAATGTTTTGTTTGATAGTAATGTGATTTGAAGGCAAAAATACCCCTTTTCTGTTGCAGCGAAATAAACAGTTTTTCATTTCAGGGCAAATGAAGTCACTTCCTAAGCCTTGGTGCCCTACTTAGAAGCAATTTGCTGTAAGGGAATCAGTGAATACCTTGCAGGATTGATTTGTGGTTTTGCAATGATGTATGTAAAGTGCCAATTAATACTCTCAGCTTCTCTTTGAAATGCCTGGGGAGAGAAGTAAAAGAAGCCCTTCTTGTTTTAAACAGTCTAGACCAACCATTTGGAGTGCATTTTAAAGCAGTGCCAGTCTCTGAGGTGTGGGAGGCCTGTGGCTGGCCTGGGAGGGGCGATCTGGATGAAGGAGTCATGGCCCCCTGGACTGAGGGTCTGAGAGCAGAGTGTGGCTGAGTGGTGGGTCTGCTCTGTGTCTTAGACATTTCTGCATTCGGGAGTTATAACAGGTGACGTGGAAGTAGTTTGCAAACCGAAGGAGGATTTGCAAGGGAGTATTGATTCAATCAAACTATTCATCCAATAAATAAATATGCAGATCTCCTTTATGCACTGTGCCAGGCCCTGGAAGTCTAGTGGTGAACAAGATACAGTCCTTGGCCTCAGCAAGTTAACAGGGGTCAAACAGATCATTAAACAAATCATGATGCCTACAACTTGGTGCAGGTTGAAGGGGCTACACAGGCAGGTGAGCACTTGCTCAGCCTGGGCATTGTGGGGCATCTCCCTGAAGAAGTGATGAGTGAGCTGAGCCTGGAGGATGAGCAGGAGATGACAGCTGGAGGGGTATGGGGAAGAGGGCTCTGGACAGAAGGTGGGACCTCAGATAGGAAAGCCAGGCCCAGAGAGAGAGGGAGGTGGGCACAGTCAGGCCGGGGAAGTGGAGACCAGCAGGGCCGAGCGCAGAGACAACGCGAGAGCCTTGGAAGGGGTGAGGAGGAAGGACTGCTGCTGGGATGTGGTGGAACAGACAGGGAGGAGCTTGGAGCCAGGAGGAGGGGACTCAGGGAGACACGGTATGCAGGAAGGATGGTGCTTTCATTTACTGTGTCTGCAGGACAACCCCAGAGGTTGAATAGGCATTGTCGGGTTTTGTCTCGAGCTTGGGATGTGGGTCTGAGTTAGACTTTGGGAGACGAGGGGAGAGGGGCCTCCTGAAGTATGGGATGGGGGCATCTTAGAGTGAGAAAAACAGAGCAGGGACCCCAGGAAGCATTGCATGACAGATAAGGTTTTGCAATGCCCAGGCTAGCAGCCTGCTCCAGAGCCCAAGAGGGAAGTCTTGGGCATTAGAGTCTCAGGATGACCTGGGACAGGCTGACCCCCAAGCCCTACCCACCACCCTTCAGGGGCAGGGGTCTTCTTTTCTGCCTGAGGTGCAAGTCCTCTGGCCAATACAGGCTGCTAGCCATAGTCTGCTCTGTAAATTGCCTTCATCCTCAATTCATTACTTAGCAAGTAGCTATTGCAAGCCCCTCAGATGTAGTGCACTGTGATGCATGTGGTACAGACTGCCCTTTCAGAGCTTTCAGTCTGGTGGGGCCATGCACTTGGCCACTGCAAAGAGGGGGTGCCCAGAAGGGGATCCTGACTCAGGAGTGAGGGGCCAGGGAGGATGGGCTGAGGGGTGGAAATGCCATCTGGGTCTTGGAGGGTAAAGAGGAATTAGGGGCAGAGGCACAATGACCATGGCGGGCCGAATGGAGCATGGGACATTGCACGTGGCAAAGGGGAGAGGGTGGAGGGAAAATGGCATTGGGGTGAAGCTTTGAAGGAAGCCCTGTTACTGTTTGTAACCCAAACTTATCCCCTCCACCCATCATCACAGTAAAGATGTCCTTTCGGGCAGCCAGGCTCAGCATGAGGAACAGAAGGAATGACACTCTGGACAGCACCCGGACCCTGTACTCCAGCGCATCTCGGAGCACAGACTTGTCTTACAGTGAAAGCGTAAGTCATGCGCATCACCTGTTTGAAAGGTTATCACTGTAACCTTTGTAAGGCGTCAAATCCTGCATTTGCACATTGACTTTTAGGACATTTTAAATGCCATGTCTTTAAAATTCCTTTCACTACTTAATGCTCAGTGCTCTTGTTTCCGGTCTGAGCCTTGAATCACAGTCCCTTCTCCAGCTCTATGGCCAGGGTCTCAGTTTGAGTCCATCTGCATTTGTTCTTGTAATGACCTCCTAGCTGTACTCCTTTACACTGTCTCTCCTGGTTCCAGGCCAGCTTCTACGCTGCCTTCAGGACACAGACGTTCCCAATCATGGCTTCTTGGGTGAGCTGGAGTCGGGGTTGGGTGCCAGCGGGAGGTGTGTCCTTAGCACCTCTCTACCTCTTCGTGCCTGGCTTTGCTGACACTGGGCTGAGTTCCCTCCTGCAGGTTTTCCACCCACTCTCAGATCCTGTCCAACACTCTCATATCCTGTCCAACACTCTCATTTGTCAAGAAATTAAGACAACATTCCAGCCTGACATCCAGTTCTCATGGACTACAGTGTTAAAAGTCGGGATAGCGGCTAGCTTTGGAAAGTAGGAATTGGTGGTGGGAGGCAGTTCTGGGGTGTTGCTTAGGATTTTGATCTCACTGGTGGGTTCCATGGGGGCTGACTTTGTGATCTATCATTGAGCTGTAAGAACACACACACACACACAAACAAACACGCAAAAACCTGCTCTCCCCCAGTTTGGGTCTACCTCCCAGGGCCCGGGCTAGGCAAGTGAGGCACCCCTGATGCAAAAGTTAAGGAGGTGCCAGCCCTCAGGGGCTGCCCCTGCACTTGCATGCCTTGGGGGACTGAGCACCTCCTTGCACTTGCTCCCCAGTCACACCTCAGTCCTGGCCACAGGAGAAGCAAACAGTGGGCCAAGGGTGGTGGTAGCTTTTCCAGTGTTTACCCCCTTGCTCTCTTCCTTCAACCCCGGTGACGAAGCACCTCTGGGAGGGCCCTTCTGGAGGGGTCCACCTGGCCTCAGCATCAGAGCCCTGGAAGACAGACAGAGTCTGTCTCTCTTTTTCTTTCTTTCTTTCTTTCTTTCTTTCTTTCTTTCTTTCTTTCTTTCTTTCTTTCTGTCTCTCTCTCTCTCTTTCTTTCTTTCTTTCTTTTTTTTTTTTGAGACGGAGTCTCGCTGTATCGCCCAGGCTGGAGTGCAGCGGCGAGATCTTGGCTCACTGCAAACTCCACCTCCCGGGTTCATGCCATTCTCCTGCCTCAGCCTCCTGAGTAGCTGGGACTACAGGCTCCCGCCACTGTGCCTGGCTAATTTTTTCTATTTTTAGTAGAGACGGGGTTTCACTGTGTTAGCCAGGATGGTCTCGATCTCCTGACCTCGTGATCCGCCCGCCTCGGCTTCCCAAAGTGCTGGGATCACAGGCGTGACCCACTGCGCCTGGCCGAGGCTGACTCTTTCTTGAGCCTGCCTCTGTGACCTCCTGCTGGATGGGTCTCCTCTCCTCAGCCCCTGCGGGTGACCCCCTCCCAGATGCAGGCCTCCCTATGGGTAGAACTGCTGAGACCATGCAAGAGCATCTCAGTTCTGGGGGGTTCCTTTTTGCCCCCTAAGCACATGCACACCTCTGCAAAGTGCATTTTCAGAGGGTTTTTAAAGCAACAAAGCAGTTTTAAAAAATCATCACCCTTCTTCCTTGATCATTGATTACACAGATTACACAGCTGTTTTCTTCCTGCCTGTTAAGTAGACTTGAAATTAGTTAAGTGGATGAAAAAATTACAAGTAAAAATGGGCATCACAGACTTTCAAAACTGTACAGGTGAGCACTGAAGCTATTTTTGCTTTCAAAATGTTTGTGTTGAAAGATACATAGAAAAGAATGTATACAGGTGAATTTCCAGCTTAAAAAGAATATTGAAAAGAATGCTGTTGTGCCCACCACCAGCTTGAGAAATAGCATATCGCCCCCATGTGGCTGCCCCGTTGGCTTTCCTCTCTCCTGTCAGAGGTTATAACCACTATCCTGAATTTTTTGTTACCCATTTCTTGCTTTTATTTATAATTTTATGACTTGAGTATATGTATCTCTCTAAACAATACATTGTTTAGTTTTGTTCTGTTTTGAACATTCATGGAATTGTACTATGAGTATTTTCTTGTGAGTTTCTTTTTTTTTTTTTTTTTTTTTTTGCTCAAAACTGTTTTTGAGATTCATCCACGGTGAGATGTGTAACCATTGTTGATTTATTTCATGGCTATGCTGTGCCCTACTGTGTGCTTATGTTTGTTCAGCCTAAGGGGGATGGTATGTGGATTTCTGGTCTTTGCTATGAACAGCAATACCACTTGTAACATTCTTAGATGTGGAAGTCATGACTAACTGGAAAATATTCTTTGAGTTGAGGCTTGGTGGGTGAAGGTAAACATCCCTCTTCCATGGGGTCTGGGTTTAAGACATATGACTTATGGGGAAACTTATGTTCAAAGGATTGGGAAGATAAGGCACGTGGTCATCCTTCTCTGATACCGCAGGACTTGCAGGGGCAGAGGGTGAGAAGGGAAGGGGGCACATTGTGAACTTCATTCCAGGAGAAGGGACATCCCCCTTTGCAGTGCATGGCTGGTGGTAGCCTTGCTGCAGGGCATAAGAAGTCAGGGCTGGCTCTGGTGCCAGTGGCCTGTCTTAAGAGGCCAACTGTGTGTAAAGTTGTCTGAGAACTCCAGCTGCCAGTATCTGGTGACCTGTGGGAAGTGGCACTGGATTGCTGGCGAGAGGAAGTTCCTAGCAGCCCCACCTCCCCAAGGAAATGCAGCCCTCTGAGGCTGAATATTTATTGCCAGGCAGCTTTGCCAGGCATTCTGGGTGTGCAAGTCATTCATGGGGCAATTCTGCCTTTCTCCACCAGAGACTCTTCCTCAGGGAGGTAACTTTACTGGCAATAGTGGACAATATTCAGGAACGGTTGTATCTGTTTACTGCCCTCCCCTTCAACTATGCTGGGTGTTTATTGCCTTTGATATTTTTACTAACCTGGTGGGTGTGAAATGGGATCTCACTGTGGTTTTCCCTTGCATTTGCTCATTCTGAATGAGGTTGAGCTTCCTTTCATATGTTTATGGGTTATTCTCTTTCAATGAATGCTTACTCTTGTCTTTGGCCTTTTTTTTCCCATCGGATTGTCTGTCTCATTCTTACTGATGTACAGTGCTTATATATTCTGGCTATCAATCTTATGATGTTTCATACATGATGCAAATACCTTCTTCCACTTTGAGGAGTGTAGGTATTTTTAAAGGAGTTTTTCCTTTGTTTCCAAATAGTTTGCTTCTGCTAACTTAAGGGAAGCTTTTGGTTTATAAAGGCTTTTGGTTTTTTGTCAGAATTAGGTCCCAGATGTGCCTAACTACCTCTCCCATGGAGGGATAAATACATTTACGAAGGGTTTTTGGAATATGTCTTCTTTTAAACAGCAAGCGTAAGAGGAATGGGAATCTGCATTGATATATTATTTATGAAAAACTATCATCCAATGCCTATATTCTCCCTGGTAGCCTTAGAGGTGGAAAAACATAATTTGTATGTATATAATACTGTTTATAAATAAGATAAGTCCAAATCACTTCTAGAAAAATTTTCCATTTAGTTATAAAAATTTTAATGTATGCATCTTTAAAAAAATTTTGTATACTCTAAAGGCATGAACAAATGCTGGATGCTATGAATATGTGGTAAATTCTTAAAGCCTTTGAAGTGGGGTTACATCATATTTAGTATTCATCAATATCAGCAAGGGGTGAGAATAAATTAGTAATGTGTTATATTCAATGTTCTCTCTCCAAAGGACTTGGTGAATTTTATTCAAGCAAATTTTAAGAAACGAGAATGTGTCTTCTTTACCAAAGATTCCAAGGCCACGTAAGCTACTATTTTCCCTCCATTTTTGCTTTCCACGTTCAAAAAAATTATCAACCACCCTTACAACAAACAAACAAATGCTCCCTAGTTCATTATTAAAGATGTCTTCGTCTTATAATTCTCAGAAACACTGTGTGTGCAGGAAGGATCTGGCAAGGAGCTTATAGTTGTTACTTAGAGCTATACAATTTTGTTTGGTATTTTCAGCTTTGGCAATAGTTGGAAAAGTCGTTGAGGGAGGCTGTCACTCTCTTCAGTATTCCCATGAGATTGGGAACCCACCTGAGTGACCTTGGTAATGAAAGTTATTTTACAGCTGTTGGCTGGCAATACCATGCATGTGTACATATGTCCATCTTACTGGCTCCTCCGTCAGGCTTTTCTTCCCTGCTGTTGACTTTAGGTCTTTCCTTCTAATTGAGTGTTCATCTGCTCTAAGTCTCATGTGTTTTGGAACATTAAGGCTGGGTTACAAAAGCAGGCTTCACCAGCTCAGCCTACAGGAGTTCTTCAATAACTGTTGATGAGCAAGTGAGTGAGTGAATGGGTCGACTAGTGCTCACCCTTTGTGTAGAAGATGCATTTGAATCTAATTAAACAATTTTCGTCCTACCTCCCACTCTCCTTATTCCTCTCTGCCCCTTCCTTTTTGTTGGCTGGCAATGCAAGAAAGAGTCTAGCTATTAATTGCAAGTTGCTGCTGTAGTTTATAATGAAAAGACTCTCTGTTGAACAGGGGCAATTAACAGAGGAAGGATATAGAAATAAGGAAAAAAGCTTTAGAACCAGCTTTGGTTTCAACCTTGACTTGGCTGGCTCCTCACTGTGTGGCCTTGAGCCAATTATTCTTTTTTCTAAAGCTAATTATCTTATCCTAAAAATCTAGCAAAAGTATACCTCATGGGTTGTGGTATTCAAGATGCAGCATATAAAATACCTACCATAATGCTTCAGAGCATAATTCTTACTTCATGTGAATTAGACAATGAGCACCAGAAAAACTAAGAGATCTCTGCCTTGTCACTGGTAAAAACATACGCATCATGAGTCATTCTGACAAAGTGTAAGCTTTGTAAGTCCACTGTTTATCCCCTGTATGTTTCATGAATGGGACTTACATACTGGATTGCTAATACTATCAACCTCCTTGCAAGGAAGCTGTTGCTGCCTTTAAGGCAAGTGAGGCCCAGAGAAGTTCAGTATTTTACCCATGGTCACATGTGCAGTGGAAGATGGATGAGAGACTTGAGCCCAGGCTTTCTGATTCCAAGGCTGTGCCTTCTCTATACTGTCAGTTGCCTCCCTTTCTAAGAATGGCATTGCTTTGGGCAGAACAAATTCCTCAACACATTCTCAGTTACAGATGTTCAATCTAACTGGCATAAGTGGAAGCTGGAGCAGGGATTCTGTGGGGTGTGATAATGGGATCTTGTGGCTGAAAAGCACAGCCAGATCCAGGGCTTCAACAACGTCGCCAAGACTCTGTCTCTTTCCACCTGTTGTTCCTGCCCTTCTCTGATGGACGGGCTCTTCACTATTGGAGGCAAAATGGTCATTGTTGGTTGTGCGTTATTAGCTTTCCATTTGCCAGTTAGGGCAAAGAGGGCCTTGCTCCTAGCAATTCCATCAAAAGTCCTGGGCTGATGTTTATGGCTCTTAATGGTCTTGCTTGGAGCATGTGCCTATCTCTAAACTAATCCCTGGGGCTGGAGGATGGATTAGTTGAGGGACAGTGGAATATGTTGATTGGCAAGGCTTGGGAGATGTGTCCAGGTGAACTCAATGCAGAAAGGCATGATTCCTCAAGGAAAATCAGGGCGCACTTACTAGTGGAAGGGGAAGTAGATGCAGGTTAGGGAAACCTGTGGCTGTCCACCTTACAGTGCTTGATTACAGCTCAAGTCTGGGTCAAAATGAAGGGAGATGTGGTGGGCAGCCGCAGCCCTCAGCAACACAAGCGGAGCACAGGAACACCTCAGGGTCTTCCAGTTCCCATCTCAGAAGGTATGCAAGGATACAGGATTCTGTAATCTTTGAATCCCCCATGTTTATTATTTCTCTCTCTCCACAGGTAGTGGGATCACTCCATGTAATCTAAGTTACCCATCAGACAAGGGCATCAAATGAAGTGATGATTAATTATATTGATACCCTGGTTTTGCTGTTACTTGCCACACTAGATGACCTAAGCTGCCAAAGTCTCCCCTGAGAGTTCTCAGGGTTGCCACCTAGTGCTAAGCCCAACCCACCCTTGCCTCTCTACTCTAACTTCTTGTGGACGCTACTGCAAGATGGTGCTGCACTTTTGCCCCTGCTGCTGTGTCCTCTGAGATGTGTTGCCAGCTTAGGAGCCACCTTCTGGCACACTATGGGTAGTAAGCTCCTAGGTCTGGTTTTGCTCTAGTCACTTCTCACTTCCTTGGCCATGCTGGGTTCCAGGTAGAAACAGAAAGAATGCTACCTTCACAACAGCAGCACGGTGCAACAGAACTTTCTTCCCTGGTGGAAATATTCTATGTCCGCACCATCCAATATGGTAGCCACTAGCCACATCTGGCTATTGATCATTTGAAATGTGGCTAGGACAACGAAGGAATGTTTTTAATTTATTTAATTTCACTTAACTTAAATATAAAATTAAATAACCACGTGAGGTCAGTGGCTACCATATTGGACGGTGTAGTTCTACAGGATTCAGATTTGGTCCAAGGGGGTAGAACTAGGGTCCTGATGCTTTCCTGTCCTCTTCATTTCTCCTGTCTGTCATCCCTATTCCTCCTTCAGGTATCTGCACTCCTAATGTCTTCCTGGCAATTTCTTTTCTCCATTTATAAACCAGTTCATACAAATTGGTGCTTAGAGGGCTACCAGCCCATAGACCAGAGCTGCCAGGCAGCTCTCTTGGTCGAGGTCACCTGTGACACACCCCTACCCTTAGCAGGGAAAAGGGCCCAACAGTTTGTTTTCAGTTATAGCAAGAACAGATGGGGCGGGGAATTCTCTCCCCCATCCTCCAATAAGCTTGGGTGGGTGGACAGGTCCCAAAGGATGGTGGGACAGTGGAAGCTATGGAGAGAGAAGAGGAACATCAGGAAGTAGCCTGGGCTCAGGAAGTGCCCTAACACTTAGGAAGAGAGAGGGCTAAGAACATTGTGCTGAATTCTGGTTGACATATCTTGGCCACACTGAGTGATGCCCTGGGAACTATTCCAAAACAGAGGTGAGTTTGCTGCTGGAGGGTGATTTTGGATCCAGTCTCTAGCTCAATCGTTATAGCTTTAGAAAATATTAAATGCCTTGAGAAATATTTGGAATAGGGATCATTTCCATACTGTGTGGTAATTAAGACTTTTGGTTACAAGGAGCTCAACTACCTAAACTTAAAGAGGGGATTTACTATAAGGAAAAAGAAATGCCACCTAAGATCAGAGAGTGGCCAGGCCTCTGGAGTGGTTAGAAATGGTGACTGATGAGGGGGTACTCAGCAGGTCCCCTCTGCCCGTTCCTGCCTCCACCTCTCCCTGCACACCTGTTCTCTTCTTTCTCAGAGTAGCTATGATTGTGCTGTGGTGCCTGATCTTCCATGTCACAGGCCTAGACCTACAGAGAGACGGGAGCAGCTCTTTTGGTCCTAATTTCAAATTCTTAAGAAAGGGATGCCTATGTCAATCCTGGATTAACTTCCCATCCTTGAGCCTGTCAATTATGAACGTTTCCACAATTCAGTTATATGAACAGGCTCATCTTGATCCTACTGTGTAGATGAGGTTGGAGAGAAGAGAGTCTCACCGCAGTCCACGTCAATGCGCCGTCTCTAGCAGGGACCTGCCTCCATGTATCTCCAGCAGCATCCCCAACCCCCAGGAGAGCAAGCTGCTCATGAGGATTGCTGCTGAGAAGCATTTGTTCCTCATTATAGAATTTCTTTGTTGAGTGGCTTTGGTAGTTACCCTGGGCTTCCAGCACTTCAAGAAGATCACTATCAGCAGAGAAACTCCAGTTGAAGCCAATTGCTTTCAGGCAGCAGAAACTTGGCCACAGTTTGGCTGGGAATCCATCTGCTTCTGGACTGGTCATAAAATTTGCCCATAAAGCAACTCATTTCTGCTCTTATTGTGTTTTTAGAAAAGTCATAGAAATGCATATCACTATTACCATCTTGCAAATGAAAATGTGACCTCCTGCCACAGAGTGCTTTTAGAATGAATCCTACATTTTGCCATATGTTAAATAAGGTGAACAGTAAAGAAGATCTTGAAAACACAGCCTTTCTCTGGCCATGAACAGCTATGTATACTTAAGCTTGTATTCTGGAAGGAAAACATATCTACTTTACAAAAATCATTGAGGATACAAACCATTTAAAAGAAGACCAATCAATGTATTTATTTGCTCATTTGTTCATTCATTCAAAGGACATTTGCTAAATGCCCCGATGTGCCAGAAACATGGGGACAGAGAATATAAGATAAAGAGTCCAGCTGGAAGCAAATGCTAACAGGATTTCCTCAGTTTGTATATCTTTATTTGGTTCAGCCTGTGCAGGGGATCCTTGCTCCAGAGTCACCATGTATGGTTGCCTGGGCTGTGCACTGCACAAGGATGCTGGGGTGAGTGGGGTTGAATCTTGTTATCTGACCCTGCATCCTGGTGCTGACCCACATCTGCCAGAGGGGGATGCCTTTTCTGGTAGGTTAGTGGTGAATGGCTGACCACAAACTTTATTGTGGGGTCTAGAACACGGATAAGAGGGATGGAGGCACTGATCTTACCAGGACTTTGGCAACAGGTGTAAACTGAGACTATTCTGGGCAAATCAGAACATTGAATCACCCACTGATAAAAGCAGAGCTGTGCCCTTAGGGCCTGTTTCAGTGACCGAACATGTCTCCCACTTTGTTATTCTCTAGCCTTCTCAGGACAGAACTCTCTGTTCTCCTTCTCCACTGGCCATGGCCCCCTTGAATTCCTAGCACTCTTGGATCTTGCCCTAAGATTTGTCAGAGAGACAGCAGGGAGGGATGCAGAACCAAGTGGGTGGGGCAGGCAGAAGGAAGCTGGGAGGAGGGTGAACAGTGCCTCACTGAGTGGGAGTTGTTTTTGGCTAAATGGGAATCTTGGTGGTTGTTGTTCCTGTCTTTGGAGACCACATCTCTCAGGATGCCCTGGATAGAGAGGTCAAATAGTTATAGAATGTGTTTTTAGATTTTTTTAACTGCATTTTTGCTTCTTTTCTGTTGTCACTGCCCTCATTAATCCTTGATTTGCATGTAAGGCACCACAATAGCCTAAGTCACCTTGATGGAGCAGGTGCCACATTCCAGGCCCAGCGAAACACTGTGCGTCATTTCCAACCCTCATGGCAAGCCTGACAGGGGAGGGGCTGTGCGAGAGTAAAAGGAGGTGTTTTGTTTGTTTCTCTGCACTTTGCCAGATGTCATGCTTAGCTATTCCTAAGAGACCAACTTAAAGGCAGGAAGGACATCCCGCTCATCTTGGGCTGCTGTGAAGCTCAGCCCAGGGCTGACTCAGAGTGGATTTTCGGTCAGTATCTGTTGAATGAAGGTGGTATGTTGGCAAAGGCACAAGGGAAGAGGATTTACCACTGACTGCGTTTCTTTTTATCCTCTTCCAATTTCCTGTTATGCCTCTGTGTCACCTAATGGATGAATTTAGTTCCATTGCATTTTTAACGAGAAGATCTCGTGTTCATTTACCGCACAGTTTGTCCTCATCTACCCCAAATTATTGAAAGTCTCTCTAGCAGCTAATGTCCAATAAGGAAAGGATGATCTCTCCAGAGTCTGGAACATTTTGGGTCTCTTCCAAGGGAGTGCATCTTCCCAGTGAGTTCAGCCCATGGGAAGGATGTCTCACCTCACTTCAGAATAGCCTTACTGGCTGGGCAAACTGGCGGGGTTGGTGCTGAGACACTGAGGCCAACTCAGGGCTCCTGTGTGTTATGAAATGTTTGAGAAGCTGAATAAAGTTTCCAGATTTCTGAAACTCAGTCTCGTAACAGCCCCATGGACAGAAGATAGATTCCATGACAGCAGGGCTTTGTTCTGTTCTATCAGCACAGAGCCAGCTTGTTGATGAAGGGACAATAAACACCAGGGATAAAACATCAAACTAGTTTCTTTCTTTCTTTCCTTTTTTTTTTTTTTTTTTTGAGAGGGAGTCTCGCTCTGTCGCCCAGGTTGGAGTGCAGTGGCGCGATCTCAGCTCACTGCAACCTCCACCTCCTGGGTTCAGGCCATTCTCTTGCCTCAGCCTCCAGAGTAGCTGGGATTACAGGTGCCTGCCAACATGCCCAGCTGATTTTTGTATTTTAGCAGAGATGGGGTTTCACCATGTTGCCTAGCCTGGTCTTGAAATCCTGACCTCAAATTATCCGCCCACCTCACTCCCCCAAAGTGCTGAGATTACAGGCATGAGCCACTGCACCTGTCCACATCAAACTAGTTTCTACACAACCGAGATGATGAAAACAGTCTGAAAATAAGACTTGAACGTATCCTTTGTGTGTCTATTTAAGCTAACAATACCAGTTTCCATAAGCAGGCTCAATGAAATCCTTCCTTCCTGTCCACACCATCGTGCTTATCAGGGAGAATGTGTGCAAGTGTGGCTATGCCCAGAGCCAGCACATGGAAGGCACCCAGATCAACCAAAGTGAGAAATGGAACTACAAGAAACACACCAAGGAATTTCCTACCGACGCCTTTGGGGATATTCAGTTTGAGACACTGGGGAAGAAAGGGAAGGTAAGCAATGGTTTTCTACTTTGGCAGCTAATTCATAGGCCAAAATGACCTGGGCTACCTTGATTTACTTGGAATTGTCTAATAGGATGGAGGCAGGAGAGATGGGTAGTAAACACCAAAAATGATTGCAGAAAAAGATACATCTTGTAAAAGCCAAAAAGCAGTTATTAGGCTATGCTCAACAGGAAAACTCAACAGGTAAGGACTGGATTATCACCTAGCCTCCTGTGTCCACACGCAAGGCAGGCATCCACGTCACATCCACCTTGAGCCCTACTGCTACTGAGGGCCCCATGAATGCTTTTGTGAACCCTACTGCTTAGCTCTGCGTACTCCTGAGGTACATATTGCGCTGAATATGCATTCCCTTCATACTCACTATGCAAGCTCTCCAGCAAGGTTTCGCAAAGGTGTTTAATGATCAGAAATAGCCTTTCCTACATCCTCTGTGCTCCCAGTCTCAATGAGAGCACCGTCCACAGGCTGTTCCTGCAGGGCCCGGGCCTCTCATCTCCCAAACCCCCATGGCATTCCTGGTAGGTGACCCAGCCCATGGCATCCCTGGGAGGTGACCCAGCCCCATCCACTGCTGACTCCCCCCAGGGCCTCTGCCCTGGAATGGGCTGGCACACTCTCTTGCTGCCCGCAGCTCTGCCCACCTCCCTGTGGCCTCAGCATGGCCGCTGGAGGACTCCCTAAATGTAAAGCCCACCCTGTTCCTACCCGGCTTCAAACGCCTCAAGTCACCCCTCTGCCTTCAGGACAAAGTCCCAAGTTCTCCACCTGGCCCGTGGGGCTTTTCAGGGCCCGCGCAGCGCCCCAACTCCCCCCAGTCTGCTTTCCTTCCGTGAACCCTGAATATCTGAGACAGGTCTCGGTTAATTTAGAAAGTTTATCTTGCCAAGGTTGAGGAGGGATGCCCGTGGCACAGCCTCAGGAGGTTCTGACAACACGTGCCCAAGGTGGTCAGAGCACGGTTTGGTTTCATACATTTTAGGGAGACATGACACATTAATCAACATATGTAAGATGAACGCTGGTTCCTTCTGGAAAGGTGGGACAACTCACGAAGCAAAGGCGGGAAAACTCGAAACGAGAGGGGGCTTCCAGGTCATAAGTAGATAAGAGACAAATAGTAGCATACTTTTGAGTTTCTGATTAGCCTTTCCAAAGGAGGCAATCAGATGTGCATTTATCTCGGTGAGCAGAGGGGTGACTTTGAATACGGTGGGAGGCAGGTTTGCCCTAAGCAGTTCCTAGCTTGAATTTTCGGGCCCCAAGATTTATTTTCCTTTCACATTTCCACTTCCTCATGGGGCCTTGGCACGGCGCCCGCCTGGGACCCCCAATGCCGCGATCCCTGCTGCCCCCACCCCGCCCCTCTTCTAGAAGCAGGCAAGCTTGGGCTTGGAAGTTGGGGGGGATGCTAAACCCCGACCTCAGAACACAGGCCTATCCTGATACTTCTGCTTCTGTCCCCATAGTATATCCGTCTGTCCTGCGACACGGACGCGGAAATCCTTTACGAGCTGCTGACCCAGCACTGGCACCTGAAAACACCCAACCTGGTCATTTCTGTGACCGGCGGCGCCAAGAACTTCGCCCTGAAGCCGCGCATGCGCAAGATCTTCAGCCGGCTCATCTACATCGCGCAGTCCAAAGGTGCGGGTGGGAGCAGCGACCGCGGGTTCTTCCATTCGGGCTGCACCAAGTTTGGGGAGCAGAGAAGGCAGTTCCCGTGTGCAATTCCGGAGAATCCGGGTGCTGCTAGAAGCATCTGATTAATCGTTATCTTATTGAAAGCCATATCCTCAAATGAATGGACACGGAGCTCTGGCAGATAGCGGGGGAGCTTCACACAGTAACTCTAAATCAGCGTTAAGGTGCTTCCTTAGAGGAATTTTTTTAATCTTGTAAGATTTTCATTTTGTTATTAACACACGTAAAATTTTACCCAGAATTTCGGTTCAGGTGAATTGGAAAGGACAGGTGTAATTCGCTTGTTCTGTAATTGTGAGATCGGTGATGCACTTTTGAAAGTAGTGACAGTGCCTGAGAAATTGTGAGCACCGTGTAAGTGTCTGATTGAGGTCAAAGCAACTAAGCCTTTGTTACTTGAAACACTTAGCATTTTCTTTCTTTTCAACTTTATATTTAAAAAAATTTTGAATCTACAAAATGTTGCAAGAATAATGCAATGAACATCTGCACATTCTTCACCTAGATTCACCAATTGTTAACATTTCCCCACGTTTGTCTCAACTTGTTCCATAAATATCTACGTATGACTTTGGGGGGAACCATTGAAAGCAGGTTGCAGGAATCATGATCCTTAACCCCCTAAGTACATGAGCATGCCCCTCCTGAGAAAGGGGGTTTTCTCACATAAACCAGTACAATTTTCAAACCGAACAGTTACCATGGACCAGTACTGCTATCTAACGGTTCATACTCGAATTTTGCTAATTATCTCAACAAGGTCCTTTAGAGTAAACATTCTTTTTTCTCAGTTTGTATTCCAAATCGATTTAGCTTTGTTTTTTTTTTTTCTTACATTTGGAACTGGTTCTTAGCCTTTCCTTGTCTTTCATTACGTTTTTTGAAAAGTGTAGGCCAATTGCTTAGTAGACTGTCTCTCAATGTGGATTTGGTTGATGTTTTCTCGTGATTAGATTCCGTTTGTCTAACCTTAACATTTAAAAAACTTCTTTTACGCAGAATTAATATTGACTGGTAGAACTAAGGAAACGTGTCGTAATCTAGACATGGGTTTTTTTTTTTTAATATCAAGAAGAAACTGAGATGTTTTGTTTTGTTTTTCCCATTTATTTTTCTCAGTTTCCTGACCAACCAGAGGGGACACTGTGGGTTGTCACTTTGTTACAAAATTGAGCAACTCAGCTTCCTTGCTACTAAATCCTGAATACACCTTATTCGTTCATTAAACATACACTTATTGGATGCCTATTATGTACCAGAAATTGTTTTATGTGCTAGGAATACAGCAGAACAAAACCGACAAAAAGTCCCTGGGCTGGGGCGCCTCTTTCTATGTAGATGAAGTGAAGTGATTGAGGAAGTTGAATAGTTTCATTGTTGCTAGTTGTCCACTTGGAGTGCTACCTTCACTTCCCATTGTCTCATTTTAAAAGGGAACGTTAATGGCTGAAGTAGATATGAAGCCATACCCGCTGTATGTGCATGCAGTAAGTCAATCACTGCAAGCATGGGTTTTGCAAAAGAGAAAAGATTTGTTCACAGGGTTGCCCAGTGAGAAGATGGGAGAATGGTTGTCAAATCTGCTTCCTTAAAGATAAGGATTAGGGATATTTAAGGAGTAAAGAGGCAGGTGTTCTATGGCGTGGGGAAAGGTGATAGGAAGCGGAGAAGGAATGAGGTAATTGGTGGTTTGTGCAGGTGTAGTCAGGGTTCGTGGCTCTTCATAGGACACCTGTTCAGAAAATGGCAGTGTTAGCATGATCTGAGGGAGGAGTTTTGGCCCTCTGACCTCGAAAGGTCATCTCTTGGGCATTTGTGCACGCCCTGTTGAAGAGTCAATGGTCTCAGCTGTTTTGAACTGGATCAGAGCATCTCCCTAGTTCCTGAAAAACAACTTTAAGCAATTATTATCATAGTGACGTATATGTCAGAGATGTTATCTATAAGGAAACTAGTGGTGATTTAGTTATATATTGTTTGGCTACATGACTTTTAGCTATACGGATTTTAAAATCAACTAGAAGGAAGCAATTAAAAGCAAGCAAGGCAGGTGAAGTTTGGCAGGCTTAATTAGGTTAGCTCTCAGTTTCAAAATCTGTCTAGAGGAAGGAGACTGGGTGCTGAGAGGCTGGATTTATGCCCCGTGAGAGCTGGTTAAAAGAAGTAGGTGTAAAACTTCTAAGGATCACATCGTACTTACCTGAAAATATTAGAATGACTTTGATATGGCGATGACTAAAATTGTTCCTCATTGCTGAGACCGTAGTAAAATTAGAGAATGGAGATAGTCAGCAAAGGGGCTTTCTAACGATTGGAGGAGGGGGCTGCCTCTCGGCTCCTGACGCTTCTCTTACAAGAGCTAATCCAAAGAGGCCAGTGACCTCTCTGAGGGTAGATTCCTACATGGGCAACATATTATACTAGGGTCATTTCCAACTTTAGATTCAGTTTTATGCTAAAAAATATTTTTTAGGTATTGTATTTGTTCTACTTTGCTGCCCCCCGCCGCAATAAAACCCTGTATAACCCTTAGCATTGAGAAGATAATCAGATCTAAACCTTAAAAAGGCCAGTGTACAAAATTGTGTTTTATAAAGCAAAGTTATTGACACAAAAGCCATCCAAGGAAGATTCACTTGAATCCAACCAATATGGGGGTCCAGGAGCAGAGCGCCCGACTTACCATGGTGGCATTGCCTAACTTGCTTAGAGGCTCTGGTTGGACATTCATTGTCCATAAGAGTCCTCTAGAGGCTGGTTAAAGATACAGACAGATTCCCTCGACCCACCTCCCAGAGAGCCTGATGAGGTAGATCTGGAATAGGGTCAAGAATCTGGTTTTTTTTTTTTTTTTTTTTTTTTGAGATGGAGTCTCACTCTGTTGCCCAGGCTGGAGTGCAGTGGCATGATCTCGGCTCACTGCAACCTCTGCCTCCTGGGTTCAATAAATTCTCCTGCCTCAGCCTCCCAAGTAGCTGGGATTACAGGTGGCCATCACCACACCTGGCTAATTTTTGTGTTTTTAGTAGAGACGGGGTTTCACCATCTTGGCCAGGCTGGTCATGAACTCCTGACCTCGTGATCCACTCGCCTTGGCCTCCCAAAGTGCTGGGATTATAGGCGAGAGCCACTGCGCCCGGCCAAGGATCTGTATTTTTAAGTGAACACCTCTCAGGAGCACTGTCTGAGGTCCCCTCTCCTTCCTTGCCATACGGCATAGCTGCCAGTGCTGTGTCCTGATGCCTACAGGGATGGGGCCTTTATTTTAGGGGTCTGTGAGCCCAGAATGGAAACTTTGCCCAGTGCCAGTTGACCATTTACTCTTCCTATTTGTTGACAGGTGCTTGGATTCTCACGGGAGGCACCCATTATGGCCTGATGAAGTACATCGGGGAGGTGGTGAGAGATAACACCATCAGCAGGAGTTCAGAGGAGAATATTGTGGCCATTGGCATAGCAGCTTGGGGCATGGTCTCCAACCGGGACACCCTCATCAGGAATTGCGATGCTGAGGTACCGGTGGGACAGGAGGAGGTCTGCTAGGTCACATGGAAGAAAGACCATGGCATGGGCCTGTGGCCTGAACCCTGGGGCTCTGTGATGGAGCCAGCCAGATCATGGGGAAGTCTGCCTTTCAAGGAGTGCCTTTGGGACCTTAAAGGAATTGAAAACAAGGATGACGTACCTAATTAACTGCTGGGAAAGAGTTAACAATGAATGTTTTGTTCATTAAAATGTGTTCTCAGCAATCTCATATCACAGTCAGGTTCTTAATTCTTTATAACCATGGCTTACATCCATCTCAGGCGGGCTCAAAGCCAACTGCAGTATCTTTTTTTTTTTTTTTACACCCACTAGGATGGCTATGTTTTTTTTTATTATTATATTTTAAGTTTTAGGGTACTTGTGCATAATGCACAGGTTTGTTGCATATGTATACATGTGCCATGTTGGTGTGCTGCACCCATTAACTCGTCATTTAACATTAGGTATACCTCCTAATGCTATCCCTCCCCCCTTCCCCCCACCCCCCAACAGACCCTGGTGTGTGATGTTCCCCTTCCTGGGAACCAACCCAAATGTCCAACAGTGATAGGTTGGATTAAGAAAATGTGGCACATATACACCATGGAATACTATGCAGCCATAAAAAATGATGAGTTCATGTCCTTTGTAGGGACATGGATGAAGCTGGAAACCATCATTCTCAGCAAACTATTGCAAGGACAAAAAACCAAACACCACATGTTCTCACTCATAGGTGGGAATTGAACAATGAGAACTGCAATATCTTGATTGCTTGGCTACACTCACAGAAATTCAAATCAATGGATATCGTCCTTGGTTAATTGGGCATTAAGAAGGCTGTGAGACAACCACCCCCCGCCCCCTGCAAATGTTTCCTGTGAACATTTTTAGAGAGTAATGAGCATTTCATGCTAAAAATACAAGGTAGACATATGGGGTTTTGTATCAAGTGTAGAATTTTGAAAACAACATTTCTAGTAGTTGAGGAACTTCTTGAGCAACAGGTGTTCTCTGCCCAGAAGCTTTGGACCAAATGTTCAGAAATCCGCATTTAAGCTATACCTTCTCCCATCTGGGCTCCTTAGAAGCAGCAAATGTTAAGGATTTTTGGAATTGCTGTGATTCTTCTTTTAGAATTATTTTATTTTTGTGTCTTGGTTACCATTTTTGAGATATATAAGGGGCAGGGGAGAGTGGGAGGTGTTTTTTTTTTTGTGCATCTTCAAGGAGGAAGCATGGTAGAGGGGGAGGAGGAGGCATTTTGAAGACAGAGAAGTTGGGGTTGTAGTAACCATACCTTTTCTAGCTGCATAGTCTGGAGCCAGTTCCCTTCTTCAAGCTTTTATAATAATAACCTGTATTGTTATGGGACTGATTTATCTAATTGTGCAGAGTGAATGGTAGCTTCTATTATTATTACTAGATGCCCAACAGGAGATGGCAAAATGATTTCACATCAAATGCGAACTTCAGGGATGAGAGTGGCCTAGAGCAGGCTTTTGAGGACAATGGCAGGATAAATGGGAAAGAATACCATTATCTATTAGCAATATTTGTAATGGGCATAGGAGTCAACGTAGTGTTGTATAATTATCCCCACGGTAGATGCAGTGCATATGTTAATTCACAGACTCACAAAAAACCTTGAAAATGTAGGTATTTTTACCTCTGAATGGGAATGAGAAAAGACTTCAAAATCTCCCTAGAGGCTGTTTATAGAGCCCATTTCCTGGCAACAAGTAAAACTTGAAATGAATATGTAAAGATTAAAGAATGTGCCAATCATTTGGAAATTAAGAAACAACCAACCACCCAACCATCTGCTAAACAAATGTTGGATCTAGAATGATCTTTCAAAATATAATCTCAGATAACTTAGAAAGCAATGCAAATAAAAACATTACATATTAAGAATATATGTCAATATGTCAGTATGGCCAAAGCTGCACTCAAAGTGAAATGCATAGCCATATACCTTCATTAGTAAAAATAAAATTAATAAATAATTCATTAATCATAATAACAAAACCTAACATTTATATAATAGCACTTACTATGTACTAGGTTCTATTCTAAGTGTATTACATATATTAACTCATTTGATGTTCATAACAAAACTATGAGGTAAGTACTACTATTCCCCCCTCATTATAAATGAGAAAAGTGAGGCATACAGAAAGTAAGAAACTTTCTTAATGCACATATCTAGTTAGTGGCAGGTTCATGGTGCACAATCTTTTAACCACTATAGTATTCAAATTAATAAATTTAAAAAATAGTATCACCAGCAAAACTCTGGATTCTTTCTGAATACTATTTTTTCCTTCTGTTCTCCTTGAATTTTGGTGGTGATATTATTGTTCAAACTTATTAAATTCTATTTTTGGAGTTAAGATTGAAACACCTTTTAATGCAACCCTGATACTTGAAAACCTAAATGCCTTTGAATGGAGCTTGAGAGTGAGGAACCTTTTTGGTAAGGATTCCTTTCTTTATGTTCCTGAAGCAGTTTTTTATTCTCTGGTATTTTGGGAACAAAGTATCCATTTAATTACTTCTTTTTGTGGTCCTGTTGCTATGCGCTTCTCAAGTGCAAAGACTGTTTCATTCATTTTCTAATCCCTAGATCCTGGCATGGGTCACGGCATATGATAGATTCCAGACAGCTATGTATGTGTGCATTTCAATGTCTGCTTCTACCTGTATCCAGACACACACAAATACACACACACACACACACACATTTGCACATACACAGTTTCCTGAATGCTGAATTTCAATTTCGTTGAATTTATGCAAAAGAGCACAGGGCAATGAACCAAGAATGGGACTGGGAATCTGATCCTTACACTGTCACTGGCCATTTATGAGAAAATGAGCACATGGCACAACCATTTTGAATTTCCATTTCCTCATATTTAAAAGGAAGTCTTTACTATAAGATCGCTAAGACCCCTCTGGATTTAGGAATCTGGGAGGAGGCATAATGTGATTGAACCCAAAGTATTAGCTTTCATATGAATATATAAAAATATCATCATGTATCTTGACTGATAATACAATCTCAAAGACAAGTTTCCCTGTCGTTTTCAGGGCTATTTTTTAGCCCAGTACCTTATGGATGACTTCACGAGAGATCCTCTGTATATCCTGGACAACAACCACACGCATTTGCTGCTCGTGGACAATGGCTGTCATGGACATCCCACAGTCGAAGCAAAGCTTCGGAATCAGCTAGAGAAGTACATCTCTGAGCGCACTATTCAAGGTCAGTGGTTAGGAGGTAGGACACTAGAAGTGTACAATAACCACAGCAGCCACAGCATCAACAACAATCGCTACCAACTATTGAGTGATGCGTGAGAAACACACCTGATCAGGTATTTTTATTGCCAAAGAACTGTTATTTCTCTTAATTTTTCCAACACATCAGGAATGCTTCTGCCAGGGTCATTGTGGTACGTACCCTTCAACATGCTAAAGGCAATGATAAATACGGCCAACTTCCATTGTGGTTTGTTAGTATCGAAAGCCGGCTGTCTTCTTCTGGTCGATACCATTTAAGAACAAATACGATCTACGATGACAAATATGAGTTTATGAAACAACGCAATTAACTAGGATAGAAAAGATAAAACCAACCTGCTAGTTTGACAATGGTATGGTTTACTTTTTTGAATCTTGGCTACTTCTGAGTAACAGAAAACAGTGGTCTCAAGAGAAGAATGCAACAGTTGAGTGAAAGCCATTATTTGCCATGGTTAAGTGGCATGTACTCTCTCTCTTCCTGTGGACAGGGTATTGAGATGTGTCCTGCTGTGGAACAAGATTACCTTGTGATTTAATGATAGACATAATGACAGGAACTTGCTGGAAATGTTCTCAATTATTTTCCTTTCACAATTGGACATACATGAAAGAAGAAACTATATATGCAATAAACTCTGTTGAAAGACCACTAGTTATGCAAAGTTCTCACTCAAGCAAGCGTAGGATTATAGGAGAGCATCATTATTATAAGGATAAACTTAAACCTAGTTTAATTTATAGGTGCAATGGTAAATCATGCACAGGCTTTAAGTATTCAAATATGTATTTTAAATATCAATGACAAATTGCAACATAACCCATGTCATGCTATTACTAGTGTGGAGCAAAAAGACTCATCCATCTTTAATGAGTGGATAATGTTCAAGTCCGTGAGATGTGAAGCTATCTCTCCACACCCTAGGCTCACAGGGCAGAAGCTCTTGGTCCAACTTTTCACAGAGGTAGATGAGTATTTCCAATAAGCTCAAAATATGCTTTACTTTTTATATTTTACAGATTCCAACTATGGTGGCAAGATCCCCATTGTGTGTTTTGCCCAAGGAGGTGGAAAAGAGACTTTGAAAGTGAGTCCTGATTTAGTTTTCTAGAAGGTTGGCTAATAAGCCTATCCAACAAATTTGTATTTTCAAGGATTTGGGCTCATCTAATCTAACCTAATTGATTTTACTGCAGCAAGTAGGTAGTGTTTTCCCTCCACATACTGTTCCCCTAACAGACTCCGGTTGTTCCTTAGTCAAGAAGATTTGGGAGGAGAATTTCAGTGACATGAATAACCTGTGTACTTAGTGTTGGCCTTGACAGTCAACCTGCCAAAGAGAAGAGTTGACATTAACTCGGGAGACTTAAAGATTGTAACCAGCATATATATTAGAAAGCTATGGCCAACCCATCTGCATTGAGATGAGCTGTGATCATACACACACAGATTGCCCCCAAATCAGATGTTTCCAGACCACCTAAGGCCCATTTATATGCCGCCTGGGGATGCAGGTATGTTGCATGATGGAGTTCCAAACCCTAAGTGATTCTGAGATCATGGAAACTTCTTGAATGGCTCTGCACCTGCAACACTGAGCAACTGAGCAAGAATTTGACTTCCCAGCCAATCTGTATGGACTCATTACTGAGTTCATCTTGCCTGCAGCCAGGCTTCTGTTTGACGTTTTTTTGTTCTTGTTTTTGTTTGATAATCCACTTGAATCAAAACCTTTTATTTATTTATTTGTTTTTAACTTTTACGGTCAGGGGTATATGTGTAGGTTTTATGTATAGGTAAATTGTATGTCACAGGGGTTTTGCATACAGATTATTTTATCACCCAGGTAATAAGCATAGTACCCCATAGGTAGTTTAAAAAAAGTTAGTGTGACTACATTTTAGTTAGTATTGTAAACAATTTTCAAGAGCTCATTTTTGTAGGAATAGCACATTACAAGAAAGTCATTTTTAACTCATCTTTTTCATGAATTTCTGCAATGATTTGCATATTCCTCCTTTTACCCATCCTATTTTACCTCTAAGACAGGGAATAGGTTAAAGATACCTGGAGCTAAAAGTAAGTGCTGGCAAAGTTATCTGGAATCATCATCTAGTACTTCTCATTATTCTTTTATGTAACAATGGCTGTTTTCTTCATCCATTCAACAGATATTTATTGAGTACCCGCTATGAAATTTACAATTGAGATCATGGTTAAATAAAAATCTTCAGGGAAACATTAAAATAGAGATTTTTTTTCAGTGTGTGATTGTCAGTGTATTAAAACCTTTTTATGCCTAGTGTTCCATTATTGAAACACTAAGCATGTGGGAGTTATTTATATCCTACTGCTCCAGGTCATCACCAAGGTGATTGCCAAAAATTCAAAAAATTGCAAGCTCCAGCATAAATGGCTCAAATCTACAAAAGCAGCCACATCAAAGAGGAAGAGGGGTGGAGAAAAAGTCATTGAAATATGGTTACATTTATTATCTTACCAGATCAAATATTAGGTTTGGAATGAAGATTTCTTGGCCTAGGGTGTAGGGGGAGACTGGAGAGGGGCTGCTGGTCTAGGGAACTGCATTTCTATGGCATTTTCCACTGCCGTCTACTCAGCCAATTAACAACCCACAGTAGTGGGGGTAGGAGAGGTGAGGTGAACTAGGAGAAAATACCCAGCCAGGGCCAGGCGCACTGGCTCACGCCTGCAATCCCTGCACTTTGGGAGGCCAAGGAGGGTGGATCACCTGAGGTCAGGAGTTCGAGACCAGCCTGGCCAACATGGCAAAACCCTGTCTCTACTAAAAAATACAAAAATTAGCTGGGCGCAGTGGCAGGTGCCTGTAATCCCAACTATTCAGGAGGCTAAGGCAGGAGAATCGCTGAACCCAGAAGCCGGAGGTTGCAGTGAGCCGAGATTGCGCCATTGCACTCCAGCCTGGGAGGCAGAGCAAGACTTTGTCTCAAGAAAAAAAAGAAAGAAAAAGAAAAGAAAATACCCAGCTGGTGCCTCTGCATCCCTTCCTGGTTTAACTCCCCATCAACACACCCACGACCACCTGTGGTGCAGACACTTGAGGCACACAGAGGGATCCCGGCCTGCTCTGTGACTCTCACCCTCTGTGGGCTTCAATCATGGCACCACACATCTGGCTTCCTGGGTGATGTCTTCTCTAAGGAAAGCACTCAGACCTAAAAACAAGTGCTTTTCAATTTCTTTTGTACCTCCAGGTAGATCACTATATCTTGCTGTCCAGTGATTAAAATCCTTAAAATATGATCCCCCTCTGCTGTCCTCTGCAGTTGTTACAAAGGTCATAAAAGTGTGCTAGGTGTTTATCCAGGAAGAAAATATATTTTTATTCTTTTTTAATAACAGGGGCAGGGGAAATTATTTGAGGAGGGAAATATGTGAGTAAACATCACATAAAACATGTGGCTGCTGTTTTAAAGTTATTTTCATACCTCAAAAGTATGAGTGTTGGTTACTACTAACCTGTTTCAGATAAGCTATCAACAATAATGCTGAATACAGTCTTAATACGTGTCACTCAAATCTATTATGTCAGTACTTGGAATGATCGATTTTGTGTACAGGGATGTTTTAAAGCACTTATCTGTAGAAAACTTAAGCTAGTCATATGTGTTCTTATTATGGAATTTGTTGTGGGGACAAGATTTCATAAAGCAGATTACATTTCTAATTCACAAAGCAATTGACAATATTTGATTTGCTTCTGATTTAAAATAAAAGCCCCAAAGGAAAACGTGTAGGGATGTGTCCGTGTGTTTTCTCCAGCTTGGCTCAGAACCTTAGTCCAGAGCTGGGTTCTGTGGACCAAGGTCTCTGATCTGTCTGACTCTGTCTCCTTCCTCCAGGCCATCAATACCTCCATCAAAAATAAAATTCCTTGTGTGGTGGTGGAAGGCTCGGGCCAGATCGCTGATGTGATCGCTAGCCTGGTGGAGGTGGAGGATGCCCTGACATCTTCTGCCGTCAAGGAGAAGCTGGTGCGCTTTTTACCCCGCACGGTGTCCCGGCTGCCTGAGGAGGAGACTGAGAGTTGGATCAAATGGGTAAGTTGTCGGGACCATGTCTGAGGGCTGAGAAAATAAGACAAGTTTGTGAGAAGGGAGAATGCCTTAAACGCCCAACTCCACCAGCAGCTGCACGTGTTCGGTATTTTCTCCGTGCCTTTGAGGCTCAACAGGTGTCTTGCTGGAAACTGAAGTTCAGTAAGATACGTGACTCACCAAGTGTATGATATTTGTACTTGAGATATTGCATTTTTCAGAGTTTACTAAAAAAGGGAAAACTGATGGTTTTATATGAATGTTCTTACTGGGATGTTGTAATATCTTATTCAAGTCCAGGAGAGAGAGAGACACAAGAATCTGACAAAAAGAGATAAACATATCAGCCTTACTGATGATGAAGGCAAAGTTGAAAGAGGTGGCTTGAGGTGCAGAACACTGGGACTGCATATGCTAAGTCTCAGAATAAAACAGATGAGCCCACCCTGACGCAGGCAGCGCTGGGCACCTGCTGACCTCCCTGCTGGGCTAGACGTGGCAGCTGCAGACCAGGGCACTAGTGCTTTGCAAGGTGCAAAGCCCAGTGAGAGGAGAAGGAGACGGCTGGCTGGGCAAGGCCAATATTGCTCCCCAACCCTGAGTAGGGCTAAGTGAAAGAGTGGAGATTGACCAGGTGGCTAATTCTGATGAGGCTCCTCCCCATGGAATTCTGTTGGTTGGGAAAAGCAGCACTCCCTTTCCAAAGTGCTTACACATATTTGATTCTCTAAACATTCATACCTAACTACTTCGAGTCAGTTCTGAACATATAAACAGGGCTGGGTGCAATGACTCCTGTCTGTAATCCCAACCCTTTGGGAGGCCAAGGCAGGAAGATCGCTTGAGGCCAGGAGTTCAAGACCTGCCTGGACAATGTAGTGAGACCCCGTCCCTACAAACAAACAAACAAACAAAAATTACCCAGGCATGCTGACATATGACTATAGCACTAGTACCAGCGACTTGGTAGGTTGAGGTGGGAGAATCACTTGAGCCAGGGAGTTTGAGGCTGTAGTGAGCTGCGATGGGGCCATTGCACTCTAGTCTGGGTGACATAGTGAGATCCCATCTCAGCAAAAAAACAAAAACAAACAATCAAATAAAGCATATAAGCAGGCCTTTTCCAACGTATACATATCAAAGTAAGACACTGCATATTGATTGCATATTGATTGCCACTCTCAACGTCATTTCCTGTGATGGATGGAATAAATTCAGTGGTCAGTTCAGGGATCCCCATAGAGGAAGAAACGGATGACTCTTAATTTATCCACCAAAGATGGCCCCAGGTCCACTTCAGTGACTTTCCTCTTACTCCTTGTACAAGTTGGCTTGTCAGGTCTTGACCAGGCCATGTCCAACGAATAGAGGCCATCTGAAGGGCTACCACACCCTTTATAAGGGATTTTGATTTCTGCTTCATGAAAACTGTTACAGGCAACTCATCTGAAATAGGCTAAAAGGCACATTCTACCTTCTTTGATTATATTATCCTTTCTGCAATTCATAGCTAATTCATATTCATACTGAATATGCTAATGATATATTATAATTACAATCACGTCAATCAGAAAACATACATCAATAATAAAAATTAGTCTGGAATTTTAATTAGGCACTCATACAGGGTTTTGCAGTTGGTACAGATTTCCCAAAAGACCAAGCTCAAGAGTGGGATTATTAATTAATGAATGTATACATTCAGGCAAATATTAATTAGACAACCTTCCAGGGCAGTCCTGGGTGACCTCGCTGACTATGTGGACAAGCAGCCCCAAAACCTGGACTCCCAGTTTCTTGACCACTCTAAGCGATGCATTATACCTCTCCCACTGGGCTCACACCTTCCTCTCCTAAAAGCCGTCATGGTTATTCCCCCATGCCTATTCCTCAACTTCTCAAGAACTTGACTCTCCATAGTCTTCCAGTCTATCAACCAATCTAGATATCATTCATTCGTGTATTCATCTTTAACTCTCATTTATTAATTTATTCAGTAGATATTTGTTGAGCACATACTGCGTGCTGGGTTCTGAAATAGGCACTTCAGAAAGAATTGCGTACACGACAGAAACAGTCTGTGTCCTCTTAGACAAAACAGAATTTGAAAAAAGGTTTATGTTGAGTGATGACAGTACAGTGCATTGTGTAATTGCAAGTTGAAATGGGTGTTTGGAAGAAAGGTAACATGGATACAAAAAGGCAGGTGCCGAGGGAGCCTGGCCTGGTGTGGGGCTTTCTGGAAGGCTTCCCGGAGGAAGTGATGTGGGAGCCAAGATCTGAAGGATGCAGAGAGTTAACGAGGTGGGGGCTGGGGTTGTGGTGGTGGTGGGAACAGCATATGCAAAGGTCCTGAGGTGGGAGGCACGCCTGAGGAGTGAAAGACAGCCTTGAGGGTGGAAATGGTGAGTGGGAGCTCAAGAACTTGTGAGGGCCCAGCCCAGGAGGCTCCCTGAGCCCCATTTGGTCTTGTTCAAGTGTAATGGGATATCATTAAAAGGTTTCAAGCAGGGAAAAAACGAGATGGAAGTTGTGTTCAGGACAGCTCACTCTGGCAGCAGTGGGGCAGAGGATGGAGGAGGCAGGAGTATGCAGGATGGAGTCCCAGCTAGGAGGCCCCTGTGGCCGTCTCTGGGGTCCATCAGTTTACTTGCTATCCATATTCATTTCCTTCTTCTTCCTTTTTATTTCAAAGGAAAATAAAAATAACCCCTTGGTACTGCCCACCTCCACTTGTGCCGTAGAATTTTGGGACCTTCACCCCTCCTCCCCGCCTGTCAGTCCTAGCTGGACCCCTATTCTTCAGTCTGAACAAAGCCTGCAGACAGATGAAGAGGGCCTTTCCTTCATGCTATCATCCCCGCCCACCCTCTCCTTCAAAATCTCCATGGTTTGTCTTTGCCTGCAGTTTTCATTCATTTCCTCATCACCTACCTGGGTGCTTTGAACTAAGACCTCCATCACCACCTTTCCCAGGCAGCTGCAGCCTCAAAAGCTCGCCTTCTAATTTCCAAATCCAAGGGCTCTTCTTGCCACCTTCAAACAGCCAGACCCTGAGACTTCATCTCCCACCCAGCGGAGCCTCTGCAGTTCCAGATCCTTATTTCCAAACGTTGCCAGGGAAACCCACCATTGCCTCAAACTCAGTCTAATGGAAACCAGACTTGCTCCCTTGGCTAGAAGGGGCCCTTCTCACCAAGCTCCAGCTGGGCTCGCCAGTGCTCGTAACCTTGAAATTACGGGGTTATTTACTTTTTAAAACGTCTTAAAATTAAACATTACAGAAAAATAACAAAGGACAATATAGAAAATTCTTTATCTGCTTCTCCAGTTTCCAAGCCTTCTTTCTAGTTTGCATTTGAGCTTTTATTCTCTATTGTTTAAATCTTTATGGGCACACTTGGATGATGTCTACGGTCTTCTATTGTCCCTTCTTTATTTACTTGGTCATTTAATAACTGAGCATCTGCCATGTGCCAAGCTTTGTGACACACACACACACACACACACGCACATGCACACAGATGCACACATCTCTAGTCAAATGAGGCTCTCAGCTTTTTGATAGGGGCTTTTTGATACGTGTATAACCAATACTTTATTCTCAACTGTAGTCAAGGACTCATTACAATTCAGAAATGAGAAGCTGATCCGGAACTTCACTACAGGTGGTCTTTTTAAAAAGATCTCTCACAAAAAGAAAGAAGTTTATGCTCCTCATGCCTAAAATCTGTTGGCTGACACTTTGTTCTTTAATTTCACCAGCTCAAAGAAATTCTCGAATGTTCTCACCTATTAACAGTTATTAAAATGGAAGAAGCTGGGGATGAAATTGTGAGCAATGCCATCTCCTACGCTCTATACAAAGGTGAGTAAAAATAGCTCCTTTTGAAGTGTCAGCTTTGTGTTGCCTTCTGTGGCTTTTCATGACTTACATTTCTTTTATAAAACAGCTTTATTGAAAGGCAAGCTTGTACTTAATTTTGATGATCCTAGATTGGAAGCTAGAATAACTACGCTTGCCCTGGTGAGGTGAATCTCCTTGGTTGTATGTATTTGATAGAATAATAATTTTTATGTCATTAAAATACTAGTCAAACAAAATCACAGTAGTCTCCAAAGAGCTATTTCTAACAGTGGTTGAAAATAATTTTTTAATTGGGCCTCAGATTCCTTTGAGAATATGGCAAAACTATGGATCTTTGTCCTAGCATTCTACATATTTGTACACATATGCACACATACTTCACACGTAAGTAACTTTGCATTTAATTTCAGGGGTTTGCAAATTTCCTGAGGCTTATGAATGAACCTCAGGTTAAAAAATTCTCATTCGTGATCTTTGCTGCTTTAGAATTCCGTAAAGTGGATGTTACCCATAGTAAATAGATCCTTGGTTGTCTAGACTTGAATTGTGTGACTGATAAAGATAAATTAGCTAGAGTAGAGCCAGGCACATTGGAAGTGCTTTTAAAGCATTGGCAATTTATTAGAATCATTCTTATTGTACTTGCCAGACATTTGGTTATAAAGGTATTTATTAAAATGGAATTATATCTGCACAGATACATAGATGCAGAAAATATTAGCTCTGGAAAAGACAAGAATAACATTGTTGTAAGGTGGCTTATTGTTTCATAGATTTAGATGTAACATAAGTCAGATATGGCCTTGAAATATAATACTATGGAACCTGAATCTATGGAAAAAACCTTTACTATACCATTATTACACTGTTAGGATATGCAATGGAAAAACATTACCGTAGCCTGAGTTGATCCCCATTATAAACTTTGGGACATACAGAATATGGTTAAGAACGAGTGAAGATAGAGCGAATGACAGTTTGAGTGTCTGAATGTAAGAGAACATACTCAGCATCGCCTGTGATAAATAGCTCTGATAATTGGCCACACTGAATGGTTCTCACTCATTTCTGAGCCTTTAGTGAGTTGAGTCTTTTCCTGCCCTCTTACAGCCTTCAGCACCAATGAGCAAGACAAGGATAACTGGAATGGGCAGCTGAAGCTTCTGCTGGAGTGGAACCAGCTGGACTTAGCCAATGATGAGATTTTCACCAATGATCGCCGATGGGAGGTAAGCACGAAGCTCCCCTGGGTTATTCCAGTGTTGGGTCTGGACAGTGGTCTGGGCAATGGCTGGTCCATTTCCAACAAGGTCTTCAATACCGAATCTCTTAAAGGATTGTTCTGTTCTGGAATATCAGGATTGCTGAGGCTTAATTTCCTTGTCTGCAGCATGGGATCATAACATTGACTTAGTGGGTTTGTTGTGAAGAGATAATGAAAATAAATGGTATAAAATAACATCAACTCCACCTTGCCTTCAGCCGCAAAGTGAGGGTGATTCTCCATCTGGGTGTAGAGATGCAGATCTCCTTCTGGATGTGCGTGGGCAGAAGTATGGGAAAAATATATGCTAGATGATGGAAAGTAGCTCAACTATAAATCCAGATGGCAGCACTCTTTTTGCTCCCTGCCCCCACCTGCCTAGCCAAATTCTGGTTAGAGAACCGTCCGTAGTGAGATACATAAGAGACAAATAGAACAACTTGACTGACGCTCCCCAGTGAATGTCTTAGAGCAGGGGTGCCGGTCCACGGCCTGTTAGGAACAGCAGGAAGTGAGCAGCGGGCGAGCAAGTGAAACTTCATCTGTATTTACACCAGCTGCCCATTGCTCACGTTACTGCCTGAGCTCCGCCTTCAGCCAGATCAGTGGCGGTATTCGATTCCTATAGGAGCGTGAACCCTGTTGTGGACTGCGCATGTGAGGGATCTAGGTTGCACACTCCTTATGAGAACCTAATATCTGATGATCTGTCACTACCACCCATCACCCCCAGATGAGACTGTCCAGTTGCAGGAAAACAAGCTCGGGGTTCCCACTGGTTCTACATTATGGAGAGTAGTATAATTATCTAATTATATATTACAATGTAATAATAATAGAAATAAAGTGCACAATAAATGGAATGCTCTTGAATCATCCCAAGACCATCTCCCCAGCCTGGTCGATGGTAAAATTCTCTTCCAGGAAACCGGCCCCTGGTGCCAAAAAGATTGGTGACTGCTGTCTTAGAGCCAGAAACTCAGGACTTCCCCTAGCCACATGAGTACCTTTAATATGGAAGTTGCACATGCAATAAAAAGTGTTTTTTTTCTTTCCAGCAGACTGCATTTTCTCGCTTTTCAATGTGATTAGTGTTTTAGGATTGCATTTTCCAGCAGTATCCTCCTGTGTACAACTAAAGTGCAGTCAGCCCTAGCAGCCTTGTTCAATGAAAATTATTATAAACCATCACACTCAGTTTTATAAGGCTGCTGCTTTGTTTTCAGCTTTTCCAAGTTAATTTCAGTCATTAGGGGGCCGTGATAATATATGTAATTTTATACATGTATGTATAGATTTGAAGGTGCATATATTTCATAACTTTCATTCTTGGCAGACAGGGTCAGAAAACACTTTCAGGCCTATTGTTGTATAATCAAAGACTAAGACTCGATTTATATTAACATGCGATCAGTTTTAATGAGAGCAGCATAAATAAAGTAATGGCTTATGAATTTTTAAATTATTCATTCCCTTAGCAAACATTATCTTGTGTGTGGTGTTTGCAGTACAATGAACCCTGCTGCACATTGCAAGGGTTTAATTAGTGGAGGGAAAGTGGAACTATAAGTAGTTCCAGTCAATTGATTCATAAATGAATTACTGTGTGTGAAATGTTCTATTTAAGTGAGGTCAGATGGTACAAATAAACTTAGGCACATCGTGAATGGTACATTTAATTTTATTAACTCAGCTAAAGATGGTTAAGGGTTAAGGGCACAATGGCTAAGGAAATGGACTCTGGAGCCAGCCCATCTGCATGACTTTGGGCAAATTACTTAACCTCCCTATGCCTCAGTTTCCTCCTCCAGTGGCATGTTAGAGCCAGCTTGTATTGGCTTGCAAGAGCCAACTGCTAAATTTTTAGAGATTTTCTGAGTTGGTTGTTAAATACAGTCATTATTAATCAGTTATATTTGGCTGGTCATAGTGGCTCATGTCTGTAATCCCAGCACTTTGAGAGGCCAAGGCGAGAGGATTGCTTGAGTCCAGGAGTTTGAGATCAGTCTGGACAACATGGCAAAACCCCACCTCTACCCCCCCCCCCCAAAAAAAAATTAGCTGGGCGTGGTGGCACATACCCGTAGTCCAGGCTACTTAGGTGGCTGAGGTGGGAGGATGGCTTGAGCCCAGCAGGTGGAGGTTGCAATGAGCTGAGATCACACCACTGCACTCCAGCCTGGACAACAAAGCCAGATCTTGTCTCAAAACAAACAAACACACACAAAAAAACCCAAAAAACAAAAAAACAAAAAAATTAAATTATTCAAACTTAGAATTACATAGATTTTGTAGAATATGGAATATAGAATTACAAAGGTAATCAATAATCAAAAGATATCATTTTTTAACTATTTGTCTACATTTACTATTACCTTTGCTCTGAAGGCCAATTGTGTATATTGTGTCTGGAAGCTGGAGATGCTATACAATGGTGAGCCACTCCACATCTCTTCCCGATTCCATATTTAGTGATGTCACAGTGGTAGCTGAAACTTGGCCACAATGGGAGTATTTACACCATAGGAATCAGCAAACACTACAAATTAGGACTTCTATTTTCTTTGAGAGAGCCAGTGGTTCAGTGTTTACCGGTACCCAACTGATCATCCGAAAATGGAGATGACGATAATAGCAGTACTTATCTCCTTGGGCTGTTATGATGATTAAATCAGATAATATTTCTAAAGTGCTTAGAACATTGGCACATATGAAGCATTATTTGTTTAAAAATAAAAATCTCTGGAATGCTGATAATATTTCTGTGACCTTTTACAGTGCCCAAGCAGTTTCCCTGTATGTGTTTACTTGCCTGTCATACCAATCCACAACATGGATGATTTCCTTTGTGGTTATTAAATCAGGGCTCCATCGGTATCATGGCAGGGGGAGTTGCTGACAGTTTTTTGAGGGCCGGGTCTGAACTTGAATCTCTGAGAGGAATTTGACCTGTGTTAGCTTATTTCATTCCCACAACCATCTATTTCTTAGAAGAGCAAACTGAGGCTCAGAGACACAATAATTCAGGTCACATGGCTGGAAAATGGTAGAATCAAGGTTGAGAGCAAAGACGTGACTGACGGCAAAGCCTCTTCTCATATGCTGGTGGTTCTCAAGGTGTGGGTCCTGGACTGGTGGCGACCTGGGAATAACCTTGGCACTTGTTACCTTGCAAATCACCAGCCTCCACCTCAGACTTGCAGAAATTCCAGTATTGACTCCCCGCATTCTGCATTTACCGGGCCCTCTACATGATTCTGATTAAAGTTTGAGAACCACTGCCCTATGCTAGCAAGTGTGTGACCAGTGGAAAGGCCAATGGATTTAGAAAGAAAAGGGAAATGCTGGACATGAGGAACACTTCCTTTAAGGACAGAGGAGAAATCATAGCTGCCATCTTTCCAGAGGTAGCCCCCTCTTCCCCTGCTGAGCTCTGCTGCATCCACAATGTGGAGACTCAAGGGACCCTTGACAACTCCTTCTCTAGGCAGTGTGTGATCCCCATGAGACCAACATTAGGCAGGAACAAAACTAATTAATGCTGCTGTGGGCAGAAGACATCCACCTGGACCAGGGACCAGGCACGCAATGTAAGAGAGTAAGCGGGCCGGTGGGTCCCAGGGAGGAGTGGTGGGGACTGTGGGGAGTTGGAGAGCCAAGGCTCCGGGAAGCAGCTGCCCCTCGGCTCCCACTGATGGTTCCCATGTTGATGTTGTTGGAGCTGCTGGTTTTTACTCTTTTCGTGGGGGGCGGGGGCGGGAGACAGAGTTTTGCTCTTGTCGTCCAGGCTGGAGTGCAATGGCATGATCTCAGCTCACTGCAACCTCCGCCTCCCAGGTTCAAGCGATTCTCCTGCCTCAGCCTCCGGAGTAGCTGGGATTACAGGCATGCGCCACCACGCCCAGCTAATTTTTGTGTTATTAGTAGAGACGGGGTTTTACCATGTTGACGAGGCTGGTCTGAAACTCCTGACCTCAGGTGATCCACCCGCTTCAGCCTCCCAAAGTGCTGGGATTACAGGTGTGAGCCACCTCTCCCAGCATTTTTTTTTTTTTTTTTTTTTTTGAGATGGAGTCTCACTCTGTCACCCAAGCTGGAGCACAGAGGTGCAATCTTGGCTCACTGCAACCTCTGCCTCCCAGGTTCAAGCGATTCTCTTGCCTCAGCCTCCCAAGCAGCTGGGATTAGAGGCACCTGCCACCACACCTGGCTAACTTTTTTATTTTTAGTAGAGATGTAGAGATGAGGTTTCACCATGTTGGCCAGGCTGATCTCAAACTCCTGACCTCAATTGATCTGCCCACCTCGGCCTCCCAAAGTGCTGGGATTACAGGTGTGAGCCACTGTGCCTGGCAGCTTTTACTGTTAACTCGAGATTTTAATGCTGGAAATGTAGATTTTGATGAACTTTCTAATTTTTAAATGTTGGCAATGGAATAAAATTGTAAGAAATGCTATAGAGGGCACACAAAACATGACTGAGAGCTGGAGTGGCCTGTAGTCCACTGGGTTGTGTCTGAAGTAAACATCGATGATCTTTTCTTGAGATGGAGTCTTGCTCTGTCACCCAGGCTGGAGTGCAGTGGTGTGATCTTGGCTCACTGCAACTTCTGCCTCCTGGGTTCAAGTGATTCTCGTGCCTCAGCCTCCCGAGTAGCTGGGACTGCAGGTGCGCGCCACCACACCTGACTAATTTTTTTTTTTTTTTTTAGTAGAGATGGGGTTTCACCCTGTTGGCCAGGCTGGTCTCAAACTCCTGACCTCAAGTGTTTTTCCCATCTTGGCCTCCCAAAATGCTGGTGATCTTTCTTAAGATTCTCCATAAATTCCTATGGGCTAAGTTTTATCAGAAGCCCAGAATGTAGAGCTAGAGATAGATAACAATCAAGTATTATTGTCAAGTGTTCCAGTGACTTATTGGTATGTAACAAGAGCAGACATTGGTTTGGTGGCATGTGGTTTGCATATAGTTTGATGCATTCTATTTTAACACCTGTATTTGAGAATGCAGTCACCATAATAGAAGGTTCCTGGGCATCTGTGAAGGGCAGCACATCCCACAGTGCAGCGTAGAGAGAGCACTGGTGGCTGGGTCATAATTGGTATCTACTGTCAACTTCGAAGAGGTGGTTCCAGCTCTACTACCACACCCCCACACCCCCACCCCCGATTGAGTATTTCCTCTATGTCTCATACTGGGGAAAATTTTTGACCAACATTATCTCTACATGGGTGTATTTATCTCCATTTTAGCAAGGGGCCAAGTCACATCCAAATTCACATCTAGCTGATGACAAAGATTTCACCATGCCATTCTCCTGTTCAGAGGTTTGAACTGTAATCCTCTGTTGTGTTAAAATGGAAAAAAGATAAACTTCATTCTCAAGACAGGATTGAAAGAGAAGTTGAAGATATTATTACTCTGTGGCTGGAAATACAGTGCTACTGAGGAAGAAAAATGCCTAGTGCTTTCCTTACCATATTTTTGTAGTATTGTTAGTACTGTCTCTGTTCTTTCTCCTTAGTCTGCTGACCTTCAAGAAGTCATGTTTACGGCTCTCATAAAGGACAGACCCAAGTTTGTCCGCCTCTTTCTGGAGAATGGCTTGAACCTGCGGAAGTTTCTCACCCACGATGTCCTTACTGAGCTCTTCTCCAACCACTTCAGCACGCTTGTGTACCGGAATCTGCAGATCGCCAAGAATTCCTATAATGATGCCCTCCTCACGTTTGTCTGGAAACTGGTTGCCAACTTCCGAAGAGGCTTCCGGAAGGAAGACAGAAATGGCCGGGACGAGATGGACATAGAACTCCACGTAGGTGCTGGGAGAGTTGCCTGCTTGAGTTCTCGGATATTTTGAGGCTTCCCTCATAAGATATCTCCATTTTCTCTACTCCCTATCTTATTGCCATAAAATACTTAACACACTGACAATGTTAATTTTTTTAACTCCCTTTATTTAAGATAAGGTGTCTGTCTATAGGGTGAGTCTCTGCTATTTCTAATATCTTGCTTTATGATCTATATGATACCGTATTTCAGACTAGTTGCAGTTTTTCTTTTTTTGTTTTTGAGATGGAGTCTCGCTCTGTCACCAAGGCTAGAGTGCAGTGGCCGAATCTCAGCTCACTGCAATCTCTGCCTCCTGGGTTCAAGCAATTCTTCTGCCTCAGTCTCCTGAGTAGCTGGGACTACAGGCACCTGCCACCACGTGTGGCTAATTTTTGTATTTTTAGTAGACATGGGGTTTCACCATGTTGGCCAGGCTGGTCTCGAACTCCTGACCTCAGGTGATTTGCCTGCCTCGGCTTCCCAAGTGTTGGGATTACAGGCATGAGCCACCGTGTCCGGCCTCAGGTTTTCTTAATTGCAGAGCTTAGTGTGGTATACTTTCTGAAGGTATCTAACAGGGAATGGGGCAAACAAATAGCTGCATGCTCCTGTCATAGTCCACCAGCCATGATCTGCTTAAAATAGCTGCCTGCTGCCTATGCGTGTGAAGGACTGAAGAATGGACACGTGTTCTTTTGTGAGTAAAAGGGGAAGTGCATATTTTCAAAGGGATAAATCTGGATATTCACTTGAGACAATTTTGTGGCTGTAACACCTGTAATCCCACAGGACTTCTCATTTTAAGTATAGGAAGGCCCAGTTTCCAATTGTCAGCACCTGTAACTCTTTGCCGAAAGTTTGTCCTGATCAGAGCCCAGTAGTGTACAAATACCTGCACTTGAAGGAGCTGACTTTAAGGTTTGTGCTCTACTCTGGCTCCTAGAGTTGGCTAGTGGGGCTAATCTCTAGTTATCCACCAAGAGAATTGACTTGATAATGCACTTTTTATTGGGTTCCCTTTTTTTCTGGTATCATTTCCTCAGTTCTCCATTGGTTTCCTTGAAATCGCGTCCAAAATAAACTACTTGCCTCAAATCCTTGTCTCAGATTTCTTCTGGGGAAACCCAAACTAGGTCATTATCCTTTGTAATTATGGAATTTTTAGAGTGCGTGTATGTGTGTTGCAAAAATCTAAATGCATTAGGTGTTTGCAGGAATTGGAAGTGTTTAGGGAGCCTCTGTTCGACTATATTCATGTGAAATTTCTCTGCAATATGCATAATATGCCTCATGCATTTTATACATTGGCAAAACCTGTAAAGAAGTTGAAAAGGAATATATTATATATATCCATTTAGTTGTTTTCTATATGAAAAGTTTCCCTTGAAAGGTACAGAATGGTGAATAGGAGCTGGGATTCTAATTGATAGGTTAGGCATCGAATCTTTGAATAACAGTCCAAAGAAATAAGCCACAGTTTTATGTTGGGATAATTGAACTTAAGCCATAGGAAAGTTGGAATCTAGTTTGAAGAATTTTTTTCTAGAAGAGAAACAGAGTTATATGATGAGAAGGAATTGCCTTCTGTCAGCCTGTCAGGAGTCATTCAGTTTTCAAATTGCTCTCAAGGCTTTTTTCACCCTTTATACCTTTTCGTCTAGTTGTACTTTGTCTTCTATGACAGATGAAAGATTTGGTGTCAAAATTAGACCACCCAATGAGTTGCAGAGATGAAAATCCCATCCCTGTACTGTGAGAATGGAGTCATGCACAAAGCCACAGAGCCCTCCAAACACGGGCTACTCTCCTAGGGCTTCCTGATCCCAGAATAGTTTCCATTTGCACATGCTGACCACATGCTCTAACCCCCCAGGACGTATCTCCTATTACTCGGCACCCCCTGCAAGCTCTCTTCATCTGGGCCATTCTTCAGAACAAGAAGGAACTCTCCAAAGTCATTTGGGAGCAGGTAAGTGCCCAAGCCCACATCAGATTTACACCAAATATGCGCTTTGTTATGACAGTTCTGATCCTCTCAAAATTCACATGCCTAATATAAAACATCATCAGTGAAATAGGATGTCTGAGGTCAGATGAACATGGTCTCTGTTCCATGTTGGTGAAGGAGTGCTTGGGAGGGACCGTCCCCGGAAAGTAGTCAGGCTTGGGGGGCGGTCCAGTAGGCACCTGCTTCTCAGGTGCGTGTGGGTGTGTGATTGTTTTCCAAGTGGATGAGGTATTCACATTTGATTTTAAAAATTAATTTCCAGCTTTATCGCATTATGGACAGGAGGTAGGGCCTGTAAAAAATTCCGCTTTGGAAAGTTTATGGAGAATTTTCCTTGTGATTTAGCATGTAAGGACTTTTGTCAATGGTTTATGGACACTCGCATTACTTTACTTTGAGAGATAAGCTTAGATATTGAATATTGAATTCACACACTCAGTCTTAAAGTTACGTTGTTCAGGTCTTCTGTGTTACCCAGGCCCCACTCAACCTTTGAGCTATTCCAGTATGAGAGTGAATTAGATCTCCCACTATCACGGTCTTACTGTCATTTCTCATGGCATTAGTCTTAATATTTTTTATATGGCAATTCTATGTTCAAGACTGCGAACATATTCAGGTTCCAAGTTATTTTGTGTTCATTAAAAATTTTACTTTGAATCATTATGAATAGTTCCTAGGTTGAGCTTTGGGCTCCCTGACCCCAGAGCAGTTTCCATTTGCACGTGTTGACCACATTCTCTAACCCGTCCCATAAAATTGATTCTACTGTTTGCTGCTTTTGCCATGAATGTTCTTGTTGGACATTAACGTTGACTTGACCACTTCAAGGGATTAAGACTTAACCTTAGGCTGGGCTTGGTGGCTCACACCTGTAATCCCAGCACTTTGGGAGGCTGAGGCTGGTGGATCACCTGAGGTCAGGAGTTCGAGACCAGCCTGACCAACATGGCGAAACCCCGTCTCTACTAAAAATACAAAAATTAGCTGGGCATGGTGGTGGGTGCCTATAATCCCAACTACTTGGGAGGCTGAGGCAGTAGAATCACTTGAACCCGGAAGGTGGAGGTTGCAGTGAGCCAAGATTGTGCCACAGCACTCCAGCCTGGGTGACAGAGTGAGACTCCGTCTCAAAAAAAAAAAAAAAAAAGAGAAGAAAAAAAAAGAATTAACCTTAAAATTCTCCACCCCCCTAAAAAGACCAGGGGCTGCACTCTGGCAGCCCTGGGAGCCAGCAAGCTTCTGAAGACTCTGGCCAAAGTGAAGAACGACATCAATGCTGCTGGGGAGTCCGAGGAGCTGGCTAATGAGTACGAGACCCGGGCTGTTGGTGAGTCCACAGTGTGGAATGCTGTGGTGGGCGCGGATCTGCCATGTGGCACAGACATTGCCAGCGGCACTCACAGGCCAGATGGTGGAGGTCCGTGGCATGTCCAAGCTCCCCAGTCTGATTGAGGGCTGCAGACCACAAGGTCTGGATGCGACAATCTCCTTGGTCCTGGCACATATGGAATTTTCCAAGAATGAATGTGGGAAATCTTGGGCTCTCTGATCCCATGGCCACCCAGGGCCATACCCAGGCCCAGTTCTAAGCAACTCAGGGAGCACTGGACTATTTTTTTTGGTGGGGGGTGTTTCTGGATGCCGTTACAACATTGTGACAGGGCTGAGATTTTACCTGACTTGTGCACTAACCAGTTAGCCTGCCAGTTTCATATGCACACACTGCCAGAGGACCCAGCCCCTGGGCCTGCGACACTCATGGTTTCTTACTCATGGCAAAAGCAGCAGCCTGAGCAGCATCTGGGTTGCTTCCCCTTGCCTCGGTTCCCAAGGGGTAACTCGAATAATGGTTGCCCTGCAGCTGCCTGAAGTTAGGACACGCTGAGCTTCTATCAGGGCTGCAGCTGAGATTACTTATTGCCTGGAGTGGACGATACTGCACTAAGCATTACTCTCCTGGCATGTCTCAGGATGCCTGACTGCTGTTTGCTATTCAGTCCTCGAACAAAGCTTGCCAGTGCCCTTTGCACAGAGGCCTCGATCATTCAGGAAGGTGAGAAATCCAGAACCGATTGCCTCTAAACAGCATTTTAAATGAGAATTTCAGGCCTGCTCAGTTTTTTCCATTTTTACTTGACAGTTTTAAGTTTGCAACGAGGTATTTGCATCCAGGTTTGTCTAGTGTCTTATCAAATGTAAACATGCTCATGAGTTTAGCTTGTCCATGTTGGAAAAAAGGTGTCTAATTATTTCTTTTAATTTATTAAAATTTCAAAGCAGTTTATTTCTGGATAATTAGGCAATGGCTCCTAATAGTTTTACTTTAAAAAAATTTCCCTGAGGATCTACACTGCAATTTCTTTGTCATTAGGTGATGAAATGTAAGCACACACTAATGCAATAGATCAGTGTTTCTTTTTTTTTTTTTTTTTGAGACGGAGTTTCGCTCTTGTTGCCCAGGCCGGAGAACAATGGTGTGATCTCAGCTCACTGCAAGCTCTGCCTCCTGGGTTCAAGCGATTCTCCTGCTTCAGCCTCCTGAGTAGCTGGGATTACAGGCGCATGCCACCACACCCGGCTAATTCTTTGTATTTTTAGTAGAGACGGGGTTTTGCCATGTTGGGCAGACTAGTCTCGAACTCCTGACCTCAGGTGATCCACACTCCTTGGCCTCCCAAAGTGCTGGGATTACAGGTGTGAGCCACTGCACCCAGCCTTTTTTTTCCTCTATGCCTTATCTGCCAAACAACCTTGCCAAGAAGGCGTAGAGTTCAAATGAGATGGAGGAAGGGCTGCTCTGATTACGGGGGGGTGGGGGGGGGGCGGTGGTGGGGAGGTGCAGAAGGTCTAGATCCCTTCTCAGTGGCTGAGGCTTTTCTGCCCGAGCCCAGATGGAAGCCCATCAAAGAGAGGGGCTCCCTCTGTCCAATGCAGCTCAATCCAGTGAGCAGTTATTGTCACCTGCTGCCATCAGGAGCTCTGCTGGGTTTGTCTTGCCTTCAGAAAATTCTGCTATTCAGTAACAAATTGTGTTGTGATGGCATTTTCTATGCCTTTTGTAAGAATGGACTCACGCACAGGCTATTTTTGGATTCAGGGGTTGGCTGGGGGTGGAAGCAGGACAGTTTCGGTCATGTGCAGCTCTTACACCAGCTTCTCTCTGTGCTGATGTCGCTGTAGAGCTGTTCACTGAGTGTTACAGCAGCGATGAAGACTTGGCAGAACAGCTGCTGGTCTATTCCTGTGAAGCTTGGGGTGGAAGCAACTGTCTGGAGCTGGCGGTGGAGGCCACAGACCAGCATTTCATCGCCCAGCCTGGGGTCCAGGTAAACCATACTCAGCCACCAGACCACATGGCCAGAAATGGGGCTTTTATGTCAGATGCTACTAGCAGCATTAAACAATAGTAAAAACAAACCTTATTCTCCAATATAAAAGCCATAGAAGGAGTGGTTAGGTGATGATGTGGGAGATGGCCGAGTATAGGCATTGGTCGAAATCCATGCTTTAAGAGATGGTGCAGGACAAAGAATATTCTTTGAGTTTCCACTAAGCAAACAACACAGCATCATAATTATGAGCCGTGTCTCTGGATCCCACTGCCTGGGTCTCCATCCGCTGTACCCCTAATGAAGTGTGTGATGATGGGCCAAGTTACATGAGCTCTCCGAGTCTTAGTTTCCTCATCTACAAAATGGGGATAGCAACAGATAAAGGGTTATTGTGAAGATTTAAGGAGATAATATGTGAAAGGCGTTGGTCCTTTATTTAGCTATTGCTATTGCAGTCATTATTAGTAGTGATGGCAGTAGGGAAACTATTGTGAAATGGGTAAAAGCCGTCTAGAGGCTTTCTGCACTGAAGTGAATGAATCGTAGTTTGCACCTGGTGTCTCAGGCTGCAGAGCAGAGCTTTTCACACACAGTTCCAGTTGTAGAAATGTGGGTGTGAGAAGGGGAGGGGGAAGGGAAGAGATGGAGGGACCAACGCTTGTCAGCCACAGCTGCTATACACTAGGCCACATTTCATCTTCACAGCACCTGTGGGGATGGGTGCCATCCCATTTCACTGAGGAGGATGCAGGAGCTCAGAAAGGTTCTGGAATGTCCTTCCAGCTTGCACTGCTGTGAAGTAGCAGCACTAGGATTGGCTCTCATGTTGATTGCCTGCAACTTCCATGTCCTAGACTTTCCATGATATCATACAGCCAAATGTTTATGAACAAAACCCATTTACGACTGCAACTAAGCTAGATTAAATGAGAGCATTGATCCATGACAAGGAGCATGCGGAGAACGTCTTGCTATTGCTCAGTTTTAGCCTCTGCTGCAGTGTAGTGGGTAGAAGTAAGGCTGGTGCTGGAGTCGGGGTGTGCCTGGGAGGCTGGGCTGGCTTCCCAGGTGGGTCACACTCTACTTATGTCTTCCTGGGCCCCAAACCCTATCTCGCTTGTGTCCCAGAACTTGGGGCCCTGGGGAGTCTGGCTTTTACTCCTGTCCAGGTTCACAGATCCTGAGGTTTCAATCAGATGCCATGTCATTCATTTCACTGAAAATCTTACTACCAGGCCACAGGATCACCCAGTGGGCCCGGCCAGGGAGTTTCCTTTCTATAGTCAGGGTGCTGTGTGGGGTCAGAATGCTGCCAGTGACCATGGAACCCAACCCAGTGCTGTAATTTCCATGACTGGGGCCTGACAGTGACGCTCAGTGATGGCCTGGCGTCTGCATCATCCCAGCAGAATAGGAGAGTGAGGAAGACTAAGCACTACCTGTCTCCGTTGCCTGCCACCCCCGCACCCCCTCCCAAGAAGCAAACCCCAAAGTGAGGATGTCAGTACAAGGAGTTTATTCTGGAGGTGAACCTGGGAAGCACAGGAGGCACCAGTGAGACAGGGAAGGGACAGGGACAGACAAGATGTGCTGATGAGGAGGTTGCCACTGTGGGCACCCGGGGCTCAGCCTGCCAGGGACCGCTGGGAAACCGTAGAACCGGCTTCAGTGTTGCCCGGCCCAGTGCAAAGCAGTCGGCCATTTACCCACCAACTGCAATTGGTTGTTTGTGGAAAGCTGACACCTTATTCCAGGACGCTAGTCCTCATGGGTCAAGCACGCACCTGGCTGGAGTAGCCCTAGGCAGGGGCCCTCAGAAGCAGCCATCCTCCTCCAAGGGCAGGGCAGGTGCCCAGGGCCAGAGGGGTGCATGTCAGTCCCAGCCCTCCTAGCTAGCACTGAGAAGGCCCTGGGTTTCCCTTTTCCTCTGTTCCTGAGACACACCAACCTCCTTCTGCTTGACGGGCTATTTTTTGAGAGATGTGGCTCCTTTGATGTGGTTGAGTCTATGCTCCCCTGCTAACTCTCAGAGCTACTGTGAGTTTTCTAATTTCCACCTTTGTGAAAGTCCCTTCTGTCCCAACGTCAAGGGTTGATACAGTCTGGGGAGAGCTTTTACATGCATTTCAGCCTGAATTGATGTCAAGACATCAACAGTCTCTCCCTTCCGAACTTCCTTTTAGTTTCCTGACAAGAGCATCACCTGTCTTTCTCCAGAAATGAATCCTTGGGGACCCTACAGGTAGTACTGGCTGTGCCTGTGAATTTGTGATCATTGAAGACAAAGGAGCCAGAAAGATACTTGTTTAAACTTACATAATAAAAATGCGAGTTGGATAAAAATTCCTAGGTTTATTGAATTTGAACGTACACAACTATTACTTTAAAGTGCACATAATGCAACTCAGAAAAAGACTTAAAATAAAACCAAGTTTGGCCAGGCATGGTGGCTCACACCTGTAATCCCAGCACTTTGGGAGGCCGAGGCGGTGGATCACCTGAGGTCAGGAGTTCGTGACCAGCCTGACCAACATGGAGAAATCCTGTCACTACTAAAAATACAAAAAAAAAAAAAATTAGACAGGAATGGTGGCACATGCCTGTAATCCCAGCTACTTGGGAGGCTGAGGCAGGAGAATCGCTTGAACCTGGGAGGTGGAGGTTGTGGTGAGCTGAGATCGCGCCATTGCACTCCAGCCTGGGCAGCAAGCGTGAAACTCTGTCTCAAGAAAAAAAACAAAAAACCAAGTTTTAAATTGTTTTTTTAACACTGCCCTTTAGAATCCAGGCAACTGGTATAAAAGAATAATGACATTAATTCAAAGAGCTCTGTATTTTGGGGAAAGTGTGGGGCAGGGAAGAAAGTTTGCATGGCATCCTGCATACAATTGTGTTAATAAGGACCTTGTTCTCTGTCTTTGTTTCCCTGTAGAATTTTCTTTCTAAGCAATGGTATGGAGAGATTTCCCGAGACACCAAGAACTGGAAGATTATCCTGTGTCTGTTTATTATACCCTTGGTGGGCTGTGGCTTTGTATCATTTAGGTACAAACCAAGGCACATAATTGTGTGTGAGTGTGTGTGCCAGTGTGTGTACATGCATCCACATATGTGTACTCTCATGTAAATGATTAAAAAGCCTGGAACTTATGATGTTTACATTGGCACCTATGAATTTGGTCTTGTTTCTCCCCTGACTTTTCCTGGGTTTCCTCTTAAATGGGTAGGGGTGGGGTTGTGTCTTTAATATCTGGGGCAGAATGTGGATTTGTTAATTGCAAAATGCCAAGGATTTAATTGGGGTTGGGTCCATCTTAGGACACAGTTTTGCTCCCATCTCTTCCTCCTGGCTATGGGTCATGGGTCTGTATTTATCTATGTTTGGAAGGAGGGGAGGGCTGTGCCCGTCCCATGCTTGCAAGGACGCTGACGATGCCCTTATCTCTGGGTCCAGGAAGAAACCTGTCGACAAGCACAAGAAGCTGCTTTGGTACTATGTGGCGTTCTTCACCTCCCCCTTTGTGGTCTTCTCCTGGAACGTGGTCTTCTACATCGCTTTCCTCCTGCTGTTTGCCTACGTGCTGCTCATGGATTTCCATTCGGTGCCACACACCCCCGAGCTGGTCCTGTACTCGCTGGTCTTTGTCCTCTTCTGTGATGAAGTGAGACAGGTAGGGCTGCCATGACAGCAGGAACCCCCTGGCTTCCTCGGTGGGAGGCATCTTTCTAAAGCCAAGAGGAATAGAAGTTGCTTCTGAAGTTCAAAAGTCATTATTTTCCCAAAATAAATGTTCTCTTTGGGTGCTAGTCCATGAGTGTGAAGGTGCATTTTCGTACCCTTAGTAATTCAGTAAGGTCTCCTAGTACCAAGTTTATTCTTTGCTCTCTAATGAATGTTAATTGATGGAGATGGATTAGGAATGGGGGAGTGTTCAAAGAGAAGAGAGACCCTGGATGATAAACCCACTGCTGTCATCAGGAGTGGTCTGTGTTCCTGCCATTACCGTGGCATGATAAGTGGCAGGGAGCTGGCAGGACTTTTGAGCTAAGAGCATCTTAATGCCCAGCATGTCAGAGTGACGTTTTAAAGTTGTGTAAGTCCCTGTGGGTCTTGGGGAGCTGGTGTGAATTATTCATGGTGCTTTTCTGCAGTTTCTTGGGACCTTCATTTTTTGGCATCGTCTCTCTACCGTTGAACCCAGAAGTCTAGCTCAGGACTCATGTGTAGCAGGCACTTGATTAGTAATGGTTGAAAAAATAAATGTTGATGGTGAAAGTGGTGTTATCCCTAAACCATTATGAAAAGTCATCCCAGAAAATCCTTTCACACTTAGCGGTTTACAAATTGTTTGACAACTACTGTTGTTGTCGTCACTGTTGTCACCTCTGAACCTAAACGCAAAAATACATCAATTCAGCAAGTGTGTGCTAGGCACTTACAGTTTCCGAGGTACAATGCCACATGCTATGATAGATCTGGAGGGGGCAAAGAGTGCTGTTCTTGCCCTTACAGAGTCACTGACTCGTGTAAGAATACTAAGTTGGCTTAAACTTTCATGCCAACTCTGACAGACTTTTTTTTAGTGACTTCTAGCCGTCCTGGGTTGAGAAAGATTCCAAGGGTCTGTGTGTTCTCAGCGGGAGAGCATTTTGATCGATTAGTGATGTCTGCCATGGGTATGACCTGGGGGAAGAGTCCTGACACCAGGGCCCTGTGTCTGACTTTCCTTGCCTAGTAGGTCTGAGGTACAGATGGGGAATGGAGCTGGGATGGAGGTGGAGGAAGTGTGTCCAGAATTGGTGGGTTCTTGGTCTCACTGACTTCAAGAATGAAGCTGCGGACCCTTGAGGTGAGTGTTACAGCTCTTAAGGTGGCGCGTCTGGAGTTTGTTCCTTCTGATGTTTGGATGTGTTCAGAGTTTCTTCCTTCTGGTGGGTTCGTGGTCTCGCTGGCTCAGGAGTGAAGCTGCAGACCTTTGCAGTGAATGTTACAGCTCATAAAAGCAGTGTGGACCCAGAGTGAGCAGTAGCAAGATTTATTGCATAGAGCGAAAGAACAAAGCTTCCACACTGTGGAAGGGGACCCCAGCGGGTTGCCACTGCTGGCTCGCGCAGCCTGCTTTTATTCTCTTATCTGGCCCCACCCACATCCTGCTGATTGGTAGAGCTGAGTGGTCTCTTTTGACAGGGCGCTAATTGGTGCGTTTACAATCCCTGAGCTAGACACCAAGGTTCTCCAGGTCCCCACTAGATTAACTAGATACAGAGTGTCCACACAAAGGTTCTCCAAGGCCCCACCAGAGTAGCTAGATACAGAATGTTGATTGGTGCATTCACAAACCCTGAGCTAGACACAGGGTGCTGATTGGTGTGTTTACAAACCTTGAGCTAGATACAGAGTGCCGATTGGTGTATTTACAATCCTTGGGCTAGACATAAAGTTTCTCCACGTCCCCACCAGACTCAGGAGCCCAGCTGGCTTCACCCAGTGGATCCCACACAGGGGCTGCAGGTGGAGCTGCCTGCCAATCCTGCGCTGTGCGCCCGCACTCCTCAGCCCTTGGGTGGTCGATGGGACTGGGTGCCATGGAGCAGGGGGTGGCGCTCGTGGAGGAGGCTCGGGCCACACAGGAGCCCACTGAGGGGGTGGGAGGCTCAGGCATGGTGGGCTGCAGATCCCGAGCCCTGCCCCACGGGAAGGCAGCTATGGCCCGGTGAGAAATTGAGTGCAGCGCCGGTAGGCCGGCACTGCTGGGGGACCCAGTACACTCTATGTAGCCACTGGCCCGGGTGCTAAACCTCTCATTGCCCGGGCGGGCAGGGCCGGCCGGCTGCTCCGAGTGCGGGGCCCGCCAAGCCCACGCCACCTGGAACTCCAGCTGGCCCGCAAGCTCCGCACACAGCCGCGGTTCCCGCTCGCGCCTCTCCCTCCACACTTCCCTGCAAGCTGAGGGTGCCAGCTCTGGCCTTGGCCAGCCCAGAAAGGGGCTCCCACAGTGCAGCAGTGGGCTGAAGGGCTCCTCAAGTGCCGCCAAAGTGGGAGCCCAGGCAGAGGAGGTGCCGAGAGGGAGCGAGGGCTGTGAGGACTGCCAGCACGCTGTCACCTCTCAGAAACGTAAGATAAATGACTCATGTCAGTGTTGAACAGCAGGATTATCAGGCTTCACCTACCAGCAATTCTTCCCCCAGGACAGGGCCCTGCTATGTGCAGGGAATTTCCCTAACTTTGGATCAGCCCCATGGGAGTCCCATGCACTGCCCTGGGAAGTCACAGCTCTGCCCAGGCCATGCCCTCGGTATTAGTCTGTAGGGCTGCCAAGATGAAGCACCATAGACTGCGTGGCTTTAATAACAGAAGTTCATTGCCTTATGGTTCTAGAGGCCAGAAGTCTGAGATCAAGCTGTCAGCAGGGCTGACTCCCTCTGGAGGCTGTGCGGGAGACTCTGTCCTAGCCTCTCCTCTAGCTTTCGGCGGCCAGCTGGCAAGCTTCACCATTCCTTGGCTTGTCGATGCATCCCTCTGATCCCTGTCCTCATGGGTGACTCCTGCATGAGTGATTGTGTCCAAATCTCCGCTCTCCCTGGGGACATTCGTCGTACTGGATCAGGGGTCACCCTACTTCAGCATGACTTCCTCTTTACTTAGTTAGTTATATCTGCAATGCCCCTGTTTCCAAACAATGTCCCATGCCAAGGTACTGGGGGCTAGGACTTCCATGTTTGAATCTTTGGAGACACAATTTAACATGTAACACCTAAAACGAGTCTCTTTCTCTTAGCTGCCATCCTACTTCCTAGCTCTGTGTTGTGCCTTGCTATGTATGTGTCAGCAGCAGCGAGGGAATGGGAATAGTCTGTTTGAGGGAAGCAGAGAAAGACTGAAGGAGATTCATCATTTAAAACAGGGTGGGCCCAGACCAGAGTGAGGAAGTGAGAGAAGCAGCCCTCATCCAGCTAGGAGCCCTGGAGCCACAGTGCGGGAGCTCACTCTGGGTGAGGCCCTGCGTTTTCCCTTCTCCCGACCTGGCGTGGTTTCCTCCACTCTCACTTGTAGTTGACCATGACAAAGACCCTTTTCAAAGGCATTTCAGGGACAAAAAGACAGCATTCCCAGCTTAGCTTTTGCAAGAGGGAGGGGCTGAAAGGGTGAGATTGGGGGCTTTGTAGCACTGGAGGGGGAAGTGTCCCAACACCCCCTACCTCTCACTCCCTCTGAGGGACTGGCTGATGTCTTATCACGGACTGGGAACAACTGGGACAGTGTCTGCCCCACAAGTGAGGTAAGTGCCAAATTTTTTTTGTTTTTTCGTTTTTTTGTTGTTTTTTTTGAGACTGTATCTTGCTCTGTTGCCTGGGCTGGAGTGCAATGGCGTGATCTTGGCTCACTGCAACCTCCACCTCCCAGGTTCAAGTGATTCTCGTGCCTCAGCCTCCTGAGTATCTGGGACTACAGGCACGCCCCACCATGCCCAGCTAATTTTTGTATTTTTAGTAGAGACGGGGTTTCACCATGTTGGCCAGGATGGTCTCAATCTCTTGACCTTGTGATCCACCCACCTCGGCCTCCCAAAGTGCCGGGATTACAGGTGTGAGCCACTGCGCTCGGCCACCAAAAGGTTTTGACTGGTCTGTGGAAATTTTTAACCTTGGAGGGCAGCCCGCTGGTTCCTGGCAGGCCTTTTCTGGCACAGCTTCCTGGAGAGGCAGCTGGACCACCTGGGAGGCCACACAGGCCTCCAACCCTAGGTGGTGACTCATAGGCAGGATCTTGAGCTCTGTGGGGGCAGCAGAGTTTGCTGGAAGAGGCACGGCATCTGTAGGAACTGGAGCAGCACGCTGCATGACTCAGGCGACCAGCCTGACATCTCAAAGGTAGCCATTGAGTAGAATCAAGTGACAATGGATTCATAGCCTGGTGGGGAAATGAGTCATGAGCACAAATTAGCAGAGAGAGAGGGAGACAGAGAGAGAGAAAGAGAGAGAGAGAGGCAGAGGAGAGAAATGTGGAGGTGGGGAGGGAGAAAAAACCATCTGGAATTGCAAATGGCTGGTACAATAGTAACTTACTGAATTTTTTTTGACCTGCAAGAGGTTATTTAGAGAATAAGAGGATGGACATCTGGCATGGTGCCCTAGTGCATCTCTTCTTGCATCAACCCCACTGGAAGGTCCTTTGAGCTTTTCCAGTTCCTAACACATACTCTGTTGTTGCTCAGAATTGCGTGGCATGGGAATGATTTGATTTAGATGTTTATTTCTTATTCACATTTGGTCCTCAGGGGCTAGCACAGGTGTTGGCACCGACACGTTTCTGACAAGCGTATGTGTTTTTAGCAAATGCATTGATGAAGCACAGTCTTCATAGTTCAACTCAAGGGCTGTGTGCCCTGGAGTGACCATGGTAACACTCAGGAGACCAGCGCTGGGGAGCTGGAGAGGAACCCTGCCCACAGCCCCACAGGCAGGAGCTCAAGGGTGTTCTCTGGGGCAGAGGGCGCTTTGGTGGCCTCTTCTCAGAACGGTTGATGAAAAGTCAAAAGTCTTTTTTCTGCTACTTTTCACCCCTCAGGCTCCCAAACATTTCTCTACCTGTCCCTGACCCTGCCTCCCTTGCTGCATTAAGGCTCGGAAGCTGCTGTGCCAGTCCAGATGTTGTTCGACTCCTTTAGGCATCTAAAGAAACCAGAGGCTGGGCGCGGTGGCTCCTGCCTGCAATCTCAGCACTGTGGGAGGCCAAGGCAGGTGGATCACCTGAGCTCAGGAGTTCGAGACCAGCCTGGCCAACATGGCAAAATCCCGTCTCTACTAAAAGTACAAAAATTAGCCGGGTATGGTGGCGCGTGCCTGTAATCCCAGCTACTCAGGAGGCTGAGGCAGTAGAATCGCTTGAACCCTGGAGGCAAAGGTTGCAGTGAGCTGAGATTGCACCACCGCACTCCAGCCTGGGTGACAGAGTGAGACTCCATCTCAAACAAAACAAAACAAAACAAAACAAAAACAAATGAACAAACAAACAAAACACACACACACACAAACCCAGGAATCTGAGAGAGAGGACTTTTTCTGGGTTGCTTTGGAAGGCAGACCTTGGCCTGGATGGAAGCTGCGGGGAGATTTGTCTTGGCTTCATCCAAATATTTCATTCATGCATTCTTCCTTTCAACAAATACTTCACACCCCTACTTTGTGCCAGGCACTGTTCTAGACAGCAATGGACCAAACAGGCGAAGATCTCTTCCCCTATGGAGCATTCTACCAGTTCCTGATGATTTCCGGGAGCTTTTGAGGAGAGGAGATGAGCATCGGCAAGCAGCACTAAGTGGGCGAGTCTTACATTTACTGGGAGGTTGGCCCAGAGGACTTGCAACAGTAAAATCCGAAGTCTGTAAATCACAGAAAACTGTGGCAATTTCCTGTGTGCATTTAGCTACTAAGTCACCTGTTTGGGTCATGCAGGAGGAGACTCAGGAGAGGTACATTTTCCTTGGAGAAAGGCCCTGGGCAGGGTTAGCATGAGGTATTTTTGCTCAGGGAGGACACAGGGCAGGGACATGGGGTGGGAGTAGTCAGGGGCAGGTGCACCAGGAGAACTGAGGAAGGACAACGGGCTGTGAGTAATTCCCAGGGGCTGCGGGAGGAAGGGTGGGGTCTGGCTGACCCCTACCTATTCTGTCTGCCTTCATTGTGGGTGATGCTGGATATGGGGGGATGCTTACTATGTATCTCTTCTTGTTATTTTTAAGAACGATCTTTGAGTGGGCCACTTTTAACTCAGGAATCCTGGGTATGAAAGCAACAGTATGGGAAGCACCCTGTGCTTAGGGTCAGCAGTGTGTGTTCCAGGTGGCTCTGCCATCCGAGGGCTTTTCTGGCCTTACAACTCTGATTCTGGTACATGAACAGGTCTGTAGAACATAGCCATGGAGATTCTCATCGTTAAAAGAATCCGACACTTGGGGTCACTGTTTCTCTTCTGGTCTGCAGACTCATGCATTTGACATCCTAAATGGGATTGCTTTCCTCTAAGAAATAGTTCTGCTGGCCTGGTGCTGTCTTAATTAACCTAGTTTACACTTGGTAGGGGAAAAAAAGAAAAAAAAAACCCAAGCAGGGTGTGACCTGATTTAGACTGTGTCTGATTTAGATTGTGTCAAAAAGTCATGCTCTTCCGTGTGTACCTGTGTCCCTTTGCCTGAATGCAGATGTCGAAATGCTGCTTTGGAATTTTGAAACGAGGCAGTCAATAAGTGCAAATACAGTTGCTAAATAATCCTTGGGTCTGTTAAACAGACATTGGGGATGTTTATTTAAAATGGATGAGTCCCATCATGCCTTCACGGAGGGCACCATTCAATTTTGAGGCACGTTGAATCTCCGAATCCTGACAGATATGATGAAATAGTGTCCTGGGATTTTATGAATACAGCCTATCCCAGGCATTCTGCTCAGAGAAGAGGCCTCTTTTCCTTTAAAAACACATGATCTCCCTGCGATGGTAACTTGGAGCCTCAGAATTGACCTATTTCCGATGTCTCTCTTCATGTAGGTCAGGCTTCTGCAAGTCTCCCGGGCTGAGGTTGGGCTGGGGCAGTGCCTACCTGCCTCCCAGAGCAGGGCATTAAGCGGGGAGCTAGCAGCAGGGAGGGCCTTTCCCAATCCCCCTTATCTTACCAAGCACCAGAAGAGCAAATGGTTGTTGGTGAGGGGTCCCTGGGGCTGCTAGCACCAGCAAAGCGGACAGTTCCTGTGGCCTCCCCCGAGGAGCCTGCCTTGGTTTCTGAGCCTAGGCAGAATGTTTGAACTGAGTGAATAGGGTGACAAGAATGTTGACAATACATTAGCAGATCTCTTGTCCTTCATTATGGTCCTGATAATAATGGTTATTGGCAGAGACAACTGTAACACAAATGAAAATATCAAATATATTTTAGCTATATGGCAAGATGTATCTGTTTCCCCTCAATTTTTGTCCATTTTTATTTTATTTAGTTTTATAAAATCACAAAGTAATAATGCTTATCACAAGTGGGACGACATAAAGAATAATCCTGCCCAATCTAGAGTATAATCTTCCACAACCGTCTTCATGCCCATAAAGATATGAACGTATGCAGGTGTTTTGTTTGTTTTTATCCAGATAGAATCCTACTGTGTTCATCACCCTACAGTTTGCTTTTTTTTTTTTTAGAATTTCTCCTGGGCATTCCTGCAAGTTAATCTTAGACATAGATCTTGTTTTCAGCCTAGTTTCTTGTAAACACACATATTTCACAGAAATGGAGTATTATAGTGTGTGTGTGTGTGTGTGTGTGCGTGTGGTGTGTGCTTTTCAAGTTGAGCCTTTTTTTCCTTCTTTGTTAGTCTCCCTACGGACTTTCTCAACCTTTACTCTAAAGACAAGGCCTCTCAAGTTATGTTAATAAACTGCTGTGTCTCTTTCTGCTTTTATTTGGTCCATGTGCTACGTACACACACCGTATTACATCAAACCTGAGATGTCATTTTTTTCACATTTTAACATCTCTGAAACTGCAATTTCTTACAATCTGAGGTTTAATGAAATAGGGTAGGCGTATGTATGTTTGGGGGCTTTTTTCTTCGTTCCTGGTTTTACAAAAACAAGATTCTGTTTCCCATACTTTTCTGCATTTTGCTTTCTCTTTTACTTTGTGGAAATCTCTTCAAGACAAATGACATCACTCTGTTCCTTTTTAAAAACATGATTGTAGTATATTCAATATTCTTTGAATGATGGACCACATCTTTTTCCTAGATTATGCTTTTCCCTGCAACAAAAATGCTGCAATAAACATCCTATTTACTGAATAAAAAAGAGACAGAGTTTAGCCTTCACACAGTGACTGGACTGTTGACACACCCCACGGTGCTGCCCCAACCTGGGGGATTTTAACATTTCCTGGGTGCTTGATTTCATAGTGCCCTCACCCCCTTGGCCCACTCAAGTTGCTATTCGAATTTCTAAATGAAGGAAAGGAAATGCTTCTTGAGAAATTAATGATGTGTCTTGAATCCCTTCCACATCTGAGACTGTAGGACCTCTGTGGGATCTGAAGAAGCAGAGTGATGTGGGGAGAAGCAACTGACTCGGGCTCAGAATCATGAGGTCTGCCACTTGCTGAGCGAGTTCCTTAGCCTCTCTAGGCTGTGATTTCGGCAGCAAAGTAGGAAATATAATATCTAAATATCAGATGGACTCCTATTGGTGAGTTCATTTAGTAACATTAAGAAGTGCCCTCTTGCTTTGGTGACATTTCTTTGATGTTATTTCCCCGCCTTGCACAGGTGTTGGTTTCCTTATGTGAATTCACGTAGGGCCTTGGTCTCATCCTCATACCGATCTTCGTGTCATTTCTTTTCAACATGTTTAACATCTGTCTTTCCCATCAAACAGTAGATTCCTTGAGAATTAGCATTGCACCTAATCCAATGTTTGTGTGTGCCGGGAGCCTGGCACAGGTGTTTGGAATTCCATGTGCTCTCTGTAAATATATTTGAATGGATGGACAAATGAAAGGTTTAGCTGCTCACTCTGGAATTACCCAAATCCAGTTTATGGATTGATTTAGGAGCCATGCAGATGTGGTCTTCTCCTTTCCCTCTTCGGGAAAATGCGAAAAGAGAAAGGATACTCTCTGTTTATTTCAGTGTTTTCCTGACATACTTTCTTCCAAAGAATCATGACCAATACATACATGTCGGTCCCTGAGGCACACTGTTCCTGTCAGTCCTTTCTGCGACCACATCTGTCCTCACAGAAGTTATATACAGCACCTATGTGCACATTTTTTTAAAAAAAAGATTTCTTTTAATCAAGATGTTTTACTGCCACGTGGCAGAAAATTTTTACAGTAATGACACAAATCTACGATGACAACAATATGAGTAATACCCTCTAGGACTGTGTAGTGCACAGCCTGTACCACTGTACATGGTGGCTGGACAGTCTACATCTGCCTACGGAGGGTGTACTCACCCTCTGCAGGTTCCTCTTGAAAAAATGGTGAGGATACATCAATCCTTTTTCCTGACTTTGCCAGCAGACATGAAGAGCAGAACAGCCAGTGTGCAACCTACTTTCCAATCCTCCTGGATTAGCGTGGGGCATGTGGTAGGGCTCACTTGGCATATGAAAGAATAAACAAACACGTCATTGGCTCAAAAAGGACCTGGAAGAAAATGAGTGGACATTTAAAAATCTGGAAATGGTTGATATTTCCAAGCTGCTGATGTCCCTCTCTGTCCCTTTCTGTACGCAGTGGTATGTAAATGGGGTGAATTATTTTACTGACCTGTGGAATGTGATGGACACGCTGGGGCTTTTTTACTTCATAGCAGGAATTGTATTTCGGTAAGTAGTCTCATCACTTTTCCTAATTTTCCGTGTTTTGACTACAAAAGTGGAGAAAAGCTCTGCAGACATTTCAAACCCAAGGGAAGTCTATTACTCATTAGAGATTATTACACAAGACCGTGGTGTCTGCTTTATAGAGATACAGCTTGGTTGTCGTGAAGTTGAGTCCCCTCTCTTCCCCCTCCCACTGATGTGTAATTTAAAAGGGGTCCTGCATGATTTTTCTCTTTGTTCTTACAGACTTTGGGGAGAATTATTTTTTGTAAGTAGAGATGAGGTTTCATCATGTTGTCCAGGCTGGTCTCAAATGCCAGGGCTCAAGGGATCCACCTGCCTCAGCCTCCCAAAGTGTTGGGATCACAGGCATGAGCCTCTGCACCTGATCATGGAGAGAAATAAATAGAAATTGAGAACTTTGATTTGAATGCTGGCTGTGGAGTCTGCCCTTCCAGTTACAAGCGTATTTCCTTAATGGCACAGCCAGAGTGTGGGATTAGAAAAACCAACCACAAATTACCACCACAAAAACAATGTGTATTCCACATTGTAGAGAGATTAGGGTATGCCCCAAACCATGGTTTGCATTGCCTAGCCTGCATCCTAACTGGCCTGTCGTCCCCAAATAGCTTTTAAGATAAAGCTGGCAACTGGGCATGGTGGCTCACACCTGTAATCCCAACACTTTGGGAGGATGAGGTGGGAGGATCACTTGAGCCCAGGAGTTTGAGACCAGCCTGAGCAACATAGTGAGACCCTGTTTCAATTTTTTAAAAAATATAAGGCTAGCAATTATATATGAGTAGTACTTTCAAATGATGTCATTTTGTAAAGAATCTTAACCATTCATATTTACACTTCTACAGAATGAGATGGTTTACAATGAGTGTTCACCCTCCAATTTGAATGGGGTAAAAATGTCAATTTCCTCTTCAGATAGCCTCCCTTTCTGGTTGGGTTTAAGGTTTCAGCATTTGAGCCACAGTTGGTTGGATATGATTCTAGATCACTCCAGTTAGAAAGCACAGATGGCTTTCAATGAGCACATTAGCAGGTGGTTAGATAATCAGATGATCTGGTGCAAATGAGGTAAGTTTCACTAGGGGAAAGCTGGCAGGGTGAAGTCCCAAGTGGTTATGGGGGTGGGCTGGGGGTTGGCATCGTTATAGAAGCCTTGTGAGCCAGGGAAGTTAGCAATAGCACGGTTAGGTTCCTGCAGTAGTGTGTGAGGATGGCGGGCTAAAGAGACAGGAACCTCCGAGAGCTCAGTTTGGTGAGATGTCTTTGCTTTTCATGTCTTTTCATGTCCTTGACTCTACTTGAGGCCATGAAAGCAGAAGATCATGGCCTCTGCTGGGTGGTGTTTCTGGCCTATTTTCACTCACTCAACCTTCCAGCTCTTGCCCGTTTCTTGAAATTGGGTTATTTTTAGAAACAAAACTTTGGAATGTTTTGTCAATATCTCATGAATTCTGTTCCTTCTTTTCCCCCTAGGCTCCACTCTTCTAATAAAAGCTCTTTGTATTCTGGACGAGTCATTTTCTGTCTGGACTACATTATTTTCACTCTAAGATTGATCCACATTTTTACTGTAAGCAGAAACTTAGGACCCAAGATTATAATGCTGCAGAGGATGGTAAGAGTCAAGAATATTTGTAGTCATCATTTTTCTTGCGGGGCCCAGAGTTCTTTTAATGGTTGATAGGAGGATTTTGTCCTTAGAATGACTGTTGCATTTCACCATCAGTAACATTCGCTTTCTTTGATGTATTTCATCAGGGGCCTCTCCCAGGTTAAAATTTAATGAAAGATGGTTGTGAGGGCAAACAGTGTCATTTAGTGCATTGTTAACAAATAACCTCATACTTACTTAGATTTTATACTTCACAAGTTACTTTCATTTGAGTCTTGACAGTTTGCTAAGAGTGTAGGCAGGGGAGGGACTTTTACGCCAATTTGATACCTGGAGACAGTTGAGTCCAAGGAGGACTATGTCTAGAGACAAGCAGTGAGCTAGATGCATAGTGAGGATTGGAACCTGAATCATGTAACTGTGTAATATAGATACAGGGAAAGGCTATAGCAGTCTCGTTATATACACATAATAGAAAGAATTACACATGGATGGTGTTGCTTTCCTAAACTTGTTTTCCAGATGACCCAAACCTCCACTGTTTCTGTCTTTAAATCAGATGAGCATTGAGATGAGCTCATCTGGAAGCTCCATTCCAGCACTGAGGTTCTTTGAGTTTGTGGTTTTAATTCAAAGCATTTCTGGGACATCCAGTCACCATGAAGTCATGCTATGTGTGCACAAAATTAAAAAAAAATTAAACGGTCCATTCTTGTCTAATAAGGATAGCTTTTGTTTTCCAAACAAGCAAATAAAGCAACAAACTACAAAAATAATTTTGGGGTTAAAAGTGTATCAAAATCATGAGGTATAGGGACAGAGAGGTCCTCCAAAACTTAGATTCCTCCTTTGCTCTAGAGCTGGGCTCCCACTCAGAAATCTGCTGTTGCTGGGCTGGTTTGGACATCAGCAAGCAAAAATGCATAAAACCGGTTTTAACTCTGGAAGACAGATGTCTTAAGATCCAAAGATGATGATGACCACTTTTGTCAATTAGTCAGTGAACTCTGGGTGACTTAGATGCTCTGAGCCCTGGAACCGCTGCTCTTCTCCATGGTCCACTGAGGACGGCCGGGCCGGGGGGACTTGCCGACTGTGGGCACGGTCCTGACTCCGCTCTCCTGTCCTCCCCCGACAGCTGATCGATGTGTTCTTCTTCCTGTTCCTCTTTGCGGTGTGGATGGTGGCCTTCGGCGTGGCCAGGCAAGGGATCCTTAGGCAGAATGAGCAGCGCTGGAGGTGGATATTCCGTTCGGTCATCTACGAGCCCTACCTGGCCATGTTCGGCCAGGTGCCCAGTGACGTGGACGGTAAGCCTGACTTGGCTCAGGTGGAAACAGCTTGGAGGAGGCATTTGCTCCCTGAACCAACCCCCAGGGCTGCCCCGGAGACCGCACTTCAGAAGCACACGCGTGAAACGGAGTCCAACATGACAGAGTAAAACTCACTCCTCAAAACCTCTTCTTTGCTCTTAAGCAAGATTTTACATCAGCCTTGCAGATGGTGCCCAACATTTCAATTTTTAAACCTTTTTAAAAATAGTGATTCTGATATTTTCAATTAACAACGTGGCAATTGAAGGCAACAAGACTTACTAGTTTAGAAACCAGGGTTGTGAGTTGTACTCATAGATGTAACAGAGTGGCTGGGCTCCCATTTCTTTCAAAAAGAGCAACATTGGAAAATCCACATTGGAACCTGGAATTTAGACTTCTGGCGTGCGTTAGCCCACTGCCAACTGGTTTTTGGAGGCAGGCTGATGGTGGCACAGATGGTTTTAATTTGCCCACACCCGATTTACAGGAGGAAAGTGAGGGGCTGTGTAAATTGTGTGTTTTGGATGGACGGGCTGAAGCATCTTTAGGATGCTGACAATAGCCTTGGCTTGTCATTTCCTGCCCTACCACGATAAAACCATCCTGATTGTTTCCCTGAGCCAGAGCCTGCTCCTCCTGGTCACAGTTCTCTGTTCCTGTTGTTTTCTCTGTTATCCTCCTGGCCTCGTAAGTCTCTCTGGCCCCATCTGCTGAAGCCTCTTCCAAGACCTTAGAAACAGCTCTTTTCCCCTGCAGTGGTGGAAAGGCACCTTGGTATTGTCACTCCCAGTCTGCACACTGTGCCTGCCGCTTTACAGAAGCAGACGCATTTCATCCTCATAACAACCCTCCACGTCCGTCATTTTAGTTCCATGGGGATCTAAAGAGGAATTGGCAGGCGGGGTTCAGATCCAGGGTAGCCACTCATGTGCTGTGTGCCCCCGGGAAGTGACTCCATTTTGCTGTCTCTGTTTCATGGGCACAACTGGTAAAGCACCATCTTCTCTACAGGGCCTCTCACTGGCCGGTGTGACCCCACACATGCTCAGATGAGGATCTCTGGCACGGAGCAGCTCTCAGAGGCCAGACGTTTGTACCCACTGCCCCCTCCTCTGAGATTTCTCAGACGCACCTTGGCACATCCTAATAAAAGGGTCTTGATGCCCACTTCCAGACCCAAACTTCCCCCGATGCCCTCCTGTGAAGGTCTGCTGCCACCGTCCACACAGTTGTGTGAACAGAGCTGTCAGAAGCCTCATTGTTTTCCTTAACACCTTCTCAGATTTCATTCCCCTCTATTCAATTCATCCACTAGTTTTGTTGATTTTTAATCTCCTAAATGTTTTCTTGAAATCTGTTTTTTCCATCACCACTGCCACCCCATGAGCCATCCTCATCGCTTGCCTGCCTGAGTCTTAGGCACAACCTCCTCACCTTCCTTCCCCTCGAGCCCCTTCTGATCTGTGCTGCTGCCAGAGCGATTCTTTGGAAAAGGGAATCTGATGTGTCATTCCTCTGCTTAAAACAGCCTCGTGGCTTCCCATCACTTCAGTGTAAAGATTTTAAAAATAGGCCGGGGATGGTGGCTTATGCCTGTAATCCCAGCACTTTGGGAGGCCGAGGCAGACGGATCACCTAAGGACAAGAGTTCAAGACCAGCCTGGTCAACATGGTGAAACCCTGTCTCTACTAAAAATACAAAAATTAGCTGGGCATGGTGGCGTGCGCCTATAGTCCCAGCTACTCGGGAGGCTGAGACAGGAGAATCACTTGAACCTGGGAGGTAGAAGTTGCAGTGAGCCGAGATAGTGCCACTGCACTCCAGCCTCGGCATCAGAGTGAGAATCTGTCTGGAAAAAAAAAAAAAAAGATGTAAAAAATTAATATGTCTGCTCCATGCACATCTTAGTCTCCCATTTCCACTGATGTTTACACCCCCCACCACAGGGCCTTTGCACGTGCTGTTGCCTCTGTGGGGTGCCCTAGGCTCCCAGCCTCCCCATTAGTTCATGTTCCTGCTGCTCATCCTCTGCTCTCAGTTCTGAGACCCTTCCTTCTGGGGAAGCTGCTCCTGGATGAGTTGTCTCAGTTTATGCTTCTCAGAGCACTGTGCGTGTCCTTCTTAGCACTTTACATGGACTGAGACTTTAAATGTGTGTGGTTGATTATCTGCCTATCCAAAGAGGCTGGAACGTTCTTGAGGGCAAAGAACATGTTCACTTGGCCCTTCCTTTTATCTTGATCTTAACAAAGCCCCTTGTTCTTAGTAGCTGCTCAGTAAATATGCATTGAGTGGATGAACAGGTGATTCTAAGGACTATGACTTGTTTGGACAAAGTGCCTTAGAAGAAGGCCTAAGACATTTCATGACCACTGACATGTTCTTGTGGCCCTGGGAATGCCATCGCTCTCACCCCTCCAGAGGGCCCTCACTTTGCCTATTGGTTTCTGCATCCTCAGGTACCACGTATGACTTTGCCCACTGCACCTTCACTGGGAACGAGTCCAAGCCACTGTGCGTGGAGCTGGATGAGCACAACCTGCCCCGGTTCCCCGAGTGGATCACCATCCCCCTGGTGTGCATCTACATGTTATCCACCAACATCCTGCTGGTCAACTTGCTGGTCGCCATGTTTGGGTATGTGTTCAGTCACATGTTCACTGATGTCCACCCTGGGCCAAGCCCCATGCCAGGCTGGAGGTGCTGGGAGCATCGCAAAGGTCCCACCCTTGAGGAACATACTTTAGAGATCTTTTGGGGGATTGGTGGACTGGAGGGAGTGGGGCCTTTTTAAAGGGACCATATTAAAAATATAAGCTGTGCCTTGAGTTTATTTGACACTGAAGACAAGCACCTGTGACAATCTTCATCAAATCCAGACTGCATATTTGGCATCCATTTAGCAAGCTCTTTGGAGCTCCATGAGGTTGGTACCAATATCACCCACTGGTGACGGAAATGTAGTTTAACTCATCTCCAAAGTGCCTTATATGTTATGGGGCTTAGTGGTATGGATTCTAGGATTACAGGACTCAGATTTTAGTTAATTACTGTTTTAAATTTTTCAGTTTAAATCAGAATACAAAGAGCAGAGACTGGAGAGTGACTCTCCTTTAGGGCTCATGCCTGATGAGGTTGGAGGGACTAATATTGGTAATTCTCCTTTATATATTTGGAAAATGATGTTTTTCATTTCCTCTCCATCTTTCTTAGGAGGGTTTCAAAGAGCCCCAGTGGTAGTTTCAGTGGGAGAGCCTTGGTTTTATATTGTTCCTTCAAGGTATATCAGCATTTTAAGTGCACAAATCCCATCACGGTCAGAAAGAAAACTAACCAACAAATACGCACATTTAATACATTATCTGTTAAACCTTCGGGTGGAAGGGAACTCTTTATTCAAAACCAGAAACCTAGAAACTCTGAATGAGAAGATAAACATATTTGAATATATAAAACAATTTTATATAATTGATAAATTAGGGGAAATGTTTGCAATGCATATAATGAACAAAGGCTTTTATCTCCTAATATAGAAAGAGCTCCTGTGAATTTATAAGAGAAAGACAACCCATAGAAAACTTGTCAGAGAAAATAAATAATTCAGAGAAAGAAAAGTCCAATGGCCAATAAGCATATAAAAAAGGACTTAATCTTGTGGATAGGAAAGTTCAGATGGAAACAATGAAACGCTGTTTTAAACCCAGCAGATGAACGAAAGTTAAAGGGAGTCTCTGGTGTTGGGATGATGCTGGGAAATGGACATTGCTACTGGGAACCTGACTCGCTTCCCATTCTTAGGAAAGTACTTCGAAAATAGTTATTAAAGGAAAAACATGCAAACCTCTGTCAGAACTCTCTCACATCTGGGAATCTATCCTAAAGGTGTATGTACAAAGATGTTTATTAGATCACTATTTGATGTCTATCACTAGGGAGAGGCTAAAGAAAGTGTGCTGTATCCACACTGCGGAATATTATGCCGCTCTTAAAAGACAAAGGTTGATCTATATCTATTAACTTGAAAGGATGGTATTTTTTAAATATAAAAAACAAATTGCAAATTAATTTTATGGCATAATATTGTTTTCTAAAAATAAAAACATGGACTTTAAAAATCAAATATATACTTTGCTGGTTACAATGATCACACATTACATTCATAATTTAGAAAAGAATATAAGGAAAAGACACTTGTCAAATAGAGCCCTGAGATTCCAAGATGCTCAAGGACTACAGATGAGGGTCACCTGCCTCATTTGTCCAGTGGCCTCCCCGTGAGCAGGGCTGTGTGGAAGCACATACCTCTGGGGACATCACATAGCAAAGGGGCTGAGCAGTGTGTGGCCATCTGGTCTCCCAGTGTCCAGAGATGTCCTTCTCCAGTCCACTCCAGTCTTCTTTACACTGTGACCGAAAGTGATGTTTCTAAAACATCACTGATATAGTTTGGCTGTGTCCCCACCCAAATCTCATCTTGAATGGTAGCTCCCATAATTCCCTCATGTTGTGGGAGGGACCCAGTTGGAGATAATCGAATCATGGGGGCAGTTTCCCCCATACTGTTCTCATGGTAGTGAATACGTCTCACGAGATTTGATGGTTTTATAAGGGGAAACCGCTTTTACTTGGCTCTCATTCTGTTTGCCTGCTGCCATCCACGTAAGACGTGACTTGCTCCTCCTTGCCTTCCATCATGATTGTGAGGCCTCCGCAGCCACGTGGAACTGTGAGTCCATTAAACCTCTTTTTTTTTTTTTTCTGTAAATTGCCCAGTTTTGGGTATGTCTTTATCGTCAGTGTGAAAATGGACTAACACAGTCATTGTTCTGCTTAAAATTCTGGAAGGATTTCAATATTTCCCTACAGCATTCAGGATAAATTTCAGTCTTCTCAGCTTCCCCACCATGCTCATCCCCTGCTCTCTGTCCCCCCGGCAGGCCTCCCATATGCTCCTCTTTAAACAGGGTGATCTGCTATGCCTGATGCTTTGCACATACCTGTCCTCTGTCTGGATTGCTTGTTCCATCCTGAACTTCTCTTCCTGCTTGCCCTTTACAGAGCCAGGAATCATCTTTTGCCAGGGTGGTACCTGATGGCCTCCCCACTTCACACAGAGACTCTTTGAGCCCCTACGGCACTCTTTTACTTGCATGGTAACAACCTTCTGTCCTTGAGAATGGTGAACTCTGGAGGGTGAAGATTGTGCCCGCCATCTCAGCACCTGTCACTTTGTGGGTTTATTCAATGGATGAAAAAAATGGGTTCTTACCCATGTTTAGTTCATTATTTAGTTATTAGGAGCTTAGCTTCCTGGTGTATTATATACCGAGAAGCACCAATGGTGAGTAACAAATCAGCAAGAGAACCATCACATAAAGGTTTAACATCTGCTCTGTGCCAGGTGCCTGGGCCATGAAGATTATGTGGCTGCTAGTTCCACATGGCCCTAAGGAGGGATGGTGAAACTCTCCCTCACCACCTAGCTGGTGGCAGGGAGGGACTTGAGGATCCAGAAGCCTGTCTGACTCACAGGCAGCCAGCCAATGTCATGATGTCCAAATAGTGTCCAAACGTCAGAGGGGCCAACATCTGAGCTGCAGAGGGAAGCAGCAGGTTATGGGTGATTATGTCTCCACAAGAGAGGGAGCAAAACAGACCAATCCCAAAACCTGAAGCAAAGGCGAGGGCGAAGTGGGATGGCTTCAGGCTTTTCTTTACAGTGATAAGATGTCATAGCTACACTGGATAGTCCTGTAAGAACTCACCACTAACTATATTTACAGACATTAAACAAAAAGACCAACAGCTCCTAAAACCATGGCCTTTGAGTTATGCTAACTTGGTAAATCTCAGCGAGGCACATGGTAAAATATTTAGAGCTTTCTTGAATCTATGCACGTGAGCTGTCTGAAGGAGCCATTCATGAGAACCGGGCACTTTTGTAATCCATTACCTGCATTTTGATAAAGAAATGATTGAATTTGGAGCTGAGCGAAATGGGAGCCTCGTCTGTCACTTTCAGGTGAAGGAGATGAAGTCCCAGCAGCTCAGCGTCTGTGGTCCTGGCCGCGCGTTATCTGGCTTAACTCAGGTCTCTTCCCCACGAGGCCAGAGCCACTGCATCACATCCTACTGTTGCCCCAGTCAGTGCTTAAGTGTGACAGCTTGCAACATCTCTGTCCTTGGGGAACCTCCTCGATTAGCTCCGGCTTAAACCAGAGGCCTTTTCCTGGCTAATACCTGTCTGGGGACACCAGAACAGCGAGAGACGCTGTGTTGTTATCCTTAGGTTAAATCCTTGGAACACTGTTAAAGTTGTTCAGGGCTTACTCTGTGAGCAGATGGCCCCACGCTGTGACCCTTCCCTGGCACTACATCAAAATACTCATTTAAAAGCTTAACCATACACAATGGCAACCTTATTAACTGCAATGGAAATGTACCTTTGGGAATTCTGAAGGAGTATTGGAGTGCTCTCTAGATGGTATTCAACAGAGAAAGGAAATGGACGTGAACATCTGTGATTATTCTACATTAAAATTATCGATCACAGGGCCTGTGTGGCTTATCAGCAGCAGGAAGTGAATTTAAAGTCAGTAAATGGCTCCAGGTCGACTTACCAGGAGCTAGGGCATTTATAAGCATTGTGTCCTGAAGATAAGTTCACCCCAGGCAGTTCTGAAAAGGACTCGTCAAACATGTCCTGCTGTAGAATAATTTCTAAAAATGTTTTTCAGATCTTAGGAGTAATATAAACATGCAGAAAAGTAGAAGGAAGAAAATAATGACCTGATACAAACTAAAGGTTTGAGTGCTGCGTGAACAGTCTAAGGGAGGTTATTGAATTGGGGTGAAAAGAATAGAAAGAAGAGCGCAGATAATTGTAATAGTAACAATGGCTAATATTTATTGAAGCTTTCCCATGCTGGGCACAGGTTCAAGTGCTTTACAGGGGTTGCCTCATTTAATTATTACTCATTTCTGTGTAGGTCTGTAGCCGGTGGGCTAGTTCAGGTTCTTGACTTTGGGACAGAAAAGAATTTGAAAGTGAGTCAAAAGCAAAAGCAAGCAAGAGAGTTGACTGCAAAGCCAAAGTACACTCTAGCAGCTGGTCAGAACGGGCCACTCAAAGGCAAGACAGCTCTGTCTAATACTGGGGGATCTCCTTTTATGGGAAATTTGCATGATTATTCATGAAGGGGTGGTAAGGGCTGTTGCTATTAAGCATGTTAGGAGTGGTTTCTTAGGTCCACATGTGCAGTGGCTGTACATGCTAGTACATCCATCACATGTCTTATAAGCATTTTAAATCTCCACCCGGGGATGTGTTTTTTACTATTATAATGAGCACAGGTCAGCCCAAGGACACTAATCACGGGTTTCTGTGCTTGTGCAAATGTGGGGATTTTTCTCTTCTGCTCCTGCCTTTTTGCTGTAGGGTGTTCTAACCACGAGCTCAGGATGCGGTCTGTGCACTGTTAGGCAGTTTGTTCTCTTCATCAGTTTGACAAGTTTCTTGTTTCCTGTCAAGGGAGGCTCTGACCACCTCATCTAACCTGCCTCAGGTGCAGCCTTATTGCCATTTTACACATAAGGAGTGGGAGGCAGAGAAAGGTTAAGTCCCTGCTGTTAAGGGAAGAGATGACATGGAAACATATGAATATAATATATATAATATAATGTAATACAAACAGCATGGAGAGGCTATTTGCAGAGGAGGGAGTTATTAATTGTGAGATTGTTGGCTGGGGGAGCCTAGGATCTGCAGCAGCAGCTAGATGGAGGTGATGTTTGCTTGAAAGATCATGTACCCAGAGCCCCAGGTGTTGGTAGGAGAGGTAGAAGCAGGGGAGATAATGTTAGTCTGGGGAGGAATCAGCAGCCGGGGAGGGTGGAAATGTAGGCAGGGGCTAGGTTATGGAGAGTCTTTTATGGTATATTAAAGAATTTGGACTTTTTCCTGAAGTTGAAGAGAAATGTCATGGGTCTTCGTGCAAGTATATGGCACAGTCTTAGTTGGTTACTCTGTTAGCAATATACTAACCTGAATTATCAATTCCAAAATCAGTGTGATCCAATCGCTTGTCATCTCTTACTGCCGGCTGTTGTTGGCTTTGTACCTGCTTTTTTGATGTTGCAGAATGAGAGGGGAACCAGGATGTGTTACACAGTTTAACATACACACCAGCGCATCAGAAAGAGCAAAAAGTTAGTGTCACCACGGGCCATGGGGCAGTACTGCCTAGATACTGCCTGTGTGCTGGGGAAGGAGCGACAAAGGAAAAATCCATGAAATCTATGCAAAGTTTGGAGGAGGTGTCCATCTGATAGGGAATTAGCTGACAAGTTTCTTGTATTTCAGTGTATTTGAAAATTCTGCCATTGTTTTAGCATCTACTTTTTCCTTGTAAATTTTTTGCAGACTTTGCATTCTGTTCTGTGGATCTGTCTTTGTATTTTGGTTTTTACTACCAAATGGCTTTGATTACTGAAGTATTTTTTTTTTTTCTAGGCGTTCTAACATCTGTTGTACAAGTTTCCCTCATTATTCTTATTCAAAACTTTTCTGGCATTTCTTGTATATTTAATTGTACAGAGGAGCCTAAGGCTTATCTTGTGAATTCTTTCTTCTTTCTCCTTCCCCCAAAAATTCTTGTGAATATTATTACGGTGATGTTAGGTTTCTAGACTCATTTAAGGGAATTTGGCATCTTACTATTGAGAAGAAATGCTATGATTTTCATTTATTCAAACATATATAATTTCCCAGTAAAGTTTTATGGTCTTTTTCATATGGATCTGGCAGATTCCTTGTTAATTTGTTTCCAGCCACTTATGGTAGGGGGAAAAAAGTAAGGTACTTTTTCTATTATGTTTTTTCAGTGACTACTTTTTGGTATGTAGGAAGGTTATTAAAGTTTTCCTTATTTATTCTGGAATGAGTCTCCTTACTGAATTACTGTTCTTTTTTTTTTCTTTTTATCATGTCATGGAAAGTTCCTCCTCTTTTTTGTTTATTAAGCTCCTTTCTCTTTCTCTTCCTAATCAGAAAAGGATGTTATATGTTGCCAGAAGATTTCTAGCAGTTATTGAAATGCTATTTTTCCTTTTGATCTAGTATTATGATGCATTGTACAAAAGATGAATGACATCAATGTTCTTAATATTTAGTCATCCTATTCCGTGGTCATGGTGTGTTATTCTTTTAAGGTACTTCTGGACTTCGTTTATGTACAAAGTGATCTGAATTCTAAACGTCTGTTCCCTCTTGGTACCATTTCTACTCTCAGTGAGTTTCTGAACTGCTGTCCCTCTGCATGGCCTCTCCTTCCTCCTCCTCTCCTGCTCAGCTGGTTTCAAGAGATGGACCTCAGCTGTCACTGCATGTCTCCAGCCAGCTGGGTGTTTGCCAGGGACAGGACGCCAAGGGCACAAGATATCGCTGGAGATGCACAAAGGGAAAATTGCAGAATTCTCTCAGGGACAACACCAGATGGCCACTGGTTGTCAAGGAGACTTTGAGAACCATCTCAGATGGGGCGGGTGAGACCCTGGGCATGAGAGATGGTCTCTAAGCCGCTACGATGCTTGCTTTGCTGAGGGGGTGTGCACGTGCTGGCACAGAAAATCCTTTTCTGCAGAGTTCAGTCTCCCCTTTACAGAATTTGAAAACAATGTCTACAGAATATAAACATTGTTTTAGGAAAGCAGGTGGAAGCATCGCTCCATTAGGAGCCCCCCTCTGGAGAACCCTCATGTCTATTTGGCTGAGTCCTGGAGTGACTTGAGAGAAAAAGAACATTTTGGAAGCTGCTGCCATATGGGTCAGCTGTACCTCGGTGTATAAATAAATCTCAGCCTAGCCAATCCTGAATATGCATTATTTATGCAAAACGGCTTTTGGGTATTAATGTCCAGTTATCAGCTGGTTCACTCACACCCCCTGGGATGCCCATAAGGGTTCTTGCTATTTGTCTTGGAAAGCATTGCTGCTCACTGGATCCACCTTTGCCCTTGAGGTACAGAGGAAGCTACTCTTCCAGCAGGAGGGGCCGTGCAGTCAACCCAGTTGTCCTGAGGAACAAATGATCGGTGACCTATGAGGCAGAGCTCTTTAAAAGTAGGGAATGATACAAACACAAAACCTTATTCATGGGCACTGGCCTACGTGCACTGTAGCTCAGGGATCACAGACTTTCTCTGTAAGGGCCAGCTAGGGTCATTGGTCAGATGTGTCAAAAGAAGCAGTATTCAGTGATGCTGTACCCGCCTGCACCTCCCTGCTTTGTAAAAGCCATTCTTAGCTCATGGACTGTACAAAAACAGGTGGGGGGCTTGGCTTGGTCCCAAGTTGCAGTTTTCCAATCCCTATTTTAGATGAGCTAGAAGATATGTTTTTCCCTCACTCCAAGTGGCCACTTAAGCCATGGTGCAATAAATCTCTTCCTACTTGGACTCTTGTGGGCTGCGTTTCCACTCTGAGCTCTCTGAGGAAGATGGGGGGCCCACTTGCCAGAGAGAATGCTTTCCCCTGCTCTGAGCATCCTGGAAGTTTCTCCTTTCAATAGGACTTATTGCTTCCTTTGGAATAATACCTCGGAAAACAACATCAATGCACAAAAATGGATGCAGTTGTTTTGATTTTTTCTTTGTTGTTAGAGTTTTGGGAAGTCAGTATAATCCATTTTTTGACTAGATATATAGTCGAAGATTTATATTTCCTTTTTTGAAATAGAGCATCTATTTCTTTTTTGGAAATACAACATTGCTTAAAATATTTTCACATTCATCTCTTCTTATTTTTAGGTTAAATTCCCCAAACTCGAATATTTCAAGTTACTTCTAGGGACAATAATTTGAATGGTAATAGTTGTTCTGGCCCAAGTAGTAAACTGATTTCTGGCAAGTTCTTAGCCTGAACTTCCCTAATCGGGGGCTGCTGCATGCACACTTGTCTCATTGCAGCCGCAGAAACATTCAGTGCATTTTGTAGGCAACAGAACCAGCTGCAGACTAGAAAGGGTGGATGATGATGCTTGCTATTAGCCTCAAAGCAGCCTGACCTACATTTGGAAGAAACACCAGGCTGGCTGCTAGATTTGACTGGCTGCACTATAATACATCCCAGTCCTGGCTGTTTTTCACCTAAGTAATCTACCACTCAGGGTTGATGTGAGGATCAGTCAACCAACCAATTTACATGCCTAGCATAGGAGCTTACATGGAGGAGATGTTTAATAAACAGAAATCCTTTTCTTTTAAGGATCTCACCCTGTTCAAGAGGCACTTGCTACAAGTCTGCCTTACATGGGATCCAGGCCCTAGTGTAGATTGCAGAGGTGTTCCATTCATCATTAGCACCAAGATAAACAAAGCTAAACTTTAAGCAAAGCCAATAACCATTGTCTGTGTTGGTCAGTGTTTTGCGTAGGTATCTGACATTTTTTTTTTGCTTAAGACATTGAAGTCTAATGTAATGTAATGCACTAAGGTGCAAGAATGAGGTCTCATAACATATGTAATCGATTTTTCTGCCTGACTTTATTGAGGATGTTCCCCAGAATTTGGATAATTTAATGCTTCCCCCATCAGGATTCGCCTTCAAACAGTTCATTGCACCTCTTTGGCTCTTGAAGGGATGATTTGATATTAGCAATAAAAATGTCTTGGATGGTTGAACTTTGCAAATTGTAATATGCTTTGTAGTTATCTAAAATGCTAAGCTAGCAAGTGGCCCAGTAAAATCCTTTTGAAATGAAGCATATCTCAAACCCATTTTTTGAAATAGAGCATTGCTTAAAACATTTCCTGCTCCCCTCTGTGAGGTGGTATCATGTAACAGCGAAACAAATAGACGTGGGGCTGGATTGCGGGTTCCAAATCCCGAATTCAACACTTCCTAACTGGAGGACTCAGACAATTCACTTACCTTTGTTGTGCCTCCATTTCCTGATCTGTTCGTTGTAGATGATAATAGACATCATAGATAATAGACATACATCAGAGAGTTGTTTGTAGATTAAGCCAGTTAATTTAAGCAGACTGCTGGAACAGTGTCTGGTTTATAATAAGTGTTAGCTATTTTATAGTTTTGGTTTAATTTGTAACAGAGAAATCCTTGGCATTATCAGTTTTGGAGTAAGACACAAAATAAACATTTTAATCATTATGGAAGTAATTCATACTCATTGCCTCATGCTGGAAAGCAAATGGAAAGGAGACTAAACAGCACTCAAGACATGATGCCCAAGGTGACCGCCATTTGTGGTTGATCCATTTCTCTTTGTGAATTGAGATCTGCATAACAAAACCGTGTTGTAAGTACAAGTTTGAGCCTAATTATTTTCACTTAACATATATGATAAGCATTTCCCCATAATAAAACAATTATTCATAACTTTAATGGCTGCATAATGTAATCATATTGATTAACCGTAATGTGTGACACATTTTCTTAGTGATGAACATTTAGTTTCTTTCTTTCTCTTTGAGTAGGGGGTGGGGGCAGCTGTTACATATGGTGCTGGTGGCCAACAGTCATGCATATATATTCATTTACATATATATTTTTTCTTAGTATTTCCTTATTCTTAAGGTAGATTCCCAGAAGTAAAGTCATTGGATCAAAGGGATGAACATTTTTAAGGCTCTTGATAAACACTAACAAGCTGTTTTCTTCTCAGGCTGTTTACACTTAGGCATGGATGAGGGCCACCATGCTAGTCCCAAGGGTGTTGACATCTTGGACCACTTTGTATCTAACATCATAAGAAATGAATAAAAAAGGAGAATCATTGAAAGATCTTGAAATAAAATAATTTTAAAGTTTGTTGAGCATTTTTTTGTGATTAAAAAAAAAAAAAAAACCACCAAAAGCCAGACACACTTTTGACCCAGCGTGAATTGAAGATCACTTTCACTTCCTGCTGAGTTATTTTGGCTCGTGTATCAGTCTGGATTCTTCTCTCCTGTCTGGACTTAAGCTATTGCAGTAATAGCTTAATACCACTATTGCCATACTTGGCAGTTTAGCGATGAGGCATGCGCAATGCTAAGTCTTGGCCTTCTCTCTTCCCTCACCAGCTACACGGTGGGCACCGTCCAGGAGAACAATGACCAGGTCTGGAAGTTCCAGAGGTACTTCCTGGTGCAGGAGTACTGCAGCCGCCTCAATATCCCCTTCCCCTTCATCGTCTTCGCTTACTTCTACATGGTGGTGAAGAAGTGCTTCAAGTGTTGCTGCAAGGAGAAAAACATGGAGTCTTCTGTCTGCTGTGAGTGGTTTATCCATGTGTACTTGGGATCAGAAGCAGCGATTAATTTCAGGGAAGGATGCCTGGTGTGTATCTCAACAGGAAGGAATTATTCACAGATCTTTCACTGTTCACATCTGTACATCTGTAAAGATCAGGCCTCAGGCCAACCAGTGAATTACTCTAGAGGAAATGTAGCTGAAGAAAGCACTGTAGATCTGCCGGGATAGCCTGCTTTGCGGGGAATGAATGACTTTTGGACAGATCGTGTAATAATAATGTAAATAGTATGTTGAACGGGCAGAATTCATGGGATAGTGTCCAATCATGACTTTGTTTTTGCTTTTCATTGTTCCCATGAAATTTATTCTCTAGGAACCTTTAAATCTGACTCCAGCACGGTTTGTGACTCTTCTTAGGAAAATAGAAAATCTTACAATTGTCATATTTGAGAAAACATCATCTCAGTTTAGAAATAGGAATGTGTGGCCAGGCGCGGTGGCTCACGCCTGTAATCCCAACACTTTGGGAGGCCTAGGCGTGCAGATTGCCTGAGCTCAGGAGTTTGTGACCAGCCTGGGCAACACGGTGAAACCCCATCTCTACTAAAATACAAAAAAATTAGCCGGGTGTGGTGGTGTGTGCCTGTAGTCCTGTAGTCCCAGCTACTCGGGAGGCTGAGGCAGGAGAATTGCTTGAACCCGGGAGATGGAGGATGCAGTGAGCTGAGATCTCACCACTGCACTCCAGCCTGGGCGACAGAGCGAGACTCCGTCTCAAAAAAAAGAAAGAAAGAAAGAAAGAAAGAAAGAAAGAAAGAAAGAAAGAAAGAAAGAAAGAAATAGGAACGTGCAGTTCAATATATTAGCCAGCCTATTAATTGCTATTCAGAGGTGAGACTCCTCCTCCCTGCCCCACTCCCAGCTGATGGAGCTGTCAGGGAGGGTCGGCAGTGGGCTGTTCCCTCTCTTTGCTCCCATTCACCAGCTGTGGGGACTGACCCTCCACAGCTGGAGCACAGAGGGACAGGATGGGAAGGGGAGCTGAAAGCCTTTTCTTAGTGATGCTGTTCTGGGCTGCTTCGTGCCCTCTGGCCTGGCAGATGTTTGAAACTGATCCTTGATTGTGTGGGCACTCAGGGGGTCCTTCAGAGAGTCCCTGGCTGTCACCTCTGACCCCAACTCCTAAGACTTGGCCATGATTTCTCTGGTGGCTGCCCCCTACCCCAGCCTCTGGTTTCCAGGGGTCCACCACACACACTCCACACACTAATGTCTTCAGGAAGGCAGCCATCAACCCAACGCATCCACACATCAGACTGTGGATCATTCTCTCTCTCATGTGGTCATCTAGCCCTCACAAACTGGGGTGCAGGCTGCTCCCCACCCAGCCACCACTCCCTACCCCTGAAGTGGTAGCAGCTGTCATCCATATGTTCTTTGAATGCAGGGAGCCGGCATCCAGCTCTCTTCCTGGCCCTGTAGGAAACCACATCAGGCTTGAGTTTCTCCCAGAGCCACTAAGCCAGACAATCTTCCTAGCCCCCAGTTATGCCTCAACCAGATTAAGCATGCAGGGAGGAAGGGGCCTGTTTTTATTTGTTTGGAGGTTTGGACACAAAAGAAAAGATAGAAAGGGCACCCCTGGCCTTTTTCCTCATCCCTTAACCTCAGACCTAAGCCAAAGATCCGTCTCTGGGATGGGGATGTAGCTGTGGGGCCAACTCCTCCATCAGGCACAGTGCCAGGGCCCACAGGACCTCAGGGGCTCCTGAACATCTTTATATTTTCTTTAAAAACCAGAAGAAAAAAATGAGCTTTTAGATTAAAGAAAGTGTTCTCATATATATTAATGTATTTGTTTTACACCAACTAAGTCATAAAATATTTTTAATATATTTTTTCTGAAGGAAGGGACTCAGAATGGCAAATGTGCCTAGGGCCTAGGGTGACCATCTCATTGTAGTTTGCCCAGGACTTCCCCATCTTAGTACTGAGAGTCCTGCATCCTGGGAATCCAGTTAGGGTGAGCAGCCTGCACCCAACCAGTTAGGGTGCCAGCTAGTGCCCATCCAGTTAGAGTGAGCTGCTTGTGCCCAACCAGTTAGGGTGCCAGCTAGTGCCCATCCAGTTAGAGTGAGCTGCTTGTGCCCATCCAGTTAGGGTTAGCAGATTGTACCCAGCTAGTTAGGGTGAGCCACTTGTGCCCATCCAGTTAGGGTGCCAGCTTGTGCCCATCCAGTTAGACTGAGCTGCTTGTGCCCATCCAGTTAGGGTGCCAGCTTGTGCCCATCCAGTTAAGGTGAGCCGCCTGTGCCCATCCACTTAGAGTGCCAGCTTGTGCCCATCCAGTTAGGGTGCCAGCTTGTGCCCATCCTGTTAAGGTGAGCAGATTGTACCCATTCAGTTAGAGTGAGCAGCTTGTGCCCATTTGCCCAGGACTATCCCAATTGTAACATGGGCATTTTTGCCTTCTGGGAACCTCCTTGGTTTCAGGGACTGCTGGTCACCCTTCTAGTCTTAACGGCCCCATGTGCTGACAAGGGATGTAGGGTTAATAACTCGGGTTGGACCACGCTTTCGTACCTTCAGGATTTTCATTTTCAGTTTCCTTCTTGTGAAAAAAATAAAGGAGGGTCATTTTAGGTCTCTAAGTGGATCAGTTATATATAATTGTGTGACAAGTCATCCCGAAACTTGGTTTCCTGAAAGCATTTATTTGCCCATGATTCTGTGGGTCCCTCCTGGGGCAGGGCAGGGCAGGGCAGGGCTGGGCTGGGCTGGCTGCCTCTGTTCCTTGAAGCATCCAGTGATTGGAAGCTGGACCCCAGGCTGGCTGGTCTGGACGTCCACACGCATTCTCACATGCAGGGCTGGCCGGCCAGCAGCAGGGAGTCTCAGTGTCACCACACATAGCAGCTGGGTTCCTGCAAAAAGCAGGTACTGCAAGGCCCCTGAGGCCGTGGCTCAGAAAGTCAGATGACGTCACTTCTGCTGCGTTCTATTGGTCCAAGCAAGTCACAGGCCCACCCAGACAGAGCGGGTAGAGAATGTAACTCTGCTTCTGGGTGGGAAGGACAGCCTGCCCGGTGGGTGGAAGAATCCGTGGCCCTGTTTGGCCATCGTGGCCCTGTTTGGCCACCTACCACTCTAGGCATCACTGAGCTGAATGCGCCGGTCCTCTGAGAATGCCTCCCCCACCCAGTGCTGGTTTATCAAAAGAAGGGGAGCTTCTCACTGCCCGTCCTACTCCCAAATTCACAGCAGAAATGCGTGGCGCCCTTGGAGCAAGGTGCATGGGGGCTTACCTCTCATTAACTCACCTACCATACTAGACTTGGGTAGTTTGAGCAGTCCCACGTTATCTTTGATGCCTCGAACAATTTAGAACACAATTTTCTATGCCCTGACATCTGCAGCTGCATTCACCCCTGGAAAATGCTGAGTACATGGGCTGAACCCGGGGAGACTTTCCTGATCCTCACCATGCCCAGGCAGTTGCAGCAGATCTTTAAGAAAGAGCCTCTTCAGCGTACTCTGCACTTAGCTGATTTTCTGTTACTACTGTTCCAAAATTGATATATTTTCACAAGTAATTTGAAGATCGTGTATGTTTTCCATCCTTGGAAAAAACCTTTCCTGAGCACATTCTTTCTGAGCAGCATCTGTGATCAATGTGGATTATTTATTTATTTATTTATTTATTTTTGAGACAGAGTCTCGCTGTGTTGCCCAGGCTGGAGTGCAGTGGTGTGATCTCGGCTCACTGCAACCTCCACCTCCTGGGTTCAAGTGATTCTCCTGCCTCAGCCTCCCAAGTAGCTGGGACTACAGGCACCCGCTACCACACCTGGCTAATTTTTGTATTTTTAGTAGAGATGGGGTTTCACTATGTTGGCCAGGTTGGTCTTGAACTCCTGACTTTGTGATCTGCCCACCTTGGCCTCCCAAAGTGCTGGGATTACAGGCATGAGCCACTGTGCCCTGGCCCTGTGTGGATGTTTTAAAAATGCATGAACTTGGCTCTAGAAAATGACCTTTGGCAATTTGGCATTGAAAAGGCTTCCTTGATATTTATAAATTATTCAGTTATCTTGTTACAGTCAGGGAAGAAAAATATCTTTTCCTCCACCTGTCTTAGGCTCATGGCTGAGATCCCTATAACAAAAGACAGAGTAACAAGAGGAAAGCATAGAAATTTAATATGTTTTATGTGACATAGGAGCCTTCATAAGGAAAGGAAGATCTGAAGAAACAACCTTTTTTTTTTTTTTGGAAATGGTGTCTCGCTCTGTCCCCCAGGCTGGAGTGCAGTGGCGCAATCTTGGCTCTCTGAAACCTCCACCTCCCGAGTTCAAGCAATTCCCCTGCCTCAGGATACCGAGTAGCTGGGATTACAGGCGTGCACCACCACGCCAGGCTGATTTTTGTATTTTTAGTAGGGACAGGTTTCGCCATGTTGGACAGAATGGTCTCGAACTACTGGCTTCAAGTGATCCGCCCACCTCAGCCTCCTAAAGTTCCCGGATTATAGGCGTTAGCTACTGTTCTCAGCCAAACTTGTACATTTTTAATAGTAGGTTTAATGAAGAGTGGAAGGTTGTGGAGAAATAGGATAGGGCAAACAGAGTATGATCCCATGGTAATAAACTGGGAAACCTAGCAAGGCCTATGCATTCACATTTCTCTCTGCATCCCTGTGTCTTTGGAGATGAGGACACTGTTTTCCTCTAGGTATAAGGAGTGTGCCTCTCACATGAGGGTCCTACGACCTGCTGTAGGGGAAGGTCAGAAAATCCTTCCTAGGTGATATGACCTGCTTCTGGGGAGAGGGGCAGGAAAAGTCAGATCAGAGAGACCTTCCTGATTGTGTGGTTTTTCTCCAATTCTTTCAGTTTAAAATATTCAATATGCCGTGGTGCCATATTTTGAGGTAGTGTGTCCTAAACCCTATCATCACTTATATTCCGGACGGCCCCCAGAAACCAATGAAAAAAGTGCTCATAAAATGTCTAAGTAGGGGAACAAAAGTTAGAAAGGAACATCACTGAGTTCTGATAAATTTCAGAAGCAAGAGTCTACCAACCTCATTTCCTGCCACAGTCCACTTTGGCAGAGTTCTGTAAAACGCACACCACACTACCCACAGATCTAAATTGGAAAATTGAGTGAGCACAAGGATGGGTGGAAATTGTGCATAGGCAAGAAAAGCACAGCATGAAAAGGAGCACCCCCCCTTAGCACCTATAAAAATAAATAGTGTAAAAGCAGTCCTCTTGCAGGAGGGGGTCAGTGCTGCACAAACATGAAGTCTCAGTTCTGGGGCTGCAGCCATGGACAAAGGCACATGGGCTGGGCCTGGACGCCATCACTTGGTGGGAGCTGGACCAGAGGTGACGTAGATAATTTCGCAGAGAGCCTGCGATGCAGTGAATGAGGGGGACTGGGAGAGCTGATTCAACAAATATGAGCCAAGAGCCTACCACATGATAGTGGGCCCTGGGGATTTGGTGCTAAATAAGCTAGAAGCTATCTGTGCCCTCGAGCAGGGCTCATCGTCTGGGGGAGTGGGGAGCAGAGAATGAAAATGGAAAAGCCTTAATTAAAAAGTGTGGGAAACACTAATTTTAGGGAATGTGCAGGGGGTTGTGATGGCCACAGAGAGGACATTTAAACCCTTGACTAGAGTGCATCAGGGAAGATTTATGGAGGAAGGGAATATTCAAGCTGAGACCCAGAAGATGAATTGGAATTAGCCAAGCAAAGAGGCAGAGGCTGAGATGGCGCCACAGAGCGAGGAGTGGGCAGAGGGAGGAGGGAGTTAAGAGAGGTAGGAGGACAGGGGAGAGAAGACCTCAGGACTGAGGGTTGCAGGAGACGAGAGTAAGGCTTGGACTGTATCCTACAGCCACGTTTTAGCTCCATACGGTCCCCTTTCCCCTGCCCTCAGCCCACCAAGTCACAATGAATCCCAGAGGAAGGAAAAACTGTAGACAGGAGACACGACAGTGCAAGAAATGGTGACATGAACCATGAAACATACATCATGACACCTCTTTGATGACTGGACTTGTTTCCCTCAAGGCAGAAATGAGCAAAGAAACTCCCAGGGCTGGTGTGGGGAGACCCGCAGATCACCACTTGGAATTAGGCTTCTCAGATCCTGATGCTCACTCCTGTGACTTGGGGAAGATGTTGGCGGAGGGGAGGGTCGTGAGATGCCTCCCCGCCTCCACCTGGAACACTACTGGAAAAAGAAAAGTCGCTGTTAGATAGGAAATCTGGAGTCAAGGGCAATTTGGAAGTGGGAAATCTAGGGGAGAATCCAGTACACGTGACTAAAGGAATAGGGTTAGGTGGTCCTTCTCTCTGCTTTTTTTTAAAATCCTCATTCTACTTTTCACAGGTGTTGTGTCTTTCAGTGGCTGCTGGACAGGTGTTCCCTTTTGTTTTTTTCCTAAGGGTATTTGATAAAATGGTCACTGACTGCCACCACTGGATTCATGTTCCATAGAGGGCTGATTATGCCTGTGCCTTTAGTGTAATCTCAAATATTTTGAAGATTCAGAAAGTAAAAATATAAATTTTGCTAACCTAGACATGGTAATCAGTGGCAATTAAGAAAAATTTAACTTGCCAAGAAGCATCGTTTTTTGTGGGGTTCTTGAACTACTTAGAAAAGGAGAGAAAGTACTCATAAATATTACTTTAAATATTGATCATAACATATTTCTGTGCTCTCCCTATAGCTGTGAGCCCCTGAAGTCTGGCTTTCAGAATATAAATGTATTCACGACCCCGAACTCGTGTCATGCCTTAAAGAATCATCATAGTCAACTCTTTTAACAGCATTATTTTAAGATGTTAAATGTCACTTTGGGGATGTCATTAACGATCACACATATGTAATTGCTGTTCTTAATGAAGAAAGTGTTTTGACAATTTGGATAAGTTGCGTCTTTCTTTCCATCGTTTTGCCTTGAAAGACAAAGTGAGTCAATTCTGACTAAAAGCACAAAAAGTCTTTATATCAGGGAGAGGATTTGGAAGTTCAGATCTGGAATTTGACTCAAACATGGCACCCAGATACTAGAAGCACTTAATGACATGCCTCAGGACTCTCATTGGTTCCGTCTTGAAGCCATGTCATGGCTGGTGGCTATAGGACCTGGGAGAAATCTTAGGGGGCCATTCTGTGCCTTCAGGTAACAGAAAACCTACAAGCGTCATACTTCTTTCTGAATGATTCAGGGGAGAAAACAAACAATGGATAAAAGTGAGGAAGCTTTTGATTCAGTACAAAGAACAATGTCTAACAGTGTGGGCTATCTGGAAATGAGATTAATTGTTCTGTGGAGGTAGTGAACTGCTCATCGCTAGTGGGATTCAGGTTGAGGATGTGTGGGAGGAGGGGCTGCATGGGATAAAGGTCCATTCTCCAAAGATACATTGTACTCAGTCCCAGGATCAGGGGAATTAGGAAATTCAGTGTCTAAATAAGGACAAATCAGTACTCCAGATTGGGGGTGAGGTTGAGAAGGCAGGACGAAATTCATTACATTCCCCTAAAACTTAATTAATGATTAAGCACAATATGGTTATAAAATGGAAACAAATCCCCCAATTTGGCCAGCAAATGAAAAGGGGCTTCAGCACAAGGAAGCCACCAGATAAGTCAGACATAAGAGTGAATTTGGACCGGTCTCCCAAGTGGGCCCCTGGGACAGTGGCGATCTCATAATAACCAGAGAAATGGTGTGTTTAACTGTTGACATTATCCCTCTTCAGATAGTTTATATTCTCGGAAGAAACAAAGAAACACTGAGAATAGGAGACAACAGAAGGACAGGATCTTTCTCCACCCTCGGGTGGTGTGGCGGTAATGGGACAGAGAGAGCCAAGAGCCCCACTTTCTGACTGCAGACTCCCCAGGGTGCCTGGTCACTGCCTGCTCATTTGCTTCTTCTCCTTGGAGATGACTAATGCCTGAAACCACAGCACTTGGCGGCTGCCAGGGCCTCTAGCTGGCAATTCGTTTCCTACGTGTATTTTGCTTTGCCTCCAAATGGTGGTGACGTCATGGGTTTAATTCTGAAATTGTTCTTCTTTGGAGAAAAATGCGAGATCTTTCGAATGACTTTCAGAGAAGTAGAATCCAAAGTTTCACTTTTGGTACTTTTTTTGGTGACATCTTCAAGTAATAAAAATGTATGCTACCCAGTAATTGCTTTTTCATAAAATGTATTATTTTGCATGATTCAGAAAGCAATCCATATTCATTATAGGACATTTGAAAAATATAGAAAAGCACAAATAAAGATGAAGAGCACATGTAACCCACCATCCAGAGGTAAATATTGTCAACACACTGGTGTTTATTCTGTTATTTTTGTGTGGGTGTATAGTAATTGGATTGCTCTACACACACACATTCATAGTCTAACTTGCTCATTTAACTAATAATACATTGCAAAATTTTTCCATATCCACAAATAACCATCTAATCTACATGACAATCTTCAACCGTGGAGTAGTATTCCAGCCTATGGATGCACCATGATTAATCAGTTCCTTGTTAAACATGTAGATTGTTTTGATGCTTTTGCTAGCATATAATGCTATGTTAAAGAGTTCTATGCATTCGTTTCTGAGCACATGAATACTTTTTTCCTTTGAGTTATTTCTAAAGAGAAATTTCTAAATAAAGGGTATGCACCTCTTAAGTCTTTGTATATTGGCTGTCCCCCCTCCTCCACCTTCTGGTCCCCCATTACCCTAAGGCAGTAACAATTGACAGATTTGCCCCCTCGTATGGGAGGCCTATTTCTCCACGTTCTTGCCAACACGGGATATAGTCATTATTTTACTGCTAATTTTCCAGTATGGTTAGTGAAAATGCGATGTCATCATTTCAATCAGCATTTCTTTGACTGTTACAGAGGTTGGTCATTTTTTATTTTTATTTTTTGGTCATTTGTCATCCTTGTTCTCTGGCTGTCTGTGTCCAGGAGTGTCTACCCTTTCCATGCTGATTTTTAAGCACTCCTGTTGGACTCTCTCATTGATTTTGTTTGAAGAAAAGACATTGAAACTTCTTTGTTGGGAAAAATACAATTCGAAAAATTAGTTAAGAATTATTTTGTAAAGTGAATAACCACACTTATAAATAAATACATATTTGCTATGTAGAATTTGCTTAAATCGAGGCTGGGCACAGTGTCTCAAGCCTGTAATCCCAGAACTTTGGGAGGCCGAGGCAGGTAAACCACTTGAGGTCAGGAGTTTGAGACCAGCCTGGCCAACGTGATGAAACCCCATCTCTACTAAAAATATAAAAATTAGCTGGGTTTGGTGGTATGTGCTTGTAGTCCCAGCTGCTTGGGAGGCTGAGGCAGGAGAATCGCTTGAACCTAGGAGGCTGAGGTTGCAGGGAGGCAGAGGTTGCAGTGAGCCGAGATTGCACCACTGCACTCCAGCCTGGGCGACAAGAGCGAAACGTCATCTCCACACACACACACACACACACACACACACACACAGAATTTGCTTAAATCCAGCTATGTGCATATTGGTTCTGTCTTTGACCCCCAATTAATTCTTTTTAAGTCCAGAGAAATCTTATAATTATTCCTAAACTCTAACATGTTGATGAATACATTTAAATGGTAACTCAAAAGTTAAAAACAACATAATTTTATTCCAAATGGACACCTGTGTGAGCATATGTGCTCTCTTGTCCCCGTGAATTTGTGTGGAGGTTTGACGTCCATTGCATTCATACCTGAAATATAGGTGACATGTGGATCTGTTCTTTTGTTTTCCTGTCTTCTGAAAGGCTCAGGCACCATAAGAAATTGAACTAAAAATCTTACTGGAATATGTCCCAGAACAATCTTATGGCATGCCCTATCTGAGGTGAATTTTCTTTGAGGTCCACAGCTCATATTTCAGAAGGACAGGAACAATGCCTTGGGCTTATTTTCCTGTCCTCCAGAGCTCCTACCCCAGTTTTAGTTTGAGAGTAAGTACACAATTCATCAGCAATTATCCAGCTAAATTGTTTAGCATTTTTATGTCATGAAAATGGAAGAAGAGCACATATCAAATGTGAGAACTAAATTCATTAGTGGAATGATTTTGCTAAGTCACAAAACACACAGATAGGATTTGGATCGATTATTTAGAATAAAGATTGCATTCCTATTTCACACAGGCAGCTCCAATTCTTCATTGTTAGGAGAAAGCCATTACTATTCCATCACTCTGATGCTGTCACTAGGAAGTAACATCAGTCAGACCAACCTGTGCAGGACGAATCTCATTCTTAGTTCTAGAGTCTCACAAAATGCCTTAGAAGATCTTAATTTAGGAAGCAAGGGGCAAATGAAACAATTTGAATGTTTTCTTTTTCTCATTATTCAAGGTTTCAAAAATGAAGACAACGAGACTCTGGCATGGGAGGGTGTCATGAAGGAAAACTACCTTGTCAAGATCAACACAAAAGCCAACGACACCTCAGAGGAGTATGTCAGACATCCCTTTCTGCTTTGCAAGGCTCCCTCTGTAGACATAAGCCCATAGAACGTAGGCAGCTTATTTGAGCAAACTCAGTAAAGAGCATTTTCAACAGGGAACAATACCAGCACAAAGATATTACCCGGGCAATTGAAGATGACAAACGCGTAAGTGTGTGCCAGCCTTTAGAGAAGGGGAAAAAACACCCACCTACTATCCCAATTGCACTTCAAGGCCCTGGGAGAGAGAGAGGTATTTGCAGCCTGCAGTGCAGGGCCATGGAACTAGGTAACAAGAGGGTGGGTCCCCTGCTGCGGCCACAGAGGTGGGTTCTGGCAAGACTCACAGGTCATGGGCCATTGGCATTATCTTGCAAGTGCCACACACCTATTTATCTTTGTGGTGAAGAAGTACAGAGATTAGAAGATAGAAAAACCATTTTGTTGATCTGTTACAGGCTGCCCATGAAAAATCCTGAATTCATTTATGAATTGCATGAAGCTGTTATAAAATCCACGTGATTAAGAAATACATTGATTAAACATCTTATAGAAATAGATAAGTCATAGCTAAGTCTGTAGGTGGCCCAGAAGTAATGTCTTGTGAAGTCTATAGAGCATGCTCTTATTGTAAATGTTAACGTTCTTCACTGACAGCTGTCACTCTTCCTGAGGGTTCAAAACACACCTCAAGTTTCACTCTAACAAAATATGAGTATATATAAGCACAACTAATACCTTTGCTGCGTTCAATACAGCTGTTGAAAGAAGCATGGGATGCTCATTCTAACAACAGAGATGATGTCATAAGCTCTCCTCCGTCCCTAGACTCTGAGATCTAGGTTTTGCAAGGGACACACAGACTTACAAGTCATTTTTCACCGCCCTATCAACAGAAATAGCATTTATGTGCTGTGCTTCCAATTGTGATGAGATAAAATTCTGCTTTGTTTGGGTACTAGGAAGAAAATCAGAAAGGTAAATGCAGCTGATTCTTGATGTAGCTAAGAGTGAAAATGACTTGTATTCTGTACTTTAATTTAAAAGACTGCAAAATGGAGCCTAATAGCCCTCTCTCAATCTGTTTTTCTCTTGTTCACTTTCTTTTTCATTAACTTCTTTGCAGAATGAGGCATCGATTTAGACAACTGGATACAAAGGTATGGTTCTGTTAATAGTTTGGATTTTTTTTTTTTTTTTGGTCACTAATACTTTGAGCTTTCAGCTAGAGGCCAGTAGTTGTGGTAATAAAAGAAGTTATATTCAGCTTTCTTAATTCACTGTCTAAGAGCGGAGTGCTGGAATGGTATTGCTTCTCATGCTGTAAGCATCTCCCAGGGAAGAGTCTTGAAGTCCCACTTCCATGATGTCCAAAATCTTTTCTGTCTTATCCGACTCAGGGCCCCCTCTTCTCTTTCTTTCAGCTGTGGAGGCAGGTGAAGATGCTTACAATTATAGGGAACATAAGGAAGGCTCAAAAGAGCTTTTTGGGAGCCAGTGTGCCTTGATGCTAGTCTTTGCTGCCACTCTGATTCGTTGCCTGTTTTATTTGGAGGGCATTGGAAATGCGTGAGTACGCATATGAACACCAGGCATAGACAGAGTGTGTCTGCCCTCACTCTGAGCTGGGTAGCTGAAATTATAATCAGGTTCAAATCACAATCGATTCATATATGCTAGATCCCTGCTAGGCTCTGAAGAGGAGATGATATTTGGTATTCTATCACGTTAGTTTGAGAATGGCATCCCGGATGATGGCATTCATAGACCTCCCAGTGTTGTGGCTGTTCGGTGGGTAGACAGGACCCCATCTGGTTTGGCAAAATCTCCACCACCCAGTACCTTGTCCATAGTAGAGCCTTAATAAATGTTTATTGAATGAATAAATGAACAAAAGGGTCCCTTGCAGAGCTCTCATATGAGAATTTATCTGTTTACAGTTTCTTGTTTATTTATTTGTGTTATTTACCCTCAACATTTAAAAAATCTAGGCAGTAGTTGGCAGCTGTGAAGGCCTTAAGTCTAGAGAACCATGGGTTGTTCTAAGCAGCTGAAATGAGGGGCAGCATGAACCAGAAGAGAGCCCAGTGGGAAGAAGTGGGGGAGTCTGGGTTATTCTGCCTGGGAACTTGCTTGCCTCTTTATAGAGCTGGATTTTATTCCCATGCAAGGGAAGGCTTGGGGAGTTTTAAAACCCAAGAGGGACCTATCTGGAATCCTCCTTTCACAGTGCTCTCTGACTGATCAGAATGGTTGTGGAGGAGAGGCTCCAGCAATCTGGTTGGGGAGTTAGATGGGCTGGGAACTCTTCTATGTGGTGTGTTTGTAGAGAAAACAGTCTATTTTAGTTTGTTTTGTTTTTTACTTGAGAGTTTATTTGGGGTGACTTCGGAGGGAGCTAATGGAAAGCCATCTTAGGGTTTGGGCAAAAGCTTCCCTAAGCCACACCTTGGTCCTGACCCTGCTGTGGGACATGCAGAGAGTGGGCAGAGGAGCGCAGCAACAGTGGATGCAGGAAGAGAGGGACAGGGTGCGAGCCTTGGCCCCAGCCTGGGCCCTGGGTCAGAGGAGAGGCGATAGAATTGTGGATACAGGACCAGCCGACCTGACTCCTAGGGTCCAGGAAGTTCGTCAGCCTGGATCCCCACTGCACAGCGCAGAGCCTCGGCCATCACGCAGGAGGTCCCACCGCCTCTCTCCCCTTCTCCCTTTCGCCCTGCTCTGTCTCTTTTTTTAAAATTTCCCCCTCTGTCCTCTTACTTCCCCTTCTGAACAACCAAAAAACCCTCCTTCTTTTCACTCACACAGAATTTTAGGGATAATCTTTTGTTTCTCAAGAAAGCTTCTGGAGTCTTTTAAATTTATTTTTAAACAGCTTTATTGAGATATCATTGACATATAAAATTATATATATTTAAAATGTACAATTTGATACTTTGATGCATGTATACATTGCAAAATGATCACTACAACCGAACCCAGCTAATTAACATCGTATTACTTCTACATATTTACCATCTGTAAGTGTTGTATGTATGTGTGAGGGAATTAGATTAATTTAAAATCTCTCCTCCTGGCAAATTTGGTGGGTACAATATTGTTCACTATTGTCACCATGCTGTACAGTCGATCTCTAGAATTTATTTATCTTGCATAACATAAACTTTCTGCCCTTTGACCAATATCACCTTATTTGCCCCTCCTTCTTAGCCCTGGCAACCACCATGCTACTCTCTGACTTGATGAGTTTGACTCTTTTAGATTTCACATATAAGTGAGATAGTGCATTATTTCTCTTTCTGTGTCTAGCTAATTTTGTCTAGCATAATGTCCTCCAGCTCCACTTATGCTGTGGAAAATGGCAGGATTTCTTTCCCTATTTTAAGGCTGAAAAATATTTCATTATAGGTATGTACCACATTTTCTTTATCCATTGATCTCTTGATGGACATTAGGTAGTTTCCATATTTTGGCTATTGTGAATCATGCTGCAGTGAATGTGAGAATGCAGATATCTCTTTGTGATCCTGATTTCAATTCTTTTGGACCTAAACCCAGAGGTGGGATTGCTAGATCATATGATAATTGTATTTTTATTTTTTTGAGGAACTTCTATACTGTTTTCCATAATAGCTATATCAACTTACCTTCCCACCAATAGTGTACAAGAATTCCCCTTTTCCCACCTCCTTGCCAACACTTATCATCTGCCTTTTTGATAATAAGCATTGTAACAGGTGTGAGGTATGGTCTCATTGTGGTTTTGATTTGTATTTCCCTGATGCTTAAGTGTTGAGCACCTTTTTATATACCTGTTTGACATTTGAATTTCTTCTTTTGAGAAGTGTCTGTTTAAGTTTTTACCCACTTTTTAATCAGTTTATTTGTATTTTTGGTATTGAGTTGTATGAGTTCCTTATGTATTGTGGATATTAGGTGCTTACTGACAAATGGTTTGTAAATCTCTTTTTCCCACTTCATAGGTTGCCCTTTTATTTAATTTATTGCTTCTTTTGTTATGAAGAAGGTTTTGTTTTACATAATCCCACTTGTTTGTTTTTGCTTTTCTTGTCCTTGCTTTTGGAGTCATATCCAAAAAAATCATTGCCACGACCAGAGTCAAGAAGGTTTTCCCCTATGCTTTCTTCTGGGAGTTTTACAGTTTCAAGTCTTATGTTTAAGCCTTTGATCCATTTTGAGTTGATTTTTGTGTATAGTCTGAGATAGGGGTCCAATGTTATTCTTTTACATGTGGATATCCAGTTTTTTCAACACCATTTATTGAAGACTTTCCTTTCCCCACTGGAGAAATCAGTTGGCTATAAATATGTGAATTTATTTCTGGGCCCTTTATTCTATTCCATTGGTCTATAGTCTGTTTTTATGCCAGTACCATACTGTTTTGATTACTTTAGCTTTGTAATATAATTTGAAGTCAGGAAGTGTGATGCTTCCAGCTTAGTTCTTTTTGCTCAAGATTGCTTTGGCTATTCAGAATCTTCTGTGGTTTTATATAATTTTAGGATTGTTTTTTCTATTTCTTTAAAAAAAAAGCTCATGGAATTTTGATAGGGATTGCATTGAATCTGTAGACTTCTTTGAGTAGAATGGATATTTTGGCAATATTCATTTTTTCAATCCATGAACATGGGATGTTTTTCCATTTATTTGTGTCTTTTAAAATTTCCTGGCAGAGCGCAGTGGTTCATGCCTGTAATCCCAGCACTTTGGGAGGCCGAGGCAGGTGGATCACAAGGTCAGGAGATCAAGACCATCCTGGCTAACAGAGGGAAACCCCGTCTCTACTAAAAACAGAAAAATTAGCCGGGTGTGGTGGCGGGCGCCTGTAGTCCCAGCTACTCTGGAGGCTAAGGCAGGAGAATGGGAGGCAGAGCTTGCAGTGAACCGAGATCGTGCCACTGCACTCCAGCCTGGGAGACAGAGCGAGACTGTCTCAAAAAAAAAAAAAAGATTTCCTTTATCAATGTTTTATAATTTCCAGTGTACCAGTCTTTTACTTCTTTGTTAAATTTGTAAGAATTTTATTCTTTTTGTTACTTATATTAATGAATTGTTTTCATAATTTCCGTTCTAGATAGCTCTTTGTTGGTGTATAGAAATGCCATTAATTTTTATATGTTGACTTTGTATCCTGCAAATGTACTGAATTTATTTATGAGTTCTAACAGTTTTTTTTTTTTGAGACAGAGTCTCTGTCGCCCAGGCTGGAGTGCAGTGGTGCAATCTCAGCCCACTGCAACCTCCGCCTCCTGGGTTCAAGCGATTCTCCTGCTTCAGCCTCCTGAGTAGCTGGGATTACAGGCGTGCACCACCATGCCCAGTTAATTTTTGTATTTTTAGTAGAAATGGGGTTTCACCATGTTGAGCAGGATGGTCTCCATCTCCTGACCTTGTGATCTGCCTGCCTTGGCCTCCCAAAGTGCTAGGATTACAGGCATGAGCCACCACGCCCAGCAGTTCTAACAGTTTTTGTGTGTGTGTGTGAGTGTGTGTGTGTGTGTGAGTGTGTGTAGTCTTTAGAGTTTTCTTCATATAAGATTATGTTATATGCAAATAGAGATAATTTTACTTTCTTCTTTGTTATTTAGATGCCTTTTCTTTTCTTTTTTTCTTGTCTGATTTCTCTGGCTAGAACTTGTCATGCTATGTTAAATAGCAGTGGTGAGAATGGGCATCCTTGCCTTATTCTTGATCTTAGAGAAAAAGCTTTCAGTTTTACCCCATTAAATATGATGTTAGTTGTGGGTTTTTTCATATATGGCCTTTATTGTGTTGTAGTAAGTTCCTTCTATATCGATTTTGTTAAGAGTCTTTTTTTTTTCTTTTATCATGAAAAGACCTTGAATTTTGTCAACTACTTTTTCTGTATCTATTGAGATGATCATGTGGTTTTTGTCTTTCATTCTGTTAATGTAGTGTATCACACTGATGAATCTTCATATTTTGAACCACCCTTGCATCCCAGGGCTATATACGCCTGGGTGGTGGTGTCTCCACGGATCCTTTTAATATGCTCTTAAATTCAGTTTGCTAGTATTTTATTGAGATTTCTGTATCTATGTTCCTCAGAACATTGGCCTATAGTTTTCTTTTCCTGTGTTATCTTTTTCCGGCTTTGGTAAAAGAACAATGCTGGCCTCACACATGAATTGTACTTGTTCCCTTTTCTATTTTTTGGAAGAGTCTAAGGTTTGGCATTTGTTCTTCTTTGACTGTCTGCTAGAATTTACCAGTAAGCCATCTGATTTCCCAGTAAGCCATCCTGGGCTTTTCTTTGTTGAAAGCTTTTTGATTGCTGATTTTCGTTTTCTTCATTTGTTGTTTGTCTGTTCAGGCTTTGTATTTCTTCTTGATTCAGGTCTTTGTAAGTTGTACATTTCTGGGATATTTCCATTTCTTCTAGGTTATCCACCTTGTTTGCATATAATTGTTCATACTAGCCCCTTCTGATCCCTTTCATCTCTATGCCCTCTGTTGTAAGGTTGTCTTTCTCATTTCTGACTGTATTTATTTGTATCTTCTTCCTTTTCTTAAAAGGTTTGTTGATTTTGTTTATCTTTTCAAAAAACCAACTCTTACTTTCAATGATTTTTTTCCCATTGTTTTTCAACTCTCTTTTTTTAAAATGTATTTTGCTCTTGGAGTTTTTGCTCTACTTTAAACAGCTTACTAAAGTCATTTTACTATTAACAAATACAAGGCTCTCTCAAAAGCTCCTATAGGGAATACAAAATTTCCCCATCTCCTTATACCAGAAAACAAAGTTATTTACAATTCATCTTAAGTCTGTAAGTATGGATCTTACTATGCCTTATTTATTTTAGGAAGCCATTAGCACTCATAGTTTCATTTTTTTCTTTTATTTTTAAACAGTTAAAGTAAAAAGTTACTACTGGAATTAAGCTCAACTTAAATACAGATTTTTTTCTTGAGTGAGTGATAAAGCAAATTAGAAACCAAACTGTACAGAAATTGCTTTTAGCAAATGTAGTAATATGACATGTAATTTAAAATGACTTCATGTATCTTTTGTAATAAATTTGTGAAACATGCATGGATCAAGATTAATTTCATTATGCCTCTTACTTAAATTGTCTGCTGTTTTTGTGTGTGTGGGGAGATCTTTTATTTGCAAAAATTTGATTTCTTAGTATCACATTATTTTTATTAGTATTATACTTTTACCAAAGCAGAACTTAATTAGTATCTTATACTTTTATTAATGTTAGTTACATAGAACATTATTCTTTTTACATATTACTTGTTTGTATTATTGCAATCTATTATTTCTGTTTGGGAGCACTAATGATTTGGATCTGAGTAAAGTTAATATTAATTGGTTTACTAATTGGTTACTAATTGCTAGTGATATTATTTCAGAAAGTAAGCAATGATCAGGATCTGAAATATCACATGCCACTCTCATTCTGCCTTATTTTAGATGTGCCATGCTTGCTATTTAGTAGACATGTCTGTTTCTTAGAAAAGGCACAGAGCGATAATTTAAAAATGAAAGTTGGAAAATTTATCTTAAGAAGAGTTCTATTTTTTTCTGTTTCCAAGCTTAATGATCTCAAGGGTCTTCTGAAAGAGATTGCTAATAAAATCAAATAAAACTGTATGAACTCTAATGGAGAAAAATCTAATTATAGCAAGGTGAGTCATTCTAATAGCTTTTTACTTTGCTCTGAAGATTTGCATCTTTTAAGACTAATTTAAAATCATGATTTTTTCCTCAGTTATTTTATTTCCATAAATTACCAAATTTGAAAATAATGCATTGTGCAAAAAAAAAAATACAGAGATAGAGAAAGAACAAGTTGAAGTTCCTCCTCACATTACCTTCCCTACCAATTATGCTGCCCACACAAGGGATTAGCATTGCTAGGGGCAGGGTGTAAGTATCTTGTCCTGTAGGACCTTTTAAAACACTTGCAACCTATGCAGCTATTTTGGCGTGAATTGAAACAAGGTCACACTGTTCCGAGTTCTGTTATTTTTTGATCTTCCTTAATTCTGTATCATGAATGTATTTACAGATCAGCAACCAAAGATGTCTTATTCTCATGATATTATATTTATTACTATGAATATACAAATATGTTAATCATCTTTTTACTAACAAAAAATGTTTTGGTGAGGCATTCAAGGTTTTTAACAATAGCTCTTTTGCACAATAAAAATGCAATTCAATTAACTGGCAAAATTTAACCCAAGGCTTTGCTCCATGGTCTTACCATTTGCTTTTATTATATTTTCTCATTACCTGTCCAAATCTTGAAACCAAATGTTAAGAATGTTTTATGGACATGTCGAGTTAGGAAAAAAACAGGCATGGGCATTCCACTGGATTAGAATTTTTTTTTTTTTTGAGAAAGCAAATTGCAAGGAATGGAAACATAATTAAGAATTCTCTTCTTTCTCCTTCCTCTCTTCCCTTCCTTCCGTGAATATTTATTGAGTACCTGCTCAGTGCTCAGAACTGTGCTGGCCCTGGCACTGACCTCATACACTGACCACTGTCTATGCATTAAGTACTTAAGCTGCAGAAATTCCTATTCATGGGGTGATTGTGCTATAGGGGAAATCATGTTGCATCAGGTTCCTTTCAATCTTTCTGGTCTCAGAGTTCTTTTCCTTGGGTTCTGACAGTTATAGCTCATATTAAAAAGCACTGTATTATGGAGGGCTTTGTTAGAGCAAGACTGATGCATATTTGATGTAATCTGAAAGGGAGGTACAGCCTTCTGAAGTGCTCAAGAAAATAAGCCTTGCATATTAAGGGAGAACTTATTTCAACTTTTTCATAATCGTGTTTAATGAAAACACTATTAAACCTTATAATAAATTACAATTTGGGTTTTGAAACACATGCCATCTTGTTTAGTTTATCTGCTGAAATATAGAAAAAAAATCAGCAACAGATAGAACAACTAAAATGATACAAATCTAAAGGTGATTAAAGAGTTGTAATAATCAGAAGAGAGTCAGATTCAGACACACACATCCCCCTCCTAAATATCCAGTCTTCTCATCTCTCATTCTTTCTCAAATGTGCTGACTGTGAGTAAAATGGGCAGACAGACTGATTTCCTATCAACTCGCCCTTTGTTTAACCTTAAACTTTTATTAACATATTGAGAATTAAGTAACTGATGAATGTAAAGGAACTAAGAGAAGGACATCACTTATTTTGTGTGTTTGTGTGGGTGTAGACATTTGCATCTACACAGAAAAAAAAAAGAGGAGCAAAAGAGCCCATGAGAAAACAGGTGTCCCCAAAATTCAGAACCACTGGTGGCCTCAGAGACAACAAATTTGGCATGTCCAACTTTTTGTATGCTTTTTACTTCTAGATATAAGATCATTTTTTTGAATGTTGTGTTTGTCATATCCTTAAGAACATCACTGAAAATATAACTTTATAGGCAACCAGCTAGGTATACTCTGCCAGTGTCTCCTTAGGCTTCTTTCTCTAGAGGGGTGAGGGTAATCCTTCCCTGGGGTAGTGGCCAGGGAAGACAGTGTCAGTCTCTTGTGAGAGTGAACTGGAAACCGTTTGACCTAGGCGAGGAGCTGACCCTGGGGGCAAGCCTTTACCAATTCCCCCATCTCCATCCTTGAATCAACCTTTGATCCCGGAACTTGGGATGAAATAAACAGATAATTGTCTATTTTTTTTCCTTCTCTTACACCAAAGTTGAAAGGAAGTAAGAATCCAGGGCGAGAGCAAGCCATTTATTTTCTCCTATTTTTATACTTCAGCAGTGGGCACCCTCCCTGAAGACTATGGGAATAGACCTTACTTTAAGGAAGGTCCCTGGAAGTTGTTCATTTCCTGCATAATAATCCGTTGATTCTTGCATTTGCTGCACTTACGTTCTAGTTCATTAAAAGAATCTAGGCTGTTCCTTGGGGGACTCATCATAAACCCACATTTTTATGTTATTTCAGTTTTAATTCAGTTTTTAAAAATTTATGCAGAAACCACTGAGCAAATAAAATGCTCAGAAACGTTCTGGGTTTTAACCTAGATTGAATGAGTTTGAATGAGTTGAGCCTTGATCATTCAACCTTAGTCAGGCAGCTCACACTGACAAACTGGTCAGAATACACATCTTTAAGAGAAAAAAACATTCTCAGAGCTGCTTCTATAAAAAAAAAATCTCTCAACTTTGGTGGTGTATTTGGATCTATTCTCAGTATATTCCCAGTATATTTTGAAGCAAACCATATCCTGCCTGAGAATGGAAGTGGGAAATCTATTCTTAACACAGTGTTCTTTCTTTGTTTTTACAGATCATATTAAGGAATGCTGATGAACAATTTTGCTCTCGACTACTAAATGAGAGATTTTCAGACCCCTGGGTACATGGTGGATGATTTTAAATCACCCTAGTGTGCTGAGACCTTGAGAATAAAGTGTGTGATTGGTTTCATATTTGAAGACGGATATAAAGGAAGAATATTTCCTTTATGTGTTTCTCCAGAATGGTGCCTGTTTCTCTCTGTGTCTCAATGCCTGGGACTGGAGGTTGATGGTTTAAGTGTGTTCTTACCGCCTCCTTTTTCCTTTAATCTTATTTTTGACGAACACATATATAGGAGAACATCTCTCCTATGAATAAGAACCTGGTCATGCTTTACTCCTGTATTGTTATTTTGTTCATTTCCAATTGATTCTCTACTTTTCCCTTTTTTGTATTATGTGACTAATTAGTTGGCATATTGTTAAAAGTCTCCCAAATCAGGCCAGATTCTAAAACATGCTGCAGCAAGAGGACCCCGCTCTCTTCAGGAAAAGTGTTTTCATTTCTCAGGATGCTTCTTACCTGTCAGAGGAGGTGACAAGGCAGTCTCTTGCTCTCTTGGACTCACCAGGCTCCTATTCAAGGAACCACCCCCATTCCTAAATATGTGAAAAGTCGCCCAAAATGCAACCTTGAAAGGCACTACTGACTTTGTTCTTATTGGATACTCCTCTTATTTATTATTTTTCCATTAAAAATAATAGCTGGCTATTATAGAAAATTTAGACCATACAGAGATGTAGAAAGAACATAAATTGTCCCCCATTACCTTAAGGTAATCACTGCTAACAATTTCTGGATGGTTTTTCAAGTCTATTTTTTTTCTACGTATGTCTCAATTCTCTTTCAAAATTTTAAAGAATGTTATCATACTACATATATACTTTTTATGTAAGCTTTTTCACTTAGTATTTTATCAAATATGTTTTTATTATATTCATAGCCTTCTTAAACATTATATCAATAATTGCATAATAGGCAACCTCTAGCGATTACCATAATTTTGCTCATTGAAGGCTATCTCCAGTTGATCATTGGGATGAGCATCTTTGTGCATGAATCCTATTGCTGTATTTGGGAAAATTTTCCAAGGTTAGATTCCAATAAATATCTATTTATTATTAAATATTAAAATATCTATTTATTATTAAAACCACTTATAAGGCTTTTTCATAAATGTATAGCAAATAGGAATTATTAACTTGAGCATAAGATATGAGATACATGAACCTCAACTATTAAAATAAAATGTTATATTTAACCCTTAGTTTAAGAAGAAGTCAATATGCTTATTTAAATATTATGGATGGTGGGCAGATCACTTGAGTTCAGGAGTTCGAGACCAGCCTGGCCAACATGGCAAAACCACATCTCTACTAAAAATAAAAAATTAGCTGGGTGTGGTGGTGCACTCCTGTAATCCCAGCTACTCAGAAGGCTAAGGTACAAGAATTGCTTGAACCTGGGAGGTGGAGGTTGCAGTGAACCAAGACTGCACCACTGCACTCCAGCCGGGGTGACAGAGTGAGACTCCGACTGAAAATAAATAAATAAATAAATAAATAGATAGATAAATATTACGGATGGTGAAGGGAATGGTATAGAATTGGAGAGATTATCTTACTGAACACCTGTAGTCCCATCTTTCTCTGGAAGTGGTGGTATTTGAGCAGGATGTGCACAAGGCAATTGAAATGCCCATAATTAGTTTCTCAGCTTTGAATACACTATAAACTCAGTGGCTGAAGGAGGAAATTTTAGAAGGAAGCTACTAAAAGATCTAATTTGAAAAACTACAAAAGCATTAATTTAAAAAGTTTATTTTCCTTTTGTCTGGGCAGTAGTGAAAATAACTACTCACAACATTCACTATGTTTGCAAGGAATTAACACAAATAAAAGATGCCTTTTTACTTAAACACCAATAATGACCTAAAAGGGAATCTTGTTCATAGGGCCAATCAATTCATGGTTTCAGATGCTGACAGCAGATGGGCAAAATTTACATGACAAAAATCGTCAATGAATGAAATATTCAAAATTTCTCTATTAGTGAAAGAATGTCACTTTCACTTCACCATGGCAACTAAAATGTCTGCCTTTTCTGAAACCAGAAGAGGGTAATGTCATCTCCATGCTGACTGGAAAAATCAAGTCTATGGCAGTATGTAAGATTGTGCAGAAACAACAGCCTCAACCTCTTACCCTCAATTCAAGTAGGAAATTTGAATAAAACCAGTAAATTAAATCTAAAACTTCCCAGAAGTCGTATTTAGTATAACCTATTTGATGATCCCCTTTAAATGAATTTGTCCTTATATTCATATTTCCATTGACTGTTTCTGTTAGCTTCAGAAATAGGCCTGTGAGTACATCAGTATCCAGCTGCAAAAGAAATCCTCCCATTGACACTAAAGACAGAAAACTTGCCCAATACTGAGAAGCAACTTGCATTAGAGAGGGAACTGTTAAATGTTTTCAACCCAGTTCATCTGGTGGATGTTTTTGCAGGTTACTCTGAGAATTTTGCTTATGAAAAATCATTATTTTTAGTGTAGTTCACAATAATGTATTGAACATACTTCTAATCAAAGGTGCTATGTCCTTGTGTATGGTACTAAATGTGTCCTGTGTACTTTTGCACAACTGAGAATCCTGCAGCTTGGTTTAATGAGTGTGTTCATGAAATAAATAATGGAGGAATTGTCATGTGTTGCTTTTGTCATTTTATTGAGAGTGGCAAAATAAAATTCCTTAATTCGGTCAGATTCACTTCTATAGGGATTTGGTTCCCAGAGTTACATGAACTGACTTCTCTAAGCAGATGACTAGAGCATTCTGATTAAATGCAAGCAAATGAATTCCCCCCTCTGGTTCTGGTTCTTGTCAACATGGCCAGATCTGAATTCTGTGGCCCACTTTTTGGTTTCCCCCAAGTCAGGCATCCATCTGTAGCCCCGGGGACTCCAGATTCATTGACTCAGAGCCACCCCAATGTGTCATGGGTCTTTTTTGAGGCCTCATGTGGGCTCACAAATAGGTGCTTCTGCTCTGTGTTGGGGTCAACACGAATGTTGATTGTCCACAAACCACTTGACAATGGAGCTTCGGGCCCAGCAAAGGACATGATTCCCTTGTTGTAGGCATTGTCTCCGGAGTGTTCCTGGGCCCTCCTGCTCCAAACACACATTCATTCCAGGAAGAATCTGGGAAATGTCTCTTTTCCCATGCTGCTGCTGCTTGGTTCACCTGGGGACTGAAGTGTGTTGTTGTCATGGATACAGTTGCTGGCTGCAGCCTCGGTCTCAAAATAAAAGGCTTGAAAGTCAGGGTTGAGCTGGTGCTGGATACGGGGAGCACACATCCCACTGACCTTCCCAACCCGAACTCAGGTATGAGCAGGTGAGCCTTTATTCCCCTGAAGATAGAAATCTTTATGGGAAAAGTGACAGTAGCTGGCCTACCTCATTTGTTTATCAGACCCAAACAGGCATCTCTGAACCACAATTAATTTAGTGGGAGTCAGTTGGGGCTTAGGGTACTACACATACACATTTATAGCATCAAATTTTTAAAATCAGTTTTTTCCCTACAAAAATCTTATCTGACAAGAAGAAATTTCCCTTCTTCTTTTATATGTGTAACATGTAACATGTTGTTACTAAATGTCGACTTTGGGCACTTCTTTGGCAATAAGAATGGTTCAAAATAAGTGAAAGGGATTGGTAGCCTGTGCCTTCCATCATTTTACAATCTGTTTGAGTAGTTGAGGTTAATTTAAGAAATGAAATTAACACTACAGGGCAGAATTCCAAGTGCGTGTGTATCTTTATTCTGCAGATCCACATGCAGAATAAGGAGATTCTCCTGTGTGGGGTAGAGGATGAGAGAAGTGCCTGGGGACGCTCATCTTTGCTGGTGCAATAAGACAGAGAACATTGGCTTCTCCTGAATTCCTCCCAAGGAGACCACTCTTGTATTTGTAGAGCAGAACTGCCCCAAGAAACTCCTTAAGGTAGAGGGCAAGACACAGGTGGCTGCACGTGGTCACTAACTGCGGTGCATTAGGCAAGGGGGATGCATTTGAAGTTGCTGGGAAAATATTGAGGAGGATTCAGGGAGAGTAAGAACAGAGAAAAGGGGCAGGCTAGAGGAATGTGTTACAGGGAGTGTGTTTTGAGGACCCTTTCCCTGGGATGGTACAAATCTTTAGAAAATAAATACACAAATCAAAGCACTTGTATCATCAGAACACCCTTGACCTTCTAGAACATGGAGCATGGCATGCCTGTGAGCCCCCCACAGCCCCCCATCATGCTAGATTGCAGCAAGATCCTTCCATCCAAGTTCTCACTTCTCCCATTGATTCTCAACACTGCTCTGGGGGTATCTTTCTGAAATGCAAGATGGAGCCAACCATTCCCCGCTCACAAGTCTTCAGAGATTCCCTATGTACTAACACCTGCCTAACGTCTAATATGGGGCTCATGCACAGCAGCGGCCTGGCCCTTACCTCTGCAGATGCATCCTAGAGTCCTCCCTGCCTAGTTCCCAAACTTCAAAGACAGCCGTCTGGGCACAGACTTCATGCCAACTGCCCGTGTGGCCCTCCTGTCCTGGGCTGAGTGGCATGTTCCCCTTTGACACTTCCCACCACCTACTGCCCAGCACTCTATGCCAGGGGAAAACCAAACCACTTGTGTTGGCCACTCTTCCCCATGGCTTTCCCCTATCCTTTGTTTTATTCCTCTAGGGGTTTCCTAAAAGGAGGAAGCATAGTGCTATAACTCAGAACTGCATCATTGTTCGAAAGCTCTGCGACTTTGAAAAGGTTATATGAGTTTTCTGTGCCTTAATTTATGCATCGGTAAAATGACCCTCCTTCCTCAGAGGACTGAGAGGATTCCATGAGATAAGTTGAGAAGTCCCTAGATCCAGGGCTGGCCCTTTATAACTGCTCAGTGAATGTTAGCTGTCCCCATCACCACCATTTTCAGCTGTTCTCTCTGGCTAATGTCTCTTCCACCTGTCTCTTTGGCAAACTCTTATTTTACCATCAGGGCCCAACTTGGGAATCACCTCTTCCTGCAAGCCTGCCTTGATCCTCTGCTCCCAGGGCAACCTCTGGTAGCTTTGTCCTGTGAGGGCTTCCTGGCTCTTCCACTCATGGCACGTGTAGAAAATAGAACCTGTAGGTCACCTGGTGCTGGACAAGGACTTCTTTTAGTCACAGGCCCTGGCTGGACCCTACTTAGTGGCTAAGTGCCTTGACACTCCTGTAGTCAATTCATGGTCAGGCAGCTGTGATGATCAACTTCCATCATGATCTGTTTATGTGTCTCCTCCCTTCACTGGACTGGCAAGTTCTTGAGGGAAGAGACTTTTATGGGTTTGTTTAACTCATTACACCCAGACAGTGCCTGGTCTGTTGCAGGAGTTGGATGGGATATTTATGTGGTTGAATTGAGCTCTTCTTCACCATTCTCCAAAGTGCTGTATAATTTCTTTATTCATGTTCCTTCTTCTTTCTTGCCTAGTTGAAATATTGCTTATTCGTAATTAAGCACCTTTGCACCCTTTCCTTGCAATCCCAGGCAGAGGCCACAAGCCCTGCCCCATGTGAGGACAGACCCCTATTTACAAACTTGACTGCAGCCCTTGCAGCCTGTCTACAAGGTATGATGGTCATTGTATAGGGGACTCCAGATAAACAGAAACAATAGATTTATTATGAGGAACTGGCTCACATGATGATGGAGGCTGTGAAATCCCACAGTCTGTCATCTGCAAGCTGGAGACCCAGGAAAGCTGGTAGTGTGTAATTCCAATCTGAGTCCAAAGGCCTGAGAACCACAAACATCGATGGTGCAAGTCCCAGTCCAAAGGCAGAAGATCAATGTCTCAGCTCAAACAGTCAGGCAGAAATAGAGAATTCAGCCTTCCTTAGCCCTTTTGTTCCATTCAGGTCCTCAATGGATTGAGTGATACCCATCCATACTGGGGAGGGAAATCTGCTTTATTGAGTCCACCAATCCAAATGCTAATCTCATCCTGAAACACCCCCACAGACAGACACACCCAGAAAAAAAGCTTAACCACATATCTGGGCACCCCATGACCCAGTCAAGTTGACACATGAAGTTAACCATCACAGCTGTGTCTCCCCAACTCCCCTGATGAGGAGCTCTTGTGGGACAAAGCCCTGGACATTTGTACCAGTTCACACACGTATGCATTTAGACACATAAACTGTGTGCCATAATATGCTTAGATATAACCTAAACCTATTCTCATGGAATTACAATCCACATGGAAAGCCAGGTCCAAGCTAGTTTCAGGCATGAGCCATGAACTGTGATGGGGGCTTGAGTGCAAGGACTTTAGGGGAGCAGGTAGGAGGGGGTCACAACCTCGCTATGGGAGAGAAGGCAGGAAGGCATCCCAGTGTGTCCAGAATTGGTGGGTTCTTGGTCTCACTGACTTCAAGAATGAAGCCGCAAACCCTCGCGGTGAGTGTTACAGTTCTTAAAGGCAGCATGTCCAGAGTTTGTTCCTTCTGATGTTTAGATGTGCTTGGAGTTTCTTCCCTCTGGTGGGTTCGTGGTCTCGCTGGCTCAGCAGTGAAGTTACAGACTTTTGCGGTGAGTGTTATAGCTCTTAAGGTGGCGTGTCTGGAGTTGTTTGTCTCTCCCGATGGGTTAGTGGTCTCACTAGCTTCAGGAGTGAAGCTGCAAACCTTCGCAGTGAGTGTTAACAGCACATAAAGGCAGTGTGGACCCAAAAAGTCAGCAGCAGCAAGATTTACTGCAAAGCGCGAAAAAACAAAGCTACCACGGCGTGAAAAGCAACCAAGCGGATTGTCACTGCTGACTGGGGCAGCCTGCGTTTATTCCCTTATCTGGCCCCACCCACATCCTGCTGATTGGTCCACTTTACAGAGAGCCGATTGGTCTGTTTCACAGAGAGCTGATTGGTCCATTTTGACAGGGTGCTGATTGGTGCATTTACAATCCCTGAGCTAGACACAAAAGTTCTCCACCTCCCCACTAGATTAGCTAGATACAGAGTGTCCATTGGTGTATTTACAAACCCTGGCTAGACACAGAGTGCTGATTGGTGCATTTACAAACCTTGAGCTAGATACAGAGTGCTAATTGGTGCATTCACAATCCTTTAGCTAGACATAAAGAGTCTCCAAGTCCCCACCAGATTAACTAGATAGAGTGCTGATTGGTGTGTTTACAAACCTTGAGCTAGACACAGAGTGCTGATTGGTGTGTTTACAAACCTTGAGCTAGATAAAGAGTGCTGATTGGTGTATTTACAATCCCTTAGCTAAACATAAAGATTCTCCAAGTCCCACTAGACTCAGGAGCCCAGCTGGCTTCACCCAGTGGATCTCACACCAGGGCCACAGGTGGAGCTGCCTGCCAGTCCTGCGCCGTTCACCTGCACTCCTCAGCCCTTGGGCGGTGGATGGGATCGGGCGCCGTGGAGTGAAGGGGGTGGCACTCATCGGGGAGACTCAGGCGGGACAGGAGCCCACGGGGGGTGAGGAGGCAGACTCAGGCAAGGTGGGCTGCAGGTCTCGAGCCCTGCCTGGTGTGGAGGCAGCTAAGGCCCAGCGACAAATCAAGCATGGGGGCTGGGGGGCCAGCAGTGCTGGGGGACCCAGCGCACCCTCCGCAGCTGCTGGCCTGGGTGCTAAGCTCCTCACTGCCCGGGCGGCAGGGCCAGCTGGCCGCTCCGAGTGCAGGGCCCACCAAGCCCACGCCCACCCGGAACTCTAGCTGGCCTGCAAGCGCTGTGTGCAGCCCCAGTTCCTGCCTGTGCCTCTCCCTCCACACCTCCCCGCAAGCCAAGGGAGCTGGCTCCGGCCTCGGCCAGCCCAGAGAAGGGCTCCCACGGTGCAGCGGTGGGCTGAAGGGCTCCTCAAGCATGGCCAGAATGGGCGCCGAGGCCGAGGAGGCACCGAGAGGGAGCGAGCGAGGGCTGCGAGGGCTACCAGCACGCTGTTACCTCTCCCCAGGACCCAGCTAAGGGATAAATAGCACTTATCATGGAGGAGTGTTTGAAGCAAATGGAACACATATGGGCTAGTGGTGGAGAGCACAGGTTTGAACTGGCTCGCCTGGGCTCAAATCCCGCCTCTGAAATATGCTGGGACCCTTGCCTGGCATGCAGTCCGTACTCATAAAATGTTAGCTGTTGTAGCTACATGTCACTTACCAACTTCTTTTAAAATCTGTGTTTTGGGCAAAATGTTTCACAGTTATCCTGTGAAATTTGCCTTCACATGTCAGGAATGATTTTGCCTGAGAAAAATGAAAACAAGCCAATTGCCTTCAGGGAGCTGCACCTGTGGGGTAAAGACCCCAGGGAGGCTTCCTACAGGGACACAGGAGACCCCTGCATAGGGTGTGGGTATTAAAGTGCATCTGCCCACCCTCAACCCCAAAGTGGATTTTCCACCCAGTATAGTGCTTTTTTTCCACACACACACACACACACACGCTCCCCCCCCAAAAAAAAACAACAACAACAAAGCTGCAGGTCTCCAAATGAAGAGCTTTAGCAGCACTTTTTTTTTCCTTTTAAGTTATGAGATGGGAAAATAGCATTTGCAGTAATTTTGTGTGGCTATAACTGAAATTCCATGTGCGCGTTTTGCCTTATATTGCTTTTAAGTAAGTACAAAGGGACAGATAATGCTTCCAAGTGCATGCTGTCTCTATTATGACTATGGTAACTCCCAATCACTTGACTGTAAATAGTGCGGGGTTTCTGTCCCTGTTTCACATGCCTTTCACCCTACCTTTGAGCTTCCTCCTTCGCACCCCCCGCCCCCCCCCCCCCCCCCCCCCCCCCCACCGCGTCTCTTGCTTTCATTTCTGCACTGGCAAATGGCTATGATGTTTGGTTCCTTTTTTTCAGAGATGAGTGAAGAATTCAAGAGAAACTGCCCTCTGGGTTGATGGCGAGAGTTTTTGCCTTCAGCTTCACCTCTCATGTCCTCTGGATAGACCTCCCAATGGGGGCAAAACCACCGCAAAATGAAAATCCCCTCCTCCCCATTGAATCTGCTCTGCTGAAGCTGCAACACTCTCGGATTACTCCAGAAATGGATGTCCTTTCAAGCCCCGCTGTCAGTTTCTTTCCGATGCATAAGGCGATTTATGGATGCTTTATTCTAAGCCATGTGCCTTCAGTGACCCAGAACTGACAAGACTTGAGTTCCTGGCCCCCTGCAGGTTTCTCCACAGTCCATTCCCTAGCAGCCCCCTCCCCAGGGACAGCCTGAGGACACCAACACCAAGCAATAGCTCTGTCCCCTGCAGAACCTCCCATCCTTCTCCCTCCACAGCCCCCCCCTACTCCCCAGCTCCCCCACCCTCCAGCCCCTTCAAAACCCATCAAAGCCCCAGGACTTTGAGCACTGCTATCCTTCGGAGTGTCAGGCAACCACAATACTCTCATTCCAAGGGAGGGTCATTTCCAGGTCAGGAGAATCATTTTCCTTCCACTGCTGAGAGCTCCAGAATCCTGGATTTAGGTTCCTTTGTTATGAGGTTTCCTCTTCTGATCCTTCCATAATTAAGTGACACAATTTCTCTCCCCATTAAAAGGCAGGAGGCTTTCATTTTCAGACTTGAAGAGCATTTGACTTGAATGGAAGCACTTTTGAGTTCAGAGAGGGAAGATAAGTTCATTTTCATTGAGCACCACGGCTCACCTCTTCATACGATTTGCTCAGATTAATTCTCCAGTATTTCACATTCTCAAAGAATGTGAAAACCCCACTGATGAGATGGATCATGAAGCTTCCCTGGGCTTCAGTTCCCTCATTAGAAAAAGGAATGATTTGAACCAAATAATTATGCAGGCTCTCCCTGCTTTGAAATACTGACATTTTGTCACTGCTAGAATAAATGGAAGGAGAGCACATGGCTTTGGTCAAAACAAACAACAACAAACCTTCTTGACCATTTCGGTTGCTTTTACGTGATTTCTGTAAATGTGGCAGGGCAGAAAGGACAGGTGTTAAATGATGAGTGTTCACACCTTCCCTCTCCTCTCACAGCCTTCGGAAGGGTGGAGTTTCCTGCTTGGTTCACCAGGCAGTCTTTGGTTGTGGGAATGAACCTGGTGGTAAGAAAAATGAGGAAACAGGAAGGTTCCAGGGAGGCAAGTGGAAAGGAAGAAGGGGGCCCGCCCAGCTGCATTCCAGAGAATTTACCGAGTGTGGAGAGGAGGAGTAGCAGGATTTTGGGCCCTGCCTCGCTTGTGTGCATGTGTGTGCATGTAAGCGTGTGCTCTGTCTGAAGCTCTCCTTCTACCCGCTCCCTACTCTCTGTCATGGCCATTTCAGACCTCCATTATCCTCAAAGGCTTTGGTTCCTCTTGTTCCCCAATCTCCTTCCATAGTCTTGGCAAATAGTCTGACTTTCTACTTTTCCATTCCAATAGGAATTCTCTCAATCTCTCTCTTCCAAGTTACAGACCTTCCTCCACCTGGACCAGAATGTTGGGGTTCTTTTCTACTGCAGTGGAGGAGTGTTCTTTTGTTTTCTCTAAGGTCAGCTCTCTCCTCCTGTGCTTTGGATGCTATCCCCTCCATTCTTGTCAGGAACCTTGTAGTAGTGATTACCCCTCCTCTCGCCTTCCCTTAACCTCTTCCTTTCTCAACTGGAAACTTCCATCAGAAGTATTTAAATTTGCTCAAGCCTTTCCCATTTTCACTATATAAAGCCTATGTCCTCCCTCTTCCCATTGCCCTTTCTGTCTCCTTTGTTTCGTAGTCTGAGTTTTCAGAAATGTCCCTATACTAATTGTCTTCATTGCTTTCCCTCTCTTTCTCTGCTTAGCCTTCTCCAGTCTGCTACAGCCTTCATTCCCCCATGAAGCTCCTCCTTCTAAGCTGGCCGGTGATCTCAATGTCTTTATACCCAATGACATTTTTCAGTTTTCCCATTACCTCATTGCCCAGCAGATTTGACATTGTTGACAACTTCCTTCTTCCTGAACTCTTTCTTCTGTTGATTTTCTGGAAACCACAGTCTGCAGGTTTTCTTCATACCATTGACTGCTACTTCTTAGTCCCCTCTGACTGCAATTCTTCCTACTCTGACCACTGAATCTTGGCCTTCCTTCCTTCTCTGTCTTAGGCTCTCTCCTGGACCACCCTGGGTCAGCTCATTCACACCCATTGCTTCAGTTATGGTCTAGATTCTGTTGATTCCTAGATTTATGATTCCAGCCCAGGTTTCCTATCTGAGCCCCTCTCTGCTTATCCAACTGCCAACTGACATCCTGACATATACTCTTTAATCGTTTTTTATTTTTTAATTTTTTTTTTTTTTGAGATAGGGTCTCACTCTGTCACCCAGACCAGAATGCAGTGGTGTGATCTAGGCTCACTGCAACCTCCTCCTCCCAGGCTCAAGCGATTCTCTTGCCTTAGCCTCCAAAGTAGCTGAGATTACAGGTGCACGCCACTGCGGCCAAGCTAATTTTTGTATTTTTGGTAGATTCAGGGTTTCGCCATGTTGGCCAGGCTGGTTTTGAACTCCTGGGATTACAGGCGTGAGCCACCATGCCCTGCCACTCTTTAGTGTTTCCACCAGACAGAAATCTTGGAGTCATTTTTGGCACCCTCTTACTTTTCTTTTCATATCCTGTTGATTGTATCCTCTAAACATCTCTTCAATCTAAACACTTCTTTCCTTCCCTACCGCTGCATCTTTGTCCAGCTTGGACTTGGACTGTTATCTTTGCCTGAAGCACAGTAGTAGACTTCGACACTTCCTTGTTTACCTACTTATTCCTGCCCTACTCTAACTCTTCTCCAACTCTAGACCAAAGTGATCTCTTCAAAATGAAACTCTGATCATGCAGTATTTACAACCCTTACATAGCTTCCGCTTGCTCTTGGATTAATGAACAAGATTGTTACTGGAGGCTGTAAGGCTCAAAATGCTCTGGTCTGGCTGGGCGCGGTGGCTCACGCCTGTAATCCCAGCATTTTGGGAGGCTGAGGCAGGCGGATCACGAGGTCAGGAAATCGAGACCATCCTAGCCAACACAGTGTGAAACCCCGTCTCTACTGAAAAAAAAAAAAAATTAGCCAGGCATGGTGGCGGGTGCCTGTAGTCCCAGTTACTTAGGAGGCTGAGGTAGGAGAATCTCTCGGACTCGGGAGGCAGAGCTTGCAGTGAGCCAAGATCATGCCACTGCACTCCAGCCTGGGTGACAGAGTGAGACTCTGTCTCAAAAAAAAAAAAAAAAAATTCTCTAGTCCTACTTACCTTTCTAGCCTTATCTGATACATATTCTCCCTCTCTGATCTCTATCTCAATTTCTCAAGGACACTATGGAGAGGGAAAGAGATGCTGTTAATAATTAGTCTTGGACAACAGGCATAAAATATGACCACACTGAGCAAACTGTATGATGCCCTCACTCAGGAATGACATTCTCCTTCCTACTGCAGGCCCTTTTCTTGCTCTATTCCATCTGCCTTGGAACCTCTGGCCTCTGTTCTTCGCCTCATTAATTCTGACTTGCCTTTCAGGTCTCCAGATCCACTTTTTCAGGAAAGCCTTTCTTGACTCCCTACCTCAAATGCTCCTGTGATGCACTTTTGCAACGCTTCTTACGGAGCCCCTCCTGAGTGCCATTGACCTCTTTTGAGATTCCTCATCACTGTTGCCACTTTGTGTGCATTTATGAGATTATTTGATTAATATTTAATCTTCTCCACTGAAGTGTAAACTCTCTGAAGCCAGGAACCGTATCGCTGTTCGCTCATTATTGTATCCCCCACATGCAGCTCAGTGCATGACACATAATGACTAAGTATTATTCAATAGGTGAATCAACAAAGAAATCAGCTCATTATTGGGGGGTAACCATTGGTTTCTTATGTTTCTGCACATGTTATGAATAGAGATACTGACTACTTTTGTTTCTGACTATCTGTCTATTCAAGCATTTTGAGTAATGAACAGCTTTGGAAGATACAGATGAAGTCCCCCTTCAGAACAGAGGACAGACATGCTAGCTTCCCAATATAATAAAGATAATGTCTTCCTCTAAAGAAAAGGGCAGGTGTGCTTCCTGCCCATAATAAGTGATTCCATTTCTCTCAGATCAGTGTTCTGCTGGAAACATAATTGACTGCATATGCAGGTATAATATGACTATTTTCATGTTGCTTTGTGGGAATTGTAGCTCAAGTAACCAATGCAAAAAATATTGAAACCCTGGCACCTGCTGTAAGTAATAAACTGTCTTTCATCTCTAACAAATAATCTTGTGTCTTCTTTCAGCACTCATGCTAGTTGCGTGTTTGGTGAAATCTCAGACCCTTCACAGTTTTTGACATTAATTAATTATATTTTATTCATTCTGTATATTTCTTAGACTTTAGTATAGAGATGTGCAGAAATAAAACATGTGAATGTCTTGAGCATAAGTCCCTGTTTTTCCTTATGCATTGACAAACTACATTCCTGAGATCACCCCTACATGATAATCCGAAATAAGCAAAGGTTTTATTGACCATCTCTCTTATTTATTCACTTTTTAATGTTCTCTTTTTCTCCTAATTTTGTCATTTTTTTCCTCCTATGTTCTTTTGTTTTTATTAGTACTGGTTTATTGCAGAAAATTTAGAAATATTAATATGTCCTCCTATGTTCTTAATCTATGTTCTATTTCCTTTCAAACGGATACATTAATTTCTCCCAGGGTGTTAGCTGATCTTTACAGGGGAGTCTTAAAGAGGAAAAACATCCAGAGTTTAGCGAAGTATAGTAGAAAAAGCCCTGAATCAGAAATTAGGAGACATAACTTTTACATATGTACAGGCATAACTAGTTATGTGAAATTGAGCAGGTCACAAAGCTCCAGTTTCCTCATCTGAACGCAGTCATTCCTTTATGCATTTATTTATTCATTCAACAATCATTTATTGAATTATTTGCAATAAATGACATAACTGCTGCCTTCAAAAAACCCACAGTCTAATGAGAGAGAAAGACAAACTCAAGATATTAACACAGTGTGAAGGGCATGATAATAGAGGAAATCCCAGGGAGCTGCTGTCGGACCCATGGGATTAGAGCAGAGACAGAGAGCATGGGATTAAACTGTGCAAGGGAGGTGGAGTCTGAGCTGAGTCTGGTTGGGCAAAATAACTTGGCCATGAAGAAGGTGAGGTAGGGAGTTGTAGGCAAAAGCAAGAGAAAGTCCCTTGCAATGCTTGTTGAAGCTTTTCCCTCTTCTCCCTACTTAGGCTTTGCCTTGACTCCCAATCCCTCCAAACCTATAGTGGTGTCCCTAAGGGAGAGTCTTATCACCCCCGTGGCCATGGCAAGTGGCCTAGTAGAAGGTAGTATAACAACCCAGCGGAGAGCTCAGGCACCTGCCTCCACCACTAACCCTGCAATCTGGGCACCATATTCCTGTCTGCAAAAAGGGAGTCACATTTGATTTCTCCTGCTGGGTTATCGTGGGGATGTGAGTGCTCAGCATAGTCCTTAGCACTTGAAAACTATCCAAGTGGTTGCATCAAAATTGGGGAATACTTTGGAAATTATTCATCTCATTTCTTTTTTGTCTCTTTGAGAACATGACATCACCTCTAGTTGGCCCAGGACCTCCATCTGCCTTAGGGTGGGAGAATGGAGCAGAGATTAGAAGTGTCTCAAAGTCACACAGGGAGGCCAACATAATTTTCAGTTTCTAACGTGCAAAATAGGATTAGGCAGCGGGAGGTTAGCTTTGAAATACAGAATATTCTCTTGAGGTGAAATTACAAGTTTTTTTATTTCCCTGTCTTGAGTATTCTCCCACCAACACCTTCGTGACAGTCTTCAGAAGAAAGATAAAGGCAATTGAGTGCATCTGATGAGAAGAAGCAAGGCAGTCATCATTATTTACATCGATGTGAGACAAATAAAAAGAATTTAATGATTTCAGTCACTAAGGGCTAGGGGCCTCATTCAGAAGACAGTGGTTTTTGACCCCAAGACATGCCCTTGTCACTGCATTTTTCAAAGCACATGTTTGGAAAATGACTGCTTTAAAAATGTATATATCCTCCCAGGTTGAAAATAACTTCATGCTTCTTAGTAATTTTGGAGAGGTACAAAGCAATCCCAATAATTTGAAAGCATCACAGACTCTTTTAGAGAAGTTTTTGGAGTGCTTTCAATGGTTGAGCCCATAAACATGTCCACTGATTTACGTTTTAAAAATGAAAGGGTGTTGTTTTAAAATATTTGGATTCTGGTCACATAGTAAAGCTATTGTGCTTCCAGGGGTTAGCACAGGATCAGACTTGGTTACTGGAAGTATCAAAATTTGCAAATTATCCTTCAAATGAAAATTATTCAGTTCTTCAGGTTTTTTGCTTATGACTGGTGCATGTTTGCTGGTTGTGAAAATGGAAACAGACACAGGATTTGCTCCCAGTCTGAGCATCTGGAGTTGAGTGGCAGGGAAGCTCATAAGGCATCTCACTGCATTCTTCCCTTTTCTTCCTGGATGGATGACACGTGTTAACGTGCATTTAAATCCTTGCCCCACTTCACTCTAAGAGCTGAAGCAACCACTTAAAAGTCTTTTGCCTGTTTGTTCTTCTTTTTTCTTTTCCTATTTCTAAGTAATAGACTCATACTGCTAGTTTTGATTGTTTAGCATTTGTGACTTCCTGTGGTGAAAGAATAAAGACTTAGTCATTTCATGCCTTGTTCCCAACCCCACCTTCATCCTCCCAAGAGAGTCATATTATAGTTGTTGTTATTGTTCAGTGTTTGTATTATCATGACCATAAGTATTATTCACAGCAATACCGCATTTCCTTTTGTGGTTGTCATTAGTGCTCACTGACAGATATTTTGTTCTTAACTTTTAAGGTACATAGCAGGACTTGATTTCCTGCTCCCTTTGAATTAGGTAAAGTCATGTGACTAGGTCTAGCCAATGAGCTCCAGGCCAGAGCATGTAATTACTGGTGTGAAATTTTCCAGAGCTCTCTTTCTGTCTGGTATTGCTAACTACCAATATTCAAGAAGTTTATGAGTGATGCTAGCATAATGGTGGATTGGAAGATCCAGACCCTCCTTTTACCCATGCACACACTGATTTAATAATAATACATGGGGCAACTTCCTTTCTGAGAAGCCCAGAAACAGATAAGAAGAAGTTCCTGCATCTGAGATGGGCATGAGACCAGCTGCATAAAAGTCAGTAGGAAAATTCAGGGCACTTTTCTTGGCCTTGTTGTTCCCTTCAGTACAGCACAAAACAAATGGGTAAAATAAACCAAAACTCCTGGTTTCTTCCTTAGGAGGTAAGGAATTGAAGCATGTGTTTAAAGGTCCAGCTTTCTGAGTGGCTGCCTGAGGGACTGGTTTCTGTCTGCCTGAATGTAAGCACTGGCAGGAAGAAGCACGAGGCTGGTAGGGACACTGAAAATAAAGGCAACAGTTTGGACTAGTATATACTCATTTACAATAGCCCCTCCTCCTGGCTCAGCAGAGAATGAGTGGGTGAAAACTCTCAAATGGTAATTTCTCCCTGGAGAAAGAAATTGTTGGAGCACGGCATTTTGCAGAGCTGCCTGAAGTACTGATTTCTGTCTCACCCAATTCAGGGTGCCGATGGGACCTAACATACTCTAGATTCCTGGTGACTACTGGAAAAAAAAAAGCTGGAGCACATGCTGCTGCTACAGAAGACCCAGAGTACAGCAGGTAGACACCAGAGGAAGTAAGAGATAATGAGCATATGAAGATAGAAACAAGCAAATTCTTCTAATTAGAAATTTACACACACTCACCAAGAGAAAATACATCCATAGAAAATTTGAGAGACCCCCAGATTTTCTACCTGTGCTAATTGGCGAAGGTCTTTCCCTGCATGAAGCCAGTCTGTGAATAATGGGAAAGGTGCCTGTTCCTTTGAATTTGCAGATATCAACTCCAAGCTACAGAAACATAAAGAAACTGGAAAATATAGCCTAATCAAAGAAACAGAATAAATCTACAGAAGTTGGCCCTAAATAAGTGTAGGTATACAAAACACCAAACAAAGAATTCAAAATAACCATCATAATAATATTCAGTGAGCTCAAGAAAACAGTGTCTGAACAAAATTTGGATCTCAACAAATAAATAAAAAATATGAGAAACAAACAGAAATTTTGGAGCTAAAGAATATAAGTGAACTAAAAAATTCATTAGAGACGTTCAACAGTAGACTTCATCAAGCCGAAGAATAAGCTAACTCAAAGACAGATCATTTGAAATAACCCAGTCAGAGGAGCAAGAAGAAAAAAAGAATACAAAAGAGTAAAGAAAGTCTAAGGGACTTATGGAACACCATCAAGTAAACAAGGCTATGCATTATGTGAGTCTCAGAAGAGAAGGAAAAATGAGCACAAGGCTTATTTAAAAAAATAATGGCCAGAACTTTTTAAAAATTGGGAAGGAAAGGCACATCCAGATTTAAGAAGCCCAGTGGTCTCCAAATAGGATAAATTAAAAGAAGTCCATACAGAGTAATATAATAATCAAATGATCAAAAGTCAGAGACAAAGAGGGAGTTCTGAAGGCCTCAAGAGAATGCATAAAAGAAAACTCCATAAGATATCAGGGGATTGGGATGTACATTCAAAGTGCTGAAAGTAAAAATTTGCCAACTAAAAATACTATATCTGGCTTAACGGTTCTTCAAAAATGAAGGAAAGATAAGACTTTTCCAGATAAACAAAGCCAAGGGAGGCCATCACAACTAGACCAGCCTTACAAGAAATGATAAAGGAGGTCCTTCAAATTAAAATGAAAGATTGAATGGCAGCACAAAAGCATATGAAAGTATAAAGTTTGCTGATAAAATTGAATATATAGATAAATACAGAATACTATGATACTGCAATGATGGTGCATAAATCGTTTTAAATGCAGGTATAGAAGTTAAAACAAAGTATTCAAAATAACTATATAAAATATGTTAATGGATACAAAGTATAAAGAAATGTGACATCATCAACATAGAGTGTGAGGAGGACCTTCAAGATAGCCAACTAGCAGCATCTGACACTTGCCTCCTCCATGAAAAATCAAAATAGCAAGTAGACAGTCACACTTTGAATAGAGCATCTGAGAGAGAACACTGGAATTTAGCAGAGAAGTGACAGAAAACACCACAGGCATGGAAGGAGAGAGAAGCAAGGCAGTCAGTTCACTGGGATTGGCTGGGAGCCTGGAGAGGCTCCCCAGTCTAAAGAAAGGGTAAAAGATCCCCAGCTGTGCACATTCCCACCATGAACTTCTGCAACCCTAGCCATGGGAGAACCCTTCAATCCTTGTGGGGCCTACGATAGCATAGGGAGCTGCCTGAAGACCATTCCAGAAAGGAGGCTCACACAGGGTTCCTCAACCAGCCCCCTTTCCCCATTCCTAAGTAGCTGTAGCATGGCACCATTTTGAGAGCTCAGTCCTTACCAGACTGCATCCTGCCCTGGGACCCAACAGCCCCTATATTTACACATTTCTAGGGACACACTAACATTCCCACTGCATTCACGAAGAGGACTGCATCAGCACAATGCCAGCTGGACTCAGTGGAGCAGCAGGGTCCCCAGCATTCTAGCATACACAGTGTCTTCCACCTGAGGGAATGGACAGTGGAGGACACTATGGAGGCTGCCCATGGGACAAAGAGAGCCAAAGCCTGTGCTTGCTAAAGCCTGAGAACTGCCTACATAGGGTGGCTACCACGGACAGCAACTCCAGCCTCCTCTAGCATTAGGGCTGCTGTACACACACCCTGAGAACAGACTCAGCCACCATCCATTACAGCCACTTCTGCTGCCTGTGGAGGCTGAAGTGCATGCCACTGACATTAACCCTGCTTCCTCAGCAGCAGAGCTGCAGTTCTCAGGAGGCCTGAGACCTGCTTACCTGTAGCTGCAGCCACTGTCAGCAGCCATACTTCCTCCAGCAACAGGGCCGTAGTGCACTTGCACATGCCCCAAGGACAGGCTCCCTGCAACCACTACTCTCACTGCTGTAGGCAGCCAAGCACTCTGCTGAGGAGGGCCTGGGGATCAGCCCACCCTGCCTGCCATAGCCAGCACCCAAGCACACCACCAGGAGCCCTTAGGCCAGACCTACCTAGCCTGGCAATGCACATGTACCCCCAACATCCCAGTACCCAAGCACTTCCCCTAGGGCCCTGGAATTACCCTGCCCTGTCCATCACCTCTAGTTTCTGTGCACTTCTCCTGGGGGCCTGAGGAAAGACCCATCCAGCTAACCACTGCGACCAGTGGGGCCCAAAGACTGGTCCACTTGGTGTCCTTGCTACCAGCAAAACCTCACAATAGCCTCCACTAATAACTGCAGCTCAAGCCACTGAAGAAATCAGACACCACTATTGCTGGTTATAGCCAAAGAAATCATACAAGACTATACTTCTGCACACACCCAGAATAAAAGCTAAAATGTCCTATCCAACAAACACCATAGATTCATCTTCAGGAGAAGGTCTTTACCTATAAAAGCCAATTTTAAAAGTTCGAAGAAGTGACCATTGTACCAGATGCACAGCTATCAATTTAAAAATGTAAGAAACAGGAACAAACATGGAAATATGAAACCTCTGAAGGAACACAATAATTCTTTAGCAACATATTCCAATGAAAAGAAATTTATAAAATGCCAGGAAAAGTATTCAAAATAATGACATTTAAAAAGCTTAGTGAGATAAAAGAGAACACAGATGAACAATGCAAAGAGATCAGGAAAACCATTCAGGATATAAACAAGAAATTCACCAATATCATAAACAAAATAAAACAAAAAACAGAAATTTTGGAACTAAAGAATTAAATGAGAGAAAATATTTGTTCAAGAGCATCAGTAATAGACTAGAGCAAGTAGAAGAGTCTCAGAACTTGAAGACAGGTCTTTAAAGATAACCCAGTCAGGCCAAAAAGAAAAAAAAAGAGGAAGAAGAAGAAAAGAAAAAAGAATGAATAAAGCAGATGTGACATATGGACACCATATAGAGACCCAATATATGAATTTTGGGTGTTCTAGAAGGTGAAGAGATGGCCAAAGGCATAGAAAACTTTCTTAACAAAACAATAGCTAAAAACTTCCCAAGTCTAGCAAGAGGTTTAGACATCCAGATCCAGGAAACTCAGGGATCCCCAAATGGATACAATCCAAAAAGTCTCCACAGCATGTTATATCAAACTGAGAAAAGTCAAAGACAGAGAATTGTAGAAACAGCAAGGGAGTCTGGCCACATATAAGGGAATCCCCATTGGACTAAAAGAGGATTTCTCAGTAGAAACCTTTCAGCCCGGGACAGAATGGGATGATATATTCAAAGTGCTAAAAGAAAAAAATCGCCATCCAAGAATAGTATACCTAAAAAAATAATCCTTCACAAATGAGGGAGAAATAAAATCTTTCCCAATAAAGCAAAAACTGAAGGAACTCATCACCAATAGACTGGTCCTACAAGAAATGCTTAAGGGAGTCCCAAACCTGGAATACAAAGGATAATATCGACCTTCATGAAAACACATGAAAGTATAAAACTCACTGGCAGAGCAAATACACATATGAGGAAGAGAAAAGACTCAAATGTTACCACTGTAGAAGCTGCAAAACTGCAATGATAAACAATAAGAGAGAAAGAAAGGATCAAAAGATATACAAAGCAGCCAGAAAACAATAAACACAATGACAGGAATAAATCCTCACATATCAATAATAAACTTGAATATAAATGAGTTGCATTTTCCACTTAAAAGATATAGACTGGCTGAATGAATTTTTAAAAATGGCCTAACTGTATGCTGCCTGTAAGAAATTTGTTTCATCAGTAAAGACACTTACGGACTGAAAATAAAGAGATAGCAAAATATATTCCACAAAAACAGAAATGAAAAGCAAGCAAGATTAGTTATAGTTAAGTCATATAAAATGGACTTTAAGTCCAAAACAGTAATAAGAGACACAGAAAGTCATATAATGATAAAGGGATCAATCAATTCAAGAAGATATAACAATTCTAAATGTATAAGCATCCAACACCTGAGTACCCAGATTATATATCTGGGTATATAGTAATTATAACAAGTATATAGTAATAATATATATATATAAAACAAGTATATATATAACAAGTATATAGTAATAATAACAAGTAATTATTATTAGATCTAGAGGAAAAGATAGACTCCAGTACAATAATGTTAAATAGTTAAGGACTTCAACACCCCACTCTTAGCATTATACAGATCATGTAGACAGCAAGTCAACAAAGAAACATTGAATTTAAACTGCACTTTAGACCAAATTCGTCTAACAGACATCTACAGAACATTTATCCAACAGCTGCAGGATACACATTCTTCTCGTCAGCACATGGAACATTGTCCAGGATAGATCATATGTTAGACCACAAAATGTCTCCACAAATTTTTTTAAAAATGAAATCATACCAAGTATCTTCTCAGACCACAGTGGAATAAAACTGAAAATTAATAACAAGAGGAACTTTGGAAACTGTTCACATACATGGAAATTATACAATGTGCTCTTGAAAGACCACTGGATCAATGAAGAAATGTAGGAGAAAATTTAAAAAAAAATCCTTGAAACAAATGAAGATAGAAACACAGCATGCCAAAAACCTATGGGATACAGCAAAAGGAGTTCTACAAGGGAAGTTTATAGCAATAAGTGCTTACATCGAAAAAGAGAAAGATTTTAAATAAACAATCTGATGATGCAACTTAAGGAACTACAAAAGCAAGAACAAACCAAACCAAGAAGTAGTAGAAGGAAATAAATTATAAAGATCAGAGCAGAACTATATAAAATAGAGACTATAAAAACACAAAGGACAAACAAAATGAAAATTTGGTTATCTGAAAAGATAGAATTGATAAATCACTAACTAGACTAAGCAAGAAAAAAAGAGAGATGATCCAAATAAACCTAATCAGAAATAAAAAAATGAGACATAACAACTGATACCACAGAAATTCAAAAGATCATCAGAAACTGTTATGAACAACTATATATTAACAAACTGGAAAACCTGTGGGAAATGGATAAGTTCCTGGACACATAATCTCTGCCAATATTGAACCATAAATAAATATAAAACCTGGACAGACTAATAACAAGTAACACAATTGAATCAGCCTCTTAAGAAGGATCTCTTGAGTAGCGATTCCTCAAGGATCTAGAACTAGAAATACTATTTGACCCAGCCATCCCATTACTGGGTATATACACAAAGGATTATAAGTCATGCTGCTATAAAGACACATGCACACACATGTTTATTGCAGCACTATTCACAATAGCAAAGACTTGGAACCAACCCAAATGTCCAACAATGATAGACCAGATTAAGAAAATGTGGCACATATACACCATGGAGTACTATGCAGCCATAAAAAGGATGAGTTCATGTTCTTTGTAGGGACATGGATGAAGCTGGAAACCATCATTCTCAGCAAACTATCGCAGGGACAAAAAACCAAACACCGCGTGTTCTCACTCATAGGTGGGAATTGAACAATGAGAACATTTGGACACAGGAAGGGGAACATCACACACCGGGGCCTGTTGTGGGGTGGGGGGAGGGGAGAGGGATAGCATTAGCAGATATACCTAATGTAAATGACGAGTTAATGGGTGCAGCACACCAACATGGCACATGTATACATATGTAACAAACCTGCACGTTGTGCACATGTACCCTAGAACTTAAAGTATAATGAAAAGAAAAAAAAAGAAGGATCACTTGAGCCCAGGAGTTTGAGGCTATAGTGAGCTATCCTTTTATTTCAGTTAGAATAGCTATTATTTAAAAGACAAAAAAAAATAGCCAATGCTGGCAAGGATGTGGAGAAAAGAGAACTGTTATCCATTGTTGGTGAGAATGTAAATTAGTAGAGCCATTATGGAAAACAGCATGAAAATTTATCAAAAAACTAATAATAGTACTACCATAAAATCCAGCAATCCCACTACTGGGTATTTATTGAAAGGAAAGAAAATCAGTACATCCAAGGGAAACCTGGACCCCCATGTTTATTATGGCACTATTCACAATAGCAAAGATATGAAATCAACATAAGTGTACACCGAGATTTGAAGGAATAAAGAAAATGTGGTACGTGTAACCAAAGGAATACTACTTGGCCATTAAAACAGAATGAAATTCTCTCATCTGCAGCAACATATGTGGAACTGGATGTCATTATGTTAGGTAAAATAAGCCAAGAATAGAAGGACAAACATTATATGTTCTCACTCATATGTGGGAGGTAAAAGAATTGATCTCATGGAGGTAGATAATAGAATGACAGTTACCAGAGAATGGGAAGGGTTTGTGTGTGTGAGGGGTGAAATGAAATGAGGTTGTTTAATGGGTACAAACATACAGTTAGATAGAAGAAATAAGTTCCGTCATTAGATAGCAGAGTAAGGTGACTACAATTAACAACAACATATTGTGTATTTCAAAATAGCTAGAAGAGAGGGCTTAAAAAGTCTCTAACACTTATAAATGGTAAGTCCATTCAGGTGGATCCCCTGAACACCCTGACTTGAACATTAGACATTCTATGCATGTATCAAAATACCACACGTACCCCCACAAAGATGTACAAATATTGTATATCAATAAAAATTAAAATAAATCTAAGCATGCTTCTTTAATAAATAATAATATAAAGTATTTCATGGAAAAATTAAAGTGTAGAGCTTTTGTGTGCAATTGAAATTAAGTTGCTATGAGCTTAAAATAGATTGTTAAAAGATGTCTTATGAAAGCCTTGTGGTGACTACAAAGAAAATACCTACAGAAGATATACCAAAAAATTTAGAAATTTAAAACATGTCACTACAAAAAAATCAATAAAACAAAGAAAGACAACAAGAAAAGAGGGATGAAATAACTACAAAAAATACAAAAATCAATTAAATATTGGCTATAGTAACTCCTTTATCAATAATTACTTTAAATGTAAATGGATTAAATATCTCAATCAAAAGCTATCGAGTGGGGAATATACTTAAAAAAACAAGATCCAACTGTACACTGTGTACAAAATGCTGCCTTTAGAATTAAGGACACATGTAGGCTGAAAGTTAAAGGATGGAAACATATTCCATGAAAATGGTAACCAAAAGAGAGCATGGGTGGCCATTCTTATATCAATGAAAATAGATATGAAGTCAAAACTGTCACAAGAGACAAAGAAGGACATTATATCATGATAAAAGTCAATTCACTAGGAAGATAAATATAAATATAAATATGAATATAAATATATACGCACCCAACATCAGAGCACCAAAATATGTAAAGCAAATATTGACAGAATAGAAAGGGGGAAATAGCCAGCAACATAATAATAGTAAGATATTTCAATACTCTACTTTCAATAATGGATAAAAAATCCAGATAAAATATCAATAAGGAAGCAGAGGACTTGTACAACACTATAGAATGAATGGACCTAATGGACATATACAGAACATCCCACCCAAGAGCAGAAGAATACATGTTTTTCTCAAACACACAGAACATTCTTTAAGACAGAACCCATGTTAGGTCACAAAACAAGTCTTAATAGATTTCAAACGATTGAAATCACAGCAAGTATCTTTTTCAACCACAGTGGAATAAAACTAGAAATCAATAGCAGATGGAAAACCAGTATTTGCAAATATGTAGAAATTAAATGACGTCTTCCTAAACACCTAATGGGAGAAAGAGGAAGTAAAAGGGAAATTGGAAAATACTGATACAAGTGAGAACAAATAATACACCAAAACTTACTTGATATAAAAAACACAGTACTAAGAGGGAAGTGATAAATGCTTGCACTAAAAAAAAAAAAATATCCCAAATAAACAGCCTAAACATACACCTCAAGGAACTAGAAGAACAATGAACTAAGCCTACAGTTAGCAGAATGAATAAAACTATATAGATTCTAACAGAAATAAAATGGATAGAAAACCAATAGCCAAAGTAAGAGTTTATTTTTGAAAAAGATCAATAAAATTGACAAATTTTTAACTAGACTGAAAAGATTCAAATAAATAAAATAAGAAATAAAAGAGGAGGCATTACAACTAATGCCAAAGAAATAGGAAGAATTCTAAGAGACTGCTATGAACAATCACACGCCAATGCATTGGAAAACCCAGGTTTTTCTGGTAAATAACACATAACGAGAGATCTTCTCTCTTAAATTTTAAGTATACACACAACCCGTAAATACCTATAATGAAGAAATAGAAAATCTGAACAGATGTATAAGTAAGGAGATTAAATAGTAATCAAAAACTTCCCAACAGAGAAAAGCCCAGGACCAGATGACGTTGCTGCTGAATTCTACCAAACATTTAAAGAATTGGTGCCAATCCGTAAATTCTTCAAAAAAAATTGAAAAGAAGGAACATTTTCAAACTCATTATATACGACCAGAGTTACACAGAAATAGAAACTATAAGAAAAGAAAATTATGGGCTAATGTCCCTGATGAATATAGGTGCAAACATCCTTAACAAAACACTAGCCAAATAAATTCAACAGCACATTAGCAGAATCATACACCATGACTAAGTGGATTCATTTCTGGGATTCAAGAATGGTTGAACATACAGAAATCCATCAATGTGATATAGCACATTAACAGAACAAAGTATAAGAATCACACAATTATCTCAATATACACAGGAAAAGCATTTAAGAAAATTAACACCTTTTCATGATAAAAACACTCAGCAAAGTAGGAAGAGAAGGAAATTACCTCAACATAATAAAGGCTGTATATATAAAGCCCATAGCTAACATCATACTGTTAGCTATACATCATACATCAATGGTGAAAAACTGAAAACTTTTCCTCTAAGATCAAGAAGAAAGCAAGGATGTCCACATTCCCACTTCTATTCAGCATTGTACTGGAAGTTCTAGTCAGAGTAATAGGCAAGAAAAAGAAATAACAGGCATCCAAATTGAAAAAGAAGCAGTAAAATTATCTCTGTTCACAGATGATATGATGTTATATGTAGAAAATCTGAAAGATTTCACAAAATCCTGTTAGAACTAATAAATGAATTCAGCAAAGTTGCAGGATACAAAATCAACACACAAAAATCAGTTGCATTTCTATACACTAACAACAAACAATCCAAAAAAGAAATTAAGAAAACAATTTATTTATAATAGCATGAAGATGAATTAAATACCTAGAAATAAATTTAACCAAAGATGCAAAAGACTTGTATATTGAAAACTACAAAACATTGTGGAAAGAAGTCAAAGAAGACACAGATAAATGAAAAGGCAACTTATGTTTTATGAATTGCAAGAAATACTATTGTTAAAATGTTCATGCCACCCAAAGAAATCTAAAGATTCAGTGCAATTTCTACCAAAATTCTAATGGCATTTTAATTGAAATAGAAAAGAAAGAAATTCTATAATTTATATGGAACCACAAAAGACCACAAATCAATCTTCAGAAAGAACAAAACTGGAGGTGTTACACTATTTGATTTCAAAATATAGCTATAGTAATGAAAACACTGTGGTTCTTGCCAAAAGATAGACATATAGACCAATAGAACAGAATAGAGAGCCCAGAAATTAATCTATACAAAAACTGATCAATTGCTCTTTGCCAAGGGAGCCCAGAGTAAACAGTGGGGAAACATTAGTGTCTTCAACAAATGGTATTGGAATAACTGGATATCCATGTGTAAAAGAGATTGGATCCTAATCTTGCTCCACACACAAAAATCAACTCAAAATGGATTAAAAAGTTAAACATAAGACTTAAAACTGTAAAACTCCTAGAAGAAAACATATGGGAAAATCTTCATGACATTGGTCTTGGCAGTGATTTCTTGGACATGACACCAAAAGCACAGGCAACTAAAACAAAAATAGACAAGTAGGATTAATTAAACTGAAAGACTTCTGCACAGTGGAGTAAACAACCAATAGTGTGAAAAGGAAACCTACAAAATGGCAGAAAATATTTGCAAATTGTGCATCTGATAAGGGATTAATGTCTGAAATATATAAGGAACTTCTATAACATAATGGCCAAAAGCCACAAATAACCCAATGAAAAAATTGGCAAAAGATTTGAATAGACATTTCCCCAAAGAAGACATATAAATGGCTAACCAGTATATGAAAAGATGCCCAACATCACTAGTCATCAGAGAAATGCAAATCAAAATCACAATGATATGTTACCTCACACTTGTTAGAATGGTCATTATCCAAAAGCCAGAAAATAACAAGTGTTGGTGAACATGTGTAGCAGTTGGAAGTCTTGAACACTGTTTATGTGAATGTAAAATGGTGCAGCTGCTATAGAAAACAGTAAGGTGATTCTTCAAAAACTTAAAAATAACTACCATATGATTCACAATCCCACTTCTGGGAATTTATCCAAAAGAACTGAAATCATGTTTTTGAAGAGATATTTGCACTCTTATGTTTATTGTAGCATTGTTCACAAAGGCCAAGAGGTGGAAATAGCCTAAATGTTCATTGATGGATGATGAATGGATAAGGAAAATGTCGTATATACATAGAATGGAATATTATTTAGCTAGAAAAATAAGCCTATCATATGCTATGACATGGATGAACATTGTGCTAGGACATTACACTAAGTTAAATAAGCCAGTCACAAAAGGACAAATACTGCATGATTCCATTTATATGAGGTTTTTAAAGTAACCAAACTCATAGAAACAGAAAATATAACAGTGATTGCAAGAGAATAGGGGTTTGGGGAAAGAGGAAAGGGAGTTGTTCAATGGGTGTAGTGTTTCAGTCATGCAAGATGTAAAGGTTCAAGGGATCTGCTTTGTGACATTGTACTCGTAGTTGTCAATACTGCATTGTATACCTAACATTTGTTAAGAGAGCAGATCTCCTGCTGTGTGTTATTTACCATAATAATAATAATAAATGGTTGCTTCATTACCTTGCATCCATTTGTGACTATTATGAAGAGAACCCCCCTTTCAACCTGTGGTGGATATGTAGTATAAGCAAAAAATGAAACCTTATTGTTACCAGCTACTGCAACTTTGGAAATGTTTGTTACCACACTATAACTAAGACATTCCCAACTGATAAACATTTCTTGAATAAATGTTTATTTTTTCCTGAAAATAACAATACCTCATTGAAAAAATTTGCTTTATCTTCTCTGTACTTATCAGAAATGAAACTCTAAAACTCTCCATCAGAAATATAAATCTCTTCTGAATATTGTTTATCAAGGATTCTATTAATTTCATCTTTTCTTTGGGACTTTCCAACCAAGGATTGCTCTCTAGCCTCCTGCACAACTGTCTTCCTGGAGATACCCTTCATCTCTATACTGTGCAGCATAAATTCCCTGGTTTCTACAACTCAAGTTGGCAAAGTCTTGCTTACTACTCCAACATCTATCCTCTCAGTTAGCAGATTACATTTCCTACTGTTCCTCACAGTAGGTTAGCTCTGTAAAGTATTTCTGGCCAATGAGATGCAAATATTAATTTTGTGTGTGACCTTTGGGAAGTGTCCTTAAAGGGGTGGGGCTCACTCTTCTTTGTCCTTTCCTATACCAGGGTTTTTCAACTTTGGCACTATTCATATTTTGAACCAGATAATTCTTTCTTGTGGGCATCTGTCCTGTGCATTATATTAATCATGTTCAGCAGTATATCTAGCTACTACCTACTAGATGTCAGTAGACCCCTCTCCTGCAGTTGTGGCAATTGGTAGTGACTTCAAACATTGCCAAGTGCCCCCAAATGGGCAAAAATCATCCCTTTTGAGAACCATTGCTCTGTACCAGTGAATCTCAGACTTGACTCTAAGTCACAATAATGGGGAAACCGGTGCACGTATAGATGGCTGGATCTTCTTCCTAGAGTTCCTGATTTAGCAGGTCTGGGATAGGGCTTGGGAATTTGCAAGTTCTTAGGAGGTGCTGAAGCTGCTGGTCTGGGACTGCACTGTGAGAACTGCTGATCTGTACTACTTTGCTTAGCAGATAAACCTGTGTTTCCTACCAAATAAATATAACAATAGCATTGAACATGGAAGGGTTGTGAACTATAGGCCATCAAGGTAAATCTTGATAGTGGAGTTCAGGAATTTAGAAATCATGCTATTACATGAAATTGGAAGGCAGCACCAAAAACTATGGTTTATGCATTAGAGGAAGATTTTGTTTACATTTGCTCTAAATGCAGTGATTTTTCTCAAATAACAGAGATGATCAAGATGAAAAGAAACGATCTCAAAAGAAATAATAAAGATGATAGCAATGAATCTTATTAGTCTATAATGTACATGCCCACCCATCTTAATTCTATAGGTTTCCAATTGCTGTTGTCAAGCTTTCTGTGGTAAATTTTATATAACTTTCCAGAGGCTATGTTAAAAAAAGCTATTATACACAACTCTTTTCACTTAGTGCCACATAATTTTTAATACCTTACCTAAATAATTTGTGTTGGAGCAGCACAAAACTGGGGGGCATTAATGCTGTACACATTTATGCAGATGGGAGAAAGACTAATAAAAGAAATCATTATGGCCTGAAATTTAATAGATGTCTTGTGTTTAATCTCCTAGGTTTACTAGACATGACAGAAGTCTGCAGAGGCATTTTTAGATCATCACTTTTTAGCACTAATCTGTGCCTGCCCTGCATGTCTGGTGGCAACGTTTAATTGTAGCCTAGAGAATCTGAGAAATGAAAGAATCTCTCCCCACACCAGCAAGCTACAAACAAAATCAATAGCCCTGTGCTGGCAACATTATTTTACTGTTGTCTCCTTAATCTCCTCTACTCTTTTGCAATTAGTTTTATTACTACTGCTCATTTAATGAGACCATGGAGTTTGGTGCCAGATGGTGCCATTAGTTAAATCTGGAAGACTGTAATGGAATTGAGCTCAAAGCAGGTTAAAAGTAATAGAATTACAAATTTTAATGGTCATCACCTCATAGCACACCGCTCTGTGTACCTGTTACATACCAGAAATTAGTGCCGGTTTCAAACAGAAAGGCTTGGAGTAAAGTTCAGAGAGACCAAGTGTGCTCATTCACTCACTCATTCATTCAGCAAATATTTAATTATATTCCCATCTGGGTGCTTCGGGATACCATAAATAAGACAGTCATGGTTTCTGCCTCATGGAGCTTAGAGTCTACTATAGGAGAAAGACAACATCAAGCAAACCAGCAAGATCATTATGCATTTGTGGTAAGTGCTAGGAATGGCGGAAGCAGGGGACTGGCATGGAGGGTTAGAGGATAGAGTGGTTTAGGTCAGGGCTTGATCAAGGGAAGCTCTCTGAGGAGGTGCTCTTTAAGCTGAGACTTGAGTGGTAGAGAGAAGCTGATTGGGGGCATGCAAGAAGAATGTCATTATTGTCTGATGCAGTGAATAGCATATGGAAAGGCCTTGGGATGGAAGTCATTTGGTGTCCCCAAGGAACTCAAGGACACCTAGTGGGGAAGGGAGGATGGCTCGAGATGAGGCTGGAGAGTGGCCAGAAACTGCTGGACCCAGTGTTGTGCATGAGTGAGATGAATGAGCATTTAGAACCTGAGATTATCCAGGGATTTTAAATATGCCTGTGCCAAAGTGCTGATGAGTAAGACTTGCAGCAAGAACATCTTTTGGTCAAGGCAGTAAATACTCATGAGAGCATCATGACCTGGTCAGTATGTAAAGTCATCAGAAGCATACTTTTGTCCCTTGGTGAAGAGGGCAGGCAAAACTGAGGCAGTACTTTGATTCATAAAGTTGCCTTATATAACAGTAGCAGTAATTGAAACTTGGCATCCCTGCCTTCCTACAGGGTACATCTATTGTGTTTAGGTCTCCTCATCTTCCTGGTTGGTAACAGTGCCTGGCCTGCCTTTAAAGAATATCCCTGCTCCCCACCACATCTCTTGGCAAATAAATGACTGCTGTCTCATTCCCAGTGTTGCCTTTTCTGGTCTTTTGTCCTGGGCTGAGGCTCCTTCTCTCCTGTTGAATGAGTTTGCATCCATCAAGGCCAAGGTCAAAGAGACACATGATCTCCTGGGCACTGAGCTTGAGCGAAGAACACAAACTGCTAATGTTTCTGTCATCTCCAAGAAGTCTTTCTTCAGCTTCTCTCTGAATTCCTCCAGGGATTTGTATTACCTGTGTTGGCACCCACATTTGCATTGTTTATGAAGGATAGGCTGGATTATTAGTTCATTTCAGATATTCTCTGGACCTGTTGCCTTACACGTAGCAGATACTAAAAGTATCTATTGAATTGAATTCTTACTAGTGGTTACCAATTGTTGAGCAATTAATTGCCAAGTACTCTTCTGAGAGCTTGTTATTTAATCTGTATATGATGACTAATTTAATGTGTCAACTTGGCTAGGCCACGGTACTCAGACATTTTGTCAAACACTATTTTAGACGTTTCTGGGAAGGTATGTTTAAAAATGAGATTAACATTTAAATTAATAGACTTCGTGCAAAGTAGGTTACCCTCCATTATGTGGGTGGGCCTCATCCAATCAGTCAAAGGCCTGAATAGAAAAAGACTGATGTCCCCCCAGCAGGAAGATATTCTGCCAGCCAATTGCCTTTGGCTGAAACAGCAACTCTTCACTGGGGCTCCAGCCTCCCAGCCTACACCACACACTTTGGACTTGCCAGCTTCCACAATTGTGTGAGCAAACACCTTAAAATCTCTTTCTTGTAAATTTGTTTAAGTTCTTTGTAGATTCTAGGTATTGGCCCTTTGTCAGATGGATAGATCGCAAAAATTTTCTCCCATTCTGTAGGTTGCTTGTTCACTCTGATGATAGTTTCTTTTGCTCTGCAGAAGTTCTTTAGTTTAATTAGAGCCCATTTGTCTATTTTGGCTTTTGTTGCCATTGCTTTTGGTGTTTTAGTCATGAAGTCTTTGCCCATGCCTATGTCCTGGATGGTATTGCTTAGGTTTTCTTCTAGGGTTTTTATGGTTTTAGGTTTTACGTTTAAGTCTGTAATCCATCTTGAGTTAATTTTTGTATAAGGTGTAAGGAAGGGATCTAGTTTCAGCTTTCTGCATATGGCTAGCCACAAGGGAAAAACAACCAACCCCATTGAAAAGTGAGCAAAGGATATGAACAGACACTTCTCAAAAGAAAACATTTATGCAGCCAACACTCATATGAAAAAATGCTCATCATCATTGGTGATTAGAAAAATGCAAATCAAAACCACAATGAGATATCATCTCATGCCAGTTAGAATGGTGATCCTTAAAAAGTCAGGAAACAACAGATGCTGGAGAGGATGTGGAGAAATAGTAACACTTTTACACTGTTGGTGGGAGTGTAAATTAGTTCAACCATTGTGGAAGACAGTGTGGCAATTCCTCAAGGATCTAGAACTAGAAATACCATTTGACCCAGCAATCCCGTTACTGGGTATGTACACAAAGGATTATAAATCATTCTACTATAAAGACACATGCACACGTATGTTTACTGTGGCACTGTTCACAATAGCAAAGACTTGGAACCAACACAAATACCCATAAATGATAGACTGGATAAAGAAAATGTGGCACATATACACCATGGAATACTAAGCAGCCATAAAAAGGGATGAGTTCATGTCCTTTGTAGGGACATGGATGAAGCTGGAAACCATCAATCTCAGCAAACTAACACAAGAACAGAAAATCAAACACCACATGTTCTCACTCATAAGTGGGAGTTGAACAATGAGAACAAATGGACACAGGGAGGGGAACATCACACACCAGGGCCTGTTGGGGGGTGGGGAGCTGGGGGAGGGATAGTATTAGGAGAAATACCTAATGTAGATGATGGGTTGATGGGTGCAGCAAACAACCATGGCACATGTATACCTATGTAACAAAGCTGAAGGTTCTGCACATGTGCCCCAGAACTTAAAGTATATATTAAAAAAATCTCTCTTTTTCTTTCCCTCTATATTTTGGTTCTCCTTTCTGGAGAACCCTGACTAAGAACACACCTGACATCTAACCATTTATGCCTATTTTATAGATGAGAAAATTGAGGTTCAGAGGTGTTGAGTGCCACACCCAAGGGGATACACCTGGTACATGGTAGAGCCAAGATCCCAGTCCAGGTCTTTCTGAGACAAAACACAGCTTCTTATGCATGAAATCCACAAATAAGAACACAATGACCTACATACAACACAAACTGTACTTCCAATTAAGTAGTTCTCCTTTTTAATCATTCTAAAACTACCTTGGGATCTTACAGTGCATGGGAATCATCAATATGTAAATACCTTATTATCCAGGTGATGTGCAAAAGTGTCCAGTAGCACAGAAGATTGGTTAATAGGATGGTGTGTCCCAGCTTTTTACTGCACTTGTACTTGCTTCGAATATTTAGGACCCCTATATAAAATTATCTTCTCCAAAGTCATAATTTCCAAGAAGATCTTATACCCACACTATTTTCATAAGTAGTGAACTGCAAGATCTTTAGAACCATGAGGGGATCTCAATACACAACAATTTAAGATTAACCATTTTGTTGAATGTAAGATTATATCCCCTCCCCCAAAAGAATGAAATTAAAATAGAGAAAAATAAACAGCACACATGGAATCCTGAGCCTCTTGATGCCTTTTGCCTTGGGCTAAAGTTCTCTGGTGAGTTGTAAACTTCAAAAGTGTCCTCAAACTGGAACCTTTCCATAGGAAAAGTCAGCAGAAAATATTGACCCCAGGATCAATTGTTTCTGTTTAAGTTACAGATTGCTGCAGTCAAAATAAGCAGCCAGTGTTTGATAAAGACAGCTCCTCTTAGGAAGAATTGTCATCCCCAAACACATAGAGAGACACTCTCTGTCTCTCGATTACAATCATGATTTCCAGAATGGAGAAGATGACGATGATGATGAAGATATTGATTATGTTTGCTCTTGGAATGAACTACTGGTCTTGCTCAGGTAAGGTATTCACCAACCTGGCCACCTGCTCTGGATCATGCAGAGCCATGCTGGCGCCTGTGTCTTGTCTCACTGTGCCCCATGTGCTTGCGTGTCCAGGTTTCCCAGTGTACGACTACGATCCATCCTCCTTAAGGGATGCCCTCAGTGCCTCTGTGGCAAAAGTGAATTCCCAGTCACTGAGTCCGTATCTGTTTCGGGCATTCAGAAGCTCATTAAAAAGAGTAAGTGCAAAATGAAATCTTCTCTACTCCTCCTTCCAATGCTGTCTGCCTTTTGTCAGTTCATTGGATATACTTTTAAGAAATTTTCTCCAGTTTAAAAATGATAGTGGCTAGTCATCTCTTTCATACTGTCTCTTTTCTTTGACAGAGAAAAGATTCAATTACAATTTTTTTGTCATGAGGCTATCCAAACCACTTTTGATGACTGATTCTTCTGCTGTATTCTCCTCTCTAACCTTGTCTTCTGGTTCCCTGCATCCTGCTTTTGTACTTGAAGTCCTCGTGATTCTTTCTGAGGTGTTTTATTAAGAACTTCTCATTTATTGGAAATGAGCCTCCTTTCAAATTCAGCAGTTCTGCTCCTAATACTTACTGGAAATAATCTGGCTTTTGAGCCAAAGAAATTCACCTTTCCTTGTCAATTTGGTAATAGTCTGTTTCCTCTTAGCTTTGGGAGCTAAAGAAAGAGTAATCACTTGGGCTTCCAATGACTAAGTCTGTGATATGCAAGGAAAGAAATGTAAAAATATCCTTCAAAGGAAATGAGAAACATAAGCAGCATGTCATCTCCCTTCTTCCTGTTCCCCAGGTAATTTCACTGCCTTATTATCATCTACATGGGGCTCATTTGGAGGTAGGGATGAACATATTTTCAAGCAAATTTAGGTTAAGGTGGGAGGTAGAGAGGTTCTATAAAGTTGCACATCTTAGGAATGAAGGCTCTGTATAGCCAGGCAGCATGGGAATGAGAATGAAGACACGGCTGAAGGTCCAGGCAGCAGAGGCCAGATGGGCATTGCTTTCTCTCTGTCTGCCTGCTGCCTTCTCCCATCCCTCCTGGACTGACTCTTAGCTTGTTCCCTCTGCTACTCTGTAGAGCACATGGCTCATGATTTCCTAGTTCTAGTCTCCAAATACAACATATTCAGCGTGATCTTCTTCAGAACCTGGCTCCTAGTTTCTCTTTTCCAAATTTCAAGGGAAATGAATCAAAAGGACCCAGTTTTCTTTTCTAGTTTGATTATAGTTCATGAAGACTATGGGCTATACTTTTTTTAGGTGCCGTTCCAGAATCATGGCCAGAGTGGAGTCACTTGCTCTGGATGTTGTGGTGTGGAGGCACTGGTCAGCTGCCACACCAAGGTTGAGCTGCTCCTGGATCAGAATACAGAACCCCCTTTCCTTGCTTGTATTGTATTTCAAATGCCAATTTCCATTGGCATTTAATGAAATCCACTTGTGGTGGTGTGGAATCGGGGTCTTTTTGCCAACCTTGCAGATGAACAGTTTAAATTTACTTTTGATTTAGCTATTGCTCACTACAGAAGAAAGTTAGCAGTTTATTAGATGAATGAGAGCATGAGGATAGATCCCAAGAGAACCAATTACTGACACCATGGAAATCTGCCCTGTGGAGATGAGCTATTGTGAGGCACAGCCACCAGAGCGTGTTCTGGCTCATGCGCCATCTTGGTATAGTCACCCAGACTTGAGCCCAGATGCACATGCACCTAAAAATAGATACAATTATGTGCGATGTGTGTGACTCTTGATGAGCACATGAAAAATGTTGCCTCTCCACCTCAAGTACACTGCTCCTTTACCTGGAGGTCTGCCTATTCTTGCCTCTCCCTGCCTTTTCTGATTATTCAAATTCATTGGTCAAGCTACAGTCACCGTGCCCTCTTGTTGAGAACTCTATTTCTTCTCCCACTGGAAGGGAGATTCTCTTCCTTTGATCTCTCCTGGTGATATTTTTTCCTATTGGGAGTGTTTCATATTTTGATTTATGTTGTGTGTATTAACCACGTCTTCTATAAACACCCTATAGACGGCTCCAAATATACCAATTCTCTCTACCCTAGCAGACATGAGGGATACACTAAAAGGCAAAGCCCTCAGGAGAGAGTTGAGTGAATAGATCACTAGCACTGGAGTTACAAACAATTCACGAAAGAGGAAATACAAAAGACTAAGAAAGATTTGGAAAGCTATTCAACCTCCCTAATAGAAGAAAAGTGCAGAATTAAAATAGCAGTGTGAAAAAGAAGAATAACAAGGTAAAAGAATAACGGTGAAAAAAACATCACAACTGCCGCTCGAGAGTTTGTAATTTTGTAAAATTGTATTTGAAAAGCAAGTTGGAAATATGTGTTAAACATATTTACTAGCACGTTAAACGTTAAATTAGTAAATATTTAAAACTTTCGATTGCATAGTTTCACTTCTAAGAATATGCTCAAAGCAAATAAGAGGTTTAGTCATGAGTATTTGGGGGTACAGTTCAATGGTTGTAGGGAGAAGGGTCGGGCCCTTCTGCTTTGCCCCCAGGTTTGCTTACAAAGCGCAGTGATTCTCTACTCAGACTGCACATCATCATTGCACGGGAGCTTTACATATTTCTGATGTCCAGGAGGGATGGTCGACTCCTTAAATCCCAGTCTCTGAGGGCGGGACTCATATTCTTAAATGTTCTCCTGCTCATTCTAATGTGCGGTCTGGGTGAAGAACCACTGGGTATTACCAACAGACCTAGATCAAATATTCTTGTAATTGATTTCAAGTTACTCACCTCCTGGGCTCCAAATTTGAGACAGGAGGAGAAAGGAAAAATCCACATGACTTTAGCACTGATGGTTTTCTTGCTCCAACCTTGACATTAGGCTCACTTGGACTGTTCCCTCAGTGGACACAAGCAGAGAAAGGAAAAGTGGGCACTGGCCCTATGCTGGGGACGGGGAAGCAAAGAGGACAAGTAGGGCTGTGGTTTCATAGGGAGCAGTTTCTACCAGGGAAAGAGAGGGAAAGGAGATGGGGAGGGAGGGGAAGGGGAAGAAAGGGGAAGAGGAAGAGGACACAGTTAAATAAATCAAATTCATTTCCAGTAGTGGAGAGTACCATAGAGGAGGGTAAGCAGGTTGACATGATAGGCCTTGCCTGGGGCAGCAGTCAGATGGGGCAACAGTGTCCTCTGATGCTGCATCTTTGAGCTAAGACTCACTCCAGTGACAAGAAGTTCCCACTGTGGAAAGACGTTTTGAGGAATATTGGGTGAGCTGGCAGAGTCAGTGGGAGGGCCCTGAAGGACGAAAGACCTTGAGAGGGAGGCTGGATAGAGCCAAGTGAGCCTGGGAGAGAAAGGTGGGAGTGGAGAGCGGTCAGAGAGGTGGGCATGAGTGGGACATGCCTAGGTCATGATTTTGAGGAGTCTGAGGTCTGTTTTAAGGGCAATGGGTAGCCCCTAGGGACATTTGCATTTGCAAAACATCTCTGCTTAGCTTGGGCCACTGTAACAAAGTACCATGAACACATAACAAACCATGGTCTAGGTGGTGCATAAAAAACACCAATTTATTTCTCAGAATTCAGGAGGCTGAGATCCAGGATGAGGGTGCCAGTATGGTCTGGTTCTGGTGAGGGCCCTCTTCTGGGCTGCAGACTGCTGATTTCCTGCTGTATCCTCACATGGCAGAAAGAGAGCTAGCTGACTCTCCAGCCTCTTCTTATAAGGATGCTAATCCCACTTATAAGGGCTCTACCTTGAAGACCTAATAACCTTCCAAAGGCCCAACCTCCAAATATCACATCAGGGATTAGAGTTTCACTATACGGATTGGGGCGGGGGGACAAACAGTCCATTGCAATCTCTCTAGCTGCTGTGTGGAGTGGGGTGTGAGGGGAGGAACTGAGCATGGTGAGATGCTGGTGTGGGGTCTCAAGTCAGGGCAGGGAGGATGCGGGGAGCAGATAGATTTGAGGTACATTTGGAGGCAAAGCCATGGAGTTTTGGGATCCTTGAGGTCTCCATGCCTTTTTTGTGTGTCCATTTTACCTTTCAACCTCTTTGCATTTTTTGGTTTTTGGCTTTCTAAATTATTCTCAGCTAGCCATTTCTGATCTTTACTTTTTGTCCATTAATAAGGGATTCATTTGAAAAACCTAAGTGACCATTGATACCCTATTAGTGAGGGTTCTGCAGAGAAACAGAACCAATATGACATGCATACATATATAAATGGATGCATATGAATATATGAGAGAGAGAGAGAGACATTGAGAGAGACAGAGATTTATTATAAGGAATTGCCTCATGCAATTTCAAAGGCTGGCAAGTCCAAAAGGAAAAAAGAAAATCTGATGAGGTAGGCCAGCAGGCTGGAGATTCAGGGATAACTTATAGTTTAAATCCAAAGGCAGTCTGCTGGCAGAATTCCTTTCTGATGGAAAGATTTCAGTCTTTATTCTATTAAGGCCTTCAACTGATTCGATGAGGCCCACCCACATAATGGAGGGTCATCTGCTTTACTTAAAGTCCACTGATTTAAATATTAATCCCATTCAAAGAATAGCTTCACAGAAACATCCAGAAAAATGTTGACCAAATATCTGGGCACCATGGTTCAGTCAAGTTGACACTATAAAATTAACCATTACAATTGTCAAATGGAATTGCTATGGGTCTTTTATTTTTATATATTTGTATTTCTTTTAAAAATAAAAACCAAAATGTAATCATTACAAAAAGTCAAAAAATACAAGAAAGGGAAAATGAAAAATAACATTCATTATCCATTTATCTGAGAAACACTCACTATAAACCCATGAGAGGATATCCTTTTGGAGTGTTTTTATTCATATGAAGGTATACAATGTATTTTTAAAGAAAAATAGGACCATACTGTAATACTGATTGTAAATTCTCATAATTTGTTTCAGCAATAGTGCTGGGTTTTTAATTTTCTCCAGTTGACTTCTTTTTTTTTGGAAATGAATTATTTTATTTTATGAGTATCTTGGTAAGTTTTTTTTATTATACTTTAAGTTTTAGGGTACATGTGCACAACGTGCAGGTTTGTTACATATATATACATGTGCTATGTTGGTGTGCTGCACCCATTAACTCATCATTTAACATTAGGTATATCTCCTAATGCTATCCCTCCCCCCTTCCCAGTTGACTAATGGGATCTAATTAAACTAAAGGGCTTCTGCACAGCAAAAGAAACTATCATCGGAGTGAACAGGCAACCTACAGAATGGGAGAAAATTTTTGCAATCTACCCATCTGACAAAGGGCTAATATCCAGAATCTACAATGAACTCAAACAAATTTACAAGAAAAAAAAACAAACAACCCCATCAACAAGTGGGTGAAGGATATGAACAGACACTTCTCAAAAGAAGACATTTATGAAGCCAAAAGACACATGAAAAAATGCTCATCATCACTGGCCATCAGAGAAATGCAAATCAAAACCACAATGAGTTGACTTCTTATTGTTCAGCATTTAGGCTGTCCCACATTTCTTGAATTACACAGAATAGAAATTTACTGGCAGAAAGTGAGTTCAAATGAAACAGCAAAATTGTTAGATGTTTCTCCCTATTCTCGAAAGTCCCCTTCAAGATGCAAAAGAGGTTGCAAAGTTATCTCATAGCTCAATAAAATGATCTGTACCCCCCAAAACCCCACATTTTCATCTTTTCAGCTAAGCTTTTGTGTTGCCAGTTGCTTCCATCAAATTGCTTTTAGGTGAATTGCTGAAGCTCACCCTGCAGTGGAGGGCCCCAAACAATGGACTTCAGTTGATGGGAGAGGTTTTTACTTTTTAATTTTTTAATGAGACACAGATTTAACATTCAATATATTAAAATTATAAATATATGAGGTAGTAATGGTGAGGTTGAGTTTTTATTTCTACTTGTTTTCAGAAAATTCTACTTTTATCAGCACTCATTATGTGTCCTATGTTAGGAGACATAAAGATCCCCGTCCTAAGCTTGTAGTTTTGCCACTTTTTTTCCAAAACAAAATGTACTGCATGTGCCTATTATTCCCTACTTGTAAGTAGTTCTCGCTCTCACAGAAAGAGCGCTGCCTCCATCTCTCTCCTCCCTGGGCAGTACGTTCAATGTGTTGCTGACTTCAATTTGCTGCAAGGTGGGTTCAGAAACTAAGAGGCAAGAAGTGACTTGGATCCTGGGGGTGTTGTCAGGTACTGGACCGTGGCAGGCTCCCCGATGGCTTCCTGCTGCCCCCTTGTTCCTGCCCCAATCTGTTTACCTTGCAGCAGCCACGGTGATTCACGTGCTGCTCTTAAAACTCTGTGATAGCATCTCGCTGCAGTGAGAATTAAATCTAAACACCTTCCCGTGGGCTCCAAGACCATACCTGACACACTCCATCTCTCCAAAGTCACAGTGTATGGTTCCTGCCTTGGTCAGGTTGCTCCAGCCACAAGAGTCGGAGTTGTCCCTGCCCCAGGGCATTGGCTCTGCTTTCTATTCACAGGATGAGCTTCTTCCCATCCTTCAAGGCTCAGTTTAAATTTGCCTTCCTTGGGAGGATTTTTCTGGCATTTTCTCTAAAACAGCTGCTTCCTTCCCTCACCCCCATTGCCATGTTGTTGTTTTTCTTGATAGCCCCATAACTATCTGGGATGATCTTGTATAGTTTTCTTTGATGTGTCCTCTGTGTGGCACCTCCTCTGGAATTTAAGCCACAGGGCATCTTCCCTGCTCTGCCTCTGGTGCTGAACACACAGTGAGTACTCAAGAAGTCACAGGAATTTGTGACATCAGAACTCCCCAGATTTGTCACGGAGTTTAGATTATTTTCCTTTGTGGAAAGGAGAATAAAGTCATTTAAACTCATTCACATATCAGAACTGCTCAAGCAGGAAGCTAGGGCTGGAGAATAGTCTGTACTGCAGAGAGCACTCGTTGCTCAATTATTTATTTCTGGAATTATTAAAAAATTATGTAGCAGTCTTTTAGGAAAATGACACTTAGAAATATGTACAGTTGATTCTTCTTACTTGTAGTAGTTATGTTTTATAAAATCACCACGAACACTGAATTAGCAAACACAGAATCATTGCTCCTAGGGGAAATAGAAGGTTTGGTTCCTGTGAGCCTTGGGTCACAACATTTTCATCAACCCATCAATACTAACCTTGTTTTTGTGAGTTCCTGCTTAAAGATGCTTAAATTAATATATATTGTTGATTCATTAACATTGAACTCACGACCAACAGCACTGTGACTCCTGCGTGAACAAAGCTTACCTTATTCACATATTTTCCATGTCAGCTGCATCACAGCCTTGTGCTTTGGAACACTAGTGGGTTCTTCCACACCAGGCTTGGGGGCCATCATAAACATAAAGCTACTAACAAAAAGCACAAAAATGCAAAAAAAGCCACGAAATAGACCATAAAAAGCACACCTGTTTTCAATATGAGAGTTGAAACAAGAAGGAAGAATGTCTCCTTGTTCGGCTTCTGTTGGTAACATGCACGTTGGGTGACTCAAGATTTTTGTCGTTCTGCATTTGTCCCTAGATGATTGCCAAAGTAAGTGCTACTAGTATTGATTTTGGGGTTACAAATAAATTTTAGTGAGTAGGTGAGTTTGCCAATATGGAATCCACAAATAGTGAGGATCAATTGTCACTGTAAAGTGTTAGAAGCAATACTGGCCTTGGAGTTAGAACACCTACATTCTGGTTCCATTTTCGTCAGTAAACTATTGTACGACTTTGTTAAGTCACTTTTCCTCTCTGGTCTGCAGAAGAAAGGCATGGAACTAGGTGATTGCTAAGATAATTTATTGCTTTCATGGTGGACGATTCTGTAATTTTTTTCTTATGGGGTAGAAAGAATGGTTTATAGCATCGTAAACTTCAGAAATGCGTTGATCACACTCTGAAACTTTATTCTTGTGAAGGTTGAGGTCCTAGATGAGAACAACTTGGTCATGAATTTAGAGTTCAGCATCCGGGAGACTACATGCAGGAAGGATTCTGGAGAAGATCCCGCTACATGTGCCTTCCAGAGGGACTACTATGTGGTAAGTGGGAGGAGACCCATCCCAGAAATGAACAAAAGGAAGAGCCTCACTTCTTGCATGACCTGGAGTCACACAAAGAACTTGGTCGCTGCCTGGCTAGCGTCTGGCCACACTGCTAGCATGTGGACATTGTGTCTCCTGGTGGGGGAAGTGTTACTCCATGGCTGAGCATTGAGCTGTGGAGTCTGAGATCCTGAGTGATCCTGACAAATTACTTTATCCCTGGTGCCTCAGTTTCCTGCTTTTTAACATGAGAATGAATTTGTATCAGGTAAAGTGAATACAACACCAGAGACAAATCCCAGACACACTTAAAATTCTCTTACAAAGGATTATGAAACACTGACTCTTCCTGGCACATGTCACGTTCTTTTGCCATTGACTGTTGAATGACATCTGTCTTCCCTACTAGTTCAGGCTCAGTGAGATCAGGAACATGGCATGTTTGTTTTCGTGTCTCTCATGACCAGAACATGTGCAGCACTGTTCCATGGTAAGCAGGACCATGAAAACCTAACCCGAAAGGCGAAGGGAGCTGAGAGGCTGAAGAAAGAGGCTCCCAAATCCAGTTTCTCAGAAAAACAAACAAACAAACAAAAAACACTTCATAGGGACTTACAAACAGAATGCATGTCTTGGATGGAGGTGAGACAGTGGATCCCTGTGCCATTACCTCCCAGATCCAGGGCTTACATACTGTAGGGAATTTGACCCAAGGCCAGGATTTACGGTATGCACATGAAAGTGGAAATCTTAGAGGGATTCCCAGAAACGGGTTAATCAGAAGTCATCATGGCAGATTGGCATCCAAGGTGGAATAGCTTTAGTCTCCACAGACACTTAGTCAACACCCATGGGCAATAATCCCATCTGAACAGGGCAACGCCAGCAGTCCAAAATTTGCTTTCCAAAGTGTTTGCATTCTGAGGTTCAAGCTCGTGGGTTTTGCTACTTAAAAGAGGATTGTTTGATTTGTTATCTGTTTCATGAAACTACTCACTGTGACTCTGTTTTACAAAGGACTCATACCAAAGTGTCACAAGCTTCTATTTCTAATGAAATCTGAGGGCAAAGAAGAAGAGAGTGAAATCCTGTGGGGTTCTTCGTCATTTCTTTTTGTCTGAATGAAAATTGACTCAGGGCAGCCCAGTTAGCACTCATGGGGGAAATGTTTGCTTTTCCTAGAGACTTGTAATGGGTCAAACAGCAAAGAGATGTTTAAATATTCTATTTGTTTCTGCTTCGGTCTTGAGGAATTTTCATTTTGAAAAAATAAAATGCCTCTGTGAAGTTTTTCTTTGTCATTTCGTCAAACCTGACATTTATTTCCTGATTTACTCAATGGAGGCTATCCCTTTCCACAAGCAGCTGAAGGGAGAACTCACCCCTTTGTCTTTTCCAGTCCACAGCTGTTTGCAGAAGCACCGTGAAGGTATCTGCCCAGCAGGTGCAGGGCGTGCATGCTCGCTGCAGCTGGTCCTCCTCCACGTCCGAGTCTTACAGCAGCGAAGAGGTATGACTGGGGCCTTGTCTCCTCCCAGACCGCACCTCTTAGGGTCTGTGTGGGTTTGTGAAAAACAGAGTGGTTTGCTGGGTAGCTAGATCATCACCTGGGCTTGGGGATGCCGAACTCTGCTGACACAGTGGGATTCTCTCTTGGACACCTACAGCCTCATTGTCCACATCCCCTATTCCCAGCTTATTCTTTCACTCTTGTACGTCCTCTCTCTTTCTCTCTCTCTCTCTCACACACACACATGCACACACACACACACACATGCACACACACACACATACACACGCACACACACTTGATTTCCCTGGGATTGGGAAATGGCCTTCAAGTAAAATTAGCAAACCTTTAAAGTTTCAGATCTAAGTATGTGGCTCGCTGGCACTGTGGTTTAGTGCAATCAAGAAGGACATTTTTGTTGCACCAGTGTTCAAAACTATTTCTCAGCTCTGTAGTCCAGGTCAGGATACTTGACTTTCATTTAACCCTGATGATCCACGGCTTCTTCATCTGTTAAATGCTAGCAGTCATAAAGACCACCTTATAGGTTGTTGAGAAAATCTGGTAAGCTGATGGACATGAAGGATCTGGCTTGGCACTGGGATACTCAATGGATGGCAGGACCCTTATTTTTCCTCAATTGCACTGAAAGTTTGATTTGCAATAATACTGTAATATTAATAATATGTATATTTTTTCCTTGAAATTATATTATATAAGTGTCCAATTATTGGCTGCTTTCCTTACTAGACTGTATGTCTCATGAGGGCAGGGAATGTTTGTTTTTGTCAGTCTAGGACAATGTTTGATGCATCACAATGTTTGACACAGCTCACTAAATACTTGTTGTATAAATGCAAGAAAACTGGGGAAGAAATGGACAAGAATATGATAAGAAAAGGCCATCTCTTCACTTTAAACTAGGGATAAAAACATGACATATTATTTGTTCATGTGTAATAGGATAATATTATTGACAGATATTTTTAAATATTTCCAACATTATATGGATGATTCTGTCTAACATAATCTTTCTTTCCTTTTTATATTTTTGTTCAGTTTTTCAAGATTTAACTCTGCAGTGAAAATTACATTAAAATATTATAAAATTTCTACTTCAAGAATTACACATAAAAGTTAATTTTCCCATATGATTAATATACTCCTGCCTTAACTATTTTGTCTGGAGGTACATTTTAGAATTAGAAAGTAATGAAACTAATGACTGAGACACTCCTATTGCAGAGGATGGCCTTATTGGTACAAAGAGAACTTCACACAGTTTATTAGGACTTTCTCCACAAAAAGTTCAGTTGAGCACGGCCTTATTGATTGATCCTGTCACACTGGCAACTTTCGAAGGTCAACTCCCAGCTGATCTCTGAACTTGTCCTGGAGCCATAGTTGAAGAATCTTCTTTTCTCAGTGCTGGGGCGAGTACCATGGGCCTCCTTTCTTAGACCCTATTGAAATATTTAGGAAGTCAAACACACTCTGCTGTAACACACTCATACACTGTGGCCCAGCTAACCAGAAATGACAAGGACCAAGCTTATCACTTCACAAGTCTTTTGTTAATCTTGATTTGTGGTTCATATGAGAAAAAAGACAGTGGGGAGGAAGACAAGCACAGTGCCAGCCTTTGTGGAGTTTATAGACACGTCTTGGGGAAAGATGCCCACTAAGCAGGAATTACCCTGACTATCAGGCAGGCACTGGGGGCCACATAGTGAGAGGAATGCATGTCACCTGGGGAACAGACAGCCTCCCCCAGGAACTGACCTTCCAGCCAAGAACTGGAAGGCGGGTAGAAGTCAGAACAAACAGGGCAGAGTGTGTAGGGGGAAGGGTATTTCAAGCATAGGGGAAATCAGGTGGGGTACCCTGAATTGCCAGGAAAGCTGGTGGGTTGAAATGGACAGAACTCCATTACAACAGGAATGAGAAAAACATGGGGAGAGAGGCACAAGGTGGAGCTGGAGGAACATTAGCAGTCAAGATGGACTTTGAGGGTCTTGTCGAGGTTGCCTGGCTCTATCCTAAAGACAAAGGGGCTATGAAAGAGTTTTAAGTGTGTGTGTGTTGGGAGCAGAGGAGGGTAACAGAATCAGATGATGAATGGATTGGAACTAGGTAAGAATAAATATGGAGTAAATATGAAATAAATAAGAGGTGAGAGACAATGCTAACTGGGTCTAGGGCTTAGTAGTGAATGTTGAGAGAAATGGATTCTGGTTCATTTTATGACCTTTAACACAAAATGAATTTAGTAAATGGCCAGCTAAGTTAACGCCTCTTCCACCCTGATTTGGAAAGTGGCTTCTGATGGTTTGCAAAGTCTACAAATCTGTTGCAGCTTTCTAATTGCATAGTGAAGACCACTCTCTTTTCTTCCAATTCCAAGTTTTCTAAGAAGACTCAGATATTAAGTTAGCCCTTGTAAAAAACTAGATCTTAAAATAAACTCCCTGGTTGCTTCTTCTTAAAGGTTAGGTGATCATAAACATTTCTGAGCAAATTTATTTTTAAAAATTCTCAAATTAAAAAATTCTACAATTTGAAAGAAAAGAAGAAAGCAGATAGAGACTTAAGTAATTCCTGGAAACTCTGAAATGAATTTCTTGCATGAAACAGAGGAGAAATGAGAGAACAGCTGGTAATCATTTTCAGTGAAAAAAATGGCGATATTATAAATATGAAAGACATTAGATTAGGATACATTTAGTCATAGAACAAATAAATTATTGTTGGAAGGAAGAAATAGAAGAAATAAAACTGAAAAAAACTCCCAGAGTAATAAAAATAAAGATCACTTGAAAAACATATAGAGAATGTAGAAGAATTTCCAGAGTAAGGAATATAAGGTAAAGAAAAATGGAAACCATGGCAAATAAGCCCCAAAATCCAAATTATGACTAATAAGGGCTTAGAGTAAGTCTGGTAAGGACATAATGAAAGCCCTGAATATAAAATATTTGGACTTCCCATGACATAATTTTTAAAAGTATAGTAACAATAAAAAATTGAGAAAATAAATTTCTAAATTTGCAAATATTCTCCTATCGTTAACTAAATAGATAAGTGAATTATCGGTAGTTTTTATTATTTCTTTTTCAATCCCGAAATTGAAATGTGTAGAGGATAAAAGCTTTCCTTATGGTGCATAAGCACTCACTCAACGTTGTACTGGTGCAGGCCCCATCAGGAGTACGATGCTGAAATGGTACAATGTAGTAGAGTTGTAGGTTGGAGCTCTCTTTCTGTTTCTTCAGTTTCTAATGAGTGAGCTTGACTTTAGACAAATCCTTCTGATTTGGAGCGGATAGGATGAAGTCAGCTAGGGTTTCCGACACGAGACCCAAAATAAGAGAAAGAAACTGAGGAAGAATGATGACAGGAATTCTGAGCTTAGGGGAGGGGTGACGGGCATTTAATTTGTTTACTGCCTTTCATTTCAAAAGATAGATATTCAATTAGAAGTAGTCTAAGCCAAAAAGAGGTAATTCCCTGGATCACATTCCCAGAAAGGAAGGAGAGAAGTTGGCTTCAGGGACAACTCGACTTAGAGTCCTTCAGTCCTGTACGTGCCACATTCTTCTCCTTCCCCTTCTCTCCTGGCCTCCCCTCCCCTCTGCCCCTCCCTCTTCCTTCTCCCCCCTCATTCCCTTTTCTCTCTCTCTCTTCCTCCCTTTCCTCCTCCCTCTCCCTCTCCTTCTCCTTCCTTCTCTGAGCCTCCTCCATCTTCTCCTCCTTCCTCTCTCTCTGTCTGTCTCTCTCTGTCACTGTGCCTCCTGCACTCCACGCCCACCCTTGCTGCAGAGAGGCTTTCCCCTTGCAGCAGGAAGTAAAGCCTCAAGCTACTCCAGGCTTATGTCCTCTGTACTTAGGAGGGAAAGGAGGCATTTCTCTCTGCTGCCAGTTAGAGAAACCTCTTGGTATTCCCTCTATTGGCCTGGCTTAGGTGTCCCCTGTTTTTGTTCTTTTATACATATAACTTTATTATTAATTTATTTTAAATTTTATATATTTACTTGTGTACAATGTGATGTTTTGATACCCCCCTTTAAAAATACATTTTGGTGGAGATATAATTTACATACCATAGAATTCACCCTTTTAATATGTACAGTTCAGTGGTTTCTAGCATATTCACAACTGCCACCACCATTTAAATCCAGAACACTTTCATCACGCGGGAGAGAGACCCCAGTAACAGTCGTTCTCTATTCCTCATTCCTCCTGATACTTGGCAACCACTAATCTACTTTGTGTGTCTATGGATTTGTCCATTCTGATCATTTCATACAAATGGAATCGTACAGCCTGTATTCTTTTGTGACTGACTTGTTTCACTTAGCATAATGTTCTGGAGGTTTATCCATGTTGTAGCATGCATCAGTGCTTCATTCCTTTGTATTGTTCCGTTTTACAGAGCCACATTTGATTGATCCATTCATTCATTGATCGACATTTTGTTTATTTCTCCCTTTTTGGCTATCATAGGTAATGATGCTAGAAGCATTCATGTGCAAGTTTTTGTGTACACATGTATTTAATTCTCTTGGAAACAGAATTCCTGGATCATATAGTAACTCTATGTTTAATGACTGTATAGTGACTTTATGTTTAACTTTTTGAGGAACTGCCACATTATTTCCATAGCAGCTGTACCATTTTACATTCCCACCAGTAATGTATGAGGATTTCAGTTTCTATACATTTTTGTCAGTTCTTGTTGGTGCCTGTCTTTTTTATTTTAGCCATTCTAGTGAGTGTGACATGGTATCTCATTGTAGTTTTTTTTGTTGTTGTTGACAGAGCCTCACTCTGTCACTCAGTCTGGAGTGCAGTGGCACAATCTCGGCTCACTATAACCTCTGTCTCCTGGGTTCAAGCAATCGTAGTGCCTCAGCCTCCCAAGAAGCTGGGACTACACGTGCGTGCCACCATGCATGGCTAATTTTTGTATTTTCAGTAGAGACGGGGTTTTGCCATGTTGGCCTGCCTGGTCTCCAACTCCTGGCCTCGGCTAGTCTGCCTGCCTTGCCTCCCAAAGTGCTGGGATTACAGGCATGAACCGCTGTGCCTAGCTCTCATTGTGGTTTTAATTTACATTTTTTTTAACGACTAATGATTGGCCGTTATACATCTTCTTTGAATAAATGTCTATTCAAATCCTTGCCTATGATTTAATTGCACTATTTGTCTTTTTATTTAGTTGTTTTGAAATATTTTCTCCCCCTCTATGGGTTGTCTTTTGCTTTCTTGATGGTGCCCTTTGAAGAGCAAAATTAAATTTTGATGAACTCCAGTTTATCTATTTTTTGTTTTGTTGTTTCTGTAGTCTTACATTAGGTCTATGATCCATGTTGACTTGATTTTGGCATATGATGTGAGGAAGGGGTTTGACTTCATTATTTTGCATGTGCATATCCGGTAGTATCAGCACTATCTGTTGAAAAGAATGTTCTTTCTCTCTTAAATTGTCTTGGTATGTGTCCCTTCCCAGTCCAACTACTGTGATGGAGGCCAAGAGATTACCTGATTGTTCAGGACAGGGAGGACAGCCTACCAAGACTCTTGGTAGAAAGACTGCGAGCCAAGCAACCACTTTACTTTGTGATGATTGCATGGACTTTTAGTGGTTTCATGAAAACTTCTTGTGGACACCTTTTCCTACTGAACATATTACAGTGACTTTGTAGAGAGAAACCTCTAAAATTTGATCTAAACTTAGTCTATGTGCAAGTCTGTGTAACAGGGTTTTGCTTTTCTGGAAGCCGGCAATGTTTGGGAGTACATTCTCAGTCTAGGGGAAAGATCTGTGGGTAATTTAAACTTCACGTAGTTTGCTCTTCCCCATGTGCTTTTTTAGACTTATATGTTTGATATATATAAAGTTATTTAATATAACGTATTGCCTATTTCATTAAAAATGGATTATATAACATATATCAGAGTCTTCCAGATGACATTTACATTTTTCAGTGTCTTTCCTTTTTCTTTCTTTCATGTGCTGACACATCCTGATGCCTGAATTTCTTTAGATGATTTTTGGGGACATGTTGGGATCTCATAAATGGAGAAACAATTATCTATTTGGTAAGTTAAGATCTGTTCTTTTTAACTTTTTTTCTTAAAATAACTCCATATTGCAACTCTTTGTTAGTGAGTCATTTAAAACTAGAAATACATATGTATGTAATCTTGCAACAATTACAGCCATAGAAAATTAACATTTTGTTTTGCTTTTGCTTATTTTTTATCACTAGGTAATAATGATACAACTGTTCACTTAGATATTCCTTTGTATTCACAACAGAGCTTTTCCATACATAATTCCATTTGATGGCCCCAACATCTCTGCCAAGTAAGCGGAGCCAGTGTTGGTTTTCCCCTTAAGAATGTCTAGCTGGGAGGATCAGGAGTAAACAGTCTGAATTCTATTGTCTTTCAGCCATACAACTAGATCTGATCATCTCTTTGAATGTCTTAGTTCAGGGAGGAAGGGCTCTCCTTCTTTCTTTTCTTGTGTGGCTTTTAATACAAAGTGGGTCGGGTTAGTGTTCTATGATTTAGGAGGCATTTTTCCTATTAGTGCTGATGGCAATAAAACTCAATGGTGATCTCTCACTGCTTCTTTGCTTAAGAAGCATATTTGTGGCATTAACAGTAAAGTCATAGAACATTCTGGAGCAGTGAGAGGAGTCTTGTCTTATGATTATTACTGTGTTACAGGTCTCATTTCAGACGAGTCCATAAGTGAACAATTTTATGATCGGTCACTTGGTAAGTGGTTTCTTTCCTGCTGTGCCACCAGACCCTTTTCTGATCAATTTGGACTCCTGAGAAATCCTATTTCATAGCTGTTTCCTGTTTCATAGGAGTTAAATCTCTGAAATACAAAATATTTTAAGTAAAAAAGGAAAAGAATAGTAATGTATAAACTTGCTTTGCAAATCATTAAAAAGGTAGCCTTGAGGCACTAACTGACTTAAAAGTTACCAAGAGGCCGGGCGCGGTGGTTCACGCCTGTAATCCCAGCACTTTGGGAGGCCGAGGCGGGAGGATCACGAAGTCAGGAGATCGAGACCATCCTGGCTAACATGGTGAAACCCCGTCTCTACTAAAAATACAAAAAATTAGCCGGGCATAGTGGCGGGCGCCTGTAGTCCCAGCTACTCGGGAGGCTGAGGCAGGAGAATGGCGTGAACCCGGGAGGCGGAGCTTGCAGTGAGCCGAGATTGCGCCACTGTACTCCAGCCTGGGCGACAGAGCCAGACTCCGTCTCAAAAAAAAAAAAAAAAAAGTTACCAAGAATCAAAATATCAAATCTGGCTCAGGAAATAAGCATTCACCATTTTTTTTTTCTGACACTCTCAGGAGCATTTAAAAAGTAGCATGAACTCTAATAATCTTGTATTTTTAAACTAAAAAATTTAATTTTTATGGGTACATAGGAGGTATATACATTTATGGGGTACATGAGATATTTTGATACAGGCATACAATGTGTCTAATGATCTTCTTTTTGCCATACTCAACCAAATTTCTCACCAAATGGATGAAACAAAGTGATTTTGTCCCTCTCCTGTACAGATCAGTTTTCTCATTTGGTCCTCATGATAGCCCTGTCAACCACGTGTGTTACCTGCTTATATAGATGAATAAAGCAGTAAGAACTCATGGCATTAAATGGCATATGCAAATTGTCTACCCTGTACTAATTGCCTAACACAATTTTCTTCTTCAGTGTCACAAACATTCTGTGAGGTAGCACTATGTTCTTTCCCATTTTGCAGGTGAGCTAACTGAGGCTTAGTCAGTTCCTGTAATTTGCTTGTGGCTACATTGCCAATGTAGGACTTTAATCAGATTTGGCAGAATCTAAAAGCTGTGCCTGTTTCATGCTGCCTCCCAGAAGAACTGCGAAATCCACCTGATGTTCAGCATTCCCCATTAAAATGAATAACAGAGATATTAACATTTCAATGAGCTCAAAGTCTGACCTTCATTAGGCAAACTCCAGTTTATTTGAAGTGCTAGAGCTTATAACCTGATGCTTGATTTTTTTTAATGCCTGTTTTATATCTCATCCAAGTTGTCACTTTGGGAGAATATACAGTTATTATGAGAGCATGACCACTGCTGAAACGTTTTTATGAGCTTTTCTTTTAGAATTGTCTTCAGAATCCATGGCTTTTTTTTTTTTTTTTTTAAATCTCTGTACTGGTGGCAAACATTTGCCCTTGGATTTGATGTTGGGAATATTCAAAAGATATTTGGAGACAAATCTGATTAATCAGATTAATAATCAACTTGGGTGTGTTGGTTATCTATTGCTATATATCAAATTACCCCAAAATGTGTCAGCTTAAAACCACACACATTTATTATCTCACAGTTTCTGAGGGTCAAAGACCCAGGAGAAACTTAGCTGGGTGGTTCTGGCTCAGAGTCTATCAAAAGGTTTCAGATAAGACGTTGACTGGGCTGTGATCTCATCTGAAGCTTGACTGGGGTTGAAGGATCCACCCCCAAGCCCACTCACATGTTGTTGGGAAGCCTCAGTTCTTCACAGGCTGTTGGACCAAGGGCTTCAGTTTCTCACCATATGACCTTTCAATAAGACTTCTGAATGTCCTCAAATCATGACAGCTGGATCCCCCCAGAGATGATTATTTGAGAGAAAGAGAGAGAGAGAGAGAATGAGCAAGCAAGAGCACTGAAGGCAGAAGACACAGTCTTTTATAAACTAATCTTGGAAGTGATATATCATCACTTCTGCATAATCTATTATTAAACACACAGACCAATCCTGCCCCAATGTGGGAAGGGACTGCCCAGGAGTGTGAATACCAGGAAGCCATCTTGGAAACTGATTATTGTATTGGACAAATGCCATTTGGGACTGAAAATATTATATGGCTATAAATTAATGTGACCAATTCTTTTATATATCTCAGAAGAAATTTCTAAGCCAAAATCTAAAAACACATTGGGCCTGGGGGAGCATCACTGACACAGAAGTGCGGCTGTCTTGGAGACTGCTTTGAACATGATGATTTAATTTAATTCAACAAATGTGTGTGACAAACACTGGGTAGATCCCTTGGAGGACTGAAAGATAAATGTGGCAGTTCCTGCCCTCCAGGGCATCCATGGTGGCTGAGACATCACATGTAGTAATACGGAGTGGGGAGAAATGAGCGCTAGACCAAGCTGAAACACAACACAGGGGAGAAGGAGAGAGAATGGAATAAGGAAGATGAAATTATCGCACCCTCAGGTATTCTCATGGCAGATGGGTTCAGGTTATGCTTGTCACAATCCTTCTCATTAATTTGTAGTAACATTGTCCATGCTGTCTCAGATCTTGATGCGACTGACAGAGCCTATGCTTCCCTTTTCTATCTTTAGGGATCATGAGAAGGGTATTGCCTCCTGGAAACAGAAGGTACCCAAACCACCGGCACAGAGCAAGAATAAATACTGACTTTGAGTAACAGCCTTGAGGTAAGAAAATGCAGGTGCACACAAGTGTATTTAGAAATAGAAGCTACATGGAGTGAACGCCTTAAAACTGCCGACCTCCAAATATCTGCAATATGCTGTTCAAATCCTTGCTTTTTGGCTTCTCTGACCTCCTTCCCAAGACTTCTCCTCAATTGCCTCTTCAATCTCATGCACCCTCAATCTTTTTCCCATGACATTTGTATCTGTTGCCACTGATGTGGTCAAGTCTGTCCATGTGAGGAGCAAACAAACAACAAGGGCACAGCCCCTTCTTTTGGCCCATCTCATCCGTCTAAGCAACTGCCTTCCCTCGGTCCTTCCTTCCTTGCTAAACTTTTTGACACAACTGCGGTCTCTGGTTGCTTCCTCAACCTCCTCACCTCACATCTATGAAATCTCATCTAGCTTCCTTTTCTGGATGTGTACTTTATTTATTATTTATTAATTTATTTTTCGAGAGGGAGTTTCGCTCTTGTTGCCCATGCTGGAATGCAATGGCGTGATCTTGGCTCACTGCAACCTCTGCCTCCTGGGTTCAAGCGATTCTCCCACCTCAGCCTCTCTAGTAGCTGGGATTACAGGCTCCTGCCACCACGCTCAGCTAATATTTGTATTTTTAGTAGACATAGCGTTTTACCATGTTAGCCAGGCTGGTTTCAAACTCCTGACCTCAGGTGATCTGCTTGCCTCAGCCTCCCAAAGTGCTAGGATTACAGGTGTGAGCCACCGTGCCTGGCCGATGTATGCTTTAAATACTGGTGAGCATTTGTATGATCTCCTTAGTTTAATTCTTTCCCTATGCTGTAGATTACTCTTTTATCTCTTCTTCTTGCTTGACTTTAACTATCAATGATGCATAATTATTTCCAAACACATGTCTCTTACCACACTCTATGTCCGGATCCAGGCCTTTATAACTGCCTATTGGGTGGTGTTGCCATTGTGTATCCTGGGTGTCCCTGAAACTCAACTAGCTTCCTGACAAGCTCCCTTTCTTAATTGATGGCATACCATCCACCTAATTTGCTCAAGCTAAAAATCTTGAGGGCATCACTGACTCCCCTTCATCCTTCATCTTCTTGGAACGTACATTGGGGTCCAGTCTTATTCATTTCACCCCCACATTTCTCTGGCATTGATCCATCACTTCACTACCATCACCAATGAACTATTGATTGTATTCTTGCATCAGGTTCTGATCCCATACTGTCTACCTTGCTTGCTGTCTTCAGGTTTATCGTGAAACACGGAGGAGACTCTGATCCTTGCCCCATATAAACTAATGCTTGCTTCACTTGTGGGACTGAGCAGAGGTGGGCAACAGCCAGACACTGGGCCAAGAGGAGGAACAGCCTATCTGCCCCAGTTCTATAGAAAGCTAGAGACGGAGTCCTGGTTTATCATACTGGCACTGAGCTTCATAGAGTTTCACATGTGTATAAATTCCCAGTTACTAGGGATGGGATTGGAGCAAATGTAGCTATCATGAAGGGCACACATAAGAGGAATCTCAAGATGGAATTGTAGATGTCGATTCCATGCATAGGTATTTTACATGCGCACATATGCACACACAAGTTAATAATGAAGTTGGAGTGTTCACAGGCTTTACAGTCTGCGTAACACTGCATGCTTTCAGGATAAAGTCCAAACTCCCAGTGTAGCTCACAATGGCTTTCATGACCTGGGTCTGCCCACATCTCCAGCCTCACCTGGCCGCTCAGCTCCTGAGGCACTGAGGTACTTGCAGCTCCTCTGGCTGCTGCCTGTACTTGGACCATCCACCTGTCTAGTTCTGCCTCACCGTTCAGGTCCCAGCTCAGTTGTCACTTCCCTTTGGAGGTCTACGTTGACACCACAAACCACCACCACTGAATCAGAGATGATGTCCCTTTTTGGGCCTCTGTAGGTTCCTCATCACAGGGCACTGCCATTGGTTGTTTCCTGTCACCCATCTGACTACCAGACTCCCCAAGAGGAGGTCTCAAGGAACTTGAACTGCCACTGTCCTGCAGTGCCCTGCACACAGCCCAGCACACTCAATAAATAGCACTCAGTAAATATTTTTTAAGTGAATGAAATCTTTCACTTTGGGTTCTTGAAATCCTTTTACCAAAAACATCAGTTAAGCATGGTATAATTAATTTTTAACCATTGAAATTTGAAAGAAATCAACTGACATTTTACTAAAATAGAAGGGAAATTCACCATTGAGGCCTTCTTGGATGAAAGACACAAATGGTAGGTTTTCTTTTTAATGTATGGCACAACTCTAAATATAAAAACCAGCTCCATACTGAGATCAAGAATCTACTCATTATGAAGCAACAGATGCATCATATTCCTTTTTTACAAATGTAAATGATATCTTTTTCTTTTTCTTTACAGAACATCATGGGTTATGGGCAGGGAGAATTGAGTTCTCAATGGATTGGCTGTATTTGTTTATTAGTAATATGATAATGTTGGATGTGTATACATATGTGTATTGCAATATAAATTCATCATTTGATTTTTATGAAGAAATTGATCACTCAAAACATTTATTTTTAAAGACAGCTGCAGCCCCGACCTGAACATTGGATTTGACTGAAGTCCCAGTTATGTCTCTGCCCTCCCATGACCTTTAGCAGGGCAGGTTTCTACACTGGGCTGGGTTCCCTGAAATCACAGAATGAGGCTGGTAAGGCTGGCACAGTGGGTCTAGTGAGGAGGTCAATCCGATGGGATCTGGAATCCACGGGCCTGGTTCTGAGCCTGCTCTCCCATCTGTAATGGTGATTCAGTTCCTTAACCTCTCAGGGTGCAATTCCTTCAAGGGTTTATTATTACTTTTTGCTTTTTCTTGTCCATACTAGACCATAAGCTTCCTTTTTATTTTGAGACGGAGTGTAGTTCTGTTGCCCAGGCTGGAGTGCAGTGGCACAATCTCTGCTCACTGAAAACTCCGCCTCCCAGGTTCAAGCGATTCTCCTGCCTCAGCCTCCTGAGTAGCTGGGATTGCAGGTGCGCACCACCACGCCCAGCTAATTTTTGTATTTTTAGTAGAGATGGGGTTTCACCATGTTGGCCAGGCTAGTCTCAAACTCCTGAACTCAAGTGATCCACCTGCCTTGGCCTCCCAAAGTGCTGGGATTACAGGCATGAGCCACCATGCCTGGCCGACCATAAACTTCCTGAGGATGCATTCTCCTTGTTAATTATTGCAGTTTTACAACATGTAAAAATATTATTAATGATATGTCTATACGAAATTATTAAGAATATCTTTTGTCCATTTCATAGGGCTAAGAACAGTGTATAGAATACAATCAATCAGATTGGGAGGAAAGAATGAATGAGTGCATGACCAGAAACAAAATTACTCTTTTGAAATTGTGAGTGTCGTTTTTCCACTGGGGAGGTCTTTGAAGGTAGAGACTTGGGCTATTTGTTATGAAATCCCCAGAGCCCTAAACACTGTTCTAGGATTCTTTCATGTTGCCAGAAAATGATTTAATATATGAGTAGATAGTGAAATGTAATATTTAAATAAAATACTCTGAATTTTTTTCTTATTTATTGCTCTAAGGTAGGAAATGTAGAAAATCAGGTCCCAACTCTCATGTTGAAAAAATCTCTTTGAGAATCTTAGACTTTCTTATCTTTGTAGCTGGAATAGTTCTGACTTTTCAACTATGTAGTGGCCGGAAGACCCTCAGCACCCAAACCATAGCTGCATGAGTGATGCATTTTTCTTTATGTCACAATCTTGATTATTAGTGTGAAGTTCCTAAACTATGCCCAAGAGCAGCAAAGGGGGCAGTTCTTATTGAGGCCTTTTGTCAATAAGGGCACAGTAAAAAGAATCATTCTCATGATTTTATCCATTTATTCAACAAATGTTCATTAAATGCCCCTGTATGCCTGGCCTCTGTGCCCATGAATATCACAGCTCTCAAGTATGCCTGGGCCTGTGTTTGGACCCATCTCATACATTCTCTTGCATAAACCTTGGAACAATCAAATGAAGTTTTATTCTCTCTGTTTCACTGAGGAGGAAGCAGAGGCATTTAGCGGTCCCTGCCCTCAGAGATAATGTTGGGATTGGAATTGAACTCTTGATGTCTGTCTCTTTCCAAAGCCTCTTCCCTTTTCCTCCCTGTTTTTCTCATATCTCTGTATTTTAAAAAATAGTATGAGAGGGCAAAACTTCAAGGCTTATTTGTTTAAGAAGCATTTGTCATGCGTTGGGTGAAACTAGAAATATAGTCACCAACTAGATGGCAAAGACTTTAATTGATAGGAAGTGTTAGCAACATATCTGCTTATCATCAACTATGTGGAAGGACCGGTCCCTAAAACCCGCACCACCACCGCCAGCTTTCTGAGTGATTTCCACTTTCAGGTGTCAGACTCATTCGTGACAACTTCTTGTCATGGTCTCCCATGACAGCCCCCCTACTGAAGAGAGCCAGATGCCCCACGGAAAATAGAAAAGATCCAACCGAGACTCCAGTGGCAGAGACATGGCTATGTGCAGTTGTATTCATTTACACTTACTCTGATTCACATTCACAGCACACTGTATTAATTGCTGCACCAAGTAGAGTTGGTTCTTATTATCTGAGGCAGCTATGGTCTATAAAGTTGCTTCAAACATTGAATTAGTGAATACTAAACTATTGCTCATATGGGCAATGCAGGGTTAGAGTTCTCTGAGCCTCTGTTCCCAACGTTTTCCTCAACTGATTAGTATATAACCTTGTTTTATGTGTGTTTCTGTTTAGATGCTGTATTTAATAGATACTGTTGACTCATTAACAATGAACTCTTGGCCAACAGTGCTATAACTCATGCCTGAATGAAACTTCTCTAACACACACATTTTCTCTGTAAGGCACATCACAGCCTTTTTGCACTTAGACGCACTTGACAGCACTACACTTGGGGGCTATTTTAAACAGTGACATCATCAACAAAAAGCACAAAAATGCAAAAAAAAAAAAAAATGCGGCACTAAATAGACCATGAAAAGGACACTTGTTGACAGCAGGAGAGCTGAGACATGGAGGCAGAGCGTTGCCTTGTTTGACCTCAGCTGGGAAGGTGTGGGTAGGTTGACTCCAAGTTTTTGCTGCTCCGTGCCTGTCTGAGAATGAATGAGAAAGCACTATGAGTACTGATTTTGGGGTTTCAAATAACTGTTAGTGAGCAGTGAGTAGGCGAATTCACAAATACAGCATCTGTGACTAATGAGGATTGACTGCTGAGTGGGTTCCTGGCCCCTCGTTTATCTCTAGCTTCTCATTACTCACCGTTGATCTCTTCTCATCCTGTCTTTTTAAAAACACCATCTGCATTAGTTCCCCAGGGCCTCAGGCAGTCTCTTCTCCTGCACCCATCACCGCCCTGCTCTGTAGCCACTTCACTGCTGTCCTATCCCCATGTCCACCCCTTCTCCTCCTGGACCTCACGGCCGCGTTGGATGTGGGTGACCACTCCTTCTTTCTTGAAACCCTCTGACTTCTGAGATTTGGTCCCCTCTCAGGCCAAGACTTCTTACTCTTCACAGACCGGCTTCTTCCTGCTGCCCCTGAAACCATGATGTTACCCAGGGTTCCAGCCTCAGCTCTCCTTCTGCTCATGGCCTTCCCTCTCCTGGGTGATGCCAAGCACCCCCAGGGCTTTGACACCCAGCTGTCTGGGGATTCTTCCCCCTCTCCTCTACACTGTCCCTCCAGCCTAGACTCCAATCAATGGCAGCCTGCCGGACACCTCCGTCTGGGTGTTCCACACCACATTCAAAATGCGATTCTTCCCTTGGAGACTCACTCTTCCGCCTGTCTCCAACTCATCTTCCAAGGTCCCCCAGGCCTGAAGCAGATGCATCTCAGACCTCCTCCCCACCTCACCCAGTTGGTCACCGAGGTCTGCTAATCCTTCCTCTGAAATATTTCACAGCTCTGTCCTCTTTGCGCTGTTGGCTCCAGTTCCAGCTGCACCTCTAGCCTGCTATGTTCAGCATTTTCCTGGTGGCTGTGTCTTGTTCCCCTCAAAGGCACCTGTGCACTGTCATCAGAGTCATCTTATAATGAGTCCGGGTCCTTGCTGTGCTGGAGGATGGGGATGAGCTCCCTCAGAGTGTGAGCCTCAACAGTCCTCGCCCACACACCCGGCAGTGTGCGCCCACTGTCCCCAGCCTTGCGTGCTGCTTCTGTCTCCTGAGTCACATGGGAGAGCCTCACACAGCTGACTGTTCTCCTGGGGTCCCAGTCTGGGTCTCACCTCCACTCTCAGGCCCCCTCTGCTGGGATACAGTATCCCCGCCCCATCTTATCCTCCGAGTTCAGCTTACATGTCCTCTTCAGGAACCCTTTTCCTCGGGTTTCCCGCACATAGGCGTCTCTGGAATTGGCATTTAACAAGCTGTACTCTAACTACTTTCACCCCCTTCGCTAGGTTGTGGGAGGTTTTTGAGGTCAAAACTATGCCTCATCTTTGTAACCCCCAGCAAATGCTCAGTGCATACATGTTTATCGAACAGATGAATTGATAAATGGATGAATGGCTGGACGGCGTATCCTGATCTCCAGCCCCACACCCGCACACGGTGGCAGCTGTGGCCAGCCTACTCTTTTGCTTTTGTTGGTTCCTTCCTTCCTTACCTCACACCACAAACACCTTCATAGACCTGCCTGGGGCCCAACACCTGGCTGCAGCCTCTGCTTGGGGTCTCTTTGATTCTTCCCTTTATGAGAGATTTGAGCTTCCTTTCTGGGGCTGTGTATCTGCTCCCCAGACCCAGTTACCTGTTCTTCCTCCTGCAGGTGTCCCTCGCCCTTTTGGTTTGTTCAAGGAGCTGCTGCTTTGCATAGCTGCTCTAGTGTCTGGTATCATCGGATCTGGTTTTGAATAATGCCCAGGAGTCCTGGGTCCCTGGCCTCCAAAGCTGGAATGTGAACGCATGCCACGGTGGTCTGACCCTCACGCTCCTTTTCTCTTAACAGCAAAATGCAATGGAAGGAAGAAAAGTTCCAGCAAAGAATGATTTTGTGAATTCTGTGATTTTTCTTCTGATCAGTTTCAATCTGTAATAAATGCCTTATTTTTCCTGTAAGACTTTTTCTTTCGTTGCCTGGTTGTTGTTGTTGTTGTTGTTTTTAAAGTAACATTAACTATGAAATTTTTTGATGAGAAACTAATAAAATTGGTGTTAGCTAAGGATTTTAGGAGTTGAGGACTCTCAAAGTGACTGGCGTATTTCAGGTCAATTTAAAATGGTTGTAAATTTCTTGTTATTAGAAAGGCAAGCAGCTCAGTGTCAGAAGAGCTCTGTTTTTCTCTTTATGTCTAATTTTTGTTTGTTTGTTTGTTTGTTTTTTTGAGACGGAATCTCGCTCTGTCGCCCAGGCTGGAGTGCAATGGTGCGATCTCGGCTCACTGCAAGCTCCGCCTCCCAGGTTCATGCCATTCTCCTGCCTCAGCCTCCTGAGTAGCTGGGACTACAGGCGTGTGCCACCACACCTGGCTAATTTTTTTGTATTTTCAGTAGAGACAGGGTTTCACCGTGTTAGCCAGGATGGTCTCGATCTCCTGACCTCGTGATCCACCCTCCCAAAGTGCTGGGATTACAGGTGTGAGCCACCGCACCCGGCCTATTTCTGATTTTAATTTTGAAAAATCATCCATGGAGCTCAGGGGACTTTCAGGACAGTGAAACTGCTCTGTATGACACTGAAATGGGAGATGCATGACATTATGCACTGTGAAAACCCGGAGGATGTGTGACACAGAGCTCACACCCTAATGCTCCACACTCGTGCGAGACGTTAATGGTAGAGGAAATTCTGTGGGGTGAGGTTTAGGGTGGGGGAAGGAGCTATCTGAGAACTCACTGTATTTTCTGCTCAACTTTTTAAGAAACCTAACACTGGTCTAAAAAATAAAGTTTATTAATAAAAGAATTATCTGGTGGCTAAGGAGTAAGAGGTATCACAGTCATCAGTGTCCCCATAAAATACCCTTGTTGCTGCTTTTCCTCCAGGTTTTGCAGTCTAGGGAATCTATAGCAAAGCGAGCTTTCTATCAAAGCAGGTATTGCCAGGAAGAGATCCAGAGGACTGGGGCTTCTGTTCCCCAAGCCACTTAGAAATGTGCTCCAAATTGGTTCCGTTCCTGGAGCCGGGTCTGCTTTGGGGCTGATTGAGCAGTGAAAGAATTTGAGGATGTGAGAATCTCCCAAACTAATCACAGTCTCCTGCTGGGACTGAAACCCACATGCATTACCATGGCGGTGTCTGAAGACATCATGAACCCTTGAAAACTATTTCCTGGATGAATATTACACTAAGTCATTATCAGTCATTTGTGCCTGGGTGTAGATGTGACTATTTAATTCTGCTCCATAGCAAACTGCTTTACTTGTTACAGCTTTTAAATGTCTGATAAGGCTAGTCCCTATCTCACCCCGATTCTTCTACAATTTTTCCAGAACTTTCCTGAATATTTTCATATGCTTATTTTATTTCAACTGTAGGATCAGCTTGTCAGGTTATGAAGAAAACTCTGATAGCATTTCAAATCAAATTAATTACATCAAATTTACAAATTAAGTTAGAAAAACATGACATCTTCGGATTTTTGAGTTTTGCTCCATAAGACTAAAATATACATTTCCATGTACTAAAGTCTTCCTTTATGCCCCTCTGGAGTTTAAGAATTTTCTCATATGTGTTCTGCATATTTCCCTTAAGATTTATTTATTGCTATAATTCTTTTCATTGTTATTATAAGTGGGATCTTTTTTCATTATATTTCATAATATAAAATTGACTAACTTATATTAGGATTTTGGCCTCTCTTCCTGCTGACTTTTCATAGTGTTAATAATAGATTTTCAGCTGACACTCTTGAATATTCCATGTATTACAACCATAACTTTTTCAAATAATATTAATTTTGCCTTGTTTTCATTGTTTTAAACTTTATTTCTTTCTTTTTCCTATTTTCTTTGATGAGTCTATTCCAACAGGATTAAATTACAGGGTGATGATAGACTCCTCTGTGTCCCGTTCCATTCTAAGAAGAATTTTAGTGTTTCACCGTGGACAATGCTGACTTCTGTTTTGGCGTATGAGGGTCTATATTTTTAAGCACATTAAAGTTGCATCTGTTCTTCCACTATTAAGAGCTTACAACATAAATGTATATTGAACTTTACTAAATGTCTTGAAATTATCTCATTTTGTTCTTCTTTGATTAAAAAAAGTAGAATGAATTGTTAACAAATCATCTTATTAAACCATCTTTCTTTTCTTGGGACAACCCCACTTGGTCATGGTTTACTACTCTGTAAATACGCCACTGTTTCATTCAGGTTGTTTATATTAAGCTCCCTAAGTGAGAACTGACTGTAGTTTATTCTATGCCGTCTTTGTTTGGTTTTGGTGTCCGGGTTGTGAAGTCCCTTCCATCTCTGTAGTCTCTCCACGGCATCGCCTCCTGTCCCTAAAACCTCCAACACTCTGGTCTAGTAAAGGACCCATCTTTATTATTTTTTATTTATATATATATTTACATATATATATTTTATTATACTTTAAGTTCTAGGGTACATGTGCACAACATGCAGATTTGCTACATATGTATACAGGTGCCATGTTGGTGTGCTAAACCCATTAACTCATCATTTACATTAGGTATATCTCCTAATGCTATCCCTCCCCCCTCCCCCCACCCCACAACCCTTTCCTGTGTCCAAGTGTTCTCACTGTTCAATTCCCACCTATGAGTGAGAACATGTGGTGTTTGGTTTTTTGTCCTTGTGATAGTTTGCTGAGAATGATGGTTTCCAGCTTCATCCATGTCCCTACAAAGGACATGAACTCATCATTTTTTATGGCTGCATAGTATTCCATGGTGTATATGTGACACATTTTCTTAATCCAGTCTATCATTGTTGGACATTTGGGTTGGTTCCAAGTCTTTGCTATTGTGAATAGAGCTGCAATAAACATACGTGTGCATGTGTCTTTATAGCAGCATGATTTATATTCCTTTGTGTATATACCCAGTAATGGGATGGCTGGGTCAAATGGTATTTCTAGTTCTAGATCCCTGAGGAATCGCCACACTGACTTCCACAATGGTTGAACTAGTTTACAGTCCCACCAACAGTGTAAAAGTGTTCCTATTTCTCCACATCCTCTCCAGCACCTGTTGTTTCCTGACTTTTTAATGATTGCCATTCTAACTGGTGTGAGATGATATCTCATTGTGGTTTTGATTTGCATTTCTCTGATGGCCAGTGATGATGAGCATTTCTTCATGTGTCTGTTGGCTGCATAAATGTCTTCTTTTGAGAAGTGTCTGTTCATATCCTTCACCCACTTTTTGATGGGGTTGTTTGTTTTTTTCTTGTAAATTTGTTTGAGTTCTTTGTAGATTCTGGATATTAGCCCTTTGTCAGATGAGTAGATTGCAAAAATTTTCTCCCATTCTGTAGGTTGCCTGTTCACTCTGATGGTAGTTTCTTTTGCTGTGCAGAAGCTCTTTAGTTTAATGAGATCCCATTTGTCAATTTTGTCTTTTGTTGCCATTGCTTTTGGTGTTTTGGACATGAAGTCCTTGCCCATGCCTATGTCCTGAATGGTATTGCCTAGGTTTTCTTCTAGGGTTTTTATGGTTTTAGGTCTAACATTTAAGTCTTTAATCCATCTTGAATTGATTTTTGTATAAGGTGTAAGGAAGGGATCCAGTTTCAGCTTTCTACATATGGCTAGCCAGTTTTCCCAGCATCATTTGTTAAATAGGGAATCCTTTCCCCATTTCTTGTTTTTCTCAGGTTTGTCAAAGATCAGATGGTTGTAGATGTGTGGTATTATTTCTGAGGGCTATGTTCTGTTCCATTGGTCTATATCTCTGTTTTGGTACCAGTACCGTGCTGTTTTGATTACTGTAGCCTTGTAGTATAGTTTGAAGTCGGGTAGCGTGATGCCTCTAGCTTTGTTCTTTTTGCTCAGGATTGTCTTGGCAATGCGGGCTCTTTTTTGGTTCCATATCAACTTTAAAGTAGTTTTTTCCAATTCTGTGAAGAAAGTCATTGGTAGCTTGATGGGGATGGCATTTAATCTATAAATTACCTTGGGCAGTATGGCCATTTTCACAATATTGATTCTTCCTATCCATGAGCATGGAATGTTCTTCCATTTGTTTGTGTCCTTTTTTATTTCGTTGAGCAGTGGTTTGTAGTTCTCCTTGAAGAGGTCCTTCATATCCCTTGTAAGTTGGATTCCTAGGTATTTTATTCTCTTTGAAGCAATTATGAATGGGAGTTCACTCATGATGTGGCTCTCTGTTAGTCTGTTATTGGTGTATCGCTTGTGATTTTTGCACATTGATTTTGTATCCTGAGACTTTTCTGAAATTGCTTATCAGCTTAAGGAGATTTTGGGCTGAGACGATGGGGTTTTCTAGATATACAATCATGTCATCTGCAAACAGGGACAATTTGACTTCCTCTGTAAAGGACCCATCTTTAAACATCCATGGAGGGCAGGTGTGATTTTTCTTTATGGTCTGAATAGAATATTAACTATGTATAAAGTAATATATATTAATTTACATATTTTTGTAATCTGCTAATCTTTGAATTCAGCAACCTTTTCCAAGGCTTTTCCTTCCACTTTCTTCTGGAAAGTTGGCAAAAATATTATTCATTTTTATTTCACTTTCTTCCAAAGAGAGAGAATAGTAGCAAACAAATACTAGGCCTGGAATGTTAGATCCTTGCTTAGCAATGGTCATTGGCCCAGGATCGTGCTGCAGTGTGTAAGGGGTACTGGCATTGGAACTATCTCATGTGTTTTAAAAATGTGTCCTTTGAGATGGTGGGAGCCAATTCCATCAGTAACCTGGCTACCAGGCCCCAGCTCAGCCCATGCCTTTTCAGAGCACTGCCTTTCCTTGGGCATTAGCAGACCAGTAGAAATAGAAACACACGTAGTGAGGAACACGGCTGTAGGCAGCAACAGAGACGTCATGGAAGATGCAGACGGAGGCTGTGGGACCCACACACTCTGCACCCTCAGCCGAGCCTGTTTCTGAAAACAAACATGATCTACTTCCTTCAAGCCGGAATCCAGGTGTGTCATTAATTTTCTGTTAAACAAAGAGAACGGTGGCTTTTTTGAGTGGAGCACACCTGTCCCCACTTGTGGGGTTGCAGAATGTGGTCACTGCCAGGATGCCCTCTCAGCTCTCACCTCTGTAGAAATCACGGCACAATACAAACAATGGAAAGCCCCTCTATTAAAATCTCTGGGTGCCACCGCGAGGCTTGCAGCAGAACAATTTTGGCCTCTCTCCAGAGGCAGGTGTAACCGGAGCCAACCTGTCTGGAGTGACTTTTTTACTATGAAACTATCAGCAGCATGGACGAGCGAAACAATGTTGCATTATTTGGAGCCCCTGGGAATGTGCACACCCTTTATAAATGGACTGTGTTTACCCTCCTGTCCCTTCACAGCTGGGATTAAAAATTGCCAGAGTTCAAATATTTAATGTTCTTTCTTGTTTTCTATCCTTGGAATGTCTCAGTGTCGCCTGACTTGTTGCCAACACGTACACCAGATTGTTCCTCCCTCGCCCAGGTTATCACGTATATGAGAAGCTGGACGGTCAGTTCTTGTCACCTTTGGTGATGTCTTAGCCTGAAAATCAGCCGGTGCCCTCCTCAAGTTTGGAGGCAGCCTCCTAGGGCTATTCTGTTCTATGTTATTTTTCTTTCCAGGTTGCAATAAGAGATTTAATTTTGATCATGAGAATAATTTTATATTGTGTTTCACAATATGTTATTTCATTTCCTCAGTGATTTTGGAATGTTAGTGGCCACAAATGGATGTATGTAAGAGAAGTGGGAAAGGGGCAAGTTAAGAATTACTCTATAGAGTGGTATGTACTGCAGAGATGACAAGTTCTATCTTTCTTTCTTGCTCAAGACCCCTGTCAGATCAGACTGCTTGGCAAGAGGAAGAATTTGAGTGAGAAAGTGGCGCTTCCAGATATTTTGCAGACCAGGCTGAGTCCTGATGTCTAAACACAGGCTGCAAGTGGCGTTGCACAGCCGGGGCGCAGCTATAGTAGCTATGGTAGTGGCTGGGGCCACTAGTCCAAGGAACAGATGAAATCTCTAACTGGGGTGAGCTGTAGGGAGATTCTAGGATCACACAGGGACAAAGGAACAATGGCAGTGTCTTAGTCTGCTTGGGGGGCAATCACAGGATACTATAGACTGGGATGCTTAAACAACAGACATTTATGGCTCTCACAGTCCTAGAGGCCAGGATATCCAGCATCAAGGTGCCAGCAGATTTGGTTCCTGATGAATGCCCTTTTTCTGACTGGTGGCTGACTTGGTGGCTGACTTCTCACTGTGTGCTCACAGTGGAGAGAGAAGGAGCTCTGACCCCTCTTCCTCTTCTTATAAGGATACCTGCCAATCCCATCATGGAGCCACACCCTCAGGACTTCATCTAAACCTAATTGCCCCCTAAAGGCTTCATCTCCAAATACCATCATATTGCAGATTAGAGCTTCAACATATGAATTTTGAGGGGGAGACAAATATTCAGTCCATAACAGTCATGAAGCATTAGACACACAGAGCAGTTACACACTCCACTGACCATGGGAGCTCTGAGAGCTAGGGTCACATATTCAGCGGCTGACCAACTTCACCCCTGCTTTCCCGAACCAGTGCTAGCCCATTCCCCAGATCAGCAGGGGTGTGTCTGCTGCATCTCTGGACTCTCACAGTTGCTACAGTCCCAGTTCAGCCCCCCAAGATCACCCTGCAAAAGGACTCCCCAGGGTAAGAACCAGTCTTCCTGGAGGTACCAACAGGCAGAGAAAGAGAAACCTCCTCAACCTGCTCATTCTTATTGATTTTCCAACCACATTTATTTCCATGGAACAGCAATAGGTCAGTGACAGAAGCCACAGTCTGAGACCCGCAGATTTCTCAAATGCACACGTTTGAGTTTGCATATATACCCCCAAACCACACTTTTTCTTGTTCCCTCTTTCGATTCCACCTCCATCTGTGCCCTCCACCTCACCAGGATATTCTGTATCACTCCTGGGTGGGGCCCCAGAGCTGACCTCTTCCTTGCCCAGCTCAAGTTTGTACATCTCCCTCCTGGTATTTTTGTGCCCTTATAATGTAGGACGTGGTTTGGGTCCCAAATGTCTGTGAGGGACCCCCATGTTTTCCACCCTTGGTAGTAGATTGCTTTGGCTATTATTCTTTTATGATCCAAGTTATGCAAAGTATCAAGCATTTATTTTCTTAACTTTCTTAAGTTAGTAATAAAGTGAGCTGAATATTTCCTTTCACTGTCCATTATTGTTTTGTGTTGTTTGTTGTGCAGACCATTTTATTTCAAATGCTGTCTACTTATTTCTAAAGTCCTATTTGAATGTGACTATATTAATATATTAAATGGTCAGTTTCTCAATCAATATTACTTGCTAATAGGTTCACCATGACCAAACCCTTGGACTGGGAGGAAATCCCTTCCATAAAAATAAAAATCTTGAATTTTCTGATCGTGAAGTTGGAGAGATAGACGAGTGGATACAGAGAGTCACAACTTTCCAGAGCAGAAATCCGCAAGCATAAACCTCTGCAGAAACCATGCTGGGGTAGGGAAAGCTGAGCTGTAATTGATGAATTGCTGATGGCTCAGGATGGACAGGTCTGAGTTTTAAAAACTCCAGGGGACACACTCAAAAAAAGTCTCCACACATTTGTGTTTCACCCTGAGATGCTCTAGCATCCTCACAGTGAACACTGGAGAAAAATACCCTGAGGAATCATATTTACCTTTCAATAAAAAAATTACAAAACTACTATAGGGAAAAAACCCTACAGTTTGAAGAGACTGAACAAATATCAGAACCAGAGTCAGATATGGCAGGAATTTTGGAATTTTCAGTACAGGAATAATTTTTAGAACTCCAAAACTGTGATCAATATGCTAAGGGCTTTAACGAAAAAAAATAGACAACATCCAAAAGCAGATGGATAATGTACGCAGAGAGATAGGCTAGAGATAAAAAAAATTGAAAGAGAAATGAAGAGTGCTGTTGATGGGCTCGTTAGTAGATTGGACACAGACAAGGAAAGAATCTCCAAGTTTGAGGATATGTCAATAGAAATTTCCAAAACTGGAAAGCAAAGAAAAAATGACCAACCCCACTCCCATCCCCAACCAAAAACAAAACAAAACAAAACAAATATCAGAGCAGAATATCCAAGAACTGTGAGATGACTACAAAAAGCATAACATATGTGTAATGGGGATACTGGAAGACAAAGAAAGAGGGGAAGAAACAAAGCAATATTTGAAGCAACAATGACTGATAGTTTCCCCAAAATAATGTCAGATGCCGAAACTACAGATCCAGGAAGCCCAGAGAACACCAAGCAGGATAAATACCCAAAAGAAATACACCTAGGCCAGGCATATCATATTCAAACTTCAGAAAAATCAAAGATAAAGAAAATGTCTTGAAAGAAGCCAGAAGAAGAAAACACCTTACTTAGAGAGAGGCAAAGATAACAATGACATGTGACGTTTTCTCAGAAACCACGCAAGCAGGGAGGGAGTGGAGTGAAATATCTGAAATGTTGAGAGAAGAAACCCACTTCTTTACTCTGCATATAATTATCCTTCTTAGGTGAAGAAGAAATAAGGACATTCTTAGACAAAAATTGAGAGAATTTGTTGCCAGTACGCCTGCCTTTGAAAGAAATGTTAAGAGAAGTTGTTTGACGAGAAAGAAAATGTTATAGGTCAGAAGCTTGTATCTACATTAAGAAATGAAGAGCATTGGAGAAGGAATAAGTGGAGACAAAGCAAGACTTTTATTGTTCTTATTCTTATTTGATCTAACAGATAATAGTTTGTTCAGAATAATAATAGCTACATTGTGTTCTAATATATCTATAATATGCTTATGTATAAATGAAATAAATGGCAACAATGACACAAGGAAGAAGAGGGAGAAATTAGGAATATTTTGTTATTATAAGGTACTTGCATTACCCATGAAATGGCAAAGTGTTATTTGAGGGTGGACTTGGATTAGTTGTAATGTGTGTTGGAAACTCTGAGGTAATCACTAAAAAGAGTAAAGAAAGAAAAAAAAGAAATATAATATGCTAAGAAAGAAGAGAAGATAGCATCATATAAAATGCTCAGTTGAAATAAAAGGCAGAAGCAGTGTAGAAGACAAAAATAAGAGCAAAGAACAAGTGCAACAAACAGAAAATAGTAACAAATTTGGTAGATATTAGTCCAATGATCTCAATAATCACTTAAAACATCAATTTCCTAAATATTAGATTGGTGCAAAAGTAGTTGTGGGTTTTGCTATTACTTTTTTTTTTTTTTTTTTGAGATGGAATCTCACTCTGTTGCCAGGCCGGAGTATAGTGGCACGATCTCAGCTCACTGCAACCTCTGACTTCCAGGTTCAAGCAATTCTCCTGCCTCAGCCTCCCGCGTAGCTGGGATTACAGGCATGCACCACCATGCCCAGCTAAGTTTTGTATTTTTAGTAGAGACCGGGTTTCACCATGTTGGCCAGGATGGTCTTGATCTCCTGACCTGGTGATCCGCCCGCCTCAGCCTCCCAAAGTGTTGGGATTACAGGCGTGAGCCACCGCGCCCAGCCTGTTATTACTTTTAATGGCAAAAACTGCAGTTACTTTTACACCAACCTAATACATCAATTAAAGACAGAGATTGTTAGAATGGATCAAAATATGACCCAACATCTTTTCTAAAAAAAGCCCACTTTAAATATATAAAGACACGTATAGGTTAAAAGTAAAGCTATGGAAAAGGATATATCATACTAGCACCAATCAAAAGAAAGCAGGAGTCGCTGTATTAGTTTCAGACAGAGCAGAATTCAGAGCAAGGAAAGTTATCCGGGTTAAAGACGGTGATTATATAATGATGAAGGAGTCAATATTCCACGAAAACAACAATCATTCATGTGTATGTGCCTAACGAAAGATCATCAAAATACGTGAGACCAAAACCAATAAAACTGCTTGGAGAAATAGATGAATCCACTATTATGGTTGGAGATTTTAACATTCTTCTATCAGAGATGAACAGATTCAGCAGGCAGAAAATCAGGAAGGACATAGTTGAACTCAATAGCACTATCACTTGGCTGGACATAATTGACATCTACAGACTACTTCATCTAACAACAGCATATTACACATTCTTCTCAAGCTCATATGGAATATTCACCAAGATGTACCACATTCTGAGCCATAAAACACACCTTAACGAATTTAAAAGAATATAAATCATACAATATCTGCTTTCATACCACAGTGGAATTAAATTAGAAATTAATATAGAAAGATAGCTGAAAAATTCCCCAATACTTGGAGATTAAACAACATACTTTTAAGTCACAAATGGGTCAAAGAAAAACTCTTAAGGGAAATTCCAAAAAAAAATTGAACAAAATTAAAATGAAAATACAACTTAATTTGTGGAGTGCTGGAAAAGCAGTGCTTAGGGGAACTTTAATGCATATGAAAAAGAGGAAAAAATATCTGAAATCAATAGTCTAAGTTTACACTTTAGGAAACTAGAAAAAGAAGAAAAAATTAAATCCAAAGTAAGCAGAAGAAATATAATAAAGATTAGCGCAGAAATCAGTGAAATTGAGGATAGGAACTCAACAGAGAAAAGTCAATAAAACCAAGAGCTGGTTATTTGAAAAGATTAATAAAATGTATCAGCCTCTAGCCAGGGTAACAAAGGAAAGAAAAGAAAAGAAAAGAAAGATAAGAAAAGAAAGGAAAGAAAAGAGATAACACAAATCATTAATATCACAATAAAAGAAGGGACATCGCTACAGATCCCATGGACATTAAAAGAACAATAAAGGAATGCTATGAATAAATCTAAGCCCACAAATTTGATAACCTAGGTGAAACAAACTATTCCTTAAAGGATACTATTTGCCAAAACTTACACATGAAAAAATAGACAATTGGAATAAGCCTATACCTATTAAGAAATAGAATCAATAATGAATAACCTTCCAAATAGAATGCTCAAAGCCCAGATAGGTTCACTGGTGAATTCTACCAAACATTTAAGGAAGAAATTATACCAATTCTCTACAGTCTGTTCTAGAACATAGAAGCAAAGGAAATGCTTCCTAATTCTATGAGGCCAACATTAACTTAAAACCAAAACCAAACAAAGAGGTTACAAGAAAATAAAAAATATATAGACCAATATCGCTCTTGAACATAGATGCAAAAATTCTCAACAAAATATTAACAAATCAAATATAATAATGTATAATTAGAATTATTCAAAACAATCCCAGTAAAGATCCAAGGAAGGTATTTTGTGATATCAATACTGATTCTAAAGTGTATATAAAGATGCTGAAAACCCTGAATACAGAAATCAAGAACGACAAGAAAGCCAGAAGGTTGATACTACTCAACTTTAAGATGTAAGTAGAACTCATCAAAAAAGATATACAAATGGCAAATACGCATATGAAAAAATGCTAAACGTCACATGCCATTAAGGAATTGCAAATTAAAACAACAATGCAATACCACTGCACATCTACTAGAATGGCCAAAAACCAAAACACAGACAATTCCAAATGCTCTTGAGGATGTGTAGCAACGAGAACACTCATTCATTACTGTGGGAATGCAAAATGGTACAGCCACTTTGGAAGCCAGTTTCGTAGTTTCTTACAAAGCTGAACATACTTGTACCCTAAGATCAAGCAATCATGCTCCATGGTGTTTACCCAAATGATTTGAAAACTTACACTTGGATATTTACAACAGCTTTATTTATAATTGCCAAAACCTGGAAGCAACCAAGATGTCCTTCAGTAGATAAATGGGTAAATAAACTGTGGCATATCCAGACAATGGAGTATTATTCAGTTCCAAAAAAAAAATGAACTATTAAGTCATGAAGACATGGAAAAAAACTTAAATGTATGTTACTAAGTGAAAGAAGCTAATCTGAAATGACTACATGCTGTACAATTCCAACTATATGATATTTTGGAAAATGCAAAGCTATGGAGACAGTCGAAAGATGGGTGGTTGTGAGGGGTTGGGGAGAGGAAAGGATGAATAGTTGGAGCACTGGGAATTTTTAGGGCGGCAAAACTCTTTTGTATGATACTGCAGTGGTGGAAAAATGTCATTATACATTTGTGCAAACCCACAAAATGCACAACATTAAGAGTAAATCCTAATGAAACTATAGATTTGGGGGGATGATGTGTCAGCGCATGTTCATCAGTTGTAACAAATGCACCACTGTGGCGTGTGGGTTGTTGATCATGAGAGAGGCTGAGCATGCATGGTAGCAGGGAGTATATGGGAACTGTCCTTTCTACTCAGTTTGACCATGAACCTAAAACTTCTCTGAAAATTGAACTGTATTTATTTTCAAAGAAATAGCCTCACCCAATGTCATGATTCATGTGACACATTTGGGGTTGGGGGGGCAGTTGGTAGTTATACTTGTATTAGTTTCCTATTGCTGCTAAACAGATTGCCACAAACTTAGTAGATTAAAACAATTCAGATTTATTACCTTACAGTCTTGGAAGACAGATATCTGAAATGGGTCTCACTGGGCTAAAATCAAGGTGTTGGCAGGGCCGGTTCCTGTGGGGGCTCCAGGGGAGAATGTTTCCACGTTGTTTCCAGCTTCTAGAGGCCACCTGCATTCCTTGGCTCATGGTCCCTTTCTCTGTCTTCTCCATGAGAAATTCCAGTCTTGGTTTCCATCATCATATGGCCGGCTTTCTCTCAGACTCTGACTCTCTTCTCTCCTTCTTCGAAGAGCCCTTGTGGTTACATTGGGTCCACCTGGATAATCCAGAATAATCTCCTCATCTCAAGATCCTTAACCTAATAAGACCTTCCCCTTTTACCATGTAAGGGAACTGTTATGGACTGAATTGTGTCTCCCAAAACCCGTATGTTTAAGTCCTAATCTCCGGTTTCTCAGAATGTGGCTGTATTTGGAGAGAGGGCCTTTAAAGAGGAAATTAAAATAAAGTGAGTTCATATAGGTGGGTCAACATGAATAGCGTCCTTATAAGAAGATGAGATTAGGACACAGACACACAGAGGAAAAATGATGTGAAGACACAGGGAGAAGACAGCCACCCACAAGCCAGGGAGACAGGCCTCAGGACAATCCAAACCTGATGACACTTTGATCTCAGACTTCGAGCCTCCAGAACTGTAAGAAAATACTTTTCTACTCTTAAGCCACCCAGCCTGTTGTATTTTGTTATGGCAGCCCAAACAAAATGGAAGTAGCATATTCACAGATTCTGGTGATGAGGATGGGAACACCTTTGTGGGTGGGGAAGGCATTTTTCAATCTACCACAACCACCACAAACCATCCAAATGGCTGCCACGTGTTGAATGTTGCAGGCCAGGCAGGAATCTTACATGTATTATATTATTTAATTCTTAAAACAACCCTACTGGGTAGCTACAATCACTATCCCAATTTTACAAATAAGGAAAAGATGACTTAGAGAAAACTTGCTGCATTGCTAGTAAGAGGCAAAATCAAGACTTAACATTTTAGCTCTCTGGTTCCTATCTTCTCCCCTGTATTAAAAGAAAAAAACAATCAATGGAGTTGCAGCTCTCTGGATAGATATGAAGCAAAGGAGATGATAGCCACACTGCTGGCCTGATATACCTCTCTGGCTATCAGATGTTGTCAGTGTTTGCTTCTTTATTTTTTTTTGTTTTTATTTTTTTTTGAGACCGAGTCTCACTCTCTCGCCCAGGCTGGAGTGCAGCGGTGGGATCCACAAGCTCTGCCTCCCAGATTCACGCCATTCTCCTGCCTCAGCCTCCGGAGTAGCTGGGACTACAGGCGCCTGCCACCATGCCCGGCTAATATTTTGTATTTTTGTAGAAACAGGGTTTCACCATATTAGCCAGGATGGTCTCGATCTCCTGACCTTGTGATATGCCCGCCTCGGCCTCCCAAAGTGCTGGGATTACAGGTGTGAGCCACCGCACTTGGCCCAGTGTTTGCTTCTTACAGAATGATTGCAAGCCCCCCTTGCAGTCCTGCCTGCCTTTCTAAAAAATGTGCATTGAGTGGCTTCATAAGGAAATCCAGAGACCTTGGTTCTCTGAGTCCGATGCAGCTACAGAAGCTGTGCAGATGCGGGTGTGGAATTATTTTACCCTAAAGGACCCTGTTAAACACTCACACTTTTGCCTAAATCCTAGACTGGAGGCCTGAAGTTTTCATTTCATGAAATAAGACAAGGAGCTGGGGTTCATTCCAAGTTTCCCTTTGCCCATGACCCTGGCATTCTTTCTTTTGACATCCAAATAGACACTCCCTTGGCTTCCACTCAACAGAAAATTGGCATCCTGAAAAGCCAGATAAAACCTGCCTCAAAAGGGAAAACAAAATTAATGAACAGACAGGAAATCTGAGACTTATTTTTCTCTGAAGTAGGATGCGGGGGAGGTAATGGCTTTGTGAATAAACTGGAGGAGGAGGGAGAGAGAAACAAAGCTGTGTTTCCGAGGTTGGTTCCCCAGCTGCCCAGGGTGTTTCTAGCTAGAGGGCACTCAGTGGCAGAGTTTATTAAGCACCGTGGCTCCGTGGGCTCCCAGGGCCCCAGGCTCGTGGTGACGAGAGCAAGGCTTGGTATTTTCTCCAGGTTCCAGTCAATTATCACAGTTAAATTGGAACATGCATGTCCTTCTGTGGACAGAAGTGCAGGAGCTGCCGCAGCTTCTTCCACAATAGAGCTCTCCTGGCTGCTGCAGCTGCTGACGTCTTCCTGCATCTCTCAACCTGCTCCTCCTCTCCTTTCTTCCCACCACGCCATCTCCCCTCGCCTGCTTCCCCTCACTCGGACTGGGGCCCGCTGGGACATCACCCAGTCTACCACCCTGCTGTCTCAGAGGGTGGGTGAGGTCACTGTTTTCCATTCTAAGCCACACCTGGTGTTAGGAACATTCCATTTTCAACTCTTCACTGGTTTGCTTCTGTGGGGGCAAAACTCAGATTTTCAAGAAAACGCATTACATTGTAAAAGGATCCTTCAGATTACAAAAAAAAAAAAAAAAAAAGAAATCAATTCACCGAGAATCCCACCACGTACATTTTGTGTCTCTTGTGCTCCCTTTAAAATCTATTGTGGAAATCCTCCCCTGACCAAGAATGGGAATACTGGCTGACCGTGGCTACTCTCAGATAATTGAAAGCTCTGTGGTCAATTCCAGTGCTAAAATAGACACACGTCTTTAATTAGGAAGATGCCGTGTTGCAGGATACATGGGCATAGTGCGTATCAATACATACATATTAGCATATGTCCTCGATACAGTCAACACTCTAAGCCAAGTATCACATTTGTTGCCTCTTCCTTTCAGTTGCATTTGCAGTTGAACCTGCGAAGGGGAAAAGGAGGTGGTTCTGTTATCCACCCTCACCCTGCAAGCACAGGCTGGGGACTCGACAGTTTGCAGGGGACTGGGTAGCTTGGTGCCCTGGCCCTGGCAGACGGTAATCTGGTTCTTCCACTCAGGGCTCCTAAGAAATACCCTGTGTTCCCTTCTCCCTGGTGTTCTTTTCCCCTGGGCTTAGAGTGGACCCAGCTCCATTCCAAATATTACCTGCAGCTCCTCGCTCAGCCCCCGGCCAACCTGCAACACACCTGCCCTCCTTCCCTGTGTCTCTTACCCCTCCACACTTCATGTGAACTGACTCAGGATGACCCCATCTCGTCCTGGGTTAAATAGTGTCACCCCAAAATTCATATGCACGCAGAACCTCAGAAGGTGACGTTATTTGGTAATAGGGTCTTTGCAGATGAAATTAATTAAGTTTAAATTAGTTAAATTTGTTTAAGATGAAATCATACTAGATTAGAGTGGTTTCTAATCCAATAATAGGTGTCCTTATAAGAAGAGAAAACAAAGATGCTGAGGCAGAGGAAAGAAGGCCACGTGGTGATGGAGGCAGGATTGGAGTTGCACACCCACAAGTCAGAAAATGCCGAGGGGCGTTGGAGTCGCTGAGAGCTAGGAGGGAGGCATGGAACAGTTCGTCCCTCAGAACTTCCAAAGGAAGCAATCCTGCCAACAACCAGATTTCAGACTTTCGACCTCCAGAGCTGTGAAAAAATTAATATGTGTTGGTATAAACCCCTCCATTTGAGATAATGTTTCATGGCAGCCCCTGGAAGAGAATACACTGGCTTGCTCCCCACTTGCCCACATGTAGTCCCAGGAAGCACCCATGCATCATTTGTCCTCATAAACCCTGGAGGGCAGGCTGGTCCTCCTAGCGCAGCCCTCTCCTGGCCCTTCCTCCAAAATGCTTGCACAGCTCTGCTCTGGTCCCTCAATCTCCTGGTGGCAGTTGGATCCCCGTCCTCTGTCCATTTTCTCCATCTCAGTTTTGGATTGGACACCAGGTATCACTAACTTCAAATGGTCCCCTTGAAGCTGCCTCCAAGGCTATGGCTTAGCACTAGCATCCGCTTCCTTTTCCCCAAGGGTGGGCTTCCACAGCAAGGAAACTGTTCTCTCCAGAGATGTCTTCACAGTCAGTTCTCCAAAGACTCCCTCCCTCTGACCCCTTTGCAAATCTGTGGTCCTGCCAAGAACTCCATGCCATGGGCCACAAGTTCTCCTTCATTCCCTTTGAAAATTCTGCATATGGGCTTAGAAGCAGGGTCTTTTTGGTCATTTTGGTTCCCCAGGCCCGTCTCGCATCCTGCTACATTTCTATGTTCTTCCACTTTGGAGGGAGGACCGTGTATAGTAATATCTACTGCCTTCTGACTTGTTAGAGTGGGTTGGCTTGTGGTCCCCTCATTCCCCCTCCCCAAAAAACATGTCCAAACAGAGCCTGTGAATGTGACCTCAGATGGGAAAAGGGTCGTTACAGATATAATTCAGTCGAGGATCTTGAGATGAGATCACCCTGGGTTTAGGATAAGCCCTAACCCAGAGACAGGTGTCCTTATTAGAAGAAGGGAAGACACAGACACAGAGAAAAGAAGGCAACATGACCACAAAAGCAAAGGTAGCAGTGATACTACCAGAAGCCAAGGAACACCTGGAGCCACTGGAAGCTGGGGTAGACATGGAGCATCCTCTCCTAGAGTCTCGGGAGGGAGCATGTCCCTATCAACACCTTGATTTTGGACTTCTGGCCTTCATAATTGTGAGAGAATACATGTCTGTTGTTTTAAGCCATCCAGTTCATAGTGCTTTGTTTTAGTAGTCACAGAAAACTAATACCCAAAAAATATATATAAACATTTTTCCTAATGGCAGAATATTATTCTGCAGTATGAGGAAGCCAACCTATTCTTTATTATAAAATATTTAATATTTGAAAATTGAACTACAATAACTAATAAGAAATGAACTACACTTGAACATACATTTTGAGTATCTGACCATTTCCTTAGGAAATTTTCCTAGAGATGGAATTACTGGGTCAAGGGATACACCCTCTGCATTGGCGCCATATGTGCCTCTCTTGCCTGAAGCCTATTGCTCAAAGCCTATAATTTCCATAAATATTATTTTCTGCTAGTTGGTAGAAGACATGTAATAACTATGATTCATTTATATAACAATGATTTCAAATGAGTCCTTGTGAGCATGAAAAACGACCATCTGAAAACCAGGCACAACCCAGTACTTAGGCTGTCTGGGTTACCCATTTAATATATTTTAGTCACAATTAGCTCACATCCCTTAAATTTGGTGTCAGATGTGTATTTTAAAATGTGCTTCTTTGTGGCTTTTCTTTTACTGGTCTCAACTCTAAAAGCAAATTCTGAAATATAGCAAACTATTCTTAAGCACCATGAACAAAAGTGGTTTGGGTCAGCTCCCTCCTCATTCTTTAATGCCTAATAAAATAAATCCACCAGCGGTGGCAGTAAAGTTAGCTCAAGAAGGCTTTGAGCATCTTTGTTTTGAAGAAGTCGGCCTAGAAGAGCTATTGAAAACTGTTCATCAAGAATCAAAGGATCTGGGATTCCACTTGTATTTTGCTAACTTTTAATTATTTTTTCCTTGAGAGTGTTTGTGAGTCACTTAAACTTGGTGACATATTCTGGGCAACAAGGACGGTGGGCTAAGTAAACGCTAAGACTTCCAAGATTTGATCCTCCTGCTGACGTTTAAATGGCCCACGTGAAGGCCACTTGCACATCCGTTTCCAAGTACTGAGGCAAATATGTCTGAACCACATCGTGTGGACAAGTCATTCCATGTGCTCTGCTCAAAGACAGTATTCATAAGTTAAGCCCTTGCTAAAATAACCATCATAAAGGTCATAATTATATTAAACAGATGCAATTATACCAGGAGCTGAGCTTGCTTTTTTTTCAGTTGAATAAAACATTTGATTGTTATATAAACAACTATCTTGATACTCAAGGTTATAATTAGAAACAATATAGTAAATCACGAAATTATTACCCAACTAGCTATTGTGCTGAGGCACAAATACTAATTGCAAGTTTATAAGCGCCCTATGGCCTCTCATAAGCTTATAAAAAAAGTCTGTGTAATTTTAACTCAGGGTCAAAATTACACAGACTTTTAAAATAATATTAAAAATTTAGTCTAGAAAGAAGTTGATTAGTATAATCAGATAAGAAAAACATTATTACTTTGGCCAATAACTATTAAATAACACTCCTTGATTCTAAAAAAGAAACACAAGCACACACGCACCCATTCGTACACACATGCACACACACCCATTCATATACACATGCACACACACCCCCATTCATACACACATGCACACACGCACCCGTTCGCACACACATGCGCACACGCACCCGTTCGCACACACATGCGCACACGCACCCGTTCGTACACACATGCACACACACACGCATATGAACACATGCACATGTGCACACACACTAAAAGGACAAAGCAGATGCACAGTAACTCTTTGCCTTCCTCTTTCTAGCATCTTTTTTCCCAGTGTCTCTTCTTTAGGAAGAGATAATACCACCATATAGCATGAAGAGAGGCTGTCTTAGAAAAATTGTCAGGGAGAGGATGATATAACATCCCTTTTGAAGTATATGAAAAGCTAAAAGACATTTGTCCTTAAGTTGCACACAGTATCACGAGAAGGCCCAGGGACAATTTAACTAAATTATTTGGAATTAGGTTTCTTTAATAGCATGCCTCTAGTTTGGTTTCCTTGATTTTTCTAAGTTTTAATTTTTTTAATTGTTTTACAAAACTTGTTGACTCTTTAGAGTTAGATGAAACTTTAGAGACCTTCCTACAGTAGATGCACAAATTCTATTCCAACATCCTTTCTGTCTCTTTCACAGTTTGGACCAATGTGGTCTCAGCCAGTGGTGGGAACACCAGCTCCTTCCAGTGACTGGTTCAGAAATGGGCCCATGAGTCTATGCAGGCCAGGGTTGAGCAAGAGCGAGTCTGCTGGAGCCTGCTGGGTACATTTTCCTGCTTTATGGGTCTCTCCTTCCTCTACAAAGCTGAAGATGAAGTTGCCGCCTGGCAGAGGGCAGAGCTGAGAGAATCAGAGAGCCAGAGCCACAGGGTTCAATTAAGCCTCAAACCCATCCTGCACGTCCAGAGCCAATGCATTCTTTACTGTTTAAGTCATTTTGGGCTGCCTGTTATTGCAAAAGTGTCATAAGTGTGATATACTATCATGTTCAATACATTTCATTTTATGCAAGAAACCAGAGTCCAACAGGCCAAGGCTAAAGGACTTGTCCAGGATCACTGGTTGTTTAGAGCAAGATCAGAAACCAGGACCCGGTCTCCTGATAACAGTCTACAGTTCTTTCCATCTCACAGTCCACAGTCCTTACGAGCTGGAGCAGGTCTTCCACACACCTTTCTAAACACGCTGTGCTTTGGTGGATAAACAGGCTTCTCGGAGAGATCTTTAATGGTCAGAGAAAGTGGATAAGGTCAGTGAGGCAGCATTTGTTTGGGACATCATATCTTCATAACCCAACTTATTGAGGTTTTTCTTTTCTTTTTCTTTCTTTTTTTTTTTTTTTTGAGACAGGGCACCAGGATGCTGTGGCGCGATTATAGTTCACCACAGCCTGGAACTCCTGGGTTCAAACAATCCTCCCACTTCAGCCTCCAGAGTAGATGGAATTACAGGTGCCTGCTACCATGCCCACCTAATTTTAAAAAATTTTTGTAGAGATAGGGTCTTGCTATGTTGCCCAGGCTGGTCTCAAACTCCTGGCCTCAAGTGATCCTCCCTCCTTTGCCTCCCAAAGCACTGGGATTACAGGCTTGAGCCCCCTCGCCCAACCTGACACCTTTCTTGAGGCTTGCAGAAAAGCACCAAGGTGCCTGCCTGTGACTGGCCAATAACATTTTAGCGTTTTGATATGGGCAGGCATGCTAATTGAGAGTCCAGTTCTCCAGTTAGTTCTTGCTTTTTGATTGGAATGTTCCTGTCCATTGCCGTTGGAATGCTCAGAAAGGGCCTTGGCCTCCTGAGGACATCTTCCTCACATGCCTGCTCTAGCCTGTGCCTCCCCGGGGAAAAGGAGAGGACCAGGGAAGCCTGTGGACATCCCTTCCTCCCACAGGCTGGGACAATTTTCAGAGTGGGTGAATCCACTCTCTTTTATCTCTCTCCTCTTTGTGGCTTACATTATTCTTCCCCACTCTCCTTCCCTCAGTAACACACCTTTTTGTTGTTGTTGTTGTTGTTCCGGGCAATATATTGAAAACAAAGGTTACTAGATGGCAAATCAGACAACCTGCTTTAACATCTGGAAATGACTTTGAACAGAGTAACTTAATGTCTCCAGGTTCTGCTCACACATCTGAATATGAAAACAACAACATCTGCCCAGCATATTTTTCATCTGAGCTGCTCTGCCCCCCAACCTCGTTGCGGTGATCAGTTCTCCAACACATTTTGGGTAACTACTATGTAAAAGACACATTGCTAGGGAGGAAATATCAATGTAAATTGTGGAGCATTATCTAAATGTAAAGTCTCGTTACCATTAATAAAACACTCATCTAGAAACTATATACAACATTTTATTTCTTCTTCAACTACTGGTCCTCGTCCGCCTCCATAAACTTCCCAGCTCTTCTATTACTCACATTAGAGAGAAAAACAAAATGCCATCTTTTTCATGCTCTGTCACCTTCCTCCACTGAGCAATAACCACGTCGACCGGCAATATTAGAAAGGTCATCCGGTGAAGCGTTCACTCTGCAGTTGTGCACCATTGGGTTTTGAGAGTGCTGGCTAAATATTTTAAGTGATGGATGTCCCTGCCACTTCTCACTTTTCATTTTTTATTTAATCAGTCTCACATGGATCAGGAAAAACACAAACCTTTACTCCCTGTGAAAACATTGTAGTCAAAACAGATTAAGCATGTTTAACTCAGGCTACGGTAGCATGCTAGTAAAAAGCATCCTTGGTATAGGCTATGAATTGAATTTCTCACTGCCCCCCACCACCCCACTAAAAGAAGAGATATCTAAGGTTCTAACCTTTAGTACTTCAGAATGTTGTTTTGTTTGGAAATAGGGTCATTGCAGATGTGACTGGTTAAACTGAGATGACGTCATTTGGGACTGAGGTGGGCCCCTAATCCAATATGACTGGTGTCTTTACGGAAAGAGGGTCTGTGAAGACAGAGCTGCACAGGGAAAAACCACGTGACAACAGGGGCAAGATTAGAGTTAATGCAGCTGTAAGCCAATAAATGTCAAGGATTGAAGCAACCACAGAAAAGGGAAGTATTCTCCTCTACAGGTTTCAGAGGAAGCACGGCCCTGCCAATGCATTCATTTCAGATTTCTAGCTTCCAAAACTGTGAAGCAATACATCTCTGTTGTTTTAAGCCACCCAGTTTGTGGCACAGTCATCCCTCAGTATCCCTGGAGGATTAGTTCCAGGTCCCCGCGTGGATACCAACATCCACACATGTTCAAGTCTTTTATATAAAGTAATGTAATATTTGCATATGACCTAGGTACATCTTCTCATATACTTTAAATCATCTCCAGGTTACTTGTAATAGTACCTAACACAATGAAAATGCTGTGTAAAGAGTTGTTCTACTGTATTGCCCAGGGAATAATGACAAGAAAAAACTCTGTACGTGCTTCAGCACAGATATAGGCATTCATTCTTTTCTTTCAAATATTTTCGATCCATAGTTGGTCAGATCCATAGATACAGAACCCACAGATATGGAGGGCTGGGGATACTTTGTTATAGAAGCTCTGTGAGACTAATACAGTATAGAAGAAGTTTGAGAAAAGGAGGTTTTCCAAATGGTGCTGTATTTAGCTATCTATTGCTATATAACAAATCACTACAAACTTAGTCACTTAAAACAACACCCATTTCACAATTTCTATAGGTCAGGGACCTGAGCATAACTTACCATCTTCTGTTTCAAAGTCTCACATAATCTACAGTCAAAGTGTTGGCCAGGTGTCTCATCTGAAGGCTCAATTGGGATAGAGTCCATTATACACTGGTGGTAGGGCCTGGTCCTAGTGTGCAGGTGACAGAGGGGGCCGTTGGGTAGGCTCTTAAAATAAGCAACAGAGGCTCATCTATCTTCAGATACTAAGAGAAAGGATAGCTTATCTTAATCTAATAGGTTAAAATCTGTAGGGATGGCTGGGCATGGAGGCTCACGTCTGTAATCCAAGAACTTTGGGAGGTCGAGGTAGGCAGATCACCTGAGGTCAGGAGTTTGAGATCAGCCTGGTCAACATGGTGAAACCCTGTCTCCACTAAAAATACAAAAATTAGTCAGGCATGGAGGTGGGTGCCTGTAATCCCAGCTACTCAGAAGACTCAGGCAGGGAGAATTGCTTGAACCCAGGAGGCAGAGGTTGCAGTGAGGCAAGATCAGGCTACTGCACTCCAGCCTGGGTGACAGAGTGAGACTCTGTCTCAAAAAAAAAAAAAAATCTGTAGGGACAAAAGAACAGAGTATATTTAATGTAGGTAAACTGTGGCTTAAACTAAGACTACATGTTTGGGTATCTTTTCTGTAGTTGATATATTTTTGGAAATGTAATATTTTTGACCATGTCAAAATAAGATAGATTGACAACTGAAGAAATGAAGGCTTCTTGTCATTTCCTTTTGTGATATTTTAGCGAAATCTGTGGTAAGACCTCAGTCCTCTGAAATGTTGGGACTGTAGGTGAAAGCAAAAACAACAGCAGCACAGCTGACACTTCACATAAAATTGTGTGCCCAATGCTTGTATTTACATACTCAATTACTTTCCCAGAACATGTGTGTTAAGACATATATCTACCATTTTACATATATATTGAGCCTGCACTATATGCCGGGGACTATGCTTGTCACTGGAGACATGGCAGATAACAAGACAAGCTTTGTGGTTAAGATTTAAAGGGATAAATAATTAAATCCCTTGTCCTCAGACTGCTAAATTGTGTCACATAGAAACATAAGTATCAAGTATGAATAAAAACTGCTTTGTGACTGATGGATTAGAAACTACAGTGCGATTCAAAGTCCAAAATTGACTTCCTACTTCTCCATGGATGTATAGTGGAGACCCCGTGAATGCTTCTGCCCATGGTAAAGTGGCGGGGAAAACCTTTGTGGTCTGTAGGTTGGGGGAGAGTGATGAGAGATGGAGAGACAGAGACAGAGGGACAGGCAGACAGAAAGAGAAAGGGACAGAGACAGAAAGAGACAGAGGGAAAGAGGGAGACAGAAGAAGAGAGAAAGGCAGACACACACACACACACACACACACACACACAGTCTTGTTCAAAGTCTCTTCCCTTTTACCCTCCAGGGAGCAGGCATGGTGGGCATGGCCAACATGGGGGACTGTTAGCAATCCTGCTCCTGGTTAACACCTCATCAGAGATGTGGCTCTCTGTGGGATATTTCTGAGGAGAGGGCCTTCTGCTTGGTTTGCCTACAGGGCCACTGGCTAGCCGGCTCTGGGACAAACAGCGTGGGCCAGGGAGATTGAGAGTTGAAAGTGATTTTGCTATTTAAGGGTCTTTTGACTTCAGGTGTGTTACTTATCTTCACTGAACCTCAGTTTGCCTACCTGTAGGATGGGATGTTTCTACCTACCGTAGTGGGTTGGGAGGATTAAGAATGAACACACGCCAACCATGACATGTGTGATATGTAGCAGGCGTTCAGCGAATGTTGGCTTCCTCTTCTCCCCCTTCAAGTCGGTTTTTCCATCCCCTTTCCATTCTTATTGTTTCCTTCTAATATTCCTTCCATTCTGACAAAGAGTAAGCTCAAATTTCTTCAGAAGTTTTGCAAAGGTTTGGTGGAGGTAGGGGAAAGAGTAAGAGGTTCTTTTGGCACCAAGTTTATTGCACTTTGGAGTTTTCCATGACTTGTGAAGGGATGGGGTAAGAAGAGAGAATGGGACCATAGACTTGGAGGTATCAGTGTCAGGAAGTCACACAGAGTTTGAAAGGTGGAGGCAGGAGTGCCCAATGCCCTACACAGGTCGTCATCCTGCAGACTCCAGGAGGGAGAAGCAGGTCGGGTGAGTTCTGTGCACACCTAACCACTGGACTACAGAGACTCCTTTGTATTAAAGAGAGTATTGCAGGTGGTTGCTTCCTGTCAGCCACCTCTGATGTGAAATGGCTGAGTTACTAGGAGAGACCTTGTGTACAGTCAGGCATACATTTCAATTACAGTTCAGCTACTTTTTAGCTGGATTTCTCTGAGCAAAAAATTTGACTTCTCTGAGCCTTTATTACCTCATAGCGTTTTTTGAGAAAATCACATGGGAGAATTTCTAAAAATGTGCTCCATAAATAGCGCTATTTTGATTTTGGTGTCTACGCAACCCCAGCATCAGCTCTCCCTGTTGCTGTCCAGAGTTACCTTCCTCCACTTTAAGTTATTCCCACCTGCAGGGGACCTTGGCCATTTATATGGCTTTATACCACATGTGTACTTTATAGTACACATTCATAGTATAGGGCTGGGGAGGTATTATTCAATCTACCAAAATATAAGTAAGAAACAAGAGTCTCATTGCCCTTCCTGGGAAAAGGATGGGCAGCAAATACTTTCCAAGGTCTCCTCTGCCTCTCTCAGATAGGGCCTGGGCCACTGCTTCCTCTCTTGCCGGTTTCCTCCTGGAGCTCTGGTGGAAAGAAGGCTACCCTTCACTTTCCTGCCTCTTCCCTGAATTTTCCCAATAAACCAGTAACTTCAGAATCTATCTATCTCTCTCTCTCTCTCTCTCTCTCTCTATCTATCCATTCATCCATCCATCTTCCTACCTATCAGGGTTTGGCAAACTCTTCTGTATAGCAGGAAGGAATTACAGTGCAGAAAGAAAAAAAAAATCAGTCAAGTGTAACTGTTCTCATAGTTCCAGGGAAAAGAATAATAAATGAACTAACTCATTCACAGACAAAATGCACCAATCCTGGCTTTACCCCTGGTTTTGAGGATAGCCTTCCTATCCTCATTCCATCCACACTTCCCTCTTAAATCAATAAAAGGCAAAATCCTAAACTTCTGTTTGGAAATGTGGAAAGGAATATGCAGGGAAGCAACATGATTGTCCCTAAAGCCAGTCTGGAACCAAGTGACTGACAGAGGCCCACATAGGCACATGATGTGTGTAGAAATCAGTCTAGGTGTATGTCCAGGTGTGTTCAAAGACTGAATGGAGACCTCTTCTGCAACTGCTGATCTCTCTTGACTAAGGAAATTGGAAATCTAAACCTAAAACAAAACAAAAAACTCACACATAAACCTGTGTCATGAGTAACTTCACTGGACACCAGGAAAAAGTCTTTTAGGCTGGGAGAAGGCCCTGGTCCATAGGCCCCAGCAGCTTCTCCCTATAGTTTGTCCAGGAGCTTAGCTCACTAACAATGAGTCTGAATAAAGAAGGAATCAGTACAGAATCTATACAACAGCAACATATAAAAAATGAGAAAAGAAATAGCAAACATATACAGCAGATAAGCAAGCCTCACAGAAAAAACATTACCATGGGTCAGATGAACATTGTGATTAAACCAATTGCTGAGAATTTTCTAAAATCTTAGTGAAGAAATAGAGTTTTATAAAAAAATAAGCCAGGCACAGTGGCTCACACCTGTAATTCCAGCACTTTGGGAGGCTGAGGTGGACAGATTGCTTGAGCTCAGGAGTTCAAGACTAGCCTGGGCAAAATGGCAAAACCCCATCTCTACAAAAAAATACAGAAATATGCAGGCATGGTAGTGTGTGCCTGTAGTCCTAGCTACTTGGGAGGCTGAGGCAGGAGGATCGCTTGAGCCCAGGAGGTCAAGGCTGCAGTGAGCTGTGACTGCACGACTACACTCCATCCTGGGCAACAGAGCAAGACCTTGCCTGAATAAAAAAATAGAATTCTTTAGAAAACCATAGCCCAAAGATAGGGGCTCAGGGATGACATGGTCAGATAAGAGAATGAGATAAAGCATGAATTGAGAGAGGTCTTGAAAGGGGTGGATGAGAAATAAAACAACTATAGGAAGGAAAGCCAGATGGGAAGCAGTGCAGAAGGGAAGAGCTGATGTTGAAAATGTCAAAGGTAATGGATGATAAGATGGAGAAAGATGGGGAAAAAAATTCATATGATCCAAGAGTCATAAGAGGATTGCAGAGAAAGTGAGAAATAAGCAAGACAGACAAAGAAGTTCAAACCACCCATAATTGATGCCTCCAAAGAAGATAACCAAATATGTTATGACACATTTTAAGAAGGTTGGGGGTAGAAATTGGGGAAATGTTGTTCAAAGGATGCAGAATTCTTGTTCATTAGAGGAGTAGTTCAAGAGATCTATTGTATTATACACTAGATATACAATGGTGACTATAGTTAGCAATATATTATATTCTTTAAAAATGCTGAGAGTGGATGTCAAGTGTTCTCAACATAAACATGATAAAACTATGTGTGGTAATGCATAGATTCATTAGCTAGAGTCAGTCACTCCACAATGTGTACATACTTCAACCATATGTCATACACAGTAAATATGTACAATTTTATCTGTCATTAAAACATAAATAAATTCAACCTTCCTACCAAAAATAAAAAATAAAGATATAATCCAAGTACAATTACTAAAAATAAAGAAAGACTTGGCTCTTCAACTTGAAAGATCATAACAGTATGTCTTAGAGGGAAATATTTACAGAACCATTGATATGGAGCCTCATCTGAGTGAAGTTACTGAACATCAGAGAGAAAGAAAGAATCTTTTGGACAGGTAGATCAAGAGACCAAATTACCTCTTAAAGGGAAAATACCAGCCTGGCTCAAAGCACTTCACAGCCTCAATCGACCCTTGAAGTCAGTAGAGCAAAGTCTACAAAGTCCTAAAGAGAAAATGTGTATTTTATAGCAGTCTGTACCACGCATCATAAATAAGACAGCAGAAAACATCTTTGAACCTGCAAGCGCTTAGGGAGTGTGGTTCCCATGAGTCACTTTCGAAGAAACTACTAAAGGATGACATTCAGGCAATTTTTTACTAGAAAAAAAAATATGGTAAAAAGACCACCAGGGAGCACTGACTGACTCCATTAAGGTGTAGGGTTAAGACCAAAGTGATCTGGTTACTGGCATGTCAAAATTATGCAGCTGATGAAAACCAGGAGGCAAGGAAACTGTGTACTGGAGAAGGTAAAGGAGGCAGGTGTTTTCCCTTGTTTAATATTTGCTATTTTCTGAATTTTGGCCCATAGACACTTATTATCTATTCAAGAAATAAATAATGTATTTAAAAACAACATGAAAAGGATGAGCCAACAGTTGAAGCTTCACTGTCTGTCAGCTAGAAACGAAAAGACATGTACAGTTCTGTATTATCTCAACCACAACAAATGGGGGTGGAGAGGAGTTGTTCTCTCACACAGTCAGGAAAAAGGATAAGAAGAAAAAGGAAAGGAAAGGGAGCATTCTTTCTTAGGGTTGGCATTTTTCCGGTAACCAGCATTCAAGTCATCCTTCTACAAGGACACCTTGTTACGTTGGTGTGCATTTGTGAAAAGAAGAAGTTATTGGGCTGACGTTTCATATCAAATGATGTCCATAGTGAGCCTGTGGCTTTTCATTCCTGTGAGCCTCACTAGATCACCATGGCTTCCTTCCCCAAGTTCTGCCCTAACCTTGGTTCCAGAGTGGTTCAGATGGCATCTAAGCCTCAGCAGCTGGTCTGTGGTGGTTCAGTCCTGGATGCCTTCTCATCTTCAGAGCCCCTTTTTCCATGTTGTAGTCTCATTCATCTCTCTGGGCTTCAGTTTCCTGGCCTGGGATTCTGCTTTGCTTTGCTTTGTTTGGCTTTCTCCTGCTCCTCCCAGCTTCTCCCCCAAGAGAATGTGGCCTTTTCCTTGAATCCCAGCCCAGTAGCAAGACCCTACCATACCTTAGAAAGCTCTGTTGGACAATGATAGACTGAACCCTGTCCTCATTGTGTCAAAGCCTCCTCAATGGGACCCTTCCACCTTCTTTTGCAAAGTCCAGTTCTATTTTTACATTAGGCTTATTGTTATTGTTGAGTGGAGTTTGGCCACCTGACGTCCCAGTGTGGACCAAATTAACTTCATGACCTTTGACTTGAATGGGTAGGTTTCTTGCCAAGCTCTAACATCCCTCTCCTTCTGTTGGAACGTGGAATCATCAATTCTTTTGCCTGATTATTTAAATCAATTATCCATAAGAGTGCACCTCAATTTTAATGTCCCTATGAATGATCTGGGTTCTTATTAAAATGTAAATTCTAGTTCATTAGAGCTGGTGATAGTCTACACATCTAATGAGCTTCTAGATGACGATATCAGGCACTCCTGGATATATAGACCACAGTTTGAGTAGCAAGGAATCTGTATCATATCACTTTAATTGGAGAGAGAAAGATTTTTTTAAGAAATTTATTTTTTGCTAATCAAAACCACAATGAGATAACCATCTCACACCAGTCAGAATGGCGATTATTAAAAAGTCAGGAAACAACAGATGCTGGTGAGGCTGTGGAGAAATAGGAATTCTTTTACACTGTTGGTAGGAGTGCAAATTAGTTCAACCATTGAGGAAGACAGTGTGGCGATTTCTCAAGGATCTACAACCAGAAATACCATTTGACCTAGCAATCCCATTACTGGGTATATACCCCCCAAATTCTAAATTATTCTACTATAAAGACACATGCACACATATGCATACTGCAGCACTATTTACAGTAGCAAAGACTTGGAACAAACCCAAATGCCCATCAATGATGGACTGGATAAAAAAATGTGGCACATATACACCATGGAATACTATGCAGCCATAAAAAAGAATGAGTTCATGTCCTCTGCAGGGACATGGATGAAGCTGGAAGCCATCATTCTCAGCAAACTAACACAGGAAGAGAAAACCAAACAGCACGTGTTCTCACTCATAAGTTGAATAATGAGAACACTTGGACACAGTAAGGGGAACATCACACACTGGGGCCTGTTGCAGGGTGGGGGTCAAGGGGAGGGAGAGCATTAGGACAAATGCCTAATGCATGTGGGGCTTAAAACCTAGATGACAGGTTGATAGGTGCAGCAAACCACCATGGCACGTGTATACCACATAACAAACCTGCAGGTTCTGGACGTATACCCCAGAACTTAAAGTAAAATTTTTTTAAAAATTGTTTTTAATTGGCAAATAATTGTGTATATTTATGAGGTACAGTGTGATGTTTTGATATGTGTTTACAGTATGGAATGATTAAATCAGGTTAATTAAGCAATCCATCACCTCATATACTTTTTTTGCTGTGAAAACACTTAAAATCTACTCTTAGAAATACATAACACATGATTATCTTTTTGAAATAGACAATGCATTATGATTTATTATAGTCTCCATTTTGTGCAACAGGTCACTAAAGCTTATTCCTCCTGTCTAGCTGCGCTCTTCACTCTGTACTCTTTACTCTTTGACCAACATGTCCCCTTTCCACCACAGTTACTTTTCAGGATCTTGGGTTCTGGAAAGATGTGTTTTTGACATTGCAACTTGGAAGTCACAATGCATTTTTCACAAAACAGTGCAGCTAGATGTAGTAAAAATAGTATGATTAGAGCTGTAATTTGGGTGTTTGTGGGTTAAATAAGCTTTTGCTCACTGTCTGGAATTCATACCACCAGGAATGAAGTTGTCACTGAGGAAGAATCTACTCAAGGTTGCAACCAGCTTATATGCAGAATTCAACCTGGGCTTAAATGGGGTAGTGGACTTTGCTGGATTTCTCACAGCAAAGCTTTTTCTCAAGCTTAAAATATGCACCCCTTTTTGAATGACTGAATCTAACATGAATGGTTTTTACTTGTTGCCAACTTATGTGCCTTGAAATCCTGAGACATGTCCTTTCATGTTGAATTTTCCTTGGGAATTAAAGAAATCCTTAATAAATGTCTTGCAATTATAATCAACTTTAATTACTTGTTGCTATGGAGTTTTGCTTGGTTACAAATTCTTTATCTGCTGTTTCTAATTCAGCTCAAGTTTCTGCAGCTAAAGGGATATTTTGACTCTAATGAGAGAAAATACATAAATTTTTTAATAGTTTTAGTCTTTCTTCTGGCAATGGCTATCCAAGCAGTACCAAGAGAAGAAAGCAGAACAGGGTAGAGTGATATTTCATAAGAGCTCTAGTACTGATCTTTTTTTTTTTTTTTTTTGAGACGGAGTCTCACTCTGTTGCCCAGGCTGGAGTGCAGTGGTGCGATCTCGGCTCACTGCAAGCTCCGCCTCCCGGGTTCATGCCATTCTCCTGCCTCAGCCTCCCGAGTAGCTGGGACTACAGGCGCCCGCCACCACGCCCGGCTAATTTTTTTGTATTTTTAGTAGAGACAGGGTTTCACCGTGTTAGCCAGGATGGTCTCAATCTCCTGACCTCGTGATCCGCCTGCCTCAGCCTCCCAAAGTGTTGGGATTACAGGCTTGAGCCACTGCACCCGGTCTCTAGTACTGATCTTAAGAAGAAAGATTTGGAATGGTTTGCCTTTTCCAGAATGGAAATTTTGCTGTAATAGCTTGAGAGCAGGAGAAAAAAATATTTGTCAATAGGCTAATCCTAAAGCTTAAGCTACTAGTTGGAAAGCAGTGTCCCCACCACAAGTTTTGTGCTGCTTTTTCCTGAAGAAATTTTTTAAAGTTTCGTATGTGTCAAAACAATTTTGATGGTTTCATTCTACGTTTAGGAGAGGAAAATAAAAATCATCTCCATACCAGACCAGATGAATCTAACAAAATCTTTTTTTTAAAAAAGAAGGTATTGTATTAAATGAGAGCAGCATCAAACTGCAATCATGCATGGCCTTGTTGCAAACACTTACATCCATGCCACTCATGAGAGCTGAGCATTTGCCGTTGTACGTTCCTTGGTCTGCTGTTCTCTTCTGCCATGTAAGAGTGAGCCTTGGGCATGAAGGCTGAAGAATTTAGAGGTAAAGGGCCAACATTTTTTGAAGCCTATTTTGAAATCATGGCTTTATAATGTGTCAACTTGACTAAGCTGAACAGTGTTCCCAGGATTCCGTCTTCTGTATGTTTCTCATTAGGTTGGACCACAAAAGACAAACGGGAGATTTTGAGGGCAGAGTGGAAGCCACAGCCATTTGGCAGTTCCAGTGCATCATCAAGGAGTACCTGGCTCCCCTCTCCCCCTCACCTGTTGGCAAGCATTCTGCCTTCCCCGGGACCTCCTCCAGCTGCTCCAGCTCCTGGGTCATGTGTGTGCTTTTAGCTTCATAAGGAGGGACCCGTGTCTTCCCCCTTCCCCTCACCTGTTGGTGTGAGTCAGCGGGGCCTGAAAGCATTGTGCCTTCTCTGGAATCCTCCTCCAGCTGTTCCAGCTCCTGGGACAGGTGTGTGCATTTATCTTCATAGGGAGGGACCCCTGGCTTCACTAGGCCACCCACTTCATCAGGGTTGGAAGCGACAAGAATGGCGGGAGTCTACCAATGGTAGACTTACCTGCTCCCTGAAGACCAGTCATCTGTCGATCCAGGTGAAGGCCCAGCTCACACTAGTGGGTTCCAGCCTGCTCTTGGTCTCCCCCGTTCCACATCCATCTTGCTTTCTTGACTCTTGCTCTGTGAGCCTTAAGCTCCAGCATAAAACATGAAGAACAGCCTTGCAGATATGAAGAAATACAGATAAACAGTGACTCTGCTTTTCTGATTGAACCCAGCTGATACACAAGCCTACCTGCATATACAAATAAGTACATATTTATGTATGTGTATTATATGTATATATATATTCATATATATTATATATATTCATGTTTATATAATATATACATTTTATTTTTGTATAAACATTTATATATTTATGCTTATATGTACAAACAGAAACATACGTAAATGTATTTGAAATGTTAAAAGAAATCAAATAAATTATTAACAATTATTAAACCTAGATAGTGAGTGTATGATTGTTTATTTTATTCTTCTTTCAACTTTTTCTTGTGTTTGAACTTTCCTATATAAATAATTTGGGAAAAGAAAGAATAGGTCTTAACAATAAGTAAAGCCTCCAGATCCTTAGTCCAAAGAGCTGTGGAGTAAAGTCTCAGCAAAAGTTTCTTTTTCATTGAAATTAAATATCATTACATAAGTATTGAAGTGCCCACTAGGTGCCAGGCACTGTCCTAGGTGCTGAGGAGTGAATGGCAAGAAAATCATGAGTTCCTTGCTTCCTGCAGTTTATATTCTAGGGTTTCTCTAAACAGCCATGGTTCTTTGAAGTCTTACATTCTGGCTTCTCATGGCCACTCCTGGTATAAACCAAAAATGCAAATGGTGGTAAGCAACCATAGATTTCCCCTGCTGTCTGAAGAGTAGCCATTAACTGTCTCTTTTGTTTCCAGTGGGAACCTATCATATGCTTGGCCCTGATTAACGAATAAGATGCCAGGGACCTTTTCTGGACTATGGTCTTCCAGTTGTACCTGGACAGCAAAACTGACCTCAGTAGAAGAACTGTTGATGGTTTGGGGGTCCTTTTCAGTTGGGGACTAGCTACTGAGTTGCATATCTGGGCAGTGCTTTGTGAGGACTGTGGTTGGGGGCTGGCGGAGGTGTGATGCTGGATCACAGGTACCTGGACTCAGAGTTAAGGGGATGATGAGTGGAGACGGGCTGAAGACAAGCACAGGCTTCACAAGCTGAGATCCTCCTGTCAGCAAGTCTCGGTATGCCTGTTGTGACACATGTCTTTTGATGAAAGGTTCTAAATGTCTCAGATGACAGTATTTTAGGAGTGTTCTTTTGCTTTTTGTCAAATACAACATAGGAAAAGCAAGCTTTTGTAGTTTTGGAAGGGAAAGAATAAGTGGAAGATTACAATCTCAATATGCTTAAAACCATTTGGTTTCTATAAGCTCAAAAGTGGGGCAGGTTGTCACTTTTATTATCATCTGCCAGTGAATTGTCTCTATGCCAGCACTGTCCCTCTGTAATGATGGCATCAGCTTCTAGCTGTGGTGAACCTCTGGGCTGACTCTTGCTGGGCATCTCAGCACAAAGCCTCAAATGATGGGAATGAAAAAATATATATACATACGCACACATTAATTATACATATGTATTGATTCACATATTCTTCAGCAACTCTCTTGTTAAGCTGCATTTCCAGTCGTATGGCCCCACTTCCTACTGGTAGTACCATCACGAGGCATGCTACCATTTAATCAAAATCGGTGTTGATGTGTTGTAGAAATGTTTTTATAACTGGTGTGCATTGATTCCAGTTGTCTCTTTATTCCTGAATAAAAGCAGGCAAGAACAACATTGCTTTAAGATGCCTATGGAAAATGTCAACTGTCAGACTGCTATTGTTCTTGCATTGCATTAGGAAGTATATTACTATATGGTACTCTATGATCTTAAATAATGATAACCCCACCCATGACATTTCTGTTCTTATTATTATCTCAGAGGCCAGTAATAGCTGGCCTCTGAGATGACTGTCTGTGATCTCACCTTCTGGTATTTGTGCCCTTGTGAAGGGCCCTCTACACTGAGTCACAGTTGGCCCTGTGTGCCCTGTAGAATATGGCAGAGGTGCCAGTGTGTGACTAAGGATAAGTCATAAAAGGAATTTCAATGCCCATCTTTGTGTCTTGTTCAAGTTTTCCATAGCTTTAATGATTTTTGTCTTTTTGCTCTATAGCTTACTGAAAGAGTAGGATTGAAATCCCAGACTATAATTACAAATTTGACAATTTCTTTTCATTTCTATCATTGTTTTGTTTATGTATTTTGAAGCTGTTACTAGACACACATGCATGTAGATTATTATGTCTTTTTAATCAATTCACTCATTTATCATTATAAAATGCTTCCTCTAAATCCCTTTTAATATTGCTGGTTCTAAAATTCTAAAATTCTTCGTCTATATTAATATAAGCACTCCAGGTTTTTTGATTGATATTTGCATTATATATATATAATTTCCATGCAAATATATATAATGCAAATATATATATATATATCACACGTGTGTGTGTGTGTGTGTGTGTATATATTTCTGTCATGCTACTTTCAGCCTGTCTGTGCCTTTATATTTAAAATGCATTTCTCTTAAACAACATGCCGTCAAATTTTATTGCTTTATTGATTCAGAAAAGGTTTTTAATTGATGGATATATGTTGGATTTCAACCAGAGAAGCAAAACCAGTAGGAGATACATAGTAAGAAATTTACTGTAAGAAATTGGCTTATGTGATTGTGGTAACTGGCTAGGCAAGTTGGAAATCATAGGGCAGGTCACTGGGAAGGGTGAACCGGAACTCAGGCTTGGTGGATGCTGCTGTCCACAAGCAGGATTTCTTCTTCATCGGAGAGGCTTCAGCTCTGCTCTTAGCCCTTTCAACTGACTGAATAAGGCCCACCCCGATTATCTAGGATAATTTCCTTTACTTAAAGTCAACTGATTATAGACTTTAATCATGTCTACAAAATAACTTCATAGTAACACCTAGATTCATGTTTGATTAAGATATTGTGAACTGTAGCCCACAGAAGCCAACACATCATTAGGTCATCACAGTGAGGTTGATTACAAGCCATTTACATTAAATGTAATTATTAATAGAGTTGGGTTTAAATTTACCATGCTGAGATTTATTTTATATTTATTTCCTGTTTTCCTTGTAATTTTTCTGTATTCCCTGACATCTTTTGCATTGAGCACTTTTTATGGTAGTTATTCCTCTTCATGTTACTTTTTTAATGGTTTCTAAGGGATTTCCAGTATAATTTTTTCACTGAGTGATGAATTCTAGGTTGATTTTTTTTTCTTTCAGCACTTTAAAAACATGGCTTTACTGTATTCTGATGTGCATAACTTTTCATGTTTCCTGTTTTCCTTGTCTTTGTTGCCTCTGTTTAAAGTGTCTGTTTTTTGTTTGTTTTTTTTGTTTGTTTTGTTTTGTGTTTTTTTTTGAGATGGAGCCTCACTCTGTCACCCAGGCTGGAGTGCAGTGGCATGATCTCAGCTCACTGCAACCTCTGCCTCCCGGGTTCAAGCAATTCTCCTGCCTCAGCCTCCTGAGCAGCTGGGATTACAGGTGCATGCCACCACGCTCACCTAATTTTTGTATTTTTAGTAGAGACAGGGTTTCACCATGTTGGTCATATTGGTCTCGAACTCCTGACCTCGTCATCCTCCTGTCTCGGTCTCCCAGACTGCTGGGATTACAGGCATGAGCCACCACGCCCGGCCCTAAAGTGTCATTTTTAGGAACAAGTTTTAGTGTTCTTTTTTTGGTCACTAGGTTTTAGAAATCTGGTTATGATGTGGCTTGAAATGGTTTGAAAGTTTATTTTACTGACCTTCTTGGATCTGAGGACTTACAGTTTTCATAAAGATTTGTAAAACATCAGATGTGGCCATTATTTCTTCAAATGTTTTTCCTGTATCTGCCCTTCCTCTCCTAGAACTCCGTACAGTGTGTTAGAACATTTAATGGTATACATAGTCATGGATACTCTTGTTAATTCCGCCCATCTTTTTTCTGTTTTATTTTGAATAGTTTTTTATGGCTTTGTATTCCCTTTCACTGATATCTTTTTCTGCAGTGTCTAATTTGCTGTTAATGGCTCTTCAGATATATTTTACTTTTCATCTCTAGAAGTTCTATTTGGGTCTTTTCATATGTTACATCTTTCACCTCATCATATTTATGTTTTCCTATACATTCATGAACATATGTGGGCTATTTATAACTGTTTTTAACATCCTCTTCTGCTGGTTTCATCATGTCTATCATTTCTGGCTCAGTGGCTAATGAGTAAATTTTTTTCATGCTTCTTTGTATGGTAACTTTTGTTGGACACAGAACATTGTAAATTTTTTGTTCTCAAGTGCTAGATTTTTTGAATTCTTTACTGGTGTTTAATTTTGTTTTATCACTTAGTTAAGTTACTTGGAGTCAGATGTTTTAAGGCTTGCTTTTAAGCTTTGTTAGGGCTTGTTCAGTGCAACTTTTAATCTAGGTCTAGTTCCTAGCCCCACGAGGAAAGCAATTCTCTGAGGGTTTTGCCCAATGCCTCACGTATCACAAAGTCTTTCTGGATGGTGGGAACACAGACTATTTCCAGCTCTGGGTGAGCTCAGAGAATTGTTCTGCATTCTACTTTCTGGTGACTTTGTGCCAGACTCAGATAACTGCCTCTCCTGTATTCACAGATGAACTCTCAGCCAAAGATTTGAAGGCTCTTCTCTGGCAATCTCCAGAACTCTCAGTCTCTCTTTGTAGCTCTCTCCTCTCCAGTATTTTGCCGTGAAAATTCTTGCCATCTTGACCAAACTTCAATTTCTTTTTCTCAACTCGGGGAGACTACCAGGCTCTGTTTGGATTCTCTTCCCTTTGCTGAATCTTGAAAACTTCTTCTAGACAGTGAGCTGGAGAAACCTTAGGTAATTATTTACTTATCTTCTCTACAGGCCCCTGAACTTTTTAAATCACCCAGTTTATAGAAAACATTATTTTTACCATTCTCTAGTTGTTTAAGACAGGAAGGTCGCTGTTACTCCATCTTGGCCAGAAGCAGAAATGTCCATGTATTTGTTTTGAACAAAATAGAATATTGTCATAAAACAACCTTTTAATATTTAAAATTTAACATCATAGAAAGAAGGAAAGAGACCCAATTATAAACACAGGATAAACCTTAGAGTTACGTCTTACATTTCTAATTTTAACACAGCAATTGAACTGTAAAATTCTCATAGGGTAATTACGTTAATAAACCATTACCCTTTCACAGTTTTAGCAGTCAAATTTTGTACACCAACAGAGTCCTTCAGGCTCCATGAATTTGGTTACAAATTCTGCTTGATAGGAACCTGTCACAGGCCACTGAGCCTCGAGTCTATTTTTCCCCTTGAGATATTTAAGTATATTTCTAGGTAAATAAGAATTGGAAATGAGCCCCTTACCCTCACTCTAGTGATGGGCTAGGTCAGCCCAATATCTAATAGTGCTGATGACCCAATAACTTTCTTTCGAAGACCATCTAACAAACAGCCAAGATTACTTAGCTAGATAGCAACAGAAAAGTAATTTGAGAGCTTCAAGTATATTGAACTTCCGGAATGAGGTTTTGCAATGAATCTGTAAAATTCTCACACATATTTGATTTTTTATATTACATATAATGACTCCTTTCATTTAAATATGGCTCTAATTTTTATCTTTTTCTCTAAGTTACCATAAAAATTAAAATTTTGTTTTATATACGCAAATGTTGGTTCTGTACACTGATTTTTACTGTTCTCTTAACACATCAACCACATCACTGCAATCATCATTCCTATGAAATACTTCTGTTTTGTAAAACAGCCGTATATGCAAAGTAACCCCCCAAAATGCTGAAGGAGCTGAGAGACCGAAGGGAAAGGTAGACAAATCCTGTTTGTCAGTATGGGATGATTCAGTGGGAGAACTTAGAGTTAGAAGTGTGGTCTTGGGTGGCCACAAGACAGGTAGATTGCCACACCATAACCCCCTAGACCCAGGGATTGTGTTTGGGGAAAAAGGATACGTGCTCTGGAAGGAATGTGTAGGTGGCTAAGGTATCACAGCCTATGATTTCTGCAACAACATCAAGGGTTGTTTGGAAGAAAACTTATGGTGAATAGGTGTTCCTGCATAAAGAGTAATTTATCAACAACATTTTGGAGGCATTCCCAGACTTGGGGTTAGTTAGAAGTGACATGGCAGATTAGCATGTAAGATTAAGTCATTCTTGTCCCGGTATCTTCCTTTTTAATATTTCAACTCTTCAACTGGGAAGGTTATTTTTGTTTCAAAACCCGTCAGAAATTAATTTTGGCATAACCCCTTTACTCCTTCCAAGCTTCTTTGAAACTTTCATCATTTCTCTGAAATTATAACAACAGTATTTTTGTTTCCTTTGAAAAAGAAAATCCTTCATTTCACTTTGAAGCATATTTTTAAAAGTGTGTAACACTCACTTGGTAAAAATATGATAATTTAAATTTAGACAAATGTCTATAAACTCGTATCATTGAGGAATTGTTTAGTACATTTGTTTCACAAACTTCCAGTATTTCAAATACTTAAAAATCTACTCAATACCTACTGCAATGTAAATCATGTCTTATAAAAATTGACAACTTGGGAGTGATTGCTATTTTCCTATGCAAGATCCATTTTCTTGTCCTTTTTTAAGAGAACCAGAGAAATAACCCTAACGTTAGCTGGTTGGAATAAAGACTACATTTCCCAACTGCCCTTGCATGTGGGTAAGACTATGTGATTAAGTCCCAGTCAACGCGACATAAGCAGAAGCATCGTGTGGGACTTTTGAGAAACTCCTTAAAGTCAACTGGCCCCACTGGGAGCTGTGTCCTCTTTTGGCTTCTCTTCTTTCTCCTTCTTCCTCATAGCCTAGAATTCAGACTGATGGAGCTCCAGTAGCCAGCTTGCACGATGAAACAAACATGAGAATGGAAACCATACATTTGAAGGGTAGAAAGAGAGAAAGAGCTTGGGTCCTTAATGACTATGGAGCTACTTTATCAACCTTGTGCTGACCTCTTGCTTTCTCTTAAGGAAGAGAGAAAATCTTCTATTTTGTTTTAGCCACTATATTATATATATGTGTGTGTGTATATATATATGTAGGTATACACACATATATGTATATATACATATATACATATATGTGTGTATGTGTGTATATGTATATATATGTATATATACACACACACATACACACACATACACACATATATACACACATATATATACGTCTATATATATACATATATGTGTGTGTGTATATGTATATATGTACACACATATATAGACATATATACACACATATATATAATATACTGGCTAAAACATATATATATATATACGCGTACGCGCACACACACACACACACACACACACACACACATATATATATATATATAGAGAGAGAGAGAGAGAGAGAGATGGAGTTTCATTCTTGTTGCCCAGGCTGGAGTGCAGTGCCATGATATCGGCTCACTGCAACCTCCGTCTCCCAGGTTCAAGTGATTTTCCTGCCTCAGCCTTCTGAGCAGCTGGGATTACAGGTGCCTGCCACCACGCCTGGGTAATTTTCTTGTATTTTTAGTAGGGATGAGGTTTTGCCATGTTGGCCAGGCTGATGTTGAACTCCTGATCTCAGGTGATCCACCCACCTTGGCTTCCCAAAGTCCTGGGATTACAGGCGTAAGCCACGGCGCCCAGTCTATTTTTTTGTTATATATAACATAAACTAATCCTAAGTAACACAACAATAGTGATATCATTTTGTAAATAATTCAAATCTTCAAAAACCTCAAACTCTAAGCATAAAAATATACAGATATATTATAGGTGTAGGTACATATATTTATGTATACACATACACATATGCATGGTGATCATATGCATACAGTGATTGGCATTTATTTCAGGAAGTTTGCTAAGACTTCTTTGTATTTGCATAGCCTGGTCTTTTGCCCGTTCTATCACAGGCCATGCCACATTTTATCAAAATGAATTTTGATTTTTTGTAGAAATACTTTTATGATTGGTAAAAATACTTTTATCATTATTTTGTTTACCTATTTATTAATGAAAAAATAGCAACATTGCTTTTAGTAAAATAGCCATAGAAAATATAAAGTACTAGATTGGCTGCTGTTAATTCATTGCACTAAAAGATATATTATTGTGTGTTATCTTATATGCTTAGATAATGATGATCCCACCCATGATATCTTAGTCCATAATGTTCTGTAATAACTAGCTACAAGATGGCCCTTAATCATTCTCATTTCTTACGCCTTTTGTATCCCCACCCACACTGAATTGGTGTTGGTTTTTTGTGCCTCATAGTATATGGCAGAAGTGACAATGTGTGAACTCTGGGGCTGGGACATAGGAGGTATTTCAGGTTTCACCTTGCTCTCAGGGGTCACTTGCCCTGGGGGAGGCTAGCATCAGGTTGTGAGGACACTCAAATAACCCTATGGTGAAGTCCACGTGGGGAGAAGAGGACTTGCCAAAACTGGCCTGCCAGGCATATGAGTGAGCCATCTTGGAATTGGATTCTCCAGCCCCCATCAAGCCTTCGGATGATGGCAGCTCCAGTTGAAATCTGACTCAGCTCCGTGAGAAACTCAGAGCCAGAATCATAAAATCAAGCTGCTCTTGAATTGATGACCCACAGAATCCAAGAGAGATAAAAAATGACTGTGGTTACTTTAAGCCACTGTGTTTTGTGGTAATTTGCTACACAGCATTAGCAAATAATAGATATGCTATGATTGATTATAGAACTTTGTATATTTTTATAGAAATCAAATTGAGCTCATCATTAGAGCTCTTTCTTCTCCTTTAACCTTTGGTAAATTTCTAATAATTCACAAAAGGTTTGTTTTTTTCTTTTTTTGGGAAAACAAAAACTTATTACTGGCAATCACAGGTTTACAAGAAATAAATATTTTCAACTCTAATTTTCAGGTATATTTTATCCTTTCTTGAAACTTATTTTGAGTGAGTAGATAATAATTTATTAGCTACAGTTTTATTTTAAAGAGCTCTAGTCCAAAATTATTATTATTTCAGTTATTTCAGGCATTTTATTTCTAATTTCCTGGAAATTTTTAGAATTGTTTTTCCAGATAGAAACTCCTTGTATCATCAAGTAGCTTTTTACACAACTGATTTTCTTATTGATGTAATGGTAGACATGAAGAAATGCTAAAATGATGCATCCTTGATAACTATATTCAACCTATTGAAAATCTGAAATTCAAAGTTCTTTGACATCTTACAATTGGCCTTGAATTGTTTTCTATGTTCTGATTTAATTGTTACCCATGGCCCAAATACCCTATCTCCAGGTGTTCTGAGGTGTAGATTTGGGGTCTGTGCTCTGGATTTAATCCCCATAGACCCCTGGCTAGGAAGGTGGAGTCTGAGGCTTGCTCTAACGTACAGGCTCCCAGGATCCAGGTGATATTTTCAGACTGCCTGGATGGGAGGCTCGATCTTTCTACTTTATTCCATGTCTATGTGAAGGCCCCCGGCAGGTCCTATGGAAGGAATCACAGGTGACATGAGCCAAAAACTGCATTCAAGTCTCAGGTAAAAAGTAAGCTCTCCACTGAGGGGCCTGAAGGCAGGTGGACAGAACAGGTAAGTGGTGTCTATTCTGATAGCAAGAAATCCCAAAGTCTGTGATTCTTTGGTGGCATATGGCAAGGATTTTTAAAATGCAGAGAGGCTTTTACAAGGCCAGGTTCACCGTGCAGATGGATGGAAGCCAAGGGAGGTCTCTTTCCTTTGGATACTTCTTGCCCATTGAAGCATCTGGAATTTGGCACAGGGTCTGTGATTTTTCTCACCATGGAAATCCTCTCTGTGGAAGAGCTCTGTGGTAACAGGGGCAGAGCTCATCTTGCTGAGAGACCCTCGAAGAGCTGCAGCTTGTTGTGCATAAGGGACCTGTCTCCAGGTGGAAGGAGGAGGGTTGCTCACTGGTGATGGTGGCGGTACACATAGAATGAGACCCACTGGCTTTGGAGTTAGATGGATCTGGAGTTAGACAGAGCCTAATTCACCAACTATGATGCTTTGGAAAAATTTACTCAGACTCACTATATCTCATTCTTCTCATTCTATAAAAGCAGAATAATAAAACTTCCCTCGAAGGGTTGTTGGGACTCAGTGACTTCCGCCCAGCCCTTCACCCCATAATGGGTGAGTGCTCAAGAGATGAAGGCAATTATTCTTATCATCCAATTAACTCTAGATGTGCATTTAGGTTGTTGTGGGTGATAGCTGGCATAGCTATCTTCTCCTCTGCTCTCCCCCGGGTCCCCCAGGCCACCCCGGTCTCAAACTTGAGGCAAAGACCCAAAGAAACCTCTGAAGGAAGACACCTGGGCATAAAGTGAAAAGATTCTTGCAGAAGCCATTTTCCATTGTCAAAGACTAGAGAACAAGCAAAGGAAGGGGGAGGCTGCTGGAAAGAGGAAGAAGGCAAAATACTCCCAGCCCCAAAGCAAGAATGAACTTCAGGTTGTCCCAAGAGAGCAATAGGGACAGAGGGACAGCTCAGTACTTAGCTTTCCAGAGTATAGACTCCACTGACACATCTTCTGGGGACATCTGCTGTCCAACAGGTGAGGCCACTTGCTTCTGAGCAAAGAGTAGGAACCTGGGCACCAAGTCCCAAGAGTGGGGATGTAAAGCATAAGCCTTACTCCCTGACCAAGCACTAATGGAGAAAGACCAGGTGAGAACTGCCCTGTGGCCAGGACACAGGGGGCATCTTCTCCCCCTTCCCTGGTGCTGGGCCCTTGTCACCATCCTTCCTTTGCCAACACATAGGTGGGGCACAGATGCTAGATGGGTCACTGACAGACCCTAGGATAATGTGGCTCACAATAATTTGTACAGATATATATATTTTCGAGACCATATATGTTGACAAAGTTTTGCTTTAAAAATGATGTTAAGATAAACAAACTACCTTTTCTTAGCACCACCAATTTACCAAAGAAAGGACATTCTACTAGAAAGAAAAGGTTAGAAAGGACACTATCAGAATAAAGAAGTGCTCTTCAAATGGAAGAATTTGGCTTTCTTCAAAATGAACAGTGCCCTTGGTTCTCTTTTTTGTAGGTGGTGGAGCCTGTTTGTGCCCAGCATGGGAGTCGGAACCTTTCTGAGCATCCACGTTGAAATGGGCCCCATGTTCCTTAGGAGGTTGGGCATAGGAGTCTGATGCCCTGGGATGGCATCTGCTCTGGTCTTTAGTGTCTGCATGGCCTCAGGGGAATTGCTTAGGGTCTCTGGGTCACAGTTGCTTCCTGGGTAACATGGGGTACATGAGATGTGCCCAAGAGATGAAAGCAATTATTCTTATCATCCAATTAACTCTGGATGTGCATTCAGGTTGTGGTGAGTGATAGCTGGCATAGCTATCCTCTCCTCTGCTCTCCCCTGCCCACCTAATAGAATTATTCTGACGATAATTTAGGTTAATATCAGCAAATTTAGGTCAATATCCAGAATTAGGAAAGGGGTTTATAAGTGAGAGCTGCCATTATTTTTCATTATTTTAACTTTAGATCATCCAGAGACTGCTATGTTTATCTAGGAGGTACTGTTTTCTACTAATTCAATGATATCACTTGGCTAGCTTTAGGGACTTTTGATAATATCCATAACATCCTCATGCACGCCTCAAAAAAGGCCCTCATGTCAACCAAGTTATGGAATAATCTAGAACGTGTTTTACAATTGCCTTATGTGAACCAGGTAAGGGGTCTGACCTTCACCAGCTTAGCCACCCATTAACCTTCCAGTGTTTGGTCCTGAGGCTTTGGACAGAAGTCAATGCTGATTCCATAGTCCTCCCGGGAGATGGGTCTGCCCTCTCCCCTGGCACTTTAAAGGAGGTTAATCTGGCCCTGGGTCTTCTGGAGTTGAGTAAGGTTTTTTTCTGAAGGGTGGTTCTGAGATATGCCTTATTTCTCCCTCTCTCTCTCCTTGTCCTCCCTCACCCTAATCCTTTCTGCAAATAATGGGTATATGATTGTGTAAGAGACAGCCTGACCTACAACCTGCATGTTTGGACAGAGCCATTGGAGAAGTGGACGCTAAGCACTGTGAGCCCAGCCCCTGGCTCACTGTCCAAATGCACAGCCCTCAACAGAGGGTGCCCAATAAAGCAAGTTCTGTCTTATGTCTTATTCTTACCCTTCTACTTTCATCCCAAATTTTTGGCTTATATCTAAAAGTTGAAAAGTACTCCATACTAGATTTGCTTTTTTTTTTTTTCTTTTTGGAGACAGAGTCTCACTGTGTTGCCCAGGCTGGAGTGCAGTGGTGTGATCTTGGCTCACTGCAACCTCCACTTCCTGGGCTCAAGCAATCTTTCCACCTCAGCCTCCCGAGTAGCTGAGATTACAGGTGTGCACCACCACGCCTGGCTGATTTTTTATATTTTAGTAGAGATGTGGTTTTACCATGTTGCCCAGGCTGGTCTTGAACTCCTGAGCTCTGGCAATCCACCCACCTTGGCCTCCCAAAGTGCTAGCATTACAGGCATGAGCTACCATGCCCAGCCTAAATTTGCTTCGAATATTAAAAAGATGGAGATATGTATTACTTTCTGTAACATTAATATCTAATGCTGAAAGCATAAGTACTTTATACGGAATGACTTAATTCACTGAACCAATATAATGAAGTAAAAGATATATAGATACACCCCTATCAATTTATAGGGATGAACACATATCCGTGACCATTTGTCTGGAACCAAAAGATCAAAATTCACAGCTCTGATTATAGACATCTCCTAGAGCCCATCTCCTGTAATGCACAGTATTGTAAACATTGCAAACACATCACCACATAATAATAATGCAAAGATATCCTAGAATCATATAGGGAATCTCTGGAGAAAGGATGAGGTAATAAGCCGGGCAGCTGGAAAATGGGAAAATGTTTGGGCCTGTAGCCCCTGAAAGCTCATCCTGCATTGAGAGGGAGGCCCCATGTGATGGGGCCGACAATGTATTGTCCATTCCTCATCTTACAGAATCACTCTCGGTACAGTTTGGTTGATTGTATCTGACTACTACAATAATAATAACAATAATGAACAAAGAGAATCTGGGACTTTTCCTACTTTTACCAGAAAAGAAGAAGGAGACATTTTAAAGCATCCCTCTGAACCCTACCCTAGTTTTATTTCTTTGGTTTCCTAATTGGAAGATGCAGATTTCTGTAGCCAAATTTGATGAAATCAAAGTCCTACAGATTTTTTTTTTTTTTTGAGTTGGAGTCTTGTTGCAATGCCCAGGCTGGAGTGCAGTGGTGCAATCTTGGCTCACTGCAAATTCAGCTTTCCAGGTTCAAGAGCTTCTTCTGCCTCAGCCTCCTGAGTAGCTTGTAGCGCACACCACCACGCCCAGCTAATTTTTGTATTTTTAGTATAGACAGGGTTTCACCATATTGGCCAGGCTGGTCTCAAATTCCTCACCTCAGGTGATCTGCCCTCCTCAGCCTCCCAAAGTGATGGGATTACAGGAGTGAGCCACTGCACCCAGCCCAAAAGAATAATTTGAACTAAATGAATTTCATATTTTTAATTGAAAGTCTGGACTTTTATGAAAGAACGTATTTATCTGTTAAACATTAACTGAGAAATTGGAATGAAGACAGCCCTTTTCCATTTAGTTAGGAGAGAAAGAAAAATGAATAATAATAATGGTATTATTATTTTTAAAAGCCTTTAAATACAAGTATGAGTAGGATTATTATATAAAATAATGGTCATTAGGTATCAAAACTGACTTTTCCACCCTTAAAGAACTACTTTTTGGAAACTAAGCATGATTAGTAAGGAGGGGAGACCTTTGGTCTCCTAGCTGCACCTGTTGCCAGAAGAAGGGGTCCCTATCTAGACGGCAAGAGAGGGTTCGTGGATCTCGCGCAGGAAAGAATTCAAGGTGAGTCACAGGGTGCAGTGAGAAGACAGAGAGTTTATGGAAAGCTACTCAGAGTAGGGCATTCTCAGAAGGCAGGAGGAGGAAAGCCTCCTCTTTGTTTTAAGTTTTTCTTACATAGGGGTCTTATCTACGTAAAAGCTAAGCTATATCTACATGTAGGTGGGCTGACAGCATGAAAACATTTATTACTTTGCTGATTTAAAGGAAATGATCCCTGGCATTTACTGTGTAAATGCATTTGGCGCGTAACTATATTGGGCCAGCCAAACAGTCCGCTGTCGGAGGAGTGTGTCTTTGCAGGTGTTATTAAGCTGCTTCCTCAGCCTTAAACATGTAATGACCATGGGTCATGACTAGCAAGGAATGTGCCGTGATTTCAAAATGGTGTATCTCTGGCTCTCCTATGCTCCTGCTTCCCTAACACACCCATCAATGAATGAGACATGCCTCCTTTCTGATGATGCCATATCTATGTCCTGAGCCCCCCACTGCCTGATTAGTGGGCAGTGCCATCTTTTCCTGGTGTCTTCTTGCCGAATTGCTCCTTTTTGGAGTCCTCAGTGGGAGGAGAGGGTGGTTCTCATGGGCCCCCTGATTGAACCTGGGGGTATTCACCACCCACCACACACCCCCTAGTGGGCTTGGGGTCCCTGGGGGTTGTGGTGGCTGTCCAAGCTGCCAGCCTCTTGCTGCTGTCCCTGCCCCTCACCACCAGCCTCCAGGGTGTGCCAGTCCAGCTCTTCTCCCCGGGCTTTCTCTAATCATTTTGTCAATTTGTCTTGATTGTGGAGTAGATAAAGGCTTTAAGCATAACAAATTTACATCTTCTTTCTGTTTGGACACTTAAAAGAAATAGCATAATAAGAACAATGCAAGTAAACTCTTTTAGAAGGCGTTGCATTTATGTAAAATTGGGAGATGGCGTTTACTAAGATGGTTGTGATATAAACTAGACAAATGTTTTTAAGGATTTTCTTAAAAAAGGGCTCGGGGAGGACATGTTTTGTATCAAATAACTTGATTGGCTTCTGAATCAAAAATGTATTCTCTCTCCACTACTCCAGGTGATCTCCTGGGCATATTCTGTGTAGGCCTGGAACCAGGAGTCCAAGGCATGAGTTTGAAGAAGGCAGGTTTAGAATCAAGGAAAGAAAAACCTTGAGCTGTTAGCTGAGGTGAGAGGGGCGTGATGGCTTCAGGGATGGTGTCCAGGGGCAGGGTGGGGTGGGGGCAGGGGCATGTCAGTATCGGAGTTTCCTAGGGAGACACCCAGGTCCCTCCTGGAGAGACCTGGTGAGATCTCAGATAGCAAAGGTTAAATTTGCAAATCACTCAATGATGAGTCAAAACAGCAGCTCCTGGGGAGCTAGTGAGACTACAGGATTCATGCTAATGACAGTATTAAGAGTGACGGGAAACGACTTTGTCCTCATCAGTGAAAGTCATCTCCAGACAGCAATAAATTGATTCCTGAATATTGTGTGTGGCATAAATAAATAAATAAATAGGCCAGAAATGAAATTCTAATAGACTTGGTGGAAAGTAATTTGCAAACAAATCTTTCTGCTGCTGGGGATGCAAACGGCATCTGTGGGAGAGGTCGTCAGTGTCTCTAACACATTTCCTAATTACTAATGCTAATTACTTGCATCATCATTTGCATACCATCTTGAGACAGAAACTGCGATGGTCCAGGAGTAGGTTTTTTTCTTTCTTTCTCTTTCTTTCTTTTTTTTTTTTTGTTCCTGTTCATTCAGAAATGGAGAATAAAGAATTCTACCTAGGCTGAGTGCTTGTCAATGCAAGGACAGCTGGAACAGATTTTGCCCCTCTCTTTTTAGAGTCTGGCAGCTTCCAGCTCTCAGATCTAAACATAAAGACAACTACAGATATATGTGTGTGTATATATATAATTGGGAAATGGATATAAATGGAGATATATATATGGCCAATTTGCAAGAAGTTTTAGGCACTTCCAATTCTGGGAATCCATATGGCCCAGTGGTTAAAAGCCCAGGCCCTGGATTCAGACCCTGACTCAGCCACTTACTAGCTCTGAGATCTACAGAATGGAGTGTTTAAAAAAGAAGAAGAAGAAAAAAAAACTTTAGACAAATTAAATCTGACAGAGTTTAATTGAGCAAAGAACAACTGATGCATCAGACACCCCCCAGAACTAAAATAAATTCCGAGCAACTCTGTGGCTGCCACATGGTTGGTTAACATTTATGGACAGAAAAAGGCCAGTGACTTATGGAAAACAGAAGTGAGGGACAGAAAACGGCCAGGTCGGCTATAGCTCCGCGTTGCCTTATTGGAACACAGTGTGAACAGTTGGCGGCCTGTGATTGGCTGAAACTCCGTGATTGGCACAGGAATAGGTTATAGGCTGTTTATATGTCCAATTAGGTTACAGTCCACTACGTACAGAGAAACCCTTAATACAGGGTGTTCCTTCTAAGGTTGCTGTGAAGATCTGCACCGCAGCGGGCCTAGAGCATCAGCAAAGATAGATTCTTGTTCCTGCTAGTGCAAGATAGGTGTTGACTCCTGTCCTGAACCAACAGCCATTTCATTTGTCCTGACTAAACTGGTAGTGAGTTCAGTGAAGGGTGTGAGTCTTTGCCTAGAGGGGTGAGTGTCAGGCCGGGATTTCTCTGCACTCAGGACTCCTGGCTTTATGCTACCTCTGCTTATTGTTAGAGACACCCCAAAAGCAGCCACGTTGGTGCATTCCCTGCCCTGCCCACCCTGTGGCCTGCGGAGAATTACAGTCTGTGAAAGTAAGTGTGGAGAGACCAGCCCACGTGGGGAGGGCTAGGGGAGAGTGATGAACTTTGGGTCTTCCTAACTGAGAAGAAATCGTCTGCAGAGCTGACTGACAGGTGGCCACCTGGCTGTTTTGGCTTCTTGTTTGTTTTTATTGTTTTTTAAAAAAAAACAGCAGCAGAAAATTGTAGAGAATTAGATTTCTTTTTTTCCACTTCAGAAGATGGAGTATGTGTTTCTCAATCCATCTACAGAGTTTATACCATGGCAGAAATTTTACCTTGATATTGACTTCTGGCTCTTCCTTTTTGTATTTGACTATCTTTATAGATTTTTAAAGTGAGAGGTGCAATGAAGCCATTGCAAATATAAGCTAGTTTTCCTTTGTTATTCTAACCCCAACATTTAAGCGTTATTTCTTTGGTATTGTAAATATTTTTAAATTTTCTGTATAGAAAAACTTCTCTGGCTGGGTGAGACTGCCCCTCCTGGGGTAGCCAATTCTTTTTTTTTTTGAGACGGAGTCTCCCTCTGTTGCCCAGGCTGGAGTGCAACGGTGCGATCTCAGCTCACGGCAACTTCTGCTCCCGAGTTCAAGCAACTCTCCTGCCTCAGCCTCCTGGGTAGCTGACATTATGGGCACGTGCCACCATGCCTGGCTAATTTTTGTATTTTTTTTTTTAGTAGGGATGGAGTTTCACCATGTTGGTAGGGCTGGTCTCAAACTCCTGACCTAGTGACCCACCCTCCTCGGCCTCCCAAAGTGCTGGGATTACAGGCATGAGCCACCGCGCCCAGCCAAGGTAGCCAATTCTTAAAGATACTAAGCAGCCCAGCCAGGAGCATGCCTCTGATATGCACCTAACCCTTGCTGAGACTACCTATCTATACTCCGAAATATCCCCGGAGTCAATATTCTTCTGCCTTAATCATCCTAGGACCAGGTACTAGGCAATTAGAGACCCGATAGTGCAAAGCCTGCTACAATTATTCAGACTAGCCAATCCTAAACTAAACTACACACTAAACTGTTCTTGCTGCCCTGCCCTACCCTGCTTTTCCTTCAGAAACCCAAATAAAGACAGTGGCCTAAACCTCATGTCTTCTGCCTCTGACCATCCTGGTGTCTTTCCCATGTGGCCTTATGTGATGTGCTGTGCTTCCTGCCTCTTGAACCTGTGAATATTATATTCACAGGTTATTTTTGTCTCCTCTGTCCCCTTTGGTGGCCATACCTGAATAACCATAAAAGAATACAAAACATCTTTCTTTAAAAGAAAATAAAATGAGTACCTTCCTATTACTAAAATATAGAGTAATTATATTGTAATAATTTGGGACAATTATTTGAGATGTAAAATGTGAGATTTTATTAACAAATTAGATACTTGAAGTGTCTCTGTAGCTTGATAAATTATGATTTGTTGTGTGCTGATGTCTGCTTAAAATGTTAGGTATGAAGTCTTGTAAAGAGTCCCAAAATGAACTTTGCTGCATTTAATTACATGTTGTTGAGTGAATTCATTATGCTATACTCCATGAGAGTTTTCTAATTCGTTTTCCTACAGGTATAATAATAGTCTTTGTATTTCTGGAGTATATTTAAGCTTATATAAATGTTAATCATCACATGAATCACAAATTCAGTCCATTACTCAGCATCACCCTATATTAGTGTTTTATTGCTGCCTATCAAACTGAGCAAACTTAACAGTTTAAAGCATCTCACAGTCTCCATGGGTCAGCAGTCTGGCCACGGCTTAGCTGAATTCACTGCTCAGGGTCTCACAAGCCTACAGTCCAGATGCTAACTGGTCTGTGTTCTCATCTGGGTCCTTGACTGGGGAAGAGTCTGGTTCCATGCCCTCTCCCATTGTTGACAGATTTGATCTTGTTCCCCTAGGGCTGAAGTTGGTTTCTGTTTTGCTGCTGGCTACCAGCAGGGGCTGCTCTCAGAATCTACAAGAGGGCACTGGAAGTTTCCTGCCATGTGGCCCTCTCCAGAGGCCTCCCACAGCATGGCTGGCACTTCTTCAAGGCCAGCAGGAGAATCTCTTTGCTGAGATACAGTCTCTTCCTTCCTTCCTTCCTTCCTTCCTTCCTTCCTTCCTTCCTTTCTTTCTTTCTTTCTTTCCTTCCTTCCTTCTTTCTTTATTTCATTTCTCCCCTCCCTCCTTCCTTCCTTCCTTTCTCTCTCTCTCTTTCTTTCTTTCTCTCTTTCTTTCTTCTTTTCTCTCTCCCTCCCTCCCTCTCTCTCTTTCTTCCTCCCTCCCTCTCTCTCTCACTCTCTTTCTCTCTTTCTTTCTTTGCTTCTGACATGAGCCCTGCCTGCATGGTGCTGCTTTAAATTAAAATGAGAGGGGATCCATTTGGGGGTGTGGTCAGTAGGGGGAAATAAGAGTTCTGTTTTATATATGTTAAATTTAAATGACTGTGTGACATTCAACTGGAAATATCAACTGTGGATATGTGAGTCTAGACCTCAGAAGAGTGATCCTACCTAGAGGTATAAATCTGGTGTGTTTCAGCATAAAAATGGTATTTAAATCCATGAGAACATTTAAAAATCACCTAGGAAGAGAAAAATAGGTGGAATAGAAATACAAGAAAAGCCCAAGAAAAATATCATTTTTAAAAAGAGAAAGGACCATGACCCAAACCTTAGGAATGCAGTATTCAAAGGTTGGAAAGAGGAGGAGAAGCCACAGAATAAGGTAGAGTCTGAAATAATGTAACCTAATCAAGGAAGTAACAGTCCCTATTTCATCAATTCTGCCATATTCTATTGATGAGAAGAAGTGGTGGTCCTGCCAGCACCCAAAGGGTACAGGGAGACTCAGGGCATGAACACTGTGGGCAGGGATCCTGGGCCATATTAGACTTCTGCCTGCCATTGGCCACTTTTTTTGTGATTATGGCCTTATGCGTTAGGGAAATCTAAGAGATTTCAGGTGTGTTCTAATGGGCAGGAAAGAATGACATTTTTATCCCAACTTAGATTTCGAGATTTTGAGAAACTTCACTGCTTGCTTGCTTAATTATTCATGTATTTTTGGAGTAGTAGAATTTGCTAGATTCTTTTTACCTCTTGAGGTACTCATCCTTCATCTATATGAGTGCTGGCTGATATAGGGAGTATAAAAGCCCATTTCCCTTGCCTCCAGGTGGTATAATTCTAAGGCGCATTTTATGTACCAAACACCCTACCACCACCACACACCCACTCCATGGGTTAAGCCAAGGTTAGACTTTACCTGAGGCCACCTTCTTGCTTTCCTCCTTTCTCTCCCCTTTCCTGCTTCCTCCCTCCCTTACAGGTGTCTCCTAAAGAGACCCCTCCCTATAGATCATGTTGACCTAAATCCCTGACTTGGGCTGTGCTTCCAGGGAATCTGACCTGACCTGAGACATCCACCTTGTCTCAACAGAGCTGTCAGATGCTCTAGCGCAACAATCACCTGCCTGGGCTTCAGTACCAGGAAAGTCTAGGTTTGTTTCCTGGCTCTGCCACTTACTAGCTATGTACAACTGTTACTAAATCTCTCGAAGTCACAGTTTCTCTACCAGCAAAATGGATGTAATAAGGGTAAGAAGATTAAAGATAGACGGTTTGTAAAATGCACATCACATAATAAATACTTGAGAAATTTTAGCTATTTTTATTATTTCCAAGAGATGAGTATAATAATAAGATGAGTATATAGATATACTTTTCAAGGAAATATGTCTTTTAAAACTGTAAGCTCCACACGTATGCCTTCTTTCACATCTGAAATAATTACGCAAGCTCTCCAGGCAGTGGCTTTGATTTGTTTTTGATACTTGTGGTAATAGGTTCCATTGGAACATTGCCTCTCTCTGGGCACTGCCCCTGGACCAGTGGCTCCCCGTGGCAAGGCTTCTGCAGTTACTAGGTGGCTAAGAGGTCCAAACCTAGTTTCACTTCGGGGACTGGGAGCCAGGTCTGTGAATTCTTTAGCAACTTGCTTTTGTTCGTTTTGAAGCAAATCAGTCTAGGCATTCCGGGCTTCTTCCAGCTGGGCAGCTCACTGACTGCCCTGAGCAAGGAAAAATTAAAGCTCAGATCGTGGTACTCTCCTTCATTAGAGGGTACTCATGTGTGTGGAGGTCAGTGGACGGGCTCACAGGAGAGAAGGAATGTAAATACTTACCCAGCAGATTTTACTTTATCCCTGTTCCATTATGAATGACCTTATAAGCCGTGGTAAAGATTTTGAATATTACTCTGGGCAATGGGGAGTCATTAAAATGTTTTAAGCAGAGAAATGACATCTCAGATTTGCATTTTAGAAGTCCTTGGCTCCAGTGTGGAGAATAGATTGTGAGGGAAGGGGGAGGCAGGGAGAGCAAATACGGAACTGTTTTAGCTAACTGGGAGAAAGGCAATGGGGCCCTGAACTAGGGCAGTGATTGTAGGGATGACTAGAGACTGGGAGAAGATTCTGGAGACAGCTGGGGAGCAGAACCAATGGGATTGGCAATTGATTACATGTAAGGGGAAGAGAAGGATCAAGAATGGGCTACAGGAGGCTGAGGTGAGAGAATCTCTTGAGCCCATGAGTTTGAGGCTGCAGTGAGCTATGATTGCACTGCTGCACTCCAGTCTGAGCGACAGAATGAAGACCCCATATATGGGTTCTGTATTTGACAACTGGCTTGATGATGAGTCATTCATTGAGATGAGGATCATGGTGAAGTTTGTCTATATCAAGCTGTGATGCCAAGTGGATATGTCTGGTAGGCAACTGGCTACAAAGAGGGAGGAGTAACAGGCTCAAGGCAGCAGGAAAAGGAGAGATTCGGGCGTGTAGGAGAATGGCCAGACCCACTAGAAAACTACTGGGGAGCACCTCCTTCAGAGCATGGCCAGACTTCTGTTAAGGCGAGGATGGAAAAGGAACAGTTGCTGAAGCATTTTACAATAGGGGTGGTTTATTAACCACAAAAGGTTTTGTGTGGGTTTTTTCCAGAGAACATGTGTGTGTGTCTGTGTCCTCATCTCTTCTTATAAGGACCCCAGTCATATTGGTTTTGGGGTCCACGCTAACAACTTCTTTTAACTTAATTACCTCTTTAGAGGCCCTGTCTTCACTGTCACATTCTGAAGTAGTGGGGGTTACAAATTCAAAGTGTGAAATACTTTGGGACAAGCTAAGCAACTTCTCTGTCCCCAGTTTCTTCAACTGGGGTATAATAATAATCAAATGCCATCCTCCTAGGTTTACCTTGGGGATTAAATGAGGTGATAACATGTGTGTGTTTAGAATGGTGCCTGGCACCACATAAGCATGCGGGCCAGCACACTCATTCATTTGTGATTCCACACATAGTCATGAAGCTCCTGGACACGTGTAATCTGCCCTGGAGAATACAAAGGTGAGGTTCAAAATCAAGCAATACTTTAAAAACCAAAGACTTCTATGGTGTTGCTAATTGCTGGGTGAGTTGTATTACACTTTACTCAATTAGATTTTTAGAACAGCTTCATTAAGGTATAACTTACATAACTTTTTAAAATCTACAGTTCAATGACTTTTAGGAAATGTAAATGGTTACAGTTGTGTAACCATCATCACAACCCACTGTTAGAAGACTTCCATCACCTCTCAAAATTGCAGTCAATCTCCACTCCCATCCCCATCCAGGCAACCATGGATCTATGGCTTTCTGCTGCCATTGTTTTGCCTTTTCTAGAATTTCACTGAAATGAAATAATACAACATGTAGTCTGGCCTGTCTGGCTTCTTTCCCTTAACACAATGTTTTAGCACGTTGTTGCATGTATTAGTAGTTTGTTCCTTTTTAATTGTTGAGCAATTTCCATCGTAGGGATGTACCCCATTTTGTTTATCCATTCATCAGTATATCTACATTTGTGTTATTTCTACTTTTTCATTCCTATGAATGACATTGCTATGAACATCCATGTTGAAACCTTTTTGTGGATGTATGTTTTCATTTCTCTTGGATAGATACCTAGGAGCAAAATTACTGCGTTATATCATAAGTATGTACATAACTTTTTAATGAACTGCCAAACTGTTTTCAAAAGTGACTATGCCAACCCAGCTGGATTTTTAATTCCTTCCAGATATGAAGTGTGCCATGGGTCTTATTTTACGATCAGCTCCCTCACTGCCATTACTCACTCCTGCCTCCCTACAGAGCCCAAGGCCATGTGGTAGGTTTGGAGAAACTCACATTCCTACCAACCAGCTGGATTAACACACTCCCTAGAAACATGTAGCTTGTTTCCTGGGCTGAGCAAGTGTGGTCCTGTCAGAGATTTTTGTGCTCTACAAGAGCATGTGTCGAAGTAATTGATTTAGTGTCTGATGCACTCTCTCTGAAGAGTGGCTGAATTACAAGCTCTCCAAATCCAACTGATCCCTCACATGACTCGTTGGAGACCACAAGGAGGACAGTGGGGCTGGGAGGCTCATTGGGAGTGTTCACTTCTTTTTTTTGCTCCACTATGATAGGAGATTCTGCAACTTTTTTGCAGTTACATCTATTGTTAAAGAAAAAATTATTCAATGGCACTTGTGAAAGCACATAAGGAGCCCTCAAGATAGGCATTGGGACCACGGCAATGGGGTTTTGCAGATGGGGAGAAATTAGGTTCAACTCTGAACATGACATATGCAAGTGGGAATTCACAGCCAAGGAGCATGGTGGGGGCAGTGGATGGAAACCACTGAGGGAAATCCTCAGGGTTAAAAGGGATTCTGGCTAAACCAACCCACCAGGATGCTAGCTGAAAACAGGCCAGGGTGATCAGACAGCACCTGGGGGGTGCTGGAGGATGAGAAACCTGATTAGATACCAAGGGCGATCAGGTATTGAAGGTGTAGCATTTTTGCCAACTGATTTAGTGGGTTCTCTGCTCAAACTGGGTTTTACAAGAAAGTGCTCAGATGGGCCTAGAGGTTTGAGAAGGCTGACTAGTGTTCAGTCAAGCAGAGAGTCTTTGCCACTATCGGCTTGCAAATGGTGAGACCCAAAACACAGAAACATGGCACACGTGGTGGGAGTTATGAGCTCAGAAGGCCAAAGGGAATCCTTCTGGGTGCCCCCAGGAGTCTAGACCCAGAGGATAGGGTCTGCACCAAGAAAGCCTTTTGCTTGTGTTGCCTTTAGAGAAGAGGAGACCAGCTGGGCAGCACTGCCCCTCCTGGGTTACGTGCAGCTGAGACACTTGTATCCTGGCAGTGAGCCCCGGGCCATCTTGATGGCCGATTCCTTGTTCCAGACCAGGGCCTGATCTCTTGGGATTGTTCTTGCAGGACCCAATATGCACAGTGAAGGAAAAAGTAAGTGTGGAGGAGTGACTGCAAAACCCGCCAGGTCTGATGGGGAGCATGACGCAGAAGCTGAGCCTCCAGGCTCCCAGCACTGTTGTTTCCGGGGTTCCTCTAATGTCCCTGAGCTCCTGGCTCCCCATCTGAAAATGAGGGCGAACATTCCCCTTTCTGCCTCACAGTGTGAAGGTCAGTCACATGGTGTGTGAAAAACCCTTGTCACCTGTAAAGGGGCTCTCAGTGGAAGTGACCTGTGCATTCCTGCAGCCAGAATCAAGCCCGGCACTCCTCAAACCTGCCAGATGATAAGAACCCCTTGGACAGATGCTCAGATGACCAGCCTCATCCCTGGAAATGCTCATCAGTGGATGTGGGTTGAGGCATGGGAATCAGTGTTGAGTAAGTTCACTAGGGTGATTCTTCTCCTCGGTGGCTGGGGAAACATGGACCATCTGATCGAGTGGTTCTCAGGCTTGTCTGTGATGACCTGGGAGAAGATAACAAAGAGAAAGCCTCCATTTTTTATGTTTGACCACTGATGGCTTTCAATCCGTTCTCTTTCCCTCCCGCTGGAACCACATCCAGGCAAGCTGATGAGAACATTGATGCCTTCTCCCTGGGTGCCTGAGTGCCCGTGGGGAGTTCAAATCCTGGCCTCTGTGCAGGAACCCTCAACCTGGCTGGCTCACTTTTAACCACAGTAAGAACCAATGCCACTGCCATTGCACCTACTTTATTTTCTCAAGCCCCCTGGACTGTATGGAGCCCAACTTGATCTCCCAAGAAAGTCACATTATGTGACCCTTTTCACATCCTAACAATGGAAGGGACCAGTCTGGGCAGCCTAACCAATTTTGGATGGCGGTTAATCCCACCCTCCATGGGGCACCTGCATGACAGGGGGCTTCAAAGGTCAATGCCTGGCCTGCAGAGTCAGATGTGAGCATCTGGGAGGCAGCCTGGCCATCAGTTTAAAGGTTCCTGGGTGATCCCTGGTGATTGCTGGGTGCAGTGGGGACTGAGGACGTAGGTCTCATTCTCCTCACTTCCCATCCAGTTGACTGTAGCTTTCTCTTAGCTGGCCTTGCCTCAGCCTGGTGAGAGCAAAGTCTGTGCATTTTTTGTTACCTTTCTATTCCCGGATCTTAGCTGAAATGCAGGAGCTGCTTAATTGACAGAAAGAAATGAAAAGGAATTGAATGCTTAGAAACAGTGATCTCATATCAGCCAAGTATACAACAAGAGTCAGGCCTCCCCCACTTTGACACTTTCTCCTCTCTATTGCTATTCATTTTGGGGACCTTTGGGGTAAAACTGCATGTTAAAATGTAAGGAGTAAGACTCCAGCTGAGGAATAAGATTTTCACACCTAGAGTTTTAAAAAATGCAACAGAGTCTGGTATCAAACTCTAAACAGAAACTGGATCGGGGATTCTTTAGAGGGGATTCCTAAAATGGGTGGCCCCAAGCCTAAAAGACTTCAGTGGAATCTTCCAGTCCTGCATTCACCGTTACCAGCTGTTTGTAATGGGAGAGATTCAGTGACTCTTATCGGGCACTAGATGGCGATCAGGCATCGATAAGGCCCAACAACCGCCTCGGACCTGGGACCTGGGATTGGCTCCTCCAACCCTGGCCGCCACCCTGGGAAGTGGCCATTGTCATCTTGATTGTCTGTGGGAGATCAGTGAGGCTGGCGGTGGGGATTAGGACTTCACCCAAGGATCACACCCTCCTTCAACCCTTCCTGTGCAGCAGGTTTTACATTCATGTGCAGTGACTGCAGCCGAGGATGTGGGGCACAGCCCGTGAGAGAGACCAGGAGGTCAGCAGTGGTGGGAGTGTTGTGTGCAGTGCAGCCAGGGACCACAGAACGGGTCTCTGTGGCCGCTGGACCCTGCCCCACGGGCCTCAGGGAGGAAGAGCTCTTGAAGACCGAGAAGGGGCTGTGCTCTAAGCCTGCTGCCCAGGCCTACCCTGCAGCCCCCAGGATGGTTTTCAGGATGCCTCTAATAACACCCATGTCACTCTTACCACTGGCCAAGCACCATTTTGAGCACATTCCACAGATCAATGTATTTAATCCTCACACAAGCACAATGGGCTGGGTACTACCATCATTGTCATTCTATAGATGAGGAAACTGAGGCACAAGGAAATTACAAAGTTTGTTCAAAGTCATTTGTAGACCAAAAAAGAAAAGAAAGAAAAATTCTGAGCCCTTCAACCATCTAAATGGACCCCTCCTCTCCGCAAGGACATTCCAAAGCTAACCTGAAAAACTAGTTCAGGCCATGATGGGAGGCAGGGGTCAGAGGTCAGACATGCCTCATTATGCCCTCCTCCCTTTTGGAATTACTGATAGAACATTTACAATGTATTCTCTCTGAAGCCTGCCACCTGGAGGTTTCACATGCATGATTAAATCTTGGTCTTCACAACCCTTTATCTTAACCCAGACATTCCTAAGTCCTCTGACAATAACTTAACTCTTTCAACAAATTGCCAGTCAGAAAATCTTTGAATCTGCTGATGATCTGGAATCCTCCTCCACTCCAAGCCCTGCAGCTTCCAGTTGACCCACCTTTCCGGACAGAACCAATGTTCATCTTACATGAATTTGATTGATGCCTATGTCTACCTAAAATGTATAAAACTAAACTGTCCCTGATCACGTTGGGCACATGTTCTCAGGATCTCCTGAGGGCTGTGTCATGGGCCGTTGGTCACTCATATTTGGCTCAGAATAAATCTCTTCAAAGATTTTACAGAACTTGACTCTTTTCATCAACACATTCAACAACTAGGTGACAGAGATGGGATTATGCTATTTTTTGAGACAGTTTCACTCTGCCACCTAGGCCGGAGTGCAGTGGCGCAATCTTGGCTCACTACAACACCACCTCCAGGGTTCAAACAATTCTCCTGTCTCAGCCTCCCGAGTAGCTGGGATTACAGGTGCACACCACAAAGCCTGGCTAATTTTTGTATTTTTTAGTAGAGATGGATTTTCCCCGTGTTGGCCAGGCTGGTCTTGAACTCCTGATCTCAGGTGATCCGCCTGCCTCGGCCTCCCAAAGTGCTGAGATTACAGGCGTGAGCCACTGGGCCCAGCTGAAAAATGTTTTAGATAAATTTTGTTCAATTGAAAAAAAAAAACAAAAAACAAAAAAAACAACTTGTTACCTCTTCAGACCTCCTTGAGATGAAGCAACTGACTCCCTCTCACAGGAAATTTCTATGACAGTCAACAAAAGCTGTCAAATTGCCTGCCTTTGTTCTTGAAATTAGAACTCCCTCAGCCTCCAATGCCTGCAGGTTACATTTCCAACCAGTGACTCATTTCATTGAGATGGGTTCTTTTTCCTGCAACGATAGCAAGTTTGTTATACTAGTTGGGTCTTGGTGAGAACACTGACTAGGAACCAAAAAGAATTCCACAGCCCAGGACAATTAGGTCAAGCCATGAAAGCCCTTTAATTCTTGTAAAACCCCTCAAAGGGGCATGCTGAACGTAAGTCTTCACAGCCCTCTGGCACCAGCACGATGGCAAAATCACTCCACCCAGAAGCACTTGGCCCCCAGCTGGGACGTTCTGGGTTCAGCCTGGCTCCTTGTCCCTAAGGTCCCTGGTTGGCACAGTGGGGCTCTGCACCATCTATCTGGTCCTCTCCAGGGATGGCAGGCATGAGGCGGCATGGGCAGCCTCCTGTGCCGGGAGACTCTGGCTTGCAAGTAGAAATTAAATTCATGTCTTTTGCTGTTGGTGTTATTTGGATACAAAATATCGTCTCTTTCAAATTAAATTTTAAAGCATCGAATTTTAAACTACTGGCAAGATAGTGTGAAAACTACAGTGATTAGAAGGGCTTGGATCTATTCTCAGATTTTAGCTAAAATGTCACTTTCTTAGGGAAGCCTTTTGTGGCCATGCCTTCCCGATCCCTCCGTCATTCAGTCAAGACCTTCTGAAATGCCCTCCAGCACCACCATCCTTCCTTCATCGTAACATCTTAATTAGTAATTATATACTAATATATGTGATTATTTGATGTGTGGCTGTCCCCAACTCCTTCCCCCAACCTCAAATACACTAAGCTCCATGCTTGTGTTTTTAACAACCAGAGTGGTCAGGAAATGCCTCAAAACATCAAGCATGTGAATTACTTAAAAAAAAATGAAAATAAATGAGACATTCAATTAAAAAAGGGGAAAATTAAGGAAAAAGTGAGGTCCTGTCACATGTTAGCTTGATTAATTAACTACAGGATGGCATGTACACCCAATGGCCTATGGTGCAGTCATTAAAATTCGGAAGTATCGGTTGACTAAGAAAGATGTTCATAAGATGCCTTGTGAAATAAGCAGTTTTATAAAGTAGTCAATGATTCCATGAAAAATACAGAAATGTGCATAAGAAAGAAACAGTTGGAAGTAAAAACTGTTAATGTCAAGAGCAATGATATCTGAAGGGGAGCAGCTGAGGCAGAAACTCCCAACTGAGTGTCCCGCCATTTCCTCCTCTCCCTGAGCCCCAGCCAGGTCACATTTCCCAGCCTCGCTTGCAGGTGTGGTCATAGCTGCACCTTGTCAATGGCTTCTGGGCAGAGCTAATGTAGACCATCTCCAGGCTTGACCTGCTGACACTCCCCATGTCCCAACCTCTATATTCTTTGGCCGTCTGCCGGCTGGAGGTTAATGTCCAAGAAGATCTTGACTTTGGAAGCCACATGGTGAAGGTGGCATAGCTGCCAGCATCCTGAATACCTGGGCAATGGCGTGAAGCAGGGCTTTGCATGGCACCAAAACGTACACCAGCCTAAACTTGCACCGGATTGGGGCCGGGGCGGTATCTAAGAGGCCATGGTAAAGCAGGGTGAAGCTGAGGATGGAGTTAGATGGAGAGGCAGGGGTGTGGCAGTTACTGGGAAGGTGTTTCAAAGACTCATCTTTTCAGGCCTCTCCCAGGGCAGTGCTGTGACAGGGGCCTCACTCCTTCATGTACAGGATCTGATTGTATCTGGGCTCTGTCAAGCCCCATCTGCCTTTTCCACCAGAGAGCAAGCTCCCTTCCCACAATCTCGGGTGGACTCCACAACCTTCTAGGCATGTCCAGTTACTAAAGCAGAGTCTCATTTTGTTACAATTCAATCTTGTTCAATTTAAAAGTTTCAGTCTCATATTTGATCTAAAGCTCTCTGGGCTGGCCACGCTTGTGGCTGTCATGGTGTGGAATGAAGGTTGCTGTGTCTGGCCTCCTTCTTCCTGGCCTGAGGCTGGGGCATTAAAGAAGGAAAGAGGAAAATCTATCCCCTTCTCTATCTCTATGTGGCAATTGACTATCCCCTTTGGGTTGAGGGGAACCATTGCTCCCTTCCATGGCAATCCCCCCTCGGTGGCGACAAGGTGCTGTTCTTGTGACCGAGGTGGATTTTCTGTCCGCACAAAGCAGCCATGCATTTCCTTTTGCAGCAGGCATCCTGCTCGGGCTCTTATGTGGGAACAGTGTGTGGGCATGGGAGCTCTGGCCAATTAAGGCCACTCTACCCGGGATAACAATGGGTCTTTTCTACCCTGGCACTCTCTCCCTTAGTCAGTGGTATGCGGGAGCCAGCTTGGACCAGCTCATAGGAGCTGATGATTAGATTTTTAGGAATTTTGTGAGCAGATTGATGTTTCCTTGGTAGTTTGAAATATGTCCTGCTGGGAGTATTTACACCACAGGAATTGGCAAGAGCTGTACACCAGGATTGTTGTCTTCTACCCAGAGAACTGGTTATTAAAAATGTATTAGCACAGAAAAGTCAGTGGATTTTTTCTGTGGGGTGAGTGGCTCGGCTACTTTCAAACAAGAAACAACCACTACTGTCGAAGAAAGAGGGTATTACTTGGTATCTGGAACCAAAAGTTGAGTATATTGCCCTGTAAGCAAGGGAGGTCTATGCAGTTGGACACGTGAGTCTCTAAAGAAACGAACTGCTGACTTATATAGGGTTTGAGAACTATGATCTTCAGGGATTGGAGGACTTTTGGAGGCAAGGTGAGTTGTCCTGTAGCTGTGAAATTGTGGTTACTGGGATTTAACTGTTATTGATTGGCTGGTTTTTAGAGGTGCAGCTACTGATGTGAAGATGCTGTTGACTGATTGGAATGGCTTTAAAACTGATCACGGCGGTTACTTGTTGCTACCACCAAAGAACAATCTGTTCTTCCCTTCCTTGAATTTGGAGTATAGGAAGTCACCATTCTCTGACTTAGCGATGGTATCCTGGATCTTAAAGGAAAGGACGTTTAAGTGGAGGTCCCATGGAGAGATGAGGGGGAATGTATGGATTTTGGTTCTTTAAACTCAGTGTTGGCTGCACGAAAAGCAATCAGCCTTTGCTCTTCTAGAGCTTCTCTCAATGTCCAAAGCCTCTAACCAGTTTGGCTTCTCTTTTCCATGGGACACAGGGAGTCCCGCCCTTGCTGAGAATCAGGTCTTCTCTGACAGTAGTGCTGGGGAGTGGTGGCCATTTGTAGGAGTGTCCATCTTCAGGGAAGATGCTGCATCATCCAGTAACTCTTGCAGGACAAGGAAAGATCTCACCAGTATATCACACCATCCTGTGTAATTCACATAATGGTTCTCTCTATGGTTCTCATTCCCCAGCTGTCATTCATAGAACATTCATCTATGTATAGAGCTGAAAATGGTCATCTCTTTTAAGTTCTCACCTGTCACTCTGGGGCAACATCAATTACTTGATCAAATCAAGAATATAGAGCTTACTTAAAGCTACATGCATTTCCTTGGAAGCTTAAAAGGACCAAAAGTAAATACAACTGTGATCCATTATGTAGATTCAATCATCTTATAAAAGATCACATACAGCCAGTGTTTACCTAAGGGCAGCAAAAACAGCAATACCGCAATTAATTATTTAGGCAACAGCATCTCTGAGAGTTGCTTAAGTGATATTTATGATATTTTGCCATGGCAACTGTTCTTGTTTTGAATATTATTAAAAATCTATCAAACTGCAGTAGTAATGTACTTGTGGTTTAAAAATTGCATTGAGCTAGCATCCCCAGATACAGTCTCTCCCAATGAACTACTAAATTTCCTGTCGAAGATGAAGAAGTTATGAGTATGGCAGTTTACTCATGGGCTGGCTGGATGTGGAGTCCCTCGAGCAGAAAGATCACACCACCAGAAAGGACAGCTCTACAGCCCAGGAATAGATGAAATGCAATTTCCTACACAGTGTGTTAGTTTCCTATTGCTTCTATAAGAAATTATCACAAATTCTGTGAATTAAGACAACAACGTTTATTATATTATAGTCATGAAGGGCAAAGGTCTAAAATAGGATAGCAGTGCTATATTCCTTCAGGAGGCTCTAGAGGAGAATCCACTTCCCTGCCTTTCCAGCTTCCAGAGGCCACTTGCATTCTTAGGCAGAAGAGCCCTTCCTGCATCTTCAAAGCCAGTACCATTGCATCTTCAAATTCGTTCCTGCCCCTCACCTCTGTGTCTGATTTTCACATCTCCTCTTCTGACTCTGACCGTCCCACCTCTCTCTTATAAGGACTCTGTGATTACATGAGCCCACCCCAATAACACACGTTAATTTCTTCATCTCAAGATCCTTAATCACTATGAACAAAGTTCCTTGTTTGCCATGTAAGGTAGCACATTCACAAGCTTTAGAGATCAGGATGTAAACGTCTTTGGGGAGCCATTAGTCAGCCCACTTTACACAGGTTCACATGTTATGTTCTGGGAAACATCAGGACCTCCTGGGAATTGGGATCTGTGAAGATCAGCCCTGAATTCACATGATAAGTGGGGGATAGAGCAGGTATAATGTGGCCCCCATAGCCTGCATGAGCCTTGAAGTTTTCATTGCAGGGAAGAAGCGATTTTAGAAACTTGGCTTGTCTAGCACTGACAATTCCTGACCTACAGGATGGCTTGGATGGACTATAGTTGTGAGATGTGACACAGAGACATCGTTATGACTCAGTGGTATCCCCCTCAAACTCATATATTGAAGCCCTAACCGCCAATGTGACTGTATTTCGAATAAGGGAGTAATTAAGGTTAAATGAGGTCATAAGGGTGGGGTCCTGATCCAATGGGATTAATGTCCTTGTAAGAGACACCAGAAAGCTCCCTCTCCTTCTCTTCTGCCTGTGCACAAAGAAAATGTCATGAGGGCATGTGGGCGCATGGTGAGAAGGCGGCCGTCTGCAGTCCAAGAGGAGAGCCCTCACCAGACACCAACACTGCCAACGCCTTGATCTTGGACTTACAGCCTCCAGAGCTGTGAGAAGATAAACTTCTGTTGTTTAGGCCACCTAGTCTCTGTGGTATTTTGTTAGGGCAGCCTAGCCGACTGAGACAAATAAATGCCTTTTTGGAATGTTTAGGAAAGTTGGAGTGCTTTGTAGTGCCTATCAGCTTGGAGAATGCTCCTGCCATGTTCTAGGAGCTGGGTGGGTTACAATAATACTCTTGTTTATTTTCCCAGCCTCTCCACAGGTACACCTTTATTTCACTTCCAGGAAAAAAAACAAAAAGTACCTCTTTGCTGTGATCCATGCAGCCTGGGCATTTGTGTGATGCCAGACTAGGTCTCAGGCACGTGGTCACAGGCCACTCACACCATAAAAACATCCAAAAATTGCAGGGGTTTTCCAACTCCTACACGTCTTTACATTCCCCTGCCCCAACATCCCAGTTTGGCCAATTTGTTTTCTTCAAAAAGGAGGAAGGGGCTTGCTGGGTCTTTTGGCATTAACATCTTCTGAAGAGCTAAAGAAGCCCTTTACCTGGGTTCTGGCTTAGTCTGACTGTGCATTATCTAAACAGCATTTGAGCTAAACTTGTATCAGGTGAGCTGTACACAAAGAGAGACAGAAAGAATAAAACTCAAAACCATCACCAACCGATTGCCATAGCTTCCATCATCTCCCTCCAAGGCCCATCTTAACAGGCCCCCGGATAAGCTCTCTGTTCTATTCTCATTCACCACATTAAGTCTATTCTCTACCCTGTCCCAGAATATTCTTTCCCAGATGTAAACTAATTCTCTTTTCCTCCTCCTTAAGATCCTTTAATGGCTCTAGTTTGCCCCAAGGATAAAGTTCGTGCTCCTTTACTTGGTGGCATCAAAAGCCCTCCCTAAGCACTTTTCTGCCTTTGAGTCCTGACTCCCCTTCTTGTCCTCCTTACTTAGCCCTGTCCATGTCCCTGTTTCCTTGTAGGCACTCTCCCCTCCATGTGACATGCTCTCGCCCACCCCCCCGCATCCTGGAAGAACCCATATCCCACCATGGAATTTCTCTTGCTTGGGCCCAATTTTGCCCAGGCCCTGTCAAACAGGAGCCATTGTCGTGGTAAAAGCAAGAGCTCAAGTAGATTCTTGATCCAATTAATAAACCCTCTGTCTCAGCAAAGTTTCACATGAAATTTATGTAATTGTTCCATGCAAGATAAAGCACTATTTGTGACCTCTTGCTAATCATTTCCACCTCTGATTTCCTATTTTGATTTCAAATGCATAAGTGAGTTTAATGAAGGGCTTGCATGATGACCCACTGCTGGGGCACAGACACCTGGAGGTGACATTGTTCAGACTACGAACAGTTATCTGAGACCTATGTGGCTGATTTTTAAATTGGTGTTTATCAAAGCATTTCTAAATTATCTCACTCCTCAAAGATTCTCTAAGGAGGCTGGGTTGTAAAATGGCCAAGCTCTTTTATTTCAGTGGTCTAGCTTTAGGCCATAATAAAATGTGAGCTGGTGTTTAAAGAGACTCGTGAGGAATATAGGGATGGAAAATGAGTTTCATCATAAAACTGTTCAGTCATTCTCTGTGGTCCTATGATCATCGGGGCCAACTTTTCCATCAGGATGGAGGCTCATGGCTGAAAGGCCATGATACTTTTAGGAGCCCACAAAAATGTTTCAATGTCTTCTAAAACCAGAAGAAAAAAATGAACTTTTAGGGTGAAAAATGTTTCTTTTTTTTCTCTCATCAAAAAGAAATGATAAATGTTAGAAACTACATTAGTTTGCTGGGGCTACCAGAATAAAAGACCACAGACTAGGTGGCTTAAACAGCAGAAATGTATTTTCTCAGGATTCTGGAGGCTGGAAGTTCAAGACCCAGGTGCCAGGACGGTTGACTCCCTGGGACATCTCTCCGTGACTTGTGGATGGTGTTCACTTGCTGCTTCTTCCCAAAGTCATCCTCTGTGCACATATACCCTTTGTGTATCTTTTTGTATCAAAATTTCCTCTTTTTATAAAGACACCAGTCTTTGAATCAGGGTTCACCCTAATGACCTCTTTTTTTTTTTTTTCTGAGATGGAGTTTCGTGCTTCTTGCCCAGGCTGGAGTGCAATGGCGCGATCTTGGCTTACCACAACCTTTGCCTCCCGGGTTTAAGTGACTCTCCTGAATGGCCTCTTTTTAACTCAATCCCCTATTTAAAGATCCTATCACCAAATACAGTCACATTCCGAAGTACTGGAGATTAGGGCTTCAACATATGAAATTTTGGGAAACACAATTTAGCCCATATCAGGGTCTACAAAAATCTATTATTATGGGAGGGACCCACAAAGGCAAAAGGACTCACAAAAATCATAGTATTGAAACTGCCATTGCAAAAATTATAACATTGAGAAAATTATGACACTGAAAGAAATCTGATCTGACCGATTCCGTCTTGCCTTTAACCTCCAAACTGCCCTTGGTCATTCCTAAGCATGGGCCAAGCTAACTTTGGGAGTAATTTATAGTTCAAATGACAATAGTCCTTCCCAAAACTCAACTGCCTCTGTAACACTAATGAAAAGTCATTAGGTTGGGAGAATGAGAGGCACCTGAATTCCACTAAGATGTAGGCATAGTTAAACAATTACTAGCCATTATTCCAGAGGTCATAAGATTTACAACTTTCCCTATTACTCTTGTAAATTACATTACTATTGTATAACCCAAGATTGGTCTTTTGAGATGTCTTTTCAGGCTTTTGCACTTTTGAGGGTTGGATGGCACCACTTGGATCCATGACTCTTGACTTAACTGGTACTGTGGTCCTCACCCAGAAGTGGACTTAGTGCATGAGGACCTTTTTCCACAGCCCTATGATTGCATGCCCAACTAATCAGTAGCACCTATTCCTCAGCCCCATGCCCGCCAAACTATTTTTGAAAAACCCTACCCTCCAAATTCTGGGGGAGGCTGATTTGAGTAATAATAAAACTCTGGTCTCCCATTTAGCTGGCTCTATGTGAATTAAACTATTTCTGTAGTCCAATTCCCCTGTCTTGATAAATTGGCTCCATCTGGGCAGCGGGGAAGAGAACTTGCTGGGCAGTTACAGTGTGGTCCTGGTGACAGTAGATTAGGTTGATTTTCTGCATGGAGGAGAATGGAATGAGAAAGTCTCTTGGCAGTCTGTGGAAATTCAGAATGGTTAAGCCAATGATAGCAAGGGTTCTACTGCATTTACTAGCAGGAGCTCCATCTTCTCCTGTCAAACCCACTGTTGACTGAAACTCAAAAACATATAGAATCAATAAAACATGTTACAACAATTCTTATTTAACTTTCTTCTTAAGAGGTCTAACTATTGGCCGGGCATGGTGGCTCACACCTATAATCCCAGATCTTTGGGAGGCTGAGGCAGGTGGATCATGAGGTCAGGAGTTCAAGACCAGCCTGACCAACATGGCGAAACCCTGTCTTTACTAAAAATACAAAAACTAGCTGGGCATGGTGGTGCACACCTGTAATTTCAGCTACTCAGGAGGCTGAGGCAGGAGAATCGCTTGAACCCAGGAGGCAGAGGTTGCAGTGAGCCCAGATCACGCCACTGCACTCTAGCCTGGCCGATAGAGTGAGATTCATCTAAAAAAAAATAAATAAATAAAGGTCTAACTATTTACCAGGCCATCAATTTTAAAAATTTATACACTGGATTCATTCAGTAAACACAGAATTATTTGCTACTAAACTGCAAAGTGCTGTGCTGGGCCCTGTGCTGAACTTATAAAATGAAACTATCAATGTGTTTTCCATGTCCTGGTCTCTGACAAGAGAGGAGCAGGAACGGGCCAAATGACTAGGGCCCGGAATTTGACTCAGGATAGGGAAGACCACATCCTGTCTCCCATTTCTGCTTCTTATTAACAGGAAGCTGTGTGTGTTCAGAGAGTGCTGCAGACATTAATCATATTCACAGACACCGAGGGAGACTTTCTAACATTCATGAGTGTGTGCTGCCCCAAGGTCAGCAAAGGTCATCCAGAAAGTCAATGTTGAAGGAAGAGTAAGGATCATGCTGCCTGTGGGACGAAGCCACCAGATGGCCCCAAATGTTAGCCTGGGCTCACATGGGGTCATTTATCTTCACCTTTACTAGGGAGAATGAGCAGTGAGTTTCCTCAATGGGTCTCTAAGGGCTGTACTGATTGTTTCATAGAACCACTGGGGGAAGAAAGGAATCATAGGAGAGAATGCATTTATAAAATATCAAGCAGCATACTTGTTATTTATAAAGCTGCTTTTTCATGCTCTGGCATGTCTTTAAAAATTTTCCTAGGCCGAGTACAGGGGCTCACACCTGTAATCCCCGCATTTTGGGAGGCTGAGGAGGGCAGATCATGAGGTCAGGAGTTCAAGACCAGCCTGGCCAGCATGGTGAAACCCCTGTCTCTACTAAAAATACAAAAAAATTAGCTGGGTGTAGTGGTGCATGCCTGTAATCCCAGCTACTTGGGAGGCTGAGGCAGGATAATTGCTTGAATCCCGGAGACAGAGGTTGCAGTGAGCTGAGATCGCGCCACTGCACCCCAGCCTGGGTGACAGAGCGAGACTCCATCTAAAAAAAAAATAAAAATCCTGCAGGAGCTCGGACTCCATCCTGCTGGGGGCTGACTGTGACTAGAGGATGCAATGCCTCACCAGTGAGAATGCTTGTGGAGCTACTGCCATGAATAAACGGGGAACAATTTTCACCCATGTCTGGGGAAGGCATGAGGGAATTATGCTGCAGGTTCATTTATCAAACAAACTAGGTGAAGCACAGGTCTTAGGGAATGACTGTCAAAGCATTCATGATTCCTTCTTCCAAGTTTAGTTCTGTGGGAACAAGTGGTGTAATCCAGACCCAGGGGCTCCGAGTTGGCATTGACCCCTAAGGACCAAAATGCTGAAGAGAAACTTATTAAGACCAGTAAATAATTGACATGGGCTCCTGGAGACACTCAGTGAAGCATTTCCAAGGCGTCTAACCACAAACTGTAAATGTTAATTGGCACCCTTAGATAATAGACTCAGATAAGGAGATCAAAGGCACAGGAAGTCATAACTCCTGACATCGCTTTTCAGACAAGTCAGGTTAGAATCATCTTACTCTTCAAAATGCTTTTCACAGTGTTTCTGCCCTGATGGGCATGGAAAGTTTAATTATAGAGTGATCAGCAAGAGGGTGGAGTCTGCCCTTCATGGTCAAGTCTGGACAATCAAGTGTGAGGAATATTTGTTTAGAATAAGGCTGTTTATTCTCTCTCTGGAAGCTGAAGTGCATCTCAGCTGTCAGATTAATCATTAAACTAAGCAATTTTTAGATAAACTTAATCTGAAAATTAGCCACATGGCTTCCCCAGCACTGAACTCAAGCCCATCTTCCTTGAGTTACGTGATGATGGTGTTTCGTAGTTTTATAATTTACTCCCAATGCAGTTCCAGGGTCTTCCTCTTTCTCTCCCTCTAGGTTTCAGAGTAGCCTCTTCAGGAGGGTCTCAGCCATGAAGACTCTACCCCAAAGGAGCTTATTCCACAGCTGACCTCTCACAAGGGCAAGTTCACAGAGGAAAGAGATCTGAATGTGTTTCTTCCCGTCCTTCTGAGGAGGCGGGAGCTGACCTAGCTGTGCTGAGGCCAACTCTGTACCTCACTTGTCCAAGTTTCTGGGATTCCTTCCTAGGTATGTAGCCTTGGAAGGACAAGACATGGGAGGAGAAGAGCTGACTCCTACTCAAGGACATTTAGTAGTGGCATTCTCTTACCTTCTGAGTATCTCCTTTTCTTCAAACAAGCAGTAGACTACGTTAGAGCCTTTACTCAAACTCCCAATACAGTGCAGTCTCATCCAATTCTCCCCACAACTTGAGGAGCTGTTCTCTCTTTGCTGTCCAAGCTGTATGACTTCCCTGGGGTCCCAGGGTGGCATCCTGGGAAGTGAAAACAATATAAAATGAAGGGAAATAAAGAAAAGCCTGCTCCCTGCGGAGTCTGAGCTCCAGCATACTGGGTACAAGTCAGGGACAAGTCTCCTTTCCTTCCTCAACATACTCATTTGGGGCTTCCATGCTGTTTTGCAGGAGTGGAGAAATTTAAAATGGAAATGGGCTAGCTGGCCAAAAACAGAAAAACATTTTCTTACACCTTGAGGCTGATTTCCAAAGCAGATAGGTGGCAGACCTTGTCTGGCTTTGGTCTGGCAGAACACGCTGGTCACGAACTTCACTTGCGGTGGAAAACAGCCTCATTTCAATGCCTCAGAGGAGCCAGAATCATTTCTGCACAGAGGGCCTTCCAATGGCTTATTTAGGACAGTATTCTTTTCTGCTATGTCAGTTAGACCTTCTCAGCATCCCCAATATACAGAGTTTATTGTAGTTGGAGGAAAGTCCTACCTCATTAAGAACGCAGGTAAAGTCTTGGGGCTGTTGAAAGAGATTCCAGGCAAAGTCTTTTTGCAATTAGTATATTCTAATAAAAGAAGAAACTGCGTGTCATGGGCTAAGATAGATGAGCATCATCTGTGGGCCAACACATTGCACAGAAACAGATTTATGGGGCTGACAGGATCAACTCCAAGAAGGAAGAAAATTCAGGCCAAAAATAAGGCCAAATACTCTTCTTCTCATTCAGGGCCATGGTACATGCTATGCTTTGAATACATCCCTCAAATTTCATGTGTTGGGAACTTAATCCATAAATTCATATGTAGATGGTATTTGAAGTTGGCACCTTTGGCAAGTAATTAGGATTCGATAAGGGTATCAGGGTGTGATCCACATGGTGGGACTGGTGGCTTTATAAGAAGAGAAAGGCCTGAGCTGGAATGCTCTGGCCCTCTCACCATGCAATGCCCTCAATCATGTTATAATACAGCAGAGACGGCCTTACCAGATGCTGGAGCCATGCTCTTGGACTTCCCAGCCTCCAAAACTGTGAGCCAAATGGTTCTGCTCTTTACATATTGCTTAGTCTATGATATTATTACAGCAACAGAAAATGGACTAAGACAGTACAGAGTGAGAGATTGGCAAATAACCCAACAGTTGTCCTGCAGCTATACCTGTGCGTGTCAGTTATGAATGGACTTAGATTCTTATCTCCATGTAACATGCAGCTCCACTCTTGGGTTTATGACAGCAGTTATCAGAAGCCCAGGAGGGAAAGGTAGTCCTGAGACCACTGCAGGCAATACTGACATGGAGGGATGAGAAGAGGTGGCACAGTCCTTTGCTACAGCTTTTCAAAGAGCCCAGGTCTACTGCTGGAGATGTGATTATTTCCTAGGGACAAAATGAGTTAAGAACCAGACATGTGCATATAAAAGTTCCCATTTTTCCTTCCTGTGGTTTTCAGACTTCAGGCTGCATAAAAATTAGCACACAGGATCGTACACACACACACACACACACACACACACACACACACACACACACACTGAGTTTATGGTACTTTGTGGGCTATGTCACAGCTGTCAAGGATGATGGAGACTTTAACCGTTTTCTGATTTGAGGTCAAGCTCTGCCCAGAGCACGCAGCCTGGGGCTGGATTGACACTGCTTTGCATTGTGCATAGTTGCTCTGGACAGAGGGAATGTTTGGTTCCCTCTGTTTGTGGTGAAGAACTTTTCCTGAGCTGAGGTCCGCAGCCCCGTCCTGATCCTCCATTTGAGGAATGTTGACAAGACAAGGCTGATTCTTCCTGCAATTTGTACCCCAGCAGGGTCTCTGCAGTTTCAGGACCTCTTTTTTGGCTTGGAAGATTGAGACATTTCATGTTCTCAACTGCTCCAAAAATTGATAAGGCCTTGGGAAACCTATTTATATTAACTACACTTAGAAGAGATCGAATTACAACCTGAGTTAAAATTTGGTTACTGTTAGAGTTTGTATTGATCAGGATAGGCCTGGCTATGCCACCATGATAGCTCTAACTCAGGGGCTCAAAGCAACAAAGCTTTCGTTCTCATTGATGCAAAGGCCACAGCAGGCTGGGGCAGCTGTCCTCCAAGCAATGGCTTGGTGTTGCACCTCCACATCAACCATGTTGCTATGATTGATGACAGAGGGAGAGAGGGCATGCTGGAGGTTGCCCCACTGCTACTTACATTCTCCCCTGAAGTAACACAGCCACCTCCACTCACAGCTCATGGGCCAAAACAAAGCATGCAGCCACATCAGATCTCCAGGGAGCAGGGAAAAACAGTGCCTGGAAGGAAAGGGACTGGAAATATTGGGATTAACCTTTCTAACCACTAGCATGTCCATGGCTGTATTCCCTCCAGATGGCAAAGCACCTAAGAAATGGAGTCACCAAGTAGATGTCAGTGAGCATAAGCTGCACAACAGGAGCTGATGAGCGCTTTTAAAACATAATTGTTAATAACAGCTAACGTTCGTTAATAATAGCTAACATTCATTAATAATAGCTAACGTTTGTTAATAATAGCTAATGTTTTTAATAATAGCAAATGTTTGTTGAATGCCTACTTTGTAGATTTTGGTATAGGACATACAATTTTGCCTGTTATGATGAGTTTAACGAGGCTTTGTTCCTCAGTTAAGTCAGTTTGAGACCAGACTATTAGTGGCCATCAGAAACAGGATTTCTTCTACCCGTTCATTTTTATGCCTCTCACCTGAATCATGTTACTTTGTGGCAAAAATTTTCTAACAGATTCAATTATGACTTTATTTTTGCATCACATACATGGATATATATATATATACATACACACACACACATATATATATCTGTGTGTGTGTGTGTGTGTGTGTGTATTATGTGGGTCTATATATGTGTCTATATCTACATCTATCTATCTGTCTGTATATATTCATCAATGATCAATTCTTCCATGGTCAATTTCAGTGAAGCCTCATTTTTTTTTTGGTGAATTTTAGAAGTACACTGGTTTCCTTGATTACATTTGAGAGATATACTAATATTACCTGCAAAACACTCCTCTTACCTTACCCCTGGATTATAAAAGCGACCTCATGGCAGCTATCCATGAACTGATTACATTTCCACATATTTGAAAAATCTCATTGTATTGGTCCATTTTCATGCTGCTGATAGAGACATACCTGAGACTGAGCAATTTACAAAACAAAGAGGTTTAATGGACTTACAGTTTCATGTGGCTTGGGAGGCCTCACAATCATGGTGGAAGGCAAAAGGAATGTCTCACATGGTGACAACAAGAGAAGAGAACGAGAGCCAAGTGAAAGGAGTTTCCTCTTAAAAAACCATCAGATCTTGTGAGACTTATTCACTACCATGAGAACAGTAAGGGGGAACTGCCCCCTGGATTCAATTATCTTCCACTAGTTCTCTCCTACAACACAAAGGAATTATGGGAGCTACAATTCAAGATGAGATTTGGGTGGGGACACAGCCAAACCATATTATTCTGCCCCTAGACCCTCCCAAATCTCATGTCCTTACATAATTATGCCTTCCCAACAGTCCCCCAAAGTCTTAACTCATTTCAGCATTAACTGAAATGTCCACAGTCCAAAGTCTCATCTGAGACAAGGCAAGTCCCTTCTGCCTATTTAGCCTGTAAAATCAAAAGCAAGTTAGTTACTTCCCAGATATAATGGGGGTACAGACATTGGGTAAATACAGCCATCCCAAATGGGAGAAATTGGCCAAAACAAAGGGGCTACAGGCTGCATGCAAGTCTGAAATCCAGTGGGGCAGTCAAATCTTCAAATTCCAAAATGATCTCCTTTGACTCCATGTCTCACAAGCAGGTCATGCTGATGCAAGGGGTTGGTTCCCATGGTCTTGGGCAGCTCTGCCCCTGTGGCTTTGCAGGGTACAGCCTCCCTCCTGCCTGCTTTCACAAGCTGGTTTTGAGTGTCAGCAGCTTTTCCAGGCTCATGGTGCGAGCTGTCAGTGGATCTACCATTCTGGGGTCTGGAGGATGGTGGCCCTCTTCTCATAGCTCCACTAGGCAGTGCCCCAGTAGATGTGTGGGGACTCCAACCCCACATTTCCCTTCCACACTGCCCTAGTAGAGGTTCTCCATGAGGGCCCCACCCCTGCAGCAAACTTCTCTCTGGAGATCCAAGCATTTCCATACATCCTCTGAAATCTAGGCGGAGGTTCCCAAACCCTAATTTTTGACTCCTGTGCACTCACAAGCTCCACACCATGTGGAAGTTGCCAAGGCTTGGGGCTTGGACCCTCTGAAGCCATGGCCCAAGCTGTACTTTGGCCCCTTTTAGTCATGGCTGGAGCCACTGGAACATAGGGCACCAAGTCCTTAGACTGCACACAGCAGAGGGACCTGGGCCTGGCTCAGGAAACCATTTTTTCCTCCTAGGCCTCAGGGCCTGTGATGGGAATGCTGCCACAAAGGTCTGTGGCATGCCCTGGAGACATTTTCCCCATTGTCTTGGTGATTAACATTTGGCTTCTTGTTATTTATGCAAATTTCTGCAGCTGGCTTGAATTTCTCCTCAGAAAATGGGTGTTTCTTTCATCACACTGTCAGGCTGCAAGTTTTCCAAACTTTTATGCTCTGTTTCCCTTTTAAAACTGAATGCCTTTATCAGCACCCAAGTCACCTCTTGAATGCTTTGCTGCTTAGAAATTTATTCTGTCCGATACCCTAAATCATCTCTCTTGAGTTCAAAGTTCCACAAATCTCTAGGGCAGGGACAAAAGGCTGCCAGTCTCTTTGCTAAAACATAACAAGAGTCACCTTTGTTCCAGTTCCCAACAAGTTCCTCATCTCCCTCTGAAACCACCTCAGCCTGGATTTCATTGTCCATATCATTATTAGCAGTTTGGTCAAAGCCATTCAACAAGTCTCTAGGGAGTTCCAAAGTTTCCCACATTTTCCTGTCTTCTTCTGAGCACTCCAAACTGTTCCAACCTCTGCCTGTTACCCAGTTCCAAGGTCGCTTCCACATTTTCAGGTATCTTTTCGTCAGCAGTACACTCTACTGGTACCAATTTACTGTATTATTTCATTTTCATGCTGCTGATAAAGACATACCTGAGACTGGGCAATTTACAGAAGAAAGAGGTTTAATGGATTCACAGTTCCATGTGGCTGGCAAGGCTTCACAATCATGGAAGAAGGCAAAAGACATGTCTCATATGGTGGCAGACAAGAGAAGAGAATGAGAGCCAAGTGAAAGGTTTTTCCCCTTAAAAAAAAATCAGATCTTGTGAGAATTATTCACTGCCATGAGAACAGTATGGGGGAAACTGTCCCCATGATTCAATTATCTCCCACTGGGTCCCACCCACAACATGTGGGAATTATGGGAGCTACAATTCAAGATGAGATTTAGGTGGGGGCACAGCCAAGCCATATTACTCATTTTCTTTAGTAAGAAAGTAATGATTGTATTATCTCAGGATTTTCAACATCTCAGTTTGGAATCCTCCTCCCTGTAACTACAAGATATAATATTTTCAATTTGTGTATCTGGCTTAATATTGAACATCTCAACAGATGCTCATGAATCTTCATTGATAATTTTATGGTTGAATAAAGGGAATCTCCTCTTCCCTTTTAGTTAGCTTAGATTACCATATATTTATGTAAATTGTATTTAATTTATCTTGTTTTATGCCTAATTGTACTACAATTCATTTTACTCATCCTTGCTTTGATATTTAAACATTTTTAAAGGTGTTTTTGTTTTGTTTAGTATTTTTTTTTGAGACAGAATCTCATTCTGTCACTCAGGCTGGAGTGCAGTGGCACGATCACTGCTCACTGCAGCCTTAACCTCTGGGCTCAGGCAATGCTCCCACCTCAGCCTCTCAAATAACTAGGACTACAGGCATGTACCTCCACACCCAGCTAACTTTTAAAATCTTTTTGTAGAGACAGGGTCTCCCTATGTTGCCCAGGCAGGTAAACATTTTAAAAGATTTGATGTTTGTTGACTCTCCTTAATGGCTTCCTTTTGCCAAACACAAAACAATTAAGGGTAAATTAAAGTGCACATACTCACTGAGAAAATTCAAGCAATTTCAAATGCCTGTCTTTCCTTTGAGCAGGTTTATATCAGATGGAAGCTCCTACAGCCATTGAATGTATACACTGTACTGTGGCCATAGTCTCCACTGGGAATCCTAAGGTTGCTAAGGATGAAACTCCATGGCTGATCTGAGCCTTCACCCTAAAATTTTGGGTTTTCAAACTCAGTAGGTTTTTTTTTCTTTTTTTGAAAAATTGTTTATCTTTTTTTCAGAGTGAAGGATTATAATGAAAGAACATCATTTTCTTGCTTCCTCTGGAAGCCTGGGGTGGATTGCTGTGGGGCAGGTGGAGCCCCATCTTCCCAGGAGGATATTCTCCCTTTTTCCAGTGCTGGTTCCTTTGGCCATGGCCAATGATGGTGGCCTTTGCAGCACTCCTTGATGTCACCACCCTCCACCAGAGCCAGGTTATGATGTGGGCTGTGGAGCCCACCTGCTGCCAATTGACGGTGAATCCTCCTGGCTGCCCCACCAGTCACAGTTTGGTCAGCAGCTGTTATCCAGTGACTTTGCCATATGGAGCACACAACTGCCAGCAATTGCTTCCCGTGGCAGTCATGGCTGTTCTCTGTGAAGTAGGGTACCTGTTATCTTCAGCACCTTTTGTAGGGTCCTTGAGCTTCAATAATGCATGTCCACATGCCTCTGCATCTCACTTGTCCACCTGTCACTATCACCTCTAAGAGTAGCTCAAACGATTCTCTGGTGAGTTTTCTCTCGGGACAGCCACGTTGCTCTGCAGCTTCCTCAAGGATGTTGTCCACACCTCTTTGGAGAGCAAGGGCAATGTCTTCCTCAATTTTATGAGCCCCACAGCAGAGTCCTATATATAGTAGGTGTTCAATAAATGTTTGGTAAAAAATCCAACTCCTAGGATGGACCATATGAAATTGTCAATATACAACTCTTTTTCTGACTCACAAAAATGACAGTTGCATATGGTTCACTTCATATATGATACAATAATTTTTAACTCATTAAAATTGCAATATGTATTATCAGCTCTCAGATTGTTCTTACAATAGAATATTATTACCTGAAAAGTTTTTACTTGGTTACTGTTGAGTCACAGTCATTTCATCCTTTTCCTGAACATGCATTGCATGCTTCAGATAATTTTAAGGCACGAGAAATAATGTACTATATGTATTTTAATCAACTGTGTAGGACCTTTCGATGCAACACTTGATGTCTTTCTAGATCGAAATCTAAACAGCTCAAAGAATCACTCAGAAATTTTATCAGATCTCCAGTTTAAAATAATACAGTGTCTCTTCTAATTTCTCACTAACACAGCTAAGAAAATAGGAAAATAGTAAAACTCATTGCAACATGAAGTGGTAACAACCAACAAAAGTCTTAATGCCATGATCTGGGAGGAATTAACACCAATCACAACAGAAAACAAAGCTGGGTAGAATCAAACAAGTAAACAAATAAACATCAGTTGGGTGATTCAACCAATGCTATTCCAAGTCTTTCCCTAAACAAAATTGGGATGACCTTTTCTCCCTCCTCCCCCTCCTCTTTCTTTTTCTTCTTCAAAATCACTCTGTCTTCTAACTTAGGCACCTAGAGTCTGTATCAGCAAGAGAATTGTGTGGATCAGCCACCTCTTCTCCCTGGGGCTGCATTTCCCCTCCCCACCAGTTCTCATCTCTGCTCATAAGCAGCACAGGAGAAAGGTGATGAGGATAGTCAGGGAGGCAGGATAGACAAGGCTCAGAGCACTTTGGGAGTTATAGTCCTCAGGAGTGAGAAAGAAAAGAAACTTTTTATCCGAGGAATGTGAGCCCCCCTTAATTACCAGGCCCAGAGGGGCAATGAAATGTGATAGCGTGTGACAGCAGTCACGTCTCACTCCTTCTTGAGCTAAATAATTACCTCTTGAAGCCACCTGCTATGTGGGCTCTAGACTAACTGACGCCAAGTAGCCATAAAGTGCCATACACCCTATAGTTCACCAATGTACAGCCAATCACTGATCAATGTTATTTCTGTAAACCAATAAGAATTTGACAATAACTTTGTATCAGCCCATTCCCTGTCCCCCTTCTGCCTTTAAAACCTTGCTTGTAACAAAGGTCAAAGGGAGTGCTCCCCAGAGCAACTTAGAAGTGTCTGCTGGGAAGCTGTTGGCCCAAATAAATTCTATTAATTTTGGCTCAGTTTCTTTCTTTGGGCTGACAGGAGTATATAATAAAAACAATGTTTGCCAATGTTTATGGAGTGCTGACTATGTACTAGGTCTTATATTGAGCATTTAACAACAATTACTAGGGGAATTTCTATTAAATCTTTATTTTCCAGCAATGGCCTTCTCTTAATTAATTTCATGGCTTTACTCTTGGGAATTACCTGGATTCTTTCCTCTAATTCCAAACAGTTCCTGTGCATCTTTCTAGATGAATCTAGAAGTCCTTAAAAATTATAGTTCAATGATAGATCAATCCCCAGCAGACCTGCGCTGCTCTCTGAAAGGGCTTTTTGTCAGTCCAGAGTGATTCAAGAACCAACTGCTCTAAGGTGTGCTCAGGCCAAAATATATCTGTAGACTTTTCACATTGCTTCAAGGGCTGTTTACATTAAGATTAAAAAAAAAAGAAACTACTTTTTTATCATCTTACATATTTAGTTTTTAACCCAATTTTGTAAGATCAGGTCTGCAAACCTGTAATTACCTGTGTAATTAAAGTGAGATATATCATTAAAATATTCAATTTTTTTTAAAAAAATTCCTTTTTGTTTCTGTAAAAATCATGTCTGCTTATTTTTTAGAATTTAAGCAGCGCAGAAAGAGTTGAAAGAGAAAAGTTAAAGAGAAAAATCATCAAATTTCTGCCCTTGAGAAATAACCATTTTAGATTTAAGGAAAATAAATACAAGCCCCAACAAAAGATTCTTAATAATTGAAGATATAGCTAAGTAAAAAGGATTTCCAAAATACACTCACACTAATTATATTTCGAGTTTGCAGTTTGATTAGAACTGCCTACAGGGTGTGATTTGAGGCCTCTTTGCTAAAACATAATTCTCCCGGGCCGTCAGAGGTGTATGAAAAGCCCCTCCCCCATCCCCTCCCTAAGGTTTCACTCCAGCTTCAAGATTCTGCTGACCTTGGGCAAATCACCCCATCTCTCTAGTCCTCAGACTCCTCAGCTTCAAAATGAGGGGGCTAGACCAAGTCATCCCTGAAGGCCCCTCCATGACTGACAGTCTAGGGGCTGTTTTCCCTGTTAAATTGGAAAGTGTCCTATGAGGTGCTTGGATGGTATGAATGGAAGTGGAGATCTCAGAAATATGGGGGTAGGAGGAACTCAGGGGAACCACAGGCTGTGTGATTCCCCTGAGTTCATCTAACTATAGGAGGAATGGGAGGAATGAATGGAGGAAATGCAGATACTTGGGACAAAGGTGAAAGGAGAGAGAGAGAGAGAGAGAGAGAGAGAGAGACGGGACCAAATTTAGAAAATTTCATTTCTTCCACAATTTAATCTATGGTTGACCTAAATTTTATTGTTCGTGCCTTTGATTGCAAGGACATTAAAAATGATAATTATATAGGCAATTAAAGCCTGAAATTAACCAAAAAAACAAAGGTACACATTAATGATAGGTCTTTAGATTATACCAAGTCTTCCTGCATTTCCAGTCCTGATTGTTTTCAGATTATAACCAATTGTCAGAGAGGTAGAGGATCAGACAAACTTCTAATGCAGGTGTCAGAGGAAACAAAGACCAATCCCAAAGTGAGAACAAAGCTTCACTACACAGGAAAAGTAAGTCAAGGCACACACACGTGCCTCAGTTTATAAGAGTTGGATGATCCTATCTTGTTGGTTTGCGTTTGTGAATTCTTTGCATATCGAAGAATTCCCATGGTTTGCACAATGAGAGGATGTGTGGTAAAGTAATAGATTTATCAGCAAACCCATCCCACTAAACAAGAAGGTTTCAAACTTAGTCAATGTTGTTGATTTATTTACTGTGGGGCTGCTTCACTAAAAGGTAAGCTACCGGCAGTCAGGGACTTGGTCTGGTTGGTTCCCTGCTGTGTTCTCTGGGTCTGAACAGAGCCTGGTTCAATAAACATTTGTGAATGATGAGCCCCAGGGTTTGCCTGAAAAGAGGACTTCCTGCTGAAGACGGATGACTCACAAAGTAATTAGGACAAAAAATTATTTCAAGTTCTTGTTCTACATCCCAAGGATGATGAAAACCCCGCCCCGCAAAGCATGGCTGAAATAGAATATCCTAACAGCCTTAGTGAGCCTTACTGAGTGGGGGCCTGAACCAAATTTATTTAAGAATATAAAGATGTGTGTTACAGTTACCCATTGCTGCAGAACAGACCGCCCCAAATGTAGTGGGGTGATGATGTTTTAAAAGGTTCACCTACAGGGAAGGAAGGGTGGAAGCAAGAAGAACAGCTCAGAGGCTTTTATTGCAATACTCCAGGCCAGAGGTGGGGTGGCTTGGATCAGGGTGGTAGTGGTGAAAATGGGATAAACAGTTGGAACTCAGACATGTTTGGATATCTTTTGAGGGTGTAGCCAATGGGATTTGCTGGTGCATGAGATGTGGAATACGAGAAAAAGAAGACTCAGAGATGATTCAAACTCTTTAGCCTGAGCAATTAGAAAGATGAAGTTGCCATTTATTAAAATCGGGAAAGCCATCAAGGGGAATAAACTGAGGTGGGGGAACATTAGAGTCTGGCTTCGAACATGTTAAACTTAAGATGTCGTGTTGATCAATTTTTGCATTGCTATAAAGAAATACCTGAGGCTGGATAATGTATAAAGAAAAGAGGTCTAATTGCAGCACGCAAAGGGGAGAGAATCCCCGAGTGTCGTTGAGTAGCCTGAGTGGGGACAAGGCCCAGAGCAGAAGTGGAGGCACTGGCCTGGAAGAGTGCAAACCCCCTGGAGGCAGAGGGTGGGGACCACCCTAGCACTGAGCCCAGCACCTGATGCACCAAAATATTGTCTGAACAAATACAATACAGCAATCATAATGATAGCCGCTGTTATGGAGCACTCACTGAACATTAGGTGCTGTTGTAGGCACTCTGCTGGGGTGAACTTGTCCAGCTCGCACAAGGCCCTATGTGGCGGGAATGACAGGTATTCTCTTTCCACAGATGGGGTGCTGAGGTGGCCCAGTTTCTTGCCAAATGCAGAGAGCTAGGAAGAGGCAGATCAGGATTCAAAGCCAGGCACCCGGAACATTTCTAAGTTAGGCTATTCGCCTTGGAGTTCCAAAATGTGGTCGGAAAGTCCTCTGTTAAAGAGTGTAAATACAATTCCCATAGAATAAATATCTTAAAATAAATATGAAGGACCACTCTCATCCCCCTGGACTGGACTGAAAACCACTCAGCTTGAGACAGGGTGCCAGGGTGTCGGTAACCCCCTGGGGACCCCCTCCTCCCTCAGCCTGTGCTCCTCCTGCTGTTTCGTTCCCCAGAGCCTGAAGCCTCTCCAAGGTGTTTGTCTATGACTTGTCATTAGTAATATTATTAATGCCTTGGACTCATCGGTTTTCTAAGATGATTGATTTGGAGAAAGCTGCTATTGTGAATGATTCAGAACACTTAGTGACTGAGCACGTTTGCTGATGAAAGGTGTGGCCCCATTTACTGTGTGCCGTGCTGATGACTGCACTCTGTTCACTGGGTTCATTGGCTGAATGACTGAGGTGGGCCCTGTTATCAGCCTCACTTTACAGACAAGAAAACCGAGTGTCAGGAGGTTAAGTTACTAGTTCAAGACTGTACACCACTAAGTGAATTGAACTCGGTTCTTGCTGACTCCAAATCCCATTCTCGGTCTTGTCTCTTGTTGTGACAGGGATGGCGCCCCCACTCTGATCACACTACTGAGAGCCACCAGGTGTTCTCTGGAGCCCCATGAATGTCATGACAAATGACCTGAGTGTGTGTAGTAAAAGCTAACTCCTGCCACTGCATATTCTAGATACTGTGCCATTGTTTCCTTGAGAGAAACGAATTGAACTCATCCAGCATCTAGAGTTTTCAAGCTCTCCTTAGAGGAAAAAGCACATTGCCCTCCCAGTCCCTAGTCTGCCCTCCCAGTCCCTAGTCTGGTGAGTAACCAATGCACTCACATCTATGAGGAAGCGACCCGGTCCTGCCCCTCCCACCAATGTGCTGCCGGAGCCCTCCACAACAAACAGGTCTGGAGAGCCACTGAGTGAGGAGGGCACAACAGAGCCCTGATGAACCATCTAGGAGCACATTGCTGAAGGCCCTACCATCCCTTTTACGTATTTTATCTTATGCACACAGATTTACTCTTCAATTACAATGTCAATGTTGTGATTTATTCATGCTGCAATTTCAGGCCCCAGGACAAGCATTAGGTGAGTCGTCTTTGGGTAGGGGTCTCTCTTCAGACTGCTCAAAATACTCTAGATTTATGTCTCTACTATTCAGAATGAGCTTGACTTCAACCTTTCTACATCGCCAGTTGTAGACAGGAACATGTTTACAGTTGCACAGTGAGACAGCCCGAGGGGTTGGAGAATTTCTGCAAACCTGCAAGGCAGGGTGGCTCATACCAGATTCCAGGGTCATAAGCAGGCGAAGGGAGAAATCAGATATCTGGATCAGGTTACCATTCCAGAGTGTACCAAAAAAGATGGTGTGTGTGTGTGTGTGTGTGTGTGTGTGTGTGTGTGTGTGTGGTGTGTGTATGTTGTGTGTGTGTATATGGATGTTGTGTGCGTCTGGGTGTTGTGTGGATGGGCATGTGCACACATATATGTCTGCTTGTCGGGGGAGAGAGTTAAAGCAGATATGTAAACCTGGCTCAAGGTGAAGCAGACAGGCAGTCCAGAGAGGTAGAACATGATACATGTCCAGCCAGGTGGTCCTGGAAGCCCCGGAACAGATGGGGGTAAACAGCTGAGCTCCAGAGGACTGGCTACACCTGTCCAGGTGAGGGCCATGATGGCCAGTCTCATGGGACGACTGAAAAGTGGACAGTAATTTGGAGATCAACATCATAGGAGTAACTCCAAATTGAGTGTTGCTGGAGGGAAACTGAAGACCCGGGGAGGGAGACATGAAGTCAAGCTTTCTCTGTCTCTTTCCCAGTGAGGATTAGAGTAAAATACAATTACATGCAATATGGTCTATCTTATCTGATCCTCTTTGGATCTGAGCTGTAATTTTCCCCCTGAAACCTTCTATGCATTATGGGTCTGGCATTTCCATTTATCTTCCAGTAACTATTTACATTTGCATCTGTTCATCTCTAAATAGTTTCTCTTTCTTTTTCCCTGACATCTTAAGCTTTTGGTCTCTCAAATGACAACCGCACACACAAAAGAAATGCCTGACTCTGCACTCACATTTGGTTTTATTATGAATTCTGCTCCGTAGACAAATTTATGAATCCCAGGGTTCTCCCTCAAACTCGTCTCATTAGGATTAGAGGCAGAAATGTTCATATCTTTCGCATAAATAATGCAAGCCACAATGGCTAGCTGCTGCTTGATGGAGCCCATTTCTTCTCCTATTTCATTTACAACAAAGGATCACAGTGATTATCTTACCTGGAGACCCACTCGGGAGCCCTGGAGCCTCAGGAATAAGGGGGAGAAGACTGAAGGAGACTAGCCCGGGCAACACCAAATCCAACTGGAAGCCACGGAGGCAAAGGCTTCGGTCTCAAGGGCACCGGTCCCACCTAGGGATGAACTCAGCTGTGAGCCAGACCTGGGTCACCAATGCCAAGACACTGAGGCTCTCTATATGGTGACCTTCTTATGACCTTGGCCGTGTCCTGAGGGAGGATTTGTGAGTTTCTCCATGTAGGTGACTAAATCACAAAAGAGACAAGGCACATTGAAGGCCTACTGGGGCCTTGATTACTTGAGGGAAAGACCACCCCTGGCAGGCCTTGGGCAAAACCTTTAGCTTCTGAAGCACAGAGCAGGGGCAGTTGTCCCATCAGAGCAGCCTAGTGGTGCAGCGCAAAGAAAGGCTTGATTTTGAATCCTGGCTCTGCCACTATGAGCAAGTCATGTAGCCCTTCAGAGTCTTTGCCTCCTCATCTGTCAACTGGGCTAACGGCACTCAGCTGAGAGTCTGGTACTGGGGTAAACGAGCCGCTGCGCCGTGACTGCACCATGAGGGCACTGGGGTGATGGCTGGCACGTGGTTTCCTGCTTCCTCTGAGGCCAGTGCCAAGTCTCAAGGGATGGCTGTCAGGCACAGATTGAATATAAGGGGGAGGAAGAAAGTTCAGTTCCCCTTTGAGATTTATCTCACCTCTTTTTTCAGCTGTTTTCCTCTTGTGACTACCCTTGTGGTCCGCTGAACTGGAACCTAAAAGCAAGGAGCTGAGAAAAGCCTGGGGGCGAGGCTTTAAAATCTCATTGCCAACTCTGCACTGATGGATAAAAGTAGGTGACTCAGAGGTCCATGGAGATCATGGGCGAGCAGCCGAGGGTCCATGGAGATCATGGGCGAGCAGCCGAGGGTCTATGGAGATCCATGGGCGAGCAGCCGAGGGTCTGTGGAGATCCATGGGCGAGCAGCCGAGGGTCTGTGGAGATCCATGGGCGAGCAGCCGAGGGTCTGTGGAGATCATGGGCGAGCAGCCGAAGGTCTGTGGAGATCATGGGCAAGCAGCCGAGGGTCTATGGAGATCATAGGGAAGCAGCCGAGGCTGCATCCATCCCTCGGGTTCCCTTTCTTTTTTTTTTCCTTTTTTTTGTTTTTAGGGGTACATGTGCAGGTTTGTTATATGGGTAAATTTCGTGTAGCAGGAGCTTGGTGTACGGATTATTTCATTACCCAGGTGATAAGCGTAGTACCCAATAGGCAGTTTATCAGTCCTCACCCTCCGCCCACTCTCCACCCTCCAGTAGGCCCCGGTGTCTGTTGTTCTCTTCTCTGTGTTCACATGTACTCAGAACTTAGCTTGCACTTATAAGTGAGAACATGTGGCATTTGCTTTTCTGTTCCTGTGTTAGATTTCAACTTCCATTGCTCACACTGTCCCACCCACCCCCCACCCCCCAAGCCCAAGCCCCCACCCCTCCCCCCATCCCCACTTGTCTTCCCCTCCAGGAGGCACCATCACCGGCCCTGTTTCTGTGGATGCCCCGGAGCTGGATGGGGACACCCAGGCCCTCCCCTTCCCTGTGCCTGTGATTCCGGTTCTCAGCCTCCCTCAGCCTTCCTTGCAGCAAGCCCCTAGCTCTTCTCCTTGCTTCCATACTTGCCTCCAATCAACCCAACCCCCTTGCTCGGCCTAGTCAGTAAATATCTGAGAAAAATATTTCCGAGCAGCCATGGATTGACAGGCAAAGAAAACATTGAAAGGCTCACATTCTGCAGCTGTGGGAGACCACATTGAACATTCCACCCATTCTCTCTCAGATAGATGCAAGGCCCATAACTTATTCTGGTCTAGTTATTCAGTTTGTGGTTCTACAAGAGTAATTCCATTTCCCATGCTCTCAGAAATATTTTAGAACAAGAGCAAAAATAACCTTATGTATGTGCACACATACACGCCACCCACAAGACAAACTGGATGTGTACAGAAGATTGCTTGACTTGGCTCTGGAACACTTTTAGATGGTATCACTTTATTACACAGTGATGGGGGTCCCACAAGTGTTTCTAGGTAGCATCTGGTTTACTAATAAGAGTTTGAGCTGTTTAGGGAAAGAATCGGGACATGAAGGAGTTGGGGATATTTATGTCTAGAAAGAAAAGACTTGTTCATGTGCACCCTGGGTGTGCAGGGTGCAATGGGAACTGGAGGTGTGGTGAATAAAGACCATGACTCTTTGAAAAAACTGGAAGAGCTGCCATGTGGCAGGCACACAGACTGACTTTACCATAGAGACAGGTTGTGAGTGACGGGAAGGCAGATTTTGGTTAAATATAGAGAATAATGTTCTAATAACTATTGCTATTAAGAAACAGAATGGATTACTTTATGAGGCATGGAGTCTTCTGTTCCTAAAAGTGTTTAAGCTGAGACTAGAAATCTGCTTTGGTTATCTGTTGCTCTCCAAAAAAATTAACCCTAAACTTACTGACTTAAACAAAGCTTTTTAATTTATTTTCTCATGATTCTGCAATCTGGGCAGGGCTCGGCAGGGGCAGTTCATATGGCATCATCTGGGTGGCTTGAGTGGGACTGAGGGATCCACTTCAAAGATGGCCTCACTCATAGCTGGCAGGTTAGTGCTGATTGCATCTAGAAATTCAGCTGGGGCTGTGGGCTGGAGGCCTCAGTTTTCCTCCATGCGGCCTCTGCACATAGTTAGGCTGGCTTCTCAGAGCATCATGGTCACAGGTAGTTCTTATGCTGTGTCTACCTTCGTCCAGACAGAAGAGAAGTTGCTAGGCCTGATTGAGGTTTAAGCCCAGAACTGGCGTAGCTTCACTTCTGCAACATTCTGTTGGTTGAAGCAGGGTCACTGGGCCAGAGCAAATTTAAAGTGAGGGAACCACATAAAACGTGAATACATCATTGGAGTCCACCAAAGTTATGCTTTATCACAATGCCCAACTAGCTTTATAATACAGAACATTCATTTTCTGGGTAGAAGGTTGAAATGAGTGATCATTGATGCTTCTTGGAACTCTAAAACTCCCTGGTTAAATTTCTTTTCAACCTCCAGTGCCTAGTACAATAACAGGCACATCATGATCATTAAAACAGTACTTATTGATTGATTTTTTTCACACATTTTATATTTTCAAGCTGAGACAGGGCCTCAGTCAATATCTCACAGGAACATAGCACTCTGCAAAATAGAATGCCATTTCAAGCCAACAAATGATTAGTCTTCATGCTGTAGATACAAACTTGGTCCAAAGAAATTCGTTTTGCAAATGCTGTTTTTAGACACACACGCACAAATCACTCTGGTTTATAAAATCCATGGCACAATGTAAGGAAGGATGGGAAGGTATATGCTGTTACATTACATGTATATTTTGCTACCTGAATTGGTTTTTTTTAAAGGTAAAATTTCTGTTTATTATCAATGTAAAACACACTCACTATGGCAAATGTATATGAAAATGAGCACATAAAAAAGAAAAAGAATCACTTATAATGACTTATAGGTAACTACTCCAAACTTTTTATGCATATTTTAATATAGATTAACCTAATAGGGTTATATTATTATTTCATTTAACTTCACCATAACTTATTTTCTATGATACTAAAAAATTCTATATTGAAATAATATATTTTGTGTCAAAATATTTAATAATATTAAAATCCTTACACGTTTTTTTTTCAAGATGGAGTCTTGCTCTGTCATCCAGGCTGGAGTACAGTCACGCAATTTCAGGTCACCCCAACCTCTGCCTCCCGGGTTCAAGCAATTCTCCTGTCTCAACCTCCCAAGTAGCTGAGATTACAGGCACGCACCACTACGCCTGGCTATTTTTTGTATTTTTAGTAGAGACGGGATTTCACCATGTTGACCAGGCTGGTCTCAAACTCCTGACCTCATGATCCACCCGCCTTGGCTTCCCTAAGTGCTGGGATTACAGGTTTGAGCCACCATGCCTGGCCACAAATGCTTTTTAATTATTGCAAATATATAGAATTCTGCCATATGGATATACCATAATTTACTTATTGTGCTAATCTTAGGTTTAAAATTGTTTAAAAATTGTTAACACTAAATATCATCATATTACACATTTTTCTGCATAAAGACATATTTAGAAATATGAAGGGGTGGGTTGTCCCTCCACACCTGTGGGTATTTCTCGTTAGGTGGAATGAGAGACTTGGAAAAGAAAAAGACGCAGAGACAAAGTATAGAGAAAGAAATAAGGGGGCCCAGGGGACCAGCGTTCAGCATATGGAGGATCCCACCGGCCTCTGAGTTCCCTTAGTATTTATTGATCATTCTTGGGTGTTTCTCGGAGAGGGGGATGTGGCAAGGTCATAGGATAATAGTGGAGAGAAGGTCAGCAAATAAACACATGAACAAAGGTCTCTGCATCATGAACAAGGTAAAGAATTAAGTGTTGTGCTTTAGATATGCATACACATAAACATCTCAATGCCTTAAAGAGCAGTATCGCTGCTTGCATGTTCCACCTCCAGCCCTAAGGCGGTTTTTCCCTATCTCAGTAGATGGAACATACAGTTGGGTTTTATACTGAGACATTCCATTGCCCAGGGACGGGCAGGAGACAGATGCCTTCCTCTTGTCTCAACTGCAAAGAGGCGTTCCTTCCTCTTATACGAATCCTCCTCAGTACAGACCCTTTACAGGTGTGGGGCTGGGGGACCGTCAGGTCTTTCCCTTCCCACGAGGCCATATTTCAGACTATCACATGGGGAGAAAACTTGGACAATACCTGGCTTTCCTAGGCAAAAGTCCCTGTGGCCTTCAGCAGTGTTTGTGTCCCTGGGTACTTGAGATTAGGGAGTAGTGATGACTCTTAACAAGCATGCTGCCTTCAAGCATTTGTTTAACAAAGCACACCCTGCACAGCCCTTAATCCATTTAACCCTGAGTTGACACAGCACATGTTTTCAGGGAGCACAGGGCTGGGGGTAAGGTTATAGATTAACAGCATCTCAAGGCAGAATTTCTCTTAGTACAGAGCAAAATGGAGTCTTTTATGTCTACTTCTTTCTACACAGACACAGTAACAATCTGATCTCTCTTTCTTTTCCCCGCAGAAATATATTTTAAAATACACTTCAAAGAGATGTATTAACATTACATATTTTATTCCATAAACATTTGTTGAACACCTACTATGTCTAGACACGTTGATAACCTAATAAAAAACATCTATATATTGATTGTTCACTTACTATGCATCAGGTACTATATTAAAGGATCTACAATTAGTTTGCTAAGGCTTTTGTAACAAATTCCACAAACATGGTGGTGAGACAGACGTTGTCTCACAGCTCTGGAGGCTGGAAGTAGGGCTGTGCTCCTTCTGAGGACTCTAAGAAAATATGCTTCCTGGCCTCTTTCCAGCTTCTGGTAGTTGCCAGCAATTCTTGACATTCTTTCACTTGGTCCTAAGTAATAGCTACTTATGATAGGGTCATTCCAATCTGTGTCTCTGTTACCATATAGCCATCTTCCCTCTGTGTGCCTCTGTGTCCTAATTTCCCTCTTCTTACCCTAATCCAATGTGACCTCATCTTAACTTGATTACAGCTGCAAATATCTTATTTCCAAATAAGGTCACCTTCACAGATTCCAGGTGCACATGCATTTTTGGAGGACAGTATTCATTCTAGGCAGCATTCCATGAATAATATTTTCTGATCCTCACAATTACTCTCTTGGGGTAAGTATGTTGATCATCCTGGGGCTTAGAGAAGCCAATTATCTTTTCTAGGGACATACAACCAGGAAACTGTGGGGCAGGTGTTCAAAGCCAGAAGCTCCAGCTCCAAGGTCCCACTTGCAAACACCAGCTCTACTGCTAGAGGGGCTATTTGTATCAGAGGCCAACAGGTTAGAAAAACCAACAAAAGTGATTTGCTTGCCCAGTCAAGGGGATCATGAATCCCCAGCCCTGTGGGTTACAATGAGCTCACTTTTCGTTTTTCTCTGTCATGAAAGGTGGAAACCTTGGAAAAGCTGAAGAATGGAGAAGAGGGGAGGATTGAACAGGGACCCTTGGAACTGTAGGTAGTAAGGCCAGGGAAACCCTGCTGGATGTTCAGAACTAGCTGCAGCCACAGTAGGAAGCCAGCCATGGGACACTGAGGTGTTCTGGGGCTGGAAGGGCTATGGGATGGTTCCAAGCTGTGCCAATGCTAGAGGCAGCAGAAGTGGAGCTTCCAGCCAGTGAGGTGCTCCTTTCCTAATGAATATTTGCGTCTCCCCTCCCATCCCATGAGAACACGTGGACTGGCTTAAAAATAGCATCAGTCAAGCCCCTCTTAGCTTAATTTCCACGTTCACAACCTGAATGTGCAGTTCTAAACTTGGAACTGACAAAAGGTGGCCGAAAGATTGCTTTTCAGAAAATAATGAGCTTAATGGGCCGTTTGACAAATGGTAGAGATTTTCATTTTCTACTGTCCCTTTGTTTGAACTATTTTTTTTTTTTTTGAAATGGAGTCTCGGTCTGTCGCCCAGGCTAGAGGGGCAGTGGCACGATCCCGGCTCACTGCAAGCTCCCCCTCCCGGGTTCACGCCATTCTCCTGCCTCAGCCTCCCAAGTACCTGGGACTACAGGCACCCGCCACCACGCCCGGCTACTTTTTTTTTTTTTTTTTTTTTTGTATTTTTTAGTAGAGACGAGGTTTCACAGTGTTAACCAGGATGGTCTCGATCTCATGACCTCGTGATCCACCCGCCTCAGCCTCCCAAAGTGCTGGGATTACAGGCGTGAGCCACTGTGCCTGGCTAATTTTTTGTATTTTTAGTAGAGACAGGGTTTCACCGTGTTAGCCAGGATGGTCTCCATCTCCTGACCTCGTGATCCGCCCGCCTCGGCCTCCCAAAGTGCTGGGATTACAGGCGTGAACCACCGTGCCCAGCCTTTTTTTTTTTTTTTTTTTAGGTGACATGTACATCTTTGTTTCCAACAACTGGATGTGGGTTGAAAGGAAAGCCTCTGTGAAATGAGTTTCCTGTGAAAATCAGACCTCGACCGTGCAAAGTGAAATCGTAGTAGGGAGGCTTCTGCTTTAAAGACTCGAATTGTGGAAAGGTGGTCCTCCCACTGCGCTGTTCTCAGAAAGGCGGGCAGTCGCCTGGAGGAGTGGAGAGAAGGGAGGTCGCCATCTTAAAGCTGATAGGGCTGAGTTGTCCTGGGCTCCTTCTGCCGTCCCTTGCGGTGGAGCCGCAAGACCTTTGGAAGCTGGCTTCCTTGCCATCTGCTGTTTCTCACCTTAGATACTCGTTTGTGCCGTGTCTATCTTGTCTGGTTCCACTTTTAGCAAGAAAAAGAAAACTCCCTTTCAGTAGAACACTATAGGCTTTTCGGTTAAAATAGCGAAGGGAGCATATGCCTCTAACATGCCTCCCCCATCCCAGTGTCAAATCCAGAAAGTAACCCAAAAGAGAAGAACATACGTGAGCGCTGGAGACCGGGGAGGGTGCATTTCAACAGCACGCCAGGAACTTCAAGGGAGTTTTGCAAAATGTTTCATGTAAGGGAAATTAGAGGGAGAGAAAGGAATGGGGAGATGTTGAGGTGTGTGTGTCCCCCTCTACCTGGGGAGGCAATCGCAACCTCCATCTGTACCTTGTGGTCCTTGCTACAGAGATAAGAGGCAAGGTCACGTTCTTTGCTCAGGGCTTCATGGCTGTGCCGAGGAAGGCTGGGTCACCGGACACTTCTCCAGCCTTTGTGGGGCCCCTGGTTAGCAGCCAGGGGTAGCGGCGCCCACAGCATTATGGTGCCCCTGCCTGTCCTTGGAGATGTCGTGATGTGGGCCCCCGATGACATGCCAGGGAGGAGGAGCCACTCTCCCTCCCAGTAAGGGTCCTGGATCCGGCAGCAGGAGCCGGGGGTCCACGGAGGCCCTCATCACAGCGTCTCCAGGTACAGGCAGGGGCGCGCTGACACTGTGGGTTCTGCCACCACCGGCTGCTAACCAGAGGCTCCACGGCCGCTAGAGAAGTGGCCAGTGACCCAGCCTGCCTCAGTACAGCTATGAAGTCTTTTGCAGAGAATGCAACCTCTGACCTGCCAAAGTAAAAAGCCTGGTAAATCTGGGTTGAGACACTTTCAGCAGGATCCTACACAATCTCGCCCCGTCTCTTACAGAAGCCACCTTCACCGCCCGTGCTCCCTGGATACAGATCAGAACCCCTCTGCATGCTAAGCAAGCTAAGAAAAGCAACAGGACATCTGAAAAGCCCCGTGATGATGGCTCTGGAAGAAACTGGTCTAGGAACTCGGAGCAAATACCATGCGTATCATAACTCCCTAATTCCTGGGCGTGACATAGGCTTATTCCGGGAAGCAGGAAGAGAGCTTTGGAGTGCTCTCAATCTGTTTTCAATGGATACTGTATCTGTGAGTAGAGAATGACACGAGAGCAGAAAAAAAGGATCTTCTGATAAAAAGCACAACTAGTGAATTAAAAGAAGAAAAGTCAGCGGAGGCAGAGAAGGTTAGATGAGATGCCCTGAAATTCTCAGAGGAAAAGTCTGCCGAGATTAATGAAGAAAGCAAAACTGAAGAGATAAACGAGTGACAGGCACGTAGAGATAATAAGTGACAAGGAGAACAAATTTAGGAGATTCAGTATATCCATTATCAGAATGTAAACGGCAGCAAAGCTCAGAGCAGGCGTAGAAGGGTTTTCCGGTAATAGATGACATTTCATTCTCTCATACTTTTAAAATCTGTTCCATAAATGCAGTTCTGAATCACCTTGCATGTGTAAAGCTCCATATTTGGACTTTCTCTCCTGTTTTCTTAATTAGCCTTGCTAAAGAGTGAATACATTCAGAGTTTCCTAAGGATATCCATTTTTAAGAATCACCTGGAGTGTTGGCTAAGAATACGGATTTCAGAGCCTCTCCCCAAATGTTCTGGGTTTTAATTTGGGGTGGTAGGAAGACCTGGAACTTTAATTTTACCAAGCATCTGAGGTTGTCTTATGATCCTCTCAGTTTGGGAAACTTGCATATTGTCATTGCCTTTTTGAATAATTAATTTGGATTTATTTAACAATTTTATTTAATTTTTGTAATTAATAATTTCTGATTTTGTCGTCGTTACTTTTTCCTTTGGGATTTTGCTTTTTTTTCTTTTTCCTCCTTTTTTAGATCTAAAGAGAAATCCTCGGCTTATTGATATTTTTCTCTCTTTTTTGCCACATAATAAAAGCTTTTAAAACAGAATTTTCATCTGGGGATAGCTTTGTCCAAATTCTACGGTTTTGTATAAGCAAAATTTCCATGGGTATTGTTTTCTAAACAGGTTGTAACTACAAGATAATTCCTTTCATTAATCAAAGCATCACTTAAAAATTTTTTCACCTGGTTTTTGTTTTACTTCTAAAATTTTGTTTAAAATGCCGGTGCTGGTAAAGGCCTTAAGTGCTAGAACCAATTAGAAATTAGAATAAAAACTGTGGTCCAGGCGTGGTGGCTTATGCCTGTAATCCCAGCACTTTGGGAGGCCAAGGGGAGTGGATCACCTGAGGTCAGGAGTTCAAGACCAGCCTGGCCAACATGGTGAAACCCCGTCTCTACTAAAAATACAAAGATTAGCTGGGCATGGTAGTGCATGCCTATAATCCCAGCTACTCAGGGGGCTTAGGCAGGAGAATCACTTGAACCCATGAGGTGGAGGTTGCAGTGAGCCAAGATCACGCCACTACCCTCCAGCCTAGGCGATAGAATGAGACTCTGTATCAAAAAATACATATATATAAAACATAAAATTTAAAAAAAGAAGAAAAACCTTGGTCAACCTTGACATCTAAACAAAACTATAAAGTTATTAATATGGATGTATAAATTTGGAGATAAAACAGATTGCTAAATAGAGAAAAACGGAATCAAATTTTAGAATACATCAATGTAGAACAGGATTTCTCAAACACGACACTATCGACAATTTGGACTGCATGATTCTGGGCATGATGTGTGGCGGAGGATGGTTCCAGGCATCATAGAACACTTAGCAGCAGCTGTGGTCTCCACCAAGAGATGCTAGTGTCATGCCCTCCATTACATCCCATGTTGTGACAACCAAAACTGTTTCCTGGGAGTCCAAATTGCCTTGAGTAAAAACCAGTGATTTAGAAAGAGGGAGGTCTATCCTTGCTCAAAGATGAATTTGGAAACTTGCAAATCTTAAATCTATCTTTGTCCCTTTCAGAATCTTTTTTCCAGCACTGGTTGGCTCCCTGGGCTTTGGAGGGGAGTGGGAAGTAGGAAGGAGGTTGTTCTGAAACGTACACAGTAATGTGCTCTAATCGATGCATTGATTCTCTTTCTTTTCAGTCCAGAGGAACTTACAAACCTCTCCATTCTTGGCAACAGTTTCTGAAACCAACATTATTAAATTACAAAAAAAAAAAAAAGAAGCTGGAACAATTCCTGCCAGAGAGCCCTTAATAGACCTCTCCAAAGTATTTATTTTATATCACTGAGTGGTGAGCATTTTAATCTCTCTTCTGCAGTCAATAAATTGAGGCTTGGGGAGTTTAAGCAAGGTCCCAAAGTTACGGATGTGTTTCCAAAGTAGAGGAGCTGATAAAAGGGGGTCAGGTAGCCTGACTTCCAGATATATGCTCTGATTTCTTGGTTAAGATGAAGGGCACTTAACTGTGTCTCATTTGTCTCTTTCCCCACTGCTTGCAAAATTGCCCATAAAGTTTGTACATCTGCAATGCTCTGCAAAATAAAAAAAAAAATCAACAGATTGCTGAAGAATATAAGGCATTTTTTTCCAGATATCAGAGTTTCCTTGTTCCCCTTGTCTTTCATTTTATTTCATGAAATTTATGTTTTGTTGTATGAAAGGTAAGAAAAGGAGAGTCAGAAAATACAGATGCCATTTCATCTGCTAATTCTGCTGATAGCAATCTATCTTCATGAAATGCAAGTAAAGCTATTTTGCAATAAAATATTTGTCATAGTGTTATTTATAATGGCAAAACCTTGGGAAAAGGTCAAATGCCCAAGATAGGATACTGGGTTACTAAATTATGATTCAGTCACACAATTAGTTATTATAGCAATATTTTAATTTATTTTTTTTTTTTGCAATGAAGTCTCGCTCTGTCACTCAGGCTGGAGTGCAATGGCATGATCTCAGCTCACTGCAACCTCCACCTCCTGGGTTCAAGCGATTCTCCTGTCTCAGCCTCCCGAATAACTGGTAAACTGTTTTTATAATGCTATTTTACTAACTGCATTAGGCCATTCTTGTGTTGCTATAAAGAAATATCTGAGACTGGGTAATTTATAAAGAAAAGAGGTTTAATTAGTTCTCAGTTCTGCAGGCTATACAGGAAGCATGGCAGGATCAGCTTCTGGGGAGACCCCAGGAAGCTTCCAATCATGGCAGAATGCAAAGAGGGACCCAGCACATCACATGGTGAAAGAAGGAGCAAGAGAAACAGCAGGAGGTGCCACCCACTTTTAAATGACCAGATCCTTTGAGAAGTCACTCACTCACTATGACAAGGACAGCACCAAGGGGATGTTGCTAAACCATTCCTAAGAAAACCACCCCCGTGATCTAATCACCTTCCACCAGGCCCCACCTTCAATACTGGGGATTTCAATTCAACATGAGATTTGAGCAGGGTCGCATATCCAAACCATGCCACTAACTTTTTTGTTTTAAGGCATATGTTAATTGTAGAACTAAATTAATGGTACTGAAAGGTACAAAGGTGAAAGAAAAACATCATGTTAAGTATTCCAACACTCAGTATGGTAGTCATTATGGCTGTTGATGAACTCACCAGCCCTCTCTCTGGACATAATAAAATGGAACTTTCCCTCTCACTTGAAGTTCAATGTGGTCATGTGACTTGCTTTGGCCAGTGAAATGTGAGCAGCCATGACTTTGCCCATTTTCCAACACACTCATCAACACTAGGTCCGATCAATATTACCAACCATTGACAATCTGGCAATCTGATAGCAAACACAAATTTGCATTTCCTTGGTTGTCTTTCTTTGATATCTTTAGTTGTCTCTCTCTCTTGCTCACTTTCTTTTTTTTGATAAAGCTGAACCAGGTCATACTGAACATGTAGCTAACCTTTTGGGAACAGACCCCTTAAGTCGTTGAACTAATTTTGACTGTAAGTATTCTTTGCATATTAACCCATTGCCTACAAATCTGTATCCCTCTTTTGTCATTTTTCTTTCAGCTTGGCTCATATTTTTTTCACAAAGAAGTTAATATTTGATGGTCCAACTTTAACCTTTATGAGTTTTGGTCTTGTGGCATGTTTAGAAAATACTTCCTCACTTCAAAATCATTAATATTCATTTAAAGCTGGATTCTAGTACTTTTATGTTTTCATTTTTTAATACTTAAATTTTTTATAATCTAGAGTTTATTTTAGAGTAAGGAGAGAAATAGTGGTAGTATTGCAGTTTTTGTTGTTGCTGTTGAGACAGAGTCTCGCTCTGTCACTCAGGCTGGAGTGCAGTGGCATGATATTGGCTCACTGCAACCTCTGCCTCCCAGGTTCAAGCAATTCTCCTGCCTCAGCCTCCCAAGTAGCTGGGACTACAGGCATGTGCCACCATGCCTGGCTAATTTTTTGTATTTTTAGTAGGGACGGGGTTTCACCATGTTGGCCAGGGTGGTCTCAATCTCCTGAGCTCATTCGTGATCCACCCGCCTCGGCCTCCCAAAATGCTGGGATTACAGGCGTGAGCCACCACGCCCGGCCTTTTCTTTTCTATCCACTGGTTAATAAATTGTGCTGCCACCACCTATTAAGCCATTTTAAAAAATCCCCATTGGGCCGAGTGCCGTGGCTCATGATTGTAATCCCAGCACTTTGGGAGGCCGAGGCAGGTGGATCACCTGAGGTCAGGAGGTCAAGACCAGTCTGGCCAACATGCTGAAAACCCATCTCCACTAAAAATACAAAAAATTAGCTGAGCGTGGTGGCACACGCCTGTAGTCCCAGCTACTTGGGAGGCTGAGGCAGGAGAATCGCTTGAACTCAGGAGGCAGAGGTTGCGGTGAGTCGAGATCATGCTACTGCACCCCAGCCTGGGCAACAGAGCAAGACTCCATCTCAAAAAAAAAAAAAATCCCTATTGATTTGAAATTACGGTGAGATTTTTGGGTTTTGATGGCATGGGGCATACTTATCATGATGCCTTATGAAAAGAACTGATTGAAACAAAATTGTAACAGAGAGAATGAGCCCCAGTCTCAAGTAAGTGTATTTACAGAAAAATTCTGGAAAGAATTCTATCATGCTGTTTTTTGAAGAGTACTTTTCCTTAAATACTTTTACATGTTTTCTAAAATTCTGCAATGTATGCTATTGCTTTATAATCGGGAAAACCGCATCACATATGTCATTTTAAACCACTGTGTTTTTGAGTGACGTAAGCAGAGAAGCCTATCAATTCAACTTATTTTCCTCATAGGATTGTTTTCCGGCCTTAGCTCTGTTGTCGAAAGTTCTCCCAATTCTGACAACAGTACTAGCAAATGTCCTGCTTTATAATGCTTCTGTATCTCAAAGTCACCCCCCCATAAACTTGCCAAGCAGTGATGCTAAGTGCAAGTTTTCTTAAGTGGAGAATTACAGCACATCTTTAGTGAAAAAAGTAAAATCCTAGGAACCCTCCTGAGTTGTGCAAAGTGAGATAAATGGAAATTTGTGGCCATGACACTCAACTCACTCTCCTGCTGTTTGTTGGTTTTTTTCTTTGGCTTCTGGTTACAACAGATTTTGGAAATACCTTGGCTTTTTTTTTTTTTTTTCGCTTTGAAAAGTTGAGCCACTTTCCTCTCAGGGCATCATGATAAGTATCACTTCTTAAAATTCACAGCCAGGTTCTATACAGCAGTGACAATAGACTAATTAGATCTGCCACCTAGGAATATGTTCATATATGTCCACATATTTATGATGGGGTTCATAAATATAATTTATGCAATTACGTAAAACAAAAGCGTATGCAAAAATTCCACAAATTGGCCAGGCGAGGTGGCTCACTCCTGCAATTCCAGCACTTTGGGAGGGCGAGGTGGGCGGATCACGAGGTCAGGAGATGGAGAACATCCTGGCCAACATGGTCTCTACTAAAAATTGAAAAAAAAAAAAAATTAGCTGGGTGTGGCAGCATGTGCCTGTAATCCCAGCTACTGGAGAGGCTGAGGCAGGAGAATCGCTTGAACCCAGGAGGCGAAGGTTGCAGTGAGTCGAGATCACACCACTGCATTCCAGACGGCAACAGAGCGAGACTCTGTCTCAAAAAATAAAAAAAAATTCCACACATTACTGAATATCATCTCCAGATCTCCAGTAATGTATCATTTTTATTCTTTTATCATTTTTATGTTAAGTTTAAAGCATGTAAAATAGTGCTCTGCATTGTTTAGGGATAATCTAGTCATGATATAAAGAACTGTGTGAGAAGAATGATAGCTGTCCATTCATGCCAGTGGTTACTTCTGAGAGGGGGCAGTGCAGGCATTGTGATTGAATAGGGGCACAGAGAGATAAGAGAAACAGTGTGAAGCTCTGTCACTGTGTGAGCTGAATCTTCCTGTTGAAGCCAGGAGGAAAAGGAGGAGGCAAAGCCGACTCCAGGCTGCCAGACGAGCGGCTGGGTGATGATGGGACCATTCAGCACGATCTGGAATGTAGGGAAAGACCAGATATGTCCTCTGTTCTTTCCCTTTACACTCTGTGCCCTGCGGGGCTGATCTTTATGGACTATTTCAACTGGGCCCCTAATGCTGTGGCTTCTGGCCGGGTTTGGCCAAGCAGCAGCACCAGCAGGGGATCAAAGAGTAGGAGGAGGGAGAGATGAGGCCACTTATCCGTGGCTGCCTCTGTGCCAGGCTGCAGGCAAACAGCGGCCACAGGCTCTCCTGCTGCACTCTGGGCGCCAGGAACTGTCCAGCCTGAATGGCTCCCCAGTGTGGCTGATGCCGAGGCGCATCGCTGTCCCTTGCTGATTTTCTTCAACTTTGCCCACACCTTGAAAATGACTCATAAAATTGTCCTCAAGTACCCTTTTTGAATGAGCTACTTGTTTCCTACAGCTTTTCTGACTATTGTAAGAAGGATGACAAATGTGTTTGTTTTCTACCGCTGCTGTAATAAACTATCACAAACTCAGTGGCTTAAAGCAACATGAATTTATTCTCTTACAGTTCTGGAGGTCAGAAGCCTCCAGTGGGTCAGCAGGGCTGCGTTCCTTCTGGAGGCGCTCAGGGAGAATCCGTTTCCTGGCTGTTTCCATCTCCTCTGGGCTGCCCAGATTCCCTGGCTCATGGCCTTACAAAATTCTAATCTCTGCTTCCGCAGCCGTGTCACCATCTCCTACTCTGACTCCTGCTTTCCTCCTATGAGGGTCCTTGTGAGTGTATTGCACTCCCCTCCCAATAATGCAGGATAATCTCTCCATCTCATGATCTTTCATTTAGTCTCATATGCAAAGTCCCTTTTGCCATGGAACATAACATATGCACAGGTTCCAGGTTCTGGGAATTAGGATGTGGACATCCTTTGGGTGCCATTATTCTGCCTCCCATAACAGATTCTTCAGGAAAAATAGTAAGTTTGATTTTCACATCCATATGTCTGCAGGAGTTGGAGGAGACATGGCATGGGGCTGTTGGTTATCTGGGTCTGGATGTTTAATTTGGTTTTTAAGGTCTTCCCTGTATATACATCATGCAACATTCTCACACTGGAACTAGTGGAAAATAAAAACATAACTCACCTTCCCATATTGAGTTTTGCTAAATCCTATAAAAGAAGCCATCCATATTTCAATACCACTTCATTAAAATACTCTTGTGAGCTACTTGGAAGGCTGAAGTGGAAGGATCACTTGAAGCCACGAGTTCAAGACCAGCCAGGGCAACATAGCAAGACCCTGTCTCAAAAAGAAAGAAAGAAAGAAAAACAAGAAAGAAAGAAAGAAAGAAAGAAAGAAAGAAAGAAAGAAAGAAAGAAAGAGCAAGCCAGATGAGGTGGTGCACGTCAGTAGTCCCAGGTACTTGGGAGGCTGAGGCAGGGGAATTGTTTGAGCTCAGGATTTCAAGGCTGCAGTGAGCTATGGTCACATTGCTTCACTCCAGCCTGAGCTACAGAGCAAGACTCTCTCTGAAAAAAAAAAAAAAAAAAAAAAAAAAAGTCTGTTGAAGGATAGTTCTGTTCTCCTTACGCTTGCCTTTTCTATCTTATGGATACCAACCCTCTCAATGTTATAGTCTTACAGTTTCAGGCAATGGTTAAACAAACCCAAACTGAGTTATACCACAATTCAAATCCAGTTACCTCATGTGTGATTGATGTGCTTGCTTCTAAGACTTGCACACACTATATGGACTCGATCTTGGTATATCGGGCCATGGAGATGCCTTGTTATAGACTAGGATTATCTGGGGTTTACAAAACCGAGTGTTTTCATGTCATAACAATAACTTTTATGGGCTTAGATCCTAAATGAGTTTAAATATCGTTCAGCCTTTTATTATCTAGGTGTCCCTGAACTTACACTTTGTTTGCCTCACTTTTAAAATTTATAGCAGTGATGGAATAATTTACCAGGCTATTATTAGGTTAAAAATAGTATGGATTCAAAGCCCACTGTAGGGCCTATAACATAGAAGACATGTAAAAACATTGGTTTTCTGGCTGCTTTTCCACCTAACTGTCATATATTGCAATAACTATCATGTATTGCAATAACTACCAGCAAGGTAATTCATTTTTAGTAAAATTCAATTCAAAAAGCCCTTATTAAACATATGCACCAAGTAATGCAAGGCATTGAAGCAGATACAAAGATGAACAAGTCATGTCTCCTTTCCTTATGAGGTCTGCAGTCAGTGAGAAGGGCAGATGAGAGCAGAGATCACCCTCATAAAGTATGTTTATGTAAATATATCTCCTTACCCGGAATAATCATGACAGTTTTAGGCAGATTCCACCAGCTTTCCTATCTAATATTTATTATTGTATACAACTGGCATTTTAGTAACAGCTGGCTGGAATTAGGGGTGCCATTTGTGGCCACGGAACAGAGGACAGATATTCACCAGGATTTTGGTCTTGTGAACGCAGAATTCTAACTAGCTGAGCTCATCAGCCAGAGAATACACATTTGCCCTGGAAAGTGGTATTGATTATAATCATGGAAAGAAAAGGATGTTTGCTAAAAAGGAGAGAATGAATAATGATTACTGGATTCCATAAAAGACTTTCAAAATCCAGTTCCATGCATAAGTAAGTAGAGTATCCATTACATGCAGGGCAATGTGCTTAGGGGATATTGTGCAATGAATAAGACAGGGAAGAAACTGTCTTTCCCTCAAGGAACTGACAGTCTTGTGGGGGAGAAACAGACTTGAGAACAACTAAGGCAGAATATGACAAGGGCCTTGGGGAGAGTCCTAGCTTGTGATTTTGAAGGGGGGAGAGAGTAGATTTGGTTGGAGAGTCAAGAAAGATGTCAAGAAGTTGGGGCATTTGAAAGGGACTGTGCGAATACATTCAAAATATCACATATGCATCACAGTGATTTATTCAATGTTGCTTATCTCTTGCTTTTCTAAAATTATTTTAAAAATCAATCAAGTAGCACATTATTACATCATCATAAAATGCAAAGTCAAATATAAAAGTTCCTTTGCCTACACTTCCCATTTCTACTCTTTTCCCAGAGATTAGCAGCTGTGTATGATTTCAAAACATTCTCTATGCATTTACTTACATATATTTGTACTTACACAAATATTTGAAAACAAAAAACATACATGATGTATAAAACGGCTCAGCACTTGCTTCTTAAAAATTTAACAATTTTTAAAATCCCTTTGCATGTCGGTTTTTGTATAACTATCTCCTTTTTATTGGCTGAGTTGTAGTCTGCAGACCCACGCTGCCCAATATAGTATTCCTTAACTACGTGGATCTATTTCCATTTAAAATAATTAAAATGAAATAAAGCTTAAAATTCAGTTTCTCCATTGCAATGACCACATTTCAAGTTCTAGGCAGCCACCTGTGGCTAGTGGCTACTGTGCGGGACGGAGCAGACTGGGAGCATTTCTGTCACCTGTGGAAGCTCCGCTGCCCAGCAACGCTCTGCACTACACATGAGCCAACATTTCCTCAACCATTCTTTATTGAAGAACATTTAGACTCTTACTTTCCACTATCATAGATGCTACAATGAACATCCTTGAACATCCATCTTTTGTGTACACGGGGGAGGGTTTCTGGAGAATAAATTTCCAGAATAGACACTTTAGAGTTACAATGTAAACACATCTAAATTTGGAAAGATAGTGTCAAATTTCCTCCTAAAACCGTGTAACAATTATATTACTCAGAGAATATTGGAATGCTCATTTTTTTCAGATGCTTACCAACCCTGGAGATTACAAATCTCTGCAACTTTAGCCACTCTGATGGACAAAAATAACATCTTTCTGTCTTTCCAATATGCATTTTTTTATTCTTAGTGAGTCTGAGCATTTTAAAATAATTTTTAATTACCAAAGGAAGTACACGAGTACATATTTTATTGTAAAATATTATAGTTGTGTGTATTAAAATAGAGCAGTAGTAAAATGTGAGTTTTTCTTCATCTTTCCAGCCCCCATCCCACCTTCACTTCCGAGCGATAACAACTATTATGACTTTGCTGTGTATTCCTCTTGCCCTTGGTCTAGGGGAATTTATAAATTTATAGCATGCTTGTACATACAAAATGTATTGTGGGTTTCATTTTTTCCTCATAAAACTAATCATGGTGCATTTATTGTTCAATAATGTGCAGTTTTAATTTAACAATATGTCTTGAAGAGATTTCTCATGCAGTAGTAACAATTGCTAGCATTTATTGAGTGCTCACTATGTGCAATGAGTAAGCTTAACCTCCGCAGCCTACCACCACCAGATGTGTCTGGGTTTTGCTCATTGCTCTTTGATAAGAGGAATCAAATCTTGGGGATCTCCCAAAGATCATGCCCAGGTCTCTGCCTGAAAGGATTTCCAACTGAAGGAAGCCATGTTCTCCTCATTTTTTGACCAATTATCTGCTTGGTGTGGCCACTGGCATGTGAATAAGATTTCAATCCTTGCCTGTACTGTCATGGTCTCTGATGCTGCTGGCAGAAGCAAAAGGGAGTTCACTGGAAAAGTGGAGGTTGCAGTGAGCCGAGATTGTGCCACTGCACTCCAGCCTGGGAGACAGAGTGAGACTCTGTCTCAAACAAAACAAAACAAAACAAAACAAAACAAAACAAAACAAAACAACAAAGCGTGGGTTCAGGGCAGACTCCTAATGACCTCATCCCAGCCTCCCTCCAGTCCTATATCCCCAGGGTGTTGATGGATGTCTGTTGGAGGCCCCTTCTCCTTTCTACTGGAATATTCCATCTTTCTTAGAAGGAATTTACCAAAGAGGATGCTTTCATCTATAAATAAAATCAGCTGGGTGCGGTGGCTCATGCCTGTAATCCCAGCACTTTGGGGAGCCGAGGAGGATGGATGACTTGAGGCCAGGATTTCAAGATCAGCCCGGCCAACAGGGTAACACCCTGTCTTCACTAAAAATACAAGAGTTAGCCAGGCTTGATGGCGCACACCTGTAATCTCAGCTACTTGGGAGGCTTAGGCAGGAGAATCCTTTGAACCTGTGAGGCGGATGTTGCAGTGAGCTGAGATTGTGTCACCACACTCCAGCCTGGGTGACAGAACAAGACTCTGTCCAAAAAAAGGAAAGAAAGAAAGAAAAAAGAAAGGAAGGAAGAAAGAGAGGGAAAGAAACAGAGAGAGAAGGAAAGAAAGAAAGAAAGAAAAAGAAAGAAAGAAAGAAAAGAAAGAAAGGAGAGAGGGAGGGAGGGGAGCAAAGAAGGAAGGAAGGGGAGAGAGAGAAAGAAAGAAAGAAAGAAAGAAAGAAAGAAAGAAAGAAAGAAAGAAAGAAAGAAAGAAAGAAAAAGAAAATCCACTCAAACTGACAAACAATCAAAGGCAAAAGTCTTGCCTCCTGTAACCACGAAGCCCAGCAATACAGGTAATTCAGCCTGGTGTGATCAGAGCTCCAGATGCATTTCCCTGATGCTTCACTTTTCCCTCCTTGCATCAGGTTCACTGTCAGGCTGATGTCCCCGGTGTTGGCTGAACAGCTTCTGCAGAACTATGCTTTGCATCCTTGCGCCTTAGCAGTTGAGATGGAAAAAGACTTCTCTCTCCTGGACCATCAATACAAGTCTTGGCTTCCCTTTTAAGAGACCAACTGGAGTCATTCATCTACTCCTAAACTAATCAGTGTTACTAATCACTAATTAATGATTCATGACACATTGATTTCTGTATCAATCACTGTGACAAAGAGGATGAAACTGTATCAACTGTCTTAATAAAAATAACCAGGTGTGTGTGGGAATGGTACCACCCAAACCAGAGGGCTCCTCCCCAGTGGTGGGCTGGATGTTTGGGAGGCAACCATGAGGATCACCTCTCAAGTTCTCATTCCATGTGTTGGGTACTACATCATATAGCATCCCCCCCAAAATCACATGTCTATAAATATGATCTTATTTGGAAATAGGGTCTTTGTACATATAATCAAGTTAAAATGAGGTTATAATGGATTAGGATGGGCCCTAACCCAATGACTGGTGTCCTTACAAGAAGAGGGAAATTGGAGACAGACACACAGAGAGAATGCCATGTGACGATGGAGGCAGAGCTTTGAGTGATGCATCTACAAGCCAAGGAGCAGCAAGGACTGCCGGCAACACCAGAGGCCAGGAGAGAAGCACAGAATGAATTCTCCCTTGGAGCCTCCAGACTGTGAAAGGACACATTTTGGATGTTTTCAGCAGCCCAGTTTGTGGTGCTTAGTTATGGCAGCTGTCGGAAATGAACATGTGCTACAACCGGGAGACTGAGTCCTGCACAGGTCTGGAAACCCTCTGTTTTCCAACATGAAAAGGAACCTATTCTTGATTTCTAATAAGTATGCAGATTTGTCCCATTTATGTGCTTTGATGGACATTTTTAGAATTGGGAACTGTAGAACTGGAAGCAGATTTGGAACCTATTGTCCTTTATTTCTGTGAGTCTTTTGCTCTGGAAAAATGCATTCAAAGAAAACAAAGATGGAAAATGTTGATTGCAATGCTCACAGGATGGCTTCCTTTCCCTTGAAGTTGTGACATGTTTCTGTGCCTGTGTCCACGCATGTGTGGTTATGTGAAGGTGTGAGGAGGGGAGAGGTTGGCAGTGGAAGGAATGGAAAGGAGATATACTGATAAAGAGAAAAGAAATAGAGACACATTTTATCTGAAGGAATTTATGTATTGATAATAAAAATGGCTGTGGATATTGCTCCAATCTGTGCAAAAGCTTTGGAATTCTTTGCTATATTACTTAGAATACAAATTTAGATATCCTTCTCTCATGTAAACCTAATTTATGTCCAGAGAAACAATATACAGAAACATGTGCTCTGTTTTTCTTTTAGCTAGTCATACGGAAAGTCATTCTTCAAAGTTCTTGACAAACAGTGCATTTTAGATTTAAACTAATATGAAGTTTATCGACCTTCCAAAGGAATTCACAATAGCAGGATGTAAATTTCAGGCATATAGTTTTTACAAAGGAATATATATATATTTTTCAATAGATTTTCCTGGACTATAAACACAACAGGGTTCAGCTAGGTTTCTATAAGATTTTACCAATATGGCAAAGCAAGGACCATAGGAACCTCTTGATGGTCATACTGGGGGGAAGAGTTATAATAAAGAGTTGATCCAAATTGAAGATTACACTAATTAAACAAAGGTTTCTGTTTCATTTTAATTGCAGAGGCGACATCATGCAGTGACTAGCCTTTCCAATGAAGGAGGAAATGAGATATGTTGTTACATACATAAAATTCATAATCAGTTGGGCAAAGGAATTCTAATAAGTTTTTAAATATGCTCTGTTTATGAAGGCATGGGCATATTATTAACTGACACTTGAGATACTGCCGAAAAGAAAATTGTATACAATGAGAAAATGATTGTTTGTTCTATGAGAAAGGGACAGTGACTATGGTGGTCACAGCTGTATACCCGTAGCATTGTCCCTGGTGCACAGTGGATGCTCAGTATATAGTTGCTCAATCAATAAATTAACACAACTTTTTTAAAAGTCCATTATTTATTGTATCTAAGAGACTGCCTGGCAGGAAATTGAAATTATACACATGGCTTCAGAATTTCTATAGTTGCCATTCAATCAAGATATCTTGGTGGAGTCCCTATTGTAAGGGCAGGCTCCATAAACACATGTCCCGTCCTCATGGGGCTTGCAGACTGAGGGAGGAGACAGGCATCAATTATCTCATTACACAAACGATGTGAAATTAACTACTAAGGAGAGATACACAATGCCACAGATGTCCACGGCAGGGCTATGACCTGATCAGAGAGGTCTGGAAGGCTCCCCAGAGGGCTACATCACCTTTGCCACCACTGCCATCTGGAGCGTAAACTGAGTTCCAGAACTGAGTGCATGAAAGGAACACAGACGGGGTGATCCCAGAGTGAGCTGATGGGTTGTGGTTAAATGATTTCAGCCACACACAGGTTGTCTGGATAATATAAGTTGGCATTTATAACATAATATAATAAGATAAATAAGAATACAGTATAATATTAATTAATAAATGTGGCTTTTCTAAAAGCATCTCTTTTTGTATTTTTAGTAATATTTCTAGGAGATTTACAAATCTCTGTTATTTTTTGATAGCTCATCTAAGTGCTCCTTACTTCTTCATGCTCCATATTTTAAGTAGATGATTCTTCTACATATTTTTGTTAAGCTGACTGATATGGTTTGGCTGTGTCCCCACCCAAGTCTCATCTTGAATTGTGGCTCCCACAATTCCCACATGTCATGGGAGGGACCCAGTGGGAGGTAATTGAATCATGGGGGTGGGTCTTTCCCATGCTGTTCTCGTGATAGTGAATAAGTCTCATGAGATCTGATGGTTCTGTAAAAAGGAGTTCCCCTGCACAAGTTCTCTCTCTTTGCCTGCCACCATCCATGTAAGACATGACTGGCTCCTCCTTGCCTTCCACCATGATTGTGAGGCCTCCCCAGTCATGCAGAACGGTAAGTCAATTAAACCTCTTTCCTTTCTAAATTACCCAGTCTCAGATATGTCTTTATCAGCAGCATGAAAATGAACTAATACACTGACTTTTACATTTTTCTGATTACAGGAGTGGCAGGTGTCTTTGGCACTTACTCTCAACTTGTTGCCATCTCTCCATCTCCATGGCCACCATCCTGACTGAGCCAAGCTGCCCTTCCACTCACTGTCAGTTACCTGACTTGGTTTTATTTTTAGCAGAGCACTTATGCTGCCTTTTGTTTTCGTGGGTTTTTTTATTTGTATGTTTATTGACGGTTTCTATCCCTGGGACATAAGCTGTGTAAAGGCAGGGATTTGTCTGTCTGGTCCATTGCTGCATCCCAGGTATAGAGAACAGTGCTTGGTACCTGGTAGGTATCAAAAATATTTAAGATATGAATTGATAAAATAGATTTCAGACATAGAGCAAAGAAAAAAGAAAATGCCACTTTCTTTACAAACAAAATAATTTGGCAGCATTTCCTTTAATACATGGGAGTGACTGTTTAAGGCAGTGAGCATGTTCCACTCCTAACCTCCCACCTCCATCTCCTTCTCTCTTCCCACTTGTACCAGATTCAGGAAACCACAGAGCAGACACGGAGGTGGGCTCTTTCTTGGTGGTGGATTGCACCTGGGGAGTTGCAGTTCACATGAGTATAGCAAAGGACTCTGCCAGTCCTGCATCATATGAGACTTGTTTTTCCTACATTCTGTTGTCTCGGAACATCAAAGGTAGTGTTGTGCTCATAAATGATTAACAACTGGCTTTGGGAGTGGGAAAAAAAACCTGACTTGTAGTATTTGCCAATTTCTGTAGTGTAACTACTACTACCATAGCTAATTTCACGGTACCAATTCACTGCACATGGAGCTAGGCAGATTTGCACAAAATCAGGTCTCATAAACTTGTACAAGTTGCCTCCAGCACATCACTGAAAAAGCAAAGGCCCTCTGGGGTCTCACAAACTCAGGATTCCAGGTGGCTTGTGTGTTGTGTGGTTGTGACTCTCCTTTCAGGCACACAGGTGTGTTCTGTAGTTTTGTCAGTTTCTGATGGAACAGTCATTCTTCCTGGCTGGTGGAAGCATTAACTTGGGTCTTTCATCCCCCTTCTCAGGGTCTTGTCAAGGCTATTACAGGGTCTTACCAAGGCATAGTGAGGGAAGGGATACTTCTGATCCTTGGTCTAAGGAAACATACAAAAACTCCACATTTTCCATTCGTTTTCTCAACTCACATGGACTCTCTTGTCAGTCTTGATGACTACTTTAAAAAATGACCATTCTGTTCTAATCATTGCTAATAATGCCCAAGCTATATGTGGTTGTGCCATGAGAACAGCTAAACAAAAAGACTGTTTCTTTTCACTCTAAAAAAAGCATGAGTGCATAGAACAGCATAATAGCCATTTTCACTGCCAGAAACTAGGGTGGTGAGATTCTGCATCTTCAAAACTCATAATGATGGGACTGAATCTTTGGATATTTTTTTGATGAGAACAGTCAATACATCACCAAGAAGCAGCTTTTCTGTGATGAGCATGCAATTTCATTATAAGCAGGGAAAAATAGACTTGAATGTCATTATGCACAATTTTGAATGTACCACATGATCATAATAACTTTAAAACAAAAAATGAATAGAAAAAAGATTTGAAGAAAATGCACCCAACTGTTAACTGTGCATGTCTCGGATGATAAAAATATTTGCATTTTCTTCCACTTTTTAAAGTTTCTCTACTTTAAAAAAAAACTGGGTATTACTTTGATAACAGAAAAAAAATGTTCTTTTAACTGGTAAAAGCCAGAGAACAAGCAAAGAAATAAATCATGTTTTTAACACTACCAGTGAAACGAAGAGAAGCCCCTGGGGAGGAGGGCAGATGCTTCCTTAAACTACTGTCTGGGGCAGGTGGAAGTCTTAGCCTGGCATGGATGATAGGAAGAGGCAGCAGCAAGAGGATGGCTTAGAGAACAGCTTCTCAAATCATGCTAGCATACCCTTGGCACCGTCACTATCTGCCACTTTACTGCAGACATTGTAACCACTGCCTGGGCCATTGCTTCCAGCGTTGACCGGAATAAAGGTTCGAGGGATTTAGGGGCTAACCAAGGAAAAAGATATAACCACATGGGGCAGTAGCACACACAAGCTTTGTCTGGGGATACTTTGACAACTTTGCATGTGGAGAATGCCCCTCACAGCAGGATTTTGCAGAGTCACTACTTGCAAGGGGAGGGAAGCAAGGGACTCCTAGCACAGAGGGGGACGGAAGAGGGGGCCTCCATATCTAGGTGATGCTGCTCAGCAGCACGGTAGATCCTCTGGGTCAGAGAACTCTGAAAAGCAGTATGGGTCTACAGCCATAACACCCTGAACGTGCCTGATCTCGTCTGAAAAGCAGTACAGGCTCATGGCCTTGTAACTCTATCAATAAAGAACAAGTTCTGGTGAGGTTCCATAGGATATGCAATGCAGGCAGGTTCTACATGGCTAAAAATTTGCTTGTCTGGGCTATTTTTAAAGTAATTGGATGTGTACAAATCTGAGTTTGGCACCAACAAGTTTTTGAGCTAACGGGTCTCAGCCTGCAGTGAAGAAATAAACAAACTTGAGGCCAACACACAGAGGCCATCTTTGGCTGATTTTGTATAAGGATAGGATACCATGGGGCAAGGCAAAATTCCTGCTGGGTGGGTGCTGAGGAGACTGATTGGAACAGGTGGCAGCTGCCCAGCCTCTCTTGGTCAGTCCCATCTTCATACCCTCCTCCAAGTCAACAGATCTGATCAATTTTAACCCCAGGGACTGCCCCTTCCTCTGCTTCTTCCTGACCAGAAGAGAAAACAAACGTTGTGGTGGCAACAGGCAGGATGCCACTGCCTGGGCAGCTCAGGACTGTCCACTCTGAAGTCAGTCCTTATCTCTCCATAAGTTGATCAGGTCATGAAGGCTTGGCCTTTGGTATTTGCAACAATATGTTGTCTACAAAAGACCCTTAAGTGAAAAGGATACATAATGCTTGAAAATGAAAGGATTATAAAAAATGAAGCAGTTCATTACAAGCCAGAACAAAGCTGAAGTAAAAACTTCAATATCTGATAAAATGGATTTAAGTTAAAAACATTATAAGGAGCAAAGAAGGATGTTTTTCATTTGTATGTTTGTAACAGGTGCAAAAGAATGAAAAGTATATCTCTCTCACAAACTTATAGGCATCAAACAACACAACCTCGAAATCTAAGATGCAAAAATTGATGAAATGGCAGAGAAATAGGCAAATCAACTGTATGAGACAGTTTAACTCATCTTTCCCTGAAACAGATTAATCAAGCAACATTTTCAGAAATAACCATGATAAGCAGAAATACAAAGACTTTCACAATACCATTGATAAACTTGAGATGCTAGATATGTATAGAACTCAGTATCAAATAAACAAAAGAACTGCATGTGCTTTTCAACTAAATCTAAAAAACTTATCAGAAAAATACACACGGTCCATCATAAAGGGAGTTCTAAGGGATTCACATTTACATACTCTGTTCTCCAACTACAACACAACAAAGTTAGAAATTAACATCAAAAGGCTGGTTTTTAAATCTCATATCTTTGGAAACTAAATAACATATTACTAAAGAGCCTATGGGTTAAGAAGTAAATAGTAAATTAAGACATATTTAAAACTGAATGATAATGAAAACATTTCATGTCAAAATTTTGAGACATATCTAAAGTTGTGTCCAAAGATGACACTCATCAATTTATATTTATCAGAAAATAAGAACGTTAAAAATAAATTGATGAAGTTTTAATCTCAACACGTTAAAAAAAGACCAATAGAGCAAATCCAAATAAACAAGATAGAAAGGTAGAATACAGGCAAGGGCAGAAATCCAACAGAGAAACAACAACAGAAAAATAACAGAGAAATTAACAGAAGCAAAAGCTCGTTCTTTGGAATGATTATTAAAATAAATAAATTGCTGGCAAGGCTGATACAGAAAAAGAAAGAGAGAGTGAAAGAGAAAGAGAGAGGGAGGGAGAGGAGGTAAATAACCACAATAAATAATAAAAATAAGTAACTACAGTCTAACAATAAGCTTTTTATTGTGGGCATGTGTACATTTAATGTGAAAAGCTGCAAGAGTCAATCCCAGAAAAAATTAAAATGCCAAACTGGAAAAAGAAAAAATACAACATGAATAGACTGGTAATATTTAAAAAGTTGAAATTGTCAGTGAAGACCTTCCCTCTTCCCCAGAACTCAAATCTAGATGGTTTCACATGGGAATCCTGACAAACTTTCAGAGAATAGTTAATTTCTGTTTCGCACAAGTTGTTTTAGAAAGTAGAAGGAATAGGCTACTGCTCATTGTGTAAATCATCTGCAATCTTGATTCTAAAATTAGATAAGGACAGCTCCTGAAATGAAAACCATAGGCCCGTTATATATTTGAATGTAGCAGAAAACCGCCCAAATAAATTGTCAGCTACCCAAATCCAACAGCACATCTCATTCATTGTGATGAAGAGGGTTGCTCTGATACAAGGACACTTCAAATCAGAAAATGAATCCGTGTAACTCACCACATTCATACATTCAAAGAGGAAAATCACACAATTATCTCCAATGTGCTGAAAAAGCCTTTGTTAAGATGCAACCGTAGCAAACCTGGAAGAGCAAGGAACATCGTTACTGGCAACCTTGCACGTAGCCACTTGGCCACGCAGGCAAAGGCTTGAACTGCAGCTGAATCTGAGTCTTGGCAAAATGCCTTGTATTCCTCCCAGAACACAAGAGGATGAGAGGCTGGTGAGGAGCTGCTATAAGGCCATTGCCCTCCCACTGCCCTGTCTCCCCTGGGAGGCTGTCAAGAGACAGTGTCTCATGGTTTCCTGGGGTCTCTGGGTTCTAATGAGGTCTGGGGCTTCCAGTCTCACCTCCTGCCCCTCCCGTGCCTCCTACAGAACTGCAGATGATAAACCACTCAGCTGTGGTCTAGGCTTTGCTCCTCACCAATGAGGTATACCATAACTTCATTGCAGTCATTGACCTTTTCTGTTTTCTTTTTTTTTTTATTATACTTTAAGTTTTAGCGTACATTTGCACAATGTGCAGGTTAGTTACATATGTATACATGTGCCATGCTGGTGTGCTGCACCGATTAACTTGTCATTTAGCATTAGGTATATCTCCTGATGCTATCCCTCCCCCCTCCCCCCTCCCCCCACCCCACAACAGTCCCCAGAGTGTGATGTTCCCCTTCCTGTGTCCATGTGTTCTCATTGTTCAATTCCCATCTATGAGTGGGAACATGCGGTGTTTGGTTTTTGTCCTTGTGATAGTTTACTGAGAATGACGATTTCCAATTTCATCCATGTCCATACAAAGGACATGAACTCATCATTTTTTATGGCTGCATAGTATTCCATGGTGTATATGTGAAACATTTTCTTAATCCAGTCTATCATTGTTGGACGTTTGGATTGGTTCCAAGTCTTTGCTATTGTGAATAGTGCCACAATAAACATACGTGTGCACGTGTCTTTATAGCAGCATGATTTATAATCCTTTGGGTATATACCCAGTAATGGGATGGCTGGGTCAAATGGTATTTCAAGTTCTAGATCCCTGAGGAATCGCCACACTGACTTCCACAATGGTTGAACTAGTTTACAGTCCCACCAACAGTGTAAAAGTGTTCGTATTTCTCCACATCCTCTCCAGCACCTGTTGTTTCCTGACTTCTTAACGATTGCCATTCTAACTGGTGTGAGATGGTATCTCATTGTGGTTTTGATTTGCATTTCTCTGATGGCCAGTGATGATGAGCATTTTTTTCATCTTTCTTCACAGAATTGGAAAAAACTACTTTAAAGTTCATATGGAACCAAAAAAGAGCCTGCATCGCCAAGTCAATCCTAAGCCAAAAGAACAAAGCTGGAGGCATCACGCTACCTGACTTTAAACTATACTACAAGGCTACAGTAACCAAAACAGCATGGTACTGGTACCAAAACAGAGATATAGATCAATGGAACAGAACAGAGCCCTCAGAAATAATGCTGCATATCTACAACTATCTGATCTTTGACAAACCTGAGAAAAACAAGAAATGGGGAAAGGATTCCCTATTAAATAAATGGTGCTGGGAAAACTGGCTGGCCATATGTAGAAAGCTGAAACTGGATCCCTTCCTTACACCTTATACAAAAATTAATTTAAGATGGATTAAAGACTTAAACGTTAGACCTAAAACCATAAAAACCCTAGAAGAAAACCTAGGCATTACCATTCAGGACATAGGCATGGGCAAGGACTTCATGTCTAAAACACCAAAAGCAAAGGCAACAAAAGCCAAAATTGACAAATGGGATCTAATTAAACTAAAGAGCTTCTGCACAGCAAAAGAAACTACCATCAGAGTGAACAGGCAACCTACAAAATGGGAGAAAATTTTCACAACCTACTCATCTGACAAAGGGCTAATATCCAGAATCTACAATGAACTCAAACAAATTTACAAGAAAAAAACAAACAACCCCATCAAAAAGTTGGCAAAGGATATGAACAGACACTTCTCAAAAGAAGACATTTATGGGACCTTTTCTGTTTTCTTGTCACCCTTTTGGTGTATGAGACAAGGACTGAGGGATGCCGGCACCTTTGACTTAAACACTTTTTCTTTCCGTCTGTAAGTAATCAACTGTCCAAATATAAAAGTGGCTCATTTTGTCATCACCAGTTGAATCAGTAAAACTTCAAAAGCAAAGCCAGAAGGTGATTAATTTGATTACATTAGCATTGATAATTTCCATTCATCAAAGAACAGTGTAAACGAAATCATTGAGAAATCACAGAATAGGAGATGATTCTTGCTGTACCTACGATAAACAGGAGATTGCTATCTAGAGCACACAGAACTCCTGCAAAACGATAAGGAAGTGATAGCATCCCAGTAGAAAAAAAAATGGGCAAAGGACAATGATGAATAAGCACGTTAGAGAAAAAGCCCAAGAAACTTCAAAGAGTGCAAAGACATGCTCAGAATCATTAGTAATCAGATAACTGAAAATTAACACTGTAATGACGTATCGTTCTTTGCTTTTAGACTGGCAAGCTCACTCCTGCAAGCTCTCTTGAGAAAGTGTCCATTGCTCATTACGGGGTGTGCATTGTCATAGTGATGGTAGGGGCAGGGAGAGCTAATCTGAGAGAAGACTGTGAAAGATCCCACATTGTAAAAAGTGACATTGTCTACAATTTAAATGTGCCAACATTTACTTCTTCAAGCTGGGTTTGAGATACTTTATTACCTACTCCCTACATTACAGCTTCCCAAGAATCTGCAAGCCCAATGGGGCTAAGATTTTATTACAGAATCTAGGCATTTTAGAGCCATTATAATGATAAGAGTTCCTGATATTGAAACAAATGATATTATTTAAAACAAAAACTTTTATTAATACTTTTACAATTTTTGTGACAGATTAGTTCAAAAGCCCCTAAGCATGAATGAGTGCATTATTCAGGGAGTTTTGTGGGGACAAGTGAACACAACTAACTGAAATATCATCATATATTTGATCTAGATTTTAAAGGATAAATAACTGCAAAAGGGTAAAAGCCTGGGGTCATTATAAAAGCATTCTGGAAACTAGAAGTTTAGCGTGACTGGGTAGAGATGGAGGGAAAGGTAGGACAGGAGTCTGGAGAGGTACGCAGGGGTGTGAGCTGCCTCTTTGGACAGAGGTGAGCCCTAACACATCAAAGAAAGGAAATGGCCCCATAGGATTTGTTTTTGAGGTGGAAAATGCTGGTGGTAAAATGAAGAAAGAGCTAGAAAGAGGAGAGATAATGGAGGGAGGCTATTGAAGGGAGTCAGGCTGAAAATGCAATGGTAGAACTCAGCATCTCAGAAAGACAAACACAAAACAAGCATGGCGTCCGGGACTGTGGGCCAAGTCTGGTCGGGGGCAGGGAGTCGTTCTCCCGGGCATTTCCTTACTAGTGAGGTAAGGGGGCTCTGGATCCCTGGAAGCCTGGCATTCCCAGACTCCAGGATTCACTTCCTTTCCCTCCCCAGACCCTGCCTTCCCCCAGCTGCCCCCTGACCTAAGGCTCTTCCCCTTCCCCTTGCCATTTTCTGGTCCTCTGACTTATCCCTTTTCTGAGAATCACTGAATTTGAAGCTAAAGTGGCTCCACAGATCACTCAGAATCTCATGGTTGTTTGAAGGACCAAATTGCTCGAGGGATCAATCGAAAGAGAAGACAGAAAATAACTCTGACCTTGGCCCACAATCTTTGCCACTCATTCAATCACCAGTGACTTTTCCGTTAGATGTGTTCTCAATAATCATCCTTATATTGAAGGCATTTGTAGAAAGGTGGAAGAGAGTTTTAGTTAGTCAGCATATCACATTTCACGTTGATAAACTGGTTTGTGTAGTACCCTGTTTCCTATTTGCAAAGAGATGCAGTAATTCATCAGCATCCTATGCCCTTACTCCTCCTTAGGGATTACTGAACTCAGGCAAAGGTGGTGTATTAGTTTCCCAGGAATGCTGAAGCAAAGTGCCACAAGCTGGGTGGCTTGAAATAATGGGAATTTTTTCTCTTACAGCTAGACATTTGAAGTCAAAATTCTTAGTAGGGCCAAACTTTCTCTGTAGGCTCCAGTGGAGAATCTATTCCATGCCTTTCTCTTAGATTCTGCTGTTTCTGGCAACCCTTGGCATTTCTTGGCTTGTAGATGTGTTGCTCCAATCTCTGCTTCTATTGGTTGGCACATGGTGTTCACCCCACATGTCTCTGTCTCTGCATCTCTTTTCCTCTTCTTATAATGACATGCGTCATACTGAGTTAAAGACCCACCCTACTCCAATAGAACCTTACATTTACAACACCCTATTTCCAAATAAGGTCACATTCCAAGGTTCCAAGAAGAACATTAATTTTGGGGAAAACTATTCAACTCAGTACAGGTATCCTTGGTTGGCTTAGTTTTATATTAGATTGACCTTTGGCCTTACCTAAATTATTAGGAATGCACCTACTTCTTATATCCCTCAGTTGCTTTCCCCATGAAACCATGGTCAAGAAACCAAATCCACAGATATTCACGCATGCATCCACTCTGTAAACATTTATTAGGCAGATACCACATGCCAGGGACTATGCTAATGAGGAAGTCAATGGAGGGGTTCACCTTCCAGGAGAGGAACAAACACATAAGCAAATCAATTTAAATAATGCTAATAGGAGGGGCACAGAGGAGGAAGCCTGGCCAAAACAGGAATGACTGCACTGAGTGAGGCTCTGAGGAGGAGATGGAATATAGAGGGGAATCAGGAAGGGAAGGGATTAGGGGCAGTAGGGCCAAGTCAGCACATGTAAAGGCACACAGACATGAAAAACATTGGAATTGGAGGACCTACACACATTCCTGTTGACTGAAGAGTCGACAGTGTCTGGGAGCAGCAAGAGAAGAGTTGGGAAAGATCATCGCAGACAAGAGGAGAGATGGGAGTAGGAACTTCAGCTTGTAGATTGTATTAGTTTATTCTCACACTGCTATAAAGAAATACCTGAAGGCCAGGCACAGTGGCTCACGCCTGTAATCCTAGCACTTTGGGAGGCCGAGGTGGGCAGAGTGCCTGAGCTTAGGAGTTCGAGACCAGCCTGGGCAACACAGTGAAACCTCATCTCAACTAAAATACAAAAAATTAGCCAGGTATGGCAGCATGCACCTGTAGTCCCAGGGAGGCTGAGGCAGGAGAATTGCTTGAATGCAGGAGGCGGAGGTTGCAGTGAGCTGAGATTGTACCACTGCACTCCAGTCTCGGTGACAGAGTGAGACTCTGTCTCCAAAAAAAAAGAAATACCTGTGGCTGGGTTATTTATAAAGAAAAGAGTTTTAATTGGCTCACAGTTCTTCAGGCTATACAGGAAGCATGACACTGGCTTCTGCTAGCTTCTGGGGAGGTGTCAGGAAACTTTTCATGGTGGAAGATGCAGGGGAAGCCTTCTTACATGGCTGGAGCAGGAGCAAGAGAGAGACGGGAGGTGCTGCACACTTTTAAACAACTGGATCTCACAAGAACTCACTCTCCATCCTGAGAAGAGCACACCAAAGGGCTGGGGCTAGACCATTCATGAAGGATTCACCCCCATGATCCAATCACCTCCCAACAGTCCCCGCCTCCAACATTGAGGAATACAAATAAACATGAGATTTAGGTGGGGACACAGAGCCAAACCATATTCTAGGTGATGAGGAGGACTTTAAGCAACAGGTTAAGTCAAAACATCAGTCTTTAAAAATGTACATGGAGATCAGTGAGGAGGATGCACTGAAGAAGAGGATGGATTGAAGAGGAAGGGACTTGATGCTGGGATGCTGGAGTGGATGTTTGGCTGCCACGGTTGGGAGACAGGAGGAAAACAGGAGGTTAAAAATACAGATTTGAGAGTCATGAGTGTTTTGGACATAGTCAGGGAAGTGCCCAGGGTGTACAGAATTTTCAAAAGAAATACAATGGAAGCTCGGAGATCTGAACATGTGCAGCCCACAGGAGAAGGAGCAGTGGGAGACCAGGAAGAGAGATGAGAATGGAGTAGGAGGACAGGAGACAGGAACATGGCAGCAGGCTGCTTCTTGGACCAAAAACCATGGGGAGGTGGAGTACACGGAATATTCTGGGCTAGAAAGACACCACAGACCACACATACACACACACAGACACACACACACACACACACACACACACGGTGTTTCTATAGCCATGATTTCACATTAGAGAATTTAACTTTCTAAATTTATAAAGTTAGTGTTTTGGTGACGATTGTTAAAGATATATCCACTCAAATGTCAAGAGCAGTTAAAAGCACTCAAAAATCCTTTGGAAATATTTTTTCTGAAGGGAATTTATTACAGCAAAAGCATTCCATAGACAAAGAGGATATTAGAGTTTTTCCGTACTTCTCCAAACCTACTCTGCCATAAAGGTGTTTCCTAGGATGAATTTGTTCAATGGTTGGGATGGAACTCCAGTGACACTTATAAAAATAACATCCAAACAGACACACACACACACAGAGAAACAGAGAGAGAGAAAGTTAATCAGCAATTTAAGCAGTTTCCTTCCTTCCTTCTCTCTCTCTCTCTCTCTTTCTTTTGTTCCTTCCTTCTTTTTCCTGCATCCTTCATTCACTTCCCTTCCGTTCCTTTCTCTTCCCTTCCCTTCCCTTCTTTCCTTCTCTCCTTCTTTCCTTCCTCTTCTTCTTCTTTCCTTCCTTCCTTACTGACAGAAAACTTACAGAGCACCTATAGGCAATTTTCTAGATTCGCACATTCGGGCATCAGGAAATGGTGATAATCATTAGGAAGTAGGGTCTATCTAATCCAGCTATATATAGATAACACCACTAAGGAATTAAAAAGAAAATTCTGGACATCTTTATGAAAGTAAGAAAATGCTTTTTTAAGAATAATGGAAGCCACGCTGATGAGACAGCCACCTAGAATTCATCACGCCTATACATACGCAAGGGTGCATCAAGGACCTGTAGCCCGCGTACGTGTCTTTCTGCAGCTCCACCACCCTGAGGAAGTGGTGGTCTTCCTGGGCCAGTGTGGTTCAGAGCACAGTTCAGTTGACCTGTGCTCCTCAGCTCTAGGCTCTGCAATTCTCTCCTGTGTGGTCCATCCTGCTCTGGTCCATTCTATCAGTGCAAGGAGGTCTGATTTCTTTTGGCTAAGTCTTGGTTTCTTTCTACACACTTGTCCAGAGCTCAAGCTTTGAGGTCTGACTCTTCATCAGTTCATATATATGAAAGATTCACAAATTCCAGTTTTTCTTAGTGGACCAAACCACAGGGCAGATCATCTTGTGCTTCTAACTGGAAGCCCTGTATCTGCAGCATCTCACACCCTGGTCTCCCTGGGGGGAAGGAGGAGCCTTTCTGTGGAAGGTTTCCATTGCCTTCTGCCAGGTGTCTAATGAAAATGACGATAGCTGGCCGGGCACCATGGCTCACGCCACTTTGGGCACGTTGGCTCACTCCCAACATTTTGGGAGGCCAAGGTGGGTGGATCACGAGGTCAGGAGATCGAGACCATCCTGGCTAACATGGTGAAACCCCGTCTCTACTAAAAAAATACAAAAAATTATCCGGGCATGGTGGCAGGCGCCTGTGGTCCCAGCTGCTCGGGAGGCTGAGGCAGGAGAATGATGTGAGCCCGGGAGGCGGAGCTTGCAGTGAGCCGAGATTGTGCCACTGCACTCCAGCCTGGGCGACAGAGCGAGATTCCGTCTCAAAAAAAAAAAAAAAAAAAAGAAGAAAAAAGAAAAAAAAAAGAAAATGATGATAGCCACTACACTCCCTGCATAATGCCATTACCTATCTGTCCAGCCAGCCTGGTCCTCCAAGGCTAACAGATAATTACTGCTTAATTATGTCTTAGTCGAAGCTGCACAGTCACCTTATAAAATGCAGTGTTTCTAGTTGCCATGGCTTAAAGGTGACAGGTAGGTTTATCTTTAGGTAGTCTATGAATTTGTACTGATTTTATGCAACAGGCTTCCAAAGTCAGTTCTTGTTATTTAATTCTGCATGTAAGCCTTTCCTGCAGAATCTTTCCTGCCTGTGTCTACCTGGATCCATGTCCCTGCTTACCACTTCAAACTGGTTTCTTCACTCTGAAGCAGGTTCCCCTTCCCCTTCAGGATATCTGGACCAAGTTTAAAGATGGGCATGAGTTAGGTTCACCCTGGAGCAGGTTCACCCTGGAGTAGGTTCCCCTTCCTCTTTGGAATAGCTGTACCAAGTTTTCAGATGGGCATGAGTTAGGTTCACCCTAGAGCAGGTTCACCCTGGAGTAGGTTCCCCTTCCTCTTTGGAATATCTGGACCAAGTTTTCAGATGGGCATGAGTTAAGTTGCTGTTCCTTTAAGGATGACGTTTCTTAGCAACAATGGATTGCCTGCTTTGTTTTCTGTGGATCGATTGTCTCTGCTGCTCTCAGCTCCATTTTTTTTCAAACTGATCATTGGGAATAAATATTGCTGATGAGCTGAAACTAACATGCTCCCCCCTCCAAAATAAACTAAAAAAACTAACCAAAGGAACACATTGAGGGTCTATTCTAGTTGTCCTATTCCAGTTGAATATTCATAGTATTCATCAGTACTATTTAATGTTTTATATAAACTCCAAATGTGCTTGTTATTTCAGTGTTTGGAAAAACTATAGCCAGTAAAATTACATATATACATGTACATGATTTATTTATTCGATTATGAATGCAAGTAAAATATTATTTTCTTTATGTGCTCATTGAGTGCTTATGTTTCTTGTATGAGTTGGCTAGTCAGGATCTCTGTCCGTTTTTCTCCTGTGGCCTTGGTTAGCAGAATTAATTTTTTTTCTCGACCACTCCTCACCAGCCAAGTAAGCATGAGTTCCATCCACCCAGAGCCTCAGACTATGCATCACTAAAGCAAGAAACATAGACCTGAGAATCCCCAGGTCCTTAGAGGCCTGTGGAGGTCCTCTGATTCTAGAATTTACTTCCTTTCGCCCCAGAAGTAAGTGTTAGGAAGGAAAACTTCAGAGCAGTGTGAGAGAAGGAAATGGGGGACCCTACTTATTTGGGGGCCATGGAAGTCAGCAGCTCTGAGAGGGGAGCTGAGCATGAGGAGCAAGGGGAGCAAGGGGAGACATGAGCATGAGTAGAAGTGGCCAATTGCAGCACAGAATAAGGGCGGGATGAGGGGTGGCAGGGACCTTCAGAGGAACTGGTGCCAGGCACTGAAGGTATGAGAGCCTCTGAACCAGCTCGGAAACAGATAAGAACAAATGGGAATGCGGTGTTCTTCCCAGTATCTGCTCCCTTTACCATGTAGCTTCTTGGTGCTCACCCACAACGGGCAGGGAAACTTCCCCACATCTTTATGATGGGCTGAACCCTGTGAATTGCTTTGGCCAAGGGGGTTGTTAGCCCACTTGATGCAGCAGGCACCAGTGTGCATATGTGTTTCTGCTTGTATCTGTGTGCTTCTGCCACTTCCCAAGGATATGTATGACCAGCTGGCCTACCAGTCTTAGGAGGAGGAGAGACCCATAGTGCAGAGCCACCCCCACTGAAGCTGAGTCCAGGCTAGCTGACCCCAGCCAACCCACAGACCCAGGAGCTTCCTAAACACCTACAGCTGCATTTCGTGGTGGGTTGGTATTCTGAATGAAGGCTGTAGATATCTCACAGACAGCAAACTGGGCTGGAGTGGGGCCAATGTTGTCCTCCAAGGCACTTCGAGTCCTACTGCATGAGTTGTATTAGTTTCTGGAAATTTCCAACACTGGCAGAAACAGAGATACTGGCTTGGGGTAAAAGAAAGAAAGCCCAGTAGGACCCAAGGAAGAGGAAACCGGTAAGCTGTGGAAAGGCCATCAAGATCTATCCACGTGGAACAGGAATCAGTGAATTCATCTCAACAAAGAAACCAGGGAGTAAACCAGGAGTCTGTGACATCCACATGCAGGAAGCCTATGACATCACCTGAAATAGCAAGGTGAGCACTGAAGGAAGACCAATACTTCAAGGCCTGTATGTGCCCTGGGGGATGCCTGGCACCCTGGAGGGAATCTCATTCATTGGAACAACACTGATTCTGATCATACCGCCCTTTGGAACAGGTATACACTGCATACTGCAAAGGATGTGAGCCTCGGCACCCGAGAAGTGACAAGGGCTAGAGCAGACTGAGCTTGGTCATGTAGTATGTGTGTGCAGCCTAACAGGTCTCAACTCTCAGTCCTTCCACTCATCCTGGGAATAGGCACAAACATCAACACTGTATAGATCAGGACACAGGTTCATGTAGATCTGGTGATTTGCTCTGGGTGATGCAACCAGAAACAGGCAGGACCAAGGTCCAAACCCATCCTGAACCTGAATTTTGCCCTCTTTAAAGAAGAGCCCAACATACATTATAACTACCTAAACCCTATCTTCCTGGCCATTATGGGCCTTGATTTTAGCCACTAAGAACATCCAGTTAATTCCTTCTATTTTTATTCTGTGCTCACAAAGTAATCTTCCATTTATATATTGTTTTCTCATATTAATGGGATGACCATAAATGTATTCAACTTTATGAAATTCATTCCTTGGTTCTCATTGTAAATTTGTAGGTTGGCATTCTCAAGCAATTTCCAGGATTTGCTGAATTTAGCTAGAAGGAGACTGGGCAGCTCTGGGTGTGCTGACCAATCAAGATTCTGGACATGGGGGAGACCACAGATAATGGGAAACCACCCAAGTACTGCTGTTCAGCAAGACTTTGAGGTGACCTTCCTGGAAAACATTTCCGAGACTTCAGGTCCTCCAACTGCAGGATGCAATGGTAAGACTGGACTGGAGGTCTTGCTTTTAGAGGGTGTGTTCTTAAATTTCACTTTGTCTTCTCAGGTTAATAGTACCATGCTTTTGTAATCTATTAATACGTTCTGCTGTCATTAGCTACCAATGCTAAGGGTAAAAATCAAACTATGGGATACTGATAGAATATTTATTTATTTATTTATTTATTTATTTATTTATTTAGAGATAGGGTCTTTCTCTGTTGCCCAGGCTGGAATACAGTGGTGCAATCACAGCTCCCTGCAGCTTTGAACTCCTGGGCTCAAGCAATCCTCTTGCCTCAGTTGCCCAGGTTACTGGAGCTACAGGTGAACACCACGATGCCTGGCTAATTCTTTTATCTTTTGTAGAAACAGGGTCTTCTTGTGTGGGCCAGGCTAGTCCCAAATTCCTGACCTCAAGTGATCCTCCCGCCTCAGCCCCTCGAAGTGCTAGGATTACAGGTGTGAGCCATTGAGCCCTGTCTAGAATTTTAAAAAAGCAATTCGTAGTATTGCAATTACAAATCTCAAGACTGAAACTCCTAGATCCGTGTGTGTGGCAGCCTGGTGCCGTCTGTGCAGCAGCTTGGTGCCGTCTGTGCAGTTGAAATAGCCTTGACAGCCTTGAGCCCGTGCTTGGTGGAACTCCTGCCGATGCAGTGTGAAGACACACTTCTTGTGTCTGGAGCACACATCTGAAGTGTAAATCCTCTGTTCCAAACAAGTTTGAATAGGTTTTGTTTTATTTTGTTGGCTACTAATTCAAACACTTGTCCTGTGTTAATAGCCAGTGATTAATATTGGGTTCTTTTTCATGTGGGAATTACTCAAAGCTCCTCTCAAAACTATGCGGCATTCATCAGCGTGACTCATCTTTTTCCATTTCCAGAGCAAACAGCAGGGACTATCCAGTCCGTACTTCAGGAAATGAGCGAGAGTGAAGTAAGCTGGCAAACGACTGCTATTTCTCTTCTTTTGAGTTTGAAATGAAAGGTTTTTCTCCAGTATAATATTATTCTTAGGCTGGGTGCAGTGTGTGCCTGTAAGCCCAGCACTTTGGGTGGCCAAGATGGGAGGATCACTTGAGCCCAAGAGTTTGCAACCAGCCTGGGCAATGTAGTGAGATGCCCCCATCTCTAAAAAAATAATTTTAAAAAATTAGCCAGGCCTGGTGGCGCATGCCTGTGGTCCCAGCTACTTGGGAGGCCAAGGTGGGAGGATTGCTTGAGCCTAGGAGGTAGAGGTTGCAGTGAGCTGTTGTTGTGCCACTGCCCTCCAGCCTGGATGACAGATAAAGACCTTGTCTCAAAAAAACCAAGAAACAAAAAACAAAAAAAAACCCTACTTTTTTATTTAAAAAATGTTTTACTTATTATAGTAACATAAAGAAACAAACATACATAAGAAACATATAGTGGGATTGATTTTCCCAGTGTGAACCCACTGGTGTAATCAGCACTCAGAGAGAGAATCAAAATATTAGCAGCACCCTAGAAGCCCCTGTAGGCCCCAATTTCTAAATTCATAGATGAGTTTGTCCATCCCTGAAGTTTTATATCAATGGATCACATGCTATATACTCTTTGGTCTGGGTGTTTTTTTTTTTTAATTGCTGTTAGGTTTGTGCATTGTATCCATATTGTTGTTCAGCAATTGCTTGTTTCTTTTCATTGCTGTATAGTATTCACAACAATCCACAGTTTATTTACTGGATACTGTTAATTCTGTCCTTCATGATTAATGATGTGAACCCCCACTTTCAAGTACTTATCAGCCAATTATTCAATAACTTTTGTTCATTTTTCTACTAGATTTTTTCCTTCGGCTTAATTTTTTAATTTCTTTTATATTTTTTTAATTTTTAATTTTGAAAAACTGCTAATCTACAAAAAAGTTGCTAGAATTTCCTACTGAATACTCATAGATCTTTTCATCTAGATTCATCAGTTGTTAACCATTAATCATGTTTGTTCTATTTTTCTCTCCATCTCTCTATATATCAACTTTTTTGTGAATCATAGAGAACGAATCATGTTGATATCATGTTCCGCAGTCAATATTCACCGAAATTCTTATCTGGAGTAATTATTGCTATGATGGTTGCAAAATCCACTCTATTTTGCCTTCTACATTTATGAGTTGCCATTCTACTGTAAAATGTTTGCCACATTTGTTGTATTTTTCTATCTGTCTACCTACCTATGTACTGATCAGCTTTTTTGTGAATCACTGGGAGTAAGCTGTAGACACCATGACCCTTTGTTGCTGAATACTTAAGTATATCTCGAATACAAAGACATTTTCTTTCAAAATTACTATATCAAATCCAAGAAATTTAACATTTTTATATTAATATTATATCACATATTATCATAAAAATTTGGCAATTATCTCAGTAATGTCTCTGGAATACCATTTTCTCCTAATGTGGTATCACATGCTGCATTTAGTTTTCACATCTGTTTAGTCTTCTCTAATCTGAAATAGGTTCTTAGCCTTTTTTGTTTTTTTATGATATTAACATTTTTTAAGAATATAGCATATTCATGTTGTAGAAAGTACTCTAATTTGGCTATTTCTGGTTTCTTCTCCAAGACTAAATTAAAGGTACTTATTTTCTCAGAGTATTTCATAATTGAGGCTGTGTCCACGTCTCAATGCATCGCTTCAGAAAGCTTGTGACATCATTCTGGTCACTCAGACAGAGAGGTGTCAACTAGATTTCTCCATTAAAAGGATTCATTTTCTTTCCATGTAATTAATACATAATCGATTGGGAGATTGACACCATGTTGATATCGTATTTCCCAGTAAAGATTCATCCAAATTCTTGCCTGAAGTAATTATTAATATAGTGGTTATAAAAATGGCAATTTTCAACTCATTATGCCTTTTATGTGTACTAGTTGTCGTTCTACTATAAAAAATGTTTTACTTTTATTTATTCATTCATTTATATGTTTAGTACAGTATGGACTCCTGTTTTCACTTTATATTCAATATGTTTTTATTCACTTTTGTTTCTATTTTTTTGAGAAACAGAACTGTCTAAACTTCACCAATGGAAGGTCCTTGATGCCAGTTTGCACATGTCATGTTGGAGGGGGTGGTCTTTTAACACTTCCTTGATTTATGGAAAAGATCCCAGGCTTATTCATAGTCTTCTGATGTTCATAATTTCTTGATCAAGTTCAATTTATTAATATATGGCTACCACTCTTTGTACTCTGGCTAGGAAATCCTTGCTTAATACAAGTTCGCCTTATTTATGGCTACTATGCTTGGTATCTTGACTTGAAAAACCTTGCTTACTTAACACAAGTTCAGGAAATTATTTTCCTGTGATTTTTTTTCCTACAGGCTTTCATGCTTAGATCTACAATCCTGCTTGAATTTAATTTTGCTTATGGATTGTATATAAAGTTCTGGTTCTTCTCTATAAGGAAGAAAGGAGCACTATTAATTATGGAGCAGTCAGCAGGTATAAACTAGACCCATCTGGGAAAATTTGGACAATGACCATGCACCACTTTAAAGTCCTCTGCTATGCATTGGTTCCTGGCTACCTCAGTACCTCATTTCTTACAGGTCTCCCTGTCACACTGATGGCTTAGCTGTTCCTCAAACCTATCAAGACCTTATCCTAAGCCTGTGCTCTTTCTTCCAACAGAACTCTCCTCTCCCATACAGCCACTGGGCCTACTCTTCACGGAGGTCTCTGTCAGTCACCTCCTGAGACATATTTCCGCAACCACCCAATCAAAAATAGCTCCAGCTTATGCCCTTGGTTACTGTCTACTGCTTTACCCTGTGTCCTTTTCTTCACAGCACTTACCACCACCTGATGGAGTGAAGGATTCTAAGTTCCAAGAGGGCAGAAGCAGATTTTCTTTCATTTACTGTTGTGGCCTCACACGTAGCTACAACTGTGCCTGCTGCACACCAGGATGCAATAAATGTTGGCCAGGTGCCTGAATGGAGTGTTTGTCTCTTAACATGGACCTAGCCTTCCCCACCACATTCTTTTAAGAACTGTTTATTTGCTTCTTTGTTCTGCTTACTCTTCCAGACAAAAAAAAAAAAAAAAAAAAATAGAATATGATTTTAAGTTAGAAAACAAACAAGCAAGCAAAAAATCTCTATTTATTTGTTGAAATCATCTGTCCTAGTCCACTTTGTGCTGCTATAACAGAATACTTAAGATTGAGTAAGTTAGAAAGAAAACAAATTTACTTCTCAGGATTCTGGTGGCTGGGAAGTCCAAGATCATGGCATTGGCCTCTGGAGAGGACCTTGTTGCTGTGTCCTCACATGGCAGAGGCAGAAGTGCAAGAGAGCACAGCAAACTAATGCTGCATGAAGCTTCTTTTCTAAGGGCCTTAATCCGTTTCCTGAGGAAGGAGCCCTCATGGCCTAATCATCTCTTATAGACCCCACCTCTTAATACTATCATATTGTAAACACCTAAATTTTGAAGGGGATACATTCAAATTATAGTATTGTCTAAACTTAAAAAATAACTTGGGGAAAATTGACGTTTTTAACAATATCTGCCTTACCACTGAGAAATATGGAATGTCTATTCTTTCCTTCCTCTCAATGGTTCTTTTACAGCTCTCAATGCAGCTTTTAAATTCTATCATATATGTTTATTTGTTTTTGAGATTATTTTGAGGTATTTTATGGAAACTTTCATGTTATTACAGTGAATAAGGTTCTTTTTCTATCATGCCTTCTCTAACTCAGGATTTAAAGTATATAGGAAAGGTCTTTGGGTATTGGTTTTATCCATATACTTTGATGAATTCTCTTCTGACATGGTACATTGCAGGATGCTTTGCTACTGTGGACATATAATCATCCTAACAATGACTAATATAATGATAGCAATCATAATCATGAGATAACAATTACAGCAATAACATGACCATGAGATAATCGAACACTAAATTGCAGGTGTTCTCAACACCTATAATGCCCAGAACCTAGCAGGCCTACAACAAATATTTGTTGTTGTGAATGAATAAATTTGTAGCCATACCCAGGTGCGGTGGCTCACACCTGTAATCCCAGCAGACTGGGAGGCCGAGGCAGGTGGATTACCTGAGGTCAGGAGTTCAAGACCAGCCTGGCCAACCTCATGAAACCCCGTCTCTACTAAAAATACACAATTAGCTGGGCATGGTGGTGCATTCCTGTAATCCTAGCTACTCAGGAGGCTGAGGCAGGAGAATTGCTTGTAACCGGGAGGCGGAAGTCGCAGTAAGCCAAGATCTTGCCATTGCACTGCAGCCTGGGCAACAAGAGCAAAACTCTGTCCCCCCAAAAAGAAAAAAAAAATTGTAGGCATACTCACAATTCTCATTTTCTCCTGATTTCACTGAGTGCACCTCAAGTGAATTCCTCCTGTGATAATGAGCATTGTTTGGAGAGAACGATTCTTAATCTTCTAGGCAAGAATCCTTCCAGTCCTACTTTTCAAAAAGTTGTATCTGGAAAGGGGACTAAAATGTATTGAAATTATTGTCAACACCTTTTGAAATGGTTCTATATCTTTTTCTTTTTTCATATGTCAGTGTAATGCATTATTTAAATTTTATAACATCTTCCTAATCCTGGAATAAATCCTACATATCTGTGTATGTGTATGTTCAGATTTAGTACAGAGGTTTGTGGTAAAATTTTGATTAGGATCTTTATACATGAGACTGATTTACAATTGTCATATCTGTGCTGTGCTAATCCATGTTGAGATCAGCTTTAGGTTAGCATTTCAAAAACACGTTGCCTGTGAAATTATGTAACTTACTTGAAAGGATAACTAAAGCCAGAGCCTTTAAAGGGTAATTATTTGAAAATCCCTGTGATACATTTTCATTAGTGGCCCTGTTGTTTAAAAGCTTTTCTTATTTAACTTTTGTTTTACTTTCTGGGGTACACGTGCGGGTTTGTTATGTAGGTAAATTTGTGTCATGGGGGTTTGCTATGCAGATTATTTTATCACCCAAGTATTAAGCCTCGTACCCATTAGTTATTTTTCCTGATTCTCTCCCTCCTCCCACCCTTCACCCTCTAAAACTTCCCAGTGTGTGTTGTTCCCTCTGTGTGTCCACATGAAATCTCATCATTTAGCTTCTACTTAAAGGGAGAACATATGGTATTTGGTTTTCTGATCCCGCATTAGTTTGCTAAGGATAATGGCCTCCAGCTCCATCCATGTTCCTGCAAAGAACATGATCTCATTCTTTTTTATGGCTGAATAGTATTCCATGGGGTATATGTACCACATTTCATTTATCCAGTCTACCATTGATGAGCATTTAGGTTGACTTCATACCTTGCTATTGTGAATAGTGCTGGGGCAATAAACATACACGTGCATGTGTCTTTATGGTAGAAAAATTTATATTCCTTTGGGTATATACCCAATAAGGGGATTACTGGGTCAAATGGTATTTCTGTTTTTAGGTCTTTGAGGAATCACCACGTTGTCTTTCACAATGGCTGAATTAATTTACACTCCTACTAACAGGGTATAAGTGTTCTTTTTTCTTGGCAACCTCGCCAGCATCTGTTTTTTTTTTTTTTTTTGGCTTTTTAATAACAGCCATTCTGACTTATGTCAGATGCTATCTCATTATGCTTTTGATTTCCGTTTCTCTAATGAACAGTGAAGTTGAGACTTTTTTCAAATGCTTCTTGGCTGCAGGTATGTCTTCTTTTGAAAAGTGTCTTTTCATGTCCTTTGCCCACTTTTTAATGGGGTTGTTTTTTTCTTGTAAATTTGTTTAAGTTTCTTATAGATGCTGGATATTAAACCTTTGTCACATGCATAGCTTGCAAAAATTTTCTCCCATTCTGTAGGTTGTGTGTTCACTCTGTTGATAGTTTTCTTTCTGTGCAGAAGTTTAGTTTAATTAGATTCCATTTGTCAACTTTTGCTTTCGTTTCAATTGCTATTGGTGTCTTCATCATGAAATCTTTGCCTGTTCCTATGTCCAGAATGGTATTGCCTTGGTGTCTTCCAGGGTTTTTATAGTTTTGAGTTTTACATTTAAGTCTTTAATCCATCTTGAGTTGATTTTTGTATATGGTGTAAGGAAGGAGTCCAGTTTCAATCTTCTGCATATGGCTGGGCAGTTTTCCCCGCAGCATTTATTGAATAAGGGAATCCTGTCTCCACTGCTTGTTTTTGTCATGTTGGTCAAAGATCAGATAGTTGTAGGTGTGTGGCCTTTTTTCTTGGTTCTCTATTCTTTTCCATTGATCTATATGTCTGATTCTGTACCAGTACCATGCTGTTTTGGTTACTGTAGCCCTGTAGTATGGTTTGAAGTCGGGTAGTGTGATGCTTCCAGCTTTATTCTTTTGCTTAGGATTGTCTTTGCTATTTGGGTTCTTTTTTGGTTCCATATAAATTTTAAAATATTATTTTCTAGTTCTGTGAAGAATGTCAATGGTAGTTTGATACAAATAGCATTGACTCTATAAATTGCTTTGGGCAGTATGGCTGTTTTAACTATGTTGATTATTTTTATCTATGAGCATGGAAAAGTTTCTATTATTTAAAAAAATCCCACAGAATGTTTTCATTTATTGATATTTTCAAGTTTCAATTCTGCTAGGTAGACTGACTCATAGCTTTCGGAAATAGCATTATACCTTTTGTTACAATTACAACTTTCTTTCTTTCTTTTTTTTTTGTTTGAGATGGAGTCTCACTCTGTCGCCCAGGCTGGAGTGCAATGGCGTGATCTCGGCTCACTGCAACCTCCGCCTCCCAGGTTCAAGCAATTCTCCTGCCTCAGCCTCCCCAGTAGCTGGGACTACAGGCGCATGCCACCATGCCTGACTAATTTTTTTTTCACTTTTTAGTAGAGACAGGGTTTTGCTGTATTAGCCAGGATGGTCTTGATCTCCTGACCTCATGATCTGCTGGCCTCGGCCTCCCAAAGTGGTGGGATTACAGGCGTGAGCCACTGCACCTGACCACAATCACAACTTTCTAATTTTACGTCTTTGTATGGTGGATTGTTAAAAATTAAATTTGATTTGTCCATTTTATTGATTTTGTAAAAAGAAGCAGCTTTTGATTCCATTTATAGATTTCTTTTTTCCCAATTAACTAATTTCTGTTATATTTCTTTTATTTCTTTTCTCCTGGTTTCCCTAGGACTAATTTTGTTTTTTAATCATAGCAAATAAATAAATCATACACACACACACACACATGCATACACATACGCATGCACACACACACACAATCCGAGGTGAATATTTAGTCTAGAAACTTACTGTCATTCCTTTTCTTAAAAGTTGTGCCTTTCTGTCTGATAATCTTATTAACTAAGACCTATGTATTTTAAAATGGTGCATTCTCATTTTCATTCTCATCTAAGTTATCCACCATTGTATATTTTAATTTACCTCTTAATCCTACAGGTTTTTAGATAAATGATTTTCATTTTTATTTATTTTTGAATTTGTGAGTGAGTTGGGTACTGTCTTTTAAACCCAGGTTATTAATTTGTAGGTTTGTTTGCATGTTGTTTAAAAATATGTTTTGTACAATTTCTACTTTTGGGGAATATATGTTCTGTAGGGGTGAGGCCATGACCAATTTTCTAAATTTTCGTAGACACTTATATATGTCTATAAAGAAAGTTTATATATGTCTATAAATTTTTCTTTATTAATTACATTGATCAAATCTACTATGCTTATATGTATTTTCTGGGTGTTTAATCTTTCTTGGACTGACAATATTAGTTTAAAATTTTACCACTGCTTTTCTGTTCAGCATTCTTTGGAATTAAAATCATTTTTGCTTTACTGGTTTTGATTCAACACCAAAGCTCTAACACAATTATTTTCTTACATTGCTTTGGGTTTTGCGTCCACTAAAATGGTCTTATTTGTCCCATTCAACAGTATTTGCTTGAAATTTAATTTCTCTTCAGTTATGTTTCTATCTTCTTTATGTATGCTAACATTTGCATGTCGTATATTTGTTCATCCTTTCATTTTTCATTTCCCTGTTTTTCCCTCTTTGGGCGTATTTTTATAAGTAGCATGTCAGGGAGACTCTTGGAATTTTAATAAGTAGGTTTAATCCATTTGTTGTCCTGCTATGCTGCCGTGTTTTATGCTCTCAGCTTTAATGCTGCCTCCTGCTCACTTTCCTGTCTGCCCTTTGCCTTAGAGAAATATGTTTAGCTTGCTCTTATCTTCTGAAATGGTTTTGAACTTTGACATTCTAAATTTAATCCTATTAGAACAGTGCTTTCCAGAGAGTGTTTGGCAGAACACTCATCTCATGAGACGTTCTTTAAAAAAAAAAAAAAAAAAAAAAAGATCTGTGGTAAGATACTACGAGCTACATACCCCCAAGAGAGCCTTGAAGCACAGCAGGGTAGTAAAGGCTCTGAGAAGTCCTGCGGTGGGTGCAGGGGATGGGGAGGAGCCTGTCTTTGTTTTCCCAAGTTATTTTTTAGGAGGGCTATTACCGCCATTATAGCCTGAAGTTCTCAGCAAAATACTTCCCAAATGTTAACCAAAGATGATTTTCTGAGCCTTCACTGGTGTGGGGGAATTCCAGTATTGATGCTTCTCTCCTTGTGCCCTATGTAAGACGCAGCATACGGCTTAGTGTCCCAAGGAAGAACAGGGTGAGCCCTCCAGAGCAAAGAGGTTCATAGGATGGGGAAAGGGGCACGTTTGACCTAGAGGAGACCCCCATGGGGCATGCAAGGGAGGAGAAAGCCCACTCGAGTTGGCAGGCTGCGGGGCGGCAAGGAGGGCAAAGAAGTGGAAAGTCAGAGTCCTGAGGCCTCCTCGGACTGAGCTCCCTGGGGGTAGGAACAGGCTACAGACCCTGGAAAAACAGGAAGGAAAGGGGAAAGCAGGGCGCTTTTGTCCCAGTGGGGCTCCAGGAGGAGAACAGCTTGCCCCTGTCACCACAGCAGCAGGGAGTGGTCCAGAGGGAGGGGCTGAGAGTCCGAAGTCACGCCCACCCAGGGCCCGTGGCAGATGTGGGCAGACACCATGGCCAAGGCTGCTGGGCGAGCTGCTGTCTGTGACCGAGACCCTGAGGATCAGCAGCTCCAGTGAGAACCAGCACGGGGCCCACAGGTCCCAGGGTGTGCTGGGGGAGCTGCCTGAGTTTCCATAGTTCAGGAGTTAGCAGTAGGGCCAGACGGGCACCAGTGGAATCAGGACGTGGCTCGGAGGCCTGAGGGGGCCCCAGATTCTCATCAGAATTCCTTCCAGGGACAGAGAGAACACCGAAGTTAAAGACACCTGGACTAGAGGGGGAGAAAGGAACTATTTCCAAAGGTGTATCTGAGGGCAGGAGCCCCGCAAGGGGCAGTTCAGCATCCTTGGGTTGCGGGGGGAGGTCACTGAAGCCAGAGACACAGGGAGGGTGTATGGAGAGGGGGAAGGTGCATGGAGAGGGGGAAGGTGCATGGAGAGGGGGAAGTGCATGGAGAGGGGGAGGGTGCATGGGGAGGGGAATGGTGTATGGAGAGGGGGAGGGTGCATGGGGAGGGGAATGGTGTATGGAGAGGGGGAGGGTGCATGGGGAGGGGAATGGTGTATGGAGAGGGGGAGGGTGCATGGGGAGGGGAATGGTGTATGGAGAGGGGGAAGGTGCATGGAGCGGGGGAAGTGCATGGAGAGGGGGAGGGTGCATGGGGAGGGGAATGGTGTATGGAGAGGGGGAAGGTGCATGGAGAGGGGGAAGGTGCATGGAGAGGGGGAAGTGCGTGGAGAGGGGGAGGGTGCATGGGGAGGGGAATGGTGTATGGAGAGGTACCTCCCACCAGCTGAGACCTTGACAAAGGACCAGGCAGCCCCCAGTGACACTTGAGAGAAAAAAACGAGGGCAATAAATACCCTGGCCTCAGTCACCCCCTCTCTCCCATCTCCTGCGATGCCCCTATGGACGTGGCCCTTACAGGTCAGCTTCTCAAAACTCAAAGTCAGAAGAGGTTCGGCGTGAAGCGGGGAGAGAGGTGACAAGGCCCTTGCCCTGCCCAAGGACACACAGGGACCAGCATGTGGGCTCAAGGTCCTCCCTGCCCCAATGTGGTGAGGTTAAGTCACTTTCCTCTCTACCCAGATGTCATCAAGCTAGAAAGGGCCAAGGACCACTGAAAAGGAGCCCCAGACACCTTTCATTAGGAAATTTGCCACTTCCTGGCCCCCTGGTGCAGTGAGGTTAAGTTACCTTCCTCTCCCTCAGATGTCATCAAGCTGGAAGAGGGGGCCAGAGACCACCAAAAAAAGGAGCCCCATTTCCTGGTCCCACCAAGCTTATCAGTCTCAGTTCAGGGATTCTGACCTACAAGGGGAAGCGTGATAGAAAATAACACTAGTGTGGCCAGGCACGGTGGCTCACACCTGTAATCCCAGCACTTTGGGAGGCCGAGACGGGTGGATCATGAGGTCAGGAGATCGAGACCATCGTGGCTAACACGGTGAAACCCCGTCTCTACTAAAAAATACAAAAAAAAATTAGCCGGGCGTGATGGCGCGCGCCTGTAGTCCCAGCTACTCGGGAGGCTGAGGCGGGAGAATGGCGTGAACCCGGGAGGCGGAGCTTGCAGTGAGCCGAGATCGCGCCACTGCACTCCAGCCTGGGCGACAGAGCCAGACTCTTGCCTCAAAAAAAAAGAACACTAGTGTGTATTTTTGCACATCTGAGTGAAGTGCATAACAGTTAACCCTGACCTCCAAGTACATGAACAGATCATTAGCATGGATCAGTTTCTAAATACTTGTTTTAGTTGTAGCAAGCTCTAATGAAAGGCCTTCTTCGTTATGGTGAATGCCCACCAATCATTGCCATTTCCCCACACAAATCAACACTAATTATTTACAACCCACATATTGTTAAACAGTGATGTCTCTGGATCTACCTCCCTTTAATTTAAATACTGTGTGATTAGCGGCCTGCTGCAGTGGCTCAAGCCTCTAATCCCAGCACTTTGGGAGCCCGAGGCAGGTGGATCACCTGAGGTCAGGAGTTCGAGACCAGCCTGGCCAACATGGTGAAACCTTGTCTCCACTAAAAAATACAAAAATTAGCCAGGCGTGGTGGAGCACACCTGTAATCCCAGATACGTGGGAGGCTGAGGCAGGAGAATTGCTTGAAACCGGGACACAGAGGTGGCAGTGAGCCAAGATCACGCCACTGCACTCCAGCCTGGGCAACAGAGCAAGACTCCGTCTCAAAAAATAATAAATAAATAAATAAAAAATAAAAAATAAATACTGTGTGATTAGGAACCTCATGTGAGCTGTCTCTGTTAGACCCTATTGAATGCAAGCTTGGGGTAGACCCTCAAAAAAAGCTCTGCCTTAGAGTGAGAGATCCACGGTGTTTCTCTGTATATGACATGTCAGCGTCAGGAGCCAGTCCTGTGGAGATCCCCAGCAGTACTTGAATGAGTTGGGAAAAATGCAACAGCTCCACTGTTTGCACCTGCTCTTCACACATTCTTTCATCATCCAGGAAGCCTGGCAGGAACCATGAGTTGGAGCAATATAGGTAGATCATCTGCTAATCACAGGAAAAATTGATAACGGAGCTTCTAGAATCATTTCTAGGGTGGCTTAGTAGTACGTTTTCAACAAGTTGTCCTCGGAGCTGTATTTTGCACCTCCTCATTCAAACTGTTGCGCTGATTCCTGACACATGAGGTTTCCACGAGGGAGGACTTTGGCTAGAATAGGGATTGCACATCAGAATCACCTGTGGAGCGTTTAAAAGCTGGTGCCTGGTTTCCACCTGGGCCAGCTGATCAGAACCTCTTGGGATAGTGTTTTGGTGTCTATGCTGTTTAAGGAGCCTCAGACAGCTCTGGTGTGCAGGTAGAATGGGCCTGAGAACCACTAAGCTGGGCGGAGACCTCCTATCTTCATCTGTCACTCACTCCTTCCAGGAGGAAGAGAAGTCAGTTGCTCCAGGTGATTATTGGAGGACGACCTAGATGTTTCCAGCCCAGCTCTTTACTTTCTTCTTCTTGAGCCTGCCCACCTGCAGGGAGAGTGTGCTCCAGTCTGTCAGGGACTGCCTCTAAGGACCACACCCCGTGGGTGTCTAGCTGTGTCCCGGCCAGGTGAGTGTCTGCTAATTCAATGGCAAAATATTAGCAAGTGCTCCTCGCTGAGATCTTAAGCCATATCTCCAATGGGCTTTGGTCAGCGATAAGGCTGGTATTTTCATCTCCTGCCTGGCTCTTCTCTATATCTCTGCTTCAAAATGCAGACAGTGAAGAGCAGAGTGGTGTTTATTGACAGACTCTCCCCTAAGCTAATGCCATCTCATTGGCAGGTACTTTTCTGCTACTGGGGAAAATGTAGGGAATCCTCAGAATGTGTTTCAATGTCTATATTTGTCTTTTTATTTTATTTTATTTTATTTTATTTTTTGAGATGGAGTCTTGCTCTGTAGCCCAGGCTGGAGTGCAGTAGCACAATCTCGGCTCACTGCAACCTCCGCCTCCCAGGTTCAAGCAATTCTCCTGCCTCAGCCTCCCTAGAAGCTAGGATTACAGGCGCCCGCCACCATGCCCAGCTAATTTTTGTAATTTTAGTAGAGATGGGGTTTCACCATGTTGGCCAGGCTAGTCTTAACTCCTGACCTCAGGTGATCCACCCACCTCGGCCTCCCAAAGTGCTGGGATTACAGGCGTGAGCCACTGCACCCTGCCTGAATGTCTATATTTATAATAAAGAAATATGAGTAAATAGAAGCAAATTTAATCCATTCTCATTATAATAAACACTTGCTTGTATGTTCCTTTGCTTTTATTCTAGTTTCTAAATTAACCCTCTGGAGATGAGGGACAAATACGTATTTGCAGGGGAAGTGAAAAATGATGACTACAGAAAGGCAAATTAGGATGGAGCCCTGGGGTCCTAGGATGTGGTCTTTATATGGGTATCAGGTCTAGCATGGTCCATTGAAATTTGCCCAGAGAGTCTGGTGGGGCCACACCTCCAAACATGGTGTCATCCTCCCTGTGACAGCTCTTGCCTAATCTAGGTTTCCCCACGAACTCGGAGCACACAGCCTGGTCTGAAATACAGCCCTTATCCTAAACCAGAGCAGCCATTACTGCATCGAGTGGCATGTACTTTTTTTAGGGTTTCTAATTCATATGGAAGAAATGTCTTTTAGGGAATGTTGTACCAAATTACATTCCCAGAAGAAATACATGAGAGTTCCCCAGTCGCACACTTCTTCTTCTTTTTTATCCTTCAACATGTAGATGAAAAATAACATGATGTGGTTATTTAACCTACAGTTTGTTGATTAATTCTGAGATTAAAACTTTACATATTTTATTCTTTTTTGAATTAAATGTCTCTTTATCTTCCCCTTAGAATATTTTTCTTATTTTTAAGAGATCTTTATATAGTAAAGTTCATACAGATTAAGAATATTTCCCCCAGGATGTCAATGTTATTAGTTTGTGGTGGTGGTTTTCCTGTTTTTCACAGAAATTTGTAAGATCATTCATGATATTACTTTCGTTTATTTCTGCCTTTGATGTCATGTTATTCTACCTGAATATTTTATGAAGATTCACTTACATTTTCTTCCCTTATGTTTTATTAGGTTGGAGCAAAAGTAATTGTAGTTTTGCCATTATTTTTAATGGCAAAAATCCCATAAAAATCCAAAAATCCCCTTCATAAACCTTCCCTCTCAATTTCCAAGTCTCAACCCCAAAATGGATGAGGGTGTTTAAAAACTGCACAAATAGATTTTAAAATCTGCGTTGAAATTTCTGTACAGAGGTCTCATGGGAATGTAGTGTCTCGAGCCTCAGGTGAACCAATGGGTTGAGTCTCATCTTAATGTGTGGTTATAGCATTTTACAACCAATGAATATCTTGGACCTGGCAAAGCATGTGGCCAAATTTGGAAGCTTTCTAGACCCAGCCAACCTGCCAAGTGGTTTCTCCTGGGAAGAGAAACTGAGCATCTGACCATGACCCATGAAAGCAGAGCTCGGAGCCCAAACGTGGGACACCATCCAGTCCCTGCTGGGACTAAGGAGGCTGCAGCCATTGTTGGGTGGATACCTTTCAAATGTGCTGAACAGGTTTTCACATGTGGCCCTGTGTCAGCAATAAAAGTCGCAGTGTTCTTGCCTGGGCATATGCTCCAGCTTTCCTTCCACCTGGCATTGGGAGGCAGGACAGACCCTTCTAGTCCATGTGAATCCTTAACACCAGGACTCACGGACTAATGGACAAGATTGACCATGAGCTGATAATTGTTGAAGGCTGGTATTAGCGATGGGATGCATTATACCCTTCAGGAGCAGGCTATTGCGGCTGTTAGTCCCAACCCTTTGCCAGGTACAGGGTGAGGATATCTGCTCCCACTGTGAGGTTAGTTTGAGGATTTTCACAGAGACTCTTTGGAGAACTTGAGGCATGTTCCCCACAGTGTGGGGTTGAACTGGCCTCTGACTTCCACCTGAGAAGTAGAAAGGCAGAGAGATGCTGACCAGCTGCTGTTGGTGAGCTGACAGAGAACAGGCACATAGGAACTGGAGTGTGCACACAGAGTTTCTTGGGTAGAAAAGGCAGAGAGACGGACAGGTGCTGTGGTTCATGCTTGTAATCCCAGCACTTTGGGAGGCCGAGGCAGGTGGATCACGAGGTCAGGAGTTCGAGACCAGCCTGGCCAACACAGTGAAAACCCATCTCTACTAAAAATACAAAAATTAGCTGGGCATGGTGGCGTGCGCCTGTAATCCCAGCTATGCAGGAGGCTGAGGCAGGAGAATCGCTTGAACCTGGGAGGTGGAGGTTGCAGTGAGCCGAAATTGAGCCACTGCACTCCAGCAGCCTGGGCGACAAAGCTAGACTCCATCTAAAAAAAAAGGCAGAGAGACGCTGACCAGCTGCTGTCAGTGAGCTGACAGGCGGGCACATAGGAACTGGGGTGTACACACAGAGTTTCTTGGGGTAAAGAAGTCATGAGCATTCCCATTTGGTCCACATGGGTGATACCACAGTGGGGAGATGTTAGGTCTTGCAAAATAGAGTCCTTACAGGGAAAAACCTTAGTCGGAGAAGTTTGAGGTATCGCTGGATTCCTAGGGAGTGGCAAAGGGGTAAGAAGCCAGCTGGCATTTGTCCATATGATGGGAACGACAGGCAAGAAATCCTCAGGGACAGGGGAAGATTTCTCCAAAGAATCTAGAAATCCTTCTGCAAAAAAGAGTCAGTGCAAATATCTGCTGATCAAATTGGAACATCCCCAACTCAAATTTTCACTCTTCCTGCAGCTCTAAAGTAGACCCTAAGGGGTGTGTGTGTGTTTGTGCGCGCGCGCGTGCACGCGTGTTTGGGGTGGGGTGTTAAGTGGGAACAGATGAGAGGGAAGTAGAGCAGAAGAGGAGCAGTACCATCTCCAGCTCAAGTGCAGTCTGCTTCCTGCACAGGCCTGGGCTGGGAGGAGGAGGGGCTGGTTATCTGAATGAAGCTGTAAACTTCGACTTCTAGATGGAACTGACATTCTAATGACTAGCAGGAGACTGTGTGTTACTTAAGAATGGCCAGAAAAGCCAAGAAACTGCCCAGCTTTTTATTGGGGCAGAGAAAAACCCAGTGCATGGAATTCATTGCAAGGAATATCAGAAGACCAAACAATGTGATCCTTACACCTAGTGAGTCCTCTGGTTCGATGTGCTGGTTACATTTAGAATTCCAGGAGAGAAATAGTAGTAAGCTAATGTTGCATTTACCACCTTTCAAGCTCCGCTCTTAAGACTTTCACATTTAACCTTCACAGGTTAAATATTATCTCATTTATCCTTCACAGCTCCCTGGGAGAAGACGCTCTTAACTCAGAGAGGAGGAGACAATCACAGATGTAAGTAATTTGCCAAAGTTCATCAAGCAGTAGTGGATGCATCTGGGGTAAATTAGAACTCTTAGCCCAGTAGAGTGGGGGAGTTGGGGCTGTAGATGGACAAGATTGACCATGAGTTGATCATTGTTGGAGGCTGGTCTTAGCAGATGGGGCGGATTACACCATTCTCTCTATTCTCTTTTTCATGTTTGGAAATTTCCATAATAAAAAGTTAAAGACTGTGTTGAACAAGCAGTTTGGTGAGGATGCTGAACAATCAGAGGCTGTAGATTATAAATGACTGGGAGGCCCACACCTGTGCATTCTGGCTGAGGCCCAGCCCTGGTGCGGCAGGGATTCAAACCCACCAGTCTGCCTGTAGCCCACATTTCCACTGCCTCCCCAGACTGCCTGCTTTGTTGAAATGGCCAAAGGAGAAGTGAATCCGGTGACCAGACCCTTTTGTCCCCTCTGTCTATCACCTGACCCCTGGGTCTCTCCCTCCATCCCCATCTCCTCCTCTTAGGCTGATTGGAATATTGGGGCAACAGGGGGGATCCTCCCAAGGACTTGACAGGAAAATCAGATTTGCCCCATGAAGAGTTAAATTAACTGCAGATCTGAATGAAGATTTACAGAACCTCACTGCAGAGGCAGAATGAGTTTTCAGCTATTAATGGAGGAACCAGATGCTCATTTGTGTAATGAACAGGTTTCAAGGTCACATTTCTCTCTTTTCTGTGAATGCATATTCCTTGTAAAAGTCATTAAAATAATCTGTTGGGGAAAGGGGTTTGATCACAAACACTGAGCATCTTTGACATCTGTGGTCTTCAACCACTAATGTACCATTAAAGAGGCTCTAATAGTAGTTTAGGCACCAAACTGTGAGCATTTTGTTTTTGTTTGCAAGAATTAGAATGGATTTGAGATTGTCCTTATATTATCGTCACAGTCACTCTTCTGCATTCTGCTGCGTGTTCATAAGTGTGAGAGGAAATGGTAGAATCAAGAGTTGTCCTTGGACATCCAGGGAAGGTTTTGCACATTTGAGCACCAGTCATCATTTGTCTTGCAGTGGGAAGAAAAAGGTTAAGATCCACTGTTGTAGATGCTCAATAAGTGATTACTGAGTTGAATTGAACACTGAATCTTGCAGTTTCTATTCAGAACAGAAGAGTAGAGATAGAAAAATGGATTCCCTTTCATTGCTTTGAACAAAAACCTCACCCAGAGGGGATGGTATGCGTGAACTGAGGGACAGATTATTCTCTTTGTTTATCACCTTTTTCAGGAAAATAACCACAAAGAATTCTTCGTGGCACATCAAACGCTGGTTTTGTTAAAAGGTATTGATGATGATAAATTGGCCTTGAATAAAAGGTTTATGGTTAGGAATAATTTTATTGATTTGGGGCCTGGCTGGTCTCTTGGAACTACAACATTATTTTCAGTAAATCGATTGTGTCTGGTTTGGGAAGGCTTTGTACTACATTTGTCTTAAATTATATTTAAATAATTGATCACAATTTGTATTTGTTCCTGACCTTTAACTGAACTGTCACTGACCTGTGTTGGGCCTTGGAGATCAATTCTGTGGGTGGCTCATTAGTTCTTGTGACTTTTCTAAGATGCTTGATGTTTTTCTACATTTAAATTCTCTATTAGGCATTGAATTCAGAAATCAGGAATTCTTTTTTGCAAAAAGAAAATGAGATTTTGATGAGGAGACATGTTATCTGACTCCCTTTGCAGTTATAGAGAGGCCATGGTTATGGACATCGTTTTCCTCTTTTGGAGTCAGATATTGAAACTCAAGGGCAAGGAAGGAGAAGTAACACCATGAATCCCAAATGAAGACCACCTCCTTTCCCCTCAGATCTGGACCTCTGCTGTGACTTAGGATGTCTGTTCTTATTTTGTTTTCACCCATCACCAAGAATGAAGCCCTCAGTGCCATCTTTGTCTTCTTATTCTCTCCCCTGTCTCCACCATACCCATTTGTTGCAAAACTTCTCTTGGCTCTTTTATGCTGTCTTTCGTTTCTTCCCCACTTTCGCCCACCCCATTGCTGCTCCTCTGATGCAGGCCCTTTAAGGAAGGGGAGTGGGGGACATAAAGCGTGGCTGCATATGCACTGGTATCCCGGGAGAACCCCCAAATGGGGGATCAGTGTACTCTCTCTTAGATTTTTAGGAACTGAACATCAAATCTGGAAGCCTGAGTGTGTCCTAACTCAGGGAGTCGCCTATCTAGTCCAGAGTTTCCCAACTGGTTCTGAAGAGCCCCAGTGTTCCATGGGTGTGAGTGGCCTTCTGGTGGGAAGATCCAGGCCAGCAGCCCCTATTTCAACAAGACCTTCCAGGCTCATCTCTTTGAAATGATTTGCCGTCACTCCTTATGTGTAGGGAAGTGACACAATTCATCATAGGGGCAAATGACATTTTTGCTTTGGAAAACCCTTCAAGGTGGGTCAGGCTATACAAGATAAAAAGGAATTATTTTGCCTTATATGGTGAAGTAGCAGAATGTTTGCATTTTCCTCAGGCAGCCCAGTGGACAGAGGGTGAAGAGCTTGTATCTCAATGATGAGAGTATATTAGGTTTCTAGGGCTGCCACTAAAAAGTACCAAAAGCTGGGTGACTTAACAGAAATGCATTGCCTCACAGTTATGGAGGCTAGCAGTCCAAAATCAAGGTGTTGACAGGACCATACTCCCTCTGACACCTCTAGGGGAGAATCCTTTCTTACCACTTCCTAGGCCCTGATGATTGGCCGACAATCTTTGGCATTCCTTGGCTTGTAAACAACATCACTCAATCCTCTGTGTTCACATGGCCTTCTTACCACGTCTCTTCATGTCATCCTCCCTCTGAACAGGTCTGTGTCTGTATTCCAATTTCCGCTTTTGACAAAGACACCAGTCTTATTGGATTAGAGACCACTCTAATGGCCTTAACCTCCACAGAGACCCTATTTCCTAATAAAGTCATATTCTGAGGTGCCGCAGATTAGGATTCAACATACCTTTTGGGGGCACACAGTTTAATCTGTTACAAGAGGAGATGAAGGAAATGCTCAAGAGGCAAGAGATTAAGAGGTTGGGATCTCATGAGAGCAAGCCCTTTGGTGAAGAATGGCCAGAAAATTGTTACAAATGGGGAAGTCTGCTATTAAATTTGAAGGATGGTGGCTCATGCCTGTAATCCTAGCAATTTGGGAGGCTGAGGCGGATATATCATTTGAGATCAGGAGTTCAAGGCCAGCCTGGCCAACATGATGAAACCCCATCTCCACTAAAAATACAAAAATTTGCTTGGCATGATGGTGCATGCTTGTAATCTCAGCTACTTCAGAGGCTGAGGCAGGAGAATCGCTTGAACCCAGGATGGGGAGGTTGCGGTGAACTGAGATAGTGCCACTGCACTCCAGCCTGGGTGATACTGACTCTATCTCAAAAAAAAAAAAAAAAAAAAAAAAAACAGAAAAGAAAGAAAAAGAAATTGAAGGAGTTCCTAGTTTTAATCTACAATCACTTTCTTTTTCCCCAAGCCTTTAATAAAAGACTTGTGTGTAACAGCTTTGTTGTATTAGTCCATTTTCACACTGCTATTAATATAAAGAACTACCCAAGACTAGGTAATTTATAAATGAAAGAGGTGTAATTGACTCACAGTTCCACATGACTGGGAAGGCCTCAGGAACCTTACAATCATGGCAGGAGGTGAAGAAGAAGCAAGTACCTTCTTCACAAAGCGGCAGGAAAGAGAGAAGTGCAAAGGAGGAACTTCCGGACACTTATAAAACCATTGGATCTCATGAGAACTCACTCATTATCATGAGAACAATATGGGGGAACAGCCCCTAGGATCCAATCATCTCCCTCCCTCAACAAGCGGGGATTACAATTCGAGATGAGATTTGGGTGGGGACACAGAGCCAAACCATATCACTTGTGCTGGTGGAGCCTGTAGAAATAAAGGAGTGATTGTGTTTGTGTTTCAGATGAAATGAGAGTGGCTGTTATCCTGGATAACTATCAGTTGGCTAATTGGCTGGATCCCTCACTGGATTGTAAGGAACACTGTCATGAAACCAGGGGCCTTGTCATGATCATCATGTAGAATGGTACTAGGAAACTAGTACAAACTCAATAAACATTTGTTGAATAAATACAAGAATGAACAGCACACAGCAGCTGCAGGAGGACAGGGAATGCTTTGGATTTGAGAGCTGGGCTGATAACAGACATTTATAGACAGTAGCAATAGGACCCTTTTTGCTGTTTATCCACCAACCCTCAAATCCCAAGTAGAGTACTGGACTTCCCACAGTTAATGGGGAAGGAGCTCAAGCAGTTCCATTTGGACATGAACAGAAAAGGCCCCCAAAAGACCACATAATTCAGGGGCAATCAGTTTCCATCATTTTTTATAGTTATCTTTCATATTAGACTTTTTCAGGTAAAATTTACATACAGTAAGTGAAAGGCAAAGATCCTAAGTGCACTTGATGCGTTTTGACAGTATTCTCTCATGTTACCAACATATAAACAAAATATAGAACATTTCCATCACCCAAGTAAGTTCCCTTTGTGCCCCTCTTCCAGTCAATGCCCAACACCTTTCTCACAGACAACACATTTTCTTATGTCATTCATTCACCATAGATTCATTTAACCTGTCACAAATGTCATATAAATAAAATCAATAGTGCACACTTTTTGTTTGGCTTCTTTTGTGCAACGAATGTTTTTGAGATGCTTTCATTTTGATATATGAATTCACGTTTTATCTGTCTTTATTGCTGAGAAGTGCAGTTGTTGATGGATATTTGGGTATTTGTTTTTGTCCATTATGAATAACTTCTGTAAACATTGTTGTGCAAGTCTTTTGTTTAAATATATTTTCACTACTCTTGAGTAAATACAGATAAATGGATTTGTATTATACATATTTAAATTCATAAGAATCTACCAAATGGTTTTGCAAAGTGGTTATAGCATTTTACGCTTCCATTGGTCAGAGATGACGGTTCTAGTTGCTCCGCACCTTTGTCAACATTTGGGTCTGTCAGTCTTTATAATTTTAAGTTTTTTATACACCTTGACTTTACTGACAAGCCTTTAAATTTTAGAGATTCTAGTGTGTATGAAGTCATATCTCATTGTGGTTTGAATTTGTATTTTCCTAATGTCTAATGATGTTTAGCACATTTTCATGAGCTTATTGGCTATTCCTGTATCTTCTGTTGAGAAGCTTCAATTAAAGCCATTTGTCCATGTTTGATAGAATTGTTTTTTCTGTTAATTTTTAGCAATTCTTATATGTGCTTGTATCTTTTGGTAGATATATATCTATTGCAAATATTTTTCCCAGTTGGTGGCTTGCCTTTTTCTATTCTCAATGGTGTTGATTGACAGGAGCTTTAAATTTTGCTGCAGTTCATCTTACCTCAAAGTCTTTTTTCCCATCCCCTCTCTTTCTGCAGATTCTGGATCTTTTGGAATGCCTCTCCCAGGACTTAGCAAAACAAAACAAATATACACGTGCCCTTCTCCCAAGGAAAACAGCCTTTTACTTCAGTGTGCAGAGTAGTTCTAGCTCTATGTTAGTTCATTCTACAAAAACTAATTGAGCACCTATTATATGATGTGCTGGGCCCCATTGTGGGTGCTGCCAAAGTAGCTGTGAAGAAGACAATCAAGGTCTCTGTTCTCAGTTCATTCAAGGCGTTGAAACACATGATAAACAAGTAAGAGATATAGCTGGTTGCAATACATAGAGAATTATTTTAAGAGAGGGTGATAGAGTAATTTAAGGGCTACTCTGAATTAGATTGGCAAGAAAGGCCTTTTGGAGGAGTGATATTTGAGCCAAGAGCTGAGTAACAAATAGAAGCCAGCTATGCAAAGATCACCACCTTTGCTGGTGCAAAGGCCCTGGGCTGGGAGCAGCCTGGCATGTGAAGGATAAGTATAGGAAACTGGAATCAGGGCCTAGACCGCACAAGGCCTCCCAAGCTGTGGTGGTGAGTGATTGGATTTTGTTTCCATCTCAACCGAAAGCCACTGAGTAGTTTTCAGTAGGGGAGGGTAACCTGTTCTGATTTTCATTTTGAAGGGACCATGCTAACTGATATCTGGCAGTGAATTGAGTGGGGCTACAGTGGGAAAGCAAGTCCTTCAGAGGAAAGATGTTGGCAGCTTCAACTAGGGTGGTCATGGAAGGGGTAGGTAGAAGCAGATGGATTTGGTTCACATTTTAGATGGTAGATGGTATGGGACTTACTAACAGTTTGGACGTGGGATGAAATGAGTGGGAATAAATGTCTAAATTTTTCTTAGTGCTTAGATTAAGGGAGCCACTTCCCTCTCCCACCAGCAGTCAGAAATGAAAGATACAATGGGAGATTTACATCCCCATTTCCAACCAAAACTTAAAAATGACTGCTATACACTAAAAAGTGATAGCCACAATTTTCTTCCAAGTGAGGAGGCCCTGGTCTGCTGGAAGGTCTTCCTGTTGCTCTTACACACCCTGATCTGCATTCTCACATGAAATACAAGAGCTCATCACTGAAGGAACGAGCTGAAGCCATGCAGAGTCTCAGTGGCTACACTGAGCTTGGCACTGAGGTGGGGAGACTCACCAAATGCATGTACAAACCACAGTGGTCAGTCAATGTTTCCTCCCCAAATTTCTAGATTTTCAGCAACACAGAAGCGATAGATACAGTTGACTTTAGTTGCTTTTAGAAAGGATGACATTTCGGCATTTGGAATCAATTATTCCAATATTAAACTCCTGGTACCTCCATATAGTTAGATAACTTTGATAGGGATTGAGTTGTCCTACTTGGTGCAGAAGATTGAAAAAGTATTCCCTGCACAAATTAAGGTATTAATGAATCTTTAAGAGAAAGGATCACCCTTCCTATGGTTGAAAAAGCAAGCAATTACAAACAAATAGCTTTTGAAGTCCTTTATAATTGCTAACAGATATCTAATTTATTCATGACATTAGAATGAATTTCATAAGAAGCTGTGTGGAACATTTCCTTCAGCTTGGTTCAGTTATGTGTACTTGTACGGAGGGTCAAGGACATTTTTACAGTAAAAAGGACTTGAGAAATGGGGGGACTCCCTGTCATGTGCTCAGGACAGCTCCTGTTTGCCACTGTTTTCCAGGCATCCTCTCCGCATCCCATCCTCATTTGATCTCATAAGTGTAATCATTTTACAGTTACAAAATGTGAGGTGACCAATAACTCTGATTGTGAGGAAAGTATCAGACAAACCCCAATTGAGGGACATCCTATAAGAGGCCTGACCAGTCGTCCTCAAAACTTTCAAGGTCACCAAAGACAAGAAAAGTCTGAGAAACTGTCGCAGACAAGAGGAGCCTAAAAAGACCATGATGACTAAAAGTATGTGGTATCTGGGATGGGATCCTGAGACAGAAAAAGATCATTATGAAAAAATTAGGAAATCTGAATTAAGTGGATTTGAGTTAATAATCATGCACCAATATTCATTCATTAATGAGAGAGTATACTGATGTAAAATGTCAGTAATAGGGGAAACCAGATGTGAGTTACTAACAGTAGTATTTTCTCCATTTTTCTATAAATCTAAAACTCTTGTAAAAAGAACTTGACAAAAAAAGTGAGGTACAGAAGTGTGAAGTCTCAACAATCCAGAGATAATCCAAAGTTTATAAACTGGGTCTCCAAATTTGTTTCCAGGTAATTTTCTATCATACTACATAATCTGTCATGACATGTGGTCCCATATATTGAAATATAATAAAACTATACTCTTTCAGAAGTATTCTATAATTTAGAGCTTTCAAGAGCTTGGTGATATTTCACTTTTTAAATAATAAAACCACTCAAGTTTAACAATTTTGGTTCATATGATTTCACTTCATTAAATTATCATACGATTATTTACAAAAGCAACATTTTCAAGTAGCCTATTTTAAGATTCTTGCTTCTCCCTCAACTCCAAATTCAGGATATGGGCACTCCCAGTTTTAAGAGTTCTATGTGAAAATAAACACAAGCCATAGAATGTGTGTGTCCAAAGAGCATCTGTGTGCTTCTGACATACAACCATATTTGAGATTATTTTACTTCACTTTGACAATCAGGCAAGCTGAATTTAATTGATTATGTCTTAAATAATTCCTAGTTCAAGGTGAGAAGAGATAAGGATCCTTATTTCAGCTTGGAAGTCCCTGGTCAGGGATAGAGTTTAATCTTCCATCTGTAGAATATTTTCATAACTTTCAATCTAAAAATTCATACCATCAAAGATACAGACAACATACAGATGTCAGCTAGCCCTTCCCTTAGGAGGTGCTCAGTAAATACCTGCTGAATCGAAATGAATAATGTGCAGGGAATTTTTTTTATTATTTTTGTTTTGTTGTTGTTGTTGTTTGAGACAGAGTCTCGCTCTGTCGCCCAGGCAGAAGTGCAGTGGTGCGATCTTGGCTCACTGCAACCTCCACCTCCCAGGTTCAAGTGATTCTCCTGCCTCAGCCTCCCAAGTAGCTGGGATTACAGGCGTCTGCCACTACGCCTGGCTAATTTTTGTATTTTTAGTAGAGACAGGGTTTCACCATGTTGGCCAGGCTGGGCTCGAATTCCTGGCCTCAGGTGATCCTCACACCTCAGCCTCCCAAAGTGCTGGGATTACAGGTATGAGCCACCGTGTCAGGCATGCAGGGGATGTTTGTAATGTATAGAAAGGAGGCGAATGGGGTATCTGAAGTTCTAACTTCTACAGAAATTGAGATTCAAATATACAGGTTCAACCTCAGACCCAGCACCACCCTGACAATCATAGCAAATATCTCAACACTCCTCTTCATAATTCTCAGGTCCTTTTCATACATATTCTGCCTGGGGAACTGAATATGAGACTCTGGTTGACATCATGACATTCTGTTCTTGACCCTGTGATGATTTCTCACTGTACTGCATGGCTGCAGTGCCGCCTCAAGGGTGCTAGGCTAGTTGAGATGGGACAGAGCATCTGCCATGGGGTCCTGGTCTCAGATTGAGCTTTAATCTGCTGCTAGTCTGTGGGCTCACACGGGCTGTTAAGAAATACTAGGGTCTGGCTGGGCGCAGTGGTTCACACCTGTAATCCCAGCACTTTGGGAGGCCAAGGTGGGCAGATCACTTGAGGTCAGGAGTTTGAGACCAGCCTGCCTAACATGGAGAAACCCTGTTTCTACTAAAAATACAACAAAAAAAAATTAGCTGGGCATGGTGGCATGCGCCTGTAATCCCAGCTACTCTGGAGGCTGAGGCACGAGAATCGCTTGAACTCGGGTCAGGAGAAGGCCCTGGTTGGAGACAACCAGCAGCCTTCTAAAGGACCTGCTGATTGTTATTCACTCATCATCCACTCCATTCTGATCACGTATTGAGCATGTATTGTGGATAGTCTCTCTATCCACAATAGAGAGAACTTGAGCCAAGATTGCACCACTGCACTCCAGCCTGGGTGACGGAGTGAAGCTGTCTCAAAAAAAGGAAAAAGAGAAAAACCACTGCTGGGCACAGTGGTTCCCACCTGTAATCCCAGCACTTTGGGAGGCCAAGGTGGGCAGATCACTTGAGGTCAGGAGTTCGAGACCAGCCTGACCAACATGGAGAAACCCCATCTCTACTGAAAATACAAAATTAGCCAGACATGGTGTCGCATGCCTGTAATCCCAGCTACTTGGGAGGCTGAGGCAGGAGAATTGCTTGAACCCGGGAGGCGGAGGTTGTGGTGAGCCGAGATTGTGCCATGGCACTCCAGCCTGGGCAACAAGAGTGAAACTCCATCTCAAAAAAAAAAAGAAAAAGAAAAAGAAAAAGAAATACTGGGGACTCTTTGAGGAAAGAGTGTCTTAATCCCTGACATAAGCTAGAGCTCAACCCTGTGGGAAAGGACAGAGTCAGCTGTCAGAGATGTGTGTTCTAACTTCTCCAGGTTGTCTTACTGGTCAGCAAGGCCGTTTTGAGGTTTAAATGAGAAATACATATCAAAGTACTAATGTGGTTAGGCTTTGTATCCCCACCCAAATGTCATCTTGAATTGTAATCCTCATAATCTCCACATGTCAAGGGAGAGACCCGGGACCCGGTGGAGGTAATTGAATCGTAGTGGTGTTTTCTCCCGTGCTGTTCTGGTGATAGTGAGTGAGTTCTCACGAGAGCCAATGGTTTTCTAAGTGACTCCTCCCCTTTGCTCAGCACTTCTCCTTCCTGCTGTCTCATGAAGAAGGGGCCCTTTGCCTTCTGCCACGATTGTAAGTTTCCTGAGGCCTCCCCAGCCATGCTAAACTGTGAGTCAATTAAACCTCTTTCCTTTATAAATTACCCAGTCTCGGGCAGTTCTTTATAGTAGTGTGAAAACGGACTAATAACACTACCTTAAAATCTGAGGATTCCAAAGCCCTTTAAATGAACCTACTGGAAATAGGTTGCCTTCTAGCAAGCATCATCCTTTATGGTTTGGAGCTAAGCATGTGCCAGAAATCGCTTCTGTGCATGGGGGTCCTGTCCTTGCAAGCGCTAGCCCATGTACCTTGGTTAGGCTTGAAGACTCAGAGGCCATGGTTAGCTGCCTTCTGGAAATCCATCCCTTGATGCTCAGGTTCTGTGCCTGGCCGGTGGCAGCATCCCATTAGCCCTGAGGGCATTGGATCTGTGGCTGTATATTGCTGGTTGTCTCCAACCAGGGCCTTCTCCTGAAGCCTTCTGAAGCACCTGCTGATAGTTAATCACTCATCATCCACTCCATTCTGATCACATATTGAGCATGTATTGTGGATAGTCTCTCTATATATGTGGCTCTCTTCTGTAGTGGCATAAAGGTAGGTTTGGATGCTCCCTGAGGGGAGGGGCTGCCTCTCCTCTGACTTTGCATCTCCAGTGTGTTCCTTGGGGTTGGCATAGCCCACTAGAAGCTCTATTCTTGTTCAATTACAGGTTCAGGTTAGGCAATCCTTCAAGGGCCCAGGATGAAGAAGTTTCTATCATCCTCAACACATGGTTTCCAAAGCTACCATGGCTGGTTCCATTCCGGCCAATGGAAATGGAGAAGGAGCATGCAGGAGTGCACTGAGGAAGATGTTCGGAAGAAACACCCTTGTCTTCACATTCCGTTGGCTGGAACCCAGGCAACCTGGCCATGCACCCTGCAAAGGAGGCTGGGAAAGGAGGTCTGTCGGTGTCCTCAGGGAGAAGAGAAATGAGCTTGGGCTAACAGCCACTTGCCAGATAACAGCTATTTGTCCAGCGGACAAACAGGAGTGAGTGCTCAACAAATATTAATAGGAGTGAGTGCTCAATATCTTTGCTGGACAAATGGGTCTATTTAAAAATTTAGGAATTGTACGTAGCAATGGGCAGCACCCACGAAAATATGGCCTTCAGAGAATCTCTCAAAAAGTACTGGTTTTTTTTCCCACAGTTTCTATGGATTTCGTTAGGCACAAAATGACTTTATTTAAACCCTGATTGTGTTGTCACTATGTCCTGGGCAATGAGATCTCACTGAATGACACCAGGTTCCCGCCTTCAAGGCTCTACAGCTATGGACCTCAGAGGATCAGTTGTTTTAATATTAAAGCAGCTGCATTTGCACGGGAGGGTCAGATACTATAATCTTCATACCCAGAGTGACATTCTCCTCAATGGATTTATCTAAAATCCTTTCAACACAGAACCATATGTTGAAACCCTTGATGGAATATTAATCAAACCTTTTTTCCCGAGTTCTGAAGCCCTGATTGAAAGTGCATCTGTGTAAGTAGGCTTTTCGGAAAATTACATACCTTACATTGAAGCAAGCAATCAAGTCTTCCCCACCCCTTCACAATGGAAAAGCAGTGGATATGTAAGAAGACAGCTTAGCCAAATGAAAAAGAGAATAATTTTATTCTAATGAGAATGTGGAGCTGGATCAATTATAGATAAGCATGCAAACTTACTGAAGTTTTCTTTTTTTCTGTTTTGATGAATAGTTACATGAAAATATCCTAAAGCCTTCTTGCTGCCTGGGGAGGGTCAGAAATGGCTCTTGGTATATTTGAATGTAATGATGAGTATATCTTACAATATCAGTTTCCACTTAAAAAGGGAGATCTATTCTCAGGATCAGCGAAGACATGAAATCTGAGAGAGATGAGAAGCAATGTTTGGAGGTGGAGCAGCTGACATCAGGGCCTGTGGAGGATGGCATCACCCAGCACACCACCTCTGCACAGGCACTTCTTCAGGTTAGCAACAGGAAGCTTAATTTAGCTAAGAACCTGAAGGATCATGGAAAAGAATTCTGGAGCCTCTGCTACTCTTATGCAGCTTTGTTAAGGGTAATGCTGATTTGCATTTCCACCTCTCTTCAGCATGCATCTCAGCACACACAGCTGCCCATCTTGTTAGTCAGCTGTAGGAACTGACATACTACTTTCTTCTATTAATGTTGCCTAATGTAAGACATCACAGACTGGGCATATACCTAAAGTCCTTGGATCTACTGCTCACTGGAATTGAGTTTTCTTTTTCTTTTTAATCTTTTAATCCAAGAAACCAGTTCAATTTTGTTCAAGGATTATAAAGTATCATCCCGGCCAGGCGCAGTGGCTCATGCCTGTAATCCCAGCACTTTGGGAGGACGAGGTAGGCAGATCACCTGAGGTCAGGAGTTCAAGACCAGCCTGGCCAACATGGCAAAACCCTGTCTCTACTAAAAAATATAAAAATTAGCCAGGCGTGGTGGTGGGCACCTGTAGTCCCAGCTATTTAGGAAGCTGAGGCAGGGAGAATTGCTTGAACCCATATCATCCCCACTTTTCATAATGAGGTCCCTTCCTTGTCTGGAGGTCAGGGACAGGGAGGGAACAGGTATTTTGTGGATGGACTGCATAATATTCTAGCATCTGAGATATGTGCAGGTCAGAGTTGAGCACGAAGCCAAATACAATAAACTGGGAAGAGATCAGGAAGTGCACTGATCAAACTCAAGTGGTCAGAACCATATAGCAGAAGTTTGGGTGCAGAGTTACAATACAAATTATAAACGAAAGAGATGAACAAGGAACCACTGACAGGGTAAGAATGAACTGAGAGTTGCAATTACCTGAGGCAGGATTATTTTCCCTGGCAGCTTTGATTTGCTGAGGATCTTATCACAGGTAGGAGATGCTCAATTTATTTATTTTGTAATTTTTTTTGAGCTGGTAGTCTTGCCCTGTCACCCAAGCTGGAGTGCAATGGCGTGATCTCGGCTCACTGCAACTTCTGCCTCCCAGGTTCGAGCAATTCTCCTGCCTCAGCCTCCAGAGTAGCTGGGATTACAGGTGTGTGCCACCTTGCCCAGCTACTTTTTTGTATCTTTAGTAGAGACAGGGTTTCACCATGTTGGCTAGGCTGGTCTCGAACTCCTGACCTCGTGGTCTGCCTGACTTGTCCTTCCAAAGTGCTGGGATTACAGGGGTGAGCCACCGTGCCCTGCCAGAGATGCTCAATTTAAATGGTTCGGGATGGGGCAAACAGCACCTGCTTACCTTCTCCCAGGAAATCCAGTGGGTGAAGTGAGAGTTACAGCCTAGGTCCAACCTTAGGTCTTACGAGGTCTCATGAGTTTACGTGCCCCTTGTTCCATGAAGGGAACATACCTTAACTAGCTTCTTGGTCAAGGAGGATGAGAAACATGTGGAGCAGGCCCAGACCCAACTTGTAGCTTACAGCCACCATAGACAATGACTAGGGTCCGCTGAGCTATGCTTCCCACCCAACCATGGGAAGCAGAACTCAGCTGACCCCAGCCATTGTCTGTGTTGGCCAGTGGTTTCTTAAACATTTGCAAGATCCAGGACCAGAGTGTACACGCATGCTCTCATACCTTTGAGACGCATCCTCCACCTTGTACGTGCAGGCATTCGGTACCCAGACTTCTGCTATGTGGTTCTGGCAACTTGAGTTTGGTAACTGCACTTCCTGATTTCTTCCCAGTTTATTCCACTTGGCCTGTCCCATCAAGGAACACACTTATTTGGGTGGAGCACTTATTTATTTCCATGGGACTGTGTGCTCTTTAAAGGCAGAAGCTATTTAGAGAGCCTGGCATATAGGAAGCCCTGAATAAAAGGTTGTTGAGTGACTGAATGATCTGGAGACTTTTTTCTAATTTAAAGAATTTTTTCTTAGCTTGCTGGGAAAAAAACGCTGTACAACATTTCAAATTTCACATTCTCTTAAAAAAGATAATAGCAGCATTTTATGTGTTTTTCCAATACCTTAAGTGTTTAAATATTGATATTAGGTGTTATTATGTTATTTACCAGGGTTTATTTATCCCTTTGTATTCTTTCCATAGAAGTACCTGAGTCAGAGAGTGAAGTTTTGCACATCAGGAACTCATCATCCCTATTTTTGAACTTTTAGAAACAAATGTAAATCAGTGTTAGCTATGTTTAGGCAAATCGCGCTGCCCATTTCCTACTACTTCATTTCTTAAAGAGTTATAGTTTTACTTACAGAATTGCGACTAAGGGAGTGTCTCCCTTTCTTCATCATTTTCAGAAGGAACCAGGTAAATTGATCATGACTTCACTGTCATTGCCATTCAAAGATGATATCAAGGTCAGCAAATCAATGTGAACTATTCTACCCCCTCCCTTTTCTTTCTTTTTTTTTTTTTGAGACAGGGTCTTGCTCTGTCACCCAGGCTGGAGTGCAGTGGCATGATCTCCACTTACTGCAGCCTCGACCTCCCGAGCTCAAGTGATCCTCCCACCTCAGCCTTCCAAGTAGCTGGGACCACAGGCATGCGCCACTATGTCAGGCTGATTTTTGTATTTTTTGTAGAGACGGCATCTCATTGTGTTGTCAGGGCTGGTCTTGAACTCCCAGGCTCAAGTGATCCTCCCACCTCGGCTTCCCAGGGTGCTGGAATTACAGGCAGGAGCCACTGCACCCGGCTGATTCTTACTTTTATATATAAAATTGTACCATTGTTTTATTCTACATCTCTTTGATGAGTGTATAAAGAATGTAAAACATAAAATTTATATTATTAATTTGAAACACTATTCCTAAAGAGTAGAATCATTAACAAAATGTGTGTGAACACTTGGCCTGTCTAAAGGGGCAAGATTGAAACACAACAGTCAGGGTTGGTAAGGATGCAGGGGAACAAGTGCATTTCACACACTGGAGTACACATTGTTACAGTCCTTCAGAGGATAACTTTGCTAATAATGAATAATAATAGTAAAACATTTTTTAAATATATAAAGCTTGAAAATTTTACTTCTAGAAATTTATCCTAGATAAGTAAGCATGGATGTGCACAAGGATTTAGCTGGGTTGGACAAAATCATAAAAAATAAAAAGCACAAAACATTTCACGGGTAAAGGTTAAGTTACATAAATTATAATAACCCATGTAATGGAGCAAATATCTCATTAAAATAATTTAAAACATATAATTTCATGAAAAACATTCATTGAATACTCAATGGTAAAAAAAAAATAGGTTTCCAACAGCAGTGTAATCCTATCTTTGAAAGAAAATTATCCCCATCAAAGATGAATAGGACATTCATTAAAACATTAACAGTACTCGCTCTTGGAGGATTCTGAAGGATTTTGATTATGCTGGCTTTTCTGAATTTTCTACCAAAAAATGGCATTACTTTTGTGATTCAAGTAAATCACACTTAAATAATTTAATGAAAAAATACACACTCATGGTTGAAGTGGCAGGGCTGGGGGCAAGTAATGGTGCAAATTCAGCTGCAGGTAGGTGACACCCTGGTGACAAGAACTGGCAAGAGGAGACTGCGCATTAGAATCGCCTAACGTTTTCAACTTTGAGTCTGTAAATATGCACGTGTTGTGGTCATTTGAGGTTAAAATGTTGTCAGTGAAAAATGATGCCTAATTTTTGGAGGAGACTGTGTGTCTATATGTGAATGTGTGAGTGTGTGTGGGTGTGCCTGCATGCCCCAGAGATGGCATTAATATTTTAATTATGTCAGGGGTTAATTTATTTTAAATGTATTTCTGCCTTTGGCTCTTCTGGCTAAGCAGCAGCTAATTCATTTTTTAAATGCCAAGACTTAATTCCCCCAGGGGAAGTGATAAGCCTGTTCTTCAAAAGTGTAAACATCTAACTAGAGATAAAAACCATAGGCTGTTGGAATGTCAAATGCTGTAATGATTCAGAGTATATCTAAAAGTATTTGTTTTGCATCTCAAGTTTAGCTAAAGGATTCACATGTCCCTCCATTTTTCCTGTGATATTTCGAATATTGTCCTACCACCTCCAAAAACAAACAAAAATGTCTACATCCAAATCCCCAGAACTTGCTAATGCGTTACCTTATATGAAAAATGGAGGCCAGGTGCGGTAGCTCACGCCTGTAATCCCAGCACTTTGAGAGGCCGAGGTGGGCGAATCACGAGCTCAGGAGATCGAGACCATCCTGGCTAACACGGTGAAACCCCAACTCTACTAAAAATACAAAAAATTAGCTGGGCATGGTGGCATGCATCTGTAGTCCCAGCTACTCGGGAGCCTAAGACAGGAGAATCACATGGACCCAGGAGGCAGCCTGGGCAACAGAGCAAGACTCTGTCTTAAAAAAAAAAAAAAGAAAGAAAGAAAAGAAAAATGGGACTATGTAGATGTGATTATTGATATCCAAGGAGTAAGGAACCCCCAAAATATTCCTCAGAGGAAGAGAAAAAGTGGAACTTACTTGCTGTCAATCTTTCAAACTCAGAGAAAAGAGCTTGACTGTGCTTGGGGACAATAACTAGAGCAGAGGTTGCCCATGCAGTTATGGAAGGAACAGGAGAGTCAGAGGGAGGTGTGGCTATCAAAGAAGGATCAACGAGCTGCAACTTGGATGGCTTAGAAGATGGAAGAAGGGGCCACAAGCCAAGGAACACGGGTGAACTCTAGGAGCTGAAAAAGGCAAGGAAACAAATTCTTTCCTAGAGCTTCCAGAAGGAATACAGCAGGCTATGCAGTTCCCCAGGGTTCCCCCTCCACACTGGCATGGGACCTTGTGTTCATTACAGAACCTTCCCTGCCTTCCTCCCTCCCTTTCCACCCCATCCTATGTACTGATCCAGCAGAGTCCTTCAACTCACGCTTAACTATTGCAAATTCAGTTATGGCCCTTTCCATGGCAGTATCAACATGGGCGGGTGAAGCGTCTACACTCCTGTGGCCTTTGCCTGGGTTGGTGGCACGCACCTGCCTGAGACCTTCCATAACTGCACGGGCAGCCCCTGCTGTAGTTATTGTCCCCAAGCACAGTCAAGCTGTGGGTCTGAGAGTTTATGTTGGGGTCATTCTCTATAAACAATAACTTGTTAAATGATAGAATTCTTGGGTTACAATAATTTTTCCTCAAAAGTGTAGGGACTATTTATTGATTTTAGCACTTCATGCTGCAGAAGTTAATTTGATACTAACCTGATAATGTGTTCTCCTTTTGAAGCAACCTTTAAAATGTTTTTTTAGGTCCTAGAAAAAAATTTTCTTTATCCTTAAAAACTTTATCATTGACTATAAATCTCTTTTCACTCAACTTTTCTTAGCATTGTGGGCCTTTCAATAGAAGACTTCTGTGTTCAGCTAAGGGAAATTTCATTGTGTCATTCATGTGATTATTGCATGTACTCTTTGTGCAACATTTTATGTTTTTGATAATTTTTCTTATATTTACAGCTGGCCTCTGGGCTCTGCCTTGGTTTGAACGTTTGTCCCCTCCAAAACTATGTTGAAACTAATCCCTAATGCAGCAGTATTGAGAGGTAGGGTCTCTAACAGGTGATTGGGTAATGGGGGTTCTGCCTTGATGAATGGGTTAATTCACCCATGAATTTGTGGATTAACAAGTTAACAGATTAATGGCTTGTCATGGGAGTGGTACTGGTAGCTTTATAAGAAGGGGAAGAGAGGCCTGAGCTAGCACCCTCAGGCTCCTAACTGTATGATGCCCCATGCTACCTCAGGACTCTGCAGAGAGTTCCTTTCTGCAAGAAGGCCCTTACCCTTGACCTTGGACTTCTCAGCCTCCATGACTGTAAGAAATAAATTCCTTTTCTTCATAAATTCCCTAGTTTCAGGTATTCTGTTATAAGCAACAGAAAATGGACTAAGACATCTTTATTGTCTAACTTTCATGAATTTTCAATGAGCTTCTCAAATACAGTATTTTATTACAAATTTTTAATGCAATGACTTTCCCGTAATTCCCAGGACAAAATGAAACAAGATATCACAGGAATGAAAAGTACACTGAGACTGCAACTCATAAGTCCACCAGTATGCATATCATAATCTAAGAGATACTTGACAATTGCATTATTATTATTATTATTTTTGAGACAGAGTGTCACTCTGTCACCTAGGCTGGAGTGCAGTGGCACAATCTCAGCTCACTGCAAGCTCTGCCTCCTGGATTCACACCATTCTCCTGCCTTAGCCTCCTGAGTAGCTGAGACTACAGGCGCCTGCCACCATGCCCAGCTAATTTTTTGTATTTTTAGTAGAGACAGAGTTTCAACATGCTGGCCAGGCTGGTCTTGAACTCCTGATCTCAGGTGATCCACCTGCCTCGGCCTCCCAAAGTGCTGGGATTACAGGCGTGAGCCACTGCACCTTGCCAGTTTTTGTTCTTATACCATCACTGCTAATGCCCCAGCACTTGGACCTCTTGCCATTTTTTACTAAAGGCAAGATTTTGGTGAAGCCCATTGGAATTACTCCAGTTTCCCCCAGACCAGACATAGCTACTGTCCCCAGCCAAACAAACCTAATATTGGCGCTCAGGTTTCTCCATGCCTCTATCACACCAGGGTCTTTCTCTTCTGCAGCAGCGAAAACAGTCATCTTTGACACGTTGGCCAATGCTATCTCCATCCCTGAGATTTTGCCAACCCTACTGCAGTGCCCATATGGTGGGGATTTCCCCTCTCCTGTATGCTTTCGGTAGGGAGCTAAGCTGCAGAGATCATTCCTGTATCTTGTGAGCTTCTTTACTCTCCTCCCAGAAGAAACAAGGAAGACAACAGTGGATATGTTTTAGTGACACTTTTTATTCCTGATAAGAAGGTTTGAATAGCCCTCTCACAAGGGCAAGAAGAGGGTTAAGATAAAAATTCAGTTGTTTACATGGAAGCTGCAGATAAGTGCCCATCCTTCCTGATTAGCAGCTGGCGCAATGGGAATAAAGTGATTTTGATTTCCTCAAAAGATACAGCACTCAATGAAAAGGTACTTTTTTATTTTGAATTTTAAATAAATTCAGACAGAAAAGTTGCAAAAATAGTACAAAGAATTCCTGCATACCCTTCAATATATTTGATTTTATTTATCATTCTCTCTCTCTGCCAAAAGTTGAATCATTGATTGATCACTTAGTTATACTACTTCCTGCCAGGTTGCTCCAATGTAAAGTTATCATTTTTTTGCTTTGGAATTAATAAGTACATTGTGGAGAGACACTTTGAGGCCATGTGAGTGTCTGTTTTTCATTATACTTTGTCACCTACTGGTTTTGGCATTCCCTGATGATTCCTGCCTGCAATAATTGCTATTCTAGTTGTTGCTAAATGATGATTTTCTAATTCCATCATTTCTTCTGCATACATTGATTGAAATTCTATTCCAGGGAAGAGCTTGCTCTTGTTTTCCCTTCCTTCTCACTTAATTCATTAATCACGGATTTATATATTCTTATTTTATTCAATGCGTTATAACCCATTACTATCATTTTTTGATGCTCATGTTGTTTCAGATCTGGCAAGTGTGATCCCCTTAAATCAGTTTTCTGTGCCCTTTGACACGCACTGATAATTCTTTGAGCACTTCCTTACTTTCTGGTAAACTGCAAGTTTCAGGCTCACATGTATTTTCCCAGACCCAATCTTGGAATCAAACACTTCTCCAAAGAGCCCTGGTTCCTTCAGGTAGAGAATGGTATCTAGAAACCAAGCTCTAGACTCTAGGTGTGCTCATTGCTACTGGGATGCCATTGCTTCTAGGCCCCCAGTGGATACAGCTAAAAAAAAATAAGTATATGTATTTGTGTGCATCTATTTGTGCATATGTGCATACATACCTCCAGAAACACACACACACACACAACTTTTTTTAACCTAAAACTATGAGTTCGTAACCAGTCCTAACCACAAAGTTAATTCTCTCCTTCTCTCTTTACATATTTGTTACTTGCATCTCCAATGGTGAGAAACATGACTCTCACTATCCACAGTATATTTATTTATTTGCTTAATTCCAGAATACGTTAAGTTGTTTCAGAATTGCTAACTGCTAACCCTTACCACTGTGCAAAACAAATATATTACTCAGAGTTCAATAATTATGTATAGTTACTTTTGCCTTTAGCCTGAGAATATATTACCAAGATTATGTAGTTAGTTTGTTTTTCCCTCTACTTCAGTGTGATTGCTTTTCATTTGAAATACCATTTGGTTTGTTTCTATTTGTATTTCATTTCCTATTTTTTTATTCCCAATCTTGCTTATTTTATTTATTTACTTTTAGCATGTGAAAGATCACATGATTCTAAACATTAAAACTAGACGCAAAGTTGTATTGAGAAAGAGATGCCTCTTTACCCCATCCCCTTGGGTCTATTCCCTTTCCCCCATCCTTTATACCCCGTTCCAACCCACTCCATGTACGTAACCAATTTCACTAGGCTGTGGTTTATCTGTTATGCACGGCCTTTTGCATTAATGAGCATATACAAGTATTTCTTATAATTCCTTCTTTCTTAAACAAAACATAGCGTACTATAGATAATCTCTCGCACTTTACTCTTTCACTTAACAACATTTCCTAAAAAACACTCCATGTCATTTATAGAGGCTTCCCTTATTTATTTATTTATTTTTTTAGATGAAGCCTCGCTCTTGTCACCCAGGCTGGAGTGCAGTGGTGTGATCTCAGATCTTGGCTCACTGCAACCTCTGCCTCCCCAATTCAAGCAATTGTCCTGCCTTAGCCTCCCAAGTAGCCGGGATTACAGGCTCCAGCCACCACGCCCAGCTAATTTTTGTATTTTTTTTTTTTTTTTTGAGACAGAGTCTCACTCTGTTGCCCAGGCTGGAGTACAGTGGCATGATCTCGGCTCACTGCAAGCTCTGCCTCCTGGGTTCATGCCATTCTCCTGCTTCAGCCTCCTGAGTAGCTGAGACTACAGGTGCCCGCCACCACGCCCGGCTAATTTTTTTATATTTTTAGTAGAGACGGGGTTTCACCGTGTTAGCCAGGATGGTCTCGATCTCCTGACCTCTTGATCCGGCCCACCTTGGGATTACAGGCATGAGCCACTGGGCGCCTGGCCTAATTTTTGTATTTTTAGTGGAGACGGGGTTTCACCATGTTGGCCAGGCTGGTCTCGAACCCCTGACCTCAGGCGATCCACCCACCTCAGCCTCCCAAAGTGCTGGGATTACAGGCGTGAGCCACTGTGCCTGGCCAAGGCTTGCCTTATTCTTTTTCCAGATGCAGAGTCCTCCATTGTGTGGATGTATCACTGTTTATTCAACCGCAAGGGTCTAAGGTTGTGGGCAACTTTCAGTTCCAGAGCGAAGCTCTATCCTTGCCTCCTCCCCAGTAGTCCAGCCTTCCAGCCATAGGAAACCTCCTTCTCCCACCAACCCAGTCCAATCCCAGCCATGTGGGGTGAATACAGATCATCTGGGATGATCTCACCCTGGCTTCCCTATATCCTGAGCAGTTTTGATCAACGGGTGTGTTAGTCATCTACTGCTGCATAAAAATTACTCCAAAACTTAATGCCATAAAACAACAGGCACTTATTAGCTCACACAATTTCGGAGGGTCACACATCTGGGAGCAGCTCAGCTTCTAGATTAGGTGGTTCTGACTCAGGGTCTTGGCAGTCCAGCCATTACTTCTGAAGATTGACGGGGACTGGAGGTTCCACTTCCAAGCTCACATGGCTGTGGCAGGAGGATTCCATTTCTTGCTGTATGGATGGACTTCTCCACAGTTCTCATGCTACCGCTTCTCCCAGAGTAAGTGATTCAGGAGACAGCAAGAGTGCACACCCAAGGTAGAGGCTCCAGCATCCTTATAACCTAATCTCAGAAATGCCATCCCATGGCCGAGCACAGTGGCTCACACCTGTAATCCCAGCACTTTGGGAGGCCGAGGCGGGTGGATCCCCTAAGGTCAGGAGTTCAAGACCAGCCTGGCCAATATGGTGAAACCCCATCACTACTAAAACTACAAAAATTAGCGGGGCGTTGTGGCGTGTGCCTGTAACCCCAGCTACGCAGGAGGCTGAGGCAGGAGAATTGCTGGAACTCGAGAGGCAGAGGCTGCCGTGAGCCGAGATCATGCCACTGCACTCCAGCCTGGGTGACAGAGCAAGACTCTGTCTCAAATAAATAAATAAATAAATAATTTAAAAAAAAGAAATGCCATCCCATGACTTTTGCCATATCCTATTCATTTGAGGTGAGTCACTAAGTCCACCCACACCTGAGGAAAAGTGAATGAAGCTCCATCTCTTGAAGAAGTAGTAGGAAGAATTTTTGGACACATTTTAAAAATCACCATGTTGGGTTATCATACAGACCTTTTCAGGTGTATGAAAATACTGTCAGGTGAACTCCTAGCGTAGGAGCTTGCATTACATCTTAGAATGAAAGATTTCTGTAGAATAAAAACTGCTCCTTAGAGCTGTGCCAGCCGCAGAGTGGGCTGGCTACTTACTCATCCTCCCTGATCCCCTCTGGCTGCTCATTAACATGGTTCAGGTGGGCCCCTGACAAAGCGGAACTAATGAGTTGTTTCAATGCAAAGGGAAGCATGTATGAGAAAGCTGGAAAGGGGGCAGAAATGGTTCATTGCTTCAGGGAACATAATAAATTAACTCTTCATCCACAGTGATTCATCGCCCAGTCACAGCCTCACTGATCTGGAAAGGAATTCAGGTCTCCTAACCGTCTAGAAAATGAGACTTTTTGGATGAGGGTCAACCCCCACAGGGTCACAGCTGTCCTGAAGAGTTTGAAAAGTAGTTTAGAGCATTTTATAGCAGGTCTCAGAGTTTTGACGTGGATTACAAAGTAGCTCACATGTTTTTTTTTTTAAAAAAAATGAGGATACTAAAATACAAATATTCCTATCTTCGAATGCCTTCTTGCCAAATTGATTCTTTCCTGTTCATTGCAGTGTGCTGTGAAAGATTTAATCTTATCACCCTCATCAGGAGTGATAATAAAAACTCATGGTTTTATTAGAATGCATACTGTGAGATGTAATATCCAGGCTTGCAGTTGTTATAGGAAGTTAAATAGGGTTAATAAAGAGAGTAGGGTTTACATGAAGTATGCCTTGGGGTTGCTGTGGAACAGTGTTTCCCAAAGTACGTTCCATAGAACACAAGTCCCATGAGCTACTCCATGGATAGAAAACTGCATGGCAAATTAGAGATATAAAAACACTGCATAAAACACTGCATTTCTTCACTTATAAATTCATCATCTACATTATATATTAAGGCATATGGGAACTCCTGCAGCACAATATTCTCTCACCTCCTCTCCCCCTCCTCATTATTACTTAACTTGGCTTAACCCAATGTTTTGCAGACACCTTTGCCCGTGGAACAAGTGGGACTTTACATTTTCTAAAAAATACATACATGTATATATGTGTGTGTGTGTGTGTGTGTGTGTGTATTTATATATATATATATAAATACACACACATAATTACTAATTTATATTATTGTCAAATAACATATTCTATAAGATGTTCTGTGTGTTTTTTAAGTTTTGAATTTTTTTATGGTCTACTACATATTTTTGTAAATACTCCATTTGTGTGAAAGAAGAATGTGTATTTTCCCATTGTTGCAAGCTGATACCTGAATATCTGTCAAATTGAATTTGTTAAATAGTACTGGACGGATCTTCTATACCTATACTAATGTTTTTGTCTGTTTGGCTTATCAATAATTGAAAAAGGTATGTTGAAATCTTCTACCCTGGCAAAGAATATGTCAATTTCCCCCTGTAGTTTAAGCAATTTTTGCTTTATATATTTGGAAACCATTTAAGATCATACAAATTTAAAATTGTTACATCAATATGTAGTAACCATTCTTATCCCGAATAATTTATTTTATCTGGTATTTTCATAGCTGTGTGAGCTTTCTTTAATATTTGCCTATTATCTTTGATTCTTTTACTTTTAACTTCCAGTGTCTTCATGTTTTAGATGTGGCTCGTTTAAATAGTAGATATTTTTTCCTTAATCAAAACTGATACTCTGTATTTTGAGTAGAAAGTTTAGTTTATTTTTATCTATTGTAATTATTATATACTAAGTCTCCTTTTTTATCTCATCTTACATTGTGGTTTCTATTTACCCTGCTAATTCTCTGATTTTTTCTTTTTTCTTTTTTTTTTTTGTATAAGTTGATTTGTTGTTGCTCTTCTTCTACTACTGTAATTATTATCATTCCATTTTCTCTTCTACTAGTTTTTTTCCCAGTGGAGGGTGTCCAGTTTCTTGGGGTTTTGAACAAAGAATCGGACAAAATGCACTAAGAAAACAAGGACAGAATGAAGCAACAGAAGCAGAGATTTATTGAAAATGAAAGCACACTCCACAGGGTGGGAGCGGCCCTGAGCAAGTAGTTCCAGGGCACTGGTTACAGAATTTTCTGGGGTTTAAATACCTTTCTAGAGGTTTCCCACTGATAACTTGGTATAAGCCCTATGTAAACAAAGAAGATGAAGTGCAGATACAAAATTATTTACTTGGTGTACACCCTATGCAAATGAAGAGGATGTTTCCTGTCATAGCTGAAGCAAAGCTATAAAGTTATTTACTTGGGCTTAGAAGGTTTGGTTTTTTCTGTTTAATTTAGTTCTAGGAAGTCCTTAGTTTCCCTGCCTCCAGACCCTATTTCCTGCCTTAGTTTGAAAGTGATACTCTTATTTATTTATTTTTGATTGTTACATCTGGAATTCAGGCTTACTGAACCTCATCTCTAAAGTTAATCAGTATCTTGACCACTCCTGAACAGTTGTTCAACCTCCAGACTTATCTGCTCTTGCATCCCAGCATTTGCTCTTCACTAAAATTATTATTATTATTTTACATGTACTTTAAAAAATGCACCCAGTTCTTTGAAAGTTACTTGACTCCCTATGTCTTCAAAATCAGACCTTCTTTCTGGGATCATTTCCTCTTTCTGGGAAACATACCTAGGAGTCCTTTTGGTTAAAGTCTCTTTAGCGGTAAAACGATTTTTGTTTATCAAATTATCTCCAATTTGCCATTGCTTTTAAACCTTAGTTCGCTGGGTTGACAATCCTAAATTAGCCCTTTTAGGTATTGTTTTATTCTCTCTGGCTTTCATTGCAGCTAATAACAAGCCTATTTTAAATCTAATTTTCACTTGTAGGTGATCTATTTCTTCCCTTCGGCTATTTTAAAGATCTTTTTATTTGTGTTGGATTTTCTGTAATTTCATCATAATCTAACGTGTGGATTAAAAAATATTAAGCAACTTGGGATTCATTGTGTTTTCTGTAACTAAGAATTCATGTTCTTATCAGTTCTGGAAAGTTCTGAACCATGATCTTTTCAAATATTTCTCCTCTTTCGTTCTCTGGGATTCTGAGAATATGCATATTATGCTTTTTAACTTTCTACTTTCTTTTTCTTCACTTCTCTTCCATATTTTCTCTCTCCTATTTCTCTGTGCTATTGGCTAATTTATTCAAATTTGCTTTTCTGTTCTTTCTTCAACTGTATTTAATCATCTACTTATAAGTCATCTACGGAGTTTTTTATTTCATTAAATAATTTTCATTTGTAAAACTTGACAATTATCTTTAAAAAATTCCTGAAATTTCTGACTGTCTCTCATTTTCTGGTCATTTAAAAAAGTTAATTATTATTATTTATTTTTATTTTTTGACACATAAAAATTATTTAAGGTGTAAAATGTGATGTTTTTGTATACATATACATTGTGAAATGATTACCACAATGAACATATCCATTACTTCATCTTTGTGTGTGTGTATTTGTGTGTGTGTGTGTGTGTGTGTGTGTGTGTGTGGTGAGAACAGTGTCAGATCTACTCTCAGCAAACCTCAAGTATACAATACATTGCTATTAACTACAGTTATGTTGTGCATTAGATGTCCAGAATCTATTCAACTTATGACTGAAAGTTTGTACCAAAATCCACCTCCTGTCCTGTCTCCTCCACCCTCTATTTCTGGTTATTTTTAATCTAGCTTTTATTTCTCCAAATAAAAATGGTTATTTTTTAGTCCACGTATAATTCCCATAATTAAGAAACTTGGGGAATTCTGTTGTTTGCTGCTGACTCTCACTCATAGCAGCCTACTTCTTAGAATGTTTTGTAATTAATTTTGAATTCCTGTTAATCTGCATGTAATATGAGGCAATCCCAAAGCTGTCTGCTGAGGCTTTTGTCCACAGAGGATTTGCTTCTGCTGGGAGCTAGGGGCATCACCAATCTGGGCCTGCCTCATTTGCTCCCCACTTTCCAGGCTCATGGCAAGCTTCTCTTCCCCCACCTTGCAAAATGAGTTTCACTGAAGAGAAGCTGAAAACATGGAAAAAAAAAAAAAAAAGACACAGCTGGTCTTTGAACAAAGTTACCCAGAGCATTCACTGCTTATTCGTGGTTTTTCCAAGACTTTGCGGGACCTGGTGCTCAGGATGACTTTGAGTCTTGGCCAAGGCAGCATGAAGAGTGCATTACTGATTTCCTGAGAAAGCCACACTTGCAGGATGAGACTAAGAGGAAAAAAAAAATCCCGTCTGTATGGTAAAACAATACACACAGAAGCATTCTTTATACATGATGGCATATAAATTGATGACTCACAAACTACTTTTCTCCAGCAACATAACTGAAAGAAGCCAATATCCAGAGGAAAGTCTCAATAGTTTCAAGGTTGATTTTTGTATAACGTTCAACTTAACATTATCTAACCACTCAAGAGGATCTCAAAAACGTATTATAAATTATTTTAATAGAGGAGAAATTATGCCCAATGAATATTTAAACCTAATAATATTAGATCTAACAATATGACAAGAAATGGAATAATCTTATGTAATCTTTGTGTATACTGAGTAGCTTGATAAAAAAGGATCTTTTTTTTCTATTGGAATAATGGATGCCATCATTAGTAGAAATGAAAAATTTTAATAACTTTAATTTTTTAGTTATCATTAAAATCAAGAGTGAGTTTCTTAATGAGTAAAGCCCAGGACATAGTACTGGCAAAACGAGGTCTGTGTTGGCTGGTCAAGACCTGTGTTCTCATCTCAGCTCTGCCACAGACTTCTTGCAGGGCTTAGGGAAGTCACTTCTGTTCTCTGGGTTCATGTGTGTACAAATATGACGAGAGTCTCTAGGACTTTTCCCAGCACTAGAATTCCATTTTTTTTTTTTTTTTTGAGATGGAGTCTTGCTCTGTTGCCCAGGCTGGAGTGCAGTGTCATGATCTTGGCTGACTGCAACATCTGCCTCCCAGGTTCAAGTAATTCTCCTGCCTCAGCCTCCTGAGTAGCTGGGATTACAGGTGCCCACCACCATGCCCGGTTAATTTGTGAATTTTTATTAGAGATGGGGTTTCACCATGTTGGCCAGGCTGGTCTCGAACTCCTGACCTCAGGTGATCCACCTGCCTCGGCCTCCCAAAGTGCTGGGATTCCAGGCATGAGCCACCACACCCGGCCAGAATTCCAAGATTTTTATGGTAAATATAAAATTCCATCTATCATTGCATATTATTAGATCAATTGTTCAAAACATCTAAAAAACTGCATTTCTTTAAACTGGCTTTGGAAAAAATATTAGCGGTTTTAACACAGCACAGTTATACGTGTGGCAGATAGTACTGATGTCTATCCAATACAGGTTTGCCTTTTCTTCCATTCCAACAGATTTTATTCAGAAAGGCAATGTGCTTGTTTGTCCTTGTCCCCTCTTTTGCAGCCGAGAGTGTCTGTGTGACTCACTTCTGGCCATGGAGTATGACATGGTTTGCCTCTGTATCCCCACCCAAGTCTCATGTTGACTTGTAATCCCCACTGTTGGAGGTGAGGCCTGATGGGAGGTGCCTGGATCATGGTGAGAGGTGACAGCATGCTGACAGCCCTCGCTCTCGGCACCTCCTCGGCCTCAGTGCCCACTCTGGCCGCGCTTGTGGAGCCCTTCAGCCCGCTGCTGCACTGTGGGAGCCCCTCTCCGGGCTGGCCGAGGCCAGAGCCGGCTCCCTCTGCTTGCAGGGAGGTGTGGAGGGAGAGGCGCGGGCAGAAACCGGGGCTGCGTGTGGCGCTGGCAGACCAGCACGAGTTCTGGGTGGCCGTGAGCTCCGCGGGCCCCGCACTCCGAGCTGCCCACTAGTGCTGCCGGCCAGGCAGTGAGGGGCGTAGCACCCGGGCCCGGCAGCTGCAGAGGGTGTGCCGGGTCCCCCAGCAGTGCCAGCCCGCTGGCGCTGTGCTGGAATTCTGGCCGGGCTTCAGCTGCCTCCCCGCGGGGCAGAGCTAGGGACCTGCAGCCCACTATGCCCGAGCCTCCCCCACTCCGTGGGCTCCTGCGCTGCCCGAGCCTCCCCGACGAGCACCGCCCCCTCCTCCTCTGCGGCGTCCGGTCCCCTCGACCGCCCAAGGGCTGAGAAGTGCAGGCGCATGGGCGGGACTGGTGGGCAGCTCCGCCTGCGGTCCTGGTGCGGGATCCCCCAGGTGAAGCCAGCTGGACTCCTGAGTCTAGTGGGGACTTGGAGAACTTTTATGTCTAGCTAGAGGAATGTAAACACACCAATCAGTACCCTGTGTCTAACTCAAGGTTTGTAAATGCACCAGTCAGTGCTCTGTGTCTAGCTCATCTAGTGGGGACTTGGAGAACTTTTGTGTCTAGCCAAAGGTTTGTAAAGGCACCAATCAGTACCCTGTCAAAACGGACCAATCAGCGCTCTGTAAAATGGACCAATCAGCAGGATGTGGGTGGGGTCGGATAAGGGAATAAATGCAGGCTGCCGGAACCAGCTGTGGCAACCCACTGGGGTCTTGTTCCACACTGTGGAAGCTGTGATTTTTTGGCTCTTTGCCATGAATCTTCCTGCTGGTCACTCTTTGGGTCCCCACTGCCCTTATTAGCTGTAACACTCAACCGGGAAGGTCTGCAGGTTCACTCCTGAGGCCAGCGAGACCAGAAACCCACCAGGAACCCACCAGAAGGAAGAAACTCGGAATATGTCCGAACATCAGAAGGAACAAATTCTGGACACACCATCTTTGAGACCCGTAACACTCACCGCGAAGGTCCGCGGCTTCATTCTTGAAGTCAGTGAGACCAAGAACCCACCGATTCCAGACACAATGGAAGTGGTTTCTCATGGTTTAGCACCAGCCCCCTAGTGCTGTCTTGTGATAGAATTCCCGCGAGATCTGGTTGTTTAAAAGTGTGTGACACCTTCCTCTTAGTTCTCTTCCTCCTGCTCCTGCCAGGTAGGAGATGCTTGCTTGTCCTTCACCTTCCACCATGATTGTAAGTTGCCAGAGGCCTCCCCAGAAGCAGAAGCCTGTATAGCCTGCAGAACCATGAGTCAACTAAACCTCTTTTCTTTATAAATTACCTAGTCTCAGATATGTCTTTATAGCAATGCAAGGACAGACTAATACAGTGTATAAGGCAAAAGACCTTGGGGAGGGCTTACCTGGGGTAATAAACTAAGCTTTGCCCTCAACCCTACCTTTCACCCCATCTGGAATGGAGATACCATATCCTGGAAGGCACAGCAGCCACCCTGTGGTCATGAGACAGAAAGGCACAAGCTAAAAATAAAGATGGCAAAGCAGAAAAATAAATGTAGCCCGGATCCCTGAAGATTTTGAGGAGCCATTGATTAATATTTTATTTATGGCAAGAAGTAATGGCTAGGAGGAAATCAGTACTCTCCTGGTAATTAAATAAATAATCTCAAAATACTTTCTAGTATATAACCCTTCTTGGGCCTTTTTCCAAGGAAATAATCCTTATCATAAAGTTTATGCATACATATGCTTATTACAAAACTGTTAGCAAATTATTGAAAATAAAATGTTCAGTAATATGTAAACAGATCATCCATCCATGTCTTCTGACTCTGGAATCAGTAAAGTTCTCCTCCCTGGTGCCAAGTTCTTGGTCAATTGCTCTAAGAAACTGTCTCCTGCAATGGACTTTTTTCGCCCTCTCTGGGGTATGTGCTGGCTATTTCATTTATTGCCCATCAGAGCAGAGGGCTTTGGGATGCTTGCACCATTCTTCCTGGGACCACCTCTAGAAAGCCATTCAGCACAAATACACAGCAGATAACAGCATAGACTGGATGTGACATGTAGTAGTGACAGCTAGGGGAAAAGGTTAATTGCAGAGCGGATTCAATCTCAGAGCATTTGGAGAAGAACTCTGACTTGGCACGACAAGAGCACCTGTGTGCCTTGCCATTTAGTCCCCCGTCAAGAAACTTTCCGAGATTTTCGTTCTTTCTGCCCTGATTAGACAGGAGATACCACCATAATTTAAGAACATGAAGCCAGGCAACAGTACTTTCTCTCATTAAAGATTTTTTTCAACTGACAACTCATCTGTCAGCTATTTAGAGAAAAGGGCTCAGCCCTAGCAAGTCAAAGGTATTCAACAATGAGAAATATTTATAACAAAGGGGAAGGGAATGTGAATCACTTACTGGAGCCCCGAGGCTGGTTGGTTCTGGAAACCTTGGAAGCCTGTTTTGACCTTGTTATTCATTTTAGTCACTCTTCGTCCCTCTATGCCAACCCCAACTCTTACATCTCAGGCTCATTATTCTGATGCAGAAAGTTGACCAGAACCCACAAGGGGCCTGACTTTGGATCTACAAGCCTGCGAAAGTTGACCCCTAAACATGAAGTTTTCTGAGGCTCAAGTACACTTGAGACAGGGAAAAGACTAACAAAGAATCACATTACAGTGTGGATTAGGATTACTGGCTAACTTTAATCAACTGATGTCAGCATACACAAAATCAATAGATTTTGTTGCTATGTCCTCAACATTAAAAAAGAGAGAGGGGAAAATATAAGTATATTCAGTTACCTCCATACTTGTCTCCTGGAATAGTTGCTTATCCTGAAAATGCTATAGATGATGTGGTTTCCACAAAGACATATAAGTAGGAAATGAGAAGACTCTATGAGACCCTAGGATCTCAGAGATAGAGGTATTTGCAAACACAAATAGTTCATCACAGGGTGGCCAATCTCTTGTGGGGAGCCGTGACCCTTTTCCAATAATCCACTCTACCTCTTTGCCTCAAAGTCTTCCTAAGAACCATCTTCTGATCTACAACTGAGTATAATATGTCTGTAACTAAGCAAATTGGGGCAGAATTAATTAAACCACTGCTAGAAGCAATCCTTGTCAAGTATTAGTCTACAGTTACAAAATAATATGTAAACTATGATCCATTTTTGAATAAAAATACAAATAGATGGATGATAGAAAATGCTAAGTAGCAAAGTCTTGTGTGGTTAGCTCTAGGTGGTCATTTATATGTGATTTTAAAAATTCAGTTATATTTTCCAGAGTATGTACAATGTAATTAAAATACAATGTTTTAAAAGAAGAAAATCATGGGGAAAGAATGATTCCAAGTCACTGCTATTGATTTTTGTGCCAATGCATAATCCGTTCCCAAGCAGCTAACAGAATGCCCTGAATGCTTCCAAGTCGCCACAGTTGCAGAATTGCAACGTTTGTTCACAAGGATGAAGGTGTGGTCTTAATTCAATTTGTGACAAGATTCACCTCAACTTCAATTTCACTTCAGGGCCTTAAGCAAAAGCAAAGATCAGCAACTGAATGGAACAGAAAAGAGGAAAAACCCAGAAATCCTGGAAGAAGCCCAATGACCATCCCTAATGCCCCTAAATTCTCCCAGAGCAATGAGAGCTGCCCTGCTGCAGGCTAAGCATGTGACACCCAGCAGCCCAACAGGAAGCCCACCAGATTACTCCCTACTCCACGGACCCCCTTTGATGACAGGCAGCTTCAGAATTCCTCAGCTCGTGTGCGCTCCTGACATGATCAACCACACCATGCTGAGAGGTGAGCATGGCAAAATAGTTTTTCTTAGACCCCTGGCCCTATCAAGAGCTGAGGATGAAGCTCCCACTGAAGCTCTGACTCCAGCTTGGCCCCTCATCCCCAGCTTCCTTGTCCTGGGCCGATTGACAACTTCCCTGCCTTTTCTGTTCCTCCTCTCCCTGCCTTCCTGGGACTGGACCTGGAGTTCCTTCTGTGAGAGACATTGGTGGAATTTACAGTCATCTCTGCAGGGTCCCAGCTGAACACCCGCCTATCTGTTTGCCGATGCTGGTCAAGCGTAAGGCTTGCTCCAATAAATTGAGTGAGAAATGAAAATCTTCAAGCCATGACAATTCAGCTCTGTGCCAGCAAAGGAGACTCCAGGCTCTGGAAAATCCTGAGGGCCTGCCTTCCTGTGAAATAACTTTTCTTCTGAAAAAGAATAACCTTTGAGAAACTGTGTGATTCGTGTTTTCAACAAGATTCAAGCAAACATCACAGTTAATTCCAAGAAACCTCTCTCGAATGTCAACATATGAAACAAAGAACCCTGGTGTGAAATGGGAAGCCCAGTTGCTGAACACAAAACATCAGTGGTCACTCTGGAATGTGAACCTGGACTTCCTCCATCCATGATGCACAACCTCGAGGCTGGTTTTATGAGCTGCATGTGACAGTTTACAATTTGGTTACTTAACCATAATACACAGTCTGCTGATCCCTTCCTTTTTGGAAGGAGATCCTGTGTGGAGAACTGAGAACTCTGAGCTCTGTCCCCAGTGAGCAAGAAACTTGTCTGTGGTTTTTCCGAAATGCAACCCATTGTCTCCCAGGCCCCACCACTCAACAACAAGTGGTTCTCCCAGGAACATGCAAATATGCAGCTATATTCTTTCAGTCGGTTCTTTCCTTGTCTGTTTTCTTTTTGACCAACTAGAATGTAAGCTCCCGAGGGCAGGCACTCGTCTGTCCGGTTCACTCCATGTTGCCCACATGAAGCATCTGCACATAGTAGAGGCTCGATTAGGAAGTCGTGGATGAGGAAACTGGATGTTACTTCTGCCCATGTCTTGTCTATGAGCATTACTCAGGTGGGGTGACAACTCTCTTTCCAAATCACATTGCCCTTGACATTCACTAAAATTGGCTTTTCAGCACCCATCTGGATGGGGAAGGAGAAATGGATGAGGTAGTAGAATTTACAAACATGTGTTTATGGGTCGGAAGGGAACTAACAACAAAATCTGTATCCCCAAGGGACGGTCCGGTCTGGAAAGGGAGAGGGGCCTGTCAATGCGGCGGAGGAGAGGCACCAACACCTCCTCCTACCTTCCATTCCCTCTGCACGCTGGACAATCGTGTCCTGCAGTGAGAAAAGCCAATTGTTTCAGTCAAGGCTTCCAGTCTTATTCTTGGCATACAAACATGTGAAAATAGACGTGTCAGTCATTTTCACGACTGCCAGGGTGGCTGCCAAGTAACCAGCAGGAGCAGGAGTGGAAGCTGACGTGGGAACCGTGCACCTGCTATTTTCCCATTAACATGTTGCTGTTTGGGGGCTACAATTCTGCCAGCTTGTCGGAAGATTTTATCTGTTTATAATGCATGAATTCTGTGTTTTTATGACTGTTCAGAAAAAAAAAAAAAGAAACAGAAGAGCCCCCCTCGGTTATATTACCTTGGCATTCTTTTGAAAGTTCATCTGCATTAGGAAGGGTGGATGGTAAAGTTGATGACTATTTTGGCTCTCCAGATCTGCTCACATCGTTCTTTCCCAGCCTCACCCAGCCTGAGCGTCATCCTCTTCTCCTGCTCTCAGTATTTAAATACCTAAAAATATGGCCGGGCACAGTGGCTCACGCCTGTAATCCCAACACTTTGGGAGGCCAAGGCAGGTGGGTCACAAAGTCAGGAGTTCAAGACCAGCCTGACCAAGATGGTGAAACCCCATCTCTACTAAAAATACAAAAATTAGCCGGGCGTGGTGGCAGGCGCCGGTAATCCCAGCTACTTGGCAGGCTGAGGCAGGAGAATCACTTGAACCCGGGCGGCAGAGGTTGCAGTGAGCAGAGATCATGCCACTGCATTCCAGCCTGGGTGACAGAGTGAGACTGCATCTCAAAAATAAATAAATAAATGAAAATATTAGGGGGATTCAGTATTATCCCTATTTTACAGATGAGAAAACTGAGGCCCAGCAAGGTTAAGTGACTTGCCCAGGGTTCTGTGGCCTGCAAGTGGTGAGGTTAGGGTTAGAAACCAGGCGGCTTGTTCCACGGCCCCGTGCTGTTGTTAATGGCTATGCCTTGCTGAGATTAGTGTATATGCCAGATCAGTCATTCAGAGATGGGGTTTTAGGAAAACAACAAACAAACCGCAACAGGATGCCGAGTAAAATTTGAATTTTACATAAATAACAATATTTTTTAGTATAAGCATATCCCGTGGGATATTTGGGACATACTTTCACTTAAAAATTTGTGTTGTTTATCTGAAATTCAAATTTAACTGGGCATATTGTATTTGATTTGTCAGCCTAGCATTGGAAGTAGATGACTAGTTTGGAGATCCAGGAATCTGGGAGTTGGGGTGAGCTGGGGATGAGAGATGGATGTCAGTCAAGACAGGCAGGTTGGTAGAAGCAGCTTGGAGCATCTTCTCATCTTGACCACCAGTCTGACTTCCTAGAAGAGATGCTGATGGGACTCCAGGGGAAGTGTTTGTGCCCTCTGCATGCATTCCCATGTGCACACACACACACACACACCATATACACACCCCTGGCTCTCCACCTAGAATGTCCAACTCATCAGGAGCAAGTTGCCTGCCCTGGTGAAGCTTAGTGCCTCTGCTGTGCAGATGGGAGGCAAAGACAACTTAGGAGCTTTAGAGCACTCCAGGCAGGCTGTAGGCCCCATCTCCTAAGAGCCTATGCTTTTATTTTTGTTTTTGTTAAAGATAAGGTCTCACTCTATTGCCAAGACTGGAGTGCAATGGTGTGATCATAGCTCTTTGAAGTCTCAAACTCCTAGGCTTAAGAGATCCTCCCACTCAGCCTCCTGAGTAGCTGGGACTACAGCCATCAGCCATGTGCCACCATGCTCAGCTAAGGTTTGTTTTTGTTTTTTTTTTAAGAGAGACAGGGGTCTTGCTATGTTGCCCAGGCTGGTCTTGATCTCCTGGGCTTAAACAGTCCTCCCATCTCAGCTTCCCGAGTAGCTGAGGATTACAGGTGTGCACCACCGTGCCTGTGAGCCCATGCTTTTGAATGAGAGGGTGCTAGTGGGCTATTGTGTGGCACAGCCAAGCTTTCTTTCCAGGCATTATTTGTCTCTGGATGTGAAGCATTTCCCAGCAATCAGTGATGTGTTCTGTGTAGTCCTGTCCACACTGCATTTGCAAAAATCCCTCATGGATGCTGGGATGTGGTTAATTTCTGGTTTCACTTTGTAATGAAGATGCACATGTTTTCTATTTTATGTTTTGGATGTACATGTGTCTATGAACATAGAGACAGATGTGGACATATAGATTGATAGTCGCTTTGAAGACAAGTTGAGGTGGTTTATGCTGTGGTTGTTTAAATGAGAACAATGGGGAGGGAGAAGGAATGCCATGCTCCCTTGAGGTCCTTCTGCCTGTCTCAGAAACCCCACATCTCAGATCCTCAACCAGATTGTAAGATCCTCAAACACAGGACAGGTTTTACTTACCTAATGCTTCCCAGAGATGCCCAGTAGAGAGCCTTCTACATCTTTCTGTATTTTTCCATTAGCTGATTTGGTAAACCTGATGAAGCAAATACTGTTTGGTTGAAACAATTTACATTGCTCTAGGCAATGCTATTCCTCAGCCAAATGAATTAGATGATTAATAAGTATAACACGTAATTGAATTCAAAGTCCACGTTTGCCATCCCCTAAGCAGAGGAGGTTTCATTGTATATTGTTATTGATGGAAAGAAACTGAGGTACTTTGGCTAAACAAAAGAGGGTACAGATGGCATTGTGCTTCAACTACACAAAAGGAGCCTGCTTATATACGTGCTTGCTGCATGCCAATTTCTGCTCTCTGGTATTTTAGTGGAGAAAGGAGATTTCTTTAAAGACACTAAAGTAAATATCAACAAAGAAGTGATTTATCTTTATATCAGAATTTTGGCTTGGAGCACAATCAGGATTTTGGGTCTGTTTGGGGCTAAGTAGAAATATATGTGAGACCAAAATAGGTTTTTCCTGAACCTTCAAAACTATACACAGTGAAAGAAATATTAGCTTCAAAAATCAAAGTGATTGGATTTTCTAGAATCTGTATGATATGATGAGAAAATGTATGCAATGTACATAAACCAGAATAGCCTTCCTTATTCAATGTTAACACTTTTTATAAGAAAGTATTAGATCTGTTGATCTAGCAAGTACATAATTATTGGTACTTGAAATACAGGCTTATAGAAACGAAGAAGTCAGAGTCGCTCATTCAAAATGTGAGCATAAATATGACTTCCGTTAGCAATACCGGATTCCTGGACAGAATGGCCCAGTCTAGTCATCCCAGCAGGTCAAAGTGGCAAACCAGGTCAACAGCAGAAGAGGCCCTTACAAATCCAAACAGAAACTTCTTTCTAAACCAAATCATTTGGAAAGCACCTGAGCAATCCATGAAGTTTTTTACTGAGGTGCAGACATTCCAAAAGCTAAGCAAATATTCATGTCATGAGTGCCCCAAGACCATCAGCCGTGGACCTGTCATTACTTCAAACAAGTCAGGATTTCAGCCAGGTCAAGGTTGAAGAAGAATAATTTTGGTCTAAGCACCTGGCATTTGCTCTTGGGTGTGGTCAAACTATATATAGGTGGATGCCGCCAGTCTTTAGTTGAATTGGGCAAAGAACTCTGAGTTCAGTAGGGGTGTGTGTGTCTGTGTGTGTGTGTGTGTGTGCATTTGAAATCTTTTTATCTTTAATGAAATCTATTTTTTAAATGTCCTTCTTGTCTAAGTGCAACTAAGAGAGAGACTGCCCATACTAAGAGATTGGGGTGTTTGCTCAGGGCAGGGGTACAAGGCACACCTATTCCTCACCCAGTGCAAGCTGGGGGGATGGAGGAATTAGATGACTCCTGAGATCGCTGCTCTAACCAGAGAGGGAAGGGGCAAGCCTGCATTCTTGTCAAGGTGAGGATAATTCTGGCCTCATGTGACCCAGCTTTGCTGATCCTACCAGGTGAGCATTCCTGAAATAACTGCTATCCTCATGGAGTCCTGTTCCTGGTCCTGTCTACTCAAGAGATTGTGAGTGTCGCCTGCCTTGAGTCGGCCACCCTCATGGGCTTCTTTGTTACTGGCAATCAAAGTCCTGATAACCTTGATGTGATACCCCTGCATTCATCCCAGGTAAAATTCTAATAAAAAGCCACTTCTCTCAGATCATCATGTGGGATGGTAGATTTCACCTGTTGACAGATACCTAGGGATAGATATGGACTTGGAAGTCAGGAGGACCTGGGTTCAAATCCCTACTCATCCACTTGTGGGCAAGAGAGCCTGGAAAATTTACTTACTCTAAAAACCTGTTTCATTGTCTATAAAGATGCAGATAATAACAATGACAATAGAATTTTATATGGACTGAATGAGCTAATCCAATGTAAATGTGTAACACTGGGTCTGATTTGGTAAAAAAATCATCATTTTATAAACAGAGACAGCAATTCAGGATGAGGAAAGGCAACAGAGTTCTATTACCTTTCAGGTCTCAGTTCATGTCAATATCAATTTTGAAACGTCATTCAACAAAACAAGTATATAGTGAGTTCTTATTAGGTGTCAGGAACAAATTCCAGGAGTTGGGTAAGACAGTCAGTGTCCCTACTCTCAGGAAGCTTACATTTTAATAAAGAAAGAAAGGAAAGAAGGGAGACAGGGAGGGAGAGAAAGAAAAAATAAAATGTAATTGATGTAGCAGTACAAACCCTCAGGCATTATGATAGGGGTGACTTTTGCAAATCCCCCCTGATATGGTTTGGCTGTGTCCCCACCCAAATTTATCTTGTATTGTAGCTCCCATAATTTCCATGTGCTGTGAGAGGAACCTGGTGGGAGGTAATTGAATCATGGGAGCAGTTTCCCCCATGCTGTTCTCATGGTAGTGAGTAAGTCTCACAGATCTGATGGTTTTATAAAGGGAAACCCCTTTTGCTTGGCTCTTATTCTCTATTTGCTGGTCACCATGTAAGATAGCCTCTTGCTCCTTTTTCGTTTTCTGCCATAATTGTGAGGCCTCCTTAGCCATGTAGAACAGTGAGTCAATTAAACCTCTTTCCTTTATAAATTATCCAGTCTTGGGTGTGTCTTTATCAGCAGCGTGAAAACGGACTAATATACGCCCTAACCCTAACCAAACAACTTTGATTTTGTCAGAAATAACCAGAATTGGTTTTCTCACTAATCACCACCAAATTTCTCACCATTGCATCTGGAAAAGTGGAAACAGCATTCTAGGACCCTGCCAAGGATGGGAAGGCTGGGAGGGGTGTGGCCTGTGTCTCAAGAACAATCTACCTGTAACCAAACAGGTTGTTCATCTTTAGGAAATCCCTACTGCCCTAAGCTAAGACGGTGGATGTGAAAATGTCACACTTGCTGGAGGAGGGAGCTTAACCTCGGAGAGAGCGTTTCTGAGGCTTCTGTGGCATCTGTTAAGTCTTCAAACACATCGGACTCTCTCCAAGTCAAGCGACGAGAAAGTGCATTTTTCACCAGGGCTTGCTGCAGCACGTTTCAGGGAGCATGTGTGGAGCCTCCTGGTGGGGAGAATACCTGGCAGCTGCCAGACACATTCACTGTGGGATTCTGTGGCTCGGAGCACATGTCCTGTGAGTCACAGGATATGAGACAGTGAGGAGGCGGAGGGTAGGGAGAGGGCAAGGCACTCCAGAGGCTGCAGCAAAGGAGAGAGGGGGATGCCTTATTTCTCTTAATTTTTAACCTATATAGGCAATTTTGCAATAAAATGGATTGGCTACCGAGTATATTTCCCTAGAGCTCATGAAGCGTTGGATCCTTTGATTGCAGAAATCCAAAGATAACAAGGTGAAAATTCAACTCACAATCCATATTTCAATTTGCCATTTATGGTTTGTAGTGATTGGTCTGAGCCTGTGAGTAATCTAATGGTGAAACATGGTTGCACGCTAGAAAAGCTGTAGTTTACAGCAAAAACCAAGGAGCTATGGGCAAAAACTTTAATCACTTCAAAAAGAAGTAATTCACCTGGAATCATCTTTCCTGCAGGCAGTGAGATGTGCGGAAACAGGCCCCGAGCTATAGGTAAGAACACCCAGGTGTTGGGGCTGCCCCTGCTGCTTATCAGTAGATCTCTGAGCCATCCATGCCCCACCTGGAAATACCCTGAGATCCTGTTGAATGAGGTTCTTTGCAAGCCACAGAACGCAATATGAGGATGAAAGTTTCTTTATAGTTGAATTTGTATAGTATCCATTGACAGCACAGTTCATATGGGACCACAAACAGAGATCCGTGTACCATGCACCCAGCACTATGCAACAGGCACCATGTACTAAGCAGCAAGCACCATCACTGACTTGGGGTTAAAAATAAACACATGCCAGGCCAGGCGAGGTGGCTCACGCCTGTAATCCCAGCACTTTAGGAGGCCAAGGCGGGCGGATCACGAGGTCAGGAGTTGGAGACCAGCCTGGCCAACATAGTGAAACCCCATCTCTACTAAAAATACAAAAAAATTAGCCAGGTGTGGTGGCGGATGCCTGTAGTCCCAGCTGCTCGAGAGGCTGAGGCAGGAGAATCACTTGAACCTGGGAAGTGGAGGTTGCAGTGAGCTGAGATTGCGCCATTGCCCTCCAGCCTGGGTGACAGAGCTAGACTCCGTCTAAAAAAAAAATAAATAAATAAAAATAAACACATGCCAAATAATAACAGAGTGTTGGATAGGAAGGTAAAGTTGGGCCTCTTGACCAGAATAAAAATTCGTTCATTTGACCAACATTTACATCTTTTGCATTTATTTTCTATGAGGTGTACTATGTTCTCTGAGAAATCCAAAGCTGAGTCGGAAACAGGTCCTGCTGTCAGGGAGGTGATAATTTAGTAAAGAATGTAAATTCATCTACAAATATCTGTAGCACAAAGTGGTATTACACATTTTACTCAGGCCTTGGTCACTGGGTATATAAACCATTCAGGAGAGGAAAAGCCATCACCGGAGCTCTGCTTGGTGACCTCTCAGCCTTAGCCCCAGCCTCACCCTCACCTCAGCCCCAGCCCCAGCCTCACCCTCACCTCAGCCCCAGCCCCAGCCTCACCCTCACCTCAGCCCCAGCCCCAGCCTCACCCTCACCTCATCCCCAGCCTAAGCCTCAGCCTCAGTCTCACCTCAGCCTCAGCCTCACCTCAGCCTCACTTCAGCCTCAGCCTCAGCCTCACCTCAGCCCCAGGCTCACCTCAGCCTCACCTCAGCCTCAGCCTCACCTCAGCCCCAGGCTCACCTCAGCCTCACCTCAGCCTCAGCCTCAGCCTCAGCCTCAGCCCCGGCCTCAGCCTCACCTCAGCCTCAGCCCCAGCCCCAGCCCCAGCCCCAGCCTCACCTCAGCCTCAGCCTCAGCCCCAGCCCCAACCTCAGCCTCACGTCAGCCTCAGCCTCAGCCTCAGCCTCACGTCAGCCTCAGCCTCACCTCAGCCTCACCTCAGCCTTCCTTGCAGTAAGTTTGCAGGAAAGATAGAATTCTACTACTAAAGGCAGGAGCAAAGGAAAATGGAGGATATATTATAGCGACCTAGAGAAACAGCACACTGGAAAGACACATAAATGCCTAATTGTAGCTGTCATAGAAGACCTCAGGTGCCACTGGAAGGGTTTACGCATTTTGATACCAGTGGGGAGCCATTGCAAGCTTCGGACCAGGGATCAGGGAGGGCGGGGGAATCAGAGACCTCTGTTTCAAGCAGGCGTGTGTGGTTTCCCTTAAAACTTGAACTGAGCCTGCCTCTGGATGAACCCCTTTTCTCCCATGGCTGGACCGAGCCAGCAGGCTCAGCCCAAGGCAGAGCCAAGAGCAACCCTGCAAAGACAGAGGGTCTGCATGCTGGGAGGCAGTGTTGTCTAGTTTCCCCCTGCAAAGATGGGAGCTCTGCATGCTGGGAGGCAGTGTTGTCTACTTTCCTCCTGTAGGACCCAGTGAATCCAGAACATAGAAACCTGGCGAGCTCCAGCAGGGTGGTGGGGATGCGCAGACACAGAATCGAGGGGCTCAGCAGTGGGCTGAGGATCTGCGATGTCTGCAGAGGCAGCTGGAGCAACACGGCCAGAGTGAGTGCTGGGTTGAAAGGAGCCCTGGGTGAGTGCTCAGGTTCCCTTCACCTTTCACACTGGGTACCTCATTCTGCTGTATCTCCTTCCACTTCTCTGCCGTCACCATTTCCTCTGACTGGCTCTTATCAATTCACATTTAAATGCACTTAGTTCTCTCTAATGTAAAAGAAATTTCTCTCGCTGGGTGCGGTGCCTCACGCCTGTAATCCCAGCACTTTAGGAGGCTGAGGCAGGAGGATCATGAGGTTAGGAGTTCGAGACCAGCCTGGCCAACATAGTGAAACCATGTCTCTACTAAAAATACAAAAATTAGCTGGGCATGGTGGCGCATGCCTGTAATCCCAGCTACTCAGAAGGCTGAGGCAGGAGAATCGCTTGAACCCAGGAGGTGGAGGTTGTGGTGAGCTGAAATCACGCCACTGCACTCCAACCTGGGCAATAGAATGAGACTCCATCTCAAAAAAAAAAAAAAAGAAATTTCTTTTCTGACTGCACCCTCCTGTCCATTCACTTTCTATCACATTCTTTCCTGTTGGTCTTGAAAGAGTTGTGTACCCTCGCAATCTTCACTTCCTTACATGCTATCCTCAAACTTTACATGCGGCTTCTATTTCCATTACCATAGAGCCGGTTTTTTCCAGTTCTACCCCTTACTACACCAGCTATATCCCCTCACTGATTTTTGAAACATTTTATTTGTATGCATTAACTAGTCTGTAATATTGCTAGAGGGTCAGGATCTAAGGCATTCTCATTAAAGGAGCTGCTAAAAAAGGAATAGATTTGGTATCTCACCTCTTGAGTCCTGGGGTAAATTATAAGCCATGTCTGTCCCTGTTATCTTTAATTCTTCCTTTTGCCTCCTTCTTATCAAGTCATATGTCTCTTGATTTGGAATTAATCTACCTGGTGTAATGACTAACATTTACTATTTCAGAAAATTAACTTTGATCCTTGTTCTATATCAAGATAGGTGCTCACAGAGCACAATAGCATTCTTTCTTCAGTTGCCTCCCCAAAACCCCGATGGGAAAGGGTGGGAGTTTTACACTGTGGGAGCTCCTGACATGTTTTGAAGAATGTTACAGGTAGGGCATGCCTCAGCCTGTTCTCTTCCCACTGAACAAGGAGCTAAAGCTGACTGTGGAGTCTTGGGCATCCTATACTGAAGACTTCAGCATCACTTCTGCCATTTTTTTCTTTCATATCTTGGAAGACAAGATGCCCCTCTTACTGTTTAAGGTCATTGCCTTCACCTGTAGTTTGGACCACACTCTCCAGGAAGATGTTTCATAGGAAGGGTGACAGCACAATTTGTTGTCTTCACCAAGACACTTTGGAAAGTCAAACAGGGCACCAACTCCACTGAATACTGACACAGCAGGTACACGTGAGGATTGACCCAGGAAACTGGTATGTATGGCCATCCGATCTACAGCAATTTCTTCCCTTTTTGATACTTACAGTCTGGTCCCTAAACAGACATTTTTTCCTCTAGCAGATAGACGAATGTGGCCCAGTACCTCTCCTCTTCATGACTGTGTGTTTCTGTCTCTCCCATCCCTTATTCTGTCAAATACGTTGTTATCCTTGTCCTCCATTTATACAGCTGTCTCCTTGTTCTCCTTGGCCCACAGTGACTATTCTATCAGGAAGGGAAGGATCCAGTTTTATTTTCTTCTAGATAGAGAGTCAGTGGTGCCAGCACCTTATATTGAGCAATGATTGTTTTTCAGATGAGCTTGAACTATTACCTTTGTCTCATACTCAATTCTCAAATTTATTGGCATCTATAACTAATTCATTTTCATTTTATTGATCCATTACGTTCTTAAATACTATATATGCATGAAAAACCTCAATGAATTTCAAATAATAAAAACAATGTGCCTTGTCTAACTACAATGAAAAAGAAAATAAACTATACCAATAAAGTACTGATATGATTTGAATGTTTGTCCCCTCCAAATCTTATGTTGAACTGTAATCTGCAGTGTTGGAGGTGAGGCCTGGGGGCAAGGAGTGGAGGCGGGGTTTGGATCATGGGAGTGGATCCCTCATAAGTGGCTAAGCGCCATCCCTTTGGTAGTAACTGAGTCTCCTTCTGGTAGTTCACACAAGTTATGATTGTTTAAGAGTGTGGCTCCTCCCTATCCTGCTCCCTCTCTTACTATGTGAAGATGCCTGCTCCTGCTTTACCTCCTGCCATGAGTAAAAGCTAACTGAGGCCTCAATAGAACCTGAGCAGATGCCGGCACCATGCTTCCTGTACAGCCTGCAGAGCCGTGAGCCAATTAAACCTTTTTTCTTTATAAATTATTCAGTCTCAGGTATTCCTTAATAGTAATACAAATGGACTAACACAAGTACCAACAATAAAAATGCAAACAACTGGAGCAAGGAAAAGCCTGCTTCCATCAAAGGCAAATCACAATTTCAGTGCAAAATATTCATAAAATAGCAATAAGAATGCCTCATGTCTAAATAGATGTAATTCAGCCAAAGTTGCCCTTAGGGATAAATTTATAGCCTTCAACATGTTCATTAACTTAAAAATGCATTAAAAACTACACGCTTAACTCAAGAAGTGAGGAAAAAAGGAAAAACAAAAGAGAAATTAATTGAGAAAATGAAAAAGCAATATAATTGGTGAATAAATCTAAGTAGCAGTTCTTTGAAAAAATTAATAAAATAGAAAAACCATTATTTACTGTAACCAAGAATAATTGTAAAGAGAATACCTGGTGATCACTGTGCTTTCTTGTCACTTTTAAGTATTCTAGAAAGTACTAATCAGATCTTAAATGGATGTTTCTAAACCAAGAACATGATGCTTATTTTAAATAGTTTGTTAACTCATTGATTTCTTCCTTTCTTCTTTCTCTTTCTTTCTTTCTTTCTTTCTTTTCTTTCTCTCTCTCTCTTTCTTTCTTCCTTCCTTTCTTTTTCTTTTTTTGGTGGACGGGGAAGGAGTTTTGCTCGCTCTTGTTGCCCAGGCTGCAGTGCAATGGCATTATCTCGGCTCACTGCAACCTCCGCCTCCCAGGTTCAAGCAATTATCCTGCCTCAGCCTCTCGAGTAGCTGGGATTACAGGCATGTGCCACCATGCCCAGCTAATTTTGTATGTCTAGTAGACACGGAGTTTCTCCATGTTGTTCAGGCTGGTCTTGAACTCCCAACCTCAGGTGACCCACCTGCCTCAGCCTCCCAAAGTGCTGGGATTACAGGCATGAGCCATGGCACCTGGCCGATTTATTTCTTAATTGTATACAAGTGCCAAGAATAGTGCCTGGAATATAGTTGGAGCTCAAAAGCCAAGGAATTACAGGCAAATGGGCACCTCCAACTCCTACATGGGAGTTGTCTCAGACGAGGGCAGTTTGCTTGAATAGTATGAGCATGGGTAGGGTTAGCTGGCCGGTGACAGGTGCCCCCCTCCATGGCATCAGTGACATTGGTATCCATCAACTGCATTGGAACAGGTAGCTATACACAGCACCTGTAGCCCAGCTCCTTGGGCCTAGACTATGGCTGGAGTCCAAGTAAAAATCACTTTATCAAGAGGAAGGTTAGTGCATGTGAAATCTAAATAGATCCTTCATGATTATTTTATAAAGTACACCAATTTAAAGTGTATAAATATACCAATTTTCACAACCCTAACTTGCATTAAATCAAATGTGTCCATTATAAGCTTGCTCTTTATTAAGGTTGGCTTCCCATATCTGTTCCCCATCCCCACCCCACCCCATTCCCTTCCTTGGTTAGGAAAGTAAATCTTCTGTTTTCTCTGTTAATGCTTATATAGTTGCTATGGAATTTGGATCTCTAATCCTCATGGAAATTGTTTTGGATATCACCTGAGGAAGGTATCTAACTACATCTTTTCAAATAGTTAATTATAAAAATGATATATATTTGATAACTTATCCTTCAATGTTTAAAACTGCCACATGTTTTAGTTCATTTTCACGCTGCTATACAGAACTACCTGAGACTGGGTAATTAATGAAGAGAAAAGGTTTAATTGACTCACAGTTTCACATGGCTGAGGAGGCCTCAGGAAACTTACAGTTATGGCAGAAGGCAAAAGGGAAGAAAGACACATTTTAATCGTGGCAGGAGAGACAGAGAAAGAAGGAAAATGCCACACTTTTAAACCATCAAATATTGTGATAACTCACTATCGTGTGAACAGCATGGAGGAAACTGCCCCCATGATCCAATTACCTCCCACCAGGTCCCTCCATCCACATGTGGGGATTACAATGATGAGACTTGGGGAGGGACACAGAGCCAAACCATATCATCATATTTTCACAATGTTAAATTGTTGTGCTTTAGATTTGTTTGAATATTGTCTTCCACTTACTGTCTGTTCTTGGGTTATTGCCACAGTGTTTTGTTGAGGCACAGAGAACGAGATCCCAAAGCATAGTGCCTTGGCATGCTGAGTGCTTTGAATTAAAGGAAACTGGAAAGCCTCCGAAGTAATCCTCAGAACCAAGGTCTCCCTCTGACCTTCTCCTTCTTTCTGCTTCTCTGATCCCTTTTTTCCCCAAAGCACTAGAGTGACTTTCTCTTAAGTTCCCTTATCTAATTAAGGGAAGTTCTTCCAGAAGAAATGCAATTGTCTTAAAACTCTGTCTCTAGTAATATGAACAAATAACCAGGAAAGATTAACCACAAGAAGAGAAGAGATTAAAACTTGTCACATCTAGATAGAGTTTTCATGTATTTTTCTGGAGATAGCTCCAAGAAATCACCTGGGAGACATTATCTGTATAAGACAACCTTTGTTCACAGTGAAGTTTTGCCTCTCACCTTCACACCACCTCCCCCAGAGCTCACAGGAACGCTTTGTCCAAGGCCATTGTTCCTTGGACTCATTAATTTTCCCCAAAAATCATTTACTACCCCTCACAATTGGCTACATTTCCCCCATTTCCCTCTCCCTTATGAAGAGGATATGTAAGCTTCAACTCTCTGGCCTTTCTTTGAGTCTCATATTTAAATGGCTACTGTACTTACTCACATTTTAAAAATTATCTGCCTTTTCTCCTATTGATCTCTCTGTTGTCAGTTTATTCCAGCAAAACATCAGAAAGAATGGAAAGGAAGTTTTCCCTTCACCCCTAAAATACTATTTCCTTGACCCAATAATAATGACACTCCAAGAATCTGTTGTATAGAAGTAATAGCACAGATATGTTCCAGGATGTTCAGTATTATTAGTATTGCTAAAAAATAAAATAGAAAAAACTAGGAGAAAAAAATGGCGAAGCACTCCATCTCTAACAGAGAAGAATGTCTGAGTACATTACTAAACAGTTGTATAGAGGAACACTATGAAACCATTAAAAATGAGATAGATCTGGGCCGGGCGCGGTGGCTTACGCCTGTAATCCCAGCACTTTGGGAGGCTGAGGCGGGTGGATTACGAGGTCAGGAGATTGAGACCATCCTGGCTAACACAGGAAAACCCCGTGTCCACTAAAACTACAAAAAATTAGCTGGGCATGGTGGCGGGCACCTGTAGTCCCAGCTACTCAGGAGGGTGAGGCAGGAGACTGGCATGAACCTGGGAGGCGGAGCTTGCAGTGAGCCAAGATCACGACACTGAACTCCAGCCTGGGTGATAGAGGGAGATTCTGTCTCAAAAAAAAAAAAAAGAGAGATAGATCTACTTATACTGATGTGGAAATATGTTGATGACATATAAATTTTAAAAAATTATATATGTACATACACACCATACACACACATATAAATAATGATTTTGATATATACAAATGTGTCTTTCTATGAGTATAAATAGATCTGAATGGATTTAGAACAGACTCAGGAAGACTACCCATTAACTGTTAAGAGCAGCTATGTATGAGGCAACAGATTAGAAGGGGTAAGTGGTTTTTCTTTTTTGCTTTCTATAATTTAATTTGAAATTCAGAATAGATATGATGAGTGATCTCCAAAACAAAAGAACAAGACATAAGTAGATTGTGATATAATGTAAAATATATTTGGTCTTTGTCCCCAGTTCATGTCTTGAAACTATTGTGACTTTCTGAGGGATGGGAGTGTCTTTTTGAGGTGACTTAGGATGGAGCACCCAGATAGCCTCAGGATGGGACTGGTTACCAGAAAGGCCAAGTGGTTAGAACATTGGAACTTTCAGCCCCACTCACCAACCTCTGGGAAGCATGCAGGTGGGCTGGAGGTCAAGCTCTATGAAAACTCTTGAACAGCAAAACTCACGTGGTGAGCTTGTGGGTTGCTGGAGGTACTGGGTTGGGGTGGCTCACCCAGGGAGGGCCTGGAAGCCCCACCTCCCATCCATCTCTTCATCTGGCTGTTCATCTTTATCTTTTAGTATCATTCATAATAAAATGGTAAACATAAGTGAGTGCTTCCCTGAGTTCTGTGATCCATCCTAGCAAACTAATTGGACTCAAGAAGGGAGTAGGGGGAACCCTGATATACAGCCAGTTGGTCAGAAGTACAGGTGATAAGCTTCCACTGCAATTGATGTCTGAAGTTGGGGGCAGTGTTATGGGACTGAGTCCTTCACCTGTAGGCTCTGACTCTAAACTCCAGGCAGATAGTGTCAGAATTGTATGAAATAGTAACATACCCAGTGGGTGTCCCCTGGAGAATTGCTCCATGTGAAAAGCAGCTTATTTTCCTTGTGCATAGATGGAGACAGATCCAGCTGGGTGAACAGGACAGGTGCCATTAAACCATGTGAAAGCCACAGGGCCACCTTGACCCTGGCTCCTCCTCAGCAGGGTGCAGCTGACAACCCCCAATCTGGGCTCTCAGGAATCAGGTTTGGTTTCTGAAGTGGCCCAGGAAGTGGAAGCACTACAGATGCTCAGTCAAGGCCAGGTTCAGAAAGGCCTAAGCCTGTTAGCAGGAGTTGGGGAGGAAACCACACTGAGGTAGTGGCATGAGGGAAGGGGGACCTGAAACAGGGCTTGCTCCCCCCGACCCCACACTGGACAGAGGCCCCTGCCCTCCATTATCTCGAAGGTTCCTTCTGGCTTCTCCTTGTAATAAGTGTTTCCAAGAATCTTGAACCATCAGCAGGGGCAGCCTATTGATCGTTAGTGGGCACTGGCAACTCCACTCCTAAAACTACACATACTAATGGACTTTTCTTGGAGAAGGTTAAAAACATTGAACATTTTTAAAAAGAATTTTTTGGCCAGGCATGGTGGCTCACACCTGTAATATCGGCACTTTGGGAGGCCTAGGCAGGCATATCATGAGGTCAGGAGATCGAGACCATCCTGGCCAGCATGGTGAAACCCCATCTCTACTAAAAACACAAAAATTAGCCAGGAGTGGTGGCAGGTGCTTGTAGTGCCAGCTACTCAGGAGGCTGAGACAGGAGAATCGTTTGAACCCAGGAGGTGGAACTTGCAGTGAGCCGAGATCGCGCCTCTGCACTCCAGCCTGGGTGACAGACTGAGACTTTTTGCTTTCATGCCACATCTTATCTCATGAAAATCCCAGATTTTGCAATACCAGAAGGTTCTTTCTTGGAATTGTTTTTCTCCTCAAAGAATATCTTAAAATATCTCATAGCAGGGAAAAACAGAAAAATAAATCTGCACACTCAGCAATTAAGGTTTTCCATCCCCTGTAAGAGACAGGCAGTAAATGAAAATAAAAGAGCATATAAGCTGCTTCTTCCCCAGCTCAGCTCAGATGGGAGGTGTCATGCACGGTCATTGCAGGCAAGAACCCCTTGTTTCTGTAGGAATCATAGCTAGTGGCTGGTTTGTAAGCTGGGAACACTGCAAGGACAGGGGCATGCCTGTCTACTGCAGCACTGTCCCCCAGAATTCTGGATGGATATGTGATCTTAACACCCTTCAATTACAGAGGGATTAGCAAGTGAAACACAGAGTTAAGAAGCACTGACAGGGCCAGGTGCGGTGGCTCACGCCTGTAATCCCAGCACTTTGGGAGGCCGAGGCGGGCAGATCACAACGTCAGGAGATCGAGACCACCCTGGCTAACATGGTGAAACCCCGTCTCTACTAAAAATACAAAAAATTAGCTGGGCATGGTGGTGGGCACCTGTGGTCCCAGCTACTCGGGAGGGTGAGGCAGAAGAATGGTGTGAGCCCGGGAGGCAGAGCTTGCAGTGAGCCAAGATCACGCCACTGCACTCCAGCCTGGGTGACAGAGCAAGACTCCGTCTCAAAAAAAAAAAAAACACTGACACTTAGCTAATGGTAACTTGAGTATAGCACTTGGTCACTCTTTGGGGGTTTTTTTGGTTGTTGTTGTTTCTGAGATGGAGTCTTGCTCTGTCACCCAGGCTGGAGTTCAGTGGCACGATCTCGGCTCACTGTAACCTCTGCCTCCTGGGTTCAAGCAATTCTCCTGCCTCAGCCTCCCAAATAGCTGGGATTACAAGCATGCACCACCACGCCAGCTAATTTTTGTATTTTTAGTAGAGATGAGGTTTCACCATGTTGACAAGGCTGGTCTTGAACTCCTGACCTCATGATCTGCCTGCCTCAGCCTCCCAAAGTGCTGGGATTGCAGAAGTGAGCCACCGTGCCTGGCCAGCACTTGGTCACTCTTTAAACACCTACGCATATGCTATTAATTTTTATCCCCAATATGAGTTTGTCACGTGTGCAGGAAAGGTATCTTTATTTCAGAAGAGCTAAGTAATTTGCTTAAAGTCACACAGAAGTGAAAGCATGATTAAGTTTTCCTTGTGGACTGATCAATATTCAACATATTGCACATTCTTTTGTTTTTTTTTTTCTTTCTCTCTCTCTCTCTCTCTCTCTAGAATATAACCCCCTATCAGCAAGAACTTTATCTGTTTTATTTACAACTGTTTCCCCGGCATCTAGAATAGACCTGGTACTTGGTAGCCATTGAATAAAAATGTGCATTACTTTTATTACTGTTGTTGTTATCATTGTCATTGCATCATACTTCCCAAGAAAGGCTTCTTGTGGAAAAGTCATCTGAGCTGAGATATGAAGGGTGAGGGGCAGGAACGAGGCCAAAAGTGATGGGTGGAGTTTCAGGCAGATGGAACCACAGGGGCAAAGGCCTAGAGGCAGGAAGGAGCATATAGGGAGAATGAGGTGCTAAGAAAAGTCAGTGCCGCTGAGCAGAGAGCAGGGAGCTCAGTGTCTGGAGAGGAAGCATGTACTCTATGACTATTACAGCCTTCATGGACTGTAGCAGTAGCTGCCCAGCTGGTCTAACCACTCCACATACCCTGCACTGTGACCAAAGCCAACTTTTTAAAATTTTAATCTGTTCAGATCCATGTCTTCCTTGATGTCCACTAAGGCCTTCACACCCTGCTCCAGCCCTGCCTGGCCCAGCCCTCAACAATAGCCAAGGTGATATGGTTTGGCTCTGTGTCCTCACCCAAATCTCATGTCAAACTGCAATTGCCAGTGTTAAGGAGGAGCCTGGTGGGAGTTGATTGAATCATGGGGACAGACAGCCCCTTTGCTGTTCTTACGATAGAGTTCTCATAAGACCTGGTTGTTTAAATGTGCGTAGCACCTCCTGCTTTGTTCTCTCTCTGCTACTCCACTGTGTGAAGACATGCCTGCTTCCCCTTGGCCTTCCATCACGATTGTAAGTTTCCTGAGGCCTCCCAGAAGCAGAAGCCTGTATAGCCGGCAGAACTGTAAACCAATTAAACCTCTTTTTTAAATAAATGACCCAGTCTCAGGTATGTCTTTATAGTAGTGTGAGAACAGATTAATACATAAGGCAATCATGAAGAGCAAAACCAGGAGACGTGAACTACATCTCTCAAAACCTGCTACACTGCAAGCATGAAGGGGATGCAATATTGACATATGAACCGATAGACAATGGACTGCCAGCATAGGATAAGATCCAGAAACAGACCACACATATGAAGCCATTTGATTTATGATAAAAGTGATGTGACAAGCATGGAAGTTAGGAGGTGAATAAACTTTTCAAGAAGCGTTGCTTGATGGATTGGCTTTCCATATAGAAAAAAATGTATCTTGACAGCTATCATGCCATACACAAAAAAAATCAATTCCACACACGTTTCAAATCTACACGAGAAGGGCAATATAATCACACTTTTAGAAAAAAAAGACTAGATCTTTATGAGTAGAACAGTCAAAGATTTCTTAAATAGGATAGAGAAAGCATTAACCTACAGCAAAAATAATATTAAGCTATATTAAAATTAAGAATCTCTTTTCATCAAACACCTCATTAGAAGAGTGAAAAGGTGGCATGGAGACTTGAAGATATTGGCATTACATTATACCCAACAAAGGACTTGTATCAGCAATAAATAGCACCTACAAATCAGTAAGTTAAAGGGACAATTCAATGGAAAAATCACCGAAAGACTTGAATAGGTACTTCATAAATGAGGGTATTCAATTGGCACCCACATATATAACAAGCTGTGCAGCTATATGATCAAGAAAACAAAAAGTGAAATCACAAAGAGATACTACTATGTGCACAACAGAATGGGGAAAATAAAAAAGACTGAAATACTCAGTGTTTGGCAAGCAAACAAAGCAGCTTGGAGCTCATACCCTGCTGGTGAGGGTGTACATCAGCACTGGAAAACTGATCATCAGTATTTAATAAGTTGAATACATACACTGTCATACCCTGCTGGTGAGGGTGTACATCGGCACTGGAAAACTGATCATCAGTATTTAATAAGCTGAATACATACACTCTCATACCCTGCTGGTGAGGGTGTACATCGGCACTGGAAAACTGATCATCAGTATTTAATAAGCTGAATACATACACCTCATTACCCAGAAATCACAGTCCTCAGTACATATTCAGCAGAAATGTACACACGAGTTTACCAAAATACTTTTATTAAAATATTCATAGCAGCTCTATTCAAAATAGCCCCAAATTGGAACCTGTCCACAGGCTCAGCAACAATAGAATGGATCAATAAATTGTAGTATATTCACAGAGTATAATACCTAATACCACACAGTTACTGAATGAATAATCTACAGCTCCATGCAAGAATATCATTAAAATCTCACAAACATAATGTTGAATGAAAGAAGTCATATTTGAAGTGTCAATCAAGGAAAATGACCGAGTGAAGTCTCAATCATTTTAGAAGGTTTATTTGCCAAAGCTAAGGACATGCCAAGGAGACAGGTCTGTGTCTTTCTCTGAAGACGATTTTGAGGGCTTCAATATTTAAAGGGGAAAGGGCTGGATATTGAAAAATACACAATTTTCTTGTGTGAGGGGGATTAGGGGAAAATAGCCATTCATGCCTCTGTCCGACTCAGTGAATTTGCAGTTATACATAAGACAATACAGACAATAGGGCAGAGGGAAGAACCAGACATGCATTTGTCACAGGTGGGCAGAGGGATGGCTTTGAGTTCTGTCCTATGTCCTCGCACCTGTGAAGACAAGCCATCAATTTACATTGCCATGGTGAACTTTAACAGAAACACTTTAGGGTAAGAATCTTGGGGCCTAAGAGGAATTTCCTGGTGGGTAAAATGTGAGGGAGGTATGTAGCTTTTCATCTTTGTGGCCATCTTATCTAGGAACCAAAATCGGAGGCAGGTTTGCATGACCTGGTTCCCAGCTTGACTCTTCCCTTTGACTTAGTGAGTTTGGGGTCCCAAGATCTATTTTCCTTTCACAGAAGGAAGTCAATACTGAGTGAAAAGAGAATATATCACAATTCTATTTTTACTTTAAGAAATGGCAAAACTTCATCAGTGCTGTTATGCTCTATGTAGGATTGTGGTTACCCTTAACAAATAGTGACTGGTAGGAGTATGAAAACATCTTCTGCGGGTGCTTGTTTCTTAACCTCTTTGCTGGTTACATGGTGAATTTCCATTGGTGAAAATGCATCTAGTTGCCCACTTAGGATATGGGTGCTTTTCTAAATGTATATTATACTTGTGAAAATTCTCAGAATCAAAATGGAGTCACTTGTGACAAACCCTAATAAAACGGAGTTGGGAGGCCTTGAAGAGAGGGTCTTCATGCATGTTTCCCTGATAGCAAGAACGATCACAGAGAATGGACAAACCACACCTTGCAGTTAAGGTCATTCTTATGAGAGCACCTTTCCAATAACAGCCAGTCCTAACTGAAACCTTTTAAGTAGTATATATATATATAAAATACTTTAAGTTCGAAGTCAGTGTCACTTCTATGAAGACCCTCTCCTAAAAATGGCCAGTACACACATCACTGCCTGTGATAAGCCTCTGTAGACAATGAACTTTTGCTTCAAAGCAACCTGCATATACTTCCCCTCTTTGCCTTTAAAAGTTTCCCTAGCCTCAACTTCCCCAGATGCATCTATAGTTTGCTATAGCACATGTATTCCAAATTATAATTCCTCTGCTATTTCTCAGTAAACTAATTTCTTTACAGAACCACTCTGCCTGTTGTTATTTTAGGTTGACACACTTCAATAAAAAGATTAAACAAGGTGTGCGGAACTGCTGTGTGCCTCAACCTTGGTGGTGGTCAAAGAAATCTACCTATGTGATAAAGTTGCATGGAACTAAATACCCACACACACAACAGAGAGCACATAAAACTGGAGAAATCTGAGGAAGTGGGTACATTGAAAATAACTTTTTTCCTCCATTCTTCATGAGTTCTTAGCTGGAACTCCCTGTAATGGAAGACAGATTAACAAGAGAAAAACAAATAAGTTTGGAACCGCCTTTGCAAAATTATGACTGAGACAACGAAGGAGATCTAACCTAACTGACTCCATCCTCCTTCTAACCTTTAAGCTGTCCTTGTTCCTTCCTGGGCTTAGGCTGAACTAACTTTGGTAGGAACTTGGTTTGTAGTTTAAAACAAAGACAAAAACAGCCCTTTCCTAGAACAAGCCTTCTTGCCTGGGGACTAGACTGCCTTTGTAGGAATAACAAATTAGCCACAAGACTAGAAATTAAGGTTTAGGATTGATGCAGCTGGAGGCTACGAGATTCTGACCCTCCCTAAACTGATCCTAAGATCAGTGCTTGAGATATTTTGCAGACCCTGCACTTGATGGATCAGCTGGCCCCACCCAGATCGATAAACTGGTTTATCCGATCTTGTGGCCCCCACCCAGGAACTGACTCAGTGCAAGGGGACAGCTTCAATTTCCCATGATTTCATCTCCTACCTAACCAATCAGCACTCTTGGCTCACTGGCTTCCCCCCACCCACCAAGTTGCCCTTAAAAATTCTGATCCCCAAATGCCCTGGGAGACTGATTTGAGTAATAATAAAACCAGTCTCCCGCACAGCCGCCTCTGCGTGAATTACTCTTTCTCTATTGCAATTCCCCTGTCTTGATAAATCAACTCTGTCTAGGCAGCAGGCAAGGTGAACCCACTGGGTGGTTACAAGTTTAATAACACAAATACCTCCTGTATATGTAAGAGATATCCAGAGAGATGAGTAAATTAGAGTAGATATCAAAGAGTTGTCTTCAGGCTTAAATACCATTACTCGCTGAAACATAGGAGGATGTGGGCAAAGTTCTGGTTAAGGTGAGATGGCCAGGAAGAGCACCATAAACCCAGGGTAAGGTTTGTTATCAAATTTAAGTCTTCTCCATTGATTAGAGTCTCTAGTGATTTAGTCATCCTCCTCTTCCTGGTGCACAGAGGGAGATGCCCTTACAAATAGAGATTTCCTTTATAGACATCAATTTCCTTACAAAAGGAGCTCTGCTTTCAAAGCTTTTCCTGTGCCTGCCTTTTCCCAAAATAATCAGCTCAAAATAATCCTTATGCCAAAGAGGCATGTTTTGGGGAGATATGCCCTGAGCCCCATCATTGTCATTGTCAATTTCATGGTGGTTATGCTGTATTAAAATTATGCAAGATGCCAGATGTGGTGGCTCACACCTGTAATCCCAGCATTTTGAGAGGCTAAGGCAGGTGGATCACCTGAAGTCAGGAGTTCGAGACAGCTTGACCAGCATGTTGAAACCCCGTCTCTACTAAAAATACAAAAAAAATTAGCCAGACATAGTGGTGGGTGCCTGTAATCCCAGCTACTCCGGAGGCTGAGGCAGGATAATCCCTTGAGCCTGGGAGGTGGAGGTTGGAGTGAGCCGAGATTGCGACGTTGCACTCCAGCCCAGGTGACAAAGTGAAACTCTGTCTCAAAAAAAAAAAAAAAAAAAAAAAAAAAAAAAATAGGCAACATGTTACCATTTGGGTAACAACTGGGGTCTCTCTATTTGTTTCTTACAACTGCATGTAAACCTACAATTATCTAAAAATGAAGTTTTTTTTTTTAAGTGTGTGTATATATCTAGAAAAGACCTTGAAAAGGTGTTAAGTCATGACATTGGCAGTGGATAAGTATAAGATGATGAATAGGATTAGGCAGAGAAATGAAAGGTGACTCTTGCTCAGTGTATTTATGTATCCTTGAATCTTTTTCAATAAGAATGTATTCATATGTCATGTTGTGTATTTTAAGAAAAAAAGACAATTTCTTTACTCTCCCCACCCCAAAAAAAATTGATTTCCAACTCTCCCAGACCAACTGAGTTGTTTAGGCATAAATTAATAAAACACATTTTCACCCCAAGGTCAAACATGCAGTGGCCCTTATGGGCACTGATTGGTTATGTAAAGTAGTTAAGTTGGTGATAATTACACTAACATAGAAGCTTTAGGAAGCCTCTGGACCTGCTGCAAAAATAGCCACCAAATTCTGAAGTGGCTGAAGGTCCTTTCAAATCCCAGTCACCTCCTGCTGCACGATCAGAGTGTCCTAGCATGATCCTATGTGCCTCAGTGCCTGAGGAATGGTAAGCAAGCCATGGGAATTCTGTATGAACCCCAGAGAGAGCACCTGCCAGGGAAATTTTGTGACTGATTAGGCCAAGGAGAACCAGAGTTCATTTTTGCATGGCCCTTTGCCCAAACCTCCCAGGCAAAAGTTTAGTGCTTACAAAATGAATATTTACTTTGAAACCATATGGAGCACCAGGTGTAAGAAAGCATGTATCTATTATTTTACCTCACTCCCTCTATGGCTCAAATACGGTCTTTATTTTTCACTGAATGATGACAGCTCTTTAGAGCAGCACTAAAGTCTCCCACTCAGGTATAACTATAAAAAATTATTTTTCTGAATTTTTACACCTATGTTATTTGGTGCACAGATTATTTTGTGTGTTGTAGCTCAGCCATTAATGGCTTTTTAATCTATCTGTAAAGTGACTCTGTGTCCTGGTTTATGTTTTCTGCCTAAAACCCTTTGTCTCATTAATTGCATATTAATTTTGCAATGTCTGTCTTTTTCTCATTATTGTTATTATCATTTTTGGTCCAGGGTTTTTAAAAGTTTAATCCTCTATTTCTCTTTGAGTGGGTTTCTTATAGAAAACTAGTTAATGATTTTTAATAGAGTACAAATTATGGAATTCAATAAGAGGATTAAAGCACTTTTACTGCCATGATATTTTGCTAGATCTTTTCTAATCTTGTATATATTTTCTCATTCTGCCTTCCCCACTTTTCCTCTGTTTTTTTTTTGTTGTTGTTGTTGTTGTAAACTCTGTGCTTTATTTTTATTTACTTCTTTAAGAACTTGGAATTAAAAAATCTTATTTTAGTTTTACCAGTATTTATAGCTTTTACAAAAAAAAATCAAAGCTGTGTTTACAAATGTTTATGGTGAAATAACAGCCAAATATATTTTTCTTTTTTATGGAAGATGAGAATTTTAAAGCTTCGACTTATTACTCCAACATCATCTGATCTTCTATAATTTTATCTGAGATTTTAACTGCACCTTATCATTATGATTTAAGTATGATTTTAAATTCATGTGAAAAATGTAAAGGAATTATTATTTTCTGTTTATTATCTGATATTAACCCTCATCACCTATCCAACATTCTTTAACAAAGCTTCCTCTTTCTTTAATGTGATTCTGTGTCTGGAATCTTAAAAACACAAGTTATTATTTTAGAAAGTGCAATATGATACTGTATTACAAGAGAGGTTTGCATTAAAAATGCTTTTTGGCCAGGTGTGGTGGCTCACGCCTGTAATCACAGCACTTTGGGAGGCTGAGGCAGGCAGACCACGAGGTCAGGAGTTTGAGACCAGCCTAACCAACATGGTGAAACCCTGTCTCTCCTAAAAATACAAAAAATTAGCCAGGCGTGGTGGTGGGTGTCTGTAATCCCAATTACTCGGGAGGCTGAGGCAGGAGAGTTGCTTGAACCTGAGAGGTGGAGGTTGCAGTGAGCTGAGATGGCGTCACTGCACACCAGCCTAGGTGACAGTGCAAGACTCCATCTCAAAAAATGATGAGTTCATGTCCTTTGTAGGGACATGGATGAAGCTGGAAACCATCATTCTCAGCAAACTATCGCAAGGACAAAAAACCAAACACTGCATGTTCTCACTCAGGTGGGAATTGAACAATGAGAACACATGGACACAGGAAGGGGAACATCACACACCGGGGACTGTTGTGGGGTGGGGGCGCGGGGAGGGATAGCATTAGGAGATATACCTAATGCTAAATGACGAGTTAATGGGTGCAGCACACCAACATGGCACATGTATGCATATGTAACAAACCTGCACGTTGTGCACAGGTACCCTAGAACTTAAAGTATAATAATAATAAAATTTAAAAAAAGACTCTGTCTCAAAAGAAAAAATGATTTTCAGACTCCTGCTTTTAGGATTTGTAATATAAATTATATTTATAATAGCAATTATGAATTTTAAAAATTCATTATTTTTATAAAAATTATTAAAGGTTATATAGTATTGCTTTTGTTTTTCAAGACAAGTTAATTTTCTTCAGGTTGAAATTGCAAAGGATTCTGTGGTTAATCTGATTTTTATTTATTCACACATTACACATTTGGGTTTTTTCCCATGAACACCTATAAAATTCTGTTCTAGCATTTGATTTTTTAAAAATGTAGTCAGATAAGTGTAGATGTTGCCACCTTTCAGTTAAATTTGTTGAGTTTGATTGGCAATACTGCTTTTCGCATTCAAGTCTTACTAGATCTGAAAAGCTGTTTTTTAAAAATTCTTTTCTCTATTCAATTACTGTTTCTGCTTCATTTGTCTTCTTTCCTCTTTGGGAACATTGTTAGGCTTCCTGTTAAAATTTTTCCATGTATTATCTTATCTATCATCTTTTTACTTCTTTATCCTTTCTCCTGTGTTTTGAGGCTGTTTCTCAAGTTTTTTCTCCACAAGAACAAATTTGATTTTCCGTAGGGAACCAATCTCTGCTCATTGCCTTGAATGTAAGTTTTTATTGAGCTTTTATGCTTTTGATTGACATGCAGGCCTTTTGCTTATCTTTTTATAGGCATCATCCTATATAATTAATAGAAAAGTAAAATTTTCTTAAAATTTCTTTCTTTAATTAATGAAATAAATTGTATTCAAAGGATGTCCTTTCTTTGAGAGTTTAATACCTGCTACATAATCACTATGAGTATATTAGCTTGTCCTCACACTGCTATAAAGAAATACCTGAGACTGGATAATTTATAAAGAAAAGAGGTGTAATTGGCTCACAATTCCACAGGCTATACAGGAAGCATGACGCTAACATCTGCCTGGCTTCTGGGAGGGCCTCAGGAAACTAACAATCATGGTGGAAGGCAAAGTGGGAGCTGGCCCATCTTACATGGCCAGAGCAGGAGGGAGAGAGGAGGGGGAGGTGCCACACACTTTTAAACAGCCAGATCTCAGAAAAACTCTCTCAGGAGAACAGCACCAAAGGGACGGTGCTAAACCATGTTTGAAGGATCCACCCCCATGATTCAAGCACCTTCCACCAGACCCCACCTCCATCATGAGTTGAACGTGAGATTTGGGTGGGGACACGGATCAAAACCATATCAATGAGTCAGCTTTTATAGCAGGTCCCTGATGTAAATCACTCCCCCTATTAATACCCAGAGGCACTCCTTATAGTGGCATGACCAGACATCTCCACCTTGTTGTCATTACTGTTAGCATAAGTGATACAGTAATTGCAGAATTCTCAGTTTTGTGTCTTAAAATTAATCTTAAAGTAGAGGTTTCACAGATTGTATTTCTGCTTCTCTAACTATTTTTATTCCCATTTGTGTCTGCATAGATGAAGAGAACACTGAGATGTAGACTGTGAAATACAAATGAACTCAGCAATATGGTTTTTGTGGGTTTTCTTTTGCACCATCACAACATGAGGAGGTTGACACGTTATTTGGTTCTTCCTGTTCTTTCTTCTTTTTCTCAGAAGTTATTTTTCTTGGTTTTCAGGCACTATAAGACATCTCTCTCCCCAACGGCTGCACTCAAGGTGAAAATCCTTTTGCCCTTATCTCAGGGAAATGAAGATTTTTGTTCACACACACACTCAGACCTGTACGCTAATGTTCATAGCAACTTTATTAGTAATAGTTGCTGGAAACAACTGATGTCCTTCAATGCGTGAATGGCTAAACACACTTAGTGCTTCCATCATGGAATACTACTCAGCAATGAAAAAGAAGGAACCACAGTTAAAGCCTGCACGAATCTCCAGAGAATTATACTGAGTGAGAAAAGCCACATGTAAAAAGTTGTACTATATGGTTCCCTTTATACAACATTCCTAGAGTGATGAAATGATAAAAATAAAACAGAGTAGTGCTTGCCAGGGGTTAGGAATTAGGTGGGAGAGGGAAGGAGTGGGCGAGGCTCTAAAAAGACAACAGGAGGGATCTTTGTGGTGACCGAATATTCTGGATCATGACATAGAATTGTTAATATCCTGATCAAAATATGATAGTAGAGGCCAGGCACTGTGGCTCATGCTTGTAATCCCAGCACTTTGGGAGGCTGAGGCGGGCGGATCATGAGGTCAGGAGTTTGAGACTAGCCTGGCCAATATGGCAAAACCCTGTCTCTACTAAAAATGCAAAAATTAGCCAGCCATGGTGGCACGTTCCTGTAATCCCAGCTACTCAAGAGGCTGAGGCAGGAGAATTGTTTGAACCCAGGAGGCGGTGGTTGCAGTGAGCCAAAATCATGCCAATGCACTCCAGCCTGGGCAACAGAGAGAGACTGTGTCTTGGGAAAAAAAAAAAAAAAATCATAGTAGAGCTTTGAAGCATGTTACCGCAGTAGGATATTTCTTTCAACTGCATGTAAATCCACAATCATCCCGAGATAAAAAGCTTAATAATAACAATAATAATGATGTTAATAAAACCTTTGCCTGATACCTTTCAGAGATTCAGCTTCCTGGTGCTCATCATCATTTTTCTTGCCATTACCATTACATTACGTATGTAGCGAGTCAAAACTGAAGCCAACGTAATCCAGAGTGGATCTGATCCGCTGGGATCTATGCCGCCTTCCCTTGGCACTTACCATGCATTTTTTCATGCAAGATAGCACTGTAGGAGACATGTAAGAGACTAAGTGTGCTATAGCACAGCTTACTCTCTCAAGCAGCTGATGCTATCAACAGATCATACAATAACTACATGAATGATTCCCATATAAGTATGACCTTGGTTGAGTGAAATGTGTCCTGTTCCCCAGGAATAGACACCGCACAGCTGAAAACAGGACTTTCCAAAGAGTCCGCATCCTAAAGTGGGCTGCCGACACTTGGAGCCTGACAACCAAACTTCTAGAGAAGTCCAATGCAGTCAACCACAATAAGCTGACTGGTAAGTGAGGAGGAGGATGGGCCTCCTGGGGAGTTGGTTCCTGATGGATGGCTGCTGCTCCCACGCTTTCTCCTGATGGAGGTGAGAGCTGGGCTGCTATCCCCCTCCCTGAAGACTGGAGAAGTAAAGGGCTGGGAGCCTCATGTGTGCTTCTGCTGCAGCTTAGGACGTAGAACAATTGCCAGAGAAATCTATTCCAGCAGGGCAAGGAGACACTTAGGAGAGTGTGCCTGAGAGAGAAATGGGGAAGGACCCCAAGGGCTCCTTTCTTCTCTCTCTTGCCCCAAAAAAGAGGTGCCTGCAATAGGCCAAGGGTGCAAGAATTTAAGGAGAAGTAGCACTGTGACTCACCTGGACCACTGCTGTTCTCGCTCAGAAAGGAAGAGAGAGAGTTTCTACAGGGGTGAAAACCAAGAGCAGATTTCAAAGAGTTAAGAATAGGAGACCAAGAAGAGGAATGCCAACTTTTCTTTGCAGAAGTCCTTTTTTTTAGTGAAAGAAAACAGGAAGATTGAGGAATTGAATTTGTTAAGAGGAAAGGATTAAGAATGTCTTTAAGACTGGAAGGAATTAAGGAGACTGATTCTGCAGCTGGGAGAGAGAGCAGAGGATGCAGCCAGGCCCTGCAGGAGGGCTGGAATGAAGGGCAGAGGTGGAAGGATTAGCAGTGGAAATGAGGGCACCATCATGATTCAGATAAAGCCCCTGGATTTGTGCAGTGCACAACCTGGACACTAACTTTCAGGGTCCCTGCAGCTTCCTCTGAATCAGAGGACGAGACAGAGAATGTCAAAGGCAGGAAAGAGTGAAAAAGCGGCAGCCACAATGGGCAGTTCATGGGCTTTGGAGCCACACCTGTGTGTGTCTAAGTTCTGCCACTGGACACTTTGTCCTTGAGCAACCTATTTCACCTTTCTGGGCCTCAGTTTTCTCATTTGCAGAATGGGTATAATAATCCTTACATCACAGGGTTGGCAGAGGATGCCAGTGAGATCACGAGATGACACGTAAAGAATGCCTGGTACCAAGGCACTCAGGACATCGTGGTTCTCTGCCTCCTCCTAGGGTGTTGACTTCTGGGGCCTTGTCCCCCTCAGTGGAGTGGAGGGTAAAGCATCTGGCCACCTGCGGAGCCGAGGGAACCTCCAATACCTGTGCAAATGCAGGCTTCCAATCCCTGAGTGTTATTGATGATCTGGAGTCCATTGGCTGCGCAATAGACTGCTTCAAGGCTGCGCGAGTCCATTCCATTTTGTTCAATACTTCGAGTTTCTCTTGTCCTAGCTGCCATATAAGTGTTGCCATACTTAAAAGGAACTCTGGAAAAGTAAGGGAAAGAGGGAAAGAAAGACTCAGGAAAATCTGTTTAAAACTGTATCCAGGTCACACCTATCTGCTGCTTGCTCCTTCTTCCCAGTGTCTGGCTGTGGGGCCCTGGCTGGGGGCTGGGGGCTGGGAGCAGAGCTCTGGACAGGTGGCCTGTCCTTGGGATGCCAGGGAGTTCTCATGCTCCTTCTTAATGGTGGCTTTTTAGAGGAGACTACAGGGAAGAACTAATGCCCCATATTCCTAAATCCTGAATATCAAGCCTAATTGCTGGGGTTTAGGTCTCAGTCGAGGATCTCCTTGGCCCCTGGAGATTCAGACCCAAGTCATTCTCCATACCTAGGATTCAAAGAGCCAGACTGCTGTGGAGGACACACACACACACACACACACACACACACACACACACACACACACACACACAATCTCCTCCTTGTATTCTAATCTGGATAAAGATGAAAAAAGAAAGAAAAAAGAAAAGAAAAGAAAGAAAGAAAAGAAACAAGACTGGAGCTCAGTCAAAGTTGCTTTGCCCAAAGGTGAGGGAGAAGCCTGGGTGATTTTTTTTTTCCCATAATTTCTGTTCTTGTTCTGCCTCATCATCTGCCTGCAGTCACCTGTGCTGCTCTATTGATTTTTCTGTCCAGACTGCCTTACTGGATAAAACTTGTACTTTTATTCCATTCTGCAGGAGCTGGAGGAGTTGCAGGGGCATGAAGCTCACCTCATCTTTGTTCCCCAAGCTCTCTCTCCCACCTTCTGCTTTCCCTTGCTTATTTTGATCCAAAATATGATTTTCAGGTTGGGTGCAGTGGCACTCACCTGTAATCCCAGCACTTTGGGAGACCAGGGCAGGTGGATCACTTGAGCGGAGTTCAAGACCAGACTGGACAACATGGTGAAACCCTGTGTCTACTAAAAATATAAAAATTAGCCAGGTGTGGTGGTGAACACCTGTGATCCCAGCTACCTGGGAAGCTGAGGCAGGAGAATCTCTTGAGCCTGGGAGGCAGAGGTTGCAGTGAGCTGAGATTGTGCCACTGCACTCCAGCCTGGGTAACAGAGTGAGACCCTGTCTCAAAAAAAAAAAAAAAAACAAAACAGAAAAAGATAAAAAGAAAAAACACAATGTGATTTTCCTTCTTTTCTGCTTTTTCTTTTCCCCAACCCCCAATTTGGTTTTCCCATTAAATATAGTGAAGGCTGAAGGAAGAAAACAGAGGAAGAAGCCATATTAATGATAAGCACGATAGGCATAGAGGAGGCTGGATTGGATGTAACTGATTTTCTTCCTGGAGCAAATGGACGTCACAGGGACACAAAGGAAGGATCTTTGGAAAGACCACAAAGCCCTTCCACAGGTGCTTCTGTGGCTTCTTAACCCCAGGTGTGCCCAGATCCTGCCCTGGAAACTCTTTTTACTGCTCAGATCTGTGGGCCTGGGGCTGGTGTTGCTTGATGCTGAAGCTGAGTATGTCTTTCCTAATGGCATAAAACACCCATCTTGGTTTACTTGGCTTTAATGGACAAGACCAGCCGATGCAGAGGGAGCAAGAGGTGGTTGGTGAGCAACCCTTGGGGCCTGAAGTGTGTGTCCAGAATCACTAAGGATTCCTGTGCCTGAAGGGCCAGCTCTCTCTGCCCCACCCTGTTTAGGGAACCCAGGCTGCAGGGAAGAGGTCAGGAACTTGAAGCAGTTGCCATATTGGTGCAGGGCTGCACGGGACTGAGTCCTCCCACCAATGCAGCAACAGTTTTTGTTCATTTCTTGACTCTTCTAGTTCATCTCCAAAATTTTTCTGTCTGGGATGCTGGTAATAAAAGTGTGTGTAAGCTCCTCGAATCATGGGCTCCAAGCATTGCTTTTGGTGATCAAACGGACTGACCCATCAGCTGCAGAAACTGCGTTCCTTTGTGTTTGTTTAGTCTCTTAGCCACACGAGCGCCCAGCCTGGAGTCTGGAGGTGAGCTCTCATTCCACCTCTTGAGCTAAGCAGATGAGAGGTCCTGGAAAATCACCTGGCAGGAGTCCATGGAAAGTTCGGTCTTGCCTCCTTTATTAGCTTGTTTGAAGGATCCAATGACGGGAATCTGCTTCAAAATACAAGACTGTTCTACGCATGGGACAGATTTTTACCTTGATCATAATCCTTGATTCTTCAGGGCTCACCAGCATCAGAAATATGGGAAAGAAAACAATTTAAAGCCTGAATTTTAAAATGATAATTAAAATTAGATCTGTGCTCCCCAGACAGTAATATTAATGGATTCAGAGGGGTTAGTTGAGGATCTAGGATCTTTAGCCACCAGGACTTTGTCCAGTGGCTGAAGGCATCATGTCAATAGTTCAACCTTCCTGAGGCTGCCATACTGTGAGGATGAGCAAGCTGTACCCTTTGGAGAGGTTCATGAAGAAGTTGGAAGACCACAGAGGGAGAGAGAACCGCCAAGCTCACCCTCAGCTGTGGCAGCTGCCACTGTTCCTTCTCCATCTACCATCCACAGTCCACGAGTGATGATAAGCCAGAACCCCCTAGCTGAGCCCTTCCCAAATCCCAATCCATAGGAACTGTGAGGGGTGTTAACATGATTCTTGCTCCTCCAGGTGTTTTGCTATGAATCACTAGCTAAGCAAGACAACCTTCTCCTAAGCACACATTTCAAGTGGAAGCTGTTCATCTTCCCATAAACCGTAAGACCAAGACAACAGATCAGTTAAATTCTGGTTTCCCTTATTTCAGTTGGGGCTTTGGCTGTAAGTGCTAAAAATATGGGACAAAGAAAATTGAAGTAAGCAGAAAAGTGTTAGCTCCAGATGCTGGGGATAATCCTGCCACCTCATAGAGCTTAAAGCAAAACCGTGACAACCAGATCCTTGGGGGTGGGCTAGAGTGCTCAGCACCATCGGGACTCTCTTTCTTTCTGATTTCTGACGTCTACTTGGCTTCACTTTGCAGGTAGGTGCTCTCTACCTGGTTAGAAGGACGTCTGCCAGCATCCATTCTGCATTCTCTCAGCTTAGCAATCCCAGCGGAGGAGGAAGCTGCTTGTTGACAACATCTGAAGTTTAGGCTTCACCACCTTTTGACCAGGAGATCTAGAAACTACAAAGACATCCAAAATGGGTGGAGAAAGATGACAGGATAACAGCAAAACACACTCCCGTTTAGAAAGGGAAGCATGGGAGACACAGGCATCACTGATTTCTGAATTCCAACTCTGGGTCAAGCAGACCATGTGAGGCCCCCTACCCTTCACAGCTCTTGGGGGTCAGGAATGATTCTTGATTAGGTTTGGATGCTGCCCTCTGAGGGAGCTGCCTTGCCCACTGTTCCTTGACTCTGCCCTCCAGGAGTCCTTTCCTTTTGCATCATCCTCCTTGCATGCATCTGAAGTGAGGTGATCCCACTTGGAGGCTCCGGGGTCCTCAGCACACTTTCTGCTTGAGGCAAGTATGGAGTTCAAGGGTTTGGGAATAGATGCACCTTGTTAGTATGGGCCTGTGGTTGCCTTAATGCACAACTTTCTTAACAGCCTGAAGCTTCTTTTTTTTTTTTTTTTTTTGAGACAGAGTCTTGCTGTGTCACCCAGGCTGGAGTTCAATGGTGTGATTGCAGCTCACTGCAACCTCTGCCTCCCAGGTTCAAGTGATTCTCCCACCTCAGCCTCCTAAGCAGCTGGAACTAGAGGCATGCGCCACAACACCCGGCTAATTTTTTGGTTTGTTTGTTTATTTGTTTTGAGACGGAGTCTTGCACTGTTGCCCGGGCTGGAGTGCAGTAGTGCAATCTTGGCTCACTGCAACCTCCGCCTCCCAGGGTCAAGCGATTCTCCTGCCTCAGCCTCCCAAGTAGCTGGGATTACAGGTGCCCGCCACCATGCCCAGCTAATTTTTTGTATTTTTAGTAGAGATGGGGTTTCACTATGTTGGCCAGGCTGGTCTGAAACTCCTGACTATCATGATCTGCCCGCCTCAGCCTCCCAAAGTGCTGGGATTACAGGCGTGAGTCACAGCGCCCAGCGTAATTTTTGTATTTGTAGTAGAGACATGGTTTCACCACGTTGGCCAGGCTGGTCTCGAACTCCTGACCTCAAGTGATCCACCCCTTCGGCCTCCCCAAATGTTGGGATTACAGGCGTTAGCCACCACGCCCAGCCTGAAGGCTTCTTATCTATTTGATTCCAACTGGTCTCCCCGAGCCTGTCCTCACATCTGCAGTTCTGTTCCCACATCCTTCTCGGATGGGTTCTCTTTCAGGCTTTCTCACACCCATATCTACCTCTCCTAAGTGAAGGGGCTACATTCGCATTGTTGGGAAACCCACACGCTTAGGCTCTCTTCTCTGAGGCTTTCTTCAGATTCGTCTGGATTTTTACCCAACTGGAAGGATTTGCTGGGTGCTGTTCCTCCAGGTTCTTCTTGATCATATTTTGTGTTTCTGCTGAAGAGGCATCTGGCTGATCCAACCCAGCAAGACCTTGAACTTTTGAGTTCTCCCTATTCTCTTGCATTTGTGTTTGAAAACTAGCCAGTTCCTCCGTGAGCTGTTCTCTCTTGTAACATACGGTCAAATGCAGGTCATTTCTAGCGTTCTGTTTTCCATGCTTTCCCCAACAACAACTACAAACTTATTAGGTGCCCATCTGCCTCTTCAACCATGATGGCAGCCTCCAGGGTCTGTCTCCTTGATGCCCACTGCTGATCCAACACAAATGCCAGGTCCTTCAGGGTTTTTGTTTACAGTAGCACCCATTTCTAGTACTGATATACATAGTGGTCAAGATAAGTTAGATTATGGTGTGCTGATAACCCCAAATTTCAGTGCTTCTCAGAACTAAAGCTGCCTCCTCAGGCATGGGCCTCCCTGGTGCCCACCGCAGGGAAAAAGGGAGGATGCAGACCCACTCATGGGTATCTCCTGCTTCTGCCTACAAGTTACTTAGACCTAGAACAGCATCTCCCGCACAGAAGGCATTCAGTGTACTTTATGGATTGAATGCATGATTTTTAGCTTTATAATTAACATTAATGTTTAATAAGAAACACACACACTGATAGGATTTGGCTGTGTCCCCACCCAAATCTCACCTTGAATTGTAATGATCCCCACGTGTCAAGGGTGGGGCCAGATGGAGATAATTGAATCATGGGAGTGGTTTCCCCCATATTGCTCTCACGGTAGTGAGTAAGTCTCGTGAGATCTGATGGTTTTATAAATGGGAGTTCCCCTGCAGAAGCTGTCTTGCCTGCTGCTGTGTAAGACTTGCCTTGTTCTTCCTTCTCCTTCCACCATGATTGTGAGGCCTCCTCAGCGATGTGCAACTGTGAGTTAATTAAACCTCTTTACCTTGTAATATTACAAGTTTCATTAAACCTTTTTACCTTGTAAAAAATATACCTTGTATAATTTCTTTTTCAGAAATATCTGGATTATTCTACAAGTATTTTCCTTTTTCTTTTTTTTTTTTTTTTCTTTTTGAGAGAGAGTTTTGCTCTTGTTTCCCAGGCTATAGTGCAGTGGCACAACCTCGGCTCACTGCAACCTCCACCTCCTGGGTTCAAGCGATTCTCCTGCCTTAGCCTCCCAAGTAGCTGGGATTACAGGCTTGCATCACCACGCCTGGCTAATTTTGTATTTTTAGTAGAGGTAGAGTTTCTCCATGTTGGTCAGGCTGGTCTCGAACTCCCAACCTCAGGTGATCCACCCACCTCGGCCTCCCAAAGTGCTGGGATTACAGACGTAAGCCACCTCGCCCGGCCTCTACAAGTATTTTTCTTACAAATAAAACCTAGAATTATTTGGTCAAGTTTTAAAAAATCCCATTGGGATACTGATTGGATTATATCTAATATACAGATGAGCGTAACTGTTATTATTATTTTTTTTTGATAGAGTTTCTCTCTCGTTGCCCAAGCTGGAGTGTAGTGGCGCGATCCTGGCTCACTGCAACCTCTGCCTCCCAAATAATTCTCCTGCCTCAGCTTTCCAAGCAGCTGGGATTTCAGGCACCCGCCACCACACCTGGCTAATGTTTTGTATTTTTGGTAGAGACAGGGTTTCATAATGTTGGCCAGGCTGGCCTCAAACTCCTGACCTCAGATGATCTACCTGCCTCAGCCTCCCAAAGTGGTGGGATTACAGGCATGAGCCACCATGCCTGGCCTGACATTTTTTTACCACGTTAGTTTCCAAATCTGTATCTACTTTGTTTCTCTTTTAATATCCATCAGCAGAGTTTATACATAGTTTTCCTCATGTAAGTCATGTTCATTTCTTATTTATCTTATTTCTAACTATTCTGCTTCTGTCGCTACTGTGAATAGAATTATCTTAATATTTTCTGCCTGGAGTTTGAGCTCAGTAATAAGCTATTGACTTTAGCGCTTAGGAGCATTATTTTAAATGAGCACACACAGGTGCCAAAATCACAGCACATCTGAATTCTTGTCTTCCCTGCCCTCTAATATCCATTTAGTGAGGAAAGCTTTGCCTCTGCCTCTGAGTGAAAGTCTGTGTATTACAGGCTCGTTCCCCCATAAAGACAATCCCATGACCACCTTCCATCACTGCTGCTGTTTGAATGTGTCCCCCAAAGTTCGTGTGTTGGCAACTTAATCTCCAAAGCAACAGTGTTGAGAGGTGGGACCTTTAAGAGGTGATGAGGTCAGGCTGAGCACGGTGGCTTATGCCTGTAATCCCAGCACTTTGGAAAGCCGAGGCGGGCAGATCACGAGGTCAGGAGTTCAAGTTGAGACCAGCCTGGCTAACATGGTGAAACTCCATCTGTACTAAAAATACAAAAATTAGCCAGGCGTGGTGGTGCATGCCTGTAGTCCCAGCTACTCAGGAGGCTGAGGAATGAGAATTACTTGAACCTGGAGGTGGAGGTTGCAGTGAGCCGAGATAATGCCACTGCACTCCAGCCTGAATGACAGAGCAAGATTCCATCTAAAAAAATTTAAATATGAAATCTCAATATTAGCAATCATTCTATTAATTGAAAAAGCACACTATATACAGTTTTGTGCATAGGGATGTTTATTGCAGCATTGATTTCGAGAGAAAACAAATGGAAAGAATCTAAATGCCTGTGAGTAATGAAATGGCTAAATATAGCATATTTGACCATGGATTATGAGACAACTGTTGTCAAAGATGAACTTAATTCTCTATGTTTATAGCTGGAAAAGCATGCAAATATATTACGAAATAAAACAAGTAATTTTCCTGTAAAGAAAAAAAAGCAAGAGGAAAAGGGAAAAATGGTGATAGGCTGACCTACATACGTTCATCCATCCACATCTGTATTTAAGCAAAGAGCATTTACATATGCATAATTTTTGCCCACAAGGATTAGCAGAGTAGTTAAGATCCTGGGCTCTGCAGCTGGTCCTTTGTGTTGGAATTCTGACAGTGGCACTCATTCATTGCAGAACCTTAGGCAGCTTTCAACTTCTCTGTGCCTCAGTTTTCTCACTTGTGAAACAAGAATAAGGATAGTGCTGACCTCAGTGTAGTATTTTGAGGATTAAACGAGCTAAGCTATGTTCCCAGCACCCTGTAAGTGCTGTATGAATGGTTGTACTTATTATTAGTTATTAATTAAATATTCAAGTTATTTATAATTTCAGGAATTACTATTTAAGTATTATTTTAATAGGTTGATGAGAGAGGGGGGTAGCTGGCTATTAACTATTTTTTAAATATATTACTACGGTTTTCAAACTTTTTCAATGAATACAATTTACTTTTGTAACTGAAACAATAAAATGTGGAGAAGAGACCACCAACAGTAGCAAGCATGAGAATGCTTCTGGGAAAAGCTGAGTTCCTAGGCAGATGGATAAATCTGTGGCAGCTTTTGATGTTTCTCAAAACAGAGCATTAAAATGAGTCAGAGCCTCTTGCATAGCTTTTTATCTTTCCTAAATTGGAATCCTTATCATTCTTACAAAGAATTACCAGCAATAACATGCTCATTTCCTGGCATAATAATTAGAAACCCAAATAAATGAGTATTTTTATTTCCCAAACGTTTGGGCCTGGTATGTGAGCCCTGAGCCACAATTCTTGACTCCAGGGTGACGTGGCCACTGGGGTGGCAGTCAGAGTCAGACCACCCTGCCACGACCTCATCTGTGTTATTGGTGATTCACTGCACCTGACAAAACCTCATCTTGGGCACTCATTCCCTCCTCACAGGAACTGCTGTGAGGATGTAATGACAAGATACATATGCAACTACTCTTCGCAGATTGCTTGGCACAGAGAACTCACACAAATACGATAAAGACGATGATGGTGGTGGCTGATTTGCAGGATTGAATGGCATGTCAAAAATGGTAGATGTGGCTAAATAAATAATTGAAAACTCTCATAATTCAAAAACTTCATGTAAGAGGAAAAGACAAATGAAACATTTTAAAAGACCTTTAACAAACCACTTTTACATGCCAATACCAGTAGATAGTATGCAAAATAACACTAATAGAAGAAACATACAGTTGGTTGATTAAAGCAGTAGAGAAATGCTTCATCCCCACTCTCCAAACAGCCTTATTGGTAAATTTTTCCCAACCTACCACCTCTTTGCAGCCCATTCCTTAGCTATCCCCTAAGAGAAGTAGATAATTCTGGCCAGTCCATTTCAGAAAAGTAAACTCTGGGTTCTCAGCTCACCTGTCCCCTTTTCTGTTTTGGGAACCACATTCCTGCAGGAGCGATCCGCCTCTGCTCCTTTATGCTGAGTCTCCCAGGCAGTTCCCACACCAAGGAAGGCCGAGCCAGCTCTCTGTCCAGCTGTCAGTCCAGCGAAGTCAGCCTGGGATGGAGAGAGGGGGTGTTGCTGAATTCATAACTCATCTAGCAGGCCCAGCTGGCAACCACAGGAGGCTGCAGCCTCCGCCTTTGTTTTATCAAGAATTGAGGTAGTATTTTAGCCCCTTCTGTCCCTCTTCGGCCTTATTTCTGAAATTGCTGGTTCTGTGGGTAAGGAAAGTAACTGCTGTTCACTGGGTTCCTTCAGAGACTTCAGCCACATCTGCAGAAGATGCTCAACTGGACTGACAAATAAGTGCACATTAAAACAAAAGTAAGGCCCAGGCGCAGGGGCTGACACCTGTAATACTAGCACTTTGGGAGGCTGAGGTGGTTGGATCTTCTGAGGTCAGGAGTTCCAGACCAGCCTGGCCAACATGGCAAAAGCTCATCTCTACTAAAAATAATTTTTAAAAAAATTAGCCAGGTATGGTGGTGCATGCTTGTAATCCCAGCTACTCAGGAGGCTGAGGCAAGAGAATCACCTGAATCCAGGACATGGAGGTTGCAGTGAGCAGAGATCGTGCCACTGCACTCCAGCCTGGGCAACAAGAGCAAGATTCTGTCTCAAAGAAAAAAAAGTGAGAGGGTGTGCCCACCTTCCCTGCTGTTCAGGGCAGAACAGGAACAATGGGTACGTTCACACCTGTCCATGGGGAAACCGCTGCTGCTCATCTGGGAGGCAGTGGGGCCATGACCATAGTGAGCTTTAAAACTGTTTGGATCCTTTGACCTCATGATTTCGCTTCCAGGACTCCACCCCAGCAATCAAGATTCACAAACCACCTTTTCCTTATAGCATGGTTCATAATAGTAAGATTAAAGACAATAGAAATGGCCAATAAAAGAAGAATGACTACATAAATTATAGGCCAGCCACAGAATGAAATGTGATGAGGCTATGCAAAAGAGGGCTTATAGAACATTTCATAATGCTTCTGTAGGTAATGCTATTCAACAACATCAAATATAGCATGATTAGTGAAGTACATATCCAATGGTGCACTTATGATTTGAAAGGAGATGCATGCAAACGCTAATGGGATTTATATCATTTATATCTTGAGAGCTGGATTGAGAGTGATTTTTATTTTGCTTCTGTATTTTTTTTTAACATTTTCCACATTATCTGCAAAGAGAACATCCTACTTGTTTGTTGTCTTTTTTTTTTTTTTTTTTTTTTTTTGAGATGGAGTCTCACTCTGTTGCCCAGGCTGGAGTGCAATGGCATCATCTTGGCTCACTGCAACCTCTGCCTCCTGGCTTCAAGTGATTCTCCTGCCTCAGCCTCCTGAGTAGCTGGGATTATAGGCGCCTGCCACCAAGACTGGCTAATTTTTGTATTTTTAGTAGAGACGGGGTTTCGCCATGTTGGCCAGACTGGTCTCGAACTCTTGACCTCAGGTGATCCACCTGCCTTGGCCTCCCAAAGTGCTGGGATTACAGGCGTGAGCCACTGCGCCCAGCGCATGCTGCTTTTTAAGAAAGAAAAATCATAAAACACTTTTCAATTAACACCATTTGAAATAAGGCCTGTAGAAACACAGAAGATAGAGTTGTGGGCCTAGGCTTATTCCTTGGCCTGCCGGGCGGGGAAGGACATCTGAACACTAAAAGGTTCACCTATAAGAAAGAGGAAAAGTGTCCCAGCAGGAGAAGCGGCCTGTGGGGAACACATAGAGATGCGGTGTGAGAGGCAGCTGCCTGGGAGAATTGTTCTCCCATCCCTGTTGCGGCAAAATGTTGCTTACAGGCTCAGACACGTGATGCTCTCTCCACGGTCAGGATCTACCTACCAGAAGCTCCTGTTTCACCTGTGCCCTAATTACAACCACCCCCCCCCCACCCCCCCCCCGCCTCCACCCTTCTCCACCATCACCTGAGTCAAGTGCCTACACCTCTCTGTTCCCTACGTTAGGGCCCACACGACCAGCTGAGCCTAACATCAAAAGTTCCCTCTGTGACCAGAAGAGGGCGCGGTGGTGCAGGATGGGCGTCCCAGGAAGGCCAGGACTTAGGTTCAAATTCCCGTTTTGTCCATTCCTGTAACCTGTGAAGTTCACGTGGGAAACATGCGTGTGACAACACTTCATCACGGGGTTCTTGCTGTGACATACAAATGGCTTGCAAGCTGAACTCCTGTGACTCTGAGGGATTACCAACTTCTGTCAATACTTTATTCAGTGTTGAACCCCCAGGTGATGCGTGGCTCACTTTACCTGAACCTTCACCTCCCAGAGAGGTCTTGGCATCTGCCTGCTTGTAGGGACTGTGGCCCCTGTCCATGCCCTGCTCCTGCCCTTTGAGTTCCAGGATCTGTCTGCTGTAAAAGCCTGCTGGACTCTGCTCCTGACTCAGTTTGACCAGCTGGCTGGGCTCTGGTGTGGCCCACAGCCTAGGAGGAAGGATGTTGTGTCCCGGCCAGGTGCTCATGGGCTCAGTGAGCAGCACTTTGAACTCTAGGCACAGTAACAAGGGCCTCCCTCATGACCCCTCATGACCAAATGAACCCTCAACTCTGGGGAGTGGTCCTCATCTTGCCACTCTATGCCTTTATACCCAGACCCAAATTTCCTCTAGGGCAGTGGTCTGTTCTTACCTGCCTTTCCAAATGCCAGTCTTCCACCCTAAATTCCAGTGTTCATGGATGGGGACCCATCACTGCTGTCCAGGTTCCGAGTCACCCTCCTGCCTCCATTTTCACCACATACCCAGCCCAGCCCAAGAGATGGGACCTCTCTGATGGGAGCTCTCAGGGCCTTTGCCTTGATCTGACTCAGAGCCTCCCCGGACGGTGGTGCAGTGTGTGCACTGCACACCCCCAGGCAGTGTTGCTCATACTTCAGTCTATAAAAAGCAAGGCAAGGCCTGAACAGCTGCAAACAGCAGCCCTGCTAGGGCATAGCTTTCCAGCTGTGATCCAGGCATGTGGCCCTGGCTGCTTCATGAAAGGCCCTGGATCTGAGCCCTGGCCTGGCCTCTTCCAGATGTAAGATGGGGAAGAGCTCAGAATCTCTCTGAACCTCCATTTCCTTAACTGTAAAGTGAGGGGCTGGATTGCTTGATTTCTAAGCTCAATTATCTAGACATGCCAAACTGTACTATCTACCTGATTCTAGAATCTCTCAAACCTGCCCTAATCTGCCTGTACCAATGGGCTCTGGAGAATGTCCTGATGTCACCAGATTCATGCCTGAGATGAAAGCCTTAGGATTCAAGAGCCCAGCTCTGTCGTTCTCCAATGCAGCCTCAAACCTCCTGCTGTTCTTGGCCCCGTGCTAGCATCCCCTTCCCACCATCACAGGATACCCTAAAGGCCTTGATAACAGACATTTCCATATTACTGGGCTCACGCCTTCATGGTGGACCTCCTGGAGGTGGGCATAGCCCATGCCCAGGTAGGAGAGGAGCAGGAAGGCATGGGCATGTTTGGGGAGGTTGAGAGAGACCAACCTGGCTGCATCAGATAGAGAGCACCAGTGGCTGGTCTGGCTAGGAATCCAGGTCGGGGCCCTAGAGTGGCCACATTTGCTTGCTTTTGCTAAGGTAATTTCAGGTTTGGTAAGGCAGTGAGTGAAGATCTGTTGGGCAGGTGGTCTCTTGGTGCCCTACAATCACGTGCGTGAGTCTGCCTCCCTCATCTCACCCCAGGGGTGACTCATAAATCAACACCAAAGCCAGTTACGCTGCCATCCGGCAGAACTCGTGCCCCAGACACCTTGGGAGGAAGTGGAGCCAGAAGTGAGAACACTCTCTGAGGTTGAAAAAACTCCAACAGTTCTTCTGTTCTCACGCCACGCCACAACAATCAACACAGAAGGCTTCTACGACCAAATGTGTGGGGATTTCTCCCCACCACCGTGCAAACCGCCCGGACATGGACACCAGCATGAACTGGGGGTCCTCCAGTTCAGTTCTGACACTCTCTACCTGGAGACAGCGTCAGATCCCAGGGGTTGGGGGCTCAGTCCCCCAAGACCACCCCTGACCTTCAGACATCACTCACTAGTACAGGCCTCTGAACTTCTGACAACCAGCTATAAATTGATAAAGACCCCCGTCTTTATTAATTTGCTAGGGTGGCTCGCAGAACTCGGGGAAACCCTTAGGTTTACCATAAAGGATGTTACAAAGGATACAGATGAAGAGATGGATAGGCGAGGTGTAGGGGAAGGGGTGCAGAGCTTCCATGCTCTCCCGGAGTGTGACTCTCTCCGGGAACCTCCATGGGTTCAGCTACCTAGAAATTCTTAGAACTGTGTCCTTTTGGGTTTTCATGGAAGCTTTGTGACATAGGCAGGATTGGCCATTGATGGTCAACTTAACCTTCAGCTTTTCTCCCCTCCCTGGAGTTCAGGGTGGGGCTGAAAATCTCAACCCTCTAATCCTGCCTTGGTCTTTCCAATGACCAGCCTCACCCTGAAGCTACCTAGGGGCTGCCAGCCATCAGCCAACTCATCAGCATTCAAAAGTACATCACTTTGGAGATTCTAAGGATTTTAGGAGGTGTATGTCAGGAAATGGATTCAAAGGCCAAATATTTATCTCATAATATCACACTCCTAAACTCATAGGACACTGGCAAGGACACCAAGCTCAACTCCTCCCCATTTCTGAATCCCTGGGCTCCATGCTGCGCCTATGGCTGCTGCACAGTTGTCCTGAAGGGGCCCTGGCCTGCATGTGCCTGATGCACACAGCTGGAGGGTGTCCTGCAGAGATGGGACCATTAGCTGGCAGGCATGTGTGGTGGAAGGGACAGGGGAGCACGTGCCATAGTTCGATTTATTCTGAGGTATGTGGGAGTCACTAAAGGCAGTAAGCAAGGGTGTGATGTAATCAACTGTGCATTTTAAAGTGATTGCTCCAGCTGCCTGTGGAGAATGGATTGGAGAAGGGCCAAAGGGCACTCAGGGGCGCCAGCTGGGAGGCTGTGCTACAGTTCCCAGGAAGGATGTGGCTGCAACAGTGACAGAAAACACATAAACAGGGCAATGGACTATAGGGTGTTCGTGCAACCAGACACACCCAGCCAAGAGTATCTCACCTCCTGCAGGTCAGATGCAGACACCCTCTAACCACTGGCATTGTGGCCTCTGGAATGAGCCTGGTGGTGATAAAGTCTGGAGGGCCACAGGTGACCATACGAGCCACAGGATGCCTCAAGACCAGAGACATCCTCGCAGAATCAACAAGAGGTGAGCAAAGGACAGGAAGAGACTCAGGCAAAACTTTTGTGTGCACAACCAATTCCCATCTTCACCACCTGAACGCCACCCCAGATGACATATATGGGGCTGCTTTTGCCATCCACATGGCTAGGACAGTGTATCTGTAGTTGTCAACAACAATCAGAGGACCATATCAATTAAACCAGGAAGTTTTCCATGTCGTTTGGACTGAATCATATAAAGGTAGACAACATCATACTATGTTGGTGCACAGAGTACTCTGAAATGATTCATTTTTCGCTCCTTTGAGGCAAAGGCAAACCTACAAGCAGAACAAACCACATCCGGAGAGGAAGTGATAAAGCTCAGAGGAGCAGCAAGAATAACCATGGCGACAATCTTGCAATTTAGAGGCTGCAAATAAGAGAGATATTTACTTTGGAAATGCAACTGAAAAAAAGAAAAGCTGCAATGACAACAGCATAGCAACACTCTTCTCCTCTGGGCTCAACTAAAAAGAAATGACAAGACAATGAACCATCTCCAGGGGCTGTATGTAAATCCAAGATATCCTTTTGACATAACAGTGTGAAAGATCATCAGTGAGGAAGGTGAATCATTCAGGCTTTTAAAATAGCTTTTTATTTTGAGATCTTGTAGATTCACCTGCAGTTGTAAGAAATATTAGATTCTGTGTACCCTTCACCCAGTTTCCCCCAGTGATAACACTTTGCATGAGGAAATTGACATTGAAACAATGGTTCAGTTTTGAGGAAGTATCAGATATCAAATAGATACTTTGTCATGTTTGGATAAAAATGTAACACTTCTGTATTAAAAAAAAAACTAAAATTACAAGAAAACCAAACAGGAAAAAAGCTTTTTTATTAATCCTAGCAAGGAGTTTATTCTATACAATGAGTATGTTCACATTTACAAGAAAAACATTAAGTGGCCTTTGAAAATATTTTGATGGCCTGTAGAGTTATAACCAGAATCACTGCAATGCACTAATATTTAAAGAAATGTATGAGGCAACACTGGATGAATTTACTGATTGAGATGTCATTGTTTTGAGGAATTATTGTTTGTGGCCTTTCTGAAATCCTCCATCACTACCTTTTACATTCAGGAACTCATCAGGCCCTTCCAGCATTACATTATAAGAAATATAGTGTATCATGCCTGTAATTCCAGCACTTTGGGAGGCCGAGGCAGGTGGATCACGTGAGATCAGGAGTTCGAGACCAGCCTGATCAACAGGGTGAAACCCCATCTCTACTAAAAATACAAAAAAAAAATTAGCCAGGCGTGGTGGTGGGTGCCTGTAATCCCAGTTACTCAGGAGGCTGAGGCAGGAGAATCACTTGAACCCGAGAGGCAGAGGTTGCAGTTAGCTGAGATCATACCACCGAACTCCAGCCTGAGCAACAAGAGCTAAAACTGTCTTTAAAAAAAAAAGAAAGAAAGAAATATAGTGTATCTTTTTCCTGATTCATTCATTCAACAAATATTTATATACTACTATTGGCCCACTATTTTTTTTAGGGGAAAACAGGAATGGCCCCCCCAAAAAGCCCTCTGGGGAGCTGACATTCTAATCCATTATTGGTTTTGTCTCAACTATAATTGCACTTGTTTAGAATTTCATCATCTTCCAGAGTAGTCGCCCTCTGTACAGTCTTTCCCCACCCCTCAGTTTATTCTCTGCATTGCTGATCCTTCCTCAACAGACACTGCTAATTATGTCAGGTTTAGGGTCAAAATCCTTCCCAAGTTTCTATCACTCACGCCCCTGACTTCCACAGGGGGCAGTTCTGAGCTCCTCTGTGGCTCTTAGTCATCCATCCCCTACCTTCCTGTGTACCTCCTCATTCATCCACCTTCTTCTCTGCCCACACAGCTGGCCCAGGCTTCCTGTCCAGGTGCATGGTCCCCCTGTGCCAGGGGATGAGTTGGGGGCTGGGCTGGGAGGGCTCCTCTTGCTTTTCTGCCTGAAGAAGCCCTACTTATTAACCTTTAAGTCTAAACATGACCTCTTCTGTTGAATAAAATATAGAAAATTCCATTTAGTGGGAGATTGCATGGAGATCACCAAATAACTATCTATTGATTGGATTAATGTGCTGTCATTCTATTATGAGCAAAGTGATATGTTAGTTTGTTTCAGCATTGTATCTTAATGCCTGTGATGCTGTGACAATGTAGCAACAGTGATTTCTTTGGAGTGGTGCGTGGAATCCACTTAGCACTTTGTGTCATTAATCTTTTTTTTTTTTTTTTTTTTTTTTTGCTGAAAATAAAAGTCATTGTAAAAAATTTAAAAATTAGAAAAAAAAATGGAAAAGAAAATACCAAATATCCAGCGTGTAATATTGCAAGGTTTGGGCATATTAATATTTTCTTCACTTTTCCCAGTACTTTTACTTACTCTACGTTGATTACATATACAATTTAAACTCTTGTGGTTTTTTTCCACTTAAAGTATATTAAAATGTTTTAAGCATTTGACACAAGCTGCCAAATGGATTTTCAAATGGATTGTAAAATTTTATTTTCCCAAATCATTAGATATGAAAATGTATGGCTTTCCTACCACATCTTCATAATAGCTAGCATTAATTACTAGTTGAAGAGGCAAAATTTGGTATATTTTCTTCACCTTTGTTTTTCTTTGAGTCTTAGGAAGGTTGACTAAATTGTCATTTCCCACTCTTGTTGCCCAGGCTGGAGTGCAATGGGACAATCTCGGCTCACTGCAACCTCTGCCTCCTGGGTTCAAGTGATTCTCCTGTCTCAGCCTCCTGAGTAGCTGGGATTACAGGTGTCCACCACTACACCTGGCTAATTTTTGGTATTTTTAGTAGAGATGGGGTTTCACCATGTTGGCCAGGCTGGTCTGGAACTCCTGACCTCAGGTGATCTGCCCGCCTCGGCCTCTCAAAGTGCTAAGATTACAGGCGTGAGCCACCACGCCTGGCCAATTGTCATTTCTTTATAACGTGTTTATATTTCATCTTTCTGAGTTTCCTAGACTTTTTATTTGCCACTTTACTTAATGGAATATTCTAGGTTTTCTCATTGATTCATATGAACGATTTATTTGCTAACACTTTAAGTCCTTTCTCAATTTTATTGGGGGAAGAGTGAGGTTTTTATAAGCCCATAATTTGCCTTTCATTTATTTTGTAATGCTTGATGTATAATTTTTGTGTGTACTCAAATCTACTCATCTTTTCCTTTTTAATGCCTTCCACTACTAAACTCAGAAAATCTTTACTCCATCCAGAGACCAAGGAGTTATTCTCTCTAAATTTTTTCTATTTTAAAAAATAACTGAGCTCGAAGACAGAGCAAGACTCTGTCTCAAAAAAAAAAAATAAATAAATAACTGAGCTCTATTCAATCTGCAGTTTATTTTGGTGTGTAATAAAGTCAATGTGGATACTTCCCCTCAAAATCTTGCTCGTCATCCTTGATGGAGAAATCTTTCATTTCTGCATTCATTAGTGATGCCTCTTTTAACATGTGTTAGATACGGAGCAGGTTTTTTTGGGGGGGATGTTGTTTTTGTTTTGTTGTTGTTTGAGATGGAGTCTCACTCTGTCGCCCAGGCTAGAGTGCAGTGGCACAATCTCGGCTCACTGCAACCTCTGCCTCCAGGGTTCAAGCGATTCTTTTGCCTCAGCCTCCCGAGTGGCTGGTACTACAGGCACATGCCACCATGCCTAGCTAATTTTTGTATTTTTAGTAGAGACAGGGTTTTGCCATGTTGGCCAGGATGGTCTCGATCTCTTGAGTTTAGGTGATCTGCCCACCGCAGCCTCCCAAAGTGCTGGGATTACAGGCGTGAGCCACCGTGCCCAGCCAATACTGAGCAGTTTTTACTGAACAGTCCACTGTTCATTCCATGCAATGCATGACTCTTCTGATGAGCAGCCTTTGCCTGGGAAACCCCAACCATCCAAGACTGTGGTCTAAGGCTCTTTCTACCCGCTCCTTCCCCCCTCCCCTCACCTGCCAAAGGAGTCAGACTTGTCTCAAGATCTGAAGGCGCTCTCTGCCTCCTCCTGTCTGCCCCTCTCTATCCTCCACCCACATCTTGTCCAATAAATCTCATGTGCATCTCATTCCAATCTTTACTTCTGCTTCTCAGAGGACTCAAACTGATGCACCAAGTTTGCTCCAGTTTGTGGAGTTTGGAGCCTTGGTTTATGCGCCCTGTTATGCACTCCAGGATCTCAGGCAAGCCACTGGCATTCAAGGCAAGAAAGCATGTTCGTTTCCAAATAGGGGCCCATGGCTTGCGTTGGCAGTCCTATGCCTGCACTCACACACCATCCCACTCTGTCACCCCAAAGGGCAGTTTAGCAAAACCCAAACTTCAAATTTGAACAACTTATTCAAACTAGTATTTCCTAAGGAGATGCTGGGTCTCCTCTCACCCCACCATTCCCTACAACCTGGCACAGCCACAGGTGGGGAAGAGATGGTCCACATCGTGGCTGCCATTCACAGAGGGGCAGCTCCCCCAAGTCATGCAGACACTGCCCTGTGAGGGGCAGTGCAAATCTCAGGGGGTAGAGTCCTCATTGACCTGGTCGATGAGGACCCAGGCTTTGATGTTTAACCCATCGCCTGTTTAACGGTGCCCACACTGAGACAGAAACAATCAAATCTGCAGAGAGTCAGCAACAAGACCAGGACAGGCAGACACATCTAAAATGAATCCCCAAGAGTCCCCAGTATCCCCTGCTCAGACATATGGAAGGGAAGAGAAGAAAGGGATTTTTTATCTCTGCTTTGACTTAATAAATACTCTTAATCTCCCAGGATAAACAACAAGGCTTGTGTAGGTTACAGAGTTAGAGATTCTAAGCTTGAGGATATCCAGCATTTAGAGGCAATTTCATAAAAGGCACAGCAATGTTTAAAAAAAAAACAAGACTTGAAAATGGTATGGGGCTGTTTGGTTTTTATATCTTTGGGTTGATAGAATGCCTGGATACTTACGGAATGCCTGCAAGCCCTTGAAGATGCACATATAACTTCAGGGTCCATGAGATTCTCAAGTTTATCCATGGAGACCTTTGGGAGTCTACGGATCCTGATTTCCTGATCTGAAACCTGTGTCTATGAAAATATATCCAAGATATTTTGTTATGTGAAAACAAAATACGTCACAGGCAGTATGTACAGCTTGATCCATTTTTCTTTCTTTCTTTCTTTCTTTCTTTCTTTCTTTCTTTCTTTCTTTCTCTTTCTTTCTTCCTTTCTTTCCTTTCTTTCCTTCCTTTCTTTTCTTTTCCTTTCTTTCTTTCTTTCTTTCTTTCTTTCTTTCTTTCTTTCTTTCTTTCTTTCTTTCTTTCTTTTCTTTCTTTTCTTTCTTTTTCCTTTCGATGTAGTCTTGCTCTGTCGCCCAGGCTGGAGTGCAGTGGCCCTATCTCGGCTCACTGCAAGCTCCGCCTCCCAGGTTCACGCCATTCTCCTGCCTCAGCCTCCTGAGTAGCTGGGACTACAGGCATCCACCACCATGCCCAGCTAATTTTTTGTATTTTTTTTTTTTTTTTTTTTTTAGTAGAGACAGGGTTTCACTGTGTTAGCCAGGATGGTATCGATCTCCTGACCTTGTGATCCACCCGCCTCAGCCTCCCAAAGTGCTGGGATTACAGGCGTGAGTCACGGTGCCCAGCTGATCCATTTTTCTTTCAATATTATGTGTATAAATCAAAGCTCACTTTTGGAGGAATTGAGATTAAGGGGTCAAAAGATTTCTTTTGCCTTAAAAAAATATATACTGCACTCCTAAACTGTTTGAAGTATATTAAATAGCAAATATGTTACTTTTAAAATAAGTGTCTAAACAAGTGAACTTGTTGAAAAGAAAGAAGTATTTTCTGGCCGGGCACAGTGGCTCATGCCTGTAATCCCAGCACTTTGGGAGGTCGAGGCGGGTGGATCACGAGGTCAGTTGTTCGAGACCATCCTGGCCAACATGGGGAAACACCGTCTCTACTAAAAATACAAAAAATTAGCTAGGCGTGGTGGCAGGTGCCTGTAATCCCAGCTACTCGGGAGGCTGAAGCAGGAGAATCTCTTGAACCTGGGAGGGAGAGGTTGCAGCGAGCCGAGATGGCACCATTGCACTCCAGCCTGGGCAACAGAGCAAGATTCTCAAAAAAAAAAAAAAAAAAGTATTTTCCAACAAATCATAACTCTGACCTAATCTTATATCTTTCATGACATAAAGCAGTGCACTAAAGCAGCCACTGTGTCTCTAATTCTCAACCATTCAGCCCAGAGCAAACAGACTGGCTGCAGACATCTGTCCACAGTGACTTCCAACGCTCCTTCCACACGCAGCTCTTCATCTGCTCTGTAACTGCTTCCTCCTCAAGGGCCACTGCTTGGCCACCTACCTCACCGGCTGACATGGCCGAGGACGGTTGAATGTCAGGAGGGCCTCTGCTTTACAGAGCTGGGATTCCCTGGGACACTCTGAAGTCCTGTCCTGTCACCAAGACACTCCCTGGGCCACTCTGAAGTCCTGTCCTGTCACCAAGACACTCCCTGGGCCACTCTGAAGTCCTGTTCTGTCACCAAGACACTCAATTTCTCAGCAGCAAAAGCTCCTGCCTGTTGTTGAAGACTCATTTCTTCATTCAGTACTTATTAATTCAAACATTTATTCAGCATATATTTATAAAGTACCTAATGAATAGGAAGTTCTGTAGAAACAGAGAAATTAGCTGTAAAAGGTAAATAGAAAATCCATCCAGCTACAAATTAAGAAAGCCTGCTCCTGACAGCCACGGTGCTAAGAATTCTAGGAAAAGGGGTGTTTCTCACTAGAAGTCAAAGAAATGCAAATTGAAATAACAATGAGTTGACATTTTTGTTTGTCAACCATTAAAATAAAGTTATAAAACTCAATGCAAGTGAAGGTATGATAAGTTAGGCTAGCAATTTCTATTCACTGTGGGAGACCAGGTATCAATTCAGGTGTGGCAGGCTAACTCAGTAAGATATTAATTTGTATTTTGCTCCCTCAGTATTTTTTTCTTTCTCCTTCAAATAAGGTAGCCAGACTGTATTGCTGTGTCACAAATTACCACCAAAACAGCCACGTAAGACAAAACCCATATATTAGCTCACAGATCTGTTGGTCAGAAGCCCAGGTAGGGCTTAGCTCTGTTCTCTGCTCAGGGTTGTACAAGACTGAGTTCAGGGCTGGGCGAGGTGGCTCACGCCTGTAATCCCAGCACTTTGGGAGGCTGAGGTGGGTGGATCCCGAGGTCAGGAGATAAAGACCATCCTGGCTAACATGGTGAAACCTTGTCTCTACTAAAAATATAAAAAAATTAGCCGGGTGTGGTGGCGGGTGCCTGCAATCCCAGCTACTCGGGAGGCTGAGGCAGGAGAATGGTGTGAACCTGGGAGGCTGAGCTTGCCTCACTGAGCTTGCAGTGAGCTGAGACCACACCACTGCATTTCAGCCTGGGCACGGAGTGAGACTCTGTCTCAAAAAAAAAAAAAAAAAAAAAAGACTGAGATCAGGGTGTCTGCCATCTTCAACTCACACATGCGGCCCTGGGAGAGAATCTACTTCCAAGCTCATTAAGGTTCTTGGCAGAACGTCCTTCCTTGTGCTGCAGGACTGAGGCCCCCTGTTTCCCTGAGGACTGTCAGCCAGGGGCCACCCTCAGCTCCTAGAGGCTGCCGTTTCCTTGTCCTGTGACCCCTCAGTCTCCAAAGCCAGCATTTGATGTCCCTCGACTGAAGTCGAGGCACATGAGGGGTTTATGATCTAAACCCAAAATACTGTGTCAGCATGGAGGCCCTGACTGGGCCCTGCTGAGAGCTGGAGCTATCGTTGAACCCCTGTCTCCAAGATGGTCCCAGTCTTCTGTAAGGGTGCAGCTGATATTGGGTTAGCCCAATTGTTGAAAGTAAATAAAATAATGTAATGAAATAAATAGTAACACAGCTTTGGCATGATATTTGCACAGTGTTTTTGTGGCGGTAGGTGAGTGACATGCTGACTTTCCTATGGCTAAAAGCAGTGTAGCCTGGCCCTAAATCGCTTGACCTAGATATGAAGCTGGTGAAGACAGCAGCAAGAGGATTTTTAGAAACATGAAGGTGAGGGATGGTTGTTGTTTCTTTGTCCCTCTGCCTATCTCTTGAAGGTTAGTGCCATTTGTCTCTCAGCTTCTCCTACACACACACACACACACACACACACACACAACACACACCCCATTACACTAACAGAAAGGCAAAGATGGCAACTTGCCTGGCAACCTTAGAAAGGTTTCCAGTGCCTGCTTTAAAACCTGAAAGCCCCGTGCAAGCAAAGCAGAAGTGCAGCAGCTTTTAATGTGCTGTGGCCAGAGATGCTAAACTCACATCACCAAGATGTGGAGATGCGGAGAAAAGGGAAAGTCTGTAGGCTGCGTCCCTTGCAGAAGGACAGGACCCAGCTGTCAAGGCAATTAGGCTAAAGGACTGCACCTCCTCACTTCTGCCGGAGAGAAAGGACCAAGCTGTCCACCGGATGCTGGCATCGGGCTCTGGTTCCCAGCAAATGTCACAGCAAGAAAATGGGGGTATTTTGATTTTGGACTTTGGCAGCCCCCCTCCTGAGAGCATAGTGCCTTAACATCTACTTCTGCATCAGCCCTCTGCTTAGGGGTCCTGCTTCTGGTTCTCTCTTTGCTTCTGCTCCATTCGGCACACCCCTACACCCATCTGCCCACCCCCTCAGATGTAGGCATGCACACACTTACACGTACACATGCACTAAGTCAGACAGTCCCCATGGGAAAACCCATAGACACGTACATGCACATACTTACACATAGTCACACACCGGCAGACACATGCATACACATACACATATACACACTCATATAAACATAAACACACACCCTCAAACACAAAGACACTCGTGCTCACATAGGCACACATGTACTCAAATGGATACACTTGCACACAACTTCTTGGCAGAAATTCCAGCTCACAATGTCCTGCCAGCCGTACATGTGGATTTTCTTTCCAATTGTTCTTTGACCCTCCCTCTGTTTTCCTCTGAAGTCAGGTAATTATAGTTCTTAAGAAGTAAAATTTGCCAAACAGCCGTAGCAACAGAGGCCTGGCAAGGAAGGACAGCTCCAGCTCTCAGCAGGGCCCAGCCGGGGCCTCCGTGCTGACACAATATTTTGGGTTTAGATCATAAACCCCTCATGTGCCTTCGTTTTCTTTTCTTACACTCCTTTTCCCTCAAAAGCACCTTTTCTTTACCTGCCAGATTCTTTGATTGTCTTTGTGGTGCTGAAAGCCGAGTGAGTCCCACTCCCCGTGGCTGCACAGACGCCATGGGCTCAGAAGCCCTGCAGGCTGGTAGCCAGACTCCCTGCCCCAGGCACAAACTCAGCACATCTCCTGCACAGCCGCCTTCTGTCGGGGGTGACATCTCTGCCCCCTAGGTTCCCCACAGCGTGTGGATGCAGTCCACAGCTCCTGTGGCACCGGTTTGGGTCCTGGCTTTTAACCTCCCTCTTGCTGGAAGGGGTCAGAGGGGACAGAAGTTATCCTCAGTGCTCTAGCTGAATCCTACTTCACTTGGAAAGAGAAATTTAAACAATTGTGGGTGGTTTTATACAAAATGTTTCTTTATAAACACAAGAATGGGCTGGGTGCCATGGCTCACGCCTGTAATCCCAGCACTTTGGGAGGCTGAGGCAAACAGATCACTTGAGGTCAGGAGTTCAAGACCAGCTTGGACCACATGGCAAAACCCCACCTCCACTAAAAATACAAACATTAGCCAGGCGTGGTGGTGGGTGCCTGTAAGCCCAGCTACTCGGGAGGCTGAGGCAGGAGAACTGCCTGAACCTGGGACTCAGAGGTTGCAATGAGCAGAGACTGTACCACCGCATTCCAGTCTGGGTGACACAGCAAGACTCCATCTCAAAAAACAAAACAACAAACCACAGGCAAGAATGAAGTCAGGGAAGCACCCATGTCCTTAGGCGAGTCTAGCACAGGTTTGCAAGAGTAGTAAATTTGGTGTCCGTATGAAGCCAATCCTTGCAGGAACCAAGCCCCCCAGAGGCTGGTTTCTCTAATGCCTGTGATTTGGGGGGCCTGGTACATTATTGTGCATTTTGCAGAGGCAGCTATCACGTGATGAGGAGGTGGCACTAGGGAGAGGTGCACACACCAGGGACCACATCTTTCCTTCCAGGGACTCATCCAGGCTGTGCATGACTGCCCTGCCTCCCACTGTCATATGGCTTTGGTACAAATCCACTCACAAACAAACCTCCCTTGCCTCCCTGGCACCTCTTCCCTCTCATTTCAGAGCCCCTGAATCCCTACTCAGTAAGACAGCTGGTCTAGTTTAACGCTCACTATTTCAAATCTTATTCCATCCAAGCACCCCAGGACTGAGCAGGGCCAGTGTGTGCTGGGATCTGGCCCCCACCCCCCCTGGCTCCTTCATGCAGGCACCAGGCTGGCTGGTGGAGGTGAATGCACCCAGAGCCTCCAAGCCCTCTTCCAGCAGATCCTATCACTAGGCACCACTGCTCTGTCCTCACCCTCATCATGGGCACGGCTGCTTGTAACCTGGGAATAAACCACCTAAACATCTCCTTATTAAAAATCCTAAAATTCCCTAGCTTGAAACTCACGACTCCCAATTAACTTGGTCTAGTAATGGGTGCCTCCTAGATGTCTATTTTAAGAGTGATCTCCGGGGCCCGAACCAGACAGGCAGGTGAGGTGCCCAGAACACAGAATCTAAAGATATTGTATCAACGTCAGTATCCTGACCATGCTGTTGAACTGTAGCATTGCTAGAGTTTCATTGGGGGAACTGAGTAACAGGTGCATAGGGTCTCACTGTATTTCTTAGAACTTTTTATGAATCTACAATGACCTCAAAAAAAGTTTAAATTAATAAAAATTAAAAAGCAGCCATAGGCACAAAGTTTTGCTTTGCATATTGTGGTAAGCCTGCATTGCATTTATCTTTCTGTTTTGGATTTTCTTTATCTCATCTCCTTAGATGAGTGATCTTGCGTTTTCCCAAGTTGTGGCCTGGGGTTCCCTGAGGAGGTTGATTCTAGTAATCTCCCACTGGTTATGCCTGCTGCAAACACAGGTAACAGGCACCCTAATGTGGTTTTCTGTTCAAAGTCTCCCTAGCTCCCCTCTATCAGGTATGGAGTCTGAAAAGCTTTTCTGGGTCATTTGTTCCTTCAGCAAACATGGACTGAGCACTGATGTGTGGTCACTCATGGTGATAAACCTACAGGGCTGGATGGCTGGCTTTTTTTTTTTTTTTTTTTTTTGACAGAGTCTCGCTCTGTCACCCAGGCTGGAGTGCAGTGGCGCCATCTCGGCTCACTGCAAGCTCCACCTCCCAGGTTAACACCATTCTCCTGCCTCAGCCTCCTGAGTAGCTGGGACTACAGGGGCCAGCCACCACGCCTGGCTAATTTTTTGTATTTTTAGTATAGACGGGGTTTCACTGTGTTAGCCAGGATGGTCTTGATCTCCTGACCTCATGATCTGCCTGCCTCGGCCTCCCAAAGTGCTGGGATTACAGGTGTGAGCCACCGTGCCGGGCCAACGGCTGGCTTTTTAATACTTACCTTATAGCCATTTTTAAACTGAGAAGCTTAAACTGAACATATAATCAAATTTTGTGTTAAAGAAGTGAGATTTTAGCAGCGTTTTTCAGTTTTGAAGTCCAAAACCATCTCAAGGCATAGGAGCCATAGCTTCAACTGAGGTTGAATTTTTGTAGGGATTGTTAATGGCCATTTGTACCTAATCCTGTATGTGTGTGTGTGTGTGTGTGTGTGTGTGTATGTATATATATATATATGAAATATGATCTGTCACTATGTGACACAAGTTGCATATTTGGGACTGCAGTAAGGGCTTGGTGGGCTGGGGGAATAGTGTGGATTTTTTTTTTTTTTTTTTTTTTTGAGATGAAGTCTTGCTCTTGTCGCCCAGAGTGGACTGCAGGGACGCGATCTCCGCTCACTGCAACCTCCACCTCCCAGGTTCAAGTGATTCTCCTGCCTCAGCCTCCTGAGTAGCTGGGATTACAGGGGTCTGCCACCATGCCCGGATAATTTTTGTACTTTTAGTAGAGATGGGGTTTCGCCAATAGTATGGATATTTAATGACTACTTGTTTTTTAATTAATGAACACTTAGCCTTTCTATGTGCATAATGGTGTAAAGGTTAGATGGGTAGGCGTTTGACAAACAGATGCTTGCCATTCAGTTACAGACTGGGGAAATAGCCCAGTATTTGGGATTGAAACTGTAAAGACTGGATAGGTTTTAGTCATCACTCTCTTTTGTCTGGTGGGGATTTAATAAATACTTTCAAGCTTCTGGTCTGGGAATTTAGAGAGTTTTGATTTTGGATTTGTAAATAGTTGATTGCTAAATTTGGTCAGATTTCTCCCGACTGGCTGTTCCTCAATTCTTAGGATATGTCCCAGTAAAATTGCACTTTGTGAATTAATTGTTATATGCATAATTGTTGCATTTTGGATATACCTAATTTGACAATTTTTTAAAAATTCCATTTAAGGTATCTATTTGCAGGTCAGAAAGTAAGAAAATGTAATTGTGTAATCCTCTGAAATGTAAAAAAAAAAAAAAAAAAAAAAAAACACCACAAAACAAACAAAAAACCTTCAGGGCTGGAATACAAAGGCATGAATCATGAACCCTCTGCTCAAGGGGTCAGGGCAGATGGGAGCTAAACAGGCATTCAGAAGGCTTATTATCTTGTTAACACTCGATGACAACTCCTACCATAGAGGTAAGCACATGGTGGCCTGCCTGGAAGGTGACCCAGGCTGATTCTTTAAGGAAAGGGTAAACAGTATTTGCCCTGCCTCTGCTGAATCAACTTCACATTCCTGCTCCCCAGCAGGCATGTTCGACACAATGCCGAGTCCCTCCCTTCCCCAGTGCCACACATGGGATGAACCGTGTCACTTAGCATTAAATATTGCATAAGTGATGTGCTCTGTTTTGGGGTTAGACATATTCTGTGCCAGAAATAATACAACTGAGAATAATTGCTAAAAGGGACCAAGATAAGAACCTACACCTAGGAAAGAACTAGAGAGAGCTAGGAAATACTAGGAATGTCACAAAACACAAAAGGGTTTTGATTTTGATCATCTTGTCCCATTACTCAGAGGGGCAACCCTTGCAGTGTTTCCATATCCCTCTACACAGTTTCCAACCTGTGCCCACCAAATTAAAGCAACAACAACAAGAACCCTCCAAATTTCTTAAATCCATGCTGCATTCTTGTGTCTGACTACAGTACTGGTAGAGATGGGAAGGGTTTCTTGACGCATTTAAGGAAAACTTTATTTCAGACACCCCATATACCACCAAAGCCATCACTGCTAGGCTGGTGATGGTTTAGATCTCTAGATCAGTGGTTCTCGAACATTCCTTAGTATCCCCTGGAGGGCTTGTGAAAACATAGACTGTTGGGCACACTATCCCCAGAATTTCTGATTTGGTAGCTGTGGGGTGGAGGCCAGGTAAACAGGTGATGCTGATGTGGATGCCCTGGGGACACTCTTTGAGAACCACTGTCATAGGCAATTTCTAAGGGCATGGGTGATCCGCCTTTTACAGTCTCTCTGATGCCTCATGCAGTCAGGACAGACATGTGGATGTGAAAAGGATAGGGGCCAGCAGGATTCCTAAATGCACTCATTAACACATGGTGCATTCCTTACTATGATGTTCCTGCCTCAGTCAGTCGCTGTTAGGAATTTTACTAACCACGAGAAGAGTCAGAGGACAGGAAAAAGAATCTAAGCTGGTCATCAGGTGACCAAGGTTTCGGTCAGGACTCGTCTACTTGCTTGGTGGTTGATTTCAGGGAAGTAGCCTACATTATCTGTTACTGTTTGGTCTTCTCAGTGGAAAGTTCTCTCATCACATTAGGCTCTTAATAGGACAAAACGAAACTTAGGAAAGCAGTTTTTAAAGAGCAAAGTTTATTCTTGTTTTGTTTCTGTTTGGCTGCTTATCATACAGCAGAACAGACTACTGAAAACTGGGCATTCAAAGCCTGAATTTCAAGACCTCACACTTGACAGTTCCATGAAAGCAGGCAAAAGACTCAGGTGCAGGCAAGGAAAGGGGCTTCCACTGGTAGACAAGACCCTCATGCTTAGCCTTTGGTAACAAATGTCCAACAAGGAATGGCAGGTGATTTGGATGGTGGTAGGAGCATAACAAAGAGGAATCTCAGAGCAGGGCATGTGTAAAGTTCCAGGCAGGGAGCAGCAGTGCTATTTCTCAGGACTCAGCAGGTCCCAGCTTGCAGGGAGTGGTTTCAGGACAGGAGTCTCCTCCCCAGATATTGTGAGCCCCTCCTACCCATTTCAAATCACCTCCTAGGCTGGGTGCCAGATATTAACTAGATGGCTTCCACGAAGCAAGCTTGGATCAATGCTGGGTTTGCACCAAAGAAGGAATCCTTTAATCCCTCCCCTTCTTTTTTAGAGACAGGGTCTCACTACATTTCCCAGGCTGGTCTTGAACTCCTGGCCTTAAGTGATCCTCCCACCTCAGCCTTCTGAGTAGCTGGCGTTCCAGGTGTGAGTCATTGCACCCAGCTGAATCCCCTCTGACTGAGAAAAGAACTGGCGCCAAGCTGAGCCTGAACTCGCTAATGGTATGAGTTAAGGAGTGTGCCCAATTAAGTTAATGGGCTCATCCATTGCCACATGGACTATACAGTACCTGCTACCCCAAAGAGGCACAGTCTGTTTTCCCACCTTGGGGGTGGCCTTGATCGTGAGACTTGCTTCGTCTAATAGAATGAGATAACAGTGACCGAGCACTACTAGTTTTGAACCTAGGTCTCGAGAGACCTTAATGCTTTTTTTTTTTTTTTTTTTTTTTTTGCTGTTTTGATCTTCTGCCATGGCCATGAGAAGGACATGCCCAGACTAGGTCGCTGGTCCTGTGAGGAGGATGAGAGCTGTGTGGGGCAGAGCTGCCTCAGCTAAAATCTACCAGCCAAGCCCAGGCTAGAGCAGTGACCCCAGATGATCCCCCAAATGCACGAATGAACCCAGCTGAGGTCAGCCAAGTTCAGTACAGATCAGCAGCCAACCCTCAGCTGATCCACTGACACATGAGCCACAATAATAAGTGCTCATTGTCTTAAGGTACTGAGTTTGGGATAATTTGTTACACAGCAAGAGGTAACTGATACAAGTGGCTACTATGTTAAGCTTGGGGATACCAACATGAATTAACACTAAATATCCACCTGCAAGTAATTTACAATGTAATGAGGAAGCAACAGTTACAATAAGGTAAGTGATATGTGCTACTAGAGTTAGGGTTAGAGTTAGAGAACTTGAGAGGAACTTAATCGGTGTTATAAAAAAGGAACTCAATAGGTGCCATTCGGGTTCAGAGAAACAAGGCACAAACTCTGCCTTGGAGGTTAGCAAAGCCTGAGAATGAGAGTCTTGTCTACCAGTGGAGGCTCCCTTTCATTGCCTGCTTCTCAGGCAGAAAGGAGGTTTTCTCCAAAATAACACATGTGCCAAGCAAGGTGGGGACAAATAACCAGACAGCTCTGAGCATGCCCTACATCGAACACTAGACCAATTGCTTATGGTTGGAAACAATTGAGATCAGACCCAAGGTTTGACTCACATAGGAACAAGTTAACTTCCTGGGATCCAGGGCAACAGAATCCACCTTCACCCCTCCGGTGGGCCATCTTGCGAAGGAAAGCTGTGGGACTCTAAAGGTGCAGTTGGGTCGGTCCATATCCATGGCCAATCCTGAGTGAGGGCCTTGCTGATGTGGAGAACGCCAGCTTAGTCACTGAGCAGGCATCTTCTTGTCCAAATACCAAGGACAGACACCGCAGGCCACCAACCACTGTAACAGCAAAATAAATTTGTTCCAGGGAAAATGCTAAACATGTGACTGATTTTTTTCCTGTAGTTCTTAAAAAAAAAACAAAGTTCCCTGTGCATCTTGATGATGCATCATTTGTAAGATGCTTTGTTTGCCTACAGTGGTGTCTGGTGGAGGACTAGGGATGGACACTCTAATTCAGAAAGTAAAGAAAAGTAATTGACAGCTTTCCTTCTGTAATTTTATTTGAGTTCATAAAATAGAGAATTGCTGTAAGCCTAAAAGCAACTGATGGCTGACACCAAAATCGAACCATGGATATGCTCAGCCTGACATCTTAGGAAGCTGCCAACGATACTGTGTGCAAGCCCATCACCCAGCATCTCCCTGGGTATCCCAGGCTTCTTAACCAGAGGAACTTGCACAGAGAAACCAAATTGTGGATGGTTACGGACATGTGAGTAGGGCTGATCTATCTTTACCTGACAACTGCACATGCAAGGTTAGCCCTTGTTCTGAAGAGCAGATTCTTCTCTGAAATCTGATGCTCTTTGTCTGGACTTTTCAGAAGGAGAGAGAGCATAACGCTTAATTTTATAAGTGACTGATTTGAACTGTGTAACGTCTAGAGATATTTCTCAGAGGTTTACTATCGGTCACAAAAAATATAACATGACTCAGAGAAGAACTGATTTCCCTTTTTTAAAAAGTAGAGAAGCCACAGGGCAAACAAATGAGGCAGCTTCCCCTGGCTCATGCGGAAAGATTGACGTCAATCTCCAAGTAGCTGAGACAGCTCATGCTTGCTTGGGCTCATGAGGAAGAAGTGGAAATCTCTGTGCCACAAAACCCAAAGGCATAATGTCAAAACCCCATCTGTAAGCAGGAGAGAGCTTCAAGGCTGGATGGGCCGTGGTCTGATTACAGAGCCAGTTTCACAAAAGACATGGGGTTTACAGCATCACAGGGAGAAAGAGGAGATCGTCAGTTAAATGAAAGAGAACAGTGGATAAAATGACTCTTTTAAGTGTGCTGCCTTTCAGTTCACTGGCTCACAATTTAATGGCAAATAACCAGAAAAATGCCACAAGTCGTCCTTGCTATGAAGTCTCCAAACTCTAGCTAGGTTTAATGGTGCAACATCTGCATATTTGTATTAGTCTGTTTTCATGCTGCTGATAAAGATATACCTGAGAGTGAGCAATTTACAAAAGAAAGAGGTTTAATTGGACTTATAGTTCCGCATGGGTGGGGAGGCCTCACAATCATGGCGGAAGGCAAGGAAAAGCAAGTCACGTCTTACGTGGATGGCAGCAGGCAAAGAAAGAGAATTTGTGCAGGGAAACTCCCATTTTTAAAACCATCAGATCTCATGAGACTCATTCACCATCATGAGAACAGCTCAGGAAAGACCGCCCCCCACCCCCATAATTTGATCACCTCCCCTTATGGGAATTGTGGGAGTTACAGTCAAGATGAGATTTGGGTGGGGACACAGCCAAACCATATAAATATTCCAGCTGCCACTTTGCAGAGTAAATGGTGAGAAGTGATTGGAATCTGGATATAGAGTGCAGGTCAAGCTGACAAATTTTGCATATGGTTCACATGTAGGGCATGAGAGAATAGAGAAGGCAAGGATTACACCAAGGCCATGGCCTGAACAGCTCTTGCCTCGGTGCCTCCAGGTGTGTGGGATGTGTTTGCTTTCTGCTTCTACCTTTCTGGTGCTACTATCAACTTTTTGTCCAGGAACCCCTTGTCTATGGAGTTGTGCCTCTCAGTGGTATAGACCATCTCCTTCTTCCCAAACCAGGAACCAAAATGCCACAAAACAGCACATACCCTTACTGCATGTGAAGTCCTTCGGCATTTTATCTTCTCTTCCATTAGTTATATTTTTTAAAAAGTTTCTCAAAATCCACTAAACAGATTCTCTATCCTCTATCGAGTCATGACCCACAATTTTGAAAATCACTTTTTCAGACAACACTGGATGAGAATATTTTTCCTGCTTGAAACCAAGAAGCAATAACACTCCTTCTAACCCCAGCCACACTTTAAAGGACACTGGAGAAAGGGGGCAGAACCAGCATCAGGTGGCCACAAGTTAGGAAACACTCATCTGCTGAAACAACTGAGCTTGCCTGGAGATTTGCAAGCAATATATCCAGGAACAACTCCTGGGCTTTTCTCCTGCTGAGCTCCCAGGATCACTCCCTTAGACTCAAATTGTCACCCCCAACTCGCTGTGGTGGCTGCATGGTCCAGATGGCACTGCACCACCACTCCTCTGGGGCTGGGACTCTAGGAAGCAAGTGACACACCTTCTTAAGACTAACCCGCAGGTTGGCTTTCTTATTTTTTTTAAGCAATAATCTCTATGGAGACACAAACAGAGGGTAACAGTAATCATCAACAGAGAGAAGGCTTCGGAATACACAACAGTTTCAGAATATAACAGTTTATAATGTCTTGGTCCACATCTACTGTGAAACAGCAACTTTAGTCTTCCAGCCTCTGACCATCACTCTCCTTTGTGAAGGCCCAGCAAGGAGCCCTTTCTAGTCCATGTTGATCAGCTACCTGCCTTGAGGAACTCGATTTAGGCTGTTTTATAACCATTAATTTGTGTTCATTAACTTAAACCTCGTCTCTTTTTAATGGGTTCTTCTATTAGTTTTAATAGTTTTTAATTTGTAATTAAAGTTTCCTAGAGTCACAAATTAAATATCATATCACAGGCAAATGTAGATCATTTTGTCTTCTCGACTTAAAAAGTTATACCTTGTATTGCTGTTTCTGGACTTACTTCATTGCCCCGAACTTTTAGAGCTACATTAGACAATAGGAAATGGCAGGTATTTCTGAATTTATTGGAAATGCTTTCAACTTTTTTTTCTTTCTTTCTTTTTTTTCTTTCTTTTTGAGATGGAGTTTCACTCTTGTTACCCAGGCTGGAGTGCAATGGTGTGACCTTGGCTCACTGCAACCTCTGTCTCCTGGGTTCAAGCAATTCTCCTGCCTCAGCCTCCCAAGTAGCTGGGATTACAGGTGCACAACACCACACCCAGCTAATTTTGTATTTTTAGTAGAGACAGGGTTTCTACATGTTGGTCAGGCTGGTCTCGAACTCCCAACCTTAGGTGATCCACCCGCCTCGGCCTCCCAAAGTGCTGGGATTACAGGCAAGAGCCACCATGCCCAGCCGCTTTCAACTTTTCTCTCTTAAAGTATAATATTGTCTCGTTGGTATAAGATGTCATCCTATAATATCTAGTTAAGAGGGTTTTTAAAAATAACAGTGATAGTTGAGCTTTATTAAATACTTCTTCAGCATCTTTTTTTTTTTGATTTTGTATTTTAAAGTATGCATTAATAGATTTCCTACCATTATATTAATATTACTCTGTCTTCTTGGAATAAGCATTAAATGACATACTGAAATATTGTAACATATCTATGAATTTATTTTCAAGTGTTTTATTTAGGATGTCTGCAATTTTATTAATAACATGCTGTCTTTGCCAAAGTTGCTGATATTAAAAAAATAGATTATTTACATTAAAAATGATATTATAATTTTCTTTGTTGTCTGGAAGAGTTTATAAAATATGGAAAGTCTCTTTTCCTTGAAAGCTTTAATGAATTTCCCAGTGAAATCTTCTGCCATGATTGTGAGGCCTCCCCAGCCATGCGGAACTATAAGTCCAATTAAACCTCTTTCTTTTGTAAATTGCCCAGTCTCAGGTATGTCTTTATCAGCAGCAAGAAAACAGACAAATACAAATATGCAGATGTTGCACCATTAAACCTAGCTAGAGTTCGGAGACTTCATAGCAAAAATGACTTGTGGCATTTTTCTGATCCCCTCCCTTCTCCAGGCTAATTTTTGTAGTTTTAGTAGAGACAGGATTTCGCCATGTTGGCCAGGGTGGTCTTGAACTCCTGACCTCAGGTGATCTGCCTGCCTCGGCCTCCCAATGTGCTGGGATCATGCACCCAGCCTAATTTCTGATTTTCATGTATAATTTTTCTCAATGAGCTTTACCAAGTTATCTCTGACCAACTCTCAGATAGCCAGCTTTGGGGTTTATTTATCAATTCTCCTTTATTCCCTATATGTTTTTTGTCTTTAAAAATAAATAGTTGAAAATTTTCTGGTTATAAATTATGTAGAAAAATTAGGAGTACTCAGACAAAAAAATCTGCAGACTCCCTCAGTGCTCTCCTCCTCAATCCTGATCTCCTCCCTTCTCTCCGGGTCAGGGATTTGAGAAGAAAGTAATGCTTAAGTTTTATATTTTATGGTTTGATTTTTGTTTTGTAATTTTTTACATTGTTATAAATGTATCCAAGTTTTTACTTGCAACAACAATTTTTATTTAATACATGGGCAAGAAAAAATATCTTCTTATTGATAGTTTATAGTTTGTGGGTGTATTGTCATGCCTGGTCTCATGTAGTTTAGTATCCTCATCTTTTTAATTTCTGATTTTCTTTGTCTTTCTTTTTTTTCTTCGTGACCGAGACTCGCTCTGTCGCCCAGGCTGGAGTGCAGTGGTGCAATCTCAACTCACTGCAACCTCCGCCTCCCAGGTTCAAGCAATTCTCCTGCCTCACCCTTCTGAGTAGCTGGGATTACAGGTGCCCACCACCATGCCCGGCTAATTTTTGTATTTTTAGTAGAGACAGGGTTTCGCCATGTTGGCCAGGGTGGTCTCGAACTTCTGACCTCAGGTGATCTGCCTGCCTCGGCCTCCCAAAGTGCTGGGATTGTAGGCATGAGCCTCTGCACCCAGCCTAATTTCTGATTTTCATGTGTGATATTTCTCAATGAGCTTTGCCAAGATATCTTTGACCAACTCTCAGATAACCAGCTTTGGGGTTTATTTATCAATTTTCCTTTATTCCCTACATGTTTTTTGTCTTTAAAAATAAATAGTTGAAAATTTTCTTGTTATAAATTATGTAGAAAAATTAGGAGTACTCAGACAAAACAAAACAAAACAAAAAAAACAACAAAAAAATAACGCAGAATCCCTCAGTGCTGTCCTCCTCAATCCTGATCCCCTCCCTTCTCCCTGGGCCATCCTAGGCAGGAGGCTGGGGTTCCTCAAAGGTTCTAGATGATTCCATTGGAATCTTTGGGCTTTGTGGCACCTTCCCACTGAGGGGGATCCTTCCTTTCTCCCACCAGCGACCTTCCTTTTCCTTGTTACACTGACATTTAGGCTGTTTTTATAAATCAAGCCTTGTTATATTTTGTAGCCACTGATTTGTGTTCATTTTCTCAAACCCAGCCTCTTTAATGGATTCTTCTGCTGTGACAGTGCCTGTACCTTGTATCTTAGGGGTGAGGAGCCACTACATTGAGGTGGAGACTGGGCAGGATTCCTCCCACGGCATTTCTATTTCCGGAGGCTGCTGAGGTGACTTGCTCAGGCCCGGCTCCAGGCCAACCTGTTAGACTGAAGAACGGTAGAGCCCTTTTCTCTTTCTTTTCACCAGTGGGATGTTGGGGCACCCTGTGGATCCCCACCCTCTGCCTCTGTCTATGGGACATGCAAACAACCACGTTCCCCTTTGTTTTGCTATGGTTGAACATTTGCTTGCTAGGGTTTTACCAGTCTCTTCTCCCCAAAACCTCATTGTTTCGTTTTGCTCCTTAAAGCATTCACCACATGACATTATCTGGTGATTTGCAAAAATATTGCCTGGGTTTTGACTGAGTTGTGTTTTCTTTTGGTGGTGTATAAAATTGTCATCTATAAATGCTACATAATGACTTTACAAGTTACTACTTACCTCATGTGTGTCTACGTGGTCTCGTGTGGATTACTTGTGACCTGTTACTAGCTTCTACCATGAGTGAGATTCCATAATGTATTTTGTGTTTTCACTTGAAGTTCATTGAACCATATTGCCTGGTACATGGAAGTTCATTACTTATGAATATTAAGATTTCTGGGGTCAGATTGCTTGAATCTAAATCCTGAGTCCACCACTTACAAAACCTGATTTAATTCAATATTCATTAAATATTTGTTGTGTGCCTATCATGTGACATGTGTTGTTCCAGGTACTGAGACTAGAGCAATGAACAGAACATACAAGTTCCCTAGTTCATGGAGCTTACCCTGGTAGGAAGGGGTTGAACCAGATGGTGATGAATGCTGTAGAGGAATAGCAAGGAGAATAAGGAGGCAAAGAGTTATGTGTACTGCAGCTTTATACAGGGTGGTCAGGGGATAGCTGAGCAAAGGTCTGAAGGAAGTGAAATTGTCAAGCCATATTCCTACAGCTTAGGAAGGGGCCTGACGCCAAAGGGAACATCAAATACGAAGTCACACTTCCTAAAATCAATAGGAAAACATAGAAGGTGAAATCAGAAGATTAACATGATCAGATTTGCATTTAATTTATTTATTTTAAATGGACACTTAATAATTGTACATACTCATGGGGTACAATGTGATGTTTTAGTATATCTATTGTGCAATGATTAAATCTGGCTACAGGTTGAGTATCCCTTATCCAAAATGCTTGGAACCAGAAGTGTTTCTGATTTCAATTTTGTTTTTTAATTTTGGAACATTTTTATTTACATAATGAGATCTCTTGGGGGTGGAATCCAAGTCTAACAAGTCTAAACACAAACTTCATTTATGTTTTATAAACACCTTATACACATAACCTGAAGATAAGGAAATACAATATTTTTATTAATTTTGTGTATGAAACAAAGTTTGTGTTGAACACTTGTGTGTGGAATTTTTCACTTGTGGTATCATGTCAGCACTCAAAACGTTTTGGATTTTGAAGTATTTCACACTTAGATTTTTTATTTTTTTATTTTTCTTATTTCTTGAGTCAGAATCTTGCTCTGTTGCCCAGGTTGTAGTGCAGTGGCACAGTCATGGCTCACTGCAGTCTCAACCTCCTGGGCTCAAGTGATCCTCCCACCTCAGCTTCCCAAGTAGCTGGGACCATAGGCACGTGCCACCGTGCCCAGCTAATTTTTTATATTTTGTAGAGACAAGGTTTTGTTATGATGCCCGGGCTGATCTTGAACTCCTGGGCTCAAGCAATCTGCTTGCCTCCACCTCCCAAAGTGCTGGGATTACAGGCATGAGCCACCACACCTGGCCTAGATTTCAAATTTTTGGATTAGAAATTCTCAATCTGTATTTAGCATATTTATCACCTCATACATTTATGATATCTTCATGGTGAGAACACTCAGAATCTTCTCTTCTAGCTATTTTAAAATATGCAATATAATGTTGTTAACCAGTCACCCTAATGTGCTATAGAACACCAGAACTTTTTCCTCCTATCTGTCACCTTGTACCCACTGATGAGTCTCTCTCCATCCCCCATCTTCCCCACGCTCCCCAGCCTCTAGTAACCACTCTCTATTTTATGCTTCTATGAGAGCAGCGTTTTTAGATTTCTCATATGCGGGAGAGCATGCAGTATTTAGCTCTCTGAGCCTGGCTTATTTCACTTAACATCCTCCGGGTTCATCCATGTTACCCCAAATGACAAGATTTCACTAGTTTTATGGCTGAATAGTATTATTTTATTGTGTATATATACATAACATTTTCTTTCTGTTGATGAAACGTAGGTTGATTCCATATCTTGGCTACGTGAATAGTGCTGCAATAAACACGAAAGTGCAGACATCTCTTTGACATACTGATTTTATTTCCTTTGGATATGTATCTTGTAGTGGGATTGTGAGATAGGATTTGTATTTATTTAAAAGATCGAATTGTATGTTATGCTGAGATAAATGGGAAGATCCATTTATAAGTCAAATCAACTGAAAGGCAATCGTAATCTTGGTGAGAGATGAACCAGGGTAGTGCCTGCGGATGAAGAAATGCAGGCATGTTGGAGATATGTCCCAGAGAGAGACTTGACCAGGTATTTCCTTTTATGGAGGGCAGAATCCTAAAGAAAAGGAAACCGAGGGCCGGACGCGGTGGCTCACGCCTATAGTACCAGCACTTTGGGAGGCCGAGGCAGGCGGATCACGAGGTCAGGAGATCGAGACCATCATGGCTAACACAGTGAAACCCCGTCTCTACTAAAAATACAAAAAATTAGCCGGGCGTGGTGGTGGGCACCTGTAGTCAGTCCTAGCTACTCGGGAGGCTGAGGCAGGAGAATGGCGTGAACCCGGGAGGCGGAGCTTGCAGTGAGCCGAGATCGTGCCACTGCACTCCAGCCTGGGCGACAGAGCGAGACTCCATCTCAAAAAAAAAAAAAAAAAAAAAAAAAAAAAGGAAAGGAAACCGAAAAGGTGATTCCCCACCCCCACTTCCGTTTTCTGGCTTGAGGAATTAGGTAGACAGAGGTACCATCACAAAGGGACACTAGGAGAATGATATAGAACCCAGGTGGTTGCCAAAGGACTCTTAGGTCCCAGGCCTGGGGAGGTGACTTCTTTCTAATGGCATGTCAATATGACGAGGGAGATGTGATCAGGCATGTTGACATGTTCCTTGACTCCCACAAACTCAGAATGGGAGCAGAACCAATTCTGTAGTACAGGGTGCTAGTGGTCCCAGTTACAGGGAATCGGGGACAGCAGAGGCAAAACCAAAGCCAGGCCTGTGCGCAGTGGCTCACGCCTGTAACCCCAGCACTTTGGGAGGCCGAGGCAGGTAGATCACAAGGTCAAGAGATCAAGAGCATCCTGGCCAACATGGTGAAACCCCGTCTCTACTAAAAATACAAAAAATCACTGGGTGTGTTGGCACATGCCTGTAATCCCAGCTACTCGGGAGGCTGAGGCAGGAGAATCACTTGGAACCGGGAGGCAGAGGTTGCAGTGAGCTGAGATCGTGCCACTACACTTCAGCCTGGCAACAGAGCGAGACTCCGTCAAAAAAAAAAACAAAAACAAAAAAACAAAAGCCAGGGCCTTTGGGAAGTGATTACATCATGAGGGTAGAGACCTCATGCTGGGGTTAGTGCCCTTATTTGTTTTTTTATTTTATTTTATTTTATTTTATTTTGAGATGGAGTCTCACTCTGTTGCCCAGGCTGGAGTGCAGTGGTGATCTCACCTCACTGCAACCTCCGACTCCTGCGTTCAAGCGATTCTCCTGCCTCAGCCTCTCAAGCAGCTGAAACTACAGGTGTGCGCTACCACGCCTGGCTAATTTTTTTTTTTTTTTTTTTTTTTTTTTTTTTTGTATTTTTAGCAGGGATGGGGTTTCACCATGTTAGCCAGGATGGTCTCAATCTCCTGACCTCATCATCCCCCTGCTTCAGCCTCCCAAAGTGCTGGGATTACAGGCATGAGCCACTGTGCCTGGCCTTGGCGCCCTTATAAAAGAGACTTCAAAAAGCTCTCCAGCCTTCTTTGTGCATGTGAGGACACATGGAGAAGCTGGCAGTCCCAACCCAGAAGAGGTCCTCACCAGAATCTGACTATGCTGTTGTTCTGATCTCAGATGTCCAGTTTCTGGAACTGTGAAAAATAGATCCCTGTTGTTTTTACGGCACCCAGTCTGGGAAACTTTGTTCTGGAGGCCAGAACAGACGAAGACAGCCTCTAAGGAGACTGCTCCTGGCAATCGGGAAGACCCAGGTGAGCAGAGCACTTTGCTGAGTTTGGATGTGCAGCATTGTAGGTGGAGTGGGGCAGGGTTGACTGCTTTCCAGAAAGAAGAATTTGAAGTTTTTGATCTATACTGGAGGAAAAGGACAGGAAGTGATAAGGGAGAGAAAGAAAGAAAAGAAGGCCCAGAAAGATGACAAAGTATTGGGCATGGTAAAAAAAAATGTGTGCTGGGCAGGGCACGGTGGCTCACGCCTGTAATCCCAGTACTTTGGCAGGCCGAGATGGGTGGATCACATGAGGTCAGGAGTTCGAGTCCAGCCTGACCAACATGGAGAAACCCCGTCTCTACTAATAATACAAAAATTAGCCAGGCGTGGTGGCGCACACCTGTAATCTCATTTACTCAGGAGGCCGAGGCAGGAGAATTGCTTGAACCCGGGAGACAGAGATTGTGGTGAGCCGAGACTGTATCACTGCACTCCAGCCTGGGCAACAAGAGAAAAATTCTGTCTCAAAAAAAAAAAAGAAAAGAAAGAAAGAAAGAAAGAAAAAAAACATGTACCAAAGTGACTCTTCCCCCCGTGACACCCCCTGCCACCTCCAGAAAAATCTACAGCACTCAAAAGCATTGGCGTGACCAAGTTCCTGAAGGAAGGGGCCGAGCTGCAAGACAGGGTGACACGGAGAAGGCAGAGGAGACCAGGAAATGGGGACAATTGCCAGACTGCATAAATGGCTGGGTTTGAATGCCAGTTCTGTGGGATTCTTGATTATTCACTGAGAAGTCTGCCAAAATTCCACATGACATGAAATGGTAGTGGTGGTGGAGAGGGTTTGGTTTGGGGCAATATTTTCACCTCTTCAGGGAGCAACCGGGATCTGAGAACCCAGCTGGGCTAATGAATGATTAGGGTGCCTCTTCCACCTTCCAGTCATATTCTTCACTCTTAATTGCTTTCTTCCTTTTTTTGTTATCTCGTTATTTTCTTCTTCTGGCTCATTTCTTTTTTTTCTTTTTTTTGAGACGGAGTCTTGCTCTGTCTCCCAGGCTGGAGTGCAGTGGCACGATCCCAGCTCACTGCAACCTCCGCTTCCTGGTTTCAAGCGATTCTCCTGCCTCAACCTCCAGAGTAGCTGGGATTACAGGAGCATGCCACCACGCCTGGCTAATTTTTGTATTTTTGGTAGAGATGGGATTTCTCCATGTTGGCCAGGCTGGTCTCAAACTCCTGACCTCATGATCCACCCGCCTCAGCCTCCCAAATTGTTGGGATTACAAGCTTGAGCCACTGTGCCCAGCCTCTTTTTTTTTCTTTTTTTGAGATGGAGTCTCACTCTGTCTCCCAGGCTTGAGTGCAGTGGTGCAATCTCGACTCACTGCAACCTCCTCCTCCCGGGTTCAAGCAATTCTCCTACCTCAGCCTCTTGAGTAGCTGGGACTACAGGTGCCTGCCACCACGCCTGGCTGATTTTTGTATTATTAGTAGAGATGAGGTTTCACCATGTTGGTCAGGCTGGTCTCAAACTCCTGACCTCAGGTGATCCACCCACCTCGGCCTCCCAAAGTGCTGGGATTACAGGCATCAGCCACCTCACCCGGCCTGGCTTATTTATTTGATAGTAATACTTCAAATCTGTCCCCCAACCATAAAATTGCCTTCTGGAAAAACATACCTGCGTCTACCATCGTGCAACACACAGCCTAGAACTACATGTAGGGCACCAACTTCAGGACAATGCGACCTCAGCCCCTCACTAAAGATGGGGAGATTGAGCTCAGCCCAGAGGGTTTGTTTTGTTGTTCTCTTTTTTTTTTTTTTTTTTTGTGAGATGGAGTTTCACTCTTGTTTCCCAGGCTGGAGTGCAATGGTATGATCTCGGCTCACTGCAACCGCTGCCTCCCAGGTTCAAGCAATTCTCCTGCCTCAGCCTCCCGAGCAGTTCGGATTACAGGCGCGCACCACCACACCCAGCTAATTTTTTGTATTTTTAGTAGAGACGGGATTTCACCATGTTGGCCAGGCTGGTCTTGAACTCCTGACCTCAGGAGATCTGCCTGCCTCGGCCTCCCAATGTTGTTGTTGTTCTTGTTGTTTTCCTCCTCCCTCCTCCTCCTTCTTCTCTTCCTTTGTCTTCCTCTTTTTCCTCTTCCTCCTCCTCTTCTTCATCTTGATGTAAGCCACTGAACTAGCCTCTGCTATTTTATCAGTTGATTCTTCTACCACAGTTTTTCACAGGAATACTTGATCTAAGAACATCTGCTACTGTCTGGAACATTTTTTTTTTCTTATACTTGACTTTGCACTTCCTATAGCTGTCAGATAAGCATCGTCTCACAGATTTTGCAACATAGCTCCATATTACTGAACAAACATCCATTATGCTTATGGCTGGAATCATGTCAATCTGAATGCAAAACGTGCCAGCTGTCTTCCTTGTTAATGGGCATCTTAATTATGTTGGCCTAATTATGCTGATATTGCAAGTAATACTGTTCATTGTTGCTTTAGAAATAAAAGTGATATCACCAAGTGACTTCCAAGGCTTTTCTAGCTGGGCTATATTTTGCAGATTCAAAATATTAAGATGCAAGAATTCTGAGCCACTCCTTGATGTGGACCTGCAATCTACTGGTCTCTCTACATCTGGACCCATCTCCGGAGGCTTCAACTGCATAGGTCCCTCCCAATTGAATCCTTAGCTTAACTAATTCTATTGCTATGGTTCTTCCTATTGAAATAGATTAGGGAGATGTATTTGAGAGGTTTCATTTTAGGCCCTCGGTGTGACAAAACCGTTTTCTGTGTTTCTCTCCAAACCTGTATTCATGCTGTCTAAAACCTCAATGGCTGGCGTACCTGAGACTTGTATTTATGTTTATGGTCTTGGTGATTAGTATTATTCTTCTGAAAAAACAACATAAACTCCTCTTTCCATCTCCTTTTCTCTCTTTCTAAAAAATATTCAATTTGAGAACCAATAATCCTGTTCCTAAAAATCCTAGAGAAAAATTTTGACCAAAAAAAAACTAAATGCACAAAATGCTCCTGGAAAATTTTTCTTTAATAACAATAAAAGATAATGTTATCTAAAAAAATATTCAATTTGAGAACCAATAATCCTGTTCCTAAAAATTAATCCTAGAGAAAAATTTTGACCAAAAAAAAAAACTAAATGCACAAAATGCTCCTTGAAAATTTTTCTTTAATAACAATAAAAGATAATGTTATCTAAATATTATTGATTATAGTTGTCACCACAAGAGGCATCCAGATTATGGTCTTTGTCAATATTCCTTTTTATTTGCCACAGCAAATGAGGTGATGGTGTTTTTCCCTGAATACCATAACCTGGCAAGACCAGTCATTGAGCACAAGGTTATTCTAGGATGTCTAATTGATAAATGAGATACTGCACATGTTACACATTAAAAACGTTGACTTTCTTCGGTTTTCCAGAACTCCATACCCAATACCAATTCATCACCAAAGGGGATAGAGCAGGAGCAATGGGGATAGAGCAGGAGGCTCCTCTTTGGCATGGTAAGGCAGGGTTCACATCAGTTATCTGATGACTGGAAACTGACATTCCAGGTTTATTATGAACACACAGAGCCAGCACATTTTGGCCCCTTCTATAACTACAACTATTCTTGGAGGAGGAAGAGCACGTGAATTCCAAGGACTAGCCCTTCCAAGAGGATGGAAGAAAAACAAGTATTTTGAATGCATCTCAGCCAAACCTCCACCTTTTCTCTATTCCTCTTCCTTCTCTGTTTTCTTCTTCCTTTCCTTCATAGACCCATAGGCAATGTCAAATATAGGATTAAAGGAGGAAGAGGGAAAACATTTCCAACTGTGATTAGGATTCGCCCTTTCAATGCATGCAATGGATTGAACAAATGCTAAAAACTGGCTAAAGCAACAGTGGTCAAGACAGAAAAATAACACGCACCTGTTTAAAATAATAATTTTAAAGAATCTATCGACATGGAAATGGTACGGTATAACATCAAGGAATAAAAGCAGAATATGAAATTTAGTGGGTACTATGTTTACTTATGAAAATGAAGACAGTGAATAATTTTTGGTAGTGTTAGGATTTTTATTTAGGTATTCGATTTAAATATTTATTACAAAAGAGAAACTATTTTATGGTGCATTCTGTGGGATTTTCAAACAAGTTTTATAGTTAAGAAAAATACCTTTACATCCTTGCATACCTCTCGTCCCAAATAGTAGAATGATACTTAAGAATATCTCTAAATAACAAAAAATGCAGTGTGTAAACCTTATGAGGAATCTGATTTGAAGATACTAGCTATCAAAAGAGATTCTTGAGAACACTGGGGACATTTGATTATGAAATAGGTATAAAATAATATTAAAAAGTATTGTAGGCTAGGCGCAGTGGCTCACACCTGTAATCCTAGCACTTTGGAAGGCCGAGGTGGGTGAATCACCTGAGGTCAGGAGTTCGAGACCAGCCTGGCAAACAAGGTGAAACCCGATGTCTACTAAATATGCATAAAAAAAATTAGCCGGGTGTGGTCGTGGGCACCTGTAGTTCTGGCTACTCGGGAGGCTGAGGCAGAAGAATCGCTTGAACACAGTAGGCAGAAGTTGCAGTGAGCCGAGATCGCGCCATTGCACTCCAGCCTGGGCGACAAGAGCAAAACTCTGTCTCAAAAAAAAAAAAAAAAAAATTTATTAACTTTTTAAGGTGTGATAATGTCATGGTTGTTATGCTAAAAAGAAAAGTCCTTACCTGTTAGAGCCCTATATACACATATAAAAAATGATTCTTGAGATTTGCTTTAAAATTGTTTAAAATGTAGACTAGGGCAATGTGAGACAAGATTTTTTAAATGGTGATAATCATTGAAGCTGAAACGGGTAATGGGCACATTGATATGTATTATAGTTTTTAATTTTGGGGTGTGTTTGAAATTTTCTGAAAAAGAAACAAGTAATAATACAACTGGCTGCAGTTATGAAAATAAAAGTAAATCAATATCAGGATAATCTTGGGTCTCGGTGTGTTAATTCAGGATAATTCAAGATTTTACTGACACTGAAAAATTAGATTTAGTGGATTCTTTTTCTCTGTCAACATTACTGTTCGCGATGTTGTTTCATGCGTCAGATGCTAGGGACATATTTTCAGTGTTTATACTGGGAAATGCTAAAATTTTCCTGACTTCCTTTTTATGAATCAAGTTGTTTATCACTAATTGCTCTTTAACTGCCTGTTCAATACATTAAGATCAAGAATCTCTAACTCCTATTTAATTCTAAAGGAATTTTCAGTGATATAAGAAATAAAGAAGCATAGAAGAATTAAAGACTTAAAAATTCAGAGATTATACAAAATGAACAAAGAAAGCTCACATTTCCAGGTAGCACTGAGAAAGTGTCTTGGAAACAGGATACCATATTTGTTTCTGAGTTTCCTGGTAACCAAGGCTAAAAGCAAAACTCAGATGATACCCAGAAAGTAAAACAGACACATTAACCCGCATTCATAATAAAACTACACTTCTGATGAAATATATCTCTAATGATTATTCTTGGATATTGAGTAACACTAGTATCACCTTTGCTTGCTGTTTTATATAATACATAGGGATGCCATGTAAATAAAAGCTTACTGAATTCATTCTCTATGAAGCTTAAAAATACATTGTTAATTATAAATCAGTAGCATTGGCTCCATGGAAAGTTAAAAAAATATGGTCCAGGCATTTTGTTTTCTGAAGATCTAAGTAAAGTGAATAATATCAAAGAATGGTCAAGCCATGTGTCCTTAGTTAGTCTGTCTGGCACCTCCAGGATTTGGTGAAACCTGGGCAGGGGCTGGAGAAGCAGAGTTGCCGTCTCTCCCAGACTCTCTTATGCCCACACTGACCATTGATCCCCCCACTGTACTTTGGGAAGACACCAATTCTGTTAGACATTCCCAGGGACCTTACCAAAAAGGTTTCAAAGTCAAGTACTGAGATGTGATGGTCTGAACAATGTTACACCAGTTTTCTTTTTCTTTTTCTTTTTTCTTATTTTTTTGCTGCAGGTCACTTCCAGTTTTGAACACACCAGGTTTTAATTTGAATGTGTGAGAGGCGTAGAGTGTACAATTTCTCCAGTTTGGTTGACCACGGAATCCCTCTTTCTCCCCTGCTTTTAAAAAAATGTGGCATGTTTTATTATCTCTTTCTTTTCAACACATTATTTAGGAAACCTTGGACTATGGAATCAGCTGAAATGAGAGCCATGAGCTTTATATAACACTGAAAGCACCATGGTTCTCTTTCTGTCATTCAGAGCCAAACTTGCAGACTCCCAGATTAATATGGCGGCTCATAGCAGGTGCCTGATTGCCTGATTCATCCGCTCCCATCCTCCCATTAAAACACCATTGAAGGCACATGCAAAATTGCAAAATTGCAACTGCACCAGAAGCTAAGAATACCAATTAATGCTTGGCCACAGTCTAGGAAGGATTTCTGCCAATAGCAGTGCAGATGAGGACAGATTGAGAAACTCTCATTAGCTGATGCACAATGCGGCTTTGAGGCAGAGCACCAAGGTCAGAAAAGAGGGAGCCAAGCCCATCGCAGAGGCACCTCACAAGTGCCCAGGAGAAGCTGAGTACCAAACTCCAAGCAAGATGGAGTTGCATCCCAAGGCAAAGAGGGCCACTTCTTTAACCCCAACCACAACAGTCCTGCTAATCTGTATTTCTTAAAGAGTGCATCCCCCAAGCGAAGCAACCAGAGGTCCTTGGTCATTAAAATACTTTTCTTTTCCAAGCAGAAGGGGCAAGAGGAGACTCCACACTGATAAACACCAGAAATGTGGCTAATGGTCCTCTCTCCTGCTAAAGATCTGAGAAGAGAATTCTGTCAGCAACAGAGTGAACACTGAGGGGATCGTGGGGCATGTGCTAGACATTTCTACAGCCCAGCTCAAATGTGTTAGGTGACTACAGTGTGATTCTAAATGCGATCTAGGGATATCATTTTAGCAGATATGAAGCCAGTCAAGAGATGTCAGGTTTTGGACAGATGGTGACGAATCTTATAACTTAGAGATAATATTAGTACAATTAAAAATAGAATATATATCTTCCAAATTGTAGAAAGAAAATAAAATGTAGTCTATAGAGCAAAAGATAGAAAATAACAGAAAAATCAAACATCCATTAAAAAGATACAGAGCAGAAAAATAAGATGGCAAAAGTAACAGCAAACATATTTTTTGAGACAGCAAACAAAACAGTTAAAGTCTCCTTTTTCAGAGACTCTAAGTCTGGATTGAAAGGGAAATGTAAGTGTGTGTCATTGAGACTCACTGAAAACAAAAGGAAAAAATAGATGTTTTTCTTTTCTTTCTTTTTTTTTTTTGAAACAGTCTTGCTCTGTCTGTCGCCGAGACTGGAGTGCTGTGGCATGATCTTGGCATGATCTTGGCTCATTGCAACTTCCACCTCCCTGGTTCAAGCGATTCTCATGCCACAGCCTCCCGAGCATCTGGAATTACAGGCTCATGCCACTATGCCCAGCTAATTTTTGTATTTTTAGTAGAAACATAGTTTCACCATGTTGGCCAGGCTTGTCTCAAGTGATCTGCCCACCTCGGTCTCCCAAAGTCCTGGGATTACAGGCATGAACACTGTGTCTGGCCCCAAAACAGGTTATTTTAAAAGATGAACAAAGATAAATTAGACATACATAAGTAAAATCAATCAGGAGTTTAAAACATGACATCAGACAAAACAATGCACAAGAGAAAAACAGAAAAGATTGTTTCATGTTAGTAAAAATATAGTCATGGTGAAATTAAAACATTCATGAATCTTTATGTGCCAAATTATATAGCATTGACATATTTAAAGCAGGTACAGTTTAAAATCTCAGAAGAAATTCACACACACACAAAATTTTGTGGTAGGAAATTTTAATAGACCAAAAGGTTTCCTTTGCAAGTCAAGGAATGTATAGAAAACTTTAAGAAGCATAGAAAATTTGGATAATAATATGGCCAACTAGGGCATAACCTAAAAACAAATTTAGAGCCTCAAAACAAAAAAAAAGTACCTTCTTTTCAAGCAACTAAAGAATATTTTCAAAAGTGACTACTAAACAGAGCATAAGAACATCTAGTATTACAAAGAAAAGGCCTCATTGTATAGGATGTTTTATAAACTTTGCAATTAAATTACAAATTATAGCTAAAATCTAAGCAAAACAAAGCAAAAATAATTTGCAAAACTTTAAACACGTTCCTAAACACTTCTGACAAGGGAGAAGAGCTTAATTCCTTATGAACGCTAGAGCTCTAAATCTTTTTCGCAATTTCAGTGCCCCAAGACCATTCAATTCCATCCTTAAGGTGGGACAGTGCATTCATGAAAATCATGTTTTCAAGGACTCAGAAATGGCAATGGGAAATGCTGAAATGAAAGCTTAAGTGCAAAAACAGACTACGGAACAATATGGAGCATATACGCCTAGTATTTTTTTAAAGGAAATGAACCAAATTGTCAACAGATACTCTGTGAGGCAAAATTATAAGTGATTTTAATTTGCTTCTATTTTGTGTTATTTTCAGATTTGGGGCCATAAATATGTAGTTATACAATAAATGAACAATAAATATGTTTTAAGAAAAATATTAAAAATTATAATTAAGTCCTTGAATGCACCGGATTGACCTAGGACACCAGGTGTCATGGCTTGGGTGGGGATCAGCTGCCCCATCACTCCAACCATGGAGCCCAGAGCCTGCTCAGGTGTGTCTTGTCGGGTGTCTCATTCAGGTGCAGCCTGCTTGCCCCTTAAGGGCCCACCTTCTGCTCATTGGTTACTTATAACTTCATCAGTCTGTGACTTTGAAGACTCCTTCCTTCTTAGCAATTCAGACAAAATTAGCATTTCTCTTCTTCCAAACTTGTATCTGGACTGAAACCAAATTAACCTGTGAAGATTTGCAAACAAAGGCCATTTGTTTGGAAACAACCCTGGGTGAACTTTTTTTCTTTTATAGACAGGGACTCACTGTGTTGCCCAGACTGGTCTTGAATTCCTGGGCTCATATGATCCCACCTCAGCCTCCTGAGTAGCTGGGATTACAGGCATGAGCCACTGCACACAGCATGATGCTTCCACAGCTCCCAAGCATGTTTCACTGGAGAATCCTGCCTTCTCTCTCTGCCTCCCCTCCACCCACAATAATGTGAACGGTGCTGGGGTAGAAAGGCCCTGGGTGCAGGCCTGGTGTGGTGGCTCATGCCTGTCATTCCAGCACTTTGGGAGGCCAAGGCCGGTGGATTGCTTGAGGTCGGGAGTTTGAGACTAGCCTGACCAACATGGTAAAACCCCATCTCTACTAAAAATACAAAAAAAAAAAAAAAAAATGTTGCTGGGTGTGGTGGTCAGTGCCTGTAATCCCAGCTACTTGGGAGGCTGAGGCAGAAGAATCGCTTGAACCTAGGAGGTGCAGGTTGCAGTGAGCCAAGATCATGCCACTGCACTCCAGCCTGAGTGACAGAGTGAGACTGTGTCTCAAAAAAAGGAAAAAAAAAAAAAAGGCCCTGGGTGCAGAGTGCAGGAATAAGGATGATGCTAGGGAATGAAGTCACATTCTCCATCCTGTCAACTAAATTAAATGATAAACAGGAGAGAGGAGAGCCTTCCACATGAAGGAAGAGCCTGAGAACAAGAGCACCTGATGCTCAAAGACCATGAGCATGAAGGGCAGGCGGCACGACGAAGCTGGGGGGATGTGGTGTCTCACCACATGTGGTTTTGGGTCTGTGCGAATGATATGGTCCTTTGATTTAGGGGCAATGAGAACCTACTGAAACATTTTAAGCAAAAGGTGACATGATCGGACAAGGTTAGAAAAATGAACAGATCATCCTGGCTAACACGGTGAAACCCCATCTCTACTAAAAATACAAAAAATTAGCCGGGCATGGTAGCACATGCTGTAGTCCAAGCTACTCTGGAGGCTGAGGCAGGAGAATGGTTTGAAACCAGGAGGCGGAGGTTACAGTGAGCAGAGATCATGCCACTGCACTCCAGCCTGGGTGACAGAGCAAGACTCCATCTCAAAAAAAAAAAAAAGGAAAAATGAACATGGCTACAGAAGGGATAGCAAATGAGATATAGAGGGGATGAGACTGGAAATGGAGCCGCCAGCGAGGGCACCTGATGGAGTGGTGAAGGTGGCATTAAAGAAAAGTGAACAGATCTAGAAGATAAAGATCATGCAGTGCATCTCAATTGGGGGTGACTGAACCCTCCAGATTCTGGAGAACTTTTTGGTTGTCACAACCAGAGAGAAGTGCTGCTGGCACTTGGTAGGTAGAGGCCAGGGGAGCCGTTCAACACACCTGCAATGCACAGACCATCCCCACCAATTATCAGGACCAAAATCACAATAGTGTTGCCCGTGAGGATCCTTGGAGGTGGAAACTGGATGCCAGGACAGACCCATTTCCTGGCATGTGTAGAGGGTCAATGATGATGCTGGTCACTGCCAGAGAAGATCAAGTGTGCAAGGAAGACCACGGGGTATGAGTGTCTCTGATTTTACTCTCATAAAAGCAAGCCTGGGGGAAAATGGTGAAATTGGAAGATGTTGATAAAAGATGTTTTAATAAAGATGCAAAGTCTACATTAAGAAAAATATCGAGCCAGAACTCCTTACACAGGACTTTCCTACCTGTGTGCTGTGTATATTAACAAGTGCACTCTGGAGGGAGGGGCACTGGGGACCTGCAGAGGGCTGGATTCAGCCGGGGAACCCCCAAGGCAGTGGACCTGGTATTCCAGGAGCTCCTGCAGAGAGCACTATGGGACTGTTTGCACAGCAGACTGAGGGCCCTCAGGGAAGGCCGGGGAGCCAGGGGGTACCCCTTAGTCCAGGGCCCAGAGGGAAACTGCTGTTTTGAGCACAGTCCGCCCCTCAGCTCAGCCAGATCCCTGCCCCTGGGACTCGGCCTGCATGGTGAGGAGAGGTGAGTGCAGGACAGGGACCGGCCTCACCTGCGTCTCTGCAGCAGGGTGCTCCTCTTTCTACCTTTCACCTGGACAACTCGAGCCCAGTGTTCGCAGCTCAGGCTCTCTCCTGGGGATCCTTGAACCCACAAAACTGGGGTGGGTGCTCCCTCTGTTTGTGTGAAAGCACAGATTATGCCAATTGATCCTGCTAGGCCCTTAAGGGAGGGACTGCGTTTATTGATCATGAAATCCCCAGAGCCCCCAACAGGGCATTGTCCTGTTAAGGGGTGGCCGCATGGCCCAGAGGCACAGAGCCCTGCTCTGGTGTCTGTGACATCTGCAGGGATGGAGGACATTGCCTTACAGGAGGTCTCAGGCCCAGGCACTGGCAGCCTCAACCCAGGCACTGTAGGTATTGGCAAAGAGCAGCTGACCCCGGGACCCCCTGCAACAACAGCAGCTTCCAGGCTCTGCCCCAGTGACAGCTCACAGCACCGGTCCCAGGAGGAAGGCAGGGAGACAGCAGGTGTAGGTGACACTGAGCCTACATTGTTCTCCACCACTGCTGAGACAACCCTCTTGAAATAGTCGCTGATCCACACACTCCTGTTCCTGACTCACTGCTGTTTGCTCTCGCTGAGGAACAAGTTGGCCAGGAAGCCGCGCAGCAGCCATGGCTTTTAAGGTGGAAAAACACTTGTGGAGCTGGAGGTGGCAATTCACCCAATTTGAATCACTCTAACGAGCCACAATGTAAAATCCCTGGAAAAGGTGTGTGCTGACTTTGTCAGAGGAGCAAAGGAAAAGAAGCTCAAAGTGAAAGGACCAGTTGGAATGCCTACCAAGACTTTGAGAATCACTACAAGAAAAACTCCTTGTGGTGAAGGTTCTACGACATGGGATGGTTTCCAGATGGGAATCCACAAGCGACTCATTGACTTGCACAGTCCTTCTGAGATTGTTCGGCAGATGACTTCCATCAGTAATGAGCCAGGAGTTGAGGTGGAAGTCGCCATTGCAGTTGCTTAAGTCAACTATTTTAAATAAATTCATTACCAGTTGTTTAAAAAAAAAAAAAAAACAGGAAAAAGAAATAGAGAGACTTCACAATGAGCAAATGAAATTCCCGGAATAGCAGGTGTAGGCAGTACCCTAGGACCACTGCGTGCGACCATTCAACTATTTTCTTGACCCTGGTTTTCCCAAAAAACATGGATCATACCAAAATCACCAGTTAGTCATGCTTCTAAAAAATAATCTCTCCATCAGATAAATTGCAGCCTGTTCATAAGGCTGAGATGGTGCCTATTCACAATAAGAAATTAAGGTTCATTGAATAGGTCCAGTTCTTCTTGGCCCTTCACCCAAGCCCAGAAATTAAGTGTGAATGTTACTTAGTCATCACACATTGATGAGTGACAATTTTTTTTTTTTTTTTTGAGATGGAGTCTCGCTCTGTTGCCCAGGGAGCAACACTATGCCTGGCTAAACAATATTTTTTTTATCTTAAATCTTAGACAAGTTTTTCATTTTGTTGTGTGTGTGCGTGTGCATGTGTGTGTGTGTGTGTTGCTGTTGTTTTGTTATTTCATTTTACCCTGCAGGTTTGTGGCAGAATCAGCTCAGAGGTCAGGACTCAGGAGAAGGCCCGAATCACTCAGAGTCAGGTCCATAGTCTAAATGGACAACAGTACCAGGTGTCCTATCCTCCCTGAGCAACTTGATAACAACAGATAAAAAAAGATAAATCTTTTTTTTTGAGATAGGGTCTCACTCTGCCACCCAGGCTGGAGTGCAGTCTTGGCTCACTACAGCCTCTACCCCCTGGGCTCCAGTGATTCTCGTGCCTCAGCCTCCCTAGTAGCTGGGACCGTAGGCACGCGCCACCACGCCAAGCTAATTTTTGTATTTTTAGTAGAGATGGGGTTTTGCCATGTTGGCCAGACTGGTCTTGAACTCCTGGCCTCAAGTAATCCACCCACCTCAGCCTCCCGAAGTGCTGGGATTATAGGCATGAGCCACCGCACCCAGCCTGATAACGCCTTCATTTCTGAAAGACTCAAGACACAGCTTGTTGACCAGCCAGCTTGACATTCTAGACCCTGTGACAGGCTTTTTGCCTGTTTGAGTAGTGTAAATAAATTAACCCGGGGTTTAATCAATCAGTCTCTGAGACTTTTTTGTACTTTCCCAACACTGTGCCTTTCCTTATACTGCAGCCTCTTCTGGGAGAGTTTGTAGCCTCTGCGTCTGCGTATCAAGGCCACACCCTCTGGTTCTGACATGGTGATCCTCCATGGAGATTCGAGAGCCTCCCAGGTCAGCACTGCGGGAGGGAGAGAAGTACAGGGGAGGGACAAAGAGAGGTACAGAGGAGGGGCAGAGGGGAGGAGCCGGCTGTGGTGCAGTCTCAGGGAAGAAGATGGGGAGTCCTGAAGATGAAATGACCTCCAGAATGTTCCATAGTAAGGGTGTGGTGCACAGAATCAAAGAGAAAAATCTCAGAGACAGAAAAAATGCTGCAAGAAGAAATAGGAGCTGCTCCAGCAAAATGACCTGACCTCGGCTTTGGGCAGTGAAGTCTGAAGGAAACACCCTCCTCTTGTCCTGTGCAATCACGGGACACCTCAATCTGCCCCTCCTGTGTCCCCAGGTTCATTGAATAGTTCCAGTGCTTCTCGGCCCTTCACCCAAGCCCAGGGCCCCTGGGTAGCCTTTGCCTCTTTCCCTCCCTCCCCACATTCAATGCATCAGTCAGTCTTATTAGCTTTAATTCCAAATAACTTTTAATTTAAAAAGGTTGAGTACCAACTACTTCACTTACCCTTATTTCATCTTGAGTCATGTGGTGAAATGGGCATTAGGGTTCCCAGTTTCCACGATGCAGTTTGTAGGGCTTCACTGGGTTTGGGGACTGTCCCAAGCTCCTAGGAGAGTCACTGACAGAGCCAGGGTGTGGCCTGGGGTCTTTGACGCCAACTTGATATACTTCTTCCAGTCTGCAGCTCAGTCTTCACCTTCAATTGTGACATTGCAATTGAATAGAAATCTGTGTCAGCCCACGCTCCACTGAATGAGTACCTCTTTAGAGTTGGCTCATTTTATTTCAGGTTTTAAATACGCCCCCCTCCCCATGTGATGGTCATCAGTAGACAGAACCTCATGCCTCCGGGTTCCCTCTCCTTTCATTTACTGTGATATCACACTGTCTTGGCCAAGCACTGAACATAGAGGTGGGGTATGAAATTGCTGTGTCCACAGTCAAGCATCCTGGGCTGGGAGTGGGCCAGTTTTGTGCCCTGCGTCTCTCTGTCTGGACTGCTGCTGCCCCATGTCTCTCTGTCTGTCCCGATGGCCACTGTCCCGTGTCTCTCTATCTGACCCGATGGCTTCTGTCCCATGTCTCTCTGTCCTGATGGTCACTGTCCTGTTTCTCTTTGTCTTTCCCAATGGCCACTGTCTCATGTCTCTCTGTCTGTCCAGACAGCCACTGTCCCGTGTCTCTCTGGCCCTATGGTCACTGTCCCATTTCTCTCTATCTGTCCTGATGGCTGCTGCCCCGTGTCTCTCTGTCTGTCCTGATGGCCTCTGTCCCGACAGCCACAGCCCCATGTCTCTCTGTCTGGATGGCTGCTGTCCCCTGTCTCTGTCTGTCCCGATGGCTGCTGCCCCGTGTCTGTCTGTCCGGACGGCCACTGTCCCGTTTCACTCTGTCTGTCCTGACAGCTGCAGCCCCATGTCTCTCTGTCTGTCTGGACAGCCACTATCCCATGTCTCTCTGTCTGTCCTGATGGCCACTGTCCTGGGTTTCTCTGTCTGTCCCAACAGCTGCAGCCCCATGTCTCTCTGTGTGTTTGGATGGCCACTGCTCCATGTCTTTTTGTCTGTCCCAGTGGCCGCTGTTCCGTGTCTCTCTGCCTGGCTCAGTGACCTTCGTCTTCCGCTCGTTCACATCCTGCCTGTGCTTCTAGCAATATGGACATGAGCAAGGAATCGACCCTCCATGGCTTAAGCCAGGAAAGCAAACTCCAGGACAGATTCCAAACTCATTCATTTATCAGTCAAGAAAACAGGAAGCACCTATAACGTCTTCAGGGAACTTCAGCCCAACGAAGGGGAGAGGAAGCAAAACATGGACTTAGGACGAGGCATCATGAGGGTTTGGGTGCAGCAAACCCAGAGGATCAACAGAAAACCTAGAGGGGAAGGATCTAAACAGAGTCTAAGAGGACACCTCAGAGTTATCCAGGCAGACAGGGAGGAGCATGGCATTCCAGATAAAGGGAGCAACCATTGTGAAACAAATGCTCTTGGGGAGATGCTAGCACCACGGCCAGTCCTGTTTCACACCCATTGGGGGTGCACTGTCTGCTTCAGAGATTCCCTTCTAGATGAAGGCAGCCCCACGGATGTAATGCTCCTGGCCTCTGCAGGCTTTCAGTGGAGGTGGGGGATTGATCTGATGGGCAAGTTGCAGGGGAACTCACAGGGAGGGAACTCATGCCTGCCCCTTTATGAAGGACAGAGTGCGGGTCTCCCCAGACCCACTGCCGCCGTGGAGACATGCGCTGCCTGCACTGTCCAACTGCCAGGGGGTGCAAGCACAGGTCTGTCCTCCAGGGGTCTGGTGTCAGGAAGCCCGTGGGGGCTGCAGGCTCTGCAATCAGCTCTGGCAGAACTAGGGCCTGCATTTGACCTTCATCAGCTCCTCCTTGGTCTCTGTCAGTTGTTCCAAACTCAGGGTGCAATTTCCTGGGCTCCCCAAATCCTAACCCCATTAGGGGCTGCTTAGATGGCTGGGCCCCTTTCCCACTTTTCAGCATCATGAGCGGAGCACCTACTGTGCAGCTGAGAGGGAAGCTCTGTTTGCCCGATGCCTTCATTTTCCAGGTGAAGGAGCTGAGGCTGAGTCACACACTCCACAGGGATCAAGATCCTGCACAAAGGCCTGCATATGGGCAAGTGACCCATGCAGTCACACAGGGACCCATCTTCAGAAGGGCCCTGTTCTTGGTTTAAGGATCTGCTGCTATCCTCTCTAAATTCTTAGTAATTTTTGAACAAGAGGCCCTGATTTTCTTTTTTTTTTTTTTCACACCAGGCCCTGCAAATCATGTAGTTGGTCCTGGGAGCAGAAACAGAATTAGAACTCAGGCCCCCTGACTAAGGCCAGTGTCTTTTTCCACCACCCCACTCTGGTCTCTGAATGCTAGTGAAGCTGAACTGCAACATGTCCCAACCATATTTTTCAAAGCTAAAGCCAGAGGCCTGAGTGACGCCTTTCCCAGCCTGAAAGCCCCTGATGAATGACATCACCAGATATCCTGGTTGCTGTAACATTCCACCCCAAACAAGGGAGCTGCTGCTTTTTTTCCTAGTAAAAATCACCTCCTGGGGCACTTGATCATCGTCCTACCTGGGGCTACAGGCAGCCAGTCTCAGAATCACCCAGGAGTCAAACTGGCATCAAGGCTTGGAGAGCAAATAAGGTCAGGAGAGCTCAGGAAAGTTTAGGAAAAATACAGGTGGCAAAGAGAACCTACATAAGCACAGAGAGCACTGCTGAAATTGAGAGATATTTACAAACCTAAATAGGAGCCAAACAACTCCTCTGTGCCAGCTTTATGCCACATCCCTCTCAAGAAAACTATGGCACGTGTCTCTTTTCAAAGATACACCATAAAGAGAAGTATGTTTCTTTTTATTCCAATGATAGTGCTTCTTAGCTACAATAGTTAATCTACAGCAAATTATGAGAAAAAGGGTGCCTTAAGCAGAGCAGAATTTGCTACAATGGATGGTTTTTCCTGACAAGTTTTTCTGTGCACATTTCCTGAGATTCCCATTTCCTATAATACCTTGTACTTCAAGTTTATTCCCGTTGCATTATTAAATTGCGAGTGATCATGTTTCTCACTGCAGTGGGACTCCCTCCACCATCAGCTGAGACCGCCTAAGCTCCCAGAGTAACTCAGAGAAGGAAAGGGCAGGCTGGTTCCCAGAGGCCCAGGGAAGCATGTCGGTCTGTGCGACCTTGTGTTCACACATCCCAGGTGTGGGATTCTGGCCCAGGAGACAAGATTCTCATCCACATTTTAGAAACCACAACTTTATAATACCTGCTTCTTTATTTATATTCAATCAGTTTAACCATTTGAGGAGTAAGTCAATGAAAATGTTTAACACTTAGAAAACATACAACCACTAATTTTAGAATAAAATATTCAGGAAAAAAATGTTAAGCTTTTAAATAGTTCATGTTCTATATCACCCTTTGGAAGATTCAGGTTTACCTAAATTTTTTATTAACGGGACAGCCACCTTCTAAACAGGGACAGAGTTCTATAGGCACAAAGGTGTGGGAATACAGTCCAGGTCTTCTGTTCACATGGACCTGAGAGAGAGCAAGTAGAAAGTCAGTGATTCAATTGCTTGGTGGGTTAATGCCATTTCCCCTTAAGGAGGTATTGCTAGATCCTTTTTAGGACTCAGAGGAAAATAAGAAATATTGCCTGATGTCTACCCATTCCCTTCCAATTCTGTTTCAATGTTAGAATTTTCCTTTGCTAACATTTAATCTCTGTAGAGGGTCAGCTACTTAATGCAACAATGTTTCATTTCCATGGAAGCATTTGTTTGCTGAAGACATGGGGGTTCCCAAGGCAACCTACTGACATGGGATTTTGCAGTCCTTCCTCCCAAATTACCAGGAAGCCAGGGCTCACGTGTGTGGGTGTCAGAGCTGACAACTGGCCTCGTCGGCGTCCATCTCTTCCTCCACTCCCTCTAATGAAATTAAGTCCCTGCTGCTGGACAGCGTCCTGCTAACAGCTCGCAGATTGCCCCACCTCTCAGGGCCTGTCTGGGCATCTTAGCAGCATCTGCTTCCAGCCTGTCACGCTCTAGACTCGTGATAGCTGTCAGCTGACTAGATGGCATTCTGATAAAGGGCAGAAAGGCAGAGCGATGTCTGTTCTGGGGTGTGTGCCAGGCACAGGGTGCGGGACAGTGGTGACGCGCTCTGCCTTTCCTCAGCCAAAACCACAAGCCCATGTCCCGTGCAGCGTCCTCATGCGAGATGTTCCGCAGAGCCACTTCGTGGTTCTCAGCACACTCAGAGCACTCACTGTGGCTTTCAGCAGCACGAAACAGATGCTTGAATGGGCCAAGAATGGGGGCGGTGGCTCAGGCCTGTAATCCCATCACTTAGGGTGGCTGAATCAGGTGGATCACCTGAGGTTAGGAGTTCAACACCAGGCTGGTCAACATGGTGAAACCTCGTCTCTACAAAAATACAAAAATTAGCTGGGCATGATGGTGGGTGCCTGTAGTCCCAGCTACTTGGGAGGCTGAGGCAGGAGAATCACTTGAACTCGGGAGGCAGAGGTTGCAGTGACCCAAGATTGCACTCCAGCCTGGACAACAGAGCAAGACTCCATTTCAAACCAAACCAAACAAACAAACCCAAGAATGAATGAAGCATTTGGGATGTTACGCGATAGGAGCTGAGGCTTGGGGGCAGGCACTGTGCTGCATGTTATCCCACTCTTAGTATCTTAAAGACAGGGACACAAGTTTAGGGAACAAAAGCAAATTAGGCGAGGTCTGATTCCAGGATCTGAGGCTCAGCCGCTGTCTGTGACTGTAATCCCCAAATTGCTTTCCACTGTCAGGAGTCCACACTCTCAGTAATGAAACTTCCTGTACCACTGGCTTCTTCTTTTTTTTTTTTGGATGGCATCTTGCTCTGTCACCCAGGCTGGAGTGCAGTGGTGCCATCTCGGCTCACTGCAACCTCCGCCTCCCGGGTTCAAGTGATTCTCCTGCCTCAGCCTTCCGAGTAGCTGGGACTACAGGTGCCCGCCACTGTGCCTGGCTAATTTTTCTATTTTTAGTAGAGACAGGGTTTCACCATATTGGCCAGGCTGTTCTCGAACTCCTGACCTTGTGATCTGCCCACCTCCGCCTCCCCAAAGTGCTGGGATTACACGCGTCAGCCACTGCGCCCAGCCACCACTGGCTTCTTATGTTAGTGCTTCTTGTGCCAAAACTCAGGTGACTGGAGAAGGGAGGAGCCACACAGTCTTCTCCAAGTGCGTGGCCTGTCCATGGGCTGAGATGCAGCTTTCAGCTTCTGTGGCTGTCTTTTCTTTTATCCATATTCTCATATCTCCCATTCTAGCGCTGTCTCTTATCAACCTAATTGAGTGACATGAAAGGGCACAGCTTCAACTGTGACTCAGGGGAGCAAGGGACAAAGGAGGAAGGAGGTTGGGGACCTGACGTCTGTCTTTGATGTTTCCCGTTCCCCACTGCTGCCTTGTCGCTGTGGATTCATTTGCCATCCTGAGGTCACCGCAATCCTGGTCTGTCCGAAAGTGTGCTTCACTAGGGGTAGCACTTCCCGCGTTGGGCATGAATTGCAGGAAGGAGGCTCAGCCAGCCTCTCAGAATAACCTCCTTCCAGCCAGGAGTGACACAAGTGTGGGCATGAGGGATTCACCGGTTCTTGAAGGGTTAGGTCCTCTGGTGGTGTTGTGGAAGGAAGGCACCCCTAGCAAGGGAGGCGGCCAGGGAGGGCAGAGTCCCCTGCGAGAAGCTGCTTCTCCAGCCATATTTCTGGGGTTGTGGTTAAAGCTCAGTGAGCCAGAGCCTTACCAAGGAGGCTGATGGCCTTGGTCACAGCCAGGGTGACATCCCAGACAGGTCACTGACCACAGAGCTGCTTCTCAGATGTTTAGGTCAGGCCCTCAACCAAGCAGCGTATTCTGAATTGAACCTCTCTTGGGAAATTACTGGCACTAGCTAAACCCACAGAAGTGTGTGTGTGTGTGTGTGTGTGTGTGACACACATACATGGACATTGAAAAATAGTAATAAAAAAGCACCTGGGTACCCACTGTCAGGATAAAAAGTAGCTATTATCAGTACCGCAAGGCTCCCTGTTGCCTGTCTCCAGTAGCTGTCTCCTTTTTCTGACTTTGAGGTTAAATGTCTATGTGCTAATATGTTGTTTAAGAATCGATCAACATAGATAGATGATAGATAGATCGATAGATTCCTAAACAACATATTATTAAGTTTAGGAAAACAGAGTAATAAGCACAAATGAAGCTGTATAAAAAATAGACTGTCACCACTAGAAAATGCAGATTCCCAGTAGAATAAGCAGAACGATCTGTGGGTCTCAGTCAGCCTTCAGCTTTCCTGGGAGTTTACAAGGCCTCTTCTAGGGGATCCAGAAGAGAGATGTTGAATGAATTCTGACAGCCCTAGGGACCACTCCAGTAAGAACATCAGGCAGGGTGGCAGAGCAGCCAGGCTGTGGACCACTGGCAGAAATGTGGTCAGAGGGTGTGAACCGATCAGTATTTTCTGGTTCACCTCCTGCTGCAAGAAGGAGGTCAAGTGTAATATTTTTATAGGTTAATACAAGGCCCATGGACAAGGATATTGAGAGAAAAGAAGGAGCTTCATCAACCCACAGGCAAGGCAGCTGTGTTGGCCCAGGCTGGCCCAGGCACTCTGTCCTCAGGTAGAAAGATGTGAACAACAATGGTGGCTGTGACCTGGGGCTAGCGCCCCTAATGGATCTGTCTCAAGAGTCGCATGAGGGCTGGGTGCAGTGGCTCACGCCCATACTACTAGCTACTTGGGAGCCTGAGGCAAAAGAATTGCTTAAGTCCAGGGGTTTGAGGCTGCAGTGAGCCATGATTGTACCACTGAACTCCAGCCTGGGCAGCAGAGTAAGATCTCATCTCAAATAAATAATAAATAAATAAATAAAAATAATTTTTAAGAGAGTCACACGGGTCTAATCTAAATGTTCTGTCTTCCATCAGTGTACATGGATGGTCCTGGATTCATCTCCAGTTCCAGAGGTTCCTAGAGATGCCTGTTCCTGTGCCTTTTGGGATCAGATTGTTTCTCAGCTTCTTCCTGCCAGGAGAGAGTCAATTTTCTAAGGTCCTCTCAGGTTAGTCATTGCCATACCCATCGGCTTTCTGCTTTCCAGTTCTTCAAATGTTGTCACTGTCATCTCCTCTTCTCCCCTGCCTATCTGGGTCTCTCTCTCTCTCTCATTACTTTAGTGAAGCTTAACTGAATATTGTTCTGGAGGGAACAAAATTAGACATGCATGGTTGATCTTCCACACTCTTTGATTATTCTTTTCAACTGTGGTTGCTGAATCAGGTGGCAAGGAGCCTGTTTTAGTCCATTCTCATGCTGCTATAAAAGACTGGGTAATTTATAAAGAAAAGAGGTTTAATTTATTTACCATTCATGGCTGGGGAGGCCTCAGGAAACTTACAATCATGGCAGAAGTGGAAGCAGGCACATCTTACATGGTGGCAGGCAAGACAGACTGTGTGGAGGAGGAACTGTCAAACACTTATTAAACCATTAGATATCACGAGAACTTACTATCATGAGAACAGCATAGGGGAAACCACCTCCACAATTCAATCACTTCCCTGCCTGGACATTTGGGGATTACAATTTGAGATGAGATTTGGGAGGGGACACAGAGCCAAACCACATCAGAGCCCTTTTGGCTGAAAGTCTTCCAAAGAGGGTCCACACACCCATGCAGCATGAGATGAGTTTGTTTCCAACAGGAACCAGGCCCAAGTAGTTTACAGAGTCATTTTTCAGCCTTTCGGTTTCTAAATGAGTGTCCCTTGAAAATGTTCTTGCGATGGATGTGATGTTCCCCTTTCCCATTTCCCTCCCTACAGTCACCCTTCACCCACTTCATTAAAAAAAGTCTCTTGTCTTCTTATAGGGACACTGGTCATATTGAATTGGGGCCCACTCTAATGACCTCATTTTAACTTACTTACCTCTGCAAAGACCCCCTGACCTACTTCCAGGACTCCTCACAAAAGGACCTTTCAACATTGGTATTGACTGAAAAAAATAAACAGTGCTAATGACTAGATAACAAATTATTTTACAAGCCATGCAGTCATTTCTAAATGTTTGCTTTTAAAAAATTAGTTCACCAATCATTAATTTTTCTTTTTTTTTTTTTTTGTGAAAGAGCCCTACATGTTTTTGGACATAACTCAGAAACAGTTCAAAGAATTGAGTGATACTGATATACAAAAAAAAAAAAAAAATCAAATCTTATACTTCCAACTGTTTGTTTATGTGTAAAGGGCAAAATTCTCAGAGCTATAGAAAAGAAAAATAAGCATAGTTTTTTGCTGAATTTCAACTCATTCTAGCAGTGGAATATTTATGCTTAGACCCATGAACTACTAGAAAAGTAAAGCAACTCTATCCACCTAATTAAGACATAAATTTTTGATAACACTTCCTCTTTATGTATAATATTTGTCCATCGAAATGTAAAATCCATTTGTGTTTTTGATCAATTATGTGCTGCTAGTGCAATGATAATGTGATCCAGAGGAAATTTTTAGCACCTAGATTCTTATGGTCACAGGATATTGACAAATTTCAGTTCCTGCCCATGAACTCATTTGTGTCTGATCCAGAGATGTATAATCAATAAAATACTTTCAAGCATAATATGCTTTACATCAGATGAAATTCTGTGGGAATGAAAATGTGAGTTCAAGGAGAAAAGGAGGGAAGTAACATTTCCAACTGCTCAGGAGAGCTTGTCGGTGGTGGTTCCGTTTTAATGGATGCCAGTACTTGTCAAATTACTATGATATTTAGAGTCCACTGGATAATTTCAAAGAGTGATGCTACTATTTTGTTTCTAAGTGTCAGTGCAGTTAACCCTGAACAACTCAGGAGCTGGGAAGCTGACTCCATTGTAGTTGAAAATCCATGTATCACTTTTGACTCCCCATAAACTTTTATTTTTTTTAAACACAGAACAAAATCCTCTGTGAACATACACACAAAAATCCTCAACAAAATACTAGCAAGTTCAACCCAACAGCACATTATTATATGCCAGGGCCAAGTCAGATTTTTCCCAGGAATGCAAGGTATAGTAACGTAAGAAAATTAATCAATGTAGTACATGCAGAAATAGAATGAAGGTGAAAATCCATTTGATCATCTCAATTGATACAGAACAACCACTTGACAAAATCCACTTATCTTTAATGATAAAAACACTCAGTAAGATAGGAATGGCCAGGAACTTCCTCATCATAATGAAGGACTGTAGGTAAAACCCACAGCTAATGTCCTACTCAATGGTGAAAGACTAAAATCTTTCCCATTAAATTCCAGAAGAAGACAAGGATGTCTGCTTTCACTGCTTCTCTTCAAGATTTCCTGCAAGTCCTAGCCACAGGAATTAGTTAAGAAAATGAAATAAAAGGCATGCAAATTGGAAATGAATAAGTAAAACTGTTTGCAGATGAAATGATTCTAATATATGGACCATCTAGAAAAATCCACACACACACAAATGATTCCAGCTGAAAGGAATTTAGAGACAGTACAGAGTGTAAGAGCAGCATGCAAAACTCAGACGTGTGGGCCTTAAACGTAAACACATGTGTTTCTATCAGAGTGGCGGGGACAGTTCACAGGCAGACACACACAGGAGAAAGCAATGACAAGACAGAGTGGAGAGACATGCGGCCATGATCCAAGGAATGCCAATAGCCACCAAAAACTCAGAGGCAAGGAAAGATCATCCAATTGAGCAGGGATCCCCAGTCCCCAGGCCATGGACCAGTAGCCCTCTAGGAACCAGGCCACACAGCAGGAGATGAGTGGCGGAAGTGTCAGCGAAGCTTCATCTGTATTCACAGCCGCTCCTAATTGCTCACATGACTGCCTGAGCTCTGCCTCTGTCAGATCAGCAGCGGCATTAGATTCTCATAGGAGCACAAACCCTATTGTGAACGGCGCATGCAAGGGTCTAGGTTGCACACTCCTTATGAGAATCTAATGCCTCGTGGTCTGTCACTGTCTCCCATCAGCCCCAGAAGGGAACATCTAGTTGCAGGAAAACAAGCTCAGGGCTCCCATTGATTCTACATTATGGTGAGTTGTAGAATTACTTTATTATATAATACAATGTAATAATAATAGAAATAAAGTGCACAGTAAATGTAATGCACCAAAATCATCCCCAAACCATCCCCCCTCCCTGTTCCATGGAAAAATTGTCCCTGGTGCCAAAAAGGTTGGGGACCTAGAGGGTGTGCTCCTACCAACACCTTGATTTGGTACTGCTGCCCTCCAGAACTGTGAGAGGTGAGTTTTTGTTTTTATAAACCACCCAGTTTGTGGCGATTTGTTACAGCAGCCTTAGAAAACTGACACAATAATCCTTACACCACTCTATCGATTTCCCCTGTGCCTTCTACATGAATTTCATATTCTCTATGCAGTTTCTTTTTCTTTTCTTTTTTTTTTTTTTTTTTTTTTTTTGAGATAGGGTTTCGCTCTCTCACCCAGGCCGGAGTGCAGAGGTGCATTCTCAGCTCACTGCAACCTCCACCTCCCAGGTTCAAGCGATTCTCCTGCCTCAGCCTCCTGAGTAGCTGGGACTACAGGCATGCACCACCACACCTGGCTAATTTTTGTGTTTTTAGTAGAAACAGGGTTTTGCCATGTTGGCCAGGCTGGTCTCGAACTCCTGACATCAGGTGATCCAGCCGCCTCGGCCTCCCAAAGTGCTGGGATTACAGGTGTGAGCCACTGTGCCTCACTCTATGGAGTTTCTGAATAATTAATATACAGTACTGAAAAAGAAAAGATAATCAGCTCACCAAGGAAAGCAGGAGAGCCTGCAATCATTTTCTCTAACATTACGGCATACACAGAGCCATGCAGTTATTTGCACGTTCATGACCACCAATGACTAGAAGATGCCAAAAACCTCTAGGCATGGTTTTTCCTTTGAACCGATTGAGCCTCTTCATGGAGAATCACATCATGGAGTTCAGGTTTATACATTTATTTCTGCTTCATTCCATAAGTTAGAGCAGAGGGTCCCCAACAAAATTGATGGTGATGGTTTATCACTTAGTACAAGTAAAGGAATTGGAGGAGGAGGAATAACTCTTCTGGGTGGAGATGGCACTGGTAGAGGCTGGCAGGTGGTGGGGATGGTTCCCCACCTGCCTTTGGATGTGGTGGAGGAGGTCCTGGAATGTATCACCAACTCATGGGTCCATCTTCCTGGGTTTGACAGTGGGTCCATGTTCCTGGTTTGCACACTGCTCTTATATTCTGTACCATCTCTAACAGAACCGGAATTCTGCTCTAAGGCCTTTGAATGTTTCCCCCTTTTCTTGCAGCTGGTTTTGAGCTTATGGTCAGTTTCTGAATGCTTCATTTTTCTATCAGATGTGTGAAATCAGTGTCTGATCTTTGTCTGTGCTGGAGTTGAAGTCTGGGTCCACACAACTATAAATCACACTTTGATTTTCTCACAATACTGTGACCTGTGTCCCTCAGGAGACCTTGGGCATTGTCAGCAGTCTCCTTTTGGTCCCTGTATAGATTGCCAAAAACTGACTGAGGCCACATGCCAGCGGGAAAGGCCCAACCCCTTTCCCAACACTCTACCTCCCCATAAACTTAACTACTAATAGCCTCCTGTTGGCCGAAAGCCTTATTGATAACATAAACATTTCATTAACACATAAATAAACCAGTAGCTACATATATTTTATGCATTCATGACATACTTAGCTTTAAAAATTTTTTTTTAGTATTTTTAGACTATGTGGTTCATCTGTGAGTTTTTTCAGATTGTTGCAAATCTCCAAAAATCTTTCCAATATATACACAGAAAAAAACCCACGCGTAAGTAGATTCGCACAGTTCAAACTTGTGTTGTACAAGGGTCAACCGTAGTTCAAATCCACTGGAAATTTCACCCTTTGTAACTATTTAAACATATAAGAAAAAATTAATAACTTTAAAATGTGTGAGCTTATGAAATGGATTTGCTGATGGGAGCCACTGCGGCAGGCCCACTGGAGCGGGAGTGTGGTCAGGGGCTAGCAGCTGAGAAGCCCATCATGGCGGAACGTGGCCCACTACCTGCTGATATATTGAGACCTGAGTCCCATCCCACTCCTCTCCTCAGTTCCAGTGCATGTGCAGGGGTGGGTCTTGGGATACCTCACCCATTGCCATTGTCTGTCAAGCCCTGGTGACCGCTTGGGCTCCAAGACAACTGAGATGCAGAGTCCAGCAATTCTGCAGGAATCTCAGGGCCTGCCCCACCTCCACTGCCCTTTCCTCTGGACTGCTGCTCTCTGGGGGCCCTGCAGAGCACTTTCTCCATGTCCCTTATCTGACAGCTTTCACAGCAGGTCTTGTGGTGTCAGGACAGGGAGAGCTTTCATTTCCTGAATGTTTTCCGTCCAGAGAGTGAGTTTAACCCTTCCTTTCTACCTCCATTCACCCCGGCCAGGGCCTCCCCACCTCCTCACTTTCTTTCCTCTTCCCAAGCATACTGTATTAGTTCCCAAGGGCTGCCATGGCAAAGTACCCCAAACAGGGTGGCTTAAAGTAACACACTGATAGTCTCACAGTTATGGAGTTCACAAGTCCAAAACAGAGGTGTGGGCAGGACCACGCTGTCTTCGAAGGCTCTACAGAGGATCCTTCCGGGCCCCTTCCAGCTTCTCATGTTCATCGGCCATCCTTGGCATTCCTTGCTTGGTGACAGTGTCACTCCAGTCTCTTCCTCCATCATCGCGGGCATTCTCCCATGTCTCGTCACATCATCTCCCCTCTGTACATGTCTCTGTGTCTCTTATCCTCTTCTTAGGCGACGCCAATCATATTGGATTAGAGCCCACCCTAATGAACTCATCTTAACGACATCTGCCAAGACCCTATTTCCAAATAAAGTCACATTCACAAGTACTGGGGCTTAAGACTTCAACAAATCTTTTGGGGGGACCCATTTCAAACCATAACAGGGATGGATGGTGTGTCAGAAAATTTCCTGGCCAGGTGCGGTGGCTCATGCCTGTAATCCCAGCACTTTGGGAGGCAGAGGTGGGATGATCACGAGGTCAAGAGACTGAGACCATCCTGGCTAACATGGTGAAACTCCGTCTCTACTAAAAATACAAAAATTAGCTGGGGGTGGTGGCGCATGCCTGTAGTCCCAGCTACTCAGGAGGCTGAGGCGGGAGAATCGCTTGAACCCAGGAGGTGGAGGTTGCAGTGAGCCCCGATGGCGCCATTGCACTCCAGCCTGGGTGACAGAGTGAGACTCCATCTCAAGAAAGAAAGAGAAAGAGAGAGGAAGGAAGGAAGGAAGGAAGGAAGGAAGGAAAGAAGGAATTTTCCCCTGCTTTTCACTTTGAAGGGTTATATTACTAGTTAGTATTTGGTATTAGAGGAGAAACATGGATTTAGAACCTAGATCTGCCCTAATATGGAGCAACTTAATCTCTCTGAGTTAGTTTTCTAATCCATAAAATAGGTATAATATAAAATACTAAATTCTAAAAGTGTTCTGAATTCTGTATGAGCCAGTGTGTGCCACATGGTACTCAGTAAGTGGTGTCTATGTAAAGAACATTTTCTGGGATGCAGGCACTCCTAAACTTGGCTTCCCTTCTTTCTCCATGAACTCAAAATCCATCTCCCTTGTTTCATTGTTTGGTTTTTTTCTATTTCAATCATTTTAATCATAATCCTTGGCTCATGGTACAGCATTATCAATTCATTATATATTTTACTTTGTTTTTTTATTTGCATGTATGCTCTAAATGAACGCATATGAACTCATCATCCAACCCAAGAACTAGATCATCAGTTGTGAATTTCACCTAGCAACAGGCTTCACCCATAGCTCACCCTCCCACAAGTTCCATCCAGAACTTCATATTGATTCATACTTTTTCTTTGGCACCCTAGATAACATGTAAGTCCTTTGGATGGACTTCCCATTCACCTCTCTTCTACAGACCCTGTTCCTACAGACCCTTCTGAGTGGGTCACAGACTTTGTGACCCATCCACCGGCACCATTGCTAAGAACCAACAGCAATTCCTAATCAAAGTCCCAGTCTGATTTCTTCTCCTGGGAGTTTAGAATTTGTCTCCTGGGGCTCTGAGTAATCACTGCAGGGCATGTGAACTGACAGGCCGTGAAAAGCTGCACCTGGGTGGTCACATTTCTGCTGTGCACAAGCGGGGAAGAAAGATCTATTCCTTGTGGAGAATGAGAAACAAAGAAGATGGGGACACAGCAAAATCGGGGAAGAGGGAGCAGATGGCTCCCCAGACAGAGGTGGAGAGAATGGCCTCTTGGTCCCTGGTTGCTTCCTAAATCTGGATTCTAGGCTGTCCTGTGGCTGGGCCATCTGTCCTTCCACTGAGTTCTGGAGGTGCTGGTGTTGTTTGCTGAAGCTTCCCTGAGTGGGCTGCTCTATCTGACAATCAAATGGTCAGAGAACACAACCACACTCGCATGGCACAAAGCCATATCTGTATCTCATATTCAAGCATTGGTTGACCAATGAATCTATGGCTTTTCTGAATCTTATGTCTCTATGCATCTTGTGTCTCTGAGCTAAAATGATTGAGACAGAGGCAGTGTGGAGTGGAAGAGCTAGCCGTCTGACCTGTCCCCTGCCATTCATGAGCTCTTTCTGTTCTAAGAATTTATCTGCTTTTTCAGCCGGGTGCGGTGGCTCACGCCTGTAATCCCAGCACTTAGGGAGACTGAGGTGGGTGGATCACGAGGTCAAGAGATCGAGACCATCCTGGCCAACATTGTGAAACCCCGTCTCTACTAAAAATACAAAAAATTAGCTGGGTGTGGTGGCGGGGACCTGTAGTCCCAGCTACTCGGGAGGCTGAAGCAGGAGAATCACTTGAACCCGGGAGGCAGAGGTTGCAGTGAGCTGAGATGGTGCCACTGCACTCCAGCCTGGTGACAGACTGTGTCTCAAAAAAAAAAAAAAAGAATTTTCTTTTTCTTTCCTTGATATTATTGCCCAAAATAGAAGTAGTGACCTTGAACTCCTTACCACTAAAAGAAGAGAAGTACTATTAAATTCAACCAGAGGGGTATTGTGTAGCAAAGACAAATAAGTATATGTCAACCCCAGGCTAAGCAGTCCCATGGCTACAACACCAGCCACCAGAGCTACATCAGGAGATCCAAATGCTAATTTCTCTTCTTGTACATCTGACGTGAGACCTTCTGACTACAACTAGCAAGACTAGCTACATAATTTGCAGGGTCCAGTGGAGAGCAAAAAGGCAAGGTCCTTTGTTCAAAAAGTATTAAGAATTTTAGGAAGGTAACAGCAGAATATTAAACCAAATGCAGGGCCCTTCTATGCTTAGGGCCCTGTGGGGCTGCACTGGTCCCACACCAGTGAAGCTGGTCATGACAACCAGAGGAGGGGTGCATGGTTCTCTGCTGGCCAGGAGACACAGCCATCTTAGTCACCTGCAAAGAAAGTATTTTCTGAGCCTTGCAGTATAGTTTCTGTACCACCTGGGAGCTCCCATTTGACCTGTGTTGAATAAATGAATTGCCTGTGGCATGAGCTAATGGCTGATATGGGAATGCAAGATAATTGTTTCTCCAAACACCAACATGAAGAAAGGAGTGGTAAAGCCAGCAATTAATATTATGGGGATTCAAGACAGCATCAATAAATAGGCCAAGTCTGGAATTGGCTGCTACCTGGTCTTGGAAAAAGACAAGCAAATATGATGCTTTAAAATGCATCAAAGACAGAGGAAGAATGGTCCTAAAGGTTGGACTTAAATGACCATCGGGCCCTGGGGAAGTGATCATAAGTCAAGAAATAACAGGAGATAGACAACTCTTCCACTGCCATTGTGCTCCTTGGACTCTTTGCCTCTGATTCAGACCAACTGTTAAAACATCTCTGGGTTTACTCCAAAGCTGCTGGGTCAGAAACATGATTGACAGAGCCCTGGAATCTGCATTTTTTAACAAGGCTTCCAGGTGATTCTTGCTCACAATAAAGTGTAAGACCCACTGGTATCAGGGACTGTAAATCCCCAGCCTTATGTTTTCAGGAGACTATTTCTCCCCAACATGTTCAAAATATTATTCACTTCTGCAAAGATGAGGATTCAACTGCCCCAGTGGGCACAAAGAAGAAGAACGTTGGGCAGCGCGTGAGGCGAGGAGGATTGAGGGAGCTAAATATGGGCTGAAACAACCCTCAGGAGTGTCTCAGCTGCCTCGTGGCTTCCCAAAATCTTTTCCTGATGGCGCAGTCATGACTTGGAATACTTCTCCACTTTGCTGTGAAAGTTAGAGAAACACTTGTTGCAACCACAAGAATATTTACTGGAAGCAGGAAGTCATGTTCAGCCATCTGCTAACCAATGCTGACTTACTTCCTCTGACCCTAAGTTACTTATCCGACCCAGGGGCTTGTGTGAACCAGACACTTTCTGAGGTCCGTGTCTAACATCTGAACATGGTCAGAGCCATGAGATCAAGTACAAAGAACACTAAGCAAGACCTTAGAAGACCTAGACTCTGTTAAGCTCCAGTTCCAGTTAGCTCTTGGATTTTGAGGAAGTTCCTTGACTTACCTGAGCTTCTTATTTATTGCTTTGGAAATTTTGAAATGGGGGATACTAAACCTATCACCAAGAGATTTTGTGAGAATTAAGTGACAAAGTGTGAGTGAAAATACCTTGAAACATTTATATCAACAAAATGTCAGTCCTGGTCCCATGATTGTGACAATGCACGACGGGCCTCTTCGGTTGCATTCTTGAGTGTATCTTTCATAGTCCAAGAGGTGATATTCCTGGATAAAAAGTGTTATTCCCAAAAGTGGAATTTTGGGGTTGAGAGAATGTGAACATTTTTTAAGGCCCATGATACATCTTGTCAAATTACCCTCACAAAAGTTGTTCAAATTTGACTCCAACTAGCATTGTATGTGAGTACTAGTTCCCACCACACTGGTCAACGTTGAGCATTACCTTTTATTTTCACGTTTCCAAATCTGGTCTTGTTTAAGTTAGTATTTCTTAAATCTCTAATGATAGCATTAAAAATAACATCTATTTATAATGCATTTGCATCTCTCAATAAATGTGACCTGCTGCCTTACTGTTGTTTCTTTTTTCTTTTCTTTTCTTTCTTTCTTTTTTTTTTTTTTGAGACGGAGTCTCGCTCTGTCACCCAAGCTGGAGTGCAATGGCATGATCTTGGCTCACTTCAACCTCTGCCTCCTAGGTTCAAGCAATTCTCTTGCCTCAGCCTCCTGAGTAGCTGGGATTACAGGTGTGTGCCACCAGACCCAGCTAATTTTTTGTATTTTTAGTAGAGACAGGGTTTCACCATGCTGGCCAGGCTGGTCTCGAACTCCTGACCTCATGATACACCAGCCTCAGCCTCCCAAAGTGCTGGGATTACAGGCATGAGCCAACACGCCCGGCCTGCTTCTTTTTTCTAATTTTCTATCAGCATAGCCAGTATTTTTCTGAGTTGCTACTTCACTCATCATTCTTTATGACATTTCTTGACACATTAAAAAAAAAACTTTTAATTTTATGGTAGTCAAAACATTTTAAGCATTGGATATGAGACAGCTAATATTGTTAATATAAATACATTCTTTACCACACTTACAGGATGGATTTTTCTACCCTTTCTCCAGCCCCCACACATACTTTATGTTTTATTTTTTAAGATGGGGTCTTGCTCTGTTGCCCGGGCTGCAGGGCAGTGTTGTGATCATAGCTCACTGCATCCTCAAACTCCTGGGCTCAAGTGATCCTCCCATCTTAGCCTCCCAAAATGTTGAGATTACAGGTGTGAGTTACTGTACCCAGCCCACACACTTTAAAAGTGTACTTTGGAACAGTTTATATTGCACAGATATTGCAGACTTTTCAGATTTTAAAACAATAATCATAGATTGAACTACCAGGCCTTAGATTCTTATGTGGAAGTAATTTAAACAAGTTTCTCATAGATATTACTTTATAGATTTTTTTCTTGTTAACTTCATTTTGATAAAGGTTATTTTCCATCCCATAAAGGCTTTTAAATTTGAAGACATATTTTAATTTTATCTTCTCTGCATATTATTCCCACATTTTTTTCTTAATTTTGTATACTTACGTTTTATCTTTTTATAATATTTTCACATTGTATAGCTATTCTCATTTCTTCAAAAAGAAATATTGGTAATGTTTTAGGTGTTGAGGATACCAGGGGGAAAATAGGATAGGATTCCTGCCTTCATGATGCAGATATAGCCTAGCACTGTCTATTCTGTTAAATGTTTCTCAAAGAAAGATTCACTTGTCAAAAGTTTTCCCAAATTTATTAATATGTACATTGGCCTTAATTATTTTCTTTCTACTATTTACTATTTTCCCATATTTGTTTTCTTTTCTTTCTTTTTGAGACAGGGTCTCACTCTGTTGCCCAGGCCGGAGTGCAGTGGTGCTATCATGGCTCACTGCAGCCTTTATCTCCCGGGCTCAGGTGATCCTCCCACCTCACCCTCTCAGGCATTACATCCTTCCTGGGATTACAGATGTGCACCACAACACCCAGCTAATTTTTTTTGTATTTTTAGTAGAGACAGGGTTTTGCCATGTTGCCCAGGCTGGTCTTGAACTCCTGGACTCAAGCAATCCACCTGCCTCTGTCTCCCAAAGTGCTGAAATGACAGGCATGAGCCACAGCACCCAACTGTTTTCTTGAATTTTTCACTAACACATTTTCCTGAATGCTTAAGTGTCTTTATTTTAACTTTTTCTTAGTTAATAATACAAGAATTTAAGGCCATGAATTTGATTCTAAAAGTAATATTAGTTTCAACCTAACCTAGTTTCAAAGTTTTTATTTGCAGCATTCTCATTTTTTAAAATTACACATTTAACTTTTTTGATTCTAAAAATATTAATTACTATATTTGTAAATTCTTGCATTGCTTTCGTGCCTAGAAAGTTTTTCTTAACTGAAGATAAAGACAATATTACAGTTTTTAATTTTTATTTATTTATTTAATTTTGAGACACAGTCTTGCCCTGTCACCCAGGCTGGAGTGCAGTGGCACGATCTCGGCTCACTACAACCTCCACCTCCTGGGTTCAAGCAATTCTCCTGCCTCAGCCTCTCAAGTAGCTGGGGTTACAGGCACTCGCCACCACGCCTGGCTAATTTTTATATTTTTAGTAGAGACGGGGTTTCACCATGTTGGCCAGACTGGTCTCAAACTCCCGACCTCGTGATCTGCCCACCTCGGCCTCCCAAAGTGCTGGGATTACAGGCGTGAGCCACCGTGCCCAGCCTAATTATTATTTTTTAAACTCTAAAATTAGAGGTACTCTAGTTTAGCTACTCTAAATAGACTTTTTTTGCAGACTTTTCAAATTTTAAAATAATAATCATAAGTTGAACTACATGGTCTTAGAATCTTATGTGGAAGTTACGTGTTACTTTAATCAAATTTTATTTTAGACTACATCAAGTGAGGTTTTTTATGTAGCAAATCTTGCTTTCAATACTATTTATTAAATGAATTTTCCTTTCTCACTATTTTATGATATCACTGCTTTCAGGTTAATTTCTCATATACTTTTGGCCCATGAGGGAGCAGTGTCCATTATTTAGATATGTTTATTTATTTTTTAGTTAGTACAGGTTTATAATATTTCTTAAGGGCTTCATTATTACTTATCTTTAGTAGAAATTGTTAGCTCTTCCGCTCATTTTTTTCAGATTACCTCAATACAGAAAAAGAAATTGTGGGTGAAAGAGTACCTAGGTGCCAAGGCAAGAGACTGAAGGCACAAACTGTTTCAGTATAATAAAGAAAATAAAATAGTTAGAATAAGAATAGTCATAATACAAATTAGATACAGAGATGATCATGGACAATTATCAATCATTATTATAAGCATTATTAATCATTAGCTTTTAATATTACTCTTTGTTGCATTACTAATATAACCTAGGAATAACCAGCGGGTATAGGGTCAGGTGCTGAAGGGACATTGTGAGAAGTGACCCAGAAGGCAAGAGGTGAGCGCTCTGTCACGCCCACATAAGGGCCTCTTGAGGGCTCCTTGGTCAAGGGGTAACGCCAGTGTCTGGGACGGCACCGTTACTTAGCAGACCGCGAAAGGGAGTCTCCTTTCCTTGGAGGAGTCAGGGAACACTCTGCTCCACCAGCTTCTTGTGGAAGGCTGGATATTATCCAGGCCTGCCCGCAGTCATCCGGAGGCCTAACCCCCTCCCTGTGGTGCTGTGCTTCAGTAGTCACCCTCCTTGTCCTCTTTCATGCTCCGCCCGTACTTCTGGTCCCTCTTTGAAGTTCACAGTAGATAGCGGTAGAAGAAATAGTGAAAGTCTTAAAGTCTTTGGTCTTTCTTATAAGTGCAGAGAAGAGAACGCTGATGTATGCTGCCTTCTCTCTCTGCTTCGGCTACCTAAAAGGGAAGGGCCTCCTGTCCTGTAATCACGTGACTTGCTTCACCTTGTCAGTCATTTAGAAGATTCACCCTCTTTACCCTGTCCCCTTGTCTTGTATGCAATAAATATCAGTGAGCCCATCCGTTCGGGACCACTACCAGTCTTCCGCATCTTGATGGTAGTAGTCCTCCAGGCCCAGCTGTTTTCTCTTTATCTCTTTGTCTTGTGTCTTTATTTATAACAATCTCTCATCTCCACACACGGGGAGAACACCTGCTAAGCCCCATAGGGCTGGACCCTACAAAAAATATAATAGCAAGTTATTAGACTTTAATTGAAACTGTAGTTAATTGGACATAAAAATAATATTTACAACCCTGATGCGTTTTGCTACTCAGGAATATTACGAGTTTCTCCAAGTCTTTTCAGTTATTTAACTTAGGTGCCTTTTATCATTTTCTTGTTCGTTTGTTCCTCAAATGAGTTCTTACATTTTGGGCTAAGTTTATTCCCAGATAGATGTGATATACAGTTGTTCATATATACATAATACACACGATTGCATATACATATGCGCATATGTGCACACATGCATACATACAGTAGGGCTTTCTCCTGCTGGGTATTGTCATTAGTAAGAAGGTTAACAATTTGTTCACATTTATTTCGTTGCATCTCATAAACTACTGAGTTCTGTTTTCCGTTATAATTCTAATTTTAGTTGATTATCTTGGGATTTCTAGGTAGACAGTTAAATAATCATCTGACAATTAGCATTTCTCTCCTTTTGAAACTATTTCTGTCACATGTCTTATTGCATTGGCTGCAATTTCTAGAATGATGTTAAAGAGGCGTAGTGATGAAGTCCATGGCCTTATCTTTAAATGAATCTTCCTGGAGCATTTCAGCTTTGAGCATGACACTAATCATTGCTTTGAGATTAAGTATCCTTTAGAGAAAGTAGCCTTTCTGCCATACAGTAAATTATTATTCCATATTTAGGGCATGTCAGTTCTTGAATTCCCACTACATGGTGGCATTATAATGTTAAAGAAAAGAACATGGGCTCTGCCAAATGAAGTTATTTGCCTATTTTCAAGCTAAACTAATACTCTCGTCTCCTAAAAAAATGAGGTTGACACTTTTCTTTTTTCCTCTAAGTTCAAATTAAACCTGCAGCAATTCTGCCTTCAGTAAAGCTGTCTTAATTTTATTTACCAAATTTGTCATGTAATCATCCCTATTTATCTTTCATTGACCAGGATTCTGAGTTTTCCAAATCATTGCCTATATAGAGGAAAAAAGTCAAAAATAGTAAAAGAAAATGGGAGAACACAAGGCGTTCCTGTTTACTCCCATCGAGGCCTTCTCCTCTGGCCTCCTTGGACTCCCCCAAGTCTCTTCCTGTTGTGGCTGGAAGGGTCTTGTTTACCGAGTTCTGAGGAGTGGCCACTCTCCTCCCTGGGGTTCAATGGCACCTGTATCACCGCATCTGGTTTCCTGAGCCTCAGTGCAGTAGAATTTGGAAGATCACAATGTTAATTTTCTCCTTCAATGAGATTTGCCATTTATTGAAAAGGAAGCTTTCTCCCCCATGGTAATACAATTTTTTTTTTTTTTTTTGTAATTTGTAGATGACAAATACAAATCTGGAGGATACACAATAGCTCGTTTCTTCATTATGTGTTCTCTGGAGAGGTAATTATTTTGTCAGTGGCATATATGAATTTTTTTTAACTTTTAGTATTTTATTTTGTGCAATAGCTGCTGGCAGAGTTTTGGACAGCCATCTACCATCCTGCTGCACTGACAGTGGGATTTGTGTTCTTTGCCACCTTCTCCCTTCTAGAGGCCGTCGGCCGTAAGAGCCAGAGGGGACTTTTGGAGTTACATAACGCAACATTTCCCAGAATCTGTTCGGGACACTCTAATTTTTAAAGATGATCTTTGACAAAGGGGTCTAGTAATCTAGCCCACAGATTTGCAATCAATAAAGAAAAATCCTGCAAAAAAGATGTGTGTTTCACTTTGTCTAACCCAGAGTTTTCCAAACATTTTATCACATAACATCTTCCCTTGCCTACAGTGATATCAGATCTCCAAAACACTTTTAAAAACATGCTGCCCTTACCCACATCTCATAGAAAAGTCCCACCATTCGGGTGCCTGTAACCCCAGCTACTCAGGAGGCTGAAACAGGAGAATTGCTTGAACCTGGGAGGCGGAGTTTGCAGTGACCCGAGATCCTGCCATTGCACTCCAGCCCGGGCAACAAGAGCGAAACTCCATCTCAAAAACAACAACAACAAAAAAAACAAATAAATTCTCTAGTACTTAAGTCTGAGAATTCTGGGCTAATATAAAATCCTTGCACAAACAAAATCATCAAATTTGGTGAAAATGTTGGGAGTGCATATAATCATTTGGTTTGTTGCATAAAATTATGTTAAGGACACAAGAAAGAAGTTAATTATAAAATTATATGTTAGCATAGAAATATAAAGAAAAATAAATCGAACATTTGGTGAGGCCTTAAAAAAAAAAGTCCCACCATTTCCCTTATGAGTGGTGAATTAAAAATTATATCAAGACATCCTGTTGATCCCTTAGTTATTTATAATTGTGACCAAGTTTATGGTGCAATCTACATGCAAATATGGCCTCATAATATCTACTTAGGTGTGTCTCTTTCCTTAGTGTGAGCTCAGCCAGTGTCTGCTTTTGCTATTTTCATCAACCATGAATCTTTCCAGTGAGCTTTGAATCCTCACGCTCACGGACACCTGGCTGTGCTGTGCGCACCCCAGCTGACTGGAGACAGCCTGGGGCCGGCTGGCGGCTGTTACTGTGGAGGTTGTTCTGGCGAGGCAAGGAGGATTTCCACCTGGATGAGCTGCAGGCTCATGGGGGTTATTAGTGCACAGTAACTCTGAGGCTGACATCCCAGTCATGGACCTGTGTGGACCAATTCCATCTCTCCTTCCCAAGCCCGAGGCTGAATGCTTGACCTCAGCTAGCTGGGCTGTCAAAGTGCTTGGAAGAACTTTTCCAGCAAGGATGAAAGGGTTGAGCATCTCTTTATCTTCCTTGGTTGCATCACTTATTCACCAGGGCAAGGTTTCCCAGAAAGCTGCAGTGGGTTAGGGGTCGAGAGCAAAGTACTTAGCCCACATAGAGTTAGCAGCTGCCTGTGGCTGGTGACAGCGGTCCCTCAGGATTCTGAACATCTCTAACTGTATCAGGTCATCTGGTTCAGTGCCCCTGGCTGCTGCTTTCCAGGGTGCTCAGGTTAAATGCAGATTTCTACAGATTTCCTGAATGTGCAGGGGTGTGTCCTGGTAATCGCCTTCTAAACAAGCCCCCAGGTGATTTTTTTGCCCATGGAAGTATGAGATGGTTTGTTTCCAGAGGTACAAACCATCTTTTTCTTTACCAAGTCTCTAAATGCAAGTGTCAGATAACATCTGACACTTAATGTAAGACCAACTGTTCCTTTTTTCTTTCCTCCCTTCCTCCCCCTTTTTTTTTAACTGCTTCTTCATGAGCAGTCACTGTCTACTCACCACTTCCATCCTGTCTTGATGATTTAGGACTCTGGTCACCTCTGCTTCTGCTCCCAAGAAAAACCCTTCAGCTTTGAAGTATTGGGAACAAACAAAACAAAGAAAGTACTTAAAAGAAACTGTGACAGAGAGGCAAGTAAGCCCTCCCTTACCCATTAATAACAGCCACTGCATCCTCCAAACAAGGCCCCCAAACAGCAACCACAAAACAAAGAGAGCACCAGGCTCTGCCCCCGGCCTCTGGTAAAGGTCTGACAACCAAAGACACCAACGGAAAGTCTGACAACCAGAGTCTTGGCTCCTCTGGCTGAGTTCACGGGACAGGCAAATTCCCAATATTCTACGATGCTATGATACAGGGCTGTCGCCATGCAATGCAATCCTGAGTTATTTGGGGGGTGGCATAAAGAGCAGAATTAATCAAACAGCATCACATTAAATCCCAGCTTCCTAAGTGAAAATGTAGGAAGGATCATTTCATTCATTCATAAATTATACTTACAAAAGGACCTCCAGAAAAACAAACTTCTTTATGCATAAACTTATTGACGAACTTGGTTCATGACAGCTTTCTTAAAAAGCATGAGTGTAAATAGACTTGGAAATGTATAGGAATAACAAGTATTTGTTGAGCACTTACAATATGCCATACATATAATCTATATGTACCATCTATATAATTGTTCATATTTATTAAATACTTATTATGGGCCAGGCACCATGTAAAAGAGTTTACAAGATTTATTCTACTTAATCCTTTCAACAACCAGAGGAGATACTAGTATAAAAGGATGCCCATTTTATAGTTGAGAAGATTGAGGCTTATAGTGTTTTGAGGTCATAGATTTATAAGCTTCTGTGTCAGAAATAAAAACCAAGCCTGTTTGAGTATAGGTTTCGTTTGCTTAATCTCTGCACTCTACCATTTACTATAACTTACCTAGCCAGTACTTATTTTCATAGCTGAGATATTCCGTGGTCATGGAAAGGTGAGATTAAATCACAGTTGGTGGTTCTCTACAAAGCTGACACATGCAGGCAATTCAACGTGGAGACTGTTCTCAGTGCTCAATGAGGCTGGATGTTCTGGTCTCCAGAAAGGCTGCAGAGACACAGCATCCTTTTTGTCCATAAGAAAACTGGCTCCCACCTGAGGATGAGGACTCCAGAAAGGAGCCCAGGAACTGGCTTCCAGTGTACAAAGCAGGTGCCCTGGGAGGGCTGCCTTTCTGAGGATTTTTTTTTTTAAATAAAATCCATCCCCATTTTCAATTTTTTTCTTCTCATTTCAAAGAGAACCCCCAATAACAATGACTTTCAAATGCAAGTGGCACCGTCTACTGCACAATTGTCCTCTAGACCCTGCTGTCTGCCCTCTGAAGTAGGCGTGAGTGAGCTCCTCTTTCCACCACTGCAGGAACAGGTGGAAGGAGAGGGGATCTCGGCTTCCAATTGTTGTTCGTGATGCCGGTGGCCCTCAGCCTCATATTTCTGGCCATCCTGGTGTGGTCCTCATGCATCCAGTTAACCTAGGTGAAGGGTGGACTTAGAATGAGAGAGCAGGAAGAAGAGCAGCATGAGCACAATTTCTCACCATGGTCTCCCTTCAGCGGCAAACGGAGCCTTCGTGGGGGCACTTTATCAAAGAAATGAGGGTGAGACACAGCCTAGGCCACCTCCAGCCTGAGCAATGGTGTTTCTTTCTATCTAATTTGCAGGGGCTCCCCTGTGTCACGACAGAGAGAAGATGCCCCCCACATACTGGCACAACTGGCCAGACTTGGGATCAGACCCAGGTCAAGCAGAGCCTCAGGAAAGGGACCTGAGAGAGGCCAGCTCCCTGGGGGTTTGTCTAAACAATACCCAGAGGAACAGGCCATACTGGAATTTAAGAGCCCAAAGGCTTTTTGATGCCACAGGATGATGTCTCCCTTCCCTTCCCTTCCCTTCCCTTCCCTTCCCTTCCCTTCCCTTCCCTTCCCTTCCCTTGCCTTCCCTTCCCTTCCCTTCCCTTCCCTTGCCTTCCCTTCCCTTCCCTTCCCTTCCCTTCCCTTCCCTTCCCTTCCCTTCCCTTCCCTTCCCTTCCCTTCCCTTCCCTTCCCTTCCCTTCCCTTCCCTTCCCTTCCCTTCCCTTGCCTTGCCTTCCCTTCCCTTCCCTTCCCTTCCCTTCCCTTCCCTTCCCTTCCCTTCCCTTCCCTTCCCTTCCCTTCCCTTCCCTTCCCTTCCCTTCCCTTCCCTTCCCTTCCCTTCCCTTCCGTTTCCTCCCCTTCCGTTTCCTCCCCTTCCGTTTCCTCCCCTTCCATCCCCTCCCTTCCCCTCCCCTTCCCTCCCCTCCCCTCCTCTTCTTCCCTTCCTTTCCCAACAGAGTCAGTCTGTCACCAAGGCTGCAGTGGAGCAGTGCAATCTTGGCTCACTGCGACCTCTACCTTCCAGGCTCAAGTAATCCTCCTGCCTCAGCCTCCTGAGTAGCTGAGACTACAGGTGTGCTACTTTTTTTTCTAACTTTTATTTGAGGTTCAGGAGTACATGCACAGGTTTGTTATATAAGTAAACTTGCATCACAGGGGTTCGTTGTACAGATTATTTCATCACCCAGGTACTAGGCCTAGTAGCCGATAGACATTTTTTCTGATCCTCTCCCTCCTCCAACCTCCCACCCTCAAGTAGGCCCTAGTGTCTGTTGTTCCCCTCTTTGTGTCCATATGTTTTCATCATTTAGCTCCCACTTAAGTAAGAACATGAAGTATTTGGTTTTCTGTTCTTGGGTTAGTTTGTTAAGGATAATGGCCTCCAGCTCCATCCATGCTCCTGCAAAGGACATGATCTCTTTCTTTTTTATGACTGCATAGCATTCCATGGTGTGTATATGTACCATATTTTCTTTATCGAATCTGCCATTGATGGGCATTTAGGTTGATTCCATGCCTTTGCTATTGTGAATAGTGCTGCAACGAACATACACGTACATGTGTCTTTATGGTAGAATGATTTATATTCCTTTGGGTATATGCCCAGTAATGGGATTGCTGGGTTAAATGGCAGCTCTCTTTTTCACTCTTTGAGGAATTGCCACACTGCTTTCCACAATGGCTGAACTAATTTACACTCCCACCAACAGCATATAAGGGTTTCATTTTCTCTGCAACGTCACCAGTATCTGTTATTTTTTGACTTTTTAGTAATAGCCATTCGGACTGGTGTGAGATGATATCTCATTATGGTTCTGATTTGCATTTCCCGAATGATCAGTGATATGGAGCTTTTTTTCATATGCTTGTTGGCTGCAGATATGTATGTCTTCTTTTGAAAATGTCTGTTCATGTCTTTTGCCCACTTTTGAAGGGTTTTTTTTTCCTGTAAATTTGTTTTTTTCTTATAAATGCTGGATATTAGACCTTTTTCAGGTATATAGTTTGTAAGTATTTTCTCCCATTCTGTAGGTTGTCTGTTTACTCTGCTGATAGTTTCTTTTGCTGTGCAGAAATTCTTTAATTAGGTCCCATTTGTCAATTTTTGCTTTTGTTGTGATTGCTTTCTAAGTCTTCATCATGAAATCTTTGCCAGCTCCCATGTTCAGAATAGTATTGCCTAGATTGGCATCCAGGGTTTTTATAGTTTTGCATTTTACATTTAAGTCTTTAATCCATCTTGAGGTGATTTTTGTATATGTTGTAAGGGAGGGGTCCAGTTTCAATCTTCCACATATGGCTAGCCTGTTCTCCCAGCACCATTATTGAATACGGAGTCCTTTCCCTATTCAGGTGCTTGTTTTGTCAGCTTTGCCAAAGATCAGATGGTTGTAGGTGTGTGGCTTTATTTCTGGGCTCATTATTCCGTTCCATTGGTCTATGTGTCTGTTTTTGTACCACTACCACGCTGTTTTGGTTACTGTAGCCCTGTGGTATAGTTTGAAGTCAGATAATGTGATGCCTCCAGCTTTGTTTTTTGTTTGTTTGTTTGTTTTTTGCTTAGGATTGCCTGGGCTATTCCAGCTCTTTTTTGGTTCCATATGAATTTTTAAATAGTTTTTCCTAGTTCTGTGAAGAATGTCATTGGTAGTTTGATAGGAATAGCATTGAATCTGTAATTGCTTTGGGCAGTGTGGCCATTTTAGTGATACTGGTTCTTCTTATCCATGAGCATGGAATGTTTTTCTGTTTGTTTGTACCATTTCTTGATTTATTTGAGCAGTGTTTTGTAATTCCATTGTAGAGGTCTTTCACCTCCCTGGTTAGCTGTATTCCTAGGTAATTTTTTTTTCTTTTTGTAGCAATTGTGAATGGGATTGCATTTCTGATTTGGCTCTTGGCTTGACTGTTGTGGGTATATAGGAATGCTCATGATTTTTGCACATTGATTTTGTATCCTGAGACTTTGCTGAAGTTTTTTATCAGCTGAAGGAGTTTTGGACCGTGATGATGGGGTTTTCTGTATAGAATTATGTCATCTGCAAACAGGGGGTTCCTCTCTTCCTATTTGGATGTCCTTTATTTCTTTTTCTTGCCTCATTGCTCTGAACAAGACTTCCAATACTATGCTGAGTAGGAGTAGTAAGAGCAGGCATCCTTGTCTTGTGCTGGTTTTCAAGGAGAATGCTTCCAGCTTTTGCCCATTCAGTACAATGTTGGCTGTGGGTTTTTCATAAATGGCTCATTATTTTGAGGTATGTTCCTTCAAAACTTAGTTTATGGAGAGTTCTTAAGAAGGGATGGTGAATTTTATAAAAAGTCTTTTCTGCATCTATTGAGATGATCATGTGGTTTTTGTCTTCAGTTCTGTTTTTGTGATGAGTCACATTTATGGATTTGTGTATGTTGAACCAGGCTTGCATCCCAGGGATAAAGCCTACTTGATCACAGTGGATTAGCTTTTTGATGTGCTGCTTGGTTCAGTTTGCAAGTATTTTGTTGAGGATTTTTTCATCAATGTTCATCAAGGATATTGGCCTGAAGTTTTCTTTTTTTGTTGTATCTCTGCCAGGTTTTGGTATCAGGATGATGCTGGCCTCATAGAATGAGTTGGAGAGGAGTCCCCCCTCCTCAATTCTTTGGAATAGTTTAATCAGGCATGGTGCCAGCTCTTCTTTGTACCTCTGGTAGAATTCAGCTGTGAATCCATCTGGTCTTGGGCTTTTTTTGGTTGGTAGGCAATTTATTACTGATTCAATTGCAGATCTCACTATTGGTCTGTTCAGGGAAAGACGATACAATTTTTTAAAGTCAGAAAACAAAAGGCAAGTCCAAGAAGGAAGGGAGTTGTATTTCACTATCTGTTATACCAGTTTCTAAATGAATTTTCCTAAAACCACAGAGGCTGTATGAAAAGGGGCTATGCCTCACATTGCCCTTGGATCATGCTGATGCAAATCTACACAGCTTTCTTTATGGTGGGACTACTAAGAGTTGTTACCATAAACTGTCAACTGCAAAATGAAATTATATTTTGTTTGCAGGATTTTCCAAACTTGTTTGAGCAGAGAAACCTCATGTGTGAGAGATGGGTGGTGGGGGAGTATGGGAGGTGTGAGTGCTTGTGTGTTTCTGCATGTGTACATGAGGTGTGGGGTATGTGTGGGGGAAGCGGGCTTGTGTATGTGTGTCTGCGTGTGAGTGTAGGAGTAGGTGTGTCCATGTGGGTGTGTGTAGCATCTCCCAGGTGTCCCGCTGGGACATGCTACAATAGAGGTAGCCATACAAGGCACTAAAGCCAACATGTCAATGACTTGTTCTCTCTGAATCAACATTTCAGCCTCTCTCTTGGCTTCTGACTTCACAGTTTACATATCCGAGGTCCGGGAAATGACTCTAGTATCAGAAATAGGTCAGTTTTCATCGAGATTCTAGAAAGCCTCTGGGAAGATGGTAGCTTTGAGCAATTTGTCATGACTCCAATGGGCAGAGCTTGAGAAAGCTCAGCATCCCATGCAGATGCATGTAGTCTGCGTGTGGTGAGAACATCAAAGGGGAGGTCACAAAGAGCTTTTGACTAAGGACCTGTAAACCAAAAAGAAAATGTGGAGGGCCCCCAACCATCTGAATGGACTTCCTCCTCTAGGCCAGCGTGCTCTACATTTAACCTGAAAGACTGCTCTGGGCCCTGACAGAAGTGGGGGTCAGGCATGCCTCACTATACTTCTCTGGCATTAACATCAACACAGACTTGAATTCTGATAAGAAACATCTACGGTGTGGTGGCTCATGCCTGTAATCCCAGGCCAGTCAGGAGTTCGAGACCAGCCTGGCCAACATGGTGAAACCCCGTCTCTACTAAAAAAATACAGAAAAATTAGCCGGGCGTAGTGGTATGTGCCTGTAGTCCCAGCTAATCAGGAGGCTGAGGCAGGAGAATCGCTTGAATCTGGGAGGCGGAGGTTGCAGTGAGCCGAGATTACACCATAACACTCCAGCCTGGGGGACAAGAGCAAGACTTGGTCTCAAAAAATAAAAATTAAAATTAAAAAATAAAAATAAATAAATAAATAAATAATCTACCTATGACCTGAAAGCTCTCTCTCCCCCAAGCCCTTGGAGTTGTCCTGGCTTTCTGGACCAAACCAATGTATTAATATATCTTAAATGTATTTGATTGACAGATCATGTCTCTCTAAAATGTATAAAACCAAGCTGCTCCCCGAACACCTTGGGCACATATCCTCAGGGTCTCCTGAGGGATGTGTCATGGGCCATTGTCGCTCATATTTGACTCAGAATGAATCTCTTCAAATATTCTACAAAGTTGGACTCTTTTCATCACCAGACCCATTGTCTGTGCTTATGTGAGGAAATGCAAGTAGAAATAACTGAATATAGGCTGGGCACGGTGGCTCATGCCTGTAATCCCAGCACTTTGGGAGGCCAAAGTGGGTGGATCACCTTAGGTCAGTTGTTCGAGACCAGCCTGGCCAGCATAGTGAAACCCCGTCTCTACTAAAAATACAAAAATTAGCTGGGTGTGGTGGCAGGTGCCTGTAATCTCAGCTACTTGGGAGGCTGAGGCAGGAGAATCGCTTGAACCCTGGAGGCGGAGGTTGCAGTGAGCTGAAATCACACCATTGCACTCCAGCCTGGGCGACAGAGCAAGACTTTCTCAAAAAAAGAAAAAAGAAAGAAAGAACTGAATATTGACGTAGCCAGAGTTTCTTTTCCTACTCTCTTCCTAAACTCAAAAAAAAAAAAAATTGTTTTCCTTGAGAGAAGCTTTAAACAAAAATGATGGCTTTGATCCTTCTGTAAAGAATTGTCTTCTCCTCCCAGCACATCACGGCCATTCTGCATCCTTCCATTCTGCCCTGGGACTCCCTTCCTTTGGATCCACTAGGTGTAAAATGCACCAAGCTGCCCGATCTGGCCTGGCTGGTTTCGTTTATTTGTTTGGTGACAAGGTCCATTTACTGCTCTCCCCCCTGCTGACCATCCTAAATCACACTGCCATTCCAACCTGTGGGATGGGAGACTTCAAAGCACTGGGTCTGAGCCCTGCTTAACATTTGTGAATGGTGAGTCACTAAGACACTTGAAAGGGAATCTCAGCAGGTCCCTTGAGAAATTGCCATTAATTTTGTTGCCAGAAAAGCCTTAGAAATATTTACTGCCCGTCTTCCCTTTTGCTGAGGTTTTTAGCAAACATTAGAAGCAGCACTAACGAGCTCCACAATCCAGCGTCTGAAAAGCTCTCTGCAGTGAATGTTCAACCCCAGAGGTGGGGCAGCAACTCAGAAAAGATCACCATTGAAAAGAATGAATTTGAGCTCTCACAGAGTTGCATGTGAAAAATGACTTATTAGGAAGCACTTCAGGAAACTTGGACAGGCTTAAACTATGAGATCCTCGGTGTGAAATTGTTTTGTGGACAAATAACATAAGTGACAGAGGTTTTCTGCAACACAAAGAACTATTTTTAAACTCTGCTTAAAACAACAACAACAACAAAAAACACCTGAGGGTGATTTTTCCTTTCGGAAGAAAGATACAGCTCCCCATAATTCCTCAAGTCCCAAGCCCTGAGAAGATACAGCTGAGAAGTCCATCCTGGCTAAGCAGGAACCAGCAACCCAGGGCGAAGCAGAAGAGGTATTAGCAGGGCATCTTGGATGAGGAAGGCTGGATTCCACGGGCTGACAACTGTTCTGTTCTTTGAAGTCTCTATTATTGAAAAGTTGATGCTTGAGCAACTGCAGATCACGACCACACTGAGAGTGCTCTGACATTCGCGATAAGACCCGGCTTTTGAGAAGGTCCACGTTCCTCTCACTTGGTCACTTGGGGTAAACCCAGGAGCAATCCCTGTTTATTTACCTTTGTTATATTTTGATGCAAATTCTTGTCGAACTGTGATAAGCATCTAGACGAGAAGAGACCCTGACTGCTTCAGGCAAATAGAACCTGTGTCTCCAAGGACTGTGTCCAAAGAGTAGTAGAATAGCACACTAAGTTTGCAGATGACGGGCACCTCTACAGCCATCAGGGAACAGGCCAATCAGCCCCAGGGAGGAAAGCATGCTGAGAGCCATTGATTTTTTTCCCACTGGAGGCTGCTGCCTCCTTGGACCTGGAGGCTGCTGCCTCCTTGGACTTGGAGGCAATCAGAGTCCCTCTTGTAAAGGGAAGTAAAAACTTAAAGTGGCCAGGCATGGGGGCTCATGCCTGTAATCCCAGCACTTTGGGAGGCCAAGGTGGGTGGATCACCTGAGGTCATGAGTTCGAGACCAACCTGGCCAACATGGTGAAATCCCCGTCTCTACTAAAATAATACAAAAATTAGCCGGGTGTGATGGCAGGTGCCTGTAATCCCAGCTACTCGCAAGGCTGAGGCAGGAGAATCACTTGAACCTGGGAGGCGGAGTTTGCAGTGAGCTGAGATTGGGCCACTGCACTCCAGCCTGGGTGACAAATGAGACTCTGTCTCAAAAACAAACAAACAACAAAACAACAACAACAACAAAACTTAAAGCATTACAGTCAGAGGCGTTGGAATCAGCAACTCCATCTTGAGTAGGGGCCGGGTAAAATAAGGCTGAGACCAGCTGGGCTGCATTCCAGGAGATTAGGCATTCTAAGTCACAGGGTGAGATAGGAGGTCAGCACAAGATGCAGGTCCTAAATACCCTGCTGATAAAACAGGTTGCATTAAAGAAGCTGGCCAAAACCTGCCAAAACCGAGATGACCTCTGGTCGTCCTCATTGCTCATTATACACGAACTGTAATGCATTAGCATGCTAAGAGACACTCCCACGGGCGCCATGACAGTTTAGAAACGTCATGGCAACTTCAGGAAGTTACCCTATAAGGTCTAAAAAGGGGAGGAATCTTCAGTTCCGGGAATTGCCCACCTCTTTCCCGGAAAACTCATAAATAATCCACTCCTTATTTAGCATATAATCAACAAATAACCATAAAAATGGCCAACCAGCCCCTCATGCTGCTACTCTGCCTGTGGAGTAGTCATTATTTTATTCCTTTACTTTCCTAATAAACTTTCTTTCAATGTATGGATTCACCTCAAATTCTTTCTTGCGTGAGATCCAAGAACCCTCCCTTGTGGTCTGGATCGGGATCCCCCTTTCCTGTAACATTACTAAAACTGAACAAGACAAGCATTTATACAGTGTTACTTTGTATTTCATTGCTTTTAATTTATTACATTAACCCCATTTCTATGTGCATTTTTAAATATACAGTTTTGTTTTCTAAGAGGCCTTTATGTTGTTAAATAAGTCCTTTGGAGAACATATAAATTATCCACCAAAACAATTCCAGTCATAAATTTTTGTTATTGTTGTCTTAGCACGGGACTATGGTACATTTGCCCCTGTATCCATGGGGGATTTGTTTCAGGACCCTCCTCCTCCCCGTCCAGATACCAAAATCCACAGATACTCAAGTCCCTGATATTAAATGATGTCGTATTTGCAAATAACTTGCACGCATTCTCCTGTACACTCTAAATCATCTCTAGATTACTTATAACACCTAATACAATGGTAATGCTTTGTAAATAGTGGTTTGCTGTATTGTTTAGGAAATAATGACAAGAAAAATTCTGTACATTTTCAGAATGGATGCAACTATTTATTGTTACTTTTTAAATATTTGACCTGCTGTTGGTTAAATCCACAGATGCAGAAGCTACAGATACAAAGAGTCAACCATATTTTACTTATTATTATAAAATATAGAAATGTATGCATCAGAAAAAGAATGCCTCCTAATTTTATTCCTCTGAGTTAACCACCATTAATAATCAATATATGTCATGCTAAAACCATTTCTATGCATATGAAATATTTTGTCAAAATAATCTAAGCAAGGAACTTTAGAACTGACTTCAGATAAATAAAAATAATATGCACATTTGGAAAAAACAGCACAACAAATTAGATCATGCTACATATTCTCATCTGCAATTTACCTTCTTTTAATGATGACATAGTATTTCACTGAGTGGATATTTCATAATTGAGCTAATTAATCCCCAACCGATCTAACTTTGGGTTGTTTCCAATTTTTTTTTTTTTTTGCTATTAAAAGTAATGAGCTTTCTCAAACCAATACCTTTAGATATTTATGCTATTAATTCCATAGGATAAATTCTGAGGAGCAGAATTTTTGGGCCAAATAATATGGACATCTTTCAATTTCAATCACTTTAAATGTTTGATTTTCCTATTGCCTTTTAATGTGCCACTATCCCAATGTGCACCACCAACTCCCTGATAACTTTTACTTCTCTCTCCTGCCAATGCCTTTTAGTCTTTATCACAGAGGGGGGAAAATAACTAAATGTTGACATTGATTATCTCCTCAGGTGTTGTTATGTTTCTGTCTTACTGCTTTCTCCATAATTTTCTTTAATTTCCAACATTTCCACCATGATTGTGAATTATTTTAGAGTTTACTAGAATGAAGTTTAAGTGCTAAGGTTACTTTCAGAGGTGAGAGAAATTACTTTTGATTAGAGATTAGGAAAGATTTAGTAAAGACTGTAACGCAGGAAAATGCCTGACTCCAAATACATGGTAGAGTTTCTGAACAGGCAGGAAGTAGAAGAGAACAGCTGAGACCCAGAGAAAGAGGCCATGTTAATAATGATAGGGTGCATAGAGATTTCTGCCCAAGGAAGATTAGTAGGGCTGGGCTTTAGGAACACAAACCTTGCAGGAGTGTGTAGAAGAAACAGGGCTGGGGAGAGATCAGCCCTAAAACAATTTCAGGATTCCAGGCAAGAGGTAACGAAGGCTTAAACTAACATAATATAAGGAGCTAGAGAGAGAGAGGAGACAATTACACCTAAAACTGTGGGGGAGCAATGTGTGAGCTTTGTGGGGCAACATTTTCCCTACATAAGCAAATAGAGCTGCAGGGTCCCCTTGCAGAAGCAGCTGTACTAGATGGAAGCAGGTTTTTCTAGCTCAGCTATTTGTGAAAAGTAAATCTGAGCTTGGAAGGCCTGGAAGCATTGTGCAATTTCTCATTTGAGAGAGGTCATGCTCAGGCTAGCAAAAAGAGGGTAATTTCAACCACAATGAGTGCCTTTTCCCTCCGGAACGTTGGGTTTCTCCAAAACATCAAAAAATGCATATGTGTTAACAGTTTCATTTCTAGATCAATATTTTTCAAGGAGGAAAAGAAATGACAATTTAGAGAAAAACAAAACAGAAGTTGTTGAAACTCTCACCACTGACCCTCCCATTTAATCACCAGAAATGTGGTACCCAAGAGACGGAGCAGCCCTTAAGTTCTCATTCATTTTTTTTTGGGCTGAATGCATTCCCTGTTCATTTCTCAAAAGAGCCACATGAAATAGCCCCGTGAAGTGCTTCATCAGAGGGGACAGCATTTTTTTTTTTATTTTTTATTTTTGAGACAGGGTCTCACTCTGTTGCCCAGGCTGGAGTGCAGTGGCATGATCATAGCTTAATGCAGCCTCAACCTCCCAGGCTTAAGTGATCCTCCCACCTCAGCCTTCTGAGTAGCTGGGACTGCAGGCACACACCACCGTGCATGGCTAATTATTGTACTTTTTGTAGATATGGTGTTTTGTCATATTGCCCAGGCTGGTCTCAAACTCTTGGGCTCAAGCCATCTACCCCCCTCGGCCTCCCAAAGGGCTGGGATTACAGGCATGAGCCACTGCACCTGGCCAGGGACAGCATTTTCAAGGTAAGTCTCTGGAAACAGGACAGCCCCCTAAATCAGTCCCTTATAACCACAGAAGTTTATTTCTTGCATGCATTACAGGTTGGCAGAAGGTTGGCTGTGGCTCTGCTCCATGTATTTCCCACAAGCAGATTCCACTGGGGCAGCTGATTTGCGGGGAGTGATGTCCTCATGTCAAAGGAGAAAGCAAGAAAGCAAAACCAAAACAAACCCCAAAATCTGACAATAGCCCTTAATAGTTCAGCTGGGAACTGGCTCCCTGTATGACTTCTGCTCACATTTCAGTGGCCAAAGCAAGTCGCTTTCCCAAGCCTGAAGCCTATTCTCAGCAGGATGGTTCATTGACTCCACCCACAAAAGGCACTGTGGCTGTGCTCATGGTGTACTGCACAGGCACCTTACAGGGGGCGGGGGCCAGTAGCTGAGAACAATAATGCATTCTGTGACCAGCCTTGAGGGGCTGGAAATTGAGGCACCAATTCTTTCCCTCTGCCTATTACACCGCACTTCCTCTCAACACCCTACCCAGATCCTGGCCCGTCTGATTGGATCTCTGATTCCAGAGCTGGAACTGTGGTTCTTACCTCTGGCACTTCCTCTCAACACCCTACCCAGATCCTGGCCCGTCTGACTGGACCTCTGATTTCAGAGCTGGGACTGTGGTTCTCACCCCTGGCACTGCCTTTCAACACCCTACCCAGATCCTGGCCCGTCTGATTGGACCTCTGATTCCAGAACTGGGCCTGTGTTTCTCACCTCTAGCTGGATTTCTATTCCACCTTGCAAAGGACCACTTAGTAGCATCAGGCTTCCACCCCAAAAACATCACCTCTGGATGTACCTCCAAGACCAGAATGACACACTGGTACAAAAACACAACCTCAAATCCAGTTCAAGCTTAGCACCATTTTTGGATCCATTAAATTAGACGGTTAACTTTCTACTTTCCAGGACCTATGTTCAAATTAGTGTCTCTTTCTAAGATCCTCACCCTTCCCAGCTTCTTCTAATTCTCTGTTGCCCCGCTGCAAGGTGCCAACATGCTTTTCAGCCAGTAGAAGAGGCAGTAAAGATCTTTATTAGTTAGAGCACCTCTGAGTCACTGCATGAAGGGACCTGTGCCTGGGAGGCCCCACCCTCCCTCCTCCTTGCTGGGCCAGCAGGGGCCAGAGCTCATTTCCAATTCTGCCCTGTTTGTGCTTGTTCTTTTTCCATGTAGTATTATCAAGAGCCCGTTTTTATGAGCTGCAACAGTGAGGTCTGTGCAAACAAACTTTCTGAGTAATAATAACTGTCCTAAATCATTTGCTCAGGAACAAACAGTGCTTTGCAACTGGCACAATCAGCTCCTCACATCTGAGTCAGGTTTGTAGCCTGCTTGAAGTGGATGCGTGAGAAGGCTGCAGTGCTTTTAAGGGACCTGGAAGTTTCATTCATTGACTTGACAACCAACAAGTAACCAGAGAGAATAAACCAACCAACCACCAACAACAAACAGGATTACTTGCAACAAGGAAAGCAACTTAGAGAACCCCAAATTTAAGAAAACAGAGGATGAAAAGCGCCCACTCCCTCGTCATCTTGGCTATCATTATTTTTTAATTCTGCTCCAATCCCTTTTCATGTAAAATCTAAGAATCGCTTTTACATAAACTTTGGTATCCAGCTTTTTTTTTTTTAAATTAACATCAATAGATTTTCTTCATCATAGTTGCTTTTTGTGGCTGAATAATTTTTCACATACCAAAAGGATTGTACGCATGTTCCATAATTTACTTAGCCAGCTCCCTTACTGCTGAACACTTAGGTGATTTTTACTTTATATTTCTGCCATGATAAACAATACTATTATGAACACATTTATATTTTCAAAGTTGTGCATAATATGAGCTTGTGATTATTTGATTTTTTGGGTTTTTTTAGGCATTAAAGCTAGAATCACAATAGTAGGGGTAGAGAATGATACTACATATTTACAAAACACCTAAGAAAAATGATGCTGATTTTCTTGTATTTTCTGGAATCTGTAGAAAAGGCCACCCCTTTAAGAGCTTATGACCTGCTACCTGTAGCTGACAATGGGTGTGCTATGAGAATGAAAGTTGGATGAAAGTGTTGTAAGGAGAAAACACATCTTCCCCTTCTACCCACCTTAGGTTCATTGGCTGGGTCCCCTGTAACCAAATGCAGATTAATAAGAGCAAAGTCAGCCAGGCGTGGTGGTTCATGCCTGTAACCCCTGCACTTTGGGAGGCCAAGGCAGGTGGATCACCTGAGGTCAGGAGTTTGAGACCAGCCTGGCCAACATGGTGAAACCCCGTCTCTACTAAAAATACAAAAATGAGCTGGGCATGGTGACTTGTGCCTGTAGTCTCAGCTACTTGGAAAGCTTGAACCCAGGAGGTGGCGTTTGCAGTGAGCCAAGATCGTGCCACTGCATTCCAGGCTAGGTGTCAGAGTGAGACTCTGTCTCAAAAAAAAAGCCAACAAATTTATTTAATAAATTTTACATGACACAGAGCCCTCATATGACATGAAGACCAGAAGAAACAGTTAAACCTGTGTGTTTTTATGCTGTTTGATAAAAGATGAGAAAGCCATGGAAGGATGTGATAGGTTAAAGGGGATGAGTAAACTGAGGAAAGTTTAGCAAGGCCTGTGTGTTCAATTCCTCTCTGTGCCCCTGTGTCTTCAGAAGAGGGGCGCCTCTCACATGAGGGTCTTGCGGCCTGCTTCAGGGGAAGGTCAGAGTGCAGGGGAAGGTCAGAGTGCAGGGGAAGGTCAGAGCGCTCTTCTTGCACTTGCCACTCCTCAATATTTTTTTTTTTTTAAGAGACAGGGTCTCACTCTGTTGCCCAGGCTGGAGTGCAGTGGTGCAATCATGGCTCACTGCAGCCTCGAACTCCTGGGCTCAAGTGATTCTCCTGCCTCCGCCTCCCAAGCAGCTGGGACCACAGGTGCATGCCACTATGCCCGGGTCATTTTTTTTTTTAACTTTTGGTTGAGACGAGGTTTTGCTATGTTGCCCAGTCTGGTCTCAAATTCCTGGCCTCAAGGGACCCTCCCACCTCTGCCTCCCAAAGTGCTGGGATTATAGGCGTGAGCCATCTCGCCAGGCCTATAGTTCTTTGGCTTAAAATACTCAAAGTGCTAACATGCTGTACTTTGAGGTAGTGTGCCTTGAATCCCATCAGTGTCCTTCTTATCTCTCATATGCAGGCTTATTTGTAGAATAAATGGATCCTCCCAAGAAGGGTTCACGGAGGAAATTCCCCCTTGGGTGTCAATATCTGGAAAACGTGGCCCTCTCCTGAAGTGTGTATTGTGTTTTATTTTATAAACATGAATCCTGTAAACTAATGGTGTGGATGTCTTGGCTTCAGCTAGCAGAGAGCCGGTGCATTTGTGGCTCACTTCTAGCTAGTATTTAGGATCATTTGTTATACATTTTTCTGCTAATCATACCTTTAATTTATTTCCAGTATGCTGCTGCTATTTAAAATTATGTTAAAAAGGAATTCTTGGTAATGTACAAAAAAACAAAAAAAAACCCAGAACACAGTAGTGTATGCTCTATACAAAATGACATTTTTTAAAAAGACAGAAAAGGGCCAGGTGCAGTGTGGCTCACGCCTGTAATCCTAGCACCTTGGGAGGCCGAGGTGGGTGGATCACCTGAGGTCAGGAGTTCAAGATCAGCCTGGCCAACAAGGTGAAACCCCGTCTCTACTAAAAATACAAAAATTAGCCAGGCGTGGTGGCGGGTGCCTATAATTCCAGCTACTTCGGAGGCTGAGGCAGGAGAATTGCTTGAACCCTGGCGTCAGAGATTGCAGTGAGCCAAGATCACGCCACTGCACTCCAACCAGGGTGAAAGAGCAAAACTGTGTCTAAAAAAAAAAAAAAGACAGAAAAGAAATACATCTGGAGTTAGAAGTGAGTACTGGGGAGCAGGGGGGATTATGGATTATATTTTTCAAGCCAGCTTTTGTGAATTTTTTAAAACATGAACATGCATTACTTTTATAAGGCTAATGGGAAAAACCATTAGCTTTGGAAACCAAAAAAAAAAAAAAAAAAAAAAAGCAAGTGAAGATCCCTCTGTGCACATGGGGCTGGCACCATTTACCTGTAATGGCATCAGGAACATTAGGAAATTGGAAACGGGAGCATCAGCACTTGCACAATTTAATAATTTGCTGATCACTGCCATGCATTAGAGTTTAACTATTTTGTCTACAAAGCATGAGCATGCCTTTATTTAGTTAATGTAGCCACATTAAACATTTATATGATGTCTGTTTTCCCAGGGCTGGTTTGTTTTCACTTTTTCATATCGGGAGCTGATGCAGCTGCTCTCTGTCTTCTCAGGTGAGGCTCCTGCAGGTGGAGAGGCAAGAAACCTCCTCTGTGGCATGCCCGAAGCTGCAGAGAGCTTCTAGGCAGAAAAGTTTGCCTTTTTTTTTTTTTTTTTTCCTCTTTCTCTCCCCTCTGCCCTCCCAGGGCATTTCCTGGGTGTCACGCTCGTGTTTCATTTTGATTGATGCTAATGGCATTTTCAAACTGCAATTTCCCAGGCTTACTTAAAAACCATACCTGGAGATTGTGATAGCAATGTTTTCAATTAACACAACAGTCTTCACCCAAATTTTCAATACTTGGTTAATTCATGGAAAATGAACTCAAAGGATTTAAGAAACTATTTCTCTCCCAAAACAGTTGTGCATTGGAAACACGATCAAGTTCTGAATCTCTAAGCATATCCTGCATGAAAATTAGCTCCATGAAATTAAGCTTCCTTTTTCATTTTTTTGAGACAGGATCTCACTCTGTTACCCAGGTTGGAGTGCAGTGGTGCAATCATGACTCACTGTAGCCTCAAACTCCTGGCCTCAAGCAGTCCTCTTGCCTCAGCCTCCCAAAATGCTAGAATTACAGGCATGAGCCACCACACTCGGCCATAATCCCTTTCTTATGCCTCCTTCTTAGGGTTGCCAGATAAAATATAGGGCATCCAGTTAAATTTAAATTTCAAGTAAACAACAAATAATTTTTTTTAGTATAATTGTGTCCCAAATACTGTATCATTTTTCTCCCCTAAATGATGAACCTTCCCCTCTGGTTACAACTGGCCATGTCCAGAAAGGAAAATTTGATCAGTGCCTTATTGACATAGTGGTGTAGTTGAGATCGGATTTGGCAGTTTAGACAAAATAGCTCATTTGATGCTTTTCTTCAAGGACAAGGCGATTTTTACTCTGTCAAAAACAAATTAAAAAAAAAAGTTGACCTTTGCCAATTCGATCTTTAAACTTGTTGCCATTTTGTTTTTGATTCATGAGTCATGATGTACCCAGCTATGAAACAGAAAAGGTGCTTTGCCCCGTGGGCAGAAGAGTTGGTTTTTGTAAGGCAGCTTGAGCAGGAACAAGGAAATAGCATAAGACAAACCAGAGGTGGGGTGGCATCAGGTCACCTCAGGCTGCCTTCCTCACAAGGATTGAAGCAGAGGGACTTTCTTACCACATAGCTTACAACTGGATCTCCCTTCTGATTTCTCAAATGTCAGATAAACAATGTCGTTTCAGTTTGGTGACATGGAATTTAAGTCTGAGTGACTCCATTTTGGAACAACTCTGTGGGGCTGCTTGGAAGCCCCCGGAGAGAAGCCTGAGCTGCATCTCACCGTGTGTTTCATCCATGGCGTGCTCCCAGCTCTAGCGTGAGTGGAGAGAGTTCATGGAGTGTGGTTGCTTTACCTTCTACAAAAGTTCCTAAAGCAGGAGCCCGCTGGGTGAGCTGGGGAAGGAACAGAATGGGAGGGGGAGAGAGGAGGAAGTCACTGCAGCTCGTGATCTCACCCCTAAACCTTCTGTTAGTCAAGTTCCTAGCCCCACAAAATGCTTGGTGTGAGTAGATACTTTATGTAACTGGTGAGGTGCCTGGGCTTTTTTATCATTGTGTCTAAGGGATGGAACAGAGGCAGCTCACACAGACTCAGAAGCATTTAGGACAGAAGAAACCACGAGGAGGAGCCCCCTGGGAACTTGCAGGAATGGTGGAAGACTGACAACGTCCCCCTGACATCTAGGTTACAGTTTTAGAATAGACGGAGCTGTGCATTTGGCAACTAATTGCCTCTATTCAATTCTTGTATCTGCTACTACTAGCTGTGTGATCTTAGACAAATAACTTAACCTCTCTGATCCTCAGATTTCACATCTTTAAAAAGAGAATATTAACACCTACATCCAGGGTCTCCTTGAGACTTAAATGAGGCATGGAGGTGATGCACCCGGTAGGTAGTAGGAGTCTCCAATAAGTTAGTTGTCTTTTTCTCTTAATTCCACTGTTTCTAGGAGGTGAATACACTAGAAAAAAGTTTGTACAGCTGAATAACTAATCATACACAAACAATGTGGTGAACAATTCTTTTCCTACAACTTTCAGGTTACAGAGGAGGGGCGGGGAAAGATGACATCACAAGAGCAGGATTAGTTGCACCAGCAAATGAGGCAGGTTTCTGTACCCCTGCAACCCCCGCCTTGCTGCACACGTGCACACACATACACACACGCACACGCTCAAGAATGGGTCCTCCATCCTCCAATGCCAACTTTTATTATAGTTCAGTCATTTGAAATTACTCATACCAAGTCTTTTCTCCATTTTTGTGCATAATTGAATAATCCAGCTACTTAACAAAGGCCTTTGTGTATCTTTATTCTTCCTCAAACCCTTCAAAAAAAAATGTATAACTTTTGCCAAAACTTATCCAGAAGTACCAATGTGCTTGCGATTAGGACTTCTTTCCAGTTGAGCTCACTGCCATATCTAAATCTGTGTTAGCTACAGACCCCACACAGAGAGACCCATGAACAAAAACTCAATCTACACCATGGGCATCAGGGCTGCTTTCAAGGGTTTGATTCAATGACAGTCTTAATCGGAGTGCAGAACAGCCGGTGTAAATCCAAGCCTTCGCCTTGGCAAGAGAGGAGCTGCTTTCAGAGCAGGCCTGATGGGTGAGGCTGGAGAGGCCGGCTGCCTTTCTGATAGAGCTCATCAGGGACTTCCCATGAGAGCCACCCGCAGTGCCTCAATGCTGAGATAGGAAAGATGAGTTTAGTGAGAGCTCAAAGTGGTTGTACACAAGCAAAACTGTGATCTCCCAAGAGAAGGGCAGAGATGGCCATGCAGATGGCTGCAGGCACGTGCAGATGACTGTGGCTTTGTCCTCTCCCCTGGAAATGCAGAAAAGAATGGTTCCCTTGTCCTCTGCTCTCTCTGAGCCATCCTGCAGGAACTTATAAGAAACACCTTTGTCATCGCCTAAAGGGAGTGAGGAGTGAACTGTAAATCTCAGGTCTGGCGTAACGAGATGATTTTTGCAGTAGGATAGAACATTTTATCAATCCTAAGAGCAACATTCCAGTCTTTTTTCAGATAGGACCACTCCACTAGCATAGATTTAACCCAGAAATTAGGAACGCAGAGGACTGATTGTATCCCCAGTGGCTCTAGCCAGAAACAATTATCCACTTGGCTCATTAAAACAAGTAACAAATGGCTAATTGTCTCCACAATTTGCCAAGTGCTGGTTCAGTTACTTGTGCCTGTGAACTCAGGAATATGAAGAGAGGCTGGCAAGAATAGAAGAGGAACTAAAATTCTGCCATGCATAGATGGGTCCATCATTTTATTTTTTATTCTCTTCCTTAGTGTGGGGAGTGTGGAGCAGGGGGTACAAAAAGAGAGGGATTGAACAGGATGACCCTATGTTACTTTCTGTGTTTCAAGTACTATGATTCATGGTGAAACAAAATGAATAGAATCATACCAGATCTGTGATCAGTTTCAACAGAATATACATCATCATGAAGTCCCCAGGAGAGGTAAACAAGGAAGGAATGCTCTCCCCACGTTTCTGGAAGTTCCCTGAGGCCCTGCCCAGCTTCTCTTTGGTGATAGGTGAGACCCAGGTGCAGCAGCCCAGCCATGCTGGGGGGGACTCGGCCTGAGCAGAAGGCAGCAAGAGGAACCTGGGTCCACCTTTCTGTCCTAGTCCATTAGTGCTATTATAACAACATACCCGAGAATGGATAATTTATAAACAGCAGGAATTTATTTCTTATGCTTCTGGAGGCTGAGAAGTCCAAGATCACTGCACCAGCAGATCGGGTGTCTGGTGGGAGGTCTCTGCATCATAGATGGGGCCTTCTACGTGTCCTCTCATGGCAGAAGGGCCAAACAGATGCACCCAAGCCTTTTTATAAGGTCATTAATTCCATTTCTGAAGGCGGAACCCTCCTGACCTAATTACCTCCTAAAGGTCTCACCTCTTAATGCTGTTGCATTGGGGGTTCAGGCTCAACATGAATTTTGGAGGGACACCAACATTCAAATCATAGCACTTTCCTTCTGAAATTGTTCGTAGGATGAAGCTCTGGCCTTCTGCCTAACACCTACCTTCTTCCCTTTATTCCTCTGTATTTGCATCTAGCTTGATTTTTTATTTTTCCCAAATTTTCTGAAGATCAGAAAATTGTATCAGTAAATTTCCGGTGATAAAACACCAACAGCCCGTTCTACTCTTGCACAGTCAGGACGGGGTGTGTCTGTGCTGAGGACAACAGGCAGACTCAAGTCCTCTGTCTTCTTCAGAGACACCCTTGAGAGCAAACAAGGAAAATGAAAAGGAAGTTAATAAAAATAAATATTAGGCAAAAGATCATAAAAACTTTAAATGGGAATGAAATAAGAAAGAAAGAGACACAGGGAAGGAGAGAGATGGTGTCTGGGAGATCCCTCTACATGAAAAGTTCCCAGCAGGCAGAGATGACCCTTATTTATTAGGCTGGTGCAAAAGTAATTGTGGCTTTGCCATTAAAAGCTGCAATTACTTTTGCAACAATCTAATACCAGAAGACTCACTCTCTGCTTCTCTCTCTCTTTTTTTAGGTGGAGTCTCATTCTGTCACCCAAGCTGGAGTACAGTGGCGCAATCTCAGCTCACTGCAACCTCCTTCTCCCGGGTTCAAGCGATTCTCCTGCCTCAGCCTCCCCAGTACTGGGACTACAGGCATGCACTACCACACCTGGCTAATTTTTTGTATTTTTTAGTGGAGACGGGGTTTCACCATGTTGGTCAGGCTGGTCTCGAAGTCCTGACCTCAGGCAATCTGCTTGCCTCACCTCCCAAAGTGCTGGGATTACAGGCGCGAGCCACTGTGCCTGGCCCTCCCTGCTCTTCTTGTCCTGCGCTGAGCATCTCCCACCTTCTAGCAGACCTGATCGATCAATTTGTTCCAGTGTACAATGATTGATGAAGGCTGAAATATTAGTCATTTACATTATAAAAATGGATACTTGAAAAATGTGCTGATTATCCCCCCAAAAGCCATCCAAAGTAGCAGGCATTTTAGACAACCCCATTCTTGCTGGTGTCTCAACTTCATTAACCCACGAATGAAGAAAATAACAATATAAATGTTGAATTTGTGCATACGTGTTATTGCTGAATTTTATAAGTCATACCATTCTTTATATTCAGGAGCTATATTGAGCAAAATGCATCATGAGGAATGATTTAGTTTGGATGCCTTTGTAAAACTCCATGGGCAAATTATTGCCAACCACAGTCGTCTGAACAATCTTTCTTGCTCTGTTATTTTTCACATTTTTCAAATTTCCATTGGCAACTGAGAAGCCCATTAGGATTATCAGGACATTTTCCCCTTTTATCAGAGGACTCTTAAAGGATCCTTGAACTCAGGGGGGCATGAACCATTTAGCGTTGGGATGCCAGTGGGGTTTTCTGCTCTGGAAAGGAAATGGCAGGGGTATGGGGAAATGGGCGGTGTGTCAGGAAGCAACGTGTCTTCAGATGCAGCATGCCTGAGTTTTAGGACAATTATTTAATGTGTTTGAATGTGTGTGTTTTGTGGATGCTGATGCTCAAAATCCACAAAGGCAGAAACCGCAACCCCTCCTAAGCTTTTCTTCCAAGCCATGCCTGACAGCACACACATTGCTGAGAATGATTACTGAGCTCAGGGTGTGACCTTTTCAGGGGGACCCTCGGTGGGATGCTGCTTGGGAATGCAGCTCTCCCAGGCCACCAGCAAGGGTGACTAATGGGACCAGCTTTTTCAACTTCTTTCCCAAGGGCAACAGAGAAACTCCTGGGTAAGTTTTGATGGGGCAGGATGAGCACATACCCCTTCCTAGGATCTTTCCCAGAGCTGCACATCTGCTCCTGCCCACCACACCAGAATTTCACAACATTTCATTTTTAATTCCACCCATGAGGTCAGCATTCCTAAGTAACAGCTCTTTGGGACATGTGAAAGTGAGAAATCACCCATATTTTCTTGGGAAAAAAACCAAAAACCAAATGGCCATTAACCAGTGGCTCGTGCTGGGACATCTGAGACGTCTGCTTTTTTTTTGCTGAATGCAGCACCTCTCATCTTACCCGGCGCAACACCATCTGCTGCGTTGTGCCCAGAACCTAAAAAGAGCATGTCTTGGCAGAGGAGGGTGTATTTAAAGGCCATCGACAGCAGACCAGCTTCTCATTTTAAAGAAACACAGAGAAAAAGTCCTTCTATCTGAGGCATTCATGAGAGTCGTCGACGGTGAAACAAAATCTAGTTAAGAAATTACAAATATTTAGAGTAGGTTACTTTAACTTAAGAGACACAAATATAATTTGTTGGAGATAAAAATCCCTCTTTTGATGTGAGAACCAAGTTCTGTTCTTTGAGTGAGGTCTCCTTGCTGGAATTCTGCATCATCCTTCTGGCAATAGTACCTCTTCATTGCATCATCTGATCTTTTCGGATAAGATTTCTTTAATGTAGAGCAAGAACTTAGAAATACACAATGCACTATGTGGGTAAAATCTTTCTTTTTTATTCGTAATGTATAAAGTACAACTATATACCAGAACAAAGATAGTAATACTTTTTTTTTTTTTTACTTTAGGTTCTGGGATACATGTGCAGAACCTGCAGGTTTGTTACATAGGTATACATGTGCCTGGGTGGTTTGCTGCACCCATCAACCCATCATTAAGCCCCACATGCATTAGGTATTTGTCCTAATGCTCTCCCTCCCCTTGTCCCCCATCCCCCGACAGGCCCTGGTGTGTGATGGTCCCCTCCGTGTGTCCATGTGGTCTCATTGTTCAGTTCCCATTTATGAGTGAGAACATGTGGTGTTTGGTTTTCTGTTCTTGTGTTAGTTTGCTGAGAATGATGGCTTCCAGCATCTTCCATGTTCCTGCAAAGGACACGAACTCATTCTTTTTATGGTTGCATAGTATTCCATAGTGTATATGTGCCACATTTTTTTAATCTAGTCTATCATTGATGGGCATGTGGGTTGGTTCTAAGTCTTTGCTATTGTAAATAGTGCTGCAGTAAACATATGTGTGCATGTGTCTTTACAGTAGAATAATTTATAATTCTTTGGATATATACCCAGTAATGGGATTGTTGGGTTCTTTTTTTCACTTTTTTTCTTTTTTCTTTCTTTCTTTCTTTTTTTTTTTTTAGATAAGATCTTGATCTGTCACCCAGGAGGCTGGAGTGGAGTGAAGTGGAAAGATTAAGGCTCACTGCAGCCTTGACCTCCTAGGCTCAATTGATCCTCCCACCTCAGCCTCCTGAACAGCTGGGACTACAGGTGCACACCAACATGCCCGGCTAGTTTTTGTACTTTTTATAGAGTCTGGATTTTGCCATGTTGCCCAGGCTGGGTTTGAATTCCTGGGCTCAAGCAATCCACCCACCTTGGCCTCCCAAAGTGCTGCGATTACAGGCGTGAGCCACTGCGCCTGGCCCAAATCTTTCTAGATGTTTACAATCTCCACCCCACCCCCCAATGTCTTGGCCACAACTTTTTAAAAACATTTTTAAGAGACTCATTCTTAGTCTTTCCAGAGCCTTCATCTTCATTTTCATATAAACAATAGCTCTTTCCTTTTGCACTTACGCTTCATAGAGTCAGCTAGTATTTATTTAAATTACATCACTATAACAACCAATACAACTGGCATAAACGGGCTTGGTGTGGGGGCCAGAGCACCTGCATCTTGGATGCTAATCCACCATGTACTTCCCATTAACCCCAGTTCCAGGAAGGCCTCCGAGATTTCTATGTTATCTACTGTTTTTTATATAAGAACACGTACTTATGGTAAATCCTGCCCTTAAGCAGTTGTCCTACACATTCCTCTGCCTGGGTACATAAGCGGTGGGTCTGGGAGATAATGGTGCGAAGCCATCCACTATCTCATCTTGTGGCCTCCTAGGACATCATGGCTTCTGTTTGTAAGTCCCTATAAAATGTTTCTTTCTAAGAAACTGGATTTGTCAGCCTCTTTCTTCTGCCTCTCAGCTTCCTTGGACTTTGGAGGTAGGTTTGCATAGACCTGCTCACTGTCACCTGGGAACCAGCCTGTGTCTTAGGAGGATTTATCAGAGAGCAACCCACTAGCCTCAAAATCTGAGACTGGGCGTGGTGGCTCACGCCTGTAATCCCAGCACTTTGGGAGGCCGAGGCGGGCAGATCACCTGAGGTCAGGAGTTTGAGAACAGCCTGGCCAACACGGTGAAAACCCTGTCTCTACTAAAAATACAAAAAAAAAAAAAAAAATGAGCCAGGCATGGTGGCAGGCACCTGTAATCTCAGCTACTCGGGAGGCTGAGGCGGGAGAATAGCTTGAACCCAGGAGGTGGAGGTTGCAGTGAGCTGAGATCGCACCATTGTACTCCAGCCTGGCCGACAAGAGCAAAACTCCCTCTCTCTCTCTCTCTCTCTCTATATATATATATATAGATAGATAGATATAGATATAGATATATAATATGGCCACGCTGAGTCTATTTTGCAGAAGACATGAAGAACGTTGGTCAGTCCAGCAATGGTGGTTAAGGGAAGGTTGGTTAAGAGAGCTTTAATACACAACAAGGACTTAGAAACACACAAAGCAGTATGTGGATAAAATCTTCCTAGATTTTTACAGTCTCCACTCCACCCTGCAATGTCTTGGCAACACCTTCCACACTTGGAAGCCTGAACTGCTTGGGTTCAAATCTCAGTTTGCCACTAACAAACTAAGTGAGTTTGAGCAAATTATTCAGGTCTGGTGTTTCCTTATTTATCACATGGGATAGTAACAGCTTCTAACTCATATGACTAGGTGTGATTAAAGGTACAACCAAACAAATATAAGACTCTCCTCTCTTCTTACCGCCTATATTTATAGGATATGGAATCTTCCCCCAAGAATCAGAGGTGGGTACGATAATATCAATACTTCCATGTCACTACCCCTGGGCTTCACTGGCTGAACTAGGACCTTGGCCTCTCCCAGCAGAGTCTCTTCTAGTTATTGCTGCGAAGGTCCCATGTGTGTCTGAGAACATCTTGGGACTATTCCTGCTTCCCTTTGTTCCTTTTCTCTCTCAGAGGAACCAAAACATTCGGCTCTGGATCTTTGAGATGTCAGAACAGCACCTCATTCTGAACAAATCTATGCTGAAAGTTCACCCAGAACCCTGATATATCTCTATTTTTCTCCTTTTCAAAAAGAAAATGAAAACATCTTATAAAATTTTGGAGCCAAATTTTTCTTAGTTAAAAGTATATGTTGGTTCTGACTGCATTAAGTATTATTTTTATCACCATTTTAAATACTTCCTTAGAATCCTAATGCATGGAAATATAGGGATGCATTAATTATTTTCTCTTTTATTCTTTTACTTTCTTTTTTTTTTTGGCTATATTAACAGCCTTGCTATTATTCAACACTCTTCTGAAAATCCTAGCCAACTCAATAAGTAACATATAATTACGAAAAAGAAGCCAAAATTATCATTAGTCACAGTTGTGAGGCAATGACAACCAAAAACTATTACAACTAATGAGAACAGCAGGATTGTGTTAAATAAAAATTAAATATAAGTGTATATGTGTATATATGTACATATTTATGTGTGTGTGCATATATACACATGCACATATAGTTTTCCTATGTGACAAAAATTACCACCTAAAACATAATATAAAGAGGAATAAAATTGAAACTAACTAAGGTATAACTAAAACAAAATTCTTAGGCCATATTAGAACATAAAACTTTGCCAAGGGATATAAGAAGGAGACTTAGATATTGCTATAATGAATGTTTCTTTATTTTTTTTTAGAGACAGGGTCTCACTCTGTCACCCAGGTTGAAATGCGCTGGTGCGATCATAGCTCACTACAGCCTTGAACTCCTGAACTCCCAGGTTCAAGCAATCCTTCTGTCTCAGCCTTTTGAGTAGCTGGGACTACAGGCATGCACCACCACACCTGGCTAATTTTTAAAACTTTTTTTTATAGATAGGGGGGTTTCACTATATTGCCCAGGCTGGTTACAAACTCCTAGGCTCAAGTGATCCTCCCATTTTGGCCTCTGAAAGTGGTTGGATTACAAGCATGAGCCACTGAGCTTAGCCTTATCATTTTAATATGATTACACTGAAACTCTCCCTTTGATTCTTTTTGGAACTTTGAACATAATTTTAAAATTCAACTAGAAAAGTCATTGGGAAAGACTGGACAGGCTGACTCTGAAACCCAAGTCCCCCTGCTGTCCCCACTGCCACTGAGCTGCACTGTGGAGGTGTGTTCTGTTGAAGTAGGTGCAATAACAGCCCAGGGACAGGTAAATAAAATACAACAGAAATCCCCCAAACAGACTCGAGTATCCATCTAGTATTTGATAAAGATGAATTCAAGAATTAAGGTAACATTGGAAGTAAACATGGGTAATTCAGCCATGTGTTCAACTTGACTAGCCGCCATCTTGATTTCTCTAGTGAGATTTTTTTTTGCTGCATTTCACCAGGGGTCTCCTGGTGGTACTCACTCAATGTTTGCAGTATACCATGGTGATTAAGAACTTGGGAGCCTGAGGCCAGGCACGGTGGCTCATGCCTGTTATCCCAACACTGTGGGAGGCCGAGGTGGGCAGATCATCTGAGGTCAGGAGTTCGAGACCAGCCTGGCCAACATGGCGAAACCCCATCTCTACTAAAAATACAAAAATTAGCCAGGCGTGGTGGTGGGCACCTGTAATCCCAGCTACTCGGGAGGCTGAGGTAGCAGAATTGCTTGAACCTCAGAGGCAGAGGTTGCAGTGAGTTGAGATTGGGCCACTGCACTCCAGCCTGGATGGCAGAGAGAGACTCCGTCTCAAAAAAAAGAAAAAAAAAAAAAAAGAAGAAGAACTTGAGAACCTGAAATGCTTGGGTTTAAATATCAGTTTGCCACCATCAAGCTAAGTGACTGAGCAAGTTAGTAAGGTCTGGTGTTTCCTTATTTCTCACATGGGATAGTAACAGCTTCTAACTCATACAACTAGGTCTGAACTCACGAATTGTATGAAAATTTTAAAACCAATCCTTGTGAAATGCATAGTACTCAATAATTACCATGTAAGAATTACTAAGTGTTTTCATGTCATGATTTCTCTTTTACAAAAATGCAGACTTTACGTAAATTCTCAGAGCAAAATCTCAGTATTCTCAGAACATCTTCTATGGCCTGGTACGTAGGTGCAACCTCTTTTCCTGGACCATACCCTCAATCACATTGCAGGTATAAATTGCCCAGGAGGCAGTTTGAGTCACTTTATTTTAAAATTAGTGCCTGTATATATTTTTTTAAATGTTGATTTCTTCATCAAGTCATTTTTTTTAAAAAGTGGCTATCTTGTGAAAATTGCTACCATAGCAAAATATTAATGGTAATTATCTCTGATGTGATTATGTGAGATCCTTACTTTCTTCCTTTATTTTTCTCTAATTTCCCAATATTCTACACTAGAAATGTTTTATTTTAGAGTTAGAAAAAAATATATATTAACAGAAAAACAACAAAGACTTAGGAAGTTTCAACCTATTGGTCTTGGCTGGCTAGGAGTCACTGAGGTTAGAGGCACTTTAACTGCTAACTCAGACTAGCTGATATTTCTTGCTTTCTTATCTTTTAACAAAAATTTAAAAGAAACGGACTCACCAGATGCTCAGACTTAAACTGTGAGAGGCAACAACACAACAGAACTCCCTAGGGAAACACTGGGTCCCTGGAACCACCATTGCCACATGGCTTACCCTGATAGAGGCAAGTCAGCGTGCAAGGATGAAAGAGCTTGGGTTACGGTTGAGGCTGAGTCCAGGCTGAGCTGGTGATGCCTCAGCGTCCCTTAAGGCAGGACTGGGGCAGGAGTCTAAGAATGAGATTTAGAGGTGTGTTGGGAACAGGCCCCCCAAAATCTGGCCATAAACTGGCCCCAAAACTGGCCATAAACAAAATCTCTGCAGCACTGTGACATGTTCATGATGGCCATGACGCCCATGCTGGAAGGTTGTGGGTTTACCAGAATGAGGGCAAGGAACACCTGGCCCACCCAGGGTGGAAAACTGCTTAAAGGCATTCTTAAGCCACAAACAACAGCATGAGCGATCTGTGCCTTAAGGACATGCCCCTGCTGCAGTTAACTAGCCCAACCTATTCCTGTAATTCGGCCCATCCCTTCATTTCCCATAACGGATATTTTTAGTTAATTTAATATCTATAGAAACAATGCTAATGACTGGCTTGCTGTTAATAAATACGTGGGTAAATCTCTGTTCAGGGCTCTCAGCTCTGAAGGCTGTGAGACCCCTGATTTCCCACTTCACACCTCTATATTTCTGTGTGTGTGTCTTTAACTCCTCTAGTGCAGCTGAATTAGGGTCTCCCTGACCAAGCTGGTCTCGGCAGAGGCGGGCATAGGAAAACCAGCTCAGATGTCCATTTCGGGCTCTCTCCTCAAGTCTTTGGAGCTGGCCATTGGGATAGTCCAGGGAGTCCTCCCTAGAAGAATGGCTGGCCCTTTCCTAGTCTCACTGTGCAGACCTCTTGGGAATGTCCTCAGTCTAGTCCACCATATCCCCCAGTCAAGAGCTTCAGAGCCTCCTTCTTATGACTTGCGGCATGAATCCTACCTCCAGGAAAGCCTTTTCTCCCTCCAGGAGCCAATTGTGCATGCCATGTTCTGTGGTTATCTCTATCCATGCCTCAGCTCCCTGACATTCAGCCAAAAAGTATCTCCAGCCATGTGCCTTACATGGTTCTGAGCCCTGACTAAGGCAGACCCTGAGAACCAATGGTTGCTGGCAAGAATGGAGATTCATCTACCTTGGCCTCTCAAAGTGCTTAAGAAGAAGGGGAGTGGTGGGTATTTTAAAGATATATTGGCTGGAACCAAGGCAGCTCTAGGGTGGAGCAGCACAAAACATTGTACAACTCAAGAGGACACGATTTCTTCTTCGGTCTGTGTGAATTACACTCCCCTTCTCTGTCAGTTCAGGTCTTCTAAAGAGCAGAAGCCAAGACTAAATTAGACATCTATGTTAGTTTGCTAGGGCTGCCCCAACAAAGTGCTACAGACTGGGTGATTTAAACAACAGCCATGTTAAACAACTTCTCACCGTTCTGGAGGCCAGAAGTCTTAAATCAGGTGTTGGCTCTTTCTGAGGGCTCTCTCCTGTTCTGTGCCTCTCTCCTGGCTTCTCATAGCCTTAGGAGTTCCTTGGCTTGGAGATGACTCTCCCTGTATCTTCACACCATCTTCCTTCTGCATGCATCCGCATCAGTGTCCCAGCATCCTCCTTCTTATTAGGACACCAGTCATACTGGACTAGGGTTCACTCTAATGACCTCATCTTTTTTTTTTTTGAGACAGAGTTTCGCTCTTGTTTCCCAGGCTGGAGTACAATGGCATGATCTCAGCTCACTGTAACCTCTGCCTCCCGGCAGAGTTTCTCCCGACAAGTGATTCTCCTGCCTCAGCCTCTTGAGTAGCTGGGATTACAGGTGCCTGCCACTATGCCCGGCTAATTTTTGTATTTTTAGTAGAGATGGGGTTTCACCATGTTGGCCAGGCTGGTCTTGAACTCCTGACCTAAGGGTATCCAAAGTGCTGGGATTACAGGCATGAGCCACCGTGCCCAGTCTGACCTCATCTTAAACTGATCATCTGCAAATGCCCTGTGTTAGTCCTGTAGTACCAATTTAGTATATCAGTTTTCATGCTGCTGATAAAGACATACCCAAGACTGGGCAACTTATAAAGAAAAAGAGGTTTAATGGACTCAAAGTTCCATGTGGCTGGAGAGGCCTCACAATCATGGTGGAAGGTGAAAGGCACATGGCAGCAGACAAGAGAGAATGAGAGCCAAGTGAAAGAGATTTCCCCTATAAAACCATCAGATCTTGTGAGACTTATTCACTACCATGAGAACAGTATGGGGGGATCTGCCCCCATGATTCAATTACCTCCCACTAGGTCCTTCCAGCAACATGTGGAACTTATGGGGGCTGCAATTCAAGATGAGATTTGGGTGGGGACACAGTCAAACCATATAATACCCTATTTCTAAATAAGGTCACATTCACCAATACTGGGGGTTAGGACTTTGTATTAGTCAGCTTTCTCTAGAGAAACAAAACCAATAGGATATAGGTAGAAATATCAATCAATAGATAGACAGATAGAGATAAAATAAGGAATTGGCTCACATGATTATGGCGGCTGACAAGTCCCCAGATCTGCAGTCAGAAACTTGGAGACCTAGAGGAGCCAACGGTGCAGCTCCAGTTTGAATGCTAGAAGGCTCAAGACCCAGGAGGAGCTTGATGTTGCAGTTTGGGTCTGAAGTCAAGGAAAGAACCAATGTCCCAATGCAAGGCAATCATGAGAAAAGTGTGTCAACTTACTTGAAGGAAGGTTGGCATTTTGGTTCTATTCAGGTCTTCAACTGACTGGAAGAGGCTCACCCACACTGGGGAGGGCCATCTGCTTTCCTGGGTCTCCTGATTCAAACATGAATCTCATACAGGAACACCCATAATGATGTTTGATCAAATGTCTGGGCATCCGGTGGCCTAGTTAAGTATGAAATTAACCACCACCCTTCAACATCATTTGGGGGGACACAATTCAACCCAAAACAATGTGCTTAAGATTGATTGGGCCAACTGCCTGGGGAGGATGAAAAGAGTGGGGCAGGAGAAGGCAGGGAGAGCCTTCTGGCCTCTAAGCAGGGCTGGCATTAGTGGAAAAAAAGGAAGGAGGAATGAGTAGGAAGAGCCTGGGACCACAGCGCAGCTCTGACAACACATGCCAGGCAGGCCATGGCAGCCCCAGAGCAAAAGTTGGCTCTTCAAGGGCCCTTGGCCTGGGCAGGAGTGGCCGACTGTCATAACCCTGCTGTGCTGGGACCGTGGCTACAGCCAGAGCTGCGTGGTCTCAGCAGGTGCAAGGATGCTGCTGCCAGGGGTTGCCATCCGACTACAGCCCTCATGGCAGGTTCTCTTGAAGGGAGGTCACTTTCCGGGACCTTCAGGGCTCCTGGCTGCCAGCCCCTGGTCACTCCTCCTACTTTAGAGGAGTTCCCAGACCCGTGGAAGGCAGGCTTCCTGAAGATTCTGGGAGAATGATAATCTTACATACGTGGAGATTGCTGACAGGAGGAAAAGAACCTGAGTTCTGGAGTCAGACAGCCTGCATCCCAATCTTGACTCCACTGCTTATGAGCTGTGTGTGGCCTTGCTCAAGTCACCAGATTTATTTATTTATTTAAGATGGAGTCTCACTCTGTCACCCAGACTGGAGTGCAGTGGCATGATCTCGGCTCACTGCAACCTCCACCTCCCAGGTTCAAGCAATTCTCCTGCCACAGCTACCCAAGTAGCTGGGATTACAGGCACATGCCACCATGCCTGGCTAATTTTTGTATTTTTAGTACAGACAGGGTTTTGCCATGTTGGCCAGGCTGGTCTCAAACTCCTGACCTCATGTGATCCTCCCACTTCAGCCTCCCAGAGTGCTGGTATTATAGGCGTGAGCCACTGCGCCCAGCCAAGTCACTAAATTTAACAGTGTCTCAGTGTCCTCATCTGTAAAAGGGCGACACTAATCAAACCTGTCTCTGAAATTTGTTGGAGAATTAAATAAGGGGAAAGACATGAAGCCCTCAGGACCTAGTCTGGCATAGCCAAAGGCTCCATGATGTGGGCTCCATACAAACCCTCCTAATACACTGTTTGTGTAAGTTAGAGTTGCAGCCAAGATTCCCAACTAGAACTATCTCCCTCTCTTCCTTCTCTTAATTGCCTTATAATTTTCATTCTTCCATTTCAAATTCCAACCAGACAGACACACTGTTTTTGGCCTGTTCTTCTTCTTCTCCTGTGCATAGGTCGTTGGGCCTCTTGGAATGATGACCCCAGTATAAGCACCTGTGTCAGAGGAGAAAGGGGGCGAGAGGGGCCATGTCATCCACAGGGAGCTACCCCTTCATCTGAGCTGCTGTTTTATGCAGGAGGCACCGCATGCTGGTCGCACCCCTACAGTTCCCCAGATGCTGCTAAAGGATTTTGTTGGCCACCGTTGGTCATTGGCCTCACTGGGGACAGACGCCAGTCATTTAACGTCAAGTGTGTAGCTTCTCTTATTCCAAACCAGTCTGGCCCTTATGATAGATGCAAATGCTTCCCTGTGAGGAAGGTGGGATGCATACCCAGGGACAGACCCTTCCAGATCAGGTAATTCATCTTACGCAACAAGATCAAGGCGAAGGTTGCCCCTGATACCCTCCCTAGGCTGCCCACTAAACTGATTATGAAGCCAAAACAAACCAAATAAAAAACTCAAACTGCACACAGCCTGAAAACTAGCAATAATGGTGAAACAGTTGGTAGAATTTGAAAGATGGTGTATTAGTTTTCACTTGCTATACCAGGTAGAAAAAATAAACTAAGCTAAACCCTTCGATCATATGTTCACAGCCAATTAAAGGCTAAAATGTAGACAAGCCCAAGTTATGCAAGTGCCAGAGAAAATATCAGAGGAAGAATCTGCTGTCTGGAAGGGAAGCAACGGAATTACGCAGTGAAATTACTCAGAAAAAAAAATAAGTCATAATTCTTTTGGATTTTAAAAATGGAGCATGGTACTGGTGCCAAAACAGATATATAGACCAATGGAACAGAACAGAGACCTCAGAAATATCACTACACTCCTACAACCATCTGATATTTGACAAACCTGACAAAACAAGCAACGGGGAAAGGATTCCCTATTTAATAAATGGTGCTGGGAAAACTGGCTAGCCATCTGCAGAAAACAGAAACCGGACCCCTTCCTTACACCTTCTACAAAAATTAACTCAAGTTGGATTAAAGGCTTAAATGTAAAACCTAAAACCATAAAAACCCTAGAAGAAAACCTAGGCTAGAAGAAAACTTAGGCAGTACCATTAAGGACATAGACATGGGCAAAGACTTCATGAGTAAAACACCAAAAACAATTGCAACAGAAGCCGAGATTGGCAAATGGGATCTAATTAAACTTCTGCACAGCAAAAGAAACTATCATCAGAGTGAACAGGCAACCTACAGAGTGGGAGAAAATTTTGCAATCTATCCATCTGACAAATGTCTAATATCCAGAATCTAGAACTATCTTAAACAAATTTACAAGAAAAAAAAACCCAATCCAAAAGTGGGTGAAGGATATGTATAGACACTTCTCAAAAGAAGACATTTATGCGGCCAACAAACATATGAAAAAAAGCTCATCATCACTGGTCATTAGAGAAATGCAAATCAAAACCACAATGAGTTAGCATCTCACGCCAGTTAGAATGGCAATCATTAAGAAGTCTGGAAACAACAGATGCTGGTGAGGATGTGGAGAAATAGGAATGCTTTTACACTGTTGTGTAAATTAGTCCAACCATTGTGGAAGACAGTGTGGCCATTCCTCAAGGATCTAGAACCAAAATACCATTTGACCCAGCAATCCCATTACCCAAAGGATTGTAAATCATTCTACTATAAAGACACATGCACACATCTGTTTGTTGCAGCACTGTTCACAATAGCAAAGACTTGGAACCAAGCCAAATGCCCATCAATGATAGACTGGATAAATAAAATGTGGCACATATACACCATGGAATACTATGCAGCCACACAAAAGAATGAGTTCATGTCCTTTGCAGGGACATGGATGAAGGTGGAAGCCATCATTCTTAGCAAACTAACACAGGAACAGAAAACCAAACACCGCATGTTCTCGATTCTAAGTGGGAGTTGAACAATGAGAACACATGAACACAGGGAAGTGAACATCACACACTGGGGCCTGTCAGGGGTTGCGGGGCAAGGGGAGGGAGAGCATTAGGACAAATACCTAATGCATGCAGGGCTTAAAATCTAGATGACTGGTTGATAGGTGCAGCAAACCACCATGGCACATGTATACCTATGTAACAAACCTGCACGTTCTGCGCATGTATCCCAAACTTAAAGTAAAAAAAATTAATAAATAAAAATAAGTAAAATAAAATAAAATGAAAAAAATGGGACAAAAGGCAAAAAGAAGATGAGAAGCCAAAACCAAAGACCAAAACTCTTGGAAAAATGCTTACCACAAATAAATGGGGATAAAAGATTAATATTATTCATGTACACCAAGTACTTATAGAAAAACATGTTAATTATAGGCTTGTTAAATATTACAACAATGTAAAAACAATTAAAATATCCAATGACAAGAAAATTAAATTTTTCTACATGTATAAGATGACATGCTGGAGTCTAAAGGCTTATTAGGAACATTTAATGACATGTTAAAATTCCCATAATATAATGGTACTACGGTTTGAATGTGTCTCTCGAAGTTCATGTGTTGGAAACTTAATCCCCAGTGTGATAGTGTTGAGAGGTGTGAGGCCTTTAGGAGGTGTTTAGATCGTGAGGGCTCTGCTTTTATGAATGGATTAAGGTCTTTATTGTGAGAGTGGGTTTGCTATGAAAGTGGGCTTGGCCCTCTCTTGCCCTTCTGCCTGCTGCCGTGGGATGATACAGCAAGCAGGCCCTCAGCCAATGTAGCCGCCTTGACCTTGAACTTCTCGGCTCCAGAACTGTAAGAAATAAATCTCTGTTCTTTATAAGTTACCTGTTCTTAGGTGTTCTATCCTAGCAGCGCAAAGCAGACTAAGACCAATGGCAACTAGAAAAGGAAGGAGGAATTTACATACAACACACTCAACTGTGTGTGCAAGTATGCCTGTGTGTGTATGTATGTGTGTTTTGTTCATGAGTGTTTGTGTGTATGTGGTGTGTTTGCATGTATGTGGGTGGGTGTGCATGTGTGTACATGTGTATGCACCCGTGTGTGCATGTGAGTGTGTGTGTATGTGTACCTCAGAAAAGCAAAGCAAAAAACATCATGAAGAAAATTATTATACCAGAATAATAACAGTGGTTAAGTCTGCGTGATGAGATTATGGAGTGACTTAGTAACTTTATTTTTTACACCTTTTACATTTTCTTTAAAGACAATGTACTAGTGTTATAATCAGAGGGAAAAGCTTCCTGAAAAGATGTTGATACTGGAAGATAAAAAATATTACAACTCTCAGAGACACGTGGGCAAATAATGCACAAAGAGATAGAGAACTATTGAAAATCTTCCCCAAACCAAAGAAAAGTAAATCAATACAACTTGGCATGCACGTTTTCTTCCATTGTGTTAGTAAATGTAATCATAAAAGGGGTCTCTAATGCTGCTGTGACTGTATCAAAAGTCACTTTCATTATCTGTCATGGGGAGAACAGAATCTTTGAAAAATAATTTGGCAATATGCGTCAGGAACCTTAAACATCTTCATGACCTTTCACTTGTGGGAAGCTACCTAAAGAAATAATCTGAGAATCAAGTACTGATGTATGCACCAAAATGCAAATCACATCATTATAGAGCAAAAACTTAGGAGTCATACAAATGCCTAGTAACTTTCAAAATAGTTAGATGTTTGTGAAAAAAAAAACTAAAGTATATTCACCTCCTGAGTATTATGCAGCCAGTAAAGTTAGGTTGAAGGTCAGTGTTAGTGGCATGGGACATTTATGGATTCGGTTGCATTGTATGAATTTCTTTTTTTTTTTCTTTTTTATCCTTTTGTTCTTAAGTAGTGTATCAGCTGGAACCCAGCCTCCCACGTAGCTTTGGAAGCCTGCTTTGGGTCTAGGTTGTTCTCTTCCTCATTCTCACTTGCATTGCCCTCCCACAATATTTTGCTTCTAAAGAGTGTCTAGAAAACTGGTAGTGGTTGCACATACACAGAAATCCCAGACTTCTAATTCGGATTGAAAGAAGGAGCTTCAGCGTTTGCTGTGTGTGTTAGTTTCCTATGGATGAGCTGACAAATTACCACAAATTTGGTGGCTTAAAATCACACATAGCAGGAAGTGATGGCTCACACCCAGCACTTTGGGATGCTGAGTCAGGAGGATCACTTGGGGCCAGGAGTTCAAGATCAAGCCTGGCAATATAGTGAGACCCTCATCTCTGTAAAAAATACAGGCCAGGCACAGTGACTCATGCCTGCAATCCCAGCACTTTGCGGGGTTGAGATGGGTGGATAACCTGAGGTCAGGAGTTCGAGACCAACCTGGCCAACATGGTGAAACTCCATCTCTACTAAAAATACAAAAATCAGCCAGGCTTGGTGGCATGTGCCTGTAATCCCACCTACTCAGGAGGCTGAGGTGGGAGAATTGCTTGAGCCCTGGAGGTGGAGGTTGCAGTGACCCGAGTTCGCACCAGTGCACTCCAGTCTGGGCAACAGAGCGAGAATCCGTTTCAAAAAACAAAAAACAAAAATTAATAGACCTGCTGGTGCACACTTGTAAACCCAGCTACTCAGGAGACTGAGGCAGAAGGATTACTTAAGCTCAGGAAGTCAGGGCTGCAGTGAGCTATGATCACAGCACTGCACTCCAGCCTGGGAGACAGCACGAGACCCTGTCTCAAATTAATAAATAATATAACAAAATAATTTTAAAAGTTAAAAATTTTTAAAAATACACTTATTCTTCTGTAGTTCTGGAAGAGGTCACAATCTAAAATCAGTTTCATTAGGCCAAGACCAAGGAGTCAGCGAGGCTGCACTCCCTCTGGAGGCTTTAGGGGAGAATAATTTTCTTGTCTTCTCCAGCTTCTAGAGCTGTGCCCCTCACATTCCTTGGCTCACAGCCCCTTCTTCCAGCTTCAAAGCCAGCAGGGTAACATCTTGCTTCAGCATCCTATTTCCCACTTCTTCTGTGTCAAATTTCCCTCTTCCTCCCTCTTACAATGTCACGTGTGAATACATTTAGGACCTACCCAGATAATCTTCCCATCAAAAATTCCTGAACTTAATTAGTCACATCTGCAAAGTCTCTTTTGTCACGTAAGGTAACATTCAGAGGTTCTAGGAATAGGACTTAGATATCTCTGGGGGCCATTATTGTCTACCCCAATGTGGCACATACAAGGGAACCTGCAGCATTTACCTTCTGCTCATGATCTGCAAAGCCTGCTCAGGAAATATGCCACACCCCTGGGTTCCTGCTGGTATATTATGAATCTAAGATAACCCCCTGTTTCAGTCTGTTTTATGATGCTGTATCAGAATAGCCGAGACTGGGTAATTTATAATGAACAGAACTTTACTGGCTCATAGTTCTGGAGGCTGGAAAGTCCAAGATCGAGGTGCCAGCATCTGGCAAGGGCCTTCTTTCTGCAACATCCCATGGTGAAAGGGCAACAGAGAGAGAAGAATTGCATGAATTTCTGTTTTGTCAGTTAAGATGGTCAAATATTGGCAAATTCATATGGTTCATCTTTATACGGTGCAGGTCTCAACGGTTTGTAATATGCATGGAAGGAAATGCATTTGAATATTGACAGTGGTCATTCCTGAGTTGTCTCTGAGTGTTAACATGATAGATGACTTTAATCTTCCTATCTGTGGTTTTTCAGTCTAACCTAACGTTTATAATAAACCATATGATTTAGTAATCAGAGGAAGAAAAACAAGACCAACGCCTGCCCTCCTCCCAAAAATCTGCTCTTAAAATGAAGAACTGCTTTTTCTTGCCTTTCCCTGAGAATTTTTCAGATATGCAGAAAAGTAGAGAGACTAGTATACTCATCACCTGTAAGTCTTGGTTTAACAATTGTTGACATTTTGCCACTTTTAAAAATCTTTCGTTTCTGCTGAAGTATTTTAAAGTCAGGCATCATGATACTTTACACCTAAATACTTTAGCATGCCTCTTGCAAAGATGCAGACATTTTCTTACATTTCCATCATCTTACCTAACAAAATTATCGCTAAAGTTTGTAGATTTAAAATCTTGAAAAATTATCTTCTTGCACTTCTGTAATTTCTGGTATGTTTAACCATCGCAACATGATATCACTGCAGTTCCTTTTTTGCTTTCCCTTAATTTTGGAGGTAAAAATTTAAAGTGAAGTGGAAGATGGGAGGGAGTTTATTTCTGGCATTGCTCAGTGTGAGCCAACTCTAAAATTCTATCTTAACAGTATGCAGTTCACAAGACACTGAATATGAAGGTCACATTTCTAATGTCACACCACGCAGGAACCCAGGCATCCTGCTGCTTCATGCCTCAACATCTGCATATAAATATGTTCATTTCAAATTTTGTGGTCTTAAGGACAGAGGGGGGAGCATGAGTACAGGTAGCGGTGGCTTAGCACACAACGAGTGGTAGAGACATGATTTTGTATCCTGTGTTACATCTTGCCAGTGAGGCACAGTTTCTTTCACGGAATAAATACATCCAGTGTTTATTACAAGTAGAAGTAACTTAGAAAGACCCTTGTCTTCTCACACAGCTTAACTATGGCCCAGGAGGCATGATAGGGCTGGTGTTGGGTCAGGGTCTCCTATATCATCCATTGATTTTTTGGGGTGGAAGAAATGCTGTTTGTTTTTTTTTTTTTTTTGAGACAGAGTCTTGCTCTGTTGCCCAGGCTAGAGTACAATGGTGCGATCTCAGCTCACTATAACCTCCGTCTCCCAGGTTCAAGTGATTCTCATGCCTCAGCCTCCCAAGTAAGTGGGACCACAGCTGTGCACCACCATGCCTGGCTAAATTTTTTTTTTTTTTTTTAGTAGAGACCTGGGTTTCACCCTGTTGGTCATCTGGTCTCGAACTGCTGACCTCATGTGATCCATCTGCCTCAGCCTCCCAAAGTGCTGGGGTTATAGGTGTGAGCCCCCGAGCCCAGCCTTTGGGGTAGAGGGAATGCTCTTTGTGCTAACTTCTTTCTCCTTCAGTGGCCCTTCCAACATTCTATCCAGAGGCTTCTCCTTTCCAGTTAGGGAACCATCTGTCAGTGAAAGATATTTCGCTACCACAAGCTGGGAACCGCTCCCCACTTCTTCATAGAAGCTCTCCAGAAGGACTCTTGAGGAATGAAGAACTGGAACCTGGAGATGGAAGGACTGTGCCTGGTGTTCCCAGAAGCAGCCGATAACATTGCAGATTGTGCAAGGTTGGCCCCTTCGGCCCTCCAGCAGGTTGGCATCCATCGTCTGGTTCATTAGAAGTTGATGCTGGCTTTCCCATCGATGGAGCAGTCCTTACAGGTTAGTCACACCCTCCTTGGCACGCTGATCTGTGGGGATGAGGTGGAGGCGCTTCCTCCACTGGATCCAGTAAGTTTTGCACATGTTTGGGATTTGGGGAAAGACAAGCCTGGTTTGGAGGATGGGGAGGCAGCTCCCTTGGTCTCAGGAGAAAGGAAGCAGCTTTTCTGACTATGCTGGGGGAAGAGGGTCACCTACCACCTCTTGCAGCACCAGCAAAGGGATCTAATCAGGGGGGAGGAGGTTCAGGAAGTAGCTGGACTCAATGAGAGACAGGTGGTAGTGTTTGGGATTCTGAGCTGGCCCCCAGCCAGGGTAAGTGGAGCAGCTGTGCTGTGAGAGATGGGCTGACGTGCACCACAGGGTGCCAGGCCTGTGCAAACTGCCTGTGTGTGCAGAGAGCCTGATTACCTTCAGGACCTCAAAAGGGCAGAGACACAATTCTGGGCATAAGAACCCATCTGAAATGCCAGGGCAGGAGAAGTTTGCAGCCTGGTGGGCTGGCTGTCACCGAGCCTCACGCCAAGCACACAGGGTTAGATCATGGCCTCCAGACCTGACATGTGAACTGACAGCTGGAGGAGGCGGACCCCTCTGTAGTCCCTGTCCTGCTGCTGTTGAGAAGGGCTAATGTGCTGGGCTGAGCCTGCCATTTCCAGAACATCTTAATGACCACAGCTGTGCAGCCAGGGATCGCTTTACCGCACCAGGTGCTGGAAACACCCAAGACTGGTGCTTCTCAGTGTGATCTTCCTACACCCCGACAGCTCTGTCCTCTGCAGTGAGACCTTGACTCCATCAGAATAGGGACAGAATTAAACACGTAGTTTCTGGAGCCAAACTGCCTGAGTTTAAGGCCAAACTCCACTCCATACTGGCTGCATGTAAACTGTAGAAAGCTACTGTGTTAGTGATATGTGGCTGCAGAAGAAAATACCTCCTTAGTAAAACATTCAAATAAAACAGAAGAGTTGTTCAGAAGTAACTGGAAACACTGTGGAATGCTACCTCACACATGCTCATCATTTTAGCATAATTTGATAAAATGGTCTTTAACTCTGAAATATTTACCTAGAAACACACATACACACATAACTAATGGAACATGTTACTGTGCATTGTTAACACATGCTTTCCCCACGCTCAGAATGCCATCAACATGAGCCAGCACCGTGGGCTGCTTGCACACCCTGCCACAGAGCTCCGGCTCACTGCACGGCAGAACCCCTTGGCGACAAGCTCTCAGCTCATTACATTTGTGGTGATTTGTTCCACCAGCAAATGGGAAAGTCATGTCCTCTCTGATGGCCAGGATCAGCACACTAGGTTGGAGCTGGGATGGGTACATGGACCTTCAGTATTTAATTTCCTTCATTATAACTCACTGGGCAATAAAAATTTATTTTCTATTATCTAAGATATAGTTTAGTTAACTAATCCGCTCTCAGGCTGGTCTACTAGCACTTCCATTCCTAGGCATATATAGAAAAGTATCCTAAGGGAGTGCAAGGAAAATATACAAATATATAAATATATAAGGTAAATATGCACAAATCTGTCCTAAAACTCTCTCCATCAGCACTTGCTTTTTGTTTTTTCTTTTTCAGAAATGGGGTCTCACTCTGTCGCCCAGGCTTGAGTGCAGTGGTGCGATCACAGCTCACTGCAGTCTTGAACTCCTGGGCTTAAGTGATCCTCCTGCCTCAGCCTCCCAAGTAACTGGAACTACAGGCACACGCCACTATGCCAGGCTAATTTTTTTTACAGACGAGGTCTTGCGATGTGGCCCAGGCTGGTCTCAAACTCACAGGTGTGAGCCGCCGCACTGGGCTTGGTACTCACTTTTTGAAAAACATTGCTGTGGAGAGCAGCGTTTACTCAAAAGAGGGTTTAAGCAGCATAGCACCATGAAGGAGAACATTTCAAGGCAAGAACCTTCCTAGAGTTCCCAAAATAATCCCCACTGGCAGACCCCTTGCTCAAGGAAAACCTGCAGTGAGCTTTACAGGATGGATGCTCAATCTCTTAGGTGGGAGCAGAGAGCAGCAGGGCACGAAGCTCTGGTTGCCCCTGAATTGGATGAACTTTGTGAGTGGATGCAGGGTCAGCGAGGGAATGGTGAGGGCTTGGCCATCTCCAAGGGTCTGTGCTCTCCGTTACTCTCAGGGGATCTGACCATCCTAAGAGCTCTAAGGTGGCAGAGGCCCATCTTCCCCATCTCAGTCCACTGTGGGATGCAGCGTCAAGCTCACGGTCGGCAGCAGGAGATGTTGGATGACTTAAATTTATTTGGCAAGCGGGGGCCCCAGGAGTTGGGAGCAGCACAGGCCTTCCCTGAGTCTTGCTACGTAAGCATACCCATCCACTGTTGATGTCTTAAAAACTCAGAGGATTTGCTAATGTTCCCTAAGAATCTGCGTGTTATGGGATATGGGTATTTCCCAATTCAGTTAGAGCAAACTCAGTGTTTTTCTAAATAAATGACAAAAGCTGCAATGCTATTTCTTGTTGTTGTTGTTGTTGTTGAGACGGAGCCTCACTCTGTCACCAGGCTGGAGTGCAGTGGCGTGATCTCGGCTCACTTCAACCTCCGCCTCCTGGGTTCAAGTGATTCTCCTGTCTCAACCTCCTGAGTAGCTGTGACTACAGGCGCGCACTACCATGCCCGGCCAATTTTTGTATTTTTAGTAGAGATGGGGTGGGGTTTCACCATGTTGGCCAGGATGGTCTCGATCTCTTGACCTCGTGATCCGCCCGCCTCAGCCTCCCAAAGTGCTGGGATTACAGACATGAGCCACCACACCCGGCCAATGCTATTTCTTAACGTTACACGTGGGTCTGGCAAATGGAGTTTGTATTCTGAAGCATCAAAACATCTGAGAGTTTTAATGGTTTAAAGGAAGAGAGGCACAATATGTTAAATCAGACCATTCCCAAGAAATCTGAGCACATTGGTTCACCACTCACTTCCGGAGTTTCTGCTCTCTCTCTGGCTGCTCCTTGTGGAATCCGTGGCCAGACCAGCCCTGTCTCATTTCCTAAGCGTTGTCTGCTCAGTTTCCCTTCCCACCCTCATCCTTCCACTCTGGGTGCTCTTACTCCTGTGGTGGGGTGCAGGCAGCTGCAGCCCAGGGAGAAGCTGCTCAACAGATTCTCTGGGTTGGCAGCTAGGAGTGCGTGGGCTGCCCCACCCACCCATCAACTCCTGGGCCAGGAGGCCAGGTCTCTAATCACAGCTTGGCCTCACCATCAAAAGGTCAGAAAAGACCCATCCTCTGTCCTTCAAAGTCCCAACTTTGGGTATAATTACTAGGTGCTTTCCCTGTGGGGGGAAAAAAATGGAAATCCTGCTGCATGTCATCAGCATCCTTAAGCAGTCCCAGGGTATAATTTCCTCTGCCTCAGTGCTCCGAGGGTATTGGCAAGGGATTCGGACAGCCAACCTCGACCACAGGCACCAACGCAAGCCTTACAGCTCAGCACCTATATGTCGTTTCTTTCTTTTTCTTTTCTTTTCTTTTTTTTTTTTGAGATGGAGTTTCACTCTTGTTGCCCAGGGCTGGAGTGCAACGGTGCGATCTCGGCTCACTGCAACCTCTGCCTCCCGGGTTCAAGCGATTCTCTTGCCTCAGCCTTCCTGAGTAGCTGGGATTACAGGCACGCGCCATCATGCCCGGCTAATTTTGTATTTTTAGTAGAGGCGGGGTTTCTCCATGTTGGTCAGGCTGGTCTCAAACTCCCGACCTCAGATGATCCACCCGTCTTGGCCTCCCAAAGTGCTGGGATTACAGGCATGAGCCACTGTGCCCGGCCCAATACGTCATTTCTATTGCCACTTCCCATGCAACATGCCTGCATCCCATTAAATTGCACAGGGTGCTACAGCAAACCTGGAGAGAGTCCAGTGACCCAAGGCAGAATATAAGGCTGGCGTTTGGAGAGCTTGGTCACAAAACATCTGAGGCTTGAATACAATGGTGAGTGGGCTGCATCCTCCTGGGAGCACGGCCACAAACGTGCACCTTGGTCAGAGGAACTCCAGGACACCAGGGACCAGTGAGGGAAGAAGATGAATTTGAAAACCGTGGAGACAGTTAAGAGGCACGTGAGCACGAGGGCAGATGGGTGCAGCGGGGTTAGGATCTGCCCCAGATGCAGACTCCAAACCTGCTGTGCTCACAAGCTTGGGCCTTCTCATCTCACCCAGGGTGGGAATGATTGGAACAGCACCCATCGGGGGTTTATCGTGGGGGTTGAATAAGACAGTGCGTAGAAAACCCTGCTTAAGGCAGAGCTCGCAACAGGAACCACTCAGGAATGCAACCCTCTGTGAGTCCTAATTTCTGTTTGCATCTGGCCTGGCCAAGGGTGCCCCTGAGGTTTCAGTTCTTGAGGCCCAAGTTTTCAGGGGATCTCAGAATGACTGATGTGCTTGGTTAAATGCAGATTCTGGGGTCTAACCACTACCCTCGGCCAGCTAAATTGGAATCTCTGTGGTAAGACAGGAATCTGCATCCCCAAATAACCTCCTAAGAGAATCTGATGAATATTAACATGTGAGAACCTCTGGAAGAATGCAGCATTCATCTCTCTATTCAAAGCAAAGATGGAAAAATGAATAAGGTTTTTTACATTTCCCTGACACAAAAATGGTGCAGGCATGATAGTCCCAGTGTCCCCAGATAATGTTGGGGCAGCAGAGAGGCACCGGTCAGAGAGGGAGGCAGCCAGAACCCTGGAGTTATTATTCGTATGGGACGCATGTGGTCAGCCCTGTATCAGGGCCCCCTACCTGGACAACTGTCGAGGGTCCTTGATCGTCAACCATCTCAGGGTTAAAACCAAACATTCTCTGAGATGTTTTCCTAAACCCAACTACAGATGACAATAGTAAGAATTAAACTAATAAACTAAGGTGGTTGAGTGTTTCCTGAGATTCAGGACAAGGATTTCGCCTACTTTATCCACTTGATCCTCCCAGTTTTCTTATCCTAGTCTGTAGCTGAAGAACCTGAAGTTCTAACCTGCTCCAGGTCACACCAAATATCCACTGATAAATGGAAAATGGTGGTGGGGGGAACTAACCACCAGTGTTCTTGATAACCAAAGTAGCATTCTTCACAGCTTCCAAAGCACTTAGCCACTCCTGCCATGGATGGTTTTCTGTTCCTGTGTCAGTTTGCTAGGGATAACGGCCTCCAGCTCCATCTATGTTTCTGCAAAGGACATGATCTCATTCTTTTTTATGGCTGCATAGTATTCCAGGCTGTGTATGTACCACATTTTCTTGATCCAGGCTATCATTGTTGGGTATTTAGGTTGATTCCATATCTTTGCGATTGTGAATAGTGCTGCAATGAACATACACGTGCATGTGCACAAGTACCCCTGAACTTAAAAGTTAAAAAAACAAAAAGAGAGAGAATGGATGAATCAGTGCAGGCCTGTGAGCTATCTTAGGATCTCTCTTGTGGAAAAATAACCTTCCTGTTAGAAAGGAGTCAGGGACGCAGAATAAAATAGGAGTTAGGGATCCAGGCTCTGAAGGAGGTGTGAATGGGTTCCAATCCCAGGTCTTCTGTTTAATGGCTTAATTGTTGTGTGGCCTTAGGCTGGCTCTAATCCTTCACTTCGTTATCTACAAAATTGGGGAAGATGGAGTAACAAAAATAAAATTATTTGATTTTCTTAGCTTTAAGTGAGATTATGTCAGTCCAGTGCCTAATATATTAGAAAGCACTCTTAAGTCTTGCCTTTCTTTCTGGAGTTAGAGTTAAGAGAAACTGAGCGTAAGAAATTTTATGATGTAATTTCTTAGAATAAGTTCATAAAAATGGTCTTCCCAGTGAAAATTACAAGTATCTGTAGCATGTTCTGGCCCATATCCTCAGGCCTTCAACATTCTCAGAATTTAAGATCACTGTGAGTAATCTGATTGCTGAGTGGAAAATGCAGGTGTTTAAATGTGATGACAACCATGCACTCTGTGATCCAAGGCCATCATTAGGGACTGAGCCATCCCCAGGGTGCTTAGGCGGATATTGGGAACTCTCTGGCTTGACATTCCTTCCTTCCTTTTTATGTTTGATAAAAGTCCATTTGGAACGTATGTTGAAAGGATGACACATTTTGCATGCAGAACAATTACAACCAGAAGGCAAATATTTGGGGGTCATTTTATTGTTCCAAGAAACACCTCAGTGACTGATTTCATAATGCTGGAACCGAACATTGATAATGTTAAAATTAAAACTACATGTGGAGACTACAGCCAGAGTGGCCTCCTTTTTCCTGCCGTAGTTAACTGTTTACTCATTTTGTAGTTTGCATTCGTTGTTTTCTTTGCTAATTTGAAATATACGAAGAACTCACAATTTGGCTTCCAACTGTAGAAAAAAAATCCAATTGAATGCACAAGTATTTATTGCGAAACTAGGGTATGAATAGATGTTTTTCCACATTTCCAGTATGGCACGGAGTCAAAGGTGCTCTTTTAAAGGAGTGACTATGGAGTAAAAGTGGTGAAACAATCCCAGGCTTCCCAAGAGGTCATTGATTAAATTGATTTACTCATAATGAAAGACTCACCCATGGCCGGGCGCAGTGGCTCACACTTGTAATCCCAGCACTTTGGGAGGCCAAGGTCAGGAGTTTGAGACCAGTCTGGCCAACATGGTAAAACCTTGTCTCTACTAAAAATACAAAAACTTAGCCGGGCGTGGTGGTGGGCGCCTGTAATCCCAGCTACTAGGGAGGCCGAGGCAGGAGAATCACTTGAGGTTGCGGTGAGCTGAGATCGCACCATTGCACTCCAGCCTGGGCAACAAGGGCAAAACTCCATCAAAAGAAAGAAAGAGAGAAAGAGAAAGAAAGAGAAAGAAGAGAGAAAGAAGAAAGAAAGAAAGAAAGAAAGAAAGAAAGAAAGAAAGAAAGAAAGAAAGAAAGAAAGAAAAAAGAAAGAAAGAAACGACTCACCCATTTACTTGTCTTCTCCCTTCCTGAGCTAAAAATCTGGGTGTGATACAGACGGGGTGGGGTTACTGAGAGTGCCTAGCCAGGAAGGACAAGGACCACGGAAGACAAATCCACTGCTGGAAGACTCACTGCAGTCCTCAGGACCTCTTTGATATGTTATTCAGAGCACGATCCTGTTACTTCCCGCACCAATCACCTCGTGGCACTCCAGGGCAACGAGAAATAATTGCACGTCTGGGTTCTGCCCACCCCTCTTTCTGTCTGCCTGTCTGTCTCTCAGTGTCTTTCTCTATCTCCCTTTCCACCTCCTTCGCTATTCACACTTTCTCTGATGTTTCAAATCCCCAAACTTGCAGAGCTCCTTCCAGCTGTGGGGGCCTTTGCATCTCTCTGGGAAAGTCTGTCTCTGCCTTTTCCATCACAGTGGACCTTGGCCAGAGATGTTGCCCAAGATCTTCTTGGAAGTCCCCAAATGTGCATGCCCATCGTGTCCTTCTGCACAAGCTCCAGAGTGTGAGAGGCCGACTGGAGTCAAGAAAGTCTGAGTTGGCTGGAGGCCGCATTCCCTGTGGTCGACCCAGCTTGCTCACTGCCCAGTGACTGGGCCCACGCTGCATCCTCACCACATGTGATGCCAGTTAGGTCTGGCTGTCCCTGTCCCAGGGCTGCACATGAGTTCCTCCTTTTCATTCTGGCAGGTTGTCTCCCTGGAGCAGCCTTCTCAGCTGAAGTCTCCCCGCTCCCAGCGGCCATCCCATCACCCTGTCTGCCTGTCTTATAACTGGTCACTGGGTGCCTCTCGCCATCTTCAGGGGGCCAGTGCAGCATAAGGAACAGGTGAGCCAGCTGGCTCAGAGGCATCCTGTCTGAGTGCAAAGCCCAGCTTGCCCTGCTTGCTCGAGATGTGTCTTTAGACAAGCAACTTCACACTTCCATGCCTCAGTTTCCCTACATGCAACATGTGAATGATGAGTCACCTCATTTGGGGTTATTGTGAGGATTAGGTGGAATAATACCCAAGAAGCACTGGCCAGAGGGTGAAAGTCCAAGAACGGGAGTTCAGGAGAATATTCCTTTCTCCCTCCCTTGCACTGGGGCACACACACTTCTCTTTCTTCTCTGTTCAGTTCCCTGTCTTTGTGAAGCAATGTGGGATATTGGAATGAGTATAGCTTGGGTCTGATCTCTCCAGTTTACTAACCGGTAACTTAATCCTTTCTGGACTTCAGTTTCCACAGCTCTACAATGGGAACAATCCTTCTCTCATAGTTGTTGGGAGAACAGAATGAGGGAACAGTTTTTGAATAGCTCCCGTGGCTTTCACTGATTCTTATGTTAAAAGACATGTTCAGTTCAACAAATATCAGTCCTCACCATGGTGTTAATCATGGTAATACCTTACCATGATTAGCACCATTGCACTCCAGCCTGGGCAACAAGAGTGTACAGTCAATATGCGCTGGGTAGTACAATCAATTCAGTTGCTCCAGGAAAAATAAAGCCCCACTTTTAAGGTGAAATTAAGTATAATGTTAGGCTTTTTTAAAGCTCTTAAAAACTCTAAATTCCATGTAACATCTCCACAAAAGCCTATTGCTTATTGACTTTTCTTTTTTTTTTTTTTTGACATGAAGTCTCACTCTTGTCCCCCAGGCTGGAGTGCAATGGCACTATCTCAGCTCACTGCAACCTCTGCCTCCCAGGTTCAAGCGATTCTCCTTCCTCAGCTTCCTGAGTAACTGGAATTACAGGTGCCTGCCACCATGCCCGGCTAATTTTTGTATTTTTAGTAGAGACGGGGTCTCACCATGTTGGCCAGGCTGGTCTTGAACTCCTGACCTCAAGTGATCTGCCCACCTTGGCCTCCGAAAGTGCTGGGATTACAGGCGTGAGCCACCGTGCCCGGCCGCCTATTGACTTTTCATTGCATTCTACATTTGGACAGGTTTTATATTGAGTTTCACGGGGGTATGATTATAAAACTGCATCATTACTAGTGATGTCACTGCATTGCTTACTACCTTTTTCATTAAAATGATCTATTATTTGAGATTATATTAGGCGAGCCTGTGTGGACCTACACTTCTGTGGAAAAGGGGCTTTCTCATTTCCAGATAAATCGATTAACAAATGAACCTTCTGAAAACTTGCTTGTGTGAGGAATTCAAATTAAATTTATTCTCTGAATACCTGTCAATATTTCTAATCAACTGGCTGGCTTGAGGTGATTTCTTATAAGAAAAATAACCAGGGATCATCTTCATAATCACTACGGTAGATTGCAAGAGATGGCATCCGGATGGGGTCTTTGCTATCAGCCTGCGGATGCCCTTCAGCAGCACCTGTCCCATCGCAAGACTTCCGTGAGGCTCCAGGGCTCAGCTCCAAGGAGGGCGGGATCCTTCCTGATACTCAGGCTGAACAGCAATGGAGGCAAAGAAAAATTAAGAGCTTGACCGGAAATAGGGGAATCCCTACACAAAAGAAGGAAGTTTGAACACAATAAGAAATGAAATGAGTTCCACGGAAAGGAAACAGGAGCTCTGCTGTGTTGATATAGAGCCTAGAGAGAGAGAAAAAAAAACTGCTCTGGATTTTCCCCCAACAGTAGGAGAAATCTGTGCAACCTCCAGCCAGCTGCAGGTGAGGCTAGTGCCTGCCGTCAGGCTGGGGAATGACCTGAAAGCATGGTCAGTCAGTTCAATGTGAAGCTGATATACCAGAAGAGCGAGCACCTGGCAGGCCTGAACTTACAGCTCTAAGGTCCAGCTCCACCAAGGACACCTCTGTAAATGGAATGTACGACTCTCATCACAGCCAGACTGACAGTACTTGGAGCCAGACTGACAGTTGTCAGTTGTCAGTCCTGGCTTGACCACTCCCTAGCTCTGTTACCCAGACAAGGTGCTTTCCTTCAAAGCACTAGTTTCCTCTTTCATAGGATGGGATACTAGAAGTGCCTACTTCATATAGAGTGTACGAAGGATGAATGACAAATGAATATAGCACTTAGTGCTGGGTAAATGTCAGCATGGTTATGATGAGGACTGCTGGTAATACATTCATTCCATTCAGTAATTAGCAGAGGGGCTGGGGCAGAAGGAAGAATAAATAAGGCATAACTCAAGGACCTTACAGTCTGGCCAAAACAAGAGTCCCCTTCCTATGATGAGTGATGGGGGGTGTGCACTCCTAGAGAGGCACCTAGAAGGAAGAGAGTAAACATTTCCATAAGGTGGGGTCATTCAACCTGGCAAATGAATTCACAGTTTTTTCAGGTGGAGCGATAAGAGAAGCAGTGTATATGAACACTTAACTTGACAAACATGGCATTCTAGAGCACTGGGAAAATGGTCATCTTTACAGTAAATTATTCCAAAACAATTGGATATTCATATAAGACAATATATTAAGCCAGGACATGATCGAAAACACAAACTTGGGCTATCTGAATCAAAGAGAAGGTGTGGTCACTCTACCTGCAACCACCTACCTATAATTTCCCTCTTAGGCATATACCCCACAGAAATGCTTGCACAGATGTTACAAGAGATGGACACAGGCATGCATGTAGCAGCATTATTCATGACCGCCACCAGCTGGCAACAACACAAACGTCCACCAACTCCACGATGGATGAATACATCGCAGCGTATCCCTACAATGGAAGACAGCACGCGCAGTCTTTATTGCCAAAGCTCTATGAGAAGTCTTTCTATCCAGTAACATGAAGTCCTCCAATGTTGTTCTTCAAGTTTGTTTTGTTATTCTTGGCATGTCCATTTTCACAGTAATTTTAGAATCATTTTGTGAATTTCCCAAAAACTTAAGTGAAAGAACACACACAAAAAAATCATTCTGTGTGTCTTCATTTATATAAAAGGCCCCTCAAATAGGAAGAACGAGACTAATAATGTTTAGAGATACAAGTTCACAGAAATAACCACAAGGAAAGGTGAGGATGCTGTTGCCTTGAACGTGGGAACTAGAAGGGCGGGGAAGCAGTGACTGATGCCGGCTGCTGGCTGTGACTTTTCTCCTGACATGAAGAGAGGTTGCAAGTATTCGCTCTGTGATAGTTCACTAAGCTGTACATTTGGTTTCATGGGTTTTTTTTTTCCTCTAAATGTGCTTTATTTGACAATAATCTTTTTAATCTGTGGATATAAAATTTAAAAGTTTTGTCCTAAAAGAGACATCATAAAGTGATAAGATGACATGTAAGACAGGGAAGATATTTGTAAAACATAAAACTGATAAATGATTATTGTGCAGAATAAATAATGAATGCCTATAAATCTATTAGCAATATACAGTCAGGGTCAAGGATGAACCACATATATGATGATAATCCCATAGGATTATAATGGAACTGGAAAATTCCTATCACCTAGGAGTGACGCCATAGCCATCTTCACGTGGCACAAGACATCGTGGTGGTGCTGGTGTAAGCAACCTACCGTGCTGCCCGTTGTATAAAAGAGTAGCACATACAATTACGTACAGTACATGGTACTTGGAAGTAGTAATAGATGACTATGTTACTGGCTTATATATTTATAACACCCTGCTTTTAATCATTATTTCAGAATGCACTCCTTCTACACACACACACACACACACACACACACGTGTATATATACATATATATATATATTTAAAGTTAATTGTAAAACAGCCTCAGGCAGCTCCTTCAGGAGGTATTCCAGAAGAAGGCACTGTCATCATAGGAGATGACAGCTCTATGCATGTAATTGCCCCTGAAAACCTTCCAGTGGGACAGTTATGTGGAGGTGGAAGACAGTGATATAGACGATTCTGACCCTGTGTAGGCCTAGGCTAATGGGTGTGTTTATGTCTTAGTTTTTAATAAAAAAGTTTAAAAAGTTAAAAAAATTGAAAATTTTAAAATAGATAAAAGCATATAGAATGAGAATATAAAAAAAAATATTTGGTACAGCCGTACAATGTGTTTGTGTTCTAAGTTAAGTATTATTACAAGAGTCAACTTTTTAAAAATTAAAATGTTTATAAAGTAAAAAAGTTACAGTAAGATAAATTTATTACTGAAAAAAGGTGTTTTTGTTTGTTTGTTTTGTTTGTTTTTGTTTTTTTGAGACAGAGTCTCATTCTGTTGCCCAGGCTGGAGTGCAGTGGTGCAATCTCTGCTCACTACAACCTCCGCCTCTCGGGTTCAAGCAATTCTCATGCCTCAGCCACCCGAGTAGCTGGGATTACAGGCGTGCACCACCACACTCAGCTAATTTTTTTTTATTTTATTTTTTCTATTTTTAGTAGAGATGGGGATTCACCATGTTGGCTAGGCTGGTCTCGAACTCCTGGCCTCAAGTGATCTGCCTGCCTCAGTCTTCCAAAGTGCTGGGATTACAGGTGTGAGCCACTGCACCCAGCCAGGAAAATGTTTTTATAAATGTAGTATAGTCTCAGTCTCAGTGTCCAATGTTTATAAACTCTTCACAGTACAGTACTGTCCTAGGCCTTCACACTCACCCACCACTCACTCATTCACCCACTCAGAGCAACTTCCAGTCCCTCAGGCTCCATTCATGGTAAGTACCCTATCTTTTTTTTTTTTTTTTTTGAGACAGAGTCTTGCTCTTCAACAGGCTGGAGTACAGTGGCATGATCTCAGCTTACTGCAAGCTCCGCCTCCCAGGTTCAAGCTATTCTCCCGCCTCAGCCTCCTGAGTAGCTGGGACTACAGGGGCTCGCCACCATGCCCAGCTGATTTTTGTATTTTTATGGGGTTTCACCATGTTGGTCAGGATGGTCTCGAACTCTTGACTTCGTGATCTGCCCACCTCAGCCTCCCAAAGTGCTGGGATTACTGGTGTGAGCCACCACACCCAGCCGCCATTTTTATCTTTTATACCCTATTTCTACTGTACCTTTTCTACATACTAACCATTGCATTATAATTGCTTACAGTATTCAGTACACTAGCACAGTCACATTCTGTGCAGGTTTGAAGCCTAGGAATAATAGGCTATCCCATATAGCCTAGGTGTGGAGTAGGCTAGGCCATCTAGGTTTGCTCTCTTTTAAGTTCTCTGATATCCATCATGTTTATCTTCTGCTTTCAAAGCTCCAGTTCCAGGGATGTCTTTTTCTGACCCATGGGTTGAGGCTAAGAGGTGAACACATTCCTCATTCGCTTCTCTGCATAGCTCACATTCTTTCTCTGAAGCCCCTGTCCTAGAAAGGATATAATCACTATTGTCAGAGACTTAGCCCGGCGAGAGCGCACAGGAAAACTCGATCTTAAAAATTGACTCTGTCTCTTTCATCACTCTGGCTGATGGATAAACGTAAGGGTTTAACTCACACATTCTCAGATGTGTTCTAAATATTAGTAACCTTCTACTTTCCAATGAAGACTGATAAGCTTTCTCATAACTGGCTCAACTCTTATATTTGTGTGTAGCTCACGTTGACTCCAAGAAGAATTAAGAATCTAATGTAAGCAATGTGAGAAATCCACTCATCCCAAATAATGGTTAAAACTATTGTCTCAAAACAGTAAAATGCATTTCAAAAAAAGATTACATGTCAACTATAATAAACAGGTAGGATTTCAATCACACAGCAGAATAGAAACAAAGAAGAGGTCACTCTTTCCCCTCTTATTTAAATGACTTTCCAGCTAGTCTAAAAACAAACAAGTGCGCGGGGTGCTGTGGCTCACGCCTGTAATCCCAGCACTTCGGGAGGCCGAAGTGGGCGGATCACAAGGTCAGGAGTTCAAGACCAGCCTGACCAACATGGTGAAACCCCGTGTCTACTAAAAATACAAAAATTAGCCGGGCGTGGTGGCGGGCACCTGTAGTCCCAGCTACTCGGGAGGCCGAGGCAAGAGAATTGCCTGAACTCAGGAGGTGGAGGTTGCAGTGGGCCGAGATCGTACCACTGCACTCCAGCCTGGGCATCAGTGCAAGACTCTATCTCAAAAAAACAAACAAACAAACAAACAAAAACCATACAACAAGTGTCTAATGTGTGTAGAAGCTCTAACTAGGATAACTCATTTAGTAAGTCATTTTTTTCTAAGACTTCATGTTATATTTCAAACAGATTTCACTGCCCGCTGCTTACCCCTAAGTTGGGCTTCTAAATTGAAATTCTGGACCACAATGCAAATAATTATGTTGCAATGTATTGGGGCAGCAAAGTAACTGACTTAAATATCCCAGCTACTTTTCAGGGAAACCTGGGCTCCTTGGAGTCCCCGAGAAGCCATCATTTGTTGAGCTTCATTTTCATGGTGGGAAAGGGTTTTTCTCATGCAGCACAGTTATTAGAAAACACAAGCTGTGTTGACGCAAATTTTCATAAGCTGTAACAGAAGTGTCCCTTTCTTAAATGAGTGATCAGGACATAAAACTGAACTGCTTTGCATGTGGCTTAGCAAAGCCATTGACGAGCTGTGTGGTCTCAGCCTTCTGTTTTCCCTCTGAGCCTTAAATGAACTACTCTCTATGGCCCTTACAGAGCTCAGATGCTGAGATTCTCTGAGGTTCCTCCACTGGGACTGATGATTGGAAGCTTTCAAATAGGACAGATTTCTGGACCTGACATAACCCACTGAATTTGTGTCTCTGGGGGAGGGTCCAGGAGCTGCATCTGTAGGAAGTCCCCAGATGCTGCTATTAGGGAGTTCTGGAGGCAGAGGTGTGGGCCATCAGCCATTCCGCAGTGGACCCCTTGGATGATAAATCCTGAACTGATTTTGATTCTACATGGAGAGATGGACATAAATAAAGCCAAGAAGAAATCTCTGTTAAGCTGAGAAAGTATGCAGTTGTTTCTCAAGACAGACTGAATGGGCCATGTCTGTAGGAGGAGAAAACTGTAGTCTTCTCAAATTCATTTTCTTTGTGATGACCCCTAAACAAATCTGGTGGGAGATTTTCCTGTTGTCATCACTTTTTTGGGAGGTGGATCGCTTCGATGTCTCATATTTTCACATTAAGAAGGGAAGGCAGAGAGAACATAGTACCATATAAAAATGATAATAACTCTAAAAGCTTCTGTTCTCTAAGGTGGGGCACATTCCAGGAAATGGTAGGAAGGGAACCAGTTCATGACCATCTGATGGGAGAGGATCTTGTCCCGGAGGGGAGGCGTACCTCAAACTCCTAGACATTAGCCAGAGCAGTCGCTGGGTGTGAACTCCGTCTAAATTGCTGGCTTCCTGTCGTGTACTTAGATCCAGTGCCAAGTTTGAGGATGACTCCTACACCATCTCTCTGGCATCATGCACAGATATGCACAGTGCGGAGAGAGAAACATGCGATGGGGCCACAGAGTGTAATACTGACCCATAGAGTACTATCCCAGCTTATCCTCAGGCTGCCGGAGATACACCCAAATCTGCAGGGCCAAAAGTCCATGTGTCAAAGTAGACAGAGAAGGATGTAACCTAACCCTTTGGCAGGGTCTTCTGGCTCAGACAGACAGTGCCAGTAAAGGAGGCAGATGGAAAGTGGTCAGCATCATCTATGGATTAATTAGTGCTGGGTCCACTGGAGCCCAGTCAAATGGAAGGTTGCCCAGGTATCCCAATGGTATTGTGCAGCTAATGTGATACATGATTTAGACGGCACGCCAAGCATGCTAACATAGACATAAATGGCCAGCGTGTTTTATCCCTGTCCAGTTATCCCTGGAATTATGTAATTTAAGATCAGAACAAAAGAAAAAAGAAACACGACCAAAGAATCACCAAGCTCTAGCTTTACAAGAATGATACATTTGAAATCAAAATACAATTTGATTTTGCAATGGATTGAAAAATTGTTCATGCTACCAAGTAGTCCTTTGTTGAAATGGTCTCAGGTGTGCAAGGTCTCAAGTAACAAACCTATGGATAACTTCCGGAATGAACTATTAAAGATGACACAAAGATGAAAATGAGAGATTGGTAGAGCTGTTGTTAAAAGACTGACAGTGTGCGCTGAGATTAAGGAAACCCGTGTACTCACTGTACTTTGATTACAAAATGTACTGAACCACAAACAGTCTTTGTCGTAGCTTATCTGTATTATTAAAAAAAAGAACAAAACTTGAAACAAGCAAACAAGACAAATAAAAACAATTTTTTTTTTTTTAGGTGGAGTCTCGCTCTGTCGCTCAGGCTGGAGTGCAGTTGTGCGATCTCAGCTCACTGCAACCTCCGCCTCCTGGGTTCAGGCAATTCTCTTGCCTCAGCCTTCTGAGTAGCTGGGACTACAGGCATATGCCACCACACCCGGCTAATTTTGTATTTTTAGTAGAGACAGGGTTTCACTGTGTTAGCCAGGATGGTCTTGAACTCCTGACCTCCGCCTGCCTCAGCCTCCCAAAGTGCTGGGATTACAGGCATGGGACACTGCACCCAGCCATAAAAACAATTTTTAAAAGCAGGCTATAGGCCGGGCTCAGTGGCTCATGTCTGCAATCCCAGCACTTTGGGAGGCCGAGTGGAGCGGATCATCTGAGGTCAGGAGTTTGAAACCAGCCTGGCCAACATGGTGAAACCCCATCTCTACTAAAATTACAAAAATTAGCCTGGCATGGTAGCTCGTGCCTGTAGTCCCAGCTACTTGGGAGGCTGAGACATGAGAATTGCTTGAACCCAGGAGGCAGAGGTTGCAGTGAGCTGAGATCGTGCCACCGCACTCCAGCCTGGGTGACAGAGTGAGACTCTATCTCAAAAAAAAAAAAAAAAAAAGCAGGCTATAATCCCAATAACAATAATGGGGTGAAGGTGTCACCTAATTTCTTATATTCTGTAAAACAGTTCAATTTATTATTTTACAGCATAAATAGAAATGTATGGGCTTAAGAATGGCTTTGAAAGGTTTTGTTCCCTCTGATAGAATTTAAAGGAATGTATGATTTTCCATTGTACTATAGAGTGTAATGGCTAAGAAAATCCAGCATGTATGGTGACCGCGGCAAAAGGCCTCTTAAAATGTAGAGGAACAGACCAAATGGTGGTGCATGTGAAACACCCAGTAACATGAGCTCTGACATTATAAATGAGGAGTGTTATAGTTAAGATGTTTTCTAAGCCAGCATAGATTTATGCTTACCCTTCTGATAAGAGCTCCGCCTGGCATTTGGAGCTACAGCTAGCATGCCATGCTGAAGCTGACCGCACCCTCACCCATCTTATCTATGCTAATGCCCACAGGAAGTGAAAGATACCACGCTTCTGTAATCTCACCCATGGATACATCTTTTGATGAGGAAGAAGGCAAGGGCTGATGCATGCGATACAAGTTATGAACATTTCTGTAAGCAGGGAAATAGCATCCACAGATACCAGGTCATTTCTTTATTTCACCATTACTTTTGAGCAATGACATTGGGTTTTCGAGAGAAAGACCCTTGCTCCATTTGAACCAGCATTGTTTGCCATAAGACAACCAATAAACAAGCAACCAACCTAACAATAAAAACATCCATTGGTGACAGGAGCTATAAAGAGAACTGCAATGAGGTGGTGTAATAGAGTGCTATCCTAGCCGGGTGGTGAAGGTGACACTCTAAGAGATGGCAACTGGCAGAAGTCCAAAGAACAAGTGCCAGCCAGGTAGAAATGCAAGGAAGAGCATTCCAGGCAGAGGGAAGAGCTGACACAAAGGTAACAGGCAAGGAAATATCCTGCCATCAAAGAAGAACCATGGAAAGTGTGGAGGGCCAGAGACAACACAGAGCATGGCTGGAGAGGAGAACAGAATGTGTTCAGTGATGGAAGCTGAAGTCAGGCTTACCTTGGTGAGCCAGGATGGGACTTCAGATTGTGTTTGTGTTTTGTAGGTCCATCAGTAAGGTTTATGCAGAGACTGCCATGATCTCATTCCAATGTTGTAAAAAATCATGAAAACGTGGAGACCACACTTTAGTGGGCTCTGGGAGACAGTAGCAGAATCCAGAAGGCCGGGTAGGAAGCCACTTCAGTAGTTGAGGTGTGAAAGATTGCCTTACACCAGGATGGTAGGGGTGGAGATAGAAGTAGATGAATTGGGAGCATGTTTTGGAGGCAAAGATGATAAGACTTGTTGAAGAACCAGACACAGGGAGTGAGAAAAGTAAGGTGATAGAATCTGCAGAAGGAGCAGGTTTGTGGGATCGGAATTGTTTTGGCCATGTTGAGCTAGAGAGGGCAATCAGGCATCCATGGGAGATGCCAATTATATAGTAGACACAGTGTCGGGAGTTGTGGGGAGGTGGAGACAAACGATGTGGAAGTCATTTGCCAATAGATGCTTTTAAAAGTCCTGGCACTAGTCAAGGATTACAGTGTGGTCAGAGAAGAGAGATGAGTCCAGGACAGAGAACCACATCAAGGGGAACAGTCAGGGGAGAGCCAGGAGGTGGCACCCAGGGCAGAAACCAAGAAGGAACAGCAGAGAGGAGAGAGGGAGAGCAGGAGAACATGGTAATGAAGATGCCAAGACAGGGAGGCGTTTCCAGAAGGGAAGGCATCTGTCTGTGGTGTGCTAAGAAGCCAAAGTGATGATACCAGTAAAATGGACAGTATCACCACTCATTTGAATGAGATAAAAACATGCAAAGTTGACATTTGATTGCAACGTGAGGTTGATATCCACTTAGTCTTCGAAGGAAAATATACTTGGTTCCTTTATGAATTTTATAAGGGGATTTAGAAAAAGTAGGCAAGTGCTCCAAGTTGAAAGAAAAATACTTCATTTAAAAGTTCACATTAAAAAGTTGGAAAAGCCAAATCTTTCCCCCTTATAATTAAAACACACACACACACACACACACACACACACGCACACATACACACAGACATACACACGTGCACAGAGATTTTTAAATTGGGGTTTTAATACTCACATATTTATAAGGCACTTCATATCTTGATAACATCTGCATGGTGTGATTTACCTGCATGCAAATTTGGAAAGGATGTTATAAGAATCTGACCAGATGCATGAGGGTGTGTCCCCGTGTCCCACGTGTGGCTGTCATCCCTCAGTGTACTGCGGCAGCAGAGACTGAGACAGCCGCTCTGGGGTGGTGCCCAGGTGTGGCCCTGGAGCCCTCTGTGTCCTGGCCAGCCACTCTGTGCTGTGAGCTGAGTGGAGTCTCAAGTGGGAGGCCAGCCTCACCTCTGGAGCTGACGGTTTTACCATGATTTTTTTTTTCTTACCAGTTTGACCAGTTTTCACTTTTAGACAACAGGTAAGCTCCGTGAGGAATTTCTCTAGTTTCTGCATCAAGCACATCATCATCACGATATTAACATCAGACGGAGAGTGATAGTAGCATGGCCAACCACCCCTGTGGGCTGCCAATGGGCTGGCAGCCCCGTAACTTCTGCCCCAGCCTGCCCTCTCGTCCACCATCATTCACCACACAGCATGGGCAGAAAGATGCATCCTGTCAGTAGAACATTTGAGTTCATTTATTTATATCAGATGTACCAAAATGACAAAATTGTTTCTTCATAAATGAAATAATAACCTGAGAAAGAGAGAAATGGCATCATAAAGAGCTAGAGAAATAGAAGTGAAGACAATTATAAGTAAACTTCAGGCATTCCTCTTCTGTGGAAAATGTTAATGTCTTTTGCCAGCATTAGAAAATATGTTTGTGATGTTTACAGCATCCACAAAGTAATTAAGCTCCTGGCCATATAAAAATTGCCCACATTGACTTAGCTCCAGCCGTGTACATTTGGCTGCAGGAATGAGATTTGAGGTCTAAACCTGAAGCCAGTCAAGTTATTAAGGGCTACTTAGTGGCATATCTAATTATGCATAGAAAAATGTGTTTCCAGAATTGCATCAAGCGGTGCTAACGGTGACCATGATGGCATTAATATAGATAGAAAAGCTTTACATGCGAGAAGGCCCATCATTATGTCATCTATAATGGCAAAAACAAAAGAAAACAATAAAAACAGGGGAAAGAATAAATTATGGCATAGTATTGGAATATTATGCAGACAGAGGGTTTTTGTGGACTATTTCAGGTTATGGGAAAATATTCATTGTATAATCATACTTTTCTTTTTGAGATGGAGTCTCACTCTTTTGTCCAGGCTGGAGTGCAGTGGCACAATTTTGGCTCACTGAATCCTCTGCCCTACTGGGTTCAAGCTATTCTCCTGCCTCAGCCTCCCAAGTAGCTGGGATTACAGGCACCCACCACCATGCCTGGCTAATTTCTGTATTTTTAGTACAGACAGGGTTTCTCCATGTTGGCCAGGCTGGTCTCAAACTCCTGACCGCAGGTGATCCGCCCATCTCAGTCTCCCAAAGTGCCAGGATTACAGGCATGAGCAACTGCACCCGGGGAATAATAGATTTTTTTTTTTAAAGCAAGAAACAACAGCATAAAAGATGGCAGGAAATATACCAACAGGTTAACAAATATTATTGCAAAATGAAGGGAACATGGATGATGGTTTTTTACTCTTTTCTGTATTTCCTAAAGTGTCAAGAATGAATGTATGTTTTATAAATCAGATGATGCCATCTTAGGATGGTGATATGGTTTGGCTATGTCCCCACCCAAATCTCATCTTGAAATGTAGTTCCCATAATCCCCATGTGTTGTGGGAGGGACCTGGTGGGAGGTAATTGAATCATGGAGGTGGGTTTTTTTCCCATACTGTTCTCATGGTAGTGAATAAGTCTCATGAGATCTGATGGTTTTATAAATGGGAGTTCCTCTGCACACGCTCTCTTGCCTGCTGCCATGTAAGATGTGCCTTTGCTTCTCTTTCACCTTCTGCCATGATTGTGAGGCCTCTCCAGCCATGTGGAACTACGAGTTCATTAAACCTCTTTCCTTTATAAATTACCCACTCTCAGGTATGTCTTTATTAGCAGCGTGAGAACAGACTAATACAGATGGCTTCTTGTTGTAGGGGAAATACATCCCAAGCTTGGAACGGGATCTGCATACCCACCCCTGCCTGCTTCTTTCTTCATCTCATTCCACCCTCCCCTTCCCACAAGTCTGGGCCTCCTTTCCATTTCTCCCCGTGAGGGAAGCTCTGTACCAAGAAGGCCACACACCTGCTCTTACCTCTGCCCAGACCAGTGTCCCTAAGCTCCTCTGCCCTGCTCCTCATCTTTGGCTGGTGGCTCCCTCTCATCATTAAATTCCTTGGAGGATCTTTTCTCTGCCTCCTCATCTGAAAGAACACCTGTCCTTTGCCCCATGTCTTCCGCAGCACAAGCCCAGCTCCGCCTGTGTGCTCCCTTGGTCCTTGTCTCTTGCTGACTTGTAGGCTCTTTGCTCATTTTTCCCACCACTATGGTAGCAGGCAGCAAACAGCAAGTGTTCAACACACATTTGTTGAACAAATTACATGTATGACAAGGAAAGCAATATACTTTAAAATCAACTATATTTTCGAACAGTTTTTGATTTACAGAAAAATTGCAAAGAAAATACAGAGTTCTCATATACTCACATCTGTTTTTTCTCTATCATTAACATTTTACATTAATATGATTTATCACAACTAATGAACTAATATTGATACATTATTACTCACTAAAAACCATACTTTATTGATGCTTCCTTAGTTTTTCCCCTGCCTTTTTTGTACCAGGATCCCATCTGGGATCCCACATGACATTCAATTGTCCTAGCTCTGCAGGGTTCTCTGGGCTGTGACAGTTGCTCCAACTTTTCTTTTCTTTTCTTTTCTTTTGAGACATAGTCTTGCTCTGTCGCCCAAGCTGGAGTGCAGTAGCATGACCTCGGCTTACCTCAGCCTCCGCTTCCCAGGTTCAAGCGATACTCCTGCCTGAGTAGCTGGGACTACAGGCACATGTTACCAGACCCAGCTAATTTTAGTAGAGATGGGGTTTCACCATATTGGCCAGGCTGGTCTCGAACTCCTGACGTCAAGTAATCTGCCCACCTTGGCCTCCCAAAGTGCTGGGATTAGAGGCATGAGCCACTGCACCCAGCCTTTTCTTGTTTTTGATGACCTTGACTCCTTTGAGGAGTGTTGGTTAGGAGTTTTATAGGATGTCCGTCAGTTTTGGTTTGTTTGGGGTTTTCCTCACAGACTTGGGTTAAATATAGTTTTAATATAAAACTCAATGTCCTTGAATGGTGTATTAGTATTCTTCAGAGAAACAGAACCAACAGGATCTATGTACATCTGTATCTCTATATCTATGTCTATCTATAGACAGAGGTGGGGGAGAGAGAGCGAGCGAGCTTTATTTTAAGGGATTGGCTCCCTCAATTGTGGGGGCTGACAAGTCTGAAATCTGCAGGGTAGGCTGGCAGGCTGGGGCCTCAGAGAGTGGATGCTTCAGCTCACGTCCAATGGCAGGGTCTGGAGGCAGAACTGGCTTTTCAGGTCTTCAGGAGGATCTCAGCCTTTTTCTCCTTTTTTTTTTTTTCTACGGAGTTTCACTCTTTCACCCAGGCTGGAGTGCAGTGGCGTTATCTTGGCTCACTGCAACCTCTGCCTCCTGTGTTCAAAAGCGATTCTCCTGCCTCAGCCTCCCATGTAGCTGGGATTAGAGGCATGCATCACCACTCCTGGCTAATTTTTGTATTTTTGGTAGAGATGGGTTTTCACCATGTTGGCCAGGCTGGTCTCGAACTCCTGACCTCAGATGATCCACCCGCCTCGGCCTCCCAAAGTGCTGGGATTACAGGCGTGAGCCACCATGCCAGGCCCTCAGGCTTTTTCTCTTAAGACCTTTGGATTGGATGAGGCTCAGCCACCTTATGGAGGATCGTTGGCTGTACTCAAAGTCAGAAGATTTCAATGTTAATCACACCTAAAAAGTACCTTCCCAGCAGCATCCAGATTGGTCTCTGACCAAACATCTGGGCACCATAGCCCAGCCAAGTGGAGACGTCAAATTAACCTCTGTCAAGGGTGGCCCCCAGAAGTGTGGTTCTAAACAAGAGAGCAAGGGAGAGAGCGGAGGTTGTGGATGGGAAGGAAGGTCTGTCAATAGCAGCACCACCCAGTTCAGGAACAAAAAGCTGCTGCCTGGCTGTTAACCTCTGAACTCCATGGCTGCGGCCCACAAGTTAAACTGCTCCTTACTAACTGCAAACCAAACATGACATCAGCCTGCTTGCAGTGCAGAGGCTGCGAGGAGATAATATTTATAGAGAATTCTTTGATTTCCTGGAGAAAGGTCAGAATCTGAATTGATGGGAAGATAACTTCAGAATATGTAGACTCTTGCCGGGCGTAGTGGCTCACGCCTGTAAGCCCAGCACTTTAGGAGGTTGAAGTGGGTGGATTGCTTGAGCTCAGCAGTTCAAGAACAGCCTGGGAAACATGGTGAAACCTCCTCAACACAAAAAAAAAGTAGCCAGGTGTGGTGGCGCACTCCTGTATTTCCAGCTACAGGTTCTGGGACTGTTCTGCCCACCTCAGCCTCCCAAAGTGCTAGAATTACAGGCATGAGCCACGGTACCCGGCCTGTTATGTGGTTTCTTAAGAAGCTACTCCTCCAGTTGCGGCAAGGCGGCTCATGCCTGTAATCCCAGCACTTTGGGAGGCCGAGGCAGGCGGATCACCTGAGGTCAGGAGTTCGAGACCAGCCTGGCCAACATGGCAAAACCCCGTCTCAACTAAAAATACAAAAATTAGCCAGGCGTGGTGGCATGTGCCTATAATCCCAGCTACTCGGGAGGCTGAGGCAGGAGAATTGCTTGAATCTGGGAGGCGGATGTTGCAGTGAGCCGAGATCACACCACTGCACTCCATCCTGGGCAACAGAATGAGACTCTGTCTTGAAAAAAAAAGCTACTCCTCCAGCATTTCTTAATTATTTCCTGAGTGGTCCCTGGAGGTTCCCTTTCTCCCTCTGGGGATGCTTGAGTAGTAATAATTGCCCTGCCTTGCGTTAATATTGAGTGTTCAGATGGCTTCCATGAGCATGATTCCATTCTACTTTTTACATGATCGCCCCAGGACTATCACATTCAGGTGGTCCTAAATAGGGACGGTTTAACTGTTAAAAAAAAAAAAAAAATAGAAGTATACCAGCAGAATGAGTATGATTGCAAATAACAGCAAATATCCGCTTGACATGGCTTGAGCAATAATGTATTTGTATTTAGTGGGTAGTGGCACATGCAGAAGTGAAGATAGGGGATTGCCAAGTCATTTTTTTTTTTTTTGAGATGGAATCTCACTCTGTCGCCCAGGCTGGAGTGCAGTGGTGTGATCTCGGTGCTCACTGCACCCTCTGCCTCCCAGGTTCAAGTGATTCTCCTGCCTCAGCCTCCTGAGTAGCTGGGATTACAGGTGAGCGCCACCACACCTGGCTAATTTTTGTATTTTTAGTAGAGACAGGGTTTCACCATGTTGGTCAGGCTGGTCTCGAACTCCTGACCCCGTGATCCACCTGCCTCGGCCTCCCAAAGTGCTGGGGTTACAGGCATGAGCCACCGTGCCCGGCGAGTACCAACTCATTTAAATGGAAGTGTGCTCAGATAGCAAGCAGGGGACATGGACTTCTGTGGCTTCGCATGATAACTGGGTTATGAGGACCAACTTTAAGCCTATATGTCAATCAGTTTATATGAGGTTGGACTGATTTCTACTGTGTGCAGCCTCTACAGGAGCATTTATACTGGTTTCCTTTTTTTTTCTTTCTTTCTACCTGTAGACATCTTTAAGATAAACAAGCTGAACACCATTAACTATGGTAACCTGTGCCATGCTGTCTCTGTTCCTTGAGATCAGATAAAGCCCGGACAGCAAAGAAGCACGTGGCCCTGATATTAAGATACAAGCATGCCAACAGCTTGCATTAGTATTTGTGGAATGGATGAGTGAGTCATGATATATTTCCCCAAGCTTCAGCTGGGTGTGTTTTTCATGTAACCATTACTCATAAAGTGTAAAGGTCAATTATGTTAGGAAGGAAGGAATGACTTTTGTTATCCATGCATAGGACACTCAGGTATGCTTCCCCGAGCTTCACGGAGCATGGTTCCCTGAGCTCACTCCTGCAAAGGCCACGCCTATTCATGAATTTTGACATTAACCAGAAGGTAGGGACTGTATATGTGAATTGAGCTTTAATCTGAGCTGAGGAATTCTATGACATGTAACTTCAAACACGTCACTGAGTTTGAGTTTACCATAATGCATAAGACTATTTCTAAAACTTATAATTGCTTCTGTTTATTTACAGAGTTTGATGCATATTTGAGCATTTATTTACTTATTCAAAATTCAAAAAGTTCCAAGAAGTATAAAAATGGCTGAACAGTGGCAAGAATTTTAGAAACCATAGAAAAAAACCCGACATTATTAGGGAACAAAACAAATAGACTAGGAGATAAAAATGAAGTTTTGTGTTGCAGAAGCTGGCAGGGATCCCCAGTGAGAGAAAAGAGGTATCAGGATGAGAATGATAACCACAGCTTCATCACATAGGAGAGCGGCTGCTTCCGTCAACAGGGTGTGTGCTCACAGCTTCAGGTCTGCACCGCACAGCATGATGCTGAGACAGGAGGTCAGCATGTCACATAATTACAACTATATTATTGTAGATGGCAGGATAATGGCATCCCCCCCACCCCGCCCCCAAAAGATGTCCATGTCCTAATTTCAGGAACCTATGAATGTGTTATATGACATGGTAAAGAATTAAGTTTGCAGCTGGAATTAGGGTTGTCAATCAGTTTACCTTAAAATAGGGAAATCACCTGGGTTATGCAGGTGTACCATCACTAGGGCCCTTAAATGCGGAAGGAGGCAGAAGAGACAGGTGGGCGGGCGCGGTGACTCACACCTGTAATCCCAGCACTTTGGGAGGCTGAGGTGGAGGATTGTTTGAGTCCAGCAGTTTGAGACCAGCCTGGGCAAGATAGTAAGACCTTGACTCTACAAAAATAAAAAACTAACCAGGCATGGTGGTGCATGTCTGGGGTCCCAGCTACTCAGAAGGCTATAGTAGGAGGATCACTTGGGCCCAGGGGGGTTGAGGTTGCAGTGAGCCATGCCACAATTTTGTCTGCACTGCAGCCTGGAGTGCAGAGCGAGACCCTGTCCCCATCCCCCACCAAAAAATAATAATAATAATAGACAGGTCGATGAGATGTGACAAAATATCGACCGTCTGTTAAGGCCACCAAAAATAAAAAATACAAAAAGGACACACAGCCCTGCCAACACCTTGATTTTAGCTCATGCCAGACTTCTGACCTTCAGAACTCTAAGATAATAAATTTGGTTTGTTTTAAGCACCACATTTGTGGTAATTTGCTACAGCAGCAATAGAAAACTGATACAATTATATTAATAATTTTAAAGATGGCATATTTTGCCAGGTAGAGTGAATCATCATTTTGAATGACTTTGAATCCAGAAGAAAATTTATGTAAGGAAAAGGCTTAATTGAAAACTAAAACATGAAAGTTCTTGGTGGCTGTGAAGGTTTTTCCTAGGACTGGAAATCCCCTGGGCTCCCCTCACACTTTGAAGTCAACCTAATTGGAGGGCCATGCCTCGATCCTTTGGGGAGACAGGTGTCCCTGTTAGAGTCTTCAGGTGTATGTTATACTTCAGGTGTCTGCAATTACCTTACCCAGGCCTATAAGCTCCTTGAGAACAGGGAACGTATTTGTCTAATTTTCAGGACCAAATGCAACATCCAGCCTCTAATTGGGGCTTAATAGGTATTTGTTGAATAAATATTTCCAGTGTCATTGATGCAATATTCTGACAAGTAGAAAGATCAAAGCTGGGAAGACGGGGGCTGCGGTGGAAGGAAAATAAATGACTTTTTGATTTTTTAAAGGAACAAAACTTTAGATAAGGCCAGTTTCAAATCATCTTGGCTTTGTTGTGTTTTCATCTCTCCAGAATTGGACTTCTGTGCTCAATTCAATGAAAACACTCAGAGCACAGATTGGGATCACGGACTTATTTTCAAAGCATGTTCCCACACATATTAACAATTGCTCAAAATTAACTGTAGCATCTGTTTAAAGTTGAATCAAATTGAATTCTCTATTTATAAAAATGGAGTTTACATAAGAGAATGGAAACCATGTACAGACATTTAGCATGACACTTCTGCTTACACCATTTCAACAAATAAAAAGAAATTATTGTTCTGGGAGAAATACACATTCCAAATCTTTGTAAAATGAAACCCTTCAAAATTAGGAAATGGAACAACTCTTTTTTTTTTTTTGAGACAGTCTTGCTTAGTCATGTTGCTCAGTGCAATGGCGTGATCTCGGCTCAGTGCAACCTCTGCCTCCCTGGTTCAAGCGATTCTCCTGCCTCAGCCTCCTGAGTAGCTGGGATTACAGGCACCTGCCATCATGCCCAGCTAATTTTTGTATTTTTGTAGAGATGGGTTTCACCATGTTGGCCAGGCTCGTCTTGACCTCAGATGATCTGCCTGCCTCGGCTTCCCAAAGTGCTGGGATGACAGGCGTGAACCACCGCACCCCACCAGAAATGGAACAACTCTTAATGAGTGACATGAGCTACCAAATAAAGGAACACTATATAAATTCCAGGGTCCAGGGTCCTAGAAGTGCCTGGAGCTGAGCCCCTGCTCCCCAAGTCTGTACACATGCACTCTGGGTGCTCAAGCCACAGGCCCTGTTGTAATGGGAAGAGAGAATTCCCTCTTGCAGGAAAGTGGGCTACAAAGATGAAGGGTGGTGGGTGGCAAGAGAGGCCCGGACACACCCTGGGCCCAAGCCTCACTGGTAATGGTTGGAGGGTGGTGGGAAAAGCCATAGGAGATTCTGGAGGAGGTCACAGGGATGGGGGTGAGAGCGAGCTAAGTGGTAGCCAGTGGCGGGGCCCCTGGTGGTTGAGTTTTATTGGGAATGAGGCCGGGCAGGGAGTGACTATAAGACCCAGCTGGTCGTGGCAGAGGTGGGAAGGGAATTTAGGGAACTCGCTCTCTTGGCTTCATGTCTGGGGACACAGCACGGGTGAGGCTGGTGGGTGGGTTGACCTGCTGGTGGTCCCTTCAGACCCCCCTGTCCCAGTTAGTCCCTGGGGACCCGTCCCTTTGGACCTGACTCCTTGGGGTTGAGTTTCCCCTCTCACCTGGCCAGGATTTAGCATCTTCTTCTGGAGGAATGAGGAGGTTTGGGTGACCTGCCTCTTCCCCTTTCACCTGGCCAGGCTTTAGCATCTTCATCTGGAGGAATGAGGAGGTTTGGGTGACCTGCCTCTTCCTCTTTCACCTGGCCAGGCTTTAGCATCTTCATCTGGAGGAACAAGGAGGTTTGGGTGACCTGCCTAGTGCCAGGGCAGGGCGACTGCCACCTTGAGTCACGTTCTGCTGGTGTCTTTCAATTAGGCAGGAAAGCTCACTTCACAAGGAGCTTCTGTGTCACCGGAGTTATATGGAAATGAGGACATCAATGCAGCCCTCAGGGGCATGCAGGAAGAAGCAGAGGATGGGCCAGAGAGGGTCCTCCCTACCCTCCTCCCAGGTTTGGCCCTCTAGGCCACTCCACCCACTGCATACAGGGATGGGTGTGGTGCCCAGTTCCTCACCCTCTGGGACATAGAACTCCACCTACCCACAAAACCCACTTCCTCAGAAGCGTTAGGGCTGCCTCGGTGCCCTAACTGCAGGTGTGCGGGGCGGGGCTGAGGAAGAGGCAGTTAGGGCTGAACCCATCAGGAGGGAAGCAAGCTCGCCCAGCTCTAGTTTTCTTGTGAACCCTCAGGACCTGCCTTTGGAGGCAGGTCCTGAGACTGCTGGAAGAAATGAAAATGATGACGATTACAAAGATGAAGGGAGAGAGTGTTAATGAATCACAGATCTTCCTTCCCCTATCAGGTCACCCTGTGTCAGTTTAACAATGACCACCTCCCCCCCACAAAAAAAAGCCACACACACACACACACACTGAGAAGGGAAACACTTTGTTTTTCTGCACTCTCTGAGCGCCATCAGATAATGGAACTGCTGAGCTCTCTGTTCTGCCACCCCGCATTAACGGATTTCATGGCAGAGTAACACTTTGGAAATGAAAGTTTCTCTTCTACTTCCTAAGTGAGGGAGACCCAGAATCCAAGAAAGGATCCTTGACTCAGGAAATCACCTGCCATCGGTGGCCAGGGGCAGGTGGAGCATCAACATCTAACCTGTGGGAAGATGTTCCCTCTGCAATAGGCCCCTCTGCCCCATCCCCAGAAGTCCCCAAAAGTTTCCAGGAGTGTCAACAGATGGGGGAGGGATCAGCCACTCTCACCCTCTGAACTGTGAGGGTTTCTCTTCCCATTTCTCTGGGAAGCAGTGGCCATGTCGTTGCCCAAAGCAGATGTCAAAAGAGAAACTTAGAAGAGGCTTCTGAGACTAGCAACCCTCCCACTCAGGATGGAACCAAGTTCAGGGAGCACTTCTCCCCACACAGCTGAAATTAATGCAGAGGTGAACGCCTTCTGCCTCGGAAGCAGAGCAAGAATGATTCTTGATTACACTGAGCCTATGGAACAGCTCCCACTGTTCAAGAGCCAAGATTAGTGTGAAGCACCTCTCAATCATTTAAGATTTGATTGTTTAACATGAGGCTGGGCGGGTTCGTCTCAGTGCTGATGTCAACAATCGACCCCATCGTCCACATGGCTCCCTGGGTTGCACCACGAGCCAGCCACTGCTGCTTCTGGGTGCCAGGCTGTCCGGCAAATCCTCCGACCCCCATCTCTCCCTTCTAGATTTTTCTGAGCTGCCACTTCCTCTCACCCTTCAGGCAGGCAGGGCCTGAAACCCCCTCTCTCAGAAAGGGTTGCATCAAACTCATTTGATGCACACAAATTCACCGAGGGAGAATCCTTTGATAAGCAGGTTCTGGGGCCCTGGGGCTGGGGCTTGAGAGCCTGGGTCTCTAACACAGCAGTTGCTGATGGCGGGGCCAGAGCTGGAGTGGCCAAGGTTTTAGAGCATTACTTATGGTGGGTCTCTCTCTAGCTGGGCCATCCTTGAGGCCATCCTCTTCATTTCAGATCAGTTTGCCCCCTCCCCATTTCTCAAAGCTGCTTACTGTTTGCTGGAAGGGAAGGCTGGACTCCTCCGCCCCACCTTCCACCCCCACCTTCCTTTCCCCTCCGCCCCACACCCGTTTCTCTGCTCCCTAGTCTGTTTCCTGTACAACTTTAGGACATTGCCTTCATTCATGTTACCTTTCTGTTGTTGTTTTTTTATGAGCTTTAGTTAAGATAACGAATTGCTACAGACAAAACCAGCTCAAAACAATTTAATCCACACTTTGAGAGAGGGAGAAAGAAATGCACTCCGCAGAGGAATCTGAAGAATGTAGAGAACCATCCAATCAACGACTATTCCAAGCATTTCCCTGAGAATGCAAACTTCCACCCACCTCAAGCCCTCCAGGAACTTGCCATTTTCACCACGTCACTGTGCAGCGTCACACCAGGAAGTACCCAGAAAACTTAGCACGATCCTCCGGAAGCCTCACCCCTTATCGGCGACCACCCTTCTGCTATATCCAGTCTTTTTTCTCAGCGTAAGTGTTTTATATACTTGATATCAGAGTGTAATTTAAAATCTATTTCTTGACTTTTTTACTTAATAAGTTTTTAACTGTCACTAAAAATTCCTGAAAAAATGTTGTATAACTCTTTCCGTTATTTACTTAATCATTTCCCTATTGTTGGAGACATAGAATCCAACTTAGGATTTGTTTTGTGGAAGGTTTCTTTGTTGCTGTTTTTTGAGACGGAGTCTCGCTCGGTCACCCAAGCTGGAGTGCAGTGGCACAATCTCAGCTCACTGCAACCTCTGCCTCCCGTGTTCAATCTATTCTCCTGCCTCAGCCTCCCAAGTAGCTGGGATTACAGGCGCCCACCACCACTCCCGGCTAATTTTTGTAATTTTAGTACAAACAGTGTTTCGCCATGTTGGCCAGGCTGGTCTTGAACTCCTGACCTCAGGTGATCCGCCCGCCTTGGCCTCCTAAAGTGCTGGGATTACAGGCGTGAGCACCGTGCCTGACCTGTTTTGTGGAACTTTTGAAAGCACAGAGAGGCATGCTCACATCTCATGGACACCACCCGAGTTAGATTAACTTCTTTTCAAACTGGAAGTAGAAGGAGACCATGTTTTCATTTGCCCACTCACTCACTCAGCAAATTTCACAGCACATTCCCCGTGTGCCAGGTATTCAGGGAAAGCCCATTGTCCGTCTGAAGTCTATTAAGAGGTTAAATATTCATCAGTCCACTTCAAGCTGGTTGATCGTCTTTGAGCATGGGAGGTAAGAGCTAACTTTGCGGTAAACCGCTCAACACAGAAACCAGCAAGGGCTTCCACATGCAGCCCCGTTCCTGGAGCAACAAATCACAACATCCGTCACTGTAGACTCTGGCCTGACACAGATGGTCCCCACATTCTTGAAGTCAAGGGCTAAGAAAGAGTGGGTCAGGGTCCATTCGGAAATTATTTTCAGGAAGCTGGCCCTCTGAGGCCAAATGGTGGGAGGTGGAGGGGACTAGACTTGGGCGGGAAGAAACATCCTCATCCATCCTCATCCTTATGGAAACCTGTGTCCCAGTTCCCTGTCTGCGTCTTCAGGTGCCTCTGGTACAAGTCTATGTGGATGCCTGCCTCAAACTCATCACACAGAAATGCAGCTCTCTCCCCTGCTGCACTGTGGCCCCTTCCAAATGTAGCCCCCTTGGAGAGACACGTATCGCCCGCTGAGTGGATCCACTGCAGCCTCCACACTATCTGGGTTCCTCTCTCCCTTTCTCCTCCAAGTCAGCAGGTGACAGGTTCGCTTTGCTTGTGCCTTCCAAAGAACAGAGACTCTAGCACGTCTGCCCTTCGATGGGCCGGCCTGGCCTGGCTGTCTCCTGCTTCCTCAATGGTTTCCTGGGAATACCTGCTGGTAGGTGGGGGATGGCCTAATTCCTGCCAGAGACTCCTTGGCCTTTGATCCTGGTGAGTGTGCTAGTCCACGTGCAAACACAAAGCCTCTGTTCTCTTTTGGAGGCCTTTTGCATAGTCTGACAGCTGAGCTGGAGATCCAGGCAGGCCTGCACTTAGCTGTGCTCTTGCCTCCAAGGACTGTTCCAACGTGGGGCCATGATTCAGCCTCTTTTGAGCCTCAGATTCTCCTCTATACACTGGAGATAAGGATGCCCACCTCACAGGGCTGTTTCAGCGATCAGATCTGTAAAGCACTTAGCATTATGTGTAGGAAGAACTCAATACATAATATTAATGCTGAGTATAATTACTGTTATTCCTCAGTAGGCTTCCAGGCCTGCCTGCCCTGAGTCCTCTTGGTCTTCCCTGTTTTATCTCCCCAGCTACAGGAGAGAAGTGACTTGCTCTCCATCCCTCCGTCAATGAAGGGGCTAGGCCATGCACTGTGCTTTGGTGCCCACTGTTCTACTTGGTTTACATCAGAGAAGGAAGGATAATATTAGAAATTATATAGATAGGCCGGGCACGATGGCTCACACCTGTAATCCCAGCAGTTTGGGAGGCCGAGGCGGGCGGATCACCTGAGGTCAGGAGTTCGAGACTAGCCTGATCAACATGGTGAAACCCCATCTCTACAAAAAACACGAAATTAGCTAGGTGTGGTGGCACATGCCTGTAATCCCAGCTACTCAGGAGGCTGAGGCAGGAGAATTGCTGGAACCTGGGAGGTGGAGGCTGCAGTGAGCTGAGTTCATGCCATTGCACTCCAGCCTGGGCAATAGAGCGAGACACTGTCTCAAACAAACAAAAAAGTATATACATGTGGCATAGTAATCTTATTATGAAAACCATAATCTTGGTCATAATCATGCATGAATGTTAGAAAAATATCCAGTAAAATCCCACATTAATCTTTTTTCACTCTGACCATCAGAATTTTCTTGAAAGTTTTCATCACTATTAAGCAGACTTCAAAAATTAAAGTTAATAATGATCTGGATGAAATATGCAAAATAATTATTGCTTGCATATATGTTGTAGGGGCCAAAGCAAAACCTTTGGCCCTCTGAAGTTTCACTGAAAAATCAACTCGCAAAAGACAGATTAAGGCGGGGCACTGTGGCTCAAACCTGTGATTCTAGCACTTTGAGAGGTTGAGGTGGGCAGATCAGTTGAGGTAAGGAATTCAAGACCAGCTTGGCCAACATGGCGAAACCCTGTCTCTACTAAAAATACAAAAATTAGCTGGACGTGGTGGTGTGTGCCTGTAATCTCAGCTACTCAGGAGGCTGAGGCATGAGAATCGCTTGAACCAGAGAGACAGATTCAGAGGTTGCAGTGAGCCGAAAGCAGGCCAGCGCACTCCAGCCTGGGCGACAGAGCAAGACTCTGTCTAAAGAAAAAGGCAGATTAATAGGAGAAAAGGCATACAAAGTTATTCAACGTGTGTATACACAGGAGCCCTCAGAATGAAGACCCCACCCCCCAACAAAGTACAGAAGCTTAAATATACCATCTTGAGGTTACAGAATGAATGGAGGCTCAGAGAATGGCCAAAAAACAATTATGGTAGTCAATCATGTTCTATTGGCAAGACAGATGATGGGAGGAGGAGAAGAGGAGGACTGGCTGACAAAGGTGGTCTTGTTATGTAGATGAAACCTCACAGGTAGCAGCTCTCAGAGAGAGTAGATGATGAATGTTTCTTTCAGATCTTTCACGGTGTCAGAATCTCCTAAATTAATCTCTCCTAGACGAGGACTAGAGCAGGACTGGTTGCATTTCTGGGGATTCGCTAAAGATCTCCAGATGCAAATTTTCCCCACAAAAGACCGCTTTGTAGAGCCACTTCAGTCTGCCAGCCCTGTGGCAGCCATCTCGAAATACGTCAGAGCAATATATTTGGGGGTAAAATATTCTGATTTCCTTTAATGTGTAATAATATACCCAGAAAACTTCAGAGAACCCACTGAAAGTCTTATAGAATTAAGAAGAGGCAATCAATACAATACAAACATGAGAAACAACAGCTTTGCATCAGATCAGCATAGAACGGATGTGGGAGAGGAATACTGTTCTCAATAGCACCAATGTGCAGAAGCTGAGAATAACATCAGTAAGATGCACATTGGAAAAAAGAAAAACTAGGAATTATAATGAGACATAAAGAATAAAACTTGAATAAATGGAGTAATGTATCGCATTTCTGATGATGCAACAAAATAAATTTTTCTCAAGTTACTTTATGAGTAACAAAATCCAAATAAAATCTCAAACCAACACTTCATCTTGATAAAATCATTCTATTATTAGCTTGAAAAATAAATGACTGCTCAAGAAACAACAGATGCTGGTGAGGCTGTGGAGAGATAGGAACGCTTTTACACTGTTGGTGGGAATGTAAATTAGTTCGATCATGGTGGAAGACAGTGTGGCGATTCCTCAAAGAACTAGAACCAGAAATACCATTTGACCCAGCAATCCCATTACTGGATATATACTCAAAGTATTATAAATCATTCTACTATAAAGACACATGCACATGTACATTTATTGCAGGACAATAGCAAAGACATAGAACCAACCCAGATGCCCATCAATGATAGACTGGATGAAGAAAATGTGGTACATATATACCATGGAATACTATGCAGCCATAAAAAAGAATGAGATCATGTCCTTTGGAGGAATATGGATGAAGCTGGAAGCCATCATCCTCAGCAAACTAACACAGGAACAGAAAACCAAACACTGCATGTTCTTACTCATAAGTGGCAGTTGAACAATGAGAACACATGGACGCCAGGAGGGGAACATCACAAATCAGGGCCTGTTAGGGGGTGGGGAGCAAGGGGAGGAAGAACATTAGGACAAATACCTAATGCGTGTGGGGCTTAAAACCTAGATGACAGGTTGATAGGTGCAGCAAAACACCATGGCACATGTATACCTATGTAACAAACCTGCACATTGTGCACATGTATCCTGGGACTTAAAGTAAAATAAAAAAGAAGAAAAAGAAAATAAATGACTGCAAATGGTTTTTTGTTGTTGTTGTTGTTTGTTTGTTTCTGAGACAGGGTCTCAATCTTACCCACGCTGGAGTGCAGTGGCTTGAGCATGGCTCACTGCAGCCTTGGCCTCCTGGGCTCAAATAATTCTCTTACCTCAGCCTCCCAAGTAGCTGGAACCACGGGTACACACCACCACTCCCACCTAACTTTTTAAAAAGCTTTTCATAGAGACAGGGTCTTCCCATGTTGCCCAGCCTGGTCTTGAACTCTTGGGCTCAAGGGATCCTCCAACCTCAACCTCCCAAAGTGCTGGGATTACAGGCATGAGCCACCATGCCTGGCAAATACGTTTTTAAAAACAAAGTAAAAAATGTTACTAAATTTTAAAACTTAATAAAAAGAAAAGAAAGTCATCATGTTTCTCACAAAAGAAAAGTCAAATCAACAGAGCTAAAGACATAAGCCAGACACAGGCCAACCATGTGTAAGAACTCATATCATTTTTAAAAACAGTCATCACAAACCAATGAATAAACAACAGATTATTCTATAAGTGGGGTGTGATAATTGACTGTTTGAGAGATAAAATTAGCTCTTCTCCCATGACACAGGAAAATTAAATCCCAAATGCATTTTAAAACAAGAAAATCACAGAAAATTAGGAAAAAATATTTCTAGTTTATATTTAAAAATAATAGACTTGATTATATATCTACAGTAAATAAAATTCATTAGAAAACAAAAGTGAGGGCATATTGGTAACAAATGTGAAAGACAAAGGGTTAGTTTCCCTAATAAAGGACCAATATAGGCCGGATAAGGAAAGGGCAGTAATATGAACTCAATGGGAAAGGGTGTCCACAGCTATGTTGGGAGGCTTCTGAGAGTCAGAAACTGCTGATGTGGATGTGAACCAGCCAACTTTGCTGGAAAGAAATCCAGCAATTGGTATCAACAGCATTCAACAAGCTCATAGCTTTTAACTCAGTAATCCTGTTCTAGAAACATATCCTAAGGAAAGCTGAAATGGGGACGGGGGTTATGCACCCACCCATTGATGGCTGTGTTATTTTTACGTAGAACACATGGCAGCCACACTAAATGACCTTCAAGGCAATGTTTAAGTCAATTATGAGACATCCACTAGAGACAATAGTTTTTTAAAGCCACTTACATTTTCATACAAAAAATTGCTGCTGAAATGTGACAATGCTTATGATACAATTTTAAGTAGAACAGAAGACAACACTGTGTAACAATGGGATTTCACATAGGAACAAAGGCATAGGAGGATGTGGAGGTGGGTGATGTGTATGAATGGCTCGTGCCTGTGTGTGCTGGGCCCAGAGACAATGGTGGAAATGCATGCATCTTTTTCTCTTCCTGTATACTGCTAATTTCACATTTTTTTCAAAAATTAAGTATATACTGCTTTTATCATAATCAATAAAGAGTAAAAAAGTAATCAAGTTTGGAAGATTATGGGGACAAGAACACAAGACAATTGCTTGAGCAAAGAATGGAGTCACAGCTGGAGTTGATTGTGGGGCATGTGAGTGCACGTGTGTGTGCACGTGTGCACACAGATGCAGCAGAGCACTCAATATTTTAAGATGATAGAAATCTGAGCACGCTCACTGGGAGTGAGCAAGATTCCATTGGGTAGGGAGAAGTTGAAAGAGAGTGCTAGGCTGGGCGCAGTGGCTCACACCTGTAATCCTAGCCTTTGGGAGGACAAGGTGGGAGGATCACCTGAGGTTGGGAGTTCAAGACCAGCCTGACCAACATGGAGAAACCCCATCTCTACTAAAAATACAAAATTAGCCGGGCATGGTGGCACATGCCTGCAATCCCAGCTACTCGGGAGGCTGAGGCAGGAGAATCACTTGAACCCAGGAGGCGGAGGTTGCGGTGAGCTGAGATCATGCCATTGCACTCCGTCCTGGGCAACAAGAGTGAAACTCTGTCTCAAAAAAAAAAAAAAAAAAAAAGTGCTAAAGGGAGAAAGATGATGAAGGTACACCCTATAGCACATGAGAAGTGGAATCAAGGTTTCCTGTGGAGGTATTGTCAGAGTCATTGGAATCAGAGCAACTCCATCTTGAATAGGGGCTGGGTAAAATGAGACTGAGACCTACTGGACTGCATTCCCAGATGGTTAAATCATTCTAAGTCACAGGATGAGATGAGAGGTCGGCACAAGATACAGGTCATAAAGACCTTGTGGATAAAACAGTTTGCAGTAAAGAAGCCGGCCAAATCCCACCAAAATCAAGATGGTGATGAAAGTGACCTCTGGTTGTCCTCATTGCTACCAGCGCCAGGACAGTTTACGAATGCCATGGCAACATCAGAAAGTCACCCTATATGGCCTAAAAAGAGGAGATATGAATGAACCACCCCTTGTTTAGCATATAATCAAGAAATAGCCATAAAAATGGGCAACCAGCAGCCCTTGGTGCTGCTCTGTCTATGGAGTGGCCATTCTTTTATTCCATTACTTTCCTAATAAACTTGCTTTCACTTTACTCTGTGGACTTCCCCTGAATTATTTCTTTCTTGAGATCCAAGACTGGATCCGGACCCCTTTCCAGTAAGAGTATCAGCCATGACCCATGCAGGAGAAAGAGTGCTTTTTTTCTCCCCCGCAGAGACTAAAGAAAAACAGACATCAATTTTCACAGGCTCTCCTGTCTGTGATTTCCAAGAGCACACTCCATGAGGGCTCCCGTCTATCCTATCCTTCACTCTGGCCCATTGCCCTTCGTAGCACTCATCCCCACCTGACTTTTTATAGACGTATTATCTGTTTTGCTCTGCCTTGTGGCCCCAGAGTGCAAAGTCCAAGAGAGGACAGCATTGTCCATCTATCCTCTGCTGTCATGGCCACCACAGCACTGGCACGCAGGAGCACTCAGTAAGAATCTGTTGAATAAAAATGCTTGTGGGCCGGGCATGGTGGCTCACGCCTGTAATCCCAGCACTTTGGGAGGCCAAGGCGGGTGGATCACGAGGTCAGGAGATCGAGACCATCCTGGCTAACACGGTGAAACCCCATCTCTACTAAAAAAAATACAAAAAATTAGCTGGGCATGGTGGCGAGTGCCTGTAGTCCCAGCTACTTGGGAGGCTGAGGCAGGAGAATGGCGTGAACCCGGGAGGTGGAGCTTGCAGTGAGCCGAGATCACGCCACTACACTCCAGCCTGGGCGACAGAGCGAGACTGTCTCAAAAAAAAAAAAAAAAAGCTTGTGTTTTCTTTCCTTTTCCTTCCCCTATTGGATTCAAACCAGAGGATTGCTGGCAAAGACTAGGAGAAACCGATGGTGGTAGTGGGGTGAGTGGCCACTGCTGGCCAGGCAGAAGGCTGAACCGTGTGGATTTCCTACATTGGTTTTTGGTGGAGTTGGTGTTTTTCTGGAATGGGCTGGGGGAGGCCTGCTATTCCTTGCAGGGTCTCTGCAGATCAATGGCCTGAGCCTTTGGAGGATTCTCCTCCCACATTTCAGAGCTCTGTTATCTCTATCCCCAGCAGGGCCATTTCCACTTCCTGACACAGTGCCTCCCCACCCCTCACTCTGACACACACCCAGAGTACAAAAATCCATTTCCTTTGCCCAACTACGGTTTTCCAGGTCTCCCCACGCTTCACTCCTTGGTCTTAAAATCCTTTTTGATTCCTTATCAATCTGCCTGTCTTTGGTTAAATACCACATAGATGGCTTTAATGTGCATCGTGAAAATCCATCTCGAGTGTTTCCAGAATATAAAAATGAGACCAGATCCAATGGAATCGTTTCAGGAGAAGTAGGGCAGTGCCGAGAGGCTATTTTTAAACTCTGCATTCTGGTGGTTTGGTGACCTGCCTGTCTCCTGTTTTCCTGCCCAATGCCAATGCTGAAGGACTTGGTGCTCCAGTTTTGGGTCAGTTCATGGTGCCCGGTGGAGCCCAGCATGGCCCCAGTGAGCTTGGTGTGGGACTTTTTTTTTATGGAGGAGCAAATGTGGAGAAGCCTGAGAAGCTTCCAGGAGACTGGTGGGGAGGGATGCTGAGAGGAGGTCCCACTGTTGCAGAGCAGAGACCTGGAAGTTGCTGCAGGGGCTGTCGGAGTGCTGAGGGGTGACGAGCTGCAGAATCAGGCTCCTCCCAAGAAGGCGGGTCTGGAGAAACCACACCAGAATGCCTGTGGCGCAGCTCCCCCGAGTCCCTGCTCCTTCTCCCTTGCGTAACAGGGCCCTGGATGTTGGCCCAGGTCGGTGCACACACTTGGGCTGCCCCACAGGAACCCTTAGGCACCACACAGTGTATGGGGGAGCCCTGGAGTCCCTGTGCTGACTGTCCTGAGCCCCAGACCCCACACGGACACCGAGTGGGACGGTCCAGTCGCTCGACATCCCTCCACACAGAGGCCACTTTGTGGCGGGTTCCACCTGCCCTCTCTCTCCTTGACTTGCTTCTTTCTTTGTCAAGCAGTGCACTGTCTTGAACTCTAACATCAAAGTATTTCTTTGACCTGTCCTCCATCTGAATATAAGTACCACAAAGACAAGCATTTGTTTTGTTTACTGCTTTGTCCCCGGCTCCTAGAATCACCCCTGGTATATAGTAGATGCTCAATAAAGGTTTGTGGGGGGAAGAAAGGTAAGAAAGATGGAGGGAAGTCAAGAGAGAGGGAAAGGGAAAGAGTGGGGTTTGTTGGTTCCTCTTTGAGTGATACCACCCACCCTGGGAGAAGCTGAAAGCTCCACATGCTGTCCCTCCCCAGTGACAGGGACCATCCACGCTGTGGCCTCCAACTCAGCTGCCTCCCTTCATAGGCATCAGCCTTGGCTCTGACCCTCACCCTGGCCTCTGCTCCCTGTGGGTGCCCCTGCTCATGGTACCCGAGGGAACACCGCCAGCAGAGAGTGCAAGAAGCAGACCAAGTGAGGACCTTCCAGCATGCATAACCACAGGCACCATGGCACTGCTTCTCCTGGTGGAAGAGAGAGCAGGGGAGAGCGGTGTCCCCCGTATTTGGTTCCTATAAATTCTCCTGATCTGTCTGCATTCACAGGCTGGGAAAGACCCTCAAACGGGCTGCAGTGGCCACCCTAAGAAGGGTTCTTCTCCTTCTGCTTCAGACCCATTTCTTTCAGGACCATAAGCAGCTCTGCTCCTCATCTCCCACGCTGTAGACAGGGATCCCTGGTCGGCACTGTTTTCTCTGTCCCTAGGATGCCCGTGTCCTTTGGCTGCAGGCTCCCACCACCCAGCCCTTGCTCCCTGCACAGGGTGGTACTCAGTGAATATGTGGTAGCTCTTCGTGGGTTGAAGAAGAGAGGGCAGAAGAAAACCTGCCCCCTCCACTTGCTTTCTTGCAGTGGCTTTTCTCAGCTTGAGTGCTTCCCTTCCCAACTGACCACATCTGAGGCTTTGCTTTGTGCTCCATCCATTCAAAACTAAGCGTCCGAACGATGCTTCCCTTGGGGATTTTCTTTAGAACAAAGACCATTTTCATCAGCACTCTTTTCTCCCGCTCCTGGGCTCCTTCCACCTTTCATGAACTGAGCCCCCTTCTGAAGTAAGGCGTGGGCACCCTGAATGGAAATGGCTGGATTAATGCACATGCATGTCCGCACTGGTGCAGGGCACCTGCTTTTCTGGGACAATTGCCATCTGGAATAAGACGCCTTCCTCATTGTGTGACTATTTCTGGACAAAGAAGAGGAGAATTGGACGAGAAGCAGGCCTCCTCTCCCACATCCTCCAGCCGCCTGGCAGGCCCGACTAAGACACCCGCTCCAGCTCAGGTGGTTTATGTGGCTCCAGTGAGTGGGGCAAGTGGGGCGTTTCATCCCAACCTTCTGCATAACAGCATTAGCAGATCAGACACTCAGGTCTGGGACAACATGTCCTGAAGGGCATCTCTGGGTTCCCCCTCCAGGGCCCTGGGTGCTGCCCTGCCTCCTCTGCTGACGGCTGCCTACCCCTCATCACCAGAGCAGCAGAGTTCCCTTCAGTAGCTTTCAGGGACTGGAAGGAAAGTGGGCTGCCTCTCCCCACAGGTAAGGCTACCGTTGGTCTCCTGGCTCTCGGCGGGCCGGGGGCCCATCCCTGGATAGCAGCTACGGGGAAAGACATGGCTCTGGAGATGGAGGCGGGAGTCAGATGCTGAGACCTCCAACAACGTCCGCTTGTGGAGGCTTTACTATTTATAACACGTTTGTTTTCTACAATGAATAGATAATGCTTTTAGAACAGAAAAGTGAAACGTAAATCAACTCCACAAGAAACAGGAAGCTCAAAATTTAGATCCGAGTAAGTCTTTCCACCCAGGGCTGGTCTAGGGATAGAAGAAAGACTGATGTTTTTGGCAGGAGAGGAAATGGAGGTGAGGAGCTGTGCTGTAGAAGTCAGCCTGTGCGGGGTGGGGGCAGGCGGGGTAGAATTTCAATTCTGCTCTCAATCTTGTTTTCTTAGAATACAATAAAATATTTTCACATAAGATACTGGTCTGGAGGGCAGGCGTGGTGGCTCATGCCTGTAATCCCAGCACTTTGGGAGGTCAAGGAGGGTGGATCACCTGAGGTCAGGAGTTCAAGACCAGCTTGACCAACATGGTGAAACCCCGCCTCTACTAAAAATGCAAAAATTAGCTGGGTGTGGTGGTGGGCGCCTGTAGTCCCAGCTACTCAGGAGGCTGAGACAGGAGAATTGCCTGAATCCGGGAGGTGGAGGTTGCAGTGAGCCAAGATCGTGCCATTGTACTCTAGCCTGGGCAACAAGAGTGAAACTCCGTCTCGGTGAGGGGTGGAGAGAAAAGATACTGGTCTGGAGTGATTTATTTTAGAAATATCAGATTCTGTTAAGTTTTTTATAAATTGTCTTTGGGAGTGATTGAACAAATAGTGCAATGTTTTGAATAATCCAAGATCTAAATGTAAACACAATTTAATAAAATTAGAGACAAGGAAAACTATACATGGGGAGACTATATTACTCTTGACAGGAAATCACTGTGTATGTGCAATTATATTCATGTATTTGTCATTTGTATCTATCATATATATATATATATATAACCTAGGGAAAGATACCTAGGTTACCATACACCTAATCAAATGAAAAGTGATAAATTGGAAAAATATTTTCAGCACATGTCAGACAAAAATACTCATATGCCTATTGTACAAGGAGATCTCACAAACTGATAAGAAAAACCGATGATCAATTAGAAGACAAGGTCAAGGGGAACAGCTCGTGCTTCACTTGACTTGGTGATTCTTCAGTAACGAGGGATCCCATCCCACCCATATGAAGAGCTGGCTTCATAGGAACAGTTTGAACCCTTTTTGGTAATATGGGGAGAGGCCTGGCCCAGGGTGCTGGGGACCCCCCAGTAGGATTGAAGGGAAGACTCTTGGGAGCACCCAGACAATGGGCAAAGGGGATCTGAAAGAAAAGTTTTCAGCAACGAAGTCACAGGGGGATCAGGTGTCTACCAGGAGAATGTGGCTGAGCAGGAAGCAAGTGCACACTCTGGAGTGTAATTGAGTAGGTCAGAATCTGTGCTGTTGTTCCCTTGCCTGCAAAAATAATTCCCTTTCCCCTGTTCTCCTCCTTTTCGGAGCCTCTGTCACTGTCCCTCTGTGCCCACCTGGGCTCTCTCAGATTCTTGCTATGGGATTATCCTTGCTAGCATCTTCCCACCATCAGCATGGACAGGAGGGATGGGTGTGCAGGCCACATGAGCCCAAGAGGAAATGGTGCTTGGGGATACAATTCTCATGAGACCAACATGTGTTTCCTGTGTGAGGAGGTGGCCAGGGAACGGTGGCCATAGTCGGCAGGGAGCCTGGGTGACCACATGACACAGTAGGGCTGGTAGGACCGCCCAAGGTTATAGATGGTGCTTGTCTTTACTGATGCTGGTGGGCAGCCCGTTGCTTAGTTGACCAACCAGACAAATTCCAACACCCTTAAGCCTGCAGCACTGCCCGGCTTATTTCTGAGCGAAAGTGGTTGTGACGTGACAATCTGTAGAATCATGGCATTCACCCATGCATACTATCTCAGCAATGGCACTGCTGTCTTTCCAGAGTGTAAGTCACAGGCCCACATTTATCCTCGACACCACCCTCTCCCTATGCCTCAGAGGCAGAGTGACCACAGAGTTTATTGTCCTGGACACTTGGGAGAGTAAAAGGAGGATGAACCCCATCTCTACTAAAAATACAAAAAATTAGCTGGGCGTGGTGGCAGGCACCTGTAGTCCCAGGTACTCGGGAGGCTGGGGCAGGAGAATGGAGTGAACCCGGGAGGCGAAGCTTGCAGTGAGCCGAGATCACGTCACTGCACTCCAGCCTGGGCAACAAGTGCAAGACTCCGTCTCAAAAAAAAGAGGAGGATGATAGTCCATGGAGGCTACTATAACAAAAGCCCTCAACTGGGTGGCTCATGAGCAACAGGCATCTTCCTTCCCTCCTTCCTTCCCTCCTTCCTTCCTTCCTTCCTTCCTTCCTTCCTTCCTTCCTCCCTCCCTCCCTCCCTTCCTCCCTCCCTTCCTCCCTCCCTCCCTCCCTTCCTTCCTCCCTCCCTTCCTTCCTCCCTCCCTTCCTTCCTTTCTTTTCTTCTTTCTCCTTCCTTCCTTCCTTCATTTCTTCCTCTTTCTTTCCTTTTCTTTTCTTTTCAGCATCTTGCTCTGTTGCCCAGGCTGGCATGCAGTGGCACGATTATAGCTCACTGCAGCCTCAACCTCCCAGAACCAAGTGATCCTTCCACCTCTGCCTCCTGAGTAGCTGGGACTGCAAGTGTGTGCCACTACGCCCAGCTAATTTTTTAGTTTTTGGTAGAGACGGGAGTCTCACTGTGTTGCCCAAGCTGGTCTCAAACTCCTGGTTTCAAGCGATCCTCTCACCTCAGACTCCTAAAGTGCTGGGATGACAGGTGTTAAGCTACCTTGCCCAGCTGACATTTATTTCTCCCAGTTCTGGACTCTGGGAAGACCTAGATCAAGGTACTGGCTGATATTGTTTCTGGTGAGAGCCACTCCTGGTTCACAGACAATCATCTTTTCATAGTAACCTCACATGGCAGAAGGAACAAGAGGTCTCTCTCTGGCCTCTTTTCTAAAGGCACTAATTCTATTCATGGGGGCTCTGCACTCATGACCTAATCACCTTCCAAAGGCTTCACTTCCAAACACATCTCACTGTTGATTAGGTTTCAACATATGAATTTTGTGGGGGGACACAAACATTTGGACCATAGCAGAGTAATAATAAATGGTTTTTTTGTTGTTGTTTGTTTGTTTTTTTGAGACGGAGTCTCACTCTGTCACCCAGGCTGGAGTGCAGTGGCACCATCTCGGCTCACTGCAACCTCCACCTCCCGGGTTCAAGTGATTCTCCTGCCTCAGCCTCCTGAGTAGCTGGGATTACAGGCATGCGCCACCACGCCCGGCTAATTTTTTTGTATTTTTTAGTAGAGAGGGGGTTTCACCATGTTGGCCAGGCTGGTCTTAAACTCCTGACCTGAAGTGATCTGCCCGCCTCGACCTCCCAAAGTGCTGGGATTATAGGCGTGAGCCACTGTGCCCGGGAGAATAAATGGTTACATTGTAGCGACAGGTAACTACAGACAGTTTCAGCAAATCAAGGTGTAAGGTTGCCCAAATCAGAGCCAAACCATCACATCGATCTCTGAACTTTACCTTAGAAAAATCTCTCAAATCTATCCCTTTTTCTCCACTGCCACCACCTCTATCCCAATAACCATCATTTCTTTCCTGGACTGATGTCCACCTAGGCTTGCACCGGTTTCCAACCAAGTGATCATTTCAGATGTAAATCTGATCATGACAGTTTCTACTTCACCACTTTCAATACCCTCCGAGACACCTCTTTGCTCTTAGGATACAATTAGAAGAACCTGAAAGGTCTTAATATCTGTTTCCTTCACAAGGATGCCTCCCAGTGAAGACACAGACCCTGACTATTTGCTCACCCTGTTACCTCTAGTATCTGCTCTGTACCAGTGCTCATTCAGTATCAGCCACATCACCAAATGAGTGAACCTATGAATGAATCCATCAGGTTTCCTGGGCCTGCAGTCTCTGCTGTGATGGAGAAGGCTGCCTAATATACATGTGAACTCATGCGTATTGAGTGTACATGTAATAAAAATATCCCTTATCTAAAGCTCCAATTTTGCATCCACTGATGGCGTCCCCTGTCATGTGTCTATGCTGTTTTTGTTTCCACTGAACTTTCGGTATAAATATAGCTATTTGTATGGTATCTTCCCCTCTCCCCCTGCCCTCAAATTTGCTATTTACTCCCATAGATTTAAGAGATTATTTGAATTCAAACAAAATGATAAACTCCTCTTTTGTTTCATTCTTTGAAAAACAAATTCTATATTTCACTGGAAAAAAATATATTTATCTTCCAGTTAGCTTTCTAAAGGGAGAGCTGGCAGGAAGTAAAGGAGCTGAAAATTACCAACATTCCGTTTTTATTTAATGCCTGTTACACAGACATAGTAGTGTTTCAATAGATAGCAACAAATGCTACTATTACATACAGAGGTTAACAGTACAAGGTATGATTACTATAAATCTGCGTAACACCTAGAAGAAATAAAAACTACTTTCTAACTCTGGAGCACCCATTTCAATAATAGCAGCATTTGTTGGGGCGGCTTGAGCGTATGCCCCTGTGGTTAAGGAGCACGCATGTGTTCTTAAACACCAAATGCATTCACAGTTTTAAGGGAGAGAGAGAATGGAATTTAGCAGAAATATGTATCTAAATAATGCATAGTTATGGTTCCACGGTAAAATATACTATCATCGAAACCATTTAAGAATAATAACCTAAATGCTTTTGTTAGGAAAGGTTTTGGGCCATGTTTCTTGACGTATTGTATTCAAATTAGCTATGGAAATAACTACACAAGAGCTGTGGTTTTTTCCCCTATGAGGGTCAAAACCTTTTCTTGTCAAAAGTGAACGAGTTACTCTAAACCTCTAGCCATGGCACTTCCAAGGCAACAACCCATAAGCAGCAAAAGGCGAGGAAGAACAAGCAGATGTCAATGGCTCCAGGTTCCTGCAAACTTATTCTTGTTGTTGTTTGTCTCCTGTCCAGATGTCATAGCCATTAGTACCTGCAGGTCCCACCAGATTGAGACAGTGAGCCTTGTAAGCGTCATCATCAAAAAACACAGCAAATAGAGGCTGTAAAAGCAAACTCCATAACTGACAACTATAGTAGGCTGAATAACGACCTCCAGAGATACCAGGTACTAACTCCTGTGTCCCATAAATGTTACCTTATATGGAAAATGGGTCTTTGCAGGTGTGATTAGGTTAAGGATTTTGAGATGGGGAGATTATCCTGAGTTAGCCTGGTACTCCCTAAATGTAATCACAAAGGGCCTTATAAAAGAGTGACAGAAGGAGAGTCGACACACACCGGAGAGGAGAAGGTGACGTGACCACACAGGCAGAGACTGCAGTGATGTGGTCACAAGCCAAGGGATGCAGCAGCCCCTGGGACCTGAAGGAAGCAAGGGATGGATTCTCCCCTAGATCTTCAGGAGGGAGCCCTGCCCAACCCATGCCTTAATTTTGGCCCAGTGAAACTGATTTTGGATATTTGGCCTCCAGACTGTGAGAGAAGAAAGTTTTGTTGCTTTTTAGCTGCCAAGTTGATGGTGATTTGTTACAGCAGCCACAGGGAGCAAATATAGCAACTGACCAAGGCAAGACTCTTAGGTTGCAAGCAAGGGAAATCATCTTGGGCTAACTTTAGCAGGAAAGCAACTCATGGGACATTGACTGGAGGGTGCAAAGAATCTAGGATGTTCAGAAGGACAGGGCCGGGCATCTGGACAGATGGTCCCACTGGTGCTGTTGTTAGGGAAGCTGCACTAGAATGGTAAGCTCCAACAACATGTTCTTTCCTATCAGAGACACTTTCTGTGTACAGGCACCCTGCAAAGACGTTTCCATCCTCACAAAAGCTTGTAGTGGCAGTTAGTGACAGAGAGAATCTTAGGGCTCTGAGTCTTACTGCATCAGATCTTTTTCCATTGCATCAACATGCCTCCTTTTAGAAGTGCAAGTAAGATCTGCTTCACATTGAGCTTCGAGACACAGAACACAGTAAGTCAAGATTTCACGGAATGTCCTAAAGCCCAGTCCTCTATATTAAGACGACTCAAAACTGGAGAAGAGAACCTTGGGCTTCAGGAGCTTTTCACATTGCTTGACTCCTTCATTCTTGCCACGGTCTTACGCCTTTTTGTAGGGTCAGGGCTTTCTCAAGCATCCTTAAGCATGTTAGGGCAGTGCCTCTCTAGGTAGTTTCACCTGTAATTTAAACATTTACTTGCACGTGCTTTATGTTTTTCCACCTCCTCCTTCTGTTAACAAACATGAATATACTTTATTATAGAAAAAAACTGCTGAATTAAAGACTGATATTGAGAGTTTACATTCTGATATATTGCCTTTTTATTACATCTCATTACAATGAAAACATGCAAGCAAGCTCCCCCAGCTAACATTCCCTATCCTTGCCCCATGCAAGTCAGCAGCCCGGGGTATGTGAATCACCCCACAGAAGGTTCATGCCACAGCACCACTGCAAACTAAACAAATTCTTTCCACGTTAGACTTAGGGTTAAAAAAAGAAGTTGTGTTCTAAAGGAGAGCGATATGATTTTGAAAGGAGCACTAGAAAGAAAATGAAAAGGAAATGAGACCTCAGTCGACCACGTGCTGAACCAGCCTGCCAGGCTTCCTTCCTCCATTGCTTCTGCTGTGGCTACCTATGAGTGGGGGCTTTCCACAGAAGGCTGCGGGTCCAGGAACGGGGGCAGGACTTACAGACCTCACCAGAGTGTGGCCAAGGACAGAAGTTCTCTGTACGGAAGAGAAGGCTTGTCTAGTATGGAGTTCCAAGTTCTGTACTTAAATGTTCCCTGACAGGGGGTGGGGCTGGGGAGGGTGTAAAACAAAAAATTATTCTGATACTTTTATTTTTTATTTTTTATTTTTTCAAGACGGAGTTTTGCCTTTGTTGCCCAGGCTGGAGCGCAATGGCACGATCCTGGCTCACTGCAACCTCCGCCTCCCAGGTTCAAGCAATTCTCCTGCCTCAGCCTCCCAAGTAACTGAGATTACAGGTGCGCACCACCACGCCCGGCTAATTTTTTGTATTTTTGGTAGAGACGGGGTTTCACCATGTTGGCCAGGCTGGTCTTGAACTTCTGACCTCAGGCGATCCGCCCACCTCGGCCTTCCAGAGTGCTGGGATTACAGGCATGAGCCACCGCACCCGGTTGATACTTTCTAAAATGGTATGTAAGACTTTATTCAGGACAATTGCAATTGGTGTCCACACTGTCACAACAGGGGAGAGAGATCAGGCTCAACTCCCAATACAAGAACAAGGCACCAGACATGGTGGTTCAAACCTGTAATCCCAGCACTTTGGGAGGCTGAGGCAGACAGATCACTTGAGGTCAGGAGTTCAAGACCAGCCTGGCCAACATGGTGAAACCCCGTCTCTACCAAAAATACAAAATTAGCCAGGGGTGGTGGCAGGTGCCTGTAGTAGTCCCAGCTACTAGGGAAGCTGAGGCAGAAGAATCACTTGAACCTAAGAAGTGGAAGTTGCAGTGAGCCAAGACTGGACCATGGCACTCCAGCCTAGTCACAGAGTAAGACTCCTTAACAAAAAAATTATAAAATTAAAATTAAGAAAAAAAAAGAACAAGGGGATATTTACAGCAGGTTGAGGGGTTTCACCAGATGAAGATGATTTCAGGGTCGGGGTTCTTGCTAAACTGATCAAGGGTTCAACAAGGATTCTTGTTGAAGGTAGGCCAGGGTGATCTGATATCGAGGATTCTCAATAAACTGGCAGCAGGATCCCTGTTGAAACTGAGCTTTGCAGGCACAGCAAGGACAGGGACCAAGGTTGAGGGCTTGAAGGAGCCTGACTAAAGTTTGGTCAAGGAGAGAGTCTTTGTCAGGGGTTATGTGGGCTTTTCCTTCATGTTCCTTTAAAGAGCATGCCCATCTTCCGGGACTTCCTCTTTCTGTTTAAGTTACCATTTACTGTGGCTTCTCACGCTCTTTACGCAGCTGCAAAGGCAGAGCAAGACACACTGCGGGCCCAGAAGGGCTAATGATCCAGCAGCCTCAAGCTACGGGTCAGGAGTGAGGAAGTGAGGCTGGCCTTGTGGGTGTGGAGTGGCTCTGAAGCTTCCTGTCTCCACCCAGCCCTCTGCCCCTGCACTAAACCAAAGCCCTGCAGAGCAGAGTCTAGTGACTCTCCTGGGAAGGTGACGCTCCTGGCGGCACATGGCCTTGAGGGCTTCCACGTAGTTTGCCCTTGGTCCTGTCTCTGAGAGGCCTTCTGGTTGCCTCGGTCTCCTCATACCCCCAGGATCCAAGTCCAGGCATACCTGGCTCCCGGGCACTCCCTGTGTGCCTCCCACCTCCTCCTTCCACAGAAGGCAGGCGAGGTCAGCTCTCCCTTCCCTCCTGTCTCTGGAGCCCTCGCTCCACGCCCAGGCCTGTCCCATGGACGTGTCATGCAGCTGCTTGCTTCATGTTCTTCTAGCTTTCTCCCTGAGCCACAGGCAATGCTTTTCAAAAGCAGTGAAAAGTTTAGCGGAGTTGTATTTATTTATTTATTTTTTGTCAAGGTAATAAAATCTGCAGTGATAAAAATAGCTATTAGAAGTTTAGGAAAATTTCATCTTGGAGTAGAAGAATGAGGATGGACTAGGCTAAATAGTGTCCTAACAAATACCTGTCCACCTCAGAACCTCAGAATGTGAACTTATTTGGAAATAGGCTCTTTGTGTATGTCATTCTCATAGATGAAGTCCTCCTGGATTTAGGGTGGGTCCTAAATCCAGTGACTGGTGTCCTTATAAGAAGACCACATGAAGCCGCAGGGAGGCACGGAGAGGATACCATGTGACCACGGAGACAGAGACTGGAGTGCAGCATCTAGGAACCAAAGACAGCCAAGGAATCCTGGCACTGCCAGAGGCCAGGAGAGAGCCGGAACATTCTCCCAGACCTTTTGGAAGGACCCTAGCCTGCCCACACCTTGATTTTGGACTTCTGGCCTTCAGAACTCCAGGAGAAGAGCTTCTGTTGTTTGAAGACACCCAGTTTGCGGTCATTTGTTAAAGCAGCCCCCAGACACTAAGCTGCAGTGTAGCCATATGCTTGGGCTCGGTCCCAGGGCAGCACTGACTGCTCACTTTACCTTGTGTCACAGCAAAGCCCACAGCCAGGAGAGGGGGTCAAACTGCAGCAGCTCTCACTTCTGAGCATCATAACGAAAGCCAAAGACAGCGCCATTTACCTAAATCGGACAGCCTACAGAATCTTCCAGTCTGAAATATGAAATGTCAAGTGTTTTAGCCATGGGAATTATAGGGTAGGGGAGATCCTTCCCCTTAACTAGTCAGTGGTTGAAATTTCTTTTGCAGCAAAAAATTTAAGTGGTAGCTTGACTGTTTAATGTTTGCAGCATTAGAATGCCCTAGTCTCCACTTACTGATTTAAAGAGCAACAGAAATCCTTACAGGAACAGCAGTAGGATGGCTGATTCCCGAAAGCGGCTTCCTGACACCCTCGCCCCAGCACCCCTGGGTCCAGTCACCATTCAGATACATCTTTTGATGGGTTGCAAGGAAAAGAACAGTGTCAGGGGACAAGGCCTCTTTACCTACAACTAACTGAAGCCCTTTGATGAGCTCCCCTCCTATCTCCAATCTGCCCCCAACCACTGGCCGTTCGTAACCCATCTCTTTGCAAATAAAAGTTATCATCATCAGATCTGGGCGTGCCATTCTTCCAGTTGTGTACACAAGAGGGTGGGAGTTCATGGGGTTGGAATTCTTCTTTTCAAAAACCTGTTAAGTTTTTCTGAAACAGCAGCCTTCCCGAAGCTTCTGCTTAGTGCCTGTTAATCCTCTATTGAGAGCTGATAATAGGATGTATTTTGCTTTTTTTTTCTTTAAATGGATAAAAGGATAATGCTTTTTCTTTTCTTTCTTTCTTTTTTTTTTTCTTTTCTTGGCCTCCAGTGTCTATGCAAGTTATTTTTCAGTCCATTAAAATGAATCATTGTTTATCATGTTAGTTTTCACATTTCACAAAATGATGAACAATGGACTTTTCTTTGTTAAAAGGTGGGGGCTTCTGTCCTCGGGCACTCGTGTTCAGAAGATAAGACTTTTTCCCAGTTTCACACACTTCTTTCTTTTCACACATGCATTACGTTTATTTTCTGACTGAAGTCTCCAAAACAAACGCTATGGCTGCTGCTGAAATAGATCACATGTTACTACGGTACAGGCGAGACCAAATCACAGTGGCTGCTTTTGTTTTTAATTGCGACCACCTCGGATGGTTCCTGAGTGCTGAGCCAAAGCTCTGTTTTCCTTTCTTTCTTTCTTTCTTTTTTTTAATCTTTTCAAAATTCCTTTGAGGCAGGTAGGGGTAAACCCTCAACTCACTGTGGAAATTCTTGTTGTTGAAGAGGATTAATAGAGAAGGGGTGGGAAAAGGAAAGTCTCAGGGGTGTTTTTGTGCCTCATTAAAAGGTCACAAAGCCCTCTGTGTTCTCTCCTTCCAAGGGTCTAAACCTGAATGTCTTTTATCCGCTTCATCAAGCTCTGCACGTCCAATTGGGCTGTGAGGGAGCTCCATGTAGCTCCTGAGCACTTGAAATGGGGCTAGTGGGAATTGAGGAGTTCTGTAAGTAGAAATAGGTTTAGTACAAATAAATAAAACTGATTAAAAATATCATCAATAACATTTTAAAATTGATGATAACTTGACATGCAACATATTTGTGTATTTTCTTGTTGATTGATTACCTGACTTGCCCTTCTGGGACCCAGACTGCTAGAAAACATGTCTCCCTAAGTACCGCCAGGAATGCTAATCCCATGACATTCCACAGGAAACAAAAGGCGCTGGGGTCAAACTGAGAAAAACCGCAGCAGAGTTCCACTGGGGATTTGAAAAGACCTGAGCGTATAAAAGGCTCCCGAGCTCTGCAATAAAGACAGGCATCTAACTTTGTTAATATGTTAATATGGCTTTTCAGAAATCCATGACCACAGGACTCCTGCCCCCTCTGACTTTTTTAATGCTGGCCTACTACCAATTAACCTCTCAAGAAACTGCCACTCAGGACTTGAATAGCAGCAATGGAAAGAGAGGAAAGAGAAAAATGGGGCAAAGCTTTGGACCCACAGTCCAAAGGGAAGGACTCTTTTTAATCCAATGGGTTATAGCAAGAGCATGTTGGGGACTCATATCTGGGAACTGCAACAGCATTTTTTTTTTTTTTTTTTTGAGACAGAGTCTTGCTCTGTGGCCCAGGCTGGAGTGTAGTGGTGCGATCCCGGCTCACTGCAACTTCCGTCTCCTGGTTCAAGTGATTCTCCTGCCTCAGCCTCCCAAGTAGCTGGGATTACAGTCACCTGCCACCATGCCCAGCTAATTATTGTATTTTAGTAGAGATGGGGTTTCACCATGTTGGCCAGGCTGGTCTTGAACTCCTGACCTCAAGCGATCCATTTGCCTCAGCCTCCCAAAGTGCTGTGATTACAGGCGTGAGCCACCATGACTGGCCTTGCAATGGCCTTTTTAATCTTACAAACATGTGTCCATGCCTGGAGGACCCAGCTGCAGGGACAGACACTCCAACCCGGTCCAATCTCCTTACCTGCATATTCACTCTTTTTAAAGCAGCTTTAAACCAATGAAATAAGTGCTTTAGCAATAAAGAGTGAAGAGGAGAGTAGAATTTTGTGTTGCAGATCATTTTGTTGGCTCAATATCTTTCTCAACACACAAGCCGTAGGCTGTGTAAGTGGAGATGAACATCTCATCCATCTCATAATGAATCTTCAGCCGGAAACTTCGCGAGCTGGACCGACAGGGGCTTGAAGGTTGGGTACATTTCCATCTTCAGGGCAGTGGGAGGGAGAGTGGCTGACAATGGAGCTGAGGAGAAAGGTTGAATTTTGTGAGGGCACGCAGATGCCGGGGAGGACAGGTTGAATTTGGTGAGGGCACGCAGGTGCCGGGTGCCATGACTGATTTCTGAGCCCAGGGTGCTCTGCTGCCATTTCCCATATCCCCAGAGAAGACCTGAAGGCAGAGTTCTTGTCTTTTCAGTGCCTGGCTAAGAGAGAGGTGAGTCTTGGGGGAGAAAGTTGGTGCACTGTGGGTGAAGGAATGGAAACTTACTCTGTTTGAATTCCTTTTTCATAGTCTGATGTTTGCTTGGGTTTTGAGAACAAAAACCAAAAAGACACAACCCACACCCCCCTGCCCAAAACTTGTTTTTATATGTGGTAAGTTTAATTCTTGAAAGAGAGAGAATAAAAAGTACATTTTATAGGATTTATTTTTACCTTTCTAATGCATATGTACACGCGTATTTAAGAAAAAAAATTCTAGTTGACTTTTTACTTGCCCAAGATCTGAATAGGATTGAAAGATGAAAGACCACCATGATCCTCTTTGACAAACATGTACACATGCGAGCTCACTGTTCCTGCACGTCTGATTTATTATGCTAATTGGCTTTGGGCAGCCTCTCACAAACATGTCTATAGGAGGTCCCTAGTGTAATTCTCAGTCTCTTAATTACATAGACTCGTCTTTGGAGTCTGAATAAAATAGGTGAATGGATTTTCTTCCTGTAAACACTGCACTCAGGCACCTGCTGTTGGCTGCATGATGTGTTAAAGCTTCACTACGCCACCCAAGAGGCTGACTAGTTTACTTTGACGGCGCCATCATCTGCAACCCCATGTTCATGCCTTCACATTATCTAAGACTTGGGCACCGAATGGCCTTCGGACTTCTAGCTTTTCTTTCCTCAGAAAGGTTCTCCACATGGCGGTTCTTAGGGATGGCCCAGCAGCACCCAGTCTCACAGGGCTGCCTCGGCCTCCAGGTCCTAGCTTTTTGCATCTGCATGCCATTTCAGCCACCATTGTTCATGGCCGAACTGTGGAACACATAATGGATTGAATGGCACTAGCGCCAATGTTCTGCTCATTCTTTACAGATAACACCAACCACAGAGGAAGCAGAATCTAATTAGCTCTTACATGGTACAGTCAACAGCAAGAGGGCGGAGCCCTGGTGGTCCCTATATTGGGTTTCCCTGTTAAGGGCTTGCAGGGAAGGCCAGTTGAAACTCTTGAATCACTTCATGCTATTGTCTTGATATTTGCTGTGACCTGCTAACGGCCTGTAGAGCAGGGTCCCTGTCTTGTTCTGGTTTTCCTTGAGCATAATTGGCTTCCTTGCATGGCTTTGGGTGTCCTTGGTTTCTAGAACATTCCTGGGACCTGACTCAAAATCCTGGAAGAAAGGTCTTTGGCTGCCGCCTCCTCCTGGGCTCTGTTGTTCTTCAGGTGAACACAGCTGGGAGCAGAGTGAAGGTGGGGATCGAGAACCAAACAGCCTGTTAAGTGATGTTGAGTTTTGTGCTATGCTTTTCAGCTTCCAGGGGACCCAAGTGTTCATTCCAAAGGGATCACTTGAAAAATATAATCTCAGGGTTTACAAATCAAACCCAAAATACAAGGATATGCAGGCCCTAAGAAAGCTAGCTCCTCAAATCCTAACTCATAAGAAAAGTATTTGCACCAGGATGAGGGTGAACTTATCTCTTGTGATTCATAGTATTTGCCTGAGAACTGAACCACCCTTCAGCTGGAGCTCACTCAAAGGTTGAACTACGGATGGAAGCTTGGGGGATGATTATAAAATCACGACATATAGTGCTTAATGTTCCCAAGAGGGCATTTAATCCCCCATAGTGAATCAGTCGCTCTTATTCTTCTTGAAGAATTTTTCTACTCCTAGAAGCAGGTCTGATCCATCACCTAGAATCAGATTGTTCTCTACCTTTGGCAAAGCTAGTTGCAGTCTTACTGTTACTTTTTTTTTTTGGCTGTAGACTCAATGTCAACTGCTGCTTATTTCAATTCATGAATTGGCAAATATCTTTGTGTGTGTGTGTGTGTGTGTGTGAGAGAGAGAGAGTGTGTGTAGGCTTTATTGATGCACTTGTAACTGGAGCCCTCTTCTTACCTCTTAGACCTCAGTTCTCTGCAAAGAGACTGCTTAAATAACTGACCAAAAATAACCAGCCCTGTTACTCACTACCACACCTGTTTTTTTTTTTCTTATCGTGAGCCATGATAAGCTTGTTTGCCTGCTCCTTTTCTACCTCAACCTTCATGAAGACAGAGATTTGTTTTCTTTTTTTTTTTTTCTTTTTGAGACGGAGTCTTGCTCTGTCGCCCAGGCTGGAGTGCAGTGGCACAATCTTGGCTCACTGCAACCTCTGCCTTCTGGGTTTCAAGCAATTCTCCTGCCTCAGCCTCCCGAGTAGCTGAGACTACAGTCACCCACCACCATTCCTGGCTATTTTTTTTGTATTTTTAGTAGAGGCCAGGTTTCACCATGTTGACCAGGCTGGTCTGGAACTCCTGACCTTAGGTGATACACCTGCCTCGGCCTCCCAAAGTGCTAGGATTACAGGCATGTGCCATTGTGCCTGGCCGAGATCTGCTTTCTTTATTTTATGTTTAATCCATGTCCAATACAGTGCCTGGCCTAACTCAAAAGCTATTTATTGAATGCACAAAATGTGCATATGGGACATTTCACAAGAAAAGTGGCTTGGTAGGAGTTGGTAAATGAAGAGGCTAGATCTATGAACATTCTCACCAAGCAAGGTGGTATCCTCAGAGACAGGACACTAGGGAAAGACTGGGAGGGTTTCTTCAGGAATGTGAGGAATTTTGTAGATATTTGGAATCTCTTGCCCTCATGATGAGTAGCCAGAAAGAAACAGACCCATAGGATACAGGGAACAAGAACATAAAGAAGACAGCCAGGATTGAGAAAGTGGCCACTGAAGCCACGAGAGCAGGTGCATTTTCACAGGGGCAGAGAGTAAAAAATAACAACCAAGAGCGTGGGTGAATGCCAAGACAGCCTCAAGAGAAACAGGTAAGAACCAAGCCCTGGGAAAGTAGCATGTCAGGACTTGGCTTCAGGGACAGGGGTAAGCCCGTCAGAGCCCCCGCATGGCTTTCAGACTACACAGACTTTAACTGCCCAGTTTACCCTCACCCCAGACCTTTATAAATCACCTAAGAGCTAGAAGGAGCCTATAAGGTATTTTGTCCAACATTCTTATTTTACAATTGAAAAACAATGAGTTAAAACTGGGCATGGTTATTGACAGAGGTGGGTCTACCATCTAACTGTGCCTTCTTGTCCAGCATTTCCTCCACTTCTCATGTATCTAGAACCTAGAATTAAAACAACTGGCCGGGCACAGTGGCTCATGCCTGTAATCCCAGCACTTTGGGAGGCCAAGATGGGCAGATCATGAGGTCAAAAGATCAAGACTGTCTTGGCCAACACAGTGAAACCCTGTCTCTACTAAAAATACAAAAAATTACCTGGGCATGGTGGCACGTGCCTGTAGTCCCAGCTACTCGGGAGGCTGAGGCAGGAGAATCGCTGAAACCTGGGAGGTGGAGGTTGCGGCGACCCAAGATCGTACCACTGCACTCCAGCCTGGGCAACAGAGCAAGACTCCATTTCAGAACAAAAACAAAATGAAAAACAAACCATGTTCTAAGTATTTCAAACATCTGTCTATTGTCTGTAGGATTTACTCCCTCCAGTTTCCTAGCTGAGAGAGAAAAGAGTAAAATCAGAATGATATGCATTTATTTCAATATTGAAACCACGTTTTGAAGAGTTCACTAAACTAAATGAAGAACCTAAGCTGGTCTATTAACTATAAGCAGATTTCGCACATGAAAAACGGGACATTTTCTGGATGATTGACACTAAATTCAACTTGGACAGTGAGCTAGCATCCAGGAGAGCCAGTTACTTTGGTTTTAACAAACCCCAGAGAATGGATTTCCAGTCCTGTCTACTCAGTAGAATCAACTAAAGTTAGTTTTCCCCAGCTACAAATATCTACAAATGTTAGCTAAAATATGAAGTTTATTTAAAAATACATAGTTGAATTAACAAAGACAGAGATTCTCAAATGCTAGAAACAAAGAGAAAATTAAAAGCCATACCAATATAGTGTGTGTCAAAGGTGTAATCATCAGGGCTGAGAGCAGGGAGTTATCTGACCCAGAAATAAGAGTTTTAAGTTAGCATCCACATGAAGACAGGAGAGGAGGTTTGGGGTAGAGTTGGAACGGAGAGCTTTACATAAAGCTGATATCTTTGAAACTCACCACCTTCAATGAAGAGGAAACAAAACCAACCCATCGATGTGCTGCTACCCAGGGCTCAGAAAAGAAAAAAAAAAAGTCTGAATTTAAATTACTTGCGTGGGGCAGGAAACTCTAAGTTAAGCTTGTAACATATAAATTGGCCCTGGGTTGATAATACCCCTGTAGCAATTCAAGATATTGAGGTAACAAAATTATCTTAAAAGATTAAAAAATAAGTATGTTTGAAGTTATGAAAGTGATTTCAAAGAAGAAATAGAAAATGTAAGGAAGAACAACATGTAATGAAAACAGGACAGATTGACAAAAGGAACAACTAGAAGCACGAGGGATAGTTTGAATTGAGGATAGACTGAATAGATTTAGCTACGCTCTCTACTTTTTGTCATTAGTTATCATTAGTTTATTATAAAAGACAGATCTGGAAATTATTTACATGATGAAAGATTTCAGAACTTCAGTGGAATGGGCAGCTTCAAGTTGATGTCATTTCAATAGTGACTTATTTCAGTCTACATACTTCCCAAGAATGCACTATCTCTTTTTTATGTATTTATTATTTTGAGAAAGGGTCTCACTCTGTCGCCCAGGCTGGAAGTGCAATGGCGTGATCTTGGCTTACTGTAACCTCCGTCTCCTGGGTTCAAGCCATTCTTCTGTCTCAGCCTCCAGGGTAGTGGGGTTATAGGCACACACCACCATGCTCGGCTAATTTTTGTATTTTTAGTAGAGGTGGGGTTTCACCATGTTGGCCAGGCTGGGCTTGAACTCCTGACTTCAGGTGATCTGCCCACCTTGGCCTCCCAAAGTGCTGGGATGACAGGCGTGAGCCACAGTGCCCAGTCAGAATGTCACCATCTCTAAATAAGAAATAATCCTTGTCATCTAGAACTACTCTGGTGCCTCCATATTCTAGGAGAAGAAATTTATCTCCAACTCTCATGCTAACTGGTTGAATCTCTCCATCCTTTCCTTTAGAACCTGATCCAACAGCTACTCCTTTTGCTTGCAATACTTTTCCTTGAGATTTTTCTGGAAGCATAATGCCTCCTTTGGTTACAGTTGTGGTGCCAATCCTTTCAACAAATACTCTGTCAAAGAGTTGAGGAAACTTTCTAAACACTTGTCCTGCCATGACTTCCTCAACCGCAGACTCATACTCCGCTCTCGTGCAGCACCACAAGGAGAGATCCCTCTATTCTTAATTTATAATGACATCCTCCTTTGGTTTTTTGTTTCCATAAAAGCTCTCATTAAAAACAAAACAAAACAAAACAAAAACAAAAAAACAGTGAAATGTTGAACTTTTTTTAAAAAAAATTTTACTTTAAGTTCTAGGATACCTGTGCAGTCTGTGCAGGTTTGTTACATAGGTATACATGTGCCATTGTGGTTTGCTGTGCCTATCAACCTGTCATCTAGGTTTTAAGCCCCACATGCATTAGGTATTTGTCCTAATGCTCTCCCACCCTTTGCCCCCCACCCCCCGACAGGCCCTGGGGTGTGATGTTCCCCTCTCTGTGTTCATGTGTTCTCATTGTTCAACTCCCACTTATGAGAGTGTCGAACATTTTACGAGGTTGAATAATGTTCCTTCAAAATTTATGTCCACCTGGGACCTTGAAATTGGCCTTTGCACACAGGGTCTTTGCAGATGTAATCAAGCAAAGATGAGGTCACACTGGATTGGGGTGGATCCCCATCTAATGACTGGTGTCCTTCTAAGGAGGCCATGTGAAGACACACATAGAAACACAGAAACACAGAAATATGGAACAGAAAGCCATGTGATGACAGAGGCAGAGAGGGGAGCAATACAGCTGCAAGCCAAGAAATGCCAAGGACTGCTGGTATAGGGGTCAACGGAACTCTCCTTCCACTCTCTGAAGGTGTGATGATTTGAGTCTCTGAAATAAACATCACAGTAGACAGATTAACAGGAGAAAAGGCACACAAATTTATTACACGCATAAAGCAAAGGGGTCCCACAAAATATGAGACTCAAAGAAGGGCCAGGTGGTTGAAGCTTAGGTAGCATTTTAAGCTACAGAAAGAAATGGGGGCTTGGGGCTTCTGGCAGGGGGGAGTTGGCAACAGGTTATGGAAGGTGAGGAGAGGAAATATTTAATATATTGTAAATGAAAGGTTGTCTTGTTAGGCAGGTTGTCTCTCAGGTGGCAGCCCTGAGAAAAAAAGGGGACACTCTGTTTCAATCTCTGGACTCTGTCTGGGTTGCTAATATGATCTTTCCTAGACCTGTCTTTAGGCTGATAAGAAGGTCTCAGAGAAAGCTTCTGCTTGCATCTGCCATTTGGTTTACTGATGTAGATAGATGTAAATTTCTTTTACAAAAGGACAGCTTTTTAGAGCTATTTCTGTGTCTGCAGCTTCTCTGAATAGCTATCTCGATATATGCCAAAAAAGTATATTTTGGGGTAGCATATTTTGGTCTCCCACACTGGCAACCACCAAAAGCTCGGATTCTTCCTTAGAGATTCAGAGGCAGCATGATCCTGCAGACACCTTGAGTTTAGACGGTCAGCCTTCAAAAATGAGAGAAGTAACTGTCTGTTGCTTTAAGCAAATCAGTTTGTGGTACTCTGTTATGGCAGTTCCATAAAACTAATACAAACATATATTCAATAAAAATTCAGAAGGAGGAAACAGAGGTTTCAAGCAAGGCAATATTTGAAGAACGTATAACTGAGAATTTTCCAGGTTAGACAAAAGACAAGAATCATCAAATTTCAAGTCATCAAATTCAGCAAATAAAAATATAGAATTTCCAGTCACATTTGAATTTTAGATAAGCACAAAATAATTTTTAACACAAGTATGTTCTATGCAATATTTGAGTCATAATTATCTAATTCAAATTTAACTCAGCTGCCTGTAATTTGTCTGGCAACCCTACTCAAATTGGACAATCAGAGAGTCCTGAACAGGACACATGAAAATAAACATATGCCTAAATGAATCACCATGAAACTGCTGAGCAATAATAACAAAGAGAAAAACCTTTAAAACCGCCTTTAAACCCTTTCAAAACCATCACAGAAGCCAAAACAATGGATGACAGCAGATTTATCTTTAATGATAATAGAAACCAAAGAGAAATGGAATTAGAAACTCGAAGCGCCAAGGAAGAGCTGTCAAATGCATTCAGATACATTATCTTTCAAGAGTAAGGACAAACTAAAATGTTGAATTACATGGCTGGACACAGTGACTCATGCCTGTAATCCCAGCACTTTGGGAGGCCAAGGCAGGGGGATCGCTTGAGGTCAAGAGTTCAAGACTAGCCTGGCCACCATGGTGAAACCCCATCTCTATCAAAAATACAAAAATTAGTCGGGCGTGGTGGTGCACACCAGTAGTCCCAGCTACTTGGGAGGCTGAGGCAGGAGAATCGCTTGAACTTGGGAGGCAGAGGTTGCAGTGAGACGAGATCGCGCCACTGCACTCTAGCCTGGGTGACAGAGAGAAACTCTGTCTCAAAAAAAAAAATATTATGACAAAGGCAGAATATTTTCCATTCACAGACCTTGATTGGAAGGATTATTGATTGATATACTAGGAAGTAATGCAAGGAGAGAAATTGCTGAGCATGTGGTCAAGTTTAAATATCGTTGCAGGTGGTCTTATAGTGGGCTCCCCAGTGGGGTCAGCCCCTTGATATTCATGCCTGTGTACAATCTCTCCTTGAGTGTGGACTTGCTTCTAACATATATAATGCAGCAGAAGTAATGGGAGGTCACTTCTAAGGTTAGGTTATAAAAAGGCTATGGCTTCCATCTTGGCTGCTTGCTCTCTTTCTTCTCCCTCTCCCCTCTCTCTCCTTCCCCCCAGTCCCCAACACTCAAATCACTCATGCTGGGGAAAGTTAGCTGCCATGTTGTGATCAGCCCTGTGGTGAGGCCTACATGACATGAGCAGGAGCTGTGCCCTCAGTCCAACTGCTCACGAGGAACTGGATTTTGCCAAACCACATGAACGAGCTTGGAATCAGGTTCCTCAGCTCCACTTGAGCCTTGAGATGGCTGCAACCCTGGCCAACAGCTTGACCACAGTCTCATGTGAGGCTCTAAGCCAGAAACACCCAGATAAGCAGCTCCCAGGTTTCTGATCCACAGAAACTGACATAATAAATGACATGACAAATAAACTGACTTGTTTGTTGTTATAAGCTGCTAAGTTTTGGGGTAATCATTATGCAGCAATAACTAACTAATACAAATACTCGTAAACAATAACAATAGCAATGACTAACACTGGATCATATAACATGAGAGATACTGCAAGTGACTAGAGTCAGTGTGTTCTAAATTCCTTGTATTATTGATGAAGGTAGAGATATCAATTTATTTTAAAATTTGTTAAGTCAAGAGGTATATATAAGCTTTAAGAATAACCAGTGAAGGAATAAAAATATTACTTCCAAACCAGTGGAGAGGAGGAAAAAAGAGATAAGGAAAACCAGCAATTCAAGATAAGGCAAAAAAGGGAGAAAAATAGAAGCACAGAAAAAGCGTAGGGAAAAGGGCAAATAAGCTGTTAAAAATTAAAAGACATATCTCATATTCCATACATTCTAGAGCTTGTCAATTTCTCCTTTGCACCCCTCAGAGAAACTTCTAAAATACAATCTGCTCATAAATTGTATTCTTTTGAGGAAAGAGCATGCTGACAACAATCAGAACTGACGACGTAATGAAACTTGCTATGGCCAGTTTGAAGCTTGGAGTAGAGGAGAATGAATTGTGGATAAAGTCAAGAATTGGCTGCAATACTCTCTAGCTTTGTGAACCTGGACAAGCATCTTAGTTTCTCATTTGTAAAACAGAGGGTAATTCTTGCCTTAACCTCTTTGCTGGATATTTGTGACACTCATAAAAGAACAAATATGGAAAAGTAGACTATAGTTTGGATATAATTTGTTTGGCCCCACCAAGTGTCATGCTGAAATCTGATCCCTGAAGGCACCTCACGGGAGGAAGGTGGGGCCTAACGGGAGGTGCTCGGGTCTTAAGGCGGGTCCCTCACAATGGCTTGGTGCCCTCTTGTAGGTAATGAGGGAGGCCCTGCTCTATCAGTTCTCACAAGAGTTCTCCCAAGAGCTGGTTGTTAAAAACAGCCTGGCACCTTCCCTTCCTCTCTCTTGCTTTCACTCTCCCTGTGTGACCTCTGCACACCAACTCCCCTTCGGCTTCTGCCGTGGTAGGAAGCAGCCTGAAGCCCTCAACAGAAGAAGATGCTGGTACCACATTTCCTGTAGAGCCTGCAGAACCATGAGCCAGATAAACCTCCATTCTTTATAATTACCCAGTCTCAGGTATTCCTCTATAGCAATACAAAAATAGATTAAAACAAAGCACATAGTAAAGTTCCATACAGGCCAGGTGTGGTGGCTCACTCCTGCGATCCCAGCAACTTGGGAGGCTGAGGCAGGAGGATTGCTTGAACCCAGGAGTTCAAGATCAGCCTAGGCAACATAGTCAGACCCCATTTTTACTAAAAATTTAAAAATTAGCTGGGCATGGTGGTGCACACCTCTGGTCCCAGCTACTTGGGAGGCTGTGGTGGGAGGATAGCTTGAGCCCAGGAGTTACAGGCTGCAGTGAGCTACAGTTGTGCCACTGCAGTCCACTCCAGCCTGGGCAACAGAGTGAGACCCTGTCTAAAAAAAGAATTAAATAAAATAAATAAAAAAATAAAAAGGAGAAGAAGAAGAAAACAAGAAAAGTTTCATTAAAATATTTATCTATAATACAATCTAGTGTTTATTGCTAGGAGCTGAAGAGTAATCTATATTTTTCAGTTTCAGTTTTACTGGCAGTGAAATACCATCCTGGCTATATCAGGCTTCCTTAGACCCAGTTTTAAATCATATGTCATTTTCATCTCTTTGTATCTCAGATTCCCAGGAATTTGCAGTACAAGACTGCGGTTTACTAATTCTTGGATCATTCATTCATCATTTAATAATCTATCTGCAGAGCATGCTAAATCCATGGGAAAGAGATGAGGAGGTAAGTGTGAGAAGGGTTCAATTCCCCGCACATGCACACCACTTCTACCAGACCCCTCCTGTCACCGAGGAGGGCCAGGGTGGGGGCTGTGGGGATTTTCTCCCTCACACATCTTAGAGTTCCTCCTCCCAAGTCTACGTGTTCCAGGCTGTATAAAAGATCATCAAAGATGCTGGAAACTTGATTTGCTTGTTTATCCACAAGTGCCAGCCTCAGTACACCCTACATTTTCTTAGGCTCTCTTCTTCCCATTAATTGGCTAAATTCCCCTGAGAGTTTATAAGATGGACTTGTTTGGCAGCTTGTCTCCACACACAGCCTGAAGCAGCCGGTACCTCCGCCTCAACATCCCAGGTCCCATCATAAATAAATCAAACCTGCCTTCTGAATTGCGTTGGTGAGCATAGTTGGCCAGTGCCTGCCTGTGCGGTGGAGCCCTTTCTGTGACTGAATGGGCCTCCTAGAAGGAGCTGAAGGGGGCAGGGGAACCTCAAGGAATCCAGACGTTCAGTTAGGGTTGGTGTTCCCAAAGTTCACGTCCTATCATCTTGATTCAAAAATTTTTAATGGGCAAAATTGGCTGGAACTACCACCAAAACTCATATATAAGAAACGAATGGTCCAGAAACTCTTTAGTTATAAAATACGAAGAAAAAAATACTTAGAAATTTCGACTTCAAAAAAGTTCAGTCTTATAAGAGGGCTAAGTTCCTCTGAAGATTATAAATGAGATCCTATACGCAAAATGCATCAAACAATGCCTGGCTCATTGTTAACACACAAATATAAGCTTTTGGTATTATCAACTTGCTGCTTGCAAATATTTTCTGGACTCACCATATAAAACACATACCCGAGTTTTGTTTTTCTTTGTTTCTAATCAAATTTGCAACTTGTTTATAAACACCAAATTCCTATTCGATTTTTAAGGAAATTCTATATCTCTTAGACAACGTAAGACTTAAGCTTTTTGTTTATTTAAAATAAATAAATTTAAACCAGCTTGTTATGGGGTATAAACTTAGTCTTGATTTTAAACTTGTAATAGCAGAAATAGGAGAACTATAGGACTCACAAATTCATATATGAGTGTATGTGTAGGAGTTAATAGCCAAAGTTTGAGTTTCTTTACAGTAGGATTTCTCTAGAACTTAAAAATCTAATTTCCCTGTTGTAGAGTTAACCCTTAAAATCAACCTCATGCAGAGCAGAAACATCACCACCACGATGGGTGAACCAGTAAGAAGTGGCTATAACTTCTAAAGGGCTGAGCACAGCCCAGGACTGCGTCTGGGAGAGCACCAGTTGAATTGCTCACCCCCAAAACAACACAGGAGGACATTCATTGGTCAGGCTCATGCAAGTTTCCAATCTGCTTGACTGGTATGGTTCTTCCTACAAACCAGCTCATCGGCATTATAGTCTTGATCAGTTCTTGGTCCCTAAAATGACAGAGTTCCTGAGCCTTCAGGGAAGAGGGTCACATTCTTGACTCCAATTGCTTCCCCAGGTAGGGCCCAGCCTGGCTACCAGCCGGCTTCTCCAGGCAGCACATTGCACACTCTGGAGCAAGTCGGCCCCCAAACTCAACCAGTCATCTTCATGGGTATGCCGTTGGCCAACAAACCCACGTCCCCACCTCATCTCCAAAGTTCTGATGATTGCAACATTCGCACTTTCACTCAACCTTACCACTTTGGGCTGTGATCCTCTTAGGGCCACAGTAGGTGAAATCTTAGCCAGATGGGTGTGGCCTCACAGCAAGACTTGGCTACAGCCCCTGTGGCTGCATCCGTCCTTATGACTGAACTCTTTCCACAGATCATAGGAGCATGTTTCTCCCACTTCAGTCAGCAGCTTTCCCCTGGACAGCCTTCCAGGCTTCCACTACTGCCCCCCTACCCCACTGCCCAGGGTTCAATAGTTGCCATTTCCAACTGGTCCTTCTGGTGTGCCCTGGAGAGCATTCCCTGGGCCTACGCAATCTTCCAACTTAAGAATGCTCTGCAGGCATCACTCTGGTTGCTCAAGGTGGGGCAGTAAACTTTTATTTACAGGTCATCTGATAACCCTGAACTCTAGCCCAATGACCTGGAGAAGATGAAAGGCAGCTGCATTGCTCAAGGTGAAAAAGAGACACAGGCTAGCAGAAAGACACACAGTGAATAACACCATCAAAGGAACGGATGCATGGGAAGAGGAGAGATGGTGATGCCAGCCAGATGTGGCCGTGGGCTGGTGTTTCCTCTGGCCAGCAGTTCCAATGACACCTCCTCCTGAGGGCTTTACAGGGTGCCCAAATCGAACAATGCCATACTCTGAGCTCCTTTCATACCTCTGTCCATTTTCAGAGGCTGCACACATTACAAGGTTTTGGAATTGATTTGTTTTTCTGCCCACAGCAGCCTCCAGGCTCTCAGGGCATTGGGGTCTGTTCCTGGTACATCCTTCTACTCCAAATACCAAGTACAGTGCTTGGAACATGGTGGCAGATCTTTAAAATTGTATTTCTTTTCTTTTCTTTTTCTTTTTTTTTTTTTTGAGACTGAATCTTGCTCTGTTGCCTGGGCTGGAGTGCAGTGGCATGATCTCGGCTCACTGCAACCTCTGCCTCCTGGGTTCAAGTGATTCTCCTGCCTCAGCCTCCCGAGTAGCTGGGACTACCGGTGTGTACCACCAAGCCCAGCTAATTTTTGTATTTTTAGTAGTGACGGGGTTTCAGGCCTGATAGGGACCCTCAGAATTGTCCTGCTGCAGGGCACAGATTCCCTGTATTGCTCAACTTCCCCACCACCCGAGGAGTTTCTCGAACTCCTGACCTCGTGGTCCGCCTGCTTTGGTCTCCCAAACTGCTGGGATTACAGGCCTGAGCCACCGCGCCTGGCCTAAAATTGTATTTCATTGAGTGAAATCTGTTCCTAAGGAATTGCTTTCCAATGAGATCGGCCGGGCAGTCCTTCCTTCAGACTCTCCCTGACCCTGTCACATACGAGGCTTCCCTCTGACAATGTCTGACTTCCCCTTGCTCCTGGAAGGAGCTGAGGGAGGGACATCAATTCATTATGACGCTGGCTTTTCTCAGCCTCTTGGAACCACGGGCCTACTTATGCCACCTCGGTGTTTCCCTGAGAAGATACGCTTGGGCTCAACCTGTCTGCACTCATTTCTAACTCCCTTAGGCTTCCTTGTGTTGGGTAAGGCATTCTCCATTTCAGTCGAATTTTTGAAGTTTACTACTCAAAAGTATCACTTATCAGGTCCCCAAATGTTCTAGGCAAATACATGTTCACATTAGCCACTGTCTTCTAGAAAAAATTCTCCTAAAGTATTATTAAAAATCTGCTCCTTAATGAGTAATCACTTGCTTTCTCTTTCCCCTTCTCGTCATTGTTTACTGTGCTCCGAATGTTTGCCAAAGGCGCAGGTGGGAGCCGTTCGGCGGCACGGGAGGCTTATTATTCACATGCATTTCCACCGTGCTGTTGAGAACTGATGATATCACAGCAGTGATATCTCTGTGGTTTCTATGAGCAGAACGGATGGAAGCGATACACCGAGCTCATCAAACCAGACCCAGGCAAATGCAGCCCTCAGGTCATCACGGGCAGCTCTCTTCTGCTGGTGTCTGCAAAGCATTCTAAGAGCCTGACTTGAAAATGCTTAAAAGCGCAAGGTGTACGTTTTCAGAACAAAATTAATCCACCCAGTCTGCACAAACAGCTCCAAGATCTTCTGCAGTATAATTGACATATAAGTCACAATCATAAAAGTGAATCAGCCACGTCCCTGAAACACAGTCGGAGATGAGGTGCTAACTTCTTGAAGTGACTGCATGAGTTTTCTTTGGCTGCTGTAACAAATCATCACATCAGTGGCTTAAACAACCTGAATCTATTAAAAGTCCAACACAGGTGTCGCTGAGCTAGAATTGAGGTGTCAGCAGGCCTGTGTTCTTTCTGAAGAATGCAGGGGAGAAGCTGTTTCCTTATCTTTTCCAGCTTCTAGGAACCACCCATCTATTTTGGCTCGGGGCCCCTCTTCCACCTTCAGAGCCAGCTATGGTGCCTTCCCCTGCCTTCCTTCCAGAGCCCTCTCTCCCTCTCCAGTTCTGCTGCCCTCTAATCCTTGTAGAATCCTTAAACATTGGGCCCATTTGGACAATTCAGAATAATCTCTCTGTTTTAAAGTCAATTAGTAGCTTTAATTTTATCCACAGCATCTATTTCCCTTTCCATGTAATGTAACACTCTCAGAGATTTTAGGGCCTGTGACAGGAACCCCTCTAGGGGGCTATTTTTCTGCAGACCAGTGGTGCCCTACTTATCCAGGGATGTCTCTCACTCACTGCCCAGCAGTGCTGGAGCCAGGTTGCAGGTGCCAGTTTGCCTGGAAGGTGAAGAAGGTGTTTGCATCTGGACCTGGCCTCGGCACTTGCTGGTGTGTGCCCTTGGGAAAGTCACTGTGTTAGTTTGGATTCCCAGGGTTTGGGGCACAAGGCGTTTATTTTGGAAGTAATTCCAGGAAGCACTGTGAGGGTGTGGGGACATTCGTCAGGGCAGGAAGCTAAAAAGGAATAAGCTATGAGTAGGTGGCCACTGTGGGCAGTGGGGCTCCGGCCTTCTAGGGACCCTTAGAATTGTCCCGCTGCAGGGCACAAATGCCCTGTATTCCTCAACCCCCCCACCCCCCAGTCCCGCTCAATGACTGAGAGCTGCTCCTGGAACCCCTGTCCTGCCCTGGTGTGGGTTGAGCCTGCTCCCAGGGCCAGAGGACATCCTGAGGCAAAAAGTGACACAGGAAACTGTCCCCAGTCAGCAGGTGGCTCTGGGCAAGCCAAGTAGATGTGGATGGGGCACGGCTAGCAACTGCCACATTCTCTGAGCCTCGGTTTCCTCAGCTGTAAACATAGGAGGATAATGATACTATGTACCTACACTGAGGTCATTGTGAGGATCAACTGGGACAATACAAGCTCATTAATTAGCACAGTACCTGGCACACACTCGGCACCCAAGGCATGCCATGGTTATCATTCTATCGACTCCCTGGCTATGTGGCCCACGATGAGTCACCTCGTCCTCTCCTGCTCTGTTTCCTCACCTGTGACCTGACAGAACTCATTCATTCATGCCTCCCATCCCTGGGGAGTCAGGCACAGTGTGAGAAGCTAGGACACTGAGTGACACAGCAGACACCATCCTCGCTCACGTGGCCCTTCCAAGCCTGCTCTGAGAGACAGATGGCAGCCAAACAATCCTACAAGTAACAAGAAGATGAAGCTGGGAAGGCGCTGAGAGAGAGGGGTACAAGATGTCGGGGGACATGCCAGGGTGGGAATGGTGGGGAGGGTTGGGGGGCTTCTGTTAGCAAGTTGAGGCTGCTTGAGAGCCAGAGAGAGGGATCCCTGAGGACAAAAGAGGAAGGAGAGCTCTTTGGGCAGCAGCAACACATGCAGAAGACCTGGGACTGGAAGGAGCCAGGTGAATTCAATAAACTGCACCAAGGAAGGGGTGGTGTGTCTTGAGCAAGAAGGGCAGGGAGGGGCGGGCACAGGGTGGGTCGAGGAGCAGTCAAGGGCCTGGCATCTCAGGTCAAGTTCAGTCTTATCCAAGGAACCATGAGAAGTCATTGAAGTTGGACTTACGTTCTGGAAGGTTCCTTCTAGCTCCAAACTGTAGTGGGTAACATAACATCTAAACACCTGCCTTTAATGCAAGACAGAAGGAAGGGATGCTTTGCTTCATTTTGTAATTAACCTTAGATTATTTTGCCAGCTATTCTAATCATTTCTTGCCTATCTCAAAGCCCTGGAATGATCTGAAATCAATCAGCCAATCAATCTTTTCTTTTTAAAAGATACAAGAAAGCAGACAGCAGAGTCTCCTATTCAACGTTTAGCTCACCCTTTGGTGGGCAGCAACTCACGTGTGGACATTCATAACTTCACCGTGGGTTGGAGAGGCTCCGCTGATGGGGGAGGGTGGCCCCACGGGCACGGACTGTCTTCGTGCCATCTTATTTCTGACCCTGTGCTACAGCCGGGGCTCCTGTGTGTTGTGTTCGGTCAGGCAGGTCCATTATCTTTGTCCCAGTTCAATTCAACTTCAATCAAGTCCATAACCTTTAACTGAGCAGCCTACTATTGTAGGGTCACAGTGCCTTTCCACAGGGCCTGGGAACTCAGACCAAACCACAGCTTTCCCTTACATCCTGGTGGATTCTCAAGAACGTTCTGGCCGGATGGTAAGGAGAGCTATTTACTCATTATAATGCCCCATGACCATCAGGTGAACAATCTGGAAAGACCCCTGCAGGCCAGAAGGAAGGGGAGCTCCTCAGGGGTCAATGTGTGCAGCCAACATGGCAGTCCACAGCTCCAGGCTGGACCTCTGAGTCCTCTGGTGTGCTTTGTGGACATACCAAGAAGGCACTGGTGCTACGGATGAAATGGACAACATAGTGTTAGGGGCTGCCTGTTTGTGCCCCAACACCACATTCATATGTTAGAGCTCTCATGAATCTCCAGTGTCATGCTAGATAGAGATGGGGACTTTGGGAGGTAATTGGGTTTAGATGAGGTCATGAGAGTGGGGTCCCTAAGATGGTATTAGTATCCTTATAAGAAGAGGAAGAGGGACCAGAACTGTCCTGCTCTCTCTTCTGTGTGAGGACACAGCCAGAAGCCAGGAAGAGAGCCCTCGCCAGGAACCCGACCTGCTGGTGCCTTGATCCTGGACTTCCAGTCTCCAGGACTGTGAGCAATAAAGGTCTGCTGTTAAGTCACCCAGTCTATGGCATTTTGTTATAGCAGTCTGAGCTGACTCATACATATGGATACACACATCTGCTGGGATTCTTCTGCTAGATGGGATTACGTTTTACTAGAGAGGCTGATTCAGCTATGGCTCAACTTCGTGATCTTTCTTCTGTGGCTGCCTGTTATCCCTGTGAGCTGGAGGTAACAGGGTCTGTGAGACAAACGCAGAATCAGGCTTGTTAGGGCAGTCAGTGTTCTCAGTCCCCCAACACTAGGGCTGCCTCTCCATCAGTGCCTTCAAGGGAATACAGTTTGGGATACAATCATGGCCAGCCTGCCCTGCCAGGCTTTGGATGCTGACCTCGGCCTTCCACTGCTGTCTTCCAGGACGCCTCTCTGAAAAGGAGCAAGGGCTGAGGTTGCCAGTGAGTGGCATGTGCCGTGCAGGGGACAGTGGAATTCCTTGGGTATTGTGGGAGTTTCTCAGGACACCCTTCCTGTTCTGCACTATTGCTGGTGACCTCCCGTGGCCTGAGGTGTTCGTACGTGGAGTGGTGGACACCGCAGCCATGAAAGGGACTGAGTGTGACAGGGCCATCACTTTCTGAACCACAGCGGTATCTTCCAGAGATTCCAGAGGATGAGGCTCACTGGGAAATCTCTCTAAGTCAGAATGCTTCCTGTCCCCAGGCCCCAATCCAGACCAACTGTAAAACCTGATAATGTGCACGTTTAACCATGTTTAACAAGCATTCAGGAGACACACAGAAGCAGGGGCGTTTTGGAAACACCGACTGGGTATCCCTTCACACCAACCTTTCCACATTTGCAGCTACACGTCTTTTATACAACTCCTTTATTTCTATCCAAAGCAGCCCAGAGCTCCACAGGCCTGAAGTCAGGCCCGGATTTTCCAGCTGTCACCCACGCAAGCCTCTCTAAGCCTTACTGAAGAGGATACTGGTGCGTCCTCCTGGAGGAACTAATTCCCTGATGTCTGTGCTCCCACAGTTTAGGGGACCCCGACTCTGCCCTTGGCCCCTCAGGTCCCCATCCTGCCCTATGATAGAGGGTTCTGCTTCTTCTCACCACCGCCCTTCCCCACTCCCCTGCACCCCATCCACCACTCACTTTCTCCCTGTAGCTTTGCTCCACCACTGACTCAGCTATTAGGTGGCCTACATTGAAAATAAGTGCATGTTCTGGGCACAGGGCATACCAGGAGGATGCATGCCAACCGCAGAGCTCCTGCTGCTCCAGGGAAAACAGGCACATAGCAACAGGCCAGGACTCTGCAGGACAGACCAGGCAGGCCCAGGGGCACATGGCAACTACTCATCCTATTTGGGAAGGAAAGGGATGGGGAAGATCCAGAGGCCTGACATTGAATTTGTTTGGGGGACATAGTTACTAGTAATGTTCAATGATTCTAAACTTTACTTGATTGCAACCATATGTAGTAAGTGCCTATGCTTTGCCAAGCCATGAGATAAGGAGACAGAGATAAACGAGATACTATCCTGGAGGGACTTACAGGCTAGAGAGGGAGAGAGACTCAGACAGAGAGCATCTCTGTGAGATGTGGTAAGGGCCCTGAAGGGCGTGTGAGCAGGTGCCTGGACACCTGAGGGGCTGTGCTGAGGTCTGCCCTGACTCCTCCCTGAGAGGACGTTCATTCTCAGGGAAGGCAGCTCATCATGCATTGTCTTGGTTCCCTCTCAGTATCCTGAGACAATTACTATGCCCAAAGGAAAGGCAGAAGAAACTCATATTAAATATGGCGCTCACCTAAAAGATTTATAAATGAACATATGGGAAGGAATAGATATCTTTTGATGTAAATTTTTGATTCCTAGCTTCTAAGTATCCTCAGAATTATTAAAACATAGATTCTACAAGTTGTACTCAAAATGAATTAGCTTTAGATTTGAGCTGCTGACAGAGTAATGACAGAGAATAGTTAAAACAGGTTTGTCTGGTCATAAATATTTTACTTGCTAGGCTCAGCAAGCTGCGGGCAGACACTTGCCCTCATAAGTAAGTATCGATTAAATTCTAGTCTGGAATCAGGATGCATAATTGATGGTTTGATGATTTGAGAAATCACACTCTGCAAATGAAAACAGACATTACTTGAGTCACATTGAAGGAGGTACTTATTTTATACCAAAACTCAAGGAGAAGCAGGGTTGTCATATGAGTCAGTTAGACACAAAGCTCACATTGGAGAGTCTGGCAGAATGGGTCTTCATGACTGCACAGAGGCATAGAATTCTTCCCGAGAAGTATAGAATTTGAGCTGGAAGATTCCTTGGGCTCATCCAGTCTAGCTTCATGCTAAGACATGCATCATTCTCTAATACCCAACTGATGACCGTCCATTTGTGAACACTTCTGTTCTTTTTTTATTTCTGGATGGGACAGCAGAAGGCAAACCCTGAACAAGCACATATCACACTTAGACTTTTTAGTCTCCATCTTCACACATCCCTTCACTCATCAAATAACGATAGCACAAAGAAAGTCTACTGCCAGCACTCCATAGTGACTTAGCTGAAAGAATTTTTCTGTTGGCGCTCAATAGGATACAAATTCAGGGTATTTCAAGACTAATAATGAAGTCGTAGATCCAGTGGAACACGTTCTGTCTTTCAGCTCTCCTTTTTTGGTTTCACAAGAATATAGTTTTGGGGAGGAAACCTGGTATGGAGTCTACACAGACTCAGAAGCCAGGGACGAGACACTGTGATGGTCTGAGCTTGAGCAAGACTTGTGGGTCAAGAGGAAACTAGCCTGGTGTCAGTGCATTGACACCCACAGGGAATTAGGTGACCAAACAAGGTCTGTCTGAGTTTGGCTAGGTACCGCCTGCCTGTGGCCTCCTAGGTAATCTGGGGCTTGTGTCTTAGCCACACACTAATAATATTTTTGTTCTCTCTCTCTCTCTCCCTTTTTTTTTTTTTTTTTCTGACAGAGTTTCACTCTTGTTGCCTGGGCTGGAGTGCAATGGCACGACCTTGGCTGACCCCCATCTCCGCCTCCCAGGTTCAAGCAATGCTCCTGCCTCAGCCTCCTGAGTAGCTGGGATTACAGGTGCCCACCATCATGCCCAGCTAATTTTTTGTATTTTTAGCAGGGACAGGGTTTTACCATGTTGGTCAGGCTGGTCTTGAACTCCTGATCTCAGGTGATCCACCCACCTTGGCCTCCCAAAGTGCTGGGATTACAGGCATGAGCCACTGCACCCGGCCTTGTTCTCTTTATATCAGCAGCATCAAGAGTGATGAGGGGTCCTTCTCTTAAGGCTGTGCTAAACTCTACAGCACAACTTTACTTCAGCAACCGTATGTAGCTGAATTGGGAAAAGATAGAGATGCCAACTGTGTAGTAACAGAGGCCACTGGTCATGGTGATTTCCGGGACAGAACTCTGGAGAAACCACCCTACTCAGGGATCAATTTCAAGGTCCCAAGGAAACACCCAGCTCTAGAATTCTATGCTTCAGTGTAGTTGCAGACACCCATTCTGCCAGATTCTCCAATGCGACCTTTGCATCTGACTTATAGGGCAAGTTTGCTTCCCCTAGAGTTTTGGTACAAAACAAGTGCATCCTTCAATGTTACACAAGTGATTCTGTCTTCATTTGCAGAGTGTGATTTCTCAAATCATCAATCCATCAGTGATGTGTCCTGATTCCAGACTAGTGCTCTCACAGAACAAACAGGGATAATTTGCACCTTTTATATGTAAAAACTAATAACAAACACTATAAGAAAGTGCCCTTTGGACTTAGAAAGAACACCAGGTGCTTGTGAAAGCCTGGGTAACTCAAGAGACAGGAATGGGCAGGGGAGGCTCCTGTTCCTCTGCCAGGCTGGGCACAAAGTCTTGAGTGTAGGGCAGAAAAGAGAGGCCCAGTTTCCCAGGGTGGTCTGAGCCTGCATTCAAGGTTGTAGAATCATCAGAAGCCAGGAGGGCCTTGACGACCTCCAGACAAACACTGGGCAGATGCTCAGCCTGCTTTGAGGAATTAAAAAACAAATTCTCCTGTGGATGAGCCTTCAAGCCACTTGGAAGAATGCAAAGGGGCCATTCCAGGGAGAACATTGCGGCACCTGCGCTGTTGTCTAGGGGCCACCTTACTGCTCTCGAGAGATACTGATGAGCAGATCTGTGGGCAAAGGCAGTGTCATTACCTGCCATGGAAACCTAAGCCTAGGGCCAGCTATGTAATTTGTGGGGCCAGGGGAAAAGTAAAAACATGAGGCCCTTGTTTGAAAGTTATTAAGAATTTTGAGAGAGCAACAGAGCAAAACAGTAAACTCAGCATTTAAGCCTGCATTTGTTTCCTAGGGCTGCTGTAACCAATTACCACAAACAGGGCCACTTCAGACAACAGAAACATAGTCTCATGACTCTGGATCCCAGAGATCCCAAATCAAGGAGTTGGCAGTGTTGGCCTCTTCTACAGGCTCTGCAGAAGAATCTGTTCCATGCTTCTCTCCTAGTGTCTGGTGGCTGCTGGCATCCTTGGTTTCCTTGGCTGGTGGCTGCGTCATTCTGATATCTACCTCCTTTTGTTTTCTGTTGCCCAGGCTGGAGTGTAGTGGTGCGATCGTGGCTCACTGCACCCTCTGCCTCCCAGGTTCAAGCAATTCTCCTGTCTCAGCCTCCCGAGTAGCTGAGATTACAAGTGCCCATCACCACGCCTGGCTAATTTTTGTATTTTTAGTAGAGATGAGGGTTTCACCAAGTTGGCCAGGCTGGTCTCAGACTCCTGACCTCAGGTGATCTGGTCCCCTTGGCCTCCCAAAGGGCTGGGATTACAGGCATGAGCCACTGTGCCTGGCCTCTACCTCCATTTTTATATTGCTTTTCTCTGTGTGTGGTTTTGTGTTTCAAATCTTTCCTGTGTTTTATGAGATCTCAGTCATTGACTTTAGAGCCCACTCTAACTCCAGGATGATCTCATCTCAAGGTCCTTAACTTAATTATGTCTGCAAAGATCCTATTTCCAAATAAGGTCACATCCAAAGGTACTGGGAGTCAGGACAGAGACATATCTTTTTGGGGGCCGCCATTCAATCCATTACATGGTCCTTCTGGGCACAACAATCTGGGCACCTGCACAGGTTGCACACCCATGAAGTGGGCACTGCGTAAGTCCCTGGAAATCTCAGCTCCACACAGAGGATTAGAGCAGAGGCCATGCCAGGAGTCCCTTATTTCCAGCCAATGACCTCTTGTAGAATCAACTTATTCTCTACAGCCCCAGCCTGTGGCCTTTTCAGGCAACATGGGTCTAGCAGCCATCAGGGAAGGTCTGTGGTTGCCTGGATCCCAGTGGGCCTGACAAGCCAGGGTGACACAGGCTCATACCCCACCAAAGGGAGGACTCCCATCTCTCTCTGGAGGCTGCTCTTCTTGTAGGACAGAGGGTGCATTGCTGGTTTCATTATGAAACATGCCCTTCCGTCCATTATGTTACTAAGGCGCCCTGGCCCAGGAAACCCTAGGCTTGAAATTACCCCAAGAGTCTGGAGCGAGGCCTTTCTGGGGTAGTGCCACTCCCATCCAGAGCCTCTTTGCTCTGGGCTTCCTCTGCCTCCATATCTGGTCACCTGGACCTAACCTGAAGCTGCTGTAACAAACTGCCACAAGCTGATTGGCTTGAGACAGCACAAATTTATTATCTCACGATGCTGAAGGTCAGATGTACCCAAGTCAGTCTCACTGGGCTAAAACCTAGATGGCAGCAGGGCTGGACTCCCCCCACAGAGCCCCTTACCCCTGAGTTCTGGGCATGCCTGCCTCATGCACCCATGCCAGGGGAAGCAGCATGGAGCTTGTTCCACTCTCAGTGCACCACCTTCCTTCCCACAGGCTCCGGTGCACCCTCTGGCAGCACACTGCCTATCTGCCAGCCTTCATGCATGGCTGCACTCCACAGACACCCTGGTCACCAGCCATCATCCAGCTGATCCCCCGCTGGTACTCACCGGGACCACCATGCTGCTTGTTACTGTTGAAATCCATCCATGCCAAGTTGGCCAATAGCACCTGCCTGATGCCCCCGTTCCTACTCAGGGACCTTGGTAGGACCTAGCAACTGCAGAGGTAACACCTGGCCGTGCGGAGGTCTCAAGACCCTGCCCCAGTGGCACAGGTGACCTCTGCTTGGATTGGCTGATGCCTGCGGTGGGCAGAGAAATGGCTCCTGAGGATGTCTACATGTGTATTCAGCCATCCTTGCGCTGCTGTAAAGAAATTCTTGAGGCTGAATAATTTATAAAGAAAAGAAGTTTAATTGGCTCATTGTTCTGCAGACTATACAGGAAGCACAGTGCCAGCATCTGCTTGGCTTCTGGGGAGGCCCAGGAAGCTTCCAATCATGGCGAAGGTGAAGGGGGAGCAGGTGTCTCACATGGCAGGAATGGGAGCAAGAGAGAGAGAGAGTGGGGGTGGTGCCGCACGCTTTGAACAACCAGATCTCCTGTGAACTCACTCACGACCAATGGGATGGCCCAGGCCACTCATGAGGGACTCTCCCCTGTGATCCAAACACCACCCGCCAGGCTCCACCTCCAACAATGGGGATCTCATTTCAACATGAGATTTAGGTGGAGACAAACATCCAAACTATATCAACAACCTAATCCCCAGAACCTGTGAAGATGCGGGCATACACGGCAGTGTCTTACCCTGGAGGTGATCCTGGACTCTCTGGGGGCAGGGAGCAATGTAGTCGCCAAGGTCCTTATGAGAGGCAAGAGGGTCGGGGTCAGAGAAGCGGATGTGACAATGATCGCAAGAACAAAAAACCAAACACCGCATATTCTCACTCATAGGTGGGAATTGAACAATGAGATCACGTGGACACAGGAAGGGGAATATCACACTCTGGGGACTGTTGTGGGGTCGGGGGAGGGGGGAGGGATAGCATTGGGAGATATACCTAATGCTAGATGACGAGTTAGTGGGTGCAGCGCACCAGCATGGCACATGTATACGTATGTAACTAACCTGCACAATGTGCACATGTACCCTAAAACTTAAAGTATAATAATAAAAAAAAAAAAAGAAGTTGGATTAGAGGAAGGAGCCAGGAGTCAAGGATGCAGGTGACCCCTAGGGCTGGAAAGGAGGTAGAATGAACGCTTCCCTGGAGCTTCCAGAAGGAAGCAGCCCTGCTGCCATCTTGGTTTTAGCCCAGTGAGACTGACTTGGGGACATCTGACCTTCAGCGTCCTGAGATAATAAGTATGTGCTGTCTCAAGCCAATCGGCTTGCGGCAGTTTGTTACAGCAGCAACAGGGAATGAATACAATGCCCAGCCATACCTGTTGTTAAACATTTTGAATATCACCCCCATTCTCATCCATTCATTCCCAACAGGCCCTCCCATGGGCACCCTGAGCCCGTGCCTGGAAGATTATCTGGCATTGGCCAAAGCAGCACCTGGGCAAATTAAGAGCCAAGATGCAGTGTCAAATATACTTGGGTTCAAATCCCAGGGGAAGTCACAGACCCTCTCCAAGCCTCAGCACCTCATCTGTCAAAGCAGATAATGATTCTTACCTGCGCTATGTGTTTTCTAGTACCCTCCCCTCTTCTTGTTCTAAGAGGCCCAGCTTTCATAGAGTGGGCACATGCCCTAGATGGGCCACTCTCTGGCCAAAGGGATCAGCCCAGGACTGGCCCTTGCATACAGGCAGGACGTACGAGTCTTTCTCTAGAATTTTTCGAAGTGGACAATTGAAGAGCTCTCATGATAGAAGGGGAAGTTGTGTGCTTTTTCACTATACGAAGACCTTTCCACTGCAAAATGAGAAAAAAGGCAACATCTAGAAGAGAGCAGAGGTGGGGGTGTGTGCTAATGGTGACCTACTCCTGCTTCCTAGTCCGCAGGCCCCCTGGGATGCTTCGGTTTCTGTAATTCTCCTCCAATTGTCTGAGTAACACCACCGTACTTCCAATCATTCCCTATTTTGAATTTGACCTAGCTTGGTTTTTGTAACTGAGAAACCTGACTCATATACTGCCTCCCGGGGCTGATGCAAAGATGAAATGAAATAAAAATACAAAGCGTTTAGCAAGTTCTTGAACATAATATGGCCTCAATAAATGATGGCTCTTATTATTATTACACTAAACTTCCTGGGGATTCCCTGACACCCTTGTGCCTTGGACAGTTCTGACGTCCGCAGATTTCAAAAGCTCCTTAGCGTCTACTCGTCTCTTCTTGGCCTCCTTAAGGCCAGGCCTCCAAGCCTGCTGGTCTCAGTGCTGCCCCATGGCCCAGCCCTGCTGCCAACCCCAAGTGATCCGAGAACCTTCTTTCTCATACCACCATTCTCTCCTGCTCTCACCAGCCTCTGCCTTCTTGCTAGTGACCTTGATCACAGACATGTGGCCTGCCAGGATGACCTCAGGCCAGCTGCTGCGTTAGCAGCAGGTGCTCCCAGGGTCCACAAAGAAGCCATAAGTAACCTCCTGCAGCTTCCCCACTGGGGAATACCCACTAACTTTAGGACTGAATAAGAAAGACCATTGTTAGCATCCTTTTTTTTTTGAGATGGAGTCTCGCTCAGTCGCCCAGGCTGGAGTGCAGTGGCGTGATCTCGGCTCACTGCAACCTCCGCCTCCCGAGTTCACGCCATTCTCCTGCCTCAGCCTCCTGAGTAGCTGGGACTACAGGTGCCTGCCACCATGCCCGGCTAATTTTTTTTTTTGTATTTTTGGTAGAGACGGGATTTCACTGTGTTAGCCAGGATGGTCTCGATCTCCTGACCTCGTGATCTGCCCGTCTCGGCCTCCCAAAGTGCTGGGATTACAGCCGTGAGCCACCGCGCCAGGCCAACATCCTACTAGAACAGAGACATCCAGGTTTCTAGGAGGGTTATATCATCAGAAATCCACAGCAGCACAGCAAGAACACTAGAGATATTTATTGATTAGGAAGGTGAATGGCGAGGGTCTATGCTCAATGTTCAACTATTGGGAGAGAATCAAATTGGGTCAAGTGCATATGGCATCCATCTTCACACACATTTTCCTTTTGTCAATCATCTTTCATAATTGTGTTATAACAAGTGAAATTACATTAGAAAAACTTGCAATGATATAATGAAGTCCATTCTGTTCTAATTTCAATGAGTAAACTGTGACATGGCTGTAGCCAGCACCCCCAGGAAGATCAAGTGTGGGCCCCACACACCTTCTGTTCCTGGGAGTTCAGCTACTTTGAGCAAAATGCTTCTTGACAAGGGTGTCAGGTGGGCTGCCCATTTCACACCCCCTGAGGGTCAGGTTAGCCTGCCTTGTGTCCCTCCACTTGGGGAATAAGTTCTCTGGCTTCCCATCAGATGTTGGTGCTTCGAATTGGATTCCAAAAACCACAAACACACATACTAACAAAAACAAAAAGAGGCCGGGCGTGGTGGCTCATGCCTGTAATCCCAGCACTTTGGGAGGCCGAGGTGGGTGGATCACTTGAGGTCAGGAGTTCAAAATCAGCCAGGCCAACATGGTGAAACCCCGTCTGTGTTGAAAATACAAAAACTTAGCTGGGTGTGGTGGCACGCACCTGTAATCCCAGCTACTTGGGAGGTTGAGGCAGGAGAATCCTTGAACCTGGGAGGCGGAGGTTGCAGTGAGCCGAGATTGTGCCATTGCACTCCAGCCTGGTCAACAAAGCCAGACTCTGTCTCAGAAAAAAAAAAAAAAAAGGAGAGAGAGAGATAGAGAGAGACAGCCACCACAGCAGTGTGCTGCTCCTCAGGCAGAGTGCGTGTTAAGACAAGGTCCTCTCCCAAAGGCTCACAGGATGACACCTTGTCCATACTGCATCCGGATACAGTCGGCCTTCCGTATCCTCCCCGCTCCATATCTGAGGACTCAACCAACTGCATATCAAAAATATTTGGGAATAAGAAACTACAAATAACAATATAATAATTAAAGTAATGCAAATAAACAATACTGTATAACAACTTACATTGTACTCAGCATTATAAGGCATCTAGAGATGATTCCTTATAATACAGGAGGATGTACGTAGGTTATCTGAAAATACTACAACATTTTGTATAAGGGACAAGGCTCTGCATATTTTGGTATCCAAGGGGTTGTCCTGGGACCAGCTCCCTGCCGATACTGAGGGATGACTGTAATTTACAATGAGAGGTGTACATAGAATGGGCTTGAGCCAGATAGTGTCCTCCCAGCTTACAAAGCTCTGAGAATATTTGGGGGTATGCCTCTTCTCATTGGCTTCTGTAGGGGGTGGAGCGGTGGCCTCCTAAACGGTATGTCCACCCAGAACCTGTGGATGAGACCTTTGGAAAAAACATCTTTGAAGGTGTAATGAAGTTAAGGATCTTGACATGAGGTCATCCTGGATTTAGAACTGGTCCTGAATGCATTGACCAGTGTCCTAGTAAGAGAAGAGAAGGGGAGAGAGAGACAGAGAGAAGGTTAGGGATTGGAGGGATGCCTCTTTAAGCCAAGGAATGCTGAGGGCTGCCGGAAGCCCCCAGGAGCTGGAGAGAGGCCTGGAACAGTGTCTCCCCCAGAACCTCCAGAAGGAACCAGCCATGACCACACCTTGATTTCAGATTTCTAGTCTCCGGGAACTGTGAGTGGATACATCTCTTGTTGTGATTCTGTTGCTCTATTGTTGTACCCAATGTGTGGTCATTGCTACGGCAGCCACAGGTAGTGAATGCACCTCCCAAGACAAGCTTTCATTGCCCAGTGACCCCCAGCACCAGCTTTAATCTTAGTCTCATTTTTGTTGGAGCATAACCATACATGCCTGCCAGCGAAATTTAAGATTGAAATAAACTTGATGCTTGCCTGATGCTGACCTTTGAGAGGCATTACCCTCGATGCCAAAAGATTAAGAGGACCTGGAAGTGCCAGTGGGCAGTGCACTGTGTCACAAAAAATAAGAAATAGGCCAGACGTGAGGACTCAGGCCTGTAATCTCAGCACTTTGGGAGGTCGAAGGGAGGAGCACTTGAGCCCAGGAATTCAAGATGAGCCTGGGAAAGATGATAAAACTCTGTCTCCGCAAAAAATTAAAAAATTAGCTGGGCATGTTGGCACACGCTTGTAGTCCCAGCTACTCAGGAGGCTGAGGTAGGAGGATGTCTTGAGCCCAGGAAGTCGAGGTGGCCATGAGCTATGATCATGCCACTTCACTCCTGCCTGGACCACAAAGAAACACCACCCCACCCCCCAACTCTAAAGAAGAAAAAAATGTTTTGAAAGTAAGAAACAGAAGGTGGTTGAACGAGACCCCAGAGAACATATGCCCAGAAATTGGAGAACATTTTGCATGCACAGACTCATTGTCACCAACCATCTAATAACCAGCAGCTTGCCTGGCATTGCAGGTTCTTGTGGTGGTGGGTGGAGTGGGTAGGTGTTCAACGCTAATCATGCTAAACTTTGCTATGTCAACAGATAAACTCTGAAGTCTCAGTGGTGCAACACAGCAGAGGTTTTTGTCTAGCTCACATCACAGTTGGCTGCAGACTGAGCACAGTGACTCTAGGAAGAAGTGACTCAGGCTTCCAGGCAGTTCTCATCTTGCCCCTCAGTTATCTTATTTTTTTTTAATTTTTAATTTTTTATTTTTTATTGTTTTTGAGACAGAGTCTCATTCTGTCACCCAGGCTGGAGTGCAGTGGCATGATCTCGGCTCACTGCAATTTCTGTCTCCTGGGTTCAAGCGATTCTTCTGCCTCAGCCTCCTGAGTAGCTGGGACTACAGGTGCACGCCACCACGCCCAACTGATTTTTGTACTTTTAGTAGAGACGGGGTTTCGCCATGTTGGCCAGGCTGGTCTCAAACTACTGACCTCAAGTGATCCATCTGCCTCGACCTCCCAAAGTGCTGGGATTACAGGTGTGAGCCACTGCGCCCAGCCTCCTTCAGTTATCTTAGAATCCACTGCTCTCCACTCCCCTCTCCAGAGGGGAATGGAAGCAAGGAGAGTGGATATTCTCTTGGAACTGTCCTTTTCCCCTCTAGTTACATTGGTAAGAACCAGTGGCATGGTCCCATTTCAATCCATGGGTCTGAGAAAGGGGAGACACGTGAGTGTGCAGGGGCGCAGGGAGATTCTGCCTCAGTGGGCGTGGAAGGGACCAGGAGGGATTGTGATGTCGGGTGTAGGTAGTGACTGCCAGCATCTCTTCAGACTGCACATCACCTCGGGTCATGCATGCAGCTATTCCGAGGTCCAAGCATCTTAAGATTCTAAAAAAAAAAAAAAAGGTTACGAAAGTCATGGATACTGAGAGATGTCCTTGAAATCTGACAAAACAAGTCTCATGAATATGTGAGGCCACACCAGCAACCAACTGGTATTGCTGTTTCCTTTCCTGCCCCATGTGCTGGCAGGGGCCGTTGCAATAGCCACGTCATGAAGGCAGAGCTGCGCATTTTCCAGGTGCTCTCCAGCTGTGGGCATGCATTTCCCTTCTGTAGCGTTCACCCTCTACACTGGGTTCGGCAAGTGTACATGCGAGGGCAGCCTATCACGCATTGTATCTGTCTTCTGCAATACTGAAACCATGGCTTCGTTCCTTGCTACTCAGACCAGCAGGGTCAGCATCACCAGGCAGCTTGTTAGAAGTACAGAAGTTTGGGCCCCACCTGGGCCTAATAAACAAGACTTGGTGTTTTTTTAGCAAGTGCCCCAGGTGAGTCCTATGTGTATTACAGTTTGAGAAGCAAAGATCTATAGAATGTGTTCATTCCAGAGCAAGTCAGTAAGAATGGTAGATTAATGTCTAACTTGAATGGTGTTGATCATAATCCTAAAAGGGAACCGGATAGACAAGAGTTAATCTGAGTTTAAGAAGATCCAGACACAAAGACCGATCTGGAAGATCAACTTGGTCAAGGAAGAACAACTTGGAAACACAAGAACCCTTTTTACAGACTATTGAGTCCTTGGCTGAACTATAATGATGAATGAGTTCCTTATAGGAGTATAAGAGTGTAAATGTGCACACAGATAGACATTCAAATGCTTTCATTTGGCAAAGCACCTGCAATCGGAATCAGCATCCTGACTTTACTGTAAGACAAACGGCAAAGTCACAGCCTGCACCATGGAGTGCTGTTCTGGAATCAGTGCATATTTCTGGGAGTGTGAAAACCTAAGATCTGAAAGATGAAAGAAGAAATGTTAGAAATCATTGGTCAATGGCACCAGGCTGTTTTTTTCTTTTCTTTTTTTTTTTTTTCTCCCAGGCCTGTTCAACCCTTGAGTCTTACCAGAGGAATCTCTAATGTGATTTAGTACTCAAGGGCCCAACTGTAGCAGTTAAAGTGGATAACAGAAACTCAAACAAGCCCTTGTTAATAACTTAATTAAATCTGCCTGGGATATCATTTTCCTTGGCTGTTCAAATTTAGTCGTATAAGAATGGCACTCTCTACTGGGTACAAAAAAGTAAACTGTGATATCATTTATCATTCTCATCAGGCTGGCTAGAAAGGAATCCGTTCCTAAGGATCTTTCAAGATGACAAGTCTTGTCAGATAAGGTACTATGTTTGGGTGGGTTTTTTCTTTTTCAATTTTTTTTATTTTTCTTTTTTCTTTTTTTTTTTTTTTTTGAGACAGAGTCTCGTTCTGTCGCCCAGGCTGGAGCAGAGTGGCATGATCTCAGCTCACCGCAACCTCTGCCTCCTGGGTTCAAGTGATTCCCCTGCCTCAGCCTTCTCAGTAGCTGGGATTACAGGCATGTGCCACCATGCCCGGCTAATTTTTGTATTTTTAGTAGAGACAGAGTTTCACCATGTTGGCCAGGTTGGTCTCGAACTCCTGACCTTGGGTGATCCCCCTAGCCTCGGCCTTCCAAAGTGCTGGGATTACAGGCATGAGCCACCACACCTGACCTCTTTTTCAATTTTAAAACTTGAGATAAAATTCACATACTATGAGATTCATGTTTTTAAAAAACAATGTTGTGATTTTGAGTGCATTCACAGTGCTGTATAGTCATCATCACTGTCTAGTTCTAGAACATTTTCATCACCCAGAAAAGAAACCCTGTACCCGCTGCTGTCAATCTCTCCCACCCACAACCCCTCCAAGCCCCTGCCCACCACTCATCTACTCTCTGTCTCTCTGATTTGCCTATTGTGGACATTTCCTATAAATGGCATCATACAATATGTGTTCTTTTGTGTCTGGTTTCTTTCACTTAGCATAATGCTTGCTACGTTTATCCATGTTGTAGTGTGTGTCAGTGCCTTATTCCTTTTCATGGCTGAATAATATTCTGCTGTACAGATATACCACATTTTGTTTATCCATTCATTAGTCGATGGACATTTGGGTGTTTCCACTTTGGGGCTATTATGAATAATGCTCCATGAACATAAATGTACGAGTTTTTCTGTAAACACATGCTTTCAACTCTCTTGGGTGGAGACCTAGGCGAGGGATTGATGGATCCGTTGGTAATTCTGTTTATTTTTTTAAGGAATGGCCAAATTGTTTCCACGGATGCTGCAGCATCTAACATCTCATCAGTAATGTATGAGGGTTACCAACGTTTGGTTTCCCGGTTTTTGTTTTTTATTTTAAAATTATGGCCATCCTCAGGGGTGTGAAATGGTGTCTCATTGTGGTTTTATCTGCAATCCAGAAATGATTAATGATGTTGAGCCTCTTTTCCTGTGCTTATTGGCCATTTGTATATCTTCTTTGGAGACGTGTCTATTCAAATTCTTTGCCCATTTTTAAATTAGGTTGTCTTTGTTGTTGAAGATAGTATTTTTTTTGTGTCATAATTGGTTAAATTAGCTAAAGGTAAATGATTTTTGCTTATATCACTACCTTTAGCAGAGACATTTTCACCTGGCAAAGCATATAAGAGACAACCTAATGGCTGTCTTATACACTGGGTTTCTATGGCCACATCTATAAAAGTTTCCCTTGAGATGAACAGTATCTTATTGAATTGAACAGGGAGAAATTGATGATGAGGATTAACTTGATTTGCTCACAAAATGATGTTATAGACCAGGCAAAGTGCCTCACGCCTGTAATCCCAGCACCTTGGGAGGCCGAGGCGGGCAGATCACCTGAGGTAGGGAGTTTGAGACCAGCCTGACAACATGGAGAAACTCTGTCTCTACTAAGAATACAAAATTAGCAGGATGTGGTGGTGCATGCCTGTAACCCCAATTACTTGGGAGGCTGAGGCAGGAGAATCACTTGGACTCTGGAGGTGGAGGTTGCAGTGAGCCAAGATCGCGCCAGTGCACTCCAGCCTGGGCAACAAGAGCGAAACTCCATTTCAAAAAAAAAAAAAGTTATATTCACTAACATTACTAACAAGAGAAGTGATCTCTGTGTCTCAGTTTTAGTATTTCCATATAAAATAGTAGAATCTTATTTGCACTTATTTTGGAGCAGATTCTCCAATCTTGTTGAAGAATTAACATCCCACCAAGGTTTAGGGGCTGTCACAAATGTCACATACACGGTTCCTTCAGGAGCATCTGTGTCTCGTGATAGGTTATTCTTAGTACTTGCAGCTCTGTGAGGTAGGTCTTATGCACCAATTTAAATATAGGGAAACAGGCTGAGTGAGTGTGTGACAATTTAGTCAGGGTCACACAGCTAATAAGTGACAGGAATTGAATGAAAATATTGTTCATTTATTTAGCATCTTCTACGGATGTGGACTCTGAAAAGTTAAGAAAATTACCCAGGGTCACACGGCAGTTATGAACCTGAGCTACAGTTTGAATGTACACAGGCCTGATTCCAAAACTGCCACCTGCTCTGAGGTTACACTGTCTCTTTTGGCATTTTTGTTAATTCATACCACATTTCTCATTCTAAGTAAAAATCCATCTAAGCATGGTGACATGCATATCTCTGAGTTGTCTCCTCACTGTGGGATTTGACTTACCTCACTCCTGGCATAGCAGGCTTATTTTTCTGCATTCAAATATTTATGCCAATATGTTACATCTCAAGATAGCTTTTTTTTTTTTTTTTTTTTCAGACAGAGTCTCACTCTGTCGCCCAGGCTGGAGTGCAATGGCGCGATCTTGGCTCACTGCAACCTCCACCTCCCAGGTTCAAGTGATTCTCCTGCCTCAGTCTTCCGGGTAGCTGGGATTACAGGCATGCACCACCATGTCCGGCTAATTTTTGTATTTTTATTAGAGACAGCATTTTGCCATGTTGGCCAGGCTGGTCTCAAACTCTTGACCTCTGGTGATCCACCCACCTCGGCCTCCCAAAGTGCTGGGATTATAGGCATGAGCCACCGCTCCCAGCCAATATAGCATTTTAGCACGGATTTTTACCCTGAAACTCAGCTATAAAACATTATGTAATATCAACAAGATGAAAGCTCCCTGTGAACGTAGGAGGCTGAATGGGAAGTGGGTACAGGGCCAGGTGTAATCAGTGAATAGGCAGCTGTCCCCAGTGCCTTCTGTGAGGACTTCCCCATAGTTTGTGGTTTCCTGGTGTCTCGAAGCTAATTAAACTTGGAGATTCAGATTCACGACGTCTCAATTCACAGAAATCATGAGTTATGGTTGAATGGCATCCCCTGCAAAAGATATTGAAGTCTTAACTCCTCGTACCGTGAATGAGACCTTATTTGGAAATAGAGTCTTTGCAGATGATCAAGTTTAGATGGGGTCACTAGGTGAGCCCTATTCCAACATGATCATGTCCTCACAAAAAGGTAAAATTTGGACACAGAGACCTGCACACAGGGAGAATGTCATGTGAGGGTTGGGGTGATGCTGCCGCAAACAGGAAAACCAAAGATTGCCAGCAAACCACCAGAAGCTGGGGGAGAAGCCTGGAACACACGCCCTAGTGGCCTCAGAAGGAACCAACCCTGCTGACACCTCAGTCTCAGGCTTTCAGCCTCCACAACTAGATGACAACACAGTTCTGTTGCCAAAGCCCCTCTGTTTGTGGTGTGTTGCCATGGCAGCCCTGGGAAACTAACACACCAACTCACAAACCAAAATGTATACGGGTTAATTTGCTGTTAGAGTTGTACCTGCCAAGGGGGCATTTATTTGTGTCTGCTGTCCAGGCTTTCCACCCCACGTAGGAAAACCATGGCAGCCATCGGTGGCCACACTGGCTGTTGAAAGAGTGAGGTCTCTGCTGCCAGCATCTCTTGGGGTCTCCTGTTTTCCACCGCCTTGTTGGCTGGCCTGGGCCCTGTGGGTGGACACCATCCTTATGTGGATCCACTAACTGCTTTGTCCAGATCTAACTCTGGCCAGGACAGTAGCCTGTCTCTTTAAGTTTCCTTCTTATATACCGATACTCATCCATGACAAATCAACATTACAGTTTGACTCTTACAGGTGAGCCATATTTTCAATGGGGAGGGTGTCTTCTGTTGCTTCCAGTTTCCTGATTATTTCTTCTGAAAACCAAGGGTTATTCATCATCCAATAAACATTAAATGGTATTTAGGTATTCCTAAGTATCAGGCCCTGTGCTAGGCTCTGGGGATTTAGAAATCAACACGTTGGATAAAACTCTCTGCCTCCGTGGTGCTTTCATTCTAGGAGGGTGTGGTGGGCAGAATAATGGTCCCCCAAATGCTCATTTCCTAATTGCTGAAACCTGTGAATATGTTACCCCACATGGCAGAAAGAACGCTGTGGATGTGATTAAGCTGAGGACCTTGAGGTGGGGAGTTTGTCCTGGATTATTTGGGTGGGCCCGATGTCTTCATAAGGGTTCTTATAAGAGAAAGGCCAGAGTCAGAGAGAGATTAGAAGGTGCTGTGCAGCTGGCTTTGAAGATATTAGGTTGATGCAAAAATAATTGCATTTTTTACCATTAGTAACTGCAATTACTTTTGCACCAACCTAATAAAAGGGAGGCCATGAGTCAAGGAACATGGGCAGCCTCTAGAAGCTGGAGAAGGCGAGGAACAGACTCTCCCCTGGGGCTGCAGAAGGAGCAACCTCTGCTGACACCTGGATTTGAGGCCTTCTGATCCCTAGAACTGTAAAAGAATGCATTTGTGTTATTTGGGGCCACTAAGTTTGTGGCCATTTTTTTCAGGAGCAGTGGAAACTAACACATAAGAGAGACAGACAATGAACAAACCATTGAGGAAAATGCATATTATGTCAGTGAAATTATGTGCCATGGAGAAAAATGATGCAGGGAGGGGAGAGACAGTGAGGGATGGGAGTTACAATTTAAAATGAGGCCGGGCAAGGCTGGACCCAGAAGGGGATGTTGGAGCAAAGACCTGAAGGAAAGGAAGGATGGAGCCAGGCAGTCCCTTGGGGGACAAGTGTCCTAGGGAGAGGGAACTGCCAGTGCAAGGACCTCTTGCAGGCTTCCTCAACCTCAGTGCTATTGACATTCTGGGCCAGATCTGGGGAGCTGTCCCAGGCATGGTAAGATGTTCAGTGGCATCCTGGCCTCTACCCACCTGATGCCTGTAGCCCCCTCCCCTTAATGGTGACACCCAAGCATGTCTCAGGACATTGCCATTGCACCTGGAGGACAAAATCACCCATGGTTGACAGCCACTGCTTTAAAGGGACCAGAGAAACATGGCTGAGGCATGAAATTTTCTGGGGTGCTGGCATGATACAAAGCCAAGGTCTGGCAACTCCCAACAAATGGATGAATGCTCTGATGCTTGCATTCAGGGAACAGCAGCATCAGCCTCACTGGGAACTTACTAGAAAAGCAGAATCTCATGACATACCCCAGCCCCACCAAGTCTAGGATGTGCGATGCAACGGAATCCCCAGGCAGGCAGTAAGTATGCCCATCAGATTTGAAAGGCTCTGGTTCAGAGATCCCTGTGCGGTCCTTCTCAGCTGCAATGGTGGTGGATGCTGCACAATTAGGAGTCCATTCATGAGACAGATATCCTGGGGCACCTGCCATGTGCAAGTTTCCAGCTCAGGGCTGTGTAGAGCTGCCTCACGGCAGGTGCACAGGCTCTGAGGTCAGACTGCCTGGGTTCAAATCCTCACTCTGCATAGTAGCACTGTGACCCTGGCAAGGCACCCAGCACCTCCAAGCCTGTTTCTGTATTTCTGTAGTGAGGCTAATGATAAAAATAGTCCTGATTCCATGATGTTTATTGTCAGGGGTAAGAAGGACAGCCCAACTAACATGTTTGGCTCAGTGCTTGGCACTCCAAAAGTGGTCAACCTTTGTTTTTAAGAGTATCTATCTGTCTGTCTATCTGTCTATCCAAAGGAGGCAGTTGGTGCAGGCAGGAAGTACATGCCTACCTCATAGTGCTTCAGAGAGGATTAAATGAGATGACTGTCAAGTGCTCAATTCAGCATCTAATATAAAACAAACACTGCATGAATGGCAGTAATTAATATTATCAGAATAATTTCTTTTGAGAAAATGAACAGTGGTAAAGGGCTTAACAATGAATGACGTTCTCAGCTGTTTACTCTGAATTACACTCTTGTGGCCAGAATGTCCTTGGCTCCTTGGCAGTAATTGTCAAACCAGGATGGGAGCAGTCAGTCCTTCCACTCCCCCAGCCTGGGCCAAGCAAGGCAGGTTTCCATCTGCTTGTGACCTCCTGTCACACACAGAGAAGGTGGAGAGGCTTCTCTCACATGGCAGCTCTTGTGGGGAGCTCTCATTGTTTTTGCAACATCAGGGTTGGTGATGGTGTCTGAAGGATAGCTGAAATCCCAAGCCCTGAGTTCAGGCAGTCCTGGGGTTGGTTATTCCAGCATTTGGATGACATTTTCTAAGACCCAGGTTCCTTTCATATTTCCTTTCTGCCCATCCTCAGTGTCTGGGTTGGCTCTCCTCATGGGATCAGGATGGCTGCAGTCACTCCAGGCATCACATCTTCATTTGCCGAAATTCAGAGGCAGCAAAGGAGAGCCATATGGTCCCTATGTCTCATTTTCCAATATAAAAATTTTTTTTTCCAAAGCCCACCCACTCTCTCTTCTACAAAAAGCTTTTCCTTTCATCCTCATTGGTCAGAATGGCAACAGGACCTATCCTAAGCAAATTGTGGGCAACAGGAATGATTGATTTTTATGGTTGATATTAATTTCTCTTAAAGCTGGGGATAGGGTAGCCTTTTCTGAATACATAACCATGAGACAGAAGGTGCCATCCAAGCAAAATCAGGGTCCTGCCAGCAAGATAAGATATTGACTGTATAGGTTACCTGCAGTGTCTCCTTCTGAGGCCTTCACCCCATATCAGACCCTTTAATCTCTGATTCCAGCATCCAATTATCTATACAATGAGATTCAGGAAGAGCAGAATTAAGACACAGCCTGGATTTCAGGGGGAAGTAGTCATTCGCAATACATCTGCAGGAAATTCTTAACTCTATGACAGCAACCGGATTGCAGGCAGACCACACATCTCCCTTTAGGTTGATAGAGCGCTGGTTTAGAACCCAGAGCTGGGCCCACACCAAGATTCCCATCCATCCCAGGATTTCTAATCAGTTAAGGCATCTCTTGGCAAGAACTCCATGGAGGGGACTAGTGGGCTGATACACCCGAGAAAGGCTCCAGGAGAGAGAGCCAGTGTCAGATAAAAGGGGGATTCTGGGATGGCAGAGCATTAGACACTCAGATAATCCCTGGGCTCTTTGACTCCTGTGTTCCTTATATGCAAGAGCAGACACTGAGGAGCCAGGTCCCCGAAATATCTGCAGGACATTGAGAATGGGGCGGACCCAGGTGGGGTCACCAGTGTTTGGGGTCAGCAGTTTGAGCCATCATGCTGATCATGATGATCAGCTTCTCCAAAACCTGCAAAACTGGCACTGCCTCCAGGAGTCAGGGAAGGAAAGGAAGCGGAGGAGGCTGAGGACATGTGTACAATGAACATCCCTCCCTGCCCCAGGAAATCTCTGTAAGAGTTGGAGAAGGATTTTGAGGGGGGCAGAATTCTTCACATTGCAGGTACCAGGACCACGGAGTAATATCCTTTGGGAACATACATTGCTTCTGGCTCTATCCCAAGGCTGGTGTGGCTTGCAATGGTGGGTTTGGTTAAATTTGTGACTTTCTCTTTGGTAAAATGATGGATGCTTTGCACTGGAGTCAAGCACCTCACTTGATCATTTAGGCCTGACTCACCTACTAGAATATCAGCCCTCTGAGGACAAGCGCCTTTGCCTATATCACAGTCTCCCCAATATTGTGGGTGTCACTATTGGTTGTCCATTCTGTTTTTGGAAGCTTTTTTTATACGATAAATACAGCATCCCAGCACACTTCAAATTACATAGCAATGCAAATTTTCATTCATGTAATAATGGATTCAAACACATATTTATGAAATAAACTGTTGCAATGATCATTACTTACCATGATGCCTTTTAAATGTTACAATTGTAGTTTTTTTAGTTGTTATGAGGCATAGGCAGTTGAAATTAACTGCACAGTGAGTTAGCGTTTAAGGAAATGGAAACACCCAGGAGTAGCCATTAGAAGAATGAGAATTCTGCAAACCACAGATAGAGGAGGCTCGTTTCCCCCACAGCCACTTACTGGAAACTTCCACTAAACATTCAATGCCCAGAATCTCGCAAGGAAAGATGTTTTCCCTTAGGAAGTCTCCTTTGGTTTACTCTCCATGAGCTGGAAGTCTTATCAGTGAAAATGAAGAGGGAGCGAGCACCAGGGCTGTTTGGCCTGTCTGTGAAAAACAGACCAGCAGAATTCCCCTACAAGCAGGAGGGGGCATCCTGCCATTAGCGGGGAGAAGGAGTCACAGCCGAAGCATCATATGCATCCTTGCCGTGTGTGTGACTTGCCTTGCAGCTTGCATGGTGCTTTTCTGTCTAGCGTTTCATTTTACCTTTAAAACAATACTGAGAGGTAGGCAGGATGGGGATTCTCAGCCTCATCCTGTAGTTGAGCGGTCTGAGGTTGAGTGGGGTTAGACAGGTGACTCATTCAAGATCACATCCCCAAATGCAGACCCAGTGACACCTGACACTCCTCCCTGTCCATCCTCTGTGGGGTAGGCATCGTCCCCGACACAAACACTCCTGAAAGGAAAACTGAAAACAAAATTGTTCAGGGACAGAATCTGAAGCAAGAGGGGTTGTCTTCTAGACACCGGGAGGTGCTAAGGAGAGAAAGCAAGGTGCAGTGCTGGGATGTCGGCAGAGCCCTGGCAGTGGGGGAAGGGGGAGGGGAAGGAGGTCACCCTTTCTGTCATCAGCATGAGGGTGGTGATGCAGGCTGGCAACACAAACCGTCCATCCTCGTCTTCCTAGATCCAGAGCCCCAGATTTATTATTATTTATTTTTTAGACGGAATCTCGCTGTGTCGCCTAGGCTGGAGTTCAATGGTGCAATCTTAGCTCACTGCAAATTCCGTCTCCCGGGTTCAAGAGATTCTCATGCTTCAGCCTCCCAAGTAGCTAGGATTACAGGTGCCTACCACAATGCCCAGCCAGTGTTTTGTATTTTTAGTAGAGACAGGGTTTCACCACGTTGGCCAGGCTGGTCTCAAACTCTGGACCTCAGGTGATCCACCTGCCTTGGCCTCCCAAAGTGCTGGGATTACAGGCATGAGCCATCGCGCCTGGCCCAGAGCCCAATATTTTTTAAACTGCAGAACCTTCCTGATCAAAGAGCAGCAGGTTAGTGGAGCCTCCAAGAGCCCAGCCCTTGGGTTGAAGGGATCTGGGGCTTAAACTAGTTCCACCCTCACAGAACATGAGCTAATCTCCTCTGAACCTCGGTTTCCTCATCTGTAAGTGCAAATAAAATTAGTTGATCTCTTGGGGCCTTTGGGAGGAAAAATTATCAAGCACGTGAAGCACTTAGCATGGTATCTAGCATATACTAAGCACTCAGTAAAGGCTGCAGTGGCTATTACCATGATCGTCTAGGACTAACAGGGACTATAAACCAGGCTGTGCCTAATGTTACTATGTTACAGTAATTTTAATTAACAAATGCAAACGAGATGCTTGTCTTCTAAAAGGCATGCTATAAAAACAACTTTAAAAATTGCTTTTTTTGGTTACTTCTTTCACACCATGCTGCCATGCTCCATGCAGAATGCAGTCACAGTTACATCCTGCATTAGGAGCAGTTCACGCCCAGAGTTGTGTGTAAGGTGGTACCATTCAAAGAAAGCCACGGCATATTCTGAAAATTTAGGTGGAGTAAGTAACACAGATCTTTCATTCTCACTTCTAATCTTGGGGAAGAAACAACAGGCTACTTTCTCAGAAACCCTCACATTGCAAGTTCCTCTCTGAAACTGACGCAGCCCCACGCTTAAGTTCAGAACTGGTGCAAAACAAATGTATAAAATCCTCCAATGTCTTGTGCAAATTCTATTTTAAACGAGTTTCAGCTGAGCCAGGGAGAGCCAGAAGGAGAGGGCTGTTTTAAGGATAAGTGAACATGTACGAGACAGCCGAATGAGGAGAGAAGAGAAATGCCTGCATATCAACTGAGATGGCGGATTTCTTTCTGGCAGGCAAATGCCAAGCTGTGGGCATCAGACCTACAACAGGACACAAAGCAGAAGAGAGGTTATTCAGCTGGGCAGCCAGAGAGCTGCTAAATCAAGGACTATCAAGTTCTGCATTTGTTCTCTTCTTACTTTTTTCATGTCAAACCTTTAATCTTCACATCAGTTATATGCACATAATTTTGTCGTTCCTTGCTACCACATGATTGTGACATCAAAACAGTCTAACAGTTAACACTGGTAACAGGATCGTTCCAAGAACCCAAGCTCTGGAGACGAGCATAAAGGCACAAAACAGTAAGGCCAGGCATCCCTGGTCTACCGAAAAAAACTTACAAATGAAGAATCGAAACCTTGAAGGAAAAGTTCAGATTGTGGGAAATAGGACAGTGGCTTAGGATTAACACCAACCTCCTCAGTTACTAGTGGTCAGAGGGATGGGGCCACTTGCAGTTAATTTTCTAGAAAACATAAAATGATTGATGTTGTCTAAGTATCAGACGTCACTTGGCTCCCCAAGAATGTATTTGTTGAATCAAGATTAAATTAAGGTTGCCCTATAAAGCAAGGGTTTTGGTCTTTGCTTCTTCTGATTCTCAACATTTTTACTCCTGGGGAGCCACAATAGTTCCTAAGTGGTTTTTCAGCCGCTTTTTAGGTTTCAGAAACAGCATCCGTGCCCTTTTGATGTAATCTATGTCCCAATAATTAGTTCCTGCAGCAATGTAAATGATTAAAGTCAAGCCACGCTCATTTTTAAAGAAAAACCTCTAAACCCACAAATGTGTTCACCAATGTGTAAGTTTTAGCACGCTTGGTTGGAGCAATGATTCATCTCACAATACTGATCTGGAAGAATAACAATATTTTGTCTATTTTCATTTAAATATTTAATAGGAGATAGTAATTTTATTTAATTCCTAAAGTTTATGACCAAAACTAATTGACAGGAATTAAGTCATTCAGCCAATATTTACTGGGCACCTGCTATATGCTCAGTACTATGCTAGGCACCAGCAATTAAAGATCTCCTCCCTGCTTTGAGGGCATCACAGCCTAGTGATATGGGATGTATGAAAAGTAATGGATTCAAGAGTCTGGCAACCTAAGTTTGACACCTAATTCAGCCTCTTACACCTTTGGAGGAGAAGACCACCTGGGTTGATCAGATGGTCTCCAGGTGCTTGTTTTCACTCCATTCTGGCCCAAGCCCAGAGTCAGCAGCCTAGGTTTTAGTGGGATGAGGATACCAAGAAGTGTGGCTAAAAGGGAGATTGCAAGGACCTGACTTAAAGACCTGCAGGCGGGTGAGGTTATCACACGTTCCACATGTTGGCAGCCAATAACAACAAATTGAAAGCGATTGAGCACTTACTGTGTGCCAGGCATGGGGATAAGCGCTTCACCTGTATTATCCTGCTTCATCCTCCCAACAATGCTTTGAGGTACCATTATGATCCCATTTTACATATGAGAAACTGAGGCTTAGAGGGAAAGGACTTGAGCAAAATCACAGGGCCCTAGGCACTTGAGCCAGATTTTGGAACTGGCTCTTTTGGGCTCCATGCTTAAGAGACCCCATACCCCACTAGGGTCTTAACCATCACTTAGTAACAATTAAGCCTGTCGCTTAACAGCTGCCACGTGCCTCCATATGCTACCCATTGCACCCACTCAAGGTTCTATTGGTTCTGGCCCAATCGCATTTTTCTCTAGAAAGTGGACCTTTTCTCTGCAGAGTCTACAGAGTGTGAGGGTCTAACTACACCTGCTATTTAAGAGAGCTCAAGCCTTGGACTCAAAAATCATGGACTCAGCCCAGGTACTGAGCAGAGAGACAAAGCCAAGATACTGAGTAGCTTTGTAACTTCCAGCATTCTTATATTAGTACATAGCTATTTCCAATTTTATATAATTACCTTTTTGAGGTAATTATCAATTCATGACCTTTTTAGTAAATGAGAGTGCTGAGGAAGGGCTAGACACTGAGGCCATTTTCCTAAAGGATTTGAAATGACGCAGTGGAAGGCACCCAGATGAAGGACAGGCGCAAGTGAACGAGCCTCAAATGCATACAGACTCCTGCATTTTAGCATCCAGATCCACCATTCACGGCAGAGCTAGAACCTGACACCAAAAATTGAGATGACTGATATACCGACTAGAACTCCAGACACCATCTTGTGATCCATCCCCCCACTCAGCAGAGGCCTAGAGAATGAATACCAGCAATGTCAAAAAAACAAAACAAAAAATTCCACAGAAAATCTCCCCAGTCATTTGATTGTATAAATAATTTATTTCTGTTCACAGCATCATATATGCATTATAAAAGGCTATGGAAACAAAAGAGAAGGATGATGAGACAGAGAATTACAGCAGTAGAAAGGAAAACAGAAACCAGGGCACACAGTTCCAACACCAGAACAGAGAATTTGGGAAGATAATTGCTCTGAAACAGAACTGGCCTCCCTGTGTCTATTAGAAAACATTTCCAAAGCTCACGGAGGGAGGCCAACTTCCCCTATGGGAAACCCATTCACTCGCCAAAGGGCAGAAGGCATCATAAATCACCCATTGATACATTGGTGGGGGGCTCCCTGTCCCCCTGGTGACCACTCCAAGGTGATTTGATCTGTGCTTCCTCTGTTGGGTCAGAGACGAAACGGGCTATTATTAGGTCAAACATTACAGAAATCAACTGAGACTCTTAACTAGTAGTTGATACACCACAGGGCTTTACTTTACTGCACAATTACTAACAGTTGATTGCACCCTTAAGTATTGATTATGCAAAAAACAAAATCATCTCGCATCAGTTTTAAAGCATGACAGGGTTTGAACAGTGATCTTGAACCTAAGTATTGTTATCACGAGAAGGTTACAGTATTTGGCATCTGCAATGTCACAAAATAAATATATTATTCTCTCAATAGTGTGGAACTACCAAAATGTCAAAGTGCTTAAGAAATTGTCGCATGTGAAGAAAATAAAGAAAGATGGATTTTTTTTTAATAATTCTATACAGAATCTTCAGATGATGGGACCAGCCCATTTAGAAATCAGTGGATATGCTGTCGATATGTAAACTGAAATCTTGCAGGCTTTTCAACACTGCTTAGCTAGACTTTCTCTACTGAGTTTCTACAAAAAGACCAGCATTGGAGGGGTACCAAATACACCGACAAAAGAGAAAAAGCAGATGGGCTGCTAGGTTTCTGCTTTTAAAAAATTTCATATAAGAATTGGGTTTCAAGCAGGAAGCCAGAACTTCTGCCTCTGGTTCTTAAATTAACATTCGGTGTGTAATGGACAATAGGCAGGGACTCATAATTTGACTAACTCACATGCTCAAGCATGATTGTGTCCAATTTCTACAGGCCTCCTTTGTAAAGAAATGTGTAACAATGGGGGGAAAGTCATAATTCTACCTGAAAACATAGATTGTAAGAGGAAATAAAAAAATCAAACAGTATGTTTTAAGTTTCCCTTTTGATACTGTGTTTCAGGGTAAGTGACAGCTTCTGCAAACCAAGACTCAGTCCTGATTATAAAGGATTTTTTAAATTACATTATTAAAAATATGTATTTATTCTTCTTTCACTTTATCTATTTTCCAAAGCCTCTTTCAAGTAAACTGTGAAGTGCCTGAGTACCAGTGACCATGACGTCACACTTTCTTTTATCTCAAGCACTCATTGTTGTTTGCATTTGCCCAAAGTGCTGGCTGGCTCCGAAGGCCAGTTCCCACAAGAATGAATTCGGAAAGACTTCATCCTCGTGTTTTTCCTTCTCTTTTAATTCCATGCAACGAGGTCAGCTTTTGCAACAAGGTGGGGTTTTATTTTTTTGGTGCATGACATCAAATACTCTAACGAGACATTTTTAATGAAATACTTAAACCAGATAGGCCACAATGAACCAAATTAGAAATCTGAACATGTCGCCACTTGCAGCATAAAGGAATATAAAAGGGCAGAGCAAAGTCTTTTTTCCTAAGGTGAATATTTCTAAGGTAAGTATTCATTTGTAAAAGTTTTTTTTTTTTTTTCAACATGTCTGAAAACCCATTATCACGCGGTTAGTATTACAAGAGACATCCCTTGGTTAAAAAAAAAAAAATACCATCTTGCAATTCAGCACACACCTGCAGCTGGTGTGTTCATCCAAACCAATCAGTAGGCTAAGAGAATTTAAAATTCCATACATATGAGTCTAGGTATTAATGCCGATTACACAGTACAGAGGGAGGTCCCTATATCCACACACACACACACCCCATCCAGCATTTACACCAAAAGCCTTACCCTTTAAACACCTTTAACTATCCTGCAAACAGTAAATGCATCATTGGCCACCACCTCCAACAGTTCGTCTTTTTTTTTAATTTTTTTTATTTTTATTGGTCTCTTTGTGTGATAATGACCTACACATGGACAGGGTCCAAACCATCTGGAAGATGTCTGATTCCAGGCTGAAAAGCAGTTCTCAACAACACTGGTCTTCTGCAGCCACCACAAAGCACCAGGAAAAGGGCACCTCCGCGGCCATCCCCAGCCAGGCCAGCACAGCGCTCCGTGCCCGCTGAACCGTCCCAGGCAGTCCTCTGATGACCCAAACCACCACCACCTTTGGGCCCAGAGCAGGACAAATGAAATTTCAACAGGGGCCTGCCCTGTGACCGAAAATTACTCAGCTTCACAGCCCCTGAATGCAAGGAGAGGTGGTCCCCCCAGAACCAACATGCCCCCCGAGGTGGGTACGCCCACGGTTCTGGGAAATGCATACCTCAGGTAATTCACAGGTGCGATCCCCCAGTGGGGGCGGGGCAGCCTGAACTTCTGGCCCTGCAGGAGTGGGAAGAAATCCCTTTTGTCTTTCCGACAACTGAGCCTTCCACCTGGGGCTGGGAGGGCGGACAGCAGGACCGGCTCTTCCACTCCCCACCGCGGCCCCCCGACCTGGTCAGTAGCTCTGGCGTTCAGACAAAAGGTCCCCTGAGCTGGGGGTGGGGGTCAGGTCGAGAGTAGGCCGGTAAATCAGACTTCGCAGCTCCTTAAGTCACCAGTCCTGCATTTGGGTGCAGAGATTCCGTTTTAAAAATTCGAAGCATCGCTTTGGTTCGCTCTTTGTTCGCGGGCGCGGGTTCTCGCTCATCCATCCATCCATCCATCCATCCATCCATCCATCCATCCATTCATTCTTTCTTGACGCACTTGCTCGCTCCCCGGTCGCTCCGGGCGCATTACCGCTTCTTCTTCTGCTTGAGGGACTTCCTGCGTTTCAGGATCATCTCATAGAGCTTGTCCATGCCCTCGGTGAGGCCCTCGCCGATGATGGCGCACGCCGGCTGGACGTGATAGGTGGTGGCCGGGATAAGCTCGTGCAGCGCCAGCTGCTTCTCAATCTCGGCCACCGGCAGCGACTTGGGCAGGTCCTGCTTGTTGGCGATGACCAGCAGCGGCGTGCCCTGGTTCTCGGCGAACTTGGTCACCTTGTGCAGCTCCGTCTTGGCCTCCTCCAGCCGGTCCACGTCCACCGAGTCCACCACGTAGATGATGCCGTCCGTGCAGCGGCTGTAGGACTTCCACAGCGGCCGCAGCTTCTCCTGGCCGCCCACGTCCCAGAAGTGGCAGCTGATGCCCTTGGCCGTGCCGTTGCTCAGCTTGATCTTCTCGGTGTTGAAGCCGATGGTGGGCACTGTGTTCACGAACTCGTTGAACTTGAGCCGGTAGAGCACCGTGGTCTTGCCGGCCGAGTCCAAGCCCAACATGACGATATGCAGGGACTGGAAGGCCGAGATGTTAGAGGAGATGTTGCCCATGGCTCCTGGCTGCGGCGCCGGCCACTGCGGCTGCGGCGGGAGGGCGCCGCCCCCCGAGCAGTCACGGGCCCGACGCGGCCGGGCGCACCTGGGCCCCGCCCGCCGCCGCCCGCACCGGCCCCGGGGCTCGGCGTCCCCGCGGGCGCACGGCTTGGCGCGCTCAGACGCCGCAGTCCCCGCGCCCTCGCCGGCCGGGCTCGCGATCGGCGGGCATCGCGTCTCTACGCGCGGCTTTGTCTCCCGCGAAGCCGCCTCAGATGTTCGGCGCAGGAGGCTCGCGCCCGGCGCCCTCCCCAGGCCTGGGCTCGCTCTGTGGTTTCCTCGGGCCGCGCCCCCGCGCTCCGGCAGCTGCCCGGGCTCTCCGCTCTCCCGGCGCCCGGCGCTCGCCTCTGGCCTGGGACGGCGCTGCTCCTGCTCCTGCTCCCGCTCCCGGGGCGCGGGCTTCCCCGGGAGTCGCTGTCCGCTCGGCAGCCTCACAGTCCCCGCAGTCCCCGCGCCGCCGCAGCAGCCGCCAGCCTGCCGCGGCCGGAGGGCTCCCGGACCCGCCCCCTCGCGCCCCGCCCCGGACCCGCCCCCGGCCCCGCCCCGGGCCCCGCCCCGCCCGCCGCCGGGGGTCAGGCGCGGTCCTCCCCGCCCAGCCGGCCGTTTTCGCGCGCTTCGCTGCGTCCCCGCCGCCCCCCGGCCCCTCCCGCGCCGCGCCGCGCAGACACAATGGGCGCGGAGCCGGCTCTTCCTCCCCAGCGGCTGACGCGTTTGCAAAAATAGCTCTCGGCTCCCGGAACCCCCGCCCGGGTCCTAGCCCGCGCCCTGCCCCGCCGGGCCGCAGCCGTGGGCGACGCAGCCTGCCTGAGGGAGTGGGTCCCGGGGTCCCAGCTCTGTGGGCGCGAGGCGGGGCAGGGCGGCCACCAGGGTGACTGGGAGAGCGCGGCTCTGGGGAGTGAGGGCGGCGAGGCTGGAGCCTCCAAACCCCAGAAGGGACGGGACGGGGCTGGCCTCGGTGAGCTGCCAGCCTGCGCTCTGGATCCAGCCGGGCGCGTCCCCTCCCACCCTCGCGCCGCGGCTGTCGCCGGCCCCGGCCCCAGTGACGCCCAGGCTCGCCTCCTGCCTGGGTTCCAGGGGGCTGCACCCGGCCAGCGCCGCCCTCCGGAGCCCAGGCCTGTGCCCAGGGCACCCTGGAGGCCCAGCCTTTCTTGCCCGGTGGCGGCGGTTGGGGCAGGGTCGGACCTAGGCCGCGACGGGGGATTAGAAGACCTACCTGCCCCAAGTAACTCGGACAGCTCACCCTCCCAGACACGCCTGGGCTACCTCATTTCGTCCGCGTCGACTCTGCTGCCATCCCAGGGGAAGCGTCAGCATTTCGGGAGAGCACCCCTTGCCACCCGACTTTGGGAACTGAGAACCACCTGCCCGCAGGTGAACTACTCCGCAGAAATGGCAACACCAGCCCCGGGGGCTGAAAGAAAATGTGTCTACAGCTTGGAGCTGGTGGCACAGTGGGTTACAAACACTGATATTCCACGGGTTCCACCTCCTGTCACCTCAGTTCAATGGTTTTATTCTGGTTTGTAAACATGTAACAAATGTATATCCTCTCTGGGTGCGGAGAAAAGTGAGAGTATATTATGGCAAACACACAGATCTGGGGAGAGCTGCTCCGCAGGAGACAGCAGGCCGCAGCATGGGCGACCGCATCTTCCCAGCTCTAGCTTATGAGACAGAAACGACGGAAACGGGGTCAAGGGGGAAGAAAATGAAAATGCTAAGAATTTATGAATAAAAGCTACAATTTTAGAGAAATACTTTATCATCTTCCGTTCACAAACCACGAAAAGACATATAATATCGTTGGTACCAAAGCATGTGAGAAGGCCTCACCTGTAGAAGGAAGGACAAGCCACCACCACCCCATCCTTGGAATTCCCAAGGCGGCAGCCGGAGCGACCATCCACTCTACTGAGTGGATTTGGGGCTGGAAACGAAGTATCAGGCTGGAAAGGACCCTGCCTATCATTCCACCCAACGCTGTCCAGTGAGGTAACAAGGCCTAGGCGCCCGTGACGGCTAAGGCAGAACCTAGAGGCCCACTGCCTGCTCCAGCACCAACGGTCTGTATGCACAAAACTGGGCACCTGCCTGCCCTCTTCCTCACACCCCACTCTACCCACACGCTATTTCCTTCAATGAGGAATAAAGTCAGCCACCTGAAGGATAGAGTTCAACAGAAAATATTGGCTGCACTGTGCCACTTACTTCATTTTAAATAAAAATGGAAATGTATTCACTGACATCACTGAAAAGTTAAGGATAAAGGTCCTCTTAAGGCATGGCTAGACCCAGGAGCTCAAAAGGAGTCTTTAGAGCAGGTGTCTCTCCAGTCCTCCTCCGTGTTCCCCTGTGTTGATTCTTTTTCCTTCTGGCAGCCTTGGACTCACATCCTTGGTTTAGATCCTGGAAAGGAAAAGGTACAACTCTTTCCCAATAACTCTAACCAAAGCCTGGAGCATGCGCCCTGGATCAAGGACTGCAGTCCAGGAGGAGGGAACACACCAGTGGATGTGGCCTAGGGTTGAAATCGGGAAGGGTGGTTCTCCAAGAAGAATCCAGGATCTGTCACCAAAAGAGCAACTCTAGTGAGGCAACAGAAACAACATATGTTGGCATAATTCATAATGATGACGTTTCCGTTATTGGGAACCCTGGGGAGACAGGATTTTGTGTTTTTGGAGTGATTTTCTTGACTCTCTTTAATGCCTGCCCCATAGATAGCCAGCTTCTCATGAGACTGTTTCTTGTTTCTCTTTCTTCTCTGCCACAGACAGGGCCGAGGCTGAGCCCCAACCCAAGATGAGCCTTTGGTTTAGTAGCCTGGGACCTGGACATTTGGAAAGAGACAGATCAGACTGGAAGCCTCTCCATCCGGCTTCCACAGATTACCTTTGTGTTACTTCCTTCTCCCCTAGTCAAGACTTGCTTTGATTTTTAAGGTGGTAGGAAGGAGATATTTTAGTAAAGTATCTGATGTATCTTTTTGGTGCTATGCTAATTATTACCAAGAGCCTCAGTGGTTTTGACTGCAGCCTCCACATTTTGCACCACCATGATGGGGTTTAGCAATAAAGGGCTGTCTGCTGTCCAGTAGAAAAAAACAGATTAATAGACATTAATAGAGCCTTCCAGAACACAGCCATTAAACAGCAACTCACCATAATTGAATAGCAACCACTCTACCTGCTAATGTCACTCACCAGGTGATAAGTTAATTTTACAGTTGATAATTTAACTTCTAACACATAAAAATATCATTTGGTTGAGTCGACTGGTAACTTTCCTTCAAATGTGGATTTTTATTGAAAAACACTGGAATTATGAAAAGGAAAGTAATGTTTACCACTCATATCAGACATGTAAGGCCTCCTTTGAACCTATTTCTTCATGGACATACATCATGGCTAAATTCCACTGAGTGGAAAATATTGGCTGCTCTGTGGCACTTACTTCATTTTAATTAATCAGAAGGAGACATTTTTTCAAAGAATAGCGTGTACTTGTGTCCTGCCTGAGATGAATTCCTCTTCCAGCAGCAGTGACATTTCAGGTCCTCTCCTTTCTATTCTTCATCAAGATGACTGCATCCAGAGAAGAACTCAATTATTTCAAGCAAACAGAAGGCAATAACTTGGCAGTAATTTTGAAATTGCATCCTAAAATATTCTCCTTTTTTTCCCTTTAAGGGCTTTGAAATAAAATATGCCACCAATTAAAATGACTTTTGAGTGAATCTGATGACTAGAGCAATATATCATGGCATTATTATCTTTGCTTGAGTAAGGCTAATAACCTAAAATGCAAAAGGGAGCATCCCATTTATTCTTGAATATGATGAGTAAATAAAGACCAGAACATGGGCACACGTGTACACACATACACACACCCGCGCGCGCGCGTAAGTGTGGGGTTATTTGCATGTTCTCACGGCAGACCTGCTGTGGAACTCTGGGTTCAGGTTCACTGCCCCGGTGCTTAACTGTTATAATACAGGAGTGCCCTCTGCTGAGCTTCTCGGATAATAGATGAAGGGCTCTACAGAGGCACATTGGCCTAGTGCTTAGCAAATGTTGAGTCCATAGTTATGGAATGAATGATGGATAAGTGACCCCCTGCTTTTCTTGTCTCTATGGAGATGCAGGAATAGAGCCCTACTGGTTAAACTGAGAAAGTGCCAGGGGCCCGTGGGTGCTTTGCTTGGGGCTCAGAGCTCGGAGCCATTGATGCCAGTGTAGGTCTTGTCTGTGAGACCTGTGGGTTATCTGCTGGGAGAGGGGAGCCAGGAACCTGGCAGAGCAGGAAGTTGCTTTACCAGGAGAACTGTTCAAAGAATCACAATTGGTGGAAGAGATCAGAAAAGAGCATCCAGGAAACCCAGCTGAGACCAGAGAAGGGAAGAAAACTGATTTTTGCATCTATTTCGCAGGCAGGCATGAGCAGCTGTAAATGGAGAATGGGGCTGGGAGTCAAGAATGAAGGAGGCCAGTTGGCAGACAAAGTGACAAGGCCTGAAGCTCCCGAAGCCAGGTGGTCCAGGATTGAAGCCTTTTATCTGTCAGGAGAGGTTCCTTAAGGAAGAACCAAACCAATACTTCCAGAAGCCCCAGGGCGTGCTGGACAAACCAGTCACCATCACTGCAGTGCAATCCCCTCAACTCCAGGAGAAACGCCGGCTCAGGCTACGTAACAGTGGAAGCCACTAAGACACTGGTGCCAAGGGAAGTTTTGTGGATGGGACGGTAGATCTGGGGGGAGATAAATGAAAATCTGTGATGCCTGCAAGCTTCTGCTTCATTCAAGTGGTCCAAAGCCTGAAAATAAAACAGATCCACTACTCTAATGGCCATTCAAGTTTATAATTCTAAGGAAAAAAAAAATCAGGGTGCCTTATTTTTTATTTTGCTAAGCAACAGGGCTGAAACAATTCAGGTTTTTATTTTCCCAATGATCACCACTGCTAGTGTTTTGTATGGTTGTTGTTGTTGCTGTTTTCTCCAAGAAAAAAAATTTAAATAAAAAGCTAAAAGGCTCCCCCGCTTCAAGTCTTCCTTAATAATTGTTGATCTCTATTACATTCCTGAGATAGATATAAAACTTTAGAAGCCATTATCTGGGCTGGGCATGGTGGCTCACATCTGTAATCTCAGCACTTTGGGAGGCTAAGGTGGGAGGGTCATCTGAGGTCAGGAGTTTGAGACCAGCCTGACCAACATGGTGAAACCCCATCTCTACTAAAAATATAAAAATTAGCCGAGTATGGTGACAGGCATCTGTCATCCTAGCTATTCTTGAGGCTGAGGCAGGAGAATGGCTTGAACCCGGGAGGCAGAGGTTGCAGTGAGCCAAGATCGTGCCACTGCACTCCAGCCTGGGCAACAAAAGCGAAACTCCATCTCAAAAAATAATAATAATAAATAGAAGCCATTATCTTTCCTATCAGTAATATTTTCAAATATAATTCTTATATAACACTATTTTACATCTCTCCCTAATATTTACATGGCATATATTAAATGAACCTTTGTCAAGGACGTTAAGACTCAAAGCTTTGGAAATCAGCACTCAGGCATACCAAAGTGACAGAAAAGTTCTTAGTGCCAGCTTCCAGTTCAGGGGGAAGAAAAGGCTTAGTATGCAAAAGGTATTTCTGAATCCTTTAATAATTCAATCACAGTAATTAAATTTCTACTCTAATAGCTACAGTGAAGGAAAAAAAAACAAGTTAACAATAAATATCAGGTGATTAGAGAGCTGCACCATGAACCAAGAAGTATTTGATGGAAACTTGGATTACTTTCATTCCTCTTCTCCCGCCTCTGCAGGTGAACTGAAATGCTATTATTTTCATTTAATTAAGCTTACTTGGCTGGACCCCAGAGAGATGAAAACAATAATGCTTTTGTGCCCCTATCAAGCCCTATTGGCTTTCTACAGTGCATCAGGGAGGATGGGGTGTGTTGCCAGTGCCCCTCTCTCTAATGTGTGGTCACTCAGGATGACTCTTCCCTTTAATACAACAGTTGGCTTTTATAGAACCATCCTCTGTGTGGATACAGCACAGCATCTGAACAGAGCTCCTTTGCCCGTTGCTGCTTCTGTTGGAGTAATAGCCACTTGAGATGATCATTTCTTCCTTATGAGTCACACAGTGCTTATGTAACCTGATGCTTTGCTCCATCAATCACAGAAAATCCCTTTTACTCTCTTGCTTCTGCCTCTCCCAGTCTCCTGTAGCTGCTCTCCTAAGATCATTGACGACCTGTGGAAAAATCCAAAGGGCTGATCTGTGCGGATGGCTGTTTGGGATGGAGATGCTCATGGGTTACAGTCACAGCACCCACCAGGACCTCCAAACGTGCGTCTTACAAAGCTGTGCTCTCTCTGTCTCCCTGATCACTAATACTACTTTTTGTGTGAGTCTTCTCATTATTTAGTCATCAGCCACAGACTGTGTTGGTCCTCAGTGTTGGGTCTGTAATGTTTTCTTTCTCTCAGTATCTAATTCCATCTAGCTCTCATGATTTCTCAATCTCTGTCACTGTCAAAAGCCAGAAGAGAACAACATGGACTATTGGACTCAGAGCATGCTTTCTTTCTCTGTCACTCTGTAGATAGGTAGATGATAGATAGATGATAAATAGATAGATGACAGATAGATAGATGACTGATAGATGACAGATTGATAGATAAATGATAGATGATATAGATAGATGATAGATCAATAAACAGACAGAAAGAGATTATCCAGCAAACACATCAACCAGCACAAGATGATAGACAAACTCACTGTCTTTCCCCTCCCTCTGCTGACCCTCTGCATCCAGTCAACCAATGTCCAGATGATTTTACTTTGGAAATGGCTCTTGGAATTAAAATTGTGAGCACTTTTAAACCACATTTATTGTTTTTTCTTCATGACAGTTGCCTTTATGTCCTCAATAAATGCAGTGTTTACTTCCATTTTTGCATGTGGAAAAGAGCAAACTTCACCAAGTTCACTAGCAAGGGCCTCTATCCAGTCTGCTTGGGTACCAGGGAGGAGGGTTGGCCCAAGCTTACTTACAATCTGATTGGCCCAAGCTTAATACTTCATTGGTACCATTTCGATGAGTGCTCAATGAAGGGATGTGCTTCTAAGGGCAGGCTTAGTGTCCCGTTCTCTGCCTGTCAGGGGCGGGTAAGCTCTGTGGGACTGGCCACCTTATGTTCAGGAGTAGAGAAGGCACAGCTGGTTTATATCCTCAGCCTAAGCTGCTTGCTTCAATCTAGCATTTACTGCAGAGTTCTAGAAACAGATGGGGGAGGGTGTCCATCAGTGTTTGCCCAACTTGATAAAGTAATACCACCTGGTCCATATAGGGAAGTGATAAACCCAACACTCAACCTCTCACATAACCCAGAAGGAAATTCCACTAAACTCTTTGGCATCCAATATGGAACATGAAGAGACGTGACCTCTAGGCTACAACGAGAAAACCCTAAGGAGAGAAGAGACCCAAATAAAAAGGTGCCAAGATAGGATGAAAGGACACTTCAGACAACAAAAAATAAAAGCGGAGAGTTTATTTCCTCCTCCTTCTCATCGTCCCACTTTTACTTATTTTTGATATTTTTATTCTGGTCAAAGGTATCACAATTTTTGTGGAGTATCTAGCCCTTTATTTGCATACTGCAGAGCAAATTTTTCTCTCCAGAGAAACTGACATTTAAGAGAACTAAGAAATGACTGAGTTGATAAATTTTTAGTATTTTTTAATTAGGTAAAACATTCACATGGTATAACATTCATAAGGAACACCACCCTCCCTCACCCCCACACCCTTGCCCCCACCTTAACTCCTCTCCTTAGAGGTGACTGCATTCATTAATGTTTTGTGTTTCCTCCAGTAATTAATTATTCTTTTTCACAGAGCCATGCCTTAGAATGCACTTAGACATCTCCAGAATCCTAAGCAAAGGAGGCAAAGGGAGGGCCATATTGTTAGTGAATGTGGTCATGGGGAGTCTAGCAGAGCTAAAATATATCATGCCACACCAAGGTGAAGGACTCCAGAGAGAAACTACAAGCCTTATTGAGAAAGTAAGAAGCTACTGGACCTTTCCTGCTGTAGTTATGAATATCTTCTTCCTGCAGCCCAGCCTTGCCCAGACCCTGAGCCCAGACAGACCTGCTCCCAAGAGCAGCTGGGCTCTGCAATTACCCTGCAGATAGAAGCTCCAGGTACATCCCTAGGGAGCCAGCCCCTGGGAACTTCAGCCGTGCACTGAGCACTCACCATCCAGAAGACAGGTCTTCTGCTCCATCCTAGGCAGGCACCCTGACATCTGGCTAGCCATTTGGAACCAGCCTTCCCATTGCCTGTGACTGTAGCTATAGCTGCTGGCCATGCAGCCCTAGTTCGTCCCATTTTATTGGACTGGCTTAGACGGGAGAAAAAAGGCAAACTAAAACACGATAACTCCAGAAAGCAAAGCCAGCAGTTTTCCAGCCTATAATGGCTTAGACCGAAAAGAAAAAAATAAAGAAAAACAAAAGCAAAGAAATGAAAATAAATTTGATTTTTGTCACAGAAGAAGCTTACCTGTCTTGAATTCTGGCTTGTTGATCTAGTATTTCTTAATTTCCAGCCTACTGTTCATGGACCATGTCTTTGTTATGATTTTATCTAGCGCTAAGCAGGGAAAATAGTTAAAATAAAAACAATCCCAGTTTTTTCCTTGCCAAAAAAAGGTCAAATATAAAAATTGGGTCTAGATTCTGGGCAGAATGATGATGCAATGTATTAGTCAGGGTTCTCTACAGGGATATATATATATATATATATACACACACACACATATATATATATACACTATATATATACACACACACACACACATATAGAGATATCGATATATAGACATATATACGTGTGTGTATATATATAGATATATATATATAGAGAGAGAGAGAGAGAGGGAGAGGAGTTTACTAAGTATTAACTCACATGATCACAAGATCCCACAATAGGCCGCCTGCAAGCTGAGGAGCAAGGAGAGCCAGTCCAAGTCCCAAAACTGAAAAACTTGGAGTCTGATGTTCAAGGGCAGGATACATCCAGCATGGGAGAAAGATGTAGGCTGGGACGGTGGGAGGGTAGGGCAGCCCAGTCTTTTCACATTTTTCTGCCTGCTTCATATTCTAGCCTCGATGGCAGCTGATTAGATGGTGCTCACCCAGATTAAGGGTAGGTCTGCCTTTCCCAGCCCACTGACTCAAATGTTGATCTCCTTTGGCAACACTCTCACAGAAACACCCAGGATTAATACTTTGCATCCTTCAATCCAATCAAGCTGATACTCAGTATTAACCATCACATTAAAAAAAACAGGCTTAAATTCACATGTCACTGTAGGGACACAGAGTTGGTGCCAGCAGGAAGCTTCCCTAGAAAGTTGTTCATACAAGCCAGGAACTGACATGCCCATCGCTAGCTACGTTATGAAGTAATCTAAGATACTTCCACGCAATCAAAAACTTCACAACTATTAAAAAGAATGAGATAAATTTTGTGTGTTGATATGGTTAAGAAGACCCAGATATTGTTAAGCAAAAAAAGCATGATACACAAATGCTTCCATCTCTATTTAAAAAAAATGCGTGTGTGTTAGATAGATATATGACATCCATGATAATTTCCCAAAAAGGTACACAAACAACTACTGGTATTGATTATCTGGATGATGGAACTGAGGAGGAATAGAAAGCAGCCTCATGTTTTACTGTAAATCTTTTTGTACTGTTTAATTTGTGTTCTCCATGCATGAAAGTATTATTTTCATAATGACAATGAAAAAAATGTAGTTAATGAATGCATGCACAAAAAGAAAAAATTCCTGCAACCATATGCAGATTTAAGAAGCTCTAAACTTTGTACTGCTTTCTAGAAAGAATTAAAATAAGTACAAGTGTCCAGAGAGCGAATCAACACACCAGCGAATGTCAGATATCCATAAATAAGTGATTTCATGTTCAGCAGCATGAGATCCATAAAGGTAGCCTTCAAGCATGACTGAGATGTGCGGCTGAGCTTCCAGGGGCAAACTGGTGGAGAGCATCGTTTTTCTCTAGAGCTGCTATCCTCCTTCCTCAAGGTCAGGCTGACAAGGTGAAATGAAACATTAACATTTAGAAGTGATTTCCCGTGGAGGTGGAAGTGCAGAAGTTTAGCTCTTCTGAAAACTTTAACCTTCCTGGAAGGTGTTAATACTGCCAGTATCCCAAGTTCTCAGCAGGTTTTCAAATGATTTTTTCCAGGGCAGACCCTGAGATATAAAACAATGGACTGCAACAGGCCCAGGATACTGCAGATATTTTGTGCTGTTACTTAAGAATTAAAATTCTTTCTTTCTGCTGTTTGTGCATGCAAATTATCTTTCCTAATGACATTTAATCTACATATCATTAACACCTTATCACATAATAGGATTGGAAAACTAGTTTCTCAGCAGAGTTTCCATAGGTAGTGGAGAACTGGCTTTGCATAAGGGCTTTTCATACATTCTGTATTAGTCTGGGTAGAGCCAAGTGCAGCGATGTTGCATGAGGAGCAAGTAATGAGGCAGAGTTGAGTCTTTTACGTTTGGTGCATGGCTCATGGCTATCTAGGCAGAGTTTCCTGTGTACAAAATGACACCTTTCATTTCAAAAGGACGTATGTTATTTATGTATCAGTCCTTATCAGCCCAAAATAGAACCGCCTTCTATTTTACTAAATGTGTACAATAGCTACAGACACTCTTCTCTCCTTCAAGCCTCAGTGCCTCTTGTTGAAGTAACATTTTCCTGAAGAAGTCATTCTTCCAGATCATTTTTAATTTTTAATCAAATTCCTAATGAAATTATGCAAGGGACCAGAAAGTGTAGAATAACACATTGTAATTCTGGAAACAATTGAGTACACCGGGGTAGTCAAACATGTCAGCAAGACTGGTATTGATCTTGTCTGCACGCATCGAATTGATCTTTTGAGTTCTCCATGATAATTTCAGTAAACTCATTCCTTTTCTTTTTTCAGGGCATTGTAAAGACCCAAGCCAAAGAACTTAGTCACCATGTTTGATTCACTCAGGTCCCAAATATAAAGTTATTTGTCTATTTTTTCCTTTCTAGAAACTTCTCTTATAATAACCAATACACAGAATTGAAAATTTGAAAATATTGTAAAAATGTCAGAGGATTCTCCAAGGCATATATGCCTCATGTGATCTTACAATCAAGCTGATGATATCACCATTTCTTCTGATTTTTAAGATATTTTTCCACTTCTTCATTTTTGTTGAAGTAATTTTCCTGGTAAACACCTGCTGCATTTAAAAAAAAAAAACTATTCAAAAAAATGCTGTGTTTAGAGTGCTTGAAATGGTGCTGAGAAGTCAACACTGAAGGAAGGAGAACGGAAGTATCAATACAGGTTGCCAAGACGATTATTTCCACAGTTAATCCTGCTGCTTTAAGTGCACCAGGACTTCATTTTCTGCTCCTCAAGGTACTTAAAGTAAAGGAGCTCCCTTACTGGTTGCATGAATTACTAAGCATAAAATACTCATCCAGGATTATGGCTAAACTGTTCATCCTGTCCCCATATCCAAACAAAAAGCCTAAGGACTTTCAGACAGGTAAATGATAGACAGACCAGTGTCATAGGCCATAACACACCCTTCTGCTGGGTGAGGCTGTAAAATCATGACTGCTCATGTGATAGACACATGTGCTCTGGAGTCACAATGTAATAGTCCATGTGTGTAACATAAGAAAGAGTTCAAGTATAATAAGGAAATGCATCAATCATCGTTTCAATGAGAAATACACTCTCTGGGTAAATGATTCCATATCATTCATTTAAGACAGTTTGTGAACATACCTGTTGTGTCAGGTGATGGAATCATAAAACATAGTCCTAATGCTCAGTGTTTACAGACAACTGACAGATGCAGCCACATCACAGGCAGGAGAAACAGAGTAGGGTAATCTGCTCCAAGGGAGGGATGATCCCTGAGCAAGGATGGGGTGGGGTGGGGCTTGGGAGTAGAATGTAGGAGGGATGCTGAAGCAAATATTACCAAGGAAAGCATCCATGAAGATGACTTCTAAGCAAGAAATATAATTAGCAGATATTTGGGTAAGCAAAATATCTTGCCAGCTCTTTGGTGTCTGTGATTCTGTCCCCATATCCACCCTAATGCACTGTGGTCCCCTGAGGATAATGCGGAAGAGGGTGTCATAAACTCACAAAAGAAAACAAAGGAGCTTTGCTTATTCAGAAGGACTCTGGACAGTGGCTCTGGGTAGAGACAGACTACAGTATAACAGCACAGATGCGATCCAAAAGCATAACTGGGGACAAGACCCCAGACTAGTCCAGGTGGCAACCAAATCAGAAGCTTTCTCTTAGACTCCCAAGGGTCTCTGTGTACCAACTTCAAGTGGGGGATTTTAAAAGGATACTTATAATCTCAAAAACATATTACTCACTCAAAAGGCCATCCATGAGTATTTACTGCATCGAGGGATAATAGTGAAAACAACACAAGAAGCTCCCATTAATACAGTGTATATTATATTAGTTAATTGATAACACTTCACAGTTACACTTAGCACTTTATATCTCAAAGATTTATTCTGATAATACAACTTTAATGTTAAGTAGATGTATATTAAAAAACAAGCCAGAAGAATTATGAGGCAAAGAAAATTTGCTGTAGTCTAGGTGATCTTAAGATATTTGCATATGATAATAGAGAAGGCATGAAGGTGCCTTTAAGCGTACTGCAGACCCTTCCAGGTAGACATATGAGGAAAACATTCCATCATCATTCCCTCAGCTTTGTAATCATAAATAAAAATTTTCTTTGTTGTCTATTTACCAGATGTTGATTGAGCTTCCACTGTGTGTAGGGGATGCTCTTGGCCACAAAAGCACAAAGATTTATAAATCCTCTTAAAATATAGCCCCTATTCAAGTCTCAGCTGTCTCAACTCTCTCTCTCCTCATCTCTCTCTCCCTGTCTCTCTCTGTCTCCCTCTCTCTTTCTCTGTCTCTTTTAGATTTGTGTAGCCCTCTAGCTATTGTCCTACAGTTTTTCTCCTTCCCTTCTCAGAGGGTCTCTGCTTCTCTCACAATGCAACTTTCTGTCTGCTCATATCTGTCATGCCCTTCCCCACTCTCTGAACCTGTGCTGGCAAAGGTCACCTCCTAATTGCTGCACAAACTGGACCTATTTTAGTCCTAATCATACTTATTGCCTCAGTTGCATCTGGTGCTGTTAACCACATTCTTTTTTCACAAAACTCTCTCTGACTTGCCTTTCTTTGGCTTTCATTGTAGTCCTTGCTCCTAGCTCTCTTGTATATTTTGAGGTTCTCTCACAAAGTCCTTTTCTTCCATTTAACCCTGAACTGTGAGTATTTTCTGAGCCCTCTGCTTGGCTCTTGTTCCACACCACACCTGCCTTCAAGGGACAGTTTTTTTGCTCCAGTGAATTCTTCTCCTCCTCCACAAGGAGGTTTTTGTTGTGAGAAAATACACATAACATAAAATTTACCATCTTAACCAGTTTTAAATGTACAGTTCAGTGGTATTAAATATATTCAGAATATTGAGCAAACATCACCACCATTCACCCTCATAACTCTTTTCATCTTGTAAAACTGAAACTACCCATTAATAATAATGTTTCATTATTTCCCCCTCCTCTCAGCCCCTGGAAATCACCATTCTACTTTCTGTCTTTATGATTTTGACTACACTAAGTACCTCATATAAATGGAATCATACAGTGTTTGTCTTTTTTCGACTGGCTTATTCCACTTTGCATAATGTCCTCAAATTTCATCCATGTTGTAGCATGTGTCAGAATATCTTCCCTTTTTAAAGCTAAATAATTTCCCGTTTTACATATGTGCCACATTTTGTTTACTCACTCATCTGTCAGCAGATACTTGAGTTGCTTTCACCTTTTGGCAATTGTGAATAATGTTGCTATGAACATGAGTGTACAGATATCCCTTCAAAACCCTGCTTCCAATTCTTTTGGGTATATATCTGGAAATGAGATTGCTCGGTCATGTTGTATTTTTGTGTTTAAGTTTTGTAGGAACTGCCATGCTGTTTTCCATACCAGCTGCACCATTACAATCCCACCAGAAGTGCACAAATTTCCAATTTCTCTGCATGATCACCAGTATTTGTTATGTTCTTTTTTTTTTTTTTTTTTGAGACGGAGTCTCACTGTCACCCAGGCTGGAGTGCAGTGGCGCAATCTTGGCTCACTGCAAGCTCCGCCTCCCGGGTTCACATCATTCTCCTGCCTCAGCCTCCTGAGTAGCTGGGACTACAGGCACCCGCTACCATGCCCGGCTAATTTTTTGTATTTTTAGTAGAGACGGGGTTTCACTGTGTTAGCCAGGATGGTCTCAATCTCCTGACCTTGTGATCCACCAATCTCGGCCTCCCAAAGTGCTGCAGTTACAGGCATGAGCCACCAGCACCTGGCCTGTCCTTTTTTTTTTTTTTTAATTCTAGCCATCCTGATGAGTGTGAGATGGTGTCTCGTTGTGGTTTTGATTTGCATTTCACTAGTGATCAGTGATGTTGAACATCTCTTCATGCACTCATTGGCCATTTGGATGTTTTCTCTGGAGAAATCTCTATTCAAGTCCCTTGTCCCTTTTTAAACTTGGTTGTTTTTGTTGTTGTTGTTGAGTTTCCAGTGGATTCTTCTTCCCAGATATTTGCTTCTACTGTGCCTTGAACTATATCCAAATCCCTGTTCAGTTTCCACTGGGTTGTCCCATGGACACCCCTAGACCATTCCAACTAATCTCACCATTGCCCCTACTGAGTCACTCTTCCTCCCCCATTCCTCTTCTTACCTCCTTCACTACCATTGACTCATTCTCACAGCCAGAACCCAGCAGAGAAGTGGGAGGCTGGTGAAGCCCTGCCACACGCCTTTTGATAGAATATCTAAGGACACAGCCTCCAGCTTTAGGAGAGAATAAGCCCATTTCTCTGCATTTGGTTGGGAATGAGCTTGATGGTCTCATCTGGGCCCATAGGTGGTGGGAGCCCTGCTGCCTCTTGGGCCAAGGAGACCACTCAGTAACTTTCCATGTCCTCTCCCCCCAGGCAGCATCAAGGATGTCTGGCTGAGGTGAAGGATTCAGCCAGGTATGGCTGGACACTATGGGACCTTGGCCTTTAAGGTGGGTGTGGTAAGGGGAGTTTGGAGAAAATCCTGGCCCATCAGAAGTCCCCACTTTCTACCTACAATACCTGTAATAATAACTTCAATAAATAATAAAGTTAATAATAACTTTAACCCACAATACCTATAATAATAACTTCAATTTAAGGGTGCTATAGAATGACTAATTGTAATGTAATTTGAATGTGAACATTACAAAATTGGAAGTTAGTTGTTAACTAGAACATCACGGTTTATGGTAATGCACAAAATCAACTCCAAGTTGCCTAAATGATGGTAGAGAAGAATATTTCCAAAATATAAAACCTAGGTAGGGGACAAAGATGGAACCCACAAAACATTACCTGTAATGCTCAGTAATAATTGTCCACTGCACAGAGGACAGAGGAGATGAACAGGGCCACCCCTCTGGGCTGAAGGGAAGATGTGACTCCCTGAGCTAGGATGGCCAGTGTGAAGCAGGGAGCAGAAGACCAGCATTTGGACCATTGACCTGATCTACAAAGTTGCAATAGCTCAGTGAGCTCAATGGATCCAATTAGGTGCATCCCAACCTACAAAGAATGATTTCCCAGACCCCTTTTTCTGGGGTTCCTGATGGCACACCCTCTCACCTGCCTGGGAATCACTAGGGATGCTCGGGAGGATGTGGTCACCTGCAGTGCCATCCCGCCTGCATCTTGCCCAGCCCTAGGGAGTGGCAGCAGAGGCTACCCTGGTTCCAGCCCCTTGCACCGCCCTGGTTCCTAAGACAAGTGGAGGCACAGCCAGGGTGAGAAGGAGCAACAAACACCATTTGAAAGAGGTCTTGAACCCCCACTTTGTTCTTGGACCATCGTTTAAAAGCCTTGGGACAAAACTTTCTAATACAATTGGATAAATCTTAACCAGGATTTTTAGATTTAAGCTTCGCTAAAAAGGCCCATTGGAAGCAAGTAGCCAGCCAGGGGAGTGAGTTATTAGCAGGGTGGCCACTGGGGTCCCAGGCTTCTGCTTTTACTTCCCAGGCCTGATGGGTCTTCCCAGCAGCCCCTGTTGAGTGTGTCCAGGCGGAGACACAGCTGCACACAGTGGGTTAGATGGACTTCCTGGACTAAAGCACAGCTGGGAAGTACCACATGGTCCAGAGTCTAGCCCCATGATGTCTGGGTAACTAGGTAACGGCAACGGAGAAGCAGCAGAAATCAATGGAGAATAGTGTCTCGGCTACGTCGACCTGTAATTACGGCACTGAGTCATTATTTAGGAAGCTTTCGTAAAGCCTTTCCCTGCTCAAAAACAGCACCAGTTGGTACTCAAGTACAGACTCTCGAATGAATAATATTTGTAATTTTTTGAGTGACATTTCATCAAAAAAATTTGTCCCTGAAAAATTCAAATATCTGTCACAACTAAATGCTTTATTCTCTTACTTGGAAGACATAGGAGCGGGGAAATGTTTTGTGTTTTATTGGTGACTCACACTTTTCTGGGAAGAGCGTTCAGCTTAGGTTTTCACAGCAATGCTCCTGGAGTCAGTGAGATATGGGCTCTAATTCCACTCAGCGACATGATGTGGGGTGAGGGCCAGCCGCGCTAGCTGCAGTCTCCCCGTCTGTGACGTGGAGATAATCACAGTGCCTCACTCATGAGGCTGCAGGGACAGCTGTTGGAGCCTGGGCATTTCAGGACTCAGCCCCATGCCTGGAGAAGAGCAAACACTCCACACTATCAGCTCTTGTCATTTTCTCTTGTCACATCAGGCCATATTGTTCATCTTAATTCTATGCATGCTTATTTTGCATGTAAGTCCCTAAAATAACCCTTTACCAATGTGGCAGAGGTCACTTTTCTGGCCTGTAATTATTTCAATAAATGGTTATCTGCAGATTTATCTAAAAATATGCTTCCTGAGTCTATGAGAGAATAACGAGTTGTACTGTCCACTTTCGATGGGAGATTGAGCGTATTTATGGAGTCTATTTAGCTCACGTTCCATAGATGTGTGAAATTGGTGCATATTGGACATGTATATTCAAATGCCTTCTTTATGAGAGCCCTGGTTTTATCTACTGAAACCTGCAAAAGATCATCTACCTCTGAAGTCCTAAGTATAATTAAATGACTATAAAAATGATTGTTTTGTTACAGTAGTTACCTTGCTTAGCAATTTAGTCAGTACCCCACAGGGGTAAAATGATGTGTTTCTTCTGCCTTTAACTTTTAAGGCAACATATGAAGTGAGATGTGGGTATGGTGTGTGTGGTGTGGTGTGTAGTATGGAATGTGTGTGTGGTGTGTAGTATGGTACGTGTGTGGTGTGTGTGGGGGGGTGAATGTGTGATGCGGTGTGTATGTGTGATGTGGGGTGATGTATATGTGTGGTGTGGCATGTGCTGTGTGGTGTGGTGTGTTTGTGTTTGTGGTAGGTAGAGTGTGTGGCTAGGTGGGGGTTGTGTGTGGGCTAGGTAGTGTGTGCAGTGTGTGTGTGGTGTGGTGTGTGTGTGTGGTGTGGTGTGTGTATGTGAGATGTGGTGTGTTTGTGTGTGTGGCATGTTTCTGTGTGTGGTAGGTGGTGCGTGTGATGTGTTTATAGTATGGTGTGTGTGTGGTGTAGTGTGTGTGTGTGTAGTGTGGTGTGTGTGTGGTAGGTTGTGTGCTGTGGTGTGTGCATGTGGTGTGTGTGGTGTGGTGTATGTGTGTGTGATGTGGTGTGTATGTTTGTGGTGTGTGTGTGGTGTATGTGTGTGGGGTGTATGTGGTGTATGTGTGTGGTAGGTGGTGTGTGTGGTGTGTGTGTGTGGGGGGATGTGGTGTGTGTGTGTAGTGTGGTGTGTATTCAACCAATTCATAAGGATGGTTGAATTCCAGGAAACAGTAATGTAATGCCATGCTCAGTGGTGTGTTTGTGTGTGGGGGGGTGGTGTGTGTGTGTGTGTGTGGCGTAGTGTGTATGTGTGTGTGGTAGGTTATGTGTGTGCATGTGGTGTATGCATGTGGTGCGTGTGCCATGCTCAGTGGTGTGTTTGTGTGTGTGCGGAGTGTGGTGTGTATGTGTGGTGCAGTGTATGTGGTGTGGTATGTACATGTGTGTGGGGTATGTACGTGTGTGGGGGGTGTGTGTGTGTTGTGTGTGTGTATGTTTGTGGTGTAGTGTATATGTGAGGGGGTGTGGTGTATGTGTGTGGTGTGTATGTGTGTGATGGGTGGTGTGTGTGGTGTGGTCTGTTGGTGTGTGTGGTAGGTAGTGTGTATGGTGTGCATGTGGTGTGTGTGTGTGTGATGTGGTGTGTTTGTGTGTGTGGTAGGTGATGTGTGTGGTGTGTGTATGGTGTGGTGTCCGTGTGTGTGTGGTGTGGTGCAGTGTGTGCATGTGGCATGTGTGTGTGTGGTGTGGTGTGTATATGTGTGGTAGGTGGTGTGGGTGGTGTGTATGTGTGTTTGTGGTGTGGTGTGTGTGGTGTAGTGTGTATGCATGTGGTAGGTGGTGTAGGTGGTGTGTGTGTGGTGTGGTATGTGGTGTGGTGTGTATGTGGGTGCTGCGTGTGGTGTGGTATGTGTGTGGTGTCGTGTGTGTGTGGTGTCGTGTGTGTGTGGTGTAGTGTTTGTGTGTGGGTGGTGTGGTGTGTGTGTGTGTGGTATGGTGTGTGGGGCATGGTGTGTGTGATGTGGTATATGTGTGTGGGGTGTGTGTGTGTGAGGTAGTGTGTTTGTGTGGTGTGTGTGTGGTAGGTGCTGCGTGTGGTGTGTGTGTAGTGCGGTGTATGTGTGGTGTGTGTGGTGTGGTGTGTGTGGTGTAGTGTGTATGCGGTCTGTATGTGTGTAGTGTGGTGTGTAGTGTGGTGTGGTATGTGAGGCGTGGTGTGTGTGATGTGGCGTATGTGTGTGGGGTGTGGTGTGTGTGTGAGGTAGTGTGTGTGTGTTGTGTGTTTCTGTGTGTGGTAGGCGGTGGGTATGGTGTGTGTGTAGTGTGGTGTATGTGTGGTGTGTGGTGTAGTGTGTGTGTGGTATGTGTGTGTGGTGTGGAGTGTGGGATGTGGTGTGTGTGATGTGTATGTGTGTGGGGTGTGGTATATGTGATGTGGTGTATTGTGTGGGGTGTGGTGTGGTGTATGTGTGGGTGCTGTGGTGTGTATGTGTGTATATGGTGTGGTGTGCGGAGTGTGGTGTTTGTGATGTGGTGTATGTGTGGTGTGTAGGTGTGTGTGGTCCGTGTGTAAAGGGGTTGTGTTGCTGAGTCAGGGATGGGCATCGGCTGCGCCCCACACCCTCAAGGCCCCGTCTGAGGGATTGGGGGCTGTGTTCCCAGTTCCTTCGGGCGGAGCTGCCTCACTGGGAAGTCCCATGTAGGCTCTACGGACTTTTCCTGAGTGTGTCTCATAGGCCCAAACTCCTGGCCAGGGGCCGAGGCAGCCGTGGTATCGTGCAGAAGAGAGTTAGCACCACAGGCCTGAGGCCGCTGTCCTGTGCTTGCAAGATGGCCCTTGGCTGGTGTCTGGGACCTTCGGTTTGGGGAAGCTTCCCACCACTCCTCAAGCTGGTCAGAGGGCTCACTGTGCCTACACGGTTTGTACGAACAATACGGTTTATGTTGAGTACCTGCTTTCCTTCTGGGAGTCTGGAATGTGAGTGTGTGCCAGGCAGAGGTGTCATGTGGCCAACCCAACAAAAACCCTGGGCACTGAGTCTCTAGTGAGCATGCCTGGTATAAAAGCTTGCACACATGTCACAGCTCATTACCGGGGGAGTCGGGCACTTCCTGGGTGACTCTGCTGGGTGAGAACTCTGGAAGCTTGCACCTGGCTTCCTCTGGACTTCCTCCGTGAGCCTCTCCTTTCCCATGCTAGTTGTGTTTTGCATCCTCTTGCTGTGAGTACGACTGTATGCTGAGCCCCGTGAGTCCTCCTAGCAAATCATCGGCCTGGGGGTGGTCCTGGGGACCCCCGACATAACCATCTTCCTCGGAGATGTGTAGGGATGAAGTGAGGGACTCAAAGGCCAGTGAAAACCCCTCCAGTAGAATATCTCCTCATGCCAAGACCTCTTAGGCAATCCCTGGGTTTGAGTAGACTAGGTGTGATGATGAAACACTCCTCATTCTTTTTTTTTTTTTTTTTTTGAGACAGAGTTTTGCTCTTGTTGCCCAGGCTGGAGTGCACTGGCATGATCTTGGCTCACCACAACCTCCGCCTCCCGGGTTCAAGTGAGTCTCCTGCCTCAACCTCCCGAGTAGCTGGGATTACAGGCATGTGCCACCATGCCTGGATAATTTTGTATTTTTAGTAGAGACAGGGTTTCTCCATGTTAGTCAGGCTGGTCTTGAACTCCCGATCTCAGGTGATCCACCCACCTTGGTCTTCCAAAGTGCTGGTATTACAGGTGTGAGCCACCGCCCCTGGCTGACCCCTTCATTCCAATGTCATCTCACTCCTAGTTTCCATCATGCTCGCCTAGGAAATTAGGTTGCTTTAAACATGAAAAGTCTGATTCTCTAAGCTGGAACATGGAATGGGCAGGAGAGAGATTTGAGATCATGGCAGACAAGCCACAAAGCTGCCCAGAGGCACGAAAAACCGAGGGAGTTAGTTTTACTAACATTTTTATATGTGACAATGCTTTTAGCATTTATTTTTTAATTTTCAAAACACTAAAAGTTTTTACAACGATAATTTCTTACTGTTAAAACACAAAAAGTTGAAAAATTTGAACAATCACATTAGCAGAATGTTAACACGTTTTGAAAAATTAAGCCTTAATGTTAGAACTTGCACCATTTTGAAATAATATAAAAACCTACTGCTTTCTACATACTGCCTAAGAATCACAATCCCATCACAAACCCAACCTGAACATTTGAGAAGAGACATGGGCTGGCTTTTTTTTTTTTTTCTTAATGGATTAAATCTCTGCAGGTCAGCAATTCATAAGGATGGTTGAATTCCAGGGAACATTAATGCGATGCCATGCTCAGTGATCATGATTGGTCCTCAGTGGCGTGCTGCTCAGATCACAGATTACCGAGGTCCAGACATTGCATTCGCTTGTAGGACTGGGCTAGAATTATAAACATGCATGTGCACATATGAGCACACGAACGCATGTGTACACACACACAAAGATGTATAGACATGTCAATCCCTGAGTAGCTGAGAGCATAGGTTCTGGAGTCAGATCTAAGCGGAAATCCTGGATTTCTACCTGCTGGTTTGTGATCATGGAGAACTTTCCTAACTGGCCTCAGCCTCGTTTTTCTTGTGTATAAGAAATGCATAATTATTCCAAGGTTCTGTAGGTGCTGTGAGGATTCAGTGAACAAAGTATTCAGGAGGCACTGTAGCCATGAGAGGTGGGTGGGCGGGCGGACTGCGGAGGGGCCTTGTGAGGAGCCGTAGGGGATTCACATGCTTACAGACAGGTGAAGGTAGACTGGGCTTCCTATCTCTAATAAGGGAGGGGCTCCCTCTGCCCTGAACAGAACTGAATTAGTCTTCTCTGTGCCTCAGTTTCCTCCACTGTAACACTGGCATAACAATAAAGTCTACCTTATGTGGCCCTTTTGAAAATCACATGGATTAATCCGGGCAGAGTACTCAGAGGAGCACCTGGCCCAGCCTCAGCACTCAATAAATGTTTGCTACTATTATTACTATTATCCAAAAATATCTCTGCACTACGCTTTTCCGACATCTTACTTTGCACAATTTCTTGCGTACAATCTGTTTCCTTCATATCAAACAGATTGCAAATTTTTTTTCTGAAAAATAAAAATGAATTAAGAGAGTGTAGTAATCTAGAAAAGAGGGGGGAGAAAGGAGGGTTCCAACTGACATACAAAAAAAGAACTGATAATACAGAGAGGAAAGAGGAAAGGGAGCGTCATCCGGTGGGGATGAGGGTGCAGAAGGGACGCCCTTGACCCCGGAAGTCAGGAAAAGCAGAAGCGCTGAGACTCAAAATGTCTGCACCATGGTGAGAAGTACCACTCTGAATATCTCCACTGTGAGACTGAAGGAGAGAAAATTCTTCTATTATCATGTATACACAGCTGATATTCTTCAAGTGTGTCATTTTTCTTGTTCAGGCGGGCTCACCTAGGAGAATACAAATGCCTGGCAGGTAAGGATCATGTATCATCATCATCTAGAACCTTCCCCACGAGGGGCTTGAAGGAAGAATGGATGTTGAATGAGTGGCTAAAATGCGCTTACCCAGTATCGGGAGGACATACAGGTGAACAATATCAGCTGTTTTCCTTTATGTTAACAAGCAGTGTCCAAGACATAGGACTCATGAGAATCCATCAAATACCTTCCAGTTTCTCTAGAAACATCACTAGCGAATGGATCATCAACAGTCATTCCTCATCAGCACCAGCTGCACCCTGGTGTATACGAGAGGTCAGCTTGGATAGAAATTCATCACGTGCATGAAGAATATGGCTTATCTGTGAGAGAAATGTTTATAGATTCTACAACTGAGCTGCCTGAAAAATTGTGAGTGAGAGAACAGAAGGTGGTGGCTGTCCATGCTATGAATGAAACAGAGGGGACTACGAGACAGGAAAATGCAAGGTTTCATTGCACAAAGCCAGAGTTCACATCTTCTTCCAGGTCCTTTTAAAACAAAGGCTTGGAATCATGTTGAATTGGAAGACAAGTATAAGCCAGCCCTCGCATGGTTTGAAAGTGAATTGGTGGCTGGACGCGGTGGCTCACGCCTGTAATCGCAGCGCTTTGGGAGGCCAAGACGGGCGGATCACTTGAGGTCAGGAGTTCGAGACCAGCCTGGCCAACATGGTGAACCCCTGTCTCTAATAAAAATACAAAAAAATAGCCACGTGTGGTGGTGCATGCCTGTAATCCCAGCTACTCGGGAGGCTGAGGCAGGAGAATCACTTGAACCCAGGAGGTGGAGGTTGCAGTGAGCCAAGATGGTACCACTGCACTCCAGCCTGGGCAACAGAGTGAGAATCCATCTCATAAACAACAACAACAAAAAAAGTGAATTGATGATTCATTTATTTGTTTTGTTGTCCATCAGAAAGTATTTACTGAGCACCAACTCTGTGTCTGGCTCTGTTCACAGAGCTGGGCTACCTAGAGCCTAAAGGCAGCAGAGCCCTGCCTGCCTGGGGCTTAATCAGTTAAGAACATAGTCAGCAGTGGCCTATAAGTCCAGGTTATTGTTTAGGCTAGAATTTGGCTGAAAATAAATATGCTGCTAAACAGGTAAGAAGGAGGAATGTAGAGAATTGCATCTTAAAATGGACATTGTCTTATTCTTTTCAGGCAGCAATAGCACAATACAACAGACTGGGTGGTGTATAAACAACAGACAGTTTTTTCTCACAGTTCTCTGGAGGCTGAGAAGTCCAAGATTAAGGCACAGGCAAATCTGGTGTCTGGTGAGGGCCTGTTTCCTGGTTCACAGAGGAGGCCTTCTGGCCATGCCCTCACATGGTGGAAGGGGCAAGGTAGCTGTCTGGGAAATGTTTTTGTTTTAGTTTTAGACAGAATCTCGCTCTGTCGTCCAAGCTGGAGTACAATGGCGCGATCTCGACCCACTGCAACTTCTGCCTCCTAGGTTCAAGCAATTCTCATGCCTCAGCCTCCCAAGTAATTGGAATTACAGGTGCGTGCTGCCACGCCTGGCTAATTTTTGTATTTGTACTTAGAGATGAGGTTTCACCATGTTGGCCAGACTGATCTGGAACTCCCACCTCAAGCGATCCGCCCACCTCAGCCTCCCAAAGTGCTGGGATTACAGGCGTGAGCCACGGTGCCCGGCCTGGAATCTCTTTGATAACAGCACCAAACCCATGCATGAGGACCCTGTGCCCACAGCCTAATCCTCTCCAAAAGGTCTCACCTCCTAAGACCATCACATTGGAGATGGGGATTTCTACATATGAAGGTTGCAGGGACACAGACCTTCAGTCTATGGCACATATGAATACAAAGGATTTAAGCTCAGGCTTCTTACACCAGCATATAGGAAGTCTATTTAGAAGCATGTAAAGTCTGAATAAGTGTGAAGCATCTTCATAGAGCATCAGTTTTACTTGAAAGTTTGTGGAAGAGGAAAACACATGATTTTTTAATATAGATAAATTATATTGGGGAATACGAAATGTGCACTAATTATTATGGCGAAACACAACATTTCAAAGACATTTCCTGCTTGTAACAGCACATTGAGACTGATCTCAAGTCGCAGGGGGCATGTGCTTACTCTTCTCTGCTGCTAGGATAGTCAATGAAAAAAATCCAAGGAGTCCTGTTTCAGTGTGTTTTTCCTATTCCTAAATATTCTGGTTAAAATTTTTCAATTAATTTATAATACTACTTTTTGCAGTGGAACAGGTGTTGTTTAGAAGGCAATAGTATTTGATGTTAATGAAAACAAGACAACTGAGGTCTTGGTAGCTTTTCTCAGGTGGGAAATTTATGAATTGTCATTTTTTATTATTGTAACTTGAATATAAAAGCTGCTCCAAGGAAAACTGTCCAAATGTCAAGTTACTTTTTAACAGTAAAACCTTCATAAATAAGCTGACATTAAAATACACTAAAGTAATTGGTTTGGGGAACATTCAAGGAAGAGGAGGTGTTAGATGATCTGAATTCTCCATCTATGAACTATGGTCATAACAATAGATCATGAATGTATTGACTGGTGAAACATAGTATTGGCCTATAGAGAGGAGCTGAGAGCAAGACATTTGAATCATTTTAGAAATGAGATTAGTTTAGGGATCGGGGTTGGAAGGGTCCCTACCAATCCTTAAAGTTCACTATGACTGAAGATTGCCCAGAGGCTTGGTAAATATGCAGATTCCTGGCTTTCATCCCTGATGATTCTGATTTAATACATTTTCCATCAGTTTTGGGAACATGAGTGGCTTTTGTTTTTGTTTCTTCTCTTTTTTGGAGACAGCGTCTCATTCTGTCACCCAGGCTGGAGTGCAGTGGCACGATCTCGACTCACTGCAGCCTCCACCTCCCAGGTTCAAACAATTCTGCCTCAGCCTCCCAAGTGACTGGGATTACACGTGCCTGCCACCACACCTGGCTTATTTTTGTATCTTTAGTAGAGATGGGGTTTCACATTGTTGGCCAGGCTCATCTCAAACTCCTGACCTCAGGTGATCTGCCCGCCTCGGCCTCCCAAAGTGCTCGGATTACAGGCGTGAGCCACCGTGCCCAGCCAAACATGCATGTTTTAACCAGCACCTCAGGAGATTCTGATGCAGGGGATTCTAACTCCCTCTTGAGAAGATCGGGCCTTAGGTGTCCCATGGATAGACTTTATTGTGGTTCCTTGAAGCCCTGAGACAGAAATTCAGTTTTATGTGTTCATTTTCCTGAAGAGAAGATCCGCATCTTTCTTTGGATTCTCAAAGGGGTTCTGATTAAATACCATTTCTGGCATGTAGGGAGGGGACGCTGTAGCTGGACTCTGCAGTTGGCAAATAAGGAATGAAGACTTACATAAATTAGCATGGTCATTTTAGCTCGTGAATAGAAATAAATAAGTTTGGATCTGAAAATAAATGAAAATATTAGACAAAAAAAAAGGAGAGAAGAAGATATTTTATGGATGTCTCAGGGATGGGCAATCAGTGTCTTCAGGATCTCCACTCCGTCTCCTTGTCAACAGATGCCCTGTTGTTATGACAGCTGGGAGGATGCATGTAGCAGCTGCTGGTGCTGTTGCAGGCAAATGAAATGTGTCCTCAGACTTACAGATTGTTTTTAACCTCCTTGAAAGACTGATCGAGAGGTCCAGATGCTGGAGTGATCATAATTATGGGGACAGAGATGTATGTTACTGGGTTTTAGGTCTTCCTTCCATTCATTGGTGTTCTCAAGAGCTATATAAATAGATGTCAGAGAAAGGCTGAAACACTGAAGATGACAGAATTTAATTATAACCCAAAAGAAAAGAGTCAAGGAAGAAAAAGAGAAGGAAGGGGAAAGGATAGTGCTTATATTCCTGAAAAAAATGGATTTCTCATTCAAAGAAATTGTGTTATCTACGTGATCAGACACTGTGAATGGAGCTTCCTACAGAAATGTTGCTATGAGGTTGCTATGCATGAGAGGGAGCCTCCACTTGTGCTGGCTAGAGAGAGTGTACCTGGGCCCCAGGCTGGAGCCATGAAGCTGGAGGCATAAGAATTCTGATGCCCTCCTTCTCTAGGGCCAGGCTTGCAAATGCTGACCAGCTGCTGTTGCAATTTTGAGCATACCAGGCCGCCCCTAAGAAGATGGTGAAGCCACCAGATGGGTCTCCTGAGATCCACCACCTCTGAACGTGGCCTCAGCCCACTGGAACGAGGTGGGTAGTGGGTGAAGGCACTACTCAATGCTTAACGGAGCCAGAAGGGCTGACAAACCCAAGACAGTGTGGAGCTCTGGGAGGGTTTTGGTAGGAGCAGCAGCCATGGAGGTACACAGCCTGCGACACAGCCAGGCAGCAAGTGGGTAGAGGGGAGTAAACATGCCAGCCTCTCTCCTGGACTCTGAGGCTCTCCAGTCAGTGGCTTCTATTGACTGAATCCATTCAGGAGCCAGAGGACAAGGGTGCCCTGGGGAGTCAGCCTCTAGAGCTCAGCCTCCTGGACCACAGAGCTGGGCACTGAAGGATGAAGAAAAGACGTGTATCTGAGAGGGTGAGGCTGTAAAAAAAACAGAGCCCAGTGCTAATGCATAACAAGGAAGGAGAGTAGAGGCTGTGGCCGCAGCACTTGCCCCTGAATGAACCTCTCTCTGCACCTACTGATCCAAGGTTTGCTAGGAGTGAGTCTCTCCACGCCTGAGGAGTTTTGTGAAACAAGTGAAAGATGGTTGATGTGATTTGAATTTGTGTCCCCACCCAAATCTCATGTCGAATTGTAATCCCCGATATTGAAGAAGGGGCCTGGTGACAGGTGATTGGATCATGGGTGTGGACTGCCCCCTTGCTGTTCTCATGATAGTGAGATCTGGTTGTTTAAAAGTATGTGGCACCTCCCCCCGACTTCCTCCTGCTCCTGCCAGGTAAGACGTGCCCCCTTTCCCTTTGCCTTCCGCCATTATTGTGTTTCCTGAGGCCTCCCCAGCCATGCTTCCTGTACAGCCTACGGAACTGTGAGACAATTAAACCTCTCTTCTTTATAAATTACTCAGTCTCAGGTCATTCTTTCTAGCAGTGTAACAACTGACCAACACAACGATGTTATGATCTGAATTGTGCCCCCACCCAAATTCATATGCTGAAGCCCTAACCCTTAATGTGGCTGTATTTTGAGTGAGGGAAACCAGAATCTATTGCCGCAAAATATGCCTTTTTGACACAAGAATTATTTTGACTGGGCATGGTGGCTCATGCCTATAATCCCAGTACTTTGGGCAGCCAAACCGGGTGGATTGCTTGACTCTAGGAGTTCGAGACCAGCCTGGGCAACATGGAGAAACCACGTCACTACAAAACATACAAAAATTAGCCAGGCATGGTGGTGTATGCCTATAGTCCCAGCTACTTGGGAAGCTGTGGTGGGAGAATTGCTTGAGCCCAGTAGGTCGAGGCCGTAGTGAGCCAAGATGATGCCACTGCGCTCCAGCCTGTGGGACAGAGTGGAACCCTGTCTCAAATTAAACATCATTTAAAAAACTTTTTACAGAGAATTATTTTGAGCTAAAGGCAATTAAGAAGTAGCCAATGCAGGAAAAGCTCTCTTTACGCTTTCCCTTTCTGTCTAAAGATGGAATATAAACTCTCCTGTATTGGTGACTACTCTAGACTCTTAACAGCCTGGAAATGCCACCAGATGAATCTGCGAACCAACTTTACCCCTTTAGTTGCTTCCCGTATATTTATTTACCTGCCCTCAGTTGCCTGCCCTTGGAAACCTAAAGCCACTCTCCCTGGTTCCGTCCCTTCTCTACCCCATGCTGTGCTTCACGGTGCTGCATAAGCTGGAGGCCTCTTTAAGCAACTCGCCTCTGGGCACCCTCATGTGTCACATGCCCCATATACATGGGAATAAACTGCTGTTTGTTTCTCTCTTGTTAGTCTTTTGTTACAGGGGCCCCAGCTAAGCACTTAGAAGGATGGAAGAACAAGAATTTTTTCTTCCTCTGCAAGAGATAGGGCCTTTGTGGGTAATTAAGGTTTGCTATGAGGCCAGGCATGGTGGCTCACGCCTGTAATCCCAGCACTTCGGGAGGCTGAGGTGGGCAGATCACTAGGTCAGGAGCTCAAGACCAGCCTGGCCAACATAGTGAAACCCCATCCCTATGAAAAACACAAAAACTTAGCCGGGCATGGTGGTGCGTACCTGTAATCTCAGCTACTTGGGAGGCTGAGGCAGGAGAATTGCTTGAACCTGGGAGGCAGATGTTGCAATGAGCCAAGATCATGCCGTTGCACTCCAGCCTAGGTGACAGAGTAAGATTCTGCCACCAAAAAAAAAAAAGGTTTGCTATGATTCAAATGTATATGTTCCTCCAAAATTCGTATGTTGGAATCTAATACCCAATATGGCTATTAAGGGGTAGAGTCTTTTGGGAAGTGATTAAGTCTTGAGGGCTCTGCCCTTATGACTGGGATCAATACTGTTATGAAAGAGGCTTCAGAGAGCTGCCTGACACTTCCATGTGAGGACACGGTGTTCTCTCCTCCAGAGGATGCAGCAGCAAGGTGCCATCTTGGAAGCAGAGACTAAGCCCTCACCAGACACTAGATCTATCAGCACCTTGATCTGGGACTTCCCAGCCTCCAGAATTGTAAGAAATACAATTCTGTTCTCTATAAATTACCCAGTCTAGGATATTTTGTTATAGCAGCAGGAATGGACTAAGACAAGGTTAAATGAGTTTACAAGGCTGGGGCCCTGGTCCAACAGGATTAGTGTCCTTATAAAAGTGGGAGAGACATCAGAGATCTTTTTCTTTCCATGAACTCACAGAAGAACGGCCATGTGAGGCCACAGTGAGAAGGTGGCTGTCTACACTCCAGGAAAAGGTCCCCTTCCAAACACCAAGCTTGCCGGATCTTCATCCAGGACTTCCAGTCCCCAGAACTGTGAGAAAATAAGTGTCTATTGTTTAAGCCACCCAGCTTGTAGTATTTTGTTATGGTAGCCTGAGCTAGGACAGATGGCAGCTCCCCAGAAGAGGGTTCAGACATTGGCGTGGAAATCAGGCAGAAGCTGTCTAATGGCAAAGTGACAGAAAATGAGAGGCCTTTGCTGACAATCTTCTGGGTAATTATCTTGGAAGTCTGAATTTTTCACCCTCTAAAAGGAGACCTGTAAATGATTAGGGGCTTGGCAAAGAAATGTCTTCTTTGATCCTTGATGAAGATTTTTCTAAAAATAGCAGAATTGAGCAATGAAGAAAGGCTTTGGATCAGGAAGGGTTCAGGCACCCTGCAGTGAGCCTAGAATATCTGTGCTGGACACAGAAAAAGGAGCAATGATCAGATGAGGGAGGTGACTCTCTTTTAAGTCATCCGATTTCAATGCCAACTTTTAGGCGGGGTGGCCCAAAACATCACCGTGGCTCCCAGGAGGAGAGGTCACCGGGGGCAGCAGAGGCAGCCTCCCCAGGGTATCAGCTGGCCTGCAATGTCTGGGCCATCAGGTCATAGCTGGAGTTGTGTTGTAAGCAAGTACTCCATTTTTAAAGTTTTTTCTTCCACCTTTTTTTGCTCATTCCTTATTTCAGTTTCCTAGTAATGAAATAATAACCTTTACTCTTCTTCTTTCCACCAAGCACCCCCTTGCAATGTTAGCTTATCTAACTATGTATTTGCTTAGAAGTTCCAGACACTGAATCTTGAAACAATCCAGGTGCCTATGGAATTATAACCCCACCTCCATCCCACCCACACACACCCAGGGATTTCTTCAAAGCTAGGGTTAATTTATAGCCCAGTTGCACCCAAGATGGTGCCAGCCCATCCACTAGATGGGACAATAACTCAAGATAAGTCACTGGAACAAGTCCTGTAGACCTGTACCACCTTGCCCTTCCTGTGTACCTCTCACGCCAAACTTCCCTTTTTAAATCCCTGTATTCTGCCCCAAAATTTGAATTTTTTTTTTTTTTTAAGAGAGGAAACCTAGACCATTTCCCTACTGCTAGCTTTGGTACAGAAAATCACTTTCCTTCTACCACACCTCATCCTTGTGATTTGATTTTGCAAGCAGCGAGCGGCCACATAGTTTCGGTCACTAGCTGCTTGCAAAATCAAATCACAAGAAATGTAATGGGTAGTTCATCAGCAGGGCCTGTCAGATCTCAAGCCATCTGGAGGTGGCCATCAGGGTGTCCTTGATGGAGGATAGTGCCGGATTGCCCAGGCAGAAGTGGCTTGATGTCTAATTGGTACCTGGGCATTGGAACCTCCTTTCTTGGGCCTTTTCATTTGGCGTTTATGTTTCAAACAATGTCAACTTGAACGATTCCTGGTGTCTTATCATGTAGCAGATTATTTCTGATTGACAGTCATTTGACCTCTTATTTTCACCTCTGTTTTAGTTACTCTGGAGAGAATTACTATCCATCTCCTGGAGGTACCCCCAAGGTAACACAGTGCATGTGCCCCGTGACCAGATATCCCAATCTACTCTCCCAATTTAGTTTTAAAAAATGACAACCATTTTCACACGATGCAACAACAAACAGATACTATTAACTTGTTCATAGAAATTCCCTATGATAAAATTCCCATGATAAACTCTATTTGGATTAGATATGCTATGGTTTTAATATACTACTTAACTCCTTTTGCTAAGATTCTATTTAGGATTTTTGCCTCTGTATTTGCAAATGTGATGAGTGTAGAGTTTCCATTTTGGCATTGTCTTAGTCAGCATTTGGTACAGAAATTATGCTAGCTTTGTAAAATGTATTGACCTACATGAAGAAAACTACAAAACTTTACTGAGAGATATAAAAAAAGGTAAAACAAATAGACTGAGATATCCAACACTGGATGGGAAGAATACATTTTAAAATGTGAATTCTTCCCAAATTAAATTTTTAGGTTGAATGCATCATCGCCCCATTGGAATTACCTTTTAGCACTTAATAAAATAACTATAAAATTCATATGGAAGAAAAAATAGAGATAAGAATAATTTTGGTATTCTGGATTCTCAGTTTATTTTCTAGATAGGACATTATATGAGTTTAATTTTTTAGTAGATAATTTTTTGTGTTAAATTTAGCCATTGTTGCCAGTTTCACCTTATATTAAGAAATTATCACAGTGGTCAGGGAATGTGAAATTTCTGCTTTGGGGAATTCAACGAATTCTCTTTGTAGCTAGAATATGGCCACTTTTTTTTACATGTTTCTTTGTATATTCTTTGTAGGTAAAAAATTTTAGTCATATTTACACACATAGAAATTTTAAAATTTTCAATGTATTACAATCTTAAGTTTTTTTTCTATTTGTTTGGCCATAAAGTGACAGTTGTGTATGAAAAGCTTCCACTACAACCTGTTTTCAGTCACATTTTCCTTGTGCTTTGGAAATACTTGCTGTATGATTTATTTGGATGTAAAGATCTCTATGAACACGAGCCCTTCTATTTATGCTGAATCTTTTACTAATGTAAAATTATGTCTTTTGACCTTTTAAATGCTTTTTTCCTACGTCCTCTTTTGCCTGCTTTTGAACATTTTTATTCCTGCTTTCTTTTCATTTATGTCTGCCAAATATATCTTTGCCTTATTTTTTATTTTTAACCTTTATGAGTCATTTTATTTTTAGATGTGCCTTATAAGCCGAATATCTTTAGATTTAAAAAAATCTGTTTGCCCTTTTGAAAAAAATTTAATCCATGTGAACTTACTATAATAATGGATAAATCTGATCTATAGATGTCATTTTTATGTTTTGCTCTTTTAAAAAATTTTGATTAGTCCTGGGGGTTTGTTTTGTTTTTTGAGACAGGATCTTGCTCTGTCACTCAGGCTGGAGTGCAGTGGGACAACTGTAGCTCACTGCAGCATCAATCTCCCAAGCTCTAGCTATAGTATTTCCTCAGTCTCCCGAGTAACTGAGACTACAGGTGCACACCACCATGTCCAGCTTATTTTTGGTTTTTAGTACAGACAAGGTCTTGCTACGTGGCCCAGGGTGGTCTCAACTCCTAAGTTCCAGCAATCCTCCCACCTCAACCTTCCAAAATGCTAGTTTTTATTTTCTTTTGCAACATATACAAGATGTTCTGCTTGCTTTAATATTCCATAGTAGTTTAGACCTTGGGTTCTGCATTTTAATTCTACCAGTCATAAACTGAACAACTTACCAAAATAGTTTGAAACATTAACCCAATTAATTACCAACGTTAGTACAAAACTATTTTCTTTGTCTTTTTTTCTGTTTTCTGCTTACTTTTCCCTTTCTTTTTTTTTTCTTCTATCCTGTTTGTCATTTGCTTCCTGTGCCTGGGGTGGGTTGAATCCTTGAGTTAGCTCCAACTGCGGACAGCCTGGCAGGAACTGAGCAAATTCTTTTTTTTTTTTTTTTTTTTTTTTTTTTTTTGAGACGGAGTCTCGCTCTGTCGCCCAGGCTGGAGTGCAGTGGCGCGATCTCAGCTCACTGCAAGCTCCGCCTCCTGGGTTCACGCCATTCTCCTGCCTCAGCCTCCCAGTAGCTGGGATTACAGGCGCCCACCACCACGCCCAGCTAATTTTTTGTGTTTTTAGTAGAGACGGGGTTTCACCGTGTTAGCCAGGATGGTCTTGATCTCCTGACCTCGTGATCCACCCGCCTCGGCCTCCCAAAGTGCTGGGATTACAGGCGTGAGCCACCGCGCCCGGCCGAACTGAGCAAATTCTGATGATGAGAGTGGCAGCTGTGAGGATTCTAAGAGCTGCAGGCAAACCTCACTTTTGTCTTTTCCCAGCTGGGGACAAAGCTGCAGTCCCACCTCAGGAAAATACCAGCCTCACTATAACCCCAAACCATTCATCCTAAATTGTTTTCACTCAAGGAGTGAAAACCTTCCTACAATAGGAAATACAGAGTAAGGTAGAAAAAAGTCTTTGCACTGATCTGTGAGAGAGCCTGCAGGAGACTGAGGTGGTTCAGCTTTGCATGCAAGAGGAGCCCATATGGTCAAGTGGAGATAATGTGTTATGCCCTGAAGATGCAAGAAGGAGTTAAGATGCATGAAGGATAGGCCCCACCTTAAGGTCATATGGTGTCATTGAAGCCAGTTAAATGCTTGGGCAATGACAGCCTGAGTCCGGCCTGTGCTGCACTGAGGGAACACCTGGAGAGTAGCCTACCCAGATGTGGGTGAGACCTAAAGAATGAAGGGGCGTTAGCCATGCTGGGGATGGCTGGGGTGTGAAGGGGGAAAACTGTTGGCGACAGAAGGAACAGCAAAGGCCTCAGAGCAAGAGAGAGCTAGAATTGGTTGTTCCAAGTGGAGGGTGCCAGCCAGGGTTTGGAGGCAAATGACAGAAACTGATTCTGTCTTGGGCAGAAGAGGAGTTTCCCGGACAGTCATTGGGAGGTCTCAGAGAATCAAAGGATGGCTAGACACTCAGACTGGACAGAGCTTTGGCAAGATCCAAGGGGCTAGGAGCTCACACCGAGACCAAGTTCACAGTGCATCATCATTGGCCAGTGGATGCTGTCACTGGAAGCACTGCCACTGGAACCTGGAGGCCACCAACCAGACTGGATTCTATTGCCGCCTCCTGGATTTTAGTGCCATTTGTTTCTGGTGCCTGAATTCCAGTTTCCAAGCCCTATGCCCCGGCACAGGCTGCCTCTGTCCAGAGAAAGGGGCACCTTTGCTCATTTGCAGGGAAGCCTGGGACTGGATATCTAGTTGACCAAGCCCAGGTCACCCTGCCAAAGTGCCAGGGTGTGAGCAGAGCCAGCATCCAGATATGTGGGGTTCTGCAATAAGAGGTTGGTGCTATCTCCCACCAGACCTCCTGCTGTGGGAATTCCCCAAAGGAAGAGAGTCAGCAGCCAGATTTCCAAAAAATGTTAAATGTCCTCTGCAGCAGGAGGACAGAGTGCAGAGGGAAGGGCCACAGGTGAGAGGGGGAACTGGATTAGGAAGCAGATCGTCCTCTTGAACTTCATGAGCAATGTGAGCAATACAATAGGCCCTGAAATAACCGCAACAAATGGTGACTTTGAAATGGACAAAGAGGTGCTGTAGCAAGTATCATCTTCTCCTCATGTGTCACTGGTCATACAAATGGTTCTGGGCAAAGAGGGCAGCCTGCCAAACTGTTGCAGACTTTTCCAACAGCCTGATTAGAGTGATTCCTCAGGGGCTGTCTGTTCAAGAACTGACCCCTCTCTAGGGCCTGCAGGGAAGGATCCTGGAACCTAGAGCTGCAAGCAGCAACTCTGGAGGCTGCACTCTGTGTGTGTGGACAGAGTGGCCATGAAGGAAGGTACTGTCACTTCCACGCCTCAAAGGGCATTGACCTTAAATTTAGGAAATCTATTCCTATGTGTGTGTCTCTACATAAAGCAAAGGCACACAAAGCACGCAGAGGTTAAGCCATCACAGCTAGGATGGAATCATGAAAGGGACATCACCAATGGGCTGGTTTCCCTGGGGCTGACCCTTCTGTCTGGAGCCTTCCAGGGTCTCACCTGTAGACCCTAGTCCTTAATGCCAGGAAGGACCTGCAGAACCAGAGACAAGAGGTTTGGGTTATGCATCATGCATGCAGCTTGCGGGTTGATTGCACTGCCTAAAGAACAGCACGTTTCATGGGTTTAAATAAATCTATTCAGTAAACCAAAAACAAAATTATAAGCTCCCCAACCATCTGAATAGACCCCTCCTCTCAGCTGAGGCATTCCAAAGTTAACCTGAAAAACTAGTTCAAGTCATGATGGGAAGGAAGAGTTGGACATGCCTTATTATTCCCTCCTCCCTTCTGCAATGCAGACACAACTGACCAGCATTAACATTAAAACAGACCTTAAGACTGACAGAATAGACTCTTTAAGTCTGATAAGAAACATTTGCAATCTGTTCTCTCTGAAGCCTGTTACCTGGAGGCTTCTTTATCTGCATAAGAAAACCTTGGTCTCCACAACCCCTTATCACAACTCAGACATTTCTTTCTATTGATTCCAGATCTTTAGATAATAACTCAACCAACTGCCAATCAGAAAATCTTTGAATCCACCAATGACCTGGAAGCCCCTGCTTCCAGCTGTCCCACCTTTCTGGACGGAACCAAGGTACATCTTAAATGTATTGATTGATGTCTTATGTCTCCCTAAAATGTATAAAACCAAGTTGAAGCCCAACCATCTTGGGCACATGTTCTCAGGACCTCCCAAGGGCTGTGTCACAGGCCATTAATCACTGATATTTGGCTCAAATAAATCTCTTCAAACATTTTACAGAGTTTGACTCTTTTCATCAACAGTACTACCATGTGAATAATTTAATTATAATTTTTTTCATTAAAAGCATTAATTTGTTCCATGTAGGCTTTTAGAATATACTACAAATATTGTAATCCTCTTTTGGCATTTTCATCATTTTTCTATATTCTGGAGCTCCAACACTGGCAGTGCTCTGAGTCCATCTGGGCTTCAAGGGGCCCAGCTTGGGTGGGGAGGGCAAGTGGGTCAAAACTCAGCCTTCTCCACAGTTTTCTGGGTCCCCGACACTTGTGGATATCATGGGCCTGCAGGGTTCCCTGGAATTCTGGGCACAAGGCCAGCGGGTTTCAGAAGCCTGCAGCAACCTCAGCACCACTCTTAGGTTCTGGGTATGTATGAACAAGTCCTTGAAGAGAGGGACAAGGGCATTTCTTCAATTAACTGGAACTTTCTAGGACTTCTTCCTCAGAGGGTTACAGACTAGAAGAGCTGGGATGGGGAAAGAAAGATGTTTTGAAAATGCCCAGCCAAGTCGTGGGCATAAGCAGTGCCTCCCCACTGGGAGGACCGGCCCTCTGCCCTTACCATGCACCCTCCCGTTCTTGCACGTGTGGACTCCTGTACTTTTTCCAGGAGTGGGTTTGGCTTGATCCTCTCCCCTCCCCTCCTGCAACTGCTGAACCACACAGGCTTCAGTCCTGCAGGCCTCAACCCAAACTCCTACATCACATTGTTTTGTATCTGGCACACACCAAAGGGGTTAGAGGAGTCTGATGAGCAATTAGCAGCCCAGGGTTCACGTACAGTTGCTAGCTCTTATGTGTTAGCACCTGTGATTTCAAGGCTATTCAAGAAAACAACGCATTTCAAATGTAAACCAGTATAGCCTCTATGGCAAACAGTATGGAGAGTCCTTAAAGAACTAAAAGTAGGTCTACCATTCGATGCAGCGACCAATACTAGATACCCAGTGATACTGGGTAAAACTACTACATATTGGGTACAATGTACACTACTCAAGTGATGGGTGCACCAAAATCTCAGAATTGAGAACATAATTCATCCATGTAACCAAAATGACTTGTATCCAAAACGCTATTGAAATAAACAAGTAAAAAAACAAAAAATACCCAGTGATACTGCGTATCTAGTATCTGGGAAAAGAAGTCATTATATGATAAAGACACACACACACACGTATATAGCAGCACAATTCATAATTGCCAAGATATGAAACCAACCCACGTGCCCATTGGCCAATGAGTGCCTAAAGAAAATGTGGTATATATACACCATGGAATACTACTCAGTCATAAAAAGGAATGAAATTATGTCTTTGGGAGCAACTTGGATGGAGCTGGAGGCCATTATTCTAAATAAAGTAACTCAGGAATGGAAAACCAAATACCGTGTGTTCTCACTGTAAAAAGTAAAGTAGAGGTTCCTCTTCAAAGACTTTCCTCCCCATCTAATTAAAAATAAATAGTAACTTCTCTTAAAAGCAAAATTTATTCAAAGACATGTACTAACATTCTTAAATACCTGCTAGCCATAATAAAAAATCAATGTACTTTATGTTCTTAGCTCCCACAGTTTAGCTTAAATATTTGCTCTGACATGCTTATACTGGTCCAAGCAAGCATTAGGTCATAGCCTGTTCCTCTTCCTTATCTAAAGGTGTTTTTACCTTTCTCAACATTCTGCAAGTTACCTCCTCCTTCCTTTGTTCACCTCTGCCTTTGCCTCTTTTTAAAAGTTCTAAGTTGCTAGCCAATCAAGACAAATACAGAATGTGAGGTCCCATTCCAGCCATAGAAACTGGATACAGCAGTAAGGTGGATGCGTCAGATTATAAATGACCCATCTCCTTTGTTCAGTGTACTCTCGTGACAAAACTGCTAGCGAGTGTACCCTTTCTAGAAAAAATAAAAATGGCCTTGCTAAATAATGTTCAAATACTATTTCTTTACGGCACCAACAAACAAACATTTCTAACATCACTTATAAGTGGGAGCTAAGATATGAGGACACAGAGGCACACAGAGTGATATAATGGACTATGGAGTCTCAGAAGGGGCAGGCTGGGAGCGGGGTGAGGGATAAAAAACACTACATATTGGGTACAATGTACACTACTCAAGTGATAGGTGCACCAAAATCTCAGAATTGAGAACATAATTCATCCATGTAACCAAAATGACTTGTATCCAAAACCCTACTGAAATAAACAAGTAAAAACAAAATCCCAAAGACACCTGTGTTATTATGGAGACTGTAAATCTGCAGACACCCATGTGAATGTTAAAACACGGTTACAGTGGGTTTTCTGGGACGGGAGGATGGCAATTCAATCTTTTTCTTCAGAAAGAAATGAAGAAGAAAGAGGAAAAAAAGAGGAAAGAAGAGAGGGAGGGAGAGAGGGAGGAAGGAAGGAAGGAAGTTGAGGAACGGGAGGAAAATATTAAAGCAGAAGACAAAGGCAGATGTAAAATCAGTCCACAAGTGCAGAAACATGTCAATAAAGCAGGAAAGCACTATCTTCCAGTTTACAAAATTTGATCAACCTGGGGGACATTCATGTTCGGGCATTTAAGAAAAAAGAGTGTGGGCATCTCCCTGCCCCTCTGCCCCACATCCAGGCCATTTTCATAGAGACTGATCGCCCTGATTCCCAGCCCCGGTGTTACCATGGCAACCCAGCAGCCTCCTTTGGTGAGGAAGGAAAGATGGCCACTGATTCTGCAGGACGCTCCGGGCAGATTTATAATAAGGCCAGGTGCAAGCTTGCAAGGCGTGGCAATGAATGGGGCCTAACACGTTAGTAGCGCACCCCACACCTGCAAGCCAGGCTAGCGCATGGCATTCATTTGAGTGTGTGCGTGCTCTCAGGGCAGTTTCGCAAAGGATGTCTTCAGAAGGGAAAAGTCCTCACTGTACCTTTGGTCTAAGGAGACAGGCCTCCTGGAGTGTGCTTTCTTCATATGTCAGAATGGTGTGTTTTCCTTTCCTATATAGCTAGGCAAAAACAAATATTAAAAAAATTGTAAATACAAAGTAGTGCACTAATGCATATTAGTTGTGGAAAAGAATTACAAACATATGTTTCTATAGACACATTTTATATATAATTAAAAGAAATACATGGAGTGTGAACATGCAACTTCCTTTAATGTGCTTTGTCACCCACCGCACTCCACGCAGCTGAAATCTCTGGAGTCTATTCAGGTGCACCTGCACTCTCTTCTCCTCCATGCTCCACACCCACTTCTGTACGCTGCTTTGCAGAGCTGAGGTCAGAGCCCTTCAATCCCTAGCTCTGCTTTCAGGGATTAGGCCCACAATGGGGCTGAGGAGCCTGAGGTGGGAAGAGCAAGGCTGGTGTGGGCTCTGGGCCTCAGCTCGCAGTGTGCGGAAGCAGAACGCTAGGCACCCACAGAGCCAGAAACTCATTCCAGGAACTGGAAGGATGTGGTGGGGTTGGAAGAAACTATCATGTTTCCAGGGGACTCTGAGCTGTTTGTTGCAACTGGAGACTCTACGACATGCACTCTGAACCTGCTGCTCTGTGGCCAGCCTCAGTCAGGCCGGGGTGCTGAGACACGAGCTGAGCATGCAGGTTGGACCCAGCAGTGCCCACCCCTCCATTGTTCCCCTGGGCTCTGCAAATATGTACAGATAAAATCGTGGCTAATAAAGTTGCAGCTCCTGGTGGGTCCGGGCTGATCATATGGGTGCAGGTTCCATGCTTACCTACAGAACCAAAGGGGTTTTACTGAATACAGTACCTGGTAAAGATGGCAGAGGCTGAGGCACAGGTGCCTGCGACCTTGCTGTAAGGGTGGACAGTTGGGGAGGCTGATGGAGCAGCCCTCTCCCTTCTGGCTTCACTCACTTCCCTTCACAAAAACAACAGAGGAACCATCAGGGTGGGGCCAGCTAATGAGGCCCTCAACCCTGAGCACAGAAGCACACACTTCTTTAAGAAAGAAGAGTGCCCACACTATTTTTTCTCACATACCCTGGTTTACCGGACACCTTGGCACTGGTGGTATCTCTGGGGTCCTCCCGTATCCAGCACCAACCTACAGCCTAAATATTCAAATTACAGCGAGGGAAAGGCAGAAGACACGACATTCGAAGACAAGGTGGATTTCAGACTAGCACTGAGTGGATCTACAGAATAGACGAGAAAATAGAGAGTGACAAGGCTACGGCTCACAGAACGTGCAGGGCCGATGGTGACATTGCTGCATCAGAGGAGCCTGGGTTTGAGCCCCTGCCCAGGAGGGCTGTCCTGAGCTGATGGAAGCCGACTGCAACAAAATGTCTTAGCAACTTTGTTTCACACTCAGGAAGTCTCTGTGACCTTCAGATTCAAGAAACTAAGATGTCCATCGATCACTATTATCCCCCTAACAGTGTCAGGCCTCCTGGCATGTGACTGTAGCTAGAATATTTTCAGGGCCGAGAGTTAAGTCCACAGATAACTGACAAGAGATGCAAATTAGGTGCCAATTCATAGTGTTCAGAAAATTTCCATTTAAATTGCTAATCAAGCTGAATCCACTTGCAAATGTAGAAATCAACATGTACATAAATTATTTGGAAAACTGCAAAGCTCTGTAGAGTACCCAGCATTGACTAGTCTGTGAAATAGAACAGAGAAATAGCAATGTCTTTGGATACAGATTACCCTCCCCAAATCTTCCAAGCATGTTCTTGTTGAGCTCTTTAGAAAGCCTCTGGGCCAACCTTTTCAAAATGCATTTCTTTAAACAAAAATGTTCTATGAGATGGTTATTAAGTGTTTTACACACACACACACACACACACACACACACACACACACACACACATCCACAGTGAACTAAATCTGAGAGAAATAGCATCTTGTATCCCCTCTAGGAAAATCAAAATACATATTGGTACATTCCAGATTCTGAGGAGCCCTGCAGGACAAAAACCGACTTGCCTGGGTTGATTTAATGTGGCATTTCCGGGAGCCACTAGATCAGAGAAGGCTCATTTTTGGTAGAGCACCTATTCCCAGCTTAGTACACATACATTGGGCAGTGCCGCGCTATAGCCAACTGTGAGTTTTGCTATTACCAATTTAATTGCTTACACTTTCGCGGGAGACAACTCCCACACCAACAAGTAGGGAAACAAATCCCAGCTGCTCCTCTTTAAGCCGACTCCCATTCCAAACAAGCAACTGCTTTGCAGACTCTCCATCTGCTCTGTTTACGTGGAAATGCAAACCCTCCATCAGATTGAGAAACGGATGATCTGGGCTAAGCCCCTCTAATAATTGCACTGAGTCAGCAGCAGACGTCATGTCTACCCTGCTCCACAGCCTACCATGGCTCCCCATTGCCTAGCAGGTTACTTTGTTATCCTGCCTGTCCTGCCTTTTCTCCCATCCCTCCTCTGCACCTGTCTGCGCTTCTGTCTCATTGCAGCTCTCCCACTGCCCCCTCAATGCTGAGTCCTCCTTCCTAGTTCTTAGAGCATGCTCTTCCTCTTCCACTTATCCACAACAAAGCAAGCAAGCTCCACGCCCCTCACCCCACAGACACTGAATATTTTAGGCTTCAAGGGCCGTATGATCTCTGTCAAAACTCAACTCTGCCACAGTAATGGGAAGCAGCCAGTGACAATATGTAAGTGAATGAGTGTGGCTGAGTTCCAATAAAGCTATTTACAAAATCAGGCAGTGGGCTGGATGTAGCCTGGGGGCTGTAGTTTGCCAGTCCTGATCTTTATAATTGTCCATTCTTTTAGAATGATTTCTAGTCTTATTCTGTGCATCTTTCATCCACAATTTCAGCAAATATCGTTCATTTTAATTTCTCACTGGTCATAAGGAAGAGATTAAATGTGAAGCATCTACTGTGTTCTAGGTTTTATGTAGACTATTTCATTGAATTATCCCAATAATTATTATTCTCGCTTTATGGATGAGCCACCCAGGTCTAGAATAGCACACCTATGGGAAACAGGATCCAGTTGAATCTGGACTCTACAACTCTATGTTCCATGGAGTCCCCATGCCCATCGTTCATTCACTTCACTGTGCTGGGTGTCCTGCAAACCCATTCCCAAACACCATCTTGCTTGAAAGTCATACCATGCCAGGGGTGTAGGGACTTCCTTCATCCTCATTTGCAGATGTATAAACTGAGGCACTGAGATTGTCAGCGACGTGCCCCAGGTCACACAGCTGGTTGCCATCAAGGCCAGGATTCAAACTCACATCTCCCGTCCTCAAAGTCAATTTCAGCATGTTGGGCTGTTTTCAGTTAGTAAATAGCATCCTTCAACGTAAAACTCAGAGGTCAGTGGAGCTTGTCAAGCAGTGCCAGGCAAATCAATGGGCAGCCTAACCAAGAGGAGGTTAGGACAACTCAGAGGAGGTTCATTTGCATTTTGACACCTAAATTAGGAAAACCACATCTTGGCTTTCATCTTCAGGAAACTGTTAGAGCGTGCTATTTAACAAACACCCTCTTTCCAGCTTTTAAATTGAGAACGAACACGGGAGCTAGAGTATGGCACTGTTAGGATTAGGAAGGCTACACTGGACAACTCTAACATCCCTTTTGCATTCTAGAACTTGATACCTTATTATCCCAACCAATACTTCAAGCACCAGCAGAAATGATGGAATAAAGAGAGCAAAGATCTGATTGAGCATGGCACACATAGAACCTATCTGGTCTGTTTACTGCATAGAAACTAAAGCTCCTGATGCTGTTGGCTCTGTAGAGTGACTCTATCCCATGGCCAACTCGCCCACAGATGGCAGGCTTTCCCCAGACTCATCCCCCACACTTGTCATTGAGCCTTCCTTGGGGAAGATATAAAGTGTCTGTGTGTGTATGAGAGAGAGAGAGAGAAAGAGAGGGAGGGAGAGAGAGATTGTAGGTGTTCCTTCTGAACCAATAGAGGAAACAGGAAATAGGAAGCTAGGGGAATAAGGGTTTCCCCTTGTATCAGTTAGCTATCACCAGGTTACACCATGTAACAAGCAACCCCTCACATTGGAACTACAATAACTTATAGCTACAAAGGGCTATTTCTCACGTAGTTACATGTTGGTTAGCTGCAATGCTCTGGCATCACTCCACGTGTCTTCCCCATTCTGAGATGTCTAAGGAAGCAGCTCATTCTTGATTTCTTGGCAGAAGGTGCAGATCAAGAAGACTGGCCAAAAGCATGTATATGTCATTGATCAAAGCAAGTCACATGATCAAGCCCCACATCAATGGGGTTGTTAGCCCTCTCACAAGAAGATAAATACTTGTGAACAACAGTATAGTCTACCATACTCCCTCACAGGAACAATTCTACATCAAAGTAGAACAGAAGAATGTCCTTCCTCTAAGTAAAGACAAACTGAGTTGTCTAATTTCACTTACCCAAGATGATGAATCAATGATTAATTCCAGACATGTCAGGAATAATGACATAAGCTACATCTACTATAAATTTAAGGTGACTTCAACAATGCTCTTATATCTGCCCACTTCCGTTTATTACAACATGCCTATCTTGGTTCCTATCACCAGAACCTCTTCCTGGTCTTCCTCCTATAAGTTGACTCCTCCAGTTCACTCTCAATATTGTAGCTGGAGTGAGTGACAACAATGTAGTCTTGTCATTCTCTGTGTAAAACCCTTTGTATCTGCAACTTGAACTCAAAAAAAGAGCTAATCATTTTTGCCCATTTACTATTTTCCAGATGTTTCTGAGATAATATATACTATTTTATTTAATCCTCACAAAACACTATTAAATACTACTATTAGTACTAATACTTAATAGACTTATTTAATATTTAACAGGAGCCAGAGGTTCAAAAAGATTAAGCACTTTCCCCTTTTGAGTTTGAGTTTTTAATATGAGGTGAGAGACTACAGTAGCCAGTCCCCAAGATGGCACCCAGTGATTCCTGCCTCCTGGTATTCACACCATTGTAAGTCCCCTTCCACATTGTGTCAGGGTTGGCGTGACCCACAGAATATGGCAGAAGTGATGGTGTGGGACTCCCAAGGCTAGGTCATACAAGACATTGTAGCTTCTGTTTTGGTCTGTCACTGGGGTCATTCTGTCAGAGGTAGGCAGCTGCCATATTGTGAGGACACTCAAGCAGCACTATGGAAAGGTCTACAGAACAAGGAGCTGAGCTCACCTGCCAGTGGCCAACAAGAAACTGAGGGCTGCCAAATTGGGTGAGTGAGCCTTCTTGAAATCAGATCCTCAAATGCTGAGATTACTGCAGCCCTCGCCAATGCTTTGATGGAAACCTCATGAGAGACCCAGAGTTAGAGCTAGGTTAAGTTGCCCCCAAAGTCTTGAGCCACAGAAACTGCGAGATAAATATATGTTGTTTTAAGCTGCAAAGTTTTGGGGGTAATTTGTTGCATAGCAATAGAAAATTAATTCACTCTGCCACCTTCACACTAAACTCAGTTCTCAAGACCCCTGGGTAGCACTCTGTAGTACCCACTACTGTGGAGTATGGGAAATGGTAAGATATTCTAAGAAGAAAAATTAAACTAGGGCTAAGAAGCATGTTAAGATGCTATGGTTTTAAATAGGATGGTCAAGAAAAGACTCACAGGGAAGGCAACATTTGCTGAAAGGCCTGGCGGTGGTGGGGAAGTGAGCCCACTGGTGATCTTGGGGAAGAACATTCCATAAAAGGGGAACAAGTGCAGAGGCCAGAGCTGAGGAGGGCCTGGCATGCTCACAGGCACTGAAGAGGTCCAGTGGCTCAAACAGGTGAGTGCAGGTGAGCGCAGTGGCTGGAACAGGTGAGTGGCTGGAAGAGGTGAGTGCAGGGTGTGTATTCGGAGATGAGATCCAACAGGGAAGAGAAAAGATCGGATCATGCAGTGGCCTTGTGGGTGATTTTCAGGACTTTGGCTTTCAGTCTGAGTGAGATGGAAAGTCATCAGACAGCTTTGACCAGAGGAGTGACACCATTCAACTCATACTAGTGCCCTCCTTCATCCTAAAAATAATTGTTTAACAGAATTAGATAATGTGGCTAACATTAGTTAACTGATAGTTATGTGCCAGACATTATATAACATACTTTACCTAGATTAAAGGTGATTGTAGGATATCCATGAACATCCCCATTCTATTGATGGGAAAACTGAATCTTGGGGAGATAAAATAGCCAGTCTGCAATCATACAGCCAGGGAGTGATGGAGCTGGGCTCTAAACCCAGGTAGCCTGGACTTACTAATTAAGCAGCTACTGTTCCTATAACCAAAAGTCCAACATAGCCAGGTATATAAAAAATACTCAATATCACTAATCATTAGGGAAATGCAGGTACAAACCACAAAGAGATGTCACCTCACCCCTGTCAGAATGGCTATTACCAAAAAGACAAGACATAAAAATTGTTGGCAAGAATGTGGAAAACAGAGAATCCTTGTATGCTGTTGGTGGAAATGTAAATTAGTACAGCCATTATGGAAAACAGTATGGAGGTTCCTCAAAAAACTATGATCCAGCAATCTCACCACTGGGTATAGATCCAAAGAAAATGAACTTAGTATGTCAAAGAGATAGCTGCTCTCCCACGTTCATGCCAGCATTATTCACAATAGCCAAGACATGGAATCAACCTAAGTGTCCATCAAGGGATGAATGGATAAACAAAATGTTATATATATATATGTGTATATATATGTGTATATATATATGTGTGTGTATATATATATGTGTATATATATATGTGTGTGTATATATATATGTGTATATATATATATGTGTGTATGTATATATATATACACACATATGCAACAGAATACTATTCGGCCTTAAAAATGAGGGAAATCCCGTTATTTGCGACAACATGGATGAACCTGGAGGACTTATGTTAGTGAAATAAGCCATGTACAGAAAGACAAATACTGTGTGATCTGACTCACATGCGGAATCTAAAAAAAATCTAATTCATAGAAGCAGAGAGTAGAATGGTGGTTGTCAGAGGCTGGGGAGTGGGATGAGGATGTTGGTCAAAAGGTACAAAGTTTCAGTTAGACCAGAAGAATAAGCTTTAGTGATCTGTGACACCACATGGTGACCATAGTTAATAATAATGTATTGTATATTTTTAAATTACTAATAAAGTTGATTTTAAACATTCTCATTGCAAAACAATGATAAGTAGGTGAGGTGATGGATATGTTAATTACCTTGATTTAATTTTTCTACAGCGTATACGTAGATTAAAATATCACACTCTACCACATAAATAGATACTTTTTTGGGGGGTGGAGATGTTTATAGATGTTTCAGGGACAGGATCTCACTCTGTCACCCAGGCTGGAGTGCAGTGGTATGATCACAGCTCACTGCAACCTTGAACTCCTGGGCTCAAGGGATCCTTTTGCCCCTGGAGTAGCCAGGACTGCAGGTGCACATCAGTACACCTGACTAATTTTTAAAGATTATTTGTAGAGACGGTTTTTTGTTTGTTTGTTTGTTTTGAGACGAAGTCTTGCTCTGTTGCCAGGCTGGAGTGCAGTGGTGCAATCTCGGCCCACTGCAACCTCCACCTCCTGGGTTCAAGTGGATTCTCCTGCCTCACCCTTCCTAGTAGCTGGGACTACAGGCGTGCGCCACCACACCCCGCTAGTTTTGTGTATTTTTAGTAGACACAGGGTTTCTCCATGCTGACCAGGCTGGTCTTGAATTCCTGGCCTCAAGTGGTCCGCCCGCCTTGGCCTCTCAAAGTGCTAGGATTACAGGCATGAGCCACCATACCCAGCTGAGACAGGGTTTTGCTGTTGACCAAGCTGGTCTTAAACTCCTAGCCTCAAGTGATCCTCCCTCCTCAGCCTCCGAAAGAGTAGGGATTACAGGTGTGAGCCACTGCACCCAACTTGCACCGTTATTATGTGTCAATTAAAAAAAATTTTTTAAATTGTCATGTTGTACACCATAAATATACACAATTTTTGTCAATTTAAAAGTTAATTTTAAAAATTAAAAATTAAGTTACCTAAAAAAGGTCACACGTGGGGCTGATGATCAATGAAACTGAAGTACTCCTCTTCAAATAATCTAGTCCTGCCAGACAACTCTGCCATGTAGTCCCTCTGCCCTGTGTCAATTCTCGATGCCCTGCCCCGGGAGAGGCTGCAGAGCCAGTGGGGAGAGCACTACCTGGACCCAGATGGACTCGCCTGTAAGCCCAGCAGCAACACTCCCTCTCAGGCAGACAGTGCAATTTCCCTGACCTCAGTTTTCATGACCTTCAGGCTTTCCGAGTGAATCAGGTAGCGTATGATAAATGCTAAGTTAGTATGAATAGTTATGGTTTTACTAAAGTCATTACTTGGGAGGAAAATCTAAAATCTGAACTAATTACATTTTAGATGATTTATTCCAGTATTCCACAAGGTAAACTATATTTTAAGTGTTTTAGAGTATCTGAGAAAAAGGAACTGGGTTTTTTTTTTCTTTTCTCATAATGTCTCAAATGCTGGGGACTTTTGCCCAAACACTGAGGACTTTTGCCCAGCCACGGGACTGCTGTAAACAATGACAAACATCAAAACAGCTTCCTATAAACATAAATTCTTTTTGTCAAAACCATTAGTATTTTCTATATTCATTCCTCAGTGGCCAGAGACAGACATGATAACGGAGATTCTAAAAATGGTTTTGTCCCAAAGTGTACCAGCGACATTCATCTCGCCACGCAAATCTTACCATCTAATGGGGTTCTCCCTGGTTCTGCTGATGCAGCTCATTTTTTAATGGCCTTCCTTAGTCACACATGAGGGTCAGTGACGAACATAACGTATCAGGGCCTGGCCCTGCTTCCTGTTAATACCCCTGCCTTGGTGCTAGGGTCGGCCGAGCACCACGCATCATTATTTTCAGATCTATCAGTGGTTTCCCAGGTCATGAGGTGAGCCTTTCACATGGCAATGTTCGATGCAGCAAAGACATTGCATTTGAGGCATTTGAGGACTCCCAGGCTTTATGTGATGGTAGAAAACAGATGTCAGGGACCGCGTAAGGACTCAATCACATCCAAATAGTTTGCAGACATTTTCTTACAAAGGATGGAGGATGTCTCTGTCACCTCTTAGTGGAGAACAATCTCTCAGAGAAACCCAACTCAAGTAGAGCCTTTGGGGTTAACCTTTTAAATTGATCATGTGGGTCCTCATCACACATACTAGAAAATGTCAGCACCCTCCTGGATATTCCCGACTTTGTGAATAAGGTTGGGCTACAGGGATAGGCAGATCCTTCCCCAAGAAAGGCTCTTTATCCTCTTGACATTTTGCAGTTTTCATGGTCATCTGTGGAAGCCATGCCCCAGGTATGATGTCTAATATAGAAGACTAATGGTAAATAATGGGGTTCAGGTCTTAAAATTGTGGCTGAAACTTGTGGGTGGGGAGGGGGTAGTCAGAGGAGAGGCCAGAGTCAAATGCTATGAATGTTGGATAATGAGTCCTCCAAGTAGCCAAGTCAGAGAGAAAATGGTAGATGAGTTACAGGGTCAGTTTACAGAAACTGGAAATAGGCCAGGTTGCTTTGGAAATGAAGTGTCCATACCTGTATGAGCAGCTGGTCCTAGTGTGCGTGGCCTGGAGCCTGAGGGCCTCTCACTAGGTAGGGCCCTCTCTGGGTTCTCTCCTTCACCTGCATCTCTCTCCCGACCTGGTCCCCATGGATCATCCACCCTACATCTTCATGCCTTTTAGGCTGTTCCTTACCTCCTTGCCTCTATTTATTCACCAGTCCTCAGATACAGACGACAATCTTATTCAACAGGCATTTGCTGAGCACTATGTGCCAGGGAGCGTTCTCGATGCTGTAGGCCCATTGGTGAGCAGAGACTGTGCACCTGTGAGGTTTCTGTTCTTGTGAGGGTGATGGATGACAAACAAAGGAGGCCTGCAGAAGAGTCTATTCTTGCAGCTTGGACTAAGTCATCAAGCTGTGCTGACCAGGGTCAGCCACAGAGGGCCAGGAGGATGACCTTGGAGAGGGTGGAAGGAGCAGGAATGTGAGGAGTCAGGGAGGTGTGTCTGAGGCAGAGGGCATGGCACGCAGGAGGGCAGGGAAGGATGGGCCTGCAGCGTCCAGGAACAGCAGCGGGGTGCAGACCAGAGAGTGCCCGGAAAGGATGAGGAATTTGCTTGAAACGTAATGGAAGCCCCTTTCCTCTGTTTGCTCACCCTCACCTTCCTGGAAGGTGCTAACCTACTTTTTAAAACTCCAATGAGATGGACCTCACGCGATCACGGCAAGAGGGCAGCCACACCCTCTCAGGGAGCTCCTGGAGATCGAGGTAAATGCCTTACTTACGGTGGTGCCCAGTGTCTAGCAAGGTGTGGGGCCATCAACACATTTGTGGAGCTAGCCAGAAGTGAATGAATGAGGGAAGGAAGGAAGGAAGGAAGGAAGGAAGGAAGGAAGGAAGGAAGGAAGGAAGGAAAGGAAGGAGAGAGGGAGAGAGGGAAGGAGGGAGGAAGGAAGGGAGGGAAGGAAGGAGAGAGGGAGGGAGGAAGGGAGGAAGGAAGGAAGCAAGGAAGGAAGGAAGGAGGGAAGGAAGGAAGCAAGGAAGGAAAGGAAAGGAAACGAGGGAGGGAAGGAGGGAGGGAGGGAGGAAGGAAGGAAGGACTACCTCCACACTTCCTAGCTGTTCAGTAGAATTTGGCTCTCTAGATACGGCTTTTTTGGTCTGGAATGCTGAATCAGTAGCCAAAGTCACCAAAGACTGTCTCTTTCTCAAGGATCCCCAGTGTGGAAGCGGGACCCACCCAGCAAACCCATGCAGCATAAGGCAGCACAAGGTTTTCATCCCGCTAGGAGCCTGCCCCCTGGTGGTGAAGAGAAGAAACGCAGAGCGAGAACCAGAGCCGGGCCGGGATGTCCCTGGGGCGGATGTCAGGGTTCACCTGGGGCTGCTTTGCCCCTGCGTGCAGCACCGCCCAGTAGGGCCGCTTACCTGTCCCACCCGTGCGCGCCCGCGGGTTCTAAACTCATTTTAACACTTGGTTAAGCAAAAACCAATTTGAGAAAATAAATGAGCTTGTAGGGTGTTTGAAAGCTAAATGGATTGATTTTGGATTGAGAACTACAGTGCTCTCAGGTTTTATATGGCACAGGATTACACACACCCAGGAGGAGCTGTGTGGTAATTATGACTAGAATCAGAAATTGCACCGTAAAAAGCTCATCTGAATAGACCCGGATTTACCGACACGGAAGACGGTCAGTTTCCCGTGAGGCCGGAAACTGGGTATAGAATGAGCTTTCCTGGTGATCTCTAACAAACAAAAGGTGTCTGTGCTCTTGCAAGTGAAGGAAAACATTCTGAAGGGGGATGGTGAGCTCTGTTAAGTCATAACAAGTTGAAAAAAATAACTTTTCTTTTTTGACATTTGAGGCATTCAAATGTCACACAGAGTCTCACTCTGTCGCCCAGGCTGGCGTGCAGTGGCATGATTTCAGCTCACTGCAACCTCCACCCCCCTGGTTCAAGTGATTCTCCTGCCTTAGCCTCCTGAGTAGCTGGGACTACAGGAACCTGCCACCACACCCGGCTTATTTTGTATTTTTAGTAGAGATGAGGTTTTATCATGTTGGCCAGGCTGGTCTCGAACTCCTGACCTCAAATGATCCACCCACCTCGGCCTCCCAAAGTGCTAGGATTACAGGTGTGAGCCACTGTACCTGGCTGAAAAAAAAATAAGTTTTTTAATCCAGAAGAGACGGTATCTCCTCATGGTTTCATTTAGTTTTAAAAGACCCTTCTCATTTCCATCCCTCCCTCCTCACATACAAACCTAAAATTCTTGAATCCCTGAGGATAAAAACATAGTGGCTGACTCACATCTACCTGTATAATATTCAGGCAGCTTTTCCCAATTATTAGCTGTTCTCCACAGGATGAATGGAGGGTTTCTTTTTCTCCCTACTTCAATTCTAGTTAAATAAGTGAGATGCAAGGAGGAGGAAGAATTATAATGAGTCTGTACCGTGATATTATTTCATTACAGGCTGTAAAAAAAATCCTCATTATTAATCAGTTATATCATATTAGTGATCTTGCATCGTGTGTGTGTGTGTGTGTGTGTGTGTGTGTGTGTGTGATCCTGCATGTGTGTGTGAGACGGATAGAGTGTGTGTTTTTGCCTGGGAGAATGTTGTTGACACTGCTCTTATATAGGATGGTTTTAAATAAATTTCTTTGCCATTTTCAAAAGTCTGTGTCCTGGATTCACACCTTCACTCTCATTCTCTTTATTCTACTTAGTCGTCCCATTTGCCTATGTATATTTCCTAGGACCAAATGCTGTCTTTTAAAAGCCCTTCCCAAAACCTCTCTGAGATTCTTTCTTGAACAGTTTTAGAAACTTACAACCCACCCAATGTGTTTACAGGTAAGGTTTGCAGCGTAGAAAACATGATCAGCACCAACTGTCACTCCTGTTGTTGCAAATTTCCTTCCCCCATTTACTGTTATACACAATGAGAATAGCAATTGGCAAGCACTGGGGAAAGACCCATCTGCCTCTCTACATGTGCATGCAGTAAGAGGTGCATATGTGCATACAGCGAGCTTTTAGCCATCAGCTCACCTGAGTGCTCTGTCCTTCTCACTTCCTGCCGAGCAGACCTAGCAAACCAGGGGGAGTCCATGCTTTCTCTGCATTTGTCAGACCACACCTAGTGTGTGAGGGCTGGCTCCTTTCTTCCTTCATTCATTCTTCAAATCTTTACTGAGCTTGTCCTATATGCTAGACACTCTTCTAGACAACAGAGGGGTGGAGGTGAGAAAGACAGCCCCCCTGCCCTCCAGGGGCTTACACTCCAGGAAGAGTGACCAACAGACAGAGTTGATTCATGCCTTGGGAAGCGTCTAACAAAGAAGAGAGAGGCAAGCAGGAAGGGAGTGGGGTGAGGAGGCCCTGGCCCTCACTAATCTTAAGATATTCAGCTTTCCTGGAGGAGGTGTTACCTAAATCAGGTGCTGAGGAAAGCAGGTGTCATTCAGGGAGATGATGGGGGCGGTGGGGAGAGGATCTGGAGAGAGGACATCTCATGCCAAACTGAAAGGGCCCAGGGAGGAAAGGTCGGTGCACAGGGTGGTGAGGGCGTGCTGTGTGTGTGGTGGGGGCACAGCAGGGAAGGCAGAGGTGGATTCAAGGAAGTGAGAAGGGGCAGTATGAGGAGGTGAGGTAAACTCAGGAGAAGTTGAAGAAGCAGTCAGTTTGGCCTGGGGAAGAATCAAGGGCAATTCTTTTTGAAGCAGTGGGAGCTGCCCAAAATGCTGAAAACACAGACACAAGGGTAGACGGATTCTGTGGCCTCCATGTCATAGGAATAGAATGAATGGCTGAAGGGCACAAAGAGGAGTGTTGGGGGATAAATGGAAGCAGAGACAGCAGTTACTGAGCAGGTGCAACACATCAGGTGCCTTATGTGTGTCCTCCTGTTGATTCTCACAGCAATGCTGGGGTGGAACAATTATACCTTCCACCTTCCACAGGAGGTAGCTGAGGCCAGTGCACTTAGGAAACTTGCCCAATATTATGGGCTGCCAATTGGTGGAGCTGGGATTTGAACCCAGGAAGCCTGGTTCCCAGGCCCGTGCCAATGAAAGGCAACCGACCATGAAGCAGGCACCTTCTAAGGCAGTGAGGATCTCATTGCTGGAAATTTTCTAGAAGGGGGCAATATAGTGGACATTTGTGGCTAGCTCCCCAGTGCTTGTATAAGTCAGCACACTGCAATCCCTGTTTCCCCAGGGGCACCCACATGATGGAAGAGCTGGCCAGCCCCAGCTGCCATACAAACCCTGGCCAAGGGAGGCACAGAGCGGTCCCTGGGGGCACTGGCCTACCTGACCACAGCGTCCAAAGCTCGTGGCCTGTGGGCTTTCCACTAGGAGGGTTGATTGGAAGAAAGAGTGAAAGGCATCCAGGAGCTAAATGATAAGAACTCATGAACACAAAGAAGAAAATAACAGACACGGGTCTACTTGGGGGTGGAGGGTGGGGGAAGGGAGAAGAGCAGAAGAGATCACTACTGGGTACTGGGCTTAATTCCTGGGGGATAAAATAATCTGTACAACGGATGTCGTGACATGAGTTTACCTATGTAACAAACCTGCACATGTACCCCTGAACCCAAAATAAACGTTGACAAGAAGAAAGGCATCAAAGAATTAAATTGTTAAATTTTGGGAAAAAGTTGCAGCTCAGGCAGACTTGGAGGAGAGAGAAACCAGTGTTTTGGAGTGAGAGAGAGGAAACAGGCAGTTCTGAATTCTTTGGAGCAGTCGAGGGAGCCCAGGCAGGGGCTAAAGACACCCGCTTAAGGGCGTGGCTGCCTTCCCGAACCCCTTCGCCCTGGCCAAGGCCTCCTCCTCTGTGAGAACAAAGTCAGAATTGAGAAAAACTACACACGAAAGGATAATCATCCATTCAGACGGTGAGGGTGCTGAGTGAGCTGTGTCTAGGGGAAACCAGCGGGGAGGGCCCGGGAGGAGTTTGTGCTACAGCAAGAATATTATGAAGAAGAAAATGACTTCACCAGAAAAGGGCAGCCTGAGCCTGTGGCCTCCATGGCTTCTCCAGGCTATGGGTCTGTGCTTCTCCTACAGACTCTAGTAACTTCTGAGTTGCTTGAAAAAGAAATCGAGGGGCTTTACACCCATGTTGTCACACCTGTGCTTATCATTAGCATTACAATCTGGAAAGGGGGCGGGCTGGGGAGAGAGGGAAGCTTCCTCTCCTGGGGCCCAGGGACATGTGGTCTGGAATCCTAGCAACCCAAACAGCTGGCTGCTGCACTGGCTTCTTGGCAGGTCCCCTCTCATACTCCAATATAGAGATGCAGACAGTGAGTCAATGAGTTCCCATCACTGATAAGTCACATGGTTTGGTTTTGCCTCGTTTTGTGTCTGGCAAACAAAAGCATTCTGATGGATTTGGCTGAGGTCAGTCCGCCCTCTCTCAGGGATGCTATGGAAGGAATCTCTCCATCAGGAGGTGTGTGGACGAGGACCTCTGAGATCTCTGGCTCAATTCTAAGATTCTATTACTCCTTCGTTGATTCAAAGTTGCGTAGGTTTTTCTTCTTTCAGGTGCAGGTGGAAAACATTTAAAGACACAGAGTTTTTAAATTGTTTTATATTTTAGATTCAGGGGTTACATGTGCAGGTTTGTTTCAAGGATATATCGTGTGATGCTGATGTTTGGACTTCTATTGATTCCATCACCCACATAGTGAGTCTAGTACCCAGTAGAAAGTTTTCAGCCCTTTCTCCCCCCTCCCTCCCTTTCTCCCTCCTTCTCTCCTTCTGGAGTCCCCAGTGCCTATTGTTCTCATCTTTATATTTGCATGTACCAAGGTTTAGCGCCCACTTATAAGTGAGATGTGACATTTGCTTTTTTGTTTCTGCATTACTTCATTTAGGATAATGGCCTGCAGCCACATCTATGTTGCTGCAAAGGACATAATTTCACTCTTTTTTATGGCTCCATAGTATTCCATGGTGTATATGTATGACATTTTCTTATCCAGTCCACCATTGATGGACATCTAGGTTGATTCCATGAAAAGAGACACAATCTTAATTATTTTGTCGTCACTAAGACAAAAAGAGGGAACATTTAACATAAGTTCTACAACCTAATGACACCGACAGGAATTCGATCCTGGTTTTGGAAAGCTTAAATTAGACACACACACACGTGCTCAGGCACATACAAAGCAGAATTCTTTGTCTAACTTAAACCCCAACTTCAGAGGGTAAGTTCAAGTTCACATCTTGAAAATTTAAATGGCTCTATTAAGACATTCTTCCCATATCCTTGGGTTTAAAATGCAGTGAGTCAACCAGCCAAACTAATTTCGTACTCAACTTTCATATACTTGAACGAATTATGGCTATTTTTAACGGGATTATGAAGATTATCAAAATCACTTGAGAGAGTAAGAAATCCTGTTGGAAGGAAGTATAATACCCTTGCAAAGATAAGTATAATTAGTGTGGAAAAGGGCGATGAAAAATTAATAGAGTTTTAAGGTCAAAGATATATGCAGATGTGTAAAATCCTCAAATTAGTTCTTGTAAGACTCTGTCCTAACAAATTCCGTGATCAGAACATTCTCCGAAGTTTTTTTGCATTCTTCAGACTCTCCAAGAGTGGAAGGTGCCAACTGCATCCCTAGCCAGGGCAGGAGAACAAAGAGAGGAACCCACATCGTGACCACAACCGTCTCAGCCCCGAGCGACGCTGCTCTCATAGCGAAGGTGTTCAGTTTCACCACTAGAGGGAGCGCAGAGCCCACAGCATCATCATAAGGTTGGGGAGAAAGAAGAAATTGGGTCCAGAAACTTCCTTTGGCAACCTCCACCCACCACAAATAAACGTTACAGCGATCTCATGGGAGAAGTTAGAATGCACACAGGTCAAACGATCTGGGGTAGACCACAGGCTGGGTAAGTTCATTTGCAAGCCCTTGCTGTCTGCTGGCCTCCAGTGCGTGCCTTACAGACACTTTTGATGGATAATCACACCTTTCTCACAAGGGTTCTGTGAGTCACTATTTTGCAGAAGAAGCAACTGAGGCCCAGAGAGTAACTTGTTCGAGTTGATAAAGCAAGTAAGTCTTCCGGACTCCAAAGATGGCGGCTGTAACAGTGTTCCCAGGAAGCACCCAGGACTCAGGACGCTCTTTGAAGATCACAATTGTATGATCTCACTGAAAACAAGCTTCTGCCCCTGAAGTCATGTCATCCTAGCTGTTCCTGGGAACTCATCCACAACGTCCCATTAAAAGTGGCCATGACATTACAGAAAGAAAACAGAAAAGAAGGAGAGAGTGAGAGAGAAATTCACAAGAGTGCCCCTACCACCAGGAACCTAAAAAACAGAGAGAAAATCCACAGGCCAAGAGGAAATCCACTGGGCTGCTAGTGGAGTTTGACAGAGAAGCACAAGTCATCGTCGGATATCCTGTTTCTAATATGAATGGTAAAGGCCTCAATTTATTAATTTAATTTAATTTAATTTTTTGAGATGGAGTTTCGCTCTTGTTGCCCAGGCTGGAGTGCAATGGTGTGATCTCGGCTCACTGCAACCTCCGCCTCCCTGGTTCCAGTGATTCTCCTGCCTCAGCCTCCCAAGAAGCTAGGATTACAGGCGCGCACCACCACACCCAGCTAATTTTTGTATTTGTAGTAGTGACAGGGTTTCACCATGTTGCCCAGGCTGGTCTGGAACTCCTGATTTCAGGTGATTCCCCCGCCTCGGCCTTCCCAAAGTGCTGGGATTACAGGCCTGAGCCACCGTGCCCAGCCAGCTTATTTTTACAAAAGAATATTTCTATAACAAATAAGAAAAAATGGAATTATAACAACACAGTTGGTTTATAGCATCAAATGAACGAAAATCGGGGTATAAAGGAGGGGATGGCAGTTCTTTCCATGGATAAGGCATAGTCAAAATTCCTACTCATTTTTTTTAACTCTGATAATTAAGCAATAGGGATAAACACAACTTGGTAAACCAAAAATTAAAGATTAAGAACTGAATGTCTCTTCTTTCAAATACAAGAGAAAATTCATGTAAATAAATAAATGTGATATACTTCATACATATAATTTTAACATCAATATTAATAATATATTATATATTAAATATTATATTCTTAATTATAAAAGATAGGAAATGAAAGGAACAACAGTGAGCCCCCAAAGAGACAAAAGTGTGAAACTACACAGCAAGAATGAGTGAAAGAGAGTTGTTTAAATTCCATAGTTAGAAAAATAAGACATATCAGGTTTTCAAAAAGTGTAGCCATTTTCTGTTTCTAAAAGGGACACTTAAAGTGAAAGGTGACTGAAAGGCTAAGAATGAAGAACCAGGCAAAGATATAACAGGTAAGAAGACGAAGCAGTGAAGAAGAGAGAGGAAAACGAATGAAAGGCAAGGTAGGTGCTGTGGTTTGAATGAGTCTCCTCTGATGTATCCATCTGTGGTGGTGTTGACAGGCGGGGCCTTTAAGAGCTGAGGAAGGGCCGGATGCAGCGGCTGACACCTGTAATCCCAGCAGTTTATGAGGCCAAGGTGGGTGGATCACTTGGGGTCAGGAGTTCGAGACCAGCCTGGTCAATATGGTGAAATCCTGTCTCTACTAAAAATACAAAAATTAGCTGGGTGTGGTGGTGGGTGCCTGTACTCAGGAGGCTAAGGCAGGAGAATTGCCTGAATTCGGAAGGTGGAGGTTGCAGTGAGCCGAGATAGTGCCATTGCACTCCAGCCTGGGCGACAGTGTGAGACTCCATCTCAAAAAAAAAAAAAGAGTCCCTCATGAATGGGACTTAGGGCTTCACAGAAGAGGCTTCCCTCTGTGCTCAGTCTGCTCGCCCTCCTACCTTCCGCCAGGTGAGGACACAGCGTCCCTCCCTCTGGAGGATGCAGCCCTCACCAGACAACCAGACCTGCTGCTGTCTTGATCTTCCATTCCCCAACCTCTGGAACTGTGAGAAATAAATGTGTGCTCTTTATAAATTACCTAGCCTATAGTATTCTGTTATAGCAGCACAAAAGTGACTAAGACTTGTGATGGCTCATCTGCGATGTCAACATGACTGCATTAAGAGTATCAGACAGGGGCCGGGCGCAGCGGCTGACGCCTGTAATCCCAGCACTTTGGGAGGCCGAGGTGGGCAGATCACCTGAGGTCAGGAGTTCGAGACCAGCTTGGCCAACATGGTGAAACCCTGTCTCTACTACAAATACAAAAATCAGCTGGGCGTGGTGGCGCGTGCCTGTAATTCCAGCTACTCAGGAGGCTGAGGCAGGAGAATCACTTGAAACCTGGAGGCGGAAGTTGCAGTGAGCCGAGATCGTAGCACTGCACTCCAGCCTGGGTGACAGAGTGAGACCCTGTCTCAAAAAAAAAAAAGAGGATCAGACAGAGATAAAGCGTTATTCTCAGTGCTCCAGTAGGCACTGAACCCATTCCTCTGATTCCCAGGTGGTTTGGCATTTGACTTGAGTGATTGGGCTGCCTCTGGGGTGTCTGTGAGGCTGTTTCCATAGGAGATCAACCTTGAGTGGGTGGTTTGAATAGGAAAGATCTGCCTTCAGGGTGGGCAGGCATCATCCGATCAGTCACGGACCAGATGGAACAAAAAGGCAGAGGAAGGACTAATTCTTGGTCTCTGTCTTCTGGAGCTGGGACACCACCCATCTTCTCTTGCTCTTGGATATCAGAATTTTGGGTTCACCAGCCTTTGGACTCTGGGACTGGCTCCAGCAGGCCCCCAGGCTCTTGGGCCTTCAGCCTCAGACTGAAGGTACTGAGAGTTACCCTACTGGCCTCCTTGGTGCAAAGGCCATCGGACTCGGACTGAGCTGTGCTACCAGCTTCCCTTGTTCTCCAGCTTGCAGACAGTCTGTCGTGGGACTTCTCAGCCTCTATGATTGAGTGAGCTAATTCCCTAATAAATCCCTTTCGCATACATCCCTTCTCACATATCTCTCCAAACAGCTCTCTAAATTCCTACCAGTTCTATCTTTCTAACTAAACCCTAACTAAAAAATAGGCTTCTCAGACCAGGCTCAGTGGCTCACACCTGTAATCCCAGCACTTCGGGAGGCCAAGGTGGGTGGATCACTTGAGGTCAGGAGTTCGAGACCAGCCTGGCCAATATGGTGAAACCCCATCTCTACTAAATATACAAAAATTAGCCAGGCATGGTGGCACGTGCCTGTAATCCCAGCTGCTAGGAAGGCTGAGGCAGAAGAATTGCTTGAACCTGGGAGGCGGAGGTTGTAGTGAGCCGAGATCATGCCACTGCACTCCAGCCTGTGTGACAGAGCAAGATTCCATCTCAAGGAAAAAAAAAAAGTCTTCTCCATCCTCGTATACTGGTTGATCTCATTTATTTTCAAGGTTTCAAATACCATTAGTAGGCCAGTGACTCACACATTTCACCCCAACCAAACCTGCACATCTAATGGCCTTCTTGATGTGACAGCCACCTGGCTGTCCTATGGGAACCTCAAACTCAACTTGTGTAAAACCACAGGCTTCATCTTGTCTCTTCAGTCTTCTGTCCCTTCAGTTTTTCCCATTTATTCATTCAACACACGCAGAGTTTATTTTTCCCAGAAAGAGAGTGAGAACCAAATATGACATTCATACAGTTTACATTTTTGGGGGGAAGACAGATAATGAAAGAATGAACAAATTGATCAGATAATTTCAGATAATGATCAAACAAGAGTGTTGGGAAGCCCAGGATTAAACGATAACAAACATGTTGTGATTCTCTTTTCTAAGTTTCTAATGATTCTCATAGAATAGTTTTCTCTGAGTTGTATTGGTATGCCACAGGATGTTTAGATTCCTTACCTATGAAGGCGTCTCTAAGGAAGGTACGTTTGGGCTGCTGATGAGGGGGAGCTGGTCACTCAACAAGGTAAGAGATGAGTTTGCAAAGGAAAGGGAACAGCAGATGTAAAGGCCACAAAATGAGAATGAGCTGGGCATGGACACAGAGCAGGAGGGAGAGTAGTTGGAGATGAGGTCAGAGAGTTAGGAAGGCAAGGTCTTGTTGGCTTGAAGTCTATGTGTATCAGTCAGGAAATCCTGGGTTAGGTGGCAGTAACAAACAGTCCCCCTGGTTCAGCAGTTTCAAATAGTAAAGGTTATTTTCCTGCTCATTCCTTAAGCTCACTGGGGGTTAACAAAGAGAATCATGCTTTGTCTCTGAAATCTTTGACCTTGAAGTGACACATATCACCTCCACCCACATTTCATCAACCCCAAGTCCCATGGCTCAGCCTGCCTGCCAGTGTCAGGGAAGGGGAGCCCCACCATGTGCTGGGGAGGAGGGAGACCAGGCTGCTGGTGAACAGCCCTGATGGCCACCACGCAAAGGAAAAGATTTAGAATCTAATTCTGAATGCAAGAGGAAAACATGGGACTGCATTAGGCTGCAGATGTACAGGATTTGATTTAGGTTCATAAAAGCTCGCTCTGCATGAGCTCACTCTGTGGTCGCGAGGAGGATGTGGCTGGAGGGGTCAAGAGCACGAGTCTGGTTAAGAGGCTGCTGCAGAGCCCAGAGAGGAGATGAGGCTGATGCAGCCTGAGGCAGTGACCAAGAAAGGCTGCAAAGGTACAATAATCAAGCCAGAAACCTGGAACCCATCCCTGACAACCACCTCCACCATCTGATCCACTCACAAGCCAAGCTGATTCTATCTCCAAACAGAGATCAAATCTGTTTAGTCTTATTCTGACCATGATGGCTTCAGCTGTTTTCACCTGGCCTTTTGCCAATACTCCCAAGTAGTCTTCTAGACCATTCCTCATGGGGTTCCAAGAGTCATCTTAGGATAGATGTAGGAGCCTGTTACCCCCTCTTGCTCAGACCCCTCATTGAATTTCCACTGCCTCTAGGATAAACTTTTCCCAAACTCATTCTGCGGCACCCACCTCAGCCCCAAGCACCAGCCTTCTGGTCCCCTATTAGGTGCCTTGATGTGCCAGGTGGGCCCGCCTGGCAGGTCGGTCATGCAGGCTCTTCTCTCCCAGTGCACAGAGCCTCACTCCTGCCTCCCAGACACACACATACTCACACCCCTGCCTACCTCCTACTCTTCTTTATCATCCCAGCTTAAATGACATTGTTTTAGCAAAGCCTTCCCTGACCACACTTTCCCAGCTTAAATGACATTGTTTTAGCAAAGCCTTCCCTGACCACCCTTTCCCAGCAACTTAAATCAGGCCCTCCTATTCTATGCTTTTATAGCATTCTAGTCTATTCCTTCACAGAAGTTGTAGCTTATAATGCTCTGTGTGTGAGTGTGTGAGTGTGTGTGCATGTATAAGCTATAACTCTGTGTGTGTAAATGTTATAGCTCTCTGTGTGTGTATGTGTGTGTGTAATTGACATCTGTGGCACATTAGTCCTGGGAGAGCAGAATGTGTGTATTTTGCTCACCACTGAATCACCAGTACTGAGCAAGGTTCCAGGCACAGAATTGGCATTTGATGTTTGCAGAATAAATAAATGAAATGAATAGCTAAAACAATGACAGCTATCCAAATTATATTTCTAAATAAACTATACAGAGTGCAGTTAACAGATGACATAAATACAATTTTATATGAAATATATTATAACTAAGTAAATGGAATGCTGAGACTACCTTCCAATCCCCCTATCCTCTAAGAAATAGGAAACAGTCCATTCATTTGCTGTTAAAATCTTTACCAATCATTCTAGTCCTTCATGGTCTATTTGCATTGTGTCTCAGCTTTAGGCAAATGAGAAATGGGAAAGTGACTCACCAGGTTTGCTCGGTGGCCAGCTCGGAAGGAAAATGCTTGGTGTCCCAGCAGTTATGGACATCACACCAGCAGAGGGGCAGGTGGCCTGGTCCTCCCCGGCAGGACGTGCCTTTTTCAGACGGCCCCATGAGGCATCCTGCACCCTGAGGCCTGGTCCATCTCCCAAGTTCACACTTCCAAGAAGAGAATGTGGGCTGGGGAAGGATTCAGAGCTGTCTGGGCTGTGTTCACTGCCATGTTTATTAATAGAGCTACTGTGAAACTATCTGGACTGAAAAAAAGGGACTCAGGTACAAAATTCCTGCATCAGCTGGCACTGAGTCAGCCTCAGTTCATGATCAGGAATGTTCTGAATTGATCATCAGCCTGAGTCAACATTTGCACCCTCCACACTGGGCAGGTCCAGTGGTCCGTGTGCATGGAGCCCAGCACCGGCTGCAGTGCAGGAGCTGGAACTAGAAACACGGAAGGCAGGTGTCCAATGTACAGGTGAGGTCAGCCTGCAGGGAGGTGGGGGGGCCTGGAGGTCAGGGCAAGAAGCGAGTTCCCACCAACAGGCTCGGCAGGCCCTTTTGGGATTTCATCTCTCGCTCTGCCTCTTCTTATAAGGTCACCAATCCCATCACAAAGGTCCCAACCTCATGGTTAATCTAACCCCAATTACCTCCCAAAGGCCCATCTCCAGATATCATTACATTGGAGGTTAGGGCTTCAACATGAATTTTGGTTGGACACAAACATTCAATTAATGCATCCCATTATTAATGTTCATTTGTTGGAGAGGGGAGTTATATTATTAAAAATGCTAGATGAACATGAATATTTGTCAAGATTTCTGATTCTTTTTCTTTTCTTTTCTTTTTTTTTTTTTTTTTTTTGAGACGGAGTTTTGCTCTGTTGCATAGGCTGGAGTACAGTGGTGCGATCTTGTCTCACTGCAACCTCTGCCTCCCTGGTTCAAGCAATTCTCCGGCCTCAGCCTCCCAAGTAGCTGGGATTACAGGCATGTGCCACCATGCCTGGCTAATTGTTGTATATTTAGTAGAGACGGGGTTTCTCCATGTTGGTCTCGAACTCCTGACCTCAGACGATCCACCCACCTCGGCCTCCCAAAGCTTTTTCTTTTTTATACAACTTTATTGAGGTACCATTGGCAATTAATGGAATGCGCATGCTTGAAGCGCACAGTTTGGTAAGTTTTGACATGTGTATATGGCAGGGGAGCCATTGCCACATTCAAGGTCATCCCTGCGGGAGGGTCCCCTTTGCCATTTCTCCCCCTTGTCCCCAACCCACCTCAACCTGTCCTCAGGCAACACTCATCTGCTCCTGTCACTATGGAATAGTTTTCTTTTTTCTAGAATATTACATAAATGGGATCATACAGTATGTACTTTTTTTTTTACAGCTTTTTTAGCTCCATGTAAATATTTTAAGATCCATCCCTGCTGCATGTCATCAGTAATTTGTTCCTTTTTACCACTGAGTTGTGTTCCATTGTGTGGCTAACCCTAATCTGTCTCTCCCTTCCCTGATGATTGACATTTGGGTGGTTTCCAGTTTGGGACTTTTACAAATAAAGCTGTGATGAGCAGTTGTGTATCAGCCTTTGTACAGACATTTGCTTTATTTTCTTTTGGGTAAATACCTAAAAGAGGAATGGCTGGGTCATAAGGTAGTTGTATGTTTAAGGTTTTAAGAAACTGTCAAACTGTTTCCAAATTGTTTGTATCATTTTCACATTCCTTCCAGCAGAGTGTGAGTGTTCTGATTCCTCCACATTCCTGCCAGTGCTTGACATGGCTAGTATTTTGAAGTATAGCCATTCCAGCGGTGATGTAGCGGTATCTGACTGCGGCTTTAATTTGCATTCCCCAAGAGCTGGGTTCCTAACCACTGCTGAATTGTGCCTCTCCAAGCCTTGGCCTCCTCCAGAATCATCCTGAGAATTTTATGCCTGCCTCACAGGGGTTCTGAGGTGTGAGTGAAGTATCCATTCATTCTCTGCCCCATCTAATCATTACCTCTCCCAGGTATTTTGAATTTTACCAATAGCCATGTTGGAGAGGGAATGAGAATCAGGCTTCTCTGGTTTTTATAAAAATCGATATGATAGGCCGGGCCTGGTGGCTCACGCCTGCAATCCCAGCACTTTGGGAGGCCAAGGCAGGCAAATAACCAGGCCAGGAGTTTGAGACCAGCCTGGCCAACATAGAAAAACGCCATCTCTACTAAAAATACAAAAAATTAGCTGGGCATGGTGGTGGACACCTGTAATCGCAGCTACTCGGGAGACTGAGGCAGGAGAATCTCTTGAACTTGGGAGGTAAAGGTTGCAGTGAGCTGAGATCATGCCACTGCACTCCAGCACAGGGTGACAGAGTGAGACTCTGTCTCAAAAAACAAAAACAAAAAGAAAATTGATATGATATATCAATAATTGCCTATAGCAAGAGTCCACAAAAGAGGTCAAAAAATATCGGCAATATTGACACTAAGAAAATTCCCTGGAGCACAAGTCATTGTTTCCTTGTCACCATTTCTGCTACTCAACCAAATGCACAAGTTGAGGAAGAGATGCATTACCTTCCGGTTTCACCTCACTGCAATTCCAGAGAAGTCAGAGCCCTGCCCTTGAGGAGTGCATGAATCAGAGGGAAGGCAAACACCTCCTGCAGACACAGGACACAGCAGGCACCTGGAAGTACCGTGCCTTGAACTGAGAGACTCAGGGAAGGCTTTATGGATCAGGAGCTCCTAGAAGAAAGAGTAGACGTTTTCCCTCATGTGATAGTGTAGAGAATCCTGGGAGAGGGACCGTGTGTGTGAAGGCCAGGGGGCCAGGGTAAGTGGGAGTGTTTCTGAAGCAATCACAAACCATTCAGGGGGCCTGAACCAATTGACCATGCTAAGATTGATTTTTCATCGTAGTGGCTAAAAGGACATTTTTTGAGAACTTTGACCATGTTTTAGGAAGATCAGAGTGGCAGCAGTTTGCAGAATGGGAGAAGGGGATGAACAGCAGTGAGTGAACGAGTGACTGCATAGTCTAACCCTTGATCACAAGGGTTAGACCAAGACTGCTGCAGTTGTCCAGGGAAAGAGGTATTCATGGGCCTGAACTAAGTCAGTGATGGTGGAGAGAGAGAAGGGAGCCAGTCGAGTTCTAGGAGAGCTGAAAACATTGGCCGCTGATCACATGAGAAGGCAGAGGGACCCATTTCTGCTGTGGATACTGGACATCCACTGAAGTGTGAAATGCAGAGCTTAGTGAGGAAGAGGAAGCACTGGAGGGATGTCCCTGGGTGCCTCCCAATGTATACACCCCAAACCCAGGCCCTTCATCACTTGTATGGGGAAGCGATGAAGGGCCTGGGTTTGGGGCGTGTACACTGGGAGGCATCTAGGGGCATCCCTTGGACAATGGCATGGTGTCTGCAGCTCAGAACAGCTTGGACTGTTGAGAGTCATAGGACACGGGAGAACAGCAACGCTGGGGGTAAGGGTGAGATTGCCCAGGGCGGTGGGCAAGAAGTCCGAGGAAGAGGAGCCTCCAGAGGACTTTGGGGGGCACTGGTGGGAGAGAGAGGAAGGAAAGAGACCTCCAAATTCCAGTCAACATGGGGGAGTCAGAGTTAAACAAACCTGTAAATCGTTAAGTGGATAGAAGCACAGAGAGGAGGGCCGAGACTGGAGCTCTCCCACAACGGGAGCCCGGAAGGGCAGATGCAGGGGCCATTACTTCAGCTCTGACCGGGTGGGATCCAGTGGCCCCAGGGAGGCTGCAGGGCAAGGTTGGACACCCTTCATGAGACCAAGGGCTATGGTTATATTCTGTCACTCGTGAAAGAAACTCAAATTCTCTGCCCCCCTGGGATGGCAGCCAGAATGTAGCTGCGGGTCTGTGATGAAGGAAAAGGCAGACAAACAACAGCGGATCGGGATCTTGGCATTTGGAACTGCTTACCAGTTCCAGGATCGAAGCTGCCATGAACTCTTGGGGTGAGAACCCTGAACTGCTAATAACGCTCTTCCTCTGAGTCTTGGTCTCTTGGAGATCTGACAGAGGATACCTGAAATTATCAAATAGGAAAAGGCGATGCCTGCAGGAGAGAAAATACGGCTTCTATGCCAAGCGAGCCCATAAATGAGCATTATAAAGAATCTCCCAAAATCAGATGCCCCAGAAGAAAGACACGAAGTTAACAAATTGGAGAATACACACAGGAAAAAAATAGAAAAATAGTGAAAACTGAAAAGGACTTTAATAGTGTGTGTTTAAAATCCTCAGAAAGTTAAAAAAAAAAAAGTGACAGCAACTGTTAATAAGAACAGGGAGTTATGAAACAAAAACATAGCACTCAGGAATCAAAATCAATATGGATCCATTGATCAATGATCAATAAAGATCAATTTCAAAATCTGGAAAAAAAAGGTAGTTTTGAAATAAAAGCCCGCCGCAATGAGGCAAACAATAAGCTGGAAAAAAGTTGATGAGCGACTTTGTAAGACAGAATTGCAGAAATCAATCAAAATCCAGCACAGAGAGATAGAGAGAGAGAGAGAGATGAAAGAGAAGTAAAGCGATGTGGAGAAGATACTGAAAAGCTCCCTACATATGAAACAGAATAGAATGAGTAGGGTCATGCCTAATTATTTCCAGAAGGGAAGGAAAATAAGAGCTCCTCAGACTAAAAGAACAAGTCGAGGGCCAAGTAAGATAAACACACAAACAAAATTCCATATTTAGATGTATCAGAGTGAAGCTACAGATCAGAGATGATAAATACAATTTCAAACTACTAGAAAGAAAACACATTTTAGCCTAGGGAATGGCTATCTGTGCGAGAGCATCTTCATCAGCAAAAAAGAGGCCAGAAAACAATGGAGCAAAATGTTGAGGGAAAACATCTAACAATGCAATATTCTCTGCTCAACTCAAACGTCTTTTAAGACGTTACGGTGGCCAAGCGCGGCGGCTCACGCCTGTAATCCCAGCACTTTGGGAGGCTGAGGCGGGTGGATCAACTGAGGTCAGGAGTTTAAAATCAGCCTGGCCAATATGGCGAAACACCATCTGTACTAAAAATACAAAAAAAAAAAAAAAAAAAAAAAAATTGGCCAGGAGTGGTGGCCTGTGCCTGTAATCCCAGCTACTGAGGAGGCTGAGGCACAAGAATCGCTTGAACCTGGGAGACGGAGGTCGGGGTGAGCCGAGATCGCACCACTGCTCCAGGCTAGGCCACAGAGCAAGACTCTGTCTCAAAAAAAAAAAAAAAAAAAAAAAAAAAAAGAGTTACGGCAATATAGAAATATTTCTAGGCATACAAGTACTATAATTCTGATTATCTGCTCAACATGGCAAAATGAGCAGACCTCAAGCAGTAGTAACATGATAAACGAGAGGAGAATGTAGATGAGAGTTTAAAAGTTCTTGATTTTGATCTGGGTGGTGGACTTGACATTATTCACATTTATGTATGTTCGTTCCAGGCCACAACAAAAAAGTTTATTTTTTCTTTTTCTTTTTCTCTTTTTTTTGAGATGGAGTCTTGCTCTGTCGCCCTGGCTAGAGTCCAATGGCACGATCTTGGCTCACTGCAACCTCCGCCTCCCGGGTTCAAGCGATCCTCCTGCCTCAGCCTCCTGAGTAGCTGGGATTATAGGCATGAGCCACCACGCCTGGCTAATTTTTGTATTTTTAGTAGAGACGGGGTTTCACCATGCTGGTCAGGCTGGTCTCAAACTCCTGACCTCGTGATCTGCCCGCCTCGGCCTTCCAAAGTGCCGGGATTTATTTATTTTTTCAAAAGCTAGGTTCTTTGTCTCATTCAGAAGAATCTGCTTCCACTTAGATTTTGGCTTCAGGAAGACACATGGCATTGGAGGGGGCATTTTCCTAACGGGGTTCTTCTCATCATGTGGATCGCTCGATGGCAAAACAAAGCTGCTCCCTGGGTTGTCTTTGGTTCTTCAAGTGCTCTGAATTGGATGTGTGGTTTTTTCCCTTTTGGCAATGCCAAGATCTAGTCTATAATCACATTCATTTTGCACATGGCAATAAACACTCGATTAAAGTTTCCAGCTCCCAAGATCAGAATCCACTAACTAGCTGAACACAAAGCTGACATAATTACCTTCCTTGGAACACTGGTTTAGAACAGCAAATTACAGTCATTCAATTATCCACAGGAGGGCTCTGCTGATGTTCCAAACACAGAAAGAGAAGCTTGGGTAGAAGGATAAGGAAATAATTTGGGGGAGAATGTGAACTAAACCTTTACAGTTTAAACAACATTTCAATAAACTATAAGATTCAAGAGAGTGCCACATCTGATTCAAATTAACCTTCAGCTTCCTGCTGCCGTACACATTTATAGAAACATATGAAACACATTGGTACCAAAGAATGAAAGTGTTTTTCTGCAAACTAGTTATCTGACAGTAAATGGAATGATTTCAGCAGCAACAACCTGGTTTTCTGATGATTTCATTTCCCCAATTTTACTTAAACAGTCTAGTAACTAAAGAAAGGGCATCTAGGAAGGTAAGAATTGGTAAAGAGTGATTATTTTTTTCTTTCTCTCTTTCTCTCTCTTGCCCACCTACACATTTGCTCACAAGGCTATTAATAGTAAAAGACTACTATTGCATGTCAATCTCTGACATTTGGGTTCAATGTAAAATTGTGGTTTTATGCTTCTCTACCCCAAACTGAACCTTCCCACTCAGTCCAGGGCTAAACAGATGGGGCCTGCAGACCTCTTTTGCTGTATCTGCAGCAAAGGACTATGGCCTTGGCTCATTAACAGGCAGCTCCAAGTGAGAGCACAAGCCAGGGCCTAGACCAGGCAAGAACAACTATCCTTACTCCAATTTTGCCATCGGGAGGCAAGTCCCTCCAGGAGTCTGCCATCCTTGCAATGCTTCTTTGATTGAGCAGAAGTACTGTGAAAAGTGCCACTGCTATGGACCAGTTAAAAAAATAAGAGTATTCTGTGTATATCAACTGTGGACCAACCAGATAGCTTTACCAACATTATGCTTTAGGTGTGACAAAAAGTTGTGGGTTTTTTTTTTTTCTGTGTGTGTGTGGGTTTTTTTTTGTTTTTGTTTTTTGTTTTTTTTTTTTTGAGACAGGGTCTCACTCTGTCACAGGCTGGAGTGCAGTGGCACGGTCTGGGCTCACTGCAGCCTCGACCTCCCAGGCTCAAGTGAGCCTCCTAAATAGCTGGGACTACAGGTGCCTGCCACCATGCCTGGCTAATTTTTTGTATTTTTTTTGTAGAGACTGGGTTTCACGATGTTGCCCAAGCTGGTCTTTGAACTCCTGGGCTCAAACAATCCTCCCACCTCGGACTCCCAAAGTGCTGGGGATTATAGGCATGAACCACTGTGCCCAGCCAAAAAGTTTTATTTTTGTTCAAATTATTTTTCCTAGCCTTAGCTTACTTGACTACTGCTGTGTAACTTCACCACTACCACTATCAACAACAACATGTACCCTCAGCCTTCCACAAACACCCAGCATAGCAACCTAGCTAGTAGTTTTTCTCTTTTAAAAAATGTCCCTCCCATTTCTGTTCCATTATTCACAGTGAAAGGAGTCAAAACAGGAGAATAGGGAAGTCGGAGGAAATTGACAGTCTATCCCTTTGATCCTTCTTAACCAGGGAACAGAACAATGACCTTGCTGGAGGGAACCGCATTACCAGGGAACAATGACCTAAATAACTCTGACACTGGGTGAAAATGTGGAGGATTCCAGACATCTGAGGTTGAGATGAGCTGGATGGTTTAGTGCTTAAGCATGGCTAGCACCAGACTGACATCAGTTCAGTAATATTCCTTCCTACACTGAAGGTGAGTGAAAACATCTCCCATGAACCCTTGGTGCAGACTTCACAACATCTTGCTGTGTCTATTTTCTTTTTAAACACAAAGTTTCTTATTTTTTAAAACTTTTTATTTCAAAATAATTCGATATTCAGAGGAAGTTGCAAAGATTGTATAGAGAGGTACTATGTAACCTTCACCTGTCTCCCCCAATGTAACAGTACTATGCAAACACAATACGATTACAGTCCAATTTCCACGATATGAATTGCAGTACAATTTCAACATCAGGCAATTGGTGTTGGTGCAATCCACAGGCCTAATTCACCAGTTCCACAAGCACTTATTTGTGTGTGTGTGTGTGTGTGTGTGTGTGTGTGTGTGTGTGTGGTTTGGGCACATGTATAGATTCATACCACCACCCACCACCACAATGAAGATACAGAGTTGTTTCATCAGCACAGAGATTCCTCTTGTGCTGTCAAGTTTCTTAACATGTTGATGTTCACCTAGTTTGGTAATAAGATTGGGTTCTTGCTGAAACAACACATTGAACATAGGGTGTACTGTTCTTATGAAGACCTCACATAAAATCCTTTGCCCTGGGACAAATGTGCTTCTTCCCACCTGGATACAGTTTACCCTAATTCAAGACAAAAATTGTGAAAAGGAAATAATCAATCTTGAGGTTTTTGTCTTCATCCAATCAAGCACCCAGCAATATTAAGACTTCCTCCAAAACCCATTGAATTCCATGCAGTCTTTCCATCCCATTGGCATGGTCATTGTTCAGGATGCAAATGTCTTTTCCCTGGATCAGTGTGACAGACATCCATCCAAATGGCAGCTCTGCCTCCACTCGTGTTCCCCTGCAGCAATCCAGCCACCACGATACGGCCACAGGGCTCCTTTAAAAGGGCCAATCATGTCACATCAGCCCCTCTCCCAACCAGTCCTGTTTAATAAAACTTAATGCTCCTCCCATGGATCTTGTGAGCAAATTTAAACTCCAGCTGGTGGCTCATGAGACTGCTTGCTATCAGCCCTGCTATCAACCCCCTGCCAATCCTTGCAGTGGCCTTCACCTCTCTTCCCCTGATGTCCATGTCCAGCAACACCGGATTTCCTGTGCCCTTGGGTTGGGTGTGCTCTCTTCACATCTGGGCCACCCATGTGATGCTGACCACCCCATTCTCTCTCCTATTGCCCCTGGATCGCTGCTCATCCTTCTAATGTCAGCTTCGACACCACTTCCTCCAAAAACCCTTCTTCAGCTTCCCAAGTGTGTGCTACATGCCTCTCTGTGTGCATCCTGGGGCGAGGATTCCACGGGACCCTCAGCACAGTGTGTGATCTTGGCCACCAAATATCGGGGTCCACCTCCAGCCTTTAAGCTCCAGCCACACAAAGACGCTTCTCACTTGTTTACCTTTGCATTCTGATGAAAATGACACCCAGACATAAGATGCCCTTATCGGGGCAGGGAAAAGTGAGGACAATGTGGGAAAGATCAAGAATGAGGCCCGAGAAACCCATATAAGGAGGAGAATGAGGGATTCAGCCTCTTGACAGGGAATGTCCTCATTCTTACGGTATCATCCTACCATTACCCACTGATTTCAGAGGGAGGATGTGCTTCCAACGGAGACACTCTGTAGCAGCTCCTTCATCGAGTGATGGAATGCAGCCACCCAGCATACATGCCTCTGGGTGGGGCCCTGTGAAGACAGCAGTGTCACCAATGGAGTGTTGCCAGCCAGGGTATTTGAATCTGATCAAGAGAAAACAATCAGACAAATCTAGAGGAAGGCCGTCTTCATGACAGCTGGTCTGGACCCTCTAAATAGGTCAACAGTATGAAAAGCAAAAGATGAGGTGGCTGTTCTTGATTTTCTAAAATAGAGATGAATAGCAGCCAAACACAATGCTTGATTTAAAAAAACACTGTAAAATATTTTTGGGACAATGGGGACTTGAACATGGAGTGGCTTTCAGATGATTTCATGGGATTCTTGTTAGTCTCCTTACGTGGGATCATTGTACTGGGGTCATGTGGATGGTGCTTATTCACTGGAGACTTGTGCATATTTAGGGATAAAGATCACAATGTCTGCAACTTACTTTCAAATGATTCATCAATAAATATATTTTGTCTCTGTGCACACATATGTGTGTATGCACACAAATGTCAAATGCATATGTGGCAAAATGTTAACAATTGGTGAATCTAAGATGCAATGTTCATTTTATTATTATTATTATTATTTTGAACAGAGTCTCACTCTGTCACCCCGGCTGGAGTGCAGTGGTGCGATCTCAGCTCACTGCAACCTCCGCCTCCAGGGTTCAAGCGATTCTCCTGCTTCAGCCTCCTGAGTAGCTAGGACTACAGGCACGGGCCCCCATGCCTGGCTAACTTTTTGTATTTTTAGTAGAGGTGAGGTTTCACCATGTTAGCCAGGCTGGTCTCGATCTCCTGACCTCATGATCTGCCTACCTCAGCCCATTATATTATTTTTAAACTTCTCTGTAGGTCTGAACATTTTCAAAGCAAAAAGTTGGAACAAGAAAGAGTGACTCAGGCTGGAAACCTTGCCACCAAGGTGGGGTTACATGGGGTCCGTGCCTTGAGTAGTAATGCATAACCCAGAAATCAGCCCTAAGCAGAACCACTGAGGACAATGGCGCATGTTGGGCACTGCACAACCCTAAAGGAGCCATTTACATAGACAATCATGTTAATGATGCTTCCGCCCATAACCTGTACAACTGTCCACAGTCATCTGTGCCTAGAGGCAGTATATGCTGAACTAGACCGAAGCCTAGAGTGGCCAGATTCTGCATGCAGGAGTGGGGATTGGAGTAAACTAAATCAGTGTTTTCCAAGGTGTAGATCATGAGGGATTACTAAGTATTCTCTGAGACTGGAGGCGTTGTGAGGGCAGGCTGTGTTTGGCTTTCTTCTGTTTTGCCAGTGCAGAGCCCAGTATTTAGCACAAAATAAGGAGTCAATAATTTTTGTTGTTGCAATAACAAGTTAACTGCTACCAAATACATTTAAGAAATAGTGCATGAAACAGGATTGCTAGAATACGATTTCTCAGAGACTTTGATACAGTAAATCCATGGAGTGAATCTCCAAAAGGAGAACACAGGAGGCAATGTTCCTGAAACTAGCTCAACATGGAAACCTTCAACCACAAAGTGGCTCACAGGCATATTGCTATGTCCTGGATGCAACGTGTGAAATGTATTTCTTGTGGGTCATGGTCGAGAAAGTTTTAAATTTCCATTTTTAGAAAAAAGTCCATGAGTGTTTGTTGCTGAGATTTCTTGAGCTTCCTCCTCCTGCTCTTTCCATGGCTAACTATTTAGCTAGCTGTCAAGCCTCCTGCTGCTGTCTTCCCTTTCTCGCTTCAGTAAATCTGAGTCCGCTGCCACCCAAGAGCTGTGAAGTTTCCACTGCTCCTCTTCAGTGGTTCCACGGTTCCATTTGCTGCACTATTGAGAAACTTTCTCAGTTTCTGGTCACAGGAACAAACTTAAATCAGCTGAGACACAAAAAAGACAATTTATCGGTTTATGTGATCAAGAAGTCTGGTCATGGCCTAAAAATAAATCGTAACATTTCTGTTTCTCTCTCCATTTCTCTGCCAGTGTCTTCATGTGGCTTCCGGAAGCCCCAGACTCATGTCCTATTAGTTTAGAGGTCTGACCCTGAGAGGCAGAAAGAAAGCACTTATCTCTACAGATCTGCTGGGAAGGTCTTGGGGAAGAATGTCACTAGTCAAGCATGAGTGGGATGCCTGTCCCTAAGCCAATCACTCCAGCCAGAGCAATGGGGTGCTCTGATTGTCAGGCCTGGGGTTTGTCCCACCATTGTAACAGGACGGGATGACAGCCAGCCCACCCAAACCACAGGAAATGGGTTCCCCACGGGAAGACACTTTCCTCTACCAAAAGAAAGGAAAAGGGATGTCGGGCAGACAAAACCAATGGATATCTACTGTTAGCACTACTGATGGGCCAAATACTATTAAAACCCAGACAGTGCCCTTTAATGAGCAATTCAGAAGCTTAAGAAAAAGGAGAGGGTGATGGGATTTGCCCAGGACTGCTTGGGTGGAAAGCTCTTTGTTCCAGAGAAAATTCCATGCAGTTGATGATGAAGTCCCTCATTTACCAGAGATAAAATCTCAAGCCACTGGCGAATAGTTCAAATAACCATTCTGCCAAGCAACTGCCTGTACATACACATTGACTGAATGCAAACTTTTACCCCATTTCCCTCTGAAACCAAGAGGAGTCATTCCAATAGGCTAGATTGATGTTCTTTTCCTCAAAGGGCTCATAATCTAAGGAAAGAGACAGAAAATCAAACAAGTACAGAGCATTTTAATAAGGGCTTTGAGAGGAGAAGGTAAGGGGGTCTAGAAAGGAAGAAGGTCCTTACCAACAGAGAACCCAGAAAAAACCACAGGAACCTCATAGAAGCAGGTGAGTCCCATGGGTAGAGTGAGGGTGCCTGCTCTAGGCTACCCTGGACAGGTAGTGTTCTGCCTCCCATGGACAGCACTCTCTGTAAGACGTCCAGACACGACGAACAGCATTCAGAGGAAGACGTTCTGAAGAATGGATAAATCAAGTCTGTGCTATATGGGAAACTGTTGCAGAATGATAGTCTTGGAAATTTATTTGAAGGGCTGCCATAGGGGAAAGGGATTTGACTTGTGTTAGAGTTTCCAGGAGTGCTGCAGTGAGCCTGTCCCTGGGACAACACAGGGAGTCATGCTTTGCTTCTAGAGAAGAAAGCACTTTCCAATAAAAGGCCATCCTGGAAAGGCATGAGATCTTTAGGGAGAAAATGATTTGACTATAACTGAAGGTGTTTAAGAACAGACTGAATGGCCACCTGGCAGAGATGTATATTCAAGCACTGGGTTAGGGGTAGGCTGATGAGATGCAGCCTTAAGAGCCTTGAGATAGTAAGATTTTCACCAACACTCAGAAACCTGTTGCTGTAACCACGTATGCATGATCTTTAATATGCTGTCCATTTAGAGCCTTCATAGCAAGTACTGCAGGAATGTTTGCCTTACAAATAAAAGCTATGCAAAGGCCTCTATGCTTTATGCTTTTCTAGAACTCCTCCCCCAACAGCAACGTGTGCAAAGCCACCACCAATATAATCTGCTGGGTTAGTAGCTATGTTGACAGCTTCTAATTCTGCAGAAAGGCAGCATAACACAGGGTGTATGTAAATGACATGGAATACAACATGTGTAAGGAGCCCAGGCTAGAGCTTTGCACCTTCCTTGTCATGACACATCAGTGACCTATTTTTCATTCACTGGGGCCTCTTCTTGTTCCTCTTCTCTGTCTGTGTAATTGTTGGATGGGGGAGTGGTGTGTACAGAGTGGTATAAAGGAAAGTGAATTCTCCCACGAAAAAAGCAACTTTGTCCCTCTCATCTGTGCCTTTAGGAAAGTCGCTTCACCTCTTCCTTTCCTTCTTCAAAGTGAGGATCAAGGAGATGAGTTTGAAAGAGCTTTGAATTTCTCAGTATGAATATTTTCCAGTTATATTGTGTTTAATTTTGCACTCTGTCAACCTCCCCTATACATACCCAAAGTTATCTCAAATGTAAACCTGAGTTTTAGTCTGCATGCCCTAGAGAGGAACTGATTGGAGGAAGTTGAGTAGGGGTAGAGAGAAAGGTGGAGCTGAAGACGAGGGTTGGAGGAAGTGGAAACACAGCTTGGCAGGCTCCACAAATGACAGGAACTTATTATAACAATGGGAATATAGTTTATACTCAATGATATACTCCCATCAAAGACACATGCCCCACGTGGCGCTGGGGATGGTTGCATGGTTGCCAGGGGTGCCCGCTCTCCTCTGCTATGAGCTGAGGGGGTGCTGGCAGGCCTAGTGCTTCCTCACAGCAGGATGCTGGAATCTCCCAAGCCCCAGCTTATAGACCCCCATTTCCTGCACCAACCATGAGGGGATGCACTGAGGGTGGATGAACGACTGACCTGGGAAAGATCCTCTCCCAGAAAGCGGTGCCAGTTGGGCCTTCTAAACTTTCTGGCCATTCCCTGGGTGGGGGCACAGAAATGATGTCTGTTCAGAGTCTGTCTAGGGTCACATGCACAGCTTCCTCCCAGATCCCAAGCTTGTTCTGAGATAAAGAATCTGGATGGGTTAGGAACCCAGAGGTTCCCAAACTCCAAATACGGTCCCTTTCCCACTGAGAACCAAAATTATTTCCCCTGCATGGCAAGAGACGCTCCTTAAACCACATGCCAATAACATTCTACACTCTCATAAACTTCTACTTTGCCCTCACCACTCTGAAATGCTGGAGGCTCTGCTAGCAGGTGCTTTCTCTGACTCTGATAGGAATAAACTTAGCTCCATCTTATCAGCAGGGTGTTTTCGTAATATTTTCAGAGCCAGAATTCAATACCTCCCTCTCTTCTGGAGGTCTGGCAAGTTCAAACTTTATCCTCTCCTCTACCAATCTTCTGTGCTAAGGTTTATTGCACTAAAAGTGTTTCAGAGGTCTTTCCTCCTCCCCTCTTATGTGGGAGACCAAGTTGCAGTCATAGGAAAATTATGGACTTGCCTTAGGCAATTAAGATGATATTCTCTATTTTTCTGAGTTGAGAAAAAAAGACATGTTGAGAACTTCTGTCCAAACAAGATGGCATAACATAATTCCTTTCTTTCATCCTTGCTAAGCACAACTATAAATTCTGAACATAACTCAAGGGACAACCAATGGAGAACTCTGAGAGATGGTAAGAAGGTGGTAAGTTGAATTGGGACCCAAGAAGTAGAGGAACAGCCCAGCAATAGGACCTTTTACATCCCACTCTCAACAGAGAAGGTGACTTGGCATTTTATCACCCCTGGCTAGCAGCAGAAGGCAGCACAGGTAGACTCACTCCTCCCTGGAATCAGATAGGAGTCCTTTTGATGACATCACAGCCTGATGCTTATTGGAAAGGGGGTCCTTTGGGAGCCCCACCCACAATAAGTGTCTAGGGAAGCTCTGTTCTTCCCCTCAGGTCCTGAGCTTCCCCTCCTCGTGGTGAGACACAAGAGCAGCAGGTGGGACTGGCACAAAAAGGGGAACAGCTGCATAAAATGGCCCAGGACATGTCTTCATCCCCACAGGTCTAAAAGATGCCTCCCTCGCTGCGGGACACTGTATTAGTCTCTTCCCACACTGCTAATGAAGACACACCCGAGACTGGGTGATTTGCAAAGAAAACTTAATGGACTCACAGTTCCACATGGCTGGGAAGGCCTCACAATCATGGCGGACGGCAAGGAGAGAGTGTGTAGAGGGGAACTCCCCTTTATAAAACCATCAGATTTCGGGAGACTTATTCACTATCGTGAGAATAGCATGGGAAAGACACGCCCCCATGATTCAATTACCTCCCACAAGGTCCCTCCCACAACATGTGGGAATTATGGGAGCTACAATTCAAGATGAGATTTGGGTGGGACACAGTTAAACTGTATCAGACACCTAGAGGTCTGCCTGGGGAAATGGCTTTTGCGTTCTCAGGCAGCACCGACAGGGAGCGATGGGAACCCCAGCATCACCAGATGAGCCAAGTAGACTGAATTAGCACAGCAAAGGCTCTGAAAATTGAATTGGCATTGGTGCCCAGCTGAGAAAAGGAGTCCAGACCCTGCATGCTAACCCGAAACAGGAAGCCTGCCTTCTAAAATAACAGACTTAAACAGGACCCAGAGACTCCTGACATAATAGACGACATGTTCAGGATACAGTAGAAAATCATTTATAGTTTCAAGAATCAAGAAAACCACAAGTTGAATGAGAAAAAATAATCAACCAATAGCAACATTGAGATGAATCAGATGTTGGAATAATCCGACAGGGATGTTAAAGAAACTGCCAAAAAAATACTGTAACAATCAGCTAAAAATTCTCTTAAAGCAAATGAAAAACAGAAAATCTCAGCAAAGAAATAGAAGTTACAAAATAAAAGAACCAAGTAAAAATTATAGAAATGAAAAGTGCAACAATTTTAAAAAAATTTAAATTTATTGGATGGGCTCAATAGTAGAGTGGAGTTGACAGAGGATAGAGTCAGTGAACTGGAAGACAGATCAATAGAATTCATCCAATCTGAATATCAGAGAAAACACAGACTGAGAAAAAAATTAACAGAGCCTCAAGGGCCTGTGGGACAATAACAAAAAAGCCAACATTCATATCATCAGAGTCCCAGAAGAATAGCAAAAAGAAAGAAGAGGTGGAAGAATAGTTAAAGAAATGATAGCTGAAAACTCCTTAAATTTGGAAAAAGAAACAAAGCTGCAGCCTCAAGATGCTGAGAAAATCCCACGTAAGATAAACCCAAAGAAACACATGTCAAGACACAGCATAATTAAACTTTTGAGAATTAAAGATGAAGAAAAATATCTTGAAAGCAGCCAAAGAGAAATGATGCACCAGTTGGCAAATAGCCATTTGAATGACAGTGGATTTCTCGTCTGAAACCTGGAGGCCAGGAGGAAGTGGCACATTTTTCTTTTTTTTTTTTGAGATGGAGTCTCGCTCTGTTGCCCAGGCTGGAGTGCAGTGACGCAGTCTCGGCTCACTGCAACCTCCGCCTCCCAGGTTCATGCCATTCTCCTGCCTCAGCCTCCCTTAGTAGCTGGAACTACAGGCGTCCGCCACCACGCCCGGCTAATTTTTTGTATTTTTAGTAGAGACAGGGTTTCACCGTGTTCACCAGGATGGTCTCGATCTCGTGACCTCGTGATCCACCCGCCTTGGCCTCCCAAAGTGTTGGGATTACAGGCGTGAGCCACCGCACCCGGCCCATGACACATTTTTCAAATCAGTTCAATTTTTGAACAACAACAAACTGTCAATCATGAATTCTTCATCTGGCAAAACTATCCCTCAGGAATGAAGGGGAAATAAAGATCCCTTCAGCCTAAGGAAAACTAAAAGAATTTATCATTAGCCGAGCTACCTTTAAAGAGTGACTAAAGGAAATTTATCAAATGAAAACAGAATGATCAGGGAAAAATAGTGGAACATTAAGATAGTAGAAGAAGCAATAGGGGGAGTAGCTTCCCATGTCCACACTGAAGGTAATTTGATTGGCTGGGTAGGTGTCCTCTTCCCTTAGCTCCTTGAAGAGCCCTGAGCTCCACTGAAAATTACTGACCTTCCTCGAGAGAGAGGCTGGGTCTTGGAACAAGAATGAAAAGATATTAGCAGCCTATAAGCCAAAATGTACATGCTAATTCTGCCTAAGGCAACAATTCTGAGATCCCACAATCTCCTGTGTCTGATGTAATTAACGCATTACCTTGTCTTTTATTCTCCTCTGGTCTCACTATCTACCGCCTCATCTGTATGATGCATCTTAATCCTTTTTATTGAAGCTCTATAGAGATAGGAGTGTTGGATTTTTTTAGAAGGTATTCCAGGAAGTTTCCCTATTTTCTAAACCTCACCTCTATCACACTGTTTTAAAATCAGCTTCTTGTGATCTTTCTCACGATTGCAGTTGGTGGTCAGAGATTTGATACTGAAGAAAAATTAAGGGCCAGGCCAGGCATGGTGTCTCCTGCCTGTAATCCCAGCACTTTGAGAGGCCAAAGTGGGTGGATTACTTGAGGCCAGGAGTTCAAGATCAGCCTGGCTAACATAATGAAACTCCATCTCTACTAAAAATACAAAAAATTGGCCAGGCGTTGTGGTGGGCACCTGTGGTCCCAGCGACTTAGGAGGCTGAGGCAAGAGAATCGGTTGAACCCAGGAGGTGGAGGTTGCAGTAAGCCAAGATCGCACCTCTGAACTCCAGCCTGGGTGAAAGAGCGAGACCCTGTCTCAAAAATAAATAAATGAATAAATAAATCCATATCTTAAAAAGGGCCAGTTTTTCCCCCAACAGTAATCTTACATCTCAAAGAGAAAAAGTCTAGCTTGAGAAATCTGCTTAGCAATAGTTACATAAATTCTAATTATCCTCTTTCTCAGAGTTAAGAGAGAGGCTGGAAAAAAGAGAGCTACCAGACAATAAGAAGGGTGGGTATTGGTCCAGGGAGGCTAAAAATACTGCAGAGATGAGTACTATACTCAACTTGCCCTTTTAGTTGGCACATGACACAAAATAAAGATAGCTCGAAGTAGTAGCAGTAGGAGGTCCTCAATTCCAAAGTTATGTGATTCCAGTAACTACGGTGAGGAATCAAGCCCAACATGTGCCTAAAGCTGTCCTTTCTTTTCAGTAAAAGGAAAAAAGAGGTCTGTCTAAGCAGCCTTCCTTGTGAATCCACCTCACCCCAAGCACCTTGTTCTCACTGCCAGGAGCAAGGAACATATTTAGAGCTTATGTTTCAGAGACTTCAGGTGCAGGTAGGATTTGAGCCCTCTGGTCACTCGATGTGTTTATCCCTGAGAGGAGGCTGAAAGCCAGCCAAGCAGATATTTGTAATTGCCATGCAGTGGAAGACCTCCTACCAAGAACAGAGATTGCTTAGATGTGCCTGGCATGAGCCCCTTTACCTGCCTCAGATATAAGTGCATTTGCTTCTGTTATTTTTCCAAAGTGAGACAAGCTGCATGTTCCCTAATTAGCTGGAAATCAAAGATTTTACTGTTGAATCCACAAGACCAAACCCAGTCCCATGCAAATTATCCAAATGTTGTCTATCCTGGGGAGGCCATTGTGTTAGTCCATTTTGTGTTGCTGTTGAGAAATACCCGAGTCTTGTTGATTTATTTTTAAAAAATGGCTCGTGGTTCTGCAGGCTATACAGGAAGCATGGCACCAGCATCTGCTTCTGGTGAGGCCTCAGGGAGCTGTTACTCATGGTGGAAGGTGAAGAGGGAGCAAGTGTCTCACACGGTGAGAGAGGGAGCAAGAGACAGAGGAGGAGGTGCCAGGTTCTTTTAAACAACCAGCTCTCATTTGAAAAGAGCAATAACTCATGGATTACTATGGGGAGGGCACCAAGCCATTTATGAGGGATGCCCCTATGATCCAAACACCTTTCACCAGGCCCCACCTCCAATACTGGGGATCACAATGTGACACATGAGATTTGGAGGGGACAAACATCCAAACTGTATTACCATCCTATTCTGATAGTGTTTGCTTCCATTGCTAGACCATGCAAAAGAAATAAACTCCTTATCAGTCCAATAGTGCTGTCATTTCTGCCACGGTCACTAGGGGCCACTGCTGGACATCAGCCCTGTGGTGCTTGGTAAAGGCTTATTCACTGGTGCACAACACCCCGTGGCCCAGATCCCTACCAGTGCTGCCGTGGGCCAGGGCTTGAGCCCTGAGTGGCTCTCAGTTCATCTTCATGATCTTTGGCAATGCATCCCAACCACAGCCCTTTGCTCTGTTTCGGAACAAGCTGTACTCCACAAATACACAGGCCAGAGGTGTGCAAACCTTAGGGCCCTGAGAAGCACTGAAATAGGCTTATTTTTTAAATGCAAATTTCCAGGGTCTTCCCCAGCACGTTATGATTCAATGTCAAGGATAAAGGGTGATGCACATTTTAACAGTCACATCAGGAGAGAAGATGCACTTTCTTGGCAGATCACACTTTGAAAAACTCTGCCTTATTGCCCGATGGTAAAACCAGTTTATTAGCCCAGACTCCCTCTCTCATGAGGACCTCATGGTGAACTTGGGGTCCTTTTCTACCAGTGAACCTTGACTGAGTCACTCCATTATTCATCAAGAGGTTTTCTCCACAAAGAGTCTTGGAAGTAAGGATCTGAGGATTTCATCCTTTTCTTGAAACCTAGGTCCCTCCTCCCCCAAAACACACACACATAGACACATACACACACACAGACACACAGACACATATACATACACACACACATACACACAGATGCATACACATATACACACAGACACATATACATACACACACAGACACACACAGACACATACACACACACATACACACAGACACATATACATACACACACACAGACACATACACACAGACATATACATACACAGACACACACACATACACACACATATACACACAGACACACAAACACACAGACACATGCATACACACAGACATATATACGTACACGCAGACACACAGACACATAGACAGACACACATACAAACACAGACACAGACACACACATTTACACATACACACAGACACATACATATACACACATACATACAAACACACACGCATATACACATGCACACACACTCATGCACATACACACACACACACACACACACACCGTTCTTGTAGAAATGTTTTAACAGAAGCATTGCATACGGAGCCAGCCTGGCACAATAAAGTAAATATCCGCATGGCAAGGGAACATTTATAGAACCAAGGAAGGGCACTGTCCTGAACCTTGCAGCACAGGAGACCTGCTCCAACGTGGCTTTCTATCTCTCTGTGAAGAGAAACCCTAGAAGCTTCTCTCCTATAAAAAAGGCGAGGCACATAGCTGGGAGTGGTGGTGCATGCCTGTGGTCCCGGCTACTCAGGAGGCTGAGGTGGGAGGATCATTCGAACCTGAGAGGCGGAGGTTGCAGTGAGCCAAGACCATGCCACTGCACTCCAGCTTGGGTGACAGAGCAAGACTTCATCTGGAAATAAAAACTAAAAAAAAAAGGGGGCGGGGGCCAGGGCGTAGAATGTAGGCCCACTGCAGTCTCACAGAAACACGGGTCGATCCTGCACTCAGCCTCCTGCCAAGTCTTCATACCACATTGCAATCGCCTCAAGAGTAAGGGCTGTACCTGCCCCATTTATTACTCTCCCCCGAGTACACCAGCAGAGCACTGGGGGCCCAGGAAAGGGAGCCACAGACGTGTTAATCTAACTTATCTGGACGATCGTGCAAGTGGCACTGTCAGAGCTTGGGCTGCTGGTCAGGAGCCTCACCAGACACCTGTGCTGGTCAGCAAGGCTGCCCAGTAAACTATCCTGATATCCAACCTTCCGATAACGGCAGGATGTTCAGGACTGTTTGTCCTGGCCCCCTGGTGTTGAGTAGGGTCAGAGGTCCCGTTCTGGCCCCTGAGTTGTGAGCAGAAGGGATGAGTGTCACCTCTAGGCCATGCACTTGGCTCTGGATTAAGATCCTCCAGGACTCGCTTCCCCTCTGCACGTCCACCAGCAGCATCTGGGAGGGTTTGGACTTAGCCTGAGGCTCTGAGTCACTGTAAGAAGCAGAGGCTCTTGTCATCATGCCCTGTGAGCAAGACACATTCTCATGCTGTTTTCAGTGGCTTAGACTGTAGGTGGAGTTCTAGCAGCATAACTGAACCTGTCTTAGCTGATGACACCCCCAGAGCCAGGGACCAGGGCAGGACAGAGGGTCAGGAGCTCAGTCCTGCAGAATGGGGAACAGGGGACAGGAGTTGGAGATCAGATGATAGCAGTCAGTTTGGATGACAGGAACCTGGCAGGCTTGCTGTGTAGGAAGCAGAGGCCACAGCCAGTCCTACCTAGGGATGAGTTGCTCCCCCGTCTCTCCTGCCATCTGGCTCTGCCTCCGAGACTCCACCCTGGCCTCTCTTGGCTCCATAAATCTGCTCATCTTTCAGCACAGAGCCCTTTAGATCCCTTCAAGCACTGATGTTCTAGAGAATCACTGGTTAGGTCACTTCTAAACTGGAGTACAGTGGGGTCAAAACAGTCAATCATCCCAGGGGCTTAAGTGGCGGTACCTCCTGTTTGCTTCTGCCTGTCACATTATCCCCCTAATCCCCCACACCTGGTATGAATGAGCGGTCCCAGCAGCAGGTGAAGACGCTCACCTTTGTGATTCCCTCTTCCCTCCTGAGTCTCCTTCCCTCCCCCCGGCCTTGTCCCATCCTCCTCCAGTTAAACAAGGTTCTCATTTTCCCTTCCCTTCCCCACTCTTATACCTCCTCTTGGGCAAGCATCTTCAACCTAGGGTAGCTGTCAGCATACTCACTCCCTGCGGGAGAGCCAGAGGGTCCCAGCACAGGGCCTGGCCAGGTACTCAAACAATGACTAGCAACATAACCTCTCCAAGCCTCATCCTCCTCCATGGCAAAAATCAGGCCCATCATGTTTAACCCACATGGTCACTGTGGGCCATGCTTGGTAAAGTACCAGGAACTTTGAGGATGTTTTATAGATGTCCAACAAGGCTTTGCAGCTCTTGAAGAAAACAATGACTTTGTTCCCATCAATGAAGGTTCCAAGACACAGATAGGTGCTGCCCCTCTGATAGCCATGAGCACCTCAGTCACACTTCAGAGACTCACCCTGCTGTATGGACCTTGCTGCTGACTGGTTCCCAGGCCTGAGTGTGAATCATGCCCACTCAACTTACTAACACCGTGCTCAGAGCACACTCATCAGAAGCTAATAACAAGACGAGTTTCTCTTTTCCCCTTTGAAGAAAATGTCAGGAAATCCATGGGCAGACATTCTGCTAATGACTTGCCCCAAATCATTTCTCTTTATCCGCTGGGAGAGCCTTGCTAACTCTGTTTCTTCCATAAACTTGTACCTAGGGCAAGGAATGCCCAAAAATGCCAAGACCCACTGTTGCAGGTGCTAATTGAAACAAGTAATGAGTTCCTCTTCCTAAAAAGTGTAATAGGCTCCTCTGTGTTATTCAGTAGCTTGAATATCCAGTGTTTCTTATTCCTTTTAATCACAAATACCCTCCTTAGAGTAGAAGAAATTGCAGCTCATTATCTTGCATAATTTGCATGCTTGCCAATTACATACCTAACAATACAAAACACAAAAATACAAATGTTTAGCAGCAAACAATGATTTAAGCCTGGAATAAGCAATTCTCCCTATTTTCATCATCAATGTCATACCCTTTTCTTGCTGCCAGACACAAACAGGAGAGCAAATCCACTTTAGACAACGGTCTTTGGGGGTCTTTTTGATCCTGCAAAGCTTTGAGCCAAGGAGGAGGCATTTAAAGAAAGACAAAATCCACACAATAAAAATACTTGTTGGCTGTTAATTGGAAATTCAGAATGCACGGCTGCAGGGCATTTATTCCTGCTGGAAGCCTCCCCGTCCCCAGCCCCTCAGTCCCCGAAATTCTGGAATCTGAGGTTGAGACGTTTTGCTGGCTTTGGCTGGGACATTAAGCAGAGGAGTAAAGGGGTCACAGGGTGACTGTCTCCGAGCAGAGAAGGAAAAGCCCCCACTGTATTTCCACCCATCGTATCCACCAAGTCCAGCAGGGGAAGCTCACGCTGGTTTCCCTCAGACCACCCCACACCCACAGAAAGCCCAGGCTTCCCCTTCTACTTTTTAAACCACAATCCTTGGCCCAGCCCTGAATTCACGGCAACACAGCCAATTCTCATTCCCTTTTCTTTCCCCTCAATCTGTTTCAACAATCTCCAGCTGCAGAACATTCCAGACCTCTGTGTTCTCCACGCTGACTGCCCACTTAGGAGGAGCGTGAGATGAAATCCCCCATCACCAAGGCTGCTCGCACCGTCTCATTGCCTGTCTCAGCTGCGCCTTCAGTCTTGCTTGACTAACTTTTTTTTTCTTATTCGTCTTCATTTCTCTTTTCATTCTCTACCGCAAACATTCCAAATAGTCACCAGGTAAAGCGCTAAACAGGTGCATTAGTCTCCCAAGGCTGCCTTAACAAATGACCACTAACCAGGTGGCTTCAAACAGCAGGGATTTATTCTCTTGCCAGTCCTGAAGGCTAGGAGTCCAAAATCAAGGTGTCAGCAGGTGGTTCCTTCTGGAGGCTCCGAGGAAGAATCTGCTCCATGCCTCTCTCCTAGCTTCTGGGTTTTCCAGCAACCCTTAGTGCTCTTAGCCTTGTAGATGCCTCACTCCAATCCCTGCCTCTGTGTTCATGGGACCCTCTTTCCTTTGTCTCCTCTGTGTGTGCCCAAATTTCCCTCTTCTCATAATGTCACCAGTCATTGGGGTAGGGTTTTCACTAATACAGTACAACCTCATCCAGTAAGACCTCATCTTAATGTGATTACTTTTGGAAAGTCTCTATTTCCAAATAAGGTTACATTCACAGGGACCAGGGGTTATAACATCTTTTTGGAGTAGACAATTCTACCCATTATAAGGTGTCTGATATTTAGAAAGCACTTGATAGACTTCAGCTTTCTTGTTAAGAAATCATTATCTAGCTCCTAAACTCTCATCAAATAATTTGCATTTTCTTTCATTAACTAGGTATTTCCTCAGCTTTGTTCCATTTCACCACATCCTCATACTTTCCTCTCCTGTCTCGCAGGGACTTCCCTCTGTTTCCAAGGCTAGCCCTCCACTTTTGTTTCTCTCCTTTTTTTTTATTTTTGAGATGGAGTTTCGCTCTTGCTGCCCAGGCTGTAGGGCAATGGCATGATCTCGGCTCACTGCAACCTCCGCCTCCCAGGTTCAAGCGATTCTCCTGCTTCAGCCTCCCAAGTAGCTGGAACTACAGGCATGTGCCACCATGCTTGGCTAATTTTGTATTTTTAGTAGCGATGGGGTTTCTCCATGTTGGTCAGGCTGGTCTCAAACTCCTGACCTCAAGTGATCTGCCTGCCTCGGTCTCCCAAAGTGCTGGGATTACAGGTGTGAGTCACTGCCCCCTGCCTTGTTTCTATTTTATCCCTAGCTTCCTGACTCTACTGAAAACCCACCTGACACAATCTTTTTTTTTTTTTTTTTTTTTTTTTTTTTTTTTTTTTTTGAGACGGAGTCTGGCTCTGTCGCCCAGGCTGGAGTGCAGTGGCTCAATCTCAGCTCACTGCAAGCTCTGCCTCCCGGATTCACGCCATTCTCCTGCCTCAGCCTCCCGAGTAGCTGGGACTACAGGCGCCCGCCACCACGCCCGGCTAATTTTTTTTGTATTTTTAGTAGAGACGGGGTTTCACCATGTTAGCCAGGATGGTCTCGATCTCCTGACCTCGTGATCCGCCCACCTCGGCCTCCCAAAGTGCTGGGATTACAGGCGTGAGCCACCGCGCCCGGCCCTGACACAATCTTGATTAAAAATCTCCCAAGGTACCCATTGCCTCTAGGAGACATCATTCTTTCAGGAACTACTATGGTGCAAGTCGTTCTTAGCAAGCCAGCCTCCTACCTCCAAAGTGAGATCAGCTTTGCTGGCTTCAAGGCATTCAGAAGCTCACCACACCTCTTGCTTCTACAGTAGGTTGCTGGGAAGGTCCAAGGTCACTTTCCCAGCACCAGGTGAATGTGCTAGAAGATCTGCTTCTTCTGGAAGCATCCCTACCACCAGCAAACTTTCAGAGTTATTGTAGGCACCATGTGCTCTTTAGCCATTTCTCTGGGAACCTTCACTAACATACTCAGGGGCCTCGTGCCTTCCCAAGCTTCTGATTGGTCCATCCCAAATTTCATAAGCATTTAGCTTGCAGTTAACAGGAATCTGTATAAAAGTGCCAAGTATCTTGCATTGGGTTCTAAGGGCCATAAAAGCACCTCAAGAAGACAAGAGGACCTGGGTTTGCACAGACAGCCAATGGGAGGGTTTTAGATGAACTGTGGAGTAGGAGGCGTCTTTGAGGGATCGCAGAGACCAGGAGTAAATGAAACTGAATACGAGTAACTCATTTTTGTGTCCCCAGTGAGAATGTGAATATGGTGGGCTTTGCAAACTGTAGTTCAATTAACTTGACATTGATCCCAGAAATAATTCTACTGTGGGATGTATTTTTGATGGAGTAGTTAATCCCAGATAAGAAAGCAAGGAAAGCTTTACTGACTGAACAACACTCATTTCCTTCTGTGATGAGTTGCTAGGGTTTTAAAAGAGGGATATAGGCTGGGCGCAGTGGGTCACGCCTGTAATCCCAGCACTTTGGGAGGCCAAGGCGGGCAGATCTCGAGGTCAGGAGTTCGAGACCAGCCTGGCCAACGTAGTAAAACCCCCGTCTCTACTAAAAATACATAAATTGGCTGGGTGTGGTGGCATACACCTGTAGTCCCAGCTACTCAGGAGGCTGAGATGGGAGAATCGCTTGAACCCAAGAGGCGGAGGTTACAGTGAGCTGAGACCATGCCATTGCACTCTAGCCTGGGTGACAGAGTGAGACTCTGTCTCAAAAAAAAAAAAGAAAAAGAAAAAGAAAAAAAAAGAGGGATATGCAGTGACCATTGACTCACTGACTTTCTTCCTGGTGTGTTCCATGATGTCACCGTGCCAAGTGCCCTCCAGCCTCCAATCAAGCATCTTCAGTGACAGGGAACTCATTACCTCCTAGGGCGAGTAATCCCATCTTTGAGCTGTTCAGGCTGCGAGGACATTTTTTTTCTTCTGTCATGCCAAAATTGGGCACCCTGAGCCTTCTCCTCATTGCTATTAATTTAAGTATTCACAAGTTCATTAGGTGGAATTTGTCACCACCTGCACCCTGACACTGAGCTCCTTTCCACTACGCCTGACATCAAATTATGATTGCTGGCAGCCACATCTCTCTGCTAGCTCCTACTAGGACTCCTCTCAGTTAAAACACATAGCAGTGGCTAAGCCATGGCCACCCCCATGCTTTATGTGTACTGTTGGATTTATTACTCAATGCAGAGTCTGACATTACCTGTGTTCAGTTCATTTTCTTAGGTAGTAGTTCTTAATTAGGACTAGGTGCCAAAACCACCTGCAGAGCTTTTTCAAAACATGTAGGTATGGTCCTCTCCTCAGACAAACTGCATCAGTCCATGTAACACAATATATCGTACCCACAGGGAAGATGGATTATTTTCTCCATTTGGAGGGTCCTGAAACCTAGAACACACAAAACAGCCTAAAAAGAAGGATGAATCCAATATGCAGAAAGTTCTGCAATAGAGGGTGAGGTAGGTCCAAGAAATAAAACTTGATTATTGTTATTATAATCCTATTTTCATCCCCAAGCTGGTGCATTCCAGAAAAGCATGGGTTATTAAAATTAAAAGGAAGGCAAAAAATCAGAGAGCAATATTTGCAATAATCGTAAGAGACCAAGAGCTAATATTACAATACAAACAGAGTTCATAAATGTCAATAAGAACAGTAGAAACTCCAGAGGTAAACATGCTAATGGTGTTAATTGATACTTACAGGAAGAGAAATAGAAATGATGAATAAATATGGAAACAAGGTCACCACATGCCTAGTTATCAAAGAAATGCAAATTAAAATAATATCACGATTGTTTTCAGAGTATTTAAAAAAATTTGTTCCATGCTCTCTGAAGCATAATGAAGCAATCTCTTACATGCTGCTTCTGAAAATGGACTAGCAACAATTTCCACTTTGGAGACTCTATCATAAGGAAAAACAACATTCTGAAAAGCATGTATGCCCCTACATATTAATTTTAATAATGTTTAATAGTATTTTTAATGAAGCGAAAATGGAAATCATCTAAATGTTCAACATTAGAGGAATGGCTAAGTCAATTACAATTATCTCCTGCAGAGTGCGGTCTGAGTCCCATCTCCCTGGTGAGCACTCAGGACTTACTTCTTGATCAAATCTCTAATATTCGAGGATCACATCCCACTGTGATTACCTGTCTCTGTATTTATCTACTATTTGCTTCCTCATCTGTGAATTCTTTGTGGCAGGGATGCTTTTTACTTCTATGTCCATTTCCATTATGACTGTACTATATAACTTGTAGTAGAGAGTCAATAAATATTTATTAAATGAATAAGAACAAAATGTACATAGATTATCCTGTATTCATAAAAATAATATTGGGAGCATGTTAGGTCATTAAAAATGCTCATGTGATAATGACAGAAATGTCAGGGAGAAAAAAAGTAGAAAAGGAAGAATGTATTATTGTATTCATAATGATAAAAGAGCTTACATTTATTAAGCTCCTTTTATGTTTTGTTTTGTTTTTGAGACACGGTCTAGCTCTGTCGCCCAGGCTGGAATGCAGTGGCATGATCTCAGCTCACTGCAACCTCCACCTCCTGGGTTCAAGTGATTCTTGTGCCTCAGCTTCGCAAGTAGCTGGGATTATAGGCATGCACCACCACGCCCGACTAATTGTGTTTTTATTAGAGATGGGGTTTCACCATGTTGGCCAGGCCGGTCTCAAACTCCTGACCTCAAGTAATCCATCTGCCCCAGCCTCCCAAACTGCTAGGATTACAGGTGTGAGCCATCACACCCAGCCTCCTTTTGTGTTAAGTGCAATTTATATATATTTTGTTTGCTTTTAATCCCTTTAATGATCCTTTGGGGTTCCAACTATGTTTTAATTTTAAAGCAAATAGCATTTTTATTTCCACATTGCTGATTAAGAAGACAAATCTTAGGGCGTTAACAAACTTTGTCAAGATGATACTACCAGGCTTAGCTGGGGCACTTACCCAGGCTGTATGACCCCAGAACTGATTTCCTGAATACTATGCTGTACTGTGTCTAGTGTGAATATGGACAAAACAAAGACACTCAACCCTGCCCTGAAAAAGTGTTGTACAAAGCTCTCCAAATATTGACCATGATTGGCTTTGCTTACTAAGACTATAAAGGTTAGTTTTCTTTATTACAAATTTTCTATATTGACCTTGTATGACATTCACAATGGGAAAAGTAATTAATGCTTAAAAAAAAAAAGCAATGGCAATTGAGGTGGACATGTATTCACTCTAAAACAAAAATCTAGCTTAGAACCCACCCAGAGTCCTGTTTGCTGAAACATTAAAAGGACCTTGTCAATAGCCTAGAGTTGGGTGACCCAGCTAGCAGGTCGCCCATGCATGCGGGGAATCAGCAGAACTGGACAATAGATTGAGAGAAAATTTTAACTTGAATAACTTACCCAGAAATTAGAAAAACCTGGAAAGAAGCTATTGAAATGTCCAAATGCATGTAGGGATTATTGTACAGTTTGGTGTTGCCTGGATTGTCATTTCACACAGCATGTGGGGACTTATTCTCCAGCACTCAAGGCCTCCATGTTTTTATGTGGCTGAGCAAGAGATATGCATTCTACAAGGCGAGCTCACAGAATGGCTTCAAGAAGGGTTGAACGTTGTGGTCTATTTCCAAACCATAAACTCAGACACGGATGGGGTAGAAGGCTACAGAGGGGAAGGAATGAAGGGACATTTCCTATCAAGTGCTCAACATGTCCTATGCACAGGCCCATAGGACTTTTCTCTGGGGCTGTTAACTGGGGGAGCTGAGACTTGCCTTTGAAGTACATCATGCCAAGGAGTTGAATTCATGTCAGCAGGAGACACTGCACAGGCTCCAGGGTGGTCGAGTGCTTATTGGACATGACATGAGTAGTCCTGTTGGTATTTCATTGTAATTCACCATTAATTTCAAGCTGATACCAATGAATAGGACACTGTGACAGACTAATGGTTTCCTGCCCCATGCTGATGGCAGCTGAAGTGTTTATTTTTCTAGCTGGAGGCATTGATCTCCGGGCCAGAGGTCAATCACAAAGACTATCGAGTGAATTATGACTAATGTTAAAACATTTTGCAAAAACATAACATAGTGGGGTTTCACAAAAATGTGATAAACGTTCACAGAGTCTTTGTTAAATTCTGAGAATTCTCAGTAGGATGGCAAGAATAAATGCTGTTTGTTTCGGGCAAACAGAGAGAAACATGAGCAGCTTCCTAGAGGTGACCACACTTTCAAGAGGCTCTGGAAGGTAGCAGGGTAGAAGCACACTGTTATTTGTTTTGTTCATATTAACTGAGTACCCAGATTTCAGCAAGAACCTGGATGAAGGAAGGGCCATCAAAAAACCCAATTCTCAAATGTCTAGGTCTGGCCTAATGAAACCCTTAGCCAACAGTGGGTCCAATGGACGGGTTTGAAAGACCATTCATCCTTTTCATAGTGGATTAAAAAACATGTGAATAAGCTTTTCACTCTCTTTTCTCACTAAAATAAATACTTAAAACCTCCTCCAACCACCTGTACATAATTTTCTCACAACCGCAAAACCATGCACTCAACTCCTCTATCCCTGACCTTCCTGAGATCTGTGTGACCGCACAAAGTCACACGACACTCCTTTTAGCTGAGTGTCTAGAATACCAGTAAATTCTCTCCCACAGAACTCAAGTGAAGGGCCCTTGTGTTCAGCCACATCACAGAATTCTCTGGCTTGTGATCTGATCTTTTTCTAGCATGTGATTCCAGTAAACTGACCCATTATGCCTTAAGTTACAAATATTTACAGGCCTAGGGTCAATTTCCTTAAATTTGATTTTATTTTTGGTCCCACTAGTATTTTTTTCAGAAATTTAAATAGTTATTGCCAAAAATTATTTCCCTTCTATTTCAAAAAGCATGACCAGAATATTTGCAAAACTCATGGACTGTGATTGTTGGATACCATTGTTAGTCAACAGAGATAGTTTAGCATCTCTTGGCCAATCAAAAGTCAGGTTTTCTTAAGATTATATTCATCCTAATTGTTTGCTATTGGGTCTTTTTCCAGTTTGCATTTTTATTATTTTCCTGTCTGTATCTTCCCCCAATTTTATTTAAATGTAATTGACAAAGAAACATTGTGCATATTTATGGTGCATATGATATTTTGATATGTGTGTACCTTGTAAAATGATTACCACAATCATGCTAATTAATGTATTCATCACCTCACATAGTTATTTGTGTGTGTGTGGTGAGAACGTTTTAAGATCCATTTTCTTAGCAAATTTCAATTATATGATATAGTATTGTGTTAGTTTGCTCTCGCACTGCTATAAAGAAATACCTGACACTGGAGAATTTATAAAGAAAAGAGGTTTAATTGGCTCACGGTTCTGCAGGTTGTACATTAAGCATGATTCTGCCATCTGCTTGGCTTCTGCAGAAGCCTCAGGAAACTTACAACCACGGCAGAAGGAAAAAGGGGGAGCTGGCATCTCATATGGTGGGAGCAGGAGCAAGGGGCAGGGAGGTACCACACACTTTTAAACAAGCAGATCTCACGAGAACTTGCTCACTTTCGTGAAGACAGTACCGTGGCAGGGGATGGTGTTAAGCCATTCATGAGAACTCTGCCCCCATGATCCAATCACCTCCCACCAGGCCCTACCTCCAGCATTGGGGATTACATTTCAACACGAGATTTGGGTGGGGACACAGATCCAAACCATATCAATTATTAACTCTAGACACCAGGCTGTGCATTAGGTCTCCAGAACTTATTCCTCTTGCATAATTGAAATTTTGGATCCTTTAACCAACATCCCCCCCATTCCCGCTCCTCAGTCCCTGCAACCATCATCCTACTCTCTGCTTCTATGAGTTTGACTTTTTAAGATCATCATAGTTGTTTTTAATTTGACATTTAAAAGCTCTTAGCAATGAAGAGACTCTCATTTAAATAAAATTATGAACACACATTTTTTCTTTTTCTTTTTTTTAAATAGAGATGGGGTCCCACTTTGTTACCCAGGCTAGTCTTAAACTCCAGAGATCAAGTGATCCTCCTGTCTCAGCCTCCCGAAGTGCTGGGATTACAGCCCCACCACACCCAGCCCATTTTTTATTTTATCTTCATATTTTCCTCTTCCCTTTCCCCCCCAGCACCCCTGTCTTCATTCAAGTAGATCTGTAGCTTTGAGCTAAAGAGGAGACATGGGACAGGGCAAAAATCATAAATAAATAGATAAATAAATAAAGCAGAATGAATAAATCTTCTCTTTAAAAGCCTAAGCCCTTAAAACACCATAAAAGTTTTACAGCATGGACAAAACGTTTCAGAAATATGGGTGGGGTTTCCTCAGAGACAGGAACGCATCTCTGGACTGGGGGAAGGAAATGGATAAATGTTGAGGAGAGAGAATGTTGGTGGGTCTCAGACAGAGCCACTCTCGGGTGGGCCCTGGAGGGGCTGAGACCAGGTTCTGTCAGTGGGGTCAGGGCAGGTAAGACATTGGGTACCCATGGAGGTGTTTTTATGCCTGAGAGAGGGTGGCACTGAAACAAATGCATGTTTCCTCCCCCATAGTGATGCTGAGAGCTGCACTTGAAGGGGCCAGGTGGGCAGACAGATAGTTCATGGTAGCAAGGCCAGTGCCCTCCAGCCAAATCACCAGGAGCACAGCTGCAGTTGAACTCATTTGGTTTTGCTGACACATTGCAGTAGGCAGAAGAATCATGGGCACGTAGGTAAGAGGCATTGGAAGGACTTATTACAGAGCCTGGGCTCATGTTAGGTAATGCAGGGAAGGGCTCAAAGAACCGGGACACCAATCCAGGTTGGATGCTTGCAGGAAGCAAGCGTGATTCTCTGAGTGCATGCATATTTTTATCTGGAAGGAGGAGGGGGTGCAGAGACTAAATCTCCCTGGGAAAGAGGCAGCTGAGGCACATCACGCTTGCTCACTTTGCGACATGGGCAATCCTCATGCTCTGTCTCTGTTCAGGTATGATGATGGAGCGCGCTTGTCTGATGGTCACGGAGTGGCCTGGTGTGTTGTGAATGCTCTGCGAAATTCTGTTCAACAGGACACCCAGGACCTGTGGTCAGAGTCACACAGCTCCCAGCAACTTTCAGGACCAACTGATAGTTCCAGGCCTGCTCCCTTTCTCCGCAGAGACCTGTGCAGCTCAGTAGCTAAGGGCAGATGAGGGCACACCTGCATGGGTTGACAACCCAAATCTAGAGAGCCCCGCCCTGCAGTCCCACCAGAATGCTTGGTGATATGCAATTTTAAAGGACCTGCATTCTTGAGGAGCCCATACAGACTGAGACTGTTTTCTTCACTCCGACAGAGCTGAGGGTCTAAATAGAAATTAATCTGAAGCTACAGGATAAAGGCAATCATATTTCTTGCAAACCTGAGTTGTGGCAGAGACTGCTAACAGTTGGATACTCCAGGTCTACACCCTGAGCTGGCTACAGACCCTCAAATTAGAGCCATGCCATTTCTAGGCAATGGCTGTGGCCTTTTAGCGGCCAAAGCTGATTTCAGAAATGTCAGTGGCTTCAGGTGACATTTAGTTTCAAAGTTTCCTGCAAAATCTTCTACATTCCCCAAACATATCAAGACCATGAGCTGAATAATGAGCTGATGGAGCTTCTTAGGATTTTCTGCTGACTTTAGTTCTTTGTTTCCAGGAATAGTCCTAGAAAGGATTCGGAGCATAGAGAGTTATCTAGAAGGCCCCTAATACAAAGTTGGAAATTCTTTAAAAATATGTATATAATCTTGGCTGGGCACGGTGGCTCATGCCTGTAATCCCAGCACTTTGGGAGGCTGAGGTGGGTAGATCACCTGACATCAGGAATTCAAAATTAGCCTGGCCAACATAGTGAAACCCCATCTCTATTAAAAATACAAAAAATTTGCCGGGTGTTGTGGTAGGCGCCTGTAATCCCAGCTACTTGGGAGGCTGAGGCAGGAGAATCACTTGAACCTGGGAGGCGAAGGTTGCAGTGAGCTGAGATCATGCCATTGCACTCCAGCCTGGGTGACAGAGTGAGACTGTTTAAAAATATATATATAATCTTTTTCCTCGGCGATGGAAGTGTAAGTCCTGTGATACCTGCTCTAGGTTTCAGGACAAGGGCACCTGGGTTCCCCATCAAATTGGCAGTCCCTTTAAGCATTCACAAATTCATCAGCTCAGGCCATATATGGTCAGAGAACTGGACAGAATAACAAATCAAAAGAAAATCTCCCAAGCAGAAGTTTTCCAAGACAGCCACTATGCATTTAAGCAAGCAAAGCTTTCCACCTGTTTACTTTGCTTGTGGCAAAACTGACTACTTCCTGCAAATGGTACCCGTAAAGAGAACCAACAGTGGATGTAGCAGCCATGGGGGGGCTCCAGGCAGCTAGGATTCTAGAAGATTCTGGAGAAGATGCTCCTCTGGATCTTAGTCATCACTAGAGAGTCAAGGTTTAGAGACTGAAAAACAAGAAAGGGAGAAGGAGGCTGCTGGCATTCAGGCAGGGAAGCCAGCCCCCAGCTTCTGCCCTAGATTAAAGACAGAGGCTCCCAGGACACTGCTCTTGTCTGAGGTTCAGGGCATACCTGGGCTAAGGGGAGTTGTTTCTGAACTGGTGGCTGAGTTCCTTGGGGGGATTAGAGCTATAGTAGAAGGAAAGGCAACCTTCTCAGAAATGGAGGGTGGCACCAACTCCTTCCAGGGTGGGAGCTGAGGCTTCACCCAACACCATCAGAATCCAGGGTACCTACCTGGAGCACCAAGGGCCACTGCACCCCAGGAGGTAGTGTACAGGAGGTGGGTACCATCCTGGGAAACCAATCTGGGACAGAAGCTCATGTTCTATTCCATGTGGATGGGAAGCCCATGCTTGCTAGTATATTTGTGCATATATACACGTGCACAAGGTGGGGGGATAAATGGCTTTCTCCCTTCAACCCCCTCTCTCCTCACTTTCCTACCTTTCACGAGGACAAGCCCCTTTAGCATGATACGTAAGACTTAAGTGATTACAAGGCGATCAGTATCACAGCGACAGTGAGCTTGTCTTATGCTTCACTCTGAAAATGATGGGGACTAAGCCCGCAACTAGCCAGGCTTGGTCACAAAACGCAAGCAGGACTTGCAGTCCTGGCCCACACACAGCGGGGATGGTGAAACCAGGACTCAGGTGGGAGAGTGCAGAAAAAGAAAGTGAGTGAGAGCCTAAGCCAGAGAGGGCTCCTGGGTTCTCGTATAAGGTGGACACTGGACGCCCTGCAAGGTGAAGAGATGGGAACTATAAAGGAAAGCTTCCCACCATTTCCTGTTCTCTGGGTGTGCTCAAGTTGACTTCGGGTAAGTGGAGCTCCTGATGATAATGGACTTGGCCAGCAAAGCTTCTGAGATGGTTTAAACTTGCTACACACACTCACACACACACACACACACACACACACACACCATACAGATACACACACACACAAACATACACACCACACCCATATACCACACATAAAACATACACATGCAACACACACACACACATTTGTGATACAGTTTTTTTCTTAGTCTTTCTGAATTGTCGATTCCTAAATTCAATCTCTATTCCTTCAGGAGCCCCTAGCTCTAGAAAGCCCAGAACAAAAATAGGCAGCCATTGTATGTTTTGTAAACTGTGTACTACCCCCCTCCATTTCTTTCTTTTCTTTTCTTTTTTTTTTTTTTTTTTTTTTTTGAGATGGAGTTTCACTCTTGTTGCCCATGCTGGAATGCAATGGCGTGATCTTGGCTCACTGCAACCTCCACCTCCCGGGTTCAAGCAATTCTCCTGCCTCAGCCTCCCGAGTAGCTGGGATTACAGGCATGTGCCACCATGCCCAGCTAATTTTTGTGTTGTTAGTAGAGATGGGATTTCACCACATTGGCCAGGCTGGTCTTGAACTCCTGACCTCAGGTGATCTGCCCACCTTGGCCTCCCAAAGTGCTGGGATTACAGGCAGGAGCCACCACGCTTGGCCCTCTGTTTCATTTTTGACTGTAAAAGTCAATGGGGTGGTGTCCTAATGAGACAAAAATAACTGAGGCTTGGGACAGGAAGCAAAGATGAATGTTCCCACCCCTGCTTGTCTCAGGGAGTCATTTGTAATTGAAAGAGAAAAGTGCTTTAAATTTTTCTCTTTAGGCCAGCTAACCACAACATGTCCTACTTTTTAAGCTCATGGGTTGCCCTCTTCATTTCTAAGGGCACATGCCTACCATGTGGAGCATACCAAGAGCTGGGGTTCTGTGGATAGGGGTTAGGCCCTGCTCCTGACTGCAGCTGCAGAGAGTTTTCTTCTGCCTTCTTGACCCCCACACTCTAAGTCCTGGCCAGATCCTCGTGGCTTGCTCATGGACATGGTAGCCTTCCTGCCAGCTGGAGGAACATCTCATTTCCCCACATATTTGAGAGTGGTCATTATCCAGTAGCAACATGCACATCAAATCCTTCCTCTATACAAGCAGCTAATTTAAAAAAATCAAGAAAGGGGGCCATCTATGAGTGCGCCCATAAGACTGTTCTTCCTAATGGATCCTGGGTCTCTGCCTGCTTTTCTTGTCAGACACTCCCACTTTATTGGATGCTAGGATGCGCCACTCCCTCTAAGAAATATGTTTATGACTAAGGAAGCCTCTTCCTGGGTTTCCAAATGTTTATGCTTCTGCACATTTTCATGGATCCTCCTTTGAAAGAAAGGCCAATTGTTAAAGTACCACCATGGAGGTGGGAAGACCTTCTTTTAAGCGTCCCCAAATTGTCAGACCCTAGAGCAGACTTCATTTCACATTGCAACTACAGTTCATCAGTATAGTATGCAATGACTTGTGAGTGATACTGGACTCACCTCTTAGAATACATGCACTGAGGAGGTTCCAGAGGTCAGAGTAGGCCCAATTCAAAGTTAAAGTGAAGGTGCCGAAGGGAAGCCAAAGATGTCAGATCAATGTGTTTCATTCTAAGAAATACAATGGGATCTCCTAATGGAATATCCTAATGGGAGCTTTCATACGATGATAAAGTCATGAGGAAATAACCATGTCTAAAGAGGCAAAGGCCCATCATGAAGATGAAAAATTATTTTGCATTTTACTAAACCATTTTATTTTCTTTAAAATGTCTCTTTTTGTGCTGTACTTTCATATAAGAGCCATAGTGATCATTTTCCACACTCCATCCAGCCACCTAAAGCCTTACTTATGTTCTGAGACTATGGCCCGAAAGACACAGCAGCTGAGTGTGCACTTTCTGTATGGAGCTAGACTTCCTCTGGGATCACAGTCTCCCCTTCTCCCTCAGTGCCTGGGTGGGGTGACACAGAAGGGAGGTCAATGCGTCAAATGAAGTGACCGTCGGGGGGTGTGTAGACGGGAGCCTGTAGCTCTGCTCCCAAGTTCTTTTCGAGCACCATGGTTGTCTACTTCTCTTGATTGTCCACTTTTCTAGCTTAAGAATTTTGCTCTATGCAAAGTTTTTTATGAAGACGGGCTTTGAGTCACCTTGCCCACCCCCCCACAAAGAAACCACTGCCCTAAACCCCTGAAGTTCAGTACTTCATTCATTGACTGTGCTCAGGTCCTTGTTGTCAGATAATATCTTAGTTTGGAACCTTCCAGTCACAAAGACTTGAATGCAGGAGTTACTTGAGGGGTGGGGGCTCATCCTGAGAAGCATGAAGGAGGGAGTGGAGAAGGTGAGACTGAGAAGCAAGGAAATGCAGTCATGGTGTTTGCTGAGCAAATCTCCACTGGGCAGCTGAGGCCGGCCCCGCAGCATCATGCAGAACACGCTTAGTGGCTGCCCCTCCGATGGAAGGAAAGCTGGGATATTTATCTCTAATTCTCATGCCTCATTTGTTGAGGGTTTATCCTAAAGGTGTCAAACTGCCTAATGGGTTCTCCTTGTCCACTGCCCAGACAGAGCTGATTTATCAAGACAGGGGAATTGCAATAGAGAAAGAGTTTAATACACACAGAGCCAGCTAAACAGGAGACTGAAGTTTCGTTACTCAAATCAGTCTCCCCAGAAATTCGGAAACTGGAGTTTTTAAAAAATAATTTGGTGGATAGGGGGCCAGGGAGTTGGGGGGTGCTGATGGGTCAGGTTGAAGATGAACTCTTAGGGGGTCGAAGTGGGTGGGTTGTTCTTGCTGCCTTCTGTTCCTGGGTGGGATTGCAGAACTGGTTGAGCCAAATTAGTGGCCTGGGTGGCTCCAGATGGTGCATTAGAACGCAGGGTCTGAAAAATATCTCAAGCACCAGTAGGTTTTACAACAGTGATATTATTCCTGGGAGGTTTGGAATCTTGTGGCCTCTGACTGCATGACTCCTAAACCATAATTTATAATCTTGCAGCTAATTTTTTTGTCTTACACAAGTAGCCTGGTCCCCAGGCAAGAAGGAGGTTTGTTTCAGGAAAGGGGTGATATCATCTTTGTTTCAACGTTAAACTGTAAACTAAACTCCTCCTGAAGTTAGGTCAGCTTACACCCAGGAATGAACAAGGGCAGCTTGGAGATTAGAAGCAAGATGGAGTCAGTTGGGTCAAGTCTCTTTCACTGCCATAATTTTCTCACTGTGATGATTTTTGCAAAGGTGGTGTCAGTGTTAGATCCCAGAATTTCTGGGCTTCTTGAGCTTGGGCTGAACAAGACCTGAGGTGCAGTGCCCAGCAACCTCGTGGGCAGAGAACCAGTGAGACACAGCTGGGAAGCTGTCAGTGGGCAGGGATCTGTCTGCGAAAGCTCCAGGGACACTCAGGTGTGTGGGTGTGGCAGGAAGTAGGTACGGGGTGGTCCATCAACAGCACATGCTGCAATTAATTTTCATAAATTTACAGAGGTCCTTGGTTGCTGATGTTTATACACAACTCCTGTGTTAATTATATTCAGAGTTATAGAGAAAAGGTCTCTTGGATGAATCAGGAAAATAAAACTTAACCAAATCGAAAAAGAAAAACAGGGCTGTTTTCCCTTGCCCCTGCCTTTTAACTTTAATATAATGATGTGCTACCACCATGGGGTGTTTTGCATAGATGACATTCATACTTGCTCTAGTCCCATACGCTGGCAGACCCTCCCACTGTAAGGAACAAAGGGACAAATGGAATGAGAGGAAGAGTTGGAAATTACTAAAGCTTTTTTTCTTTTGTTTTCCCCTGAGTGTGGCATCCTTCAACCTTGGCTCCCAGAGAAACAGCAGGGTTGAAATTAACATGAAAACAGAGGGAATCCAAAGAAAAGAAAGCAATTTCAGCTTATGAAATTCAAAGTAGGATTTCACAGAACTAGTGCACTCTCCAAGACAAGGCAGGATTGTAAGAAAGGATTAGCACACTAACAGCCAGGCCGGGACTATGAGGCCATTATCATGATGATGATTATTAGGCCATGGACTTTAATGTAAGGAGAGTAGGTGGGCCCCCCTCCTCACCTATGGGAGAAGTTTATGGGAAGCTGTGGTTCTCATTTCCCCTTCCCGGATCTGACTGAAAGGGGGCTATGCTAGACAGACATAAGGTGGCCCAACATATTTCAGAGGGTCAGCGGCATGGTCAGAGAGAGTGCTTTGGGTTTGAATGGTTGAGTCTCTGGCAGCTCCCAGGTGGCCAGGACCAGTGGCTGAGGCCACACCCTGGGGGGCTGAACTGGATTCTACCAGCATCAGCTGAAGGAGGACAGGACAGAGGCTCAGGGGACTTAGTTGCTCTTCTGAACCTGGAGGAGGCACATGGACAAAACCAGGCCCTGACTAGCAGAGAGGGAACAGAACATGAGCTCATCCACTCCAGAAGTTGGCAGAATACCCAGCGAGGGGATAAGGACAACCTTCCCCTGGGGGACAGCAGACCTGCCAACCCTCAGGCGCGATCTTTCCTCCACCACCCGGCACAGTCTGGTGGGGATACGCTCCTGTTAGCCAGGATGGCGGGTGATTGTCATTCTGTGGCTTGGTTCTTCGGTTGATCTGTGTTCAGATGCGCCATGGGTGGTTTTGGTCTTACTCTGTGGTGGGCACAGTCTGATGTGGATGCTGATGTTCTGTGACGTCATTTGTGCTGAGCAGGAGAACCCCAAGACCAGGCTGGGTGTGCCATGTGGCTCCCTGATGTCAGGGGCTGCCTGTCTCTTTTCCATCAGAACCTAGATTAGCTTCATGTGGACAAGCATATCAACATAGTCCATTAGATAGCTTCCAAGCACACTTTACTATAGAAAAAAATGTAGCCTCCCAGGAAGAAGGAATATGAATCAGGTAGAAATGGAGTCCTTATTCATCAAATAGCTTGGTCTGTTCGTTAACTATTTGTAAAAAGAGCAACTTAGATCCAGACTTAGCAACATACTGCACGAGAAATTTCAGTTAGGTTAGAGAAAATTGTGCTTCAGAAAATCTAAGAGCTAACATTTTAGAAACACACATTAAATATATTTTTCAAATCCTCGAATGTCACAGGATTTTCCAAGTTGAAGCACCAGCATTTATCTCAAAGACAGTCATCGGTATAGTTGAATCCATCAAAATTTAAAATAGTATGTGTCAAAGCACACTATAAATAAAACGAAAAGTCAGACATCTCATTTTAAAAAGTGTTTCAAACAAAAATAAGAAATGAAAATATCAATAATATTTAAACAGCTCACATACATCAATAGAAAGGCACTAAAATGGACAAATGCATGATCAAATATATACCAATTTGATATATAAATGATTACTAAATATTTGGACAAATGCCTTGCTTTGCTAATAACAAAAAGTAAACAATCATAATATACAATGAAAAAACAACCATACAAACAACAAAACAAAACATAATTCCATGTCCTAAAACCAAGAACAATATTTTTTAATTGAAAATGCCAAACAACCACGATCATGTGTTTAAAATGAACACTCTCAAATACTGTTGGTAGGTTTATAAATTGTTCCAACTTTCTTTAAAAATAACTTAGCACTGCATATACCCATGCCTTTTAGACTTCTAATTCTACTTCTAGAAATCTAACCTGGAAAAATATTTCGAAAGGCAAAAGTTTTTGTACAAGATGATCATAGAATATTTATAATAAGTAAATATAATACAATATATAATATAAATATAAATATAATGTAAATATAATAAAGGAAAAAAACTGGAAGTTACTTAGGTAACAAAGGGAGGGTGGCAAAAGTCATATGGCTTTCTATAAAATATAATGTTATGAATTGTATTTCACAGAGTCCTAATGGCTTGGGAAAAATCTTTCTATTTTATGTTTATTTGTCCCCTTCAAAAATACTTTAATATTTTAAAATATTAAATATGATATTGCATGGTCATGTTTGACCTTTAAGATATTAAGGATTTTAAAAGGAGTTTTTTTTATCATGAGTAAATTTTTTTGTTTGTTTGTTTTTGTTTTTGTTTTTTTTTGAGACAGAGTCTCACTCTGTAGCCCAGGCTGGAGTGTAGTGGTGCAATCTCGGCTCACTGCAAGCTCCGCCTCCCGGGTTCACGCCATTCTCCTGCCTCAGCCTCCCAAGTAGCTGGGACTACAGGCGCCCGCCACCATGCCAGGATAATTTTTTTGTATTTTTAATAGAGACAGGGTTTCACCGTGTTAGCCAGGATGGTCTCAATCTCCTGACCTCACGATCCGCCCACCTCGGCCTCCCAAAGTGCTGGGATTACAGGCGTCAGCCACAGTGCCCGGCCTATCATGAGTAAATTTTAATTTGTCATCTGATATAGAAAAAAAACCTACTGATTTAAAAAATACTGAAGATTTTTTTGAGGATTTCTTTTTCTTGGCATTTGAAGCAAATAACTGAACCCTCCCCATCTCAGCAATTAGACTCTACCTTTGGATGGAAGCACACATTCAGTAGAGTTTGAAATAATTACAAATGATTCACTGTGTCAAGCAGCTTGTGTTTTTTCATTCTGACATGTGTGTAAATCCTTTTCTTGAGGAAAAACAATTTGATCTTTATTATTCCAACACAGTGTGGGTGTCCGTCATGAATGAAAATGTCAATGCATTTTCATAACAGAATATACGTTTTGGTGTTGGCAAAGAAATTAATTCTTCATTGCACCCGCTGCATAAAGAAGCGATTCTCATCCTGTGTAATGTGTGAGCCTCCATGTTGCATTATTAATGTGCACTATTTACAGGCGTACAATGCAGACAGCAATTTCCCATAAAATTGCTGAGTGTTTCGTCTTATTCATTTGAAATGATTTGAAAATGGTCATTCAACCAGATTGTTATGGTAATGCTACAAATTTAAGTAGTATTTTAGAAACAATAATGTAAGATTTGGTAACACAGTGAATCATGAAAGCAGGTGTTTGAAAATTACCACCAACTCCTCTAAGTCAGAGACAGAGAGTTGTATTCCACCAGCCACAGGTGGCTACTGGGAGTTGCTGGTCGGGCTAGAGATGTTGCTATTTCCTTCTTATTTTGCTTCCTGCAGATCCTCTCCTCCTGCCACTGGGCAGCCCCATGTCCTCTGTGCCTCCCTCACCCCCCACCTCATCCCTACGCCCACCACACACACAGGCTGATGACATTAGAAGCAATGCCTACTTCCTCTGGGCCAATTAGATTGTCTGCACAAGGAATTTGAAATTGAGACTTGGAGACAAGTTGGCATGCAGTGTAGGGCACTGGAGCTATAAACTCATTGCGATCCTCAAACACAGAATGACCATGTGGCTCAGCAATTCCACTCCAAAGTATATGCTCAAAAGCACAGAAACACATACTCAAGGACACACATGTTTACGGCAGCATTGTTCACAACAGCCAAAAATGTGGAAACAATCCAAGTGTCCATCTACAAATGAATGGGTCCACAAAATGTGCTCTATCCATACAATGGAATATTACTTAGCCATAAAAAGGAATGAAGTTCTGACACATGCTACAATGTGGATGGACCTCGAAACATCACACTAAGTTAAAGAAGCCAGTCACCAAAAAGCACCTATTAAATGACTCCATTCATATGAAATTCCAGAAGAGGTAAGTCCACAGAGACTGAAAACAGATTCGTGATTGCTGGCAGGTGAGGGGAGGCGGCAGATTCACGGGCATGGGATTTTCTTTTGTGGTGATGAAAATGTTTTGGAATTAGCAAGAGGTAGTGGTTGTACAGCATTGTGAATTGTGCATGTTTAACTGGTTCATTTTATGTGAATTTCTCTTCAATAATAAGAAATATATGTAGATTTGGGGTTCAGAGTTGGTACCCTGCAAAGACAGATGCCAGATGAAGCCATGACGGAGCATAAATGAGGAGGCCAGCAGAAGAAGCTGGCAATAGAGAGGATGATGAGGTGGGCATGCAGACAAGCAGAGGCAGGTTGAGGAGGTGGAGATGGGTGGAGCCAGCAGTTATTGGTGACATTCCAGTTCCTACAGTCAGAGTCCCCCGCATCCCTGCAGTAAATATCCTCTTATCTCAAGTGGAATGGGCTTCTGCTTCTCGCATCCCAACAGCCTCAGGAGGTCCTAACGACATGTGCCTAAGGTAGTCAGGGCACAGCTTGGTTTTATACACTTTAGGGAAACACGAGACATCAATATGTGTGAGATGAACATTGGTTCAGTACAGAAAGGCGGGACAACTTGAAATGGGGACTTCCAGGCCATAAGTAGATAAGAGACAAAAGGTTGCATTAATTTGGGTCTTTGATCAGCCTTTCACTGAGTACACAATTTACATGTGAGAAGGGAGTGGAGGAATAGTCACTTCTGCCCCAGTCTGGCTTAGTGAATCTGCATTTTTACATAAACAAAAAGGCAGAAGAAACAATCAGATACGCATTTGTCTTTAGTGAGCAGAGGGATGACTTTCAGTTCTGTCCTTTGTCCCACATCTGTGAAGATAAGCGATCATCAATTTACATTGCTGGGGTGAAATTCAACAGAATTGTTTTAGGGTAAAGATCTTGAGGCCGACAGGGTTTTCTTGTGGACAAATAGTGATGGAGGTATGTAGCTTTTTACTCTTCGTAGCTATCTTATTTAGTAATAAAATAGGAGGCAGGCTTGCCTGATGCACTTCCCAGCCTTAGTTTTCCTATTGGCTTAGTGATTTGGGGGTCCTGAGATTTATTTTCCTTTCACAGGCCTTAAGCTGTGTTTGTCAGCCCTCACCACCTGCAAGAGAATGCTGATGGTCACTTCACAATCATTTGTAATTCAAGGTTTATCAAGTGCCCAACACGGACCCATCACTTGCTGCGTGTGATAAACTCTGGGTTGAAAAAGACCTCTTCTCTCCCTCTCAGGTAATTCACAGCACCTGTGACATCTGGAGGCTCTAAGATCATTCTTATTACATAGGCAGTGAAACTGGAGCTGGAGAAATGGAGACACTTGTCCCAAAGTCTTGGGGACAGGAGGAGTGAGAGAGCTAGGACTAAGCCAGAGAAAGCACTCTCAACAGCCCCATTTTCTAGTTCAGTTTCATTTGGAGCTTCCATACAGATGAAGAGCGATGTTGTCAGGACAAAATATGGCACATCATGGCGCACTTGTATGAAGAGAGCTACATGATAAAATGGAGTCTTTCATGGAAGACGTGCCAGAGCAGATGGGACATGCATGGACAGTCTGGAGTCCTGGCTCCTCGTCTTTAACCACCTTGGAAGGCAAACTCCCTGGGGTAGAGGCTGTGGGTACTTACATCTCCTTTCTGCTTCCCTTCCAAGACCCCAACCAGGTCACCCCTTTGCTTTGCTTATTACAGGTTCCATGCCAAGTGTCCCAGCAGCTCATGGCCTGGAGGAAAGTCACAGCGGCCAGTCTGAGGTTGCCCATTTCTCATGGGCCTGGAGAAGACCTGTTCTTCCAAGGTCAGAATGAAAGTGATCATGGATGGAAGAGAGGCTCTCCCGTGGCCTTGAGTTTTCAGCTGGTCTGGGATTGTCATCTAAACCCTTCTTCACTAGCAGGTAAATTAACCCATCAGGGAAATTTGGCAGCTATTACATTTGAAATGATATTTTTTAAAAAGTGTTTAGTGGTGATTTTAACCTTGGCTGATATTCAAGTAATTTGTCACATACTGCCACGTTCTTACCCATTTGTCAAAGCAATGTTGCAGAGCCATTAGCAAAACTCTCCAAAATTGTGCAGGGCATCAGATGGAGCAAATCAGTCCTGATTAAAAGTGTGATCTTGACTTTTTTTTTTTTTTTGAGATGGAATCTCGCTGTGTCACCCAGGCTGGAGTGCAGTGGCATGATCTTGGCTCACTGCAAGCTCCGCCTCCTGGGTTCATGCCATTCTCCTGCCTCATTCTCCTGAGTAGCTGGGACTACAGGCACCTGCCACCATGCCTGACTAATTTTTTTGTGTCTTTAGTAGAGACATGATTTCACCATGTTAGCCAGGATGGTCTCGATCTCCTGATCTCGTGATCCACCCACCTCGGCCTCCCAAAGTGCTGGGATTACAGGCGTGAGCCACCGTGCCCGGCTGACCTATTTTTATAAATGTTAATCAGACCACGACACTCACCTTCTAGAATCCCCCTTCCATCTAGAATAAAACCAACCTCTTCCCCAGGCATGCAGGCCCCAGGTGACTCAGCCTGGGTCTGCATCCAACTTCATCTCCCTCAACTCCTTCACTGGGCTCTTGTCCTGCCAACCTGTAGCTAGTGGGAGCACTTGGTTCCTCCACGTGACAGCTTTCTTCACTCTTCCCAAACTCAGTTCCCATATCCCCAACATTCGACATCTGCAATGATCCATTCTCGGTCCCCAGCATGCCCATTGCTAAGAACCAGGTTATTCTCCATCTAACGCATGCTCGTTTAATGCCTACCTCCTGGGACACCTGCAGGCCAGGAGCCATTTCCATTTTGTTCTCTCTCTGTACCTCAGGTCTAATGTACAGCAGGTGCTCAGAAGACATTTGTGGAACAAATTCACTGAAATAATAATGAGTAGGAAATTTACAGAGGACCCTCAAAATAGTGGCTTGTTCCAGAATTTCCAGAATCTAAGGTCATGGACTCAGATCATCAGAGCTAGAAGCAGCCTCAGAGTTGTCAGGTCCAGCCAAAGCTGCCCCAGCTCTGAGGCTTGGGACCTGGCCCAGCTGTCTGCAGAGTCAGCCATGGAAGCAGGGCTGGCCCAGGCCTGGAGCGCCTCCTGTTGCTCTTGCCTAGAAATGACGCATCCACAGGGAAACCATTCAGATCAGAGAAGGAGTTCCCAGCAGGTGAGCCTGCCGGGAGCCAACCTCAGCTCCCTGTGGCCACAGTGGTGGTGGGAGGAGGTTGAGGGAGGCTGCCTCCTCCATGCTGGCCACCAGGTCTGTGCCACCTCCCTCCCTCCCATCTAAACAGCATGCACTGTTTGGAGCTGGAAGTGCACAGAAGCCAGTACTGAAAAGACTGCCAGTTTTTGGCTCATGCCTGTAATCCTAGCACCTTGGGAGCCCAAAGCAGGTAGATCACTTGAGCCCAGGAGTTGAAGACCAGCCTGGGCAACATAGTGAGACCTCATCTCTACAAAAAAAAATACAAAAGTTAGCTGTGCGTGTTGGTGCACACCTGTAGTTCCAGCTACTCGGAAGGCTGAGGTGGGAGGATTGCTTGAGCTCAGAAGGTTCAGGCTGCAGTGAGCTGTGTTCATGCCACTGAATTCCAGCCTGGGTGGAAAAAAATGATAGTCAGTTCTCAAAAATTCTCTCTTCCTGTTAATTCCAAACAGCACTTTCTCTCTGGTTCCCCTCTCTCAGTCGATGTCACTCCTCTGCCTCGGCTGCCTAATTATCTTGATACTCTCAGGGGCCTGGCCCTGGGCACTCTCCTCTTCTTACCTGGTACAGTCTCCCTGGACAATTTCCTCCACTCTTTGCCTTAATTAACATCCATTTGCCTACGGTAATTAAATATCGCTGTGGTCCAGAACTCTCAGCTGAGCTGCAAACCTGCAGGGCTGAGCACAGCAGGCCTCCCGGACGTTGCTGCACCAAGATGGTGCTCCCAGCCACCTCCTCCTCCACTCGTTTTTCTCCTGGCCAATGAGAAATCCGGGGCAACACTTGTCTCCTCCTCCTCCTCTGCCAACCCCCACCCTCATGCCTCAGTCATCAGTCCAGGTTCGCCTCCTGAGTATGCTGGAATTCTACCCCACTCCTCCACCCCCTCTGCTATAACCTTAGCGAAAGGCTTCCTGGCAGTTTTCCTCCCCACACAGTGCCATGAGAGCAAGATTTTACGAAGTCACATTTAATCCTGGTTGAAATGGTCCCATATTTTAATGTTGTCTGCAGAAGCAAGTGCCATCTCTGTGGTCTGGTGCATCCTCAGCCCCTTGTGCTGCTCTTTTCTTTTTGCAGTGTTTCTTCTAGGCCAGGGCTGCCTCAGCCCCTCACAGACGTGGAGAGATGGCAGAAGGCGGCCTGCGCTCCCCAAATACACCACGTTCGGGCAGTACCCCAGGGCCTTCGTTCGGGCTGCCCCCCAAATCCACAGCTTCATCCTCTCCCTGTCTGCCTGATAAACACCTCCTCTTTTCTTGAGAGGGTTCAAGGACTATGAGAGTTCTGTCTATGAGAGTTCACTGAGTGCCAGCTGCACAGGGCACTGCGGATGCCTGTCCCAGGACTGGCCTCATGGAGCTGCCACCCCTTTGTAAAGAGGACAGAGACGCAGGATATGCAATTCATTGTGTCCTGAGTGCTGCCCAAGGGAAGCATCAAAGGAGACACCCAGGGTAACCAACCATCCCAACTGGCCCAGATTGTCCCCATTTTAGCAGTAAATTCTCATCTCCTGGGAAATCCCTCGGTCCCAGCAAACCAAGATGGTTTGTCACCTTACACCTTGCAGGGTCAGAGAAGGGAGACCCAGGAGAAAAGTCGGTGTTTGTTAGAGGGCAGGAGGATGGAGAGAGGTTGCAGGCAGACAGAAGTACCTGGGGGAAGCACCTGAGAGAGGTGGGCGGGAAAAGGCAGAAGGAGTCCTGGTCGGGCTGCAGTGAGTCAGGCCTCTCTGAAATGACCTTTCCACCCTCATCCGCTACCCTCAGCTCCCAGAAATAATCATTCTCTCCTCTGAGGCCCTACCGAACACCACGCCTACACCAAACATAGCACATACATTTCATGACATTTTCTTAACTTATTACTTTATTTACTGCCTTTGCCAACTTTCCTGCGAGTGACTGCAGACAGGAGACCATTATCCAAGCCCCTGTGTCTCAGAGTTAGCAGCAAGTGTACAGTAAACATTGGGGGGTGTGGGGGAGACGACACTTCAGTCGTGCTTCAGCCTCCCAGAGCACGTTTCACACATCCATAAAATCAAAGTCGCATCAAAGCAGAACTATTTTTACATGATAAGCAGGGGAGCATATCCTAGCAATGTGTTTCCAAGGCTCCCCGAGACACAGGAGAGCAGAATGGCAGGAGACACCCACAGCCAAGAGTGCATAGAGACAATTAACACACAGCAAGAACATTATCACGAGCCTGGGTTTAAAGGAAGATTCCAGATCAGACTGAGATGCCTTGGGCTTTGCTCTCCCTTTTGCTGTCATCAGACTCAAAGTTCCACGAGGACAGAGACCCTGTTGGTCTTGCTCACTGTGTCCCCCAGACCTACAAGAGCACCTGGCGCTTGGAAGTCATGCTCAGTCTTTACTCTCTGAAGCCGCTTCAATAAAGCCCTGCTGTGGCAAGTGTGGTCTCTACGGCATTGGTGCCCCTTGAGACCTCAGCCACATCTACTAAATCAGAATCTGCATTTTAACCGGGTTTCTGTGCTACATCTTAACTTTTCAGAAGGACCTTTTGAAAGGGCTTGGTCATCCCAAGCCAGTGACCTCAGCTGCCTATAAAAACCAATTAAAGGCCAGATGCGGTGGCTCTTGCCTGTAATCCCAGCACTTTGAGAGGCTGAGGAGGGTGGATCGCCTGAGGTCAGGAGTTCGAGACCAGCCTGGCCAACATGATGGAACTCCGTCTCTACTGAAACTACAAAAATTATCCAGGTGTAGTGGAGGGCACCTGTAATTCCAGCTACTCAGGAGACTGAGGCAGGAGAATCGCTTGAACCTGGGAGGTGGGGGTTGCAATAAGCCAAGAACACATCACTGCATTCCAGCCTGGGCAACAGAGCGAGTCTCTGTCTCAAAATAAATAAATAAATAAAATAAAAATAAAAACTAATAAACCCGAGGCCTCCTTGCTTATCTGGAAAACACTTCTTCATCTTTGGAAACCCTGCTCAGGAGTTCCCCTTCTGAGAAACTTCACAGACATCACCCTTTCGCCATCAGGGTTGATTGCTCCATCTGCCAGGCTGTGCTCACCCCGCCCTGCGTTCTCCATTCTGTCAAGGCATTTATCATGCAGCAACACACTCTGCTTTACATGTCTGTCTCCCCACCAGATGGGTCAGCCAGACTGATGTCTTTGAAATAAGAAAAGGAATCTTATTTATCTTTGCATTCCAGGTCTGTTCCCACATGGAACCGAGTGTGATCAGTCGTGTGTGTCGGCCTGTGGGCTCTCCCTTTGAGTCCCACATTCTAGAATCCCACACTTCACTAAAGAAGGTCTTCCCGGGCTGGGCGCGGTGGCTCACGCCTGTAATCCCAGCACTTTGGGAGGCCGAGGCAGGTGGATCACAAGGTCAGGAGTTCAAGACCAGCCTGGCCAAGATGGTGAAACCCCGTCTCTACTAAAAATACAAAAAAATTAGCTGGGCGTGGTGGTGGGGTGTAATCCCAGCCACTCGGGAGGCTGAGGCAGAGAATTGCTTGAACCCGGGAGGTGGAGTTTGCAGTGAGCCGAGATTGCACCACTACACTCCAGCCTGGGCAACAGAGCGAGACTTGTCTCAAAAAAAAAAAAAAAAGGTCTTCCCTCACTTCCTCCCTCTCTGTCCCTCCATTTCTCCCTCCCTCCTTTCTTCTATTCCTTCTTCCTTCCTTCCAATGGAAAGGTAGAAACTCAAGAAAACATTTCTTTATGTGACCTAGGTATGAAAATTACTTGGTACCATTGCGATGGGATAGAACACATATTTAACATGAATAAGGAGATTCCCAAGATGATTTATGAAGGCATGACAGGAAAGAATGGCATGGCATTTCCCTGGGCTGCCCAGATTTCCTAGCCATTCTAGATGCCGAGGATGCGGCCACTCTAACCCAGCAGTCATGTTGCCTCATCCACATGGACCTCTGAGAGTGCAATAACAAAATCTAGGGATTCAAGTCAAACTTGCTGGATGTGGCTGGGTGCGGTGGCTCACGCCTGTAATCTCGAAACTTTGGGAGGCCGAGGCAGGTGGATCACCTGAGGTCAGGAGTTCAAGACCAGCCTGGGCAACATGGTGAAACCCCTTCTCTACTAAAAATACAAAAATTAGCTGGGCACAGTTGCATGTGCCTGTAATCCCAGTTACTCAGTAGGCTGAGACAGGAGAATCGCTTGAGCCTGGGAGGTGGAGGTTGCAGTGAGCCGAGATCACACCACTGCACCCCAGCCTGGGTGACAGAGTGAGACTCCATCTCAAAAAAAAAAAAAAAAAAAAAAAAAATTGCTGGATGTGACATGCTTCAGTCCTTAAGTAGATAGGTACGTCACCTGCTTAGACTGTGAACTCCTTAAAGACACGTACTCTGCCTTAGACACATGTATGTCTGTGGTGGTTCACATGGTACCCAGCTCAACAAATACTTTGTTAACCATGAAATCCAGAAGACTATCACAAAGGTGCCCATCTGCATGCAAAGCAGGTGGATGCAGGGCTCCAGCTCAAGCGCAGCTCTCTGTGTGTGCCCCCCAGCAAAGACTGCACCTCGTTAAGCTGCGGGTTCATTGACTGGATGTGACGCGATGCAGCTGACAGCAATCTCTCATCACCTCCAAGGTCACGTACATGGACAGCACTAGAAATACGCCAGAATTTTGAGGATCTTTTTCAATTTGCTGTCTTCTGCCTGACGTGCTGGTGAAATTGAAATTGCTGAAAATTGATATGAATCAGTAGGGCATTAAAATGTTGTTAACTGAAGTATGAGAATGGTCACGAATAACTATTGTTATTATTTAGGTTTTTTTTTACACATTCTGTAAACTCAAAAGCCTCTAGGAAAAGTAAAATGGAACAGGTCTCATTAAACACATCATCCAACCATGCAGGGTGGGTTTTTTTTAACCTCTTAGGAATATCCCCCCAAAGGCCTTTTCTAACTAATACAATTAATTTGACCACTGCTTTATAGCCCATAGGAAAGTAAATCTGGTTACGCTTCAAGATTATCTGGGGAACCTGACTCAGCCCTGAGTGGAACACAGTGGGTAAGCCAAGCATGGCCTGAATTTCAGCCTTTATTGTCTTCCCCTGCCAGGTGCCTTTGTGCAGTGCACAAACTTCACAACTGTACATGGCAGCTCTGCTCTGGAGTCCCCCCAGCAGATTCTGATTTGAAGCGTCTTGAGAAAACTTAGGACCAATAATTTTAGCAAGTTTCCCAGGTAAGTCTAGTGCACAAGCATATTTGAAAACCAGTACTTTATTTCGTATTTCCCCAGCAATCATGATTACAGTGTATCTCCGTATTTATGTACCAATGCATTATTACAGCACTCTAGTAGTTCCTACGCATGGAAAGATAAATGGAAGGTATTATTTGAAAATTTGCTACTGTGTTGTACAAAATACCTCGAGTCAGTATCGTGGCTGAAGAGCACTGATATGTGTGTCATTGGATGCTGACGCTGACATGAACTAACTAGGCTTGTAAAAGATCTGGCATCAGCATCCCTTCCAAGCCCCAGGCACATATCACTCCAGGTAGGAGCCTTCTTGGCCCCACTCAGCACAATTCTTGCAATGCCCTGCTTTGCAGCTGTCTCTGTGCACCAATGGTCACCTGGAGATAATTAGGTAAAATGCAGTCTTGTGATCCTGGACCACTTCCTCTCCATGACCAGAAGTCCAGAGGTTTCCTATTGCATGTTCTACTTTTATTTACTGATAGAGGAATGCTATTGCTTTTTAAATGTTGATTTTGTATCCAGCAACCTTGCCAAACTCTTTTTTTTTTTCTTTTTTTGAGACAGTTTCTCACTCTGTTACCCAAGCTGGAATGCAGTGGTGCAATCACGACTCACTGCAGCCTCCCCCTCCCAGAGTCAAGCCATCCTCTTGCCCCAGCCTCTCAAAATGCTGGGATTACAGGCATGAACCACTGCACTTGGCCGCCAAACTCTTGTATTAGTTTTCATGGCTTGTCTGGACATTCTGTTAAGTATTTTATATTACAAAAAGATCATGTATCTGCAAATAAAGATGGTATAATCTCTTCCCTTCTAATTCGTATACATATTATTTCTTTTTCTATTCTTATTTAGCTAGTGACTACAGAACATTTTTGGTGAACATTGTAACTGCCCAAGGGCTTCACCTTGCCCTCTGCCTAGACAGAGCGATTCATCAAGACAGGGGAATTGCAATAGAGAAAGAGTATTCAAGACAGAGGAATTGCAATACAGAAAGAGTAATTCATGCAGAGCTGGCTGTGTGGGAGACCAGAGTTTTATTATTACTCAAATCAGTCTCCCCAAACATTTGGGGAGCAGAGTTTCTAAGGATAACTTGGTGGGTCGGAGGAAGCCAGTGAACCAGGAGTACTGATTGGTCAGAGAAATCATAGGAAGTCGGAGCTGTCTTCTTGTGCTTAGTTGTTTCCTGGGTGGGGGCCACAAGATCAGATGAGCCAGTTTATTGACCTGGGCAGTGCCAGCTGATCCATCAAGTGCAGGGTCTGCAGAATATCTCAAGCACTGATCTTAGGAGCAGTTTAGGGAGGGTCAGAATCTTGTAGCCTCCAGCTGCATGACTCCTAAACCATAATTTCTAATCTGTGGCTAATGTTAGTGCTACAAAGGCAGTCTAGTCCCCAGACAAGAAGGAGGTCTGCTTTGGGAAAGGGCTGTTACTGTCTTTGTTTACATGATAAACTATAAACTAAGTTTCTCCCAAAGTTAGTTTAGCCTATGCCCAGGAATGAATAAGGACAGCTTGGAGGTTAGAAGGAAGATGGAGTCGGTTAAGTTAGATCTTTCACTGTCTCAGTCATAATTTTGCAGAGGCGGTTTCAACATGACGACAGAGGCCATCCTTCCCTTGTTCTTGACTTTGGTGCTAATGCTTCTAGACGCTAACCAATAGGATTAGTGTGTGCTGTAGGCTTTTCAAGTTTCTTCTTTTTCCCAATTTCATGAGAGTTTTCGGATCATAAACTGGTATTGACTTTTGTGACTGACCTAGGTACATCTATTGAGATTTTCCTTTGTTTTCTTCTCATTATTCTCTTAATATGGAGTATTATAATAACAATTTTTCTGTTTTTGAAAATTATACATTCCCAGAATAAACATGCATTATTTTAAAATATAATGTTGAGTTTGATTTGCCAACATTTTGTTTAAGATTATTGTATCTATGGATGCAATGACAGGCTGGTCTATCTTCTCCTTTTCTTATACTCTTCTAGTCCAGTTTGGTGAAAAGGATATTTGCTAGATTTTTCAAACAAGTTTTGGAGGCTTTCCTTCCTTTTTTAATCACTTAAACAGTTATTTAAGATAGTTATTTTTTGAAGGGATGGCAAAATGTACCATAAACCCATCCAATCCTACTGTGTGTGTGTCTCTTTAAGCAGGCTTCTTTTGACTACAGGTTAATTTATTGTTTTCAGTGTGTATGGTTTTAATGAGAATTCCTATTTCTTTGTGAATCAGTGTTGGTAACCTGAAGAGAAACAAGCAGAATTGCTTCCAAAGTGTAGGTTGCCTAACAACAGACTGACTGACACTCTTCTGTTGGGAAGACTTTTCACATGTGTGGATGGATAAGGACAAGAAGATCACCAAAGCCATGCTTGTGATGGCAAATAAGACCTACCTCCATCAATCAGAAAACGTATATGTAGTTGTCATATAGTCATATAATGTACTTACTATACAGTAGCAAAATCAAAATGAATGAGACTGAGCTACACCTATCATCATGAAGAAATATAATTTGATCAGAAAAAGCAAATTGCAGAAGGATATGCAATATCCAATAGAGATGAAGACGATGATAGTGGCAGTAGGGCATTGGTTATATCTCTGTTCACTCATGAATTTTTTGCAACAATCCTGTGAGATAAGCACTTTAATTATTTCCGTTTTAGAGATGAGGAAATTGAAGCATGTTGAGGTTAGATAATGGGTCGGAGAGTTATGGAGCTAGGAAATGACATAGCCAACACATCCCGTGAGTGTGAGTTTATGATACTCACACAAAAGTGTAGAATTAGTGAGTCAAGGGGTATACATAGTTTACATTTTAAACGATGTTTCTAGATTACATTTTTAAGAGGTTGCAGTATTTCACACTCATACCAGCAAGAAGGAAAGAGTATCTTTCCCTTCACTCTGCATAATACTGGCCTTTATCATCAATAGGTAAAAAGTAGACTTCTGGGTTTAATTTGAAAATTTCAGACGATAAGGAAGCTGTTTACAGAGCGTTTGGATTTCTTCTGTATGTCACCTGCTCATATTCATTGAGCATTTTTATATTGGATTGTATTTGTTTTGTTCCTCAAGTTATAGCAGACTTCTTTATATTAGTAAGATGAATCCTGTGTCTATCATATCTTGCAAATTGTTCTCTTAGTCTATAGTCTGATTGTTTAATTCCTTAACGGTTATTCTCGCCATATTTACATTTTTCTTTTCTTTTTTTTTTTTTTTTTTTTTTTGAGATGGAGTCTAGCTCTGCCACCCAGGCTGGTGTGTAGTGGCGTGATCTCAGCTCACTGCAACTTCTGCCTCCCAGAATCAAGTGATTCTCTTGCCTCAGCCTCCCGGGTAGCTGGGACTACAGGCACACACCACCATGCCTGGCTAATTTTTGTATTTTTAGTAGAGCTGGGGTTTTACCATGTTGGCCAGGCTGGTCTCAAACTCCTGACCTCAGGTGATCCACCCGCCTTGGCCTCCCAAAGTGCTGGGATTACAGGCGTGAGCCACCACGTCCAGCCCATGTATACATTTTTCACTTCCTATGCAGACCATTTGAATCTGGCTTCCACCTTAATTATTTCACGCAAATTGCTGCATTCAAGGTTCCCAACAACCTCCACATTACCGAATTTAGTGTCCTCATCTTGCTCAACCCAGTTATAAATCCTCTATTTAGCCTCTCCAAATCTTAGATTTTTCATTTGTAAATAAGAGACAACACCACCAGCTTTGCAAGTTTGTTGTTAGGAAATGCTTATGCATAGCTTGTAGCACAGTGCCCACTGTTATTACTGGCCGAAAGCCTGACCTCCCACTTTCTGCCTCAGCACCTTGGAAAATTGCTGCTAATCACAGGAAAAAGCAAGACGCAGGAGTGAGCAATAATGCAAGCCTGGTGTGCCCTGGGGACTGTGCTATTCACACCTCGTAGACTTCCAGATGTAAAGAGCAATCTTAACAATCATGAACATCATGAGATTTATTGAGAGTTTACTATGTCCCAAACACCTTGCTGGGTGCCTTCTAATAAAGGATGCAATACACACAGAGCACTTAGCCTGTCTGGCCCGTAGGAAGTGCACTATGTCATCTCACTCTCATCTTCACTGCTGCCGTCATTTTAGAGGCTGCATCTTATTAGGCAAACCCAGCAGAGTTCTCCTCCACCTCCAGGCAAATGAGTGGACCACGTGTGCATCCTGTCTTCCATCAAGGGGCTTGGAAAAGCCTTCTTCACTCCAGGAAGAGTCAGCAGGGACCATATGGAACCTCACAGAAAGTTCTCCCCATAGGAGAAGGCTTTTCTGCTAAGCCTTAGCTAAAGACTAGAGGCCAATGGGCAGAACACTGGCCAGGAAACCTTTTGCATTTGCCCTCCCCACCCCTGGATTGGCCTAACATTGAAAAGTCACAGCATTTCACCTGGAAACTGGAATTTTCCACTTCTGTGGACAAGTCAGACAAGGAGCTCTGACCGTCCTTCCAGCCAGCCAGTGGTTCCACTCATTGCAGATGCCTGCCTGGCCCTAAAGGCATTTGGGTTCCGACCTCTGACCCTGAGGCAGGAGAACAGGGCCTGGAAGCAGGGAACATAAAGCTAACCCACGCTGACTTCCTAGGCCAGGTATGGTGGCTCATGCCTGTAATCCCAGCACTTTGGGAGGCCAAGGTGGGTGGATCACCTGAGGTCAGAAGTTCGAAACCAGCCTGGCCAACATGGTGAAACATCATCTCTACAAAAATACAAAAATTAGCCAGGCATGATGGCAGGTGCCTGTAATCCCAGGCAGGAGAATCACTTGAACCCAGGAGGTGGAGGTTGCAGTGAGCTGAGACTGTGCCATTGTACTCCAGCCTGGGAGACAGAGTGAGACTCCATCTCAAAATAAAATAAAGTAAATAAATAAATAAATGAAAGCACTTCAGCAATGACAGGAATGTGAATTGCTTTGAAACTTCACTTCATCCTCCATTTACATAGACCACACATACAAAGTAACATCTTCTCCATTTATAACAGGGCGCATTCTGAGTAAGTGACTCTGTAACTTCACTTCATTCTCTTCATTTACATAGAACATACACCAGTAACCAATGGGAAACCTCTAGAGTATTGAAACCCCAGAAAATTATGTAACCAGAGCTCTTGACCCCCTCTTCTCGGGCCCACTCCCACACTGTGGAGTGTACTTTCATTCTCAGTAAATCCCTACTTTTGCTTTCCTTGCTTTGTTTATGCATTTTGTCCATTTCTTTGTTCGAGACGCCAAGAACCTGGACACCTTCTACCGGTAACAACCCCAGCTCCCTGCCCTCAAAGAAGAGGTCTCGATATAACAGACATACTCCACGAAACAGAGGGATTGTTTTCAGAAACACTCAGTATTCTCTATGTGACTCAGTATTCCCCACTCAGTATTCTCTGTGTGACTCAAGAAGACGCAGCTCTTGTTTAATTCTCCAGGGTAAGATAAGGATAGCTCAGTCCTAGGAACAAGTTCATAGATAAAAAGAACAGAGACAGATATTAAATCCACACCAGAAGGGAAAAATCAGGCTCATTGTTGAAGGAAATCAACTCAGTAAAGCTGAAGATGAACTTGAGTGACCTTATACGATCACAGAGGAAATGAATAAAAAGATTAAAAGATAAGAAAAATAAGATAATAGAAGCAGAGGACTAACCAAGGAGATCCAATCCATGAATAAAATCTGCTCCTGACAAAGCACACCCTGGAAATTAGAATGAAGCAACAATAAAAGGTATTAGAGAAAACTTTTCTGACCTGGAAATAGACTTGCCCGCCAGGACAGGGGCCCGCAGTCCCCAGGCTCCATTAATGAAGAGAAATGGGCATGAAGACAAGGCTGGCAATTTTTTATAATTTCAAAATTAACAAAAGGATGCCTTTGAATTTACCCTTGAGGAAATGAATGTCAGGCAGGTTGGACTAAAATTTCTCCCCTGCTACATTAAACACCAGGAGATAACAGAAAAGCATTGGTAGAGCTGAAGCTAAAAGTGCCTGGGCCGGGAGTCACAGGCCCTGAGTAGACACAGCATGGGGCTCATTGTTCAGCTTCTCCGGGGTAGGCAGAAAGGCCAGTTCATTAGCGTGCCACTAAATTTGGCGACTTACACAGGAAACATCTCCTGATGACATGTACCCTGGATGCAGTTCCAAGAGGGAGCCTAGGAAGTCCGGACTGAGGATGACGGATGGCCTGACCTCCCCTTTGACTGATGCTGGGATCTGATGGCACCTATCCACAAGGTCAGCACAGTCCTTGGGACTGGTAATGAAAGTTGCAAAACTTATGTCACAGGGAGCACAAAGCTAGTTTCCACTGACGTCACTGGGTAAGCATGCTGATGTGCCATAACGAACAGGGCACTTGGTGGGTAGAGTTTCATCTGGGCACACCACACAGGCACCAGGGAGTGCCAACTACTATGATATGGTTTGGCTGAGTCTGTACCGAAAGCTCATCTTGAACTGTAGTTCCCATAATCCCCATGTGTCATGGGAAGAAGCCGGTGGGAGGTAATTGAATCAGCATGGTTACCTCCATGTTGTTCTCAGGATGGTGAGTGAATTCGCACGAGATGTGATGGTTTTATAAGCGGCTTTCCCCCCTTTTCTCTGCACTTCTGCCTCCTGCTGCCGCCATGTAAAGAAGGAACGTGTTTGCTTCCCCTTTGCCATGATTGTAAGTTTCCTGAGGCCTCACCAGCCATTCTGAACTGAGTCCATTAAATTTCTTTCCTTTATAAATCACCCAGTCTTGGATATGTCTTTATTAGCAGCATGAGAATGGACTAACACACCCTGCAAATTCTGAAGGAGCAGGCTAGATGGAGAGCAACATCACCAACTCCCAGCCCCTGCAGACTTCATGCTCTGTGGCTTCCTGAGTCTCCTCCAGGGTGTGAGCACTCACTTCCATCCTGGGGCCCCCGTATCCTTGGGCCTGTCCTCTAGAGGAGCCAGAAGACTGTAGCTCACTTGCTGGGTTTCCCTCTGTGTGTTCGACAACATGGATGTTCCTACCTTCCACCTGATCCTCTTAGACTCAAGGAACAGGTCATTTGCTTGGCTTGTGACTGGAGGGCACTAAGGCTCTTTGGGCTTGTCCATGAGGCAAAATTTCAACGATCAGCCCCTGAGTTTGGGCCATCACCAATGTCTCCACCAGCTGTGAGCCTGTGGGGTCCACCCTGGCCTTATGCTCTATGTTGCCTGATTGCAACGTCAATGTCTTCAAAATTCCCTCTCATGGGAGCACCACCTGCCTGTCTTGCTGTTTATGTGTGACTGTGTTTCAAACTCCATCCTGTGTTGATATTTTTCTAATTTAAAATGTTTCACTTTGAAGGTTTATTTTGGAGGTAGAAAAAGCAATTGTGCACTGAATATAATTAAGCAATGGCATATTGATTTACCCACCACTATAAATATGCCTTCAATTCTCACTTACCATGTTAGCTCCTAATGAGTTTATCCTTAAATAGGTATTTATTGACATCTTGATAGCAACTATATCAAGGTGCCCAGAGACCCATCCAAATATGTGCCAAACTGAGCTTAAGTTATTCATAATGCAGCTGTCACCTTGGTGCTGTGTTGCTTGCTATCTTTATGAAACAAATAGGAAAAGGATTGGAATTCAAGGAAAGAGCCAGGTTCCGTTTTCCATATATCATAAATGAAACAGTACTTCTAACAAAACCAGGTCTATTCTGACAGTTAACACTCATGTCCCACAAGCTGTGTGTCATTTAATAAATAAACTGCTGTTCTTTGTAATGAAGCCAAAATAATGATGAGAAGCACAGTTATAGCCCCAGAAATAAGGCAAGGAAATGTTAATTACAAAGCAGTTTACATGGTAACGGCTTGATAAATGATGCTGAGAAAAATGACCTTCTTGCTCATTCTCCTTTGTCTCTGCTAAAGAAGAGAGACTTAGAGATTTGAAAAGGCAACCTGACGTCTCATTTTTGGTGTCAGGTTGCCCTTTATAAGTTTCTCCTTATAGACCATCGTGTTGGTGGTGGGAACAACACAGTAGATGGAGACAAGAAAAGAGGACACCTAGAGGAAGAGCTATTCCGAGTCCCTTCCTGCCTGCTTCTTCCCCATGCCACCCTCTCCCAGGGTGCCCTCTCCCAGGGATGGCAAGGTCAGGACCCCTCCATTCCTGGGGTGCTTTAATACTTGGAGGACTGAGTCAATACGGGGCGTGGCAGTCCTACATGGACAAAGTGTGGCATGTCAGCTCTAGGACTGGGGCATGGTCACTGGGGTGTCCCAAGGTTATCATTCCCTGTGCTGAAGCTTCCATGGAACAAGGAGGCTCTCAAGAATGCTCTGCTCTTCTTACTGGAAGCTCTGAGAGGGTGTCGGCTGCCATTGGCCCTCCTTTGGAGTTTGTATTTCCATATGTCTGAGCTACTTGCTGCATGGGAGCCCACATCCACGTTTCTCCTCTGAGGCCACAGGTTTTAGATGAGGCAATTCTGTCTGTCCCAGACTCCAGGACTGGAAGGTGGTACCTAGAGGAAGCCAGTCAGCACTTTCCAACCCTGGCATCAGTGATTGGCTCAGAGGTGGACATGTGACAAGAACAGGCTCATCAGGACCAATGAGATTCAATTCCTGAGTCTGTTTTATTAACTGGGCAGAAGACTGCCTCTCCAATGGATATATGGCCTGAGGTTTGAGCAGCCATCTTTCAATATCTTTTTAAAATTCCTAATATTGATAACTTCTACTTCTGTTTTGTTCTAATCAGTATGGCAAATGTACCGACTATTTCAAAGAACAAGCTTTTGGTTTCATTGATTTTCTCTAGCATATTTCTCTTCTCCATTTCATTGATTTCTGCTGTTCATGCTATGATTTCTTTTTTTCTGCTCGCTTTGGGTTTAATTGGCTCTTACTTCTCTAGTTTCTTAAAGTGTAAGCTTAAATCATTCATAAGAGAACTTTCTTCTTTCCTAATATGGGCATTTAATGCTATAGATTTCCCCTCTAAGCATGATTTTAGCTGTATTGTACAAATGTTGACATGGATTTCATTTTCATTCATTTCAAAGTATTCTCTAATTTTTCTCATGACTGCCTCTTTGATCCATGGATTATTTAGAAGTGTATTATTTAATTTCCATGGCTTAGTTGGTTTTCCAGTTATAGGTCTATTTTTGATTTCTAGTTTGCTTCTGCTAAGCTCTGTGACTCACACAGGGGAGAAGGTCCCAGGTGTGCCTTATGCCCTTATCTCTGAGGCCACTGTTCGTTTCCACCAGGTGCACCATGAGGGTGGTTTTCTCCATCTCTGGGTCGCTTCTGATCTTTCTGGTGAGCACACAGTGAGGCCTGTGGAGAAGAGCCTGCTAGTGGGTGTGAATTCCTCTTGTGTCTGCCATGCTTAGGGCTTCTCTGCGCCCACTCTGGCCATCCCTTGGCCTTTGGCACCTTGTCAAACACTTTAGCTTAATCCTTCTTACTTGGCTTGTTTGGCGTCCGTGTGCTTCTGCCCGAGGTAAGCAAGGATTTACATCCTGTCTCAGGAGCTCTTTTCCTTTGATTTTGTTTTGTTTTTTAACTGAGGTAAAATTCACATAACATAAAATTTACCATTTTAAAGTGTACAAGCCGGGCGCGGTGGCTCACGCCTGTAATCCCAGCACTTTGGGAGGCTGATGTGGGGGATCACCTGAGGTTAGGAGTTCGAGACCAGCCTAGCCAACATGATGTAGAAACCCCATCTCTACTAAAAATACAAAAATTCTCCCAGTGTGGGGACTGGTGCCTGTAATCCCAGCTGCTCAGGAGGCAGAGGTAGGAGAATTGCTTGAACATGAGAGGTGGAGGGTGCAGTGAGCCGAGATTGCGCTATTGCACTCCAGCCTGGGCAATAGCAAGACTCCATCTCAGAAAAAAAGAAAAGAAAAGAAATAAAGTGTACAATTCAGTGGCATCTAGTACCTTCACAGTGAGTACAACCATGACCTCTATCTAGTTCCAAACATTTTCATCATCCCCCAAGGAGACCCTGTACTCAGCAAGCAGGCACTCTCCACTCCCCTTTACCCAGCCTCTGGCAAACAGTAATCTGCTTTCTGTTCCTAGGGATTTCTCGATTCTGAGTATTTCATATAAATAGAATTATGGAATATGTGACCTTAGTGTCTGGATTATTCCTCAGAGTTTGGGTTAGTTTGGTGGTTCTGCAACCTCAGCTTTCTGATAGGGTTGAAAAAAGTGGTGCTTCTTGCAGACGACCTGGCGTGTTGTTACTGCAGTTGTTAGAATGCCCTTTCCATCTTTCTGCATCCTAAGCAGAAGCTGGAAGCCCAGCAAATTCCCTCTTGCAATTTTCCCCAGATCCACATCTTCTTCCTGAGTTGCCAGATTTGCTATTGTTATGTAAAGCAATTTCTTAATTAAGTCTTCAGCTCTTTGGTGTTTTGTTGTTGTGAGGGAGAAGTTACATGCTCTTATATAGAGGATATTTCTCTATTTTTGCAAAATCACAGTCAAAGAAGTGTCTGATAGGTTGTCCTACATTCCTGAAGGTGTATAAAGATCAATTTAACGGATTCCACATAGATTTTAGTGTCCAAATATGTTTCTTTTCAGAAACCACGTTGGTTTTGCCTTATCACATAATGAGAAATGTAAAACTCATCATAGTTTTTCTATTTCCTTGGTTGTCAAGATGCTAAATTAACTTTCAATTGGATTAACTGATTGTATATTTCTGGAATATTTATATCTCTTTACCTTCTAAAAAATTTCTGATTTTTAATTTTTATTTTTTGAAAACATAGTTATGAAACAAAATATGTGTAGTATGATATCAAATATTTGCATTTAAATATCCATATAGGTAAATTACAAAAAAAATTTTAATGAAATTATATAAAGTTGTCATGGACCTAATTCTGTATCAATACATGAAAAACTAACTCTTTTGTAAATTTCCTCAAGAAATCTGTGGTAGATTACTCTCTCTCTCTCTCTCAGTAAACAGTAAATAGACAGTAAAAATACACAGTAAAATAGATATGCATGTCCAATACATGCACAGGAGGGCAATTAAAATATCAACTATTTATAAAAACAATCTGTAAGGAAATATGAAAATGATAGGAAGGAATGCTACAGGGTTATTTCCTTTATTATTGTTTAAACTTCTGTATTGTTTGAACTAGCAATCACAGATTACTGATATGGACAGGAGACAGGGAAATACTGAGTAGAAGAGGGTGGTTCCCTAGGAAAGGCCTCACTGTCAATTTGTGGCCCTAAATGGGAATAGGCATTTCTGTTTTCACACCCAAAAAGTTGCCTTTTGGCCTGCAATGCCCCCCTGTCCTGTACCCATATAAAAACCCTGAGCCCCAGGCTCCAAGAGCAGATGAGGAGACAAGAAAACAAGGAGATGAATGGCAGAATGGCATGGCAGAGAAAGAGAGAAGAAAAGGAATGTCTGAACGCTGAGAGGAGTTCAGCTGGGGGCGGTCAGAGAGGAGTTTGGCTGCTGGGTGGCCAAACTCCAGGGGAGGATCACCTTCCCACTCCATCCCCCTCCCAGCTCCCCATTCATCCCACTGAAAGCCACTCAGTAAAACTCTGCATTCATCCTTCAAGTCCATGTGTGAGCTGATTCTTCCAGGACACTGGACAAGAGCTCAGGATACAGAAAGCTGTCACACTGGTCCTCTGCCCTTGCAGAAAGGCAGAGAGGGCACTGAGCTGGTTAACTCTTAAGTCGTCTGTGGACCACGTAACTAAAAGAGCATTGTAACACTGGGGTTGCAGGCACCCACCCTTAGACACTACCATGGGGCCAGAGCTGAAAGCGCTTGCCCTGGTTCCTGCACCTGCCCGTTTGTGTGATACCCCTCCTGTCAGGGGTTTGAGCATTGGTAGCAACTGAACAGGTGAGCCACACCCCTGTGGCACATCCTGCAAGGGGGACCGGGGAACTCTCCTGTTTTTTCACTTTTACTATTGTGAAAGAAAGAAAATATGCTATAAAGAATAAATGAAATAATACACATATATAGTAAATGCAACCAAACACATAGCTAGCTCGAAGTGCTCAGAATCATGTCACTGAATCAAACAGCAGCCACTAAAAATCCTCATCCTATGCTCTTGCAGAATGCTTTTTCCGAGGGAGGCTTTCTATCACCTAAAGACATCTGAGATTCACAAAATAATGTCTTGTCGCAGTACTGAGGCAGAGGCCCGCTGCAGATGCTGCTAGAGGAGGCTGTCGTGATTGAGCCTTGAGATGCTTTCCAGTTCTAAGATTTTATGACTCAATTCTCTCTCTGCTGACAATTTCAGACTTACTCTTGGGGGCCCACACATAATAGATCAATGTCAAAACAAAATTAAACACACGAGGCCTCTTGTAAACAATGTTTCTGCATAAAATGAGCCTGGATTTCAATTCTATTACATAAATCCTATTAAAGCTGTCTTCTAAGGGAAGAAGTTATGGTGCAGATTGTTAAAGTTGAACAACATTTTCAAAGGCAGGCCAAAGAGATATAAATTCCTTCTGTTAATTAAAATCATGGTCATCTGAACTATGCCTATATTTATAAGCATTCACCATAAATTTTCCCTTGAATGACTTATCTTAGTTTGTGTTAACTCTGGAGTCCTCTTTCCTGATGTCTTTTTCAAAACATTCTTCAGTTCTGTTAGGTGTGCATGTTTCAGTAGTTGAGAAACAGGCACACAAAAACCAATGCAGCTTTTTTTTTTTACTCTGGAGCACATTGTTATTGTCCAAAGGCACAGTTCAACCTTCATTATTAAAGGAGGTATTTTTGGTTTTGAATTATTATTTGTATTCATGTATAATACAAATGTATAATTCATGTATAATTCAGAGCTGCCTAACTGCCAGGTTTCTAGAGTTGCAGAGGATAAGATGAGGATGTAGAATTTGAAAGTCAACCCAAACATCTTAAAGTGAAATCGCATGATGAGGGAAAAGCGGGCTTAGCAGAATAATTTTTCGTGACTGCCGTAGTGCAAGCTTGAAGAAATTTACAGGACATTTGCAGGAGTGTGGATGACAATAAACCAAGCACACCTGTGATTGTTTACATGGACAATGAAGTCAAGGTTACCCCACAGTCGGTACTGTCTTATCTAGAATGGTTGCTTTCCAATTGTCTAAGAATTTAAGAGGCTCATAATGCTCTGCTTAGTAAGTTTCTATAATGTAGCCTCCCTAAGGAAATAGATGTACTTTGTAGGTAAAATTAAAAAATAAAAAATAAATATTAAAAAAACAGCTTATGAATAAACAATGGAATGTGAAACACCTCAGGCTAGAGATCCAGTTCTGAGCTGGCCACTCCCCTGACCTCTCAGCATGTTAAGAGAAAGCAATAGCACATCTGGCTCAGCATCCAGCCTGTCTCTCCCGGCAGCTTGAAATGCTGTTCTTCCTCAGTCTCAGAAGCAAGTTTACTAACAAATCTCACAAAGAGGAGGAAAACAATGAGTTGGAGGTGAAGTAATAAGCAAGACCAAATCATAATAACTGTGACATTTCCAGGCTCTGCTTTCATTCCCCTTGCTGGTTTTAAATTCCAGGAACCAGCCAGCCGGCTCCATGTGTCAGGGGCAGGAAAAGTCCCCGTGCTGGGAAGCCGAAGTCACTTCCAGCTCTGGGACTTTTATGAAAGGTTCCCAGACTCCTCATTCCTTAACTGGGGAGAAGAACCTCTGTTCTGACTGCCTTTCTGAGTCATTGGTGAGAAATTGATGAGGGTCGGGGCCTGGAACCCCACGAGGGGTCAGTTTCATCTGTGGGCAGTTGTTTCCCCAGTGCCGTCTCAGGGAAAAACACAAGTCTCCCAAGCACCTGCCCTACCTTCTAAATTTAGAGCTAGTAATGCCTGGTAGAGTTTTTATAATTTATTTATTATTATAATTTTTGTACCTAGAATGAAAATTATTTCACAATTTGAGATAGTTTTGGTTACAACTTTCTTAAGAAGTGATAACAATAACGGGTTAACTTAAATTCACCTCATACTAAAATGTATTTACTGGTTGCCAGAACCCAAGGAGCAGAGCCCTGAAGCATATGGTTTTTGTTGCTGTTGTTTGTTTTTGTTTTTGAGACAGGGTCTCACTCTGTCACCCAGGCTGGAGTGCAGTGGTACGATCACTGCTCACTGCAGCCTCCACCTCCCAGGCTCAAGCAATTCTCCCACCTCAGTCTCCCACATAGCTGAGACTACAGATGCACGCCACCACACCCAGCATGGAAGTATTTACACTACAGCAATCAGCAAATGCTACAAACCAAGACTTCCTCCCCCAAATCCAGATGTTAGACATTTGCTAGCACACCACTGGTCTCCATTCTTATGCTTCCAGACAATTACAGCACAAGGGCTACAATGTTAGAGATAAATCCATGGTCTGAGAGCAGGTCTTGACTCCTGCACACTGAACTTCTACAGGCACAACAGTTTCTGGGTAGGATGCTCAGTTTCTAGTAGTTTCTAACAGATGAGCATGAAAACGGACACGTTTGAGTCCCATTTCTTCACCTTCTGGTGTCAAAGGCTAACAGGCAGAAGGGGCAAGAATCTGAACCAACTGGATGATCAGTGCCTTAGCAATGGATCAGTCTCGTTTTTCACCATTGGTCATTCAAAGCCCAGGTTAACAAAATGTTTTTAAACAAAAGAGGTGTTTGCAGAAGTGTAAATGGAGGCGCTCCACGAGAAAGTGGGAGGGGATCGGAGCCTACCTGCTGGGATCTCTCTTCTTGCTCACAGCAGGACTGAAAAGGGAATTCCTCCATTGCAGGGTATACGGCATGGAAACCTCTGCCACAGCCAAGAGCAGATGGTTGTTGATGCTAAAACTCACACACCAGCCTCGCTTCCACCCACGAAAGCAGTTTTCCCCAGCAGCTATTTACAGAGGCACCGGTTTCACCTGAGAACCAAAGGTTCTCCACAATGAGGATCTGTTTTGAACGAAAGAAGGGTTTTGTGTAATGACTTCTAGGCCCAGGACAGCAGCCTGGTCCCCATGCTGATGGCAGGAAGAGGCGCTGCATAAGGCATCCTCTGTTGCAAGCGAGTGAATGATGGTAAGAAACCAGGAGAGACCAAGCGGAAGGTTGAATCTTAAAATGTCTTGTTTAAGTGTGTAGCCGGCACCTGGGGAGAAAAATCCCAGCCTTGCTAAACATTCCAGTAAGATCAGTAAGATCACAAATAAGCTTTGTCTTCGGGTTTCTGGGAAATGATCCAGGATCTGCGGATCTACAAATGAAGAGAAGTTAACCCCAAGTCTGTGTGTATGGAGGGGGGATAACCACATACATGTGTGGAATACTTTCAAACACTGGTGTGTCCATACTTTTGCCAGTCATCATAAAAGTCATTTACTTGGTTAATTTGTGGGTTTCATGGTTTTTTTTCCCCAATATTGTAATAGTTTCTAATCCTGTACCGTTAAAGCTGTAAGAAGAGTCATAGTTTACACTGTCTTCCTAATCACCCATATGCATGTAGTTAATGGCTTATCTTTTTTCTGCCAGTTCTAAAGCATTCCAGTATATAGACTTGACCACAGTTGAACATTTTGCAGATGTGTTTATTTTCTTTGAGTCTCCCTAGGCTTCTTGCACCAAGTCTGCCTGTGTGTCTGTGTGAGCTGTTTACGCTCTGCAGCTGCTTGAAACTCTGATCCAGCCTCTTCCTGAACATGTCACTGTCTATGTGGCCAGATCTTCTCTCCCACCAGCCAAGTCAGTCTTCCCGAATTCCTGTGCTCTGTCCCATTGCCACTGCTGCTGGTGCCAGCTCTCAACAGGACAAAGAATAGGATTGGGAGAGGAGAGAACAGGCAGGGAGTTGTGTACCATCAGTCATGTTCCATCCACCTTTCCCATGATAAATTCAGAAAGAAGCACTCTGGTGTTATACATCTGTCTCTTGTGAGTTAGCATAGTATGTGTTCTTTTACCCTATCTACTCACTTCACATAAAAAGCCTCCTTTCCAGGGTAACTGGATTCAGGGCTGCTTTGTAGAGGAAAGCCCTGTCTTTGTTTCTTTCTCTTCTTATAGCATAGAGTACTTGCCGCCAAATTCAGACTCCTGGGGAAGTGGAAAATTCCACTTGGGCCTACAGTCCCAGGCTGAGTTCTCCATTCCAGTCTAATCAAAAAGGCCCAAATTAAGCCACTGAACCAAGTACTGGCCCAGCCACAGAATGGACTTTTATGTCCAATTCGCTGACGTCCCTCATGGATACAGGGTCCTGAGGTGGGACTCAAGTTATATAGGGGAGTGTTAGAAATTGAACCCTTAAACCCGAGCTCCTCGTGCAGACAAACACATCCAATTCCAAGTTAAACAGAATCTGAACCAACAAAAACATTTTACCCTGAGGATAGAAACATGCAAACAAGGTGAATCAAAACAAAGAAAACCTGTTTGCCTTGTCTTAAACATCCAGAACTATTTACCTCTCTCATTAATAAAATCTCTGTATAAATATTTCCCCAGGAGGCAGCTTCTGGTGACGCACAAATATTTTTCCATTAAAGGAGACGAGACATTGCCTTCTTTTTTGATATCACCATTCTGACTCCTGATGGAGAGACTGATGCCTTTGAGGCATACCTGTCCCCAACAGGTAAACCCAGGAGTAAGGATTCTGCCCTCATTTCCCTTCGATTGCTACTACATTCTTTTTTTTTGACGGAGTCTAGCTCTGTCGCCCAGGCCGGAGTACAGTGGTGCAATCTCAGCTCACTGCAACCTCCACTTCCTGGGTTCAAGTGATTCTTCAGCCTCACCCTCCCAAATAGTTGGGATTACAGGTGCCCACCACCACACTCAGCTGATTTTTGTATTTTTAGTAGAGATGGGGTTTTGCCATGTTGGCCTGGCTAGTCTTGAACTCCTGACCTCAGGTGATCCGCCCACCTCGGCCTCCCAAAGTGCTGGGATTACAGGCGTGAGCCACCATGCCCAGCTGATTGCTACTGCATTCTAATGGTTGCTCTTGGAAGTTCCTGATGTACAGTGGATACTGAAAATTAAAGTTAAAAGAGCTTTTAACAAAAAGCAGTACTGGAACAGGTGAAATACGTCTTGGAAATGCTAACTGTAGGCAATGGAAAGTCATTGAAGGTTTTGGAGCAGAAGAAATTAATGATCTGAGTAATGGGGATAGTAATGTATATAGTGATTCTGAGGGGAAACTTAGAAACAGGAAGATCAGGTTGGCAGCTAACAGGAAGAAATCAGAATTAAGGTAGTTTGAGTCAGAAAGGAGAAAAAATTCTTTACAAGACAAAGTGAGATGAACAACATATTGATAGGCTATGAGGGAGATTATCTGCCATGTTGGGATAAGATGAAGACAGGAAAAATATTTTTACTGAAAAGAGTTGGGTGAAAACTAAAGTAACTTCACATGTAATGCGTTTAAGTATTTATGAGAGACTCCAGTGTAGATAACCAGCAAATTACTGGAAATACACAGTTACAGTTTGGGAAAATATTAGGTTTGGATTTGAGATCTTGTATTTAGAGGTGATTTTTGAAGAAGGTGTGGCGAGAAAGAACAAATGGAGAACTTAGAAAAACATATTGATTCTCTTTATATTATAAAAGGAATGCTGTTATATTGGATGCCATAACACCTCCCAGGTCCAAATATTAGGTTTGGATTTGAGATCATGTATTTAGAGGTGATTTTTGAAGAGGGTGTGGAGTGAAAGAACAAATGGAGGACTTAGAAAACCATATTGAGTCTCTTTATATTATAAAAGGAATGCTGTTGTATTGGATGCCATAGCATCTCCCAGGTCCAAATCCACCAACTTTCTTTGCCCTGATTTGTGGGACTATAGCTGGACCCTGTACACATTTCTCCTTCTCCAGCTGCTGGAATGTTAGGCTTCATCAACAGAGGGTGCTGGAGTGACCCTATCAGGCCACAGCAGCAGAAAGACTCTTCCACTTTGCAGTCTATTCAGCATGGGACCTGATATGGTTTGGCTGTGTCCCCACCCAAATATCACCTTAAATTGTAATAATCCCCATGTGTCAGGGGCAGGGCCAGGTGGAGATAATTGAATCACAGGTGCAGTTTCCCCCATACTGTTCTCGTTGTAGTAAGTCTCACAAGATCTGATGGTTTTATAAATAGGTGATCCCCTGCACAACCTCTCTTCCCTGCTGCCATGTTAAGATGTGACTTTGCTCCTCATTCACCTTCCACCATGATTGTGGGCCTCCCCAGCTATGTGGAACTGTGAGTCACTGAAACTTCTTTATAAATTACTCAGTCTCGGGTATGTCTTTATTAGCAGTGTGAGAACAAACTAATACGGTAAATTGGTACTGGTAGAGTGGGATGCTGCTGTAAAGATACCCAAAAATGTGGAAGTAACTTTGGAACTGAGTAATAGGCAGAAGTTGGAACAGTTTTGAGGGCTCAGAAGAAGAGAGAAAAATGTGGGAAAGTTTGGAACTTCCTAGAGACTTGTTGAATGGCTTTGACCAAAATGCCGATAGTGATGTGGACAATAAAATCCAGGCTGAGGTGGTCTCAGATGAAGATGAGGAACTTGTTGGGAACTGGAGTAAAGGTCACTTGTGCTATGCAAGGAGACTGGTGGCACTTTGCCCCTGCCCTAGAGATTTATGGAACTTTGAACTTAAGAGAGATGATTTAGGGTATCTGGTGAAAGAAATTCCTAAGTGGCAAAGCATTCAAGAGGTGACAGATCATAAAAGTTTAGAAAATCTGCAGCCTGACAATGCAGTAGAAAAGAAAAACCCATATTCGGGGGAGAAATTGAAGGTGGCAGCAGAAATTTGCATACGTAACCAGGAGCCAAATGCTAATCACCAAGACAATGGGGAAAATTTCTTCAGGGCATGCCAGACACCTTTGCAGCAGTCCCTCCCCTCACAGGCCTGGAGCCCTAGGAAGGAAAAATGGTTTACTGGGCCAGGCCCAGGGACCCCCTTTTCTATGCAGCCTCTGAACCTGGTACCCTGCATTCCAGCTGTTTCAGTTCCAGCTGTGGCTAAAAGTGGCCAACCTACAGCTCAGGCCATTGCTTCAGAGGGTGCAAACCCCCAGCCTTGGTGGCTTACACATGGTGTTGGGCCTGTGGGTGCACAGAAGTCAAGAACTGAGGTTTGGGAACCTCCACTTAGATTTCAGAGGCTGTATGGAAATACCTGGGTGTCCTGGCAGACATTTGCTCCAGGGGCGGGGCCCTCATGGAGAACCTCTGCTAGGGCAGTGTGGAACGGAAATATGGGATAGGAGCCCTCACACAGAGTACCTACTTGGGCACTTTCTAATGGAGCTATGAGAAGAGGGCCACCATCCTCCAGACCCCAGAATGGTAGATCCACTGACAGCTTGCACCATGCACCTTGAAAAGCCACAGATACTCAACACCAGCCCATGAAAGCAGCCAGAAAGGGTGCTCTACCCTGCAAAGCCACAGAGGCAGAGCTGCCCAAGGCTGCAGGAGCCCACCTCTTACATCAGCATGACCTGAATGTAAGACATGGAGTCAAAGGAGATCGTTTTGGAACTTTAAAGTTTAATGACTGCGCTATAGATTTTGGACTTGCATGGGGCCTGTAGCCTCTTTGTTTTGGCCAATTTCTCCCATTTGGAATGGGTGTATTTACCCAATGCCTGTACCCCCATTGTATCTAGGAAGTAACTACCTTGCTTTTGATTTGCCTTGTCTCAGGTGAGACTTTGGACTATGGACTTTTGAGTTAATGCAGAAATGAGTTAAGACTTTGGGGGTCTGTTGGGAAGGCATGAGTGGTTTTGAAATGTAAGAGCATGAGATTTGGGAAGGGCCAGGGGAAGAATGATATGGTTTGCTGTGTCCCTACCCAAATCTCACCTTGAATTGTAATAATCCCCACATGCTAAGGGCAGGGCCAAGTGGAGATAATTGAATAATGGGGGCATTTTCCCCTATACTGTTCTTGTGGTAGTGAATAAGTCAAGTCTCACAAGATCTGATGGTTTTATAAATAGGTGATCCCCTGCACAAGCTCTCTTGCCTACCATCATGTAAGATGTGACTTTGCTCCTCCTTTGCCTTCCACCATGATTATGAGGCCTCCCCAGCCATGTGGAACTGTGAGTCAATTAAACCTCTTTATAAATTACCCAGTCTTGGGTATGTCTTTATTAGCAGCATGAAAACAGACTAACACAGGAGCCCAACACCTTTGCAGAGGAACTCTCTCTGGCCATACTCTCCACCAGTGGCCACTTCTGAGCCACTCCCACCTGCCCACAACCTCTGTCAATGGCAGCTGCTTCTAAAGACTAGCACCAGCCTGTGTCCTCTGCCAAGTTTTTTTTTTTTTTTTTTTTTTTTTTTTTGAGACGGAGTCTCACTCTGTCACCCAGGCTGGAGTGCAGTGGCGCAGTCTCAACTCACTGCAAGCTCCGCCTCCTAGGTTCACACCATTCTTCTGCCTCAGCCTTCTGAGTAGCTGGGACTACAGGCACATGCCACCACGCCCGGCTATTTTTTTGTATTTTTAGTAGAGACGGGGTTTCACCATGTTAGCCAGGATGGTCTCAATCTCCTGACCTCGTGATCCACCTGCCTCAGCCTCCCATAGTGCTGGGATTACAGGCGTGAGCCACTGTGCCCGGCCGTCCTCTGCCAAGTTTCTTGCATATGTCAGGCTGTGTGTTCCTGCTGTAGCCATGCTCTCTTCAGTGAGGTCTGAATCTCAGCCTTGGTGTGGGGTGGGGCTCTCTTGGTCTTTTGTTCCTCTGTTATCCACTTTCTTTGTCCTGCAATAAGTAGCTGCTCCTTTGTACCTGCTTCTTGACCTCTTACAGTCCTTTTTTATTTTTTAGGTAATTAACCACTTTCTGTAATTAGCAATACATTAAATTACATTTTCCCTGTTCCAATGAATGGTGTGGTTTCTGTCTCTAACTAATATACATGTGGAAAAGAGGTTAGACTTTTTCCAATTGATTATTTATTATACAGCTGGAACCTATAAGTAGAAAGTACAGAATCAAAATAAAGGCTTTTGAAAGGTCAGCACTACAAAGGTTAGAATAGACTGCATCAAATTGTAATGACTTTGCTGCCAATGGCACAACCCCCCAGCAGGAATCCTCTAGAGGGATTCAAGAGTTAAGCAAGGAGTTGGACTGGATGAAACTGAAGGTCACAGCTAACCTTGAGAGTCTACAGTTTTACAGAACATTCTGAATCTTATTCTTGCCTCCACTAATAATTAACTCTCCTAATTCCCATTAGTCTTCCCAAGGGCATGATTATAGTTTGGCATTATAAAAGCCATGGACTCAATGTGAGAAAATTGCAAGCTATTATTGTCAAATTAGTGTTTTCCTGGAGATTTCTCAAACTGTCTTGTGACATTCCATATCAATGTTATTGCTCAGGTAAATATGATATTCCATTTCCCAAGCATCTAGATTTAAAATTTCTAAACATACTCTAACAACTAATAGCTCAATACTGCTGAACCTCCATGGCCATTGAATTAGGTTGTTCTTCAACTTCAAAACAGCCTTCAATGTCATTCATCCATTACTGTTCCAGGCCATATATTTCCTCTGTGTAGCACAGGTTGAAACACTCAAGCAGAATCTGAGTGACTTATCCAAGGTTGTGCTGGGGAAAGAAAAGCCTTCTTAATGCCTGATATATCTTGATCTCTTCCTCCTATAAATGAAAAGCTAATAATGTAAGCTTTTTTTTGTGCACATTAGTTTCAACATATGGGCATAGAACATTCTACCGCATGGCTGAAATTCTACCTCATGGCTATGTGAAAATCTACCCACTGCTGCCTAACTTCTTGCTGCTGCTTCTTGATTTTCTAATGATTTGACCTTTAAGTTTGATGTAATATTATTCAGAGAAAGATTCATAGCAATTGTATATCACCGTAAATTATATCCTTTAGCAATTGAAAACGGTCCTTTGGTCCCATGAATTTTTTCTTGAATTTTACTTACATGTACTTTATTCCTGCTTTCTTTGTATTCAATTTTTATACATCTGTTTGTTCTTTTTATTTTTTGAGTTAGTTTTAGTTATTTAATTTTATGCTAGGCATTTCAGATATGCCACTTTTGTTTTCCATGGGCCTCTTATAAACTATATATAAATGGATTTTGTTTTTCAATCAATTTAAGAATTTTTTAAATAGGTGTTGAACATATTTAAGTTCAATTTATTTTGGCATTATGTTCTTTGTTTTTGTTTCTTTTTTGAGACTGAGTCTTACTCTGTTGCCCAGGCTGGAGTGCAGTGGTGCGATCTTGGCTCACTACAGCCTCTGCCTCCTGGGTTCAAGCAATTCTTGTGCCTCGGCCTCCTGAGTAGCTGGGATTACAGGTGCCCACCACCATGCCTGGCTAATTTTTGCATTTTTAGTAGAGACGGGGTTTCACCATGTTGGCCCGGCTGGTCTCAAACTCCTGACCTCAAGTGATCTGCCCGCCATGGCCTCTCAAAGTGCTGGAATTACAGGTATAAACCACCATGCCCAGATATTCTGGCATGATGTTCTTTTTAATACTCTCCTTACCACTCCTTTGTTTTCTGCCTTTCTCCCGTGACCTAAGTCTCAATTCTTTTATCTTCTGCAGCCCTATACAGGATGTGTTAAATGAATCTAGCAAATAAGATAGTGGGGATGTAGCCTTTAAGTCACTGGAACAGAGGTAATGGTTGAAGTTATGGAATATTTGATTTTTTTTTTTTTGACAGGGTCTGGCTCTGTCACCCAGGCTGGAGTGCGGTGTTGTGATCTCAGCTTACTGCAGCCTTGACCTCCTGAGCTCAAGCAATTCTCCCGCCTCAGCCTCCCAAGTAGCTGGGACCACAGGTGCACGCCACCACACCCAGCTTATTTTTTGCATTTTTGGTAGAGATGGGGTCTTATATGTTGCCCAGGCTGGTCTCAAACTCCTGAGCTCAAGCTATCTGTCCACCTTGGCCTCCCAAAGTGCTGGGATTACAGGTGTGAGCCACTGAGCCCAGCAGATTTGATTTTCTGAGAAAGCACAAACAAAGAAAAAAACAAAAGACATTGGCCAATCCTTGGGGAATGTGTACATTAGACAGGAATGGAACTATACCAGTAGTGTCTGGAGAGCCACAATCACACAAAACCAGGCATACAAAGAGAAGAGAGGGTTTCAAGAAAGTCTGATTAGCTGTCTCCATAGCTTCAGGGAGCCCAAGTAAGATATTAACTAAGAAAAGATCACTGGGTTTGGCAAGCAAGACATCACTAGAGAGCCTGAATGAGTCATTTTAGCTAAGTGGTAGAAGGAAAGGCCAAGGTAGGTGAGCACTGGAAAAGTTACCGTACATAAACTAGACCATTCTCACAAGACATTGAACAGAGAATAAGAGGAGAGAAAAAGGCTTACAACATCAAGGACAACAGGTACTGGGACATGGAAAAGACCAAGATATGTGTACAAATATAGCAAAACAAGAATGATAAGACCAAGCAGAGAAGATATCTTTGGTAGAGAATAGTCTCTAAAGAGAAATGTAAATAGCTTTGGGATGCCACTGAAGAATGAACAACATTCTCCACTCATTCCTAACTTGAGGGTAAGCATTACACGTGGAAAACATAATAGGCCAGACTCCATTAAGCTTTCCCTGCTGATGTCAAGGGCTCATAGCAGGGGCTGCCAGAGCAATCTCAGGGAAAGTCAATTATCAGCGCAGCAGGGAATGAGGGTCATCTGCAAGTCAATGGCTGCCTATCTAAATCCATTAATTCAATGAATATGGACTGTAAGAGTCTAAGGATGAACTCAGCATTTGGGGGGTGATATTCTTCATGTTTCTATTCCATTTGTGTTTCGTAACCACCCTATGAGATTTCTAACTTAACTTTTAAAGAGCAGGCTCAGAAGTTAGGTGACCTGCCCAAGGAAACAGAGTTGTTAGGTGATGGAAGCAATGCTCACTCCAGCCCAGATCTTTTAGCTCTGAGTTCAATGTTCTTTCCACAACATGACACTCTCCTTTTAAACACTCATCTCTTCAACAGCCGAGCCACATAAAGGGGATGGAACAAGAGCATCAGCACAGCAGAACATTAAAATGGCATAACTGAAGGTGTTCCTCACCATTTTGCACTCTGTCCCCAGCTTCGAGTGATTCACCCCAAATTCACTGCCTTTGTTTCTGGAGACAGGGTTCTTGCCTGAATCCTGACTCCTTTTTTACAACTAGAGAACTTTGTGGAGCAACCTATAAGAAATCCCAGTGTTGGCCAGGCACAGTGGCTCACGCCTGTAATTCCAGCACTTTGGGAGGCCAAGGCAGGTGGATCACCTGAGGTCAGGAATTCGAGACCAGCCCGGACAACATGGTGAAACCCCTTCTCTACTGAAAATACAAAAATTAGCTGGACGCAGTTGCATATGCCTGTAATCCCAGCTACTTGGGAGGCTGAGGCATGAGGGTCATTTGAACCTGGGAGGTGGAGGTTGCAGTGAGCCAAGATTATGCTACTGCACTCCAGCCTGGGTGACAGAGCAAGATTCTGTCTAAAAAAAAAATAAATAAAAACAAGAAAAAAATCCCAATGTCCCAATGTCCAATTGCTCCTTTCCTGGAAGTTAAGGGCAATTTTCAGATCCTGCTCCTGATCACTCTCCTCTTCTCTACACTTCCATTGTCACAGGAAGTTTATAAGCAGAAGCCACCCAAGGTCCAAGGGAGGGAGGAGGGTGATGTGGAGAATGGAGTGTCATAATAACCTAAAATACTATGACCCACAACTCCAGCAAAGTCATGTGGGATGTCTGAAATTAGCCAGATAGCTTTTAAAAACATTCCTAAGAATTGGCCGGGCACAGTGGCTCACGCCTGTAATCTCAGCACTTTGGGAGGCTGAGGAGGGCGGATCACCTGAGGTCAAGAGTTTGAGACCAGCCTGGCCAGCATGGTGAAGCCTCGTCTCTACTAAAAATACAAAAAAAAAAAATTAGCTGGGCGTGGTGGCGTGCACCTTTAGTCCCAGCTACTGGGGGAGGCTGAGGCAGGAGAATTGCTTGAACCCGGGAGGCAGAGGTTGCAGTGAGTCAAGATCGCACCACTGCACTCCAGCCAGGGTGACAGAGGGAGACTCCAGCTCAAATAATAAATAAATAAATAATAAATAAAAATATTAAAAATTCCTAAGAATTGCATAATTCTAAAAAAAGTTTAAAAATCTCATAAAGTACAAAGTCCGTACAGCTTGACTAAGAATGTGTTTAAATATCTTTAAAATAAAAAGGAAGTAGAAAATCCAAACAAGTAATCATCCTGGGTAGGAATTGTTGACATCTGACATTTGAATTAAAAATTAATGAAAATATCGTGACTCCTGGTATAAAGGGCTACAAAAGCTTTGAGACCAACTTTGTTACAAGTTTGAGGCTCATGATCCAGTATTTCTAAAAAGGAGCTCTTTTGGCTCAATTAGTATGTAAGAAGATCTCTTACACAATTAAAATCTTTGACCCTAAGATATCTCAGTTAACTTTAATGTTTTAATGTATTGAGTTTCCTTAATCTTATATATATCAACTCCCAAATATTTTAGAATTATGTAACCTCAGTAAAATAAGATTTTAACTGTCTTTTTTAGCAAATAGAAATCTTTTAACTCCAGAAAGTGTTAGAATTAAATGCAAAATGGTTTAAAAATTAAAACCAAATCTGTGCATAATGGATAACTTAGTATGTTTGTAATATGTAAAAGAATGTGGTCTATTAGTGTGATCACCCTGTTTCTATCTTTTGTACTCTAGATTGATGAATTAGCTTACATTCTTCATTTTAATTTGGAACCTTAACAAACGTATCCATGGACTTAGAACATGTAAAAGAACTTTAGTTTATATGTATGTGTGTGTGTGTGTGTGTGTGTCTGTGTAAAATAGAATTATAGGAATTATTTTATACTAGGAAATATTTTTGCTATGACTCTACTTTTAAAGCTACAGTAATAAGACTGACAGCTGATTTCTCAACCAATACGGTGGGAACCAAAAAGCAATGGAATTGGTATACCTAATGTTTTGAAAGAAAACAGCTACTAATGTAGAATTTGTATGTAGCAAAAATATTCTCCAACAGTGAAACAGAAATAAAAACATCTTTAGATTTAGAAAGTCCTGACAGAATTCATGGTCATTTAATATTAAAAAAGGAAATACTAATCGAGGCACTGTGGTGTGCACCTGCAGTCCCAGCTACTCAGAAATTTGAGGGAGGAGGATCACTTGAGCCCAGGAGTTTGAGTCCAGCTTGGGCAACATAGAAAGACCCTGACTCTACCAAAAAAAGAGAAAGGAATACTGAAAGGATTTTTTTGATTTTTTTGATTCCAGGTAAATGCACAGTAAAACAGGAAGAAATAATGAGCATTAAAAGAGGCAAATGTGTGTGTAAATTTTAAAATATCATCAACTGTATCAAATGATAATGTAGCAAATGCAAAATGTTATCACAAAAGTCAGGTAGGATAGGCAGGGCATGGTGGCTTATGCCTGTAATCCCAGCACTTTGGGAGGCTGAGGCAGGCAGATCACTTGAGGTCAAGAGTTCAAGACCAAACTGGCCAACATGGTGAAACCCTGTCTCTGCCAAAAATACAAAAATTAGCCAGGTGTGGTGGCACATGCCTGTAATCCCAGCTACTCAGGAGGCTGAGGCAGGAGAATCACCTGAACCTGGGAGGCAAAGGTTGCAATGAGCTGAGATCATGCCACTACACTCTAGCCTTGGTGACAGAGTGAGACTTAGTCTCAAAATATATATATATGTATAAAGGCAGGTAAGATAAACAGCTTTAACTTGTTGTAAGCTCTTTACATTCTCCTGGAAATGATAAAAAAAATTACTGGTATATCTAATAAGTGAAGGATGTGTATGATAATATATAGTAACCACTAAAAGAATAATAGAGAAATGTATAACAAAGAAAAGCCAATAGAAGGAGAGAACAAGGGATTGATAAAAATAATTGATTAATCCAAAGAAGGCATAAAGAGAAAAACAGAACAAAGAACAATTTTCTCCTTTGTATAATTTTCAGTAAATTTTATATTTCTACTAATTTTGCCTTCTTTATTCCATTACAATAATCTACTACCATTGTTTGATCTGAATCATAGCTAGGAACACGCATTGTTTCACACTTTTCCACATTTACTCTTTATAAAAACTTCAGAAAACAGGTACTATTGTGTATATTTTACTAACAGAAACAAACAGTTGAAGTAACTTGCCCAAGAAATCACAAATAACAAAAGGCTTTATCTTATAATATAGCCTCACTCTGCTGTGTCCCCACAGAGGCTGAGATGAAGGGGACAGTGGACACGACACATTTCCGTGGACAGAGCCCTTCAGGCTGTTCTAACTTGTGATCCATTTTTCACTAGATATTTCACTTCAGTGTATGAAAGGGGTCCCATGCTAGGTTCTAGAAATATCAAAACTATTTAACCTGGCTAGCCACTCTAGCTGGAAGGAGAAGAATGAGGTTCATTTTTTTGTCTTTAAATGTTTTGCTTTGAGATAACTGTAGCTTCATGCACTTCTAAGAAATGATACAGAGGGATTTTGTGTACCCCTTACACAGTTACCCCAAATAGCAACCTATTACAAAACTATAATACAACATCAGCACCAGGATATTGACACAGATACAGTCAAGATGTAGGATATTTCCATCTCAACTGGGATTCCTCACCATGTCCTTCTGTAGTAACTGCTCCCCTACTCCCACTACCTCCCTACTCCCACTGCCTCCCTACTCCCACTGCCTCCCTACACCCACTGTCTCCCTACTCCCACTGCTGCCTACTCCCACTGCTGCCTACTCCCACTGCTGCCTACTTCCACTGCTGCCTACTCCCAGTGCTGCCTACTCCCACTGCTGCCTACTCCCAGTGCTCCCTACTCCCACTGCTGCCTACTCCTGCTGCTGCCTACTTCCACTACCACCCTACTCCCACTGCCTCCCTACTCCCACTGCTGCCTACTCCCACTGCTGCCCACTCCCACTGCTGCCTACACCCACTGCCTCCCTACTCCCACTACTGCCTACTCCCACTGCTGCCTACTCCCACTGCCACCCTACTCCCACTGCCTCCCTACTCCCACTGCTGCCTACACCCACTGCTGCCTACTCCCACTGCCTCCCTACTCCCACTGCCTCCCTACACCCACTGCTGCCTACTCCCACTGCTGCCTACTCCCACTGCTGCCTACACCCACTGCCTCCCTACTCCCACTGCCTCCCTACTCCCACTGCTGCCTACTCCCACTGCTGCCCACTCCCACTGCTGCCTACACCCACTGCCTCCCTACTCCCACTGCTGCCTACTCCCAGTGCTGCCTACTCCCACTGCTGCCTACTCCTGCTGCTGCCTACTTCCGCTGCCACCCTACTCCCACTGCCTCCCTACTCCCACTGCTGCCTACTCCCACTGCCACCCTACTCCCACTGCTGCCTACACCCACTGCTGCCTACTCCCACTGCCTCCCTACTCCCACTGCTGCCTACTCCCACTGCTGCCTACTCCCACTGCTGCCTACTCCCACTGCTGCCTACTCCCACTGCCTCCCTACTCCCACTGCCTCCCTACTCCCACTGCTGCCTACTCCCACTGCCTCCCTACTCCCACTGCTGCCTACTCCCACTGCTGCCTACTCCCACTGCCTCCCTACTCCCACTGCCTCCCTACTCCCACTGCTGCCTACTCCCACTGCTGCCTACTCCCACTGCTGCCTACTCCCACTGCTGCCTACTCCCACTGCCTCCCTACTCCCACTGCCTCCCTACTCCCACTGCTGCCTACACCCACTGCTGCCTACTCCCACTGCTGCCTACTCCTACTGCTGCCTACTCCCACTGCCTCCCTACTCCCACTGCCTCCCTACTCCCACTGCTGCCTACTCCCACTGCCTCCCTACTCCCACTGCTGCCTACTCCCACTGCTGCCTACTCCCGCTGCTGCCTACTCCCGCTGCTCCCTACTCCCCGTGCCTCCCTACTTCCACTGCCTCCCTACTCCCACTGCCTCCCTACTCCCACTGCTGCCTACTCCCACTGCTGCCTACTTCCACTGCTGCCTACTCCCAGTGCTGCCTACTCCCACTGCTGCCTACTCCCAGTGCTCCCTACTCCCACTGCTGCCTACTCCCGCTGCTGCCTACTTCCACTGCCTCCCTACTCCCACTGCCTCCCTACTTCCACTGCCTGCTAACCCTGAGCATTTCTCAAGCTGTTCTCCATTTCAACTGTAGACAAAAAGAGTCTCTGTAAAATATGTGAAGAGATTCATTCTGAGTCAAATGTGAATGAACATGCATGACACAGCCCTCAGGAGATACTGAGAACACGTGCCCAAGGTGGTCAGGGTGTATCTTGGTTTTATACATTTTTTTGGGAGACGTGAGACATCAATCAAATACTTTGAAGGTGTACATTGGTTCAGTCCAGAAAGGTGGGATAACTCGGGGGGGCTGAATGGGGGCTTCCAGGTTATAAGTAGATTTAAAAATTTTCTGATTAGCAATAGGTTGAAAGAGTTTAAAGACCTGGAATCAACAGAAAGGTAATTAATGTCTGGGTTAAGATAAGGGATTGTGGAGACCAAGGTTCTTTTTATTATATGAAGCCTCCAGGTAGCAGGCTTCAGAGGGAATAGATGGTAAATGTTTCTTATCAGACTTAAAAAGGTGCCAGACTCTTAGTTGATTCTCTCTTGGATCAGGAGGAAAGCCTGGGAAAGGGAAAGGAGATTCTCTACAGAATGCAGATTTGTCCCTGCAAGAGTTGACTTTGCAGGGCAATTTCAAGATATGGCAAGGAAATATATTTGGGGTTAAAAAATTTTGATTTCCTTATCTATCATGTGATATATAGCAGAGTCAGGTTGGGAAGCAGGCCACATTATATGGGGTTAGATAAAGCCTCTCTGATGAGACTTTATGGTTTGTAAGGTGTCATTCCCCAGGCCCCTTAGATAGGAATTTGGGCAAGAGAAGAAAAAAAGGTCAGAGTTTAGTCCTCACAATTATTTTCTCATTTTAAGGATGTTAAATCAGGCTGGGCATGGTGGCTCACGCCTGTAATCCCAGCACTTTGGGAGGCTGAGGCAGGAAGATTGCTTGAGCACAGGAGTTCAAGACCAGTCTAGGTAACATAGTCAAACCTTGTCTCCACAAAAAATAAAAAATTAGCCGGTGGTGGTGAGCACCTTTAATCCCAGCTACTCAAAAGGCTGAGGCAGGAGAATTGCTCGAGCCTGGAAGGCAGATTGGAGTGAGCTGAGATCATGCCACTGCACTCCAGCCTGGGCAACAAAGCAAGACCCTGTCTCAAAAAAAAAATTAAAATTAAAAAAATTAAAAAGAGAAAAAATAATGTTATATAAATGGAATCTTAAGTATGTAACTTTTGGGGACTGGCTTTTTCGCTTAGCATAATTCATCCCAATTGTTGTGGGTATAAATTGTTTCTTCTTTGTGTTTTTAAAATCGTTATTGCTGAGTGGTATCTTTCATGGCATGGACAGAACACAGTTTGTCAAATCATTTGCCTCTTAAAGGACAACTGAGTGGTTTTCAGTTTGCGACTATTCCGAGTCAAGTTGCTGTGAGCATTTGTGTACAGTTTCTTGTGTGAACATAGATTTCATTTCTCTTGGATAAGTGCCCACACATGCAATCACTGGGTTGCATGGTAATTGTGTGTTTAGTTTTATTAAGAAACTGTCAGGCTGTTTCCTCGAGTGGCTGTATCGCTTTACATTCCCACCAGCAACGTGTGAGTGATGCAGTTTCTCTACATCCCCACTAGCATTTGATGCTGCCACTATTCTTTTGACAGATAATTCTAATACATTTGCCGTCTTTATTTTGGTATCTATTGAGTGTCTAATTTTTTTTTTTTTTTTTTTTTTTTTTTTTTTTTTTAGGTGGAGTCTCGCTCTGTCGCCCAGGCTGGAGTGCAGGGATGTGACCTCGGCTCACTGCAACCTCCGCCTCCCAGGTTCAAGCAATTCTCCTGCCTCAGTCTCCCGAGTAGCTGGGATTACAGGTGCCCGCTACTATGCCCAGCTAATTTTTGTATTTTTAGCAGAGATGGGGTTTCACTACATTAGTCAGACTGGTTTTGAACTCCTGACCTCAGGTGATCCACCCGCCTTGGCCTCCCAAAGTGCTGGGATTACAGGCATGAGCCACTGCGCCCAGTGATTGTCTAACTTGTATTCCATTTTATATCTTCCTGGTTCTCGATAGGATGAGTGACTTTGTTATTGAAATCTGGAATTTGGGGAATTATATTTTGAGACACTGGAACGTTTTAAGCCTTCTGTTTAGCTGGCTTCCTCTGACATTGCACTAGCCATGGAAGCAGTGATGCCCCTCTGCCATTGATGCCTTAGCGGGGAGGGGTCAGGGGTGGGAGCTCCAGCATCCCACAGACCTCCCCTGACCCAACCCCCCGGGCTGGGACAGATGGTACGACCTCGTTTATTGCTCTTCATGTAGTCTCCCCTGACACCAAGGGAAGGGTGGCCTCATTACTGCTGGGTGGTGTTGAAAATCTTCACTTTCGAATAAACCCACCCTGACACAGCTACCCTACCCAGCTCAGTGGGCAGTGGGGGGTGGGGTGCCTCATTACTGTTGGGTGGGGGAGAAAGTCCAGGCTTTTGACTCGGCTTTGTCCGGGACCACCCTGGCAGGTGTTGGAGCACCCAGTTACAGGCAGCAGAAGTCTAGGCTCTCCACACAGCCTTTACTGAGGAGGTAGGTGATGGGGTTTCAGTTTTCTCCTGCAGTGTTTGGCAGGGGTGGTCAGTTGTCATCTAAGTTTGCTGTCTTCATAGGCTGCCCTTTCCTGGCCTTTTGGCAGAGAGACCAGGCTTTTGTTGAGACCCTTTTTTTTTGTCTGTACCTTTCTGTGTTACAGGCTTCTTCAGCTCCAAATCTGATACATTCGAGGCCAAAACAGAACCTAGAAAACTGACCACCCTGTCATTCCTGGGTCCCTGTCTGATCTGTGTCCTCTCTACCTTTCAGAGTCTCCTTATGTTTGTTTTATAGGCAATGTCCAGGCTTTGAGTCGTACTCAGCAGGGGGAATAGGAAAAAGTGTATCCATTCCATCCTCCCAGGAGGGGACATTTGGCAAGAATGGAGTTTTGTTTTTTGTTTTTTGTTTTGTTTTGTTTTTGAGACAGTCTTGCCTGGAGTGCAATGGTGTGATCTCGGCTCACTGCAACCTCCGCCTCCCAGGTTCAAGCGGTTCTCCTGCCTCAGTCTCCCAAGTAGCTGGGGACTATAGGCACGCACTACCACGCTAGGCTAATTTTTGTATTTTTAGTAGAGACGGGGTTTCACCATGTTGGCCAGGATGGCCTCGATCTCTTGACCTCGTGATCCGCCTGTCTCACCCTCCCAAAGTGCTGGGATTACAGGTGTGAGCCAACACATCTGGCCAAGAATGGAGTTTTAAAATTTTAATTTAACCCTAAAAGCACCCATGGGACCTCCAATTTCAGGGGAGTTTCTTCCCAGTGTAAAGGAGGTGCTGGGAAGGACAGGCTTAGGTTGTCCTTCTCAAGATTCTTGTCCTTTACTGTTCAGTGTTCAGTTCCTTCATTTCTCAGCAGCCTCTAAAACAACATGAAAAATGCCAATGAGAATGAATTACTTGGATGTCTTGAAATTAGCATTTCTAATCCAACCTCAGAGTCTCTTAATGAATTTTAAGCTGTCTTTACAGCAGATTTAACCACAATTCGTCACTGCAATGTCTGTCAAGCCAGGGAAACTAGCAGTGATACCCTTGTCCTAAAAAAGGAGAAGGACATGGTCCTAAAATGAACATCAGCAGCCCTCCAATCAAGGTCCACACAGCCACCAAGTAGCCATATGACCTGGGCCCTCAGTGTGCCCCGATTCCCTCAAGTTTTTGTTTTGTTTTGTTTTTTTGAGATGGAGTCTCACTCTGTCACCCAGGCTGGAGTGCAGTGGCACAATCTCAGTTCACTGCAACCTCTGCCTCCTTGGTTCAAGTGATTCTTCTGCCTTAACCTCCCAAGTAGCTGGGATTACAGGCGTCCACCACCATGCCTGGCTAATTTTTGTATTTTTGGTAGGGAAGGGGTTTCACCATGTTGGCCAGGCTGGTCTGGAACTCCTGACCTCAGGTGATCCACCTGCCTTGGCCTCCCAAAGTGCAGAGATTATAGGTGTGAGCCACTATGCCCAGCCAATTCCCCATATACCCCTACATTCCCCTCCAGGCCTTGGATTCTATAGCATAGGATAAAGAACACCCAATGTGATATAAGAACCATAAAAGTGTCAGAGGGTCTGAAGCTGACCTGAGCTGGGTTATACTTATGTACCTGTTTCTATGTAGTCAATTTCCAGTGGGGTCAGTGGGTTGGGAGCAAGGGATTATACAAAACCTGTGCTCACGAGAACCCAATAAGCCGTATCTCTGTGTAGTTATTAGCCTTTATATTTGGAAAGGCCTCTTTCTGGACATGGTAGTCAGCACTCCTCCCCATTCTCCTGATAAAAAAGCCCTCCTGTGGGAGCCCACGCCTTATGGATCTGATGTGGCTCCCATTCTTCTCCATCATGGATGTGACAAAGCCCAGGCCTGAGCAATCAGAGCACCCCATTTCCTGACCACCGTGACTGGCCAAGAAAGGGCATGTGAGCCCAGCTGGGCCAATGAAACCCTTCTCTTAGTTGCGATGTGTGAACCTAAGAGAGATTGAGAGGCCAGAGCTGACATGCCCCACCCCCCATGCAAGGAGAGCCCACTGAGGAAGGGCCAGCACAGAGGAGAAAAAGACTGAGGGAGGGCCACGTGCGGTGGGGCACACCTGTAATCCCAGCACTTTGGGAGGCCGAGGCAGGCGGGTCGTTTGAGCTCAGGAGTTCAAGACAAGCCCGGGCAACATGGTGAAACCCCGTCTCTACAAAAAATACAAAAATTAGCCGGCCGTGGTGGCACATGCCTGTAGTCCCAGCTACTTGGGGTCTGAGGCAGGAGGATCGCTGGAATCTGGGAGGTTGAGGCTGCAGTGAGCTGAGATTGCACCACTGCATTTCAGCCTGGGTGACAAAGTGAGACCTTGTCTCAAAAAAAAAAAAAAAAAAAGGCTGAGAGAGGGGCTGATGGTGTCTTTTGGATACTATTTGTGTGATTTTTCTAGAGAAAAACTTTCTTAAATTACTTCCAAAAGTGAGATTTATTGTTTACAGGGAACTTGGTTTTATAATGATGAGTTTGCTTGAACTAACACATAGGAATTTTCTTATCTTCCAGCTCTTCCCAAGTGTGTACAATCCATTTCAAAGTTGCTCTATACAACTGTCAAGAATAGACCTGTCCTTTGAGGGAAAGGCTTAGAGAGGAGCCAAAGCACTGATTCTCTGAAAATCATTTGTCTCCTGTTTCTGAAAGACCAGATAGAACCTGTGGCTCTTTCTAAACATTGGCTTGCCACAGTCCTGAACCTTCGAGGGAGCACCGACTTGACTTTTTAAGGGAAAACGAGCTCACAGAATCTGCCTGTACCTTGGAGGGAAAATTCATCTACAGTCACATCCAAATTCTAGCAAGACTAACCCTTTGAACTTCTCACTCCCAAGAGCTACAAGGCTCTGTCTATTTTACAACACAAAATCTTTTAAGAAAGCTGAGACAAAAGAAATTTTATAGAGAAAAATTTTCATAAGAGAGAGAAAGATAACACCAGTTCCTGTCCTGGAGATAGACTGTTCACTCTTGTTAATTCTCTAGTCATACCAGAAGTATAAGCAAAAGCGTCAGTGAAATCAATCCCTGCACTGGGAGAGAGAGCCCGGCTGTGTATTGTTCATAATCTCCTGTTAAATTAGCCGATTGCTTAGCCATCAGGGATGATCTTGATTATGAACAAGACACAGCCAGGTCTGTGTCTTCTAGGAGAGGTCCTTGACTGGGGCAGTGTCTGCTGTGGAGGTTTGCAGCAGGGGTGCAGAGATGCACCAGGCGCTATCGTACCTTAAATGTCTCCTCAAGCCCCAGTTGGCTTTTCTGATTCTATCAGACTCTAGAAATAAAAATGTTTGAGTTCATTTCATGTGAATCCGGATGTTTGTGGGCAAAAGTCCCATGCTCCCGCCAAACATAAGACATCACCAGTTTCATGAACAGGCAGACACAGAATATCCTTGCCAATCTGTCATGATTGGATCCAGAGCATAACGTGATTGATGATTTGCTGTGCAGGTGACTCGAGAATCACCATCTTGCTTCACTTCAGGCAGGCTTGCTCTTTGGGGTCTTGACTCTGGAGAAATAATGGAAACCATCAGGAGGTTTTTGGGTGCTATTTCTTTACCATCCTCCTACTCCAGATTTTAGCAACTGAGAATGGACACCAGGAACCAGCTGGGATCCAGGCATAGACCTAAATCTGCTGATCAGAGCCCAGTCGCAGCCGCATGCAATCCCTCTTGTACACTATGTTGGAAACTTCCTTTGGCCGTGAAACTGCCTTTGCAAAAGTTATGTTAGTCAGAAAATGATGACAGCAAAAGGGATCTCATCTTGCCTTTCCCTTAATTTTTCCTGGGCTATTGGGCCAAGCTAATTTTGAAAGACATTTAGGCTATAGTTTAAATGATAGTAGGCCTCCCCTAAAACTCAGCCACTTTTGTAAAGGTTTTGGGAGGCCATCAGGCTGGGGGGAGAGAGGGGCCTGAGTCCTTCTAAGGTTCAGAATGAATGATTGTCAACCATTGTTGTGGAGGTCATGAGATATGCAGCTTCCTCAATTACTCCTGCAAATAACATCACTATTGCTAAGGCGCAGACATGAACAATTGTCAGCCATTATTCCGGAGATCATGAGATATTTAGCTTCCCCACTTACTGCTGCAAATAACGTCAGTATTGCAAGGTACAGACATGAATGATTGTCAGCCATTATTCCGGAGGTCATAAGATATGCAGCTTTCCCAACTACTCCTGCAAATAACATCACTATGTTAGAACCTAAGATTGGCCTTTTGAAATATCTTTTCAGGTTTTTTGCATGTCTGACACCCATGGCTCCACCTGGACCCACCAACCCTGATTCTGTGGCCCCACCCAGAATTGGTTTAGCTCACAGGAGGACAGCTTTGACCCCCTATGATTTCATCTCCACCCCAACCAATCAACAGCAAGCACCTGTTACCTGGCCACCCCCATCCCTTCCCACAAACTGCCTATGAAAAACTTCTAACCTAGTAGCTTTGGACAAGGTGATTTGAGTATGAACTCCGTCTCCCATGTGGCATGGCCGGCCTTGTGTCTACTAAACTCTCTGCTACAATGCCATGGTCTTTCTTTATGCAGTGGGCAGGAAGAACCCCTCAGGGTTACAGCTCGAGTCCAGGATGGAGCAGCCTACCTCTTTGTGCTTGAACTAAAGGAAGCAGAACCTCCTGAGCCCGGTCCTCCTGAGCCCGGTCCTCCTGATCTTCCCAGGTTGCAGATGAAGAACCCTGACCACAGGAAGAGAGCAGGGATCAGCCTGAGGCAGGCCTTTGCTGTCTGCTCACAGCATGATGGGGGGAAATGCAATACTGGCTCCCCCAGGTCTGGTCCCAGCCAGACCTTTAAGAAAAGGAAGCTGGAGAACAGGAGCTGGTGTTCCTTTTAGACACAACCCAGTGTAAAATGGACCAATCAGATTTGCACACCTACCTCTGAGGGATGAGGGAAGAATAAAGATTCCACTCTAGATCTTTTTAGAGCCAGTGATGCTGGGGGAGTTTCTTATTTATGAGCAGAAGAAAGAACATGAGAGAGAAAACGACATCAAGCTTGTCTAACCCGCAGCTCATGGGCCACAGGCGGCCCAGGAAGGCTTTGAATGCAGCACAACACAAATTCGTGAACTTTCTTAAAACATTATGAGATTGCTTTTGTGATATATATATAAATATTTTTAGTTCATCAGCTATCGTTACTGTTAGCGTATTTTATGTGTGGCCCAAGACGATTCCTCTTCTCCCAGTATGGCCCAGGAAAGCCGAAACACTGAACACCCCTGCCCTACAGGAATCAACAACAGCTTGAAGTGGTGAACTCAGGCTTTCCTGTGCCCCTGACACTCAGGAGCTGCTGGCCGCAGGTCAAGAAGCAAGGCCTGGGGAATCTGCAGCCCACGTGAATAAGGCAGGCTTTCTACGTTTATTCCTTTCCCCTTGGGGTTCCAACAGAAAACATAGTCTGCCCCACACAGTCCCCTAACCTGAGCCTCTTAGAATTTGAACAGAGGGGTCCCTGACCTCTGCTCTGTACAGCAGGAAGAGGAAGTAAGCCAGGTTCTGGGGGGCCTGAGATCGACCCCGAGACTACTCATTGTGCAGGCAGTTTTCCAGAAGGTTCTGTTGTGGCAACTTTCCTATCATGCACCCTTAGAAAAGCCATCAAAGTCATATTCACAGGTACTTAGGAAAAGTTTTCAAAACTCAGAAAACAGGCAAAAAAAAAATATCTCATTACCTTTTAGTATTAAGCTAAATGATTTTCTAACGAGCCTGTTTGAAGGTCCTCTCACTCTCAGAGAATATACTGGCTTGATTAATAATTGATTAGGGCTGTGTTAATCTGAAGAAAACTGATGAGGTATAGTGACTGATCCATTAGACAAGATTACCCTGAGGGTTATGGTTTAATTACCCTATGGAAATGCAGCAGGAAATATTAATCAGTTTTGTATCTAAAGCAAGTATTTTTCAGCATTTTTTCCTCACTATGTCTCATATTCTCTCTGAATCATCTCTGTTTTTCTACTGTTTTCTTACCCATGAGTTAATAACAACTCTCCCATGTGCTTGCTGTCTGTATTAGAATTATGATTTTAATGACTTGAGTAATATCTTTAACCAAACATTTATAATAATTTATTGTAATAATTGTTACAATTATGTAACTGTAATAATATCATATTTTAAGTATTTGTTAAAATACTATATTAATTTGTAAACCTGTTCATAGAACTGAATAAGGTCTCTCTTCTGTTGAGGCATGTTTATACCTCTATATATCCAATTCTTAATCCGTCTGCCCATTCATATTATCCACTAAAGAAGCATTAAAGAATGCTTTATAACTCTTTCTAAGTTCTGTCCCTGTATGAGTCTGTTCTCACACTGCTATAAAGAACTACCTGAGACTGGGTAATTTATAAAGAAAAGAGGTTTAATTGACTCACAGTTCCACATGGCTGTGGAGGCCTCAGGAAACATAATCACGGCGGAAAATGAAGTAGAAGCAGGCATAGTCTTCACATGGCTGGTACAGGAGAAAGAGAGAGAGAAGAGGGAAGTGCTTACACCTTTAAACAACCAGATTTCATGAGAACTTTATCACAAGAACGGCGAGGGGGACGTCCACTTCCATGATTCAATCGCCTCCCACCAGGCTCCTCCTTCAACAAGTGGGGATTACAATTTGACATGAAATTTGGGTAGGGACACAGAGCCAAACCATATCAGTCCCTTGCTGGCCTCATGACTGGGTAAGTCACACATGCTAAAAAGTGTGCTTTCTCTTTTGTCAAACGGGGGCATCATGAGATTGTGGAGAAAAATAAAATAGATTGTACATATAAAGCAGTTGGAGCAGTGAAGGTTTATATGTTCAATCAATGGAAAACAGTTACAAACAAGGTAGATATTAATCCAACTCAATCAATAATCACTTTAAATGTGTATGCCCTAAATATCCAATTAAAAGACAGATTGTCAGAATGGATCATAAAAGCAGGATCCAACTATATGTTGTCTACAAGAAACCCACTTTAAATATAAAAACTCAGGTTGAAAGTAAAGGGATAGAGAAAGATATACTATGTTAACACTAATCAAAAGAAAGTTGGAGTTGCTATGTTAATTTCAGATAAAGCTTCAGAACTGGAAAAATTATCAGAGAAGGGCATTACATAATGAAAAGGTGCAAGTTCTCCAAGAAGACATAGGCCTAAAAATATACGCACCCAATAACAGAACATCAGAATATGTGAGAACTATCTCTGGTTGATATGATTATGAGTTATTTTATTTTTCAGATATTCACCAGCAGACATGTGTTTGTTTAAAAAAAAAAAGCAAACTTCATTTTTTCCCATTTTGTTTACCCACCCCTTTCAAGGATGAAATGTGGAGATGGCCCAGAATAGCTATGGAAACAGAAGCCCAGGAGGTCAGATATCCACTCAAAGATATCTCAAGAGCTATTATTTGCATTTGCAAGTTCACCTTGTCTAGAAGAAAAAGAGTACAGGAGTTCAACCTGAACAGATGGCCTCTCAGGGGGTGCTCACTGCCACAGAAATCTCAGAGTATCATCTTCAAAACTAAGTCTCCATCCTGCACTTGCCTGTTAGTTTAAGACCAAGGGCCCTAAGGACAGGATTTTGGGAAGCATTCGGATATCCTGGCCACTGAAGCCAAGTCACAGAGTGTGAATTTGAGGCACAGAAATGTGTCAATTTGTACATATTTGACTTTCAAAAACTGTTTAAGCACTAGCAAAAGGAAGATTAAAAGGCTGGGTGTGGTGGCTCATGCCTGTAATCCCAGCAGTTTGGGAGGCTGAGGCAGGCAGATCACTTGAGGTCAGGAGTTTGAGACCAGCCTGGTCAACATGGTGAAACCCCGTCTCTACTAAAAATACAAAAATTAGCCAGGCATGGTGGTACATGCCTGTATTCCCAGCTACTTGAGATGCTGAGGCAGAAAAATCACTGGAATCTGGGAGGCAGAGGTTGCAGTGAGCAGAGATTGTGCCACTGTACTCCAGCCTGGGCAACAGAGTGACTCCATCTCAAAAAAAAAAAAAAAAAAAAAAAAAAAAGGAAAGCTAACGAAAGGAAGCACTAACAAAAGGAAGGTGTGGGAAGGAGACTGGCTGGCCAGTGGCTTCAGAAAGTGAGCCCAGCACAGCCCTCACCTGGGAGTCAAGTGGTGTTAATTAAATGGCAAAAACTGGTTCCAAGGTATTTACAATCCCCGAGCAGTCTTAAACTTTGAGCTGTGATGCCAAATCCTAGCTCTGATGAAAAACAGCAAGTCCTTAGAAAAATGCTGTTTGTAAAAACGTCCTGTATTACTGAATTTAAAAACTGGAATTTTTTCCTGGCTAACATGGTGAAACACCGTCTCTACTAAAAAATACAAAAAAATTAGCCGGGCGTGGTGGCGGGCGCCTGTAGTCCCAGCTACTCGGGAGGCTGAGGCAGGAGAATGGTGTGAACCCGGGAGGCGGAGCTTGCAGTGAGCCGAGATTGCGCCACTGCACTCCAGCCTGGGCGACAGAGCGAGACTCTGTCTCAAAAAAAAAAAAAAAAAAACTGGAATTTTTGAAATTTGGAGACCTATATCTCATATACTAAAATTTGGGTTAGTGGGAAAACTTGGAAATTAAATTTATGAGATTAAAATGTATTTCTGATCAACTGAGAGTTAATGAAAAGACATTTTGTTTTGCTTCATGTTGATTTAAAAATATTTTTCCTGCCTTTTTTCTCAGCATAGCTCACCACCAACCTTTTATTAGTTGTGGAAAAGTTCTTACAGTGATTTGTGGATTTGAGGTTGTGGTTGACATGCTAAATATACATTTTTCATCATACATCTTGGTCCATGAGAATGAAGGAAAGTTAAATAAAGACATACTAATCCCACAATATACCATGGATTTTTTTTAAATCTCTTATATCAACATATTCCATTGTAATTCCTCTTTATCCTAAAAGTAGATTGCAAATATTTCCAAATCCATAACAGCATCACTCTACCATTGCCAATTACGCCCTTTCATAAAAATGTGTCCAACAGACTTGAGCCTGGAGCAGAGTACATACGTTCATTCTCTACCCATGCCTAAGCAGCAGCAGCTGTGAGCTCAGACTCCTGGCAAAGACAGAGGGGCTCAAGGGGCAGATGGCTGGGAAGAGCCTTCTTCCCTCCTATCTGCTCACACACATGAACTTCCCTCACAAAGATCCTCTTCTTATCCATACCTCCCTGCCGGAAAACCATTGTCTCATCTGTTTTTGAGCCCTCCTCTAAGAGCTCATAACCATTTCTTCACTTAGCAAATACCCTCCAGGCAGCTACCAAATGCAAGGCAATGTTTTAATGAATGTGAATCTTTAGGTCCCTGCTTTATGGAGCTTCCATTGTAGCCAGAGAAGGCAAGTTACAATCTATTCAACAAATGAGCAAGAGATTATTCCTACTGAGCTCTACAAAGGAAATTGCCCAGGGGTGGGACAGAGACCCTGAAGCAGGAAGGTGATGCTGCCTCAGGTAAGATACACTGAGGGGATGCTCCTGGAAGAGGGACAGACTGGCAAGAAGAATATGGCCATTGAAGGACTGGGAAAAAAGAAAAGGAAACTGTGAGTAAGGAGGAACTACATGCACAAATGTCCCTGCCTGAGAAGGGGCTCAGCTTGTGTGAGAACCTGGGAGTGAGATAGCAAGTTCAGAGGGGCCCTGGAAAGGAGTGCACATAAGACTTGTGTATCTATGGTCTTCAACATGCAAAGCATGGAGACATTGGACCATGTGGAACTTGAGACACACATGTGGGGGCACCAGAGTTACCAGAAGAAGGCCAACCTTCTGACCCAGATGATTTATACAGTGAGGGGCTGCCCCTCACCCCCTTCTCTGCCTGTGGAGCTTGAGCCCCTCTTCACAGGCACAACCCAGGAGTGTAGTGTTGGTGAGGGGAAGAGGTGGCCTCAACCAGTGGGGAAGAGGTTGGGGGATAAATGCCCCAGCCTCTCCATATAGTAGGGCCATTATGCCCCAACTTCCATATGGTCTCTTGAAAGCTCCCCAGAAGGACTGACTCCCAGCTGCCCACACAGTCATCCACTCCCTACTGGTTTTCCTTCCTTCCTGTTTCATTTTTCCACTTCCTCACCTTTGCTTCCTGAAATAATTCCCCAAATAAACTTCCTTGACTCTTAACAAAGACTCCAAGATTGGATGATCTAGAGCAAGGGACAATAAGCTTTCCTATAAAGAGTCAGACAGTAAATATTTTAGGCTTTGTAGGCCAATCTCTGTTGCAACTATTTAACTAAGACATTGTAGCATATAAGTAGCATTCTACACCACATAAATGAATGACATGGCTGTGTTTCAGTAAAACTTTATTTATAAAAATAAGCAGCAAATAGAATTTAACCCATGAGCTGTAGTTTACCAGTCCCTGGACTAGGAGCTTAATATTGTTGAGCTATGACAGTTGATACAATTTTCTCTTCTACAGGGATTCATTGGCTACAGATATCTGCAGGTCACTTCAGTGGGTCAGAGAACTCCTCTTCTGGACAGTTCAAGAGACACAGCCAACACTTGCTTCTATGCCTTGGAGGTCTAAGGGCCAAGAGAAGCCTCTCCTGTTTCCCAGGGTAACCTCGCCTTCCATCCCGAAGAATAAATGCTATGGCAGCCACCATTACCAAGCTGCTGCCATTTCAGCAGAACCAGTGCTGCAGTTCCCTGTTCCCTCCTACCCACTGCCTCCCACCCATCTCCTACTTCTGTCTAAAAAAGAGTAGAGATGGAGAGAAGGAGGCCTTTCAATGAGGGAAGGCTTCACGAATCCATAGTCATCACCATCTCTCTAGTTCCTCTGGTGAAGGGCAGGAGAATTCTGTGTCAACTCTGTGGTACCTGAGGTGGGGAGACAGGAGTTTTTCTCCTGGCCATTTGCTCATGAAACCACCTCAGAGCCACCAGAGAGGAGCTATGACGAGGGCAGAGAGGTCTGGGCATTTGATCCCAAAGTTTGATGACCTGCATAAATACAGACAACGAAGCCAGCCTCTCCTTTGAAGATTCCTGAAAATGAAAAACTTCCATGCTATTAGAGTGTGGACGGTTTCTAATGAATTGTTGCAGGAAGTCAGGGACCCCGAATGGAGGGACCCACTGAAGCCATGGCAGAAGAACATAAATTGTGAGGATTTCATGGGCATTTATTAGTTCTCCAAATTTTATAATTTCTTATGCCTGTCTTTACTGCAATCTCTGAACATAAATTGTGAAGATTTCATGGACATTTATCACTTCCCCAATCAATACTCTTGTGATTTCCTATGCCTGTCTTTACTTTAATCTCTTAATCCCATCATCTTCATAAGCTGAGGAGGATGTATGTCACCTCAGGACCCTGTGATGATTGTGTTAACTGCACAAATTGTTTGTAGAGCATGTGTGTTTGAACAATATCAAAATCTGGGCACCTTAAGAACAGGACAACAGCAATTTTCAGGGAACAAGGGAGATAACCTTAAAGTCTGGCTGCCTGTGGGCTGGGCAGAACAGAGCCTTATTTATCTTCTTTCAAAAGCAAATAGGAGAAATATCTCTGAATTCTTTTTCTCAGCAAGGAACATCCCTGAGAAAGAGAATGCGTCCCTAAGGGGAGGCCTCTAAAATGGCTGCTTTGGGGATGGCTGTCTTTTACAGTCGTAGCTGTAGGGATGAAATAAGCCCTGGTCTCCCGTAGCATTCCCAGGCCTATTAGGACAAGGAAATTCCTGCCTAATAAATTTTGGTCAGACCGGTTGTCTGCTCTCAAACCTTGTCTCCTGATAAGATATTATCACTGAAAATGTATGCCTGAAACTTCATTAGCAATTTTAATTTTGCCCCGGTCCTGTGGTCCTGTGATCTCGCCCTGCCTCCATTTGCCTTGTAACATTTTATTACTTTGTGAAGCAAGTGATCTCTGTGACCCACACCATATTCATACACTCCTTTCCCTTTTGAAAATCACTAATAAAAACTTGCTGGTTTTACAGCTCAGGGGGCATCACGGAACCTGCCAACACGTGATGTCTCCCCCGGATGCCCAGCTTTAAAATTTCTCTCTTTTGTACTCTTTCCCTTTATTTCTCAGACTGGCTGGCACTTAGGGAAAATAGAGAAGAACCTACGTGAAATATTGGGGGTGAATTTCTCCCGATAATGAATGTGCCTCAAGAAGAGTTTGAAGGCCTTTGTACATCCATGTCTCTCAGAGAACACCAAGTGGACCCACATGAACTCTCATAGCATCTCCTGGGGAAGCCTGGGGTGTGAAAAAAGGGCAGGGGTCCTGGGTTCCACAGAAAGCTACTCAGCCAAGTCCTGAGGAGCCCATTTTGGGGAAGGGCTTGGAGCCTGGGGCTACCATGACACACCCTGAGCACAGGGGCAGAAGCAGGGGTGCTTCTCCATGAAGTCAGGGCAGGGTCAACACCAAACCCCACCCAAGGTCAACCCACACAGCCCTCAGGCCAAGACCACATCATTAGGGGTTCACAGCTCTTCCCACCACAGTCAGTGGAAGGAGCTCCATGAGCAGTGTCAGGACTTGGCTGCTGGAGGACTCCGAGTCAGAGAAGATTCTGGTCCTGGAAACAGCACTGTAGGTAGTGCTTTGGATGAAAGATGAGCTGCAGCTGGGAAGCTCTCCAGCTAGCAGGCTTCTGAGAGAAAGCATGGTTGTGATGACAGGAAAAAGGACAATTGCTCCATGTTTCCACCACAGTAAGTGGACTTGTCCCCATCTGAGTGACACTGCTCAGATTGATTTTCCTAAGCACCCACAGGATGCCCTTTTTTCTCATGGACAGATTTGGCTCTAGACTGGCTAATACCATGGGTCTGGGCATATCTTTGCACATCTCTGATATTAACCACTAAGCGTGGACTTTTAATTTTAACTCTCAGGGTTTAAGGGGTTGTCTGTTTGAGTACTAAGTCAAAATTTGACTCCTTTTTAACTATATGGTTTTTAAGAAATCAAACCCTGTCCATCCTCTATTTTGGGGTGGCTGATCTTGCTGATGCCCAAACACAAAGGAAAACCCTAAGCTCTTCGCAGAGCTGAGCATCAGCCTGCCTAGGGAGGCATTCAAAGGCCATGGGAAGCCGGAGATTTGTTTCCCTCCCTCTTTTCTTTTCTTTTCTTCTTTTCTCTCCTTCCTTCCTTCCTTCCTCTTTCTTTCTCTTTTTTCTTTCTCTCTGTTTCTTTCTCTTTCTCTATCCCTCCCTTCCTCTTTCCCTCCTTTCCTTCCCTCCCTTCCTTTCCTTCCTTTCTCCTTCTTCCTTTCTCTTTCTTCCTTCCTTTCTTTCTTTCTCTCTCTTTCCTTCTTTTTCTTTCTTTATTTTGTTTGAAAGACAGGGTCTCACTTTGTTGCCTAGGCTGGAGCACTGTGGCACAAAAATGGCTCACTACAGCCTCCATCTCCTGGGCTCAAGTGTTCCTCCTCCCTCAGTTTCCCAAATAACTGGGACTACAGGTGTTCACTGCCACCTGTAGTGGGCTAATTTTTTAATTATTATTTTTTGTAGAGACAAGGTCTCACTACGTTGCCAGGCTGGTCTCAAACTCCTGAGCAATCTTTCTGCCTTGGCCTCCCAAAGTGCTGGAATTTCAGGCGTGAGCCACCATGCCTGGCCTATTTCTTTATCTTTTCATTTCTTTCTTTGTCTTTTTATTTTATAAAGTTTTACTTCAGTTTGTTTATTTTTACCCAGTCTGCTCTTTAAGCTTCTGGTCTTAGCATTTTATTTTGTTTCTATCTATCTGTCTGAAGTGGTTTGTTTTCTCAATTAGTTCACAATGTTTTAATTTTATCTTTATCTTACTGTTTTGACTCTTTGATTGTAGCCTTCTCATCTTTAACATGAATTTGTTTTACTTTTGCATTTGGTTTCGTTTTTCTATTCACCTCTGTTTTTCCTAAAGTTTTGTCTGTTTTCATTGTAGCTTCCCATCATTCCCTCCATTGCTTTAATGATCTCTTTACCATTTATTTTATCCTGTTATTATTTAATTGTTGTATAGAGATTTAGTTCTTCATTTTAGGAATTCTAGCCATGGAAGGCTGGTGTCAGAGTGACAGATGAGGGAAAGCTGTCATAAGGCCCTGAACACGTCACACCCACTTTATTAGGAAGCCAAGCGACAGTGAAATGAATGTGCACTTGCCATGTGTACCCGGGATCTCAGAAACGGGTCCCACGGTAATGAATGAGCAACATTTATTCTCATGGTAGCCCATTCCCCCCAACCCCCAAAAAGGAGAATCTAAAAAGCTTGTTTTTAGAATTCTTGGTGTTCTGACAATGTATACTACTGAAATTCAGGAGGAAAAACCTAGGCACATTAGGATCTCATATCCAATTGTATCATGGGTTGTCCGGAAGAAGACACCAATAAACAAATCTTCCTTTTAATCTATTCATAATATGATTTAGGTTGTTATCTGAACAGAAGGGGGCAGAAATAGGAGAAGATAGGAGAAGTTATTTTGATAAATGGGCAATGGCTTACTTATGAAATCCTGAGCATAGGTATCCTTCTCCAAGTCGTATTTGGTGTGGGACAGTCCACTTTCCTGCTATGGAAGACACCGTGGGGTCAATAAAACCACTGGTGATCCTGCAGGCTGAGCAGGTCTCACCTCTTTACTTTAGCTCAGGATTCTAAAGAAGTCTTGGCCAAAGGAGAATACTCCGCTTCACCAGGGAGCAAAACCATTTCCACCGTTGTCCCTTGATCAACAAACCTTAGACAGAATCCAATAGTACCATTTTGCAATGCTGTATTTTAATTCCTGAAAGAGGTAAAAGTCATCAGAAATCTTGCAAATGAGCCCCGATGTTGCTGAAATCAGCATTTTCCAATCTGTATACACAGGTATTTATAATTGTCCAGTGTTTCACTGTATGTCGGCAGAGGCTGATAGTGATTAAGATGGTAGGAAAAAATGTCATAACCATAAAGCTGGAGAAAATTGAAGTGCAATGTGCTCTTCAGACAGCAAATGGAAAAATAAATGGGTCAAGTTCTCATTTTGGCAATTCAGGGGGAAATTTTTTGAAGTAATGAAGGGAACTAGAATTAGATAGGATGAGAAATTGGCTCATGAATTGAAAGGCATCGTCTGTATCCTAAGTAATAAGAAATTCCAGATGTCGGTTAGAGTATTCACATTGCCCTGATGACATCTCAATAGTCTTCAAATGTTTATTGCAAGGGAATGTAAAAATTTTATAGGCAAAACATATTAGCTAACAAAGCACTGGATTATAACAAAAAGGAAAACAGCTTTCATTAAGTCTATAGAATGCATCTAGCACTTCTCCACTCATTTAAGGTGATTGTGTGATTTCATCCTCTCAAGAACTCTGTTGCTGCAAACAATGAATATGAGGCTAAACACTTAAGCTTCTTGTTCAAGCTCACACAGCTGGGAAATGGCACACCTGGGTCCTCAAGCAAGGAACCCTGAACACAGATGCTTTTCCATTTGATCCCACCCTTCCCAAGATTCTGAGCTAGGTTCAGCCACAGGCCGGCAGTGTGACCTCCACTCTACTCTGGGTTACCGCACACCTGCAGTGAGCTACACATTGCTAGAAGTAGGATTGGAAGCTGGATAGGCTGTTCCTGCCTCATGGTATTTACCACCTGATAGGGCCTCCAGCAATCAGCAGTTCACCATATCCATTAAAAAAAACATCAGTGAAGTCATTTAATTTCTTAGCTATCCAATTTCTTCATCTGCAGAGTGAGAAATGTTTAACCTTTCAGTGATTCAGAACTAAGAGCACGCAAAAAAGTCACCTACAAAGGTTTTGAAAAATTGAGTTATCAAGGCCCTACCCCAAACCGGCTTTTGAGTTGAGGCCTAAAACATGTAATTTGGAAACTTCCTTAGACGATTCAATTCAAACCTGTATTGTAAGAACCAATAGAAATGCTGACTCCAAATTCCTTTCTAGGACTCAGGTGCTAGTTTTATCTTTAGAAGATCTTTAAATATCTCTCCGTTATCCAGCATTTATACTTGAACACTGGCAGAAAAAATGCCTACTGACATTGGACTACCAGGTATTGGAGTGACTTCTGAAAAAGAAAAGGGTTCGCCATCTTCACACGGGGTTACAAGTTGAAACTTTCCCCTTAGCAGAATACGCAGCTAACAAGAGCCTTTCGGCTGGGCACGGTGGTTCACGCCTGTAACCCCAGCACTTTGGGAGTCTGAGGCAGGCGGATCACGAGGTCAGGAGTTCAAGACCAGCCTGACCAATGAGGTGAACCCTTGTCTCTACTAAAAATACAAAAATTAGCCAGTCATGGTGGCATGCGCCTGTAATCCCAGCTGCTCAGGAGGCTGAGGCAGGAGAATCGCTTGAATTCAGGAGGCAGAGGTTGCAGTGAGCTGAGATCACACCACTGTACTCCAGCCTGGGTGACAGAGCGAGACGCCATCTCAAAAAAAAAAAAAAAAAAAACGAAAACAAAAACCAAAAACAAAAAACCTTTCATGTCAAGCAAGGAAATGAAGAAATTCCTGATGCAAGGTCCCTCCACCAAAGAAATTCAAGTTCCAAACATGCTGCTGGGGAATGGGCTTCTGCCTAGTAGAAAAATCTAGTATTTGGCACAGGATGATGGGAAGAAAGGGAAAGCAAGATTAAGAATTTACAGATATCATTGGGCAGGAAGTGAACTTCAGACCATGCAATCTGGAGTATGAGCAAAACTGAACTGGTTTTTGGAGGGGCAGAGAAGCTACCAAAATCATCCAGATCACATGTATGCAAAACACATCATTTTAGAAAATGTTTGCAAAAGGAGAGAACTTCAAGCCAAAATTACTCTTCCTGAGTTTTCCACAAGTAGCCACAGACTTTGTAATAAGGAAGGAAATTGAACACAATGAACACAGAATTCCATCTACACACAAAAATTCATGGAAAATCACTTCAAAGTAAGGGGAAATGCAATGATGGTAAATTACAATTCAAATTACTACCAGATCAATGTTATTTTTCCTATTAGATTTTATTTTTCCTTCTCTGCTTCTGTAAGCTGAGGCTGTGAGAACAGGGGCTGCCTTGCTTCGATACTTAAGCCAAAGTTGGCCCATGAGATTGTAGAAAGGTTAACCAGCTCTGCAGCAAGAAAAACATAGGAAGGCTATGAATTAATCTATTCACTGTCTTCCTCCCTCATTCGTTCCCACATAGCCCCCATTATCTTCCATGAACCTAAACAGCCAGTGCTGTGTCACTACTGGTGGACCTCCCAAGAGCTTCCTCTGTCCCTAAAAGTGGGGTGCCAATTCATACCCAGGAAGAGCAACCACAGCTTCCACCCTCTCCCTACACAAAAATTATAGCCATTCCAGGGATACTGCTAAGCATGGACTAGCAAGACCCAAACTGGGGGACACGGTGTACCAGAAAACCTGGGAGCACACCTTGGACCCAGTCCAAGAGGTGCAGAGGCAATATCCCAATGGAAGCCACCAAGAGGCAAACCAGGAAAACAGGAGCTAACATCAGGAATCTGCCAGGCAGAGCAACCAACAGGGGGCAGTGACTCCAAATTGACTATAGGAGGTGCTGGCCTGATTCCGGGAGACAGCAGGACCCTCAACCTCTCGGGTGTATATGCTTCCAAGAAGATGAATGTGTGTGTCTCTATGGGCACCACTGGGCCTCCAGTGCATTCCATATGGGACCCTACCTCTTTCTGGCACCTGTAGTCAAGCTGCCCTTTCCTATGGGGACCTAAGGGTAAGCCTCATATCAGGCCCTTCTGAAAAGTCCCCAGTACCCATGCTGGAACTTCACCATTATACTTCCCTTTGAATCTGTGCTATTTTGCAAAGTAGAAAATACCTCTCCTTTGCCATGAGTTGGGCTATGTCTTAACTCCCTTGTAAGATGATAAAATCCTTGAAGGAAATTGCTTTTGTCTTACTCATCTTTTTCTTAATCACCATCCCCACTATGTATTGAATGCACACAATTGCCTTAAGTGGAATCCAGGGACTTTCCCTCGGTCGCTGAAAGTGTGGTTCCAACAAGCAGCAAAACACCCTCAACTCAGACTCCAGCTCCTTAGGGCCTAGAAGGATTCCAGGTAAAATATTGCCTTGCTTTTTAAGTCGGGCAGTAGAGAAGATCCAGGCTCCACACTCACATAGGAGGTGCCACCCTTCCCTAGAGCATCGATTTTTTGCTCATGCTTTACATAGACATCATTTTTATTATTAAACAGATATAAATACATTATAGAAAACAAAATTCTACATATTTCTTATACAAAACATGAGTCCTCACATGACTGTCAATATCTCAATGTACCCTGCTCTGCCATTGAGACAACTCACTGCAATATGTAATCCTCAACATAGAAGCGTGAACAGAAAAGTGACCTTGTTTTACCATTGCCAGACCTAGGCTTTACATGATGCTGCTTAAATGAGACACACGGCTACCCCTGGGCTTAGCAAACCAGAAGCCCAGAGGGGAATCTCTCGGAAGAATAAATACATGAATCTATATGAAAGCCTTCCTAATCCACGGTGCTCAGTCACAGGAAGGCTTCAGTAGGTGTCACTGCAATGGCGTGGTCACCTCTTTGCTACATGGAGTGGGCTGCTGCCAGGCTGGGCTCAGCTCCATCCCCCTGGGGTCTCCCTTTTTGACATCTTGTGTTTGGTCTTTGCAGGGAACTGATTCCCTTGCTCTTTGTCGCAAGCTGCAAAGGCAGCACTCAGCTCTGAGATGAAGGCAGGATAGGCAGCAGGACCTCCCCGGTAGTGAGCAGATGGATTAGGACTAGTTTTGCAAAGGTGAGGGGGGAAGGTTGCCATGGGATCCTAGCTCCGAAGAATGGCAAGCAGATGCGGGGGATGCGGGGGTTGGGGGAGGCAGTGGGAATCCTATCCAACTCAGTGTGCTTTCCAATTAGGAGCCCTTCAAGTTAAGGCCTCCTTCAGGTCACCTTCAGCCACTTCTTGAAGGTTAAACAAGTTTTGCTTCTAGTGTACATTATGCAAAGTGGGTAACAATTACTTGTTACTTATTAACATCATATATTTTATGGTCAGACTTGACCCTGCCAAGCCCCCAACAGACCTGCCACTGGGAGAGGAGTCCCCGGCAGGCAGGGCCCAGTCACCCCCAGCTCAGCTCCAGACTCTCTGCCACAGGCTGCTACATACTGAATTTTCTTATAAGATTCTCTTTAAAAGGAGATTCCACCACTAAGATGTTGAAAGCACGGGTTTGACATGATGAAGCCTGCATTCAGAATCCACACACCTGTGTTGTCTCTGCCCTAACTCCACGAGCTCACATCAGCTTGGCCTTTCAGGTTGCATGGCCTTCCCTCTATGTCCCTTGTCTGGGGACCTGAGAAACCTCAGGTGAAAACTTGGCAGAGGCTGGTGCTTCTGATGGTATCTTGAAGGTTAAGTGCAAATCCTGAAGCATCAGTTTCCTTCCTGCCCCTTGCAGAGCACTGATAACCAAACTCACATTAGAAAGATGCAGAGGCCTGGTCCCCGGTATGGGCTCACTGCCTATCAGGCTCTACCCCTGCCTCCCAGCACAAACAGTGAAGCTCTGTGGAAGACTGGTGACATCATTCTTATCAAAAAACTTGAGGGCTGAAGACTTTGGGAAACTGAACAGCCTTTCACTCCTGCCCTGCCCAAGCCCAACCTGCCCATCTGATGTGCATGGCCCAGTTCCCTGAAAGTCAGCAGTCAGGACTGCAGCAAGGAAAGTGAAGTGGGCGATGGGCTCCCCTAACCCCAGTTGGGTCTTTGAGCTCTGAAACCCTTGAACCTGAGAGATTGTCACTAGGTAGGGTTTTGGTTTGGAGAAGAAAAAAACAATGGCTGCTGCATTCACCATCTGAAATTGGTGTCGATGGATGCTCTACCGTCTCTGAAATGAGAATTGTGTTCTTGTCATCAATGCAGTGGGCACCCAGCTGATTTTTTTAGGAACTAGGTATTTATAAAGAAGCAAGACTGATCACCAGACATGTAACTAGGAGCCTCAGAGAATCAATGGTTTTAATTATTGGAAATATTATATTTGGGTCCTATAGGATATGACCTGGAGGATCCATGAAGATCCCTTTGGTTACAACAAACAGAAATTTCAGGTCATACTAGTTGGAGCAAAAGGGGGCGCTCATGAAAAGGAAATTGAGTTTTCTCATATAATGAGATAAAGATGGGCATCAGGAACACCTGTAACTAGGCAAGAGCCTGACCATAGGAGCTCTGCTTCCCCTCCAATCTCCACTGTGCTCTGAGTATCAGCTCCCTTCCCTCTCCGCAAGGTGAGTGTCCTCAGCAGGCCCTGGGACTCATACGTCCTGGCTTCCACCACCAAAGAGCAATGGGCTCTTTTCCATGTGCATTTCAAAACATTCCTGGAGAAAAAAACTCACGTGGCCAGGCTTGGGACAGGATATCCCTGGCCCAGACAATCAAGGCCAAGCACAAAGGCCTTATTCACAAGGGGAGAGCCACCCCTAGGGAAGGGTATGGGGTCTTGGCCGACCACACGAGAGAGTCTCAGCCCTTAGGCCTGACCTCTATGTGCTAAAGCAGAGACTGGCAAACCACAGCTGAATCTGGTTGACTGCTTGTTTTTGTAAATGAAATTTTATTGGCACACAGCCACACCCAGCTGCCTTCCTACAATGGCAGAGTTGAGTAGCCATGACAGAAACCCTATGGCCAGCAGAGCCTAAACATTTACTATCTGACCCTTCAGAGGAAAAGTTTGCTAACCGTGTGCTAAAGGGTAAGACATTTTAGGAGAGAGCCCAACAGTGGTCCCCAGGTCTGGAACCAGCTCATAAGGAAACAGCCATCCTCCTGTCTCAGGATTCATGCTGTTTAGATGCATTCTAATAAGTAATAAAATGGAAATGTTGTGACTTGGGGTTGAACTTTGTGGACTTGGAGCCAGTGCTGTGATTTTCTTGTGTATTCTGGATCTTTGGATCTTCAGGGAAGTGAGATGTGGGAAAGATTTGGTATTGAAATAACTTAGCTTTTGAGGCTCTCAAGGAAATATGCCAGTTCCAGTGATGTCATAAGAAACATGGAGGTTACAGAGTGAAATGCATTTACATGTATTTGATGACTTTTTACGGGGGATAATGGGATAGGTTTTATAGAATAGTAGCAAGTCTGCATCCTTTTTACTGAGCAGAATTGTACCACATAACTTGTGCTACCATGTGCTGGGGGTTACCCTGTGTGACTCTCCCTGGAAGGTCTGTGAGATACTGTGAGGGTACTGGAACAGAGGGGACTCTTTTCCTCCTCCTGCATAGATGTTCATCAGGCAGTCATACTGGCAGGCATGGCCAGCTTGAAAGCTTTCTTCAGAACCGTCAAGAGGCATTCACTGATCCCTTATGGATGTGAGGTGTGTTGGTAAGGACTGGAGATGCTGCCCCATGAAGGAGTGGATAGATCTCTCCTGAAACATTATTCAGCTCCACACCTAAGCACTGCAGGGAAAGCAACAGTCCTGCTTGATCCAGCCCCCAGGTATGAAGTCCACTGGCCTCTCAGAGAGAAATAACCAGGAGGAAGGGATGGTTGGCTTGAGCCTCTCTCTCCCCTCTTCTCTCTGTCAGCACCCTACCCCCACTACACAGTTGGCACATGGAGAGGTAGGTGAAATGAACAAACCCATCTGCCAGATCATAGCCCCAAGGTCAGCAAGTTAAAGGTCAAGCAGAGAGTATGGAGCCTCTCTCCTTAAGAGGCTTTCCTTTGAGTAGATTGGCTGCATTCCCAGACTCTCTCTCTACTGGGCTGTTCTAAGCTCCCTTTGTCTTCTCCTCACGTGGCTGAGGTTAGAGGTTCATATGAGAACTTTCCTGGCCTTTGAGTGTCCTGAGACAGACACCCAGGACCAACTTTGTGTTGGCCTCAGGGTGAAATTGCCTCTATGACTTCATCTTTAGGATCAAAATTGGTTCATCATGTGCTCCAACCTTCTGAGCTGCAGAGACTACACTGGAACTTAGTGCATGGGGCTGGAGCTTCAACAGTGATGTGATGTTCCCCTGAAATTGTTCTCTGGGCATGTACCTCTCTTGGAGACCTTAAGGGGAGGAAAGACAAAGTAAGGTTGAAGTTTGGGTCTTTCTGGGTCCACTGGCCCAATATTATCTCGTAATCTCATCTCTGTCCCCACAAATACCAATCTAGATCCCTTATCTCAGAGGACAATGCTCTGTCCAAGCCCAGAGTGGAAAAATGCTGAGCCCATCTCACTGTCAACTTTCTAAGCAGGAGGAGGGGAGAGCTGTCCTGGGAAGACTGCTCTAAAGCTGTACCAGGCACCGCCTTTTGGAAGCTCTAAGATTTTGTCATAAAAAGCAATATGGAAGAGAGGATTTCATTAAGACAAAAAGACAAAGCCAAAATATATTCCAAGCTCACTTTCAAAAAAAAAAAAAAAAAAAAAAAACCGTAAGACTCCTTTTGAGAAGCTTTATAGGAGCTTTTCATGTCATTGAGCTCATCTAATCTAGATACTAAATTGCTTTCTGTTCACTCATCATTCTTAGCATTCCTCATGAGGACAAACATAAAATAAAACAAAACAAAGCAAAACCAACAGCTAAACATGGCTAGGAAGCCAGTCAAACAGTCACACCACATGAGGCAGCATTCATGCCCCCACACATCAGGGAGGATGCACTGAGAATCATTGCTCAGTTGTTCCCTGGGAGATACAGATACCAGTGGGCTGGGGGAGATCCCTGAACACCGGTGAGACCTTGACTCCAGCCGGTGCCCAGGCTCTTGACATCCTCACGAGAAGGAATTCAAAGATGAGTCAGAAAATAGTGCAAGTATGGAGATTTATCACAAAGGGAAAAGTACATACTCTAAAAAGGGAGGTGTGGGTGTACTTCAGAGTTAAGTAAATGGAGTTTGGGGCTGCTACCTTTATGGGTTTCTTTAATCAAGGGGTGGAATATTCATGAAAGTTCTTGGAAAAAGGTGAAGATTTCTTGAAACTGTGGTGCCATCCATTTTTTACACCAAATATGGGTGTTCTCAGAACCATCATGGTGCTGGTGGGTGTGTGGTTAGTATGTTAACGAGCACATAATGAGGTCCTAGGAGAAATCTCGGTCAAATCCAGTGCCATGTTGGTTCCAGTCATTCTCATCCAGCTTGGTCCACACCCTGGTTTTTCAGGGTCTTATCAGCCCATGGGCTGTAATCATGTGAAACTCCTGCCTGAAATGTTTTATTCTCTTGTGACCAACCTATACTATTCCTGTCTCAAAACAATGACCTCAGAATAACACCTGAGTTATTAGGATAGACTATGACCCACCCTGAGGTCTCAGGGTGATCTAGTATGAACATCAGAGTCCTCCTGGATGAGTTAGTGGATGTTGGGACAATTTTAAAGAAGAAAGCAGCACAATCCTTTCTTTGCACAGCCTCCCAGCACTGACCACTTATTGTTTCAGCACAGGGCCAGGTTGCAGGCGAACCCTCTCATTATTTATATTTCCTCTACAATAAAGAGTGCCAGCAACCTGAGATTCCATTCATTAATCTAAGCAGGTAAAAGCCAGCAGGCCTGCAGCTGGAAATGGTTTCAGGAAAATGAAGCAGAGATTGCCTTCCTTCAATATCTTATGGTAGGATGATCACCGAGCCTCTGTCAGTCCTCAAAACAGGGACAAATGACACCTATTACTTCCCTGATAAAGTTTTGATGTGTGTACTCATGGGTAAAAAGCTAGCTAAATGACTAGGAAGACCATCTTCCAGTCCCCAAATAAAATAAGACTAAATAACAGAGAAGTTCAATCTCCTTCAGGGAGATTGGCAAAAAGGATGGAGTTGTCAAAACGAAGAGGGGCCACTGCTTTTTCTATTGCCATCATTTTAGTGCCTCTGCACCTTCTAAACTTGTATTTGCTCACCACCGAGGTTGAAGTTGGGATAAAAGTCGGGGGGAAGGGAAGGCAAACATTTTCTTGAGTAAGAGATCATTGTTTCCATAGCTGTTTGCTATGTTTTCTTCCTGAGCCAAACACCACACACCTGTCTCCTAAAGAAAAGACAGAGCCTGTTTAACCAGCAGCATAAGCAGGTGTTCTCTCGCTGTTCTAAATGGACTGCTTATTCTTGCAAGCAGAAACATGCTGCTCTAAACAAATGCCATCCAGTTGCTTCTAAATCTGTATGTCTGAAACACCTAGGGGGGCTTGCTATAAATATAAATTCCCAGACTGTACCTCCCATGATTCTAATCCAGTTGGTCTGGGCAGGGGCCTAGGAATCTGAATGTCGAGTAGGCACTTCTGCTCCTCCCTGGGAGTGCTGGGAGCTAGGCATAGCAGTTATTCTGCATTCCCATACCTCACGTTAGCATTTTAGAGCGGAAAAAAGGAACGTGGGGATCATCTAACTCAGCCTCTTTGTTTTACACAGAAATAACGTTGAATCTGAAAGAAAGAACCTGATTCGACCAGTCAGGGCTGAGACTGGTGGAAAATCTCTGGTCCAGGCTGCCTGCCTCTTGCTGAATTGAGAACTTTGGGATATGTTTCTGTAAAGGGCTAGAAGCAAATAACCTTGGGGGCAGGGGAGGCTTATTAGGAGTCATCTATAGAAAGAAGCCTTTGTTCGGAAAAGATGGCTTTGAAAAAGCAAATGTTAGTGTAAGATACTACATTAGAGGAAGGGCCCGGGAAAATCCGGCCTGGGGCACAGGGGCACAAGAACCGGTCTTTGTTCGGCCATCTGCAGTCTGCATCTGAGTGCCCAGGGAAGAGGCAGGAACTCAAATGGCTAATAGCTTTTGAACTCCAAATAAAAGGCAAACAAAGCCATTCTTAAACAAAAAGACTGTAGTCTTGAAACAATTCTTAAAGAGAAAGGCCCTGTTGATGTGTATTCCTCCCAAATGGAACTTAATTAGGCCACACATGCTCATGCACTTTGGAGACACCAGAAAACCCAATCCTTTCTGTATTCCTAGATCCAGGAGGAGCATGGGTAGCTTACAGCTGCCTCGGTAGCACTATATGGATTGTCAGAGATATTGTGTAGATAATTATGGAGTTACCTCTGATAACATGTATGCCCATAACGGAACCACTTCCGGGTACCCTGCGCACACCCTTCGCCCCGATTCTTATTGAACCTCAGGACCCACAGCAGAACAGATGTTGCTGAGAACCCTGGCCATGGGCCTGTCAGGCAGGGATGTGCACATTGTGGGTGTGCTTAGTGTGGATAATGGGGATTCCTGGCAAATTTTAGACCTGGGTAACAGCGAATATAATTATTTCTAAAATTCTGGGTGTTTTGATTTTCATTCCCTTAAATCTTGCATCATGAAATGGGGGCCCTCTGAAGAATTCTCAACAAAAGGAAAATAGGAAGAAGCAGGGCCTCCCTGGGCACTTGCCCCACAGTTTGAGTGATTTGTAGACCAACTGTGATGCATTGAGCTCATCACTTTATTCATTTAGAAATGCCTGCAGTGCATGTATCCATGGGTTTCTAACCACACAGCCCATTAAGCAGAGCTGACAAAATTGAGGCCCTGTGATATTCTTGCAGGTACTGATAGAGCTGGGGCAAGGACCCAGGAGACCTCCCACACAGCATCCTTTCTACACCAAGACACAGCCTTGATGACTCATCCTCTGTTGACATGAATTTCCAAATTATTAGCTCTTTCCTGAGTAATCAGTGACATCTCATCTTTCCTGGGTTTGCATGGAGTCTTCTGGAAGATTTGGGATCAGTCTCTACAGCAGCTGCATCTTAATGTGATCCCCCCATGAGTCAAGCCTTGTGTGACCCTTCCCCTTGAGTGGAACCTGAGACTTGATTCTAGCCAATGGAGTATGTCAGAGGTGATGGGATGCCCCTCACTAAAGGTAATGTTATATGTAAGGTGATAGAAAGTGACCCTCCTGATTGTGTTATGCTGTAGGACAGGGGTCCCCAACCATGGGGCCATGGACCAGTACCCGTTAGGAACCAGGTTGCACAGCAGCAGGTGAGTGGCGGGTGAGCGACTGAAGCTTCATCTGTATTCACAGCCGCTCCTCATTGCTCACTTACCACCTGAGCTCCACCACCTGTCAGATTAGCAGCAGCATTAGATTCTCACAGGAGCACAAAACCCATTGGGAACTGCGCATGTGAGGGATCTAGGTTGTGTGCTCCTTATGAGAATCTAATGCCTGATGATCTGTCACTGTCTCCCATCACCCCCAGATGGGACTATCTAGTTGTAGGAAAACAAGCTTAAGGCTCCCACTGATTCTGCATTATGGTGAGTTGCAGAATTATTTCATTATATATTACAATGTAATAATAATAGAACATGCACAATTAATGTAATGTGCTTGAATCATCCTGAGACTGCCCCCCACCCCACCCCTGGTCCATGGAAAAATTGTCTTCCATGAAATCAGTCCCTGGTTGCTGCTGTAGGAGATGCTCTCACAGCTGACTGGAGTGAGATTACTTGAAGACATAAGCTGCCATCCTGCAAGAACACCACATGGCAAGGAATGGCAGACAGCCTTTAGGTGCTGAGAACAGCTGCAGCTACAGCCAGCTAGAAAACAGGACTCAGTGTAGAGCCACAAGGGACTGAATTCTGCCAACAACCACACGAGCTTGGAAGAGGCATGCAGCTTGGCCGATATCTGACCACAACCTTGTAAGAACCTGAGGTCCCAACTAAGCCATGCCCAGTCTGCTGACCCACAGAAGTCGCAAGAGGATAAATGCACAGTTGATTCTCATTGTACACCATAGTTATGTTCTCTGAAGTCACCATGAACACCGAATTAGCAAATACCATTGCTGCTATGGGGAATGCAGGGTTAGGTTCCTATGAGTCCCTGGTCACAACATTTTTTGGTCACTCAATCAATACGTAACCTTGTTTTATGTGTGTTTCTATTGACAGGCACCTGATTTAATATATATTGTTGATTCATAACATTGAACAACTCATGGCCAACAACGCCACAACTCATGCCTGTGTGAAGCCTCTCTAACACACGGATTTCCTCCAGGAAGCACATCACAGCCTTCTCATGCTTGGGAACACCAGACGGCTCTTCTGTGCTGTGCTTGGGACCATCTTAAACAGTGAAATCACCATCAAAAACACAAATTGGTGACAAACCATGGCACTAAATAGACTGTGAAAAGGACAATTGTTTACAGCGTGCGAGCTGGAGCAAGAAGGCAGAGCGTTGCTTTGTTCAACTCAGTGGGATGTGTGCCTTGGGTGACTCAAATGTTTCAAAGCTCTGTGCACATCCACCAGTGAGCATGAAAGGCACCTCGGGTATCAATTTTGGGGTTACTAATCAATTTCAGCAGTGGGAGAATTCACAAATACGGAATCTGTAAATGATGAGGATGGGCTGTTTTGTTGTTTTCAGCTGCTGAGTTTGTGATCACTTGTTAGGCAGCCATCGCCAACTAACTCAGTCTCTCACTGCCGTCACTCTGCCTGCCGGCGAACCCCAGCCAAGCTCCCTCTCAGAAATAAAATTCTGTTTCCGGTGAACATGCTGTTTCACACTCTGACTTTCTTTGCCTTCGTCTTCCTTTGAACGTGACTCCTGTTCTGCACGTATGAGGATGTTAAACAAATACTGTTCTTCTGACACAACCTTTCTGTTACTTGAGTGTTTTATAGTACATTCCTAGAACTCCTATGTATTAGAAAAGCACAAGGAGGTGGAAGGCTTTGCTGCACTTCATAAAGATTTGGTCTCTGTAGCAGACACAACTCATTCCCTCAGCCTGGCTTAAACATGAGGTCAAATCTCCTTTATTCCTCATTTTAAATCATCACATGTTTTAAGCTCTTTTCTTATCCCGCAAGATCATTTTTCTTGCTTTTACAAGAATCCCACTTCCTTTCCCTGATGGATCAAAGAATTCCAGAGCTCACTCACCATGACTCACCCATGCCCCAGCCAAGTTCACAGGGCTGAGAGAAAACCAGGAGAGTCGCTCTGTCCTCTGGCCAGCCCAGGCCTTGGCTGCATTGCTGTGGTCATTGCCCTGCTGCACCATTTCTCAACCCCAGGGTCACCGGCCACCAGCTCCTTTCCTTTGCTCTCTTCTATACCACTACAGAAAATTGGTTGAATATCTCCATGTGACTGAAGCAGGGACTGTCCCCTCTCACATCTGTCCCTCAGTGCAGGCACCCTCGCCCTTTGGACACAATCCTGAATATCAGACCAGCCAGATGTGTCCCACATTCATTGGCAGAATTGAAGCTGAAAGACCCCAGATCCTGCTCTGTACAGCCTGGGCTTAGCGCTGTCTCCAGTAACTGAGCTGAGTAGGTTGACACCTGTGCATAAAGCCATTGCTTCTCCCAAGGCTTGCACAGAAGATTTAGTGGGCAGGTTGCTAGCACCTTCTACTCTCCACTCAACATTGTCTCAGAGACCATCATCTAACCCTCCACATTAGTGCACCCCTCACCCTCCGAGTATGGAATCTGCCCCTCCCTCAATCAGTCCTCAAAACCAGACTGCCCTCAAGACAGGGTAAAAAACCCTCCCGGTTGCATGTAGAGATCCTCCTCCTTTTACAACGGGGTTATGTCCTAACAAACCCATTGTAAGTTGAGAATATCATAAGTTGAAAATGCACTCAGTACGCCTCGCCTACCCAACGTTATAGCTTAGCCTAGCCTAGTTTAAACATGCCTTAGCCAACAGTTGGGCAAAATCATCTCACACAAAGCCTATCTTATAATCAAGTGTTGAATATCTCATGATATTTATTGACTTCTGTACTAAAAGTCAAAAACAGAATGGTTGTATGGGTAGCATTGCAAAGTTGAAAAATCACAAGTCAAACTATGGTAAGTTGGGACCCTCTGTGTTAAAAAATACTATCACAAAGGAGCTCAGAGTAGGACACAAACATCCTTATGTTGAACTGCACCACTGCAGCACAGAACTTAGATAAATGAAGAGAAAGAACAACATTACGTTTATGACATAGGAAGAAAAATCTGATTGTCCACACACAATTAGCAATGTTTCCCCATCCCAGGGGTTCAGAGTGATTTGCCTATTTCCCCATGTTGCTAGGTTAATAATCATCATCTGCTTCAATGCAGCAACACAGGAGGAGAATTAATGAACCATTTCACAGCAAGCACTCACCGCGTCTCAGCATAGGCTTACACAGTAGCCTCAAAAATAAATTACGCAGACCTGCTTTATGCTTGCAGAGTGGAGAGAAGAGCTAACAAAGCCATAATTTTCCCTTCTTTTAAGCCTCTGCACAAAATATATAGTTTTCCACTTTGGTTGATTCCCCTAGGATTTTGTATTGGTGGTGATTGATTTTCTTCTTTTATCATTATCAATTGATGCTGTGTTCTCAGATCACTGAACATTAGAGATGTTACAATCTCATTTATAGAAAGCTATAAAAAGTTAAATTTGGAGAATGAGGAACAATACATTAAAAGCATTCTGAAGCATACTAGCACTTTGGCCTATAAAATGAAGATAATTGTAATAATTTATCACATAATTCTGCTTAAGATTTAATTATGTTGTGACTTTGAGATTTCTTCTTTCAGAATTTATAACTGCAATGAATCTTAAAACAATAAAGGAGTTGGAGAAGAATAAGGGAGAAGAAAATCCTTGATGTAAAAAAGATACAAGCACAGGATTCTTCAAAGAAAAAAGAAGAATGAGACAAATCTATGTGCCAATGATTACTCTCAACTCAGCCGTTAGCTCATTTGCATTATTTTAATATACATCACCTGGTCATAATATTCCATTTGGCTTCAAAATTCTTCCTCCCTCCATGGCAGAAGTGATTGGACATTATTCTCATGTGACTTCTTTATCCTAGATTTCTCCTTAACAGCTACATTCCAAACTAATATTAAGAACCGTCACATGATACCATTTACAAATCATAGGAAACATGCATGGAATTCAAAAGGGATAAAGTAGCATTCTCCAAAATATTTTATGGGCATTCTTATTTGTGCTTCACCTATTCTGAAAAGAGTTTGAGGCTTCTCACGACTATATATGTATTAAAGTAGAATTTTTAAAAGTAAGAGAAGAAAACCGTGGGAACAATGGAAAACGAGGATAGGAAAAGTAAGATGAGGTCAGTGCACCTGTATTATTCACCTAGTACTGCAAAAGTGCTGCATAATGGACAATGACAAAATCTCCGTGGCTGACAACTGCAGCATTCCCTTTGCACTCATAAGCCTGTGAGTCACCTGGGGGCCTCTCTCACTGCAGACCCTGCTGGCTCTGCTCCACGAGTCTCTCACCCTCCTGGGACCAGAAAGGCCAGTTGGGGCATGTTCTTTTCATAGTGAAGGCAGACCACAGGCTGGCAAATGGAAATGCATGATGCTTCCTAAGGCCTAGGCTCAGACCTGGCAACTGTCAATTCCACTTTCCTCATCTTATGTAAGTAGAAACTCTAAAGCAAATCTGCACAAGGAATGGGATTCTGGGAAATGTAGTTCCCAGCCTTAGATGCCTATAGTGATGGTGGTAAAGGTGAGGGTGATGGTGTGATGGTGACGGGTAGTAGTGGTGATGATGGTGGTAACAGTGGTGGTAATGATGGTGATGATGGTGACAGTGGTAGTGACAGTGGTGGTTATGGTGGTGATGGTGGTGATGCTGTTGGTGGTGATGGTTGTGGTGGTGGTGGGTGATAATGGTGGTTATGGTGGTGGTGGTGGTGGGTGGTGATGGTGGTAGTGACAGTGGTGGTTTTGGTGGTGATGGTGGTGGTGATGGTGGTGGTAATGGTAGTGATGTGATGGTGATGGTGATGGTGGTGGTGATGGTGGTGGTTATGGTGGTAATGGTGGTGGTTATGGTGATGATGGTACCAGTAGCAGTGATGTGATGGTGGTGGAGGTGCAGTGGTGGTGGTAACAAGCTGAAAATAGATAATTAAGCGCAGTATGAAAATGTTCAGTTCCTGAGCACCTTTCTAGACATAAGCTTGAAACAACTTCTATACTTTCTAGAATTCAATTCAAAGGGAAACATGATCACAGAGGCTGTAAGATTCACTTAGGGATGGGTCATTTATAATTCATTGGGGAGCAGGTTCTTTTTGTGTGAAGTTTTATCTTCATCAATTTCAATCATTTCTGTTTTTTATCTGATGATTCCACTGTTTTCTCTGTTTTCTTTTTCTGTCACCCTTATGTCTCATCATATCTCTCATTGTTTTCATCTTTTTATGTTTGGGAAAAATTTTCCTGACTCCACCTTTATTTTTTAATCTCAAATAGTTGTTCTTTTCCATTTCTTTCTTTTTCAGAATATTTTGTTCTTGGTTTATGTACTAAAAATTTTACATCTCTCTATTAATTGGAATATTATTCTTAGATATTTTCTGTATCCCAAATTACCATATTTTTTCAGTTTATATTTTTTTCTGTTTCTTTGTTCAGGTCTTTCTTGTTTGAGCTAGAAATCAAAAGGCATCTGAGACAAATGTCAATCAATTTAGAGGTTTACTTTGCGAAAGTTGAGGATGCACCCAGGAAAAAAAACAGAAGTTACAGTAGGATCTGTGGCCTGTGCTTTATCCGAAGAGAGTTTCATGAACATCAATATTTAAAGGCAAAAGAGCAGACAGGAGTGAAAGGAGGAAAGAAAAAAAAGAAAGGAGGGCAGGCAATGAGGCAAGCAGTTACATTCTTGTGAGGCTCTGATTAGTGCTCACTGCATCGACATTTTACATAAAAAGAGAGGAGTGGGGGGAAAGTCAATAATGCATTCCTCTCGAGCTCAGTAAATCTACATTTTACATAAGATAAAGTTAGCATGTGAAATTACAGCTCTCTGGGAACAAAGAAAGGCAGGTTTTGTTTGTTTGTTTGTTTCTGTTATATGTATTTTGTTTTGTTTTGTTTTTTGTGAATCAGTTCACAGGCTGAACTTTTTGCCTCTGGCATAGTGACTTTGGGGTCTTAAGATTTTATTTTTCTTGCACAGAGGTTAGGTCTCCTCCTCTGCCTGGTGATTCTTGGTCTTCTGTTTGGGATTGAGAAAACAGGATGGGAATGTGGTGTTGGTTCTCTCTGTGGCTGAGTCTCTATGGTACGGTAGGGTGTGTTCAATTATTTTAGAAAATAGGCTACAGTGGTTTCTCTTGGAACATCTACAGGACACCTCTTCTATGGATCAAGGAGTATATATTCTTTGTGAACTTGTGACTTATCAGGACTTTAATAACCCCCATGCATACCCAGTTAACATATTCTAGGAAGTCGCTTCACCACACGTTTCATTAGCCAACACATTTCCCTCTAACTAGCAGTATCTGCATTTTCCATTAAATAATCCATGACTTCTCATACTATTTGCCTTTGCCAACTTCATCACATATTCAAACTCTTTCTCTAATAACAGGGCTATATGAACTAAAAATCAACACAGCTTTACAGCATTTTTAATATTTGGAAAAGTCATTTCCCCTCATAATACTTTCTTTCAAAACATTTAAAATTTATTCTCAACACTTTTTTCTTCCACATGAACTTTGGATTTATTTTAACAAGTTTTCCCAAAAATAGTATAGAGACTTTGTTTGGAATTATTTTAATTATGTAAGTTGGGAAATTTAATCATACAAAATAGTCTTATCATCCAAGACATGTTATGTAAATATTGGTATTACTTATTTTTTGGTGTGTAATAATAGCATCTATAATTATTTGTATGTTTTCCAAGTGGTTATAGACATTATAAAGACCTGATTTTTTATATATTACTTTCAGAATCAGCCACTGAATTCTATCCACAATCCATATGTTGTTTTGATTGACAATCTGGGGTGTTTATATACAATCATACTGGCTGCAAATAGTAATACTTCTATCTTCTTCATATCAAATGTATATTACTTGTTTTTGTCTTCTGTCCAGAGCCTCCAAAGTAACATTGTAATGTGTTGATAGGAATGAGAAATGAAGACCTTCACTAAGTTTATTTTTCTACAGTTTCTCTATTCCTTGACTACACTGGGCAGAGGTATTTATTGTCTCTGCAAATAAATCATTTTTTGTTTCACTTATTAATCCTATCATCTTAAAATTCATTAATTTCTGATTTCATCTATATTATGTTCTTTCTAATTCCCTACGTTGAATGATAACATATATTTATTTTCTTCTTCATTTGGAAATGAAAGAATTTAGGGTTAATAATTGGCGTCTCCAGATACCTTGGAAAGCCTTAGTTACATAGTGTCTTCCTTTTTAATAATTTTCTAAATATACTGAAATAATATTTGATATCCTATTAGTTATCTGAGAGGGCTTTTATTTCATTTGTTATATCTTAACTAATTGGGTTATTGTTTCTAAATGTTTATTATAAATCTTGAATTTTAGAAAATTATGTTCACGAATAGCAAGTTTTGCTTTGAGGATTTTATAGAGGCAAATATATGCAACTTTTGTAAATGTTCCATGGACATTCAAAAATTAGTAGTCCTATTAGTATGAGCTTTATCTTTATCTTTTCTAAGTCTTACATTATCATTGTGATAGGCTGAACAGTGGCCCCTCAAGATATACAGGTCCTAATCCCTCAAACCTTTGGATATTACTTTCTAGGACAAGACTTTGCAGATGTGATTCACAGTCTTGAGATGGGAAGATTATCCTGAATCAACTTAAAGGAAAAAAAAACTGAGGCAAAATTAATAAAAGTAGAGAGTTTATTTGGGCCAAATTTGAGGACTGCAACCCAGGAGCATAGATCCAAATTGCCCTGAATCTACATTCTAATTAACAGCAGTTGCAAGTGGGATTTTAAAGAAAAGGAGAGGCAGTTCCTAAGCTGTTTACCAAGAATTTACATTAAAATAACATAGTCTATTGAATGGCTATACATTGTCTTTTGTATCACTAATTCCAGGAACAGGGTATATGGGTGAGACAGCTGGTCTGAAATGCTTTTAAACAATTGCCCCCAGCATAGGTGTGGAAGGGCGGGGTGAGACTGAAGCCCTGTGCTCAAGTGTCTCTGAGCCGGGTAAGTTCTGCCCACATCGTTCAGACTGCTCTCAGCTATTTTTCTTTTCTCACCTGGATTATCCAGGTATGCCCTAAATGCAAATCACAAGTATTCTTACAAGAGGGAGGCAGAGAGAGATTTGATACAGAAGAAGAAGGCCTTGTGACCACTGAAGCTGGATGCTATGCTGCTGGCTTTGAAGGTGGAGGGAAGGGCCAAGAGCCAGGGAATGTAAGGAATGCAGCTCCAAGCTAGAAAAGGCAAGAAAGGGCAAGAAAACAGGTCCTCCCCAGAGCCTCTGGAGATGGTGAGGCCCTACTGACATCTCCATTTCAGCCCAGTGAAACTGATTACAGCTTTCTGACCTGCACAACTGTGAGACAGTCAATATGTGTTGTTTTAAACCATCACATTTGTGGCAATTTGTTATGGCAGCCACACGCAACTAATTCTCTTTTCATTGTTTCCTGATCTACCATAGAGTAGTGGTACTGATAAACTCTCCCTAATAGTTGTATTTTGATCATTTCTTCTTGACTTTTAAAATGTGAATATACAGTGCCAGTACTGTGTTTCTCAGCATATGAAGGCTAAGGACCATTTTTACTGCTAATACCTTTCATAACACAACATGACTTTTATTGCCACTTTAAGGCTCCTTGAGTTGATGCCTACATTTTCTTCATATTGAAATAATCATTTCCTCTGTCATGTGAACTTTCCTGTCTATCTTTCCCCAGTCTTTTATTTTAAATTGTAAAAGAGCTCTCCTTAATATTTATTTCTTGTATCATATCCTATTTTTGCTTCCTATTATAAGACTTTGCTTTGATATAGCGGAATTTAAACTGCCAACATTTATCATCATAACGAAAATGCCTGACCCTTATGCCTCTCATCTTGCTTTGTTAGGCTTTCCATTGTATACTTTACTGTAGCTTTCTTTCATATTCATGTTATTTGTACAATGGTATTTTTAAAAATTATACCAATGAATACTTTTAATTTTTAAAATATCTATTTAAATGTGTTCTCTAATTATCTAAGTCCAGAATACAGCAATTATTTTGGCTCCTTTTTACATAAGACTTAAAATTTATTACACTTTATCTCTTCCTATGCACTTGATTATTTCCTAGTCTTTGTTAATTTACTTTCACATTATAGACCTAGATCGACATATATTATCATTGCTATTTTTAATAAAGTAAAAATTATTTGAGTTTTTTTTCTCTTTTTAGGCCATTTTAATGTAACTCATTTATTCATCCAATAAATATTTATTGAGGACCTATACTATGAGCCAAATGCTGAGCTAAGAAGTGGCAGAGCCTTAGTGATCAAGACCACACAGCCTCTGCCTAGGCCTCATGGGCTGTGGTGCTGTGTGGTCTCTGTGTTTGATCCATTTCAGTTCTCACCTACCCTGTGTTCAGGCCACCCTGAACTGGGCTTGGTTCTTTAGAATCACCGTACCTACCATGTTACCAAGCCACCATGCCCTAAAGCCACCATGCCACTATGCCCCTATACCACCATGCTACCCCACTACCACACCACCATGTCACCACGCCACCATGCCACCCATGCCATCATGTCACCATGCTACCACACCATCATGCCATCATTCCACCATGTCACTATGCCACACATCAACTCACCACCATGCCACCATACCACCATGACATCATGCCACCATGTTGCAATGTCCCCATGTCACCACCTCACCACACCACCATGCCACCACATCATCATGCCACCATGTTACCATGCCACCACATCATGCCATATCACCATGTCACACACCATCATGCCACCATATCACCACATCATTATGCCACCATGCCACGATACCACCATGTCACCATGTCACAACATCACCATGACACCATATCACCACGCCACCATATCACCACATCATGCCACAATGCCATCATGTCACATCACCATATCACCATGCCACATCACCATGCCACCATCTCACCATGATATGGTGAGGTGTTACTTACTGTACCACTGTGTCATGATGCACCCTGTCATATTCAACTATGTTATCAAGTTACCACACCACCATCTCACCCTGTCACCATCCCACCATGCACCATGCCACTATGTTACCTGTCTCCTGGTAGGTGTTCGCCTGTTTATTTCCCTCTTGTCCCTTGGACTGTGGGCTTCACAAGGGCATGGACCTTTCTGGTTTTGTTCAAAAGTTTGCTTACTAGCACAATGCCTTGGCACCTTGCAACCATTCAATAAATGTTTATTAACTAAAGGGGTGACTAAGTAAGGTGCTCTTTTTTGGTAATTAATTCTTTATGTTGACTGCTTTTATGTTGGCTAGAATATCTCTTAATTAATTATAAAAGAGAATGTGAATGGTCATTTTCTAATCCCCAATGTAACCAAGGATGACCCTGTGTTGTAAAAGTGTGGCTGGGTATGATAGTCTTTGTACCTAACTTTGACTCAATTTTTACCTCTTAGAAGTGTGTGAATTTGGGGGCATCATCCCCTGGCTTTTGCAGAAGAAATGTCTGATGTCAGATTAATTTTTGTTTGTTTTTAAATAATCTGCGTTCTTTTCTCTTTTGTCTAAAATTTTTATCTTTTTCCTTTAAAAAATCTCATGTAGTGTGTTGGTCTTGCCTAGTATATGGTGAGTGTTCTTCCCCCTGTGGATTAAATGTTTGTTCTACCCAGAGAAGTTTTCATGAATTACAACCTCCCTTGAACTACCCTGTCCACGTGCAGGTGGCCAAGTGACCTTCCCCCACCCACCACCATGTTGAGAACTAGAGCTCAAAGATATAGAGGAGGAATAAAGGTAGATGAAAGTAGGAACACCACTGATAGCTTCAAAGATAGTCCTTGTGCAGTGAGAGGGTGTCCACCCTGTTTTCTGATTAATGTGGACTCAAACAAGGATCACCCAGGGGGTCAAAGTCTTTTCCCACCTTCTCTGGGACCTGCTATGCTGATCTCATGCAGCGGACTTGGGGGAATTCCCTGTGTTCCTCAGTTAAACCCAAGCTCTGCTAAAATATACAAATAGTCATCCTAAACTCTAGGTCCAACATTGGCCTAGAAACTCTAGGTCCTAATTTTCCAAGCTGTTAGATGTTTTTATTTTCCAGATTTTTTTTTTTTTTTGAGACGGAGTTTCACTCTTGTCGCCCAGGCTGGAGTGCAATGGCATGATTTCAGCTCCTGCTCACTACAGCCTCTACCTCCTGGGTTCAAGCGATTCTCCTGCCTCAGCCTCCCAAGTAGCTGGGATTACAGGTTGCCACCACCATCCCCAGCTAATTTTTGTATTTTTCGTAAGAGATGGGTTTCACCATATTGGCCAGGCTGGTCTCGAATTCCTGACCTCAGGTGATCCTCCCACCTCAGTCTCTTAAAGTGCTGGGAATACAGGCATGAGCCACCACGCCCGGCCTGTTTTTGGGATATTTTAATGGAAAGTGATAGAGTATGAATCTGGCCTGCTCAGGTAGCTCTAGGTCAGCCATGAAATCTGCGTCCTGATAAGGAGCCTGGAGAGGCTTCCTCAAATCCCCAGGCCATGGCATTGCCAGTACAACACTTGCATCTCCTGACTTAGCCCAGCACTGCCAAGCAGACCTCACGGGTGTCCTTCTGCCACCTTCATGCTTCCTCCATCCTGGTCTCCCTGTCTGTTTACATCGGTGTTTTTCTTGGCCCAGGGGAGGGTCTCTTTATATCACGGCCTCTGTGGTCCAGTTAGTTAGGAGAGAGTTTTGAGCAGGTGCAATTAGTGTGGAGTCTCTGGGGCCTGCACTCACACACGCGGGATCCTGACAAGCCCTGAGTCCTGGAACAGCCGCACCCTGCAGTAGCACCCACGGAGCAGCCTTTAGGCCCTGATGCTCCTTTCAAACAATCAGAAGCTTCTGTGGGCCAGAGCTGTCCATAGGGCCTTTGAGAGCCTGGGGAGGTAGAAGGGAGAGTGAGGCATCCATAGCAGTGTCTGCAGGGAAAGGGGGGTTTACCTGTCCCCTGGCACAGTTAGATGTGTAGCTCACACTTTGACTATAGGATGCTCTTATGTGTCCACACTTCACAAAGCACAGGGCAGCTCTGTGTTGTTGCCCAGAAGAAAATGAACCCGCCCCTACTTCCACTAGGGGTCTGTGAGTTGATTTGAAATGCAAATATGAATTCTCTGCATCGCTGCCTCTAGGCAGCAGGACAGCCAGCAGTAAGCTGCAGACATCCCACCATGCTGCAGCTTGCTGTCTGCAGCAGGAAGCCCCACATACAGCCTGACAGTCAGGCCAAGCCATTTGGCCATTCACCAGTGCTGCAAGCTCAGGCAGGTTGCTTAACCTGTCTCAGTTCCTGCTTCTGAGAAGTAAAGCTAATGGGGTCTTTGTCATGAGATTACTGGAAGATTAAGTAAAATAACAAGCATCAGGCAGCTGACATAGAAAGTGTGCCTGAGAGGTGGATGGACAGCTCCCTAGCCCCTCTCTTTGTCTTCTGGGCTGAGCCCCTCCTGATCCCCACAGGGCAAAGGCTGGTTGATTTTCAGTAGTTTAAGCTGGTGTGCAGCAGCTAAACTCCACATTTCTAGACCGTTTGAACAGGAAACCTGAGATGAGGGAGCGTTTGAATTGGCTCATGCAAAAAACAATATTTGCTGGAGGTTAGCTGCTGCATTATGAATTTTTAACCTCCCATAAATCAAACTGTAAAAATGGACAAAGGCTGAGTTTCCTGTGCCAGGACCAAAATAGACACCGCCTGCGTCTCTTAGACAATTCCGATTATGTTTCCACAACCAAATCATGCTGAGATGAATAGCTGGAATATTTATATTTAGGTCCTAACGTATAATGTAAAATAAATGAAAACAGTCTATCTTCTTGGCACTGAAATTGTGCCACCATATCCATTTACAAATACGATAACTCAAAGACCAGGCTGTGCAAAGACCATCATGTGCCTGGGGCAGGATTTTGCTTCTCTGCTCCCATTGCTTTTCCCTACAACTGTCGTCACCAGATACCCAATACTAAATGATTAATAGAAAATCCCCAGCGGGATCAGTCCACAGCAAGGTTTAAAGTGAATCCTTTTGTGAATGCTTTATACTGACAAATATAAATGCTTTAAAAGGTCCAGGAGATGGAATCTTGTAACTGCAGAGGACGGTATTTTAACTAAAGAAAGCTTTTGTTAATTTGACAAACATATCTTTCTCTGGCAACTCCTATGAGCTACAAACTTAGATGAATATCATAACAACTAAGAGATTTTTATTCTTTCAATTTAGTGGTAAAGGGAGATATTAAAGCACCTGATTTACTATGAGGCAGAAAGAAACATGAGCTCAAGTGTTACAAGCAAATGTTACAGACTTCTAGAAGGAAAGACCACAGCAAAAAAAGTGAAGTTGGAGCTGAACTTTAAAGGATGATAAAGGTTTTAGTATGGAAAATAGAGCTCCAGAGGCAAGAGAAATGTGGCTACACTGAGGTGAAACTGGCAATAGGGTGTGGAGTGAAAGTATGCGATGCAAAAAATAAACTGAAAGCAAGTATGGGCCAGGCACGGTGGCTCACGCCTGTAATCCCGGCACGCTGGGAGACCCACGTGGGAGGATCACTTGAGGCCAGGAGTTTGAGACCAGCCTGGCCCACATGGCAAAGCCGTGTCTCTACTAAAAACACACAAATTAGCCAGGAATGGTGGCACACACCTGTAGTCCCAGGTACTTGGGAGGTTGAGGCAGGAGGATCGCTTGAACCCAGGAGGCAGAGGTTGCAATCAGCCTAGATCATACCACTGCACTCCAGCCTGGGTGACAGAGCAAGACTCGGTCTCCAAAAAAAATAAAGCAAAGTATGAAGCTATTTGGAATAAGGAAGATAGAGCCTTATAGGAGACTGGAGGTTTTTAAAGGCTTCTAACAAAAGGGCTGATATGATATCAGCAGTGTGAATGAATCCATTCATTCACTTAACAAATATTTACCGAGCTCCTCAGTGAGGGATGAAGTGGTAGGTAACAAAACCAATAGGCTCCTGCCCCCATGGACCCACAGTTTCATGGGGTGACAAGCATTAACAAATAAACCTGTAAGTAAATGTATTAGGTTGACGCAAAAGTAATTGTAGTTTCTGCATTACTTTTAATGCAATTACTTTTGCGTCAACCTAATATAATTACAGGCAGAAGAGAGAACTAGGTAAGAAGGGTGCTTAGGGTGATGTCCAAGGATAGCAGGGAGCCCTGACTAATACTGGGGGTTGGAGAGAGGAGAGAAGGCATTGCTGAGGACCTGGCATCCACACTGGGTCCTGGGGGGTCAATGGAGTTGGAAAGCAGGGCTATGCTGGGGCCAGGGCTGCAGCAGAAATTGGAAGCATTCCAAGTGCAGGACTAGGAACAAAGGCCTTTTGGCAAATGAAGAGGTAGGCATTTTCAAGAAAACAAAAGAGAAGAGAGTGGCGTAAGATAACTCCAGGGGGATGGGACATCTGCAGGGCCTGGCAAGGCACATTCAGGATTTTATTTTTATTTATTTATTTATTTATTTATTTATTTATTTATTTATTTATCTGAGATGGAGTCTCACTCTGTCACCCAGGCTGGAGTGCAGTGGTGAGATCTTGACTCACTGCAACCTCCACCTCCCAGGTTCAAGTGATTCTCCTGCCTCAGCCTCCTGAATAGCTGGGACTACAGTCATGTGCCACCATACCCAGCTAATTTTTTGTATTTTTAGTACAGATGGGGTTTCACTGTGTTAACCAGGATGGTCTCGATCTCCTGAACTTGTGATCTGCCCACCTCGGCCTCCCAAAGTGCTAGGATTACAGACGTGAGCCACCATGCCCGGCCCAATTTTTGTATTTTTAGTAGAGATGGGGTTTCACCATCTTGGCCAGGCTGGTCTTGAACTCCTGACTTTATGATCCACACACCTTGGCCTCATAAAAGCTCTGGGATTACAGGCATCAGCCACTGCACCCGGCCACATTCAGGATTTTAATCAGGAAGTGCAAGGGGAAGCCACTGTCTGGAGTGATAAGATCTGGTTGGTTGCATAACGTCCCTCTGGCTGCTGTATGGAAGGTGGATCTCAGAGAAGTGAGTCTGAAAGACATTGTGGTGATCCTGAGGACTATCCTCTGATTTTTTTTTATCTTGTCCAAATTTCTATCTCAAGGGTCTGGGGAGTCATGTTCTACAAATCATAAATTCTCATCAGATGGGTTTAATTTAACCCTATATAGGATGACTTACTTTCCAACCTGACTCTGGCATAACATTATGAGACAAGGAAGAAAATCAAAATATTTTACCCCAAAACTTGTTTCTTTGCCATATCTTGAAATGGCCCTGCAAAGCTGTCCTTTGTGGGGGAAAATTTGCATCTATAAAGAATCTCTATTAACCTAGCTAGTTCTTTTTCTTCAAGACCCTCCCAATCCTAAAGAGATTAACTAAAAGTCTAGCACCTTCTAAAGATCTGAATAGGAAACATTTGTCATCTGTTATCTCTAAAGGGCAGCCACCGTAAGACTTCAAAAGAACCTTGGTCTTCACAATCTTTTAACTTAACCCGAACATTTCCTTTCTGTGATCCCAGATCTTTAGATAAATTCAACCAATTGTCAACCAGAAAATGTTTAAATTCACCTATAGTCTGGAAGCCCCTGCTTTGAGTTGTTCTGCCTTTCTGGATCAAACTAATGTATTTCTTTAATGTATTTGATTGATGTCTCATGCCTCCCTAAAATGTATAAAACCAAGCTGTGCCCTGACCACCTTGGGCACATGTTCTCAGGACCTCCTGAGGGCTGTGTCAGGGACCATGGTCACTCATATTTGGCTCAGAAAAAATCTCTTCAAATATTTTACAGAGTTTGACTCTTTTCATTGACAATGTGAAGGAGATATGCGGCAGTTTGCACAGAGCAGTCCTGGTGAACCAGGAGGCAAGAGGGCAATTTAAGACCTCCTTTAAAGTTACAGCAGACAGATCTTGCTGATGGGTTGGGGGTTGGGAGCAGTAGAGGAGGGAAAAGTCAAGGAGATTCTATGTTCTGACTTGAGCCACTGAGCAGAAGGTGGTAGTTTCCCAGAGATGGAAAATCCTAAAGTAATGTTAATGCGTAGGCTGCAGGTGAGAGGTCAAGAAATCAGCTTGAGATTTGGAAACACTGAATGCCTATGAGACTTCCAATGCAGAGGTCAAGTGGGCCATTCACAATATGAGTCAGAAGCTCAGAAAAATGAAAACAACCACAGATCATCTGGGAGGAGGGCAGAGTAGAGGCAACAGCTAGAAAGGGCAGTTTCCATCTTGGCTTCCTGTGCCTGGGATCTGCCCCAGCTGACCTTTCCAGGAAGTCTCTGGTGGTCACCTGCCGACCTTATCACAAAGCTCTCCAAAACACATCAACCTTAATTTCAGGTTCAGGTTCACCCAAGAAGAAAAACAGTAGGCTTATGTCTTATATCCTTTTGCAATCACTTACCCTTCTCCAAATCTGGGCCCCAAGCAATCACGAGTTTACTTTCTGTTGCGATAGCTTAGCTTTGCCTGTTCTCCTCCTCGGTTCTTTGAATGTGCCTATAATAATCTCCAACAGGTTTCTTTGATATTATGACAAGTTCTAGACACATCCTGCATTTTCCTTGACTGCAGAATCTGTATTAACTCTTCTCAAGAGCTCTGGTTCCTTTTTGTGGGAAATGATATGTAGAGACCACAATCTGGGTTCAAAGGGTGCTAATTAATAGTGATTCATTGTTACTAGGCCTTTTATAAAGCTAGGAAATTTCTGACTGGGCGTGTTGGCTCATGCCTGTAATCCCAGCACTTTGGGAGGCTGAGACAGGCAGATCACCAGAGGTCAGGAGTTTGAGACCAGACTTGCCAACGTGGTGAAACCCTGTCTCTACTAAAAATACAAAAATTAGCTGGACATGGTGGTGCATGCCTATAATCCCAGCTACTTGGGAGGCTGAGGCAGGATAATCACTTGAACCTGGGAGGCAGAGGTTGCAGTGAGCTGAGATCACACTACTACCCTTCAGCCTGGGCAACAGAGCGAGACTCTGTCTCAAAAGAAAAAAAAAAGGCTAGGGAATTTCTAAAAATTAAGATAAAACACTTCCTAATTCATACTGCTAGCTTCCGATCCAGATTCTGGATATAGGCTTTTTACTAAAATTGATTAATCTTACTTCTATTCTTTTTTCTCCCACACAGAAAATTCTGGTTCTCGATACCAGCATCATTACTGATTTGCTTTCTACTCACACACAAATAGCCTCCAAATAAGAATGCCAACACTATCACCAAAAAGGTAATTGCTGAAAACTGTTTAAGATCTTTAGCAGGTTTTTGGTGGGAAGGGCTTGGGGGTTTGGGAGGTTGGTTTGGCTTTTGTTTGTTTGTTTGGTTGTTTTTTTTTTTTTTTTGGTCCTGACGTTATATCCCACTTGGAATGTATACTGTAATTACCATATTTGGAAATCACTTGAAATAGTTTCTCTTTGTGTGGTATGACATCAAATGCATACATCATGAAATTTGTTCTATTTTGCCTTCTATTTTTATGAATGGTTTTAATGGTGGTTTTGTTTTGCAACTATGTAAAAATATTTACATGTCCCAAGTCAAATTCCAAAAACAAGACATATTCAAAGAATTTTAGCTTCTCTACCTGCTATCCCTTTCCTCTAGTCAAATTCCAAAACGAGATATATTCAAAGAATTTAGCTTCTCTACCTGCTATCCCTTTCCTCTGAGATAGCGTTTTTTTAAGATTTATACCAGCACTGTTTTTACACATGCACATGTGCACACACACATACACACATACACATATTCCTTGTATTAGCTCATTTTCCTACTGCTATAAAGAAATACCAAAGACTGGGTCATTTATAAAGGAAAACAGGCTTAACAGACTCAGTTCCACATGGCTGGGGAAGCCTCACAATCATGGCGGAAGGTGAAGGAGAAGCAAAGACACGTGTTACATGACGGCCATCAAGAGAGAAGTGCAGCATGAAATGGGGGAAGGCCCCTTATAAAACCATCAGATCTTGTGAGAACCCACTCACTACCACAAGAACAGTTTGGAGGTAACAACTCCCATGATTCAATTACCTCCCACCAGGTCCCTTTCACAACAAGATGAGATTTGTGTGGAAACACAGCCAAACAATATCATTCTGCCCCTGGCCCCTCCCAGATCTTATGTTCTTACAATTCAAAACACAATCATGCCCTTCCAATAGTCCTCCAAAGTCTTAACTCACTCCAGCATTAACTCAAAAGTCCAAGTTGAAAGTCTCATCTGAGACAAAGCAAGTCCCTTCAACCTATGGACCTGTAAAATCAAAAGCAATTCAATTACTTCCTAGATACAATGGAGGTACAGGCATTGGGTAAATACACCCATTCCAAATGGGAAAAATTGGCCAAAACAAAGAGTTTGCAAGCCCCATGCAAGTCCAAAATCCAATAGTGCAGTCATTAAACCTTACAGTTCCAAAATGATCTCCTTTGACTCCATGTCTCACATCTAGGGCACACTGATGCAAGAGGTGGGCTCCCACAGCCTTTGGCAGCTCTGCCCCTGTGCCTTTACAGGGTACAGCCCCTCTCCTGGCTGCTTTCACCGGCAAGCACTGAATGTCTGTGGCTTTTCCAGGCGCGTGGTGCAATCTGTCAGTGGATCTACCATTCTGGGGTGTGGAGGACAGTGGCCCTCTTCTCACAGCTCCACTAGGCAGTACCCCAGTGGGAACTCTTTGTGGGGGCTCCAACCCCACATTTCCCTTCTGCACTGCCCCAGCAGAGGTTCTCCATGAGGGCCTTGCCTTTGCAGGAAACTTCTGCCTGGACAGCTAGGTGTTTCCAAACACCCTCTGAAATCTAAGTGGAGGTTCCCAAACCTCTGTTCTTGACCTCTGTGACCCTAAAGACTCAAAACCACATAGAAGCTGCCAAGATTTGGGGCTTGTACCCTCTGAAGCCACAGCTGGAGTGACTAGGATGCAGGACATCAAGTCCTGAGGCTTCACACAGCAGGGAGGCCCTGGACACAGCCCAGGAAACCATTTTTTCCTCCTAGGCCTCCAGGTCTGTGATGGAAGGGGCTGCTGCAAAGGTATCTGACATGCTCTGGAGACATTTTCCCCATTGTCTTGGTGATTAGCATTTGGCTCCTCACTACTTATGCAAACTTCTGCTGCCAGCTTGAATTTCTCCCCAGAAAATGAGTTTTTCTCTCCTAGTGCATCATCAGGCTGCAAATTTTTCAAACTCTTATGCTCTGCTTCCTCTTGAATGCTTTGCTGCTTATAAATTTCTTCCACCAGATACCCTAAATTATCTCCCTTAAGTTCAAAGTTCCACAGATCTCTAGGGCAGGGCAAAATGCCATCAGTCTCCTTGCATAGCAACAGTGACCTTTGCTCTAGTTCCCAACAAGTTCCTCATCTCCATCTGAGATCACTTCAGCCTGGGTTTTATTGTCCATATCACTATCAGCATTTTGGTCAAAGCCATTCAACAAGTCTCTAGGAAATTCCAAACTTTCCCACATCTTCCTGTCTTCTTCTGAACCCTCCAAACTGTTGCAACCTCTGCTTGTTACCCAGTTCCAAAGTCGCTTCCACATTTTCATAAATCTTAATAGCAGTACTTCACTCTACCAGTACCAATTTACTGCATTAGTCCATTTTCATACTGCTATGAAGAAATACCCAGGACTGGATAATCTATAATGTGTAAAGGAAAAGAGGTTTAATGGACTCACAGTTCCACATGGCTAGGGAGGCATCACAATCATGGCAGAAGGCAAAGGGGGAGTAAAGCCACGTCTTACCTGGAGGCAGGCAAGAGAGAAGTGCAGCATGAAGCAGAGGAAAAGCCCCTTATAAAACCATCAGATCCTGTAATAACTCACTACCACAAGAACAGTATGGTGGTAACTGCCCCCATGATTCAATTAACTCCTACTAGGTCCCTCCTATGACACATGGAGATTATGGGAACTACAGTTCATGATGAGATTTGGGTGGGGACACAGCCAAGCCATATCATTCTTATTACCTTTCTGAGATATATGGAAGCATATTGTATGTAAACATATTGTTCTCTTTGTTCTCATTGCCTAATATGACTGCACTGTGGCCTCTGATCATCTTCCTTCCTTTTACACCCTAATGCTCCATTACATGGAAGCACCACTGTTATTCAACCAGTCATCCATCCATGAAAATTTGTCATTTGTAATCTTCCATTATTATAAATAGGGTTGCAATAAATAGTCTTGATCATTTGTCTTTTTGTATTTCTGCTAGCACCACTCATTTTTAGGGCACTTACTACATTCCAGGCCTTAATAATATACTAGTGGGAAGACATAAATCCCTGCTGCTATGATCAAAATGTTTGTCTACCCCCACTCCTAAATGTATATGGTAAAATGATGGTATTAGAAAGTGGGGCCTTTGGGAGGTGAGGAGGTCATAAAGGTGGATCCCTCATGACTGGAATTAGCATCCTCATAAAAGAGACCCCAGGGAGCCACCTCACCCTGTCTGCCATATGAGAACACAGCCAGAAGCCATCATCTGTGAACCAGGAAGCAGGTTCTCACCAGATACAGAATCTGCCAGAACCTCCATCCTCCAGAACCGTGAGGACTAATTTTCTGTTGTTTATAAACACCTAGACTGTGGTATTTTGTCATAGCAGCCCAGATGGACTAAGACACCTGCCCTTAAGAAGTCGTCATTCTGTTGGGGTTGGGGGAAGAAGGACATTACAGAGAATCTGTTGGAATGTGGTAGGGGCTCTGAGGAAAAGTAAAGCTGGGTAAAGGGGATAGGAGCGATGGGATGGGGGTGGGCGTTCTAGCCTATTCAGATAAGTCCCCTCGGATAATAGGGCAGGTCAGCAGAAACCTGGAGGAAGTGAGGGAGTGAGCCACAAAGGCTCCAGGAAGAGGAACAGCAAATGCAAAGAGAAGCATACCTGAAATAGGAACAAATCACAGGCCAGTGCGACTGCAGCAAAGTGAGTGAGGGGAGGTGGCAGGAGAGCAGATCAGAGGCATGGCTGTGGCCTGGATCATGAGGCTCACAGAAGGGTATGGTGCATTCCAGAAGGCCCAGGCACAGGTAAGGCAGGCAACTGTCTGGGAGCCCCAGCACCCATACCCAAGCACCCAAGCCCAGCACCACACTCCCGACCAGCTCCCCAAGACTTTGAAACTTGAAGCCCATTCCCATCATCTATGGCACTGGCCCTGCCTGCTCAGGCCTGGGTAGCAGAGTGCACAATACATGGAATGTCTGGGCAGGCCACCATGGGACAGAGCACAAAGGACACCCATACAGCAGCTGATAATGACCACAGGCCCTCTGGACCCAGTCCCCGGCTGCTCCCAAAGCTGTCTGCTCCTTCAGTGTCCAGCTATGCCATCTACCCCAGAAGATTCCCCCTTGGCTTGATGACCTGATTGCAGCATTTACCTTGGTACACACCTTGTATTGTTTTAGGTGATTAAAAGTAATTCCCACCAACTCCACATGCCATAAGCCTGGGTAAGAAATGCCCCACCTGGTGCACTCCCAGGCCCCAAGCCCTATGCTAACTGACTATTCAAGGCATTCTCTGGCACCCACTCACTCACTATGCCTCAGTTCCCACCCGTAGGTTAGCGAATATGTCATGGGACACCAGGTAAGCGTGACTTTGTTGAGGAGTTAAGCTGAGGAGGAAAACTGAAGTCAGGATAGGCATACAGTGGGTTCTCTGACTTTTGAATCCTTTTGGCCCTGGTTTCCTCATTTAAAGGGATGAGGATAAAAGACTGGTTCCTGTATCATAGGATACATATGTGGGTTAAATGTTAACTGTCACACATGTAGTGGAGTGATGTCTAATATACACTATGTGCAGAAAATATGTTACACGATGACAGTGATTTTTATTATCATTACCATACATGGTGTCTTACTTCTTTTGGACTGCTATAGAAAAATATCATAAACTGGGTAGCCGATAAGCAACAGAAATGTATTTTGGATAGCTCTGGAGGCTGGGAAGACCAAGATTAGGGCACCAGCAGATTCCATGTCTGGCAAGGGCCCATTTTCTGGTTCTGAGACAGCACCTTCTCACTGTGTCCTCATGGGGTGGAAGTGCTGAGGGATCTCTTAGGGGCCTCTTTGAGAAGCGCACTAATCCCATTTGTGAGGGCTCCAGTCCCATGACCTAATCACCTCCCAGAGGCCCCATCTCCTAATACCATCACCTGGGGGTTAGGTTTCAACGCTAGAAAAGTCAAACTATACCAGCGACTAGAAGAATTTCATAAAATTCTGGAAAGTCTGTCACGTTCTGATAGTGCTGCTTCTCTCCTCCTGGGGGTCATGCGTAAAATGCCTCAGCCACTCCAAGAGCCAGTGAGGTGATCTGCGGAAGAAGAGAGGAAGAGCAGAGCTGGGCACAGTGTCCCCTCCACTTTGGAAGAGAACCCTGATGGACAAGGCAGTGGTGGTGACACTCTCAAGAGGTGTTGTGAGGGAAAGGGAGAGACAGAGTGCAGACAGAGGGTGAGGCAGTGCCAAAGGACAGTTTTGAGGGTTCCTTTCAAAGACTAGATGTGCCAGCCAGGTGCGGTGGCTCATGCCTGTAATCCCAGCACTTTGGGAGGCTGAGGCAGGTTGATCACCTGAGGTCAGGAGTTTGAGATCATCCTGGCCAACATGGTGAAACCCCGTCTACTAAAAATACAAAAATTAGCCAGGTGTGGTGGTGTGTGCCTGTAATCCTAGCTACTGGGGAGGGTGAGGCACGAGAATCGCTTGAACCCAGGAGGCAGAGGTTGCAGTGTGTTGCGATCGCACCACTGCACTCCAGCCTGGGTGACAGAGTGGGACTCTGTCTCAAAATAAAAAGAAACAAACAAACAAACAAAACACAAAAAACAAAAAACAAACAAAACAAAGAAACCCAAACTAGATGTGTCTGTTAAAGCCACATTAACAAAAGCAAAACCTCTGCAGGGATTTCAAACAGAGAGAATGCAATGCGGGGCTCTTACTGCACAGCTGGCAGAGGAGGTGAGGAGCCAGCAGGGCAAGCTGAGTAACCCGGGGCTGGCATGTCTGACAGTCACAGCCACCTTGCTGGAGGGAGGCTGGGCAGTGGTGATGTTTGGGGCCGGGAAGCTGGGGCTGGAGATGGAGTGTGGTGGGCTGCCTTTGGGAGCTGCTGCCAGAGACCCAGCAGTGAGCAGAGAGGTGATGCGGACCAGCACCCCCTCCTCCTGCTCGTCCCTAATCTTCCTCTGTGGCCTACCATTGGCCAAACCTGCTCAGGAGCTTGGGGTGAGTGGGCCTGAGGAATAGAAGAGCCAGAACTGTAGATGGACAGCTCTATGGGAGATTTGACAACTTTAGGGGTAGGATGAAGGAGGTGAGAATCAGAGCCATGGGGTTGGGGGACGGGGGTCAGAGACGTGGCCGGGGTGGGTCTGGCTGGAGGAGCAGGAAGCCTGTTCTAGCAGTTGGAGCAAAGCTGGCATTTACAGGGAGAAGGTGCTTCACCCTCAAGGGAGCTCAGAACAGGCCCTGGGAACGCTGGCTTGGGGTCCTGGGTATGCTGGCAAGGGTCCTGCAGAGGTTTCCTCGCTGCCACTCCCACAGGAGGGATACTGATATGGTTTGGCTGTGTCCCTACCCAAATCTCATCTTGAATCGTAGCTCCCATAATTCCCATGTGCTGTGGGAGGGACCCGGTGGGAGGTGATTGAATCATGGGGGCAGTTTCCCCCATACCGCTCTCATGGTAGTGAATAAGTCTCATGAGATCTGACGGTTTTATAAGGGGAAACCCCTTTTGCTTGGATCTCATTCTCTCTCTTGTCTGCTGCCATGTAAGACATGTCTTTCACCTTCCACCGTGATTGAGGCCTCCCCAGCCATGTGGAACTGTGGTCCATTAAACTGCGTTTTCTCTATAAATTATCCAGTCTCGCGTATGTCTTTATCAGCAGCATGAAAACAGACTAATACAGATGCTCAGCCACCTCACCTCTCGGAGGAGAAACTGAAGCCTGAGACACCAAGCTCACAGCCCCAAAAGTGGCCAAATCAGGATGGAATCCAGGTGCAGATGATTCCAAAGATCAAGCCCCTTGGAGCCACACATCCTCATACACACACACCCTCCCACCTTCCCACCTTCTCACTCAGGTGCACTCACAGCCCCTGGCCCCCTGGCACACTCACACTCACACATGTTCACACCCCTCACACACTCAGCACATCTCCTCACTCACACTCATGCCACAGTCGCCCGCCTACCCCGGGGGTCAGAGTGGCCCTTGGCACAGCCCGGCTGTGGGAAAGGGCCCAGTGCTCTAGGGCTCTCCTGGAGGAAGCTTTCATTGAAGACCAGACGTGGGGCACGCGGCGATGTCCCCACTGTTCGTGAGGTTACTGCAGGGGTTTCCGACTTGCCCCTTTGCACAAGGACAGGGCCAGGGCTTAGCACACGGTGCTTAGTAAACAGATGATGGAGGAATGAATGGGTGAAGCCAGGCGTGTCTGGGAGGGAGCCAAAGCCCCGAGGCAGAAGAGAAGGAAGGACAGACATGAACTTGCAGGGTGGGTGGTATGTGCAAAGAGGTGGTGGAATGTTTATTATCCTGAGACCTGGAGCGGAAAGTCCTTTGAGACAGACGCTGGTGTTTGTTCAGGATCCTCTCTATGTGGGTGGGTGGGGGCAGCTGTGTCCCCTGAGGGCTGCATGTGGGCAGGTACCCTGCTTCAGAGGAGGGAAAGCTGCCCCACCTGAGAGTGAGGGAGAGAAAGGAGGAAGAGTAGGGAAGATCAGGGGAAGTGGGAAGAGGGAGGGGAGGCAGGCAAGGGGCTGGGACCAGACAGGGAAGTTGACTTCAAGGAACGAGCTCTCCAGGCGCCTGACAGCACCAAGCTGTCCCTATTCAGCTTCTGCACCACTGCCATGCAAGACCCTTCCAGAAAAGTCTTCTCCACTCATGAATGGACATCCTAACTGACCTCAGCTTGGGTGGTGGGAGGGGGAGGGACCGTGAGAGAGATAAATGAGGAGCTGAATTTCATGCTGGGACCACGATGCATAAACAGTTGTGTTTGCTTCACTCCACAAAGACAGACACATTCAGGGAGGGTGTTCTCAGTAGAGGAAGAATAATGGCAGCTCATAAAATATCATGGAAACTGACAGTAGTGTCTTCCAGGCAAATTTGATAAGCCTGTTCCTAAAATAAACTTAATTCAAAAGGAACACAGGCAGCAGAATGTGAATTATCTTTTAACTTTCTTATTATTTTTCTGGCGCTTCATTCTTTTTACTCAAGATGCTCTAGTAGTAGCTCATTTTGCCTTTACAAGGAGCAAGGGACTCCAGACTGTCAGCATCTAGCTGAAAAACTGCTTCTGCTTGGGTAGTCCTCAGTCCTCCCAGAGCATGCACAGCACAGCGGGGAGTTTCAATCGCTGCAGGTGCCCAGGCTGAAGCCCTGGAGATTCAGGATCAGTTTACCTGGGCTGGGAGACCTGTACTTTTAAAAAGCTTCAAGGTCCTTCAAATGGGCACTCAGAACCAAGAACCATGCTGTTTGGTGCTGAAGCTAATGCCACTCCACCCAAAGCCTCAAAGGTTGCTTAGATACCCACACACTTCTGCTGAAACAAGCTTCCAGAAAGGAATGCACAGATGAATGTCGTTAACAAGGCAGGCCAAATGTTTTGAGTTCAGAAGTATTTTTTTTTTTTTTCTTTTTGAGACAGAGTCTTGCTCTGTCGCCCAGGCTGGAGTGCAATGGCACGATCTCATCACACTGCAACCTCCGCCTCCGAGGTTCAAGCAATTCTCTTGCCTCAGCCTCCTGAGTACCTGGGATTACAGGCACGCGCCACCATGCCTGGCTACATTTTCCATTTTTAATAGAGACAGGGTTTCACCATGTTGGTCAGGCTGGTCTCAAACTCCTGACCTTGTGATCCACCTGCCTCGGCCTCAAAGTGCTGGGATTACAGGCGTGAGCCATCACACCCAGCCAGAGTTCAGAAGTATTTTAACCCAGTAACTGAATTTTCTTTTTACAAATGTAATGATCTGGGAGGTTTGGCTTAATAATATGGAATATCAAAATGAGGGGAGAAACTGAATAAGGGTGTGTTTATGCTTACATTAATTATTTGTAAGTGTATCTATATAGCTTTAAATAACTCAAGTTGTTTTTTCTTTTCTTATTCAAATACCACGAAATCCAAAAGCTATGAATTCTCTGAAATATGGACTAATGCTTAGAATGTTACACCTTCCTTTCCCCTTCCAAAGTGTCGTTACTACTTTGATAGAAGCTGTAGGCACAGGCTTCGTAAGTATAATCATATCACTTTTATTCATAGCCAAGAAAAATTGAGCTTCTTATTGAGAGTACATGTCACTAAGAATCCAGCTTCTGCAGAGGGGGCAGGGGGAAGGTTTTCTGCTTAGTCCCAAATTGCTTTGTCCATGAATGGATTTCAGTGTGAAAAATTGGGGCAGCCTGTTCAGGGTGAGATAGGAGGAAGAGAATGTGGACCCACTAGTTGCTGAGCAGCTGTGAGACAGTCAGCATACATGCCATGCCTCATTTTCTCATCTACAACCAGGGGTGATTGCAGTATGTGGCATCCAAATGCTGACCATTCTACAGCTTCCACCCTGGGGTCTCAACAGCACTGGGGACCTGAGAACAAGACAGAGGTGAGCCTGGTACAAAGCTTCAGCCACACACCTACTCATCTATGCTGTCATACTCACTTGGCCCTAGCCAGAACCACAGATGACATCATCCCTGGTAAATTAGCATTATTTCCACCATTACTCGCCTCTGCCTCCCTCTTGCCTTCTCTTCTAGGAAGTTACGTATCTGAAAGTGGTAATTAATGCAAGTGAGAGATCTGGTCACTTAAATGTGTGTGGCACCTCTCCCCTCTTCTCTTCCTCCTGCTCTAGCTATGTGAGGTGTGCCTGCTTCCCCTTTGCCTTCTGCCATGATTGTAAGTTTCCTGAGGCCTCACTAGAAGACACTATGCTTCCCGTACAGCCTGCAGAACCATGAGCCAATTAAACTTCTTTTCTTTATAAATTACCCAGTCTCAGATATTTCTTTTTTTTCTTTTTTGTGAGACAGAGTCTTGCTCCGTCGCCCAGGCTGGAGTGCAGTGGTGCCATCTCGGCTCACTGCAAGCTCCGCTTCCTGGGTTCACGCCATTCTCCTGCCTCAGCCTCCTGAGTAGCTGGGACTACAGGCGCCCACCACCATGCCCGGCTAATTTTTTGTATTTTTAGTAGAGACGAGGTTTCACTGTGTTAGCCACGATCAGTCTCAGATATTTCTTTATAGCAATGCAAGAATGGACTAATACACATGCTTACTTTCAAAAACTTAAATATATGAAAAGTATAAGAAAAAAATTAAAAGGATGGATACTCCCAAAGTAAGAAGATCATCTTTCTTTACATGTTGATGCACTTTCTTGCAGCCTTTGGTCTAAACAGTCCTCTCAAACATCGCCGGGTCCTCCTTGTACATGGGTGCTCAGGAGGTACCAGCACTATTTGTTCCCCAATTCTCCTGGCTCATTTACTCTAACTCTCCCATTCTCCCCAGTTGATTTTGGGCATCCACAAGGGGCTCTCACACGGGAAGAAGTGACTTTCACACCAGTCTTCTTGTGATTTCTAGGGCACAAGCAACACTCCTCGGCACCACGGCCGCTGCCATCCAAGAAGACATCACCCTCCTTCACCAAAGAGCCCCTATAGCAGCCCCAAACCGGCAAGGGCCAAGCAGAACTGTGCTTTCTTCAGGCCCTACTCAATCATGGCCCAAGTCTATACTTCTGCAGGAGAGGGAAAAAACATCCCTTGTCCCAATTTATTCTGAATTTTGTCATCTGTCTTTGGAAAAATAGTCTCATAAATTTTACCTTGCACTCCCCCCTCCCCAGTTCCCCCTTCGCAGGCCTTGCCAGTTACTCAGGCAAGGAGACACATACTTGAGAAGTGGGGTGTTGGGGCAGGGGGCAGGGATGCCACCAGCTCCACAGTCAATCTCTTTACTTCTTTTTAAATATATTCTTAATTGACAAATAATAATTATATATATTTATAGGGTATAATGAAATGTTTTGATTATATATACATTATGGAATGAATTAGTCAAGCTAATTAACATATCACTTCACGTACTTATTTTGTTGTTGTGAAACATTTAAAATCTGTTCTTGGCTGGGCACAGTGGCTCATGCCTGTAATTCCAGCACTTCGGGAGGCCAAGAAGGGAGGATCACTTAAACTCAGGAGTTCAAGACCAGCCTGGGCAACACAGTGAAACCCCACCTGTACAAAAGAATAGAAAAATTAGCCGGGTGTGGTGGTGTGCAGTTGTAGTCCCAACTACTCAGGAGGCTTAGGTGGGAGGATTGCTTGAGCCCAGGAGGTTGAAGGTGCAGTGAGCCGAGATTGCACCACTGCATTCCAGCCTGGGTAACAGAGTGAGACCCTGCCTTCAAAAAAAAAAAAAAAATCTTTTAACAATTTTGAAATGCACATTGCATTATTAACTATAGTCACCGTGCTATGCAATGGATCTCAAAAGCTTGTCCCTTGCTGAAACTTTGTGCCCTTTGACCAGCCTCTCCATACCCACCCACACCCAGCCCCTGGTGTCTCTACCTCTGTGAGTTTGGCTTTTTCAGATTCCACATATTAAGTGAGATCATGCAGTATTTGTCTTTCTGTGCCTGGCTTATATCACTTAACATAATGTCCCCCCGGTTCATCCACGTTGTCACAAATGACAACATTTGTGAATAGTATTCCATGACGTATATATACCACATTTAGTGGTACATCAACATACATTTAGTTTGTTTTCATATCTCAGCTATTGTGAATGACACTGCAATGAACATAAGAGTGAAGATATCTCCTCAACGTATTGATTTCACTGTCTTTGGTTACATACCCAGTAGTGGGACTGGACAGCCAATCTTGATGTAGTCTTAGAACAAGGCTGTGCATGTGAATCTGTGTGTGTATGTTTATGTGTGTGCATGCATGTGCCTGTATGTTCGTACACATTACATAATTGTAAACTTTCCATCAGCACAATTTTATATTATTTTTGCTTCATGTCACTCAAGAATATATTATGAATATCTTTACATGTTAAATTTTAGGAAACCTCTTACGTTTGCTGCACATATATGATTTGCTTCTCCTTACTGGGCATTTGAGTACCTTGCACATTTTTCCATTTTAAATGATCTTGCAGGGAATGTCTTTTGATATCAACCTTTGTTATTTGCCTTGGAGTGAAATTACTGGGTCAGACGGCATTTACATTTTAAGCCCTAACTCTGCTTATAGAATAAAAGGCATGAGCACAATAGAGAATTTCCAAAAGCAAAGCAAGTGCAGTTGTCCTCTGGGGGCTGGGGACAGTCACTCTGGAACCACACAGCAGGTGGGTGGCTGTCTGCTACACTTATCCATCTAGGTGCATATATATATATATATATCTTAGATATATTTTTGTTAGAAACAGCCCTGCAGCTTTAGCCTGCAGCTCCCCACTCTTCCCCCCAGACATTTCTCTTAAGAGTGATGGGAATACATTCTATGAAGCTGCTGTTAGGCGAGACAGCTCCCAGTAATGCCAGTCATCAAGTGATTCCGAAAGGAGCCGTGAGGGGCTGTATGGGTGAATGCTCGGCATTGCAACAGTGCACAGCAGACCACCAGTCTATTATCCACCGAATCTTGAGATTCAGCCGAGGATGCATTCAGTTGCTAAAACTGTAACGGCAGCCACTCGCTGCTAGCTCTTAGGCAAGAAAATGTGCATTCCTTCAGAAATTCAGGGAAAGCCGTTGTCTCTATAAAACAGAAAGTCCAAAGCAATTGCGCAGCTGCATGATGTTCAGCACATTACATGGATTCTTCTCGCATCTGCCTCTTAAGTTGTGTAAAAATGATTATGCAATTCTAAATTTGGAAACTTACCTTATTGTATGCACCAGGGACTCAAAAGAAATTTTTATATCATATTCAAGAATATCAAGTGGTACCAGGACACTGATTAGGCTAGCATAAACGTTACAATTGCTAAATACATGGAGTCAGACTACCAAAGGATTCATTTGTTTCAATCAATAAATATTCATTGAACACTGAGTCTCTGTGAGACCCTGTGCCAGAACCAGGGAATGCAGTAGAGAAAGACCAGCCTGGTTCTGCCCCAGGCATTAAGCTTCCCACCATGTACACTAGGGCACTTCATCAACAGCAGGATTATGGCCCGCCTTGGTCATAAGCATAAAGACCATTGCTGCTAATCTTTATAGTAAAGCCCTGCAGAGATGGGAGTGAGAGCCCGTCTCTTTGACATTCCAACTCACATCTCTACATTCCCCTGACAGTGAGCTTTCAATTTGCCCTTGTACTGTCCTGTCTCATGTTTCCTTTTGATCTAGAATGCCGATCTGCACCTCTTCTATTGGCGTACATCATACAGCCAATCCTTCCACGCCTCGCCTGCCTATAACACTTTTAATGGGGAGTCTTGCCCAAGGCTCCAAGCAGAAACACCCACACTCTCCTTTACTGTGCATTGTGCATGCCTCCATGATGGTGTTACTATGCCGGGACCTGTAGGCCATAATTTTACATGTATTAATCTATTAATAGCTCCTTCTCCAGATGTAAGCTAATTGGGGACTGGGACATAAAGTACTTATGGGTTGAATGAATGAATGAATAAGTGAATGCAAAGCTGATGCACACAGATTTTAGCCACAAAGAAAAATTTCCCCAGCCATTATTAATAGAATATGAGCTTGGAGTTGTTTTTCCAGCCTTAAGAACAGCAGGGCTGGGCGCGGTGGCTCACACCTGTAATCCTAGCACTTCGGGAGGTCAAGGTGGGAGGATCACATGAGGCCAGGAGTTCGAGATTAGGCTGGCCAACATAGTGAAACCCCATCTCTACTAAAAATACAAAAATTAGCTGGATGTGGTGGCAGGCGCCTGTAATCCCAGCTACTTGGGAGGCTGAGGCAGGAGAATTGTTTGAACCTGGGAGGTGGAGGTTGCAGTGAGCCGAGATTGCGCCATTGCACTCCAGCCTGGGTGACAGAGTGAGATTCCACCTCAATTAAAAAAAAAAAAAAGAACAGCAGGACTGGGATGTAGGATGGCTGGAGGCAGAGGTATAACCTATGTCCATGAAGCTGAGAATGACCAATGGCTTGTAAAGAGCTTAGATCCATAACCCTGGACTCACTGCCCCTTGACTGTTGACAGATAGGACCCAGAAAAGTAGTGCCACAAAGCACGAGACAGAAAACCAACCATTGTCCCAATTCTATAAAAATGGACTCATTCGATGTAACCCTGGGAGACTTGGTTGAACTTCACCAAAACCCCAGTTCCACAGCCTGTGGCAGGTGGAAGCCCCCACCATGATGCCTGGGTCTCCATAGCCTCACTCGTCTCCCTTCTATGCTCCTGCCACCTCGTGGGCTGTCACTAGTGGATGCTGAGACACAGAACTCTCCCCTTCAGTAGGGTCCACAGGAAATCCATTCGCATCAAGCATTTTGTGATTTTTGTTAAACTCGCACTGAAGATTTTGTTTGTCAAAGAAATAGTCATATCACTCACCGAACAAATACACTCACACCAGCTTGCCTGTGTTGATGCTTCTTCCTTCTATTTTCTGACTCCTTTCCTTCTAGTACAGTCAAAATATTCCCCACTTGATTCTGGCCCTATCCTTTAGTCCATACCCAGTTCCTTTAAGAAATTAGCTTCTACCTCCACTCACTGTATCAATGAAATCCCTCTGAACAAATACAGGGCCCTCTCATTAAGGACTTCTGGAGATTTTGATGTTCTCTCTCCCACTTCATCAAGCAGTTGTTAAAATTTGCTGTTTGCCTCCCCCAACCTCCCAATCCACAGGACTCTTCTTTAGATATTAGCATAAATCAGCATGATTTGGGGGAAACAAATCGTATTTCCATGTTTACATGGTCACTGCTTTCTGAGCAAAAGGTGCTGGCAACCTGGGTTAAAGGACGTTTGAATGGCAACAAACCTTGGAAGTTAAAGTAGTAACTTCTGGAGAGATTGACAGCAGCATCTCCCCTAGTGATGGGTGTTTATATTCCAGTGGTTGATGGACCTAGAAATCTTCTCGTTCTCTCCCCAGAGAGCCTTTGTTTACATTTCAGAGCAAAAGCTCTTTCTCTTTCTCTACCTGGGGTGAGAAGAGGAGGAGCAGCTTTGTCAGCAGCTTTTATGTAAGCTCCAAAATTTATACTCCTCTCCGGTGGCCCAAATTCCTACATCCGGATCTCGGTTTGTCACTCTGAGGGGGATGGATGCATGGGGACTGGTGCAATGATGGCTATGTCAGCAATTAAAAATCTATCTCTGATCTAGAAACCTGGCATTTCCCAACAGAACAAACAAGCAAATAAGTAAAGTTATACAAGTAAAAGTTATAAAATGGATCTCTCAACATGAACTTTGTTATTTCTTAGATAAATAGATTGGAACGAAGTAGAGGACTGTGTAAAGAAAAAAGCAGGGAAGAAATTATTAACATCTCTGTGAATATATTTCATGGTGACGTGTCATGTATTTCATGAAACCTAAGATAGCAAAAGTTATAAGATGCACTATTACTTTGTGCACCACTACAAAAGAAAGAAAAAGCCTGCCAATTAAACTACAATGCAATGATTTCTAGTACCTTAGAACTTTTATTTTATTGAAAGAATTATTTTAGATTAAAATATAGACAAATCTGTCATATAAGTGACATAATTTAGTCAAGGTATTCCTAAAGCTTTTTTACATTTAAAGTCTGAAACTTGTGGATTTCTTTTCAAATTTCAGGTGAACATCAGTGTCATTGATGTTCATGTTGATGACACAGCATTTTTTTAATGCTGGAAATGATTACAATCGCACCTCACAAATTAGTCCTCAATGTCAATAATATCCTAATTGTTGTTGGGCCAATAGAGACTGTAGGAAGCTGTCAACTTTAGTATGCATCCCAATTTCAAAGATATTGGAATGTGAAAAAATGTGTCTTTTGAATAACTGAAAATATGGTATATGAGATAGACTTTTTGACTTTAAAAAGAAGGAAAGGGGAGAAGACACAAAAGTAGCAGTTGACTGAAGTTATTTTAATAAAAATGTAAGAAAAACATGTCTATTAATCACCATTAATGATCGCCATAAACAATTTTTAAGGTGACTTGAGTCAATTTCTGAATTTCCCTTTCTTTCAAAATTCCCAGTAAATGATTAACAATGAAAAGACTTAGGCATATGAAAAATACATGGGCTGAAAAACAGGAACAGTACATATCTGTGAACCTAGAGACCTCTTGACTTTGAGGATGTCAGATGATCCTTGAGTTCTGAGGGGGTTCATCCTGATGAACCCATCGTAAGCTGAAAATATCCTAAGTCAAAAACACACTTAACGCGCCTAATCTAACAAGGAACACTATCACTTCACCCAGCCTCCCTTAAACGTGCTCAGGACGCTTACATGAGCCGACTGACAGTAGGGCAAAATCATCTCACACAAAACCCATTTTACAATAAAGTATTGAATATTTTATGTAATTTCTTGAATACTGTACTGAAAGTGAAAAGTAGAATACTTGTATGGGCTTCTACCAAATGTGTAACACTTTTGTACCATGGTAAAGTTGAAAAATCATTCAGCCAAACCCTCATTAAGTTGGGGACTATCTGTATGGATAGAAGTGGGTTGGAGGTATCCCAGCCACTCTGATTCCACACATGTGAGAGTGCAGCGCTCCTGGACAGTATTGGACAGAATATACTCAAATCTGCAAAGACACAGTGGCAGGAGCTGAGCACGAGGGCAAGACGGTGTCTGATCAACAGGGATGACCTACTGACCACAGCAAGGGCTCCAGGGTCCTCACACCAAGCAGACTGGTGTTGGCTCCCAGGATCCCTGAGACAGAAATGGTGATGCTCCAGTGAATGGAGCCTGCACCCCACCCAGGGAAAAGAAATTTCTCTGGGGAGCCCAGTTCTCCCTTTGTGGCCTAGGACCTGACACACTGACTCTGTCTGATGTACTCACCAGTGGATCTCCAGAGCTCACTCAGAAACTGGCACACAGCAGGTACTTGGGGGTTGGCTGGATTCATTTATTTTACACATATTTGAGAGCCCAGAAAGGAACAAACAGTGGCTGAATCACCAGGCATATGGGAATAAACCAATGTCAGAGTCTCCAAGGAAGTTTACATTCTAATAGAGGCCATAAAGAGATCAATATATCCCAGGTCAGGAGGAGATGAGCCCAGAAAGGACAGGAAAGCAGGTAAGGGAGGCAGGGCTTGGGGGATAGGGGAGCGTGGCTGCCGCTGAAGTAAAATGGTTGGGAATGAGGCTCACAGAAGTTGCTGGGGCAGCAGAGAAATGAATAAAACAATGGAATGAGTCCCATGGACACCTGTGGAAACAGCATTGCAGAAAGAGGGAAGAGCAAGCCAAGGCTCTGAAAAAATAAGCAAATGGATGCAACAATGAATTTACGGGACTAACCTCCCTATCCATCCAAACCCAAGCTTCCTGACTTCTATTTCACCTGAGACTAAAGATTTGCCCACATCATCTCTGAAAGAAATGTCCTCAAGTTCACATTCTGAGCAAACATCACCCTTCCTGGCTAAGAATGATGGGCAGGTGGGGGCAGGTGGGGGCAGGTGGGGGCGGGTGGAGGGTGAGGTTGAAGTACAAAAAATGTATAAAAAGGTGAAGGATGTATAAAAGATGAAGGAGTTCAACAGAAGGGCACGATTATGGTGAACTAGAACCAATGTCCCCTAAGAAGTGGACTTGCTCCAAGGAGAAGGAGAGAATTATTTCCAAAGCGTTTTTTTCATACACAGTTTTACTTTCAACATGATGAGAGAGACAAGGCAGTTCTAGAGAGAGAACATCATCCTGAGGTCAGCGAAAATTGCTTTCAGTAGAAAAGCTATTACCAAATTTTAAAACACAATAAAAGAGTTTAATAAGGTGCCTAGTTACAAAATAAATCTATAAAAATCAATAGCTTTGTTTTACAGCAATAATAACCTGACACAAAATGTAATGGGAGGAAAATTCCATGCACCATCACGATGATAAATATGAAATACACAGGACAGTCTTCATGAGGTATGTCAACGTCCTAGATGAACACTTCAAAATTTACTTACAGAGAGAAGACATCATGTTCATTAAAGGGAACAATTGATGTTGTGGTTTTCATTTTCTCTGTCGTAATTTTCATTACCTTTGTATTAATTTGCTCTGATGTCTGTATTCCCCACTATGCTGTAAACTTAATAATGGCAAAGACTCGGTTCCATTCTTTGCTGGGCACATATCCAAGTACATAGCCAAGTCTTGGGACGCAGGAGGTGCTCAATAAACATTACTTGGATTAATGAGTGAAGACGGAGATGATCACAAAACTAAATTGTCTTAAAGTGACCTCCAGAAAAATCCAAGATTCTGCCCTGAATCAAAAGAATGGTTTCAAATCGTGGTAATTCTTAGACAATCAGGAATTTAATTCTGCCAACATAATATTTCTGGAGCCTCAGCAAAGAGTGTACATCCCAACACATTTAGGCATAGTAAAAGTGAAAAAGATGCTTCCAAGAAAATTACCATCTTGGTAATTTTCCCAGCAGTCCTGGGGGTCAGTGAGGCTCCTTGAAATGTTCCAGAGACTTCCGGGAGAGCGGTAATTCCTCCAGAACTTCCAACATTTATTACATTGACAATATCATGGAAGGAAACGCTTGTTTGGAACCAAACCTAACTTGATAGCTGAAGCTCTTTGGCCTTCTTAGACGTGGAAATCAGACAGCATAATCCACATAGAGGTGAAACTCAGTTTCCATTCCACCCCTTCTTCTTGACACTGGGAAGGAAAGGAGAAGGAGCTACTCTTGAAGTGGATACCCCATGGTTTAGTAGAAGACACTGATGACTTTTCAGTCTGCAAGAAGAGCTCTAGAACCCAATATTGGGGGCAAAAAAACAGAGACCACATAATCCTTCTGCATATGGAAAGGATTTGCTTTGAGGAAGGAGATGCCACGAGCAGAACAGGAAGTCAGAGAGCAAACAAAATGGCAGCAGGACCCTGGAGCCCGTGCTGGTGAGAATTGTCAAGGGATTGTCGGAACAAGTCCCAGTGCTCAGTTAAGTCCAGGTCTGTAAACAGATAGTTATACGAATCGAGGAAAAGGAGCCAAATTCCACATGTAGATTGGTACAAAGACTAGGAATCGGCTGTGGGAGGGAAGAGCTCAGGGAGGCTTTGAGTTCTGCCAGAAGTCAAACTCAGCTTGCAACAATCACAGGGAGATTGGTGGGAGGTAGGGAGGGCTGAGGGGGCAGGTGGATTACTTGGTGAAACTTGCAAGGAAGGGCCAAGAAGGCTCATCTGAGCCAAGGCCATCCTGGCAGCAAGTCCCTGTTAGCCACATGGAAGGGGACAACCTTGCTATTCCTTGCAGGAAAAATCACCCTTGGAGAGCTACAGCCCGAGACATTTACAACCTAGAGCTTCTCTGTAAGTTACCAGGAGATAAGTGAGAGTATACATACAGCAGATGAAGGCTGATGGAAAGAATTTGGGGTGTTTGGGCTAAAAAGAGAAGTCCATGGGGAAACAAAAAGGTCATCTTCAAAACATGGATGGACTGTACTTCTTATTGTTATGATTCTGGAGGGCAAATTGGGGTTAAAAGATGGAAGCGTGAGGCCAGGCACAGTGGGTCACACCTGTAATCCTAGCACTTTGGGAGGCCAAGGCGGGCAGATCAACTTAAAGTTTGAGACCAGCCTAGCCAACATGATGAAACCCTGGCTCTACTAAAACTACAAAAATTAAAATTAGCAGTGGCGGGCACCTGTAATCCCAGCTACTTGAGAGGCTGAGGCAGGATAATCACTTGAACCTGAGAGGTAGAGGTTGCAGTGAGCCAAGTTTGCACCACTGCATTCCAGCCTGGGGGGCAGAGAAAGACTCCGTCTCAAAAAACAAAACAAAACAAAACAAAACGTGGAAATAGCAGGAAGAAATAACTTGCCTCAATGCAAGGAAAATATTTCTGGCAATTGGAGAAGGCTAAGTATGAGGGTGCCTTTCCCTGCACATCAGTTCCTCTCTCACGGGGTAAGGTGGGTCCACAGGGCAGAGGAGGAAAGAGCCCGGCTCCAGGGTTTGAGGAGGGATTTGGGGAATCGCTGGGGCAAGAGGAGGTGCTTCCATGGGATCCCCTGATAGAAGTCCCAGCATGAACACCAGCCCCAGATGCCTCCGTGGGAAGTGGAGCTTCTCACAGGCAGGACACAGCTCCTCACAGCAGCAGCGATCAAGCGCTTTGGGGAGCATTTCTAGGGTAAGAACAGACACTCTTGAGCAAACTCAGGGACAGTCAGACAAGCGCCCCTACTGACTGTCAGGTGGGCTCTTCCCAAGGGAAGAGGTGGCCAGAGCATCTGCTTTCCGGAGTCATGGCACAGAACGGAGGAAACATGGGGTACTCCCCTATGCAGAACGGTTCTCCGAGCTCTCAGCCCAGTCTACGGGGCATTTGTGCTGAGAGCTCACAGGATTGTCTGGGAGGGCGTGGGAGCAAAAAGCCTGAGTGCACCACTGGAGAGATGGGAAGGGACGTATCGTGACTGGCTTGGGAAAGCTCTTCTCCCTTCCTGTGCAGCAAGGGCCCAGGGAAGTGGCATCTAAATCAGTGACTGTGTTGACGGCCATTACAATGAGAGGATTGGCCTCGGCCGCCGTGCTCAGAGGCTCAAGGCAGCCTCCATTGCTCACAGTGGCCCCCCAGGTGCTGGCTGACTGCCCCGGTGCCACTGCAGTCAGCACAGGATCAGGAGCAGGAAGCCCGGAGTCTCCCATTTCAGAGAGCAGTTTTCATGGTCACAGGCGGCACCAGAGTGACCCAGCCTGGGCCTAAATAAGAAATCGACTCTGGAGGGAGCAAGGGCTCCCAGATATCTCTGAGGACACCCTCTGGATGCTGTTGCTTTGGCCTTTTGGTGTTGCTAATGCCCTTGGCTTTTTCCCATCCCCTGCAGCGTGTAGATTAATACAAATTCCCTGCATTTCCCATAACCCCTCCCCAAAAGCTTGGTTACATAACTTTTGAGCCTCGTAAAGTGCTCCAAGCATTGTGCTTCAGGGTGAAACCAGCTCTCCAGCGTTCCAAGGCAAGAAGCATTGGCCAGCTAAATAGGATTTGGAAGTTCCAAAGAGCAGGCCGGGTAACACATTTAGAGCAGTCTTAGAGCAGTGCCATAGACAATTTTCTGGATCCTTGGATACAATAGCACAGGGAAAATGTGGTTTATGTGGCCAAGCATTGCTTAGATGGGTATAAAAAGAATATTGGCTTAAAATTGGCTGTTTTACACCAATAACAACCTGACACAAAATGTAATGGGAGGAAAATTCCATACACCATCACGATGATAAATATGAAATACACAGGACAATCTTCACGAGGTATGTTCACATGAAGAGGAATCTTCACATGAATCTTCACATGAAAAGGAATTCTATAGCAAAAATATCTCATCAACATGAGGCTGACTTGAGGCTCTTTTAACATGATTGAGTTAAAAGAGTCCAAAAGAAAAGAAATGAACAATGTAATTTGCTCTTATTGCTCCTACTATTATACTTAAAGTGACATGTTTATTTCTATTTTAATAAAAGATAGAAGCTAAAATTCTCTTAAGTGTGAAACAGCTGGGTTTAGAGAGGGTTTGATTAATTAAGCAAGTAAATGTCTCACAAAAACACCCTACCATTTGGCTGAAAGATAGTCTCTGCTCGGGAGAGGGCTGAGGCTGCAACAATGAAAAATAGCATTTTGCTGAAAACAGAACACGTCAGTGGAGAGCAGATTGAATCCCATAATCAAATTTGTCATTTGAAAGTAGGCTAGATTTCTCTCTTAGAAGACAGCAATCACACTGAGTTTTCAATCTATAGGAAAAATTATCTTCGTTTCCCCAAGGCCTGCAGCTTTGATAAGAAGGCAGGAGTTTTTGGAGGAGAGCGTTGTGTTCATCTGTCTGTAGACACTGAGACACTGATTTACAGCAAGACTCACGGTGACAAGGTTTGTATTCTTAAAAACCAGAGATAAGCCATGATTTTGCAAGGGACAAAAACCAACTCTAACTTAAGTGGAAAAGGAAAATTATTAGCTATGGACCTAAAGAACAGAGTGAAGACAGCAATAGCTACACTGTATTCAAACAACCTCCCTATCACACACACACAGCACACACATGCACACATGAACACACTCTCTGTCTCTCTGGGTTGGCCTAATCCCTCTGGCCAGCTGGCCCTATAAGTCTACCATACACCATAGAGCACTTTATCCTACAGCCCTACTATCTCACCCAGACAAGACAGACTTCTGCCATTTTTTAAAATCCAGGGAGGGACTCTAATTGGGTAGCTGAGGTCACAAGTCCATGGCTGAATCAACTAGCAAGGCCAGGTGTACGGATACCCTAATTGGCTGCCCCACCAGAACCATATGTTTCAAGTGGGAGAAAAAGAAGTCCTCTAAAAAAAGGGATGCAATCTTCTGAGAAGACAAAACATTACTACACCATGCTGGCAAAGTTCCGATTCTGCCTTGTTTCCCAGAGCACAGACACAAAAGGCACAGGGAACCAAGGTGATCTGCTTCCGACCTGTGCTGTCCAATATGGTGGGCACCAACCATGTGGCTGCGAGCCCTTGAAATGTGCGTGAGATGTGCTGTAATGCAAAATACACCCTGAATTTTGAAGACATACTAAAAAAAAAAAGTGTAAACATGGTGAAACCTCGTCTCTACTACAAAATACAAAAATTAGCCAGATGTGGTGGCATGTGCCTGTAATCCCAGGTACTCGGGAGGCTGAGGCAGGATAATTGCTTGAAAATGGGAGGCGGAGCTTGCAGTGAGCCGAGATCATGCCATTGCACTCCAGCCTGGGCAACAGAGTGAGACTCTGTCCAAAAAAAAAACCTCATTGGTAATAGTTTATTTTAATTACATATTGAAATGATAGTATTTTGGATCTATTACATTAAATAAGATATATTATTCAAAATTTTTACTTCTTTAACGTGGCTATTAGAACTTTTATAATTACATAGGTTATTACCTTAGGTGGCTTGCATTGTATTTCTGTGGGGATGGCTACCTCAGAAATTGAGGGTCACAGAGGCCTCAGGTCCTGCCTCACCAAATTAAGCCAAGTGCATCTAGCAAACGCTAGCTATACAAAAAGGAAAGTAGGATGGAATTAACTTCCATTTTTACACAGCATGTCATTAGGGTGCTTAGTGTGTCTGGTTAGATGATATCAACGCTTTTTTCTTTATACTTGCCAGAGTCCCTGCTTTGGTGTCTCCCAGCCATGCCCTTAAAAGATTTCTATCAAAGATCATCATCCAGTTCTTTCAGGAGGCACCAAGCAATAACCAACGCACACAGTTATAAATCTTTGTCTGGGTACCAAAGCCATATATAAATCCATAAGCTATCACGTCTTCCCGTCATCCCATGAAGCAGGTTGAGCAGGCTGAAGTGATTCAGGGTAAAACGTGCACTTTGTCAATGTCATTGTGTCACAAAGAGTCCAGATCCTAGACGCAGCTACCTCCAGTCTGCAGCCTCTCCATGCCCTAGTGGTCTCATGAATCTGAATAGCTTTCCTGTTTGATGCTAGCTTATTTTCTAGTGTGACCCGTTTTTCTGCAAAAAGCCAGTTTAGGTTGGTAAAGGGAATAAAGGTCTGTGTTGGAAAATTCATTGCCTTTCACTCAGAAAGCTTTCAATGGGAAACAAATTTAGATAGGACAGCCTTACTTCTTTGTATATGGAAAGCATAAAGGACTTTGCGTATTTCATCAACTTCCCCTCCCAGCATCCCGGAGAGGAGGAAGGCAGGTCTCTGCATCTGGCTGACAGGAGGATTTAGAGATGTCTATTTTAGTCAAAGCCTGCCCCTAAAAGCTTGTGACCTAAAAGAAGCCCTCCAACCTTCTTGCCTTCTGGGCTCTGTCTCAGTTATAAAACAAGGCATCCAAGGACACTTAAGAAAATATTTCCAAATGCAAACTACAGGGTGCCGTGCTTAAATCTCTCCAAGAGCTGCCCACACCAATGAAGTGCAAAGGTTTGCCGTGGCCTCTAAGACCCTACAGAATCTGGCCACAGCCTGGGCCTCCAGCTCTTCTCCTGCTGCCTCCTTCACCTCTCACAGCTCTTCAGCCACATAAACCCTGCCCTGCTTTAAGGAGAGGCAGCTGGTCCTGCCGCGGGGCCTTTCCTGGGGCAGGGTCCTGTGTCTGGAATGCTCATCCCAGTAATCCTTGCCTCCGCCTCCTTAGAAGGATCTTCCTAGATCAGTCTGAGCAGTTTTCCATTTCATGCATCTAAGGAGTCAGAAGTTGTAGTTCAGGGCCATCAAGTTAGCCAAGACTGGAGAGGTCAAGATCCCAGAGAAAAGTCAAGCAGAGGCCGGGCGCAGTGGCTCACGCCTGTAATCCCAGCACTTTGGGTGGCCGGGGCGGGCAGATCATCAGGTCAGGAGATCGAGACCATCCTGGCTAACACAGTGAAACCCCATCTCCACTAAAAATACAAAAAATTAGCCAGGCATGGTGGTGGGTGCCTGTAGTCCCAGCTACTAGGGAGGCTGAGGCAGGAGAATCGCTCAAACCCGGGAGGCGGAGGTTGCAGTGAGCCGAGATCGTGCCATTGCACTCCAGCCTAGGACACAGAGAGAGACTCCGTCTCAAAAAAAAAAAAAAAAAAAAAAAAAAAGTCAAGCAGAAAGGAGCTAGTCTAACAGTCTCAGCCCCTTCCCCGCAGGGAACTCAGCCTATTTGTAAAAGGCATGAACCTAGAGAAGCAGAAAAAAATTAGCTGTAAAAAGCCTGAGGAGCCACACAGGGCTTTTGGCACCATCAGAGCACTGGAAAAACTCTTAAAAATGGAATTCAGGGTCTGACAAGGAAGAGCTGCCCTGATAACAGCCAGGCACTCACATGGGGGCCCTGAAGAACCTCGTCCTAATGCAGTGTTTCTCAAAGTGAGATCCATGGATCCCTGGGGGTTCCAGACACTCTTCCAGGACATTCAAGAGCTCAGACTATTTCCATAATAACCCTTGCCTTTCTCACTCTGTTGACATTTGCCCTAAAGACGCAAAAGTGATAGCAGATGCCTCACCCGAAATTAAGGCAATGGCACCAAAGCCATAGGAGTCACTGTATTCACCACCAACAGGCACTCACAGAAAAGGAACAAACAAGCAAAGTTAGTTTCCCCTAAGAATACCCTTGATGTTTCAGTAAAAGTGATTAATTTTATTAAATCTTGACCTTTCAGCAAACATTGTTCTAATATTCTGTGTGACAAAATGAAGTACCTCTGATGAAAAATGAAATGTGATGGTTGCTTCTGGGAAAAGGAATTGTGTGATTTTTTTTTTTGAGTTGTTAGCTGCATTAGCCTCTTTTCATGGAATGACAATAGTCCTTGAAGGAACAAGTCATAGATAGATAAATAGATCTACCTATATACTATCTATTTATCTACCTATAGATGATACCTATAGGTAGATAGATCTATCTATCTAGCAACTGATAGATAAATTATGGTTAATAGGACTTGAAAGACATTCTGAAAAATGTACAAAGTGAACCTGTCTCTTAAAGGAAAAAATACTGAAGTATAGCATATAAAATTTGAATTTAAGTGAAAATTAGAATTTTGGAAAAATCGAATCTGTCACCAGGAACTTGGTAGCATCCCAATAGTAAAAGGCTTCCCTGATAGGACTGATAATGATATTAATGAATATGCTGTTTTGATTTTGTATAATAAAATGTGTCAACACTTGCAAGATTTGTGTAAGTCAATGACAAATATTTTTTGAATGACCAATGCATGATGTTATAAAATCATGCATCCATAAAAGTTTCATTCAAAGAGCAAGATAGGATAATGGCTTTCCAAGTAATAGAGTATGAAAAGTTTCTGGATATGGCTTCAAATTTCACATTGTGACCAATCTTTAAGAAACTACCACTTGTGGACTTTTGTTGTAGTATTAAAGAATAACCACAGTCATCTGACAAGGATATTAAAATACTCCATCCTTTTGCAATTACATATTGTGTGGAGCTGGATCTTCTTTACATGCCTTAATCAGAACAACAGATTGAAACAGATTGAACACAGAAGCAGATATGAGAATCTGTCTCTCATTAAGCCAGAAATCAGAGATTTGAAAAAATGCAAAGCGATGTTACTCTTATGACTAAATTTTTTTGTTTTTGAAGATGGAGATATTTTTCATAAAATATATTATTTAGACTAACATGGAATAGGTTTATGATTATTGATTATTTTGATTTTTATGATTATGTTGAGTAAATAATGAGTAATAATATTTTGAGTAATATTTGAGTAATAATATTTTGAGTAACAATATTTGAGTAATATTTTGAGCAAATAATTATTATTTTGAGTAAAAAGCGAGTGTAAAACTTTCTCTGTTTAATATGGCAAATATCAATATATGTAACCCACGTTAACAGAAGCTCTTTGGGGATCCCAGTAATTTTTAAGAGTATAAAGGAATCCTGAGACCAAAAGTTTTCAAAATTACTTATCTGGAACAATTGTCAAAATTGGCCATATGCCAGGCCTTAAGGCAAGTCATGAAAAATCTCTGTTTTGAAATTATTCAGAGTATGTTCTCTCATCATAGTGTAATTAAGTTTGGCATCAATAAAAATACTTTAGAAATCCCCAATATTTAGAAATTAATCCATTCACCTCTAAATATTCTATGTCAAGAAGATATCCCAATAGAATTTAGAAAATATTTTCAAGTAAATTACAATTAAAAATGACGTGTCAAAATTCATAGTATCTAAATAAAGGTGTACTTAGAGAAAAACTTATAGCACTAAATGTATATATTAGAAGAGAAGCTGAAAAAAAGTGATCTAAATATCTATTTAGAAGAAGTAAGAACAACAAAAGCAAATTGAGTCCAAGAAAGCAGGAGGGGGGATAATAAGGTCAGAAATAAGGGCTTAAAACACAAATATTCGATGGAGAATCAGCATAAAAGTTGGTTCTTCTTTGAAAAAAACTAAAAATTAATAAATACTTTAATCACTCATCAAGAAAATTGGAGAAGGCATAAATTACCAAAATCAAAAATAAAACGTGTCATTAAATAAATTTTAAGATGATATGAGAAAAGTATGAAGTTTAGAAATCACAACTTACCAAAACTGATAGAAATGGAAAACACGAATAGTTCTATACCTACTAAAGAAATTGAATCTGTACGTCAAAAGCTCCCTATACGGAAAACTCCAGACTTGAATTCATTCAAATATTTTAAGAGGAAATGACATTAATCTTAAACATTTTCTTTTTCATAGGATATAAACATCTCTTCAATTCATTCGATGAGGAAGAAAAGCTTTGATAAAGAAACTTGACAAGAACTTTACAAGGAAGAAAAATTACCAACAATTTCTCCTATCAATGTAGACGAAAAATTCTAAACAAAATGTGAGCAAATTGAATTCCATTTTATGTAAATAGGATAATACATTATGATGAAATCAAGTTTATTTAACAATGCAAGACTGGTTTGCTATTCAAAAATCAATGAAATATGAATACATATGTAGAGCGACTAAATGTTAAGAAACTCCGGTTTCCAGTCCAACATGTGAAGAGCTTGGAAATCTTCATATTAAAAAAAAAAACTGAACAAATTGAAAATCAGCAATTCTTACATCCATCAGAGAATTGAGGTCCCAGGGCAATCTGCTGCCTTGAAAATGAAAGAAACAGACAGACAGATACAGAGAATTTCAGCTTAAAAGGAGCAGGCGGCCTCAGCTGGACGAGTTCGAGTTTAAAACTCCAGGAGGGGCCAGCCTTGGAGATGCCACACAGCTGGGAGTTTCACCTCCAGAAGCCCTACTGTTACTCAAAAGGGGTCCCAAGCCAAACCCCAAGAGAGGGTTCTTAGATCTTGCACAAGAAAGAATTCAAGGCAAGTCCATAGAGTAAAGTGAAAACACGTTTGTTAGAAAAGTACAGAAACAAAAGAATGGCTACTCCATAGGCAGAGCAGACCCAAAGGCTGCTGGTTGCCCATTTTTATGGTTATTTATTAATTATATGCTAAACAGGTGGTGGATTATTCATGCCTTTCCTTTTTAGACCATATAGGGCAACTTCCTGACATAGCCACGGCATTTGTAAGCTGGCATGGCGCTGGTGGGAGTGTAGCAGTGAGGACGACCAGGTCACTCTCATCGCCATCTTGGTTTTGATGGGTTTTGGCTGGCTTCTTTACTGCAACCTGTCTATCGGCAAGGTCGTTATGACCTGTATTTTGTGCCTACCTCCTATCTCATTCTGTGACTTAGACTGTCTGTCTGGGAATGCAGCCCAGTAGGCCTCAGCCTTATTTTACCCAGCCCCTATTCAAGATGGAGTTGCTCTGGTTCAAACGTGCCTCTGACACCACCAGTTACTCACTGTGAAGGTCCCTCATACTCCTCGCCCTGGGAGGGAGATAGCAACCATTTTAAGATATGGCCGGAGCATTTTGCTCTCCTTAACTGCTGCCCTCAGGGGGAAAGCATTTTGCTAGAGCCTGACTTGGGATTTCATCCAGGCCTAACTGGCCTGAGAGAAGGGAAATACTCAATTCGGGCTCACTAAAGACTGAGCCCTGATCACAGGGCTACAGGACGCTTCCCCTCTCCCACACCTCATTGCCTTCTCAATAGAGCTCCTGTGTAATAATGGAGGATCAAGAACTGCAAGCCTTAGGCCCTATTTTAAAATTTTAAAAGTCTCTAGGAAAACCCAAAGACAACAGGGGAGACAAAAACAAGAGCACTAGAGGAAATTTCAGCCTCTGACACTGCAGCCACAGTAAACAGTATTGACAAAAAGAGTCAAACTGTAAAATACTTTAAGAGATTTATTCTGAGCCAAATATGAGTGACCATGGCCTGTGACACAGCCCTCAGGAGGTCCTGAGAACATGTGCCCAAGGTGGTTGGGGCACAGCTTGGTTTTATATATTTTAGGGAGGCATGAGACATCAATCATATGCATTTAAGAAATACATTGGTCTAGTTCAGAAAGGTGGGACAACTCAAAGCGGGGGGAGCAGGGCTTCCAGGCTATAGGTAAATCTAAACATTTTCTGGTTGACAATTGGTTGAGTTTATCTGAAGACCTGGAATCAACAGAAAGAAAATGTTCAGGTTAAGATAAAGGCTTGTGGAGATCAAGTTTTACTGCATAGAGGAAGCTTTCAGATAGCCAACTTCAGAGGGAGCATGTTGTAAAATGTTTATTATCAGGCCTAAAAGGGCACCGGGCTCTTAGTTGATTATCTCCTGATCTGGAAAGGAAAGAAGGAAAAAAAAGGGGAAAGGAGATTGTCTATAGAATGTGGATTTTACCCACAAGGGACGACTTTGCAGGACCATTTCAAGACATAACAGAGAAATATGTTTTGGGGTAAAATATTTTGATTTTCTTCCTTGTTGTGCCAGAGTCAGATTGGAAAGTAAGTCACAATATACAGGGTTAAGTCAAACGCATCTGATGAGAATTTATGGTTTGTAGGGCATGACTCCCTAGACCCCTTAGACAGGAATTTAGGCAGGACAAAAAAAAAAATCAGAGCTTAGTCTTCAATAGTAAACACAGCCCAATACCTAATCAGATAAACATAAACTTCACACTCACATCCTATCCACCTCAGTTCCTATTACTCAATACATCGTATTGGGCTTTCAACAAAAAAATCACAAAGTGTGCTAAAAGCCAAAACACACAGTCTGAAGAGACAAAGCAAGATCAGAACCCACTTTTGCAAAAATCATGAGAGTGAGAAAAACCTGACACAGGGAAATTATGGCAGTGAAAGAGATCTGACTGAACTGATTCCATCTTGCCTTTAACCTCGAAACTGCTCTTGTTCATTCCTGGGCGTAGGCTAAACTAACTTTGGGAGAAATTTAGTTTATAGTTTAACTTTGAAACAAACATAATAACAGCCCCTCCCTGAAAAAAAAATACCCCTTCTTGTCTAGGGACCAAACTGCCTTTGTAAAACTAACAAATTAGCCACAAGATTAGAAATTATGGCTCAGGAGTCACACATCCAGAGCCCAAAAGATTCCTAACCTCCCCAATTGCTCCTATAGATAACACTACTACTGTGAAAGCTAAGATTGGTGTTTAAGGTATTCTTCAGGATCTGCATTCTGTTGGACCAGCTAGCACCACCCAGACCAATACACTGTCTCATCTGGTCTTGTGAACCCCACCCAGGAACTGACTCAGTGCAAGAGGACAGCTTTGTCCCCTATGATTTCATTCCTGACCCAACCAGTCAGCATTCCCCATTCCCTTGTCCCTGTCTACCAAACAATCTTTAAAAATTCTAGACTCTGAACATTCAGGAAGGCTGATTTGAGCAATAACAAAACTCTATTCTCCAATTTAGCTAGCTGTGTATGTATTAAACTCTCTCTCTACTGCAGTTTCCCTGTCTTGATAAATTGACTCTTATCTGGACAGTGAGGAAGAACTCATTGGATGGTTACAGAACCAAACTCAGATATGGCAGAGATTTTGAAATTATCAGAAAGGTAATTAAAATAACTACAGTAGGCCAGGTTCGGTGGCTCACGGCTATAATCCCAGCACTTTGTGAGGCCAAGGTGAGTGGATCACTTGAGCCCAGGAGTTCAAGAGCAGTCTGGGCAACATGGAGAAAACCCGTCTCTACAAAAAATTAAAAACTTAACCAGGTGTATTTGAAACCAGCCTGACCAACATGGTAAAACCCTGTCTCTACTAAAAATACAAAAACTAGCTGGGCGTGGTGGCACGCACCTGTAATTCCAGCTACTCAGGAGACTGAGGCAGGAAAATCACTTGAACCCGGGAGGCAGAGGTTGCAGTGAGCCGAGATTGCACCACTGCACTCCAGACTGGGCAACAGAGTGAGACTCCATCTCAAAAAACAAACAAAAAACAAACAAACAAAAAACTTAACCAGGTGTAGTGGTGTGCCCTTGTAATTCCAGCTACTCAGGAGGCTGAGGTAGGAGGATCCCTAGAGCCTGGGAGACAGATGTTGCAGTGAGCTGAGATTGCACCACTGCACTCCAGCCTAGGTGACAGAGTAAGACCCTGTCTCAAAAAATGAATAAAATAAAATAAAGACTAGTTAATATGCTAACAATTTTAATGGACAAAGTGAACAATAGGCAATAGAGCCAATGGTTCATGTAGGCAGAGAGATGGAAATTCAAAAAGGGAAAAGACTTAAAAGGAAATGCTAGAAATCAGAAGCACTGTAACAGAAATGAAGAATCTTCTTGATGGGCTCATCAGTAGACTGGAAACGTTCAAGGAAAGAATCAATGAGCCTGAAGGTAAGTCAATAGGAGCTTCCACAACTGAAACGTGGAGAGAAAGAAGAATGAGAAAGATGGAACAGAATATTCAAGAACTATGGAATAATTACAAAAGGTGTAAATTATTATATATAATAACACTACCATTTTTGACAATATCAAAAAACATTATATACCAAAAAATAAATCAAATAAAAGATTGTAAGTCTTCTACCTACAAAACCACAAAACATCACTGAGAGAAAGTAAATAAGATAAATAAATGAAAGAATATACGATGTTCGTAGATTGCAAGACTCAAAATTGAAAGATGTTCATTCTTTCCAAATTTACTCAGTACAATTCTGATTAAAAACTTCGGAAAGTTTTCTATGAAAACTGCAAAAATGATTCTATAATTTTTGTGAAATGCAGTGGTACAAGTGCAGCAAAGACAATCTCAAAAAACAAAGTTGGAAGTCTCAAATGACTATATATCAAGACTTATTATGAAGTCATAGAAACTAAGACACAACTAGAGACAAATAGATGAATAAAACAAAACAAGATTACAACAGTCCACAAAATGTCACTTTATTTATGGAAAAGGTTACATATTATAGCAGTGAGGAAAAGTTGATCTTTTCACTAAAGTCAACTGAGTATCTTTATTTTTAAAAATGAATTTTGACTCCTTTCTTATATTTTAAACAAAAATCAATACCATTTGGATTATAGGCATAAATGTGAAAAGTAAAAAATAATAAGTTTCTAGAAAAGAATTTAAGAGAATGTCTTCATGGTCTTGCGTAGCAAAAGTTCCTTTTTTAGGGAACAATAAGTCCTAAACATAACAGGAAAATGATAAAAATTAGACTATATTAAAATTGAGAACTTGTGTTCAACAAAGACAAAATTAAAGGAGTGAAAAAGCAAACCACAGAATGGAGAAAACATATGTAATAAATGTGTCTGACAGATAACTCAAATCTGCTATGCACAGGGAAGTCTTCAAATCAATTTAAAAAAAGAAAAAGCAGACAACTAATAGAAAACTGGACAAAAGACTGAATTTAACTTCACAGAAGATATAAAGTGTTCAGTAAACACATAAAAAGATGCTTAACATCCTTAATTGTCAGAAAAAAATACAAATTAAAGCAATGCGATAGCAGTACACCCCATCACAATGACAACTGTTTCCGATGTGGAGGTATTATGAATAATACTGCTATGACTATATTTGTACATATCTTCCAGTGCATATTTGTACAAAATCTGCTGGTTGTATACCTAAAAGAGGAAATGCTGGATCACAGTATGCTTCTATTCAACCTTAATAGAGAGCCCTAAAAAAATCTCCAAAGAGGTTAAGCCACTGTCCACTCCCAGCCTACAGGGAAGAGCAGTTGGTAGGAAGGATGTGAAGCAACTGGAGCTCTCACGTTCTGCTGGTGGGAGTACACACTGGGAGTTTGGGAGTTTAAGGGTATCTTTGGGAGTTTAAGGGTATCTATGAATGTTAAATATATGCATACACTGTGGTTCAGTATTTCTTCTTTTAGGTATATAACCAACAGATTTTATACCAATATGTGTCAAACGATATGCAAATCTATTCATAGCAATATTATTCATAATAGTCCCACATCAGAAACAATCTCAGTATCCAGCCATAGGAGAATGGATATATAAACTGTGGGCCTGTTCATAGGAAGAAATTCTCTATAATAATCAATACGAGTGAACTGCAGCTATATGAATGAAGTTCACACATATACTATTGGAAGAAAGAAGTTGGCCGGGGCGGTGGCTCACGCCTGTAATCCCATCACTTTGGGAGGCTGAGGTGGGCGGATCGCAAGGTCAGGAGATCCAGACCATCCTGGCCAACATGGTGGAACCCCACGTCTACTAAAAATAGAAAAATTAGCTGGGCATAGTGGTGCGTGCCTGTAATCTCAGCTACTTGGGAGGCTGAGGCAGGAGAATTGCTTGAACCCGGGAGGCGGAGGTTGCAGTGAGCTGAGTTTGTGCCACTACACTCCAGCCTGGGCGACAGAGTGAGATGTCTCAAAAAAAAAAAAAAAAAAAAAATAGAAAGGAGGAAATCAGACATAAAAGTTACACGCTCTATGATCCCACTTATCTAAAATTCTAACACGGGTAGAACCAATCTATCTTGTTGGAAGTAGGAACAGTGGCTGGTGTGGAGAGGTAGAGGCCTGAGAGGTGACACAGTGTGGGGGTCCTGGGGCTGGGTATTGTTGGGTAGCCTGGTCTGTGTGCTGGTTGCCCTGGTGTGGCCACTTTGTGAAAGTTGATCAGGCTAGACTCTTCAGATGTGTGCACTTTTCTGTAGGTGTATTAGATTTCAGTGAAAAAGCTTGCTTTAATGAACAACTGCAGGGAGAAGTGGGAGTCACCTTTACCTGGAGGCAGAGGAGCAGGAGAATGCTCTTTAGAATGTTTTTTTTTTTTTTTTTTTTTTTTTTTTTTAGATGATGTCTTGCTGTGTTGCCCAGGCTGGAGTGTAGTGGCTCGATCTCGGCTAACTGCAACCTCCGCCTCCCGGGTTCAAGCAATCCTTTTCCCTCAGCCACTTGAGTAGCTGGGACTACAGACATGCACCACCATGCCTGGCTAATTTTTAGGAGAGATGGGGTTTCACCATGTTGGCCAGCTGGTCTCAAACTCCTGGCCTCAAGTGATCCATCCACCTCTGCCTCCCAAAGTGCTGGCATTACAGGCATGAGCCACCACTCCCAGCTAGCAGGACAATGTTCTAAAGAGGCTACATACAGTCTCTATTTCCCTCCTTCTGAGGAAACAAACAAAAAAAACATTTTCCTCTTGTGGGCAGACAGGGTTGCCTTTTTGTTCAGCCTTGTGCTATTCACAGATCCCACAGCAGTGACTGACATGTGGTGACTGGGGAGTCAGTACATCTTTGGTGAATGAGAAGCGAAAATGTTTTTCTTCTCCACTGAGATTCTCTTTTCAATGGCTCTCTGTGGGGGCCAGGATCTATTTTCCATCTCTTGAATCTGGCTGGTCCTGTGACCTGCTTTGGCCAGCTGAAACGGCAGAAGCAATGCTGTGCCCACTCTGGGCGTGGACCTCCAAAGGCCTTGCACGCTTCTTCTCTGCTGTTGTGGCTGCTCAGTGAACAAACCCAGCTAGCCTATTGGGGAATGAGACACCACGTGGCAGGAGACTGAAACACACCAGCAGAGAGCCAGCCAAGCCCAGAAGCACAGCCCCTTGACTGCCCTGAGGTCACTGCAGACACACAAGAGAGCCCAGGCAGGACCAGAACCACACAGCCGACCTGTAGATGCCTAAGCAGTAATACAGGGTTGCTATTCTAAACTACTTAGTGGAATAGTTTGATACTCAGAAATAGTTAACTGATTAAACGACCTCTGGGGCAGCTTTCGCATAAAGTACAATAAAAATGGACCCCCTGTGGTTTGCAGCGCAACCTGCAGACACCGGATGCAGTGGCCCTGGAAAGTGCTGTGGGTGTGTCAGCTGGCCAACCCCACTTCCAGCCTCTCTGCCTTGTCTACCTTTTCTATAGAAGCTACATATGCTTCACTGATGGCCCAGTTTCCCTGGCCACTGGGTGTGGCTGGCCATAGGACACTGCTCTGGTGAGTTAGATATAGGCAGACACCTGCTAGTGACACCTCTCTTCTCTCTTCCTAACTGTGTCTGTGATGCCTGGAGGTGCCACAACTGTTTCTAAGGCAAACCTGAGAGATTCCTTTATAGTATCATGGAAGAGAGTTGCCAGATTTAGCACAAAAGAATAAATGAATAAATAACGATTAACTGAAAGAAATGCTGGACATTCAGGTACCTTTAAATTTGAGTTTTGTTTTGTTTTGTTTTTAAGACAGTCTCACTCTGTTGCCCAGGCTGGAGTGTAGTGGTGTGATCTTGGCTCACTGCAACCTCTACCTCTTGGGTCCAGCTATTCTCATGCCTCAGCCTCCTAAGTAGTTGGGACTACAAGTACACCACTGTGCCTGGCTAATTTTCATATTTTTAGCAGAGATGGAGTTTCACCATGTTGGCCAGGTTAGTCTCAAACTCCTGGCCTCAAGCCATCCGCCCACCTCAGCCTCCCAAAGGGTTGGGATTACAGGCATGAACCACCATGCCTGGCCCCCAGAGAATAACTTTTTTAGTATGAGTATATCCCGAATATACCATTTTCTCCAACTCTACCATGGAGTCACACATCAGCCCCCGAGTACCTGGGGTACCCATTCAGAGGCTTCCTGTACATGACTGAACCCCCATTTGCTTACTCTTCTGAGGTAGGAAGGGCTTCCTGCCACTCCGGCTGAATGCAATGCTAGCATATTTTCAAACTGACAGCAGAGGACCCCATGCTAGTCCAAAGGCTTGATGGACAGCCCTATCCTTTCAGTGTATGTATTGATTGCTCTGCTGTCTTGTATCTTACAGTGCTGCCAGTGGAAAATCTGAGAACAGTTGCATTTTCTTTTATTTCTTTCCCTTTGGAAACTTGTAAGATTTTCTACTGATTCTTGCTGGGCGGTGACATGGTCAGCCTAGGTCCACTGGGCATCTCTTTCATGAGTCCTCAGTGGAACTTGGGCGACTGGTTTTACCTATATACTCAAGTGATTTACAACTTGGAGAGTTATTTCGAGCATCTGCTTAGTGAATTCCTCTCCTACACTGTTACCCTATCATTTTTCTATCAGTTTTTTGTTAGTTAGATTTTATTTTATTTTTTTTTTGAGACAGAGTTTTCTTCTTGTCACCCAGGCTAGAGTGCAATGGCACGATCTCTGCTCACTGCAACCTCTGCCTCCCGGGTTCAAGCTATCCTCCCGCCTCAGCCTCCCTAGTAGCTGGGATTACAGGCACCCACCACCACACCTGGCTAATTTTTGTATTTTTAGTAGAGATGGGGTTTCACCATGTTGGCCAGGCTGGTGTCGAACTCCTGACCTTACATGATCCATCCGCCTTGCTCTCCCAAAGTGCTGGGATTACAGGCGTGAGCCACCGCGGCCAGCCTATCAGCTTTTATGGCTCTAACATTCAAGTTTCTTATTTTGTTCCCTCATACCATTTTCATCTGCAAATGTTTCTCTGGGCTTCAAGACACATGTCTTCCACTTAATCTTCCAGGCCACTAATTTGTGTTTAAGTAGAGGATGCCATCCCTTTGAAGATATGTGCTTAACTTTTTTTAATTCAGAAATAATTCTTCAGTTCCAGTCCATGCTGTAATTGGATTCTGAAGTGCTCTTACTGATTTTTGGTTCAAGCCACATCTGCTTCCAGCAGCAGGCCTGTTTCTGTGCAAGCTGACTGAGTGTTCTTCCTCTCCTTGTCTGTTGGGAAGGCTTAGATGCCTTGTTTTCCTGCCTTGCCTCCTTGCAGCTCTCTTCACCCTTGGAGCCATGCTTGGCTGGGCTCCCTTGTTGGTGGCAGCCCTCAGGTGGTGGGGGCCCAGCAGTCACTGCTCCCATGGGCCCTGTTGTGCAGCTTAGGATGCTCAGTTCCCTGCCCGCAACTGGGAAGCAGCACCCAGGTCCGAACTTTTCCTATTGCAAGGCTGTTGCTCTCTCATCCACAGAGGTGGGACACTAGGATCACCTGATCAACTTCCCTGAGGCTCCTCTGAGGGAGACCAGTGAGTCCTCCAGGACAGAGCACACTGGCTGGTTCCACCCTTCCAGACTGGTCCCTAGGTCTCCATGAGCTCCCTGTAGGCACTGTGGAGTCCAAGCCTCACCCCAGGGCTCTGCCTCAGGCACCCAGGCCCTCCCTAGCCTGGAAAAGACCAAACTTCAGCCTCTTACACCCTTAGGCTTTCTCATGCCTTGTAGCCCCGCTTTGGCTGAGCTCAGCAAAGGCACTTGATAGTGCATTCCAGAGACTGTGAGAAAAAGACTCCACGGACCATCTTTCTTCCCTACCGTTTTCCCACAAATGCCCAGGCCTTGTACTTGAGACACCTTTTATTTCTAAAGTTTTAAACTTTGTATATTTTTGTATTACAGTTTTAATCAAAAAATAGTTTTTCTTTTTTTGAGACAGGGTCTCACTCCGTCGCCCAGGCTGGAGTGGTGAGATCACAGCTCACTGCAGCCTCGACCTCCTGGTCTCAAGCCATCCTCCCACCTCAGCCTCCTGAGCAACTGAGACTACAGGCATCTGCCACTGTGCTCAGCTAATCTTTTATTTTTTGTTGTGATGATGGTCTCACTATGTTGCTCAGGCTGGTCTTGAACTCCTGGGCTCAAACAATTCTCCTGCCTTGGCCTCCCAAATGCTGGGATTACATGCGTGAGCCTGGCCTAAAATAAATATTTTTAACATCAAAAAGAGCTTTGCTTAAAGCATGATAAAAAGAGAAACAAATGTATTTGACTTCATTAGATCAGGATTTTTAAATTTCTGTCTGAGGGAAGGGAAAATGTCCCTTTTCCCCTGGATGGTGTGCTAAGGAATCAAATGACAAAGGCAGATTGATAGGAAGAAGTACATACAGCTTTATTAGCATACATGAGGAAGAATCACAGAGTGACTGTCCCACTTGCAATGGTACATCTGATGCTTATATACCCCTCTTCTTAGGGGAGAGGGAGATGGGAAGGGGCAGATGATTTTAGGGGGATAGTACATTATTTTTAGGGGAATTCAAGGAGCTTGAAGACATACACTGCCCTGGGACAAAGTCTGTTGGGCCCACAGAGCAGACAACCGTTTGTGACAATGATTTGTGCCTAGCTGCATAGACAGACTTCAGTCTTTCTTCCTGCGATATGAGTTTAGTTAATGAAAACTCAGGGAGGGACTAAAAATCATTGTTCCTCCTTTGGCAGGTCTGGACTTTAGACAAACAAGGGAACTTCAAAGAATAAGTCCATCCTGCGCTTTGGGAGAGACATAGGATTGAGAGACAGGGGAAGGGCTAAGAAGACGTCAGAGAGACCTTGAGGCCTCTTCTTCACTTCAGAATGTCAAAGTGTCATATTTTGGGGTATCAGTTTCTGAGACCCAACATTTCTTACTTCTAAGACTGTGTTTAGCAAAAGAGTGGAAACCACTTGTGTCCAGTAGCCATGGACAGTTGAGTAAACTATGGTATCTCAAATGGAATACCATGACTATGAAGCTATAAAAAAGGGTGAAAATCTGTGTGCACTGATGTGGAGAGACCACCGGGTTTTAATGGTAAGGGGAAAAGCATGATGCAGAAGAGCATCTAGGGCTCTGCAAACTTTTCCTGTAAAGGGTCAGGTAGCAACTATTTTAGGCTTGCAGGCCACACGTGCTCTCTGTTGCAACTGCTCAACTCTGCCGTGTTAGCAAGAAAGTCGATATGGACAATACATAAACTCATGAGTGTAGCTGTGTTCCAGTAAAACTATATTTATTGCCAGGCCCAGTCACACATGCCTGTAATCCCACTTTGGGAGGCCAAGACAGAAAAATTGCTTGACCCCAGGACTGAAAGACCAGCCTAAGCAACATAGGGAGACCCCATCTCTACAAAAAATAAAAATAAATATCCAAGCATAGTGGCATCTGTGGTCCCAGCTACTCAGGAGGCTGAGGTAGGAGGATCATTTGAGCCCATAAGGTCAAGTATGTAGTGAGCTATGATCATGCCACTGCACTCCAGTCTGGGTGACACAGTGAGATCCTGTCTCTACAAATAATAATAATAATAATAATAATAATAACTAAACAAACAAAAAAAACACTTGTATCTACACAACAGGTAGGGGCTGGATTTGGCCCATGGGTTATTGTTTGCCAGCCCCTGGTGCAGAAGGCACACCCTAAGGTGATCCCCAGTGCACTGAAGCCTTAGATCATCTACTGCCCTTGAGTTCGCACAAAGCCTGACTTGCTTCTTAGCTAATAAGATATGGCCAAAATGAAGGGATTTTGCAAATATAGTTAAGATCCCAAATCAGGTGGTTTTGAGTTAATCAAATGATAGTCTATCTTGGGAAGTCCTAACCTAATTAGATGGAACTCCTTAAATAGGCTTCTCTTTAGGTTAGAAGAGACAAAGAGTGTCTTCTGCTAGCTCTGCTAGCTCTCTCTCCTGCTAGCTTTGAAGAAGCAGACTGCTATGGGTCTTATAGCTGCAAGGAAATAAAGTCTGCCAGCAACTCAAGGGAGCTTGCAAACAGATCCTTCCCCACTCTAGCCTCTGATGAAAACACAGCCCAGTTGATGTGTTAACTGCAGCCCTGTGAGACCTTGTGCAGAGAACCCAGCCAAGACACACCCAGATTCCTGGCCCAGAGAAATGGTGAGATAATAAACACACATTGTTTTAAGCCATTAAATTTGTGGTAATTTGTTACACAGCCTAGAAAACCCATACACCTGTTTTATGAAAGCTGCTGTCATTTATGTAAGAAAGGGAGAAAAAGGGCAAGACTTTTCAGATATGACTTTTCATATTATTTAGATGTTTAAACCATGTAAACATATTACCTATTCAAAAATTAAATTAAAAATTTTAATCTACTTTCCCATTTGGTAATAAAAGATCATTTTCCAGATTTGTACCTTTCATATTTCAATTATTATTTATTTTCACAGTACCCTTTACCTTGATTCTTTTACATGCTTCTTTTTCCTTCAGAACATCCTTCATTTTATCTCAAACCTCTATGTTCAAAAGGAACTTCTTTGTTTTTTTAAACTTGAGTTTACTTTGCTCAGTGTTGTTCTCCTGGCACCCAACGGAGGGACTGGCATGAGAAATGCCCCCAATAAATACTAACAGAATGAATGAATCACAGTGACCCTCATCTTGGTGTTTGCACATGCCAAACCCACTTGAACAACTCCTGCGCCTACAACCCCCAACCCCTGCAGTTCAGATTTCATCCTCCACTTGGAAAGAAAACTTCTCTACAGAACAAGCTGTCTTGCCGCCTCCTTACCTCCCACCTGCCATCAAGAGATGTTGATGAAACATTATTTCTTGAGGCCTTTTAAACATCTTTTGGGAATATGTTATGCAGAGAAGACATAGTGATGGCAACAGCAAAACACAGGCATCTGTTCTTCTCTGGCTCAGTTTCTGAAAACAACTTTCCATTTTCCTAACACGCCCGCTGCCAGCTGACCTATCCTGTTGAGGCCACGGCTTGCAGGGACAGAGTGAGGATATTATGTCCCAGTCTCCCTGCCCCCTTCCCCTACTCCAGGCCCAGCCCTGCCAGTCAAGGCAGCCACCCTGCCCTGATCAATTCCCATTTTAGGAGGCACAAAGAATCTCCATCAAGCTATCCACCAGGCTCACCATTTGCCTGGGCTGACATCCTGCAAGTGGACCCTCTGCTTTGCTCTGAAGACAGGAACCCCAAGGCACACTTGTCTCCCCATAATTAAGAACCTATAAATATATTTTCTTTTATTCTCTTCCATGGACTAGAGTCCAGCTTCCCTTCAGCCCGTGATGGTCTCTGGAGCCAAAGAGAAGGTGGTAGGAGTGGAGGGGAGAGATAACAAAAGCAAACAGCAAGCTGAGTGAAACCGTCCAGAACCCAGAACCATGTTCCTGAGTGTGGATGAGAGTCTGGGGGAATGGGACAGGCTACCCTTGGGATTTCCCTGAACTCTGAAAAGGAGCTCTCCTGGCCTAAACCAGAAGTGACATGATCTCAGGTGTGGGGGTGGGCCTTGTGCATGCACACACATGCACACACACACATGCACACACAGGTGTACACACAGATACAGTCTTTGTCCTCAGTGAGGTGCCCTTTGGTGCTAATCTGAGGTTACTTGACCTGTCCTATCACTAGCAGGTGCATTGGAACCCCACACAGCCTGGGAGCAATCCTCACTTCCTGAGAACACTCCCACAGCCTATTACCAAGTTCTGGGGCTCTGTTGCCAACTCCTAGGTCAAATTTCCTCTCATTCTGTGCTCATCCACCTGGTAGACAATAGCTGCCCAGCTCCCAGGCACCCTGTACTCTTCTCTTGGCCAATCTGAGCACCACCTATGTTCACAAGCCCACCAAGAGAACCAAGAGAACACAAAACACAGTCGCTGGTTAGAGTTGGAGAGAGGGGAAATATCAGTCACAAAAACGTACAAGATTTTCCCAAGTGGCCATAAAAAATTTCCAATGGAAGCTAAAGTACTAATAATGAAGAGAAAAATCTCACAATATAGTGTTTTTTGTTTTTAAAGCAGGTTATAAAACAGTATTGACTATAGTCCCACTTCTGTTTATCCACTATTATTCTATGTTTCCTAACTCTACACACACCTAAACTTTCTTCCTTTATTCTCTTCCAGCCATGCTGGTCTCTGGAGCCAAAAGGAGGGTGGTAGGAGTGGAGGGGAGAGATAAGGAAAGGCAAAAGGCAGGCTGAGCAAAACTACCCAGATCCCAGAACGGTGTCCTCAGTGTGGACAAAGGTCTCAAGGAACATATTGTCTGCATTTCTACTCAAACTTCAAACTAAACAGGTCTTACATTCAGGTGGGGACCTTCCCCCAGAAGTTACTCCTACATCAGAAAAGATGACCCCCTTCTTCCTGATGCTCAGAGCCATCAATACTCCTTTGTCTCTCACCTAGCACCCAATTCATCTGGAAATCCTATTGGCACCACCTTAAATATGTAAACAGAACCTGATCAAGAGCCCCCATGGTCACCCACCTAATTAGGGGGGTGGTGTTGCAGGGCTCCTGCTGTCTCATACAGTGGCCAGAGTTAAGCTTTTCAAACACAAATGGTGTTTGTCCCATCTATCCCCCACCTTCTATCACCTCCCTGAGAATGGCATCCTGCTCTCCTCTGACTGTATCTCTCTGCCCTTGCTATGTAGAATGTGCCTCCACCCCAGGGCCTCTCTGCTTGCTCTTTTCTTGGCCAAGAAACACCTCTCCCAACATGCCCTCTGGCTACAGGTCCTCACTTTTCTGGGGCCCCTGCAAGAGAGGGCTTTCTTAAGGCTGGAGGTGAAACAGCATGCCCCAACAGCACTAGCCCCTTCCCTTGCCCTGCACAGCCCTAGACCACACATCCTCTTAGATATTCATTTGTTTGCTTTTGGTCACCCCCACCCCTCTGTAGAATGGGTACTCTATAAGAGCAGGGATTTTCATCTGTTTTGCACAATGTTGCATCCTCAGTGGACAGAATAGTGGCTGGCACATTAAAGAGCATTTTCTGAATATTCGTTGAATGAATGAACAGGGAACATACTAATTAAATATATACCTATAGGAAGCAGGATGTGGGCACTATTTTGAGGGGTAGGGGGCCAAAACCACTTGGCTTCTTCGGTCTGTTTTTCTGTTTCTATTTCTAAAAGCCTCCCATGGCTGTTGGGAAGTGGGAATGGAACAGAGATTTCTCTAGGAAGGAATGGTGTCTGATTCTGCTCCATCCCTAACTCCTTTCCCCTTAGCCAGGTAACTGCCGTTCCCCTTCCTTGAAGATCTTACATGGGAGAGCCTCTGAACTGAACACAGCTGGGAACAATGGCGGCAACTGTCCTAAAAGCTACAGAAGAAAGCAACATGAGAACCCCTTCACATTTCACCCATTTGATACTCACTCAGTGTGCAGGGCCCCACCATGGAAAGAAGGAGTCCCCTCTGGGGTATGTCCCAGACCAAGGGAAGAGACTTGTAGAGGTGGGTATTTGGTGGAATCTCCTGCAGAGTGGCTGAGTCCTGCCTGCCAGTGAGCCCCCTCTGAGCACACAATACTACCAATCAATGTCTTGGTGACTTCTTAAAATACAGCAGCAAACCAAGAAAAGCCTTGAGCCTGAAAGACTAAAACTAACTGTAAACCAAAAATAAAATTCTAAGCCCCCCAATTGACTGAATGGACCCCCTCAGCCAAGGGGATTCCAAAGAAACCTGAAAAAAAAGTTCAGACCATGACAAGGAGTAGGGTTAGACGTACCTCATTATACCCTCCTCCCTTTGGAGTTCAGGCACAGCTGACAAGCATTAACTTTGAAACACAGATCTTAAGACTAACAAAGCAGATTATTTGTAGCAATAAGATACCCAATTCCAACCTGGCTCCAGCATAGGATCACATGACAGATAGCAGGTCCTGAAAAAATTCAAAGTATTTTACCACAAAATATGTTTATTTGACATATTTTGGAAAGTGGTCTCTTGTGGGGGAAATTTGCATTCTGTAGAGAATCTCCTTCCCTTGTTTTTTTCTAGAGAGTCTGGCACCTTTTAAAGTTCTGAATAGGAAACATTTGCCTTCTGAGTAGGAAAACATTTGCCATCTATTGCCTCAAAGAGTGGCCACCTATGAGACTTCATCTACATAGTAAGAATCTTGATTTCCACAACCCCTTATCTTTACTCAGACACCACTTTCTATTGATTCCAGGTCTTTAGCTAATAGCTTAAGAAGTGATATCTTTTATTAAATAGGGAATTCTTTCCCCATTGCTTGTTTTTGTCAGGTTTGTCAAAGATCAGAGGTTGTAGATGTGTGGTGTTATTTCTGAGGCCTCTGTTCTGTTCTATTGGTCTATAGATCTCTTTTGGTACCAGTACTATGCTGTTTTGGTTACTGTAACCTTGTAGTATAATTTGAAGTTAGGTAGCATCATGCCTCCAGCTTTGTTCTTTTTGCTTAGGATTGTCTTGGCCATATGGGCTCTTTTTTGGTTCCATCTGAAATTTAAAGTAGTTTTTCCTATTCTGTGAAGAAAGTCAATGGTAGCTTGATGGAAATAGCATTTTCATGATATTGAATCTTCCTATCATGAGCATGAAATGTTTTTCCGTTTGCTTGTGTCCTCTAGTTCAACCATTGTGGAAGACAGTGTGGCAATTCCTCAAGGATCTAAAACTATATATACCATTTGACCCAGCAATCCCATTACTGGGTATATACCCAAAGGATTATAAATCATTAAACTATAAAGATATATGCACACGTATATTTATTGCAGCACTATTCACAATAGCAAAGACTTGGAACCAACCCAAATGCCCATCAAGGATAGACTGGATAAAGAAAATGTGGCACATATACACCATGCAATGCTATGCAGCCATAAAAAAGAATGAGTTCATGTCCTTTGCGGGGACATGGATGAAGCTGGAAACTATCATTCTTAGCAAACTAACACAGGAACAGAAAGCCAAACACCGCATGTTCTCACTCATAAGTGGGAGTTGAACAATGAGAACATATGGGCCAGGGAGGGGAACATCACACACTGGGGTCTGTCAGGGAGTGGCGGCAAGGGGAGGGATAGCATTAGGAGAAATACCTAATGTAGATGACAGGTTGATGGGTGCAGCAAACCACCATGGCACATGTATACCTATGTAACAAACCTGCACGTTCTGCACATGTATCACAGAACTTAAGTATAATAAAAATACATAAAAAAATAAAAATTAAAAAAAAAGATTTGATATCTCATCTCTCCCTACAACACATAAAACGAAGCTGTAACCCAACCACCTTGGGCACATGTTCTCAGGACCTCTGAAATCTGTGTCATGGGCCATGGCCCTCATATTTAGCTGAGAATAAATCTCTTCAAATATTTTATAGAATTTCATAGCTTTCATCGACATAACCCAAAAGAAGAGAAGACTTGGAAGAAATATAAATAATAGAGAGGATAGAATGGAATACATGAACACATGTTACACATCAGAGAAACAAAGAATATACTGTATCTATAATATTAGAATGATACTAAAAAAAAACAAAACAAAAGAAATGGGAATATTCAGAGAATAAAGAAGAGCTCTTTGAAACATTAAGAAAATGGTAGCAGAATTTTTTAAAAATAATAACAGACCAGGCGTGGTGGCCCACGCCTGTAATCCCAGCACTTTGGAAGGCTGAGGCAGGTGGATCACCTGAGGTCAGGAGTTCTAGATCAGCCTGACCAACATGGTGAAACCACATCTCTACTAAAAACACAAAAATTAGCTGGGTGTGGTGGCAGATGCCTGTAATCCCAGCTACTTGGAAGGCTGAGGCAGGAGAATCACTTAAACCCTGGAGGTGGAGGTTGCAGTGAGCAGAGACCACACCACTGCACTCCAGCCTGGGTGACAGAGTGAGACTCTGTCTCAATATAATAATAACGACAACAACGACAACAGAAGAACTAATATAAAATTGGTAGAATCTTCTGAAAAGTAGATAGCAACAAAGATAAGGAAAATAGGAGATAATGAATAAGAAAACTAGAGGCTCAGCCTAAGGTCTGATAGGAGTTCAACAGTTGGGGAAAAGGCAGAGAAAATGGAGGAGAGGAGATTACAAAAACAAAAACAAAAAAAAACCTGATGTAAAAGTTTTCCAAAGACAAACATATCTGAGCTTTCAGACTGAAGAGCATGGCAATTGCTCAGCACAAATGCATGAAAATAGACCCACACCAAAGCCCACTGCTGAGAAATTGAGAACCCCGGAATGAAGAGAAGATTCTAAAACTTCCCAGAGAGAAAATACAGGCCACAAACAGGAAGTTAGGAACTGGAGCAGCATTCAATTTCAAAACACCAACCCTAGAATTGAAAGGAAATTGGAGTAAAGCCTTCAAATGTCTAAGGGGATTCATTTCTAACCTAGAATTCTATTCCAAGCCAAACAAATTTGAGGATAGATTAAAGACATTTTCAGGCATACAAGTTCTCCTTTTTAAAGAAAAAAATATTCCCAGGGCTCTTTATTAGGAAACTAGTATGGAATGTCTGCCTCCAAGACAAAAGAGTAAACCACAAAAGATGAGAAGGGCTCTAGAAAGCAGGAGTCCAATGTAGGAGAAGGGAGAATGTATTCCCAGGATGATGGTGAAGGAAGATCCCAACTTAACAACTGGGCAGCAGTTAGACAAGAAAAATAAGCAGTGCAGAATAAAGCTAGAGGACAGAAGCTGAAAGAACCTGCCAAGAAAAACAAGGACCTGGGGGATGATCAGTAAGGGATGTAAGGGGTTCTGGCCAAATTTGAGGATTAGATAGTGACAAGTACAAAGACAACAGAAAAAGGTAGGTAGTTGTGAACTCCAGGAAAAACAAAAAGTTGCATAAGAAAGGACATGATATCATAGGAAGACAGTGTTTTTCAGTTATGACTCATGTAAATATTACCAAAATATATCCAAGAATATATAAATGCAGAATGCCAATCTGACTCAATTATAACATTACACTTTAAGAGGCTGTGGTGCAGGGAGGCAGGAGGAGACTGGTGCTGAGAAAGCTGGGGGATGTTTTGGATATTTCATGGAGGGTGGCCTTCAGATAATGCCAACCAATTCTAAATCAACAAATAGTAGCACATCTTTGTTATTGAGAAAAGATGAAATATCAGAAAAAAATAAACAACTGAAATTGATTTACCTTTTGAGAGTGGAAATGGGGATGAGGAAGTGAGAAACAAAGGATTATTGTTTTCATCATAAGCCTCCTAGGACCAAGGACCACTAGATCCTTTAAACTATAGACACGTATTAATTTGATAAACATTTAAAATAACAACAGAAAGTCACAATGGAAATCACCATGCATATGCCAAAAATTGTTAAATCTTCAATTATATAAAGAACAAAGCACAAAATTAAAATCAACAAGAAGAAAATTATGTCCTAGAGAATTTCCTACCCAAGTCTAGCTTACTTTCTCCTCAGTGAATAGCTCTGTCATTGATTTGTTTTGCTAATTTAATGTAAATCTTGAGACATCATCATACAAAGTTGAACATGTATGTCACATAGTGCTGTGTCTTAGGACCTGTCATAGTGTCTGGCATCTCATAGCTCCTCAAGGAATATTTGTGGACTTGAAGTAAAGTGACAGGAGCCTCCGTGTGTCCAAGATTCCTCAGATTTTCTCAGAGATTCCTTTAAGAACCATCTCCATGAAAATCATTTCTGAACTTTCTATAAAACTTCACAAAACATTAGTCATTAATTTGCTTAATGTTCCCTTCAGAAGGATCCACAAGATAAATTCCTCTCTGAATTTAACACCCCAAAAAAGTCAGCCTTCTGAAGAAATGGTGTCTAGCAATGAGAATTATGTAACTTGTCCTTAGCTTTAGCTCCTAGGGCTGAAGTTTTGTGTCTACTTCAGGTAGGTTAATAACTGGAGGGACCTTCAAGCTGATGAACACCCTTTGAGTTTTTGTTAATGCTTATTCAGGAGATGAAAAGTGACTTATTCTCTTCCTTTTCTAATGTCAATTTTAAGTGGATATTTATTCTCTAGGACATGAGTTGCATTTTTTTACTTTTTTATAGACCTGTTTGTTTGAACAGGTCTGTGAGAAAGTAAATTGTAGGAAAGTGTTCACTTATTTTTCTATATGCATAATCAAGTATCAGAATGCTCAAGAATTTGTATCACAGCTAAGATACTGCCACTGTAGGGACTTGGGTCTGAATTCTCTCTTCCTATGTTTGACCAGCTGGGTAGAATGTGCATTTACTGGTCTTGGTGGTGGATGCAGAACCAGCACAGGGAGCTCAGCCCCTCAGGAACTCCTAGGACATCTTCTTGGTGTGGCTTCTGCCCACAGGACAGACTTAGGATGGTGGGTTGGCAAGACATTCTCTAGTTTCTTTTTTTCAGAAACTCTTGTTCTCAGTAGACTGACTCTTGTCCAGCCAGTTGATGACTGCATTGTACTTGTCTTGAAGTTTCTCCTCTTCCACAGTGGCCTTCTGATTGAGAGCACAGGAGTTCAGTGAATGGTTGAAACACAGCTTACCTCTGTGCTTCTCCTCTTCTGCCTGTGCCTCTCATCTTCTTGCTCCATGAACTCAATATCTTCCTTTCTCAAAGACATCCTTTGTCTTCAACAATCATAAACTTCTTCTCTTTGCCTGTGCTCTGCTCTGCTGACACACGGGGCTTCCCATAGGCCTCAGAGTCATAGTTTAGATCAACTTGAAGAATGCTGTGGACCCTCAGGCAGGTTGTCATTGGTCATTGATTGCTGTCTCATTTTCATAAATCTGAGTAAGTGTATAATGCTGGTTGTCTGAGAAGCAATAAAGTCTGCACTGCTTAGTGGCGCAGCAGATCAGAACAGAAATAATTCCAACAGAGACTTCTATTCCAAAGATCCTTGGGAAAAAAAAAATCCTAAACATTGCTAGATCTGTGTCAGATTAAACTGTGGTCCAGACAGCTTTATCTAAGTGACAGTCTCATCCTATCATTGAGAAGTCCCACGTAGGTTTCTTATTCTTTGACATATGACAGAGTGCCCCACTAGGGCGATGTTATAAATCTGTGACCTCCTGGGCATGGTGGATCATGCCTGTAATCCCAGCACTTTGGGAGGCCGAGGCAGGTGGGTCACCTGAAGTCAGGAGTTCGAGACCAGCCTGACCAATATGGTGAAACCCCGTCTCTACTAAAAATACAAAAATTAGTTGGGTGTCTTGGCATACACCTGTAGTCCCAGCTACTCAGGAGGCTGAGACAGGAGAAATGCTTGAACCTGGGAGGCAGAGGTTGCAGTGAGACAAGATCACGCCACTGCACTCCAGCCTGGGTGACAGAGCAAGACTCCATCTCAAAAAAATAAAATAAAATCAAATATACAAATAAATAAATAAATCTGTGACTTGATGAGTTTGCTGTTTTGAAGGGCCCAGATACCAGGGGCCAGTGGACAAGAGACCATTCAGTTCTTCAAGCTGAGGATGGATATGGAGAATCAGTTGGTTATGGGGCAGGGGGGCTCAATCATATTCATGGTTAGATGCTTGCAGTAAGTGTGGAGGTAACAGAAATCCCTTTTGGTTTTTTCACACTTGAGTTTGGCAATGAAATCATTGACCATTCAGTTGTCAAAGTCTTCTTTAACTCAAGTGGATTTGTTCAGATGAAGACTTGACATAAAAGATACCATCTTCAGAAGGGAGAATAGATACATCAAAATGCCACTTCCACCTTCGAAGATCAGTATAACTCTTTTAACATCAACCTTCTTGTCTAAGCCATGAACAGATGCGGTGAACATTGCCTCATTGATGATTCTGAGCACAGTGAGACTGTTCATGCTTCCAATTAAGAGATGAAATAAGCAGACCCACGACGACAAAACAGTAACAATCCTCCAAGAGGTAGCTTCTGCAATCTTCTCCATGTTTTTCAGAAACATAAAAGACACCTTCTTGGAAAGGAAGCTTTCATTCCCTCACGTGTACTCTACCTGGGATTACTGCCACACACCACCACCACCACCATCATGTAAGCCCCACCCAAATATCCAAACAGATCCTTAGTGATGAAATGGTCTTGGTAAGCTTCAACCACAGTTTGATTCATTGCACTATCACTGATCATCCAATCAATTGTTCCGTGCTGGTGAGGACCACAAAGCTTGGGATGGTCCTGTTTTCCTGATCATTGCCTGGATTTCCATGTCCCCCTGCTGGAAGATACCCACATAGCAATATATGGTGCCAGGACCAACAACCTCAGATACATGTGATATCATTGCTAGTCCTCACCCAGGAGAGCACCAGGCTCTGGGAGGATGGGTCTGGTTGTTCAGCAAGTGGTGTAAAAAAAACAGGAGCTCTGTGTGCTGAGTAGAATAAACAAAAACTGATTTTTGACAAATAAAACACTTATATCTCTTTATATTCTAAACTAGATATTTGTTTCACACTAGACGTAACATTACATTTTAACTCTTCAAAATTATTTTGCATCTGACAGTTTTCCCATCACTCATAACTGAAGTGCATTAGTCACACTTATTAAGAGTAGAGATTATTTTACGTAGCTAAAAGGTCTTCTTCCTAATAGCCTCAGAAATGCTTTTTTTACCTTTCATGTTGGCCACACACAAAAAATCCCAATTTTCTTATAGCTCTTGTTCTCATTTCTATTTTCTTTTATAATTTTTAAAATTATGTCTCGTCTTTTAAGAGTTAGGTGAGTGCAAAAGTAATTGTGGTTTTTTGAATTGTTGGAATTTGCCATTTGATATTGGAATACATCTTTTAAAAATGTGGTTATGTTATACATTGTTTTAATAGGCATTTCTTGCTTTATGTATTTTTGCTAATGACTTATTACTTGCTGTTTATTTTTGTGTTTATTTTAGACTATGGAAATGCTGTTAGACAAAAAGCAAATTCTAGCGATTTTCTTATTCGAGTTCAAAATGGGTCATAAAGCAGTGGAGACAACTCACAACATCAACAACACATTTGGCCCAGGAACTGCTAAAGAACGAACAGTGCAGTGGTGCTTCAAGGAGTTTTGCAAAGGAGACGAGAGCCTCGAAGATCAGGAGCATAGTGACTGGTCATCAGAAGTTGACAATGACCAATTGAGAGAAATTATCGAAGCTGATCCTCTTACAACTACACCAGAAGCTGCCAAAGAATTCAACATCGACCTGTCTGTAGTCCTTCGGCATTTGAAGCAAATTGGAAAGTTTAAAAAGCTCAATAAGCGGGTGCCTCGTGAGCTGAGGGAAAAAAAAAAACAAACATCATTTTGAAGTGTCGTCTTCTCTTATTCTATGCAACAACAACGGACCATTTCTTGATCAGATTGTGACATGCAACGAAAAGTAGATTTTATAGGACAACCAGTGATGACCAGCTCAGTGGTTAGACCAAGAAGAAGCTCCAAAGAACTTCCCAAAACCAAACTTGCACCAAAAAATGGTCATGGTCACTGGTGGTCTGCTGCTGATCTGATCCACTATAGCTTTCTGAATTCTGGCAAAATCATGACATCTGAGAAGTATGCTCAGCAAATTGATGGATGCACCAAAAACTGCAACACTTACAGCTGGCATTGGTCAACAGAAATGGCCAATTCTTCACAACAATGCCCTACCGCACATCACACAACAAAGGCTTCAAAAGTTGAACGAATTGTGCTACGAAGTTTTGCTTCATCTGCCATATTCACCTGATCTCTCACCAACCAACGACTACTTCTTCAAGCATCTCAACAACAGGTCTCATCTTTTGAGAGGAATCTTAAATGTTTTAAGTTTAAAAAAAATAACATAAATGACTCATTCCTATGAAACAGGATGACACCATTGGTTTTTTGGCTCCAGGATTTCCAGAGACTACATCAGCCCCCTTCCAACAAATTTCTGTTTGTTGGAATCTAGTTAAAGGCAAGCCTGTTATTGTGCAAAGTTCTCAGCAGAGACAGATCTAGGCCAAAGAGAAACTATTTCTCCATGTTTTGTTTTGTTTTCTTCAGGAAGGTGACATCTGCTTCTGCAGGAATAGCATCTTATCTACACTCTTTTCTTCACCTGTGTGAAGAGTTGCATAGGGAAACCTGAATTAATCAACTGTGCCATATTTCCAATTTATTCCAGGGATGTTTATGACTTCTTTATGAATTGGCACCTGCTTCTTGCTCTGGCTCTTTTTTCTAGAACAGAGCCTGGTATATATTAAATCCTTAGGAATTGTTGCTGTATGGTTGCAATTATTTTTTCTTTTTTTTCTTTTTTTCTTTTTTTTTTTTTTTGCCATTCTGCTTTGCTCTCTCTTGCCCATACTCTTGAATTTTCTCACTTTCTTCCTCACTCCCTCCTGTGATTGCTCCTTTGCACACTGTGTTTCCTGAGATAACTTACATGTAATTGTGGCCAGCAAAACTGGAGTCAAGGAACACCCATAGTTTATGAATGGTGGCAGAAAATGTGGTATTTAAACAAGGGTTGGGATAGAGTCACCTAACGGATTCATTAGTCAGTGTATTAGTCCATTTTCATACTGCTATGAAGAAATACTCAAGACTGGGTAATTTATAGAGAAAAAGAGATTTAATGGACTCACAGTTCCACATGGCTGGGAAGGCCTCACAATCATGGCAGAAGGTGAAGGGGGAGCACAGGCATGTCTTACATGGCAGCAGGCAAGACAGCATGTGCAGGGGAACTGCCCTGTATAAAACCATCAGATCTCATGACACTTACTCACTATCACAAGGACCACGAGAACAGCATAGGAAAATCCCCCACCGGGTCCCTCGCATGACACATGGGGATTATGGGGGCTACAATTCAAGATGAGGACACAGCCAAACCATATCAGTTAGGAAGCTGTCCCTTAAATGGAGGACAAAGTGATTTCCCAAGAACTGCTTCTTCTCATCAGAGGATCTTAAGCAACAGAGAGAGTTTAACTCCTGACTTCACCCACAATAGTAGGAGGCTGGGTCCTTGGCTCATCAACAATCCAGTCATGAGGAGGGAGCAAAGGACAGGCATGTGTGTGTCAGCCAGAAGATGGGTATAACCAGAGATTTTCCCCCTGACATCAAGAGATACAGAGAGGTGAAGGTGCAGACTGTGGTGGAATTATGTCCAGTGACAAAGGATTTTGTGCTAGGCACTGAGAACAGAGAGCTAAATGGAATTGACACAGTCCTTGCCATCACAGTGCTTACCATCTTGGCAAAAAATAAAGAAAGATATATAGACATTTATTTCTGATGTATGACTGAATGATCCGGGGACTCCCCATTCCCCTGCTGAAACAAACAAGCAAATCCTGAATAAAATATCATTGAAAATGCACTAATAGCCTGGGAAAAAAAATTAGACATATATATTCAGCGAAATAATGTCCTCCAAGAATTCATGTCTTCCCAATACCTTGTGAAGGGAAGTAAGGTATATAACTAACAAACGAGCAGAGGCGGGAAATGAAATAGGAAAACTACTCAATAATAAATCCAAAGAAAGGGAGAAAGGAGGGGGAAACATAGAAAAGTGAGGATAATAGAAAGTACAAAATAAATATGGTAGAAATAAATCCAAATATATTAATAACTACAATTTTTGAAGGGAATGTGATACTACAGGTTTAAAAATATCAAATTACATTTTTAGATCAGACTAGATTTTTTTTAAATCCACCTACCTCTATTTACAAGAGGCACACCAAATTACATGTCAACAAAGATATTGAAAGTAAAAGGTTGAAAAAAATATGCCAGGACAATGTTAAACAAAAATTAAACTATGGTATGTAATTAATAACAGATAAATCAACCTTAGAAAAGTATTACTAGAGATAAGAGCATCTTCGTCCATTTGTGCTGCTATAACAAAAATATCTGAGACAGGGTAATTTATCAAGAACAGAAATGTATTTCCTGCAGTCCTGGAGAACAGGAAGTCCAAGATCAAGACTTCCGTCTGGGCGCGGTGGGTCATGCCTGTAATCCCAGCACTTTGGAAGGCTGAGGCAGGCAGTCACGAGGTCAGGAGTTCGAGACCAGGCTGGCCGGCATGGTGAAACTCTGTCTCTACTAAAAATACAAAAATTAGCCGGGCATGGTAGTATGCGCCTGTAGTCCCAGCTACTCAGGAGGCTGAGGCAGGAGAATCACTTGAACCCAGGAGGTGGAGGTAGTGGTGAGCCAAGATCATGCCACCGCACTCCAGCCTGGCGACAGAGTGAGACTACGTCTAAAAAAAAAAAATCCATACTTCCGCAGGCTCAGCATCCCCTGAGGGCTGCTCTCTACTTCCAAGGTGACGCCCTGACGCTGCATCCTCCAATGTGGACAAACACCACATCCTCTCTTTGCATGACAAAAGAGATAGAAGGGGAAAGAGAGCTGAACAATGCATGAAGCCTTTTTTATAAAAGTCACTCACATGACTTAATCACCTTGAAAGGCCCCACCTATTACCATCACATTGCTGATTAAGTTTCAGCACATGAATTTGGCAGAGGTGTGCCATATAATGCTAAAAGTACAGTTCATCCAGTAGATGTACCCATTAACAAAGCTTAAAAATATAGACAACAAAAATTTGACAGAACTACAAATAGAAACAAAAATAGCCTGTAATCCCTGCACTTTTGGGGCTGAAGCAGGAGAATGGCTTCAGGCCAGGAGTTCAAGACCAGCCTGGGTAACACAGTGAGACCCAATTTCTGTTTAAAAAAAAAAATACCAAAATTGGCCAGGTGTGGTAGCATGCACCTGTAGTCCCTGCTACTTGGGAGGCAAAGATGGAAGAATCACCTGAGCCCAGGAGTTCGAGGCTGCAGTGAACTATGATCACGCCACCGCACTCTAGCCTAGGCAACAATGAGATCCTATTTCTCAAAAAAAAGAAAAAAAATATCCACTTTTATAGTGGGAGATTTTAACATACCTCCCTCAATAATTAATTGACCAAACAGATTGTTAACGTTAGGTCTAGGGCAGAGAAAATACAAGCCTGAAATATTTTATTGTGCCAAGAAATATGGATGTTCTCACAGAATGATGGGAGCATGTCAAAAGAACACAGGAGCCAGTTTGAAGAAGCTTCCACTGGTCAAGTCTGGGATAATTTGAACATCAAAATATTAAAAATAGGCCAGGTGTAGTGGCTCACGCCTGTAATCCCAACACTTTGAGAGGCCAAGACAGGCAGATCACTTGAACCCAGGATTTTGAGACCAGCCTGGGCAAACACGGTGAAACCCTATCTCTACAAAATATACAAAAAATTAGCCAAGCATGGTGGCGCACACCTGCAGTCTCAGCTACTCAGGAGGCTGAGAGGTGGGAGGATCACTTGGGAGGTCAAGGCTGCAATGAGCTGTGATCCTGCCACTGCACTCCAGTCTGGGTGACAGAGTGAGACCCTGTCTCAAAAAAAAATGAAAACAAACAAAAAATTGTTAGTGATAGTAATGGAGTATAAGTCTCTGAGAAAAATAGTAATCAATTATCTGAATTAATTACTAAATGCTAACTAATTACTAATTGCTAATTAATTACTAATTTACTGAGCACTTACTATGTACCAGGAGAGTGCCTGGCACCTAGTAAGTGCTCAGTAAATTATAACTGCTTTTATTCTCATTTTGTTATTTGGATATATTATTACTTCTCCCAAATCTTTGGGGCATGCAAAGATTTTTAAGGTGCTAAGGTTTTTAATCAGTCTGTTATACTGTTTTATAAACTGTTACTAAGATAAAATTTTAAAAAAACAGTGTTGTGAGTAAAATTAATTGAATCAGTAATGATTAATTACTAATTAATTAGTAAAAGTTAGGGAGAAGCTCTTCCTCACAGTAGAATGCCAACTATTAAAGCTAAAAGAAACTATGGGATTAGAAAAATCATAGTTTAGCAACCAACACAGTCATATTAATTCAAGCAAAAACTATCAGCAGATGAAAATTCTGGAGGGGCAAGTCCGATAAGGAATTAGAATATTTGTATAGTCTCAAAGTATCTCCCCACATGCTACTTACCCCTTATTAACAAACAAATTCATCACACTTAATCAGTTTATTGAACGCAGAGAAGCCTGACCAACATCATCTTGACCGGGTGATAAAAGAACTTAGTATGCCTAGTAATGGCACACACCGCCAACATCCACCTGCCTCCTGATAGAAAACACTGAGATAGACACAGTCTCAGTTCTGTGAGATTCCTGCCAAAAATGCACCATCTGAATTAAATTATGAGAAAACATCAGACAAGCACAAGTTGGGAGATGTACAAAGTAACAGGCCTGGATGCTTCAAGAATGTCAAGATTAGAAAAAGACCAGGAGTTGGATGGAGACTGAAGAGCATACCTACCAGGTGCAAAGCGTGATCCTGACTTGCATCCTGGCCTACGGAGGGCACTGTAGGGACAATTAGATGGGGTCTGGAGGATTTGATGGTGTAATGTATTGGTGTTAATTTCCTGATTTTCAGAGCTGAGCCCCACATGCAGAAAATTCCTTGCATGAAGAAAACTGAAGTGTTAAGGGGTAGTGAGCCATCATGCCTGCAGCTTATTCTCAGTGCAGCCACTACCAATTGATTGGAGCTAACCCATCAGGAAAAACCCTCTCTGCCATTTTAGAACTATGTGACCTTGCAGTTTTCCCTCCTACCTGCATTTAATTATTATCATGACCAGATTTCCCAATATCAACAAACGCATTCATAGGAGAGTTGGGGATAAAATTTGACTTTCCAAATACCTAAGGCTGATTTTGAGATGTGCTGCTATAGAAATAAATGAGAAGAAGAAGTGAAAAACTTAGGAGGAATGGAAATAATCTCTGAGAATAAAACCACCCACGCCTCTCACTTTGCAAAATGCCCCTTGCCTGAAACTGATATGCTTTCTTCTGCCATAGACCTCAGTCACAATGGGTCTTCTTGCTTTAAAGGAAAATAACCTTCATATGGCGTGACTTCCCAAATACTGGTTATGCTCCTAAAATTCTCCATTGCAAGTGAATTCCTAGCACTTCCTAGACAGCATGCTGTCGTGGAAAGAGGAGACTAGGGTCAGTCTGTCTGAGCTCCATGCCCAGCTCACCCATTTCTCAGCTGTAAGACCAGGGACAAGTGACTTCCTATCACCCAGGTCAGCCTCTCATCTAGAAAGCAGGGTAAATACAAACGGCTTCAGAAGATTTGTTATGAGGCTGCAATGCAGCCCCACTGTGGGCTGAGTGGTAGAGTGCCTGGCACATACAGCTGCTTTTATTCTCATTTTGTTATTTGGATACATTATTACTTCTCCCAAATCATTTGGAGCGTGAAAAGATGTTTAGGATACTAAGGCTTTTATTCAGCCTGTTATACTGTTTTGTAAACAATTACTAAGATAACAAATTTTAAAAACAGTGTTCTGAATAAAATAAATGTCAATGCAATTTTGTCATGTTGCTCACAGAACTGATCCTGTGTCTTCTAGGTTTTTCCCCTTCATTTTATGAATTATGTGTTCCTTCGACATCAAATAAATGCCCAACTGTTACCAGTTGAGGGTGTCCAGGTTCTTGGCATCAAAGAATTGGACAAAATGCACAAAGTAAGGAAAGAATGAAGCAACAAAAGCAGAGATTTATTGAAAACCAAAGTACACTCTACAGTGCAAGACTGCGCTGCAGCAGAGGGGCCGAAGAGCCCAGATACAGAATTTTCTGGGGTTTAAATACCCTCTAGAAGTCTCCCAATGGTTACTTGGTATACACCCTATGTAAAGTAGTGACCCGCAATCAGTCTGATTGGCTGTGGAAAGCAACCAATCAGAGGCTGAAGTTACAAAGTTACACTCTTATGCAAATGTCTAATTGGTTGCATAAAGCAACCAATCAGATATACTTTCCATTTTCCATCTGCTACACAGATGGAAAGAGGGACGGGGTTTGCAAAGGGACTAGCCTCCCATCCTTTTGTTACTTAGGTGTGGAAAGTTGGTGTTTTCCTTTTGATTTAGTTTTAGGAAGTCAGCGTGAATTGGCCTTAGGTTCCCTGCCTCCAGACCCTATTCTCCGGCCGGCAACCCTCACCTTGGGCAGACCTACAAGAGCCCTGACACTGTGCACCTGCTTATGTGTGCATCATCTCCCTGGAAGGGGCACAGGAAGCTGATGATGGTGGTTGCCCCTGGGAAATCAGCTGGGTGGATGGGCACAGTTGGGACAGAGATGTCGTCTTCACTTTATACCCTTTTGCAGTTCGGAATTTTGTGCCATATGAATCTCAAACATATTAAAATAAATAAATAAAATCAAAATGTAAAGACTTAAGATTTTTAAAAATTAAATCCTAGTCCTGAAACTCTCCAAACACCTTCTCCACCCACTGACTTGAGTCATATGTTTAAAGATCATACTTTCTTTATCCAAATGTGAGCAAACACATAATTCTTTAAACGTTGCATTACTGAGTTAGCAGGAAATTAAAGTAACATAGTGAAACCTAAGCACCAAATGTCAGTGTTCACTCAAAAAGAAACATGATCTATTCTCTTGAGAGCTGGTGAGAATGTGGAAGAATGTGAGGAGTATCAGGCCAGTGAGGGAGCTGAGGTGGGAGCCACAGCCAGGCAACAGGAGGCAGCCAGGCAGCCCCATGGTCGGGCTAGATGGGTCTTGGGATTTAAACGAGCTTGATATAAAAGTTGAAAGTAAATCCACAAATATTAGAATTTTACATTGGACTAACTTACAACTGGGAAGACTTACAGTATAATAATAATAATGTATGTGGCTATAATCAAGATCTTTTCTAATTAGCTAGGAATTGTACCAGGGCTTATAACAATTAGAGGTGCAAGACAGCACAGGAATTTATCATGTATGCACACGTGTGTGCGTATGTGTCTATGAAGTCTGAGATTTGCAAATTAACCAGACAGAAAGGCCTCCAAAAAGCACCAGTCACGTCTGACTACACAAGGGAAACCTAAGAAGGGAGAGAGAGGGTGAAGGAGAGCGAGTGGCAAAGACAGAGCTGCTCAGAGAGAAGGAATATCTGTGGCTTTGAGGGGTGAGGGGACAACTCAGGGAGCCAGTCCCCCACAGAAAGCCCCGACTGACATGATCCTCTCTAATGCACACCGGAGATGAAACCCAACACTGACACTCAGGAGTGACCAACCAAGAAGACTGTAGCCCGAGGAGAGGAGAATCTAGGTGGAAAGCTGGATGCGGTGGTTTGTGCCTTTTGTTCCAGCGACTTGGGAGGCTGGGGAGGAAGGCTCGCTTGAGGCCAGGAGTTTGAGAACAGCCTGGGCAACATCGCAAGATCCTGTGTCCCTCCCTGAAAAAAAAAAAAAAAAGAAAGAAAACAAAAGAATTCAGGCTAAAATCACACACTCACTAGGGAGGCAATAACTTGTGGCCAAGACCCCAGACTCCCAGATATCCTTCCCGCACACAGGAGTTAAGAGGGAGCCCAGACAACCACCCCACCTGAGCGCCTGTCATTCTAATCCAAGTCACCTTCATCTCTTGCCGGAGTTCTTGTATAAGTCTTGTAATGTGTCTCCCTGTTTCTATCCTGGTGCCCGACAGACCTCTCAACACAGCATCTGGGGGATCCTTTAAAAATTAAATCTTGTCCTTGCAATAGTTTACTGAGAATGATGATTTCCAATTTCATCCATGTCCCTACAAAGGACATGAACTCATCATTTTTTATGGCTGCATAGTATTCCATGGTGTATATGTGCCACATTTTCTTAATCCAGTCTATCTTTGTTGGACATTGGGGTTGGTTCCAAGTCTTTGCTATTGTGAATAGTGCCACAATAAACATACGTGTGCATGTGTCTTTATAGCAGCATGATTTATAATCCTTTGGGTATATACCCAGTAATGGGATGGCTGGGTCAAATGGTATTTCTAGTTCTAGATCCCTGAGGAATCGCCACACTGACTTCCACAATGGTTGAACCAGTTTACAGTCCCACCAACAGTGTAAAAGTGTTCCTATTTCTCCACATCCTCTCCAGCACCTGTTGTTTCCTGACTTTTTAATGATTGCCATTCTAACTGGTGTGAGATGGTATCTCATTGTGGTTTTGATTTGCATTTCTCTGATGGTCAGTGATGATGAGCATTTTTTCAAGTGTCTTTTGGCTACATAAATGTCTTCTTTTGAGAAGTGTCTGTTCATATCCTTTGCCTAGTTTTTGATGGGGTTGTTTGTTTTTTTCTTGTAAATTTGTTTGAGTTCATTGTAGATTCTGGATATTAGCCCTTTGTCAGATGAGTAGATTGCAAAAATTTTCTCCCATTCTGTAGGTTGCCTGTTCACTCTGATGGTAGTTTCTTTTGCTGTGCAGAAGCTCTTTAGTTTAATTAGATCCCATTTGTCAATTTTGGCTTTTGTTGCCATTGCTTTTGGTGTTTTAGACATGAAGTCCTTGCCCATGCCTATGTCCTGAATGGTATTGCCTAGGTTTTCTTCTAGGGTTTTTATGGTTTCAGGTCTAACATTTAAGTCTTTAATCCATCGTGAATTAATTTTTGTATAAGGTGTAAGGAAGGGATCCAGTTTCAGCTTTCTACGTATGGCTAGCCAGTTTTCCCAGCACCATTTATCAAATAGGGAATCCTTTCCCCAATGCTTGTTTTTCTCAGGTTTGTCAAAGATCAGATAGTTGTAGATATGCGGCATTATTTCTGAGGGCTCCGTTCAGTTCCATTGATCTATATCTCTGTTTTGGTACCAGTATCATGCTGTTTTGGTTACTGTAGCCTTGTAGTATAGTTTGAAGTCAGGTAGTGTGATGCCTCCAGCTTTGTTCTTTTGGCTTAGGACGGACTTGGCAATGCGGGCTCTTTTTTGGTTCCATATGAACTTTAAAGTAGTTTTTTCCAATTCTGTGAAGAAAGTCATTGGTAGCTTGATGGGGATGGCATTGAATCTATAAATTACCTTGGGCAGTATGGCCATTTTCACGGTATTGATTCTTCCTACCCATGAGCATGGAATGTTCTTCCATTTGTTTGTATCCTCTTTTATTTCATTGAGCAGTGGTTTGTAGTTCTCCTTGAAGAGGTCCTTCACGTCCCTTGTAAGTTGGATTCCTAGGTATTTTATTCTCTTTGAAGCAATTGTGAATGGGAGTTCACTCATGATTTGGCTCTCTGTTTGTCTGTTAGTGGTGTATAAGAATGCTTGTGATTTTTGCACATTGATTTTGTATCCTGAGACTTTGCTGAAGTTGCTTATCAGCTTAAGGAGATTTTGGGCTGAGACAATGGGGTTTTCTAGATATACAATCATGTCATCTGCAAACAGGGACAATTTGACTTCCTCTTTTCCTAATTGAATACCCTTTATTTCCTTCTCCTGCCTAATTGCCCTGGCCAGAATTTCCAACACTATATTGAATAGGAGCGGTGAGAGAGGGCACCCCTGTCTTGTGCCAGTTTTCAAAGGGAATGCTTCCAGTTTTTGCCCATTCAGTATGATATTGGCAGTGGGTTTGTCATAGATAGCTCTTATTATTTTGAGATATGTCCCATCAATACCTAATTTATTGAGAGTTTTTAGCATGAAGGGTTGTTGAATTTTGTCAAAGGCCTTTTCTGCATCTATTGAGATAATCATGTGATTTTTGTCTTTGGCTCTGTTTATATGCTGGATTACATGTATTGATTTGTGTATATTGAACCAGCCTTGCATCCCAGGGATGAAGCCCACTTGATCATGGTGGATAAGCTTTTTGATGTGCTGCTGGATTTGGTTTGCCAGTATTTTATTGAGGATTTTTGCATCAATGTTCATCAAGGATATTGGTCTAAAATTCTCTTTTTTGGTTGTCTCTCTGCCCAGCTTTGGTATCAGGATGATGCTGGCCTCATAAAATGAGTTAGGGAGGATTCCCTCTTTTTCTATTGATTGGAATAGTTTCAGAAGGAATGGTACCAGCTCCTCCTTGTACCTCTGGTAGAATTCGGCTGTGAATCCATCTGGTCCTGGACTCTTTTTTGTTGGTAAGCTATTGATTATTGCCGCAATTTCAGAGCCTGTTATTGATCTATTCAGAGATTCAACTTCTTCCTGGTTTAGTCTTGGAAGAGTGTATGTGTCAAGGAATTTATCCATTTCTTCTAGATTTTCTAGTTTATTTGCACAGAGGTGTTTGTAGTATTCTCTGATGGTAGTTTGGAATTGAACAATGAGAACACATGGACACAGGAAGGGGAACATCACACTCTGGGGACTGTTGTGGGGTGGGGGGAGGGGGGAGGGATAGCATTAGGAGATATGCCTAATGCTAAATGACTAATGGGTACAGCACACCAGCATGGCAAATGTATACATATGTAACTAACCTGCACATTGTGCACATGTACCCTAAAACTTAAAGTATAATAATTTTTAAAAAAGCAAAAATAATAATAATAATAAAATAAAAATTAAATCTTGGCTGGGCACAGTGGCTCACGCTTGTAATCCCAGCACTTTGGGAGGCGGAGGCAGGTGGATCACGTGGTCAGGAGATCAAGGCCATCCTGGCTAACATGGTGAAAGCCCGTCTCTACTAAAAATACAAAAAATTAGCAGGGCACGGTGGCACACCCCTGTAGTCCAAGCTACCTGGGAGGCTGAGGCAGGAGAATCACTTGAACCCAGGAGGTGAAGGTTGCAGTGAGCTGAGATCGTGCCACTGCACTCCAGCCTGGGCAACAGAGTGAGACTCTGTCTCAAAAAATAATAATAATTAAATCTCATTATATCCTTCCTCCATTCCTCATCCTCTCCAGCTCCTTATTTCCCTTAGAGAAAAATTAAGCCTTAAGTCTTCAATGACCCCACATGCCCTCCATGATCCGCCTCCCTCCTTCTTCCCCATCTCCTCCTGTCCCCCCATGCTCTCTTCCCTCCAGCCACACTGGCCTCCCTGCTCTCGCTTTGAGGTGCCAGGCACACTCCTGCCTCAGTACCTTTGCACTGGCTGCTGGCTCTGCCTGGAATGCTCTTCCCTGAGATAGCCACCCAGCTCCCTCCCTCACCTCTCCAGGTCTTTGTTCAAATGCACCTTTTCAATCAGGTCAATGGTCCAGCAGATATAAAGAGTATATTGTCAGCTCCCTGAACACTGATCAACTTTTCATCCTTATCACCTTCAAACATTCTACATACTTTCCTTATTTGTTGCTTTTTCATCTTTCTGCCCTACTAGAATATAACTTCTCTAAGAGCAGGGAAATTTTTTTTTCCGCTAATGAACCTAAGTACTTGATCAAAGTTTCCATAACTTTTACTCCCTTAAAGCTTGCAACTAGGCAGGGCCTCATAATTGCATATCTGTTCAGCTGGCCTTTCCTAAAAGTGGTAATATACCTGTCCCATACATCAGATATTCACAAGAGGTCAGGAGAGGGGAATATGCCAACACAAGCAAAAAGTTAGAAAAATAATTGCTATGGGGAACTCACTGTCCTCAATCTTTCAGCAATAATGAGAAGGAATGTTTGTAGAGGGTTTTGCAGTTTAGAAAGAACTTGCAGTTCATTTTCTCACTTGAGCCTCTCTGCATCCCTGTGAATTATGCATTAGTATTGTTACGCGTACTTTACGTGTGAAAAAACTGACGCTAGGAGAGGCCCGAGGTCACTCAACCAGCAAAGGCTCAGGGAGAAGGAAAATGCTGGTCTCAGGACTGTTTGTACCAACACCACGCACCTGCCTTGCCAGAGCAATCAACACAGATGTAAGTGTCAGTGGGATTAACCATTTCAGAGAGCATTTGGTGCTGTTGTTTATTTCTTTCTGCTTGTCTTTTTACCCTTCACTGTAAAATAAATAGAGGAATCACAGAAAGAGGAATCTACACTAAAGAAATGTGTGATTTCATGAATTATTATACAATGAGCCTTGTAAACTTTGCAGCCAACCCAGAAGACCCCCATGGTCCCCATACCATCCCCACACAGCCCCTCTCTCCCATCAAAAGTAACCATTATCCCAGCTTCTTCGGTAAAAGTTCTCTTGCATTTCTTTAGTTTCACCATCCAGATGTGTATCTTTAGACACAACAATTGTAGTCTTACTCATTTTTTTTTTTCTTGAGACAGGATCTCTGTCACCCAGACTAGAGTGCAGTGGCACGATCAAGGCTCACTGCAGCCTTGACCTCCTGGGCTGAAGCAATCCTCCCGCCTCTGCCCCGAAGTAGCTGAGACTACAGGTGTATGCCACCATGCCTGGCTAATTTTTGTATTTTTTTTTTTTTTTTTTTTTTGTAGAGATGGGGTTTTGTCGTCTTGCCTAGGCTGGTCTCGAACTCTTGAGCTCAAGCAATCCACCTGTCTTGGCCTCCCAAAGTGCTAGGCTTACAGGTGTGAGCCACCACACCCAGCTGCCTTACCCATTTTTTGAAAACTTGCTCTGAATTTTAAGTCTCTTAATGAACTGATTTCCTGGCCATTCTTTCTCTTCCTTACAATGTATCTAATGAAGAATCTAGGCCTTTAGACCAGTAGTATACCCCACAACTGCAGTGTGTGTGTGTGTGTGTGTGTGTGTGTGTGTGTGTGTGTGTGTGTGTGTGTGTGTGTGTGGATGAGCAGGTGTGGGTGTATGTGCACATACACATAAAAAATATTCCTTCAGTTTATACTGATATTTTAAATTCAAATTCAGAACTAAAGGGTTTGTACTTAATCTCTTTTATATTACACCTGTATATCCTGTCTTCCATACCAAGAATCCACACTCTCAAAAGCATAAGAGATGATAGAATCAGAGTATTCCACAATTATTCATTTGCTTTATCCCTTATCACACACACAACAGTCTCAGAATATTAACACTAGCACTACCACTTATAAAGACTAATAACAGCAAACAATGTTCCCCCTATTTTGTAGTGGTTGTAACATACATTAATTGTCCATCCACACAGCCAGCACATGTCATCCTCTCTCCCTGTTAACCTTCATGTAGCCCTAGTCCTGCAAGTTCATATGTAGTTAGTGCTCACCAACAGTCCTTATGACTCTCTGGTCATTTGGGTTGTTGAAAATCATTTTTTAGTAGCTTTCTGAGGAGGGTCTCACGAGAAGAGTATTCTCAGAAGGTTTTCATGTTGATAACAGTTTATTGTGTCCTCTTACACTTAACAGTTTTATTGGATTAAAACCTTGTCTTTTTATTTCTTTTCTTGAGTATATTAAATATGTTACTCCATTTTCTTCTGGCACAAAGCAATATAGTGAAAGAGTCTAATGATAATGGAATGTTCTTTCCTTTATAAGTCAAGAGCTCATTTTTTCCTTCTTTTTCTTTAAAGTCCAATAATGGCATTAGAGTGTTTTGGTGTTAGTTGTTCTGCATTGATCCTCTCAGAAGCACAGTGAGTTCTTTCAATACATAATTTCAAGTACATATTTTTCAACTTCAAGAAATTTTCTTTGCAGTATTGCTTTTAGTGCTAGGTTTTGATGGTCTTTCTCAGAGGCTCCTATTACCCATATTTTGGATCCTCTTTGCCTGTTTAATCTTTATGATGAAATGATTATCTTTCTTATTTCTAACTCTTAAGTCAATAAATCTTGAGTTCTGTCACCACATTCTGAGTTTTTCTCATTTATATCTTGCATATTATTCTTAATGTCTTTTAATTCCTTTTGAAAAGATGTTACAGTTTTGATCTGTTTATTTTAAACATCTTTTCCCAGTATATAAGGATGTTATTCTGCTCTTCTTTTCATAAGTTACTATAGTAACTTAGCATGGAATTTAATCTTGATGTTTTTTGGTTGCTCATCTTTGTGTGAATTCAATTAACCTGAATTTTTAGAACTGTTTTTACATAGTGTTAAATATATATTTGTATACATTGTGTTATTTATGTTAAGTTATATATAGAGAGGCTAGCTTTCTGAGATTTTCTGGCTGTGTTTTCTTGCCCTGTTTTTATCTAAATAACCGTTCTCTTCACCTCCATGTCCACATGATTCTGCTCCAGCAGTTTATCCTCACAGTGGGGTCCTATCCAGCTAGAAAGTTCCGGCTGGCCAGCGTCAAGTGTTCTCGAGGATCAGACTCCTCCAGGCTTTCAGACCTTACCAAGGGCTCTGAGCATTTCTCTACAATCACAGCAGGGAAAATACCCTACTCTAATCTTCTCTTCTCTGGTTGGCCCATCATGCTTTCCAGTGAATAGCTGTTGGTTATTTTGTGGGTTCTCCTTTTCCAAGGTCTGACACCCTGATTCTTCATTCCAATTTATCTCCCAAGAAGCTGATAACACACAAGTCTTGTAGCTACTGGCAATGTGTCCCCACCAACTAAATTTCAGAGGTTATGAAAATATCTTGTCATCTAGCTCTTCTGTAAATATTGTTCATTAATTTTGTTTGGCTATGCAGATATTCTGTCTGTTTTCACATGGGATTTAGGAAGATCTAAAAACTATGTGGCGACTGCACCGCCGGCTTCCAAAAATCCTCTACTTGTTTTTTAAAAGAGGAGTGTCTAACCCAATTTGAAATTCTTGAATTGGTAAATTATATTATGTCATGCTATATTATATTGTATTATATCATATCGTATTATATCGTATCTCACATATATATAAACATTAGTAGGGACACTTTTATGTTTCTGTAAGCCAAAAACCTGTCCTGAATCTCTCCCCAGTCCAGCAGGCCAGGGCAGTATTTTCCAGTTTTAATGTGCATGTGATATGCCTGGGAATCTTGTTAAATTCAGGTTCCAGGCCAGTGGGTCTGGCATAAGGCCAGACATTCTGCATCTCCACCAGCTCCTGGGTGCTGTCAGTGGGGTGGTCCACAGACCTCATCTCGAGCAATAAAGGTCGAGGTGTCAGCAAGTGATTACTCACTTTTGAAAGATTGCCAATACATACCATATCTGCTTTTAATGAAGGACCACTCTTAGTAGTTTCCCAAAACATGTAGTACCCTTGTAAGAGCTCGTTCTTCTTTTTAATAATAAAAGAAACTGAAATCCAATACAGACTTCTCTGAGAGCGGTATTCTGCTGCACATTATCACAAACATTCTCTCCTTATTCCTATTATCATTTTTATAAATGATAAAATAGACTCAGATTGATTTGCACATAGGCTGGAATTGCAATGCAAACCTGAATTTTTGACTCCAAATTCCTGTCTCCTTCATCCTACATTGTGCTTGGGAGTATACAATTTCTATTTTGGTCTTTATCATCCTTACCCAATCTTTTCTCTATTTTTATCCAACTTATATATTCATTATTAAATTTTTAACAATTTCTGGCCAGGCATAGTGGCTCACAGATGTAATCCTAACACTTTGGGAGGCTGAGGCAGGAGGATCATTTGGGGTCAGGAGTTTGAGAGCAGCCTGACCAACATGGTGAAACCCTGTCTCTAGTAAAAATATAAAAAAACTAGCCAGGCATTATGGCGGACACCTGTAGTCCCAGCTATTCCCAGCTATTCGAGAGACTGAGGCAGGCGAATCACTTGAAGCCAGGAGGCAGAGGCTGCAGTGAACTAAGATCACACCACTGCACTCCAGTCTGGGCGACAGAGCAAGACTCCAACTCAAAAAAAAAAATTAACAATTTCTCTTTGCTTCTTGCAATATGATCATCAGCTTTAAGGTACTGGTTAATTACTTCAGCTTACTCTTGCCCAGAGAAATGCAGCTCTGTTACCAAATCAAGATTTGATTTACTTCATTGTCATCTTGACTCGTATTAAATAAATTATGTTAATTGGCTCTGAAAAGAATTTAGGCATGCATAGAGAATAGCAGTGTTTTTATTGGCGAGAAAAGAAATCATGACTTTTTAAAAAATACCAGACTAATGATTAAATAAATTAACAGTCCTAGGGTTCCGGAAGTGGCCTGAAGCACGTAGTAGCCCTCCTTAGAGCTCACTCTCTTTGTGTTGTAGTTTGACAGAAGCAAAGTTAAGCCTTGCTCGTCCAGTTCCCATGGAGCACGTCCAACCCCTGAAGAGTGTTCGTGGAAATGCACATCTGCAGCCCCACCCTCCGGGTCTGATTGTGTTGGGCTGGTGGGGCCATAGAAACCACATTTTCCACAAGCACTGCAGTGACTCTGACGCTCAGCCCTTGAAGGAAGTCATTAGCAGGCTCAGCCTGGAGGGAGCCCCACAAGACCTCAGGCTCCAGGAAGCAAGTGTGCCAGGTTGCATGGCCATAGCACAGAGGAGTGTGACCAGGGTGCCACTTTTCTCATCTCTCACCATGCCTTTCAGTTTTGTGCAGCAGAGATATCTTCTCTTGGCCCGACTGTAAACTCCGGCATGCTCTCTCCTGTATACATAGTCCCAGTCCAGCAGCCATTATAGTTTTCCAGCACAGATGTGGGAATGATGCAGTTTAGAAATGCAAACTTCGAGATAACTCATGTATGAGTTTGCCAGGGTTGCTATATCAAAGCACCACAGATTGCTCAGCTTAAGCAACAGGCATTTGTTTTCTCACAGTTTTAGGAGCCGGAAGTCCATGATCAAGGTGTCAACAGGGTGATTCATTCATTCTGAGGGCTGGGAGGGAGGGTCTTTCAAGGCCTCTCTCGGCTTGCAGAAGGCCCTCTCCTCCTTGTGTCTTCACTATGCCTGCCTGTCTCTATGTTCAAATTTCATCTTTCTGTAAGGACAGTCCTGTTGGATTAGAACTAACTCTAATGACTTCATCTTAACTTGATTATCTTCAAACACCTTATTTCCAAATAAGGCCACATTCTTGGCCACTGGGGGCTAGAATTTGACACCTTTGGAGGCACCCAATTCAAACCATAACAATTCATTTGATTGAAAAGATCTTTGTAATTTTTTTTTTTTTGAGGCGGAGTCTTGCTCTGTCGCCCAGGCTGGAGTGCAGTGGCATGATCTTGGCTCACTGCAACCTCCGCCTCCCAGGTTCAAGTGATTCTCCTGCCTCAGCCTCCTGAGTAGCTGGGATTGCAGGCACATGCCACCACACCCAGCTAATTTTCACACCAGCTAATTTTTGTATTTTTAGTAGAGATGGGGTTTTACCATGTTGGCCAGGCTAGTCTCCAACTCCCGACCTCAAGTGATCCGCCTGCCTCAGCCTCCCGAAGTGCTGGGATTACAGGTATGAGCCACCACCGCGCCCAGCCAGATCTTTGTAATCTTAAGTTACAACCTTTAGGAAATGTGGGCTGGAAGCCATTTAAGGAGGTTTGGTTGAATGGAATGTATCTACAGGATTTGCATGATTGCATTACCCTGCTGTGGTTTCTGCTCAGAAGGCCTCCTGTTAACATGTTTATGATGATCCCCCTTGGTTCACCAGGTGCTGAGTTTAGGAGTACCTTTCATGCAACAAGAAAATATTTTTCCCCTGACACAATATCTTGCAAACACTCTAGGAAACATCAGTATTAAGAAAGCTAATTAACATAGGATATGTAAATCGGCATAAAGTCAACATTTGGCAGGTGAATCCGGTAAGCACCTTTGACACAAAGACAAATTCCCAATCTCCTGAGTGTCTATCTGGATGAAATTCAGGACCTGGGTCTTGGCTCCTGGTGGATGTGGCTACAAGAAGCTGTCCCTTCCCCAGCCCCTCCTCCTGGGCCTCCCTGTCCCCACTCTGGGATCCCTAATTCCTCAGGGACTCTGACAGATTCCTGCTGTCTCATAGGGACCCTGGCTGTGGGCTGGCTTTTCCAGGGCATCCGCAGTTGTGCTGGCCTTCCTGCCCTGCTCCTGAGAAGCCTGAAGAGGACCTGAAGGGTATTCACAGCCCCCCACCCAGGGCTGGGGGAGAAGCAGCGATCAGGAGCAGCCCCACCGTTCCCAGCTTGAGAGCAGCTGCAGAAGGACTCGGCAGGACCTCTTCTCAGAGATTTCAAAGTGCGCAGGGACTTCAGAATGCACGGTCATCAACTGAATAAGGTTTATTTTACAGATGAACCCACCTGCTTCCCACCCAGCCTCCTCCACCTACTGCACTCCTTCCTGATTGAGTGAACAGTGCCCGCTTTGATGGCAGCCCCCAGATGGAAACAAGGGCGCTCTACTGGCCTCCCTCCTCCCCTCACACCCTACAGCGAGTCGGTCATCTCATGTGATGTGCTGGCCCCTCTGACCATCCCCACTGCTGTCCTTGGCCCCTCCCACTGCCCTTATTCATCCTTTATCGACTTCCCATGATGAATCACGACAGCCTCCTACCTGCACACCCTCCCTGGATAAACCTCCTTCCTTCTTCCAGCAGGATCCAGTCCTCAGATGGAATGTAGGACCCGAGAGGAGGCTCCTGCACTTCCTAGCTGTCAGATCTTGGGTAAGATATTCCAACCCTCTGTGTCCCAGTGGCCTCCCCTGTAAAATGAAGAGGAGGATAACAGTGCCTGCATCACTGGGCTATTGAGAGGGGGAAATGAGTTAATCTATGTAAACCCCTTCACCTAATGAGTGCTCGCTCAGGTGAAGGTAGCTATGATTACGTCCTTCCCAATGTGCTCCCAAAGTAACATCTCATGTCCATTGCAGTACTTACCATTCACAGAATAATTATTTTGTGTCTTTTCATCACTTAATAGAAGAGAAGCCTTCTGAAGGTAGGGAATCTCTTTTTCATGTCTCATGCCCAGAAGTTAGGATAGTGTCTGGAATCTACTAGGTCCTCAATGAATATATGAAGGAGAGATGTGTGGAAGAATGGATTCATAGAAAGGTGGATGGCTGAATGGTGACTAAATCCATTCAGTGTTAAAACCATTCCAGTGTTATAATCATGTTACAACCCAACATGAAACATTAAGACTTTTTGTCGTATTACTTTAGTGGTAAATGCTCAAATGTAGTTTTGTCCTAAAATTAACCACTGATAAATCTTAGAAAATTAAAAGAGAAAGTTTTGATTTAATTAGTTTTTCCTTTTTTTTTCTCAGTTCATGTTTCTGTTATAGAGGGGAAGTTTCTGAAAGTTAATAGTAGACATGACATTAAATATTGACCATGAGGAAATGTTTTCACTCTTAATTATAGAGGATGCTATCTTTCTTTCTGCAATAATAGTGTTCTTAATAAAGAACTTTAAAAAATTATTTATATAAAGGAACATAACTTTTTTTTAAAAAACAGTATTTTGTATTGTGCAAACTGCAATCTTTATATCTCAGCTCTGTCTTTTAATAATAAGGCTTGATGCATGTGTGCAAAATACAGCAAACGCAGTTTCACATGATGGCCAAAACCATCTGAACTACCATCAAACTAATCCAAACAAGGCAAGGAAAGCATTGTCTTTAAGACTTAAATGGTGTAGCCATGTTCCATTTTACAGAAATGCACTTTTAGTCTCTGCAATGGTGAATTTTATGTGATCTTATTGGTTCTGTTTTCCTGGAGAACTCTAATACAATATCTTTTGTAAAATTCTAAATGAGTTTTTTTTCAAATGCATAAATGATTAAACCTTAATTTGGGGGCAATTCCTATGAGATGAGTAACAATGGGGAAGATCTGCATCAGCATGGCGGGCCCTGACACAGCTTGAGATCACCCCAGTCTTATCTAACCCGCTTCTGTTGACTGCCTACTCCCTGTAGACACAGTACTGGCTTCTAGGTCGCCTGTGAGCAAATCTCATCAAATTCATCCAAATGACCACCAGGCATGAACCAGGATCACATTCTTAAAGGATTGCTGAGGACTTCAGAGTACAGTACTGGGCCTCTAAACACCCACATGCACCCCCCAAGTGAGGGGAGGATCTTGGCTCTATCAGCTACCACTTCCAGCTCTGCTCCTAGCAGGCGCCAACCATTTATCTGCCCCTTTGGGAAACTCCTTCCAATCACGTGGTTCCACTGGGAGCTGCCATCTTCCTCCAGAACCTGACTCCCTGGCCACAGTGGTGGTCTAGGGCTGAAATGCCCACCTGGCTGATCACAGGGCTCCAATCTCTGCTCACAGGTGACTGATCCAAATGTAAGAACCTACACACCATGATTCAAGCCATCTTTTCCCAGGATTTTCTACCAGGAATCAAGGGAAGCCAGTCAGTTCTTCTCGAGTGGCCAAGATGGGCTGATGTGAGCAGCCAGGTCTCCTGCCCTGTGGGGCTGGGAGGAGAGAGAGCAGCCCACTCCGAGGGGCACTGACTAGGAAGAAGGACAGAGCCCAAATTCCACCATTGCCAAGGCCAGCTGGGCTTTCCTCCCTGAGGGGGGTCACAGGAGACAACTGCCCCTTTGCTGGAGCTACTTGGGTTGGGTCTTCATTGGCAGAAATCAAAGAGTCACTCTGATTAGTTCTAAACTACAGGAGCCATTCAGTCTTCTGGGCCTCAGTGTGAACTGGGAATGGCCACACCTCCCTTGAAATCTTAACACTTACGGTGGAGAGTGAGCTGAATGCGTGTGAACTGTGCACACATTACCTTCCCCATGGATCCTATGAAGAGCAGATAAGAGTTTATAACCCAGAGAAATAGGAAATGTGTCAGATGTTTACTTATTTTTCTAATCATAATTATGAAAGTTGAGGTTACTTGGGATCCTGTTGTACTAGAATGAGGGATGTGATTGGATGGATTACAAAGCTCATGCGTGCACACATAAAACCAACGTAAGCAGACAACCCCTTGAGATGGTATATGCATGTCCTAGAACGACTATGACAAAGGACTGTAAAACTGGGTGACTTAAAACAACAGAAATTTGTTCTCTCACGGTTCTTGAGATGGGAAGTCCAAAATCAAGGTGTCATATGGCCAAGCTCCGTCTTAAGGTCCTAGGGAGGAATCCTTGCTTGGAGGATCTTAGGCAAGAAATAGCACCTGGTGGCTCCAGGTGTTCCTTGATTTATGGCGGCATCTCTCCAACCTCTGCCTCTGTCCTCACACAGACTTCTGCCCTCTGTGTCTGTGTCTTCACGGGGTATTTGTGTGTTCGTTCTGTCTCTCTCTCTGTCTTTTCTTATAAAGACACCCGTCACACTGGAGTAGGCCCACTCCAATCCAGGATGACCTCATCTTAACCAATTACATTTGTAGCAGCTCTGTCCCCAAACAAGGTCACATTCTGAGGAACCAGGGTTTGGACTCAGGCACATCTTTTGGGGACACAATAAACCCACTATGATGGTGCACTCATTTTCCAAACTTCTTAGTGACAAAAAGTAAAGTAGTGGTAAAGTCACCACTGCAGCAAATGTCACCCTGGTCAGACACCAGAGCACACCGCTCCCTGCTTCAAGCCATGCCCTGGAACATCAGGGGAAAGGATGAGATTGGGGTCATGGAAGTCCTCAGACGGGGCTCCCAGAAGAACCCCAGCAGCCACCACAGAAGGGTTACGCCTGCCTTTACCTCTGGGGCTCCAAGTGCAGGTCTGCCTGAGACAAGACAACACACTCAGATCTACAAAATCAGTGGAGTCCTCTTGTTCCTCTTAGGTTTATGCAAAGCCAATTCAAGAGTCTGGCCAACTCGTTCCTCTCTGAATGAAGTGAGCTTTGGAACATGACCCACCATTTGAGAGTTAGTCATGGGGTGGTGACTGCCAGACACAATTCTACCCCTCCCTTTCCTTTCTAAAATAACCCCAACCCCTGTTGGTACAGCCAGGTACAGAGACGGCCTGCGAGCCTATCCCAGCCATCACAGCAGCAATCACAGGGTTCAGTCCAGGGCTGGCCATGACCCCCGAGCCGTCACCTTTCCCAGGACAAATGCATGTGTGCTGGTAGCAACAGTTGCTCTCTCCTGCAGTTTCAAGTTGGGAGGCTGTGACGTTGGGACTCGATTCACCCTCTTCCTCCCCTGAGAAGAAGGTTTGCCCTGGTCTTACTGAGGCCCTGGCCCCTGAGCCTGGTTCTGCAGCCCTGCTGGCTCTCCATAGCTCCCATGGTGCTCTGTTTCTACTCCTGAGACTTTCAACCTATTTGTACCTTAGTTCTGATACAACCTCCAGTGTCACTCCTATTGAGACTTGCCCATAGAGCTGGCCCTAGAAGTGGACGCCATCTGCCAAGGACAGTCCCCACTCCAGCCACTACCACCTCCCTTCATCACCTGCCCCACAAATACTTTAGGTGTAATACATTTTAAACTAATTTAACATTAATTAAGGCTAGGCACTGTGCTCATGCCTGTAATCCCGCATTTTTCAAGGCCAAGGTGGGAGGATTGCTTGAGCCCAGGAGTTTGAAACCAGCCTGTGAAACATAGTAAGACCTCACCTCCACCAAAAAGCAAAAAAATTAGCTGGGCATGGTGGTGCGTGCCTGTAGTACCAGCTACTTGGGAGCCTGAGGCTAGAGGATTGCTTGAGCCCAGGAGGTCGAGGCTGCAGTGAGCTGAGATCACACCACTGTACTCCAGCCTGAGTGATAGAGTGAGATCCTGTCTCTAATAAATAAAATAAATTAACAATAATTTTGCTTATCTCCTTAGCATTCAGTTAGTTAATTGGGTAAGCTTTTTTTTTTTTTTTTAAGTTAAGAGAAGTTCAAATGTGGTTTCTTCTGTTCTCCCACTTTGAAAGCCTCCCAGAACTCTTGTTCTTACAGCTGTCCTCAAATCAGGGAGGCATTTCCCATAGATCCTTTGCTGGATATAAATATTTTAGGCCTCACAGTGGATGCTCCGTGTAGCTGTTTGAAAGACTCTTTTAAGAGGATCAGATGCGCTTTCTTATGTTTTAGCTTTTGCTCTCTTTTCCTCCCAATAACCTCTGCCCCTCAGCTCATGCCAAGAAGAGCCTGGGAAGCAGAATGAAGTCACAAAAGGAAAATGTGCAGGAGTTGGGAGGGAGCACCCGCACCCCTTTGCAGGGGGTACTTACTGGCTGGGGGAATTCAGCGCTGATAAAAAGAGATCTGTGCTGGGAGGCTCTTCGCCCAGCTGCCGGCTGGGCCGCCTCTCTCTCCACCTTCCCACAGCCTCGCTGAGGCCCTGACCAGCTGCAGATGCTCACAGCACAGTCAGGCTTTGTGGAACCAGAAAATTAGTGAGTCAAAGGACCAGAGAATTAGAGCAAGTATGTTAATTGGATATGAGTATAGGCCTCAGTGGAGGGCTGCCAAGTCCCCTTTCTCCCTGCACCCTCCATGCCATCCTTACCAGGAGCCCGGAGCTCCCTGCTGTGAGTGCTGCATTAGCCCAGCTCCTACAGCGCGTGATCCTGCACCAGGCCATGTGTTTGTATCCACTGTCTCCTACTAACCCCACCTAGCAATCCCACCCATCTCCATTCTGAATATAAGCTAAGTGGCTTGTCTACTTTACCCAGCTAGTGCGAGATGGAGCTGGGATCAAGATCAGGTCTGTCTGCCCCACAGCCTGCACTCTGCTTTCTCCTGGGACAGGCCACCAACTTCACTGCGTTACCTGCTGGTGGTCATCATCCTCTTAGCCTGGAGAGTTCCACTTGGAGATGGGTGTAATTGAAAGCCTCCCAGAACTCTTATTCTTACAGCTGTCCTGTAAGAGCTGTGGCTGGCCCTGCAATGGAGATGACTGAGTGGTAGGGGGCAGGGGGTGGATTTTGCCCCACAGGAGAAATTTGGTAATACCTAGAGACAATTTGGGTTGTCCCAACCTAGGAGTGGGGGGTTGCTCCTGTAATCTAGTGGGTAAAGTTCAGGGCTGTTGGTAAAAATCCTACAATGCACAGGACACCTCTTAAACAACAATTATTCAGCTACAATGTTTCCATCTTGGTGAGGTTGAGAAACCCTGCCCTACAAAATTCTGCCAGAACAAAGTGCCTACCAGCATCCAAAATTAGCCAAAAACATGGCTAAAAGAGAGCAGGGACAGTTCTATTTATTCATTCATTTGACCTGTATCTACCGAGTGCCAGCTAGGAGCCAGGCGCTCCTCTTACTGCTGGGGGTTTAATAATGAACCTGACAGACAAGTCCATGTCCCCCACCCCCCAACCGGGGCCGATGTTCTAAGAGGGGTTAGAGTGGAAGGCAGAAATAAAATGAATAACAAGACACTGATAAGGGCCATTCAGAGCTTTGCAATGGGGTGGTGTAAGGGGTGGGATGAGATGTCTGATTTTGAGCTGGGGGTCAAAGTGGCCGCCTGCAGAGGTGACATTTAAGCTGAGATCTGAACCACAGGAAGTAGTCAGTCACAGACCAAACAGGAGACAGGGCTTCCTAGAAAGAAGAGAGGGTTACTGCAAAATCTTTAAGATGGGAAGGAGCTTGCTGTATCTAAGGAACAGACAAAAGGCTGAAGTAGGACAGGAGGAAGGTAGGGAGGTGGATGGGACAAGATAAATGGGGCTTCTGTATGCCAGCCAGGGATAAGGGGCTCAGAATTTCAGTTCAGTGCAAGGGAATCAGCTAGAGGGTTGGGACAGGAGAATGATGGGCTCTGATTTGCCTTTTCAAAGAATGCTCACTGCTGTAGGGAGAATGAATTAGATGGCTTTAAGGGTGGAATTGTGTCTTCCCAAAAAAGATAGATTGAAGTTCTAGCCCCCGCAGTACTTCAGAATGTGGCCTTGTTTGGAAATAGGGTCTTTACAGAGATGATCAAGTTATAATGCAGTAATTCAGGTGAGCCCTTATACAATACAACTGGCGTCCTTATGAAGAGGGGAAATTGGGACAGAGACAGACACACATAGAGGGAAAATGATGTGAAAATAATGGCAGAAGCCAAGGTGATGCTCCTCTAAGCCAGCAAACTCCAAAGATTGCCAGCAAACCCCCGAGGCCAGGAGAAGGTCCTGGAACAGATTCTCCCTCATAGCCTCAGAAGGAAGGCCCTGACCTCGAACTTCCAGGCTCCAGCACTGAGAGAGTAAATGCCTGTTGTTTACTCCACCCAGTTGGTGGTGATTTGTTACAGCAGCCCTGACAAACTAACACAATGAGCCAGAAGCAGCCATATCCGTGTAGGTGGTTACCAGGGTAATCCAGGTGGGAAGGGATGATGGCTTGGACAATATGACACAGTGGGGGACAGAGAAGAGCAGAGCTATGACATGTTTCAGAAACAGGACTCGCTTAGAGAGGGGTGAGGGCAGGACAGGAACTAGGTAAGTTCTGTATTTGGCTTCAGCAAAGGAGAACTGGAAGAGAAACGGTCCAGGTGGGGGATAAGGGAAGCCTTGGAAATGAAGCAGTGGGTTGGGGCCAATTCCATTTCAGTGCACCCTTGACGTCTCCTCTGCTCCCACCCCCCACACAGCTGTCAGCAGGCAGCTGGATTTAGTCGATGAACTGGAGATCCAAGGACAGGGCTGGAGAGACGGACTGAGGAGTTCCTCATGATTTATTCTAATGGATCCTCCTTCCCACTTGGATGTTTTCACCACTAACCGGGCCACTGGCAGGGTGAAGGGTGAAATTGCTGCTACAAAGCAGGCCAGGTCAACCCGAAGATTGGCATGCATACCATTGAGCTCTTCCTGAAAGTAGCAGCCGACTTCTTTTTCTTCTGTCCTCCTGTCCTCTAGAACCAGGATCCCCAACCCCTGAGCCACAGCCACAGACCATGGCCTGTTAGGAACTGGCCGCACAGCAGGGAGGAGGGCAGCAGGCTAGAAAGCATTCCCGCCCGCGCTCCACCTCCTGTCAGATCAGCAGCATTTGATTCTTATAGGAGCTTCAATCCTATTGTGAACTGCACACAGGAGGGATCTAGGTTGCACGTTCCTTACGAGAATCTAATGCCCACAGCCCCACTCAACTCACCCCACCTCCCCCAGCCAACATGGAAACACGGAAAAATTGTCTTCCACAGTCCCTGGTGCCGAAAAGACGCTGCTCTAGAAAAGCCCAGTGCTGGGCTCTGCTGTCCAGTAATGAACTGGAGAGCAGGAATATTGAGAAGAGGCTGGAGGGGGGCAGAGTAATGGGAAGGACAGGGACAAATGCCCATGCTGAGACTGTGTCACGCCCACTCTGCAGTGTAAATGGACTTCTCCCCAGAGGAGAACAGACTGCCCTCCAGGACCTTGGGAGACAAGGGAGCACGGTGACTTGCAGTTTCTGGAAATTTGCAAATGTGCCTGGAAATGCACCTGGCCTGTCTTGGAGAAGCAGCTCCCCTGATCTTTCAGTCACATCTGTCAATGACAGTGGCCAGGTCCCTTCGGTACCACCATCACTTCCACTGCATTGAAGTCCCCACGATATGCCAGATTGCCTGCCCCCTCATGTGACTTTCTGGACTCGAGAGGCAAACTCCCTCATCATGGGGACTAATTTCGTATAGTTAGTGACCTTTTAAGAAAGAAATGGCTCAGCCTTGTCTCCGTAATACAACACTTGTTGAACTCTTCAGGGAAATAGCTAGGTTTTATTCCTGCTTCAAATGCAAGCAGCCAAGGAGCAGAAGTGGAAGCAGGAGAGAAAATGAACATTTTCTGACCATCCGCTATGCACAAAGCACTGTGCTCAGAGACGCTATGTGTATCCTTCATGGAAGCTTCACAGTAATCCTTCCATAAGGGCATCAATTGAGCTATTGAGAACTGAAATTCAGAAAGGCTGAATAACTTGCTCAAGTAACCTAAAGATAAGTGGTGGGGAGGGGAACCCAACTCTGAGGTCATCTTAAATGCCTAGGGCCATGCAACTGCTGCCTGGATGGTTCTAAAGACATGTGACACTGGCCTCACCTGCCAGCAAAGTCCTGTTTTGAAAGCTGTGGCTGGTGAACAACTGTGGCCTCCTTTTTGTCACACGATTTAATAGTCACATGATAGTCATGGATGTGCCTCTACATGGCCGCCCGCTCTCTGCCAGGGTGATCTTAGTGTTAGGATTTGTGTTGGGGCTGCCATGTCTTTGTGACATCATCCCCACCTGCTGCTCTGCTGGGACCAGGCTGCCATGCCCCTCATCCCGCTTTGGCAATATCTAGATTGCAGGCCATACAGAGACTTACACAACCTAACTAACCTTGCTGTTTGCCTTTGGTTGGTGAAGTTCCCTTTTCAGCAGAGTAGAGGATGGTCAACAACACAGATCGTTGTTTAAACTAGCCAACTTTGTAATGTAATCTGAAGGCAAATAGAGGAGAAATAAATGTACTGTCATAGACAAGGTAGAGAAAACTGTCTAGCATATGTGACTGAAATGTAGGCCACTGATCTATGTCTTCCAGGTACAGTTTAGAAGTGTTTGTAAGTCACTCTTGGTTCTGAGCCAATGCAAAATTTTCTCTGACATACTCGCAGTTTTCTCAGTGAATCTCATTGTGAACTAAGTCTTTCTTTTATGTAACAAACACATATTCCCAGATACTGTTCTAAGTGATTTACAAATATTAACTCAGTAGGCCTCATAATAAAGCTAAAAGGTAGGTACAGTAAGGTACATTAAGGAAACAGGGACAGAAAATCATCCAAGTTCATCAGGGCCCAAAACAAGCTCCACTCTGCTGCCCCTAAAATGAAAGAAGGCCAGGCGCGGTGGCTCATGCCTGTAATCCCAGTACTTTAGGAGGCCTAAGTGGGTGGATCATTTGAGATCAGGAGTTCGAGACCAGCCTGGCCAATATGGTGAAACCCCGTCTCTACCAAAAATATAAAAAAATTAGCCGGGCGTGATGGTACACGCCCGTAGTCCCAGCTACTTGGGAGGCTGAGGCAGGTGAATCGCTTGAACCTGGGAGGTAGAGGTTGCAGTGAGCCGAGATCACGCCACTGCTCTCCAGCCTGGGTGACAGAGTGAGACTCCATCTCAAAAAACCAACAATAAAATAAAATAAAATAAGGAGGGAGAAGGGGAGGGGGAAAGAAAGAGAGGAAGAGAAGGGGGAGGAGGGGGAGAAAGAGCAGAAGTCTCTATTTCTTAAGTAAATTGCAGGGAATGATTCTGCAGAGTTCTTCATTATTTTCCCCTTATAATAAATCTTATTCATTTTTCTTTTCTCTCTTTCCACCCTGTCTCTGCACTACTTCACTCCTTAAGCAGAAAAACTCTGCCTTCAGGGCTAACAGTCACCACGTCTACTGCTTTGGCTCTGAAAAATATTCTACAGCCTATTAATAAACATGTCTCCATTTTTGGATTAAATTATTACTCAAGGCACACAGAACAAATAGAATTGTTTGAGGTTTGGCAAATAGTACCTCTCTTAAGATGTTAAGTGACAAGATCATACCTGATAGATGAAAACAATTAGATGCAATGGAGGAACAGCTCCAGTCTACAGCTCCCAGTGTGAGCAACACAGAAGATGGGTGATTTTTGCATTTACAACTGAGGTATCGGGTTCATCTCACTGGGGCTTGTCAGACAGTGGGTACAGGACAATGGGTGCAGCCCATGGACCATGAGCCAAAGCAGGGTGAGGCATCACCTCACCCAGGAAGCGCAAGGGGTCAGGGAATTCCCTTTCCTAGCCAAGGGAAGCCATGACAGATGGCACCTGGAAAATCAGGTCACTCCCACGCTAATATCGTGCTTTTCCAATGGTCTTAGCAAATGGCACACCAGGAGATTATATCCCGAGCATGGCTCGGAGGGTCCCATGCCTGCGGATCCTCCCTCATTGCTAGCGCAGCAGTCTGAGATCGAACTGCAAGGCGGCATCGAGGCTGGGGGAGGGGTGCCCGCCATTGCTGAGGCTTGAGTAGATAAACAAAGCGGCCTGGAAGCTTGAACTGGGTGGAGCCCACCACAGCTCAAGGAGGCCTGCCTGCCTCTGTAGACTCCACCTCTGAGGGCAGGGCATGGCTGAACAAAAGGCAGCAGAAACTTCTGCAGACTTAAACATCCCTGTCTGACAGCTTTGAAGAGAGCAGTCATTCTCCCAGCATGGAGTTTGAGATCTGAGAATGGACAGACTGCCTCCTCAAGTGGATCCCTGACCCCCAACTAGCCTAACTGGGAGACACCTCCCGGTAGTGGCCGACTGACACCTCATACGGCCGGGTGCCCTCTGAGACGAAGCTTCCAGAGGAATGATCAGACAGCAACATTTGCCGTTCTGCAATATTTGCTGTTCTGCAGCCTCTGCTGATAATACCCAGGCACACAGGGTCTAGAGTGGACCTCCAGCAAACCCCAACAGACCTTCAGCTGAGGGTCCTGACTGTTAGAAGGAAAACTAACAAACAGAAAGGGCATCTACACCAAAACCCCATCTGTACGTCACCATCATCAAAGATCAAAGTTAGATAAAACCACAAAAATGGGGAGAAACCAGAGCAGAAAAGCTGGAGATTCTAAAAATCACAGTGCCTCTTCTCCTCAAAAGGAACACAGCTCCTTGCCAGCAATAGAACAAAGCTAGATGGAGAATGATTTTAACGAGTTGAGAGAAGAAGGCTTCAGACGATTGGTAATAACAACCTTCTCTGAGATAAAGGAGGATATTCGAACCCATGGCAAAGAAGCTAAAAACCTTGAAAAAAGATTAGACGAATGGCTAACTGGAATAAACAGCATAGAGAAGACCTTAAATGACCTGATGGAGCTGAAAACCATGGCACAAGAACTACATGATGCATGCACAAGCTTCAGTAGCTGATTTGATCAACTGGAAGAAAGGGTATCAGTGATTGAAGATCAAATGAATGAAATGAAGCAAGAAGAGAAGTTTAGAGAAAAAACAGTAAAAAGAAATGAACCAAGCCTTCAAGAAATATGGGACTATGTGAAAAGACCAAATCTATGTCTGATTGGTGTACCTGAAAGTGACGGGGAGAATGGAACCAAGTTGGAAAACACTCTGCAGGATATTATCCAGGAGAACTTCCCCAATCTAGCAAGGCAGGCCAACATTCAAACCCAAGAAATACAGAGAATGCCACAAAGATACTCCTCAAGAAGAGCAACTCCAAGACATATAATTGTCAGATTCACCAAAGTTGAAATGAAGGAAAAAATGTTAAGGGCAGCTAGAGAGAAAGGTCGGGTTACCCACAAAAGGAAGCCCATCAGACTAACAGCGGATCTCTCAGCAGAAACTCTACAAGCCAGAAGAGAGTGGAGGCCAATATTCAACATTCTTAAAGAAAAGAATTTTCAACCCAGAATTTCATATCCAGCCAAACTAAGCTTCATAAGTGAAGGAGAAATAAAATCCTTTACAGACAAGCAAATGCTGAGAGATTTTGTCACCACCAGGCCTGCCTTACAAGAGCTCCTGAAGGAAGCACTAAACATGGAAAGGAACAACCGGTACCAGCCACTGCAAAAACATGCCAAATTGTAAAGACCATTGATGCTAGGAAGAAACTACATCAACTAACGAGCAAAATAACCAGCTAACATCATAAGGACAGGATAAAATTCACACATAACAATATTAACTTTAAATGTGAATGGGCTAAATGCTCCAATTAAAAGACGCAGACTGGCAAATTGGATAAAAAGTCAAGACCCATCAGTGTGCTGTATTCAGGACACTGAATACATGTGCAGAGACACATATAGGATCAAAATAAAGGGATGGAGGAAGATCTACCAAGCAAATGGAAAACAAAAAAAAAAGCAGGGGTTGCAATCCTAGTCTCTGATAAAACAGACTTTAAACCAACAAAGATCAGAAGAGACAAGGAAGGCCATTACATTATGGGAAAGGGATCAATTCAACAAGAAGAGCTAACTATCCTAAATATATATGCACCCAATACAGGAGCACCCAGATTCAGAAAGCAAGTACTTAGAGACCTACACAGAGACTTAGACTCCCACACAATAATAATGGGAGACTTTAACACCCCACTGTCAACATTAAACAGATCCACGAGACAGAAATTAACAAGGATATCCAGGCATTGAACTCAGCTCTGCACCAAGCAGACCTAATAGACATCTACAGAACTCTCCACCCCAAATCAACAGAATATACATTTTTTTCAGCACCACACCACACCTATTCCAAAATTGACCACATAGTTGGAAGTAAAGCACTCCTCAGCAAATGTAAAAGAACAGAAATTATAACAAACTGTTTCTCAGACCACGGTGCAATCAAACTAGAACTCAGGATTAAGAAACTCACTCAAAACCGCTCAACTACATGGAAACTGAACAACCTGCTCCTGAATGACTACTGGGTACATAACGAAATGAAGGCAGAAAGAAAGATGTTCTTTGAAACCAATGAGAACAAAGACACAACATACCAGAGTCTCTGGGACACATTTAAAGCAGTGTGTAGAGGGAAATTTCTAGCACTAAATGCCCGCAAGAGAAAGCAGGAAAGATCAAAAATTGACACACTAACATCACAATTAAAAGAACTAGAGAAGCAAGAGCAAACACATTCAAAAGCCAGCAGAAGGCAAGAAATAACTAAGATCAGAGCAGAATTGAAGGAGATAGAAACACAAAAAACCCTTCAAAAAAATCAATGAATCCAGGAGCTGGTTTTTTGAAAAGATCAACAAAATTGATAGATCACTAGCAAGACTAATAAAGAAGAAAAGAGAGAATAATCAAATAGACGCAATAAAAAATGATAAAGGGGATATCACCACTGATCCCACAGAGATACAAACTACCATCAGAGAATACTATAAACTCCTCTACGCAAATAAACTAGAAAATCTAGAAGAAATTGATAAATTCCTGGACACATACACCCTCCCAAGACTAAACCAGGAAGAAGTTGAATCTCTGAATAGACCAATAACAGGCTTTGAAATTGAGGCAATAATAGCCTACCAACCAAAAAAAAGTCCAGCGTCCAGGACCAGACAGATTCACAGCCGAATTCTACCAGAGGTACAAAGAGGAGCTGGTACTATCCCTTCTGAAACTATTCCAATCAATAGAAAAAGAGGGAATCCTCCCTAACTCATTTTATGAGGCCAGCATCATCCTGATACCAAAGCCTGGCAGAGACACAACAAAAAAAGAGAATTTTAGACCAATATCCCTGATGAACATCGATGCAAAAATCCTCAATAAAATACTGGCAAACCGAATCCAGCAGCACATCAAAAAGCTTATCCACCACGATCAAGTTGGCTTCATCCCTGGGATGCAAGGCTGGTTCAACATACGCAAATCAATAAACGTAATCCATCATATAAACAGAACCAAAGACAGAAACCACATGATTATCTCAATAGATGCAGAAAAGGCCTTCGACAAAATTCAACAGTCCTTCATGCTAAAAACTCTCAATCAATTAGGTATTGATGGGACATAACTCAAAACAACACGAGCAATTTATGACAAACCCACAGCCAATATCATACTGAATGGGCAAAAGCTGGAAGCATTCCCTTTGAAAACTGGCACAAGACAGGGATGCCCTCTCTCACCACTCCTATTCAACATAGTGTTGGAAGTTCTGGCCAGGGCAATCAGGCAGGATAAAGAAATAAAGGGTATTCAATTAGGAAAAGAGGAAGTCAAATTGTCCCTGTTTGCAGATTACATGACTGTATATTTAGAAAACCCAAGTCTCGCCCAAAATCTCCTTAAGCTGATAAGCAACTCTCAGGATACAAAATCAATGTGCAAAGTCTCAGGGTACAAAATCAATGTGCAAAAATCACAAGCATTCTTATATACCAATAACAGACAAACAGAGAGCCAAATCATAAGTGAACTCCCATTCATAATTACTTCAAAGAGAATAAAATACCTAGGAATCCAACTTACAAAGGATGTGAAGGACCTCTTCAAGGAGAACTACAAACCACTGCTCAACAAAATAAAAGAGGACACAAACAAATGGAAGAACATTCCATGCTCATGGATAGAAGAATCAATATCGTGAAAATGGCCATACCGCCCAAGGTAATTTATAGATTCAATGCCATCCCCATCAAGCTACCAATGACTTTCTTCACAGAATTGGAAAAAACTACTTTAAAGTTCGTATGGAACCAAAAAAGAGCCTGCTTTGCCAAGACAATCCTAAGCCAAAAGAACAAAGCTGGAGGCATCACACTACCTGACTTCAAACTATACTACAAGGCTGCAGTAACCAAAACAGCACGGTACTGGTACCAAAACAGAGATATTGGCCAATGGAACAGAACAGAGCCCTCAGAAACAATATCACACATCTACAACCATCTGATCTTTGACAAACCTGACAAAAACAAGCAATGGGGAAAGGATTCCCTATTTAATAAATGGTGCTGGGAAAACTGACTAGCCATATGTAGAAAGCTAAAACTGGATCCCTTCCTTACACCTTATACAAAAATTAATTCAAGATGGATTAAAGACTTAAATGTTAGACCTGAAACCATAAAAACCCTAGAAGAAAACCTAGGCAGTACCATTCAGGACATAGGCATGGGCAAGGACTTCATGTCTAAAACACCAAAAGCAATGGCAACAAAAGCCAAAATTGACAAATGGGATCTAATTAAACTAAAGAGCTTCTGCACAGCAAAAGAAACTACCATCAGAGTGAACAGGCAACCTACAGAATGGGAGAAAATGTTTTGCAATCTACCCATCTGACAAAGGGCTAAGGTACAGAATCTACAAAGAACTTAAACAAATTTACAAGAAAAAATCAAACAACCCCATAAAAAAGTGGGTGAAGGATATGAACAGGCACTTCTCAAAAGAAGACATTTATGCAGCCGACACATGAAAAAATGCTCATCATCACTGGCCATCTGAGAAATGCAAATCAAAACCACAATGAGATACTATCTCACACCAGATAGAATGGCAATCATTAAAAAGTCAGGAAACAACAGGTGCTGGAGAGGATGTGGAGAAATAGGAACACCTTTACACTGTTGGTGGGACTGTAAACTGGTTCAACCATTGTGGAAGACAGTGTGGCCATTCCTCAAGGATCTAGAACTAGATATACCATTTGACCCAGCCATCCCATTACTGGGTATATACCCAAAGGATTATAAATCATGCTGCTATAAAGACACATGCACACGTATGTTTATTGTGGCACTATTCACAATAGCAAAGACTTGGAACCAACCCAAATGTCCATCAATGATAGACTGGATTAAGAAAATGTGGCACATATACACCATGGAATACTATGCAGCCATAAAAAATAATGAGTTCATGTCCTTTGTAGGGACATGGATGAAGCTAGAAACCATCATTCTGAGCAAACTATCACAAGGACAGAAAACCAAACACCGCATGTTCTCACTCATAGGTGGGAATTGAACAATAAGAACACTTGGACACAGGATGGGGAACATCACACACCAGGGCCTGTTGTGGGATGGGGGAAGTGGGGAGGGATAGCATTAGGAGATATACCTAATGTAAATGACAAGTTAATGGGTGCAGCACAACAACATGGCATATGTATACATATGTAACAAACCTGCACGCAACGCACATGTACCCTAGAACTTAAAGTATAATAAAAAAAAATTAGATGCAACAAAAGACTGCAATAAATTACTGCATTAGAAGACAGACTTCATTTTTATTCTGAGACCTCTGACCAGTATCAAGAGTAGATGAAATGCATTCCTTTAGACAAAAGATAAGGTGTCAGAAAATTCTGCCTTGAGGCTGGGGGTGGTGGCACACTCCTGTAATCCTAGCCCTTTGGGAGGCTGAGGTGGGTGGATCAGTTGAGGCCAGGAGTTCAAAACCAGCCTGGCCAACATGGTGAAACCCTATCTCTACTAAAAATACAGAAAAATTAGCCTGGTGTGGTGGTGGGTGCCTGTAATCCCAGCTACTTGGGAGACTTAGGAAGGAGAATTGCTTGAACCCAGGAAGTGGAGGTTGCAGCAAGCAGAGATTGTGCCACTACACTCCAGCCTGGGCAACAGTTAGACTCTGTTCAAAAAAATAATAATAATAAAATAAAATAAACAGAAAAAACTAAGAAAATTCTGCCTTGAGTCTAATTAATGAATTGACATGTGCTGGAATGAAAGAGGAGAGGATCCCCTATAATAAAAATTTTTCTTCAAAGTTGTTAGCAGCCATTTGTCATACTGTCTCATATCTGAAACCTTGGATTATACATTTTATCATCGTTTGATACTTTTATGTCCTCCCCTCTGTAAGCATTCTTCCTCCCCTGCTTACTCAGCCTGAATCCTGCTATTTAGCAAATAAGTTACACTTTTCTCAAAGCCCCTACTCCCTGTATCCCTGTCCTGCTATATTCAAAGAAAATTTCCACACCTTGGCCTAGACCTACAGTCTGCCAACTTAGTTCCTGGATTCCAATTCCTAAAAGTCCTAAATTGTAGATTTCAGCCACAATAAGTTCATGGTCTCCAGCCTCTGCCACACCTGAGTGCTTTTTTCAATTCTTTTACTTATTCTTGGCTAGCTACAGTGTTGGTAGAATATTATCCCCCCAAAGATGGCCACATCCTAATCCTTGAAATCTGTGAACATAGTAGCTTACATGGCAAAAGAGATTTTGCAGCTGTGATGAAGTTAAAAACCTTGGAAGATTATCCTGGGTTATTTCATAGACCAGTGTATTTGCAAGGGTTTTTCTAAGAGGGAGGCAGGAGGAGAGGCAATGGTGGAAGCAGGGGCCAGAGACAGAGACACTGGGAGATGCTACACTACTGGCTTAGAAGATGAAGGATGGGGCCATGAGCCAAGGAATGTGAGAGGCCTCTGTAAGCTGGGAAAGGCTAGAAAACAGATTCTCCCCTAGAGCTTCCAGAAGGAACACAGCCGGGCCAACACCTTGATTTTAGCCAAGACAGACCCATTTTGGACTTCTCGTCTCTGGAATAAATTTGTGTTAAGCAAGCTGCTAAATTTCTTGTAATTTGTCATAGTAGCAGTCGAAATCAATACAGTTACTTGTCCCATTTCCCCAGGAAACACACTACATATTGCTTCTCTCCTCACCAGTTCCAGCGCCTCATGCACTTCTTAGTGGATCCCACCTACTATTTCACACACACACACAAAAATAAACCAGATATTCCTTCATCAGTTTGTCACAGATCCAGCCCCTACCTTTGCCACTTATGCACACAAATGCATCTGTTCCTTACCCTGACTTTCATAAAGAACCACCATTTGGTTTTATTGATTTTTCTCTATAGTTTCTGTTTTCGATTTTATTGATTCTGCTCTTTACCAACTTTTTTCATCTTTTGGCTTTAGAATTAATTTCCTTTTTTTAATTTCTGAGATTTCTTACAGTGGAAACATAGATGATTGGTTTGAGACCTTTCTTCTTTTCTAATATAAGCACTTTAGTGCTATTAATTTTCCTCTAAGCACTGCTTTAGCTGTATCCCACAAAATGTGATATGTTGTGTTTTTATTTAATTCAAAATATTTTTTAAGACTCCCTGTGATTTCCTTTTTGACCATGGTTATTTAAATGCTTCTTGTTTAATATCAAATATTTCAGGTTTTTCCAGGTATTTTCTGTTACTAATTTCTGGTTTAAATCTATGGTGATAAGAGAAACTCTTCCTTTCCATACTGTTTTTTTGTCTCTCTGCCAATAAGCGTGCTCATGTTTCACCCATTCTTAAAAGGACACCCATTCTTTGATCCTATTTTACCATACCTACTATTCTCTAACTTCCTCCTGTTCTTCTTCTTTTGTCTTCAAGAGTCTCATTCTGTCACCCAGGCTGGAGTGGAGTGGCATGATCATAGCTCCCTGAGGCCTTGAACTCTTGTGTTCAAGTGATCCTTTCACCCCACCTTCCCAAGTAGCTGGAATTACAGTCACCCGCTATCAGCCACCATGCCTAGCTCCTGCTTCGTAAGCTTCTCAGAGGAATAGTTTACACTTGCTGCCTCCCCTTTCTTCCTCCCCACTTATTTCTAAACCACACAGTGTTCCTTTTGCTTCCTTCTACTTTCCCAAGCCAGGACCTCTGGACTTTGTTTGCTTCCATAAATACCTATAGCCTCCTAAGAATTGTTATTTTTGTTAAAAATAGCCAGAGTCCATTTATTTGCTTCTAACCAAGAATTCTGACTGAGGTAGATTATGAACACTACAATCCTTTCCCAATTTCACCATCTAATCACCATAGCAACCACATCCTTTGATACATAGCAGCAGATGCAGAGACATGGTGTTAAACAGGCAAGTGAGAAGAATATTTCAAGGAGGGGGAGGAGGTAATGAGTCGGGTCACATTCTGGTGAGAGGTGGAGTAAGATGAGAGCTAAAAATGGCCATTTTGTTTGGCAATGTGGGAGTCAACAGTGGGGTAGTTATAAAAGTCATCATACAAACTGGGATCATTTTGAGAGACAAAGGAATCACAATTAATTAAACCAGAGCCACAGACCACAAGCCAAGATTGTGACAGGCAAGCTGAAACATGTAGTCTTCCATTTTCTACGAAACACTTACACCTTTCCAAGATGGTTTCAGTGAAGTGGTGAGCTTGTGTGGATCAAGGGGAGAATGCAAAGTAAGAAAAGAGACAACATTTTTGAGGAGTTAGAGAATAAAAAGGAACAGAGAAGTGGGGCAGAACCTGAGGGAGGAATGCAAGACTTAAAAGTTTTATATCTTCTGGCCGGGCGCGGCGGCTCATGCCTGTAATCCCAGCACTTTGGGAGGCCGAGGCTGTCAGATCACCTGAGGTCAGGAGTTTGAGACCAGCCTGGCCAATGTGGTGAAACCCCATCTCTACAAAAATACAAAAATTAGCTGGACGTGGTGGCAGGCACATGTAATCCCAGCTACTCAGGAGGCTGAGGCAGGAGAATTGCTTTAACCAGGAGGTGGAGTCTGCAGTGAGCCAAGATGCACCCCTGCACTCCAGCCTGGGCAACAGAGCAAGACCCTGTCTCCATAAAAATAAAATAAATAAAAATTAATACATTTTATATCTTCTTTTTAAGATAGGCAATATAGCATGTTTTCATTTTGATGAGAATAATCCAATAGACAGGGATAATGGCAGGAAGGAATTTCCCGAAAAGTGAAGACTGAGGGATGCACTGGAGCGAGGGGTTGGCTGCAGACAGGAGCAGGGACACATCATGCACTTGCACAAGAGAGGTGGCTGTGGGGGCCAAATGTTTCTCCTATACAGATGTATTGATGTCTCAAACCCCAGTACCTGTGAATGTGAGCTTATTTGGAAACAGGGCCTTTGCAGATATATTAAGATGAGATCATACTCAATTAGGGTGGGCCTTAATCCAAGATGACAGGTGTTTCTATAAGGCCCTGTGAAGACACAGAGACCCAAGGAGGAAAAGGCCTCATGATGGCAGAGGCAAAGGCCGGTTTACTGCGTCTACAAACCAAGGGTGTCAGGGATGCCGGCAACAGCAGAAGCACTCTCCCAAGGCCCTCCAAGAAAGCACAGCCCTGCCGAGATAGCACAGCCCTCTGAGAAAGCACAGCCCTGCCTACGGGACAATTTTGGGCTTCCAGCCTCTGGAACCCTAAGAAGACATATTTCTGTCATTAAAAGCCACCCAATTTGTGGTAGTTTATTATGGCAGCCCTGGGCAACTCAGGCAGCATTAAGAGCAGGGCTGGGACAGATGCTGGGAGACCTAGGGATGAGAAGAGGAGGCTGCTTCCCTGTGATGAAATAAGATCAAATGTCTGTACCTCTTACCTGTCAGCCAGGGGAAACTGAAGCCAAAGTATTCCTGGATGGAGGAGATTGGCACCCTGTTTCATACATCAACAAAGAGAACGTGACAAAGGCTAGTAAGAGCGTCTCATGCGTGCAAGAGTCACAAGTGAACTAGGTTGGACCAACACTCTCCTCCCTCCCCAGAAAAGCAAGCAGCCCAGGAAAGCACGGCAATGATGCCGACAATCATCCTCAATACTGACTACCTGTTTCCTCAGGAAATTCCTCTCTTCTTGATTCCTTACAGTCACTCTCTCCATGTGCCCCTCTCCCTCTCCCCCACCCGCCATCACATTTCCCCTACACTCTGCTCTTGGCCCACGTGGCACCCACTGCCCCTGAGGCCCCCAAGCCATCTCACAGGTGTCATGGTTTTAATCCTTACAATGTTGGCCTCTGATAAGAGCTTATTGACGACAGGAGGGAGGCTCAGAGTGGTCTGCTCTCTACTTTTCCCAGAGTGAAAAGTGCTTCTTTGCATCAGTTGCATTCCAACTTTCTGCTTCTGCAAGGCTGAGCCAAAGAAAGACATTTCCTCCAGTGCACCTTTTTAGAGTAAATTTCTTGAGGATGTTCTGCAGCAGACACAAGTAAGGAAAACTGAGGAAGCAAAGACAGATGCTACCCACCATGTAGTGAAAGGATGTCCAGGGTGACAAAGAGAAGGTCCAGCTTGGAGTCAAAGTTAAAGGGCAAGAAGCCTTGGCTAGGGCTGGAAGCAGAGGGGTCTTCATAGAGCAACTGGTGGTGTCATGTCCAAGCAATGAGACCAAAGGGGAGCCGAAGACGCCCGTCCTAAGGTATTATGCAGGGAAGGGACATGGGGGGAGGAGGAGGAGCTGAAGCAGGAAGCTCAACAAGGAGGAAAGAACCAAGGAAGGGAAGTGTAAGCAGTGGAGCATTAGGGTGGTGTCTTAGTTCGTGCTGCTATAACTAAATACCATAGACTGTGCAGCTTACAAACAACAGAAATGTATTTCTGACAGCTCTGGAAGCTAGGATTCCAAGATCAAGCTGCTGGCAGATTCGGTGTCTGCTGAGGGCCCATTCCTGCTCATGGATGGCAACTTCTCACTGTGTCCTCACGTAGTGGAAGGGGCAAGGGGTCTCCACTGGGCCTCTTTTAATTTTTATTTATTTTATTTATCTATTTTTTTGAGAGGGAGTCTTGCTCTGTCACCCAGGCTGGAGTGCAGTGACTCGATCTCGGCTCACTGCAATCTCTGTCTCCTGGGTTCAAGCAATTCTCCTACCTCAGCCTCCCAAGTAGCTGGGACTATAGGTGCATGCTACCACACCTGGCTAATTTTTTGTATTTTAGTAGAGGTGTAGTTTCACCATGTTGCCCAGGCTGGTCTCCAACTTCTGAGCTCAGGCAATCTGCCTTCCCCAGCCTCCCAAAGTGCTAGGATTATAGGCATGAGCCACCGTACCCAGCCTGGGGCTCTTTTATAAGGGCACTAATCCCATTCACGAGGCCTCCACCCTTATGACTTAATCACCTCCCAAAGGCCCCACCTGCCAATACCCACACACTGTGGTTAGGTTTCTACATATCCATGCAGGAGCGGGAAGTGGGACACAAACATTCAGTCCACAGCAAGTGGGCAGATGAAGATGTCTGGGGAGATTTTAGACCAGAAGGCCACAGCCCGTGGCTGGGGTTTGTAAACCCCCAAGTGCTTGTTTTCTGGGATGGATGAAGCCCATTCAAAAGTGAAGCCTACTTTGTATTGCCCCTCAACTATCACACGGCACACTGTGGCCTCTGCCTCTGAGCCCCTGCAACCCTCTGTAAGCTCTGTGCACAAAGCCAGGGATCCTTTACCAAAGCAGGGGCCACCAGCCAGTGACGTGTCACCCCTGCAGGTGTTGGGTTTTTCAATAAGATCATCAGCACACCCTCCGCTGCACACCCAAAGAACGCATTTTCCTAGGTCTTATTTTCCTAGGTCTTACTGAATTTTTCTGATAATCCAATGAAGCTTCTACCCACAAGAAATGGAGCTGGGCTCCCAGGAGGCTCACCTTCTCCTGCTGGCCCAGCCTGAAGAGCAGGTCTCTACGTGGACTTACTGTTTTCATTGCAAACTGGTCCAGAGCTCAAAACTATGGGTGTGCATTTTACTAGCTCTGTAACCTTTGGCAAGTTACTTAAGATGGAGTTACTTAAGCCCTTTGCATCTCAGCTTCCTCATTTGTAAAACCGGGTTACTGATACAGTTATGAAGATTAAATAATATATATAAAACACGGCAGGACCTGTCGTGGTAAGTACCATACAAATGTTAGCTATTAATATGACTACTACTATTATTGTTATTGCTGCCTCATATGGCAAGATACTCATCACACCTCTTGTCTGATTTGCGGAAGTTACAACACAGGGCCCATGGCTTCTTTGTCCTCGATAATGTCAACCCTTAAGTTTTGGGAAAGTGTCACAGGCATGAGACTCTGACATTCCTGAGTCTCTACGGGGGCCAAATGCTCTTTTCACCGTTCTATGATGTCTGAATGCTCCCGTTTGCACACTGCAGGAAGCCCTTTTATCCCTCTGCTCACCCCATCTCGATTCCTGTAAGATTATTTTTAAAATTTGAACACAAAACTACATGCAACAATATGGATGAATTAACTACATGCAACAATATGGATGAATTTCTCAAACATGATGATAAACGAGAGGAGACAGACAGATGACTGCCAACGTTATGATTCCATTTACAGAAAGCTCAAAAACAGGCAAAACTAATTTGTGCTGTTAGCAGCTAGGATGGTGATTATACTTGGCAGGGATACGGGAGTGACTAGACTCGATCCTGAGGAAGGCTTTCCGGTGGCTGGAAATGTTTAATTTCTTGATCTCAGTCTTGACAGCATGAAATTATTCAATCAGTAAAAATTCATTGAGCAGTACCATCATCATAGGAGTACTCTTCTGCAGGTACATTATATTGCAACAATTTTTTTAAAATGAAAATGACATCTGCATTAGTTTCAACGTTTAAACATTATTCTGCTTAACTTGGAAATCTGGGTTGGAAGATCTGGCAATATCGAACCCACAACCCCACCAGGCAACAATGGGCGAGAGCTGAGTAGCCTGGGTGCCCACCCCCACCCTACCCCCACCATTCATTACACCCACTGCCCATCCCTACTGCCTCCCTGATGCTGACGCTGGAGCCGGTGCCTGCCATCTGTCCTCACATGCACCTGTTGGTGCTCTTAGCTCCTCACCACTTCCCTGCAGGGATTTGAGTTTCCAATCCCATTAAAGCTCCATTCCAGTGAATTCTGACCAGCCAACCAGTCCTGGGACTTGGCCAGCACTTTGTAAGAGAAGTTCCGGAACCCTTGCTTTGCTCACAGCTCACTCTCTGGACTCTTTTTTGCCTTAGTTCACCTTCTACACCCCTCCGCTGCCTGCCCTGGTCGCCACTCCCCCAGACCCCTGTCCTTTTGTGCCATCTGAACCCCATGTTTGAGGTCATACCCCCGGTCTGATGGGGCTCCCCCTTTGGACTGCAAAGACAGTCACCCTCTGGACTCCATCTGCCCCCAGCTGCTCTGGGCAGGACCCCAACAATCTACTCTGATATCCCAGACCCCTTCCCCCGGATAAGTTATGGTCCAGCAATCGGGCCACGCTCAGGACTCCTGCGGCAGACATGACCTAGCTCCATGTATTACTCCTTAGGCTCACGTCTCACAGACTTCTAAAAATCTCATAGTATATTTATCCTGCTCCCGATGTGGTCTCAGGGCCAGCTGGAGTCAGATGGGAGGGGGGTTCCATGACTCCCAAACCCCCAGCTTTTGTCTTTTTAAGTGACCTGATTCAAGCTGTCAGCCCTGTCACATTCTCTCCTGCCCACAGACATTTTTGTGTAAACTAATTATTTCATGATAGCGCTCTTCTATGGGCAAGTCAGCTTTCCAATTGATCCTTGTTGCTTATAAAGTGCCTCATTAGCTATCACAGAAGCTCAGCTATCCATTCTGACAGCCATGGAAGCAGCCATTCTGTGTGTGAGTGACGTGGGAACGTGCGGGTCTCTACTGGAGTCACCCCCATCAGGGATGCCCAGAAAGGCAGGTGCAGCATGCAGGCAGGTGAGCAATGCAGACACCTGTGCTTTGCAGTTCACCCAGCCTGTTGTCATTTCAGCATCTTAAGTGAACCTCTAGCAGTGGCCAGATTACTGGATTTTGTGGGTGACATGCTTCAAAGCACAGCGTCCCTGCTCAAAGCTCATGAGAGTAAGCCGGCATTGCTCAGGTGCCCAGGCTTGAAGAGTGTCCACCAACACATGGCCAACACTCTGTGTTCTCCAGAGTGCAGGGCACTGAGGGTGACAGGAGAGGTCCTGGGGAAGCCCTTGTCCTCCCTCTCATCTTCCCCCAGCATAGAACATCACAGCCAGTCATGAAAGAGTGTGGCAGGCTGTGGGTGCCGGGGTGTGGAGACCAGGGTACAGGCACCGGGGTGTGGGTGCCATTGCCACCAGGCCAAGGAGAAAGAAATGAGAGGAGGAGGCTGGAAGGTGAGGAGAGGGAGGAAGGAGGAAGGGGAGAAAAGACGAAATAAAAGGAAATCTGCATGTCCTTTTGCATATTTGTAAAATAATACATCCTTTGAGTAGCTCATCCGCGTGCTGATTCGCTTTTTAACTCTCCTGTGGGTTCCCCAACCCACTGCAGCCATTCCCTAATCCATCCAGTGTCTGTGTTTCAATTAACTCAAGGCACAGCTTCATATTCTATTCTGCCCTGGCCTTAATGTGACTGAGAATAAGCCTACTGAGGTGTGAAGAAGATTAAATGAAGAAACAGGACATAAAGTTGGACTGTGATAAGAAGGAAAGATCCACCAGAGACTCAAAATGCTAATTACTCATCCGAGGGGTCTGCAGAGGGAGGCACGCGGCCTGCCTGCTTCCTTTGAAGATCGTCTCCCTTCTGATCCTTCTGTTTATTCAGATAATATCCCATAACAAAGAAGACAGTATAGAATATTAACGTAATCCTAGGGTGGGGTAATCCTATAGCAGTTGGGCTAGAGAGGAGTCCAAGTTTCCAACAAGGTCAGACACTGCATGAGAGGCACCCCGTCTCTCTCCCCATCTGGCCTGACCCCACATGGGGGGATGTGATTCCGAGAAGCCGAGCTCCAACCTTGCAGAATCTTTTTCTTCATGCCAATGGCTGGCCCTTTTTTCCAAGATTGCCCCGAGAAGGGAGTTTGTGTATGATTTTCAGATGTCTGCTCTCAGCTGATAAGAAGTAGCCTTATTCTGATTGCTCGTCTTACTGTCACAGAGCATAGAGGGTCTGGTTGATGCCATAACCTGAATCCCCAAGACCTTGCCAGCCTGGTGGCAGAAATTCTAACAAGTCAACCCATGGTGCCATGGTGACAAGGGCCTCCCCTCTCATGGCAGCCCTCTGGCCTAGGATCTGAAACCCTCCTCCAAACTTCCTCCACTCATTTCTGGAGCCCCCGGGAGGTTTCCTGTGTGCCCAGCATGACGCTTCCATTCCAGGGGTCCTCCTGCAGGCATCTGGCCCCTCTCTCTGTCCTTGCTGCTGGTCTCCTGTGTGAGAACGCTGACACCTGGCCAGCATCCTGCCTCCCGGGCACCCAGTGCACTCAAGATTCCTGCACGATGCGTTCTCTTCGGGGTCACACTGCCGGGACTCGCAGGTTCCTCAAAGGAGTGGGTAGGTGACAGGGTCCTGGTGGCATCAAGCACACTCTGCCACTCCTCTCCTGCCACCACGACCTGAGGCTTCGGGAAACAGCCCCTGCAGTGAAAGACCCCTCGGCCACACTGGAAACTGGCGAAATTTACTTTGTGCATGCATACACTTTCTCTGGAGGGCTGCATTGGAAAAGAGCTGCAGTGATTGTTGGGAGAGAAACTAGGAAACGGGGCAAGTGGGAGGGTCTTCTGTTCCCCAGGGGTGGATTTCCTGTGAGGACTTAAGCTTAGAGGCCCCTCACAGCACAGCCCCTTTTGAGGCCCTGGGTTGGGGGATTGGTGTTCAGGCCATGTGCTCATACAAACATCTGTTTTTGTCAGATTTGCCAAAGACATTTGCTGTGTTGTTAAAGAGAAGGCATTGCATGGTATAAACTTCTGGACCTGCACAACTTAGAACCACCCTGCTTTTCCCAAATACCCTCCTGGACATCTTAGTATTTTACCACGTTCACATGTTACAGTTTTACTTTGTTTTAATTGCTCTGTTACAACCTGAAATGAGCAGGAAAGGACGGAAGAAAGGGAAGAAAATTCACACGTGGTTCAGCTGCTAGATTATGAAGAAGACATACCAGAGATCGCTGGGCACAGTGGCTCACGCCTGTAATCCCAGCTCTCTGGGAGGCCAAGGCAGACAGATCACCTGAGGCCAGGAGTTCGAGATGAGCCTGGCCAACATGGTGAAACCCTGTCTTTAACAAAATACAAAAACCAGCCAAGCGTGGTGGCGGGCGCCTGTAATCCCAGCTACTCAGGAGCTGAGGCAGCAGAATCACCTGAACCCAGTAGGCGGAGGTTGCAGTGAGCTGAGATCGTGCTATTGCACTCCAGCCTAGACCATAGAGCAAGATGCAGGCTCAAAAAAAAAAAAAAAAATACTAGAGATTAAAAAAGGGGGAGCATTCATTTTAAAAATCAGAAACTAAAATGAGATGGCCTACCAAAATCTCTTTTTCGTAGTGTCTGGTATAGAAAGAAAACAGGGGTTGCTTTTCCGGGCGGAACTACATCAGGTTGCACATGAAAACAGAAATTAAAAACTGACAGTCCAAGGCGTCTTTCCTGACCTTCAGCGTGTGTTCCATGTCTCGCGGGGAAACTCTGGCCCACAAATATGGAACCACAGGATGCTGACACGCAAAGCAAGCCGCCTGGAAAATGACTCAGACGCTCCCGCCGGCTGAGTGCAGCCCGCAGACACCGCAGTGCAGGCCCCGGGGTGCGGGACAATGGCAAGCCCAGCAGATGTCTGGGGACATTGAAAGGAACATAATTACCGCCATCAATTTTCCTTTTACACAGCCCTTCGAAAGCGGTTTTCCCAAAAAGAGCAGTAGAGCTTTTCAATAAAAATGCTTCTTTGCAATTTTCATGCAAGTCAGGGTAGGCAGGCCGGCCCTTACGGATGTCCTATTTTCTCAAGCAGTGAAAACAATATTAGACTTGTGTGTTCTAGTCCCAGCTGCACCCCCGATCCACTAAATGGTGGCTTTGGGTTTCCCACTTAACCCCTTAGTCTCCTCCTCCTCACCAAAAGGGAAGAAAACCTTTTTTTTTTTTTTTTTTTTTTTTTTTGAGAAGCTCAAATGAAATAATGTCACTGAGAAAGCTGCTAAAAGCAGAGTGCTATAAAAACACACAGTTCTTTGTTATTAATGTCTTTTTGTTTTGGTGAGCTAATGGTGGTTTTTATGAGCTAATGGAGCTAATTTAACCCAGAATTACCCAGGAGCTGAGAGCAAAGTTTTCTAGATAGTTTGTCTGTCTCTGGGGAGATCATAATTCTCTTCTAAAGTCAGCGCCTCTTGTGATACTGCCTCATTTTTATGCATGCATCCACTCATCTTCTTTGTCTTCCAAACCCTTTGATTTGATTCACGTGAGCCTTACCCGGCCCGCGCTTCACCTCTTTCTTCTTCCTCCATAATTCAGTTCTACTTGTTGGATCCATTGATTTGCTCAGCAAAGACTGATTGAGCCTCCACCATCTGGTAGGCCACAAGTCAGACGCAGCTCTCAGCTGGAGTGGCTCAGCCTTGGAGAAAACAACCGCATAAACGTGGGTGACAACACAATGAAATTGTGCCAACACAAGGCCGGGCACTGCAGGCTCTGGGAACTTAAAAGAGGGTGAGATTGATGACACAGCTCGGTTTCATTAGTATCTTTTTCTTTCTCTTCCCTGAATACTTCAAATATGCATGTATCTTTGAGTTGACTGAAGATTTGATGAGTTTGTTGAAAACAAACTGAAAAACAGAGTTATAATTTAAAATAACTGGATCAGTGATAAGGAAAAACATATTCCAAGCATAATGTGGTCATCACCAATTTAAATAGTTGGTCACCCAAGGACACAATTTATCCTAGAGATTCACGGGCAATATAACGGGTCATGACTCAAAGAAATAGGCAGAAATTACTATTAAACTAGTCTTAAAAAGCGGTCGGCAAATGGTGATCTTTAAACAGTTGACACCAAGGTCCTGTGTTTTAGAATTTATGCACTGAAATTTTCATTTTGGAAGATTAAGAGAGTCATATAAATTGGTTGTGGGTTAATTCACCTCCTATAGCTTTTAAAAGTCAGGCATTGTGTTTGATACACAATTATTTCACTAAGAATGCATCGTTGCAGAACGATAGTTCTCATCTGACTGAAACCAGTAGACTGTACCATCCCTGTTGACTGCCTGATGTTTTTGGAAGCAACACAATTCTAAAAGCAAAACCACCAATTGTTATGAAAAATTACATGGGCTCCTATACTTTGTGTAACAGGTGAAAACCCCAAACAGGGAAAGGAAGACTCATTTAGGCTTCACTCTGGAAGGACATTTCCCTCCTAGTCTGCCCTCTCAGGGATCTTGAATCGTGATGCTTCTTGCCATTAGGGCCACCTGGTTTGAATCCTTCACCATTCTCTGAAGACCTGGGTTCAAATCCCGGCTTAGCCCCTACCTAGCCCTGTGGGTCAATTGATTTTCCTAAGTGTTCATTTTCTCAACTAAACTAGAGGTTATGGAGCCTACTTTCAAGGTTGCTAAGGGAATTCATCGTGACACTATGTGCTTAGCCCAACGGCGCTTGGTAAATGCTCAATAAAAGATAGATATCCTCATTGATTAATGCTCCCCAAAGGAGTCCTTTTAACACAAAATTTTGCCAAGATAGCAGAAAGGATTGATGTGGCATGAAGGGTATACATTAAACATCTCCCTTAATTATGACAATATCCGTGACAAATAATACTCTTTTTTTTTTCTTTTTTTGAGACAGGGTCTCCCTCTGTCACCCAGGCTGGAGTGCAGTGTCGCAATCTTGGCTCACTGCAACCTCTACCTCCGGGACTCAAGCAATCCTACCACCTCAGCTTCCTGAGTAGCTAAGACTACAGGTGCACTACCATGCCTGGCCAATTTTTGTATTTTTTGTAGAGACAGGGTCTCACTATGGTGCCCAGGCTGGTCTCAAACACCTGAGCTCAAGTGATCCACCTGCCTCAGCCTCCCAAAGTGCTGTGATTACAGGCGTGCACCACTGCGCCCGGCCAAATGAGAAATCCCCCTGCCCTGCTTCTTTTTCTAGCTCTCCCTCTTGGTTGTATTTAAGTCATGATATTCTTCTGTGACCCTGCCTTGCCTGCTCTAACGCCTTCAGTCAGTTGCTCTCTCTCTCACTCTCTTTTTTAGCTGCGTGAAGTTCACAATTTAAGTATAGCCCCTAAGTCTTCATCACATACATTCCTACAGCTTTGGATTCCTCAGTCCCTAAAGGCTGCTACATAGATCCACACAGTAAGGGAACTAAGGAAACTCATTCTTCTCTCATGAGGGTTTTGCAGGAGGTGAGCTTTCAGAGCAGCTCTCCACTCTCCCTGCTCCCGTAACTCTGGGGTGGAACAGAAGTACTGAGATGGACTGCCCATTCTGTGTGTGTGTTTGTTTATTTGTTTGTTTGTTTGTTTGTTTTAGTGGGAAGATAATTTCCAAGTAAGATTATGGGTTTCTTAACTATGCAGAAGTCCCAGTTACTTCCTGTGTCTTTCGACCAAGCACTCCCCACTCTTCCCCATGGCAACAGCAGCCTGAGGTTTTTCTTTTAAAAGAAGAGTTAATGTGTATTTTAAAATTGTGTTGTGCTGCTGACCAGACAAGGATTAAAAAAACAAATAGATCTCAGTATTAAGTGGAATTTGGGCTAAATCCGTAAGTCCCCATGCCTTGGTGATTGCTGTTTACACATTGACTTACTATTTGCACAGTTCTCTGCTCTGCACTTCTAGACTCCAATCCATGCTGTACAGTGTGCATTTCTAAGACATGGGATTCTGTCTGTACAGGCTTTCCGAAATATCTCTTCTTTTTAAATGCAAAACTAAAATCTAGATATAGTCACCATATGTGAAGGTTACCTGTGTCTGCAGACATAGATTTATTTACCTATTATCAATATTAATGCAAACTATCCAGCAAAACCTCAGGTCTAGAATAGTCTCCCTCTGTTAAAGGGGAGATGATAACCAATGCAAAAAGCTTGTGTTTATAACCGGCAATTTCAGTGAAGGTTCTAAAGCTAGCTGCTACTGAAGAGACTCAGCTCAAAACAAAAGACAGACCAAGGGCTTGGATTTGCCCCATAATCAGAATGCCAGCCGCACTGTGCCGCTGTTGACACTGGCCTGGGAGGTGCCCGCTCGAATGGTCCCTCCAGCTCACTGGTTTTGCATACGGTCACCAGGCTGCAGCCTCCATGAGTCTCCAAGGTAATCCTAGACAGCAAGAATCTTCCTCCTTATTAACAGCCCTGGCTGTCATTTACAGCTCTGTTTTCTATGCTGCCATTTCTAGCACTGCTATAAATTCCGCCACTAATCTTAGGCTCAGAAAAGTCTTTTTACAACTTGCCACCACTGCACAAATGTCAGTGGAGCCTGCTTTTAATAAACAGAGTGACTGGCATAGGACCAAAGAAGATAAATGGTCAACAGGGCAAAAGTCATCTTGGATGTGTCTCCCTCCTCTATCTGAATGCTCTTCCTAATTTCTACTACACTAACCAGAATTTTTAGGTTGCATTAACTCACTCTATCCATAAAGAAAATATTAAATACATTCATCTATACAAAAATGTGAGATGTAGGCTGGGTGTGGTGGCTCATGCCTGTAATCCCAGCACTTTGGGGGGCGAAGGCAGGGGATAGTTTGTGCCCAGGAGTTTGACACCAGCTTGGGGAACATAGACCTCTCATCTCTATAAAAAATAAAAAACAAAATTAGCCAGGTGTGGTGGTATGTGCCCGTAGTCCCAGCTGCTTGGGAGGCTGAGATGGGAGGATCACCAGAGCCTAGGAGGTCGAGGCTGCAGGGAGCCAAGATCTCGCCGCTGCACTCTAGTCTGGGCAACAGAGTGAGACCCTATCTCAAAAAAAAAAAAAAAAAAGTGAGACAGTTCAGTAACCTGCCCAGGGGTATGTGCATTTTCAAATCCAGAGTTTAGGGGTTAATTAAAATTAGTAATTTTCAACATATGTTGGCTCTCTTAATAAAAGAAAAAGATTTCTATGAATAAAAGTTGGGGAGAATGATGGGTTTAAAATATCTTTATGTTAGGATTTCTCAGAATCATGAACATGCTAATATGAATCATATTTCTCCAAGGGACACCTAGAGCGTGTACAATTTTCCAAATGTCTTTGACCACGAACCCCTTTTTTGAAAGAATATTTTGGGAAACAAGTTTCTTGGGCAATACTGATCTAAGAGATACATTCCTAAAAGTAAAACTACAGTGATGGGGAGACCCTAAAGGTATAAACGCCTTCCTGGTCATCCATTTTGTGTGGAAAAGAAATGTACCCCAAGTTGAGAGTATACATTGACTCATGGGCAGTGGCAAATGGCTGAACTGAGTAGTTAGTGGCCTGGAAGGTGCAAGGTTGAGAGGCTCAAGATTCATGTAGAAAGACTGGAAGACTGGTGACAGGAGGTCAGGGAGAGAGGTGTGTGGATGGGCCTGTGGAAGCGGACGTAAAGAGTGAAGACCTTTATATCACAAGTTAATGCCCACCAGAGAGCACCGGCCGCAGGGGAGGGACTCAAAGTGACAAGCAGAGAGAAGGACTCAGGCAGTAAATGTCAGTCTCTGTCATTATCCACCCAGTGCTGGCCCCAGGAGTTTGTGGAAGGAATAGCTACTGACAGCAATGGAGACTATGCATGGCTCGACAGCAAGGAACTTTCATTCACTAAGGCCAATCTAGCTGCTGCTATTGCCAGATGTCACGTCTGCCAGCCACAGAAACCGATGCTGAGCCTGGGTGTGGTACAATTTCAGTCCAATCAGCCACCTGGGGGCAAGGTGATTACATAAAACCCTGACACTCTGGACAGCACAGGGGATTCGTCTGGACTGAAATTGACATATATTCTAGGTATGAGTTCGCCTTTGTTTGCAAGGCCTTGGTCAACTATCTGAAGACTTGGACATGTGTGAGCCATCTGTACAAGACGCTGCATAGCAACGAGCTGCATCTAGCGACGCAGATGGGATTGATCACCGCATCACTCTAATCCTCACCCAGCCTTCCCCTCTGTGTTCCCTTCTCCGTATAAGGACACCTGTCCTTGGATTTAGGGCCCATCAAGATGACCTCATCTTGAGCTCTTTAACTTAATTACACCTGCAAAGAGGCTTTTTCTAAATAAGGTTTCATTCACAGGTACTGGGGGTAGGACATAGATATATCTTTTTGCTCACTCCCATTCAACCCATAACATATAGAAAGCTCACTGTGCACTTTGTGCTTACTGGGAAGCCCTGCAGAAGTGTCAGACTTTAAAAAAAAACTGCTGAGCACATTAACCCCCCCTGCAACCACTTTCTTCTCTCACCCCCTCCTCCTTTCCTCTTTTTTGCCCCCTTTTTCATTCTTCTTCTATGCAGTCCAGCTTTCTCTATCTCCCCAGGAAGAAAGCCAACACCCTTCTCTGAAGCCCACCTACCCACAGTTCGAGCTTCTTGCAGAGACTGATTCATGCCTCTGAATCCCAGTTTAAAGTTTCTTGGGGAGAGAAACTGCTTGCCCGGCTTGGATCAGGGACCACCCCCAATCCATTGAGTTGTGACCCAGAGTCAGGACAGATGGTGTCGGTGTTCTCACCAGGTGTGGGGCATAATTGCTAGTTACCTACCCCCAATGCCTGCTCTCCCTTCTTCCTTGGGATAAGGCTCTGGTTCTCCACTGTGCACATAAAGACTCTTTCCAAGCCTCCCTTGAAATCAGATGTGGCCTCACGACTAAATTCCGGCTAGCAAGATGAGAACAGAGGTGTTACATGGCAGCTTCCAAAAGTATTCTTAAAAGACAGCAGGAACATGCCTTTTGCTTCCCCTTACCCCTTGTCCCGCCATGCAGCATAAAATATAGATGTGTTGAAAGTCTAACCACCACTTTCTATCTTTTTGTAATTAGAGATGGGGTCTTGCTCTATCACCCAGGCTGGAGCGCAATGGTGTGATCATAGCTTACTGCAGCCTCCACCTTCTGGGCTCAAGGGATCCTTCCCCATCAGCTTCCCAAGTACCTGGGACTACAGGCAAGTGCCACCCTGCTCAGCTAAGTTTTTAGTAGAGACAGGATCTTGCCATATTGTCCAGGCTGATCTTGAACTCCTGGGCTCAAGCGATCCTCCCATGTCAGCATCCCAAAGTGCTGGGATTACAGGCATGAGTCACCGCGCCCAGCCTAACCTTCATTTTCAACCAGAAGATGAAGCCTCCATCCCAGAGGTAGCAGAACAAAGTGTTGAAATGTGTCTGCACCCCTTAAAACCTCAGGGAGCCTCCGTGCCAGGGCTGGACTTCCTACCTCTGAACTTCCTTTACATGAGAGAGTAATAAATTTCTCTCTTCTTTCAAACATCTTCTATTTGGGTTTCTGTGTTATAGGTAGCCAAATTTAATCTTAGCTAATATAAAGGCCAACTTTTTGGGGGGACAATTCACAAAAAAAAAGACCAGGAGAGCACTGTGGACTACGTCGCCTTTCCAGAATGGTCTTTCACCAGGCACGAGGGCAGATCTCTACGTCCCCAGAAATCTGATGTGTCCTGCATTGTCCACCACCAGCCTTTCTGGGTCATCAGGCTGGGGAGGCTGTCTAGGTCCAAGACCACCCATGCTGGTCTCTACAAGGCTAGGTGTTATCCCAGGAAAGGGGTGCCTCATTTCTCCACCAAAGGACAAATGGTGCCAGTGTTCTCACCAGGTGTAGGGTATAACGGCTGGTTTCCCACCCCCAATGCCTGCTCTCCCTTCTTCCTTGGGATAAGGCCCTGGTTCTCCACTGTGCACATAAAGACTATCTTTCCACGGCTCCCTTGAAATCAGATGTGGCCTTATGACTAAATTCTGGCCTGCAAGATGAGAAAAGAAGTGTTACATGGCATTGTTACACGGCAGCTGGTATGTTTCTTGGAGCTTCTATGAAGCACTCGGTATGGGGCAGCTGGAATCAAAAAGCCCTGCTGTCCTGGGGAATCAGCAGCCAGGTGGGTGGGTGGGATTATATGGGCTGCTGAAGATAACAGCAGAGCAAGGAGGATGGAGCTGGGACCATTATAGGCCAGAGAGAAATCAGGTATGAATGTCAGGCCATTGTCAGAGCATGGAACGGACCCGATGGGTTAGAATATGCCTTTCATTCTTCCTTTTTATTGAAACACATGGCCAATAAGTGTGTGTCAATAAGTGTTATTGAAGGTTTATTTTTGACAATACATGGACCTTCACAATCCTCACTAGCAGCAGCACTGGGACACTGGCCACCAATTCCAAAGGCTCAAGCCATGCCTGGTACAGGGACAGCTTTCCTGCCAAGGCTGCCCAATAAGCCAGGACTATCCCCTTCTGCAGGGACAAGCAACAGGACAGAATGATGCAGCAGCCCAAGTATTCCAAGTGTTGTAGGATCATGGACCCCAATGAGCAAGTGCTGGTGCTGGGATAGAGTGGGAGATGAAGACTACAAAGGGCATCACCTCTGTGTCAAGCGTAGGCTCTCATGCACACAGGACCAAAGACCATGCCCCCAGGTTGTGGCCACCTGGAATTCCTCCAGATCTACTCACCCATGACCCCCGGGAGCCCTTCGCCAGCCTCTCTACTTTAAAATTCTACCTCCCACACCAGCACCTCCCATCCACCTCCCTTACTTTATTTTTGTTGCTGCCTCCACTCCTGTCTGACATCCTGTATGCTGCCTGCTTTGGAGATTAGCCCGGCTGTGGTAGAGGAGCTTGGCTGGATCACCCCAACGCACTTATTGTTTCATTTATTACCTGTCTCCCCATCAAGCTCCATTAGGACAAATGCTTTCCTCTCTCCCATTCTCTGCTGTATCTGCAAGGCTTAAAACAGCGCCTGGCACTGTAGGTGTCCAAAAAATACTTGTTAAATGAGAGAATGAATGTTCTGGACCTGCCGGTCAGTATAGTTATCTGCTGGGCCCAGGTCCAGATAGGAAAGTGACCTGAATCCTTGGATGTGAATGTTGCACAGACATCAAACAAGGGCCTGGCTTCCCATGGTTCCACCAGAAAAATCTGGGGACAAATCCAACTGTGGTAATGGGCAGAGCTGGCCCTCACAGGTACCTACTATGAGAAGGCTGGTATGTTTCTTGGAGCTTCAGTAAAGCACTCAGTGTGGCATGGCTGGAATCAAAGAGCCCTGCTGTCCTGGGGAACCAGCAGCCGGGTGGGTGGATGGGATTAGAGAGGCTGCTGAAGATAACAGCAGAGCAGGGAGGATGGGTCTGGGATGATTAATGACCACAGGGAAAGCAGGTATGAGGCACACACACCCTCCTGTTCCCTTCTCCTCAAACTGTTAAACTGACTCAGCCGCCAGGCCAGGACGCCTGTCGTAAGGTTTGACTCAGTTCTTTTGGAGGGGCCAAGCTAGATCATGAAAAGATTGCTTGTGTAGGGCAGAATCATCCTGAACTAGTCCAGCCACTCAAACTCCAAGGTTCAAAACTCGAGACCAGTGACTGAGATCCACTCTGAGGAGGCAGCCCAGGGCATCCTCTGAGCTCCCTGCTGGGCCCAGAGGAGTGAAGGCTGTAGCACACCAGCGCCAGCTTCACCAGCAGGCAGCCTGTGCCATCTCTCAGGAACCCATGCTCATAGGGCCTGTGCTTGGTTTAATTCTCTACTGTTGTCATTTTAAAATTTGTAATATTTTTTTAATAAAAGACTCTGCATCTTCATTGTGCACTAGGACATGCCAATTATGTAGCCAGTCCTGCAAACAGGTACCTGGGTCTCCCAGGATTTCTGCCATATCTCTTGTAGATAGCACACGTGAGGCTGACACCCCATTTCATTACTTTCAGTCGCTGGTGGTACAAAGATGCCTGCTGCTTGGAATTATCTAGTACCAGGAGACCCATGTGGCCAGAAAACCAAACAGGTCATACAAGTCAGACAGATGACTATCATGTAAGATAGTCACCTACTCTGTGCCAGGCACTGCAGTGAACCCACCCTTGGATCTTCCTGTCACCCTTGAAAGGCTGATATTATTGTCCTCCTTTGGTAGATGAACAGGCCTGGAGCCTCACCACCTAATGGTGCCTGGAATACATTAGGAGATCATTAAGTACTTGTTGAACATTCAAATATTATTCGCAAGGTGTACTTACTTTTTGCATTGATTGCAGATTTTGAGACAAGATATAGGTGAACTACACAATACTGGGCATGAAATGCTTGAACATCAACCATTCATTCAACAAACATTTATTGGTCCCCTTCATATGCCTAGACTATGCTAGGTGCTGGGGCACCCTAACAGACTCAGTGCTGCAGCTCATGGGCAGTGCTGGCTGGCATTCCATAGGATGCATGATGGTCCATGTCGAAGAAGGATTCATTTTCAGTTGGGACCTCCAACAGAGAAACTCTTCCTCTTCCCGAAGGGAGTGAACAAACAACCCCCTTCACCAACACAGACCAGGAATATGCATTGATTGTGCAGGAAACATGGACACCTTAACAAAGACTACTCAGATGATAAGAGGAGTTACTTTGGTGAAAACAAGTCAAGCAGGCAGCCCGTATTTTTGCAGGGCAGACAGGAGGGAGCCAAAGCCTCTACACAATCTATTGATTTCCACTGAAAGTGAACTTTCAGCTATCGCATTAGCCAAGGCTAAGAATTACTCCCAAATAGCTATTTTTAAAACTTTTTTAAAGTGCTATATTTTTAGCAAAATATCTATGGGATAAGAACCATGGGAGGCACAGGGAGAAAATCAATAGAAATTGGGAGAAGTGAAAACCAGATGGCTCAGCGCTCAGATGATTCCCTTTGCCACATGGGACAAGAGCTATCACCACCTCCCTGTGCAGAAGAAATGGCACCCAGTGAACAGTAGTAGTCTTCCTGGTTGTTGCACATGATTGTACTCACATGACCAGAGTGTGGTTCTTAACCCAGGACAGTGTATTATCAACACAATCCTTTTTCACTTTCATGCCACCTCCATTAAGAATGCTCAGCAAATATAGACATATTTGGTTCCCTGGATGCAGAAGATCTTAAGTGACAATCATTCAAGACTAGCCCCCAGAGACCAGCAAATTAATTCCCTTAAAGAATTCTTTCCTAGGCCAGGCACTGTGGCTCACATCTATAATCCCAGCATTTTGGGAGACCAAGGCAGGCAGATCACTTGAGGCCAGGAGTTCGAGACCAGCCTGGCCAATACAGTGAAACCTTGTCTGTACTAAAAATACAACAAAATTAGCTGGGCGTGGTGGTGCATGCCTGTAATCCCAGCTACTTGGGAGGCTGAGACATGAGAACTGCTTGAACTCAGGAGGCAGAGGTTGCAGTGAGCAGAGATCATGCCACTACACTCCAGCCTGGGTGATAGAGTAAGACTCTGAAAAATAAAATAAAATAAAGAAGAAAGAAAGAGAGAGAGAGAAAGAAAGAAAGGAAAGAAAGAAAGAGAAAGACAGAAAGAAAGAGAGAAAGAGAAAGAGAGAAAGAAAGAAAGAAAGAAAGAAAGAAAGAAAGAAAGAAAGAAAAGAAAGAAAAAGAAAGAAAGAAAGAAAGAAAGAAAGAAAGAAAGAAAGAAAGAAAGAAAGAAAGAAAGAAAGAAAGAAAACTCTGTCCTTATAAGGACACATTTCAGACTCAGTTTCATTGTTTATTTGCTGTTGTACAACTGTATTCCTTTCCTACAGATCATTTGTCTCATCTCTACCTATTTAGTAATTAGGATATGTATCCATTATCTATTGCTGTGAAACAAATGACTCTAAACTTAGCAGCTTAAAACAACGATAAACATCTATTACAGTGTCTGCGGGTCAGGAAGTTGTGAGTGGCTTGGCTGGTGGTTCTGGCTTAGGATCACTCACGCTGTTGCAGTCAAGCTCTCAGCCAGGGCTACCATCATCTGAAGGCTTGACTGGGGCTGAAGAATCCATTTCCAGGATGATTCACTCACAAGACCGGCAAGTTGATGCTGGCTGTTGGCAGGAGACCTCAGTTCCTCAGAATTCATCTCTGCGAGTACACGCTACTTATTATAAAGTGACACCTTCATGGGGAATGAACAAACTTAAATTGTACAAAAGACTAGAAATATAATTTTAATAAAATTGGTTGAAATAAACATTTTGCAAATCATAGAATGTGTTCTTCAATATAAAACTGGTCAAAAATTCAGTCAGAGCCACAAAGAGAGAGTTGTGATTGTAAGTGATGTTATAGGACAGTTAATTCAGACAGAGCACATGGCAAAATGAAAAATATGAAAATGCTGTTTGCAAAACAGAATCCAGTCCTTTGCGGTGAATCAGTTTCATTCATTTGATATGAATTCTGCACCTACCTCATTCCTACTACTGTTCTAGGCATTGGATAGACAACAAGGGATAAAAGGGCAAAGACCCTCTTCTCACATCACTGGTGATGGCATATTCTGCCTGAGTGAGGTTCTAAAGAAATTATACATGTATTCAAGAAGCCCTTTCCATGTGAAGTCCTTGTGCCACGTGGCAAATATTGTCTTATTGTCAGCAAGTTATAACAATCCATAGGAAGATTCTCAGACACAGAAAATAAGCCAATGACTTCCAGGTCAGTGCATTCCAGCTCATGTGCTTCACTGCTTGGCTGTGCTGCTGACTTTAAGGATACACTTCCAGCTCTGGAGCATCTAAGGAGTCTACCACTTCTTACATGGGTTCCCCTAGACATAGAATCAGAAATGTTTAAGAGCAAGTACTGTATTTAGAAGGTGATACCAGGAAACAGAGGTGCAGGAGGGAGAAGTGAAACAGGGATGAGCAAGAAGCCAATAAAGGGTTTGTTACCAAATAAGTTTCCACCGTGGCCACTGTGTCTTGATGTTCTGGGGAACTCTGAGAGCCAGCTGGGATCATGCCAAGGGGTTGTCCCATGAAGGGGTGAAGGCTCAGAACATTTATCAACTAGCTTCTCTCATTCAGGGCTGCTGGGGTGGAGTGAAGGTTTCCCTGGCATTTCCAGCCTATCCAGCATGTGGGCAGAGTGGACAGAGAGGTGTAGATGGTGGCATTTGAAAGTCCACAGACCACACAGAAATGTAGGAGCCAGAAGAATGTAGGAGCTAGAAGGATGAGGCAGGGAGGGCGATGGACAACCATCTGCTTTAACACCTGTGTGAATTCATCTCAGCTGCAACCAGTCGTTCGTTTCCCAACACATTCACTGAGAACCTAGTAGGTGGCAGGCCTGTTCTGGACACGGTTTCTTGTCTAGAGCTGACAAGCAAGACTTCAGTATTCAATGTCCAGACTTTCTTTCTTCAGAGGCCATGGCTGTGCTAAATTTTCACCCTGCATAGTTTAAATCAAGGGGGGTGCACCTCCATCCTAGCCTGGCCTCACAGCCCTGGCTGTTTGGTCTATAATCTTCATTCTCCATCCCCTGGGACCTCTCTAGCCTTCTCCCCTCCTGAGGCTAAGTCACTCAAGGATTCTCCATTTAAGGTTGAAGGGACACAGCAGTTGTGAGAGAGAAAATGAATAACAGAGCTTCATTTCATTGCTATAAATGGAAATCAGTGTTGTATCATCTCCCAAACACTTTTGGGAGTACCTCAGATCTTCACCTCAACATCTGGGTCCTTCAAGCACCCCTCTACCACCCAACCACAATAATTCCTTTAAAACAGGCATCTAGTCCAGACACCACCCTGCTCAGAGGTTCCCCTCTACTCTGTGGGACACCCTACATTGCTCGTGTTCCTGCAAATGGTGTCCCTAATTTAGTTAAGCCTAGTCAGAAAAGTAAAGGTAGAAGAATAAACAGGCACATCCAGGAATTAAGAGAACAGTGGAATTGACATGAAATAGATTTTGTTGCCAAGAATGAGAATGACAAAGCATATTGAAGAGGGCTGTCAACACAGTGAGGGGTGTGGGAAGCAAAGGGCCAGCTAGAGGAGAAAGCCACACTAATGACCACAGAAGCTGTCTGCCCATGGGCCATCAGTGTTTCTGATTATGGCATCTGATGGATGGAGGCAGAAACATTCTTCTTCCTGACCACACCACTGAATATGCGCAATCACTTTCCAAGAAGGTTGAGCCAAGAGCCCAGGCAGCCCACTGTGGGCCATACAGGAGAGTCCCCATCCCCCATCTACACCAACGATTAGTTCTCACTTGTTTTCTCTCTGCCAATATAAGTGAAAAGGGCCTCATTTCTCAAGTGTTTTATTTATATGATTAACAGTAACCCTGGACATTTTTTTCATAAGTTTATTGTCCATTTGGATTTATTTTGTGAATTTTTTCTTACCAGTTTTTAGTTAGCCTCTTTTTTTTTATGGATTTTCTGGTCAGACATGTTTCAAATATTTTCTCCAGTTTTTATGCATCTTATGTATTTTTAGCATCTTTTACCATTCCTAAGTTTTGTGTTGTTATTGTATTATTTTAGTTTTGTTTTGCTATAATTTAAATGTCTCTCCAAAACTCATATGGAAATTTAATTGCCTTTTTTTTAATAACAATATGAAGAGGTGGGACCTTTAAGAGGTAATTAGATTATAAGTCTACACACCCAGTCACCCACAGCCTGCCACACTTTTTCTTGACTGGCTGTGGTGTTCTGTGCTGGGGGAAGATGAGAGGGAGGACAAGGACTTTCCCAGGACTCCTGAGATCACCATCAGTGCCCTGCACTCTGGAGAACACAGAGCGTTGGCTGTGTGTTGGTGGACACTCTTCAAGCCTGGGCACCTGAGCAATGTCGGCTCACTCTCGTGAGCTTTGAGCAGAGACACTGTGCTTTGGAGCATGTCACCTGCAGAATCCAGTAATCTGGCCACTGCCAGAGGTTCACTTAATTTATTGTAGAAGTGGGTTAGTTATTGTGGAAGTTGCCTTCTGATAAAAAGGTTGAAGTTCAGCTCCCATGTTCTCTCTGTCCCTCATGCTTCCTTGCCCTTCCACATTCTGCCATGGGATGACAGATTAAGAAGGCCCTCACCAGAAGCAAAGCAAAAGCCAGCACCAAGGTCTTGGACTTCCCAGCCTCCAGAACCATAAGATAAATAAATTACTTTTCTTTATAAATTATCTAGTCCGTGATATTTTGTTATAGCGGCAGAAAATGAACTAAAACAAGTTTTTTTAAGTTGTGTGCAGTTATATATGAATAATTTTAGCCTTGATGTTATGCTAGAAATGGTTCTTCTCAATGGTTTTTTGTTTTGTTTTGTTTTGCTTGCTTCCAATTTGTTTTCTGTCTTTTGTTTTTTGTTTTTTTTTGAGACAGAGTCTCACTCTGACACCCAGGCTGGAGTGCACTGATGCAATCTTGGCTCACTGTAACCTCTGCCTCCTGGCTTCAAATGATTGTTCTGTCCCAGCCTCCAGAGTTGCTGGGATTATAGGTGCACAGTGCTGTAAATGGCAATCAGTGTTGTAAGTATCATCTCCCAAACACTTTTGGGAGTACCTCAGATCTTCACCTGAACATCTGAGTCCTCCAAGCAGCCCTCTACCCACCCAACCACAATAATTCCTTTAAAACAGGAATCTAGTCCAGATACCACCCTGCTCAGAGGTTCCCCTCTACTCTATGGGACACCCTACATTGTTTATGTTCCTGCAAATGGTGTCCCTAACTCAGTTAAGCCTAGTCAGAAAAGTCTAATTTTTGATATTTTTAGTAGAGATGGGGTTTCACCATGTTGGCCAGGCTGGTCTCAAACTCCTGACCTTAAGTGATCTGCCTGCCTTGGCCTCCCAAAGTCCTGGGATTACAGGTGTGTTAAGAGATTGGTCGGGAATGAGGAGGCTATTTGTTGCTAATTTAGCCTTTAAATTCAAACATTAATTATTGCTCTTAAAACAAGAAAGAAATTCAGAAGATCACCTGGGCCAAACTCCCTGCAGGTAAATATCACTGTTGCCCCTTAGCAGAGAAGGCTCAGAGAAATTAAGTCACCAGAACAAACTCTGTATCTAATGACAGCAAGAAACCCTTAGGATGCAGCATCCTCTGGCAGCATGGAAAGGAGATGTCTTCATGGGTCAGGAGACCAAAGGAGACTTCTCAGGGCCTGGGAAATGAGTCTTGAAGGAAGATTCAGAGTCCACCAGGCTGACATAGGGAAGAGGATTTGCTGTCAGATGAGCAGCATCTGCAAAGACCTAAGGCTTAATACAGCATACACAGCACAGCATGCCAGTGTAACTGCAATATAGTGCAACACAGTGGTCTCATGGAGTCACCTGTGGGCCTGAGAACACTCAAGTTGCTGGGCTCCACCCAACAGGTTCTCATTAAAGAGATCTGGGGTGGGGCCTCACGAAGTTGCATTTCTTTTTGTTTTGTTGTTGTTTTGTTCATTTCCTTTTTTTTGAGACAGGGTCTCTCTCTGTCTCAAGCTAGAATGCAGTGGCACAAATGCAGCTCATTGCAGCCTCTACCTCCTGGGCTCAGGTGATCCTCCTCCCTCAGCCTCCTGAATAACTGGGATGACAGGCATGTGCCACCACATCCAGCTAGTCTTTTAATTTTTGTAGAGAGGGAATCTCACCATGTTCCCCAGGCTGGTTTTGATTTCTTGGGCTCAAGTGATCCTCTCATCTCAGCCTCCCAAAGTGGTAAGATTACAGGTGTGAGCCACTATGCCAGGCCAAGAAGCTACATTTCTAACAAGTGGCTGCATGGTGCTGCTGCTGCTGATCTGGGAATCACAGGTACAGTGGTCAAGAGCATGGGGTCTGGACTTTACAAAAAGAACCTGGGATCAAGTTCTAATAGTCTTTTACAAGCCATGAGAGCTTGAGAAAGTTATTTAATGTAATTCTTAATTCTCTAAATGTCAATTTTCTCATCTGTAAAGTACAGGTAATGATGCTAACTACCTTGTATAGTTTATGTGAGCATTAAGTGAGATAATTCATGAAAAGCACTCAGCATGGAGCTGAGCACACAGGGACATTCAAGAAAGTGTGTTATTTTCATTGTTATGATCATAATTCCTGAGTGTTGCTGGAGCATGACTTGCAGAGTAGAGTGAGTGGATAAGCCAGGCCAGGAGAGGCCCGGGATTTGAATTGTATTCCAAAGGTTATACTGAGCCTTAGAAAAGCATGCAGTGGCAGTAACACAATTAGATTCATGTTGCAGAGAGATCATTTGGGCAGTGGAGTGAAGGATGAACTGGTGGAGAGAGGTGAGCCAGGCAGCAGCAAAAGCCATTAGAAAGGCAGCCAATGGCCCCTGGCTCACCCATAATGGGTGGCAGGAGCAAAGAAGGGCAGATGCAAATGAGGATACCAGCCCCTCCTTTAACCAACCAAAGACTTGCACGCATTTCAGCCAGGGCTAGAAAACGTCCTTCCACACCGGGCATTGTTGATGCTGCTTGGACATTGAACGGGCAGTCACATTTAACATGGCCAAAGCAGGCTCCCAGTCCCTCCCTCCCTCCACATGACTGTCCTCCCCACTGTCAGTCTGTCCATTTCAGAAAATAAACATCAAGATTTCCAAGGTTCTAGGCCAAAAACCTTGGAGATTTCCCTCCCTCCCTCCTTCCTTTCCTCTCCTCCTTCTTCTTGTTTCTTTCTGCCCCCACCTTTCTCTTTTTCACATTCTCTCTCTGTGTCTCCTATCCAATCCTTCAGCAAATCCTACAGGTTCAACCTATGCAACAGAACCAGAACTCATCTGTGTCTGACCACCTCCTCTGCTCTCCCCTTAAGTCAAGTTCCCATCACCTTTTGCCCAAATCACTGTAGTTTCCTCCTTACTGCAGTCTCTATTTCTACTTTTGATCCTCTGATATTTTCTCCAAATGGCAACCACAGTGATTCCTTTAAAACAGCAATCCAGTCCAGACATCACCCTGCTCAGAGGTTCCAACAAGTCTCCATCACAGTCTGAAGTCCTCATCACAGCCTCCCAAACCCCCTCCAGTGAAGTTTCACACCCCTCCCACTTGCTCTGCTGCGCCCTAGCCTTGCTCCTGGTTTTGCCTCCAGCCCTATGCACACACCTCAGAGTCTCTGCATAAGCTGTCCTCTGCCCGCAGGTGTATGTGTCACTCAAACCTTCTCTTACCCTTCTCTTCAGATGTCTGCCCCCTCCACCGAAACCTTTCCTGAACACCTTATCTAACACAGCACCTTGTTGACTTGCTTCCAATCTGTTTCCTGGCTTGCATGAAACTCCATGAGCTCAGAGCTTGGGCTTGCTCTATTCAGATCTTACCCTCAGCTACTGAACAATGCCTTCCATCAGCGGCCATCATCATTAAATGTGTCCCCAAAAGACTGTGCACATGAACCAATATGGCAAATGGATGAAACCCCACTCATGGGTTCGAGCTTTCTCCTTCCTCTCAGAAGTCCCCAACAGAAGTGACTCAGCAGGCCATGCTAACAGTGGCACTGCTCAGCCTCTCTTGAGTTTGAAGAAGTCATCGGGTTTTTGTGACATGTGGTGTGTCTAAGGAAATGAGTACCATTTGCCAACACATCAGGTGAGACCTCAACAAACTACTACAGCCTGGGAGAGAGTCACATTTCGTCATCTGCAATTTGTGAGAAGGAAAAAAGTATTTATTACATCACACAATTTGATTTTTCTCTCCAGCTCTCATGACTTCTGAGTAATCCTGTTTGGACAATTTCATGACTTGGAGGCAGCCTCGATGTGCCCTTCTCCAGCCAGGTTCTGGTTTTAGGAATAATGAATGGAAGGTCAGGAGAGAAGCCAGTGTTGATTTGACTAAATACTCCAAGCGCCTAAGCAAGAGGAGAGCAGGCTGATAAAGTGCTCCCCTACTGCCCAGGGCAAAACCTTTAGCTGAAAAGCGGCCTCGCTGTCCATATTAATAAAGCTCAGGTTCAGAAACTGGCATCACAGAGTATTTGCAGGAAAAGCTCGACTCAAAGCTTTAGAGCCAACAAAGCTTCTTTAAAACATGGTATTGAATTAAAAATGGAAATCAAAAACATGATGTTTTTAAAACTTTAGCTAAAAGGCAAAAGTATGAAAGTTTCTGAAACTTGAATTGATAATACATGATTTTGCACATACGATTCTAATCTTACAAACTTCAAAGACCCAAGGTATATCAGATTCAGGAAAAAAACCAGAGTTTCATTCTCACCAAAGATTCCCTGCATTAGCCTGGGAACATCCTCATGTAACTTGGGTTGAACTTCTCATCTCATTTCACAGTCATTGCAGGTGATGGAGAATAAAATTGGGAAACCCCATCAGAGCTGCTGTGTGCCTCCACACCGTTAAGGACTTGCAACCGCAGTCTTCTTAAAGCAGGTAGAATATAATTTGTACATCTGACAGTCATCAGACGCTGGCAGTTCCGTCTTTTACAAATGATAAAAGGCAATAAAATATGCCGCTTACACAAAAGTTGTGATTGATGTGTGCCTCAGATTTCTAACCCACTCTTCTTCTGGTTTTTCTTATTCGATGGTAAAGATCTGATTAACCTAATAAAAACATGCTGGCTGGTTTACCTTCCCTACAGCCTACAGAGGGATGACAGGTAATGACTCTCCATAATACAGAGTCCCCTCCAGATAGTTCCAGTGCCTGGATGAGCACAATTACCTTCAGTGGTACAGAGTAAGCTTCAACGCTTTGGCTTTGACAAATCAATCATCATTCATGTTTGTAGGCTTGACATGCATGTCTCACTGTCCATCTAAGTTGACTTTATTAATTTCCCATGGCTGCTGTAACAAATTAGCACAAAGTCAGGGGCTTAAAACAATACAAATGTGTCTATCGTGTTAGAATTCTGGAGGCTGATGGCCCGCATGGGTCTTGAGTCTCGCTGGGCTGAAACCAAGGTGTCAGCAGTGCCAGGTTCCTTTCTGGAACCTCTAGAGGAGAACATGCTTTCTTCTTGTTTTCAGCTTCTGGGGACCCCTGCACTCCTTGGCACATGGCCCTCTTGGATCTTCAAAGCTGGCGAGGTTGGGCTGAGTCCTTCTCACAGCACATCACCCTGAGCTGCTTCCACTGTCACCTCTCCTTCTCCAACTCTGACTCCTCTCCTGCCCTCTCTTCCACTTTTAGGGGTCATTGTAATTACATTGGGACTGCCCAGGTAATGTAGAATAATCTTCCAATTTTAAGGTCAGACGATTAGCAATCTTAGTTCCATCTGCAACCTTACTTCTATTTTGCCATGTAAGGTAACAGGTCAGGGCTTAAGTCATCTTTTGGGGGGCCTTTATTCTGCTTACTACATTAATCAAATTAACTGCAAGGGCACCCTGTTCCCAGCAGATACACACACACACACATCACACCCAAGCTCCAAGCTCCAGGACAAATTGGGCAGCCAGATATGGTGAGCACAAGCTCACTGACCACCATGCCTCAGCCTGCGTCCCCTTCTTCTTGTACCTAAAGCAACATTTAATCACAGCAAATGCCCTTTTTGGTATCTGAACCTTTAAAATGTCAAGAAAGAGAGATAAAAATGCTCAAGAATATGCTTAGTACATTCTTGAAGGGATAACACGAATGACGTTATGAAATTCTAATTAACTGTAAAACAAAATTTCCAATGATGAAATTTCTTTGCAGACACCCAATAACTTTATAGGTAAGATAAAAAGGCTTTAAACCTGTTACTCTTCATTTAATCTCTGAACAGGCATTTCCTGTAGCACCTTCAATATGCCAGGCACATTGCTAGGGACGTAACAATACCCAGGAGAGAGAAGGTGACTGCCAGTTTGGAGTTTACATTAGAGAGGAAAGGATCAGCTGATCATTCTTTTTCCATCCCTGTAACAAAATCCATCTAATGTTTTAGAGGCACCAGGCAATGAAGCTCAGTTTTGCATATTGGCATCATTTTTATTTGACCACCTAATTATATTTTCTTCCCTTACACGATTATGTTCAGGGCTGGGATCTGGCTTGAGCTCAGCCACCGATTAGCTACCTGCTGAGCAAGGAAAAACCACGAAGCCTGTCTCAGCCTCACCTCTCATTGGAAACAAGAAAGAATTACAGAAGTGACTTCCAAGATCTTGCTCAACTTGTTCATTCATGCTCCAACCTAAGTTACAACAGCAAAAAGAGACATTTGGTGGGGAAAAATACCAAAATTCTATTAGATGCTCAATATCCAGACATATTAGTGAAATATTACTATTGCAGGGAGGGTTGACCAGTAGTTCCCAGCCAGGGCCACTTACAGGACACAGTATCTTCGGCTGGTCAGAATGTTTCAAAGAGAAAGAATGCCAGGAAAAGACCAGCCTGTGCAGAATTCTTTGGAGCAGGGCTGGTGGCTTACACCTGTAATCCCAGCACTTTGGGAGGCTGAGATAGGCGGATCACTTGAGGTCAGGAGTTCGAGACCAGCCTGGCCAACATGGTGAAACCCCGTCTCTACTAAAAATACAAAAATTAGCCAGGCGTGGTGGTGGGTGTCTGTAATCCCAGCTACTCAGGAGGCTGAGGCAGGAGAATCACTTGAATCCAGGAGGCAGAGGCTGCAGTGAGCCGAGATTGCACCACTGCACTCCAGCCTATACCACAGAGTGAGACTCCATCTTAGAAAAAAAAAGGATTCATCGGAGAAGTAAGGACGATGCTGCCTTTGCTGGGGCCACCGATTGTTGGGCTGATTCTGTCCTGGGCGTCTCCCTTTTGTGGCCCCCGTGACCCAGGCTGATGCACGCAGGCTGACATGTTCCTTCCTCCTAGCCCCAGATCTGTGGCATGCACAATACTGCTGGGGTGGGGCCCCTTGAACCTCTCAGGGGCCTTATGGACAGGATCCAAGATGACCGACACCAGTTGTCTCTTCTGTGTGGGCTGCATCAGGTCCCCAGGAAGCATTTACATGCTTATTTTTAAAATGTAGGCTTTATTATTATTCGGGTATGGTGAGGCAAACAGACCAGAAGACAGCCACTGTTGAAAAGTTTGTTACAGTTGCCAAGAAGAGGAGGCCACCATCCCATGCAGGGTCACACGAGGAAGCACTGGGGTGGCCAGGAGGCAGGAGTGAGGGAGAGTGTAGCAAGAGTCTTTATTGTGGTTTTTGTGGAGAGAAATGGGTAAAACAGGGTGGGCAGGGCTAGGGCAGCGAGTTTGAATAAGGTCAGCAGGCTCTGGGGTATAGGACCTGTCCCTTGTTGTCTGGTACCCGGCCTTGGAGTGATTAGGACTGGGGAATGCCGGCCTGGAGTGGGAGAGATTGACAAAGAAGGCAACTGGGGGATATAGGCTTTGGATGGACTGGTTTGCATATGGCAGGCAGGCTTGCAGGAGGCAGGAGGAGTTACTCTCTCTAGGAATCAGCTAGCTTGAATGGGGTGGCCTCTCCCAGATCAGCAAGTCCACAACATGTCAAAGCATCTTAAAATACAGAAGCTAAAAAACATGATTAATACGGGGCTCCTCATCCTGACCACACTTGGGAATGCCAGTCAGTCCCAGCCCGCTGCTCTCTGGCAGCCACAGGCTCCAGGGGGTCTCTCACACCCACAGGTGCAGGCGTCAGCCTCTCCAGCTGCAGAGACACATTTCACCTTGCAGGGCAGTCTTGTGAGCACGTCCTGTCACCGTGCTTGAGTGGTCCCTTCCCAGCTTAAGGGAGGAGAACAGTGGGGTGGGACAGGGGTGGGGGACAATCAGTCTTTATCTTCAAAGAAATCTCTTCACATCTTTTTTTTTCCATTTTCTGTTTGAGTGCTTAGGAGTGGTGAAACTTCTTTTAGAAGGCTTCCTTTTGTAAATTCCACCTATGAAGAGTTGGCCCCATAGGTTGATGTGGTCTGGATGTTTGTCTCCTCCAAATCTCATGTTGAGACATGATCCCTGGGGTTGGAGGTGGGGCCTGGTGGAAGGTGTTTGGATCATCAGCGGACCCCTTATAAATGGGTTTAGCCATCTCCTTGGTGATGAGTGAGCTCTTGCTCTGAGTTCACATGAGATCTGCGTAAAAGGGTATATCCCCCAACACACACACATTCGCCCTCCACCGCACTCTCTCTTGCTCCTGCTTTTGCCAGGTGATACCAAGCTCCCATTTTGCCTTCTGCTGTGAGTAAAAGCCCCCGATGCCTCCCAAAAAGCTAAGCTATGTCAGCACCATCCTTGTACAGCCTGCAGAACCATGAGCCAATTAAACCTCTTTTCTTTATAAATTACTTTGTCTCAGGTATTTCTTTATAGCAAAAGTAAGAACGGCCTAATCCATAGGTTGTTTAGTAAATGACATCTGTCATATTGGAACCCTGGTGAAATTTCCATTTTAACAACCCGTTTCATTGTAGTTACTGTAGATCTAGAGGGTCATGAACTTAGGAGCCAGGTGCTGCAGCAGCACTGTGGATGGCCGCCCCAAATCCACTCCCCACGCCACGCTTGATGATGGAGTCCCATGTCATTCAGGGAGCTTCCTCCAGACTACCGTGAGCCCAGGGAAGAGACATTTTCCCGCACAGGAGAGTCAGAGAGCACCCCTAATCATCCCGTCCTCCCACCGGTTTTTGGATTAGGCATCACCTCCAGATTCAGGTCTGGCTGGTGAGACAGGGAGAGATGTCTGCCACGGGCTCTGGGAAAGATCTTTCTTGCTCTTAAAAAAGAGACAACCAGGATAAACAAAATGTGGTACATCGATGCAAGGAAATATCGTCTTCCATAAAATGGAATGGCACATGCTATACATGGGTGAACTCGGAGACACGATGCTGAGTGAAAGAAGGCAGACATGAAAGCCACGTGCTGTATGATTCCATTTCTATGCAATGTCCAGAAATGGCAACTCTAGAGAGACAGAATGCAAACTCGTGGTTTCTGGGGGCTTGGAGCTGGGAGAATGGGAAAGACTGCTTAATGAGTAAAGATGTCCTCTTGGGGTCATGAAAATTTCCTGGAACTAGAGAGTAGTGATGGTTGCACAATGTTGTAAATGTGTTACATGCTACTGAATAGTATCTTTAAAATGGTTAAAATCGGGGATTTTGTATCATGTGTATTATATCACAATGGTGAGTGAGAGAGAGAGGACCAGGAAGGAGCAGTAGCTTTTCTGCTGCTCTGCAGGACGGTAGGAGAAGGTCATGCCAGGGCAGCCATTACGGCTGTTCTATGACCCTAGGGGACAGGCCTGAGCTCCAAGACAGCAGCCGAGGGAGGCACAGCCCCGAGGCAGGGAGAGGCAAGAACTTGATGTCTGTCCTGAGCCTGCAACCACTCAATTCTGGAACATCTGACCTCTGGGTTTTTTGTTATGGAAGATTTGAAATGTGCCATGTAGAGGCAGAACTCCTTGGAGTAATGATTACCTCCTTTCAGACCACTATACGATTTCCTTTTCAACTAACTGCTGATCTTAGAAAATACAGTTTGCCAAGAAAAAATTCCATTGAATTCCCAAAGGGCAAGATCCATCTTTCCTGTCCCCTTGAGGAAACCTCTACCCAAACAGCAGAACCGAAGAGCAAATTTGATTCCTCCTCCGTTGCAGATATGATTACACTAATTTTGTTACGGATGAATGGCGGGAGCACAGGATGTAGGAGCACAAAGACCCTGGTGTATTTGGTTTGGGGTTGGTTTCTTTTTCCCTGCAGTCTCTGGACTGTTCTTTTTTTTTCTTTTTTCTTTTTTTAGCTTCTTCAAGGGTATAAATACATCCTGCAGAAATCATGGAGTGAATGGCCCCCTTATGGCCCGAAAGAGTTCAGTGCGGTTGATCTGTTCCCAAGGTGGGGCACAGACCCGAGGAGGATTCACTCCAGGATTTCTCAGCTTCCAGGGGTTGCTGCTCGGCTGCCTGCATCTTGTTTCCACCTCTTCAACCATCCTGGTATTCACTCATCCCAAATAACATTAGTTTTATACATTTAAATTTGGAAATCAAAGTTAAGCCATGGCGTAGGGTCAGAATTTTTTTACAAGAGGAAGGAAAAAGATCTGGTCCCACAAGAATTCACAGGAAATGGCTCTGGGTGAGTGCTTAATCCCAGTGAGCGGGAAAAGAAAAGTGATGCCCGGCTGGGAGGAAACGCTGAGAGCAAAAAGGGGTCCCACCCCAGCCCACGAGTCTACCCACGACAGGTTGGGGACAGACTCCTTCACCCAGACAACCACGAGAGACCAGATGCCCCACGAAACACACATTTTTACCAGGTGCTGAGATTTCTGGCTGTTTGCTTTTCTTCTTTATATTTTTTTCTGGATCGGCCAATATTCCTCACAAGAAACATGTCTTATTTTCCAAATAAGGACATATTTACTTTTTGACCTTTTAAAGTTCACACCATCTACAAGGCAATGTGAAAATAAGTTTCTAAGCGTATTTGGGTAACAAGGGCAAGTTCTTTTACATCTTCTCATGTATTTTTACCTTTTTTTAGCAGGTTTAAAAACGTCCAGTCTATACTGTGGGTGTGTTTCTCTGGGGTGCATTCATAGTAGTGATGTTAGTCTCAAGATAGGAATTGGTTCATCTTAGAAGCTCCGACAGTAGCTCACTGCCTAAAGCGTCTATTGAAACGGTTGTAAACATTCGCTTTCTCTAAACTGACAGTTTTCAGCCCATTGAATGTAATCCAAAGAAACTCATGATTTGGATTTTGATGTTGAAATAAAACCATAAATCTATTGGGTGGAGAAGGGGGAATATGCCCTTTAATTTGGATCCAAGTACCTGAAATTCAAGGTATTTCCTTTGATAAATAACATCACAGCAATTCTGGGTTTGAAAAGGACCCTTTTCAGCCAAAAAGTAGAAGAGCAGAGCCACAGGATGATTTCATACCTGGAGAAGTGTGTTTAGCATTTGCTTTGCCAGAGAATCCCTTCTAAAATTTACTGTAAATAAAAATGTCAGCCACACCTTGCAGTAAAAACTCCCCCCAACTTTGCCTCCGCTCTTCGCTTTAGGAAAGAAAAAGTCCCTTTATGTCTGCCAAGTATTTTAAGTTTCCTTTAAAACTTTAAAATGTGTGCATGTTCATTGATGTCCAAAGACTTTATTCCATGTGAAGAAAGCACTTTTCATATAGAAAAAAACTAACCAAAGGATAAGGGTGATGACAAAGGTTAAATCTAAGATGGGCAGCAAGAGTGGACTTCCTCTGTCATCTCCTCCCAGGATAGTGGCAGCAGGGAACCATGCAATCCCAGCTATCCACCTAGAATAACTTTAACTAACTCTGTGTATGTGTGTCTGTGTGTGTGTGTATGTAAAACCTTTTTTAGTTGTTGATTTCAACAGTTGTTGGTTTCAAACCTAAAAGTCTTGCTGCCCCACCTTCCACCATTAACTCTCCCCACGTGCTGTGTCTTCATGGACTCTGTTTCTGAAGGAGGAGATGCTGTTCCCACCCCAGGTACAGCCAAGTGGGCTGTTTCTGTCATGAGCTTTGTCACCTGTCTGAGCCATACTGTTGGGTGGGAACTGTGAAGTCTGTTACCCTTGGTAGTGGGTTGAATTTTGTGCCCCAATAAGATCCGTCCAGGTCCTAGTTCCCAGAATCTGTGAACGTGACCTTATCTGGAAAAAGTGCCTGCAGCTGTCATGAAGGATCCCAAGATGAGCTCAACCTGAATTTAGGGTGGGTCCTAAATCCAGTGACTGGTGTCCTTATCCGAAAAAGGACAGGGAGATTTGAGACACAGAGACAGAGGAGAAACATGAGGGAGAAGGGAATGTGAAGACAAAGGCAGGGACTGGAGCGACATGTCTGCAAGCCGAGCACTGGCTGCAGCCACCAGAAGCCAGGAGAGGCCTGGAACAGACTCTCCCTCAGGTCCTTCAGAAGGAACCAGCCCTGCATGAGCCTTGATTTGGGATTCATGACGTCCAGAACTGTGAGATAATAAATTTCTGTTGTTTTAAGCCATCATGTTTGTGATACCATCAATGACAGATCACATATATGATAGTGGTCATATAAGATTATAATAGCAGGTTCTTACTGTACCTTTTCCATGCTTAGATATGTTTAGATACACAGACACTTCCCATCATGTTACAGTTGCCTGCAGTACCCAGTAGAGCCACATGCTGTACGGGTTTGTAGTCTAGGAGCAACAGGCTATGCCACATAGCCCAGGTGTATAGAAGGCTATGCCATCTAGATATTCTATGATGTTCACACAACAATGAAATCATTTAACATTCATCACATTTCTCAAACCATTCCCCTGTTGTTAAGCAATGCAGGGCTGTAACTTGTTATGGCAGCTCTAGGAAATTAACAGGATCCTGATCTAGGACCTAGTGGTTCAGCCCAAATCCCCAAACTCTGAGTTATTCCACTTTCTTTTAGCTGCCAACTCCACCTACAACCCACCTCCTCACCCTGGCCCCCAACTGTCTACACCTCTTCTGATTGGCTCCTTCTACCAGCAATTCTTGACCCTGGCTGCACATCAGAATTACAGAAAGTTTTAAAACAATACTGAGGCCAGGATTTCACCAAAGACCAACTTAAAAAGACCATCCGGGGGCAGCGGCTGAGTCGTGAGCATGATGGTAATCGTACAGCGGGAGTAAAAGAACCTGCACCAACCCCAGAGCCTCCCTGACGTTCACCCTTCTCCCTTCCCACATGCTGCCTACAGAGGTCTCTTCCACGGCCACACTGATGACAGCTCTCTGCACCCATGGGCTTCAAATTCAAGGTTGCATAACAATTTCCTGGGAAATTTGTAAAAGTGCAAATTCCCTAGGCCCTACCTACAAAGACCCTGATTCTATAAATCTGGTAGGCCAGAATATGAGTTTGAACAATCTTAAAATGTGTTGCACAGTGGCATTACCTGGGGAACTTAAAGAAAGACAAACACAGAAAACCAGCGTCTGGGCTGGGCGTGGTGGCTCACACCTGTAATCCCAGCACTTTGTAAGGCCGAGGCGGGTGGATCACCTGAGGTCAGGAGTTCAAGACCAGCCTGGCCAATATGGTGAAACCCAGTCTCTACTAAGAATACAAAAATTAGCTGGGTGTGGTGGTGCATGCCTATAATCCAAGCTACTCAGGAGGCCGAGGCAAGAGAATCACTTGAACCCAGGAGGTGGAAGGTGCAGTGAGCCGTGATCGCACCATTGCATTCCAGCCTGGACGACAGAGTGAGACTCCGTCTCAAAAAACAAAAACAAAACAACAACAACAACAACAACAACAAAACAATGTCCGAACCACACCCCAGATCAACTGAATCAAAAACTTTCAGGGCAAGCACTCAGGCATCAGAATTTTTTAAATGTTCAAGCTGATTCCAATGTGCAACCAAGCTTGAGATCCGTTGTTTCAAGCAATGCTTACTGTATGCCAGCTACAATGGTGAGTAAAATAGATGCTTCGTGCCCTTCTTGAGTATATAGTCTGGTAGGGCAGCCAGATAATTTAATTATTTAAATATACAAATAAATAGACATTTTGAAAGTGTGAAGGATGCTGTGGTGGAAAGAACGAGGTACTAGGACTGATGTGGGTTGGGGACACCCACATGAGCAGGAAGGAGCTAGAGAGAACAAGCTGAGTTCTCTCAAGAACCAGCCACAAGCCTTCTCCAGCCATGCCAAAGCACATCCCTCCACACGCCTCCCAGAGCTCAACTCTATGCCCAATGGTACAATTCCTGCCCATGCTACGCATCTGAGCTTCACAAAAGGAAATGGATTCCACGAGCTGTGAGCTGGAGAAAACATTGCTTTAAAGATTAGATTTCAATGCTAGTAATTATTTTTTCCAATCTGGGAAGTTTTCTACCCTATTTAAAACTTGGTCTTTTCAGCATTGTATCCTCTGCATCTAAACCTCATGCCTGGCTCACTGCGAGTTCTCCAGAAATGCAGTTCAGCTGGAATTCCACATCTTTTCAGTTCCTGGCAAATGAGACCTAAAAGAGCAATGGAAAGCGGCACCCTGGGAAGGTTGTTGATGCTCATCTGTGTGCTCTTATGCACACGAAGGACACGCAGATGCCTTCAACACAGTATATTCCAAACCAAACTATCATAGTTTAATCAACTCTCTGCACACCTGTCCTTTCCAACCCAATTCACTTCCCCAAGTCAGGCTTCCTTCATACAGTAGCCATTGATTTAACCCTTCCAATGCTCTCACTTGCTCCCTCTCCTCCATACTTATTATGAGGCTGCCTGTCGCCTCCAGGAAGTCACATCTCTCCTGTCCCTCCCTGACCATGCAGTGTCTCTGAAACCCTTCGGTGGATCCCCATCACCCATAACACAAAACCAAACAACTTTCACTTGACACACAGAACCCTCCATAATGCAGCCACTGGCTATCTTTTTAACTTTATTGCTTGCTACCTTGGTTAACCATCCATCCCAGTTGGCCTGGGACTAAGGAGATGGCCAGGATGTGAGACTTTCAGTGCTAAAACTAAGAAAGTCTGAGGCAAACTGACACAAGTTGCTTTTGACTCCAGCGCAGCTCCCTACACACCCTCAGCTATTTCCCCACCCACAGTGTTGTTTTGTGCTGTCCATTCTGCCCAGATCCTTTCTGTCATCCAGCCTTTTACTGGGCTAATTCTCATTTATGCTCCTAGACTGGGCTGAGGAGGTGCCTGAGGCTGGACACCTCTCTTGCCTTTATGCTGGCAGACCCATGGGCGAGCTCAGGGCCTCTCCTCTGTCCCCGTAGAGCACTTGGGATGCGACTATCACAGCCAGGTCACTGCATTGAACATTTCTCCTTGTGTGTCTGCCTCTCACACAGGATGGTAAGCTCTCAAGGCCGGGACCTGTGTCTTACTCCTCTTGTGTCCACAGAGTTCAGCCCAACACCAGGCACATAGGAGGAGGTTAATCAATGATTGATGGAATCAGTTATTCAGGGACCCCAAGCATAATCCTTTGTGGGAAAAAATGTCATTGCTAATTTAGGAATCAATCCTAATCCTAATCAGTCCTTTAGCCATTTTGAATACAGGTACCTTCCAGTTTAGCTTTTCAGATGCAGTTCCCATGAGGAAACTGACCCAGAATTGACCAATAGCCCTGGAATAACTTCTGTGTCATCACACTTCAATGATTAATTTTGGAAATGTGTTACCAGATACTTAATTTACTGCAAGTTCATTTTGGAAATGAGATATTTAACAAAATATGCTTTAAATTTGACCATAATAACACATTCTTGTCATTCTACAGGGATTACTATAAGCTTAAATGATGTAATAAATTTAAAGGTGCTTCAAAACATTTAAGCACTGATATGAACATAATACATTACTATGAAGGTCATTTTTATCTTCATGATTAATGTGGTGTGGTCTCCTGATACATCCCACAGAAAACTGAGAATCTGAGGAAGTAGAAAACGGATATAGTTTTGCCATTTATTAGCATGTGGCTCAGGCAAGTAATGTCACTGTTCTGAGCCTCCATTTCTATCAAAAACAAATGAGGACCATAATATCTACCACGTAGGGCCAAAATCAATGAGCTAATGTATGAAGAAAGCCTAGAGTTCCAAAGGAGAATGGTGTTGGTGATGATGATAGTGTTGGGACAGAGATGGTGTTGATGATTGTGATTGTGATGGTGATGGTGACGGTAATGACGATGGTGTTGATGATAGTGATGGTGATGATAGTGTTGGTGATGAGGATAGTGTTGGAATGGGGATGGTGTTGGTGGTGGTGATAGTGATCGAGTTGGAATAGTGGTGGGGTTAGGATAGTGATAGTGTTGAGATGAGGGCAGTGTTGGTGATGGTAGTGATGATGGTGATGATGGTGTCGGAATGGAGATGGCGTTGGTGGTGGTGATAGTGATCGAGTTGGAATAGTGGTGGGGTTAGGATAGTGATAGTGTTGAGATGAGGGCAGTGTTGGTGATGGTAGTGATGGTGATGATAGTGTTGGAATGGGGATGGCGTTGGTGGTGGTGATAGTGATCGAGTTGGAATAGTGGTGGGGTTAGGATAGTGATAGTGTTGAGATGAGGACAGTGTTGGTGATGGTAGTGATGATGGTGATGATAGTGTTGGAATGGGGATGATTATGGTGATTATGATAGTGTCAGTGATGGGGATGGTGTTGGTGGTGGTGATAGTGATCGAGTTGGAATAGTGGTGGGGTTAGGATAGTGATAGTGTTGAGATGAGGACGGTGTTGGTGATGGTAGTGATGATGGTGATGATAGTGTCGGAATGGGGATGGTGTTGGTGGTGGTGATAGTGATCGAGTTGGAATAGTGGTGGGGTTAGGATAGTGATAGTGTTGAGATGAGGGCAGTGTTGGTGATGGTAGTGATGATGGTGATGATGGTGTCGGAATGGGGATGGTGTTGGTGGTGGTGATAGTGATCGAGTTGGAATAGTGGTGGGTTAGGATAGTGATAGTGTTGAGATGAGGGCAGTGTTGGTGATGGTAGTGATGATGGTGATGATAGTGTTGGAATGGGGATGATTATGGTGATTATGATAGTGTCAGTGATGGGAGTGGTGTTGGAGATGATGATGGTGACGATGATGGTGATAAGATGGGGATGGGGATGGTGATAATGAAGGTGCTGGCATGGGAATGGTGATGGTGATGGGGGTGTTGGGTAATGGGAATGGTATTGGTTATTATGACAGTGGTGATAATGATGGTGATGGTGATGGTTCTGGTGATGATGTTGTTTATGCTGATGGTGTTAGGATGGTGCGTTTGAAAGCTGACAGAGTGAAGTGCCATAACTTGGCTTAGTGCGTTGCTCACAAGGAAAGCATTTAGTAAATTTCTTTTGACTGAATGAGTGGAATAAGTGGCTTTGGGAGGCCTTTTACTGTACTACACTTTGTCTCAATATTAAATTCAGCAGCCAATGGTATCAGAACCCAAACTGTATTTACGTAAATGTGAGGGAGAGACTGGCTTTCTGGGGACTGACATTTTTGCTTGATACTGATTAACTTATATATTTCAACTGAAATCTGGTTTCAAATGTTTGAGATTTTGAATGTTTTGCCTTCTCTTTTTTCCTTTGCCCACGTATGATCTCACTTTGCTTTGTGACCCCTGTTGAGCAATGCAGAGGACTTTCCAGCTGTGGCCTAGGGCCGATGCTCCAGTCCCTCCGTGCCTGACTGCACTTGAATGTAAGACAGAGCTGATCATGAAGAATACTCTCCTTTCCTGTAAGCACCACTTTGGAGCAATGACTAGAAGAAAGGTCCAAGCTCAGCTCTAAAATTAGAATTAGCCATGTTTCATCAAATCTAGACTTTGGCAAAGAAACCATTTCTGCCTCATAGTTAAACTCTGAGTGTAAACAAAGAAGTCACCAAAGACATGTGACTCCTTCTTGGCCAGACCATAGGGGTCACTGCCCATGTCTCTGAGTCAGAGGTAGTATCCAATCCTCCGCCAGCTGGTTCTTCCCAACCAAACACCCACACTGCAACTTAATGATTAGCCATTATTCTTTCTTTCCTCCTCCTCTAACCAGCCCTCCGTAGCAATGTCCAGGCTCATTCCACAGATGCTTGTGTGAGAACAGATCTATGTTAAATCCAGATGAGAAAAATGCCTGAAAAGGAGGAAATGATTTAGTTTAACAACAGAGGACTTAAGTGCAAGCAGATTGACCCACAGAGGAATTGTGCTAAATGGGCCCACACAGCAGGAGCACTGGCCTGAAAAACAACCTCATAACATGGAATCTGCTCCCAGATACAGAATAAGTTATATGTTTTTTTAAGAATGCGATCTCGTTGCACACATAGAAGCATTTGTGTTATCAACTGACTTCCTCAAAAATGCTTGTTATTGGCATCATTTAAATTAAGACCATCAAACTAAGCTCCAGAAAGAGCACAGTGTTGTAACTAAGGAGAAGAGACAATATACACTCAGAAATTATTATTATTATTATTATTATTATTATTATTATTTTGAAACAGGTCTCACTCTGTCACCTGGGCTGGAATGCCCATGATCTCGGCTCACTGCAACCTCTACCACCTGGATTCAAGCGATTCTCCTGCCTCAGCCTCCCACGCAACTGGGATTAGAGGCACCCACCACCACATCTGGCTAATTTTTATATTTTTAGTAGAGATGGGGTTTCACCATTTTGGCCAGGCTGGTCTCAAACACCTGGTCTCAAGTGGTCCACTCTCCTTGGCCTCCCAAAGTGCTGGGATTACAGGCATGAGCCACTGTGCCCAGCCAGAATTCTTCCTTAAGGACCAGAGATACCATAACCAAAGTTACTTACTGAGAAGTGCATCCTCGACTTCAGAAGTGATTTTAGTTTTGATTTTTGGTTACATCTGTGATCTGTTCATTCATTCACTCATGAATTATTTCTCGATCACTTGCTAAGTGCCAGGCTGCATGCTGTTCTACTCACAGTATAATTCTTCTTTAAGCATTTATTACATTCTAAAAGAAACTTCCTGCAAAAAAAAAAAAAACTATAATATGTGATTAAGTTCAAGTTGCTATCTCTAAGTCTTATTAAGCAAAGCTATAGTATAAACTACAGAAAGATCTATGACCTTCTTCACTTGTCTAGTTAATGACATTAAGTTTGACTATGAGAAAATATTTATTTCCTTTAGTGTAAAAATGTATATCATTTCCTAAAGTGGAGACCATTTTTAGAAGCATTAACGGTCCAGACGTGTTTGGACATTAGCACCATTTTATTTTGCTTGTCCAAATAAAGATTTTATCCCAGCTGTTTTCCTCTTTCCAAACATGTCTTTCCACATGATCTGGGCTGAATTGTGTCTGAGAAGTATAAGTGAAAAACTCACAAATCACTGTGAATCTAAGATCCAAATATGTCGTCTTAATTCTGGTAACTTACTCTCTTGAGACTTTGTATGAAGGTGACAATTTCTCAGAGAAAATATCCCCTACCTTAGAAATGAAGGCTATCGGGGTGTCAATCACTGAAACATGACTGAAAACAGCAACGCAAAGAGATTTTTAACTCCTGAATTGTCACGTGTCTGGAGCAGATGTGCCAGAACTGGTGCACACGTACATTGCTGGTGGTCCTGAACACTGATGCGATCCTTTGGGAACACCATTCACATTTCACAAGTCACAGAAGTCTTACTTCATGTTGGATCAGTAATCTCAGTCCTGGGAAAATGCCTTTGGAAACAGCATCTTTAGTGTTGGAAGCAATATTGTCACAAAGATATGTAATCCAGACAGCAGCCAAGGCATTGCTGCTGCCTGAGGAGATCTGATTAGCATTCATTGAGCTCTTCAGTTCCACCACAGCCTTGCCAGGACTTTGTGCATTTTAAGGAGACTCAGCTTCTCCTGGTCACCTCAGTCCTCAGGCTCTTGCTTCTGCACACATTGACTTCACTGCCATCATGTCCACTATGAAAGGAAACTCAGTGTCTTCATTGACACATACACCTACGCACCTGTGCACACGCACCTATGCTCACACACACCTTTCCAAGCTCACACACACACACCTGTGCTCACACACACACGCCTGTGCTCTCACACACACACACACACACACACACTTTTCCAAGCATTCATGAGTGCCGCAGCCACCACAGAAGACTGGCATGGGTGAAAGGAGGCAACGTGAAGAGGGATCCGCAACACAGCAACATGACCAACTCTGCACTGGTCATTGGGCATCTTTCCTTTTTAAAATATCCTTTGACCACTCACCAGAACACTGAAGAATTTCCACTCAATCCTTTCGTTGTGGATTTCCTTTTTCTTCTTTTTTTTTTTTTTTGTCCTTTCCTATCTTGCTCCCTCAACCCTTTCCACCTCCTCCCACTCTGGAAACACTTCTCACATTACTCCAGGACTCACTACCCTGGCAGCCACATTCTGCCCCTGGTCCTCCTCTCCACCTCCATCCCGGCATGGGGCTCATCGAGGCGCAAGGCACTTCCATTGATGGGACCCACCTGAAAGCAGCAGTGGTCATAGGGGAAATATATGCTTCCTCTACGACTATCCTATGGACCACTGCTTGTAATTGTGAAATATTGCAAACAAGCCAAATAATCAACAATGCAAATATTTAAAAAGGAATTATGCTAGTGGATGCCTAGGGCTGAGGGGAGTAGGACAGCTGGAGGTGATAACTAAGGAGTATGGCTTCTCTTGGAATGATGAAAATGTTCTGATATTGTGGTGATAGTTGCACAACTCTGTGATTATCCTAAAAACCACTGAAGTGCATACTTTAAATGCGTGAATTATATGGCATGTCAATTATACCCCAACAGTTGCAGTGAGCCGGGATCACGCCACTGCGCTCCAGCCCGGGTCACACAGAGGCAGGCCTTGTCTCAAAATAACATTATACCTCAATAAGGCTGTTACCAAAAATACTTATGCTATATTCTCATGAGGAAATACTACACAAAAAATAAAGTGTGGAATTGTGACGATCCTGTCTATCTCCCCCCTCATGGCGGTCTGTGCTTTGATCTGCATGTTTGGGTCTTGCCTTTCCTATTTAACACCTGGCTTCTACACTTACCCATTCATCTTTTGGACTCAGCTTCTATTACCACTTCTTCTGTCATTGGATCCCACTCTTGGCTTTGGCAATGACTTCTGCACTGAAATACTTGGTCTTGAAATCTATGAATATTTGGATTTGGTTTCTGTTCTGGACCATTTTTTTGACTTGTGCAACCATCTTAAACATCAGCTTTCCATAAGAGCCACGCTGCATCCCACCATCATCTCTAGGAAGCATCCCTGTCCCACCCACAACCAGGTTAGGGCAAGCCCAGACAGGTGCTCAGGGCACAGCATTTAAGGAGGTGCTCACTCCCAGGCCCTTACAAATGTAGGCTCAGCTCTGAGAGTGAATGCTTCCTTAAGAGACGCTTTCAGGTTGGAAAAATTTAAAGAGACACTCACTCTCAGGAGCAGATCTTGCATTTGTGAGAGCCTAAGAGTGAGTGCCTCCTTAAATGTTGTGCCCCGAGTGCCTCCCTTGACTCACCTGGTCCCTGCCCTGCTGACACCAGGTAACCCAGAGGTGGTAAAATCAGACACTAGACCAGCAGGGTGTGTGTTTGTGCTCAATTAATGATTTTTTATTTCTTCATTAACTTTGTCATAATAGTTTTTCCAGCTAACATTTAACAAGCAACAATTATGCCCGATAAAGTTTCACTTTTCTTTTCAAGACTCCAAATTTAATTCTAGTCCATTGAGCAAAATTCACCTGGAGGCCATAGGAACAGAGTATGCTCAGCAACACACACATTCCGTTTTCCCTGTAATCAACATTCAAGAAGTAGGTAGGATCCTCAGGGCATTCCTTAAGAGTGTGCCTCTCCTGCTGGGGCCGTTGGAGAAATATTGAAATGCCTTCCTGCACCCCCGCCATAATCACAAAAAACTGAATTCACCTATACTTTATACCAGGAAATGAACTCACTTCCTTTGGGGGAACAGTCTCTCTTCCATTCTGCACGGTTCTGGTGTCATTTGCTATGTGGTAACCACCCCACAAGTTCTTGCCCACTGCACAGATAGAGCTGATTTATCAAGACAGGGGAATTGCAATAGAGAAAGAGTTTAATACACACAGAGCCAGCTAAATGGGAGACCACAGAGTTGTATTATTACCCAAATCAGCCTCCCCGAAAATCTGGAGGCTGAATTTTTTAAAGATCGTTTGGCAGGCAAGGCCTAGGGAAAGGGGAAGACTGATTGTTGGGTCAGAGATGGAATCACAGGGGTTAAAGCTGTCCTCCTGCACTGAGTCCACTCCTGGGTGGGGTCCACAAGGCCAGGTGAGTTTACTGGTCTGGGTGCTGCCAGCTGGTCCACTGGAATGCAGGATCTGAAAAATACCTTCAACACCAATCTCAGCTTTCACGATAGTAACATTATCTACGGGAGCAACTAGGGAGGTTAGGAATCTTGTGGGTTGTGGCTGTGTAATTCCTGAGCCATAATTTCTAATCTTGTGGCTAATTTGTTAGTTTTACAAAGGCAATCTGGTGACCTTGCCTGGTCACCAGACCTTGTTTTGGGGAGGGGCTGTTATCATCTTTGTTTCAAAGTTGAACTATAAACTAAATTCCTCCCAAAGTTACTTTGGCCTATGCCGAGGAATGAACAAGGGCAGCTTGGAGGTTAGAAGCAAGATGGAGTCGGTTAGGTCAGATTTCTCTCAGTCATAATTTTTGCAAAGCCAGCTTCAGTCTCATCCACCCCTGGCTTCCAGGATGTCATGTGGCCAGGTCTGGCCGGTCGTGACTCCTTAAACCCTCTCCAGTGAGTAGGCACAGGCGTCAGCAGAACCAACAAGTATCCTGCATGAAAACTGACATATGCACACGACTGGGAATGGGTAGCGTCCCACCCTGCAGGGTTCTCAAGCTAGAAAGACCTCATAAACCGGCAGCTGCCAACGGCCATTCTTGCTGCCATGGCTGGAGAATCAAATCACTACTGAGAACAGAGCCAAAGGACAGGGGTAGACACAGAGCCCTGAGGATGGTACTTCAGTGCCTGGATTCGGCTATGTCTGAAATCTGGCAACCTAGACTTTTCCATAATGAGTCAATTATGCTTCAGGGGAGGAACATTTGTTTGTTTTGTTTTGCTTGAGGTAGTCTGAATGTATTTCGGTCAGTTGTAATTAAGAGAGTCTAGACTAATAAAGCCAAGATCCACTCATTCATTCAGTATTCTCTTTTGTCTTTCTTGCCTTCTTCATTTTCTTTTCTTCCTGCCTCCTGCATTCTCACCTTCATCAACATTCTCTTTCCTTCCCAAAAGTCCCCAGGCCAGGCCTGCCACTGCAGACTATGCCTACGATTACCTAATTTTTTCCCAAAGGGATCATTTAGAACATCTGGCTTCAGACCTGGGATTCTGAATTCACCTTATTACAATGTGGAAACTAGCCTGTTTATTTCCTCTGGGTGAATAAAATCTCTACTGCCTCACTTTATCAGAGACAACATCAGCCACTGACAGTACATGCTCAAGGGTCTTAAGGTTGTAGCGGCACAATGACTGTAAGGATGTAGGTTTTCCTCAACCAGTATACACCTAGGCTAATGGTAAGGACTTGCTTATTTGCTGAAAACATGCTGGGCAGAGGTATCTGATTCAGTATGAGTGTAAATAGAAACAATGTATATATCCCAAGCTTCTTCTGTAATTTTGTTTCTTTCTTTCCTCTCTTTCCTCCTTCCTTCCTTCATTTCTGTCTCTCTCTCTCTCTTTCTGTCTCTCTCTCTCTCTCTCTCTCCTTTCTTTCTTTCCACAGAGTCTCGTGCCTTCCACCCAGGCTGGAGTGCAGTGGAGTGATCTAGGCTCACTGCAACCTCTGCCTCCCAGGCTCAAGCAATTCTCAGCCTCCTAAGTAGCTGGAGCTACAGGTGTGCACTACCGCGCCTGGCTAACATTTTTTTTTGTGTTTTTGGTAAAGACGGGATTTCGCCATGTTGGCCAGGCTGGTCTCGAACTCTTGGCCTTAAGTGATCCACCCTCCTCTGCCTCCCAAGGTGCTGGGATTACAGGCATGAGCCACTGCGGCCGGCCTCTTATAGTTTTTTGTATCTTCAAGATTTTTCAGTAGATTAAATATACAGTTGCTTGCTTCACTAGATGCAGTGTAAAGATACACAGATACATAGATTATTGGGGAAGTAGAAATAAATACTAAATGCTTACAATGAAAGTTTGAAGAGCCAGATTAGCAAGTCTTCTTATTTAATGATATCTAGCAAAAGTGGACATGCTTAGAGATCTGTGAAAATTCTTTCCTCTTTAGATATGTAATAGACTTTCTAAAGAAATAGCAAAGTTGTTTAAGCACAACATTTCAGACCACACAGTCTTGGAATTTAAATATTCATCCTCAGGCTGGGTGCAGTGGTTTACACCTGTAATCCCAGTACTTTGGGATGCCAAGGTGGGAGGATCGCTTGAGGCCAGGGGATTGAGACACCTGGGCACTGTGGTGAAATCTCATCTCTACAAAAAATACAAAAATTAGTTGGGCATGGTAGCACATGCCTGTAATCCCAGCTACTCGGGAGGCTGAGGTGGGAGATCACCTGAGCCTGGGAAATAGAGGCTGCAGTGAGCCCTGATCATGCCACCGCACTCCAGCCTGGGCAACGGGCTAGAGACTCTGTCTCCAAAAATTTTTTTAATCAAAAATAAAAATAATAAACATTCATCATCAAAGTAGTCATGGAGATAATGAAAGATGGTAAACATCTGAGAGAAGGGAGTGGACACACCATTCCATGGGAACTCACCACGGTGGATGTCTGGAGAGGACAGTGAGCACAAGGTCAGCTGGGAGGCAAGACTTGGACAAACAACTTTTCATGTCACCAATTAGGGGACAATGACTAAGACTGTGCAGCTGAAGGAAATGTGAGAGGAGGAGCCAGCAGAGGGATTTGTGATTCTGCATCAAAGCCAGGACAAGGAAAGTTTGTGAATGACCTGGAACACCAAGCAAAGAAGTATGGACTTTATTCCTTTTGGAGAAGTGGGTGGCAGGTGTCACTGGAGATTTTGGGTCCTGGTCTGATGCATGAAAAATGATGTTTCAGGGAGATAAACCTGGCTGCAGTGTGCACTAGATGACAGGTGGACAAGAAATCACGGGGGACCCATCAGAACTCATCAGAATGGCACAACGGAGTCACCAGGAGCAGCTGTGGCAAGGCCTCTTGAGGCAGGAACCCTCGGGCTCTGTGGACATGACTTGGTTTGTGAAAGAGACAGGAATCCTTCCGGGGAAGACTTTGTGTTCATGCCCCTGGAGATGGAAAAGGGAACCCAAGAGGGGACAAGGTCTGACTTCCCCAGGCCAACCCCAAGAATCAAGGATCTGGAGCCGCAGACAACCCAGAAGGGCTGTGGGGGCCTTTGTGAGGATCCGGGCTGGCTCCAGCTGTCAGCTACATTGCCGGAAAAGCAGTGAAACATGCTTAGGGAAGAGTGTCCTCCTCCCGCTGCACTGCACCAGAAGAAATACTAGGTCACATGCAGGCTGACATTTGTACAATGGGGATAGGCTTTCAGAAAAAGAACACAAAATTTAATATTTTAGATATAAAAATAAATTCTTGTTTTGAATAAGAGAAATTACAATAAATTATAATTGTTAAATAAATAACCAAGAAATAACACAAACATCACATAACTGAGAATAACAATATTTTAATTAACAAGCTGACACACTTGTATAATGATCTTCTTTTTTCCACGTATTTTTAGCTGTATACTCTCACTGCCTTTTAATGTCAACAACTTTATAATATTATTTTCTATAAAAAGCAAGAAAGATATTTTTAGCCTTAGTTCTAGCATGGTTGAAGGAAATTAGTTTTTAATATTGATCGTTTAAGAAAGTTTCTTTCTACTTCACAAAGCTTTATTGGTAATATCATGTAAATTTTTTAAGTGTTATTAGGTTTGGGGGAATCTCTATAAAATGTATTTCATACATGAGTTGTAAGAAAGAATTGGGGGCATTTCAGTGTTTCTAGTCTATTAACTTATGTTAAATACCTTTTGAATTGATGACACTTGTTAACCAGCTTCTCACCAATGTCTTCATTATAATAATACACTGTGAGTTCATGTTATCTTCATCGGTGTTGGTATTTTGTATCAAATCAGAAAGAAATAAGTTCCCATACAGATATGTCTGGGCAAGGCCATTTCAAGCCAAGGGAAGAGCATAAGGAACATGCTCTTTGCTGAGACAGAGTTTGGCAAAAGCAAGGCATTCAGTTTGACAGAATACAGTTTAAGTAAAGTAACAGTGGATGAGCGAACAAGAAACTGCTGGGATCAAGTAAGGAGGTAGGAAGCTGTGCTAAATACTGGCACATGGCTAACAAAGACCATTATCCTTTTAGTTAAGAAATCAAAGGCCTATTTCTAGACCTAAACACATGAAAGCCACTGCTAAGGTCATTATCGCTGAAATCAGACTGACCAGATTTCCAGCCCTAACTGCCACTAATGAGCTTGTGAACCTTGCTAAGAATAATTTGGCTCTACATGAAAGTGACTGCACACTGCATATATATACATATCACTAAACACAAACTAAACGAATCCACAACCCAACTTCTCTTTTTTTCTCTTTAGAGGATCCCTAACATTCCCACACTCTCCAACACCCGCCTGATGTGAGGTGAGTGTGGACATAGGAGGCATCTACATGGAAAGAGTCAATGGTATTAACTGTTCCCATTGCCACATCTTAGTTTAGCAAACTTTCTTTTTTAAAAAATTTTCCCTTTATTGCCGGGCGTGGTGGCTCACGCCTGTAATCTCAGCACTTTGGAAGGCCGAGGCGGGTGGATCACGAGTTCAGGAGTTCAAGACCAGCCTGACCATTATGGTGAAACCCTGTCTCCACTAAAAATACAAAAATTAGCCGGGCACGGTGGCAGGTGCCTGTAATCCCAGTTATTAGGGAGGCTTAGGAAAGAGAATCGCTTGAACCTGCATGGCAGAGGTTACCATGAGCCAAGACCACGCAACTGCACTCCAGCCTGGGTGACAGAGTGAGACTCTGTTTCAAAAAAAAAGAAATTCGTTTTATTTTATTTTTTAGAGATAGAGTCTCACTCTGTCACCCAGGCTGGAGTGCAGTGGCATGATCCTGGATCCCTGCAGCCACGAAATCCTGGCCTCAAGCCATCTTCCCACCTTATACTCCCAAGTAGCTGGGACTACAGGTATGTGCCACCGTGTCTAGCCAATTTTTTTGTTTGTTTGTTTAATATTTTGTAGAGCCAAGGTTTCAATATGTTTCTCAGGCTGGCCTTGAATTCCTGGCCTCAAATGATCCTCCCATCTCAGCCTCCCAAAACATTAGGATTACAAGCATAAGCCACCACACCTGGTCTAGTTTAGCAAATTTTCAAATTTGTATGACCACGTGAACGCAAAGCTAGGGCCCCTCCGGGATCTTAGGAGGGGATCCAGGCAAGCAAAGCTCAGTTTCAACAGCATCACTATGAAGCCACCTCTGGTCCCACAGCTTTACCTGCCAAACATGAAAGAAGTCTACAGCTGAGAGCCATGAGGTAGGGGGAACAGATTCACACAAAAAATATTTGATTCACTCACTGGAAACCACCTGAATCCTGGAAGGGGCCTGTGCCTGGGCTGTAGTTCTGGGTAATGCAGGTGTAGGCAACAAGACAGTGACAGGTTAAGTTACCACCATGGATGTGAAACTCGTAGAAATTCAAGACAAGATCACAGTAATCCCAGTGATGACAAATGAGAGTCTGGTGCATCATTTTCACAAAGAAGTATCTGAAAGACATAGTGCAAAAACACAGTGCAAAGAAAAATATTGAAAAGACCTTATGCCTGGGTGGAGAGCAAGAAGAGAGGAGTGTTTCCTACCTGGGAACTTGGAGAGGATGATGGCTTCACTACCAACAGCTTGACGCTCCTAGCATTAACAGCTCAGGTTTCTCCCTGCATGCTCAGTATCACCATTGCCAGTAATTTAGGAGAGAAGTGGGGAGTGGAGTTATTTCTGCCCAAAGCCCACAAGGTCAGGAGAGTTCCATGGTACTGGCTGAAATAAGAAAACTCAGAAGAAGCCATGTGTGAGAACGGAGGTAGCTGCTGCAGAGACGGAAGCAAGAGAGCTCCGGGTGGAGTCAGCAGAGAGCTCACCAGGAAACCAGGACTGATGCCTGAACAGCCAGGAATGTGACACAAGCCACTCACGAAGACCTCAGATAAAGTGGAGCTCCCCAAGTACTGTTCCCTGTACAGTATCTGTCAGGTTTTATTAAGTTCCAAGTAACAGAAACCAACAGTACTCAACTTGGCTAGAAGAATTGATGTAATTCTTGCTCTAAGAAAAATGCAGTTCAGGTTTCCATTCTGCTTCTCAGCCATCTCCTTCTCCTCTTCTCCATATTCTGGCTTCATCCTCAGGCCAGCTTCCCTCAGGATAGAAGATGGCTGCCCTTGGGATAGAAGATGGCTGCCCTCACAAGATAAAATGGTTACCCTCATGAATCAGCTGCCAGCGACAACCAAGGCCCCAACTTCTCCGTTCATATCCAAAGGATATGCTCCCCCAACACAAACACACACACTCACAACTGTCCAGGAATTGGAAGATCCAGACTAACACATTAAAAATTATTTTCTTTATATTTAGACATTATAATTATCTGTGCAATATTAATACATTGTTTTTGAAAGTCAAGACTGAAAAAAATAATACAACAATGATAATAGCTAACAATTATTGAACATGTATCCTATATACTAGCTGTTGGTGATTTCCTGCATTAATCCCTTCCTCCCTAAGGGGTAGATGATACTATTAACCCCACTTTACAAATGAGAAAACTGAGAGAGAAGTTAATGAATGTGCCCAGGGTCCCACACAGGTAAGTAGAGAAGCCAGGACTTGAACCCAAGGAGGCACCCACATGACCTCCATACAGAACCTCTGTTTCCTTGCTCTGACTTGCATGTGTTCCTTCCAGCCTTTTGTTGATTTGCAGGGTTGGTTCCCAGCCAGCTATTCTCAAGTAGGCTATTCTCTCTTATTCTGAATCCACTGTGCCCTATTTATATCCATAGAACTTTCATATGTTTTCGTTACATATTACCTTTTTGGCCATTTATTTAGAATTTTTCATGATTTCTCATTGCATATTCATTTGCTCTGTTACTCCCTAGCATGCCCTATTCTCAAAGACCTTCTCTGATGGTCCAGAGTCCATTCCTCCCTGGCACATGGTAGGTAGGTGCTCGATGACATGGTTCTGAGTGTTATTAGTTGCCATCGTACTGGGTGTAAGATGCTATATCCTCCTTTCATTCATGTACCATAATTGTCTCCCATGTTGCTCCCCAGTCTTCATAATGATCTGCTTTAATGACTGCACAACAGTCCATGACTATTAAATACTGACATTTAATTAACCATTCCAATATGGATAGAAATCCAGAGCTTCTAAGTTTTTGTCATTGTAAGTGACATGAGGAGCATTTCCATGTATATAGCTTTACCCCTGACAATCAAATTTAAAATTACCTGTGAGCATAGAGATAAAGATAGCAGCCCAGCGTGGCGCTCAGCTGCAGCCCCTGTCAGCCTCCCTCTGCAATCAGCTTGCCCTGCTGTACACACTCCTCCCCATTGTCCCTCAAATTTCCTGGATGCAAGGCTATTAGTGGCCCATCATGAGGCAGCCAACTTCATACTCAATGCCAGGCCTCTTTGACCCAAACATGTGGTGCCCGGTTTTACACAGGGCGTTGTTTATGGCTACTGTTTCCTGTTAGATCCTGGCCTCTGCCAGGTACCTCCATACACCACCCTCTTTCCTCTTGTTCTCCCTTTGCTTCCACCCCCAGCCAGCCTCTAACATCTTAAATTCCCAGTAGCACAGTTGAGTCTCAACTCCACACACATATGCACACACCTCAATCTGCGTTACAGGCCCATCTTTGCATTTTCCAAAACAGCTTAATGAGTGTTTTGGAAACATTTCATCAAAGGGCTTTAGCTGTAGCCAATTGTGAAATCAGATTTCTTGACTATGAGCAAAGTAGAGGGTATGTTCTCTCTTTCCCTGACAGGCACAAATCCCAGGGCTTCCCTATCTATTTGGCATCCAAGGTTATCTGAGGTCACGAGCCACAGAGTGAGTCCTGGGAAGGAAGGGCAGTTGCAGTGTATGTAGTGAGCCCTGGAGCCACAGGACTGGCAGTAAGTGCTGCAAACTGGTGTGGCCTCAGAGAGGGACCTTGGAGAGGGTCACCAGCAAGTGTGTGCTCAGAGGGCCATGAGACACATAAATCCTCAGAGAAACATCTCCGTAACTGCTCCTCGCACACTGCTTTTACAGGATGTCATTTGCAAGCACTTCATCAGGCTATAACTCACTGGAGAGCATCTTGCAACCTTTCTCCTCCTCACAATGGAAATTTTTTATTACAGAAGTTATAGTGAATATATACACAAGAAAACCCCAGAGGGAGAGGGAAGGGGTATTTATTTATTTATTTTTGAAATGGAGTTTCACTGTTGTTGCCCAGGCTGGAGTGCAATGGTGCAATCTCGGCTCACGGCAACCTCTGCCTCCTGGGTTCAAGTGATTCTCCTGCCTCAGCCTTCCAAATAGCTGGGATTACAGGCATGCGCCGCCACACCTGGCTAATTTTGTATTTTTAGTAGAGACGGGGTTTCTGCATGTTGGCCAGGCTGGTCTCAAACTTCCGACCTCAGGTGATCCGCCTACCTCAGCTTCCCAAAGTGCTGGGATTACAGGTGTGAGCCACCACGCCCACCTGGGAAGGGATATTTATAAGGCAAGAGCACCTCTCCTCTTCTTCCTACTAATTTGGGAAGTAAGAGTCAATATGCAGGTGAAACCCCATCTCTACTAAAAATACAAAATTTAGCCAGGCACGGTGGCGGGCGCCTGTAGTCCCAGCTACTCGGGAGGCTGAGGCAGGAGAATGGCGTGAACCCGGGAGGCGGAGCTTGCAGTGAGCCAAGATCGCGTCACTGCACTCCAGCCTGGGCGACAGAGCAGGACTCCGTCTCAAAAAAAAAAAAAAAAAGAGTCAATATGTATTGAATATTCACAAGATGCTGCCTCTGTCCTATTTCCCCGAGCTGGTGACAGTGCCTGGTTGGTGCATAATCAATTATTGAACGAGCGAGTGAAAGAATTCTCAGACCATGAGGTAAGTTACTAGTGCCTTCTGCATTTTACAGATGAGGGAAGTGGGACTCACAGAAATTAAGTAACAGGCACAAGATCCAACAGCTGGTAAACAGAGAGGCCAGGACACAGTGCAATTTTTATGACTCCAGGGCCCAACCCCTAACACCCCTCCATCCAACCATGATCCTTGCTATTGACATTTTCAGTACAGTAAACACAGGACCCGAATCCAAGGATTCAACCCATTGTGGTCCAAAAATAGTCAGGGGAAAAATAATAATAATAATATGAATTCTAAAAACAATACAACAACCATTTACATGTATTAGGTATAGTAAGTAATCTAGAGATGATTGAAGGTTCATGGGAGGATGAGGATAGATTATACGCAAACACTGTGCCATTTTATAGAAGGGACTTGAGCATCGATGAATGTTGGTATCCATAGGGATTCTGGAACCAATGCCTCCTCGGATACACAGAGCTGACTGTCTCCCCAGCATCAGCAGAGGGACTACTGCATATCTCATATTGTAGCAGTTATACTGATTTTTACACAGAAAAGGGGTTTATCTTTGTATTGCAGTGGTGAATCAATAATACACATTGTATAATTTCCCACATATTCCACTGAGGAGCTTATATTCCAGCCAATTCTAAACTAAATAATTACACTTAAACCCTTAAAATGTATCCCCCAAAAGTGCTATTCTTTGATTAACACACACATGCTCACTCAATATTAATGGCAGAAGAGAAGAATTGAGAATTCTGCCAATAAACAATGCACACACAGAAAGAGCTAAATAAAGCACCTTAAAACCGTTTTCTAGTATTTGACTTTACTCTTGTGTCTGAGAATTCATTACGATTACAAGTGCAAGTGGATTCTGACTCTAGGGGCCATTTGGTGAGCTGCTTTAATTCATTTTAGAATCCTGTTTCTAAAAATGACCTTCAGAAGACGGTTTCCCGGAGATGACCAAGGGAAGGATCATTTTACAACCTTTCTGGAACATATTTTATGTTCACCACCCCTAACCTGGATGACTGTTTTAAAACAAACAGCCTGGTTGGCTGTCAAATTCCCTTTCCCACTTAGCACCTACAGGAAGAGAACCCCACTACAATACTGAAACCAGGCAGGTCCAGGACTTCGAGTGGTGGAGAAGATATTTGTAAGAAAGGGCAGCAAAGCTTGTTTCTAATAAACTGATTGGGTCAAGACACCTGGGAATTGATCATTGGCCTAACGTTTTCCTGAAGTACACCCCAGACGTGCACACTGGGACCACTCGCACAATGCAGCGTTTCTTCTTATAACAAAACCAAAACTCTGCCACTGTCCTTGTTTGATAGAATCCAAGCTAACACATCAGGCATTTGAAGAAACTGAGGTTGTGTCTTCTTCAGGAAGGGGTCGTGGGGTGGATGACATGATGGTGAGTGTGACATTTAAACAGATGCCAGGTCCCCGCTGCATCCTGACCAGCTCCTCAGATGGGGCAGGATTCCAAGAGAGAAATGAGACCAGCAGGGTAAGCAAATCCTTCTCTGGGGTTATCGGGCTCCGCCAGGTGGGGTCTCAGGAAGTCTCTAGCATATATGTAAGAGTTATTTACCCTATCAACAATCTGCATAAAAACAAACAAGCACACTTTTCAGAAGAGCTTTTCCTGCACTAAACACCAGCTGATTTGTGGAACATGATTGGTAGTTGAGCTACTTAATTGGATTCCTCAGAACCGGGTCAGTAAAAATAGACGCAAATCCATAGGGTGACATAGTCACATAAGATTGTGGAAATTGTAACATGACTGGCTCTAGGACACGCACAAATTTTCATATGCAGAGTCCTGAGAAGAGTCATGGTGAAGAAACCCACTTAAGCAATTCCAAAGTTAAATGACAAGGAAGACTCCACTAATGTCCTAAGGCATCGGGTCCTGCAGAACTTGTTTGTTAGCAAAACCACCCCAGATGGAAGACTGGGGTGGCAATTCCAAAGGGCCTTTTCCCGCATTCCTGACTGACCTTAATTGACAGTGACGTTGACATCGCAGGCTTTTCTGGCCATCCAAGTAGTGAATGAACTTGCAGCAAACCTTGGAAAACCTTATGCAATCCTGTGTCAAGAATCTCGTGACAAAGTAAAGAATCCTTTGGGAACGGGCATGTCCACCTCTTAAATTACATACTTGCTGTAAAACAAACTGGCAGAGCTACTGTCTGGTGACCACAAAGGTAATTTGCCTACAACTCAGAATGAAGATTTGTCCCAGAATGAGTTCTTTTTACGAATGGAGAATATTTGCATTCAGAGAATCTGGGCCAAAACTTCCTCATCTCTTTTGAAAGGTATGCTTCCCGAAGCCTCTGGGTTGGCCCTGGTGACTCTCTGCAGAAGAGGAGGGTGAGTTCTTCACTGCAGTTTAAGATGCACCCATCAGGGCCATGACCCGTTCATTATCACACATGGCCCTTGGCCCAGGACCAAGGCAGAAAGAGGCACAGATTGCTCCCCTCTTCTCTGGGCCTCTTGACAACCCTGAGCTCTACACTGCTGGATATATACATATATATATATAGTCCCATGTTCTTAAGTCTCACTTTGAAAACTACAACCCCCAAGTGACAACTGGGTAGAGCTCTGGAGAAGATGGGCAGTGACTGGGAACCCTACTCAGGGACACAGAACCGTGGGTTGCCTCTGTAGGTTAATATTGAGTGTCAACTTGATTGGACTGAAGGATGTCAGACTCCAAGTTCTTCAGCTTTGGGATTCAGACTGGCTTCCTTGCTCCTCAGCTTGCAGACGGCCTATTGTGGGGCCTCACCTTGTGATCGTGTAAGTCACTACTCCTTAATAAACTCCCCTTCATATATACATCTATCCTATCAGTTCCATCCCTCTAGAGAACCCTGACTAATACAGCCTCTTTCTCACTTTTCCTCTTCCCCAGGAGGTCCTGGCCATGCAGTGCTGCGTGGAATCAGGACAGATGACTCATGCTCCAAGAATTCTTCACTTTGCTTAGAAGGCCAGCCAAAGAAAGGAAACTCCCTTGCATCTGGCCTCCTTCTTGGGGGAGTGGGGACTGCGGTGCTCTCTCCCCGCCTGGGAGGGGAGGGAATGTTATTCTTTGCAGAGCTGCAGATGTATCTATTTCCTGGGGTTGCTGTTTATTCTGTTAGAGATTGAAAATACTGGGTGAAAATAAAGTTTAACCCAGAAATCTGGCTGATAGGATTCTTGGAGGGAAAGGCATGTGAAGCGAAAATAGTCCTCAGTATTGAGTCCCAAGGACTTTTACTCCTTTTTTATTTCTTAAACAAAATTTCAATTGGTGGATAATAGCTTATGGACAAGACTTTATGGAAGAAGCATTTGTGATGGTCACAAGTACCTGCAAAGGTCAAAAAGCATGAGTCTCTCTTTTATATCCAGCACATAAAAATAGCATAGATGGTTCCAGAAAACTGGCCCTGGTGCCCTATCTGCCATCCCCAAGCTAGAGCTTTGAGGTTCATTCAAGGGAGGAGTCTCACAGATACACGAAAAGAAGGCTACATTGTGACAATGATACAGGATATTAAAGTTAAAAAAAAAAAAAAAGATAGTTTAGCCCATTCACTTCATTCAATCCCAGACCTCTAGTTTGGAAACTCAAGACAAGAGAAATTGCCACAGAAACTCTGTGCAGGGTGAAATGAGCTCCTTGCTTCCAATTTTCTTGCTTGTCAGTACCCATATCATACCCAGAACCAACGTAGCCACGAGGAACACCACACATGCCTCTGCCTAGCAATGCATCCTGGAAGGCCAATAACCAAACAGGCACAAATTTTCCAAACAAGCTGTTAAACTGTTGGTAGCTTGAAATAGACCATGGTGAGAGTATTTACATGCCAAAAAAAAAAAAAAAATGGCAAACGCTACAATCATGGCTTTCTGACTTTTTGTTTTGTTTATTGAGACAGAATTTACCAGCCTACCGTTGCCCAGGCTGGAGTAGAATGAAGAATAAGGAAATGGATCTGGCCAAGGGCCCCAAGGGGCTGGACTTTGAGCCAAGTGACGACAGTTTAAAGGACATAAGCAACCCAGCCTTGATTCCATGGCGTCGCCACACCTGCAGATGTGTCCCCTTGGGTAGACAGCAACTATGACCATAGTACAGGTAACGTCAGGGCTGAGTACAGGAACCAAGGCATTCCCTACATGGAGTACGTTTTGTTAAACAATCCAGTATGTTTTTTTGCTGTGCTGTGGGGAATTAAGAGAAGCCTGGGATCATGCTTGGGTGAAGCAGGGCAGGGAAGATCCACCCAGCCTGGAGGAAGCCAACTTTGGTTCAGTAAATGGCATTCATCTGAGAGAGCAGGGGAGGAGTCAGCCGCCAGCTGAGCAACAGGGAAAGAACAAGGACAGATTTGAGGATCAGGCACATCTGGAGTCAGGGTATTCTCAGAAATGGGGAGGAATTGGGGAGTTTCACAATGACAGAAACCTGGTAAAAGATGGGATTTTCTGAAGTCGTGCTGCATAGGGATATAGACTGTCAGTCTTTTGAGCACTGAAAGGTAATATGGCCATCAATGACCAGAGAGCTCATAGATAGCCCACTGACCAACCAAAAGCATTGGGAGGACCATTATGGTTATCGGGGAGCTCACTCTGCACCAGGTACTAGTCTGAGAGATTTACATGGAATATCTTTTATTTTTCATAGAAGCAGCACAGAAGAAGTATTTGCTTACCCCATTTTATAGATGAGGAAACTGAGGCACAGGGACTTTATTCAGCTACTAGGTAGAAGAGCTAAGATTGGAACTCAGCCAGGAGGACTCAAAACCAACATTCTTAGGATGTCACTTCGGGTCTACTGATCTCTGCTACCCTGAAGCTTCCATCAGCTGGTCACAGACACCCCTCCAGGAGCCACCAGAATGGAGCAACGGTTCTTCCCTCTAACAATCTCTCAGGTATTTGAAGATGACTATTATGCCTCTTGAATTCTGTTATGTTCTCTAGGATACACAGCATTGGTCACTCGCTTCTCTTAGGGTATTGCCTGGACTCTCTGACCCCTCCCCCCACCATGGCGAGTGTGCCTGAAAAATTCAACATCACACTGTGTATGTGCAGGATTAACACAAAGGAAAATGCAAATGATGCATCCTTGGTTCTAGGAGCTAAGATCGCCACCCTCTATCAAAATATCATCTAGATAAAACACCAACCTACACATCGCTGTGTTGCTAGGGTTCCATTTTTGTAAAAGGGTTATATAGTCTTATACATGTGCATATTCATAGTTTTTAATATGCACCCCAAAAAAGCTTTCAAAAAGGTAAAGATCTAACTTTCCCCTGCTAGTGCATATAGGTGTTGAGGCTGCGGGTGGGGACAAGGAATTGAGGAGTCTCACACTTCACACACTTCTATATTGACTGAAGTTTGTATAATATATAGTTACTTTACTATTTTAAGATTAAGATATGAAATATTAACTTTTAAAAGGCATGCAATGGGCTGGGCGCAGTGGCTCATGCTTGCAACCCCAGCACTTTAGCAGGCCAAGCGGGCAGATCACTTGAGGTCAGGAGTTCAAGACCAGCCTGGCCAACATGGCGAAACCCCTTCTCTACTAAAAATGCAAAAATTAGTGGTGGTGAAAGCCTGTAATCCCAGCTACTCAGGATGCTGAGGTGGGAGAATCGCTTGAACCTGGGAGGCAGAGGTTGCAATGAGCCGAGATGGCGCCATTGCACTCCAGCCTTGGCAACAGAGTGAAACTCCATTCTCGCCCCCACCCCCTCCCCCCAGAAAAAATAATGATTTTTTTCCAAAAAAAATAGCTATTTAGGTGCTCTATTTTGTAACATTACAGTAGAATCTGCAAGAAAACAAGCACTCAGCTAATAACTTTATTCTGAATGTAATGTTCAAGTTAGAATTCAACTCACATTTTCTCCCCAAAAGGACATGAACATTTGAAATTTATGCTTCCCAGCTCCTACAGTGGTGTTCGGCAGCCAAGCAGTTTTTCACAGATGCCATGGGTAGGGTTCAATGGTCACTGTACTCTTTACTTAGTGAGGGTGGCATTGTCATATTTCACCAGGCATGGCCAGGTTGCTGGGATGACACATCCAGCCACTCTGAGCTTTGTTTGACCTTCTCCCAGCCTGCAGCCTTAAGAGGGAAATCAGACCAACCTATGACTTCTACAAACCCCTTCCACAGTGGCACCGGCACTCACTTGGCCTCCTTATCTGGTTCTGAGGATGCTCAAGGGTGTTGTGGCTCCCACTGAACAGAACCTAGCATGAGAGGAGAGCACAAAGCCTCCACGCTGGCCCGGAGAAGCACACACATTAAGCTTTGCAGTTGACAAAATGCACTCCCAAACACTCCCGGAGTTGACAAGTTATGGCACTGAACGCTTTCTGACTTAGTCTTTATAGAAGTTGTGATGTTGCTTGGACAGGTGGCATTTCATTTTTGCAGCGATGGAAGTTGAGATTCATGGAGGAGAAGTGAATTGGCCAGGTCCATTCCACTGGCACTAACCTGTGTTCTTCCCAGCCCACTAGCATATATTGAACCAGAAAGTGAACAGTCTGGAGACTGATTCAAATACCACTGAGGTGGATTAAACTATCCCAATGTTTATGGAAGTAATTTGGAAAATTAAAAATTCTCATGTCCTTTGACAAAGCATGTCTCTTCCAGGAATTTATCGTACAAACATCCCCACGTATCGAAATGATACGTGTCTGTGCTATTCATTCTACTATTGTTTGCATTAGGAAAAATTGGAAACAATCTAAAGACCCTTTGCTAAGGAATATTTAAGTAAATTAATAAATTGAATCTATGCAGCCTTTTAAAAAGAACGAAGCAGATTGATATGCCCCCAGGTGGAATGAGCTCCTAGATGTTGCGTTGGAGAAGGGAGAAAACCGTTTGAAAAAGAAACGTGTTGCTTTTGGGTGTAAAAAGCAAGGGATAAAGACAGTCATATTTAGAATATTTTATATGCTTGGACTCTCTAGAAGGTGAGGCAAGAAGTGGCAGCAGTGACTGCTACTAAAAAAGGGAGCCAGGGACATGGGGGTCTGGGGCCAACAGAAAAGGAACAAGCATTTACTTTCTACCCCTTCATCTCTTCTGAGATTTGTACATTGTTTATGGTCTGTTTACATTTTAACAATACGTGGAGCATGGTGGCTCATGCCTGTAATCCCAGCATTTTGGGAGGCCGAGGCGGGTGGAATCATCTGAGGTCAGGAGTTCAGGACCAGCTTGACCAACATGGTGAAACCCCATCTGTACTGAAACACAAAAACTAGCCAGGCGTGGTGGTGTATGCCTGTAATCCCAGCTACCTGGGAGGCTGAGACAGGAGAATTGCTTGTACCAGGCGGTGGAGGTTGCAGTGAGCCAGGATCACGCTAGTGCACTCCAGCCTGGTGACAGAGTGAGACTCTGTCTCTAAATAAATAAATATATATATATATATATATAAATAAAGTTTTGGCCAGTCCACTTTGGCCAACTTTCCCAGAGACACCTTTAGTTTCAGTGTACTTGGAGTTGCTTTGCTACCAGGACTATGATGAAAGCAAAGAGGGGTCCAGAGAGACGTGACTGGAATCCTACTTCCAGAGAGGGATGAGTGGAATTTATGTATGAGTTATGGCTAGATCATGGAATCTCAGCTTGGAACAGACCCTCATGTCCTGTTAACCAATCCCTGCCAGACACATGAATTCCTTCCATATACCCTGACCCTGACCATTGGCCTGAACACTTCCGTCTACAGAAGTCATGATGCCCGTTTCATGTTTTCCACGAGCATTCATGAGAAAGGCACATGAAAACACCTTGCTCTGTGCCTGGCACACAATAGATGTTCAATAAATGGTGGCTCTGTTGAATGTGAGTAAGGCAAAACATTAGCTACTTGGAGGTAAAGACTTCACACTCTTTTGGTATTCTGCCCATTTCGCCTGTCACAAGCATTCCCTGTAGTGCTTTGTTGTTTTGCAGTGGCTTTATAATATTCCACTCATGGGGAACTGTCATTGACTTATCTGCACATTTAGTCTGCTTTGAAATTTTCAGAGAGAGATATATACAGTTGCTCCTCAACTCACAATGGGATTCCATCCCAATAAACCCATCGTAAGTTGACAATATCGTAAGTCAAAAATGCATTTTATATCTCATCTAGCAAACATCATAGCTTAGCACAGCCTACCTTAAATGTGCACAGAACACTTACATTAGCCTACAATTGGGCAAAATCCTCTAATGCAAAGCCATTTTATAATAAAGTGCTGAATTGCTCATGTAATTTATCAAATATTGTACCAAAAGTGAAAAACAGAGTAGTTGTACAGGTACCCAAAGTACAGTTTCCACTGTATTGCTTTCACACCATGGTAAAGTCAAAAAATTGTTCAGTTGAAACAAGATAGTTGAGAACTGTCTGTACATAAATACAGATAAGCATCTTTTTGCACATAGTGTTATTTTTTAAATGTCTTTGTTTTAAGAACACAAATATCAGTCAAAAGAGTAAACTTTGGGGGTGTGTTCATGAAAAATAAGATGTTGCTAAGCCATTGATATTCAGAGTCACCCGGTCTAAAAACCAAAGTCCAAAATAAATGAGGAGTTCAGCAAACATGAACATGAGCCAACCAGGAGCCCTGGCAAAAAGCTCTAAAGATTGGGCTGGATGAAAGGACCAGCTTCTATTTATATTATCAACCCACAAACCTTCTCGGACAACCAGAGCCCTGTCACATTTGGGGACCTTTATACAATATCTCAGCTAAAAGCAAAAATAGCAAAGAGCCTGGCATTTCAAAAGGATAAAGAGACACAGTGCCAAAATTCAGAAAGTTTTCATTTCATTCCATCCCCAAAGAAAAATGTATTATCTGTTGAGGCAGAAAGAGAATAGAATAGCATTTTGGAGACAGAAGAGTTGGTCACCCCCACACCCTGGGCAGGAGCCTGGAGTAGAGGAGAGACAATGGCAGGTGACAATGAATGAGGTGGAGGGACCTGTCTGAGCCCCTGCATTCGTAACTGTGAACTCCTGAGCTTACTTTGAGAATTACATGAGTTGGGAGCGCTATAAATGCAGGCCCCCAGGATCACCTTCCTTCTGAAATTAAACCTCCTTTTGTTGATGGGAGTCCCAAGGCCAGGGTGCTCTCAATGTAGACTCCATTCCTCCCTCCCTGCACATAATCTCTGTTTTCAGCACTGGCTTTTCCTTGCTCAGGAGGTTTCTTGGGTCTGTTGCTGTGGTCAGGGGCCCAGAGGAAAGCCAGCATCCGGGCTGCTATTCATCTCCGCACCATGGGATTCCCTCCTAATAAGGCTAAACTCACAAGCAATGGCCAAAGAGGCAACAGAGTCTCTTTACTCACAGCCAGTCTGCGTAATTACGGCCTGATTACAGTCACCAGCACTTCCTCTGTGCAGAGCCTGTTCTAAGGGCTTTATGCGACCTTCTCCTGGGACCTTGTAGCTGTCCTGTGAGGTGGACACAGATATGACCCCATCGTATTCATGAGGAAGCACCAGACACCCCTACTGCAGGGCTCTCAGGTAAGAGTTGAAATAAAACCCCTGGGTTAGGCTTAAAACAAAATCCTTGGACCAGCATAGTCAAATCCCACAGGGGATGGAGAGAGGAGAAGGAAGGGCCCTGGGTCAGCACAGAAGGTCTGGGTCCTTCTGAAACTCCTCCTAGGTGTGTTCCAGAAGATGTGGAAAAAGAGACACCTGACTAGTCCTGCCCCGGGCGGCCGATCGCATCATGAGTTCAGGCCTGTTTGGCAGAAGAGTGAAGAGAGAGGCACCCAAAACGCAGCCCTGTGCTTCGTCTCATGACCACCTTGGGGCAGGGGGTGGGGGACAGGTGGCCAAGCAATTAAGCAACTTCCTGCTCAGACAAGAGAAAAGAAAGCAAAGGACATCAGGCAATGAGGAGAGGGCCTCCTCTTGCAGGACTGGTCTGCGTTCCTGTCGCCCCACTGAAATGCCTGTCCTTTTTGACAGGGCCCAATCTTGTCATTGTGCAGCCCAACTGCTCGTGGAATGCCGGGGCCAGAGCAGATGCCCAATAGGCATTTGCCAGCCGACGAAAACCAGATAATTACTGAGTTTGAAGAAATGCTCACTGACTGAACTCTAAGCATGGCCCTGCCGCTGGCTGTGGTGAGGATGCATGTGTGGCCCCTGCCACCACCAGCATCTGCTACAGGACCCCGACTCCCCCTCTCGCTTTTCTGCTTCTCAGCCCCCACTAACCTCACAGCATCCATATCTCCCCCACATGCTCTCAGTCCCATCCCATAAGCCCTACTTGCGTTCACCTCCTCGGCCACCTTCCCATTGTACAGCTGGGAAAACTGAGGCAAAACTCACCCAAGGACTGTCAAGCTGACTTACTCTGGGGCCCCTGATGTGCAGTCCAGTGTCAGCCCTCTCCAGCCGTAGGTGTGGGTGTGCCCCAGGCTCTGTCCACAGACTTCTCCCCAGGTCCTCACCCCCAGCTGGCCTTATCTACACCTTCCAAAGCTGATGATGCCAAACATCAACCAGGCTCCAGAGACGCTCACATTTCTCGTGCCTGGGAGCTCTTCCTTCCCCTCTCAAAATACACACACACACACACACACACACACGCACAAACAGACACACACACACAGGTTCTCAGGTTGGGGAAAAGGAGGAGGGGCTTTATTCCTCCTGGGCCTGTGGACTCTGGGTTTTCTAATACCTCTTGTCCCTGTCTTATGATACGGCCACAGGCTTTGTAGCAACAGAAATCCAAGTTCAAATCCTAATGCTGCTTCTTCACTCAGGTAGGCATATTACCAAATGTTTTTGATGCTCAGTTACTTCATCTCATCTGCAAATTTGGGGTAACTAGTCTTGTGTGATAGGGTTTCTTTTTAGGGTTAAACAGGATTGTAAATATGAAGGTGCTTAGCAGGGTTTCTAGCCCGAAGCCCGTCTTCAATCAGTCATTTCTCTTCCCTTCTCAGCAGCTGCAGCAGGGGAGGGCTGCCTGCCGTTGTCACCCCAGGAGGCCCCAGTTCCAGACGGCAGTTGAAAATGAACTCTGTTGTAGCCCTGAAAGATTCCTTCTGCCCACTCAGATCATGGTGGCCTCTCTCAGTGCACCCAAAATCTTGGAGTCCTAATTCATTCTCCTTGCCGCACTCAACTTCTACACAATGGGCTGCCCCGTTTCTTTCATCCTTTGCTAGGAATGTTTTGGAAAGGAAGTACTTTGAAATACAATCTGACCCACTCTCCCAGGTCAGGCTTGGGGGTATAAATATAGAACAAATCTCAAGGGCAGATATTTTCACAAGCATCAGAAATTTTAATTTGCATTCTTTGGAGACCTCAGAACTACTACTCACTATCTAAATTTCTCAATTTCACTTTACTTTTTTAATCAAATATTGCTCTTCATCCTAGTGGGAGGCCTCTGGCTTTTAGACATGACCCAGTGCTTCCCTTTTCCATAGAGACCCAGATATCAAAACCATAACTGCTGGCATCTCAACTGTGCCCTCATTTTAAAATCCATAGAGTCATCAGGTTTGGACTCAGTGACGCCCTGATGGAAGAATATCTGTAACCTAGCATCTGATCATTGAGTATCACTGCATAGTGAAACTCAATGAATATTAGTTTCTCGTTTCCTCTCTTCTCCTTTCAGACCATGGCATCTTTTCCTACCTGATGTCTTACAGAAGGGTTGGGTGCTGAGTTTTAAAGCTTACTGGAAGAAGCCAAAGGGATTACACTTTTCCTTTTGTCTCTGTCACTCTGTTTTCCCTTAAAGCTCAATTTCTAGATAAAATAGAAGGCATTGTGAAAAATTTTAAAGGAAGTCAGTAGTGTTCACTTCGGCATGCTGTTCCTACAGCAAAAAAAAAAAAAATCTAGTGGATTGCTTTAATTTTCATATATTTTCCCACTTAGCCTCTTCCTTTACCAGAAGGACCACCATTTAATTTGCTGTGACACTCAAATACCCCAGCATAAAAATATGCCTCTTGCCTCTGCTGGTAACTGAAGAACTTCCAATGTGTGAGAAATCAAACGCCAGCAAGAGAGCCTGGTCCTGAGCCTCACAGAGGCAGGAACCAGGCACGGAGGCCTGCATCTCAGCACTATTTTTGTGAAAAAAAAAAAAATAGAAGAAGAAAAGAAAGCAAATTAAGACTACTTGGAACACATCTTAGATGTTAATTTAGAAATTCTGCCGGTTGCACCAGATGCCAGAGAAGCATAAATCTAAGCAGCATCTGGCTGACGGTTTACTTCCCTGAGAACTCCAGATAATGAAGCACCTGATTTAAGCTCTCTTGGGGATAAATATACGGAGATTACAATTCTGTAGAAGAATCATAGATCAACCTGGATCTGGAAAGTGAAACCAGTGGAGATTCAAACGTTCATCAATTGTTGCATTTGGTGCATCTGAATCCTGGAGGTTATATGATTAAAATAGAAATGTTGTGCTAGGAAGAATTCTATGGAGAGCCAGGAAGGCTTGAGATTATTAAAAATTTATTTTTTAAAAAAGTAATGAGAAAGGAAGTCGCTTTGGGATTGAATGAATGTCTAACTGGTTTTGCTTGTGATGCGCCTGGAGAATCCAGGACTGCCCGGGTGTGTTGGTCTGTTCTCGTGCTGCCATAAAGAAATATCTGAGGCCAGGCAATTGACAAAGAAAAGAGATTTAATTGGCTCACAGTTCTGCAGGCTGAACAAGCATGGTACCTGCATCTGCTCGGCTTCAGGTGAGGCCTCAGGGAGCTTTTACTCATGACAGAAGGCGAAGCAGAAGCAGGCATGTCACACGGTGAGAGCAGGAGCAAGACAGAGGAGGAAGGTGCCATACACCTTTAAACAGCCAGATCTCAAGGCAACTCACTATTGCAAGGACAGAACCCAGACATTCAAGAAGGACCCACCCCCATGACCTCGACTCCTTCCACCAGGCCCCATCTCCAACACTCAGGATTACATTTCAACATGAGATTTAGAGGGACAAACATCCAAACTCTGTCACCAGGTATGCAAGCTTTAGCAGTCAACTGTTGCTACAAAGCAAGCCACCCCAAGATTTATTGATGTTCAACAACAACTGTTTATTGTTTTTCATGGGTCTATAAGGTGCTTGGGCCCAGCCAGGCTGATCTCAGCTAGGCTTGCTCCACTGATGGGTCAGCTACAGGCTGATTGGTCTCTGACAGCTGTGGCTGGAACCCCACAGCTCTCCTCCATGTGGTATCTCGACCTCCAGCAAGCTAGAATGAATTATTCTTGAGCTTGTGGCAGTGGGAGATTTCAAAGATAATTAGAAGTGCCCACTGCCTCCTAAGGCCTAACTCAGAGCTAGCTTGCCTTCATTTCTGCCACACTCTACTGCCTAGAGCAAGGGACAAAGATAGTCCAGGTGCCAGGAATGAGAAACAGACTCCATCCCCCTACACACCCCCTGACAGGACAGTCTCCAAGGTCACATTGGAAAGGGCGTGCATACAGGAAGCAGCGGAGAGCTGCAGTCATTTTTGCAACCAACGTCACAGGACTTCCACATCTGGTGGCTGAATATTGTCACTTCAACAACTATTAAACTTTCTGCTGAAACATGGTAACTAGGAGGCAAATGCGACACCTGAGAGCTTGAAGAAGGAGAAGGAAGCATATAGACACTGTGCAAACTACTTACAGGGCTCAGCTACCTGGAGAAGAGCAATCATATCCTTCAAGGTTGATAAGGAGAATGCAAACAGAATAACGGACAAAGGCAACCACAGTTCGACCACTCTCAGAGCACTGGGATAGAAAAGGTAACTTGAAAGGAGTGTAATATGGTTTGGATATTTGTCCCTTTCAAATCTCACGTTGAAATGTGATCCCCAATGTTGAAGGTGGGGCTTAATAGGAGGTGTGTTTGGGTCACAGGGACAGATCCCTCAGGAACGGCTTAGTGCCATCCTTGCTGTCATGAATTCTTGCTCTATGAGTTCCCAAGAGCTGGTTTTTGAAAAGAGCCTGGCACCTCCTCCCCTCTCTCTCACTTCATTCTTCTCTCATCATGTGACACTGACGCCCCCTTTGCCTTCTGCCATAATTGGAAGCTTCCTGAAGCCCTCATGCAGAAGCAGATTCTGGCAGCATGCTTTGTGTACAGCCTGCAGAACCCACGAGCCAATGAAACCTCTTTTCTTTATAAATCACCCAGCCTCAGGTATTTCTTTATAGCAACACAAATAGACTAAGACAGACTACTATAGTAGGGTTTGGTACACAGCGTGGCTTTTTCCAACACACAAGATGTGAGAAATGCCTTTTTTTGATATTTCAATAAAACAAGTGTCACATGCTCTCTGTATGCCACCAGCACTGAACTGATGGTAAATCCAGTGGCAGCCTTTTCTGAGTCTCCTTCCTCTACCCATGGAGCTGCCATTGTCCGGAAGCTGATATCTGTTTCTTCTCGTGTCCATGACCACCAGTCACCTCTGACAGGCTCCATGTGCAAGCACGGACATGGGGATATCCATGCAGGCTGGAGTATTCTGAGCTTAGGGTCCAGCCATCCCTGGAAGCATCACCCCACCCTGCACCTGCCAGCTCCCTCATGCTGGGAAGAGCAAGGCAAGGTGCCCACAAGTCCTGAGACACAAAAGCCTCTGCCCCCTTTCCCAACTTGGGCAAAGCTCTTGGCCACATTCCACCCATGTCCCATGGCTCCCAAAGCCCCACATGACCTTTGGGCCATGCAGCTCAGCTCTTTTCTGAAACTTCTGAACTCCAACCTGGGTGCCAACGGAGTCCAGATTTTCTGGAACTTAAAGAAGAAAATGGTGATGGAGTTAAAGAGGGAGAAGAAAAGTGTTTCTCTTTTTTCCTGAACCTTTCACAGAGGCAAAATAAAACATAAATTAATATTTCAGTATATGATTCTGTCCCTTTTCAGCTTCTCTCTCAACCTGTCATCAGGGTAGCTAGCAAGAGGCAAGCTGGTCTGTTTCCTCACCATCTGCCCTGCCCTTTCCTCATTGAAAGACTTTGGAAGAGTCTCTAATGGGAACACTGGTGTCCCCTTCCCAGCTTCACCAAGGCACGACCCAGCACACACTTTCTTTCTTTCTTTTCCAATATAAAGAAAGAATTAAAATCAGCTTAGCTCACAGCAAAACTAGCTTTTATTTAGCTTGTGCTTCTTTTTATAAAGCAGGTTCTTTCTTGAGCCTCACCGAAGTCCTGTGGGTGAGCCTTTTAAGGGATATCCCATGGTGAAGCCACCATCACCCCGATCAGGGCTGTCTTCATGATAACTTCTGAGTGACTGGGACCATTTCTCTACCCTGAAGGCCCCTTCAGCTCCTCAAACTCAATGCATCTAATCCAAGAGTCTTTTACCCTGAAACCAGCTCCCCTTAGGGGTCTGACAACAGGACCTTCCTTCTCACTGGCATGAGACCTCAGGGCCCATCTGCCCTTCCTCCCTCTCTCACCAAGCCCAGAGTCCCTGTGACGCCTCACTGCCTTGGCTCACCCTTCTTTCCCATGCCCACCACCACAACCACATGCCTCTCCTCGCACCCTGATTCCTCACGGGTCTGCCTGGTCTCAGCTTCCATCCCTCTCTGCTCCAGTGCCTATGGGGAAGTGTCTGCTCTGGGGAGACTTTTGAGATTTAAAGGATCTAAGATGAGGAACTTGTGTGAGGAAGCCTCCATTTCAACAATTCGTTCACTACGGAGAGAGCCGGGAGAGGAGGAGTACCAGGTCGCCCTGCTGCAGGTCTGTAGTGCTGGTCCCACAGAGTGCAAGGAACGCGTGGAAAGAGCATTTGCTGAGTCCAGATGTAAGATGACTTATTGACTCCCATTCCCCTGCACATCCCAGGCTGGCTCAGAAGGCACAATTCTGCACTCTGGCTGATATACTTCAGGGGCTCCCCATAACTTCCAAGATCAAGGCTAGAGATCTCAGGCCCCCATTCAAAGACCTTCAAGGTATGGCTGCAATCTCCCTCTCTTAGGTTATCGCTCTCTATTCCTGCCTCTGGAGATTCCAATCTTTGTAATTAAAAACTCCTTTCACAATCCTCTGAGGGGTTTTAGGATTTTTTTAAATGATTTTAATTAATTTTTTATGATATTTGATAAAGAAATAATTTAGGCAATATCTTGTTGTATGCCATAGTAAATGCCATAGACTGAGTGGCTTATCCATAACAGTTTATTTATCACAGTTCTGGAGGGTGGGAAGTCCAAGATTAAGTTCCTAGCAGATTCAGTGTCTGATGAGAATGCACTCCTGGGTTGACAGATGGTGACTTCATACTGTGTGCTCACGTGGTAGAGGGAGCACAGCAGCTCTCTGGGGCCTCTTTAATAAGAGTAGGAATGACATTCATGAGGGCTTCTTTCTCATGACCTAATCACCTCCCAAAGGCCTCACTTCCTAATATCATCATATTGGGGATTTGGTTCCAACATATGAATTCTCGAGGAATACAAATATTCAGACCATAACAAGTAATATTCCTTACTTTCCAACAAAGTATTCCTTACTTTAGATGAGTATATTATTAAAGATTTATTATGGGTCCACAGCTCCTTATCTGCAATGGCAAAATCCAAATGCTCTGGAAAAAAAAAGTGTTCTTTTCTACATTTGACATAAATTTGTTTGTATGCAAATCTGACCTTAACTGACATGAGGTTATTCAAAGTCTATATTTATCCTGCATGGTGTGAATATTCGTAGGTTTCACCGTAGAGATATTAATGTATTTAATTACAGGCTGTGGCCTCAGACCTCACTAGGGAGTTTTATATAACATATGTTGTGTGCAGTGTATTGCTTTTTTAAAATCTCAAAAATTCTGAAATCTGAAATATCTGCCTTAAGATTTTTAACTAAGGGCTAATGGACTGGTACAAGTTTATTGCAATAAACTTTCAATAGTATTTTAAATATATCTTTTAAAATCTATAGGAACACACTATGTAAAGTAAGGCCAATCCCCACTCTCCCCTTATATTGGTTTAAAAAATATGTCCACAAGTTCTTTGCTATTTCTTCCTGCAAAAGGTGGAGATTAGTTCCCTTCCCTTTGTATATGAACTGAACTTGGAGACTCACTTCTAATGAACAGAAGACAGCAAAAGTGACAGTATGCCATTTTCAAGATTAGGTTATAAAAAGACTGCAGCTTCCTTCTTGGACGCACACTCTCTCTTGCCCTCTTGCTCTTTCCCTTGGATCACCTGCTCTAGGATAAGGCAGCTGCTATGTTATGAGCTACTCAATGAAGAGGCTCCAATGTTGAGGAACTGAAGGAGACCTTCCCCAACACCTAGCAAAGAGCTGAGCCCCTTAATCCAATAACCCATGAGAATCTCAGGCTTGTCAACAACCACATGGGTGAGTTTACAAGCAGATCCTTCAGCCCCGGTTGAGCCTTAGATGAGATCTCAGCCAGGGGCAACAGCTGGACTGAAGCTTCATAAAAGCCCTTGAGTCAGAACCACCCAGTTAAGCCTGTCCCAGATTCTGGGTCACAGAAACTGAGATAATAGATGTTTGTTGTTTAAAGTTACTAAGTTTGGGATTATTTGTTACACTGCAATAGATAACTGACACGCCCCTCAGCATTCTCTAGCATAGTGCCCATTCTCTGTTCTTTTTCCACTTTATCACAAGCTGAACACTTTACTGAGTTTTTCATTTTTTATTTGTTGTTTATCTTCTCCTCCTCCTATGTGGGAAGGGGGAGTTGGTGAACTCAGTGTTGTATTCACACCACTTAACACAAGGCCTGGCTCAAGGACAATGAACAGAGGGGGTGGGAGGAAGGAGCAGTGAGGGTTTTGGTGCAGTGTGAACAAATAACATAATAATTTGAAAAGTCCAAAGCCCAAATGTCAACTCCTCTCTCCCCTTCTCCCATCATTTGGTCCAAGTGGTCAGCAGGACCCCTTGCTCTCACACAGACGCGTCTTCTCCCCTCCATCCTCACTGCCCCCACTCCCTCCCAGCCTCCATTCTCCCTCACCAGTGTCCTCATTGGTCTCACTGTTTTCTCCTCTTCCCCCATTAATCCATTCTAAACGCTGAATGTGTGCATGGGGTCGGGGGGAATAAAGGAAAACTGGGGATCCATTTATTTTTCCAGGACTTTAAATGAATCTAAACCCCCTTCCCTCAAATAAATTAAGAACCAGTGGTTCAAATGAGATTTCTACTTCTATTAACTCTTTCAATAAGGTAATACACAAAAAAATTATGCAAAAGTATTCTCAGTTCTAAAGAGAGTGAAGATCGTTCCCCTCATGCCCAGGTGGTGAGAGTATAAATCATATATTCTTTCCAGAAAGTAGTTTAGCCTGAGGTTCAAAAAGAACTATCATAGTCTGTTATCTACTAATTTCACTCCTAAGAACCTAGCCTGAAGGTGTATCTTGGGGCTCCAACAAAGATTTGAATAAAGATCCACGTACAAAGATGCTCAGCAGTTTGCATATAGTGGATTATAAGCAACTCTAGAGGCCCACGATGCAAAAAGGTTTAAACAAATCAGAATATAGCCATTAAGTGAATGTTATTCATCCAGTAAAACTATCTTTCAAGATTTTAATGACATAAGAAAATGCTCAGCCTGGCACACTGGCTCACACCTGTAATCCCAGCACTTTGAAAGGCCAGGGCTAGCGGATGGCCTGAGGTCAGGAGTATGAGAACAGTCTAGCCAACATGGCAAAACCCTGTCTCTACTAAAAACACAAAAATTAGCTGGGCATGGTGGCATGCACCTATACTCCCAGCTACTCAGGAGGTTGAGGCAGGAGAATGGCTTGAACCGGGAGTGGGGCAGAGGTTGCAGCAAGCCGAGATTGTGCCACTGCACTCCGGCCTGGGCAACAGAGTGAGAGTCTGTCTCAAAAAAAAAAAAAAAGAAAAGAAAAAAGAAAGAAAATACAATATAATATAGCGAGAGCGAGATACTATATATAAATGTATTTGTTCTCTAACACACACACATATGTGCACAAATATACCTGCATGTACATGCCTGCAAAGACTGGAAAAGGAACAGCAAAAAGTTGCCAGCAATGATCTCTGAATAAGGAAATAATGGATGATTTTTTATTTTTTTCTATCTAATTTTACATATGGCCCCCATTTTCTACACTGAATATGGAGACTTTTATATCCAGCTAAGAATTATCATGTTCGTAAATGAAGAACAGGAAGGCCTATACAGAAAATAATCTGAAAATAGCAGCTAAGACCCTTATTAGACTTTAGACTCTCCCCGCCCTGAGCCCAGTTATGCCGCCATGACAGGCAGTCAGGACCCAGGGGAGCATGAACCCCAGGTGTCGATGGACTCCCCACAAAGGGTCTGTCTGCCTTTCCTGTCCTGTGACTTCAGCGGCTGTACCTGTCAGGGAAGGCTGGCTGGTGGGAGGAGCAGCACTGGAACCTCGCTGGTCTAACACTGCAGAAGTTTCTGTTTCCAGCTCAGTCTGTAGGGGAGAGGGGAGGAGAGGTTGGGGGGACTCTACTCCACGCCTTCCTTCAGGGACCCAGCTTGCTGCTCTTTGGGGGTGCTGCCATCCTCAACACGTGGCTTACAGGGTTCTCAGGGAGCAAGGGGAGGGAGAAAGAGACCAAGAGAGAGACAGGGAGAAAGAGACCGAGAGAGAGACAGAGAGAAAGAAAGAGGATGAATCCTGCCTGGCCGTGGGGTTCCACGCTTCTGCCTTCATTCCTCCGCCCATCTCAGTTACTCGGTTCCCACTGCCTGCGAGGGCCTGGGAAGTGTAGTCCAGCCAGATGCCCAGAAGAAGAGAGGCACGGCTTTTCCTGAGTGCCAGCATGCGGGGCCTAACAACCCTCAAAAATGGCACCTCCTCAAGGCCGGGTGCCGTGGCTCATGCCTGTAATCCCAGCTGCCTAAGAAACACAGCTGCACGAGGCGGGCAGATCACGAGGTCAGGAGTTCGAGACCAGCCTGACCAACATCATGAAACCCTCGTCTCTACTAAAAATACAAAAATTAGCTGGGTGTGGTGGTGCACGTCTGTAATCTCAGCTACTCAGGAGGCTGAGGCAGGAGAATCGCTTGAACCAGGGAGATGGAGGTTGCAGTGAGCCTAGATCGCACCATTGCACTCCAGCCTGGGTGACAGAGTGAGACTCCGTCTCAAAAAAAAAAAAAAAAAAAAAAAAGGCACCTCCTCCAAGCTTATGTGGGGCCTGCGGAGTCCTATGGTTGGGAAAGGGAACAAGGGGGCCACCACCACCTCCCACCCCGTCCCTGCTGGAGGCTGCACAGAATCCGCCATCCACAGGCCAGGCCTTGTCTGCTTCAGGTCTGTGAGCCCCAGCAGTGTGGACCCAAATCCTCATCAGGCTTCCGGCTGCCAGGGCTCTTCTGCAGCAAACAGGGTCTCTCCTCTGAAGGAATTTCCAAGCTTCTCTTTGCTGGAAGGCAAAGGAGGATTTGGACTCGCCTATGAATAGCAAGGAAGCTGATGACTGAGAGTTAGCTTTTATCATTGCCGGAGCTGCAGGCCTTTGGGGAAGTGATAAGCCTCTCCCACTCCCGAAGCCCTTGTCCTGCCCTCCCCCCCACCACTCCCACCCCACCCCACCTCCACCCCTGTTAAGCTCAACCATTTCAGGCCATGTCGTCTGGTTATAGAATGAAATGTACAGAGCCTTCCCAAACACGGCCTCACCCAAGCGAGATCCCGGAGGAAAAAGTTGGAAGAGAAGGTGCAAGAATTAATTCTGGGGTAAATTAATGGGGCAAATTAATTCTGAGCCTATGATGAGCTCCTAGGCAAGAACTGCATATCAAACTAAAATGCAGGCATTGTTTAAATCTGACTCGGGGGAGGTTGGGGAGTTTGCTACTGAGAAGAAAGAGTTTTGAAGTCGAGTCTCTCTTTAAAGTTTAATTGGGTCCTCAGAGGACATGAGTTTGCCCTACAGAGGAGATTCAGTAAACGTGCCTCAGGCTCCAAAGGCAAATCCCAAAGCAAGTGGCCTCCAGAGGTGCACTGAGCTCCATGCCCATTGGAATGGCAGAGGGCTTTTTTGAGGGGGCCAGGCTCAGAGGAGGAGATGGGGTCCTGAGAAGCCATGGGTCCAGCAACCAGGGCTGGGCTTTCTTCCCAAGTAAGTGGGCTAGCAAAGGCCCACAGGAAATGCCTCTCAAAAACTTCCACCAAAGCTTTCCAGACAGAAAGGTGAACACATATTTCAGGGGTGGAGTCATAGTCCTAAAGAGTTGGCACAAAGTAGGTCTCTTTATTTATATTTAAAATTCACAGGAACCCTGAATCCAATTCCATAAACACACACACACACAGATGCTTGTTTAACAACATCCAAGAAATTACCATCAAGTACCATTAAGGTGCTGTGTGCTCCTTGGGGCTTCATCTCATAACTTAATTTAGCACCTGCTACTCTCAGGTGTTGATCCCTGACCTGCAGCCTCAGCATGCCCCAGGATCTCTAAGAAATGCAGGATCTGGGCCCCATCCCAACCCAGAGAACCAGAATCTGCACTTTTTTTTTTTTTTTTTTTTTGAGATGAACTCTCACTCTGTCACCCAGGCTGGAATGTAGTGGTGTGATCTTGGCTCACTGCAACCTCCGCCTCAAAGGTTCAAGCGGTTCTTCTGTCTCAGCCTTCCGAGTAGCTGGGACTACAGGCACCCGCCACCATGCCTGGGTTATTTTTGTATTTTTAGTAGAGACTGGGTTTCACCATATTGGCCAGGCTGGTCTCGAACTCCTGACCTTGTGATCCGCCCACCTCAGCTTCCCAAATTGCTGGGATTACAGGCGTGAGCCACCGCGCCTGGCCAGAATCTATATTTTAACCAGATCCTGGTGTGACTCATTTGTACATCAAAATCTGAGAGGTGTTGCTCTGCCATGTGTTGTTGAGGGTGTGAACATCCCTGCCTAGGAAACATAGCTGCACAGACTTTTTTGGAAGTTCTGCCAGTGATTCTTCTCCAACGTACCGCTCGTTAACCCTACTCTCCACTTCGTTGCTTGGTTTTATCTTCTCCAGAGCACTTACCTGATATGATCTTGTTTGTGTTTGGAATACAGCTTCAAGAAGCAGGATTTGTTACAGCTTGTGAAACAACCTCACTTGCAACAGATGCTCAATAAAAGTGTTTTAAGTGAATGACTCTAACAGGGAGGGGAGAAGGAGGAGATGTGGGGTGGGTTGCAAAAGGTAAGTCAGGGGTCAGTCTTTTTATGAGAATTTCTCTACAAAGAACAATGTATTTTTTCTCTTCAAAATGATAAACAAAATGTCATATTGGAATGTCCACACCATAATCCGTACTTAAATGTTCATATCAGATATATTCATAATGGCCAAAAACAGAAACAGCCCAGATGTCCATCAATGGAAGAAGAGTTAAACACACAGTGGTATGTCCACACGAAGGAATACTAATCAGCGGTTAAAAAAAATTGCTCTGCTAATTTCTGTATTTTTACTAGAGATGGGGGTTTTACCATGTTGGCCAGGCTGGTCTCGAACTCCTGACCTCAGGTTATCCACCCGCCTCGGCCTCCCAAAGTGCTGGGATTATAGGCATGAGCCACCGCGCCCAGCCTAAAAGAGCCAATCTCTAAAAGGGTGAATATGATATCATTTTATTTACAGACTAGTGGTTGCATAGGGTTGGTAGAGGAGAACGAATGTGACAATAAGAGGGCAGCATGAGAGATATTGGGAGGGATGGAGCAGTTCTGTATTTTGATTGAGGTGGTGGTTATAGAAATCTACACATGTGACAAAATTGCTTAGAAATACACACACACGAGCGCATGAAATCTGAATAAGATCTGTGGATTGTACCTAGGTCAATTTCCTGGTTTTGATATTGTACTGTCTTAGTGCATTTTCTGTTGCTATAACTGGAATACCTAAGACTGAGTAATTAATAAAGAAAAGAAATTTATTCCTTAGAGTTCTAGAGGCTGTGAACTCCAAAGTCTAGGGGCTGCATCTGGTGAGGGCCTTCTTGCTGGTGGGGACTCTCCGCAGAGTCCCGAGGTGGTGCAGGGCATCACATGGTGAGGGGACTGAGCATGCTGGCTTAAGTATCTCTTTCTCCTCTTATAAAAGAGTCACTAATGCTCCATCCTCACTTCCCAAAGGTCCCACCTCTCCAATACCATAGTCAGATTTCCCACCCCTTAATACTTTCACAAGGGGGATTAGGTTTTAACATGAGTTTCCATCGCATATTACAAATCTATAAGATATTAGTATTGGGGGAGACTGGGTAAAGCACACACAAATCTGCTCTACACTGTTCTTGCAATTCCTATGAATCTATGGTTTTTTTAAAAACAAAAAGTTTTAAAACATTCTATTGAAGTATTCATGGTTTAGCTAAGGACTATGCCTTCTTTTAAAATGTGGAAGAATTTTATACTGTTTAGCACAACCTAACCATAGAAATGTTTTGAATTCCACTGTACAATATGTGTGTCCCTAAAGAAGAAACAACTGTGCCAAAAGCCATTAGGTGCCCACTTTCACTTGAATCTTAGAAAGAAATAATGCTGTGAAGGCTTTCTTTTTGCTTCTTGCATGCCAGTGCCGGGGCAGGGGCCTGTGGAGAGCTGCCTTGCTCAGGTGGAAGGAGACTGAGCAAAGCACCCCAAGAAGGCTGCATCGCGTTTGGGGGCGGTGGGGTTCACCACCATTGCCTGATGGTGTTCGAGACCCCACATGAACCCTCGACTCAACCCAAGCAACAGAAATTATGTCCAGGGCAGCCAGGACCTGGTCCAAGAGAAGCCATGCCATCATCTTCCGCAGCCACCTGCATTTTGAGGAAGGGGCACTGTTGGAAGAATCTCCCTGACTTGAACCAGCAGTAAGGAATTACAAGGTGAGGGTAGGCAATTGGAGACCTTCATCCCCCTCCCTGCCCCTCTTAATATCTGGGTATACAGTTCTTACTTGGGTCAAAATGTGTGTGGCCTACAGAAACTAAATGGGAGCGCTATAAATAATGCAAGCTATTCCAAAGCCATTACAACAAAGGCAAGCTTGAAAACTCAAATGCCTGCAGGGGCTGGACAGGAAAAGGAGCGCATGGGCCAAGCAGGACTGTGTGAACTGAGGAAACAAACTGGGTCTAAGGGAACCTTCTCAGCTGACTGCTCCCTGGGGACATGGAGTCACCAAATGTCCCAGCTTCTCAAGACATGCCAGAAACCTGGGTTTTCATGTAAAATGTACTGCTTTGAATGTAATAAAATTGTTTAAGACATCACATGCAAGAAACAAGACACAAGTGCCAACAACATCTGACTTGTTCCTACCAGTCCACCTCCCCCGCAAGCCACTGTCCTTAAGAAAGAAAGGCAAGGACCACGGGAAAGCCAGCAGGTCAGTCTGGGCCACGAGACAGCAGCTCTGCTACCCTTGACCTTGACATTTGTCCTCAGGCCTCTGGAGCTGCAGTGGCAGAGGAAAGCGACTTCCCAGGAGAGAGAAACCAGATTGAGGGACATTGGGAGTTTGAATTGGCTCCACCAAGAATTGTTAAAAGGGACCAGGGCACAGTGGCTCACACCTATAATCCCAGCACTTTGGGAGGCCGAGGCAGGTGGATCACTGGAGTCCAGGAGTTCGAGACCAGCCTGGGCAACATGGGGAAACCCCATCTCTAAAAAAATACAAAAATTAGCTGAGCATGCTAGCACATGTCTGTGGTCCCAGCTACTTAGGAGGCTGAGGTGGGAGGATCACTCGAGCCAGAGTTGCAATGAGCCCAGATCATGCCACTGCACTCCAGCCTGGGCAACAGAGCCAGACTCTCAAAAAATAAAAATAAATAAAACTAAAAAAGGAATGAGCGGGAACATAATGTATTAATGTGAGCATTTCCGACCTTCCATCCTCCAATCCAAGAGGGGAGGAAAGCTTGAGGAACACTATGTGCAGACCGGGGCTGAGGCTGGGGGACCAGGGAAGGGGAGGGTGCGGTCTGAGAACACTGGAGGGTGAGTGCAGTGAGTTTAAGGAAAGCTGCCAGGGACTAAGATTAGATCATCTTTACTGTCCTTCAAGAGGCCCAGGTAAAAGTGGAATTACTTTTGACTGTTACACTGTGCGTTAGAATTCAATAAGACCTTGCTGAGACTCGGCCAGTTCAGGTGAATCTGTTTACTGTGTAGAAATTCTTTCAGTTCCATCTGCAAACCGAAGGAGAGGCTTTATTCCCCCCATAGTCTGCAGGTCTAAGGATGCGCTCTGTAAAATTTCGTAAGCCTCTGGGACTTGCCCAGCGTTCTCAGTGGTGACTGTCTTAAAAGCGACAATGTCGTTTGGGAGCATGGAGGTGAAGTGAAGAGAGGGCAGCTGCTCCACTTCGTGGCCTATGTGGGGAGGAGAGAAACTCCCCCTCAGGTTAAGGGCAGAAGACTTGTGTAGGGAGGAGTCATATCATGAGGAAAAGCTGCACCCGTGACATGGGGGCAAGACAGGGCTTGTCTGATAAACTGGTGAGACTGCCCGGCTGAAGCCCATTCTGAGGGGGGATTGACAGACGAGCCTCTTGGAAGAGAATTTTCCCAAGGGAAGAGAGCCAGGCAGGCAAGGTCAGGCCGGAACAAAGCCTTAGTCATCCGAGGACGACACACTCCGAGTCCAGCCCACGTGACCCTGATCCAGCCCATGGAATCTGGCTGAAATCCTGGGAGAAAGGACTTGGAGCCAAGATGAAAAGAGGTCTGCTCATCACAAGTCAGTCAGACCCTGGGGGTGCCAGACGGGGAGAGGGGCTTCATCCCTGCTTCTTCCCAAAGCAGCCCTCAGCTGTGCTCCCATATGTGACCCGCCCCCACCACCTCAGCCCAGGAAGGGCCCACAGGGGTCAGAGAAGCAGCTGGGTGCCTGGGTAAGGAGGGCCAGAGTCCACAAGGGACAGGTCCCAAGACTTCCAGGACTTCTGGGGGTGGGGCAGCCTAAGGTCATCAAATAACAGGAAGCGGCAAGAAAACACATGCTCCAAGAGTGAAAGTGACACCAAGCTAACATCCAATCTAGGAGGCCCAAGTAAGCCCAGAAGACAGGTGCATCCACATGTCCCCCCGTTATTATTTTTTAGGGTATCATGTTTTACTTTACTAAAATTGTAAGCTCCTTGAAAGCAGGAATCTTTGTCTCTTTTATTCAATGCTCCACTCCGGTGACAGAAAAGTGCCTGGTGTATAGTAAAGTCAATACTTATTGTCTGATAAATTTCCCATAGAGTTTCACCATCATAGGGTTTTTTTTTTTAATCAATTGTTCTCAAGCTTTTTGTAGCAGCAGATGGTCTTCTTGAAATAAAACCTCGTGGGGAAGCTCAAAAAGCAAAACAGATAAATGTGGAGTTCCTCTGATAGAAGAGGAGATGGAATGAGGGATCTCTGTCCAACGCAGCCCAGCCCAGCCCCATGCCTTATGGCTGGCCCTGAGAATGCTTCAGGCAATTCCTTAGGCCACAAAGAAGACAGCTAAAAACACAAATATGGTCATTTTGTTAAAAACGAAGCTGACAGAGATGCCCATGCAACCTTTCCCCTGAAGCTGACAGAGATGCCCATGCAACCTTTCCCCCTGGTGGCATTTGGAAAAAAACTCAGTGATATGAGATGAAGCCCCAGGGAAAGGATTAATGCCAGCTTAGCATATGGACGGATGGAGAAGCTAAAGTCAGGGCACCCTTCAGTTCATTATGCAGGGACGGAGGGCAGAGCAACCCAAACCTGGCACATCATGCTCCTCCAGCCAACATGACAGCACCCGGCGAGCTCTGACACCTCATAAATATTCATGGCCGTTGGCTCAGCAGTTTCTGAATATTCCTAAGTTTGAACTCTGCCTCCACACTGCCCGGGACAGGAAGCCAGATGGAATTGAGACACAGCCCTTGCAGTTTTATCAAATGGTGAGTTTAATTCTATTATTATTTTATCCTTCCCCAGAAAACTCCAGTTTTGCATTTATATTGAGTTACTCCTGGCTATGTCTAGCGACAATGACACAATGTCCCTGTCAGGACACATCCCAAGCCACTGGGGTCATTCTCTAGCTCCCATTCATATGGGTGTTTCTAACTTTTGCCGAATCTAATTCCAGAGTAAGAAAATAACACTAGTGCCTGACAAACAGCCAGCACCAAGGGGTCGAACTGCATAGATTCTAGAGTTGCAGGGCCTGGGACCAAATGGCAGCTCTGTCATTTTTGCTTGTGAATGTTGCTGATTTGGGCAACTTATTTGGTTTCTGTAAGTCTTTGTTGAGCATCTCTAAAGTGTGGGTAATCATCCCTGTATCAGTTTCCTATTGCTGCTGTAACAAAAGACCACAAACATATGAACTTAAAACAACCCAAACTCATTATCTCATTGTTCTGGAGGTCAGAGATCTGATATGGATCTTACTAGGCTCGATTAAGGTTTCAGGAGGGCTGCGTTCCCTCCAGAGGCCACCACTTTCCTTGGCTTATGGCCCCTTCCTCCATCGTCAGAGCCAGCACTGGCCAGCTGTGTCCTCCCACGCTGCATCCCTCTGACTTCTTCCTGCTGCTTCCATTTATAAGGAATCTTGTGATCATATTGGGCCCATGCAGGGAATCTAGGATGATCTTGCTGTTTTAAGGTCATTGATTAGCAACCTTAATTCAATCTGCAAACTTAATTCCCCTTTGCCATGTATGGTAACATATTCACAAGTTCCAGGAATTAGGACACAGACATCTTTGGTGGGTTATTATTCTGCCAACCACAGTACTCTTCTCCTACTGTGAGGGGGAAGGGGTAATGTGAGAGCAAGCAGGCCCATGGCCTGCATGTAACTGAGTGGCTGTCTTCAGAAGCCGGACACACTGAGCCACGCTGACACCAGGAAGTTGGAAGACACGTCCTGTCTTGCATTGTCCCATAGGACCTGCAAGTGCCAGTAAAGACTACTATCCAACTTTGCCCACCTAGCCTGCTAACCTTGGGAGAAAGCAATCATCTGTCATCTTAGGCCAACCTTCTTTTGCCTTTGTTTGCACAGAATCTAAATAACAGACTATATGCCCAAACCCACCCTGCCACTTTCCTCTTGAACCACAGGCACTCGGCAGCATCTCCACTGCAACTCCAGGACGCATTGGACCACACACCCAGGAATGTCCCCTACGGACATCTGGGAGCCCAGTCCCAAGGCCCCTCCAGGAGCAGACACCCTTCTATGCAACTTGGGGCAACTCAGCCTTGCTCTCAGGAGACAACTGAGTGGCCAGTCTCTTCCCTGACACAGCGGTTACACAGGAATCCCCTCCGTGGACAAGAGCTGGCCAGGTTGTATGACAATGCCCAGTTCTCATTTTCTGAGTCTTTCCTCATGATAGTTGTTCCCACAGGCCTCAGGAGCTATTCCTCAAGCCATCTTTGCCCTTCAAAGCTTAAACAATTCCTGACCCTAACTTCCAAATCTTTTCTGCTTAATCTATGCACCAAATACCATGCTCGGCCATCTGTGTAGTCCCCATGTGTATTTGTCTATTCTTAAGCTGCTAATAAAGACATACCCAAGACTGGGTACTTTATAAAGGAAAGAGGTTTAACTGACTCACAGTTCAGCATGGCTGGAGAGGCCGCAGGAAATTTACAATCATGACAGAAGAGGAAGCAAACATGTCCTTCTTCACATGGCAGCAGCAAGGAGAAGTGCCAAGCAAAAGGGGGAAAAAGGCCCCTTACAAAACCATCAGATCTTGTGAGAACCCACTCACTGTCATGAGAACAGCAGCATGGGGGTAACTGCCCCCATGATTCAATTACCTTGCACCAGGTCCCTCCCACAACATGTGGGGATTACTGGAACTAGAATTCAAGATGAGATTTGGGTGAGGACACAACCATCCCATATCACCATGTGACTACAGGTGCTGCTGGAAATCTCCATTAAAGGATCTCTGGAAATGGATAAACTCTGTTGTATTCTTCACAATCACAGCCACACAGCTTGACTGACACTGAAGGTCAAAAGAGGCCTATTCATTATCCCATGAAACAGTTGTCTTTAATGACGCCAGTGGGAACTGTGGTACAGTGAGGAAGACTGAAGCCTGGCTGAGTTTGTCAATTCCTCAGTGCTGGGGTTTGAATTGATACCCCACCACTTCTGAACTCTCTGAATCTGTTTCCTCCTTCTTAAAGTGTTCAAAGTAACTTTGCAGTATTATCGGCTCAAAACAAAAGAGAATATCTATGGCTTTGCAGTTCAATACTTTGCAGTATTATGCCTCAAAACAAAAGAGAGAATATCTGTTCAAAGCTACCACTTCTGGTACCACCTTCTGATTACCTATGGCTCCATCTCAGGTGATCCAAAGCTTAATGGATTCAACAGCAACCATTTTATCATATCTCACAGATTCTGCAAGTCAGGAATTTAGGCAGGGCTCGGTCAGGGGACTCTTCTGTGCCTCATGTGCCCATGGATATTGCTCAGTGGAACTCAGCTGGAGGTGGACTGGCCTGGAGGGTGCAAGGCGGCATCACTCATGTGTTGTCCAGGCAGTTCTTGTTTGCAGTGGCTGCCACAAGCACTGAATTAACTCAAATGGAGCCACTGCTTCTAAGGAAATTCAAGATTTGATTCCCGTGAGCTTCAGCTCATGACATTTCTGTTGACTAATCAATATGCAACTTTGGTTTTTGTGTGTTTTTGTTTAAAGATACCTTATTGAATATCTATTTCTTAAAAAATAATTAGTTACATGAAGTATTTTCTTTATAAGAAAACACTAGCATGGAAGAGCTTATCATTTTCCTGAACCTGGGTAATGTGTTCATGAATTTCTTTGGCTCTCAGCCTCACAAAAAAATGCTGTCACTACTCTTTTTTCTATATGTCATAATCTCAAAAATCTACAGATTTAGCCATTTACCCATCTTTTTCATAGCTCCATCATACACCAAAGATTTAGTTTAAGCACTTTCCAGGATGGCCTCGCTTACAGATTGGCAAATTTCCTCTTCTCTTTTCCCAATGTACCATGTTGTTGATTCATAACCTTGAACTCAGGGCCAACAGCATTAAAACGCCTGCCTGAACAAAGCATACTGGACACATGTATTTCCTCTGCAAGGCACATCAAAGCCTTTTTGCACTTAGGAACACTGGTCTGCACTTGACCCCTATGTTTGGGGGTCACTTTAAACAGTGAAATCAACAGCAAAAAGCACAAAACACATGGCGCTAGGTAGATGGTGAAAAGGACCGTTGATTGCAGTATTGAGAGCTATAACAAGAAGGCAAAGCATCTTCTTGTGTGACCTCAGCTGGGAACATGCACATTGAGAGACTCAAACCTTTTGCTGCCCCACACACATCCATGAATAACTACAACAGTGCTGCAAGTATTGATTTGGGGGTTTTGAATAAATTTTAATGAGCAGATAAATTTGCAAATACAGAATCTGCAAATAATGAGGGTCACTGGTATTTGGTGCTTTTTCGAGAATGGGTGGAAGACTGCACTCAGCTGGGACTGTCCAATGGGGAGAGGTCCATGTGTGGCCCTCCAACATGTCACAGGGCACTTGGACTTCTTATTGTTTTTCTTGATTTTCCTCATACAAAACTCCGTGTGTGTGTGTGTGTGTGTGTGTGTGTGTGTGTGTGTGTGTGTCTGTCTGTCTGTCTGTCTTTCTTGAAGCAAAGTCTGTAACTAAATAAACTATGTTACTTTGTGTTCATTATTCAAACATTTTAGGGACCAGGAGAATTCTATGGTTTGTTTAGTAGAAAAAGCTTACCAGGATGGGCGCAGTGGCTCACCCCTGTAATCCCAGCACTTTGGGAGGCCAAGGCGGGCAGATCATGAGGTCGAGAGATCGAGACCATCCTGGCCAACATGGTGAAACCTCGTCTCTACTAAAAATACAAAAATTAGCTGGGTGTGGTGGTGTGTGCCTGTAGTCCCAGCTACTCAGGAGGCTGAGGCAGGAGAATTGCTTGAACCTGGGAGGCTGAGGTTGCAGTGAGCCAAGATCATGCCACTGCACTCCAGCCTGGTGATAGAGCGAGACTCCACAAAAAAAAAAAAAAAAAAAGAAAGAAAAAAGAAAGGAAGAAAGAAAAAGGTTACCAAAAAAAGACCTTGATGCTATCTAAAATATGCCTTTTCTCAAATCCTTTCTAATTGTGCTATGTTTAGAGCATGAAGAACATGACACAAAAAATATAATTGCATCATAATTGGGTCAAAAATTCAGTAAAGGTGACAGTCCTTGAAATTTACTATTCTGTATTGGTCCCTTAAGAAATTATCAGGAAGAATATATTTAGAAAATAAGTCCATCACCAACTCATTCCCTTTTAGTTACACAAATCTACAGTCTACCCAGTTAGGAATAATCCTTCCCTCTTACTTCATTAATAAAAAGACCAAATCATTCATCATCCACTTAGGACACCTTTTAGAGTGAAACGGGACACTCTTAATCATGCTAGGATAACAGGCATAAGCCAAGTCTGCCAAGACCAACTGGGCACTGCACCTGTCCCACCTGTGGCAATATTCGTAATCAATATAAACCTCAGGACGTTTATAAGACTTGCTTGGTTGTAATGCATTGTATCTTTCCAACTGTGACACAAATTACTTTCAGGGGACACAGGTTGAACTCTCTTTTCTAAAGCCATATTCAACAGACCTTAATTGGTCCACAAGCCCTGCAAACTATTTAAGCCATCTATCCATCAAAACATCTCCCTTTTATAAAAACTAATGATTAACAATTGCCTTGAGAAATGTGATGAAGCATTTCAAAAGTCACTCTCACTGTAGTTTCTTTAAGTGTATTGCACTTGATTCTTTTCTTAATCTGGAATTCACTTTCTCTTTTTTTAAAAAAATTTGTTTTTGTGTTAGAGGATTTTTAGGAGAATAGACTAAGTTTTAGTATCTCCCCATTCAAGACATAACAGCTCTTCTCAAAGGTATTAAAGCAGTAGCAGCAGTTACTCCTCCCTTCATTCTCAGACTTTCACCTCCAAAGCCAAGTCAATCAAATGCCAAGAAAAAGTCAGTCCATCTTGCATTATATATACTAGAGTAATGGTCTTCATTTATTTCACAGGTTTTGTCGTTCATTCTTTGCATGCAGACATAGCCAAAATCCTTTTGTACCATTTGTAAAGTGGAAATGATACTACCACTACTATTATTAGTCCCTTAAAATCACCTGCAGCACATCGTGTGTTTGTGTGTCTCAGGGGATCACCTGAGCTATTGGGAAAGGTTAAAACACACACCTGAGTTGAGAGGCCAGCTGTGCCTTGGGCTTTATTCCACGGAGAGACATGTCCACCTAATGGAAACTTTCTCACCACACTCTGTAAACAGAAGCCTGTGGTCATACACCTTCCATGTAGCCCAGACCCCAGATCACATTGCAGTTGGTCCCTGTGGCTTGCCTCCATCCTTGGGCTATTTAGATATGCCAGATATACAGCACTCATGTTCTCTTAATTTAAGCCTTTGCATAGCTGCTCAATATCTGCTTGCGCTCCTGGCCTAACTGGTGAAATTAGAAGCGTTGAAACTTCTTTTTGGTGACCTCTTACTATTTTACTATTTCTCAGGTACCAGAAAAGAAAGGTCTCCCTGTCCACATCCTACTGATGTATTGCTGATCAGTTCAAACCAACTTTATCTATTCTGTATCCTAGTAAACATAGGACTTGTCCTTCTAACATCCACTTGGGTGGAGAAGATTTGGTAGAGAGGAGAAAAACTGGACATTTTACAGAAGTGAAGTCAAAACAACAATTTCAAGAAATCATTCAGGATTCTATGAAATTCTGATCTCACTTTACACTTTTCATGATCTCTGATGAATAAATCTTTATGTGAGGAGGCTGGTTTAGGGACTTTGCTGCTCTGGGTTTGAATACCCCACAGATCCTGACTAGCACTTCCCACAGCTTAATGAACCCCATTCAGAGATTCTAAACCTTAACAATCCCAAGCCTTCATGCAATTCCTCTTATGGTTCACTAAAAAGCTTAGGCTAGGGCCAGGCATGGTGGCTCACATCTATAATCCCAGCACTTTGGGAGGCTGAGGCGGGTGGATCACCTGAGGTCAGGAGTTCAAGACCAGCCTGACCAACATGGTGAAACCCCATCTCTACTAAAAATACAAAAATTAGCCAGGCGTGTTGGCGTGCACCTGTAATCCCAGCTATTTGGGAGGCTGAGGCAGGAGAATCACTTGAACCCGGGAGGTGGAGGTTGCAGCGAGCTGTCCAGACTGGGCGACAGAGCGAGACTCTGTCTCAAAAAACAACAACAACAACAAAAAGCTTAGGCTAAATCGTTCGCCTGAAGGTCTCAGTGTCCTCCAGTTTTCATGTACAAAGATGGCGTTTCCACCTTCTCAGGACTATCATCTCAAGAGCAGACTCAGGCACAGTCCTTTCATATTGACTCCCGCTCTACATTTCATCACCTTTTAGAGAATGCGCCCAGAACAACAAAAGACTGTTTGCAGTTCTAATGATTTTCTTGCTGACCTTTGACCATGCAGACAACACTCGGTTTTCTCTATCCCAAAATGTGTCTGTGCATAATGCCCTGTGACATTCACCTCTATCTTTGAATTGCATGAATTAGGGATTAGAGCCTCAGTGAACGCTGCTGCCTTTTTCAGGCTGTTTCAAATCTGCAGGGATTTATTTGCCCCATTTTATGTTAGTAACTTTGCCTTTGCAAGCTTTACCTAGGCTTCTTTAAAAAAATTATTTTTTTAACTTATAGAATATAATCAGAGCAAAGCTTCAGAGCTGTGGGGCAGCGAAGACTAATTGGTGTTTAAACCACTTTGAAGCTTTTAGTCCAAGGGCAGTAGCACCTCCATAAATGTTGTCAGTATCCAAGGGCCTGATTTCACTCCAAGAATATGATTTGTGCAGTTTGCAAGTTGTTTTCTAATTGTAGGATGTGAAGAACTGTCGGCTAGAGTCTAGATTGATTCTGATGAGAGCCCAGAGACACAAATTCATCTTCACTTGCCCTCCTTGTTTCGCGTTTAGATGGCCACAGATTTCATCTCCAAGATATTTTAAAAACACTGTTTTCCCTGTGGTCCCTACCCCGTCATGACCATCCATGTGTCCTCCATTAAATGTAACCAATTTCTGTATCTTTTTGAACTTCAAAATATTTCACAATCAATTGTCTAAACTTACATCTCATTTAAAATGGCATAAAAGGCGAGAGAGAAGCTTGCTTGCTTCTTGAATCTGATTACAAAAAATTATCAACTGTGTAACTTTTTGCTTTAAACTACCCAGAGCAGCATGAATGGTATGTCTCAGAAAAGGCAAAAATAATAATATTTCCCAAACTCACTAAGGTAATTATTCCTGCCTTATAAATAACAATACTTGACAAATATAAAACACCTTCACATCAAAGTCACTCACACTGTGTTTAAAAAATTGAGGCTGATATCTCTGGGTCCCTATCTGAATAGCCAGATGCAGTCTCCTGGGGCACGGCAGGGAAGGAAAGAGAAGCAACATTTACTGAGTCTCTCATGTGTTCTTACATGTTTAACCCCATTTAATTCTCACAATAACCCGGAAGTTATAATTTTCCTATTACAGAGGAGGTAACTGAGGCTCAAAGAGGTTCTGTACCTTGCCCAAGGTCATTCCTGCTAGCAGAGGCAAGGTTTGAACCCACTTTTGGCTCCCTGCAAGGGGTGTCCCATGTGAGAGATAAAGAAAAGTCCCTCAGGACCTGTCACCTTGAGCAGTAGCCTAACTTCCTGCTGAAAATTCTAGCAGGTGGCCTAGAAATTGGAGAACTAAGCAAGTCAGAGAGAAAGAGAAACATCCATGAAAGAACTGGCAATGGACTGTCTTCAGAATGACCCAACCTTGGTTCTCAAAGGGCATCTGGTTGTGCCTCAGTGTCACTGGTAGGACACAGCGAACACCTGAGGAGGTGTGGCCAGAAGGCACTGGGACTTCAGAATACAGCAAGGCAGGAAAATAAACAGAGCCATGTCCAGTCCAAACTGGAGTAAGGGACTTGAACCCTCGGAAGCTGGCTTGAGTGGTGTCCTAGGGTGTGTTAAGGTCACAGTGGATCCATGGACAGAAGATAGTGGAAGGTCTTTCTGGGGGAGTCCAAAGAAGAGGGTTTGGGGTCAGAGCAGAGGTCAAGATTCAGGGGCAAAACAATGGTGTTCAGAAAGTCAGAGTACAAGCTCAGGGGAGAGGTGGCCTGGACGAGCCCTGTGGTAATAGCAGTGTATTAGTCTGTTTTCAGGCTGCTGATAAAGACATACCTGAGACCGGGCAGTTTACAAAACAATGATGTTTAATGGACTTACAGTTCCACATTGCTGAGGAGGCCTCACAATCATGTTGGAAGGCAAGGAGGAGTCGGTCACATCTTACATGGATGGCAGCAGGCGAAGAGAGAACTCGTGCAGGGAAACTCCCATTTTTAAAACTGTGAGATCTCATGAGACTTATTCACTATCACAAGAACAGCATGGGAAAGACCCGCCCCCATGATTCAATTACCTCCCACTGGGTCCCTCCCATAACATGCAGGAATTCAAGATGACGTTTGGGTGGGGACACAGCTAAACCATATCAAGCAGGTACCCAGCTGCTGGGCTAAGAAGGAAGGGTGGGCGAGGGGTCAGGGCTGGGATTTTCTTTTCCCAGCCCTGTCCCCCAGCATGGTCAGTATTATCTCGGAACCTGAGCAGGACCAAGCCCTCCAGTGCTGTGCCTGGCCTGCTGTGCTGTGTGGCTCTAAGAAGGTAGGGCCTGACCAGAGTCCTCAGGACCCGTGTGGGAAGGCACTGAGCTAGAAAAAAATGCACCAGTTGACAAACAGATGGGAAATTAGAAAAGAAGTAGAAATTTCCTGTAACCAAAAACAAATAAGAGCCTGAAACTGAAAGTTGAGGCTTTTTCCTTTGGAAAAGATGTCCCAGCACTGACTTTTTTCCATGACTGGCCATTAAAGAGGCAGGCTGGCGGGGAAGGGGATGTTTCCAGGGCTGGCCCCACCCAGCGTAGTGACAAAGCACAGCCGCCGTTTCAAGCTTGGGGAGAATTTTGGTGCATCCGGCCTAATGCAGTGACTCATGCCTGTAATCCCAGCACTTTGGGAGGCCAAAGTGGGAGGACAGCTTCAAGTCAGGAATTCAAGACCAGCCAGAGCAACATAGCCAGATCTCGTCTCTACATAAAATTTAAAAATTAGCTGGATGTATTGATGTGCACCTCTTGTTCCAGCTACAAGGTAGAAAGATCACTTGAGCCCAAAAGTTTGAGGCTGCAGCAAGCTATGATCACACCACTGCACTCCAGCCTGGGTGACAGAGTGAGACCCCATCCCTAAAAATTAACAAAAAAAATGAAAAAAAATTGGTGCATTAAATTGAGAGGATGAAGTGGATTACAGATGTGGAAATAAAAGTACGGAGGTGAGAGGTTGGAAAACACAATGAATGCACAGATAACATTGAGCAAAACAGCTTTTCGGGTGCAGGCTGCACCTCTGGAATTGGGGAAGGAGATGCACAAAGAGGGCTTGTGAGCAGTGCTGGGGTGGGTTCTGAAAACACCCTTCTCAGCCATCACATACTCGCTGCAGGCTGGGCATGACTGTTGAGCTTGCCCCATGATGGAACAAAGTTGCTAGCTAGGTGGGGCAAATGGGCTTCTTTCACTGCTCTCCGACAAGAAGACGGTGGCTTCCCAATTAAGCACTGCATCTGCTGAATCATGAGGTCTGAGCGTCCCTCCAAGCAAAAGTGCAGATGCTACCCCTGCAATACCTGTGTGTCCCAGAACGTTTGACGGGGGAGATGCCTTGGAGCGCTTCCTCAGACAATTTCTGGACAGGATGAGAAAATTCGGCTCGTCAATATCTGTCATTGCTTACAACATACAGACAAGCATGCTTCCGGGATGTTGAGAAAATAAGAGAACTTCTCTGAATTGCTTTAAAGGAAAATTATTGCCCTCCCTTTCTCTGCTGTCTGGCACTGAAACACTGTTTTCTCCACTTTGCTACATAGTCCTCTCTTCTGATGTTTATCTTTTTTTTTGACTAATATTTGTATTGGTAAGAGGTGCTTTGGAATTTGCACACATGAAGAAATAAAGAGCTTTTTTCCTCTACATTTCTAATATTCAGCTGCTCTCTTACCTTTCTTGTCCAGGTATTTTGACTTTTAAATTCTCTAGATGGTTTCTCTTTCTCTTTCTCTTTCTCTTTCTCTTTCTTTCTTTCTTCCTTTCTTTCTTTTCTTTCTTTCTTACTCTTTCTTTCTTCTTTCTTTTCTTTCTTTCCTTTCTTTCCCTCTCTCTCTTTCTTTCTTTCTTTCCTTCCTTCTCTCTTTCTTTCTTTCTTGACCAAGTCTCACTCTTTTGCCCAGGCTGAAGTGCAGTAGTGTGATCTCAGCTCACTGCAACCTCCATCTCCTGGGTTCAAGTGATTCTCCTGCCTCAGCCTCTCGAGTAGCTGGGACTACAGGAGTGTGCCACCACACCACCTGGCTAATTTTTGTATTTTTTTTTGTTTTTGTTTTTTTTTTTTTGAGATGGAGTCTCGCTCTGTCGCCCAGGCTGGAGTGCAGTGGTACAATCTCGGCTCACTGCAAGCTCTGCCTCCTGGGTTCACGCCCATTCTCCTGCCTCAGCCTCCCGAGTAGCTGGGACTACAGGTGCCTGCCACCGCGCCTGGCTAATTTTTTTGTATTTTTAGTTGAAGCAGGGTTTCACCACGTTAGCCAGGATGGTCTCGATCTCCTGACCTCGTGATCCACCTGCCTAGGCCTCCCAAAGTGCTGGGATTATAGGCGTGAGCCATGCGCCTTGCCTAATTTTTGTATTTTTAGTAGAGACGGGGTTTCACCATGTTGGCCAGGCTGGTCTTTAACTCCTGACCTCAGGTGATTTGTCCACCAAGCCTCTGCCTGCCTAGGCTCTGCGAATTATGTAGTCAGTTCTGTTCAGCATTTTCAAAAAATCTCTCCTCTCGGAATTCTGAGGACACGACTCTACTGCCTGCTGGATTTTTATTCTGTGGAAGTCTGAAGCCAGGCCTGACTGGTTGTTTGGGGTTACCTGACTTTTTGTTTTTATTGCGGTTGTTGCTCTTATTTACTTACTGCTCCTATTTACTCTGGGTCCCTTCTTTGTGCCTGAAACATCCAAGTGTCACAAAGCTAAGTCTTGGTGTCCCGCTCTTCTAAGTAATTGGACTTTGTTTTAATGAACCTTTTCAACCTGAAGGCCAACTCTTTCTTTAGCTCAAGAGCATTTCTATTTGTTCAGTGTTTCTTTTCCATGTGTTCTGTACTTTCTTGCATGTACATGCCACGTCCTTAAACTATGGGTCTTTTCTCCTCCCATCATTTTCACTTCCTCATCTTTTTCATACCCTTGACTTTTATTTTTAGGCACAAGAATTTGTCACATGTGTCATCTACTTCACTGATCAGGTTTTCTGCAGCCTCAAATCTGTTGTTGCTGCTTCCATCTGGGATTTTAAATTCCACTATTGTGTTTTTTTCATCTTCTCACATTATTGCCTGATCTCGCTGTTCTTTCTCTGCCCATCTGCCTTTCACAGGTGCAATATCTTTCTGCATGTTTTAAGGAACGCATGATAGAAAATTTGTAACATCTCCTTTTTCTTACATAACTGTACTACATCGGAAGACATTTGCTCTGGTTTCTTTTGAAGTCCCTTATTTCATTAATGACATGGTTTGTCTGTGTCCCCACCCAAATCTCATCTTGAATTGTAGCTCTCATAATTCCCACATGTTGTGGAAGGGACCTGGTGGGAGATACTTGAATCATGGGGGCGGTTTCCCCCATACTGTTCTCATGTTAGTGAATAAGTTCCACAAGATGTGATGGTTTTTTAAAGGGTTTCCCCTTTCACTTGGTTCTCATTCTCTCTCTTGCCTGCTGCCACGTAAGACATGTCTTTGCTCCTCCTTCACCTTCCGCCATGATTGTGAGGCCTCCCAGCCATGTGGAACAGCGAGTCCACTAAACTTCTTTTTCTTTATAAATTACCCAGTCTCAGGTATGTCTTTATCAGCAGCACGAAAACGGACTAATAAAATTGACTAGTGATTTTCTCTATAATATTGCTTTGCCAAGCTATTAATTAGCTCTCTCTTTATTACTTCTTGTAAACAGTAGTCACTGATTGTTTATTATCAGGAATCAAGATGGATTCTGACACATATTATCTGGATCCCTTCCAGCATCTTTTAGACTCAATAAAATTTAAAGACATTTATAGAGATTTCGATAGCCAGATCAGGTATGCAGCATGCTGCTGAGACTAAGGAGGGAAACTGATTGTATGAGTTCATTCTCACACTGCTATAAAGAACTACCTGAGACTGGATAATTTATAAAGAAAAGAGGATTAGTTGACTCACAGTTCCATATGGCTGCGAGGGAGGAAACTTACGATCATGGCAGAAGGCAAAGACGAAGCAAGCGCTGTCTTACATGGTGGCAGGAGAGAGACAACATGCAGGGGAAGTGCCAAACAGTTTTAAACCATCAGATCTCGTGAGAACTCACTCACTATCACAAGAACAGCAAGGGGGAGATCCACTTCCATAATTCAGTTACCTCCCACCAAGCCCCTCCTCCAACACATGGGGATTACAATTCAAGAGGAGATTTGGGTGGGGACACAGAGCCCAGCCATATCACTGAGCCAGCAGCTGTGGCAACACAGAACATTGCTTAGTCCAGAGAACCTTTTTCCATGCTTCTTCTGACATCAGCAATTAATACTAGTATATAATATCCAAGATATCTCCATTTATCAAAAAATGTCTTGATTTATGATAACTATAGAATAGTACAAACCATACCATTATACTGCAAAGGAATGGTACTGTACATATTATTTTGTAACTTGTCTTTTTCACTTACTGGCATATAGGGTGTATCTTAGACACATTTCTGTTAAAATACATGTAGGTCTTCTTCATTCTTTGTCATGGATGTATAGCATTCCATTAGATGATACCAAATTCATCAACCGGTTCCAGACTGATGGCACTTAGGTTGCTTTAGGGCTAGTTGGTTTGTTGGTTTTATTTTGTTTTGCTTGCAGTATAATTTAGTGGATCCCTCATTATTTCGATATTCCCTTATAATTTTTTTTTTTTCTGAGGTGGAGCCTCACTCTGCCGCCCAGTTTTGAGGGCAGTGGCGCAATCTCGGCTCACTGCAACCTCCGTCTCTTGGGTTCAAGTGATTCTCGTGCCTCAGCCTCCCAAGTAGCTGAGATTACAGGCACTTGCCACCACACCTAACTAATTTTCATATTTTTAGTAGAGACGGGATTTCACCATGTTGGCAAGGCTGTCTCAAACTCCTGACCTCAAACAATTTGCCCACCTTGGCCTCCCAAAGTGCTGTGATTACAGGCATGAGCCATTGTACCCGGCCTCCCTTAAATGTTTTTAAACACAAATTAAGGCTTTTACACAAATGTCTCCAATATATTCATTTATGTAAATAAATTTTTTTAGAATAATACTACCTCTGGGATGTGAGGCCATGGAGGGGTCATGTGGAAGGAATGAGCTAATATATTTCACTTTCAATCCTTTGCTACTGTCAGTTTTTACAACGAAGTGTAATGCTTTTCTAATTTTAATCAAAATATATACATAGGTAATGCTATAATAACATTTTCACAAAGACGGCCTTTTTCTTTCTCAGGCCTGTATCTCAGGAGATGTGTCTAAAAGTTAGATTACTGGGTTAAACGGCACAATCCTGAAAGTGTTATACCCACTCTTATGGTCTGGAGAGATCTCAGAGGTTTAACATTCTGCCTGTGGTTCCTACCAGCAGGTAAAAATAGAGATAGCCATTGCATTAGTCTGTTATCACACTGCTATAAAGAACTGCCAGGGCGGATCATGAGATCAGGAGTTAGAGACCAGCCTGGCCAACATGGTGAAACCCCGCCTTTACTAAAAATACAAAAATTAGCTGGGCATGGTGGCGGGCACCTGTAATCTCAGCTACTCAGGAAGCTGAGGCAGGAGAATCGTTTGAACCCAGGAGGCGGAGGTTGCGGTGAGCCGAGATTGCGGCATTGCACTCCAGCCTGGGCGACAAGGCGAGACTCTGTCTCAAAAAACAAAACAAAACAAAACAAAACAAACTGCAAAGACTGGGTAACTTATAAAGAAAAGAGGTTTAATTGCCTCAGCCTCTTCAGCCAGTTCCACTGAAGAGGCCTCAGGAAACTTACAATCGTGGCAGAAGGGGAAGCAGGCACATCTTACACGGCAGGAGGTGAGAGAGAGAGCGAGAGGAGGGCAGAGGAGAGAGGAGACAGGAGAAGGGTGGAGAGAGAGAGACAGGGAAAGAGAGCAGGAAAAACTGTCATTTATAAAAACATCAGATCTCATGAGAATTCACTCACTATCAGGAGAACAGCATGGGGGAACCATCCCTATAATCCAATCACTTCCCTCTCTCCACTCGTGGGGATTACAGGTCCCTCCCTCAGTACTCGAGGGTTACAATTCGAGGTGAGATTTCAGTGGGGACACGGAGCTAAACCATATCAGCCATATTCCATTGTGTTGTGTCTAACAGTGGAAGCTCCACTTATGCAGCTAGTGTGAAGGAGGTGATCTTAAAATCCATTCGAAGAGGCTCAACTGGTAGAAGTGCTCGAATGGGTCCTATGTGATTCAGCTCCATTCTTGTCCGCTTGCAGCTCTGGATCAAAAACCCAGAGATGAGTGACATTCTGTTCTTATGGGTGCCCAGAGTGGTAGCTGGTGTATTTGAGGATGGCAGATAGTGCTATGAAAGAAGAGTCCCGTTGAGACTTTGCTCAAACAGAGCCCCCGCCTGTCGGAGATTCTTTGTTTCACCCTTTTCTGTCCCTGGCTCTGTCCTCCAGCAGGCCTCCGCAGTAACCAGAGCCACAGCTTCTTTGCTCACGTCCAAATGGAGAAAAAAAAATGGCTGAGCTTTGCACTGCCTGGGTCACCCCTCACTCAATCCCTGCCACCAGGCTGCAGATTTGGGTAGCAGTTTGTTGCCCTAACACAGGATAACTGTGATTGGTTGATATCAATCAAGATATGTCCCTAAAGACCCAGAGGAGCCAATCTCAATCAAGCCTTGGCTGCAGCACAGTGAGAAGCCCCCTGGCATGGCCAGGAGAAACCTACTTTGCCCAACAGGTACGTATCCATGATTGGAAAGGAAAAAAGACCAATATGTACTGAACCTATATTGAGTACTGACTAAGGAGCTTTTACCATTTAATTTAACCCCAACAGTCCTTAGGGGGAGGGCTTGCTATCCTTATTTCACAGATAAGAAAACTGCAGCTCAGAGAGCATGAGTCATTTGCTTAAGGTCCCACAGCTAATGTGCATCAAAGCTTATCTCACCGATTTCATATGCTGCTTGGCACAGCTTGTTAATGACCCTGAAGTCCATCCAAGCTAGACCTGGGAAATACATTTTAGATCCTATTCCCCCGAGTTTTGTTGTTGTTTAAAAGTCATGTAGAGTATTTGGAATACATATATATGGAATATGAACATATATGTATATACATATATATATAAACCATATATATAAAAACATATATATATAGACCATATATATATAAACATATATATATATACACATATATATATGGTTTAGACTAAAGTTGGAAGGAAAACTAAAGATATGTTTTTTCCAGTTAAGCATCTTCTAACAGTTGAAGTAATTGCTTTGTGTTATCAGATTGTGGTCTAAACTAGATCACAGGAATGAATCATAGCTGATGTAATGCACACATGTCTTAGTAGAGCTATTATGTGGTACCCAGGTGCACTGAATTTTACAATATGAAACCAGAGCTCTGCCCTTGACCCCGGTGAGCAATTATGGCATCATGAACTAGGCACTTGGATGCAGTTCAAAGAGCTGAGAACAAGTTATGAAAACGCGGGGAAAGTAAACTTCGGAGTTCCAGAGAGGTCACTCAATCTCCTCCTGGCCTTGCAGAGATGCCGATATCAGCTCCATGTGAAAACTGGTGGGGAAAACCTACAAGTCCAGGCTTTCATTTTTCCCTTAAAAGAACAGGGGTTGTCCTGAGCTGTGTAGCCTCTGGGACGGTGAGTCTTCCAGAAAATTTTCTCCCAGGGGGCTTCACGGAAGGAGAAATTCCCTTCAAACTTGGGCTTTTCAGTTCTGTTACTAGCATTTGGGATTGGACCAATAGCCCCTGATGGCAATTCTGGTTGGGCAGGGGAAGTGTGAGAGTGTGGTGGGCAGGTGGGTAGAGGTGGGAAACGAAGCAAAGGGACAGAGACATGCAGGCTAATGTGGATGGTGGAGACCTCCCAGCAAGGGCAGCACTGCCTGCAGCAATGCCAGAAAGACAGCCAGAAAGAGAAGCTTTCTGCAACCTTAGTTCTTTTTGCTCAGGAAGTACTAAAGTTAGAACCTGCTGTCTTTTAAAAAGAAATGATGTTATTTCACAGATCCGCACATTTAAATAACAAATAAGCCAAGACAAAACAAAACAAAATGTGAAGTCCTAAAATTTAGTTAAGATATATTTTTCTTCTAAGAGACTGCATGGAAATTTTGTTGTTGAAATAATTCACTGTGCTGAGCTTCACTTGAAATGCTTAAATACCTTGAAACCATTTCCATTTTTGCCTTTACTCAAAATAAGTGGTTACTTTCTAATGAATGAAAAGCCCAGTATGTGAAAAGTGTGGCTTAGGCCAATAAAAAGGGAGGTAACAGCATTTTAGTAGTTTCTCAGAAGCAGTTAAAAAATGACACAATGAAGTTTAATAGGCTAAGGAAACATCACACCCCATCATTTAAAACTCAGCAATGCCAAAAATACCCAGGGGTGAACAGAGGTGAGGGAGACTGCCAAAAGATTATTGCTTGAAGGATTGCCTTTCCTTGTACGGGTACCTACCCAGGGCAGTTGCCCCAGGTTCATGCAGGGGTGGCCATATTTTGTATCACGTGATCCTCAGCCCACAAGCTGATTGGACCAGAGGAGGCCACTTCCCCAGAGGCTGATCAGAACACCGTGATACAGCTCCCTGCAGGGGGCGCTGCGCTGTTTTTGCAGCCAAATGCAAAATGAAACTGTAAGTGCTCTCATTCAAAAAGCAGGAGAAACGTGCCATGGAATGTAGTAAAAGATAAGGCTTTTCCCTTTTTCTACAGTATCTCAATTTGTTATGGTGTTTTTACTTTGCTACTTGAGGTCGTTTTGAGTAAAGAAAGAATACAATTTTAAATCATTAGCATGAATTTTACCATTACTCTTCATATTGTGCAATTTCACGTTTAAATACAAACATAAGTACATTTAACTCATATGCAGCATCACCAAAATTACACAATTTGTATTTTGTGGCTTGTACATGCATATATATTTCATTCTTAGCAGAACATTGGAAACACTACAACACATGAACTCAACTGTTTTTATTTCGCTTCTTGGTGCACACATTTTCTACTAACAACCTCTACTTTTGGCTTATTGATGAATAAGGAAAGACTTTTAAAAAAAAAAAAAAAGGAAAAAAGCAAGTCTGGCTCTCTTGCCCTTTCCTTTTAAGTCCTCATTTTCAGCATAAGGGGTTAGCTGGCATAGCTGTGGAGCCTGAATATCTGAGACAGATCTCAGTTAATTTGGGAAGTTTATTTTGCCAAAGTTAAGGACATGCACCTGTGACATAACCTCAGGAGGTACTGATGACATGTGCCCAAGGTCATCGGAGCACAGCTTCTGAGAAACCATTAAAATGGTGTCACCTCCCCTTTTATTGTCCTAACCCACACTTTTCACATACTGGGATTTGCATTCATTAGAAAGTAACCACCACCTGATTTGAGTAAAGGCAAAAATGGAAATGTTTTCAAGGTATTTAAACATTTCAAGTGAAGCTCAGTACAACGAATTATTTCAACAACAAAATTTTCATGTAGTCTCTACAGAGACATGAGACATCAATCAATATATGCAAGATAAACATTGGTTTGATACTGAAATTCCAGGTCATAGGTAGATAAGAGACAAATGGTTGCATTCTTTTGAGTTTCTGATGAGCCTTTCCAAAGGAGGCCATCAGATATGCATTTATCTCAGTGAAGAGTGGGATGACTTTGAATACAATGGGAGGCAGGTTTGCCCTAAGCAGATCCAGCTTGACTTTTCCCTTTAGCTGAGTGATTTGGAGGCCCCAGGATTTATTTTCCTTTCATGTAAGGAAGTCACATGAGTAACAAAGGACATGACAGAGTCCCTTGGTAATTCACGTTTCTCACAGTGCCATTGACTTCCTCCAACTTCTAGAGCAAGTCCTGGATCTAGTGACACATGTACTGAATAAATGACAGTGGGAAGCAGAGCAAAACTCATGGGGCCAAGATACTTTCATTTTTCCACTTTTTTTTTTTTTTTTTTTTGCTGGCACTTTGTGTTGCTGTGATATGTAAACATAGATGTCAATTTTCAACACTTTCTCCTTCCTTTTATTAAAAAAAAAAGTTACTGCGTTTCATCATGATTGGTTAAGAATTATTGTTTTGTGTTCAGGTTTTCATTGGTTAAAGATTGAAACTGGGCCCCATGCTGTGGCTCATGCCTATAATCCTAGCACTTTGGGAGGCCGAGGCAGGCAGATCACCTGAGGTCAGGAGTTCAAGACCAGCCTGGCCAACATGGTGAAACCCCGTCTCTACTAAAAATCCAAAAAAATTAGCCGGGCCTGGTGGTGGGCGCCTGTAATCCCAGCTACTCAGGAGGCTGAGGCAGAAGAATTGCTTGAACCCAGGAGGTAGAGGTTGCAGTGAGCCGATATCACCCCATTGCATTCCAGCCTGGACAATGAGAGCAAAATTTCATCTCAAAAAAAAAAAAAAAAAAGATTGAAAAAGATTGAAACTGACTGCCAGGCATGGTGGCTCACCCCTGTAATCCCAGCACTTTGGGAGACCAAGGCAGGTGGATCACCTGAGGTCAGGAGTTCGAGACCAGCCTGGCTAACATAGTGAAACCCCATCTCTACTAAAAATACAGAAATTAGCCGGGCGTGGTGGTGCACGCCTGTAATCCCAGCTACTTGGGAGGCTGAGGCAGGAGAATCGCTTGAACTGGGAAGGCTGAGTTTGCAGTGAACCGAGATTGCACCACTGCACCCCAGCCTGGGCAACAGAGCAAGACTCTGTCCCAAAAAAAAAAAAAACAAAAATGTATAAAAACAAAAATGTATCATTTTAAATTAGACTTACTTGTTTAATTATTTACTAAGTGACAGATTTACCAGACTCAAAACTTTAAATTGTTTAAGAATGAAATAGAAGCAAAATTCTCCCTTCCTCCTCTGCTGCCTTATCCTCTCTTTCCGCCCTCCCCCCAGATAGATAACTATTGTAATCAATCCCTTAGTTATCTTCCGAATTTTTTAAATATACATCTAAAGTCTGTTAAATTGTGACTCCAAAATATACATTCGTGTCCTAATCTTCAGTATGGGTGAATGTGACCTTATGGGAAAAAGGATCTTTATCAGCAGATATCATTAAGTTATCTCAAGATGAGAGCACTCTGCACTGAGGAGAGGCCCTAAACCCAACAGCAGGTGTGGGGTTTTTTGGGGGATTCTTTTTTTTTTTTTTTTCGAGATGGAGTTTCACTCTTGTTGCCCAGGCTGGAGTGCAATGGCACAGTCTTGGCTCACTGCAACCTCTGCCTTCCCAGGCACAAGCAATTCTCCGGTCTTAGCCTCCCAGGTAGCTTGCTCTGCCTTCCCAGGCACAAGCAATTCTCCGGTCTTAGCCTCCCAGGTAGCTTGGATTACAGGCATGTGCCACCATGCCCAGCTAATTTTTTTGTATTTAGTAGAAATGAGGTTTCACCATGTTAGTCAGGCTGGTCTCGAACTCCTGACCTCAGGTGATCCACCTGCCTGGGGCTCCCAAAGTGCTGGGATTACAGGCATGTGCCACCACACCCAGCCGAGGTGTTCTTTTAAGAGAAGAGAAAGTCAGAGACACAGAGAAGAGGGCTATGTGAGTCACAGGCACAGATGGAAGTGAGGCTGCCGTCAACCAAAGAAGGCCTAGGACTGCCAGACGCTGGAATAGGGAAAGGGGGACTCTCCTTCGGGTCTTCAGACTGGGCCCATGTGGCCCTGCTCACACTTGATTTCAGACTTCGACCTACAGAATTGTGAAAGAATAAAACTCTGTTGTCTTTAAGCCATCATGTTTTTGGCAATTTGTTATAACAGCCCCAGGGACGGAAAACAACATCTAAGCAATGCAAGAATATATTCTTTTTTATGTGATTTTATCCTTAAAAGCCTTCACCTTTTAGTGAAGTTATCTCTTTAGAGAAACATAGGCAGTTCTCAAGGAGGTATGGATCTCACTGAAACAATGAACTTAATGACTGCCACGGCCCGCTCTCGTCACCCCTGCCAGGAAGGGATCTGAAGGCTGAACCATATCTTTTCCAGACACTGTAGCTGAAAAGTGTCGCACCTGTCACAGATTCTCAGGGCCGCCTCCAAGAAGGGAATACCTACGCCTGCTGCCAATGCGAAGCTGTGAGAAAGTCTTTTTACTCCCAGCAGGAGGGCCACATTCATTGACTTTCGTTCACCATTTAACAGTAGTTCTTAGAATGTGTCACCTAGTCTGCTATCACAAAAATCCAAAGCCTGAATAGTTTTTAAACCATAGGAAAGTTGGAAGAAAAATATTTTCTACTCCTTAATAATGCCAGGGCTTAATTATACACTTCTTGAATTGCAGCTTCAGGGAATTTCAAAACACATAATTTAGCCTTCTTCGACCGTATGAAATATTCTATTGGAACAAACAAGATTGGGGCTATTATATCAAGTTCATCTTACCCAGACAGTAGAAGCAGTAATTCATACTTTCAGAGAGAGGGAGAGAGAATTTGCCTTAAGTGGCCAATTTTAACTTCTGCAGATTCTAATTTTTAACATTGGGGTTAAGCTCCAGTTAATGCTGAAAATAAATGTGTGTTGCCTGGAGCCAAAGGCAGAAAATTGTGAGTCTCGGGAATCGTACCAGCCATTAACTCTTTCGTTGCAGGACAGTGGGAATACAGGGGCAGTAAACGAGAGGTCGAGGTGGTAAGAGCACTGAGGAACCCTGGGACATTGGGGGTGTGGGGCTTCTTGGAAAGACAGCTATTTCTGACCTGGCACAGAAATACTTCAGCATTTTAACAACCAGTAATGTGTTCTGGTGCATGTCAGCCGGATACAGTTCTAGTGATATGAGGATAAACAACACATCCTACCCAATACTTTTACACCCATCATCCTGTCTGACTCTTGTACCAAAGGTCTGAGTTCACTGAGTTCAGTGTTATCCATGACACTGACGGCTCCAGGATGCGAAACTACTCCACCAGGGTGGCCCCAGCAGTGAGTTGTACTTGCAGGCCTTGAGCCCATATTTTCAGATTTCAAATCCAGCCCTCTTTTCATTAAATAGCAGCTACTTTTTAAATGAGATTAAATCTTCCCAGCCTAGGCATACAACCAAGCCAGTTTCACTTGGGGTGGCAGAACCAAAGAAAGCCATACCAAAGCCAGAGAAGAAGCAGGGGGGATCAGAGTCAAGGATGGTGTGGGAGTTGCCATGAGGACATGTTTTTAAAACTGAGAAGCCTCAAGCCTCTCTTATGGATGAGAACCTTAAAATCGTGACTGAGGAGTAGACAAGCTGAATGTAGACCTCTTTTTGTTTTTTTTTTTTTAGATGGTGTCTCACTCGTTTGCCCAGGCTGGAGTGCAGTGGTGAGATCTTGGCTCATTGCAACCTCTGCCTACCAGATTCAAGCGATTCTCCTGCCTCAGCCTCCCGAGTAGTTGGAAGTGTAGGCACCCGCCACCACACCTGGCTAATTTTTGTATTTTTAGTAGAGACGGAGTTTCACCATGTTGGCCAGGCTGGTCTCGAACTCCTGACCTCAAGTGATCGGCCCACTTTGGCCTCCAAAAGTGCTGGGATTACAGGTGTGACCCACCGCGCCCAGCCTCGTCTCAGCAACTTACTCGATAGAAAGAGGTCAACATCAGAGTAAAGAAAACATGACTACCTTACCCAATAAGTAGCAGAATGTGCTAACCCAAAATATCAAACAAAAATTGTCAAAGGGGATTTATGTTCATATATGGATGCCACCAATAATAGGTTATTTTATAGGAGAATGGGATCGGGAAGGGCACAACTTTGCATTGAAACTGCCATCAAAGAGTTTCCCTCTTTCAGGGGAAAGACAAGGACAGGTTGACCCAAGCCTCTCCCCAGAGGCTGGTCTTGACTTCTCTGCTGCTGGGGGCCACTAAAGATGTCTCCCAAGGCCAGATCTGAAGATAAACAGTGGCCCGGTGCTTTTTTGCCATGGCTGAGATTTCTGTCTCTTTCTACACACTCGTAGGCAGAGGAAATGAAGTGTCTGTCTCTGAAACTCCAGTGGGCCCAGCCATTGCCAAGGCTGAAGCATGGTGTGTGCTGTGTGTGCACTTCTGCCTGCTGCATTTGCATATTTTATTCCTGTTTTAAAGCTGAATAATGGATTCAGGTTCTGAGCAATAGAATCTCTACATAATTTATTAGCCAGTCCGGGCTCTGCTTTGTGCTCAGGTGAACCTTGCCCCACTTTTATCTGCGGCTGCTGCTGCTCTGTGAGAATGAACCCAAGGCAGAGCCTCTGCAAACTGAGACCCAGGGCTAGGCAGGGAGAGGGGGAGATTGGTTCACACTGCAGGATGTTTTTTCCCAGTAGCCAAGAAATGCATTGTCTGTGGAATGGTAAACAACACAGGGGGCTAGGATAGACTAACTAAACCTGAACTTGAGTCTAAGAACTGTCATGGGATGGGAAGGATGACCCAGTGGTGCCACATGACAGCAAGCTGAGAGATGTCATCGTGACGGTCACGCATTTAGTTTCGAACCAACCAAATGCAAGTATTAAGGACCTATCTTGTGTTACATACCATGCTGAGGACTGCAGAGATCAAGTCAAAAGTGTCTCTACCTGAAAAAGCAAAGTAAATTAACAATATGTTATTAAAACGAATAAGAAAGCTAAGTAACTTTTCAGGCCCAAAATTAACATGAAAGAGCCAATGGTGGAAATAATGTTAAATCCAGGATTTGCTTCAAAATAACTGGGGAGGTAGAAAGGAGTATGTGGCATAGGGAGAAAGGAAGAGTGGGCATGACTCAGCTTGGTTTGGGGAACACAAGGATTCCTCATTCCCCTCCCACAAGTTGCCTTTGCTTTTGAAACTTTCCACTATAAGAAGTTTTATTTTCAAAAAACTATCCCATTCACAATAACAAGAATTGTAAAACACACTAAATTATATCTACCAAGTAATACGCTATGCATATATAAAGAAATCTTCTGTAACGCCTAACCAAAAGCTAAAAACCTAAAGAGAAAAACAGGGGATTTCGGGATAGGAGTTTTTTTAACCAGAAAAATATTGATTTTACCTTAATCTATAAATTCAATGTAATCTCAGTGAAAACTCCTGCCAAAATGTATTGTATTGGACTTGGTGTTTCTATGAAAAAGTAAATAAATACATAAATAAAAATTTAATTATTTTTAAATTTTATTTATTTATAAAAATAATTTAAAATAATAAAAATAAGTGAAAAATAATTTATTGTAACTGATTAGTTGATTCTCAAGTTCATACAGAAAAGAAAATATGCAAAAATAGCAATAAAATTTTAAAAACAAAAATAATGAGAAGGAAATTACCTTATCAAGTATCAAAACACAGTATAAAGTAATAATTAAAATACTGTAAAATTGGAACAAGAAAGGACATGTATTAATAGAACTAAATAGAGATTTCAGAGGTAGATAGATGTATATATGAAAATCTGGATTATATATACTATATAGAGAGAGCTAGCATTTCAAACCTTTCCCTTTCTGATTTGGGACAAGTTCAGTTTTCTATGTGGAAAAAATATACTTACATATATGTATTTTTGTGTCAATACACTTATTTAGCAATATATCTATGTTTGTAAATCCTACTTCCATGTTTATATCATTAGGCAAAATTATATGTTTATCTTAATATGCTTATATTTTCATACATTTTTATTTGAAAAATATGTAATTAATATTTGTTTATATATTCCATATAGAGAAATCCTACCAGACTAAATAAGGTGAACAAAACAACATTTTCACCTGCCTGGAGCTCACAGTACATATATATAAATGTAGACATATATACATGCATGCATATGTGTATATATTTGCTTACATATGTACGTAAATACACATTTTGTATGGATGTGTGCCATGATTCAGATGTATGTGTCCCTCCAAAATTCGTATGTTGGATCTTAAAGCCCAGGATGATGGTATTAAGAAGTGGGACCATTGGAAGATGATTAGCATATTAGTCCATTCTCATGCTGCTATAAAGACATACCTGAGACTAGGTAATTTATAAAGGAAAGAGATTTAATGGACTCACAGTTCCACATGGCTGGGGAGGCCTTGCAATCATGGCAGAAGGTGAAGGAGGAGCAAAGGCACATCTTATGTGGCAGCAGGCAAGAGAGCTGGTGCAGGGAACTGCCCTTTATAAAACCATCAAATCTCACGAGACTTATTCACTATCACGAGAACAGCACTGGAAACACCTGTCCCCATGATTCAATGACCTCATACTGGGTTTCTCCCACAACACATGAGGATTATGGGAGCTACAATTCAAGATGAGATTTGGGTGGGGACACAGCCAAACCATACCAATTAGGCACTGCCTTCATGGATGAGATTAGGGCCTTCTAAAAGGGCTCAAGGAGTGAGTTCATCTCTTCATCCTTTTTGCCTTTCCACTTTCCACCATGTGAGGATGCAGCAATGAGGCGCCATCTTTGAAGTAGAGAGCAGCCCTCACCACACATGGAACCTGCCAGTGCCCTGATCTTGGATTTCCCAGATTCCAGAACTGTGAGAAATAAATTTCTATTACTTATAAGTTGCCCAACCTAATTGTTGTAACAGCCTGACCTGAGTCAACATGGGTATTTTAGCGAGGAAGGCATTTAGTTTTGAACTAAATATGCATGTATTTGTATGCATAATGGCAACTTGAACAGAGTCGTATAGATACAAGAAGGTGAGTGAGGCAGGCCGAGGAAGGTTTCACAGAGAAAGACATCTGACTCCAGCTGCCTCAGCAAGGGAAGGACAGTACAACCCAGGCAGAGCAGCCCTGGGAGAGAGGCAGAGAGGCCTGAGGCTCCCCAGGGTTAACATGTGGTCACGGCATTCTGTGGCAGCACAAGGTGGCCCATGGTGGGAAAGGCCAGCAGTGAAGGTGGAAAGAAATGGCAGAGTTGAGTCATGAATGTCAGGTATGTCTCACCCTAAGCTTAATGGGGAGCCAGCAAGGTTGTAGAAAGTGGGATGGCTGGGGGACATGACTAGGTGGGTGCTAGAAGGACCTCTCCATGGGACCTCTTGGAGACATGGTCACCAGAGACAAGAAGATGCATCTGGAAGCCAAAGGAGTGGGCCTGAAAGTCCAGGTGAGATGCCCAGCCTGCCACCTGGAAGGGTGGAATCTGCCAGTGCCTTGATCTTTGGACTTCCCAGCCTCCAGAACTGTGAGAAATTAATTTCTATTATTTATAAATTGCCCAGCCTAATTGTTGTAATAGCCTGAACTAAGATAACATATGTATATTAGCTAAGAATGCATTTAATTTTGAACTAAATATGCATATATTTGTATGCATAACGGCAACCTGAAGAGAGCCAGGAATTGCCTATCCCCTGTCCAGGCCAAGATCACCTGGATGGGGGGTTCACAACACTTTAACCCGTGAGAGCATCTTTATGGTGGTAGACACATTAGCCTGAAGACAGCTTTGCTTGCTCAGCCTTGGACATCCAGGCCTGGCCTATGAGGGGCTGAGGAATCAATTGCCCACAGGTTCCATCTGATCAGGAGGTGGTGGCTGGGGAGGCTCTTGCAGGGTGTGTGTATGATATTGGCCTTTCTGTTGTCCACCTCCACCAGACCACGAATGGATGGGAGGAGAATCTCAGTGACACGTGTCTCACCAGGGGAATAAAGAACATGCTTGTATTTCCTTAAAGCCAAGAAACAGCAATTGCACCTCACTTCTGTGGAGTGCTTCCTGTGTATCAGGCACAGAAGCCCGATGTATTCTCATTTCATCCTCACATCAGCCAATATGCAATAGGTTGATAGTCGTTACCTTTGTTTCTGAAGATGAAAAACAGGTTTGGTGCAGGAGTGTGACCTGCTAAGGGTCACTCAGCTGAGCAATGGGAATGCCAGGCTTTGACCAAGTCCTGTCTATCTCCAGAGCCCGTGACTTTGACTTTCACACCTGATTGCTTCTTTTCAAGGTGATTTCAACTAATCGTTTACCTAGAAACATTTCTAATTCTTTTATAACTAAAAGCGTTCTTAGGGAAATGCCATATCACTTTACCATTCTTAGGCCAAAGTTTTCAAACCATTTCTTATCCCTGTGACTCCAAACGCCATTTGTGGACTTGACTCTTGGGGGCAGCCCCATGTGGGCATTCTTTGGGCATCCACACAGCATGGGCATTGACAGGCTCTGCAGCCAGCCCCAGCAATGAGATAGAGAAGGAGAGGGGAGCCGAAGGGGCCAGAGGTGATATGGAAAAGAGATGACAATGACTAGACAGTTATTGACTGAGGAAACGTTATTTCAAATATAATTATTTTCTGAATATCTTCTTCCTGTCTCCAGTGTGCAATAAGATGGACATCACCAGGTATCTTTGGAAATCATCTATGAGTTGGAAACATTTCGGTATTGGAGAAAATTAGATAAATTCACCGGGGGGAATATTATCTTACTTTTATATATTTCCCAATGAGGACGAGTACACTCAAAATAAATTTTCTTTCAGTGGCTGCCACAAGAAGCCATAAAAAATGTTGGCACCATCATAACAGAAATAAATTTACTTTTAAGGATAAAAAATATGAGTTAGAAGGAAAATCCTGATTGCTTAACAGATATGTCAATCTAAAATAACACAGAGTGGCCCTCCAAAGAAATGAGTTTGTTCAGGATCAGACAGAAGGGTTATAATCCAGATGTGCATGCTATGACTACTCATAGGCATATCTGGGGAGGCTGAGGCAAAGGGAAACCTTTAAAGGCAAAAAGGAGAAGTATGTGCAGGTTTTGAAACAAAAGTGTATTGGTTACAGGGCTTATCACAGGTGGCAAAGTGTGCACTGGCCAGTACTAGGAGAGGGTCTTCACAGGAGCGGCACTGACTGCAAGCTTGCGGTTTCGTAAGGCTACTTGCAAGGTTGCAGTTAGGACTGGCTGTTATTGGAAAGCTGTCCTCATAGAAGTGGGGTTAACTTCAGGGTTGTGGCTTGGGAGAGTCTCTTGTGGTAGTTCTTCTTATAAGGCAAATATACATGAGGGCTTTCCCTTCACGGCCTCCTGACTTCATTTTATTAGGATTTGCCATAAGTGACTCTATATTGATTCTGACAACTTTCACAGATCCACACCCAGCCCACCCCCAACTGAGATCATCTAGGGGTCTTTGTGGCCTGTTATCCCCGAGGACTTTCCCTGGCCACCCTGTAAAAGTGTGATCAAGCCCAAGAGCGGTTTCCAGTGGGCAGATGGGCCGGGTGAGAGAAGGATTCAAAAGCAGGTGTAGTCACTCTCTCCCTAATTTGAGCAGGGGGTGTGGGAATGGAGGGAGAAGTGCACACCAGATTCATCATAAATTACTTCTGGACCTGCCTCTAGTTAGAGAACACACAGCTTTCCAAATGGTATAGGTGACTAAGACGTACAATAGATGCTGTAAATTTGTATAAACACCAGTTATTTTGCATTTCAAATATTCTAGCAGGACAAAAAGGGATAGCTTTCCTCTTTATTCATTCAAATGTATTCTAGTCCTTTTGTTTGATAATGAATTTCTTACTCCTTCTGTGCTGGCTCCCTCTGCTCCTGGAGTGTTCCTTACTTCTCCTTCTGAAAGGACCCAGTGAGAGCCTGAAATTGGAGACGGTGTGGAGGAGAAGGGACCAGAGAGATCAAAGAGGTCTAGAAGGGCTATGGATTCACCAGGTTCCACGGCCCAGAAATGTCAGAAATTCATCATTTCTCACCCTGTTCCCACTCTGTCCTCCCTCTCCCTTCTCTCAAAACCACAGCTCCCTCTAATTGCCTTCCCATGTCTGCCATTAACAAGAGTTCCTTCAGTCTCAACCACAAGCCAATGTCTTCTCTGCCATTAACAAGAGTTCCTTCAGTCTCAACCACAAGCCAATGTACTTCTCTGCAAGCACTGTTGCACCAGTACAATGGGTCTCCAGCCACCCACAGGGCCTTTGTAACATGAGGTCCCACCCTCTGTCCTGCACCACACTTGTCCTTGAGCCACCTTTGGTACAGCATCTCTAATATTTGAAAGTTTGAGATGGTGAGATGAAGAATAATTAACCAAGACTAAATGTTTAGAGTTTCGCTAGTTGAAGCCACTCAGGTGGAACGTATCACAGTGGTCACAAGGAGACGGTCCCCACTGTGCAGGGAAGAGCTGTCATTCACACCAGGTGAGGTCAGGAATAGACTGGGGCTGCTATAAATAATCGGTGTGTTTGACATCATTTTAACTGCTCCAGGTAGGAACGACCGATGTTTCAGTTGAGAACCTGTGATGTGTTGGTGAGAAGTCCATTAGAAAGTAATTATTGGCCAGGCGCAGTGGCTTACACCTGTAATCCCAACACTTTGGAGGCCGGGGCGGGTGGATCACAAGGTCAAGAGATGGAGACCATCCTGGCCAACATGGTGAAACCCACTGTCTACTAAAAATACAAAAATGAGCTGGGTGTGGTGGCGGGCACCTGTAGTCTCAGCTACTCGGGAGGCTGAGGCAGGAGAACTGCTTGAACCTAGGAGGTGGAAGTTGCAGTCAGCCGAGATCTCACCACTGCACTCCAGACTGGTGACAGAGCAAGACTCTGTCTCAAAAAAAAAAGAGATGATTTTTAATAAGGAATATTATTAAAATAATAATATAATTATAATAATATTATATTAATAACATTATATTATTATTAATTGTCCCCATAGCACAAATGAGAAAAAGAAGTGAGAAGGTTTGGAACTTTCTGGAAAGAAGTCACTTAGGTATGTGATATTGTGATATACTAAGAAACATATATTTGGTCTTTGTCCCCAGTTTCTGGTATGGAGCTCCTAAAACCGTCGGGAATTTCCTAAGTGATGGGGGTTAGAGGAGTATCTTTTGCTATCAGAATCAGCCCTTCCCGCCGGGTGCGGTGGCTCATGCCTGTAATCCCAGCACTTTGGGAGGCCAAGGCAGGCGGATCACTTGAGGTCAGGAATTCGAGACCAGCCTGGCCAGCATGGCGAAATTCCATCTCTACTAAAAATACAAAAATTAGCCAGGCATTGTGGTGGGAGCCAGCCTGTAATCCCAGCTACTAAGGAGGCTGAGACAAGAAGATCGCTTGAACCCAGGACGCAGAGGTTTCAGTGAGCCGGGATCGCGCCATTGCACTTCAGCCTGGGTGACAGAGCAAGACCCCATCTCAAAGGAAAAAAAAAAAAATCAGCTCTTTCAACCTTACCTGGGTTTATGCTAATGAAATGACACTGATGCCCCCTAGATAGCTTCAAGACCGGAGGAACCACCCATGCAATGAGAAGGTAGGAACCTGGGGTCCCACTCCCCACCCTCCAGGGAGGGAAGAGAGGCTGGGGATTGAGCTAATCGCCAGTGGCCAATGATTTAATCAGTCATGATTAAATCATGGAACCTCCATAGAAACCCTACACCCTGGGGTTCTGAGAGCTTCTGGGTTGTCGAATTGCTTCAGGGCTGGGACAAAGAAGCTCCACGCCCCTCCCCATCCTCGCCCTGGGCAGCTCTTCCATTGACCATTTATGAGCTGTATCCTTTATAATGAACCAGTAATGGTAAGGAAAGCACTTTCCAGAGTTCTATAAGCCCTTCTAACAAATTATCAAACTAAGGAGGGGGTCTTGGGAATCCCTGATTTAGAGCTGACGGGTCAGAAGTGCAAGAGGCTGAGATTTGCGACTGATTGGCGTCTGAGGTGAAGACGGTCTGTTAGCTTGTGCAAGCAGCATGTTAGAATTGAAGCGAATTGAACTGAATTGAAGGGCACCGGCCGGTGTTGGAGAAGTGGTTGGTGTGGGAAAACGCCCCTCAACATTTGGTGTCAAAAGTGTTGTAGGAAATGGTTCAGAGGCCGGAAGAGCAGCAGCTGGAATGTGGACTCAGCCTCTCCCCGCACATTCACTGCCTCACCCAGCCCCTGCGGCTGGTGGGTGTTCACTACTTACATTAATCAATAATACTGAGAAAATTGCAATCGGTATTTTTTTTTAAGCACCTCACTTGGTCCAAGTGCTTGAGTCACTCCCGAGGAAACTAAAAGGTGAAAGGAATTCAGATCTTTTCTTCAGTGTCTCAAAAAATGCCACAGAGAAAATAGACAAGCACAGAGAAGCAAGCTTTAATAACCTTTTTCCCCTTCTCTTTCTTAGTATCTCCCTAAAACCAACCACTGCTTCTCACAACACCATTCTCCCCCCACCATATAAGCCCCTTAAAAAGAAACCTCATCAGGCCAGGGGCAGTGACTCACACCTGTAATCCCAGCTTTTAGGGAGGCTGAGCTGGGCGGATCACCTGAGCTCAGGAGTTTGAGACCAGCCTGGCCAACATGGTGAAACCCTGTCTCAACTAAAACTACAAAAATTAACCAGGCATGGTGGTGGGCGCCTGTAGTCCCAGCTACTCGGGAGGCTGAGGCAGGAGAATCACTTGAACCCGGGAGGCAGAGGTTGCAGTGAGCCAAGATGGCGCCATTGCACTCTAGCCTGGGTGACAGAGGAAGACTACATCTCCAAAAAAAAAAGAAAGAAATAAGGAAAGCAAAAGAAAGAAAGAGAGAGAGAGAGAAAGAAAGAAAGAAGGAAGGAAGGAAGGAAGGAAGGAAGGAAGGAAGGAAGGAAGGAAGGAAGGAAGGAAGGAAGGAAAGAAGGAAGGAAAGAAATTCCCCAGAAGAACTCCTGGCCTTCTCTTCTCCTTCCTGCAAGTCTAGCAGAACTCGTAAATCCTCTCCTGCAGAGCCAAGCAGGCATTCTCTTTCAGGGTACATCTTGACTACTTTGTATATGTGCCAGTTTGTGAAAACACACATATGCACCAGGCACGCATGCACACAGGAACACACACACACACACACACATACACACACACACACACACACACACACACACTAGCCAAGTTGGAAGGAGAGAACCAGCAGAGTTGGCAAGAATTTCCCAGGCAGAATGATGGAGGACAGATTGTGGACGGTATGCCATCACGGGGCTTGATTATATTATTTTGTCCCTGGCACACAATCTAAAAAGAAACAAGGAGAGGGCCCCATGCCTGGCAGGTGATGGTGGACTGTCAGGTGTGTGCCAGTCAGTCTTGAGAAGTCAGCCTCTGACCTGGAGAGGGAGGAGGGAGGAGGCCCCAGGTGTCTAGGTTGACCCACCCCCTCTTGATTTTCTGCCCTGAGGATGAAACTCCCTGGGGTCTCAGCCCAAAGAAGCTGCCACACCGTGTCAAAGACACTCACTGTCTTAATCATTTGTTTGTATTGCTCTGGTTATATTTTCCATAAGGTTTTTGTTCTTGTTATTTTGTTCACGTAAAAGATTTCTGTTTAATATCCTAATTTTTTTTTTTTTTTGAAAGGGAGTCTCACTCTGTCGCCCAGGCAGGAGTGCAGTGGCGCAATCTCGGCTCACTGCAAGCTCCGCCTCCCAGGCTCACGCCATTTTCCTGCCTCAGCCTCCCGAGTACCTAATTTTTAAAATTTCATAATTGCCTGTTATGGCGTAGTGATATTTATGGAATACAGCTCTCAATGTTTTCTTTTAAATTATCTCTTTACTGTCCTGGTTTCACCTTTCTCTTGTTTATCATTGCTATAGATTGAATTGTGCCCTCCCAGCCAAATTTATCTATTAAAGTCCTTACCCTCAATATCTCAGAATGTGGCCTGGTTTGAAAACAGGGTCGTTGCCAACACAATTCGTTAACATGAAGTCCTCCTGGAGTAGGGTGGGCACCTGATTCAATATGACTGGTGTCCTTGTAAAAGGGAACATTCTGACGCAGAGACACACAGGTAGAATGCCATGTGAACATGAAGGCTGAGGTTGGGGTGATGCTTCTACAAGTCAGAGAACCCTGAACATTGCAGGCAATCCACCAGAAGCTGGGAGGGAGCCCTCAGAACCCTGGGAACAAACGAGCCCCCTGACACATTGATCTCGGACTTCCAGCTTCCAGAACTGTTAGAGAATAAGTTTCTGTGTTGAAGCCCCCAGCTTGTGGTACTTTATCAAGGGTGCCCTGGAAAACTGACACAATCATTTAAAAATCATTTATGTTGTTCTTTCACTTTTTACTTTCTTTTTCTCCTTATATTTCAGTCTTGTCATTCCTACTTCATTTCTGTTTTTTAAAGTCTGCTTTTATCTCTGTGAATATTTGAATCTTTTCTTTCATTATTTTCAAACTTTATTTCTCTTGCTCCCTTGATTTTATTTTATTCTTTGTACCATGTAGCATATTTTGCCTCTGGTCCTCTCAATAGTTTACCAGGTTGGTGCTACTAGTGTTTGTCAATATCATCGCCTCTCCTCTTGCTGGGGCTTGGGTTACAGGGAAGAAGTGGGCCGGGCACCGTGGCTCATCCCTGTAATCCCAGCACTTTGGGAAGCTGAGGCGGGCGGATCATGAGGTCAGGAGTTCAAGACCAGCCTGGCCAACATGGTGAAACCCCGTCTCTACTAAAAATACAAAAATTAGCTGGGCGTGGTGGTGCATGTCTGTAATCCCAGCTACTCAGGAGGCGGAGGCAGGAGAATTGCTTGAACCCGGGAGGCAAAGGTTGCAGTGAGCCGAGATCGTGCCACTGCACTCCAGCGTGGGCGACAAAGCAAGACTCTGTCTCAAAAAATAAAAATAAAAATAAATGAGGCCCTCGCAGTGTGCACCCCACAAGCACCCAGAGTATTCGGTCTCTTTTTCCTTTCTCTCCACCTCCAATTTCCTGCAGTGAATCTCGTGTCTCCCTCAATGCTGATCTCTAAAAATTCTCCACGTGTTTATCTTGAGACTCCCAATCCAAACAGTTTCTCCGAAGACCATTATGATTCCTCAGGTATGGGTTAAACGTTTGACTATTGGAACATCTATTTTGTACATCATACACCATTGGGTCACTGAGCTACCCCATGAGCATGGGCTCAGACAGCTTGGGTCAGGTTTAATGTTCTGCTCTCACCGTCTCAAACTCCTTAACAGCTTCTGCACTAGGCCCTGCAAATTAGGTAACTGCTTCTGTTCAGCATTTTGAAAAATCCCTCCTCTCATGTCTTTAACCACCAGACGCTGAGAAGTTGCACAAACTTTGCGCTGTACATGAGCAGGTCCACCAAGAAAGGACCATTGTGCAAGGCTCAGGCAGGATGTTCCTGAACTCCCGCCGGTCTCCATGGACAGAAGCTGAGGAGAGGCTCTGCAGCCAGGCTCTTGAAAGCCTTTCTAGCCAGCCTACCTCAAAAGTAGTATGTTTCCAGTAGGGCTGGAATGCATCAATTTGCAAAAATGTACTTTTATAATCTCCAATACCTAAAAGAGAAGGTTGGAAAAAGAAAATAATTCTGTGATAGGTTGATGGTTGTTGGATGACATTTCAGCTCTCACTGGGGACTCAGAGAGATCCAATAGGGGCTGGACATAGTGGCTCCCACCTGTAATCTCAGCACTTTGGGAGGCTGAGGCAGGAGAATCACTTGAGGTCAGGAGTTCAAGGCCAGCTGGGCGACATAGTGAGACCCCATCTCTACAAAAAATCAAAAATTAGCCAGGTATGGCAGAGCATGCCTGTTGTACTAGCTACCAGGGAGGCTGAAGTGGGAGGATCACCTGAGACCAGGAGGTTGAGGCTACAGTGGGCTATGATTACACCATTGCACTCCAGCCTGGGTGACAGAGTGAGACCCTCTCAAAAGAAAAAAGAAAGGAAGAAAGGAAGGAAGAGGAAGAGAGAGAGAAAGGAAGGGGGGAAGGAAGGAAGGGAGGGAGGGAGGGAAGGAAGGAAGGGAGGGAGGGAGGGAGAGACAGAAAAGAAGAGAAAGAAGGGAGAGAAGGAGGGAGGAGGAAGGAAGGAAGGAAAAGGGAAAGGCAAGGAAGGAAGGGAGGGAGGGAGGGAAAGGGAAAAGAGAAAGGAAGAAGGGAGGAATGGAGGGAGGGAGCGAGAGAGAAAGAAAGAAAAATAAACAAAGGAAGGAAGGGAAAGGAAGAAGAAAGAAAGGTCTACAGGCCTTGGTAAGCCCCAAACTTGGGATCCCAGCACCTGCAGCAGCCCCGAGCTCCCTGTGTACCCCACTTCTGCAGTGTTTTCCCCCCAGCTCCATCCATAGACCCCATCTTGGCCTCAATCACCAGTCTACAGTTCACTCTGGCTTCCTTCCCACCCGATCTCCCTCCCAGGACTGAGGCCCACCTTGACCCTCCAGATACAAGCCTGCTTCCCTCCCTAGCAGCAGCCATCCTCGGAAACACGGCATCATCGCATTCCCATTAGTGGTTTCCTCAAAGAATCTCTCCTTGCTCAGCTGGGCCTGGCACACTTCCCAGCACCCTTCTTGCCTGGATTTCTCCCCACTGAACCTCGGGCCTTCGAAGCCCAGCCGCATTGCTAAGGCCAGCCTCACTGCCTGATTAGAGTCCCTCAGCCTCGTGGGCAGGGCCAGATCCTGGACATAGATTCCCAGCATGCCTGAGCAGGTTCTCCTTAGAAAGCAAAGCCGAACAGAACTCATGAATATGCAAAAAAAGTATTTTCATAATCTCCAAAGCCCAAAAGAAGATATTTTTTGAAAATGATGGTACACTAGGCAGGTGAGTTGTTGCATGGCATTCTCTTTTTTCTCCGAAGTTTCGTAAACATTTTCTGCTCGTTTAACAAGGAAGAAAATTTTATTTACCTTGCCAAACATTCTAAAGTATATCTGGGCAGTATATTCTCAAGAATAGCTAATCAGTTTTTTAAAAATAAAGATAATGAGGTGAGACATACCCTAAGGGTTATTATAAAGCAAAACAAAACAACGACTGAAAAAACAACAGCAATAAAAACAGTACAATTGGCCCTGAAACAAACAAAATTAAAACCACACAGACACACACAATGTGATAAATAAATGTAACATGTTATAAAGGCAAAATTACAAACTAGTTAGAAAATGAGAGATTTTCCAGCAAATCATGTTTGCATAATTGGCTGAGTTTCAGACACAGAGTTTTTTTTTTAATCTTGAATGAAAATGGGTTCCAGATGGATTAATGATTTTAATATATAAAACAAAGTTATAAAAATAATAGGAAAAAAAAACAATGGAAAGATTTGTATTAAATCAAGGCCAAATAGGGACTTCTAAGTACAACACAAAAGACACGCGTGTCAACAAGATGGTTTCGACCAGGGCAGCCAGACATGGACAAGGCCAGCAACGTAGGGTGGAAATGGTAGCTCATATAACACTTGTGTAAGGATCTGAAATTATAAATCAAGCTAACAGATTGTTAAATTAAAGACGTTTTATCCTTCTCTATACTGTCATAAAACAAAAACATGAAATTCATAGAAAGCTATGCTTTTTAAGATTGGAAGTTAGCAAAATATCAAAGACTGCATGTCATAATGATTGTGTTGTGTTTGGGTATTCTGTTGCTGAGCCATCAATATGTGGGCAAGTCGTAAAACAAGTATAAATAACGAATAAAATGTTTTATTTCATTCATAAAAATTACTTTCTGGCTGGGTGCGGTGGCTCATGCCTGTAATCCCAGCACTTTGGGAGGCTGAGGTGGATGGATCACGAGGTCAGGAGATGGAGACCATCCTGGCTAACATGGTGAAATCCCGCCTCTACTAAAAATACAAAAAATTAGCTGGGTGTGGTGGCGCTCACCTGTAGTCCCTGCTACTCGGGAGGCTGAGGCAGGAGAATCGTTTGAACCTGGGAGGTGGAGGTTGCAGTGAGCTGAGATGGCGACATTGCACTCCAGCCTGGATGACAGAGCAAGACTCTGTTTCAAAAAAAAAAAAAAAAAATTATTTTCTTGCCTTCACTTCAGTAAAAATCACTACATTATTTTAAAATTTTTTACATAATTTATATATTCCATTGACTCTAACAATCCAAAGGATTATAAAGCAAAACTTAATGGCATTTTAAGTGTACAAAATTTGAATTTTCTTCTTCAAAAATATACATTGAATGAAGATTAAAATCTAAAATTATTGTAGGAGAATGGCGTGAACCCGGGAGGCAGAGCTTGCAGTGAGCCAAGATCATGGCACTGCACTCCAGCCTGGGCAACAGAGCAAGACTCCATCAAAAAAAAAAAAAAATCTAAAATTATTTTAATTAGTTTTTGAAAAATATTTTTCTTCTAAAATATCTGTGATAACTTATTACAATTAAAAGGCAAAGTTTTAATTAGTGGCTATCAGAATTTTCAATGAAAATTATTTGTGCAAAGATAAAATTTTAAATTTGTTTTTGTTAATTAAATCTTACTAAATAATAAAAATGATACTATTTGCAATCCTAGCAATCACAGTCCTTGTTGCCAATATGAAGAAAGGGAATCTCATGCTTCACACCTGTTGTGTTTAGATATATATGTGTACAAAATACTATATATATAGAAATGGTATTAATCCTTTTTTTTTTTTTTAGATGTAATTTAGCTCTTGTCACCCAGGCTGCAGTGCAGTTGTGTGACCTTGGCTCACTGCAACCTCCACCTACCAGGTTCAAGCAGTTCTTCCACCTTGGCCTGCCCAGTAGCTGGGATTACAAGCGTGTGCCACCATGCCCGGCTAATTTTTGTATTTTTAGTGGAGAAGGGGTTTCGCCATGTTTGCCAGGCTGGTCTCAAACTCCTGACCTCAGGTGATCCACCAGCCTTGGCCTCCCAAAGTTCTGGGATTACAGGCTTGACACCGCACCTGGCCATGGTATAAATCTTATAGAGAGAATAATGTATGTGTGTATATATAAAATATTGTTTGTACAGAAATTATTTTAATCCTTATAAATATTCCTATCTAAAAAGATCTCCAGATTCAAGAATTTGAATCCAGGCAAAGAAGCAAGAAAACAGACATGCAACCCAACCAAGAGATTGTGCTTGAGCGTGCAAGAACTGATTGAACGCATACCCGCCATGAGACAGGGTTTGACCAGGTAATCAATGTCTTTCTTCTCATCGAAGCACCTCTGTCTCCCGGTTCTCCACCCCAGAGCCACATACCCCTTTAGCCTCGGCCACAGCACAGCATACACACTGCCCTAGTGTTGGGACATGATCACCTTTTGTTTTGAGGATGTCGAGTAAGAGGTGAGGATTTTTTTTCCAGGAAGCCAAATAGTTTCAGTCACAACAGTTGTTGTTTAGGATACAGATCCCACTGTACCAGGGCCAGGCACACCCAATCCCCAAGTGAGCATCGGCTTTGACAACATTCAAAAATCACTTATTTATAAAGCAAACAAAACAAAACAAAAATTCCATGAATAAAATTTAAAAGCAAAAATACATCTGCAACAGACACGACAAACCAAAGATTCAAATCATAGTGCCACTAGTGTGTGGAAAAAAAAAAAAAAAACACAAGGTTTTCAGAATTATCCCTAAAGGAAAATTGAAAGATAATTACACCAAGCAACTGACAAAAGAAAAACTATAGATGGCCCCAAAAAAGTCATTCAAACTTATTAGTAGCACTTGGCTTCCAGGGAAAGGGCCTGGATGGATTTCCTGGCAGGTGGCAGGCCTAGTGTTTGCAAGTTTAGGAGAAACAGGAATGGGAGTCCATGAGGGAGGGGGATTGGGAGGAGAGCCAAGGCCCCGAAGATCCACTTTCAGGAAGCCATGTGGGGTCATCACCATCGCTGTCACAGAGAGATCCAGGAGGTGATGGACCTGCAGATTCACCTTGGGAGTCAGGAGATGCAGGAAAAGAGAGGCTGTGCTTTGCTTTGGACGAGGGCATTTTGTTATGTGAGAGGAGGACAGAGGATAACTATTACCCCTGTTGCTCTGTGGGCCCATTTTGTGCCAACCTCTGTGCAGGGCACCTTCAGGGGCACCTGTCTGAAACCCGACAGTCTTTTTTCTCATTTGCCAGTGACCTCTGAAAGAGCTGACTCTGTAAAATGATGGCTTTGCCAAATGCAGATTCCATGATCATTCAATAATCAGGGATTTGAAGCTGTTTTAAGTAACCATTTCTTCTACTAGCACAAAAATTAAAATCACCAGCTTTTGCTTAGGTTATTAAACTGGATGTCTAAAACATCATTTCTTCTTTCATAAAATACACAGCTAAAAATTTTCTGTTACCATGATTAACAAACTAGCAGTAAGCATTTAACTAGAAGTTCAGGACCAATGGCCAGTGAGGCTAAAATTAACTTGTTTTTATTTGCCATTAACTGTGCGAAACATCTTTCTATTTAACAATAGACTTCATAAGTCATTATTGGGAGTAAATATGACAAGAGCCAAGCCTTGGAAGCCAACCAAGGCTGCGGTAGGCTTGCCACCATATTGTAGGTTTATGTATTAAATGATAGAAGCCCAGATACAAGTTATAACACTTCTCTAATCCATCCTTTCCATAGCCACATTCTCATTAGAATACTATGCTAAAGTAAGTGGCACTAATTTTATTCCAGATTTAACTAATCTGAAATAATTGCAATGCTCCATTTTTTTTTTTCAATAAAGAGACTATTCTCCATCAATCCAGTGGATTCTTGCACTCTGCTACTCTCCTGGGTCTCCCACCCATGAATAACCATCTACTTCCTGGATGAGCTCACCCAAGGTGTTAACCACCAGCTGCCTTGAAGAGTTTCTCCACAGCATAATTTCTGCATCTGAAAATGTATCTGATTTTGCAAAATGAGCACTATCTAAAAGCACCAGGAAGAGTGCAAATTTGTACCCTTCTTGAGTCTGGAATAGCAGCCCCTGGAGAGACTTGATTCTAAAATGCCTCAGGGGACACCTAACTCCTGCCAAGGTCATTGTCCTCTGCCTCCTGTGAGCTTCACAGATAAGAGTGTCAGGGTCCTTTGGCCGTTCTAAGACATGCAGACACCAAGGCCTTAGGAAAGCCAACTTTCATCTCTTTCTTGATCTTCTCTAACGACCCATCCCAAGGTTTTGTCGCTAATATCATTGTTGCCATTTTGCATTGTGCTTTCTGCCACTGAACTAGAATGAACAAAGCATTTTCATGAAAAAGTTGACACAGTATACATAGCCAGACCACTAATACACCTGGATAAATCAATAACTTTAAATTTATAAATTTTATTAAAATTTTATTTGAAAACAACCAGGAGATGCTGCTTCACCTTGGGTCACCCTGCTGGTGCTCATGCGTGGCTGTACTTGAACAGTTAGTCTGAATTCACACCACACCTAACACTTCCATGTTCTAAGGGTTAAAGATAATAAGCCTAAGCGTGCTGGGACATAGTCGGTGCTTGCCAAGTGTCTGTTTAGTGTTAATTATTGTGTTCACCTAGACTATTTGGGGGTTTTCGTTTGTTTGTTTGTTTGTTTTTACCAAGTCTCGCTCTGTCGCCCAGGCTGGAGTGCAGTGGCACGATGTCGGCCTCCCTAGTAGCTGGGATTACAGGTACATGCCACCACCCCCCAGCTAATTTGTGTATTTTTAGTAGAGATGGGGTTTCATCATATTGGCCAGGCTGGTCTTGAACTCCTGACAAGTGATCCACCTGCCTCGGCCTCCCTAAGTGCTGGGATTACAGGCGTGAGCCACTGTGCCTAGCCAACCACTTGGTTTTTATGACGCTGTCTGAAGCAGAATACATTTGTGAGCTCTTAAAATGCTAACTGATCTTCCACATTATCCCATGACTCACTCCCAGCCTCAGGCTTCTGGCAGGAAGGGCCGGTTTGGCTGGAGAGAGGACTTGGCTTTGGCACTAGACTCTGCAGTGGGGCAAGGCAGATGCTGGGGGAACTTACAGAGATGCTGAGTCCAGTGGGAGCCACCATGTTCAAGGGATGCACAAAAACACCCAGACACGGCTCAGGAATTCCAAGGCCAGATGGGGCAGGGGGCACGGATGTGGGACGGAAATGGTCAGACATCAGGCAGGAAGTTAACACTGGTCTGGGTGGAGGGAGGACAGCACAGAGATTTGTTAGACTTGGGTCCCTGGGATGGAGACACCAAGCCCCAGTGAGACAGGGCCACTGGACCCATTGCAGGGATGGAAACAAGGACAAAGGCCAAGGTCTAGGCAGAATTACCTGTACCTGCTCAAAGGCTCAGAAACAAGAGGAGATTTATTTCTAATGAACCACCTAGTCAGAGTTGGGCTGGTTGCAGAGGGGAAACCTTGCCAAGCCTCTCGGGGTTGGGCTGGTTTAAGCATTCGTCCAAGAAAGAAAGGGAGAAATAAATGTCCTTGTGGCCCCACCTAAATGAAGAAGAGGGCCTTTAAGGCTGGGCTACATTTGAGGTGAGAACTGACATAGAGAATTACGATTAAGACCAGGTGCAGTGACTTACCCCTGTAATCCTAGCACTCTGGGAGGCCGAGGTGGGCAGATCACGAGGTCAGGAGTTCGAGACCAGCCTGACTAACATGGTGAAACACTGTCTCTACTAAAAATACAAAAATTAGCCAGACATGGTGGTGCACGCCTGTAATCCCAGCTACTCAGGAGGCTAAGGCAGGAGAATTGCATGAACCAAAGAGGCAGAGGTTGCAGTGAGCCGAGATCACACCACTGCACTCCAGGCTGGGTGACAGAGAGATACTCCACCTCAAAAAAAAAAGAAAAAGAAAAAGAAAATTACAATTAATATAAAGGCATTCCACCCAGGCTATAAAATCATTTAATTTGAACCAACGCGATTGTAAAAACCACTATTGTAAAAACTGGGGTAAAGATGTAACATTAAACACTGGATTTCTCTCCAAACTGGATGGCTTTTGAAATCAGATTTCTAGTAGACATGTGAATAAGTACATACAGCAAGAGAATATAACCACAAGGAGACTTTTGTTTAAAAAACTCTTACTTCAGATTCTCACTTCTTAAATCATGGCTAACAGTTCCTACTACTGTTAGAAAAAGCTGTAAGCCTTTGAAATTCGTCAAAATAGAAAACAAAGGATTACTGTGTGTTCTTTCTGGGGATGTTCATTAACAATCTCTGAGCTATTTTACAACTCTTTAATTAGAAAACGGATACAAATTAGTTTTGCCCAGATAGATGCAAATTTGTTGTATCTGGTGGAATGCAATTATTAGCGACCCATTTTGCATCTACAGTTCACTACTGAACAACCTGGGGTTAGGGACACTGACCCTCTCCCCAGTTGAAAAATCCACGTATAACTTTTGACTCCCACAAAGCTTAACTACTAATAGTCTACTGTTGACTGGAAGCCTTACCAAGAGCATGAACAGTTGATTAACACATATTTTGTATTTTACATGTATTATGTACTGGATTCTTCCAATAAGGTAAGCTGGAGAAAAGAAAAGTCATTATTAAGAAAATTGTATGGAAGAGAAAATACATTTACAGTGCCGTACTGTGTATATTGATACCATAAGCTTACTTTGTCTGTTTACAAGGTAAATCAGCTGTCTGAAACAGCAGGCAGCTGCAGCTGCAGACCTCAGTCTATGGTACATACCGAGCAATTCAACTTCTTCTTGTAAAGTCATGACTGATCTCTGCTTCTTGGGAGCACTTCCAGCATTCCTAGTGGCCCTTCATATGGGTCCCATGGTGTTATTCAAGGTTTATGGTATTGCACTAACCACAGTGTAAACTCCACGAGCACCACAAGAGATCGCTTTTTACTGTGATGTGCAATTTACTGCGGAGACGAACTGCTCACAGGGAGATAAGTGTCATATGGCATTTTAAGCAGATACTGGCAACACTTGAGCTCACCTCAATAGCAACAGGAGGTGGCTACAAGCCTATCACGGTGCTACAGCAAGGGTTGCAGTTAATTTCATGCAGTTATGACTTCATGCTGCATCATTACATTTGTTCACCTTTTTCTCAACTGTGAATGGTGCCATATACAATCTGTGCTTGTGTGTGTATGTTTTGATAAATTTTAACTTTCTGTAAAGGATTTGTGTATACTTTATGGTAGTAAATGGTATAATAGACTAGTATCTACATATGCTTTATGTATTCATGACATACCTAACTTTTTCTTAATTTTTTCTATATTTGTAGGCTATGCCATTCATCTGCAAGTTTTTCAAATTATCAAAAATCTCCAAAAAATGTTTCCAACATGTTTACCGGAAAAAAATTATGTGTAAGTGGACCTGTGCAGTTTAAACGCATGTTGTTCAAGGGTCAACTGTATCTGGAGAATCATCGCTTTTTTTTTTTTCTTTTTTTGAGACAAAGTCTCGCTCTGTCACCCAGGCTGGAGTGCAGTGGCATGATCTTGGCTCACTGCAACCTTTGACTCTCTAATCAAGCGATTCTCCTGCCTTAGCCTTTCAAGTAGCTGGGACTCCAGGCGTGTGCTACCAGGCTTGGCTAATTTTTGTATTTTTAGAAGAGACGGGGTTTCACCGTATTGGCCAGGCTGGTCTCAAACTCCTGGCCTCAAGTGATCCTCCCACCTCAGCCTCCCAAAGTGCTGAGATTACAGGCGTGAGCCACGGCACCCAGCTGGAGAATCATTTCTGCATCTCTTTTCTGCCTTTATGCCTGTGGTACTTTGAATTCTCCTTGGAGCAAGTTGTGACATCTTACTGGTTCTCTTATTCGTTAATGGGTTAAAGAAAATCCTTGACATGTGTTTATTTTATATTAGCGTGAGAATTATGATTAAACTCTCTTTTAAATATTCTCTTTTAGCACAACAGAGCATTCAATCCATTGAAAAGATGCAAGGCACTGTGTATGTGTCCTAGAACATAAACAAAGTCAAAAGAGGCAGCCTTTGTGACAGAAGAACTGAACTGTTGATTGAAGACTGGGCTCCCGTCCCGGGGCTGGCAGTGGCCGTGCAGGCAGCCGTGGGCAAGTCTGCGCCCCTCTCTGACTCTGTTACCCCTCTGGGGGAATGAAGGTGAATTATCATAGCCCTGACTCCTGTGGTTCCACACTATCAAATCCAACTATATTTATCTTTGAATGTGTGGCTTACAATCTAATACAAATGTAACATCCTGTCTTATCCTAAAGGATGAATCCAAAACATCAAAATTGAGTTAAAATACAGTTTCCTAAATAAAGAGCAAAAATGTCTGTTTACCCATGACTAAACATGAGTGCAGGGCACTCCCCAACAGCCAGATTCCGGTCTTGTCCCTCTTTGAGGGACAGCTACTCCAGCAGCTGAGGACTGCCAGGAACTTTAGTGGGACTTTGATCACTTATGAAGGGAATGTAAGGAGGAGAGGCATGGCTGCAGGACTGCACAGGCAGAGCCTGGCTGCAACTGAAGTCAGGTACAATGTACCCCAGAGAGATTTTTACTTTTATTTTTATTTTTTTATTTTTATTTTTTATTTTTGAGACGGAGTCTAGCTCTGTCGCCAGGCTGGAGTGCGATCTTGGCTCACTGCAACCTCCGCCTCCCAGGTTTAAGCGATTCTCCTGCCTCAGCCTCCCAAGTAGCTGGGATTACTGGCATGCGGCTCCATGCCCAGCTAATTTGTATTTTTAGTAGAGGTGGGATTTCACCATGTTGGCCAGGATGGTCTTGATCTCCTGACCTCGTGATCTGCCCATCTCAGCCTCCCAAACCCAAGGAGATTTTAATGAAATTATCCTACAGTAGAAAGAACAACCATCCCTACCCCAGAATTATCATTAGTCAATCAAACAATCAACAAATGTGGCAGTTCTTGCAAATTTTAATTTGAAAAAAAAAGGAGAGATCACTAAATTGACAAGCTAAAGTCCATCAGTTTTGAATTTATGCATATGTATATATGAGTATATAAACATATATTCAGATATATATATATTTCTGTACTGCAGTGAGATGTTCTAAATGTCTATGAAATTTTAAAAAGTTATTCATTTGCAAATCTTTGTTGAGTATTTATAGGCCTAGATTTAACTGAGCAAGGAGGGGAGTGGGTGAAAAAGCAAAGGACATGAACAGACACTTCTCAAAAGAAGACATACCATGTGGCCAACAAACATATGAAGAAAAGCTCAACATCACTGATCTTTAGAGAAATGCAAACAAAACCACAGTGAGATACCACCTCACACCAGTCAGAATGACTGTTACTAAAAAGTCAAAAAACAACAGATGCCGGTGAGGTTATATAATGGGGAAAAAATGAACGCTTTTACACTGTTGGTGGGAGAGTAAATTAGTTCAACCATCGTGGAAGACAGTGTGGTGATTCCTCAAGGAATCAGAAATATAATTTGACCCAGCAATCCCATTACCAGGTACATACTCAAAGGAATATAAATCATTCTATTATAAAGATATATGCACACATATATTCGTTGCAGCACTATTCACAATACCAAAGACATGGAATCAACCTAAATGCCCATCAGTGATAGACTGCATAAAGAAAATGTGGTACATATGCACCATGGAATACTATGCAGCCATAAAAAAGAACGAGATCGTGTCCTTTGCAGGAACATGAATGGAGCTAGAAGCTGTTATCCTCAGCAAACTAACACAGGGACAGAAAACCAAACACCACATGTTCTTACTTATAAGTGGGTGCTGAACGACGAGAACATGGACACATGTGGGGAACAACACACTCTGGGGCCTGTCAGAGGTGGAGCAGTTTCAGGGAAGAGAGAGCATCAGGAAGAATAGCCAATGGATGCTGGCTTAATACCTGGGTGTTGGGTTGACCTGTGCAGCAAACCACCATGGCACACGTTTTCCTATGTAAGAAACATTCACATCCTGTACATGTACCCTGAACTTAAAATAAAAATTGAAGAAAAAAATAAATAAATAAATATCCTTTAAAAAAAAGTTATTCATGTGCAAATCTTTATTGAGTATTTATAGGCCTAGATTTAACTGGGCAAGGAGGAGAGTGGGTGAAAGAGCCATCATCGGCGGCCCACAGCTTCAGAACAAGTTGACTGCTGTCTCTCAGACAGGTTTAGAGAGACTTAAAGAAGTATCTGCAAGTCCAACCACCCTCCCCGAGAGTGGAATGGAGAAGAACGGATGTTCCAGCTTCCCTCCTCTGTTGGTCAAAACTCACTCACCAGAGCCTTGATGCCCCAGAATTTTGGGACTGGGGATGCACGGCACCGGTGGGGTGTCACCACTAGGTGACAACAGGGAGGCCCAGAGGCAAGAGATAAGAAATATGAGGCATGAGTGTGAGATGGGGAGGGCATGTGAGGCAGGACACTGCCAGGTCCTGTCCTGGAGCCACACGAAGGACTAAGCAGTCACCACAGTGGGTCCCTGATAGCAAGGGGCACAGCAGCCACTTGGTCTCCTCATTGCCAGGGCCACAGTGCTCAGAAAGCCAGGCAAGCGCTCAGCTGTGGGAGGTGCATAAACCAGTCCCAAACACACAGTAAAGTGCCTGTAACCTTTACATATAATTCTATCTTGGCGTCATCATTTGCTAGCTTCCTTTTTTCTCCAAGAGAAAAATGTCCAATCATTTGCATATTTATGGTTCAAATAAGATGATTAGATTTTTTTATTCCTCTCACTTGGCTTCATGAATCAACATGAAATACATTTTGAAACAGCTCTTTAAGGAAAGTCACACTTGCAGGAGATTAACTAAGTTAGGAAAAATCACTTTATCTTGGAAAGTTCACTGTCATAAGTTTCAATTGCCCCTAAGGCCATTAAAATCCTGGTCCTAGAACCTGTGTATTTTATGGCCTGCTTCCTGTTAATGGGTGCTAAGGCTTCCATAAAGAAGAAGTCTGTAACTAAAGGAATGCTAACCAGCAGATAAGGCTCATTTTAGTGTCTGGGGGAGCGCATATTTCCATTTCAATGGCTGTAAGATCCGGAGTTCTCTTTCCAAGTTATTTTTGACATGAATCTACAGCTGTAGCCAGGGGAAGCCTGGCCTTGACTTTGAAGACAGTCCCCTTTAGCAACATTTTCCCACTTCTTTTGATGCTGTTTTGGTCCTTTATGGCAGGCGTCATACTTAAAATTCTCTTCGTTGACTCCAAAATATGTTGAAGGGCAAACGTTAGGTTTCTGGCACATGTTCATTATTATTCCCATGACAAACAAAAAGTGCTTTGTACCCAGCAGTGCTCTGTTTGATAATTACCCAAAGGAAATGAAATCAGTATGTGTAAAGATGTCTGCACCCCCATGTGCATTGCAGCATTATTCACAATAGCCAAGACATGGAAACCATGTAAGTGTCATCAACAGACAAACGGATAAAGAATAAAGAAATTGTTTTTTTGTTGTGGGTTTTTTTTTTTTTTTTTGAGATGGAGTCTCGCTCTGTCGCCCAGGCTGGAGTGCAGTGGCACTATCTCTGCTCACTGCAACCTCTGCTTCCCAGATTCAACTGATTCTTCTGCCTCAGCCTCCCAAGTAGCTGGGATTACAGGCATACGCCACCACACCTGGCTAATTTTTTTGTTTTTTTAATAGAGTCGGGGTTTTGCTGGTCTTGAACTCCTGAACTCGTGATCAGTCTGCCTCAGTCTCCTAAAGTGCTGGGATTACAGGCATGAGCCACCATGCCCGGCCATGAAATTGTTATCCAGTGTTGCACTGCATAACGGTGTTTGGGTCAACAACAAACTACATATCCAATGGAGGTCCCTTAAGATTATAATACGGTATTTTTATTGTACCTTTTCTATGTTTAGTTGCATAAATACATACGATTGTGTCACAATTGCCTACAGTATTGAGTACAGTCACACACTGCACAGGTGTATACCAGGGTATGCCATCTAGGTTTGCGTAAGGGCACCCTATGATGCTCCCACAACAAAATTGCCTAAGGATGCATTTCTTAGAACATATCCCATTTGTTAAGTGATGGATGAGTGTGCAATAGAGTATTACTCAGCCCTTAAAAAGAAGATCCTTCTATTTTTGGCAATATGGATGAACCTGGCAGACATTATGCTAAGTGGAATAAATCAGAGAAAGAAAAATACTACACGATCTCACTTATACGTAAACTTTTTAAAAGTAGAATACATAGAGAATAAATCAGGTAGGAGGAAGAGAAAAGGAAATGAGGAGATGCAGGTCAAAGATTTTGAAGGTACAGATAGGTAGAATCAATTAGTCGAGAAAGCTAAGGTATAACATAAACACTATAGTTACAATATTGTATTGTATACTGGATGTTTACTTGAGGTGCTCTTATCACCCACACATACAAAAAAATGGGTAACTAGGAGGGATGATAGATACGTTAATTTTCTTGACTACAGTAATTATTTCACTATGTATATCAAAAATCTTGTTGTACACTCTCCCCTCCAACACACACACACATATATATATACACACACACAACAAAAATGAACATTTTTAAAGTACTTTGTTCATTTTTTTTCAGACAGCGTCTCTCTCTGTCACCCAGGCTGGAGTGCAGTGGCACCATCATAGCTCACTGCAGCCTCAAACTCCTAAGCTCACGTGATCCTCCCACCTCAGCCTCCTGAGTAGCTAGGACTACCAGCACATGCCACAATGCCCGACTAGTGTTTTTTTTTTTGCAGAGATGTGGTCTTGCTATGTTGCCCAGGTTGATCTTGAACTATTAAAGAGCTATACAAGGTAAATGGTCTAAGGTAACACCACCCTGGAAGCAAAATTATGAGCACAGTAATGATCTTTTACAGAATTTTTCATTTTGTTTTGACCACCATTCACTACATCAGCTGCCAAGGCTTCCTCCCACACACTTCATTCCCAGTCATTGCTGGGGTTCCCCAGGGAAGCCTCCTGGAGACCATGCTCAGATTCTAGTTTCCCATGGTGATTTGCAACTAAGTGTGCATTGGGCAAATGATGCCTAGATTCAAGCTGAAGCTCCATGTTTCCATCCCCAAGTAAAACTACAGTCTTTGCACATTTTTCTTTCCTTGCCCTAAGATCCTTTTTTGCATGAAGGGGTGGGAAATGGACATCTTTACAATGGATTCTCAGCGGCTCTCCCGGCATTGGCTGCTAGGCTTGCTGACTCTTGACCAAGGTCTGGGTGGGTTGTGATTCCTTTGAGACATCCCAGCAGCTGGGGAGTCCCCTTGCATAGGCCACAGTCCAAACAGAAGGTAGGCTCCTTGTCACAGAGCTCAGCTCCACCCTATTGGAAAGGGACTCATGCTTGGAGTGGCCTGAGTCACACTGTTGTGGTCAACAGGTCTGAGGCTCCCTGGGAGAGGACTGAGTCTTGGGAGAACCAGGAGGTTCAGCCCCCAGCCTTTGTCTGCACCTGGAGTGACCAACTCAGATATAGATGGCTTCATTGGAGTATTAGTTCATTTTCATGCTGTTGATAAAGACATACCCAAGACTGGGTGATTTATACATTAAAAGAGGTTTAATGAACTCACAGTTCCACGTGGCTGGGAAGGCCTCACAATTATGGCGGAAGGCAAAAGACATGTCTTACATGGGAGCAGACAAGAAAGAATGAGAATCAAGTGAAAGGGGTTTCCCCTCATAAAACAATCAGATCTCGTGAGACTTATTCACTACCTCAAGAACAGTATGGAGGAAACTGACCCCGTGATTCCGTTATCTCCCACTGAGTCCCTCCCACAACATGTGGGAATTATGAGAGCTACAATTCAAGATGAGATTTGGGTGGGGACACAGACAAATCATATTAACTGGTGACTGCTAGCGCAGCTTTAAGAAATAATATCAATTCTACACACTCTTTTGGAAAATAGAAAAAAAGGAAACATTCTCCAACTCATTTTATGAGGCCTGTATTACCAAAACCAGACAAATATATTATGAGAAATGGAAACTATAGACATATATCCTTCATGAACATAGGCATAATTTTTTTAAGCAAATCATATCAAGGGATAAATAACCAGAAAACTACATAAGAAAACCCAATGATTGGGCTTATCCCAAAAATGCAAAGTTGGGTTAACATTTTACAATCAATCAATATAATGTACCATTAACAAAATAAAGGAGCACAACCATATGACAATTTGAATAGATGCAAAAAGCACTTAATAAAATTCATAATTTGTTAAAACCCTCTTTACAAATTAGGAATGGAAGAGTCCCTCTCCAAGCTGAAAAAGGGCATCTATGAAAAAAATACAGCTAGTGTTATAATTCCTGTGAAAGACTGGATCTTTTCCCCTTACACAGTGGGATTGAGGCAAGAACTTTCCCTTCTGTCACTTCTGTTGAACATGGTACTAGAATTTCTAACCAATGCAATAATTTAAAAACGGAAATAAAAGTATATGGCTTGGAAAGGAAGAAGTTAAACTTTTGTTTGCAGATCATGCATGGAGAAATTCCAAAGAATCAAATAACAAAGGTACTAGAATGACTAAGTGAATTTAGGAAGATCATTGGATAAAAGACCGCTATATGAAAATAAATTATATTTCTATATGCCAGTAAATAACTGGAAAATAAATTTAAAAAAATTTTTTTCTCTTTTTTTTAAAGACAGGGTCTCACTGTGTCACCCAGCCTAGAGCGTGGTGGCTTGATCTTGGCTCACTGCAACCTCCACCTTCCAGGCTCAAGCTACTCTCCTACCTCAGGCTTCTGAGTAGCTGGGACTACAGGCACGCATCACCACGCCTAGCTATGAAAAATAAGGTTTTAAACAAAAACAACACCATTACAGCACCAAAAAAAAAAAAAAACACGAAATATGTGAGATAAATTTAACAAACTGTAAGATTTTTCTAATGTTCTTTGTTGAAAATTACAAAATTTAAAATTTGTAAAATGACAAAATGGGAGTAATTAAAGAAGACATATAAATAGATATGTAAAGTTAATGTGTTAGGTAATTTGATATGGGTAAAATGTCAATTTTTCCCAAATTAATCTATAGACTCAGTGCAATTCCAGTCAAAATTCTAACCGCCATTTTTATAGAAATGTACAAGCTGATTCTACAATGTATTTGAAAGTGCAAAGGGCGTAGAATGATACTGAAAGAGAGGAACACGGTGCAGGAAAACACTGACTGATTTCAACAGGTGTACTCATCAACGGTGTGGCATTGGCATAAGGTTAGACATATGGATAAACAGAATGGAATAGAGCGCCCAGATATAGACCAATACATATGTGGTGAATTGGTTTTCAACAAAGGTGCTGGGATAACCCAATGGGGGGAAAGATAGTCTTTTCAACATATGGTACTTGAACAACTGTGTATTGATTTGGGGGGAGGAAAGTGGACCTCAACTCAGGCCACACGAACACTGGACCACAAAACATACAAACCATAAAAGAAAATGTTAATAAACTAGCCTCCATCAACATTAAAATTTTCCGCTCTGAGAAAAAGATGCTTTTAAGAAAATTGAAAGGGAAACTGCAGAGTAAAAGAAAATAATTACTAAACATTTCTGACTAGAGATTTGTATTGAAAGATAAAGTCTTACAAATCAGTAATAAAATAAGACACCTATTTTTAATGGGAAAAATATCTGAATAGACTGGGACCTCAGAAAGAAAATATATGAATGGATTCAAAATTTATGAAGTTGCTTATTATCATTATTCACCAGGAAAATGTGAATTAAAACCACCATAAAATACCACTCCACATCCGCTGAAATACCTAAAAATTCAAAAGACTGGTAATACGAAATCTTGGAGAGGAAGTAGAGCGCGGGTAGGGTTGTAAAATGACTAATCTCTTTGGAAAACTGTTCAGCAATTTCTTACGAAGTCAAACATATATCTACCTTATGCCCCCACAATTATACTCCTAGATATTTAACCAAGATAAATGAAAGCATATATTCCCAAAAAGACATATACAAGACTGTTTAGAGTACTTTTTGTTTGTTTGTTTGTTTGTTTGTTTGTTTGTTTGTTTGTTTGTTTTGAGACAGAGTCTAGTTCTGTTGCCCAGGCTGGAGTGCAGTGGTGCAATCTCAGCTCACTGAAACCTCCGCCTCCCAAGTTCAAGCTATTCTCGTGCCTCAGCCTCTTGAGTAGCTGGGATTACAGGCACACACCACCATGCCTGGCTAATTTTTTGTAATTTTAATAGAGATGGGGTTTCACCATGTTGCCCAGGCTGGTCTTGAACTCCTAAGCTCAGGCAATCTGCCCTCCTTGGCTTCCCAAAGTGCTAGGATTAGAGGCATGAGGCACCCAAACTTGGCCTGTTTATAGTACTTTTATTCATAATAGCCAAAACAGAAAAACAGAAAACAATCCAAATATCCATTACCAAGAGAACTGGGGGAAAAAAAGAGCTGTAATGCATTCATATGATGAACGCTACATAGCAATAAAGAAAGACAAACTACCGATTCATACAACAACATGAATAAATCTGAGAAACGTGTAGAACCCAGACACAAAAGGTACATATGGTATGATTCATTTACATGCAGTTGGAGAACGGACATCGAATCCAGTTACAGAAATCGGAGCCGTAGTGACCTCAAACTGGTGGAGGATTGACCAGGAGGGAACAGGAGAACTTCTGGGGTGACTAAAATATTTTACATCTTGATTTGGGTATTGGTTTTACATTTGTCCAAACTCATCAAACCGAACACATAGGATCTGAGCATTAAGTTACATGTAAATTTTTCCAGAAGATACTAAGCTATATTTTGGAGGATGTAAAAGTCAAAATGAGGAAAAGAATTCATCACAAAATGAGGGCAGTGGGTGTGCTGGAAAGGTGGTTGGAGCTGTGATCCAGAAAGGACACAGCTGGAGTCCCAGACCATTCTCATTCTCAATCTTGGACAGGATTGTTGGTTTCATAATTATTAGTTAAAACATGTATTCATGCTTTATGCTGTTTTCTGTATGTGTGTTATATTTCACAATTTTAAAATAATTTTAAAAATATAACAGCAAGATTCTGGTTCTTAGAAGTTTTCTTTCTATCCCAACAACTCAGACTGTAGCTAGATTGCTCTACATCCTTCATCTTTCCTTATTCCTTTCATCCATCCTCCTATACATTTCCCTTTTTTTATTTTTAACTTTTACTTTAGGTTCAGGTGTACACATGAAGGTTTGTTACATAGGCAAATAAATGTCACTGGGGTTTTTTGTACAGATTGTTTCATCACCCAGGTATTAACTCCAATACCCAATAGTTACCTTTTTTGCTCCTCACCCTCCTCCCACCCTCTACCCTCAAGTAGAACTTGGTGTCTGTTGTTCCCTTCTTTGTGTTCATTAGTTTTCATCATTTAGTTCTCACTTATAAGTGAGAACATGCAGTATTTGGTTTTCTGTTCCTGCATTAGTTTGCTAAAGATAATGGCCTCCAAGCTCCATCCTTGTTCCCACAAAAAGCATAACCTCATTCGTTTTTTATGGTTGCATAGTATTCCATGGTGTATATGTACTACATTTTCTTTATCCAATCTGTTATTGATGCGCATTTAGGTTGATTCTATGTCTTTGCTATTGTGAATACTGCTGCAACGAACATTCGTGTGCATGTGTCGTAATGGCAGAATGTTTATATTCCTCTGGGTGTATACCCAGTAATGAGATCACTGGGTTGAATAGTAGTTTTAGCTCTTTGAGGAATCACCATACTGCTTTCCACAATGGTTGAATTAATTTACACTCCCACCAACAGTGTATAAGTGTTTCCTTTTCTCTGCAACCTCACCAGCACCTGGTATTTGACTTTTTAGTACTAGCCATTCTGACTGGTGTGAGATGATATCTCATTGTGGTTTTGATTTGCATTTCTCCAAAGATCAGTGCTATTGAGCTTTTTTTCATATGCTTGTTGGCCGCATGTATGTCTTCTTAGGAAAAGTGTTTGTTCATGTCCTTTGCCCACTTTTTAATGGGGTTGTTTGTTTTTCTCTTGTAAATTTAAGTTCCTTTATAGATGCTGGATATTAGACCTTTGTGTCAGATGCAGTTTGCAAATATTTTCTCCTGTTATATAGCTTGTCTGTTTACTCTATTGATGGTGTCTTTTGCTGTCTAGAAGCTCTTAATTAGATCCTATTTGTCCGTTTTTGCGTTTGTCATGATTGCTTTTGCTGTCTTCATCATGGGACCTTTGCCCATTTCTATGTCTAGGATGGTATTGCCTAGGTTGTCTTCCAGGGTTTTTATAGTTTTAGGTTTTACATTTAAGTCTTTAATCTATCTCGAGTTAATTGTTGTATATAATGTAAGACAAAGGTCCAGCTTCAATCTTCTGCACATTGCTAGCCGGTTATCCCAGCACTATTTAGTGAATAGGGAGTCTTTCCCCATTGCTTGTTTTTGTCAGCTTTGCCAAAAATCAGATGGTCATAGGTGTGCAGCCTTATTTCTGGGCTCTCTATTCTGCTGTATTGGTCTATGTGTTTGTTTTTGTACCAATACCATGCTGCTTTGGTTACTGTAGCCTTGTAGTATACTTTGAAGTCAGGTAATGTGATGCCTCTAGCTTTGTTGTTTCTCCTTAGGATTGCCTTGGCTATTCAGGCTCTTTATTTTGGTTTCATATGAATTTTAAAATAGTTTTTTCTAGTTCTGTGAAGAATTATAGTTTGATAGGAATAGCATTGAATCTGTAAATTGTTTGGGGCAATATGGCCATTTTAATGATATTGATTCTTTCTATCCATGAGCATGGGATGCTTTTCCATTTGTGTCTTCTCTGATTTCTTTGAGCAGTGTTTTGTAATTTTCATTGTAGAGATCCTTCTCCTCCCTGGTTAACTGTATTCCTAGGTATTTTCTTCTTTTTGTGGCAATTGTGAATGGGACTGCCTTCCTGATTTGGGTCTCAGCTTGGCTGTTGTTGATGTATAGAAATGCTAGTGACTTTTGTACATTGATTTGTATCCTCAAACTGTGCTGAAGTTGTTTAACAGCTGAAGGAGCTTTTGGGCCCATCCTGTAGATTTCTTTACAATATGGCGGATTAGCTCTTTTTGTGTCTTACTATCCAACACCCTTAGGGTTTTAGATTTTCATCAAAGAGTTTATCACAGTATTTTTTCTTTTTCTTTTTCTTTTATTTTTTCCAGGACGGAGTTTCGCTCTTGTTGCCCAGGCTGGAGTGCAATGGCATGATCTCAGCTCACCGCAACCTCTACCTCCAGGGTTCAAGTGATTCTCCTGCCTCAGGCTCCCGAGTAACTGGGACTACAGGCATGTAGTGGCAACATGCCTGGCTAATTTTGTATTTTTTGGTAGAGACAGGGTTTCTCCATGTCGGTCAGGCTGGTCTTGAACTCCTGACCTCAGGTGATCTGCCCGCCTCTGCCTCCCAAAGTGCTGAGATTACAGGCGTGAGCCACTGTGCCCAGCCACAGTATTTTCTTAAACAAAGACAGATCCCTTCCTAAGAATAATTTTGGTACTAGTCATAAGCTAATAAAATTTACACCTCCTTACATACACAGAGGACAATAGATAGATAGATAGATAGATAGATAGATAGATAGATAGATAGATAGATAGATGATAGAGAGATACATTCCTTAAGCACATTGCATGTTCAGGATTTCAAAATAATAGGATCCTAATCATTTTACTTTCTGTGAGCCAGAAGCTTCCAGTTTCTATGGGGATGTACAACCTTCAGCCATACCTGACTTGTTCTGAGATCCCTTATAATTGGACTACGACATTTGATTTCAAATCCCCCATACACAGCCAAGTGAATAGCCCATCATTTTGACAATGCATTTTATGAGGAAACTCAAAGGGCTATGCATTCGGATTGCATATCAAACACATTCAAGGGATGTTAAATATTTAGAAAATGGGAGTGCAACTTAGCCTGCTTCAGAGCTCACTCAGGGTGGGTGCCGGCATCAGCAGCATTCATCTGAGTCCATTTAGAGGGCAGATGCCTGGAAATCCCAGAAGGGTCCAGGTTTAAAACTTGCTTCTGAACATAATTCCACATCATAAAGCCTGTTACTGAAACAGCGAGACTCCAATATACTTAGTTTTATATTTAGCCTATTTTAGGAAGCAAAGTATGAGGAATCATGAGCACCGGGTCTACTGATGTGCCTTCCATTTCTGTAGAAAATGTGTTCATCTGTATGACTTTGTCATTGGGGGATTAAAACAAAGATAAGAGAAAGCACACAGCTCAGGTCTGAGGCATCTGCAGTAGGCATCTGCAAGGCCTCCCAAGGCTGTGCTGGACCTGTTGAGGAATGTGCTCAGGAGCTCCATGCCCGATTTCAGGAGTCATTCTGGCACAAAAGACCTTCCTGGTGTTAATCTGCCATTCCCTACAGACCTTTCTCTAAAGCTCAGGGAAGGGTGAAGCCCCATAAGGACCAATTCAGGAGAAATCAGTTTTGCCATCAGCACACACGGCTGAAAGCTGTTGCAGTGGTTTGTCCTGTCCACGTGGGAACCCAGCTGGATACACAGCAGAGTGAATGCCCGTCGTTTCAACAATGCATTTTACAATGGACCTCTGGGGCTTCCCGTTGTTCAGAGACACCAACAAAGAGAACGAACGGAGCTGCTCTGTCTCATCCTTAAGGATGGAGCCGACAAGGAACCAAGCTCTAGAACCATGTCAAGGAGGGCATCGTGATGGTGTTCAATCTCCCATTTGTTTGTGAGACTCGAACCATCAATGCACCTGGTTCTTTTGCAATACCCTCAACGTGGCCAAAGCTAAAAACAATAATAATAACAGCAGCAGCAACATACTTCCTTCAACCAGGCACAGTCCTCCATGACTGTCCCATCCCGCAGGTGAGAGGCAGCTTTCAAAAACCTAGTTCTGAGGGGTGAGTCCTGCCTATATAAAGGGCAATGCTGCTTCTGGCATGTCAGGCTCCATGCCATGCTCCTCACATGTATTATGACCTTTGCCATGGGCAGAATGGTGTCCCCTCAAAATTCCTAATCCCCAGGACCTCAGAATGCAGCTGTATTTGGAGACAGGTCCTTTAAAGAGGTAACTAAGTTAAAATGAGGTCATAGGGGTGGGCCCTAGTCCAATATGACTGGCGTACTTATAAAAAGAGAAGCTTAGGATGAAGACACAGTGGGGGTTGTGTGAAGACATTGGAACAAGATGGCTATCTAGGTAGGGGGCAGTGGCTCATTCCTGTAATTCCAGCACTTTTGGAGGCTGAGGCAGGTGGGTCACTTGCGCCCAGGAGCTCGAGACCAGCCTGGGCAACATAGTAAAATGCTGTCTCTATAAAAAAATACAAAAATTAGTTGGGCATGATGGCACCTCTGTAGTTCCAGCTACTTGGGAGGCTGAGGCAGGAGGATCAATTGAGCCCGCAAGGTGGAGGCTGTCATGAGCCGAGATCACATTACTGCACTCCAGCCTGGGGTGACAGAGTGAGATCCTGTCCCCCGCTAAAAAAAATGAAGGCCATCTATAGTATAAGCCAAGGAGTGAAGCCTTAGAAGAAAGCAGCCTGCCAGCACCTTGATCTCAGACTCCTAGTTATGAACTAGATTTTGTTATAAAATAAATTTCTGTTGTTTAGGCCACCTAGTCTGTAGTACTTTGTTACGGCAGCCCTAACAAACTAATACAATGTTTAATTATTTAATGAATGTATTTAATTATTGGATGGGAAATCCTATGAAGGTAGGATTATTATTATTATCCCATTTTCCCAAAGAGGATGTTAATACCCGTGGCCACAGAGGTGGGGAATCAGGTGATGGGGAACCCCAAAATCAGCCTCCACACCAGAACTCTTAACTACCATGCCATACCGTGTACAATCAGACAAGGTTTTTGGCTGCCCGAAATAGACATGGACACTGGCTGATTTAAGCAGAAAAGCCATTTACAGAAGAGCACTGGGAAGTGCTGGGAGAGCTGGAGAGGAGCAGCTGGTGGGCAGACCTGCAACCGACAGCCAGAATCTTCCTGATAGGATGGGCCTGCCACCGCCACGGAGCCTAGGACCCTGAACATCCTCAAGAGCGCCACCCTCACTGCCTGGGAAGAGCATCCAGATGGTCCTTCTGCATCTCAACTCAAAGCCCAGCCTGGTCCTTCTGGTTGGAGGAGCCTTCATCACAACCCCAAGTACTGGCTCCAAGGGGAAGAGAAAGCAGGCAGGGGTTCGGGTGGTTGAAAGCCACCCCATTTGCGGGGGTTCAGCTTCTCTAGTGGGAGGTGGGTTTGTTCTCCCAAAAATACTCATAAGATGGGATATTCTGCAAATATAGGGTGGAGACTCCAATGCTGGAGAGTCAAAGGAAACCAGCCTTGGATACCTTCTGCATGCTGCAGCCATAGAGCAAGCTGATTCGGAACGATTTCAATCAGGACGGGCAAGGAAACTTAGTCTTTGGTGAGCCCAGGACAGAAGGGAAATGGGGAGGCTATGAGGGCTCCCTTCCATCCTGAAATGGGCTCTCAGAAGAAGAAGGTCATGGTTGTGTATTCCCAGGAGCCAGACAGCCCTGATGCCGGAAGTCTCAGGAAGGCAGATTCCAGTCACACATGGCGACCGCTGCCTCTTACGTGCCCAGGCCGAAAGCGATCGCGAGACCTCTTGCTTCTGCAGGGCTGAACGCAGAGGCTGGTCAGGAAGGTGGGAAAAGGGAATCAACATCAGATGGCGTTGGCCACAGGGGACCTCCAAGAATTCTACGAACATGTGATCTTAAAAGCTATCCTTTCTTTCTGAGAGAAGAGCAGGAAACTGAATTACAATGTGCTGGAACCCTACTCTGTGTAGACACCGTTTTGGGCAAAATAAAGGGTTCCAGATAGTAAAAGGCATAGTCCCTATAATTGAAAAGATGACAAACACACATACCAAAAGTTGAATAATTAAAATTCTCAGGAACAGTTACAGGTAATAACTGGGTGCCTGCCACAGAGCAGCTCAGGAATAGTTGCTAGGTAAGTCTTAAAGACAAAATTGCTATTTAAATGATACTGAATTGTAGACAAACTCCCACAGACATCTTGAAAACATATTTTCCAGCATATGAGTAATTAGGACCAATTTGTAAGGTGGTGAGTTTTGCTAAATCTTGGTGACATCACTTGTTATTAATACCTTAATAAATTATTACATTTATGTTTACTTGGACCCAGTGTTGGGTTTGTTTGTTTATTTATTTTTTTTAAGACAGAGGCTCGCTCTGTCCCCAGGCTGGAGTGCGGTGGCACCATCTCAGTTCACTGCAACCTCTGCCTCCTGGGCTTAAGCGATTCTCCTGCCTCAGCCTCCCAAGTAGCTAGGACTACAGGTGTGCACCACCATGCCCAGCTAATTTTTTTGTATTTTTGGTAGAGATGGGGTTTCACCATGTTGGCCAGGATGGTCTTGATCTCTTGACCTCGTGATCCGTCCACCTCGGCCTACCAAAGTGCTGTGATTACAGGTGTGATTCACTGCACCTGCCCTTTTTGTTTATTTTTAACCTACACTGCACAAAGGGCATATAGATTATCCAATTTGTGTATTGCAACAATAAAAACTAAATTCTAGGTTTTCTTTTTAGCTTCTTAGGAGACATTTCCTGTGCTTAGCTGGTACTACTCACCACAGATGAGCATGCATGCACAGGGTAATATTGACCTAAGAAAATAGAACTGGGCAGCACGATTTGTTGGGAACACACAGAGACACAAGTCTAAAAATAAAGACCATTAGGTTGTGAGCTCATTTCGCATTATCTTCTCATTACTTTCTCTATCAGCACTAAATAATTTAGTTTTATAAAGTACATTGAAACTATTATACAAATATAAATCTTGTCATAAGCTACTTCCTTTATCTCTGCTTAAAGGTTTCCATTTCCAATCAGACCTCAAGTGCCTTTCCCAGAACTGCCTCTTTCACTTTATAGAGAAAGGAAAGAGCTAGAAGTGTTTTTAGAAAACAAGTGACATCATGCAGGAGCTCCCCTGAGTCACACGTGACCAGATGATGCACACAGGTGTGACACAGACCCAAGGGGGTTGCCTGGGCACAGGAGAAAAAAGCCCCTGGCTGCTGGCTGTTGCTCTAACCCTTCTCCCCCATCCAATAATGTCAAACGAATGCAAGTGAGCAAGGATTCCATCGAGGACATAGCAGCTCGAATCGTTTTAAGGTAAATTATTCACCAACTTTGGTGCTTCACGTTTTGCCAATAACAAATTACTTGGAGTACTACACCAACCATGTAGAAAACACCATGCATAGCAACACTCAACTGAGCAGAGCTGGCACAAACTGTACAATAAAATAACCCCATCGTTTTAAGTAACACAACTCCACCCACCCCCAAAAAAGATGTTGGCATTTATTTTGCACGCCGACGACATACCCAAAACTTAAGTCCCCCTCTCCTAGGAGATTTGTTGAGAAAACTCATTATTTCTTACCAAGTAAAGTGCTGAAAAGCACTCAGTTGTGTTGGATCACGTTTTCCTAGCCAAAAACTGGGATTAATTTGCTACATGCAGTCAAAAACTGACTAAATATTTAAATTCAAGATGGTTCTGTAAATTTCAGGAGCTTTGTGGCTGTACTGTAGCACAGAGGCCATGCTGCGCAGCTGAAGGCGGGGCCAAAGTGGACAATTAGGAAAGGGAAAAGTTCTGGAAAGGGGAAGAGGAACTCAAGGGGTCGTCCTATATGTGTGTTCGTATGCGTCTTGGTGCCTCGTGAGTCAGCCATTGGATGCATCCATCAGCCTTCACTTGCTATGAACTAACAACAGGCATCCCTCTCCTCATTCTCAGGTTTCACTCATCTATTTGGGTCTATTATAGCTAGATCCTCTCTTGCAGAAAATTCATACGCATCTATTCTTGGATACTTGTTTTAAACATTGGAACCACACGAAACACAATAGAACCGAACCTATTATTCTGTAGCAAAGCCAACAACCAAACAACCTTTCACCCAAGTTACCCTAGTCCTGCGAAGTAAGGGGGACTCTCACCACTTTCTCCTAGCAATTTATAAACAGAACTTTGCAAAAGCATTGCTAAGAAGTAAATATTTGGAAGGCATGTTTGGAGATAAAAATATTTCATTAATAAATATTTGGGGAATAGAAAGTGTTTCTGTAAATGATACCAAGATGAGCAATTTCTACATCAAGGGGAAAAACATTTTTAGTTAGTAATAAATGGCCACTCTATTTTAATTCTGTTTTTTTTTTTTGTTTTGCTTTGTTTTCTTTTTTTTTTTTGAAATCCAAACTTACTCAGCAAAGTTGAAGAAATTCCAAAATCTTAGGAAACTAAAATATCTTGCAAAAGTTGAACTTTTGTGAAGCAAAACAAATGGATGTGGACAACTGAAAGACCGAGGAGAGTTCAAGAAGATGGAGGTATTTCTGAATGATCTCTGTAGAGAAGGTGGCCAAAGGAAACATCACACACGCGCACACACACACACATACAAATGTGGTTATGTTTGTTTGTTTGTTTGTTAAGACGGGGTCTCGCTCTGTCACCCAGGCTGGAGTGCAGTGGCTCAATCTCAGCTCACCGCAACCTCCGCCTCCCAGATTCAAGGGATTCTGCTGCCTCAGCCTCCCGAGTAGCTGGGATTATAGGCATGCGCCATCACACCTGGCTACTGGCTACTAATCGTTGCTTTTTTGTTTGTTTGTTTGTTTTGGAGAGACAGGGTTTTTGCCATGTTGGCCAGGCTGGTCTCGAGCTCCTGACCTCAAGTGATCCACCTGCCTCGGCCTCCCAAAGTGCTGGGATTACAGGCATGAGCCACCGTGCCCGATGCCCATGTTTCGTTTTATACTTTTAAAAAATGTGTTTAAATGTTTAAATAAGCAAATTATTTGGAAGTTGCCTTGTGCATTCTGATGTGGCTTTGTAGCACATTAAGAGTCTTGACATTAGGCCATCATTCATTTCCTCTTTCATTCTGCCAACATTGATTCCGTGTCGGGCATGTGGGAGACGGCGCAGACACAAAGGCAAACAATCCCAAACACAGGCTTTGCCCTCCTTGTACTTTGAGACAAAGGAAGCAGAAATGAGCCCGGGATCACAGTCTGCGCTGAGCAGCATGGAGCAAACAGGACCTTCTCAGTGACAGAGGGACTTGGGCTGACCAACCATCTTGGCTTCCCTGGGACTGTCCCAGCTCAGCACTGAAAATCTCATGCCCATGAAAACCCCGCAGGCCTGGGCAGATGGGAACCTTGGTCACTCTTGCAGAAACTTGAGTCAGGTAAGGTTGGTAAACAGACAAATGGAAGTGGGGTATGGAGGTGGGTGACATATTGGATCTGGGCCTGAGATGTGAATCAAGGATCATTAGCACATAGATGATCATTAACTGTGGGCGTGAGGATGAGGTCCCCTAGGGAGACAGTGTTGATTTCCTCCCTTATCATGCAGAGCAAGCAGAACTCCCCTTTCCCAGGGAGGATTTTCGCTTTGAACCCCGGCTGATGCTAACATATCCCCCCTCACTTCCTTTCTGGTTCTCATGTACCTGGTACTATGTGTTTGCCTTTAATTCTTTCCCTCTGTCATCATGTCATGGGTCTGACTTGTAAGCAGCCTATTATTGGATTTTTGTTTTTAAATTCAATTTGCTTCCTTTTACTTATTGAATTAACCCATTTATACCCATCAACATTGTTTCTCTTCAGTTTTGCTTCTGTAATTGTTTCCTCTCTGCTGTGTTTGGTTTTGTTTGAGTGAGGTCTTTTTTTCCCCCCTTTTATTTTCCTGTATAGACTTTAGTACTGATTTGTGAGGTAAATATTCTTTTAATCTAACAATTATTACACGAAAAAAATTGTTTTGAAACAGGGTCTCATTCTATTGCCCGGGCTGGAGTGCGGTGGCATGATCTCAGCTCACTGCAGACTTGCCTCCCAGGCTCAGGCGATCCTCCCACCTCAGCCTTCTGAGTAGCTGGGACTGCAGGCACACATCGCCATGCCCACCTAATTTTTGTATTTTTTAGAGAGACAGGGTTTTGCTACGTTGCTCAAACTGGTCTCAAACTCCTGAGCTCGAGTGATCCTCTTGCCACGGCCACCCAAAGTGTGCTGGGATTACAGGCATGAGCCACTGTGCTTGGCCTACATGAAAATATTTTAAGACGTACTTTTTTTTTTTTTTTTTTTTTTTGAGGAAGAGTCTCACTCTGTCACCCAGGCTGGAGTGCAGTGGCGTGATCTCGGCTCACTGCAGCCTCTGCCTCCCAGATTCAAGCAATTCTCCTGCCTCAGCCTCCCGAGTATCTGGGACTACAGGCACGTGCCACCATGCCTGGCTAATTTTTTGTATTTTTAGTAGAGACGGGGTTTCACCGTGTCAGCCAGGATGGTCTCGATCTCCTGATCTCGTGATCCGCCCGCCTCGGCCTCCCTAAGTGTTGAGATTACAGGCGTGAGCCACCGCACCCGGCCTAAAAATGTATTCTTAAACTTAATGGAAACTAACTGTCAAAGTCAATAAGGAAAGGAGCCTTGTAACAACCTTATAAGGAAAACAGTAGATTTCGAAGTTTTCTTCCTTACCTCCCCACCCCTACCCAAATTAATCTGGATCTGTAAACATCATCATTTTCATATTTCTCTGCAAATCATTTCTTTCAACAACGACAACAAAGTACTTTTAAAAATTGTGTCTTAAAAGTTGCATGGCTTTATCTCCATGTGTTTAACTTGGGTCACTGCCTGCCCTCTCCAGCCATGATTTCCTCATGTTGGAATTCTATTTTCGGGCTGATTTGTATTTCATTCTACAAATCTTTTTTTTTTTTTTTTTTTTTTTTTGAGATGGACTCTTGCTGTGTCGCACAGGCTGGAGTGCAATGGCATGATCTGGGTTCACTGCAGCCTCTGCCTCCCAGGTTCAAGCAGTTCTCCTGCCTCAGCCTCCCAAGGAGCTGGGATTACAGGCACCCGCCACCATGCCTGGCTAATTTTTGTATTTTTAGTAGAATTAGGGTTTCGTGATGTTGGCCAGGCTGGTCTCGAACTCCTGACCTGAAGTGATCTGCCCGCCTCAGCCTCCCAAAGTGCTGGGATTACAGGCGTGAGCCACCGTGCCCGGCTCATTCTACAAATCTTTTGATTATTGGTTTTGCCCCATCTCCATTCTGGACTCTCTGAAATGTTATCATCGTATTTTTCAGAGCTGTCCTGGCGATAGTGTTGTCTCTCTGACCATCTACGTCTTATTGTCCCTTTATAACACAACCATCTGTGGCCCTTCCATCTGCTCCCAAACCTCAGTTTTCCAGCCTGAGGATTGCATTCCCACTTCACTTCCTGGGCACACATCAACTTCCCATTTCTGTGTTCTGCAGAGATGCTGAGAAAACTCGGGAGCATGGGAACCTCCTCCAAGGCTCCACCACTGCCTTGTCTGGAAGTCTCCTTCACAAATGGGAAGGGGTTGGATATCCTGGTCTTCTTCCTTCCAAACTAATTCTTTTTTTTTTGGACACGGAATCTCACTCTGTTGCCAGGCTGGAGTGCAGTGGCCTGATCTCGGCTCACTGCAACCTCCGCCTCTTGAGTTCAAGCGATTCTCCTGCCTCAGCCTCCCAAGGAGCTGTGACTGACTACAGGCGTGCACCACCATGCCCGGCTAATTTTTTTGTATTTTTAGTAGAGACGAGGTTTCACCACGTTGGCCAGGATGGCCTCAATCTCTTGACCTTGTGATCCACCCACCTCAGCCTCCCAGAGTGCTGGGATTACAGGCATGAGCCACTGTGCCTGGCCCCAAACTGACTCTTTACCTCTAGTGGCCGGGTTTGCCTGGAGAGCATGTTTCCTGGTGGGGAACAGGAAGGGCTGCCTCTGTGCTGACAGCCTGACAAGTGGAGAGCAGATGCAGCCGAGGGAAAGGGGAAGCCCAGGTCCACAGGCCAAGGCAGGGACTTCAGACAGCACAACATTGTGATAAGAGGCACCCCTCACTCTCACCAGCCTCAGTCACACTAGCAAGTGCAATATACAATGTGTGAAAATCCATACTTATGGAGGCCAGCTTTATCAGAGCCTACTTATGGGGAGAGGGGAGCAGTAGAGGGGCTGAGGCAGAGAGAGACTGACCCGGTGGTGCACCGCTGCCTCCACAGAGAGGGCACAGGCCCTGCCTGCTACCTGCCCCCACTGCCACCTCTAGACTCTGGTGACCATCTCAGATGCTTCTGCCTCTGAAAAGGCACCTCCAGGTGCCCATTCAGACTGTTCCCTGTCATTTATCTGGCTGTTGCACCCCAAAACCAATAAACAATGATTTGGAGGGGAAAAAAAGGAAAATATCTTGGTCTCCTTCTAGCTCCTCCCTTATCTTGATCCACTCATAGCCAGTTTCTTCTCTTTTTTAAAAATCTTAATAGCTTTGAGAGTACGAGTTGTTTCTGGTTACATGGATGAATTCTGTAGTGGTGAAGTCTGGGATTGAGAACAGCCACCACTTGAGCGGTGTACACTGTACCCGATGTGTACTCTTTTATCCCTCACCTGCCTCCCACCTGCCCCGGAGTCCATAAAGTCCATTAAATCACTCTGTATGTCTTTATGCATAACAAATTTCTTAAAAACATCCTGACCCCTAGTCACCCACTCTCACCTCCCAGTCTGCCCTCCGCCCTCTGCCCCTCTGTCATGGCTAAAGCAGCCCATGCTCTTCCTGTTGCCAAACCAACAGGGGTCCTCTGCTTTTCTCTTTTTTGCCATCGCACTCACATCTGACATGGCTGACCCGTCTCTCCTACTTGAAATCTGTTCTCTCCTGGCCTTTGGAGGCTGGGCTACCTTGACTTCCCTTCTGTTTCCCCAAGTGTGCCTTCTGAGTCTTCCCTTGACTCCCTCTGGACACTCACTCATTCCCTCCACAAATATTTCTGGGGCACCAACTTGTTCCCAGGGAGTGTTTAGGCCCAGTGGATATGGCAATCACCTCTCCTCTGGAAGAACTTACATTTCAATGCAGAGCGAGGGCGGAGAGCAAGGAACGAGTGACAAATAAATGAATGCTTAAGTATGTACCACAAGGACAGGTGATGATAAACACTGGGCAGCGAAAGAAAAGGAGGCGAAGCTGATGGAGAGTAACAGTTAGGAGAGGGCTCTACCTGGATTAGGGTGATCAGAGAGGGAGGCTGCTGATCAGAGATGGAATGACACAGGAAGGTGGCCAACGTGAAGTCCTGGGGAGCGTGCACTTGCAAACAGAACAGCAAGTCCAGAGACCCTCAGGCAGGTCCCTGCTGCATGTGCTCGAGGAGCATCAGGGGAGATACGGTGAGAGAGGAAGGAGTGGAAGGAGAGCATGCGCCAAGGTGTCCAGGAGTGAATGACAGTTTCCATCATTGTCCCGATGAATCTACAACGTCAGCCCACAACTCTTGGTTAAGAATCAGACCCCCATCGTTAGGACATCTCTATTTGGATGTCCCAGAAATATCTCAGACTCAACATGTCCAAACCTAAGTTCTTAATTCCCCTCAGAACTGCTTCCTATCTGGGATTCCCCATCCTGTGAAGGGAGACATTGTCTGCTAAGTCAACTGGCCGAACGGAGGCATCGTGCTAGTCTTCTCCTTTGTTCCCTCCACACAGCCACAAACCAGACAGTGCCTGCCGTCCTCACATCGAGCATCTCTGCTTACCACACTGCCACTGCCCCAGTTCTAACCCTCATCACTTCTTGCCCCAGTTTCTATAACAACCATTTAACTGTACTCAACTTGGGTCCTTCATGACCCAAGTCTCATCCCCTTCTGGTCCACCTTCCACACTGCAGATAGGAGGAACTTCTGAGGAACAGATGTCCTCATGGCCCTCCTCTGCTTTCGGTCTAGAGTATTCTGTTAACATCACTTGGAAAAGCGACCTGTCCTTCATCTGACTCTCAAGTCACATTCTCTCCAACACACACGCACAGACACATGTGCTACAATCTCATCCTGGCCACCCATGCCCAGCTCTTGCAATGTCTCAGGCTGTCTCACATCCCACATCTTCCCACCAACTTGCTCCTCTACCTGTGATGCCCAGAGCCCCCTCTCAGTTAGTGGATGCCTGTCATCCTTCAGAACCACCCCAACATGGTGAATAAAGTCTGGCACAGCCATGCAATGAAACGCTGTTATGTCCATTAAAGAGAAGGAGGCAACACTCTGTCCTCTGCTTTGACACCATTTCCAGGATATTCTGTTTGGGCAGAAGGTAAGGTGCAGAATAGTGTTGGTGGGAGGCTAGTATCTGTGTTTAAAAAAAATAGACTACTAGAAGTATAATGGCAAAGATTTTAGAATTCAGTAGAAAATTTGGAAAATAAAATGAAGGCAGTATCTAAAAAGAGCTGAGCAAATGGACACAGAGATAGGGATTACATGAGGAAAAAAATAAAGAACACAGGGTCAAACATCCAAAAAAATCAGAGTCCCAGAGAGAGAAAACAAATCAGAGTTCCAGAGACAGAAAATGGAGGGGCTCATTTTTTTTTTTTTTTTTTTGAGACAGATTCTCACTGTGTCACCTAGGCTGGAGTACAGTGGTGCAATCTCGGCTCACTGCAACCTCTGCCTCCTGGGTTCAAGCGATTCTTCAGCCTTAGCCTCCCAAGTAGCTGAGATTACAGGCATGCACCACCACGCCTGGCTGATTTTTGTATTTTTAGTAGGACAGGGTTTCACCATGTTGGCCAAGCTGGTCTCGAACTCCTGACCTCAAGTGATCCATCCCGGCTCAGCCTCCCAAAGTGCTGGGATTATAGGCATGAGTCACCATGCCAGGCCGGGTTCAAATTATTAAAGAAAAAATATTCAGGAAAATCTCCCACAATTTAAACACAAGAAGCCTTTCCAGATTGAAAGGCTGTTAAATTGTTCATCACAAATCACAATAGATGAAAATAGAACACAAAGTGACATCTCAAGAAATTTCACAACCCTGGGAACAGAGAGAAATTTGTAAGAACACCGAGGGAAGAAATACATATCCATCAGGTGTGCTGTGCACATTAGAGGTGAAAAACTCTGGTCTCTCTGAATAAGTGATAAAATTATTGTTAGTGGATAATTAGTGTATTCATAACTTCCTGTGTGTTCTGTTTTCTTTGGTTACCTGGGAGCTCGGTGTTAAATCTTATGCTCTGTTGAAGGCATACACCTCAGCCAAGTTTTGCTGGGATGAAAAAAAAAAAACACAACTCCTTCCATCTTTAGTCCATATTACAAGGCTCCTAAACATTTCCTTTCTTTTTAATGGCTTTATGGACTTTGTATTATTTATCACGAAATGTCTAAATCCCCTTGGAGCACACAGGAGCATGAAAAATAAGCCTGAAGAAACAGTCTGCCTTTATCCCATTCCACCCCAGAGATGTCAGACTCTAGCCTGTGCTCGGGGCACACTGCAACCCTGGGAGCCTCTGTGTGTGAGAATAGCCCCCTCTCTTTCTGAACGGCCCTTTTTTCCCTTGGAGTTCTTGATGATCTTCCTTGGCAGTGATTCTCAAGTCTAGGGAAAGGAGAAAGGAAAACGCATCCCCTAGACTTTTGTATGTTGTCATTTATTGCCTGTTACCCCTACCTGATTTTAATTCTGTGACAGCATGTGCATTGCAATATTCCCTGTGGCTCCAACAATGCCTGGCCCACAGGAGGCTCTTACACATTTATCAAATGAACACATGAACCTGGCCTGTCAAGGGTTGAGGGGACTTCAGAGATGATCTAGTTCATCTGCTTATTTGATCCAACTGTAGAGAAGAAAAGTGACCTATTCAAGGTCACACAGGCAGCAATGGGCACACCTAGGACTGTACGGCCCTCACCTGTGGGGAAGCATCAGTAGGCACAAGAGTTGCAGGTGAAAAACATATGCTGTTAGGGAGACCTGGGTTCGAGCCTGTCATGTGCCACTTCCCAGCTATCTATCTGTGATCTTGGGCAAAGTATTTAATCACTGAGAATGAGTTTGTAAAAATGAAAATAATAGGAGGCAATGTGTGCAGCATAGTATCTGGCTCAGAAGAAGCACTCAAGAGCTATTAGTTCAATTTGACTCAGTGCTTATTGGGGAATTTGCTAACCTGGAAAGTATGCAGAGATCTGAAGATGACAATCTATGCCTTTGCCTGACTCTTTCCACAGACTCGGTGCTTATTGGGGAACTTGCTAACCTGGAAAGTATGCAGAGAGATCTGAAGATGACAATCTATGCCTTTGCCTGACTCTTTCCACAGCTGCCTGAGACGCTAGTCCCAAAGGCCAGGGCATCAGAGAGTACCCCAGCCCAGGCGGGGTGGTCCACCTGCAAGGTGCGGAGCAGAATAAATGTCAGGAAGAACTTCCCATGTAAACAAATGATAAAGAATCGGAATCCAGAGGTGGCATTTGGAACAAGTGCATAAACAGAGACAATTGCCAGGCCTGGGAGTCCTCCCCTGAGAGATACGGGTGGCCGGTTCTTGTGAAGATGAAATAGATCAGGTTTATACAGGACTAAGAAGCAGCCCAGAAATCAGTGTCCCATTGCCTAGATTCCATACCCTGCCTCTATGAGGAGAAGGAACTAGAAATTGACATCAGAAACAGAGGTAGGAGGGCTGGTGGGAGGGCAGTGGTGCTTTTAGCCTGCAGCATATAATTATACATTTTTAATATGTGACAGTTTTTGAGACCCAGTCCTTTAGTTGCTGTCTAAAAGAACTTCTCACATATTAGACTCCAGAAATAGACGACCTCCTTCCTGCCCTCACCTATGATAATTTAGATTCGGACGCTCAGAGGAGAAAATCAGGAAGCCCCCTCCCTGTTCTTTCCAAGTGTGTGTAGACAGTGAGCCTGTGAGATTACTGCCCCCATAGTGGCCCTCTCTGACCATGCCCGTTACCTGGGGAGGGAGCAGGGCCACCTGCCTTCCACTCTCTGCCCTCCCAGAACCCCTAGGGAGAGAGGCTGATACACAAAACTACCAGCTCAAGGGGAGGTCCTTAGGGAGAGATCACCCCAAAGCTGAGCCCGCAGCGGGCCCTCTCCCTACACAGCCTCTCTTCAGTGACAGCTCCAAGTGCTGCCCTGCTCTGCACTGCCCAGAGGCGCGGGGCACCTGGCAGCCTCCAAATTCCTCTCCAGGGCCAGTACCTGCTTTCAGGCCAGCATGCAGCTGGGGAAGAATGAACTGTGAGGTCCAGGCTCAGACTGTCTTAGAGTCCCAGCAAGCGTGAGCTCTCTTCATCACCTACTGGGCTGCAGAAATGGGGCCCCACACAAAACAAGCACCCCACCAGGGCACTTCCTGTTTTCTTTTTTTCTTTTTCAAACTATCTCTCAAAAGCACCTGATGCACAAGCAAGCATAAAGAAGCAAATCATTTCCCTCCTCTGCCCTTTATAACCAAAACAAAATGGAAATAAGAAATGGACATGGCTTCTTTGCGGCTTCTCTCCCGCATGCTTCCAGCAAAAGCCCCGGGTTTCTGTCCCCTTGGCCTGACCTGGCTCAGGTGTCTGCCCCTGAGGTTTGGAGGTTCCGATTGGCTGGTCCTGGAGTCAGGAGCTGTGGGCGCCACCAGAAGCACACATCTGAGTGTGACTCCCTAAAGGAAGATGGGGGTACAGTTCATGAACGAGGTGGTAGAGTGGCAGGCAGGCAACCCAAAATGCACCAGAGGCCAGGAATACAAAGGTTTGCTATTGACTTTCCAGATGTTAAGAATCACATGTTGACCAGACCTTTACCTCTCCCCAGTGAGAAACGTGCTATCTAAACAGCAATCTCAAATCTGTGCTTCTCTCTGGCCCTCAAAAGGTCAACAAGAACAGAAATGTGGCTAAGGTAGCTAAGCGGTAAAGCTCCTTATAATGCAGGAGAAAAAGGGGAAGGAAAGAAGAGAGGGAGGGAGAGGAGAGGGAGGGAGAGGAGAGGAGGGTGGAGGAGAGAAAGAAAAAAGAATAGGGAGAGTGGGAGACAGGGAGGAAGACGGAGGGAAGAAGAGAGAATGCCTTCTCTAACATCTTACACACAGAGAGAAAAGTCCACCCACCAGTAGACACAACAGCAAAAGAGAAGAAAAATTTGCAGGTTTTGCTATGGAATCTGTGTCCACATCCCCCTCACTTTCTTGAAAACAGCAATTTTTTTTTCTGATTATATCAAATTATCATTTTTATTAGAAATTAACAAGCTATAGTTGTATATACTTATGGGATACAAAGTGATACTTTGATTCATGAATACAATGTGAAGTCATTAGATCAAGCCAACAAATACATCCATCACCTCAAATATTCATCAGTTTTTAGGGTGAGAGCACTTAAAATTTACTGTATTAGCAATTTTGAAACATAGAATACACTATTATTTACTATATTTACCATGCTATGCAACAGATTTCAAAGAAAAAAACTACTACTCCTCCTGTCTAACTGAGGCTTTGTACCCTTTGACTGTCATCTCCTCATGCTCCCAACCCCCAGCCTCTGTTACCGCCATTCTACTCTTCGTTTCAATGAGTTTGACTGTTTTAGATTTCCCATATAAGTAACAACATGTGGTATTTGTCTTTCTGTGCCTGGGCATAATGTTTTTCTCTTCCATCTACGTTACTGAAAATTACAAAATTTCTTTCTTTTTAAAGGCTGAATAGTATTCTACCGTGTATATATACAACATTTTCTTTCTCCATTCATCTGTTGATGGACACTTAGGTTGATTTCATATTTTGGCTATTGTGGATAGTGCTGCAATGAACATGGAAGTGCAAATTTCTCTTCAACATACTTATTTCAAATCTTTTGGGTAAATACCCAGAAGTGGGATTGCTGGATCATATGGTAATTCTACTTTTAGTTTTTAGAGGAACTTCCATACTCTCTTCCATAATGGCTGGACTAATTGACATTCCCACCAACAGCCTACAAGGGTTCCCCTTTCTCCACACCCTCACCAACACTTGCTACATTTTGTCATTTTGATAATAGCCATTCTGACAGGTGTGAGTTGATGTCTCATTGTGGTTTTAATTTGCACTTTCCTAATGATTAATGATGTTGAACATTTTTTCATATATCTGTGGGCCATTTATATGTCTTCTTTTGGGAAATATCTATTCAGGTCTCTTGCTATTTTAAAATCAGATTTTTTTTTTCTCCTAATAGAGTTGTTTGAGTTCCTTATATATTTTGGATATTAACCCCTTATTAGATATATGGCTTGCAAATATTTCCTCCCAATCTGTGGGATGTCTTTTCATTGTTAATTGTTTCCTTTATCGTACAGAAGCTTTTTTAGTTTGATGTAATCCCCTTCGTTTATTTGTGCTTTTCTTACCTGTACTTTTGGAATCAAATCTAAAAACATCATTATGTAAACTAATGTAATTTTTCCCCTATATTCTCCTTCAGTAGTTTTATAGTCTCAAGTCTCAAGTCTTGAGACATGGCTATTTTTTAAATATTTTATGTTTAAATATTTAATCCATTTTGAGTTGATTTTTGTATATGGGGTGAGATAAGGATCCAATTTTATTCTTCTGCATATGAATGTCCAATTTTCCCAGTACCATTTAGTGAACAGACTGTCCTTTTCCCATTGTGTATTCTTAGCACCTTTGTCAAAAACCTATTGACTGTACAGATGCGCATTCATTTTTGGGCTTTCTATTCTGTTCCATTGGTTAATGTGTCTATTTTTATGTCTGTGTCATGCTGTTTTAATTACTATCACTTTGTAGTATAGTTTGAATTCAAGTAGTGTCATGCCTCTAGCTTTGCTCTTTTTGTGTGTGATTGCCTTGGCTATTTGGATTTCTTTTGTGGTTTTGTATGAATTTTAGGATCATTGTTTCTATTTTATGTAAAATTACATTGGAGATTTTATAGAGATTTCATTAATTCTGTAGATTGTTTTGGGTAGCACAGATACTTTAACAATATTACTTCTTCCAATCTGTGAACATAGGATATCTTTCTGTTTATGTGTGTTTTCTTCAATTTCCTTCATCAACATTTTATGGTTTTCAGTATACAGGTTTTCACCTACTTGGCTACATTTATTCTTAAGTTGTTTTTGTTTTTGAAGCCATTGTAAATGAGATTGCTCTTTTAATTTGTTTTTTGGAAAGTTTGTAGTGTCAACAAATCAATGGAAACTACTGATTTTTGTGTGTTGCTCTTGTAATCCTCAACTTTACTGTATTAATTTCTAAGTCCTAACAGTTTTTTGGTGAAATCTTTAAGGTTTCCTCTGTATGGGACAACAGACAGCAACAATTTCACTTCTTCCTTTCCCATTTGGATGCTTTTTATTTCTTTCTCTTGCCTAATTGCAAGGACTTCCAACATGATGTTAAATAGAAGTGGTGAGAGTAGGTTTCCTTGTCTTGTTCTGAATTTTAGAGGAAAGGGTTTCAATTTTCCACCATTGAGTATAAGATTAACTGTGTGCTTACCATATACATATGTTCTTTATTGTGTTGAGGTACATTCCTTCTATACCTAATTTGTTGAGAGTTTTTATCATGAAAGGATGTCAAGTTTGGCAAATGCTTTTTCTGTGTCTGATGAGATGATCACATGGTTTTTGTCCCTCATTCTGTTAATGTGGTGTATTGCATTTGTAGATTTACATTTGTTGAACCATCCTCCTATCCTATGATAAATCCCACTTAATCACGGTGAATGATCCTTTTAATGAGTTGTTGAATTCAGCTTGCTAGTATTTTGTTGAGGATTTTTGTATCTATGTTCAACAGGGATCCTGGCCTGTAGTTTTACTTACTTATTTATGTATTTATTTATTTTTTGTAGTGTCTTTTTCGGGTTTTGGTATCAGAGTAATGCTGGCCTCATAGAAAGGGTTTGAAGTATTTCCTCCTCTTTAATTTTTTGGAAGAGTTTGTGAAAGATTGATATTAGTTATTCTTTAAATGTTTGGTAAAATTCAGCAGTGAAACCATGAGGTTTCTTAGGGTCCTTTATATTTCTGTAGTATCAGTTGTAATATTTCCTCTTTTATTTCTGACCTTATTTATTTGTCCTCTCGTTTTTTCTTAGCTTAGCTAAAGTTTTGTCAATTTTGTTTATCTTTTCTTTTTCTTTCTTTCTTTTATTATTTTTTTTATTTTTGAGATAGAGTCGTGCTCTGTCACCCAAGCTGGAGAGCAGTGATGAGATCTTGGCTCACTGCAACCTCCACTTCCTAGGTTCAAGCAATTCTCATGCCTCAGCCTCCCAAGTATCTGGGACTACAGGTACACGCCACCACACCTGGCTAATTTTTGTATTTTTAGTAGAGACAGGGTTTTACTATGTTGGCCAGGCTGGTCTCAAACTCCTGGCCTCAAGTGATTCACCCCCCCTTGGCCTCCTTAAGTGCTAAGATTATAGGCATAAGCCACCGTACCTGGCCATTTATCTTTTCAAAAAACCAACTCTTGGTTTTGTTAATCTTTTGTATTTTTTTTTTAGTCTCTTTCATTTATTTCTCCTCTGATCTTTATTATTTTTTTCCTTCTACTAACATTGGGCTTAGTTTATTCTTCTTTCTATATTTCCTTGAGGCATGATGTTAAGTTGTTTGAGATCTTTCCCCTTTTTTGATGTAAATGGAAAACACCAATTTAAATCCCTATTTAAATCCGATTGATATCCGTGTTGACATGACTAGTAGTTACTGATTTTTTATTTATTTATTTATTTATTTTTGACAGAGTCTTGCTCTGTTGCCCAGCCTGGAGTGCAGTGGTGCCATCTCGGCTCACTGCAACTTCCGCCTCCAGGATTCAAGCAATTCTCCCGCCTCAGTCTCCCGAGTAGCTGGGATTACAGGCGCTCGCCACCACACCCATCTACTTTTTGCATTTTTTAGTAGAGACAGGGTTTCGCCATGTTGGCTAGGTCTGTCTCAAGCTCCTGACCTCAGGTGATCCGCCCGCCTCGGCCTCCCAGAATGCTGGGATTACAGGCGTGAGTCACCGCCATCCCCGATTTTTTTTTTTTTTTTTTAAGAAATAAAGCAACTTCTCCCAGGCCATGTGGAAAAGCCATGTGTGAACCAGAGGAACAAGTGTGGGTAAATCTCAGCCCTCTGGGCAGAATGTTCTGCTGTTCGTGCTATTTCCTAATCACAAGACTGGCTGTGGGTTGCAAACCCGTCACCTCTTTTTTACATTCCCAAACTCACCAAAATGCCTTTGTTAAATTTTCATAGTTTGACATTGAAATATTAACTGTGCAGACAACTGGCCTTGTACAGTTTTGATTCTATGCTTTGCAGGACTTTCTGGGATTTGAGGTAGCCTGCATGTCTGGCCTGGTGTTCCTTGGCCTCGCAGAAATATCCCACTCTCCTTGCCAGACACAGAAAGCCCTTTGCTCCTTCCCTGGAACTTCCTCAAACCTCCAAACTTTGCACTTGCAGATTCTGCCTGGGATGTCTGTCCCCTAGTTCTGTTTCTCTTTTTTTTTTTGAGATGGAGTCTCGCTCTGTCGCCCAGGCTGGAGTACAGTGGTGCGATCTTGGTTCACTGCAACCTCTGCCTCCCCAGTTCAAGCAATTCTCCTGCCTCAGCCTCCCAAGTAGCTGGGATTACAGGCACACGCCACCACAGCCAGCTAATTTTTGTATTTTTAGTAGAGACAGGGCTTCACCATGTTGGCCAGGCTGGTCCCAAACTCCTGACCTCAAGTGATCTGCCCGCTCGGCCTCCCAAAGTGCTGGGATTACAGGCATGAGCCACGGCGCCCGGCCCCCCAGCTCTGTTTCTAAGCCTACTAACAAATCATATTCACCCTTCATCATCCATCCCTGAGGATACCCATGCCCACCTACATCCAGGATGGGTCCAGGTGGCCTTCCTCTGTGTACCCTGACACTTTTCCAACTATCGTTCTATAGACTATATAGAATGATAGCAACTGTGTACTCCTTAAGTAGAAGAATCTAGAACATACCTATCTTCCTATCCTCAGCTCCTAGCACACTGCCTGACACACAGTAAGCATTCCACACATATTTGTTGAATGGATAAGTGAGTAAACGAACAAGGTAATGAATATTTGTTTAGAAGTATTTCTGGAAGTTTCCTTAAAGCCACAGAACTCTTTTCAGCAGATCATTTTGTCTCTGCATCCCTTCTGGATTCTGTATGTTCCTGGGATGCCTGGGTTATGTCCCAGTGCATATGAATTTTTTTTTTTTCTTGAGACAGATTCTTGCTCTGTCGCCCAGGCTGGAGTGCAGTGGTTCGATCTCGGGTCACTGCAACCTCCGCCTCCTAGGTTCAAGCGATTCTCCTGCCTCAGCCTCCTGAGTAGCTATAACTACAGGCATGTGATACCACACCTGCTAATTTTTTTTTTTTAGTAGCGATGAGGTTTCACTATGTTGGCCAGACTGGTCTCAAACTCCTGACCTCAGATGATCCACCCACATTGGCCTCCCAAAGTGCTGGGATTACAGGCGTGAGCCGCAGTGCCTAGGCCCAGTGCACATAAATTTATTAAGGACAGTCAGCTATGTGGCGGGGCTCCCTGTCACAGCTTTTTAGAACTGGAAGGATAGAGGCTTCTCAGAATGGCAAACAGATCACCCAACATTTTCTGGCAAAACCGAAGTCTTGCTCTCTCTTATAGCTAGTGTCTCACTGAATTCTTGGCAAAGTAACGTTCTCCAAGCTGCTGGGGAAGTTACAGAGGATGGGCAGCATCTAGATGCCCCATGAGCCCCCATTTCCCAACACGGTCCCCTTGGAATCTCTCTCTTTCCCTCTTTCCATTCACTTCATTCTTTTCTCTCCAGCCTCACTGGTGTCATTTCAGTTCCCTGAGGGTGTGAAGTGCTTTCAAGCCTCAGGGTCTTTGCACATGCTGTTCCCTCTGCCCAGCATGCCCCTCTCCACTCCTTTCCCTTCAGGTCCAATGTCACCTCCCCTAGGGCCTTCCCCAGCCCTCCCACATAAAGCAGGTCTCACCTCATCCTAGTTCACAGCCCAATGTGCTTTCTTTTAGGACGCTTATCACCACCTGTAGGCTTTGTGGTTCCCCTTCTGCCTGGCTCCACTCTGGAATCTCAGCTGCCTCTGTCTCACCAGGGCTCTCACTCCCTGGGGCCACGCTCTAGGGCTGGCATGCAGCAGATGTCCAATAAGTATTTCTTGAACAAATGAATGTCATTCTGTAGGCTCGTGAATCATGTAAGCAGCATTTTCTCCCTCAACTTAAATCCACTGTATTAGGCTGTTCTTGTGTTGCTATAAAGGAATACCTGAGACTGGGTAATTTATACAGAAAAGAGATATATTTGGCTCGCAGTTCTGTGGGCTGTACAAGCATGGCTCTGGCATCTGCTCAGTTTCTGATGAGGCCTCAGGGAGCTTTTACTTATGGTGGAAAGCGAAGTGGGAGCAAGAGAGAGAGGGGGAGGTGCCACATACTTTCAAAGGCCAGATCTCCCCAGTACTCAGTCACTATTGGGAGGACAGCACCAAGCCATGAGGGGTCTGTCACCATGACCCAAACACCTCCCACCAGGTCCCACCTCCAACATTGGGAGTCATATTTCAACATGAGATTTTGAAGGAACAAATATCCAAATTTTATCACCAACAGAGGGTATGTATCTAGGCTTGCATTTTGATAACAGGTCCTCTCTCTGCATTCTGAGTCAGAGGCAACTAATTTAAAAATCCATTCACCCACACTGACGATTAAATTTCTACTCTCACAGATTCCATTTGAAAAATATCCTATGCCTTGTGTTCTTCTTTGCCCTTTAGCTGTGTTTTGTACATTTGTATTCTATTTTCCCTGTGACATGAGCATTTTGGTCATTAATGATTTCACTTCACCAGAAGAACATTATTCTTTTTATTTCATTGCTGAGAATGTTTTTGTCCATAGAGAGATATTTTCATTATGGGCCACATGCAATTTCTGAGTAGTTATTTCCTAATATGAAGTGTATTTTATAGGTGGTCAGAATGTTATAACATATTAGATAGCTTATGTAGAGTTCGGGATAGTGTATATTACTTGGGAGTTATTCTTGCCCGGGCTGCTTTTTCTGGGAGTGTTGTATCTATTCTGAGAAGTCCCTGGAATGAATTGGTGGTGCTTGGTGTGACTGAACTGTTGCTGGTGTTAGTAACAGACGCAGCACATTGACTGTCAAACCTACCCCAATCTTTCCCTGCTCATCTGTGTGCATCTTACTTTCCTAGACAACAGAGACACTGAGTACACCCCAACACAGAGGAGCCCGCGCTCACCGAGAGATTTGCCAAGTGGAGTCCTTTTGAGACGTCCAAATTTCACTGTCTTCAACTTATTAATGTGAAACAAAGAATAACGTGTATGTGTGTGTAAATATGAATAGTAACAGTTTATATTTGTAAACAATGTGCCGTGCGCCCAGCACTACATTAAGCAGTCTCCATGCAGCACCTCCATTAATCCTGGGGAGCACTGTACCCACTTCAAGGTGAGAACACTGGTACTGAGTTGCCCTGCTTTATGTCACTCAGCAGGTGAGTGGTGGGTCTGGCATTCAAAGCTGGGCAGCCTGATTTTAGAACCTACCACACTGTCTTTATACATAGATGCATGTCCATGTATATATACCCACACACATCACGCACATATGTATCATCTATACATGCACACACTCAACGCGTGCAAACGCCTGAGGAAAACCTCTGGTAGAGTGTAATTCACTGTTAACTATGGAATCTGGGAAAGGGTAGGAACTTAGGATCGATGTTTACTTTTTACTCTACACATTTCTCTAATCATTTTAATCCTTTGAAACAAATGTGTTATCTCTGTACTAAAAAAAAATAAAAACCCAAGTTATTGATTTTGCTGTATGTGTTCCCACTGGAAAGGCTTATTGAATAATTGAATGTTATGAATGAATAGCTCATTTTTTTTTCTTTTGATCCAGAGGCCTTTAGAAGAGCAAGTAACAAAAACTGGTGGAAAAAAAGCACACATTCAACAGGAAGCAACATCTAGAGACCTTTCTGCCTTCCAGGACACAAAAAGAAAACAGTTCATAAACAACTTACATCTAAACCAGTAATGTTGTCTCCCTGGCTCATAGGAGCTGAAGAAGAATTCCAGTTACTGTAGTAAGAATATAAGGTAATGTGTTCTTGTTTTTTTTTTTTTCTTTTTTTTTTTAACCACTTTGTTTAAACATTCCGACCTCTGTTAATTCCTCTCTAGGATGTGGACTGGTTTGAGGATGCTTGAGGCATGACTATAGCAAGCACTGCGCATACATACGTGGACATCGTAAGACACGCTCTCTGCTTCCCCAGGCGAAATCTGTAATGCTTTGTTTATTCACGTTCTATCCTGCGTTTCCACGGCACTTTGTTCTTTGTGGTTTTTAGGGTATCTTTCTCCCTCTCTGCTCAGTGAACTGAGCTGCCTGGACAGGCCTTGAGTTTTCTTATTCGATTGTTTTTTGTGTGTGTATGTTTTGCCGTAGCTCCCTCACTAGTATAGTCAAGGAGCTTTTCATGCTTTGAGCCATTTGTGGCGTTTCAGGAATTACCTTCATAGCTTTTGTCCATTTTCTACTGGCTTGTCTTTTTCAATGCTTTTATAGGCATTTTTTAAAAAACACAGTGTGGATGTCATTTGGGATAGCAGTACTAATAGCAGCTAAAACTTACTGAAAGATACTGTGTGCCAGGCAGTCTGCTGAGCACTTTACATGCTGCCTTTCATTTTTACACTCATTTAGGAAACTGAGTCACAGAGAGGCGAGATAACTTGCCAGAGATTCAAGCACACTCCAGACACATCCCTACACCAATCAGACCTCCTAGCCACCCAGAAACTCTCCTCTGCTCGGAGGCTTCTCTGCTTCCTCCACCTGCCCCTTCGCCTCACTGCCTCCTTTTAAAATCTGCGGCATGTATTTTAGGGATACTCGTATCCATTTTCAGGAATTCCATGATCTACACACAGATGACACCAAAATCGGAACAGCAATGTCCACCCTTCTCCCGAGCCCTAGGTCGGTGCCTCTGTCCACCTGTGTCTCCTGAAACTTCAACACAGACTTCAAATGGAGTGGCAGAAAACCAGATTCCTTAGGGAAAGGAAGGTCTCCCAGACGGCAGGAGCGGCAGGGCTTAGGGGCAGCCGCAGGGGCTCGGGAGTCTGAACATACCCGGTTTGAATTCAGACTCTGGCACGCCCCATGCGATCATAACATAGTGCTGCACGTCTCAAGCCACCTATAAAACAGGGACAATAACAGTATCTGCCTCGGGGTTAATGGTGAGGACTGACTGTGTGTGTCTCGCTCAGGACCAGGTGCAACAAATGTTGGCTTCTTCCCCGGCAAAGACCCGCGCTTTCTCCTGGGCTCCGGGTTCCCGGGGTGGGGGTGGGCGCAGTCCCGAGGGCCCCAGGCAGTGGCGCAGTGGTTAGACCCCAGCCTCTGGAGTCGGCCTCGGTTCAGATTCTGGTTCTACCCTTCTCCTGCTGTGGCGAACCAACCCTCCGAGCTCTAGTTTACTCGTGTGAAATGGACTAGCCAAAATTGGGATTTTTTTTTTTTTTTGGGATTAGATGTGTCGGTCCATAGACGTTGCTGGCCACATAGTTAAGTGGTGCGTTCACTCACTGGGCATTGATGGAGCGCCTACTACGTGCTAGGCCTGTTTTACGCGCCGGGGGCCCAGAGGCGCCCAGGTCAGACAAAGTGTAAACGATTCGGACCAGAGCCCTTCAATCTGCATTCCGCTTCGCAGGAAACTCTCCTCCTTTTATGATTTTCAGCCGGACTGCCTTCCCTGTTGTTAGTTTGTAACTTTCGCGCCGGCCCCCGCAGCCTCGCGCCTGCCTTCCCTCCACTGTCCTCGGCCAAGGTGTAGTAGTAAAGCGTCTCCGAACGCGGCGCGACCCTCGCCCACGCCCGCTCGCGGGGGGACCGCACCGCCCCAGGGGTCCTCGCTAGGGGTTCCCGGAGAAGGGGTGTGAGATGGGGGTGCGAGGGGGCACAGGAGCGCGGGCCAGCACCCAGACCTGCTCGGTACCGGGGACCCAGACCCGAAGATGCCGGGCGGCCAAGGCCCCGCTACCCTGGCCGGCTCCGGGCAGAGGAAGAAGAGGAGGCGCCCAGACTGGATACCCGCCGGGACCCGGAGCCGCGGCACCACCCCCAGCCCGCCCCACGCTCGCCAGCCTCAGACGGCCGCGCCCCGCCCCGCCCCTCTCCCGAAGCCCCGCCCCGGCGCGGGACCACCCCCTCCGCGGCCTCAGCTCCGGTCCCGGCCCCGCCCCCCGCGCCCCCGCCCCCGCCCCCGCCCCCGCCCCCGCCCCCGCCCCCGCCCCGGCTCGGGACCACCCTCCGCCCGCCGAGGCGGGGGCCCAGCGCGCCCGGCACTCTCGGCGGTCCGGGCCCCTCGCCACTACCGCCGCCGCCGCCGCCGTGAGTCCCGCGGAGCCGCGCGCGCCCCCGGCTGGGCCGAGCCGCTGGCCGACGAGCGGAGCCGCAGGAGCCGGCGGGGACGCCATGCGAGCCAGGTAGGCAGGCGGCGGCGGGGAGCGCCTCGGGCGGCAGGGCCCTGGGGGCCGGCGGGGGCGCGGGGTCGTGCTCGGGGGCTTTGCACTCCCTTGCGGGCGCAGATCCTGCCCCGGCGCCGATCGTGCCACCGCCGCCTGAGTTCGGGGCTGCGCGGGTGCCTGGGCGTGGGGCGGCTTCGGGGAAGCCTCGCGCGCCCCTCGCCGCTCCCCCGGGCGCTCGGGTCTCCCTGGTGCTGGTGGGCAGGGACCCGGCCCGGGGTTCCGGGCGCCGCGCCGGAGCCCTCCGCGTGCGCTCGGGCCGCCCCCCAACCCCGGCTCTGGCCACTTCCCGGCGGGCGGCCCTGCGGGGTGGCCTCCCTGGGCAACCGGACGCGTCCTCGGGCGCAAATCGGGGGGCGCGCTCGGCTCACGGGGGCCGTGGGGGCCACGGGAGGGCGTGGAGGGGTCGGGGCGCCCCCCTCGAGCGGCGCTGGGGAGGAGGGAAGGGCGCGCGGTCTCCGGTTAAACTTGTTGGTGACAATGCATATTTCAACTTCTTCGGAGATCCCTCCTGTGAGGATGAAATTGAAAACTCCGGTTTCTGGCTTGGCGATCGGGTGACCGAGCAGCCGCGAGGTGACAGCGCCGGCGGCCCGCGGGTGGGGACCGGCTGGGATAGAGGCGCGTTGTTCTCTGAGCGATGTTTACCGAGAAGCCCGCTCCGCGGCACGGGCGGGTGTCTGTTGGGACCCCAACCCTGGGTCCCGCGGCTCCTAGCCCGGGGCCTGCGGTGTAGACGGGGGTTGGGGACAGGCCCAGCTGACCCTGACCGGGTGTCGGGCGCCCAGAGATGCCGCGCGGGAGGAGCCGCGGGAGAGCCGCCGGACTCAGCGAGCAGAGGGTCGTGGAGCCTGATGGATCGATGAGATCTGAAAAAGAACACTGTGCGAGATTGTATTCCTGCTTATTCTTTCCAAGTTAGTAGGCAGATTGGAACTATAGAATTTATCCGTGATAATAATAAAGTTCGCATAACTTTTGTTCTGATTACAGAAACAATGTATGCTCAGGGCAGAAAGCTAGAGATAAAGAGAAATATAAACAGCAAACAGGAAACCATCCCCAATCCCACATTTTTTACCAGCCTTGTCACAGCCTGGCAGATTTGAACATTAAGTTAGAACTGGAGCCATTCTTGCCTAAACCAGAGAATCCCTGAATGCAGCCGCCCCTTCTCACCCTTGTGACCGTCTGTGAGCTCCAAAGTTTGGGTTTTTTCCTTGCTCCCTACCCGGGCAGAATCTCTGCTGACCACGAGTCCCCTTCCCAGTGGGCTGGGGGCTTTCCTTGAGATCCGTGGCCCAGATGAAATGATGGGAGAGGCCTGGATCCTCACCGCCCTCTGTGGTTTTGGTTCCTTGCCTTGTAAAAATGAAGGTAATGATTCTCAATCTGCTTCTCAGGCCACCATAAAAATTAATGGGTGGTTTGCAGAGCGTTTTGACATCCGTGGATGGACAGCGGCTGTACTTTAAGGCGCTGGGGAACATTCTACTGTTCCTCATTGCAGTGGTCATGCAGTGTAATAGGCTGCCTCTCACCTGGCCGTCCTGCCCAGGAAACAGACTCCAGGAATGTCCAGTGGAGCCCTGAGGACAATATTCCTGGTTCCTTGCTCAGTGCCCTCGGGACTCGGCCAAATCCCTCAGAGTGGGAAGCTTGGGAAGAGGCAGCGCTCTCCAATCCCCCTCCCCCACCTCTGCTTTCTGCATGTAGGCGGATTTCTTAAAGTAAGGGGGCAGTGATATTTAGGCGGGACCCCAGATTGCCCACTGCCTGATGTTTGTGGGTCTGTGGAATGCCCGGGCCGTGCTTATCCAAAAGAACAGTTAGTTCTGGGAGGACGCATAAACTGAACAAACCTGGCTTCCTAGAGATTTGTATGGCTCACTTGTTTACTGAATGAACAATGACCGGCTGCGGAGAAGCCCAGGACACTTCTGTGAGCTTTATTATTATTTTTTTCCTGTTGTCCCAAGACTACATTTTAGTGATCTTATAAAACAATAAATAAGAACCCATGCCATTTGTTAATTCTGGGTACCAAAGGCCCAGGTGGGGAGAGGTACTTCACAGCATGCCTTTTGTCCCCAAGCACCCACGCCACCCCCACAACAACAAAGTAATCAGGGTAGAAGATCCTCTTTCTGTAACCGTCTGTCGTTTGATAGTTTCATTTTTTAAATTGTCCTTTCCACCAGCACGTGGATCTGATCAGGGTCTGCCTAGTTGCAGATCACAGCTCAAGAGGGGGTTTTGGAAAGACCCAGAAAGTGGGCTGAAAAAATTGCTGATAAAGTATCCTTCACCGGGTGCCTTGTCTGTTAGTGTATTGTGCTCTTACTTTTCTCTGCGGAGGGAGGACCTTCCTGGATTTTCTCCCTTGCTCTTGTTTGCTAATCCGGCAGCCTGGAATTATTTCCCTCTGGGCTGCTTGAATAGACTTTCTTCTTATTCTAATGCTGGATTCTAGTCTGATCATAAGATATGCGAATGGTGAATGTGGTTTACGCCCTTGAATCCTGGGAGGTGTTCCTGGTTTTAAATCCTGGGATCCTGGCCAGTTAAGAGCCCTTGGCTCCCCTGAAATTGCGTGGGAGGTGTGTGTGCTTTCTCTTCCTGGGGAGCTTCTTACAGAGCCCTTGACCCAAACAAGGTTGAGAGCTCCAGAGTGCGGCCCTGGCAGACCTCGTCCCTGGTCCCTGGCTCCAGGCAGACCTCCCAGTTCCAGCCTTGTTTCAGGTACCAGCCTTGTTTTGACCGAGTAGGAGCTGCTGTTTACAACTGGCCAGCCATGTGGATTTCCCTTAGCTTTATTATTTTCAAATTCCACACCTAAATTGGGCTGTGTTGTGATTTTTCTTCTGAAAATTGGAGTCAGGCCCCTGGGACATTTCCTAAGGCCCTGGAGGTGGGCATCAGGTCTTCTCTGTTGCGAGATAGCCGCCTGACAACCAGGAATCCGAAAAGGTCACCGATCACTAAACAGAGTTCTCAGAGCACTCTCAGTGCGCGGGTCAGCTTTGCTCCTGGCCAGGAGCGAGCCTCAGGCCAAGCAACGTTTACACTCAGCTTCTGGGGAGCTGGGCTAGGTCTCTGGGCTCCCCAGCTATTTGCACGGAAGAAGCCTCACATTCTGCCACCACCCTGTGGAGCAGTGACAGAAAATCAATTCATCTAGCCCCCAAATACCCAGGGAACAATCCAGCTACTTGATTCAGTATCCTCCAGGAAGCCGAAACCAGCTCCTCGGTGGGCCCTGAGGGCGTCCGCGTGTTACATAACCCAGCACCTGATGCCACCGTGACCTCGCTAAAGGGAAAAAGTCTCAATAATCAGTCTTCAGAGGGCGAGGGAGTGCAGAATACGCTTTAGAAAGAGGCTGTGTGCCGTGTTTTAAGAAGGGTAAAATCCCATGTAGAACATCGCAGCCTCCCATCTTCCAGGTGAACAGTGCCTCCTGAAGTCATCAGGAAGCATGCGGATTTGAGGAAGTAGAACTGCTGTACGGAATTCCTCTAATTTAAGGTTTGGGGTATTTTGAGGGATGGAAATAGGTACCACTCGTTGAGGGCTTACCATATGCTAGGCTGCGTGTGTGCCCTTTTGAATCCTCACGAAAACTACCAGGGGTTTCATTTTACAGGGAAGCTACAAGAATTTAAGAAACTCCTCCCACCTTAGACTTTAATGAGTGCTTGAGTTGGGATTTGAACCTGGATCTGTCCAAGTCCAGAGCTCGTCATCACATCTCCCAGGGTGCTGAAATTAAAGAAACAAACGGCTCTCAGTCACACATTGGAGCCTGAAGATACAGGCATGCAAATAGCAGAGTGCCAGCCTTCCTCACACAATTAGAAAATAGCTTTTACTCTGAAGGTGATGAGATCTTTAAAACATGTGACGCTTTCTCAGCCTAAATGGAAGGCAGCCATTTTGCACCTCTGTTCGTGAAACCCTCACCCCGTCACCAGGGCGAAGCAAGGTTTATTTGGAAGATTGTGACTTTGAAGTTGGGATAACCCAGGATTTGGTACGACGTCTTTCCTTGTCCCGTGAAAAGAGGGTGTTTGGGCACATGGGGTCACTAGAATGAGATTAAGATTATAGGAAGGCGGTTAAGTAAATGAACAATAAGGGTTCCACCTTCCTCTTTACAATCAAATAAATGACATACTAATGAGATTATTCTTATCTGCGCAATAAAAGCTTATCTCAGGGGAGCTCTCTTTGCTGAAGCCTGTTAGCCCAACTCTTCTGTAGAGATTGAGAAGAATACTTCCTTTGAAAGGATTTTATGGTTCCAAGTTTTTATTAAATGTGCATAACTGAGGACAACCCTGCCTCTCTTTTTTTTTTTGAGTTGAGATTTCTCTGTTGCCCAGGCTGGAGTGCAGTGGCTCAATCATAGCTCACTGCAGCCTTCAACTCCTGGGCTCAAGCAATCCTTCTTCCTCAGCCTCCTGAGTAGCTGGAACTACAGGTGCACACCAGCACGCCCGGGTAGTTTTTTTTTTTTAATTCTTGTAGAAATGGGGTCTCGCTATGTTGTCCAGGCTGGTCTTGAACTCGTGGTTTCAAGTGATCCTCCAGCCTTGGTCTCCCAAAGCACTGGGCTTACAGGTGTGAGGTATGTTGCCCTGCCCTTGCCCCATTTTTATGAGCAGGCAGGAAGCTTTTCTAGCCCCTCCAATGTAGGAGGTCCCTGAGCTCATAGTGTGCCGGTAAACCTGCTCTCTGAGGAGAAAGCAGAGCTTCGATTGCAGTATCTGCCAATGTGACGTAAATATTCCCACCATGGCTAATTTCTTTTTCTTTTCTTTTTTTTTTTTTTTTGAGTCTCACTCTGTCACCCAGGCTGGCTGGAGTGCAGTGGTGCAATCTTGGCTCACTGCAACCTCCACCTCCCAGATTCAAGCTGTTCTCCTACCTCAGCCTCCTGAGTAGCTGGGACAACAGGCATGCGCCACCACGCCCAGGAAGTTTTTGTATTTTTAGTAGAGACCGGCTTCCCCATGTTGGCTAGGCTGGTCTTGAACTCCTGACCTCAGGTGATCGGCCCACCTTGGCCTCCCAAAGTGCTGGGATTACAGATGCGAGCCACCATGCCCAGCCTGATTTCAAACTGCCAGTTTGGGCTGGGAACATTACTAAATAGTTAACAATCTGTGTGAGCCAAGAAGAGCTGGGTCCTGCTCACCATTCATTGCACTGAGCCCACCCACACGACACCCCTGCTTCCCCTTCCGTCACCCCCATCACTTTAATGGAAGAAATTGTGGCTTCACTTCTGCTTGGTCCATGTCTGCCTAGGAGCAGTACTGAAAAAAGGATTTGGGTACTACTGAGTAACCGAATTTGGCCAGCAAGAGTAGAAGGCTTCAAAACTCAGGCTGCATTTTAAAATCACCCGGGGGGCTTAAAAAAACAACAATCTATGTTCCAGGCCCATCCCCAGTTGAATCAGAATGTCTGGGTGTGGGGCCAGACGTCTGTAGATTTGGAAAGCTTCCCGGGTGACTGTAATGTATATCCACGTTGAACACCAGGGATGTGGTGATGAATTTGTTCAAGAAGAAAGTTGAGGGGGTGCAATTTGGGGCAGGGCGTGGCAGACCCTGTATTTGAGCCCAAGGAGGTGAGATCTCCCTTGCAGAGCAGGGAATGTTTTTCCTTGAAGCCTCGTAGAGGGTGAGGAAGTGCTGGGCTAGGAGGGGCAGGCGGAGCCCATCTTCCCCCCAACAGTTCTGTCCTCCTCCAGGGGCACGTGTCCTATACTGATGAGGTCCACATACTTGTTTGGCTTTGGTTGCTTCTGCTGGTCTAGAAAGGAAAAGAGTCTTCCTTCCAGGAAGTCAGGGGGTCAGGATGAAGCCAGGCAGACCCCCTGGGTGGGTGTGATGAGCTGTTCTCAGATATTAAAGCAGAGGGGCTTACTGGGACCACCCAGATGAAGGAAAGAGAAACCCTACTGCTTAAGGACCATAGCCGAACACTTCGTAAGAGTCCTTGAGCTTGGGTGCACACATAAGCTGATTATTTTTTCTCCATCATAATTACCAGTAAAATTATTTTAAAATGTGAGAGCTTTCTTTGGAGGCAGTAAGCATGTGGGAGGGAAAAGTCATTCAACTTCAGAGCCAGCCATGGTGAGCGGGGCTGGGACTGGGGAGAGGCACACGAGGCCCCTGGGGTGCAGGATTCAAGGAGGTGCTCGCCCTGAGGGGGTGTCTGGGGAAGGGTCTGTCCTGCTGGCCAGAAGAGGGCTGCTTGAGAGAGGGCGGTCCTGGGCTCACTTCCTTAGAGTTGGGCAGTGAATGTGGAAGAGCTCATACATGGGAACCTAGAGCGAAGAGCAGGGGCCAGGATCACACTGCTGGATCACCCCCGGAAGGGGCAGGAAGGCTAAGGGGGAGCCAGTGGAGGAGCAGCTGGGATGGGAGAACAAGTGCCCTGCGGGGCCCTGAAGTCAAGGAGGAGAAAGATGGGGGTAGCGGGAGAGGGGGTTGAGAGCTCAAAGGAGACGGGACAGTTCTGGGTCTATCATGTGCAGAGGATTTATGAACGGGAGGACTGGAACCCTGTCACTGTGGTAGTGGAGAAACTCCTATAATAGAAGAAATAGCGCAGAGTGGCGGCCACGCAGAAGAACGTTGGTGATAAAAGAAATTGGACTGTATTTGATGGTGTGGAGACAGGGCAGGAGGGAGCCAGGGTTGGGTCAGAGGGACTGGGATTCTAGCAGGGGCGGAAAATTCTCCTTGGGGTACCCGTGCAGTGGGGAGTGGCCGCAGGTGCTGAGAGGGAAGCATTGGGTGTGAATAGCTGATCACCAGGAGCAGCTGGTTAAAAGACCTTCCCCAAATGCTTTTTCAGATCATAACATCTGCAACTTTTTCCCACTAGCCTTTGTGGAGGGCTGGCTGGGGGGCCCATTTGTCCTTAAGACACAGTTCAGTGGACTCACTTGCTCTTCCAGGCCCAGTTCACACTCCCTTCTCAGACACACCTGAGTGATCGTGCCCCTGGGTCTGCGGTGTCCTAGCTTTCTTACCTGTCTGTTGTCCCCCTAGGCAGGGTGCTGCTTGGGGGCGGTTGCATTTTATTATCTCTGCATCCTCCATACACAGGAGCCCCTCAGACACCATGCCCAGTGCATGAAGGAGCTGGCAGAGAGAGAGAGAGAGAGAGCCTGGGCACGGTGAAAACTTAGGGTGGTGACTTCATACAGCCATGTAGTGACAACTCCAATATTCTCTTCTTGACATCTTGGCAGTAAAACTTACAATATATGATAGAAGTAATTCCTCCCTATGAATAATAAACAGCTTACTTATAAATACTGTCAAGTGGCCGTCCCCGTAGTTCTATGCAATTTAATTTTTAATTCAGGTAGGTTTACCTTGCCTTTGTTTACCCATTTTCTACTGTTGCCCTTTGTAAGAGGATATGATTTTTTTTTTTTTTTTTTTTTTTTGAGACGGAATCTCACTCTTGCCCACACTAGAGTGCAATGGCACGATCTCGGCTGATTGCAACCTCTGCCTCTTGGGTTCAAGTGATTCTCCTGCCTCAGTCCCCCAAGTAGCTGGGATTATAGGCGCATGCCACCATGCCTGGCTAATTTTTGTGTTTTTAGTAGAGATGGGGTTTTACCATGTTGGCCAGGCTGGTCTTGAACTCCTGACCTCAGTTTATCTGCCCACCTCGGCCTCCCAAAGTGCTGGGATTACAGGCATGAGCCACCTTGCCCGGCGAGGATTTGGTTTTTTAATAGCTTTAAGATTAAGAGATAAATGGAGTATTATTAAAATGCATGTACATTTAAGCATTTTTAAATCCTCCTAACAATCATAGTTGATGTACAAGTGCCGTCAAATATTTGTATGTGTCCTGGGCATAAATGGGCAATAAGGTTACTGTGTTCAGATCTAACTGAAAAGAATGATTGGAGCTGATGTAACACTTATACATAATTCATGTAGAATGCTAGGCCCAGGGCCTATGCCCCATTGCAAAGTGGTGAATACAGATATGGTTGTGGTTCTTCCTGCTGTGGTCTGGTCTCACGTTTCCTTACCCCTGTCCCAAATATCCCCTCGAGAAAGTTGGGTTTTTGTTTTTATCTCGTGGTTTGGGGAATCGATATTTCAAATGTTTGTAAGAGGAATGCTCTGTTCCGGTTCAGTACAGAGCAGCAGCCATTGGTTCTCTCCTTTACAGTGTGGGACTAGGACATCAACACAATTTTGAATTTTCGTCTCATTTCAGGCCTGTGTGAGGGGGTGCTGACTCTGGGTGACATCAGGAGATCAGGCACTGGCTAGTCATCACAAACAGAATCCCAAGAGTTCACTTAGTGCCCATTTTAGCTTATATGTGTATCTTATTGGAGCCACCTGTGATTTTCAGAACTGCTGAATTGGGGGAAAGCAGACGCTACTGTTTGGGGCCACATGCACACACACTTGAAATGCTCAGTTGCACTGTGTAATGTAGGATTTTTCCGTGGTTTTGGATTCTTCCCATTTTTGTTGGCCTTTTCCCTGTGTTATGCACTGAGACACTTCTGTACACAGCTGTTTCTTCGAAATCAATCAAATATGAAACAGCCTGATTTGCAAAACTGAAAGGTGTTGCATGGAGGAAGATCCTTGGTAAGAATTACATGGCTCACGTATCATGTTCTTCTTACATTGTTTTTTGTTTCCCAGCCATTGTCAGGGAACAATAGCTGGAATGACGTTTTCACAGACCGCAATATGAGAAGTTCCTTTTTCCAGTGGCAGCTCCATGGCTCTTTGTTGGGACCTGGTTCATTGCGGGGACATCACAGTGGGAAAGAGCAGGGGGTGTCTCAGCCCCACACACCTGTCTGTGTCCGAATATTTGGCTTCTCTTCCTGTTATGACCTCGGTCACGTTTTTGGACATCTTTGAGGCTCAGCCTTCTGATCTCTAAAATGATGACTATCGTACTTCGCTCCTGGAGTTGGGCAGTTTAAACGAGATCACACTCAATGCCACTGTACTGCTAGCTGTGGATTTGGCTGCATCATTGTCCCTGTGGTTTTTGTTTGTTTGTTTGTTTTTGAGATGGAGTTTTGCTCTGTCGCCCAGGCTGGAGTGCAGTGGTGCGATCTTGGCTCACTGAAATCTCCACCCACTGAGTTCAGGTGATTCTCCTGCTTCAGCCTCCCAAGTAGCTGGGATTACAAGTGTGCGCCACCATGCCCAGCTAATTTTTGTATTTTTAGTAGAGACGGGGTTTTACCATGTTGGCCAGGCTGGTCTCGAACTTCCAACCTCAGGTGATCCACCTGCCACAGCCTCCCCGGGTGCTGGGATTCCAGGTGTGAGCCACTGCGCCCGGCCCCCATGTTGGTTTTGAGCCCCGTGCTTGTCAGCGTGCAGTTCTTCATGCCTTGCTTCTTTTGTCTTGTGTACATGTACCATAGTTTATTCTTAGATACTGAGTTAATAGAATTTCTGTGATGTTCCAGCATCTGAGTTGAACAGAGTGTAAGGGTTTGATATTCTTTTGATGCTCAACTTGACCTTTAAAAAGCTCGTAGGTGTGGACCAGGGGCTTGATGCAGTCCTAAGTGTCTAAATAAGGTTTAGGGCTCATCCATGCCGACTTTGCCCAGTTCCTGAAGTTCCTGGAGGAAGTAGGGTGGTGGGGGTGGGGGTGAGGAGGGGGATGTGTTTGATGAGGCTACAGGTCCCTAGACCTGGGGTGGAGTGTGGCTCTGGCAGGTAGCATAGAAGGACCAGCAGCAAGTGCTGGAGGCCCCTGTGCCTTTGTTTGCAAGAGGTCTTTACCTGCCCTGACTTCTTGGGTGGGGTGGGGAGGTGATAAGCATCTTTTGTTCACTGTAAGTACTTTATAGACATATGAGTTGTTTTCAGAATTGTTCCTTGTGATTTTCTTTCAGCTTTTGGTTTTTTTGGAGACAGTCTCTCCCTCTCTCACCCAGACTGGAGTGCAGTGGCCCAATGTCAGCTCACCACAACCTCCGCCTCCCAGGTTCAAGCGATTCTTGTGCCTCAGCCTCCCTAGTAGCTGGGATTAGAGGTGCATGCTACCAGGCTCGGGTAATTTTTGTATTTGTAGTAGAGATGGGGGTTTCACTGTGTTGGCCAGGCTGATCTTGAACTCCTGACCTCAAGTGATCTGCCCGCCTTGGCCTCCCAAAGTGCTGGGATTACAGGTGTGAGCTACTGTGCCTGGCCTCTTCTTTTCAAAAAAAAAAAATAATAATAAAAAAAACTTTTCTGCTTATGTATTTTAAATTACTGAATAAATTACATGTTCGTACATGTTTGTTTTAGAAACACTAGAAAATGTAAAAAGAAAAAAAATCACATCAGTGGAATTCTACCACCCATGATGACCACTCTGGACACTTTCATATGCGTCTTTCAGATATTTTCACTTGAAGTATAGAGCTTCCAAACAAAAACAGGCTGAGACAGTGAGTGGTCTTGCCTGTGTACCTGGTACATAGCAATTTTTCAATAAGTATTTATTGAATGAATACTATGCTTTTTTTTTTTTTGAGACTTTTTAGGCTGGAGTGCAGTGATGTAATCTCAGCTGACTGCAACCTCCACCTCCTAGGTTCAAGCGATTCTCCCGCCTCAGCCTCCCTAGTAGCTGGGATTACAGGCACTTGCCAGTAATTTTAATATTTTAGTAGAGACACAGTTTATACTAATTTTAATATTTTAGTAGAGACACAGTTTCACCACGTTGGCCAGGCTGGTCTCAAACTCCTGATCCCAAGCAATCCATCTGCCTCAACCTCCCAAAGTGCTGGGATTACAGGCGTGAGCCACCACTCCCAGCAATACTGTGCTTTTAAAAACAGCTTTTTATCTAAAATTGTTGACATATTTTCAGATCAATAAATACAGATTTACATCCTCATTTTTCATGTCAGGTTTGTATAGGTACAGTACCCTGTTTGTTTAACAAGTGTTTATGAATAGATACTTCCCAGTTATTCTGAAATTATAAACAACACTGCAATGAACATCTTTGATATATAGATTTTTCCATGCATGTTAAGTTTCTCATTTGAATGAATCTTTTACTTTTATTGTGCTTAAAATCTATGAAGAACTTGTAATTATATTAATTGTTGGGTGACTGTATAATTACTATACAGAAAAGCACCTCAAAAGGGAGTGACGTTGGGAAGAGTTCCAGAATCTGTTGTATAAAACTTGGTGAACTTTAAGAGCAGCCATACTTGTTCCCATCCTTTTTTGGGGAAGGCTTTCTGTTTCTCCAGATCCTGAAGTGCTTTGCGTCCTGCGCTTTTGGAGTAGGAGGGTGGGTCAACAGAGTAATGTTGATGCCTTAAGCGCATACTTCAGTTTCAGGATGCACACATACATGCCAGCTTCAGAAGCATTAACATCTGGGAGTAACTGTATATTCTAGAGTCCAGGAGGTGTTTCTGTTGGGAGGTCTTCAGGGCCCACTCCCTCCTAGAAGGGGATGAGTGATGGTTTTCATGCATTCAGCTTCGGAACTGTTGTTGTAAGCTTCTCCAGGGTCATGTCGTCATGGGTGTCCAGAGTGATTTTGTGGCTGTGTCACTTGATCAGCTGTGACAAGACGGACTGCAGTTGGATCTGGCATCTGGTAAAAGCACAGACTTGGTTTTCAGGACCTCTGGGTTCACTAAGGGGAGAGTTTGTCATGCCTCCTGCTGATTGCAAGACTGTAATTTGGATCTTTGACTGCGGTCTGGTGTCGCAAGCCTTCTTTCTGGCAACAGAGGAAAACTAATTTATGGGCGGAATATTTTTTGGCCTGTCTCCTGTAGTTTTGCACAGGGGCCTGGCTGCCTCCTCAGGTCTTGGCACCGCAGTATTTGTGAGTCATCCACCTATAGGTAACATGAGGCAGCACTTTGGGGCTTCGTGAAACCCCAGCTAGGGGGATAAGGGACTGGCCAGCATTCCCAGCATGCCCTAGGGGCTGCTTAGAAGCAGGAAACTGTCCATGAGTTCTGGTTTTTTGTTCTGAGTGTGGAGGACACCTTCAGGAGGCTGGGGAGGGGCCCTGACATCAAGCCTGAGAGCTGACCCCTTTTCTAACTCTCTGGGACATGGTCCTGGCTCTTTCCCTCTTCTTGTTCACGCTTTAATGCCTTTTAATTCCTTGACTCACTGCTGAGCCCCTCTGCATTCCGGGTGGGGGAGATAAATGGGGAGCCCACCAGATGCAGCATATGCCCACAGGGAGTTCACTGCCCAGCAGGGGAGAAGGGGCATTCAAGTGCACCAGGGGAAAGGTCAGGGTTCATGAGGTTGTACTGGGGGTCAGGACAGGATCCCTAAAGAAGCCCCACTAAGTAGGGGGGCCTGAAAAATGAGCAGGCCAGGAAGTGCATGGTGATTTAGGGGGGCAGTGGACTGGTGGGTTCTGGGCATGGTGGCTTGGTGAGTCCAAGGAACCAAAAGAGGGCCATAGTGAGACCCCCTTCCCAAGAGCACGTGGGAGGGATTCCGGGGCAGGTGGCTGGATAGGACAGGTCCTTCTGCACTTCCCTCGCTTTGAACTTGTATCTAAGGGCACCGAGAAGACGCGATTAGATGTGTAAGCGTGACTTGAAAGGGGCCGGGTGACCTGCCTGGGGTTCCCTGGCACAGGGGGTGACCCATCCATCATCGAGGCCTGGCAGGGAGGCTACCCTGTGCACCACATCCTGTTCCAGACCCCCGTCTTCACAGCCCTGGCACTACGTGTAGCAGAGTCGGTCTCCCAGCCTGGTGCTCCCGTGACCCACATGTGGTACTTCTCCCTCCCGGCCTGCTGTGAGATTCTTATAAAATTGTCTCCTGATTAATCACCCTGTACAGCTTTTAAAAGTTACTTTTATTACCCAAAACAACACTTCAGAAACTAAGCTGACGGTTGAATCACTGAAGGAGTCGCAGCATTCTTTCATCCCAGAGAGAAAAAAGGTAATGAAGAAGAGGAGACTGTCCAGTGAAAACCACGTGAGAGGCACCCAGCATCAATGCACCTCTCTCTGGTCAGCTGAGTCCTTGAACTCCTCGGCAGTTCCCCCTCAGGGAAGGTCAGCGGACAGGCTGTGTCCTGGCTTTAATTGTCAGTTTGTGAAACTCACCAGGCTGGGTAGTCAGACTCCTGACAGCCACTGCCTCTGCACCCCGGTGAGCTGCTGAGTTTACTGGCCATCCGGAGAGACTTCTGTATTGAACCCACATTAACCTGGCTAATCCCATCTCTTCTGTGAAAACTTGAATACAACCTTTTGCAATAGGAAAACCGGCTGTCCTCAACTGGCTCAGAGGAAAACCATTAGTTTTTCAGGGTGAAAAGGAAATAGTGAAAAGCTGGGAGATGATGTCATAAACACTGATTTTTTTGTCATTAGTCAAATTGTCTAGAAATTGGCTGCTTGCTAAATTGGGAGTGGGATCGTTATTCTGGGAAGATGGGGGTTATTTTCATGAGCAAGAAGATGGGTAAAATGGCAGTGATTTCCACAGCGAACCTGTGTTGGAGGGCTGCGACTAACAGGTGAGTAACATTCGGGACAAAATTCTGATTTACTGCTCAGCCGATGATTGCCAATTAAGCATGATGGGAAAAACTTGCGCTTGTGTGACTTCGAATGTCAGGTTGTTTGTGGCTGTCCTCTTGTGCTACTAGGAATTACAAATAGGCAATGCAGTAGAGCTTGCAAATGGGGTCTGGAAGGGAATGTACAAAAATAACAATTGTTGTTTGGGTTGAGATTTGGCCTGGCGAGGTTGAGGATGGTCATCTCCTGCTCACTACACCTGACCCCTCCCATTGTCTTTAAGGAAACAAAATAAACTTCGGGAGAAAGAGGAGAAAGAGGCTGGGCACGGTGGCTCACACCTGTAATCCCAACACTTTGGGAGGCCGAGGCAGGTGGATCACTTGAGGTCAGGAGTTCCAGACCAGCCTGGCCAACATGGTGAATGCCCATCTTTACTAAAAATACAAAATTAACCGGGCCTGGCCTGTAATCCCAGCTACTTGGGAGGCTAAGGCAGGAGAATCGCTTGAGCCCAGGAGGTCGAAGTTGCAGTGAGCCGAGATTGCGCCACTGCACTCCAGCCTGGGCAACCAGAGCGAAACTCCGTTTAAAAAAATGGTAATTAAAAAAAGAGGAGAACGGGAGGTGGTGGGTAACATTTGTAGAGCAGCTACAGGCAGTCACTGTGCTAGGTTATTTCACTTTCTTAATCCTCAGGAAACTCAGTGGAGTAAATGGTTTTGTTTCCATTTTATGATGAAACTAAAGCCAAGAGGATAATTAATGTGTCCGTGAACATAGCAAGTATCTGAAATACCATGCAGTAAATCTTGTGTGTGGCACTTAGGTCTGGATATTAACCGAGGGGAACTGGAGACACAAGGCACCGGCATGTTGATTTTAATTTTCTGCAAACTCTATTTCACATTCTGCATTTGAGGATGCCTGTGACTTGGACACCATTTTGACTCTCTGATATTCCTTTGAATTATAAGGGTCTTTTGAAACTTTGGAAATAGTTATTTTCATTGGCGGCAAATGGTCCTGGTGTCAAACTAATGTGAACATTGCCTGTCTGGCAGAAAATGTAAAAAAAGCTTTGCTTAATTAAGGTAACATTATTCTTGATAGTAGAAATATTAAAAATACATAATCCTGCTTCGCTAACTAATCACATTTATGTATTCCCTCTTTCTGATTCTTGTTTGGTGTTCATGCATAACACATATATTATGCTTACAGTAATAATAGTAATAGAATAGGGCTGCATGCCATCCTGTGTTTTCAGTGCTTTACAACCTTACAACCATAGGAGGGGAGGGACTCTTACTGTCTCTGTTTAACAGATCGGGAAACTGAGGAACCATGGGGTTTAGGGACTTGTGTGAGCTGGGAAGTGCAGAAGCCAGGAGTTAAGTCCAGGCTGTCTCAACTGTGATACTGTTCTCCCCTACACGGGGGGCCAGGTCTCAATTCCAGGGTGAACAAGGTGCTTAACCGGGACCAGACTGGGGAGCAGGATGGGGCTGTGTTGTGGGAGGTAGGGAACCTGAGGTCGCAGATGACGTGTGAGGGTGGGCGGGAGGTTCCCAGGTGGGTAATCAGGAGGATGAGTTCAGACCTACAGCAGGAGCCACTCCTTGGAGGATGAGGGGAAGGCCCTAACACCAAGAGGGTGTGGAGCCGCGGTCTCACCACTACACCCTGACACATGGGCTCCCCATCTTCCCTGCCTGCTTGGAGTCTCCTGCAGCAGTCCTCGACCTTCCAGCCCTGCAGCTTCTGCTGCAGCCTTGCACTTCCCTAAGTGGTATTGGAGCTGCGCTCATTGCACAAGGAATTATTCTCATGGCTCCATATCCGTGTCAGGTTACCTCCTTCCCGTGCCTCCCTGGCTCCCTGGGTCCTTGGTTCTTGGTGCTCACCTCTGCACAGACAGGTGTCACTGAAGCCCCTCACCCAGTGACCCGGTGATGCTGAGTCCTGCTTTGGGAGGTGTGGCACAGGGGCAGCCACAGTGGACCCTTGGTGGAGAGGATCAGAGCCAGGATCCCTGCCACCCTGAGTGGCGGATGCTGCAGAGACAACTCTTTATACCTGAGAAGCTTGCCCTCAGGTATCTGTACTTTGTGGGGCTTCTCTGATTGGCCGTTGTGTGTTCATCTTAGAGTTAGTGCAGGACGGGAAGCTCCCACCCAGATGGTGAAGGCACCTGCTGGGTTTCCTGCCACCTGTGGAGAAGCCCGCTCCTTCCCTTGCTCAGGTGAGGGCGACCACACCCAGGTCCACCTGGTTCCACCAACCAGTCCGTAGCTGATGGAATGAAGGGAGCAGCTGGGCTGTAGCCAGGTGGTTAGCGATCTGGTCAGCTCGGTGGTAGCAATGATAATAGATGGAGTGGTCTAGGTTTTCCCCTTTGGAAATCTGAACTCTACTCAGGGAATATTTGTTAGTAGCAACATCAGTAGACTCATGAGGTGGGGACTGGGGGCTTGTGTTTCCATGAGGGGCTGCAGAAACATGGCCACCTGATGCCCAGTGAGTTTGTAGAACCGGATGGACCCTGGGGTGTTCTCCGTGTACCTTCTAAGGAGTCTTTAACTCAACAGAGTTGTTCTTTTTTTTTTTCAAGTTGTTTACTCTTATTTTCTAGTTACCTTCTAGAATTATTGCATTGGGGCCAGGTGGTGTCTAGTACAGTTTTTTACTTTGGAGAATTTATTGAAATTTTCTTTGGCTGAGAATGCCTTCAGTGTTTGTGGTTATTCCTTGGATACTTGCAAATCGATTGTATTTTCTCTGGGACACGGGGTTTCAGATAGATCAGTTAAATGAAGCTTGATTATATCGTATTTCACGTCGCATGCCATGTGTCTTGTCTGTTGGACTGTCAGGTCTCAAGAGACGGGCTTGGGTTTCCCTGTGTGGCTGCTGCCTTGCCCCTTCCCCGATCCACACTCACGGCTTTTACCATATGTTTTAGTCGTTCTTTCGGCATAATTGGATGTTTCCGTTGCTTTGCAATTTTACCAGTAGAGAAATCCTGTGTGTGTGTATTTCATACTTTTCCTGATACCCTTTTATTGCCTCCCTTTCTAGGTCATTTCATTGTGGTTTTATTTTATGCAAACAGTGTGCAAGTGATTCTTTCTGCCGGTTTTCATATTTGGTGTTGTAACTCACACAGTTGATCACTGCCCTCTTCTTTGAAGATGCTGTCTTCTAGAGCTCTTTCTTCCTTTATGATTTGGAAGTGAGACCAGCCACCCTGGTTCCAGGCGACTTTGCTGTTAGCTTTAGAAAGGAGAGCATTCAAGCTAGTCCTAGCCCAGGGCTACTTCCCCCAGGGCGCCTCTTCCCCGTAGCCACAGGGGAGCTTTCATTTGAGAGGTTCTAATTTTGTGTTGTTGAAGTTGCCAGTCTTGTTAGGCAGACTGACAGCTTAGGCTATCTCACTTACTGGCTTTTTGCAGAATTTTGTGGGTGGTTTTGGTTTTGTACGTTCAGTGCTCTGATGTGCGGGTGGCTTTGGGGAACGGTAGAGTCTGGGTCTATGCTCCTTCCTCATGGTCAGAGTCCCCTCCCCTGAAGTTTGGAAGTTGCATGTCATCACGTGCAGCCCTGGGACGTCCCAGTGTGTGCTGGCTCTGAGTAAGTGGCTCTGTGACCCTGACCTCTGACTGGGAGGCCACCCTTGTTCCTCCTGCCCATTCATTCATTGATTCGCTCAGCAGACACGCACAGGCTGCCTTCAGCGCCAGTTGTCGCCTTCCAGCTATTCCAAGGACTGAAAACACAGATCTGATCGTGCCTCTTCCTGGCCTGCAGACTTCCAAGGGCTTCGTGGTTCTACAGAAGAAGCCTCTGCTTCTTCTCCACACAGCACACGGACTTTTTTCTCCACACAGCACACGGAGCCTGGCAGGCTGAACTTGGAGGGTTTTATCCCGAGCCTGCTCCTGCCCTGCCTCCTCTGGTGGGCCCCTAGGATGCCTGTGGGTCCCCTCAGGGAAGCGTGTGTGTACCCCAGCCTTTCCCTTACTGCCTCTGCCCAGCGGGACCTTCCTTCTCAGCTTTCAGGCTGAGACACGTGCGTGCGCGTGCGCGTGCGCGCACACACACACACCCTCTTTCTCTGTCTCTCTCACACACTCGCTGTTTCTCTCACACACACACACACTCACACACACACTGTCACACACTCACACACATTTACGTACACACACTCTCGCTCACACACTCACACTCTCACACACTCCCACATACACACACTCGCTGTCACACACACACACACAGTCACTCTCACACACTCACAAATACACTCACACACTCTCACACTCATACACACTGTCACTCTCACACTCACAAATACACTCACACACACTCACACTCTTACACACACACTCTCACACTCACTCACACTCCCCCTTTGTTTCTAGAGCGCTTCTGCTTTAGTTGTAGCCGTGTTGGTCAGAACTCAAAACATTTGGGAACGCTGATGCCGAAGGACTGGCCGGATGGAATCTTAAATGTAGAGAAGCCTTAACCCCTCTGTAAACCTTGGCAGGACTTCTCCTTCTGTGCATCAGAATCAACTGTGAAGGTTAAAGATACTGCTCAGGTCCTTCCCCTAGAGATTCCATTGGCCTGGAGCTGGGACCTCTGGCTTTTTAATTTTAAAAGCATCCTAGGTGACTCGATAGGCCCAACTGGGATTGAAAATGAGCAGTTTAGACAGTTACCTCCTTTGGAATACGTGTCTTGAGTGGTATCATTTCTGAGATCATGGTTTTACAAAACTTCGGGTGTGCATAACTCTTTTTATTGTAGGAATAATAAAAGCCTTTGTAGTCATTCCAAACATTACAGACACATAGAAAGTGAACAGTGAGTCACCGTCCTTTCCTGGAGCGCCTTCCCTCGGGGCGCCCGCCTTGCATTCCGCCGCTAATTCCAGCTAATTGGGGTGCACTCTTCAGCTGACTTCTGTTGCGTAGGTTTCCATGTCTGTATTCCCAGATGGGATTTATGTGTCGTTTTCTTTTTTGTTTATTAGCGCTGGGGATCAGGATCACTTTTTGCCTCGTAAAAGCAATTGGAGAGAGGGCTGACTTTTTTTTTTAACTGCTTTGGAGTTGTTCTGTAGGTTATCAGGCCCAAATTGAAAGAAGGTAGATGTGGTGATGGCTGCAGCGTGAGTTACCGGACACAAATTTCTTCAGAGACTACATGAAGACAACAAAATAGGCTACTCATTATGGCCTTCCCCCACTGCCTTTAAAAAAATTCTAAAATTGTGGTAAAAGACATAATATAAATGTTATCATCTTAACCATCTGGAGCATACAGTTCAGTTGCCTTAGTGTTGTGCAGCAGAATCTTCACACCTTTTTCATCTTGCAGAATGAAAATTCTGTCCCCGTTTCCTCCTCCCCCAGCTCTTGGCACCCACCATTCCACTTTCTGTTGCTATGAATTTGATTACTACAGGTACCTCGCATAGGTGGAATCATACAATATTTGTCTTTTTGTGATTGGTATGTTTCACTTAGCATAGTGTCTTCAAGGTTCATCCATGCTGTGGCCTATCATGTTACAGTTGAAGGCTGCATAATATTCCATTATATGTATATGTTATATTTTATTTATCCATTCATCTGTCCATGGACATTTGAGTTGTACCTCATGGCTATTGCGAATAATGCTGCCGGGAACCTGGGTGTGCAGATATCTCTTCGAGACCCTGCTCTCAGCTCTTTTGGGTATATTCCCAGAGGTGGAATTGCTGGATTATATGGTAATTCTATTTTTAATTTTTTGAGGAACTTCCATATTGTTTTCCGTAGCAGTCACTCCATTTGGCATTTCCGTCGACAGTGTACAAGGGTTCCGGTTCCTTCACATCCTCACCAGCGTTTGTTATTTTCTGGTTTTTTGACAGTAGCCGTCTCAGCAGGTGTGTGGTGGTCTCTCACAGTGTTTTTGATTTGCATCTCTCTGATGACTCATGATGTTGGCCAGCTTCCCTTCCTTAAACTGCATTTATTAACTTAAATTTTCTGTAAAGTTTTCCTTTTTCTTTTTTTCTTTTCTTTTTTTTTGAGACGGAGTCTCGCTCTGTCGCTAGGCTGGAGTGCAGTGGCGTGATTTTGGCTCACTGCAACCTCTGCCTCCCGGGTTCAAGCGATTCTCCTGCCTCCGCCTCCAGAGTAGCTGAGACTACAGGCGTGTGCCACCATGCCCAGCTAATTTTTGTATTTTTAGTAGAGACGGGGTTTCACCATGTTGGCCAGGATGGTCTCCATCTCTTGACCTCATGATCCACCCGTCTCAGCCTCCCAAAGTGCTGGGATTACAGGTGTGAGCCACCGTGCCTGGCCTTTTTTTTTTTTTGAGACAGTGTCTCAATCTGTCGCCCAGGCTGGAGGGCAGTGGCGCCATCTTGGCTCACTGCAACCTCTGCCTCCTGGGTTCAGGTGATTCTCATGCCTCAGCCTCCTGAGTAGCTGGGATTATAGGCACGCACCACCATGCCTGGCTAATTTTTGTATTTTTTTAGTAGAGACAGGGCTTTGCCATGTGGCCAGGCTGGTCTCGGACCCCTGACCTCAGGTAATCCACCTGCCTAGGCTTCCCAAAGTGCTGGGAAGCATGGTGGCTCATACCTGTAATCCCTTCAGTTTTTTTGTATTTTTTCTTTTTTTTTGGTAGAGATGGAGGAGGGAGGAGGGAAGCTGAGGCAGGAGGATCGCTTGAGCCCATCATTCTGAGACCAGCATGGGCAACATAGTGAAACCCTGTCTCTACAAAAAAATACAAAAAATTAGCTGGGCATGGTGGCATGCACCTGTAGTCCCAGCTACTGGGGAGACTGAGGCAGGAGGATGGCTGAGCCCAGGAGGTGAAGCCTGCAGTGAACTGTGATCATGCTGCTGCACTCCAGCCTGGGTACAGAGCAAGACCTTATTAAAAAAAAAAAAATTAAAGCTCAAGTGAATTGTTTTAGATAGTGTGTGTTTTCTTTCATTGCATGTTTGCTTGGGGAGCTTATTTCTGAACAGACTGCAGAGAGAAGTTCCTTCCGTGGAAAGTGGGAACAAGCCTTTTTCCCGGCTTCACTCTTCCAAAGCCACCTTTACCTTCGCAGATTGTTGAGAGTGAATGTAGTTGAAGTATGCTGTGTTGAAAAACACGTGCAGAACACAGACATCACCGCAGACCTGAGGGCTGAGACTCAAGCCTCCTGGTGACTCTAAAGTATGGCCAGCCATTGTCCTTTTGTCTGTTGGTGAGTCACATGTGTATCATAGAAGATGTAGAAAATAGAGCCTCGGAAAGAAATTAAAAATCACCTGACTTCCCTTAAGTCCATTACTGTGAGCTAAATCACAGAGACATTCTTTTTAGATGGGGTCATTTGTGTTCGTATCTGCACCCTGCTTCCTTCACTGGGTGGGTTCACTGGCAGTGCTGACGTCGCCCACACACCATCCACCTGTGAGCCATCCCTGGCGGGAGGTGGAAGGCCATCTTCTGGGGAAATTATTTTCAGTGCTGTTTCGTGATCCCTCGCTGATGGAACACAGTGGTTCACCTACCCCTGTGCCCTCCCGGTTTTAACATTTCCCTTCCAATCTTCCTTGCTAAGATTGGCATCTTTGCAGCATTTCTAAGCAGTATGTACAGCCTCACTTTGAAGAAGTCATTCCAGTGCTCTGTCCTGAAATCAAGTCATCGAGGATTTGTTGACCACTTCTTATGCAGGAGGCACCAGTCCCAAAGCAATTTGACTTTCTGAGGCAGTCGTATGCAATACGTACCCCCCTGAACAGACAGTACCTGCCCTTTCTCACTTAATTCAGCTGTAGGCTCCCAGAAGCCCTTCTATGTAAAGCCTGGATTTTTTCTTTTTAGGCACGGTCTTGCTCTGTTGCCCAGGCTGGAGTGGAGGGCACAAGGATGAGTGACTTCTGGGCTCAAGGGATCCTCCTGCCTCAGCCTCCTGAGTAGCTGGGCCCACAGGCGTGTGCCACCACACCCAGCTAAGTTTTACAACTGTTTTTGTAGAGAGTTCCCTATGTCGCCCAGGCTAGTCTCAAACTCCTGGGGTCAAGGGATCCTCCTGCCTCAGCTTCCCAAAGTGCCGGGACTATAGATGTGAGCCACTGCACCTGGCCAAGCCTGGATTTTTGGGGGGCTGTGAGGCTGCACTGCCAACATGAGCCAGTCTCCAAGTGCTCCGGGTCTAGTAAGTCAACAGGGGAGGCTTTCAGAACTCAGCAGCTCCTCACTGGCTCTGGGAAAACTCATTTAGCGATTTGTGAAGGACCTGGCGCAGTGGCTCACCCCTGTAATCCCAGCACTTTGGGAGGCCGAGGCAGGTGGATCACCTGAGGTCAGGAGTTCGAGACCAGCCTGGCCAACGTGGTGAAGCCCCATCTCTAATAAAAATACAAAATTAGCCAGGCATGGTGGCGCACACCTGTAATCCCAACTACTCAGGAGGCTGAAGCAGGAGAATCACTTGAACCCGGGAGGCTGGGGTTGCAGTGAGCCAAGATCGCGCTATTGCACTCCAGCCTGAGCAAAGAGCGAAACTCTGTTTAAAAAAAAAAAAAAAAAAAAGAGAGAAAGAGAGATTTGTGAAGGTCATGAGCTCCAGCCCATTTCACTGCTCCATAAAATGCTACGTTGGTGAAATGGGCGGGATGAGTTGCTCTGTGGACATGCAGCTCTGGAGCTAACAGGAGTATCCTGCATCCCACCACAGGATGTGCTGAGTCCACTCGGAAGCCCAGAAAAAGCCTCTGTGTTTAGCCCTTCAGTTTCTTGCCTTAGTGTTAGGCTGGCGCGGGCCTTCTGGTGCTCAGGGCCCCCGTTCCCTGGTCGCATTTTACACTAACAAGGGCTTCATGCAGCCCGCGGCCCAGGGCGTTCACAAGCTCTCTTAGCTCCGAAAAATCGAGGGGTTCCTTGCCAGCTTCTCTGGCTCCTCTCTGCCTCCTCTTTGTTCCCTGGCTGGTGTTGGGGTGCTTTCTGGACAAGGGTGAGGGGAGGGGAAGGAATCTGAGTCAGTCAGTGTGCCCACACTGGGGGTGCTGCAGGTCGCGTTTCACCCTGGCACGCCCTGCCTGCCCCGTGACATGTGGCGATTTGTGATGGGGATCATAATAAAACTTAGCCTGATTAGAGGCATGTGGGAAGCATGCCCAGCACACGTCTCAGTCCCGTCCCTCGGAGCAGGCCAAGCTCGGGCGGCAGGCAGCTGCCTTGCAATTCTCGGAGTTTCAGGAACTGGACAGGGGAAGGTTGGCTTGCGATGTATTTCTCTGGGTTTGTTTGGTGCCGGGATTGAGTATTTCTGGTGGAGACAGTTGTTGGAGAGCTCCCGGGGAGACAGGCATTTTGTGGTTGGTTGCATTGTTATCCCACAGGGAATTGGTTTCTTGCCTCCAGGAAATGGCAGTAACATCGGGGACAGCAGCAGTTGCAGGACGACAGACGTGTCACTGAGGGTGCAGGGTGCTATGGCTGGAGCTGCTGCTGTTCTCCCTTTCACTGGTGGAGAAGCCAGGCCTGGCGAGGTGCAGGCACTTGCTGAGGTCACAGCAGCCAGACTGGAGCCCAGAACTCTGTCTGCACCTAAGCACAGTGTCTCTTACCTCCAGCATCTGAGTCCCATCGTCTAATATGGCTTTAACCTCAGGATCGGGCCTAATTCTAGAATCCTACCTGCGAGACAAGCACTGTAAGTGGCTTCATTTCATATATGGGGAAACTGAGGCACCGAGCAGTTCGCTCAAGCTTTGAGGGTCAAAAATTGAATGAAAGTTGTTTGAGCCTGGGCGCCGTGGTTCATGTCTGTAATCCCAGCACTTCAGGAGACTGAAACAGGAGGATTCCTTGAGTCCAGGAGTTCAAATCCAGCCTGAGCAACATGGTGAAACCCCGTCTCTGCAAAAAACATGAAAATTAGCTGGGCATGGTGATGCATGCCTGTAGACTCAGCTACCCGGGAGGCTGAGGTGGGAAGATCACCTGAGCCCAGGAGATTGAGGCTGCAGTGAGCTGCAGTCATGCCATTGTACTCCAGCCTGGGCAACACAGCAAGACCCTCTCTCAAAACAATAAAAAATAAATAAAAGTAGTTTGACCAGAAACATTCAACCTTAGCTTCCCTCTAACCTCCAGTGGCTTCCCCACTTCTCTGCTTAAAAGAAGCTATTTCTTTTCTCCAGCCTCAGCTTCCTGTCTCGTCAGCCCCATAGAAACTGAGCTCTCCAAATTGAACGAGGACCCCAGAACACGGGAGTCTGTGCCGAGTTTGGCGCCAGGGATGATGTGTGTGGTTGTATCTTCTAGGGACAGGGGCCCTGGCTTTCATCTAGTGACCCCTGTGGAGGACTCCTGCGGATTCCCCATCTACCCATGAAGAGCGGCTCCTGCGGGGCGGCCCGGGTTACCCCAGCAGCAGCCCACCTGGCCAGGTTTGAAGGGCTTGGGCAGGACAGGTGGTATCTGGGCCCTTCTCCTAAAAATTGCCTTTTTATAAATGCAGGCCAGGCTGTCACCTTTATTTATTTATTCATTCAGTCACTTAGATTTTAAACTTGTGTTGACCTTATAGTCAACTGATAGTTCTCAGTAGTTGTTAGATCCTTATGGGGTGACAGGGCAGGTGTGTACCAGGTTAAGGTCTCTCTTGCATTTTGTGGGTGGCTGCCTGCAGTTAAGCAGGGCTACCGTCTCTCGGCCCGGGGCTTCTTGTTTCATGATAAGTACAGAAGCCGATGTTTACCCGCCTCTGGTAGCGGACATAGGGGCATCTCTGAGCAGAGAGCAAGCAGGGGCCTGCGGAAGGGGTTAAGAGGGGCTGGGCAGGTGACCAAGGTCACCATGGCAGGGATAAGTCACGCTGATGGCATTGTGTGGTGAGAAGGACACTTGCCTCTGGTCTTCCTCTCAGTAACACACAACCCAGTCTAACTGGGAGAAAAACATAAGACAAACCCCAGCTGAGGGGCGTCTTACAGAATACCTAACCAGGCCTCCTCTACTGTCAAGGTCACCCAAAACACACAATGTCTGGGGAGATGCCCTAGACAAGAGGAGCTTAAAGAGACACGACACCTAATGTCATGTGGTGATCTGGATGGGATCCTAGAACAGAAAAAAGGACCTCAGGGACAAACATAGGAGACCCGGATGAAGGACAGGCTTTATTGTTTGATGATAGTGCACCGACCTCCATTGTGACAAAGGTGCCGTCCTCCTGTAAGACACTCACAGGGAAGCCGGGTGGCGGGAGGCCTGTGGGAATTCTCTGTATTATCTCCACGACTTTTCTATGAATTTAAATCTATCCTAAAAGAAAAAGCTTATTTAAGAAAATAGGTAAGAGTGGTTAGGAAGGCTCGTTGGAGGCTGGGGTTCCAGGCCTGACCCTCTGCACCCATGTCTGCTTCAGGCAGGTGACACTGGGCACCTCCTGCCGGGGAGAAGCTCAGGGTCCCCATTTCCTGGCCGGGAACTTCCCTTTCCTACAGACCCTCGCTTGGTGCGCCATGGCAGCTGGGCCCAGGCCTCCCAGTTGGGCCGAGGGCCATCTGTTTTCCCAACAGCACATCCTTTGTTCTCTCCAGCCCAGACGTGTAGAGGTGAGCCACCCTCCTGGCCAGTGAGGAGCTTCTAAACACGGAGGCAGATCAGCTTTTTGCCGAGTGAACTTGAGAACCGGAGCAGAGCTGCAGGGACAATGGTGCATTATTAAACTGCTCTGAAACTCAGAGCCTAGAGCACCCGGCTCTGGGGTGATTGGCAGGTGTTGGACCTGTGGCCGTGGCGCCAGCCCCTACTAATCCCATTAGCGACTTAGGGGTGAGTGGATGGAAAACAGGATGAGAGTGTCTCTCCCCCAAAGAGGGCTGGTTCAAGTATGAATATTCACAGCCACACCGAGGCACCTGCTCCTTAGATGTTTTTTTTGCTTATGCAGTTAGTGCACAGAGTGAGCCCTGCGCTGGGAAAGACACGCACACGCATATGCACACACATGGGCACACACACGCAGACCCTGAGACCCTGCACTTGAGTTTCTAGTCTTAAGCAAGAAGGGTGTCACTGAGGTTGTGTCCTGCAGCTGCTAGTGGCAACTGTCTGTCCCACTTGGATGGTCTGTTTCTATTTTATTTTATTTTTTACTTTTTTTGAGACAGAGTTTGGCTCTTGTTGGCCAGGCTGGAGTGCAGTGGCGCCATCTCTGCTCACTGCAACCTCTGTCTCCTGGGTTTAAGCAATTCTCCTGCCTCAGCCTCCCGAGTAGCTGGGATTACAGGCATGAGCCACTATGCCGGCTAATTTTTGTATTTTTTAGTAGAGAAGGGGTTTTACCATGTTGGCCAGGCTGGAATCGAACTCCCGACCTCAGGTGATCCGCCTGCCTCAGCCTCCCAAAGTGCTGGGATTACAGGCGTGAGCCACCATGCTGGCAGTCTGTTTCTATTTTGGCATTTCCTCACTGCACCTGGAGAAGAGCTTCATTCATTCATTCATCCATTCATTCATTCATTCAACAAGTACCTGACAGCCTGTACAGCAGTGGTGCCAGGTGAGGAGGGTGGGTAAAAATGCAGGGTCCCCCTCACTGCAGTCACTGTGGGACCAGGTACTCTTTTCCTGCGCCCCACACCGCCCCAAGGCCCCACTGGTCATCCGTCCAGCACTCTGTGCTCGCTGACTGGTGCGGTGAACTCTCCTGCTGGGCTCCTTTCCTGCTGCAGGTGCCGCATCTCTTTCTTAAGCCTGTGTAGAAAGTTCTTTTGTCCGGGTGACATTGGCATGATTGAATCAGTGCCAGAGCCAAACAGGATGTGGTTCTGGGCGACTCCCAACTTCCAGCAAATCCGTGGTTGTTTTCAGTTACCTTAAGAGGGACAACTGAAACAGAGACAAGCACCCCAACAGTAGGGTGCTTCGAGGTCCTGGAGGGGAGCCCTGGCCCTGTGGAGAGAGACCGAGTCGTGCAGCATCCGTGGCCTGCATTTGAAACTGAAGGGCAAGAAGCTGGTGAGATCTGAGAGTCATGCCGCGGCGCGGAGGAACAGGCTGAACCTCTGGAGGAACGGCTCTACCTCCAGGTCAGGCTGGAGGCTTTTGCATTTGGTTTGGCGAGGAGAGACAGCAGGATTTCTGGGTGCTGGACATGCTTCTGGGTCAGAGCTGGTGCGTTTCTTTGCAGGGCAAGGTGGACAGGAGGCGGGGATGCCGGGGAGGCATCTGCTGCATTTCTTGAGGTTTCACAGGGTGCAGAGCCCCTGTCCTCACTGTTCCGTGGGGTGCCAAGGGAGCAAGCCATGTGGTCCCTGAACTTTGAGTAGATACAGGTAATATTTGAAAATATTTGGGAATGTTTACACAATCACAAAAACAATGAACACTTGTGTAGCCACTACTCAGGCCAAGAAATGGAACTTAACTTTGAAATTCCCTTTGCCCCTCCCAATCCCAGCTTCCAGCTCCCGATCCTCTCCCCTTCCTGCAAAAATGTGTTTATCAGATAAACCTGAAGCATTTAAGGGAGTCCCTGTCCTGAATTTCGCAGTTGTCATTCTCTGCTGTTTTTTAGTTTTATCACATGCGGTTGTGTTTCTAAGCAACATCATTTGTTTTTGTTTTTAACTTTTATATACATGGAGTCATGCAGTATCTTTTGTGGCTGGCAGACTCTGAGATGGCCTTCAGTGATCCACACCTCCTGGTGTTCATATCCTGTGAAGTCCCCTCCCTTTGGCGTGAGCCGAGCTAGCAACTTGCTTCTAACCAGTAGGATGCATCCAAGTTGATGCTGTGCCTTCCTCCCGTGATTACGTTATGTGGGCTTAGAACTTCTTCCTTGACAACAGATGGTCTCCCCTGCTGGCTGTGGTGGAGCAGGCTGCCATATAGAGAGGCCATGTGGCAAGGAACTGAGGGTGGCCTCCCCCGGCAGCCAGCATGCAGTTGAAGCCTCAGTCCCATGGCCACGAGGAACTGGATGCTACAACAAGCAGGTGACCCTGGAGGACCCCTCCCCAGTCTAGCCTTGAGATGAGACCCCAGCCTGGGCCGAGACTTTGATGGCAGCTCTGTGAGAGGCCCTGAAGAAGAGAGTCTCTTCTTCACCAGTTAAGCCACATCTGGATTCCTGACCTACAGAAACTGTGCGATAATAGAAGTCTGTTGTTTGGGGCGATTTGTTACACAGCATTAGGTAGCTAATACATAGTCTTGCAAGAGTTCCTTTTTTGGCTGAGCATTATGTTCTTGAGGTTCATCTGTGTTGATATCTGTAGTTGTAGTTATCTGTTTTCATTACTATGTGCCTTTCCCCTGTAAGTAGTCTCCCCCTTATCTGCAGGGGATACAGGGCCCCCAGAAGGTGCCTGAAACTTCAGATAGTACCAAACCCTATATGTACTATTTATTTTTTCCTATGTATACATGCCTATGATAAAGTTTAGTTTGTAAATTAGGCACACTGAGAGATGAACAATAATGAATAATAAAATAGAACAATTATAGCACTATATTGTAATAAAAGTTGTGTGAATGTGTTTTCTCCCTGCCAGAATATCTTATTGTACTGTAGCACCTGTTTTGGGACCACAGTTGGCCAGGGGTAACTGAAACCATGGAAACTTGGGGTGAGGGGGGACTGCTGTATGTTAATGCCTTAGCTTAATTATTCTTTCTGCTCCTGAAGGACAATAGGTTGTTTACAGCCTTTGCTATCAAAAACCACACTTGCTGTGAAGGTCTTTGTACATGACTTCCAGCTCAGCGTGCAAATGTTTATCTAGGGAGTGCGGCTGGGCCTTGGCTGCCAGTCCAGCTCCACTTCCCACAGCAGCCTTCAGGTTCGCCCAGGCTCCTCCGCATGCTCCCCTCCCTCAATATTGTCCGCCTTTTTTTCACTTGGGGGGATGGTCTGATGGGTGTGAGATGGTATCTGAGTGTTTTTATGTTCTGCCAGAAGCTAATGTTCACTGACCATTCTGATTTCCTCCCGTGCGGAAATCCTTTTTGTGGTTTTTGCCCGTTTTTCTTACTGAATTGTAGGAGTGCTTTTTGTTTTTGTTTTTTTGAGACAGGGTCTCACTGTGTCGCCCAGGCTGGAGTGCAGTGGCGCACAAGCTCTGCCCACTGCAACCTCTGCCTCCTGGGTAGCTGGGATTACAGCCTTGTGCCACCAGGCCTGGCTAATTGTAGGAGTGCTTTGAATTTTCTGGAAAATAAGCCTCTCTTAGTTACGAGCATTGCAGACACTGCATCCCAGTTTGTCCCTTGCCCTCATGGGCTTTTAAAATCAAATCAGGCACAATTCTGAATTTTTCTGTCCCGGGAGGATAATTTGCAGAATTACACTTTTGCGGCATTCCTAGTCCTGGCCTGTGTGTCCTGGTCTTTGGGTCATGGACTGGTGCCTGTGGACTCGGCCCCTGTTTATCGCTCTTGCTTGATGCTGCCTTCCTGAGGTGGAGACTGCTGGGCTCTGTTCCCGTCTGTGGCTCACCCTCTAGTCTGGGAGTGCTTTCCTGTTCAGATAGCTCATTCCAGCCTCTTAGTCACTTTGGAGAGCCTCGTTCAGTGACTCAGCACGGGACCTGGAGCCCAGGGACCCCTCACAGCCAGGCCAGTGCGCACTTGGAATCTGCAGTTTGTCTTAGGCCCCTGAAGGTGATTGCTTGACCGCAGAGGAATGCACGGGTCTGGGGAGAATTTGCCCAGCGTGTTTAGAAGGAATGCATTCCTGGAGAAAGTTAAAATTAGAAAAAGCTGCTACATTTCCTGCCATTCAGTCGCAGTTGGCTGGTGTTTGTTTGCACAAGGATTCTTTGGTAACAATCTGTAGTCGGTTTCTGGCGGAATGTGAGGTGAAGTCACGATTTTCGGGATGGAGGTGAGCGGTTTCCACCGGGATCTTTATTGTGGGAGTGACTGCTTTGTTTTCCGAGTTGTTGCAGAATCATACCGGAATGGAAAAATATTACCGAAACAATCCCTTGTTGATAGTTAGCAAGAAGATTATTTTATTTATTCTAGAAAACAGCTCTTTAGTGGGAAGCACATATCGTGGAGCGCATCTCTTTGTAAGCTCGGCTGCCATTTTCCCGTCCCCACCTCCTTCCTGGGTGGCCACCTCTGATGTCGCCTCCTGAGGCTGGGCTTTTTGGGAAACTCCCTCTGACTGGCACAGGCAGTGGGGTCCAGGTTGAGCAAATACAAATGCAGAATACCCGGGTCCATTTGAATATCTGGGGTGATGTACACTAAAACATTATTAGTTGTGCACCTGAAAATTCGATGTAACCGGGTGTTCTGGGTTTTGTCTAGAGACCTCTCCCGGCCCAGCTACACTTTGAAGCCCCCTCTGTCCTGGTCTCTGGTGGTGCCTGGGCCTCTCCCAGCTGAGCTGGGCATCGCTGGCACCAGGCGGGCTATTGGCACCAGTGGGCACACCTGTGGCTTTGCAGGGTTTTGTCCACTTCTGTGTTGGTGCCCTCCTCCTGCTGGTGCTGGGCTGGGGTCGTGTGCCCACTTTATGGAGGCGGAATGGAGAGGCCGGAGGGTTACCAGCCTGTCCAGTAGTGTGCAGCTCGTAAATGGAACTCTTAGTCTGTAGGTTTCAAAGCCCAGCAGCTGGAGGGCACAGGAGAAATTAAACCATCTTCTTCCCTGGGGAGCAAAAAAAGATGGTCAGAAACTCACGCACAGGGAGGAGGTGCTGTGGGACTGAGAGTCTGGGTGGCAGGTGGGCTATCCCCGAGACCTGGGAACACAGGCTGCGGGGAAGCCTCAGTGTGGGGCTTGAGGGAGAGGCAGTTTTTGCACAGGCAGGGAGGGGACCAAGGAGGCATTCCCTAGTCACAGGGGCAGTGGGCAAATGGGAGGAGGTGGGATATGTATAGGGGAGTTTGAGGGTGGGGCCGCTGACCTGGCTGGAGTGACCAGTGGATGCCATGGAGTCTGTCCACGTGGGGTAGGGCAAACTGCAGAGAACCCCGAAATGGGGCAGGGAAGCCTGGCTCCAAGGGAGGAAGGGGCAGGAAGGAGCAGGGCACCCTGTGCTCTTGAGCCGGGGATAATACAATGATGGTGAGGCAGTGGGGCTGTAAATTTGGTGGAGAGATGCAGCTGAGACCAGCGGGGAGGTGGTGGATCGGTGGACCTGAGACCAAACTGTCGATTACAGGTGCTTGGGAAGCTTCCTTTTCTGTTCAGGCAGCAGGTGCTATTGATGCAGCTGCTGCTGAGCACTAGTGCAGGCCTAGGGGCTGGTGGGGATACAGAAGTGAGCAGGACAGGTGGGTTCCTGCCCGCAGGCCATACAGGCCAACTTGCCAAACACCCGGATGCCAATTCCCCAGGGCACTCCACACAGCCCGTTCAAGGTGCTTCTTGTTCTTGTCCACAGATTTGTGCTTGAGAAGCTCTGAGTTCCCGTCTGTCCACCTGCATTGGCGTATGGGTACTCTATAAATCATCCATCCATTCAAACATTGGCTGACTGCACCTGCTATGTTCCAGGTTGTTCCTGGTGAACAGGACAAAGTCCTTGCATTCATGGAGCCTGTTCTGGTGGGAGAAAAAGGAGAGAAGTAAATGATAGATACAAGAATGTCAAAAGCGGTGGACGAGACCAGGGGAGGGAGTGGGCAGCAATGGTGTGCTTGTGTTTTTGATACGGTGTGGTCAGCTGAGTAATCTCTTCCACAAAAAACATATTTCTATCCTAATGCTCAGAACCTGTAGGTGTTACCTTATTTGGCAAAAGGGACTTTGCAGGTGTGATTCATTGAAGGCTGTTGAGATGGTGAGATACCCTGGATTACCCAGATGGACCCTAAATGTTATCACGAGTCTTTTAAGAGGGAGATGGAGATCTTACCACAGCAGGAGGCCCTGGAATGGTGGGAGCAGAAACTGGAGTCCCGAGCTTTGAAGATGGAGGAGGGGCCCTGAGCCAGGAATCCAGGCAGCCATGGGATGCAGGAAAGGGCAGGGCCACAGAAGCAGCTCGCCCCTTCGGAGCCTCCAGAAGGCACTGGCCCTGACGTCAGCCCAGTGGGCCTGGTTTCAGATTTCCGGCCTCCAGAACTGTTGGAGAGTCAATGTGTGTTTTAAGCCACTAAGTTTGTGGTGATTTGTTACAACATCGATAGGAAAGTCATGCAGGGTTCTGCGGCTTTGAGGGAGTTAGGTTTGAGCAGAGCCGTCTGAGGTTGGGGCTGGGCTTCCCTGCTGACACGTGGGCTGGGGCCACACAGAGCCTGAACCAGGATCCAGGCCTAGCTAAGGGTCAGGAATCCCTGCTCTGGCAGTTGTCCTCAGCCTGGAAGTGACCCACAGTGCATATACATGTGTATGAGTTTTTGTTTGTTTGTTTGTTTGGTGCGGGGCAGGGTCTCATTCTGTCTCCAGGCTGGAGTGCAGTGGTGCAATCATGGCTCACTGCAACCTCGACCTCTGGGCTCAAGTGATCCTCCCACCCCAGCCTCCCGAGTAGCTGGGACTGCAGGCACACATCACCATGCGTAGCTGATTTTTTTTTTTTTAACTTTTTGTAGAGACGAAGTCTTGCTGTATTGCCCGGGCTGGTCTCAAACTCCTGGGCTCAAGCAATCCCCCTGCTTTGGCTGTCCAAGGTGTAGAAATTACAGGCATGAGCCACTAAGCCCTGTCCTTTTCAATGTAAAAATGTCAGATGAGGAATCAATCCCCTTTGCTGAGTATAAGTGTATCTTATTGACAGAAGAAAATATTTGCTTGGCTTTCTAAATTGGGAATTTCTAACAATCCGTAACAGCCCACTGGCTTTGACCAGAACCGACTGAGTGCTCAGGACCAGAACAGACCGAGTGCTCAGTTACATCACTCAGCTGAGTGCCTGTGTCGTGGACAGAAAACCCAGTGGTCTAGCACCATTTACCATCTGTCCTGGTTTACAACCCCTGAAAGCAGAGCCTGAGACAAGGACTTGGGTGCTGATGTTTTCGGGGAGATGACTGGTCCCAGCAGTCCATCCAAATAGAAGAGGGTGAGAAGAGGGAAGAGGAAAAGCTAATCGGGGGTCAGCTACTGAGCTAGTGGCCACTGTTAACCAACTATTAGGGCTCCATCATGCTGGAGACGCATTTGAGGAGCCATGAGACTATGCGCTAGAATTGTCTTTCTGGAGGCCAGGAGGCGGGGGCGTCGACCCCAGGGCAGCCCCGGGGGCTATATGTCTGCAGCGCATCCTCCATCCTGCAGGCTGACCCGGGCTTGGGGCTGTGGTGTGCTGGGATAGCGGAGCACCTGCAGATCACAACCCCCATTTGGAGAATATCTTGACAGCGCAGCAACAGAGTAGTGAGTGTACAAAGATCTACTATAGCTGGCCTTCCACTTCCACGAAGTCCTCACTTTGTGGCTGTCCCCTGGGAGTCATAAGAAAGGCACATAGTTTAGCTCCATCCACCAAGACTTGAGTCACCTGCCAACATCTGCCTTAATGACTTCACAGACAGTCAGTGTGGCGGAAGCTGTTTAGAAGAATATGGGAGAAAGTCAAAAGTGTGCATGAATGAAGGGGAATGAAGTGGGAAAATGCATCTCACCTGCACACACATTTTTGACTCTTGTGCACAAGCATTTTTGACCCTCTGTGCACAGCTGTTTTTGACTCTTGTGCATAAGCATTTTTGACCCAATGCACACAGTCGTTTTTCACTCTGCGCACAGGTGTTTTTGACCCTCTGTGTGCAGTCATTTTGACTCTCCGCGCACAGGTATTTTTGACCCTCTGCGCGCAGATATTTTTGACTCTCTGCACACAGGTGTTTTGACTGTCTGTTTGTAGCATCCTCCCTTGATGTATGTTCGGGTGAAGCAGCCCTCGATGCACACCTATGAACTCAGGGACTGTGCGCAGGTGAACCAGCATGTGACACACGCCTACGAGCTCAAGGAGCACGGTGCAGGTGAACCAGCCTGTGACACAAGCCTACGAGCTCAAGGAGCACGGTGCAGGTGAACCAGCCTGTGACACACGCCTACGAGCTCAAGGAGCACGATGCAGGTGAACCAGCCTGTGACACATGCCTACGAAGCTCAAGGAGCATGGTGCAGGTGAACCAGCCCTTGATATACGCCTATGAGCTCAGGGTCCATGTGCAGGTGAACCAGCCCTTGACACACACATAGAACAGGGACCATGTTCAGGTGAACCAGCCCTTGATATACACCTATGAGCTCAAGGACCATGTGCAGGTGAACCAGCCCTTGATATACACCTATGAGAACAGGGACCATGTGCAGGTGAACCAACCCTTGATATACACCTATGAGAACAGAGACCACAGTGAAGGTGAACCAGCCTCTGACACTCATCTACGAGAACAGGGACCATGTGCAGGTGAACCAGCCCTTGATATACACCTGTGAGCTCAGGGTCCATGTGCAGGTGAACCAGCCCTCGATATATACCTATGAGCTCAGGGTCCGTGTACAGGTGAACCAGCCCTTGATATACACCTATGAGCTCAGGGTCCCTGTGCAGGTGAACCAGCCCTTGACACACATCTATGAGAACAGGGACCATTTGCAGGTGAACCAGCCCTTGATATACACCTGTGAGCTCAGGGTCCATGTGCAGGTGAACCAGCCCTCGATATACACCTATGAGAACAGGGACCATGTGCAGGTGAACCAGCCCTTAATATACACCTATGAGCTTAGGGTCCATGTGCAGGTGAACCAGCCCTCCACTCACATCTATGAGCACAGAGACCACGGTGCAGGCGTTATCTCTCTTATTCCTGAGGAGGCCCAGTCGTTCCCTCCCTACCCTGAGTTGAGGAGGAAGGATAAGACTTAACTGTGGTCCCAGCATTTAGTGGCAGAGCCAGGATTTGAGTCCATATTTAAATAAGGTCCAAGTCTTCAACATACTGATGTTTCCCAGATATTTTCAGCCTCCTAAAGGTTTATTAGGGGGACAAAACTCTTTCAAGACTCCATCACAAACATTCTTAGTCTGATTCAGGCAGGAATGTTAACTTCTACTTTTAAAGACTTGTGATTTTATAACCTGCCATGGGAAAAGGAAATGCAGGATTGGAGCCTGGTCTGGAATCTTACACCCTCACTTATCCACGTCCTGTCTTACTGCAGCCTGTGTGGTCTTGGGATTGTTCTGTTTGTGTTTGTCGTTACTCTGCATATCATGGCTGGTGGCTTTGGGTTAGGATCCCAGCTTTTCACTTCCTGATCTCGGGTGAGTCTTTGAAACCTGGTCAGCCTCAGTTCTCTTATCTGCTAAATGATGGCATGATGATACCTGTCTGGTCTACCTCATAGGGTTGTGAAAAGCGACCGAGAGGCCAGATGGGAAAGTATGTTATCAACTAGGATACATTATGCTAATGATTTTATTTTATTTTTTTTGTGATGAAGTTTCACTCTTGTTGTCCAGGCTGGAGTGCAATGGCTCAATCTTGGCTTACTGCAACCTCAGCCCCCCAAGTAGCTGGGATTACAGGCATGTGCCTCCATGCCCGGCTAATTTTTTGTATTTAGTAGAGATGAGGTTTCATCATGTTGGTCAGGCTGGTCTCTAACTCTTGACCTCAAGGGATCCACCCGTCTCGGTCTCCCAAATTGCTCGGATTACAGGCATGAGCCACCCCGCCCGGCCTGCTAATGGTTTTCAGAGGTAGCATCAACATCAGCTGGGAGCATGTTAGAAATGCACATTCTCAGGCCCACCCCAGACCTACAGAATCAGAAACTGAGCGTTGTTGGGCCCAGCAACCTGTGTTGTAATCAGCCCTCCAGGTAATTCCAGTGAATGCTGGTGTTTGAGAACTACTGCCTTAGTCACAGAATTTCACGGGTGTTGTATGCAATTTCTACTATGTATTTGGCACTCAGTGTCTGGTATGTTTCAAAGAAAAAAGAAAAAAGACAGGGTCCCTGCCCTCAACATGGTCTACAGGCTGGAAGAAAAATTAAAGCAAGAGAAACCCACATGAACTGGATGTACGGTAGAGCCCCATGTTACAGTTGAGGAAAACGAGGCCCAGGAAAGATGAGTCATTTAGCAAAGGTCGTGGAGCTGGTGTGAGAAACGTGAACCCACACGTTTGACTCATGACAATCTCCAGACCCTTCATTCCCCAGGCCGCCTCCCCCCAACATGGGTGGCTCATGGTGTCCCCCTACTTATTCATGCGAGAGAGTTCCGAGGTCAGAATCAAAGCCTAGGACGCCTTCCTTGAGACGCTCTCCTTGGCTCGCTTTTAGGTGGTGATTTTCGAAACCTTGGATTAAAACCTTCACCCCCCACAGCCACGGTAGAGTCCAGAATGATGAACTAGATCTTGTGAGGCTCCAGAAGTGATTGGTCAGTGAGCTGAAAAAGTCAAAGTCTAGAAGAATCATTAAAAATACAAGGAAAAGCCGAGTGTGCGTGGGTCTTCCAGTCTTTCTGTTGGGTGCAGGTCTTTTCTGAGTGTGGGTTTGGCCATGGTGTCTCCTGTGTGACCCACATGCATGATGATGTCATTGATTTCCAGTCCAAGATGGCGCCATGACACAGGGACACTGGTGAAGCCATCCATGCCCAGAGTTCTCCTAGAGTTGACTGCATTTTCCTCAGGTGTTTAATGTCATTTAGCTTGCCAGCCACATTTTTTTTTCTTTGAGTCAGAGTCTCACTCTGTCGCCCAGGCTGGAGTGCGATGGTGTAATCCCAGCTCACTGCATCCTTCGCCTTCCGGGTTCAAGCAGTTCTCCTGCCTCAGCCTCCCAAGTAGCTGGGAGCCCACCACCACGCCTGGCTAATTTTTTGTATTTTTAGTAGAGACGGAGTTTCACCGTGTTAGCCAGGATAGTCTCGATCTCCTGACCTTATGATCTGCCTACCTTGGCCTCCCAAAGTGCTGGGATTACAGGCGTTAGCCACCACGCCCGGCCCGCCAGCTACATTTTTAAGTGATTCACCTTTAGCGAGTCTTTCTGAAACATTCCACTTGAATTGCCAAGGGAGCTGCCCTTGTCTCACCCCTGGCCATCAGTTTATGTAGTAATTAAATATGTAAAATTTCCACAACAAGGACCCCAGCTCCAGCCAGGGGAGCAGAGCCCAAAGGGGAATGAGAAAGTGGTCTTCCGGCCACACAGGTATAGTGGGCCCTGTGTCTCATTGTCGTCCCGTCTTCATACTCAAAGGCAGGGGGCCTCCGCCTCCTCCACCGCCCTGCCAGGGAGGAAGGGCGTTCGGAGAAGGCAGCCACTTGGTGCTGCGCGGGTGCCAGGAGGAGCTCACGGTGTGTAGGGGGGACGCATGAACAGGTGAACAAAGCCGTTGTGGGTGCTGGGTGGGTGGTTGTCTCAACGCCCCTCCTCCATTTTTATGCTTAGTATTCATTCTAGGTTTAACACAGGAGAGAGGAAGGTTATATCCCATTCCTTATCACATTCTCTGTAAAATTGGAAATTTTATGTAATTACAGGAAAGGTAAGTGAAGCAGTTCTGTGTTCTGCATAAGAAAATGTAACGTCCATCAGGTGAGATTTCAGGCCCTCTCACTTGGCTGCTTCATCCATCTGTTGCCCAAATACGTTGTCAGTGTGTAAGTTTTAATAGTGTTGATTTTGATAGCATGAAGTATAAAGGCTTTTGTCCGTCTATCAGAGTGTCGCTTTCTCAGTTCTGTAAATTGGTTGTCTCGGAGTGGAATGATCTACCCTCATAGAGAATGAAAAACCTGGGGTTGGGTCCATGGCCAGGCCGTGAAGTCTCTGTGTAGTCTTGGACGTGCTGTGCATGAGGACTGATTGTGCGAACCCGAAGCTGGAGGAGGATGGCGTCACTGTGCTGCCAGAGTGGGGCCAGAGATGCCTCCCCTCTTTGTGAGGTTGGAGCCACCTCTAGAAAGAAACCTTGAAATGGATGTTGGGCCCGTTCCCGTCTCCCTTTCTGACCACACCTACGTCTGCTTTTCTTTCCTTCCCTCTTGCCATCTCCTACCCTAGCTGGTCTCTTGGCAAACACTCCTGGCATGCAGCCATGTACCCGGGTGAATGCCCACTTCCGTTTGGCCTGAGCCTACATCCCGCCTGGCCCTTTGCCCACTGCGTAAGTAGGAAGGGTAGAGAACAGGGCTTGGCACACTTTTCTCTGTAAAAAGCCAGAGAGTAAATATTTTCCGCCTTGTGGGCCATGAGGTCTGTGTCACAGCTACACTGTTTTGGTTGCACAGAAGAGCTATTGATAAACTGGTGGGGCTGGGCTCTGTGCAACTTAGGTAAGGATACTGCGACTTAAATTTCCTATCATTTTCACGTCGTGAAATATTACTCTTTTTATTTTCCCCCCAACTGTTTAAAAATAGAAAGACATTCTTTGTTCATGGGCCATACAAAGATAGGTGGCCAGGTTGGATTTGGCCAGCGAGCTGTAGTTTGCCTCTGGTTTGGACAAGAATTTTCAGGGTGAACACCCCTCATCCAAAAATTTGAAATCCAAAATGCTGCAAACTCTGAAACTTTTTCAGCACTGACATGATGCCACAACTGGAAAATTTCTCACCTAATCTCACATGACAGGTTGCAGTCAAAACTCCAGAACAAAATTATGTAAAATGTTATATAAAATCACCTTTGGACTATGTGTATAAGGTACGGATGAAACATAAATGAATTTAGTGTTTAGACTGGGGTCCCATCTGCAAGATATCTCATTGTGTATGTGCAGATGTTCCAAAATCTGAAATCCAAAGCACTTCTGGTCCCAGGGATTTTGGATAAATGGTACTCAGTGTGTATTTAGTTCTACTTTGTAGTTTGGTTCTACTGACTGGCTCTGATGTATGGTGGTGGGTGAGGCTGGAGCGACCCCAGTCATCCAGCTGTCGGGGATGCAGGCTGTAGAGGTTCCTCTGGCCGATGGCTCCATTGATGTCCACTGTGGAGGCTTAAAAAATCTAAGAAATAGGCTTACACGTTTTCCAATTTACTCAACACCAGCCTAACATTGCTTCACCTCAACCCTTCAAGAATGTGTCCCATAGCTAAGTGGGTTGGACTTTTGGGCCCATACCTGAAGTTGTTGGAACAAAATTAGTTTTGTGTGTTCCTGCATATTCCCTGGGAACTCATGCGGGTCTGGCCCTGAAAGACTCAGCTCTGCAGTGTGGACCAGCTCTTGGTGTGGTCAGCACAGGCCAGCCTGTAGGTTGAGTTGGGTGAAGAGTTCACGGAGCATTTTCAGATCTGTCACTCCCTCAGCAACCTCTGAGATGGGCAGAGCCGTGAGAATTCCTTTTCCCAATTTGCAGATGAAGACTCTGAGGTCTGATGAATTACTTTGACGGGGCTATTGTCAATGAACCACAAACTGCTGGGTGGTTTGCACAGTGGAAAGGGATTGTCTTACAGGTCAGGAGGCTGGAAGTCCAAGATGAGTGTCAGCAGGGCCGGTTCCTTCTGAGGCTGAGGGAGAATCAGTTCCAGCCCTTTCTCCCTTAGCATCTGGGGGTTTGCAGGTAGCTGTTGGCTTGTAGAAGCCTCACCCCCCATCTTAGTCATCCTGTCACCTGTCCCTCTCTGTGTGCATGTCTGTTGAAACTCCCCCCTTTTATAAAGTCACTGGGTCATATTGGATTGGGGCCCACCCTGGTAATCTCACTTTAGCTTGATTGCACCTTGAACACTCTGTCTCCAAATAAGGTCACTTTCTGAGGTACTGGTGATGCATACAAATTTAGGGGGTGCAATTCCATCTATACCATTGGGAAATGGGGTGAATAGCTGTCTTGGTGACTGTCCTGGAATGAGGATTTAGGATACGATGGTCATCTCTGTGTGTGAATATAGCTTCCTGTCTGGATGTGGTAGGGTGAGGACCATGAGCCTCATATCACTTATCCACTCGCCCTCCCAGACCCACTGAGGTGGGATGAACTCTGCAGATTTGTCATCAGCTGAGACTGTCAACCATTGTTAAAACAGCTACTCAGATGGACAGAGTGACATAACTGCCCTTCTCTCTGCACCGTGGGAGAAGACACTTGTGTTTTGAGCTGCTGAAAACAACAGAATCTTGTCTTCTTGGCATTGTGGTTTTTGGAGATTTGCCCCAAATCATGGTTAATGACAACACTGATGTTTCTTGAAACAACCGGAGAATAAGGCATCCTCTAGACTTTATGCTAATTCCATCTACCCACGCTAAACTATGTGGTTTTCTTGGGGCCCCTGAAGACTGACGGGTCCACACTGGTGTCTGGTGGTGCCCACAGGAGAACAGTGCTTGACTGAAAGATCGTACCCCCCTCTTCTCAGCAAGGTGGTCCTTGTCCAGAGACCTTGGGCCTCTGGAGAGGTTGATCAGGAGTTGGGGAGGTGGAAAGGGGCCAGCGGTCTTGTCCACTGAATCCATCGACTGGGACCTCCCGGACATGACGAGCCAGATTCTCTCCTCCCTCCACTCCAGCACTGAGGGGCTAGTGGTGCCACATGTGCACCTGTCCCCGCCCAGGGTCCAGTTCTGGCGTCTCTGAGCCCCCTGTCAGGGCAGCTGGGTCCTCCCATACTTAGGCATGAGGTATGAGTTTACCCAATCATCCCTCTGTCCAGGGAGCCTGTCGGGCTCAGCTTCAGGACCACAAGGCTGTTAAGTAAAGATGCTGCCTAAAGAACCTGCCAGAAGGAAAGCTCCAGAGGGCTTGCAGGGCCCTTATCCAAAAATGTGAAAATAATCAGTGCTGAAAGCCACAGTGACGGAGGGTGTTGTCAGCGCAGCCTCTCTTTAAATAGAGAAAGGAGCACGGCAGCTTTTTGGAGTTGGGGCGAGGTGGCATCTGGAGTTTCCAGCGAAGATTTATTTTGTGCCTTGGGGGGCAGGAGCTGGGCAGCCTGGGGAGGGCTGGGCAGCAGCGAGGATGGCGAGGCTGAGGCCCTGGGCCACATGCAGGTCGTTTTCTTCGGGGTGGCTGGAGGGCGGCTCTCCAGGCAGCTCCATGGCCTCAGTAGCCCCCATGACCAAGTGGAGTGGAGTGAGCTGGGGGAGGAGTGTCACAAGGAGGAAGGCATTGTGGGCCCCTGGAGATGGATGCGTTCCTGCCATGTAGCTCTGGGTCTGGAGCCCCTGGAGATGGACGCATTCCTGCTGCGTGGCTCTAGGTCTGGAGCCCCTGGAGATGGACACGTTCCTGCTGTGTGGCTCTGGGTCTGGGCAGCACCTGGAGATGGACGCATGCCTGCCGTGTGGCTCTGGGTCTGGAGCCCCTGGAGATGGACGCATTCCTGCTGCGTGGCTCTGGGTCTGGAGCCCCTGGAGATGGACGCATTCCTGCTGCGTGGCTCTAGGTCTGGAGCCCCTGGAGATGGACAGGTTCCTGCTGCGTGGCTCTGGGTCTGGGCAGCACCTGGAGATGGACGCATTCCTGCCGTGTGGCTCTGGGTCTGGAGCCCCTGGAGATGGACGCATTCCTGCTGCTTGGCTCTGGATCTGGAGCCCCTGGAGATGGACGCATTCCTGCTGCGTGGCTCTGGATCTGGAGCCCCTGGAGATGGACGCATTCCTGCTGCGTGGCTCTGGGTCTGGGCAGCACCTGGAGATGGATGCGTTCCTGCCATGTGGCTCTGGGTCTGGGCAGCACCTGGAGATGGACGCATTCCTGCCGTGTGGCTCTGCATCAGGAGCCCCTGGAGATGGACATGTTCCTGCTGCGTGGCTCTGGGTCTGGGCAGCACCTGGAGATGGACGCATTCCTGCCGTGTGGCTCTGGGTCTGGAGCCCCTGGAGATGGACGCATTCCTGCTGCGTGGCTCTGGGTCTGGAGACCCTGGAGATGGACGCATTCCTGCTGCGTGGCTCTGGGTCTGGGCAGCACCTGGAGATGGATGCGTTCCTGCCATGTGGCTCTGGGTCTGGGCAGCACCTGGAGATGGACGCATTCCTGCCGTGTGGCTCTGCATCAGGAGCCCCTAGAGATGGACACATTCCTGCCGTGTGGCTCTGGGTCTGGGCAGCACCTGGAGATGGACGCGTTCCTGCCGCGTGGCTGTGGGTCTGGAGCCCCTGGAGATGGACGCATTCCTGCCACGTGGCTCTGGGTCTGGGCAGCACCTGGAGATGGATGTGCTCCTGCCATGTGGGCTCTGGGTCTGGGCAGCACCTGGCAGGCTTTGGGGTAGGCCTTGCCCACAGCCTGGGAGGCTGGGGAGTTCCTGTGAAGGGAGCTGGGTCCTTCTGGGGAGCGCCCGGTGGGGCTTGTTGTCCCTGCCTTGGGCTTGTCTCAGGAAGTGCCCCCGGCAGAGTGAGGAGGCTGAGATGAGCCCCGGGGGTCGGTTTCTCGAAGCCCCCGTCAGAGCTGATGTTCGGGCCACACGTTCTCTTGGGGTGATCCGTTCTGTGTCACTGGACTCGCCCCCCCCCCCATTTCCTCACTGGCCCAGTAGTAACTGCGGCCACTGGAGGCGGGTCCCTACTGAGGCTGTTCCCATCTGTCCTTTATGACGGCTTGCGATGGACCCGCCTGATGAAGGGGCCCAGTAGTGCTGGTGCCTGCCTAGAATTCAGGATGGAGATTCCGAGAACCCTGACCACGGCATAGGGGCTTGGGGTACAAAGGAAAGAAGAGGCACTAGGTTCTCAGAGATGCTGGTGCAGTGGCTTTTAGAATCAGAAAGAAAAAATGGGAAATGCACGCTCACGGTAGAGGAAGTGGGAGAAGTTGCGGAAGTCTGAAAAAGGCAGGGACACATACCATGAAGCCAGCCTCATTCGTAGTTTCACTTCCCCCAGGTTTTTTTCAGTGCCCTTTTATTTCTTTTAAGATGATGAGATTTTCAACTGTTCTGTCTTGACATGACTCTTTGGAGAACGAGTACTTTGAGAGACATTCTGAAGAGCTCTGAGCAACATGGTAGACCCATTTCAAAGGAGAGGGATGGACGGATGGCGGCGTCCTGCCTTCTCTGCCGAGAACGGGGCCGCCTTGTGATTCCTGTCCAGAAAATCAGCCTGGGTGCAGGTGGCTGTGTTGGAGCTGTGGTGGCACCTGCAGTCCCGCCTGTCTCTTCCCACCCTTTGTTTTTGTCTTCTCTGGTTTCAGATCTTTTGTGTTTGTGCATATATTTTGTCACATTGTTGCAGCCTTTTTCGTAGCGTTCATTGATTCTTTTCATTTTGCCTGTGTGATTTTGCACATCGCTTGTACCCTTAGAAGGTCCGTGTCTACGTAGAGATCAACTATACAACCAGATTTTCTATTACCTATTGGGCGGTTTCCTTTCCTCCCTCCCTCTTCCCCTCCACACCCTTCTATTGATCTGGAATTCATTTTGTCTTTGGGTGTGAGTTGAAGCCCTGAAGGGGGGGGATCTGTGCTCTGAACACCAGCCAGTTGTCCTAGCATCACAGGGAATGATTCTTTCCTTCTTGGGTGATTGTGACGCTCCTTTTAATTGCATGTTAAATATTTACGTGGATGGAGGTCTGTTCTGGGCTGTCTGGTTCCTGCGGAGGATGAGTGGCCATGATTGAGGGAAGGTGTCCAGAAGGAAGTTCCCACTCCTTCTTTCACAGTCTGATGAGGTCCTGGATTCCTCTGAAGGCCCCAGGGCCCACTCTGTTATTCCTGTGGAGGAAGTCAGCCTGAGGGGGAGGGCGTCGTGGTGGCACCTGCAGTTCCGTCTGTCGCATTGATGTAGGCTGGTTCTGCTCTCAAAGGCGCCGGCTCTGTAGTGATGTCAGCGCCGTGTGACTTGAGGAGGAGACCCCACTGCTGCGGTGTGTCTGGGGTTCATCTTCAGGGCGCAGCTGATAAGATGCTTCTGTTGCGCTCACAATGCCAGTCATTGCAGCAGAAGTAATGGCAGGTGACGGGAGACTCAGTGTTGGGGTGAGAAAAGGCACAATAAGCTATTGTCACAGGCAGGGCTCCCTGTGAAGTGGAACGTGACACAGAGGCCACTGGGCAGGACGTTTAGGTTTGCTGGGGAGCACAGCAGCAGGGGAAGAGGACAGTGAGGCTGGGATGCAGCCTCCATGCAGCCTGTCGCTTTCTCCACAGGAGCTCTGGCCTGGGCCGGACTGCCGAGTCACCCTGATTCAGGAGTAGGGTGAGGGGCAGGCTTTGTTACCCCGCGCTGGTCACTGGCCTGGTCATTGGGTGCAGGCTGGCCCAGGAAGGGGGCTGATGTGGCCTCAAAAGGGCTCTTTCCAGTGAGACAGTTCTGGGTGGCCCCCGGTGAAGGTCCTTCCGCTGGCCACTCTCCAGAGTTGGCTTCAGAAGGGGACCTGGGGGCCGCGTGGCAGCGTCCACCACCATCCTCACCTGCCGTGGAAATGCACTGCAGAGCCCGTCTGTCCTCCAGGATGTGAAGGGGCCCTGGCGGGAAGCAGGCCTGAGTTCTGCGCTGGACGGGACTGAAGCTCACTCGTGTTTCCTTCTTGTTTTGCAGCATCTCCCTTCTCTCCTGGACAGAAGGCCGTGTCCTGGGACTTCTCTGATGGCGGGAGGCTGCGGCTGTACCAGGTAGGCAGTGCAGGCATGGTGTGAGTGGGTTGCCGTACCTGGACCCGCTTTACCATGTCATGACCAAGGTGCCGGACTCATGGGGACACAGGCCCCAAACGTGTGCAGAGCAGCTGCAGGAGGGAGAATGCTTCTGGAAGCTTCTGGTGACACTTGACCTTTCTCAGGCACTGCAGGCCTGTCCCTCATGGCGCTCTCCTCCTGTCCTCGAAGCCCACAGTGTTCCATCCTGGCATCCAGAAGCCCGGCCCCAGCGCATTCCCAGAACAGCCCCGTGTTTCTCTTTTCAGCGAATCCACTTTCTGTTGCCACCCGTGGAACGTTCTCACTCTTCCAAGAAGCCAGGCTAGCAGCTCCCCCGCCCCAGCAGCCGCGGGACAGAGCCCAGGTTGGGTGGTGTGTACACAAAGGAGGGATTGTTCTCACGTCGGTCGCAGGGACCTGCGATGAGATGGGGATGGACCCGCGGTTAGAGGTCACCCTCCCTGGGGCGTCAGGGGAGCATTTGTCCTTGAAACACGCTGGCAAAAAATGTTCCAAGGAAGCCTCAGCTGGTGTTCGTGAGGAAGAGCTGGATTAAATGGTGTTCTGGTAAAATGTTCCTGGAGGTTTTCTTGGCTGTTCTTGGCTTTTATACTCCTGGTTGGCAATAGAAGGAACACCCTCCTTTGTAAAGTCGGTTGGATAGGATCACCTACCTCATAGGGCGGGCACAGCCTCCAGTTTTTTAAAAAAGCAACATACAAGTCTTTCCCCACCAAGTAGAAAGGATTGGATCTAAGTAAACGCTACATTTGGATGCTCAAGGCCAAAGGGGGAGTTGAGAAGCCGCAGCTCACAGTGGGATTCCTTTTTGGGCCACGTTGGAATTTTAAAAGCCCTTCTAAATAAAGCAGGCAGCTACTTGCACTGTTTCAGGTTTTTCTTTAAATCCTGTAAACTGAGGGTAGCTGATTGGATTTTATTTCAACTTCTCCCCCCACCCTTTCTGTCCTGTCTCTTTGTTTTCCAGTATCTGCCTGTGCCTTAGGATGGAGAGAAGGTTTGAGATGTTCAGGAGGAGGCTCAGGGCTTTTCACAGTGACGTGAGGAATTCAGGAGTTCTCTGGTCCCAGGGTCAGTCCTCCGCCCACTGGGGCCTCAGCGACTTGAAACACTTCAGCCCAGGCAGAGGCCACCAGCAGGCCTTTCCTTATAAGTGCAGCCCCTGGCCCTGGAGGCTGTGGTCTCTTTGGGCTGTGGTGAACCCTCCTGAAAGGCATCCACATTCCTGGCATTCTTTCGGCCTGGCATTGGTCAGAAAGCAGGGGTTTCTAAAATCAAAGGCGAGCACTGCAGCTTGGTTCTTGTCTGTAGATAAACTGGAGAGACACCAGGGGGTTGTGCGGCGTGGTTCTCTTTGGGCCCCCACATGGACTGGCCTCGCTGGACTTTGCATTTGGGGCATCGCCAGAGCAGGCCCCATCCTGAGCAAAGCAGGAGGAGGTTAATGGGGGTCCCTCTCGGGCTCCAGCAGTTCCTTGGGCGGCACGCCTGTGGTTTGCTTTTTCTGACCCTGTGCCAGAGTTACTGGGGCAGCAAGATGTCTGGGAAGAGGAACGGGAGGGTGGGACGGGTGCCGCCATCCCACAGCGGTGCCCGCTTGTCTCCGTGGCTTGCACACAGGCTTCCGGGAGCCCGGTGAGGGAGGTGCACCCAGACTTGCCCTGGATACAGCGGGCAGAGCGTTGCATGTGCCTCTGGGTGGGGTGTAGGGGTGCTTGGGGGCGTGGGTCCCCACAGCAGTTAGAGACCATCCACAGGCCACCGCACTTTAAGCTGATTTTCGTTTTGCCTTGTTTTCCCAGAGGCATACATGCAGTGTTTTCTTGGTGCCTCTGAATAGTCACAGTCTGATTTGCCTGGGGGTCAGTGAGAGACACGGCTACCCAGGGCTTCCATTTCCAGGCCCCGAGTTTTGCCCGTGGCAAATTTTGTGATTTGCACATAGTTCCCGCCTCATGGGTTCAAGTTGTTAACCTGATCCTGCTCCCACTGTCATCACCATCAGAGGTAGTTTATCCTGGTGCCTGGTGTCCTTCAGGATGAAGGAGGCAGCAGAAATGCCCCCTGACTCAGTTCCTGAGACCAGAATGACTGAGGAAACGGAGGCCTGCAGCAGACCACGGCTGATTGCTCCTTCGGGGAGTGTCAGCTAGGGGACGGAGCCGGTGCGGAGATCGAGGCCCCACAAGGCCTGCCCCTGTGGTTGTTCCCACTGTCCCACTGATGTCTGGGAAGGGTGAGCTCCAGCCCCCGGTGGCTTGAACACCCTCTGTAGTTGTGTCTGCTCAAGGCCTGGGAACACCCTGCCTGTTTCACAGATGAGAAACTCATCTCAGAGTACTCAGAAACCCAGAATACTTCATTCAAGTTCAAGTTCAGAGGGTGATTAAGAAGAATCGGAAGACTGGGTGCAGTGGCTGATGCCTGTAATCCCAGCACTTTGGGAGGCCGAGGCGGGCGGATCACGAGATCAGGAGATCAAGACCATCCTGTCTAACATGGTGAAACCCTGTCTCTACTAAAAATACAAAAAAATTAGCCAGACATGGTGGTGGGCACCTATAGTCCCAGCTACTTGGGAGGCTGAGGCAGGAGAATCGCCTGAACCCAGGAGGCAGAGATTGCAGTGAGCTGAGATTGCACCACTGCACTCCAGCCTGGGTGACAGAGCGAGACTCCATCTCCAAAAAAAAATAAAAAATAGAAAGGTCTCGGAGCCCATCCTGCAGACCGGCTGCATTTGTGTGTCCCCTAAACCACTCCTCTGTTCCTTTAGCTTAGCTGGGTGCCTGGTGGGGCACGTGAACCATGTGGGCTGGTACCACACCCCCTCTAGACTGGCCAAGGGGAATAAATCATGAGCCACAAACAGGAGACATAAAAATGAACAGGTAAACATGATTTTTTTTCTTGGGATTGTAAATTCACACGACAGTTGAAGGTGCAGTGAAGAAATGGATGGTAGCGGAGTCACCCACTCTTCGCAGGGCTACTGGCCACGCAGGCTCTGCCTGCACACCTCCTGCCTGGACCGTGTGGAAAGTCTTCAGGGGTCACGTCAGACTGAGGGTCTCCAAAGTTCCTATCCCTTTGTGTGTTTGTTTGGTGAGCTTTTTGTTTGTTGGTTTTGGTTTCGAGGTGAAAGTCACATAACCTCCAGCTGACCACTGCAGTGGGCATTGAGTACATTCTTGGTCCTGTGTCACCACCGCCTCTCTCTCGTTTCAAAACTTCGTCATCACCCTGGAAGAGCACCCTGTACTCACTACGTGACCACACCCGTTGCCCCTGCCCCCACCTCTGGCAACCGCTAATTGGTTTACTTTTGAGGTTTGCATTGGGCTATGTCCCCATGGCCTTCAATCTGTGACAGAGATCCTGGCTTTCATACATCCTTGGGACAGAGAAACCAAGGCCAGCGTCCTTAATAGCATGACCAAGTCTGCTTTTACTGTCCATTGAGGTGTCCTGCAGGCACTGATTCTGCACCCGCCAAGGCCTGACCTCCCTGTTATCAGCAGATAATCCAATAGAGGAGAAGGGCACTTGAGGCCATGCAGCAGCTGAACGGGAAGCTGTGCTCAGTGTGTCTCCAAGCCTCTGCATTCCAGTGACAACGTCCGCAGGGCCTCAGTGAATAAACCGCTGCAAATGCACGTTGGTGAGGCCATCAGCTGCCGAAGGGAAGCTGGGGAATCTGGACGGAGGAGAAAGAAACGTGAGCTGCACTCCCGGCGACACACTGGACTAAGAACGGCGCCTGCCTTCTTGAGAGGCTTGTTTTGTGGTGTCTTAACTAGCCTGCCTTACACCTTTCTTAAAGCAAGCATGTTGTGAGTTCACAGGAGGGATTTTTAACATACTTGAGGCTTTGGGGACAAAAGACATCAGTCAAAGAAAGATTCCGCTATTATTTATTTCAAGAGCCTTTGAATCTCTTGCTGAAATCTGCTCCCATTTTGAAGAAGCTTCCTATCAAATCAGAAAAGCCCTGATTTTCCTGTCTCTGTGTTTGGAATTGTCCCCCACCCTGTTGTTAGTTCATTCCTTAAAGTTGTCTGGGCAGACTGCAATTGCAGAAGGGCACCTGGATGCGTTTCATTCTTGGGTCAGAAAAATACCTATGCAAAGAGCTTCTGACTAAGCATAGACAGATTTCAGTTATTGGCACAATAGCATGTTACATAAATCAATTTCCTTGGGCCTCAGTTTCCTCCTTGGTAAAGATGGAACCTGGGTCTCTGAAGGTTCTCAAAGACTAAAAAGGAATCTAAGACACCCTCAGACTTGCTCAAGAAGAAAACGGGGCAGGATTATTGGAATGATCCAGAAAGAGAGCACAGTGAGTCTTCTCAAACTTTGAGAAATGAATTGGTCATCAAAAATTAGACTTTCCTCTCACCTGTGCAGCTGGCTCTGTCACCCGGCCTCTGCTGCTCACCACCAGCACACACCTGGCCCAGGAGTGGCTGCCAGTCAATGCTCAGCAGCCCTTTGCAGGACCTGCCCTTGGGCTGCTTTTGAGTTTCTGAGCATCCAAGTCTCAGAAGCAGCTGGTTGGGCCAGCTCAAGCTCTGGGTCCGCTGTGCATTGATTCACCTGTACCTGGTCTCCACCACTGATCCATCTGGAGAGGGGTGAGGCCACGGGGGTTTCCAGGCTGGGGGTGTGCCTGGGCCAGGCAGCGACAGCCACTGGGAACCCCAGGCAATAGGGGAAGTGGCACTCACTTATCCTCAGCTGGGCTTCTCTACAGGCTCCCTCCCTCCTTCCCTTCTTCCTTCCTTTCGGAACTCCCTACAACCCTATCACGTTAAGCAAGTCCTGTAGGCTCTCTGGGCCTCACTTCTCTCACCTGCTTATGGAGGGCCCCCGAGCCTCAGCTGTGTGATTCACTGTTAACATGTTATTGATGTGACTGGGGGGCTGCCCCTGTCTGTGACATTTCATTCATGCCGTTCTCCCATGCAGGTTGCTCTCCTGATCTGGGCTCCGCCCTTTGGTTCCAGGGGATATGAAGGTCAGAGGAGGGATTAGCATGATCCACTGGCCAGAGTCAGTAACACGGGGCCCCTCCTTCCAAGAGGGGCTTAGCCAGAAGGGGAAGCCTGGATCTTGGGGTCGGGCTCTGATGCTTTGTCTCTGAGCCGCTGACACGGAGGACGTCAAGCCGCGATGTTCATGTCCCCATTGCGTAGAGGTGGGTCCTGTAGTCCCACATGTGGTGTTCTCTGAATCTCCTTTCCACTCTGTTGGAGGGTCAGAGGGACTTGAAAGATCACAGAGCCCAGCCTTGCATTTGGCAGAGGAGAAAGCAGAGACATAAAGGCCAGGGACTTGTGCCGGGTCCTACCCGCCATCTGGTGCCCCACACACTGGGGCCTGTCCCCACTACCAGCAACCTCTGTGTGGGTTCTGCCTTTTTCTGCACTGGTGGTGTCTCCCCATCGCCCCAGCTGCTTGTGGGCAGGTGTCACCTTGTTCTGACCTCTTTCCTTCCCCCAGGCAGCTCTGGACTTTGCTCTCAGTAAACACAACTTGATTCTTTTCCTTCTTACCTTATCATTGCCCATAAATCCCGTTTACACGGTGCCCACTTTTGTGTCTGAGCTGGGACGTACAACCTCGTCTCTGCCTCCAGTTTTTGAGAAATTAATTATAAACAGTGTTGACAGAGGCTCTGGCTTGACTTGGGGCATCTGCTGCTCTTCCCGGCCTTGGTCTTCTGAAGGTAACTGTTATCAGTAACGGAACAGATGTGTTTATCCTGGGCTCCCGGGCCCTTGGCGTGGCCCTTTCAGGGGGTCTGTGAAACCCCTGAAACTGCATGCGGAACTTTACAGATGGAGGTAGTTTTCTAAAGAGAGGGTCCAGAGACTTTGTCAGATTCCTTAGAGGATTTGCACCCTCAAAAAACGTTAACAACCTCTGAGCTGGAGGAAGGCCTAAGACAAGCCTATCGCACTTGGAGATAAGATAAGCCGAGGCGGGACCTAATGGGGCCTGAATGTCTTGGCCAGAGTGCGCAGCTGAAACGGAGATGACACTTGACAGAAACCAGTGTAAAACTCTCCTTCCCTTTATTTAGCTTTTATTTCTTGTGCTTTTCATTAAGTACAGATATTCTTTGCTCGCTTACAGAACAGGGAAGACCTGGCTTCTGAAAATTATCTTTAGGTTTTTCATTGAATTTGGTCTTATTCTGAACAATGCCTGAACGTCGAAGGTGCTCTCCTAGATAGGTTAATAGAAACCCACAGTCCAGGGCAAGAGGCCGCATCCAGGGAGCCTGTGTACAGGTGACTGGAGAGATGAGTTCTCACGGACCGTTCGGGCAACTTGGTGTTCAGGCCTGGACATTTCAGTGCTGCATTTGAAGAGGAATTATGAACTGGCTTTCAAAGGAGGGTGAGGTGTTTTGTTTTTTGTTTTTTATTTTTTTTGACATGGAGTCTTACTCTGTTGTCCAGGCTGGAGTGTGGTGGCACAATCTCACCTCACTGCAACCTTCGCCTCCCGGGTTCAAGTGATTCTCCTGCCTCAGACTCCAGAGTAGCTGGGATTACAGGTGTGCGCCACCACGCCTGGCCAATTTTTGTATTTTTAGCAGAGACAGCGTTTCACCACGTTGGCCAGGCTGATCTCAAACTCCTGACCTCAGGCGACCTGCCCGCCTCGGCCTCCCCAGAGTGCTGGGATTACAGGTGTGAGCCACCATGCTGGGCTGGAGGGTACATTTTTAAACGATGCAATTCTGGGGCCATCGTCAGATTTGGCGAAGAGGAAGCTGCGGGAGAGAACTGTTACTATACAGGATTTGAAGAACTCTCCTGCAGGCTTATTTTATATTTAAATTGTGCACAGTGGTTTATAGTTTTCCAAGCTGTCTTGGGTTTGTTATGTTGCGTAATCTTCTCAAGGACAGGTGGGTTGAGCCAAATATTCATTAGCAGCCTCCTTTTACAGATGAGGAAACTTGTGCCTCAGAGAAGCTGAAGTCATCAAACCAAGGTCAAGCTGGATGTGGTGGCTCATGCCTGTAATTCAAGGGAGGCTGAAGCGGGCGGATCACTTGAGTCCAGGAGTTCAAGACCAGCCTGGGCAACATAGCAAAACCTGGTCTCTATAAAAAATACAAAAAATTAGCCAGTTGTGCTGGTGACACTTGTATCCCCAACTACTCAGGAGGCTGAGGTGGGAGGATTGATTGAGCCCGGGAGGTCAAGGCTGCAGTGAGCTGTGATCACGCCACTGCACCGCAGCCTGCATGACAGAGCGAGACCCTGTCTCAAAAACAAAACAAGTAAAACAAAAAGGGTCAGGCATTTGGCAGGGATGGACCCCAGTAGAATCTTCTGATCCCAGTGCCGTGACATAGGGTCCCCAGAGCAGATGGGCTGGGTTCAGATAACGGAAGGCCACGCAAGATTCTAGAATTGTCAGCAGAGGGAGGAGTTGCCTGACAGCAGCAGATTCCAAGGAGGGCCCGGATGAACCTCCAACAGGAATGCTGATTCCGTTCTGCCTTTGATCTCTTGATTTCAAAAGAACTTGAAGTAACTTGAACCTGGCTGCCATCTGCCCAGGCATAGATGTGTGCCAGGAGGCAGGTCTGCCTCTAAGTTGCTATGAAATAGTTTGCCCAACTTGGATGCTACGTTTCTTTAGAAAATCTTCAAGCTATCACACGTGAATAGGCTTCTGATCGAATAAGCCCAGGGCTTCGGTGGATGGGGCATGGCTGGCAGCAGGGCCAGCGTGGCCCTGTCCTTTCGGTCCTCTGTGGCAGGGACCCACGAAGCAGTACCCAAGGGCTGGAACCAGCGTGACCGAGGAGAACTCTCCCCTGGCCAGGGCCTGGCTCTCAAACACCAGATTCTGGGGTGGACTTAGATCCTACAAACCCAGGCCACAGAGGCCAGGGTACCAATGTATTCATTTGACAGGAAAAAAGGGGATTCTTTGGAGGTGCAGATAATGCATCCTCACTGTACAGGTCAGGGGCATGAGAGCAGAATGAGGGTCATTCGAAGGATAGAGTGTCTGTTTACTGTTTTATCTGCTGAGAAGCAGACCCTGTTTTCTTCCCATTTTGCCAGCACCTGTGTGTAGCCTGGACTCTGGAACTAAACTCTCTGGTCTGAGGGGTGGAGGGGTCAAATCTTGGTGAGGAACAGTTGCATGGCTCTGCTCACTGACCTCTGTTGGGCCTTAGTTTGCTCATCTGTAAAACGGGAGTGAGAAGTCGCAGTTATGGGCGTGTGACGCCTTCCCAGTCACGCTCCTATGCAGGGAGATGTGGCTCTGGCATACAGAAGCTGAACTCACAGTGATGGTGACAGAGGCTGGAGGCTGGGGGGCTTGCAGTGTCTGTATCCAGTTGGCTCCAGGGATGGCCCCACCCCTGTCCTCACCTCGGTGTGATTTTAGGGGCCACAGTCTGTTCCTGTTTTTTCTTAGCTGGTTTGAGTTGGGTTTTGAGAGTCCTAAAACCCACCCAAGATGCCCCTAGGTACCTGCCCTCTGTGGGGTACATTGCTTCAGTGGGACTGCAGGCTTTGGGGCTCCCCGTTAGCACCCCAACTGCTCCCGGCTCCTGGCTGTCACTCGGTGAAGTTTGCCACGGCTTCCCCTGTTGGTGGTGTTTTTCCTGTGCCTGACTGACTAGGTACCCTCCTAACTCCTAACTAAACATAGGTTTTCTTTTTCTATGCTTTAGTAGTTATTTCTCATAACAAAAATATGCTCTCAGTGTCACAGTTATTTTTAATAAATGTATCTTTCCAGACTGTTCTCTGCGCATGTGCTTAATATTTTAGCCTCAGGTGGGTTCCTCATGGGCACCTTCTTAAGGTGTCATTGCCTGTAGTCGCCTCGGTGGCACTGGACCTCTTTAGAGTGGCTTTGCTTCTTTACAGGGTTTCATTATTTTTTTAAAAAGTTTTATTGAAATGAAGTTCACATAACATATAATTTACCATTTTGAAATGTCACAATTCTGTGCTGTATAGAATATTCACAAAGTTGTGCAACCACCACCTCTTATCAAATCTCCAGAACATTTTTTTCAACCGTAAAGGGCACCCATTAGCAGTCGCTGCCCCTCCTTCCCGCCCCTGACAACCACTGCTCTGCTTTCGGTTTCTATGGATTCCTATGGATTTGTGTATTCTGGACATGACTTATAAATGGAACCATACAATAGGTGGCCTTTGGTGACTGTCTTCTTTTCACCGCAGAGTGTTTCCAGGGTTCATCCACGTGGCAGCATGTGTCAGAATCCCATTCCTTTTTATGGCTGCATAATATTCCATTGTATGGCTATGTCACATTTTGTTTACACTTTCATTCGTTGATGGACATTTGGGTCGTTGCCACCTTCTGGCTGTTGTGACTGGTGCTACTAGGATTCATGTATTTGATGGTCTAATTCTGTTCTAAGAGCTGTCTTCTCTCATTTCCAAGTTCTTGGAGAGATCCCTGGCTTTTGATTCCTTCTCCTCCACCCCATGCCTATCCCCAGGATTTTATGAATCTCCCAGGAGCTAGGGCTTGGTATGTTGTTGAACTCACTGTTGGCATGGACCAGCAAGGGTCGCTGTCACATAAAGGCCTGTGTTAGGTGCCATCCGCCTGCGGATCACCCTGGGTGTTAACACAGGACTGCAAGGAAGCACTGCTTGTGGAGAGCAGGATAGTCAACAACAGACCTAGGCCAGGTGTCTGCTCAGGTGTCACACAGGAGGCTTGTTGTGGAAAAGCAGCTTCCTGGGCATGCCCTGTGCTGGCCATGTCTGTCTGTCTGTCTGTCTGTCTGTCCAGACCAGGGAGTGGTCTGAATTGGCTGCACCCCAGGGGGCTCCCCTGACTTCTGGCTTGCAGTGGAGAGGGAGGTGTCAGGGGAGCCCCTCGCCTGGGGCTGACTCCGGCTCCCCTGACTGGGGGTCCCTGTCTCCCCTAGGTTCCAATAGAGGCTTCCCCTTTCCCCACTTCCCTGGCGTCACTTCCCCCAGGGGTCCCTTCACTGTTGTAAATTGTCCCTTTCCTGTTGGGGCCTTGAGTGATGTCTCAGCCCTACTGAGTGAAGATCTCCAAGGCAGGCCCAGAACCTGCATTTTAACAAAGCTTCCCCTGACACCTTGAGCCCCTCAGAGCTGCTGAACCCCCGCCTCCGCCACCCCGCTTAGTTGTTGATCTCGGCTTCCTCGTGTCCAGGCTACAGGCTGACCTCTCTTGTGCTTCTGCCTTTCAGAGCTTCAAAGGAAGCACATGTTTGCTGAACCCTCCCAGGGATCCAGGCTTTGCAGGTTTCACACACATCTTACAAAATGCAGTGGGGGCAGAACGAGAGGAGAGCCAGAGCATGCTGGCTTTGGGAGGGGTGGCCCATTGTAAACAAGCCAGCGCTGGCCGTCCCAGGGTCCCAGGCAGGCTGGCTTGGTTGGGGCTACACACAGCCAAGCACTCTTAGCTCCTGCAGTTGGAATCCCGCTCTTGCATGCCCGCCTGTGTTCCTGGCTGTGGGAGGCGCCAGGGGGACGTTTTGATCCCTGGGGGAGTAGGAAGCTGGCCCAGCCCCTGCAGCTGTCTGGCCCCAGCCACTAATCCTGGGCAGGAGCCGCCTGTCCTGGCATGGTGCTGGGCTGGCTGGAGTGGAGTGACCTGAGAATGGGGCCTGCTTTGTACCCAGAGCACATGCCAGCCACGGCTTGTATGACCTAGCGAGCAGGACGGGAAAAGGACAGCAGGTGGGAGATGGGAGTCAGCCTTGGTCTCCTTTGTCTTCGCAGGCTTTGTTCCACGAGGATTTTTTCTTTCCTGCCCTTTTCCTTTGGGCTGGGCGTGGGTGTGTTCAGAAAATCTCAGAGCGGCCACTTGCTGCCCCGGGGGGTATCATACGCATCATGGGTTTGGTCAAGAGTGGATCCATCAAAAATCTGTGGGGTAGCATTTTTTAGGAAACGAAGCATAGTGCCTTTTATTCCTAATGGATTTTTAGCTGTGATATAAAAGCATTCCCGGAAAGAAGCCAGCAGATGAAGGTCCCGATGGTGCTGGGCTGGCTGTAGTCGGGACCACAGGACTCTCAGAAGCAGAGGGCCTGTGCTCTCAGGAGTCTGTGGACTCAGGGGCCCCCCTCGCTCTGCTTTGCCAGGGGCCGCCCAGCCTAGATTTCTGCTGGGCCAGCACCCCGTGGGCTCTCGGATGAGACTGGCAAGGCCAAGCATGTGAGGCCTGTTCCCAAATGGAAGCGTCCGTCTGTACTACTGCACGGCTGCCAAGACCCTCCAGCTCTGACCCTCCATCTGGGTTTTGCCTGGGGATTCAAAGAGGGGCTGGGTTAGGGGAGATAAAGGGAGGGGGACTAGGGCAGGACCTCAGTGACAGCAGCAACATGGCTGATGCACCTGGTGTTTAGTGATGAAGATTGGGGGTGCCACGCTGCATCTGTGTGTCCTTGGACAAGTTCATTCCCCAAATCCATTCCATTTCCTCTACTCATCGGATCTGCTTCAGAGACTTAAACGAGCTGACGGAACATTTAGCACAGGGCCTGGCCACGGGTAAAGGATGTCATCTTACCCCGGTTAGAATGGAAATGAATTCCATTTTCTAGGGTCAGGTGAGCCCACACCTGTGAAATCAAGTAGAGGGGAGGGAGGGGAGGGAGTGGAGGCAGTTGAGTGGGAGAGTCCAGGTGAGACAGGTGAGTCCCTGCAGGAAGGCAGGAGCAGGAGGCACAGAGGGGAGCTGGTCAGAGATGGAGAGATGGCAGGTGGGGTCCAGAGCAGCTCCTCCCTGCTTCCTCCAGGTTGCAGTGGAGACCAAATGGCCTGAAAAGCCCCAGATACTGACTCTCTGATCCTTTACCACAGAGCTTCTCACCTGGGGCGACCTTGCCTCTCCCAGCCCCCCAGGGACACTTGGCAATGTCTGGAGATTTGTGGTTGTCACCAGGCAGGGAGGAGGGAGGAGGTTCCAACCGGCATGGAGTGGGTAGAGCCTGAGGACGCTGCTGCAGATCGTGCAGTGCCCAGGACAGCCCACACAAAGATGGATCCGGCCCCAAATGTCAGCAGTGATAAGGTGGAGAAATGGTTTTCCAGACAGTTTGCTGTTTCACCTAGAAAACTGATTGACTGGTTTTGGAGGAAGGAGGAATTTAGGATGAGAGATTTCTGGGCGCTGCCACTTGCTAAGTGGGGAAGAAGAGACCAGGCGTGCAGTGCTTGAGAGGCTGTGGCCATCCTGAGCCCTGGCTGCGGCCATCCTGAGCCCGTGGGGGCAGTTGTGGGTAGTGCGGAGGAGGCAGGGTAGAGACACGGTTTGGCCATCAGCAGAGATGCCCCTAGCCATGCCCAGGGTGGACTCAGGCACCCGAGGAGAATGCGCCAGCGAGGAGACCAGCAGAGCAGGGATGGGCACCGGAGAGGTTGGACGTCAAGGGCAGGCAGGAGAGGAGACCCTCTGAAGGAGGCCAAGAAGGACCAGCCATGGGGGGTGGAGGATGCCGCGTGAGCTGCACCCCCGCGGGAAAGGGAGAGTCGCAGCTGGGTGGCTTGGAGGTTTCAGAGCTGTCAGGAAACCTGCCCTGGGACTTGGCCCTCTGTGTGGCCTTCCTCTCCAGCCTGGGTGGGAACAGTGTCGTGAGCCATTAGGTGGGAGCTGGTGCCCGGAGAGGTGTGACACAGCTTGAGGGGCCACCGCAGGATGTGTATAAGCTGAAAGGAAGGAGGCCTGTTTGCCAGCCTCACCTCCCAGCTCAGCCAGCCTGAAGCCCTGGGCTGGGACAGCCCCTTGGTGGAAGGGAGGCCCTTTGATGCAGCCGGGGCTGTGTGGTCGCCTGGCATGAGCTCTGGGCTGCAGCCTCCCTGCAGGGCACCAGGAGGTCCGGAGAGAAAACGCCAGGAAGAACCAGCCGAGGCCTGCTCCGGAACCATGGCGAAATAAAGCAGGAGGCGGAGAACGCATGAGGTGCTACCTCTTGTACCGCTTCTCCTTGTAGGTGGGTATTTTCTCCTGATTCTCTTTTTGGTACCCTCTGTGTAGAATAATGCTCCTTAGGTACTTTCTAGTTGGAGACAAGAAAGAATCTTCTCCAAGCTCCCCTTGGTTCTGGCAGTGTCCTCTGGCTCTGGATCACTCTTGGTGCCCTTTCCAAGCACCTCTCCCTACTCACTGTAAAAACTCCAAGGCAAACAAGCTGTGAATTATCAAAAGGCCACCGGCCTCTGGTGAACTCATTCTCCCGCTAGGAAACCTGTTGGGTAGGTTTTGTTCTATTTTATCTCCACCTGGTATGGGCTTGTAGCAGAGGCCCTACTGAAAAACGGGGTGATTCACACACTTTGCTCATTTTTGCTTTGCTTTAAAAAAGAAAGCAATGGGAGCAGCTGGCTGCTGCCTGCCTGTTTTTGTCTGACTGTCCTGTAAGCTCTACCACACCAGCACAACACCGGGGTTCCAGCTGGCTTACAGGGGCTGGGCTGACATTTGCCCAAGGGACAGGTGGACGGACAGCTTGTGTTCTCTGGGATTGTCTAGAAATCAGCTGATTTGCATAAGAATGTTTCCCCATAGCTGAGAGCTTAATGTTCATCACTGACCCATTGGTAAGTTTGTTGAAATAGAAATGGTTCCGGGTAGAATATACTTGCCTCCTTACCACCTGAAGGACTATTACTTGGGATAACCAGGCTTCCCAGAGTGCTGTCTGGGTCCTCCTGCTGCCCAGCTCCCCTCTGAGCTCTGCAGGTGCCATCCGGCCTGCAGTGTGTGTCTGTCTGCCGTGGGCCTCCACTCTGCAAAGGCAGTTCTCCCCTCCACTTCCAAGGAACAAAACTCAGAGGCTCGCTCCAGTATGGCGGGATGGTTGAAAGGACCAAAGTGTCACTGAATGAGCCAGAGATAAGAGGATCTTAAAGGAGAGTTTGGGAGAGGGGCCGTGGTGTGGTGTGCCTGGGACCCTGGAGGACGGAGCTCCTAGGTCATTGTGTCTAAGAGTGCTTTGGGGATTCAGCTCCTTCTGTTGGCCTCCATTATTTCTTGGCTTCTCTGTTGTGTCTCTTCTCTCTCTCCTTGGCCTCTCTCTGCATCTGTGTCTGCTCTTTGCTAGCCGGCCTGCCTTTGATGGTAACTGTTCTCTGGGGTCTTGCCCTTGACTCTTGCCTCCTTCCCATATCCTTGATCTGGATCTCTCTATGGATCTCTCCCCAAATGTCTATTCCAGATCTAATCAAGATTTACCTCTCACTGCCAGAGCCATGTGTTTGCTCCTCACGTGGGTACCCCACGTTGGCATGTCCAGGAGAAAACCCTCTACCTTGCTTTTTCTCCATGCTGCCCACATTCAGCCTATTTTGGAGATCCCAGCTAATAGCGTCTTTGTGGTTTCCGCTCGCCACCTCCATGTCACCCCCAGGACCTGCCTCTTGCTCCTGGGAAAGTGTGTTAGTCTCACCTCTCCTCAAACCTTCCCTGCCATGGTATAGATGCTCAGTCACCTCCTTCTGGTGAGTGCTGGAGCTTCCTGGAGGGTCTTTTTTCAGGGTTACCTCCTGCTTATCTACCCTTCATCCCATCCCCGGGATCCCCCAAACTACTGAGGGTGTATCATCCCCTCCTTGGCAGCCTGACTTGCAGATTAGAGACCCCTCCCCATGGTGCACACGGCCCCTATGGCTCCCACCCCAGGTTTTCTCCATAAACCTTGAGCCAGTACACCTTCATGCACCAGAAATGCTGGGTGTTTCTGTGAGCCCCCTTTGCTCTGTCCCTGGGCCCACCCCACTTCATCTCCAGTTGCCTGTCTGAGTCCTGTGGCACTGACCTCCCGTGCTGGGCTCAGCCTGCTTCATGGGGAGGCCCGCAGGGCAAGATGCACACAGTAGGCCCCAGAACTACTCGGTCCAGCTGTTTGGTGGCTGGAAAACCTTGGACAAGAGGCTTGGCTTCTCTGCATCTCGGTTTCCTCATTTGTGAAATAGAGGTCATAATCCTTATCTGTCTCATAGGGCACTTGTGATACACAAATGAATTAACACATTGAAAGCTTTTAGAATGGTGCCTGACACACACCCAGCAGCCAATGAATGTTGCAGGGCATACTGGTTCCCTAGGGCTGCTGTAACACAGTGCCAAGGACTGCATGCCTTAAAGCAGAAACACATTCTCACAGTCTGGAGGCTGGAGCCTGAAAGCAAGATGTTGGCAGTACTGTGTCTCTCCAAAGACTCTAGGAGAACCCTTCCCCGCTCTCCAAGGAGAACCCTTCCTCCCTCTCCTAGGAGAACCCTTCCTACCTCTCCTAGGAGAACCCTTCCTCCCTCTTCTAGAACTCTTCCTCCCTTTCCTAGGAGGACCCTCCTCCCTCTCCTAGGAGAGCCCTTCCTCCCTCTTCTAGGAGAACCCTTTCTCTCTCTCCTAGAACCCTTCTTCCCTCTTCTAGGAGAACCCTTCCTCTCTCTCCTAGAACCCTTCCTCCCTCTCCTAGGAGAACCCTTCCTCCCTCTTCTAGGAGAACCCTTCCTCTCTCTCCTAGAACCCTTCCTCCCTCTCCTGGAACCCTTCCTCCCTCTTCTAGGAGAACCCTTCCTCTCTCTCCTAGGAGAACCCTTCCTCCCTCTCCTAGAACCCTTCCTCTCTCTCCTAGGAGAACCCTTCCTCTCTCTCCTAGCTTCTGGTGGTTTTTGGCCGTCTTCGTTAGCTTAAAGCCGTGTTCCTTCAAAAAATATCTGCCTCCATTGTTATGTGGCCCTCTTCTGTCTGTGTCTCTGTACTGGCTTTAAATTTCCCTCTTATAAGGACACCAGTGATTGGAGTTAGAGCCCATCCTAATTCCGTATGACCTCATCTTAACTTCGTCACATCTGCAAAGACTGTATTTCCAAATACGGTAAAATGTACAGGTACCAGGAGTTAGGACTTGAACACATCTTTTGGGGTGACTCAGTTCCACCCATAACAGTGGCTCTCGCTGTCTTCCCTGGATCTTAGTCTCCATGATAGCTCTCATCTGTGTCTTTGTCATTTCTGTAAACCTGCTGAGAACAGCGACAGTCTTGCTTTTCTTTGTATTCCTGGCAAAGGCTCAGTACCTGTGTATTTAGGGAATGTCCTTCCTCTCGGCTTACATTAAGGAAGACTCCAGTTCTGATAACTCTCTGGTTGTCAGAACATATGCCTGTACCAGCTGGAAATGAGAAGGATATGAGCATAAGAAGTCTTGCTTTTGGGAAGCAGCCCCATTCATATACAAGGAGATGGATGGGAGCCACCCTGAAGCCCTCCTTGCAGTTGATTAGTGTCCATTGAGTGGTTGCTGCTGCATTCCAGGCTCTGGGTGGGGGATGGGATTCTGAGAGACAGGCATAGCCCTTGCTGACCCGGAGCGCACAGCTTAGCTGGAGAGACACACAATTCAATAAGCTGTTACGATAAAGTGATTAGGTCCTATTATAGGGAAAGCATGGGGCTGGTGCCCGCACACTCAGTGTGGACGCAGGGAGCAGCTTATTGGTTTAAACACTCTGGCATCTTCCCTCCAGCTGCTCATGAGTGTTACGGGGCACTGACAGTGGCTCAGGGTACTGGCAGGGACAGCCAGCCCAGAGGAGACACAAGAACAGTAACTGGGATGGGAAGCGCCCTGACCTCGGCAGACCATCCCTGGGGTCCCTGCTGCACACAGCACAGTTCAGTGACTGACAGCCACAGCCAGCGACCCAGCGTCTTCACCCCACAGACAGGTCATGCTGACCAGGCTCCACTTACACAGGTTGAGAAGGGTGGTGGCTACAAATATGTCCTGTAACGTTCTATAAATTGGAGCCGAGGGGACGCCTGAGTTGTCTGCCAAGTTTTCTTCCTGGTTGTCATGTTTGGATCATTGTACATCCCACCTAAAGAAAGCACACCCTGTGTCTGAGTGGGGACAATAACCAGCCACACCGCAAGGGAGGGCTCTTCCTTTTACTGCTGGGTGACCTGTGTGGCTGCAGGCCTGGCCTGACCCCAAGCCTCGCTCATAGTTCCCTCCTTTCACCTGCCTGGCCGGCTGGGCTGCAGTGCCTGCAGGGTGCAACGGCTCTTGCTATCACCCACCTTACTCCTCGGAGTGCATTACGCACATCTAACCCTAAAATGCGTTTCCATCTCGGAGTGCATTACGCACTTCTAACCCCAACATGCATTTCCAACTCATGCCGTGCCATTGTCCCAACTTAGTCCCCACTGTGGTCCAAGGAGCAGGAGGAAGGAGACAGGGATGAGTTTTTAATATTTTACCAAGGATCAGGTGAGAAAGCCAAGGACCACACCAGATGAGTGCACAGGCCTCCGGGAGCAGGGCTGGCCTTTCTGCGCCTCGGCTGTGGGGCTGGAGGCCGGATGCCGAATGTGCACGCTCCCTAAATGCAGATGGTGACACAGCTTTTCTCCCAGGCTGTGGAAATTTCAGCCCACTCACAATAAAAAGAAATGTTTCCAAAACAGCCTTTCTGTTCCCTGGTCTTTTCCCAGAATGAATCTTGAATCAGCAGAGGTGAGATTCAGTTGTGAGAGAAGACACATTAAAACCCTAAGTGCTGACTCGCAAGGCACATCTGGCCAGCGTGGGAAGGGAGGAGGTCTTCAGGCCTCCGCTGTCCGAGTGGCTTTCTCCCTGGCCTGTGTGGTTCGTTGCCAGCCCTTCCTCCCTTCTGTGCAGAAGGTCCAGCCCGTCTTCCCCACAGTCACGCAGGAACCTTGTGTATGGAGCTGTTCCCCCTTCTCCAGTTGTCCCCGGTGTCTGGGCAGTCCATGTGCTTCCCAGCACTCCTGCAGGCTGGGGTCTCCCGCCCTTGGCTGGTTTTCACTCAGCTCCTACCAGCTGCTGGAAATTTCTCCTTGGAGTTTGATCTTAGAGCTGTGACTAGGGATGGGCATTCATTTGCATTAGTAATTATTTTGTTAGTTGGTGCATATACCGCTACAGACGAGTTGGGCCCCACCAGGAGGAACTTGATTTTCTGGGGAAATCAACACTGCCTCGAGAGCTCCCAAGGTAACTGCTGGACTGAGGGCAAGGGGGTTTTGCCTGCAGTCGCTTCCAGGGTCTCCGTTCTGCTCTGTCCTTTTATTCCCAAGCCCCTCCCCCCATTTTCTAATGGTTTGAGCGCATTCCTAGTTAATTGCAATGTTCAGATAGTTCCAGTATCTTAGTGAAAGTTAGTGTGAAAGCCCCAGTGATTTGGTTGCCATCAAGAAATGCCTTTGCCCAGGGTCACCTGGTGAGTAAGCGGAGTGTGAAGATTAACCTCTTTGTGCCTCAGTTTCCTCAGCTATTAAACAGAATGATAATATTAACCCCCTCCTAGGATTGATTTCAGAAGCAAATGATTACTACTATCTACCATATATAAACAATGTACATATAGAATAGATGTGTATTATGTACTATTGTTTTCTATAAAATTGTTATTTACTAAAAGGTTTATCATAATATTATTAGCTATTAAAGTATATGTTTATCAACTTAAAAAAAAAAAGAAATGCCTTTGCGTGGCTCTTACGGTGACATAGCAGGATTTTGTAAATTGCACTGTGGATATAGAGGTGTAATTACCCGTTGCCTGCCGACGTCAGCCTGATCCTTCAGGAATGTTTGGCGAGCAGGATCGGGCGATGCTGGATACTTTGGGCTCTTAGGAAAGTCCACTCAGTGAGCGTGGAGGCCGGCCGAGTTTTGTGGTGGAGGCCTCGTCCCTCTGTTTTGGGAGCTCGCCCTCTGTGTGCTGTTGGAGTCTGCATTGTGTTAGATGTTGGAGGCGCTGGGGAAGAAGTGCCCACATGGCATTGGGGGAAATGAGTTCTGAGAATAGGGATGTGGCCCAGCCTTCTCAGTTTTAGCCTTTAGGGAAATGTTTGTTTCCTGGGGCCACCATAACAAAGCACCAGCAGCCAGATGTCTTCCCCGTGGACGTCTGTTCTCAGTTCGGGAAGCCTGATGTCCACAATCAAGTGTCAGCAGAGCTGTTCCTCCCGAGGCTGTGAGGGAGAATCTGTCCCATTCTCCGCTCCTGGCTTCCACTCCTTGGCATCCCTTCTTGGCTTGCAGTTGGTCACCTTCTCACTGGGTCTTCACATCACCTTTCCTTGTGTGCATCTCTCTGTGTCCACATTTCCTCTTTGTATAAATGAGGATGCCAGTCCTATTGGATTAGGGCCCCCCAGTCACTTCATCTTAACTTGATCATCGGCAAAGACCTTCTTTCCAAAGACAGTCACATTTACAGCTACTGGGGATGAGGACTTCAGCATCTTTAGAAGGGACAAAGGGTATTAAAACAATGGGAACATAGTGACTTCTCAGTATTATCCTCTCCCTGGCCTGGTGGCATTTAGGTTTTAGCCAAAAGGTGCTTGCTCACAAGCATTTCTGTGTTATCCTTTAACCCCTGGTTTGGGCCTTAAATGGCTCAAACAAATGCAAATAAGGTGCAGTGAATATTGCTAAACCTTCACTATGTGCAGCCCATAGTTGCCACAGCTGTCAGTGGAAGTAAAATTTAGTAATTGATCAGTAGTTAATAAAGAAATCATACTACCCAATTTAATGAAGCACCTGTTAACCCAATCTGGTGTAATTCTTTGCATTCCAGACCACAGTGGAACACTTGGGAAGCAGCAAGGCTGAGTAAAAATAAGAGTATGTCAAACAAACTTTCACAGACTTTGAGCTGTTATTGAGGAAAAATGTAGGGCCTGGGTGTGAGCTGGGTCACGATGAACCTCTGCAGAAGGCTCAACTTCTAACCTCTGCAGAGCATGTCCTGGGCCCGTGCCACACTATCTCACGTGGGAGCCCTCGCTGCTGTTGTCCCTCCCTATGGTCGATGGGGACAGTGAGGCACAGAGGTCAGCAACTTCCCCAGATCATGTGACTGATAACTGCAGTGCTTAGGCATGACTGCAGGGCTCTGTGGGGAATGCAAGGATGGTTTGAGTCCAGTGTTAGCCTGAAGGACCAGCAGTGAGAGGGTTTCAGTGACTGTGATGGGTACAGCTCACTCTGGTGAGCCAGCGTTTCCCAGGCTTGTAGAGGAAGGTTGGGAAGAAAGAGCCTGTGGGCAGGTTCTTGAGGATCTGAGTGGTGGGGGTGGCCAGAGGATGGGGCTGGCTGAGAACAGATAAAGGTGTGAACCATCTGGGAGGCTGGTTATTTAATGTGGTGCCCAGCCTGTCTCAAGAGTAACACGTCATCCAGGGAAGCTCCCTCTCAGGTGTCCTCCTGCATGGTATTGCCAGAAAGAGACCACAGCCATGGGCGCCTTGCTAGTTGATCTTGAGAGTGGCTGAGCTGGGTCAGTATGAGAAAGGTGCAAACGATGGGCCTCGTGGGGTCCCCTGTGCTCATCAGCGTCAGTCACATGGGGGTACGTTGCAGAGATTTGGGGGACACACATTTGGCTGGGATTAAGAAGCTCAGATTAAAGCGATAGTTCTGGGAGAGTTGCTTCCCCACCCAGGGATATTAAATAATGTCTGGAGACATCTTTAGATGTCACAGCAAGGGGTGGGGGGTGGGGGGAGGAGAAGTGAGGGGAGAGGGGTAGATAAGGTGGCCACTGCACTGGGCCCAGGGGAGCTTGCTGTGATGGACGTAACCACATGGACAGAGACTTGGGCCAAAAACACGAGGCACATCTTAGGAATGAAAGTAAGAGGTGCTTTGTTTTCTGCTGCTTCTGTGTAAGAAGAGATTTGGAAGTCCAGGCAAATTTCCTGTAAGTCACCTGAGCATGTGTTGTACTGGGTGCACTGCTGTGTTGTACTTAGAAAGGGAACACTTTCCTCTGTGACTGGAAGTGTCTGGTGATGCTGAATGCTAAGCTGGGCCTGGGGAGTTGACCGCCCTCAGCACCACCGCCCATTCACTCGTCCTTTCTTTTCTTTTCTTTTTTTTTCTTTTTGAGACGGAGTCTCACTCTGTCACCAGGCTGGAGTACAGTGGCGTAATCTCGGCTCACTGCAACCTCCGCCCTCGTGAGTTCAAGCAATTCTCCTGCCTCAGCCTCCCGAGTAGCTGGGACTGCAGGCGCACACCACCATGCTCAGCTAATTTTTTTGTATTTTTATTAGAGATGGGGTTTCACCATGTTGGCCAGGATGGTCTCGATCTTCTGACTTCATGATCCACCCACCTCGGCCTCCCAAAGTGCTGGGATAACAGGTGTGAGCCACCTCAACTCATCTTTTCATTCATCCTTCTATCTATCTGTCCATCCAACCATCCATCCATCCATCCATCCCTTCCGAGCTAATGCAGAGATGTGGGTTTCTGTCTATGGGGGATGGGGATGCCACCTGACACTTCCCTTGAGAGCAAAACACGTTGACTTCAGAAGATACAGGGAACACAGAGAAAATTACAAGCAACAACATCAATCACCCAGATCTCACTTCCGGCAGCGAGTTTCTGTTTGCCTTTCTTTTTTTTTTTTTTTTTTGGTATATAGCCTTCTCATGTACCCAAAGAAAATTGAGACTATGCTATACTATTGTTTGGTAAAATACTTTAAGACTTAATATATTCACATTTCTCATATTTTAAAATCCTCTCCTGGCTGGGTGAGATCCAGCACTTTAGGAGGCCAAGGTGGGTGGATCACAAGGTCAGGAGTTCAAGACCAGCCTGGCCAAGATGGTGAAACCTGTCTCTACTAAAAATACAAAAATTAGCCAAGTGTGGTGGTGGGCACCTGTAATCCCAGCTACTTGGGAGACTGAGCCAGAGAATTGCTTGAACCCAAGAGGCAGAGGTTGCAGTGAGCTGAGATCGTGCCACTGCACTCCAACCTGGGCAACAGAGCGAGACTCAGTCTCAAAAAAAAAAAAAAAAAAAAAAAAGAAATCCTTTCCTAAGCCATATTAATGGCTGCTTGGCATTCTGTCATCCATAGATCAGACTTTAATTAATCAGTTTCACCCTCGTCTGTGGGGTTATCTTGAGCTTTTGTGTCTGGCTTCCCATCCGTCTTCTCAGGATGAGTGACTGGGCATAAGTTGCTTTATCGACATGAGTGAGCATTGATATTTCTGCACATGTGCTTATCTCCCCTGCCCTCCAGGGGCCCAGTGTCATTCACTGGGTGCCGTGTGTCAGGCCCCCTCCCCTGCTTTTTCATATGGGTATAGTGTTATCAGCGTTAAAATCCCTCTCAGGAAATTAGAGGCAGTGCCACGTTAAATCTGTAATGAATTATTTTAGAATGTTGGTTTTAGGTTGAATCACATCAAATGGTTGATATTCACCCAGTTTTTTTGGTTCTTTCTGAAACGCAGCAGGACTCTTGGTGGGTCCACTGGAGCAGAAAGCACTGTAGGTACCTAGTGTCTTGGGTCCTATCAACACCACCTACATAAACATTCTGTATGGAAGTGAGACACAGGCCCTAATTCTGGGGCCCTGGCAGATCTCCATGGCCCAGGGTGAGTGGGGGGCAGACGAGAGCTTACAGGGTCTTGGACTGCCTGTGTTCAAGGGTCTAAGTGGCTTATGGTGTAGCCAAACCCTTGGTGTGGGGCAGGGAGGTTGCAGGAGGAAGGAAGTTGGATGAGGTGATTGTTTCCATGTAATTCGTATCAGACCATGGCCCTGAGTTCATTCTACAGTCTGGGTGCTTGCTGGGAGTGAGGTGCAGTTCCAGAAGCCAGGGGATTGGGCAGGGGGCTTGGTAGAGCAATAAATCAAACAAAACAGCAGTCCCTGTGCCTATTTTAGTCTCATGGGGTACGGGTACAGGCTGTCCCTCCCAGGCCAGTGTGCAATAGCCAGGTTCAGGCCTCTGGGCAGGTGAATAGGAAAAGCTGCCACTTCCCTCTTAAACACCAGTGTTAGTTACCATAGTATCTAGCGTGATTCTGGCATAAGCTTGCCTTCAGGGAGGCTTTATTGAATAGGTAAATCATTCTTCCACCCCTCCATGATCTTTGCAAGCAAACATTCCTGAAAGTTTTGAGCAAAAAAGATATGTATTATTATGAGTAATTTAGATGACTGTTGTTTCCACAGTGAAGTACTTCTGGGAGAAAGGGAGGCAGCACTGGGGTGCTCTGGGGGTCCCCTTTGGTGTGCAATGCTGCCTTTGGGTTCCAGTTACTTTTTTAAACCCATTTTCCTGAGTGACTGAGTCATACCTGGTGCTGTTCTGGGAATTGGGGCACATCTGGGAACAGGGAGTTTGTTCACGGAGCTTACCTTCCAGAGGGAGCCAGGAAATAGACAAGACCTAAAGACAAAGCTGATTGAGGTAAGTCATGTGCCCTCAAGAAAACAGCAAAACCCGCTGAGCAGGGCTGCAGTGGCGAGTGGTCAGATCGACCTTTCTGGAACAGTGACACTGGCCTGAGATCTGGGTGGCAAAAGTTATCAGCCAAGTGACGTTCTGGAGCAGTGCTTGCCTGCCAGAGGGAACAGCTAGTGCAAGGGTCCTGGGGCAGGAACAGTTCCATTGTGCACCAGGAAGGAGCAAGGTCAGGCAGGGCCTCGGGGCCTAGTCAAGAGGTGAAATTTTGTTCTGAATGCAGCGAGATGCCCTTGGAGAGACTTAATTTGCTGGGTGCCCTAAGGAGAATGGTTTTGTTGGTGGGTGGGTGGAGGGAGTGGAACCAGGGAGCCCAGGAGGGCGCTGCAGGGCACTCAGGTGAGTGATGGTGCACACAGCCGGGAGCAGGTAATAGAGAGAGGAGATCAGACTGGAATACACTGGCTGGCAATCACACTGACTGGACACAGTGGGCTGGATTGGGGGCAGAAGAAAGGGAGAGATGCAGGGAAAGTCTCTTGTGTGAGGATGATGGGCTTGACGGTGGGAAGGGTGAATTTTTTTTTTTTTTTTTTTTTTTTTTTTTGAGATGGAGTTTCGATTTTGTTGCCCAGGCTAGAGTGCAATGGCGCGATCTCAGCTCACTGCCACCTCCGCCTCCTAGGTTCAAGCGATTCTCCTGCCTCAGCCTCCTGAGTAGCTGGGATTACAGGCATGCACCACCACACCTGGCTAATTTTTTACTTTTAGTGGAGGCGGGGTTTCACCATGTTGGTCAGTCTGGTCTCGAACTCCTGACCTCAGGTGATTCGCCTGCCTCAGCCTCTTAAAGTGCTGGCATTACAGGTGTGAGCCACCACGCCTGGCCAGGGAAGGGTGAGTTCTATTGTCACCACTGTTTCTGCTGCTGCTACCTTCTCAATTTAGAAGGCGGTCCATTCCATTCCTCCTTTTCCAGATGAGAGATCTGAGGCCAGAGTTCCCAGACTATACTCTAGAGATTCTTAAAAAAATAAAAATAAAAAATAAAAATCTTTAAAAGAGACAAAAGCAAGTTACATGTTCTATATGGAAATGTTGTTGTAAATGATATTTGAATTGACTATTGATCAGATTATGAGAAAGAAACTCAAGCTGGAGCTTGTGGACCCCCCGAGGGACAGCCACCGAATCTAGGAAGATTCTTCTTTGCGACATAAGGGAAAGAATGGGAAAGGCAGTGAAACAGACACCACTGAGCTGGGCAGACTCTGGCTTGCCCTGAAGCAGGTTTGTAGGAATGGGTGTCTTTAAAACAAGATTTTAGTTACTGAATTGAAAATGCCTAGATATAGAAATAAGTGACTTCTTGACCAGGTTCAGTAACTCATGCCTATAATCCCAGCACTTTGGGAGGCCAAGGCAGCAGATCACTTGAGGTCAGGAGTTCAAGATCAGCCTGGACAGCAGGGCGAAACCCTGTCTCTGCCAAAAAATACAAAAATTAGCCAGGTGTGGTGGCGCATGCCTGTAATCCCATCTACTCAGGAGACAGGGGCAGGAGAATTGCTTGAACCCAGGAGGCAGAGGTTGCAGTGAGCCGAAATTGCACCACTGCACTCTAGCCTGGGTGACAGAGCGAGACCCTGTCTGGAAAAAAAAGAGAAGAAAAAATAAGTGACTTCTCTTTTGCAGCAATAATCTCCTGAAAATATAATCGGAAAAAGAGACGGCATTCACGGCGATGACAACATCCAAACCCAAATTTAAAATATCATAATGTATTAAAAATGTTTTCTGCAAAGAAAACATTTTGAGTCCTCTTCCGACTACTACTGTTACTACTACAGCTAGTAGTTGTTAGTGGTAGTGCTGGTGTTACCCAACAGTTATTTTTAGTGCTTTTAGTTAACATCAACCCTAGAAGAAGTGCTTTTTGTGTACCTGTTATCTCATTGTGTTTTCATTGTTTCCATTTTGCAGTTAAGGAGTCCTTTCAAGGGCAAGTGATTTTTGTCCTGAGCCTCCCAGCTGGTGATTGGTAGTGCCAAGGCCCCAAGTCCATCAGCCAGACTCTAGGCAGAGTGTCCCACCCTCATAATCTTGACACCAGGGAGGGGCAAACTGTAGTCTGCCTCCTATTTTTTATAAATACATTTTTGTTGGAACATGATCCTACTCATTTATTTGTATCATCTACAGCTTTTTTTGGACCACAAGGGCAGAGCTGAGTCTTTGTGACAGAGAATATATGGCCCCACAAAGCTTAATTTACTCTCTGTCTCTTTACAGGAAAAGTTTGGCCCTCTCTGCCCTACACTGCTCTGGGACTCATATCTAAACCAATGGGGACCCAACCACATTTGTGGAAGAAAAGATGGAATAGTATAAAGATGTCACTTCTTGTAGAGCAGTACCCAGGGAATCCCAGTGGGAATATGTTTTTGCACATATTAGATGGTGGGAGACATTTTATTAAATTATTCTAAAGTTTATTTGGAAGAGGGCCAGGTGTAGTGGCTCACTCCTGTAATCCCAGCATTTTGGGAGCCTGAGGCATGTGGATCACTTGAGGTCAGGAGTTTGAGACCAGCCTGGCCAGCATGGTGAAACCCTGTCTCTACTAAAAAAAAAAAAATACAAAAAATATTAGCCAGACATGGTGGCACATGCCTGTAATCCCAGTTAGGAGGCTGAGGCAGGAGAATCCCTTGAACTTAGGAGGCAGAGGTTGCAGTGAGCCAAGATCATGCCACTGTGCTCTAGCCTGGGTGAAAGAGTGAGACTTTGTCTCCAAAAAAAAAAAAATGATAATAATAAAGTTTATTTGGAAGAAAAAAAAGGTAAAAATAACTGATAGGACTTTGAAATAGAATAGTGCATAGAAGCCAGACCTTCCATGTAGTCCAACACAGCAGAACTATCATGGTTAAATAAAGGTTGATATTGTGATAAATACAGGCAAACTAATGACACAGAACAGCCCCGATTCAGACCCTAGTGTCTGTACACGTTTAAAAATGCATTAAGATGACATCACATGAGTCAGAAGGGGACAAATTGTTCAGGAATTCATGCAGGAGTAATTGCTCATCTGTTTGCTAGTTAATTTTGTAACATCCCTCCCCGAGAAGCAAAATAAATTCTTTGTACATTAATGTCAGTCCACAAACCTTTTATTTTTAAGTAAAGGAAAATAGATGTGAATGTTTATTGAATTTGTCATCAAGGGAGGCCTTTCTGTGCATCAAGGGGAAATGACAAAGGAAAGATTGATATGATTAAATAATTGAGACTTTATCAAGTTACCAAATGGATTAGTGCAAGCAAGCACAGAGTGGGGGAGATATTTGCAGCCGACCTGCTGAGATTTTAGGATGTAATTGAGCAGAAGGTGCAAAATGATAATCCACAAGGTGGGACATAAGAAGTAGTTGCTACTTGGCTGGGTGCGGTGGCTCACACTTGTGATCCCAGCAGTTTGGGAGGCCGAGGCGGGCAGATCACTGGAGGTCGGGGGTTTGAGACCAGCCTGGCCAACATGGTGAAAACCCGTCTCTAATAAAATACAAAAATTAGCCAGGTGTGGTGGCGCACACCTGTGGTCCCAGCTACTAGGGAGGTGGAGGCTGCAGTGAGCCAAGATCGTGCCACTGCATTCCAGCCTGGGCGATAGAGCGAGACTCTGTCTCCAAAAAAAACAAGTAGTAGTTGATACTTGAACTATTTCTGACTAATGGTCAAAGGAGGGTGGATTGAAATGTTGAAAGCGGGTGAATCGAGACATTGACGGCCCATCCCCTCGTTGTCAGATGAGCAAGGCTTTTCTTGACCTGCTAGTTAGGGGTGAGAACCGGACACCCGCTGCTGTTGAGAGGATGGAGTCACAGTCTTCCAGGACTGCTTTTGGCAACCCTTCCTACTCTACTTGAAAGCAGTCCTAAGAAAATAACCCAAAATACTGAGTATGATTAGATACAAAGATGATCACTGCTGTGCCACTTACACTAGCAAAAATGTGGCAGTCTTGCTGGGAGGAGCAGGGTCAGGGTGGTGCTCCCTCTGCAGAGTTGCAGTTGGGGCCTGATGGGTCTGGTTGGGCCCCACTCCTTGACCTTGTCCCTCCTCACATCTTTCTAGCCAGTAGCCCATGTCTGCTACTTAGTGGAGTAATAAGACCAGGAGAAATAGGTGTACCTTTATTTTCATGTAACGGCAAAATGACTTTGCCCAAATCACAGAGCTGGAATTGGGAATCCTGGAGTTAGATCCACCAGGATTAGTACACAATTAGAGGTGCTCAGTCAAGTATCTGAGAGCGTCCAGAATCAGCTCAGCTGGCCTCCTTTTCACTTGCTCATAGCATGGCCTTACAAAGTTGCAAAGACCTGCTGGAATCAAGGCCTCATATTTCAGAATAATAATGGGAATTCAGGCTGGGCACGGTGGCTCACACCTGTACTCTCAGCACTTTGAGAGGCTGAGGCGGGTGGATCACCTGAGGTCAGGAGTTCAAGACCAGCCTGGCCAACATAGTGAAACCCTGTCTCTACTTAAAATACAAAAAAATAACTGGACATGGTGGTGGAGACCTGTAATCCCAGCTACTTGGGAGGCTGAGGCAGGAAATTGCCTGAACCTGGGTGGTGGAGGTTGCAGTGAGCCGAGATCGCATCACTGCACTCCAGCCTGGGTGACAGAGTGAGACTCCATCTCGGGCAGTGGGGTGCGGGGGGAGAAGAATGGAAATTCATTTTATAAAAAGCATTTTTGATTGTAGAAAAATCTTAGGAAAATTAAGAAAATTTTGAAGAGGAAAAGAGCTCTCCATACACTTGCTACCTAGAGATAAAGTTAGCATTCAGTGTGGAATTTACTCTTCTTTTTCTATAAAAGGTATTTTTTTGAAAACAAAGTAGAAGATTTTATTATACAATCTGTGGATTTAAATTTTTAAATATTATGTTGTAAGTATGGGTTTTCCATTCTATTAAATAGCCTAAGAAGAATTGTAATGGCTGCACAGATGTTTCTGGAGATACGGTGCCCTCAAGCTCTGTGTGAGGAACTAGGTTGCTCCCATCTCCATGTCACCAAGCACTTTATCTACATCTTTGATTTCCTAAAGACGGGTATATTGAGGGACAGTGGGAGGGGGGGAGGGACAGTGGGAGGGGGGGAGGGACAGTGGGAGGGGGGGAGGGACAGTGGGAGGGGGGGAGGGACAGGAATTCTGTCCCCTCTCATTTTCTTAGTAAATATTGGTCAAGGATGGATTTTTCATTGCTTTTTTGCTCTAGATATCTCGATTAGTAATTGATGGACATGTGAGCTCTTCAGTAAGGAAATTCATTCATTCATTCACAAATTGTACTCATTGCTTAGAGGCCAGATTCTTGATAAACTGGTGGTTAAAACTGCAGTTGCTCCCTTTCTTTGTGGCTGAAGGTCTGGCTGAGAGGCAGAGGCTAAAACAATAAACTAAGGAGTGACACCTTGCAAAGTCATCTCTCCTAAGCGACGCCCTGAGGGCCCATCCACAGTTTGCATGCATGGGGTTGGCAGGTCAGGCATCCTGGGGTGTGTTGGCGCTTTTTCAGCAGATCCACTGGGTGGGCTTTGCTTTCTGCTTGTGGCTTTTTGCAACGACTGTGGCATCCTCATGGCTGCTTTGGCTTCAGGGCTCCACTCACGTCCTCACAGTATGAAATTCCTTGAGCCTCAGACATGGCATGTGTGTGTCACTAATGAGAACTGTTGGTAGAATCAGGAACAGTATTAAACCCTAGAAGCCGCCTCCCCCTCTCCAGCCTGTTCAGATCCAGCATTTTCATCAGGGAAAGCCCCTTTCAATAAAAGTGAGGCCTCAGTTTTCTTATCTGTAAGATGTATGTGTGGGGCTGGCTAGCTCTGCAGTTTTCAGAATGGCACCTAAGATGCACTTTAAAACATTCCTTTGAGTTATTGTGTACTAGAAAAGATCTATCAAGTTGTAAAAAGCGGGTTGATTGATAAAGAAGTATTAATAACATTTGATTTTTTTTAAAGAAGATGGTAAGTCAGTGAGTAGTGTTTGGAGGGCACAAATCCTTCCAGTGCCGAAGCTTTGCGGTCTTAAGTGGCAGGTGGGAGCCAGAAGTCTGAGTACAACCCTCTGGCCAGCCCCAGTCAAATGAATGGGCCTCTCTGCTTGCTGCTCTTAAAACGTCTTCAGAGATAGTTGCACTTTTTATTTCTGGTCACTGGCTGGGGACCAGAGCTTGGAAGTATTTCTGGTCTGGGCTGATCACAGGGTCCTGCTTCACAGCCTGTCTGTTGTCAGCCATCTGACACGGGCGGGCCAGCCTTCCCATGTGATTCAAGGGGGCTGACAGCAGCCCATTGCCACAAATGTCTGCCTAAACCCCAGGCTTGATGAGCACTTGACAGGTACACACTGCTGTGTCTGTGAGCTCTTCATGATTCTCAGCGGCAGGGTGAGGGCAGGGAAGGAAGATGTAGGTGAAGAGCTTTGACCTAGGAGCGCGCTAGGGAAGTGAGCCAAGGTGTCTGCGGACTTCCAGTCCCATCCACACCCAGAAGACATGGTGGGGGCCCCCGCTCCTCTCCTGTGGCATTGGTTTCATGTGTGTGTCTTTCCAGCTTAATGATAAGCAGTCGAGGGAAGGTCCGGGTCCTGCTTTCCCTTGTGTATTTACTGGTCCTGAATGCACATGATGCTGAATTAATGTCTGAGTGCAACAGTCATCCGTGCCACAGATGGCACCAAGCACCAAGCTTCGGAGGCCCCCGCAGTCTGTGGGAGACAATCCAAGCTTGGGCTGGGCACTGCACTCAATGCTGGAAAATTATAAAGACAGAGCAGCCAAGTCACCAGCTTTCAAGGAAACGAGTGTAGTTAGGGAACTAAGAAAAAATAACAAGCATGATGAACAGTGCGATGCCCAGGATAAAAGCAGTAAATGCCTAGAGATGATGACGTGTGTCCAGGAGAGCTAGGAAAAGAGGTGGACTTCCATTTGCAAAGGCAAAGGCACTGTTTCAGGGGGTCATTCTCCAATCGGTAGGTTTTGATGTTGTAGAAACGGGGAGCCCTGTTGGGTCTTCAAGAAAGTGGGTGGGAAGAAAGGCACAAGGTCTGGAGATGTTTTGGAAGAAACAGTAGCTGTGTTTGGTGAGCGCATGGGATGTACGGAGGAAGGTGTGAAGAATCTGGAAAGCTTAGAATATCTCCCACAGACTGTGGGGGCCTCTGAAGAGTCTGAAGTAATGGTTGCTTTGAATGCAAGGAGATTCCGGGATCTGTGCAGTGTGCTGAGAACAACCCCACAGAGGGGATGGGGGGAGGGATGGGGCCAGGAAGAGAGGAAGCAGGGGAGAGGGGAGGCAGGAAAGGGAGGAGGCCAGGTAAGAAGAAGCTCAGGCCTTGAAGAGGGATTCGCACGCCCTCCCCTCCTCTTCCTGACCTGTCAGGGGATCCCCAGCCTCAGATGTTCTCAGTCTGGCCAGTGAAAACATCTGGAATCGTGACTCCAGCCGCGCTAGCCATCTCACTTTTTACAATAAAAACTGAGCAAGCAAGGAACACCTAGTGACGACTCATGGCCCTTGTTTTCCCTGCATCTCTGGAATCTGAGTCACCAGCTTGGCACCCACAGTTAATCCTTGAATGTGTGCAAGTTATAACCCGGTGTCTGGCACGGAGAACCTTAGCGCTCCTTCCCCTCCAGGTCTTCCATTCTTTTGCTGATTTGTCTCCAATACGGGTTCCCTCAAAACCAACTCTCTTCCATTTATTTCTGTCCCTAGTTTTGAGCACAGAGCCTCATTGCTAGAGCCTGGCACTCAGTAGATGTTCACTAAGGTGACCTCTGTGCGTAGTCCCAGGTAGATGTGGCACCCAGGATATGCCCACCTTTCTCAAACTCAGACTGGAACGCGTGGTCCTGCCCTCGTTCCTCATTTTTTCACTCTGTGGCGTGGTCTTGGCTCTGAATAACCGCTGCCACCTCCTAAACTGAACTCAGTTGTTTAGGGAAATGCACCCAGAGGGGCACTGTGAGTGAGTCTGATCGGCTGGCGTGCCTGTCGGTGGCTGCCCATGCCTTCCGATGGGCCTTGCTGTTTTCTCCCCCAGGAAGAGGCAGCCCCCCCGAGCCCCAGGCAGCATGTTCCTCCTGTGCCCTGGGTGCATTAGGCGAGATCAGGCGCGTTCAGGGTGGTATGACGCTAGACAGTGCTCCGGGAGCATTAGGAAAGATTCTGCTGATCAGGCTTCTGTAACAGGGCGGGGCATCTGCTAAGGTGGCGGGAAAGGTTTGGATTTCACTGCACCTGGGCTGGTCCTCGCTCTGAGTCGGAGCCTTGCATTCCCTGCCAAGCCACGCCCAGAAGCATCCTGGCAGGGACACCAGTCACGTGTTGACTCTACTTGGGCTGTTGCCCAGACCAGTCGGATCAGGACTAGGAGGCAGATTTCCGCGATTTTGGCTTTGGAGTGAGAGAGGAGGCTGGGGTGTTAACCCCGTGGTCTCCTCGTGGTCCCATCAAGTGACTCTGTGAAAGCCAGGAGTCCCTCCCACCCACCCCAGGCCCCGAAGGCTTCTCCACTATAGCAATGGGGTCCAAAGCTCGGGGTGCTGGGTGTCAGGCCGTCAGTAACAGGAGGACCGACCTGCTGGGGCGGAATGTCTGTGGGTTTTAGGGTCCTCCGGAATGCACTCTTGCTCGCGGAGGGAGATGAGCAGATGTGATGAGTTTCCATCGACAGAGCTGGTGACAGAAATTACAGAGAGCAGGTGGAATCTCCCGCTTTTTGTTTTCTAACCCGGAGGAAATCTGATGAAATCAACAAGATACTCCAGAAATTATCATCAAACGTGGAGAATGAGTCATTCTAAACAAGGCACACAGGGAATTGGCAGGGGAGGAGCAAGGGCAGTATTTATGCCTCGATCCCCTCCAGGCCAGCTGCTTTCCTTCTGCAGCGTTCAGGTTCGTGTCCGCAGGAGAACGGAGGAGAACATGAACGGTCTGTGCGCTCAGCCTGAGGTTCCCGTAAGACCTTCTCCACCCCAGACACGCTCTCGTTAGGTTGGTTTTTCTGGATTGGTTTGTTCTCTAATTGTTCCTTGGGGTAGATCATTGGCAGAGGCCACAGGGAGAATATTCTGTGATCTGGAGTCTGCGCGTGGCGTGACGGCAGCCGTAGCGGAGGGGGTGTGTGCGGCTTCTTGAGTTTGCCGCCGGAATCTGTCAGTGATTCCTTCTGTATGCAGTGATGTTGTCTGTTCAGACGCTGCCCTCTTGGTTCCTGGGGAGGAGCCAAGAGCAGCCTCTTCTGTCTCTGGATGAATCAGCCTTTGCACAGAAAAAGGAAAAACTTATCAGTTATGAGCTCAAATGCGCCTTCCTGTCTTCCTAGACCTGACCCCGGCTGGGAGGTGAAGAGGTGAGATGGAGCCTGCTCTTCTAGGGGGTCTTGAGATCCAGTGGTGGCTGTCCTGCCCAGGGTGGGCCCTGCAACTGCAGGCTGTCCTGGAGAAGTGACCACTGGGACCTGCTGAGTAGACGGTGGTCAAGCTTGTTGGGCTGTCCAGGTAAACCCGAGGTGCCCACCAAGGGAACCTGTTGGTGTTTTGAGAATGTGTGGCTTAGGTTTCAGGAATAGAGTAGAATTCCTAAATTCAGTCTCCTGAGTATAATCCTATCACATCAGCCATTTGGCTCCTTTAAAGATTATCCCAGGGGTACCTACCGAGTTACGTCTGAAACAGTCATCTTTGTTGAAACCGAATTCGTTCATTCATTCGGGTTTGAGAGCCAACCATGCACATGACAGGAACAGAAAAAGACAAACAGATGGTCTTATGTCCTGGGAATGCTCAGATTCTCATGGAGAAATTGGGCCAGGGACAAGTCTGTGCATGGTGTGTCTAGCGGTGGTAAAGGGCAGAGAAAGAGGATGGGGTGAGGGCCGGTTGTGTTGACATTTGAGCAAAGACCTGAGTGAAGTGAGGGGATGAGAGCATCTCGTGTCTAGGCTGGGGCCTTCTGGGCTGCGAGCACTGCATGTGCAAAGGCCCCGTGGTGGGAGGGGCTTGGTACCTGGGGAACTTCATGGAGACCAGAAGAGTCAAGTGGAGGAAGGCAGAGAACAGCAGGAAATGGGACAGGGGCTGATGATGTTGGGCTTCTAGGGCACTGGAAGCTGCTGATGAGAGCCCAGGAGCCTTTGGAGGGTTTCAAACAGAGTGTGGAGGGTGTCTGACTGACTTTTCAAAATGTTCCGGCTGCTAATTGAGGGGTGGACTCCAGGCCGCAGGCAGGCCTGCTGGAGAGGAGCTGATGACTGTAATTGCATCGAGAGATGACGGTGGTGTGGAGGTGCTGGGGAGAGGTCAGCTAGAGGTTGTGTTCTGCAGGTGGAGCCACCAGGAGTGCATGAGAGAGGGATGGGGCAGGGAAGACGGAGAGGGATGCTGGGCTTCTTGGATGGTTGGATGGAGCTGCCGTGCATGGCTGAGATGGGCGAGGCCAGGGGCAGGGGTTTGGGGCAAGCTCCAGAGTTGGCTTTGGATCCAGGAAATTCAAGATGCATCTTAGGTACTGAAGGGAGCACTTGGTGGGCAGGTGGGTGTCTGAGTCTGAGGTTCAGGAGCCACTTGTTAAAAGAATGGGAATGCAGCCATGTCCACCTGTGCTTTGAGGGGGCTCAGGCTGCCTGGGCATTTGAGTTGGTGGCTCCTTAGCAGTTTTCCTAGCCAAGGGGAGATAGCCACACCCATGAACACACCATTCTCTCTCATGGCACGTGCCTGGGAAGGTAGCTAATGTATGTTTCCTAATATTTCCTAATTTTAAAAATGTTTTATTGTACACATTTTCATACAAGTACATAATTTTAGGAAAGATAGCATAATGAACCTTTGGGAGCTCATTATAAAGTCAATCACAGCATTGTGCCTTTTACAATACTCCTTTTCTAATAAAGCAAGGACCAGTTCACGGGTGCGGCACTCGGGATGGGTGAGTCGGATCTGAGGCTCTGGGCCGTGGGCTCTGGGCTACCTGCGCTCCACAGTCCATGCACTGGTGGGTCACTCTAGGACCTCGCAGGGCTGGGAATCAGTGGAGCTAAGAGATGAGGAGAGAGAAGATGGGCTTCCTGGAAGCTTGGGTGAGGTTGAAGGAACAATGCAGAGGTGAATGATGTTGGGCCAGCTGGAGACACAGCAAGTTCCAGCGAATGTGGCCAGTGATTGATTGAAGGGTTGAGATCAGCAATACATAACCCTGGAGATACAGGTGGAGACTGAGTAGTGGGGGGCTTTGCATCTCAGGCCAGGGGAGAGCAGACTGATTTTTTTAAAAGCGGTGAGCACTGTCCAGAGGTGTTGGAGCAGGGCAGCAGTATGGCTTTGAGAAAATCAAGGGCTCACCAGAGGTGGATGGTGAGGAGCTTGAGGAGCTCCAGGGGCCCAGCAGCCACTGGCAGCGAAGGCCTGGGCAACTCTGGGCGTGGGAAGAAATAGTTAGCAAGACTGGTAGCAGAGAGTGTTTTGTCAGGCTCACGTCTTGGCTGCGTTACCCTGGGCAAGTTGCTTTAGTGATCTCTCCAAGCCCGTTTTCATGGAATCTGCAAAGTGCAGCCAAGTCTGGTACCTGCTGCCTAGGGCCCTTGAGGACGCAGTGGGATGGTGCCTGGTGGAGGTTGGAGCGCAGCCTGTGTTGTAAGGGGAGGACACATAACCGTCAGCGTCCACGTCTGTTTGTTAGATGCTGTTAGAATCCATCAGGGGAAGTGGGTGATCCAGGGGAGATTGAGAGGTTATCACCCAGAGGTGGCCAGTGAGCGTGGCCACACCAGGCTGAGCTGGGAGGAGGAGGAGGGGTGGGAGGGGAGAGGATTCTGCTGTAGGAAAGAGGACAGAGCTGACATCCCAGTGAGGAGCACACAGGGCAGCCCTGGGATGCTGGCTGCATTCTCCATCCCTTGCCAGCCCCCTGTAGATGCAGTGGTGTCTGGAGGAGCAGAGCTTCCCTTTCAGCCCTCGGTGTGACTCCACCTGCTCAGGAAGGTTTTGGGAGTGGAGAGCCCTCTGCACTCAGTCCACACCAGGGCTGGCTGCCCTCTTTCTGTACTGTAAAAACGGCCCCAAGGGTGCGGACAGGGGGCACCTCTGTTACTCACCCCTGAATGTCTGGATGGGTGTTACAGCTACACTCAAGGATGGCCTGCCTCTGGCCCTGGGGAGGAAGCTGTCAGTCTGGGGATGTACAGAGCATTGAGGGCCACAGGACACACGTCTCCCACCTGCTATGTGGAGGGGAGGGCTGCCTGTGAGTGAGCTCAGTGGTGCCCGTGGGAACATGATGGCTTCTGAGCCCTGGGAGTGGGACTTCCCTGCTTGGCTTCTCTCGGCCTGAAAAGGGGCGAGGGTGGCAGAGTCCACAGTTGTTGACTCGTCTTCCTTGAATGGTTTCCTCTATGGGGAGAGGACTGCAGATCTCTTTCTAGAACGGCAAACACTTTAGCTTTTTGTCTCATCACTGGTTCAGGGGAGTGGCCATACCCCATCATCAATAATAAATACACACACTGGTGCATCTCCAGAAAGCACGTGTGCAGTTCTGTGACTTCTTTCTTCTGCTCCCAGGGCGCTGGAGGCCATATGTCAGTAGTTTTCAAAGAAAACGACATTGCTGCTTCCATTTTGCCCTTTTCTACAGCCAGAGTTCTCCTCCTCAATCGGAAAGCTGCAGTGGCTTCCCAGGGTCTCCTGGACAAGACTGACCCTTCACCACCGCGTTCCGCCAGCTTACCTGGCCTCCCGCCTTTGCTGTGGGCTCCACCACAGCCCCTCCATCCCTCTAGCCCCTCCACACTCGCAGGGCCAAGTCTTCACTGTGCCCACCTGTTCTTAGGCCTTCCACAGGCCTCTGGGCCTCCCCCTTCTCACTGAACACTCACTGGCATCTCACCTTCTATGGGCAGCTCTCTGGGCCCCACTAGGTGGCCAGTCGTGCTCTCCAGGTAACAGTTCCTGTTACCGCCCTAGGCCCCACCAGGGCTGGCGATGCCCTGAGCAGCCTGCGTGGAGCCCCAGATGCCTGATGCCCATCTCTGCTGACAGCTTTGCAGAGCCAGGACATGCCTGGAAGCTTTTGGGAATGCCTCCCTCTTGTGCCCAGATGGACTTTTTGTTAACCCTCCATGAAATAATTCCTCCTGGCATGAATGTGAAACCAGGCAATGCTATAGTCATGAGGCGGCGGGGTGGCCGAGGTGGCCGAGGCAACCCTTTCCCTTCTGCAGGAGAGTTGTGGACCCAGTGGGAAGAGCACACATTGGTGATTAACAGGAGTCTTCATTCGGCCACTGTGACCAGAGCCTCACCCGGCGCAGTCCTCGGAGTAGCTCTGGACTGGTGGGGGTGGGAGCACCCCAGTCCCTGACAGGATGGGCAGGTGGGCTCCAGTTGCCCTCACAGCTGACACCCCCTGATTTTTCCTCCTCCTCGGGTGTAGTCAGATGGAGACTCTCAGGCAGGAACTGTCACCGTCACACGTGAAAGGCCACATGGCAAGTACCGGTTGTAGGCTGGAGATTGTCCTGAAGCTCCTCCCCTCACCCACTCATGGGTCTCTTCATTTTCTTTCTGCATCGATTCTCTTCAGTAAATGATCCCGCATTTTTGTATGGGAAGGATTTTTACTCCTCACTCAGCCTATTGAAGTCAGGCTGCTCTGGAGGTGGCCATCACTGGGGTCTCCACAGTGGCCTCCAAGCAGCCCGGGGGCTGGCACACGTGGCCCTTGCATTTGGGGGCTGCCGGGCTGCCTGGCTGTGGTAGGGTGGTCTCTCACATGGCGGCAAGACCCCTTCATCCAGCTCTGCACGCAGGCTGTGCATTCAGAGCCACTTGGTCACTGCTTCTGGTAGGGGGCGAGGGTGCTGTGCCGTCAGCGCTGAGCCTCAGCGTCCCAGACCCCAGCAGAGGGGTGGAGTGTGGGGTGGAAGGAGGCCTCCTCCTGGCATGAGCACCATCACTTCCAGCCGGGGAGTCTGGGTCCAGGGCGTCCGGGGTTCTCCCCAACGCATAGTTGTCAGGGGCCGGGAATAGGGAATAAGCGTGCAGACCTGACTGTCGTAACTTCATGGGGAAAGATGGAAACATCTGTGACCACCCAGTTTGGGGAGAACAGCTTCATTCCTTCCTGTGAATAACTGGCCTGGGTGAGTGCTGGCCTCCACTCCGCCCCTCCTTACCCTGCTGGGTAGGAGAGACGGCGGGGCTGGGCTCAGGTGGGTGTTTTTTAAGGGAAGGGCCCCCAGCAGGGCAGCTCTGCCCCTCCCCAGAGAGGTGGCCACCACACCCTCCTCTCCTGCCGCCTGCTGCATTCAAGCACCACAGCCCCGGTGGCCCAGCAAGGGAGGCTCATCTCTCACAGTTCCAGGGGCCGGAAGTCCAAAGTCGAGGCTCTGGCCAACTCTGTTCCTAGGAGGGCCCTCTTCCTGGCTTCATGTGTCCTCATGTGGTAGAGGGAGAGAGAACGGAAGCTCTCTGGTGTCTCAAATAAAGGCGCTGATCTGATCATGAGGACCCCACCTTCATGATCTCTTCTAACTCTAACTACTCCCCACTGCCCCACCTCCCAGTGCCATCACATTAGGGGACAGAGCTTCAACATAGGAGTTTAGGGAAACACAGTTCAGTCCGTAACACATGCCTTCTCTCCAGACAGCGTTCAGGTGCAGAATGCAGCCTTCTGAGGCCTTGAGATGGAAAGGACGCCTCCCTTGAGCCACTATCCGCAGGTCACTCGGAGCTGGGATTGCAGCTTCTGATGCAGTGGTGACAGTGGCTGAGACTTGGCAGGGTTAAATATTGAACACAAGATGGTCCCTATAGCAGCATGTGGACACACGCCTTGCTCTGCTCACTGCACAGGGGCTCTCCAAGCCATGCTCACTGCACATGGAGCCTGGGGGAAGAGTGGGGATGGTCAGGGCTCCCACCCGGCTGCTGCAGAAACGTTGCAAAGGGTGGTGTCAGGGCCTCCGGGTCTCTGCATGGTAAAGGCAGCACACTGGGTCAGAAGCTACATTCTCAGCTGTCCCTGGATAGGGGAATTGAGGAAAAAGGGACCTCAGACCATTGTATATGTGCCCGGTTATGTAGGGGTGAGATTTGCCTGCTCAGAGCTCTAAGTACTGTGGCCAGCTATGAAAGTGTCTGTCAGTTTCTCTTGGAGAGCACATGAAATTCACTGCTTTGAAATCGGCTCACTCCTGTTCCTGTCCCTTCTCCCTGGACCCTGCTGAAGGGCCTGCTCAGAGCCAGTCACCTCATTCATATCCAGAACCCCCCACATGCTTCAGTCCTGTCTGTGCGCCCTTCCAGAAAAAAAAAGCAGAGGCCTTAGGGGTGATTCTTGTGGTCTCTTCCACGGAAAGATCTTTCCTGCTTAGTAACAGTGGTTCAGTAAATATGCCCTGGTTTCATCTGCATACGTTGCATTGAGAATACCTTATGGCCGCTCTGTGTTGTGTTTAGAATTGTTTATTTGGGGTGCAGGGGGATTTCAGGAGCGGATTGGGTAGGGAGCATCACCCTTGGGGCCTCTGCTGGGCTGTGTTCATTGATGGCTGCTTCCCGGGGCCGAGTCACCATGATGACTGCCCCTGCGCTGGGATCAGCCACTCTGAACAAGCAGAGGCCGATTTTTCCTTTTCCGAGCCCTGCAGCTAGCAGCATGAGCTGTACAGTCCTGCGCTGCCCTCCTCTTTGACTGTAATGAATGGACTGGCCAGGTGCTGGAGCACATTTCACAAACACCCTTATGCCCCTAAGAAGAGCAGGTGCAAACAGCCGGCCAGAAAACACTGCTTGGGCTGTGTGTGCCCAGTGTGCCAATGAGACAAGCACAAAGTGGGCACAGAGGCCAAGGAGCAAGCGCTGCTCTGCTCTGTTGGGCCAGGAAAGATGAAATGGGTCTGTCCTCATTGGAACAGCCTGGAAGAAAGAGGATTCCCACTTCCCATAAAATTACCGTTGAACCCATGTTTCGCTTGCTTAAGGGACTTTTTTTTCCTTCTCTACTTTCAGGAAGAAGCATATTGCTGAGTGGATGCCGCCGCGCAGCGTGTTTGCTTGAGGCAGAAGCTTCAGCATCTGCTGGGATAACTGGAGGAAGAAATATGAAGCCTTAGCGGCTTTACCCGGGAAGCGAGTTTCAAGATGGCGGCTCAGCGGATCCGAGCGGCCAACTCCAATGGCCTCCCTCGCTGCAAGTCAGAGGGGACCCTGATTGACCTGAGCGAAGGGTTTTCAGAGACGAGCTTTAATGACGTCAAAGGTGAGCTTCTGGGGAACAGGACTGTGGCAAAGGGAGAACGTTGGGATTTTCAAGTTGGGACCCAAGAACTTTTCTGCTTTAAAGATTGCCAGTTTAGCATTCAGATAATTAAAGTTTAGGTCTTTAAACTTCATCATAGTAATAGATTTAGCCCTGGAATCATAGTCACTTGTCTTATTTTTCGGTTCCCCCTTATTAGTGAAACTCCGTCTTAATACAGGGTATGTTTCTTTTTACCTGATAAAATTCCGTGACAGTGTGGTAGGGAGCTTGGTGGTACAGAAAACCAGGGGAACAGAGAGTGTGGCAAGTAGATGAAATATTGAGAACCACTAGAGAAGAAAAAAGGTAGCTTAGGGGAGGGGTCAGCAAACCTTTTCTCCAAACAGTCTGATAGGAAATATTTGAAGTTTTGCAGGCCGTATACCATCTCTGTCACAACTATTCATTGCTGTCTCGTTGCATGAAAGCATCCATGAAGTAAGTCATTAAATAGCCAAAGTCGTGTTTCCAAGACAACTTTTTTTTGCAGATGGCCCCATTTGGCCCCAGGGCCATGCTTTACCAACCCCTGATCTAGAAGGTGGTTCTAAAGTTTAATAACCCTGGGTCTCTGGGTTTCTCCAGTGGCCTCGTAAAATTGAGTTCATGAGAAAACCTATCTTTTGAACACCAAGGTGAATACTAGCAGGTCATTTTCTTCCTGGACATCTGCCCTAACCTAGGCCACGTTCAATCTCTCTCACATGCTCCGTTGGGGCTTGGCAGTTGCGGTGACAGCACCATCATCATCAATATCATCATCCCTTGGCTTTCTCTTAGCTGTTGAAATTGTCTTGCCTGGAACACAGCTGAAAAGTAGGAACTTGACTTTGACCATTTGTATCCTCAGCCCCAGCCTAAAGTCAGTGCTAAGTAAATGTTTCTTGAACTAAGCTGCTATCCCCCAGATAAAGTTGTAATCCTCTACCCTGATGTACAAAAATTATATGCACTGTATTTATGTCTGTCTAATTGAGTAGCTTCTCCTTCCCCTTTATCCCAAACATCTTCTCCCTGCCTCTGATTGATGCTGGCATCCGTGAGCATTGCTGTAAATGTTCTTTAAAAGAAACGTCTAGCCAGTGTGAGATTTTATTTGTAAGAGAGCAGCAGTGATTGGGTGTTGCCATAAATAACTGAAGCATTTATTTTTCAGATTCTGTTAATGGACTTTTTTTTTACTTTATAGCCCAACTCATCAGAGTCAAAGCTAGAACTTGGGAGCATAAATTGTGTGATTTGGGCAGAGTGTTAAAGTGAGGAGGGCAGAGTCTTAAAGTGAGGTGAATTTTTAAAAATGTCAGTGGGCCGGGCGCGGTGGCTCACGCCTGTAATCCCAGCACTTTAGGAGGCCGAGGCAGGCGGATCACGAGGTCAGGAGTTTGAGACCAGCCTGGCCAACATGGTGAAACCCCGTCTCTACTAAAAATACAAAAAATTAGCCAGGCATGGTGGAGCGTGCCTGTAATCCCAGCTACTCAGGAGGCTGAGGCAGGAGAATCACTTGAACCCAGGAGGCAGAGGTTGCAGTGAGCCGAGATCACACCACTGCACTCTGAGACTCTATATAAAAAATAATAATAATAATAATAATAATGACAGTGCTCTGGAGGAAATATTGGCTGTTATCCCTAAAAGAATCCCAAATTTAGAGGAGGAAGACAAACAAGACAGCCTCAAACGTGAGGAGGAGGACAGCCTCAAACATGAAGGGGAGGGTGTTTTGAGAATCTGAGGTGGACAGAACCATGGGATCTCTGGCCTTGCCCAGAGATCCTGGGGAATCTACCTCCGAGGCGCCACATGTGACCCAGGCAGTTTGCTAGCCAGAAGCTTCACTCACATCCCAGTGATAGACAGACTTCAAGGTGGGAATTTATTTCAGCCAAAGTATCTGCCATGAAACCTTCTACTCTGATGAATGTTTTGCCTGCAGAAGAACGTAGGCAGAGGGATAGGAAATGTATTATTCAGTACATTGAACTTCCCAACACCCAGGGAGATTTTTGTATTAAAATCAAGGTGGCTGTGAATCTGGGTAACACTCCTCAGAATTCATTAAGATAGAATTCGATAGGGATTCTCTGGCATTTGATGGGATGGAAGCCCTTCCCCAGTGTCCCCAGTTGCTTGGTAGCAGTTGACTGATGGAGGGCCTCATCTAGAAGGGGGAATCACACAACAGTCCACCTCCCTAGGGTTCTGGAAAGGAAGAGTGGGGTGATTTCCCTTGGCTAAGCGTGATCCCTTGAGTGAAATCTGTGACCACTTCTCTTCCAAGGAGAGTGCCGGGAATTTTAAGTGAAACCATTCTTATTCTTTAGTTGGATAAAACTGAATGATAATTCTCGTTGATACATTCTAGGCTATGCACAAAGCATTCTTGATTGCTTTGGTTTCTTAATTTTGAAACTACTGTAAGGGAATTATTCTGAGGGAGCATAATAAGGACATAACCTTTGAGGGATTCTAGCAAGATTTTGATGGCCGGCAAACTCTATTTAATTTTCATTTAGTTTTCGTCTTTATGTGACATTTCCAGTAGATTGTGTCAAGGAGATAAAATGGTTTATATTCCTGGAGATCATGACTAGCAAAACAGAAATGAGAGAGAAGAGCTTCTGCATCCTCTGGCCTCAGCCTGACCCACATCAATTCTTCCCACCTCTCCATGAAAGCCATTTTCTTTCACAGGTTTTGGTTCACTCCCATCTCATATTAAATAATTTGTTGGTTTTATGATTTTTTTAGAGCACAAGGGCACAGCCAGGGGGAATTCAGACACTGCTTTCACCAACACCAGGATCCAATAGCATAGATTATGGCTTCTCTGTGTCGTTTATGCATGCACGATGATCATTCATTCCACAAATACTCATTGAGTCCCCGCTACGCGCCAGGCCTTGTACGAGGCCCAGGGATACAACAGCAAACAAAACAGTCTCTAATGGTGCTGATACCCTAATGGGGAGATGGAGGCTCCCCCTGCAAAAGAAACACACACACACACACACACACACATATTTCATATATATACACATATATATAATATATATATAAAGGATATATGTATTTTATTTATATATATGTATATATATATATATATATGAGGTATGCAGAGAAGGAAAAATTCTTAGTTCTTGGCTTGGGCCCCTATAACAAAAGACATTAATAAGAGAAAAGCATGCAAACTTACTTAATATATGTTATATGTATATTACAGATATATCATTTCTTCATAAGGAAATGAAGACTTAAAGAAGTAATTAAACCTGAGGGATTTGATGAGGTGTGGAGAGTCCTGGAAAAATGTGATGGGACAAGAAAAAGCATAAGCAAGTGTCATGAGCTGGAGGACAGCAAGGCCTGGGCATTGCAGATTCCCTGTGTCCTTGGAGATAGTATGCTCTGTCCCCCACAAATAGGGAGGGCCCCTCCCACTTGAGGGTCTATGACCTGCTTCAGGGGGCGGGCAGGGAGTCCTGCCTGCACCTGCGGTTTCTCAAATTCCTCCAGCTTAAAATATGTGTGGTGCTATATTTTGGGGTAGCATGTTCTGAACCTCATCAGGTACATGATGTAGTGGTTGGTGGTAAGAGCTATGGAAAAAGATAACACTGGGGCCAGGAGATGTCTATTTCACATAACATCCTGTGCGTCCTCAAGTTGGGTCAAGCAATATTATGACAAGTGCCTTATCTACGTCTTTGCATTTTGTCCTCTCCAAAGCTCATTGAGGAAATACACTTTTTGTCCACCATGAGTGGAGTCTTAGGCTCTGGAGATCACACAGTTTCTAAGGGCTCCACTCAAGTCTGGGTTTAGTGATCCCAGAGCCGGGTTCTCTGAGACACCCAGATAGACGGCCGGCTGTAATTTCACAGGAGGAGGCAGGTGGGGCTTCAAGGCCCAGGGATGCTCCCAGCTAAGCGCATCTCTGTAACCCAGTTAATGTAAATGAATAGAAACTGTCTACCTGATTTCCTAACACTTTGCCAAGGAAGTGTGATTATTTCCTTTCAAAGGAAAAGGAAACCGGCAGCTGATTTTCTGGGGTGGGGGGCGCAATTTGATAGAATACGATGACTGTGGACTTCATCATATTAGAAAAGATGTAGGTTTAGTTTAACTAAAAACGGATTCCTTTCTTTGGTCATTTGCTTTGGCAACTTAAAAGAAAGAAAGGAAGGAAGGAAGGAAGGAAGGGAAAGAAAGGAAAGAAAGAAAGGAAAGAGAAAGAAAGAAAGAAAAGAAAGAAAAGAAAGAAAGAAGAAAAAGAAAGAAAGAAAGAAAGAAAGAAAGAAAGAAAGAAAGAAAGAAAGAAAGAAAGAAACGTTTCCTTTCTTTCTTTCAATTGTTTATTACAGGAAGCCAGAATGTCAGCAGACTCCGTAAGTGAGGCAGTTTGGGAGGTGGGGGAGGGGAGTCCTGGGGAGAAGTATATATGCTTATTTTCTTCAGAAAGAATGTTCTTCATCTTCTGAATATACCTTCTCATGTATGAGAGGGAGAGAAAATACTTGGATATTTAATCATATCCATTATTTTTCAAAACACACCACTTGTTTAGCTGACTTATTTTTGCGTTTCAATTGCCGTCTACATTGGTAACATACAGAGTTCAATGGCAGGAGCCATGAATTAACTTGATTCACTTTTTAAAGGGTTGGAATTTTTCAGACTGCTTCAACACTTGTTCAATGATAGTATGAGCTATGACTAGGCATAATCTCTCATTTTCAACGTATGTAGAAAGTCTGTTTTCATGTTGTGATTTTGAATGATAATTTAAAAGAAGTTGGGCCGGACGCAGTGGCTCACACCTGTAATCCCATCATTTTGGGAGGCTGAGGCGGGAGGATCACTTGAGGTCAGGAGTTCGAGACCAGCCTGGTCAACATGGTGAAACCCCATTTCTACTAAAAATACAAAAATTAGCCAGGCATGGTGGCACACACCTGTAATCTCAGCTACTTTGGAGGCTGAGGCAGGAGAATCACTTGAATCTGAGCGGCTGAGGTTGCAGTGAGCTGAGATCATGTCAATACACGCCAGCCTGGGTGGTGGAGCGAGACACTGTCTCATAAATAAATAAATAAATAAATAAAATAAGAATAAAAGAGGTTGGAAGGAACTGACTTCAGAATTCTTACTTTATCTGAGGAAACAGTTTGGTGAGGAACAGGTTGAGTTTGGAAATTTAAGAAGCAGGTTGAGGGAACCTTTCCATCCAGAGGCAGAGTTGGAATCAGCTCATACATGTCATTGCGGGAGTTTTTGGAAGCTGTTCATTTCCAGTCCCTGATCACATGCAGTGGTCACCTACCTCACCATGTCACCGTGTTTTCTAAGTTAATCACATTCAGTTTCTCTTTGTATCTAGTAGCAGTTCTTTTAAGAAGAATGTTAACGTTGCCCAGAATGAGATGTTTAGGGCGTAGGGCATGTTAAATATTCCATTGCACTGATTTGCCTTTCTGTGAGTGATGGAGAGGCTCCTCTGTGGTCTTTCTGCCGGACATAGGCTGTCGATTTCAAAGGTGACCAAGTAGCAGGAACCAGTTCGTTGGCCAGGTAAATTACCTACTGAATTTCACTTTGGTTTGTTTCTGTTGGTGACTTGCCTGGGTTATTGTGCACCTGTCTGTTTTACCACCATCCTCTCTCCTTTGGGAAGCTCTCTGGATGCCCCGCCGGCCTTGCCCTCACCATCTGTTTTCTTTGTGTTTTGCACAGTGCCTTCTCCCAGTGCCTTGCTCGTAGACAACCCCACACCTTTCGGAAATGCAAAGGAAGTGATTGCGATCAAGGACTATTGCCCCACCAACTTCACCACACTGAAGTTCTCCAAGGGCGACCATCTCTACGTCTTGGACACATCCGGCGGTGAGTGGTGGTATGCACACAACACCACCGAAATGGGCTACATCCCCTCCTCCTATGTGCAGCCCTTGAACTACCGGAACTCAACACTGAGTGACAGCGGTATGATTGATAATCTTCCAGACAGCCCAGACGAGGTAGCCAAGGAGCTGGAGCTGCTCGGGGGATGGACAGATGACAAAAAAGTACCAGGCAGAACATACAGTAATAACCCTTTCTGGAATGGGGTCCAGACCAATCCGTTTCTGAATGGGAACGTGCCCGTCATGCCCAGCCTGGATGAGCTGAATCCCAAAAGTACTGTGGATTTGCTCCTTTTTGACACAGGTACATCCTCCTTCACTGAATCCAGCTCAGCCACCACGAATAGCACTGGCAACATCTTCGATGAGCTTCCAGTCACAAACGGACTCCACGCAGAGCCACCGGTCAGGCGGGACAACCCCTTCTTCAGAAGCAAGCGCTCCTACAGTCTCTCGGAACTCTCCGTCCTCCAAGCCAACTCCGACGCTCCCACATCGTCGAGTTTCTTCACCGGCTTGAAATCACCTGCCCCCGAGCAATTTCAGAGCCGGGAGGATTTTCGAACTGCCTGGCTAAACCACCGGAAGCTGGCCCGGTCTTGCCATGACCTGGACTTGCTTGGCCAAAGCCCTGGTTGGGGCCAGACCCAAGCCGTGGAGACAAACATCGTGTGCAAGCTGGATAGCTCCGGGGGTGCTGTCCAGCTTCCTGACACCAGCATCAGCATCCACGTGCCCGAGGGCCATGTCGCCCCTGGGGAGACCCAGCAGATCTCCATGAAAGCCCTGCTGGACCCCCCGCTGGAGCTCAACAGTGACAGGTCCTGCAGCATCAGCCCTGTGCTGGAGGTCAAGCTGAGCAACCTGGAAGTGAAAACCTCTATCATCTTGGAGATGAAAGTGTCAGCCGAGATAAAAAATGACCTTTTTAGCAAAAGCACAGTGGGCCTCCAGTGTCTGAGGAGCGACTCGAAGGAAGGGCCATATGTCTCCGTCCCGCTCAACTGCAGCTGTGGGGACACGGTCCAGGCACAGCTGCACAACCTGGAGCCCTGTATGTACGTGGCTATCGTGGCCCATGGCCCAAGCATCCTCTACCCTTCCACCGTGTGGGACTTCATCCATAAAAAAGTCACAGTGGGTCTCTACGGCCCTAAACACATCCACCCATCCTTCAAGACAGTAGTGACCATTTTTGGGCATGACTGTGCCCCAAAGACGCTCCTGGTCAGCGAGGTCACACGCCAGGCACCCAACCCTGCCCCGGTGGCCCTGCAGCTGTGGGGGAAGCACCAGTTCGTTTTGTCCAGGCCCCAGGATCTCAAGGTCTGTATGTTTTCCAATATGACGAATTACGAGGTCAAAGCCAGCGAGCAGGCCAAAGTGGTGCGAGGATTCCAGCTGAAGCTGGGCAAGGTGAGCCGCCTGATCTTCCCCATCACCTCCCAGAACCCCAACGAGCTCTCTGACTTCACGCTGCGGGTTCAGGTGAAGGATGACCAGGAGGCCATCCTCACCCAGTTTTGTGTCCAGACTCCTCAGCCACCCCCTAAAAGTGCCATCAAGCCTTCTGGGCAAAGGAGGTTTCTCAAGAAGAACGAAGTCGGGAAAATCATCCTGTCCCCGTTTGCCACCACTACAAAGTACCCGACTTTCCAGGACCGCCCAGTGTCCAGCCTCAAGTTTGGTAAGTTGCTCAAGACCGTGGTGCGGCAGAACAAGAACCACTACCTGCTGGAGTACAAGAAAGGCGACGGGATCGCCCTGCTCAGCGAGGAGCGGGTCAGGCTCCGGGGCCAGCTGTGGACCAAGGAGTGGTACATCGGCTACTACCAGGGCAGGGTGGGCCTCGTGCACACCAAGAACGTGCTGGTGGTCGGCAGGGCCCGGCCCAGCCTGTGCTCGGGCCCCGAGCTGAGCACCTCGGTGCTGCTGGAGCAGATCCTGCGGCCCTGCAAATTCCTCACGTACATCTATGCCTCCGTGAGGACCCTGCTCATGGAGAACATCAGCAGCTGGCGCTCCTTCGCTGACGCCCTGGGCTACGTGAACCTGCCGCTCACCTTTTTCTGCCGGGCAGAGCTGGATAGTGAGCCCGAGCGGGTGGCATCCGTCCTGGAAAAGCTGAAGGAGGACTGTAACAACACTGAGAACAAAGAACGGAAGTCCTTCCAGAAGGAGCTTGTGATGGTGAGTGCTCAGCAGGTGCCTGGGCGTTCAGGGGTGCTGCTCAGCAAAGCCTTTCCGCCTTCCCAGCGCACGTGGGCGTGGGCCGTGGTGTCGTAAGTCACCAGGACAGTGTCTGTGGCTGATGTCCCGCTGCCTGAGATAGGTGCGGCTCAGCACAGCCTTTCGCCTTCCCAATATGCGTGGGCGTGGGCCGTGGTGTTGTAAGTCACCAGGACAGTGTCTGTGGCTGATGTCCCGCTGCCTGAGGTAGGTGCGGCTCAGCACAGCCTTTCGCCTTCCCAATATGCGTGGGCGTGGGCCGTGGTGTTGTAAGTCACCAGGACAGTGTCTGTGGCTGATGTCCCGCTGCCTGGGATATACGTGTGGGGCTTGAAGTGTGCTTGAAGTGGAGATAGGGGTTTACGGGGGATTCTGGGGGGCCCCAGACAACCCAAGGACCCTGCAAAGAAGAGCATTCCAGTTACTTTTCCCACCGAATCTGTGAGCTCCAAGAGGGTCCCAGAATGGACCCGATGCGGGTGGGGGCAGAAGGAGGCCTGTGCTCTCGCCATTCAGTTTAGATCTCTTGGGAGCAGATGTGTGGTTCGTTAGATTCCCAACAGGGTCTCTGACTCCAGAGTCCCAAGAACCGCTGCCCCAAAGCCTGTGTTCATTGTAATGTGAGTTTTTCTCGCCTTTGCTTCCTTGAAGCTTCCAACATCTCTGTATTGTTTGCACTTCCCCCTCTGTGTTGGTTTGAGTTGGGGCGAGGACAGCATTTGTTTTGCCAGCACAACCGTGAACTGGAATCCAGAGAAATAAAAGGGGGAAGTAAGCATCAGAATGTGGGTTACGCCCTGGCCCACAAGCCAACTGGGGAGCATTTGCTCAACACTTTCTCAGCACCGCTCCCTGCAGGCAGCCCCACCGTCAGCAGATCTGGGTCCTGGCGGTTAACTTGGCTGGGCTTAGCCATACCCGTGTCCTGGCATCCCCAGGGGTGTTTGTGGTGGAGAGTCCCTGTGGACTTCTCCCTGTGATAGAACGGAGTCCACCCCCATCCTCCGGAGAGGGGCGCATTGCTGGTGTTCATTCCTATGGGAAAACCCTGTGACCTTGGCGTGTGCCGCTCTTCCTCGTTCCTCTGAGCCCACAGGCTTTCTTGCATCCTAGCTTTTGAGAGGCGTGGTTCTTGGTGCCCTGCCTTTCTGCCACCTCCCCGGCTCCCCTGGATTGAGTCCTGTTTGTCTGGGAGAGCCCAGAGTGTCCTGTAGACACAGGTGTGCAGGCAAGGGTCACACGTGGCGCATACCCGGCTCGGCTGCCCATGTTGAGCCAGGAGACAGAAGGGACGCAGCCCGGCAGGAGTGGGGCAGGAGTCGGGTGAGACCCTCTCTGGGTGGCCTGCAGTCGTGTGCAGTGCCAGAAGCATGGAGCCACGAGATTGCCCAGGGGAGGGAGATGGAACTGGAAGCGGCCGTCAGGGGGGCCACCTTGGCAACCAGGAAATCACTGCACTTGGGTGGGGAGGAAGCGAACAAACGCAGCAGGGAAGCCTCCGGGCCCCCATGTGGGGTCACCTGCAGGGAGGGGATGGCCTGTGTCCCTCCCATCAGCCATCACCCATGTGTGATTCAGAGCACACCTCCTGGCTCTCCAGAACCTGGTGCCGGGCCGTGGCCTGGTCTCCTCACGGGTGCACCCAGCACAGTGGCAGACAAAGCGCCTCCATCCCGTGAGAGCCTCTGTGCGGGCGGCCCCGAGACCACAGCCGTGGCCGTGCATGCTGTCGTGGAACCTGACAGCGTTGCTGAGCCCAGGACACTCACCTCGACGTTGCACCAGAGGTGGAAAAATGACACAACCAGGAGTACCACACCAGCTGTGGAAAATAACCGCCGAGTAGGTGGCTTTTACACTCATTTTCCTGCTTTTTTATCTTTTTTCCGAAAGACATAAATGATCAAACTCTCTCAATTCGATTGGTGAGCATCTCTGGGAGGGGATTTTTTGGTGGGCCTCCCTGTCCGCTCCAGGGAGGGGTGTGTCCTCTGTGCCCGAGTCCTTCCTCTACCCAGAGAGGAGGAAGTGAAACTTGCCCTTGGCCAGGTCGGCTCCCTGAGGCAAGGTTAGATTTTGTGGTGATAAAGTGAAACTGGTTTTGCAGTGTCCCCACCCGTCCCCCACACCTGTGTCAGTCATCATCTTGGCCAAACTTATAGAAACCGCAGACGGATTTCTCCCAGGGCGTTTATTAAGAGACCCTGAAAACTGGCTATTCTATTCCTCTTGTCATCACAGGGCTGCCACGATTTCTGCGGCCTCTGCCACCGCTTTACCTGCCCCTCCCAGAGAGTCACAGCCAGGCCACCCCCTGCCTCTCATTTTTAGCATAGCTTTGGGTGTCCTTGTTCTGATGCCTTGGGTTGGAAACAGTGTTTAAATGATGGGGAAAGTGTGAGAGTTTGAGACAGTCAGTGTGCAGGGAGATGGGAAGGAAAAAGGAATCAAATGAGACCTGGGTTGTTCCTCTCTCCACTGCTTTTAGAACGGGGTCAGCCTTTGCCCCTGCCCCACAAAGTCCTGTAAGATCTGGCCCTACCCATCCCACCGCTGGGGGCCACTGTGCTCTGTGCACCCCTGCCCTGAACACACCCAGCTCGCCCGGCCTCCAGCTCCTGCAGATGCTATGCTGTTCCTCTTCCTGGAGCTCCCTTTCCCAGACCTCCTCATCTCCCTCAGCTGCCAGCTCAAATGCCATCTCTCCAGGACATCCTTCTCTGCAGCCCCGTGCACTCCATCATCCTCTGTCTCCATGGTGTTTCTTGAATCAGAAGCGGTTTGTTTTGGCCGGGCATGGAGGTTCACACCTGTAATACCAGCACTTTGGGAGGCTGAGACAGGAGAATCGCTTGAGCCCGGGAATTCAAGACCAGCCTGAGCAACATAGTGAGGCTTCATCTCTCCAATTTTTTTTTTTTTTTAAATTAGCCAGGTGTGTTGGTGTGCACCTGTAGTCCCAGCTACTTGGGAGGCTGAGGTGGGAGGATCACTTGAGCCCAGGAGGTCGAGGCTACACTGAGCTATGGTCGCAGCACCGCACTCCAGCCTGGACAACAGAGTGAAACCCCGTCTTGAAAATAAAGGAAAAGAAGAAAAGAAACAAGTTTGTTTATGTTCTTGTGCACTTGTTTCTCATTATTACTCTAACTGAACGTAGGTCCCATGAGAAGAAGGGCCCCGGCACATAAGAAACACTGAGGTACTAGATGGATAAGTGATTGAATGAATGAATGATGGATGAATGAATGAATGATAAATGAATGAATGAATGAATGCAGGCCTTGGGCTGGGCTAAGAATCCAAGCTGGAGGCATTCTTACGTGGCCATACCATGCTTCTGTTCTGTGGTTCCATTTCCTCTTTCCATTCTTTTTGCGCCTGTTTTTGATAGAGTCCATGTGTGAGGCATCCCAGTGCCTCTGCCTGCCCCTTCCCAGCAGCATGGCTGTGGCTGCACTCAGAGCACCCCTCTGTCCTGGCCACCTCTCTCCCACCAGAGCCTCTGTCCGTGATGGTGTCAGCTGAAGAATGACAAGGTTTGTGTATTTGGAAAGGAGAGCCTCATTCCTCATAAAGGGTTGCAGCCTGCGGGTGGCTATTCTGACAGGTTGGGAAGCGGAGCCTCCTGCCAGAAGCCAAAAACAGACACTTCAAGGGAGGGGCAAAGGCAACAAGAATTTATGGATATTGGTGGCCAAATATACATATTCAATAAGCTGTAGGGGGAGTCATGAATATTTATGAAAGGAGAAACGTGCACATTCACATTTAAGCCTTGTGCTCCTTCAGGGGTCCCATGTACAAAAAATGGTGGCGGTGGCATGATTCAAGGGTAGGGTTTTCTTTCAGCCCTCTGACGCGTCAGAGGTGAAGCAGGGGACATGAAACCCTCGCTGTGCATCCTCTGTAGACTGGCCAGAAACACTGCGTGGTCGGTGGACTCCTGTCAGGCAAAGAGGAGGGGCAGCATCTGGCAGTGGTGGAGGCCTTTGAAAGGGAACCCAGCTTTTTAAGAATCAGAAAAGTCATTCAACAGCGCCCTTTTGATGCAAGAGACTATTCCCAATTCTCGGGATACTGTCAGCACTCGGCACATGGTCTCTGTTATGGTGGGGAAGGAAGGGGAGTCAGCTGGAGATAGCCGTGGGCAGTGGCCATCAGCCATGGGAGCAGAAGCAGCCCACGGTGGCGTCAGGCCCAGGGAGAACTTCCTAAGGGGCCAGAGTGAGCTGTCACAACTGGTCCTGGATCCACCGTAAGAACGAAGCCGTGAGGTGTGGTGACCTGGAGCCGTCGGTGATGGCTGTAGCAGGGGCGTTTTGGTCAAGCTGCGGGAGGTAGGGAAATAGGCGAGTCGGGCTCTGTAGAGAAGTTTCTATGAGAAAGAGAAGGAGTTGCTGTGGGATGCAAAGCAAGGGAGGGTGGTTGTTTTAGGAGTGGAGTGGGGGCCGGAATAAGCCCAAAGAGACTTGAAAACTAACAGAAATAAGGAAGCTAGCAAGTGCATGGGGCGCATTGGGGCGGGAAAGAATGCTGTGGTGTGAAGGGACTCTCTGTGGATTGGGAGAAGACCCACTTTAACCTCCAGAAGAGGAGGAGTTGATGGACGGTGTGCGTTGGATGGGGTCCTGAGGGATTCCTCCCAGGCAGCCCCAAAGCCAGAGCCTGTGGCTGTTAATGTGGGAGAGGGAAGGAGGATGGGCCCATTGTCCAGATGCCATGTGCAGAAGGCTTCCCCTCGAGTTTTGGGGCATGTTGGGAAGGAAGCACGATGGAATAAACATGCAGCAAAAAAGCCTAAATTGTATTTCTTTGTACTTTATATTTCCCCCCGCCCCTTTTTTGAGACAAGGTCTCGCTCTGTCTCCTAGGCGGGAGTGCAGTGGTGTGATCACAGCTCACTGCAGCCTTGAACTCCTGGGCTCAAGCAGTCCTCCCACCTCAGCCTCCCAAGTAGCTGGGACTACAGGCAGGTGCCACCACACCCAGCTATTTTTTTTTTTTTTTTGTCTGTAGTAGAGACAAGGTTTGATTGTGTTGCCCAGGCTGGTGTGGAACTCATTGAGCTCAAGCTATCCTCCCACCTCAGCCTACCAAAATGCTGGTATTATAGGGGTGAGCCACCATGGCTGGACAAGAATATCTCTTGAAGCAAGTTGCCAAACTCTGGCCACCAGGCCTGCTATTCCTGTCAATGGCATTTGTTGGAACTCAGCCACACCCATTCCCATATGCATCGTCTGTGGCTTTCAGGCTTCATGTGTCCCACAAAGGCAAAAGTACTATCTGTCCCTTTATAAAGTTCAGTCATCCTGACTGAAATCATGGTGTACTCACTGTAACAAAATTCCAGCTGAAACCAGGGTAGTGCAGCAGTCCATCGAGTGTTTCCTGGTGTACCTGTGTGCCCATAAAAAGAGGAAGCTGCAAGGATCAAGTTCATAGAGCTAGAGCCTCCTGCTGTGAAATTTTTCTATTGCTAAGAATTGGTTGGCACCCAAAATTTGCCCTTTAAAAATATGCATAAATTATGCCTTGTTGATGGTGTGGGTGGTTTGTAACAAACTAAACCAGGGCTGGGCTCAGTAAAAGTTGTGTAAGGGAGTGAGGGAGAGATGCCTTCATTCTTGGTGTTGGAAGTGCCGACCTCTCCTTTCATCTGGGATCCATGGAAATGGGACCTTGGCTGCCCCTGGATGGAGTCCAGGCGCTCTCCTTCCCAGGGGCCAGAAAACACCTGCGTTTCCCAGGACCTTGGGGACCTGTGCCCAGTTCCCCTGGGGAGAGAGCGGTTTTGATCACTCATGCCAGGAATGACTCGAGTCAGAAGCAGGTGACTTTGACATGTTCTGTTACCTAGAAAATGAGGCCGCTTTGGAGCCAGGCAGCTGTGCACACAGCCAGATGAGCTTGGTGTGTGCTGAGTAGCCACGAAAGAGCTGATTTGGGGACATTGAGTGACTTCGTGTCAAACCCTGTGGTGGTCCAGCACACCTTCCCAGGACCACAGACGAGGCTGCCACCACAGCAAGAAAATTAGGATCGGACAGCCTACCAGCTAACTACACACCCTCCTGACACGTGAATACACACCTGTATGCTTTTATCTTCTGAAACAAATCTAGTCAACATTTAATTTTTTAAAACAATTTGTTTTGAATATATCCAAATTCAAATAGAAACAGACCTTCTTCTGAAATATATAAATAGTTGATATGAAGCATAATCCAGACCGGTATTACATTTGGTTCAATTCCCAATGCCATGTGGGGCTCATGGAATTGGGAAGGCCACTGGCCGAGTGCTGAGAAGTTTGCATATTTGCCTCCATGCCTGTCACTTCCAGCTGTGGGACCCGGGACAAGCCTGGGGTCTGCAGGCTTCCTGTGCTTATCTGTAGAACAGATGCCTTGCGGCCCACACAGCAGGGAGGACCTGGGGTTGGGTGCCCAGAGGCAGCTCTGGCTCTGGCATTTCTAGGTGTGAAACCCACTTCCCCTCTCTCAGCTTCTTCTGTAAAGTGGGTTGAACTCAGCCTCTGCTTCATGGGGGGCTCTGGGCAGTGGAGGAGCTGAGTGTCTGGCTTGCAGCAAGCCCTGGGTTTCTTTTTTTTTTTTTTCTTTTTTTTGAGACGGAGTCTTGCTCTGTCACCCAGGCTGGGGTGCAGTGGCGCGATCTCAGCTCACTACAAGCTCCGCCTCCCGGGTTCACGCCATTCTCCTGCCTCAGCCTCCTGAGTAGCTGGGACTACAGGCGCCCGCCACCACACCCGGCTAAATTTTTTTGTACTTTTAGTAGAGACAGGGTTTCACTATGTTATCCAGGATGGTCTCGATCTCCTGACCTCGTGATCCACCTGCCTCAGCCTCCCAAAGTGCTGGGATTACAGGCGTGACCCACCGCTCCTGGCCTAGCCCTGGGTTTCTGGTAACTTCTACAAAAACAGAAACGGCCACCAGGTCCTCAAACCCCCTTCTGGCCAGCCTCGTTGGTAGCCAGCTGTCAGCCTCTCATATCTAGGGAGGCATCAGAATGATCTGTCGCTCCTGGTTCTTTTTAAATTGCACGGATTGAGATGCTGGGGGCCCACCTAGAAGGATCGTGAGTCACCTACTCTGGCTAATGCAGGCCACACGTCGCCAAAAAGGTCACCTTTTTGTATTGTTAGACTCCCCCCAGGTAAACCTAAAGTGTACATTAGAATGCTCAGTCTAAAACAGCTGGGCTTGCTTTGAAGTAAGCAGCCCAGCCGACCGCATGAGCACTAGCAAGATGACCCTGCTATCGGCACAAAATAGTTGGCCAAAGAGCGCCGGTACCAGCGGTGTGGTTGGCGGGGGTGGGGGGTTGTTTGTTTTTTAGCACACTTTGGAGTCCTAAAATGACAACCTCAGGTGCTGAAACAGAGCGTAGAGAGAAAGAACGCCAGGCCTGGTGACTTTCCTCTCCTCTTAGCAACTCGCCTGTCCAAGGGCTCACGGGAGCCTCAGAAACCGTCTCTGGGCTGCCTCGGGCCACTGTGCCCTGGAAGCCAAGCCTTTCCCGTTGTTGGATGAGAGAAAGCTTTAAGGGTGGGGGTGAGCTGTGCCTTCTATGGCAGAGGAGACTCAGACAAGAATCAGACCCAGCATGCGGCTCTCCTGCCTTCCTGGTGACGTCATCCTGACTGGCTCAGAGCCACACGCTAACCATGTGTGGCCTCATTTATAATTAGGATGGCGCCAGAGTCGCTTGCATGACACCCAGTGGCAGTCATGTGACTTGGCACAGTGTACAGGACTAGCAGGCCTGCTGGCTTGTGCTAGCCAATTTGATTTGTTTCTTTAAACCAGAAGTGTGAGTTTGACCCCAGCCTGGGGTCCCCCAGATATATTAGGCTGTTGAGCCATATGTTCAATGCCTGTCCCATCCAGCCCCCGTTTTTAGGAGGGAGTTGAGTCCCAAGGTGGCCACGTGGTTGTTCCAGCCTCAGCTGGGACTTCACTATCCCATCAGGGCTGTCTGTCCTGTTACCTCCCCTCTGACTTCCTCTGTGGTTAGTAATCCCTGTCCTAAAGACACAGTAGAAAGTTCTTGCAGCTTTGACGTGGGAGCAGTACCACCAATTGTGGAAACTGTTTTCTCATGTTGCACAGTCCTGGGGGAGGTCTGTGGATCTCCTGGTCAAGTGGTTCTTGGTGGTACACCCTGTCTCTGTCTTCTTCTCCCTGGGTGGTCCCTGCCTGAGTCCACCAGCCTTCGTCCCTTCTGCCTGCGGTGCTCTCTAACTGGCCAATGTCAGCACCGCATGCTCAGCAGGTCCAGCTCACCCTCCGTCCATCTCGGCCTCAGGCTATGGTGTCTATTTAGTGAAATGCATTCGTTTCTCTCTGGTGTCCCCAGAGAGTGGGAGTGGTGACAACTCTAATCCATATTCACCCTGTCTGTTAGCTTCCTGGGGCTGCCAAGACAAATGACCACAAACCAAGGGGCTTCAAACAACAGACACCTGTCCTGTCACCATTCAGGAGGCCACAGGTCTCAGTCAGGGGTCCCAGGGTGGCCTCCGTCTGGAAGCGGTGGGGGAGAAGGGGTTGCAGGCCTGCCTCTCCTAAGCCCCACTGGCTCAACCCTCCTTCTGTTCCTTGGCTTGTTGCCGCATCTGTCCCGTCTCTGCCTCCGTCTTCACACGGCCTTCTTCTCTCTGCCTCTCTGTCTGCTTTCTCTTCTTATGAAGACGCCAGTCGTTGGTGACTTCCCCTAATCCAGAAGGACCTCATCTTAATTCTATCTGCAAAGACCCCATTTTCAAGTAAGGTCACGTTCTGAGGTTCTGGGTGGATGTGGGCTTTGGAGGGAGACACTGGTGAACCTGGCACGCTCTGCACATCATCTCTTCTCTCCCGTGAGTCCTGGCAGTGATCGATTTCAGGGGACATTTGGTAGGCCAGGGAACATGGAGAATAGAGAGCCCATGGCCATTCCTGCGCCGTCTGCTGGAATTCTGCGGGGAGCAGAGCCTGCCCCACTCCCTACACTGTCTCACGCTGTGCCTCTTCCTCTGCAGGCCCTACTGAAGATGGACTGCCAGGGCCTGGTGGTCAGACTCATCCAGGACTTTGTGCTCCTGACCACAGCTGTAGAGGTGGCCCAGCGCTGGCGGGAGCTGGCTGAGAAGCTGGCCAAGGTCTCCAAGCAGCAGATGGACGCCTACGAGTCTCCCCACCGGGACAGGAACGGGGTTGTGGACAGCGAGGTGAGCAGCGGCTGAGCTTCGAGCTCACCGAGCCCCTCTGTCCCTGGGTTCTGTGGACCCATGCAGTGCAGCCATAAAAAGTCCTGCCTCGCGGCATTTCTGTGAGGGTGCAACAGGTGGAAATGTGCACGCATGTGGCCAGCACTGGGTGCGCCTCACTGAGTGGGAGCCATCCTCTGGGTTGGTTGTCGCGAGCCCTGGCTTTAGGATGTCAAGGCTGTTCCACATGACATGGGAAGGACAAACAGAACTGCCTGTCCGTTGTTCATTTTGATCTTAAATTACCATCCGTAGGATTGAATAATGCAATAACACATACACAGAGGACTTTGTGAGCCGCTCTGGACTGGAGTGATATGTGGTATGTTACATAACTTGGGCCAAAGCCGGTGTGGCTGGGCTCTTGCTCAGAGGTCCTTTGTGTTCTCGCATGTTTGTGGAGGGCACCCTAGTAAGCTTCCTGGAAGAACGTTCAAGCTTGCAAGATCCAGGAAGCAGGAAGTCCCAAGGACAAAGCTGTCTTTTATGAATGGGATGAATTTCCAAACAAATGGCACAGAGAGAAAGTGCCATAAAGACTGTAAGGAAAGAGAAATCCTTTCTGTTTATTCATTTGTTGCGCACCTACTCTTGCACAAAGGCCTGCTTTTCCCTCTGGAATGTGCTGACCCTGGCCCCGAGATGGTTCCACTGTTTCTTCTGTGGGCTTGTCTCACTCGTGAAAGAGTGTCCCAAATAGTGACTACTGAAGCCGCACCAAGTAATAGGAACAAATCTCGTTCTGTCTCCTAATCTTTCTTCCTCTCTCCCTCCTTTTGTTTTTTACAACTCCACCTCCCAGGCCATGTGGAAGCCTGCGTATGACTTCTTACTCACCTGGAGCCATCAGATCGGGGACAGCTACCGGGATGTCATCCAGGAGCTGCACCTGGGCCTGGACAAGATGAAAAACCCCATCACCAAGCGCTGGAAGCACCTCACTGGGACTCTGATCTTGGTGAACTCCCTGGACATTCTGAGAGCAGCTGCCTTCAGCCCTGCGGACCAGGACGACTTCGTGATTTGAATGGGTCCCCTCCGCTCCTGCTGCTCTGGAGTGCAAGCCCTCTTCTGCCCTGTGTGCCCTGCTGTCACCGCGGAGCTGAAGAGGGAGGAAGGGGCGGCTGCTCAGACAGATTTAGGGCCCGCCAGCTAGGCTACACCCATCATGCGCCGCCCTCCTCCATCGAGGGAGAGGCCTGAAGGGACTGCCTACTGCAGGTCGTTGCCAATCACATAGCTTTCTATTTGTTAAGTATAAATTTAAATTTAAAATCACTTTTTTAACGAATGGGGGGAAGGGATCTATGAGAAAGGTGGTATCTAATTTTTTTATGGACCATAAAGGTTTAAAAGAAAACTTAATAGGGGCACAGTCTGTTGAGGTTTTTATGTTGTTATAGACCTTTTTAAATTATGTTAGAGATGTATATAGGTATTTAAAGGTCACTGGGGGCGTTTCTGATTCCCGGCCACACTTTGCGTTTCAACACTCAGCCCGGAAAGATGCTCGTTCGGTTGTTGGACCTCTTTCACTCCCTGTGTGTAAGAAGGTGAATCACGTGGGAAAAAGTGGCTTTTCAGTAAACGGGTACAGCTCATTCTTTCTGAGAAGGCCCCAGGTCCTGCTCCCTCCTCGGATTTGATTGTCTTCCGTGCTTTGCCTCACTCGTAGTAAATGACCATCCATAGAATATGTGAATCTTTGGCGAGCTTCAGTGGGCAGGGTGAAGTCCCGCATTAGCATTTAGGTGCCCTGAGCTGTTTCTGCCAATAGATTAGAAAGCAGCCATGAGTTGACAGTCTTTAGGGCCCCTGCCAGTGTGCAATTAGTCATTGACAAGAACAATGCCATTGAGAGTGAGGTGGTCCCTGCTGCTACGAGGCCATTGTACTGTTTTTTCCTTGGGGTCAAAGCAGTGCTTCCCATAGAGTTTGCTCTCTCTTCTGTGGACAGTAAGAAAACTTCACGACCGAATCAGAGCCTTGGTGGCCACTGACTCTCATGCTTATTGCAGATGCTGTGGTTGTCCTCACAAGCAACGCCTTATGCTGATGTGCAGAGGTGCCAGCTGCCATTTGCCAAACTCTGCACTTCATTTCATCTAAGGCTTAACCACTCTTTCTTCCTGGTGTACCTGTGTCTCCTCGGAAGGAAGTCATAGTTTAGATGAAACCATTTTTTGTACAATGTAAAGATCATCTGAGCAAGATGAGCATTTTGTAAAAATGAAAATGTGATTCACATAAAATCAGGAACTTGGCACAGTGTTGCATTAATAACTTTAGGGTGCAGACATGCTGTGTGAATCTCACAATGCGTCGTAGATGTCGCGTGTTGGAAGGGAGCAGGAGGAAGGACTGATACTGGCAAATCAGTAGAGTGAGGTGATCCTCAGCAACGTGCCAGGACACTTCCTGTGTGCCTGCAGTTGTCAGGGACCATTTGGGATCCCGAATCTCATTCTCTAAAACTGCTTTCTTGAAACATGTTACTTCCTTAGTATAATCAATGTATACTCCCTTACTGGCCTGAAACGTTGTGTAGCTACTTATTCAGATACTGAAGACCAACGGACTGAAAAAAAGAACAAACATTAGCTATTTTATGCTGCAAGAACCAGGACACACAATTCGCCAATCATCCCACCATATAACCTTCGATTGTGCTTCTCAACTCCACCCCATAATTTCTCCCAGAGATCATCTATCACCTTTTCCCCAAAGAAGAAACAAAACCAGTTGCACCTTAAACCATGGATATTTTTTCCTCAGGGGCTTTAAATAGTTTCCTATGCAACGTGTCTTGTAGCACAAATAAAATTCTACAAAAGTTGCAGTAAATTTTATTTGGATATTTTAACCCGTCAAGTGTGTGTGTGTTTTCTGTACCCAACCAGACTTTAAATAAAACAAACATGAAACCTAATGTAAGTATTTATACATACACCAATGGCTGCCTCCCCAAAATAGTCACCCCTAGATGACAGTATGACAGCTGGTGTGGCAGGTGTCTATTTTCTTGCTATTCATTTAATTTGCTCTTGAAACATGAGTCACTCAGTCACCACTAACCAAATGGGAATTGGTGTTATACCAGGCACCCAAAGGAAAGCACATCGATGACTTGCTGTTTTCTGGGTCCCATGAATTGGCAACCCCAGTCCCGAAATAGAAAGTTGAGGATGGAGTCATTTCTGTGTGTCAGGTGTCAGCCTTGAAGTGCTGATTGCGGCAAACAAGGGCAGACCGTGCTTTAGGAAGACCGTGTTGTGGGGGAGAACAGAGTGAAAGACTCCTAATGGAGACCAGCTCTACCTGGAGGTAGGGGGAGGAATGGGGCTAATGGAAATCTTTCTTGGGAACATGACTTTGATGAAAGGCTTGAAGGCTGAGTGGGAGCCAGCTAGACCGCCAACAGACCAGACCTGGGGACCAGTGTGTCGGCAGCGTCGACGACACGGTACGTGGGGCGAGGAGAGGCTAAACCCTCCATGTGGCTGGGACTTGTGGAGTGAGCACAAGCCCTCTGTTACCTGGATGCTTTCCACCGCTTGTACCTGTGTTCATTCCACCCTGCATCACCTACCAGCTGGGTCCTCATACCCATTTTGCAGTTAAGGACAGGGCTCAATGTGGTCCCATAATTTACACAGCCAATAAGAGAGGCAGGGACCTTAACTCAGGACTGCCGTAACAAAGTGCCCTGCATGGCTAAGGACAACAGAAATGTGTGCTGTCACAGTTTTTGAGGCCAGATGTCTGAAATCAAGGTATCACGTGGTCGCTTGTTCTCCATGTCTGTGGCTAAATCTCTCTCTAAGGACACCAGTCGTAGGATTTAGAGCCCACCCTAATCCATCAAGACCTCATCTTAACTTGATCACACCTACGATGACCCTGTTTCTAGGGTCACATTCACAGCGGGGTTTAGGACTTGGACACGTCTTTTTGAGAGGCACAGTTCACCCACCACCCTGCTCCATGCCTGGCCCTTTGGGCGTAGCCTGCTTGGGAAGAACAGTGCACGAATCAGGTTTAATCTATCTTGGTGCCCTCCGCCCAACACAAAGCAAAGCCAGGGTGGAGGAAGGCAATTCTTAAAGGGAGAAAGCTCTTCTGATGGACTGCCGTGTTCCCCCAAGACCCATCCTCTTCCTGAGCCAGCGACTGGGCTGTCTTTCCCCATCTCCCTTGCAGTCAGGTGCGGTCCAGCTAGGAGATGGGAACCAGAATGCTATGGGCCGCCTGCTGTTGAGTCTGGCTCACAGGAACCTTCCAGAAATCCTCCCTTCTTCCAACTGATCAGGAGGAACTCCAAGTCCCTAAAGGTGAGGCACGGGCAGACAGAAGGACCCCAGGTCCCTTAGGAACCCCCAGTAAGCTCTGTTCAGCAAAGTATCTGTCACACGGTATCTAGAGAGATAAAACTGTGATTGGCCACCGAGAAGGTGAGTTACCTGTTAGAGTGGCTGGTGTTGCTTTCCCTCATCTCGGGTACATTAGACCCAGATGATCACTGTAATCCACAAGCTGGCGGGGAATGCAGCTTGTTCTTAACTGGGAAACATCCCTACCACAGCTGGATTATTATTTTTTTAAAATATTATTATTAATTTTATTATTATTCCTATTTTCAGAGAAGGAAACTGAAGCTTAGAATCATGTTATTCATTGCCGAGGGTGCAACCAAGTTAAAGATGCTGTCTTGTTTGTTTGTTTGTTTGTTTTTTATACTTTAATTTCTAGGGTACATGTGCACAACATGCAGGTTTGTTACATATGTATACATGTGCCATGTTGGTGTGCTGCACCCATTAACTCATCATTTACATTAGGTATATCTCCTAATGCTATCCCTCCCCCCTCCCCCCTCCCCCCACTCCACAACAGGCCCCAGTGTGTGATGTTCCCCTTCCTGTGTCCATGTGTTCTCATTGTTCAATTCCCACCTATGAGTGAGGACATGCGATGTTTGGCTTTTTGTCCTTGCAACAGTTTGCTGAGAATGATGGTTTCCAGCTTCATCCATGTCCCTACAAAGGACATGAACTCATCATTTTTTACGGCTGCATAGTATTCCATGGTGTGTATGTGCCACATTTTCTTAATCCAGTCTATCATTGTTGGACATTTGGGTTGGTTCCAAGTCTTTGCTATTGTGAATAGTGCCGCAATAAACATACGTGTTCATGTGTCTTTATAGCAGCATGATTTATAATCCTTTGGGTATATACCCAGTAATGGGATGGCTGAGTCAAATGGTATTTCTAGTTCTAGATCCCTGAGGAATCACCACACTGTCTTCCACAATGGTTGAACTAGTTTACAGTCCCACCAACAGTGTAAAAGTGTTCCTATTTCCCCACATCCTCTCCAGCACCTGTTGTTTCCTGACTTTTTAATGATCACCATTCTAACTGGTGTGAGATGGTCACAGCCAGATTATTTCCGGCAACAAGAACACCCCTTTCACACTATTTTTTCTTGGCCTAAACGTGTTCACAATTGGTCAGTACCAGTCTGAATATAAATGACTTTTCTCCCTAATACTCTGAGGCCAGCCCAAGCAGTTCAGTTAAACCTCCAGTTTTTCATTGATACTGATTTTGACATTGACGTTGTTGAGAATGATAATTAACATAACGTTATGGTATTTGTAGATGTTCTTTAGGACCTCATTCAGGAGAAAAGATTTAGTTAGAAAAGAGTTAGGCTCTGACTTCTCGACGAAAGGACAATTTTGTCCCTGATTAATTCTTGCCTTGATCTGCACCTGGCCATCTTTCTATCAAGTCACTTGGGGCATGTGTCAAGTCAGTTATTTTGTAATCCTCCAGCCCCCAGCCCCTCTGAGTATCCATCACCCCGCAGTAGTGCCCAAGCTCAGACTCGGTCCTGGGACCTTTCCCCATCAGTGGTCCAGATTCCAGCAACTCATAGGTTTCACAACCATTCCTACTGCCATGACCAGAATTAAGACTTTTTTTTCCTGGATGCTCATCCTCTTTCTTTTTGACCAAGCTACTCCAACACCCTCCCCCTGGTCCTCCCTCCAATTCTGTCCTCCCCTATCCATAGGACAAAGGACTCCTTTCACAGGAGCCCTTCCTGCATCCTTCTGTGTGGTCAACTCTGGGCTCACCCCCTTTGCTATGTCCTCGCACACACAGACTTCCTCCAGCACTCCCTTGATCACCTTTTTGTAAACCTCCCTGTGTTGGTCTAAGTTGTGTCCAGGCTGTGGCACCTTTCCTTCCCCACCTGGCAGAGTCACACACTGAGATCCTTGAGGACAGTGACCTTGTCTTGGCTCATCTCTGAATCCCAAGAGCCTAGCACAGTCAATATTGGTTTCTTGAAGGAATTGTTCCTATCTCTGCAATAGAAATGCATCTCCAAATAAGATGGCTTTGGCCCTTGGACTGAATAGAATGGGCTTCATGCTATGTTTACAACCAATGTAAGAGATGAGCGAAAAGTTGTCCACCAATGAATGCATCAAAACCAGCTTGGATTTTAAGAGGTCAAAGAGGAAGCTTGCAGGGATGGAGCTCAATGAAGTGTATACCAAGAACCATTATATTCCTTAATGAATCATTTTCTGGCATGAGGGAAACATTGTCAGTTTGGTCCATGATTTATGCTGCAATAAAATTTGGCTTTATGTAAAATAGATTAAAATGAACAACTTAGCTCTCTCTGTGCCATAGGTCAACCCCTCTGGCAGTTTGAGAAAGGCTATAAACTCCTCAGTATTATGGAAATGCACATAAAAACCCTGAGATCACAGATGAAAGCAATTATGTTTACATACAATTACCAACAATTTTTAGAAATTGTGGTGTAATATATGTACTTCTTTATGCATTAAATAACACAATCTAGTAGTTAATCTTACATCCCCCGGAAACTCAAAATAGTGATGAGCATTTAGATACCTGCAAAAGCATTGATGGAAATAAAAATATCAGAGATTTCTATGTTTGGCACATTACGGGAACTCCTAATATTAGACAGGTTCCTTGCCTAGGTGCATTCTTGAAGGAAGCGCCAATGTTCAGGTTAATGAAAATAAAGATGTAATGTTTTCCCTTTATTAAAGAAAAAAGAGCTTGTCCTAAGGAAACTGAAGTCACCCAGATTTGCTGTACACATTTTTTAAGTGCTTGTATTAGTATTTTCTGCTCCAGGCTAGCAAGAATTGTATTTTTAAAGCTTTGCTTCTCTGATAGAATTTTCTGCTTAATGAGGGAGAAGGAAAATGTGAAGAAATTAATGGGCTGTGCCTGTGACTTTTTAAGTATCTAGAGTCATCTTTCTTAATTTTCCATTTCAATTGGCTTTTTAAAAAATCTGTGTGCTTATATCATATATATATATAACAACTTTCAATGTAATTTTCATTTTGGGAGGGTGCAGCATACATATTAGTGAGCTACAGGCAGCTTGATAGAGGGTCGACTCGCTGCTCGTCAGAGACAGGTCGGCCCATGTCAGTCCTGGGCACACAGAGGGTCCAAGGGACAGCAAGGGAGAAAAGAGATGGTTCCTGGGCCTCCAGGAGTTTGTATCCAATGAGGAAGATCAACACACACAAGCAGACCAGGAGCACTGGTTCATGCCTGTAATCCCAGCACTTTGGGAGGCAGAGGCAGGCAGACCACTTGAGGTCAGGAGTTCGAGACCAGCCTAGCCAACATGGTGAAACCCCGTCTCTACTAAATATACAAAAACTAGCCAGGCGTGGTGGTGAGTGCCTGTAATCCCAGCTACTCAGGAGGCTGAGACATAAGAATCGCTTGAACCATGGAGGTGGAGGTTGCCACCGTGAGCTGAGATTGCACCACTGTACTCCAGCCTGGGTGACAGAGCAAAAACCCCGTCTCAAAAAAAAAAAAAAAAAAAAAGAAAGAAAGAAAGAAGAAAGAAAGAAAGAAAGAAAGAAAGAAAGAAAGAAAGAAAGAAAGAAAGAAAGAAAGAAAGAAAGAAAGACCCAGGAACAAACACCTGAAATTCAAGGGAGATGGCAGCACTGTCATCAGTGGACAGAGAAAGTGCTTGAGGAAGAGGAGAGCGCCTGCTGCTTGATGGAACTTTGGATGCTACTGTGGCTGGGTATGCCGAGGCTGTGAGAAGAGCCTCCCAAGGCAGGGTGGGGTCCTGAGAAGACACAGAAAGGGCAGGGAGAGGTGTTTATTAATTGATAGACAATGATTTTCTATTTGCCAGGCATTGTTCTAGGCCCCGGGTTAGGGTCCCTGTCCCCATGGAGCCCACATGCTAGTGGAGAAATAGGAACAAACTAAATTCATATGATCAGGGAGAGGGAGGTGCTAGGAAGAAAAATCAGTGATGCACTGGCCGGGGCGAGGCTGGGGCAGTGTAGCCAGGAAGGCCTCCCCAGTGAGGTGAAGTCTGGGGAAGAGTGAGCAGCTCAGAGAAGCTGGAGTGTAAGTTGCTTTTAAAAGAGCAAGGGGGGATTAGAGTGGGATGAGCTATGGTTTGGATGTGTCTAGAAACACCAGGTGTTAAAAAGTAATGCCCAGTGCAGTGGGATGGAGAGGTGGGTCTTTAAACAGTGATGAGATCAGGAAGGCTGCTGCCTTCGAGAATGCGATTATGGCCCTTAAAAAAAGAGGCTTTGGCCGGGCACGGTGGCTCACACCTGTAATCCCAACACTTTGGGAGGCCGAGGCAGGCTGATCATCTGAGGTCAGAAGTTCAAGACCAGCCTGGCCAACATGGTGAAACCCCATCTCTGCTAAAAATACAAAAAATTAGCCAGGCATGGTGGAGCGTGCCTGTAATCCCAGCTACTCCGGAGGCTGCAGCAGGAGAATTGCTTGAACCTGGGAGGTGGAGGTTGCGGTGAGCCGAGATCACGCCATTGCACTCCAGCCTAGGCGACAAGAGCGAAGCTCCATCTCAAAAAACAAACAAACAAACAAAAAAATAGGTTTCAAGTAGCGTTTGGCACACTTGCCCCTCTGCCCTGCCCGTGAGGACACAGCATTCCTCCCCTTTGATGGTAGCAAGGCTCCGTCTTGGAAGCAGAGAGCAGCCCTCGCCAGCCCACGAACCTGCCCAAGCTGCGATCTTGGCCTCCCAGCCTCCAAACTAAGAAATACATTTCTGTTGTCTTGACACCACCCAGCGCTGGGCATTCGTTAGAGCAGCGCAAATGGACTAAGAGAGATGAGAAGACGGGCCAGTGGTGAGCAGCCTGGAATGGCAGACAGGGAGGCAGAGGCCGTAGGACCTTCAGGCAGTGCCTGGCTGGGCCCGAAGAGTCCCAGGAATGGGAAGGCAGACAGAGACGGAGGAGGGAGGGTCAACTCAGTCTGCCGTTTGGCTGGACAGGAGCGGGTTGGGCCAAGAGGCTCTGGTGTCCTGAGGGAATGTGACCTAGGCTGTGTTGAATGGCTTTGCTGGACGGGGGGAGAGGAGGGGTGGAGGCTGTGGTGGGGGGAGAAGCTGAGTAAGACACAGATGGGGGAGCAGGAGGGGAAGCAGATCTAGGACTCGGCTCTGAATGGGAGGATGTAAGGTGTAGCTGGAAGATCATGGACCTGAGGGTAAAGGCCTTTGAGAGACGGCCAGTGAGAAGAAAAGGTGAAAATACGTAGAAACCTGGTCAGCAGCTCCTCATGCATCCACCCATTGAGTTGGTCATTAGGCGTCTGATTCAACTGCCTTCCATCGCTTTTCTTCCCTCGCCACGGCTACTGCTGTACTTCTGTGCACTGTCACCTCTCCCTGTAACTGCAATTCCAGCCTTGTCCCATCAGCTGATCCTCCATGGCCCCCAGAAGGGTCCTTCTAAAATGGATTCAGGCCAGGCACGGTGGCTCACACCTGTAATCCCAAGCACTTTGGGAGGCCAAGGTGAGCGGGGCACACAAGGTCAGGAGTTTGAGAGTAGTCTAACTAACATGGTGAAACCCTGTCTCCACTAAAAATATAAAATTAGCTGGGTGTGGTGGTGTGTGCCTATAATCCCAGCTACTTGGGAGGCTGAGGCAGGAGAATCGCTTGAACTCGAGAGGCGGAGGTTGCAGTGAGCAGAGATCATGCCACTGCACTCCAGCCTGGGCGACAAGAGCAAGACTCCATCTTAAAATAAAATAAAATACAAAATAAGTTAAAAATTGGATTCAGGCCAGGAGCAATGGCTCACACCTATGATCCCAGCACTTTGGGAGGCTGAGGTGGGTGGATCACTTGAGGTCAGGAATTCAAGACCAACCTAGCCAACATGGTGAAACCTCATCTCTACTAAAAGCACAAAAAGTTAGATGGGTGTGATAGCACACTCCTGTAATCCCAGCTACTAGGAGGCTGAAGTGGGAGGATCGCTTGAACCCAGGAGGCAGAGGCTGCAGGGAGTCGAGACTGCGCCACTGCACTCCAGCCTAGGCAACAGAACAAGACTCTGTCTCAAAAAAAAAAAAAGGATTCATACCCCTCTCCTGCTTAGCCTCTGCCATCAGCAGTCCCCTGGTTTCAGCCGATGAATGGAGGCTCCCAAATGCCAGCTTGGAGGTCACTGTGGGTCCCGATGAAGCTTTCACTGGTACATGAAAAATGAGAGAAGAAAAGACAGCGCACAGAGGATTTTCATGAGGCCACATTGATGCAAATTAAATAACTGTCTCTGATCCTGAGATTAAGCCCTTCACTCCTTTCTCGTGTTAAAATGTCCTATATCCTGGTGACTGAAGGTGACAGGGGATTGTAGTGGCAGGAGTTGTTTTGGTGTTTTAATGCCTTGCTTGGCAAGGTGAAAGGCTGGCCGATAATACATCACACATTGTTCTAGACTTGTGTTGTTGAACACAGGGAGGGAGAAACGGGACGCCTGCCTGCAGCATGTCCATGGCTGTCTGCCCTTGTGGCTATTTCTGCCCTCACTGGGAGGGTGGCCTTTGTCATATCGTCTGTGTGCTCAGCATCTTGGAAACGCTATATTTGGGACCCTTAAAACATAAACTCACAGCTTCCCTAGCAGCTAAATATAAGCCTATGACCAGAGTCCACCACGTGGAGCTTGGACTCTGAGGCTCTGATTCATGCAGAAGGAGGGAAGAGAGCCGGCGGGAGCGTCAGGGCAGCAGTGGTCACGGGGGTGAGCTCCTGACCCGGCCGAGAGTCTGTGGGGGACACACAGCCATGGCAGTTTGCTCTAGTGCCAGGCACGCCCACTGCAGCCACACTTTTGTCACCAGGCCAGTTCTGGACAGGGTTCCTGGAAGCTTAGCACTGAGTGTGGGGCTCAGCTCTCCCAACCCTGTTGTGAATCGCCCAGGTCTCCTTTAATAAGCCCCTTTGGTGAAGAATCAACACTTGGCAATTTTGTTGCCTTCAAATGAACACCTTGACTTCCTGCTCTGTTTACTCCTTCAGGATTCAGCTCTGCAAATCACGCTCCTAGGTGAGTCTTCTCAGATGCTCCCTCTGCGAAAGGTCCTTCCTTTGTTTTCCCATAGCTCTCTGACCTCACCACAAATAGAACTTGAATCTCTCTGTATCACAGCTGAGTCTTTGCCTGGTGTACCCCACAGACTGTGAACTGGACAAGGAGGATGTCACAGCGCTGGACTCACACTCAATAAATTCAACCTCACACTCAATACATTCTTGGATGAATGAAATCTTCAGAGAAATTTCCTCAGGGGCATGGAGGCCAGGTCCCAGTGCCTGAATAGCTTTGTGAGTACCTTGTGGTGCTCCTTTCTTTTTTTTATTGAGACGGATTCTCGCACTGTCGCCCGGGCTGGAGTGCAGTGGCACAATCTCGGCTCACTGCAACTTCTGCCTCCTGGGTCCAAGCGATTCTTCTGCCTCAGCCTCCGGAGTAGCTGGGATTACAGGTGCCCACCACCACGCCTGGATAATTTTTTGTACTTTTAGTAGAGACGGGGTTTTACTAGGTTGGCCAGGCTGGTCTTGAACTCCTGACCTTGTGATCTCCCCACCTCGACCTCCCAAAGTGCTGGGATTACAGGCGTGAGCCACCACCCCCAGCCGACTCCTTCTTTCTTAATCTAACAAATACATGTTTTGTGGGTGAATCCAGACCGTGTTCTAGAAAGTTTCGTCTCTACTCGTTTTTAGTTTGTTGGTCTTCCCGCTATAATGTTACGTATGTTTAACTCAGCTGAAGCTCACACTTTAGAATAACAAGTGCTTGCTTTATTTTTCACACACCCACATATTTTTCTGCACTCGAAGTGCAAAATCAGTTCACACCCAGGGTGTAGATGATCCCACGTAGACGAGAATGGCAAGTATGGGTACGCTTGGTGGACATCTGTAGCCTCAGGTGAGCTTTCTGGGGGTTGAAAGTTCTCTCTGAACAGTCCCCTGACACCTGAGCCAGCCCAAGGCAGGTAGAGGGGGAGGGTAGGGAGGTTGCCTGGCAACTCCAGGAGGCTCAGAGCCATCCTTTTTGTCTAGGAGAGAAAAGATCCAGAGAACTGAGTCACTTACATTTTTTATCCTGAGCCTGGTTAGAACCAACATACACAGAATGAGGAATTTACAGCAAAATTCACACCGACAGATCAGCATAACAACCTGTAACATTGACAGGTACAAACGCAATTCTGTGCCTGTTTATGGGAGTGCTGGACAGCGTGGATTCTTTGCACAGCCAGTGAATTCATAAGTATATAATTATGCGTTAAAAATCTCTTTAGAAAGTCAGATTCCAGTTCTTCCAGGAGCTTTGTACAACACCTTTATATATTCCTCATTATCACATTTTCCATGGATAGATGAGCTGAGATATTAAAGACAGGAAAGGGGATGTGTGTTGAGGGACTCAGGGCACTCGACCTACTTAAAAATAATTCACACGGACCCTGGAGATTTATGGATTTTTTCCCAGGACCTGGGAGATAGCTATCATTTTTCAAATATTAGGTTTATACAGAATAAACCATAAATATTAGGTTTATACAGAATATTAGGTTTATACAGAGATATACCAAAGGCGATGTCACTATGCCAGGCACAAGAATATCAAAAAAGGATAATTTTTTTGCATTCAGAAATTCATATCCAAGCAAAAACAACTCCATTTTCTGTTTGTGACGTGCATGTAACAATATTCCAAAATTCTACTTCAAATATTATTAAAGTACTTTGCTGTAGTCAGGCAGCTTTCTCTCCGTCAATGAAAGAGCTTTGTATGGTTACTCACACTTCACTTCAAACAAAGCAGTTTCTTAGTGTCATTACTAGTATCACTATTTTCAAAATGTCTTAAAAATATGTTTTCTAAGCCAGGCACAGTGGTTCATGCCTGTAATCCCAACACTTTGGGAGGCTGAGATGGGAGCATCGCTTGAAGCCAGGAGTTCGAGGCCAGTCTGGGCAACATAACGAGACCCCATCTTAAAATAAATAAATAAATACATTTTTTAAAAAAATATGGTTTCCTTACATTATTGAATTTTTTTTTTTTTTTTGGCAACCTCTTTCTTGTTACCCATGCTGGAGTGCAGTGGTAACATCACAGCTCACTGCAGCCTCAACCTCCTGGGCTCAAGTGATCCTACCACTGCAGCCTCCCAAGTAGCTGGGACCACAGCTGTGTGCCACCACCATGCCCGGCTATTTTTTTTCTTTTTTAACTTTTAGTGGAGATGAGGTCTTGCCATGTTGCCTAGGCTGGTCTCGAACTACTGGCCTCAAGCCATCCTCCTACCTCGAACCCCCAAAGTTCTGGGATTACAAGCATGAGCCATGGCACCCAGCCACATTATAGAAATTTTTATAAAAGTATCTTATTTGGGCATTTTGCAAGTCAGCCAGATCACAACAGAGCTCTGGTTGAAATATAATTATTATCTTGGATTTCCGTGTATTTTCTTTCATTCACAGCTCTGAGAGGAGGCCGACTGGCTACCAGCCTAGTAATCTGGAGAAAATGAAAGAATTCCACTATTTAATATCATTCTGAAAACATAGTTGCTGTGACCACTCGTCTGTGTCTTTAAGTGTAGCCCATGGAGCTCCTGAAGAAAACTCAGCAGGAGAAAGCCTGCTAAAAATGCAGCTTCCGAGGCCTTCCCAGGCCTCCTGAATCCGATGCCTGTGGAGGCCCAGGAATCTGCATTTTAGCAAGCTTTCCATCGGACTCTTCCGTGTCCTAAAGTGTGAGGACAAGCTCCATTTTTAATTTTTTTTTGGTAAAATTCTAGACAGAAAAGAAACAAATGACTTCCGTGTCTGGAGAGGAGGGGAGGAGGGGGGATTCTGTTTGTGATTTCTAAATATTTCAGCAGCCACAGCTCCAGCCTCTTCCCTCTGCACCTCCTGGCTTCCAATCATCGTTGGACTTGCAGTCACCTCCTGCTGAACTTTAATTAAAATCCAGGCAGTTGTGTTCAGGCAGCCTGCTTGATGCAGACCACGTGACTGGGACCTGTTGGGCTGCCCCTGCTGAGAGGGATAAAGAAGCCAGCCAGGGCTTAGTGATGGACCCCTCTCTCTACCCAGTGTCTGTCTCAGGCTTTCTGTGCATCACAGAGTGATTTTTTTTTTTTTTTTTTTTTGAGACGGAGTTTTGCTCTTGTTGCCCAGGCTGGAGCGTAATGGCGCGATCTCGGCTCACCGCAACCTCCGCCTCCCGGGTTCAAGCAATTCTCCTGCCTCAGCCTCCTGAGTAGCTGGGATTATAGGCATGTGCCACCACACCCAGCTAATTTTTTGTATTTTTAGTAGATATGGAGTCTCTCCATGTTGATTAGGCTGGTCTTGAACCCCCGACCTCCCGTGATCCGCCCGTCTCGGCCTCCCAAAGTGCTGGGTTTACAGGCATAAGCCACAGCGCCTGGCCTGAGAGAGTGATTTTTATCCCCTTGCTGGAAACTCCGAAACAGGACAGCGTGTGCCCCTGGCCAGGCTAAGGCCTGGGGCTGACCTGAGGCTATGTGTTCAGGGACTAAGGGCCATGGCTGTTTGGATGGACAGAGGCTCCCTGTCTCTGTGGAAGGTACCACACGGGCAGATCCACAGTCCTCACATCTGGCTGATGCCAATCTTCAGACAGGACTTTGCTCAGGTCCCTTTTGCACACTGGTACCTGTGTAGTAGGCCTCTGTAAGTCCCTGGGAGGTATGCAGGTGAGGTATTCGTGTGTGTGTGTGTGTCTCCACCAGGGTCAAGGAGGGTTCTGAGACATGCCCAGTTCCTGGCATTCCTTACCCTGGGCAACACCATGACTACAGAAGCAAAAGCGGCTCCAGTTTTATTCCTAGGCCACCTGGACTAATAACAGCCAAGGCTCACTTAGCACTTACCCTGTGCCCATCACAGTCCTAAGCACTTTAGAGATTTTTAGCTCATTTGACTCTGGCAATAGGCTGTAAAGTAGACAGAATTAACAAAACTGTACGTTCTGCACATGTACCCCAGAACTTAAAGTATAATTTTAAAAAAATGAGGCACAGAGGGGTTAAGTAACTTTCCCAAGGTCACACAGCTAGGAAGTGTGGAGCTGAAATCTAAATGCAGCTCCAAGGCTCTAATGTGCATGCAGTATCCTGCTGCCATCATGCTCAGGTGATAGTTTTCTGAGTCAAAAACCCCAGCAAGAGAAATAAATAGTGACTTAATTCAAAGTGGTAAATAGCAAAAATTGTAATTTCTCACTCCTGACATGAAGAGGACAGTAAGAAGTGGAGAAAGATTTGCCATCGGCTTGATGCTTTTTGTTTTTAATTTCCTTTGGCCAAGCAGATATAATTAGTTTGTATTCTCTCTGCACACTTGGACGGCTGGCATGGAGACAGCCCACAGACCTCCTGAACCAAGAGTGATTTTAAAATTTGCTGCAACGTAAATGTCTATCAATAATGGAGTAGTTAGATAGCTTGCACTACATTTATACAATGGCATCCTGTTCCACCATTAAAAGGGAAAAGGCAACTCTATCATTATTGGTGTGAAAGGCTTTCCAAGATACAGTAAGGGGAAAAAAGAGAGCAGTGAGTATAAAATATCTCATTTATAATGAAAGAAAAAAAATAGAGCTGTACGTGAAGTATTTCTAAAATGGCACTCAAGAAACTTAGTGATGGGTTTGCTGGGACCTGCAGATCAACATTTGGAGAAGGACCCAGTTTCCATTGTGTATCCTTTTATGTTGTTTAGCATCTTTCTCAGTGCCAATGTAATTTTCATAATTCTACAGACTTTTTTTGCGACAGATAATTTATGAAATGAGAGCAATTTAGAATTGGCTGTAAGTACCGAAGGAATAGAGCAAATATCCCAATTTGCAAAATTAAAAATCAAACAAGTACCTAATTAACATGTTGTTAATCAACAAAGTGGGCATATACAGACAGATAATCAAAGCTAATTGTGTATGCCTACAAGACTTTTGCAGCCAGGGTCCATGGATGGGTTTTAGGGGGTGTATTAGTCCATTTTCATGCTGCTGATAAAGACACACCTGAGACTGGGTAATTTATAAATAAAAAGAGATTTAATGGACTCACAGTTCCACATGGCTGGGGAGGCCTCACAACCATGGTGGAAGGCAAAAGGCACATCTTACATGGCAACAGACAAGAGAGAGAATGAGAACCAAGCTAAAGGAGTTTCCCCTCTAAAACCATCAGATCTTATAAGACTTATTAACTACCATGAGAACAGTATGGGGGAAACCACTCCCACGATTCAATTATCTCCCGCCAGGTCCCTCCCATGACACATGGGAATTATGGGAGCTATAATTCAAGGTGAGATTTGGGTGGGGACATAGACAAACCATATCACGGGGTCTATGAAACCCTCAAAATGATGCACAAGTGTTTTGTTAATTTTGGCCTGTGCATCTTCCGAGGAGGTTATCCAGAGTTTTTTATAGATTCTCACACAGGTTCGTGATCCACAAGAGTTTTTAATAGAGTCTCACACACGCCCGTGATCCACAAAAGCTTAATAACCATTAGCCTGGAGGTAGGCAAAGGAGGATGCCAGTATATTGTTCAAAGGTTAATGAGTGTTGGTGAGGGACTGTCTTGTACAAAGCTAAACAAAATGAAGGCGTGAGGCCATTAGTCTCCAGGGACCAACTCACTGGCTGTGATGCCCAGGCACACCTTGCCCAGATGTTCTCAGCAAATACACATCAGGCAAAGCACACCCACAACAGGCACCTGCACCTCTACCAGTCTGCAGGATTGCATTCCACAGGCTGCAGCAGGAACCCAACCAAGAGCAGATGTGGCAAAGAAAGGGTTTCATTTTCTCACCTAATGTGTTGTCCAGGGTGGGTGAGCATCCCTTTCTCAGAATGCATAGCCTCCCTTAGAGTGTAGCTTTGTCCCACAGTCAAGACAGTTGCTGTACCTCTGGGTGTCAGGTCCATTTTTCAGGCAGGAGGAAGGGGAGGGGGCTCTGCCAGCTCAGTCTGTCTCTTTGTGAAAGGGAAACAAAGACTTTGCAGGTGACTGCATTCAGTGGAATTCTGTTGCATTGCATTAGCAGAGCTGTGCCCCATGGCTGCCCCTGGTTATAGGGAGCCTGGGGTGAGGTGGGGAGGATTTTGTTCACTCATTGGTTACAATCTAACCATGTACCCCTAGGGGTACTGCTTGTTGGGAAGAATAGAAGTGGAGAGAAATTATTCAGGCCCCAAGTGGAGTCTGCCATGTATGGCTTTGTTTCCCCTGTGAGCTGGCAAGCACAGATTCCTGGATCAACTGGGGCTAAAAACTGGCCTAATATCCCATTGTGAAGGTGCAGCCAGGGGGTGTGACTCACAATCTGCATTCTCTAGTGCCACTGGAATCTAAGATGAATGTACTGGCACGATTTCTAACTACTCAAGTTTTATTTTGATAAAACTACATGACACAGGTGGAGCAGAGAATGAGTCTGGTGGATTGACGGAGAAAGTGGGAGCTGAATTGACAAGAAATGATCTTGAACCAAATGACCAAATAAGTCTTTAAGAGTGTAGAGAGTGACTGCATGTGGGGCATAAGACTTCCATCTACACAGAGTTCAAGTCGAATGAAGTAAGATCAACTTTATTCCTGTGAGTTTCCTTGAATTTTAACTGAAAGCCTTTTCTATGCAGGATAACTGCATGGATCAACCCCTTTTACAATAGCTGCAAAAAAATAAAATACTTAGGAATATACCTAACCAAGGAGGTGAAAGACCTCTACAAGGAATAGTACAAAACACTGCTGAAAGAAATCATAGATGACACAAACAAATGGAAACACATCACATGCTCATGGATAGGTAGAATCAATATTGTGAAAATGACCATACTGACAAAAGCAATTTACAAATTCAACACAATTCCTATCAAAATACCATCAACATTCTTCACAGAATTAGAAGAAAACAATCCTAAAATTCATATGGAACCAAAAAAGAGCCCACATAGCCAAAGGAAGAATAAGCAAAAAGAATACATCTGGAGGCATCACGTTATCTGATTTCAAACTATACTATAAGGCCATAGTCACCAAAACAGCATGGTACTGGTATAAAAATAGGCACATAGACCTATGGAACAGAATACAGAATCCACAAATAAACCCAAATACTTACAGCCAACTGATCTTCAACAAAGCAAACAAAACAGAAAGTGGGGAAAGGACACCTTTTTCAACAAATGGTGCTGGGATAATTGGCAAGCCACATGTAGGAGAATGAAACTGGATCCTCATCTCTCACCTTATTTAAAAATCAACTCAAGATGGATCAAGGACTTAAATCTAAGGCCTGAAACTATAAAAATTCTGGAAGATAACATTGGAAAACCCCTTCTAGACATTGGCTTAGGCAAGGATTTCATGACCAAGAACCCAAAAGCAAATGCAATAAAAACAATGACAAATAGCTGGGACTTAATTAAACTAAAGAGCTTTTGCACAGCAAAAGGAACAGTCAGCCGAGTAAACAGACAGCCCACATAGTGGGAGAAAATCTTCACAATCTATACATCTGACAAAGGACTAATATCCAGAATCTACAACAAACAAATTAGCAAGAAAAAATAAATCCATCAAAATGTGGGCTAAGGACATGAATAGACAATTCTCAAAAGAAGATATACAAATGAATATCAAACATATGAAAAAATGCTCAACATCACTAATGATCAGGGAAATGCAAATCAAAACCACAATGCAATACCACCTCACTCCTGCAAGAATGGCCACAATCAAAAAATCAAAAAATAATAGGTATTGGCATGGATGTGATGTACAGGGAACATTTCTACACTGCTGGTGGGAATATAAACTAGTACAGCCACTATGGAAAACAGTGTGGAGATTCCTTAAAAAACTAAAAGGAGAACTACCATTTGATCCTGTAATCCCACTACTGGGTATCTACCCAGAGGAAAAGAAGTCAGTACATGAAAAAGATACTTGCACACACATGTTTATAGCAACACAATTCACAATTGCAAAAACATGGAACCAACCCAAATGCCCATCAATCAATGAGTGGAAAAAGAAACTGTGAGATACATACATGTATCTCATATATATACATATACTACTCAGCCATAAAAAGGAATGAATTAATGGCATTCACAGTGATATGGACAGATTGGAGATTATTATTCTGAGGGAAGTAACTCAGGAATGGAAAACCTTATACATCATATGTTCTCACTCAAAAGGGGGAGCTAAACTATGAGAATGCAAAGGTATAAGAATAACACAATGGACTTTGGGGACTCAGGGGGAAAGGGCGGGAAGGGGATGAGGGATAAAAGACCACAAACTGGCCGGGCGCGGTGGCTCACACCTGTAATCCCACCACTTTGGGAGGCCGAGGCAGGTGGATCATGAGGTCGGGAGATCGAGACCATCTTGGCTAACACGGTGAAACCCCATCTCTACTAGATATATAAAAAATTAGCCGGGCGTAGTGGCGGGCGTCTGTATTCCCAGCTACTCGGGAGGCTGAGGCAGGACAATGGCCTGAACCCGGGAGGCGGAGCTTGCAGTGAGCCGAGATCGCGCCACTGCACTCCAGCCTGGGTAACAGGGCGAGACTCCGTCTCAAAAAAAAAAAAAAAGACCACAAATTGTGTGCAGTGTATACTGCTCAGGTGATGATGGGTGCACCAAAATCACACAAATCACCACTAAAGAACTTATTCATGTAACCAAACACCACCTCTTCCCCAATAACCTATGGAAATAAAAAAACTTAATTAAAAAAAGAAGCCAGTCATGGTGGCTAACACCTGTAGTTCCAGCTAGTGGGGAGGCTGAGAGGTGAAGATCCCCTGAGCCCAGGAGTTCAAGGCTGCAGTGAGCTATGATAGTGCCACTGCATTCCAGCTTGGGTGACAGAATAAGACCCCACCTCAAAAAGAAAAAAAAAAAGAAAGCAAGAATGGAATATTTGCAGTGTGATATTTCTCCAAAGGACAATAACTTACTAATTGATAGTAACATTTCACCAGAAACTATTATGAATATAAACTTAAAAGCATTCTCTTCCTTGGAAATTTTCCATGTTCTTTACATTAATTCCAAAATTTTAACTTGAGACCTTTGTATTTTAAACAGATGTTACTGGAAAGTATAGTCTCCAAATTTTCCCTCTTGTTTATTGCAATAAAATGATTGTCCTGAATGCGGTGTAAATTGCAGGAATCAGAAAATTTATATGACTTAATACATAAGGAAAAATAATTGAGTATATCTTTGCAAAAACCCACAGTCTAAGAAAAAAAGGAAGGTTTTTTTTTTGTTTTTTTTTTAGTTTCCAACAGAGAAAATCCAAAATACACAGATACTTGTTCAGCCTTTTATGAGAAATTACTGGAGAATGATTTTGGATCATAGCTTCTCTTTCATTGTTACACAGGATGGTATTTTAAAAAATCATGTGAAGTACCTTTGATTTACGTTTTCTATACACCCAAAGAAATAGCCGTAAGGCAATTCAAAAGCTGTAATTTGGGAAAATATTAGTCCTTCCATTAAGGTTCTGAGGATAAATTGAAAGCCATGTTTCTTTAACATATGCTTTGTTTATCACAGCTCTCTCTACAATATTTTAAAACAGGTATATTTCACGTAGTCTGATGCTTTCGAGTATCTTGAGGCATCCTGCGCACAGCTTGTAAAGCTTTAAAGTGTCCTTGTGGGAGCTGCATAAAAAATTAAAGAGATATGCAATCAAAAATGCAGGGGCCCGCAAGTGCCATTGTTAAAGTCAGCCTACATTTACTGGGTGACTGGCTGGCCCGGTCACTCTGATTAGAGGCAGCCAGAATCTCTTATCTGGGTGGACTGCAGAGGACTCAAAATAACATCTTGTCAAGCTGGATGTCACTTCCTTAGCAGAGGCCTCTGTGAGAACAAGATGAACGGGAGGGTCACATTTCACACATGAAAAAGCACATCTGGGAGGTGCTCTTGGTTCTCTGGCTGTCGGTGGGGTCCCCTCCTCGGAGATGACTCTCTCCATCACACCCCTTCCTCCTGCTCCCCTGGGTCACTCCCTCTAACACTTCCCTAGGGATGCCCTCTGAACCCCTGGAGGCTTCTTTGTTAAAGTGTCACAGGCCCCATAACCCTTTACTCTGGACAACTTACCTTGTTTTATAATTACGTCGTCTTTCTTTTCTCTTTCTTTGAGACAGTGTCTCGCTCTGTCACCCAGGCTGGAGTGCAGTGGCGCCATCATAGATCACTGCAGCCATAGTCTCCTGGTCTCAAGATATCCTCCCATTGCTCAGCCTCCTGAGTAGCTGGGACTACAGGCATGCACCATCACGCCCAGCTAATTTTTAAAATCTTTTGTAGAGATACGGTCTCACTATGCTGACCAGGCTGATCTCAAACTTCTGGCCTCAAGCCTTCCTCTTGCCTTGGCCTCCCAAAGTGCTGGGATTACAGGCATGAGCCACCACACCCAGCCTACACCATCTTTAATATAACTATTTCCTTAATGCTACCTCCCCACAAGATTCTGGGTGGTGTCCCACCTGGCTGTGCTCACCATTGCATCCCTGGCAGGCAGTATAGGGGTTGGTGCACTGAACATCGAGTAGGAAAGAAGGAATGGAAGAGAAGGCAAGGAAAGTGGGAAGGAAGGATCCCATTGCTGGGCCATCCAAATTCTCATTTGGACAGTCTGATTTGACAATCCCATGGAACTCAAAATTGGAGCTGGACACAGTGTTTATTTGGCTGATTACATCCAAATGCAAACAGTCAGCCATTGTCGGTGCTAGAGTGAGGGCTTCCCCCATTTGGAGAAGTCAGCCAGCTCTTGGGGCTCATTCACCTTTTTTAATGTCACTTTTAAGCAGCATCCTCTACTGGTGCTTAGAGTCGCTTAAAGGAACAAAACTACTATCATATCTGATAAAACAATTTCATACCCAGAGTCCTGGATGTATGGTGGGTTCCTGAAAATGCCTGCAGGTGCCTGGTTCTAGTATTATTACCTGTGGCTTAATAGCCCAACTTTGTCAAAATGAAAGGCCACCATAAGCCCCCAAGAGCTCGGCTGAAGTTCCTGTTAGTCTCCTGGGAAAACTCACGGCCTTTAACTGCACTTGCTACAGTTTGCTCTGCAGCAGATACCATCCATCGGTGCTTTTTCTGCCTGAGTTACATATACATATCCAGAGTCGAATGAAGAAAGACAAAACGTTATCTAGCCTTGGAGAAGTCAACCCGAACCTTACATAAGGAGAAATGATTTGACTCTTGGTGTTTCGAGTGGAAATCAGCAAGGAGGCAGGCCTGGCATGTTGGAGGTATGGCCGCATTCACGACAGCAACTGGCTACAGCTGGCTGGCATCCCCCGGCCTGACCTTCACTTCAGGCCATGCCATTGTCCACCCTGGAAGATCCGATGTGATCTCAGCCAGGCCAACAACTCACCCAGCACCTAGGGAAGCCTGCCTGGCTCTGGACCTGAGGGCCTGAGAGAGAGAGGGCAGTTTCCTAAAAGAAAAATGTCTGGGGATTTTCCTCCCCCTCCTCTCCATCTGCGTCCACTGCTCTTGAACAGGCTCATTTATTTTGCATTCGCACTCTTAATAAAAGTGGTGTTATGCCAATACCTACCCACTCAAGTGCTGTTGGTGAAAATTCAAAGCCCTCCAGACATGGCATGAGACGATGCACGTTTACAAGGTATTGAATCCCGACGTGATTACAAGTGGGTAACAGACCGCGTCCTCTGGACCTACTGTTGGCAGGGGCTGGGGAGGAAGGATGCATCAGCTTTTCACTAGTTAACTTGCTCACTGTTCATTCTAAGGAACTCATTTTCTTCAAAAGTCTTTCAGGCCTATAGGAACCTGTTTCCTTTCCTATTCTTGTTTATTGTTTTATGTTTCTTTTTTTATTTTTCCATTTTTTTTTCCTACAAAGGTAACTGCTGAAGAAATAAGAGCATGTTGTGAGTAATAGTCGCCTCTTCCCTTAGATATTCCTCACACTGGCTGAAAACCAGCCTCTTCCCTTAGATATTCCTCATACCGGCTGGAAACCACTGACCCTTTTTTTGTCAAGACTTCATTTCTGCCTTGTTCATTTAGTAGAAACTTCTAGACTGGCAAATGATTTTTTTTTGAGGCAGAGTCTCGCTCTGTCGCCCAGGCTGGAGTGCAGTGGCGCGATCTCGGCTCACTGCAACCTCCGCCTCCCGAGTTCACGCGGTTCTCCTGCCTCAGCCTCCCGAGTAGCTGGGACTACAGGCACGTGCCACCACGCCCGGCTAATTTTTTGTATTTTTTAGTAGAGATGGGGTTTCACCGTGTTAGCCAGGATGGTCTCTATCTCCTGACCTCGTGATCCACCCGCCTTGGCCTCCCAAAGTGCTGGGATTACAGGCATGAGCCACCGCGCCCGGCCATGATTTTTTTTTAAGACATGGTAAAAGTTGGATCCTTGCTTCCAGCCATGAGGAATAATAATTTTATCACCCCTGGAAGGTTCCTCCTGGCCCCTGCAATTAATCTTATTCCCCGACTCCAGCCCTGGGCAACCACCAATCAGTTTCTTGTAATATAGCTAAGTATTATCATTCTAAAAGTTCTTGTAAACGAAATCATTATTTTTGCTCAGAAGGAAGTTTTAAAGTTTTATCCACATTGTCCATGTGTCAGTAGTTTATTACTTTCTGTTGCGGTAGGGTGTCTTTCTGTATGAATATACTACAATTTATCTGTTTCTCTGCTGATTACATTTGCCATTTGGAGTGTCCCTGAGTCCAGGCTATCATGAGTAACACTGCTGTGAACATTCATGGACAAGTCTTTGTATGGACAAATGCTTCCATCTTTCTAGGGTAAATAACTAGGAACAGAATTGCTGGGTGATGCGGGTTCTGTTCTCTGCCCTTGTCATTCTCACCCTATTCTCCTGATTGTTCTACATGTGGCTTATGGACCAAATACGGTCTTCTTAAAATGTGTTAGTCACACAATTAGCCTCTCAGTCTCAATCATGAATCACTTGGTGAGAGGATAGAGGAAAAAACAGACTCCATTTCCCCTACTCTCTACTCACCACAGCACAGTCAGCACAGAATACTTCTGTGACCCTTGTTCATCAAAATGTGTGGGGATTTCTTTCCACCAGCAACCAAGTCTGCAGTGGACGCCAGCTGGGTGTCCCTAATGCAATTAAATTCTAACACTCTCTACTGGGAGGTAGCGTCAGATCTCACAGGTTGAAGGCTCAGTCCCACAAGGCTTCTCCCCCACGCCACTTCAGATGCCAGTTGCAAGCACAGGTTGTGTCTGTGCTTCTGACCTACTGACTATAAATTGAGGTTCCCATGATTCCCTCTTCTGGTTCAATTAATTTGCTATAGCAGCTCACAGAACTCAGGGAGACACATGTACTGGTATACAGTCATGCGTTGATTAACAACAGCAATACATTCTGAGACATGTGTCATTAGGTAATTTTGTCATTGTGCAAACATCATAGAGTTTGCACAGATTGTGTAGCCTACTACACACCTAGGCTGTATGGTATAACCCGTTGCTCCGAGGCTACAAGCCTGTACAGCATGTTAGTGTACTGAACACTGTAGGCAACTATAACACAATGGTGAGTGTACGTGTATCTAAACATATCAAAACACGGAAAAGGTACAGTAAAAACACAGTGTGATAATCTTAGGGCACCACTCTTCTACATGTGGTCTATCATTATGTGGCATATGACTGTATTATAAAGGATATTACAAAGAATACCAATGAACAGATGCACAGGGCAAGGGGTGGGGGAACAGGTGCCGAGCTTCCAGGCCCTCCACAGGCGCACCACCTTTCAGGAACCTCCACGTGCTCAGTTATCGGGAAGTTCCTGAACCCAGTCCTTCTGGGTTTTAATGGAGGCTTCATTGCATAGACATGATTGATGAATCATTGGCCATTGGTGATCAACTCGACCTTCAGCCTTTCTCCCCTCCCTGGAGGTTGCAGGCTGAGGTTGAAAGTCCCAACCTTCAATCACACCTTGGTCTTTCCTGTGACCAGCTCCCATCCTGAAGCCATCTAGGGACTGCCAGCCGCTGGTCATCTCATTAGCATACAAAAGACACTCTTATCACTCTGGAGATTCCAAGGATTTTAGGAGCTGTGTGTTAGGAAACAGTGAGGAAGACCAAATGTATATTTCACAACATCACACTTGGTTTCTAGAAAGAAGCCCATTCAACCAGGTGAGTCAAGAGAGCCTTACAATGTAGACAAAGGTACCTTATGCAGCCTAAAGGCAAGAAACATGGTCAGGACTCAGGAACGACTGAACAGGGAAAGCTGTCAGGAACAAAGGCAGCGGTGACATCACGTTGTGTCTGGTCAATTCCCTTCACCACCATCTCCGTCATTGTTCCCTGCTACCAACCAGGCCACACATTTGCACGTGGTCCTGCGTGGCTATCCTCAAATGGGTGGCCCAGCCTTCAAGTCAACAGGATATTCCTGTTCTGTCCCTGGTAGGTTAGTTTTAGTGTCCACAAATTTAAAGATCCCAGGAAAGAGAATCTGATGGGTCAGCTTGTGGCAACTGTCATCCCCTAGTTCAGTTAGCTTGTAAGTGTGTGTGAGTGTGTGTATGCATGTGAATGTGTGTATGCGAGTGTATATGCATGAGTATGTGCATTTGTGAGTGTGTGTGTGTACATATGTGTTGTGTATGTGTGTGTATGTATGTGTGGATGTGAGTGTGTCGTGTGTGTGTATGTGAATGTGTGTGTATGAGTATGTATATGTGTGTGGTGTGTGTATGTGAATGTGTGTATAAATGTGTATGTGTGTATGTGTGAATGTGTGTGCATGTGTGTGTGAACGTGTATGAGTGTGCATGTATGTGTGATGTGTGTTTATGTGCAAGTGTGTGTATGTGAGTGTGTATATGTGAGAGTGTGTGTGGTGTGTGTATGTGAATGTGTGTATGTGTGGTGTATGTGAATGTGTGTATGAGTGTACGAGTGTGTATGTGTGTATGCTGTGTGTATGTGAGAGTGTGTGTGTGTGATGTGTGTGTATGTGCGAGTGTGTGTATATGTGAGAGTGGGTGTGTGTGTGAGTGTGTGTGCATGCATGTGTGTGTGTCAGGCATTCGTGGATTGATGTAGCACAGTGGATTATCCAAATGGACTGAGAACAAGGCAGTTTCTCTGCGCACACGTGTGGTTGGCAGAACCTAGAGCAATGCCTTATGATGAGCATTTCTCGTTGAACCCCTTCCACCTGTAGAACGGCTCTGGCAGCTGGCAGCCTCTGGTAGGCAGCTGACTGTCACCATGTCCATGCCAGCAGTTTGGGTCTTTACTAATGCAATTGATTCTGTGCATAATTAATCATTGAAAAAGTGAGCAACTCAAATTTAATTTCACTAAAAGTGCATCACAAAGCATGGGTATTAGGACCCCTGTCTCCAAAGAGATAGGTATGAATGAAACCTTCATATGTCTTTGACTGATATTTGAGTCACACTCACTTCAGTCCTGAATTTGCATCACTTTCTGAAAGACTTATAGTTTTATATGTTTCATTTTGTATATTTTTAATAGTTTATTGTTGACATATCACACAATTTATCCATTAAAAGTATACGATTGAATGATTTTTAGTATATCCACAAATATATGCAAGTACCATTACAATTTTAGGACATTTTCATCACCTCCAGAAGAAACCCCATAAGCTTTAGCTATCGAACTCTGCTCTCCCAGCTCCCTCCCTCGGCCCTAGGCAAACACTAATCTGCTTTCTGCCTCTGTAGAAATGTTCTGGACATTTCATATAAATGGAATCATATAATATGTGGTCTTTTGGGACTAGCATCTTTCACTTAGCATAACGTTTAATGTTTTTGAGATTCATCCATGCAGTAGCATGTGTTAATGCTTCCTTCTTTTTTAAACCTGAGTAACTTTGCACTGTATGTATTAATATATTCTGCATTTGTTTATCCATTCATCTGTTGACAGATACTTGGGTTACTTCTGCCTTTTGGCTATTGTGAGTAATGCTGCTGTGAACTTGGGTGTGCAACTATCTCTCAGAGACTCTGCATTCTTTTCTTTTGAATATATACCCAGAAATGGAGTAGTTGAATCATATACTAATTTGATCTTTGTATTTTGGTGAAACTGCCACATTGTTTTCCATAGTGGCTGCACTGTTTTCTGTTTCCACCAACAGTGCACATGGGTTCAATTTCTCCACATTTTTGTCAGCACTTGTTATTATCTCACTTTGGTTCTAGCCATCCTAGTGGGTGTGAAGTGGCATCTCTTTGTAGTTTTGAAGACTCACCGGCATTTTCAACTAGCTACGTCCAAACAGAACTATCTTTTTCCTCTCAAAATCTGCTTCTCTCCTTATGAGTCCCATTTACATCAAAGGCATTGGGATTCACCCACAAACCAGTGTGTGTTTCCAGCACCTTCTTTCTAATGTAGCACCCATGTCCATGCTTGACATTGTCACCCTGAGCCAGCCGTACTCTCAGCATGCTGGGTGTTGCATTAAGTTTTAAAAATCTATATTATGTATCTTTCATCATTTTTCTTCAATTACAATATACACTCATTATTGAGAATCTGCAAAAGTATAAAGATGAAAATTTAAAATACCTCCCTCACCTAGGGAAAACAACGGAACAGTGAATTGACTTCCTAGTGTGGTTGCCATGTGTAAACACTCCACATGTATAATTTAAGAATAAACACTCTTTACCCCTGACTGAGGCAACTCTAAAGTATGAGCTCCCCTTCCTCTGGAGTTCTTCTGTGGGGTGGAGCCAAAGTTTGTATTAGCCCGTTTTCACTCTGCCATAAAGATACAATTCAAGAGGAGATTTGGGAGGGGACATAGCCAAACCATATCATTTACCCTCCAGGGGATTTTGTTGGATATTGCTCCCCCCTACCTCCCATCCCTGGTGCCAGTTCCCTTCCCCCACTAGTCTTTTCTGAGACATGTCTTGTTCCATCACCCTCATATGATCTGCTTCTCAACATCTGCTATAGGAAAGCCTGACACATCCTGATATGGTTTGGCTCTGTGTCTCCACCCAAATCTCATCTTAAATTGTAGCTCCCATAATTCCTATGTGTTGTGGGAGGGACCTGGTGGGAGATAATTGAATCATAGGGGCGATTTCCCCCATATTGTTCTCATGGTAGTGAATAATTCTCACAAGATCTGATGTTTTTATAAGGGGAAACCCCTTTCTCTTGGCTCTCATTCTCTTCTCTTGTCTGCCGCCATATGAGATGTGCCTTTCACCTTCTGCCATGATTGTGAGGCCTCCCCAGCCACGTGGAACTGTGAGTCCATTAAACCTCTTTGTTTTGTAGATTGCCCAGTCTTGAGTGTGTCTTTATCAGCAGCGTGAAAACGGACTAATACAGGTCTTTCCGCACCTTTGCTAATCCAGGGTGACATTTAAAAACAATCTTTTAATATAAAACAATTTCAAGGTCAGGCACGGTGGCTCACGCCTGTAATCTCAGCACTTTGGGAGGCTGAGGTAGGCAGATCACCTAAGGTCAGGAGTTCAAGACCAGCTTGTCCAACATGGGAAAACCCAATCACTACTAAAAATACAAAAATTAGTTGGGCGTGGTGGCATGTGCCTATTAATTCCAGCTACTCCGTAGGCTGAGGCACAAGAATCGCTTGAACTGAGGAGGCGGTGGTTGCAGTGAGCTGAGATGGCACCACTGTCCTCCAGCCTGGGCAACAGAGAGAGACTCCATCTCAAAAAACAACAACAACAACAACAACAACAACAAAAAATTTGAAGCATACACAAAAGTGTAGAGAATAGTATAATGAACCCCTAGTGCCCATCACTCGTTCCAACAATTACCCACATTCTGTCCTTTGTGTTGCATCTGTCCTCCCAAAACTGTTTTGGCTTTTCTTCTGGTGCATGTACAACAAATTCCAGATGCCATATCATTCACTGAAAAATACTCCAGTGCTTCTCTCTAACAGATAAATGATGAATGCTGAAATGCACACACAACACCATTCTTATATCCAAAAGATTTGTAATCATTCCTTAGTATTATCTAATAACCAGTCTATCTTCAGTTTTCCTGATTGTTGTCTCAAAAGTGTCTTTTTCCGGTTCATTTGCGCTAGTTGTTGCTCTTAGCTGATATGTCTCTTAATTCTCCTGTAATCTTAACAGTTTCAACTCTTCTTCTGGTTTCTCCATGCCAGCTATTTGTTGGAAACAATCAGCTCATTTTCCAGGTCATTTATCTTACAGAATGTCTTGCTTTGGATTGGGCTGGTTGAATCGTTGAGGAATCATTTAAGGCTGTCTTCCAACCCTCATATTTCCTGTGGATGGATAGTTAGATTTAGAGGCTCAATTTGGCTCAGGCTGTTCAATTTACGGACAATAAAACATTACAGGTGACACTAGAAACTTATTGCCGAGAGTCAAGAGGCACAGGATGTCTGGGGTCCCACCTTTGGTGACATTAAGATAAATGAGAGGAATCAGGTATTGTCAGCCTGATCCATCCATTATAAAGTTTCCCATCAACTTTTCACCTCATGGTTTTAGCTCTCCCTTGGGATTATAAATTTAAAATATCTTTGTGAACTTGATCGCTGATAAAATAGACTTGTGTGTGTTAGTTGGTAAATTGATTGCTCATTTGGCAGCTCTGGGGATTCTTTGATTTAGTGCCCTGACTCCTGGTCAGGCCTCCCCATCGGGTCTTGATCTGGTCTGGTCTGGTCCTGGCCTTGCCCTTCCCATCAAGCCCTTTGGACTGTTTGATGCAGAAATCATCCCATACACTACTCCTGGGGATTGTCCCCACATTCCAGGCTACAGGGAGTTGTGAGATCCGTGTGCTACCTGGATTCCGGCTCCATGCTGAGGTGTCTGCTGCCACATCAAGATCAACATCTTTGAAGCCACCAGCGCTGCAAGAGAGCTGCAGCAGTCACCACGAAACCTCCATGAAACCACCTGCAGGGCCACCAGTTCAACATGCTTTCCCTGCCACAGTCAACATTGCAGAATGAGAGTTGAGTGAAACAGTTAATCTGTTCATTCTTACTCACTTTTTTTCACTTGTTTATTTCAGAACTCTCTTCCTAAGGCACAGACATGAGTCTGTGTGGGCTGGGCCACAGAGCAGTTTGTGGGATAGATGCTGTCCAGAACCAAAATGAGCCCTTGATCCTCACCTGGCTCACTCACTAGGTACCCTTGTGTGCTCTTCAACCCTCCTTCCTCTTAGGATGAGTTACTTCCCAGGAAGCTCCAAAGTCTCTCAGCAAATATGTCTTTGATAAGGTCAGTCCATAGGCCACATAGACAAGACATACAGACCTGTCAGACCCATCTGAATCATGGTATGAGGACAGGGAACCCCACCCACTGGAGCTCTGCTCCTGCCTAAACAGCAGCAGAAAGCAGAGGGATTGGAACCTTCAGGGAGGTACAAACCATGGGCTACCAAAGGGGTGTTCTTCCAAAAGGCCTTTTAAAAATATGAAAAATCATTTTAGTAATCCAAGTATCTCTCTTTGTGGAATATGTTTAGGAATTGGGTAGGAAACAAAGACTTGAACAGCTGCTCAGGGACTGGGGAGGACTCTCAATTGGCGTTATTTCTGTTTTCCTCTCAGAGAAACTCCCTTGAGTCTCAGGTCTTGATCAAGGATGCATGTAGGACTCTGGTGAATTTTTTAACTGGTTCTTGTCCTTCACTTATCTGAGGGGAATTCCAACACTAGTCACCCACTATCTTCTGATGAGTGGCCAGGGACAGGCCCAAGCTAGATCTGTGACCATCGCAGCAATGATGTTCAACCATTCTGGGAACCCCCCTGGGGATCATGATGACATTGGAATACTGTTAAGGTGGAATTTTGCCCCCAGTACAAGCCCGGGATCCCAGACACCTCTCAGAAAGGTCCCCAAGGGAGAAATATACACACCTTGAAAACAAGCAGCCCAAAGATAGTGTTCTCTTACTAAGCATTCACATCATGTTTTTATTTTATTTTTGGGGTAGCATTGTAGTGGCACCTGTTTCTGTTTTCGCAATTAGGAAACCATCATTCCTACTCAGCTCCTGAGCCCACAGCTGTATTGGAGTTCTCTGGACACCACTCCCTTCCTCTGACTTCCCCTCTGCCAGCTTCCCATGTGGTTTTCTTCTCTCCAACCAAGAGTCAGTGGATCCCAAGCACTATTTTATCACAGTTAAAGACTGTCTTCTTTCTCATTAGAATAGATTCCAAGTGAATTCCAACCCATTTGATCTTAGGGAGGAGCTGCCAAGTCCCAGTGACAGTTAGTGATGACATTAGAAGAAACTGAACCGCTCAGCAATTTTGCATCTCAATAGTCAGCCCTTCTCCACACACGGCTGAGTTAGAGGTGCTGGATCCAGCTCTCGTGCCCTGCAAGAACATGACCAGTGGGATCAAGTCTTTAGAGTTCTTCAGGCCAAATGTGATGCTGTGTGGCTTCCGAAGCCAGGGCTAAAAGGCCATGTGGTTTCTGCCTTGTTCACTGGAGCATTTGCTCTTGAAGTCCTGACTGCCTGGTAAAAAGACCAATGCCTCTGAAGCTGCCATGCTCTGAGGAAGCCCACGCCACATGGGGAGGCTGTGTGGAAACACTCTGATCAGCAGTCCCAGCCGAGCTCAGGCACCAGAGATGTGAGTGAAGAAGCTTCTAGAAGATTGCAGTCATTCAAGTCTTTTACATTGTGGAACAGAGAACAGAGACAAGCCAACTCTACAGTACCCTGCCCAAATTCTCAACCCACAAAATCCATGATAATAATAAAATGATGGTGGTTTTCCTCCTGTAAGTTTTGGGGAATTTTGTTCCTTAGCAACTAATAGCTGAAACACTGAGAACTCTGCTCCTTGCGTCCATGCAAGGATAGAAAATCTTTATTTTGTATCTTTTCTTTTATGTTGTTTTCCTTCTGTTTCACTTGACATCTATTATTGTGGGAGAAATCCTGAACTCTTCCAATTCCTTCTAGAAAAGACAAAGAAGCATCTTTCGATACTAATCAGCAATAAATAGTCAATTATTTGCAGATCTACACAAATATGCCAAACAGAGAACCCACAGTGGCATGATATGGTTTGGCTCTGTGTCCCCACCCAAATCTCACCTTGAATTATAATCCCGAGAATCCCCAAATGTTAAGGGTGAGATCAGGTGGAGGTAATTTGAGTCACAGGGGCAGTTTCCTCCATGCTGTTCTCATGATAGTGAGTGAGTCTCATGAGATCTGTTGGTTTTATAAGTGTCTGGCATTTCCCCTGCTTGCACTCACTCTGTCCTGCCGCTCTGTGAAGAAGGGGCCTTGCTTCCCCTTGGCCGTCTGCCATGATTGTAAGTTTCCTAAGGCCTCCTCAGGAATGCAGAACTGTGGATCAATTAAACCTTGTAAATACTCCAGTCTCGGGTATTTCTTCATAGCAGTGTGAGAATGGATGAATACAAGGCACATGCAGTGAAGGTGGCTGAAAGATTTCCATTTGGCCACTGACTTCACTTACTCTACTTTTCAGTGATCTGTGATGACATAGGAAGAAAGGCAAAACAAATCTGAAGACAAAGGAAGTCACATAATCAGGACACTCATGGTGGAATCATTGCATCGGCCATAAGCCCTGCAGTAGGGAGGCCACCAGGTCAATGGCTACACGTATGATGGAGGATGTGACCACTTACAGTGATGGCAGAGAGCACAGGAGAGATGGGGGAAATGCTGAGATACACTTGTTGTGGAAAACAACAGACATGTGTGCACTGAAAGCAGCTCTGGATAAAGTAATTTTAAAAGAAGAGAGAAAAACCCAGGAGATAACAGTCACATACCACTGGAAACATGTACAAGGATGTTCATTGCAGCCCTGCTGGTTTTAGCAAAAACATGGAAACAACCTCATGCCTCAGTCAAAAGACAAGTGGGCAGATGAAGTCTTCATTGGCATAAATACAAGCAATAAAACTGTATGAAAAAGAAAGCAGGCCAGTGAAAGTCAGGACTCAGGCGATGATTAGCCTCAGGTAGAGAAATGCAGGAGGGTCAAAGGAGAACCATCTGGATACAGGAAGGTAGTTGTCAGAGTTAGAGCTTTTGTTTTGGGTGGTGAATTTTCTGGTGCTTAAAAATAACTAGATAAGTAAAAATCCAAATGTGCACCATCCATGAGTCAGTGATGAGGGCATGTCAGGGAGCAAGGACTGTGGTTAATCCAGCCTGGTACAGGAGGCCCAGCCGAGCAAAGAAAGGGAGACTATGACACGGGAGGACAGGTGCAGGAGCAGGAAGAGGCGGCTCCTCCAAGCAGCTGAGCTGCAGAGGGGGAAGAAAGTGAAGGCAGCAGCAGAGGGGCGTGAACAGGGCCAGGATGTTGTTTTGTGTGTTTGTTTGTTTTTAGTGCATTTGCTAATGGAAACAATCCAGGAACTGATGATGCAGAAGCGAGGGAGAATCCTGGGTCTGGCACTGTGAGAAAGCAGGAGGGAATGTGAAGTGGTATCAAACGAGCTTTTCTCTGTGGAACAGAATGTCCTGTCCTTGTAGAAGGGGCAGCTGCCTGCTTGCCTGGCAAGGCGTCACCTCAAACAAAAGGAATGTGGTTGCCAAGTGTAACCTAAGACATCCACCTTGCACCCACACGCTGTGTGTCTCACAGACCCGCCTACCTTCCCACAGAGGCATCTTCTTATTTGCAGAAAGCCATGGACCCAAACAATCCCCCTCCACCTGCCTGCCTTTCCTCAAAATCCTGCCTTTATCTCCATTCTCTGGGAGAAGGAAGATACTGCATGTTTTCCAAGGGAGGCACATTTCGCAGCTGTCATGCCCCTGCCTGGTTTCTGGGCTCCCCTGCCTGGTTTCTGGGCTCCCCTGCCTATCAACAGTGACTGCAGGCTCTTTAAAACTGCTCAGGCCCACCCCATGGCTTCCACCTTCACAGACCCTGAGCTGCAGACACCTGGGCATTCAACTTCCCCCACCATGCTGTTCCCGGGGGGTCTTTCTTCCTTCTCATTTGTAAGAAACAGTCGATACGATTTCAGGCGTAGTTTAATGCTGCTTCCCACATCATACATCCCCACCTGCAGTGGATGTGCTCCCCTTCACACCCCTGCCTCGTGTCATCTGGACATTTCTGATGGGCTCTGCCCACCCGCCCCCTCCACACCTGCTCTGGGCTGGGCTCTCCCCGGGACCCAGCCATGTCCTGGTCATCATTATGTGCCCCACAGTAGGCAGGCTCCCAAAGGCCTCTTTTACCCTCTTAGGCAGTGAGAGTCCTGATGCTGCCCCCCAAATCTTTGTCCCTTCTATGAGAAGAGTTGGGGGAACCAAGCATTATGCCTGATGCCAAATCCAACTCGGGCCAATGGAGCTGAGTTATACACAGTTTTACTTTCCTGAAAATCTTGGTGCTTTCTCTCAAAAGTGGAGTCATGCATTTTGTGAGGAGCCTTCTCTCCCTGAGCTACAGAGTGAGACCTCTGACTCCTGGACCTTCCTCCTGGGCTCATCCCGGGAGCACCCTTCTCTGCACCTGCCCCTCCTCCCCATGGGTCCTCCCGCCAGCACGGGTGAACGCTGCTAACTCAGAAGTCCCACCCCTGCCTTGGACAAGTGCCCACTCCTGCGCGTACATGGCCAGCTGGGTCTCCGCATAGCTCTCTCCACCTCGCCTCTCCCACTCCCTGTTCCCATTCCCATCTCTGTCCTCCTCCTGCCGGTCCCCGCTGGTGGGGCAGCTTTTCAGTGGTCCTGGCCCTGCCGAGTTCCTAGGGCCCCTGCTGTACCATCTGACCAGATGCTGACCTTAGCTGCTACATTCAGTTCTGTTGCCTGGGGACTTGGAGGAGCTGAGCCCTGGCTGGAGGGGATGGGAGAGGCTTTAATTTAGTTCTTTCTTTTGAGGCTTTCCCTCTCCCGACCGGCTTTCATTTCCTCCCTGTGGCATTAGCGGTTCCTTGTCTCCACCCCTGGCCTTTTCCCACAACCAGGAAGGTGGGCTGGGGCAGGAGAGGGTGGGGCCGGGTTTTGCAGGCTTGGTTTCCATTAATTATTGGGATAACAATAAGAAACTGAGAAGAGAGAGAGAGAGACAGAGACGCAGAGACTCACAGTGCCACACTGCATTGCAACTACCACACACTGCCCTGCCTGTACATTTTCCGAAAGTTTCCATCTCCAGCTGGGCTGGAGGAGGCTGTGAGTGAGGGCTGGGCCTCCAGGGGAGAGAACTCGTAGCTCCCTCATCCGGCGGCGTGAGGAATCCTAACAAGAGGGCAGGGGACAAAACCCAGTGGGTGGAGGATGGAAGCACCTGAAGATCCTCCTATTCAGGGCAGGTCTTGTCTTCAAAAATTTCTAGATATGGTTTTGTTCCTGGCATAGGCATCTTCACTCCCGGAACCAAAATAAGAGAGACAGGTTTCCTCAGCAACCGAGGAAACATCTCTAGAGAAGGGTTATATTGTTTTGAAGTGTTTTGAAATCTTATCAATGGTTTCCAGGGAAACACGAGATGATGAATAGAGGCCTTGCTAGGTGAATTTAAGAAGAAACACAGGGGAACATATTTGGATTCACAGTGTGCAAGTATTCAGCTGTATATCAAGGCAGAAAAGTATATTTCACTCTCATCTGACATTTTAATTTTATTACTAGTTCAGCTTCATGTACAGTAACTCCTCAGGGAGGTCAGCATTATTTGAATCCCAATTAAAGAAATTACACAAAGTTTTTAAATTATGAAATTTGTGAATCCCACGGGAATCAACATTTTAATTAACATTATGTATTAGACATAGGGAAAATAAAGATTTAAAGTAGCAACTGAGCAGCCAAACTGTGGGCAGAACAGTTTGCGAATCAAACGGCAGTGGAGTCTCCAGCAGAAACAGCAGAACGGCAAATGAGCTCAGGGAGAAATGGCCAGAACTGTGACTCCAGCTCACCTGTCACTCCTACTCTGTTTGCCGGTGAAAAACGCCTGGCAAGTCTGACTGTCCAATGGTGTGGAGTTTTAATCTTTTTTTGTTTTGTTAAGCTACTGAAATCACCAGGTGCCTTTGTGTTCTTTCAGCAGGTAATATTTTGTCTTGGTTGATCCATGATTACATCTCAGGGTTCATCTTTGACCTTATTGATTGTGTGACTATTTTTGATTGATTGTGTGACTATTTTTGTTTGTTTGTTTTTGAGACAGTCTTGCTCTGTCATCCAGGTTGGAATGCAGTGGCACGATCACGGCTCACTGCAGCCTCAACTTCCCGGGCTCAAGCGATCCTCCCACATCAGCCTCCTGAGTAGCTGGGACCGCAGGTGTGTGACCACACTCAGCTAATTTTTAAAATTGTTTTTGTAGAGATGGGGTCTCACTATTTTGCCCAAACTGCTGTTGAATTCCTGCGCCCAAGCAATCCACCCGCCACAGCCTCCCAAAGTGCTAGGATTACAGGCATAAACCACCGCACCTGGCCCTATTTAAGTCTTCCTAGCTCTCTGAGGATTGCCCAAGAAAACAATGAAGGAAAAATCAAAGTACCAATGTCCTCTAAGTCCAGATAATTTCATATCACTACATCTCTTGAGAAACATCTTCCCTTTAATTGAAATTGAAATTTGCACTTTAATATCTTGAGTAATATTTTCCATTGTCACGGTGCTCTATACATGCTTTATGTAAGGTGACACTCTTCTATTTTTCCTTGGCTTTTGTTATTGGAATCAAATGCAATTGATTACAAGCAAAAACAGATGAGCCAAGCGGGCTCTGTGGCTCACGCCTGTAATCCCAGCACTTTGGGAGGTCTAGGCGGGTAGGTCACCTGAGGTCAGGAGTTCAAAACCAGCCTGGTCAACATGGTGAAACTCCGTCTCTACTGAAAAATGCTAAATTAGCTGGGCGTGGTGGCAGGCACCTGTCATCCCAGCTACTCAGGAGGCTGAGGCAGGGAGAATTACTTGAACCCAGGAGGTGGAGATTGCAGTGAGCCGAGATCAAGCACTGCACTCCAGCCTGGCTGACAGAGCGAGACTCCATCTCAATAATAATAATAATAAAAACAAAAAACCCAGATGAGCCTAACTATATGCCAAATTGATATTCTAACCACACAGGAAAATAACAATTAATTCAGGTAACTTTTGAAAAGTGTACTTTGATTGTGCACCTTCCAGTGGGATAGATTTTAAGGACAAAAGAGCTTCAAAGAAATGTTGACATTTACTTAATAGGTTTGCTTTCAGCAGTGACATTGGTGTAGTAATTACAAAACTATTTTGTGGGTTTGTAGGACTGGGCAAATGAAGAAATATGTAGTTATTGGAAATCCAGGTCCTCACAGTGCGAGAGATAAACATATATGAGGTGCAGGAATGTGAAGAAGAACCTATTGGTGTGGGATTGGAGGTAGGAGGTAAAGGCATCATCACATGAACTCATGATTTTAATTTAAAAAAAAAGTTTCGTATCTCTGCCCATTGAAAGGGAGAAACAGTGACAGAATAGCAGCAAAGAGCACACTTGCCACCCAGATTTTGGTTGGTTTTCTTCCTTCCTTCCTTCTTTCTTTCTTTCTTCTTTCTCTTTCCTCTTTCTTTCTTTCTTTCTCTCCCTTCCTTCTTTCCTTCCCTCCCCCTCCTCCCCCATCCATCCATCCATCTTTCCTTCCTTCCTTCCTTCCTTCCTTCCTTCCTTCTTGTCTGCCTTTCTGTCTTTCTTTTTTTTTTCTTTTTCTTCTTTTTTTAAGACAGAGTCTCACTCTGCTGGATTGCAGGGGCGTGCACGATCATAGCTCATGCAGCTTTGAAGCTTTGAATTCCTGGGCTTAAGTGATCCTCCCGCCTCAGCCTCCCAACTACAGGTGCCCACCACCACCACACCTGGCTCATTTTTTTTTTTTAAATTTTCGTAGAGACAGGGATCTCACTGTGTTGCCCAGGCTGGTCTTGAACTCATGGGCTCAAGCGATCCTCCTGCCTCGGACTCCCAAAGTGTTGGGATCACAGGTGTGAGCCACTGTGCCCAGTCTCATTGGTGGAGAATGGTGTTTAGAAACCAGGCCTTGGTTTGGTTTCTCCACCAAAGGGGAAAAGGGTGATTCCAGGCCTGGAGCACGGAAAGTATGAGGTCAGCCTGAAATGTCTTCTAGTGTCAGAAGGAAGGGTGTACCCAAAGACTAGGCAAAGAATGTGAAATTAGGAGACTTAAAGGGCCTCCAGCTGGCGGCATTTGGGATGGTTTGAGTGTTTTCTAAAAATGGGTTACAACACATTGCATTTCTAAAAAAGCATTCACAGATCCAAAATAATTCCAAAAAGTGATGTTGGGGGCAGATCTTCTTTACAGAACAATTCAGGTAATAAATAGATAAGAAACAATAGAATTAGAAAAAAGTTACCATTTTGTAGCCACCAATGTCATAGTATATTCAGATAAGAATATATTCAGGGCATGGCTGGAGGAGAGAGGCAGTGGCGTGGGGCAGGAGGCTGGCAGAGTGGATGCCCCTCGTCAAAAGAACAAGCTCCACCTTCCCCAACCTGAGAGTCTCTGAACACAGGACCTGGCCCTAACACTTCACGCGTCCAGCGTGTAACTCTGGCAGCCACATTGTGGTATGGATGTTTTTCAAAATCCTTTCCTAACACCCATGTTTGACTGCAGGGAAGTTCAGTGACCAGGCTGCCAGGTCACCGTTAAACAATGGCTTTGGGAACACAGTCCCCATCAGCCGGCATTTGCCTAGAAGGTGGCACCGGGACAGAGGGCAGCCTTCAGCCCACAGCCATCCCAGGAAGACTCCTGCCCAGCCAGTGGGTCTGCTGGGGGCAGCTCCTCAGCTCCAAAAACCTAAAATCACTCCAGAGGCGAGTGAGAGTGACAGAGTGACCACAGAGTCCCCGCCAGGTGCCAAGAACGTGAGGAGGTGGAGGCCCCTCTCCTGGAAGCCTTGCAGGCATCCTCCAGGCCCATTTGGAATCCCCACCCCACGTTCAGTTCTCTTAGGACTCTGTTAGCAGAAGAGAGGCAAGATCTAAATACATATTTGTTGAAGGCCATGCAAATTCCACAAGTTCAATAATTTTGCAAAGGCTTGGACTTTTCATGCTGTTCACGAGCTCAATGCTTCCTCCTCCTCCCCACAAGCACCAGGGCATCCTCACAAATGCAGCAAATCCTGTTTGCTCTTTTGCCGTGTGCATCAAGGTCAGGCACACCAAGGGCGCGCTGGCCTTGGAGACAGGTCCGGTCCCAGTCTCAGTTCCAGAGTGACCTTGGGCAGCCTTTTATTTCATCACTGGTGGCTTCGTCTCTCATGTGGGACGGATTATCTGCCCCATGGGGTGCTTATGAGCACTAAATGAAATTAGAAGCTTGTGAGAGTTTGAAACTGCTTTCTTCTGAATGCGGTTTCGTGCCTTCCATGCAGCTGAATGCCTGCCCTCGGCAGCAGTGATAGTTAATCAGATGTGGGTTTCCTTGTGCTTTGAAGCCTTGGAAGAACCCATTGGGATTTGGAGATAATTGCAGGTATTCTTCAGCTCATCAGGACCAGAGTGATCCAATATAAACAAGGAAGAGTGTGCTCTGGGTAACCTGCTGGTTTCTGCCGGTACAGGCGGGCAGGCCTCACTGTCTGTGCCTGGGTCCCTGCGCTGCTCTGCAACCATCTACCTCGTCTTGCTGATGAGCAGCTGCTTCAGAATGAGGGATTGGGAGGAATTACTAGAGGTCCACCCATGGCAATGTAAAACCAAACCAAAACAAAACAAAAAAACAACGAACAAACAAAAACACAACAAAGTACTGTTATGATTATTTTTTAAAACAGCTTTCTCTCCCCCAAATCTCCATTTTTCATTTCAGAGAGCCTATGCCAGCATCTATAGAAACCCAATATGTGCATCGATAACCAGAACCTGGGGCAGCACTGATGGGGATTTCCAAACACCTGGAGTAGTGCTGGTAAAATCCACACCCTGGACTTCATTCACCACTGAGGCAGCAAACTTAGGGGATTTCCCAGAAGATGAGGATGAAGAGTTTGGGAGCACATCAGATGCCAGCTGGCAGTGAGGTTGAGGAAGCGAGGTAGAACGGGATCTTAAATGAATCAAAAGAAACCCAGTCATCTGAACTGGGTCATGCTGGAGTTGAAAGGGTGTTGGGCAGGTGTGGAAACCTAGACACAAGCATTGGCAGGACCCTTCTAGCTCCCTGGGGCTGAATGAAGCTTGCCTCAGGGGGTTTGTGCAGTCAAGTATCCTTGGCGCATACCCCCTAGGACGAGAGGAACATCCCAAGGTCAACCTTCTTCCAATTCTTTGTGCATCAAGCAGTGTCGTCATTCCAGCTGCCCTGGCAAACAGCCTACAGAAGAAAGTGTTCCCTGAGCCATGTCACACGGACACCATTCTGTCCCATCAACAATCACCTCTCTTCTTATTGATGGATAAATTAGCCTCAGGGTTTACACATCAGTTTTTATGAGTCTAGTTAACTTGTGTCTGTCCTTGAGAAAGACAGGCATTGTCAGTGTAATAACAAAATCGGGTTTCTGGAAACCAGAGCTGGGGTGCAAAGAATTCACCCAGGTCAAGGCCCTGCCCCCCAAGGGGTGCCTGCTTGTGTGGCCAGCCCAGCTGCACTTGAGGCTGACTTGCATTGAGGCTCAGTGTATGTAGTCACATGAGAATCATTGTTAAAGAATGACAGATCATGGCCGAGCGTGATGGCTCATGCCTGTAATCCCAGCACTTTGGGAGGCCGAGTCAGGTAGATCACAAGGTCAGGAGTTCAAGACTAGCCTGGCCAAAATGGTGAAATCCCGTCTCTACTAATAATACAAAAATTAGCCAGGCATGGTGGCAGTTGCCTGTAATCCCAACTACTTGGGACGCTGAGGCAGAGAGTTGCTTGAACCTGGGAAGCGGAGGTTGCAGTGAGCCGAGATCACACCACTGCACTGCAGCCTGGGTGACAGAGAGAGACTCTGACTCGAAAAAAAAAAAAAAAAAGAATGACAGATCACGTTTCCAATTCTTTAGGTTAACATATGTGCTTTTACGTTACTCTCTGTGTCTAGTCTCCCTTTTATTGTCACTGTAAATGCTAATAAAATGTTCGATAAATGCTGATTTATTTAATAAATGGATTGATTTATTTAATAAAAGGACTGATTTATTTAATAAAATATTGAGCCTATATTTATTAAATATATTTATTAAATTTATTAACTGTATTTCATATATTTATTAAATTTATTAGATATATTTAATAAATATAGGCTCAATATTTTTGACTGAAAATGACTAAATACCAATGCGGGCAAAAGGCAGACTGTATGTGAAAGCACTTTAAGATAAATATGCTTTATAAATACAAGTGATTGTAAATTACCCAGCGGGATTCCATTCTAAAACTGGCCACACATGGGACAGGACTTACATCCAAACCATGACCCAAGTCTGCTTTATGGGTTTCATGGTTGTAAGCAGTTTCTCTCTCACGCCTTCACTTTATCCTCATAGCGCTGTAGGTAGGGCAAGGTGGGAACTAAGGTTTGAATGTTGTGTTGTGTTATTTGTATTTGATTCAAGAATGCCTTAACCTTGATTTGCCAATGGCCTCTTTTTTCCCTTCTTCCCCCCTCACTCTTTAGCATGGGACTCCGGTGGGAGCAAAATACAAAAACAAAACAAAAATACAATTACCAACTGACGGGAATCAATTATTTAAAATTCGCACAGGCCTACTGTCTATGGACATCCATCGTCCAAAAACAAACAAACAAAAATGAACCTTGACCTAAACCTCACACCATATACAATTATCTCAGAATGGATCATGGACTTAAACATAAAACATAGAACTATAAACTTTTGAAAAAAACCCAAGGAGAGAATCTTTGAAATCCGGGGCTAGTCAGAGTTCTTTGACTTGACACCAAATCACCATCCACAGTAGAGGAAATTGATCAATTGGGCCTCGTGATGGTTAAAGATGTTTGCTGTCTGAGAGACCACATTAATAGACTGAAGAAACAAGCTATAGACTGGGAAAGAATATTTGCAAAGCACGTATCTGACAAAGGACTTGCCTCTAGAATACATGAAGAACTCTTATGGTGATGATATGCAGATGGCAAATAAGCGCATGAAAGGCTGAACAACATGATCAGCCAGAAAAATGTAAAATAAAACCAGAATAGGATGGGAGACACACCTGCCAGAGTAGCTAACATAAAAATAACGACCATGCCAAATGTTGACAAGGATGAGAAGAAGCTGGGTCACTCATGTCTGACTGGTGGGAATGTGAAATGGTACAGATCCTCTGGAAAAGAGGATGAGTCATTTCCTACAAAACCAAGCATGAACTTGCCATATGGCCCAGCAGTTGTACACTTGGATATTTAACCCTAAGAAATGAGAACTTCTATTCACACAAAAACTTGTTCATCAGTGTTCATTATAGACTCGTTTGTGATAGCCAAAAACTGGAAACAGTCAAAATAATCCATCATGGGTGTATGGTTAAAAAACTGTGGTAAGGCCGGGCATAGTGGCTCACACTGGTAATCCCAGCACTTTGGGAGGCCGAGATGGGAAGATCACTTGAAGCCAGGATCACTTGAGCTCAGGAGTTCAAGACCAGCCTGGGCAACATGGCAAAACCCTGTCTCTACAGAAAATACAGAAATTAGCCAGGCGTGGTGGCACATGCCTGTGGTCCCAGCTACTCAGGAGGCTGAGGTGGGAGGATGGCTTGAGCCCAGGAGATAGAGGTTGCAATAAGCCAAGGTCGCCCCACCACACTTCAGCCTGGGCGACAGAGTAATGCCCTGTCTCAAAAACAAACAAAAAATCTGTGGTGCATCCATACCACGGCGTACTACTCAGCAATTAAAAAAACTCAAACTATTAATGCATACAACAAACCACTTGGAAGGATCTCAAGGGAATTATGCTGAGTGGGGAAAGCCAACCCTGAAAGGTCACACATGGTCTCATTTCATTTCTATGGCACTCTTGAAGGGAGGAAATCACAGAAGTGGAGTACAGATTACTGATTGTCAGAGACTATCTTCCAAGGTAGCACAAGCGATCATTGTAATGAAATTTTTCTGTATCTTGACTATAGTGGTGCTCACATGTATCTACATATGTGATAAATTTACATCTGACTAAACACACACACACACGCAAACGCATTTCACAAGGAATGAAATCTGGAAAAGGTTAGTATTAGTTTGCCAAGGCTACTGTAAAGAATTACCCCAATTGGGTGGCTTAAAACAGCAAAAGTTTATGCTATTGCGGTGTTTCGAGGCAAAAGTCTGAAATCAAGGTGTCGGCAGGGCTGGCTCCTTCTGAAAGCTCTAGGGAAGAAGCCCGGACTTTTTAAGCTTCTGGAAGCTCTGGGTTCCCTGACTGATGGCAGCACCCCTCCAATCTCTGCCTCTGCCTTCGCAGGGCTGTCTTCCCCGTGTCTCTCTGTGTATCAGCGTCATTTTTCTGGTGGTGTGATATTGCCTTATACTATAGTTATGCCACCCTTGGGGAAGTTGGGCGAAAGGTATATGAGATCTCTCTGCAGTATTTCTTACAACTGCATATGAATGCGCAAGCATCCAAACTAAAAAGGTATTGTTTTTTTAAGTTGGCATACGGAGAGGCTGAGCAGGGAGGGATGCACAGGTCCTGGCGTCTGCTTGGCTGCAGGGCAGAGGGAGACATGGAAAGTAGCATCCAAGTTTCATGCCTGGATGATGGGAGATGGGCTGGACCAGGACACCACAGAGGACAGGGAAGGAGGACCACACCAGAGCCAGACCAGGGGACCAGTGGTCAGCATGATGGCTTCAGGAACTACAAGTGTGAATTTCTTTGGGATGCAAGTACCACCAGCCAGCTTAAGCAGAAATGGGGAGTTTCCTATAAGATCAAAGAGAGGAACCATTGAAGCTAATGGCAGAAATGCAACTGGACCTCAGGAAAGGCCAGTGCCGGGCACGGGAGGCCAGTGGGCACCTAGGGAGAACATGCTGGCTTTCTATTTGATTTCAATCCAGTTCCTTGACAGGACAGCTATCTCTATCCCTTAGTCCACCTGCTGTCGAGAAAATGGCTCTCCCCAGCTCCGAAGTTCACATGTTATCATTTCAGCCACTGGGAGAAACTGCCCTTTTGATATTAGTCCTAGTCTCAAATTCCCAGATAAAAGGTTCTGACTGGCTCTCTTGGGGCCAGGTGCCATCTCCACTGCGGCCAGAAGACAGGATTATTTTACACACACATGGTCAGAGCTCTCCAGAGAGCAACAGCTTAGGGAGGTCATTTTGAGCTGAACAGATATCCCCAAATGTATTCTCTCTCTACCACAAAAGTCTTTAAAGCACCTTATACTCAGTTCCATACACTTATTAGAGAAATAGAATTAGCCAGATTTTTTTTTCAATAAAGGCATCTCTGTATATTTTTTTCAACCATCACATTTTAGACGGACTTTCAACAACAGTAACTGAAACAAACATTTAGATTGGCTTTTATGTAACCATAAATTAAATTAACCAAAGAATCAACTCCCCAAACATTCTTAGAGTCAGAGTTTTATTTTATTATAAATCTAGATCTATGAAAGCAGAAACCATACTCTTCTAGATTGATAACAATTACTCAGAATCCCTAAGCTATCTAAAATCATTTATTACTCTGATAAAAATAATTCATCTGGAGATGAACACGGTAGAACAACCTTTTAGTGCAAAGCCATTTTTTTAATAGAGCAATACTGTTTCCTCTTAGAGACAAACACAATAGTAAGTGCAAACATTAGCAGATTGTAGTAATTTATAACCTGAGTTATTGTCTAGGAGATTTGCTGTAACAAGTGGGTAACCCGCTAGAGGTCAGATGACAGTAACTTGAGCAGAGAGAAAACTGTGAGATTCAGAGCTAGGTATTAAGCATCAAAGGAAAGCTAAGAAACCAGGAACAGGAAAGGAGCCTCTTCTTCCCTTCTTTTGTACAAAAAACCCTCGGAGGAGGATTTTCCTTCTTGTAAGAGCATTTATGGAGCTGAGTCACAAATGCCACGCAGGTACATGCTGAATAAATAAATAGGTCCTCGAAGCATCTGCTTCCTAGATTTGGGATTTGTTGATTTAGTCTCACAGTTGTGCCTCCTGGTGATTTTTCATTAACCGAGAGCTCCAGAACCAAACGAACTTTGTATTCTTTTCAAAACATCAAAGTGGAAAGCGGGGTTTCTGGAAGCTCTTTGATTCTAAACCCATCTTCCTTCCCTTTCGGGGCATCCACCATTGAAGGAGGCAGACGGTCAGCCCAGGGAGGACAGGGCTGAAAAGCGAGGAGGAAGAGTCTCGAAGTTGCAGCACCGTGTCACCAGCACATGTGGTGGAAGATGGTTTTGGGAAATAAGAGCTTTGGGCAACCTCAAGAGTGAACTCTGCCAGTGTTTTGGCAGTTAGGGATGTGGATGATATAAAATGAAATCACGTTCCAAGCATACCATTTCTGGTGGAGAGTAAATATACTCAGTAAAGCCGGGTTCAAAGAGGAATCTGTATAATGTCCGAATGAAATATGAAGTAGTGGTGAAATATGTAAAGGTCAACTTGTGTGCACAACAAAATTTGTGTGAAGTTTTTCTCAGAAATCATGTAAGAAGTGAACTAAAAAGAATTCCAGTGAGATGCTGGAATTCCAATGAAAATGAATGGTGTGGGAGGCAGAATTCTAAGGTGGCCCAGGAGATGTCTGCCCCCAGGCGCACATATCGTGTGCAGTCCCCCTGCATTTCACCCGGGAATTGAGGAACAGACACTCCTTAGGCTAGGCTTTGTTATACAACAAAGGTTAGTCATTCCTGTGTTACGTTTTGTCATATAGGACTCCAAGACCAGCCAGTTGGCCTTGAAGACCAACCAAACAGCTGTGCAGTGAGCTACCACGTCCTAAAAGGGCCATGTGGCTGGGACCTCAGGAACGCTCTAGGAGTTGAGAGTAACCCCCAGTTGACAGCCAGCAAGAAAACAGGGACCTCAGTGCTGCAGCCTCGTGGTACTGGATTCTGCCAACAGCTACATGAGCTTGGAGGACCCAGAGGCTTACGTAAGAGCCACAGCCCCTACGGTGACGCCTTGAGTTCAGTCTGGTGACGCCCCGGACAGAGGACCCAGTTAACCCGTCTGGAGACTCCTGACTTACAGAAACTGTGAGATAATACATTTGTGTCGTTGCTGTATATTCTCATGTAGTAAAATAAATACATAAATAAATTTATGTTGCTTTAAGCCACTGAGTTTGTGCCAATTTGTTATACAAGCATAGAAAACGAATGCAGATCATATCAGAATAGAAATCAGTATAGCTGACCTCAGTAAGAGTTTTAAAAAGAATTTTATGCATCTGTCATAGAATAAAGGATTGCTGGTATTGGGTTAAAAACCTGAGAACCCTGAATGCATCATTTCAAAGAACTAGCACTGTGCTGGGGGTCAAAGAACATGGCCGTGCCAGGCTAATGGAGACAAGTCACTTCACCGCTAAGCATGTTAGTGTTAGGCCCTGTTAAATGAGGAGATGCAGCAAAATTGCTCCTTAAGTTTCCTGTTAGTTGCAAAACACAATGCCAATAATTTCCAAGTTTGTCTCTTTCAATTACAAAAGCGATGAATATTAACATTCACTTTGCCGTGTAAACCCTTGCAGTAGTCAGCCTCCTTGGTTTATTTTTTAAAAGTCCAAATTATGTGGTCTTGTCAGCGTCTCCACCTTGTCTTTTATCCCTCCATTCTCACTTACTCCAGCTAAGCCGACAGCTTTGCAGGGTTCTTTTTCTTGTGTAGGTGTGTGCAACTTTATGCACCTGCGTATCCACCAAGGGGCCCTGGCACATCACAAGTTAGTGGTCTGGGAAAAGTTCCCTAACCTCTTTGTGTCTCCCCTTTCTGATGTATAAAATGGAGGTAATAATACCTTCCTGTCTTCTGTATAGGATCGTTCATTCATTCAGCACACATTTTTTAAGGACCTACACTGTTGTCACCTACTCTTTAGGTGCTGGAGATGCAGCAACGAACAAACTACACAAAATCACCTGCCCTGTGGAGCTCATATTCTATAGCAGATGGTCCATGAAGTCCTCTTTGAGGAGATGAAATGTGCGGTAAGATCTGAATGTAGGCAGGTAGGGGCCACACAGACCCCTGGGGTGACAACATCCAGGACAGGGACAGCACAAGCTTAGGCCAAGGCATGCTATAATCAGTGCCTCCAGCTTGCTGTGCAGCTCAGAGAAAGTCACTCTGCCCCTCTGAGATGCCTTTCTCTCATTTGTATGAGACAGTCAGTGGTTTTCACCCTGGAGACTTGGACCTCTAGAAGGCCCATCAAGAAAGTAATGCAGGCTGGGTGCGGTGCCTCACACCTGTAATTCTGGCATTTTGGGAGGCCAAGGTGGGAGGAAGGCTTGAGGTCAGGAATTCAAGACCAGCCTGGCCAACATAGGGCGATCCCATCTCTACAAAAAAGAAAAAAAAATTAGCTAGGCATGTTGGCTTACCAGTAGTCCCAGCTACTTAGGAGGCCAAGGTGGGAGGATTGCTTTGCACCCAGGAGTTCGGGGTTGCAATGAGTTATGATCATGCCACTGCACTCTACCCTGGACGACAGAGCAAGGCCTTGTCTCACAAAAATAAACAGAGAGAGAGAGAGAGAAAGAGACGAAGGAAGAAAGGGAGTGGGGAGGGAAGGAAGGAAAGAAGCAAGATCAAGAAGGAAGTCTCGTTATACAAATAAAGACAGCCCAGTTTCAACATTTTAAATGTGACTTTTTTGTTGTTTTTGGCTGGAATCATATCAACTCTCTAACACTGGTTATAATATAATGATCTTCAGCCATGCAGCTGAGGAATTAAAAATGGAAAAGTAATTATTTCAGAACAAGAACACATTTTAAGTGGAGGCTCTTTTTTTCATTTCCTACTTGTTTTTAAATTTCTATAGGTTTTAGGGGAACAGGTGGTGTTTGGTTACATGAATAAGTTCTATAGCAGTGATTTCGGAGATTTTGGTGTGCTCATCACCCAAGCAGTGTATACTGTACTCCCTCACTCCCCCGACCCTTTCCCCCAAGTCCCCAAAGTCCGTTGTGTCATTCTTATGCCTTTGCATCCTCATAGCTTAGCTCCCACTTGTGAGTGTGAACATACAATGTTTGGTTTTCCATTCCTGAGTTACTTCACTTAGAATAATAGTCTCCAAATCCATCCAGGTAACTGCAAATGCCATTATTTTATTCCTTTTTATAACTGAGTAGTATTCTGTTTTATATATATATATATATATATATATATATATAAAATTTACAAAGCCAGAGAGCAGTTTCTTCTGCTCGCTGGTAGCTCCTGCCCTGTGTCTTTTGGTGGCATTCCTCTTTAAGGTAGATGGGTGTTTCTTGGTCTGGGAACTAAGTGCTTTCAGACAAAAGTGGTACCTTTGGCCCCATCAATTGCATTTGTAGATGGAGGGCCTCAGTTAAAGACATGTTTTCAGGATATGGTGCTCTGCAGTGAGAGAGCAAAAGTTTTTCCTGAGGTTGGAAAATGATGACCAGCTGGAGCTGGGATATTATATATACATAATATATATATACCACAATTTCTTTATTCACTTGTTGGTTGATGGGCATTTGGGCTGGTAAGTGGACGCTCTTTTTAAGTGGAGGCTCACATGCACAGGCTCCGTGGGAAAGAGAACTTGGGGACCATAGGGCCAAGGAGGTTTGGAGGCCTCCCAGCTCCAGCTGATCATCATTTTTCAACCTCAGGAAAAACTTTCGCTCTCTCACTGCAGAGCACCATATCCTGAAGACATGTCTTTAACCGAGGCCCTCCATCTACAAATGCAATTGATGGGGCCAAAGGTACCACTTTTGTCTGAAGGCGCTTAGTTCCCAGACCAAGAAACACCCATCTACCCTAAAGAGGAATGCCAACAAAAGACACAGGGCAGGAGCTATCAGCAAGCAGAAGAAACTGCTCCCTGGCTTTGTAAATTCTGATTTCTGCAGCTACTGAAGTCTGGGAAATAGCTTCTAAACGTCCTCCTACTCTGCCTCCCCCCTCTCTCGATGAAAGAGACTGAGGGTCCAACAAAGAAATGCCAGCATCGTTCAAGGGAGTTGAAGCCCCCGTTAGCAAGGCAGTCTGCTCGGACTGGGAGCAATGGCACACATTCTGTTCTCGGGGACGTTGCTGCCTGAATTCACGTTTCCTGGAGGATGCTACAGGCTGAATCCTCTAGCCAGAAACGGGATGCTTCATCTGGAAGTTTTTAGGAGCCCCTCCTCTCAATAGGATGTTATTGTGCCAGAGAATTGCCTCAAACCAGTGCTCTCTCTTGGAACTCTTTTCTATTTTTTTCAACTTTGTTTTACACTGGACTGGTACGCAGGGAGGCAAAGATCTCATCAAGGCACTTCCAGTGACTTTAAACAGCCACACAGTATGGGCCCCAGGTTCAGCTGCTGCTTTGGCCCTTGGCGACGGAAGATAACGTTTAAGCCAATATACGCTGAAGTTTTGGGCTTTGCTGATAAGTGTTTCTATTTAAGGGAAGGGGATGTGGATGATGCCAGCAGTTACGGATGGAAAAGGAAGATTACACACCAGGAAAACTCATTTCCAAGGAAGCAGCCTGTGCACGTGGCTTCCCGGGCTGCGGCTGGGTTCTGAGTGCCGGCAGCAGCTGGGGAGGGCACACCACTGACCTGCCAACCCCAGGGACAAATGTGCTCCTGCCCAGAGCAAATCTGTAGCTCCTTCGATTTCTTTACTTGGATTATCGGAATCAAATGCGCTTGCTTTTCTTTCTCCCTCTCCTTCTTTCTTAAAATGCTTTTCCAAAGACATTTGTCTTCCATGAACCACTGTCTGCTATTTGTACCACTGGACTTTTTAGTCTCTTGCTAATTTTTTCTTTCTTTAACATCTTATGAATGATTCATGTCTTGGGTGCCCAGTCCTCCCAAACAGCACACATTGGTATACATGAAATGTGAGAGTAACAGCCAAGTACTCATGCACTCCTGGTTCTGAGGCCCTGTACTTTGCAGCTAGAGTCCCTTTCCCTATGCACAAGCAGGTACTTTAACCCCAGTATTTCTGCTAAGTCAACCGGCCTCCAGAGATATTAGGACATTAAGACTTTGTCTAGTCCCACAGCTAGTTGGAAATAAGGGGTGAAATCTTCTTCCAAGCAACATTTCTAAAGGGGTGCTCCATAGACCACCTGCATCGGAATTCCCAGGGGTCCTAATGAAGCCTGGGAATTTGCATTTTCAATAAATTTGCTAGGTGATTTAAAAACAAAGTTTGAGTCCCTGTCTGTATTAGTCTGTTCTCACATTGTTATAAAGACATACTTGCCACTGGGTAATTTATATAAAAGAGTTTTAATTGGCTCATCGTTCTGCAGGCTGTACAGGCTTCTGCTTCTGGGGAGGCCTCAGGAAACTTACAATCATGGCGGAAGGCAAAGATGAAGGAAGCATGTCTTACATGGCAGGAGCAAGAGGAAGAGAGAGCAAAGGGGAAGGTGCTACACACTTTCAAACAGACAGACCTCGTGAGAACTCTATCGCGAGGCAGCACTGGGGGGATGGTGCTGCAACATGAGAAACCATCCCCATGATCCAATCACCTCCCACCAGGCCCCACCTGCAACACTCAGGATCACAATTCAACATGAGATTTGGGTGGGGACACAGAGCCAAACCATACCCGTATCCTAATGTCTATGAAACAATTAAACAACACATACACACACCAGAAGCTGTAATTTTTGTGCAAGTGAACAGCTTCCAACTCAAAATAGCAGTCAGAGTGGGTGGGTGGGTGGTCATTGATATGGGAAATGGATAATTGCCATGCAGTAAAAGGCATTTAAACAACAAAATTTTTTTGTAAAAGGCAAAACATGCCCATGGAGTAAGTATCAGGATACAAAAGAGAAAACAGTGACAAGCAGTCTGCCTGCCCCACTCTTTCCTAGGGACCCTTCCTCCCTCCCCAGAGGCCACTATAACTGATAGACTCTGTTTAGGAGAAAAGACTTGAAAATTGGGGAAAACCTTACAGGCCGTGTTCAACTTGGAAGTGGTATTTTTATCACGTAAAGACAATGAGGTCCATAAAATCTTCCCCCAGCCCACTTGCAGGCAGAATCACACCCCTCCCCCATCAACAAGATGTCCTCACCCTCACCCTCATACCTAGGACCTGTGAATGGGTTCCATTCTGTGGCAAAAGGGAATGTGCAAATGAGGTTAAGATTATGGATTTGTGGCCTGGCACCGGTGGCTCCTGCCTGTAATCCCAACACTTTGGGAGGCCAAGGCGGGAGAATCATTTGGGGTCAGGAGTTTGAGATCAGCCTGATCAACATGAAGAAACCCCGTCTCTATTAAAATACAAAAAAAATTAGCCAGGCACAGTGGCGGGCACCTGTAGTCCCAGCTACTCAGGAGGCTGAGGCAGGAGAATGGCTTGAACCTGGAAGGCAGAGGTTGCAGTGAACTGAGATTACGGCACTACACTCCAGCCTGGGAGACAGAGCAAGACTCCGTCTCAAAAGAAAATATATGTGATTTTAAAATAGAGAGATCTTCCTGGCTTCTATGGGTGAGCCCAATCTAATCACATGAGCCCTTGTGGGAGACAAAACATAATTTCTTTTCTATCCTTTCCCTTTTTCTAGGTTCTTAGTTGAGACAATCTCCTGAAAACAAAAGTCAAATTAACTAAAGAAAAACAAGCAGACATTTATTAACACCTGCTGTACCCATCACATGAGAGAGGTCTCAGTTCAAAAGTATTTCTCTCTGAAGGCAGTGGCTTAGGGGCCTTGCATAAACAGTATTCTAATGAAGAGCCATAAATTCTATACAGTGACAAGATGAAGGTGAGAGCAGCTCTCATCTTTTAAAAGGTGGGAAACTGGAGGAAGATGGTAAAATGCATTCCCAGACTCTTCTGGTGTCTGCTGCTGCCTTCTCTGGGTGGATGACAAGCACTGTCTCCAGGAAGGAGGGACTGAAGTCCTGCCATCAGGTAAGCGGAGGCCGAGGCAGTGTTTCCCTGCGTTTTCAGTGTCTTGAACTAACAGTCCTCAATATTTTGAGGAGAAATATTTTGATTTCCTTTACTCTGAAGAGCAGAGAACTTTGTCCAGCTGCAGTCCAAAGCTGTTGCCACAGAGAGAGTTGTAGGATCTGGAGTGTGGGAGGGACGGAGTGGCTGTGGCTGGAGGAGAAGCCGCGTGGAAAGTGGAAGGAATACAGGTCACCTCGAGGAGCAAAGACTGGCTCCCAGTGGAGGCCACAGGGAAATGAGACCTCCCTCCACAACTGCGGGGAACCAGACTTGCCCCCCAATGAGTCATCCTCAGAGCTGCAGAAAGCAGTGCGGCCCAGCTGACGCCTTGCTTTCAGCCTTGTGACTCTACTCAGATGTCATCGGACTTCTGACCTGTAGAACCATGAGCTAATAAACAGGTGTTGTGTTAAGCCCCTGACTTTGTGATGATTTGTTGAGCTTGCTGGACATGCGCTGTGGGGATGCGTGGGTACATGTCGTCATCCATGGAGGTGTGTGTCGGTGTTGACATGTGCATTGGGTACGCGGAAGAGGGTTCATTTGATTGTGAGTTGTCCCACGGTTAGCCTGTCACTCCAGGAGTGGCTGCAGCCCTGCCTTGCTGGACAGTGGGGATGACAGAGTTTCTGTGACGTTCCTGGGAAGGGGTGAGGACTGGAGGAGTGGGGATTGGTTGGAAGGGTTGGGAGGGTCACCTGCTTGAAGCTGGGTTTGTGGCAAGCGTTGTTTCCAGCGGTTGCTCTTCAGGCTGGAGCTGATTTGGGGAGGGGAAGCTGCGGGAGAGTGAGCGTCGCTCGCTCCCCAGCCAGCCTGGTACCCACGCAAACTGCCGTCCTGCCTGTCCCTGTGGGTTTGCTGCTGCTGTTGCTCTTGTTCTTTTCATGGTTGGCCCTACGTGTGTTCAGCCCTTAACTTGTTAAGAGGATGAGCTTTGGAACTGACACCCCTGGGCCATTTCTCCAAGTCTTTATGCCTTGCTGACCTCATGTGTATAATGGTGTGATAATAACAGGATGTCTTTTATAGGGCTCTGTAAGGACCCAAAAGGCACCTGTTTGTAAAGCACAGAATGTGGAGGGTGTGAGCCCATGCCCTATAAAACGCATTCTTGTCTTGCGTTTCTGTTGGCGGGTGGTCCTCACTGGACCCTCAGAAGCTTTCACATGGTGTGAGGGCCCCACTTGTCTGGAGTTTCCTTGGATCATCTGCCCCAAAATAGACACACTTTTGGTCTGCCATGGAACCAAATCCAGCCCTCGCCCTAAAAGCAGCCCCATCTTCCAATTAAAATGAAGAGTTTTTTTAAAAGTTCTGCCATCAGCATCTCTTCTGAGGAACTCCAGGAGATGGCCTGCACTGGGCCCTGGGATCGCATTGCTCGTCTCCAGCCCGACCCCCATCTGTGGGGCTGCCTGAAAGTGGCGTGTCACTCTTGCAAACTGCTGCTGGACATTTCACGGGGGTGGTGGGCAGCCTCTTAATGGCGAAATCCAGCAGGATTTAAACATGTTAATGATTTGGATAGTGATCCTCTGCCTTGCCCCACCCTCCCCTGAGAATGCTGCATCTCCCTTTTTCATTTCTGGACTGGGATGGGAAAGTGACCCTGGACCCACGGCTGTCAGGAGCAAAGTCAGAGCCTTTGATTGGAGTCAGAGCCTTTGATTGGAAACCAGGCGCCACCTGCTGACTCCCAAAGCTCACTTCTTTGGTCAGTTTCTGTGCCTGGGACAAGGAGTCTAAGAGCTCCCATCCATCTAGTTCTCAGGCAAAGTTGCACATTGACTCTGCCTTTGACATTGGCAAGAGGAGCCCCTTCCTTTGGCCCCAAGCATTAGAGGGTCAAAATGACTTATTCAAACAGCGTGGCCTGTCTACAGGACATTCAGGCATACACTATAGTGGCTGAATTCAGACATCTTTGATATTTTACCAACTTTCTGTCATTTAAAACAACAGCTTTACATATATTGCTCAGGGTCTGAAATTTGTCTCTGGCAAAAGTGACCCTAAACTCTAAATATCTGCTCTGGTCAATAATACCGTGTAGGCCCCAGGGAAATGCTTCTCTGTAGGTCTGTGTCTCGAGACCAAAGGTGACTTTATCCAAAAGCTGTGAGGTTTGTAGATTGCACAACTGCAGCTATCAGAGATGGTCACGGAACTGCGACCATTTTGAAAAGAGAAGATACAAACTAATTGACTTGTCAAATTCGTCCTTGCAGAGAGCATGGATGCAACCGATTCTTGTATAACCAAATCCTTTTCCAGGAGTGCTGAAAATCCATTTTCTGTTAGTGATTTCAGAAATATTCATAGATAAATAGAGTACTCGAAGCCCTTGCACCTGGTGTCTCAGGAAGTTTTTCTTTTTCTTTTTTCTTTTCTTTTTTTTTTTTTGAAGACAAAATCTTGCTCCATTGCTCAGGCTGGAGTGCAGTGGCATGATCTTGGTGCACTACAACCTCCACCTCCCTGGTTCAAGCGATTCTCCTGCCTGAGTCTCCCAAGTAGCTGAGATTACAGGCACCCACCACCACACCCAGCTAATTTTTGTATTTATAGAAGAAAAATTGCTACTAAATTTTGCCATGTTGGGTCTTGCCATGTTGACCAGGCTGGTCTTGAACTCCTGACCTCAGGTGATCCTCCCACCTCGGCCTCCCAAGGTGCTGGGATTACAGGTGTGAGCCACTGCGCCCAACCAACATTTTTCAATATTAAACAATTTGTGTCACTTTTACATTTTATATGTATAGATCTAGATACAACATATGTGATGCTAAAGCTGATTCTTTTTATTTATCTATGAATCTTGATATTGCTTTAAGGGATGGTAAAAATCATACGAGTGGTAATAATTTAAATGATAAAATCAAAACATTTTGTATTTTATGCCACAATGACAATCTCTTTTGTCCTATTACAGCCCTATTACAATGTTTGAATAAGTTATGTAAATTCCTGGTATGTTTCTGCATCACAGTACTTTCCTAAAACTTATCGACAATTCCAAAGCTATAGCTTTAGCGGGTCAAAGTTTCCTCAAAATAAAACTAATAAAAAATGATCTGAGAACCTTAATGATTTCAGAAAGTTTGCTTAATTTGTCATTACTATCAATAGAATGCAAATTATATGAAAATATTGATTCTAACAACGTAATTAGTGTTCTTTGCTAAAATTAAGAAAAGACAAAAATCTATGGATAATATATAACTTATCAATTATGTGTGTTGTTACTTACTTATTCAAACAGTGTAGGCTATCCACGGGATATTTAGGCATACACAATGATTATTAAATTCAGATGTCTTGGATTTTTACCAACTTTCTGTCATTTAAAACAACAGCTTTACATATATCGCTCCATTTTTGTTCTTATGAAGGTATGCTTTTCAAGATAGAATGATGAAACATACTTATTCATTCGTTTTATTTGTACCTTTTAAATATCTCTCTACTATATCTGTATCCTGTACCTCCCGATACACACAGGCGTGCACACACACACATGCACACACACGTGCACGCACACACACATGCACACACATGCGCAAGCACACACACATGCACACACACACGTGCACACACACACGCACACTACCTGGGTCTCCCTTTGTCTCCTTGCCCTAGACACCACAGATGCTAGGAGAAACCTGCTGTTATTGATTTCTTCCAAAGTAAAACTTGCTCAGGTTGGTTCTAACATATGACATTCTGGTTTATAAAAGTATTGGGGTAAGCATTTAGGCTTATTAAAATGTTACGTTAGGGGCACTGTCTCTAAAAGGGATTGCCTGACTTGGGGACAAGGAGGTTAAAGAAGGCCAGCAAGACACTTTAAAGCTACCAATGTCAAAATAAAGGGGGTTCTGGCCAGGCGCGGTGGCTCACACCTGTAATCCCAGCACTTTGGGAGGCCGAGGCAGGTGAATCACCTGAGGTTAGGAGTTCAAGACCAGCCTGGCCAACATGGTGAAACCCCATCTCTACTGAAAACACAAAAATTAGCCGGGCGTGGTGGCACGTGCCTGTAATCCCAGTTACTCGGGAGGCTGAGGCAGAAGAATCACTTGAACCTGGGAGGCAGAGGTTGCAGTGGGCAGAGATTGCACCATTGACTCCAGCCTGGGCAATAAGAGTGAGACTCTGTTTCAAAACAAAAATAAATAAATAAATAAATAGGGGGGTTCAATCAGGGAGGTGTCCTGGAGAGGAGGTCTTGTCTGGGAAGCTGTGAAAAGGGGACATGAGCTTTGTTACAGGAGCCGTTATTGAGTTCAGGAATTCTCAGGTCTGCTTCTGGAAGCTTGCTCCTCTTTTCTGAGCAGTAATGTGGAAATCATAGTTGATTCTGATGCCTGTAGTGCTTCCTACTCCAAGAATACAAAAGAGGGGACTTGGTCCCTGCCCACAAAGGGCTCTTAGGGGCTGCCTTTGTAGAGAAGCATCCCTTCATGAAACAATTTTATTTCAAAATCACTTGTTGCTAACTAGTGTGGTCGTTCCTCAAAAAATTAAAAGCAGAATCACCATAGGATCCAACAATTCTACTTCCGGGCAAAAACATAAAAGAATTAAATGCAAGGTCTTGAACACATATCTGCAACCTCATGTTCCTAGCAGCGTTATTCACAAAAGCCAAACAACGTAGGTTGAAACTGAAGTGTTCATCACTGGATGAATGGATAAACGAACTGTGGTGTATACACACAAGGGAATCATACTCCGTTTTAAAAGGAAGGAAATTCTGACACACACTACAACATGGATGATTGCTGAGGACATTATGCTAAGTGAAATAAGCCAGTTGCAAGAGGACAAACACTGCACAGTTTCATTTACCGGAGGCACCTTGTGAGATAGTTAATTTTCTGTGTCAATTTAACTGGGCTAAAGGGTGCCCAGATAGCTGGTAAAACATTATTTTGGATGTGTCTCTGAGAGTGTTTCTGGAAGAGGTTAGCACTTGAATCCGTAGACCAATTAAAAAAGAACTGTGCTCACAGGTGTGCGCAGCCATCACCCAAACAGTTGAAGGCCCAAAGAGAACAAAAAGGAGGAAGGATGAGTCTGTTCTCTCTGCTTGAGCTGAAACATCCATCTTTTCCTGCCCTGGGATATTGGAGCTCCTGGTTTTCAGGTTTTCAGACTCAGACTAGGACTTATACAATTGATTCTCCTGGTTCTTAGGTTTTTGGACTCAGACTAGGACTTATACAATTGATTCTCCTGGTTCTGAGGCCTTTGGACTCAGGCTCTATCACACTATAGGCTTTCCTGGTTCTCCAGGTTGCAGACAGCAGACTGTGAGACTTCTTGGCCTCCATAAGCATGTGAGCCAGTTCCCATAATAAATTCCTATCTATCTATCTATCTATCTATCTATCTATCTATCTATCTATCTATCTATCATCTATCTATCATCTACCCTATCCGTTCTGTTTCTTTGGAGACCCTCGCTAATACCTCTAGAATAGTTGAATTCATAGAGAGAGAAAGAATGGTGGTTGCCAGTGGCTGGGAGGAGGAAGGAATAGGGAGTTGTTCGATGGGTGCAGAGTTTCAGTTTTATAAGATGAAGAGCTCTGGGACTGGATGGTGGTAATGGTTGCTCAACAATGAGAATGTACTTAATGCTACTAAACTCCACGCTTAAAAATGGTTAAAATGGTCCATTTTAATCTTACATGTATTCTATCACAATCTGAAAAACTACTTGCTACTAATTCACACATTGCTTCCCTCTCTCATTAATCACAAGATGTTTTCTAAGAGGCCTACAGTGATTTCAGGGGCAGAGGGGTGAACAAGAAGAGCCCCCATTCTCTGCCCCAGCAGGCTGTGACCTGGTGAAGAAGACAAGCCCAAACAAGTAATAAGGGGCCCGGGTCTGAAGGTTCAGAATTAAATGACTTTTCTCCAGCATCCAGAAGTCACCTTCAGGAAAGCTCATTTTGGGATTTTGGACTGGTATAATTTATAATCACTGGATCATGGAATATGAGGCTGCTAAGGGTCTTCAGATATCGCCAGGACGACAGCCACCTCCTATTGATGAGAACACTGGGATACAGGGTTTTCTGTGAGCAGCTCAAAGCCCCATGGCCAGGGAATCCTTGCACATAATCCCACCCAGCCTCTGGTTTTTATATTTGTCCACAGAGCTTTCCTTTTCACAGCCAATATTCATAAGGAAGGAGTCAGTGTCACCCATGGTCTGTCCAGTGGAGTAAGGTCCTCAGATTTCCAGGGGAGAAGTCCAACCTGCAGGGGCAAGACACACATGAAATGATAACTCAGGCCTTGCAGAGCATGTGTTTCTTAGATACCCTTGTATCTAAGGGTATCTAAGTACCCCAAAGCGAGTCCTCAGATGCTGAAATGCTTTGTGTTAGTCTCAGGCAGCCTCATCCCTGAAGTCATGTTCTCAGCTTCTTAACAAAACAGCATTTCAGGGTGAAGCTGGCATTTCAGCCCAGGCCATCAGCATAGGTTTGTGATCTTAATAAAACCAACATTGGCCTTTTATTTCCTGGAGGTGGCAGAGTTTTCACGGCGTGTAGGATAAAAACACCAATGGATCCTTTACGCTCTCTTGAAATGGAAATCTGAGAAACGTATTCAGGAGGCCGCCGCTGGGAACTAGCTCATCTGAAGCACATCAACTCTCCTGGCGCTTTTCAAAATCCTTACTTATTTCCCTCAAAGTTTGAAGATGTGAAAATTCAGACTGAGGATATAAGATGTATTAAATTGAAAAGTATCAAAAAGGGACTTGCTTTGTGTGATGGTTAATTTTATGCGTCAACTTGGCTGGGCCATGGTGCCCGGTTGTTTGGTCAAACACCAGTCTCCATGTCGCGGTGAAGGCGATTTTTAGATGTGGTTAACATTTAAATCAGCTGGCTTTGAATAAAGCCTAGAATCCTTCACAATGTGGGTGGGCCTCATCCAATCAGTTGAAGGCCATAAGAGAAAAGACAGAAGTTCCCTGAAGAGGAAGAAATTTTGCCTCCAGACAACCTCTGGATTCAAGACTGCAACATCAACTCTTACTGGAATTTCCAACCTGACAGTGTGCCCTGCAGATTTCATACTTGCCAGCTCCTATAATTGTGTGAGCTAATTCCTGCTCTCTCTCTCCCTGCCCCCTCTCTCTTTTCGTGTGTGTGTGTATGTGTGTGTGTGTGTGTACATTATATACAGTTGACCTTTGAACAACACAGATTCAAACTGCATGGGTCCACTTATACATGGATTTTCTTCCACCTCTACCACTCCTGAGAGAAAAAGACCAACCCTCCTCTTCCTCTTCCATCTACTCAACACGAAGATGACCAGGATGAAGAGCTTTATGATTATACACTTCCACTTAATAAATAGTAAACATATTTTCTCTTCCTTATGATTTTCTTAGTGACATTTTCTTTTCTCTAGCATACTTTATTGCAATAATACAGTATATAATACATATAACGTACAAAAAATGTGTTAATCAACTGTTGATGTTCTGGGTAAGACTTCAGATGAACTGTAGGCTATTAGTAGTTAAGTTTTGGGGGAGTCAAAAATTATATGCAGATTTTGAACCGCACAGGGAGTTGAAACCCTCAACCCACTTGTTGTTCAAGGGTCAAGTGAATATACATATATCCATTATATATACATATATATATATACAGTGTGTGTATATGTGTCTGTGTGTGTATCTCATATTGGTTCTAGCTTTCTGCAGAACCTTGACTAATAGATTTAGAAATCAATCATTGGTACTCATGAAAACTATGAGTCAAGCTTTTAGGTGAAAATACTGAACTTTATTTACTGGTTTCTTATTTGTTCTTTGGCATTTTCTTTGATAAAACACACTTAATATAAGGGTAAATTTGTACTTTCTTCAGAGCTATTCCAGGACTCTAGAATTTTCTCTAGTCCTTACTCTGTCCTTTCTTTAATCTCTTCCAGAGCCAGAGTCTTCCCCTCTCTGCAGCCCCATCTCGAGATGTCCTCTCTCCTCCTCTTCTCACCTCCTTCTTTGGGCTCCATGCCTTTCCTTGCCTTGCAGCTCAGACCTTGTTGCTCCCTGTTCTTTGCTTCCCTGAAGAAGAAAGTCTCCCAGCCCCCGCACTCCTCATGGAGGTGTCTATGGCCCCGGTGGGGGCTGTCCGGTGAAGTCAGAGCGCGACGGAGCCTGCCTGTGCGTGATTCGTGGCTGCTGAGACTTGATACCAGCAGAGGGGCTTTGCCCTGCCATGTGTTCACCAGCCGCTCAGCCTATTCCCAGGCCCCTCATCTCCAAGACCAGCAGCCCCGCTTCTGTGTGGGTGGTAGTGATCCAGGTGGTGTGAGGTGCAGGCAGCTCCACCAGAGGTCAGCCCTTAGCCCTGCAACAGCCTGCGGCAGAGCCAGGAGGACTCTTGCAGGCAGGGAGCTGGTGGAGGGATGGGCCCAGCGCCTTCTGGGTCCGTGCGGGGGTCGGGGCAGGGAGAGGACGGTGGCAGGACCAGGACCTGCCCTGGCACTCCCAGTGCTCTCTGCTGGGCCCTTCTGCCCGTTGCCTTCCTCCCACCCTAGGCAGAGCCCGAACCTCCACCCAGCCCCACCTGCTTTGGGTCCTTCTTGGGATCTGATTCCAGACTCTTTGGGGCTTTATCCAGCACACTTTCACTCACTTCCACCACCTCCTCTATGCCGCAAAGGAAACGCCACCTTCGATGTGTTTGAGTTATGTAAATTAAAATAGTGTGATATAGGAAAGATTTTTAAAACCTCACTCTAAATGAGATGGATCTTCTCCAAACTAAGAAAAACAGTCAGTGAGAATTGCATACTATAATTTCAAAGCTTGCAAGCACAGCAAGCTATCGTGCTACCGTCATATGCTAGGGATACTTCCACTGAAAAGAAATTCCTACCCAGCTTTTAAAAGAATAATATGAAGCACGTGGCTGTTCGTTTGCATCTGAACTTCTGTGAGCAACCATTGTAGTGCAATTTTCACATCGTTATTATCTCCTGTGGGCACGTCATCTAAGCCATCGAGAAGTGGTGGTACCGTTGCTGTGCGACAATCTGTGTCCTTAAATCAGAAGTCAGTGGTGACAGGCCGGGCGCGGTGGCTCAGACCTATAATCCCAGCACTTTGGGAGGCCGAGGCAGGCAGATCACCTGAGGTCAAGAGTTCGACACCAGCCTGGCCAACACGGTGAAACCCCATCTCTACTAAAAATACAAAAGTTAGTCAGGCATGGTGGCGGGCGCCTATAATCCCAGCTATTTGGGAGGCCGAGGCAGGAGAATCGCTTGAACCTGGGAGGCAGAGATTGTGGTGGGCCAAGATTGCGCCATTGCACTCCAGCCTGGGTGACAAGAGTGAAACTCCATCTCAAAAAACAAACAAAAAAACAAAAAAACACAAAAAAGTCAATGGTGAGGAGGCCAAAGAAGCACTATTATACTACTTGCTATTTTAGAAGAGGCCACTGAAAAACATTAAGAATGATGCTGAGGAAAAAAATCAAAGTAGTATTGAGGTAGTTGAAGCCTTATGTTAAAATATTATATAACAAAGCAAGGGTAATAAAAAATAAAAGTGTGGCTACATGGTGAAGACACCCTTTCCTGAGTCAGATCTGAGATCTCATTGGTTATGGAGAATCTGCTCATGATTATAGAGGAAAGAAACCTAAAAGAAAGTAGAAAGGCTAAGCTGACTTAGAACGCAGAAAAAGCAAAGCAGAGAAGATACAGAAAAAGCAAATGGGTAGGCTTCAGAAAAGCTTAGGGGCTTGTAGAGAGGGAGAAAAAAGGAAAGAAGAAAAGGAACTTTAAAGGGATTGCTGTCGTGTGTGAAATATATGTCATTTAACTTTCTTAGAGACACAAATGTGATTGGCATTACAGTTACTTCGCATGCTTTGGATGACACCATGGTGAGAATGGGCCACGTGGACCATTGAGATATATTTGGATTTCACATGGCAGAGAAAATCAGCTGAATGATAATTAATGACGCATCTGTTTTTGAAAGTCTATTGTTTTATATTGAGCTATGTAAATTTGATATAGGAAAGATTCATAAAATCTCACTCCAAATGACATGGATTCTCTCCCAACTAAGAAAAAAAATCACCAAGAATAGCATACTGTAATTTCAAAGCTTGCAAGCGGCTTTGAAATTTTAAAATATTCATATAATTTTTTTAAAGGATGGGTAGGAATTTCTGTACACAGTGGAACTATTCCTGCCATATGACAATAGCATAAAGACAAGCTAGAATGGACTCTGCTTGCAAGCTTTGAAATTACAGTATGTAATTCTCAGTGATTCTTTTTCCTAGTTTGGAGAAGATCCATCTCATTTGGAGTGAGATTTTATTAATCTTTCCTGTATCACACTATTTTTAATTTACATAACTCAAACACAGAAGGGTACTGTGTGGGTGGCATTTCCTTTGCAGCATAGAGGAGGTGGTGGAAGTGAGTCCTTCTCTGACTTGACCAGAGATGTGAGCATGAGAAAGTATTGGCTGAGCCTGGCTCTCTGGTTTGAGACTCAGGGACATTCAGCTCAGTCCCCTTCCACCCGCACACCCCCACCTGATGCTGCTGTCATCGTGCCTCATCTGGCCACATCTCTCATCCTTGGCTCTGCACTCAAGGTCATCCATAATGTGAAGCCACCTCTCCAGCCATGCCTTAGCTCCCACTTTTCCTGAAAGTGAAGCTCTGCCTCTCTCACCTCATGGTCCTTCCTGATGCTCCCATCCTGCAGGCCAAGCCTTCCTCTACCCCGCGACTTGCCCCTGCTCCTCTGCTTCCAGCCCCTGCAGTTTCTGTGTTCATTGCAGACTCTGGGGCCTCCAAGAGTTTGTTTCGAACACCTTCTTTTTTTCCTTTCATTCCTTGGATCTGATTAGCACGATCTCAGCCTTTAATTGTTGGTGCCTCCTGGGCAGCAACCCTTAGTTGTGTGTTGTTTATATCCTTCCCTCGTCGACCAGTGCTTGATATATTCTAAATTATTTCGAATTAATTTGTAAAACCCACAATTATTATCATTTCACTCTTATTCCAGGTCAATTTTGACAAAGGTTTCATAGATTTTCATTGAAAATGACATATATCTTAGGAAGAGTTAATACAAAGGTGAAGTTTATGTCACTATATATTTTATTTTTTTCAAAATTACAGTATGAAGTTTTTTCTGGAGAAGGACAAATTTTATTGAATTCCTACACAGGAGTTTCTCTTCTCCTTATCAAATGGTACAGGAATTAAGCATGAAAGGTTAATTCACACAGTCTTAGAACTCTCTCTTCCCTACCTTCCTTCTGCAAAACCAGAAAAAAAAAAGCCTGTTTTCAGTCAATAGCTATTTTATTACTCTGTTTGTTAAATAATTTAACTTTATTTGCAATACTATACCTCCCCCTGGTGGAAATAAACAGGCTGTAACAATTACAATCTTTCTTTTTCTGAATCCATTGCAGCGGATTGTGAAAAGACGAGGAAGGAAATAGTAGCTTGTTTATTTCCAGTCTGTTCATCCCAAACTAGTAATTCCATCTCCATTGGTTCTGTATCTGCAATTTCTTTTTATTCTTTATTTTCCTCCCTAACTTATGATGTTGTATATGGTCTTGCAACTTAAATTCTTTTGTAATGTTATTAAAATGAAAATTCATAGATTTTCAAAAGTACTTTATTTCCTAAACTTTCATGTATTAATTAATAATGCTTTTACCTTTACGGGCCAATTTTAGACATATAGCCCATCAGTCTGAGCTGATAAGCGTAAATTGAATAGTGCCTTTGCCTGAAGTAATTTCAGAGAAAGCTAAGAAGCCTGCTGCTTTAGAAATATTTGGGATATTTTTATTAAGAAAATAAGCAAAAAAGCCCAGTGGAATACTATCTTTTAAACCTTTATACTTGTAGAGAACAAATCATTTTGCTTAATTGATTTGTTCTAGAGGTGACAAAACTGAGGATCTTACCTGAGATGACAAAGATAGTTAAGTGGTGGGACTGTGATCAAAATGTATTAATGGATTGAAAGTCAGGAAGCTGTCCCCTCGCTTGAAACTTAGTGGGCAACCACTAACGACTAAGGAATAGATTGAGTGCCTGGCGATCAGTTTTACATGGGGAAGTGAATCACAGTTTCCTAGAGTAAATGGAATAACAAAAAAGAACTATCAAGGTGACTGAAAAAAAAGCATAAAATTTGACACGTAGTAAGTGCTATTTATTAAAAGGCAAAGGCTTCCATCTTCTATTAGAATACAAAACCACAATAGACTGCTGATTAAAAGAGAAGTTACAATTAAATAACATTAAAAGGTTATTCTATATGGAAAGCATGACAGGCAACGGTGAACAAAACAGATAAATGTTTGGATGGTTTGGCAAAGACAATAAGAAACAAAGCGGTAAGGTGGTAACTCTCCCTGCTATTACGGTCTCTGGAGTTTCTCCACTCCTATTTTTTCCAGGCTACCAAACTACTAGCGAGAGAAAGAAATTTTATGACAGCAATGGCTAGAAAAAATACTTGAGACAAAATTGGACATTTAAATTTATAGAAAGTGCCATCTACAGCTTCAAAAATACATAAAGCAAAAACTGAAATACAAGGAGTAATTAACAGAAGCATGAAAGCAGTAGAAGTATGTGTATATACAAATTCACAAACACATATTCACAACGCCAACATTCTATATTCCAATCAGGCATGTAAAAAGTGAGGCCGTAAAAGCTTTGTAAAATATCTCTAATTGAGACAATCAAGTGTCTGCTTTCAGACATAATGGAGTGACTTAAATTGGACTAACTTTCATGCCAAGAAAAAATCCTATAAAAGCTGAATAAAATGTACAAAATGACTGTGTGAAGCAGTGGGCAGCAACTAATGTAGACAGTACTGAAAGGCACAATTGTGAGAGAAGGGAAGCACACAAGATAATTTCTTTCTTTTCTGGTATTCTTTTTTTCTCTCTCTCTTTTTTTTTATTATACTTTAAGTTCCAGTGTACATGTGCACAACGTGCAGGTTTGTTACATATGTATACATGTGCCATGTTGGTGTGCTGCACCCATTAACTTGTCATTTACATTAGGTATATCTCCTAATGCTATCCCTCTCCCCTCCCCCCACCCCACAACAGGCCCCGGTGTGTGATGTTCCCCTTCCTGTGTTCAAGTGTTCTCATTGTTCAATTCCCACCAATGAGTGAGAACATGCGATGTTTGGTTTTTTGTCCTTGCGATAGTTTGCTGATAATGATAGTTTCCAGCTTCATCCATGTCCCTACAAAGGACATGAACTCATCATTTTTTATGGCTGCATAGTATTCCATGGTGTGTATGTGCCACACTTTCTTAATCCAGTCTATCATTGTTGGACATTTGGGTTGGTTCCAGGCCTTTGCTATTGTGAATAGTGCACACACAAGATAATGTCTACATTAACCCTGGTGGTTTTCCCTGAGGGAATTTTTTTAAATCGTTGCATGAGGAATAGAGACTACCTCTAACAAAGCTGAAAATCAAGCCTCCATGGCACCCAAGGTGATTCACTGATAGAGAACTGCCTGACAGGAAGAAAAAAACCTTTGAAGAAAAACATCATTATCGGAGCCTCTACAATTTTTATCTACAATGAGCAAAATAAAATTTAAAAATTAAAGGATATGGTAAAAAAGATAGGACCAAGAGAAACAAACTTTAAGAAAAATGTAAACATTATATATAGTCTCACAGGTGATTTAGATATTGGAGTTATCAAAGAGGAATTTTAAAAATTGATTAGCCATTCAAGAAAATAAAGGATGGCATGGAAAAACAAGAGAAAATATAGAGAATTTCAACATAATTGAATATATATGAACAAAGCAACTGGGCGATCTAGAACTGAAAAATACAATATTTGAAATAAAGAATTCATTAGATGAATTTAACAGTACACTGGACATAGCAGAAGATAGAGGAATAGAATTTATTCAAACTGAAGCAAAGAGAGAAAAATAATGGAATGAACAGTACAGAATACTGTGTACATATACAGAATATTGTGTCCCCAAAGGAGAAGAGGGAAAAGAGCATAAATAATATTTGAAGACAAAATGGCTAAGTATATGTTTTAAAATATAATGAAAGACAACAACCCACAGGTTCAAGAGTCTATGCAAACCCCAACATAACTAGAATAGGCACATCTTAGTCAAGCTGCTGAAAACCAAAGACAAAATGAAAATCTTAAAAGCAGGCAGGAATAGTGGGAATACTTTACTTTCAAAGGATCAAGAATAAAGCTTACAGCTGACTGCACAACATACTCGTGGGAGCAAGTGGAATGACATCTTTAAAGGGCTAGGTATCAGCCAACCTAAAATTTTATAAACATTGAAAATATTAATGAAAATAAAGCAAAATAAGGAATTTTTGACAAATGAAAGCTGAGAAAATTTGTATCCAGTAGACTTGCACTAAAAGAAATACTAAAGATGGAGAATATCTTCATGACTTTGATGTAAGAACCGATTTCTGAAATAGATTTTTAAAAAGACACTAAACCTAATGAACATAATTGATAAATTAAACATAAATTGATAATTGACATTAAGCATTTCTGTTTACCAAAATAGACCTTTAAAAGAATAAAAATGCAATTCCAACAAATATAAATGTTTATATTTGTGAACCATGTACTTGACCAAAGGCTTATATTCAAGATCAATGAAAAGGAAAATGTGCAAAAAATTTGATCAGGAACTTTCCAAAAGAATCTAAGAAGAACTTCGACTTCATTAGCTACCAGAGAAATACAAATTTAAAACACAGTAAGAGACTACCATTTTATTAGCTAAATTCTTAAATACATTCTAGATGAGCTGAAATTAAAAGACTGACTTCATTAAGTGTTGATGAGGATGTGGAGTAATTCATGTGCACTATTAGTGGCAGTGTAAGTAAATTGATATAAGCACTTTGGAAATCTATTTAGTATTATTTATTAAAATTGAATATACACATATTCTATGGCCCATGCACAAATATACCAAAATATATGTGCAAAAGCATTCATAGCAACATTAGAAGTAAAGCTAAAAATGCAAAACAATGCAAATATCCTTGAATAGTAGAATGAATATATAAATTATGGTATTGTCATACAGAGAAACACAATTATTCTCTTAATAAATTTAATCAAGTAGATAAAAGGAACAAATGAAATAAGAGATTTCGGAGGGGGGGCCAGATCCATTCTTGATAAAAACAAAGATTTTGTAAGCTAAGAACATACAGATACTTTTCTGTTTTACTTTTCTTTTTGGCACTTCAGGTGCAGAGATTTAAATTGGTTGTTCTCTTCAGTTCAAGGTACAACATCACCATGATTTGTACAAGACTCCCTCTTGGCTTTTATTTATACATTCATTTTTTTCCCGCCTCCACATTCTCCAATTCTCTCCTCCTTAGTTCTTTCTTCAGATGGAGCTGCCCTAGAGGGTTTGATATGTGTCTTTGGAAAATAAGTTTGTGAATGTGTGTGTGTTGGCAGGGGGCGGGGCAGGGAGTGGTGGTGAAGTTAATTCATATAAAGTGTAAACAACATAGTTCCTTGCTTTACATTAAATGGTTTCTTATCTTTTCATTGTATCTCTTAAGATCTCCCTATGTTACTGTTGCAATATCTGGTATATTGTCACAAAGCCTGGCAGCTAGTTCTTCACCTGCCTCCACTTCATTTTCTTATCTATTCCCCTAGCGATGAACACCTAGGTTACCTCCAACTATCCCCAAATTACTGCGAAGGACATCCTTCTACTTGTCTCCACATGGACCTGTGTGAGAATCACTTTGGGATACGCATTTGCCAGTGTGATTTTGAAGTAACAGTGTGTGTGTGTGTGTGTGTGTGTGTGTGTGTGTGTGTGCGCGCGCGCGTGCGCAATTTCGCAAATCCTGGAAGATTGCTCTTCAGAATGGCTGCAACAATCTCTTTTATGAGGAGTCCTCCCATGCTTCTCTTTTTTCTGGCAAATATAGACATTATTCTACTTTGTCATAGTGATGAGATTAAAGTGATATCTTAATTTCCCTGGGTAGTACAACCTTGAACATCATTTTCATATTCTTGCTAGCTATTAGCATTTCCTCTCTATGTATTATTTGTTCATATTTGCCTGTTTTTCTATAGGGCTTCTGGTCTTGTTTATTTACAGAAGAAACAAGATTGTAATTTCATGGCATTGATTCATTGTTGGTCATAGATGTTGCAAATATCGTTAACCAATCACTCATCTGTCTGTTGTTATTATCTATGTGGTACTTTACAGAACGGAAATCTTTAATTTTGATATAATCAAATAATAATTTCCCCCCTTATAATTGTACTACTTTGACTTTTTAAAGAACCTCTTACTTGCCTAGGTCCAAAGGGATTCCCCGCCTTGTATTCTTCTTTTTTTAAGTAGGTTTATTGAGATATAATTGATATACAATAAATTACATCCATTTAATATACAATTTGATAAGTTTTAAAATACATATACACCCACAAAAGATCACCACAGTGAAGATAATGAACCTATCCATCACTCCCCAAAATTTACTCAAGGCCCTATAATCCATCTCTTTCTCTCACTCATTTCCAGTGCCAGAAATTACGCATTTTTTTGTCTCTACAAATTAGTTTGAATTTTCTGGAATTGTATATAAGTGGAAGCACAAGAATATATTGTTTTTGGTCTGGCTTCTTTCCTTCAGCATAATTATTTTGAATTTTATCCATGTTGTGTGTTAACTCATTCTTTTGTGTTATTGAGTGGTGTTGCCTTGCATACATAGGCCACGATTTTATCCATTTACTTCTTTTTGTTGGACATTTGGGTTATTTCAAGTTTTGGATTAGTATAAACAATAATAATTTATAACATATTTATAATTTTAAATTTATAACATTAGTATAAGTAACAATACTTGTACTTTGTGTATAAGTCTTTGTATGGATGTGTTTCCAGTTTTCATGGATAAAAGCCATGTATGGTAAAAGTCAGTATGGTAAGTGGACAGTTAATATTTAAGAAATTGCTATACTGTTTCGAGGTGGTTGAGCCACTTTACATTCCCATCAATAGTGCATGAAAGTTCCAGTTGCTCTGCATCTTTACCAACACTTGGTATTGTCATTTATCTATCATCTATCTATCTATCTATCTATCTATCTATCTATCTATCTATCTATCTATCTATATCTATATCGATGACATTCTAATACTTGTGTCGTGGTACCTTGTGGTTTTAATTTTTATTTCCTTAATGATTCATGAGTAACTTTGTGTATGCTTATTTGCCATCTGTATATGCTCTTTGGTGAAGTGTCTGGTCAATTTTGTATCATGTTGTTTTTCTTTTTCAATTGTATTTTTGAGTCTTTCTGTACTCTACATACACAAGTCCTTTGTGTATGACTTCGATTACGTCCATGATTTACAGATGTTTTCTTCCAGTCTGTGGCTTGTCTTTTCATTTTTGTAACACTGTCTTTTGAAGAGCAAAGTTTTTCATTTTGATGAGGTCCAGTTGGCTGATTCTTTTCTTTTGGAATTAGTAGTTTTTATTTTTAAATCCTACTTTTTAAATCCTTGGGAAACCCGACATTGCTAAGATTTTCTCTTATGCTTTCTTCTGAAAGTCTTTATGTTTTGACTCTTAGATTAAGGTCTATAATCTATTTTGAGTTAACTTTTGTGTATTATGTGAGGAAAAGATAATTCTTATGTGTGTGGCTGTCCAATGGTTCTAGCACCTTTTGTTGAAAACATTGTTATTGCCCCTCTAAATTACCTCTGCACCTTTGTCAAAAATCAACTGACCATGTAATATGGGTCTATTTCCAGACTCTATTTTCTTCCATTGATTTATATGTCTACCTCTATTCTTTTTTTTCTTTGAGACAGGGTTGCACTCTGTCACCCAGGCTGGGATGCAGTGGCAAAATCACAGCTCCCTCAGCCTCCTTGGGCTCAGGTCATCCTCCCACCTCAGCTTCACAAGTAGCTGGGACCACAGGGGCATGCCACTATGCCCAGCTAATTTCTGTATTTTTTTGGAGAGATGAGGTTTCCCTATGTTGCCCAGACTGGTCTCAAACTCCTGGGCTAAGGGATCCATCCACTTTGGCCTCCCAAAGGGATGGTATTACAGGCATGAGCCACTGCACCTGATCTATTTTTATTCTAATACCACACTGCTTTGATTACTGTAGTTTATAGTGTCTTGAAATCAAGTAGTTTAAGTTTTCTAATGTTGTTTTTCTTTTTCAAAATTGTTGTGGCTATTCTAGTTTCTTTATATTTCCATAAAAATTTTAGAACCAGTTTGTCAATCTCCCCACCCCCAACTCCAAGAAAAAAAATCTGGAATTTTTATTTGTCAGGGATTGCACTGAATGTATAAATCAAAGTTGGGAAGAACTGACATGCTAACAATATTGAGTCTTTTAGACAATGAACTCTCTATTTAGGGCTATTTATTTAGGTCTTCGTTAAATTTTCTTAGCAATGTTTTGTAGTTTTCAGCATACAAATCTTACACATCTTTTGCCAACTTCACACATAAGTACTTAAAATTTTTTGATGCTATTGTAAACTGTATTAATTATTCAATTCCAATTTCCAACTTTGCCAGTATATAGAAATATAACTGGTTTTTACATCGTGTCCTTATATCCTGCAATTTTGCTAAGCACACTTACTACTTCTAGTAAATTTTCTGTAGATGCCACGGGATTTCACAATTATGTCATAAGGGAATGAAGACTAGTTTACTACTTCATTTCCAATCTGGGTGCCTTTTAATTATTTTTATTGCCTTATTGCCCTAGCTAGGACCTCCAGTACAACATTTAATAGAAGTGGTAAGAGCAGACATCTTTGCGTTGTTCTGGATCTTATAAGAAAGCATTAATCTTTGATTAATCTTTGACCATTATCTATGACACTGAACGGAGTTTTTTCATAGATGTTGTTGAGTAGGTTGAAGATGTTCCCTTCTATTTATAGTTTTGTTGGAGTTTTTTTTATGAGTGGATATTGTATTTCGCCAAAGGCTTTTACTGCCTCTATTCAAGTGATCATGTGGCTTTTCTTCTTTAGTCTGACAAGTGAGTGATTTCCAATGTTAGACTAGCTTTGCCCTCCTGGGATCACCACACTTTGGTCATAATATATTATTCTTCTTAGATATTGTTGAATGTGATTTGCTAAAACTTAGTCATGAATTTTTATGTCTACATTCACAATAGATGTTGATCTCTTATTTTCTTCTTACAATGTCTGTATTTGGCTTTGTTGCCAAAGTAGTGCTGGCTTTATAGAATGGATTGGGAAGCATTCCTCCCCATCTATTTTCTGGAAGAGTTTAGATAGAATTGCCATTATTTCCTCCTTAAATGTTTGATAAAATTTACCGGGGAAACCATCTAGGACCAGAATTTTCTTTGTGGAAATGTTTTAAACTACAAATTAAATTTCTTTTAATAAGTATATGCCAAATACACATACGTTAGATGATTTGAAGCCATCTCACAGTTCATTGATTTTTTTTTCTTCAGGTTTTTTTCTCTGCATGCTTTATTTAGTTTCCATTGCTTTGTCTTCAAGTTTGCTTTCTTCTGTAGTGTCTAATATGTATTATTCCAATCCATTGCATTTTTCATTTCAGATCTTGTATTTGCTTTTATCTCTAGAAGTTTGATTTGGGTCTTTTTTTTCCCCTGTCCCTTCTGAGTATGCTCATGCTTTCCTCTCCCCTCTTGAAAATATGAAGTCTATTTATAATAGCTATTTGAATGTTCTTATAGATTCTATTATCTCTGTCAATTCTGGTTTCATTTCTATTGATTAGTTTTTTCTCCTAATTAAGGTTCATATTTTCTTGCTTCTTTGCACACCTGGTCATGTTTTATTGGATATTAGACATTATAAATTTTACATTTTGGGGGACTGGATGATTTTGTATTCCTTAGCATTATTTTAGGTTTTGTCCTGGGACATGGCTAAGTTACTTGAAAACAGGCTAATCCTTTGGGGCTTGCTTTTAGACTTTGTTAGGCAGGACCAGAAGAGCCTCTAGTCATTGACTAATTTGGGCCACTGCTGAGACAGTGCTCACTTGAGTGCTCCTTTTTTCATTTAGGTTTTCAATCCATCTAGAATAGTGTGCTTTTATTGAGTCTATGATGTAAGACCCAGTGTTGTTTTCTCTGTACAATGAGCCAGCTCTCCCAATAATATCTACAAAACAGTCTTTCTTCATTGATGCTGTCTTTACTATACATCAAGTTCTTAATTTTCAAGGAACTTTAAGATCTCTGCTCTGTTTCATTTGCCTCTATCTGACCTTTACCTACACCATACCATACTGTTGGAATAACTTCTGTGTCTGTGTTAATTTAGTAGGTCAAGTCTGTCTTTTTGCTCTTCTTTTGTCAAGGTTCACTTACCTATTGGGAATTTTATTCTTCCATACAAATCGATTAGATGCTTAAAATTTTCAAAAAAAACTATCTGAACATTTTAATGTAATTGCTTGAAATTTATAGATGATCTTTTGGGAAAACTGACATCTTTAAAAGGTAATTCGCCTCATCCATAGCATACTTTTACATTTTTGTTTTTAGTTTTCTTATTTATTCTCTCATAGCACTTTTTTTCATAATGTTCACATGCATAAGGAGATTCTTTGATATTGCATAGTTTTGTTACTGCCGTGAATTGCATATTATTTCTTATTATATTTTCTAGTTGTAGTTACCTATGCAGAAAATGCTGTTGTGTTTTTGTGATTTGATCTGGTATCTAGTTGACTTTTCTAAACTCTCTCATTGTTTCTAAATAGTCAATTATGTTTATTTTTTAAGTGTAGTGTTGGAGAGAAATTTTTTCCCAGAGTTTTGTTTAAAATGACAACACAGATCTTCTTCAGACTATTGCAGTAGGAGGGAGAGAGTTCAGTATAGAACTGAGCTGAACTCTGATCTGTGCAGAGATGACTGGGTATTTTAAAGAGAGAATGAGAGAGTAAGAAGGGGAAATAAACAGGGATTCCAGCAAAGTCAGGAAAGTAGACAATTGCAGAAGACGATGGTGGGTGGGTCAATGTTAGGCCATCTGTGTCTGCCAACTAGTGTTTATCAAACTTAGGTTCCTAACTTTCCACACAGATGGGGAGGCAAAGGCCCTATATTTATTGACGATTACATGTCAGCAAGGACCTGGCTGGCTCCCAAGTCCTTAAGAAAGACATTCCTGTGTTGTAGAAGATGCATCTCAAAGGAACAGAGACCGGATTTACAAATGCAAGTTTCTAAAGTAAATGCTCTAAGAAAAGGGAGGTCAGGGGCCTTTAGTGAGGATTTGGCTGGAACAAACAGTAAATTCTTTTGGCGGTGTTGAGCTTTCTCAGACAGGAACTTAAGGAGACTGGGGCTGTCATCCTAGGGACATGGGCTTGAGCTAAAAGAAACTATGCAAGCGTATGTTCAAGTCTCTTAGTGTGGAGAGTGGACAAAAATCATTTGTGATGAAAGTTTGCAGTTCTCACAGGCCAAGCTCAAGGCCTAGTGGAGTAGAAGGCTCAGTTTGGTCGTGGAGAGAGTCTTAGTCAATAGGATCATATCATTTGCAAAATGTAGTTTTAAATCATTTCTTCCAAACACTATAACACTTTTCTTTTATAACTGTCTTATATGTCAGTACCACCAGTATTTCTTCAGATACTAGTAGCTGAAATCTTTTCATTAAATAATAGCTGGGCTCATGCTTGTAATCCCAGCACTTTGGGAGGCCAAGGCAGGTGGATCACTTGAGATCAGGAGTTCAAGACCAGCCTGGCCAACATGACAAAACCCCACCTCTACTAAAAAAACACAAAAATTAGCTGAATGTGGTGGCGCATACCTTGAGCCTGGGAGGTGGAGGTTGCAGTGAGCTGAGATCACACCACTGCACTCCAGCCTGGGAGACAGAGTGAGACTCCATCTCAAAAAAAAAAAAAAAAAATTAAATAATAAATAAAATAAGATGTTTGCTGTAGGTTGTGAAGTTCTCCATATTTCCTAGTTTGCTAAGAAGATTAAATAATATAAATAATTATTGAACTTTATTAAATAGTATTTTCTGACTCTATTGAGATAATCTTAAGGCTTTTTAAAGTTTAACTAATGTGTTAGTCCATTCTCACACTGCTAATAAAGACATACCCGAGACTGGGTAATTTATAAAGAAAAGGAGGTTTAATGGACTCACGGTTCCACGTGGCTGGGGAGGCCTCACCATCATGGTGGAATGTGAAGGAGGAGCAAAGGCATGTCTTACATGGTGGCAGACAAGAGAGCGTATGCACAGGAACTGCCCTTTATAAACCATCAGATCTTGTGAAACTTACTCACTATCACGAGAACAGCTGGGAATAACCCACCCTCATGATTCAATTACCTCCCACCAGGTCCCTCCCACTACAAGTGGAGATTATGGGAGCTACAGAGCAGGATGTAATTTGGGTGGGGACACAGAAAAACCATTTAAACTAACAATGTGGTAAATACATTCTTAGATTCTTCAGCTATTGAACCATCTTTACAATACTCAGATAAACCTCATTTGATTAAGATGTAATTTTTAAAATATCTTCTTAGATTAGGTTCACTAGTATTTTGTTAGGGTTGTTACATGACTGTTCAGAAATGAAATGGAACTATATATATTTTTCTTGTACTACCTTACCCAATTTTGCAAAGTTACACATGCATCAAAAAATTAATTTGGCAGCTTCCCATTTTCTAGAATAATTTATATAAGATAGAAATTATCTCTTCCTTCAAAGTTTGATTACCTGTCAAACTGAACCTAGGGGTTATTTTCAGGAGAGGATGGTCTTTAATTTTCATTTAAGCTTTTACATTTTTGTGGTTTTGTTCAAGTTTTCTATTTTTTTCTGTGCCTATTTTCACATTCTCAATTTTTTCTAGAAATTTATTTATTTTTTCCAGCTTTTATAATTTATCAGAGCATAGTTGTTCATGATACTCTCTTTTTTAAAAATCTGTAGCTTCCCATCTATTTATTCTTTTTTTTTTTTTTTTTTTTTGAGATAGTCTCACTCTGTCACCCAGGATGGAGTGCAGTAGTGCAATCTCAGCTCACTGCAACCTCAGCCTCCCAGGTTCAAGTGATACTCCTGTCTCAGCCTCCTGAGTAGCTGGGACTACAGGCACACACCATCATGCGGGGCTAATTTTTTTTATTTGTAGTAGAGATGGGGTTTCACCATGTTGGCCAGGTTGGTCTCGAACTCCTGGCTTCAGGTGATCCACCCGTCTCGGCCTCCCAGAGTGCTGGGATTACAGGCATGAGCCACTGCACCTGGCCTATTCATTCTCTGTATTGTTTATTTGCATTTTCTATCTTTGATTCTTAATTTATCTTGCTAGGTTTTATCTAATTTTCTTTTTATAAAACCAACTTTTTGTATTGTTAATCTTTTTTACTTTTATTCTCTATTTTGTTGATTTCTGACATTATTTTTATTACTTCACTCGTTTTTTATTAATATCTGAGCAATTGTTCTTTTTACAACTTTCTAGACAAAATATTTAACTTGTTTGTTTGCAATCTTTCCTGCTTCCTAGTAAGTATATTTATACATTTTTCTCTATATACTGACTTTTCTGGTTTTCAAAATGTTGACCCACAGGATTTTAATATTATTCAGTTATAAATATTTTACCATTTTTAGGATGTCTACTCCTAAATTCAATCTTTATTTAGAAATATAACATTTAGTTTTCAGTCATATGGGACTTTTTAGGTTTTGTTTCTTAATTGAAAATTTATTCCATTACGGCATTTATTATAGCTTCTTTTTGTCTAAAACATGGTCAATGTCTTCATGGATATTTTTATGGCTATTTGAAAATAATGTGTTTTCACTAGAGTTGGGGACAGCTTTCAAGTTTAACAGTTGTGTTGTTCAGCTCTTCTGATTAATTTTGACTAATGCATTTCATTTGTTTCCAGATCTGTTTTGGTTTATTGTATTTGTTATTATAATTAAGCAATGTGTATATAAAATAAACAAATGAAATATAACTATCAACATAGTTTTTCTGTGAAATTGAAGATAAATCCTGTAGAAATACAAACAAAAGTGATTTGCTTAAAAATATATATGAAACTCAGTGATGAGATTTTAGTAAGATAATTGTAAAGGCTGGGGAAAAAAGTATAAAATCTGGAAAGATTCTGCATTTAGATTTCTTTTGCATGTCCTTAAGGACTTACTTGGCTTTACAGAATACAAAATAATACACCATAAAGAATGCGTTCTGGGTGCGGTTTACATAAGAAAAATGACTCAGAATTCCAGGCAGAGTCAAAGCATTGCATTAAGATATTGTCTGTTTTAATTTATTATAGGTTTTAAATTCAAATAAAATATTTAATGTATTTATGTATTTTTTATGATTCTCTACTATCGGTTTTTTGATTAACCAACCAAGTAATCATTCTCATTGTTCAGCTAAGAGGGCATCTACTGCATATGTGTGAATATCAGTCCATCTATAGAAAAGATTGATGGGATGTATTCCAAAATGCTACCATACTTCCAGCTCTATGAAAGAATTATAAATAGTTATAATATCTTCTTGTAGCTTTTGTCTATTTGACACATTTTTATGGTAAATTTGTATTATTCTTGTGATCGGAGGGGTAATTATTTATTTATTTATTTATTTGAGACTGAGTTTTACTCCTATCGCCTAAGCTGGAGCACAATGGTGCCATCTCAGCTCACTGCAACCTCTGGCTCCTGGGCTTAAACGATCCTCCCACCTCAGCCTCCTGAGTAGCTGGAACTACAGGCTCTCACACCACCGTACCTAGCTAATTTTTGTATTTTTTGTAGAGGCGGGGTTTCTTCAGGTTGCCCAGGCTGGTCTCAAACTCCTAAGCTCAAGTGATCCACCCGCCTTGGCCTCCCAAAGTGCTGGGATTACAGGCATGAGCCCTGCCAGAGGGGCAATTTTTTAAGAAGAAAAAAAGAAATACCAATAGAATTAGAAGGAAGAACTGATAGATAAAAGCAGTAACAATGCACAGCACTTAATAGATCTTTAAAGTACTTTTATTTGATAGTCACCAAAGCCTCTAGTATAGGTCAGTCCTGAAAATCATTCTCTCTCTCTCTCTCTTTAACAGATGCAAAAATAAAATCTGAAAAGTTGAGGAACCAGACCAAGGTCCTCAAGCCGTGTTTTAGTTATCTCTTACCCCACAGCAAACCATCTCAAAACTTAGTGGCTTAAAACAACAATTGATTACTACTTCTCAGGGCTCTGTGGATGGACTGGGCTCAGCTGCACCCACTTGGGTCTCTCATGAGGCTGCAGCCACTTGTTGGCTGGGGCTGGGCCACCTGAAGGCCCACTGGGCTGGCCTTCAAGATGGTGCACTCACGAGTCTAGCGTTACCAGGGCAGCCCTAGAGAAAGAGCTGAAAAAGCTCATTATTTTCATATCCAGTCTTTTTCTAGCGTCTTCGTCTATAGGTGCTCCTGCTTAAAGAACTCCAGCTGGCCTAGAACACTGCAGGAACTTCGTAGTCTTTTGCCAAATACCAGAGGAAGAAAAGGCCTGCAAGAAGCCAGTGCAAATCAGAACCGACAACTCCTTATTACCTTTAGATCATTAATATATGATGATGAGGCTAGGATCCCCAACCCTAAAAGGAAATCACCGCCATTTTCTGTTGGCCTGACATATGAAGGCGCGTGTTTACGACCTGCGCCTGCGCGATGGAGTTCCTCCCTGCACGTGTTTGCCTACCTCCCTGCCCCACATCGAATGCCTTAAATTTCCCCAGCTTCCTACAGCCTGGGCGGAAGGAGCTCTCCTTCTCCTTTCCTGGCCACTGAATAAAATCTGCTTGCCTTTTTTTTTTACAATTGGGTGTTCTTTCTTTGTAACCAATACAAAGTAGGGAAATAACTGTTTACTGGTGACACTGGCAGTTGATGCTGGCTGTGTCCTGGGAGCTTGGCTTGGGCCCCGGAGCAGAGTGCTTGCACAAGGTTCCCTCTTGTCATGGAGGCTCGGTTCTTAAGAGGATACTACCAAGAGTGAGGCTTCCGAGAGCCATGGGCAAAAGCTATGAGTCTTCTGAACTGTTCTCCCAACTTCCAGAACATCCTTTCCACCACGTTCTACTGGCCAAGCAGTCAGTAAGACCAGCCTGGATTCAAGGGAAGGGGACTTAAGCCCTCCTTTTGACGGGGTATGTCAACATCACAACACAGAAGAGCCTGTGGAATGAGATTTTGCTGGGGCCGTCTTTGGACAAAAGAATCTGCCCCAGTCGCATAGCTAAAGATTGCCGGGAATAGGATGACGCTGGTGTTCTTTTTACTGGAAAATGCCACCTCTTAATGAGGTTTACAGATACAAATTGTATCACAGTGTCTGAAATGATATGGATCTGGTAATAATGTCATTAAAAATGAAGAATATGTGAAGGCAGTTGCATTTTCTAATGTGGCATCAAGACTGGTATTTTGAAAGTTCTAAAGCCAGGCTGGGTGCAGTGACTCATGCCTGTATCCCAGCACTTTGGAAAGCTGAGGTGGGTGGATCACCTGAGGTCAGGAGTTCGAGACCAGCCTGGCCAACATGGTGAAATCCCATCTCTACTAAAAATACAAAAATTAGCCAGGCAGGGTGACGCATGCCTGTAATCCCAGCTACTTGGGAGGCTGAGGCACGAGAATCACTTGAATCCGAGAGGCAGAGGTTGCAGTGAGCAGAGATCGCACCACTGAACTCCAGCCTGCATGACAGAACAAGAGTCTGTCTCAAAAATAATAATAAATTTTAAAAAATAAAATAAAAGTTCTAAAGCCAGTTGGAGTTTACTAACTGCTTCAAATATGCCTGTTATTTCTTCTCTTCCTATGGAGGGGCAGGTGGGAAAAAAACAAAATATGCGTGTTACTTAACAAGGGCTCGGATGGGACTATTAATTCACAGTTCAACGCTCTTCTTAGAGTGGAAGTTGATATGTTTTGGTTGCTCATTGGTTATTGGATAAAGCTATTTTCCCAGGCATAAAAAGAAGGCTTAGTAACAGCTTTCTTTATTAAAATTGTGAATTGCTCAAAGCAGCTTCCTGTCCTCCAGGAAATCTAAAACAAAACACTGAGAGATTTTATAGCCTCCTTCCTTTCCCCTAGAGTCCACAAGAACTATTTTCTTCCCTTCTATCTCTTTTATTTTCCCAGACCGTAATTTCTGTGGAGAGAGCCCAGTTCACTGGAAGTTTCTGGAAGGCGGGGATGCCAGAGTGTGGCAACATCATTCCAAGGGCCATCACTGGTGCTCAAGAAGTCATGGGCCTCAGGCCACTGAGTACCTTTGACTTTAAAGAGACGTGGTTTCTGGGCACGGTGGCTCACACCTGTAATCTCAGAACTTTGGGAGGCCAACGCAGGTGGATCACTTGAGCCCAGGGGTATGAGACCAGCCTAGGCATCATGGTAAAACCTTATCTATACAAAAAAATTCAAACATTAGCCAGGTATGGTGGTGTGCACGTTTAGTCCCAGCTACTCAGGAGGCTGAGGCAGGAGGATCAAATGAGCCTGGGAGGTCAAGGCTGCAGTGAGCTGTGATGGCACCACTGCACTCCAGCCTGAGTGACAGAGGGAGTCCTGGTCACACACACACACACACACACACACACACACACACAGACATGATCTATTTGATTTTGTTCCTTCTGAGTCTTAACTCAGTGAAAGGCCATTTTAAGTGAGCAAAATGAGAATCTTTTTACAGATGATGCCAGTAATAAACATTACTAGTTATTTGTCATATTTGAAATGATGCTCAGTTCATTTTAGTCATTACTGTTCATGGCGATTACTGAATACTAGCTTTGCTAATTACTTTTATTAATTGTCATTAGAATTAGAATTTCACTGTGCCTTAAATTCAAACCATGCTTGACAAATAGTTTGACAAATAGTTGCTTGACAAATAGTTGGAAGACTTCCTTTCCCCCAACGATGGCTTTGCCAGAGCTGCAATCATGGTGTCCTCAGCTGGCCTGCCAAGGGCAGCCTCTGTCCTTCCCCCTAACCAGCTCTGTCCTTCTGCACATCATGAATCCATGGAAAGCTCAGAGATGTGTAGGAATGAGCAGGAAGTGTCAGGAAGCAGGGTGGCCCTAACTGCTAGGAAATGGGGCTTAACAGGAGGAAGCGATTGGCCTGAGCAGGTTTCCTTTTTAGGTGGGGGAGGGAGGGAAGGATAAGAAACTGAGATCACAGCAGGAGCTGTGGGGAGCCAGAAGGGTCCTAGAGGGAGGGCAGAGACTATTGGTGGGAAATGATGATGATACAGACTGGGCTTCCTGGGGCTCCAGGAGTGCAGCTATGCCTCCAGCACTGTCCTAGCAGTGTGGGGAGCTCAGAGTCAAGCCCAAGCTGCGGTTTGGGAGCTCCTTTCAGCAGCAGCTCTCTCTCACTAATGTCTCTGTGGTCTGCAACTGCTTTTCCTGGCTTGCTTTGATTGATTTTTTTAGCGTGTTCCTTCCCTGATGCTTGTATACCTCTTTTTGGTCTCTTTTCCCTCTTGTACCTCCTTTGTTTCTGAGCTCTCAAAAAAACTGCCATCAAAGATGACTTTCTGCTGACATTTTTCTGAATGCAGTATATACCTATAGATCAAAAAAGATTGCAGCTCTTTTGAAAAAAGCATGCATGCTTCTTGCTTAAATAGCCAGTGCCTGGACACATAACAGTTTCTCTAGAAGTAGATTGCAAATGACTAAATTGATTAGTTCCTATAAGCCGCTTAGCCCTGCGGTGCATAATGTTACTGGGATCTTATTGCTTTAGGGGGTTGACTTTGTAATTTGTGACTTGTTCTTTGCTGCAGGCTTTGCTGCTGGAATACAAATCAGGCCATATTGACATTTATGCCCAGACTCAAAGGCCCCCACCGGCTCTTCTGAAATGGATCCAAACTTTTTCTGAATACTTTTTTGCTCAGGCATTCCTAAATAAGCCTAGAGGTGCTTGTACACGTTCACGAATCAGTCCAGCATCTGAGCTGTCCGATAGGTGCCTGTTCCCTTCACTGGTAGAATAGACCATCCCCTTTATAACTAGACTATGATGATTCCTCAAGAGAAGGAGGATATGGAATCAGGAGTATCCCACAGAAAAGCTGCCTGGACCCCAAGTGTAACATCTTACAACTCACCCTTGGATAAGCCCCTTCCGATTCACCCTTGGACAAGCCCCTTCCAATTCACACTTGGGTGAGCCCCTTGCAATTCACCCTTGGACAGGCCCCTTCCAGTTCACCCTCGGACAAGCCTCCTTTCAATTAACACTTGGATGAGCCTCTTTCAATTCACACTTGGACGAGCCTCTTTCAATTCACACTTGGACAAGCTCCTTCCAATTCACCCTTGGACAAGGTCATTCCAATCCACTCCTGGAGAAGCCTCCTTCCAATTCACCCTCTTTCAATTCACCCTTGGACGAGTCCTTTCCAGTTCACACTTGGACAAGCGTCTTCCCAGTTCACACTTGGGTGAGCCTCTTCCAATTCACCCTTGGACGAGTCCTTTCCAGTTCACACTTGGACAAGCCTCCTTCCAGTTCACACTTGGGTGAGCCTCTTCCAATTCACCCTTGGACGAGTCCTTTCCAGTTCACACTTGGACAAGCATCTTTCCAGTTCACACTTGGGTGAGCCTCTTCCAATTCTCCCTTGGACAAGCCCATTCCAATTCACCCTTGGACACACACCCTTCCAGTTCACACCTGGGTGAGCTCTTTCAATCCTTGGACAAGCCCCTTCCAATTCACTCATGGGGAGCCTCTTCCAATTCACTCTTGGATAAACATTTTCCAATTCACCCTTGGACAGGCCTCCTCCAATTCACTCTTGAAGATATTCTTTCAGTTTACACTCGGGGAGGCCTCTTTCACCAGACACAAATGGTACCAGGGTTGCTGCATCCAAATGGTGTCCCTTATCACCACTCAGCTGACCCAGAGCCAGCCTTTAGATGGTGGTGTGAACCTTCAGTGCTCATGGTTCCAGTCTCCCCCATTTCTTGAGGTGGATTTCCTCTCAGGATTCCAGGGTCCTTCCTTTAAATTCATCACATTAGAGATACCCCAACCCCTCAGGCATAGTTTCATATTTCTCAGCCTGAGGTAAAGGGAGGCAGGGTCTTTGTCCCCTTTCTTTCTGAGGGTAATCTCTCCCTCTCTATATAAAAATAATTGGAGCAACCCTGCAGCATCTGAGCCCCAAAACCGGATTGTGGAGGGAGACACAGCGTCGGACTCCACAAGGCAGTAGGCGAACACCGCACCTCGAGTCCATCTGCGTTGCTGCTTGAGGGTATGGACGATGTGCGGGATGGACGCCCAGAGCTGTTCATCCCTGCAACCAATGTTCACGCAACCACCAGGGGGCGAAAGGACTCTAACCCCACACGTAGTGAGTGGTTTCCACGCCACGTTCCAGTAGGAGAAATGATGTTCCCGGGGACGGAAGAAGATGGCAGTCACCTGGTGTGCCCAGAATGTTTGACCCCCCGAGCAGCTTATGTTTCAACACCTCTCTCTATATAAGATAGGATTATTTGTTATGGTGATTATAAAATGAAACAAATAATAGTGATGGCCAGAAAGGAAACATTACCAGTGAAAATTTTTCTTTTATTGAATTTCATAAATATAATTTAAAAAACAAATGAATAAAAATAAAGCAAACATCATAATACAAAAAAGGAAATAAGGCCTGGTTTTTTTCCCAAGAGTCTAAAAATCTACATCTTGGTTTCAACTTTGACGCCTTGGTAACAGTTTGGTGTAATATTTTGTGCAAATAGTTGTCCAGTAACCAATAAGTAGATGTTAATCAAACTGAATCATCTACAGAAGATACGGTTTAGGCAACTAGTAAATCATTCCATTTTTGTAAATTTTATTTGCTTGATTTACTTTTGTTTTAAAACAATTGACAATGACTACAGAATACACTTCATTTTCAAGATATTATTTAAATTCAACCAATAGTTGACATATGAAGTAAACCAAATAAAAATATTACACCTCCAAAGTGTCACTGTCTCACCGCTCTAAATTGTAAACAAAAGTTAAAACTCCAGCTGGGCACACAACGTGAGAGAGGGGGTTTGTTGTTGTTGTTGCTTTTGTTTTTAAACACAGGGTCTTGCTCTGTCGCTCAGGCTGAAGTGCAGTGGCATGATCTTAGCTCAGTGCAGCCTCAAACTCCTGGACTCAAGTGAGCCTTCCACTTCAGCCTCCTGAATAACTAGGATTACAGACGCATGCCACCACACCTGGTCAATTTTTAGATTTTTTTTTGGTAGAGATTGGGGTCTCACTATATTGCCGAGGCAGGTCAAGAACTCCTGGCTGGTCATGAACTCCTGGCTGGTCATGAACTCCTGGTCTCAAGCAGTCCTCCTGTCTTGGCCTCCCAAAGTGCTGGAATTACAGGCATGAGCCACCAGCTTTCTGGTTCTTGGTCTTTGCTTCTCCATGCTGCCACAACTGGTTGCAAATCCCCTGTTAGAGGGGTAATGCATAGACTGGAGTGGGAGATCCAAACTGCACCCCACAGCCTTATCAAACCCCATCCACATAACAGGGAGTTCTCTGAATTACTTTCCATACAGAATACAATGTTTAGTAAAGTGAGTAGTAACAAAAGTGCTCTGCTGAAGCTTACATATATATCATTAAAACAGTGACTACAGCAGTTGTTTTTGACTGAGACCAAAAATAAATAAATAAACAAATAAAAAATAAGATTCTTTTTCACGTGGGAGTATTTTTTATTATTGACATTGTTTAGGATTGCTGGCATATGGTGATAATAAAAAGCAGTTGGATTTTAGTTGTTTTTATTTTTCTTGTTCAACATACTTCAGACAATGCCAACACCCCCACTATCATCTGCACCCGGGCAGACCCACCCACTGCCTTGAGAATCTGGCTGCCTGCTTTGTAGAAACAAATAAATAAATCAACAACATGAGCCCTGCCTGCAAGATCTGGTTATGAAGAAGGGTTCCTTCTTAGTATCCTGCCTCAAGGAGGCCTGTTTTTTTTTCTAAATATTGGGGTCTGAAAATCTCTGAACCTTCCAGGGATAATACCACAGGCCATTGGCCCCAAAGTGGTTGCCATGGCTCCTGAAATCAACCCAGTCATTCCTGTGACAGGTCGTCAGAACAGGCTTCAGGATGGCTAGCTTGTGAGCTTTCTGCAGTTGCTGAAAGGCCTCACGTGACTAAACTGAACTATTCACCCCTCTTTGTCTCCCCAGGCCAGGTATCCACAGCTACCAGAAGCATAGCTCTCATCCACACCTCCATGGTCTTTCCAACACCCTGAAATCGTACATGAAAATCAGCCTAAATACAAGTAATCATTCATGGCATATTGAATTTTTGGGGGACTGAAATTAACTATAAACTGGATTACATTGTTCTAATTTGGGAGATAGAAATAAACACTCAAGATCGAGCTTTCTTTAGTGAATCAAAGTTATTATTTTTCAAAAATGGCCCTAGAGTCCTATGGTAAACAGAATAATAGCCCCCACCTGCAAAGACATCCGCATCCTAATCCCCAGAACTTGTGAATATGGTACAGTGCCGAGCTGGATTTGGGGGGAAAAGTCCAGCACCAGTAGCTGAGACCAATCAGCAATGGGCAGGGATGAGGCGGCCCCAGGAGCAGGGAACAGCTACATCCTGAGACCCCAGGGGCCCCAGACCCCAGAAACAGCTACATCCTGAGGGCCTTAACTGTGATTGGTGTCGCCAGGGGCTCTGGGTCCTTCCGAAGTCACAGCACAGTGGGTGAGCTGGGTGGGAGGGTCTCTCATGTAAGTCACCGTCTCATCACTGTGGCTGACCAGCGCCCAGGCAGTGGAATCTTCTCATCTGCTGGCAGTCTGCAGAGTCCCCAGTGGCAGGGATGGAGAGGAAACTTGATCTACATGAAGTGTGAGTCCACGGTCGGTTCAGAGACTCTTTTGACTTTCCAGGCTTAATATTTTATACTAAGGGTTGGACTTGCATCTGCTGCTCATTGCTGCTGTCACAAACTACCAAAAACCTAATGGCTTACAACAGTGGGAACTTATCTCATGCTGAGGTCAGAAGCCTGACATGGGTCTTACAGGCTAGAATCAAAGTGTCGGCAGAGCTGCATTCCTTCCCGGGGCTCCAGGGACAATTCGTTCTTGCATCTTCTGGCATCTAGAAGGCACCTGCATTCTTTGGCTCATGGTCCCTTTCTCCATTTCAAAGTGTGTCCTCGCATTGCCCTCTCTGACTCTGACCTGCCTCTCTCTTATAAAAACCCCGTGATGGGCCTGGTGCGGTGGCTCACGCCTATAATCCCAGCACTTTGGGAGGTCAAGGAGGGTGGATCACGAGGTCAGGAGATCAAGACCATCCTGGCCAATGTGGTGAAACCTCGTTTCTACTAAAATATAAAAAATTAGTCGGGCGTGGGGATGCACGCCTGTAGTCCCAGCTACTCGGGAGGCTGAGGCAGGAGAATCACTTTAACTGGGGAAGCGGAGGGTGCAGTGAGCCAGGGTCACACCACTGCACTCCAGCCTGGGTGACAGAGCAAGACTCTGTCTCAAATAAATAAATAAATAAATAAATAAAACCCTGTGATAACATTGGGCTCACTCACCTATTCCAGGGTCACCTCCTCTTCTCAAGATCCTTAGCTGAATTACATCTGCAAAGTGCAAAATGTAAAGTCAGATGTTCAGAGATTAGATGTCAGGGATTAGGATGTGAACATTTTGGGGGTGGGTGTGGTTATTCTGCCTATCGCTGGACTCTCCTGCCATTTTAGAAAAATACTTTTAAAATATTAGATTTGACCTGTTCATTTCTCTGTCTTCTAAATTAGAACAATTTGTTCCAGTTTATGTTTAGCTTAAGTCCCAAAGAAATTCAATATGAAACCAATAATTGCTGGTTATTAGCCTAATTTATCGTTTGGGACTTGGCTGTACTTATTCATCAAACTAAAAGACGGTGGTGAATTCATTAATAATTTTTACTTAGAGTGTGTGTAGGTCTTTAAAAATGATTTGAGGTTGTTTACAAACTTAAAATAGAATGAATACAATCAAAACCCAAAATGACTCAAAGAGACAAGCAGATTTTACCAGGCACCTCATCTGCAGACTGGGAACATCACCTCAAGGCAGTTCGGTTCGTTGGTTGTTGCAGTTTCGGTTCAAAGATGAACCCACTGTGCTTCCTGGTCATGTTGTCTGACAAGCAAAAGTACACACAAGGTTGGAAAGAAAACCGATGCCCAGACCTGGAGTTCGGGGAGGCATCTGTATGTGGAGACCTGAGTTGGGGGAGGCGTCTGTATGTGGAGGCCAGGGTTGGGGCAAGTATCTGTGTGCACAGGCCTGGGTTGGGGGAGGTATCTGTATGTTAGGGCGCCGAGACCCAGGTTCCCTGCTAATGTGCTGTCAGCCTCTCGTCCTGAGCCTGACTACATGAGGCCCGGCCTATCTGCAGATAAGCCAACCTTGTCTTGTCTCATCTTCCTCCCCGCTGCTCCCAACTCTAACCCCCTATCTTCCTCTCAGCTCCCTTCTGAAGGCTGTCTCAGATCCCTCCTGGTAACACAGTCTCCGTCGACCCCCCTGAACCCACTCTTTTCTAATGTGTCAAACCAATGTGCCACGTGATCCTGCCCGCCTCGCCGGGACTGAACCTCCTAAACACCTCCAGCACCTGCTCCACTCTCTCTATTAGAGGATTTTGTTCTGCCAGAGCTCCTGCCTGGGGTTGCAGACGGGGTGCGAGAGATCAGCCTGCTCCTGACTTAATGCACATTCCAGATTCCTCCCCTTTGAGCCCCATGCTGCCAGCCACCATCCAACACCCATGGGCAGCTCACACTGAAGCACAGAGTGGGAGCCTCATGCCATAGGCCCTACCCTTCTGCCTCCCTCTGCCCATGCTGCTCAGTCCCAGCGTTGGCCCCAGCCCTGTTCCTGCTCCCCGTCCTGCCAGCCCAGCTCCTCACCCTTTGCTCGACTGCAGAGATTCCCGGCCCCACATCCTCCCTGTCTTTGGACGCCCAGCAGCTCGCATCACATCTCCCACACTGATGCTGAATGGGGCTGCAGGAACTCAGCCCAGCACCACAGACCCCTGGTCTCCAACTCCATATGTGGCTCAGGCCTCTCAGCAGCTTACACACCAGTGTCCACCCCTCTCCAAGTAGCTCCCATGGTTCCAGACCTCCCCTTCTCTCCCCATGCGCCAACCCCGCATCCCCTTCCCAGCTTTCCCTGAAGACCCCAATCCAACTTCACAGAGCAAAGCAAGATGACAGAGGATCCTCTCCTTCCATCCTAAGAGGCCTTTGCATCTGGCCAAAAAGCTCAGCCTTCTCCTCTTCACAATTAGGAGTTACCCAGGACATTGCCCATTGCCCGGAGTGGGTAGAGAGGCCTGGGGATGCTGTAATGGGCAGAGCCTGCTGACATCTTACACACAGGGGACTTTGAGAGGTCTCCAGGCCTGGAAATTACTCTGAGCAGCGAAATTTGGGGGAATTAATTAACACGAGGATCAGGAGGAACTGGATGAAGAGCCTAAGTCACCCTTTATAGGGTTTTTTTTTTAAATTTTATTATTTTTTTTTCATTTAGTTGTTCTATTCTCAACATTTCACATGCCCAGAGATTGAAAGGGGGAATTGTTCTGCAAAGTTCATTCTAGACAATGGTGGTCCTCTTCACCGCCATTTCCTATTTCCCGGGGCCAGCTGCCTTCACCAACAGCTGCAGATTCTCTTGGTATCTACCTGCAAGTCTGAGATCACACCGCAGCGCTGGATGTAGCAATCCTGGTCCTTATCTAGCGATGCAGCCACAGTGCCTGAGGACATGGCTCTGTTTTACTCCTTTGACTCCACAACGCACCTGAGCTGTGTCCTGCCCTCCACCTCCCTATTAGGAGATATGGTAACTTCAGTGAGATCAACAGTCAGTGCTTACATTCATCTAAACTTGTAAATGCGATGCCCAGCTGTGATGGTTAGTTTTACGTGTCCATGTGGCTAGGCTCTAGTGCCCAGCTATTAATTCAGATGCCAACCTGGGGGTTGCTGTGAAGGTGTTTTGTACAAATGGCTAATGTCTACAATCATTGACTTTAATCAAAGGAGAGGATCCTAAGCCATGTGGGTGGGCCCCATCCAATCAGTTGAAAGACCTTACGTACAAAACTGAGGTTTCCTTGAGGAGGAATAAATTCTGCCTCCACATGTCAGTGTCAGCTCTTGGCTGAGAGTTTCCAGCCTGCCAGCTGCCCTACAGATTTTGGACTTGCTAACCCCACAATTACATCAGCCCATTCCTTGAAATAACTCTTTTTATGTTATGTATGCATACATACATATGTGTATGTATGTATGTGTGCATGTGTATATATGTGTGTGTGTGTGTGTGTGTATGGCTAACATGTTCCACAGGTTTGGTTTCTCTGGAGAGCCCTGATTAATATATCAACTAAGCTTGGAATATATAAGCTTTCTACATCCTTCTGTTTTTCTAGGAGTTAATGACGGTCTTGCTTTTTATTTGCCTAGTTTCCAACGTAGTTAACAGTGATTTATCCCCAAATGTCCCATCCAGTGCTCTCTACACGTAAGTCTCTTTCTGGGGTGCTATGGAAGCCTCTTGCCTTGCAGGAAAGTCTGGACCCTGCAGGGTTGGCCTCCCAGGACCCTGGAGGATTCGCTGGGTCTCACTGCCTTGTGGGACCACCCTCCGCACTCCTGGATTCCTGGATTCTGTGCCCTCTCTTGCCTGCTTTATTCCCTCAATTCAGTGAAGCACATCTTCATTGGTGTTCAGAGGCAATTGGAAACGTATTTCTCTCTCTTCAGACTGAGGGCTATAGAATTCTAGGCTGGAAATCACCTTTCCTCAGAGTCTCGAAGACACTGTTTTATTGTCCCAGCATTGCTCTTGCCAAGTCCAAAGTGCACACTGATTCTGGATCCTTTGTCTGACGCTATCCCCGCCCTTTCTGAAAGCTGGAAGGTGTTATTTTTGTCCACAGTGTTGGGAAATTTCAAGGCAATGTGTCCTGGGAAGACTATTTGCATCTGCTGTGCTGTGCACTGGCTGGTCCCTGCCCTTTGGGAACCCACATACTTCATTTCTGGACTTTCCTCCTGCCTTCCTCTGTCTTCTCCTTTTGTTTTTTATTCTCGTTTTTGTTTTTTTTTTAAATTGACACATAGTAATTGCACATATGTATGGGTTGCATGTGATATTTTGATACATGCCTACAATGTGTAATGATCAAATCAAGTTAGCTGGAATATCCATTGCCTCAAACATTTATCCTTTCTTTGTGCTGGGACCTTTTTAAATCTTCTTTTCTAGCTACTTTGAAACTTATAATAAGATATTGTTAACTATTGACACCCTCCTGTACTATGGAGTGCTAGAACTTATTCTTTCTCTCTAACTGTATTTTCATACCCATTCACCACATTCACCAACCTCTTTTCTGGAACTGCCATTATTTGGATGTTAGTCCTGAACTGATTTTAGAATTCTCTTTTCTCTCTTGACTTCTATCTCTTTCCTTTTTTGTTTGATCTGGAAAATTGTTTAAACTTTAGTTTCAAAATATTTATCAAGTGTCACATTTCTACCATTTTCTTCTTCTTTTTTTTAAATTTCAGAAGGCTTGTTATTCCCTTACATTACTTTTTTAAAAGCATTATATTTTTGCTCTTTAGTCCTTGCTGGGATTTTGATAGTTTTTTTTTTTTTAAGTTTTTGTCTCCTTGTATGTTCTAAAAAGCCAGTGGGAAGCTCCATGTAGGAAGATGGGTCTTGATAAAAGCGCACTTGCTCATGCCTGTAATCCCAGCACTTTGGGAGGCTGAGGTGGGCAGATCACTTGAGGTCAGGAGTTCGAGGCCAGCCTGGCCAACATGGTGAAATCCCGTCTCTACTAAAAGTACAAAAATTAGCCGGGCATGGTGGCGGGTGCCTGTAATCCCAGCTACTTGGGAGGCTGAGGCAGGACAATTGCTTGAACCCAGGAGGTGGAGGTTGCAGTGAGCCCAGATCACACCACTGCACTCTAGCCTGGGTGACAAGGGTGAGACTCCATCTCAAAAAAAAAAAAAAAAAAAAAAAAAGAAGCGCATTTGCTCTAGGTGTTCTGCATGAACTGTTCAATTTGGGGAATTGCTTTCTTATGTTGATTCAGATTCCTGGACTCCAGCAAACTCATTCTTAGAAGCTCAAAGGCTGAGGTTCTGGGAGCCCCCTGGTAGAAGCAGGGTGGATGTCTTTTTTTTCCCCTAGTGCCTTCAGAACAGTGTTTCTGGCCCAGAGGTGCTGTTTCCTCCACACAAGACCCTGTCTGTTCTCCCCTCCGGGAGCTCCTCTAGTCTCTGCCAGGATGGAGGTGAGGTCATCTGGTTGGTGGGCAGGGTAAGGAGATCTGGGAGTCTCTGTACTTTTAAGCGACTTTCAACTCTTCCTGCAGTGCTTAGCCCACCCTCATCCCCTTCCAGAGTGCTGGATGCCACCAATCCCTGAGCTTCCTGGCTCTCTAGGGTTCAAATTCAGCTGCTAAGTTAGGATTCTCAGTTGTTTTTTGGATGGTTCAGTTGCAATTGGTCCTGCCGCTCTTTGGCTTGCAAATCTTTTTTGCTATTGTCTTGTCTTCTCTTCTATTTGCCCTTGGAAATGTATGACTAAAGAATAAAACAAATGACACAAGTGAAAACCTTTGCTGTATTTTAGTGGGGTCTCAGGAGGAAACGGGGTGAATACGTGTGTGCAGTGCTTTGAAATTTACAGGCAGTTTCCCTCACCTGCCCTCCATGCATTCAGCAGCCACTGTTTCTGAAGCTTAGAAGACCTGGAGGGCGGCTTTCATAACGACTCTCTTCCTGGCGGGGGAGATCTCCAGATTGGGAGTCATTCCGGATGTGAGGAATTCTCATTCCACTTTTGGATCCTAACAGCTGGTGACTAGGAGTAAGAGCTGCTTCATGTGATAAGTAATGACCCTGAGGTTCTGAATTGGGGCTGGTAGAGAGCCCCTCACGAGTCCTGGGAGTGTTTGGGTCTCCTGCAATCTTTACTGCTAATATCCAATGCTTTTGTCTCACCCTTCACTAAGCATGTGCCTCTCCAGGAGTCTAATGGACTCAGTCTCGTCCCTCAAAGTGTGGTTCTTCATATTAATGAAAATTGATCCCTTTCTGACTTCACGATGCTGGGCGCTGTGAGCATTCAAAGCACAGCAGATTAACTTCTACGTGGCTGTGCTCAGGGGTGATCTGGGCATAGGCTGGCTGGCTCCATCCCTGCTTCCTGGTCCAGCCTGGGAGTGATGGAGTCCCCCAGGGCACTTGCCTCTGTCCCTGGTGTTGCATCTACACTGAGCCTGAAGCGTTCCGTTGAGAGATGGCAAAGGCGGCTCATGAGACAATCTTGTCTGGCCTCGGCTTGACTTCATTGCAATGGATGCAACTACAGCTCCAAGGGGACATGCTGTTTCTTGGAAAATCATTTGTTTTCTTTCAAATCATGGACCTGATGGATCTAGGAGAACTTACTTTCACTGACTGGCTAGCTGATGCTACCTACAACTTGGCTTTTAGTGTTTTCTGTGGTCATCTATGTAGGTAAAGAGAGACTTAAAGAATGAAGCCTGAAGGAAATGAATTTCCTAATTTTTATTTTAAAAGCTATATAGAGTTTTTAAAAGCTCAGTTATGGAAGTATAATTTAAATAGAATAAAATTCACCAACTTTTTAAAATTTTTTTACTGTTTTATTTAATGAATATTAATTTTCTTATAGAAAACATAGAATTTCTAGCAATTAAACAATATTGTAGTAAGAATAGATGTATGAAGTCACAGATAATCTTGCTAAACAAACATCTTCTCTTGTAGATCCAAAGTCATGAGTATGCCTAAACTGGCAGTACCTATTGTTCATTTATTGTAGGAGGATTTCCCATTTTATAAACAAACATGCTATTTATGGGAGGAGGTTCAGGGCTTCAGAATGTCTTCAGTGTATATTTCCTGATACTCAAGGGGTGGAATTCCCCTTTTGTCCATCAAGTGACAGCTACTTGCAGCTGAGGGCATTTTGCAGAGGCTTCTCCAGAGTTAAACACATAAAAAGATAATTCCCTGGTAACCAAATATGGCCGCTGTATTAGCCCATTCTCACGCTGCTGTGAAGACATACCTGAGACTGTGTAATTTATAAAGGAAAGAGGTTTAGTTGACTCACAGTTCCACATGGCTGGGGAGGCCTCAGGAGACTTACAATCATGGCAGAAGGGGAAGAAAACATGTCCTTCTTCACATAGCAGCAGCTAGGAGAAGTGTCAAGCAAAGGTGGAAAAAACCTCTTATAAAACCATCAGATCTTGTGATAACTCACTCACTATCATGAGAATAGCATAAGGGTAACATCCCCATGATTTAATTACCTCCCACCGGGTCCCTCCCACGACATGTGAGGATTATGGGAACTACAATTCGAAATGAGATTGGGTGGGGACACAGCCAAACCAGATCACCTCCCACCCCAATCTTATCAAACTATAATTTACTTACTGTTATATATGTGTATATATATATAATTTCTTATCTCTTTACTATCTCCCCTCCCCTTCTTTTCAGTTGTTCTTCTCTAGAATCCTACACAAGCTTCTACCCAAATACTACCATTTCAAGGGCCAGCAAAGTCCTTCACTAAAGGACAAAGTCTTCCTTTGCTATTCTACTCTACAGTCATCTAGGCTCTGACCTTCTTTAGCCATTATCAAGCATCTGGCTTTAATCTTTTGGTTGCCTAATACTGCTAATTAGCTTTTCACAAGTTTTGACATCTTCCAATTAGGTTACAGGCTCCTTAAAGGCAGATTCCTGCCGGGTGCAGTGGCTCGTGCCTGTAATCATAGCACTTTGGAAGCCCGAGGCGGACAGATAGCTTGAGTCCAGAAGTTTGAGACAAGCCTGGGTAACAAGGCAAAACCCCATCTCTACAAAAAAACAAACAAAAAACAACAACCAAAAAATTAGCTGGGCATGGTGGTGCACGCCTGTCGTCCCAGCTACTTGGGGGACTGAGGTGGGAGGATTGCTTGGGCCCAGGAAGTGGGGATTGCAGTGAGCTGAGATCTCACCACTGCATTCTAACCTGAGCAACAGAGAAAGACCCTGTCTCAAAAGAGTAAAAAATAAGGCAGATTCCTTTATTCCATTTTTCCTACTTTCCTCATGCACCTACATAGTAGATGCTCTAAACGTCCTGGTTTTGAAAAGTAATATCGTCAATCCCCCGTGACTCAACATATACATTTTAGTGTTCTCTAAAGATTTTTCTAGAACCAATCTGTTATTTATATAAACATGAATATTCTGCTAGCCCAATAAATCTTTTGAGTGTTTCATATCAGAACTTATGAGCTGACTGTGTCCTAGCCACAGGACTGCAGCTGTTCATCCTGTGGCATTTTGACCTCAATGTTGTAAACAAAATTTGGATCATTCTTCTTCTGATTTTTCTCAAAAAGTTCATCCATGATGCTCTTCCTTTTGGCAAGCTCCTTGTCATCCAGTGTGTTCAGGTCTTTTTCAGGATCAATGGTTGTTTCCGGTCAAATTTGTTCCATTGTTTTTGCCCAACTCTGCCTCCACAGGTAACCTCGTAAAAAACTGGATAGCTTCTCTAGCTGCCTCAGGAATCCTTGTTACGGGTAACTCTCGTGTCGTAGGTTATTCTTTAGCTGTTCAGCCACTTGCGTGCAACCTGAAAACTTTGAAAAATTTTGAACTGGCAGAATGCGTGAGCGAATTCTCCCCTTGAATTTCATTCTCGTAGATTAAGATACTAGCTGGAGGCTAAAATCAGATGCCACACTTCTTGGCAGCACACATCATTCCCACACACACTTCAGAGGATATCGGAGGAAATCTGATGAAAATGTATAAGTTGCATAATGACTTCCTGCCTTGGAAAAATACAGAAAGGGCATCTTCTTCTGCAGGCCAACATCTATACTGCTCGGAAGGGGTTGCTCCCACCCAACAGCAATGCAACGAGGAGCACCTAAGTCGACTTTGAGGCTGGGCAGAGCCTGGTACTGCAGGAAGAGACAACGGCCTCAGTCCTACTGATGTGGCTGGATGAACTCCCTGGAAGTAGAGGTGGGGCTGGCACAGGGCACCATATGCTGGCTCCCATGATGGCATGCATGGCTTCAGAGTCCTGAGGGGCACTGGTTAAGCTGTTTCCACAGAAACACCCAGGGCTCACCAAAATTCACCCATTCTAAGTGTACAGCTCAATGAGTTTTTTGAAAGTATACAGTATATAGTCATGCAACCACCACTTTCCATATTCAAGAAATAGAATGTGTCCATTCTTGGAAAAAGCCCCTTGTGCCTCTTGGTGGTCCTCCCTTCCCCTCTGCTCCCAGGCAACCACCGCTCTGCTTTCTGTCTCCGTTGCTTTGCCTTCCCTAGAGAAGTGAAATCACACAATTAGACACTCTTTCACTTAGCAAAGTGTTGCTGTGTATCAGAAGTGTGTTTCTGTTCACCTTTGGGTAATATTCCATTACGTGTTGATACCATCATTTGTTTTTCTGCTCCTCAGTTGATAGACATTTGTGTGGTTTCCTATCTTCAGCTATTATGAAGGAAGCTGATACAAACATTTTGCATATGATTCTCTGTGTTTTCATTTGCTTTAATTTCTCTTGGATAAATACCTAGGAATAGACTTGCTAGGTCATGTGTCAGTGTATGTTAAACTTTATAAGCAAGTGCATAACTGTAAAAGTTATATAGATGACACATGGCGACTCACATTTAAATTAAATAAAATAAAAATTTAAAGTCACTTCCTCAGTTGCAGTTGCCACAGGTCAGGTGCTTCTCACTAGCCACATGCAAATATGTATGGGATAGCACAGCATGGAATATTTACATCATACAGGAAACTACCATTGGACAGCACTGGTACAGAATTTAATACATTGGGTTTCAGAACAGAAATATTTGTATTGATTCGAGCAAAGGATATTTTACAAAGCCATGGATAGCCTTTCTCACTATTGTTTATATGGACAATAAGACCCTTGCCAAGTCTAGGCAAAAAGGAAGCATCCCATCTTGTGTTAGCTTTGTGGAAAAAAATATTAGGAGCAGCCCAAGGACCAAAGCATCTGACAGCCTGAAGAAGTGATTGTTCATCTCGTCACAGCTGGCTGTCCGTGTGGGGAAACCACCCACAGGGACCAATTTCCTCCAGACCTTGACAAATTCTTGTCGACAGCTCCAAGACCCAAGGACTCCATAGAATGGAGAGGGGGCTCTGCTCATGGCTGGGAAAATGCCAGGGGCCCCATGACAGGTGACATAATGAACTGATTGGAATCATTATCTCAGAAATAAGCTTTCTCCATTGCTTCTCAGATGGTGTCTTCATTCATCACTGATAAGAAAGGACATGGAGCCCAGCTGAGAGAGTACAAGTCACCCATCCACCTTCACACCTTCAAGGCTTCCAGTTCCAGCATCCTTGACTCTGTTTATGGATGAAGACCTTAGGATTTGGCAAATAGAATTTTTTTTCTGACCATGGTCCAGATGGGCTTGTTTTACCTTGGCTTTTTCACATGCGGTTCCAATTTCCCGGCAGCTGGGGCTACTGGTGAGGAATCAGGACCCAGGACAATCAGGGGCATTGACTGTGGGCATGGCTCAGTTTCTTGTGTGTGGTCTCGCTCAAGAAGGGAGGGCACATCACTACAGAAGAGTTTTTTGTTACCTCTGGGGCAATGTTGTGTTTTGTGAAAGAAAGTATTTTAACCACACATTTGAACAAAACAATAATTCCTCTTGTGGTCTTAGCCATTAATCTTCTTTTATGTAAGGAGAAAATCGGATGCCTTAATGATGTCATCATTTGGCCTGGAAAAGAACCAATGGAGTTAAAGGACCCCATTGTTTCCCTGACACAGTGGTGGAAGAGGAAGAGGCATTTGCTTTTGCTGTTCCAGAGAGAAGAGGGTACATTTGCAGCTCACCACCCATAAACACGCTGGAATCTTAACGCTGGGAGGATTCGCCAGGAGGGCTTTGTGGACATAGTCCTCATTTCCACAGAGGCTCCTCCATCTGTCCTCTGCTTTCTTGTCACCCCCCAAATAAAAAGAGCTCAAATTTGTTTATGGTAAGTCTAGTGGAAAGTCCCTTCCCATAACCCTTCACTCTATGGTTCCTTTCTCTCTTCACCTTTGGTGGAAAAGTGAATTAGGGCAATAAAGCAATAAAGCCATCTTCTGAGAGGTGTCAGTCAGCCAGGGAAAATGTGGGTGTGTTGTAGATACTTTGCAGGAAGAAGCTGGATGGTGTGACAAGCCCATTTTGGGGGAAGAGTATCAGGGTTAACTGCTGCCCTTCCAGGGCAATTCTGCAAAACTAAAATCTCCATGGACTTTCTGAGCAAGGGTTCCTGGGGCAAAGGATGAGAAAGAGAAGACAGATGTGGCAGAAAAAGAGAGGGACACCAAATCATGTAGACAGGAGACTCCCAGGCACCCATCCAGATTTAACTCTGTGTGCACAAAAGGCTGCCTTGATGGCAAAGTGGCAGCCCACAATTGGCCCCACAGTGTGACTATTTACTTCCAGTCTGTACATGCCCTTGCAGAGACGATGTAACCAGCAGGGTTACATAATTGACTTTCAGTAGATGATGCAAAAGTGATCCCAGTGTTTCACCCTTTCCTCCACTCATGCCTTTTGCAATGTGACTTTGCACTCTTTCCCTCAAGAGTTGGAGTTCATTTCTGTGTTCCTTGAATCGAACTGGTCTTTTGGCTTGCTTTAGCCAACAGAGTGGGGTGGAGGCGACTGAGTTCTGAGTCTAGGACTCAAGATGTTTTGTACAATTCTGCTCTCTTACTTGGACCATTGCCTCTACCGTGAAAACAAGCCCAGGCTAAGTGGTTAGAAGGAGAGAGACTAAATGTATGTATGGAACAGAGAGAGCTGAATCTTCCTAGCTGAGACCAGGCTAGACCAGCTATCATCCAGCCTGCTTACAGATGTACCAACAAGTCCAGTGGAACCTGCCCAGGCAAACTCTAGGCTTGTAAGGAATCATGGGTGATTGTTTCTTTAAGCTGCTAAGTTTTGGGGAGGTTTGTTACACAGTAGCAACTAACTGATAACTCTTCATAAGAGATATTGAGGGTAAAGAGATTATAGATGAGATAAAATCATGATAAAAGCCGAACAACGACAGCACTGTCTTGTGCATAAGCTGTGGATACCATGAAGCAGAGCCCTGGGGTGTGTCCTCCCAGGCTTGGGAACCAGTAGTTAGTGAGGTTTATTATGGCCCCTACCAGGAAGGAAGAGGAGCGGGCTTTGGCCCTGGAATCTGACAGGAGCAGCAGGGAGGTCAAACTGCAAGGCACTTGAGCCTCTCCATCCAGCTTGGAAAAGAGCACTTTCTTTAGATCCTTGACTCAATCAATTCCCATCTCTAAAGCCAGCACTCAGACTGCTGTGAAAGTGAGCACTCTCTGGCTTCCCTACATTATGCAGCCAATCTGTAAACTGGATCATCAGCACTGGGCAATTTAAAGTTTACTATAAGAATAACAAGCATTTATTGAAACAGATGCAGACTATTAAATCACACCACTTAGAGAAAAGAGCTGTTTAACATTTTGGTGAGCATCCTTCACACATCTCACAGTGTACAAACATACACATAGAGTTTTAATAAATGCAATCCTAAGATTCAAATTTATGCTTATTTTCCTAAAATTGCAAAATTGGGTGGGACTGGTGGCTCATGCCTGTAATCCCAGCAATTCCAGAGGCTGAGGTGAAACGATCACTTTAGCCCAGGAGTTGGAGACCAGCAACATAGCAAGACTTCGTCTCTACAAATAACGTAAAAAGTTAGCCAGGACCTCATCGCTATAGATAATTTTTAAAATTAGCCAGGAATGGTGGCAGGCGCCTGTAGTCCCAGGTACTCAGGAGGCTGAGATGGGAGGATTGCTTGAGCCCAGGAGATTGAGGCTGCGGTGAGCTGTGATTGCACCACTGCGCTCCAGCCAAGTGGCAGAGGGAGACCCCATCTCAAAAATAATACTAATAAAAATAAATAAAATGAAGTTGCAAAATATCCCATGCTTAACGTAGACAATTCAACCAACAAGAAATGTCTAAAGTTAAATATGAAAGTTCTCCTCCTCTCTGTAAGTGTGAATTTCTTTCAGTGTATTCATTAAAACATTGTTTCCTTTGTAATTTTGCTGTATGTTCTGTGTTCTAAAACACTCACTTGTTTTTCAGCTACATCCATTTAACTACCAGTTAGTCCACCAAGTTCTTGTTTAGATTGTTATTATTGTTTTATCGTCTTTAATTTCTAAAACATGTTGACTATCTTCTCTTTGATCATTTTCTTAGCAGTCTGTTCTTCTTTCATGAATGGAGTATTGATTCTTAAAGTTTTCTACAGATATTCATCAGGCTTATAAAAATGTCTTTTTCTTTCTTGTGTGAACCACGTTTCCTTGAAAACCATTTGCTTTGCTTGCCACTTTAAGCCAGTTGATTTCCCTCAAATGACTCATGATTCCTGTTGTGGGCTTTTATCTGTCAATGAAGATCTCAATTTAATCAGTATTGGTAACTGTTGTGAGCATCTTTTGAAAATATGAAAGCCACTGCTTTGATTCTCTAGTTAGGTAGATCCCTGGTGTGCAAGGCTTAGCTGTGTGTTTGGGGGTGGGCTTACCCATGGCTGCAAGGAGAAGGTGAATATTTGCCAGTAGAGACTTCTCTTTGGTTTGTGTGGATAGAGAAGTAGTTCCTGGACTGGAGGTTCTCTTTTGTGAAGGAAGAATGGTAGAAGGTACCTTGGGAGCAGAGTAGGTTAGTAAGTTTGGGGATCGTTTGGACGGTGTGTTAACAGGCCCCTTGCTGGGCACCACCTGCCGAGTTTCTGATTCGGGGGGTCTGGGGTGGTAGGTCCTGAGAATGTGTCTTTCTTTCTTTCTTTTTCTTTCTGTCTTTCTTGTCTTTTTCCTTCTTTCCTTCTTTCCTCCTTTTCTTTCTTCCTTTCTTTCCTTCCTTCCTTCCTTCTTTCTTTCTTTTTCTTTCTTTCTTTCTTCTTTCTTTCTTGTCTTTTTCCTTCCTTCCTTCTTTCCTTCTTTCCTCCTTTTCTTTCTTTCTTTCTTTCTTTCTTCCTTTCTTTCTTTCCTTCCTTCCTTCTTTCCTTACTTCTTTCTTTCCTTCTTTTCTTTCTTTCTTTCCTTCTTTCTTTCTCTCTTTCTTCCTTTCTTTCTTTCTTTCTTCTCTTTCTTTCTTCTCTTTCTTTCTTTTTTTGACGGAGTTTCTCTCCTGTTGCCCAGGCTAGAGTGCAATGGCACAATCTCGGCTCACTGCAACCTCCGCCTCCTGGGTTCAAGTGGTTCTCCTGCCTCAGCCTCCCGAGTAGCTGGGATTACAGGCATGCACCACCACACCTGGCTAATTTTGTATTTTTAGTAGAGATGGGGTTTCTCCATGTTGGTCAGGCTGGTCTCAAACTCCTGACCTCAGGTGATCTACCTGCCTCAGCCTCCCAAAGTGCTGGGATTACAGGCGTGAGCCACCGCGCCCAGCCCATCTTTCTAACACACAGTAGGTGCTGATGCTGGTGGTCCCAGAATGACCATCTAGAAACACTGATTAGGGGACTTCACTGCTATGCTGAAAGCTTTTTGCTTTTTACCTCTCCGGGCTGAAGTGGTAGCAGGAAGCTGCCCAGGGACAGGGCCAGCCTCCTGCATGGCCCTGATGCTCTCACGCAGTCCATAGACCTGCAGCACAGTCCTAGACCCTCCTAGAATCTGGCTGCCGACTCGTAGCCCCAGCCTGCTCCCTGCATTTGAGTTTGAGGCATTTCCCAGGCTGTGTAGGAAAAAGTGGTCCACTCACTTTTCCTGCAGCCTCTGATGGCTGTGATTTGTTTCAGCTCTGACTAAATTTCATCACTGCCATCCTTTCTGCTTTGCATCATTCATAGATTTTGAACAATTTTCTTGAGTTACTGGTGGCCTAGCCTATCTTCTGGCATTGTGATGAGCTCCTTCTCCTTCTTACCTTTTAAAATGATAATTTCTAAATACACAAAAAGTAGAGAAAATAATATAATAAACTCCTGTGTACCTGCCGCTAAATTTTACAGGCTTTTGCTTTTTAAATATTTCTTTTGTCATTTAAATAAGATTTGGAGAGGAAGGCTAGTAAACCAAGAGTTCAATCTGCCATCTGGACCTGGCATCCCCCACCCCTTATCATTTTAAATTATTATTATCCAAGATTGTTTATAAGTTTCCATTATCAACATACTCACCAACCCAGTTATTCCAGCTGTGCTGTGTTTTCTAGAAAATACTGCCCATGTGACACATGCAATTGCATTTCATGAATAGCTACAGATAAGCCCAACATCTACAGCAATGGAGACCACATGGATATGACTGAGCAGAGTCTCCACTGTAGACCCTGTGAGAGTTAAACCTTGAGGACACACGTGAGCCTCATCATGGATATTAGCACCTGCATTGTGGGAGGACAGTTTTGGTTTTTTTTTCCATTTATAGATTAAACTTCCTCTTGTATTAAGTCCATGTCTCCAGTTCTCAGATTCTTGCTACTTTTCTCCCAGCTGCATATCCTTCCACCTGTCTCCAAATGGCAAGCCTCGGCTATACTTGGATAAACTTTCAGGTTGTGTTTGGATAAACTTTTAGGCACAAGGTGGAGATCAACGATGTTGACTTTCTTGAGAGTTAATGATATAGTTTGGCTGTGTCCCCACCAAAATCTCATCTTGAATTGTAGCTCCCATAATTCCACATGTCATGGGAGGGACCTGGTGGGAGGTAACTGAATCACGGGAATGGGTTTCTCCTGTGCTGTTCTCGTGATAGTGACTAAGTCTCATGAGATCTGATGGCTTTATAAAGGTGAGTTCCCCTGCACATGTCCTCTTGTCTGCTGCCTTTGCTCCTCCTTTGCCTTCCGCCATGATTGTGAAGCTCCCCAGCCATGTGGAATTGTGAGTCTATTAAACCTCTTTTCCTTATAAATTACCCAGTCTCAGGTATGTCTTCATTAGCAGCATGAAAACAGACTAATAGAGTTAATATTCTTTTTGTTTTGTTTTGTTTTGTTTTGAGACAGAGTCTTACTCTGTCACCCAGGCTGGAGTGCAGTGGCTCGATCACAGCTCACTGCAGCCTCCACCTCCTGGGTTCAAGCAATTCTCCTACCTCAGCCTCCCAAGTAGCTGGGATTACAGGTGCCCACCACTGTGCCCAGCTAATTTTTGTATTTTTAGTAGAGGCGGGGTTCCACCATGTTGGCCAGGCTGGTCTAAAATTCCTGACCTCAGGTGAACCACCCGCCTTGGCCTCCCAAAGTTCTGGGATTACAGGAGTAAGCCACTGCACCAGACCCAATATTCTTCTGTATATATGAGAAACATACAGTTGGCAATAAACAATGGGAATTTAGAACGAAGGTTCCCCTACCTACTACTGCGTGTTCTTGGGCACAGTACTTAACTTCCCCAATTCTTGTTTCTCTCATCTGTTAAAAGAGAAAGTGTCCACCTCATGGAATTATTGGGAGGATCATATAGGATGATGTCTTAAAATCTCATGGGGTTCGACCTGGCACACAGTGGGAGCTCAACTCCCGTCAGCCTGGGCTTCCCACTGTGCAGTCACTGCTTTGCTGTGCTGGGTGGGAGCGGCAGAGCCCAGGTAGGAATTGGAATTGTTAGGAAATTCTTCGTGACGCAGTTGACCAAGGAAAAGGAAGACTTTGAAACGTTTTTTCTGCATATACTGGTCAGGGTTCTTTCAATTATAAATAACAGAGACCCACCTCATACTGGCTGAAGCCAACAAAAAGAACTGTGGCTCTGGTGCCTGTACTGTCCGGAGGGATGGCTGGGGCCTGGGCTTCCTGGGCGTCAGCCCAGGTCTCTTTCTCTCTCCATTTCTCAGGGCTGCTCTTCCTCCATTTTCAAGTAGGAGCTCGGAGCTCACATGGTGTTGGGTTTATTTTCGGGCACAATCGATCCCACTGTCTGTGCTCCCTGAGGAGCCCAAGTTTCCATCAGAATCACAGCCAGCAATTCCAGAGGACACCCGGCTGCTTTTCCCAATAGTTCCAGCAACACCCTGGAGCTGGATCGCATCCCCCGCACTTGGGCCGTGTGCCTGTCTGTGGCAAGAGGAATGGATGCACTTATTGGTCAGGCCTGAGGCACACACCCCCATCCTAGAACTGACCCGCTCAAACCATAGAGACTGAGAGTGAGGGAGGGGGACTTCCTAAATGAAAATTGACATGCTCCAGTCAGTAAAAAAAGGAACGGACATAAGGTAGGCAAAACCAGCAGATAAATGCCACACTAAAGAAATGTGTTTTCCTTGGCATGGATATACCTGGCCCTAATTGAGGGTCATTTCAGTGGTAACCATTTCTCACCAGGCAAATATCTGTGTGAGTGGAGCTGTGCATATATCTGCGAGGGGAGCTGCCAGGTTAAAGTACATCTGAATATTAGATTAGACAGATATTGCCAAATTACTCCCAACTCCTGCTCTTTTGAGTCTTAGCACTTTAGTTCTCTCCCTTCCTGACTGTGTTCTACAGTCACCTTGCCAGCCCTAGTGGGGATCGCTCCAAAAGAGTGCCCGCTGGTACCTCCACCTGGATTCTGTTCCAGGGCTCTGCTCTCCCCTGTTCCTTAAAGGTCAGATTTTGAAGCAGATTCCTATTGAGCTCAAAGCCCTGTCCCACTTCATGCCGAAGGATTGCTTCTCGCGCTGCTTTCTGCTCCTTCTGATGTATCACATTAGCAGCTAACAGTGGTCATCAGCACGTGGGCTGGTCTCCATACTCCGGGGCCCCACCTGGAAAGCCTTCCCTGGGTGCAGATGGGCAGGGCACACCTGCTCCTGCTGTGGCTCACACGTCCCCTCCTTGGCCCCTGTTCCCACTATCCTAGGTCCGCACTGCCTGGTGGAGTGTCTGCCAGGTTGTGCATGGAAGTCTGGGAATTTGGAGGAGAAAGAACGTTCTGTGATGGCTACTTCCTGGGAGGCCATCAGCTGTCTCTATGCCTCTCCTCCCCCTGTGGCCAGGAAGAACAGAGTAGCCTAGAGGCAACTCAGTGTGCATGTGTGATCCAAGAAATGAGAGGGCACCCAGTGCCAGCCAGCCATTTCAAAGGGCTTCCCCAGCCAGCAATGGGAGTGGGGCATATGTGTGAGTGTGTGTGTGTGTGTGTGTGCGCGTGTGTCTTTTCTCATGCATAAACTTCTCCTGTTTTTGTCTTCTGCATCTTCCCTTCACTCGTCCCCACCTCGCTCTCCCAGGCTGCCAGGACCATATCATTCTGTCCATGTGCTCTTTCCTCTCTGTGTTATAAAAAGTGTGCATGTGCAGTCAAAAGCAGTGGTTTGCTGGTACATGTTAACCAACCAGCTTCTTGAAGAGAGAAAAAGCTCTGATCAGCATTTGCCTATTTCTGCGGCCAGTTTCAAGCTACAAACATGACATCAGTCAATGCAACGTTGGGAAGAAGTGCACACTAGTTGCCGGGGATTAGGATTTCCACCACACAGACACACAGATGGAAATAGTCTCACGGCCATTGATAATGTAAAATAAGCAAGAAGTGTTGTGTTTTGAGTTTTATTACTTTGTTTTAAATATAATTTTATTTCCAAGTTTGTATACTTTCATTTTTAATATTGGTTGTGTTTAACAATTGCTTTGCAAAATTCCCAAAAAAGTCGCATTAGCTCCTGTGAGCCGGTAAAGCCAGTACATGAATGGCTCCTGGAGGGAAGCAAAGGCCTGAGATTCATGAATTTTCTGACAAGTTTGTGCTCAGCAGCTCCTCTTTTTCCTGTACAGCCCTTTGGGGCTGAGTGGCGAGGCCTTGGCCGTGACATCCCACACCCCTATCTCAGCTCTGCACTGTTGCCAGGAGGTGTCCTGATTTTGGGTCATGGAGCCTTCTGAAGTGCCCTAAAATGAACGCCTGTGAGAATTGTTTTGAGTTGTTCCCCCAGAGTGAAACTGGGCCTTGATTCTAACATACAGATCTCTGCATGTTGTTATTACATCTCTGGAGTGCCTGGGTCAAGAGCTATCTGTGTGCACTTTTACAAAAGAAAGCAAGAGCTGGCCTCCCTGGCTGCTGGGAATGGACTTACCTGAGACTAGCATAGAAGCTCCTCAGCAGGAGAGTAATTGGTGAAAAGATTCCAAGTGAGTCTCTGGAAGGTGTTATTGTCTTACATAAACTCTCTATTTTAAACTTTCAAGTAAAGAGCTAGAAGACCTCTTTCCACTGATTAGAGAAAACCTAGTTTTGGGGTTAAATCCAGCCAACGAATTTAAGTCTCCAAATTGGCTCAATTTGTAAATTCCTCAACAGTGGCCAAAATGAAAGTCAACAGTTGTGCGTGTAACACAACCCACTCCGTCCCTGTGGGTGGGCCTGGGGGTGTCAGGTGGTGAGAACTGACTTCCCCGCAGTCCCATCTCTGTCTCTTGCTTCAGGACGTGTGGGCCGCCTGCTGCTCCTCGTCCCTGCCAGTTCCATGCCTTCCCCTCTGATGCTTTTCAACACAGCACTCCAAGAAGCAGCTATCTACCAGGAGACACACAAGGGAAGAAACAAATGTGTTACCTCACCAACACTAACACACACACACACACACACAAACACACAATTCAGAGTCTGTATTTTAGGAAACCTTTTGACCACCCCATTTCTTGCCTTTCTGCCACCTGTTCATATGGTTCCTTCACTGGCTGGCTTAGCCAGCAGCGGCATCCCTGCAGCAAGCTGCCCCTTGCATGTGAAGATGGTTATGCATCCCACATGGCATCTGGATTTGGGTGTGCATCAGTCTGAGCAAAATCAATGGACAGTGCTTGGATTCTGACTTCATTTGACCTATCAAATAATTGCACCCCTTGGCACAAGGGTTATGCATGTTAATATACAATGATGTGTTTGCACCACCTCCTGAGGAGCAGAGGAGCTGTTTCATGGGGAAACAATGCCAGGACAGGCCCCCCTCCCCACAGTGGGATTTTGCTAAGACCCCCAGGCTTTAGCACAGGATGAGTTCCCTGGGAAGGCAGGAGGGGACAGATGCAAAGCCTTGGTGGAGGATGAGTCTTGAGCAGGTAATGAGCCTGAGACTGTTTTGTTCTCCAGTATTATCCCAGGGGCACTTGGGCAGGCAGGCCAAGTGCAGGGCAGGGTCAGCTCTTACAGTGGACCAGGAGGCATTGAAGGCAGTGCCACACTCCCAAGATGTACCAGCCAGTGATTTGCAACAGGCTCTCCTGAAGAGAAAAACACCATGACTTGTGGTGTCTGCCAATTTCCCTTGTGTAAACACTCCCACCACGACTGATTTCAAGCTACCCGTAGACATTCCCTGAATGGCAAAGCTGGGAAGAAAAGTGCATGACCAGTTCTTCCAAGTGAGCTGCACAACACTATCATTGACACTCCGGAGGGCTGTGCCCAGCCACATGGTCATCCAGTTTTGGAAATGGTTGGAATGTGAGGACACCAAAGGCCCAAGTGGAGAGTGGAGGGCAGGCAGTGAGGGGAATTAAGCCAGCCAGATGGCAAGAGGCCCCATGGTGCATTACATGAACAGCCCCATAATTCCTGTGTCTTTAGTGATGTCACCACATTTACAACATGCTGAGGTGGCTGCATTATCACAGAAAATAAAGGTAATATAGAAAATAGAGGTGAAAGTGGCATATGCCTGCAGGCTGGTGTTGGGTCCAAGTTTAAGTGTGGATGCAACCAGGAGAAGAAAAGAGAGTGTGCCAGAACAAAAGGTGTCATCGAGGCACAGCCGAATCATCTACACACCTGTTGTTTCACAGGCCTCTTGGAAGCATAGTAAGCTTGTTAAATTTTACAAAGACAAGTAACTAAATTCTTTTCTAAAGAGCCCAGATATAAATAACTGGAAATGCATGGATTGCCATTTCTTTATGGACTGATATTTTCCAATGATTTTAAAATAAAACCTCTCATAGAAATGCTTCACATTTCTAGAAAGGTAGCTTCTCACAGCCTTTGTCATGTATCCCCCAATTCACCATCTTCGTTGAGCTACAAACATCTTCATGGGATTTATGATTCAAGATGACATTTGTTGAGCACCTGCTATCTATCACGGGCACTGCACATGTTGATCCATTTAATACCACCACCCTTCAAAGTTGGTACTATTCTCATTTTGAAACCTCAGAGGCTTGGGCAGACAAACAGATCCTCTCTCCGCTCTGAGCCCCAGGAGGCTGCCTGCACAACTGCAGCAACCTGGCCCTTGAGCTTGGAGATCTGGCCAAGGGGACTACCCAGCATGAGAGTAGGGGAGGCTGGGGTCTCTATCTCCTTGGCATCCTTCCTGCAGGTCCCCGTAGAAGCTATGGCCCTTGACTGAAAACTGCTGCTCTTCTCGCCCTCCTCATCTGCCTCCTCTTCTTCCAGGTTTTGGTAGCTGCCCCCTCCCCTCATCCCACAGTGACCAGCAATGCTCTGAGCAGTCCCAGGGTTCTGCTGTGAATCTTGTCTTTTCCCTACACTCTGCCCAAACCTTTGTAAGTAGGTCCTCCAATGCATATGTTTCCTATTAGGGCTCCAAATTTATTACTTTAAAAACAACGTATTATTTTACAGTTCTGGAGGTCAGAAGTCCAAAATCAGTGTCACTGGGCTGCACCCAAGGTGTGGGCAGGGCTGCTCTCCCTCCGGAGGCTCTTGGGAAGAATCTGTCTCTCACCTCCTCCAGCGTCTGGATGCCATTCCTTGGCTCACGGCCACGTCACTCCAGTCTCCTCCAGGATCACATCACCTCCTCTTCTGTCTGTGGTCAAGTCTCCTGCCTCTCTCCTCCTATAAGGACACTTGTGATTGCATTTAGGACCCACCAGGATAATCTAGGGTAATCCCCCCATCTCAAAATCCTTAATTGCATTGGCAGTCTTTGCCATATAAAGGAACATTTACAGATTCCAGGGATTAAGACCTGATATCTTTGGAGGTCATTATTCAGTCGGCCACATTTATTATTTTAATTTAATTTAATTTAATTTAAGCGTGTGATTTGCCTCCTGCTGGGACTTGACTGATGCAGCCTGGGTTACTACATATGAAAGAACAGGAATTGAAACCATGCAAATAAGTTAATTTTGAGAACTTGCACTTGGTTTTATATGTTAATGACTTCCGAATTTATACCTCTGGTCCATTCCTTTTCTCTGAGTTCCAAGATCATATATCCAATTGACTATTTGATATTCCATTTGGATGTTTCGTAGGCACCTCGAGCTTGGGATGGCAAAACCAACGGTTCTCTTTCCTATATCCCACCCTGCTCCTCAGCAAATTGCACCATCCCACACTTGTTTGCTCAAGCTGGGAACCTGGACATCAACCCAGTGACCTCCAAGGCTCGGGGACCTCCCCACCACACCCACGGAACCACCCGGTGTTGCTTCCCTGTGGGTTCTTATTCACTTCATCATGCTGTCCCCGGAGGCCCTCCCCCCACAACAGATGTGGTATCTCTCTGTTCTCCCCACCTATGCTGACACCAGTCTATTCCAAGGCACCACTCGATTCCAAGGCACCACTCGCTCACCCGGACTGTAGGAATGGCCTCCTTAGTGTCGGCTTCCACTCCAGTCTCCTCTCTGGCACACTTGGTGCAGGAGTCACAGGGGCAAATACAACCCAGGCTGACTCACATCACCCCCACATACAACCCTTCAATACGCTTCAGTTGCATTCTTGCCTTTCCCACTGCATCTTTTGCTAAGTTCCTTCTCACTTCTGCCCTCTCACTGATATCTCCTAGGCCTGGAATGCTCCTTCCTCAACTCTTCTCCTATCTGGATTGGTTATGATGTCTATATCCCGTGCTTGGCACAGCTCTGAAAGTAGCAGAAAGCTACTGACTCTACCTCTTGATGGGCTGAGCTACGACGTTGCCTTGCAAAGGTGAGAATGCCAGGTGACATGAAGGAATGTGGCCGAGGGGAGAATCTACCACGTGGTGGACAATGGTGGAAACCAGGCTGACCCGGGAAAAGGGGCCCATGATCTCCTTAGCAGTGTCAGAACCAACATACCCACCACGTCCTGAGTTCATTCTGAGCTGGCTGCCTACCCAGCTTGGGTCCCCATGAGAAGTTGTTACTGGTGGAGAGTAGTCTAGGTTCTTGGCATTTTGAACAAATAATTGGACAAAATGCACAAACAAAGCAAAGCAGGAAAAGCAGAGATTTATTTTAAATGAAAGTACACTCCACACGGTTGGAATGGGCTGGAGCAAGTAGCTCAAGCGCCTCAGTTACAGAATTTTCTGGGGTTTAAATACCCTCTAGGGGTTTCCCATTGGTTCACTTTATGCAAATGAAGTAGTGGCCCATGACCAGTCTGATTGGTTGCAGGAGGTGACCAATTAGAGGTACTTTCATTTTTCAACTGTCAGGCAGAAAAAGGAGGGATTGAAAAGGGAGTAGCTTCTGATTTCCACTCAGCATGAGTAGGCCTTAGGTTTCCTGCCTCCAGACCCTATTCTCCTGCCCCAAAATGATGGGGCTGCTCCTTCTGGGATTGGAGGAGCCTGGCCCACCAGGGAAGAGTCTGTGTCATTTCCAATGTGCCCCTACTCGAGTCATTGGAGGAGTGTTTTAATAAGGGGTGATGTCACCATCGTTTGGTTAGGAAATTGGGACTGCTTGTCCCAGCATTCTTCCCTTGATGTTGAGATCCCGGCATCCTCTCTAGCGACAGTGATGGACAGCGGGGAGAAGTAGTACAGATTCCCACTGATGTCAGAAAAAAGGTCAAACTTGGAATGAGTCACAAAATAAAGATATATGCTGGATGATGCAAAGGTTACCATCACGAGCTTAACAAGTGTAGGGGAGGCTTCGAGATTGTGACTGTGATATGAAGCCACAGCCTGAAACAGTGGCTGAGCACGTTAGAAGGTCCAGCGTGCCTCCTTAACACTCACAGGGCCAGGTCCCCAGGCAGGTCTGGGGCTGGGGAAATACAGGGGCTGCTTATGGTTGGTGGGGCCCGATGCTCCCGGCTGGAGGACATGTCCACTACTTTCTTTTTCCTTTTGTTTCTTCAGATGGAGTCTCGTTGCCCAGGCTGGAGTGCAGTGGTGTGATCTTAGCTCACTGCAACCTCCGCCTGCCGAGCTCAAGCAATTCTCCTGCCTTAGCCTTCCAAGTAGCTGGTATTACAGGCGCCTGCCACCACGCCCAGCTAATTTTTGTATTTTTAGTAGAGACAGGGTTTCACCATGTTGGCAAGGCTGGTCTCAAACTCCTGACCTCAGGTGATCCGCCCACCTCAGCCTCCCAAAGTGCTGGGGTTACAGGTGTGAGCCACCGTGTGAGACGCCACGCCCAGCTGGGCACATGTGCTTTCTTGCTGTCACGTTACCATCAAGACCAGGAAGAAGTCTTTGGGTTTTCTTCCCTGTGGTTGGTCACTAGATGTCACTGCAGGAAAAAATCTGACCAGAAAACAAATGCAAGGGGAGAGATATTAATGTTTTGGATCTCAAGGAAGTGGTTGCCTTGGCAACAGGGAGCACGTGAAAGAACTTCCTTTTCTGTGGAGTGCGTGCCGCTGCTGAGAGACGTTTCAGTCGGTGCCCGAAGAGAAGATGCCCACGGGAGCTGGACAGGAACTGAATCCAGCCCATCCTGAGACTGGATGAAACAGCAGGAGAAAAAGAGGGAGAGAGGATGGCGGGGGTGCTGGGGGAGTGGGGCAGGGGTGGAGAGAGAGACAGAGACAGAGACAGAGACAGAGACAGAGACAGAGACAGAGACAGATACCAAAAGCACTTTGCACTGCATGAGAGACAACCCTGTGTTGCGTCTGAGCCCAAAATCCAGACACTACTCCAGAATGAGGTTTTTCCCCTCCAGATGCTCATTATCTTAATTAAGATGCTCTTTGTTAGTAAATTCAACCATATCTGCACAAATCCTCATAAAGAGGGGAGCCTAGGAGACCCTGCATTCACCCACAGGTGGATTTTCCACGGACAGGGGAACACCACGAACAGAAGCCCTCAGGTATTGAACCCTTAACAAGGGGAGAGGAAGGCAGGGAGGGGGCGTGGAGGCACAGGCTGGAGACTCCGGCGCTGGTCTATCCACGTTCTCTCTTCTGCTTCTTCCACTTTCTCTCTACACCTCTTTACGGAAAGGAGAGAGATTCTACGTCAAGATGTGGAAATGCGAGAGAAAATGGGAGAATGGAAAGCTAAGTGTTTTGATGCTCCACGCCACAGTCTTGGGAATTTGATTTAAGCATTGACCAGCTAAGGAACTGCAAGCCAGGCCAGTTGGGAAGGCTTGGACATGAATTCCAGTGCCCTGCAGACACCGCAGCCTTCAGCAGAGTGACCCAGTGGAGGAGGAACCTCAGCCCCTGCCCATCTCTGCTCTCCCTTTCCTTTCTCCTTTCTCTCCCATCTTCTGAGGTGCCAAGGTCCTGGAATTGCCCTCTGACTTTCCAAAAATGTCCATTCCACACAGCTCTTCCTTCCTGCCTCCATCAGAGCTGGTTCCCTGAGCCCCACTGATCTTTGGATATTTGAAAAAAGTAACTCACAAGAGCCTAGAGGAGTAACTCAACCAGGGTATTCGTGTTTGAAAGGGTAGCTTCTTGTCCAAATGCATCTCCAGTTGCTAGACAGCATGCAAATGAGAGAGCAGGAAGTTGCCAGACCGGACACCAACCAGTGCTGTCGAAACCAGGCACCCTCACTCCAGCATGGCCTTGGGCAGGGTCCAGTGCAGCAGGGTGGGCCAGATCAGGGAGGTTGGCCACGATCCCCAGCCTCGAATATGGGAGATGGTGGAAGCACCCAGAGAGGTTGGTATTTCCTGGATGGTTCTCAAGGGGGGGGAACCAAAGAAACTGTACTCCTGAGAGATCAGAAGAAGTTACAAAAAGACAAGAGACATGGTCTGCTCAAAGCAAAGGTCCAGACTGTTCAGCCATCCGGGGGTGCAGTGAGTTGATCAAATGAATGCCATGCAGGAGCGATGGGCAGTGGATCCATGAGAGACAGGAGGGGTTTCTCAGGAGGGGCACCACACATGGGCTCCTCCCAGCAAGACGGGGCCCAGGAGCAGCCCAGCAAGCCTCTGAGAGCAGGCATCCAGGGTGAGCTCCCCAATTTTGGGGACCCGACACCTCTTTTTGTCTAGCTGTATTTTTATTCTTCTACAAGAAACATTTGTTATTCATCTTATTTAACAAATGCAAAAGCATTATTTGGGCATGCTGCTTGCCATCCTATTTCAGGAATCTGCTTTATCACATGCTTTCATTATTACTAAATCTATATGAAGTACGTTGAGTCAAGTGATCTATATTGGCTGTTGTTAAGACAGCATGTTTTAGGCTTTCTCTCAAACATGTATACAGGCATGAGAACATAGTGTGCACACAGGAGAGGCCTGCAGGCTGGCCGTAAGGCCTGGCTCGCCATCTGCCACATTTCAGGGGCCCCAGGAAAGAGTCAAACCTGAGAGGTGGCTCCCACCGTGGCCTGTTGCCTCCCTGGCCTTCTAGGAGCCTTCTCTCCATGGCATGGCTGGCTGCTGCTGCCCAAGTCTCTCCACTCCTGCACACAGAGCAGGGACGGCGGTGCCTGGTGACGTGCAGCACATGTTCACCCACATTTGCCATGAAGAGGGAATGCATCTTTGGATACTTGGCCCCAACTTCACCCATGCTAAAGCAACACATGCAAATCAGGGAAAGATCCCGCTTTGGGGTTATTGGCAAGTGTCAATGCACTTGGCAATGCCTGCCTGGAAATATTAGTTTTCAAGCTTGTTTTGGAATGTTCCAGATTGCTCTCAAGGCCTGTATGGGGGCCACTCCCCCGAGCATGGCGGCTGGGCAGGATGTGCTGGCACAGTGTCTACCTGCGGAGAGACCCTCTTTCCACCACTCCCACTGTGGGCTGCTCCTTGCTACCCTGTCAGCACCTTATGCTTGGCACCCTGCCCGCTGTAGACCTGGTGACTGATCAGGTGACCCAGGGTCTCTTGCTCAAATGCTCCTGCTGTGCTTTCCCGACTCCACACCAGTGGTTCTAGTGTGGTCTGTGGATCCACCACGCCAGCACCAAGAGCTTGTCAGACATGCAATCTCAGGCCCCACCCCAGACCCTCGGAGTCTGAACCTGCATCTTAACATCACCCTGTGAGGAACACCAGGGACACCACAGCCCAGCACACTGTAGCCACCTATTTTCATGTGGCCCACAAGTAAAGACTGATCTTTACATTTGTTTAATGATTGGGGAAAAAAGGAAGAAGAATATTTTGTGTTATGTGAGAATTATACGAAATGTGAACTGCAATGTCCATAACTAAAGTTCGATTGGAACACAGCCACACTCATGCCTTTACGTGTCTCTTGGCTGCTTGCACACTCCAACAACAGAGCTGAGTAGCTGCAACAGACACCATAGGCAGCCACACAGCTGGAGAGATTTACTATTGGGTCCTTTACAGGAGAAGTTTCCCAACCCCTGACCAATAGGCTTAGATCCCACAGACTGACCTCACCTCACTTCCCATGATATCCCAACACTTGTTCTGGGGAAAATTAAAAACAGAGCCTCACTCTTTGGCTGGGCGCGGTGGCTCATGCCTATAATCTCATCACTTTGGGAGGTCGAGGCAGGCAGATCACCTGAGGTCAGGAGTTTGAGACCAGTCTGACCAACATGGTGAAACCCCGTCTCTACTAAAAATACAAAAATTACCCCGGCATGGTAGCTCCTGTAGTCTCAGCTACTCAGGAGGCTGAGGCCAGAGAATCGCTTGAACCTGGGAGGTGGAGGTTGCAGTGGAGTACTCCACTGTACTCCAGCCTGGGCGACAAGAGTGAAACTCCATCTCAAAATAAATAAATAAATAAATAAAGCCTCACTCTTTGACCTCCTCCCCACATCCGGCAACTTGTGTGACTTCCAACCATTTTCTTTGCTCTAACCCTGCACCCTCCCCCTGGACAGTGCAGAACCAGAACTGAAGCCCGTACCAGTTTCTCCCACCTGCCTCAATTTCTTTTCTATGCTCTGTTTGCAGCCTGGCCATCAGAACCACACAGTTCAGCGTGCCACTGGACTCTGTTCCAGTTGTGTTCTTTTTTGTTTGTTTGTTTTTTGAGACAGAGTCTTGCTCTGTCACCCAGGCTGGCGTGCAGTGGTGCAATCTCGGCTCACTGGAATCTCTGCCTCCCGGGTTCAAGCAATTCTCCTGCCTCAGCCTCCTAAGAAGCTGGGATTACAGGCATGTGCCACCACACCCAGCTAATTTTTGTATTTTTAGTAGAGATGGGGTTTCGCCATGTGGGCCAGGCTGGTCTCGAACACCTGACCTCAAGTGATCCTCCTGTCTCGGCCTCCCAAAGTGCTGGGATTACAGGCATGAGCCACTGTGCCCGGCCTCTGTTCCGGTTTTATCTGTTCTTCAGGATTGCTAATCCGAGTGTCTGGACTAGGCCGTCTTTGTAACCCCTGGCAGGTAAAGAAGCCCAACACAGAGAAGGCACTCAATAACTTGTTTACTGAGTAAACGACAGAGTTAATGGGCCATATGTTGCCTGTTTCTGGGTGCTCTTCCATGGGGCCCTGCACTGCCCAATGGAATGATTCACTGATGCATTGATTTTCCTTCAGAGATCCAAAATGCCTTGTCTGTCTCATTTACCCATTTATTCTCCACAAATATATTAAGCATTGATGCTGTGCTGGTTTCTAGGGTTACAAAGATGAATTAAGATAGAAACCACCCCTTTATCATCTTGCAAATCAGTAGGAGAGGGAGGCATGTTGTAAATAGCCCTGATGCTGGCTCCTTTCTGCTTATGCAAAGATCTCTCCCCCTGCCAAGCATCTCTGGGAGTCCACGTGAGGTTCCGAACACATCCACTTCCAAGCTAAGGGATGGGGCAGGTGTGGTCCTGTTGTCACTCTGCTAGGCTTGTGTTCCTGGCACCAAGGTCCCTGCTATGGCTCAGAGCCAGTAAGAGCCATTTTGCAGGGCACAGCAGGGGCCTTGCCAGTCCTTGTGATTCAGCGGCTTTCTCCTGGAGGCTACTTGTGCCTGGGCTGCCTGATCACCTGGAGTGGTGTGTTAGCCGGGCGTGGTGGTGCCCGTATACACCCTGTCATAGTATACCACATTGGAGAAGTGCTGTTGGGGTCCCAGTATGTCACAGAGTTCAGTGATTGTTATGGGCTGAATTATGCTGCCTTAAAATTCCTATGTGGCAGTCCTAGCCCCCAGGACCTCAGAATGTGACCGTATTTTGTTAGAGGGTCATTGCAGTTACAATCATCTCAGCTAGGAAGAAGTCATCCCAGAGTAGGGTGGGCCCTAATCCAATATGACTGGGGTCCTATCCCCATCTATCTCTGTGTCTAGAAATTTGGATACAGAGACACACCGGGATAGAAGAAAGCGGATGTAAAGAGACCCAGGGAGAAGACAGTTGTCACATGCCAAGGAAAGCCCTGGAACAGACCCTCCCTCACAGCCTCAGAAGGAACCAACCCTGGAGACACCTTAAAGTTGGACTTGAGTCTCCAGAACTGTGAGATAATGAATGAATGTTGTTCAAATCACCCAGTTTGCAGTACTTTGCGACAGCCTCAGCAGACTAATCCAACGACACCGCTCACTCAGTTGCACATGTGGTCCTCTTCCCCCAGGATACTGGTTCAGGAGGAGCCCTTGAGGGCTCAGTTAACTTCCAGGATGCTGTTCTCAGAATCTCTCCTTCCTATTGACAACCAAAATGCTGTCAGTGGGTCCAGCTCATCCTGCCTGGCTCCTTTCCCCTTAAAGGAAATTCTCTTCCTATAGGCTCTTTGGCCTCCCCTCCACCCAAAGGCAGCTATAGGAAGTCCACCCATTTGCCCTGTCAGTGGAGGTTAGGCTCATCCCTAGCAGAGGAAACAGCATGAGCCTTATCCCAGGGTGGCCCTTAGCACCCGAGGCAGAGACAGCCCCGCCCCTTCCCAAGACTGCTCCTTCATGTCAGGTCCTGGAAAACAGCTGAGGGGACAGCTCAGGCTGACAGCCCTGCTGCGGCACACAAAGGACAAGCACAGGCAGAATGGAAGCATTCTCAGGGTGCAGCAGGGCACCGAGGAGGACTTGACAGCAAAGCCTCATGGAGGAGGTGGCAGACAAGCAGGAAGGGATTTGCAAGACATTTAGGAGGAGGCAAGAGCTGAGGCATAATGTGCAGGAAAACAGCCCTTGTGGGTTTAAGAGCAGCTCAAGGAGCAGTGAGAGCGTTACAGAGGCTTTAAAGAAGGGGGTTGGGGAAGACTGAATGGGGCCAGGAAGGCAGCAGGGCCAGATGGGGAAGGGCCGCAGGGGCCATGTTAAGCAGAGTAGACTCTGCCTTCTCTGGGAACACAGACCACGACAGGGCTTGAAGAGGATGCCACATGACCCGAGAGGACTTCAGAAGGAGCGGCCTGGCAGAAACAGCAGTTATCTGAAAGTGCACAGTATTGGCTTATGTTGCCAACCTCTTCCCTTTGCTTGGAATGTGTTTCTCCTCCTCAAACACCTGCATGAGCACACAGGCCACACACACGCGTGCTGTCTCCCTCTCTCCTCACTGTTAGCCTGACAAACACTTTCTAGCATGAGGGCAAGAGTCACACCCCGGGAAAACCTCTTTGAGGTCTAGATTGAGCAGGGAAGTAGCTTCATCTCTCTGAGTTTTAGCCTTCCCTCCTGTCAAATGGCATAATTGTCCCTGCTGTCTTGCCTACAGCGTGTTGTAAAGATAAAATCAGGTCAGAATACCAGATAACACCTTCTAAACTGCATTGAATATAAGGAGGGTTAGTGACCATGGTGATGATGATAATGGTGAAGACGATGGTGAGTTGATGGTAACGGTGGTGGTGATGATGTTGGTGATGGTGATGATGGTGAATGGTGATGATGGTGATGGTGGTGGTGATGGTGATGATGGTGATGGTGATGGTGGTGATGGTGGCGGTGATGGTGGTGATGGTGGCAGTGATGGTGGTGATGGTGATAGTAATGGTGGTGATGGTGATGATAATGTTGATGGTGCTGATGGTGATGGTGATGATGATGGTGTTTACGGTGATGATGATGATGGTGGTGATGGTGCTGGTGATGGTGATAGTGATGGTGGTGATGGTGATAGTGATGATGATGGTAATGGTGGTGGTGATGATGGTGATGATGGTGAATGGTGATGGTGATGGTGGTGGTGATGGTAATGGTGGTGATGGTGATGGTGGTGATGGTGATGATGGTGAATAGTGATGATGGTGATGGTGATGGTGGTGATGGTGATGGTGATAGTGATTGTGGTGATGGTGACGGTGGTGATGGTGATGATAATGTTGATGGTGCTGATGGTGATGGTGATGGTGATGGTGATGGTATTTATGGTGCTGATGATGGTGATGGTGGCAGTCATGGTAATAGTGATGGTGGTGATGGTGATAGTGATGACGGTGATGGTGGTGGTAATGATGGCAATGATGGTGATGGTGATGATGGTGATGGTGATAGTGATGATGATGGTGATGGTTGTGGTGATGATAATGGTGATGGTGGTCATGGTGGTGGTGATGAATGGTGATAGTGGTGATAGTGATGGTGGTGGTCGTGGTGACAGTGATCATGGTGATGGTGGTGATGGTGATGGTGATGATGAATGGTGTTTATGGTTATGACGATGATGATGGTGATGATGACGGTGATGGTGGTGATAGTGATAGTGATGATGATGGTGATGGTTGTGCTGATGATGATGGTGATGGTGGTCATGGTCATGGTGGTGGTGATGATGGTGATGGTGGCAATGGCGAGGTGATGATGCAAAGGAGTGTCTTTTTCTTCCTGAAAGGTGGTTTAGAAACCCTGTGGTTTCTATCCTCCTTCATCTCTTGGAGGAGCCACTTAATTTGTCATCAAAAGTGGGACAGTTTGTGAGTGCTATTAACATTTACACCAGGACAATGATGCATGAACGGCCCTCAATTGCATTTTACACTTCACCACTATTGCAACAAACTGGTTGAAGTAGACCTTCAAAAAGTCTACGGACATCAGGTACAGTTCGGCTGAGTAATCAAAATTTTGGTCTGGTTTTAAATTTGGGTTTAAATTGCTGAGAAAGAACTTGGCCAGGGACTTGGGAAGTCAGTGTACCCTACCTTCCAGGCTATTAGAACTTTTGGCTGAACAACGATCATTTGCTGTCCTTAATACTACAGCCAAGAGGAGACTGGTTGGCAAGTGTGGACAGGGAAGCTCTATTTCTCGGATAGTCATGCCCATAAGAGCACAGGGGCCCACTGCTTACAAACCCTCTGTCTGTCTTTCACTTGGAACTTGTGCCTCACACTTGGAGGAACAGCGGGGACTTCTGGGGAACCTCCAACCTGCTGGGCCCTTAAGCAGCTGAAGAAGGTCCTCTACTCAGTGGAATTGAGGCAGTGAGCAGGACAGGCCTTCTGCCTTGGTGGGTGAGGCCGAATTAAGCTACTTCTTGCAGCCCCGTGAAACCAAGTCATGATATGCTCCCCAGTGACATACTCAATTTAGCCAGCAGAAATGGAAACTCTGTGCTCATTCTTGTGAATTAAAAAGTGATGAGCAGTCTCCTATCTTAGTCATATCCCTTTACCTCTGTCCTAGAAATCTGAGACTTATGACAAGGAAAATGCTGTCACTCAGTCTGCAAAGGCAGCCTAAGACAAATTTTAAAGACCACAAGTTCTGACTCAGCAACTTTTTTTCCCAAGGGCATTGAATCTTTTAAAGGTTATCCCTTATAGACGGAATATTTTGGTTTATTGGAACAAAAGTGAACTTCTGGAATATTCCATACAATCTGTTTTCTAAAACAGGTTCAATCCAAGGAGGAAAATTAAAAACAAATGTCTGATGGCCCGAGGTGAGCCATTAGTTAGGACAAACAAACATCTTGCAAAAATGACAGATGGGAACAGGAGGAGTGTTTCTCCTCTATCTGAGTTGACTCTCCCTGAATGTAGCAGGATATTCAAAGAAATTGACAGGAATCCTATCTTAAGACAAGCCCACTGGGCTCTATGTCAGAAATTCCACCAATCACTTCCCAAGCTCCCCACCCCATCGCTGAAGCCTGGGCCACAGCATTTACAGTTAAGAATGTTATAAAAATCAAACCAAGCAGTTCCTGCCAACCCCCAGGAGGAAAGTTGCAGAGAATGAATAATTCTGCAAAGATCCTGGGCATCTGTGTGCATTAACCATAAAGGCCATTAAAGTTGGAGCAGCAAGGAAAGGGTGTACAAGACTTTGCCCCACAGAAAATGCTGGCTCTCTCCCCTTCGGCCTGTTTGGGAGGTGCCATAACATGGGTCCCCACCCACTGTCTCAGCCTGGGGGACTGTCTTCTCTCTCTTTTGATCACCAGTAGGAACAAGCAAATTCCTTCTCAGCTATTTCACCAGGACTGCAGCTGTCATTGCCTCAGGCTATTATAACATCCCTACAGCACCCCAGGAGGCTGAGATGAGGCTTGCAGCCAGCAAACAGTGTCAGAGAAGAAGGAGCCCTGTCGCCTGTGCCAATCTGACCCGGATGCAGGTGAAGCTAGGGTATTGATCTGCTTCTGGCCTCAGGTAGGAGCACCAGTGACATTCAGGGACCTCTTTTCTGCTCTGCCTCTCATTTTGCACCCCGCCTTCCCCCACCAATGATCAACATTCTAAGTATTGCCATCTTCCAGGAGACAGCCCACACTGACCTTTGGCATCAGTGTATCTTTATGACATCATGCCTGTTACCTAAGCAAACTGAACCTCAGTTTTCTCATCTGACAAATGAAAATGATCCTTTCTTGTTGCAAGAATAAACTCACTCAGGTTATATCACAAGAGGCAAGAAAACTCTTGAAAATAAGGATGGCATGGCCTTGACATTGGGCCATTTTGCCAAGAGAACAAATCACGTTAGGCTCTGAGCAATGGTCCTAGGGTCCTAGGAGCCCAACAGCTGAACTACCAGCCAAGAGGTCTGGAGAATGTCTTCTCACGAGGGGATGTCTACTCATCCTGACCCTGTTGCTCTATCATCAACGTGACTCAGCTAATTCCTCTCTGTGTGTGTGTGTGTGTGTGTATGTGTGTGTGTGTGTGTGTGTCTGTCCTTCTCCATCTGCTCCCAGTTTCAGTTTGCAATCCTGATAAAACCCACTCTAATTGGAGTGAACAATCGCCACTGCTTCTGTTTGGCAGAGCTTTTTGTGTGAAGCTACATAATAGGGTGTCAGCCAGCCTATAGGTTATCTGTTCTTGAACCATGTACCTGTCTCTGGTCTAATCAGACTGTAAGGGTCAGGGTCACAAACATAACAGAATGATTGCCTAGGCACAGGCGGTATTTCCTGCCACTCCCTTGGCAAGGAAGCAGGCATGTGGGCTGTGCTTCCCAAAGTTGTCCAGTCATGAGAATTACTGGGGCTCTGTGACACGAATGACCAGGTTCCTGCCCTGGCTAGGATTCTAGCTAGGTCTGGGGTGGTCAGAAAAGTCTTAATGTCCAGCAAATACCCTTCAGAGATTCTTAGCATCCCCCACACAGGGCTGGCTTCGTAGATATGAGACTGGGGTCATTGCTCAGGGTCCCAACCCAGAAGAGCCCCTGCTTGCCGTTTGACACTCTGGGATCACTGTCTTAAACTTCTAGATCATTTTCTCTCTGAATTAGTGTTTTGTGAGTAAAGTCTGATGGGACAATGGAGTGCGGTTCAGGGTCCTGGGCCTGCTCACTTATGGTGTCACCATTTCTCTTCTCATGAGGGATGGGTTCCGGGCTCCCAGCTCACTGCCCCTTGGTATCCTCGGCCTTGTCCATTTCCCTTCCCTGCCCTGAAGCGCTATATTCCCTTCCCTGGAACTGGAGTGGCGTGCCTCAGTGGGAGAGGACTTTGTTCTGTTGTCACTCTCCACCCCTGGAGGGGGCCTAGGCGTGGACATAGGGAGGGACTCAGGGTCATCTCTCTTCCAGACCAGAAGCACCACATTGCAGTAGGAAGGTGACTTGGAGGACACCTCTCATCCACCCTGATCCAGGATCCAGGTACCAAGTGCACCCCAGCACATCTCCAGAAAATTTTCATCCTGCAAAAAGGAAACTTTATACCCACTGAGCGACAATTTCCTTTTCTCCTTTCCCCACAGCCCCTGACAACCACCTTTCTACTTTCTGTATCTATATACTTGACTACTACTACTTTATTTATTTATGTATTGTTTTGGGGGTTTTCTGAGACAGAATCTCACTCTGTTTCCCCAACTGGAGTGCAGCGATGCGGTCATAGCTCACTGTGGCCTCTACTGCCCAGGCTCAAGTGATCCTCCTAGCTCAACTTCCTGAGTAGCTGGGGCTACAAGCACATGCCACCATGCCTGGCTAATATTTTTTTTCCATTTTTTATAGAGGCAGGGATCTCACTTTGTTACTCAAGCTGGTCTCAAACTCCTGGGCTTAAGCAATCCTCCAGTCTCGGCCTCCCAAAGTGCTGGGATAACAGGCAGGTGCCATGCGCCCTGCCTTGGCTACTTTAGATAGCGCATGTAAGTGGAATCATACAGTGTGTGTCTTTTTGTGGCTGGCTCATTTGACTCAGCGTAGTGTCCTCAAGGTCTATCCGTGTGGCAGCATGTCACAAGATTTCCCTCCTTTTTAGGCTGCAGAGTATTCCGTTGTGTGTATTTACGACATCTTGCTCAGCCATTCATCTGCTGATGGGCCCTTGGACTGCTGCTAAATTCTGACTATTATAAATAATGCTGCTGTGAACATAGGTGTACAAACATCTCCCTAAGACTCTGCTTCCAATGCTTTCAGACGTATACCCAGAAGTGGGATTGCTGCATTTGGTGGATCCATGTTGAATTTTTTAGGAACCTCCGTATTATTTTCCATGGTGGTGGCACATTTTACTGTCCCACCAAGAGTGCACAAAGATTCAAATTTCTCCACATCTTTGCCAGCACTTGTTATTTTCAGGTTTTTGTTTTGTTTTATAATAGCCATCCTAGTGGGTGGGGTAGTGTCTCATTGTGGTTTTGATTTGCATTTCTCTGATGATGAGTGGCACTGAGCATCTTTTCATGTGCTTATTGGCCTTCTGTATATCCTCTTTGGACAGCCACGGTTTTAAATATAGAAACTTGGCATAAAAAAGACGAACCCTCACCTTTCCAGGGCACACATCAATAGGTGTCAGAAGATGATCAATACCCCACAAAACAACAGGGTTGGCGGGACGATTTTATGCCCAAGGCCAAGAAACACTCCTCTAAGGAGTAGGTGTCCATGGGGAGGCCCAGAGGCGGTGAGAGGGAGCTGTGTGGATTGAGAATTTGGGAGGAGCGGTTCAGGCAGAGGCCAGACCAAGTGCTGAGGCCCTGAAGGAGGAGCTGATCTGTGTGTCTGGGGACAGAGGACGACAAGGACTGGGGAGGAGGTCAGGAGGCAGAGGGGTAGGGACCGTCTCATGGGCTCTTAGGTTCAATGGAAGACTTTGGCTCTAACTGAGCTACAGGGGGATGTAGAAAGAGCTTATCACAATGCCTAGTAGAAAAAGGTGCTGAACGAATATTAGTGATTATTATTAATGTTGGCCCATTTAACTCATTTAAGAGAAAATGTCTCGGCTGCTTTAGTTTTACAGACAATTTAAGGAAGGAGTCTGAGAAGAAAACATAAAAACCCCCTTTCCTTCTGGGAGCTGGGGTTGAGGGCCTTGGAAGTGGCCCCCTCATCCCTTCGGAGGTGGCTGATCTGGAGTTTGTTCTGCATCTCTGTTATGTGGCTGCCTCCTGGAATTCTTTAAACTCTTCAGGATTCCAGGGGCCTGGCAATGGTTATGCCAGGACACATTCTGGGCCGGTGAGTGAGCGATCGAGCCTTGCTTGTGAGATTTTCTTGGCCGCTTCAGCTTCTATTTACATCCACAACCTGGATTGGGAAACTCAGGTTCAGCCCAAGTCTTGGAATGTTTCTGTGCCTTCAGAATAGTGCAGACAGGTTGATATTCCCCACCGCATGGGGGTTGCTTTGGGATGTTGGAGCCATCCCATAGAGCAGGTTGGTACCTTTTGGCAGGACAGAGCATAGTTCTTTCTCCAGAGATGAGGTCCTTCATGAAGCAAGGCCCAGTCAGCCCTGCCAACCGGCGGGGAGCTGTCTCCACTGCAGCCAATGGCACAAGGCACATGGGAAGGAAGAGCTAGTCTGGAATTGGAAAGATCCATCATCCACACCAGGGAAGGGAAGGGAGGAGGAAAGACTGTGTATACAGGCAGGGCCTTCTCTTCTCACCAGCCGTACATTGAGGAAGCTCTCTCTTTTCTCTAAGAGCACATAGGGTCATTAGCATGACTCCTAGCATCCTACAGAAGACCTTGCCTGTTGGGAGTTCCTGAAGCCGTGAGATCTGAGGGGAAGGCTGCCTGTCAGTCCTACTGTGAGTGGGTAGAAGCCACGGAGCACAGGCCAGTGAAGGGAGGGCTGTGCTTTGTGTGATCAGTGTCATCAACATGGAGCCGGGGCGAGATGCATGGTAGATTCCACAGGATGGAGAAAGACGCAGGGGATGTGGTCTCCCATCAGGGAGTGACAATCTGTAGGGCTAAGTGAATCATGGGCATCAGGGATCAGCTGGCATTACAAAGAGAGCAAACCAAACCTCGTCCCTGGTCTCTTCAGGCAAAAAGAAGCACAAGAAAACCATCGATCCATTATATAATCAGAACCACTGTAGAAAGTTCTACTTGAAAGGTTACTAGAAGGAATACTTCAGCTTAGGAGAGAGTTCATCTTCTCACTTGAAAATTTATATGCTCTAAAATGATATGCAGGTACTGTATATCTATTGGCTATATTTAAGTTATAGAGCAATAATAATTTTAAAAGAATTTTATCATAAAATAATGTGTGCATGTCAGGGAAAATTTAGAACACACAAAAAAGTATAAAGGAAACATTGAAATCACCCATAACTCTCTACCCAAGACCGTCACTGTTAAGATTTTGATGCTTGTCTTTTATTTTATATACATAATTATAAAATATAATTAGGCTCAAATTATGTAGAGATGTAACATACTTTTCACACAATATTACATTATACAAATTTTTCATGTCATTAGAAAATGTAAAACTTTATTTTAAATGACTACATCTTGTTCCATTCTATGGACATTTGAACTTATTTGGCAATTCCTCTACTGTTGGACATTTATGTAGTTGTAAATATGTTACTATTATAAATAATGCTTTGATGAATATCCTTGTACAGAAATCTTTGTGCACCTCATTCATTCAAGAAACATTTATGAGCATTTACCAAGCATCCCTCACAGTCTTAGGTACTAGTGATCCATTACGGAATAGGACAAAATCAACACTTTCATGGAATTTACATTATACTCAGGGAGGCAAGCCATACATAAGTGAACAAATAATGTGATATCAGAATATAAGTGCTGAAACAAATTAAGCAGGGTAATGGGCAAAGAGTGACCATGGAATAGAGAGGTTATTTTAGGTGCGGTCTTTGGAGAAGGACTTTAAGTAACTGATGTTTGCCTACAGGCCTGCATGATCAGAAGGGGCCATTCATGGCATTCCAGACAAGGGAAACTGGAAGGATAGAGGCCTTAAGGAGAAAAGTAGCATGACAGATTGACAAAACCTCAAAAAGACCAGTGTGCTACAGTCAAAGGAGCAAGAGAGAGGTATCAAGACATGAAGGTCAAGAGGCAGGCACTGGAGACCTTGGTGAGTGCTCTGCATGGTGCATGCAATGGGAAGCCATTGGAGGTGGGGTCAGAACATGATCGACTTGATTTACATTTAGAGTGTATTTTAAATACTGAATTTAAAATCAGTTGTGGGGAGCAAGGCTGGAAGTAGATCCTACCTCAATCTGATATCAAAACCATACAAAGATATCACAAGAAGAGAAAACTACAGACCAATGTTTCTTATTAATATAAATGTAAAATCCTTCAACAAAATGCTAGCAAACCAAATCTAGCAATGTATAAAAAGGATGATACACCATGACCAAGTGTGATGTATCTCAGGTATGCAAGGTTGGTTTAGCACTCAAAAATCAATTAAATGTTCTGGAGTCCTGGACATGTTCACTCTGCTTTGTCAAAGTGAATCCCAAGATGCATTGTCCCTGAATGGAAAGATAGAGAAGAACATGTGCTTTATAAAGATTGCAGTTTAGTGGTTCATAACCCACTGGGGCCACATGGGAATTAGAATGATGAATCACCTTTAAGTCCTAACTTCCTAGGAAATTCATATGGATGGATGCAAATGGAAGAAAGAATCCAGGTCGAATTTTAGGCACCTTATTCTGCAAGCTGTCCACTTCCCAAAAAATATCAGGGCTAAGTTGTCCACACTCTGTGTATCCAAAATGCTCCCAAAAGAATTGCAAGCTACTTTACAGAGATGTTGCTTAAGCATTTAACCGATGCTTGGCAGGACGAGCTGTCATCAGCTCTCAAAGGAGATCCTGTAGCTTTAATAACTTTAGCAGGTTGTGATTTGTTGTTATCTCAAGGAAAAGGAAGGGACAAAACAACCTTTAGGAGGAAGTGTGCTAAGATGAGGATATAGAGCTCTGTGTGGAAGATATGACAGGAGGAGGGATGGTCCAATGAAAAGACTATCTTTACTTCTTTAGTCTAAGATGGGTCTCCAGAAAGCCTGCATCAAATATTCAGATCTATTGCCCATCAAAGACCTATTGCCCATTGGGTAATAGGGGCAAGATGTGTTAGGAAGACCCCACCCAACTGTAGGTGGTGTATAAGTTGGGTAAAAGTAGGTAGGGCATAAAGTGAAAGACTATGTTGTGGGCTTTCTAGAGTCCACCTGTGTGCTTGCTTGGTTAGAAATAAGCTTCTTTTAAAACACACACACACACACAATGACAATGAAGCAAAGCCAAACAAAAACCTCTGCCCCTCTCCACCTCCATCTCTTAAGGAGGCAGTACTAGGCACCTATCCTGCTTTCAATGAGAAGACTGCTGCTATTGGTCTTGAATAAGAATCAGAATTGTGAAATCGTCTCTGTTATTTGGTGTCAGTATTTGATTTTGAGGCCAATGAGCTGAAAATCACTGGTTTAAAAGTATCTGTTAGCAATAGAATCAGTGCTTCCATTAGCTCACTTTGCTAGTTGAGGTTTCCATTCTGTCAAAGGATTCTAGAATTCTCCGAGGCTTTTTGAGTTGAGTCTGTGTTGCATGATTTCCTTTGTCCACAAGGCAGTGAAGTCAACTCTGACCAGCCTTGCACTATTTTCTTGTCTGTTCTGGCAAAACAAGGACTATACATCCACATTTCAATGTGAAGGTCCTATAAAGAAGGAAATTGTCAGAAGAGTTCTGCAGGGTTTCCAGGTACCTACAGATTTCTTCCTGCAGAAGCCTTGGCAAGGCCTTGTCACCTTGACTCCTGCTTGTCCCACACTTGCTCCAGGATTGAAAAGTTTGTTTACTTCTAGTCTTTTCTTTCAGAGTAGGAGCTTGGTCAAAATATCTTGCAATTTTCTAGTAGCATTTGTATTTATTATAAACTCTTGCTGCAAAGATTTATCTCTCTGGTGTGTCCATAAAGACCCCTACTCCAGGAATCTGAACTGTGAATTAATGTCATGTGATCAAATAAATTTTTCTGTTCTCTCTCAAGAAAAGATAAGCTACCTAAATTTGTATGGTAGGTTAGTCAACTAATTTCTTTTCCATAGCTCCAGGAGCCGATGTAAGTAGGGAGAAGAACAGTGCCAAGGAGAAACTGCTGTTGCCAAAGAGGAGGGAGGAAGAAGAGGAAGGAGGAAAGAGGCAAACAAACAAAACCTCAGACAAAACCCAGCTTTGCTAGCACACAGATGGATAATGGGAAGACAAAGATATGGAGAGTTGGATGCCTTTGGCAGTGAGTACATTGGAAAGGCTCATTCAGGCGACATCATCCAAGAGCTCTGCTCTGGGTAAAAAGAGAACATCAGCTTGAAAAGCTTAAAATTCTACTGGCAGACACTGTCTGACATGGAAATATCTCTAACCTCAAGATGATTTGCAATTAGCATTCTTTCTAGTGGCACAGTAACTGCCTCACATGATTGCTAAGGAGATTAAATAAGGTAGAGCTTGAGAAAGACCCCATTAAACTGTAACGGGCTATTCAATTTTAGCTATTGTCATTTTCAGAGTTACCAAATAAAATTCGACTTGCATAAAAATATTTGCTGCGGTCCTATTAATATGCTGGGGACATTAAATTTGTGATTTAAGTTAATTCTTACAATGACCCTGCAAGGCAGGTATTGGTCCCATAGATTTTTTAAAAAGTGAAGATAACTTATAGCTTGTCTATACAAAATGTACTTCAAAGTGTGGGTGATATTTCCTGTGCCTACCAAGTGTCTCTAAATGTAATCTCTGAAAACATAAGAACAATAATGTAGGGTTTGGATTTAACTAGACTGTGTCAGTAAGCCTGGAGTTGAATATTCAACACAAATGCACCTGGATCTTTTTGGCAGTTGGAGAGTGGTGGGTCAGTGTTCATTCCTTCTCCAAGAGGAAAATATAGAAAGATAAGAGTGTGCTGTGAAGAAGAGAGAAAGGGCACCTTTCTCAGGTTATCTGGGCTGCTAGCTACCACCTGATTAGTTGTCATTAATGAGAGGAATTTGGCTAGGTCCTCCCATGGTTTTTATCAATCACTGGTCTGTGAGAATGGGAAGAGAGGCTCTCAGTGTAGCGTAGAGGGGTGTGAGAGAAGACGCAGTGTGGACGAAAAGTACAAGATGGTCCCAGACTCTTCAGAGGAGCCAAAGAGGTGTCCCTTCTAGCACCATGAGCTCAGAATATCCTGGGCTGAACAGAATATACAGAGAGAGGAAGAGAGAGAAAGCAAAGCTGGAAAGTACTGGAAAATATAATCACAGGAATGAAGAAGAGAAAATGGAGTTTCTGGGCTTATTGGTATCCCAGAATAGAGAATAGAGAATTGGCTTACAGCATGGCACTGTGACTCCCAGTGCTAAAGACTTGGGTCAAATCCAAGCAGATTCACTTGTTGGCTGTGTATTGTGGGCCAGGAGTGGTTTGAGGCTCTGAGAAGGTGCAGTGGGTAGAACCCAGCACCTGTCCTCACGTGGTCCCTGGAGGCAGGGGCAAGATGGGTAAGTGGAGGTGGTGCAACTGAAGGACCATGCTCAAACGAGGAAGACAAAGACCTCGAGGGCCTATAGCAGCCCAGACTGAGCCCAACACACCGCAGCATCGAGGCTGGAGAAGGCGCTGGGCAGCTGATCCCCCGGGACCCTGTACAGCTCTTCCTTTTATTTTGTTTTATTTTTTAACTTGTATTTTAGGTTCAGGTGTACTCGTGCAGGTTTGCTATATAAGTGAATTGAGTGTTGGCGAGGAAGAGGGGTGGGGGCTGGTGTACAAGGTATTTTGTCACCTGGGTAATAAGCATAGAACCCGATAGGTAGTTTTTTGATCCTTGCCCTCCTCCCACCCTCCACCCACAAGTATGCCCCTATGCCTGTTGTTCCTTCTTTGTGTCCATGTATACTCTATGTTTAGCTTCCACTTATAAGTGAGAACCTGCAGTATTTGGTTTTCTGTGCCTGCGTTCGTTTGCTTAGGATAATGACAGCTCTTCATTCTAAACGCAAGGAAGGTCCAAAAAAGACGGACAAATGGCCAACAAACATTTGCCAAGATGCTCAACATCATTAATCGTTAGGCAAATGCAAAGCAAAGCTGCATGGAGATGACACCTCACACCCACTAGGACAGTTACTATCAAAAAACAGAAAACAACCAGTGTGGGTGAGGATGCTCAAACCTTTGTGCATTATTGTTGGGAATGTAAAATGGTACAGTTGCTATGGGAAACAGTGTGGCAGTTCCTCAACAAATAAAAAATAGAATTACCATACGATTTAGCAATTCTATTTCTGGGTATATATATTCAAAAGCATTGAAATCAGGGTCTCAAAGAGATAGTTGTACACCTGTGTTCGTGGCAGCATTCTCTGCGATAGCCAAAAGGCAGAAGCAACACAGTTATCCCTCAACAGGTGAATGAATAAACAAAATATGGTCTATAAACAAAAAGGAATATTATTCAGCCTTGCAAAAGGAAGGGCATCTTGTCACATGTTACAGCATGGATGAACCTTGCGGGCATTATGCTAAGTGAAATGAGCCAGTTACAAAAGGACAAATACCGTATGACTCCACTTCTACCGGGTCCCTGGAGTAATCACATTCCTAGAGACAGAAAATAGAAAGGTAATGGCCAGGGAATGGAGGCAGAAGGAAATGGGGAGTTCGTATTCAATAGGTACGAAGTGTCAGTTTTGCTAAATCAAAAGAATTCTGTGGCTGGTCGATGGTGATGCCTGCACAGCAAGAAGAGAGTATTTAATAGCACTGAACTGTGCGCTTAAGACCGTTAAATGATGGATTTTATGTTAGGTGTATCTTGCCACAATAAAAAAAGAATCGAGGGACAAAGGCAGATACTAGAAACTCAGGAAGCTGGAGATGCAGGAGAAAGGTGTCTTTGCTCCCAAGTGACATGGCTTCTCTCCCCTTCTCCAGGGGAAGCTCCTCCTCCACTGTGGGTTTCTCACCCTCCTGAAGTCGGGGGACTAGCTCTCTGGGGACTAGCTCTCTGGGGACTGCTGTCAAGGTTCACGTTAACCTATTTTTCATGTGGAAAAATATGTTCTCCAAAGAGAGGTGGGACACATGGAATGGTTGAGAGGCCCTGGCACCCTCAGCCCAAATATATAACAAAGCCAGTTCTATGCTGATCCCTCCTCTAACCCCTGCTGGGAGCCTGCAGCCTGGGGTTAGGAATGGTGCCCTCACGGATCAGGACAAATCCCCGGATGACCTTTGCCTTAACCTCCTCTACCCCAGCTCTTTGGGGTTGCTGGGATCCGGGGCTTTCATTACACAGAGGGAGAAATGAATCCTGCCATTGTTATATTCTGGTAATAACCTGTCAGACTGGTGAAAAGCCCTTGCTAGAGGACTCGGGAAACACTGCAATGTTATTATGTGTGAAGAAAGACCACTTCGTTTCTCCTGTGCTGGAGACAGATGTGTTTGTTAACCTTTAGAGGCCCTTAGCACAGAGATACAAGCATGGTACTCTCCTCCCCACCCTCCAAAAGAAATTAAATCATAAAATAGAAAAAAAAAAACAGAACAAGTATAAAGAGATCCACCAATGATCTTACTTCTTCCCACAATGACTTCTTAGATAAGCTTTTAAAAATATGTTTAAATTAGTAGACTATTGTTGGAGCAGTTTTAGGTTTATAGAAACATTTAGCAAAAAGTACAGAGTTCCTGTCTATCCCTCAGCACCATTCCCCATGGTTCCCTCTACTGCTAACATTTTGCATTGGTGCTACATTTGTTACTACTGATGAGACAGTGGTGACACATTATTATTAACTAAAGTTCACAAATTACATTCAGCTTCACCCTGTGTGTGGACATTCTGTGGGTTTTGATAAATGCATAAAGACAGGTATCCACCATCATAGTATCCTACAGAGTGGTTTCACTGCCCTAAAAATCCTCTGTGCTGCACCTATTAATCTCTCACTTTCTCCCCCCAGCCAAGCCCCTGGTAACCACTGATCCTTTTACTATCTCCACAGTTTTGCCTTTTCCAGAGTGGCATAGAGTTGGAAACATGCAGTCCGTGGCCTTTCAGGCTGACTTCTTTCACATAGTAACAAGTGTTTAAGCTTCTGCCATGGCTTTTCACGGATTGATAGCTCATTTCTCTTTATCACTGGATAACAGTCCATTGCCTGGATGTGCCAGTTTGTTTATCCGCTCACCTACTGAAGGACATCCTGGTTGCCTCCAAGTTTCATCCATTATGAATAAAGCTGCTGTAAACATCTGTGTGCAGATGTTTGTGTGGACACAAGTTTTCAGCTCATTTGGGTAAATACCAAGGAGCATGACTGCTGGATCATGTGGTAAGACTCTGTTTACTTTCGTAAGCAAGAGCCAGGTGTCTTCCAAGGTGGCTGCTCCATTTTGCATTCCACCAGCAATGAACAAGTGCCTGTTGCTCCACAACCTCACCGTATCAAATATTTTGTTTTGTTTTTTGAGATGGCGTCTCACTCTGTCGCCCAGGCGGGAGTGCAATGTCATGATCTCGGCTCACTGCAACCTCTGCCTCCCAGGTTCAAGCTATTCTCCTGCCTCAGCCTCCCTAGTAGCTGGGATTACAGGCACATGCCACCACGCCTGGCTAATTTTTGTATTTTTAGTAGAGACAGTGTTTCACCATGTTGGCCAGGCTGGTCTCGAACTCCTGACCTCAGGTGATCCACCCATCTTGGCCTCCCCAAATGCTGGGATTGCAGGAGTGAGCCACCGCACCCCGCCGGTATCACATGTTTATATCAGAAACATTTTCGTTTGTCATAGAGTGAGCTGAGCTGGGCATGACCCTGTGCTTTGAGTAATTCTGCACAGATGGGGATACATGTCGTCCTCTGGAAAACTATTGCTCCATTTTGAGTCATGTTCTGCTCCTTCTGGTTCTCCTGGGTTTAAACACAGGTTGATTCCTTTAGTGACTTGGAGACTTTGGCACCTGCCTCATCATTTGTAGAAATAAAATAGTATTAGTTTCTAAAGTAATTAGAAAATAATTACTTTAGAAACTACTTTACTTCTAATAAACTAAAGTATTATTAGTTTCTAAAGTCATGCTGTGACCCAGTGTGATTACAATAACCCATTTCCAGCTGTCCCCAGCCACCCAAAGTCTAGTGGCCAAGGATGATATTAGCATGACGAGCGTGTGCTCCTATGCACGGGTATCCTCCACTGTGCACGCTGAACTGGTGTTTCCTCAGATGAGTACTCTACAGTGGAGTTTTGAAAAGTGCTGTGAGGTGCTTTAGTGCACCTTGCAGGGAGAAACACTGGGCTCTCAACGAGGTCTGGCTTTTCAATGACCAAGATAATGCTCTCAGACAAGGTAGTTAGGAAGAGGGAATGAGGGTTGAGATTCCTTGAGAACATGACAGATTTATCATTATTCATAAGGCAATCCAGCTGGTAAATGGTAAATGGTAAATGTGAAGACTTTTCTATCCTTACAGTGAAATTGTGGTCCTGAGTTGCTTTGCTAATGGCACTTACTACCCCCTTGCCTCCCAAATGCAGTCACTGGAGCCCCAGGACCATGCCTTCCTCCCTGTCTCTCCACGGAGAGGGTCTGAGATGTAGTCTCAACATGTGATGGCTAAACAGTGACTCATGAGGCCAAGGAATTCAGATGTATATTTTCTGCATTTTCCCCCTGAGCTTCTCTATGCTGGTTCACCTTTCTAACTGGCAAACATTTTCTGCATTAAGAGGAAAAATAAAAGCTCACCAAGTAAAACACCAAATGCTCAAATATGTATTTGGGTTGGTTGTTTGTTTAACAGAAGATGTATATGCCAACATCCAACCTCGTAAAACTTAAAGGTTAAGACCTTTGAACTAAGATTTTTTTTTTTTTTTGCAGTAGTTTTCAAAGTAGTAAATGTAGCTGTTGCCTTAGTCTGTTCGTGTTGCTATAAAGGAATACACAAGGCGGGTGATTTATTGAAAAAAAAAAAGAGACTTATTTGGCTCACAGTTCAGCAGGATATACAAGAAGCATGGCATCAGCGTCTGCTTCTGGTGAGGGCTTCAGGAAGCTTCCACTCATGATGCAAGGTGAAGGAGGAGCAGGTGTCATGGGGGAGAGAAGAAGGAAGAGAGAGGGAAGGGAAGTGCCAGGTTTTATCCTACAACCAGCCTTTGCAAAAATGAATAGAGCAAGAACTCTTTCCTATGGGAAGGACGCCAAGCCATTCATGAGGGACTCACCATCATGAACACAACCCCTCCCATCAGGCCCCACCTCCAACACTGGGGATCACATTTTTCAACATGAGATTTGGAGGGGATAAATATTCAAACCGTATCACCTATTATAATTAAAGTGACTTCAATTTTTTAATATTGATCCATAGTCAGTTTTTAAGAAGGTGCTAAATAATTTACGTAGTAACTGACAAGCAGCACAGAAACACAGTCAAAATGTGCATCCTTAACATTAACGTATAACATAAGTTGTAGGATCAGCTTCATTATCAAGGGCCAGTCACTCATCCTGAAATTGCACACTAGGGAGGAGAATCTCCATGTCCTGAATAATGTCCTTGGAGTGAAACTTGTGGCTTTGGAGCACTGGGACCAGTTCTCTTGATGTGTTTATTGCCAGCATCTGTGGTCTAATTCAGATTTGCAAAGGAAGAGACACAGCTGAGATTCCCGGCTGTGGTCATCAACCCTCCACAAAAGATGGGGTTGCAGAATTACAGAATGATGAAGCTGTTCACAGAATCCAGAAGCCGCAGGGTCAGCCTTCTCCCCTCTGGCAAAACTGCACTTAAATGAGACTAGGAGGAAAGTTGTCTGTGCATTCTTAAGGAGCCTTCAGGGAATAAAATTCCTTAAACTCCCTTGGTAACCGGTCACTCTTAAAATTCTTCTCTGTCATGAGTTTCTTTGGATCTCACATCTTAAAATATCGGTTCATGGGATCACAGGATCCTCTCATAGGAATGCTAAAAGAAACCTTAAGGGTCAGCTAGTCTTGCCTCAAATTTGACAAATTAGGGACTCAGGCCCAAAGAAGTTGAAGAATGTGCTGAAATCACACGTCTAATGGGGGGGCGGAGCAGAAGGTCTCCCAGGTGCTACTTTTTTTTTTTCTTAAAATTTAATGGAGGTTAATTGAGAAAAAAAGAAAAGGAATGAAATGATTTGTGAACCAGGCAACCTCCAGAATCACAGACGATTCAGTGACTCCAGAGGTGCCTTGTGGTCAGAACAAATTTATAGACAAAAAAAGGGATGTGACATACAGAAATCAGAAGTGAAGTACAGAAATAGTGGGACTGATTATTGCTCAGCATTTGTCTTATTTGAACACAGTTTGAACACTCAGCAGTCTATGAGTGGTTGAAGCATGGCCGCTGTGATTGGCCAATACTCAGCTATTGTTACAAGCGCATACTACTAAGGTCTTCAATGTTGTCGGCAGGGACACAACAAAAAAAGAAAATTGCAGGCCAATATCCCTGATGAACATCGATGTGAAAATTCTCAATAAAATACTGGCAAACCTAATCTAGCAGCACATCAAAAAGCTAATCCACCACAATCAAATTGTCTTCATCCCTGGGATGCAAGGCTGGTTCAACATATGCAAATCAATAAACGTAATCCATCATGTAAACAGAACCACTGACAAAAACCAAATGATTATCTCAATAGGTGCAGAAAAGGCCTTCAACAAAATTCAACACCTCTTCATGCTAAAAACTCTCAATAAACTAGGTATTGATGGAGCATATCTCAAAATAATAAGAGCTATTTATGACAAACCCACAGCCAATATCATACTGAATGGACAAAAGCTGGAAGCATTCCCTTTGAAAACCGGCACAAGACAAGGATGCCCTGTCTCACCACTCCTATTCAACATAGTATTGGACGTTCTGGCCAGGGCAATCAGTCAAGAGAAGGAAATAAAGGGTATTCAAATAGAAAGAGAGGAAGTCAAATTGTCTCTGTTTGCAGATGACATGATTGTATATTTAGAAAATCCCATTGTCTCAGCCCAAAATCTCCTTAACCTGATAAGCAACTTCAGCAAAGTCTCAGGATACAAAATCAATGTGCAAAAATCACAAGCATTTCTTCACACCAATAATAGACAAACAGCCAAATCATGAGTGAACTCCCATTCACAATTGCTACAAGGAGAATAAAATACCTAGGAATCCAACTTACAAGGGATGTGAAGGACCTCTTCAAGGAGAACTACAAACCACTGCTCAACGAAATAAAAGAGGACACAAAAAAATGGAAAAGCATTCCATACTCATGGACAGGAAGAATCAATATCATAAAAATGGCTGTACTGCCCAAAGTAATTTGTAGATTCAATGCTATCCCCATCAAGCTACCATTGACTTTCTTCACATATTTAGAAAAAACTACTTTAAATTTCATTTGAAACCAAAAAGAGCCCATAGAGCCAAGACAATCTTAAGCAAAAAGAACAAAGCTGGAGGCATCACCCTACCTGACTTCAAAGTATACTACAAGGCTACAGTAACCAAAACAGCATGGTACTTGTACCAAAACAGATATATAGACCAATGGAACAGAACTGAGGCCTCAGAAATAATGTCACACATCTACAACCATCTGATCTTTGACAAACCTGACCAAAAAAAGCAATGGGGAAAGGATTCCCTATTTAATAAGTGGTGTTGGGGAAGCTGGCTAGCCATATGCAGAAAACCACGTGCTACTTTCTACCCATTCTTCTCTGTCCCCTTCAGAACTCCTTGATCTGCTCCTCCATGTATTTATTTTAAGCAAATACCAGAGAAAGGAATGGGGTATCAGAAGCACGGTTCTCCCCTACCCTATATGGGGCCTTGAAAATAGTCTGCCTTGGCCATGTGCTCTGGTTCTCCTGAACACAGAGCCAGGTTCATTCCCTCCTGCTATACATCAATGTGGATTTCATATACATCTGTGTAAGGCTCCCTGAGTGGCAGCAACACTCTTACCATCATCTGGGTGAATAGACTCAGATGTCAATGGGTTCCCTACCCCTTGGCTCTAGGTCTGACTGATGTTCAGGGCAGGGAGAGCCAAAAACTGAAGTGAATCTCTAACTTCACCTCCTGTTATTCTCCACCTCCTCCTCCTCCCCCTCTTCCTCTTCCTCTTCCTCTCCCTCTTACCCCTGTGCCACCGCCATCCTGGTTCTTCCCTGCAGCCCTTTGGAGCCAACCATCTCAGGAAGACAGGCACCTCCCTGAAGGCTGCTGGTGTCTAGGGAAGGGCACCATGTCTGAGCAGCATCCTCGCTGTCACCATCCTGGCCAGGAGTGAAACATAAGATCATCACTGTGCGTGAATCAGGATGGAGGACAAGGTTTCCATGATGCTCTTGCCTGAACCTGTGAATCAAAGCACAGAGGACAGATGGCAATGCAGCTGCATGGCAAACGTTCCCATGGATCATTAAAATATGGCATCCTTTCATGTGCATCTTTAATAAGAAGAGGCTTCCTATCATCACCGCTGTGACAGTCATTGCTAAGCAAGCTCACAAAGGGTTTTGAAAAATATTTCATTCATATTTCAAGTAACCCTTTTAAAAAACCCTTTAAAAGCCAAAATTAATTCATAACTAAAAATTAATCCATACTTAAGGAGCTTATCCATGAGAAGACAACGGTGTTTATTCTGAAGAAAGATATATGTAAGGTTCGACAGCCCTGTCCAAGGGTTCCCAGCATACTGTGTTCTGTGGGGTCAGAGCATCACACATGGGCCTTGACCTGGTCCAATATTTTAATTTAACTGAGCTAGTCATCCTGGCCCACACACATCCCTACTGAGCACTCACGATGCTCAAAGGATTGTGTGGGGCTTGATTAGAGCAAGTTGCCTCCAGCCAGGATTTCACAGCCAGCAGGGATAAAGCCGGATGCTCGCTGTACCTTTGGGTGCAAGCTTCCTGCTCTGAGGCATGCCTGCTACCTCTGCCAGGCCCATTTCAACCTTATGTCTGTCCAGGTGGATACATCTGAGTGAATGGTGCTGTGAAAGTGCTGGCCTGTCAGCAGGCACCTGTCACCAGGAAGGTGTGGGGATGCCCAACTGGTAGCTGCCAGGATGCAGGGACCACAGCACTGGGAGCTGGCCACTTGGGAGAAGCAGGCTTGGAGATTTTGGATGGTTTGCAGCCTCCAGTTCCTTCTGTCCAAAGTCTAAACCCCCTTTGGAAGAATGACTTTGCCCTGGGGAGGCAGTGATGGTCAAAATTGTCACTGAGAAGCAGCAAGGTATGGCTGAGCATTTTCAGAGTAAAAAGTCCTGATTTAGCCTTAAAAAAATCCCAAGTTCGGGATTAGCATGAATATTTTACAACAAATTTCTCTTCTTAACATTCCTGGCTGCTGAGACTACAGAGATGGAGCGCTGAGCTCTGGATGCAAATTCATTTCATCAACTAATTGGCCATCTAAGTCACTGTAGATAATTAGACCTGGAAATGAAGACAAAAATAAGATGCCAACATCCCAAGCAATGAGTTCATGGTTTTTTTTCTCTTTCTTTCAAAAAAGGACATGTGCACATGATATAGAGTTAAATATTAACACCATAAGCAAATATAATGAGAGGTTAGGATCTCCATTTCACACAAGTGCTTCTCCCAAGGCTAGGTATCCACAGTTGGGGCTGACCCAGTGTTTTCCATTCCTTGATGGGAACTCAATCTGCCTTGATCTTGGTCTGCCCTAGTGGAGTAGAGTTGCTTTCCGACTGTGCTGCATGGCTGTCAGGGCCGGTGCCACAGAAATGTGACCTGTGCAGACACGCAAGGCTCTGCATGTAGGCCTCACACTTGGTTCGAAGCCAGGCATCACCATCTTGAAATCCTTAATACATTTCAGAACCGATCCTAAAAAGTGTTTCCATTTTGCCATAAGCTTCGCAATCTACGCAGCTGGTCCCAGTGACTCGGGTCTCTGTGCAGGGGTGTCCTCCAGAATCTAGTATTTCTGTACTGGGGAGCATCTGGGCTAAACCTGCCATGCAGAGCCATGTGTCCATTGACAGGTGACAAAGTGAAACAGAGTCCGGGGCTTGAAATGAGGTGCCCAGGTGTCCAAGGTGGTATAGGTGACAACCTGGACCAGCAGCCCTAGGGAACATGACATGAGAATGACACGGTTCATGGAGTGAACAGGAGAAAGACCTTGATATGATTTGGATCTGTGTCCCTGCCCAAATCTCATGTCAAATTGTAAACCCCAAAGTTGGAGGTGGGACCTGGTGAAAGGGGATCGGATCATGGCTAGGGAACATGACATGAGAATGACACGGTTCATGGAGTGAACAGGAGAAAGACCTTGATATGATTTGGATCTGTGTCCCTGCCCAAATCTCATGTCAAATTGTAAACCCCAAAGTTGGAGGTGGGACCTGGTGAAAGGGGATTGGATCATGGAGGCAGATTTCCCCCTTGGTGTTGTTCTCATGATGGTGAGTGAGTCCATGGAAGAGCTGCTCTTTTAAAAATGTGTGGCAATTCCCCTGCCCCCCTCTCCTCCTTCCGCTCCAGCCTTGTGAGATGTTCCTGTTTACCCTTCACCTTCCACTAGGACTGTTAGTTTCCTAAGGCCTCCCAATAAGCAGAAACAGAAGCCGCTATGCTTTCCATACAGCCTGCAGTGCTGTGAGCCAATATAACCTCTTTTCTTTATGAATTACCCAGTCTCAGGTATTTACAGTGGTGCAAGAAGCGAGTAACACAGATCTCAAATTAGACCACCAGTGTTTTCTTAAGAAGAGAAGCACAGGAGACAGTGGGAGCCACGTTGCCACCTGGGTGTCACAGGCTTTGCTTCTGGGGTCTGCCACTGACTCACCAGAGGTGGTGGGAGGGTCACCTGCATGCACAGGGTTGGTTGTGGCTTCAGTTATAATGTGATGCCCCATGAAGAACTCTTCTTTTTTGGGATAGTTTTTATCTCCAGGTCTCTGGAGAGCTCTGAGCGTACTGCAGGGAAATGTAGGCTAATGCTGACTCCTTCACACCTGTGAGAATTGTGGGAATGGAGTCTAAACCCTGCCTTGAGTTCTGCCTGGGGAGGCTGGGGGTGAGGTGTGCATTTGGAGTGGGGGACAGTTCTCTCCTAGACTCCACTCCACAGACTGAGATCTATATAGTGAGCTATAAAGGACAGCAGAATAGCATCAGGCCGAATGTCTCAACTCTGAATAAAGAGTGCAGCCCAATGCTGTACAGGCTGAGTGTCCCTTATCTGAAATACTTGAGACCAGAGTGTTTCTGATTTTGAATTGTTTTGGATTTTGGAATGTTTGCATATACACAATGCGATATCTTGGGGATGGGACTCGAGTCTAAACATGAAATTCTCTTATGTTTTATATACACCTTACACACATAGCCTGAAGGTAATTTTATGGCATATTTTAATCATTTTGTGCATTTGATTTCATTTTAATTGTGACCTGTCACGAGGTCAGGTGTGAAATTTTCCTCTTGTGGCATTATGTTGGTGCTCACACAGTTTTGGATTTTGGATTTTGGATTTTGGATTTTCAGAGGAAGCATGCTCAGTCTGTATTTTCTTCTGATTAGAAGCCTCTCAACCTATTAGGATAAAGTCAGAGGCCATCATAAGAATTCTCCACCCTTGATTGATGTGGAGGTGTGGCTCCCAGTTTCTACTCATTTTTCCTTTTGCCTTTTTCTCGCATTTTCCTGGAGAATTTGACATCTCTCCTCTTCCCAGCTTCTACTCGTTTTTCCTTTTGTCCTTTTTCTCCTCCTTCTCTCCTCTCCTCTCCTAGAAAGTCTAACCTCCCTCCCAGCTGCTCCTCTCCCAGTCTCTTCATTGAGCCCACTTAATGCAGGAACCTCCATGGCTGGATGCAGCCGCTTCTCTCCTCAGCCCTAGAGTGGGTTCCCCGTGGGCACCATGTTGCTGCACAAATCCAACAACAGCTATTTCCCATCACACATAGAATAGAACCAAACCCCGCCACTCGGCCCTGGGGACCCCTCAAGACCCAGCCTCTGCCTCCTCCCCACCTCACCCCCCGACGGCTTCCTTGCTTTGGCCACGTGGGCCCACTCTCTGTCCCAAGCTCACTCCCACGTCAGTTCCCCGTGCCTTCTCCCTCAGGGAGCACTGCGAGGCCCATTACCTCCCTCCTGCTCTTGCGCTCAAATGTCGCCCCTTCCTGACCACCCTGTGTGAAAGAGCCTCCCACACACATATGTGTATGTGTGGCTCTATGTATATATCACCACAATTTTCCGAAATTAATAATGCAACATATCGAAACCATTGAATTGTATGCTTTAAACAGATGAATTGTAGGCACGTGATTTATATCTCAATAAAGCTGTTTAAAAAACGAAGCAAGAATTCTTATCCCCCTGAGGCTCGTGTCAGCTCCATGAGAATGTTTGCATGCTTAGTTCGTCCTTATGGAAAATAGACAATAGGCAGGTTCCCGGCGCCCCTCCGCTGTCTGGGTGGCACATCTCCAACCCCACCCCGTTCCGGCGCTCTGGCCAGGACCTATTGCAACTCTGTTCAGGCGGGGATTCCGCCGCCCTTCCCAGCCTCCCTAGGAGCTGGGTCGTGGGAGGAACCTGGCAGCAGGCACCAACCAACAGACCCTGCATGCTGAGACGCAAGCAGGGATGCGGGCAAGACTCTTTTATAAACATGATTTCTTTTCAGCTTTAATCCAGTGGGTTAGACACAGCTGTGTTCATTCTGCTGGTTCTTTCATTTCAAAGCTGCTCCAATGCACTCTCATTCTCAAAAGTCCAGTCTATGGAGGTGGAAGTTGTTCATTTTAATGATTTGCTCCTTCGTTGCAATTTGTTCTAGATTTGTTCACTTTCAAGATACCATTTGGGCATCTTCTGTATTTCTTTTTTTTTATTTTTTATTGTACTTTAAGTTCTAGGGTACATGTACACAACGTGCAGGCTTGTTACATATGTATACATATGCCATGTTGGTGTGCTGCACACATTAACTCATCATTTACATTAGGTATATCTCCTAATGCTATCCCTCCTCCCTCCCCCACCCCACGATAGGCCCCGGTATGTGATGTTCCCCACCCTGTGTCCAAGCGTTGTCATTGTTCAATTCCCACCTATGAGTGAGAACATGCGGTGTTTGGTTTTCTATCCTTGCAATAGTTTGCTCAGAATGATGGTTTCTAGCCCTACAAAGGACATGAACTCAACCTTTTTTATGGCTGCATAGTATTCCATGGTGTATATGTGCCACATTTTCTTAATCCAGTCTATCATTGATGGACATTTGGGTTGGTTCCAAGTCCTTGCTATTGTGAATAGTGCCACAATAAACATACGTGTGCATGTGTCTTTATAGTAGCATGATTTATAATCCTTTGATGGGATTGCTGGGTCAAATGGTATTTCTAGTTCTAGATCCTTGAGGAATCGCCACATTGTCTTCCACAATGGTTGAAGTAGTTTACAGTCCCACCAACAGCGTAAAAGCATTCCTATTTCTCCACATCCTCTCCAGCATCTGTTGTTTCCTGACTTTTTAATCTTCTGTATTTCAAGCGATGATGAAAGAGAAGCATGGGTTACATAACGTGGTTTCCAGGCATGTGGGACTGGTGACTTCTGACTTGCACCATTTGTGTCTTTCCAAAGTTCTCCAGGGAGTTGGAGGAAATGTGCATAAAATGGAATGGAAGGAGAAATGTGCTCCAAGGACAGGACAGTTGACTGCTGCCCACGGGCTAGGCAAGTCCAGCATGGTCCTTCAGGGAAAAAGCACCTTCTAAAGAGGGTGGGGGAGAATCATCTACAACTCAGCTCATCCTTCCCCGCTCCTCTAAAATGTTACTAAAACCAGCAGAGCCACTTTATACCAATATATTTGTACTTACTCTAAAACACTCATTCCAGGGACAAATAGCCATTTCTGGAAAACTTTCCATTCTTTTTTTTTTTTTTTTTTTTTTTTTTTGAGATGGAGTCTTGCTTAGTCACCCAGGCTGGAGTACAGTGGCACGATCTCAGCTCACTGCAACCTCCACCTCCTGAGTTCAAGCGATTCTCCTGCCTCCACCTCCTGAGTAGCTTGGATTATAGGCGTGCACCACTACAACCAGCTAAGTTTTGTATTTTCAGTAGAGACAGATACTTCACCATGTTGGCCAGGCTGGTCTTGAACTTCTGGCCTCAGGAGATTCACCTGCCTTGGCCTCCCAAAGTGCTGGGATTAAAGGTGTGAGCCACCGTGCCTGGCTGAACTTTCCATTCTTGACAGTTTAATATAATACATCTTCAATACAACACTCATGAAGACATTACACATACCTGTGTGCAGGTGTGCAGACACACACAAGCTATCTTCCAATATCTTTTCCTTTTCGAAGATGGTCTCTGATTCCCAAACCAATCAATCATGATGAGACCACTGGAAGTGGAAGAGCCTCTGCACCCAGCTGAATTTCTAATTCAACAAACTATAAGATGGATGGCATGAGCCCATTTGACAGATGGAGACACTGTCATACTCAAAGAGCATGAGGATCTTGCCCAAGGCCACCAGGCCATGGGTAGTGGAGCTTGGATCAATGTACAGGCCCTACAGCTCATACTCTTTCCATGAAGCCAAAATGCTTTTCTAGTGGCCCAATGAGGGATGAGAACCACACAAGACAATGCACCTACCTTCATAGGGTGCCAGTAAGACACACAGGATGCCAGTAAGACACAGACACCCAACATTGAGTCCCTCGACATAGAAATTAAAGTTCTGTTACTACATTCCTGTCTTTCATCTCATGTGTACAAAGCAAAGACACCCTAGATCATTTGATAATATTAGAAACACTCTGGCATTGTGTTATTATCGTTCTGGACCATTGTTTCATCATGGGAACAGAACCACACACACAGACACCAGTCATCAGGAACAAAAGCATTATTGTCTGGGCTCAGGCAATCATCCTTGACAATAGGATATGCTCTGTCTGATTATCACATAGGCTACTATACAGAACAGCATGCGTGTGCATGTGTGGGTGTGTGCACTGTGTTGCTACTGATTGTAACACTCATATGTCTGCTCCCACCATTCCTCTGCTGATGTTTGATTATTGAGGACCTCTGCCAAGAGGTAAATCAGTTCTTAAAGGTGCAGCTCGTCTAATTAATACCTGTGGATACAACATTTAGCATGCCTTCTTTCATAAAGACGTCCACAATGTGCAAAATTCACCCTTCTTCATATTGAAATGTTAGTTGAGGAGCTTGGTAAATGTCAATCCAGGTCTCTGAAGTGGTAGCTAAAAGCTCTGTGGCTGTGTAATTGGGTTCAGAGTTGAGCATCAGAGAGCAGACTGCACTGTGGACCTCAGCAGAGATCTGCAGGCAGGTTATGAAAACCTTGTCTGGGCAACACACACATGGTCTAGAAGAGCACGGCTTTCAAGGGCAGCTCTGGGATCTGGAACTGGATGAGGTTCTCATTTGAGGTCAAAGTTAGAGCCATGGTTGGAGCAAGACAAGGAAAGCAAAGAAGGAAAGCTGAGATGTCTGATGTTTGGCTCTCTACATAAGAAAAGCTTAAAGTTGCGTTTAAATTTTTTTCCAATTGTTCTCCCTCTCAATGAATGCCCCAGCAGACACCTGGGGGTAATCAGTGACCTTTCCTTTCTCCCTGGAACCATCTGTCCACCTCTCATCTAGTGCTACCAATTTTCCCCCTTCCCAGTGTCTATCAAGTTCACCTCCATGCACCACCACTGCCGCAGCCCTCTCCAGCCTTCCATCAAATCTTGCCTAGACGATTGCAGTGTTTCACCAGCTCCTCCACCTGCATTCCCTCATGCTTAACACAAAAGAGTCTCCCCCTGCCACGGAAGGGATCTTTGGGAAATGCAGCTATCCTCCCAGGAGCTATCTGCATGAATCACTGTACAGCATCCCACCTGCAGGCTAAAGACACATGCCTTAGACATGGCCTCTGACCGTTCACGGTTTGACCCATTGGCCTTCCTGGCTCCATCCCACCATTCTGTTGCACCCTCTCTGCCCCTGCCCACTGCTCTCTTACCACAGGGCCTTTGCATAGTCTGCTCCTCCTGTCCAGACCCCCTTTTCTCCCTCTTTCCTCAGGTGAATCTTGCTCACCTGCCAAATCTCAGGACAGCTATCACCTCCCAAAGAAAGTTCCCCTACTTCCATAAATCAAGCCCTCTCCTTATGCTTGCATGTGACACCATGACTGTTCCACTGAGTAGAGAGTGATTGCTGTTGTGCATTACTTATGGGTTAGTAATTGCTGTTTGTCTCCCAAAGGACCACTGGCTTCCCCAGCCAAAGTCCACTATTGCACCTGTTATCATCCTATCTCCAGCACCTAGCAAGTGACTAGGATGTGGTGAGCCCTGGTGGATGCTCGGTGACTGAAGGAAAGAATCAATGCTGTGTTTTGATCGCCTTGGCTCTAGAACAATGGTGACCAGTTAGTGGTGCCAGGCCCTTTGATGGTCAAGCCACCAGTCATCATTCAGAAGTTTGACTCTGTCTGGTACCAAACAATCACACGCCAGTTAGGCAGATAGCTGTCAGCCTCTCTGAAAGGTTTACATCTCCAACAAAGATATATACCAATCATAAAACTCTGCCTGATAAAAAGAATTTAAAAAAAAAAAAAGCCTTTTTGCCCAGCCTCTACCCAGCCTGTGGGACGACCACTCGTATCAGGTAGACGGCAGAGCAGCCAAATGTACTACTGTCCAAAGCATGGGGATATAGAACCAATATTTCCATAAGAATTGGCATGTATTGGCCAGCCACGGTGGCTCATGCCTGTAATCCCAGCACTTTGGGAGGCCAAGGCTGGTGGATCATGAGGTCGAAAGTTCGAGACCAGCCTGGCCAACATGGTGAAACTTCGTCTCTACTAAAATACAAAAATTAGCTGGGTGTGGTGACGTGCCTATAATCCCAGCTACTCAGGAAGCTGAGGCAGGAGAATCGCTTGAACCCGGGAGGCAAAAGTTGCAGTGAGCCAAGATCGCACCACTGCACTCCAGTCTGGGCAACAGAGTGAGACTCCATCTCAAAAAAATAAATAAATAAATATAAATAAATAAATAAATAAATAAATAAAGGAATTGTCATGTATTTATTTAAATGTGTATTAAAAACATGTATAACTGGCACACCCATCCTGGGACTTTACAGATACTACTGCTTAGAATAAAGCTAAATAAGAAAGAAAAGAAATATGTAAAATTCATTTACAAAGTCTGTATATAGAAAAAATAAGCTAAATCAGGGGTTGGCAAACTGTGGCTCAGACCAAAGCTGACCAAAGCCTGTTTCTGTATAGCCCATAAGCTAAGAATTTTTTTTCTTTTTAAAAGAGTAAGAAAGAAAGAGATAAATAGATTACAGAGACCATGTGGACCAAGATGTCAAATAATTACAATATGGCCCTTTCCAGAAAGAGGTGTCTGACCCTGAACTAAAGACTCACAGTAGGCAGATGTGGGCAGATGTGGGCAGATGTGGCCACGATGGTGGAGGTGGTATGTGGGTGGACATTTGGGAAACGCGGTGCTCAAGAAAATTAGATCAGAAGTCAGGTACGTCTGAATCCAAATCTCTATACTTTCCAGCTCTGTGACCTTGGGTGAATTGTTCAACCTTCCTGAGGCTTAGCTTTCCAGTCTGTAAAATGGGAAGATAATACCTGCTTCATAAGTGTGAAAATAAATACAATTTGAAAGCTGTTGAAACCCCTCAAACAGTTTAAGCCTTGAGAGAGATGTGACTGTGATCTGAGTCACAGATGGTTATAACGTCTGTTTTTCGGATTATAGATTCCCTTGCTTTTTTATTTTTCTTGTTCTGTACAATGACTAGAGAGAGCTGAATGACTCCAGGGATGAAAACCTCCTGCCTTCTTAATTAATGAGCCCTGTGATGGGTTAACTTCCCCCTTTGTTGCCCTGCTTTGCTTAGACCAGATAACAGAAAGCCCATGCCTAGTACGTCCTCTGTACAAAATGTTAAGTGTACCTGTCCCAAAAAGAAACACTGCCTAACCAATCAAATTGCTGCAACTATTAATATACACCAACTTTGTATGAAAAATGTAATCCTGCTTAAAAACAAACAAACAAACAAAAAAACTTCCTCCGTCTCTGCCTGTATAAGTGAAACCTTAACTTCCTACTTTGAAACATTGACTCCATTTCTTGGAGTTGGTGTTTTCAGATAGGCCATCCTCACACTTGATGTTTGAAGACACTCTCTTTATTCATTCCATCATTTATTGTACTTAATGCGCCAGTTGGGTCCTCCAAGGGGCAGATGCTGAGATGGAGTTAGGACTCCAGAGGATTGCTGGGATTTGGCCTCTGTGAGCGATGAGGGAGAGGTGGATTGGACACGATGCAGCTCTGACAAGGCCTCGGCCAACCACACAGGGAGGAGTTCCCGCACTGGGTAGAAACTGCCAGGCTCCAGTGCCTGGCTGTGCTCAGTGAGTGTCTGGGGGCAGCCTGGAAGGAGTGTGGAGGGGGCCGGAGGTGCTACTGGCTGGAGCCCACTGCACCCTTGCAGTTGAATGTCAAGTTTTCTCCTGCAGGGAGATGTCTGCTGTGCTTTCTCATGGACGCTGCAGCCCATCCCTTGCTCCCTGGCCCTCTGCTTCTCCATACATGTGCTGGAGCTGCACCTGCAGGGTGGCAGTGGGCCTCTCTTTGTGAGCAGAAGGAGGGTGCCAGTGGTACTCCTTTTCACCCTCCTCCACTATCTGTTGTAAATTCACCTCACCCAGCACCATCCACTCGGCAGGTCTAGGGGGCTTACCTAGTGGTGTGACCCAGACCCCCATCCCAGAAGGAAGAGTTCTCGATTGCATCCCTCCTCAGGCTGGGGCTGCTGCGTCCCTCCATTCGTCATCACAATGTGTCAAGAAAACACTAAGAAGTTCACACAAGTGCGTCACCTGAGTTCCTCGTGGATCCCTCCTGACCCTACTGTGTTGAAAGCAGTCTTGACCCTTCTGAAGACCAGAGCCGATGACCTCTGCCAAGATGATAAGCCCTCTTTTACCCACTGATCCCTGGGTGGAAGGGGCCCACAGGGCTCTGCAGGCAGCTGGAGCTGGTACTTCCATGGAACTCTTGCAGTTTCCCCAGCCGCAAAGCACGCCTTTGAAAACCAGAACGTTGAGACCCGAAGAGCCCTCACTTGCAGGCAGGGGGGGCAATAGCCTCAGGGTCCAGTCTTTGGAAGTTTGGAGTGTTAGCCTGGGTCTGCTAGAGGTTGACGCCCAGGCAGCCTGAGACTGATTGGGGGATAAAGGAATGGGAGCCAGAGGTAGAGGGAGCGCCTTAGACTAGCGCAGGTCTGACCCCCAGTGAAGAAGAGAGAAGGAAAGAGGAGCAGGTGGGAATTGTCTCAGAATGCAGCCCAGTTCCAAGAGAGATCTGGCCAAGCCAAGGGGGAGTTCTCAAACTGGTTACCCAGTAGACATGTCCTGTGGAACATAAAAAAGGGAGGAAGCAAGGTTGAGTAGGAAGAGCCTTTCAGCTGTCATGGAAACCTGACATCCACGAAAGGATGGGGTGAGGAGGCAGCACTGGGTAGGGGCAGACTCCTGACCGCATGGACACTGCAGATCTGATGAAGATGCAGGGCCCTCCCGAGCAAAGACTGCTGGCGAGGAGGGGGTCCACAACGGGCAGACGTGCCCAGGCCCCAGTGCCCGCAGTGAGCCTGGCCTCAGCCCAAAAACCTGGCGTTGACCGGAAGTTGCTAAAGGCTGGAAGCTGCCAGCTTACCACCTCTTGAGCAGGCTCTTTTTTAAAAAATGAGTGCTCACTGCATCTTTTTAAAAATTGATACATAATATTTGTGCATATTTATGGGATATGTGTGTTATTTTGCTACATGCATGTAATGTATTCTCTTTCATATGTGGAAGCTAAAACAGTTCATCTCATGGAGGTAGAGAGTAGACTGATGGTTCCCCCAGGCTGGGGGCGGGGGCAGGGGCGATGGGTGGGTGACAACAGGGTGGTTAATGGGCACAAACCTACATTCAGATAGAGGAGTAAGTTCTGTGTTCCATGCCAGGGTCTTCCTTGAAAGGAGGTTCATGTAGCAGCCTCCAGAGCTGCCACACATCCCATCATATCAGAACCCTTTCCACTTTGTTGCCAACATTAGGTTAAATGACCGCTTATTTTTTTCCAAAACCAATAAAAGAATGTTGGCTATTTTTAGTGCCTATTTATAAGTATTTATATGGCTTAGGAGAGTTTTCTCAGCATGAAATGCCAGAGTCAAAAATGTGATCATTTTTAAGGTTCTTAGCACAGTGCTAATTTTTTCTCACAACATCTGAGCAACTTTCTGTTTCACTCAGTGACACAGGAGCATGTTTAACTCCTTGAAAGAGTCCACCCAGGGGTAGTCCAGTTTAAAAAAACAAACCAGTGAAACTTTCATCATGATAGTGATTGCAACTTGAATGGGATATTTGAATACTATAGGGGTTGAATATTTTTTTCTCAATGTTGTTAAACCAGTAGTGGTTTGTTAAAAATTTGTGAGTCTGTGTCTGCTGAGAGACAGATGCCAAGCTAGGTTCAGCCCTGCAAGAAATTCATGAAGGCTCTGCCCCATGAGGATGCTGGGAGGGTGCTGGGAAGACTGGGGGGCTGCCGGAAGGTAATGAAGGTGTGACCCATGTGAAGGAGGTAGGGAGGGACGGAAGGAGGAGGGCTTGAGAAACAGCACCCTCAGCTGCAGTGCAGTCTGGTGGAGTCCAGCGAGGCTGTCAGGAAGTCCTGGGGCTAATGTTGTCAATCAGAGGAGTCCCACACCCCCCAGGAATGGCCTGCCTCCAGTGAGACAAAGCAGCAAATGTAAGAAGCCACCTTTGCTCATTTCTGCTTGCCAGCGTCACTTCACAAAGCCCCTGACTCTGGGACAATGTGCAGCTCCCTGGAAAGATGCTTTGAAGACAAACCAGGATAGGGCACACAGCCCCCCAGGTCTCTCGCCCGGGCCACCCTCTTCCTTAAAAGCTGAATGATCCCAGTCCTGCCTTTTTCTGCACGTAAGGTAATGTCTGACGGCTTTGTCATCGTGCCTCTGGAATCTATGACCAGGTGTCCTCTTGCACCCAAACCTTGATGTGATTTTGCACGGACTGAACCTTCACCACCTGTACATCAACTGTGAGCCAAAATAAAATGCTGCTTTGGCAGCGGCTGGCAGAATCACTCTGAAAGACCCCCCCCCCCGGGGGAAGTGGGCCTCGGCTGCAGTCCTTAGGAAGACTTCTGAGCAAAATGAACTTTAATTCTTAAAGACTTCATTTTTGTTTTAGGAGACACTTAGTATCCCTGCCGCCCTCTGTCTCTGCCTGAGAACAGCCTGCAGCAAGTGTGGCCTCACTGCAAACCAGTGATAGACTTGGCGACAGATTTGGTGACCAAATAATGCGGTGACTGAGGGCCCTTGGTCAATGATTGTCTCTGTGGCTGAAGATCTGAGAGGCCCATTTCCATGATCACCACAAAAGTCTTCATGGATACTGTGGTGCCGACACACCTACAAGTATTTTAGTTTATTTAACTGATTTATATGAGACTTTCACGTAATTACTAGTTGTTTGCGTGTAAATCATTTCTAAGATATTTTCTTCAATTTATAAATTTTTCTTCTGCTTTTATGCAGATTTAATGCAGTCGAACTTTACTTTTCTTTCTTTTTTTACATTGCAATATCAACAAGTAAGTTTATTTGGTTTGGATTTTTATATTTAACTTTTGAATAGTTCTAGAACATATTTTAACATCAGGTTTAAAGTTTGGCATACATCGTTTTAAAATTCCAAATCATCAGCTAATTTTCCCCAACAGTTGGTTGAACAATTCCTCCCTTCTTTATTGATTCAAAATGCCACTTTTATCGAATAGTATGTCCTTATATATAAGTTTCTCTGATATAAGTTGTGTGTCATATCTGCTGTTTCCCCAGCATCTCACTTCATACCCAATGGTAGGTCCGCAATCATCTTCCATGCCCTGCATGCTCGTGTGAGCAGAACACTGCAAAACACGTTACCTGAGCATCTCATTTAATTCCCACAATCAGCTTACACTGTGGGCTCTTACCGCCTTCATCCTGTAGACAAGGAGTCTGGGGCTCATGGGGGACAGCTGATGTGCAAACCTCATCAAGCCAGCAAGTGTCAGCCGTGTCCAGCCGAGAACAGCCGCAACTCTCCTGTCACACCGTTCACATCTCTACATGCACAAGCATCTGCAGCCTCTCCATTTTGTCTCCCAGAGCAGCATGTTCTGCTTTTAGAGACCAGCAGGGCACTCAGGAGTAACTGGTTGGGCAAGTCACATCTTTCCTCCTCCTCGGCCTCCTCCTGCATCTCCTCTTTCTTTCTCAATGTCTTCCTGAGTGGGCGTGCACTCGACTCCAGTGAGCTGGGCCTAAACAACTGAGCTGTCGCGGTGTCTTCATTCCCTAGGGCTGCTGTAACAAAACACCAGAAACCTGATGGTTTAAAACAACAAACTGTCCCACAGATGGAGCACCCAGGAGCCTGCAATCAAGAGGCTGGCAGGGCCACACTCCCTCTGGGGGTTCCAGGGAAGAACGGGTTCCATTCTCCAGGCTTCTGGAGCTACAGGCATTCCCCGGAGCTCCTTGACTAGGAGATGCGGCACTCCTACCTCCGCCTCCGCCAGGCATGGTGTCCGCCCTGTGCTCCTCTAGGCATCTCTCCTTCTCTTACAAGGACACCGGTCCTATTGGATCAGAGCCCACCCTACTCCAGAATGACCTAATCCGAACCAAATACATCAAGCCATGATGCTATTTTCAAAGAAAGCCACATTCTGAGAGGTTCCAGGAAGGACAGGAATGTAGGGGGAAAAGCCCTATTCAAACCCTGTATGTGCCATATTGAAATATGGTATGAAAAGTGTGTAAACCCAGCTGCCATAGATCAATTCCTAGTCCTCAATTTCCCACAGAGGGGAGAAGCCTGCGCCTTTCTCTCCACCCCACTGTCATGTACCTCTCTGCAGGGTGAGACCGAGAGGAGGAGGGCGCCTGCGTGGGCCACTCAGCTCCTGGGGTGCTCTCGTTTTCCTCCTCATGCCTATAAAGAAGGGAGGGGGTCTTCCTCTGTGTCCCTGCTTCCCTGTGCTCAGCATGGTGGACTCGGACCCCACCTGCCTTCTGGAAGCCCTGGGTAAGCAAATTTGCTCAGCCAACCCCAACCCTCTCTGGTGTCATTGTCCTGCACTTCTGACAAAGGCCAAGGGGTTTGGAAGCCAGTCTGTGGCCCCAAGTACCAGTTCAGGTCTCCCAGCCAGCTTCTGAAGTAGAAAGACGGATTTATTATGTCCGTATGTCTGAATCCTCTGTCTGCCTGCCAACTGGTTTGGGATTTGACAGTGAACTAAATGGGAGAGGTGGCTGGAAAGGATTGACAAGTGCTGGTCAGAATTCACGTGTGGAGAGAGAATCCTGGGGCTGGGCCAGGGCAGTGGCTTTCAGCATTACTGCTTTAGGAAGCTCAGTCCCTTGACCTTGGTAGTATCAGAGGGATGGGGCTGGGGCTCCTTAGTGACAGGCGAGGACTCCAGTGAGGCTCTTGCCCAGGTTTCACCTTGGTCTGACTTCCCCAGGTCCACCTGGGCCACAGCAGGGACTAGAAAACCTGAGAGTCTCTGTGGCCCAGCTAGGCAGAGCAGGTGGGCAAGCAGATGCTTTTGTGAGTTCTCCTGGTTCCGTAGCCAGATCAGTATCTATACTAGGAGATATTTTGGTGTTTTCCTCTTCATCTTGTCCGACCTTCATCTAAAGTGAAGGGGGACTCATCCAGTCGTTATGTGGCTTCTCCCATTTGCTCCGAAATCCAGAAATGTGTCATTATGATTCTGGATTTTGGAAATGGGAGCACAGCTTTCCCCATGGGACATAGATTTTATTAATGAACAAATGGAGCATGTGAAGAGCCATTTTGGAGAGGGAAATGGAGGAATAAAGTTGAATGACATTCAGGAAAATTTAAAGAGCAAAATTATCCTTATCTGAGATTTGCATGTGGGACACGGGTGACATGGGCACCATGAGACCTGGGGCAGCAGCTAGAGAAGTTTCAGGATGATGCTGGAACCAGAAGAGACAACTCCAGGCCCAGCCCACCCCTGCACTGGGCCTCCAGGTCTGCAGAGTCCACACTGAGCACAGGCAGGTTTGGAGGAGAGCAGACGGCAGAAGCCTTGGTCCCACCAGGCCGCTGGGCCCCCTGCAATCATCAACAGTAGCTGCTATTCAGGAATCTGCTGAGGGGTAGTCTCATGCCAAAATAGATGCTGAGAAGGAGAGATAAAATAACCTCTAGCTGTTAGATTTCACTGGCAGGATCAAGTGGTGGTGGTAGCCGCAGCATAGCCCCAGGTGCTACTGCCACCCAGCCCACCCTCAACACAGCACCCAGGTGCCAGGGCACGAGGCTCAAAGAGAAGTGAAAATTACAAGTCTTTATATATTCAAAATGTGCAAAAAGGAACCCAAATCTAAGACCTGGTGACCAGGGTGTCATTATAACTTCCTAAGTTTTGTGAGATAATGGGTATATTTCAGATGTCACTCTTTGATACAGGAAGCATCTGTTTGGCTTTTTTTCTTTGCATCAGACAGCTATTGCTGCAAAAATGCTGCATAACAAATAGACCCAGAACTTCAGGCTTTATTTCTCATTCACAGAGTCGTGTACAGGTTGTGGCTCTGCTGTGCTCAGCTGGGATCGGCTGGGCCTGGTCCACTCACTGAATCCCCTCATTCTTCTCAGAACGGCGGCTAGCAGGGCATGTCGCTTTTATGGCAGAAGTGCAAGAAGCCAAGCCAAACCACATGGGTGCAAGTGAGGACTCTGTTAGCATCTTGTTTGCTAACTTTCCAGGGGCCAAGAAAGCAAGTCATGTGACAAACCTCTAAATCAACCCAAAATAGATTGTCCTCCACATATCGCACCGGGAGTCACCAAGGAATCACATGGAACTAGTTCTAGCTGTATGATCTATTACAGAGAGGGTGAAGGTCTGGGACCCTGAATCTAATCTACCACTATACCACTAGGAGATTTTTTTTCCAAAGCAGTGTAGGACTGGAGGCTCTGGTTTTGGACACATGGCACTAACGCTTGGCAGGAGTGAAATCAAGAAGAGCTTTCTTTGACCTGCCCTCTGTCTGTCCATCTTCCTTCAGATGCATGAGTCTCTAGGACAGCCTTTGGAAATGTTTCTGCCTTTACCTGGAAGAACCTCTCCTGGCCTTCTTCCTCATCCCAATTCACTCACTTGTCCCGAAGACTTCTCTGACTGGTGAGACTCGAGAGGGGAACAGGTCACTGTGGCTGACCTCAGCTCCCCACTCTGCAGCAAGCACACTAGGGTCAGGTGCGGGTCAGGACACCCTTCTCCTTCTGTCAGGCAGAGCACCCAGTGGTGATCCAGCCAACAGTCTGACTCTTCCTGCTCTGCAGACCTCAATCCTCCTCCATGTGAGTCAGCTCAAGGGCTGGCCTGGGATAGAGGCTGACAAGAAGCCCAGTTGGAGCCATAAATCCAAACTGAACTCTCCAATATAAATTTATTTCTCAGACAACAAACAACAGATGAACAAAATCTCTTGTTGGCTTTAAAACTCAATCTCTACAGCTCCTGTGTCTTATTTCTTAGTACGTCTTAATTCATAGGAGATTTAGGGCTTATGAATGATTAGCGCCCTAAGAACCAGCAAGCCCCTCTTCATTCTTTCTTTTTCCCATTTTTAAATAAAATTTCATTAAATACAGTTTCATTAAAGTATAACACCCATGCAGAAAGATGCACAAATAATAAGCAAACAGATAAATGGATCTCATAAAGTAAACACACTCATGCAACCAACCCATAGATCATAAACAGAATGTCACTTAAATGAAGAAGCAGCTGGGTATTTATCCAAAGCAAAAGAAATCTGTATATCAAGGACATAGCAGCATCATATGTTTATTGCAGCACTATTCACAATAGCAAAGACGTGGACTCAACCTAAGCGTAACTCAATACCCTACCGATTGATTTGTAGCTGGGTGGATCGCACAGGCATTGCTCCTCCCTCATTAGTTAATGCCCATAATCCCTGAATATGTATAACTTCTTAAGCAGGACCCTAGTAAGGAAATACACTTTTACTCAGAAATACCCACAATTCCTATCAATCTGCCATCAACCCAGGTGTCTTCAAAGATACTTCCACTGAAATGACTCTAATTCTACTATGAGAGCCTGTGAATCAATCTGGAACAAGGGTAAGAAGAAAAAACACTTTTCCTCACAGTGAGATCTTCTTTGATGCATCCAACTCACCCGTGGGACCCTAAGTCACTTGTACAGCAAAGTCAAAATGGGACAAATTCTGGCTCTACTTCCAAGAAAGGGACAAAAGGAGAAAATCGTTTCTTTGTTTTTCACATGAGCGGGGTGTCACATAGGCTTTCCCACTGCACAGTGGGCATTTGGGCAGGGGACATTTGCAACATTGAGGTAGGACAGGGAGCAATTCTAGTCTGAGACCACTGGTGCCTTTTCCATGAGGGTCCACCCGATTGAAACATTGGTTGGGAAGGTGACAGCCAAGACAGCAACACACAGCATTGTGTGAGAAGTGGATGAACACACCACCCTGGTTGGGCATGGCTGGAGGAGGAGAATACTCACGGGGTGTCGCCGGAGACCCCAGTAAATACACCCTGGAGCCTCTGCCCCAGCACAGTTTCAGAAAATCAGTCTCAGCTCACGAGGTCTTCAAAGCACCCTTAGCCATGGCTATTCTAACAAAGCCCACAGCCGTTCCTGAGAATTTCAGCTGAAGGGGAATGCCAAGCAGATGTGATGTCTTGGTCTTGGGAATTTCCGAGTCTCTTGCTTCTCTCCCAGGAAGCTCTGTCATGCTCTGCCCGAGCCTTGGGTGCCTAGCATTCCTCGCAAGACAGAAGGCACGCCACCCCAGCCTGATCAAGGACACAGTGAAAAACGTAGGTGATGCGGCTGATGCCACCTATAAAGCTGTCTGCAAAACCATGCTTAGTATTAAAAAAAAACTGATTGAAAATCCGAATATAGCAATACTCTAAGTCCACATGTGATTTTGATGAGAAGGGTTTGCACCTCCTATAAAGCCCTGGAGTAAATAAACAAACTCATTAAATTGTCAAGTGTGAGAAAGTTTCCTTTGAAGAATTCTCAAAGCAAGTCAATAATTTCTGGATGGAAAACGGGCACTCCCCACTGCCTGCACATGTGGCCCTGGGGAAATGTGAGTTTTCTCAGGATGGAAGCAAGAGTTGAGCTAGCAAGTTAGGGGATTTGAAGCCCCTGGCAACTCTAAGAAAGTGGAAAACTGAAGCTATTCTGCCCTGGATTTGTGGGCCCTGGGGCCACCATGGAGGTGAAAGGAGAGAGAAGGAAGTCCCCAGGGTACTCAATCAATGAGTTCCTTAATGGCACTGCTGAGAAACACAGTGGGGAGGAGCAGAGAAACTGCAAACCTCAGCGGGTGTTGCCGCCATCCTTGGCCAGCCTGCAGACATGCACCCATGGTTGCTTGTTTGTATTGTGTCCAACAGAGATTTGACTCTCTCCAGTCAGACCCAGCTGACCATCCCTTCTTCCCTGCACCGCACATGCAATTCCCTGTAGTGGGAGACCTGCATCCCCAGCACTAAGAGCCCCCCAGGGAAGGGGACCCCTGAGCTGTCAGTGCCTGGCACACCTCACCGTGCCTCACACCCAGCCCTGCCTTCATGGCTCCCACCACTAACACTGCCTCAACCCCTCACCAGAAATCCTTCTAGAATGAGGCGCTTTTTAAATCCAGATGCAACTGTGAATAAATACTTGATTTTTATATAGAATTTCCAAGTCCCCAGTGAAGATTCTATTGTGGCATTACAAACTGACATTTACTGGAGTAAAAAAGAAATAGGGAAATCAGATTTCCTTTGCAGATTTTGCACTCAGTAGGAGTTGAGTAGCAGGGAAGAAATTACATTTTTGTATCATCTAATAAATGCCCCAACCCATTCTTTGGGCAGTCTCAAGGGTACCACGGGCTCTTTCCCATCACTTGGTCTTTGATGTCCCCTCCCTCCCGGCTCCCCTCTGGGTAGTTTCTGAGAGTAAAGGATGAAAATGCTACTGCAGCTCCATGGGAAAGGGCAGCCCCAGGCCTAGAGTTGCCCCTAGTGTGCATGGTCTGGTGGCCCCGGTCTGGCTCTGTCTCTGCCACTGCTGCCCACATCTCTGGCTGTTCTCAGCTTAGTCACAGCCCAGTAGCTCTCTCTGCCAACCAACCGGTGCCATCTCAGCCTCACTGGTGCGTTTCTCCTGAGTCTGACGATGCTGCCCATTGTCTTTAGCTTAGGTGTTTGGCCTGTATCTGCCTATAGGGTCGTTTTCCCCACCCTGGCCACTCCTCTGGGAAACTTCCTCGCCAAACTTCCACGACCCCTGAGCGCCCCCCAGGCGTGAGCAGGAATTTCTCACTGCCTTCCACACCCGGAAGGAGCCAGGGGCATCCTAGGAGCATTGGTCTGGGATCTTCTGCAAGACCATGCATTCCCCTCCCCAAGTCCTCAGTGGGGAGTGACACAGAAGCCCATCTGCTTTTTTGCTTTATCCTCAATCTTTCTCTTAATGTATGTCCTCCATATCTCTTGAATTCGAGCCTCAATCATGACACATATCTGACTAATTTTTTTCTTCCTCTCCTGCCATTCTGTGGGGCTATCAAGAGCGCAATGAGGCCGGGCGCGGTAGCTCATGCCTGTAATCCCAGCACTTTGGGAAGGCGAGGTGAGATCGAGACCATCCTGGCCAACACAGTGAAACCTCGTCTCTACTAAAAATATGAAAAAAAATTAGCCGGGCGTGGTGGTGGGAGCCTGTGGTCCCAGCTACTCAGGAGGCTGAGGCAGGAGAAAGGCGTGAACCCGGGAAGCAGAGCTTGCAGTGAGCTGAGATCACACCACTGCACTCCAGCGTGGGCGACAGAGCGAGACTCCGTCAAAAAAAAAAAAAGAACACAATGAAATATCCGAGAGCCGATTGTTAGATTTTCAGGGGTTTTGCAAACTGGTTGTTAAGCCATTATTAAAAAGTGAATTATAAAAATTTACAATTAGATTCATTTTATTAAAAACAACAGCAATAAATACTTAAACCTTATCACTTTCTAATTATCTTGCTACATTTTACTATTTTTAGTGCTCTTGTTGTTTACATTCATTGTCTCTTGATGGTGAAAATACTGTTTGACGGTGACCACTGGGAACCTCTTTCCAGGGCTGTGATCAGTCAGGTCACCTCGGTAGCTTGTAATCGGCCATGGAGGGAATACTTACACCATGGACATTGGCAAATGCTATGCACCAGGGCTTGACTTACTGTTTTGTTGATTGTTTAGTCTTAAAGACATGATAGAGAAAATGTTAATACCCAATGCAGATTAAACATGAAAGCATGTCATGTCTATAGCCATCATACTGTGAATAGCACAAAAACGTGAGGATATATTCTTTCATTGTCAGAAAATTCAGCAATTCAGCAAAGAAGTCACTCACATCATGAACAAGCTAGTGAAGCTTCATTGTTGTTTCATTTCTTTTTTACTTGTTAACATGAATGAAAATATCAACCAACATTTATGTCAGAACTACTCTCATTCAAGAATCGGAACCATAGGTTGACTACAGATATTACATAAAAGTTTGGCAGAAAAAAATCAATAAAGTATTCTGTGAGAATAAATTGGCTATAAGAAATTTATAATAATGAGTATTATAGGATTTGGTATTATTTGTAAATATTTGCTGCATATTTTGTATAGCAGTAAATTTACAATGAACTTATGTCCACATGCACACATTTTAGACATCTAGTTATTAATCCCTCACCAGCACACTGCACCACTGGCTATAATAGTGGGCTGGGTACAAAGAGAGACAAACCAGTTTACCAGTAAGGAAACAAAAATTGAGAAGTACTGTTAAAAGGCTATGTCTAGCCTGGGCGTATGGCTCACGCCTGTAATCCCAGCACTTTGGGAGGCTGAGGCGGGAAGATCACAAGGTCAGGAGATCGAGACCATCCTGGCTAACACAGTGAAACCTCGTCTCTACTAAAAACACAAAAAAATTAGCCGGGTGTGGTGGCAGCCTCCTGTAGTCCCAGCTACTCGAGAGGCTGAGGCAGGAGAATGGCATGAACCCAGGAGTTGGAGCTTGCAGTGAGCCGTGATTGCTCCACTACACTCTGGCCTGGGTGACAGAGCGAGACTCCATCTAAAAAAAAAAAAAAAAAAAAAAAGGCTACGTCTATTAAAAATCCAGAAGATGCCATGTAAAAGATGATTTGACTCTAAGACTAGTTAGGAACAAAGGCAAAAGCTGAAAAGAGAGACTACATCTGGGTCTAAGGAAGTATGATTCTATCTCCCCAACCTACCTTCAGAAGAATCCCCTCAGACTGGGAGAAGAGAAATTAGAGAGGAGAGGAGAGGGGCACAATGATACCACATTGTGGCTTTGATTTTCACTTTGATGACTAAGGAAGTCAAGCATCTTTTGCATGTTTATTGGACATTTGGATTTCCTCTTTTGTAAAGTGCCTGTTCAAGTCTTTTGATCATTTTCCCGTTGGGTTATCTGTCTTTTGCTGGCCAATTTCTCATTTTTTACTCATCTAACTTGAGAAACTTTTTAAAAATTATGTTCTTTCCATTATCTTTTTAACATAAATTTTTTTTCCAAAACGTTTTTATCTGGGATATTTCACAGCTTTTTCTGTGAGTCATCAATATGTGTATTTATATCTCTAAGGATATATTTTTTATTTGTTTTAGATGTTTATCCATAATTCTTTTCAATGACAACTTTCTCACTCTCAAATATTTATCTTCAACATTTACAGACTTAAAGACATGTTTAATCATTATTATAGTAAAGGCCATTCTTTTCTGTCACACTGCCATATTTTAGTTTTTTGAATTACAGCATATGACTTTTTTGTTTATTTGTTTCCTTGTTTACCATATTTTTCCTACCAAAAGTCTTCATCATGTTCATCTCCAGTGTTTAGAACAGTGAACACTATATAAAGGAGATGGCTTCAAATCCTTATAGAATTAAAGTGACGTGATTTTTGACTAATAATTGGGTTTTCTTTTTCATCTTAAAGCTCGAACATTCTACCAGAATGTCTTCAGAAATTTTCTGTTAGTTTTGCCTTGAATATGATGAGCTGTTTTCATATTTAGTCTTAGTCAATTGCATTATACCTTTGATTACCAATTCTGATTCCATTACAAAGGACAGTATTTCCAGACTCTATTTTCTATGTCTGTTGATTTTTAAAAATGTTTTTGTGTTACCTTTAATAAAATTATACAAATAGATTTATTCATGCTTTTCATTAAAATTCAAAAAATAGAAAATTGTAAAAGTGAAATTCTTTCTTTTCTTCTCCTGTCAGTACTGACATATTTGTGATTATTTTCCTTGACTATGTAGTAGTCATTGTCAAATGCACATATTATAGTTTATTCAACCTCCTCCCAACGGTTGGACATTTAAGTGATTAATAGCTTTTCACACTTACAGAGCTGCATTGTATATTTCTGTGAATGTATCATTCTGCATGTGTGCAAGCATTTCTATAGGATATTTTCCTAGAGGTAGAATTACAAGGCCAAAGAGTGTGTATCTTTAAAATGTCAGCAGATAATGCTAAATAGCTCCTCAAAAATACTATACCAATTTGTAGGCCCCAAACTAGAGCATTTATTTCTTGTACTCTGGTGGCCAACATTGGCTAGTATCAATTCTGATATGCAAAAATGTTATCTTTATTCACATTCTCCTTATTTCTTAATAAATTTCAACTTTTTGAGTATTTTTCTCGATTTTTATTTTGTATATCATTTTCTTAACTTGCTGAAGGGCCTTTTTTATTTTAATTTCTTCCGACAATGATGCTATTTGGTTTAATAAACATTTTATTCTCCCCTTCTACCATCATATTTCTGTTTAAAAAATGACATACTTTTTTTTTATATCTTTAAGAATAGAAAACCATCCCTTTATAAGATTTTCCTTTGTTCCATGAAAGACATTCATTTCGGGTGAAGATTTTCCTCATAGTTTTTATAACAGTGATCCTTTTATGTTTCAAATACTTCTAGGTCCTTGCTTCTTGTTGTTCTCTGCTTGCCTCATTCTTGAAACATTCTTAAAACATCTATGTTTTATTTTATTGTTGTAGCTTATGCATATCGAAGGCCTGCTTGTTTTATTATGAAAATTACCAAACACCACAGAGGTATCTCTACAATGGCCCCATATACCCATCACCCAGATCTCAAATATTATCAAGAAATTGCCATAATTCATTTATTCGTTTTCTTGTCTTCCTTCCTTCCCTCCCCCTTTCTCCTTTCCTTCCTTCCCTCTTTCCTTCCTCCTGTCCTTCCTTCTTTCTGAAATATTGTAAAGCAAATTCTAGATGCCAGATCATTTCATTCTGACCTTCTTCGATTTGCTTTCCTGTTTTGAAAAATGAGGATTTTCTTATATAATTATGATGCTATTAACACCTAACATAATTAACAATTCTTTGAGATCATCCAGTACCCATTTCAAATGTCACTAAGGGCTTCAAAAGTGACTTTTGTAAAGTCGGTTTGAAAAGGTCACTTTTAAAATGTGTTATCACTTGCCTATTTGAGTATTTTGGGCTCTGTGCTGTGGTGGTCTAGGACTAAAAAAGAAAGTAAATGGAGGGATTGTCCCTGCCCCCCAATTCCAGCTAATCTCCAGTCCCCATCTCTCTGTGTGCTGAGTATATTGCAGAATAGTAGTATAATTGGTACTAAGTACTTAGGGACAGTTCTTAGAATGAATATTTGATTTACCAGCCTCATTTACTAAGTGCTCTATCAAGCCTTTTGTGTTACAGCTGCCAGGAAGTCCCAGGAAAAGCCCAGCCACATGGCCATTCTGGCACTTAAGCTGGTGATGTTAAAGGATCTCTTTTTAAATTTATGTCATATCCACTTAAGAAGTTTCTGAAGCCTGGAAAACATTTTCACTGCAGAAAAGGTTAAGAATAAAAAATTAGGCAGAGTAGCATTTTTCTAAGGAGAAAACAATTCAGCAGATCAAAGGGCAGATTATGCAAATTATAGTAATGGATTTGTATTTTCCCCTGGTGATCACAGAAGCCTGTCTGCAGAGAAAAGTGACTATACATCTGAAAATATCCAGATTAAGGACTGACAGTGTCCATGCAAGTAGAAAGGAATTATTTCCTGCAACCCCCAACCCACCAAGGTCCTTTGAAGATACCACTGCTATCAAAACAGCCTTGCTACGGAGGAGAGCGCTAGCTGGGACTTTCAGCTTTTCAGAAGCATGAGATATTCCCCTAGTTGAGAACTAACAGCTGAAAACAACTACAGTGAAAGCACCAAAGAAGACCAATTCCCAGACTAAGGGTTGAGAGCTCAAGACTCATTCTAGGCTCTGCCCCAAACCCCATTTTGGTCTCAGACATGTCCTTCAGATTCTTTCTGGGAGTGCATTCCTGGTGATTCTGCTTCCCATATGTGCTTCCAATTGTCATCTAGCAGGTACAATGCCATCATATCTGCAGAACAGAGGAACTATTTACCCCTGGCAATATTTTTATCCACAAAAGTGAGCCTTCCTCTCCATCATTTTCTCCACCTCTGCCTAATTTTAGTACATCTAATGGGACAAAGAATAAGCTTTTTTTGAGCAAGTCATAAGTTTTCTCCAAATCCTGGCTCCCTTTTCTGAACAACAGAAATAGTAGTACCTACCTTCCACATTGTTCTGAATATTAAATGAAATACTATTGGCTGCTTATTAACAATTTCTGGTTTCCTCATTATTTTGCTCTTTCATTTAACCTGTAGTACTCATAGCTCTTCTTCATTCTAGAAACAATCTCACAAATCATTTAATTTCCTTACATGCAGGTGCTCTGAAGTTCATTGTCTCAGTGGCCTATAGCAGGAGAAGCTGAACCCCCTGATGTCATGGAGGGGACTTTGTACGTGTCCCTGATCCCACTTCACCAGCCTTGCAAAACCAGGGCCTATCTCAATGTCCACCTCATCTGACCCTCTGTCCCCGAGCCTGTTCCATGCCTTGCCCAGCACACATGGGACAGACAATTCCATTGGTAAGAACCGTCCCTTCTTCATTTGCTCCTCCTGGAGGTTTTAGGCTGGGCTGGACCCACAAATTGTGCTTGAGGGTAGCAGGCAGATGTCCCTCAAAGGTTAGAAAGGAGTAGATTGTAGTGTTGTTTCACAGCTCTTCTGTCCCTCCCATCCTGTATGGCTTCCTTTGGGCAAGGAGTGCCTCCCTCCCCACTGAACTGGGCTTGGCCACATGACTTACTGTGACCAGTGAAACTTGGGCCGGGGCAACTGTGTGTCCACCCTGAACAGCTGCTTTAGGAGGTCTGTGTGGTGACATTGGCTCTCTTGTGGCCCTACAGTCTCCCTGTTGGTTAATATCCAAAATTCCCATATTGAGGAGTTCCCCGCCTTGGTTCAGGTGATAGCTGCCCCTTACACAATGATCTGACACAAATTCAGCACCAACCCTCCCTTTATCATGCCCCTTGGCATGGGTAGGCCCCACGATGGCACCTCTGGGGCTATCGGCTGCTTGTAACACAAGCCCGAGGCCACCTGCCGAAGCCCTTTCCCTTCCTGTCTCATCTCTGAGGCCATAAGTGACCTCATGACTTGAGACAAGGCCTTAGATACAATTGCTTTCCCAAAGTCCCATGACATTTCAACAAGCATTGCATGCTTGCAATGGGCCACTCCTTCCCCGGCCTCTGTTAAATGGCAGACCCTCCTTGCAGGGAGCATTCAGTTGTCTGGCGAATGCCTTTGCCTTCTGAGGCAGGTGCTCTTGAGCAGAACAGTCCAGTTGTCAGGAGCTGGTCCTGGGAGGTTGGGGCAAGGAGGCAAGGATGACTCTCACGATACATGGCCACTTCTCTGGTCTGCATTGAGCTGGTTCCAAGGAGCTCCAGGTGGGGGTCTCTCTAATTCCTGCTCATTTGCCCAGTCCTGATTTTAACACAGCCCTTTCAGAAGCAGGGCACCAGGTTTCTGATCCTGTTTTTCTGGCACTGAAATAGGAAAGCAGAGTAGGCAGTAGAAGGTGCTAATAGCAGCGGTCCCCAGCCTTTTTGACACTGGGACTGATTTCATGGAAGACAATTTTTCCACAGACCAGGGAGGTTGGAGGGGGGATAGTTTTGTGGTTTGGGGATGATTCAAGCCCATTACATTTATTGTGTACTTTATTTCTATTATTATTACATTGCAATTTATAATGAAATAATACAACTCACCATAATGTAGAATCAGTGGGAGCCCTGAGCTTGTTTTCCTGCCACTAGACAGTCCCATCTAGGGGTGATGGGAGACCGTGATGGACCATCAGGCATTAGATTATTATAAAGAGCATGCAACCTAGATCCCTTGTATGCATAGTTGACAGTAGTGTTGGCAATTCTATGAGAATCTAATGCCATCTGCCGCTGATCTGATAGGAGGCAGAGCTCAAGCAGTAATTCGAGAGATGGGGAGTGGCTGTAAATACAGATGAAGCTTCACTCACTTGCCCACAGCTCACCTCCTGCTGTGTGGTACCGGTCTGTGGCCTGGGGGTTGAGGCCCCCTGTGCTACAGCATAGAACGCCCATGCTGATGCCAAACCACCCAGGTTCAAGGCTACCTCCTCCCCTCACTAGGTGAGTGACCTTGGAAAATGCATGTAGCTTCTCTGCTCAGTTTTCTCAAGACTTCAGCAGGAATCATGACTAGAGGTAGAGTGAGCACGTGTTCGGGGTTGTCCAGGACTGTCCTACTTAGAAACCTTGAACACTGTTGAGTATAGCAGGAGCTGTCAGGAGTCTGTTACACAGTAAAGCTGAAGCCTTTGAAACTTCGCCTGGCACACAGGAAAGGCTATGTTCCTTACTCAATACTTTCATCATAGAGCTATCAGCAGAGAGGCTGTCCAGGGGAGGTTGCACATCCCCCATGGAGGCTGGTAGGAGTGCTGCTGTTTCCCCCGGCTGCTATTGTGAGGTGCATCCATTACTTCCTGCATAAATCCGAATTAAAGGAGTTTTCACTGGGTCTGTGCTCGGAGGTAAGTGGGCAGAAGATGAACAGATTATTCAGGGTGTGAGAAGGCAGGCCAGGAGGCTGGGTATCAGGGACCTTGAGTGGACAAAGAGGCAAGAAGAGAAACAGGCAGATGAGCAGGCCAAGGTGACGTACCTTTGTTGGAAATGCCATTGGCTGCCAATGGAAAAGGAGAGAAATGAAAGCCACCCCAACCCTGCTTTAGAGCTCCACTTCTTTGGTTTGCAAATGTAAAAATTGCCCAAGAGGAACTTGTCTCTAAACTGGTGCTTGGTCCTGCTTGGTCCCCAGCCATGAGGTAGGACCCATGAAGCATGAGGATAATATTCTTTCTCAGCCCAGTTAAGTTCACCCTGGGGTAGCAGGGAGGTCAAGGACCACGGGGAGAGTTTCATCCTGATGAGCTCACCTGTGAGGCAGCTGACTGGGCAAGGGCTTTAGGGACTCTGGGAAGCATAATCCTGTAATTGGGTTGATAGTTCAAGGACACAGGTGCATCTTTGCTCCTCAAAGGGTTGAGTTTGGTTGGAGAGATGTGGCAAATTGGAAAATGAGATTTATGCTCTGTTAGTAAGATTAGTCATTGTTCACCTAGGCAGCAGGTCATCAAAAACACATACTCCAGGGTTGAAGGAGGGAGTCCAGACTCCTCATCATCGATTATCAATTAATATTGACAGAACTCCCACTGTGGGGTGGGAGGCAGGTGTAACCAGGGCTTTCTCTAAAATAACACTTTAGTGAGGAAGGGACAGAAGAGTTTGAATACATCTCAAAATGATCTATAGCTAGTAATAATAATGAAACTAATATTTTAATCCTGCAAAGGAAAGATAAAATCTGCGTATCACATAATAATGAAGAAATTGGGTCCACACATAGGAAAAATGATGCAAAAATAAAGAAAGCCAAAACTTAAAAGTGTGGTTGATCAGCCTAACCCTGTGGCCAGGTTCCTGGACTGTTCTTTTTTCTCCTGAGATGTTTGTGTTGTTTGCATCACTGTGACAATAGAAGAATGTGGCACCTCGAGGTGAACTCAAAGTTATCTTCACTCTCTGCTCAGTAAGGGGAAAGGCATCCACTGGGGAGTCAGAGGCTCAGTGGAGAAGCTGGGCATTGCCTAGGGTTGAATCCTGACACTGAGGCTCCGGACAAATTGCTTGCCTCTATGAGGCCTGACTTCCTGATCCATGACGCCTGCCTTGCAGGGTCTTCTGAAGATGACCCAACAGGAAGCTGAGCCACAGCAGGGCTCATCCCACGCTAGGTCCTTCTTCTCCCCCTCCCCCTGCATTTTCTGTGTGTGAAGGAAGAGCTATGGGGGAGGGAGTAGTACAAGATCCAGACTCATGTTCTGTATGATTTTAGCAAAAATCTGGCAAGGATTTCCCAAGACACACACAGAATTGGAATTAAAAACATATATGCCCCAAATGTGTCTATTGTTGGCTATTTAATAATACAATTCTGATCTAAGTTAAAAAGAAGAAGAAAAATAGCCATATCTTTGATTATGTCTTGTAGTCAACATTTTTCAATACCCAAGAAAGCCTTTTTGAAGTTTACCTTCCAAAAGTTGATGTTTGGTTTTCAACATTCTCCATACTAAATAAGGTCATTGGGGAATTATTAAAAAAAAATACAAGTCATTGCCACATGCAATTTTGTTGTTGTCATTCTTCTAACAGTTTTCTTTATGAAAATAAAAATCATTCTTGGTCTTGTCCTCACTTGAAACTATTAAAGAAATATATACTATACACATGTCTCTCACAGAGCTTTCAAGTTCTACCTAGTAGGAACCATCCCCCACCACTTCAGCCCTGGCAGAAATTTAGGTTGACATCAACTAAAGGGCCTAATTCATAGATTTTGTTAGAGTCACTGCTTTATTCAATGTCTTCACAAAACACACAGTGAGGGCACAGAAGCACACCACCACTGTAAAAACCTTCTGATCTTCCCTTTGACCCCTCCCTTTCTTTCCCTCCCATTAAATCTTTCTTGAAGCTAATTTGGAAGAGGGAGCCCTGAAAAGCCTTTCTACTTACCCAATAGATGGTGGAAGTGTGCAACACATTTCTGGGAGAAGTTCTGCATTGTGAAGTTATTATATCATGTATCTTGCTTAATTCAGGTGTAACTATAGCAACTGCCTATAATTGGAGATCAGTGAACAGTAATCTCTCAGGAAAATTAGTTTTGCCTTAGGCCACTTTAATTAAAGTATAAATATTTTGAGGAAGGAACAAGTTAGATTTTTTTAAAAGGGGAAAGTAACAAGGAGAAATTGTGCGTGTGTGTGTGTGTGCGTGTGTGTGTGCGCACATGCACACGTATCTTCTTTACTTCTCTTTTCTGTCATGGGCCACAAAGCTGGGAAAACTATCAACATAAAATAAAAATGTTCTTGAAAAAGAAACATTTAATAACATTCATTTTAAAATGCATTATTTAAACACATAATACATTTGTTTTCCTCTACATGCATGAACTCTATTACAACAAGTGATATCTGTTTGGAGAATGAAATAAAACTCCCATTACTACTGAGGATTGGGAGGCAGTATGGATTCTTCCAGGGGGAGGCCTGATTGGGTAACAGATGCCGGCAGCATTGTGGATGCCAATGGCGTTCCAATCCTCTACCGCCAGCAGTTAGCTACATAATCTTGAGCAAGTTTCCCAACTCTGAACTGAGGTTTCCTCATCAAAAAAGGGAAGTAATAGCACCAGCTTCATAGGGTTGTTTGTGGAATGAAGATAATGAGTGAAAAGGACTTGGCACGGGATAAAGTCAACACATGTTGGGTTTTAATCTCATCGCTAGAAGTTTCATCAGCGAGGCGGAGCTGACGTGACCAGGATGGGTTGCATGGAAACTTGGGTCCCGAGACTCACTCTTCCAGGAACAGCGAGGAAGTCTCTTCCCCTGTCTGTGCTCCAGCTCCCTCACTTACAGTCTCAGGAGATCCGACTAGACCTCATTTAAAATTCATCCAACCCCCAGTCCTGTGCTTCAAATTCAGCCTCCACTAAATACTCCTTGCCATTGTCTCATTTACTTTTCGGAAGGGCCCGATAAAGTGGAGATCGGCGAATCTGTTTGTCCCAGGCAAGGACACCGGGGTTCACAGAGGGTCTCAGAGCCAGGCTGGGGAGGAGCTGAGTGTTGGCCCCACTGACTCACACCTTTCTGATTCTCCTAAGTTCAGAGTATGTGCAAGGAGAGTCAATCAGAGGCACGCTGCATACCTCATTAAGCTGAGGCCACGCCCCAGAGTCCAGATTGGTCCCTGAGCTCAGAGCCCATTGATGGGCTTCTCCCACGGGATCCCCTTTGCCCTGTGTTCATCCGCGTGTCCTCTCAGTCATCTGGCAGCTAATTAGCCTGGAAATGACAGCCTGGACACTGATGTAAGGTTATGATTCCCAAGCTTCCCTTGGAGCTGTGAATGATGACTCTGTGAACACATTTACCAGGATTCGTATGGAGGAATTCTGATTCATTTCAGATTTTTTTAAAAGTCAAAATACTATGTAAAAAGAAAACACATGCCCCTTCAACCTCCAACATAATTGAACGTTTAAAGAGCCTGGGTGGTTCCATTTATTAGAATCACATGGGGAGAATGTATTGAATCTGTTCAATGTACGATTCTCTTAAATGGATAATTCCATTAAAAGAAGGGGAGAAAATCTTTCTCACGAAACTCCTAATTTAAGTTCAACAATTCCATAATATTTAGTGAGAATGTAGAGTGCATAGGGAAAATTAAGCCAAATTATTGCCGTAGATTTGACACCATAGATTTGAGGAGTGGGTTGGGTGCCCCATTGCCTATGGTGGTGCCAGCTTTGCCTGTCGCCCAGACAACCCTGGGAGTGAGCAGAGTGACCTGGGGCTTGGAGGGGCACGTAACTTCAGGGTCTTGGGGAAGACTAGCAAGTGAACAGGTTATTCTTGAAGCATGGGCAAAACTTACAGGGTGAAGAAATGAGAGGATGGTCTTTAAGGCCGTGGTCATAACACAGAGGTCAAGGCTTTTAGCCCTCAGGTGGACGGGGTCAGGTAAGGTGAACTGACAAGCTGGCCTGCTGGGTTCTTCAGGAAACAGACTTAGACCCAAGAACATGTCGGTGATGACATCCGAGAAGGAAAAAGAGATGGCACAGAGCTCCCCTGCCCCCACGAAGTGCTTCCCATTGATGGAGGCCTACATTGGTAGACAGGGCTAGGCCCTTTTACCATAAACCCCCACCCTAGTCCCACCCTACACAGTCTGGGACCTCCCTGAGAAGAGTAGGACCTGGATTCAAAAGCCAAGGGTGGGCTCTGAAGGAGCCGACAGGTGGAGGCTCCAGACGACCACCTCCTGTTGAAGGCAGCGCTGAGCGACATCTCTATGCTGGCCACAGTGAGATCCAGCAGTGACAGGAGTGTAAGCTTATCGAGGGCATGGTATGTCTCCTGCTGAGCACGTTGCCTTCATTATTTCACTCAACCCTCAGGGGAGCCCGGTAAGGAAAGTACTGTTAGAACGATTCCCGTTTTCCAGGTGAGGGATATGGCTCGGGAAGGTAATGTTAACTCAGAACCACAGGCATGCAGCAGGAGCAGTACAACCCCAGCCCTCCACATGCAGAGCTGGTGGTTTTAACAGGATGCAGGTGCCTGGAGAGGCAGACCAGGGCCAAGCCCCCAAGGCAGGAGACCTGGTCAGAGGGCTGTCACAGCCTAGCCCAGAGCAGGGGCAGGGCCAACTAAAGAAGAAAGGATGGCTTTGAAAAAGCTTCCAAGGACAAACTTGCATGGTGCTGTCTCCACACAGATGCATTGGGTTAGAAAGGTGTAACTGGAGGATGCTGAGATGACAGGCATGCTAAGCTTTGACACCGCTCCTTTCACCCCTTTCAGCAGCCTGTATGAAAAGACATCAACCACATCCAGATTCCTCATTTGCTTTAGTTGTTTGTTTGTTTGTTTTGTTTTGTTTTGTTTTGTTTTGAGACAATCTCACTCCGTCTCACAGGCTGGAGTGCAGTGGTGCGATTTCAGCTCACTGCAAATTCCGCCTCCTGGGTTCAAGAGATTCTTCTGCCTCAGCCTCCCGAGTACCTGGGATTACAAGCACCCACCACCACGCCTGGCTAATTTTTGTATTTGTAGTAGAGACGGTCGGGGGTGGGGGGGGGGTCTCACCATGTTGGCCAGGCTGGTCTCGAACTCCTGACCTCAGGCGATCCACCTGCCTCAGCCTCCCAAAGTGCTGGGATTACAGGTGTGAGCCACCATGCCTGGCCATAATCTGCTTACATTCTATTCACAATACTTCTGTTTTATTTATTTAACTTACTGAATAGGTCATACATTCACAACTTTTGAAGGGCAAAAGTATAAAGGTATATATACAGAAAAAAAAATCTCTCCCTTTTCTCTGATTCTCTCTAATTAGTTCCTGCCGTACACTATACCCAAGCATCTATCCAGTGCTATCAAACATTTTTGATGCATTCTTCTAGAGCTTTTAAATGTACATGGAAGCAAAGATGAACAACATACCCATCCTTTTGCCCACAAGTTAAAGCATTCTATATATGTAATTCTAATTTTTCCATATTAGTACATAAAGGTGTATCTCATACGTTTTCACAGCACCATCTGTTCCACAGATTGGATGTAATACATTTGATTTATCTATCGATGAATATGTCCTTGGGCTTTTTTGGTTTTTTGCTATTAAGAATACTACCACTACTGTGCAGCAAACCCACATGGCACATGTATACCTATGCAACAAACCTGCACGTTGTGCACATGTACCCTAGAACTTAACGTATAATAAAAAATAAAAAATAAAAATAAAATACGAGCTACAAAAAAAAAGAATACTACCACTATGAAAAACTTATTCTTGGCCAAGCATAGTGGCTCACACCTGTAATCCCAGCACTTTGGGAGGCCAGGGTGGGAGGGTCACTTATCATTTGAGCCCAGGAGTTCGAGACCACCCTGGGCAACATGGCAAAACCCCATCTCTACAAAAAACACAAAAATTAGCTGGGCTCAGTGGCTCTTGCCTGTACTCCCAGCTACTCGGGAGACTGAGGTGGGAGAATCACCTCAGCCTAGGAAGTTGAAGCTGTAGTGAGCTGTGATCATGCCACTGCACTCCAGCCCAGGTGATGGGAGTGAGACCTTGTCTCAAAAAAAAAAAAAAAAAAAAAGTTCTTTATTTGAAAAGTTTTAGTTTGCTGTCTATCTGTGCTGATACCCTCTTTCTAATTCCAAATGTTATATGTTTTAATTTCTTTCTTTTTTTCCTTGATCACATTTCCCCAAAACAACTCTATTTTGTTAATCTTTTCAAAGAGCTGGATCTTCACTCTGTTTATTATTTCTATGCATTTTATTTCTAACTTATTGTGTTCTTCTATCATGATTAATACCTGCTTTTGCTTATTTTTGTTTTTATGTAACTTTTTGAGTTGAATATTTCTTGTTAATTCTTAAAAATATTTCTTCTTTAATAGTAAAGGTTTTTAAAGCTTTGAATTGACAACACTATTTGTAGTTTTGATTTGTATGTTTGATTTGTATTTTTCTCATTATTATTAATTTCTAACCCATCTGTAAATTTACTTTAACAATAAATTGATTTATTTTTTGACTCAAAACTTTTGAAAGAGTGCTTTGAAAATGTCCCGGGATACTTATAATTTATATTTCATTATTTGTTTGCAGCCTATTTTTAGATTTAATACAAATGGTTAAATAATGAGATGTGTAATTTCTACTTTGAGGTAAGTAATCAAGTTTTCCTTTAGCCTACATATAGCCAAATTTTATAAATATTCCCTGGTAATTTGAGGGGGAAAAGCCTCTATTAGTGTCTAATTAGTAGGGTACAAAATTCATTGTATCTATTAAAATAAACATGTTAATTGCAATGTTCATATCCTTTTTTCTTTATTTCTTGTTTCTGGCAAATTCTGAATTGGCGTATTCATGTCTTGCATTGTTACTGTGTCTTGATAATTTCTCCTTGCAATTCTAACAATTTGCAATTATACATATTTCGATGCTATGTTGTTTGTGCATCAAAAGGTTTATGACTTAACTTATGGCATAGCATTTCTATGGAGTGTAAAAATAAGGGCTAAAGAGCTGCATTTGCTTTTTCTTATTTCTAGACCAGGCCAGGGCACAACCCCTGACTCTAATGTAATCTCTTTAACCATCAAATTTGACCAAACCACACATGGTGCCCAGATATCAATTTGCTCAGTAATTTCACTGATGACTCAGAAACTCAGCCAGTGTCTTTTCCCTGAATGTAATCCAGTCATTTTATGGAGCTCATTAACTCTTCCAAGATATTAGTTTACAATTTTTTAAATGACAGGGTCACCGTAACAAAATAAGCACAGTCTAATTGGTACCCAGACATGAGTTTCTACTCTTGGCAAGATTTGCCCTTTTTCTTCAAAAAAAAGTTTACTGTAAAGATTTAAAACTCAACCGCAGTTGGAATAGTTTCTAAAGAGGTCAAGTCAAACTGCAAAATTAACATTTTGCCTTGCTACATAAAGTTTTGTCCAGCACAGTAGGAAAGAAATTTAAACACGTTTCAATTTGGAGAGGTAATTAAAGGGATTTTTTTCCCTTTTGATGTCACTTTTCCAGCAAAACCTTTTTAAAGTATCTTTATATATACACTTTCATGCCCTTGAGCTACCATTCCACAGCCACAAATTCCTGGAAGTGGAATTCTCCTATCAAAGGACGAGAAACTTAAAATGTTGATATATAATTTTAAAAGGATCTTTGAGACACTTATCTCAATCTACAAATTTAGTGTGCAGCTGTATCTATATCCCCCTACCCTGACTACACCAGATACCCTCAATTTCATGTTTCCAATTTGGCAGAAAAAATATTTCCCGACTTTAATTGCATTTCTTTCATTGATAGCAAGTTTAAACATTTTCCTAAATTTAATAGCCATTTGTGTTTCTTCCACTAATTGCTTGTTCATATGCATTGCCCATTTTTCTCTTGGTTTTCTTTCTTATTTAAGAGCTGTGTATAGAAATATTAATCTTTTGTCATATTGATGATATTTTTAAAACATTCTATATTCCATCCCTGTGCACATATGGCCTTGGCTGATTTTCTTCCCAATCATCTCAATATAAAGACATTGCAAAGTAGATTGCTATTGTTCTTCTATTTACACTTGATAAGAACAGAACTCGAAGTTAAGTGGATGCAAATGGACCTAAAAACCAGGATTATGTTCTGAAGTTCCATTCATTTGTCATCTTCAGTCCCCCAAGATCTTGCTGCACACGTTTTTCAGGATGTCTGTGGCTCCATACAGTGCGACCAACTTTCACTGACCTCAGAGAAATCTCCTGTCCCCCAAACCCATAACAACCCTTATCCTAATCTAGGACCAACTTAGTTTAAGGTCCTGCCTCCTTAAATTCATGGAGTTTCAGTTTTCAAGAATACCTATCTATGTTCAATCTTAAGGGAAAATCTATTATTTTATTTGGTTTGGTTTGCATTCGAGAAACCAGAGAACACTGAGTTCTGTGGATGGAGATGAGACGGTCCTGCGGCAAGCCTGCCTTCCATTTGGTATTTGCCAGGAACACTGGGGAGCTCTGATCATAATCACAGAAACTTCACTGCAAATTTCCCTCCAGAGAATGAGGTTGACCAGATATGCATATCATGTTATTAACAGTCTTTAGCTGATGCCAGCCTGCTGAACTGTTTCAGAGAGGAACCAGGAAAAGCTAAAACACCACAGTGTCTTGTTTCACTGCCACAGCACAAAACCAGCATCTCTCTTTTAGAACCACCACATTTCTTTGGTGAGTAGACATTTGTGGACAGGGAGCAAACTGCCTAGCCCGGTCATAAAAGCCACTGCCAATAAGCTAGTATAATTACCGGGTGGCAGAATCGTCTAACACAGCAGCATGCCTAGGCCACGGATGGTCTTTGTTCCAGTGCCGTGTCTGTGGCCATCCCTGTCCAGGCTCCAGTTGTAGGTTGGTTTGGACTGTTCACCATGCGCAATTTCTAGACCACTGAAGCTCTCGTCTACTTTTTGTTTGTTTCACTCTGGGCTTTATAGACTCTCGAAAGCGGCCACATCCAGCAAGGTCAACTTTGGGCAACTCAAAAAATTTCTGTACAGTGAATGCCTTGAGTGCAGGGAGGAACTGCTCCCTAATATGGTGGGTGCCCGAGAAGGGTTTGTTGAATTCAGCCGACTCTGCGTAAGGTTTTCTTAAGAGGTAACAACATCAATTCACGAGTTAGAGAGGAGTATGGGGGCCAGGGCAGAGATGGAGGAGGAAAGCATGCGAATCTATAGTCAGAGCGCTGGCTTGAGACACTGACTATCCTCACAGCAATCTTGAGCAAGACGCCTCCACTTCCCTCTGTATCCCAGTTTCCTCATCGGTAACAGAACCCATCCTGCATGGCACTGTGAGGATTAAACTGGATAACACATTCAGGGCCTTACTGTGCCTAGACAAATCAAAGACATCAGCTGCTGTCAACATTGTCAGTGCGGTGCTCACCCCCTCACTGGGGACACATGGCCTGCTGATTCAGCCCAGCTGTGTCGGGTGCTCCAACTGCTTCTACCTTCCTGGTCCTCTGCTGGCCCATCTCCCTTCAGCTCTAGTTTCAGGGGTGATCAGACCACCTCTGTGTGTTGCTTACGATTCAATGATAAATACTGTTTGTGAATTCAAATTATGCAAATTTGAAATTATATATTATTTTTAAATTAATACAACTTAACTATATGCAAATATTTTGAATAATACAATGCCTTAAAGCCCAAACATCAAGAATCACCTAATTTCAAGGCTGGCAAGCTGCAGGACTTTGAAACCGCATCTTTGCCATTGCGGCAAGGTGGTGCTGTGTGAGCTGGTGGGCAGCCGCGCCTGGATTCCTCTGCCCAGGTCACCCTTGGATCAGGCAGATTTGAATTATTCCACAGCTCAGGAGTGCATCCTTTTCACGGAGGCTTCTTCCCAATGTGTGTCACGACAGCTACTCCTAGCAATGCTTCCATTCCTGCCACCAAGGCTATTTGGTACAGTTCAGCAAACTCACTGAACAACTACTTTGCACCAGGTACTCTCCTAGTTGCTAGAGATGCAGTAAGAAGTGGGACACATTCCCCTGAGAAGCACATGCTCCAAGGCCAAGAACAGCCCGTAAATGCTATGCTAATGTAATGTGACAAAAGTGATAGCAGGAAGTGTGCAAGTGGGTGTGCAGAGGCTGGCCCAGGGGGCCGCAAATGCTTCCTGGAGAAAATAACCCAAGATTTTAAGGACCGAAAGGGATTAGCCAGGTGAAAAGCAGGGGAGAAGAGGGAGAGGTGAGACAAGAATTCAAGGCAGGTCTGATGAAAACACAAATGTTTTCCTATTCTTAGACAACACAGAATACTTCCCCTCTGGTCACCAAAATGCACTGTGGGGATTTGTCCCCATCAGCAACCCATTCTTCAGCAGATACCAGCTGGGTGTCCTCTAATCCAATTCAGTTCTGGCATGATCTACCTAGAGACAGCATCAGGTCCCACAGGTGGAGGGCTCAGTCTCACAAGACTGCCCGCCACTTCAGACGCCAACCACAGGTAGTAGGTTGTCACCTGTGCTTCTGACTGACCAGCTATAAACTGGGGGTTTCCGTGACATCCTCCTCAGGTTCAATTAATCTGCTAGAGTGCTCCACAGATCTCAGGGAAACACCTTGTGTATGTTATGCATTTAGTATAAAGGATATTACAAAGAACGCAGATGAACAGTCGGATGGAAGAGGCGCATATGGCGGCGTGTGAGAGAGGTCAGGGATTTTCCAAAGTGCTCCCCTCCAGCCACCTTCCCACATTCAGCTATACAGAAGCTCTCTGAACCCAGTTTTGGGAGCTATATGGAGACTTTGTTACGTAGTCGTGATGGATTAAATCATCAGCCATTGGTGATCAACTCAACCTCAGTCCCTCACCTCTCCCCAGACGCCAGGGGTAAGGGCACAGATTGGAAAGTCCCAATCCTCTAATTGCATGGTGGTTCCCATTGCAGGCAGCCCCCCCATCCTGACGCTGTCCAGGAGCCCATCAGGGACACTTCATTAGGACAAAAGATGCTCTGTCACTCAGGAAATTCCAAGGGATTAGAAGCTCTGTGTTAGGAACCAGGGTCAAAGCCAAACATTAGAACAAAAGATTCTCCTGGTGCCCCCATCGACAAGGGTTTTAGGAACTCTGTCAGGAACAGACAAAGTGACAGGTTCTCCTTCTGTGGCCCAGGCTGGAGTGCAGTGGTGCAGTTGCGGCTCACTGCAACCTCAACCTCGCAGGCCTCAGGTGATCCTCTCACCTCAGCCTCCCAAGTAGCTGGGACTACAGGCACACACCACCACGCCCAGCTAATTTTTGTATTTGTTGTAGAAATAGGTTTCACCTTATTGCCCAGGCTGGCCATGTCAAGGGCACCTTGTCCTTGGTCAGCTAAAGCTCTTCCCAAAATGAATCTCAGGCCAATCTGATTGGCCAAACCAGGCACCTTCAAGCTGCTCTCAGCCCTCTTCTGTTAACCTTGAGCAGCTCTGTCCTCAGGAGCTGTGGTGGATGGTGCCTCCAACCCCTTGGGCTCCTACCCCAACCCACAAGCCCTTCAGCCATGGCTGGAAAGACTCTAACCTTCTCATCCCTGGGCTTTCCTGTCTCCTGGTTGACAGATCTCAGTGAAGCCTCCTCGCTTCTCACTGCTTTTGTAAAGAGCATGCTGGGAAGAACCTTCTGTCCCAACTCAGTGAAAATCACTGTTTTCAGCACTGGCAAAGCCCTCCCTCCAAAATCCACACTGACCTCTGCTGTCTTTTTCTGTTTTCTTCTTGCAAACTCAGTAAATCAAAGATATTTTCAGCTCCCACTATATGAGCTGAAATACTGCCTTCCAAGGTCCAAATTTTTTGTTTTTTTGTTTGTTTTAAAATGCTTAGCTCTCTCTTTCCTCTTACATGTAGGGTCATCTTAAGAAAATATACTTAAAAGCACAAATCGCTGAGCATTGGTCTTTAGGCAGCTGTTGCGTTCTGTCCCACAGTGTGTCCCTGAGTGGGAGTTTCACCTGCTGGTCCTGGCTACCCAGGCCTCACGTGAGCTCTTCTAGAGTCATGCAGCTTTCTTGAGCTTTAGGATCCCCCACTGCAAAAGAAAGGTGGCAACCCTATGTCACAGAATTCATTTCAAGATAACATCCATAAAGCATGTAGCATAGTGCTTGGCATATAGTATAAGCAATGAGAATTGTGATGATTATAAATGATATTATTATTTTTGCATCTTTAAAAAATATGAGGCCAGGCACAGTGGTTCATGCCTTCAATCCCAGCACTTTGGGAGGCTGAAGCTGGTGGTTTGCTTGAGCCCAGGAGTTTGAGACCAGCTTGGGAAATGCAGTGAAACCTCATCTCCACAAAAAATACAAAAATTAGCCAGACATGAGGGTGCATGCCTGTAGCCCCAGCTATTCAGGAGGCTGAGGTGGGAGGATCACCTGAGCCAAGGGAGGTCAAGGCTGCAGTGAGCTGTGATTGCACCACTGCACTCCAGCCTGGGCGACAGAGTGAGACCCTGAGCTCAAAATAAATAAATAAATAAATAAATAAAAATTTAAAAATATGGAATACTTCTATTTACAACCTCTTCTTTTTTATACGGTGCAGATAATTTTTTACAAGCTTCTAAAGAGTCACTAAAAGAGTCACAGTGGTGCTGGTCAATATGGAGCTCCCTTTTCTCGCCATGAGAAGTACAGTTTGACTACCTCAGTTACCACGCAGTGTTGAACATTCTCGTTGTAGCCTATTTGAAATGGAAAGCACTGTACAATATTTTTAGCATTTTTATTTGTAGGGTGTGCTAGAAGACCCCGTAGGCATTTCTGGTCCTGAGTCTTCATTGGGGACAACCAGCAGATCCCACTGGTTCTGGGCTGCATTTAATATGACATCCCCACAAGCCAACTGCAGGTGACAATCAATGTATTCCTTCAGGAAGTTTATCAGTGCTTTCAGATTAGTAAAACAAAGTCATTTCCTATTTGTTTTAGAGTGTTTACATTTACGTATGCAATTTCCATCACTCCCTGAAATTAACAGCACAGGTTTGTTCTCAAGGAAACTAAGGTGAGGAGAGAGACGTGTGAAGGGCCATGAAGTTGGGAAAGGAGGATTGAGGTGAGGTGGTTTCTGCTCTCCCATACTCTAGCAAGGTGTTGTCAGTGTGATACTGTGGCTGACTACAGGTGAAGGTGGTCTCTGCTGTACCTGACTCAACCCTCCAGCAGTATCTGGGTGTCTCTTGGGTTGGACACTAGACCCAACCTAGGCCAGTTTTTACCTCAGGAATATGAAGTGAAATTCCATTTGGGCAACCAGCAGGCAGCTGGCAATGTGCCTTGCAGAGCTGAGGGCGAGTGTCTGTGCCCTATCCAGGTGTCCAAGGAAGCAAAGGAAGGCTGTCTACAAAGAGGAAGCAAATGAGGCAAATGAGCAGAAGAGCCATGGAGAGTCCTCCAAGCCTTCCCCATCCTGTACCCGACTCACTCCAGTTCTTGGCTCCTGGAGACACTCCAGAACCCATATATCATATAACGCCACCTTTTCCTTAATCTATTTGATTTACTTCTAATCCTTATAACTTAAGAACCTTCTACTTTTTCCTTAGTCGACCTAACCTTCATTTCTCTTGCTCATAATTTAAGAATCTTAACAAAGACTATGAGTTCCACATGATTTGCATGCCCAAACCTCAAATTCTATGAAGATTTTTTATTTTTATTTAATTATTATTTTTTTTTGAAACAGACCCTCACTCTGTTGCCCAAGCTAGAGTGCACTGGTGCCATCTCTGCTCACTGCAACCTCTGCCTCCCAGATTCAAGCAATTCTCTTGCCTCAGCCTCCCAAGTAGCTGGGATTACAGGCACCCACAACCACGGCCAGCTAATTTTTGTGTTTTTTTGGTAGAGACAAGGTTTCAACATGTTGGCCAGGCTGGTCTCGAACTACTTGACCTCAAATGATCCACCTGCCTTGCCTCCCAAAGTGCTGGGATTACAGGCATGAGCCACTGCCCCCAGCCTACGAAGACTTCAAATGTCCGTTTGGAGATGAGGAACATTTGAGAATACAACAAACAGGCCAGGCTTAGCTGATTCCATTGTTGCAAAGAATTTTCCACAGCAAGAATTACAAAACTAATCATTCCCTTTTCCCTGTGGCACAAAAGTGCAGATATCTAACTTTTATAAATGATCATTAAGAAAGAAAAATGGGCTGTCAGATGGCACTTCCCCTGGCGTAAACAAGAAAACAAACAAAACCAGATCTTGTGAGTGAAGCAAAGTTTCAATTACACACAACTAAACATACAGTACTCAGTTTTCTAAAATTATCTGATTGCAGGTCTGTAGCAGAGACCTGAAGCTGAGCCTGGTGGGAGGACCAACCTTTCTGCGTGAGGGTTCATAGGAGGCAAAGATGAGGGGAAGGAAGAAACTTAAAGAAAGAATGGGAGGAGGAGACAGAAGACTAGGGTAGGAGAAAGGGAACCCAGGAAACAACAGAGGAACAAGCAGAGGGGGAGAAACAGAAGCTCCCACAACACCCGAGCCCTGGAACCCTCCTCGGAACCTCGAAGGCAAAGCCTGCTTCCATTTCATCTCTTTTCTTCTCTGTTTCTCTCTTTTTCTCTTTCTTTTTCTCTCCCTTCTTTCCTTCCTTCCTTTCTATTTTTTCCTTCTTCAGAGTCTCAAGCAAGAGTTGGTAATTCTTTATCCGAGGGAATCATGATAAGGTTTAGAGCGCTGGGAATGTGCGATGTTTCAGAAGTACAAAGAATTTATTATCTATTCTCCAAACAAAGCAACAATTAGATCACTCCTGATAACTAATATCATGTTTTCAGAAGCCCTGAGTAGATGATAAGCTAATATTTGTACAGTTGACCTTAAAAGGGTAGCAGCTAAGAGGCTCTTGGAGAGACGCCCAGAAGGGCACTAATTAGTAAAGGATTTAGCAATGCGATGTGGAAAGGAACTTTCAGAATTCTTTCTTTTAAAAATGTTTTCAGTTTTGTAAATCACTACGCTAGAGTAACTGTAGAATTATTCTTTGACAGTATAATTACATTTTAATTGTATAGCAATTATGTGCTCAGTAGTAATCAAGGGGAAATTCAGTAGCCAATCGGCTTTTACCACTGTGAAATGTACAGACTTTGTGGCTCACAGGGTAGCAGACTTCTGTTTTCCCTTGGCCATCTGAATCTTTAGCTGTACTTGAGCATTGACAAACATGGTGGGGACTCTCTCAAAGGCGTGAGAACGCTCAAATACCCCCAAAGAACCGGCCACTGTCTATTAAAAACCTAGCTAGAGGCTATTTTATTAAATGTTCTGCTGACAATTATAGGAAAATATTCTTCCTTATGCAATCAGCTCCCATGGGACAATCAAGTCTACAGAGAAAAAAAGAAAGCATTTTGTAGGGGGCTGGGGTGGGTGCGGGAGCCTCAGCCAAGATTCTTCTTGGATGGTCCCACTTAGAACTGTTCCTCCTTTCTTTCTGCTCTAAATGTTAAGTAATTCAGACTAGAAACCACAATCTGGCACTAATGAGCAATAAAATGGTCCTTAATCCCAAAGATCTGTGTATTATCTTCCCCCTATTTTTTACATTTTGTGACTTATGGATCTGCTGTCTGGGCTGTGAGGACTGTAAAAACTATTATACCATCCTTTTTCACTGTAAAGTGTTTTTCAAAACACTGTCTAAAATACTAAGTGTTTTATCTCTGTTGTCATTGTTAACCCCCGCAGCACTACTCATTGTATCTAATGTGTTAGTTGTGGTATATGGACAAATTGGAAGGTATTTAGAAAACTAGAGTCTCTTTTAAAAATTGATCTGGATAGGTATGATGATAAATCAAATGCTAACTGATCTATATTCTTAAGGGGAAGACAAGCAGGTCATTTATGGACTTAAGGGCAGGACCAAGCTAAACTCAAAGAGATGCCGGGGAAGGGGAAGGAATTAGCTGATGGGGGTCTAGGTGAACTTGACCACCAGGGTGATTTCAGCAGGCCTGGAGGAGGGACCATCCCACTGTCATGGAAAATGTTTAACAAGCCAGCTGTGGGGGAGAGGAGGTGCAGTGGTTGCCAATTTCTGCGGTGTAAATGCTCTTGACATGGCCATTTCAAAACTATTAACATGGCACCACTGAATGCTCAATAGGAGAGAGATGCACCCAATTCGCTTTCACAATTCTCTCTTTCTCATTTCTGAATTGTGAGTACAGGGAAACTCTGTATCCCCCTACATATTTTAGAGCACTCTGATATCGGAGGCACAGCCCAGCAGGGTCTACAGGGTGCAGGCAGCCGGGCTGGGGGCTGCATCTCCTGCGTGTGCTGACTGTGGCGGTGGCACTGGCGTTGTCTGGCCTCCCTTTTCTACACTGAACTCTTTTTGTCAACTCTGCTCAAATCAGCCAGAGCGGGTGGTGGGGCTGCCCTGACCTGGAGCAGGAGAGCGGTTTTCAGGTTTCCACAGCCAGCTTCTCGCCACACAAGGCAGTGTGGGGTGGCTGCCGTGGCAACAGCAAAGTCAGGAGAGAAAGTATGCCCTGTTCCCTCCTTAGTGGAACTCGGTCTGGATGTCACCATGAGATGACAATGTTGTCACTGCCGGGCCCGCCTCAGATCTAGCCTCGGATCCAATCTCGCCCTCCACATCCTGACTGAGCGGTCCTTGCCTCTCTGGGCCTCTTTCCTTATGTCTCCAGTGTGGTACTAACTGGTGCAGGATGGTTGTGGAGAGGCAGGTCTGCCGAGGGTACTTCTCATGCGGCTGGTGCACAGCCAGTGCCTGGGTGCACTCAGCCCCTGTCCCTGGAATGTTCCTGTGATTCCCGTGGTCGCTGTGTCTGTTTTGCTAAGCACAGTACTGTCTCACACCCTCTCACAGCTATTTGGAGAGAAACAGTATTTTTATCCTATAACACAAACTCTGTTTTACAAAGGCCAGTTTTAAGATTTTGCAGTGGAGTCATGGACCTCAAAAGCCTGCTCGTGTTCTTAGGTGTCTGTGGAGGCTAGGTGAGCCCATTCTGCAAGGAGTTAATGAGATCTGGGTGGGCTGACTGCAACCAGACATGTCTGAAATCTCCCCACCATCTGGCCTTCCCCAGGGAGGGGGATAGCATTGGTTGCACGATTGTTAAACGTGCCTGTCATGCGAGGGATACACTGAAGCGCCTAGAGGTTATGTGACTTGCCAGTTTTAAGGCCTAGAGCAGGAGTGCAGCCTGGATTCTGTGTCTCCCTGGCTTGAAAGTCTGTGCCATTTCATCTATGGCAGCAGAGGATTAGCAGGACTTTTCCAGACTTGTGTGTCGGGTGGGTAGGGAGTGGGGGACTATTGGGGGGAAGAGTGCTTCCTCATGCACAGAAAATGAGATTATAAACTAGGGGATTTTTAATGAAAAGTGATGAGGTAATACGCCACAAGGATCTCGAGATTATTCACAATCTTTGCGTAATTCTGCTTCCAGGAATCCATCGGTGGGACTCAACCAGAGATACAGTCAAAGCTTTAACTTCAACACTGTTTATTTCAGCTTTATTTATAAAAGCAGAAATTGGAAACAACATAGATAGTTTAAAGGGTGAAGATGATTGAAAAATTACAATGCATCTCTCGTATGAAAATCCATGTTTTCAACGGCATGAAAAATTCTCAACAGGCAATGTTAAGTGAAAAAAAAAAGACATAAAACTGTATTCAGTACATCAATTTTCTGTGAAACAAAAATGTTAAGAATGATTCTTTCTGGCTACAGGGGTCATTGTGATTTATAGCATTTTCCAAAATCTCTGCAATGAGATTTTGTGGAGAATCTACAAAATTTTCTGATGTACATTTTGATGTATTAAAACAAAAAGAATGTGTTTAGCAATTCATCTACATAGTCTCAATCTCACTAGTAAAAATAAAATGTTTTGATAAGATTACATTAAAAGCCAAAAAAAAAAAACCACAAAGAAATCCAACAAACCCACAACACAATGCTTAACGACGATGGGAAAAAAACAGTGGAAAGCAAAAAGGAGGCAGACATCTAAAATTAATAGAAGATGAAACTGAAATTAAGAAGTTGTACAGTACTGTGAGAAACCTTATTATTTTGTATAGAATTCATCATGAAAGGTCATCTTCAGATGTGCACTAGGGCACTATGGTGGCCACAGAGCCTAGAGTTGAGAATTAGGTGTGAATTTGAACTCTTAACAGTGACCTGCTTACCTGTAACCCCAACACTTTGGGAGGCCAAGGTGGGCAGACCACCTGAGTTTGAGACCAGCTTGGCCAACATGGTGAAACCCTGTCTCTACTAAAAATACAAAAATTAGCTGGGTGTGGTGGTGGGTACCTGTAGTCCCAGCTATATTATTTGGGATGCTGAGGCAGGAGAATTGCTTGAAGCCGGGAGGCAGAGGTTGCAGTGAGCCCAGATCACGCCATTGCACTCCAGCCTGAACAATAAGAGCGAGACTCCATCTCAAAAAAAAAAATTAATAATAACACAACAACAACGACAACAACAACAACAAAATAGTGACCTGCTATCAGCCAGTCTGGGGACACCAGGACCTCTCTGCACCGTTTTCTTCATCCCTAAAAGCAGAAATAGCATTAGTGACCCCACAAGGTCGGGTAATTAAATGGATTGTATGTGAAGGTACTCACACGATAACGGGTATAAATAGCTGCTCAATAATTTTCTTTTTCCATGCACTGAGCAACGTGGCAACAAAATATGTAAAGAAGAATTTATTAGACTTATGAGAGAAATAGACAGAAATACAATCATTACATGAGATTGTGACTCACTGCCGTCTAAATTCAGACAACAGCAACCACTCAAATTGCTGTCTGGGGATCATGAGGGATACAAAAGGGCTTTGTAAACTATGAGGCGGCATAAAAGTGTTAGCTGTTTTGCAAGATGCAAAATAATATTTATGGGAAGCGATTATATTTTTTCCAAGGTCATAAAGAAATGCTCAACAAATTTTAAAGTAGAAATGTTCCAGTCCATATTTATGACCTCAATATGATACATTGTAATATTAGTGTTTATATTTAAAGTAGAGAAATTTTATCTTCGCCAACATTTTCAAGTGCTCCCTGAACTAATGCCAAATAAATGAAATAATTTAATAGTAAATTATTGGGAAAATAAAACACTATATATTAAAATAAAATTATAATAATAAATCAAATTATGCCTGAAAAAATGGAATTGACTATTAGAATTTAAATACAAGATTAATTTATGAGTTTTGATGTAATAAAAAATCACAAAAAAAGGATATTCAAAAGATTTGGTGATTAAAAATGTTTAAAATATATAAATGAGGACAGGCTAAGATAAATACTACCAGAAAATACCAGAGTCCATAAAGAACTTATGGAAATTGATTAGAAAAAAATTAAACTCAACAGATTCATGGAAAAAAAACTATTTTAACCCATAGAGCACTACTTTGTTATTAACTAACAGATGCAAAGATGAACAGGAATATTTTATTTAATAGTGTGAAAGTTGTCAGAATCAAAATGGAGTCACTAATGTTAAGACAACTCTGACAAATAGAGACAGGGAAGGCCGTGAAGAGAGGGTTCTCATACTTGTGTGCCTGATAACATAAAAAGACTACAAAAACCACAACCTTGCACAAAGACTGTCACAACCTCTCTCAAAAAATACTTCTGCAAGGGTATCTGCCCAGCCACTGTGTGTCCAACCTTGGAATGGCGTCACCTTTGTTATGGATCTTTGTCACCAAGGATAATTATTTCAAAATAATTACATAATCCTCCGCATTTTTTTCCTTTGAAAACCGTCGCCTCTTTACCTTCCTGAACACACACGTAGTTTACTATGGCATTGCATATAGTAATGCTCTATTCTCAAATAAAACATCTCTTTTTTTAGACAGCCTCTCTCTGTTTGTTACTTAGGTTGACAATCTTAATATATTCTCCCATGTGCTGGGGAATGTTCTAAGCACTAACGCGTTCATTCCTTTCACCCTCACAACAACCCTCTAAGGTAGATAGTGTCATTGTTCCCATTTTACAGATGGGGAAATGAATCACAGGGAGGTGAAATGACTCATCCATGGTCACAGCCAGGAAGTGGCAAAGCTAGGATTCAAGGTCAGGGTCTGTATTCTCCTATTCATTTTATTACACAACCATGATTGATGAAGCCGAAGGTGTATCCATAAATATGGGAATGCACCAAGATTTATAGCGGTTAAAACAATAGAAACTGCCAACAACGTAGTAATGCTGAGATAGATAAATTGCATTAACTGTAGAACTTTTATACTGTCACTGAATTTATAATTATGCCAACTTTGAGCAAACTAAAAATACAAAGTTTAGTGAAAAGAACATAACGTGCATTCATGTTATGCTTGCAACCACGTGAAACATGTATGCATAAAGATGAGGACAGGAAGGATGTATGGAAAGGAAAACAGCTGACGTGGCGATAAATTGTACCTTTGCAATACCAAGTGACAGTGGCTGGGGAGGAAAGGTTAAACAGTGTTTGAGTCTCTTTGCATTTCCCCCAAAACAGCACCCCTTCTCTCATTGCGGAGGCTTCCTGGGGCCCAGGGGCCCCCTGCCCATCCACTCCTTTGAGGCTGCCTGCCACCTCCTTTGGAGGCATTTCTCTGGCACCCAGCCCACACCTGGCCTTGGGCTGTCCTCTGCATCTCCACAGCAGCCTGCTTCTCCCATGGTGATGAGCCACACTGCACGGGGCTGGCTCCTTCCTTTGCCTGCACCACCCAGTAGACCCTTGAGGGTGGTGCTAGATCTTCTCCCTTGTGCAGCCTCAGCTCCTGCCATAGGACCTGGCCCAGCGTTGGAGCCCGTGTGTATCTGCTGAAGAACGCAGACATCTAGGTCTAAATAAAAAAAATATATAAAGCTAAATAGCTAAATATAAAGCTCTAATAGCTTTATAACATGTGTTGGACAATTTCCTTCCCAGAATACTGCAAATTTGAACCCAGAATTTTATAAGTTAAGCATTCCAGAGCACCATAAATGGAAAGACCGCTAGGTAATCTTGTCATAGTGAACGGGAATGGAAGACCATCATGCCTGTGAAACCCGAGATGTCACCTCTTTCATGTTGACTCTTAATTCCAAGAGTTATACATCCATCATAGTAACGATACTATTAACATCTGCTCATCTCTCTACATAGTAAATTTCAGTATAAAACATTTTGATGAGAATTTGTTTGACCTTTAAAATGGCCCTGGGAAGTAAGGTTTTTATCCCATCTCACCTTTGTGGAGCTGGAGGCTCAGTGCGCTGTTGTGGGCAGTGTTGTTGGCTTCAGGCTACTCAGCTTAAAAAGCAGTAACAAAAACCCTCTTTAGTGTATGCTGAAAGGCACCTAGGAAGAGCATTTAAAAGTGAATTAGGCCGGGCGTGGTGGCTCATGCCTGTAATCCCAGCACTTTGGGAGGCCGAGGTGGGCGGATCACAAGGTCAGGAGATCGAGACCAACCTGGCCAACATGATGAAACCCCGTCTCTACTAAAAATACAAAAATTAGCTGTGCGTGGTGGCGTGCGCCTGTAGTCCCAGCTACTCGGGAGGCTGAGGCAGGAGAATCCCTTGAACCGGGGAGGCGGAGGTTGCAGTGAGTCAAGATCATGCCACTGCACTCTAGCCTGACGACAGAGCAAGACTCCATCTCAAAAAAAAAAAAAAAAAAAAAAAAAAAAAGAGGGAATTAAGCAGAACACTAAGATTACTCCAGCTCCTTGGTGATAGTAACAATATCCGGGTGGTTCACACCAGTGTGGCACTTTGTCATTTTCAAAGCAGTGTCATGTGTAAGCTGGGCTTCCATTTATATCTTCTGAAGTTTCAGGGCTGTATTCACCTTATTTCATTTGGGATCTGTTGAAGGCGAGGTTGAGAGAGATGCCCAGTAACAACACAAAGCTATGCTCCGCATCCAGCAAGGAGCTCTCAGCTCTCCTGGGTCCTCTCCTCTCATCCCACAAGAGCACCTTGAGTGGATGCATTAGGATGCAGATTTTATAGATGCGGGAAGTTAAGATGGAGGAATTTAGGTAATATTCCTGATATTGCACAGCCAGTGAATGGAAAAATCAGGAGTTGAGCACCTGGGTCTGCATCCACGCCCAGCACACTTAGCACTAAGGCAGGGGTTCTCACAGTGTGACCCCTGCACCAGCAGCATCAGCACCATTTGGTAACTTGTTAGAGGTGCAGATTCTGGGGCCTCCCCTGACGCTGCTGTATCAGATCTGCTGGAGGTGGAGCTCTGCCTTTTTACAAGCTCTGGGATGATCCTAATGCTCTCATCTGTATGTGCAAAGCTGTAGCTATCAATGGCTGCTAACTGGTGGATGATGACTTGAACACAGGTGTTTTGATCTCCATACTCTTTCAATGGACTATATCAGCTGTTCTCAGTCCCACCTGAACATTGAATCATTTGGAGAGTTTAAAAGCAACTCACCGACAACAAAACCAAAACACACAAAGAAAGAAACAACCACATTCTCCAGGCCCCATCCCAAGACTATTAAGTCAGAGTTGCTTGGGGTGGTGCCAGGAGCTGCCTTTGTTTAGAGCTCCCAGATGCCAGGCAGCTGTTTCCCCTGACTGTCTGATAATCCTTGGCAGTCGGTTTCCATCTAAGTGCCAGGCCTTGAAAAGCAGACTGCAAGCTCTAAGTTCTGTATGTGGGTGGGGCTGCTGGCTGTGTGGCCACTGGAAGGGTCAGTCTCCACTGCAGGGTGATGGCCCAGGATGTGTCTCTGGGGACACTCCCATGTTGTACACTTTTTTTTTTTTTTTTTGAGACAGAGTTTCACTCTTGTTGCCCAGGCTGGAGTGCAATGCCATGATCTCGGCTCACCACAACCTCCGCCTCCCAGGTTCAAGCAATTCTCCTGCCTCAGCCTCCCGAGTACCTGGAATTACAGGCATGCGCCACCACACCTGGCCATTTTTTTTTTTGTATTTTTAGTAGAGACAGGGTTTCTCCATGTTGGTCAGACTGGTCTCGAACTCCCGACCTCAGGTGATCTGGCCACCTTGGCCTCCCAAACTGCTGGGATTACAGATGTGAGCCACCATGCCTGGCCCCACGTTGTACTCTTAATGCTCTCTAAGTGATTGTACCCTAAGATGAAATGCTAAGTGTTCACCTCTGACTGACCAGAGTCAGAACCTTCTTCTCTAGAAGGTTCTCCTAGTCTCCTTCCTGAAGGAGGTGTTAGGGGTCAAGTGGGGAATAAGCCTGGGGTCTGGGTGTCTGAACCACCTGCATAAAACCTTGTCGTGGAGTTTGCAGGGGCTGAGGCATGTATCAGATTGCTTCTCTGCTTTCCCTGTTTAGGTTCACCTGCTTATACAATTTTACTGCTATTCTCTCTTCTTTCATTATATCCTTGAAGGTTTATGCTTTAAAAAAAAAAAAACCAAACGAAACAAAAAAACAAGAAACTTTTTTGTTGTTTTAGTGATATTTCAGGAATAAGGGTGACTCAATGGATGTGTTAAGCCTGCCACTTCTAACCAGAAATCTGTACAAAATTTCCTATAAGAGTCCTCCTTCATCCTAGCCTTTGTCCAGACACACTTCCCTTGCTGTCTAGAGAAGCAGCTTCCTTCTGTCCTCATATGCTTGCATTGTTCCTTCTTGCCTCCCTCTCTGCCAGAAATGCTCTTCCCCCTGCATTCTGATGGCTTAATTCCTCTCGACCTTTGGAGTTCAGTCCCAGATCTGTCCCCTTATTGGAGCCTTCCCTGCAGCGCCTGGAGCTGTGCTTGGGTCACACTGTAGTGTGGTCTGATTATATGATTGATGTCAGTCTTCCCAACTAAACCGTAAGTTCATGAGGCCACGAACCTGGCTGATTGTGTGTGCCATTGTATCTATCTCCTCTACTCAATGCATATTTTTGAATAAATGAATGAATAGGCAGGTGGGGGCTTGAAGGCCTCTTGATTTTGGCAGTAGTGTAATGTAATGTGAACTGGCTTCACAGGCCGGTGAAGTTGGCACATTCCGAAACTCTCTCAGCAATACAAGAGCAATTCACAGCTACCTTGATCAACAAAAACCAAAAGCAAATGAAACCAGGGTTTTACTGAAAATATCTGTAAGACCAGAAATACACAGGTAATTAACACCTTCCCCTTATACTCCTATTTAATATTTAATTTCTACTATTGGCATCCTACATAAAGCTAAAGCTAGGTCACCTGCATTGGGTCCTTTCTTTTACTTCTTATCAAAAACCTGGCCATCTGATGCGTTAGGATCTCAGTAGAAAAGGAAACAAAATCCACAGGGTGTTGGTGAGTTGATTTTTGTGGCAAACTTCAGGAACTTTCAGTAAAAGCCATAAAACAAATGAAGCAGAAGATATCATGGATGGAAAAAATGCCCCCTCTTGTAGTAATGCATTTCTGGATGGTTGAACATTATTCTCTGAGTTGAATTCCCTTGAATAAGGGAATTCTCTCTAGGAAATAGGAGATGCAAGGTAAAACCCCATTCTTGGACACGGACTGTGAAAGATTCCTCAGTCTGTTGTCATGTCAAATGAGCACAGCCCCAGGACAGGGTCCCGCCTGCCAGTCCTCCTCTGGGTTCCTGCCCCTGCCTGAGCCCCACCCCCAGACATTCTGAGTCTGGCCCTGGCCCTGACAAAGGCTTCCTATTATTCTACCTAGCAACTGCAAGCCGTCAGGACAAGAATCCAGAAACCTGACGTTTTACATCTATAGGATATAAGGAGCATAGTTGGTTGTCTATTGCTGCATAACAAATTGCCATCTAACTTTGTGTTTGAAAACAACACGCATGCATCTCATGGTTTCTGTGGATCAGAAACCTTGGCACAGCTGTACTGGCTCCTCGACTTCATGGTCTCTTGCAAGGTGTCAGCGAGGTGTTTCACAGCTCACAGTGGACTGGGGAATAGCCTGCTTCCCAGCTTGTGTGGTTGTTGGTGTGATTGTTGGTGTGATACCCACTTTCTGCCTGTCACTATGTGGTGCCTGTGGCTTGTGCACTCCCCAGCCTACCTCTGAAGTGTTGGTCTGGGAATGTTTTGTAGCATGTGCCCATGGCTGCTGTCTGGAGGCCACCATCAGCTCCTGCTGGGCCTCTGTAACACAGCCATGTGCCAGCAGATCAATGTCAAGGGTGCTGCCCTGTGAGGTGATCTAATCCCATCATCTTCACCACATCCTATTGGCCAGCACCGGTCACTAGGTTCAGTTCACACTCAAATGGCGGGGGCAGGAATACCACCTTTCTGCATCCTCCTAGAGGTAGAGTCTGCTAGGGAGTGTCCGGCCATCCATGGCGGCCAACTTAGGCATCAAGAGGCCACTCATACTGTCTTGGTTTCCTGGAGCTGCCCTAACAAAGTCCCACAAACTATGTGGCTCAAACAACAGAAATTTATCATCTCACAGTTCTGGAGGTCAGAAGGCCAACATTGGACAGGGTTTGTTCTTCCTAAGGGCTGCATGGAAGAATCTGGTATCCATGGGCCTTTCTCTGTCTTCTGTGTCTTCACATCCTCTTCCCTTTATCTATTTCTGTTTCTGTGTCCAAATTTTCCCTGTTTTTAAGGCCCACAGTCATATTGGATTAGGGCACACCCCAGTGACCTCATGACCTTCTTAACTTGTTCATCTGCAAAGAGCCTATTTTCAAATAAGTTCACATTTCACACATTCTGAGGGTGGGACCTCAGTATCTTTTAGGGGGACAAGATTCAACCCATAGCAAGTGCTAACACAGTTTTTTTTTTTTTTTCTAACATAAACCATCCTTACCTAGGGTTTTGGCTTTTTCAAGTTAAGCCACTGCTTTGAGGGTTCTTGGTTTTTTCTCAAAATATTTAACATTTTTTAAAATTAGGGTGAGCTTCACACAACAAAGTCAGCCATTGAAAAGTGAGCAATTCCGTGACGTTTAGCACAGCTGCGACGTTGTACAACCACCACCTCTGTCTAATTCCAAAGCATTTTCATCACCCTGAAAGGAAACTGTCCCATTAGGCCGTTGCTCCCCATCCCCGCACCCCAGCACCTGGCAACCACCCACCTAGGCCATTGCTATTGAGGGGTTGTTTAAAGTCCGCTGAGCTGACTGTAGCCCTCACTCTGCACCCCATTCACATGGACCCAGACAGAGCTGTTACCTTCTTTTCAGAGGCAACGAGACTGAGTTAAGGGGACATTAAGTCACTTGTCTCTGCAAGGTGGAGTTGCCATTAGAACCCAGCCGTCTGGCTTCCCAGTCCACACCCCTCACTCCGCCTCCACAGCCTGTTCTACCCCAGCCTTGAGTGAGCCGTAGAGCAGCAGCTTCAGCTGAGACCAGCGATCCCTCCTCCTGCAAGTGAAGGAGGACAGCGTCCTTGCTGTCTCTCTGCCCTGGTCAAAATGCCCACCTCCTCTGTCCTCCTCAGCCCGCTGTGAGGATTTCTTCCAGGCTGCTGGGAGGGAGGGTGCTTGCAGGAACTCCCTCTGTGCATCCCATCAAGGGCATCTGCAGGTGCTGCCTGTCCTCACGGTCACCTCTCACTGCATCTCCCCTCCGCCCCTGCCTGTCTGGGTGTCTCCCGCTGTTCCCTGTGCCCTGCACCTCACCACAGGGTGCCTGTGTCTACCGCTGCACTGATACCCTAGAATTTTCCATAGCCTTCGCTAAAATAACGTGTGTTAACCCTCCAAGCTGGAAAAACCTACTAGAAATTACCGTGGGGGGAGCAAATTGCAAGCCCCATATTCAGGTATGCGAGAAAAATCACTTTTATTTCCTAAAAGTAATGGCACTGAGGCCGGGCAAAGAGGGAGGGAGCAGCACCAGGGCAGGGTGAGGTCGGAGCAGTCATCAGCCCATCCTTGTCCCAGGCCCATGGTCTCTTCCCTGCCAGACTCTGGCTGGGCACCCTCAACCCTGTGGTCCCCTAATCACATGCCCTCTGAAGTCAGCCACATCGAGGTAACTGACAAGGAGCCCAGTCAAGACCTCACGGCTGTCAGAGCCCGGAAAACTCATTCCCTTCTCCCCAGTAAAACTCATTTCCTCCTCCACGGTGTGTTGGGATTGCCTTTGGTCTGACCAGTTCTCTCTCCTTCTTTCCCCAGAGGCACACAGTGTCATTTCATGCCCTTCAACGCCTACATCCAATTTCCATAACCAATTGGGTGTTTGGAAACCTGCATTAGGAAACCCCTCTCCAAACCTTCTGGAAGGCCTGGACATTCCATACTGGTGGCTCTCAGCTTGAACAGGCAGAAGGACTAAGGAAATACCAGGGAGGAAAAACAGCAATTCATATCTCAAATGTTATTCTGCCACACTGAAGAATGATTTTATGGGCTGGGCATGGTGGCTCATGCCTGTAATCCCAAAACTTTGGGAGGCCGAGGCAGGCAGTCTCATTCGAGACCAGCCTGGGCAACATGGCAAACCCCAACTCTACAAAAAATACAAAAATTAGCTGGGTGTGGTGGTGCATACCTGTAGTCCCTCAGCTACTTGAGAGGCTGAGGTGGGAGGATTGCTTGAGCCCAGGAGGTCGAGGCTGCAGTAAGCTGTGATCACGCCACTGCACTCCAGCCTGGGTGACAGAGCCAGACCCTATCTCAAAAAAAAAAAAAAAAAAAGAAAAAGAAAGAAAGAAAAAAAGAATGATCATATGGAATTTTCAGGAATGTTCTCAATGTAGGCTCCAGAGAGAAGGTTTTAGACAGGACGCACTGCTCTGACTTAAACACCACTTCCCAAAGCATTGACGTCGTGCTTTGGAAATGACAAGAGAAACTTAGAAACTTAGAGAGAGCACGCTTCCTCAGGAGTTCAGTGCACCCCTCCATGAATAAAGGCAATGGTGATGAGAAGGAAATGAAATAAAAAATTGAGAGCCGAAAGGCACCTTGGAGATCACCTAGCCCGAAATTCTTGTCATGGATGAAGTCAAGGGCCTGAAAAACGAGACGATTTGTCCAAGCTGCCAGCTAGTTGGAGCTGTCCAGACCCCACACTTGCCCACTGGGCCTTCAAAGCCCAGGCCTCAGGGAGAAGCTCCCTCAGGCCCCCAGACATGCTGCCTGCATGCCTGCTGGGGAGAAGGAGGCAGCAAAGAAATGATGCTGTCCACAGAACAAACAGCAGCGTCTCTTGCTGCCTGGCAGCATCCACTGCAGAAGGATATTTCCAGATGTGTATATGAGCATTTCACAACACAGAATACTTTTCAAAGGCAAATTTTACAAAATGCCAGTCCAGGAGAAACTAATACTGGGTTTTCAGAAAAAGAGGAAACCAGAATGGCTGAACATTTCTGCTCTCTTGAAAACCACAGAACCCACAGCAGCAACAAATGTGACAGAAAAAGGATTTCTGCCAAACAGGGCGGAGGGAGAGACCCTTCCCTTTCTAACCAAGACAGAGACCAATCGTCACTGGAAGTGAAAGATGCCTCTCCCAAGAACTTGCTGTTCCCACGGTCACAGAACACACTCATTTTCCACAAGACAAATGAGGTGACCCATCAGCCTTCGGTTTATGTAATAATGCAGCTCAGTATTTATGAGGCTTTGCAACAAAGGGTAATTTAAAATGAGAGCACAGTTAAGTATGATGTCATCCCAAGAACTACTCACTTAGCTGTGACAATAGACAAGTGACAACAAGAAATGGCATCTATTTACTAAAAGCTAAGCAGAGAGTTTGTTTTGTTTTATTTTGTTTTGTTGTTTTATCAAGCTTTAGATTAAATCCAGCCTTGTAAGAGATGGAAAATATCTCAAGAGCCACAGACTTACTTCAGCCTCCTACTGGGATGGTTTTGGTTGCAGCCAGCGTCTCAGCTGTGGTTTCAGTGGCTGGAAGAGAGGAATCCCACATGATGGCCCTCGTGGCTGAGAAGCACCAACATCTTCCAGCCCTACAGCTGATGAGCTCAATTTATGAGCTGATTACGATGGCCAAAGGAGATCCAATGGATATTTTGGGAAATGGCTCATAAAATGCATTCAGATCAACCAGAAATAAACTCAAAGGCTCCAGGAATCACATTTTAGGAAGCACTAGCTGGAGGAGGGGAAGCTGAGCTGACATTTTGCACAGGCACTTCTAATTATATCTCACGTTGTGTTTTTCTCTGCACCTCTTTTTTCATACCAACAGTAAGTATAATTGCTGAATTGCTCTCAGATAGAATAATGCATCTTTCTTTTTTTTTTTTCTTTTGAGATAAAGTTTTGCTCTGTTGCTCAGGCTGGAGTGCAGTGGTGCAATCATGGGTTCACTGCAACTTTGAACTCCTGGGCTTAAGCGATCCTCCTGCCTCAGCCTCCCAAAGCTCAGGGATTACAGGCATGAACCACCTTGCTGGCCAATGCAGCTTTTTTTTTTTTTTTTTTTTAATGACAAGAGGACTCCAAGAGCATTTTATCCAGGTTGGACTATAAACTAATCTTGAAGAGCATGGTCCCTAACCTTTTTGGAACCAAGGACCAGTTTCATGGAAGACAAATTTTCCATGGACCTGGTGGGGACGAGGGGGAGATGGTTCCAGAAAGATTCCGGTACATTACAGTTATTGTGCACTTTATTTCTGTTATTATTACATTGTAATATATAGTGAAATAAGTATACAACTCACCATAATATAGAATCAGTGGGAGCCCTGTGCACATTTTCCTGCAGCTAGATGGTCCCATCAGGGGGTGATGGGAGATAGATCATGAGGCACTAGATTCTCATAAGGAGCGTGCAACCTAGACCCCTTGCAAGTGCAGTTCACAATAGGGTTCGTGCTCCTATGAGAATCTAATGTTGTCGCTGATCTGAATGAAGGCGGAGCTCAGGCAGTAATGTGAGCAATGGGGAACTGCTGTAAATACAGATGAAGCTTCGCTGGATCACCCACTGCTCACCTCCTGCTGCGTAATCTGGTTCCTAACAGGCTGTTGACCAGAACCAGTCCACGGCCTGGAAGCTGGGGACCCCTGTTGAAGAGTCCTCTTCTAAGCACCAGTTTAATGTTGCAAAATTGGAGGTAAAAATTAAAAGTCTGGGACAGTTAACAAAATTCTTTTTCTAAATCTTTCCTGAAGAAAAATTCTCCCATACTCAGACACTCCAAATAGTCATGGAGTTAACTTCTGACAGTAACACTGAGCAATAATAGATTACAGAAGAAAAAAGCATGTGATTATCTCAATTGATATAGAAGTATTTAGTAATGCTCAACACCTACTAATGAAAAAATTCTTAGCAAACTGGGAGAAGAACTGAACTCCCTTAATTTGATCATGCTTTACGCCCAAACACTTGCAGCCAATCTTATTCCTGATGGAGAAACTTTGGAAACATTTTTTGCTAAGATAATAGACAAGAATGCTAATTTTTACTGCTTCTGCTGAAGATGTTATCAGAGGCTCTGGCCAAGAGTACAAAGAAAGAAAACAAATAAAGAATATGAGAATGAAAGAGGAAGATATAAAACCATCATCACTGAATGATTGTCTACCTAGAAAACTTGGCTCCACAAAGTATTAGAGCTAAAAAGATTGGCCATTTGATTTCTGATTACTTGACTAACCTTCAAAAACCAATAGCATTTCTCTATCTGTTATTCAGCAATAAGAACAAAAAATGTTTTTTTAAAAAGCAATAGTCCATTCACAGGAGTAATGCATTCGTAAGTATTTTAAAATTAGTTTAACCAATAATATACAATGTTTCTGTTGTGAAATGTCAAAATTATGGTGAAGGAAACAGAAGAGAATATAAATAAATGGAGAGATGTTCTACTTTTGGCTGAGATGATGTAATGTTATAAAGATGTCTTTTATCACCAAACTATATATAAATTCAATGCAATTCCAATCAAAATTTCAGATCTTTTTTAAGAAACTCATTAACTTACTTTAAAATTACATGGAGAAATAAAAGTCCAACATTTAAATCAATCTTACAAAGAAGAAACAGGGGATTTGCCTTAACAGATGTTAAGATATACTTCAAGATCACAGGAATGTGGTATTTGCTGTAGAATGGACAACTGGATGAGGGAGACAGATAAACAGCTCAGGAAGAAGAAATGCTATGGGAATTTAGTGCATGTGAATGACACATATCTGTGAACAATGGACAAATTCAGCAGATGATCTTAGAAAACTGGCTCGTTATCTAAAGGAAAGTTACATTGGGTGCCTATACCAAACCACATTTGAGACTGGACTGTATTTAGATTGAAAACCAAATGGGACAGGTAAAATTATAAAGTTCATAGAGGAAAATGTAGCATGATATTTTTGTGATTTGGGTTGGAAAAATGCTTCTGGAATAAAACTCTAAGAGCACACATTGTATGGCAAAATTGATCAATCTGAATACATTAAAATTCAAGATTGGTATTCAAGGGAAGGCACGATGGACAAAGTTATTAGACAAAAATTACAATGTCAAAAACTGACAAGGGATACACCTGTGTAATATACAAGGGATTCTCACAGACCTTCTAGGAAAATGTATCAATAAACAACAAAATGGCAAAATATCAACAAGGACATGACAACGAGAAAACTCAAAAAGCTAAAAACATATGATGATTATTCAAATTCATTAGTTTGCATCAGGAAAATGCAAATCCAAACAACTACAAGAAATCACTCTACAACTGAAGATGAGCATAGACCAAAAGCTGAAAATATGGGGTCATAGGCCCTCTGATGTCCTGCTAGAGAGAGGACAGAATATACCAGCCATTTCAAATGATCTGGCATTACTGACAAATTAGGTAATAGCACACCACCTGAGGCAGAAAAATTCTGTGCCTGGGTAGATATCACAAAGAGATATAGCACAGATTGTATAAGGAAGCATGCATAAAGATATTCATTATGGCAGTATTTATGGGGGTGGGGTGTTGGAAGCACCCAAGTGTGTGTGTGTGTGTGCGTGCATGTGCATGCATGTGTGTGTTTCCTGACATATGCATCAATGAAGGGGGACAAAAAGAATTACAAGAATATTTACTAATATGAGTGAATCTTACAAATAAACATGGATGCTAGTGAAAAATAAGAAACCAAATGAGATGTATATGAATATATATCATGATACCATTCACGTACAGTCGACCCTCCTTATCCATGGGTTCCACATCTGTGGATTCAAATAACTGCAGATTGAAAATATTCAGTAAAAAAAGGTGACTGCACTGAACATATTCAGATTTTTTTCTTGTCATTATTCCCTAAACAGTACAATATAACAACAATTTACATACCATTTACATTGTATTAGGTATTGTAAGGAATCTAGAGATTATTTAAAGCAGGGGAGTCTAATCTTTTGGATTCCCTGGGCCACACTGGAAGAATTGTCTTGTGCCTTACATAAAATACACTAATGATAGCTGATGAGTTAAACAAATAAAAAATCGCAAAAATTCTCATAATTTTTTTTTTGAGACAGAGTCTCGCTCTGTCGCCCAGGCTGGAATGCAGTAGTGCAATCTCGGCTCACTGCAACCACCGCATCCCAGGTTCAAGTGATTCTCCTGCCTCAGCCTCCTGAGTAGCTGGGACTACAGGCACGTGCCACCACGCTCGGCTGATTTTTGTATTTTTAGTAGAGAAGGGTTTCACCATGTTGGTCAGGCTGGTCTCGAACCCCTGACCTTGTGATCCGCCCACCTCGGCCTCCCAGAGTGCTGAAATTACAGGCGTGAGCCACTGCGCCGGGCCCAAAAGTCTCATAATGTTTTAAGAAAGTTTACAGATTTGTGTTGGGCCTCATTAAAAGCTGTCCTGGGCTGCATTCAGCCCGTGAGCCGCAAGTTGGACAAGCTTGATTTAAAGTATATGGGAGGCTGTGTGTAGGTTGTATGCAAATACTTCACCATTTTCCATCAAGGACTTGAGCATCCTCAGATTTTGGTATATGCAGGGAGTCCTGGAACCAATCCCCTGAGGGTACAGAGGGACAACTGTATTAAAAATGTATTCAGAGAATTCACTTTCCAACATATTCTGATTAGGTCATTTCAGGCCCAACATTTCCACTAAGAAAAACTTTTAAAGTGGAAAAACATACAGACAACATTTGTCTGAAGAAGGATCTAGAAGAAGAATAAAGCCAAGAGAGGTGAGCCCAGCATTTGTGTTGCATTTGTCCTTTTCCAAAAGGAAAGACCGAAGGCTCTCCTTTTCAGTGTCCCTGCTGTGTAGGGTACCAAAATTGGTGCTCTAGGCCTAATCATGGGAAGCGCCCCTTGTGAACACACCAAGCTCTCAAATGGGACCCTGAACACTGCTCCCCAGCAGGAAAGGTGGAGAGACAACAGGCTAGCTCAAAAAAGGACTGCCATCCAGCATTCAGCCACCTGAACACCTTGACCAGTTGATGTGATATGCTGCCTTCCAGAAGCAAATAAACAAATACATCTCTTTGTTAGGAGATAACATTATTAAAAGCTTAAGGATACCATTTGGCTTTCCCTTAGTGCAGGTCTACCTATGATCTTTTCTGTCAGATTTTGTTAATCTGGAAGACAAATTTTATTTGTCTTCACTTTTAAGAGATATTTATTTATTCTATTTCAAGAGGCTCCACTTCCACATGGACCTTTATACCTATCTCTTCTGTCTCTTAAACTTTTTTTCATATTTTTGACCCTTTAACATCTGCAAGCTTATTTTGTATATTTTCTTCTGATCTGTTTTCCAGTTTGCTAATTATCTCTTCACGGTATCTAATCTGCCCTTCAGCTGTGTGTACAGAATTCTAGTTGGCAGTTATTCAGACTTTCAAGGTGTTCCATTGTCTTCTGGCTTTTTTGGATATGTTAGAAGCAGTTTTGTTTTCTGTTGACAAGTTAGCAGTCTTATTTTTGCTTATTTGAAGGAAGTTTTCCTTAATATCTGGCTGCCTTCATTCTTAAGGCAGAAAGTAATGCTCTCATACAGAACTTAGAAATGCAGGAGGGAATGTAGAGCAATAGAAAAGATGAATAGGTGGGTAAATACAAATGAATATTGACTACATAAGAAAAAATAATGTCTTGTGGTTTTGAAATAGATATAGAATAAAATATAGGACAACAATAGGATATAGTGGTGAAAGTAGTAAATAAAGTTGGAGTATTCCATGGTCCTTATGTTGTTTCAGAAGCGTTAAAAATATTCATTTATATTAGACACTAAAAAGTTAAGGATGTGTGTAGAAATCTCTAGGGTAACTTTGCAGTACAAGAGTGTATAAGTCACAAACCAATAGAGGAGAGAAAGAAAACTTTAAAAATACTTAAATAATCAAAAAAAGGAAAGAAAAAGGATCATGGAACATGTGGAACAAATAGAAATCCAATAGTAAGAGGTAGAGTTAAAATAAAATATATTAGTAATTTACTGCCTGTAGTCAAACTAAAAACTATAATTAAAAAATTAAATAGTGCAAAGATGTTGAAGAGAAAGGGGGAGATGAATAGGCAGAGCATGCAGGATTTTTAAGGCAGTGAAACTATTCTGTGTGATACTGTAATACGAGATGCATGTCATTATGCATTTGTCAAAACCCATGGAATTTACCACACAAAGAGTGAGCTCTATTACAGCCTGTAGACATTAGTTAATAATAATGTATTTATATTAGCTCATTGATTATAACAAATATAGTACACTAATGCAAGATGTTAATGAGAGAGGATGGGGGCACTGAGGGGGTACAGAAGAACTCTATGTACTTCCCACTCAATTCTTCCGTAAACCTAAAATTTCCCCAAATAATAAAATCTACTAATTTTTTTTTGAAGACAGTATTGTCAAATGGGATAAAATAGCAAATCCCAACTGTATGTTTCTTACAGGAAACACATTTAATTAAAAAAAGAGAAATATTTAAATTAAAAGGATGGGGAAAGATATACCATCCAAGCACCAATCAAAAGTAAGCTAGGGCCAAGTGCAGTGGCTCATGCCTATAACCCCAATACTTTGGGAGGCTAAAGCAGGAGGATCACTTGAGGCCAGGAGTTTGAGATCAGCCTGGGCAACATAGCAAGACTCTATCTCTGCAAAAAATATTTCAAAACATTAGCTGGGTGTGGTGGCACACACCTGTAATCCCAGCACTTAGGAGGCTGAGGCGCCACTGCATTCTAGCCTTGGCCACAGAGTGAGACTCTGTCTCTCAAAATAAATAAATAAATAAATAAGCTGGCATAGTTACCCTAATGTCAGACAAAATAAACCATAATACAAGAAGCATTACTTGAGAAATGTGGGGATATTTCATAATGAGGAAAGTGTAGTCCACTAGGAAGATGTAAGAATTCTAAATTTGCATTACTAAATAGCATAGATTCCAAATATTAAAAGAAAAAATTGTCAGACTAAAAGGAGATGTACACAATCAGATTGGAACACTAAAACACCTTGCTTGGTAGCTAATAGAACAATCAGACACACCCTTCCTTAATCTATAGATATTGATTTGAACAGTATTCATAACAAACTGTATCTAATTCCTCCCCGCAACTGTAGAATATATATTCTTTTTGAGTTCATGTAGAACATTTTCCAAAATTGACAATTAGCTGGTCCATAAAGTTCAAATTTTTAAATGAATTAACTCATATAGTACATGAGCTAATGAGTTTTCTGTCCACAGTGAATTTAGTCTAGAAAACAGTTATAAAAATAAAACTAAGCTCTTCTAATTTCGTAAAATAAGCAATAAGATTCTAAATAACCCACCAGTTAAAAAAAAAAGAAATTAAAATTGAAATCAGAAAATATTTTAAATTGAATGGTGATGAAAACACTATAGATGAAATTTATGGGATACAACTGAAGATGTGCTTAGCAGGAAATTAGCAGCCTTAATTGCATGTATTGGAAAATAAGGTTTCATATGAGGACATAAAGGCACAAGAATTATACAATGGACTTTAGAGACTCAAGGGAAAGGGACAGGAGAAGGGTGAGGGATAAAAGACTACACACTGGGTACAGTAGGCACTGCTTGGGTGATGGGTGCACCAAAATCTCAGAAATCAGCACTAAAGAACTGATCCATGTAACCAAAAACAACTTGTACCCTCAAAACTATTGAAATTTTAAAAAAAAACTTTAAAAACAAAAGTAAGAATTAAAATCAGTGCTGACAACTCATCTAGGAAAGTTTTAAGAACAAACTAAGCCCCAAGAAAGCAGAAAGGGAAGTAATTTTAAAAAGTGTAAACAGTCAAATAGAAAATTAAACGGGCAATACAGAATTGATAAAGCCAAAGTTAGTTTACTGATAAAATTGATAAACCTTGACCAATGCTGTTTCAGAAAGGAGAGAGGAAGGGAGAAAGGGCACAAACACACATGAACACACACGCACACACAAGTGCACACACGCACATGTCATAAAGTGGAGGACATTACTATAGGTTCTTCAGACGTTAAAAATATCTTTAAAGAATATTGTAAAATAACTTTATGCCAATACATTTAAAAATTTAGAAAAAGAATGAAAAACTTCCAGGGGAAAAAAACTTAAAACCACCCAAAATCCATACAAGGTAGAAAAATATAAACTTTCTATTTACCTAAAAAATTTAATCCATAATTTTAAAATTATCTACAAAGAAAACTGTATTCCCACATGGGTTCACCAGTGAATTCTTCCAAATTATTTAAGGAAGAAATAATACTGTTCGTCTACAAATTATTCCAGAAAACAGAAAAAGGGAAACATTTTTTAATTCGTAGACAAATCCAGTGTAACTTTGATACCAAAATCTGACAAGGGCATGACAAAGAAGGAATATTACAGATCAATCTCACTCAAGTATATAGATGTACAAGTGCTTTAAAAAACGTTTTCAGATCAAATCTAGTAGTTTTCAGAAGGATAACATATCATGGCCCAGTCGTGTTTATTCCAGGAATGTATTTAAAAATCTAGCACAGGCCAGGCATGGTGGCTCACACCTGTAATCCCAGCACTTTGAAATGCCTCACTGTTCAGCTCCCATTTATAAGTGAGAACACGCAGTGTTTGGTTTTCTGTTCCTGTGTTAGTTGCTGAGGATAATGGCTTCCAGTTCCATCCATATCTCTGCAAAGGACATGGTCTTGTTCCTTTCTATGGCTGCATAGTACTCCATGGTGTATATGTACCACATTTCTTTATCCAGTCTATCATTGATAATCATTTGGATTGATTCCATGTCTTTGCTATTGTGAATAGTGCTGCAGTGAACATATGGAAGCATGTATCTTTGTAATAGAATTATTTATATTCCTTTGGATATATACCCAGTAATGGGATTGCTGGGTCAGATGGTATTTCTGGTTCTAGGTCTTTGAGGAAACGCCACACTGTCTTCCACAATGGTTGAACTAATTTACTAATTTACATTCCACCAACTGTGTAAAAGCGTTCCTATTTCTCCACAGCCTCACCAGCATCTGTTGTTTCTTGACTTTTTAGTAATTGCCATTCTGACTGGCATGAGATGGTATCTTATTGTGGTTTTGATTTGCATTTCTCTAATGATCAGTGATGTTGAGCTTTTTTCATATGTTTGTGGGTCACATAAATGTCTTCTTTTGAGAAGTGTCCGGTCATGTCCTTTGCCCACTTTTTAAAGGGGTTGTTTTCTGTTTGTATACAACAATGAAAACTAACCTACGTGCATCAAGATGAATGGCTCTCAGAAATATATTGTTGACCAAAAGAAGCCAGCCACAAAATAATGCGTATTGTATTATTTCAGTTATATGAAATGTCAAAACAGGCAGATTGATCTTTTGATATTGGAGATCAGGATTGCAGTTACATTTGGGAACAAAGCAGGACAGAGCAATTGGGGGGATCCATGAGGGAGCTCCTGGGGTGGGTGATGTTCTACTTCTCAACCTGGGGCTTATCACTCCATAAAAATTTATTAAACTACACTTAAGGTTTTTATAACAGCAGACTGGAGGAATATACTTGCATTCCACATGTAGATGTTGGAGTAGTATCTAGAATATACATTTAAAATAACTCCAACAAATCAATGTGAAAAAATATCAACAACTAAAGTGCAAAAAGAAAAAAGAAACAGACGTTTCACAGGAGAGAAAATGCAATAAAAGAATATAAAAAATGTGAAGAGATGTCCAACTTTAAAAATGCACTAAAAAAAAATGGACATTTTTTTCAGAAATGCATATGAACAAGAAAATAAATGTGAAATTCATTTAAATCATTACCTATAAAAGGAGAGGAATGGGGAATTTGAAATGGGGATAAAAGTATAGTAAAAGAGGCAATTTTCTTGAATCAGTAACAAAAATGGGTCATGACCAGAGAAGTGTTATTAACTCAGTGCTCCTTCCCTGAAGTTAAAAAGAAATGAAATAATAAACCAAAGACCCACCTTATCTGCACAATCTGAGCATCTAGCTGTAACAGATTCTTCAAACGTCAATAACTCAGTTTTCCCATCTAGCATGTCTCATGGTCATGAACTTTTGTTCTACCATCTCAATTCCCAAAAAGTTACATCTTACTTTAGTGAGTGCAATTCTTCATTTATTTCCAATTCTCCTCTTCCTAAAAATGACATGAGGTGATTTACAAACTACTCATGATACAAAAGATAAGAAAAAGTATTTGAGGAAGTTAGAGTGATTGTAAAATATGTATAGGAAGGGAATACAGAATATTGCCCCCAAATACCACATAGTGAGTTGATGAAGTTGGTCACTAATTTGACTGAGGTTTGGGCAAAGAAAAGAGGAAAAGCTGTCACTTCACCTACAATAAAAATCTAACAATTGTGGCCGGGCGCAGTGGCTCACGCCTGTAATCCCAGCACTTTGGGAGGCCGAGGCGAGCATCTGAGGTCAGGAGTTCAAGATCAGCCTGACCAACATGGAGAAACCTACCAAAAATACAAAATTAGCCAGGCATGGTGGTAGATGCCTGTAATCTCAGCTACTCGGGCAGCTGAGGCAGGAGAATCGCTTGAGCCCAGGAGGCGGAGGTTGCAGTGAGCCGAAATTGCGTCATTGCACTCCAGCCTGCGCAAAAAGAGCAAAAAAAAAAAAAAAAAAAAAAATCTAACAGTTATTCAAGGCCAGTCCAACCAGGCTTTTCAGTAGTTAGTTCTAACTGTGAGATAGACATATGGAATTTTTAAAAATCACCACTTAGAACTATATATTGTTGAACCTTCCTTTTCATTCCTTGATGATATCTTGAACAGAATCCAAAACTTTCCAGTTTCTTTGAGTATAAAAACTCAATCCAGTTTGAAGCCTCGTTTTCAGCATGATTTACATCCCCTCTTCTTCCTGGACTTCTCCCTGGAGCAAATGTTTGAGCTCAGGCTCTGTTTGGATTGGAGGAGAGGATGACAGGCCTCCTCTCCTTTCTCGGAAGTGCTGCTGTGGGGAGGAGGAAGAGGCACTCTCCACCCAGCTGCTGGGCTGGCGTCCCGTGAATGACTGTCTCTGCAGCTCTGCCTGTCGCCATAACTGTCAGTACCTTCCATAAACCAAAAAGTATCTGAGACAGGTCTCAATCAATTTAGAAAGTTTATTTTGCCAAGGTTAAGGACGTGCCCGTGGTACAGCCTCAGGAGGTCCTGATGACATGTGCCCAAGGCGGTCGGGGCACAGCTTGATTTTATACATTTTAGGGAGACATGAGACATCAATCAATACATGTAAGATGTACATTGGTTTGGTCTGGAAAGGCAGGACTACTCAAAGCGGGGAATGGGCTTCCAGGTCACAGGTAGATAAGAGACAAATGGGACAAATGGTTGCATTCTTTTGAGGTTCTGATTAGCCTGTCATTGAATATCCAATTTTTTTCTTTTTTTTTTTTTTGAGATGGAGAGTCTCTCTGTCACCAGGCTGGAGTGCAGTGGCGTGATCTTGGCTCACTGCAACCTCCGCCTCCTGGGTTCAAGTGATTCTCCTCCCTCAGCCTCCCAAAGTAGCTGGGACTATAGGTGCACACCACCATGCCCGGCAAATTTTTTGTATTTTAGTAGAGACGAGGTTTCACCGTGTTGGCCATGCTGGTCTCAATCTCCTGACATCGTGATTCACCTGCCTCAGCCTCCCAAGGTGAATACCCAATTTACAGGAATAGTCACTTATGCTCTAGTCTGGCTTAGCCAAAAAACAGGGCCGAGGAAGCAATCTAGATATGCCTTTGTCTCCCATGAGCAGAGGGATGACTTTGAGTCCCATCACTCCTTTCTCCACAAGGAATTTCCTTGTGGGCAAATTGTGAGGGAGGTTGTAGCTTCTTGATCTTTGTAGCTACCTTCTGTAGAAACAGAATGGGAGACAGGTTTGCCTGATGCAGTTCCCAGCTTGACTTTTCCCTTTGGCTTAGTGATTTGGGGATCCAGGCATTTATTTTTCTTTTACACTTCCTAGGGGTGGGAACATGAGTCCCACTCTCTTGGGGTTCCAAGGCTTCCCTGCACATCAACCCCCCATGCAGGAGAGCTGGCCCCACTCAGCACCTTCCACACTCCCTGCTACCTCCCCACAGCCCCTGCTGGGCTCTCCTCAGCCCATGGGCTGTCCCATGGGTGGGCAAGAGCACTGAGGTGCTGGTAAACATTTAACAATCAGTCTCCCAAAAACAGTATGCATATATACACACATGCATATGGTTATTATAAACTTTACTAATACAAGAAATGTGTAATACAGTTTACAAATCATCAAATATATGATACTCTTTATTATAAATTCTATAAAAAAAGAGTATTAAATAAAAGCCAATTGACTGACAAGATGCTATCTCAATTTTTGGTGAACTCTTGTATCCATAGCCAAGCTATGGTTCAATTCACACACAAGTGTAGTTTTGAAACAAATGTTGGTTGGCTGGGCATGGTGGCTCACACCTGTAATCCCAGCACTTTGGGAGGCTGAGGCAGGTGGATCACTTGAAGCCAGGAGTTCAAGACCAGCCTGGCCAACCTGGTGAGATCCCATCTCTATTAAAAAAAAATACAAAAAAAAAAAAATTAACCAGGCATGGTGGCACATACCTGTAATCTCAGCTACTCAGGAGGCCAAGGCACGAGAATGGCTTGAACCCAGGAGGTGGAGGTTGCAGTAAGCTGAGATCACACCACTGCACTCTAGCCTTGGTGACAGAGTGAGACTCTATCTCAAAAAAAAAATAAATGTTGGTTGATATTTTCCCTCATGTTAAAGCATCAGACAAAAAGAAAGCAATGAAGCTGTGTTTTGAAACCTAACTTGTTTGTCAGTAGCCTGATCACCCTTTCTGCTGAGTCAGATAATACTTTTAAACACTGCAAAAATATTTCCTCAATTGTTTGTGCTACTTATAATGACTATGGGCATGCCACACTTTCTAATTTAATCTTCACTATTAACATTAACTCCTTTAATTTATTAAGTCTAGACCAGCAGTCCCCAACCTTTTTGCCAGCAGGGACCAGTTTTATGGAAGACAATTTTTCCACAGCCCGGCAGCTGGGGGAATGGTTTCAGGATGAAACTGTTCCACCTCAGATCATCAGGCATTAGATTCTCATGAGGAGCACACAACCTAGATCCTTCGAATATGCAGTTGACAATAGGGTTCCCACCCCTATGAGAATCTAATGCTGCTGCTGATCTGACAGAAGGCAGAGCTCAGACAATAATGAAACCGGGAGCAGCTGTAAATACAGATGAAGCTTCGCTCACTCTCCCACCCACAAAGATGGGTACTGGTCTGTGGCCCAGGTATTGGGGACCCCTGGTCTAGATAATCAACAAAACAGTAAATTAAGCTCTGGTTTGTAGCATTTGACAATTGCCATGATGTAAATGCTCCCACATGACTGGTGTCAGGGTTGCAACCTGACAGCAGTAAACGTGCAGCTGAGAAGAGAAGCATGGTCGCACACCATTACGTAGCATTGCTACCATGGGGCTAGGTAATATCCATCATTAGGCATCAATAATAATAAAGTGTGGTGAGATAATTAGAAAATGAGTTTTGTGCATTTATCATCTTTCCTTTGAATATGATTTGTTTTATTGTAAATTTACATAATTTAATTGTTAATCCTGGGTATACTTAACAACTGGCTCACAATATTCCTGAAATTTTCACAGTTGGCTCTCATGAGCCCATGCAAACCAGATCCAGCACCACTGGACGAAGGGCCTGAATGAGACGTATGCTGGTATGCAGCCCTGCCCACGCCCCTTCTCCAGGCACTGGTCCTGTCCACAGCCCTGCTACCAACAGGGCCTGAGGGCATACTGGGGCCTTGCGATGCCCCATCCAGAGCTGATTGGATCAGGTAGAACACACATGATCTAAGAGGACCCGTCCATGGACAGACTGAATCAGAGTCTCTGTTCCTCTGGATTAGAACAAAGATGCAGAGAAAGTGGCCAGCAGGTAGCAGAATAGCAAAGACACCTGGAATGAAACTGAGTTTGTTGATGATAAACGCCAGCCCTAGAAGGAAGTGTCACAGATGATCTTTGCTGAGGTCTAAAACAGCAAAGATCACCACACCTTAGAGTAAATAGCCACATCATTCATTTCGACTAACCTGATATTGCCTGTACACAATTGTGGACAAGAGCAAGATGCTTCCACCTTCCTTGAGGAACGCCCATGGCATGGTCCTGATGGAAACGATGGTCAGTTTGATTGACATGTGGGTCCTGTGTCTTATTCTAAGGATCATACACAAAGAGTGATTGTACACACTTAGCAGCAACTGAAATAGATGCAACTCAAAGATAGGGTCAGTGAGGAGTCAACGAGACCATGTCCCTGCAGAAAGCCTTCAATGAAACGCTAGTGAACTATCAGGAAAAGCAGGCCCACAAAGATTCATTCAATTGCTGAAAATGTGAGCCAGGTTAATTTCAGGTTGCCCACGTGTTTCTTTTGTTTGGTAGCAGAAAGTGTACAGCATGCCAATCCCAGCCCTGATGGAGAGAGGACATTTGACCTTGGTGTCGTTTGATCGAATGAATAAATCTAGAGCCAGTTTTGTGCAAATCAAAAAGAGGTGAATGTTTTTATGTATTTGCTTCCTGAAACTGCTTTCTTTGTACTAATTTAACTAAAGGGAACTATAACATCCCAGGTCAGAGAAATTATCTGAATAGAAAGAAAATATAGGTCTGTGTTGACTTTTATAAGATACATATCTGTTTCCTTTTCTGTAAAATGAAGATACCTCCCAGGGATGTTGTCAGGCTCATATAAGATCCTGGGTCCATTCATTCATTCAGTCATTCACTCATTCAATATACTGATGTAGCAAAAAGCCCTTTTAAGGTGCTGGGATCCTTTCAAGTGTATGAAAACATTCTGTAAACTACAAAGCATGACGCCTATACAAGTCACTGTTCCTTCTCATTGCTTTACATGCAGGCAGTTTATAAAGAGCATGATTAGAGAATAAAAGACAGTTTAGAAGTTAATTGTACAACATTGCATGAATCCATGACCCAGGATCTAAGGGAAAATATGCCTGGTTTGAAAGCAGCTCAGTCTGAGGCAGGGTCCTTCCTTGAGCCCCCACACTGAAGGTCTTGAGTCTTAAAACGTCAACATAAGCACTTTCCAAATGCTTGCCATTCTAAGGCTAATGTATGAGAAAAACCAAGATTTGCTTTGGAAAAAAAGGTTGATGAATTGAACGAGATGCTAATTCTAGATAAAACCTGCAGCTATCTTCAATGGAGGCAGATGTGAAATCTCAGAGAATAAGCCCAACAAAAGCCAAAATGAAGATCCTTTGACAGTCTATGTATCTATGTAAGAAATTACAAATATATCTACTAAATTGCTAAATAAGGCTAAGGCTACACAGCACACTTTAAGATCCAAGCACGTATTTAATTTCAGATCCGTGAGTTTTCTATTCATCCATATTTTAATCTTTTAGAACACCTGAGAAAACGAAGTAAACATGTTCTTTTAAAAATAAATTCTGGGCCGGGCACGATGGCTCACGCCTGTAATCCCAGCACTTTGGGAGGCCGAGGCGGGCGGATCACGAGGTCAGGAGATCGAGACCATCCTGGCTAACACAGTGAAACCCCATCTCCACTAAAAATACAAAAAATTAGCCAGGCGTGGTGGCAGGCGCCTGTAGTCCCAGCTCCTTGGGAGGCTGAGGCAGGAGAATGGCATGAACCCGCGAGGCAGAGCTTGCAGTGAGCCGAGATCGTGGCTCTGCACTCCAGCCTGGGTGACAGAGCGAGACTCTGTCTCAAATAAATAAATAAATTCTGAAGTTTGAAAATAAAAGCAGATCATTTTCTTTGGGTAAAGAATGACAGTTTCTAAGATATTGAAATTTAAACTTTGGAATCATAGTTTTAAAGAGCAGAGAATCAAACAAAATATGAGTGAAAGAAAAGTGCTTTGAAATGTAAATTATATTCCAATATTAATTTGCTAGTATCACTCACTTATTTACTTGTCAGAATAACTTTTCCAAGGAGGAGACTTTCATGTCGGATTGTGACTTACAGCAATGTCCGGTTTGATGTATTGGTGGAATCAATATGACAGAATCAGCAAAGGTAAAGTCCATGATTTAATCATGCCACAGCTTGGTGAGTGAATTCACTCTCCTGTGACATGCATAATTTACAACTGCAAGTTTAATAACTGTAGTTCTCCGCATCAAGCACTTTAACAACAATTTCTAACAGCAAGCGATTTCTATGATAGTCCTACACAGCCTGGAGTTTACTAACCAGCTCTCCTTTGAAGATAAGTATTCATGCAAACACCAAAATCCTGCGGGAAATTTCCCCACCCCTTTTGTTAAACAGACTCAGAAACTTTGATGGCAACATAGAGAACACGTATATATTTAATTTAAATGTTATAGTTTATATTTATAAATATTCTCTCACCTCTCTTATTTTCCTAAACCAGGGGATGTTGTTAACCAAAGGCTTCACATTCTCGAAAGCATTTGTGAATGTCCTGAGGGGCTTCTCTTTGAGTTGTGTTGAAACTTATGGCCTAGGTTTATACAACTTCTAGACGAAGGCTCAATTAGGATATTCGAGGCTGGTAAGTCTTATCCCCTATACAATCTTATGATGCTGGTGTCCAAGCCATTGGAATAGCTTGGTGTGATGAGCCTGACCTGCCTGAGAGCCATTGAATCTACGACTGTGCCTCATAGACATTCACTTCCCTGCTTGCTCAACTGCTGTCTCCCCTTTCTTCCCCTCAATCTTCTCACATCTTGCTTTGTTTTGTCTTCCTTATCTCTACCCCACATTATATATGGCAGTAAGCGAAAGCAGTGGACTCCAAACTCTCAGAGTCCTGGCTTAGTCAATGACTCTCTGGGTGGCCTCGAGGACCTTTTGTTTGGGTCTCATTATTTGCTGTAGCTCCGGTCTATAAAGTCACTGTGAACAGTGAACTCGTGCATACTGAACCATTGCTCCTAAGGAAAACACAAAGTTAGGTTCCTGTGAGCCTCTGGTTACAACACTTTCCTCAATACACAACCTTGTTTTGTGTGTGTTTCCGTGTAAAGACACCTCACTTAATACAGATTATTGATTCGTTAACGTTGAACTCACAGCCAGCAGAGTTACAATGAATGCCTGAGCAGGGTTTACCTAACACATGTGTTTTTTTCCCAAGACATGTAACAGCCTTCTTGTGCTATGAATATGGAAAGTTCTTCAGCACTACCCTTGGGGCCATTTTAAAGAGCAAAATCACCAACTAAAAGGACGAAAATGTTAAAACCAGGGCACTCGATAGACTGAGAAGGACACTTGTTTCCCGTAGGAAAGCTGAAACAAGAAGACAGTGTTGCCTTAGCTGACCTTAGTTGGAAAATGTGCACGGGAAGATTCAAATTGATCACTGCTCTGTCCATGTCTACTGGTGATCACAAGAGTGCCGAGTGTTCACTTTAGGATCACACATAAATTTTAGCAAGTAAGGCCAACTCACAAATACAGAATTGGCAAATAATGAGGATCTACAGCTATATTTTGTTTCTCCTCTTTGGCCTCAGCCTTCTTATTTGCAAAATATATTAGAAGAGGAGAGACCAGGGTCCCCTAAACCATGTTCCAGGGACCCTGGAGATGCACTCCCAGGAGCTGGGACACCCACTCCTTCCTTTCTTCGCATGGCAGCTCCTCCTTCTGTTGCAGAGCTGCTTTCTCCCACTTGAGGTGCGTGTTGCTGCTGAACATGGATCTGCTGCACATGTCACCAGCCAGAGGTGGGCATTTGATCAACTGGAGCCAATCTGTGAATCTTGTCTCCCTCTCCCACCTTGACACTGGCCCAAGGGGGCAGAAACGGCTGCAGAGGAGCCAAGAGGGACCCTGGGAAGGAAAGCCACTGTTGTTTTGTCTGGATGGTAGTGCAAGGACACTGTGAGCCTCGCACTGCTGTCTCCTGCCTGGGAATGACGCCATCATGGAGGAAAACAGAGCCAAGAGATGGGGTGAGGGAGGAGAAGAGAGGAAGCAATGCAGGCTCATAATAGGGTCAGTTAACTCTTCAGTCTACTCAATGAATACCTTTAAAAGAATATGCGGGGCTGGGTGCAGTGGCTCACAGCTGTAATCCCAGCACTTTGGGAGGCCAAGGTGGGAAGATTGCTTGAGCCCAGGAGTTAGAGACGAGTTTGAACAACATGGTGAAACCCTGTCTCTACAAAAATTACAAAAATTAGCTGCGCATGTGTGGCTAGAGTCCTAGTTACTGGGGAGGCTGGGGTGGGAGGATCCCCTGAGCCCGGGAGGTCAACGATACAGAGAGCTATGATTGCGCCACTGCACTCCAGCCTGGGCAACAGAACAAGACACTGTCTCAAAAAAAAAAAAAAAAGAATATTCCATTACTTTGAGATGGATTTCTGCCACGTGGGGAAAGCAAAACACCCTATTTGCTCACAAAGGCTGGACAAGTTGGAACCCATGTAGATGATCTTTATGATTTCTCTTTATATTTTTACATTTTGCCTTTTTTCTCCCCATAGTCCTCCTCTCCTTTACCCACTAACATGGGATTGCAGAAGTTAGTCCCTTATTTGTCATGTTTTTGCAACCATGTTTCATCCCTATTTTTCTTATTTTGAAAAGCAGAGGGATAAATGTTTTCTTTACCTCTTGTATTAAAACCATAGGAAACTCATTTCTCCTTGAAAGTCATGTTTGATTTTCCCCCCACATCACCACAGCCATAGGCAATTGATTGTTCTTTACTTTTTAAACAGCCACACAGCATCTATTTACCCAAGTGATTAAAAAAGAAAAACAATTCCATGGCTCTGCAGTGCAGTCAGGGTGGGCTCAGGAAAGGAGCAGGCGCCGCGTGGTGGGACAGCGTGATTCCAGCGCCTCGGCATGTCTCAAGGAACAGACAACTGTTGTTCGCCCTGGCTCGCTCTGACTCATCCTTCCTGTAACTCTTGCTCTTTTGATTCCCGCGTGGCATCCTCTGGGCTGTCTTTCTGATACAGAAGCCGCCGGATCTGGCACAGAGCTCAGCAGCTACTGTTCCCATAGACTCCCCTGGAGCTGTCATAAGACATGATTTATCGAGTGGAGAGCCATCCCTCTCAAATCACTCCAGCATTTCTAAGCCAAAGACTTTTCCCCATCCACCAGGGCTGTGTGACATCATCTTTTTGACCTTCGGACCTGGAAGATCTGTGCTCATCCTCAGAAGATAGGCGTACTGGGTCTAACATTTACTTTCTCCTTTCTATTCTCTGACCTGCTTTTCACCAACGTAGAACAGGGGCTACCATCTGCTGAGCTTGTACTGTGTGTGTGTGGCAAGTTAGAGATGTCAATTCAGTAAATTATCACGAACCACATAAAATGTAGGTATGTTTTTCACGGTTTATAGATTAAGGTACTGAAACTCAGAGAGGTCAGGTGACTTGCCCAGGGTCACGCAGCTAAAGATGACAGAGCTAGAATTGGAACCCAGTCCTGTCTGACTCCAAAGCACACAGGTTATCACTACTCCACAGGTGCCCTCTGCTGTGGACCACAGGGAGAACAATTGCTCCTTTGCTTTGAAGAAAGAGGAAGGAAAATTATTGTAGGTTTGCAAAGAATTAATCTACATTTTTCCCCTCAAAGAGGGAGATTCCTTAACCCAAATCGTCCTCACTGTCACCCTGGCTCAGCTACTTGCCTTCCAGAGACACCAAAGTTGAGTGTGCACATTCTCAAATAGGTCTCCTGTTTTTATTTTGTGCAGCAGGCAGGGAGGGGAACTCTTGGCAAGGAGCCCTTCTTTGACAGTAGCCTGGGCAGAGAGAAGATCAAGGAGGGACGCGTGGGTATTAGAGTGGCAGGAACAAAGTCTACACCTGTGCGGCCCAGCACAGCAGCCACTCACCCCGTGGGGCCGCTGGGCACTGGGAAGGGGGCACGTTCAAGCCAAGCTGTGTTGCCAGGGTAAGGCACCCACCAGGTTCCAGAGATTATGTATGAAAAAGAGAATGTAAAATATCTCCTCAATAAATTCTTTATATTGATTTTATGTTGAAATGATATGTTGAGTATATTAAGCTAAATAAGAATAGCATTAAAATTAATTCCACCTGCACAGCAGGAGGTGCGTGGCAGGTCATCGAGCATGACCACCTGAGCTCCGCCTCCTGTCAGATCAGCAGCGCCATTAGATTCTCACAGGAGTGTGAACCCTGTTGTGAACAGCACATATGAGGGATCTAGGTTGCATGCTCGTTAGGGGAATCTAACTAATGCCTGATGATCTGAGGTGGAACAGTTTCATCCCAAAACCATCCTTGTCCCCCTACCATCCATGGAAAAACTGTCTTTCATGAAACCGGTCCCTGGTGCCAAAAAGGCTGGGGACTGCTGGCTTAAAGGGTTACAAGCTGTGGGAAGGGAAAAATTCAGAAGAAAGAACCCTCAGGATAGAATAGGGTGCTTTTTATGAAATCCTTAACTATCCAGATGGGTACTAAATTTATAATACTCGTAACGCTGCTGTGATGAAGAATCTGTAGCAAGCTGGAATGAAATACATGATTAACGTCGGAACCTAATTAAGGCTGTAAAATAATTGAATCAATGGCGTGGCCTGGAAGCCTGTGCTGGTATTCTCCAGCAGCCCCTGCAGATCCAGCCTCCCTGTCTTCACCCTGAGTCTGCTTCAGCAGACAGCGTGGGCTTGGCCAGCTGGAGGCCCTGGCAGGAGATCAAAGGGCAGGAAGGGAGAGGGGCCAGCGTGTCTACTCGCTTGGCCCTGCGTTGCTGGGCCAGGGGTTGGTGTGGCTGCCTCCCCTCCCCATCCACTGTCAGATGGCCACTCCTAGAGCCACAGCTGGCTCTCCAAACCAATTCCTTCCATTCAGCCCAGGGAGCTTCATCACACCTTGCTGCCTTCCCTGAATCAGGCCCACTGTTCTCTCATTACTGATCTCAAAAAGTTGAGCGAGCCAGCCAGTCCCAGCCTATCCCCAGCATCACCCCCAGTGGACCCGAAGCCTAAGGCGAAAGTACACATTTTGCTGGTGAGGTAAGTTCAACCATGTCCCAAACAAACCAGAGAAAAAGCAAAGGCAAACCAAGAGCCCAGCAAGCATGGACTTCGGAGCAACCAGAGAGAGCCCCGTGCAGAGCCCAGGAGGGTAAGTGTGGGAAGAAGAAGGGCGGGTGCTTCTCGGCCTAGCACACCTGGGTCTCAGCTGCACCAGCTCTGGCTATCTGTGGGACCGTTTGCATGTGACCCACCTGCCCAAGCCTCATTTTCCTCATTTGTAGGATGGACAATGTCACCTGACACTGTTGGGAGAAGTGGCCCACGCATACCTGGCCCAGAGCAGAGAGATCGCTGAGGTCCACTTTATGGCTCATTGATGCCAATGGGCAGATAAGATAACCCTGGGGAACATTAGCCCTAGTGCTCCTTGGAGCCCAATCCTAGGAGTCAGGAGAAGCAGGTGGGAACATCAGCCCTGGCGCTCCTTGGTGCCCAGTCCTAGGAGTCAGAAGAAGCAGGTGGGACCTGCTCCCTCAACCTCAGCTGGCCTCCCTCCCCACCCGGCACTACAACAGGGGCGAGCCACTGGGTATCCTCCCCTGCTCTCCCCAACCAGCTCCTGGGGTGAAAGGGAATGATGAATAGTGAGTGTCAGACATGCACATTGGCCACCTGAGCTCAGGGAGGCTGCAGCTACTGGGACAGGGGCCCACTGGCACCTTGCTGGCCCCTACTGCCAGGCAGGTTACCATCAGCCAGCTCGCTCCTCCCAGGGAACTGCCTCTTCTCCAGCAGCCTGGAATCCCCCACTTCCCAGCCCCACCGTCCTCATCCCAAGCCTGATCCCATCGTGTCCTGTGACTCCTTGTCCCTTGTTGGGCACCTGTATCTGTCCTCCTTCCTCAGCCTCCCATGCCCTCTGCATCCTGCACTCCTGCTGAACGAATGACCCTGGCCTCCACTTCCCATCAGAACGTCCTCTGCAACACGTCCCTTACCGGCAGGCGTCACTCCCTGAGCTCACCATTTCCCTGCAGCCATGCTACGTGGCTGCTGCTTAATGTCTCAGAGGCCCCTTCTCTCAGGGTTGAGACCTGGGGTTTGCACCCCCTCTGCCTTGACACATCCAGCCCAGTATTCCTCCAGCCTCTTCCTCCCACTTGCTCATGGCCAGATGAGGATGGGAAGTGGCACCACTGGGCATTTGATTGAAAGCAGCAAAGACTGGATGACTCCCTTCCCACACTGGTGCCATTGGCTTGGCGGACTTTGACTGCAACCCTGCCAACAACCCCCGTTCTCCTGGCTTCCCTGAGCCTCTCACATCTGATGACCTTCCCCACCTCATCTTTCACTCTCAACAGATGACCTCAACTCCTACTTTACAGAGAAGACAGAAACTAGGAGCTGGGACCTCCTTCAGCTTCCTGCTGCAAACCCACAGACCCCCCTGCATCTCCCCTCTGCTGCTTCCCCTTCCTTCCTTGTCACAGTGGAGGAGGCATCTGTGCTCTGGGATTGGCCTTCCCACCAGCCCTCCACCTTCCTGAGCTCACGCACCCAGTCTCCTTTCTCCTGTGTCTCCAGCCTTTCTCACTGCACTCTTTGCTCCATTGCTTTCATCAGCCTATTCTGCTCAAATTTCTCTGATCTTGAAACAAAGTTGGCCATGGACCCAGTTCCTGCTCCAGCCCCAGCTATATTTCCTGTGTCTTCCCTTCCAACCTCTCCTGCCACAGCCAAGGCCTCTCCCCGCCATGAACTCTCCTCTCATAGTCCCCCAAGTTCACCAAGTTTTCCAGCTCACGCCTTTCACATTTGCTCTTCCCTCTGCCTGAAATGCCCTCCCTGCTCCTCCTGTAGCTAGTGCCCTCCTTGACCTGTTCTCCCATGAATGCCTCCACCTCCTCCCAGCCCAGGCCAGGGTTCCCTGTGTCTCTCATCAAAACAGCATGGAGCCTGAATGTTCTGCTCTGCTGGCCCCAAGTCCCCCAGCCTCCCAGGCCTCATCTGTCCCTTTAATATCCCAAGCGGCTCAAGCCTAGCCCATCCCATAGGAAGCTGTGGAGGGTCACCTGACTGTAGGGTATTGCCGGAGGCCCTCGCATGTCCTAAGCCCTCCAGGCTGCTCTCTCCTGTGGTCTCACTGCTGGGCATCACCTGAGATTCGGACACCTTCTCCCACCAGCCTGCCTCCAGCCCCCTGAAGCAACAGGAGGCTCAGAGGTGTTGAAGACAGATGAGAAACTCTTCAAATTGGACAGCAGATCCCAGCATTCCAAAATGCCTTCCTTCCTCACTAAAGGAAATTCCTCATGCCCATGTCCATCTCTGCTTTGAGGACGCCTCCTTTCCCATCCCTCCTCTCCTCCCACCCTGGAGTCACCCCTCCTGCCTGCAAACTCCAATCTCCCCAAATGCAGGTGATTTTCACCCTTCCTTGTTCAAAGACAGGCACCTTCTGAGGTGCTGGAAGATAGCATTTCAACATGTGAATTTCAGGGGATGCAATTCAGCCTAGAGCAGACATCCTCTCTTTCTCCACTGTGGCTTCAAGTACCAGTTGTGCCACTTTCTAATTGTTCATCCCTGGGCAAATATTTTAACCTCCCCTGAACCTTGAATCTCACATCTTTCAGATGCAGGTAATGACAGCCACCTGACCGGGCACAGGCAAGGATTAAGCGAGGTGATCCGGGTGAAAGGCCTCACAGGGTTCATGTAAGTTCTCTTCCTTCTGATCCTTTCTTCCCCTCTCTGTGTCTGCAGACATGAGCCCCGCTTTGAGTTTGCACAAGAGCGGTGTTCCTTGCAATGACAATGACAGGTTACTAAGGCGCGCACACTCTCCTCCGATTTATAACCTAATGGATGACCCCATTGGCCTCCTTGAGGCCTGGGTCCAGAATTGGAGACTCTCAAAGGGAAGTTGCTACAGTTTATGATGGCAGGAAATCTGTTTACATTCTGAGTCTAAAGAGGAAAATGTAGGCATTCTTTCAACTTCCTGTTACAAAATGCTTCATACCAAAAATTCTTGCCTCCTCCGAAGTCACTGAAGGGTTACAGAGAGATCTCCTAGTTGTTTCTCTGCCTTTCCACTTCTCAGATACTACTTTAAAGGTGGCTTTTCTATGTTTGCAGTTTTTTTTTCTTCTCCTCTTGGCTAAACATATATCCATGATTAACAGATTGTCACTTAGAAGATTTATATTTATCATCATTATTTATGTTTATTCCTCTTCTGCTTTTATAAACTAACAAATGACATATTTTCTTCCACTGGTTAAAAACTACTTTAAAACTTTATTTCAACCATAATGTAACTTTTGAAATTTTTTACCCTATTTTCTCCAATACTCCTGCTTTGTTTTTAGTTTTCTTTAAATGGACAGCGAACTTTGTGAAAATCAAAATATTGTTTTATAAATAACTCAGTTTCTCCTCCACCCTTAACCAATGAATGGAACTACATAGTATAGTTTTTCTGCTTCTCAGAAGCTAATTACTCTATCTCATGTGTTTAATCTTATTTCTGACTTTTAATAAATCCATTCTTCCCAGGCTCACAAAAACTTCGTTAGTTCAACACATTTCTTTTTATCTTGTTGTTGTTGTTGTTGTTTTCCAATACAGAATCTCACTCTGTCTCCCAGGCTAAAGTGCAGCGACATGATCTCAGGTCACTGTAACCTCCGCCTCACAGGCTCAAGTGATTCTCATGACCCAGCCTCCCGAGTAGCTAGGACTGCAGGCGTGCACCAGCGTACCTGGCTAATTTTTGTATTTTTAGTATAGATGGGGTTCTGCCAGGTTAGCCAGATTGGTCTTGAACTCCTGGCCTCAAGTCATCCACCCGCCTTGGCCTCCCAAAGTGCTGGGATTACAGGTGTGAGCCACTGCGCCCTGCCTACATTTCTTTTTAAATGCTGCACCTTGGAAGCACCATAGTGGTTTTGTCCTTGCATGTGCGAATCCAGTTTTGGGCATTGCTAAGTGGATACACCTGATGAATAATCACTTGATCTTTCCAGTGGCACCCACCAAAGACTCATCTTAAGATCTTGTAAAAAATGCATCCAGTGGAACTTGGTATTAAAAGACAATGGAAGCTCTTTTCAATCCTAGGGTTCTAGTGGTCTACAAAATGCCTTACTATCCAAATTAAACTGACATTTTTCTTTGCCACAGAGTATGTCAACAATCCATTCATTCATGGTCAAATATTGTAAACTTTTTAAGGTATACGGCACTTAATTTTTCTCCAGAAAGAGTGAGAAGATAATATTCAACTAAAAACATAAAAACTCAGCTTGAAAATGGAGAAATATCTTCCGAGGCCTGGGTAAATCCAGCAAGGTAAATCAGAGAATTGAAAAATAGGACATTTGGGAGTTTTGCCCATGACTTGAGCAATTCTCTGTCTGCCAGAGCAGAATTTGGAGGGTGTGGTACCAAGTTCGTGTGTGGTTGGTCTCGGCATCATGGGGGGAGTGCGCCTTCATAACAGCCAACGGGGGGTCTCTCCACAACTCCAAGCACAGCAACTTGTAATCTAGTTTTGACAGTCAAAAGGTATTAAGTGAATGGATGATTAAATGAATAATAGCCTGGTAGAACAAGACTAGCATGTCTCTATATGTGTGTGCCTTGACCTCCGTTACAGAGTCCTAGAGTCTATATTTTCTCCCCCTGTGGGAGACAAAGAAACTGAGACTGAAACAGTTCTACAACTTGCTGATGTCACACAGGGACCAGGCTCTATTTTCTGACCCCTGGGCTTTTTTTTCAACAACTGTATTCCATTTCTGAGTCAAAGGGAGTGCAGACTAGAACACGCATCCCAGTTCTCTCGCTGGAGCAGAAGCTCCTATTCTACCCACACCAACTCTTTCTTCATCTGTACGATGGGATAATGTGCCGTTTCCCCTACCTCACTAGAGATAGAGGAGGGGGATCCTCTAATGAGACAGCAGGGAGAATTTGAAAAACTAACCAACATTTAAGGCCAGCTGCTGCTATTATTTTACTAGCAGCTTCTTCTTTTGTGCCAACTTAAAGCTACTTAAGGTGATATTTCCTTCCTACTTTTGATACAACTGGGTCTTTATTAGGAACGCTTCCTCCTGGGAGAAAAAGGAATTCCTCTGAATTCTTTGTTTCATGTTTAAAACACCCGGGCAATGGAAAGAATATAGTTTGACCAGTGAGGATTAACTTCTAGAGATGTTGTACCATAACCTGGAATGCCAGAGAAATTGTAAAACAAAAGCTGTGGGTGTCTGCAACACTGCCGCAACCTCAGTGGCCAGCCGCAGAAAGAGAAAGAGCCTTGAAGGAAGTTAGATTTTGGTCACAGGTAACCACAAAGAACTAGTTATCACACATTGCCACATGGGTTGTAATACATCTATTAAGAAGCAGATTTTCTTTGGGGTTTGTGAGTCATCGTTCAGAATCTTAGTTCTGCTTGAGAACATGTGAACCGAAATGATCTATTTCTGTGTTATTCCTTTTTTCTCTTTTCTATCTTCATTTATTTTTTAAATTTATTTTATTTGTAGCATTCTTAAAACTCTGTAAGAATGGAGCCCAGGAGAGGAATTTTCTTTACTTCATTCCTAAGCCTTCAGATTCCTTTGTCTTAGCTCATTGTTGCCAGCTATTAGTTTGGAAAGCCTAAGACCTTCCATGAGAATTGTGTAGCCCCTGAACCCATTTCTCACCCATCAGATTGGCAAAAATTTACAAGCTTGACAATACACTCTGTTGACAAAATTGTGGGGAAACAAACATTCCTACCATGCATTGCTAGTGGGAAGGCAAATGTAAGTATTCATCTTGTTCAAAGAGATCCCTGCAGAAATGCCCCAAATAATGCTTGACCAAGTATCTGGGCACCCTGTGTGGTGTAGCCAAGTTGACACAGAAAATTAATTATCACAGCTATGATACTTAATCATAGCTGATTAATGATTGTTGTGACCCCTATGAAAAAGAATTTGGCAATATCCAAATTCTGTGTGCAACCCCTATGTAAAAGAATTTGGCAATATCCAAAAGATCTACCTAATGCATCTGGGCTTTGACTCAGCAACTCCTAGGAATTTATCCCAAGATTTACCTCCAACAATATGAAAATACAGATGCACAAGGTTATTCACTGAAGCATTGTTTCTAATAGCAAGACATTGGAAACTACCAAAATGTCCAAGCAAAAACAAATCTATTGAACCCAGGAAATTGGTTCAGTAAACTCTGGCACATACATACAATAGAATAATAAGCAGCTATACAAAGAATGAGCCACATGCATGTATTTCCTCATTCTTTCAGCTAAGAGAGCCTAGAAACAATGACACTCCAGGAACAATGAGCACTCGCTACTGCCAGATCTTAGTTTCCAATCCCACTATTCAGTGAAAGGAATCAGGGCTCCTTGGAGAAATGGCTGATTCTAGGACTGGAGCAGGAAATATAGAAGACAAGCCTAGACCTTCTTATAGTACCAGAAGGTAAGGAAACTCAAGCAACACACGCATGCACACACACGCACATACATGCACACATGCACACGCATGCATGCACACACACTACAACGACAGGACACATCAAAGGGACACAGGAGCCAATGGAAAGAGCTCCCAATGACCCAAGCTAGGATAATTTGAGAAGAAAATACAGTGATATTGGACTATAACCCAAGTATAAAATAAATGTCCATGAATTCATAAAGGTGCAAATAAACGATTGAATGGGTAAATAAAGTAATGGGTGTGGTGGCTCACGCCTATAATCCCAGCACTTTGGGAGGCTGAGGTGGGTGGATCACTTGAGGCCAGGACTTCGAGACCAGCCTGACCAACATGGAGAAACCCCGTCTCTACTAAAAATACAAAATTACCTGGGCATGGTGGCACACACCTGTAATCCCAGCTACCTGGAAGACTGGGGCAGGAGAATCGCTTGAACCCAGGAGGTAGAGGTTGCAGTGAGCCGGGATTGCGCCACTGCACTCCAGCCTGGGCAACAAGAGTGAAACTCTGGCTCAAAAAATTAATTAATTAATTAATTAATAATAAATAAATGAGTATAGACAAATCTTCTGAGATGAATTCCAAATGATTTGTATAAATATTTTGCCCTCAGATGGGAGGAGCATAACTCCTTACTTCTTAAGTACAGGCCACACCTGGTGATTTCCTTCTAAAGAGTCCAGTATTAAAACGGGAGGTGGGGAGTAACCTGACAGTGGAGAAACGTGGCAAATACTACCTTAAGCCAAGTGATCAAGGTTAGCATCATCAATGATAAGTTATGTTGATCCAGTGTACCCTTGATTTGATGTGAAGAGAATATCGTTTATCTGTGTAGTGTCCTCCTGGAAACTCATAACCTCAGTCTAATCATGAGAAAAACATCAGGATAATACCAGTTGAGGCCTGACACCGTGGCTCACGCCTATAACCTCAGCACTTTGGGAGGCCGAGGTGGGCAGATCACTTGAGGTCAGGAGTTCAAGACCAGCCTGGCCAACATGGTGAAACCCCATCCGTCAGTACTAAAAATACAAAAATTAACCAGGTGTGGTGGCAGCGCCTGTAATCCCAGCTTGGAAGGCTGAGGCAGCTTGAACCCAGGAGGTGGAGGTTGCAGTGAGCCAAGATCACGCCACTGCACTCTAGCCTGGGTGACAGAGGGAGACTCTGTCTCAAAAAAAAAAAAAGAAAAAGAAAAAAAAAGAATACCAATTGAGGGGCATTTTATAAAATAACCTAACCAGTACTTATCAGTCAAAGTCCCAGGCAAGATGAATATACAGAGACCTGATGAGTAAATGTAACATGATATCCTAGATGAGATCCCAGAGGAGAAAAAGGACCTTGAGCAAAAACTAAACAGATATAACTAAGTTATGTACCTTAGTAAATAACAAAGTATTGATATTGGTTCATTCATTGTGACAAATGTACCATCCTAATGTAAGATGTTAAAAATAGCCGTGATAATTAATTTTCTGTGTCAACTTGGCTGGACCACGCAGGATGTCCAGATACTTGATCAAACATTATTTGGAGCATCCCTGCAGGGATCTCTTTGAATAAGATGAATATTTAAATCAGCAGGCGTTGAGTAGAGCAGACTGCTCTCTGTAATGCAGGTGGGCCTCATTTAATCAATGAGAAGCCTAAATAAAAAAAATTAAAAAAAAAAAAAAAATGCTCCCCTGAGCAAGAGAAGTTTTCTCCAGGAGAGGTCTTTGGACTCGAACTGGGACATTGATTTCTCCTGCCTTTGGGCTCAAACTAAAACCTTGACTCTTCCTAGGTCTTAAGCCTCCTGGCCCTTTGAAGTAGAACTACACCATCATTTCTCCTGAGTCTCCAGCTTCCTCCTTTCCCACCCTGCAGTTCTGGGGACTTTCCAGCCTCTGTAACTGTGAGCCAATTTCCTTAAAATAAATCTCTTTCTAGATATGTGCATACTATTAGTTCTGTTTCTCTGGAGAACCCTGAGTATTACAATAGGGAAAACTGGGTGTAGGTGTATAGGAGCTCCCTGTATTATCTTTGTAAATTTTCTATAAATTTAAACTATCCTAAAATAAAAAGATTATTTTTTAAAGCCCAGAAAAAATAAATTGAAAAACAAAAGAATTAGGAAGATCTCTATAAATTAATATGGAAGTAGTTCTAGAAGACATTATTAAATGGGGAAGAAAAACAGCATTTGGGGGAAATTTATAGCACAATGCCAATATTAGAAAAAGAAAAAGGTCTCAAATCAATGACTTCAGTTTCCACCTCAAGAAACTAGAAAAAATAACAAATTAAACCCAAAAAATAAAGGTCAGAGAGGAATCAAAGAAATTTTTTAAAGTTTTAAATGAAAGTAAAAATAAAGAAAATACAGCCAAAGCTGCTTCTTGAAGAATATCAATAACATTAGTAAACCTCTGGGCAAAGTACTCAGGAAAAAGAGACAGAGAATCCATAATCTCCTGAACAAAGCTCAAGTCTGCCCACCTCAGCCTCCCAAAGTGCTGGGATTACAGGTATGAGCCACTGCACCCAGCCTGTGTTATATATTTTTTTTAATCTGGGATGTTTCGTGAACATTGTAGTGCTTTTAACTCTAGAACATCTTTGGGAAGCCACTGTTTTCTGAGAGAGGTACACATTTCAGAAAAGGAATTAACCATTTTCTAGGCAAAGGTACGCTTAGAATAAAACCACAGCAAAGCATTGTCTAGACACGTGTGAGTCACTTTCCCTTGCTCACAGATATTAAGGAGCCTGGCCCATTTTATTTCTTCAGCTTTGCTGACAAAACTCAACTTTGCTGTCTCTCTGTTCACTCACCTTGTGGAGTAGGCTTTCTTTCCTAGTTGAACTTGTGCGAAGCGTGACCAATTAACTAAGAGTCTTAGCAGGATTTACTGCTGATCATATTTCACATTTGCTCCTGGAACTCCAGTATGATAACAAGGATATTTGCTTTGCATACTAATTTGTATAGCCAATGATTAACTCTGTGTTGTATACAAGTGTGTGTTAGAATCAGGGCTGGGTCTTCTGCTTTTAAAGTGGGAAGAGCTTGAAAACCTTCCTTCAACATATTCAGGGAATTCAGGGTTTGGATGATATTGCTCAAAGGCTGAGCAAGCTCCTCAATTTGTTATCCATGGCTGTGTAACAAATTATCACAAATTTAGTAGCTTAAAACAACATACATTTATCTCACAGTTTCTGTTGGTCAGGAGTCTGGTCAGGAGTCCTGGAATGGCTTAGCTGGGCCCTCTGCTCAAGGACTTACAAGGCTGAAATCAAAGAGTCAGCCACAGCTGAGGTCTCACCTGAAAGCTCAATGGGGGCCTGGCATGTTATTGGCAGGAATCAATTTCTTACAGGTTGTTGGACTGAGGGCCTCAGTTTCTTGCTGGCTGTTGGCTGGAAGCTGCTCTCACAGTCTTACCACATGGGCCTCTCCAGATGGCTCGTCATCAAAGGCAGCAAAGAAGAGTTTAAATAGAGCAAAAGTGCTAGCAAGACCAAAGTTACAATCTCTCATAACCTAGTCACAGAAGTGACATCCTCTCACTTTAGCTAAATTCTACTGGTTAGAAGCAAGTTACAAGGCCCAGCCCACACTCAAGAGAAGGGGCTTACACCAGGGTATGATGATCAGGAGGTGAGGATCATTATGGTCCATGTTAGCATTCTGCCTGCCACACCCTCCAAAGTCATATCTATTTGCAGTCTCTTTACAAAGAACCTGCAAAGTTCCAATTCTTAAAACTTGTCTACGGACCAGGATGGCTCTGTCCAGGGTCAGAATGCAAGAAATAGCAACAAGAGTTGAGCAATCACGAAAATGAGCCACTGAGATCTCCTGCTGTAGGAACATGGTTGACTTGCAGCCCCAGATGCCACCTCTCTAGATCCACCACTGTATTCTCATAGAGGCTACACTTCCTGCAGGCTGCTCCCAGTCCAGGCCTGAGCACTGTGGGCATACTGATGAAAGCCCATTCCTGTCATTCAGTCTAGCTCCAAGCACTGTGGGTGTATTATTGAAAGCCCATACCAGTCCTTCAGTGGCTGTAGCCCAGGCTGTGTCTCTGCTGGCATTGCAAATTTCTGAAAGAAGTAACCCTTGGATTGTGTCTTCATTGACCCTAGCAGCTGGGGCCTGGGGAGAGCTGAGAGGTTATGGCAGAAGCTCTTCTCCATGGGGTTACCTGTACAGTTTTCTTCGTGAGCCAAGTGGGAAGGGAAAATGCCTTACCACGGGGCTGCAAACTTTAAAGTATCAGGAAATCTTGCTCCTGGCCCCTCTCCAGTTTCTCATCTTCATTAGCTTCCCCAAGACCCACCCCCATCCTCTGTCAACATAGCGTTAAGCAGCTAGTACCAGACTGAGCATATCCTCTTTCTATGGTGACCACAGGTATCTCTCTTCCTCAGGTGCAATGACTCCACACCAGGCTTGCTCATCTTCAAGTGCATAATCTTCAGTGGCTTATCAAAATATAGGGCCAGCCTGGAATCATTGGCATTCTGGCCTATAGTGGGGGCATACCCTAGCCTAAAAGGCATACCCAAATTCCTGTTCCATTGACACAGGTCTGGAACCACCAGGCCTGACCTCAGGATAAAAGGGTCTCTTTAGTAGCTAACATAAGGGACAAGAGACCCTTGGCATGGGCATGGTATGTAGGGTTTCACTGTAAGGGTGACTTTGTTTGTCACCCTTTCTTGCATCCCAAGATTGTGCAAACTGGAGGAATTGGTTACAACAGCATTCTTCGGCTTTGGGTTAATATAACTAGATCTCCAGGTTCAACAATGCGACTTATTCTCTTACTCATGATCTCAGATAACATGCTGGAAGGGCATACGGCCCATGCTCTTCCATGTTATCTGCTAGCCATCCTCCAGAAGAAGGACTATTTAGGGGCTGCAGCAGGTGTACTTATGTCACAAGCTCCAATTCCAACCTCTAGCACACAGCTTTAATCCAAACCAAGGCTTTCAGACCAAGAGTCTAAGATGTCTGACTTGGCCTCTTTTCATAATTTCACTGTCAAAAGTAATTTTTTTAGCCCAACCCAGAATTAAAATAATTAAGAATTTCTAACAAATTCCATATTTGAACAACTAAAAAACAAATTATATTCATTTATTATAAAACAAAAAGGGGAAAAAACGTTCTAAGAATTTTAAAGAAATTGGCTAACAAGATGTCAGTTCTTCTATTTTGGCTTTACTTATAAGGAATATAACTTATCTTATAAAACCTGAGTAATGATTCTGAAAAAACTTGCGCATTCATTCAGCAAATATTTATTAACATGTACTATGTACCAGGCTCTGTTCTAGGTACTGGGGACACAGTGGTAGAAAAAGGAAAAAAAAGGCAGCAAAATCATACAATCCAAAAATCACAGAAATGAAAATTTGGTGTGACTGAATTATAAAGCTAAATTTATATTTGGAGATCTTGAAAGGACTTGCTAATATATATTAACAGTTCCTTAAGATACTTTTTAGATAGCAGTAATTACATTTTTGATAATTCAAGAGACTTCTAAAGATCACATACACTAGGAAGGGTCTTGATGTGGTTTGGCTCTGTGTCCCCACCCAAATCTCACCTCAAATTGTAAATCTCATCTCTTGAGGGAGAGACTTGGTGGGAGGTGACTGGATCAGGGCATCGGTTTCCCCCATGCTGTTCTCGTGATGATGAGTGAGTTCTCACGAGATCTGATGGTTTAAACATATTTGGCAGTTTCCCCTCCCTCTCGCTCTTCTGCCAACATGTAAGACATGCCTTGTTTCCCTTTTGCCTTCTGCCATGATTGTAAGTTTCCTGAGGCCTCCCCAGCCACGCTGAACTGTAAGTCAATTAAACCTCTTTCCTTCATAAACTACCTAGTCTTGGGTAGTTCTTTACAGCAGTGTGAACATGGACTAATACAGGTTTACTAGGCTTGTATCCTTATTTCCTGTTAAATATTCTATGCAAAATTAACTTTCCACCTACCTCTCCTTTTTATTTCCAAGTAAAACAAGTTAGGCTGAAAATATCAGGATAGTGTTAAGGCATTGCTAACACCGTCTTTGCAGATGCCTCAGATCTTTAAGCTCTCTGAGTTAGCACCAGAGTCAACAAACTCAGGAGCTTGCTGTGCTGCCCCGTTTGGTAGCTGTGGTTCCTGCTGAAAATCCAGAGTGATAAAATGCCTTTCATCCATCTGACACTTCGGCAGAAACTGTGGGCGGGCAGAGCTCCCCTCTGTTCACCACGTCTTTCGCTCTTGCCATCCTCCACTTTGGAGGCCATAAGCAGGTCTGGCTTTGTGGGTACCCAACCAGTGCAGTCACACAGAATCATGCCCTCAGAAGGGGATCCCGCCCTGAGGTTTAATCCTCTGTGGTCATCATCTTAAAATTCTTAATAATGTTCTCTTTTAATTTATGTTTTATGAGTGAAGTCTAGAGACAATGGAAGGTGTGACCATAGCTTAAGAGCCTGGGCCCACAGGCTGCCCTGCCTTCCGCCACCTCTCTACATCCTCCCATCACCAATTCTCAGCATTTTCTCTCCCACCTCCACCCAGCAACTGCAACCAAGCACCTGGGCACAGGCACAGGAAGGACTGGGCAGGTGCACTTCCCACACTGAGTCAGGGGGCACCTGGAGTGTCTATACTTCCTTCATGAGTGTCCCTATCTCCAAGGGGGCACGACATTAAATAGCAAATTAAAACACCATTGCAGATGGAGAGAGACCACCAAAGAAACAAAAACTTTTCCTTTGCCCTTTAAAAAATAAAAAAAAAGAGGGAGAGACAGGTCTCATGCTGTTGCCCAGGCTGGAGTGCAGTGGCATGATCACGGCTCACAGCAGCCTCAAATTTTTGGTCTCAAGCAATCCTCCTGCCTCAGCCTCCCAAGTAGCTGGGACTCCAGGTGCATGCCACCAAGCTCAACTAATATTTATTTTTATTTTATAGAGATGGGATTTCACTATGTTGCCCAGGCTGCTCTCAGACTCCTGGGCTCCAGCAATTCTCCCACCTCAGCCTCCCAAAGTTCTGGGATTATAGGCATGAGCCACCATGCCTGGCCTCCCTTGCTTTTTGAATAAGAGGCCCTGGATTTTCATTTGGCATTGGGTCCTGCAAACTATGTGGTCAACCTTGGCCATCAGCACTGAAATTCTAAACCCCAGCCTCCCTCACAACTTAGAAGTGGCTCTGTGAGCTCCATGTGGCCCACAGAGCCAAAATGCCAAATGTTGCTCCTGGAGAGCTAGGAATGTTCATGTTTTACTCGTTGCTGATTTCCGACTGTAGAACAAAGAGCAGATGTTCAGTAAAATTTGATAGAACTAATTAACTAAATCACACATGCTATATATTTGTGTGCTTGCTAACTGTATTATTCAAGAGCTTGCACCACTTTTTCTATTAGATGTGTCTGATCATGAGAATGTGGTGTTATCTTTTAACGTGATAAGCTTTCATCGGATTCTCCTTTTAATTCTCAATATACTTTCTATGTCAGACAGCTATGATCAGTATAAAGGTTTATATATGCAAAGTGTTTTTGAATTGCATCTTTTATTAACATAAAAATCCCTTTCCATCTTTTTTTTTGTTTTTTGAGATGAAGTCTCACTCTGTCACTAGGCTGGAGTGCAGTGGCACGATCTCGGCTCACTGCAACATCTGCCTCCCAGGTTCAAGCGATTCTTCTGTCTCAGCCTCCCGAGTAGCCAGAACCACAGGCGCGCACACCACGCCCAGCTAATTTTTGTATTTTTTAGTAGAGACGGGGTTTCACCCTGTTGGCCGGGATGATCTCGATCTCTTGACCTCGTAATCCACCCACCTCAGCCTCTCAAAGTGCTGGGATTACAGGTGTGAGCCACCGTGCCCGGCCCTTTCCATGCTTTTGATGACTTTTGCCTTCAATTTATTTTGATGCCAGTATTGCACAATACTTAAAATTCAAAGTAGACTGTATCAAAGTAGAGTGCATATATATGTATATGTGTATATATATATATATATATGTATATATATATATACACACATATATGCACACCCATGTGTACATTTTGGCTCATATATCTTTGCCCAACTTTACCGGTAACTTCTTCGTGCTTTTGGTGGGTCTCTTATGAACGAAATAGAGCTGAATTTTTATTCTTTTTAACCCAGTGTGAAATTCTATCTTCCAACAGGGCAATTTATCCAGTTTGCATTTACTATGGATGTATTTTTATGTGTGCTTCCTATTTTCTGGGTTTTGAAAAATTGCCTTTTTTTCCTTTTCTGACTTTTCATGAATTTCTTAAGTTTTTTGATATGGAACTTGACTTGTTTTATCTACAGTTTTATGAAAGCACTAGGTCCTCTATCTATTTGCATAATTTAATTTTTTTACAAGTGTACATATAAATTCCATCTTTCTGTTTTGATATCGAGAACCAAATAGCAATAGCCTCCTCTTTTTTCCAGATGAGGTCTTTGTCATGCTTATACTTTCTCGTTTTCTCCACCTACCATACTCCTTGCTTGCCCTATGCCCAGGTTCCATGGAAATGCTCTGATTTTCCCTTCAAGACTGACCTTTCTTTATTAAGAACCTTTCCTTAAAAACTGCATTAAATGTTATCACTACATTATCAGAATTTACTTATTTAACAATTAGATGGGTTTCCTTGTTTATCCTGTTTCTTTTATATTCCGTCTCCCCTTTTGTGAGGTTTTCATTCTGATTTACTTTTCATTCTGCTCTACTACCTCCTTGAATAATCTTTTCTTAATGAGAATAACTGTGGAATATTTTCTGAGCTCTTAAATATTTGAAAATAACTGGGTCTTCCATGTAAAGAATAATTAGATTGGGAATAAAATTCCAAGGTCACCATTTTTCCTTAGAACCTTGTAAAAATCACTGGCCTTTCATTTTGTGTTGCGACTGAGAAGCTTAATGAAAATTTGATTTCTTTCCTTCTAAACTGTCTCTTTTCTACTAACTGAAATCAAGTAGGATCCTCTCTCTACACTGGAAATGCAGGATATGGCCAGGTGGGATGTTTCTTTCAATAATTCTCACTGGAGACTTTTTTCATGGACATTGCCGCTCCTGGGTCTCTCCCTTTTATTATTACGATCTTTTCTTTGATACGTTTTCATGGCCTTTTATGTTTCATATTTTATGTGGTAAAAGAATTCCTCCACTTACTCTTCTACATCCTTAGCTTGGTTTTCAACAGTGCCTACCCTGCCCCACACTCAGTCTATTGAGACTTTATCCTGCTTGTACTAGGTCCTGTTCGTGGGTGTGTTTTGGTGACCAGGAAGCTTGCACACATGATTCAGCACTGTTTTCTCACTTGCCTCAGTGGGTGACTGAACTGATCCCTATAGGCACCAATGTAGACTCCATCTGCAATTTTGTAAATCAAGAGGCAGTCTTGCCAGGCAATGAGGCCGGTGGCTACAGGGTTCATCTGTGAGATCACCCTCCACTCAGTGTGAACTTCTATACTGAACATGGGGAGTTGGGAGAGATAGGCCAGGAGAAAGCTTGCCTTTCTTGATGTGTAGGTGGTCTGGGAAGAGGGTGTCAGGATCTTTTGCTAGGGAACAATAATAGGTGTGTTCGGGGCAGTTGTGTAATCAAGATCCCAGCTGCACCTGGTTTGCTACCTATCCTAAGTTAAGAAAGTAGATGGGGTAAATGTTTTCATCTGCGGTTTTTATGTAGGCATTTCATAGAACTGTGGAGGCTTTTTTTCTATTGCTAGCCAACCACAACCATCCCAGCCATTCCTCCGGCTTCCAATGAAGAGGTTTAGGCGCCTGAGACCACCTAGAGCTGGAATCACGGGAGGACAGCATGAAGACGTTGCACTAACACTGAGCTATATCGTCCCTTTGCTCTTCCGTGTATTTGCTCACTGAAACCATGGTTAGTGGAAGCAACTGCCCTTCTTTTCCTTCTGACCCCTTTAACAAATCCTCACAATGGAACCCTATGACAAAGCCCCACCTCCCCTTCCTTTACTTAGCAAAAACTCTGGACAACACTAGCATCAAGATTGTTGGTCTCTAGTATGGGACATGGAGACTGTTCTCAAACTGAACCTCTCCCTCTCCTCCTCTGCCCCTCCACTGCCCCAACCTTGGTAAAAGGCTTGGTTCTCCTGGACTGGAGGTTGTCTGGGGGGCTAAGCTTTTATCTCTTAGGCACCTCTTTTATTCATGGAACACATTTACTGTTTCACATCATTCATTTATTCATTGGGCAACTGATGGACACTTTCCATCAGATGACAAATGGCCAGGGCACATGCTGCAGTGGTCCAGTTCCGTACCCATGGCAGACATCACTAATCAATCACGGTTTATTTGATCTGAGTCTAAATGCAGCCTTGGCTGTATTCATTTTCTATTACTGAGATAACTACCACAAACCTAGTGTAAACCACATAAATGTATTAGCTACAGCTCTGTGAGTCTAAAGTCTAACACGGGTCTCATCTGGTTCTGGTTAAAATCTAGGTGTTGACAGGGCTGTGCTCCCATCTAGAGACTCCAGGGGAATTTCCTTGCTTACTCTAGCTATTGGCAGAATTGCATTCCATGCTGCTGTAAGACTGAAGTCACCATTTCCTTGCTGGCTCTTAGCTGGTGGCTGCCTTTCTCACCCAGAAGTCTCTCTCAGGTCCCTGCACATAACCCCTTACAGCTCGGCATCAGAGGGTCGAGTCTGTCTCATGCTGCCATCTCTCTGACCTCTTTTGCCTCCTCTCCCACTTTTAAGGACTCATGTGATTACATTGGTCTACCTGGATAATCCAAGAAAGATCTCCCCATCTCCAAGTCCTTATCCTTAAGAACATCTGCAAAGTCCTTTTTGCTATGTCTGGTAATGTAGTCACAAGTTCCAGGGGACTAGAGTGTGGACAGCTTTGGGAGCCATTATCCTGCCTACCACACACCAACAGCAGATCCTTTTCAATGTGCACTCCAGGGGTCACTGCAAATTGAATGATGTTGGAACTGGAAATGAAATCTACCAGACATATTTGGAATATATAAATGAGTATGTCCAACTCATCTCTATATGAAAATTGTTCTTAGAGTAAATCATAAGATTGACACTTCCAGGAGAGAAGACAGTAATTAGCTGGTCCTTGTCACCACTGCACAGTGTCTTTCTGGGTTACATCTGAGCCTCCTTGACTGTTGCCACCCCAACTGGGAGCATCTGACTCCCACAGCGTCAGCTGCAGCTGCCAAGCTCCACTGACATCACTTGACTTCCAGCCACTTAGGGGTTCTGAGGCCACAGCTACCGGACATCAAAATAACCCATCCCATTCAAAAAATAATCAGCAAAACAACTAAAAACAAAGCAGCTGTTTGAGCAAGTGTGGTTTTTTATCCTTTAACTGGTTGTTTTGTCCACTGACAGCCTAGGAAGCGCCTTCGCAAAGAAGGATGCGAGTTATTTAAACAATGGATTTTTTTTTTGCGCTGAGAATGACTTTGTGGATAAGAGTGATTGACGCCTCCATGGGTCTTGGATAGGCAAGGATGTAATTAAGAAGCCAGCTGATGGGGTTAACAAATCCCCCTCTCACTTTGGAACACTGATGCATGGAATAAATTGTATTCTTAACCAGCGTCCAAATTAACCATTTCCTTCACTTCCCCTCTTTGTCACTGTTGGTGCATTTTTGCTTGCATTTTTAGAGGTCACTCCCAGCAGTGCTATCACTTGGGCCTTAATGGGTTATCTATCTAGGAAGAGATAATTTATGATCATTATAAGTCTGCATACAAGTTTATGTCTTTAACTGATTTATTGTTTAACAAAATAAAACCTGCACATTGGTTTAAACAAATCAAAAACTTCTGCAAGAGTTTTAATAAAAGCAACAAATTCCTGCTTCATTCCTTTCTCCTCAACCCTTGCTCCAGAGGCAGCACTGTTTGATTTTTTCTCCCTGATGATTATCCCTTATGTCTAAATATTATACATATACCACTCAGCTCTGATTTGTCAACTTTTTATTTGCTGGTGGCTTTCTGCTATGATGTATCTCAGAATATCATTCCATTCATCCAACAGTGTCAAATTATTATTTTTGGACCCTTTCACAAGCATGAACCTCCCAATAACCTCTTCCACTCCTAATTAAATCTCCTAATTCTTTTTTTTTTTTTTTTTGAGACGGAGTCTCGCTCTGTTGCCCAGGCTGGAGTGCAGTGGCGCAATCTTGGCTCACTGCAAGCTCTGCCTCCTGGGTTCACACCATTCTCCTGCCTCAGCCTCCCGAGTAGCTGGGACTACAGGCACCCGCCACTACGCCGGGCTAATTTTTGTATTTTTTTTAGTAAAGACGGGGTTTCACCGTGTTGGCCCGGATGGTCTCCATCTCCTGATCTCGTGATCCGCCCGCCTCGGCCTCCCAAAGTGCTGGGATTACAGGCGTGAGCCACCGTGCCCGGCCTCAATCTCCTAATTCTGTCTCAGTTTCTGCTTCCCAGCTAGCACACTGCTACCAGGAGGGTCTGAGGAAGCAGGTGGTAAGATGAGCTTTGCAAAAGATCATTCAAAGCATAAAGATCTCAGTTCTCCCACAAGTTAAACTGGTAAATTTAAAAAACTTCCAATTAAAATATCAATAGGTGGTTTTAAGAAGCTACGGAAGTTGATACTGAAGTTCATGTAGCAAATTAAACATGCAAGAATAGCTAGGGAAACCGAGGATAAAGAAAAATACCAAGATGAGATCTTGCCCTTCCAGGTGTGAATACATGCTAGCAGTCCTCCGTAAGTGAAACGATGGAGGACTGGGGCATGAATAAACAGCCAGACAGGTGAAATCAAACTAAAAGCCCAGAAATAGACCCAAGTGCATGTGAAAATTTAGTGTATGTTAGATAGTATTTTGAATCACCAGAGTAAAAATGAACTTTTAAATAAACGGCACTGGGGCAATGAGGGAGACACTTGGGAAAAGTTCAAATTAGATCCACACCTCACACCATATGCAAGAAGAAACTCTAAATGGATCAGAGATCTCAATGCAAATCTTGAAGCTACATACATATTACATATAAAAGTGGGGAATTCTTCAACTTTAGTATAGGGAAAAGCTTTCTAACTATGACACAAATAGTAAAAGCAATCACAGTAAAGATTGTTACGTTTGACTCCATAAACATAAAAAAATCTTTTGCATAGCAAAATCATTGTAAATAAAGTCAAAAGATAAATGACAATTAGGAGGAAATATTCATAATGTATATCAGGACAAAGTGTAATAGTCCTAATATAAATAATTCTTTAAAATTAAGAGAAAAGTGACCAAAAGCCTGATAAATGGGCAAAAGCCACAATTTACAAAAAGATACAAAAATGACTCACAAAAATGAGAATGCTTTCATTCTCATAAAAGAGAAATGCAAATTAAAACTACACTGACACTTTGGGAGGCTGAGGCAGGCGAATCACGAGGTCAGGAGTTCAAGACCAGCCTGGCCAACATGGTGAAACTGCGTCTCTACTAAAAATACAAAAATTAGCCAGGCATAGTGGCGGGCACCTGTAATCCCAGCTACTCGCGAGGCTGAGGTAGGAGAATCACTTGAACCAGGACGGCGGAGGTTGCAGTGAGCGGAGATCGTGCCACTGCACTCCAGCCTGGGCAACAGAGTGAGACTCCATCTGAAAAAAAAAAAAAAAAAACTACACTGAGACAGCATCGCAGGTGTATGCATATGCCCAAACTCATCAAAATGTATACATTAAATACATGCCTTTTTATGTCAAGCATACCTCAATAGAGCTTTAAAAAGAAAGCAAAATTTTCCTCGAAAATAAAAAATAATTAAAACTCGTTAATTAGTAGAAAAAATCATCATAATCACGCATTGGAAGCTCAACATGGAAACGTTCTTAATGACCTCCAAATTCAGTCATAAAATGTCGAAACTATACAGAAAAATATTTAGGAATACTTAAGAAAAAGGAGAGACACCATTTAGAGATTTAAAGATTTTATATTATAAATATGTCTACTATCCCTCTGCTGATCTGTAGATTCAACACAACGATAAGTGAAATGCAGCAATAAAAATATAGCATGAATTGATACTGGGCACCATGGGATGCTTTTTCTGGTAAATTTAGAGATTTTTTAAGTTGTCTAAAGGGGCTGAAAAAGGAGAAATCAGATATTTTGGTAAAACAGCAATATTCATACAGTGAGAACTAAGGATAAATTAGAAAGAGATAGGTAGCCAATTAGAGAATTAGAAGTGGTGTCCCATAACCCTAAATGCATCACTAGAATGAATATTTGCCAGGGGCAGGGGTGGGAACCACTTTTTTATTGGGGAGGAAAAAAAATTGATTACCCATGCAAAGACTAAAAAGAAAACTGTCAAACCACTTCCTTCAAAGCATACGGCTGACACCCTGCAGCTCATCAGTAGAAAAGTGGAAATCTTGCAAGACATAAAGACGAAGAGATAAATGCTTAGTAATAAGTTTAACAAAATATGTGCAAAGCCTCTGCACTTCAAGCTACAAAATGTTGCTGTAAGAATTTGAAGATCTAAATAAATGAAGATATATACAGTCCCCAAAATAAAAGTAAATTAAACTACACTAAGATTTCCATTCCTCATACATCAGAGTGGCAAAAATTTACAAGTATGACAACACATTATATTGGCAAAACTGTGAGGAAACAGGCTCTCTCTGATATTGGTAATCAGAATGAAAATTGGTACAACATTTATAGAAGGGAAATTGGCAATATCCAACAAAACTACAAATGTGTTTACCTTTTGAACTATAAATCTAAGCCAAGATGATTCTTTACAGCACTGCTTGTAATAGCCAAATATTACAGCCCAGATGCCCACACCTAAGACCGTGGATTAATAAACTGTGGTACATCCAGGTAACAAGAGTACCATGAGGCTATACAAAAGAATCAAAGATTTCCATACAAAGAGCTGGAAGGATTTCCAGAAAGCATTATTAAGTTTAAGAAAAAAAGGTGAAGTTTAAAAGAGGCCAAAGGAAAAGGGGGAATAAAATACGTATGTATTAGATCATTTGTGCAAAGAAACACGGGAAGGAACCGGAAACTGTTGGCATTGGTTACCTCCAGAGAATGGGATGAAAAGGATAGGAAAGGGAGTGGGCCTTCCTGAGTTTAGTTCTGACTATTAAAACCGTATCAATGTTTCATATGCTTAAAATCATTAGAAATGAGAAAAAACTACCAATAAAATACAAACAGAAACAAATCAACTTCATTATTATGTGATTTCAAATGAATAGCACCACCACACTGAAGGATGAGGAAGAAGGACACACCCAAATACCATGTGAACACAGTACTTTAACTGTCCTTAGGCTGGCGACAGAACAGTAAACAAATACTGAACTCTAGCTGGAAGTTTCGTTTTTCTCAGTGGTATGAGTTAGCACTTTGGACACTACTCTCTATACATTAGCATTGAGGAAATCAGTCAATATATTGTGCATCGTGGGAGACATATTTATCAATATCTGAGAAGGAAATTATAAATAAGGAGATTGGGAAAGTTTAGAGTGAACCCTGAAGTCAGGTATTGGAGGTATCAAGTAACATGATATTTAAAATAGATAAATAGGTAGATAGATAGATGGCTGAATAGATAGACACATAGATACATAGATATTGATATAAATATTTATTTTGTTCTGTCTTCTGCTGAGGGCCTAGGAACAATGATACCAAGTGGTAATGAGCAAGCCTTCCACCAAGATCTTGGTTTCTAAACACTAAAAAAAAAGAAAAAGAAAGAGAGAGTGCGGGAAGGAAAAAGAGGAGAGGAGCGGAGGGGAGGGGAGGAGTGGAGGGGAGAAGAGAAAACAGGGCTTCTTAGAGAAATGGCTGGTTTCAGGTCTGAAGGTGGAAAACTTCAACACAGCCTGGCACATCCCGCTATGCCTGGTGGCCTGGAGGTAAGAATGTGCACTAAGAACAATGAAAACTTATCAAAGGACATGAGGCCATCTTGTCTATTCCACTAGCCAAATCTGGGACAATTTAAGCATCAAAACAAATAGTGATAAAATACTGATACAAACACACAAAGGGAAAAATAAAAACATCTCCTTCTTACAGTGGAATGCCAACTAATACAGGTACATGGCATCATGAAGTCAGAAAGCCACCATTTGGCAACCACCATGATAAACTCTGGTTCAGGACATGAGCAGTGAATTAACAACCATGTGACACTCACTGTAGCGATGGTCCAGATACACTGCCTAACCTAATGAGAGAGACGATAACTCATAGAACAGCTACCAGAAAAGGAAGTCTCTTCCATTGGGACAACCCAAATTGGAAGACAGCTGAGGGCTGAGGGCTGATCAGGGAAGAGATTTATTTGTTCCCTGTCCTCTTTGGTTCCCCTTGAGCCCTGTCACTGTCAGGCACATCGGATAAGATGCCCAGCACAGGTCTGATGGAGCTGTGGAAGCGGATATACCCATGAGCTACCAGACTAGTAGAATTGTTTTGCTGTTTTCAAGGACAGCCTAGGTAGCAAGTTGGCACAGAGTAAGTCAGGGTTCTTCTAAAAGCCAGTGGGTCCGTTGTGCTGAAGCAGTCCCCAGATGATTCTCCTCCTTGGAAATCGCTGGAGGGATTCATTAGCATCAACAACCCAGCCTCTTCAAGTGCATGCGATTCTAATTCCCAAACCACAGGCTTTGAGTCCCTGCGTGCACAGTCTCCTATGACTTGCAGCATTTTTCTTACATTGAATGTTCCTTGTCGCTGTTCAAATGAAACATATCAAGACAGTCGTGGGGTGCGCACCGCATGGTTAGCCTTCCTGTCTCTGGCAGCCCTCCTGAATAACACTAAGAAGCATGATGACATTCTTCCAGACCTGGCTAAATCATTTTAATCACATAAACCATAAGCACCCCTGCGGCTAATCCCAGCTCAGGGCTTCCCGGTTCCTGAAGTCAGCCTAGTAGGGAATTCAATTAATGATCCACCCTGGCGGAATACTCAGTTGTTACAACTGGGAAAAGAGATTCGCAGCAGAGAGAAATGGGGATTGCAGGTTACCATGCAACCCCTTTGTGTCTCATAACCAGCAGCACTGCCTCTTAGAGGAAGGATGGCGGTTTTGTTTTGGTTCATTTGTCAAATCAAAATTTCCATTTTCTTGTCTAGTCACTGGTTACCATCTGTTTAGCAAAAGGACTATGAAAACTCTACTTCTATGTTTAGCTTCTTGAAATGTTTGTGTGTCTACTTAAAGAGTTTTCCTTCTTACGTTTTTGAGAGAAGTAAAACCATATTCAATGTGCATAACAGCAGCACTTTCTTTCTAGACTGTAGAAAGAAAAGTAATTCAGGCCAGGCACCGTGGCTCATGCCTGTAATCCCAGCACTTTGGGAGGCCAAGGCGGGAGAATCATCTGAGGTCAGGAGTTTGAGACCAGCCTGGCCAACACGACAAAACCCCATCTCTACTGAAAATACAAAAATTAGCTGGGTGTGGTGGTGCACACCTGTAATCCCAGCTGCTCAGGAAGCTGAGGTAGGAGAATTGCTTGAACCTGGGAGGAGGAGGTTGCAGTGAGCCGAGATCACGCCACTGCACTCCAGCCTGGGCAGTAGAGCAAGACCCTATCTCACCAAATTAAAAAAAAAAGAAAGAAAGAAAAAAAGAAAGAAAGAAAGCATTCAAAACTTAAAATTTTTCTTTTAATTTCACATGAATATAGTTCAGACATAGTGGACACAGTGTTCAAATAGATTTTCTTTTATTTAGTGTTCTGAAGTCCTTTCTCTCATTACTTCCTTAAACTGCCAGTTTTACAAGTAATGTTTTTTTCAGAAAAATTAAAAATGCTATTTTTTCCTCTTCTTTCTAAATGAATATATAAATGTCTTGGAAGAGTTGTGTAACCATATTGCAGAAAACATGGAAAATAGAAAATATTATTCACAGCCCCAGTGTCAGAAAACAAATGTTTGGTATTTGTTAGAATTACTTTGCCCCCGTCTGTTGTTGTTTGCCTTTTGATTTTTGCAGTTTTTATAGTCACAATTTTTTTAACTTTTATTTATTTAGATATCATTTTTAAGCTCAGAAAGCATTTCAGAAAAATGTGAGGCATAATAAAATTGTAGAGTTTACTTAAGAAGCAATTCCTGAATTAGAGAACACCAGACTGAAAAGGTTTAGTGTTCCAGTGGCAAATTGCCTGGGGCAAGTATTTATGGGGTAAATATGGAAGCAAAATAAAGAAATTATGTGATGGGTTTGCAATTACAAAATTGCCCTTTTTTTAAGTATCTTGATGGAAAGTCACAAAATCATGTTAATTGGATGTTTATCATACGTTAGTTGGCTGGGGTTATGTTTTAGTTCTAACGCAAGCATTTATCAGAAATGACGCGTTTTGTTTTGCTTAGGCTTGCAATTTAAGCAAAATTGAAGATATTTGTGAGACCTACCTGATTTTGTTTGCTCAGAAGTTTTTCAGGCCTGAGTCTTCATTTTAATTTTGTTCTTTTAACATTTCTCCCCCTTCGGTCACTCCTTCAGCAAGCCCAGAGTGTGACCAAATCGCACAGCTTTCCTCTTGCTTAGCACTATTGATGCACTTGCTGAGACGAAGAGTCAGGAAGATGTTACCGTTATCAAAAGATATGCTGGGTTCAAAGTCATATCACTGCCAGGAATTACATAGTCGTTGTTGGTTTCCTCAAGTTGTCTGAGCCGGATGGCAATCATTTGATGTTCAATTGGCTGCTGGGGAGCATTTAAAACCCTTGGGAGCATACGATACACCGGGGGTAAACCCAATAGCCATACAGAGAATAATAGCCGAGGACTGAAAAACTTCCTCTGAGCAAAGATTTCTGGGAGTCAAGATTTAACCAGCTGAATAAATCAATAGAAGAGGCAGTGCTTTTCTGATTCAGAAAAAAAATTCGGCCAGGCACGGTGGCTCATGCCTGTAATCCTAGCACTTTGGGTGGCTGAGGCGGGTGGATCAAGAGGTCGATAGTTCAAGACCAGCCTGGCCAACATGGTGAAACTCCGCCTCTACTAAAAATACAAAAATTAGCCAGGTGCGGTGGCAGGCACCTGTAATCCCAGCTACTCAGGAAGCTGAGGCAGGTGAATCACTTGAACCTGGGAGGCGGAGTTTGCAGTGAATGGAGATCACACCACTGCACTCCAGCCTGGGGGACAGAGCGAGACTCCATCTGAAAAAAAAAAAAAGAAAAAATTCATATTTTTTCTTTAAGATCTTTTAGATATAGGGCAACAATTTCTAATTGATTAACATAGCAACAACTTTTTTCATCATAGCACAAACTTGTTGCTTATTAAATTGTTAAGGTATCAAGAATTTCTGTTTTGGAGTACTATTGAGGCTAAATTGTTCATTTCAGATTGCATTGCTTGATCGGAATTCAAAGTATTATTCCATGAAAACAAAAGAAAAACAAAGGTTAACATTTGAAGCAAATTATGGTCTTTCTTATCTGCCAAAAGACAGCTAGTCAAGATTTTAGATTTGAGATTGAAGCATCTTTAGGTGGTGGAATGAAGATGGCGGTTGAATGTTTCCTGTGTTGATGAAAAGAGTCAAACTCTGTAAAATAATTGAAATTCTGAGCCAAATATGAGTGACCAACGGCCCGTGACACAGCCCTCAGAAAATCCTGAGAACACATGCCCAAGATGGTCAGGGTAGAGCTTGGTTTTATCCATTTTAGGGAGACGTGAGATGTCAATCAAATACTTGTAAGATTTACATTGGTTCCATCTGGAAAGGCAGTTAGATTGGCAATTGGTTGAAAGAGTTATTATCTAAAGACCTGGAATCAATAGAAAGGAATGTCTGGGTTATGATGATAAGAGGTTATGGAGACCAAAGTTTCATCATGCAGATGAAGCCTCCAGATAGCAGGCTTCAGAGAGAATAGACTGTGAATATTCCTTATCAGACTTAAGGTCTGTGTTGATGTTAATGCTGGTCAGCTTTTCCCGAATTCCAGAAGGGAGGAGAGTATAATGAGGCAGGTTTGACACCCCTTTCCCGTCATGGCCTGAACCAACTTTGGAATGCCCTTGGCCATGAGGTCCACTCAGATGATTGGGGGGGCTTAGAATTTTATTTTGGTTTACAATAGATTTAGTTAAATTCACAGAGAAATAAAACCTCAAAGAAAATGAGCAGGACTACACTTTGATAATGAGTGCACTATAGTTTTCTATTGAAATACAATCTTTTTTAGAGTTGCTCCCATTTTTGCCAAAAAAGTAATCAGTTAATTCTCTGTGATGCTGGTGCCCCTCCACCGCACGTTCCCGATGGCCTTCGTGAACAGGGCATCCCCAGGCCTCCCCATGGAACAGGGAATATCACACTCTAGTGAAGTCTTCTGGCCCCTGCCAACCCAAGGGGAGCTCTGAAGAGAAGACTGTCCATTAGAAGAGTCCTAGGTTGGGCAGAAATTGATCAGTCATGGTATCCCCAGCCATGATCAATCATTGGCTGAGGGCCATGCAGGAAGAATATGGCTTCTTCTCCAACGCTGAGGCAGGTCTTGAAGACGCTGACAGCAGAAGACGGAGTCCATCTGCTAACTGCCCTTCAATGGCAAGCTTTTTCTTGAAGGAAGACTAAAGAAAACACCTCCAGAGTTGCTACATCTCTGGTGTGATTAGAGGTGTTCTCATAATTATCTATATTCTTGTTGTAGTTTTTATGTCCTCTCAAAGGATGTGTATTACTTGTATATTCAGAAGACCTAAATATGTATTTTATAAAAGTTAACTGATCAGTTTGGCACATTTCCCACCATACTTTGCAGTCGTTGGTGATCTTAGAGAAGATAGAGTTGCAAGAATTGACAGAAGATGAAAGGAAATAAGGGAGTTGCTAGGTATCAATTCCCTGATTGGCAACATGACTACACATTACTTCCTCATAGAGTTTTTATGCTGACCACATGAGACATCTGTGTTATCTTCCAGGGCCATGACTCACACATGGTAGGTTTGCAGTGTGGGGTCACAGCGCTCAGGCACCAAAACAGGAGGGCTGAGGCACTGGTGAGGTGTATTAGGTCTTTCTCGCATTGCTATAAAGAAACACCTGAGACTGGGTAATTTATGAAGACAAGAGGTTTAATTGGCTCACAGTTCTGCAGGCTGTAAAGGAAGCATGATGCTGGCATCTGCTTGGCTTCCGGGGAGGCCTCAGGAAACTTACAATCACGGCAGAAAGTGAAGGGGGAGCTGGCATATCACATGGCTGGAGTAGGAGCAAGAGAGAGGAGGAAGATGCCACACACTTTAAACAATCAGATCTTGTGAGAACTCATTCACTATCACGAGGACAGTACCAAGAGGATGGTGCTAAGCCATTCATAAGAAATCCACCCTCAAAATCCAATCACCTCCCACTAGGCCCCACCTCCACCATTGGGGATTACAATTCAACGTGAAATTTGGACAGGACATATATCCAAACCATATCAGGAGGAGTCATTTACCACAATAAGAGGAGGAGCTGAAAGGGTAGTTCATGAGAAATTGAGATCAGATGAGGGCTGATCTCTGCAGATGCCTCTGGGAAGATGGAAAGAAGCTACTGAAAATAATTCTCATGACTCTGGAACAAAATTTCCCCACTGTGCTTCATCTCTCCAGAGGGCTCGCCTGCATGGTATCATGCTGATGAAGCCTCTTCTATGCTAATTACTGTGCTTCCTGCTCTCCCTGGGAAAGGGCATCACCCATTTCTACCTTCATTCTATGACCAGGGAAACCAAGGGAGAAGTGCCAAGTTATGCACCTAAGAACACACGTTAAAGAAGCTCCTGTGTTTCTTCTGTGGCAACATGGATAACGCTAGTTTTTCTTGGGTACATAAATGGAAAATGAAAGCTGTGGGTTTTGCTCTTGTTTTTGTTTTTCTTTTGCAAGTAGGAATCTTAATGCCAAATTCAGCATCTCAGATTCTTTTCCTCCTGTTAGATATATTTTTACATTTATTTTTAGGTATCTTGTTTTACATAATGAGTTTTAACACTCAAGATGCCCTTAAAGCTAATGGAAGTAGAAGTGTAATTCTCAAGCTCAAAACAAATCTGTCTTATGGAACAAATATGAAGATTAATGAGTTAATATTTACACAAAACTTTGAGAAGACTGGCAAGTAGTATTTTCAAATGAAAAGTCATAACCAGGAGTATCCTAATACCCTCTTCCATTCTGGAAGCTGGGGAATTCTTGTTTACTCATTAATTCTCAGTTAAGAAAAGCATGGTTTACAGCTGTCACACTTCTCTAAAGTTCCAAAATTAAGTTTCCTTGGGGACTTCCCAGTGGTTCTTCAAAAGACACAATAATAGGGGAAACAGCAATCCAGGTCTTAGCATATTTTGTTCCTCATCTAGGCCTTGTTGTCACACGCCCACAGACCCTTCACCCACCCTACTCTCCTCAGGCTTCCGTCTCTTCATCCCCAGTGACTGGGTTGGAGAGTGGATTTGAACTAGCTGAAGGTGACAAGTCCTGGGACTACCTGATGAAAGCCACAGACCTTCTTCCCCAGTAATGTGACATACAACATTGTCGCGGGTAGCGACTATCTGAGGCCAGTATTGTGTAGGCGGTAAAATTTTACCAAGACAGCTGTAGGTAAAGAAAGGCAGATTCGAGGCCGAGGCAGGCAGATCACTTGAGGCCAGGAGTTCAAGACCAGCCTGGCCAACATGGTGAAAACCCGTCTCTACTAAAAAATACAAAAATTAGTCAGGCCTCATGGTACACGCCTGTAGTCCCAACTACTTAGGAGGCTGAGGCACGAGAATTGCTTGAACCCAGGAGGTGGAGGTTGCAGTGAGCTGAGATCGCACCACACTGCACTCCAGCCTGGGTGACACAGCAAGACTCTGTCTCAAAAAAAAAACAAAACGCAGATTTACTAGGAAAAGTAAGTATAAAAATACGTTGCAAGGGTACAAGGGGCAAATTAGGAAGAGAGGAGCAGACTGCAAAGAGACAAAGGCTTGCTGGAGATTTTATAGGCTGGTGCTTGTGCTGTGTGCTGGGGAGGGCTTTGTCCAGTATTGGTAACATCAGGGTTGCAGTGAGCTAACTTGCATTTTTTTTTTTTTTTGAAACTCTGTCACCCAGGCTGGAGTGCAGTGGTGCGATCTCCACTCACTACAACCTCTACCTCCCGGGTTCAAGTGATTCTCCTGCCTCAACCTCCCAAGTAGCTGTAGCTGGGATTACAGGCATGTACCACCATGCCCAGCTAATTTTTTGTATTTTTAGTACAGATAGGGTTTTGCCATGTTGGTCAGGCTGGTCTTGATCTCCTGGCCTCATAACTTGCATTTTTCTGTCACCCAAGAGTCTGGTGATAAGTTGGGCGCAGAAAACAACTGAGTTATTTGTGCAGGAGGACCATGTGTCCTGGACCATGAGAAAGGGCAGATTTACAGCTTACCTGCTTTCTGTTCTTGCTTTCCCTTGGTCCCACCAGCCTGACTCCTTTTCCCTAATTAGAGCTCCACAGACATTTCACGTACAATGTCAGGAACTTGTGGAACAAGGAAAGTCCACTCTAGAATCCTTGCTAAAGGACCCCAGGTGACCTCTTAGGTCTCTGCCAACTCTTAAATGTAGTCATCCCGAGATGAAGGTGCCTCTTTGGAGGAGGAAACCAAATGTGGATGTATCAAGCTGCCAGCTGCCCCTAAAGAGTAGCCTGCCGGCCGAGCGCGGTGACTCACGCCTGTAATCCCAGCACTTTGGGAGGCCAAGGCAGGCGGATCACAAGGTCAGGAGATCAAGACCATCCTGGCTAACATGGTGAAACCCTGTCTCTACTAAAAATACAAAAAATTAGCCAGGCATGGTGGCAGACGCCTGTAGTCCCAGCTACTCAGGAGGCTGAGGCAGGAGAATGGCACGAACCGAGGAGGCGGAGGTTGCAGTGAGCTGAAATCGCTCCACTGCACTCCAGCCTGGGTGACAGAGCAAGCCTCCATCTCAAAAAAAAAAAAAAAAAAAGAGCAGCCTACCCTTCTGACACCTCTCCTGGGTCTGGTTCAAGTGAGACTTGTGGGGAAGAGGGCACAATGCCAGGAAAGGCTGTGGGGCTCGGCCTGCGGCCAGGCATGCTTTGCGTTCTTCTCTGAGACCACAAGTATTCCCACGTTTTGAAACTGTTATTTCTTTTTCCTGGTGTGAGCTTGACTTTTTCCCCTCTAAATTATGCCCACCTGGCACTCTAGTCACTTTGATTTCGTAGCTAAGGCTTTCTGGTAGTCACTACCCCTGGTTCTATTCTTGAGTCCTTAACTAACTCCATGAATCCAAAGGACACTCATCAGACGTAGGTTTCAGCTGATCGTTTTACACCTGTTCTTCCTGTAAAGCAATGTAATTCCTTTAATGCAGCTCACACAGGGACACCTTGACTAACAGAGGGACTGTAGCTGATCAGACACTCTGGTACCAAAGCAGAAACACTGGCATCTCAGGGCTGTATCCTGGGTCGAAGCCTCCCGAGATGTGTTCTCCTGACCTTTTTAGGCAAGACAGCTGACCCACTCCTGGCCTTTGGCGCCTCCAGTTTTCTTGTCCCACTCTCGGTGGTTCAGAGACCTTGCAGATCCACCCCACGGTGCCTCCGCTTTCAGGGGCCCTGATGGGCAGTGCTCCTCTCGATGGGGCTAGGGTCGCGCCCTGGGCAGACTTGACTCTGAATCAGTTGAAGTTGCAACGCTGCAAATTCTTTGGGTTGCAAATAACAAAAACCCAACTCAAGTATAAGCAAAAAGGGGGATGTATTTAAAGAATCATGAAGTGTCTCAATAACTCAACAGTAAGAATCCATCTAGGATTCAGGCATCAATGAACCTCAAGAAAGCTGGAGGCAGGGTGCTCTCAGGAGCCTCTCTCCCCTGTCACCACCCCACCAAGCTCCCTTCCCTTCTTTAGCCCATGTGGCAGAAACCAGTTTTGTGTTAAAACTTCAGGCACCTAAAGGAGGCTGACTTTCTCAATTCCAAGTTCTAAAGCCCCACAAAGCACTCTTGCCCACCTTGGGTCCGGTGATCCAGGTGAACCGATGATCCAGCCCACAGCAGCTGCAGTGGGGTCATAGGATCCTCTCACGGCAGCTGTCCTGGGGAGCCAGAAACGACACAGAGGACAGTGAGTGAAGCTCCCAAACATGGGTGGAAAGGTGCTGGGTGTGAAGACCTCCTCCTCCTTCTTCCTCCTCCTTCCACCGCGTCCTTCCTCCTTCTCCTCCCTCCTCCTCTTCTGTCCTCCTCCCTCCTTCTCCCACCTCTCTCCTCCTCCTTCCCCCTTCTCCCCCTCATCCCCCCTCCCCCCTCCCTCCTTCTCCCTCCTTCTTATCCTTCCTCCCACCTCCTCCCCTCCTCCCTCCTACTTCTCCCTTCTCATACTCCTCCCTCCTCCTCCTTTCTCTTCATCCTCCTCCTTCTTCCTCCTCCTCCCTCCTCCTCTTCTGTCCTTCTCCCTCCTTCTCCCTCCTCTCTCCTCCTCCTCTCCCCTTCCCCCCTCCTCCCTCCTGCTCCCTCCTCATCCTCCTCCCTGCTCCCTCTTCATCCTCCTGCCTCCTCCCCCTCCTCCTCCCTCTTCATACTCCTCCCTCCTTCCCCCTTCTCTCTCCTCCTCCTCCCTCCTCCTCATTTTCCCTCCTCCTCCTTCCGTTCCCCTCCTCCCCCCTCCTCCTCCCTCCTCCTCCTCCTCCCTCCTCCTCCCTCCTCCCTCCTCCTCTTCTTCCTCGCCCCTCCTCCTCCCTCCTCCCCTTCTTCTTCTCCTCCCTCCTCGTCCTCCTCCCCCCTCCCCCTCCTCCCCCTCTTTTCCCCTCCTCCCCCCTCCTCCCTCCTCCTCCCTCCTCCTTTCTCTTCCTCCTCCCTCCTCTTTCTCCCTCCTCCTCCACCAAGGCCCATTCCTGTTCCCCCAGCTCCCAGCTCTCCCCTGGAAGCAGAAGTTTGGCAAAGATCAACATCAGAATGAAGGAATTCACAAAGTCAGTGAAGGAAACAACATGAAAGGACACCCTGAGACGCTGCGGCCCGTGGAGCCTTCCTGGTACCTTTCCACGCTGAGTAGGTCACACAGTTCTTAGTGTCCCCGTTACCACCTCAGTGCACACCGGCCAAAGTCCCTCCTGTACCTCTGACCATCTCCATGAGCAGCCAAAGGGCCCTCCCCTAAAAATGGAAAAATGTGTTTTCTGTCACTCTGGCTTCTGCTCTAGAAAATGAAGTTCTTGGCTGGGCGCAGTGGCTCACGCCTGTAATCCCAGCACTTCGGGAAGCCGAGGCAGGCGGATCACGAGGTCAGCAGATCGAGACCATCCTGGCTAACACGGTGAAACCCCGTCTCTACTAAAAATACAAAAAATTAGCCGGGCGTGGTGGCGGGCGCCTGTAGTCCCAGCTACTCGGGAGGCTGAGGCAGGAGAATGGTGCGAACCCGGGAGGCGGAGCTTGCAGTGAGCCGAGATCACGCCACTGTACTCCAGCCTGGGCGACAGAGCGAGACTCCATCTCAAAAAAAGAAAAGAAAAAATGAAGTTCTTTCCACCTTAGGTAGTTTACAGTTTCTCTGAGCAAAACAATTTCTGTACCCAGCCCGTCTTCAGTCTTGCTGGAAAAGACCTTCCAGGGTGGTGGTGGTTCTTCACGTGGTCACTGCCCGGGAGAGCCACGGCACTGCTGCTGTTACATCTAGAAATGTGTGCGCATTTCTCTAGGAAGTTCTTAGCTTTCGTCAGAGTCTCAAAATGATCCTTGTGAGGTGCCATAGACGTGGACTGGACAGGACAACCACTGCCCAGCCCCAGCCAAACTTCAATTCTAATGTGAGATAAAAACTAAGCAGGTGAACAGGCTCCCACCGGGGGTCAGACAAAGGGTGCAGAGTTTTGAAGAAAATGGGGGCTAAGATGGGGGATTATAGGCAGCACCCATTTCTCTGGAAGCCTCTGTAAAGGAACAACGTTTAAACTGAATGTGAAGGAGAGAGACAGCCACAGGAGGAACATTCCAGGGGAAATGGGACAAAAAAAAGTCTCGAAGATGGGAAGGAATAGCACGTTTAAGGACCAGAAAAGGCACTAGACTATAAGAGACTATAGGGCCAGGCCATGAGCTGAAGGTGGCAGATGGGAGGGGATATCAGGCAGGGCTGCATCCAGGTGCAGTGGGAATGCTCTGAGGGCAGCACGTGGGCCAATTTAGGTGTTGGGCGCCCTCAGGGGCTGGGTGAGAACTGATGGGAACAGGCAAGAGCAGCCACAGGGAGACCAGTTACAGGCTGAGAGTGGCCCCGGACCACATCTGGGGGAAGGCTGGTCTAGACCTGGGGGAAAGAGAGACAGAAAACCTGGCTGCCCACCCTCCCTTGGCTCCTCTGACACCTCTTCAAAAGCTGTCTCCGGACGCCACCTTCTCCCCAGATCACAGCTGCCAGCCTGCTCCAGACACCCAAAAGAAAAAGGGAACATTTTGGGGAGCAGAATCCAGTTTCAAAGAAATCAGTTCCACAAGACCAGGCTTCCTCGCACCCACTGCTGTCCGCATTCCACCGCGAGCCACTGCCAAGTCCTTGTCCCCAAAGAGCACCCCCTACTGGCACTTTTCTTTCCCGAACCTTCAGTGACTCAATCTCTCCCTCACTCTCTTTGTCTCTCTCCATGGTATTTCTGCCTCTCTCAATAGTCTCTCAATATACATATACTTGAGGATGCATCAGAGAATGTTTACGAGAAAATTTTAATTATCTTTCATCGTCGATGACTGGTTTCATTGGTTAGCAATAATGCAAAAATTGATCAGGCAGAATATACATGCAAGAAGGACCGTGTTTTTAAAAGATCTTTTATGAGTTGAAAATCAATGTTTAAATACATCACTTTAAGTAGGATCCCTTTGGGCCGTATTGACACACCACATCTTTATCTATGTATCATAGGAGATCAACAGCATAACTGTCATCTCCAGGAATTTTGTAGGATAAGTGGAGAGAATTTCTTTCCCTCTTTTATTGCATATTGTTTTGTTCCAGTCTGTAAGCACTGAAATGCCATATCATAGATGAAAAATGAACACAGCGACTTGTTCCTTCCTAGTGAGGAGGACTGCTAATAAAATGACAAGCTCTCACTTCAGTAGTGAAACGTAACAGGGGAAAGTGGCTTGATTAGCCAAGGTGCTCTTTCCTCCGCCGGGAACAATGAAGCTTTCCAAGATTTTACATCTGATATTAATAAGTCCTTTTAGCATTCAAAAGAAGCACATAACACTCGGATCTAGGCCAGGTGCGGTGGCTCATGCCTGTAATCGCAGCCCTTTGGGAGGCCGAGGCAGGCGGATCACTTGAGGTCAGGAGTTCGAGACTAGCCGGGTCAACACGGTGAAACCCCCATCTCTACTAAAAATACAAAAATTAGCCAGGTGTGGTGGTGGGTGCCTGTAATGCCAGCTACTCAAGAGGCTGAGGCAGGAGAATCACTTGAACTCAGAGGCGGAGGTTGCAGTGAGCCAAGATCATGCCACTGCACTCCAGCCTGGGCAATAGAGTGAGACTCCATCTCAAAACAAAACAAAACAAATATTCTGATCTATTGATGGAAAATACTGTCTTGTGGTGCAAATACGTTGGTTACCTGGAAAACTCAGGCTGAAATAAAGAACATTGCTGTGTAATTATAAAATGTTTCCAGTGACTCTCCAAAAATAAATTCTCAAATTATCCTAAATTTCTCTCTCCTAATTCTGTTTTTTCCCTTCCATCTACATTTTCCTGGAATTCCACTGAAACACCAATTTAGAAAAATAGTTAGCTAATTTAAATATCAACTAATTAACTCAGCTGAATGTGAGGTTTCCTAGAGTATGGACTTCTTGTCTTCTTGGGCACAAGGGGCCACTCTCACTTGCCAAGGGGCACTTCTCTTTAGCTCCGTTACCTATCCCACCAGACACTGGGCTTAGTTCAGTACCCAGAAGTTAATTTGGCGTCTATTAAAGAAAATGAAAAGTGATTCATGAAGAGAGACTGTAGGACAACCAAACTCAGGTGAAGTTAGTTGAGGTTCAGTGACCTCCCACAGAGTGTGCTGACCAGGACAAGGAGCAGTGGGACTCTAAACTACAACCGTGGATGCCGAACCATCTGCAACCTGCCTTTTAGCCTGAGGGGCTGTCTGCAGAGCTGGGACTTCTGCATTCTCTGCTGGTCATAACAAGCTTCTTCCCAACCCTCATCTGTCATGCCAGCTTGGTTTTCAGAACCAGCGAGGGTCTATGAATAGTCTGTGCAGGGCTGCAATGAGCCGCTGATCTCCTCAGCTCAGGGGTCTGGACCAGCATTGATTTCCTGCGGTCCCTTCAGGGCTGGGACGGTTCCTGCGGTGGATGTCATGGGCAGGATTTGCAGAGACTGGGCTCTGAACCACAGGGGTCCAGGAGAGGTGTGGTGTGCTGGGTCCAGCTTGTGACAGCTCCTGAGGGCCAACTGAAATTTTGCAAGCCAGTTTGCAAACCACTGGTAGCTTGAAATCAGCCACAGTGGAATCATTTGCACTACCGAAATCAGCAAATGCTAAAATTGGGGCTTTGGATTTTTGTTTTTGTTTTTTCCATAGACCCCACTGTTGAACTATTGTTAAACATTTACCAGCATACCACTGCAGCTGGGTCACAACTTGGCTACCAGGAGAACCTGACACAGACTTCCTAATTGCTTTCACAGGCTACTGGAAAGCCCAAAAAGATGGTACCGAAGGAGATGAGATTTCTCAGAAGGAACGATGATTGAAGCCAGAGGTTATATCAGAAATATTCTTCCATTTGGCACCTGGAAACATGAGTCACTTCTACTGCCTTTCATAGAGTAAGATGGCATAAGAGATGTCTGTGACAGCTTGAAAGACTGCATCTTCACTTTCTTTCGTTTTCAATATTGCTTCTCTGAGATTATACGGGATGGCTGTATTAGTCCACTTATACACTGCTGATAAAAACATAAGCAAGACTGGGAAGAAAAAGAGACTTAATTGGGCTGACAGTTCCACATGGTTGAGGAGGCCTCAGAATCATGGCAGAAGGCAAAAGGCACTTCTTACATGGCGGTGGCAAGAGGGAAAATGAGGAAGATGCAAAAGCAGAAGCCCCTGATAAAACCGTCAGATCTCATGAGACTTATTCACTACCATGAGAAGAGTGTCGGGGAAACTGCCCCCATGATTCAAATTATCTCCCACCGGGTCCCTCCCACAACACGTGGGAATTACGGGAGTGCAATTCAAGATGAGATTTGGGTGGGGACACAGCCAAACCATATCAATGGCCTTGAAAGAAAAGTGCTTTTAAAGACTTAAATGTTAGACCTAAAACCATAAAAACCCTAGAAGAAAACCTAGGCATTACCATTCAGGACATAGGCATGGGCAAAGACTTCATGACAAAAACACCAAAAGCAATGGCAACAAAAGCCAAAATTGACAAATGGGATCTACTTAAATGAAAGAGCTTCTGCACAGCAAAAGAAACTATCATCGGAGTGAACAGGCAACCTACAGAATGGGAGAAAATTTTTACATTCTACCCATCTGACAAAGGGCTAATATCTAGAATCTACAAAGAACTTAAACAAATTTACAAGAAAAAATCAAACAACCCCATCAAAAAGTGGGTGAAGGATATGAACAGACACTTCTCAAAAGAAGACATTTATGCAGCCAACAGACACATGAAAAAATGCTCATCCTCACTGGCCATCAGAGAAATGCAAATCAAAACCACAATGAGATAACATCTCATACCAGATAGAATGGCGATCATTAAAAGGTCAGGAAACAACAGGTGCTAGAGAGGATGTGGAGAAATAGGAACACTTTTACACTGTTGGTGGGACTGTAAACTACTTCAACCATTGTGGAAGACAGTGTGGCAATTCCTCAAGGATCTAGAACTAGAAATACCATTTGACCCAGCCGTCCTATTACTGGGTATATACCCAAAGGATTATAAATCATGCTGCTATAAAGACACATGCACACGTATGTTTATTGTGGCACTATTCACAATAGCAAAGACTTGGAACCAACCCAAATGTCCATCAATGATAGACTGGATTAAGAAAATGTGGCACATATACACCATGGAATACTATGCATCCATGAAAAAGGATGAGTTCATGTCCTTTGTAGGGACATGAATGAAGCTGGAAACTATCATTCTGAGCAAACTATCGCAAGGACAGAAAACCAAACACTGCATGTTCTCACTCATAGATGGGAATTGAACAATGAGAACACTTGGACACAGGATGGGGAACATCACACACCCGGGCCTGTCCTGGGGTGGGGGAGGGGGGAGGGATAGCATTAGGAGATATACCTAATGTAAATGACTAGTTAATGGGTGCAGCACACCAACATGGCACATGTATACATATGTAACAAAGCTGCACATTGTGCACATGTACCCTAGAACTTAAAGTATAATAATAAAAAAAAGGTTTTTTTAATTTAAAGAAAAGGTGCAGTTGAAGTAAACTGTTAATAAGGTCACTCTCTATTCCATTTCCTGGGAAAGAGGTGAATTTCTGGGTGAATGCTTAAATAACACCCAAGGTTAATTGCAGGACAGGATGATGGTGAAAATACATTAAAGACAAATATCCTGTGTGGTGCATACTCTCACTGTAGCGATACGCCCAGCCCCATATGGCCATGGGCCTTACATTGCAATGAATGCCCACCCTGCTTCCAACCCAGTAGCTGCATCTTTTTGCCTGAGGGCTTTCTGCTAGAAAATCTAAGCCCCCAGGGAGCAACCCTCCATCAAAGACTGGCAGGATTTAGTGTGTAAATGTCCCAGCGCCTATGCTAGGATACCTCTGAGGCATACGCCACACTGTCACGGACAGTTCCCCAGCTCGTTGAAGGGCCAGTGTCCCACACTGTCATTGGCTTGATAATGCATCCTGTACTGGATTTCCTTCCTCTCTTCCCTGTTTCACTTCCCCACTCTTTACTACTGTTTTCTAGGATTACCTCTCAAACAAACTACTGGGGCCACTCCACCCCTTCTCCACCCAAAGCCTGCATCCAGGGAAGATGGACTAAGACCATCTACTCTTTCACTGAAACTTGGCTCATCCAGGGCTGATCATTTGTGCACCCCGGTCTCCTAAAGGGACCAGGCCTGTGCTGAGACACAGTGACTGTATACTCCAGCCAGTGTTCCTCCTGCATGGGAACTTAGGGCAGGGCATTGGTTACATCATTTAATGAGTAGTCATACCCAACTGAGGCTCCATTCAATTCTAAAGCCCTTAGTCAATTATCTGTAGGGGCCTGGGGACTGAGTGGAGAATGTGTGTCTGATGGGTTTTTTTAAGTTTTATTAGAGAAATTTTCAAGCATACACAAAATTAGAGTTCATTAGAGTAGAATCCACTCTTAGGTTCCCATCACCCAGCTTTAATAGTTATCGACATATAACTAATTCCTTTTTATCTATGTCCCCCATTTCCTTTTGTTGGATTATTTTAAAGTAAATTTAAGACATCACATTATTTAATTTGTAAATATTTCAATAGATATCTCCAAAAACTAAGGTCTCCTGAAAATAACAATATAAGAGCATTTATTAAAACACACTACTAATCATCCTTAATAGTGAAAGACTGAAAAATTTTCCCATAAAATCAGGAATAAGACAAAGATGTCTGCTCTTGCCACTTCTATTCAATATTGTATTGGATGTTGTAGCCAGGGCAATTAGGCAAGAGAAAGAGAAAAAAGTCATCCAGATTGAGAAATAAGTAAAATTATCTCTATTTGTAGATGGCATGATCTTGTACATAGAAAATTCTAAGGAATTTACCCAAAAAAATGAATGGAATTAATAAATGAATACAACAATATTTCAGGATACAAGATCAATATTAAAAGATCAATTATATTTCTCTACACTGAACAATGAACAATGACAACATGAAATTTTAGAAGAAAATTCCATTTACGATAGCATAAAAATAATAAAATGTTCAGGAATGAATTTAGCAGAAGAAGAGAAAGACTTGAACACCAAAAACTATAAAATATTGCAAAAAAATTAAAGAAGACCTAAATAAATGGAAAAATAATTCCATTTCCAATCCATGTTTATGGATTGGAAAACTTATTATTGTTTAAGTGGAAATACTCTCCAAAACAGTCTATAAATTCAATGCAAATCTTATCAAGATCTCAGCTTCCTTTTTTACAGAAATAGAAAAACTCATCCTAAAATGCATGTGGAAATGCAAGGATCTAGAGTAGCCAAAATTATCTTTAAAAATAAGAACAAAGTTGGAACACTCATACTTCCCATTTTCAAAACTTATCACAAAGGGATAGCCATGAAAATAGTGTGTTATTAGTGTGAAGACAGACATATTGGTCAATGAAATAGAATTGAGTGTCTGGAGATAACCCCGTACATCTATGGTCCATTGATTTTTGACAAGGATGCCAAGATATTCAATGGGGAAAGACTTGTCTTTTCAACAAATGGTGCAGGGATAGCTGGATATCTACACGAAAAAGAAGGAAGTTGGACCTCTATCTTACATCACATACAAAAATTAACTCAACATGAATCACAGACTCATATGTAAGAGCTAAAATTATAAAACTCTTAGAAAATAAATAGGAGTAAATCTTTATAACCTTCAGTTGGGCAAACGTTCTTAGATCAGACCCCAAAAGCACAAAAAACCAAAGCAAAGCTAGATATATATATATTTTTTTTTAGATGGAGACACGCTCTGTCACCCAGGCTGGAATGCAATGGCACGGTCTCCATTCACTGCAACCTCCTTCTCCCAGGCTCAAGCGATCCTCATGCCTTAGCTTCCTGGGTAGGTAAGACTACAGGCGTGTGCAACCATGCCTGGCTAATTTTTATATTTTTAGTAGAAACAGGGTTTTGCTATATTGGCCAGACTGGTCTCAAACTCTCAGCTTTCAATGATCCACCCACCTCAGCCTCCCAAACTGCTAGGATTACAGGCATGGGCCACCACGCCTGGTCAAAAAGCTAGATAAATTGAACTTCATAAGCATGAAAAACTTGTGTCTTTTAAAAGACACTATCAAGAAAGAGAGAAGACAATGGAATGGGAGAAACTATTTGCAAATTAAGTATCTGATTAGAGTCTTGTATTCAGAATATATAAAGAACTTTTACAACTCCACAGTAAAAAGAAAAATAACCCAATCTTAAAATAGGCCAAAGATTTGAATAGACAATTCTCTTAAAAAGAGGTATAAATGACCATGAGTACATGCAAAAGTGTTCAATATCTTAGTCATTGAGAAAATGCATATCAAACATGAGATATTACTTTATACCCACCAGACAGTTATAATCAAAAAGACAGTAACAACCCTTGGTGAAAATGTTGAGAAATTGGAGCCCTCATATATTGCTGGAGGGAGTAAAAAGTGGTGCAGCTGCTGTGGAAAACAGCTTGGAAGTTTCTTACAAGGTTAAACATAGAGTTACTATTTGACTCAGAAATTCCTCTTGAGAACATACCTAAGAGAAGGACAAACAAATGTCCACCCAAAAACTAGTGTATGGATGTTCAGGGCAGCATTACTCATAATAGTCAAGAGGTGAAAACAACCCAAATGTCCACCAACCTATGATCGGATTAAGAAGGTGGTATATCCATTCAGTGGAATATTATTTGGCAATAAAGAATAAAGTGCTGACCAGGCACCGCAGCTCATGCCTGTAATCCCAGCACTTTGGGAGACCGAGGCGGGTGGATCATGAGGTCAGGAGTTTGAGACCAGCCCAGCCAACATGGTGAAACCCTGTCTCTACTGAAAATACAAAAAAAATTAGCCAGGAGTGGTGATGCATGCCTGTAATTCTAGCTACTCAGGGGGCTGAGGCAAGAGAATCACTTGAACCCGGGTGGCAGAGGTTGCAGTGAGCCGAGATTGTACCACTGCACCCAAGCCTGGGTGACAGAGCAAGACTCCATCTCGAAAAAAAAAAAAGGAATGAAGTGCTGATACACTACCAGGTGGATGAACCTTGAAAACATTATGGTAAATGAAAGAAACAAGTCACAAAAGACCACATCTTAAATAATTCCATTTATTGAAATGTCCATAATAAACAAATCTATAGAGAGATAAAGTAGATCAGTGGCTGCCTAGGGTTGAAGACTGGGGAGAAATGAACTGATAAGGGGGTATGGGGTTTCTTTTGCAGGTAATAAAAATGTCCCAAAATTAGATTGTAGTGATGGTTACACAATTATGTGAATATACTAAAAATAATTAAATGCTACACCTCAAATCAAGCTTGTCCAACCCACAGCCTGCAGGCCACATGCAGCCCAGGATGGCTTTGAATTCGGCCTAACATTCTTAAACTTTCTTAAAACATTGTGAGATTTTTTGTGATTTTTTTTTAGCTCATCAACTATCGTTAGTGTATTTTATATATGGCCAAAGACAATTCTTCTTCTTCCTATGTGGCCCAGAGAAGCCAAAAGATTGGACACCCCTGCTTTAAATAGATGAATCATATGGTATGTGAATTATATATCGATAAAGCTGTGATTAAAAGTGGAGGGGGACTACGCACAGTGGCTCAAACCTGTAATCTCAGCATTTTGGGAGGCTGGTTGCTTGAGGCCAGGAGTTTGAGACCAACCTGGGACATAGCAAGACCCCATCTCTACAAAATCTAAAAACTTAGCCAGGCACTGTGGCATGCATCAGTAGTCCCAGCTACTTGGGAGGCTAAGGCAATAGAACTGCTTGAGCCCAGAAGGTTGAGGCTGAAGTGAGCCACGATTGTGCCACTGCACTTCAGCCTGGGCCACAAAGTGAGACCCCATCTCTAAAATAAATGAATAAGCAAAATGAAAGTGAAGGCACTTGGCTTTTTTGGAGGAAAGAGGTTCAAGGCATGAGAGGGGTTTGTTGCTAGCTTTGAAGACAGGGAGCCACATGAAAAGGAATGGGGGCCGCCTCTGGCAGCAGAAGGCAGACCACCAGGAAACAGGAGGTTCAGTCCTACAAACACAAGGAACAGCCAACAGCCTCCATGGTCCTAGAAGCAGATTCTTCTCCAGAGCCTCCAGAGAGGAGCATAGCCCATTGATGCCTTGATTTCAGCCTCGCCAGACCCTGAGCAGAGAAGCCAGTCATGCCCCACCCTAACTTCTGACCTACAGCACTATGCATTAAGAAATGAGAGCCTTTGGAAGCTGCCAAGTGCGCGGTAAGCTGTTATGCCACAATAAAAACAAATACAACTTCCTGTTTAAGGGAAGGAGGTTGTATTTGTTTCTGTTTTCTGTTTTCCTTCAACATGTACCTGCAAACCTGCAGACAAAGAGTTATTGAAGAGATGAAGCTGCTCAGCTCAGAAAAATGCAACTTTAGGCCATTTGCCACTTTGAAAAAATGTAAAAGGACACTACAGAGAAACAACATAAGAATTGATATAAATAAATAAATAAAGGTATAAAAAAAGAAAAAAGAGCCAGTCATGGCAGCACATGTCTATAATCCTAGCACTTTGGAAGGCTAAGGTGAGACAATTGCTTGAACCCAGGAGTTCAAGACCAGCCTGGGCAACATAGTGAGACCCCATCTCTACAAAAAAAAAATACAAAAATAAGCCAGTTGTGGTGGTGCATGCCTGTGGTCCCAGCTACTCGGAAGGCTGAGGCAGAAGAATCACTTGAGCCCAGGAGACAGAGGTTACAGTAAGCTGAGATCACACCACTGCACTCTAGCCTGAGCAACAGAGTAAGACCTTGTTTCAAGAAAAAGAAAAGAAGTTTTATAGTTCAGTGGTAAAGAACAAGGTAGCAAAATGAAATTTAAATATTTTATCAGCGAGTATAAGAATAAATCATTATATGATGAAAATCAAGTAGAAAATATTCTAAAGAGTAATGTTACAAACTAAGAGGTAATTTTTAAAACTTAAAAGGCACAAAAATTGACATTAAAAAAATGACAAGATAAAATATAAAAGAAATGATAAAAAATTTAAAGTAAAATCCTTCCCTTTAAAATATGGAAGAACAAGAGCTCAAGCTTCCTAATTCAAAAATAATAAGAAGTCAGGTGAAATAAGCAGTACCCTATTATGAAAATTATTAAGTATCAGGAAAACAGTGCAAACATCCCAGAGTCAACCCAAGACTAAGGTCATGAAAACCTCGGATCCCAATAAGGTACAGGTAATGGATGTAGCTTTGAGGCAGGAGAGGAGACTACAGGCAGCCCCGGCCCTCAGCCTGGGGGACTTACCCAAGTGAGAGCCAAAGGACCCTGTGCCCCAGATGCCTGTCTCTTCCCCTTTCTGACAGATTCCTGCCTGCTAGTGCTGAATAATGTCCAGGAGAATGGGGAAGCATAGCTTTTGTCTGCAGCCACACTGGTCCCAGCAAGGCCCTCACCCCAGCCTCCACCGATAGCCCAGGGGTCTAATTCTACAGTCAGGGAGCCACACAGAGCCAGGGAATCTGCACACCTGTGCCCTGCACTGAGGGGTAGACTCTCAGCCCTGGGGAGGACCCCGGGTCCAGCCAGCATTTTGTGGCTGCCCTCACTCAGACTTCATCTCTGTTGAGGCATCGATCGAGTGCCATCTTTCCTACACACAGCCTGCCCTGGCATCAAAACTCTCCTGTAGGGCTAGGACTCCAGTGGACACAAAATTCCCATTATACCACAGCCTAACCCTGACCCCAAGGAGACTCAGACCATGCCCCCCACAATCACAGTGGGGGAGACCCGGAGACTTAACGTGACCCAGAACCCCCGAGTGAGCAGAATTTGGTTAGTGTCCCTGGTGAAAGACAGGACAATGCAAGTCCACAACTCCGTTCACTGTCATTGTCACTGGAGCAGTCTTTCTAAAAGAGCCTAAGTCACACAAATCCCACACAAAAATAAGCATGCACGCTCATTCCCTCCCCTTCCAGTTGCTTGTGTCCAAAGCTGGCTCAGTGTCATTTGTGTGCTCATGGCACCTGCCCACCACCAAGCGGTGCTGCAGTGGCCCCTCCTTCTGGCTCTTGCGCAATTGTCCACGGCTTCCTCTTTGCAGTATCATCACAAGCTGTGGCCTACCCCGGGATATGGAGGAGCCATTCGGCAAGGTTTCTGAGGTCAGAGTCAGAGAGGGACTCAGCTTCTCCTGCAAACAAGCTTGGCTTCTTGCCCGGAGTTCATTAAACACCATCATGGACTGTTCAGAGCACAGGCATTGCCCAGCTTTGCAGGTCTCCAGTTCTATGGCTCAGGGCCATACCCACTCGGTCCCACAAGCCCTGAGCCAAGGGAAGATAAAACTGTACTCCAGGGCAAAGCTGGGATAAAAGGCCCACTCTTCTCTTAGCTGCGGATTACACTTCCCGTAGACACCCACATAGCGAGAGCTCAGCCGCTCTCAGAGGTGAGGCGAACATGGTCCAAGCCTTTGAGTGAGGCATTCCCAAGGAGAGGGGAGAAATTGGAACAAGAACAAAGAGAACATAAATATGGGAAATATCTACATTAAGGGATATACATTAAAAAAAAAAAATACCCAGGCCCTGTGGCTCACCCCCGTAATCCCAACATTTCGGGTGGCTGAGATGGCACAATCGCTTGAGCCCAGGAGTTGGAGACCAACCTGGGCAACATGGTGAAATCCCATCTCTATGAAAAATAAGCAAAATTAGTCAGGCATGATGGCACACACCTGTGGTCCCAGCTATTCAGGAGGCTGAGGTGGAAGGATCACTTGAACCCAGGAAGCTGCGGTTGAGCCGAGATTGTGCCACTGCACTCCAGCCTGGGCAACAGAGTGGGACCATGTCTTGAAAAAAAAATTAAATTTAAATTTTAAAAACTATATATATATAATTTAAAAACAACAAATGAAGGCATCCTTAGCTCAGCATCTGGCTGCCAACCTTCAAAAGTCAAATCACGTTTGTCTTCAGCTCTATCTCTGCATTTCTTCCTAAGCATAGAAATCTGGGTCAAGGCCTCTCGGTGGATGGATGCCACTATATCACTATAATGTACAGAGACAGAGGTCACCTTATTGGGTGACAGGACTACGTGAGCCTAGTGTAGCAGAGACACAGGATAGCGAGGACAGACAATTTGGTGCATTAAATGAGGTTACCGTGCCCTCCAGTTAATGAAACCATGGTGACTGTATCAGTCACAATCCTGGCAGGACACAGAGTCCTGCTCAGATGGTTTAAGAGCAAAATTAATGACGTTCCCGTTTACAGAGCTGTGGGCAGAGTAAGCACAGCAAAGGACGCTGAGGTGCCCAGAGCCCAGCCACAGTGGGAGCCATTGCCACACACCTGAGTCAAAATGACAGGAGAGGAAATAGCCTAGGGGTGGTCATGGCCCAACAAGAGCCCAGCAAGAATGGCAGCTGTGGAGAGGGGGCTGCCCAGGAGAACTGCAGACACGCAGGGATACAGCCATCACCAAAATAAGGCCTGGAAAGAAACATTCAGCTATCTCTCCCTGCTTCAATAGTCAATCATTAGTGCCTCCCAAATGCCCAAGCCAACAGGAAGCCAGCAGGCAGGGAGACGGAAGCTGCAGATCTGGGAGGGATCTCAGAGCAGAGGAGTGAGGAGGATGGCTGGGGCCAGGGAGGAGACAGAGAATACCACACACAGTGATGACTAATAATTAAGAAAGTGCCGCCCAGGTGCGGTGGCTCATGCCTATAACCCCAGCACTTTGGGAGGCCAAGGCAGGAGGATTGCTTAAGGCCAGGAGTTCAAGACTAGCCTGGGCAAGATAGCAAGATACCATCTCTACAAAAAAAGAGAAAGAGAAAGAAAGAAAGAGCCATTCCTTTAGGACCAGGTTCCTCAACTGTGGCACTCCGAACATTTGGGACCAGATAATTCTTTGTTGTGGGATCCTCCTGGGCATCATGGGATGTCTATTAGCATCCAATAGGCTAGATGGCAGTAGCAGCCCCCTAGTCCCAACATTAAAACTGTCTTCAGACATTGCTGATTGAACCCTGGGGGCAAAATCATCCTAAGCCAAGAACCACTGCTGTAGGGTTATAGTAATAGACTGCAATGAGATAAGGTCAAGGCTTCTGATGCTACAACAATAAGAGAAAAAGACACTGAGAAGACCCATTCCCCACCTTCCTCAGTTATTGCATCTAAGAGAGAGGATAGTGGAATGTAAACTAAAGGTACTTCTGTTTCTTGCAAGATGCTTGACAAAATGAATGTGAAAATCCTTCTACTAAAAAGGCAAGAAAAAATAGAACTAAAATGAAAAACAACAATGCCTAGTTAGGTCAGGAACAATAGTGCTGGGTAAGGGATGGAGTGTGGTGAGTGGGGGCATGGAGGCAAACCCAGCCGCAGAGGACAAGCTTAGGTGAGTCTATGCAGGAGGTGAAACGGGAGAGTGGAGATCCACGCTTTGTCAGGGCTTTTCATGTGGGGCTAGAAAAAAAAATGTGCTGACCAGCCCAATAAAAGAAGCAGGAAGCCTGTGACTCGCTAGAATCTGGGACAGGAGAAATGCCTCCCTTCAAAAATAAAACACCACCTTTGCCTCCTGCCGGTTTGGAGTTTGATTTCATAGTCACAGGAAACTCCAAGCTGTGAAGTTAATGGTTAAAAATAATAATAATACAGGAGCAGTGACACACCTGAGGCACAAAAAAACCCCATGGATGCCTATGGAGGCGGGGAAAACGGGGGAATATTGGTAAAATGGTCTATTTCAGTTAGATTAATACATTCTGGGCTGGGTGCAGTGGCTCACACCTGTAATTCCAGCACTTTGGGAGGCCAAGGCTGGTGGCATCTGAGGTCAGGAGTTCGAGACCAGCCTGGCCAACATGGTGAAACTCCGTCTCTACTAAAAATACAAAATTTTAGCCAGGCGTGGTGGTGCATGCCTGTAGTCCCAGCAGGAGAGTCACTTGAACCCAGGAGGCGGAGGCTGCAGTGAGCCGAGACCATGCCGTTGCACTCCAGCCTGGGCAACAAGAGTGAAATTCTATCTCAAAAAAATAACTAACTGAATAAATACATTCTAGGGATCTAATTACAACATGGTGTATTTGTCCATTCTCACGCTGCTATAAAGACATACCGGAAACTAGGTAATTCATGAAGGAAAGAGGTTTAATTGACTCACAGTTCGACATGGCTGGGGAGGCCTCAGGAAACTTACAATCATGGCAGAAGGTGAAGAAGCAAGGCACCTGCTTCACAATGTGGCAGGAAGGAGAAGTGTATGGCAGGGGAAATGCCAGGTGCTGATAAAACCATCAGATCTCATGAGAACTCACTCACTACCATAAGAACAGCATAGAGGAAACCACCCCCATGAACTAATCACCTCCCACCAGTTCCCTCCCTCAATATGCGAGCATTATGGGGATTACAATTCAAGATGAGATTTGGGTGGGGACACAGCCACACCATATCACATGGTGACTATAGTTAATGCGCACCATTGAAATTAGCTAAAAGAATAGATCTTTTAGCAAGATCTACATACACACACAAAGGTAACTATGTGCAGTGATGGATGTGTTAACTAACTTGATTGTGGTCATCATTTCACAGTGTGTACACGTATCAAATCACTACATGGTACACCTTAAATATATACAATTTTATTTGTCAATTATATTTCAGTAAAGCAGGAGGAAGAAAAACAGAAAACCTCATGAATTCCACAGGAAAAAAAAAACAACAACACTTAACATGAGTTTGGGATCCAAAAACCATAAAGCAATCTTCCGTAACAGACACTCAGCAATGAGCACTTCAATATCCCACATCAAACCACAGACACAATCAACAGTAAGAGGAGTCAAAATTACAAAAGAACTAGACTCTGAAATAAACAAGGATAGGTCTGAAGCGAGAAATTAGCTTTCACTAACAATGTTATTAAACCTCCATAGAAGAGCTAAAAAGTAAATTAGAGGCCAGGTGCAGTGGCTCAGGCCTGTAATCCCAGCATTATGGGAGGTTGAGGTGGGCAAATCACCTGAGGTCAGGAGTTCGAGACCAGCCTGGCTAATATGGTGAAACACCGTCTCTACGAAAAATACAAAAAAAAAAAAAAAGTAGCTAGGTGTCATGGTGCATGCCTGTAATCCCAGCTACTAAAAAGGCTGAGGCAGGAGAATCGCTTGAACCCAGGAGGCGGAGGTTACAGTGATCTGAGATCGCACTATTGCACTCTAGCCTGGGCAACAAGAGCGAAACTCTGTCACAAAAGAAAAAAAAAGTGAATTAGATCCTGCAGCAGAGTTTCACATTGGAGCCAATTGTGAGGAGTCAAAGTTCAGTGGTAACTGATTTTATCCTAGAAATAGTATTACAGTAGGAAGATCTGTTCCCAGGAGATCAATGACAGCTATGCAAGAAATTAACCTAACATCAAATTGGGTGAACTGTGAATTGCATACCTGCCCTATGCATGGTGTAAGTGTTTCTTCATAGGACTGTGGACCAGTTAATCCATGCAAGAGTAACTAATTGTATACAGTTGTATTTGATGTTCCAGTGAGGATTCCTCTACTAGATTGTTTCCGTACGTTCCTGCTTCACTTTTTTTCTGAAAACTGCCATACCTTTATAAGGGCCAGGCAGGTGGTAAGAGCTTTGTTTTCTTTAAATCCGTGTCACCTGACAGCTTCTGAGAAACTCACCCACCCATACTTATTCACTGTATTAATATTTACTGAGTATCCACCATACACTCTTCTAGGTGCTTGGGATTAATGTATGGGGGAGGGGAGAACCTAGCCTTGAGCAGCTTGCATTTATGATAAGGTAATAATAATAAATAAGTAAACCACATTGTACATTGAAAGAAGTAAGTGCTGTGGAGAAAAGAAATCCACGCCCCATACCCTGTGGAATTTGCAGTAAAGGCAACAGCTGCCTACTCCTTCTTATTGTAAATTTCCCTGAAACAAGCGTACATTTTTCTGCTTTTCTTTTTGGGCTTCGTGTCCTCAAAGCTATCAATGATACATTTTGTCATTTCTGATGTAAATAATCTAGGTATACAGCAATCTTGTTGCTGTTCAAATGACACGTATACAGATGGCCCTAGGTGGGCACTGCAGCCTTCCACAGCCTCCTACGCAGGGCTATGGGGAAGAAGGCACTCTGTCGGCTTAGCCTGTCCATGTAGTCCTACTGTTCAGCCTTCCGCAACAATCACAGGCAGCCTCCAGGGATCAGCATAGCCTGAGAATTGATTAACCTCCCCAGTTGTTGCTGCACAGTGAGGGGGCCCCTGGGTCACCCACCAGAAAGCAAAACCCACAACTAGCTGCTTCCTGGGAAAACATAGGTGGCATCATGGGAAGCCAGAGAATGACATAGAGTTAGCCCAGGAGGCGATGGAGACTTAACAGAGATCGCCAATATTTCTGAGCAGCCCCTCTCCCCTCTCTACCCCAGGAAACACCTGATCAGGAGGAAAGGTAGAGAAAGATGGAGATAGAGGTAAGAAAGCTGGAAAAGGCTAGGACACAGACTCCATCCTCCAGCCTCCATAAGGAACCAGCCCCATTGTAAGACCTATTTGCAGACCTCTGACCCAGCACTGAAAAATGATAAATTTGTGTTGGTTAAGCTAAGTTTGCTGTAATTTCTTATAGGAAACCAACATCGTCTCTTTCTTTTTCTTTCCTTCTTTCTTTCTTTCTTTCAGACAGGCTCTCACTCTTGTCACCCAGGTAAATGCAGTGGCAAAATCACTACTCACTGCAGCCTCCACCTCCCGAGCTCAAGCAATCCTCCCACTTCAGCCTCCTGATTAGCTGGGACTTCAAGTGCATAGCACCACACCCACTTAATTTTTGTATGTTTTTGTAGAGACAGGGTCTGGCCATGTTGCCCAGGCTGGCTTTGAATTCCTGGGCTCAAGCGATCCTTCTGCTTAGGCCTCCCAAAGTGCTGGGATTATAGATGTGAGTCATTTTTGTATTGTTCCACTGCAAAGCTACTAGCTTGCGCACCTACATTCGCTCTGCAGATATTTGTTGCATGGGACACAGCCCTAGGAAAGACAACGAGCTCCCTGCCGTTGTTGAGTTTACAGTCCATTGGGGAGGACCCACCTAAAACATGATGTTTTCAGATGATTTCCTACATATCCTTTATACAAGAAGAGTAACCTCACGGGGACTACGGAGGGACTGCTCTTAGAGGGCAGTCAAGGAGGGCCTTTCCGAGGAGGTGGCACTTGAGATGAACCTGGAGGGATGAGAAAGAGCCACATATGAAATGACAGAGCAAACAGCAGGAGGGAGACGGGATCTCCAGGTATAGAAGGGGGACTGTATGGCTGGATGAAGGGCGAGTGCTGCTGCTTCAGGGAGGAGGTGGGCTTGGGAGCCAGTCACAGTGGCTGCAAAACCAATGGAGACAGGATGTCCCTGACATCTCAAATACATGGGATCCATGAGAAGTAGCAGGGATTGGCTCTGCAAAGGGCCTATGCTCCTCTCCCTTTTATATTTTGTATTGAATTACAACTCAAACCTGATTTTAAAATGCTAACCTTTGGTTTGGTTGATTTGTGGACGAATTAGCCATAACTGCAATGCAGGGCCGAGTTGTAGATAAATGGAGTTAAAAAGACACTTGGGAAAGGCATGAAAAGCAAACTCCTCTAGGGAGAAGGAAGCCAGGTGGCCTGATGGCTCCCTGCTGGCCAGTGCGGGGGCTGTGGGGGTGCTGCCTCCCCCTGAAGCAGTGGCATTTGCCGGTGTGTCCAGCCACAAAGTCCCTCTTCTGTACCTGGTCTTGCCTCCCTCCTGCTCTTTCCAATGCCTGGAACCCTTTTCCCCTTGCCATTTCAGACCTGGCTCCTTCTCATCCATCCTGGTGGCCAGAGGAGGACGAAATCACAAAAGCCTTGAGAAGCCTGGGGAAAGGAGTCCTGCTAAGTAGGTGTGTTGTGAGTGTCAGAGGCGTGTGAACCAGAGCAACTCCATCTTGAACAGGAGCTGGGTAAAAGGAGGCTGAGACCTACTGGGCTGCATTCCCAGATGGTTAAGGCATTCTAAGTCACAGGATGAGATAGGAGGTTGACACAAGATACAGGTCATAAAGACCTTGCTGATAAAACAGGGTGCCATAAAGAAGCCGGCCAAATCCCACCAAAACCAAGATAGCGACAAGAGTGACCTCTCGCCATCCTCACTGCTACACTCCTGCCAGCACCATGACAGTTTACAAATGCCATGGCAACAACAGGAAGTTACCCTATATGGTCTAAAAAGGGGAGGCGTGGATAATCTACTCCTTGTTTAGCATATCATCAATAAATAATCATACAAACCAGCAGCCCTCGGGGCTGCTCTGTCTATGGAGGAGCCGTTTTTTCTTCCTCTACTTTCTTAATAAACTTGCTTTCACTTTATGGACTCGCCCTGAATTCTTTCTTGCGTGAGATCCAAGAACCCTCTCTTGGGGTCTGGATCGGGACCGCTGTCCTGTAACATGAGGGCCAGAGAGATACGGCAGTGCCCGGTGGGGTCCACACAGTCAAGAAGACGGCCATGCAGGCCTGAAATCCAAGATTTAGTGCCTGGGACCTGGAAGAAGAAACCCCATGGAAGAGGGGATGAAGACAGAGCCCAGGTGTGACCCCAGTGGCAAACACTTGGCTCCACCAAGTCACCCCTTCTCCAGAGAGTTATCTACGCACTCACTGTCTGAGGACAAGTAGGATATCCCAAGCATCACAGGTAGTTCTGTTTGGTTGATAATGATGAGTGTATTTTCTTATATACATCGAAGTAGCAAGCCTGTGCAACAAACACCCACCCCACTTGACTATTTTGAACTTTATCTAGACTGCATTATAAATGAAAATTATGCTGCAAAAAGTCCACTTCCATAGTTCACTATATATGGAGACACAAAATAAAAAAACAAAAAAATTATAAATCTAGGAATTTTGTCTAAGTGGTAGGCACTAAGATATTCATTACATTGGCCAGGCACAGTGGTTCACGCCTGTAATCCCAACACTTTGGGAGGCCAAGGCAGGGAGATCACCTGAGGTCAGGAGTTTGAGACCAGCCTGGCCAACATGGCAAAACCCCATGTCTACTAAAAATACAAAAATTAGCCAGATGCGCTGGTGCACGCCCATAGTCCCAGCTACTCGGGAGGCTGAGGCACCAGAATCACTTGAACCCAGGAGCCAGGGTTTTCAATGAGCCAAGATGGCGCCACTGCACTCCACCCTGGGCAACAGAGTAAGACTCTGTCTCAGGAAAAAAAAAAAAAGTTATGCATTATATCATTTTTATAGTGGCAAAGAAATGGAAACACAAAATTCACAGATGGTAAAATAATTTGTAGAATATCTGTGTGGTGGGCTACTAAGCAGCCATTAAAATTTACATTAAAAGGAAAATAATAATAGAATGTATTGGGCATTACTTTGCAAACTGAAAGCACTTGGTTTCAGCTTCCCACAACAACCCTATGAGGTGTATGCTAGCATTATCTTTTTTCTTTTCAGAGGACGGAATAAGGCACAGAGATGTCAATTAACTCACCTAAGGACATATTGCTAGCAATTCTGAGAACTAGAATTCAAACCCAGTTGATTTGACTTACCAGCTTATCTTCTTCATCCTTGTATATACAGCGAATAAAAAAATTTGAGCAAGGCACAGTGGCTCAAGCCTGTAGTCTTAGCTGCTTGGGAGGCTGAGGCAGGAGGATTGCTTGAGCTCAGGAGTTCAAAGCTGCAGTGAGCTATGATTGCACCACTGGGTGACAAGAGCGAGACCCCTGTCTCTTAAAAAAATTTTTGTGATGACATGGGGCAATGTTCATAATTTGTAGTTTAGTAAGAAAAGTAGGTAATAAACAGTATACTCTGCATAATCTTAAGTAAAAAAAAAACATATATACTATCTACGGTATCACAGCTAAAACATTTGGGGAGAGGTGATGATTTGGGAGCAGCAGCAGGATTTTATTTTTTATCCCGAAGTAATTCTTTTTTAACAATTTTTACACATTTGCAGCATAAATAAGTCCATGAGTCCATGCCTTATATTGTGCAATTTCACACACTTCTGAGAGTTCCATTCCTGACGGGTACAGTACCCCCAGGGTTGTGGGCAGGGGCTTGCTCTTCCCGTAATCGGCACTTCCTTCATAATCTGCCTTTCTTTTCTGGAAAGCAGTCTGGAAGGATAGACATCAGCATTTTAAAGGAGGTTGGGAGGACTACAGTTCACTTTAATGTCCTCCTTATGCTGTCTTTATTCTTTACTGGCCCCATTTTTAAAAAACCATGAACATAACTTACATGTATTCAGAAAATGTGATAAAGTTCCAAAAAGACAAGAGTGCACTATCGGTCGCCCACAAGTCCAAGCTCCCTCCCCAGCTCAGCCCCTGAGGTCTGATGTGGGGTCTGGTTGCAACTTGAAATGCTTCCCAAGTGATTCTAAGGTTCACCTTGATGGAGAACCCCTATCTGTCACCAGGAGGGCCGCCCCTTCGAATGGAGCCCTCAGTCTTCCAGAACAGCCCGTCATATGGCACATCCTCATATGCCATCCTCATATGGCACAGAGGAAGCAATCCACTTTGCCTGCTGTATTCATGCAGAACCACAGACTCTGGGGTTTGATTCTTCTTAGTGTTATGGAACGGCTCCCTCAATTACGTTTCCAGGGCTGAGGGAAGGCAACTTCACTGCCCCGAGTTCTTTGAGGCTGTCAGTGTCAGCATGGGTATGAAAAGATGGAAAAGATGGATGGTTCCCCATTTCCACAAATGAATTGAAGCAGATGTTGTCAGACAGAGGTAAGATGAACAGCTATGACATCACCAAGATCCCCACTGACAGCCAGAAATCCCAGTTCCAGGCTGAATGAGCCCTTGCGGGGCCCCAGCACAGGGCTGGAGGTAAATGGACAGCGCCCGAGTTGCAGGAGGCAGGCAGAGCCCCTGTCCTCAAGTAGGCACGCAGGGAGAAAGTTCCCATAGGTCCAGCCCAGGGATCAAAGGCAGGCAGGCGTTTCTGCAAAGGAGGGAGCTGGGGCTGGGGGAGGGTGGACCAGGGAGGCTCCCACGGTGACTGCTTGATAAATGGGTGCTTCCTATCTTTCCCTTCCCTGAAGCCGTGGGAGGCCCCTTCTTTCTCAGTAGTTTAAACTAATTGATAAAATGGGGTAAATTAGGGCCAGTAATGAGATTAATAAATGCCTTTTGCGGGGCAGTAGCTTTGCTTGGAAGCACTCTGGGTGTGAAGTGTTCTCCTACATTTCCTGCTGTTCCTCCTTTTTTTTTTTTTTTTTTTTTTTTTTGAGACGGAGTCTTGCTTTGTCTCCCAGGCTGGAGTGCAGTGGCGCGATCTCGGCTCACTGCAAGCTCCACCTCCCGGGTTCACGCCATTCTCCTGCCTCAGCCTCCCGAGTAGCTGGAACTACAGGCGCCCACTACCACGCCCGGCTAATTTTTTGTATTTTTAGTAGAGACGGGGTTTCACCGTGTTAGCCAGGATGGTCTCGATCTCCTGACCTCGTGATCCGCCCGCCTCGGCCTCCCAAAGTGCTGGGATTACAGGCGTGAGCCACCGCGCCCGGCCCTGTTCCTCCATTTTTAACAACAATGGATTGAAACTGTCCATTTGAAATCGAACAACTTGTTTGTATGTGGACTTTAGGTTCAGAATGATGACTTGTGTTGTTGAGAAAATTCACGTCTTTGTGATTTGATATTTGTGATTTGATATTTGTGCCGTGGTGTAGCACGTTGACCGAATGCAAAGTTTTGAGTATGTTAATCGCTCTCTCCCCTCCCTCCCCCAGCCCAGAGGAAACTGTGGCTGGAGCGTGGTGGTCTCTGTTTTGGGGGGTTTGTCCATGCAAGAACCCTTTTACTGACTGGGAGGTCGAGGAGCAGGCTCAGCTCTGGCAGCCTCCATGGGGGAGGGGAGTCTTGTTCACTGAATTCCACTGGCTTGGTGTCACCTAAGTCACCTGTGCGTGCCTCGACCTGCCTGTTCCTGCCCAGCTGCCCCTGGAGGTAGAGCACCAGCGGGAGCAGCAGCCCGTGGGGACCAGGAGAGGGCGGCCTTTGTCTCCACTTATGGAAAAGGGCCCAAGACCCAGAAAAGCCCAACCCAGCCTGGCAGTTGAGGTTGCCCACTGCCTGCTCCCAGCTGGTCTTAGAACCTCATTTTCTGAGGTTCCCTGTTCCCCCACCATTGCCCCAGCCCCTATCCCGGCAAGAGCAGGCAACCTGAGCTTGGGGTACGTGCATGCTCTTGTTTCTTTGAGGGCCCTTTCTCCTTCTTCCTTTCTCATTCAAATGCTACCTATGTCCAAGGATTCCATGTCGCTTGGCTTCCCCAAAGCCTTTCCTGCCTCCACGTGGTCTCTTTTCTGCTCTTTCATAGCATTTGCATTAGGGTACATGGAGTGGGTTGAGTGTTATCCCCCAAAATTCATGCCCACATGGATCCTCAGAATGTGACCTTATTTGGAAATAGGGTCTTTGTAGTTGTGATTAGTTAAGAAATCAGTGATAATGAAGTCATACTGGATTAGGGTGGGGTCAAAACCCAGTGACTGGGTTATAAGAGAGAACTCACTGAGACACACACAGGTAATAAGGCCACGTGAAGACAGAGGCAGACAGCATCACTGATGATCAGGGAAATGCAAATCAAAACCACAATGCGACGTCACCTCACTCCTGCATGAAAGGCCATAATCAAAAAGTCAAAAAATGATAGATGTTGCCGTGGATGTGGTGTACAGGGAACACTTACACGGCTGGTGGGAATGTAAACTAGTACAGCCGCTATGGAAAACAGTGCGGAGATTCCTTAAAGAACTGAAAGTATAATAGAACTGCCATTTGATCCAACAATCCCACTACCGGGTATCTACCCAGAGGAAAAGAGGTCATTATACGAAAAAGATACTTGCACACGCATGTTTACAGCAGCACAGTTTGCAATTGCAAAAATATGGAGCCAGTCCAAGTGCTTATCAATCAATGAGTGGATAAAGAATTGTGATTTTTATATGTGTGTGGGTATATGTGTATATATATGTGTATACATACACACATACACACACACACACACACACACACACACAACATGGAATACTACTTAGCCATAACAAGGAATGAAATAATGGCATTTGTAGCAACCTGAATGGAATTGGAGACCATTATTCTAAGTGAAGTAACTCAGGAATGGAAAACCAAATATCGTATGTTCTCACTCATAACTGGGAGCTAAGCTATGAGGATGCAAAGGTATAAGAATGACACAATGGACTTTGGGGATTTGGGGAAAGGGTGGGAGGGGGATGAGGGATAAAAGACTACACATTGGGTAGCGTGTACACCGCTCAGGTGATGGGTGCACCAAGATCTCAGAAATCACCACTAAAGAATTTATTCATGTAACCAAATACTACCTGTTTCTCAAAAACCTATTGAAATAAAAAATAAACAAATAAATATTAACAACAACAACAACAAAGACAGAGGCAGAGACTGGAGTGGTGCATCTACAAACCCAACCAGAAGCTGGAAGAAGCATGAAACAGGTTCTCCCTGAAAGCCTCCAGAAGGAACGGCCTCCAGAACAGAAAGGAAATAAACACCCAATGTCTTAAGCTACCCAATCTGCTGTACTTTACTACAGCCCTAGGAAATTAACACAGCACTGATTGCCAGTTTCCCCCTATACACGGTCCACAGTGCCTGCTGTGTGGAGCAAAGCAGGGGGCCGTCTATGAACATTTGTGAAATGACTGAGAGAAATAATTCATCCAATTACAGCATGTTCCAAAGACCCACAACAATTAGTGAAGGCAAAGAGCAGGCTTGGTTTTTCCTTGCAAAGGGAGCCTCTGAACTGGTATTCTGAGCCTCCCCAGGCCTCCACCAGGCCCCCATGCTGTCCCTGTCATTGTTCTGTGCTGTATGAGGCTCTGCGGAACCAGATAACACGTGTAAAAGCGGCATGGGTTTCTAGAAGGGCTCCAGGGTCTTGCTCCATGACAACAGAATATGGGTCAAGGTCAGGAAGCACCTGTTTTTCCTCTGCCCTAGCCTGGCAAGGGGGTTGTGGCCCCACTCAGGACCTGAGGGCTTCCCTCGGGGACCCCTAGATAAAGGGGAGGGCTTCTACCACCCTGGAAAAGGAGGTAAGAAAGCAAGAGAAATTAATTAGCCATTTCCCAAATGTGTCTAACATCTAAAAATTTGCCGTGGCCAAAAGCACTGAAAAGCCCATCATTGCTTTTTATTTCAGCATTGTTTTTAGAGAGAAGTACCATGAGGCACAGAGGCTGACTCCGTCACTCAGGGGACAGGTAGGTGTTAGCATCTTCATGACGTATACGGCATTTCCCTGAGGTATTACAGTCCCCAAGACAGGTGTTGTATGACTTACGACACTGTTCTTGGCACCAGATTCCAGAAGGGCAGCTGCAGAAAAAAAGTGCTCCATAATGTAAAAGTGGACATGTGTGATTACTAGTGGCAGACCTCAAATTCTTTCCCTTCATGAAACCTGCAACCTTCTGAGGTTTAACTGAATCACTGTGACTTCCTCCCTGGTCTGTTTGTTGGCGTTTCCCTCTAAGAATGTCAGCACTAGAAAAAGGTCTTAGAGGCCAGGCGCAGTGGCTCACGCCTGTAATCCCAGCACTTTGGGAGGCCAAGGCGGCAGATCACGAGGTCAAGAGATTGAGATCATCCTGGCCAACATGGTGAACTCTGCTAAAAATACAAAAATTAGCTAGGCATGCTAGCGCGTGCCTGTAGTCCCAGCTACTCGGGAGGCTAAGGCAGGAGTCGTCTGAACCCGGGAGGCAGAGGTTGCAGTGAGCTGAAATTGAATTACTGCACTCCAGCCTGGCGACAGAGCGAGACTCCATCTCAAAAAAAGAATGAAAAAGATTTTAGATGGCACCTGGTCCAGCCCACACATTTTGCAGAGATTCTGGAATGGCACTCTTTTCTTCCATGGTGAGCTTTTCCTTCCCTTGGGAGAGCTGTGCCTCACACTCAGTCAGGGTTCTCTAGAGGGACAGAATTATTAGGATAAATAATAGAGTCAGGGTTCTCTAGAGGGACAGCACTAATAGGATAGATACATACATAACAGAGAGTTTATTAAGTATTAACTCACAAGATCCCAAGGTCCCACAATAGGCCATCTGCAAGCTGAGGAGCAAGCAGAGCCAGTCCGAGTCCCAAAACTGAAGAACTTGGAGTCCGATGTTCAAGGGCAGGAAGCATCCAGCACGGGAGAAAGGTGTAGGCTGGGAGGGTGGGAGGGTGGCCAGTCTAGTCTTTTCACATTTTTCTGCTTGCTTTATCTACTAGCCTCCCTGGCAGCAGATTAAATGATGCCCACCCAGATTAAGGGTGGGTCTGTCTTTCCCAGCCCACTGACTCAAATATTAATCTCCTTTGGCAACACCCTGACAGACACACCCAGGATCAATACTCTGCATCCTTCAATCCAATCAAGTTGACACTCAGCATTAACCATCACACTCAGGAAATCACACCTGTCAGTTACTGTCATCTGTAGTGATAAAACAGAAAGTTCTCCTCATTTGTGTGTCTGTGGCAGATTGAAGATGACCACAAATTCTTTGACTCTTCTCCATTGAGAAGGGGATTGAGGAGGGGCTCCATGTCCTCTCCCTCGGTCCCAGGTGGCTCCATGACTTCCTGACCAGGGATTGTGACAGAAGTATCACTGTCTCATTTCCAGGCTCAGGCCTTCAGAGATGGGCAGCTCCATTTCCTATCTCTTACAACACTTACCACTGGATTCCAGCCACCCAGCTACCAGAAGCCCAAGCCACATGGAGAGGCCATTTACAGACAGCCTCTGACTTACAATGGTTCAACTTAACAATATTTCAACATTGCAATAGTGTGAAAGCCATGCCCATTCAATAGAAACCTTATTTTGAATTTTGACCTTTTCCCAGGCTAGCAATCTGCAGCATGATTCTCTTGTATTGAGCCACAGCTCGCAGTCAGCCATGAGATCACCGGGGTAAACAACCAATGCTCTACAGTGCACTGTGTTGCCAGATGATTTTTGCCTAGCTGTAGGCTAATGTAAGCGTTCCAAGCACATTTAGGGTAGACTAGGCTCAGCTATGATGTTTGGTAGGTTACGTGTAATAAATGCATTTTCCACTTATATTTTCAACTTACAATGGATTTGTTAGGATGTCACTCCATCACAAGTCAAGGAGCATCTGTAAAGATGCTCACGATCCCAGCTGACAACCAGCATCAACTGCTAGCCGAATGAGTGCACCATTTTGGATGTCCAGTATAATTGAGCCTGTAGCATTAGAGTGATTTGTTATGCAGCGCTAGATAACCAGAACAAGGCCAGTTCCCACACCCTCCATCCTAGAATCTCAGAACTCAAAGAAGTCTTAGGGGTTATGTCTTCATTCAACAAATATCTACTGAGCACTCGCTATGACCAAAGAAATGTTCCAGACAGTAAAAATTCAGCACTGAACAGAACAAACAAGATCTCTGTTCTCACAAAATTCATAGTCTAGCGTGGAGTAGAGGGGGAGAGAAAATATCAATGATAGGTGCTATGCAGAGAATTAAAAGAGATAAATAAATGCAACCTTGAATTATATCAGTTTTTATTTTATTTTCTTTCCTTTTTTTTTTCTTTATGAGACAGGGTCTCACTTTATTTCCCAGGCTGGAGTCCAGTGGTACAATCAGAGATTTTATTATTAGTAGTAGTAGTAGTATTGCTACTTTCTAGCTACAACTGCTAGCTTCCATTCTCTTAATATTTATCTGGTGTATCTTTTTCTATCTCTTAAATTTTAAACATTTTGGGTGAGCTCATGTTTTATCTTGTGAACAACATATATTTGGATTATGCTTTATTTATTTATTTATTTATTTATTTATTTATTTATTTATTTATTTATTTTGAGATGGAGTCTTGCTCTGTCGCCCAGGCTGGAGTGCAGTGATGCAGTCTGGTTCACTGCAACCTCCACCTCTCGGATTCAAATGATTCTCCTGCTTCAGCCTCCCAAGTAGCTGGGACTGCAGGTGCATGCCACCACACCCAGCTAATTTTTGTATTTTTAGTAGAAACGGGGTTTCACTATGTTGGTCAGGCTGGCCTCGAACTCCTGATCTTGTGATCTGCCCACGTTGGCCTCCCAACATGCTGGAATTACAGGCGTGAGCCATGGTTCCCAGCCGGATTATGCATCTTTTAATAGCTGCATTCACACATTCATGTTTGCTCTAATTAGACATATTTTGAACTTATTTCTTCCTGATTGTTCTCTATTATTTAACCATGTTTTTTATTTTATTCTCAATAATTGAATCTCTTCTACATCATCTTCAAGTTTCTCTCCAAACCTAGCTTCTGCTTAAATATATACAATTTAAGGGCACCAACCTTAAATAGCTAATAGATATTATGTAGGTAAATAATCAAATTCCCCTTAATTTCCACCTAGGGATCTTCATGCTGTATCCCCATAGAACGAGTCCCATCTACTATCTACCTGACAACATTGCAGATATTTGACATGTCCAGCATGTTCCTCCTCTCCTAGGTCTTCTCTCTATAATACATTCCATTCCTTCATCACTCTTCCTCCAGGACAGTGTTTCGAGAACTATTACTTCACTTTGCTCTCCCCCCTTTAAAATGTGGTGCTCACATCTGAAAAATTAGCCCCACAGTAATCTGATCTGTCCCAAGAGAAAATGAGATTGTTCCCTCTCTCGTTTTAGACAAAATCCCGTCATTGCCCTAGCTAAGCTGGCATTGACTCCTGGAAGCCAACACACACAGTGACTCACAGCAAACGCACAGGTGACCAAATCCTCAGCATCTTCTTCCTGCTGAGAAGCCGCATCTCCTCCATCTTACGTTTCACAGCTGAATCATCTTAACGCAAATACCCAACTGTACAATTATCCCCAATCAGACGTCATCTTTTTAGAGTCAGTCCACTGCTCCAGGCTGTCAAGATATTTTTGGATTTTTCCCAATATTGTGTTACCCACAGAAGTAAATGTTTTCTTTGTTCAGATTTTCTCTCTACAATTTCCTTGGCTTCAGTCCAATAATTCTTTATATTCCATTTCTTATGTACAAGAACTATAGTCATATCTGTAGGCTATTTGTGGAGAGGATGAAAGAGTGAGGTAGAAAGTTGCTCCCAGGCCAGGCACAGTGGCTCACACCTGTAATCCCAGCACTTTAGGAGGCCAAGTCAGGTGGATCACCTGAGGTCAGGAGTTTGAGACTAGCCTGGCCAATATGGCGAAACCCCATCTCTAGTAAAAATATAAAAATTAGCTGGGTGTGGTGGCATGTGCTTGTAGTCCCAACTAGTCAGGAGGCTGAGGCGTGAGAATCACTTGAACCCGGGAGATGGAGGTTGCAGTGAGCTGAGATTGCACCACTGCACTCTATCCAGCCTGGGCCACAGAGTGAGACCCTATCTTAAAAAAAAAGAAAGATGCCCTCAAAGAACTTGCACATGACCCCTCTCTGAGCTCAGTAAAACTGTCAGACAGTGCATGTGAATGGTCAACCCCAGGAACAAACCAAGAGGTTGCTAATGTGTGACAGAAAAGTCTGGGGACACTCAGAGACCAACTGAGAAAAATCTCAGGAAGGTAGGATTGCATTGTGATTGGCATGTAATAAGCAGAAATCTATGCATTTGTGTCATAGCATGCTTATAGAAAAAAGGAGTTTGTCAGCAATAGCAGTATGGCGAGAAATGCAGGTTCTTAGAACAAAGGTTGTTGGCATCTTAGATTCAATCATGGCATGGGCTGAATTGTGCCCCCCCATTTATATGCTAAAGTCCTAACCCCCAGTACCTCAAAATGTGACTGTATTTGGAGATAGGGTCTTTAAAGAGGTAATTAAGGTTAAATGAGGCCATTGGGTTGGATCTTAACGCAATATGACTGGTGTCCTTATTAGAAGGGAAGATTAGGACACAGACACGCACCCAGAGGAGACCATGTAAAGTCACAGGGAGAGGACATCATCTGCAAGCCAAGGAGAGAGGACTCAGGAGAAACCAGCCCTGCCAACACCTTGACATTGGACTTCCAGCCTCCAGCATTGTGAGAAAATTAATGTCTGTTATTTATGCCACCCTGCCCGTGGTAGTTTGTTAAGGCCACCCAAGAAAACTAATATAGACCCTACCAACATGTGTGGTAACCCTCCCCTGAGGCCACCTTCCTGAGACCAACAGCTTCCCTTGTGCTGACTCTATGCTCCCAGGAAACCATCTGCCTATGGCATCCCCTGAGGCAGGCACAGGTAGGAGAACACACTTGTTGGGCTGCCCCAAGCATTTATTGTTCAGGCACGTTTCACCCAACTCTTAACAAACCAGCATTAGGTTTGTTAACATATGAGCACATGCATGCAGATACAGTGGGTGCACCTATGTGTGTCTGCATCCCACAGCCTTCACTACAGGTAGAGACATGCACCAGCCTTGGAGAGACAAGCACATCTGCCTCTAAGGAAACTTCACCCCTAGGTGCACTGGCAAAATTGAGTTTCTGAAGAAGCCAAGTTGAGGGTAAGCCCAGGACATTAGTGAACAAGCCAAGATTCACTTGCCATCTTGTTACTGACCACTGGTTCTTGGGCTCTCAATGCCATAGAATTTGACATGAGGCCAAAAAAGTTTTCCCAGACAGGATTTTATTGGAGCTGATTCCTGGACATAATGAGGGCAGCATGAGAGGGAGAGAGAATTCCCTGACTGACTCTCCAGAAAGAGTCAGTAGGGCTCTTTTATTAGGCAACACTCAGGAATTGACATCAGGAGTAGGGTATGCAGGCTGGCTGGGCAAAGCACGTGAGGGGTAGGGGATGCAGGTCAGCATTATCTGGCTGCCGTGGTTCTCTTGAGCAATGGTAGTCTGGCCTGCAGCAACAAGGCTATAAATCGATTGTTTAGCATTCCTTCCCAGGACAGGACACTACCAACCTTGGTTATCTCCTCAGGCCAGTTCCTGGAATTCTTTAAGTAAAAGGCACAGTTAAACATTATGGTGTCCGTGAGATATTGGTGTGGGTTTTGTGAGCAATGGGAATGCTCTACTGGAGGTGAGCTGAAGCCAAGCCCCGTCTCTGTCTCAATGTTATGGGACTATCTAGGTGGCCAGAAGGCAGGCGACGTACCAGCAAATCTTTCATCTCATCACCTGTGAACTTGGAATTGCAATAGCACTAATACAACCTAGAAGCTTTGTTTGTTTTTTAAAAGCAGAAACATGTGACAATTTAAGAATTCAGATGAGCCTAAAGAAAGAAAGGAAGGGCTCATGATCTGTGGACTGTGGCTCAGTATCTGGATCTAGACTGAGTCTTGCCTGTGACTGCATGTGATTGGCCCAGCATGAGAATCTCCTAGTCACAAGGCTTCTGGGTGAAAAAAGGGGTCTTATACATTTGGTACTTCCTTGTTTTACACAATGAGCTAGTGGCACAATTGAGATCAGAACCTAGGCGCAACACTTTCTCCACTGGTTTCTCTTGATGTCTGGGTGCTAGCAAGGAAAGTCATGAGACTCGAAAGGTCACAACGAGGAGGTCATGTGATCAGCACAGGGCCTGATCTAAGGGCCTTCAAGGGACATAAGGTAGTCTCTACCGGTTAAAACCTCGAGGTCCCTTCCTGGGCTCCTCCCTCCCTCTGGTCCTTTCTGAACTGATGCTCCAGGAAACGTGGCAAAATGCAAGAATAATCCTAGTGATCTCATTGCCCACCATCCCTATTTAGACACACCCAAGACCCTCCAAGGGTTTCCACCCCTTCTCCATGGTCTGTAGGGTCCTACAAGATCTGGCCCATAGGCAGACACTTTCGCCTCACAGGCCCAGGCACAAGGGCCTCCACTCCCCATGGTCCCCCATTATCATAGAGACTGGCAGGCACAGGGGTCTCTACTCCCCATGGCCCCCCACCACAGAGCCCTGCAGGCATGAGGGCCTCCGCTCCTCACAGCCCCCTACCCCACAGCCCTGCAGACACAAGAGTCTCCACTCCACATGGTCCCCCACCACACAGCCCTGCAGGAATGAAAGCCTCCACTCCCCATGCCCCCGCAACCACACAGCCCTGCAGGAATGAGGGCCTCCCCTCCCCATTGACTCCCCCACCACACAGCCCTGCAGATGGCTTGCTCACCCTCAGCCCGGACTCCTCCTCAAGGCAATTCCTCCTGCTCCCTGCCACCACTTGCCCACAGAAGCCTTCCAGGCATGGTCAGATTCCTCAGTTCCCTGCTGAGGGAGAACCACACTCCTTTCTAGAGCCTGCTCCTGAGTCTGTATTTAAGATGCATCCATGTGACAGGTAAGCGACTGGCTCCCCCCACTAGACAGTGAGACCCGGGACAGATGCAGAGCAGACCCTGCACAAAGTCATCCTTCATCGATATTGACTCAGTGAGACAGTTGCCACAGCAGCCCTCACGGTGGGCCCTGGAATAAACAGATCAGAAGCAGCCCTTTCCCACTGACTTTAGACACAGTTTCCTCTGGATGATTTTCTTTTTTCTTAAACAGCTGTGGTTAGAAGCATTGTATCAGTCCTCTAACGGAAGTTAGGACATTCAGAAGCAGGTGTGAGTAACAACAGCATCAATGCTAACAGCCTGACGGTAAGAAAAACAACATTAAGACAAGCAAAAAAAGGGCAAAATGATTATCTTGGTGGCTTAAGATTGTCATTGGAAACAGCACACAATCATGTCCTCAGGACTCCTGGTGGTGTGAAGATGTTTGTCCCTACACTGAATGCCCAGTGGCTGAGGTTTTTCTCATAAGTCAAATTATTACTCGTGTATTCTCACCTTAAAAGCAGACAACATAGACAGGGCATTCTGGAAATATTTCCCCCTAAAATCATGACAATGTTTTGCTGCTTCCATGATCTGGAACAGGAATTGGCAAGCTCTTTCTCTGTGGGCTAAATGAAAACAGCCATAAACAACACTACGTAAATAGACGTGGCCGTGTTCCCAATAAAACTTTATTTACAAAATTGGGAAGTAGGCCAGGTTTGGTCCCTGATTATCATTTTCTGACCCCCATCTAGAGCATTCATACTGAGGAGCTCCTCACTTACTGACAATGTGAGATGAATGAGCAACAAGACGTCTTAGTCTCCGGAACAGACATCATCTCAAGCACTTTGGGTGGTAAAGAGCCATAGCTGTCATCTCATCAACTCCGTCTTGGGCTAGCCCCTTTCCTCTGCACTCTTCAGGAGCTGGGGGTGAGGTTTCACCCCTCTCTACGCTGAACCATGTCCTCCAGCACTGTCAGACCACGTAGGGTCCTCGTGAACCATTTGGATGAGAATGTACATGCTGCAAAGTCCGTCCCCTCACAGAGGAGCCCCTAGACCAATGAATGGTGTTATTAATGAGTCTCACTGCCTAATGAAGAGCATTGCTCAGCTCTTAATAATACTGCTGATTGAAGCCAAGACCCTAGTCAAACAAAAGAAGCTTGTTTTGTCACTTTTAACTATGGGCATTAGTTTAAACGAAGGATTCTTTCACAGAATGGTGATATAAAATACTCCTGCGCAAACAAATTCTTCATATTTACCTTTGTGAGTCCTCCAGCTATTTTTGTCATTTGCCTGGATAAACCCTCCTCCTTCTCCTTTTCTCTCCCTATCTTTAAACTTCAAGCATCATTGCCAAGCCTAACAGGTGGTTAACACTAGAGTTAATTACCATAAATTAATTGCCATTCTAAATAGTCAGTTCTGGAAATGACTCCAGTGGCCATGAAATTTAGACTTGAGCAAGGCTCATCGAGGCTGTGTTTTATGAGAGGATCAGAGGATCTGAGGCTGACATCAGCACATGAGCATGGCTGGGCAATGTTCCCCTTTTGTACTCCCTGCTTGAAGATACAGTGAAGTAGTCTGTGCTTTAGCGACAGAGAAAACATTGCAAACAGAATTGCAAGGAGAAGCCATTTTCTCTTAAAGAACGTGAACCAGGCAGTGGCTCACACCTGTAATCCCAGAACTTTGGGAGGCTGAGGCAGGTGCATCATGAGGTCAAGAGATAGAGACCATCCTGGGCAACATGGTGAAACCCCATCTCTACTAAAAATACAAAAATTAGCCAGGCGTGGTGGTGCATGCCTGTAGTCCCAGCTACTTGGGAGACTGAGGCAGGAGAATCACTTGAACCCGAGAGGCGGAGGTTGCAGTGAGCTGAGATCACACCACTGCATTCTAGCCTGGCAACAGAGGGAGACTCCATCTAAAAAACAAAAAGAAAGAAAAGGAAAAAAAAAAACCCCCATGAACCATAGCTTTGGAATTCTGGAATAGCTAGGTCAGTGAGTCCTCAAAGGATTCTGATTTCTGGGTAGTTAATTTTGGTCTAGGTTTCCCAGAATATCTATAGCTCCAAGAGGACAAATTTAGAAAATAAAAGTAAAACTATTTTGCAAGATATGGGGACTGGCACGAAGGAGAACAATTTCAGATATTTGTTAATCAGATCTTGTCACAGTGAGGCAATAAAATAGGTCAAGCCAATCAATAGGGTTTAAAAGAAATTAAACCCTATAAATAATTTAAAAAGGATTATCCTAAGTCCTTTTATTACTAGGTTCAATTTGCTGTAAATTTTCAAAAATTCAACTCAACCAAGTGGACCTTTCTGTCTTCAGCACAGAGAATCAGAGGGCCTACAAACCTGAAGCTGTTCTGCCAACCCCATTAGCCCCAGCATTGAAAATCAAAACTACTTCCCCTGGATTACAAATCAAACTTGGGAAGAAATCAAGATTATTTTCAGAAATATTTAGAGGAAAATCCCAAAGAAAGACAAAAATTGTATAGAGAAAAACTATGGTGCTCCTCTTCCACCTGGGCTGCAGAAAGCTAGAAAAAAACCACCACCCCTGCCCTAATGATTAAAGGCAGACAAATTACAAAATCATCACTTTGCTGGACCTATCAGAGATCTGAGGGTATGGGCAACCAAGTATCCTGAAACCCGAAGAAATGAGGGTAGCTCCAATGCAGGACATAAACACCTGCCCGCCTGTGGCGCACAAGAGGAGGAGGTGCTGAGCATCACAGAGGCAGGTAAGAAGAACTCAGCTGCAATTCTAAAAAGTTGCAAATGTTTGAGTGTGGGCTTGCATGAGAATATAGAACCTTAGCAGACACAAGGAGGCCTGCACCCAGTTAAAGGCTCTTTTCCACAGAGTTCCAGCAAATATTTATAAGAAAGGTCAGGGGTTGGGGAGGAAATGAAAACGATGGCCCAGACCTTGAGAAAGGGAGCAGATGCAGGAAAGACATGAGTCCCACCTGGACCCTACTCCATTAGGAAAAAACAGTCTTAAGCCTCTGGAGGAGGCACAGCAAGGACTATCTTCCATAGAGCACAAGAGAGGACCCACTGGGGCTAGGAGAAGAGTAAAAATAAAAAGCCTCAGTCCCAGGGGTAGGGAATGGGCCCAGGATCCTATACCAATACTATTGAAGGCCTCTCCCACAAGAGTCCAGCCAAAGACACAAAGTGTTTGGCCACCATGGGCAGGAGGGACACCATCACTTTGAAAGTTGCAAATTAATGACACTGGCACACAGGCCCACCCAAAGCTGAGGCTTGGCCAGGACAACAGAGAACCCAATAACTCCAATCACCAGGCTACCACGTACCAAGTAACAAGAAACAAGAGTCTACTCCTGCAAGAGGGCCATGAGCATAGAGGCTACCACGTACCAAGTAACAAGAAACAAGAGTCTACTCCTGCAAGAGGGCCATGAGCATAGAGAAAGACCCTTGTCTGTAACAGAGGCACACAGAGAAGGTCTATAGCTGAATATGGAGCAGGAACATTGAGAAAAACCCTTCAGCACCCCAGACTCCTCCATAAGTAGAAGGTAGGACTAGAAGAATTCAGTGAGGATGGGGGTGCACTGAACATAACCAGACCAACAAGAAAACCCAAACCCAGCTGAACTTCTGACCAGAGTGACTCAACCCCACACTAACAGTATAGGAGAAAAGGTTTGCCCACTCCGGGCATAATACTTTTGCCTCAGTCTCCACTGTTCTATACATGATGTCCAGCAATAACACAAAAATTCTGAGACAGAAAAAAGGAAAAAGAAGCAATCATCTTCTAAGAGACAAGGAAATCAACAAAAGCAGATGCAGAGATGATGCAGATATTGTTATTGTCAGGTGGGAAATGTAAAATGCATATGATTAATAAGTCAAAACTTTCATGTATGAACAGATGGAGACTTTCAATGGAAAAAAAGAAAACTGTAAGAGCCCAAAGAAAATGCAACATTTTTTTTTAAACCCATGGTGACATAAATGAAGAGCGCCTTTGCCAGACCTATCAGTAGACCTGACATGGCTAAGGAAAGAATCATTGAATTTGAAAACAGATCAAAAGAAGCTACCCAACTGTCACACAAGGAGAAAAAAAAAAGTGAGAAAATAAAAAGAGCAGGACACCGAAGAACTGTGGGACAATACCAAGTAGACTTACACACAAATAACTACAATCCTAGAAGAAGAAAAGAGAGAAAAGAGGGCAAAAGAGATATTTGAAATGAAAATAGCTGAGAATTTTCCACAAATCATGAAAGACTTTAAACCACAGATCCAGGAATATTAGAGAACTCCAAGAAATTTCACTTCCCTCTCTCATTAATGGAGAGACACACCTAGTCACATCAATGGAGTAATATGGAAAGGTTATGTTGATGCTCAAACTGCTCAATGTATTGACAGAAAATAAGGCTACAAAACATGTATTCCAAAGGTCCACAACCACGCCAGAAATGCCTGAATGGTAAAAAGCCTTTTGATGAGACGTGTGAAAACAACATAAGGGAAAATTCAAGTGTAAAAGACATTATGTGTCAAACCAGTAAGAGCTGGGTCAAAACTCTAGAAAAAGTTCACAACTGTATAAAATGAAATGTTCTTTCATTCAGCAAGTGTTTTATATCTTTTCTGTTTCAAAGTTGATAAGCTGTCTTTCTCAATGATTTGTCCATTTTATCTATTCTGTCAAATTCATTATAAAAATCTATACATAGTATCATAATAGTTTATTATCCATTAAACGTAAGAATCTGTAGTGTTTTTCTCCTTTTTCATTCTTAATCTTGATGATTGTGCTTCCTCTCTTTCTTTTCATGCTCAATCTTGCTAGAAGTATATCGATTTATGAATATTGCCAAAAAGTCCAGCATTGGACTTCATGATTTTCTCAACTATACTTCTATCTTCTATTTCGTCGATTTCTGACTCTACCTTTATTATTTCCTTCCTTCTTTTCTTTCTTTTGATTCATGTTCTCTTACTTTTATGTTTTTTGAGATGAAAGCTTAAAATCGATTTTTAAACTCTCTTATTTACTTCTATTTAAAGCTAGAAATATAAAGTCAAAATTTTTGAGATGAAAGCTTAAAAATTTGATTTTTAAACTTTCTTATTTACTTCTATTTAAGGCTATAAATTTCTCTAAACCCTTCTTTAGTATTTCTCTCTCCTCTCTCTCTCTCTTTCTCTCTCCCTACCCCCCACCTTCCCTCAGTTTTCCATACACCAGGCACTGAGCAATCCCAGGAGAATAAAGGAGTAGACAAGGAGCAGCCAGCTGCTTTTGAGTCTGCTCCTGACTCTGTCCATATGATCAGCACACATGGCCTATAAAGTGCCTCTGGTTCCTTCTTACTCTCAGAAATTGTCTCTCTCTCATGTTCTCAGACTTACCAATTGCCCTCAGAGAGGAAAAGGTTTGCTGATCTCAGTTCCTATAGGAATCATTTGTCTCTGAAAATTTATTCCTTTAGACTTCTTTGTAGTCTCTTAGATAGATTTTTTAAATACACTATTTTTTCACTTTTGTAAGTTTTTCTTTCTAGTTTTTATGACAAGGTGATCTTCTGCATCCTAATCTTAGGAGGAAACTCTCATTCCACAAACATATGTTGATCAATTATTATGGAGCAGACCCTATTGCTTAGGATACAGTGGTGAATACAAGACATGATCAAAACTCTATACCAGAACCTCAAGATACCACAGCACTGCTTCCAGAAGAGTCAGAAACCATGATTAAGATTTTTTAAAGTAGGGCCGGGCATGGTGGCTCACACCTGTAATCCCATCACTTTGGGAGGCCAAGGCAGGAGGGTCACTTGAAGCCAGGAGGAGTTCAAGACCAGCCTGAGCAACATAGCAAGACTCTGTCTCTCAAAAAAAAATTTAAATAAATAAATTAAATTAAAATAAATATAAAAACTGTGATTAAGAACTGCTACTTTCCAGAGCAAGTTTTGATGAATCTAATGAACCTGATTTGTGTTACAAGTGAGTGATTTTTTAACATACATTCAATGCTGTTTTTACTGTTTCTTTCCTAATCCTTTTTTTTTTTTTCTTTTGAGACAGAGTCCACTCACTCTGTTGCCCAGGCTGGAGTGCAGTGGCACAATCTTAGCTTACCACAACCTCTGCCTCCCAGGTTCAAGTGATTCTCCCGCCTCAGCCTCCTGAGTAGCTGGGATTACAGGTGTGCACCACCATGCCGGGCTAATTTTTGTATTTTTAGTAGAGATAGGGTTTCACCATGTTGGCCAGGCTAGCCTCCAACTTCTGACCTCAAGTGATCTGCCTGCCTCAGCCTCTCAAAGTGCTGGAATTACAGGCGTGTGCCACCTACCTAGGTAATTTGTATATTTTTAGTAGAGATCAGTTTCACTATGTTGGCCAGGCTGGTCTCAAACTCCTGACCTCAAGTGATCTGCCTGCCTCAGCCTCCCAAAGTTCTGGGATTAGAGGTGTGAGCCACCACACCCAGCCTCTTTCCTAATCCCCTATTTTTACGTAACCTTAACTTTGCCACCTATGCGAGTTTGCAAAGCTTTACACACTTGTTCCTTTTATTTTCCCCTATATCCTCTTTGCCCTTAAAAACCACAATTAAAACCCACCAACTATCTCACTCTTCATAAAATACAGATATCTGTTGAAAATAACAAATATTAAATATGTTAAAATATTAACAATAAACCATATTTCTAGATAGTTTTGCCTCTCTAAACCTATTATTCATTTGGATTTGCATTTTTTTCACTCTCAAATAAAATAAAACAGATCAGCCAACAGTTAATATTTACATCACCACCACTAAGTAATTGGTAGGACTGCACAAATGCCAGGTGGCAGCATGTTAAATAAAAATCATCAAAGCGGTGCCTACGAGATGCCAAGTGGCCTTGTTGGACATACCTATGCAAATGCTTCAACTGCTTCTGTAGAATCAGTTGCATGTTCTGTCATGATCAATTATCCAGGAAAACCTCCCAAGGCAGTGTGACCCAACACCACCTTCATGGCTCCCACTGAGCAGGCAGGAACAGAGTGCTGGATTTGGAATGGCAAATCTAGTTTTCATCGAGGTCTGCCATGAATGAGCCATATGTCCTGGGCAAGTTACTTCCCCCATTCAGACTCTAATTCCTCATCTGTAAAATGAGGAGGTGGGACTAGTTAAACACTCAGCACCTGCCACCTGCTACAGCCTACATTTTTGGTAATTGCCATTAGTTGTTTTGGAAATGTACATGTTCATTCTGGGTTAGCTCAAAATTGAAACAAGGAGAGCTTGCCTTTGGCTTCCCCAGCCTCCTGATCTGGGCTTCAGGAATGCCCCCAACCTCCAACTCAGAACCTGTTTTTTTGTTTGTTTTTTCTTTCTTTTGTTTTGTTTTCACTCTTTCCCATCAGAACCACTCTTGAAAAAGAAAGAGAGGGAACCGCTGAGTAGTATTAGGACCCGGGCTTGGAAGTCAGAAGTGCTGGGCCTCATCTGTTTCTTCCAGCTTGTGACTCAGGCAAGTCCCATAAACGCTGCACCACTTCACAGGATTTTTAGGAGGATTAAAGAAGAAAATGCATCTAGAGTCCACAGAACTTATGTTTGACACTAATAAGGACTCCGCAAACGTTAAATATTGTTATTGTGATTCTTCCTTAGCAAGGATTAATCAAAATGTTAAGATGATAGAATTAAGTTATTTGATAGTTCAAATTATTGTTCAGAAAAGGCTCACTCTTCTCCCTTCAAGGGGTGGGTGAAGTGTGCTGTCCTGCCCCATTGAGACTGAGCTTGGCCGTGTGCCTTTGTTTGGTCAATGGGATGTTTGTGGTCATGATGCATGCAGAAGCTTTCCACATGCCCTCATAGCGTGGCTGGTCCTGGAGGCCTCTGATCTCTGCCAGGAGGAGAACACACCCCAGGTAGCCAGTACCCTTGCAGTCTGAGAGTCAGAATGCGGATGAACTTGAGCTCAGACTACAAACTGAAGGCAAAAGTCCAGGTTGGCCCAGACGAGTTGCAGTCAACCCATGAGTGTAAGCGTAAATGCTTGTTGCTCTGAGCTGTTGAGTTCTGGGGTAGCTTATTACACAGCATTACTGTGGCAATCACTGACTGATACATGTCACAATGATGATATCGTGAGTAAAAGACTGAAAATAAGGGAAGCCTTTCAGGTGTCAACCATTGGTCCTTGACTTATGTCCATACATCTACTTCCCTTCTGGTCCTCTGTGCTTAGGTTCTCCCCATCCCACCACCACTTAATCTCTGGAAAAATCTTAATTGATACTCCTCTGCCAGGCCCTGGGAATATATAAATTAAAAGTAAATAATTCAATAAGTTAGGGACTATTATAGAAAAATGCCAGAATGCTGTGACACCAAACAGAAGGGACAGCTGAGCTGGGATATGAGGTCAGCCAAGGCAGCAAAGTACAAACAGAAACTTAATGAGTGGGAGTAACAAAGTCTCACCCCAGAAGCCATGTAACAGGACACAAGCCTAAAAAAGCACTTTTTAAAAGACGAGTTCCTGCCCCAAGTCCGTCCTTTCCTCCCCTGGTGAGCCAGGTTAAACCTCAGAAAAACCTCAAGATACATTCATGGTTGCCTCCCTCTCCCTGGGGGAGCTGCTTGGAAATACCCACACTGGGACCCACTTCTGGAAGTGATGATGTTTGCACATCCGGTCATCTGCTTCTGAAATCAGCTCATGCTCACCCAGTTTGGGAACCACTGAGGAGCTGCCCTCTGCATCCTTCCCGTCGCCTGAGTGCCACCCTCTCCTGGGAGCCTGGAGGCTGAGGAAGCCTCCCCAAGAACATCAATCACCCCAGGGAAGAGGCGGGGAGAGGTCAGGGACCCAGGGGCTCTCTCTGCCCTTTCACCCAGTACAAAGCCTTCCTCCCCTGCAAACCAGAGATCCGCCGGGGACCTCAGGGGGCTGGGAGTGGCCATCTGCTCTTTCCACTGAGAATCGCAGCAGGGGAGGCGGAAGTTTCAGCAGCTGCCCAGATGCCCACATCCACAAGGAACACTTGTATCCAGTGCCCACGCGGAGAGCCTAAAAACAGAGTCCGGACAGAAAGACCGAATTGGGGTGAGGGCGTGGGAAGAGTCTAAACCCGGAAGTTTGATAGCGTGCTGCTTCTGGGCCTTTAAGCCCAGATTTTCAAGGAGAGCATGGATTGCAGCATTTACTCAAGACACATTCCTGGAAACCGACAAGTTCCACTAAATCATTCATGAAGCTGACTGTCCTCGGCTCTGTTCCCACACACGGGGTTACCATCTCTCCCCGCCCCTTCACCCGCCCACACGCTCACACACACACCTGCACGTTCTCGCACAGGCACACTCACACACATCCACACACACAGGCAAGCTCACACACACATGCACACTCACACACAGGCACTCACACACACCAGTGCACTCTGGCACAGGCACACACACACCCACACACAGGCACACACACACACCTGCACACTCACACAGACACAGACACACACTCTCTCTTGCACAGGCGCACACACACTCTCTTGCACAGGCACACACACACCTGCACACTCTCACACAGGCACACGCACCTGCACACTCTCACACAGGCATTCTCACACCAGCACGCTCTTGCACAGGCATGCTCACAGACACCCACACTCACAAAGGCACACTCACATGCACCTGCACGCTAGCACACAGGCATTCACACACACCTGCACACTCTTGCACAGGCACATTCACACACACCAGCACGCTCTTGCACAGGCATGCTCAGACACACCCACACTCACACAGGCACACTCACACATACCTGCACACGCTCACACAGGCACACTCACACAGGCACACTCACACACACACCAGCTCTTGCAAGGCATGCTCACACACTCCCTAATACATGCATTCAGTTGCATACACACACATTGCATACACTCACACAGTCACACCCATTCAGTTGTGTACAGACACACAGCCATGCTCACACACTGTCATACAGTCACACACACACAGACACACTTACACACATATTCATACTCACATAATCACATGCGTTGACTAGCACACAGTCACACACACACACACAAAGCACCATGCTCGCACAGTCATACACAGTCACACACATTCACTCGCACGCACACACACACACACACAGAGCTGCAGAATTCTGAAGAAGATGAAGGTCAAAGTTGCCCCTGAGCTTCAGTAAATAGAACCCCTACTCACACCTCTGTGCCATCAATGTGGATCCTCTGGTAAGGGCTGCCCAGGGCCAACTGTGAGTCCACCACCCAGGGCAGGCACACAGCTTGTCTGCGGTCACCTGTGCTCTAGTAGAGAAAGATGGCTCCACTCCACACTGAAATCTAACTCCTGTCAAAGCAGCCTGACTTAAGGGAGAAGTGGAGATGGGGCTGGAAGTGGCTGCTGTGTTCATGTGATGTGAGTGTGAGTGTGTGTGTTTGATATATGTGTATGTGGCATGATATGGCATGATATGTGTGTGTGTGGTATGTTGTTTGTGTGCACGCATGTGGTTGTGTTGTGTGTTGTGTGTGATTGTGTATGGTGATAGGTGTGGTTATGTATGTGGTTGTGTGTATGTGTGTGGTTATATGTGACTGTATATGTGTGATTGTATGTGTAGATATATATATGTATGTGGCATGATGTGTGTGCATGCAGTGTGGTGTGTGTGTGCATGTGATTGTGTATGCATGGCTGTGTTGTGTGTTGTAATGTGTGGTTGTGCATATTATGTGTGTGATGATTGTGTGATATTGTGTTTGGGGTTGTATGTATGTGTGTGTCTGGGTTTGTTTTATATATGTATGTGGTGTGATGTGTGCATGTGGCATGGTGTGTGCATGTATATGGTTGCGTTGTCTGTTGTGTGTATATGTGTGATTGTGTGTGTTTAATAGATATGTATGCAGTACGAAGTGTATGCATGTGGTATGCTGTGTGTGGTGTGGTGTTGCGTGTGTGCGCATGTGATTGTGTATGCATGGTTATGTTGTGTGTTTTAATGTGTGGTTGTGCATTTTACGGTGTATGTGATTGTGTATGATTGTGTGGGGTTTGTATTTATGTGTGTTTGTATATGATTATGTGTGTTTAATACATATGCATGTGGCATGATCTGTGTGCATGTGCTATGGTGTATGTAGTATGGTGCTGTGTGTGTGCATGCATGTGGTTGTGTTGTCTGTTGTGGTGTGTGTGATTGTGTGTGTGTTGTGGTATGTGTGGTTATGTACATGGTTATGTATGTGGTTGTGCATATGTGTGATTGTGTGTGTTTGATATGTAAGTATGTGGTATGATGTGTGTGCATGGGGTATGGTGTATATGGTATGGTGTGGTACTGTGTGTGTGTGTGCATGCACATGATGGTGTGTGTCTGGTTGCACGTGTGTGTACACAGGAAAACAATGACATTCAGAACAACAGTGCCATGACTGAGAAGGAAATTTCTCTCTGAAGCCCCATTTTCAGGTTTTCCCATTTTTTCGAATTTTCTCTCTGACTGTCATTTTCCCAGCTTGGCCTTAACTCAAAGGTGAACTTTTCTCCTGGAAGTAGAAATGATCTAATCAATACACTTCTGAGCAACATCAGCAAATGAAATTTAAGGGCAGATTAAAGTTCAAAATTTCTCATCCATTTCTATGAACACATTAGATTTTGAAATGTCAGAAGAGCTCACTTCCCAACAAGAAGCTCCCTTCCTTTGCAGGAGAGAAACTTTATAGCTGGGCCACGTGAGGCATGCTATGAACATTAGACACTCTCCTCCTACGGAACTTCCTTCATGTCAAATAGCGCCAATCCAGCATAGCGAAGTCACACCAGCTGGCTGCCTCCCTTTTCTGCTGACCAAAGATCTGAGCTTATTAAGCCTTACCTTAGCGTCTCAGTCTGTTCAGGCTGTGATAACAAAATATCACAAACCGGATGGCTTATAAATAACAGAAATTTATTTCTCACAGTTCTGGAGGCTGGGAAGTCCAAGGTCGAGGCACTGGCAGATTTGGTGTCTGGTGAGGGCCAGTTCCTCACAGGCGGTGCCTTCTCGTTCTATCCTTGCTGTGTGCAAGGGACTAATTAGCCCTCATTGGTCTCTAATAATAAAAGCACTAATCCCAGTCATGAGGCTCCACCCTCAGGACCTACTCACTTCCCAAGGCTGCATCTTCTGATACCATCAGCTTGGGGGCTAGAATTTCTACGTGAGAATTTGGGAACACAAACGTTCAGCAGAGAGGTAACAGCACCAGACTAACACTAGCCCCAGGGGGTGCACCGACCCTGGCCCCATCCCTGCATCCGTCTCTCACCTTTGTAAATCGCCCCTCATCAAACTCTCCTCCAATAACCTGACCTGAGTGTCCCATCTGTGTCTCGCCAGGCCCCCCGATGCATCAGGTTGTACAAACACCTCCTCTCTCATTTTCTCCATCTTTAAATTTCCATTTCGTCCAAGCTTCAGGAAACACATGCTATCGAAGCAATTCCCAGGAGCACGGCCACACCTATACCCACTCTGAATTTGCAAGGTGGCTGTCCCGCCACGGCTCTCATCCTTGCCACCCCCAGGCCAGCGTCTCTGACCCACTCCTCCCTTTCTGCTCTGTCCCGGCTCTCCCAACATTCCTCTCCTTCGAGCCCTTTTTGCTCTGCTTCTGGAACTTTGTTCCGTGGAAAACATGCAGCCCAACCTCACCATACCCCACAGAATGCTCCTGGCTTTGGTGAAATCTGACTCCCTGTCAAGGACATCGTTGCACTTGGGACCCTCTCCAGGGCATGGCCTCAGCCCCCAGAGCCCACGGGCCGACTCCTGGGTCTCCACTGTAACTTCCCTTCTAATGAGTTTCCACCGCCATGCAGAGCTCTTCACAGGTGACTCCGGCCCCAAACCCACACACCCACAACCAAAGCCTAGATGCCCTCACTCCTCAAGCCAAGCCCCAATCTCCCAGAAGTCTCGCTAATCCTAGACTTTACCGCCAAGTTTTGTCTTTGACAAATTCTCATTTTTCTTTTTATTTTATAGAAAACCCAATCAAGTTGTGTTCTTGAGTGTGATGAGTCATCACGACCTCAAACATTACCAGATTCTGTGACTCAGCGCAGCCAGGGAGCTCCAAGACAATCGTCATTAGGCATCAAAAGGACCAGCCAAGGCACTATTTAACCATAAAATCAAAAGAAAATACTTCATCAGCGAACTCCATACAATATCAAAGGCTTGCTTAATAACAGGAAATGAGACACACATTAGAGGTTGAGGAAGAGATTGACCATTTCAGCTAAGAGCATTTTACCAGTTCTTGACAGTCATTATGAATTTGATGGGAAGTAAATGCCTTTCCTTCTATTAGAAATGGTGCTGCATGTAAGAACATCTAAAAATAAGATAAAAGAACAATGGCTTCTGGTTTCGTTACTGGGACTCAAGCCTGCTATGATTTATTGGAACATTATTGATAAAACAATGCTTTGCCTTAGGAAAGCAATTTTTCTCCTCTTGCACAGAAGGCTGACACCTAGGAAGATAAGGTTGTACTGTAGACCAATAAGAGAAAGGAGTCTCCAGAGCCGGCCTTGGCTCCTGGCAATTTGGAGCAGGTCAGCACACACAAATCATGGTGGTCCTGGAGCTGTGGGGTCACATTGGACGTGTTGGGCAGCTTCCGCCTGGAGCGCTCTCGGAGAGATCAGAATGGGGAATGAGTTGGTCTCCCTGCTGCACCCCCAAGAGGCATCCTTGCCTGTGCCTAGCCTGACACTGATTTAAAGTACTCAATTTCAGATACTCCTGAGGGCCTCCAAATGTCAAAGACATGTGAATAATTGGTCATTCAGGGAAGGTCTGGGCGCCCTGAAAAGCATGTGCAGAGAGACCACTTGCTAATGAGAAAACCTGGAGCCTCTCAGCTCGCTTTACACTCTACTGTTACTGGGTTCAGGTCAGAAGGGTCCCTTGCCTTTTAAGGGTTTTGGTTTTGGATGGAGGTAAAAGATAGTGATATTAATAATTATCACATGCTGAGCACTTACTACATGCCAAATACTGTTTTGAGGGCCTTACATGCCTCATCTCACAAAAGCTGTGTGAGAGAGCTATTATCTTTAAGGATCTAAGGCTCAGAAGGGTTAAGTTACTCTTGCAAGAGCACACAGCTAGTACCTAAGCCCAAGTCTGTCTAACTGGAAAACTCATATTCATAACGACAGCCCATAAGCACTCAAAGGCCTTGATATGGTTTGAATTTGTGTTCCCCCCCAAATCTCATGTCGAATTGTAATCCCCAGTGTTGGAGATGAGGCCTACTAGGAGGTGATTGGATCATGGAGGCAGTTTTTCATGGTTTAACACCATCCCCCTTGGTGTTATGATGGCAAGAGTGAGTTATTGCAAGATCTGGTTTAAAAGTGTGTAGCACCTTCCCCCTCTCTTTCTTCCTCCCGCTACAGCCACATAAGATGTGCTTGCTTTCCCTTTGCCTCCCGCCATTATTTTAAGTTTCCTCCCCAGCCATGCTTCCTGTACAGCCTGCAGAAGCATGAGCCAATTAAACCTCTTTTCTTTATAAAGTACCCAGTCTCACAGGTTGTGCTTGATAACAATACGAGAATGGATAACACAGGTCTCCACACAATCAGCACAATGTCAAGAGTGACCTAGAGCCATTATTTGACATTCATTCACTCAGGAAATATTTCTGAGGCCTATACTGTGTAATGCACTATGTCCCCAACACAATGAGTTAAGAATCAGTCTTTAGGGCGAAAAGCCATGTGCATGGATACCAGTAACAAAGATAGTTCACAAGAGTGTGTGGGTTAAGAAGCCCTAGATGAATGGAGAGGCAGCCGAGGACTCTGCAGCTAGGTGATCAGGGATAGGACTAGGAGGGATGGATGAGACACGCACAGTTAGGGGGTCAGGCACCCCAGAAGGATGAGAGATGGAGCAACGGTGGAGAAACCTGGGGCACACAGAGGAGCCACTGAGCCCAGTGTGGCGGGAGGGCAGTGGAGGGAGAAGAACACTCCGAGAGGACGTGGAAGAAGCAAACTCATCAGATCCCTGCCAAGTTAAGAAGTGTGAGTTTCATGTTACTGGCAAGACATTTTTGGGCAAGTGAAACGACATGATCTGAGCTTGGTCTGGGGAAGTCAAACTGAAGCCTTGCTGCCTAAGTTCTATTGGAGTGAAGCCAGGGCGGGGGCAGGAGTTAAAACAAGACACAACCATCCAGGGGAGAAGTGGCAAGGGTCTAATCCACAGCCACAGTGGGGAGATGGAAAAAGAGAAAATAACTCCTGTGCTGCCAGAAAGGCTTTGAGAGGACACGGGAATGGGAAGGGGGAGAGGCAGAGCGGGTTAAGCTGAGTCCATGGAGACTGGAGGAGCATCATGGAAATTTGGTTTTAAGTGTTTGAATGAAGGAGGCAACAGGCAGGGGAGTTGTAGAATAAGGAGGTAGACAAACCATTCCACCCAGACAAGGATGTGGACTCCAGAGATGGCCAACACCATAAAGGTAAATGGAGGTCCATGGGTGGGAACAGGGAGAGGAGCATAGGAGAATGAGAATGGGAAGACAGAGTCACCTGCTCTTGGGAAACATGAGACGTTGGAAAGCAACAAGGATTGCACATAGTCACAGGGGCAAAAGGAGGGGCTGGGAAACTGGATCAGGTGCTATGGAAGGTATGCGGGCCAATGGCATCTGCAAGATGTGTTTTCTATGCCCAAGCAGATGATGGTTTCCTTGGGTGTAGGGACCATGTTTATTCTTCTAGGTACCCTGCAATGTACAACACACAACTACTATTATTAGTTAACTATTATTAACAACCCACAACTTACATAGGGTAGTTAATAATTAAAATACAGTGTAGGACCAGGAAGGCATCCTAAGCCCACCTATTCACCTCAGTTCTCCCAGCCACCCAGCACCACAGAAGAAATGCTAACATACTACTGGAAATGAGGAAGGGCTCTCTGTTACTTTTTTGAAATATCAATGATGTCATGCAGCCAAGGGTTCGCCAGAAAGAGGAATGGGGAGGGGTAAGGGGGACACCCTCCTACCTCTGTGCAAAATGTGGGGTGGACGGCCGGGCGCAGTGGCTCACGCCTGTAATCCCAGCACTTCGGGAGGCTGAGGTGGGCAGATCACGAGGTCAGGAGATCGAGAGCAACCTAGCCAACATGCTGAAACCCCGTCTCTACTAAAAATACAAAAATTAGCTGGGCGTGGTGGCATGTGCCTGTAATCCCAGCTACTGGGGAGGCTGAGGCAGGAGAATCGCTTGAACCAGGGAGTTGGAGGTTGCAGTGAGCCAAAATCCTGCCACTGCACTCCATCCTGGTGCCAGAGTGAGACTCCATCTCAAAAAAAATAAAAGAAAAAAAAAGTGGGGTGGAGCAGTCTTCAGGAAGAACACATGGGGCCATTCCCGCCTCCCCACACTTATCCTGGAAAGCCACTGCAATCATGTGGACCTGAGTAAGGAGAGATGGCAACGATGAAGTACAGTCAAGGGTGAAAAGATGGCAGTGCGGTCTCTGGTCCAGCCTCAGTGCTAACCTGAGAGTTTGGATAACACCTAAAGCCTGCTCCTTGAGGCTGCAAGAGACAGAGATGATCCTTGGAAGACAGCAGAGACATAGGGGTAAGGGAAGGGAGAGGGCATTGCTGGGGGAGGCGCCAACCTCCACTGGCTGGGAGGGCAGGTTCCCAGCACTGGGCTACCTTTCTCTCCTACAGCTCTGCCCTTCTTTAGAAAAAAATGATCAGCTGTTTAAACAGTCAAGGAGAATTGTGATCAGTCTAAACATTTCCCTTCCCTCATGACAGTGATCGAAAGATGAGAATGGTGACCTCAACAGTTTTTGATACAGCCCATCTCAGCCACTAATCCCAAACAAGTGTCAACAGAGAGAAAACGACTACTGAGCATATTAAAAGACTTTGCCAGTTCCCAAGGAAAGAGCAAGTCAATCAAATTTAAGCCCAGGAAAAGAGTTACTGCAAGTACAAGAACAGATTTTTTTTAACTCTACTATATTCTGAATATGATTTGAAAGGACTTTACATCTTTAAAATCATAGCCAGCCATCTTGAAATAAGAGCCACCTAAAATCAAAACGAAAGACATGAAAAATAGGACAATGGAATCTTTTCACTTCACAGGGGCAGCAAACAATTGGTTGTATATTGTAGAAAACAAACAACCTAAAAGAACAGATGGAAAAATGCTTCTAGAACTAAAAGAAAAAGAGAAGATGGGAGTGGAGAGAGAAGAACTGAGAGTTTCATTCATGCATGCACATTCAGGTAACATACACTTGAGCAACTGCTGTGTACCAGACTCTGTGCTCAGTGCTTTGATGCATCAGTGAACAAAAAAGACAAAGATCTCGGCCTTGAGCATCTCACATTCTAGCTGGAGCAGACAGACCCTAAAGGGAGGCTACCAAAAGTTGTTATAGAAGACTAGGGGGCCAGGCGTGGTGACTCACACCTGTAATCCCAACACAGCACTTTGGGAGGCCAAGGCAGGTGGATCACTTGAGGTCAGGAGCTCGAGACCAGCCTGGCCAACATGGTGAAACTCCATCTCTACTAAAAATACAAAAATTAGCCGGGCATGGTGGTGCATACCTGTAATCCCAGCTATTCAGGAAGCTGAGACACGAGAATCGAACCCAGGAGGCAGAGGTTGCAGTGAGCCAAGATTGCAATGCTGCACTGCACTCCAGCCTGGGCAACAGAGTGAAACTGTCTCAAAAAAAAAAAAAAAAAAAAAAAAAGACTGAATGTTACAGAAATGGCAGATAAAGGACTGAGAGTCCCAGGAGCAAGGGATGCAGGTTGAAGTTATAAGTAGGATGGCCAGAGTGGGCCAAATTGAGAAGATGATCTCTGAGCAAACGCTGGAATGAGTGTGGGTATATTTGGCAAGAGTATTCCAGGCAGAAGGAGCAGCGAATGCAGTGGCCAGTCTCAGGAGGGCCCAGCAGGGTCAGGGAACATCAGAGCAACCAGGGTGGTGGTGATGAGGGGAGAGTGGTGGCTGATAATGCTTGGGGGTGGGGGGGCGGTAGGGGTCATGGCAGGGAGATTCGTGCTGACCTTGGAGGGCGTTGTGAGTTTTGGTTTCTAGTCTAATGAAAAACTACCCCATGAGATCGTTTTTGAGTAGAGGAGTGTTCTGATCATATTTAATTTTAAACGACCACTCTTGTCAACTATGTTGAGAAAAGAGTGGGGGAGGGAAAGGGAGAGGAGGTCAGGGATCGGAGCAGGACCAGCCCAATAATAAAGGAGAAAGATGCCAACCCCATAAACGGGGTAGTAGCTACAGAGCCATGAGAAGTAATCAGTTTCTGTATCTATTCTGAAGCCAGTCAAGTGTCAGGAAGGTTCCTGATGGTTTTGATGGTGGGGGGAAGACAGAAAAAGAGAAGTGAAGGAAGTTGCCAAGTTTTCTGGCAGGAGCCTCTGGAATTCTGTAGTTGCCGTCCACTGGGAAGGGGGCAGGCTGGTGGAGCAGGCTTGGAGGGGTGCACTGGGGAGTCAGTTTTAGACAGGACTGGGTTGGAATGTCTGCTGGATGATCAAGTGGGAAGGTCAAGTTGAAGTCTGGAATTCAGGAAAAAGGATGAGGCTAGAGATGTACATTTTAGAGTCTCAGCCTCTAGACAGACCTCAACAAACACCCACCTGGCTTCCATCGATAATGTTTCACCCTCTGCTGTTATATGAATATGCTCTATTTAATCACAACATGGTATACCCAAACCCACAATTCATGTCATGTTGTGCTTTGGGAATTTCATTTGCAGTCTCCTTTGACCTGAACAGTGCCACATACTCACAAAAACCAATCATGTGCCATGTAAAATGTTTTAAAGGCCCACGGCATCACCTTGCTGTAAGACTGGTGGCTGCAATCTACCCATCCAAAGTTGCATCTCCAGTCGACCCTCAGAGTCCTGGTACCACAAGGAAAAGTCCCCTGTCAGTATTCAGCACTGTCCTGGTAACAAATGAATTGTTCATTTTAGCAGCCACCCGACTGTCAAGACTGCACAAGAAAACTCAGAAGACATTTATCTGTTGGCCAGGTGTGGTGGCTCACACCTGTTTTCCCAACAATTTGGGAGGCTGAGGCGGGTGGATCACTTGAGCCCAGGAGTTCAAGACCAGCCTGGGCAACAGGGTGAAACCCCATCTCTACTAAAAACACAAAAATTAGCTGGGTATGGTGGCAGGCACCTATAATCTCAGCTACTCCGGAGGCTGAGGCATGAGGATCACTTGAACCTGGGAGGCAGAGGTCGCAGTAAGCTAAGATGGCACCACTGCACCCCAGCCTGGGCAACAGAGTGAGACTCAATCTCAAAAAAAAAAAAAAAAAAGAAATGTATCTGTCAATTAATGAGTAATAATAAAAATAATAGCAAAAACATTAGTAAGTGGGAAAGAAGGTGATAAAAATGGAACATTCCTGTCAGGTTATACAAAAAGACATAACACTTGCTGGGTGGTTTTTACCCACGATTTTGTAAGCTCCTGAGCCCCTTCTGCTTGTGAATGCAGGAGGGATACCATTGCTTCCAGGTAATGTAGTGTTCTAGATGGAAGTACACACATTCTACACAGGCTCAGGAGACAGACCAGCCTCTGAGCACCCACCATGTGCCAGAAACTGTGTGGGGTGCTTTGGACATGAACATAAAACACAGCTACTCTCTCTCCTCGCCCAGCCCTGCCTCCCACCCCTGGCTTCACTTGGACTCCTTAGCCCAAGAGATTGAGAGCAGCTTCTCCAAGGGGAGTCACACAGTTCTCATATCCCCCCTAAAAATGGAGGAGTAGAGAACTACATACACCGTCCCTATCTCCTCTGTCCTTTCTCTGCCCACCTCTCCTATCCAAATTCTGCAAAAAAGAGAGCAATAGATTGACCCTACTGACCTTGAAACCTACTCTTCCTCAAGGGGAAAGAAAGGGAGGGTGTCCTCGAAAAGCAGCACAGCTCCTGTGGTCCAAAGAGTGGTTCTAAACACAACTCACTGTGCCCCCAGGACATTTGGAGACCTCTGGAGACATCTTTGGTTATCTCAGCTGGGGGTAGTGGATGCATCTAGTGGGTAGAGACCAGGGATGCTGCTAGACATCCTCCAATGGACAGGACAGCCCCCATCAGCATGCTCAAAATGTCTTCGTGTTGAGGTTGAGGAACCTCGGTCCAAAGAGACTGAGCCAGCTAATATGGAGAGATCAAGACAAACCCATACTATCCCTGGGGAAAAAGTCAAACAGATGCTAATTTACAAATACTGTGTTTACTAATTAACTTATTCAAACAGCGCAATACCTACATTCCTCAGGTTTTCCACCACAGTCAGCAGCATTGCTTATGCATATTTGATTTCCTTCCACCTGGGCGACAGGACATTGGAAAAGCAGAGCTTAGAGTGAGGGGGGAAATGAGAGGCTGGCAAAACTTAGACTTTTTTTCTTTTTTTTTTAATTTTATTATTATTATACTTTAAGTTTTAGGGTACATGCGCACAATGTGCAGGTTTGTTACATATGTATACATGTGCCATGTTGGTGTGCTGCACCCATTAACTCGTCATTTAGCATTAGGTATATCTCCTAATGCTATCCCTCCCCCCTCCCCCCACCCCACAACAGTCAAGAACACATGGACACAGGAAGGGGAACATCACACTCCGGGGACAGATTTTTTTCTAACCTAGCCGCACAATTGCACTAAGTTTTTATACAGACCTTCTGCCTCATCAGCTTCCATCTCATCTCATTTCATGCTGGATCTAGAATTGACTCTGCTGCAGGAACACACACACTGCCTGACAGTGCTATCTTAAGGGCATTTAAAAGGAAACAGATGGCCAGGCACAGTGGCTCACACCTGTAATCCCAGTACTTTGGGAGGCCAAGATGGGTGGATCACCTGATGTCAGGAGTTCGAGACCAGCCTGGCCAACATGGTGATACCCCATCTCTACTAAAAATACAAAAATTAGCCGGATGTGGTGGTGCACATCTGTAGTCCCAGCTACTCAGGAGGTTAAGACAGGAGATCACTTGAACTCGGGAGGCGGAGGTTGCAGTGAGCCAAGATTGTGCTACTGCACTCCAGCCTGGACGACAGAGCAAGACTCCATCTCAAAAAAAAAAAAAAAAAAATGGAAACAGATAATGAAGGCTGGCCAGTGAAGTGCTTTAAAGGATTAGTACAAAAACAGAGGCTTGTGTTTTACCGAGAATAACAAGTAAAGAAATTGGATATTTGAATCAGATGTCAAGCTTGATTCTTTTATCTTACTGCTTCCACAATAAATGGAAATCTAAATTAAAATAAAGTCAGAGATGATTTTTATATTAAACTGTCTTATATTTTCAAAAAGTAGCTCTTTGTGAAAGCCCCTGCCTCCTCACACTATAAATAATGTATAAAATGTTGAGAGAGGCTTTGATTGTAAAAATTATTTCGCCTCTGTTTAACTGCCTTTACAGCAGCCACATCATACTGTTTAGACTCTAAGGATTATGCCACACCTCTGGTGGTTTGAGTTGTTTTTTTTTTTTTTTTTTTAGATTGATGGGTTGTGTGAGCTTAGTTTTCTCTTTTGGTTTTGCCAGACACATGAACAGAAACAGAAAAGGAAATGATCTCCTTTGGCATGGTTGTTATGAGTGACATGTGTCTGGGAGCCTTCATTTAATGAACTCATTTTCCATGGTCTTGGCTTTGCCAAAGGGTGGGATCTCCCTCATAGAGAAGCTGTACTGAGGTCCCACCAGGGGTCTCCCTTGACATCATTCAGGCGTGGATGACACCAACACAGATGCAGAGGGGAAAAGCATTTGCTGGCAAGAGGCATCCCACTGAGCTCATGCAGTCAGCTACCAGGAGCTCCATACCTCTTCATTCGGGCTGTGTCTCTGAGTCACTGAGTAACTGACACCTTTCCACTTCACCTTGAACCAGGTAGGTGTGATGCAGGCAAGGAAATCAGCAAGGTACCCAGACGGGGAAAAGATTCAAGATGACCCACTCTATGGTCACAGGTGACATGGATGGAGGCTTAGAAGACCCAAATTTTCCTGGTAAGAGTCCTAATTTTCAAACGCACAAGACAAATTTATGGGTTTTTTTGTTTGTTTGTTTGTTTGGAGACAGAGTATTGCTCTGTCACCCAAGGGCTCACTGCAAACTCCGCCTCCCAGGTTCACGCCATTCTCCTGCCTCAGCCTCCCGAGTAGCTGGGACTACAGGTGCCCGCCACCACGCCCGGCTAATTTTTTGTATTTTTAGTAGAGACGGGGTTTCACCATGTTAGCCAGGATGGTCTCGATCTCCTGACCTCATGATCCGCCTGCCTCAGCCTCCCAAAGTGCTGGGATGACAGGCGTGAGCCACCGCACTCAGCATGTTAATATTTTTTAATGGCAGCTATTGTGTCTATGGTGTGCAGACCCTGTAGAAGGTGCCTCACAGGCCGGGCACAGTGGCTCACATCTGTCATCCCAGCACTTTGGGAGGCTAAGGCGGGCGGATCACGAGGTCAGGAGTTCAAGACCAGCCTGGCTAAGATGGTGAAACCCCATCTCTACTAAAAATACAAAAATTAGCGTGGCGCAGTGGCACATGCCTGTAATTCCAGCTACTGGGGGGGCCGAGGCAGGAGAATTGCTTGAACCCAGGCGGCCGGGGTTGCAGTGAGCTGAGATCATGCCACTGCACTCCAGCCTGAGCGATAGTAAGACTCCATCTCAAAAAAAAGGTGCCTCATAGATGTTCCTTCTTTCCCCGCCAACCCCAACAACCCTGCAACCCTGCCAGGTTGCCGTTGTCATTAAATTATGATTGTGAGGCTCAGAGAGGTTGTGCAACTTGCACAAAGTCAAAGTAAATAGTAAGTACGTGGTGGAGAAGGAAGGCTGCCCCACTCCAAAGCCCATTCCTTATTGTTTGAGACATTCCAAGAACAAGTACCTGTGCAAGGTGGGGAGGAGAGAAAAGTGTACCCACTGGCCCCTGTCTCCCACTGGTCAAATCCACCTGTGGGGGTGTCACCTTCCCTGCTCATCCCAGAGGCACATGTGTCGGGGTGAGTGACGGCCGTGGCACGTGCACCTCAGCCACAATAACGAAGCGCAAAGAAAGAGGCGTGTGATGCCCGGTAGGGAGGCGCTGCTGGGTTTTGCCTGCCAGTGACACTCGGGGTTGAGAGCTGCCACCACCGCAGGCCTCAGCAGCCTCACTCCATGGCTGCAGTGCCCCACGCACCCTTGCTAGGCCCTGGGGTGGCACGTGAGCTGCATCCCACCGCATGGCGGTCCTCACATTTCCATGCCTCCACCATAGGCCTCAGCAGCCTTGCTCCACAGGTGCAGCGCCCCACGCACCCTTGCTAGGCCCTGGGGTGGCACGTGAGCTTTGTCTGCCGTGTGGCAGTCCTGGTGTTTCCATGGTTCCATGTGGCACTCAGTGCTGTCATTACTCATCCTCCACACATCAGAGATCGGAGATGAAGTTTCTGCCGGCTTCTAGGACGGTCTCTCCCAGTCACCTGTCAGGAGGTTGGGGAGACTACACCAGGGTGGGCTTGCACCCCGAGGCCCGCTGTGACCTGCTCAGGCTCAGGTTTGAGCTGGATAAGGGCACACTTTTCCATGGCAGCCACAGGCAGCAGCCTTCTCCCCAGGCCTTGACTGTTGGTCAGCTTCCTAGGCTGCCCTAACAAATCGCCCACAGCAGACATCTCTTCTGTCACAGTCCTGAAGACTGGGAGTCTGTGGTCATGGTGTTGGCAGAGCCATGCTGTCTCCGAAGCCTCCAGGGAAGGGTCCGTCCTGGCCTCCTCCTCGCTTGTGGTGGTGGCGTAGGTCAGCCTAGGCATCTCTTGATTGACTTCAGCTACATCACTCCCATCCCTGCCCGCATCATCGCGGGGCAGGGCCTTCTTCCCCGTGTCTCCTCAGTGTCTCTGAATCCTAATCTCCCCTTCTCCTAAGGGCAGCAGCATTGGAATTTAGGGCCCACCCTAATCCAGTATGACCTCATCTTACCTTGATGATATCTGCAAGACTCTATCTCCAAAGAAGCAAAGAAAGAAAGAAGCTCACATTTACAGGGACCAGGAGTGAGGGCTTCTACATCTTTTTGAAGAATACAATTCAAGCCACAATTTTTTTTTTCTTTGAGATAAAGTCTCACTCTGCCTCCCAGGCAGTATGAGCAATATCAGCTCACCACAACCTCTACCTCCCAGGTTCAAGTGATTATCCTGCCTCAGCCTCCAGAGTAGCTGAGACTACAGGCGCCACCACACCCGGCTAATTTGTGTATTTTTAGTAGAGACAGGGTTTCACCATGTTGACCAGGCTAGTCTCAAACTCCTGATCTCACGTGATTCACCCGCCTTGGCCTCTTGAAGTGCTGGTATTACAGGTGTGAGTCACCGCGCCCAGCCACCACAATTTTTTATCCTAGAAAGCACGCAACACTCTGGTTGGCTGTTTCATCTCTCTCGCCCCTGAGAAAACCATCACAACCTCACTGTTATCAGCACAGATCCCCAAGGGTCAGCACTCTCTGCTTGCACTGAGGCCTCGGTGCCACCCCTGGGAGCACCTGTACTACTCTGTCTCTGCTGGTAACGTGCCCTTGGCTCCATTCCTACAAGGGAGCCAGTTCTACCAGAGCCTCTCTGAGTCAACCCCAACCATGGAGGACAGCCTCCTCCAAACCCCTCTGACATGCCAGCAGCCCTCCTCCTGGGCACTTCCTATCTAGCTCTGAAGGGAGTGTCCTCTAGGTCCTTCTAAGCCCTCAGATCCTATGTGGTGCATCCACCCTAATATCCCGCCTCTGTGAGCCTTCTGACCCATTCCTCAACACCAGGCTTGGACACTTCACATCTCCCGTGGGGTCTGGCACCTCAGTGGGAACAGCGGATGCCAGGGGTGGGAGGCGGGCAGATAGAGGTGTGGGTATGAGCAGGGAGCTGTGAGGCCACACCTACCCACAGTGTGAAGGATCAGGAGGAGCCACCACTGCAGGTGTTTCTCACCAACTGGCTCCCAACATACTGGGCCCTCTGGCCAGAAAGCAAGGCAAAGTTTTGGACCTGGAGTAGCCCCAAGGCTGAGCTGGGTCCATGTGAAGTAGGGCTTGTCTCCTCCCCACAGCCCTCTGGAAGGGGGGGACTCATGTGGATGAAGAGAGGGAGCCACAGCAAGGCTATGCACCTTGCCCAGGGTCATGTGACCAAGAGGTGGCTGGGCCAGGATTCAGACAACTCCAGAGGAAGAGGCTTACTGGTTTAATGTGCTGCTGTGGTGGGGGCTTGCTTCTGCGGGATGGCTGCATGGCCTGTTAGCACCCACTAGCAGGAAAGCAGAGGCAGATGCCAATGCTTTAAGAAAACTTAAGGTTGATCTGGGCACACTGGCTCATGTCTGTCATCCCAGCTCTTTGGGAGGCCAAGGCGGGCGGATCACCTGAGGTCAGGATTTTGAGACCAGCCTGGCCAACATGGTGAAACCCCATTTCTACTAAAAACTACAAAAATTAGCTGGGTGTGTTGGCATGTGCCTGCAATCCCACCTACTCAGGAGGCTGAGGCAGGAGAATCTTTTGAACCCAGGAGTCGGAGGTTGCAGTGAGCTAGGATCGAGTCCCTGCACTCCAGCCTGGGTGACAGAGTGAGACTCTGTCTCAAAAAAAAAAAAAAAAGAAAAAGAAAGAAAGAAAGAAAAGAAAAACTTATGGTTGAAAAACACTAACAATTGAAAAAGCATGTTTCACTGATATTATGCTTCCTGAAAAGTGGCAGGACCCTCGCAGTAGTTTCCTCCTGTTGCAGAACCTGAGCCCTCCTCAGAAGCAAGACTAGCAAACCTCTTGCACGCACAGGCTCTCCCACTTATCACGGACCTGGTTAGTGGAGGTGACCTCCCAACATAGAGACACATTGGGCCTGGGAGGGCCAAGCTGAGGGCCCTTGGACAAGTGGCTTCAACATGCCAAGTTTCCATTTCCTCAAACCTGAAGGGATTAAATACAATTCTGTTTGAAGAGCCTCTCCTGTGATATACCAGGCCATACCATGTGATAGCCAATTTTATGTGTTAACTTGGCTGGGCCACAGGGCGCTCTGACAGGTAGTTAGACATTATTCTGGGTCTCTCTATAAGGCTGTTTTTGGATGAGACTGACACTGAAATCAGTGGACTTTGAGTAAAGCAGGTTGCCCTACCTAATGTGGGAGGGGGGCCTCATCCAATTTGTTGAAGGTCCGAACAGAACAAAGAGACTGACTTCCCTCAAGCAAGAAGGAATTCTGCAGCAGACAACCCTCAGCCTTGAGCTGCAGCCTCGGCTTTCTCCTGGGTCTCCAGCCTGACGGCCCTTCCTGCAGAGTCTGGATTTGCCAGCTCCATCATCATGTGAGCCAATTCCTTGAAATAAATCTCTTTCTCTCTATACAAACCCACACATCCTATTAGTTCTGTATCTTTGGAGAACCGTGACTAATACACATGGTTTTAGAGAATAGAAATACAGTGCAGCTCCAAGATTGCAGGCTCAGCTTAGCTGGGAATGTCTGTCTCATTACCAGGCTTACAACAGACAGACAACCTCACACCTAAAAGCATTTGGCTTACTGTTGGACTGAAGCACCCTCCCTTACTGTTCTTTGAAAACATCATGTTGCCAGCAAACCTTTTAAAAATGATTCTAGGCTGGGCGCAGTGGCTCACGCCTGTAATCCCAACAGTCTGGGAGGCTGAGGTGGGCAGATCAACTGAGGTCAGGAGTTCAAGACCAGCCTGGCCAACATGGCGAAACCCCATCTCTACTAAAAATAGAAAAATTAGCTGGGCATGGTGGTGGGTGCCTGTAATCCCAGCTACTCAGGAGGCTGAGGCAGGAGAATCGCTTGAACCTGGGAGATGGAGGTTGCAGTGAGCTGAGATCACACCACTGCACTCCAGCCTGGAGGACAAAGCAAGACTCCATCTCAAATAATAATAATAATAATTCTAAATAGGCAGTAGTCAAGAGAAAAACAGGCTGCCCCTTACTGGCTCATCTTTAGCACCCCGATAGGAAAAGTCTGGTTTCTTCCAAAACTTAAAGATCTTGCTCTTAAAGTCTACACATCTGAAAGAGAGGATCATTTAGAGACGAAAAGAGCATCTCAATCATGTATGACTTCCTTCCACACCAGGATTCTGTCCATCTTCCTATTCCTAAATCATCCTGGACAATGACTTCCACTCTCAGCCGCCCACGCCCTCAGTTAACCCTTCTTTCCATTTCATTCCCCCATAAATGCAAAAAATAAAAAATAAAGAACAGAAAACAAAATGAGACTTCTTTTAAGTTTTGTAAGAGAGCTTCTTGTCGCGATGTTCCCATTCTTGTGATCATGAACCTGCTTTCTTTATTGGCAGGATCTTGGTGCCCAGTGATGCAGGTGCGATGCAACCTCTGCCGTGGGTGCCTCCATGATCAATACACCAACAACGCAGGGGGAGATCTGCCCGCTCAGCTCTGCCACATCTTTTCAGTTTATAGCAGTCCCCGGCACAAGCGCAGCTAAAATGTCAACCCAATGAAAACTTACCCAACTCTGCTTCCACACTCTTGTCTTCCTCTCTACATATAAAAATGCGTGGGGCTGATATGATTAACTGAAAGGAAGGCTCAGACTACCCCCAAATTGCATTGTTTTTATGTAAGTACCAAAGGCATTAATTCTAAAGAGATGGGACCAATTTGCATAGCAGTAGCATGATATTTGCATCTATGTAAATTTATATAGAGATGGGTGGAATTTACGGAGTGTCTGCCACTTGAGTCAGCAGTGAGAAAATGGGTCGCTTTCCTTCCTCTCCCCATCAATGAAATGCTGAAAATGCCCATTGCCTCAATTCTTCTAACTTTTATTGTATTTGTTGTTTTGGTGTTTGTTTAGTTTGAATTCATTTTATTTAGTTTAATGATGCAAAACAAATGCAAAGGGACATAAAATGAAAAGTTCAAGTTCCTGCCCCTCTGACCTGTTTCCTAGGGAGTAAGCAACTCCCCCTTCATTTTCCTGGCCTGCAGCACAAGCCACTTCTCTCCTAGCAATGATTCCTGGTATTTCTAAAGTTCCTGCAACTCCTAAGCTTTAGGTCAGCAGTTCTCATGCTCCAGCGTGCATCCAACTCACCTACAGCAACCCACTTAAGTAATTTTAAATCATCTAGCAGCCACAATAAAAAAAAAAAGTAAAAAGAGGCAAGTGGCAGGAAAAGTTAATTTTATAAGACATATTGTAATACACAATAAAATATCTTATTAAAATTAATTTCACCTGGTTTTTGTTCTTTTTTGAGACACGGTCTTGCTTCGTTGCCCAGGCTGGAAGTGCAGTGGTGCAATCATGGCTCACTGCAACCTCTGCCTCCCATGCTCAGGCGATTCTCCCAGCTCAGCTTCCAGAGTAGCTAAAACCACACCCAGCTGTTCCATACCACCACACCCAGCTAATTTTTGTATTCTTTTGTAGAGACAGGGTTTCGCCATGTTGCCCAGGCTGGACTCAAGTGATGCTCCCACCTTGGCCTCCCAAAGTGTTGGAATTACAGGCATGAGCCCTTGCACCCAGCCTGGGAAGTTAAAATTACAAATGTGGCTCGCATTTGTGGCTCAGGCTACATTGCTACTAGACATTGAGAAGACTCAATCATTCCTTTTACGGCAGCTTTTCCCAAAATATCTTCCTGAGGAGTGTCACAGGTGGTCTCCATACAAGGCCTCTTTAGTTAAGTAATTTGACGAGTGCCATTGTGTATTTCCTCTCTCTTTGGGAGATACACACACATTTGTACACAGGTAAGGACCCTGAGTTGTCCTGTGCTGAGAAGGCCAGCTTGACCCAGCATGTCCCAAATCACTGTATTTTTCCATCTGTCCATGAACGTTCCCCAGAGCTAGAGTTCCACGGCACACAGTGTCCTTTTTCTTTTTTGAGACAGAGTTTCACTCTGTTGCCCAGGCTGGAGTGCAGTGGCACCATCTCAGCTCACTGCAAACTGCACTTCCCGGGTTCAATCGATTCTCCCACCTCAGCCTCCCGAGTACCTGGGATTATAGGTATGCACCACCACACCCGGCTACTTTTGTATCTTTAGTAGAGACGGAGTTTCACCATGTTGGCTAGGCTGGTCTTGAATTCCTGACCTCAGGCGATCCACCTGCCTTGGCGGGTGGGGGTTACAGGCGTGAGCCACCACGCCCAGCCTACACAGTGTCCTTTGAGAAATGCCCAGCCCACATTCCATGGGAACAAGATCCTTCAGCAGTGAAGATCTCAGTGCAGGATTGATGAGGCTCTGTGCGAAAGGCAGCAGAGGAGAAGGCGATTTCCCTGTTCCGGGTCAGTAACAGCCAAGATCAGAATTAATGTCTGTGGAAGCAGTGATGGAAGCAGGACAGACGCTCAGTCTCATCAGTCACTGACTAAGTCGTCTTAATACCTTAATCATAGCCTGTTTTTCACAGGCAAGAAAATTTCTTCGGGAGAGAGTGAGCATAGCAAGCAGGAATACTCTGCCAGCAGCATCACCTATGTGGTTACAGGGCTTAAAACTGTGAATATGTCCACTAATTTAGCAAAATGCTATCTGCCTTTAGAGGCCGTCAGCTGCTCTTTTGCAGGGTAGGGGGCTGATATTTAAGTGGTTTGTAAAGCCCTTGTCTCTGACAAATTGTCAACCGACTGTAGGGAAGTTAACGGTAGTCTACTCTCTGCTGTCTCTTTTTAGCAGGGGCCAGGTTGGGGGAGAGGACTCTGAAATGATCAGCAAGAGGACTGCTGTTAACACTGCCTGCTTCTTCTCTGACCTGGTGGACAGCAGCCACCTCCGTCACCCTGGACTGACTTCGCAGGTCCTAGGAAGATTCACTCGAGAGGCCTCTCCAATGTCAGGGAATGAGTGCCATCAGCTAGCCATGGCCTTGGGGGCAGGGGCGGCAGGACCCTCTGGATGGTTCCACCAAGGCTGGGACTTGTCTGAGGTCTCTTCCCACGGACACACTGAGACGGTCGCAGTCATAGTGTCTGCCCCACAAGGCATTGTCTCCTCTCAGGAGCCCCCATCACAAGAGTGGTTGCAACTGCAGCAAGACAGACATCTCTGGACACCACGGACAGAAGCCAGGGACAGGGTTTTCTGTGCCCTCCATTCCCCATCAAACATGACTTCACGCTCTCCGCAGAAGCTGCCAACCCACCCTTGACTTCTGCCTGTAGACAGTGGGGGTGGCCTGAGCCCCAGGGAGTGTCTTTGAGAGTCAGAGGTTGCCACTCAGTGACTGAGAAGGGAGGACCCACCTCTGCGCCCTGCAGGGACCACAGGGTTCCCTTCCAGTGAACAGGTGGGGATGTTCTGAAACTCCCCCTCCATACCTTGGAATGAAAGTTGCAGGGCTGTAGTAAAACTCCAGTTTTAACTTGCTTTATTCCTCTTTGGGATGCAAAGATAAGGTCTTCCTAACCTGTCCATGGAGGCACCCACATGGAAAAAAGGGAGGGAGGGAAGGAGGGAGGGAGGGAGAAAAGAAGCAAGATGTTTAAACAAATTTCCCTGCCTGGTTTCTGGGCTGCACTTCTCTTTCCTCGGTTGGGATCCACCACAGACAGCCTGAGAAAGCTCACAAGCTTGACCTTACTTACTGAAGAACAGTGTCCCCATCTATTAGGCTCATCTGTCCCAGTGAGAGGGTGCAGCTGTACACTCACGGGTCTCCTAAGGATTCCCCAAAGCATCCCCCTGAAGTTTATCAGCAGGAAAAGGCTCTAAGGAGCTGAGGCAGGAGCTGCTGTGGGAAGGGGGTCTGGGCCAGAAGGCCCATCTTGCAAGGGAGGAGCCATCTGGGGGGAAAGCAGTAATGCTGGAAGATGCCCCCACTCCAGCCACCAGGGCAGAACAAAGAAGTCAGAAATAAAGAGAGCTGGAAACTCACAAGCCCAGGAATGGGCCCCACCAAGGTGGGCAGGGCTCTGGGACACCGACGGGCACCCTTGCAGCAGAGCCAAGCACACCACGCAAGGCAGGGCTGCTTCCTCCAGCCACGCAGGGAGGCAGGAGCACTGGCAGCAGAGCTGGGGGCTGTGCAGGGGCTGACATCCTACATCCTCCCTCCCCTAGAAGCGTTTAGAAGCAGAGCTGGCCCTCAGCCAAGAAAGCCCCAAGATTCTTGGACAATACAAAGTGGAGGTCTCTTTTCATTTGTAATATGAGAATTTCTGAACTTTATCTTCAAGGCACTCAGGATTTTAATAAGTTGCCGTTATTTATGTACCTACACAGATACTAGTAGTGTGCTCTTTTATTCAGGGGAAAATCCCCCCAGAGGGATGGGACAGTGTCCACTTTGCACTCCAAATGTCCCCTTCTCTTGCTGTCCATCAGCCACTAATTCACCCAGTGAGAGGAGCCAGCTCCCAGCTAAACAGACGCAGCAGCATTTTCCCCTTGAACACAACTCAGTAGCCTGAGCTACAGGGAAGGGCGGAAAGTCCAAGAGGGATTTGGTCCGGGGAATTGGTCAGGCTGCCCTGGTGCCATAGTCTGCCTGGCATGGGAGCTGGCTACACCTTGTCCTTCATAGCCCTGACACTGGGGAAGTCTCTCTTGTTTTAGAACAAGATAGAAGAGCAAATGAATACATGAATTTTTTAAAACAGCAATGAAGCTCACCCTTTGGTCTTATTAGAATATGATGGCTTGGGCGATAATGGGGAAGGACAAGGGGAGGGGCTGGAACACAGCTAGGCACGCTCACACCCGAGCTTGCGGCTGACACCACGGTGACTCCACCTGGCCCTCCCATGGAACAGGTCTTTCAGACTCTACATAGCTTCAACCCATGCCCCAGGCTCTAGCTCCTGCCACTCTCGGCTCCCAGAATATTGAAGCACATTCTTCCTTCCCCGAGGAAGGACAGCTTCCTGACCACCCAGCCAGAAACTGAACAGAGGCAGGCCCATTCATTCCATGGCTTGGAGAGCCATCAGCAAGTTAGGAAAAGAGGGTGTGGACCTTGAACCCAGTGCAGATATGGGACATCCTTGGCAGGTCACCCAATGTCTCTGCACTTCCTTACCTAGGAGCTTGCCTCACTGAGGGAGGAGCTACATAAATCAAATCATTAAGGGGCAGGAATGAGCTAATTAGCTGGCAAAGTGCTAGGCAAGGGTTCCACGATGTTGTTATTTTTAGGCAGCGGGTTGTGAATTGTGAAGCGTGGCTTCATTACAGCAGGATGTGTCAGCTTTAATGAGGTGCCTCATTGAAGTCCAACCATGCACATTACCACCTGTCCTAGGGCAGGTTCCATGGGCATGAGCCATTATGAGTCGCTAGGGGGAAAAAGCAGCCAGCAGGCAGGGCCAGGAGCCCCGGTTGGGAAATCATCCAGATATGCTTGATGGTCTGTGGACCCCACTTCCAACCCCACCACATTCCCCTGCTTTTTATGACAAAGCTCTTGAAAAGAGCTGTCCAGGACAGGTGCATGGCTCAGTCCTATAATCCCAGCATTTTGGGAGGCCGAGATGGGTAGATCACTTGAGGTCAGGAGTTTGAGACCAGCCTGGCCAACATGGTGAAACCCTGTCTACATTAAAAATATAAAAATTAGCCGGGTGTGGTGGTGGGTGCCTGTCATCCCAGCTACTCGGGAGGTTGAGACAGGAGAACCTCTTATACCCAGGAGACGGAGGTTGCAGTGAGCCGAGATGGCACCACTGCACTCCAGCCTGGGTGAGAGAGTGAGACTCTACCTCAAAAAAAAAAAAAAATAGAGCCATCCATAAATGCACTTCCACCTCCTCACCCTCCCCTCACTCTTCACCCCATTCCAGCAAGGTCTTCTCCTCATCACTCCACTGAATCGAACCTGGTTAAGGTCACCAAGACCTCCGCATCACCAGATCCAAAGGTGAGCTGGTCCTAACCACATTTGTCCTGCCTCAATCCCTTCCTGAGCTTCCTCGTCCACCCATCCAATGTTCTACTCCTCACTACTCCTTGGATGTCACATCAGCATCTCAAACTTTTCCTGTCCAAAATAGAATTCTTATTTTAACTCTTCTCACCCATTTCTCCACCAGCACAGCCCGTATCAGTAAGGGGCAAGCTCATTCACCAACATGATCAGGCCAAAACAATGACCTCCTTCTTAACCCTTCTCTTTTCTTTCACTCTCTATATCCAATCCATTGGCAAGCCACGCCAACTCCACCTGCAAATATACCCAGGATCTGACCGATTCTCACCCTCACTACTGCCACACCAGTCTGAAGCACCTTCACCTCTCTCAGACTAGCAAGGTTTTCCACCTGGGCTCTCTCTCTCTGCTCTGTCCCCTGCAATCTACTTTCAACTTAAATTAGATCATGTTACTTTCATGCTCAAAATCATTGTTTTCATTTCCTCATCTATAAAAAGCCTTTGGTCTATGTCAGCTCTGAAAATGTGGAAGCGTCACATCCCATACCTGTGCTCTGCCCCAGCAAAAGTACTGGGAAAAGGAGGCAGCAGAAAAGATTGCACAAGGACATAACGTTTTTGGTCTCAGTGTGACATGCTGGTGACAAGACCATGGTAAGCACATTGACACATAGGTACCCTTCTGTTACAAAAGCTACTGACATGTCTCAGCAAGGAAGCAGTAGCAAAGGAGACAAGTTGGCCCATGAGGGAAACCATTTTCCTTTCTGCCCAGCCACTAGACGGTGAGGCCTGCCAAGAGAGTCGCCACGTTGATGATGGGCCAGGGTTGTTCTTCATTTGCGATTGATAAAGTGACTTGGGATAAGAAACGGAATATGAGCTTTATTACCTGTCATGGAAAACCCCTTGGGAAAATCTAGGTAATACACAGGGAAAAGCACCTGTCCATTTCTATAGCTAAATCAGAAAATACTGTTTTAGGCTGGGCGCTGTGGCTCACGTCTATAATCCCAGCACTTTGGGAGGCCGAGGCAGGTGGATCACCTAAGGTCAGGAGTTCGCGACCAGCCTGACCAACATGGTGAAACCCCATCTCTACTAAAAATACAAAAATTAGCCGGGTATGGTGGTGTGTGCCTGTAGTCCCAGCTACTTGGAAGGCTGAAGCATGAGAATCACTTGAACCCGGGAAGCGAATGTTGCAGTGAGCCAATATCATGCCACTGCACTCCAGCCTGGGCAACAAAAGCAAAACTGTCTCAAAAAAATAAAAAAGAAAATACTGTTTCAATTTTGGTGACTCTGTAATACACGCATTATTTAAAAAGCCTTTTTCAATGGTAGGCTTTCTTTTTCACAAAGAAAAGGAGCAGCAAACTAAATCTGTAAAAATTTGCACTTTAAGCAAGAGAAAATGAATGTGACTAACTTAGGCGCTTGCTCATTTCACAAACAAGGAAGAAAGTGTTATCATGAAGAGCTCCAAAATCACGGTTTAAACATATTCCCAAGCTCTAATGTGAGCACAAAGCAAAGCGAATTCTCACGTTTTCTTTCAAGAGTCATCACCAAGGGGAAGTAGAGGAATGCTTAAATAAGTGTGAGTAATCTAGAGTAGATTGAACTTGCCTGTCTACTCAAAAGTTTGCAAATGAAAATCTATTTCGTACCTTACACACTTAGGCAGTGCTCAGGGGTGAGGACATGCAGACCAAGTCCACGGTGGCCAGGCTCACCCAAACCCACCCTCTCCATCCTCCTCACCTTCCTATGCTGCCCACCTTACCCACGCTAGCTCCTTTCCATCGGGCCTCAATTGTGTCCCAGGCAGCGTGCACAGGCCACCACAGCAGGGACATCAACCCCAAAGAAGAGTGAAAGTAATGTCTCTACTGTGGGAGAGCTCACCACAGTCCAGGAGTAAAGGCAGGGACAACCTCTGCTTCTCCTGGCAGGATGGGGGAAGATAAGAAAGAGGAACAGGTAGATTATGGCAGGATTTTGGAGAAGGGGAAGGGTCCCTTCCATTACGGGGATCCAGGAAGATGGCTCGAAGTAGGGGCCTTGGACTGAACCTTGGGACTGTGAATGTTAGTGGTAAGGAGGGGCTCCCAAGGACAGGCCCCAGCACTCACAAAGATGACAGGTAGAAAAGCACATTGAGTGAACAGTGGTTTTCTGGCCTGGCTGCTGGGTAGTGTGAGAAGCTGAGCAGGAGAGGGAAGGAGGAGAAGTAGAGGAAGGGCCAGGCCAGGGCAGAGAAGGCTTGCATGGTAGATGCTGTAGAAGCTGGGCTCAATTCAGAGTAAAAAAGCATCACCTCTTAGAAACGACTGTCTAGGCATCCCAGAGCTGTACTTCCCGGGAGGACCCCCAGAGACCAGGGACCTTCCTGCTCTGGCCTGAGTGCCATGACCCTGACCCCAGCTCATGAAGCTGCTTCTTCACGAAGCCTCCTTTGAAGTTGAGAATGATGCAGCCAAACCAGTTCAATTCGGTTCAGGTTCAAGAGCTGCCTGGAGGAAGCTCTGGGCTGAGCAGGTGCTGTATCAAGCTGGGTAGAAATGGAGGATCCCACAGGAAGTGTGCTCAGGTATGTGGGCAGGTGCATGGGCAAGTTGGCAACTCCTAAACTAAGCAGAAATCAACATTTCTCCACCAAATACTATAAATGCATCATGCATCAAGAGTTCCCGAAACCTTTTTAGCTTTTGGGGTCTAAGTGTCAGACTCTAATGAAAGCTGTAAGACCTCCCTCTCTGCAGCCACTCACATCCACACTAAATTGTAGACCCCCAGCCTGTGGGCATCCCACGCCTCTCCTAATTTCCCAAGACTAGACTGTGACAGTGCCCTGGGAATGGGAACAGTAAGTGATTTATCTCCACAACAGCAAACAGTTAAACTACTCAATGAACCTGTGATTCTGGACCAGAGTCATCAGGCAGAGTAAAAATAATTGCTCAGAGACTGTGCTGCAGTTGCAGTAAGTATCGCAATTGCAATCCTTAGTGTTGTCATCTAAATGAAGCCCAAAGGCAAGAAGCTGCCCTAGACCACGTCATGGGCACCAGCGTCACCTGGGAGGCATGAGGGCTAATCTAACCCCACCTGGCCCATTCTCTCCACCTGCTCACCATACTGGTTGTCCAGACTCTGGCTTCTCTCACTTCCAGACTTCCCAGTAGACCAGTTTCCTCTCATCTTATGCTTCTCCACTAGGATGGATGGATCCCCATCAACTTCTCAGCTCCACCTCAAATCCTGCCAGGAAACCTTCTCCTTAGAGTCCCAGGGCACAAGATCAGGGCTGAATCAAGGAACCCCAGCTCAAAAGTTACCAGCTGCTCATCCACACACTCCTGCAGACTCTGAACAGCTGCACACACACCTGCCCACATCCCTGCCCATGCACCTGTCTACATAGCTACCCCCACACCTGCCCACACACCTGCCCATGCATCTGTCTACATACCTGCCCACACACCTGTCTGCGTACCTACCCACACACCTGTCTACATACCTGCCCACGCACCTGCCAATACACCTGTCCATGCACCTGCCCGTGCACCTGCCCACATACCCGAGCACACTTCCTGTGGGCTCCTCCATTTCTACCCAGCTTGACACAGCACCTGCTCAGCCCAGAGCTTCCTCCAGGCAGCTCTTGAACCTGAACCGATTTGAACTGGTTTGGCTCCGTCATTCTCAACTTCAAAAGAAGTTTAAAATACAGACAGTCCCCACTGGCTCTACTTATAACTTTTTGACTTTACAATGGGTTTATCAAAATATTAAATCCATTTTTGACTTATGATAGGTTTATTGAAATGAAACCCCAACCATAAGTCGAGGAGCATCTGTACAGATTTCTAGACCCATAAGTGGTATGAGCTGGAGCCTAGGAATCATTTCTCTCAAAAGCACCCCAGCTGATTCTGAGCTGCAGTCAAGGGTATGAGTGCTACCCAGCCTGTAAATCCTGGCTCCCAGGTCCTGTGCCTCTAGCATTGCTAAAGAACTCCAGTGCCACCTCCATCTTCATTTCTTCAACACACATGGTCCAGGTACTTTCCTTGGCCCTGCGCAGTGCTAGGGACAGAGAGATGGGTGAGTGGGGAGGGAACTTATGAGAAATTAGTAAGATATGATCCCTGCAATGAAAAAGCTCATTATCAAGTACAAATAACAGAAATAAGAATAAATCATACAAAAATTAGCCAGGTGTGGTGGCAGATGCCTGTAATCCCAGCTACTCAGGAGGCTAAGGCAGGAGAATTGCTTGAACCCAGGAGGCAGAAGTTGCAGTGAGCCAAGATTGTGCCACTGTACTCCAGCCTGGGCCATAAGAGTGAAACTCTATCTGAAAAAAAAAGAAATATGAATAAATCATTACTGTGCACAATGAACAGGTCTCCACTAACATAATTACCAAAGTTCCATTAGAGCTCAGCAAAGCAGAGGCTGCCCAAAAGTCAAAGGTGGCTGCCCAAAACTGCATCTGGAAGAACAAGCTAACCAAACAAAGAGAGGGGCCACCCCCTCATGCCAACCCATTTTCTTCTATGCCATCATTTTTCAGGGCTGTAAAGGAGGCCACTGCCAGGCTGGCTCATAATTTTGATAATCAATTTTCTATTATTCCATATTTAGGTTGCCTCTGGTTGATTTTTCCTTATTCTAAGCCTATCGCAAGCTTTCTGAATTAAAAATATTTCCCTCTAAAAAATTCCATACACAACTACCAAGCCTGAATAATTTACGAGGCTTTCTTCATCTGTGTCCATTTGAAAGGTGAAAATTTGAACATTACTTTAACTTATATCCCCAAGAATATTAATTGCAATTTAAAAAATATTTATTGACAATTTTTATTTCTTCCTCTGAGGATTTTTCTAGTCTGATAGTCATTTGCCCATTGCAGTGTTTGTGTTTTTTCTTGCTAATTTCAAAGAGTTTGTCTTAATCTTATAAAGATATTGACCTTTTATTGCATACATGTAATACATATTTTTAAATGTTTTAACATTTGTATACTATGTGTTTATTTTTATTTTTATATACAACGTGTTTGGGATACTAAGGTTTTTTTGTATGTAGTAAAATCTGCCAATATTTTGCTTTATGATTTCTGCTTTGGTGGGCAGTACCTCACTGCTAAATTACATTTTTAAACTGCTGTACACTTAATAGCTTCTGCTATGTTGTCCCATATTACATGTCCTATCCATATATATTATAATTAAATATTGATTGAATCCATTCTTAATGGTTCATTTTAGTGCATCAAAATTTTTGTCACTGTATAAGAAGCACTAGTTGCTCAAAGGAATCAATTATCCTACAAATATGAAAATCTTGTTCCTACCTTACATATGGGTTTAAGTAAAATGTCTTTTCTAATAGCTACAACAATTATCATTAAGGAACATATGCTTAAACACATCAGTCTAGCAGAAATCATTTTTTCCTTCTGTAATTGCATCTTGCAGAAGTGTAGTCACTATTCACTTCAAAGTAGCAAGCAATCAAGATAACGAATTAGAGAGAGTCCTTGTTTAATACGTAACCTCATGCCCCCTTGGTCTTCAGAGCAGCTGCTCCTTCGCTTGCCAATTGAGAACCAGCTTCTCACCCTCAAACCATCAAAATAGCTTTCCAATGACTAAATTCAGCAAGCACATCTCTGATCCATCTGCCAGAGTATTTCGCTCTGCTGCCCTCTCCCACTGCCCTGCGACTCTCCCTCCTTTGGCTTCTGTGACCTACTCCTTCTAGTTTACACCCTGCCCCTTCTATCCCTCCCCCGCTCCCCACCCCCCGTCCAAGGCCCTCTTCGTCAATTTCCCTTTGACTACAGATTCCAAGCTCAGCTTCCTTTGCCCTACCCTAGCTGTTCTCAAAGTGTGGTCCCTGGACCAGCAGCATCAACTGGAAACGTGTGAGAAATGCAGATACTCAAGCCTCGCCCCCAACCCACTGAATTGGAAATTCTGGGGTTAGAGCCCAAGCATTGCTCCATGTAATCTCATCAAAATTTCCAAGCCGTTTTCTCCAGGCCAAACACCTTTTGTGGGCTTTAGACCCACGAATTAAATTCCCCAAAGGGCATCTCCTTTTCTGTTGTCTAACGGGCACCTCGACTCCTCTGGGTGAAAATCATATCATCATTTTATCCAACCTTCCCACCCCCCACCCCGCCTACCTCCATCATTACCTCTCTGGATGGACAGCACCTCCCAATATCTCACCTCCTGCCAGTTTGCTCACATCTCACCTTCTCCTGAGCCCTGCCCCATCACTGTTTGCAAGACTGCAAGCTGTCACCCACCCACTTCTATCCCCCAGTCCCCCTTATCCTGACCACTCTTTCTCCCGCACAGCACTCACCACCCCTCTACATATTTGGTGTCTAGAATGGAAGCTCTGTCAGGAGGGGATCTTTGTTTTGTTCACGGTATAGCCCAGACATGCAGAATAACGCCGGATGTGGAGGCATGTATTACATATTTAAATGAGGGACTGAAACCCTCAGATTCACCGAGTGTTTCTTGCGTTAAGTTACACTTAGAAAGATAACTAAGACATGACTTCGTGAGTTTCACATTATATTGCTGAGTGGAAAAAGCAGATTATAGAATATTCTTCTAGTGTGATGCATTCATTTGCAATGTATGCACATAGAGCGTGCACAGCCGGAGAGTGACGTCTAGGAGGAGAGTCACCGAAACACTGTATTTAGTAGTTACCTCTGGTGATCTCATTCACACCTCCACCTCATGCACGTGCGTTTCAAACCCTACCGTGCCACGGGTCACGAATGAACTCACAGCCAGTTCCAGACGAAACGTTCCGTCATTATTTCCAGAATCTCAGCCTCTAGGTTTCATCAGCTCCTTTTAGAAAACCCTTCACACGCTTGTCCCCTGTAGCATTGCTCTTCCCTGGGTCTCCTCCTTCCTCTCTGCTATTTTTCTTCCTTTGCCTCCATCTCCCCTTCTCCCTCCCCTCCCTCACCACTCGCCCACTCACTGACACCCTCTTTCTTCGCTGGTCCTTCCTAAGGCCTTCCTCACTCCACAATCCTTCCGGAAAAGCCCAGCGACTCTAGGGAAAGCCCAGGCCCTCCTGGTTTTACTCCACCCACCTGGGTCCTTAAGGACTCCTGGGCTGCAGACTTACACGTCTAATTCCTGGCTGAACATTTTCACCTGGCCACTCAACTCCATGGGCACTTAAGAAAAACATCACTGGCTGGGCGTGGTGGCTCACGCCCAGGACTTTGGGAGGCCGAGGCGGGCAGATCACGAGGTCAAGAGATCGAGACCATTCTGGCAACATGGTGAAACCCCATCTCTACTAAAAATACAAAAATTAGCTGGGCGTGGTGGCGCATGCCTGTAATCCCAGCTACTCAGGAGGCTGAGGCAGGAGAATCTCTTGAACCCAGGAGGCGGAGATTGCAGTGAGCCAAGATCACGCCACTGCACTCCAGCCTGGCGACAGAGCAACGCTCCGTCTAAAAAAAAAATCACTACGACTAAAACCAGCAGCGGTAGCATTTTCCTGACTATGCTTGTTTGTTTGTTCTTCCCAAGGAACTTTATAACCAATTGATCTAACTCTAGAAAAAAAAAAAAAAGCTGTAGAATTTTTTTGAGATTATGTTTAATGTAAAAATTAATAGATATTAGGTTGGTGCAAAAGTAATTGCAGTACTTTTGCACCAACCAATAGAATTTTCATCTTTAAGTTGTTGAGTTTTCTATCCAAGCACATGTACACCTTTCCATTGATTTAAGTTCTACTACTGTGTTTTTCAGAAGGATTTTAGAGCCTTCTTTATGCAGATGGTAGGCATTTGTTAAGTTTATTCCTGGCTATTTTATTCTCTTACTTGCCATCATAAATTGGGTCTTCTCTCCTATTACATCTTCTGTCTTGCTCTGCTTGATATTTATATGTTAATTTCATAACTGACTACTTCACTACATTTCAGCTTTTCCTTCCAGTACTAATGCCTTTTATTCCTCTCCCTTGTCAAAATGCATGGGTTAATCATTTCAACACATTATAAGCAGTTGAAATAGTGGGCGTGTGTTTGTCTTATTGCTTACTTTAATCAGAAAGCCTCTCATGTTTTCTAATCAATAAGGTGCTAGCTTTGGGGCTGATATATATATCACACACACATATAGGTACCACATATATAAATATATACATATATACATACACACATATGAACACACACAGACATAATCGAAGTAAGAAACTATCTGTCAAGTCCTGTTTGATGGAGAGAGTATTGTTTTCTATCAAATGCTTTGGTTTGGTTTGTTCGTGCATCTTTGGAGATGATTTTATGATTTTTCTCCTTATGTCTGTTAGTATGATGGATTATATTAACGGATTTCCTAATATTGCTTTGACTTTGCTGTATTAGTTATCTATTGCTACATAACAAGTCATCTCAAAACTTAATGGCTTAAAATAACAATAAACATTTATTTTCCCACAGTTTTTGAGGATCAGGAATCTGGGAAGAGGTTCTCTGGATTAGCTAGACATGGATCAGCAGCAGCTATTAACATCGCCAAAAAAAAGACAGTCGACCACTGTATGCCTCCTGATGGAAGGGGTTGCTTAGAAAATTGAGCTCAGATTTGATCAAGTCTTGACCCAGCTACCAATCATAAATACAAAGAACAGAAGGACGTGTAAAAGGCACCATGGAGAAGCAGTAGCTAAATCCAAACCACAGGAGACTCTACGGGACAAATACTCTAATTTTCCAACATATGAATGTTAAGGAAAAAGACAGGCAGGTGCAGTGGCTCATATCTGTAATCCCAGCACTTTGGAAGGCCAAAGGAGGAGAATCACTTGAAACCAGGAGTTTGAGAGCAGCCCAGGCAACATAGCAAGACAACATCTCAAACAAAAAATTTAAAACTTAGCCGGGCATGGTGGCACATGACTGTAGTCTCAGTTACTTGAGAAACTGATAGGGAAGGATCACTTGATCCCAGGAGTTTGAGGTTGCAGTGAGCTATGATCGTGCCACTGTACTCCAGCCTAGGTGACAGAACAAGACCTGCCTCTAAAAATAATAATAATCAAAGAAAAAGAGAGAGATGTAGGGGAAAAGAGATAGAAAGAGATTTGAGAAGCATATTATTCAATCACAACAAAGGGATCTTATTTGGATCCTGACTCAAAGAAATCATAAGAAAAAATTACAAGATAATTGAAAATGTGATCACTGGCTGAATATCAGATCATATTAAGGAATCATTGTTAATTTTTTTAGCTGCAATAACAGCATTTTTAGTATTTCTTTAATTCCTCATATTTTATAGACATATCCTAAACTATTAATAGATAACAGAATATGATATCTTGGATTTGTTTCAAAATAATATGGAAGTGGAAGGTGGGTACAGAAGAAGCAATAAATATTGGCCACGACTGGTTGCTGTTGAAATTGGATAATGGCCCCTTAGGGCTTCATCACCCTTTTCTGGGTACTTTTGCATGGGTGTGACATTTTGCCATATGATTCGCCTTCCAAACATCTGCACACGTCATTTTCTTGACCCATTCTGACCTGCCCCTTTTCCTCAAACTTTTATTTCAGTTAACCGCATCACCTTCTGCCCAGGCACCTAAACCAGAAAGCTTAAAACACAACCAGTTCTCATTTCACAAAATCTGTCAAATCCCGCATCCTGATGGTTTGTATGTTTTAAGGTTTGTTTTTTTTTTTAAGGTAAAATTCAGATAACATGCAATTGACTCTTTAGAGGTGCACAATTCAGCGGCATTTAGTGTTTTCCCAGCGTTAGGCATCCACCACCTCTCTCTAGTTGCTAAACTTTTCATCACATCAGAGAAATTCCCTGTACCATTAAAGTCATCACTCCCATTCCCCACTCTCCCATCCTTTGGTAACCATGAATGTGCTTTCCAGCTCCGTGGACTTGCCTATTAGGAATATATTATATGTAAGGAGTCATGCAAGCTGTGTTCTTTTGCAACTGACTTCTTTCACTTAGCATAATGTTTGTGAGGTTCATCCAAGTTGTAGCATGTGTCAGTACTTATCTAAATTATTTTAATTGTTCCCTTTATTTTTATCTCTACCACCCCTCCTCTGTCTACTTCAGGCCTTTATCTCCTCTTCCCTCATCCTTCTCTCTTCTCTCTTCCTTCTTCCCTCACTGTTGCCTTGAACAGCTTCCAAGTGGTCTCCCTGCCTCCAGTCTTGCTCTCCCACCCATCCTCCTTATTGCAGCCAAAGTGATCGTGTCTTTTTCCATCACATCCCGCTCCCGTCAGCCAACCATTCTTCCATCAAGATTCATGTCTAAGTTTGATTAAAGCGCTGTTCTCCATTATTCTTTCTTCTCCCTTATTTTCTTGATCACATTCATTGTATCTATCCTAACGTTTACAACACTCCTCGTCACATTCATTGCAGCATTGCTTTCATTAGCCAAACACTGAGAATAACCTAAAAGACATCAATAGGGCCAGGGTTGGAGTAATTCTGCCACACCCACAGGATGAAATGTGACAATCATGCAACTGTTAAGGGAAATGAGGGTAAGAGAAAGTGACATCAGGAGCTTCCTGATGTGAGGCGCTGAGATGGCAGCATCACTTAGGCAGGACTCCTGCCAAAATGAATCACCTGACTTTAGCAATGAGGAAACATTCAGATGAATTCAAACTGAGGGACAGTCTACAAAACTGGCGTGTGTGCCTTAAAAGATCTCGGTGTCTTGGAGAGAGGATGAGCAATAGTTAAAGAGACTGAAGACATAGGACAACCAAAGGCAGTGAGTGTCCCTGAATTGGATCCCAAATCAGAAGAATAAATTGCAATTAAGGACACTATCGGGACGACTGAGGACTATCAATATAGACTTACATGGTATCTGGCTTTAAGGTGTTTTTATAGAAAGCTTTACGGTGTTTTTATGTATATTTGATAGTGGTATTAGATGGATGTTAAATTCCCTGAAAATGATTTGTACTCTGCACGTATGAGAGAATGCGCTTGCTCTCTGGAGATACACACTGAGATATTTAGTGCTAAAAGATGAAGATGTCCCCCAACTTAGTCCCAAATGTCTCTGCAATAATAGCAATCCTTATGTGCATATATGTACACACACTTATGTATATGAGAGAGAGTGTATGCTTAAATGTGGCAGAACGTGAACAACTTGGTAAAACTAGGTAAAGGCTATATACAAAATCATTGCATTATTATTTTTCTGTAAGCTGGAAGAAGTCCAGGGAGACTCACATGAATCACAAGCTGTTCACCGTGGCTGCTGCGCAGGGCAGTCCTGGCTTCCACAGCGTGTCCTAAAATGTGATACTTACAAGCCTCCCTTCCTCTTACAAACCTCCCTTCATGGACAATAAGCCACTTGGTCACCAGCTGTAGGAATGGGTTAAAAGGAACAGAGGATTTTACATTTAACTTCATTTAAATTTGTAAAGTTTTAATTTTTTAATGGTGATCACTGATTATTTTATAATAAAATAGTCTTTTTAAAAGTATAAACAGTTTATCACTTACAAATTCTATCTAATCTATAATCTAGAGGAGTGGATAATGAATTACTCATCAAAGAGTATTATAAACACCTATAAAACATGCTCAGTCTCAACAATTATTAGTGAAACCCAAAAAGCAAAACAACAGCAAGGCATCATTTTCATCAATCAGACTGACAAAAATTAGGTAAACTGGCCGGGCGGTGGCTCATGTTTGTAATCCCAGCACTTTGGGAGGCTGAGGCGGGCAGATCACAAGGTCAGGAGTTCAAGACCAGCCTGGCCAACACAGGGAAACCCCCTCTCTACTAAAAGAAAAAACAAAAATTAGCTGGGCATAGTGGCAGGCACCTGTAATCCCAGCTGCTCTGGAGACTAAAGCAGGAGAATCACTTGAACGCAGGAGGCGGAGGTTGCAGTGAGCCGAGATAGAGCCACTGCACTCCAGCCTGGGTGACAGAGCTAGACGCCCTCTCAAAAAAAAAAAAAAAAATAGATAAACTGTACATAGCATCAGCAAAAGTGGAGGGGGAAGGATGCCCTTCTCATAGACTGCTGGTGGGAAAATAAATTCTGTTAGTCATTTTGCAGAGTGTTTCTGTAATATCTATGATAATTTAAAATGTGCATGCTCTATAGTGTAGCCATTTAAATTTTAGTTCTATATCCTAGAGAAACTCTATGCACAAAGTGATATGTACGGAGATGTTTAATGTAGCATTATCTGCAGCGGAGGAAACCAGATGCCAATGTCCATTGGTGTAGGAATGCATGAATAAAATAAGTGTAGGTCTCCAAGGTTCAACTGTTCGAAAAGATGCATTAGATCCACACATGGCTCTATGCATAGACTCAAGAGCCAAAGACTGAGTGAGAAAGACAAGATACAGAATGATAAGAAAAAGTTTATGCCGTGTGTGAGAAATTTTGAAAACACAAAAACAATACTAGATACTGTGTACATGTGGATATATGTATTTAAATTATTTTCAAATGGAACAAAGGGACATGTGCCAAGCTTTGGAGAGTAGGTGGCTTTGGCAAGATGAGAAGAATATGGAATTGAAGTAGGGGTGGTAGATCTGATAAGTACAAGGACATAAGCTATATCTGTAATATTTTAATTTTTATTTAAAAAAGGAAGCCAATAAGTCAAAATACTATCAGTTGTTAATTCTAGATGGTGCAAAAAATGAATGCATATTTCTAAAATTTCTAATTTTTTCAAAATAAATATGAAGATTTAAAGATATGCTAAAGAACTATCTCACAATATTATTACACCACCCAGAGGGGATCCTGACAACATAGAATAAAATTCCTGCACTCCGACAAAAACGGAGACCAATATCTCGACAGCAATTTCATTCTAAGGCACAAAATGTGGCTGCAATATTGAAGAGTCTAGACAGAGCAGCCCACAGACATGCATGTGGGTCAAACCCAGCCAGAATCACAGCCCACATGTGGGATGGGTTCATTCAATAATTTTACACCTGCCAATGTGTTTTGAGGAGAAATCATGGCAGCCTCTCAGATGCATGACTTTTGGTCCCAACTTCCTCTTTGAATTAGTGACTAATGAATGGGAGGGGGAGTGACAAAGTCTTCTTTGTCATGTAAAAGTGAATCTACTTGCGGGGGACAGTGGCTCACGCTTGTAATCCTAGCACTTTGGGAGGCTGAGGTGGGTGGATCACGAGGTCAGGAGTTCGAGACCAGCCTGGCCAGCATGGCGAAACTCCATCTCTACTCAGGAGGCTGAGGCAGGAGAATCTCTTGAACCCAGGAGGCAGAGGTTGCAGTGAGTGAGTAGAGATCGCGCCGCTGCACTCCAGCCTGGGCAACAGAGTGAGACTCCATCTCAAAAAAAAAAAAAAAAAAAAAAAAAAGGTGAATCTACTTATTTCAAAATGGGAAGGTCAAAATCAGAAAACTCTTCTAATCCCTGCAGCACATCAAAGCTCCAGGTATACTCAGCATATACTAAACAGTACTCAAGTTGCATTCATTAGAATCACCTGGGGAAAACTTATTAAACATGTAAATTCCTGAGCACCACAGTCAGCCATTCTGATTCAAGAAGAGTGAGATGGGGCTTTGCATTCTGTGTCTTTAGCAAACTTCCCCCAGATGATTCAGCTTTATGTACCCTGTGCAACGTGATCTGAAAAAGAATAAAACAGATTATTAATTAGACAATCACGACTTCCCACTCAACAACAGCTTTGGTTATGTGCAACCATAAGCTGTTTGTATAGGGGGTGGTTGGTTTGTTGGTTGTTGGAGGGGAGGGGTGTGAGTGGGTTGGTTGGTTAATTGGTTGGTGGGTGGGTGGGTTGGTTAGTTGGTTGGTGGGTATGGGGGTGTAGGTTGGCTGGTTAGTTAGTTGGTTAGTGGGTGGGTGGATAGGTTGATTGGTTCGTTGGTTGGTGTGTTGTTTGGTTGCCTAGAATGTTTGTTTTCTCAAAACTCTAACTGGAATTTCTGTCCATTCTCTCCCATTTGGCTTCTGCTCTCCATATTAGAAATATGGCATCTTCATTGGACATCTTCCCATTTCATCCTTGTCTTTCACATCAGAATAAGGCCTTGGATGCTTAACACATGAAGGAGGAGCCCCCTGCAGTCAGCTCTTTTCTTCAAATCTAGCTGTTCTAGAAACCTGTCCTGAATTATTTTAGGACCAAACACTAAGCCTAGTGTCTGGCTTTTGGTTGATTTTCCTCATAACTTGCCAGAGGGAGAATGAGCGTAATTGTAGTAGAAAGAACACTTCTTAGACAAAGTTAGTGTGGTAGTTAATTTTATGTATCAACTTCATCAACTACAGTGTGCCCAGACATTTGGTCAGACATTATTCCGGGTGTGTCTTTGAAGATGTTTCTGGATGAGATCAGCATTTGAATCAGTCCAGTGAGTGAAGCAGACGGCCTGCCCTAATGCGGGTGGGCCTTATCCAATCAGTTGACAGCCAGAATAGAACAAAAAGGCTGACTCTCCCTCGAGTAAGGGAAGACTTCCACCTGCCTGACTGCCTTTGAGCTGGGGCATTGTTTGTTTGATTTTTTTCTGCCTTTGGACTCAAACTGAAACGTCAGCTCTTTTTGGATCTCGAGCCTGCTAGCTTTTGGACTGGAACTACACTCTTGGCTCTCCCAGGTCTCCAGCTTGCCAACCACAGATCTAGGAACTTGTCAGGCCTCATAACCACATGAGCCAATACCTTTAAAAAATTATATACATATATATATATGAATCCTATTGCTCTGTTCCTCTGAAGAACCTTGACTTATACAAGCAGCAAAAGGAAACAAACACGCTCCTTTCACAGAAGAGAGATCTACAATCTAGAGAAGCAAAGGGAACTTGGCAGAGCTCACACAGTTTGTGTTAGGACAGGATTCAAGACCAGATGCCCTCCTGCAGAGCCTGGACTCCCGCCTCAGACCTCTTCACCATGTCATGCTGCTCCCACTTCCTTGCCTGCCGTGGCTCATGACCAATGTAAGATGATCATTGAAGATGATTGACTAAAGATGACAGCAGGCCCAGTAAGAGAATGTCAATTTCTTTAATGGCAAAGGGTACCCCACATCTGGAGATGCCTGATGTGCTCCAGATGCAGAGCAGCTCCTGACACCTGGCAGATTCCTCGCTCCTGGCAGGAGAGGTCAGCCACCTGCAGGCTCAGTGTGTGCAGCTCTGATCTTCTAGAAAGCACATGCTGGGCCATCTCCTGCCTTAGGTAGACACCCGGTCCCCATGCCCTCCTCTATTGAGTGTCTCTGGTGTTCTTCTGTCAGTCAATCATAGTGCCAGTGACCATCATACACTCACCTGTTTAGTTAGAAAAGAAAAGGGCCCAGATGATAATGAAGGGCTGGAATTTCTTCTACCACATGGATCTCTGCAAGACCAGTCATGTTAAAGACCACAATAAAGGCTAGCACTCCAGGGTCACTGTACTAAGACCGTCGTCCTGCCCATTGCCAAGAGAAGTCAGTGAGAATTAAACTCTAAGAAGCCCCCAGAATTGGAGGAAATGCTAGCATTTGTCCTTTGAAGCTGCCAGCTGCATGAGTGCACAGCTGCTGGTTGAATTCCGTGGCTGAGGTTGGATGCCTGCCTGACCTGGCCTCGCCAGTGCTGGGTATACAGCAGAGGGAATAGTCTCAAATCAGGCCATCAGAAGAGTGGTGGGCAATCTCAAAGAGAAGGCACAGCTGGGAAGAAAATTTTCCATCTGCCCTGAGTAGAGGGAGGAGAAATAGGTCAGGCCGGACAATGTAGGGGCTGTCCGCGGACAGTGATCTGAAAATGAATCACTTCTGTGTTGGGCAGAGGCTAGGTCAAATTTTCCAGAAAGGGCAGAATTCCCAGTTGGGTAAACTATTGGGACATAGAAAAGACACATCGTTGGCACAGGGGAAGAATCACTGAACTTGGAGATGAAAGATCTGCCAATTCCTGTGCGCTGGGTGGGGACCTTACCTAAACCATCTGAGTTTCAATGTCTTCAACTGTAAAGTGGGCCCATGAGATGAAATAAGAAAATCTGTTTTGCAAAGTTTTTTTTTTTATTTTTTATTTTTATTTTGTTTTATTTTATTTTTTGAGACGGAGTCTGGCTCTGTCACCCAGGCTGGAGTGCAGTGGCGCGATCTCGGCTCACTGCAAGCTCCGCCTCCCGGGTTCACGCCATTCTCCTGCCTCAGCCTCCTGAGTAGCTGGGACTACAGGCACCCGCCACTGCCCCCGGCTAATTTTTTATATTTTTAGTAGAGACGGGGTTTCACCGTGGTCTTGATCTCCTGACTTCGTAATCTGCCCACCTCGGCCTCCCAAAGTGCTGGGATTACAGGCTTGAGCCACCGCGCCTGGCTGCAAACTATTCTTAGATTGTATCCATTGATATTAATAAGGGCTAATTGTCTGGCCCATAGTAGAGTTTTGGGGCAGTGTCTATTGAAGAATTCCTAACTTTTATCTTGCAAGGACTATTATGCACTTAGTGAAATTTAATCCCATAGCCATCTCATGAGTGGCCATTGGGAGCTCCTTTTACAGTTAAGAAGACAGTCTCTAGAGCTTCCACAACTCGTTCATGTACATTCCAGTCCCTGCCAGGGGACAGTCAGCGTGTGATGGAGCGCTGGGCCTGTGCTTATCCAACCCCGGCTCCCCAGCTCCTTCTTCGCCTGCTGTTTTCCATCTCAGCCTCCTCTTCATGGAGGGGTGAAAGGAAACCAGCCCCTGCCCCGCTGATCCCCATTCACAGAGGCCGTTTTTGTGGCCAGCCTGGGCTCGACATGACCAGCGTGGCAATGTGGACCTATCTCCGCCGGCGCTGCCCATGTCCAGGCCCCCGCGAGCGCCTCCCCTGCTTCCCCGGCATTGTCCGAGGCCTGGCGGAAGAGAGGCTTCCCGGTGCTTCCCGCGGCCTGGGAATGTACAATGAAGTCACCAGCCTGCGAAAGAAAAGGCCTCTGTCTCCCGGGTGACGGGGCTCTATTCGGGGATGCGCATTATGCAGCCCTGGTCCTCACAAAGAAAGTCGCGACTGTTCGGGGCACGTCATCTGGCCTGGCAGCTCTGAGAGGGGACATTTCATTTCCGCTCTGCATGTTCCCTCCTGCCCCCTGAATGGCTCTGGGCTGTGTGGCCACACAGTGACCCGCTGCCTTTCTGCCAGGATGGTGTGAGCCACCCAGAGAGAAAAGTCCTGATTAGCACTTTCCCACGCGTGCCTCAGCCTGGCCAGGCATCCGCCGCAGACAGAGGCGTTCCTGCGGCTCTGGGGTCCACAGTGGCTCTTGCTCCAGGCCCGGACGACAAGCTCTTACAGGCAGTAAGAGACATTGCCCTGTCTTGGTTCTTGGGGATGAGACCACAGGAGCTGCGAGCCCTGAGTGGGGGTCTGGCCGTAATGAAGGCCAGCAAGGCAGATGGTCAGGGCCAATGCCACGTCCACCCAGCAAAGCCAGAACAGGGACCAGGCTAGCTGCTGGGTTAGTGCAGAGCAGACAGCAGATCCTAGAGGGACAAGATGAGACAGCACAGATCAGACCAAGGCCAAGTCCAGCAGCAGTGAGCAAGGGGTGGACATGTCCAAAACAGGGAAGTCAAAGTCGGTCTTGATCAGCTTCTCAAATGGACTAAGGGCCACCTATGTCAGAATCACAAAGTGAGACTGTTAAAAATACACAATTCAGGTTCCTACCCCAGACCAACAGAAAAAGAAGCTGCAAAGCTCTGGCCTGGGAATGGGCATTGTAAAAAAAAGAGCTCTAGAGGGGCTACTTGAGCTCATTAAAACGTATGTATGCCTAGTGTTCCATTATTGGAATGCTGAGCATATGGGAGTTATTTATTCCCTACTGCTCAACGTCATTGCCAAGGTCTGATTGCAAAAACTCAAAAAATAGCAACCTCAGGCATAAATGGGTTAAACTAGAAAGAGGTGTGCAAAAACAAGCTCATAGGTTGCTTTTTCTAGACAGTGGGAAGACCAGAACCGTATAAAGTATTTTTTAATCTCCCTTCTCTCATCTTATTATTTATTTTGCCTCTTTTCACTCCTTTTTTAACCACCCCATCCTAGGCAACCAGGCCAATGGATAATATGCATCTTGTTATTTAGATGTAACCTTAGAAAGTGCCTATTTCTTGGTGTGTACCTGTATGACTTCCACAAATAAGGTTGCCTTGCCTAGCTGCTTCTTAATTTTTTCTTTTCTTTTCTCTTTTTTTTATTTTTTTGAGGCAGAGTTTCGCTCTTGTTGCCCAGGCTAGAATGCAATGGTGCAATCTCAGCTCACTGCAACCTCTGTCTCCCAGGTTATGCCAGGCTAATTTTTGTATTTTTAGTACAGATGGGGTTTCACCATGTTGGTCAGGCTGGTCTTGAACTCCTAACCTCAGGTGATCTGCCCTGCTCGGCCTCCTAAAGAGCTGGGATTACAGGCGTTAGCCACCGTGCCCAGCCTGCTGCTTAATTTTTTCGTACTGCACCAAGTTCCTAAGGTGCATTCATGTGGCTAAGTGCACCCCTCCTCCCTCGATTGGAAGGACTACACAGATCCCTGTGATGTCTGCCACATTCTATCTCATCACCCCCCAAGTGATGGGTGCCCGGTTGTCTTCATACCCCACCACATACAGATAAACACACTGAGCTATGCCCTCATCGACACAGAGAAGATTGGTGGTGGTATGCGTGTGCATATAAATTCCACAGAATCCCACGGAATTCCAAGGGCATGCTTAACTGAACTCTTCCAGATTGATCTCTCAAGGAATGTACCAGTTTACCCTCCTAACATCAGAGCACGGGGGTCCCCGTAGGCCACAGCCCTGCCAACATTAGCACTATCCAGCTGCTATTCTTCCAATTTTTGCCAGTCTAATAAAGTGAAGTCTCATTATAGTTTTAATTTGCATTTCTTTTTGTAAGGGAGTTGAAGTATCTCTTCACATGATTGTTATTCTTTGAGTTTTTTTCTTCTGTAAATTGCCTGTTCGTATCCTTGTCTTGTTGGTTTGCAGTATTTCCTTACATATTCTAAGTATTCTTTCCTTTTCAATTACCGACAAATGCCTTTTCCCACTTTGATATATTTTTATTAATTTTATGGTGTACTTTTTAACAACTTGAGAAACAAATCACATACTGTACAGTTCACCCCATTAAAGTGTACAATTCAATGGTTTTTAGTATATTCACAGAGTTGTGCAACCAGCACCATCATCAATTTTGATAACATTTGCATCATCTCCCAAATAAGCCACATACCCATTAACAGTCACTTCCAAGCACCCTGTGCTATAAAATAACTAATCTACTTTTTGCCTCAATAGATTTGTCCATTCTGGACATTTCGTATAAATGTAATTGTATAATACACGGTCTTCTGAGGCTGGCTTCTTTCACTTAGCATAATGTTTTCAAGGCTCATTTGTGGTAGCATTCATTAGTACTTCATTCCTTTTTTTTTTTTTTTTTTTTTTTTGAGACAGGGTCTCACTCCGTCACCCAGGCTGGAGTGCAGTGGCGCGATCTCGGTTCCCTGCAGCCTCAATATCCTAGACTCTGGTAATCCACCCACTTCAGCCTCCCAGGTAGCTGAGACCACAGACATGCACCACCATGCCAGGATTTTTTTTTTTCCACCGTGTTGCCCAGGCTGGTCTTGAACTCCTAGGCTCAAGAGAGCCACCTACCTCAGCCTCCCAAAATGCTTCATTCCTTATTGCCAAATAACATTTCATTGCTTGACTATACCACATTTTGTTAATCCATTCATCAGCGAATCGACTTTTGGGTTGTTTTCACGTCTTGGTTATTATGCATAATGCTGCTATGAATATTCATATATACAAATTATTTTATGGAAATATGTTTTTATTTCTCTCTTATGTATACCTAAGAATGGAATTATATAGTAACTCTGTGTTTCACATTTTCAGGAGCTGCCAAACTGTTTTCCACAGTGGCTGCACCATTTTACATTTCCACTCGCAACGCGTGAGGGTTCCAGTTTCTCCACTTTCTCACCAATCCTAGGGATGTCTGTCTTTTTTATCACAGCCACCCTAGTGGGTGTGATGAAGCATCTCACCGTGTTTGGATTTGCATTTCCCTAATGGCTATGACATTGGGCATCTTTCATGTGCTTATCATCCATTTATACATCTTCTTTGGAGAAATGTCTATTCAGATCCTTTGTTCATTATTAAATTGGGTTTTTTTCAAGTATTAAGAGTTTGGTGTACTTTTTGAACAACAAAAGACAAAATCATCTATTTGATATAATCACATTGGTTTTCTGTTTTGGCTTGGTGTTACCTTATAGTTTGTGATATTGAAATTTTGTTTTAGAAGTCCTTTTCTTCCCTAGGTCAAAAGGATACACACACAATTAATTTTACAGTTTACCCTTCACATTCAGGTCCAACTGGATTCCGCCTTTGTGTGTGATGCTGGACAGTAATCTAGTTTCACTTTTCTCCATAGAGATGGCCAGTTCTCCCAACACTCTTTTCAAAATGGCCTGTCTTTTCCCATTGATGTATGATGCCACCTTTATCACATGTTAGATTTCCATATGCACTGATGTCTGTCTCTGAGCTCTTTATCGCGTTTCTTCAGTCTATTCTGTTCCTTTGGTCTGTTTGTCTGCTCTCGAGCCAATTCCACACTCCTTTAAGCAGCCAGCCCTCTTTTGAAGGCCCCAGGGGCCAATCCCCATGGAAGCCTCTCTAGTCTTGAAGGTGCAACCCTCTCTGGTCCTGGAAATGCTTCTTCTCTTCTCCAGCTGTGCCTCTGTAATTATTTGCTTTGGAGTTTCTGCAGCACTTTGGTAATCTTAGTGCCCTCTAATTTTTCTGGGTAACTCATAATATGGCCAGGGACAGACTGCTGTGAGTTTATGGTTAATGCTGTCCCAATGAGGGACCTTGGACCAAGCCTGTCACTTTAATAAGCCAAATCTGCATTCAAATAGCCCATTTCCTAAGTCACCTTTTAGGAGCTTCTGTAAAGCACAGTCTCGGTGACTAGTGCCTTGAGATGGCCTTCTGCTCTCATTATCACTAATGTTCACGCCCTGCTCCCATGAACTGACATGGTGTTGGATGCTGGGCTTGTGGGTGTGTCCAGGTGCTGTGGACAGGAGGAATAGTGCCCCGAACCTGGAGTCTGGATGGTGGTGGACCCTGGCAAGTGATCTACCATCATCTATATTTTTGTAGATGAGGTAACCACACCCTGGGAAGTACCTGGCTGGGCAGTTCCCTATAACATACTGCCTCTCAAACCTCAAGCTTGGCTGGTGCAGTGGCTCACACCTGTAATCCCAGCACTTTAGGAGGCCAAGGTGGGTGGATCCCCTGAGACCAGGAGTTCAAAATAAGCCTAAGCAACATGGTGAAACCCTGTCTCTACCAAAAAAAAAAAAAATGCGCCAGCCATAGTGGTGCATACCTATAGTCTCAGCTACTTGGGAGGCTGAGGCAGGAGGATGGCAGGAGCCGTGGAGTTCAAGGCAGCAGTGAGCTGTGATCATGCCACTGCACTCCAGCCTGGGGCAACAGAGTGAGACCGTGTCTCAACAAAAAAAAAAAAAAAAAAAAAAAAAAAAAAAACAAAAAAACAGAAAAAAACTTGAGTTTATAAAAATATTACCCTTAACAATTGACTGATACTGTACAATTTTAAAAGAGCATTTCTTCATTATTGCATTAGAGGCTTAGTACCTTCTGATGAAGTATTCAAGGACTTATATTGTTAGTTTCATTTTCAAGGTAGAGAAATTGAAGTGCAGAGGTGATATGTGATGCCCGTGATCCCATAGCCCAGGCAGGAGTGATGGGCAGGCCCAGGAAAGACCTCAGCATTTCTGACCTGCTCTATAGGACTATACTAGTCAGCCAGGACTCCCATAACAAAATACCACAGGCTGAGCAGCCAAAACAACAGAAACTGGTTTCTCACAGGTATAGAGGCTGGAAGTCCCTGACCAAGGCCCGGCAGGGCTAGTTTCTGATGAGGGCTCTTCCCAGCCTGCTGACAGCCACTCTGTCCACACGTGGCCTTTCCTCTAAGTGTGCACAGGGAGGGGACATCCTCTCTGGTGTCTCTTTTCATGAGGACACTAGTCCTATCAGATCTTTACGACCTCTTTTTACCTTAATTACCTCCTTAAGACCTCATCTCCAAATGCAGTCACATCAGGGGTTAGGGCTTCAACCTACGAACTGGGGAGAAGACCCAATTCAGTCCACAGCATTGCTGTAGCAAATTACTACAAACCTGGTGGCTTAAAACAACATAAATTTCCTCTCCCAGTTTTGGAGGGCCAATGTCTGAAATCACGGTTTCCACAGGGCTGCATTCTTTCTGCATACCCTTCAGGGTAGAATCCACTCCTTTGCCTTTTCCAGTTCCAGGAACCGCCTGCATCCCTGGCTCGCAGCCCCGTCCTTGCATCACCGCAACCTCTTGTTCCATCATCTCAGCTCCTACTACTCAGTCCGACCTCCTGCCTCTTATAAAGACCCTTGTGATTACACTGGGCCTCCCAGATAACCCAGGATATAATCTCCTATCTCAAGATCCTCAGCTTAACCCCCTCTGCAGTCACTTTTGCCACATTGGGGACATACTCACAGGTGCCAGCGACGAAGGTGTGGACCTTTAGGGATCATCATCCAGTTTCCCACATTCACTTGACTCTCCTAGACCACGCCCCGCTGCTCTGTAAGATGAGGAAGTAGAATAAGAAGATCTCTAAGGCCCTGGCAGATTTCTTCCTGTTGTGGCTTGTGGTTCACCATGCTCAAAAGGGCAATGTCTGATTTGCTTTCACAGACACGTCATCTGCCAGCTGTGCTTCTCTAGCTGGAAGCACGAATGAGGTTACAGCTCCGTTAGCCCACAGTTTTTTTCCTTGTACCATCCTTGCACCTTCTCTGAACTCCTCTGTATCAATAGTTTTACTTCTTAACATTATTTTCTACTCTAGAAAAACTTCAAAATGGATACATTTTGCTCAAATAATAGGCAACGTTCCCTGTTTGGGCATTTCTGTTCTTTCCTGCAGGCACTCATTTACTCATTCCACAAGTGTCTGCCAAAGGCCTGCTAGCCCCACGCACTGTGCAGGCTGTGCAGACGGATTGCAGACGCAGCCACAGGTCAGCACAGGAGAGTGAGAAGTGCCTTCAGGACACCAGGCACATCCGTCAGCGACCAAGCAGGAAATCGTCCAAAGGAAGAGACTCTAGAGAAAGGATTCTTTACAGAGGTATGGGTAGGGCTGGGGGACCACACAGGAGATGGCGGGGAACCCCGAGACTTCTCACAGTGGGCAGTGCCACCTTCCCTACGACTAAAGGAGCAAGGAAAGGCAGGTGAGATCTGGAACCTAGAGGAGAAGGCTGTCGTCATGAAGGGTCAGAGCTACTGTCAGAGGTGGGATGTCAAAGCAGGGGTGGTGGGCAGAAACACCCCAGCCTCCCTCTCTACCTCCCCTCCACCTTACACCAGTGCCTCTCATTGGCCAAACCAACCAGAAGCCAACGGGAAGGGGAGCCCAAGAGATGCAACTCAAGGAGTTAGTCTTTGGAGGCACAGAGAGGGCAGAGAGCAGCAAGAATGGATCCTGTTGGGATGAAGCAGGAACCAGGAAAAAGCAGACCCCCTGCTTTCTAGCCTGATTCCGTCACCAACTGTAATAGCTTTGCCTCCTTGGACAAGTCATTTACTCTCTGTAGACTTTCATTTTCCTCACCTAAAAGTGAACTGTGGCATGGAAATCTACTAGTTACAGGATGATCTCTACCACCTATTTCGACTTTAATAATCTGTGGTTTTAGATACACACAGAAAGGTAGAAATATACAGCTATAGATATATAAAATATATTCAACACACTGCTGAGCCATATGTTTGTTTTCTGTAAATATATGAAATACTGTGAAGACGTGGCTTTCTAGGCATCCTCATGTATAAATATACCGACTGGGCTTCCCTCGGGACACACCGTTTAAAGCTGACTTCCACAGAGTAAGGAGGAAAATCAGCAAACCGCTGCGTGTTCTAGCATTTGGTGGGCCAGATTTCTCTGGGGGTAGAGGGGGCGACGCTCAAGCTTTCTCAGGATTTTAATCTTACGTGGACTGCTGTTGTAGAAAAATAACAAAGCTCGCGAAGCAAACTGCTCCCTAATGTGACAGTCTTCTCCTCCGACAAGCCGTAGATTTCCTGGCAGGGAAGGCAGACAATTAGAAACATCCACACTAGGAAGAGTTTTTGCAGAGCGAGGACTGCAGCAGTGATGGCGCCTGCCTCCCAGGAAGGGAATGAAATGAGGCATCTCGGCACGCATTCCGGATCGGGCATCAGTATGTGACATCGCCCGCACGATGCTATTTCCATCTGTGTGACAGTCTAATAATACCTTCTAACAGAAACAGACAGCCATCGGCAACATAAGATACCACGATGCACTGGAGAATGTGCTGGAAGCCAGCTCTCCCTTGCCGCTGGGTGACATTCTCAGTTGTTAACCCGGCGGCCCTGGGCGGCCCTGAAGCTGGGGGTTGCCGCCTTGCTAGAGGTGCCTCGTGGCCTCCTGCCATGTGGACTTTGCTTTCCTTCCTTACCCCTGCAGCCAACGGTGTGCCTCTAAGAAATGAAGACCTCCATCTGTATGAGTCCAAGTCCTCAACGAACCAGGAATCCACCCTAGGAAGAGAGGCTAAGTCCCCGAGACAAGCCTATAGCTGGAGAAAATGAACTGTTAACACTTTGAAATGCAGTACTGTGGTTTGACCATCAGCAGCAATGTCAGCTGTGACCATCGGGGTGAGAGATGGTAGCAGATTCAGAGACAAGATTAACCCAAAATGGGAAGAATGGGATTTTCGAGAAGGTGCCTGGCAAGGCTGGTCTGCCAAAGGCTCTTCTTTTTGTTTGTTTGTTTGTTTGTTGTTATTGTTGTTGTTTGAGACGGAATCTCACACTGTGCCCAGGGCTGGAGTGCAGTGGTGCGATCTCAGCTCACTGCAACCTCTGCCTCCCAGGTTCAAGCAATTCTCCTGCCTCAGCCTCCTGAGTAGCTGGGATTACAGGTGCCCGCCACCACACCTGGCTAATTTTTTGTATTTTTAGTAGAGACAGGGTTTCACCATGTTGGCCAGGCTGGTCTTGAACTCCTGACTACATGATCCGCCTGCCTCAGCCTCCCAAAGTGCTGGGATTACAGGCATGAGCCACTATGCCCGGCTGGCTCTTCTTGTTTTAGAGATGGCGCTCTTCGTGGGTACTGCAGCCTGGTTTCAAGACAGAGTTACCAGAGGAAAATAATGACAACTGATTAAAAGGGATCGGTTGTTAGTTCAAAAATAAATACAGGCATGGACATTTCTGGAATGATATACGGGTAATAGCCTACCCCTGGAAAATGACAGGAGTACCTCAGGGGAAAAAATTGAGGTCCTGAGATAGGAAGAAGAATTTTATCTTCATTTTATATCTCTTGGTTGTCTAAATTGTTGGCATGGGCATTATGGCTTTTTTTAAATTAGAAAACACTCTTGTAAGGCACTCAACCACGCCACAGGCTCTGGTCCTCAGGTTTTCAATGAGAAAGCTGTCACCACAGAATAGTTTTCAGAAACTCTGCGATGTCTGCATGTTTCACACAACCCTGGGGAAGGTGCGATGAAAGGGTTCAGTTAGAAGTGATAGAATCTCACCTGGCGCGGTGGCTCACGCCTATAATCCCAGCACTTTGGGAGGCCGAGGCAAGCGGATCAGGAGGTCAGAAGATTGAGACCATCCTGGCTAACACAGTGAAACCCTGTCTCTACTAAAAATACGAAAAATTAGCCAGGAGTGATAGTGTGCGCCTGTAGTCCCAGCTACTCAGGACACTGAGGCAGGAGAATCGCTTGAACTCAGAAGGCAGAGATTGCAGTGAGCCGAGATCGCACCACTGCACTCCAGTCTGGGCCACAAAGTGAGACTCCATCTCGGGGGAAAAAAAAGAAGCTGTAGAATCCAAATAAATCAAATCAAAAGGTCATCAAACATCAAAAGAAAGGCCTCTCTCTATGTGCTGACATGCTCAGTTTATAGTGGCAACCAATGACATCCAAAGAGGGCAGAAGGTTCTGCAATGGGGTCAGCTGAACAGGAGAATGGATTTTCTCTCGCAAGAGAGTACGTTATTGTGGGCAGTGCAGCCCCTGCCAGCTCTTCCTACTCGTATGAAGTTCCCCCTGGTAGGTCCCTTTCGGTTTCAAAGACTTCTATCAGCCCCTGACATTCTTCCAAAGAGTGGAAAGACAGCAGAGGAGACCTCTGGGAAGGCTGTGCTGACATGGTTTGGCTCTGTGTTCCCACCCAAACCTCATGTTGAATTTGATCCCCAGTGTTGAAGGTGGGGCCTGGTGGGAGGTGATTGGATCAAGAGGGTGGTTTCTAACACTTTAGCCCCATCCCTCTGGTGCTGTCTCACGATAGAGTTCTCACGAGATCTGGCTGTTTGAAAGTGTGTTGCACCTCCCCCTTCTCTCTCTCTCTCTCTCTCTGGGGCTCCACCATGGTAAGACGTGCCTGCTTTCCCTTCACCTTCTGCCAGGATCGTAAGTTTCCTGAGGCTTCTCTAGAAGCAGAAGTCTGTACACCTCGCAGAACTGTCAGCCAATTAAACCTGTCTTTAAAGTAAATTACCCCATCTCACGTATGTCTTTATAGCACTGCAAGAACAGACTAATGCACGTATTGACCTCAGATTTGAGTATTGTCAGGCATTCTCTCCACTACCTTATGACTCAGAGTTGTTACTCATAAGGGTAGAATTTAAGGTTTACAAAAGCCTTGATTTGGAAATACTCCACCATGACCATTTCACCTTTGAACCACAGTCCAGATGACCTGTGCTCTAAGGTTGTTCTTGACCTTTCATTTCAGGTTCATATCAGCCTCTTTCCAACATCCAGACTCCATCCTTTTTTCCAAGCTCACAGGCCATAGCTCCTGACCTAACTGTGGAACTTAATCACATTTTCTCCCCGAGTTCAGATGCTACAACTTCTTGAACCAAAAGTTCTAGGTCACCTGTCTTTCCCCTAGCTCCAGCTAATCTTGGCCAAGAAACTTCACTGGATGTGAATTAGAAATTTTAAGTAATTCAAATGCGGAAAAAATTCTGAAAAAACTTGCAAATGGTTGCAAAAACATGCAACCATTGGTGCATGAAAATTACTAATACTCAAAATATTATGTATGTTCATTATGAACCAAACTATTGTCTCAACCAATTTGCTTTCCACTGACCATTTTGCTTTCTCCCAAATGGCTTTCTGGCAAATTGTTTTCAACTATATCATTTGCTACCCTGTCCGTGTCCCAGCCAAATCTTCACACGACTTTGTCATGTCACTCTTTTGCCCAGAACACTGCCTCCCCCACCAGTACCCCAGCTTTCCACTCCTACATCTTTCCAATCACAAAACATCCATCTACACCTGCCCTGCCTCAAGCTGGGGAAAGGCACCTGAATGCATTTCTTCCTGTGACCTATCATTCTTGCACCTCTCTTCCAGCCTTGTCATAAAAACTCTGGTTACGTCTCCTCTAAGCTTCCTGTAGCCAATGCCCATTCTACCAGTCCTCTGTTCAACAAATAATTTAATTTCTCTCATTTTGGGGACTATAACTTAACTCTCTCCTCTCCAGCTCTACAATTCTGAAGATAAGCATTGAGGCACCACAACACATGAGATATACCCTCATGTGCAGGAAGCCACATGCAATATCCTTCATCCTACAAAACCTTTTCCAATTTGGGAGGAAGGTCCTAGAAACTGCTTTCTGAAACTACATTGAGGACAGCCCTGTAGGTCATCACCACCTAACAGAGTTTTCTTCCTCTCTGGTCTGTGATTTTTATTTAGCTTTTGGATTTCTCTCCATGAATTGAAAGCTAGAGAGTGAAAGTTGTAGAGAAAGAGAGAAAGGGAGGTAGAAAATTAGAGCACTGGAGTATCCTAGTCATAGAATTTCAGACGCATCAGCGATCTGAAACATCATTATCCAAATGCACAAATTATCTTTCTTTTTTTCTTTCTTTCTTTTTTTTTTTTTTTTTTCGAGATGGAGTCTTGCTCTGTTGCCCAGGCTGGAGTGCAGTGGTGTGATCTCGGCTCACTGCAACCTCTGCCTCCCAGGTTCAAGCAATTCTTCTGCCTCAGCCTCCTGAGTAGCTGGGACTACAGGCATGCGCCACCATACCCGGCTAATTTTTGTATTTTTTAGTAGAGATGGGGTTTCACCATGTTGGTCAGGCTGGTCTCAAACTCCTGACCTCGTGATCCACCCACCTCGGCCTCCCAAAGTGCTAGGATTACAGACATGAGTCACCGCGCCTGGCCCACAAATTATCTTTCTATCAGCCTCTACTTGAAGACCTGTGAAGGGAGGAACTCATTTTCCCATTTTAACACTCCTATGCTTTGATTCCTCATGTCTCTTTCTTCTCTTTTTCGCACTCAAAATGTCTTTATTTTTTTGTTGTTGTTGCAGGCTTTTCCTCCTCCTTATAACAGACACCTTTTCTTATTAACTCTAGGTTCCTTTTACACATTTTGTCTTTATTTCTACAGTAAGTAGTATTAGTGAAGATTATTTTACCTGTTAGCTACAAAAACCTACTAGCTTAGACAAAAGGGAGAAGTTATTGGAAGAACACCGTGACAGTTGATGCAGTGGAAGGAGAGGTTAATGAACGCCCACACAGGACGATCAGGATGCAAAGCAGCTGAAAGTACGAGAGCTGGGACTCCAAGTGTGTGTGTCTTTCTCATTCTCCCATCTCAGCCTCATCTCTGCTTTCCAGCCTCATTCCCTATCAGCCTAAGCTGGCTTTCCCCATGTGGCTGGAAGTATGGTGGCCAGCACCTGCCACATGTGATATCTTGGGTCTCCCATCATCAGAGACAGACTCCACCTTTACAGGTGCGGTGTGAGAAGTCCCAGGGACTTTCAGATGTGCTGAGCAGCCTGGCTTGGGTCAGGTTCTCAGACCAGATCCTTCAACGTCGACCTGAGTCAATGAGTGTTAGTTCCCGGCCCTGAGTCCTCTAACCATAGGATCTCAAGCCCACCCACACACTGGAAGGAAAGTGCTCTCACCAGGAGAGAGATGAACAGACAAAACAATACTTCCCCATGTAAGTGCACATTCTATGTAATAATAATAGCTAGGACCATAGCAGGGAATATTGGCTGGCTGAGTTGGGCCAGATTCCTGGTGTAGATAATACTGCCTGCCATTTGGATTGTTTGCACCTAGAATTATGTTCGTATAGGATGATCGGCAGATAGTTGCCCTCCCCACGAAGATATTCATGTCCTAATCCCCAAAACCTGGGAATAGGTCACATTACATGGCAAGGGGAAATTACAGTTACTCATCAGCTGATCCTAAAATGGAGAGATTGTCCTGGATTATCTGGTAGCAGCCCCTGAGTGTGTCTAATGTAATCACCAGGTTCTTTAATGTGAAATAAAGTGGCCAAAGAGTCGGAGTCAAGATGTGTGATGTGAGAAACATGAATTTGGATGATTCTGGCTTTGGAGATGGAAGAGGACCACAAGGTAAGGAATGGCAGTGGCCTCTAGGAGTATGAAAAAGGCAAGAAAACAGATCAACAGTTTCTCCCCTAGAGCCTCCAGATGAAAAGCAGCCCTCCCAACACCTGATCTTAGCCAGTGAGATCCATTTTGGAATCTTTCTATATAAATTCTATAATAAATTTGTGGCTGGGTGCAATGGTTCACGCCTGTAATCCCGGCACTTTGAGAGACCAAGGAGGGATGGCTGCTTGAGCCCAGGAGTTTGAGACCAGCCTGGGCAACATAAGGCGACCCCATCTCTACCAAAAACAATTTTTTTTTCATTGGCCAGGTGTGGTGGTGCATGCCTGTAGTCCCGGCTACTCGGGAAGTTGAAATGGGAAGATCTCTTAGGTCCGGGAGGTCAAGGCTGCAGTAAGCTGTGATTGCAGCATCGCACTCCAGCCTGGGCAACAGAGCAAGATTTTGTCTCAGAAAAAAAAAAAAAAAAGTAAAATAAAATAATAAATAAATAAATAAATGTGTATTGTTTTAAGCCTCTGAGTTTGTGATAATTTATTACAGCAGCAATAGGAAACTAATACAAGCCATTCTCCCATGCCTCCGTGTTTCCAAAAAATTATGCTCTACCCCATTAATATATACAATTTTGTCAATTAAAAATATACAAAAATACCAAAAAAAGAAACTAATGTGCATAGTAGTGAGGTTATAAATGGAAGGTTTCAGTTCGGAGAGAAGGGTCATCATAGCAGATAAATGAGGGGGAGCAGCAGTTCCTTTCTGCAGCCTTCGGCCTTTGAACTAGGTTTGGGGCCCTGTGTTTAGAGGGTTTGGGCTGGCTGCTGAAGGAACTGCTTTCATGAAAGAACACTTTGAGTCTCTGAGCAGAACTAAGCATTGAGAGGTGACATGACAAAGCATGTACAAAGCATGAACGGGGGAAAGGCCCTTCTCTTTACCTCTCTTCTGAACCAGTTCCACTCTTGACTCACAAAAAGCCATCAGCTTTAGAGACGCCTGGAGGCAGCATCCTTGGCATGCACATGTGCCCAACATGATGAAAACCACCAGCCAGGGGAGCTGTGAGGTCTTGCAGGCAGCAGTAGCCAGCAAATAAGAGCCAGAGCAGAAAAGAAAAAAAAAAAAATGAGGTGGATGCATGTACACAAAATACTGCAGACAATTACAGGAGCTGCCCATGGAGTCCTTCCATGAAGCCAGCCCAAGACCCCAGAGTAAGAAGCACTGGGACTATCCTTCCTTGCATTTTCCCATTAAACCTGCTCAGTTCAAGAGGACATGAACATAAGCAAAATAAGGAAAGCTGTGGGCATGCTATGACCATCACACACTCACTCTGACTTTCTTAGCTTGTTATGACCTTGATCTCATGCTCAGCTCCTGTACTCTTAATATTTCTTTGTTTTATTTTTCTTTCTTTTCTTTTTTTTTTTTTTTTGGAAACAGGGTCTCACTCTGTCACCCAAGCGGGAGTGCACTGGTGCAATCATGGCTCGCTACAGCCTCAAACTCCTGGGCTCATGCAATCCTCCCACCTCAGCCTCCCAAGCAGCTAGGTGATATGCTTTGGATTTGTGTCCCACCCAAATCTCCAAATGTCCAGTTGTAATCCCCAGTGTTGAAAGTGGGGCCTGGTAGGAGGTGATTGGATCATTGGGGCAGTTTCTGATGGTTTAGCACCATCATCTCCTTAGTGCTGTCTCGTAATAGAATTCTCACAAGATCTGGTTGTTCAAAAGTGTGTAGCACCTCTCCCTTCTCTCTTGCTTCTGCTCCTGACATGTAAGACAGACATGCTTGCTTCCTCTTTGTCTTCTGCCATGATTGTAAGTTTCCTGAGGCCTCCCTAGCCATGCTTCCTATACAGCCTGTGGAACTGTGAGTCAATTAAACCTCTTTTCTATACAAATTAGCCAGTCTCTTTATGGCAATGCAAGAATGAACTAATACAGAAAATTGGGACCAAAAGTGAGGCATTGCTATAAAGATACCTGACAATGTGAACGTGACTTTGGAACTGGATAACAGGAAGAGTGTGGAGGGCTCAGAAGACAGGAAGATAAGGGAAAGTTTGGAACTTCCTAGAGACTTGTTAAATTGTTGTGACCAAAGGCTGACAGTGATATGGACAATGAAGTCCAAGCTGAGGAGGTCTCAGATGAAGATGAGGAACTTATTAGGAACTGGAGCAAAAGTCACCTTTGTTATGAGTTAGCAAAGAGGTGGGAGGTGTTGTGTCCCTGCCCTAGAGATCTGTGGAATTTTGAACTTGAGAGAGATGATTTAGGGTATCTGGAGGAAGAAATGTTTAAGCAGCAGAGCACTCAAGCTCAGGCTTATATGCATGAGCAAAGAGATGATCTGAAACTGGAACTTAAGTTTAAATGGGAAGCAGAATGTAAAATATTGGAAAATTTGCAGCCTGGCCATATGGTAAAAAAGAAAACCCCATTTTCTGGGGAGGAATTCAAGCTGGCTGCAGAAATTTGCAAAAGTAAAGAGTGGTCAAAGGTTAATAGCCAAGACAATGGGGAAAATTCTTGGAAGGTATTTCAGAGATCTTCACAGCAGCCCCTCCCATCACAGACCCAGAGCACTAGGAGGGAAGAATGATTTCGTGGGCCAGGACCATGACCATGCTGTCCTGTGCAATCTCAGGACACTGCTCCCTGTGTTCCAGCCACTCCAGCTCCAGCCATGGCTAAAAGGGCCCCATATATGTCTCAGGCTGCTGCTCCTGAGGGCACAAGCTACAAGCCTTGGTGGCTTCCAAGTGGTGTTAAGCCTGCAAGTGTGTAGAGGGCAAGAGTTCATGCTTGGAGAATGTATAAAAACACCTGGATTCCAAGCAGAAGTCTGCTGCATGGGTGGAGCCCTCACAGAGAACCTCTGCTAGGGCAGTGTGAATGGAAAATGTGAGGTTGTAGCCCCCACACAGAGTCCCCACTGGGGCACTGCCTAGTGGAATTGTGAGGAGAGGGCCATCATCCTCCAGACCCCAAAATGGTAGATCCTCCTACAGCTTGCACTATGTGCCTGGAAAAGCTGCAGACACTCAATGCCCGTCCATGAAAACTGCCCTGGGGCTGTACCCTGCAGACCCACAGGGGCAGAGCTGCCCAAGGCCTCAGAGCCCACCCCTTGCATCAGTGGGGTCAGGATATGAGACATGGAGTTAAAGGAGATTATTTTGGAGCTTTGAAATTTAACGACTGCCCTGCTGAGTTTCAGACTTGCATGGGGCCTGTAGCCCCTTTGTTTTGGCCAATTATTTTCTTTTGGAATGGAAGTATTTACCCAATGCTTGTATACCCATTGTTTTTATTTTACAGGCTCACAGGCAAAAGGGACTTGCCTTGTCTCATATGAGACTTTGGACTGTGACCTTTTGAGTTAATGCTGAAATGAGTTAAAACTTTGGGGGACTGTTTAGAAGGGATGATTGTATTTTGCAATGTGAGAAGGACATGAGATTTGGGAGGGGCCAGGGTGGAATAATATGCCATGAGGTAGAGTTGGCTCTGTGTCCCCAACCAAATGTCATATTGAACTGTGATTCCCAGTGTTGGAGGTGGGGCCTAGTGGGAGATGATTGGATCATGGAAATGGTTTCTTATGGTTTAGCACCATGCCCCTAGTGCTGTCTCATGATAGAATACTCACAAGTTCTGGTTGTTTGAAAGTGTGTAGCACCTCCCCCTTGCTCTCTTCATCCTGCTCCCACCATGTAAGACATGCTTGCTTCCCCTTTGTCTTCTGCCATGATTATAAGTTTCCTGAGGCCTCCCCAGCCATGCTTCCTGTACAGCCTGTGGGACTGTGAGTCAATTAAACCTCTTTTCTTTACAAATTATCCAGTCTCAGGTAGTTATTTACAGCAATGCAAGAACGGACTAATACACTAGGACTATAGGTGTGTGCCACCACACCTGGCTAATTTTTTTATGTTTAATTTTTTTTGTAGAGACAGAGTCTCACTGTATTTCCTAGACTGTTCTCAAATTCCTGGGCTCAAGCCATCCTCCTGCCTCAGTCTCTCAGAGTGCTGGGATTACGGGTATGAGTCACCACACCTAGATTTGGTATTTCAATATAGTCTGTCAACATTTATGCATAGAGTTTAAACATGTGATCATCCCATCATTTGAATCTTGGCTTTTTCCAGTGTTGCCTTTAGGGAGAATCCCTCCCCTCTCCAATACAATTCCCTGTCCTCAGACTCTTGATTGGTGTCCTTGTCAGGCAAGCCAAGCCTTTGCAGAAAATGGGGATTTGAAGTAAAGAGTAGACTTTGACCCAGATCTTTGTCACTAACCCAATTCCCGAAGCCATTAGAAGGAATGGGAAAAAATTCACCCACATTTAAAACAGCCTACAACTTTCTCCTTCTCCAGCAGTGACTGAAATTACTTAAACGTCTAATTTTAATTTGATACATTTATCAGTACTTCTTAACTCTCATGAACTTATTCCAATCCTATTATGCAGAGATGTAGATTCAAATACATCTCTATAATTTGCAACAGTTAATCCTTTCCTGAATCCAATGCTCCAAGGCTAAACCTGGCTTTGAGATGTCAGAACCGATTAATGACAAAAAGGTAACACTTGCTGAGTGTGAATATTTCAGTTGATTTCTGCAACAGCTCTCATTGGCCATTTTTATCATAAGTCATCCCCCAATGATTCTCCATTTCTCTCAGATGAGGACTAGCACAGTGAAAAAAACATAATCTTTGGCACCAGACAGACTTGGGTTTCAGTCCCAGGCTAGTAATTAATAACTATAGGATCTGGGCAAACACATTATTTCTGAGCTTCTTTATCTGCCAATGGCATCATAATTGTTTAACTTTCAGGACAGTAGTGAGACTTAGAAATACTTGATGTGTCTGTATCATGCCAAACTCCATGCCTCAGGTCTTCCATGGGGTATCTGGTCTATTTCCCACCTCCATTGGCCCTAACCCCTCTCACTGGCTTTCCAAAAGCAAAAGTAGCCTCCTTGTATGGTAACCCTGAACTTTGCCTGGATCCCTTTCAATCAAAAGGAAAGAATGTTCTCCTGCCCATTAAAGGAATGTGACATTTTCTTGCAGCCATTGATCACTGCTCAGGATTCTATCAGGAACTTGATGTTCCTTAGCAACCCCCTAGCAACAGAAGCTTACCTGCAATTGCATAAGGCTTTCCAGAAATTGTTTTCTAAAAGCACACTTATTCCTTACCAACATTTTTACCCTCAAGGAAATAATTTCTCTTTATTGCTTTTCCTGATCACAGAAGTAATACAAACTCGCTTTAGAAAATTCAAGCAATACACAAGTAAAGAAAAATAAAACTTCCTGGTTGATACTACTCTGTTCTCACCCTCGCACCCTGCCCCAAGGAAAACGTCCCAATAGATACTGTTAAACGAGGTTGGGGAGGTGGTGCTTTTGGTTGGTTTTTGGGGTTTTTTAATGGAGTTTAAGTTACTTTCATGGGCAATATGTGACAAAACTTTTTTTAGGTGTCAAAAATAGAAGACAGTTTCCCTTTTCTTTTAAGGAAGTGACTACCACAATTCCTGAATTCTGGGTTGTTTTGTTATTGTTGTTTTTTTCCTTTCTTTCCTAGACAATAAATATTTCCTTTATCCTGAATTTAAGGAGACTGACAAAAGGACAGACTGTGGAAAGACTGTGAATAAGTTTGCCCAACCCAGTGAGCAGTGTTGGAGTACGTGGTATAAAGACCAAAATGAATTAACATAAAGGTCAAGATGACATGGTCACTCAGTAGCTATCATGGCAATAAGATGAGCTGGAATCCTCTGTACCTGAAAATAATAAAGCTGCTTTTTAAACCTTAATGAGAGTCTAAATGGATGCAACTAAGGCTAAAAGGAAAAATAGGCTTCATGTGACTACAATGTGACCAACTCTCCAGGAAGCAAAAGATCTGAAGCCCCGTCCCTATAGTAACACCTGTCTCAGACCTGGAACATTACCACACCTGAGGTTCATTTCCTTTAGATCTTAAAAGCAATTGAAGTTTGAAACTCTTCTTGGTGCAAACACCTTTGGAAAAGGATGCCCTGCAATTGTAAAGTCTGGCCTTAGGAAGGGTTGCCCGGGCTCAATACTACGGAAAGTCCTCAGGGGACACAGCAGAGGGCCAGAGGCCTTAAAGCAAAATCTTTAGAGAAAGTCTTGTAGTGCAAATTGTAATACAGAAAACATAATATAGAAGAACAGCCCTACTCTTATTGAAGAGTTTGTAAATCCCTGGTATGGAAGAGAATAAATAGGATTTTAATTTCACATCTGGGCCCTGGTATTCATATCTTAGGGCAGGCAAGTCATTTAATCTCATTGGACCTCAGCTTCCTAAGCTGTAAAGTGAGAAAAAGAATCTGTGCCTCCCAAACTCATAGGGTTGATATGAAGTAAGTTAGGTGCTTTGAATCTTGAAAGCACAACTCAAATAGAATGTATACTATGAGAAAGAAATAGAGAAAACTTTACTCAGCTGTCTGCCCTCAGTGTAGCCAGAACGGGATATCAGTTCTATGACTTAAGACATTTGGCTGGGTGCGGTGGCTCACACCGGTAATCCCAGCGCTTTGAGAGGCCAAGGTGGGTGGAGGTCGGGGGTTCGAGACCAGGCTAGCCAACATGGTGAAACCCTGTCTCTACTAAAAATACAAAAAAAAAAAAAAATAGCTGCGCATGGTGGCGGGCGCTTGTCGTCCCAGCCACTTGGGAGGCTGAGGCAGAATAATTGCTTGAACCCCAGGAGGCAGAGGTTGCAGTGAGCCGAGATCATGCCACACTCCAGTCTTGGGCAATGGATCAAGACTCTGTTGAAAGAAAGAAAGAAGGAGAGAGAGAGAGAGAAAGAAAGAAAGAAAGAAAGAGAGAAATTCCACTGCCTCCAACCTGCATTACAGTTCCAAAATTGTAGATTCCTTCCCTAGATGGAAATAATCCTCATAATACCTACATCATATTTAAGGATTTAGTCACATGGGTTTTATATTTAAAAAAGAAATTCCCTGTATGGGCTTATTATAAAAATTTTGAGTAGGAATACAGATAAACATTGACCAAAACAAAAAATATTTTCCAGTTCTCACCCTTCCCAATCCCAAAATTATATGATGACTTTTAATATTCAATAAGTCGGTGTTGACAGTGAGCTCTAAAAATGTTTGAGGCGCCAAGCGTGGTGGCTCACGCCTGTAATCCCAACACTTTGGGAGGTTGAGGGGGGCGGATCACATGAAGCCAAGAGTTTGAGACCAGCCTGGTCAACATGGCAAAACCCCATCTCTACTAAAAATACAAAAATTAGCTGGGTGTGGTGGTGCACGCCTGTAATCCCAGCTACTCGTTTGAGCCTGGAGGCAGGGGTTGCAATGAGCTGGGATCACGTCACTACACCTCAGCCTGGTGACAGAGTGAAACTCTGTCTCAAAAAAATTAATTAATTAATTATTTTAAAAAAATGTTTGGGGTGCTATGCAGACTTTCCTATTTGAGGGATTGTGGGCTGCTGAAAGGCCATTCTCTGCTGTCACATTTGGGGGCTGTGGAGTTCAGACATGAAACACACAAATTCTCTGTACCTTGCTACTCTTCCTCCAAGTCATGAGAGCATGAGATGAAGGAAATCCAGCCAAGCCCTTGGTGTGGATGTGAGGATTCAAGTGAGGAGTCACAGGACAGGCTGGTAACGCCTTATTCTCCGAGGGCAGAGCAAGGAAGCTGGGGGGTCCTCCCTGGTCTCTGAATGCTCATCCGTAATTGTGCTGAAACTGTGTGGAAAACAACCTTTGATTTCCTAAACATGCAGGGTTCATCACACCAAGATGGAACATCCTGGCCAAGAGACTTAAAACCTTCCACAAGGCCAGGCACAGTGGCTCATGCCTGTAATCCTAGCACTTTGGGAGGCCAAGGTGGGAGGACCACTTGAGGTCAGGAGTTCGAAACCAGCCTGGCCAACATGGTGAAACCCTGTCTCTACCGAAAATACAAAAAAATAGCTGGATGTGGTGGTGGGGGCTTGTAATCCCAGCTACTTCGGAGGCTGAGACAGAAGAATTGCTTGAAACCAGGAGGTGGAGGTTGCAGTGAGCGAGATCATGCCACACTCCAGCCTGGGCAACAGAGTGAGACTCCGTCCCAACAACAACAGCAACAACAACAAAAAAACCTTTCACAAATATTTATCCAAGCCTCCAGAAGGAAAAAGAAGTCCAGAATCACTGCAGACATAGTCCTGGGTCACCACTCTCCTAGTTGCACCCACTACCAGGAGAGGTAGTTTTCAAACATAATTTTGTTATACTCCCCTCCTTCCTTCCCTCCCTCCCTCCCTCCCTCCCTTACTTCCCTCCCTCCCTCCCTCCCTGCCTTCCTTCCTTCCTTCTTTCCTCTCTCTCTCTTTCTCTTCCTTCTTTTCCTCCCTCTTTCTTCCTTCCTCTTTTCCTTTTAAACGAGAGGAACACTTCTTTTAAACGAAATCTTACTTGGGAGCCTCTTATCCCTTCTTTCCTTCCCAATCCCACTTTCTGGACAGACCTCACTCATAAGAACAGAAACTTTGCTGGCCTAAGTCACCGAATCAGAGGTATGCACTGACAGTTGGTCAATATTTGTAAGAAAAAGGATTGTTTGCCTCAGAAATATTTTAGCTGATAGAATCTGAAGGACACAAAGTTTCTTCCCAGTGAGATCTGAGGGACTGCTTGCTGCAGGGTGCAAAAGGGAAGAAACGGGGAACCAGGGAGAGAAGACGCAGAAACTAGAGGGGCCGTTGGAGGTCCACAGGAGCCTGCCTCTGCACTAGCGGGTTGTGACTCCCCAGGAGAAGCCTTGTTTCCACTCCCCACCACCACCAGGGAGAGAGAGGGCTGTGGTCAGCTGGGCCTAAATTCTGGCTACCGTTGGGTGAACCAAAGACCTCTAGGAAGCTGCTCTCAGGACTCTAAGGAAGGAGGACAACAACTAGGTGGCCTTGGGGAGCAGGATCAGAAGAAAGACTTGGCACACGCGCCTTCCCCAGGCCACTCCCCCCTCAAGCACAGGTTGGTGGCTGAGTGGTCGCCTGCCAGCCTCCCAGCCAGGAGAGCAACACTGTAGCAGGAACAGGTCACACAGTCCTTGAAGGAAGACAATGCCCTCTTGGCATGAAGTCAGCACTCCGGAAACATTCTGTGGGTATTGAACTTGAGCCTTGAGTGGGAGAAATGGTTTTTCTTTAGTTTGAGAATGTGGCCCAGGGCCAGGAGTTTCAGAATAAAAGTTTCAATGATAACTTTCAGAATTCACCCTGCTCACTTCTGCATATGTTTATCTTAAAAAGGAAAAATACAGCAACAAAAAAGCAAACAACCTGATTAAAAAATGAGCCAAGCACTTGACTAGATATTTCTGTCAAGATATCCAAATGGCCAAGAAGCACATGAAAAGATGCTCAACATCAGTCACTATTAGGGAAGTGCAAATCAAAACTACAATGAGATACTACGTCATGCCCGTTAGGATGGATTCTATATAAAAAAAAATTAAAACAGACCGGGCGTGGTGGCTCACGCCTGTAATCCCAGTACTCTGGGAGGCTGAGGCGGGTGGATCATTTGAGGTCAGGAGTTCGAGACCAACCTGGCCAACAGGGTGAAACCCCATCTCTACTTAAAAAAAAAAAAAAAAAGATACAAAATATTAGCCAGGCGTGGTGGCAGGTGCCTGTGGTCCCAGCTAGTCGGGAGGCTGAGGCAGGAGAATGGCGTGAACCTGGGAGGCGGAGCTTGCAGTGAGCCGAGATCACGCCACTGCACTCCAGCCTCGGTGACAGAGTGAGACTCTGTCTCAAAAAAAAAAAAAAAAAGAGATAGAAAAGAAAAAAAAATTAGCCAGGCATGGTGGCACACGCCTGTTTTCCCAGCTACTTGGGAGGCTGAGGCAGGAGAATCGCTTGAACCTGGGAGGCAGAGGTTGCAGTGAGCCGAGATCGCACCTAATTGCACTCCAGCCTGAGTGACAGAGACAGACTCTGTCTAAAAAAAAAAAAAAATTAAAACAGAGCTGGGTGTGCTGGTTCATGCCTGTAATTCTAGCACTTTGGGAGTCTGAGGCCAGAGGATCACTTGAGCCCAGGAGTTCGAGGCTGCAGAGAGCCATGATCGTACCACTACACTCCAGCCTGGGCGACAGAGTGAGACTCCGTCTCAAAAAAAAAAAAAAAAAGAAAATTAAAACAGAGCTAGGTGTGGTTTTAATTCTAGCACTTTGGGAGGCTGAAGCAGGAGGATTGCTTGAGCCCAGGAATTTGAGGATGCAGTGAGCTACGATCGTGCCACTGGTCTCCAGCCTGGAGGACAAAGCAAGACCCTGTCTCTTTAAACAACAACTAAAACCAAACATAGGATTACCAATTACCATGTGATCCAGCAATTCCATTTCTGGGTAAATGCTCAACATAATGAAAAGCAGGAACTAAAAGAGCTATTCGCATACCCATGTTTGTAGCAGTGTTATTTGCAACAGCCAAAAGGTGGAAGCAACAGAAGAGTCCATCAGGGGAGAAATGGACAAGCAAGATGTGGTGTACACATGCAAGGGAATATTACTCAGCCTTAAAAAGGAAGGAAGTCCTGACCCATGCTACAACATGGATGAACCTTGAGGACGTTATGCTAAGTGAAAGCAGCCAGTCACAAAAGGACAAACACTGTCCGATTCCATTTATATGAGGCACCTGGAGTAGCCAGAATCACAGAGACAGACAGTAGAGTGGTGGCTACCCTGGGGAGGAGAGAGGGCGAGTTACTGCTGAATGGATACAGATTTTCAATTTGGGAAGATGAAAAGAGTTCTAGAGACTGGTGCACAACATGAACGTCCTTAACAAGACTGAACTGTGCTGTTTAAAATGGTCAAGATGGTAAATTTTATGTCATGTATCTTTTACATCAATTAAACCTTTTTTTTTTTTTTTGAGATGGGGGTCTTGCCCTGTCGCCCAGGCTGGAGTGCAGTGGCAGGATCTCGGCTGACTGCCATGACTGCTTCCTAGGTTCAAGCCATTCTCTTGCCTCAGTCTCCCAAGTAGCTGGGATTACAGGCACCCCAAAAGGCTGGGATTATAGGCATGCACCACCACGTCCAGCTAATTTTTGCATTTTTAGTAGATACAGCATTTCACCATGTTGGCCAGGCTGGTCTCAAACTCCTGACCTCAGGTGATCCACCCACCTCGGCCTCCCAAAGTGCTGGGATTATAGGCGTGAGCCACGAGCCCTACCCAATTAAACATTTTTTTAAATAATAATTTTGAGGAAGACAAAAAGAGTCATACAAAGTCCAAACATCGAGTAAATGTGAAGGCACAATGATTTTACAACAAGAGGAAGGCAAGCTACCACCAGCTGGTCCTATTTAATAAAGAAGGAAATGTAGAGAAATGAAGGACTCCATTGTGCCTAGTGATAAAGAAGAGAGGAAATAAATATTAACCAAGGCAAAAGAAGAAGAAAAACAAGCCACAGAGAGTATTTTTGTTAGCTTCTGAAAGGCCTAAACATGGGCTTCCAGCTGATCATTCCCACAAATGGTCTAAGCTGATGCTCCCAGAGTAGATCATTACCAACTGCTCTGTGGTCTCATGGTACCTCATACTTTTTCTCACTACACATATCAAAATACATAAAATGGTGCACAGCTACTCTCCACTACACTGTCACCCAGGGAGGGCAAAGTGCAAGTCTGTTCCCCTCACTGTGTTATCCACAGAGCACTTGACACATGATAGACAATCCAGTGAAGATTGGTTGGTTGGTTGGTTGATTGAATGATTGGTTGAATGCATGCATGAATAAATACATAAAAACCCTCCTTGGAAAGTAGTGACTGCATTGATGGACTCTTCTCGGAAATGTAAACTGCTATTGTATTTTAGGAAAGCAATTTGGCACAATCTCTCAGCATTTTCAAAGCACATACCCTTTGACCCAGAAACTCCCCTTTTAGAAATTGTTCCTGCAGATAAACTTCCACAAATTTGCAAAGATGTAAACATGAACATCTTTTTTTGTTTGTTTGTTTGGTTGGGTTTTTTTTTGTTTTTTGTTTTGTTTTGTTTTTGTTTTTGAGACAGAGTCTCACTCTATTGCCCAGGCTGGAGTGCAGTGATGTTATCTCAGCTCACTGCAACCTCCACCTCCCGGGCTCAAGTGATCCTCTCGCCTCAGCCTCCTGAGTAGCTGGGACTGCAGGTGCATGCCACCATGCCTGACTGATTTTTTGTATTTTTTTGCAGAGATGGGGTTTTGCCATGTTGCCCAGGCTGGTTTTGAACTCCTGGGCTCAAGCGATCCACCTGCTTTGGCATCCCAAAGTGCTGGAACTACAGGTGTGAGCTAATGTGCCCGGCCGACATGCACATTTACTGCAGCATTATTTGCAATTGAAAAACCCTGAAAAACATAAATTAGCTTAAATAAATTATGGTATATTTACATGATGAAATACTATGTTGTCATTTTTAAAATAGGTCTTCATGGAAAGATATTTATAATCTATATTAAAAGCTAACAGGCAAATTATTGAAGAATATATTTAAGGGAATCCCAGTTGTGCTTCTTTTATTTTAAAAAGTGTTTATAATTGAAGAGAAGAATTACAAGAAATACTATCTCAGGAACAGGACTATGTTTAAGAGGGGGAGAGTAATTTCTACTTTTCAGATTGTTCCTTTCTACACTTTAAATTTTTTTTACCGTAAGCATGTATTAATTTTATAATATAGGCCAAGCATAGTGGCTTATGCATATAATCCCAGCACTTTGGGAGGCCAAGGTAAGCAGATCACTTGAGGTCAGGGGTTCAAGAACAGCCTGGCCAACATGGTGAAATCCCATCTCTACTAAAAATACAAAACTTAGCCAGGCATGGTGGTGGGAGCCTGTAATCCCAGTTACTTGGGAGGCTGGGGCAGGAGAATGGCTTGAACCCGGGAGGCAGAGGTTGCAATGAGCCAAGATCGTGCCACTGCACTCCAGGCTGGGTGACAGAGCAAGACTCCATCTCAAAAAAAAAAATATATATATATATATATATAATATAAAGACTAGCATGAAACAATTCTCAAACCTAGAGCATTATATTGTAGAAAACATACCAACTGAACATTAGGATGCTGTACATTTCCTATACGTTTCACACTTTCCCAAAGGGATCTCTGTAAGCAGGGAGTAGCTTTGGCATCATCTTGAGTGTGTGAGTTTTGTTTGTTTGTTTGTTTTTTGGGTAACCCTTGAGGAATTTCAAAGTACCTGAATTAGTCAGAATAGACTCAGCTATGCTGCAAAACAAACCCCCAATAAAGGTTGATTTCTCACAGTGCAGGTGGGGCACCCCCTTACTTCCCTGGCTTCCAAGGTGGTTATGGCAGAAGAAGGGAGAGAACTGGGGAATCTGGAGGGTGTTCTTAAAGTCAGGATTGGACGTGGCTGATATAACTTCTGCCCACATCACATGAGCTGGAACCTAGTCCCAACCTAACTTCAAGAGAGACTGGGAAATTAGAGGACAGAGGAGTATTCAGCATTCACTACTAATCACAGCTGGGGCACCCTCATGTGCATCAGAACATTTGTACCTGCAAATATCCCTGTGATGTCAGAAGGAAATTTGCTATCCCCTTTTATAAGGCAAGGAGACAGATATTTTATTCAGCATTCAAAGAAGCCAAGGGGGCCGGGTGCAGTGGCTCACATCATCTGTAATCCCAGCACTTTGGGAGGCGAAGGCGGGCAGATCCCTTGAGCCCAGGAGTTCGAGACCAGCCTGAGCAACATGGCAAAAACCCATCTCTACAAAAAATACAAAAAATTAACCAGGCATGGTGGCACATGCCTGTCATCCCAACTACTCTGGAGGCTGAGGTGGGAGAATCACCTGAGCCAGGAAGGTCGAGGCTGCAGTGAGCCAAGATCATGCCACTGCACTCCAGCCTGGGCAATTGGAGTGAGACGAAGAAGAAGGAGAGGAAAAGGAGAAGGAGGGGAAGGGGAAGGGGAAGCTGAGGGCAGGGCATTGACACCCATTAAGCTTCCCTTGTGCCTAATTATCTGTGTAAGAGGCTTGAAGTCTGCGACCTTATTTAAGTCTCACAGGGAATTACTTTTCTTCTTCCTATTTTACAGCGGAGGAAGCCTCCTTGCAGAGATGGGAAATGCTGTGAGATCAATTACTAATAGGGAGAGAGCTCTCATGAGAACCCAGGTCTTCAGACCCTGGACCTGGGCACTATCTGTCACTCCAAGTGGCCAGTCCCTACCTTCCTGACTCACCTCGTGATATAATCTCATGTCAACATGTCATCCCCAATGCTGGAGGGGAGGCCTGGTGGGAGGTGATTGGATTATGGGAGTGGATTTCTCATGAATGGTTTAGCACCACCCTCTTGGTACTGTCCTGGTGATAGCATCTGCCTCCTCTCTCTCCCTCCAAATCTGGCCATGTGATGGACCGGCTCCCCCTTCACCTTCTGCCATGATTGTAAGTTTCCTGAGGCCTCCCAGAAGCTAAGCACATGCCAGCATCATGCTTCCTGCACAGCCTCCAGAACCATGAGCCAAGAAAACCTCTTTTCTTTATAAATTACCCAGCCTCAGGTATTTCTTTACAGCAACGTGAGAATGGACTAATAATACACATTGCAACTGCCGTCTCAGCCCCACCCAGTCCTGGAAGAGAAGATATTAGAACCTTCAGCCACAGCAGTGGGTGGAGACCATCCCAAGATACCTCTCCATTGCCCCCTTCAACCTTGTGACTAAGCAGCAGCTTATCTTGACTTCCTGCTACCTCCTGAACCTGTCTGTGAATCCCATCCAGGCTCAGGGCCTAGAAGCCTATGAAAATCTGCCAGCCCATGACCCCTCTCCACACTCCCTCCATAACTGCCATCTCTGGACAAGCTGATGGCCAAAGCCCCTGGACTTCCGGGCCCAGCAGTCCCCTAGTCTTTAGCTCTGGGTACCAAAGCTTCACCTCCCTTAGACTCAGCTGGGCAGAAGAGCACGGGTTGTCATCTTTTACCGGTGTGATCTATACCCCATAGCCACCCAAGCCTGGGGTTCCAGTGAACCAGCCCTAGACACCTATGGAAGCAGCCAAATGTCCTTTTCCTTCTCCTCCCCTCTTGTTGACTAGACCTCCAACCTGACTCCTGATTCCAACAGCGGTCCACAGTGAAGAATGTAGGCCAACTATGAATATTGACTGGAGATCTGAGATCTTAACACCTGTTCCTCATTCCCTTGACTCCACCCACTATATCCCATTGCTAGCTAGCCCTGCACCTCTAGAGGGTCTCCATGGAACTTCAACTTTTCCAAGTGTTACCTATAAAATAATCCATATTAGCTGAGAGTGGTGGCACATGCCTGTGATACCAGCTACTCGGGAGGCTGAGGCAGGAGGACTGATTGAGCCTAGTTCGAGTCCAGTCTGGGCAACATAGTAAGATACCATCTCAAAAAATAATAATAATCCATATTGCAACACAGGCATTTATAAATTGCTAGGGAAGAAAGCATCTCTTTTAAGGAAATAGAATGAAAAAAGAGTTTAGAAAAAAAATGGTCAGAATAGTAAATGATTATTTACTGTTGTTATTGAGCTGCATGGAAAAGAGCTCAGGGAAATTCCAGTGTGGTTGTAGGGAAGTGGTGCCAAAGTTGCAGAGGAGGAGCCAAGAGCTCTGTCCCTGTATGGCAGGCACGATTGTTTTATCTGCCCAGCAGGCCCTTCCTTCTGCTGGGACTGAGCCTGCTTTGTTCATGTACATGGCCCACAGGGAACATCCAGGTTCATATATCATTATGCTGGGCACCTGACTCAAGCCAGACCAAAGAACTCTTTGTGTGTGGAGAGAAGTTCCATTTGTGTACTTAATTCCTGGCATGGAAGAGGATGTTTTTAATCTGAAATTTACCAAGATTAACTTTAAAATGTATATGTAATTTGGAAATGAGGCTGTTTCCACGTAAGCTTGATTCTTGTCTTGCATGAAGCCAATATGAACGTAGGAGCTGTTGGGGCGCCATTTTGAAATGTGTTGGCTGGGAGGCAGAGATGGCCTTTGGGTAGCAAAGCAAAGGTTGACACAGAGACTGGGGGAAGCAGAAACTGGAGTCCCTGGCAGTGTTCTTCCTGAGAGGCCCAATGAATTCCAGGGCCTGATTCTATTCTGCTCTGAAGCTCAGTAGCCTCCCAGGCCTTAGGTTCATAGAGGTCTCAATGCCCTTAAAATGGATTTCTCTTCTTGGTTAGACAGTTCATAGGACATTCTGTCCTTTGCAACCAAAATTCCTATGTAATACAAACTGTAATTGGGGCAGGCCAGCACTGATCAATTTGCAATCAGAATTTTCCATCGATACTCTCAAAAACATTTATGGAATGTATCTAAACTGTGAACAAAATAATTTGGCATTTAGGCAGCAAATATGTAGCTTCCACGAAATTATTTACTATTTTGACCAAGTTTTCTCAGAATTGGCAAACACATTATTAAATTAAATCAATTTTACTTATTCTACGGAAGGCAAAGTAAGTTGGTAGCATAAGGTAAATTGCTATTTTCAAGGTAATCGCCTTTGACTTTTTTGGCATTCTGAATTTGTAGCAGAACCTGCCAATCTTTCTCAGCACTGGTTAGTAGAATCTCCAGTTTCCTGAATTGGATTACAAACCTGGGGATTTTTATTTTTAATCACAATCACAACACACATAGCTGATCATTTGCCCTAAATTTAACAGGAAGGAGGAAACTGGCTAAAAAGAAATGCAGTGAATTCTGCCTTGGCTTTACCCTGGGATGGGGTTGGGGGGTGGGGGGTTGGTGTGCGTGTATGGAAGGGCTTTGCGTGGATAGCTGCAGTTCCACTCCACATGCGTTTACCCGCTTTTGCTGTCTGCCAGGTCCTGTGCCAGCTGCTAGGTGCTCAAAAATAACTGCAATTGTTTCCTGACCCTCCACAAACCTTCAGAGTAATCAGGAAGATGGACAGGTGGCCAGGAACCACGGCACCATGTGACAAGCCCAAAAGAGCTCAGTCTTTGGGCACACAGATAAGAAAGCAGGGCAACCTGCCAGGTCACTCTGTGGAAACCACAGGGAAGAGTGGGTATGAAGAGAACTGGGCCAAGCAGACAGAACTGGGAAAAGCCTCCCAGGATGAATGGGATGAACAGAAGCATGGTGTTGAGAAGGTGCATGGGGACTTGAGAAATTGCTAGTGGACCAGTTTCTTGAATGACCCAGAGCCCTGGGCTCTACAAGAACAGGCAGTAGGGGTGCCTGCTTTCTTCTTTCTTTCCTTCTTTCTTCCTTTTGCCTTCCTTCCTTTCTTTCTCTTTTTCTTAAATAACAGCATTATTGAGATACAATTCACACGACATAGAATTCATCCATGCCAGTGTACAATTCAATAGTTTTTAGTGCATTCATAATACTGTGCAACCATCAGCACTATCTAACTTTAAAATATTCCATCATCCCAAAAAGAAAATCCATACCCGTTTGTATTAGTCAAGGTTCCCTAGAGGGACAGAACTAATAGGATATATACATATGTATATATGGGAGTCTCTTAAGTATTAACTTAAACCATCACAAAGTCCCACAATAGGCTGTCTGCAAGCTTGAGGAGCAAGGAGAGCCAGTCTGAGTCTCAGAACTGAAGAACCTGGAGTCCGATGTTTGAGGGCAGGAAACATCCAGCACGAGAGAAAGATGTAGGCTGGAAGGCTAGGCCAGTCTCGCCTTTTCACATTTTTCTGCCTGCTTCATATTAGCTGGCAGCTGATTAGATTTTGCCCACCAGATTAAGGGTGGCTGTGCCTTCCCCAGCCCACTGACTCAAATGTTAATCTCCTTTGGCAACAACCTCCCAGACACACCCAGGATCAATACTTTGCACCCTGCAATCCAATCAAGTTGACACTCATATTAACCATCACACCATTAGACAGTGGGAATCACTCCCTCTTTTTCCCAGCCCCTGGAAACCACGAATCTATTTCCCGTCTCTATAGATTTACCTATTTTGGACATTTCACTTAAATGGAATCAAAGAATGTATGGTCTTTTGTGCCTGGCTCCTTTCACTTAACATAATGTTTTCAATGTTCATTCACGTTTTTGCATTCTATCCTTTTATTACCAAATAATATTCCATTGTTTGGATATACCACATTTTGTTTTTCCATTCATCTGTTGATGGACATTTAGTTTGCTTCCCCTTATTGGCTATTTTAAATAATTCTGTTATAAACATTCATGTACAAGTTGTTATGTGGACATATCTTTCTCTTTCTCTTGGGTAGATACCTAGGAGTGGAATTGCTATGTCATATGATTAACTCTATATGTAACATTTTTAGGAACTGCCAGACTATTTCCCAAAGTGGGTGTACCATTTTACATCCCCACCAGCAATGAATGAGGCTCCAATTTCTCCACACACTTATCAACATTAATATCTTATTATTATTATTATTATTATTATTATTATTATTGAGACAGAGTCTTGCTCTGTCACCAAGCTGGAGTGCAGTGGTGCAATCTCAGCTTACTGCAACCTCCGCCTCCCAGGTTCAAGCGATTCTCCTGCCTCAGCCTCCCAAGAAGCTGGGACTACACGCATCCGCTTATTATTATTATTATTATTACAGACATCCCAATGGGTGTAACTTGGTATCTCATCATGGTTTTGATTTGCATTTCCCTGCTAACTAAGAATAGTCAGTTTTTTTTCATGTGTTCCTTCTTAAAGTCTGTCCTTAAATTTCAATAAATGCCTGACTTCCTGACACAAGAAAAAAACAAAAAAGCACTGAAGGTCATCACTTTAGATTGGACAGATCAGGATTGCCTAACCCAGAAGTGACATGAACACTGTCCACAGGTATTAAGCTGAGTAAAGCCACAACGTAACAGAGGGAATCTCTGAGAACCCATTCATGTATTTAATTCTCGGCATTAAGGAGGATGTTTTAAATCTGAAATTTACTGTGATTAAATATACTTGTATATGTATAATGTGTTGGAAGGTGCTTTAATACATGAAAAAAGCATAGACTTAGAAATCAAATGCATCTGAATGAATGTTATTCCTATTCTGCCATTTGTTAATTAGTTGGCTTTGGGCAAGTCAATCTCTACAAGGCTCAGCTTCCTCACTGGTTACACAGGGAAGCAAATACCTAATTCACAGGTTTGTTGTGAAAATTAAATTAAATAATAGACAGAACCTGCCACTTGGTGATCACCCCAATAAGCTGTGGTCCCTTTCTCTTTCTCCTAATACTTGATGGGGGACAGTTTCGCTGTAGCACATTGTCATGGCTTTCATAACTGTTACAAGTTTCATAGCAACAAGATGTTCTCTTGGTCGAGGAGAGGAATTTCCTGTTGTATTTACTTAGTGTTTGTCAAGGGCCGATGATCTGGGGGCCTGAGCCAATCAGCACACACTCCAGAGCCTTCTCCTAGCCTGGTTCTCAGCAGCTGAGCAAGTTCAAAGAAGAATCTAATTGCATTTTCCCCCGACCTTAAGGACCTCAGAATCTTCATGTTGACAACACAGGGAGTTGGTGAGATGGCTCAAATGGTACAGAGGAAATGTGCTGTGTGCTCAGGGGCGAGATCCCTGGAAGCCTGGGTTTTCTGGGAAGGTCAGTGGAGAAGCTGGTCCCTGAGCCAAGGGAGGGAAGAGGAGAAAGAACCGCATGGTTTGAGGGGAGGGACATCATTTCCCTCAAAGAGAAATTGCCATGTCATCAGGGCCTGGGATTGGAAAGTATCTGAGGTTTCGGGAAGTGAGTTAAAATTTGGTTGGGCAGAACGCAGATAGAACAGAATGGAAGATCTAGTACTGAGAAGTAGCCTCCCAGAATCCCTGCTCTTCCACTGTGCATGACTTTGTTTGATGAAATGGGACTGCCAGAGGTCTCCTGGATGGCCGCTGTTGGTGTCCCAGTGATGGCCACATGCTTTGTGCTATTTTTCTTGTGGATAATTAACTCACGGATGGATGGAAAAAGCACTGTCTTAACAATGCCTTCCCCTTACCAAACATGCTAAGCAGGTCTGGGGGAGAAGGCAGGGGCCCCACAAAGCTGGCCCTGCAGTCAGTGCCATCCAACCTCCATCACCAAGCCAGGACGAAAGAGCTGTGTCCCTTCTCCACTCACTTCCTCTTGGCAGCCCCTTCACACTGGCTGGATGTTCCCAGCTTTCCTGCCTGCTGGCTTTCAAGGCAACAGTCTAAAAGAAGCATAGCTTTTGAGTAAATGTATGTACAAACTACATGTTATAGACTGAATGTTTGTGTCCACCCAAAATTCATATATTGAAGTCCTAACCTCCAATGGATGGTGTTTAGAAATGGGGTCTTTGGGAGGGGAATAGGATTAGATGAAGATGGGGCCCTCATGATGGAATTAGCATCCTTACAGAAGAAACACCAAAGAGCTAGCTTTCTCTCTCCCTCCATGCTCACAGAGAAGCCATGTGAGCACACAGCCAGATGCCAGGTGCCCACGGCAAGAGAAGAGGCCTTAGTGAAACCTACTACCAGCACCTTGATCTTGGACTTCCCATCCTCTAGTCTTATCAGAAATACATTTCTGTTGTTTAAGCCATCTAGTCTATGGTATTTTGTTATGGCAGCCTGAGACAATATATATGCCAAAATATTAACTTCCTGGCAAAATTCTTGGAGTATCTCATTGTAGGTTGCAAAAACAAACAAACAAACAAACAAACAAACAAAAACAAAAAACACTGTTTCTTTTTATAAATAGTTCATCAACTTTTAAATCATTAATTTTTAAAGTTGCCTTTCAGGAAGCACATGCCCCATATGATAAATGACCTCTTCCAAGACTGCAGTATTGAATGAGTTAATTTCATACATTATCATTATACCTCTTTGTTTCTAGGGTCTTCAAGGTCTTCTAAATTAATGAAGAATACAAATGCCTTATAACAACATTCCTTTGAGCTCTTATTCTGTGTAAGGGACTGCATTTGTACTTATCTACCTAGAAGAATACTTCAGGCCAGGTGCAGTGGCTTGCACCTGTAATCCCAGAACTTTGGGAGGCTGAGGTGGGAGGATTGCTTGAGCTCAGGAGCTTGAAACTAGCCCGGGCAACATGGTGAGACCTTGTCTCTACTAAAAATAAATTTTAAAAATCAGCCGGCACGGTGGTGCATGCCTGTAGTCCCAGATACTCAAGAGGCTGAGTTGGGAGGATCAATCAAGCCTAGGATTTCAAGGCTGCAGTGAGCTATGACTGTGCCACTACACTATAGCGTGAGTGACAGAGTGAGACTCTGTCTCAAAAAAAAGGAAAAGTTTCACATTCGATATTTTTCATTTTGCTATTTTTCAACCTTAAACTAACACCCAAAATGCTACATTAATTTTATGATCTAGGACATGCATTTTTCCAAATTGCATAAAATTCTGAGTCTCCTTAAACAAAACAGAAAAAAAAATGTTTCCCAGGGGAGTCTGTTTGCTTCCCAGCAGTTCCAGGAAATGCTGAGCTGGAGACCTGCTTAGCTCACCCCTTGTGGAGAAAATTTGATCAGATGTGAACAGAGGGTGGTAGAACTAAACGTCCCTCTCTGAAGCTATTTATGCAAAATATTATTTCCCCACCGGCTCTGCGTATTATTTGAGTGTGAACGATATTATTTGCCTACATCCGGCACATCTTATTATTTGGCTCTATTTTGACAGCAAACCACTTTATCGGACCATGTGCAGTTTCCATCTTACTTTTCCAAGGCACAGTTCTTTTTAGGAGATGCAGTTCTTTGTGAAGATGGACAACACTAAACTTCAGTCTAAAGGCCTGTGGCCGATTGCTTGCATATAAAGAGATTTTCATAAATGTCCTCAATAGCTATGAAAAACTGGAAAAATTATATCATTAGCCACCCCGATGTCTTCAGAGTTGCTGAGTGGTCAGCCCTTCGTTTGTGGACCACGCTGTGCCGAAACTGTTCTGCCAGTGCCCGCCTGACTGAGCCGCGTCTGGGCCCCCCAGCCACTCCACGGCTTCAGAGTCTGTGTCTTGATGCCTCAGTGTTCTGCCCTCTCGGGCGGAGAATGTTAAAGCCCAAAGGAAATTTCAGATTTAAAGTGTCTGTGATGAAAGGGACCTCGAGGGTCATCTGTCCAATGCGTTTATGGATGAGGACACTGAATTGCAGCAGCGTGAAGTGGCCTGCCAAGGTCATCCGGCGAGTTAAAGGCTGAGCCCAGGCTCCATCCTGGGTGTCCTGACGTCCAGTCTACGGCCCTGTCCCCCACTTTCAGTGGCCTCGTGGTGACTTGTGTTTTCCCTTTCATGGCGGGACGCAGGGAGAGTGATGGCGGTCAGCGTTGCAACTCTCAAGCTCCTATTGCTTCCACACAGCCAGCCCGGGTGGGGCATCCTCTCCGTGAAGTTCCATTTAGCTAATAACTGTGTTACTCGGTTAATTAAGTGGGAAAACACAGGCGCCACCCTTGACTTTCAATAGTTTCAATGCAACCTGTTCCCATGGTGTTTTAACACCTCCTCCCTCCCCCAACTCCACCCAACACCCACCGCTCCAGCAAGGAATGAATGTACACACTGGAGCTGTCTTCCCAGTAAGAAGGCAAGCTTCCGAATGGGAGGTGCAGCTTTTTTTAAATGCTTTTGCTGCATCAGAAGAGGTGGAGCTAACACAGATAGGCATGATTCACGTAGGCGATCACAGTGTGGCTCTTGAATGAGATTTTTAAAATAAAGGAACAATCCATTGTGAGAATTGAGAGCATTTCACTTTGGCTTTCCAGTTCAATTCAACAACTACTTAATTAGCACCCACTGTATACAAGTCTCTGGCCATGCTGGGGAAATAAAAGATGAAGACATGTTATCTCTGGCTTCAAAAGAGCATATAGTTTTGAATAGGAAGAAAGCATGTATTCAAATAAAGTGCATTTATACCATGCTAATTATTCATGTAAGTTAGGAAGTATCTTCAAGTGAGCCCAGCAGCAGACATCTTTTATCTTCAGGATGGAGTTCCATTTCTGCAAAGAGTAAGATGAGGCCCCTGAACTTCTGGAACACAAGAAATTCACAGGACAGAGCCAAGCCTGTGTGCAAGGTCCCCTGACCAAGTGCTCAGTCACCGTTTCTGTGTTACTAGATCACCGTTTTTGTCTTTGTTTTTGTTTTTTTTAGACAGAGTCTCACTCTGTCGCCCAGGTTGGAGTACGGTGGCGTGATCTTGGCTCACTGCAACCTCCGCCTCCAGGGTTCAAGCGATTCTCCTGCCTCAGCCTCCTGAGTAGCTGGGATGACAGGCATCCGCCATGACACCCAGCTAATTTTTGTATTTTTAGTAGAAATGGGCTTTTACCATGTTGGCCAGGCTGGTCTTGAACTCCTGACCTCAGGTGGTCCATCCGCCTTGGCCTCCCAAATTTCTGGGATTACAGGCATGAGCCACTGTGCCCATCCAAGAGTACCGTTTTCTTCTGTCTACTTCCACTGTGACATAAGCAGCCCAAAATTCCAGCAAGAGGGCCTTTGAGAAGGATTTGGAGCTCAGATTAGATCACCTGCACTTAGGTTAAGATGCTCCAGTTTTTGACAACAAACAGGTGGAGACGGGCACCTCAGAGCAAGCCCTGGGTAGGACACTTGGAGGAAGAGGGGACTCACTCTGAGATGAGGAAAAGTTAGAGAGTCAGGTTCCTGAGGCAGGAGCCCAGAGGTGCCTGGTGCCCTGCCAGCTTATCCGGTCTACCTGGCTCTTTCAACCATCCAATCTGTCCCTACCCAGTGTGTCCAGTGCCACATTAAAATGGGCCTCTGATGCCCTCCTCCCACTCACAGATTCCGTCTTTATCCCTCCCGAGCTGATTTGCACACCACATCTAATTCCCTCCAATCCTCCCAGCCCCAGCCTTGTGATTCATTTTCCCATTGTTCCCTCCCTCCTTCCTCCCCCTAACCTGACTCCTGATGCCTTCCCTCATCAATTAGGATGCCATCACCCACAGAAGTACTACCTGGGCCACCACTGTGTAGTTCTCACCCAGTCTGGTCCAGGTCTCACGGTCCCAACCTCTAAAAACACCCATCTGGATGCCGAAGCTTTCACATCCTAGCCCTGAGCCAGGCAGATCCAGTAGCAGCCCAGGTGGCCAGCTGGAGTGGAGCAAGAGGAATGGTGGCAGCTGCCAACCAGGTGCAGAGGTCACAGTCTTGGCAGAGCAGAAGTGGCTGCATCATTGTGGGAGGGCGCTGAGGCTCCAGATGACAGCAACTATGGCAAGAGGGTGTTGGGATCTGGACCAGAGAGGGGTTTGGCAGGGCTGCAAGGAACTGGACCCAGCCAGAGCAGGACAGGTGCCAACCCCCAACTCCTGTCCTGAGAGGGAGGGAGGAAAAACTAGAACATCTTCAAGGTGGATCTGGATCTGGATGGCACTTGGGGGACACTCCTAGGATAGCTAAAGACACATCCACATATGGGCATGGTGGCTCATGCCTGTAATCTCAGCACTTTGGGAGGCCGAGGCAGATCCCTTAAGCCCAGGAGTTCAAGATCTGCTAGGCAATATGGCAAAACCCAGTCTCTACAAAAAAAAAAAAAAGTGCAAAAAAAGTAGCCGGGTGTGGTGGCACATGCCTGTAGTCTCAGCTACTCAAAAGGCTGAGGTGGGAGGATCACCTGAGCCCTGAGGTCGAGGCTGCAATGAGCCGAGATCATACCACTGCTCTCCAGCCTGCATGATAGAGTGAGACTCTGTCTCAAAAAAAAAATAATAATGACAACAAGAAAAAAAAAAGACACATCCACAACACATTTGCAGCTAGAGTTGCCTGCACACAGAGGAAGAGAGAGATTCTGGGGGCTCTTCCAGACCAGTGTTTCTCAAGCCTTGCTTTTGTGCATGACCCACAATAAAAAGGCATTTTACATGGTAGCCTGTGACACACACACATTCACACACACACAAATACACACACACACAAGCACATGCACAAATGAAACAAAACTTCACAAAATGTTAGTTACTCCTACTGAGTACAGTACACTCTGATACTTTCTCTATTTCATTCTTTTTTTTTTTTTTTTGAGACAGAGTCTTACTCTGTTGTCCAGGCTGGAGTGCAGTATGGTGATCTCAGATCACTGCAACCTCCACCTCCCGGGTTCAAGGGATTCTCATGCCTCAGCCTTCCAAGTAGCTGGGATTACAGGCGTGTGCCACCATGCCCAGCTAATTTTTGTACTTTTAGTACATATGGGGTTTGACCATGTTGGCCAGGCTGGTCTCGAACTCCTGACGTCAAGCGATCCGCCCACCTCAGCCTCCCAAATTGCTGGGAATTTCATTTTTTGTAATGCAGATCATAAACCTCTACATTGTTTCATGACCCCCTAGAGGTCATGACTCATAATATGAAAACACACAGATCTAGGTCTCAGGTACCTTCTGAGGCAGGAGAACACATGACTGGAGGCCAGGTGCACATGAAAGTTGGGGGCTATAGGCCTGATGGGGGCTCAGGCCAAACCCAGCTCTCGTGGTGTGCAAGTTCTTGATGGTTCAGAAAGAGAGCAGCTCCAAACGTGAGAGTGACAGCTATACCTCCAGCTTTTCCACCTATGGGAAAGCAAAAGAGAGAGGAAAGTGAATAACTAATATTAACAAACACGAGAAGAGAGCCGAGATCGCACCACTGCACAGAGTGAGACCCTGTCTCAAAAAAAAAAAAAAAAAATGCACAGGCATAGTTTGCCTATTGCACTTTACAGATATTGCATTTTTTACAAATTGAAGATTTGTGGCAACCCTGCATTGAACAAGTATATCAGTGCCATTTTTCCAACAACATGCGTTCACTTTGTGTCTTTGTGTCACATTTTGGTGAAATATTCTTGCAATATTTCAGACTTTATTATTATTATCATTATATCTGTGATGGTGATCTGTGATCAGTGATCTTCGATGTTACTATTGTGATTGTTTTAGGGGCTCCATGAACCATGCCCATATAAGACGGCAAACTCAATCTATAAATATTGTATGTGGTCTGCCTGCTACACTAACCTGCGGTTCCTGGCATCTCTCTTCCTCTCCCCTAGCCTCCCTATTCCCTGAGACACAATAATATTGGAAGTAGGCCAATTAACCTTGTAAGGCCCTCTAAATGTTCAAGTGAAAGGAAGAGTCACATGTCTCTCACTTTAAATCAAAAGCTGGAAATGATTAAGCTTAGTGAGGAGCGTATATCAAAAGCCAAAGTAGGCCGAAAGCTAGGCCTCAAGGTACCCAAAGTTGTGAAAAGAACAGCCTTATTGCTGATAGGAAGAAAGTGTTAGTGATTTAAGTAGAAGAAAAAAACCCAGCCATAACATTTCCTTAAGCCAAAGCCTAATCCATAACAAGGCCCTAACTCTCTTTAATTCTATTGAAGGCTGAGAGAGGTGTGGAAGCCGCAGAAGAAAAGTTTGAAGCTAGCAGAGGTTGGTTCATGAGGTTTAAGGAAAGAAGCCGTTTCCATAATATAAAAGTGCAAGGTGAAGCAGCAAGTGCTGATGTAGAAGCTGCACCAGGTTATCCAGAAGCTTTAGCTAAGATCACTGATGAAGGTGGCTGCACTAAACAACAGATTTTCAATGTAGAGGAAATAGCCTTGTACTGAAAGAAGATGCCATCCAAGACTTCCATAGCTAGAGAGAAGTCAACACCTGGTTTCAAAGCTTCAAAGGACAGGCTGACACTCTTGTTAGAGGCTAATGCAGCCGGTGACTTTAAGTTGAAGCCAATGCTCATTTACCATTCGGAAAATCCTAGGACCCTTAAGAATTATGTTAAATTGATTCTGCCTTTGCTGTATAAGTGGAACAGCAAAGCCTGGATGACAGCACAGCATAGTTGATTGAATATTTTAAACCCACTGTTGAGACCTACTGCTTAGGAAAAAAGATTCCTTTCAAAATAGTACTCCTCATTGACAGTGAACCTGGTCACCCAAAAGCTCTGATGGAGGTTAATGTTGTTTTCATGCCAGCTAACACAATGTCCATTCTGCAGCCCACGGATCAAGGAGTAATTTCAAATTTCAAGTCTTAATACTTAAGAAATATGTTTCATAAGCCTATAGCTGTCATATATAATGATTCCTGTATTAGATCTGGGCAAGGTAAATGGGAAACCTTCTAGAAAGGATTCACCATTCTAGATGTCATTAAGAACTTTGTGATCTGTGCGAGGAGCTCAAAATATAAACACTAACAAGAGTTTGGAAGAAGTTTATCCCAACCTTCATGGATGACTTTAAGGGGTTCAAGACTTCAGTGGAAGAAATAACTTAAGATGTGGTGGAAATAGAAAGATAACTAGAATTACAAGTCGAGCCTGAAGGTGTGACTGAATTGCTGCAACCTCATGATAAACTTGAATGAATAAGGAGTTGCTTCTTATGGATGAGCAAAGAAAGTGGTTTCTTGAGATGGGATCTTCTCCTGGTGAAGATGCCATGAACTTTGTTGAAATGACAATGAAGAAATTATTTTATTTTATTTTTAACCTGGCCTGGTAATTTGCATAGAAGGGATTTAGAATCTTACGTAAACTTAGTTGACTAAGCAACAGCAAAGTTTGAGAAGATTAACTCCAATTTTGAAAGAAGTTCTACTATAGGTAGAATGCAATCAAACAGCATCACATGCTATAGAGAAATCTTTCATAAAAGGAAGAGATCATTAAAGCAGCACACTTTTGTGTCTTATTTTAAGAAATTGTTATAGCCAGTCCAATCTTCAGCAACCACCATCCTGATCAGTCAGCAGCATGAAGATTGAGGCAAGACCCTCCACCAGCAAAAAGATTACAACTCGTTAAAGACTCAGATAGAATGTTAGCATTTTTTAGCAATAAAGTATTTTTTAATTAAGGCTTTTTTTAGACATAATGCTGTTGCATACTTAATAGACTATATATAGTATAAACATAACTTTTTTTGAGACAAGCTCTTGCTCTGTCACCCAGGCTGGAATGCAGTGGAGCAATCTTGGCTCACTGCAACCTCAGCCTCCCAGGTTCAGGTGATTCTCCTGCCTCACCCTCCCAAGTAGCTGGGATTACAGGCACACATCACCACACCCAGCTAATTTTTGTATTTTTAGTAGAGATGGGGTTTCACCCTTTTGGCCAGGCTGGTCTTGAACTACTGGCCTCAAGTGATCCACCTGCCTTGCCTTCCCAAAGTGCTGCGATTACAGACATGAACCACTATGCCCACCCTAAACATAACTTTAATATGCACTGAGAAACCAAAAAATTTGTGTGACTCGCTTTATTGTGATACTCGCTTTATTGTGATACTCACTTTATTGTAGCAGTCTGAAACCAAACCCAAAATATCTCCAAGGTATGCCCATAATTGCAATGAAAAAGAATAAATTTCTGATCATCACAATAACGTGAATGCATATCACTGGTATTATGCTAAGCAAAAGAAGTCAGATACACAAGAACACATACTGTATGGTTCCATTTATACGAAGTCTGGAATAGTCGAAACCAATCAATGGTGATAGAAACCAGAACAGTGTTTACCTGATGGTGGAGTCTGACCACAAAGGAGAGCCCATAGAAACTTTCTGGAGTGATGGAAATGTTCTGTAGCTTGACTGAGATAGTAGTTAGATGATAGACTTATCAAAATTCTTCAAATTATACATTAAAATGGATGCATTCTACTGTATATAAATTAGACCTCAATAAAATTAAATTTTTAAAAAATAGCTAAAATTAATTACCATATTCAACTGAAGACAGCATGGATGATGTACTGGTAAGGACAAAAAACCTGCCCCAAAATAAGAACCTGGAGAATCCACATGCACACAGGCTTTATAGAAATTTCTAGGCTGGGCACGGTAGCTAACACCTGTAATCCCAGCATTTGAGAAGCTGATGCTGGCGGATTGCTTGAGCCCAGGAGTTGGAGGCCATCATGGGCAACATAGTGAAATCCTATCTCTACAAAAAAATGCAAAAACAGTACCCAGGTTTGATGGCGCATGCCTGTGATCCCAGCTACTCGGGAGGTTAAGGTGGGAGGCTCGCTTGAGCCTGGAAGGCGGAGGTTGCAGTGAGCCAAGATCACACCACCGCACTGGGCAACAGAGTGAGAACTTGTCAACAAAAGAAGGAAGAAAGAAAGAAAGAGAGAGAGAGAAAAGGGAGGGAGGGAGGGAGGGAGGGAGGGAGGGAGGGAGGAAGGAAGGAAGGAAGGAAGGAAGGAAGGAAGGAAGGAAGGAAGGAAGAAAAAGAAATTTCTGGGTCTTCGTGGCAGCCAGTTTTGCTAGCAGCTAAACAAGTTAACTCCAGCACATGCTAGTGACATGTTAGTTTTCGCTTCTGAGTGCTCCTTTTTAGAAGTTGTTGATAACTCATTTGGAAGAGCGCTTGATCATAAATGAAACCAAGTCCTTGGACTTGTGCACTCGGCCCTTAGATATAATACATGACTTGCCTCTGGGGATCTGTCTGAGGCCACCGTGTGGAGCTTCTCCACGCCACACTTTGAGAATCACGGCAGTTCCCACGCTGTCTTCCACACCAGGAACACTCAGACATCCAGCCAGTCTCCAGGGTGCATGACAAGCCTCAACTACCACACTGCCTCCCCTGTCTCTGGGGTGCTTTGTGTCCTGTGACCCAGCAGAGTGAGCAAAGTGTTTGCCATGAGGAGTCTTCATGCATCTCCAGTCCATGCCTGAGCTGTGGTCACCAAATACCCATTTCCTGGATTGTGACTTACCCTTATGCAACCTGGTGGGCACCCACTTTCTGTCTCATCTGAAGGCTGACTGGCTCTGCCCCTCACAGGCGGGGGCCAAGGACACCAGATCTCCCGAGGGATGTCTTCTCTTAGGCAGATGCCACTCCATGGAGAGTACAGGCTGGGCCCATCAGATGACCACCAGGCAGCCCCTCTTTGCCCTTTTTCTATCTCTGGACAGAGCCACCCCTGGGTCACAAGGAAGGCTGGAGCAGGTGTCCCAAATCTGTGCAGAATCAGACAAAGAAGGAAACTCGGGGCATATGGAAAATCAGGGATCCCCTGCTCCAAGGCTCCCCTTTACCATGTGTGGATGCACACACACAAGTGGAGGACATGAACCCAACCTCGGGTCCAAACACTTATCAGTCACATGTTAAGCTGCATGTATAGGCCAGGCTGCACTCTAGGCCCTGCCGCCTAGAACCGTCAGCTTGCTCCCTCAGAATCAGCCTCCCAGCCAGAAGCTACACAGGCCCTAAGCCACCTCATGCATCAGTTGGGCCCAGCCCAGGGCTCCTGGGTGATGACTGACCTGCTCCAGCACAAGAAGGGTGGACCAGGTCAGCTCCTCAGGACCCAGGATAGGTGGGTGCCCTCCTCCACCATCTCTGGATTTCCTGGCAGCTCGAAGAGATTCCTGAACAAAAGGCGTTGGGAATGGCAGCTCTGGCAGCTCCAAGAGATTCCTGAACAAAAGGCGTGGTTGTCTGGGGAACCCGGCCTGCCTAGATAACCACTTTAGCTGATTCAGGGAGGGGGCCAACTTGGGCCTACAGCAGCCCCATCGCTCTGTTAGCTGTCGGGGGTAGGATCAGCAGGGAGGATGGAGGCACTTGTGGAGGATCAGTCAGTGCGCTCAGAGGAGCACCATGGGATGGGCACGGTCTCAGGGGCCCCTGAGGCGACTCTGAAGGAACTTGGAGAGCTTTTGAGTGACTCTCCTCCTGCTGGGTGCAGTCTCCCAGAGGCAGGACAATGAAGAAGCCAGGTGTGAGGGTCCTTGAGGGTGGAGTCGGCCACCAGCAGCACTCCCACTGGTCCCTGGCTCACACCCCAACCAAGGAAGCATTCTCCTGTCCTGCCATTGACTCTGCATGCTCCCAGAGGAAAGGGACCGCTTCCTATCCTTCTTTATCAATCCCAGACTAATCTGCACAAGGACATAAATAAAACGACGGTTTCGAAGGCTTTCTTGGGTTCAGTTTTGTTTAGTGTGTTGTATCTGTTACTTTAAATATTTATGTGAACTAATTCTCTTAAAAAGAAGAAAAACTTTTTAGCTCTGAAGGATTTGAATGGGAATCATGATTTTGGTGCACTCAAAAGCTATGCACTGTAAAACAATGAAAGCTGTCAGTGAATGCAGAGTGGTTGACCATTCAGGCATTGCTCTCTGCTGCAGGGACCCCATCTGTCCCTGGTAAGAAAGGAGGTCCTGGGTCAGAAGGGGAAGCCGGACTCGTCAAGCACCCAGCTGGACCTCATTGGAGTGGCCACCACAGGGCCAAAGAGGAAGCAAGCCAGCAGGCAGCCAGCCTTGGACAGAGAGATGATTGCTGTGGGTGACAAACATGATTCTGGGAGAGTGCCTGAAGGACGTGTGGTAAGAAGCCTCATGGACGGAGCTCCAGCAGGAGGAGAGACTGCTGGTGGTCTCAGGTGTGAATCATCAAAGCACAGGTGCGCCTGGTGCTGTATCCTCGTCCACACTCCTGTAATCCAGTGGGACAGAGTAGGAGGGGACATTCCCATGATTCTGAAATCTAAAAGCGTTCACCTTCTGGTCCGAAATGGTGCCTGGACAACAACCCCCAGTCTCCATGAATACGTAGAAGACAGAAATTCAGAAGGACTCCCATTTAATGAATGACAATATAAGCTATTGCCAGGTTGGGGAAAGAAAGTGACATTGGTTATCAGGCAAACAACAATAGGTTAGGAAACATATCCCCAGGCTTCTGCTGAAGGCAGGCCCACCTTTGTTTCATAAAATAGAATCTCACCCTAGTTTCTACTCCCAGGTTCAGATTTAGGCGTCCCAACCAGAGAACCGGCCATTTCCCTTATTACCCAGCAAGTGCTGTGCCCTGTGAAGAGGAAGAAATGATCTCACCATGACACACGCCAAAGCAAATGACCAATAAATACGTGAAAACCCCTTCAAAGCAAATGACTGATAGATACTTAAAAATATGCTCAACCCCCATAGTAATCGCAGAAAATCAAATTAATGAATCAGGCTGGGCATGGTGGCTCACACCTGTGACCCCAGCACTTTGGGAGGCCAAGGAGTGTGGATCACCTGAAGTCAGGAGTTCGAGATCAGTCTGGCCAACATGGTGAAACTCCATCTCTACTAAAAATACAAAAATTAGCTGGGCATGGTGGCAGGCACTTGTAATCCCAACTACTCGGGAGGCTGAGACAAGAGAATCGCTTGAACCCAGGAGACGGATGTTGCAGTGAGCAGAGATTGCACCATTGTACTCCAGCCTGGGCAACAGATCGAGACTCCATCTCAAAACAAACAAAAAATTAAATGAATTGCAGGGTCATCTTTTGTCTATTAAACTTGTAAAGTCTTTAAAATGATGATACCTACTGTTGGGAAGTGTGTCATAAAGGAATAGACACACTCATGGCTATTTCTGAGAATGGAAATTGGTTCACTATTCTGGAACCAATATGTATCACAAAGTAAAAAAATATGGACATATGCTTATTTGTCCAGTATGTCCCCTTCTGGGAAACCACTGTTCTCCTTTTCTTAGCGGGGGGCGGTTCATAATGCTTTAAATCAAGAGCCATTTCTCCTATTCCCAAGGGTAGATGTGAGACTCAAGCTAGCTGATGCAGGTCGGGCGAGCCCCAGAATGGTGGCTTAGTCCAGGAGGGTTCTGGGCTTCACCCAGGAAAGAATCCAAGGATGAGCGTGTGGTGTTAGACAGCAGTTTTTGCTGAAGCGGCATTGCACAGCAGCAGCAGAGGTGCGGCTCCTTGCAAGCTGGGCTACCCCACAGGCAGTGTGCCCAGAGCCGCTGCTCAAAGGCAGTCCTACAGTCATATTTATACCCACTTTTAATTACATGCAAATTAAGGGGCACATTGTGCAGAAATTTCTAGGAAAGGGGTGGTAACTTCTGGGTCATCCGGTTATTCTATTGACATGGAAAGGGGTGGTAACTTCCGGGTGTTGCCATGGCAATAGTAAACTGACATGGCACACTGGTGTACGTGTCTTATGGAAAGCTACTTCTGCCTTGGAGCTGTTTTACCTAATCCTCAATTTAGTCCAGTGTCCAAGCCCCACCTCTGGAGTAAGTCTCACCTCCTACCTCAAAGCTACTAGGCAAAGCCTTCCTCAGGACTTTTCCCCGGGATACCAGGAAAGACAATTGCAACCTCTGTAGACTTCATGGGACAAAACTGGCCAGTGTTCCTTCTTGACACCACATAGAGACTTCTTGCTTGAAAATCAAGCCCAGGCAACAGGGCAAAGATGGGAAGACACAGCACCAATGCCCTCATTACATTATTTGAACTCCTGGATCCAGCTGTTCCTGAAGCTGACCCCATGCCTTTGATCTCTCAGTTAAGTGAGCCAATAAATTTCCTTGATTACATTATGCTGTTTGAGCTAAATTTCTTTCCATTGTAAGCAAAAGGATCTAATAAATACTTACTGTCCCAGCAATACCATTTCTAAATAATGTATTCTAAGGAAGTAGTTAATTAAGAAAGAACTCTGTTCTATGGGGGTGAGAAATGATTTCTTACATAAGATTCTGAAAGCTCAAACCATAAAGGAGGAGATTTATGCTTTAAGACCAACAGAAAGGTAAAGATTTCAATTCAGAGATAAAATTAATAGGCAGATAACTGACTGAAGGATGACCTCAGCATATATAACAAAGAAAATTAAGCCTAGAATGTATAATGAAAAAATAGAAGATGGTAAAAGGCTATGAAGAGTTTATTCACAGGTGGAAAAAAAAAATAGCTAAAAACACATAATGAAATGTCCCTATTAGTAATCATAAATTAAATCAGTAAAAATGGTCACATTTTACCTATCAGATTGGCCCACAATTTTAAACGAGATGCTATTGGGGGGATGGGGGGCAGTGCATGAGTCCCCATGTACCATTAGTAGGAGTATAAACTGGCAAAGCTAATTAATGGAAATTACTCTGCACATGTAATGGTACCTAGAAATTCAACTCCAGGGTAAATACCTCCAATAAACTTGCACATCAGGCCACTAGAGTACATCTATGAGGATGTTCCTTACAGCATTGCTTATAATAGCATAAAGTTAGGAATAATCTAAAAGTCCAGCACCAGGATGGAAAGACACACGACATTCAGTTCCTGCACGTGATTGAATAAGCACCAGAAATCAAAAGGGAGGAAGGAAGCTACACAAACCAACATAAGAAATGTTCACTACGTAATGTTGAAGGGAAATTAAGAAGTTCACATTTTAAAACATGTAAAGCAATATATATCTTTCACCAGATTACACCTGCATGTAAATAAAGGTGTAGAAAATGGAAGATAGATCGGAAGGACCACAAAAATTACTCAAAAGTAGGATCTAGGGGGAGAAATGGAGTGAGACGTGGAATGAGGGTGAAGAAGAAAAAAAAATAGGAAATATTTTTTTAAATGGATTAATGAAGATAGAGTGCCCCAAGCTGGAGATAATGCCCAATCCAATCCTGCGTACCTGGGACACAAAACAAAAATGTTACAAACATTCATGACTATTGTTAGAAAAATTGTGGTGAAAGATTAGAAGCTATTTAATCAGTCAAGAGTTAAGGAATCAATTCAGTAAATTATGGCACAACTATATGATGAAATAATATGCAGCCCTTAAAAGTTATACTGCAGAAATAAATTAATCAATATGGAAAGTTATTCATAATGTATTAAGTAAAAAAGCAGGTTCTGGCTGGGCACGGTGGCTCACGCCTGTAATCCCTGCACTTTGGGAGGCCGAGGTGGGTGGATCATTTGAGGTCAGGAGTTCGAGACCAGCCTGGCCAACATGGTGAAACCCCATCACCACTAAAAATACAAAAAAAAAAAAGAATTAGCCAGATGTGGCGGTGGGTGCCTGTAATCCCAGCTACTCAAGAGGCTGAGGCAGGAGAATTGCTTGAACCTGGGAGGCAGAGGTTGCAGTGAGCCAGGATCATGCCACTGTACTCCAGCCTGGGCGACAGAGCGAGACTCCATCCCCATTAAAAAAAAAAAAAGGCAGGTTATAAATGGCATGTGATTTATTTCCACATAACACGGGGAATACTCTGCAAGGACATTCAGAAGTCCTTAAATGCTACCTCTGATTACAAGTATTTTCCCCATGTTTTCTCCTGCTTTATTTGAATCTTCTGATATTTCAGCAATGATCACATATTACTTGTACAATAAAGCAATGCTAAGTTTCCAAAATGAGCTTTTATTTAGTAAGATGCTCTGACTTTTGTGCCAACTGTCTAGAATAACTCCTCTGCTCGCTTTTAACATATTTTAGTGGTTGCAAGTACCGGACTATTTTTGTGTCATTCTAGCCTATTAACCCCTAGATGTGTTGATTTCTAGAAAAAAAAAAAAACAATCAGCACCTTGGGGTATTAGTAACCTGCAGGTGCTTCCCTAGATGAAGGAAAAGCCTAAATATAGAAAATTCAACTGTGAGAATGCACTCACGCTGGTCTGTGATGTGAATGTAAGCAGGTTTTCTTCCTGTGCCCTGTGAATGGAGTGGGGTGTTTAGGCGGATGTCAGGCTACAAGGCAGCTGTCTACTCTGTGCTCACATCACTGCCTCTGTTTCAGGGCCATTTGGCACCGTATGCCCACACCATCCTGTTGGAAGGAGCCCAAGGGAAAGACCACTGTGGCTAAGGGCACAAAAGCTAGTCCGTGCCAAGAACCTTCACAGCACTCTGGCTTCACAGGACATGACTTGACCCAAGCAGACAGCCTCTCTCCCCTCGGAGAACACAGCTGAGAAAAGAGCCACTTGCCCAGGAGACATTCCCCGGACTTACAGAAATAACTTCCCCGAAGCTAGAAGGGACGCCACTTCACATGTGTGCCCTCCTCCCAACTGAAAATTGAATCACAGCCCAGGACACGGTCTCCAGCGTGACCTTGAAATGCTTCCTTGCACATTCGTGACCTTTTTTGCAGGTTTAAATGGCTACAAGGGAAATATTTTTGTAATTTCCATTAAAGGGTTTAAGTTGAGTAGTATAATTCAGCCTTAAATATTTCACCATCATTTAAATAAAAAGAATTCTCATTTTCTACACCAAAGGGAGCTGCTCTAAGCTTGCCTTGAAACTGTCAGCTGAGTTAGGCAGAATTTTGAGCTTGTAAATGCATCTATGGAGAAAGAGTGGAAACTCATTTGAGGAGGAGAGGAGTGGGGAGGAGAAGAAGGCTGATTCCAGGAAAGGAAAACAACTCAGCTGGGAGAAAGTGTGGCCTTTCAGAGGAGGCATATGACTCCATCCTACACCTAAATCACACACATCCTACATCCTATATCACAAATCCACCGCAAAAACAAAGTGTGGTTTGAAATATATGGAGGAGCTGAGTGTCCACCAGATGTCTCATTTGGCTAAAAGAAGAGCCTCTGGAAAGGTCTTAGCTAGTTTTAATAACAAGTTCACGCTAAGAAGATGGCCACGGCTAGGAGAGGAACTGACACTGCTCATATAAGGCTGAGCAACACAAGATCTAATGAGTGCAGTGGAAATGACGGAACTTGGAAGACAGCCACCTTGGCATCCATCATAGCCAGGAAGGGAACTGTGCAAGGCCAGTGACACAGCTGATCTAAGCTGAGGAACTGTGACTTGAACAAATGTCACCAAAGAGCAATAGACCCTACTGAGCAAGGGAGCTTCAGGTTTTTTAGATGTTGACCAGGACGAAGTGAAGCACTATAGAAAACTATCCTTTTTTTTTTCTTTCTTTCCTTTTTTTTTTTTTTTTTTTTTTTGAGACAGAGTCCTGCTCTGTCACCCAGGCTGGAGTACAGTGACATGATCACAGCTCACTGCAACCTCCACCTCCTGGGCTCCAGTGATCCTCCCACCTCAGCCTCCCGAATAGCTAGGACCACAGGTGTGTGCCACCACATCTGGCTAGTTTTTACATTTTTGGTAGAGACAAAGTTTCACCATGTTGCCCAGGCTGGTCTCGAACTCTGGAGGTCAAGCAATTCACCTGTTGGCCTCCCAAAGTGTTGGGATTACAGGCTTAAGCCACTATACCCCACCGAAAACCATCATTTATGTTGACATTGGTCAGTTAATCAATGCTCTGTGGTCATAATTTTCCCACAGCTGTTCATGACTGCATGAAATATAATCCAGGTCAGACTGTAAACCCTTCACCCTAACAATATCATAAGGTTTGGGGACCCTCCTGAGGATGTCCCCCAGATTCGGTGTTCTGCTCATCTGCTCCTCCAACCTCCCTATCAGGAAAGGCTTATCATGTGCACAGCATGCCCTGTTGGAGGGGGACAATTTCTCGTTCCTAGTGACTGCCTTACACAACTCTTTAATAATAAGAAGAAGATCTTAAATATTTCAGAAAGCATGCAAAACTGTCTATATCCATTCCCTTTCCATTTCAGATGTGTTTATTTTGTACCTTCTTTCACCTTCGTTTTCTCCATCTCCTTCAGTGTTGGACGGAATGGTCCCCCTTTGCCAGTTACTTCACTATTCTGTAATGCAACACAACTTCATTCGTTTAATTCATTGCCACAAACTTTTTTTTGAGTGCCAACTATGTGTCTGGTGTTGAGCTAGAATCTGAAAGTACAGGAATACATAAGGCAGAGGTCCCTGTTCTCAATAAGCTTATACGACAGAGAAACTCTCCATGTGCTTAGGTGGGCTGTTGTCAGAGAGGTGGGTTTTGAACCTCAAATGCCATTTGGCCTCCTTGAAAAATGCCCTGTTGTGGAAAGACTGCGAAACAGTCCCCATGATCCCAGCTTCCTGGTGTTGGCACCTTCCTGTGGTGCCCTCTGCTTGGGTGTGGGCAAGACCTGTCACTTGCTGCCAACTAACAGAATATGGCAGAGGTGATGGGATGTCAGTCTGTGACTACGCAACATTATATAAGGCTCTGTCTCAGCAGACCAGATCCCCAGCCAGTACACTGCCTCTTTCCATTGCCGGACATGCTCTTCGCCAGGGAAGTAAGCAACTCCACACGCAGAGGTCAAATGTCACCTCTCAACGAACCCTGTTCTGACCACCCTGATCTCACACTCTCCCGATCTGGCACTCCCTGTCCCATTCCCTACTTTCTTTTCTTTTCTTTTCTTTTTTTTTATGAGATGGAGTTTTGCTCTTGTTGCCCAGACTGGAGTGCAATGGTGCACTCTTGGCTCACCACAACCTCCGCCTCCTGGGTTCAAGCGATTCTCCTGCCTCAGCCTCCTGAGTAGCTGTGATTACAGGCATGCACCACAACGCCCGGCTAATATTTTTTGTATTTTTTTAGTAGAGATAGGGTTTCACCATGTTGGTCAGGCTGCTCTCAAACTCCTGACCTCAGGTGATCCACCTGCCTCGGCCTCCCAAAGTGCTGGGATTGCAGGCATGAGCTACTGCGCCCGGCCCCATTCCCTAGTTTCAACACATGTCATCAGCTGACACACCGATGTTTTACATATTTATTTGTTTATTGTCCGCCTCTCCTAAACAGAGTGCTAATCCCATGAGGGCGAGGACTTGGACTTGTTTACTCACATTTCCCCAGAAGTGTGGTTGAGTGCATTCCATAACTATTTACTAAATTACTAGGTTAATTAATTGATTAATTGATATTATTACTATTGTCTTGCCCTTCAATGGAGCCAGTTGTCATCTTCGTCTTTAGACTATAGCTTCTTGAGGGCAGAGACTCTATGTGAAAAATTTCACATTCCCTAAATACTTAGCAGGTCGATGAATGAATGAATGAGCAAATGAACAAACAAATGGTCTAGGGACCAGAGGCAAATAGCACATTAGAAGTGCGGGGCCTATTAGAATGATTTTGAATGCAGACTCAGAATTTATTCTTACTGCAGCCACTCAAGCTTATATTTCAACTGCTTATAAAAGGAATAGGCCCTGTTATTTATTTATTTATTTATTTATTTATTTATTTATTTATTTATTTTAGATGGAGTCTCGCTCTGTTACCCAGGCTGAGTGCAGTGGCACGATCTCGGCTTACTGCAACCTCTGCCTCCTGGGTTCAAGCCAATTCTCCTGCCTCAGCCTCCCAAGTAGCTGGGATTACAGGTGCATGCCACCACAACCAGCTGATTTTTGTATTTTTAGTAGAGACAGGGTTTTACCATGTTGGCCAGGCTAGTCTCGAACTCCTGACCTCAGGTGATCCACCCACCTCAACCTCCCAAAGTGCTGGGGTTACAAGTATGAGTCACTTTGCCCGGGCCAGTTATTTAACTTTTTTAATTCAATACAATTCAGAATAAATTCTGAGCCTCCATTCAAAATCATTCTAGTAGGCTCCTCACTTCTAATGTGCTATTTGCCTTTGGTCCCTAGATGATTTGTTTGTTCATTTGCTCATTCATTCATTCAATTTGCTAAGTAGTTAGGGAATCTGAAATTTTTCGCATAGAGTCTCTGCCCTCATTTTTCAAAATGGCAATTCTTTTGTGTAGAAATTCAAAAGTCAATTCTAAATTTAATTTGGAAAGGAAAATGACCTAGAATAGCCAAAATCATTTTGAAAAAGAAGAATAAAATCAGACAGAATATTTACATTACCTGATTTCAAGTTTTACTATAAAGCTACAGTTAACAAGATAGTGTGGTATTGACAAAAAATATAGAGATATAGATCAATGCAGCAAAAGAAAATTGAACCACTCATACGTTTAATTAATTTGGAGGGGTACATGTGATAATGTAATATATTCATATAGTTTGCAAAAATCAAACCAATGTCGTCGGAATATCCATCACCTCAAATATTTATCTTTCTTTATGTTAGAACCATTTGAATTCTCTTCAAGCTACTTTGAAATGTATTAGATCAGTTGAGCATGCAACCTAGATCCCTCGCATACACAGTTCTCCTAGGAGAATCTAATGCCCCCCGCTGATCTGACAGGAGGCAGAGCTCAGGCAATCATGTCTGCTCACCCGCCACTCACCTTCTACTGTGCAGCCCTGTTCCTAACAGGACAGGGACTGATACTGGTCCACGGCACAGAGGCTGGGGACCCCTGCTATAGATTATTGTAAACTATAGTCACCTTACTGATCTATCTAACACTAGGTCTTATTTCTTCCATAAAATTGTATATTTGTACCTATTAATTTCTTTTCATTCCCTTCTCCCCCATACCCTTCCACCATCTGCTCTCTATCTTCATGAGATCCTCTTTTTTAGCTCCCACATATGAGTAAAAACATTTAATATTTGTCTTTCTGTGCCTGGCTTACTTAATGTAATGACCTCTAGTTCTGTCCATGTTGCTGCAAATGACAGGACTTCATTCTTTTTCATGGCTAAATAATATTCCATTGTGTATGTATACCACATTTTCTTTACTGTATGGCAATTTTTTTTTTTTTTTTTTTTTTTTTTAGAGACAGGGGGTCTCACTCAATCACCCAGGCTGGAGTGCAATGGCTTGGTCATAGCTCACTGTAGCCTTGAACTGGTGGGCTCAGGCTATCCTCCTACCTCAGCCTCCCAAGTAGCTAGAACTACAGGCGCAGGCCATTGTGCCTGGCTTTTTTTATTTTTTATTTTTTGTAGACACAGGGTCTTACTTTGTTGTGAGGATTGGTCTGGAACTCCTGGGCTCAAGCAATTCTTTCACCTTGGCCTCCCAAAATGCTGGAATTACAGAAGTAAGCCACCATAACTGGGTTTGGCAATTCTTAAAGAAAAATTTTTCTAGAGTCAAGTAAGTTTGGAGAATTCTAGCTTAACATGTTAGATACACTTCTTTATGGCAAAACTTATAGAAGCCTTTAAAATGCTAAATGAATCACCAATATTCACAATTTCTTTTCTTTCTTTCTTGTTTTTTTAATCACAGAGTGGTCTGCCCATGAAATAGCCATAGACACTTTGCGGTACCAGTGTTTCATAGTATAGTGTTTGGGAAATGCCTTTCCACCTTATAGGTTAGAAATTAGCAATAACACCTCTTTTCCTCATGCCCCATGGCTTTGTGAATTGGAAAACTATGTTAACTTTCTGGTTGCAAAAGAACTGCAGTGTAAAAGTTTTTAAAAAAAAAAAAAAAAGACAATATGACCTAGATATGGGCCTGGCCTCTGAATGTATTAGGTGGTCAGGAAGAATCCAGTATTATTTTGAAATAATAATAGTAATCTTTTCAAAAGTCTGTAGGTTTCAAGGTAAGGGAAAAAAAAACAAAGAAAGTAAAAAAATTCCAACCTCCAGGTACAAATAGGCAGAAGGGAGAAAAATCTCACTCTCCTTTGAGGGTAAGCATGCCTGATATGTTAGAGAATCTCTCTCTCTCTCTCTCTCTCTCTCTCTCTCTCTCTCTCTTTCTCTCTCTCTCCCTCCCTCCCTTATTTTTTCTCAGGCTCAAGTGACAGCTAAGGTGGAGAACAAGCTTCAAATCCCAGTAGACACAAGGCTGTGCTTCAAACCTGTTTCTGCCCATCCTCAGAGTCCTCCAAGTCATCCCCAATACCATGTGCCCACACCCCACCATGACATGGCATAGGTTGCCAAGCCCTCAGTTAGAAAATAATGGCAGAAAGACAATAGATGAAGGAAGCCTGGCAAAAGGTCTTTTCCCTTCCCACTTGTCATTAAACACACACACACACACACACACACACACACGCACACACACACACACAACCAAGGTTCAGTGTCACCGGACATCTTTTCTGCTTTCTGCGAGGAGCGCTTGTTTGCAGAGCTGTTTCACTTCCGGCACACAGCACACTGCTGGCACTGCCACCCCACTTCTTCCTGGAGGGGTTTGAAATATCAAAGTCTGCCACCTCTACTGCTGCTGAGAAAGGGAGACTTGGCTGAGTTGTTCCATCAACAGCTTTAATCAAAATAGCACAGTCAAGTTACATAAGCATATATATGCAGAGAGAGTTTGTGGAAAATGTAAACCAAAATGCTTGCTGTGTTTTGGTGGTAAGTCTGAAGCCCTTTGGCAGTAACGGTTCATCATAAGCAAAGATGTGCAGGAGAGGTACACGGTGGCAGCCCCCTGTGGCTGCAGAGGGGCCACCTGGAAGTAGGAAACTCAGCCTGAATCCAAGTCATGAGACATTAGCCATCAGGCTAAGAAATTTGGTTCTGCAATTTTTCTTTCTCCTCTATATACCCTTTCCTCATTTTTGACAATGTTCATTGCTTTTTGTATTTAGGGAGAAAAGAAAATAAGGTTTAAAAAGATTGGGAAGCTCAAACTCCTCTTTTCTACAATCACAAAATAATATTTTAAGGATACTCTTGTATATTCAGTTGCATTATTTACATTGTCAGTTGCATAGTAAGCAATGGAAATTGACCTAGTGATGGAAGACAAAAGAAATGCATTATTCCTAGTATTTAATGGGTTTCTCTTATGCATCCTTGCCTTGGCGTCTGTGCTCATTTGTGGGGAATAACTAAAGTGAGTCGGCTCGTCTGTCGTGTTTTCAATGGCATAGAAAAGACATAAACCACCAGCCCATGTGCATCTAACCTCTACCAAAGAATGGAACTTTCCCTGCAAAGCAGGTGGTAGGAGGAGCCCTGGGACTGTCCCACAGAGATTGGGGGATGCCTGAAGAAAGGAAGGCTGTGCTCATCCCCACTTGGGCGGTGGCTGGAGAAGCCGACTTGCTGTTCTCCAGTCTATCTGAGCAGAGGAAAGGACAGTCGGTGCCGGATGAAAAGCCAGAGAGGGGCACCGCTAGCAGCAGCAATCTTCCCCAGTTTCTCGCAGCAGGGACACCTGAGCTTCCTGAGAATCGGGAACTATTCGGCACCTTGGGCCCTCGCCACGGGAGGCTGGGAGGTGGATGGCATGGCTGGGCAGCCCCCGAGGGGGAAGAGGGCAAGCAGGAGTCTGAGGACTGGGTAATGAGGGGATGCAGCCAAACCCAAGGGGTTTGGACACACACAGGGCACCCACACAGCTACCAAGCCCAGGGAGGACACACACAGCAGCGCCAGGTAAGCGGAGACCTGGGCCCTTCCTCCATCCCTCCTCCCAGACACCAAAATGCTGGAAGAAAAAGGGAGACCCGGGAGACGGGGAGGAGGCAAGAAGGGGACGTTCCCATTGCAGGCCCCTCAGGAAGATGCCTGGTGGGTGCTGGGGCCATCAGGGAAGACAGGAGCTGGATATGAGACTGCAGGGTCAAACGGGACTGCACCGAGCTTTTCAATATCTGAAAGGCTGGGACGCTGCAGGACCCTCCCAAGAAGCTGTTGATGGACAAGAAAGGGTGAATCAATGCAGTAATACAGGGGCTACAGAGCAAATCAAATCACGATTTACCCTCAATAATATCAGACGTCTTCATGTATAGAGTAGCTAACAACAGTAGAACCCCAATTCCTCCCAGCCCACATGCTGTCATTCATTTACCTGCTGTAAACACAGTTACATCGGTACTACTTTATTGATTGATTGATTGATTGATTGATTGATTGAGACAGAGTCTCACTCTGTCACCGGGGCTGGAGTGCAGTGGCGTGATCTTGACTCACTGCAACCTCCGCCTCCCAGGTTCAAGCAATTCTCCTGTCTTAGGCTCCTGAGTAGCAGGGATTACAGGCACCGGCCACCATGCCTAGCTATTTTTTGTATTTTTAGTAGAGACGGGGTTTCACCATGTTAGTCAGGCTGGTCTCAAACTCCTGACCTCAGGTGATCCGCCTGCCTCAGCCTCCCAAAGTGCTGGGGTTACAGGCATGAACCACCGTGCCCGACTCATCGATGCTACTTTTGCTGTAGACAGTCAATTATCTTCTAGTGATTAAAAATAAGAAAAAGACATGCATTTTCTTTGTACTTTCATTCTTACTATTTTTAGCACTCTATTTCCTGTGTCGATCCATAATCTCTTCCTAATCCTTCTGCCTGAAGAATTTCCTTTAACATTTCTTTTGGTACAAGTCTGCTTGTAATGAATTCTCTCAGGTTTTGCTTTACTGGGCAAAAAAAATAATGCGCTATCTTCTTCGTTTCTGAAAGGTATTTTCCTAGGTACAGAGCTCAGAGTTGACAGGTTTAGGGTTTTTTTCTTTCACTTTAAAAATATAACTTCAGGCCGGGCATGGTGGCTCAAGTGGATCACTTGAAGTCAGGAGTTTGAGACCAGCCTGGCCAACATGGTGAAACCCCATCTCTACTAAAAATACAAAAAATAGCTGGATGTGGTGGTGGGTGCCTGCAATCCCAGCTACATGGGAGGCTGAGGCAAGACAATCACTTGAACCCAGGAGGCAAAGGTTGCAGTGAGCCAAGATCGCACCATTGCACTCCACCCTGGGTGACAGAGTGAAACTCTGTCTCAAAAAAAAAAAAAAAAAAAACACTTCATTATCTTCTAGCTTTCTTTTTTTGTTGTTGTATATTTGTTTGTTTGAGATGGAGTCTCTCTCTGTCACGAGGCTGGAGTGCAGTGGCACGATCTTGGCTCACTGCAACCTCCGCCTCCTGGGTTCAAGCAATTCTCCTGCCTCAGCCTCCCCAAGTAGCTAGGACTACAGGTGCCTGCCACTATACCTGGCTAATTTTTTTTTTTTTTTTTTTTTTTTTTTTTGTATTTTAGTAGAGATGGGGTTTCACTGTGTCAGCCAGGATTGTCTCGATCTTCTGACCTCGTGATCCGCCTGCCTCGGCCTCCCAAAGTGCTGGGATTACAGGCATGAGCCACCGCGCCCAGCCTATCTTGTAGCTTTCTTATCTTCTGGAGAGAAGTCTGCCATAATTCTTTTTTTTTTTTTTTTTTTTGAAATGTGTTCTCCCCTCCCTCCATGGCTGACTTCACTATTTTCTTTTTATTCCGTGGGTTTTCCGCAGTTTGAATATGGTGAGTCTAGGTGTGGCTTTTTGTTTTGTTTATCATTTATCTCACTTGGTATTCTCTGAGCTTCTTGGCTATGTAGATTAAGGTCTTTGATGCTTTTTAGAAAGTTCTTCACTGTTATCTCTTTAAATATTTCTTGTGTCTGTTCTCTCCTCTCTTCTCTTTCTGCGATTTCAATTGCACACATATTAGACCACATGCTGTTACCATCCTACAGCTCTTGGCTGTTCTCTTCTTTTTTTTTTTTTTTTTTTTTTTAGACGGAATTTCACTCTTGTTGCCTAGGCTGGAGTGCAAAGTGCAATGGCACGATCTCGGCTCACTGCAACCTCCGCCTCCTGGGTTCAAGTCATTCTCCTGCCTCAGCCTCCCAAGTAGCTGGTATTACAGGCACATGCCACCACACCCGGATAATTTTTGTATTTTTAGTAGAGATGGGGTTTTGCCATGTTGGCCAGGCTGGTCTCAACCTCTGGACCTCAGGTGATCTGCCCGCCTCAGCCTCCCAAACTGCTGGGATTACAGGCGTGAACCACCGCGCCCAGCTTGGCTGTTCTCTTCTGTCTGATTTCTTTTTTCTCTGTGTTTCAGTTTGGGTGAATTTTTATTAACCTATCTCCAGGTTTACTGGGGTTTTTTTCTCAGCTATGTGAAACTGTCTGATGAACCTGTCAATGGCATTCCTCATCTCTGTTGCCATGGGTTCTTTTTTTTCCCCCTAAAATTTCGCTTTGATTGTCTCTAATAGTTTCCATCTCTGTACTGAAATACCACATCTGTTCACCTACATACACAAGTTCAAGTTCAAAGTTCAAAGTTTCCATTTGAACTTTCAAATATTAATCGTAGTTCTTTTAAATTTCCTCTCTGATAGCTCCAACTTCTGGGGTCATTTCTAAATCTGGCTTTACTGATTGCTTAGTCTCTTAACAGTAAGCTGATTTGTTTTGACTTTGTTATGTGTTTTGTGGTTTGGAGTTGAAAACTGACCTTCCTACATAGGCCAACAAGGGCTGAGGTACATCTTATTGTATTGTGCCTTGAGACAGGCATGCCTTTTTTTCTTCCAGACCTTTGGCTTGAGACGCTGGGTCAGTCTAGGCAGGAGTTGAACTGGGTTTGAGTCTTGTTGCTATGATTATCCTCAGTGCACCATCAGCTTCAAATTCCTCTGGAATTACCTCCTGCTAGGGCATAGGCTGGGTGGCCAGAGAGTTTCTCTGAAGGCCGGTGCTGCATCTCAGTGTTGGGTTGTTCCTGTGACGCATGTTGCAGAAGATGCCTCTCCCCTCCTTCTTGTCCCTCCCCTGGTGGAAATGTCAGAGGTATTGGAACCAGAGGAACTCCATCTTGAATAGGAGCTGGGTAAAAGGAGGCTGAGACCTACTGGGCTGCATTCCAAGAGGATTAAGGCATTCTAAATCACAGGATGAGATAGGAGGTCAGCACAAGATACAGGCCATAAAGACCTTGCTGATAAAACAGGTTGAAGTAAAGAAGCCGGCCCAAACCCACGTAAACCAAGATGGTGACAAGAGTGACCTCTGGTCATCCTCACTGCCACACTCCCACCCGTGCCATGACAGTTTACAAATGTCATGGCAACAACAGGAAGTTACCCTATATGGTCTACAAAGGGGAGACACGAATAATCCACCCCTTGTTTAGCATATAATTGTTAGAAATGCAAAATGCTTGTTCCCCAGTGCCATAAAGAAATAGCACTCGAACATAAATTTAATTTTCTCACAAGGCAACTTTTGCTTTCTGCAGAAAGGGTGCTCCTCCTGGTTGGAACAATGGCGAGAGCACACCTGGGGAGGGGCAGAAGGTCTTATTCCTGAGGCAGATAGCCCCTACTGCTGTGTCGTTCCCCTGTTGGCTAGGGTTGGACCGCACAGTCTAAGCTAATTCTGATTGGCTATTTTAAAGAGGGCAAGGGTATGAGCCAGAGTGGCGGGGTGAGTAGTTTGGCGGGAAGGACAGTTAGGAACAGGTAACTAAAAGTATCTTAGGTCAGAGCAGGTGACCAGTGGTGACTCAGTCAAAGCAGGTGACCGGGATGAGTCAGGACAGAGCAGGTGACCAGGGGAACAGATGTGAACTACTGATTAAGACTGACAGGGAAGTTGTTTACTGAAACAAGAAGCGAGGGACTGAAGAGAACCAGGAAGTTAAACTTTAAAATGGAGAATCAAAGAATAAGAGAGCTGAACATACTGACATACTGATTCTTTGAAGAGAAACTTGGGGTTCACTATCTTTAACATAATCAAGAAATTACCAACAAAATTGGCAACCAGCAGCCCTTGAAGTAGCTCTTCTTTTATTCCTTTATTTTCCTAATACACTTGCTTTCACTTTACGGACTTGCCCTGCCTGAATTCTTTCTTGTGTGAGATCCAAGAACCCTCTCTTGGGGTCTGGATCGGGACCCCTGCCCTGTAACAGAGATGCTGTTCTTTCTAACCGTGAGTGTCAGCCTGGGGATGCAAAAAGGTTGCTCTCTGTTGCCTTGCTTCATCCTCAGTCTTAGGCAGACCCTGTGCCCCTGGGTCTGGGTCTGGAGGTGGGTGGTGGGGTCTCTGTTTTCCTGCCCTTGCTCCCTCCTCCTTCCTGAGAAGACCGACTGTGTCCTGGGCCCAGATGGTACCCTGTCACTCTCTCAGGAGTGGAAGGCTTTTTTCCCTCTTTCCTCCAGACAAAATGTGTCTTCATCAGCTTTAAACCTCGGTTTCTACTAATTAAAGTAACAGGGACAGCAGGATTTGCTCCTCCTCCACCACCCCACCCCTGCCCCCCAGCAGCTTAAGGCTCTCGTTTCCCAAGTGAGAAGGTCCCTGGGGGCCTCTGGGCCTTTCCCTTAGTGGCAGCTGCTCCTCCCACCCCACCCCCATTTTTCTTGTGAGCAATTGGTGAGGTTGCAGAGAAGAGCCAGGAGTGGGTGCAAAGTCTCCTTGTGGCTGCAGTCCCTGGAAGCCGATGCTCTCAGGAGAGCCCTCACGTGGCTTTCGTCAATCAGTTAAAAGTCCTGGCTGGAATCTTCTCACCTGCTGTGTGTTCCTCTGCACCCCCCACCCCACCCCCCACCTGTTTCCTCCCATGCTCTGATTCGTCTAAGCTGCTGCTCAGGCCCAAGCCATGCCTCTTTCGTCAACTTTCAGGCTGACTGCCCGTTGACCTCAGTGCTGTGATGGGATTGCAAAGGCCACGGTTTTGTAGATGGGCTTGTTGTTGGGATATGAGCCCTGCTCTTTCCACCTTCCTACATCCTAAGTGGAACCTGGAAGTCCTCCCACCTTTTTCTGAAAGAAAAAGAATAGAGAGTTGATTGAAATGATTTAATGTAATCCATTTCGGTGAGTGCTCCCTGAGTTTATTTTATTTATTTATTTATTTTTTGAGATGGAGTTTCACTCTTGTCCTCCAGGCTGGAGTGCAGTAGCGCGATCACAGCTCACTGCAACCTCCACCTCCCAGGTTGAAGCGATTCTTCTGCCTCAGCCTCCTGAGTAGCTGGGATTACAGGTGCACGCCACCATGCCCGGCTAATTTTTGTATTTTTAGTGGAGATGGGGTTTCACCATATTGGCCAGGCTGATCTCAAACTCCTGACCTCAGGTGATCCACCCGCCTCAGCCTCCCAAAGGGCTGAGATTACAGGCGTGAGCCACCATGCCCAGGCCGTGAGTTTATTTCGTTTGGTTTGTTTTTAATGAATGGGACAAGATCTGGGGGTTGCATCGTTTGTTTCATATGATGCCTTTACACAGCTGAACTTAGGTGCAGTGTTTTAGCATTGACAGAAGGCTTGCCTTGAATACATTATTGAATTGATCCTCCCAGCAACCTGAGACCCATATGCTTCCTGCAGGCACACGCCTGTGAGTGGTGGCACTAAATCCTTAGCCCAGCACTCTGAGCCAAGTCCGAGATGACTTTCTCTATGGCATGTTCATCCTCACAGCAATCATATGAGCTCTACGAGTTGCATGCTGTTTTTCTTACACATTATTTTAATTAAAAGAAACAAGTTTAAAGCGGTTAGGACACTTGCTCAGAGCAGAACTCACTCTTCAATCAATAATGATGTATAGCATACCCCTTGCCAAGCATCGTATTAGGCTCAGAATTAATATTCACTGAGGTCTAGCTTTAAGTCGGGCATAGGCTAGACTCCTTCATTGTCAGCCCTTTTAATTCTCAAAACAGTCCCATGAGCTAGAGACCATGACATCCATTTAAAATGTAATTTTAAAAAATTCCTAAAGTAATACATATTCAAGGTACTTTTTAAAAATCAAGCTGTATAGAAGTATATAAAGTGAAAAATAAGGTTTCTCTCATTTATCCCAATTCTATGTTCCATGGGTAACCACAAGTAGGTTATTTGTCCTATATGGGTTTCTTCTTCTTCTTCTTCTTCTTCTTCTTCTTCTTCTTCTTCTTCTTCTTCTTCTTCTTCTTCTTCTTCTTCTTTATCATTATTATTACTTTTTTTAAGATGGAGTCTTACTCTGTCACCCAGGCTGGAGTGCAGTGGCGCAATCTCAGCTCACTCAAACCTCTGCTTCCTGGGTTCAAGCAATTCTCCTGCTTCAACCTCCCAAGTGGCTGGGACTACAGGCATGCACTACCACGCCCAGATAATTTTTTGGTATTGTTAGTAAAGATGGGGTTTTGCCACATTGGCCGGGCTGGTCTCAAACTCCTGGCCTCAAGTGATCGGCCCGCCTCAGCCTCCCAAAGTGCTGGGATTACAGGCGTGAGCCACCACGCCTGGCCCTGTATGGGTTTCTTAAATGTTCTTCCAGATAATGTCTACCTATACAGAAGCAGACTCATACATAAACACATTTATAATATACTTAAGTGGGCCGATACTATTTTGTCACTTATTTTTTCACCTAATAGTATATATCTTGGACATCTTTCCTTACCATAGTAATAAGCATCTATGTTACTCATCCAAGTAGCTAGCTGTCCAGCATTCCATTGAATGACTATTCTAAATATTATTTAGCCAGTTCTCTAATTGACAGCTATATAAGTTATTTCTGGATGTTGCAATTATTTACAGTACTGTAATAAATTCACTTTGTGACTTATGGGCAAGATATTACTCTCTCTGTGTCTCAGTATTCTCATCTGTATAATGGGAATAAGCGAAGTACCTCCCAATAGGTTGTTGTCTGAGCGAAATGAGATAATAACATTAAGTGCTTAGAACAGCATCTGGCATGTTGTAAACACTCAGTAATTGTCAAATATTATTATTATTATTATAAACCTTTGTGTTCCTGTGCCAGAATAAATGATCCATTTCTGTAAATAAAATTCACATGTAAGTACAGACATTTAGTTCTGATACATGTAGTCAAAAATCACCTTCCTAAATATTGACTCTAAAGATATTCAACCTCTCTCATAAGTGAACGCAAATCAAAACAACAACACAATACCAATTCCTACCTGCCTAATTGTCAAAGATTAAACTGTTGGAAGATGGCCAGCGTTGGCAACAATTTGGGAGAAGGCATTCTCATACTAAGTGGCATTTGTTTAAGATGCTGCTTGGCTCATCTGGTCAGGCTGGTCTTGGCATATCTACATGCTGGGCTTTTTAAAATAATTATGCAAAGTCTAGTTTGGCCTTCAATGATGCAGCAGCTGAGGAGGTCATGGGCATTCTCCCTTCCATGAAAAAGCCTTTCCCAGATGCCACGAGCCCATTCCTGGAGTCAGATGGTTTCTCATGAGAGGCTCTCACTTGATTTCCTCTCCTTTAAAGCATGGATTTCCCATTCCAGTAGGTACAGGTGTAGCAACACCAAGGGACAGAGTGAATGACAGAGGAAGCAAGAGGGGACTCTGCCTTCATGTAGAGGCCCCAAGGCCAATGGTTAAGAAAGTGCGCGCTACAGCTGCCTCTGCAAACGACTCCTGGGTGAGCCTGAATGAGTTACCGGTTCTCAACCTTTTTTTCTCCTCTGTGAAATGAAGACAGTCTCAGTTCCCATCTCCAGAGCTGGCATTCAGGCTATTGGCACTAGGAAGGCCATAAAATGTTGAAATGTTTCTATACCAATTGGCAAATAGCCACTGTCCCCATCTCTTTGCCTGAACCCTCTCCATGACAACTCCCCCAGCCTCTCCCCCAGGGATGTCCTACCATTTTCCCACAATGTGGCAGCGAGAAGGTTTATGCCCAGTTCACCAGCAGGCCTCCAGGGCCCTGATCCATCACTATAGCCAAGTCCATTTCCAGTTGATCGTAGCTTATGCCCTACGAAAGCTCCCTAAGTTAAATATCACTCTTGCTTTTGTCATGGAGTCATTAGGAATATTCCAAGGGGCAACATGCAGAGCTCACCTGGCACCTGGTACAAGTTAACCATCAGGACTGAATTATAAGAGAACCTAAGCTCTTAGTGTAGAACAGGGACAAGCAATACCAGTGCGGGGTCATGCTCAGCCTTTCCTCTCTCTAGCCTCCGGGGTGGAGTCATTCTTGCTTGCAGTGTCTTGAAGAGAAAAGCCACGGAAGCCAGAGTCAGAGATGTCTCCACAAAAGGGGACTAGAAGAGAAGGGATGGGAAAGAGAGACAGAAAAGGCTTGCTGGCCAGTGTTAGGAAGGGGCCCGTGTGGGGATCAGGGTTGAAGGTGAGAGACAGCCAGGAATAAGCCAGGGGCTGATGGCATGAAACGAATGACGTCTGCATGTCAGTGCTCTTGGCTTGCAGGGGCCTTTCCCAAGACCCCAGGAGGGCCAGGTAACATGTTAATACAGTCATACATGTTTGTGAAAATGTTGCAAAAGTAAGGTTTTTTTGTTTTTGCTTTTGTGAGACAGGATCTCACTCTGTTGCCCAGGCTGGAGTGCAGCCACACAATCACAGCTCACTGTAGCCTCCCCAGCCTCCCAAGTAGCTGGGACTACAGGTGTGCACCACCATGCCCGGCTATTTTTTTTTTTTGAAGGGTCTCAATATGTTGCCCAGGCTGGTCTCAAACTCCTGGGCTCAAGCAATCCTCCTGCCTCAGCCTCCCAAAGTGTTGGGATTACAGGTATCAGCCACTGTGCTTGGCCAAAATTAAGACGTGTTAACAGCAGTTGGTTACAACCATACACTCTCTGTCTCTCTAATCCTTGCCTCTGTCCACTTCTTCTCATGCTGGTGGCATTAAACTGCTGTGGGCAGTTTTGGGATCTCACTGAGAGGAAGTTGCCTTGGTGATATATTCAGTTGGAGTTTAATGGGTTATTTATTAATAACTGGCTTAGGAACTTTTTGTACATGGTTATGGTACTTCTAGCCATCTCTGCGTAGGAATAGCTGCCAGGAATAATCCTGTCGCCCACTCTGTGGCTCACTTGATGTACCTGATGTACTGACCGGGCCATCGTTTAGTGACATGTGGGTTTCCAGCACTCTTCAGTTCCCAGCACTCCAAACATGTGGGTGGAAGAGTAAACACAAGTTTAAAGTCAGAGGCTGAAGCTGGTCTGTGGGAAACTCTTCCAGCCATTACGAGTGTAAATCATAAGCTGAGGCCTCAGTGCTCACGGCGGCTACCTCCAGTGGCCGTCCTCTCTCGTAAGGAATCTACCCTTTAATGCTGCACATGCAGCTGTAAATGGACAAAGTTTTCCTTTATCCGTGGGAATTGTGCGAATAGAACTTACCAGAATTTCTGTGTAAATGCACGTTAACCTGCAGCAGTGATACAAACAGCAGGCACACCTGTGGATAAAGATGCATCATTTGTGCACGTCAACCTTTAGATCATGTTTTCACATATTGGACACATTTTGTCCTTACCAAGTCTGATGGCTGTAGATGACACAGCATGCAAATTACTACCCACGGAGCAAAATGGGCTACATAAACAAGGTTTCATTGAAAGCACAATATTTTTCTTTCTTTCTTTCTTTTGTTTTGTTTTGTTTGGCGGAGTTTCACTCTTGTTGCCCAGGCTGGAGTGCAGTGGCACAATCTCAGCTCACTGCCACCTCCACCTCCCAGGTTCAAGTGATTCTCCTGCCTCAGCCTCCTGAGTAGCTAGGATTACAGGTACCTGCCACCACACCTGGCTAATTTTTGTATTTTTAGTAGAGACAGGATTTCACCATGTTGGCCAGGCTGGTCTCGAACTCCTGACCTCAAATGATCTGCCCACCTCAGCCTCCCAAAGTGGTGTGATTATAGGTGTAAGCCAACGTGCCAGGCCAAAAGCATAATATTTTTCTATAAGTCAGTGTTTGTGGCATGAGAGCAATTCAATTCCAAAATTATATATAATCAAAAATCTCTTGTACTTTCTTTACCCTTTTTAAATTAGTATTCATTTTGGTGGCTAATTTTCATAGTTTTTGTATCTAATATTCATAATTTTACATTCTTCTTAAAGAGGCTCTCCAAAATTATACTTCAGGCTCCACAAAATCTGGACCTGCCCCTGCATGAAGTCATAAGGAGAGAAAATGTTTTCCTTTAAACTTTTTATTTTGAATTAATTTTAGACATTAAAAAAGGTATAAAAGTAGTATACTGTACTTCCAACTAATGCTAACACAACCATAGTTTAATCAAGAACAGGAAATTAATATTGCTATGGTATTATTAACCAAACTGCACTCCTTATTAGAATCTCACCAATTATTCCATGAACGTGCTTTTTCTGCCCCAAGATCTCATCTAGGAGCCCATGTTGCATTTAATTAGTTCTTACCAATCTCCTCCCGTGTGTCACAGTTCCTAAGTCTTTCCCCATCTTTCCCAACCTTGAAATTTTTGGGGAATGTTGATCAGTTATTCTATGGAATGTTCCTCAGTTTAGGTTTGGCCAATGTTTCCTCATGATTGGTGCAAAGTTGTTCATTTTTAGCAATAATGTGGCAAAAAAATGACATTACATCCTTTCCATGCATCTTATCAAGGAGTTCCTGATGCCAATATGTGCACATTTACCTTGATCGTGTGGTTAAGTTGGTCTCTGCCAGCCTTCTCCATTGTAAGTTACTATCTTTCTCTTCTTGGTAGTTGATTAGTATCTTGGGGGAGTTACTTTGAGACTATACAAATCCTATTTCTCCTGTAACTTTCTAATTTTAATTTAAAACTACTTAGTTTTTAGTTAAACTACTTAGTAGTTTCTAGGTTTAGTTTAGAGGTTTCTAAAACTACTAATTTTACTATCAGTGGGGCTCTTATCTGCAGCAATTATTACTGAGGTGTTTGCTTAATGCTCTCCTCTACTTCATTCTATTTCTCTTTAGTAATTGAAACTCTATTGCTCCCCCATTTACTCACCTATTTATGCAATTGTTCATTTACACCATTACAAACTCATGATGGCTTTCTATTTTATTCTTTTTTTTTTTTTTTGCGATGGAGTCTCAATCTGCTGCCCAGGCTGGAGTGCAGTGGTGCTATCTCGGCTCACTGCAACCTCTGCCTCCCAGGTTCAAGCGATTATCCTGCCTTAGCCTCCCCAGTAGTTGGGACTACAGGTGCATGCCACCACACCCAGCTAATTTTTAGTTTTTTGGTTTTGGTTTTTGGGTTTTTTTGTTTTCGTTTTTTTGAGATGGAGTCTTGCTCTGTCTCCCAGGCTGGAGTGCAGTAGCACAATCTTGACTCACTGCAACCTCCGCCTCCTGGGTTCAAGCCATTCTCCTGCCTCAGCCTCCCCAGTACCTGGAATTACAGGCACACACCACCACGCTCAGCTAATTTTTGTATTTTTAGTAGAGACAAGATTTCACCATGTTGGCCAGGCTGGTCTCAAACTCCTGACCTCATGATCTGCCCATCTCGGCCTCCCAAAGTGCTGGGATTACAAGCTTGAGCCACCATGCCCACACTTATTTTATTCTTTACATTAAAATTCAGTACTATCATCATTTATTTTCTTGCTCAAATGTTTCAGCTTGGACCACTAACAGGTCCTTTGGGTTGACTCCTGCAATCTTTTGACAAACTCCATCTTTTCTTGAGCACTCCCTTACTTCCTGGCATCACAAGATGTTCTAGGCTCATCTTGTATTTTTCCTGCCCTGGCACCACTTCCCTTGCTTCCTTTTATTGGGGATGGTGTTTAAAGACCAAGCTACAGGCACTAGGTTTACTCATTGTTAGTGGGATGTCATTGCTTCTAGACTTTCTCAGCAGACAAAGCTGGGAAATATATGTACGTGTTAACAACCCATGTGTACAACTATACCATCTATCATCTGTCATGCTTGCTCTATAAAATGATGAGTTTATGCTGATACCTCTGATTCCAATTCAACACCACAGGGGCCATTTATCCTGCTCTAGGTAAGTATATTGGGGAGGCTACCAGTGTCATGGAAATGGCAGCAAAACCAAACCTCCAGAAGCCCACAGTCCATTTTGTAGCCAGAGAGGACTCATGAACATCCATCAAGGGTACACTTCACTTGAGCTCCTCCTCTAGTGATGCAGCTTAGAACAGATGTAGGGGCTCAGCCTCAACTGGAAACAAATACGCAACCTTTTCCCTTTGTTACCATCATAGGGCCAAGGACACGAAATAGAATGAAAATGATCCTAATATAATTGCCAATTCTCTAAACGTTATAACTGGCAAAGAGTCAAATAAATTAAGATACTTATATCACAGTGAATTTTATTTCCAAAATTACATTTTCTGTGGACATTGGAGCTCTACCAATCCACAGCAATTAACTGCATTTCGGGTGAAAGATTTGTGTATAATTGAAGTTAACACTTCAATAAGGGACACTGGAAACCCCAGAGTTTAGATGCTCATGTGAAGCTTACCATTCGCAAGCTAACATAAGATGTGGCCATGACAACCTCAAAATAGTGCTAAGTGTCTAAAAGGCATTCGACTCCTCCTTAATAGTGATAACTGCATTTCCATTGCTTCTCCATTGCTACACTGGTTTCCATGAGAGAAGCTTTCCCTAAATACTCCAAGTCCTTGTCCTACCTCTTACTTTTCCCTAGAAGGCTGGGGTCAGTGACCTGATTGGGAAGTCAGGGAAAGAGACGGAGCATGCATAGCTCAGGCCCGTCCCCACTCCTGCCAGCAAAGAGCTGAATTTCCATCTACAGCTTCCAGCCCCAAGCGTTCCAGGCTGCCATCTTTTGTCTTTACTTATGGTGAGCCAATAGGGTACTTCTAAGCCTGGTGCTGCCATATGTCTAAACCATGATCTGGTATAGGAGTCCTTTATGGATTACAAAAGACACAGGTCAATTGAGGTTTTAGTGAGAACAGACCTTGCAGATTTTGGATATCAACAGTTCCTAATAACTTCTCGTAGCTTCTGGACAAGCAGATTTAAAACAGTCCAAATGAAGTTTGACCTTGGTGAGTTGCTGCAGGTTTGGGTAGTTTTGTTTTTAAACAGGAAGGGCAGTAGGTCCTGACCTTGACCAAGTGCAAGCTACCCACACCTTAGCAAATGCTCCCAAGCTAGAACAGCCTATGCAAACCTGAACAGGTGGTACAAGCGGCAGGGAAGCTGCACAGACCCCGGGGCCTTAGCACAGGCATGCGCCACAGGGACCAAGCAGGTGCATTAGCCAGACATGAGCTGCGTGGGCGGCCTTGATGTGCCGGCTGTTGTGCCTTGACCTTGAGCCACACTGTGCAGACACATCAGAATATGCATGCTGGTATTGCAGGTGAGGCTAAGGCTAAAGGAGACCTCCTTTGACAGAATATGTTCTGCTTTTAAACTATGAGGCAGCTGGGTTCCACATTCACTGAAGCTTTAGCACGAGGGAGATGGGCAGCAATAGATTGGTTACCCAATTCTATTCTCCATGTATAGCCAAGGAGAAAGCTGGAGGGACTCAGCTGAATCATGGTTCCCCACTAGGGTCTCAAGTCAGCTCTGGATCTGTTCATTGCAAAAGTTCTGATCTTGGCTTTCACCTTCAGAGACCCAAACTGACTCACTCTCAGGAAGTGGTGGATTTCTGGCAATACACAAATAAAAAAAACCCCACAGGTCTCTGTTGTAAAATAATATATATTTATGCTACCATCACATATATATGCAAGTGTGTGTGTGTGTGTGTGTGTGTGTGTGTGTGTGTGTATGTGTACATAAGCTGCCATTTTAGATTAAGACAGAGAAACAAGTCAGTAAGTTGTTGCCAACCCAAAAGCTAGAAAGGCCTGTGCCCGTTACATGTTGTCTTTAGAAATCATATTTGCTCAAAAATCAAGAAGAAATCAGAGCGACATTTAAGAAAAAAAGCTTAAGGCTGAAAGTCAGAACAGCAACCTTGGAAAAATAAAAATAGGGCCAACCAGGAGGTTTCCACTGGAGAAAGAAATTTCCTTATAATATAGGAGAAAGAGTGGAATTTAGCAGACATCCACAACAGTATTGCAGGGGGAAAATGAAATCTATGGTCTAGGAAAGACAAATATCAATAGGAAAGGGCACACCTAACTGCTCTTACAGGGGAAAGGGGGAGGGTGCTGTTGACAACATGATCTTCATTGTTAACAGATCAGAAGCAGCAACGGTGTCTGATGAAATCTAGCAGCTCTGCACTCTCAGGGCTATGTTGGAAGGACCACCTTTCCAGGAGAACCACTTGGAGCATCAGAGTCTATGGCAAGTGTAGCTGGAAAAACACCATTAATGGTTGAATAGCTATTCTAAGTGGGCACAGAAAATCTGAACAGATTTGAGAGAAGGCCACCAAGATGAGAGCAAAACACTGAAAGCAGCATCTTTAGGTGGATTTTAAGGTGTCACAGTCAGCGTGACATGAGTACTTCTGTACCCTATGAGAACAAGCTCCAGGAATAAGAACTCTAAGAGGAGATTCAGCCAAGATGTCCTGAGCCAAGGAGAGCAGTAACAAATCAAGTCCAAGCCCAGCCTAAATACTCATCTTATGGGAGAATATCACCCAGGTAGAATTGTCCCACTCAGGAAGGGAGTTAGTCATCGCAGAGGAGAACTTTTTGAACAATGGGTGGTTGCGACAGACCTAGAACATTTTGATTTCATTTTTCTCACTATGGCAGCCTCACAAGGCAGAGTATGGAGGAGTCAGTTAGAAAAACCAAAGCCACAAGGAAATAGGAGGCAAGGCACTCAGACCAGGCAAACAAGGCTCACCCTACATGCTTAATTAGAAAGAAATTAATAAAAAATATTAAGAACAATTAAGAAGAAATACAAAATTAAGAAAAATTACATGCTTAATTTAGGAAATAACTTAAACTACTAGAAACTCAAGGGCCCCCACCACCACCATCAGACAAGGGCAGCAGTGGGAAACCCACACCAGCCAAACACTTTAAGGCCAGGCCCCATAAAGCCCCGTGGAGCAGCCCAGAGGTTGGGCTGAAAAGGTAAAGGCCAAATCAGAGGTCTCCTTATGCAGAAAGGGGAAAAGCATTATCTCAAGTAAGACCTGGGAATGGGGTATGTACCCACAGCAAATGCGTAAGCTTTGCCAGAAGGCAGCGAAGTCTCTGATGGATTCTCCCTGAGATGAAGCAAACACAGCATCATCACAATGCGTTGATGCAGGTTCTTCCACTTGCGTTTCATTCAGAGGTCAAGGATGCCCACCAGTCCGAAAGCGGCTCAAAACACTTTGCTCAACCACACCCCCACGTGAAATAGCAGTGATAAATCTTTAGTAATAAACCAAAGTTTAACTAGGCTGTACTAATATTTAGGGTTGCTTAATTTCTTGCCAGCCACCACGGCCATACAATTAACCCAAGCTAACAGAATTCGGCGTAAAGAGTGTTTAAAGTCTGCCTTCAACAAAGCTAAAGTTCATCTAAGTTGTAAAAACTCCAGCTGAAATAAAATATACTACAAAAGTGGCAGTCAACTGCCTTGGACTGGTGGGCATCCTTGGAGGTGAAAGCAAGATTCTCTCCACCTCCTTCCCTCATTCAGACCCCACCCCCAGGTGGCTGCAAGGCTGGTACAAGCCTGCTTCCTTAAGGCAGAGGGTGTGCCCAGGGTATTCTGTTGTTCCCATCCTTTTCACTCTTGACTGCTTTAAAAGGGGTACATGCAAGAGACCCACTCAACTTCCCGAGGCCTGGATCAGCTTCTCAGCCATGGCTGCACTTTGGAATCGCCCAAGGAGACTTGAAAAGTCCTGTTGCTGGGGCCTCACCCTAGAGATTCTGAATCCACAGGGGTGGGATATGGCCTGGGTGCCAGGAGTCACTGACTCTCCCCAAGTGCAGTAGCACAAAAATTTGTGTCTACCCAGAAGCTCAAAATGTGACCTTCTTTAGAAACAGGGTATATTTGCAGATGGAATTAATTAAGGATCAAAGTGAAAGCGATATGGCTTGGCTGTGTCCCCACCCAAATCTCATCTTGAACTGTAGCTCCCATAATTCCCATGTGTGGTGGGAGGGACCCAGTGGGAGATCATTGAATCATGGAGGTGGTTTCTCCCACCCTGTTCTCATGGTAGTGAATAAGTCTCACGAGATCTGATGGTTTTATGAGGGGAACCCCCTTTCGCTTGGCTCTCATTGTCTCTTTGCCTCCCCCATGTAAGACGTGCCTTTATTCTTCCCTCGCCTTCCACAATGATTGCGAGGCCTACCCAGCCACGTGGAACTGTGAGTCCATGAAAACTGTTTTTCTTTACAAATCACCCAGTCTCGGGTATGTCTTTAGCAGCAGCGAGAACAGACTAATACAGAGAGCACGTGAAATTTGGGTGGGCCCTAAATCCTATGAGTGTCCTTATAAGAGACAGAAAAAGGACACACAGAATCACAGAGAAGGTGACATGAAGACAGAGGCAGAGACTGGAGTGGAGCGTCCACAAGGCAAGGCACAGCAAGGTGTAGAAGCTGGAGAGAGGCATGGGACGGTTTCTTTCTTAGAGCTTCCAGAAGGAACCAATCCTGATGACACCTGGATTTTGAACTTCTAGCCTCCAGAGTTATGAGAGAATACATTTCTGTTGTTTTTTGTTGGCTTGTGTTTCGTTTTGTTTTGAAACAGGTTCTTGCTCTGTTGCCCAGATTGGAGTGCAGTGGTGCAATCTGAAACTCCTGGGCTCATGTGATCCTCCTGCCTCCACCTCCCAAGTAGCTGGGACTACAGATGTGCATGACCACACTCGGCTAATTTTTTCTATTTTTTGTAGAAATGGGGTCACACTATGTTGCCCAGGCTAATTTTAGTCATTTTAAGCCATCCAGTTTGTGTTCTCTTGTTATGGCAGTCCTAGGCAACTAAGACACCAGGTAACTGTCCTCTGTGGCCGAAGTTGGAAACCCTGCCATCTCCAACAGAGGAGAACCCAACTGCAGGAAGTGCCCCGGGGCTACCAGCACATCTGTCAAGAACATCTATGTCTGAGCCCGAGACAAATTAGAAACTGGGGAGCTTGATGTTTGGTCTTTTATTTCTTTGACTTTTAACTCGCAAGGGCAAAAAAATTTAATTCCAACTTTGATTCCCTTGGACTTTCACTTCTTTGAACTTCAACTTGCAAGGAAACTTAATCTTCTGGTTTTAATTTATCCCCAGGAATTTCTTAATGAAGAGAGGGCTTATATTCAAATATGAGACAACTTGTTAGTGCTTCTGAATTTTGGGGATATCTTTAGGATGTCATTTGATCACACTGCAGAACCTCTGATAAGAAATGTCAAACAACATGGTTAGATATAATTTGAGATGAGAAATAAAAGAGAGTGAGTGTTTGGCCTTGGGGAAAAGTGACCTTGAGTTGATTTAACTCACGTGGTATTCTGACTGACTTCAGATCTCTTTAGGAGCAAACTCTGTACTTCTCTAAGCGCCTAAGAGAATCTCTGAAAGCCCAGTGCCTGGTGTCAGATAGCATCACAGGAAGGTGGGCACAGCCCTGCTCAGACAAACTGCTGCTTTGCTTGCTCTGGGAGGTGAGGCTGGCCCTTGGTCGACCACTGTCTTGAACGGGAAGCACAGGGAGTAAAGAGGACAGAAAGCTGGGATTAGAGAAGCCGCCCCTCTGGTTTTCTTGAAGAAGGACTTTCCCAGAGTACTCCAGGCCTCCTGCCCCAACCCCACAGTAGCAGAGCAAGCTCTCCGTGGGCAACAGCTCCAGCTCTCACTGCTCTGCTGCAAGAAGGTAACCTATCGACAGTCTAAGCCCCAAGAGTCTGTCTTTCCCCTCTGTCTCTATGCAGACCAGCCCAAGGGAGGGATGGGGTATAGTGTCTAGCTGGCCACAGACTCAAATCTCCCTCCAAGACCTGTGCCAATTCTACACTACAGGCAGGGAGCTAGCAGGCTGTTTCTTGAATCTGGCCTTGTCAGTAATAAAGGTGACATTGAGTTCTCTGTCCACTGATATTTTTATTTAGTTTAGCATTGTTCAGAAGTCAGGTGGGGATCAGATGCGGTGGCTCACACCTATAATCCCAGCACTTTGGGAGTCCGAGGCGGAAGTATTGTTTGGGCCCAGGAGTTCAAGACTGGCCTGGGCAACATAGCAAGATCTCTGTCTCTACAAAAAAAAAATTTGTTTTAATTAGCCAGGGTTGGCGGTATGCACCGCTGGTCCCAGCTACTCAGGAGGCTGAGGTAGGAGAATTGCTTGAGCCCAGGAGATCAAGGCTGCAGTGATTGTGCCACTGCATTCCAGCCTGGGTGACAGAGCAAGATCCTGTCTCAAAAAAAAAGGAAAAAGAAAGAAGTCAGGTGGGAAGAGGAATGCTGTTTCCTGACCCTGAAGGCCAGCGTTTCAGAACCTTCCTAAGGGCTGGCTCTGTGCTGGGCTCAGTGCCAGGGTCGTTACGGTGATGGCTGTACTGAATCTTCACTACTGTGTGAAAGGCAGGCAATCTATCATGGCCATTTCACAGAGGAGCACACTAACACACAGAGAGGCTAAATGATATCACACCAACTGTGAGTGGAAGAGCTGAGATTAGAGCCCAAGGAGTCAGACCCCAACCACTAAAGTTAATGAAAGAAAAGCATACCTGCACTGGATAGCACCAAAATCATTTTTTAAACAATATTATCATATATATCTAGAATAGATATTATATATATGATATGAATATGTATATACTCATACATCTTTTGATATATATAATATATAGTAAATATTGTGTATGTTTGTGTTTCCAGCAATTTCTCTTTCGATAATTTATTCTAAGAAACAGTCAAACAGCTATAGGAACAAATATGTACAGGGCTGTTCAATTCAGCTTCACTGTAATATAACAAAAATGGAAACAATTTAAATATCCAAAACAATAGTTGATTAATTAAATGTATTACAATAGAGCCATATAATACAAATACAAAAGTGTTGTTTAAGGCATATAAATGAGAAAAATGGAAGAATAAACAACAGCCACAAGACTTAGAAGTTGGAAAGCAGTCCAGTGACTGATAAAGACCCAGCAGAGCTTGGGAACTTTGTGCAGGCTACGAGAAGGCTGAGATCCAAGGTGTGGAATCACCAAAAGGTCTAGGTACCTCCAGAAGTAGGGTGAGTTGGGGCAGCGGGCATAGAACTGAACCAAGGAGAATGGGATGAGAGTTCATTTAAGCAACACTCAGTTGAGAAAATGCCTCTTCCCACCCAGCAAAACCTGGGACTGGACCCTTGGGAGAGAGGAAAGCAAACGCCCTCTGGGCTGGCCACACCAGGCTCCCCTGAGAGCAGAGCCTCCTACTAAAGATCGAGAGGTTAGTGAATGTTCGCTTTCAAGATGCTGAGACCCCGCCCCTTCCTCTCACAGCACCTGAGCATGGGCTGCAGGACCTCAGCTCTAAGCAGGGCCGGGCACCGTAGCTCATGCTTGTAATCCCAGAACTTTGGGTGGTCAAGGCAGGCAGATTGCTGGAGCCTAAGAGTTAGAGAACAGCCTGGGCAACATAGCGTGATTCTGTCTCTACAAAAAAATAAAAATAAAAAAATTAGCTGGACATGACGGTGTGTGCTTGTAGTCCCATCTACTCAGGGGGCTAAGATGGGAGGATCACTTGCGCTCAGGAGTCCAAGGCTGCAGCAAACTATGATGGAGCCACTGCACTCCAGCCTGGGCAACAGAGCGAGACTGTATCTTAAAACAAAACAACAACAAAAACAAAAACAAAAATGCAGTAAGAATGCTAGAGGCTTCTCCTTTACAAACAGCCCAAGGATGTCAACATCAGGACAACCACACAGCACAGCTGTTGGGAGTTGATGTCAACTAAACAGCCCAGCTATTGGGAGAGCTGAGTGGAAGAGACTGACAGATGGAGGATTGGAATGGAGTTATGCAAAAGGGAAGAAGAGGTGAGCCTGGAGCAGGGGCTACTTGCCTGTGGGTGGCTCTTGGGTCACACTTGCCCTGTCCACCAACATTGGCCAGTTTGAAGTTCTCAAACTGAACATGATGAGTCAGCGGAGGAGATGGGCTAGATGGAATGTTCCATAAACACTGGTGGAAATTACATGCTATCTAGGGACACAGCTCAGAGTCATGCTGCCAGGGGGTGAAGATAAGAGCAAAGCTGTTGGTCTGTTAGCACAGGAAACAGGATGGGTGTCAGTGACAAAGGACCAGAATTAAAGGGATCAGAATTCAGAAGAAATGCGACAAGTGTGTGCTTTCACGAGGCGATTCATTTGTGATCTCAGAGGGAAATAAGTAGAGCAAGAGAACAAGTGTCAAAATGCAGTTAGACCAAATGGTTAGGAAGAATTTGAGATTTGTGGAGAAGAGATTTTTCAAAGATTGTAGTAGCTCAATTACTAACTGTGACCCACTACATTCAATTTTTGTGCATTAGTTTGGGTTTTGTGTGACCAAATGAAGAACACGAATTACAATCATTGGTCTGCCGTCAGTAGCCAAGGGCTGCTCTTCAAGGCACTGGGGAAGAGGTAGTGTGGGCTAGCTAGATGTCTCCAGGACTCCAAAGCTCTTCCTCGTGACTCTCACAGTAAATATCCCAATAGTAGAAGCCAGGTTGGAAGGTGTTGAATTGTGTCCCCCAAAATGATAGGTTGAAGTCCTAATCCTGTGAATACAACTTGATTTGGAAATAGGGTCTTTGTAGACGTCATTAAGATGTGAAGTTAAGATGAGGTGTTACTGGTGTAGGGTGGGCCCTTAATGCAACACGACTGATGTCCTTATAAAAAGAAAAGACACAGAGACAGACATAGGGAGAATGCTGTGCGTTTACAGGGGCAGAGACTGGAGCCATGTGTCCACGAACCAAGGGAACGCCAAAGACTCCCAGCAAAGCCAGGAGAGAAGCATGGGACAGATTCAACCTCTGGGCCCCCAGGAAGGAACCCACCCTGCTGCCACCTATGCTGTTGGACTTCTGGCCTCCATGACTGCAAGAGAGTGAATTTCTGTTGTTTTAAGCCACCCAGTTTGCGGGGCTTTGTGAGAACAGCCCGAGGAGACTCATATGAAAAGGTTCAGAGTCAGACCCAGCACCAGGATTAGAACCCACATCCTGACTCTTCCCTCCCCTGCCTCTACTCATTGAGGAGCTGGTTATCAATGCTGCTCAACGGATGTGGGTTGAACAAAACAATGGCTCCCCTTGAGAGAAAATGAGGAAGCTCATGGACTTAGAGAAGTGGATATGGACAGGCCCCTGCTCATGCGTTCAGCATTGACAAGGCGCTCAGGACAGCTCTGGCTACCGATTTATAGTTCTAGGATGTAAATGCAAAACCAAAAGGTCTTCAGCATGATTTTCTTTTGTCATTTTGTTTGTTTGTTTTTGTTTTGTTGTTTTTTGAGACGGGGTCTCGCTCTGTTGCCCAGGCTGGAGTGCAGTGGTGCAATCATGGCTCACTGCAGCCTCGACCCTCTGGGCTGAAGCAATCCTCTCACCTCAGCCTCCAAGTAGCTGGGCCCATAGTTGCACACCACCACATCCAGCTAATTACAATTTTTTTTGTAGAGACAAGATCTTGCTATGTTGCTCAGGCTGGTCTCAAATTCCTGGGCTCAAGCAACCATCCTGCCATGGCCTCCCAAAGTGCTAGGATCCAGCCTGATTTTCAAAATTCAACATCAGCAGAGGAAAATTACCTTTTGTGTTTTATTTGTGAGGAAAATATCTCAGTTCACAAGCAATTGAAAATGAATGTGGAACTAACTAGCCGATATCTATTTCCCAAAGCCCCGTTTCTGATTCCCAACTGTGCTCAGCTGTGCTCCCATAAAGGACAATTAAGCCCATTGTGGCCATGAGGTTCCCTGAATCCACTGGTCTATGGCATTTGTGTAAGGAGACTACTCACTGTGGGGAACAAACTGGGTCTTCCTTAAATTTCTTATTAATTAGATACCTCTTATCTGAACTCAGCACAATTTCTACTTATTCCCATGGGGAGAACTTATAGCTCTGCCAAGCATCGTGGGGCCGTCTCTGCTGCTCATATCTGGATTCCACGGGTTGGCTCTGCTCAGCTACAGCTGCAGCCGCAGCCAGGTAGGATGCCTGTCACATGCTTGCTGCACACAGCGAGCTGGAATGGATAACGTGAAGCCTACTTTTGCCAAAGAGGAGGAAAAACCTTCCCAGTAGCAGTGCAAATGCAAAGAAAGAACTTCAAAATGAATCTGAATACCTGTCAACTTAAAAACGTTTCTCTTTTTATTTTGCTAACTATTGTTCTAGCATTTTGTTCTAAAATAACTTTAGGTTCTAAAGTTGAGCTTCAAGACACACCCTGCCCAGGCGCAGGGGTTCGAGCCTGTAATCCCAGCATTTTGGGAGGCTGAGGCGGGTGGATCACTTGAGGTCAGGAGTTCGAGACCAGCCTGACCAACATGGTGAAACCCCAGCTCTACTAAAAATACAAAATTACCTGGGCATGGTGGTGCACGCCTGTAATCCCAGCTACTTGGGAGGTTGAGGCAGAAGAATCACTTGAACCCAGGAGATGGAGGTTGCAGTGAGCTGAGCCACTGCACTCCAGCATGGGCAACAAGAGCGAAACTCCATCTCAAAAAAGAAAGAAAGAAAGAAAAAAAGACACATCCCCGTGGAATTTATCCTGAGTTGACCAGGTAGGTTCTGCAGTACTCAAATCCACTCCCATCAGCAAGCTATCTTGAGAAAGACTAGAGTTTACTGGAGATTGCTGGTAGGAATTGAGGAAGAAATGGAGAAGAGTCCAACTGAGGTGGGGGAGGGTGCTGAAGTGTTTTCCCACTACTCCCACCTCGAACCCCAGATGCCTCCAAGAGAACCCTCTGTAGAGGCTGCTGGTGCCTGTGCTTCACTCCACCTGAACAGTGGCTGAGCTGCAGAAGTGCAGGCCATTCTGATGCACTGGGGTGAAGCATAGGTGGGAGGGCTTGGGAGAACTGGATCCTGCTCCCCAGCGGAGGGCTCTGACAGTGGGAGCTGGCTGGGGCACCTGTGGTAGATGGCAAGGCTGAGGGAGTGGGCTGCTGTACAGTTGCACAGACCCCCAACATTGGGTATGGTATGAATGCATGAGTTTTTTCTTTGGGAGGGGAGCAGCAAGTGGATGCTGAGAAGATAGGCTGACTAGAGTTGACATTATGGGAACCCACCCACAAAGGCAGCCTTCAAGGGCATAGGGTCCTCAGCTGTAAGAAGGCGTGGGCTGGACCCTGGGGCAGGAGTTGAGCAGAGCTGCAGTTAGTTAGAGCATAGGCCCTCCTAAGAGCTGATATCTTGAGTGTGACAAAAGAGCCAGCACTTGGACGCGTGCCATGGCCAAGAGCTTTGGGAGCCAAGAGAGAACTACAAAGAACACACTCAAAGTCAAAAGAGTTTTGCTCCTTTCTGCTAAGCCCTTCCCTGCCTGCCCTGGCCCCAGAAGACACAGACAGGAAAGGATGGGAGAAGGAAGAGCAGAGGCACCCTCTCTCCCACGGTGGGGTTCGGCTGGCTGAGCTAGGCACACCCCAGTTACAAGGTGGAAGTCTGGGTATTAGACTGGCCTCAATCATTTAATCTTGGGAAGGGAATTGGCATCACCTAAATGAGGCTGTGGCAGCTGAGATGGCCGGAAAGCTGTGGCTCCGCCCCAAGGAGTCATCTAGGACAGGAAAGGGAGAAGCAGTGGAGCAGGATTGGAAAATTAAAGAAGAAAGACAGCTGGGAGTCAAGACTGTTCCTTATGGCTCCCCCTTGGCGTTTACCCACTTGACAAATCTTTTCTTTTTTTTCTTTTTTGAGACAAGGCTCACTCTGTTGCCCAGGCTGGAGTGGAGTGGCACCATCTCGGCTCACTGCAACCTCCACTCCCAGGTTCAAGCGATTCTCTTGCCTCAGCCTCCCAAGTAGCTGGGATTACAGGCACACGCCACCACACCCAGCTAATTTCTGCATTTCTAGTACAGATAGGGTTTCACCATGTTGGCCAGGCTGGTCTCGAACTCCTGACCTCAGGTGATCCACCCACCTCAGCTTCCCAAAGTGCTGGGATTACAGACGTGAGCCCCCATACCCAGCCAACAAATCTTACAAATCTAGGAAATCAAGTTTCTTAGCAGACAAGAAGGTGACTTAACACCCCCAACTATTAGTCTCTTCTCAGTGGTTGTACCAGAAATTCCCCAGTAATTTGTCATTATTCTTATAAAGCCAGGGATCTTCTCCCCTTTGAAATGCACATCCCTCTGGGAAGGATCCCTTGGGCTTTCCTGTGAGAGGACATTGGCTCAGTCCTTTCCTGAGAGAGGAGGGGAGGACAGGTTTGGGAGGCTCAGGATGAGTGAGGAATATCTGCTGTTTGGGATGGGAGGGCCCAGAGATGCATACATGAAGGTGCTGAAACTGACCTTGCCCCCAGCCCCATTTACCTGGAGCTGGCTCCAGGAGAATGAAAACTTTGGAAAAATCTGTGTGTGTGTGTGTGTGTGTGTGTGTGTGTGTGTGTGTGTGTGTGTGTGTGTGTGTTTAGTTCTTTAAAAATTCCACGTGTCAACCCTTCGGCTGTTTTTCTATGTTCTTTGCCATCACTGTTAGTTCAGGTTAAATATTATGGCCAAAAAATAGAATGGGAACTAACAAAGAATAAATTGCCATCTTCTATGCTAAGGTTAGCCAATAGATGTTTCTGTTAAGCAATCCTAAGGCTCTGAGATACTATAAGGTAGAGAAGCTCTCTGAAAGCTCTCATAAAGATATAAAGTTTCCCTAAAATCAATGAAAGTAAGCAGAGTATCCAGAAATAGACTCAAATATACATGGAAATTGAGCATATGGCAATGGGGACACTTCACATCTAGGGCAAAAGCAAGGTTCTGTGCATGACATTGGGACAACTGGTATCAGCGAGTGGGGGTGGGGAAGTGATCCATATTGCAATTATTATTATTATTATTATTATCATTTTGAGACAGAGTCTCACTCTGTCTCCCAGGCTGGAGTTCAGTGGCTCCATCTCGGTTCACTGCAACCTCTGCCTCCCAGTTCAAATGATTCTCCTGCCTCAGCCTCCCAAGTAGCTGGGATTACAAGCATGCACCACCATGCCCGGCTAATTTTTGTATTTTTAGCAGAGACAAGGTTTTACCATGTTGGCCAGGCTGGCCGCAAACTCTTGACCTCAAGTGAACCACCCACCTCAGCCTCCCAAAGTGCTGGGATTACAGGCATGAGATATCGTGCCCCGCCCCTACTGCAATTTTTTTATTTTTATGTTTTAATTTATTTAGTTTTTGAGACAGGGTCTCTGTTGCCCAGGCTGGAGTGCAGTAGTGAGATCTCAGCTCACTGCAACCTCCGCCTCCTGGGTTCAAGCAATTCTCCCATCTTAGCCTCCTGAGTAGCTGGGATTATAGGTGCACACCACCATGCCTGGCTCATTTTGTATTTTTTGTAGATACAGAGTTTCACCATTGCCCAAACTGGTCTCGAACTCCTGAGCTCAAGGGATCCACCCACCTCAGCCTCCCAAAGTACTGGGATTAACAGCATGAGCCACCGCGCCTGGCTCTTCCTGCAATCTTAAGACCAGAATAAACTCTAGTTGTAATAATGTAGCCACCAGTCACCTGGAGCTCTTTAAAGTTAAATTAATTTAAATTAAATAATGGTAAAAACTCATATTCAGTTGCATTAGTCACAATTCAAGTGCTCAAGAGCCACATGGGGCTGGTGGCTGCCATATTGGACAACACAGAACATTTCCATCAACACAGGAGGTTCTACTGAATGAAGCTGCTTTGGACTGTTCAAAGATTTAAATGTAAAAGTGAACATTATTAATATTATTATTATTATTATTATTACTGAGACAGAGTCTCGCTCTGTCACCAGGCTGGAGTGCGGTGGCGTGATCTCAGCTCCCTACAACTTCTGCCTCCTGGGTTCAAGTGATTCTCCTGCCTCAGCCTCCCGAGTAGCTGGGACTACAGGCATGCGCCACCACGCCCAGCTAATTTTTGTATTTTTAGTAGAGACAGTGTTTCACCATGTTGGCCAGGCTGGTCTCATACTCCTGACCTCATGATCCACCAGCCTTGGCCTCCCAAAGTGCTGAAATTACAGGCATGAGCCACCGCGCCTGGCCTAAAAATATATCTTATTAAAGCACTAGAAGAAAACAAAACATGGATTTTTAAATCTTGGAATGGAGATAAATGAATGCAAAACCTAAAAACCAATGCAAGAACTTAAAAAACAGAGAACAATTGTTCAAATTGCTAAATAAAAATTTAAAATTTCCTCTGTGTGAAAAATAATCTAACAAACAGGCTTCAAATGGTAAAACAAACAAACAAAAAAACCAGAAGATTTATCATCTACAAGCAGAAAAAGAGCTAATTTCCTTAATAAAATAATATAGAAGGACAAAAACCCAAGAGGAAAAAAATGTGTCAAGAACAGGGCATTTCACTGAACCAAAAAGATATAAATGGCCAGCAAATACATTAAAGGATGTTTAACCTCAGAATTGAGAAAATGCAAATTAAATAATGATAGTATCATCATTAAATAATGGAAGAGGCCACTTTTCAACTATCATTGGGAAAATTAAACAGTTTGCATGCATCATTTGCTAGAATGTGGAAAATCTGGTAGGTTCACACATTGATGGTAGAAGAATAAACTACAGCAGTTTATTCAGTTTGCCAGCAGAAATCAACATTTTAAGTGCATGTTACCTTTGACCCGGTATTTCCATCATTAAAAATTTACCAGGCTGGGCACAGTGGCTCACACAGGTAATCCCAGCACTCTGGGAGACTCAGGCTGGCCTCTCACTATGTTGCCCAGACTGGTCTCCAACTCCTGGCCTCAGCTCCGTCAGGAGTACGAGATCAGCCTGGGCAACATAGTGAGACCCAATCTCTACAAAAAATACAAAAATAAGCCGGGTTTGGTGATAAGTGCCTGTGGTCCCAGTTACTCAGTAGGCTAAGGAGGAAGGATTGCTTAAGCCCAGGATGTGGAGGCTGTAGTGAATCATGATTATGCCACCATATTTCAGCCTGGGTGACAGAGCCAGACCCTGTCTTTAAAAAAAAAAAAAAAAAAAAAAATTCCCTACAAATATACTTCGAAATGTGCACAAAGTTATGTGCACAAAATGCTCACTTGCAGCTGCATTTGTTATTTTAAAAAAAGAAAAATCCCTGAAATGTCTATTAAATAAATTATGTCTATGTAAATAAATTATGCTACAGCTATAAGTAAGATACTATGCACCCATTAAAAATATATGTGTTGGCCAGGCGCAGTGGCTCACACCTATAATCCCAACACTTTGGGAGGCCAAGGCGGACGGATCACGAGGTCAGGAGATTGAGACCAGCCTGGTCAACATGGTGAAACCTCGTCTCTACTAAAAATACAAAAATTAGCTGGGCATGGTGGCTCATGCCTGTAATCCTAGCTACTCGGGAAGCCGAGGCAAGAGAACAAGGGAATCGGAGGCTGCAGTGAGCCGAGATCATGCCATTGCACTCCAGCTTGGTGACAGAGTAAGACTCCATCTCAAAAAAAAAAAAAAAAAGAAGTGTTGCAATGAGGTGACTATAGTCAATAATAATTTCGTTGTATATTTTAGAATAACTAAGAGTATAATTGGATTGTTTATGATACAGAGGATAAATGCTTGAGGGGATGGATATGTCATTCTCCAGAATGTGATTATTACACATTACATGCCTGTATCTAAACATCCCATGTACCCCATAAATATATACACCTACCATGCACCCACAAAAATAAAAAATTAAAAGTATATATGTGCTGATAAGATCCCCAAGATATATAATTAAGTGAAAAGCGTAAGGCTAGAACAAAGTGCAGTATGATCCTAACTTGGTCCTGTTTTGTTTTTAAGGTATACAGAATATTCATACAGATTTTGCTCATATGCAAACATGATAGACCCGAGGATACGTAGGAATTTGCCAATAATTACTCCCAGTGAGTAGAACTGGTGGGTGGGGATATAGTTTTGTTTCTTTCTTTAGATCATTTTGTGTTTTTTGGGGTGTTTTTTTTTGCCATATATTCATTTGTTTACATTGAAAATAAAACAGACTCAAAAGTAAATAAAGGTGCTGTATCAATGGAGAATATTCATCACTTCCCGTGTAAATTTAATTCCGAAGGACAGCGTGCACCTGAGTAATGTAGATAAAGACCCTGTGAGTCTAGGGGCTGTCAGATGGACTCTGCCCCGGCACACACGGAAGCAGGAGATGCTCCTGCCCATCACTGGGAAGGGAAGTGGAGGCAGTCCCGTTCCTGATGTCTCAATGTCAAAAATGGCCAGGCTGAGTATCACCTCCCTCCTGGTACCCGATACTCAGCTCAGCTTGAGGACTCAGCTCTGACTCAGAGAAGGATCTGGTTCCAGGGAATTTTGTCATGAGAAGCAAATCATGTGACACCCCAGTGTGAGAAATGGCTGGCCAGTGTAAAGCTGTGGAAAATTGAAGTTAGTCTTGGCTCCGGGCTTTATGGAGGTTTTTCTATTAACCAGAGGTGAGCTCAGGTGTGAGGTTAATGGAAAGGTGCAGAGAAGGCTGTCGGGGGACTGCGGTGACGGTTTACACTGCTGTATAGGATGCAGTTCCTGTAACAAGTGGATATTCTCTTCTATTATAAAATACAGCCCCATGGGACTGTGGCATCAAAGGCCTCTTGTGGGTCTGGAAACTCTTAGCTGGAGGAGAAAAACAGGCTCTGCTCAGGATGCAGGCTGACAAGCATAAGCCTTGTTTTGTTCTCTGTAGAAACAATGAAACTTCAAGCATAAGGAAAAATTGCTTAAATTCCTAACATCCCACCACCCTAAGTTAATTAATTGGCATATTTTCTTCCTATCTTCCTATGCATGGGTGCATGTTTTTCATATTTCTAATTAAAATACTCACAAGTTGTAGCATTTTGCCTTTTTAAACTATATACTATAAAATCTATTTTCAGCAGGGTGTGGTGGCTCACGCTTGTAATCCCAGCACTTTGGGAGGCCAAGGCAGGTGGATCACTTGAGGCTGGGAGTTCGAGACCAGCCTGGCCAACGTGGTGAAACCCCATCTATACTAAAAATACAAAATTTAGCTGGGCATGGTGGCGGGTGCCTGTAATCTCAGCTAATCGGGAGGCTGAGGCAGGAGAATCACTTGAACCTGGAGATAGAGGTTTCAGTGAGTGGAGATCATGCCATTGCACTCCAGCCTGGATGACAAGAGCGAAACTGCATCTAATATATATATATATATATTTTCCATATCTCTGTATAACCTTACTACTTGCAGTCTTACTGTACCACATTTTACCAAGTTGACACACAGTTCCCTATTGTTGGATAGTTATATATTGTTAAATACTTCTGATTTGATGACCTACAAGGTATCATTCCAGGGAGCATTTTCAATGTACACAGTTTTTTCCTCCTGTTAAATTGCTTCCTAAAAATACTCAGGACTGGAACGACAAGGCCAAAGGCATAAACATTTTTGCAACATGTTGCCACATTGCTTTCCAGCTGGGTTATAATGGTGTTCTGTGCCTATGAGTTGCTGGGAGGAATTGCTCAGACAAGAATAGAGCCAGGAAGCCAGGAAGACAGTAGCTATTTTGGTCAGTTGGGGCTGCTATAACAAAATACTATAGACTTTAGAAACTGAAATTTATTTCTCACAGTTCTGGAGGCTGGAAGTCCAAGATCAGGGTGCCAGCATGATTGGGTTCTGCTGAGGGCTGTGTTCTTGGTTTGCAGATGACCACTTTCTTGCTATGTCTTCGCATGGCATTTTCTTGGTGTGTGCACTCAGAAAGACAGAGAGAACAAGATCTTCCATAAGGCCACCAACCCTATCAGATTAGGACCATATTCTTAGAACGACATTTAACCTTAAGTACTTCCTGAAAGCCCTATCTCCAAATACAATCAGATTGGGGGTTAGCGTTTCAACATATGCATTGGGGTGGTGGAACACAATTCAGTCCATAGCAGTAGCCCTGCCCACCAGGGAAGCTCCTGGACCATCTGAGCCCAGCTTGTCCATGGACATACCACTCCACCAGCCTCTTCTCTGCAGAAAAGCCTATATGATTTGAGAAGAGGGAACATGAGCTCTACACCTTTAACAGAGTTTTGGGGGAAGTCATTAAAACAGAGAGGAGGGCAAGTTTGATTTCCATGTTGAGACCAGCAGACCGATTCCAACCTTGTTTGTTTGTAATTGACAATCACTGGATACGAGCTCAGCTGAAGCACACTGAGAATGAGCCGGTGGCATTCTAGACCTAAATCTGCCACTTAACAATCACCTGTCAGGTTCCTGCACCTCCAGTCTGCTCGGATCTTAGGGTGACCTGACACCACCACCAGGACCTTGCCAGCTTCCCCAGGATCCTGGAGCAGCATAATGAGGATGGGCTTGTTTGCTTTAGAGAACCTCTAAGAGCATCATTGGCCTCCTGACGTCGCCAGCACCTTGGAGACAGGTGATGCAATAGCTGAGCATTGGAGCAAGCTTCACAAAGGTTGGCTTCCATTGCATCACCTGTTCCAAACTGCCCCCAGGTCAGTCCTCATCCCCTTCTATCGCCATGACCAAACAGTCCACGACTGGCCAGGGGCTCTCTGTTTTGAGGCAAGATGGAAAAAAGATGGTCTCCCTGCCAATATGCCCCTCACCCACATCTTATGCTCTGCAGTGCTGGACAGTTCCCAGTGGGTGTACACTTTGGCCATAGGGATTCCTCCAGGGAGCAAAAATGGTACCCATGAGACCAGAACTGGTGGGTGAAGCTGCTTGAACAAGCAGGGCAAGACTAGGAACCTGCTCTGACCCAACCTGCACACTTGTACCCTGGGAGGCTGGAGCCGGGGAGCATTGGCCCTCACTCTCCCACTCAGCCCCAGCACTCCTTCCATCCAAACTAAAAGGTCCACATCCAGGTCCAATGCATGTGTGAGTCATGTAGATTTTATGCATTTCCTATAGAAAGAAAAGAATGCCATATAGTGGTTTAAAAAAGACCAGGTGCCATATAGTAAAATTTAATGAAGCTTCCCATTAGTCATATTGTTTCTGCCTCTAGGTTTTAGACCTGACTACCCATTACCAGGTATCCTCTCCTCCTCCCATTTCTTCCCAGAGAGCCTTGAAACCCTACCTTTAATCACCTAAGAGTTTTAACTTTATTCTTCTACAAACATTTATTTCCTCTCTTCAAGACAAACAAACAGGGCTGGGTGCAGTGGCTCATGCCTGTACTCCCAGCCCTTTTGGAGGCCAAGGAGGGAAGTTCGCTTAAGGTCAGGAGTTTGAGACCAGCCTGGGCAATGTAGTGAGACTCCCCCATCTCTACAAAATTTCCTTTTTTAAAATTAGCAGGGCGTGGCATTGTACGCCTGTAGTCCTAGCCACTCGGGAGGTTGAGGCAGGAGGATCGCTTGAGCCCTGGAATTCAAAGTTGCAGTGAGCCATGATCATACCGCTGCATTCCAGCCCGGGTGACAGAGCAAGACCCTGACTCTAAAAAACACTTAAACAAACAAAAACTCCTATGACTTGCCAAAACTTGACCAGCTTCTGCTCTTCAGACCTGTCCCTGCAACTCCAGCTCATCATGCCCATGAAGCTCAGAATCAAAGGGAAGCTCAGGTGCCACGGAGTAATAAACACATGAACCTGAGAGAAAGGAAAATGGAAATCTGGCTCCAGACCCTTGGGGTGCAGGCACTAAAGCCAACATCAAGTGTGACTTACCTCATGTGCACTGGAGGGCACCCTTGAAGTTAGTTAATTAGTGATGAGAAAATATTCACTTACTCTCTGCCTGCCCCAACAGCTCTGAGAAGGAAGTAACTCTTTCTGCTTCCCTTACCATGGCACCCTGAATCTCTAGCTCCATGCTCCCCAAATACCACCTGACACACAGCAGGACTCAACAAACATGTGTTGATTGGTTGACTGGACCCATTTTTATGCTAACCCCAACTCACCCTATAAATGCATATATCTCGAAAAATAAGATTGCAGAGGACATATTTAAATTCAGTTAGATGTACTTTGAGTTCAAAGGCAAGTGTAAAAAGACATTAAACATTATACTTGCATGTGTGTAAATTAAAGTTATTAATGTCGCTAATAAGACTGCAGATGGGCAAATTCCTAGAAACATCATCATAATTCTGTAGGCAGGAGATGTTTTAGTGGCTCCATTTTACAGATGAGGAGACCAAGGACTGAATAAGAGAATGAATTTACCCCAAATCACAGAGCTAACGATGGCAGAGCCAGAATTTGAATCGAGTGGACTGGTGTATGCAGCCTTCTCTTTGTGTTAGGTTTAGGGGTTCTCTGGAGAGGGTGATGGAGCTGACATCTTGTCCTCCTCTTACCTCTGCCATTGACTTTGGGGTGACTTGAGGCTAGCTGTGAGCCTCTGTTTCCTCATCCATAAAAAAGAGCCATCAGGAGGTGCTGCACCCAGGTCTTCCCACGCAGGACCTCATCAAACTCATCAAGCATGAGGCCGATTGGGCCTAACATCACTTTCAGGAAGCACGAGCCCAGGCTGAGCCCAGGCTGCTGGCAAGGCAGAAGATGGGTGAGCTTCCAGCAGTCATGGACCGCAAGGCTCTACTCCAGGTCTGAGGAAAGATAACTGGCGAGACACCCACCACACCCCAGTGAGGACATTTTACTCTATAAACCTGGGAATGACTTTCTGCTTCTTATAACCAGGCAGGCAGTGTGGCGAAATGTATAACCAGGGCCTTTGGATTTCAGAGGGAAAGAAGCAAGGATTGTGTTCATTTCTACGAAATTTCTGGGAGCTACTTTGGTTTTCACAAATACAGTAGGCTTCCTCAAACAGGGCTATGGTCTAAAATAGTTTAGAGAGAAATTTAATAGCAACGATTAGAACACACACAAAAAAACCTTTCCAATGACAGCTGTGTAAGTTACAAGAGCCCATTCCCACATCATCCTGCCTTATCAGAGATTTAGGCAGGCTGGTGCCTCCAGGCTGGCTTCTCCATGCAAGAGCAGCGGACCTGTTCCTGGAACCTGTTGGAAGTGCAGAATCTCCTTATGGATTCTGAATATTGGTCTTTCCTCAGATGCATAGTTTGCGGATATTTTCTCCCGTTCTGTGGGTTCTCTATTTACTCTGTCGATAGTTTCTTTTGCTATGCAGAAGCTCTCAGTTTAATTAGATCCCAATTGTCAATTACTGTTTTTGTTGCAATTTCTTTCTTTTTTTTTTTTTTTCTTTAGACGGAGTCTTGCTCTGTCCCCCAGGCTGGAGTGCAGTGGCGCGATCTCGGCTCACTGCAAGCTCCGCCTCCCGGGTTCACGCCATTCTCTCCTGCCTCAGCCCCCCGAGTAGCTGGGACTACAGGCGCCTGCCACCATGCCCGGCTAATTTTTTGTATTTTTAGTAGAGACGGGGTTTCACCGTGTTAGCCAGGATGGTCTCGATCTCCTGACCTCGTGATCTGCCTGTCTCAGCCTCCCAAAGTGCTGGCATTACAGGCGTGAGCCACCGCGCCCAGCCTTGTTGCAATTTCTTTTGGGGACTTAATCAAAAATTCTTTGTCAAGACTGATGTTGAGAAGGGTATTTCCTAGGTCCTTCCATCCTTCCTTCCTTCCTTCCTTTCTTCCTTTCTTTCTTTTTGTCAGAGTTTTGCTCTTGTTGCCCAGGCTGGAGTGCAGTGGTGTGGTCTCGGCTCACTGCAACCTCTGCCTCCCGGGTTCAAGTGATTCTCCTGCCACAGCCTCCCAAGTAGCTGGGATTATAGGCACCTGCCACCACGCCCAGCTAATTTTTGTATTTTTAGTAGAGATGGGGTTTCACCATGTTGGCCAGGCTGGTCACGAACTCCTGACCTCAGGTGACCCACCCACCTTGGCTTCCCAAAGTGCTAGGATTACAGGCGTGAGCCACTGCACCTGGCCTTCCTAGGTTTTCTTCTAGGATTTTTATAGTTTGAGATCTTACATTTAAATCTTTAATCCATCTTGAGTTAACTTTTGTGTATGGTGAAAGGTAGGGATCTAGTTTCATTCTTCTGCATAAGGCTAGCCAGTTATCCCAACATCATTTATTGAATAGGGATTCCTTTCCCCATTGCTTGTTTTTGTCACCCTTGCCAAAAATAAGATGGTTGGAGGTGTGAAGCTTTATTTCTGAGTTTTCCATTCTATTCTGTTGGTCTGTGTGTCTGTTTCGTACCAGTACCCTGCTGTTTTGGTTACTGTAGCCTTATAGTATAGTTTGAAGTTGGATAATGTGATGCCTCCAATTTTGCTCTTTTTACTTATCATTGCTTTGGCTATTTGAGCTCTTTTTTGGTTCTATATGAATTTTATAATAGTTTTTTCTAATTCTGTGAAAAATGACATTGGTAGTTTGATAGGAGTAGCATTAAATCTATAAATTGCTTTGGGCAGTATGGGCACTTTAATGATATTGATTCTTCCAATCCATGAGCATGGAATGTTTTTTCATTTATTTGTACCATCTCTGATTTCCTTCAGCAATGTTTTGTAGTTCTCCTTGCAGAAGTATTACACCTCCGTGGCGAGCTATATTCCTAGATATTTCATTTTCTTTGTGGCTGTTGTAAATGGAATTGTGTTCTTGATTTGACTCTCAGCCTAGATGTTATTGGTGTACAAAAATGCTATTGATTTTTGTGTATTGATTTTACATCTTTTCAAGAAGCCTTTTGGCAGAGCCTTTAGAGTTTTTTGTATATAGAATGGTATGATCAATGAAGACAGATAATCTGCCTTCTTCTTTTTCTATTTGGGTGCCTTTTATTTCTTTCTCTTGCCTGATTGCTTTGGCTATGACTTCTAGTACTATGTTGAATAGGAATGGTGAGAGTGGGAGCTTAAACAAATCAACAAGCAGAAAACAAATAGTCCCATTAAAAAATGAGCAAAGGACATGAACAGACACTTCTCAAAAGAAGACACACAAGAAGCCAACTAAACATATGAAAAAAATGCTTTTCATCACTAATCATCAGAGAAATGCAAATCAAAACCACAATGAGATGCCATATCACACTGGTCAGAATAGCTATTTTAAAAAAGTCAAAAAACAACAGATGCTGGCAAGTCTGAGGAGAGAAGAGAACAGTAATCACTGTTGGTGGGAATGTACATTAGTTCCGCCACTGTGGAAAGCAGTTTGGAGATTTCTGAAAGAACTTGAAACAGAACTACCACTCCACCCAACAATCCCATTACTGGGTATACACCCAAAGGAAAGTAAATCATTCTACCAGAATGACACATGCATTCATATGATCATTGTCGTGTTATTCACAGTAGCTAAGGCATGGAATTAACCTTGGTGCCCATAAATGGGGGATTGGATAAAGAAAATGTGGTACACATATACCATGGAATAATATGCAGCCATTAAAAAACCATAAAATTATGTCCTTTGCAGGAACATAGATGTAGTTGGCGGCCATAATCTTAAGTGAAATAACATAGGAACAGAAAACCAAATACTGCATGTTCTCACTTATAAGTGGGAGCTAAACAGTGAGCGCACATGCACATAAACGTGGGAACAGTAGACACTGTGGCTACTAGAAGGGGGAGGGAGGCAGCATGGATTGACAAGCTACCTGTTGGGTACTATGCTTACTACCAGGGTGACAGGATCTGTATCCCAAACCTCAGCATCACACAACATACCCGCGTAACAAGCCTGCACATGTAATCCCTGTATCTAAAATACAAGTTGAAATTTAAAAAATAAATATTAGCCATTATTAACGAAACAAAATTAAATATCTTAAGTTCTAAAAAATAAAAATAAGTGCAGAATTATTTCTTCCTTAAGGCCCACTGCATCAGAATATACATTGTAAGGAAGACGTCGGGTGATATGTGTGCACTTTAAAGTCCAAGGCATGTGGCCTCCAGGTCCTCTGGTCCAGCTGACGTTTTTCAAGTGAGGACCCTGAGGCCCAGGAGAGAAAGTCATTTACTCCACGTGACAGGAAGCTGGTGGCTGAGCCAGGAGAGTCCTGCATCCACCATGCTCCAGCCAAGGCAAGCCTCCTGCTCCTTCCACTGCTCCTGCACCTCCTCTACAGCTATGAACTCCCTTCTCCTGCCTGCAGCCCAGGAGATGAACGGAGGATGGGATGGCTGGGCAGCCTCTTAGAGCAGCGCCCTGCAAGGGACACGAAACACTCCTGTCACTTAGGCTTGAGGAAAAGCTGGACAGAGGCCAGAAGGAAGATGCTCGGCCTGGCCAGGAGGCTGCAGGGTGCAGAGGGCGCTCAGTGGAGAAAAGGAAAATAGAACTGGAGGGAGGTGTCAAAGTGGAGTCTTCTTCACTAATTCCTCATTTGCCCATATCATTCCTTCACCTTCTCCTTATGTAACCAGTAGAGCAAAGACACCCGAGTGGTTGATGCCCAGGTAATAATAAAGAAGTGTCATGGCACTGGAAAGTTTTGTGTTTGTTTTTTTTTTTCACTGCAACCTCTGCCTCCTGAGTTCAAGTGAGTCTCATTCCTTAGCCTCCCAGGTAACTGGGATTACAGGTACCCACCACCACGCCCAGCTCATTTTTTTTTTATTTTTAGTAGAGACAGGGTTTCACCATGTTGGCCAGGCTGGTCTTGAACTCCTGACCTCAAATGATCTGCTCGCCTCAGCCTCCCAAAGTGCTGGGATTACAGGCGTGAACCACTACTCTTGACCTTGGAAAGTATTAATATCTACAAAATATTTTGACACTCAGTACCAGTGGTTCTTAACTTCCCCCCACCAAGTGAGTCTAATGGGGAACCTCATATATTAAAAAGATCAAACTGGAGCTTTTATACAAAGGGGGTCAGGGCTTGGGGGCTACAGCCAGTTGAGTAGCCAGGCTGTAGGTACCAGTCCACCCAAATCTCTGATCAGACAGGATGAAGCAGGAATGGACTATTATCACTTAACCTAGTTGTCGATGGGAGAGAGTATATAGAGCCCTTACCCTCATTTAGTTCAGGCTTTCTGGGGTGGCAGGCTCCACAGAACACAGTCTGATTGCCATTGTTCTAAGGAAAGGAGGTGACAAGTCCAAACAAATTGTTGATGTTCCTCTTCCAAAGGCCCTCTTATGTTCTTGGGATATATCCAAAACGTTGGCCAGCCTGCTGCATGACAAGTGTGGCCATGGATCCGGGTGGGGCACGTGCTGGTGGGTGTCTGCCGTGCACACTCACAGTTTGACCAGAAGGGATTATGGTGAGCTAGGAAGTCAACTGGGTGGGTCATACTACACAGCCAAAAAGCATTGAGAGGCTGGACGTGGTGGCTCACACCTGTAATCCCAACACTTTGGGAGGCCAAGGCGGGTGGATCACCTGAGGCCAGGAGTTTGAGACCAGCCTGACCAACATGGTGAAACCCTGTCTCTACTACAAATACAAAAATTAGCTGGGCGTGGTGGTGGGTGCCTGTAATCGCAGCTATTTGGGAGGCTGTGGCAGGAGAATCACTTGAACCCAGGAGGTAGAGGTTGCAGTGAGCTGAGATCGCACCACTGCTCTCCAGCCTGAATGAGCAAAATGGTCAGTAAAAATGTTCTCCAATGCTACAGGAAGTCATGTAGTCACCATGCACATTGATCAACATATGATTCATAATGGGATCGTCTTCTAAATCGCAGAAAAATGTCCCTGTGATCACACAGATGAAATATCCCACTGTGTTTTTAAAATTAGGAAAGACACTGTGGTAATAATGGAAAACTTGTGGATTTACACTCAGAAAACTGAGCCTTGGGCAAGTCACCGCTTCCTCAACCTTCAGGGTTTCATCTTTGGACAGTTTTGGCTTCCTTGCAAGGTCTTAGAAGGTTAAATGAGATAATGTTGAAAGGTGCCTCGCATGTGCTTAGCGGCAGTTCAGTAAATATTTAAACTGAATCTATTTTTGGAAACCACGTGAAAATTGAAGAACAGAAAAGCAGTCCTTTCAGTGGTTGTCATTTTGTGTATACTCTGCTCAGGGGCTGCATTAAAAAGAAGAGTTTACCAAATGTATTAAATCCTAAAGTTTAACAATAACCCCAAAGATATTGTAGCAGAATATATACAAAACAAATGAGCAAACAACAGCTAAAGTGCAAAGATGCTTACAAAAATAAATGATAAATGTGATGAGAAGAATGAAGTTGGTAAACATTACAGAAGCCTTCCTTTTAGCTGCCTCAATAGATCTATTGTAAATCAGTTTCTCGGTATTCACATGATCTGGGAAATGATTATATAATTTCAAAAGTGTCTGTAAACTACTCATTTGCATCTGATTTCTCAATGTCTAATTTGTGCATCAGCCAAAACTATGTGTATAAAACCAGCTTTTTAATCAGCTCACAGAATGTGTATAAGCAAATTAATCTTCCATTTTATGAGAGAAGAATTCATACACTCAGAATTATCCTGTGTTTTGCACTGGATGCACGGAAGAAATGATTTGCACAATTGTGTTAGCATGTGTCTCTATAAACTTCCACTTGAAACACTGCCGAAAGCCAAGTGGGTGTGCAAGTTACAGATGGATTGTAAGTCCCCCTCCCCCCGTCCCCATAGCTGGTGTCAACGTGGACTGGCGTTTCTGTGGCACATGCAGAAGGTGGCTTGAGGAGGTTGTTTGAAGAATGAGGCCTCTTTTCACATTACCCTCATTTGAAAAGGGAAAAAGCAGCAGCTGCCCCCTCTGTGGCAACCTTGTAGGGAAGCAGTCCTTGCGTGGCTGTGTTCCCATCAGAGAAGAGGGCTGGGGCATTTCCACCCAGCGGTAAAATTTCTGCATCGCCTCTTCCTCTTCCTCATCCCAGGGGGCAGCACCACCCTCTGCTCTGTTACCTGATGCCACAAGTCTTGGGGGCTGCAGCCGGTTCAGGTCCACCCCCATGCTGGTTCTGCAGTTGGTAGCTTCAGGGGCTGAGGTCCGCTCCTGGGTCTGTTTCTAAGGAGCTGTGTGAGGTTGGGTAAGTCACTTCACCTGTGGAGCCTCAGTTTTCTCATCAGTGTGGAAAAGGAGCTCCGAGGTCCCTTTCATAGTAGATTCTGTGACACATTTAAACAATGCATCCTTCTACTTCCCTCAGACACAAAGCTTAGGAGCTGTAACCCTGGCCTGAATGCACAGTGAACTCCACGAAGCTGAGCTGAGCTCTTATGTGACATTAAAAGGACCTGCCTGGCTGGGTGCGGTGGCTTACCCCTGTAATCCCAGCACTTTGGAAGGCCGAGGCGGGCAGATCACCTGAGGTCAGGAGTCTGAGACCAGCCTGGTCAACATGGTGAAACCCCCGCCTCTACTAAAAATACAAAAATTAGCTGGGCGTGGTGGCGCGCACCTATAATCCTAGCTACTGGGGAGGATGATGCAGGAGAATCTCTTGAACCCGTGAGGCGGAGGTTGCAGTGAGCTGAGATCATGCCACTGCACTCCAGCCTGGGCGACAAGAGTGAAACTCCATCTCAAAAAAAAAAAAAAAAAGGACCTGCCTCATCCAGCAGTGCTGCTTGGGGACGTGTACCCAGAAGAATCAAAAGCAGGTTATGGAAGAGATGTCGGTACCCTCATGTTCATAGCAGCATTATTCGCCACAGCTAAAAGCTGGAAGCAGCCGAAGTGTCCATTGACAGATGAATGGATGGACAAAATGTGGCCGAGACATACAATAAAATACGATCCAGGAAGGAAGCTCTGACATGGGCTATACCATGGATGAATCTCAAGGACATTATGATACATGAAATAAACCAGTCACAAAAGGGCAAACACTGTATGAGGTACCTAACATAGATTCACAGAAACAGAAAGTAGAATGGTGATTGCCAGGGACCTAGGGGAGTTGTTTTTTTCAAGCATAGGGAGTTTCAGTTTTGCAAGGTGAGAAGAGAGCTGGAGCTGGCTGCACCACAACGTGAATATACTTAACACTTCACACTGCTGAACTGCGCACCTGGAAATAACTAAGCTGGGAAATGCTGTGTTATGTGTATTTTACAATTTAAAAGAAAGGATCAGGCCGGGCACAGTGGCTTGTGCCTGTAATCCCAGCACTTTGCCAGGCCAAGACGGGCAGATCATGAGGTCAGGAGATCGAGACCATCCTGGCCAACATGATGAAACCCCATCTCTACTAAAAATACAAAAATTAGCTGGGTGTGGTGGTGCACGCCTGTAGTCCCAGCTACTCAGGAGGCCGAGGCAGGAGAATCGCTTGAACCCAGGAGGCAGAGGTTGCAGTGAGCCGAGATGGCACCACTGCACTCCAGCCTGGTGACAGAGGGAGACTCCATCTCAAAAAAAAAAAGAACAGAAAAAAAAAAACAAAGGACTTGCCTTGGAAGACCCTAACCCTCTGCCCAGGCCCGGCACTGTCCTCTCTGTCCTGGCTTTAAAGGAAACATTCTATGAACTTGAATAAGAACACATTGACTTCTCTAATTTCATTTAACTTGAATTGAAATGTAGCATTTCTTTTCATCATGAATGTAGACAACAAATCACAGAAGTAGGAATATCTGTGACTTTGTCACCAAAAGGAATTAGATATTCTCCTATTACATTCAAATATTACAAATATATTTAAATATTGCTTAAGTTCATCAATAATCCAGAGTTATGGTCGTTACAACAGCGCTGGCCGGGCGTGGTGGCACACGCCTGTAATCCCAGCACTTTGGGAGGCCGAGGTGGGTGGATCACGAGGTCAGGAGACCGTGATCATCCTGGCTAACACGGTGAAACCTCATCTCTACTGAAAAATAGAAAAAAATTAGCCAGGCATGGTGGTGGGCACCTGTAGTCCCAGCTACTCAGGAGTCTGAGGCAGGAGAATGGCATGAAGCCGGGAGGTGGAGCTTGCAGTGACGATCGTGCCACTGCACTCCAGCCTGGGTGACAGAGTGAGACTCCGTCTCAAAAAAAAAAAAAAAAAAAGAAAAAAGGAAAAAGAAAAAAGAAAAAGAACAGCACTGCACCTTGTTAATTACTTTGTTAACAAAGAAGCATGTATATTCCTATATTGTGATATAGGAATATATCATGGTTAAATATCTTGATAACTGCATTTTAATATAACTAATTTTCTCTGTACTCTATGTATTACATTGAATACATTTAAAAACATTAAATTAGGCCAAGTGTGGTGGCTCAGGCCTGTAATCCCAGCACTTTGGGAGGCCAAGGCAAGTGGATTGCTTGAGCCCAGGAGTTCAAGACAAGCCTTGGCAAAATGGCAAAACCCTATCTCTACAAAAAGTAAAAAAAATTAGCCGGATATGGTGGCACATGCCTGTAGTCCCAGCTACTTGGGAGGCTGAGGTGGGAGGATCAATTGAGTCTGAGAGGTCAAGGCTGCAGTGAGCCGTGGATCACACCACTCCACTCCAGCCTGGGTGACAAAGCAAGACTCTGTCTCAAAAAACTTTTTTTCTTTAATTAATTCCCTGCTTTAAATGAAAATGAAAAAAGCCAACAGTGCTTGAATTTTGCACTGACAGCTGGTTTGTGTGTGTGTGTGTGTGTGTGTGTGTGTGTGTGATGAAATATTTTTTGGTGTGAATATATCCAAGGAACATCCCATGATGTATTTCGGTGAAATATGCAAAGCCTGTATCTATTTCCGTGCATTCTCAGCATGAGTGGTAGGCACTCAGTGGTTTGGCTCCCCCAAAATGCCCGTGTCCTCAAGCCCAGAACCTGTGCAAATGCACCTTATATGGCAAAAGGAACTCTGCATATGTGCTTAAATTAGGGATCTTAAAAAGGGGGGTTATTCTGAATTATCCAAGAGGGTTTATCACAATCACAAGGGTCCTTAAAGCCAAAGAAGGAAGCAGGAGGGTCAGAGATTTGAAGATGCTACGATGCTTTAAAGATGGAGTAAAGGGCCAGGGACCAAGGAATGTGGACAGACGCTAAAAGCCAGAAAAGGCAAGGAAACAGACCCTCTCCTAGAGCCTCCAGAAAGGAATGCAGCCCTGCCCAATGCCTTGATTTTAGCTCAGCGAAACCCAATTCTGACTTCTAGGTCTTTAAGACAGATCATTCCAGACCATTACAGTTCTTCCAGGTCTGTAAGACAAGAAATATGTATTGTTTTAAGCCACCAAGTTTTTGGTAATTTGTTACACCAGCCACAGGGAACCAATACATGGGAACTCCAGAATAGTTATGCTCAGCAAAGACACCGAGGTAGAAGGCAGGATGCAGATTTTGCTTATGTGTTTGTCCTCTGGGAAATAGTGCTTCTTCTCTGTCTTCAATTACAAAAGTTTCACAGAACAATTGTTATCTATGGATAGTACCTGTGGATAGACCTTATTATCTGTGGTGTGCCGCTATCTTAGTCTAGCCTGGCCTAGGGATTGATTGAATTGATTTCTCAACCTATTAAAAAATCCTGACCCATAGAGGTCATCTCTGAGTAACACTCCATAATTTAGGAAAATATGTGAGTATCATAAAATATTATGGCTTAGGGAAAATTCCTTCTTGGCAATTCAAGAGGGTGGCAACTGTGAGGAAAGGAGCAACTGCCCCCAGAAGAAGGGAGGGAACAGGTCAGAGGGTAGACGTTGGGTCCTTGAGGACAAAGGTGAGGCAAGGTGGCCAGGACCAGATGGTTGTGACTAAGGAAATTTCAGGAAAAGTTGTACCCAGTGTTGAGCTTTCATTAGCTCCTGTCCCACCTTTTGTTGCCCTAAAGCTTTCTAAGAGCCTTTAAGAAACATAGCCTTGGCTGTGCATAGTGGCTCACACCTGTAATCCCAGCATTTTGGGAGGCCAAGGCAGGTGGATCACTTGACCTCAGGAGTTTGAGACCAGCCTGGGCAACATGGTGAAACCCCATCACCACAAAAAATACAAAAAAACTAGCTACTTGGGGGGCTGAGGCAGGAGAATTGAACGATTGCTGGAGCCCAGGAGGTGAAGGCTGCATTTTGAATGAGATTTTGAAAATTGTGATGAAAGAAAGCTATGGGCTCTATTAAATTAATTTTAAGGATATCCAATAAATGTGAAAATCTTTTTAAAAGTGACTTTAAGCAAACAGTACTGCTGCACATTTTGTTTGCTTTGCACATCAGGAAAAATATTTTCTTTTTTTAGACAGGGTCTTGCTCTGTCGCCCAGGCTGGACAGGCTGGAGTGCAGTGGCAAAATCAGCTCACTGAAACCTCTAACTCAGGGGTGTCCAATCTTTTGGCTTCCCTGGGCCACATTGGAAGAAGAATTGTCTTGGGCCACACATAAAACACACTAACACTAACAATAGCTGATGAGGTAAAAAAGAAAATCACACAAAAAGAATCTCATAATGTTTTAAGAAAGTTTACTGATTTGTATTGGATCGCATTCAAAGCTGTTTTGGGCCTCATGTGGCCCTCAGGCCGGGGGTTGGACAAGCTTGCTCTAACTCCTGGGCTCAAGAGATCTTCCCACCTGAGCTTCCTGAGTAGCTGGGACTACAGGCACGTGCTACCATGCCCAGCTGATTTTTTTTGTTTTGTTTTTAATAGAGACGTGGTCTCACTATGTCACCTAGACTGGTCTTGAACTCCTGGGCTCAAGTGATCCTCCCACCTTGGCCTCCCAAAGTGCTGGGATTATAGGCATGAGCCACCACATCTGGCCAGAAAGATATTCTTTTAAGCCTAGAAATAAGCACAGACTAACCTAAAAAGTATTGAGTATTCTTCTAGTTATATGTAGATGTGGATTGAGATACAATAACTGGCTGGATGTGGTGGCTCACCCCTGTAATCCCAACACTTTAGGAGGCCGAAACAGGGGGATCACTTGAGCCCAGGAGTTCAAGCTCAGCCTGGGAAAGATAGTGAGACCCTGTCTCTACAAAAAATACAAAAATTAGCCAGGCATGGTGGCACACCTGTAGTTCCAGCTACTTGGAAGGCTGAGGTGGGAGGGCTCCTTGAGCCCAGGAGTTTGAGGCTGTAGTGAGCCATGATTGTGCCACTGCACTCCAGCCTGGGCAACAAAGTGACACCCCATTGTTAAAAAACAAAAACAAAAGACAATTACTATTACACCTGACAACCCCAAATAGTCAACAGGAAATGCATGTGGGACAGTGGCAAGATTTTATCAACGTGTCACAGGCAGAATGGCATTCCCCACCCAAGATGTCCACGTCCTCATATCTAGAACCTATGGGTATGTGACCGTACATAACAAAGGGGAATTCAGGTTGCAGATGGCCTTGAGATGGGAAGATCACCCTGGATTATTTAGGTGGGCTCTATATCATCACAGGGGTCCTGAAAAGTGGGAGAGGGAGGCAAAGGAGAGTGATGTGATGCGAAAACAACTCACCTTTGCTGGCTTTGAAATAGAGGTAGGAAGGGGCCACCACCAAGGAATGCAGGTGGCCTGTAGAATCTGGGCAAGGCAAGGAAACAGATCCTCCCAGAGCCCACAGAAATGAATGCAGCCCTGCCAGCACCTTGGGTTTAGCCTGATGAGCTCTGCATCAGAGTTCTGACCTACAGAATTGTAAGATAATGCCTGTGTGTCTAAGCCACTCGGCAGCAATAGAAAACTCATAATATTTTAGAAGATGAGTCATGGCCATCAGATAAGGGCTGCCTGGAGATGACAAGCAGAACCAGCATGGGGACTGGACTCTCTCTCAAGGGGTCCCTTATTCAAGATAAACATGTGGCCCTTTCAACATACAACACTTGGTAAATGACGACTCAAGGAATAAAGATATCGTGCATTTGTAAGCTCTCTCACACACATGCCAGAATTCTCATGTATTCTCACAGGGTTTCAGGAATGCTATAAGTATCTATAATGGTAGAATGAATTACTCCAACATTTAGTGGCTTAAAACAATGACAATCATTTATTACTTCTCAGAGTTTCTGTGGGTCAGGAATACTGACAAGGCTCAGAGGGGCCAGCTTGTTTCATTCCACCGTATCTAGGGTATCAGCTGGGAGACCCTAAGCATAAGAGCTGGAATCATCTGAAGGATCTTTTATTTACATACAGCCTTTCCATGTGGCTTGGGCTTCCTCACAACATGGTGGCCTAGGACAAGTGGGTGGGCGTAGGGGAGAAGAAACAAGTAGAAGCTGTAGAGCTTTTTATGAGCCAGCCTCAGAAATCCTGCCTCACTACTTTTGCTGCATTCTGTGGTTGGAGAAATTACACATATAGAAAACATGGACACCACCTTTCTATTGCTTCCCATAAAAAAAAAAAAAGGAGTAAAACTGATCTGGATTCAAATCCTAGCTCAGTCATTTCTTTGCTGTGTGAATTCGGAAAAATGACTAGAGTTCTTTGAACAGTAATAATAGAATGTTTTAGGTGTAATAATTTATCTTTTACACATAATAAAATGGAGGCTTAAAGAGCTTCTTGGCTCCCTGCTGGAATAACATCTTCAGTTGACAAAGCATAGCATGCATATCTTATTGATGTTCACTGCCACCCTGTGAGACATCATTGCTGTCTTCAGTGAGCCAAAGAACTGAATGAGGCACTCAATTTCAGCCTAATGACTTACATGGCCAAAGATGGTGTGACAGACTGAGCTAGTAGCTGGCTCTGCACTACCTCCCAGAAATGGGATTATACACCTACACTTTTGCCACATAACTTTGCAGGGCCCTCTGCTGTGGTGGGGTGTGTGTCCCTTCCTGACTCTGGGCTCAGTCTTGTGACTTGCCTTGTCCAAGGGGATATCAGTGGACATGAAGGGTGCAGCCGCTTGGAATGTGCTTGCACACTTGCACACTGGGGTTTCTTTTCTTGCACTTCTGCCATCACTAAGATGCCTGGTCCAGCCTGGTGGTGCCAGGAAGAGAATGAGAGCTCCATAGGGTAGAGCTGAAAAGCCCAGCAGAGCCCACCCTAGATTGGCTGGCTCACAGCTGGCCCTAAAAGGGTGAGCAAAGTGAATGCTCGAAGTTGTGTGCTGCTGAGATTTTGTGAGTGTTTGTTATGCAGCATTTTTGTGGGCAAAGCTAACTGATACAGATTGCTGGTAAGACCAATACATAGTCGAATGGCCAAACTACAAACTACAAACACAATCTGGGTATATCTGGTCTTCACTGCAGAGTTATTTCACCAAAGAAGGGCAAAAAGCAAGAAAAGGAAATTTGATCTGTGGCATTTCTGGATTAGTTCTCCTTGTTCTTGCCCTCCTCTCCTCCCCCATATACCCCTCCCACCCTCACCTAGGAGCCCAAAGCCTTTATGAGGCACTGATTAACCAAAGCTCCCACTGCTGGCTTCACAAAGACCTGCTGCTGATCCCATGCTATATGAATCAAGCTCTGTCATATTACAGTCCAGATGCATATCAAATAAAAATCTCATGAAGCTCTTTATCCAAGTATGGGAAGGATACTAATGAAATTGGTTCAAGTTCAGGCAAATGGATAAAGCACACAAAAGTCTAGAGACACATAATGTTTCACACATTTCCTAAAACACTTCTTAGAGCTAGTTGAAGTGGAAGAGCTTTGTAGCTGTGCGTAAGGTCTGCAGCCATGGGGGGTTGACGAGCATTTTGATGTTTAAAGTGATGGCTGTGTCCAGGTACAGTGCCTTACGCCTGTAGTCCCAGCACTTTTGGAGGCTGAGATGGGCAGATTACTTGAGCCCAGGAGTTCAAGACCAGCTTGGGCAACATGGCAAAATCCCATCTCTACAAAAAATACAAAAAATAGCCCAGCAAGGTGGCATGTGCCTGTAGTCCCAGTTACTCAGAAGGCTGAGGCAGAAGGGTCAATTGAGCCCAGAAAGTTGAGACTGCAGTGAGCTGTGTTCGTACCACTGCACTCCAGCCTGAGCAACAGAGTGAGAACCTGTCTAAAATAAATAAATAAATAAAATCAAGTGATCACTGTAAAGTTATTCCTATGAAGCTCACAACTCCTACTGTTGTGCATTAGGAGTACAGGACTATGCTGGTCACTGGCAAAATTGTCTTTAATTCACACTTTTAATTAGGCATTACCAGAATTGTTCATCCAGCTCTTGCTCAGCCAGTGAATGTTCATGTGTGTGAGCTCTGTGTTCATGTGTACGAATCATCATGGCTGCCTTCATCCACTTATTCTTTTTTCTTTCTCTTTCTTTCTTTGTTTGTTTCTTTCTTTCTGTCTGTCTGTCTGTCTGTCTTTCCTTCTTTTTAAAGACAAAATCTCACTCTGCCACACAGCCTGGAGAGCAGTGGTGCAATCTTGGCTCTCTGCAACCTCCACCTCCTGGGTTCAAGTGATTCTCCTGCCTCAGCTTCCTGAGTAGCTGGGACTACAGGCATGCACAACCATGCCCAGCTGATTTTTGTATTTTTAGTAGAGACAGGGTTTCACCACGTTGGCCAGGCTGGTCTTGAACTCCTGACCTCAGACGATCCACCCACCTCGCCCTCCCAAAGTGCTGGGATTATAGGTGTGAGCCACCGTGCCTGGCCTCTCACTTATTCTTTGTTTGCAGTCTCAGATTGGATTCAGAAATTGAACCCTAGAAGCAATGTTTCTTCAAGAGATAATCCCCTGGAATGCAAACTCACTAAAGGCAAGCTTCATCTTTCACCTCTGTATCCCTAGAACATATCACCCTGCCTAGGATACAGTAGATGATCAATACAGATTTGTTGAATGAATAAATAAGTGACAGAATGAATGAACAAATGAATGGGCTGATCATTCAAACCATCTTTGATATTTCTGGGACAGAAGACGTTCACTACTTTAAGACTTGGCTTGCTCTCACAGTGGAGTTTTCACTCAGAGCTTATAAGTGCCTGGAAGGACCGTCACACACACACACACATACACACACACACACACACAGACACACACACGGCTAGAATTCTTGGCTCTATTCACAGAAGATAAATCTGCAGCACATTCCTGGTAAATGTCACTGGGTCCCATGTTGCTGGAGAAACTTCCATTTTAATTCAGCAAATCTTTATTAGGCACCTACTATGTGCCTGGCATGATGAGAGAACAGCTCTTACCATAGGATAGATATTGTTGATTAATTAATTTATCGAACGTTTGTTGCACTATAATGCTCCAAGCCCTGTGCAAGAGAAATATGGTCCTTGTCTTCATGACAATTATAATTTAATGGGGAAGCTGTTTGTTCGCCAAACATTTATTGGGTAGCTACTATGTGTCAGCTACTGTTATAGACACTGGAATAGAATGGGGAGCAAAACAGATAAAAATTAATCCTGGCCCTCGTGGAGCTTATGTTTTAATGGGGGACACAAACCATACACAAGATAAATAACTAAAGTATATGGTGAGTTAGACGGGAATAAGTGCTAAGAAAAACATAAAGCAAGTGCATTAATCTCCCATTGCTGCTATAACAAATTAGCACAGATTTAGTGGCTTAAATGACAAAAATTTATTATAGTTCTGGAGGTCAGAAGTCCAAAAATGGGTCAATAGGGATGTGATCCTTCTGGAATCTCTAGGAGAGAATCTGTTTTCTTCCATTTTCCAGTTTGTAGAGGCAGCCCACATTCCCTGGCTGGTGGCCCCCTCCTGCATCTTCAAAGTCAGCCCAGCAGCATCTTCCAATCTCTCTCTCTCCCTTGCCTTCCTCTCCTCTCTCTCTCCCTCACACCTGTCATCACATCTCCTCTGTTTCTGACCCTCCTGCCTTCCTCGTATAAGGCCTCCTGTGACTACACTGGGCCCACTCAGATAATCTGGGATAATCTCTTCATCTCAAGGTCCTTAATTTAATCACACCTGTAAAGTCCTTTGCCACTTAGACTAACATATCTACTTGTTTCAGGGATTAGGATGTGGGCATCTTAGGGGACCATTATTCTTTCTACTGTGGCAAGGAAAGGGGACGTGAAGTGTTGGGGAACAGGGATGCCATTTTAGAGAAGATGTTAGGGAAAGTCGCATTGAGAAGGTGGCTTTGGAGCAAATACATAAGGAAACAATAGTCCTGGTGAAGGGGTCAGGGAGACAGAGAAGCAGATGACAAGGGTGGGGGTGTGATGGGTATATTTAGGGGGCAACAAGGAGGCCAGTGTGGCCGAAGAGGAGAGAACAGGCTAGAAGTAGAGATGCTGTGGCGAGAGAGACAGTCATAGGCTGAATTATGTCCCCAGAATTCATATGTTAAAGTCCTAACTCCCGGTACCCCAGAATATGACTATATTCAGAAATTGGACCTTGAAAGAGATGACTAAGCTAAGACGATGTCATTAGGAAGGGGTCTAATCCAATATGAATGGAGTTCTTCTAAGAAGGGGAGATGGGGACACAGACACACAGAGGAAAGACCCTGTGAGAACACAGTGAGAAGGCAGCATCCATAAGCCAAGGGGAAACCAACCCTGCAACAGCTTGATCTTGGCTCTTTGAGCCTCCTGCATTGTGAGAAAATGGATTTCTGTTAAAGCCATGCAGCCTGTGGAAGTTTTTTTTGTGTTTGTTTTGTTTTGTTTTTTTGAGAAGGAGTCTCGCTCTGTCACCCAGGCTGGAGTGCAGTGGCACGATCTTGGCTTACTGCAAGCTCCACCTCCACCTCCTGGGTTCACGCCATTCTCCTGCCTCAGCCTCCCGAGTAGCTGGGACTACAGGCACCCGCCACTGCGCCCGGCTGATTTTTTTGTTTTTTTAGTAGAGACGGGGTTTCACCGTGTTAGCCAGGATGATCTCGATCTCCTGACCTCGTGATCTGCCTGCCTTGGCCTCCCGAAGTGCTGGGATTACAGGCGTAAGCCACCACACCCGGCCTTTTTTTTTTTTTTTTTTTTTTTTTTTTTTTTTTGAGATGGTCTTGCTCTGTCCTCCAGGCTAGAGTGCTGCGGTATGATCACAGCTTACTGCAACCTTGACCTCCTGGGCTCAAGCCATCCTCCCTCCACAGCCTCTGGAGTAGCTGGGACTAGAGGCTCACACCACTGTGCCTGGCTAATTGTTGTATTTTTTGTAGAGATGGGGTTTCACCATGTTTCCCAGGCTGGTCTCGAACTCCTGGGCTCAAGCAATCCTCCCAAAGTGTTGTTGGATTATAGGCATGAGGCATCATGCCAGGCCTGTGGAAGGTTTTTATGGCAGCCCTTGCTGGGTAACACAGGTACACAGGCAGAGACACCAGGCGCCTTTGCTCTGGACTATATTCTCAAGGATGTTTGCAGAGCAAACAGCCTTGAAAGACAGAGATAATGTTTTCTGCCACAGTCAAGGGTAGACATGCTTACTGTCCATGATAAAAACAGTGTCTCCCTCTGGAGTGAAGGGCAGACACACTTACTGCCCATATGAAAGATCTGGGCTCTCTAAGCTAAGGGTTAAAAACTTATAAAACTCGTATAGGGCAGCTGACTCCAAGTACAGGCTTCACCTGGGCCTCATGTTGCCCATGGGAATTGGGGCTCAGTAAACTGGTGCATGAAAATGCTGATATTCCAGCTAATGCTATTATTATGAATAACAAAGTCCTTTGTTTCTGATCTGGGAGTCTCATGTCTTCTGCCAGCATCCATGAATCGTGGCAGGCTAACTTGTTAGCTTACAAGTAGGGGAATAGCTCAGCCCCTGAGCAGCTCTTGATAAGAGCTCATGCCTGTGGGGGAGGCCAGATGGGAGTCATTGGAGGGTTTTGAGAAAAGGCATGACAAGTCAGGACGTAGGTTTTGTAAGTTTCACCAGGTAGGAAGCAGGGAGCTATTACAATTGTTAGATCTAGTGATGATCCAGCTAGATGATCCTGACTTCAGCCGAGTGGTGAGAAGTCGTGGGATTCTGGATCCTCTGAAGGTGGAGCTGACACCATTTGGGATATGAGAGAATGATAAGCAAAAAGGACAGCACTGAATTTTTAGCCTAAGCAAATGGTGGCCTGGAGTTGCCCATGACTGGGATGGAGAAGATTTTTAGGAGATGTAGCCGGAAGGGATGGCAGGAGTTCAGCTGGCGACATGCTGGACTTAAACCACCAGCTAGCCTTCAGGAAACGTTGAGGATGCAGGTGGATGTGAATTTGTTATTCAGGGGTGAGGTCACGGCTGGAGATACATATGAGCTTCATTAACCTGTGTATGATATTCAAAGCCATAAGACAGAGGCGATCACAGCAAATAGCAAAGAAAAGAGGCCTAACCATAAGCCCTGGGGCCCTCCATATTTAGAGGTTAGGGGAGTAGAAGAAAACCACAAAAGGGACAGTGAAGCCAGAAACACAGCAGGAAGCCCTGGTGAGCACTGGGAGAAGGGGTTTCCAGGAGCGCGAGTGATCAGCTGCTGCTGATAGGTCAGGTTAGGTGAGGCCACATGCCTGCCTCTTGGTTACTAGAGTTACTTATGCGTGGAAAGCCCGAGGCATGGAGTGATGACCTGTGCCTAAGTGTCAAGGAGAAGACAAGCAGGCCCGGAATGGTAAAAATGTCAGCACATCTTTGGGAAGTTGTGGAGCCCAGCCAGTAAGCCAACACGGCTGGATACCAGGGTGCTTAGGCCATAGCAAACTGCATGTGAGCCGGTGAAGGCTCAGCAGGCTTTAAACGGGGATGCCGGCCGGCTGGCTGTGTTTCAGAAAGACCACGCCGATGGCTGGGGGCAGGGACTCAGCCAGTGTCCTCAATCCAGGACCTTGTGGGACCGCCCGGCAGCCGGTGCTTCCGAAAACCTGAAGGGTCCCATTTGCCTAAAAGCGGCGAGACGAGCCTTCCAAGCGCTGCTGCAGTGCGGCCCCAGCTCCGCGGGGTGTCCCCGGGGATGACCTAAATCGGGGATTGCGGTGGGACAGACGGTCCAGGGGCTGAGGACCCCCGTGGAGCAGGCAGCGGCGCTCAGGAGGCAGCAGCTTGAGATCCACGGCTCGATTTTTAAAAATTGTAAGGGAGAAGGATGCCTCGAAAGCCTCCGTGGTATTTTGTCGCATCTCGCACCCCTGTCTAAACTTCAGTCCACTCGTGGAGTGTGGACCCCCACGCTGCATGGGCTCAGGAGGCGCTTCGCCTTTGGAAAGAAATCGCATGTATTAAGAGAAAGCACGTGTGCTACTTTGAGAAACGAAGCAGAAAGTTACCAAACGCGGGAAGGGGAGGCTCGCCAACCAAGCGAGGCCGTGGGACACTGGCGAGTCGCAGAGGCTCCTGGAGCCAGCCGCTTGGAAACAAACAACAACGCGGCGGGCGGACTCCCGGGCAGCCTCCCCCGTGCCGGGGCGCGGGGGCCGCCGCGAGAACCCGGGCAGGAGCTGGCAGGCGCGGGGCCTGGCCGGCGGGAGGGTCCCGCACCCCGGCCCAGTGTGAACACCCCGCGCACCCCCCTGGCCCGGCCCGCCGGGGGCGCGGACTACAAGTCCCAGGAAGCCCAGAGGCAGGCGCGGGGCGGGGCCTGGCGCAATTCCCCGGGATCCGGCGCGCTGGGAAGCGCCGAGGAGGACGCAGCGGCGGCGGCCGGAGGGCGGCAAGCGCGCGGGCGGGCGGGGCGCGGGCGCGGGCGAAGGCGGGGGCGGGGCCGACGTGGGCCGGAGCCCTGCGTGCCAGGGAGGGGGCCGGCCGGGCAGGCGGCGGGCGGCGCTCGGAGCGGGCTCCGCGGCTTGCAAGGCGCCTGCGACTCGGTCCCAGGTCGGCGGGCGGCGCACGGCGGGCTCGCGCAGGGGCCCCGGCGCGCCGGGCGGCGCAGTACGCAGCGCGCGGACCCACGCCACGGCCAGGAGCCCAGAGCAGCGCGGCCACACTGCCCAGGGGTCGGCCCTCGGCCCCGGCGCTCGGAGCGCGGCGGCTGCCTGGGCTTTAATGGCTGCTCGGCGGAGCAGCGCCTAGGGCTGGAAGGCGGCTGCGGCTCAGGAAGGCACCCGAGCAAGCCTTCTCCGGGGCCGGCCGCACCCGCCGCGGCGCGCTCCATGGGGGCGCGCTCCCCCCGGGCGGCCCGCTGACCCGGGACGCCGGGGCCCGCTCGCTCGCCGGCCGCGCGTCCCGGCCATGAACTGAGCCCGCGGGCCAGCCCCGCGCCTGCTCCGCCCGCGCCTTTCTTCTCGCGCCTCCTCCGCCCGCCGCCGGCGGGCCCGGCTCCCCGGGGGCTGCGGCGCCCCGGGCTCGGCGGCCCGCGGGCCCCGGGGCGCGGGGCGGCGGCGGCGGGGGGCGCGCGGCTCCGGGCGCGGCGCCTGCACCATGAACTACCAGCAGCAGCTGGCCAACTCGGCTGCCATCCGGGCCGAGATCCAGCGCTTCGAGTCGGTCCACCCCAACATCTACTCCATCTACGAGCTGCTGGAGCGCGTGGAGGAGCCGGTGCTGCAGAACCAGATCCGGGAGCACGTCATCGCCATCGAAGGTGAGGGCCGGGCCGCCTTGGGGCCTCGGGAAGGCACGGACGCCCGCGGCGCGGCGGGGGTGTGCGCTGTGTGCGTGCGGGTGTCCACACTCGCCGGCCGGGGCACGCGGCTGCTCCGCCGAGGGAGCACTGCGGCGCTGCTTGTCTTGCAAGGCCGGGCGAGCGTCGCCTGCGCCCCGCGCGCCGCGAGCTCAGCCAGGAAGATGGATCGTCAGCGTTAATTTGATAGTGGACAATAGAGTCTCTCCTGCGGGAAAGTGGCTCGGTGCCTCCGCGTCCTGGGCTGCCGGAGCGTCCCGGCCCAGCAGACGCCTGGGGGCAGCCGGCGGGGTCGGCGCCACCCGACCCCTGACAGGTTACCAGGCCAGGCCTGGGCGTCTTGCTGGACGTTGAAGACGTGTTCTGAGAAGTGCTGCCGCTGGGGGCGAGGCCCGGGCCGGCGTGTTTGGGCGGTGCAGGGCTGCCCTCCTTAGTGTGTTTGCTCAATTCAGGGGTGCAGCTGAACTTAGTGGATGCCGAGAGCCAGCCCCAGCGCGGGAGCATCGTGTCCAGGTGCAGGTCCATTTGCCCCCGTGTAAACGCTGGCCCCGGTAGTGTGCTTTGTACCAACCAAAAGTCCTGGGTTGGATGAGAGGAAGAACCCTACCAGGAGGGCAGGGCGTCCTCCAGCGGAAGGGTCTTGCTTTCATATGTCTGCAGTTGGAGGCCACTGAAGTGGAGGGTGCTGTGGTTTTAAGGGGGGCAGGATGCTTGGGCAGAATCCCCACCCCCTTCCCTCTGCATGTCAGGCAGGGCCATGGCCTTCCAGGAGAGCTACAGCAGCAGTCTGCCTTCCGGGGCTGTGCCCTCTGGATTTCTGGTGGCTCTCATTTCTCTGTTTCCAGGCTGCTGATTTATTTCCTTGCTTCATCCCTTTGGTCCTGCCAAGACTCACCTGGGGCACCAGGTGGCATGTGCGTGGGCAGTGTGGAGTCATATCTTAGCCACAGTTGATCAGCACTTTCTCCCTTGTCAGCGCTGTTGGCCAGTGATGGTAAAAAGCCTGCAGAGTGGCTTGTCCATAATACAGACTGGCCGGTAAGACCTCTATTGAGGAACATTGAGAATGGCCCAAAGCCGGCAGGAATGTGCCTGAAAGCCTGGTGCTGGCGTTGCCCAGCCTCCTCCCTCTGTGAGGGAGAGGGTATCAGCCCACAGAGAGGCTTTGCCTTGGCACTATGTAGTCTGAACTACTAACCCCGAAGTGTTTTGGTTTGAAACTTGGCCAATTAGGTGGAGAAAGTGGATGTTGTGTTGCTGAGCCCTTGGCATTTGGCAGCCCTGTAGACTTGAACCATGTCCCAGCCAGGCTGGATGACTGGCAGACTATACCCTTGGGGGACTTGCTAATTCCAGGGGAGGATCCGGGTGGAGCTCCAGCCTTCTGGGGTCCTAGCCCTTTGTGTGTATCTGTCTCTCATGAGGTCACCTGGCTGCCTTGTTGGTGACTTAAGATGCTCTGTGGATTCCTCAAGAGACGGGCTCTGTCTGCCTCTGCATGACTCGTGATGAGTGGCGGTGGGACCTGGACCCATCTGCTGATGATCGGGTGGTGTTGCAGCAAGGTTCCTCCAGAGCTCCAGCTCTGCGTCTGTTACGGGAGCTGTGAAGGCTGCACGGTGCTCATTTCAGATGGTTCTTCCTGGCTCTCTGGCTGCATCCACAGAAGTCTGATGAAACACTGTGAAAGCCGGTGTCAAGTATTGAAGGCACCTGGCTGAGAGCCTCTTTTGCTGCATGAAGACCTCTGGCAGAGTGGGGTTCACAACACCTCGTTTTTATTTCCCATTCTTGAAGCTGAGCTCTGGGGCTCAAGCACTTCCAGCAAAACAGTTTGACTTTCTAGCAAGAGGATGTGGTTGCATTTTCCTTTCTCCCTTAAAAGAAAAAAAAATGCGTCGTTCCTAGATGATGGTTTTTTTTGACAGCACGATGCCTACCTTTGCGATTTGAGATTTTAGGCCCCTTCTTGGCCGGGCTCCTTGTCATTTTTAATAAGGCTTAGAATCACTGGGTGAATCCTGTTTGGGACTGGGGTGATGCTGTTATTTTTCTCTTAGAAATAGGGATGTCTACATTATGTGGAGCTGTAGTTAATTTAGTGAGGCTTAAGAACCACTCAGACATGCTGCTGTTCTTTGCATGTTCTTCTGTTGTCAATAATGATACCACTTTTCATTTCTGTAGAACTTTAACAGAAATATTTTTGCATCTATAGTCTCATTGTGTGGCTTCACCAACCCTGTGAGGGAGGGTGGGTAGCTTCCTCATCCTCATTTTATGGAGGAGCGGGTGGAGGTTCAGGGAGGGATAATGACCTCCTTAACATTTGACGGAGGTGGTTTGAAGTCTGATCTGAACCAAGGGATCATTTGAATGGAGTTTCTGTCTCCACACTGCATGTGGATGGCAGGAACCCAGTGCTGGCAACTGAGCCTGCGCTGGAACATCACAGTAACTGCAGAGGGCTCCCCGCAAGGAGCTGCCCCTGCCTGTGCGTGCACCTTGGAGGTTTTAAAGTCTAACTGTTTCCAATCAGGACAGCAGGTGCACATCATAACAAATGGCTCAGAAAGTCACTTGTCCCACCAAATAGAAAACTGGCCACATTTTAGAAGATTTCCAGCTAGGGATTTTTTTTTTCCCTTCCTCTGTATGTACATACACAAAATTGGGGTCTGACTTCCAAAGCTTCTGGACTACCATGATGTGGGCACTTCTTTTTTTTTTTTGAGATGGAGTCTCGCTCTGTCGCCCAGGCTGGAGTGCAGTGGCGCAATCTTGGCTCGCTGCAGGCTCTGCCCCGGGTTCACGCCATTCTCCTGCCTCAGCCTCCCGAGTAGCTGGGTCTACAGGCGCCCACCACCTCGCCCGGCTAATTTTTTCTGTTTTTTTTAGTAGAGATGGGGTTTCATCGTGTTAGCCAGTATGGTCTCCGTCTCCTAACCTTGTGATCCACCCGCCTTGGCCTCCCAAAGTGCTGGGATTACAGGTGTGAGCCATCGTGCCCGGCCGGGCACTTCTTAACGTTATGAAGAGCTTTTGAAGATAGGGTTTCTCTTGTTGGCACAAAATTCCCACATTTGGCTGCACCCTACTCAAAACTTCACTGTTTTCTGGCATCTTCAGGAATTTTTGCTGTTGGAGTGAGGTGCAGCCTTGTCCAAGGGAAGGATGTTTTGGCTAATGCTTATTTCAGAGCGAGTGGAGGTGGGTCTGGGTTGTAAAATCTCTTAACGATGGACTAAACATATTTTAGTTGAAAGGCCCACCAAGGCTCCCAAATGAAAACAGATCCGTAATCCTGTTTGTAGGCATGGGATACAGGTGATTTTGCCCTCAGTCTTGTTTTAAAACACTAGCTTGTCAGAAGAGAACGGTTTTTTTCCCCCAATTTTTGTTTTGTACATTGAGAGGTTTATTCCCCCTCCCTTCACCCCCAAATCACTAGAGTTTAAGGAAGCATTGCTGATTGTTCCAGATTTATCTGATCAGGTTTCTGGGATGTCCTATGGGGCATGGCATGCTGTGAAATGTAGCCACACAGCTGTGTCGTCTCTGGAGCCTCCGCAGCCACCATGCCCAGAAATGAGCCTGAGAGCCGCCTCGCCTCCAGTCTGAACAGCGTGTGTTAGTTTCCCCTCTGGTTCTCCTTAGAAAAGTCCATCGGGGGTTGATGGCATTGAGGTAGATGAATTAACTGCCTTTCTTGTTCAGTAAAGCTTGTTCTTCTTTCAAGGATAAAGCCTCTCTTAGCAGTCGCACATCGTAATTCAGCTTGCCAGCAGCAGGACCGTGATGTGAGTGATAGCCCAGCCAGCTCATTCAGCCAGGCAGCCTGATTCCCAGGTTCCCACGCATCGCCGGGAAGGTTGGCCTTCCTCTGAGGTTGAGCCCTCAGCCAGCCCTCAAGCCTCCATCCACCAGGTGGCCGATGAGAGGAAACCCAGGCTCTCCACTGACCTGGCACTTGGCGGGAGAACCCTGCCCTGCACTTCTTAAGGGCATTTCCACAGGGAGATTCCAGGACCCCTTAGTAGTATCTGAGCCCCAGTGTTTGGGAGACCAGGGAAGATGGGTCAGGGTTCCCCACTTTGTCCCATGATACAGCTGCTCTGTTGAGCATGTGTGTCCCACAGAGTGCGGAGTGTCTGATATGCATCATCTCAGTTCGCCCTGCAGCGATCCTGTACACAGATGCACTGCTGAGGCCCAGAAAGCTTAGGACACTTGCGCAAGAGCGGTGAGCTGGGCCCGTCCGACCTCACCTCTGGCCCTCTGTCGCCGTGTGAGATTGCGGAGCTCCTGTTATTCATACTTCCCATAGGCCGTGTGTGCAAAGCATCCCAAGCTTGTTTCTGCCACCCAAGGCAAGAGGGTTTGAGAAGGCCCCAAAGAACCAAAAGTATTCTGTTCTCTGTAAAGCAGCTGACTGTGGCAAAACTTCCAGAAGCATTTGTTTTCATGTGGAAATGTATTTAGTCCGGTTGATGCAGGTGTGCATGTTTAGGGAAACAAACATTTTCTTCCTGCTGTGGATAAGTGTCATGTTTCTTTGTCACCATTGGCCATGTTCATAATCCTTCAAGTTGAATGAAAGGTGGCAGGTTTGCAGTCCCCTCCTTAAAAATAACACTCAGTTGGCTTTTAGTTGCTTCCAGGTGAGCTCTCGTACCTTGCCGGCACCCGGGGCCTCCACAATGCGGGCGTTCCTTGTGAGTCCAGCTTACTCATGCCTCTCAGTTGTGGTGCAGGTGCTCTTTGAGATGCCGCCTTCTCTGCCTGTTGCTCACCCTGCGAGGCTCGGTCTCTGTTGGTGTCACTCATGACCAACCTTGCCTCGCCAGAATTAAGGCCCTCCTGCTCTCTGCCCACCCTGTTTGGCTCATCTACTTAATCCCACTCCAGCTGGGAGGTCTGGAAGCTGGTTGAGGGCAGAAATCAGGGCTTGTTTATTGCTGTATCCTCAGTGGTTTGATAGATCATGTCTGGCCCTTGAAGGATGCCCAGGGATTGTTTGTTGGCTGGCTGACTTGCCAGAGGGTCCTTTCCAAAGCGCCTTCTTGGTAGGATAAACAATGTTTATACGCTGCAGAAGTGAGGACATTTGAAACGTCCCCAGAGCACAGAAGTTAGGGTTAGACACCTTTCGGATTTGGTGGGCTGGCTTGGTGGGAACTCAGTGTCATGTGGTGTTTGGGATGGAAGTGAAATTTTCTTTACTGTAGGTAGGGGAAGCAAAAGATTTGCTTGCTAAATCTTGGCAGCTTTTTCAGATCAGCTGTCTACAACAGGTTGGTGTTTATGTTGGGTGTAAGTGAATTTCAGACATAGAATCAATATTAAGAGGACAAACGGGTGACAGCCTGTGTCACTGCCATGATATAGTATCTTTGGTGTCACACCGAGAGCAAACGTGAGTGTGTGTCAGGTCACATTGAGGGCTGATGGAAACAGATTGCCGGCCCCTCCCATACCTCCCGAGTTTCTAGTTCTGTGGGTTTGGAGCAGGACGCAAGAATGTGCCTCTCTAACAAGTGTCCTGATGATGCAGATGCCCTGGTCCAGGGACCACACTTCGGGAAGCATTGCTGTAGAGGAAAGGCAGCTCCAGTTGACTTGGCATCATCTCTGGGCCATTGTTTCTTCTTCCTTGCTGTGCTTGTAGCCAGCTGAGAAGGTTTCCTATCAGTCTGCCCTGCAGGTTGCAGGTGAAGACACCTAAGGCCAGCTGCTCAGGGAGTTGCTTGTGGTCACGCAGGCTAAGTGTGGTGGAGGAGGGACTTAAACCAGATCTGAATGGTTTCAAGCTGGTGTTCATGTGATCTTCATGATGTTGTTTGAAAAGCAGCTGAATGCTGGGTGAGGGGCCTGTCGTGCCAGACCCCTTTAAATTTCATTAGGGATGGCACCGGGTTGAAGAGACTGGAGAAGAGACCTAGAGCCAGCAAACAAAAGACAGAGGGTTTATTAGGGGAGTTTATTTACAGAGTGGTCCCATGGTGGCCTGGGCAGGAGAAGCGCTGCTGCCTGCTTTCAGAAAGCGTGCAGTTTATATAGCATTTTCGCTTAACACCCTCCCCCAAACAGCCACCACCCAGCAACCTTAACACCAATCAAAGAGCCTCAATACCTTGTATGGCCTGCTTTCCATGGGACAGGCTGGGGGTTTCGATGTTCCTCATAGATGAGGAATGAATCTCTGGGTTGGCCACTCCCGGATTCCTTAGCTCAGAACCCCGAACACACATTCAGATGCACCTGCCATGCGGGGCCATTCTCAGGGTGTGCTTCAGTTATTGCTGTCAGGGGCATCTGTCAGTGGGCTGCGTTTTTGTGACATGGTGGCATGTCGGATGGACATTGCCGAGAGAATCTGGTTAGGAGGTAGAGGCAGCTGATGTCCATTTCCTTCTAGACTCATTCTGTGGTTTTGTGGATTTTCCTTCTTGTCTTTCGGAGATTGTTGCTTTTTAATGTAGTCTTATGTATATTTAGATTGGGTTCTTCAGTATTCACTTATTATATGATAATTTGGCAGATGACACATTTTGTTACCAATATTTCCAAGCTGAAAGCGCGTTTCTGTAAAAGACAGGAGCTAGATGTTACTAGTAGCTTAAAAGAGCTGTTGGAGGAGCCTGAAGGAAGTGACTCAGAAGGGAGAGAAGCAGTGGGGGCAGCTGCAGGAACCTTCAAAACAAAACCTGCAGCCCTGTTGCTACCACCTCTTGTTTTTTGCCTAAACCAGGCGTTTTATTTTGTTAAGACGAAAATCCCTTATTTTGCATCCGTTTTTCCCCCTGTATACCCTGCAGGTGTTTATAGTTTGTGAGTCTCACTCTGGCTTGTTTTAACCACTGATTTCGTTTCGTCTTACGTTTCTCTACACTCTAGCAAACCTGTGTCCCCCTCCCCGCCCCCATCCCAATCCTCCAGCCTTCACGTCCTTAGCTTAAGTGATTGAGTCTGGCAAAGCGGATGAGGCTTAGCTATTTTTAAAATCCAGGGTTTGAGGTTCTGATCTGGTGCTTAGCTACATAATTCCTTCCCTTTGTTAAGTACCTTTCTCCGAGAAACAAAATGCACTCTACAGATGTTAATCTCTAATCTTTGCAGCATCTGTTATTTTTATTCAGGGGTACAAGTGCTTTGTGTGTGCTGCGGTGAGCCCTGGCCTTCTGGAAGCTCTGTGCTTCTGAGGGGCTGAGGGGGATTTGGGGGTCCCTTTTCATAGTGTGGGCTGTCTTTCCCAAGATGCAGTGATGACCCGTCGGAGGCAGGGCTGGTATTGTCTGTGGGGTCCAGTCCCTCTATCTTCCAGGGCTTTTCTGGTCACAAGAGACCATGGCCAGAAGTGGGTATCGTGCTTGTGTCTGGGTCCTGGGGAGGGAAGGAAAACAAATACCACCCCCTGCAGAAGAGATCGTTAATGGATTCTTTGAATAACCAGCCAGATAGCTTGTTTGTGTGCGAGGTTGGGACATTTTCCGTAAAGAGCAGACTAAATATAGGCTCGAGGGTGGGGACCAGCCCCGAGAGGGGACTGCCACTGCTTGCTCCAGTATTGTTTCTTCCATTGGTAACCAGAACTTGCCACCAGTCCTGAACAGGTGGCCACCCCGAGCTCTCTGGGAACAGATTGGTGTTTTTGTTTAACCAGGGGCTCATTTGCAAATTTCACACTTCTCCCGCTGTTTGATGGGGATTGTCTTTTTTTGGGCTGCAGTGTTGGAGTATTTGTACAGTGTTTCTACACAAGCAACTGTCTAATCTTTAAAACTGCTCATGCCGTCTGGTTGTCATTAGCATCATGGTTAGAAGCTTTTTATTTGCTTTTTTTTTTTTTTTTTTTTTAAGGGTGGGAAAACACTTTTCATGGTTCTGGGAGAAGAATTTCAAATAATGTCCATGTTCACAAATGATTTATGTTTGGTCTTGGAGAAATGTCAGCATTCAACAGGCTCTAGTAAATACAACCATGTTGATTTCCAGCTTAGGACAAAGCCACTGTTACCCTATTCTCACTCAGATAATAGTCTGAAAGGCAGAACCGTATCTTTAGAAAGTACATCTAGCTTCAATTCAATAAGTTTTAGTTTTAGCCAATAGTAACTTGTAGTATTGAGGATACTTGAAAGAAAGAAGTTAAACATTTTTTTAAAAATTTATGAACGCCTGCAACAAATAGCCACAAGACCTACCCTTTTTTCAGGAAAGAGTTTTCACTTCTTAAATGTCACCTTGGGGGCATGCCCACTGTGTGATGGTACCCTTCAGCAGGATTGGTATTGTCGGAAGTGCTGGCTAGCTTATGTAATGAAAAAGAAATTGATTTGGAAAGAGCTGATTGCCCTGAACTTCCATCCTGTTTGTGCGTTGAGCTGCCCTTTTCAGTGGGGGAGAATCCAGCATATTTTCCAGGGAGGGTGTTTCCGGAAGCCTGTCTGCACCCCCTTTGTTGTTGTTTTCGAAGGTCTGGGGTGCTGCTGTGAGCCGGGATCCAGTATCTGCTCCTGTTCTGACGAGACTGCTCCTGCTGGAAGTTCAGCCTGGTGCACCTGATTTGGGAGGGGATGGTGTGATTGGCGGGGAACAGCATTGTGTTAATTTTAGCTTCAACAATCAAGCCTGGGTCTCTGAGTGTCCATGTAGTACTTGAAGTTTGGGTTTGGAATTGGTGGGATTGAGACCACTTCAAACTTTTTATTTCTTGGAACTTGTTAGTATTTATTTATTTATTTTTTGAGACAGGGTCTCACTCTGTTGCTTAGGCTGAAGTGCAGTGGCACTATTGGGGTTCGTTTGTAGCCTCAACCTCCCAGACTCAAGTAATCCTCCCACCTCAGCCCTGCCCAAGTAGCTGGGACTCCAGATGTGCACCATGCCTGGCTAATTCATTGGATTTTCAGTAGATATGGGGTTTCACCATGTTGCCTGGGCTGGTCTTGAAATTCTGGACTCAAGCAATCCACCTGCCTCAGCCTCCCAGAGTGCTGGGATTACAGGCATGAGCCACTGTGCCTGGCCTAGTTTTTAATTTTTGAGACAGTCTCTGTCAATCAGGCTGAAGTACAGTGGCATGATCGTGGCTCACTGAAGCCTTGCTTTCCTGAAGCGATCCTCCTGCCTTGGCCTCCCAAATAGCTGGGACCACAGGCACGCACCACCATGCCCAACTAATTTTTTTAATTTTTTTGTAGAGATGGGGTCTCGCTATGTTGCCTTGGCCTCCCTAAGTCTTAGGATTACAGGCTTGAGCCACCGCGCCCAGCCTCGAACTCTCTTTTTTTGACACATAACATAGAGAAAGGTGCCCGAGTCATAAAGGAGGAAGTTTTCACAAACTGATCACATGTGGGACCAGCATCCAGTTCAGTGGCCAGCACAGACTCATCTGTTGTGAGGGTCGTTAGAAATTGTGGCCCCCGTTTATTGGTCTCTTCTGCCTGTGATATGTGCTTGAGTGGCTGCCTGTTTCGGGGGCTGTCAGTGTGTGAGTGGTTGCTTGTTTCGGGGGCTGTCAGTGTTTGAGTGGTTGCCTGTTTCGGGGGCTGTCAGTGTTTGAGTGGCTGCCTGTTTCGGGGGCTGTCAGTGTTTGGCTGCCTGTTTCGGGGGCTGTCAGTGTGTGAGTGGTTGCCTGTTTCGGGGGCTGTCAGTGTTTGAGTGGTTGCCTGTTTCGGGGGCTGTCAGTGTTTGAGTGGCTGCCTGTTTCGGGGGCTGTCAGTGTTTGAGTGGCTGCCTGTTTTGGGGCTGTCATGAATAGCACCACTGTGCAGATTCTCACTTGCCTTTTGGTGCCCATATGGCCTCATTTCTGTCGGGTGTGTGCTGGGCTGTGTCTTTCTCTCTGTGGGTTGGACGTAGCTGCTCGTGAAGCTGCTCCTTCAGCCCAGCAGCCCCTACCTGGGAAACCTTTCAGTGCTTTCAAGGTTCATTTTATGACACTCAGGATGGCCGTTTGTCTCCTTTTGCTGATTTTCATTCTTTCAGTTGTTTGTTCATAAACAAATGTTTGCATGCATGGCTAATGCATTTCCAGCACTTCGAGATTAGGTTTTTAAACTTTTGGATTGTCTGCAGGCTATTAATTCCTTGTTAGTTGAATAATGACGGCTGTGTGCATGGAGCTGTGTGAGCGAAATCTCTCACCAGGAAGAGGGCGCAGTTCCTCTGGGACTGGAACAGGGGCCCCTTTGGCTCTCCTTGGCTCCTGGCAGAAGTCAGTTGTCAACTGGGGGACTCTTTCTGGCTGAGCCCCAAGCAGCCTCAATCCATCTCTGTGCTGGGTTTTAGATAACCCACTGGATCTGTGTTGGTCTTTGAAAGGGAATTCACTCTGTATGTTTGGCCTAAACTGTGTTATGGCCTTCACAGTTACGTATTAGCATTATTCAGTTTTTGTTGTTTGTAGCAATTATGCTGAAGACACAAAAGGAGAAAAAAAGCTAAGTGTTGCCAACTCAAGGAGTAATTTTCTTTGTTCCAGCGCTGTGTCCTGGGAGCTGCCCATCCCCCTCCACAAAGGCCAGTGCTAAAGAAGGCCAGAGCCAGGAAGGACACGCGGGGCCATGGATTGAGTGAGGGCAGTGTGTGCGTGTGTGGATTTCTCTGGTGGCTTTGCAATGGCAAATATTTATTTTGAGGGATGGTGGTGGGAGGACCAAGTTTATACTCACTTTGTTTAGTAGGGGAAGTGGCTAATGTGAGAATCAATAGACAAGATTTTATCAAGCCCCTGCACTGGGCAGAGCGCAGTTTTTGAAGCTGGGAGAACAGGCAGATGTGTGGGACACTAGGGCCCTTCAGATCTCACCCAGGAGCCACTGATACAGGTAGAGATCGCAGCCACACAAGGCTGTGTGGGAGGGGCCTGGGAGATGGGGCGGAGTCCAGGGAGAGATCCTGGAAGCCAGGTAGCAGTCAGGAGGGCTTTCCAGGCTAGTGGGTATTAGGATTGGAGCATCCAGAACAGAGTCTCTTCAGCCTGGGAAGAGCGGGGTAGGCGGCTGAATGATAAGTGATCCTTGACAGCCCCCGAGAGCAGGCTGGGAGACCTTTTGTTGGACGGTCTACTACTGATTATGGATCCTGCTTGGAGAGGGGAGTGCTTTTTTTAAAATTCTTTTTTTTTTTTTTAAGACGGATCTCGCTCTGTCGCCCAGGCTGGAGTGCAGTGGTGTGATCTCAGCTCACTGCAGCCTTTGCCTCCCAGGTTCAAGCGATTCGCCTGCCTCAGCCTCCTGAGTAGCTGGGACTACAGGCATGCACCACCACACCCAACTAATTTTTATGTTTTTAGTAGAGATAGGGTTTCACCACGTTGGCCAGGCTGGTCTCGAACTCCTGACCTCAGGTGATTTGCCAACCTTGGCCTCCCAAAGTGCTGGGATTACAGGCGTGAGCCACTGCGCCTGGCTGGGAGTGCTTTGATACCCAGCTGTTACCACATGAGATGGAGATGCTGGTGACCGGGGGTCTGGGCTGTGGGAACAGCATCAGGACTGTTGTGAGGGAGGGAGCTCATTGCAGTCAGCGTTTCCAGAAACGTGTGTTTAGAACACCCGTTTTTCCATGGTTACTGTTACCTTGGCTCTTGTTACATAACTCTTGTTAGATCCAGATACTGAGGTTTTTTTTTAATTTTTATTTTATTTTTTAATTTTTTTTTTCTTTGAGACAGAGTCTTGTTCTGTCACCCAGCCTGAAGTGCAGTGGTACAATCTCAGCTCACTGCACTCCCTGCCTCCTGGGTTCGAGTGATTCTCCTGCCTCAGCCTCCTGAGTAGCTGGGATTACAGGTATCTGCCGCCATGCCCAGCTAAATTTTTGTATTTTTAGTAGAGACGGGGTTTCACCAGGTTGGCCAGGCTGGTCTCAAACTCCTGATCTCAGGTGATCTACCCGCCTCGGCGTCCCAAAGTGCAAGGATTACAGGCGTGAGCCACTGTGCCCGGCCCTATTTTATTTATTTATTTATTTAGCTTGGGTTTCAATATTTTAAAAAATTTGAAGCCAGGTGCAGTGGGTAATGCTTGTAATCTCAGCGCTTCGGGAGGCCAGAGTGGGAGGATTGCTTGAGGCCAGGAGTTTGAGACCAGCCTAGGCACAGTGGCAAGTGCCTTTAGTCCTAGCTACTTGAGTGGCTGAGGCAGGAGGATCGCTTGAGCCAAGGAGTTGCAGGCTGCAGTGAGCTATGATTGCATCACTGCGCTCCACCCTGGGTGCCAGAGTGAGATCTTGTCTCAAAAAAAAAAAAATTGAACTGTGATGACTATGATATTGTCTTTTGGGGGGTTTTCTGGACATAAAATTCAGAATTTTACATAGAAACTTGAATTTATTTGTCCAAGAGTTTCTTGTTTTGAAAATAGGATGCCACTGGGAACATTCTTGGTTAGGAGCCACCGGAAGCCGGGTCTATATGGGCAGGGCCAGTGAGATGCAAAGCCACACACGAAAGCTAAGCACACATTCTTGTTTTCCTCACTCACATCCATGTTCATCCTCTTTCCTGTGTTGACGGTTTGCAAAGCTGGGAGAGAATGAGGGCAGGGGCCTCGGGAAGTGAACGGCAGAGCAGGTGGCATAGAAACCTCAGCCGTCTGCCCACAGGGTATGGGCAAGGTTTGTTTTGGTGCCTTTTTCTTCCAGTCTTGTGTACATTATCGTCTCTCACAGGACTTGAGCTTGGAGGGAGCTGGAGTGGCTGCTTGCTGAGTCTTTCTCCCTGGAGCCCGTGGGCAGCTGGTTACGCTTGCGCTGGGGCGACCCTGACTTAGGACCTCCTGCCGTTTCTCTGGGTGACTGCTCTGTAGTCGTGAGTCGTCTCTTTAATGCTGAGCATCAGTACCTGCACAGCCCTGAATGGAGCAGCTGCCCAGAATCTGTCTTGTCATCGATAGATGGACAGTTGCCGAGTGTCCTGCGTGCCGACTGACTAAGGAGTTTTTGTCTCTGTCACCCTGTCCCCTGTGGTTTTATTAAGACGTTAGTTATGAATCCGTGTTTAGGATGAGAAGATGTAAACAGTGAGGAGGATAAGTGAGAAGCTAGCAAGAGTCTGGATGGTGATGGCGGGGGAGCGCTGGTGGAGGAGTCGGGGGCGTCCTGCTGGACTGGGGCACAGCTCTACAGCAGCAGCCGGTGCGGTTTTGCCTTGTAAGTGACACCGTTGCCTGCAGGCATCTCTGACAGCTGCTCCTGCTGCAGATTCCAGAAATTTCTATGGAACGTTTCCTGAACCATCCTCCTGGTTTCTTCCCTTCCCCTCACTGAATAAAATCCGTAATAGCACCTGCCGCTTGAGTGTTTGTCTCTGCAGGATGCCGTGTTCAGGGCTGGGTGCCCTTTGTGTCATTTTGTTATCCTGGTCGCTGCCAGACAGAGGTGGTAGGACACTCATTTGTCAGGTCAGGAGCCTGCAGCCTGGAGAGTTTAAAGCCTTGCCTGAATCCGCCCACTCCTGAAGGTGGCAGAGTCAGGATTCGAACTCAGGACCCATGGACACCAGCCACCCATGGGTCTTTATTTTTATATTTTTAAAAACTTTTAGTTTCAGGGGTACACATGCAGGTGTGTTATATAGGTAAGTTGGGTGTCATGGGGGTCTGGTGTACAGATTATTACAACGCATAGTAAGTACAGTACCTGATAGGTAGTTTTTCAGTCCTTTCCCTCCCACCCTCCACCCTCAAGCAGGCCTTGGTGGCCGTTGTTCCATTCTTTGTGTCAATGTTGAGCTAAAGTGAGAACATGAGATATTTGGTTTTCTGTTCCTCCACTGGTTCGCTTATGATATTGGCCTCCAGCTCCATCCATTTTGCTGCACAGGACATGATCTCATTCTTTTTATTATGGCTGCATAGTACTCCACAGTGTATATGTACCACATTTTCTTTATTCAGCCCACCATTGATGGGCATTTTGGTTGATTCCATGTCTTTGCTATTGTGAATAGTGCCACAGTGAACACACAACTAACTGCGTGTGTCTTTATGGTAGAACAATTATATTCCTTCAGGTATGTACCAAGTAATGCCACCTACAGTTTTGATGTTTTAATACAGTAGAAAAGGAAACTTCAGAAATCAGCCCATAAGTCTGCAGAAGTACTTGGGGAATTCTCTCCGCAGTTCGCAGCTCTCCTGCAGATCTCGGTTTATGATTTGAAACTCACATTCACACTCGGTTTTTTACTCATCAAGGTTATAAAGAAAATAACAGCTGTTGGTTCACTTTTATTCCCTTGCTGAGAGTTGGTGGCGGCTGGGATGCTGACTGACGGTTTTGATTACATGAGGAGGAGGCACGGAGGCAAGCTGACTGCCTGCGATTACAGGTTCCGAAGTCCGGGAGGAGGGAGGATTTCCAAACGGCATGCCTTTGAAAATTCACCTGCGTTTAGGAAATCTGCAGCACCTTTAATCCTGGCTAGCTGAAAATACAGCTTACATTTAAGTCACACAAATTCTGTGACATTTTAATAATGGAGATGTTAGTGGACAGTTAACTTTTTATACATGTAAATAGAAGTTACTTTCCCCCTGTGCTGTAATTAGCAAAAGAGGGAGAAAGGGATGCTCTGTGCATCAAAGCGATTTGCCCAGGGTTACACAGAGGAAGGTGGCAGAGCCGGAAGTGGCAGAATCCAGTGCACGGGTGGGATGCCGAGTGTGTCGCCAAACTCCACCACTTTAGTCGGGGGCGTGGTGGTGGCTGCGCTATCTGCTTCCCACTCACTGGCATCCTAGCCGTGTGGGGTGTGTGCTCACCTGCAGCCACCCTCACCTGCTTGAACCAGATTTACCTAGAGGGTGGTGTGAACTCATGTGATGTGAATGATTACTTACAGTTACCGTGAAAATTAATGGTGGGTTTTATAGTTGGAATGCTTTTTCTGCACTTATTTGATTTTTGTCTATCTGTTTAGAGAAGTGTTTTTTCTGTTGTTGTTGTTTTTTAAACTTGAGATGGAGTCTGGCTCTGTCACCCAGGCTGGAGTGCAGTGGCGTGATCTTGGCTCACTGTAACCTCTGCCTCCCAGGTTCCTGGGTTCAAGCAATTCTCCTTCCTCAGCCTCTTGAGTAGCTGGGATTACAGACATCCACAACCACGCCCGGCTAATTTTTGTATTTTTAGTAGAGACGGTTTCACCATGTTGGCCAGGCTGGTCTCGAACTCCTGACCTCAAGTGATCCACCCTCCTCGGCCTCCCAAAATGTTGGGATTACAGGTGTGAGCCACCACGCCCGGCCAGAGGTGTGGTTTACATAAAGTAAACTCCAACTCTTGAAAGTTTACCATTTGATGAGTTTTGACCCCTGTAGCTACAACCGAGGTATGGAAGGCAACCATTCCCAGACCCCAACACTTCCTCATGCCCGTTTGCAACCTGCACCACCTCTGTCCGTCTGCTTGCACCCATCTGCTGTCTGTCACTGTGGATTAGTTTGCATTTTCCAGAATAAAATAGAAATAAGATCATGCATTAAAAAGGGGGTCCCCAGCCTCTGGGCCATGGACCAGTACTGGGCCTGTTAGGAACCAGGCCGCACAGCAGGAGGTGAGTGACGGGCCACCAAGTGAAGCTTCATCTGTATTTACAGCCACTCCCTTTGCCTTGTGTTACCCCCTGAGCTCCACTTCCTGTCAGATCAGCGGCGGCATTAGAGTCTCATAAGCGCACGAACCCTACTGTGAACAGCACATATGAGGGATCTAGATTTGGCGCTCCTTATGAGACTCTAATGCCTGATGATCTGTCACTGTCTCTCGTCCCCCGCAGCTGGGACCCTCTAGTTGCAGGAAAACAAGCTTAGGGCTCCCACTGATTCTACGTTATGGTGAGTTGTAGAATTTTTTTCATTATATATTACAATGCAGTAATGATAGAAATAAGGTGCACAATAAATGTAATGCATTTGAATCATCATGAAACCATCCCCCTGCCTCCCTTCAGTGGGAAAATTGTCTTCCACGAAACCGGTCCCTGATGCCAAGAAGGTTAGGGACCGCTGCAGTAAAGGACCCCTTCTTTGACTGGCTTCATTCAGTCAGCATGATGATTTTTAGGGTCATTCAAGTTGTTACATATATCTGTAGCTTTTTCTTTTTCATTGCTGAGTAATGTTCCATTGTATGGATTTACTACAGTGTTTTTATCCTGTGGATGGATATTGATGGAGCTGTTTCCAGTTCTTGGCTTTTACAAATAGAGGTGCTGTGAACATTCACGTGCAAGTCTTCATATGGGCACGTGCTTTCATTTCTCTTGGGTAGATACCTAGGAGTGGAGTGGCTGGGAGATGTGCTGGGTATATAATTAACTTTTATGTAAACTGCCTGCTGTTTTCCAAATCGGTTGATTTTACTCTCCCGCCGGCAGTGTGAGAGTGTCCACTTTGGGCTTAAGTTCAGCAGACTTCTGGCAGTGATGGGATAGCAGCTGTCCTTAAGAAAGAGCGTTTGCCCTCTGTGTCTCTTGGTCTGTGAAGTGTCTTGTACTGATGAGGGGGGTGGGAGGCTGTAGGAGTGAGGCTGAGGAGGGAAAGGAGAAGCCTCAGAAAGAGGTGCAGACTGAAGACCACCTTAGAAGGTCGCAAAATCCAAGGGAGCAGAGCCAGTGTGCCTCTCCTTGTGACCTCTGGCCTCAGTTTCCCTGTCTGTAAATCCAGATGTTTGGCCAAGATCAGTTTTCAACAAGGTGCTGGGTGGGGGGGCGGGGGGCGGCGGTGTATGGCGTGCAAGCATTGTAGCCCCCAAGAGGACATTTGGCCATGTCTGGGGCAATTTTCGGTTTGTTACAACTTTGGGGTGGCGTGGTTGTTACCGGCACGTGGCAGGTGGAGGTGAGGGATGCTGCCCAAGATCCCACAATGCCTGGGGCAGCCCTGAGTCTTCGTCATCCCGAGACTGAGAGCCCCAGGTCAGATGAGCTCTGTGACCCCCTCAGCCTCTGATCCACACTCACCAAGGGTTACTCTGGTGCACGCTTCTGTTTCGGTGGGAGCTGGTGTAATTAGAGGTGTGTCTACCTGTGTGCCCAGAGGGGCCCGCCCTCTCGGTGAGCAAGGACACCTGGTTCCCTGGGGTCTGAGCCAGGCCCTTAGGGAGGGGGGCAGCCAGGAGCCGCAGGGGGCTCAGCCAGCTCCTGGCCCGCAAGTGTTCTAGGAAACCGGCTTCTCTGTGGGGATGTGACTCTCCCTCACTCCTCCCATTGCCTGAGTAGGCAAATTCCACCTAGCTCTTTATGACTAACCGCCTGGCAGCCTGAGCTCAGGGCAGTTCCTAACGAACTTCTTTGATTATTAACCTATGCTGGGCCCAGGGAAATTACTCACTTGTTTTCTGGCCAAGAGAAAATCTCCTGGAAACTTCTATATATAAATCTTTTTGATAATTCCGCATTCAGGAGAGTTCCCCTGGCAGTTCTTCTATTTGTAGGGTGGGGCGAAAAACCCGTGTAATTTCCCCAAACTGTGGATTTTGTTCCTATAGAACATGCTTGTGAGATTCAGTGTGCGTATTTGTGTGAGAGTGTGTGTGAATGTGTGTGTGAATGAGTGTGGATGTGTGTGAATGTGTGTGTGAATAAGTGTGTGAATGTATGTGGATGTGTGTGAATGTGTGTGTGAATGTGTGAGTGTGAATGAGTATGTGGATGTGTGTGAATGTGTATGTGTGAGTGTGAATGTGTGTGTAAAGGTGATTGTGAGTGTGTGAATGCGTGAGTGTGTGACTGTGAATGTGTGAGGTGTGAATGTATGTGTGAATGGATGTGTGTGTGAATGTGTGTGAATGCGTATGTGTGAATGTGAATGTGTGTGTGAATATGTGTGTGTGTGTGAGAGTATGTGTGTGAATGTGTGTGTGTGGTGATGGTCATTGTCCACATCGGTGGTCATGTCACTCACTTCTTGATCTGATGCTGCATCAGCAGATTGCTGGGCAGATGGCTGCATCTTGTTTGGGAGTTTGGGAGTTTTCTTTGAGTATCTGTTTTTTAACTTTCAGGGGAGAATACCAAGGTTGGGAAACACTGGTTTTGCTGACATAAGAATAAGAAAATTGGCCAGGTGCATTGGCTCACACCTGTGATCCCAACACTTTGGGAGACCGAAGTGGGAGGATTGCTTGAAGCTAGGAGTTCAAGACCAGCCTGGGTAACATAGGGAGACCCCCATCTCTACCAAAAAAACAAAACACCCAGGTGTGTTGGTGCTGCCTATGGTCCCAGCTGCTCAGGAGGCTGAGGTGAGAGGAGTGCTTGAGCCTAGGAGGTTGAGGCTGCAGTGAGCCATGATTGCACCACTACCCTCCAACCTGGGCAACAGAGTGAGACCCTATCATTAAAAATCAGTCAATCAATCAATGAATCAATCAGTCAATCCATGTGCATCCTCCCCCATTCCTGCCTTGATTTCCCTGTTAGGATTTGCCATGGGGTGGGCAGCTGGGCAAAGGCATCTGAGCTGGAGGTAGGTGACAAGCTCCCTGGGCCTCCCACCCTGCCTGCCTCTGCTCAGTGGCTCCTGGGTCCCTCCTGACCATGTAACCTTTGCACCAGCCAGAGAATCTGCCCTTTGCCTTCCTCTCCAGGAAGTTGTTGAGATACATGAGTGAAAATATTATTCTTTTAAGTGCTTTGGATGTTATAAAAAATACACTGTGCCATTAATGCACGTGCAGGGCTCCCGGCTGGCCTGGGCCCTCTGCACTTGAGATTCCTCTGGCAGCATCTGTTTAGACCTGGGCACTCCTGGTTCTGGTCAAGTTTATCCTGACCAGTTCATTTCGTGGCAGTTCTGGTCATTTTTGAGAAAATCTAGTTTGCAGTTTCATTGGGCCGCTTTGTGTTTTCTAGTTCAGATGTGGCTTCTCTAGCTTTTTCTTGCTGCTAAATGGTCTTAAAGGTTTGAGATCAGTGTCTCAGACTTTAGCCTGCGTCAGGATCACCTCAGGTCACATTTTAACTGAGGGTGGGTTAAAATGCAGATCACTGTGCCGGGCGCTGGTGGCTCATGTCCGTAATCCCAGCACTTTGGGAGGCTGAGGCGGGCAGATCGCTTGAAGTCAGGAGTTAGAGACCAGCATGGCCAACATGGTGAAACCCCGTCTCTACTAAAAATACAAAAATTAGCCAGTAGTGGTGGCAGGCACCTATAATCCCAGCTATTTGGGAGGTTGAGGCAGGAGAATCCCTTGAACCCAGGAGGCAGAGGTCACAGCGAACTGAGATCGCGCCACTGCACTCCAGCCTGGGCGGCAGAGCAAGACTCCGTCTCAGGAAAAAAAAAAAAAAAAAAAAAGAAATGCAGATCACTGGGCTCCACCCCCAGAAGTTCTGATTCAGTGGGTGGCGGGTGAGGCCTGGGAACTTCATGACGAGCCCCCTGGCAAGGCTGCTGCTGCCATTTTGGTGCCACACTTTGGGTACTATGGCTTTGGGCACTCCCAATCCAGGTGCCATGGCATGGGGAGCAGTGGGTGAACCAAATCCTGGAGCCTGGACTGTTCCAGTGGGTGCATTCCTGACTGGCGGATAGAGGACCACCCAGCTGTGCTTGATGGGGTCTAGAAGCATTGAAACTGGTTTGCCGTTATGATGTCCATGAGGTTGGAGTCCTTTCTTAGTTAAAAAATCTGAAGACTCAACAACACACAGCACACCCACGCTGAACCCTCCCGAGAATGATTGAGCTCTTCCAAATAAAGGGCGATTTTGTAGCTTTTCAAGTTTTAACAGTTTGATAACTCCCAGGCTCCTGTTGAGATGTTTTGTGATGAGGTTGTGCGTTCCCCTGTATCTTTTCCTGTGGGTGTTTATGTGTACAGAACACATGTATCTGTATTTACGTGACTGAGCACAGGCGATTTCCCCGAGTCTCACCTTGGTGTGTGCCAGTGCACGCACGTGCGCGCGCACACACACACACACACACACACACCTCCTCTCAGAGAATGTTGATGTGGCAATTCATGTTTGACAGCTGGGTTAACCCATAAATAGATCCCAAAATATAAATTTACCCAGACCTCAACCTGCTTAAGCCTTTAAATAGCTCACTAGGGCTTTTAGAATGAAGTTGAAATTCTTTGGCCTCACCCTTAAGCCTTTTCAGAAGGAGTCATGGAGGAAGTAAAGAAATGGAACTGGAGTTGCCTTGCTGGGCTCCCAGGCCCTTTGCCGTGGCCCTGCCTGCTCTCCAGCCTGGTCTCACCCCACCTGTGGCACCTTCGCTGCGGAGGATACCGTGAACCAGGCTCACAGTTCCTGGCAGGCCACTTCCTCTGTCTGGGGCCCCGCCTGGGGCTTTGGATCACCTGAGTCCTGCCCCTTGGCAAGCCTCTTTTAACCCACCTGACGCCTTCGCAACCCAGCTCAGGAGTCCTGCTTCCCCAAGGCCATTCCGATGGCTCCTGCTGGCGATTCCAGGGCCTGCCACCTGGTGACCTGTGCACTTTGCTGTGATGTGGGCTGCACGTCTCTCCCAGCATGGGCTCAAGGTGCTCAGGAACCAAACCCCGGTGTCTCATCCAGGACTGGACACATGGACACATGGTGAGAGCTCCATGGAGCTTAACTGCACGAGGGAGGCGGGATGGACTCTGGCTTGCAGGGCACAGTCTGTGTAGCAACAAGGAACATACCTGGTGTTTAGATCAGATGTTCAATGACTCATGTCCCAGAGAAGGGGCCTGCAGCCATATTGGTCAGTTGGGGAGCTTGTATACTCAGGCCATTGAGGTTGCCATGGCCACCATTTTGGGAATCTTTTCTTTGGGAGTTGCCATCAGAATTTAGGGCATTAAAAAAGTCCTTAAATTTAGGTAATGTTTGCCTTAAGCAGATGGTCTTTGCCTTTTAGAACTGTCAGAACTTGTTTACCCTTCAAGCTGGGCACTGTGGTAAGTTGACTCTTTGGGTCCTTGGTTGGAAACATGAGAATCCCATTCTGGCTGACTCAAGCAGACATGGATTTTATTCGAAGGATGTGGGGGTGGCTTTGAGCATAGAGGCGTTGGGATGGACTGAACCATGGGCCCAGGGGACAGGCACAGGCTGCCTCTGTATTTAGGGCACTGCTTGGGTTGCCTGGAGAGTGGTTTATTGGCCCAGATTCTGCCACTCCTTGGCCAGGGGAGGCCTTTCATGGACAGCCTCATCAGAGTGGCAGCAGAGAGAAGAGCAGGGCAGGTCCTCAAAGGAACACTGAAAAGGTTCTCTGAAAGACAGGGGCGTAGATACTGAGCTGGCAATAACAGCGCTGATCCACTGGAATGGGGAAGGGCCTCGAGCTGTTCTGTCAACACGGAGTTGTTTGTCAGGCGTCATGGGTATCATTTTGTGCATCTGCCCTTGTTCAGTGTTTCCTTGTAATTTTGCAGAAAAAAGTCTGCTTAGTGTTGAACCAGACATTCTGCAGCCTTTAAAAGAGAATGGAAATGGAGAGATTGTGATGTGTTCATTGGTGACTTTTGACACGGATGCTAACCTGTAAGATGTGCAGATATATCATGTGCAAACTGTTAAGATGCTGTCAACATTTTGAATGACTTCTTGCAAATAGTAAGGAAATTAAACACACACAGAGCTGGGCAAATGCTAGAGGATGGTGTTGCCTTTTGCATCTTGGTGGGAAAGAGATATTTAAGGGGGTGAGGACAGCTCAGCAACAGCAACTTAAGGGCCTGCTAGGAGCGGGGAGAAGTTGGTTGCTGGGGTGTGTGGCCTCTGTAGCCCAGTCCTCCGAGTATCGTGACAGGTGGCTGGGTGCCTCAGTGCTCAGGTATGGGCTCCTGTTCCTGCCGCATGGGCTCCTCTGCTGCTGCTGCTGCTGCTGCTGGCCCGCCAGTTCCCATGGACTCTCCCTCACCTGTGCTTCCTTCTGCTCCCCGACTTCATGGTTGGAATGTGCTGTCTTCCCATCCCTCTGGGCACGTGGCTCCTCTTTTACGTGCATGCCTGGCGAACAGTATATCCCCAGTAAATGCTTGCAGAATGAATGTCTTTCCTGAATGTTCTGCTCTGCTCCCCAGCCCCCAGAAATAAAACAGAAATGCTGTACTCCTTCCCTGTCTCAGGCCCAGGAGCATTATTATTATTTTTTTTAAATCTCTTGTGGCACTTTTCTACTTTCTCCTCTACAGTACAGCTGCTTGTTGAGAGGCAGTATATGTCATGTCTAAGAAGAGTCCTCAAATGGAGTCTGGTGCAGCTTCTTTCTAGCTGTGTGCTTTCGGGAAAGCCATTTGAATTTGGAGCCTCTGTTTCCTCTAGCTTTACTCCAAAGGAAACAAGTGTAAGTGCTTGGCACCTGCAGCCTGAGCGTAGTTCATGCCGCCCGTATTCCTGGCCAGCCTCCGTTCTCCAGGACCCAGCAGGAATGTGTTTGTCGCCTCTGGCCCTGTGCACCCTGGCTTCCCATCATACCTGGAGAGCCTGGGACAAATGCCTGTGGAGTGGATGAGTGAGTGGATGCGGGTCCACCCAGCTCCCCGGCAGGCTTCAGAATCTTCCTTGTATTCTGGAAGTAAGTGGCGTCGCTACCCAGTTTAGGAGAGTGCCATGTGGGACTCTGTTCCATCAGCTGGGTTGGTGTAGTGGGACTGAACTTTCTTCTTTGGTTGCCCCCTGCAAACAACCATGCAGATGTTATTGATGGGCAGTTGCAGGTAGAAGCATTTTTGGCCCTACAGGGTAGATGTGCCAGCATGGCAGGCTGATCAGCCATGGGTGCTGCATGGCTCTGGAGGGGCTTGGCGCCTACATTAGTTAGCTCGGGCTGCCACGACAAAATACCACAGACTGGGAGGCCCACACGTATTTTCTCACAGTTCTGGAGGCCGAGAGTCCATGATCAGGGCACTGGCAGGCTTGGCTTCTTCCCGTTCTGTGCCTCACCTGGTCTTTTCTGTGTGTGTGGTCTTCAGTGTTTCTCTGTTCTCAGGAGGACACCAGTCTTGTTGGATGAGGGTCCCACCCTTAAGCCGCCATATTACCATGATTGCCTCCTTAAAGACCTTATCTCCAGTGATAGTCACCATGGGGTGTGAGCCTCTGCAGAGGAATTTGGGGGATACTGCGCAGTCCGTACAGCATCCCTCCCTCCCTGGTGGTTTCTGAGGATTTGTCACTGATATAGTAGCATCACGAGTGTTTTGTCACTTAACCCGGAGCAGGGCTTTGACGACATAGCTGTGCCCAACGTAGATCTTTATGGTAATTTTATTTTGATTGAGGTTGCAGGGACTAATTTTTACTGGAAAGAAGTAGCAGCCATGAGGCAGGAGATCCTCTTTACTTTGTAAAAAAATGTAAAAGAACTTGTTTAGATCAAAGTCATGTTTTTAAAATATAAACTAGATTATGAAAAAAATTAAAACTTGATTTAAAAAGAAGCCTGGGCCAGGTGCAGTGGCTCACACCTGTAATCCCAGCACTCTGGGAGGCCGAGGCAGACAGATCACTTGAGGTCAGGAGTTCGAGACCAGCCTGGCCAACATGGTGAAACCCCGTTTCTACTAAAAATACAAAAATCAGTCGGACATGGTGGCGCGTGCCTGTAACCCCAGCTACACGGGAGGCTGAGGCAGGAGAATCTCTTGAACCCGGGAAGTGTTGGAGTGAGCCAAGATCGTGCCTCTGCACTCCAGCCTGGGTGACAGAGTGAGACTCTGTTTCAAAAAAAAAAAAAAAAAGAAAAAAAAAAGGTAGAACTCGTAGTTGCCATTGAGGTCTGAGTCCTGGCTTGCCTCAGTTGGGGTTCTTGCCCCCATTTGCAGGTGAGGGGTGGAAGCTCAGGCAGGCCCAGCCTCCGAAGGTGCAGCACAGGGACCCTAACCTGAGAGCTGGAAATGCTTTCTTAGAGAAAGTGCAGAAGGGCTGTGCCCATCTCTCCTTTGCCCGAAGACGACTGTTCTGCTGCATTGGTTTCACTGTGTTGTTTCTGTAACTCTGGTGTTTAATCCACGTGAAGACAGTGGAGCTGTTTACACTGTTTGATTGATTGGATGCTTATCAGGAATCTCAAAACCCAGCTTTGGGCAACCAGATGCCTTTGACTTCTCTTTCTCCTCCACTGACAGTGATCTCTGAATGCTTTTATAAAGGTTTTTCATAAAGAATATAAAAAGTGACAGAAATAAAATTGGCAATCAACCAAATTCCTTACCTCTCAAATTGCCTCTTCTAAGACTTTTTGTGGTGATGCGTGTGCCCCACCCTGCAATTGGTTTCATAGAAATTCCTTGGATTTCCTCTGTTTCTGACAAAGAGCCAGGGCGGAAGCTGCAGGTCACTGGGTGCCAGCTGTTTTCCACCGTCAGCCTTGGGAGGGGCACGGAGCTTTGCAAATGTCTCTTCAGCTGGTGTTTTCTGCCATAGGACAAAGAGAAAGGAGAGTGACATGGTGTTTTGAATGTTTTAGTAAGAAAACAGCCTCCACCTGCACACAAACAAAAAAAATTAATGCTTGGATATAACTTTTTTAATCCTCAAAGTAATAATAACTTTCTGTCTCATAAGCCAGAGGGATGGTGGCATAGCTAACAGCAGCTGCACGTCCTCAGGTTAAACTTCACATCTTGACTGGCAGGCTTGCCTCGCGGGTGCACTTCGTGAATGCCCGCTGCTCCTGCAGCGGAAGAGTCTCCTGTCCTTGGGCCTCAGTGGCAGGGGCAGCAACAGGAGGCTGCAGCCAGTTGGCTTCACACTGTTTGGGAACAGCAGAATGGTCAGAGCAAACCTCAACATTATCTGAAACGAGTACTATTCACAACAGCAATTTGCAGGTTATGTGACAAGAATCATATCATTTGGTGTGTGTGTATGTGTTTATTTATGAGACAGGGTCTCACTCTGTTGCCCAGGGTGGAGTACAGTGCCACAATCATAGCTCACCATAACCTCAAACTCCTGGGCTCAAGCAATCCTCCCACCTCAGCCTCCCAGGTAGCTAGGATTACAGGCGCACACCACCACACCTGGCTAATTCTTTATTATTTTTGTAGAGACAGGCAGGGTCTTGCTGTGTTGCCCAGGCTGGTCTTGAATGCCTCAAGTGATCCTCCCGCTATGGCCTCCCGAGTTGCTGGGGTTACAGGCATGAGCCACCGCACATGGCCCTAGTTTATATTTATTAATTGGTTTAATCCTCCCAGCAATTTGAAGATATAATTCCTGATATATAGGTGTCAGAATTTGAGACTAAGAGTATTGAGTGATAATTTATTTCTCACCTCTCTGGAAGAAGGTGTAATGATAAGCATAGAAAATACAGAATTTTCTATATACTGACATAACACGTACTTTCTTGTGTGTATGTGTATATGTGTTGTGTGTGCATAGTGAACAAAGGCAGAAGAAACATTTAGGCTTGAATTTTTTGAGCTAAGTATTATTTTCTAGAGCTTACCAAAAAATCCAAACACACGTATATGTATGTAGAATAAACGTAATGATCCCCTGTGTACCCTCAGCCAGCTTCAGTAATTAGCTCATCCTGCATACACCCTGCCACCTACCAATATTATTATTATCATTATTTATTTTTTTGAGACGGAGTCTTGCTCTTGTGGCCCAGGCTCGAGTGCAATGGCATGATCTCGGTTCACTGCAACCTCCACCTCCTGGGTTCAAGCGATTCTCCTGCCTCAGCCTCCTGAGTAGCTGGGATTACAGGTGCCCACCACCACACCTGGCTAATTTTTTTGTATTTTTAATAGGGATGGGGTTTCACCATGTCCAGGCTGGTTTCGAACTACTGACCTCAGGTGATTCGCCCGCCTCGGCCTCCCAATGTGCTGGGGTTATAGGCATGAGCCACCATGCCCGGCCTCAATATTATTTTGAAGTGAATTCCAGACACCCTGCCATTTCATCCGTAAATACTTCAGTATCTATCTCTAAAAGATGAAAACGTAAAGCACACATGACCACATTACCACTTTAGAAAATGAACAGTTCCTTAATATGGTCAAATATCCAGTCTGTGCACACATTTCCAGTTGTCTCGTGATTACCATAACTTTTCCCTTCAGTTTGCCTGTTGGAATCAGGATCAAATACTGTGTGCACATTGCAGTTGGTGGAGACTTCTTCCGAAACTCCTCCAATGAGTAGGTTCCACGACTGTCTTTCTCTCCTTCCCGGGGCCTGTGTTTGTTCAGAAGCCAGCATTGCTGGTCTGGATTTTTTCGACTGCCTCCCCTTGGAGTCAGTTAGCATGCTCCTTTGTCTCCTGTATTTTCCTATAAATTAGTGGGTGTTTGGAGGCTTGTTTAGGTTTTTAGCTTTTGTTTGGTTTGGTTGGACTCCTTCCTGGGCGGGTCTGTGTGGTTCACCAGGAGGATCCCACCTTGTATTTGTCATTTTGCCCACGTTAGCAGTCAGGACCAGTTAGCTCGTCAGAGGTTGCAAAATGATAATTTTATAATTCTCTCATTATTTTTTTTTTTGCTGTTATTTGTTTAAGATGAGATAATTCTATAAAGAGTACCTTTCAGGTCATGTAGGAAAGGCAAGATAACCCTCTTTATTTACTAATCGTAAAAATAACAGGTTTTGGTTTAGTAGACTCCCGTTAAAATTGACTAATTAGTTATAGATCATTGTGAACTCTCTGGATTAAATGTACGTGGTGCATTGTGGTGGAAGCTGTTATGGATGCTCCAGTGATCCCATCTTCTGCGTGTGGAAGCGTTTCAGGAAGCCTCCTGTGTTCTCTTGACATGACATTGACCACTTCCTGGATTTCTGATGTCACAGGAAAGATAAAGATGGAAAGATGCTCCAGGCTCATGTGGTACATTGGTCATCTCTCTAGCAGTCACGGTTTTCAGGGACATGAACATAATTCCTCATTTGCTTTGGGCTTCCCCATACAATTCTCAGAAGACAGCTCCAGCAGAGCTGCCAACAGTGTGACCACCAGAACGAGTTCAACGTGCTGCAAATTGCTTTTCCTTTTTAGGGTGTATCTCACTTTCGGTGATAAACTCCTGTTATTGTGTTTTAAATCACATGGAATTGGTCTTCTCTGTGACTCTTCTATCCTGGTGGAGGTGTACTTAGATACATTTCTTTATTTTCAATTTTTAGGGAAATAGTTATATAACTAGTTAACATTTATGTGGAACCAATGTCACATCATCAAAATAAATTCTAAGAGTCCTGACTTTGATTCTTAAAGATAAATTCAAAGATTCTGTCTTTGTCACTTTTTCACCTTGTCATCTTCTCTTCACCTATAAATATTTTTTAATAAGTATTGTTTATACTTGTCTCTTTTAAATATAAGCAAATACATGTGTATGGGTACTTCTGTAACCTCCTGCTTGGATACAGGTAGCTTCCCATGCACTGTTTTTCATTTGCCTTTTTAACTTAGGAACATGTTCTAGAAACCACTCCATAGTGTGGGCTCCAGAACAGGCCTCATTGTGAAACTGTTCCCAATTTATTAACAGGTCTCCTATTGATAGACGTTGGGATCGATCCAGTTTCTTGTTTTTGTTTATGTATGTGTCTGTGTGTGTGTGTGTGTGTGTGTGTGTGTGTTGCTATTGAAAAATAGTGCTCTATAGTCTACATCTATCTTTTTCTTATTTCTTGTCAATGTATTTTTGGGATAGATGCCTAGAAAGGAGGATTGCTAAGTCAAAAGGGTAATGTGCATGTAGTTTCGCTAAAGGTTGCCAAATTCCCATCCATAACAAGTGTGCCACCAGCAATATATGTGAGTGCCTCTTTCCCAACAGGGTGTTGTCAAACTATTGGATGTTTGCCAGAGAGGCACAGCTTGGTTTTTGAATACGTCGGATGTAATCAGGATGTGCAGTCTTTTTGGTTCCTAGAGGCTGACTGGGCTCTGAGAAGTGTAGAACATTTCCTCAAGAGTTTTAGAGTCTGTTTAGGGGTGATGAGGCTTCCTGGCAGTTCCTTAAACGTTAGTAAACATTGTTCATGTGCCTGACCTGGGCCAGGCTCTGTTAGAAGCTGGAGCTGTGGACAGGGAGTCCAGATGGAGTGGTGAGAATGTCACGTCGGTTGAGGATTTGAATAGGCCACTGGTTTTGGTAAAAAGGTGGTAAGGAGTGGGCACATTGGACTTAGACCTCCTGGGCTTCTGTCTGTACTAGCTCTGAGGTACCTCTCCGTAAGATGCTCAGCCTCTCTGTGCCTGTGGGGTCTTGATAATACCAATCTCATGGTTCATAGGAGGCGTGATGGTGGTGATGGTGGAAGTGAGGAAGGAGAGGACGCAAGAGAATGGGAGACATCCTGGAGAAGCCAAGCTGGGGAGGGAAGGAAGATGGCTCATGAGGAAGGCCAGGTTTTTGGTTGGGAGAGACTTGAGCTTGATGAGTGGTTGGACGATACTGGCCCTGATGAGGGAGCGATTGCAGGGACGGGGTGATGCCAATGAAGAGGCTGGCCACAAGGCAGAGGGGAGGCTGAAAGTTGTGTGAAGATGGCTGAGTGGGAAAGACAAGCAAGATGGGAGTAAGGGAGGATGTCTTGGCCTTTGTGCCTGAGCCTGTTTTCTCTGCAAGGCTGGAAAGCTGACCTTTATGGTGATATCTGTTTGGTACTGTTAGAGTGATTTGTCCTGCATTTCTGGGCAACCTGTGGGCAGAAGAGGAGAAGGATAGTTCCTTCTGATATCTCCTGGGTTTGGCAGTTGGCATGGTGGATGTCATGTGGGTGACATGCCACCAGGATGTCTTAGCTGGGGCTACTGTAACAAAACACCTAAGACTGAGTGGCTTCAACAATAGTCGTTTATGTCTCGCAGTTCTGGAGGTTGAGAGTCCAAGATGAGGGAGCCAGCAAGGGCAGGCTCCGGTGAGGGCTCTCTTCCTGGCTTACACATGGCTGCCTTCTCGCTGTGGCCTCTCATGGTGGAGAGAGAGAGAGAAAGGCTGGTCTCTTCCTCTTCCTGTAAGGACACTGATCCCATCATGCTCCTCACCGCCATGACCTCATCTAAACCTGATCACCTCCCAGAGGCCCCACTTCCTCATGCCGTCACAGTGGAGTTTAGGGCTTCAGCATACAGATTCAGGGGGACACATGCATTCAGCCCATAACAGGGTGAGGGTGCAGTTCTTCAGCTGGGGCCCCAGGAGGCTCTTGGGGAGAAAATGTTTCCTTCCCTGTGGGGATCTAGGCTTTGCTCACCTGTGCTGCATGGTGATTGTTGTGAATTTTGAGAGGGACTGCTTCCCATCAGCGCCTGAGTCAAGGCCTAGGAATTGATGGATGGTGCCTGGCAGGGTCAGGTGCTTGGTGCAGGTTCCTCTGCCCATGTCATGGTACGTGCTGTCCGCTAAGCTCCCTCCCAGCCCTTAGTGGTCCTCACTGTGAAAAGCTGATTTTGAGTAAGGCTTTATCCCACCCAGGGATGAAATGGCAGGTGTTACCAGTCAGGCAGTGGGGTGGGAATGGGTGTCTGCAGGGGAGGCTGCACAGACGTGGCGGGGGGTGGTGGCCAGTGGTCAGGTGGCCTTGGGTTGAAAGGCCGACTGACCACCGTGTGACCTGGCCAGGGTGTGGGATTGCATCTGCTTCCCTGCCCTTCCAGTGGGAGTGACCCTGCATGGACGTAGCGGGGGGACAGTGGTCTTGGGTTGAATGGCTCACTCACCACCCTGTGACCTGACCAGGGTATGGGATTGCAGCGTGCCTCCTCACCCCTCCAGTGGGGATGACCCTGCACGGATGAGGCCGGGGGCGGTGGCCTTGGGTTGAATGGCTCACTCACCACCCTGTGACCTGACCAGGGTATGGGATTGCAGCGTGCCTCCTCACCCCTCCAGTGGGGATGACCCTGCACGCATGAGGCCGGGGGCGGTGGCCTTGGGTTGAATGGCCCACTCACCACCCTGTGACCTGGCCAGGGTGTGGGATTGTGCCCGGCTTCCCCATCCTTCCAGGGGGATGACGACAGGCATTTGCTGAGTTCCATGGGACTGTGGAAAGGGCTGTGTCACTGTAGACGCTCCATCGGAAATGCTGATGCGTATTCTTACCACGGGCGTCCATGGGCCACCATTGTCTCCTGGCATCTGGCTGTCCTTGGAACCCAGCAACACCCAGGGACTTGGGCTGTGTTTGTTCAGAAGTCCTGCCCAGAGTGAGTAGGGTCACGCCAGAGTGAGGCTGGGGACAGCATGGTCCACTGTGGCCCAGATGTAACTTTTAGTCCTGCCTTCTTATCCGGTTTGGCAGGAACAGGACAGGGTGGTTAGCAGGCCACAGTGTGGTGGGAGTGAAAGTGTACAGTCCTGTGTGATATTTTTGCACAGCCGGACAGTGGGGGCAAGTTTAGAGCCTTTGAGCTGAGAATCTGGAGAGAGCAGTGGATGCGGATGGGCAGTTCTTGTCCTTGCTGTGAGAAGACAGGCCACGGGGCTGCACCCAGCCGCCATGGGTAAGTATAACCCCCACCCCACTACTGCCTGCCCACCATGCCTTCCCCACATGGATGAGTTGCTCCCTCCTATAAAGTAGGAAAACATACTTACCGCTGGAGAGGATGCCTAACAACAGCTCCTGCTGCCCAGCGAGGAAGGGACCCTGTGTCCAAGAGAAAACCTGATGGCAGGTAACACATCACCCCTCTCTTTTAGGGACCTCATCCCTTTCTTTTAGGGAACTCATTGGCTTGTCTTGGACCCAAACATAATTAGTTGGGGTAGGGGTGAGGAGAGAAACTCTTCAGTGAACAGGTGTCTTCTTGGGCCAATTGTTGGATATTGCTCACCAGCTAGTTATTAAATTCTAGAAAAACTAATTCTTTGTACAGATTCTAGGTAAAATGTCTCTGTTGCAAAATAGGATTTTTCAATTAAGAAAAGCTTTAAAATATATCATGTGTTCCTCCTTAGTCTGCAGAATCTGAATGTCACCTTAAAATGTCAGGGTTAAATTTCTTACGGTTAGTACATGAGGCAGGCGTGAAATTTAGCACAGAAAATTGAGATTGATTACTTTCATTTACTTTCTCTTTTTTGGGGCAGTAACTGTTTAATGTTAAATTTGTATTGTATGTCGGTGCCTCTTTTGAAACTGGAGATATTGATATGATCTTAAGCAAATGTCTCCAATACGAGAAAAAGAGGACTGATTTATAAAGTGGAGGACTGACACATAATGTGGAGGACTGATACATAATGTGGAGGACTGCTACATAATGTGGAGGACTGCTACATAATGTGGAGGACTGCTACATAATGTGGAGGACTGATTTATAAAGTAGAGGACTGATTTATAAAGTAGAGGACTGACACATAATGTGGAGGACTGATTTATAAAGTAGAGGACTGATACATAATGTGGAGGACTGCTACATAATGTGGAGGACTGATACATAATGTGGAGGACTGCTACATAATGTGGAGGACTGATACATAATGTGGAGGACTGATTTATAAAGTAGAGGACTGATTTATAAAGTAGAGGACTGACACATAATGTGGAGGACTGATTTATAAAGTAGAGGACTGATTTATAAAGTAGAGGACTGATTTATAATGTGGAGGACTGAGAGGCAGTTGGATCTGGATGGCTATTTTTCAAAGTCAAGGCCACTCAGCCAGATGAATCCAGAGGCATATCTAGGTTCTCTTGATTGACAGGAACCTGCAGACCAGCTGTGCTCTTGGTCCTGTGGCCTTCCATGGGAGAGGGTATGGGAAGGGCTTTGGTGCACCACAGATGTCTTGGCCTGTCTCTTCCGATGACTTCCCTTTGCTTATAACTCACACCTGTTTACTTGGAGACTGTGAATTAGATTTTTAGTTTTGCAGCAGGAAAATCGTTTGAAATTATAGACTATCCCTCTTGAAATCTCATTACATAAAAAGATTTAACAAGCCTCTTGTGAATAAGTTAGGGTGACAAGGAATGAATTATTTGGAGAAGTAAAAAAACCTTAAAAATTAAAAAAAGTTTTTACAAGTAATAAGAACTTTACAAAATTACTGTGTGTGTATTAATATCAAAGGGAGATACTGATGAGGACCTGAACAACATGGGTGATGGGTAAAAGGTCATTGCACCCTGAGTTTGGAAATTTGAGGTGCTCGTTGCTACTTTGGGTTCAGAATAGTTATGATTTATGATAAACCTAAAAATTAAAGTACCACAGTTTTCTCTCAAATCGTATGTGGGTGGGTTGTGTCCAGAAACAAATAGGAAAGCTTCCACAGATGGAATGAAATAGTGGAACAGATATGGTGGTTTTGTTTTGGAAAGGATTTGTCTCCAAAGTTTTGGGGTGGAGGCATTCTAGTCTTGTTTTTCTTCTGAGATGGAAACACTGGCAAACTTGGAGTCTTCTGCGAAACCGTATCAAGCAAAAGTGAAACAGTAGTTGCTGTGTGACAAGTTAGTATTTTGTCCATGACATGCAGCAATCAGTAGAAATAGATAAGGGATGGGATATTGGAAAATCCCCTGGAGATGAGAAATGGTGGGTGACGTGTGATGAGAGGAGGAGGATTCAGGGAGCAAAATGAAGACATTGGCCAGGCAAGCATCTCAGTGTGGAGGCGGGGCTGCTTAGACATTTAAATTGATCTAAATGAAGCAGTTATTAATAAGTGGGCAAAACACCGGAAAAATCGCACTCCATTCCTGTGCCTGTCAGGGCTGTTCTATTATTTGGAAACAGACTTTACTTACTTACCTTATTGATTGAGACAGGGTCTCACTCTGTTGCTTGGGCTAGAGTGCAGTGGCACAATCATGGCTCTCTGCAGCCTCGATCTCCTAGGTTCAGGTGATCCCCCCACCATAGCCTCCTGAATAGCTGGGACCACAGGTGTGCACCATCATGCCTAGCCAATTTTTATTTTGTTTTATTTTTTGCGTTTTTTTGTAGAGACGAGGTCTCGCTCTGTTGTCAGGCTGGTTTCGAACTCTTTTGCCCAAGCCATCTGCCCATCTTGGCCTCCCGAAGTGCGGGGATTACCGTAGTGAGCTACCGCTCCTGGCCTACTTTAAACATCTATAATTTGTGTTCATTGTAGGATTATTCACGGTAGAAACAGGGTGGAAAAAAATGCCCACAGCCTAGCATTTCAAGGTGCAGTGTTTTAGTTCTTGTGTCTGTCATTACAGATGTGCTTTACCTGCTCCCATTCACACCTTAGAACAGAGAGGCTCCTGTGTATAAAGGTATCCGTAAAGCCTTATGCCCTGCGTTTCACATCTAGCAATATCATAAGTAGAGCATCTTCATCAAATTCTGTCTGTATCATCTTGAGTACACAGATGTGTCATAACTAGCCACACTTCTTTGGACATGTAAGTCGCTTCTCAGTTTTCACTGTTCTCAGCAATGCAGTGAGGATATTTTCATGATAACCTCATTAGGCTCTTTGTGATGTTGTCCTGGATCTGTCAAAAATTGGTCTGTCAGAAATTTTTTTTAACCAATAATAGCTATATTGTTGCATTAACTCCAGAAAGTTTGTACCAATTTACCCTCTAAGGAGAATAGACCTCCTTCCCCATCCCCCCCACATTCAGGACTTTGCATCTTAGGGGGAACCTGGCCGCGTGGTTGGCATTCCTGAGCCATGCCAGGCTGCTGGAGCGCACAAATTCTTTCACCCCAGCAAGCCCGGCTCCATCCACCATCTGTGCACTCAGGCCCCATCCCCCACCCCCTCCCCTCCCACTGGCGGTTTTATTTTTATTTCTTAGGCTTTATAAGGATATTGATTATGGACTTTTGGCTGATTTCGGATCTAGAATTACAGAGTGAGATGGAAAAATGACACAAATGCAGGGAAAAGTCAAAGCACAGCGTGTGGGAGTTGCAAATGGCGAGATGCTCGAGAGATTGTCATTTTCCTTTAGTCAGTGAAAGATTGTCTTCTCAATAAACGATGTTTGCTCCGCTTGTTTCATATAGTAGCTGTAGGAGACCATACCTCTCCAGCCTTCTCTTATGTGCATTTGTATGTGGGGTTAATTTTTTGTTTGTTTTGAGAAGACGGAGTTTCGCTCTGTTGCCCAGGCTGGAGTGCAGTGGCCTGATCTTGGCTCACTGAAACCTCCGCCTCCCGGGTTGCAAGCAATTCTCCTGCCTCAGCCTCCCTAGTAGCTGGGATTACAGTCATGTGCCACCATGCCCGGCTAATCTTGTATTTTTAGTAGAGATGGGATTTTACTCTGTTGGTCAGGCTGGTCTCAAACTCCTGACCTCAGGTGATCAACCCACCTCGGCTTCCCAAAGTGCTGGGATTACATGCGTGAGCCACTGCGCCCAGCCAGTGGGGTTAATTTTTGTGATCATTGTCTGGCTATTGATTATTACTTGATTCTCCTGCTGTGTGTCTTCTCTCTTTCTGAGAGCCACAAAACGCCACGTCCCCTTGCCTGAGTCTCTAGCTAGCTCTGTGGCCCCTAGGCCACACCTCTGCTGCCTGGTAACTTTCCTCGCTGTGTTGTGGCAGAGCCCCTGTGGCCAGGCAAGTGTTGCCTTGGCGCTGGTCCTTTCTGTGGATATGGTGGAAAGTTGATCTCCGTCCTCCCAGGGAACTAGTCTTACAGTGTATGCTGGAGGCTGATTTGTGCTGGTGGTTGTAATAGCCACAATTTAGTGGACAGCCACTGTTGCCAAGTATCTTATGTACATTGGTGACCTCTTGTAATAATTTACAAAATCCATGCTGTCATTGCCATTGTAAGGATTAAAGTGGCAAATAGTGAATCCAGGTTTGGTGTCCAGGGGTGCCTGATCTTAGAGCCTGTGTGTGGGGATTGAACTGGCAGGAGGTGCAGATCTCTCAAGCAGGTGGGGTGTCTGTGGGACAGGGGACAGCTGTGCAGTCAGCATCAGACTCCAGTTAATACAGAATGCTTGAGAGCTCACGCTCCCCACATCACAAAATCCAGGACCTGGAAGGGAGCAGTGAGCACCCACATTGAGGTTATTTCATGACTGTATTCACCTGACCCCCACTGATGACCTACCATGTGAGGTGCACACATTTGTCTGCATGTGAATCCTCAGCTCTGGACTGTTAGGAATGTTGGAAGTAGTGGCTGGGCAGCTGAGGAAAGAAGTGAAGCTGGGTGGGCAGAAATCGAGGCCCCAGGCCCATCAGCTTGAGTGGTTGGGAGGAGGGCTTGGAGCTGGGGTTGTGCGAGAATTGGGCTGGGCAAAGGCAGTGTCCACCTTGTTGGGTGATGAGGATGGGAGTCAACAACTACCTGTCCTCTGGAGATTGAAAGGTTAAAATAAGGCTTGTTGGAGCCTTTGCCATCTGAAGCTTCTGTATGGTTTTGGGGTCAAAGTAGGTTTGGGGAGGCAAAAATGAGCCCCCAGACACTAAGAAGAGAAGGCACAGGACAGGCCACCATCCATCCCCTGCTGTCCCAAAACTGACAAGTCTTATACCTCTGACAGGAAAACTCCCCATAGGACTACAAGACGTGGGTCTTGGAGCTGCAGTTGGCCTCAAATGCAGGTTCACGAACTGACCAGAGCCAGCTACTGCAGAGGCTGAGCTCATTCCCAGTCTTGGTGTATCTGAACTCATGATTGAAAGATTTTGATGTACAGTTGACTTGCCATATGCCTAATGTGATATCCCGTTAGACTGTGCTTTCGCTTTAGATAGGTAGTAGTTACAAGGGCTTTCACGGGAGCCCTTGTGCCTTGGTCCCTGTGTCCGTTTCCCATTGCAGCTGTACAAGGTTACCCCAGATGCAGTGGCTTCAAACAACACACATTTATTCTGTTACAGTTCTGGAGGTCAGATCCTAATATCAAGGTGTTGGCGGGGCCGCGTTCCTTCTGCAGGCTCTAGGGGAGAATTTGTTTCCTTGCTTTTTCCAGCTTCTAGAGGCTGCCCACATTCCTTGGCTCATGGCCCCTTCCTCTGTCTTCAAAACCAGCTGTGTAGCATCTTCCGATCTCTTCTTCCATTCCACTCCATCCTGACATCCCCTTCTCCGGCTCCTCTGCTTTCCTTTCTCATTTGATAAGGACCTTTGTGATTACATTGGACCCATCTGGATAATCTTGAATGATTTCCCTGTCTTAAAATCCTTGACTTAATCACAGCGACAGTGCCTCTTTATCATGTAAAGTCACAGTTGCAGGTTCTGGGGATTAGGACTTGGGCATCTTTGGGGAGGGTGGTGTCTGCCCACCTCAGTGTCCTTCCTCTGTGTTTCTTCTGAGGGCTGACTCTTACCTCACTGTGGGAGACCCTGCACACCTGCTGTCATTGGGGCTGAGCCAGTCAACACTGGTTGAGGGTAGGGGGACACTGGCCAACCCAAAGGCTCTTGGCGGTCTCCACAGACTTCCACTTCAGTTTAGAAAGTACAGTGAGAAAACCAGTAGCTGAATAAAGATTTAGGGTATTTGGCACAGATCTGCTAATGCACGTGTCCGCAAATGTAGACTCAGCACAAGGAGGCTTACTTTGGGATCACAACTGATTCTCCTGGTCCAGTGATACCTCTGGGCTCTTCTTCACTGGCTGGAGCTCTCCTTTTTGCTGGGAGGCAGTGCTTCATCTTGCAGTTCATAAGATGACTGGCACTTTTGCAGCCGGCCTCACGCTGCTGGTTATGTGCATGGAAGAGGTCTCATCTCACTCCTTCCTATGGCTTTTCTAGCTGGGCAGACTCTGGTTCCTGTATTCTCCCCCTCAACCGTAGTGTTGAGTGTTCACTGCCCATCCTTTCTGCCCTGCTCTCTGGCTGCCTGTCCTCATCTCTGCATCGGTCTTCTCTTTTCATGTCCCGTAGCTCATGAGTGACCCGCTCCCATGTCACCTGCCATTTTGGCCTTGAAATTTGGTAATGATTCATACATGTGTCCTCGCTTGTGCCGTATCCAGTGGGACAAGGGAGTTGGGACACCTTTGGTTCTCTGGTAGCTTTGCCTTTTTTTTTTTTTGAGACAGAGTCTTGCTCTGGCACCCAGGCTGGAGTGCAGTGGCGCGATCTCGGCTCAATGCAACCTCCGCCTCCCGGGTTCAAGCAATTCTCCCGTCTCAGCCTCCCAGAGTAGCTGGGATTACAGGCGCCTGCCACCACGCCCGGCTAATTTTTTGTATTTTTAGTAGAGACGGGAGTTTCACTGTGTTGGTCAGGCTGGTCTCGAACTCCTGACCTTCGTTGATCCATGTGCCTTGGCCTCCCAAAATGCTGGGATTACAGACGTGAACCGCTGCACCCGGCCTAGCTTTGCTTTTAAATTGCAAGCTGGGACTCCAGCCCTGTGAAGTGGCTGTCCCCATTAGATCGGACATCTAGCAGACACTTGTTTAAGTTTTAGAATTTTAAAAAGGAAAATACAGGAGAAAAAGTAGAGTTGACCACAAAAAGTAGATTTTGCAGGAAATGAGTTTAACTTTTTAAAAAGTTATCAATGTGTTGTATGCAAATATGGAAAACTATAAAGAAGAAGAAAACAGTCGCCTATAATTCGTCTAGGTGGAGGTACCTGCTGTTACTCTTGGGGATGCTTTTTGTTTTTCTACCTTTGTAGCTTTTTGGTTTTTTTCTAAGACAAAGTCTCTCTCTTGCCCAGGCTGCAGTGCAACGGTGTGATCTCAGCTCACTGCAACCTCTGCCTGCCCAGTTCAAGTGATCCTCTCACCTCCACCTCCCAAATACCTGGGACTGCAGGCCCACGCCATCACACCTAGCTAATTTTTGTATTTTTGTAGAGATGGGGTTTCACCCAGAATGGTGTCAGACTTGGGTTTAAGCGATCCTCCTGCCTCGGGCTCCCAGAATGCTAGGATTACAGGTGTGAGCCACTGCACCTGCCCTAGCTTTGTGTTTTACGAGGGTTGTGTATGTATCACATATGCAGTGGTTTGTCCAGCTTTTCTCCTACAGTGACATTTTTCTTTGTCCTCGCCTTTTCATAAACTTTTTAAATGTTTGCTTGATATTTAATCATGGATGTATTGAGATGGACTCATCTCAAACTATATTAAAAACACTCTGGATGCTTTAAATAAAAAATGGCAAAAGTTAATGTTGTAAGAGAAGTGAAAAAACCAAGAGCTCCTGCCTGCCTCAGCTTACCCTTTGTTTGGTGCGTGGGTGCAGTGGGCAGTGAGCCGTGCCATTCCCTCCTGGCAGCCAGTGCATGGCTGGCCATGGTCCTTAGCAGTGACTGAACAGCCGTGGGCTACTTTGTTACCCACCCAGTGCTGCTTTTGTATGTTGGCAAATGGGGCTTTCGCTTTCCTTGGTTTGATTCTGTCATTGATGCTTCAGACTAGTCATGCTTTTGTTTGAAGGGAAAAAAAAATCAATCAATCAATATCAGTAACTTGCTATAGATTTTTATAAAGGAAAAAGCCCCACCACATGTATGGTGGGGAGTGAGTTGATGTGGAATCAGTCATGACCGCGTTGAGTTAGGAGCGTCGCGGATGTGGAGTTACAGCTCTGCTGTGGATGTTTCTGTTTTAAGAAAACATCTTTTAAAAATCTAGTAATAGTTCATTAAAAACCAGAAGTGGTCAAGCTCACTAGAAACCGTCATCAGCCACATTCTGATGAAAGATGTTTTGACTTTCTTTTTTAAAAAATTAATGAAGATACATCCAAATATTTGTGGCAGGCAGGAAATCAAGCGGATTTTAATGGGAAATTATGTAAGAAAGCTTAATGACTAATTTTTCTGGATCAGACAAGTGGAGAACGGTCTTAGGGAAATGTTTACATCCATTACTTATTAGTTTGCTGTATTATAATTACCGTTGTATAGGAAGAAGCATGTCAGATAATTAGGAACTGGGTGGCATTTTATGCTAAGGATCAAAACAAAGATTTTGCTTGGAATGTTGAGCAAAATTATACTCTGGCTGAGATTAAATACATGGCAAGCATCCTACTCCAGTATTTAAAATCATCAGGCAGGCTTTATTCTATTTTTTGGGTCTTTGTTCTTTCATGTTTTGCTCTAATGAAAAGGAATGCTTAGAAAATAGCACTGGGAGGCCAGCAAGAAATCAGTGTTGGGATTTTCTCATGTGTGAGGAGCTGTTACTGCTCCTGTCCCCTGGTTTCACCCCTCGGTTCTGCTCCCAGGAGCTGGACCCCTCCCCGCTGGCCCCTCTGTGCTGCAAGCATCCATTTTGGGCTTGGGGATAATGGTCAAGAGAGTTGATTGGTTTGGGCTGTGGGCTGGACGAGCGCTTGCTGCTTAAACCATGTTGATTGTGGCTTAACTGCTGAACCAAACCAATACTTCATCCAAAGAACTTCTCCAGGGAGGGAGTGGGCTTCAGGGGAGCCACATGGGAAGCCCCCTAACCAACATTTCTGTAGCACTTGATTGGAGCCTCCAAACACCGTCGCTGTCGATGCTACAGCAGTCCTGTGGGCCGCAGAAGGAGTACTCACTGTGTGTTCTCCATGCCCTTCTGTCTCTGAGAAGCAGTGTGGCGTGTTCGGATTGTGCCCTCCTGCCGACCCCGGTGGCTCAGGCAAAGGGCTTGCCAGATGGTCGGTGTTCTTTGCCAACGGGACCGATAGCGTGAGCATGGTGGGGATGAGGGGAGGACTAGGGAAGTAAATACAGTGCCTGCTGCCACGTCACCCGCACACAGTGCATGTTTAATAAGAGGTCGCTGCTGTAATGATAGGGGGTCGGCCAGACATGTCCACTGTTTAAAAAGCAGCATCCATCTGAGGACTCACTGGATTAAATGTACACCTAAAAAAATACAGTGGCACCTGCGTGCAGTGCCCGAGGATGGGTGTGCTGTTTGACTAGAGCCGGTGTTTCTGGAGGTGCACATTTGGTAGCTCATTGTTGGGTTGGTATTTGTCTCCATAACCTGTTTCAGCCTCAAGGTCATTTACCTTTGATCCGTGCTTGAAGCTTAGCGGTTTGTCTATATACATATTCATGTATAAATTATATTACTCAGTCTGATCATAACATATGCCCAGTGCAAATCATTTCATTAAAGCCTCAGGGATACACGGTGCCACCGTTTCCTCATTCAGGGACACAGGGATAGTGGTAGTGTGTCTTCAGCACGACATGGGGAAATTCAAAGGCAGCCATCCGTGGAAGAGCCAACGGCAGCCCGTGCAGGCGTCAGCGCCTGGGGAATAGTAGCAGTCTACATCTTTAGCTGTCAGGGTATCTCGTTTTAGCCTCATCCTGCCCTCTTTAGGGGTCCTTGGATGAGTTATCAGTTGTAGTATTGACATTTTCTGTAAATAATGTCACTCAAGCGAGTGACAGTGGGAAGCAGACACCAGCCCTTAGGGAGCAGCCCAGGATGCTTTTTTCCTCCAAATGCCTCTCGCCTATTCCCACATACTCGCTGGAGTTGGAGCACACATGTCTGCAGATGTAAAATGACCTGCTCCCCCAGGTGAATGGATTCTCGCCAGGGCCAATACTTATCCGCAGGGGTGTGTGCCAGGCAGCCCAGGTCAGCCTCCCTCCACCGGGCCACCCGCACCAGGTTGCCTCCCATCGTTTGCAGGAGCGGAAGACCCGATGGAGCAGGTTTCACAGTGCCCTCGCTGCTGCCTCCCGTTTCATCTGCACGTCTCTTTCAATGCGGGCGTGCGAACTTCCAGGTAGAGCCGAGTTCAAGAAAATGAAGTACTGCATGCGACGAGCAAGTTTATTGAAGAGGGTGTGAGGTCGCGGCGCCTGACCCTCATTATGTCAGTTACTACTAAATGAAATTAGAACTTCACTGCCCTTTTTCTTTTTCCCATCGAGGTGCAGGAGGAATTGATCTTAGGGTAGTATTTTGGATTTAAAAAAAAAAAAACATGAAATGAAATCCGTGTCCTCTTTATCCTCCCCTCTCTCTGTTCTGCGCGGCAGGTAGCAAGGAACGGTGGCGGGGCCAAAGGTTTCCTCAAAGACCCTGGGGGCCGGGCGGGGCTGTGCCAGGCACCCGCGTCGCGCTCCAGCTCCAGCCCTTTAATGCTCTTTGCCATTCAAGCCACTCACTTTCATTTTCTATAGAAAAGCCTTTCTGCCGCCTTTCACAAAACTTGTATTTTCATGCCTAATAAGTGAGCGTGTGACATGCAGTGGGCTCAGTCTCTGCATAGCCCGGCAGGCAGCGGCTCTGCTTTCCAGAACCTTCTGGGAGTGGCAGACACACATTAGGAGTCCACGCGCAGGTAGCCTGGCCTTTGAAGCTCTCCAGGCTCTGGCCACAGTGGCTTTCCTGCCCTCCTTGGCTGGTGGACGTAAGGCCCCTCGCCCCATCTGCTTCCTGCTCTCCCAGAGCTGGCCTCGCCTTTCGAGACTCGTGCTTCTAAGTTGTTTCAGTTCCCCTGGTGGTGCCTCCTCTAGACCCCTGAGGGGATGGAGGGGGCTGCCTTCTTTGTGGCTTTCTCACGATTTCCTCACGGTACACACAGCAGGATCCCGGGGTTTGTGTGTGGCATCCTACACACACACACACACACACACACAGCAGGACCCTGGGGTTTGTGTGTGGCATCCTACACACACACACACACAAACACACACACACACACACAGCAGGACCCAGGGGTTTGTGTGTGGCATCCTACACACATACACATACAGCAGGACCCCCGGGTTTTTGTGTGGCATCCTGCACACACACACACACATACACAGCAGGACCCCTGGGTTTGTGTGTCACATCCTTCACACACACACACACACACACACACACACACACACACACACCCCTTGCTTATGTCCTCCACCCGTCCCTGAAAACATGAGGTCTGCGAAGACGTCTTTGAGTCTGTTTGGCATCCCCAAGTGCAGCGGTGAACCAGAGAGAGAGGGAGCATTCACTTGAGTCTTCACGCGTCAGTGTTTTTAATCTCTGTGGCTGGAGGACAGTGTGTGTCACCTTTTCTTAGTTTCCAGGGACTGCGGCTTCCTTCCACCTCTCCCTTCCCTCTGCAGTTGGACAGGCCATGGCTCCCCAGTTCTCTGCTGTGGGCAGGTGCAGGAGCCTGACCAGCTCCTCCGTGAGTCCATCTATCTGTGCGTGCATTTATTCATTCCTCCCTAGTAAGGCAGGTCCCTGATGAGCAGCTCCTCTGCGCCTGCCCAGGTCCAGCGTTGGGCATGCAGTGGTGAACAAAACAGACTCAAACGCATCTTCACAGAGCTCATGTTTTGGTGGACAAGTGGAGGATATAAACAATAAGCACAATTTAGTAAAACATACGGTAACACAGCTAGCAAAGGTAGCAAGGAAAACAATGAGAGCGGGGGTGGTGTGAATGTGTATGGGTGCAGGGGCACCTCGGGAACCTGGCCGGGAAGGTGGCATCCGCTGCAGGCCCAGGCGGGGAGAGGGTGGATGCTGCTTCCAGGCCCAAGGAAGAGAAAGGCAGAGGCCTTGAGGAAGCACAGAGCTTGAGGGAGAGGGCTGGCATCAGCTCAGGGAAGCGGGGAGGCCGGGTGGTGTGGGGCCTCATGGAGGCTGGGGAGTCATGAGGACGGGGGAGGATGGGGGAGCTCTGGTTGCTCAGGCAGTGGGGAGAGGACAGCACCATAGTAACATGCACTTGTGTTCATGTCTTGGCTGCCCCATTGCTGGGCACGTGTAAAATAGGAGAAATCTTAAAGCTTGCAGCTCTCCATGTGAAAATGATCTGTTTGTTTCTTCTTATTACTGTCAATATTAATATTGATCCTGTAGTGCTTTCACATTTAAATTGTTGAGTTCCAAGTCTTGTCTAATAATTATCTCAGCAATTGGGATACCATTGGCTGAGGTTCATGGAGGTTTTCAGGCTAATGTCACTGAGTGATCGGAAGGACTCACTGCTGGCAGTCACTTGTGTGTTTTGTGTTTTTTTCCCCTCTGTCTCTCGCCCTCCATTTTTCTGCACGGCATTAAGTCAGCCACATTTTAGATTGTGTGCTTCTGTCATCAGAATATCTGGCATGCTTTCCCCTGAATAGCAGACTTGACATCTTTTTCTGATATTTTGTACTAACCGCACTAAGAGGCTTCTTGTTAGCTGTTAATTCATATTTTCTGAGGCTGCTAATATGCGTGGTAGAGCCATTACTGTTGCATGTTCAAGATAAAAGCCAAATCTCAGCTTATACCCTGTTCTCCCAGGATAAATTCAGAGAACCACTATGAAGTCTAATCCATACTGTGATGTTGCTGAAAAGAAAATAGGGTTATAGGCTTATTTGGAGCCTTTCACTGTTTATGGTTGTATGAGTTGGATGTTACTGACTTATAATGTAAAATCTGAATTTCCAGGGCAGGGACAAGATTCGTTTTTGGCTGAGGCATATTGTGTCTGTGGGGCTGCTGAAGGAAAAAGACCATCTTATTTTTATGTGATTAGCATTGTTCGATCACAAAATGCATTGGATTCTACTCAGACTGTCGGAGAATATGCTTGCTCCTTTCCTAGGCTCTGGAGGAAGAACCTCAGCCACTGTGTGTGTGTGTGTGTGTGTGTGTGTGTGTGTGTGTGTATGCATGCTTGTACGCCTGTGCACAGAGGGTGGGGAGGGGGCTTGCACCTAAGTCCTAGGGTCCTGTTCTCTGCACAGTTCTCTGCATAGGTTTCCACACGCCTTGCTGTCTCCTCCTTGTTGCAGGCATGGAGCAAATTATCACCTGGTGGTAATTCCAGTCTCCGCCACGGAGACTGCCTACCCTCTTCCTCTTTGGTTCAGGCTGAACCATCCTCACTCATCTTGTAGAGCCTCCCGTTCCCATCTCTGCATCAGAGTTTCCTACTTTCCTTGAACTTTCCTTTTTGAGGAGATTTGAGAAGTGTGTTGTCCAAGATAGGATTTAGTATCCTGGAGCCAGGCTTGGAATTCTAGTGTGGGAAAGCTTACTTACTATTACTTTATTATGCCATTTTAAAAGTTTTTTCAAGTAAGTGGAAAAAGGATTTTTGAACCTGTTATTACTTTCTTACAACATTTTAAAGCCATTTTTTTTCCTAGTGGGAGGCAGAAAGAAAAACTCGGTCATGTTTCACTCACTCCTTTCTTAAAGGGAGAGTTTTATATTATACCTTCTTGTTCACAGCCAGGTGGCAGCTACATTGCTAATTGCAAGCTTTCAGGGTGAGAAAGAGAACCCGTGCCTACCTGCCTTTTCCTGATTTAAAATGGTGATCTGCGTTGGTCTCAAGACCTTGTACAGCCTCGCAGAGATTGCTCTGCACACATGTGATTGCATCTAATCAGGACTTTTTCTGCAACTCCTGCCAGGAAAATGTGTGCTAGGAAGATTACCTTCTGCAGCTGGACTTTTATGATGCACTGGATTATCATGGCCTTAGATATACCATCAGGGCATGGAGTGGCAACAGTGCTTTGCTGTCTTGACGCATCCCAGGTAGAGGATCTCTTAGGGAGCTTTGTGATTGAATCCCACGCCCATTTTGAGGGATGGGGATGGGCCATGGGTCTCATCCCTGCCTAGCGCTGCCTTGTGAGGGGTGCTGGCCTGTCACCTCCAGTTCTTGCTCCTTTTTAGGAAGCCATGCTGCCTCCTTCCTTGTTGTGTGGTTATTTTTCGGGTTGTGTCTATTTTGGTATTTTTTTCTCTTTCACCTCCTCTCCCATATTTCCCCTCTAGGGTGGGAGGAAGGAGACCCAGGTGTGAGGTGGTGCAGGTGGCTGCAGTGTCCTCAGAGATACTGAGCTGTGGGGTAGAGGTAGCTGGAATCTAGATCAACTCACCTCTCTTTTATCAGCCATTTGTTCTGAGAAGAGAGGCTTCGAGGAGAGACGCTTCGGTAAGGGGTTGCTGTGGGTCCTGGGGTCACGGGTGTTAGTTCTGGGTGCCACTGGGGGACACGAGAGACAGAAAGGATAGGAATGAAAATGAAGAGCAACTAAGGGATGTGAAGATTTCTCTTGCACTTGTTTTCGGGATAGGAAAACAAGCCCTTTTAGTCTGGGACAAGGAAGTGTCTAGTGCCTCCACCTGGTCATCCACCGCGGTCCTCCTGGTCTCCTTTCAGGCCCACAGGACTCTGGACCGCCCCATCCCTCCCAGGGAACTGTCCCATGTCCTGCTCAGGAAGGTGGTGGGGAAGGGGTAGGCAGGATGGACAGATGGACAGTGGCAGGTGGGGACACCTCCATCTCATTTTGTTCCTCTCAATCTGTTTGTTTTTTTTTCTCTCTCCCCCTCCCTCCCTCCTCTTTTTTTTTTTTTTTTTTTTTTTTGAGACAGAGTCTTACTCTGTTGCCCAGGCTGGAGTGCAGTGGTGCAGTCTCAGCTCACTGCAACCTCTGCCTCCTGAGTTCAGGCAATTCTCGTGCCTCAGCTTTCCAAGTAGCTGGGATTACAGGCACGCGCCACCAACGCCTGGCTAATTTTTGTATTTTTAGTCAAGACGGGGTTTTGCCATTGTTGACCAGGCTGGTCTCGAACTCCTGATCTCAGGTGATCCAACTGCCTCGGCTTCCCAAAATGTTGGGATTACAGGCGTGAGCCATCGTACCCAACCTCAATCCATTTCTTTATCCTAATTGAGAGAATTTGAAAAGAAATTAATAGAATCAAAAAAGAGAAAAGGGCTTGGTTATCAGAGATGCAAAATAAATGATGTTTTTAAAGATGCTAGAAAGCTGTGCTCCCTCCCTGGGTGCTTTCTCTTTGGAGGGGAATGCTGGAGAAAATCTCTACAAAATCTTCCCCTTGCAGTGCTGGGAGAGAGTAATGGTGAGCAAATCCTTGTAGAATTAAAATGGGATGAAGAGACCCTTATGAAGGGAGAAAGCAGGTGAAGATGGTGGGGATAGGGGCGGGACGTGCAGCCCCTTCACTTTCCATGCCGGGCAGTATAAAAAGTGAGAAGAAACACTTCAGGGCTGGTGCGTAAACTTCATGTTGGATAAATACGTGACTTCTGGTATTTTGGGGGCGTGGAATCAAAAAGTTGCAGATTTGGAGGGATGTTTGCAGCCACTTTTTACCCAACATGGCTCTCTACGTGGTCATTCAGTTGCTTAAACAAAGTCTGGGTAGACTTACAATTTTTTTTTAATACAAGTAATATTTGCTTATAGTTTTAAAAAAGGGAGTATAACCATCAAAAGTAACTCTAGCAAATGATTTTGGAATATTCCAGAAATTTTCTATCCTTATATAAGCTCTAAAACAGTTAAACGCAGTAGCTCTGTTTAATAATCACCGTTGGGCACGTGGACTTTCATCAGTACACATAGATTTGCCTCACACAAACAAGAATGAACTTGAATGTACAGATTAAGGGATAATAAAAATGCCAGCCTGGCTGCCATCTGGCTGAGGAGACGTTTTACAAGAACCTTTGAAGCATCTTGTGGGCCTCTTCTCCATTTACTTTGCTTCCACTCCCAACCCCCTTCCTAAATCTTCTGCCCATTATTTCCTTTTTCCATTCTTATTCTTTTTTTTTTTTTTTTGAGATGAAGTCTCGCTCTGTCGCCCAGGCTGGAGTGCAGTGGCGCGATCTCGGCTCACTGCAAGCTCCACCTCCCGGGTTCACACCATTCTCCTGCCTCAGCCTCCGGAGTAGCTGGGACTACAGGCGCCCGCCATCATGCCCGGCTAATTTTTTGTATTTTTTTTAGTAGAGACAGGGTTTCACTGTGTTAGCCAGGATGGTCTCGATCTCCTGACCTCGTGATCCACCCGCCTCCGCCTCCCAAAGTGCTGAGATTACAGGCGTGAGCCACCGTGCCCGGCCTCCATTCTTAATTTTATCACTTAACATATCTGTATCTATATCTGAATCTCTATCTCATTATGTATATAATGTCCCTAAAGTATATATTGCTCAATTTTACCTGTTTCTGTAAACTTTATATAGATGTAATTTACCTGTATGTGGTTCTGTGACTTGCTTTGTTGGCTAAACATGATTTCTGGTAATGAGTCATGATAATGCACGTTGCTATAGTTCATCCATTTTCACTGCTGTATAATATTCTACTTAATGAATTGCATGGTATGACCTCCATTGGTTCTTCTTTCTAACGGCTGCATTATTTATTTTTTTTCTGCCCACACTGGATATTATCTTGACATATTAAATCGGTAAGGACCTAAGTTGTGAATGATCAGGTTGTTCCAGGATGGAAGTTGTTATCCTTTGTGCAAGCAGGGTTATTGCTCTCAAGGCTAGAACTGTTTGTGTGCTTTGTATTTTCACTTTCATTTATTGCAGCTGGACTTCAGAGCAAGACCTAGGAAGCAAAGTGCAGTTCAGACAGTGGGTCCCTGAGGGGGGCCAGTTGTCAGAGAGCCCGGAGTTAGGTGTTTGAAGCCTAGTGAGCAGAGACCCATCCTGAGCATAAGGGCCAGGGCCAGGGCCAGGGACTTGGCCTTGGCCTTCAGGGAGCCCGCTGTTGTGTGGATAAGCGGGATTTAATCCTCAGATGAAAAGGAAGCAGTCAATGGAGCTGTTTGCTCCTGCAGCTTCAGACAGCGCCATCTCTACCGGATCAAAAGAGCTCATCAACTCCCAGCCTCCATCACCGAAAAAGAAAGTCTCATCTCTGTCTGATAATACCTATTCACTGTTAAAAAGGAAAAATCCCAAATCCGTACATCCTCCTGACCCATGTGATACTGATACATACCTTTGATGTGTCCATTCAGATTAAAAATTCTTAACAAAATGATACATATTTTACATGTACAATCATTTCAAAATATAGACTTTTCTGAGAATTGTTTGCAAATATGATCATAAAAAGTTGATTTTCTTGGAGACTTTAAAAAACTAGTTTGTTGTATTTGCTTTGTCAATCTCTATGTAAGTAATATATGTGTATTTTTGTGCCAAGCCATTTGAGACGCCCTGCAGGCCCCATGGTGCTTCAGCCTCCAGCACTGCTCCCTGTGTCTCTCCGACCGAGGCCCCTCCCGTAAAAGGCTCTGAATCTCGCTTTCACCTGTGTGAATTGCACCACCCGAGGGGAGGGGTCCAGTTGCATTGGGCTTTTGTCCTTCGTTTTCCTGACCTGGGGACGGTCTCCTGGAAGCCTGACTTCCTGTTTGCTGAGGGCGGACTTTTCTTTGGGACCTGTTTGGCGAGTTGAGCCGGGAGCCACAGTCATTCCCTCCCTGAGTATTGTGCGACCCTTCTCCCCCCTCCTCCCCCACCCCCCCCGCCCCCCAACCCCCTGCCCCTCGTTGGGTGTTGGGTGTTGAGTAGCCCAGGGCTTCTCCTTCCCAGCTGGGATGCAGGCAGTAGTCATATCATCACAGTCATCAACAGCCAAAGTGACTCAGTGTCGCCCACAGGTTCTGAGTGGGGGCTTGACTGAGCCAGGCAGCATCAGTGAGAAATGCCTAGTCGGAAGGTACCCGTTGTTCAGGATGAAGTTAGTGGCTTCCCTGCCATTCAGTTTCCACTCCAGGAGAGAGTTGAATCAGAGCCTGGAATTCTGGCTGATGGGCTGTGTCCCCGTGTACGGGGAGAACTGCTGGTTTCAGTCTTAACCAGGGGACGAAGGACATGGCAGAGCATCCAGAGAAGAAGCTGGGGCTCGGCCTGGTCTACCTGGCTGGGAAGAACCGTGCTGGATTGAGCTCTGCAGCAAGGGCTGTGGCTGGCCGGGGGTGTTTCCCCAGCCTCTCCCCAGCCTGGAGCTGTGGCGCAGGTGCCTGATTACAGTGCTTGGGAGAGCAGTGAGGGCAGGTGGGGGGTTGACCTCGCTCTCCAAAGATCTGTGTTTCTTGGAGCCCTTCCCTGCTGGCCTAGGAGGCTGGGCTGAAACCACCTCGGGCCTGTGCATCTGTAGGAACAGCAAGAGAGCTCCTTGGAGTGGTGGTGTCAGGGCGGTAGCCATCTGAGCTCACACTGGCCCTAGGGGCTGTGCTTTGGGGTATCCAGGGGCAACACGTGCCCTCTAAAAGCATAGACCTGTCAGGGAATCACGGGATGGTTCCAGGGTAATACCTGGTCAAGGGCTTGCTGCAGATAGGAAGAGTTCTCTCTCTGCCGCCTGTGCCCAGGCCACTGCTGTGGCCTAGATTGGGTTGGCTCTGGCCGTGCCCCATTCCTCATGTGCTGGCTATTGAGTCACCCCCTGCCCCCACTTTAAACAAGCATGTTTGAATGCAGAGCGATTCGTGGTGACATTTTCATAAGGCTAACCTTGAATATGCTCAAATGCTTAAAAGGCATTTCATTTGTGAATGGCAGCATGTCTTTATGAGGGGTGACAGATTGCTCAGATATGACTTTCCCTGGTTTTCAGGAGGGGTCTCTTCCTGTCCAGTGGTCCAGGGCGGGTCAGGCGGTGTGGCAGGAACGGAGCCAGCAGACTCCCTCTTGTTAAAATTGTGCAAGAACCGCACTGCCTAGGTTTGTGCCTCCTGCCGTTGCTTACGAGGTTCTGAGTCCCGCAGGGACTGGCTTTCTTCCTCTGTAGGAGTTGCCTACCATGTAAGTTTTAGAAGGAAAGGATACTCTTTGGGGCCTCAGCGGTCCCCTTGGGCTGAACATGTGAACCTTCCCGTGGTCGGTGTGGCTGGAAGGAGGCTTCCATCGCTGGAAATCCATTTCTCAAAGCGAGGAGCCAGCCGGGCCGACCACGAAGCCCCTTCCTCTATTATGCACGAAGTCATCCAGGTGTCATCCATTAGTGGTCCACCAAGGTGGGACAGTGCAGCTTGGGCCGGGCAGAGGTGGGGAGGCCTGCTGGGTACCCCTGCTGGATTGTAGATGGCCCCCAAAACCAATGCTGCCTCTCACAGGAAGCCCTTCGCCTGAGGCTCTCCCACACTGCAACTGTCAAACTTGAATTTCCAGTTGACAGAAAATCTGCCTTCCTACTGGAATGTTGACTTGAGGGGACCTCTCATCTCAGATTTCAGACTTGCTTTGTTTCTGTTGGGTCACGTTGCTGTCTTCTCAGTACTCGAGTATTCTTGGTGTGGTGGGGAAGTTTTTAAGTTAAATTTGAATAGTTTTAAAATTTAGGTTTGAGTTTAGCAGTATTCTAACGGGGTAAGGCGTCACTTGACATACTGATAAATCTTTTACATTCTATATAGTGGAATTAGACAATTTTCTGAACCTTCCGTCCCAACCTTCCATCCCTTACCCTCGTTCTTGCTACTTTGTTGTTTAGATCATGGTCTGTTAGCGGAAATATGACTCCATGTGGTCCACCATATGGGCACCTTACAAGTTCTAAATAATGGCACTTAGGTTCAAAGGGCTTGTTAATAATAGTGCCATTGAGTAAAATCGTTTTGGCCATCACCCCCTTCTCATGTTGAAAATAGCGTTAAGTGTTCAAGAATGTGATCGGTGAAACACAGCTTAATTCAGCTCTACAGGTGTGAGTATTTAGCCCTGGAAAGGAAGGGATGATTATTGCAGGGTTAGAAGGTTCAGGAGAACAGTGCCTCCCTCCTAGTCACAGTTCTGCAGGGCTGGCGTGTGAGCCCTTACTTAGAGGTTTACTTATAGGAAGTTTGAGACTGAGCCAGAACCTTTCTGGGTCTCTTGCACCTGCAGGGGAAGTAGTAGCAGCTGGGGTTTTCTGCTTTAGCACATTGTTAGTTTTACTCCGACTCCGTTGCTGTTTCCCAGAGTCATTTGCTCTTTCTGAAGACACTGGCCCGTGGGCGTCACTGCCCTTAGTGGAGTTCCTTCCTGGCGGCTCTCCCTGCAGATTCTGCCTCTGGAAATCAACACGTATTGCCCCTGTGCTCCCCCGGATTACTTGGCTGGAGTCCTCTTTCCCTCCTGTCACCTGCAGTGGCATTCTTCTTCCAGCCTGTGGGATGTTGCTTTATGCTGGACAGAGCTGGATTCTGTCTTGGCTCTGCTGGTGCTGAAAGTTCCCCAGGCCCAGGACCACCATCCACACACCTCCGATATCTGGCGAAGCACCAGGCATCGTAGGCATTGCTGAGTATTTGGGTGACTGACTTCTGAGCATGAAGGCAGGGAGGGTCCCCTCTGTCTGGATGGCACCCCACCCTTCGCCCCTAGGCACCTTGGCCAGACCCTCCTCATTCTTCAAGATTCAGCAGCCCTTGCCTGCTGTGAGGAGTGAGTTAGGTTCCGTCTGTGCCCGGCTGTGCTGTGTGCTTTGCAAATGAACTGGAACAGTCTGTCTGTGAAGGGGAAGGCAGAAATTCAAGGACGGGGGACAGCTGTCATCAAAGCAGGCCACACCAATCCGGGCTGTTCTGCTAGAATTCAGTTGATTTCTTATTTTGTGTGACTATTGTTCATCCGAGCCCAAGGTAGAGCTGCAGGAACCCCACGTCTGAGCGTCCAGCAGGCCTGCAGGCCCTCGGGTGCCACCTGATGGGGCCATCCTGCTTTTTCAGGTCCTTGATTATATCCCACAAAGATAAATAGATGGCTTAAAAGTCTTTTTCAGAGGCAGAAGGGACAAGAAAAGTGGAAGTGTAGTCTGGAAGTAGCCAGGTTTTAAGTTAACCAGGTTACACTCTTGGTGGTTCCTGGCGTCCTATCAAGAGAAGGAATTATGGCCCCAGAGCTGTGCCTGGGACCCGCATGTCTGTCACGGATCTCTGCTGGGAAGCCAGGCTGGGGCCCTTCCAAGGTGAATGGTGGTTTCCATCCAGGGTTCAGGTTTCTTAGCAGCTAGTGGTGACGGTCAGGGTGTGAGTGTGGGGACATGGCTGGCGTGGTGACGGGTATATGGGGACATCATTGCGAGTGATGGCGATGGCTTGTCTTCTCACCAGCCAGTTTGGAGTCCAGAACCGCATGAATGACCTCAGGGTGGGTCAGAACAAGGAGCTGTCAGTCTGAGACCTCTCAGTGTGCTCTTTCTTGGCTAGCAAGTTACTTTACCTTGGTGGTCATTAGTTTCTTCTTTGACTAAATGAAAAGATTTTTATCTAGATGCTGCTGTGCATCTTGAAGCACGTTAAAAGAAGGTTAAGGAAAACCAGTTTGTGGAAGCTGACTGAGCAGGCGGCTCACTGGCCGTATTCAGCTCTCCACCCGTAGGGACCTGCTGTGGCAGCCATAAAACCGTGCAGAGGTGAACCGCTTCAGCAGAAAGATGCTTCCCCACAGAGATCTAGGAGCCTTTGACTGTTGAACAGGGAAAAAATCCCCATGCTTTTAGGATCGTGGTGTAAGACCCCACTGTGGAGAGATGCTTTCTATGCTGCAACACAGACCAGGGAGGTGACAGGCAGTGGCTTTGGGACACCATCAACTCCAAGGAGATGGCCTAGCCGCTTGAGGCCCACGTCCAGAGTTACACACTTTATTCTTCTGATTCTTGAAGGCTTTAAGAAATCTCTTTAGCAAGTCTCTACTTCTTTTTAAATTTTACTTTTTCCTCCTATCACCTGAATAAAACTCCAGGCAGTAATATGCTGCTTACATTGACTTTTTTTTTTTTTTTTTCTGAGATGGAGTCTCGCTCTGTCACCCAGACTGGAGTGCAGTGGTGCGATCTCGGCTCACTGCAACCTCTGCCTCCCGGGTTCAAGCGATTCTCCTGCCTTAGTCTCCAGAGTAGCTGGGATTACAGACATGCACCACCACGCCTGACTAATTTTTGTATTTTTAGTAAAGATGGGGTTTCACCATATTGGCCAGATTGGTCTCAAACTCCTGACCTCTGGTGATCTGCCTGCCTCAGCCTCCCAAAATACTGGGATTACAGGCACATACCACCACGCTCGACTAATTTTTGTATTTTAGTAGAGACAGGGTTTTGCCATGTTGGCCAGGCTGGTCTCGAACTCCTGACCTCAAATGGTCTGCCCTCCTCAGCCTCCCACAGTGCTGGGATTACAGGCGTGAGCCACTATGCCCGGCCATGAGTCCTTTCTACTGTGGGGTTGGTCTTATTTCCCCTTGCTCCCGTAAGAAGCTGAATTTGCAAATGCCAGGGTGAACTTGGTAATGGAGGCAACAGGCAGATGCTTGGTGTCTGTGCGTTGAACAGAAAAGAGCCCGGTGAAATTCCACGCCTGTTTGTGTTTAGCACACGGTTCCTGAATTATTTCATAAGAATACAGGTATAGCGGTGACAGGTACAATATTTGTTAGCCAAGCTGTGGACAGAGGGTTGGCCTCAGGCTGCTGTTTCTGCCCCAGGGTCGTGAGAAATAGCTGTGTCCATTTTAAAGCAAGAAAACAAACGGCACGATTGCTCTGCTGTTCCTGTCCTAGGGCGGAGAGCTAAGTCAAGCACTTAGTGGACTGCGTCTTGTCTCCCTTGGACTGGTAGTGACAGGGCTGCCCTGCACGCCACACTGCTCTCCTGTTCCTGTAGTGTCGCTCATGTAAAATGCACTGCAGGCTGGTGCTGCTGAATCGGCTCACTTTCTCCCATTTCCTTCTCCTCCACTTTCAGATTTCTTTCAGCTCTCTCCAACTTACCTTCAGAAATGCAAAAATGGGCCGGGCGCAGTGGCTCACACCTGTAATCCCAGCACTTTGGGAGGTGGGTGGATCACCTGAGGTCAGGAGTTCGAGGCCAGCCTGGCCAACATGGTGAAACCCCATCTCTACTAAAAATACAGAATTAGCCAGGCGTGGTGGCATGCACCTGTAATCCTAGCTCCTCGGGAGGCTGAGGCAGGAGAATCACTTGAACCCAGGAGGTGGAGGTTGCAGTGAGCCAAGATTGCGCCATTGCACTCCAGCCTGGGCAAAAAGTGTGAAACTCCGTCTTCAAAAAAGAAAAAAGCCACGATATATGAAGACCTGCAGCCCCTTATCTGGAATTCAAAAACCCCAAAGCACTGATTTTTGCAGCCCACTCATTTGGCAGCAGAACCTGAGTTATCTGCACGTGTGAGAGTGCACCTTTCATTACAAAAGTACCCATGCATTTGACTAGGGGTGCTCTGGGACATGGGTTAGCCAACTCAGGCCACTGCCCCATTTTTGAACATAAAGGGTTATTGGAACACAGCCATAGCCTTTCGCTTATATTGCCTTTGGCTGTGTTTGTACCTGGTCCTTACAGAAAAAGCATCTGTACCCCTGCTCTAGAGCGGACCTGCCCTGCTTGCAAGGTGGTCCGAGCCTGGGTGGAAAGCACTGCAGGGCAGCTTGTGCAGAAACTGGGACCTGCTCTCCTTGTAGAGACACAACCCCAGGGTACTTGGAGCTCATGCTAATGACTAAATCATTCAAGCCTTCCTCTTCTTGGATTTTGTACCTCCTAGTTCTTTGAGGACTGTTTGCCACGTTCAGCAGGATTTTCCAGACCTTTTATTTCTAAGGAATACAAACTAGAAGGGGCTGGTTCCTGTAGGTGACAAAGCTTGGGGGAACGTGGAGGACAGGGATGACTGGAGAGAGCTGGCGAGTGCAGCCTGCTGGGATGCCAGCTGTCACCTGGGAAGGGCAGCGTGCAGGGTTGCAGACTGCTTAAGCCTCCTCCTGTCAGAGGACCCCAGAGAGCACCCCCAGCTACTTGGAGAGATGCTGTTGAGGTTGGGAGGCAATGCAGGGTATTCGTCAGCCAGCATGAGACCCTCGCTTCCAGCCTGTGCCTTTAGCCCAGCCTTGCTGTTCTAGGTGGTGTTGGCAGCCTTTTTCACGTACAGAGTTGCATTGCTCGTCCGTCTTCCGCATGCCTGTGGGCAGCTTTTGCTCCTTTGGATTACTTTTGTTTCTTTAAAACTCCTTTGCACCATCTAATTTTTTAAAAATGAGCCTAATACTGTTCACGTTTTAGCACCTGGCAAATGTATTGACACTTTCCGAGCATTCACATGAGTTTAAGAGTGCCCTTAGCAGTTCGCGTTTTATATAGAACTGTTTACACCTCTCAGGATTCTTACTCTAACAAACAGGTATAGACAACACCGTAGTTGCATCTCACCGTGGCCTAACATCCCCGGGAGCATAGGGATTAGTGGAGTGAGTGGGAGGACTCGCCCTGCGCCGGTGGAGGGTGATGAGAGGCTGGGGACGTTCTCGGATGACCACAGGTGTGAAGCTGTCTTCAGTGGTGGGGGAACCACCTGGGCCTCGGGCCTTGGCTCTGGTAGTCTCACATAACTCTTTGGTGTCTGCAGCTGTATAATATGGTGGATGTCCTTGTATTGTACATTTTTAGGAAGGACGGGTAGGGTTGCTGCTTCAGAGATCAAGTGGCATGTCCACATCTGGAGTAGACCCTGAGTGGGGCAGAACCAGCATCCTGCGTGCAGCCTGCACACTCCCAGCACCCGTGGCAGTCTTAGCAGGTGGATTATCACCGAGCACACAGGCAGCCCGAGGCACCTCCTCATCACAGTGTTCTCCGCAGCCCCGACTGGCGAGGAGGGCACGTCCCCACATTCATGCCCTGTGCGAGGGTCCCCTCTGGCACTCTTTCTCTGGGGCTCTGTGTTCCCTTTGCCTTTTGAGCTCTTCATAAAATCACTGCCAGTGACTTCTCATAGCTGTTCATCATTGGGAGTCACTGAGCATGCACACGGGCTGTCAGGTCCTGGTCCCAGCTCTGCCTTCCTCTCCTCAAATGCCATTCACAGCAGTGTCAGTGCCCGCCCAGAGTGTGCTAGAATGCCAGTTCTTGGGCCCCACCCCACACCTGCGACTCCAGACTCAGAGTTGATGAGGGTCCGCAGGCTTCGGTCTGGGAGCCACAGACAGGTGTGTTTGCCGCAGAGGTGCCGAGGGCCCAGCAGGACTGTAGCGCAGGATCAGCACCGTCCACACCTGAGGCGTGGGGGTCTCCGAGCATGATGCGGAATGTAGTGACGATCGCACATCCTTCCTGTGGCCAAAGAGTGAGCTCTTCGATGCTGATGAGATAGTGTTTATTTATTTTTATCTTTTTTTTTTGAGATAGAGTCTCACTCTGTTGCCCAGGCTGGAGTGCAGTGGCACTGTCTCGGCTCACTACAACCTCCACCTCCTGGGTTCAAGCAATTCTCCTGCCTCAGCCTCCTGAGTAGCTGGGACTACAGGTGTGCATCAACACACCCAGCTAATTTTTGTATTTTAGTAGAAATAGGGTTTCACCATGTTGGGCAGGCTGGTCTCAAACTCCTGGCCTCAAGTGATCCACCCACCTCGGCCTCCCAAAGTGCTGGGATTACAGGCGTGAGCCACCGTGCTCGGCCATAGATAATGTTTCTTAAGAGTGAGTTTGCTTCTGAGGAAGAGAAGTGGGGGGTTGGGGGCGTCCCACCTCCCTGGCCACCCCCAGTGGTGTGAGTTGGTTGCTTGATGTCATCTGAGGTGGGGCCACCTGGGAAAGGTCTTCATGTCTCACTTGTATGCCTTCTTGGATCAGGATTTCCAGGCCTCTGCATCTCTTGAGTTGATTCTGAAAGGGTGAGGACAGAGGGGCTAGACAATTTTTTTTTTTTTTTTGAGACAAGGTCTCACTCTGTCACTCAGGCTGGAGTGCAGTGGCTTGATCATAGCTCACTGCAGCCTCAACCTCCCCAGGCTCAGGTGGTCCTCCCAGCTCAGCCTCCCAAGTAGCTGGGACTACAGGTGCGCACCACCACACCTGGCTGATTTTTTTTTGTAGAGACAGGGGTCGTCCAGTGATACTCAGATTGGTCTCTAACTCCTGGGCTCAAGAGATACACCTACCTCAGCCTCCCAAAGTGCTGGGATTATAGGCATCAACTACCATTGCCAGCCTGAGCTGCATGCATTCTAAGGACACTTTGTGAGACTAATTAAAACGTTTTTCTTTCCAAGGCACATGGCAGGTGGGTGCTGTTTCTTTCCTGCAGGACGTTTGCTGAGCATTTGTGAGTGGAGCATCTTTAGGGAAAGCAGGACAAACCCTAAAAGACTTTCTCTGAATGTTACCTTTGCTCTTCACCTTGACTGGTAGATCCTGAAGGCGTAGAAAGAGGGTCCTCTGGAGAACACAAACTGAGTGTTGCTGGGCCTCAGGAGCTTCTAGTGATGCTGGAGGCGGCCACTGCTGTCTTTCAGCTGTGAGGAGCCAGGAGGGTGATCCCAGCTTTCTCCTGGTTAATTTTACCGTCTTTTAAAAAGGAAGTTCGCAAGATTTCTTGAAAGAACTCTAGTTGGAGTTGTAGAGCTAATGTTTTTTCTCTGGTCCCTGCCACCTGCTGGAAGGAGCCTGCAGGGAAGTGTTTGTTGTGTGCTTGGCTGTTCAGTGCCCCATAACTGGCCGCGGTACTGCCGCCCGCTGGAAGGGGCCTGCAGGGAAGTGTTTGTTGTGTGCTTGGTGTTCATTGCCCCGTAACTCTGGCCGCGGTAGTCTGGACAGGGCTTTTGAGAACCACCTGCAGTTCTGCTTATTGCTGGTGTTGAGAAATACAGTTTCTGCAGGAAGGAGAGAGACATTGGTGCCAAGAAATCCTATCGGGGACATTTAATAACTGGAAGTAGCTTAGGAAGCCAGGTTTGGAGTGCTGCCTTGGTGTCCTTATAATGCAAGTGGGATTTCATTATGTGTTTAAGGCTTGGCATTGTTGGAGGTCAGGAAGACCAACTAAGTCAAGCAGAGCCATTGGCTGCTTGAGTGCAGTGCAGAGCACTGGGGAATGGACTTCCTGGGAAGTGTGGGATTTTTTTCTGCTACTCCTTCATTCACACCTGGATTCAGTTGCCCTCATGAGCTCACCCGCAATGTGTGTAGGGGGATGCTGCTCCCATTGGCCAGGCACTGGGGATGCGGGGGGATGGGCAGGTGCACACACACCTGGCAGAGGTTTGGAGCTGGGTTGTGGGTGAGGGATGCAGAGAGGCTTAACCCAGAGAATGGAGGAAAAGGAGACCAGGAGAGTTCAGAGAGGTGAAGAATGAGGAGAGAGCAGTGGCCAAAGTGGAGAGAGCTGAGTTTCAGAAAGCCAGCTGCAGAATGCAGTGCCTGACAGAGTGTGATGGGCCCCATCTCTCTCTGCTGAGCCGGGTTCTGAGTCCGCAGAGCATCGGAGGCCTTGTTGTGGGCTCAAGGAGTGCAGAGAGGCAGCGCCTGCCTTGGCCGTAACTTCTCACACACATACATCCACACACGTGCATCTGATAGTGTGTGTGACACAGTGAAGGGTATGGGGACAGCCACATCTGGGTTTCAGTTTTCAGTCAGCTCCGTAGCTGGGTGGTTCCTCTGAGCCTCTGCTTTATTTCATCTGCAAGTAGCATTAATACTGTAACCGAATACACAGTCAGCTACTCACCACTCGAAAGCCAGACTTGAGAGACAAGGGTTGGTGGGAGAAACAGCAGGTATATTTGAAAACCAAGAAGATGGTGAACTAACATTCTCAAGTAGTGTCTTAAGTCAGTACAGATTTTAGGCTTTTTATATTAAGGGCTGGGGGAAGAGGAGGGGGTTGAGATCAAGAGATGACCAACGACTGGACATCTGGGAGGCAGTGGGGGTCAGAGGAAGTTGGGGTTTTTTTTGTCTTGGTCAGGTCACGATGTTCCTGTGAATTTTTAATAAAACGTAGTTGTTTACATACTTCTCCTTTAATCCCACAGCTAGTTTTAAAAACTACATGATTGTGTTGCTAGGATTAGTTAAGAACTGATTTGAGGTCACTAGCACATGGTGAGTAGTTAGTAAACAATTGCTTCTGCTAGAATCATCATTGTCAATATTAAGAAGGCGAGTCCACGAATCTCTCTGGCCTGTTGGCTCACATTTGGGGGTGTGGCATTTGTGCGTGAAGTGGAGCCTGGTCCCTGGTGACCCAGGTACAGTTTACGTCTGGAGCCAGCATTTGGAAAGTTGCCTCCAGGGCCCTGGATTTGGAGGGAGCCAAGTGCCAGAGTCTCAAGCAGGTGCGGGTGGGGTGCAGGAGAGGAGCGTTCAGGGCACCTGTGAGCACATGTGACATTCGTAAGTGGCACTCTTCATGCTGAGCAACTGACGTCGTGTTTCCACCCGACAATGGCTTGATTCACTTGATAGGTGAAAGGAACTTCCACGTAAGGATCCCGAAGCACGGTTGCCTCCGCCTCCCACCCCACCCCGTGGTGAGGCCTGTGCCAAGACCAGCCCTCTGAGCTCAGCCCTCCTGGACCCCTTACTGGGTGGACAAAGGTTTTCTGTGTGACTCACCTCTGGCCAGAAATTTAGGGAAGCTTATTTGTAACTAATACCACCCAGTCACTGCAGGAGACCTGCAGAAGGGCTCTGGGGAAAGTGATCTTCAAAAATAGAAAGGTTGAGTGAAGGTAGGACTTTTGGGAGAAGCGGAAGGAGCCTATAAGACAGCACATTAATTTGGCAGGTAATTAGGAACTCTGATCTTGAGCATCTCGTTTTAATTAGCGTGGTCCAGCCTGCCTTACGGTGCTCACGCTGAAGCAGAGAGTGGCCTGCTTAGCTGCTCCGCGCCATTTATTTGGGTTTCTTATTTGGGAAGTTTGCATGTGACTGGGCCAAGTGATATTTGTTTTGAGGTCCCTCCCAGGGCCCAGGGGTGAGCTCTTGACAACCCCAGAGTAGAGGTGGGGCACCTGTGCCCGGGCATTGATATCCTGGGAAGGAAAGAAAACGCCAGGCCAGGCTGCTGTGTTACAGCCCTTTAATCAGAAGCCCCCGCTGCATGTGGGCCTGCTGTTCCCAGTGCCTTTCAGGAAACCACCAGAAGGGCTCCAGCTTTAGGGAGGATGGTCCATTTACACGCTTGTGGTTGGAGGTTCCAAGTGCCTTGAAAAATGGCTTGATGCCACTTGGAGCTGTTTCTTTCTTCTCTTTCCTTTCCCTTTTAAAATCACGGAACCATTTCTTTCTTTCTTTCTTTCTTTTAGGCAGAGTTTCGCTCTTGTTGCCCAGGCTGGAGTGCAGTGGCGCAGTCTTGGCTCACTGCCTCCCAGGTTCAAGCAGTTCTCCTGCCTCAGCCTCCTGTGTAGCTGGGATTACAGGTGCCTGCCACCATGCCCGGCTAATTTTTGTGTTTTTAGTGGAGACGGGGTTTCACCATGTTGGCCAGGTTGGTCTCAAACTCCTGACCTTAGGTGATTCGCCTGCCTTGGCCTCCCAAATTGCCAGGATTACAGGTGTGAGCCACGGTGCCTGGCCAGAACTGTTTCTTGAGTTTTTCAAACAATGCTTTCTCTCCAGCCAGTTGAATTGTAGAGGGTCCTGGAGAGGAGGTGGAGCAGTTGCCTTCTCAGCATCGTGGGGTGGGGCTGGGATGAGGAGAGCGCGGCCGCCAGGGTCAGCCTGGATGCTCCTAGGCAGAGGCACAGGGGTTGCTGATTCTTCTTTCCAGATGGATGTTTCTAAAGTCTTTCTTAAAGGAGCCAGAGGCTTGCCCACCCTGCAGTGCCATCCTTCTTGCCACTCCCACCCACTTCTGTGATGCACAGAACCTGCCGCCCTGCCCTGTCTCTTTGTGTTCGTTGGTCTCCATTTCTAGTGTCTGAGTAAAGGCAGTCCCCAGTCCAGTCTGCAAAGCCTGGCCGCTTGCACAGGAAGATGCTCATAGATGGCTGGTTCCTGCCAGTGACATACGTGGACCTCAAGCAGGTGGATGGGTGGAGCTCAGGGAACAGGCATGTGGGGCACACTCTCCAGGCACATCCAGGGCTGGACTGGGGCTGGCATGGGGGTCACTGGCTGCAAGCGAAGGCAGCTTATGTCATGTTCCCTCTGCCACTGCCAGCTGTCCTGCAGCAGGAAGAGGTAGTCATGTTTGGAGGCCGGGCTGTGCATGAGCTGTGCAGGCCTTGGGGTCTTTTCATCAGATTCCTTTTGGCAGAATATAAGGAAGTTGGCCCAAACCACATTTTTGAACTTCTGCTTTGGCCTTGTCAGTCTCCTTCTGTGATTCAGACCGTAGTGAAGCCCTGGTTGGCTGAAGTGCTCAGGAGAGGAGACTTTGGGGGTCATCACTCATTTCTGAGTTACAGAAGTTAAATAGCGACTTGGTTCGGGGTCATGCCATGTGTGTGAGGCCTGAGTTTGCAGGTTTGTGCAGGGCATTGATTGATTGGTTGGTTGATTGGCTGAGGAATATTTGGGGCACCTGCTCTGGGCCATGTACACAATGAGGCAAAGCAATACTTAGACCTCAAAAACAATGCGATGTAGACCTAGCTGCTGTGTCCTTGTGTTTCTGCCTGTGGGGCGCGTGGGACATGTGAGGGAGAAACAGCATCCTGCAGGAGAGCGATGCCTCCAGCTTGGCTTCTGGAAGCCTCCAGAAGGATGGACGGGGGCACTGAGACCTGAAGAAGGGTTGTGCATTTGGGAGGGAGTCAGCCTGGTGGACCATGGCCTGCACACCTGCAGCAGCTCCTCAGAGCTGCCCACTTATGCCTCGGCCGATCACAGAGCACCCTTTCTGTCCAGGCCACTGATCAGCCCCCAGGTCCACGTCCAAGAACAAGCCTGTGACCCCCTGGGTCCCCTTTGTCCTTGGCCTATACCTGCCTTCTGCATTCTGGGGCTACCCTTTGCTCCAGTGGCTACAGAAGAGAGAGGAGGGACACTGACCCCAAGGCCCAGGCCAGTCTCGTCCAGGCTGCCCACACCTAGGTCTTCAGGATGGGACAAGGCAGTCTTGGGGGACTTTGGGGTGACACAAACCAGAGAAGGGCTTCAGTAGAGGGCCATGAGTGCCTAACCGTTTACCTGTTTTCTGCTCTGACCAGGCACCTTGGGGGAGGGAAGGCATCAGGAGCCTTCTGCTGAGTTCAGTGGAAGGTGGTCTTCCTTTCCAGTACTCTGGTTCCCTCTCTCCCCTATGTGCAAGTAAATAATATGCTACTATATGTAAATTAACACAAACGAATGTAAGATAGTTATATGTGTCTACTACCTTAGAAAGTATAGTAAGATGAATATTAAACTTTTCAGACTGTAAGGTCGTGAATCTAAAAGTCGTTGCTTATTGTATATTTGAGAAGTGGCACTTATTTACCCTGGAGTGAATGTGTTACTGGAAGTGTCTTTTGGCTAAATTCCTGACCTAAGCTTGTGTGGTCTTTTGCTCTTCGTTGGCAATGTAGAAGTCAAGTTTGAACTGAGGGCTGTCTTATTTTAAATCTAGGTTTGATCATTTTCTGAGGATATAGCGTTTAGTGCACACCTCTTTTGCGCAACTCAGGGCTTTCTGGAGGTTGGGGGGCGGATCCCGAAGGCAGACTTGGCCTTCCCAGCTGGCGCGGGACTGGGGACTTAGGGGACTGGGTCCTGGGGTGAGCTCTGGAGCCTGTGGGTCTGGTTGTCTTTCTGACCTGGTCTGCCTCCTGCTTGCTTCCATAGCAGAGCCTGTGGGACGTGAACCACCATTCATGATCCTGGGAGGTGAAGCCCTGGGAACTGCCACTTGGAATGAGAGGGGAAGGCTGGAACTGAGCTGGGCTGGCCATGGGGATGCTCAGAGCCCGGCTCTTTCATGGGATCACAGTTTGTTCACCTTGGAAGCTGTTGCTCACCACGTGTTGATTTTATTTAAGACTGGAAAGGCTTGTTCATGTATCGCCGTTGGGAAGGAAAATCACTCCGAAGACGGTGATGCTGGGTACAGGCTCTGGAGTCATCTTGATTTGGTAAAAGGCATGAAGTCTGAGTTCATTCCAAAGATTCTGGCTTTTGAGAACTTATATAAAGAGAACTTATAAAAAATGGAAAATGAGAAACGATGATGTCAGTGAACATTTATCGGCCTTTTTTTCTGTGCCAATAACTCTCAGTGCTTAACCTGAAGAAGCCCACTTAATCCTTCCAGCATCCTGTCCTAGAACTTTCCCTGCTGTCTGGATAAGGAAACTGAGGCACAGAGGGTCGAGGAACTTGCTGTGGTACACCCAGACAGCCTGACCCCAGAGTGGGCACTTCAGGTCCCGCTCCATGGCCGTGTGCACCTTCATGGTACGTGCTGGGGTTGTGCCTTACGAAAACGACGGACTTGGCTACATTTCGACAAGGGGAAGTTAGACACTTTAGATTCACAGTTAACTGTTGATGCTTAAATGACATTTGAGGAACCTATTGGTGCTTTCTTGAGCCCTGCCCCATGTGAGTGAGGTTTTGTGGTCCTGGACAGGTGAGCTCCCCTCCAGAGGCTGCCTGTTTGTAAAATGATAGGTTTAGATGAACAAAGTGGTCTTTAGAGGCAGATACACCTGGGGCGGAGTCCATCTGTGAGTGGGAAGAGTACCACGCACGGGCTGTGGAGAAGCGGGATGGCGAGTAGGAGGCTGGCGGCCTTCCCTGTGTGGAAGGGGCCTTGCTGTGTGCCTGGCCCCGCAGGGTATGCAGTGCACGCGCACATTTATGGGGATTATTCGGTTCCGCATGGGCTGTGTGTAGAGGTGGGTGTGATGCTCAGTGGAGATGGACCGGGCTCTCCTCCTTGAGTACTGTCACCTCTTCCTTTTCTATTCTGTCACCTCCTTCTCATCACCTCTGTTGTCTGTCCCTGACAGGCTTCTGTGCTTTGGAGACCTCTGTGTGTCTTTCTTGGTTTTGGTTTCCCTGTCTCCCAGCATCTCTGGGAGACATGTGTATGATTGATTCCAAGAATAAAGTGTGACCAGGAAAACCATGTTTTAAAATCTGACCTCTCAAGCCCTTGAAAATACTCAGAGCTTTTCCAGAATGTTCTCATGTCTCCATCCACTTCCTTTCCCTTTCTGCTTTAACCCCGCTACCCTCCAGTCGTAGCCTTCAGGAGAAATAAAAAGACCCCAGAGAGGCCAGCCTACTTTCCCCCACACTGAGTTCCAGGAAGCTCAGTCTGGTTTTCCCATAGGAACAATGTTATGCGATGGGGACTGCATTCCTCACAAAGGACTCTGCCTTGAAATGTGCGATTAGAAAGATGCAGCCGCTTTCAGCCGCAGCAATTTACAATAATGCCGTTATGCCCTCAGCCATAAACACATTGTGCAAATTGATTTCTTGAGGAGCCCCAAGGTACCGTGGGTAGAAGGAGAGCATATACAGATGTGAGTGCTGTGAAATCATTACCATAGCCTCAGACATGTCTGTTCTTAATAAGGACAAAAAAAGTTCATTACACGTCATTGAAGATTTTTTTTTTTTTAGATAGGGTCTCGCTGTGTGTCCTAGGCCGGAGTACGGTGGTGTGATCTCTGCTCACTGCAGCCTTCGCCTCCCAGGCTCACGAAATTCTCCCACCTCAGCCTCCTAGGTGGCTGAGACTACAGGCATGCGCCACTACACCCGACTAATATTTTGTATTTGTGTGTGTGTGTAGATGGGGTCTTGCCATGTTGCCCAGGCCGGTCTTGAACTCCTGGGCTTAAGCGATCCTCCCACCTCAGCTTCCCAAAGTGCTGGGATTATAGGCCTGAGCTGCCACCACGGCTGGCTTGAAGATTTTTTAGAAACTTGCCAGCTTAGTCTTTATAAAAATACGACGAAGGGGTGATTTGGGTGTCCCAAGACTGTTTGGAAGGTTGTTCTGACAAGCAAGTGCTGATGTTTTGTACTTGATCGGCTTCTCTGCGGCAAGCCAGAGGCGTCTGTGATGAGCGCCTGGAGACGCTGGTGGGTGCTTGCCGTGTGCCAGTGATTGATTGACGTTAGTGTCGGTATCTCTCATTGCGAACATTCTTCTCTAAGGTTGAAAATCAGTTTTTCATTATGAAAGTAATGTGTACTCAGTGTAGAAAAAATTAGCACAGGAAATAGAAAGCTAAAAGATATCCCTCATGATCCCTCATCCAGATCCCCAGACGTGACCACTGTTATGTGGTTATATGTTACGTTATAGCCTCCCAGAAATTTTCTATACCTCTGAAATTTTAACATTTTGGTGGGTATGATGTGGTAGCTCACTGTGGTTTTGATTTGCATTTCCCTGGTGACTAATGGTGTTGACCTTTTTTTTTTTTTAAATATGCTTATCTTAAAGCATATTTATATATTTGTATATCTTAGGAGAAATACCCATTTGTATATCTTAGGAGAAATACCTATTCAAATATTTTGACTGTTTTTAAATTGGGTCTTTTTATTGTTGAGTGGTTGGAGTTATTTATGGATTCTGGATACTAGACACTTATTAGATATATGATTTGCAAATATATTCTTTTTTTCTGTGGTTTGTCCATTAATGTTCTTGATATTGTTCTTTGAGGTACTAAAGCTTTTAATTTTAATGAAATCTAATTTACCTGTTTTTTTCTTTGATTATTTGGACTTTGGTGTCATATTTAAGAAATCACTGCCTAATCCAAGGTCATGAGGATATACTCCTTGTGTTTTCTTCTAAGAGTTTTCTGATGGTTTATTTTACATTTAGGTCTTTGATTTTGAGTTACTTTTTGTATATGGTGTAAGATGGGGTAATTGTCAATTTTTTAAAAGGAAATGAAATTCTATTAATATTGTTGTACAGGTTGGTTTTCCCCTCCATGGCATGTTTGGCTGTCTTCAATCAGCATGCTTAGATCATGCTGATCCTTGTAGGTCAGGAGCTGCTGGGGTCTGCGGGTAAGAACAGGAGGGCTTCCTAAGCTCTTCAACCGATTTAGGGGGTGAGGTTGGGAGGGGTTTCCTGACATGGTAGAATTTTTCTTTATTCCTAGTCATTGGTTCAGGTGTGTAATTATTAATAGTTACACCCTTTATCTCCTGCTTCCTCTGGCTGCTGACCTGGAGGGATGCTGGGAGAAGGGGAGGGCTGAAGAGTTGGGGATGGGTGTGCCTGGCTTCCTTCTAAGGTTTAGGGCTGACCCTGGACAGTCCCAGCCCCAGGCAAGTGTTCTTGAGGCTTATTGCTGTCTGCCTAGCTGGGGAGGATGTTGAGAGGATTACTTAGCTAATTCAGTATTTGGAAAAAGTATCTGTAAACCTAAATAGAGGCCCATTACATACCTTTTGTGGATTAGAACTGTAATTGACTTAGTGTTTAAGGCAGAAACTAAGGCCTTTGATTTAAAAACTGTTGACAGGTCGGAGCCTAAGCCGCTTCTGTTTGCAGAGGAGAGCCATGACTTCCAGTCAAGTTGAAACATAGCTTTCTTTATACCCTTCCCAGTTGGACTTCTGTCATATTTTACAAAATTCAAGGCTTTTAATTTAACTTAGATTTATGGCTTTTCCATGGACTATCTTGAGGTTTTTCTCCAAAGCAAACCAGCTCATACCTTGACATTGTCAAAATAGCAAAAACACACATCTTAACAAATGATGGCAAAATATTTGAGCTGAGAGATTGGGGTATGTGTAGTGTTATACCTTTGCATGTAAAAGATTATGTCAAGCAATCTTCTAAAGGAAATCAGTTTTTAGTTAACTTTTAAGGCTATTCACCATGATTTAAAGCGATTCCTTGATTCCTCTGTTACATTAAGTGTGATTGAAACTGTACCTTTATTTTCTCATGCCTTGATAAGCAGTGTAGTCAAATCATAACATATTATGACTGCAATCAAGTGATTATAGCACGTGATTATACTTTTTGTCTCTGTGGCGTGAGGAGTAGAAAGGGTGTCTTTTTTTGCACCACTTGGCACTAATGGTGGGGAGAGATGGTTCCCCGAAGCCCCCTCCCTCTTGTGTGTTTTGGGGCAGAGCGCCCTGTTCCTGAATAGCACGGATTGCACGTGTTTCTGAGCATGGTGTGTGAGACTGCTTTGCCTTCCTGCAGTCAACTCGCCAAGGTGCCTCCCCAGCCCCAGCAGTCCGGCTTCTCTCCTTTCCGCTGCCCCATGCTTTCTGGTGGCCTGGCAGACTCAGGACTATCTTTGAGTCCTTCACAAAACCCTCCTCCACGTGCCTTCTTTTGTGAAAACCCTCAGTCCTCTTTAAGAGCAGGGCCCCTGGAGCCAGACAGCTCTGGTTCAGTCCTGGCTCCGGTCCTCTGCAGCTGGGTGACCCTGGGCAAGTCACCATGCCTCTGTGTTTTTCATCTTTAAAATGGGGATGCTGGCTGGTGTCGCGGCTCATGCCTGTAATCTCAGAATTTTGGGAGACTGAGGTGGGAGGATTGATTGAGCCCAGGAGGTTAAGACCAGCCTGGACAACACAGGGAGATCCCCATCCCTGTTAAAAAATACAAAAAAATTAGCCCGGCCGGTGGTGTGCGCCTGTAGTCCCAGCTACTCCAGAGGCTGAGGCAGGAGAATCCTTTGAGCCCAGGAAGTCAAGGTTGCAGTGAGCCGCTGCACACCAGCCTGGGGCAACAGAACAAGACCCTATCTCAAAAAATAATTAAAATAAAATAAAATAAGTACAGTCACTTTGCCCTGGGGCTGCTGTGGGGAGTCTGCAAACAGGACCTGCCTTGTGCTGAATGCAGCATCTCTGTTGTACTTGGGAGGTGTGCAGCCCCAGCATCTCCTCATGCCTCGCACCCTCCGAGCTGCCTGGCCTTGGCCGTGCCCCCCTACCCTGGCCCACTCGGCGTCCCCAGCACTTCATTTCTTTCCGTCCTGCCCCCCTTTGCTGTGTCTGGTCCTTTTATCACTGCTCTTGTGTCTGCCTCTGTGCCCTCGTGTCCTGGCTGCGGCTTGAGCTCACACTGCCATGCCTCTTGCCCAGGTGACCCCCTGAGAAGCTTCCCGAGCTCCGCTAATCAGCCCCACTTTCCTCTGCCCAGGCAGAAACTAAGATGCCTCGGCTCCTTCTGTGGAGGAAAGTAATGTGTTAATTGGATCCAGGGTCCTCAGCACACACTGGGCTATTTTTACAGTCGGACAGGAAGTTGTCGTTTTATAACTTTATCCTGTGTAAATTATAGCCCGGGCGGGGGGTGAGGGGACTTGGATTGTTAAGAAAGTGATCATCCTGTTCTTGGATAGGGTGATTTTGGCTGTCTGGGTAAGTTCTAGGAATTTGCTGTATTCTCTTGATTCTAATGAACTTTGCTATGGCTTGGGAAGGGGCCTCTGCATGGAGAGAGAGAAGGAAGCTAGTGTTTCTTGAGGGTCTGGTATATGCTAGGCGCTGTGCTGGCTGCTGAATTGGACTGTTTGATTTAATCCTTGTCACAGCCCCTTTGAAGTGGTCTTGTTACCCTCTGTTACAGATGGGGACATTGTGGCCCCAGCAGGTTAAGAAGCTTGCTCCAGGTTACATGGCTATCCCTGGGAAGCTGGGTGGGGGGTGTGGACAGGTCTGTGATTCCCAGACCCATCCTCAGATGCCTCCTGGAGCCTCTTTGTGGGAGAGTGCGTGTGTCCTGGCGAGTATGTGGCTCTGCGATTGGAGGAAATGTCACCGGACCAGTCAGTAGGTCTTCCTCTTTACAATTAGCTTTTGTCATGGACGTTTTTTCTTTAGTCCACACAACCTTTTAAAATTTATGTATGATTGTAGCCCTGGCCTTTATCCATCGAATCCTAAAGTGATCTGGCTGCTAATGACTGGGGGCGACAGCCAGGATGCTTTTCTTGGACCAAGAAACCTGGCTTAAATGACAGCCTTGAGCCTTGCTTTGGAGCAGTCAGACTCTCTGGGGATGCTGTTACTATTACTGAGCATTATTTGCCGCAGAAATTGATTCCTTCTGCCGTACAGTAGGCCAGGGAGGCCTCCAGGTGCCTTCGGTGGGGGAAGGATTTTAGTTGCTCAGGCCAAATAACCAAGACTAGCTCCCTGCAAATTCCATGGAGCCATCTATACTTCTGAGTATATCTTCAAGTGCTACTCCTAAACTTAAGGTTCTTCCACTTTTCATCCAGTTCACATGTAGTTGAGGGCTTGCCTGCCTTGAGCCTGACACAGGGCCAGGTGTGAGCCTGGACCAGCCCCACAGCCAGGTGTGAGCCTGGACCAGCACCCAGGGCCAAGGTATGAGCCTGAACCACCACCCACGGCCAGGTGTGAGCCAGTATCATCCTCCCAGGGCCAGGTGTGAGCCAGGGTCATCCTCACAGGGTCATGTGTGAGCCTGGACCACCACCCAGGGCCAGGTGTGAACCTGCACCAGCACCCACGGCCAGGTGTGAGCCTGGACCAGCACCCACGGCCAGGTGTGAGCCTGGACCAGCACCCACGGCCAGGTGTGATCCTGCACCAGCACCCAGGGTCAAGGTATGAGCCTGAACCACCACTCACGGCCAGATGTGGGTCTAGACCACCACCCACGGCCAGGTGTGAGCCAGGATCATCCTCCCAGGGCCAGGTGTGAGCCAGGGTCATCCTCACAGGGTCATGTGTGAGCCTGGACCACCACCCAGGGCCAGGTGTGAACCTGCACCAGCACCCACGGCCAGGTGTGAGCCTGGACCAGCACCCACGGCCAGGTGTGAGCCTGGACCAGCACCCACGGCCAGGTGTGATCCTGCACCAGCACCCAGGGTCAAGGTATGAGCCTGAACCACCACTCACGGCCAGATGTGGGTCTAGACCACCACCCACGGCCAGGTGTGAGCCAGGATCATCCTCCCAGGGCCAGGTGTGAGCCAGGGTCATCCTCACAGGGTCATGTGTGAGCCTGGACCACCACCCAGGGCCAGGTGTGAACCTGGACCACCACCCAGGGCAAGGTGTGAACCTGGACCACCACCCACGGTCAGCTGTTAACTTGAACCACCACCCATGGCCAGGTGTGAGCCAGGAGCATCCTCCCAGGGCCAGGTGTCAGCCAGGAGCATCCTCCCAGGGCCAGGTGTGAGCCAGGAGCAGCCTGGCATTGGCCCCATGCCACATGACACTCTTTGTCCCTTGTTAGCATTTTAAACCAAGGTGAAGAGGTCCCACTTGGCTTTGTGGTATCTGTTTTATAGGAATGAAGGGGGTACTTTAACAAGTTCATCTTAGGGTTCTCATCTGCATTGTTGCCTGTGCAGTTACACCACTCATGCCTACCCAGCATAATTAACAGTGTGACCTACGAAAGGTGGGGCGGGGCTCACAGGAACTAACCAGGGATTCCTGTGTGTGAATGTTATTATGAAGATGCTTTACCTCATTAGTTATTTGTGATGAAAATATTCTTAAAAGACCTGCTATAAAGTGTCAATACCAAAAGCTTCTCATGTCATTGACATTAAAAGACTTTCTTTTTTTTTTTTTTTTTTTGAGACAGGGTCGGCTCTGTCACCCAGGGTGGAGTGTAGTGGCGTGATTTCTGCTCACTGCAACCTCTGCCTCCCAGGCTCAAACCACTCTCCCACCTCAGCCGCCTGAGTGGTTGGAACTACAGGTGCATGCCACCACGCCAGGCTCATTTTTTATTTTGATAGAGACAGGGTTTTACCATGTTGCCCAGGCTGGTGGGCAATTTGTCCACCTCAGTCTCCCAAGATATTAAGAAACTGTTAAAGAATGTTTTGCCACTAAACTATTGTTGTACAACATTTCATTATGAAAAATTTCATACAGAAAAGTGGAAATAATTTTATAGTGAGTACTTGTACACTGATTGCCAAGATTCTATAAACAATATTTCCCTCTGCTTGTGTCATCTTTCATTTGTCCATTGCTCGATTTATTATATTATTATTATTATTATTATTATTATTATTATTATTATTTGAGATGGAGTTTCACTCTGTCGCCCAGGCTGGAGTGCAGTGGCGCAACCTCGGCTCACTGCAACCTCTGCCTCCCGGATTCAAGCGATTCTGCTCCCTCAGCCTCCCAAGTAGCTGGGATTACAGGCATGTGCCACCACGCCTGGCTAATTTTGTATTTTTAGTACAGACGGAGTTTCTCCATGTTTGTCAGGCTGGTCTCAAACTGCCTTGGCCTCCCAAAGTGTTGGGATTACAGATGTAAGCCATCACGCCCGGCCTTGTATTATTTTTCAATGCGTTGCAAAGTCAACGGCAGACTGAAGGACTGCCGCATGCATAGCTGCTATTATTAACTCGAGATCAATATTGATTTACTGTTTTGTTTTTTTATTTCCAGATAAGCATTCATAAACAGTGAAAAGCACAAATCATCAGTATGCCGTATGTTTTGGCCAGCACTTTATTTTATGGAACAGAGGACTAGATGACCAGTGTTGTGAGTGGGCAGGTCTGTCTCCTGCCTCTCTTATTTATGTTGTATGCCTAACACCTTCCTCATGCCGCAGGACCAGCCGGGACCAGGGAGAGGCTGTTCGAGGAACACAGGATGCATATGCAGGCAGGAAGTTGTTAGGGTTAACATGAGTGGACCCTAGATTTCCCTGCCTGAAGGGGGCCCCGTGTTAGTTTCCTGTGGCTGCCGTAACAGCCACAATTAGGTGGCTTAAAACAACAGAACGTCATTCTTTTACAGTTCTGGAGGCCTGAAGCCCAAGATCAAGGTGTGCCCAGAGCTGTGCTCCCTCCAGAGGATAGAGCAGGATTCCTCCTAGCCTCTTCCGGCCTCTGGTGGCCCCTGGCAATCCTTGGTGTCCCATCCAGCTGCATCACTCCAGTCTCTGCTTCTGTTATCACGTGCCCTCTTCCCGGCATGTGTCTTCTGGGTGGGTGTGAATTTTGGGAGGACACTGTTCACCCCAGTACAAGCCTGAGCCTGGTTGCGGGGACTGTGTGGACCTCACACGGGTCTGTCCCCCTGAAGGGAGCACACTGCCAGTGTGCCCACCCCCAGGCCAGCGGGCAGCCCTTGGCAGACGGTGTGCCTAGAGCTTGGATGTGTGGGTCGGATGTCTTTGCCTCTCTTCTTTCCTCTCCTGGTTTCAGCTGGAAGGATGTTCAGATATGAGAATGGGAAAAGGCGGAGCGGTGTTTGTTCATGAGAGAGGACTGCCCTGCCCTCAGCTGGCCTATGGCCTTCCCTTCCAGAGCCCCAAAGGGCCCTGCCCTCAGCTGGGAGATGGGCCCTGGGCGTCATTTAGCTTGAGCACCTACCTGGTCATCCTTCTCTGCAAGCCCCAGTCACTGTCCCTGGGAGAGGTTCCACAGCTCCCTACCCACACCTGCAGCCTTGCTTCTCCCCCTGTGTTTGTTCTTGCGCTGTCCATCTGTATGGGAGCTGTCTTTTCATGGGTCTCAGGTCTGTGCCAGTATGCAGCTGGGGAGCTGTGAACCCCGTGTTTTCAACCTGCTTCCCAGCCGGTCGCATACTGTGGGACTGGTGGACTATTTAGAGGTCCAGGGAATGGTGGGGAGAAGGGGCTGCAGGGGAGGAGCATCTGATGGTGGTGGCCAGGAGGAACGTGGCACTGGGGGATGGGAAGGGTGGGAATTGTCCACTGTTGGGGGGCGGCTGAGGAAGCCAAGGGGTCTGGGCCTGTAGGGGAAGTGGGAGAGGAGAGAGGAAAGGACAAAGATGAAGGTGGAAAGGGGGAAGGTGACAGTGGCCTCTCAATATACGGAGGGGCTTGAAAACAGGAGGGCTGTGCACTAGAGGATGCACTGGCGCAGAACTGAGACATTTCTGGAAGGTGGCTTTGGAGCCAGCATCCTTGTTGGTATGTAAGAAATGCCAGGTATATGCCCTCTGGGAGGTTGTGTGGGCTGGGTGACACTGCCAGTTCCCTTCAGTCTCTGGGGCTCTGACTCAGTGGGGATTCCCACACTGACCTCGTGATGTCTCTAGTGCCCTCAGGGCCCCTGGACAGCATCCTGAGCTGTGGCCTCCATGAAAGGAGGCCCCTGAGGGTGGCAGGTTGTCAGATCGAGGCCCACATGGAGGTCATTCCTTACTGGGCTTGGTGATGCCCCGCCAGCTAACTTGAGGGCAAAGGCGTGCTTGCAGGTTGATGAGAAGCTCTGTGGGATCCGAGCTGCTGCTGTTCGTGGGCTGCCTGCTGTGGGCCAGGCACTTTGAGGAGCATGGACGCCCGTTCTCTTACTCTGTTGATGCAACAACCTGTTGAACCAGAGTTTTTCTCCGTTTTACGGAGCAAGAAACTGAAACTCCTTGATGAAGTGAAGCCGTGTCCTAAAGCCGCTAGCACTTAGCATGTGGCGGGCACCTGGCATGCATGCGTGGGATGGACATGGACTCGTGGCAGAACCGAGACCCAGACGGCAGGAAGGAGAAGCTGTGTGTGTGTTGGAGGAGGATGTGGATCGCTGCTGGCTCAGTGCCGGTTGTAAAAGGAAGCAATTGCAGATGTTTCTTACTGCTGCTGTAACAGATTACAACATACTTAGTGGTGAAAAACAGCACACGTCATTCTCTTTGAGGTCAGAAGTCCTTAAATGCATCCACAAAGCTGTGTTCTTTCTAGAGGGTGCAGGGAGAATCCATTTCCTTCCCTTTTCTAGCATCCAGAAGCCACCTGCAGTCCTTGGCTTGTGGGCCCATCCTTCATCCTGAAAGGCAGCAGTGGATGGAGCATCTTCTGACCTCTCTGTCCCTCTGCTCTATCATCATGTTGTCCCCTAGCTTTACTGCTTTTTCTTAGAAGGATGCCTGTGATTACATTGAACCCACCTGGATAGTTCAAGACACCCTCACCTCAATGCCATTAATTTAATCACACCAGCAAAGTTCCTTTTGCCATATAAGGATATGGCAGCATATTCATAGGTTCTGGGTGTTGGGACTTGGACATTTTGGGGGACCCATGATTCAGTTTCCCTCACATTGTCAGAGACCATCCTGGCCAACATGGTGAAAACCCGTCTCTATTAAAAGTATAAAAATTAGCTGGGTGTGGTGGCGGGTGCCTGTAGTCCCAGCTACTCGGGAGGCTGAGGTGGGAGAATCGCTTGAACCCAGGAGGCAGAGGTTGTAGTGACCCAAGATCACGCCATTGCACTCCAGCCTGGGCGACAGAGCGAGACACCATCTCAAAAAAAAGGATCTTGGAGGAAGTACATGACCCCGAGTGGATGCCTCTCCTGGCCAGGTGTCCCCTTGTGTATGTTATCCTTGAATCTTCCTAGCAACCTTCCAAAGTAGGCTTCGGGATTCAGTTTTACAGATAGGGAAACTTAGGCACAGAGAGACTTTTGGTGGCTCTATAGGCAGTAAAGGGCAAAATGGAAAGCAAACCTGGCCTCTTGTACCTCTGAGCCCCGAATTCTGCCCTCTGCCCATGTGAGCATGGTCTGTGAGCAAACCTTCCTGTGGATAGGTTTGGAGGATTCGAAGGACATCCCTGGAGGGGCTGTGCCCAGGTAGGGTGTGTTCACTGTGCCCCTGTGTGAGAGTTTGTAGTCTTACACCTTTGCCAAACCCTTTCTGGGTTTTGCCCCTCACAGGAGATGCAGGTCTTTCTATGGAACCTGTAGGTTCTGAGACCGAGCCTTGGGTAGTTTTTATTTCTTAGGCTCTCTGGAGTTCTCCCAAATCCCCATTGCTAATCAGTAGCTGAAAGTGGATGCTATTGTTTTTCCGATTGCTGGTCTCTTTACTTGTTTAGTGAAAACAGCAAAAATTTAGAATGTTTATAGAATTGAACACGAAAACCAGAGTTGTATATCTAAGGAAAAACATGGTGTGACTGGCCCGGGATCAAAATTATTTGCAGCGCCTGTCGTCTTTGTTAACTCTTCTCACTTCTCTTTTTCTTTCCTTCTCTCTGTTTCTTTCAGTTTTGGTTTTTCTTTTCGAAGACGGAATCAAAGGGAAATTATTTTCATTTTCTTCACAGGGAGTTCCCAGGCTTCCCCCAAGCCTTTGCTTTACTTGCTGTGCCCAGTTCCATGAGAAGGAGTTGTTACATTTCTTCTTCCTAAAGCAGTGATTGGTGCTTCTGCCCTGGTGGAGAAGACTTGAGCAGTCCCCGGCTAGCAGCTGTTGCCACCTACAAGCCCCCGCCTCCATTAGGAAGCCATTTATTTATGGGGCCTAGGTAGGGGCAGGAGGTTCCTTTCAAGAAAACAACAGATTGCTTAATGCTGGTCTCCCTCTTGCTGGCCAAAAGGAATGTTAAAGCCAGATCATTATCTTGTTATAATGTGTGAGAGAGTCCTGCTTAAAAAGAGGACAAAGACTTATCACACAAATATGCTTGGGTCCCTTTTAATGTGGGAAGCACATTCCATGTAAAGGCAGCCTCCCGTTCCTGTCTTTCTTTGCAGAGACTTTGAGAAGAAGCAGGTGCCCTCATCGAGCATTCCTTTGATCACTTGCTAGGTGTGTTTGGTGGTGGTTTCAGTGCTGCTCTTTGGCCTCGGCATTAGAGGCTAGTTTTTTAAAATTAAGTTTCTCTGGGTGTCCCAAGATTCTTTTAAATCTAAAGACCATTTAGATTCCAGCTTCCTTGAGCCTCGGTTTCTTCCTCTATGAAGTGGAGATAATGGCAAACATCTGAAAGCATTTTATCAGGATTTGGTGTGACACTACGTGTAGGTGATTAGGCCGGTGCCTGGCAAGTACTGCTGCTCGAGGAATCTCAGGTATCTGCATTCAGCTGTTCTCACACGGCTATAAAGGAATACCTGAGACTGGGTAATTTATAAAGAAAAGAGGTTTAACTGGCTCACAGTTCTGCAGGCTGTACAGGAAGCGTGGCAGCATTTGCTCAGCTTCTGGGTGGCCTCAGGGAACTTAGAATCATGGCGGAAGGCAAAGGGGAAGCCCATGTTTCACATGGTTGGAGTAGGAGTAAGACGGGTTGCAGTGGGATGTGCCACACACTTTTAAACAACCAAATCTCGTGAGAACTCCTTATCACAGGAACAGCACCAAGGGGACGGTGCTAAGCCATTCATGAAGGATCCACCCCATGATCCAGTCACCTCCCACCAGGCCCCACCTCCAACACTGGCGATTACCGTTCGACATGAGGTTTGGGATGGGGACAAGGATTCACACCATATCAGTGTCTTATGCATAGTAAAACATTTTATGAATGATTGTCTCTATATGCTGTAGCTGTATATCCCTCCAGTATGGTAGCCACAGGCCACTTGTGGCTAAATTTAAGTGAAATGAAAGATTCAGTTCCTTGGGCGCACTAGCCACATTTTCCAGGCCTGACAGCCATGTGCTGCTGATGGCTGCCTTATTGGACCACACAGATAGTGAAAGGTTTCTGTCATGGCTGAGAGGTTCTGTTGGCCAGTGCTTGTTCAGCTAAGGTTAAAATATTAACCACCTACACTTCCTTTGTATCTAAACCCATTTCCTTGGTTCTTTTCCAATACTTATTTCCTGGGTAGCCCTTTGTGTTACAGGGAAATTGTGAATTTTCATTTTAAAGGCAACTCATCTGGGATATGGCTTGCTGAAAGGGAAGAGGCAGATGCTGTAGTATATAGTCAGTGCTCAATGAAGGGAAAGGGGCTTCACTTCCCCAACAGAGTGGCCCTCCAAAAGGGTCTCACTTTGTAGCCCAGGCTGGTCTCAAACTCCTAGGCTGAAATGGTCCTCCAATCTTGGCCTCCCAAAGTTCTGGAACTACAGGCGTTTGCCACCACATCCAGCTGCTGCTCCATCTTTAAAGTTGTCTTGCCCACACTTTGTGTGTGTGTGTGTGTGTGTGTGTGTATATATATACATACATATATACATACATGTATATATATATATACACACACACACACACACACACACACAGACACACTTTTTTTTTTTTTTGAAGCAGCTCGTCTTTATTGAAACTTCTTAAAACATCCAACCTGATTTTCAAAGCTCACAGCTTTGCTCCTGGCTTTGGGGGCTTAGCCTCTAATTTGGGTCTGAACTTTATTGAGCTTTGCTTGGCAAATGCAATGAAGAAAGTGTTACCAGGTGGCATTACTGAGAGCCCTTGAGGGTGGGGGGAAGATTGCGTGCCGTGCCCTGTGTGTGTGTCAGCTGACTCTTGACCCCACCCTTGCACCTCAGCATGGCTGTGTGACTTAGGACTTTCTAGATGCACATAATTTCAGGAGTGGCATTTGAGTGCATTTGGCACCAGGCACGGGGTGGCTGAGCCCCATCAGTGGCACCTCCCTGTTGCTGTGCACTGGTGGGGTAGTTCTTCAGGCAATGGGGGTGATATCCATCAGCAGGTTCCACCACTGGGCACCACCACCCTTCCCTCATGGGTGCTCCTCTGTCCTCTAGATGTCCTGCCTCCTGCGTCCTTTGCACCACACCCCACAGGTCCTGCCACCCCTGCTCATCATCTCTCTTGCTGTTTTCATCTCTGAAGTCCCTCCTATAGGGGCTTCCTGCCCACTTCTCTGCACCTGGGCTTCTGCCCCAGCTAAAATCTCACCTCTCCAGAAAATAGTGGCCAACTTCCCCATCACCTTGGCTAGAAGTCACCCCTCCATTTGGAATGCCACAGCAGCTGCCCTTAGAGTCTTCCTGCTCTGGCAGGCCGTTGTGTGCATCACACTGACTTCAGCCCCACAAAGGAGGACCTACTGTGTGCTCAGTGTGTGCCCAGCCCTGAGTGAGGCTACACATGTGAACAGGACCAGCTCGGCTGCGGGAGCTCCTGGTGTTGGGGGCAGGCAAGCAGACATTCTGCCTGAGACTCCTTTTAGAACGTGAATGAGAAGCAGCACGAGAGTTGCTGTCAGACTCCCCCATTGCTCCATCTTTTTTTCTTCTTCTTCTTCTTCTTCTTCTTCTTCTTCTTCTTCTTCTTCTTCTTCTTCTTCTTCTTCTTCCTCTTCTTCCTCTTCTTCCTCTTCTTCTTTCTTCTTTCTTCTTTTTTTTTTTTAAAGATAGAATCTCACTCTGTTACCCAGGCTGCATTGCGGTGGCACAGACAGCTCCCTGCACCCTGGATCTCCTGGGCTCAAGTGCTCCTAGAGTAGCTGGGCCACAGGCGTGTACCACCATGCCTGGTTACTTTTTTACTTCTTTGTAGAGACAGGGTTTTACTTTGTTGCCTAGGCTGGTCTCAGATTCTTGGGCTGAAGTGATCCTTAGCCCCTCGAAGTGCTGGGATTACAGGTGTGTGCCCCTGCACCCGGCTGCTGCTCCATCTTTAAAATTGTCTTACCCACACGTACTTACATTTTTTGTTTTTTAAAGCAGCTTGTTTCATTGAGACTTACCAAAACATTCAACTTAATTTTCATAGGAAAAAGTCCTCTTATTTAAATTCTTATTTAGTCAGTGTGTATAATGTTTAATCAAATGATGTCATTATAGTTACTGCTATTAAAACTCCCATTTCATCGATTTGTGTGATATTTAAGTGATGCGATAATAGTTAGAAGGAAGCGTATGGAAGAAAGTGTGGCAACAACACTGCTGACACTGGAGGACAGAATTCTGGTCTCTGCAAACGGCATGAGTGCGCCCCGTCACCAGTGGGTGGGCTTGGCAGGTGTGCCCCGGCTCATCTGGAGAGTCAGGTCAGGGGTGGCTGGTCAGGATAGCTGTTACCACATGGAAGGTGCATTCCTAAATCCAAATGCTTGCCTCACCCCAGTGCTGAGCCTGGCCAGCTGAGAGGCTGGAGACCCCGTGTATTCATGGCTGGAGCTGGCTCCTGGCAGAGCCTCCCAGCGGGTTGGCATTCTGTTCAGCTTTCCCCTGCTGTTGCACAACCTTTTTATTGACCCCTCCCTTCCTGTGTTGGCCAGGAGCCCACTGGCTTCACCAGACCCTGACTGTTAGCTGGTCAGGGAGGCAGGGCCTGGGTGCCTTGGGGCCTGTCCTATCTGAGGTCCACAGCCTGCAGGGACATCACCTAAAAGTTGTCATCAGCTTCATTAGCAGCACTCAGGCCCAGCTGGGCATTCAGCTGTGAATGCATTCTGGCACCTGAAGCATCTGGGCCTGGACGGACTCCTTCAGGTTGTTTGGATAATCATCCTAAAAACGCCTCTGAGATCCACCCCCACTCCTGCCATCAGGCATTAAAATCTTCCGAACAGAAAAGCTGAAAATGTTCCCTTACTTTAAGGGAAAGGCCTCAATGGATTGATTTAATTGTATGTGTGAAGCATTTTTTCTTCTTTGCTAAATGCATAAACTGTATAACGAAATGTAATTAGTGAAGGTGCACTGTCTGATAAAGTAAATCTCAGCCACTGGTAAGAGCCCTTTTTGGCAGTGTAGTTTCTCTTTTAATAGCTGTGATCAGATTATACCTTTAAATCTCTTTAAACACTTCCCACCACTGAAGTCTTTGGTTTCCTTGATTTGATAGTTTTTACCAGGCTGTTCAAAAAGTCAAGCAGTGTTCTTTTAGGTCCTTTTTGGTTCTGTGCGACAGTCAATGAATAGTCATGTGCGTTTGACCCCTGAAAGGAAGGTCTTTTGCTTTTTAAAGAGACTGTATTAAGAGGAATAATGGACCAAGTACACCAGGAGGGAATGAACGAGAAAAATAAAGAAAATCACACAAGACCAAATAACTAATTTTGAATATTTTCTGAGACCTTTGGTTTAGAATCTAAACTTTGTTGAGGCTGGGCGCAGTGGATCACGCGTGTAATTCTAGCACTTAGGGAGGCCGAGGCAAATGGATCACTTGAGCTCAGGAGTTCGACACCAGCCTAGGCAACATGGCAAAGCCCTGACTTCCAAACATACAAAAATCAGCGAGGCATGGAGGCACACACCTATGGTCCCAGCTACATGGGAGGCTGAGGTGGGATGATCGCTGGAGCTTGGGAAGTTGAGGCTGCAGTGAGCCACGATTGTACCACTGCACTCCAGCCTGGGTGACAGAGTGAGATCCTGTCTCAAAAAAACAAAAACAACAAACCAAAAAAAGGTGACATTGAGAATAAAGAGATGGTGGTTGGATTTGTGGCTATTTTTCCAGCTGCTCAATAGTTGTACAAAATGTAGCTTGGCATGATGAGTGTTTCCAAAATTCCTAAATTACATGTCATGTTTGTTGATTGTTTGTATATGTTTTAATGTGTATTAAAAAGACACCAAAGGTGTGAGTTCATAAATATTAATACTTAGGATAAACTTAAGATTTGAAAGAATTTAAAGTTGAAGAGAGGTGAAGTAGTTGATAGTTTAGGTGGTCTTTGAATGTGGCAGAAGCCACAAAGGTGGTGCATGAAGTTTGGGAAAAGCTGAGCCGAGGAAACTGGAAGGCTTTCTCCTTTAAGGACCAGTGTGATTCTAGGCTGTTGAATGATATCTTCAGATACCCGTTTGTCCTGTTGCTCTGCCTCCCCTGTGAGCTGTGCTCGCGGGTGGCCAGGTGTTTGACACTAGTATCCAGAGACAAACTCAGACATGCGCCCTGGGCTCTACTCCTGGAACCTGGGAGAAAGGGCTGCCGTAGGGAAAGGTGTGAACGCACAGGTTTGCATGCTTAAAATTATAACACTTTTTTATTGCAAAGGTTCTTTTCAGCTTTTTTCTTTTCAAGTAAATGGAGATGTGTCTTTCTTCTGTTTCTGGTGTCCTTTTTCTTTCTGTAAAATAACCACCTCTTTCCTGAGATTGGGGAGGGAAGTCTGTCTCCATTGAATTGTCTCCTGTCGACATCAGATAAGACATTCCCTTCTGTTCTGTTTTCAAAAGAAGATGATGTGGAAAAAAAAAGTGGCATTTTTATGAGACGTGTTGTCCCCTCACATAACTTCTTGGATACCTTTCCCTTGTCCTAGGGACCTAAGCCTCTCTGGGTGTCACTGTGCATGCACAGCCTGTGATAAGCCGCTGTGTGGCAGAGACCAACTGTGGGTGATTTGTCGCTCCCCAGAGCCCGGTTGCAACAGGAGGAGCCGCCAGGCTGGGAGGGCACCAGGCAGGAGGCTGGGTCCATACCTGGCTCAACCCTGGGCCTCAGGTTCCCCAGTGGCAAAGGTAAGGATAGGGGCTGTGGTCACCTCTGTGCTATGAGTCTTTGTCCAGTTTGTCAGTCACCATATTCATTTTACTCTCCAGTCTTTTCTATAAAAGTGTTTGGGGGCCAGGAGTTGTTAACCTGGTTCACTAGAAGCTAATGCATTGATTATTTTTGTGTGTGTTGTACTCAGCACGTGCTTCTCAGTGCGCTGTGTCCTCATTTGCTGTTTCCCCTGAAGTTTGACGAGTATGGTATATTCTGGTCACCAGGCAGGTGGTGCTTGGGGAATATCTACTCTCCGTGTGCTGGAAGCATTGCCTGATTTTAATGAGGTGACTCACTGCATCTGGTTTTAAGAACTTTGTTGCAGGTATTGGTTGACTGCAGTGTTCCCAAGTGGTCGTGCTGTGCCCTAAAGGCTGCTAGAACCTCAGAGGCCGTTGAGGGCAGGTTCGAGTCCCGCAGGCAACAAGGTGGAACTCTAGAGAGGAGGGGGATGCCTTGGCCTGGGCCCCCTCTGAGGGAGGACTGTCGACCCTGCTGCTGGGAGCATCATTAGCTGCAGCCCCTCATGGAGAGATGCCCAGCATAAGGGTACATCCTGTCAGACCCTCTTCCCGTGACTGTTCTTCCAGGGTGTGAAGGGCAGAAAGGTGGGGCCTTCTGGACCCATCATGGGACAATTCTAATGGCCTCTCCATTGCTCCCTGTCGGGTTGGCGAGATGGCCTCAGGTTTGCCTGGCAGTTCAGCCTCTCTCTGGCCAGTTCTGCTTCCTCCCCTCCTTCCACAGGTATCCATCTTCCCTCCATACCCCAAATGCCAAACTCTACCTCTGCATCTTCACCAAGAAAAGCATTTCTGTTGTCCTGAAATATCAGGCCTTCCTGAACCCCCTTGTACCTCTGTCCAGTGGAAGTAGAATGCCAGCCACATAGGTCATTTAAAATTTTCTACTAGCTACATTAGAAAAAATAAAAAGAAACCTGAAATTAATTTTAATAAACTCTGTTTAATCCAACATATCCAAAATATTATCCTTTCATTGCAATTATCTGGAATTTGTGGACGAGGTTTGCTATAATCCTGTTTGGTACTGATGCTTTGGGTGGTGCTGTGTAATGTTCATTCATCGCACATTTCAATTCGGCCACATTTTAGTACTCAGTAGCACCTGTGGCTGGAGCTACTGTATTGGGCACCATGGCCTTAGGGTTTTGATTTAAACCCCATTGTCTTGACCTTCTGCCCAGAGCCTTTGCCAGATGAGACACTGCCTCTCGCTGAATGCCTGCTTGGAGCAGAGTCCTGTGTTTGTTTGGAAATGATCGGAAGCTCATGTGTCCCTGGTCGCTTGCTGGAGTCGGTGGGAGCTGAGAGTCCCTTGCTGCCCGGAGCATGGCTGTGTGGCTGCCTGACTACATGGTTCTTCCCCTGGTTATTTTTGTTTGGGCAGTTAACTCTGAGCATTCGGAACATTCGCCGAGTGGAACGTGTGTGTCGTCATCCCCTTGAAGGCTTGGCTGATTGAGCCAGTAAACAAAAAGTGCATTCAACACAGGCTTGTCTGCTGGCCTCCCCCGGGAGAGAGAGTAGGTTTGCTATTCCTGAAATGTAATCCCTCCTTCAGCGCTGCACAAAAGCCCCATGTCTGCTCGCTGGGACCTGATAGTTCGCCTTTGTACGGATGAAAAAAGCCAAACACTGAGCCTGGTCTGAGCGGGGCTGTTTGTTGAGGCTCCTGCTGCAGAGAAGGGAGCAGTGTCTGCACAGGGGGCCTGGATCGCACCCGACACCATCCAGGTGCCTGCGTGTGCTGGTCCCGCCGTCAGGACTTCCCCTCGTGAGGAGCTGGGTACCACTGTTATCCTGCCTGCTGGTCTGAGGGTCCGAGCGTGATTGGGAGCAGAGACAAGAGTTCCAGGGTGAACCTCAGTTCTGGGACCACCGTTGACCAGTAGAGCTATAAAGGACTTGGCCACCAAGGTTGGAGCTGAGCCCCCCATGTCATGAAACTGCCACTGTCAGAATCAGCCTGAGCTCCACGGTGCCCGTCTCCTACCTGCACTGTGCCCCACACCTTTGTTGACAAGGACCTGACCTCTCCTCAAACTACAACCCAAGAACCACAATGCCTGTTCCCCTTACCTGCCCCCAGGTGTCCTGGGAGAAGTCAGTGACATGATTAAGACCTTTAAAAATGATGGTAAGCATGTGCCAGTGTGAATGTACTTAGTGCCACTGAGCTGCACACTTAAAAGTGGGTAGAATGATGCATTTTGTGTGTATTTTGCCACAGTTTAAAAAATTACAGACTGGGCGCAGTGGCTTATGCCACCCCAGCACTTTGGGAGGCTGAGGCAGGTGGATCACTTGAGGTCAGGAGTTTGAGACCAGCCTGGGCAACGTGGTGAAACCTCGTCTCTACTAAAAATACAAAAAAATTAGCCGGGTGTGGTGGTGCGCACCTGTAATCCCAGGTACTTGGGAGGCTGAGGGGGGAGAATTGCTTGAACCCAGGAGGCGGAGGTTGCAGTAAGCCGAGATTGTGCCACTGCACTCCAGCCTGGGCAATACAGCAAGACTCAGTCTCAAAAAAAAAAAAAAAAAAAAATTTTTTTTTTTTTTTTTACAATGAGCTATTTAAATAAACATTTGTGTATAGCCCAGTAGTTTTTCACTGTTGAGGGTCAAAATTTTACCTTTGTCTACCTATCTGCCTGTCCCTCTAGCTGTCAGTCACACAGACGGATGTAGATATGTAATTTGAATTACTTCTGTTTCTTTCTCTTTGCTAGTCTAAGTCTTAGAAGAATTAAGGGTTTTCTTATTACTGGCTGAAGTTAAAAGGTACCCAGTTGAATCATCTTGGAAAGAAAACCAGGAAACCAAATTATCACCATGAAGCAGCCTTCCCCAGCTTGTGTCACAGTGGAGCGCTCATTTTTGTGGCTTGTTTACTGTCGTAAAACTTTCGTATAAGGGCGCACTGTGTCAGCCCCTGCCCACTGAGGGCTTCAGAAATGAAAAGCAGTTCTATTTATGCCCAGCTGGCTTCTGCAGAGCCGGGCTCAGTTTACCAGGCGACACTTTTGCTTTAGTCCTTCCTGGTGTGACATGACCTTTCACTGTCCTTCCCATGCCCTGAGGTCTCCAGCCTTTTTGTTAAAACAAAACAAACCTTATTTGGGCATGATCAATACAGCTGTGGGTTGCAATCCCAGGGGGCGACTTGGCTCTTTTGTTGTTGTCGTTAAAAAAGATTATTGAGGCAAAATTTACATAACATAAAGTTAAGCATTTAAAAGTGAACACTTGGCCAGGCACAGTGGCTCACACCTGTAATCCCAGCACTTTGGGAGGCCTAGGCGGTCAGATCACGAGGTCAGGAGATGGAGACCATCCTGGCTAACACGGTGAAACCCCGTCTCTACTAAAAATACAAAGAAATTAGCCGGGCGTTGGTGGTGGGCACCTGTAGTCCCAGCTACTCGGGAGGCTGACACAGGAGAATGGCGTGAACCCAGGAGAAGGAGCTTGCAGTGAGTGGAGATGGCACCACTGCACTCCAGCCTGGGCAACAGAGCGAGACTCCATCTCAAAAAAAAAAAAAAAAAAAAGTGAACACTTACCTAGCGTATGCACCACATGATGTAACCACCCACCTGTCTAGTTCCAAAACAATTTCATCACCCCCCCTGAGGGGAAACCCCATGTTCTTCAGCAGTCATTGTCCGTTTCCCCCTCTCCCTAGCACCTGACGACCACCAGTCTTCTGTTTCTGTGGGTTTGCCCATTCTGGACATTTCATGTAAACAGAACCATACAACATGTGGCCTTCTGTGACTGGGTTCTTTCCCTTAATATAATGTTTTTGAGATTCATCGAGGGTGGTAGCATGCATTGGTGCCTCATTCCTTTCTATAGCTGAATGATATTTCATTGTATGGAGGGACCACATTTTGTTTATTCATTCATCTGTTGATGGGCGTTTGTGTCCATCTTTTGGCTACAGGGAACCATGCAGCTATGAACGTGCGTGTACAGGGATTTGCTTGAGTTGCCGTTTTCACCTCTTTGGAGTATATCCTTAGGAGCTGAGTGGTTGCGTGGAAAGGTAATTGTATTTGACTTTGAGAAGAACCGCCATACTGTTCTCCCCATCATTAGTGGTGAGACTGAAGACGTGCCAGCCGCTTACATTTTTTCGGGTTGATTTCTTCATTTTCTTGCATCTCCTTCACAGTGGCAGCGCTGGCTTTTCCCTCAGTGCTTGTTGGAGGCAGTGGGGGAGGGAGGGTTGGGGAGGGCACACTTTCTACTCCACCATTCTAGTGTCTTCTAGAGGTAGAGTCGAGTGTATCTGAGAGTGCTTCTCTCTTAGAATAAATGACATAAACATATGAAAAAACAGCTACTTGTGCCTGACTATGGGCATTTTCATGTACAGGAGTTCTTGAAGCTGAGTTTATTGAGAATGGTTTTGTTACCTGCTGATAGCTATCTTTTTGTGTTTAGTTCTTTTTGACTTCTTTGGCCTCTAATATTTTGACAGTGGCCCTTAGATGACAGTCAGCAATTGCAACAGTGAATGAAATCACACAGCTTGAGTTCAAGGTGGAAAGAGAAAAAAATCTAGAGAGGATGTTATCTGACCTGGCGTGAGAGGTGATCATCCTGTCTCTGAGCAGTGGGTTCTTGCTCTCGACCTTAGGGTGTAATGTGGCCCTGCTCCTTGTATGGTGAATAACTTGTGACTGCTGTGTTTACCACATGGCTTGATAGTTTACAAAGCACTTTTGTGTATATTATTGCACACTCTGATCCTTACAGTAATCCCGTGAGGTGTGGAGTGGAGGCTTTTTAAGAAACAGAGACTGCTTTGGGAGGCGTAGGTGGGCGGATCACCTGAGGTCAGGAGTTCGAGACTAGCCTGGCCAACATGGTGAAACCCCATCTCAAGCAAAAAAAAAAAAAAAAAAAATGCCGGGCATGGTGGTGGGTGCCTGTAATCCCAGCTACTTGGGAGGCTGAGGCAGGAGAATCACTTGAACCTGGGAGGCAGAGGTTACAGTGAGCTGAGATCATGCCGTTGCTCTCCAGCCTGGGTGACAAGAGCGAAACTCCGTCTCAAAAAAAAAAAAAGATGGAGGGTGAAAGAGATGGAGACTTGGAGGTTGCACACTGTTCATTGGAGGTGCAGGACTTCCAGCTTGGTCTTTGTCCCCAGCTTTTTAAGAATTCAATCATGAAGAAGATTGTTTATATTGTTCTTTTTTTTTTTTTTTCTTTAATGGATTGAGTGTGAAACTGGTGGAAATATATTCCAGGAGGCCATTTAAAAAGAAAATAGGCTGGGTACAGTGGCTCACGCCTGTAATCCCACACTTCGGGAGGCCAAAGTGGGCAGATTGCCTGAACTCAGGAGTTCAAGACCAGCCTGGGCAACGTGGTGAAATTCCGTCTCTGCTAAAATACAAAAAATTAGCTGGGTGTAGTGGTGCATGCCTGTAATCCCAGCTACTCAAGAGGCTGAGGCAGGAGAATTGCTTGAACCTGGAAAGTGGAGGTTGCAGTGAGCCGAGATCGTGCTACTGCGCTCCAGCCTGGGCAACAGAGCGAGATTCCATCTTCAAAAAAAAAGAAAGAAAGAAGATAACAAGGTTACCATGGAGATCCTGCAGTCACGGGGACATTCTCAAACATCACAATGATTGGTGTCAAAAATTGAAACCTGGAAGAAGAAAACTGGACTATGATTGTTGAATTAGCACCCGGGGAGGTTTTATTATTCTGTGTTCACCCCAGGAAATTCTTAAGGTCTGAGTGTTGATGTCCTTCAGCAACCCAACATATTAACGCAGTCTTTAGGAGACATGAAATGTTCCTTCCATCCAGGGAAGATGTGATTGCAGCAGGCAGGAGTTGATAGTGATGCTATGGGTCTGTCTGCCCTATACGAGGAGCAGAGACCCCTGGATCCTAGTGGTGGCCCCTGGTCACCAGATGTGAGCCCTGGAGCTCATGATTGTGGTTTTGACCCATTCTTGCCCCAGCTTGAGCCTGACCTTTGGCAGGTCCAGGAGTGTGCTGAGTCTTTCTACCCAGCTGCGTGGTGCTGCCTGCCGAGGCGGTGTGGCTCTGTGTGCTGGCATTTAGGGTGTCACTAAAGCCCAAGACCAGGATTGCTTGTCCTTTGCAGTGTGCTGGACAGGAGCCACACAGTGTAGAAGCGACTTGCCCTAAATGCCTCATTGAGAAGCATGGGCGTCCCCTTAGACATCGTGGGAGCTCATTGCATTGATGAAGCCCTCTTGAGTCAGATCGTGGAGTTGGTTGGTCATGCGTGTAATTATGTGTTGAGGTTTGGTGCCTTGAGATTAGAGGGATACTACATTTTGAGCTTCTCAGATAGAAGGATTCTTTGGGGGAGGACCTATAAATATTTCTTAAAAGTGTTTTACAACAAAAGCACGGAGTGTACTTCAGAAGGAAGGATTTAGCTGCCGGAGTGATGGCCGAAGGAGCCTGGGAGAAGTCAGAGAGAGGGGGCTCGTGGTCCTTCTTGGGCTCTCATTGCTGTTAGCAGGAGTTGGCACTTGAGTCCCACGTCCTAGCCTCCGGGATCACAGCCTTATGCTGCATTTCCTAAAGTGCTTTCTAGCACTGACCGACTCCAGGAGGCAGCACTGACGAGGATTTTGGTGAGCCTTTGGTGGAGTGTGTTCCGGAATCGGGAGGAAGCTGGTAAGGCTGCTTTCCACTCATTTTATGTTGTTGGGATTTGGCTCGGAACCTGCCAAGGACCCCTGTGTGTTAAAGTTGAAATAGTTCCCTAGTAAACTGGCCACTTTCAGACCAGCTGCATTTTCTAGAATAAACCTCATTTGTCCTTGACTCATAAAGGGAAAAGCCAGAAGCCAGGGGCTCTGGGGCACCTCCAGGTGGGCCAGGGTCAGGTGTGGGTCCCCTGCCTGGGTTTTAATGTAAACTCAGGGTTTTAATGTAAGAACCTGTTGCGTTTGCTTTTGTTTTTAGACCAGGTCTCACTCTGTTACCCAGGCCAGAGCGCATCAGCCGTAAACATGTCTTACTGCGGCCTTGAACCTTGGTCTTAAATGATCCTCTTACTCAGCCTCTCGTGTAACTCTGGGGTAACTCCAAGTGGGCCAGGGTCAGGTGCGGGTCCCCTGCCTGAGTTGGTCTCACTGCCATAGAACCCCGGCCATGGTGATCTTACCAGAGAAACTCATTTGAACCTATGCGGCTGCTTCAGGCCGGTGGTTGTTGGCCTGATAGGAAGAGAGCATACTCAGCCTCATACTCAGCCTCTCATGTAACTGGGACCACAAGCATGCACCACCATACCTGGCTAATTTTTTTTTTTTTTTTTTTTTGGTAAAGATAGGGTCTCAGAGGTTTGGTGTGGTGACTCATGCCTGTAATCCCAGCACTTTGGGAGGCTGAGGCAGGTGGATCACTTGAGGCCAGGAGTTCGAGACCAGTCTGGCTAACATGGTGAAACCCCATCTCTACTAAAAATACAAAAACTAGCTGGGTGTGGTGGTGTGCACCTGTAATCCCAGCTACTCGGGAGGCTGAGGCAGAATTGCCTGAACCCAGGAGGCAGAGGTTGCAGTGAGCCAAGATTGTACCACTGCACTCCAGCCTGGGTGATAAAATTAGATCATGTCTTAAAAAAAAAAAAAAAAAAAAAAGATGGGGTCTCACTTTGCTGCCCAGGCTGGCCTTTGAACTCCTGGACTTAAATGATCCTCCTGCCTTGGCCCCTCCAGAGTGCTGGGATTATGGGCATGAGCCACCACACCTGGCCAGGGCCTGTTTTTAATTGTTGAATTGCCCACATTGCATTATCAGGATTGAAAACATAGTAGTGGCAGAGCCTCCTGGAGAGTGCAGACGTAGCTCATGATACGCTTGGGGTTTCTGCAGAGCATGACATCAGGCTGTCTTCCAGCCTTGCCTCACTAAGAACTTGAAGCATGACCCTCAATAAGCCACTTTTTTTTTTTTTTTTGCATGGATATCTGTGAAGAAAGAAGGGCTTGGGAAAGCCTGTGTCCTGGCCTGTCATTGAACGTAATAATTACATTAACAAGTGAATGATTTAAGTTCTGCACTCTTTGTTCTTATAGGAACAAGGTTAAGGGACGACTGTGTTGTGGGTTGAAATGTGTCCCCCAAAATAGTACGTTCAAGTCCTAACCTTGGTAGCTGTGTGTATGGCCATACTTGGAGACGGTCTTTGGCTGATGTAATTAGTTAAGATGAGGCCATACTAGATTGGAGTGGGTTCTGATCCAGTGATCGGTGTTCATCTGAGAAGAGGGAGGTTGTGACAGCAACACGCAGGAAGGGCCATGTCACGATGGAGGCAAAGGTCGGAGCAAGCCGTGCTAGGAAGAGGCAAGGAGGGATCCCCTCCCCCAGCCTTCATAAGGAGCACGGCCCTGCAGACACCTTGATTTTTGAACTTCTGGCTTCCAGAACCGCAAGGGAATACATTTCTGCTGTTTGAGCCACCTGGTTTGTGGTACTTGATTACAGCAGTGCTAACCTCCCCACAGTCACCCACAACCTCTGAGTACCTGTTTGCCGCTCACTCCTCCCTCTCCCATTGCCACGTGGTCTCTGCTTTTATTCGTTTTCTCAGCGGAAACTTGGAGGCCATTGGCTATTGTGTATCGTGTATCGTGGCTAAGCCATTACCTTTTTTTTTTTTTAAAGAAAACCCAAAACCAAAAAACTCCTTTTAGGCATCACCCCCCTACCCACTTAGGTACAGTGCTGCTGCTGCTGCCCCCAGCTTCTTGAAACCTTCTTTCTGACTCTCTGATAGAGACTCTTGTGGATATCTTGTAGCTCTGGCCTTTTTCTTTAGCTCTGGTCTTTCCCTCTTTTGGCTGTGGATTCACTTCTTATCGCTGTTGTAACAAATTACCACACACTAAGTGGCTTAAAACAGCATAGATTTATTACAGTTCTGAAGCTCAGAAGCTCCAGATGGGTCTTACGGGCCTAAAATCAAAGGCTGTGCTCCTTTTGGAGGCTGTGGGGTAGGCTCGATTTCCTTGCTTTTTCCAGCCTCAATGGCTGCTGCATTCCTGGCCTTAGCTCTGTATCCCTCTGGCCTCTGCCGTGGTAGCTGCGTGGCCTGCTCTGACCCTGACCTCCTGGAAGGACCCTGTGATTACATTGGACCCACCTGTGTAATCCAGAATCCTCGCAAAACCCCCATCTCAAAATCTTTCACCTGTTCACATGCACGCAGTGGCTTTGCCCTGTGGAGCCACATGCTCTCAGGTTCCAGGAATGAGTCTGTGGGCATCTCTGGGGGCCACTGTTCAGCCTGAATGTGTTCTGAGGCTTAGTATTTTGTCTCTTTGAGTTCTACATTCATTTTGATCCTTACATCATCATCTGCAGGGGATAGGTGATTCTCAGTCTAGGTTTGGGAAGAGGAACTTAAAAAGGCTCCACAGAAATTTGAGTCCATTTTTACTTAAATGTACTTTTTACCTTTAGAAAAACTTGTAGGTAAAAACCAACCGGTGCATTCAAACCAATCACACGCCACCTTTTACCACCCACCACCGTCTTACCTTCTGCTGCTGTGTTGGCTCATTGTTTTGTGCAGACCCGAAATGAAGGCTGTCTCTTCCTTTCTGTTTAATTGGAGTGCCTGGAGAGCACAGGTGAGTTGTTAAAAACCCGGTGAATCCTGCATGGATTTGCAAACCAAACTACATGGAGAAATCAGTTAAATTCTCAGGTTTCAGGGTTGCAGCTGCCACTGAGAAGTGTATTTAGGCAGGTTCTGGCAACAGACTTGGTATTGGGCTTGAGTGGGAAGGGGATTTAGGAGCTCCATGAGTGAGTCAAATGCAAGTTGGGGAAGTGGCTGAAAAAAATGCCTCCTGGAAAAAACAGTAAATGTAAGGATTTAGGTCGGTCGTTGTCTCCGTGTAAGTCAACACTGCCGTGTGTGTGTGCGCATACACACAAAGAGGGTGAGCCCTCAGCCCGCCATACAGGCATGTTATCCAGAAGAGAGGAGAGAGAAGCCCGCTGCACTCTCCACTGACCAGACCACCCACTTTGCCCTCTGCACGCTCACTCCACGAAGGATGCAGGTGGGCACACTGCTACAACCCTCTGGGTGTGTGTGGAGTTGGGAAAGAGACGGATGTTAAGCCTGAAGAGGCTGTGACCTCCCCAAATACTCGGACTCCCCTGTGGAAGGCAAGGTGGAGGCAGATGTTATGTGGTGTGTTGGATTCACAGCAATCAAGGCTGCCACGAGCAAGTGTTTTGAGTGCTCCTTATGTCCATGCAGAGGCTGACTCCAGAGGATGCTGTGCACAGGCCTGTGTGACCTGAAGGCCCTTGCAGGCTGAGGCCTCTTGGTGATAATCCACACACTGTCCTGGGCCTTGGTTTTGCAGCATTTCCAACTTGGGTTGTCAGAGTGAGACTGTGCAGGACTCCCCCGTACAGTACGGCTTCTATGTGTGAACAACACAGACCACTAAGAGATGTGACAAAGCTGTTCCTTCAGAGGAAACATAGCCTGGGGGACAAATCCTCCCATTCCTGATAGGACAGGAGGGAGCGGTTGGCTGGGGAAGACCCGAGTGAGGGAGCTTTCTTGAGGACAGGTTTTATCGGAGTGTAGTTCGTATACCATGCACAGCCTGTCAGCATACAGCTTGAATGAACTCACGTGTGTAACCAGATCAAGAGGCAGAAAATTACTAGGGTGGCAGTTTTGAGTCCCATGAAAACAAACACATTTACTCTGTCTAGCTCCATCTCTAGTTAATTCTAGTGCAGTTTAAATGCTCACAAAATCCTTACTTGAATGGATGAGTCAGTGGTTTGAATTGAATAGTTTTTGAGCCATTTGTAGGGAGAAGGTATTACCCAAACAGAAACATGGTGGTGATAATAGACTCACGTTGATTTCACTTGTTAACTGAGCACACACCTCTTGTCTCCTCATTCCGTGCAGAGCATTCTGGGTGGAAAAGTCGGACCGAGTTTCTGAGGGGAGGACGGAGGAGTCCTGTCTTTTAAGCAGATGGAGCTGCAAACAGCCAGAGAGTGACAGAGATTGAGAGGCAGCAGCTGTCTTTTCAGTTGCGCATCCTCCTTGTAGTAACCATAGGTGGGAGGCTGGGATTCCGAGCTCAGGGCAGCGGGATGCTCACCATGTGCTGGGTGCTCTTTGAAGGACCGGAAATGCATCATTTTGTTTAAGTCTCACAACAGGCCAGGTGCGGTGGCTCATGCCTGTAATTCCAGAACTTTGGGAGGCTGAGGAGGGCAGATCACTTGAGGTCAGGAGTTTGAAACTAGCCTGGCCAACAAGGTGAAACCCCATCTCTACTGAAAATACTTAAAAAATTAGCCGGGCATTGTGGCAGGCACCTGTAATCCCAGCTACTCTGGAGGCTGAGGCAGGAGAATTGCTTGAACACTGGAGGTGGAGGTTGCAGTGAGCTGAGATATCCCCATTTCACTCCAGTCTGGGCAACAAGAGCAAAACTCCGCCTTAAAAAAAAAAAAAACTCACAACAACCTGTTTCACTTAAGTACGGGCTTAAGAGGCCAGTGTGAGGGTCAGGAGCTAACACTCAGCCCCACAGGGGTCTCCAGGTCCTGCTGCTCCTTCCACGCCTGCCTGGTCCCTGCAGCTTCCCATGAACGGAAGGGAAGTCATCTGGCAGCCTTAGAAATGCTCATTTGTGGCCGGGTGTGGTGGCTCACGCCTGTAATCCCAGCACTTTGGGAGGCCGACATGCATGGATCACCTGAGGTCAGGAGTTTGAGACTAGCCTTACCAAGATAGTGAAACCCCGTCTCTACTAAAAATACAAAAATCAGTCGGGCATGGTGGCACATGCCTGTAGTCCCAGCTACTCGGGAGACTGAGGCGGGAGAATTGCTTGAACCCGAGAGGTGGAGGTTGCAGTGAACCGAGATTGTACCACTGCACTCAGCCTGGGTGATAGAGTGAGACTCCGTCTCAAAAAAAAAAAAAAAAAAAAAAAAGTGCACATTTGCATCAGTGATTTCATTCTGCCGGTGTTAAATGAAAATTGTTACAGGGAAGTTAGTTCTCAGGATCCACTGGGGATAAAATACCAGAACAAAGGGAAGGCTAGGGTTTCTTCTCCACTTCCCTACCCTCAGCCACACTTCCCATGTCTTTAATGCCAACGCACCGTCACCTTCCTCACCCTTGATGCTGAGACATTCGAGCCCCCTTAGAACCCAGGACTCCCGGTGGCTGCTACACCCTGGTCATATCTGGCCTCTCACACTTAACCCCTCCAAATAGTAAAATCTGGATAAAAAAAAATTGGGTTTTCAAAGAGCTGTTAACAGTCTTCTGTAGCTGAGTTTTTAAGAAATTATACCGTATTCATTTTGACTCCTAATTCGTTTTTGGAAAAATTTCTGAATTTTGTTAAATTCACAGAGTAACACAAATGGTTATCTTTCTGTTCCTTTAAAATCTATCTTTGATTTGGAGATTACTAGGGTAAATTATAGATCAAGAATATCATACATGTCATTATTCACTGAAATTTGCAGTCAGCTCTGCAGACACCATTCTGCCTTCTTTACCCAGCACGTTGGGGATTGTGATTACTTGCGAGACCTTTAAAGAATCTTCCGGCTGGGAAAGGTCCCGAGTGGCCTGCTTTCCTGGCTTATTTGAGAATTTTGCCTGGCCCCTAGGTTTCTCAGCAGTCTGTATTTCCCGCTGTTCGTTGTGCTCGTGCTGAGTTGTTTTCCTATCGAAATACAACTGCGTTTTATTGACCTTGAATAGCTCTGCCAGATTTCACAGGTGCTCCTTGCTCTGGGAGGCCCTGAAATGCCCTTTCTGGTCCCTCTTGGGTTCAGCGCTCAGGGCCTCTGGAAGGTTTCAGGAGCCCCGATGCTGGTAGAAAAGGAGATTTTGAGAACTACCAGTTAATAGCTTATTGTATTTTTTTTTTTTTTTTTTTTTGAGACGGAGTTTTGTTCTTGTTGTCTAGGCTGGAGTGCAATGGCGCGGTCTTGGCTCACTGCAATCCCCGCCTCCCAGGTTCAAGTGATTCTCCTGCCTCAGCCTCCCAAGTAGCTGGGATTACAGGCGCCTGCCACCATGCCCGGCTAACATTTTGTATGTTTAGTAGAGATGGAGTGTCACCATTTTGGCCAGGCTGGTCTCAAACTCCTGACCTCAGGTGATCCGCCCACCTTGGCATCCCAAAGTGTTGGGATTACAGGCATGAGCCACCGCGCCAGTGCTGGTCACAGTTAATGGCTTATTTCTGAATTTCCCATCCAACCGAACTTTTCAAGTGTAACTCCTGATTCTTCATGGGCAGGAGGACCATGTCCGCTCTAGGTGGCTTGTCCTCTTTGGGAAGGCTCTCTTTGCATTTTAAAATTATTCTGGATGACAGAATGAAACCCTGTCTCAAAAAAATATAGATAGATAGATAGATAGATAGATAGATAGATAGATAGAGATATAGAATGGAGATAATTGGAGGAAGCAGTGGTCATTTTAGTGTTTGTGTAGCCAGGAGAGCACGGCCAGGACTCACTCTGAGTTGGGGTAGCCAGAATTCAGAGCATCTAGAGAGAGAGAGAGAGGCTCACCTCTTAGGAAAGGGTTTGGGAATGAGTAGGAAGTTATTTTCCTTTTTTTTTTTTTTGAGATGGTATATCATTCTGTCGCCCAGGCTGGAGTGCAGTGGTGCAATCTCAGCTCATTGCAGCCTCTGCCTCCCGGGTTCAAGCGATTCTCCTGCCTCAGCCTCCCTAGTAGCTGGGATTACAGGTGAGTGCCACCACATCTGGCTAATTTTTGTGTTTTTAGTAGAAAGGGGGTTTCACCATGTTGAGCAGGCTGATCTCGAACTCCTGACTTCAAGTGATCTGCCCGCCTCGGCCTCCCAAAGTGCTGGGATTACAGGCATGAGCCACCACGCCCGGCCCTTTCTTTTCTCTCACTGTTACTGTCTCCCTGAATTTTTACTCGGTGTTAACGTTTAAAAGCTCCAGCTTCAAAAAGTACTGTTTAGTCTTTCTTAAAATACAGATGTAATTACCCATCAGCTCTCTGCCCAAAGTTAAATATTCTTAACCTTTAGGTGCCTATCCTTTTATGCCAGATGCCAAGTTGACCAGGGAGTGTCTGCACAGATTCCCGGTGTCTGCACCTCCTAGGGAAATGGAAGGAGGCCTGAGCTCCGCGAGGCTGGATGTTGGAGCTGTTGATCAACAGATTCCCGGTGTCTGTACCTCCTAGGGATATGGAAGGAGGCCTGAGCTCCGCGAGGCTGGGTGTTGAAGCTGTTGATCAACAGGTGTGGGCAGGAAGGGACGGGAGGCTGGAGACCGTGACCATGCCCAGAGACAGGGCTTCTGGGGGTCACCAGCAATGCCTTTCGCTGCCCTCTCCACCACAACCTGCTTTTCGAGTTTAAAGATAACGGAACCTGCCAGGATAGGCCACTCATTTTTGTTTTTGTTTCTGTTTTTTGTTTTGTTTTAATATATATATATGTGTGTGTGTGTGTGTGTGTGTGTGTGTGTATATATATATATATTTTTTTTTTTTTTTTTTTTTTGAGGCGGAGTCTCGCTCTGTCGCCCAGGCTGGAGTGCAGTGGTGTGATCTCGGCTCACTGCAAGCTCTACCTCCCGGGTTCATGCCATTCTCCTGCCTCAGCCTCCCAAGTAGCTGGGACTACAGGTGCCTGCCACTACGCCCGGCTAATTTTTTTTTGTATTTTTAGTAGAGACGGGGTTTCACCATGTTAGCCAGGATGGTCTCGATCTCCTGACCTCGTGATCCGCCCGTCTTGGCCTCCCAAAGTGCTGGGATTACAGGCGTGAGCCACCGCCCGGCCTATATTTTTAATTTTTTGAGACAGTCTCTCTCTGTTGCCCAGGCTGGAGTGCAGTGGGGTGATGTCGGTTCACTGCAACCTCTGCCTTCCGGGTTCAAGCAATTTTCGTGCCTCAGCCTCCCCAGTAGCTGGGATTACAGGCACCCACCACCATGCCCAGCTAATTTTTGCATTTTTAGTAGAGATGGGGTTTTGCCATGTTGGCCAGGCTGGTCTTGAACTCCTGGACTCAGGTGATGTATCCACCTCAGCCTCCCAAACTGTTGGGACTGCAGGCGTGAGCCACTGCGCCCAGCCCTGTTTTTTAAATTATGTAACAGCAACGGGAATGAATTGACTGAACGAGGGGGAGTGGAGTGGGAAGCAATGTGCTGCCCGGGTGTTGGTCTGAAACGCAGTGGCCCTGGGCAGAATGCGCAACAAAGGCGCACGGATTTGGGTTTAGAGGCTTAATCCCTCCTTCTCTTGGTGTGATGTTGACTCCACAGAGGCAAATGTGCCCCAGGCTGCAGTCAACTGTTTGACCTCGCGTTTGGGATGAGCATACGGCCTCTTCAGCCTGATGTCACTGATGTGGTTTGGATGATTTTTCTCCTCCAAATCTCACTTCGAAATGTGATCTCCAGTGTTGGAAGTGAGGCCTAGTGCAGGTGCCTGGGTCATGGGGGTGAATCCTTCATGAATGTCTTAGCACCACCCCCTTGGCGATGAGTGAATTCTTGCTCTGATAGTTCATGAGAGATCTGTTTTGTTTTGTTTTTAATTTTCCTTTACACAACAGTATACAGTATTAGGTGCCAAGAGACCTGGTTGTTTAAAAGAGCCTGCCCCCACCCCCACCCCCCCCACTTCTCTCTTGCTCCTCTCTTGCCATGTGACATGCCTGCTCCCGCTTCGTCTTCCCACATGATTGGAAGTTCTGGGAGGTCCTTAGCAAGAGCAGATGCTGCTACCAGCTTCCTGTATAGCCTTCAGGACCATGAGCCAAAATAAACCTCTTTTCTGTATAAATTACCCAGCCTCAGGCATTCCTTTATAGCAACGCAAGAGCAGACTCACACAGTCATACATTGAAGTGGCGCTGGTTCCCAGGGGCCCAGGCTTGCCTGGACAGCGCCCTGTGGCCAGGAAGACCTGGGGAGGGAGGGTGGCTAGAGGCCAGGAGCTGTGCTAGGTATCCCTGCTCTGCAGCCAAGGAGGCTCCTCCTCCACTGCCCCGGCCACCTGGATGCTGCATTTAGTTCTGGGCACCACACGCCAGAAGGAGGAGTAGATGAGCCATGTTCTGGGGGGCAGTGAGCAGGATGGCGAAGGAGCTTAGAACCACGAGAGGACCCCGCCTTTCCAGGGTTTTGGAGGGCAGGGCTCCAGGAGAGGCTCATTTAGGGCTGACTCCGGGCTTGCGACTTGTGGCATGAGCTCTTGGAAGTTCTCCCTAAGGAATCAGCCAATCAGGCCTTCCTTTCTTGTGGTTTTGAGCAGATTCCAAGCTGGCTTCATGGGAGGGGTGTTGAACAGGAGTAGCCATATCAGAGTCAAGGCAGGGAGGGGAGACCTCAGTACCACTGGATGTCACACGCGGAGATATGGGCGCATCTTAGTTATGGTGTCAGTCCCAAAGCCTGTATCTGGCTGAGGTTGCTTGGGGACGTGATGGCTAAAGCTGTGCCCTTGCAGGGTGAGAGTGCGGGGTGGCTGCTCGTCTGGAGAAGAGAGCACCCCTTGGGAAATGGAAGATGGAGGTGGGGATCAGCTGCTGCACAGTTTCCAGGAACACTGGTGTCTCGGGGAGACACCTGGCATCTCAAAATAAGGAGAGGCTGTCTGACAGCTTCAGTTAAGGATGATCGGTGGCTGGGACGGTGGCCGGGAGGGCTGCTGAGCTTCTGAAATGAGCCTTAGGTGACCATGACCTGCTGAAGGCCCCCTGTTCACCTGACCAGGTGAGAGATGGCTCGGAAGTGAGGGAGAGGGGAGAGGGGTGCAGGTTGTGGGCCTGTAATCCTTATTGATATCAGCCACCCTCAACCTGAGATGTAAATTGGAATCACTGTGCCTCTCAAGCTGGCATTCAGACGGGCAGCTTTTCCTGAGCCCTCCAGGAGATTCTGTCTTGCAGCACGTGGGTAACAAGTGGATTGGGTAAATAGGCTCTTCCCTGGAGGGATAGTGTTAAACCGCAGAGACCCGAGACTGAGCTTAGGAAACAAAAGTGGAACAGAACAACCTCCTGATTTCAAAAGCAAAGGCTTAAAATTTATTTCAGAATGAGTTACAGTGATATTAGTATGTTTTTTTGGGTGGGGAGGACAGAATCTAATTTTAGTTGTTTTAGATTATGGTACTTTTTCCTGCTTGATTTACATGTTAAATGTTTCTGATGAACTGTTAAAATCTTCGAGGTTTTTGCTTCATTTAAACAAATGATGCCTGCCAACTCTACAACATAAATATGTTTTCCGTGTATATAGATATATACTTAAATATATCTACTGTGTGTTTTGGCTTTGAGGTTTTCAAAAATGTGTATTCAAATTGTGTAGCGCTACAGCTAATTCAGTAATAAGGACTAGGCTTAGTGGCTCATTCCTGTAATCCCAGCACTTTGGGAGGCCCAGGTGGGAGGACTGTATGAGGCCAGGAGTTCAAGACCAGCCCGGGCAACATAGTGAGACCCACATCTCTAAAAACAAAAAATACAAAAATTAGCTGGGCATGATGGTGAGCATCTGTAGTCCCAGCTGCTTGGGAGGCTGAGGTAGGAGGATCACTTGAGCCCCGGAGTTCAAGGCTACAGTGAGCCATGATTGTGTCACTGAACTCCAGCCTGGGGGACAGAGCAAGCAAGACCCTGTCTCAAAAAGGAAAAAGAAGAGAAGGAAAAAAAATGAATCAAATTCTAAGGTGAATTTGAGAGTATACATAAGTTTAATGAAGATTTTTATTTAGTAATAATCATAGGTGCACATGTAGTAAGGATAGTTTTCAAGCGGTGTTAAGGAAGTGGAGATTGAGATGTTAAATAGAATCTGATAGGCGTTTGCTTTTCAAATAGACTTTTAGTACTTCAGCTTCTTACTCTAGACACAGAATACAGTTCTTACATGGCCTTTAAGATGCTGCCCCCTTCTGGTGACTAGGAAGATTCTAATATCTGTAGCAAATAGGCATTCTGGGGTTTTTTTTTTTTTCATATTTAAATATTAGTTTTATTACTGAACCTGAAAAACAAAATGAGGATCAGAGGTAGCGTGTCCTCCTCTGTACTCTCCTTTCTTCCTTGAGAGGAGGAATAACTTTCTGTCTCTTGCTGTTCTTTGTAAATGAGTTTCCTTTTGGCTTTCTTTCTTCTGTCCTTCCTTCCTCTGATGGGTAGAGCATCTCTGTGGGCCAGGTACTGTGTTCAGCATTTCATAAGATTTATCAGTTTTAAAGAAGAATTGACAATATGATGCGGAGTTTTCCAGATTGCTGTTTGTTTTGAGAGGGAGTCTCGCTCTGTTACCCAGGCTGGTGTGCAGTGACGTGATCTCGGCTCACTGCAACCTCCATCTCCCGGGTTCAAGCAATTCTGCCTTGGCCTCCCAAGTAGCGGGGATTACAGATGCATGCCACCACACCCAGCTAAATTTTTTGTATTTTTAGTAGAGATGGGGTCTCACCATGTTGACCAGGCTGGTCTTGAACTCCTGGCCTCAAGTGATCCACCTGCCTCAGCCTCCCAGAGTGCTGGGATTACAGGCGTGAGCCACTGCGCCCGGCCCAGATTGCTGTTTTTTTGTTTTTTTTTTTTATGATGTAAAAGTATCAACATATTTTTTAAAGAAAATTTCATCTGCTGCTATCTAGAGGAGGTAGCTGGAACCAGAGCACCAGGCTGGCACTGGCAAGGAGGAGAAGGGCGCCTCCCGGCATGTGGACGGAATGACCCAGGTGAGGCGGGTGTGGCGCCGGAGGGGCCTGTTGCAGACCTGAAGAACTCCAGTGTGTTTTCCAGAAAGGGAGTTTCAGAGAATAAGGGGCAGCCTTGACTCAGAGGGCTTGGGAGAGGAGTAAGTACAGCCCAGCCTCCAGGGGAAGGGGAGGAAAACTGAAGGTTTGTAAGGGATCTGGCCAGCATGGTCTTGATGCCTGGAAACAGCTCCTGGGCTTCTCACCAGTATTGGGAGCTGACTCTTAGAAAGGCAGCCTTCCTGGGGAGCACACCCCCGAGGGGCCGGAAACCGTGAAATTGACCCGAAGCACGTAGGTCCAGTGGACACTGAAATACATTCTCAGGAAGGAAGTGTAGCTGAAGTCCAGAACTCACCTTACTCTCACTCCTGGGCCTGCTGCTGCCTTAATGTGCCTGCTCCTGTGTTTTTGTTCTGATAAACACGTATAGCACTTTCAATTATGCTGTTACTTACAGCTAAGTAAAGCAGTACTAGGTGGATTTGTCAGTGCCACTTCCTACAAAGTGAAGGCTGGATTTTTGGGGGACTCATTTCCAGCAGCCGCCAGCAGGTGGAGGGAGTGAGATGCATAAACAAACTGTCCCTCACGCTTGGTGTTTGTGCAGATGCATGGCTAAAGCGCGCTCACTAATAAATCCCCTGCTGATATGGCACAAATATTTATAGCTGATGATTGACGTGAAATTAACAAAAACTAGCAGTTGACAGCGATATGAGGTGGCAAAGGCTATTTGGGAAAGTTTCAGTTGTCTTCGAAAATTAAGAAAAATTATACGTTTACTTACCTTGCTAAGAACTGTTTAAGAATAAATCAACATAAACTAGGGCAGCTTCTTAAACTATGATGGAGAAGCACAAGGTCAAAGTGTTTCGTCTCAGAATGAAGCAGTAATGTACTACTTTGCGTACTGTGTACAGGGGCCGGCAGATGTTTCTGATGTTATGAAGCTACGCTCCTGGAAGTGGTTGTGAAAATCGCAGCCCTGTGAATTGTGTGCCCTAAGAGCCTGCTGTGCTCCTAACAGTGATGCCGTCTTTCCATGGAAATCACCCATAAGCACAGCCTTCAGTCTAACTTCATGTCAGGTGTAAGTGGCACAGCTATCCATGAACACTAAACATTCCCAGCTCCATCTAAGGTGATTAAACGGAGTCAGAACCCGGCCATGGATGTGTATTCACTGTTATTTAACAGATGCTCCAACTAGACAGGTGGGACTGTCTAGATGCCCGTGGGGCACTACAGAGTTTTGGGGAAATAGAGTCTCAGATTGGAGCCCCAAGGACCTGGAGGACAGCAGTCTATCTGGGGAGGGGCATCCCAGAGACTTACTCCAGCTGCTTAACTCCCGTGTGCCTGGAGTCACCTTGGAACCTTGTTACCTGCAGATTTGGATTCAGCAAGGCAAGGTGGACCTGAGAGTCTGTGTTTCTGGTGAGCCACAGGTAGCACCCCGGCTGCTGGTCCCTGGTCTGGGGAAAGGCAGGCAGAGTTGGAGAGACCCTTCCCGGGTTCCTGGTTGCAGGTGCTGTGTCATCGTATGGCTGTATTTTATGGGATTGTGTAAGAAGATGATGTTAAATTTATTTTTAGAATAATAGACTTTTAGATAGAAGAGAAACCTCGGAGATCAATCAGCTTTCACTCTTCCTCTCTTGTGCCCCAGTCCTAGTGATGAGAAAAGCAATGATGTTTCCCAAGGCCGGGGCTGTGGGCTGAATTGTGTCCCTGCAACCCCGTGTGATGGTATTAGGAGGTGGGTCTGTGGGAGGTATCAGGTCATGGGAGTGGACCCCTTGTGGTGGCACGAATGCCCCTCAGGAGCGCTTGCTCTGTACCCTATGAGGACATCATGAGGAGATATGGCTTCTGCAGGAAGAGGCCTCACCAGGAACCAAATTGACCAGTACCTTGAACTTGGACTTCCAGCTGCCAGAACCGTGAGAGGTAAATGTGTGTTGTTGAAGTGCCTCTGCCGGTGGTCTTTGTGATAGCAGCCCCAGCCGACTCATCACAGCCAGATTAAGGGAGATCAAAAGAGTTAAGGTTCCAGACTCCAGCTCCTGAGTTCTTCTATGTGGAAAGATGCCCCTTCAACCACCAAGGCCAGGGATGCCCTGTGGTTCAGCGTTGTCACCCTTGTTGCCCGCCTCCAGGGCAGAGCTGGGGGCACTGGAGGTGCTCAGGACGTGTGGAGCAGAATTGGGAGTGAATGTTGTGTGCTCAGGGCCACCTCCACTCTGCAAGCACAGCTCCCAGAGATGAGGACGGGGCTTGCTTTGTCCTCTGCCACACACAGCCCTTCATGCAAGGCCTTGGCCCCTCCAGGGCCACACACCTTGGCCACCCAGCAAGCACCCCTTGCTTGGCCAGTCTTTCCGTCACTTCCTTTCCTTTTTCCCTGTCTCCTGAGCTTCAGACTAGTTGACCCTAAGGGGTGTCTCCAGCTGTAAATAACTGTCCAGACTGCTTGTAAAGGAAAACATTGCAACCACCTCACTGCACAATTGAAACTGTTATTATTTTAGGGTTACCCAAAAATGTGCAGCACGCCCTCGAATAACATGGATTTGTTCTAAGGTTGGTGATGAAAAAAATGGATTCCCGCTGGGGCCCTGTCTGTGTGGAGCGTGCACGCGCTCCCGTGTTTCCTTTGTGTGGAGCGTGCACGCGCTCCCGTGTTTCCTTTGTGTGGAGCGTGCACGCGCTCCCGTGTTTCCTTTGTGTGGACCGTGCACGCGCTCTCGTGTTTCCTTTGTGTGGAGCGTGCACGCGCTCCCGTGTTTCCTTTGTGTGGACCGTGCACGCGCTCCCGTGTTTCCTTTGTGTGGAGCGTGCACGCGCTCCCGTGTTTCCTTTGAGTCCTCCGGTTTCCGTCGACGTCCCAAAGCTGTGTACATTAGGTGACTGGCGTGTCTACAGCATCCCAGTCTGAGTGAGTTTGGGCGTGTGTGAGTGGGCATGTGTGAGTGGCCCCGCGATGGAACAGCGCACTGGTTTCTGCCTGCCCCCACTGAGCTGCTGGTACAGGCTCCCACCACCCTGAACTGGAATAATTGGGTAAATAATTATCTTACTTATTTTTACTAATCTTTTTTACATGTATGTAAGCTCACGTTTATTGCAGTGTTTAATATTAGAAGGGCTTTGGTCTTTATTTAGAAGTTTGGTGATGTTTTTGTGACCAGAAATAAGCCATAGGAGCTTAACTCTTGTTTATATCAAATTACCCTATGGGAAACTTGGTTGCATTGTACGTCTTTCCGTTTAAAGTTGCTGTTTCCAGGAACCTATTGGTGATGCGAAGTGAGGACTTACTGGATGACGTGAAACTAATTTTAACTTTCTTTTACTCATCATCCTGGGATTATTCAAGTATAAACTCAGAATTGCCAAATTAAATGCAAAGATATGAAAAGGAGCTGCTTATGCTAAATGTACAGATGATGCGTTTTTGCTGTAACGGAGTCGTCCCTCCGGGTGCTGACTGTGCCACTCAGCATGGTGGCCCAGGGCTGTGTGTTTGGTGCACAGTGGGACGTCTTAGTCCCACTACCTCAGCCAGACTCATGGCAAAGTCTTTATTTTTTAAGATAATTTATTTTTAGATTTTATTCAAAATGAAAACCCATTTAAAAACATACATCCACCCCGAAGATTGCTGGAACCAGGTCTGCTGACCACCTTTTCGGGAAACCCTCTTCAGTACACCCCCGCTGTATTAGGGTTCTCTGGAGGGACAGAACTAATAGGATAGGGGTGTATACACACACACACACACACACACACACACACACACACACACACATATATAAAATATATATATATGCGTTTATTTAGTAGTAGTAACTCACACGATCACAAGGTCTCACAGTAGGTGCTTCCCAGGGGATGTTGATCTGTTCTCACTTTCTGTGTATCGTCCGTGAAGAACAAGGCACCACATTTAAAAAATAATGTTCTAGGAAACCTTGATTTGACAACGAGACCTTGCATTTGAACAGAAAGAACCATAGGAACTTGGGGGGTGGGTGGGGAGCCCTTGATTAAGGATGTGAGCAAAGGGCTCCTCGTAAATTAAATTTAGAGCCCAGGCAGGTGATGGGGCTTGGGGGATGGGGAGGGTGGGAGGTCACCACATGTAGATATGACTCTGCTGATCTGGAGGGAGGGTCTCAGTGCAAGTTGAGGAGTTGCGGCTATATCCTGGGAGAAGTCAGGAGCCATTTCCTCACATCCGGGAGCTGAGAGCTCTGGAATTGTGTGGTGCTTCTTCGGGCAGGTGAGTGTGGTGGTCCAGGTCGCACGGGGAAGGTGCACGGGACAGCCATCATTGTCCCTAGACAGCTGCTCTCTCTTGGTGAGCCCAAGACCCCTGGGCAGAGAGAGGCGATTGGTTACTTCTCATTGATGGTCAGAGAGAGGAGCTAAGGCTGCATTCCCCTCGCGCTTGCTGTGTGTACTCGAGCAATGGCTTTATTTAAAAAGCACATGAGAAATGAGTTCTTTATTCACTCATCTAAATATTTAGGGCTGTGGATGGGCTCAGCTGCTTTAAATATTTGGCTGGGCAGATGAGTGGGAGCCTGTCTTCCTCTTGTTGACATTTGCGTCTGTGGTGGTGTACACAGATGAACTCACTGCTGTCCTCGGAGCAGGTAGGAATGTATTTATTTACTCGCATGCCTTCAGATGCTTGCAGTAAGTCCATTTGAGATGCTGCTTCTATTTTTCCTTGTGGAGAACTTACTTGACGCCAACAAAGAAATTTCTAGCTGCTTGTAGAAGACACCCCAGGGTACACAGCCAGTCCCTTCCACGAATGCTGCGAGAACCCACACAGCTGTTCATTTCAGTGGCCGAGGGCCTGTGGGCTGGAGTACGTTTACACTGTGTGTTGGGGGGTGGCAGTGTGCTTTCTTCCTGCCCCAATTTTGCCCAGGAGGAGTCTGGTGATGGAGAAGGTGTGGCGGGCGGCAAGGAGTCTGGGGAAGTGGATGCTGCAGGGTGAGCTCTGGATGACCCAGGAGGAAGTATTTGCATGAATTAGCCGCACGCAGAGGGCAGTTATGTGTGATGTGGGAAATGACTGCAAAGCGATCTTACTCTTTATTCCATAGCCACAAAAATAAGTTTATAAAAAGCCCCCACCAAGTCAGGATTTGTCCAGAATGGTCACTCTGCTTTGGAGAACTGCGCAGAACTGCAGATCCCCTGCCATGGCCCGTGTGGCTCTGGAACTTCCCGGGAGTGGCTCGTAGAGCCTGTTTTCATCCTACAGAGGAATCCTGCAGGCCACTTGCCCAGCGTCACTTCCGCCAGTGCCCTTTCTGGGTCCCACGTGATTCCACCTGATCGCTGGCTCTCTAGGGCTTTTCCCCTCCAGGTTCAGAGAGAGCACCTGCCCCAGGGCTGGGAAGATGAGCAGGGATCCTGGGATGTGATGGCGCGGTCAGTCGCCCCTAGTGGAGGCAATGCCGGTACCCACGACGTGGAGCCCTGAAGGATGAGGAAAATAATTTCTGAGAAACTGACTCAGGGAAGTGCCTGTGTTCAGGGCGGAGGTACCACTGTGATTTGAAAACAGGCGATTCTTCCAGACAACTTTAAAGATGAGTAGGTGCAAACTGCAGCCACAGTAAACTCCAGGGTGTCAACTTCAGGGGAATATAAACAGCCTCCAGGGAGCCCCTCTCTCCATCCCAGCCTTTCTTCCTCTCTCGTAGCTGTTATTTACTCAGTAATTACAGGTTCAAGTCCCTTGTCCAAAATCCAAAAAGCCGACACTGGAAATATTCTGTAGCTCATCTGGTAGCAGGGCCAGAGCTGATGATCTAATTCGGATGATTTATGGCCTCTGTTTACCCCACAGACGATCAATGTGCCTGCTTCCAGGGGGCTGCTCCTAAGGGAGGTGCTGGCACTACATTTTCAGCCTGCATGGACTGTGCTGGAAACACTCAGTAGCAACTCAAGCTCAGGGAGCCCTCACCTGAAGCCCTCCTCTTACCCACCCACTGCCCTATAGACCCCCATACTCCTGTAGATAACTCCCTCATTACAGACCCCCACCATCCCCGCTGGATTAGGGTTCTCTAGAGGGATGGAACCAATAGGCCAGATATGTAATAAAGGGGAGTTTATTAAGGAGTATTAACTCACAGGATCACAAGGTCCCACAATAGTCTGGCTGCAAGCTGAGGAGCAAGGAAGCCAGTCCGAGGCCGAAAGCTGAAGAACTTGGAGCCTGATGTTCGAGGGCAGGAAGCATCCAGCACAGGACAAAGATACAGGCTGGGAGGCTAAGCCAGTCTTGCCTGTTCATGTTTTTCTGCCTGCTTTATATTTGCTGGCAGCTGATTAAATGATGCCCACCCAGATTGAGGGTGGGTCTGCCTTCCCCAGCCCATTGACTCAAATATTAATCTCCTTTGGCAGTGCCCTCACAGACACACCCAGGATCAATACTTTGCATCTTTCAATCCAGTCAGGTTGACACTCAGTATTAACCAGCATACCCACCATTGTTTCACCTGCAGCCTCCCCCATCTCAGCTGGTGCTCACTTTATTTTTACAGCTTGTTGTTCTGGCCCCAGATCTCAGAGTCCTGGTAACGCCTCTCCTCTTCTCACTGCCTTCAGTATCCAGCCAAGCTGAGAAACGCCACTGCCCCAGTACCTGCAGGGTCCAGCCAGCTCCCCACCTCCACTGCATGCCACTGTCTTAGCTTGGGCTGCCACGACAGAGACCACAGAGTGGGTGGCTTAACAGAAGTGTATTTGCTCAGTTGTAGAAGTTGAAAGTCCAAGGTCAAGGTGGCGTTTCTGGTGGGGCCCCTCTTTCTGGCTTGCAGATAGTTCCTCCTTACTGTGTCCTCTCTGTGCTTGGGGGAGGGGAGAGAGAGGCGAGAAGGGAAGGAGAAAGAGATGGAGACAGGTTTGCTGTCTCTTCCTCTTGTTATAAGAACACCAGTTGTATTAGTCTGTTGTCGTGCTGCTAATAAACACATACCTGAGACTGGGTAATTTATAGAGGAAAGAAGTTTAATGGAATCACAGTTCTACATGGCTGGGGAGGCCTCACAGTCATGGCGGAAGGTGAATGAGGAGCAAAGTTACATCTAACATGGGGGCAGGCAAGAGAGCTTGCTCAGGGGAACTCCCATTTATAAAACCATCAGATCTTGTGAGACTTATTTACTACCACAGAACAGAATAGGGGAACCCACCCCCATGATTCAATAACCTCCCACTGGGTCCCTGGGAGCCACAATTCAAGATGAGATTTGGGTGGGGACACAGCCAAACTATATCACCAGTCCGTGGAGCCAGGTGTGATGGCTCACACTTGTAATCTCAGTGCTGAGGCGGGAGGATCACTGGAGGCCAGGAGTTTAAGACCAGCCTGGGCAACCTCTTTTAAAGTTAATTACTTCCCAACAGGCCCTGTTTCTGGTACAGTCACACTGGAGGTTCAACACAATCCAGCCACCACATCACCCAGGTCACTGCAGTAACCTCTTAGCGGGCCTCCATGCCCCATCCCAAAAGGTCCATTCTCAAAGGAGACTCCAGGGTGACCCCTAAAACCCAAGTCCAATCACATTACTCCTGGGCCTCACACCTGCAGCAGCTCTCCAAAATTCTCAGGATAAACACCGATGTCCTTACTATGGCCTCCAGGGCCGCAGAGCAGGCACTGGCAAACTGCTGCCACCTGCTTCTGTATGGCTTTCTAGCTCAGCACAGTTTCTGTGGTTTTAAGTAGTTGGGGAAAAAAATCAAAAGCATAACTTGTGGTGCATGACAATGATATGAAATTCATATTTCAGCGAGCACAAATAAAGCCGTGTTGGGTCATAGCCATGCCTGTTTGCTCAAATGTTATCTGTGGCTGCTTTCATGTGACATCAGCAGAATTCACTAGTTGTGACAGAGATCTACATAATTCCCTCGATTTTGTCGCTTGGCCCACAAAACCTAAACTATCTACTCCCTGGCCCGTGGCAGTGGAACTTTGTTAACCCCTGCTTGGCCTTCTTTCCTCACTACCTCTTTGCCCGCCAGGCTCACCCTCACTCCCTCCGCTCCAGCCACACTCAGTCCCTGCTGTTCCTCCAGCACACCAGCCCCAGGGCCTTTACATCAGCCGTGCCCTCTGCCTGAGTGCCCTTCCGCTTCCTGCATTTTGCCCTTCCTTCAAGCCTTTGCTCAGTGTGGCCATCCCATTCAGCCTAACAGTGCACGTTTCCTCCACCTCCACAGTTCCTCTTACCCTGTTTCCATTTTCCTTAGCAGTTATCCACATCAGACACATTTCTTTTTCTTTTTTTGAGAAGGAATCTCGCTGTGTCACCCAGGCTGGAGTGCAGTGGTGTGATCTTGGCTCACTGCAACCTCCGCCTCCTGGGTTCAAATGATTCTTGTGCCTCAGCCTCCCGAACAGCTGGGATTACAAGCACTTGCCACCACGCCTGGCTAATTTTTGTATTTTTAGTAGAGAAGGGGTTTTACCATATTGGTCAGGCAGGTCTTGAACTCCTGACCTCAGGTGATCCTCCTGCATCGGCCTCCCAAAGTGCTGGGATTGCAGGCGTGAGCCACTGTGCCTGACCCATCGGACACGTTTCTTACTGATATGGTTTGGCTGTGTCCCCACCCAAATCTCATCTCGAATTATAGCTCCCATAATTCCCACGTGTTGTGGGAGGGACCCAGTGGGGGATAATTGAATCATGAGGGTGGTGTCCCCCATACTGTTCTCCTGGTAGTGAATAAGCCTCATGAGATCTGGTGGTTTCGTAAGGGGAAACCCCTTTTGCTTGGTTCTCGTTTCTGTCTTGCCTGCCATGTAAGATGTGCCTTTCACTTTCTGCCATGATTGTGAGGCCTCCCTAGCCACTTGGAACTGTGAGTCCATTAAACCTCTTTTTGTTTATAAATTACCCAGCCTAGGGTATGCCTTTATCAGCAGCATGAAAAACGAACTAAGGCACCTACTGTATTTGTTTTCTTGTCTGTGCACCACTGCGGAACTGTGAGCTCCCAGAGCGCACAGATGTGTGCCGAACACCGAGATCAGAATGGGTGCTTCGCAGTGCTCAATACATTATTTATCGAATGACTTAATGTAGAATGACTAGTTACACAGTTCAGGTGCTAGGAGGCAGTATAAAAGTCAGAGAGCAAATGCTTTAAGAAACTGTAGTGTACACCAGGAAATGCAATTCTTTAGTTAGATACCTTTTCCTTTCAGTAAAATTATGTTCAGTGCTGTAAATAGGCAACTTTCAGTGATTTGTTTTTCAAACAAGTGGCTTTTTATCTTTTCCTCTTGACAGTGAGTGTCTCTCCATGTGTGAAGTATTTTCTCCTCTCATATCTGTGAAGTCCTGCTTGTAAGTGTTTCGGTTATGCAATATTTCATGGGGAATTTGAGCACTGGAATTCTTGGTCGCTAGTTAGGTGGGTCTTACCACATTTGTCAGAAAGGAATGCGTCCATCAAGTTGGTTGACCGTCTGCAAGTCGCAGTCTTGGCACAGGCACCCATCAAAATGACACACGGTGACTCTGGTTTCTTCCAGCATCCCCGAGATGAAGATGAAAAACTGTTGCATAGCAGGTGGATCTTGCTAGAAGCTCTCCAGCCATGTGATTAGTTTATTTGCTCATTTTTTTTTCCTTTTAATATAAATATATCAGAATTCAGGCTTGTTTCAGAACCTGGCATCAGGAATGGAATTTAAAAAAAAAATTGGTTCAGATGTATCATTCCTCCAATTGGCATATATAAAAAGAATAGTGTGGCTCTTGCCTGGTAATACCGGCACTTTGGGAAGCCAAAGTGGGAAGATTGCTTTACTCCAGGAATTTGAGACCAGGCTGGGCAGCATAGTGAGACCCCGCCTATACAACAGATTTATTTTAATTAGCTGAACATGGTGGTGTGCACCTGTAGTGCCAGCTACTCGGGAAGCTGAGGCAGGAGGATCCTTTGAGCCCGGGAGGTTGAGGCTGTAGAAAACCACGATTGTGCCAGTGCACTTCAGCCTGGGCAACAGAGCGAGACCCTGTCTCAAAATTAAAAAAAAAAAAAGTGCTTGTTACTGTCCTCTTTATGCCAGTTCCTTTAGGTTGCATATTCGTTGTTTCTTTTTTATTTTTTTATCTTTTTTTTTTTTTTTTTTTTTTTTGAGACGGAGTCTCGCTCTGTTGCCCAGGCTGGAGTGCAGTGGCACGATCTTGGCTCACTGCAGGCTCCACCTCCCAGGTTCACGCCATTCTCCTGCCTCAGCCTCCCGAGTAGCTGGGACTACAGGCGCCCGCTACCACACCCGGCTAATTTTTTGTATTTTTAGTAGAGATGGGGTTTCACCGTGTTAGCCAGGATGGTCTCGATCTCCTGACCTCATGATCTGCCCGCCTCAGCCTCCCAAAGTGCTGGGATTACAGGCGTGAGCCATCGCGCCCAGCCTATTTCCATTTTTTTTTGAGACGGAGTCTGGCTCTGTCCCCCGGGCTGGAGGGCAGTGGCATGATCTTGGCTCACTGCAACTTCTGTCTCCCAGGTTGAAGCGATTCTCGTGCCTCAGCCTCCCAAGTAGCTGGCCACAGGCGTGCACCACCATGCCCGGCTAATTTTTGTATTTTTAGTAGAGATGGGTTTCACCATGTTGGCCAGGTTGGTCTCAAACTCCTGACCTCAAGCGATCCGCCTGCCTCTGCCTCCGAAAGTGCTGGGATTACAGGCATGAGCCACTGTGCCCAGCCTCATGTTTCTTTTGACAGACAACATTTAATAGTAATAAATAAGTGGTAATAAGTAGTAAATAATAATTGAGTGCTTTTCACATTCCAGGTGCTGTGCTGTTTTGCATTTCATGCCCCTCATCTTCATTTATATCGTTGTTCTTAATTATCCCCATTTTACAGATGAGGAAAGCCAGGCTTAGGGAGATTGTAACCACCCCGAGGCTGCACAGCTAATACCCAGAGAGCAGAATTTCGCCACATGCGAAGATTCTAGCTAATCCTAAAATCTGTTTTTCACCAGACGACGCCGGCCCTTCCGGCTTGTCATGCAGCACGGCATTATCTGGTACCCACCATTTGTATCCCGGCATCATTTATCTTCTCCCTACCTTGTTGCCAAGGCACGTGTGGGTCCCTAATGGGTGGAAACACCGATTATTCAAGACACCCTAAGGGAGACCAGAGGAAAGCGATATTTAAGAAATGCAGGCACAGAAAAATTTAAGCATTTTAGACTCATTCTCCATCAGAAACAGGGAGGTCTTTGAAGAGGCTGCTTTTGTAAAAATTGCCAGCTGTACCCGGTCAGCACATTTTTGTTGTCTAACATTTGTTCTCAACCAGCAATTAGTCAATGACTCTAGAATTTCAGCGCAGATCCGATGAGTATAGAGGACGCGGTGTACGCCCTGTGTTGCCATGGCAACGCAGGCATGCACATCCTCCTCCCTTGGCTGCAGTGTGGTGGTGAACAGCACTCCGGTTGCTTAAGTGCTGTCTGCAGACACAAAGATGTGTTTGCCTGGTGAAATTACAGAGCTTTTCTTTCTACTTTTTAAGAATTTTCTACACTTTCTCCAATAAGTATGTGTTTTATAAGGAAAACAACAAAACAAGCAAACATGTTTATAGGTCTGCAGAAAAGAAGAGTTCTTGTGAACAGTGTTGAATATTCATGGTTCCCAAGATCGGCCATTTCCCTGGCCTTTCACAGGTGAGAAGTAAGGCATCTGCTCTGGCTGGTGGCTTGCGTTCCATTGGTCACCCTTGGCATTGCTCACATATGTTTGCGGCTGCCCTTTTTTAACCGCTTGGTGAATGTGACGTAGGAGGCAGAAGAAAGGCCTTCTGTTCTCCACAACAGCAGACAGCTGAGAGCCGATCATGTGTCTGTTTTTAAGGAAAGCAAAACCTGTTTGCCAGAGATGAACATCCTTCACCCTGGAGCCAGCATCTGGTAGATTTGGGGGTTTGGGGATGGCAGGAGTGAGTTACTCGATTCAGAGCCCAAGAACTACTTCTGTGAAAGCATCATCTGGGTTTATGTTTGGAATGTCTAGTATCACATCCATAATGAACCTTTTTTTAAAAAAGTGGGCATCAGAATGAATCTTGCATGTCACCAAATCGAAAGCCAATCCTGAGTCATAGAAGCATTGACTGGTGCCAGAACTTCAAAGAAAGAAGGAGCACTCATAGAAGCATTGACTGGTGCCAGAACTTCAAAGAAAGAAGGAGCACTGCTTACCTTAAATTTTAATTGTTTACAGTTGTTTGCAAACCTTTTGTCTTGGTGGCTCACGCCTTTAATCCCAGCACTTTGGGAGGCTGAGACGGGCGGATCACCTGAGGGTCAGGGGATCGGAGACCAGTGTGGCCAACATGGTGAAACCCCGTCTCTACTAAAATACAAAAAATTAGCCTGGCATGGTGGCGCACGCCTGCAGTCCCAGCTACTCAGGAGGCAGAGGCAGGGGAATCGCTTGAGGCGGAGGCTGCAGTGAGCGGAGATCGCGCCACTGCACTCCAGCCTGATGACAGAGCAAAGCAAGACTGCCTCTTGAAAAAAAAAAAAAAAAAAAAGCACTGCTTACCTTAAATTATAATTGTTTACGAACCTGTTTCACACATATTATCTCATCTGGCCCATGAGACTGGCAGGTGAGAAAAATGGGTATTAAATTATTGTTTACATCCCACTGACAAAAAAAAACAGGGTCAGCTGGGTAAGGGACGTTTCCCGGATTCGTTAAGGGGCAGAAGTGGGACCACGGTGAGTTCCTTTGTTTCCAAATCCAGAGCCCCCCCCTCCCTGCCCAGACCCAAGGCTGCCCCTAGACCATGCAGGGGAATGCTAGGTGTGAAATAGGATATTTTGTTGAAGCCCGATGCATGATTTAGCTCACCAGTACTTGGGTTCTAATATTCCATTGTGTGCTAAAAACAATGTACTTGGATCAAACTTTACCTTATATTCATGCAATCTCACAGTTATGTGGAAATCTAGCTATTATACAGAATTATTAGTCTACCTTTAGGGCTCCCCACAGCAACAAGCAAACTCACAGAGCCCAGGGCAGGAGGAGCTGTTCTGACTTCAGGCGGCCTTGCCAGGAGCCCGTTGGCCTGGGTGGAGCCCGTTGGCCTGGGTGTCCACTGTCAGAGGATGGAGATTGATCTGGGGGGTACCTTTCTCAGCCTTTGCTTTGTCTGTCACCTGAAGGGGCTGGATCCCGAGCCCTGTAAGGCCCCCTTTGGCTGGTGCACACAAGAGGATAGCTTTGAGCCTCCACCAAGGTCTCTGGATTCCACTTTAAGTGCGGGCTTGGGTGTGGGAAGCTGCAGGCCAGCCTCAAGGGCAGCCTCCTGGAGGTGGAAGGGCAGCGGGGCGCGAGACTGCTGCGCTGGTGGGATGCTTGGATTCCCAGGCCCCAAGTCCCTATCGGGGAACATTCTTTGAGGTTTAATAGTATTTTAGGATTTTTTAAAGGATAGATAATATCTAGATGTTGTGTTCTACCAAAACAAATATTGTTCTTTTGGAAATATGTTAGACCAAAAAAATGCATCTAGATCTTCGAGTTTTGACTTGGAAGTGCCTCGAGTGAGCGAGTGCCTGCTGTCTCAGACACGAGGTGGATGCTGAAGAGATTACCCCTGACTTCATAGTCTGCCTGTCTCAGAGCGTGGGCGGGTTGGCATCGTCTGCACGTTGACCGGGTCGTTTTTAGCTTTGCCCACTTTTCATTTTTGGCTTCACAGAGTGATGCCTCTGGAGCATCCCCTTGCGGAGCCTCAGCATCTCTTCTCTGCTTGGCCCACGTCTAGCAGTTCTTCTTCATCTTGCAGGGAAAGCGTGTTGGCAAACATGCTGGATACTGTCAGAATCAGAGCAGGCTGGATCCATGGCCGTATTCTGTAAAATTCCATTGTGTCTTTTTTTCCCCATGTAATCTGGCTCTGGGAGGAAACTCGCTGATTGGAGACCAGCTGAGAGGGCTTGGCTGGGATTCTGTGGGGTGGGGCCTCCAGGAGGTGGAGCTGCCCCAGGCCATGGAGATCTGGAGATGCTCAGGGAGGGGGGTGGTCAGGCCCTGGGCCCCACGGTGGCAGCCTCCCTGGCCCAGCGTTGGGCTGGGACCCTCTGCCTCTCCCAGTGAGACCATCCCTGCCCTCTGGACGGATGGAAGGACACTGGGGAGCCGATGATGCCCAGAGTGGCTGGGGGACGCATCCAGGGTCCCAGGCCCAGAAAACAATGGAGCCAAGACAGGAACAAGGTCTCTGGATTCCGGACGCCCTGCTGCTACTTGGCCTCCAACCACAAAATTGTTCTTCTCCTTCCTTTTTTAGTAGGGGAGAGAGGAGCAATTTTGCATGGAATATATCTGATGGCAGGTCTTGAGGTCAGTCTGTCAGAGGCCTGGGAGATCAGGGGACAAGGGTGAAATTCGAATAGATTGCCCGAAGGTTTGAGAGCTGGCATGACCCACCTTTGACCATAAAACCTTTCAGCTTGTTCTTGACTTCCCCCCCATCCCTAATACCCCCAACTATGCAAATGATAGTACTAGGAATAATAGTAGTAGAAGTAGTAATAATAATTACAGAAGAGCAAATTTAAGAAACTAAGGAGGGAGGAAGGAGGCAGTGGTAAGTTCTGCATAGAAATGATTTTTGCACAGAGCTTTGTCATTGGGAAGGATGCTTATCACAGGGGGCTTGTGAATTTGTTTCGTTCTTGCCTTATTTTTGGCAGTTTTCTTTCTTGATGGTCGGGAGGGTTTGTGACCAGGTCCTAGTGAGGCAGCTTTCTGAGCACTTTTTCTTGATCACTGATGATGACCGTAAACAAGCTGTGGGAACATAAGGAAAAGCAGATGTGGCCACTGGTGCTTGGAAGAGAACACAATGAAATTGAGTCCCTAGCAGGAGAAGTCCCTGTTAAAATGGCCAGAGGACCTGGTGACATGGGGCAGGGAGAGCTTCAGAATGAGCAGGAAGCCTCCACAACAGGTGGAGAAAATAGCAAGGGCTGCTGGGCACGATCATTTGAGATTCCAAGACGTAAGAACTGGGGGCTGGGCTGTGGAAGAAGCGCGAGAGGGTGTGGGGAAGGCAGGCTGGGCGTGCTGTGGTCATAGGCAGCCTACATGTCTTGAGTTTTCAGTAGAGAAGGCCTGCTCGCTTTGACCCCGGACCTGCATGCACGCTGAGGATGGCAGAGGGGCTCCTGCCTGTCTCAGTGCTCTGGGGTCCCGCGCTGAGGGAGCATCCTTATTGTAAATGTCCCTGGTTCTGTACCGGAGGAACAGGAGCTCTGGAGGTCTTCTGTTTGCTGTTGCATGCTGTGGCTCAGAAGTTATGTGGCCACTTTCACTCCCAACTCACAGGCCAGAAAGTGTAGTGGGAGGCTGTGGGCATATTTGGCGCTTGGCAGGATTGAAGGTGCAACTCTTGGCTTCGTGTTTCAGAGGTTGGTAAATGGAGTCTTGCTCGCCAGGTGCATCAGGTGAAGTCACTGGGCTGGGTGCAGGGAGTGAGTGGCCAACCACATTAGAATACCTGGTGTTTCCTTCCTCAGGGATGGTTTGGCACTGGGCAACAGCTCCATTTAGCTAGGGTAGGATAATTGTAAAGTTGCCAGCAGCAATGCTTTTCCTGCATTTGCCCCAACTCTGTGCAGGGCCAGCACTTTTAGCTCCTAGTCACAGATATGGTGACAGGCTTGTCTCCACCTTTGGAGTAAGCTCCAGCCCAGCTCCTGGCTTCTGATCTGTGTTGACTGCTACCCGATAGAGCCACAGTCATCCTGTGTGCCTGCTTGAGTCTGCACCGAACATGGCTCTAGCTTCTTAGTTGGCCAGACAGGATCTGCTGTGTCCTTATGATACCTGGTCATCTTGGAGTCCACCGTGCGCTTGTCCGCTTGGGCCGCCATAACAAAATACCAGACGCTGGGTGCCTTAAACCACAGAAATGCATTTTCTCACAGTTCTAGAGGCTGGAAGTCCAAGATCAGGATGCTGGCATGGTTGGACTCTGGAGAGACTCTTGTCCTGACTTCTAGATGTCTGCCTTCTTGCTATCCTCACGTGGTGTAGAGCATGCCAGCTCTCTGCTGTCTCTTTTTCTAAGGGTGCTAATTCCATCATGAGGGCCCCATCCTTATGACCTTGTCCAACCCTAATTACCTTCCAAAGATCCCACCTCAGATACCATCGCATTGGGGGTTAGAGCTTTAAATACAAATTTCAGGAGAGCTCAATACAGCCCATAGCACAGCGCTTCCGCACACATCCACATTGCAGACCCGCCATCCTCAAATGCACTGTGCTCCCGTGAGCTCCCTGCCCTGGAGTGGAAACCCTGGGCTGGGGAGGAGGTGCGCTAAGACTGGGCCACAGGTGTGCTGTGGTTCAGAAAACTCTTGCAGGTCCTACTTCCTGCCTTGACACCACCCCCTGCCCACAGCCTTCTCATTCTTGTCCTGTAGCCCAGTTTCGTTTCACCTGTCCTCTTCCTGTAATCCTTTTCAGCCCCTCCGAAGAGCCACCCAGTAGGATGGTTGACTGACGTTAGCTTGGCTTTCTTCCTAAGGCACCGTCTTCCGCATTGAAACTGTGCACCATGACCTCCGGAAGCCTGCCAGCCGCCTGCCTGCAACCCCATAGCCGAGTCAGCTCCCTGGATGGGCTAGTGTGTTGACCTTCCACTGCCCCGAGGGGAGGACTCTGCCCTACTGGATCCTCCACCTCTCACTTCATTTTGCCAGTTGAAATGTTCCCCTGCCTAGTGTAGGGACTGCCACTTCATGCTGTCTTGCCAGAGCACCTTCCCAGGCAGCTGCAAAGGTGGTCTTGGTTTGACTCCCTTGTGGCCCACATAACACTTTCGCTGGAGACGAAGAGTCTCCCTTTCAGACTGCAAGCCCCTTGAGGTCAGGATGCTGCAACGAATACAATAGAAAATGATGTTAATATTCAAGGGCATGGTCATCCTCAATGCAGCCTTCATATTTTAATAATGAATAGTTATTGTTAAGGAGCTGATTTTTGGAGGAGTGGTTTGTCTGCAGTTGCACACACCTGTGATAACATGGGGTCGGTTGTTCTGATTCCTGTTTTGAGGTGGTGATTTATGATGCCTGTGTACTTCCCTGTGGTGCCCAGGCCTGCAGATTACAGACGCGGTGTAATTAGAGAATCCCTCTCCACATGTGTTCTCTGAACAGTGAGCCCAGGGAGGCTTGGATCTTTGGATTGATAAGCAGGATAGTAAACCAGTTGTGAGGAACATTATATAGAGAAAAAACAACCTTGAGTTTCTGTTAAAATCTAGATTTGGTATAACTGTCTTCATTTCTTTAAAGAGCATTCATCAGTGATATTAATGATTTTCATTTCCTACCTTTGTAGTTTTCATATAAATTAGATTTACATAGGAGACAAAGAAATCCTTCCCTCCCTGTTCCAGTTGTGGAACATATGGTCACCGTTCTGTGACTGGGAGCATTGCTGTTTGGCATGCTTGTGGGCACGGTTTAAGGGTTGAGACCACATCCTAGGCGGCGGTCACAAACCAGGCCCAGCGGCCTCCCTGCTAGGCAGTCCTCCATCAATATTGATGTTAATAATTATGTAAAATCATTCCTGTCCGCAGCCTAGAGTCTCACTGGAGAACAATCAGACATGCTTTATTTTCTACTTGTAATCGTAATCTGAGTGCAGTTTCAGGACTTTGTTTTCCAGATGGCTTATTGTTTCACACGTTTTCTTTTCTCAGTGAAGCCCAGGTAACCTGCTGCTTGGGTGTACGCTGGGCGGGTTCGCTGTGCTGGAAGAGAAGGTGGACAGATTTTACATCAGCACCTTTCATCTCGGGGGTGCTTGTGAATTGATTGCACCTCTCCTGTGGCGTGGAGGCGGTGCCTGGTTAAAGTGGGGCTCAGATGCCCCTTGGTTGCATTTAATGTGTGTGCATAATCAGAGGGCAAGGACAGCAGTAAATAATTTATGTCAGCTGGAGCCCTTGGCCCTGGTAATGAGATCTCAGGGGCAGCGCCTAGAGTGCTGGACCCTTCCAGATGATCTATGAATTGGTCTTTGCCTTTGTACTTATTCAAACTGACAAATACATACTTAATAGCTGATTGTATTCAGGTGCTAAGGGAAAAGAACGTGACTGTGTGGGGGTCTCCCTGACTCCTTAGGACCTGCAAATGCGTGAAACTCATGTTAAGAACAGTTGTGGTTCACATGTACCAAACTTGGGAAATCCTGACCAGCGCATCCAGAGTCGCTTGGGGCGCAGTGGTCCTTTTGCGTGGGGTGGCCAGCCAGCCAGGTGTGCTGAGTCCCACCTGGGCTTGCATGCCGGATGCGTACCTGGCACCTGCTTCCAGGTTGGCCTGCCAGCCGATGTTGTAATCTTGTGGAGGGAATGACCCCACGTCTCTGGATTCTGGCTTCTGCTTCCACGTGAGACTCAGCCCAGGTTATGTTTGTGGCTTTTTATCTCTCCAATGTGAGGCATCTCTGATGATGCCTAAGGATGTCCTTCTAATTTGGAGTTAACCTCTCTTTCCCAGGTGAGGTTAGCAAATACGTATAGATTGTAACGAGAGAATTTTGCATTTCAGTTTTTTTTTTTTGAGATGGAGCTCACGCTGTCGCCCAGGCTGGATAGAGTGCAGTGGTACGATCTCGGCTCAGTGTAACCTCTGCCTCCTGAGTAGCTGAGATTACAGGCAGGCACCACCATGCCCAGCTAATTTTTGTATTTTTAGTAGAGACTGGATTTTGCCATGTTGGCCAGGCTGCTCTTGAATTCCTGGCCTCAAGTCATCTGCCTGCCTCGGCTTCCAAAAGTGCTGGGATTACAGGCCTGTGCCACTGCACCCAGCCACATTTAATATTATTTACCTGAGATTTTTGAGGCAAGCAGCCCTGCGGATGTAAGCACCTTTTAATTTGGCAGCTTATTTGATAAGCAAATGGGTTCTATCTTAAAATCCAAAGTTGTTTACACTTAATGCATATTTTGAGAGCTGTTACCCAAACCTTTTTGCTTCCTTCAATGAGAAGACTTATATCTTTTTGAGCAGAAACTGTGGATTCAGAAACCAACAGAACTCTTCATTCTCCTTAAGGAGATAGAGGCCAGGGAAAGTGTTTTTAGGTAAATACTAACGCCTTCTTGCCTCTCTCCCTTTATCTCCCCATTCTCCCTAAAAAAACTACAAGAAATGGTAAGGAAGAGAATAAAAGAGGAAAATAAATCACAGGTAACTAGAACCACTTTATTGCTATTATTCCAGGTGATCTAATGATAAATTAAAAGAAAGATTAATATAAGCTGGTAATTACTTTAAAATATTCCTTTGTGAATGTGCCTAATTGGCGCGGCCCTCCCTATAGAATGAGGCTCCTCCTGTAGTTCAAGGAGAGGCTGTAATTAACAGTGAATTAGCATATAGCGGAGCTGTGCGGCCCGCAGGGTGGCCTTGTCCATCTGCTGTATAGGGGACTTAGGTGACACCTGGCTAGCGGTAGTCTGCAAGAACCCTTTGTTAATGGGAATATTGTGCATGAGTCAGAATTCAGAATCTTTGGTATGGTTTTTTTTTCCCCCCTTTTGTGTGTTTTGGCCAAATACTCAAAAGCACTAAGTTTTCTTGTGTGGTATCTGTTCATATATTGATTCACCAAATATTGATTGTACATCTGCAAATGTGCTAGATACCCTACTGGTGCTGGTGAGCAGAAGCAGGCAAGGTCTTTGGCCTCGGGGGGTCCTTGGAGTCTAGAAGGGATGGTGACATTGGCCAGAGTCACCCCCTAATCATACAGTTAGAAGTGTGGTCAGTGTCACTTAAAGTGGGGAGGTGGCTGGTGCTGGAGCGTGCATGACAAAAGTGGGATCCGGAACCAGAGTCACCCCATAATCATACAGTTAGCAGTGTGGCCAGTGTCACTTAAAGCGGGGAGGTGGCTGGTGCTGGAGCGTGTATAACAAAAGTGCGATCCGGAAAGGGCTGCTGGCGAGTGGGAGTTTTCTAGGGAGCCGCTGCTCTTGCTTCAGGTCTCAGATGGCATAGGAGTGTGTGTCATCCCAGAGGAGCAGCAGCAAACGGCCTGTGATGGGCTGGATGTATTTGGGGAGGGAAGAAGGCAGTTGTAGCTCAAGGGAGAGAAAAGGCAAGGAGAAACATGGCGAGGGGTGGGGGCTTTGCTCTTTAGCCCGTGAGCAGTGCAAAGTCATTGAACGCTGTCTGGTGTAAAATCTGTTAGCCGTTTCACTTCCATCTGGAGCACCCAGGCCTGCAGGAGTGTGGGTTGGCTCTCTACCCCCGTTGCAGATTGGCTTGTGGTTTGGGGTGTGCCAGGCTCAGGGGCAGGGCCCTTTTTCCACACGCTTAGGGAAGATACGAGACTGGCTAACTCAGTATTCACCGTGAATTCTTTTGTGGGAAATAGAACACAGCGTTGGGTACCAAGAGGGTGCTGTCTTTTCCCGTTTTCTTGGCCTCTTAGGGAATCAGTTTGATTCTGTGGCTATTAAATTAATGGTTTAGCTGAGATGTTTTCTCTACTCAGGGCCCAATGCTGTATGTGATATTTTACAACAAATTTGGTTCACTGGGGCCGACTTGAAAATAGTCAAAGTCCAAGTAAACTTCTGCCTGTGTGTGGTGCGCTCAAATAAAGGAGGCTGTTCCAGGTGAGTGGTTTTCCTGGCGGTGTGGTTTTTTAAAATTTCTAATAAAATGCAAATGATTACAGCCCCTTCCATGAAGAGTGCAAGTACGCCTGACTCCTCCGCGCAGGGAACGAGCAGCCTCTGCTCCTTCATTCGATTGCTATGACAACCCACAGAGGTGGGTGTTGTCACTCCCACTGCCAGCCAGCTTGCACGGTCCAGGGACGTCTCCACCCTCGGTTGGGTTGTCCAGGGTCACGTGGTTGGGAGTCAGAACCAGATTTCAAAGGGCATGTGACTACAGCATCCATCCTCCCTGCTCTGCCTCGCACTGCCTTCTAATGGGTCCCACTGAGGAGCTTGCCAGTATTGTTACAATTGGAGTGATCTCATATGACCAAAAGTTGGAATGATCCCATTCTTCACTCACAGCCTGAGCTATTTTTTTCAAAGCATTATCTCTCTACTGTTTGTAGGCAGAGAATTTATTAAATCTTGCCTAAATTTATCCATAAGCGTGGATCAAATGCACATTTGGCATGATTCTCATCTCTGAGCCATTGCAACCTATTTTTTAATGCCAAGAGAAAGTATTTTAAGGAAGTGGGGTCAGCTTTCCTCTACTCCCCTGACTTCACAGGATAGCTATGCATTTTGCCTCTTGGGGAGCTGGATTATTGTGAAACTAGGTCAAATTATTGTTTTTTCTCTTTATGCTCATAGCCATTCCAAAGACAGAATCCTTTCCTCAAAAAATGAATTTTTGAGTGTTCATATATTCTTGGGGATGGACTTCAAGGGCAGAAAATAAAGGGGATTACTTTGACAGCATCTGAACAACAGAACACCTTCTCACCTTCTGAACAGCACAAACACTTGTAGCAAAATTAAAAGACCAACAAAAATATGTATTACATATAGAGCATTGTCTTCTATATGTAAAGAGTTCTTACAAAACAATAAGAAAAATATTTCCTAACTAAAGGAAATGGGCACAAAATTCATAAAAGAAGAAACAAAGGAGCAATTAAGATGTAAATATATTTGGCTTTGTTGATTAAAGAATAACAATTAAAATGACAGGTGACCTCTGGGCCGGGTGCAGTGGTTCAAGCCTGTAATCCCAGCACTTTGGGAGGTAGAGGCAGGCAGATCACGAGGTGAAGAGATCAAGACCATCCTGGCCAACATGGTGAAACCCTATCTCTACTAAAAATACAGAAATTAGCTGGGTGTGGTGACGTGCACCTGTAGTCCCAGCTACTGGGGAGGCTGAGGCAGGAGAGTCACTTGAACCCAGGAGGCGGAGGTTGCAGTGAGCCAAGATTGTGCCACTCTACTCCAGCCTGGTGACAGAGTGAGTCTCCATCTCAAAAAAAAAAAAAAAAGGCGACCTCTTTCTTTTCATCTGGTTAAGTTCAGTGTTAAAAACAAAGGCCCAGTGTTGGTGAAGGTGATGGAAAATAGTTCCCCTTTTACATTTTAGTGGGAAAAATGTAAATTGAGATAGCCATCTGGAGAGAAATTTGTCAAACAGTAATAAAAACCCTAACAATGTATTTGACCTCTGACCTAGCAATTTCATTTCTGCCTATCTTCTTTTAACCCTAGATTGATTAAACTCATTAAATAAAACACATTTGTGGGTATAGAAAACTTCATAGGTTTCTGGCTTCCTGCCCCACCTGTGGTTTCATTCTGCCCAGTTGTGTTCAACTTGAAAACGCTTGGTGCCTAGCACAGAGTAGACCCTTAATAAATGTTTCTGTCCTGAACAGATTTAAAAACAAATAGTGAAAACAAAATTCTGAACGTATGATTTTAAAAATCATTTTGTAGCTTAACTAACACTTAGGAAACGTACTTTTTTGTTGCTTCGCTGAAGTGAGGAGGGGTGTATCTTGTAATTTTTAAATGCCATTATTAACTTCCCTAGGGATGCTTGTAAAATGAACAAACGTGAATCTTTAAATTTTTTTAATTTTTTTTTTTAAGCTTCGAAAGAGTTGAAAAGTCAAAGTCACATCAGCTCTCTAGGGATTGGGCTGGGCTCACATTTTATGAATTTGCTGTAAAGAAGGGAAACATTTTCTTTCATTTTTGGCATGCTGAAGTGGCTTTACCAGGGAATTGTGACTTTAATTTTAAGAATTAATCATAACGTAGGGGGAAAAATGTTCTTAAAACACAAAACAAACACGTGTGAATAGATGAGGAACAGCAGTTAAAATAATAACTTTCAAAAACTAGGTTAAAATGTCCAGAGAGTTAGATTTTGTTAACGTTCAAAGCACAGCTAAGTTACTTTTTCTACAAACAATTCTTGAAAACATTTTTGATTTTTAAGAGGAAATTAGAATAGTGGTTGAAATCATGAAGCCCCAAATCAGCAGTGTGCTTGCTGTTAATTTTGTTGTTGTAAAGAACATTTGTTTTTGGCCAGGTGCGGTGGCTCACACCTGTAATCCGAGCACTTTGGGAGGCCAAGGTGGGTGGATCACCTGAGGTCAGGAGTTCGAGACTAGCCTGGCCAACATGGTGAAACTCTGTCTCTACTAAAAATACAAAAATTAGCCAAGTATGATGGTGGGCACCTGTAATCCCAGCTACTCGGGAGGCCGAGGCAGGAGAATCGCTTGAACCTGGGAGGCGGAGGTTGCAGTGAGCCGAGATCCCGCCACTGCACTCCAGCCTGGGCGACAGACTGAGACTCCATCTCAAACAAACAAAAGAACATTTGTTTTTGAGTTATAATCTCTGTTTCTGCAGCCTGGCTAATAGTTTGGATAGAAACATGTCTTGCATACATGAGTATTTGTTTTTTGTTTCTAAAAACACTCCGAATTCAGATTTCTTTTATTAAGTAAGTGGATGCAGTGCATAGTTTTGGGATATGCAGGCATGCACTTTTGAATTTAAATACATACTAAGATGGCAGTTGGGGGACCTGAGTCTCCCTTGTGGTGGTGTGGGTTTGTAGGGGCCGGCGAGTTAACTGAACTGAGTTGAGTAGCTCACATCTCGTGGAGCATCAACCAAGAGGATGCAACTTGTGTAACTGTGAGAAGCTCAGACTTGGAAGGTCTGCGTCTGTATGTGATGGCGCACATTTTGGAGGGTGGGATGTGCTCGGTCTTGGGCGCGTGCAGTTTTTGCTCCCTTTTACTGTTACTGCGTTGATGATGTATAACCCATGATATCCATGAGTTACTGTGATTTCTTTGTTTATTTTGACTCAGAGCTCCAAATACATGGGATGCTAGCAATTTCTGTGTTATCATTACTAAACCACAAGAGCTGGAAAATTCCAGTAGGTTTTTGTAGGTGATTTTTCGGGAGCAGTTGGTTTTCCTTGGCCTTCATCCTACTCTACAGAGTGAATGTGACTAGGTTCTTTTGTCATGGGGCACCTGGTCTGTCTTGCAAGTTGAAGCCCCTATCTGTCCAGTTTAATTGACCTCCTGCAGGTCTGGTCTTGTCTTAGTTTTTTTCTAACCTTCACTTTCTGGTAGACCCATTTCACATTAGTGCAAAAATTTTCAGTCTCAATTCAGGCATAAAGCTTCAAGTTAAGGATTTATAGATAAAAAGGCTTTAGTTATTTTATCTTTTTATTAAGGTCCATTTTTAAGCTTATATTTAAATAATGTGCCATAAAAGCTTAAAATTACAAGGCTTAAAATTTTAATAGTGGCTGTTAATAATTATTATTACTGAGCTCTTGTTATGTGGTATGTATAATCTTATTTAACCCTCAAAACAAAAGCAAAAATCATAACCTGGGTGGGTAGATGTGGTAGACGTAATAACTGCCCCCAAAGATGTCCCAAGTCCTAATCCCTGAAACCTGTGAATGTGTGACCTTCTGTTGGCAAAAGAAATTAAGTTAAGGACCTTGCGTTGGGAGATTATTCTGGGCTATCTGGGTGGATCCATCATAATCACAGGGGTCTCTATAAAAGGAGGCAGTAAGAATGATCTTTTGGGTCAGAGTCACAGAAGGAGATGTGAATATGAAAGCAGAGGCTGGAGTGATGGAGCCATGAGCTAAGGAATGGGGGAGAGCTCTAGGAGCCGGAAAAGGTAAGGAAATGGACTCTACCCCAGAACCTCCAGGATCACAGCCCTAAGTCACCTTGATTTTAGCCCATGTCGATTTTAGACCTTGGATGTAAGGTAAGAAATGTGTGTTGTGTCAAGCAAGCCACCAAGTTTGTGGTTTGTTAGAGTGGTAATAGGGAACTCACGCAGTAAGGACAGGGCAATCCCTACTTTACCATGAAGGAAACCAACACTCAGAGAAGTTGAATGATTTGCCCAAGTTCACATCATGAAGTGAGGGAGCTGGGATTCAAACCTGGGGCTGAAGTGGGGGAGCTGGGATTCAATCCTGGGGCTGAAGTGGGGGAGCTGGGATTCAATCCTGGGGCTGAAGTGGGGGAGCTGGGATTCAAACCTGGGGCTGAAGTGGGGGAGCTGGGATTCAATCCTGAGGCTGCTGGAGCCTAGGATCTAGAGTGCAGTCTCTGGCCTGGAGGAGAGAAGAGGCTCCCTGCAGATGCAGCTCTTTTCCCCAGGTCCACCCCTTTAATTTCATGAGCATCCTGGGCTGGCTGCACTAGAAGGGGACAAGATTGCCAAGAGGCGGCCAGCTGCTGGAGATCAGCAACACCAGCTTTGGCGCCCAAATTGCTGCACATTGTCCCAGCAGCTCAAGTGTCTACCTCCTCTGACAGCACAGGTGTCTGGGCAATTCTGCATTGCAACAAGGGCCCCGTTCTACTTTTTTCTGCAAGGTTTGTCCAGAGTGCGCGGCCAGACTATATGCTGGGCTTGGTTTTCCTGAGCCTTGGCCGCTGCTGGCGCCCCGATCCCGGGCCAGTTGTTCTTGGTGGCATGGCTGTCCCAAGGAGACACGTGTTACTGTCTGTAGCTGCCTGTGCCTCCAGGTGTGGTGCTGCCTTCCTGGGCCTCTGCAGCACCTGTCCTCAGCCCCCAGGTACCTTCTTTGTCACAGCTGAAGCCCTCGCATGCTGGAGACTTGTCATTCTTCTCCTGCCGGGCGTGGATGCTGGCAATAGAACCACCTTCCAGAAATCAGCAAATGCTGGGCTGTGCCTTCAAAGTATATCCAGGATGCAGTGGCTTCCTGAGCCACCTCAGCCATTAGCACCCTGGTCCCGGGCAGCAGCGTTGCTTGGCGGATTACTGCTCTCCTCTTCAAGCCGATGCTGCTACTCTCCTGGACAGTCCACTTGCCCAGCAGCCAGGGGCATCCCTGAGAAGCCGGGTCAGGGTGTGATGCCCTCTGCCAAAACCTCCTCCTGGCCCTCGCCTTCTGCCACTCTCCCTTTGCTCATGGCTCTGCTGATCCTTCAACCAAATGCATGCTCCTGACTCTTACATGTCTGCACTGATTCCTCTTTTTGGAAAACCTTCCTGGGGGCCCTTGCAGCTTGGCCCTCGCTTCCTTCAGCCTCACCTCCAGTGTCATTGAGGACCCTCCGTGGCACCTGGCCTTTCTCCCAGCCACAGCCCCTCCTCCTCACCTCCTCACCTGCTTCCTATTTCCCCATAAACCCCAGCTCCCTGACATGTCTTGGTGTCTCTCTCTCCCCACTGGATGGAATATAAGGGCTTGTGTTTGCCGTTTCCCCAGCACCTAGACAGGACCCAGCCAATGCTAGGCCCTTTGTCGATGTTCGTTAGGCATGCAGGTGAACAAGTGAATGAGGGATCCTGAGTTTGCTCTGGTTTCCTTCTAGTTGTGGGAAGTAATTCCTGAACTGCAGCCTACAGCTTTTATTGGTGACAAGTTCTTGACTCCCCATCACCTCTGATGGAGAGGGCTGGGGTCTGTTGTGAGTTCAGGAGCCAGTGGGCTACATCTGCATCTCGGCTCTGCTGCTGAAGTGGCTGGGTGGCCTTGGAGATCTAGTTAATTTTTTTCCTTTTTTTGGAGACCCAGTCTCGCTCTTGTCTCCCAGGCTGGAGTGCAATGGCACAATCTCGGCTCACTGCAACCTCCACCTCCTAGGTTCAAGCAATTCTCCTGCCTCAGCCTCCCGAGGAGCTGAGACTACAGGTGCCCGCCACCACACCCGGCTATTTTTTGTATTTTTAGTACAGATAGGGATTCACCGTGTTGGCCAGGGTGGTCTTGAACTCCTGACCTCTGGTGATCCGCCCACCTCGGCCTCCCAAAGTGCTAGGATTACAGGTGTGAGCCACCACGCCCAGCCAATCTATTTAATTTCATTGTGCCTTGGTTTCTTCGTATGTTTCAATAAAATGGGCATGTTAACAGTCTCTACCTCCCAGAGTGGTTGGGGTTACATGAAGTAAGCTTAGACACGGCCGAATGAGCCAGAGCCTCTGCTGCTGCCATTGGCGTTGGCACCATTCCTACCTCCTATACCTACAAGACTGTCATAAGAATGTGTCAAGGGCCCTGTCACGTCTCTGAGCCGGCTTCTCTGGGCACTGGCTGGGCTGACCCCAGTGGCCCCTGCCCATCATGCATTTAGGGGCTCCTCTGACTCCAGATGTCAGTGACCCTTCTGGTCTCTCCAACACAAGGGTTGGTCATTCCCTGTGCCCATTGTTCATGCGTTGGAACTTGGAGTGCCTGCTCTCTGCCCTGGGTTTATGTCCTAAGGATTTGAAGATAGAAGAGGCACAGCAGTCACTTGGGAGGTATTCCCAGTCTAACAGGGGAGGGCACATGGCAGTAACCCCCTGGGAGCAGCTGCTGTTGTTCTGGCTCTCTGCAGTTGGGTAGGAGTGGAGGAGGGGTGCGATCGGAAGGGAGTGCCGCGCAGACCCCCCCCCCACCCACTCAGAACAGCGGCCACTGTGTGGATGTTTCTGACGGCCTCTTACAGACTCTGTCCTTTTTGTTGTAGCTGATGGAGCAGAATTTTAAATGCATGCCTCTAACTAGTGGTCAGCTTGCTACTGTCCAACCTAAAATCATATTCAACACTTTAGAATGCCTTAATCTTTTCTTGTTGTGTTTTGAATAGGTTACCTGCAGACATCCAAAATAAACTTTTTTTTTTTTTTTCTGTACAAAATTAGATTTAGCTGAAGTAGCTTAGGTTTTATAAAAGCTGATGTTCTTCATGCTCTTCCCAATTTTGGGAAAGGAGCCTGTCATCTTTGCTTCCTAGGAATGGTCATAGTCATGCCAGCCCTCCTGCTGGCTTTGTAGAGTGCTCACAGTGGAATAGACTGTCAGCAGGTCCTGAGATGTGTCTCTGGACAGCCAGTGGTCTGTAGCATTCTCATCCTTCAGAGCTCCCTGAGCTTCTTCACGGCCACGCTGCTCTCCTGCATGTCCGCCCATCTCACTGGGGTGATGAATGGATCTAGACCTGGTGCCTGGACTCAATCTGCAGAGACAGGTGTCTGGGATCTGAAGACAGCAGTTGGGGAGGACAGTGTTGGCTGCTGCTGTGCTTCCTTTAACTGAACCCCGGTGGCCCAGTTGCTCCTCTTGGTGGACTCACTAAGTCAACTTTGACACTTCAGCCAACGTCAGTTTTGAGAACGCGACCTGTGAAATCGGGAGCCCTGGCTGGATCAGAAGCACATGGTTCTGTGGACACTGTCAGAGGTGCTGTGGATCACTTGGAGCACAGTAGCTAATGTTTGTAGCGCACTCACATATGCCAGACTCCTCTTAGCACTAAGCCATTTACCCAGGCCCGGTTATACAGTGAGACTTCAGGGCAGGCACACATGTCACTTCCTGCACCCACACTGGACAGTCATTGTAGAAAGTAAATTGTGATGTTAATAGTCTCTTCTTGGAGTCAGCATTGCTTCACGGTCCTATTGGCGTGAGAACCACATCCCCAGCTATTCCCACCTGCACACTGGAGGGAAGCAGGAGGGGAACAAAGTCAACAGCAATGACTGTCACTGAATCTTAAGTTTATTCTGGATTGAGAAAAGTGGAAGAGGTTAGAAGCTAACTTGGACATTCTTTCTGGGGGAATAGATGTCTCTCATGCAGCTCATTTTCCAGTGGATTGCCTGATGTTCTCCAGGCTGCTACAGCTATGATATTTTAAAATCAATGGGCCTTTCCTTTCATTTCGAACTTTCAATACAGCTGCAGAAACAATGCATCTGAACGGATGGACTGTTTTGGAGATTTATGCGTGTTCTGCAGGCTGACCTCTGCTTGATGATCGTATTACAGCATGTTGGGCATGTCAAATGAATCTGGGCGTTAGCCTACAAATCAAGGTTTGCTTTGCCTCGTTGTGTAAATATCAGCAAACCATGTTTTGGGGATGGAAAATCAGTTAATTTGGAGATGGTGGGTTATTAGACTTCACTTGTTCTGCACGTGGTGGCTTTGAGATTTGCTGCTTCAAGGTTTCAGGATGACACAAGCCATCGGGTTGAGTGTGTTTGTTTCAGCCCCTCTTGCTGAGCACTTCTGTCTTCCTGCTCCTGTGCTGCTGGGCCCTCACAGCATGGTGCTCCCAAGCTAGTTGCTGAAGCTGCGGGCCATTGAGCCAGCCTGGAGATGCATGGTAGGTTAGGGTGCTGTGTTGCAGGTCTGTGATGCAGTTGCCATATATTTTTTGACTTTTGGATCTTCACTCCTCCCCTCATTTTGGACATTTTCTCAGAATGAATGATACATCTCTGCTTTCAGCCTCCCTAAGCCATTAATTTACACGTCAGATTTTTTTGAGTATTGTAGTTTTTTTCAATATTTATAGAATGCTTAGTATTTGTAATGCAACAAAAGGTCAGAATTAATCAGGTGTAGTGCCCAAGAGGAATATTTTGTTTCCATTTTCAAGATGATTCCAATTTGAGCTGTCTCCTGGAGAAGTTGGATCCATTTGTGTTTCTGAGTGTGCTTGTAAGCAGTCTTAGGGGATCTGTCACTGCTTACTACTAACAGAAGAACACCAAAATAAGGCCAACCTGCTCCCAGGCTGAATCCAGGAGAGCCAGTGGCCAAATATCAGCTCTGCAGCCACCGTTGCAAGTGAGACTTTGTGAAAGGAAACTTCTCACCATTAAATGTACGTTTTATCTTAACCGTTGAATGTACAGGATGGTTCAAATACTAAAAACTGGAGAGAAGACCATGATGGATGTCATTTCTCCCTGATGGGACATTTTACCATATTTGCTTTCTTTGTATGTTGTGCGTGTTGGTGTTTATGGAAGAAACCCCTACAGATACAGTGGAAGTCCCCTTGCCCCCTTCTCTGTTCTGTTGAAGATGGTCTGTCTTTCCCATCTGGATCTCTTTCCTCTGCGACTTCTGTGTCCTTAGACAGTTGATGGTGCTCTGTGTGCATGAGGGGAAGCACCTACAGTGGTCGCCTGCTGAAGATGTCCGTCAGCGGTTGGAATGGAAAAACATTTGTTCTGCTACATGTTGCTCTGGTTCTTTCATTTTACCTGCTCTAGAATATTCCATTTAGAACTTAAAATATTTCATTATTTAAATATTGCTTTTTCTGTTCTGTGTGCTGTAAAGTGTATGTGCATGTGTGCTGGCATTGTAATGTTTGTGCTTGTGGGGAGGATGGAGGAGATTCTGATTTTGCCAGGGGTCTCAGCTACAGCCCCTCAGGTCATTGCAGGTGATATGGTTTGGATGTTTGTCCCCTTCAAATCTCTTGTGGAAATGTGATTCCCAGTGTTGGAAGTGGGACATGTTGGGAGGTGATTGGATCATGGGGGCAGATCCCTCATGAATGGTTTAGCACCATCCCCTTGGTGATGAGCGAGTTCTTGCTCAGTTAGTTCATGCAAATTCAGTTTAAAGGAGTATGCCCCTTCCCCACTCCCCGACCCCTCTACTCATGCTCTTGCCATGTGATGTCCTGCTCCTCCTTCACCTTCTGCCATGATTGAAAGCTTCCTGAGGCCTCACCAAAACAGATGCTGATGCCGTGCTTTCTATACACTCTGCAGAACCGTGAGCCGATTAAACTTCTTTTATTAATTACCCAGCCTCAGATATTCCTTTAGAGTAATTCAAGAATGGACTAACACAGCAGGTGTGATCATTGGATGAGGAGGGCTCTCGGAATCATTCCAGGTGCCTGCTCTAGACTCTTGGTGTTGCTCTTCTTTCCTTCATGACCTTGAACTCTCTGACTCCAGCAGTCCCCTCTGCACATGCCTGAACTGCTTCAGGGCACCCTACAGGTCACTCAGGCCTCCAACTCTGGGGTGATGCCTTTAGCAGCATTGAGTATAAGGTGACCGGGAGGAGGTGTAAAGACCTGCGCATGTGGACACTTTGAAAGTCTAGCTGAGGCAGCTGGAAGAAACTCATGGGAGTCCTGCATCGCTGAGGTCAGGGGAGGTTCTGTAAATCTGGGAGAAAGGTGCCTTTCCTTTGGAGGGATGGTGGGTTTCAGTGGTTTGAAAGAGAAAACCATGCTTTGCATGTGTTTTTTTTACCAACCCAACGAGATTGCTGATTTTGCAAGTACAAGTCACCAAATTTTAGTTGTTTATAAACTTCAGCTTAAAAGGCGGGGTTAATAGAGAACAACATAAATGAGGGCAGGTGTGTGTTTCAGAGATCTTTGTGCAACTTTTCTAAATACAGAGTTGGTTGTGACATATTCAGCTGGGGGAAAATAGTCATCTGAAATATATTATGGTTTGTTTGTAGCTTCAGCTAGTACTTTTCATTGTAATCATGGCTTAGGTTTCTAAGAGAAAATTAAAATAATTTAGGATGTTGCCCCACACTATTGGGAGGTGTAGATGTTGCTACTGCATCTGGAAAGCACTGTGACAACATGTGACCAAGTATTAAAAATGTTCTCACATTTATTCTTGAAATTCCACACAGAGAAAGGTGTTTCGGGGAAGTAGAATATTAGCAGAGCTATTTGTAAAAATAATGCACTGGCATTTGCTGCTGTATCCTATGAGCGAAAAATTGGGAAATGTGATATATGTGTCTGCCTCCATACTGTGCAGAAATCACTGAATATAGGCCAATGCGGTGGCTCATGCCTGTAATCCCAGCACTTTGGGAGGCCGAGGCAGGTGGATCACTTGAGGTCAGCAGTCTAGACCAGCCTGGCCAACATGGCGAAACCCCATCTCTACTAAAAATACAAAAAAAAAAATTAGCTGGTTATGGTGGTGCATACCTGTAATCCCAGCTACGCAGGAGGCTGAGGCAGGAGAATAGTTTGAACCCGAGAGGCAGAGGTTGCAGTGAGCCAAGATCACGCCACTGTACTCCAGCCTAGGCGACAGAGTGAGACTGTCTCAAGCCAAAAACGAACTGAATATGGCTGACACTCTCTCCCTCATAAGCTTGCTTGTTGCATTAATGGGGAGACCCATGTAAGGCCTGGGTGCAGTGCATGGCACATGGGAAGTGTGTGACAGTTAATGGTGGCGTTTTTTAAAAGTACATATGTCTATAGCAGTCTGGAAAGGCATACACCAGAATGTTTGTGGCAGTGACAGTGGATTTTATAAGTGATTTTTTTCCCTTTACATTTTTTCTTAAATATGCATTTCTCTTTTCCTCAATGAACACATTAATTATGTGAATAGTTATTTAAGAAGAAGTAACCTGAGTAATACTAAAAATGTATTTTCTGAGGGGCGAAAGTATAGTTAAAGTAAAAAGTTTTAGTGCACTTTCCGGAATGGGCCGGATGGTGACTATTTTAGGCTTTGAGGATGGTACCATCTCTGGCAACTCCTCAACTCTGTTGTAGGGAGAGGTACAGACACAAATTGGCATGGCGCGTTTCAATAAAACTTTATTTACAAAAACACATGGTGGGCTGGATTTGGCCTGTGGCCCATGGCCTGATCTCTGTTCTAATATGTCCCATTAAGGACTTTTGTTTTTGAAATCCACTGATAGTGGGTCATTCCAGCGCATAGATATGTTGGGTTTATTTTCACTGTTCACATAACGTAAGTTTGAAACCCAACTGTCTTAAGTTGAAAAGTAAGACATAACGTGGATATTGTTTTGTTCCTTAATTTTACACTGCGGAATCCTTTTAAGAAAACAATTCAGTCTGTCTTGTAAAGGGGAGTGGCATTGTCCCCTGCTTTTCCTGTGCTGGCCCCAGGCTGTTTTGAGGTTTTTTTTTTTTTTTTTTTGATAGGGTCTCCGTTGCCCAGGCTGGAGTGCAGTGGCGCGATCTTGGTTCACTTCAACCTCCACCTCCCGGGTTTAAGCAATTCTGCAACCTCTACCTCCTGGGTTTAAGCAATTCTCCTGCCTCGGCCTCCTGAGTAGCTGGGATCACAGGTGTGCACCACCACACCCAGCTAATTTTTGTATTCTTAGTAGAGACAGGATTTCGTCATGTTGGCCCTGCTGGTCTCGAACTCCTGATCTCAAGTGATCCGTCCATCTTGGCCTCCCAAGGTGCTGGGATTACAGGTGTGAGCCACGGCGCCCGGCTATTTTGAGTTTTTTATGTTGGGCATGCTGATCCCCCAGCCTCAGCGTCTGATTGTCTTGGTACCAAGTCCACTGCCCTTGGGGCTTATTTTGTGGTGTGAGGTGAAGCAGCAGCATCTGTTGATTTTGGGGTCTGTGTCCCCCAGATTGCCCAGGATAGTAATAGTAAAATGCCCCGTCCCCGGCTCAGCCCTTAGTCTCCCATTGCAATACTCCTGTTTGAGATTATTCACAGTTGGGGCTCATGTCTATTGCTGAGAAAGAGAAATGGCTTTTCTTGGTCATTTTTCTCAGTGGTTTGAATGTTATTTTTGAGTTCTGGCCAAACAGAGATGGGACAAGGTCAGAACTAGAAAAATATGTCCTATAATCTTCTCAATGGGAGGGAGGAAGAGGTTCCCTTAGGAGCATGAACTTAGGAAAGGAAATGGTGCATTTGGTGGAAAAGAAGGGGGGCATAGGCTGAATTGGGATGGTGCCCTTGACTGACACAGGGAGAGGGTCTGAGCCCCCCATGCACTTACTGGGCAGGCTTCCCCCCGAAGAAAGGTGGACCTGCTTCCAGTGGGAGGAGAAGGGGGAGCACTAGAGCCCTCCGTGAGACCATTGACTGCACTGGGGTAGTTCAGTGGTGAGCGGATGGGGAGAAGGCAGGGCCAGCCCCCAGCACACGTCGGGCACTGTCCTGGGCACCTGTGCATTGCTGCCTACAGTCCTTTCAGAGACTCGGCAACTCAGCGAGAGTCCCTCACTTGCCTGTGAGCTGCTCCACTTGGTGGAGGAGCTGCTGGGGCAGAGGATATTGAGCCTGACCACTGCCCTGTGCTTGTTCCTGTCCCCATGGAGGAGCACTGGACTTGTCCAGGGGCACCTAGCAGGGAGCCGGGGACCCAGGCAGGGCCGGAAAGGGGATGTTCTTTGCATGGATTTCTGGGAATGTGCTTGGCAGAAGGGAAGCCTGGGAGTGAGCTCCAGGCAGAAGAACAAGCAGGTAGAAGTGCCCGGTTCTGGAAGAGCCCAGGGTATCTTTGAGGGAAGATGGAGACAAGATTTGGTGGGTCCTTGAATGCTCTGGAAAGAAGGGGGAGCCATTGCCCATCTCTTTTTTTTCCATAGGTTATTGGGGAACAGGTGGTGTTTGGTTACATGAATAAGTTCTTTAGTGATGACTTGTGAGATTCTGGTGCACCCATCACCCAAGCAGTGTACACTGCACCCTATTTGTAGTCTTTTATCCCCTGCTTCCCCTCCCATCCTTCCCCCCAAGTCCCCAAAGTCCATGTATCATTCTTTTTTTGTTTTTGTTTTTTTTTTTTTTTTGACTCCGTTACCCAGGCTGGAGTGCAGTGCTGTGATCTTGGCTCACTGCAACCTCTGCCTCTCGGGTTCAAGCAATTCTCCTGCCTTAGCCTCCCGAGTAGCTGGGATTACAGGCGCCTGCCACCACATCCGGCTAGATTTTTGTATTTTTAGTAGAGACGGGGTTTCACCATATTGGCCAGGCTGGTGTCGAACTCCTGACCTCGTGATCCGGCCGCCTTGGCCTCCCAAAGTGCTGGGATTATAGGTGTGAGCCATTGTATCATTCTTATGCCTTTGTGTCCTCATACCTTAGCTCCCACCTATCAGTGAGAACAACAATGTTTGGTTTTCCATTCCTGAGTTACTCAGAATAATTGTCTCCAATCTCATCCAGGTCACTGCAAATGCCGTTAATTCATTCCTTCTTAAGGCTGAGTAGTAGTCATTGTGTGTGTGTGTGTGTGTGTGTGTGTGTATACACCACAGTTTCTTTATCCACTTGTTGATTGATGCCACCGCCCATCTCTTGAGATGCAACAGGATCAGACTTGTTGGGGAGCAAGGAGGAAAGTGGGTGGTGGGAGGCTCTGGCCCTAGTCAGACACCGTAGACCAAGAAAAGGAGAACAGGACAGAGACATGAAAATCAGCAGGTGAGTATCGAGTGTCCAGCACAGGGGCCAAGTGTCCAGCATGGGGACTTCATGAGGTATTTTAAGAGTAAGAAATCATTGAGGGGCCGGGTGCAGTGGCTCATACCTGTAATCCCAGCACTTTGGAAGGCCAGGGCAGGGGGATTGCTTGAGCCCAAGAGTTTAAGACCAGCCCTGGCAACAGAGTAAGACCCTATCTCTACAATAAATGTAAAAAAAAAAAAAAAAAAAATAGCTGGACATGGTGGCGTGTACTTGTAGTCCCAGCCCCTCAGGAGGATCCCTTGAGCCAGGAGGTCAAGACTGCAGTGAGCCATGATCATACTACTACACTCCAGCCTGGGTGACTGAGGGAGACCCTGTCTCAAAAAAAAAAAAAGAAAAAGAAAAAGAAAAGAAATCACCATTGATAATGTGGCATGAATAGACTTCATGACAGACATTACTCCAGAGATTTTTATGATGCTTTATTAATTAAAGTATCATCTTCAAAGCAGATGTTAACCACTTCATCACTGTATACAAAATGTCTGATTACATTTAATTCTTTTTTTCCAGCAGGATGGAAATGCATTAAGATGAAACTTTAAAAATATAGGACTGTAGAAAGATTTTGTGCCAAATTAAACATATACTGAAACAAATAAGTTATTTTTTGAAAACCCAGGGAGCTATCACACGATTGTTAATATTTTAGTGGAATTCCTCCTAAACGTCTTTCTGTACTTTTTTTTTTTTTTTTTTTTTTTGAGACAAAGTCTTGCTCTGTTGCCCAGGCTGGAGTGCAATGGCACGATCTCAGCTCACTGCAACCTCTGCTTCCCGGGTTCATCCAATTCTGCCTCAACCTCCCCAGGAGGTGGGATTACAGGTGTGCACCACCAAGCCCAGCTAATTTTTGTATTTTTAATAGAGACAGGGTTTCACCATGTTGATCAGGCTGGTCTTGAACTCCTGACCTCAGGTGATCCACCTGCCTCGGCCTCCCAAAGTGCTGGGATTACAGGCGTGAGCCACCATGCCCGGCCCCTGTACATTGTTTTTTTTAAAGATGTTTGAGATAGGGTTTGTAGCCTTATTAACACATTAGCATTTTTCCGTGTCATGTTGTAATATTGCACATCCATGTTATTGGTAAGCTGTATTTGAGAAAGAATTAGGGGGTTAGTTTGGGGAGCAGCGGCTGATGTGTGCCTCAGTTGTCAAGTTAATTGGTCCTGCTCCTTTTCTGCCCTGGTGTGCCCCTCGGCTCGCCACTGGCTTAGGTGCAGGTACATTTGTCCTTCATCGGAACAGGACCACCGTCCCTTGCTGCCACCATGGCAACGCTCAGCCCCGCTGCCTCCGTTTGTCATTTCTCCTCCTAATGATTTGAACTGAGGTCTGTGTGCTGGCCCAGCCCATTGCGGGTCTGCATAATGTATGAACACGAGTGACAGCCAGCCGCAGCCCGATCAAAACAAAGAGCCGCTGCACGAGAGGGGCAGATTGCGGAAGCATATTGTGAACACATTCTCTGGTAACTGTGAATCGTGTCGTAAAACGCGTCTTTGGCCTGTCAAAAATATTTTGACAGGGCCCACAGTCTAGCTCCTTCATATGCAAATGCACTGGTAATGCCTGGATACCAGGGTTACACACTCAGGGGAAATCCACAGGACGAGGGCTGATGTTAGCAGGGTTCATTACTTCTGCAAGTAAACACATTGAAAAGCCTCCTTCCAGTGGGTAAATGGCAAACTCGATAACTGGAATGCTGTCAGATCCCAGGGTAACAAAAGGGTGGTGTCCCCTAAAGGCTTGGAAGGATTGAGTTAGGAGAGTTCAACTGAAAAGTCAAGCATGGCGCAAGGAAGGACGATGGATTAGCCAACCATGACCGGCCAGGCTGTGCGAGCTAGCCAAGGAGAGGCCACGAGGCGGGAGAGCCAAGGAGGACAGCCTCCGGGTGGGCCATCACTGTTGGTAGAGAGGGTTTCTGGGTCCCAGGACCGGACTGCGTGGTCCTGGTTATACCTGCTGGTCAAAGGTCAGTCTGCCGAGGCCCCTCCTTGTGAAGATGGACACTGAGGGCACCCTTCCTAGAGGACCTATTTCCTCTTGGTGCTCTTCTGCTTTTTGCTTCTTCCCTGGGCTTGCTTTCCGTGTGATTCTGGGCAAGTTGGTTAACCTCTCTGTGTTTAGGTGACCTTCGATGGCAAGGGGGATAGCAGTATCTGCTTCACATGGTCAGAAAATTCTGTGAGGTGACACACGGAGCCTTGGAGTTGCCTGTGGCAGGTGGCGGTGCTAATTAAGTTCCGGCTGTTGTGACGGTCTCCTCGGCTGGGTGGCCCTTCCTGCTGTCAGGTGTGGCCACTCTCGTGAGATGCAAGTGGAGGTGTTTTGTGGCAGCTTCTGGAAGGCCTCCCTTTGACCCTTCCTTTCTGCTTTTTCCGTCTGTTACCTGCATGCATATATGATGGCTGGCCACCATCTGAGACTGGGACAGCAAGGGTCATGTTGGCATTGGAAGGGGTCTGGGTTTATGGGGTCACCAGCCTCCAGGGACAGCCCACCTGGAGATTTTGTTAAGGGGTAAGAGAAATATTCTTCTGTCTTGTATAAGCCACTGTTATTTGGGGTTTTCAGACATATGTGGCCAAATGATTCTAATTAGCATACAAGGTGAGAATGTGTTATCTGCAAGATCCAGAGCTTAGCTGCCCTGGCAGTTCAGTGGCTTAAGGGGAGTTAATGAACTGGTTTTCTGACTTCATCTCCCACCACCAGAGCAGTGTTCCCATGAACTGCCCAGCCAGCCGTCCCCGGGAGCTAAAGACGTCAGTTTCTGAGCTTCAGAGCCTTTGGCTATCCTCGGGGTGCCTCAGAGTAGTGAGGGCAGCTCTGGGGGACTGGGACCTCTCAGCCTCCCCTCTGCCTGTGCGTTCCTCCATGGAGCCCCTGTTTTGTCACGTCCATTACGCTTGCAGTAGTCAGCAACTGCCTGGTGAGCTTTACATGCCTGATGGGCTTTGGTGAGCTGGCAAGTCTGAAACACACCTGGGGTCATCCGTGACCATCTGCTGATGGCCAAGTTTGATAGGGTTTATTTTTCCTTTCTTTGCTGAAATCGGGCTGGGGTCTTGGCAGCAATTGGGAAACTTTGATTGCTTCAGTTGCTTCAGTTTTTCTAGCTCCACCTGGCCTCCCTCTGGGGACCACGGTTCTGTCGCCTCTCCTGCTATTTAGGTGGCCGAGTTTCCCATGCTAAACAGTGCCCGCTGATTTAATCAAGAGACTTGATAGCCGGCCATTGCACGTTCATCAGCCCGGTTTTCCTCTTGTGGCACCTGGTGGTGTGCTGGTGTGTGGTTTATAAAACATGCTCTGCTGCTTTGATTTCCCTGCTTAGATTTACATAATTGTTTTAGAAGAAGGTTCAGGTGCTTTGCTGGCAGAAAAAGGAAGACGACCTCTTGCAAAGTGGGGTTAGCCCTAGCCTTGCAGGAAGGGGTCTCGGCTTCCTTCCAAACCAGAAGCCCGTGGTGCAGCCTCTGAACCCCCGACTCTTGGGCTTTTGAGTTCTGCTTTTGCTTGAACCTCTAGCGGCAGAAAGGGGATGATCCCTTTCTTCTCCATCATAAGGGTCATGGCCCACATCCCTGTAACAAAAGACAGGTTAACGAGAGAAAAGCATTATACATTTACTTGATCCTGGTTTTACGGCATGCAGGAGCCTACGGAATGAAGACCCGAAGATTCAGGGGAGGTTGTCAGTGTGCCTTGGTTCCATGACTTGGGGGCAGCCAAGTAGAAGTGGAATTGGACAAATAGGGCATGAGCGGGCCGGGCGTGGTGGCTCATGCCTGTAATCCTAACACTTTGGGAGGCCAAGGTGGGTGGATCACCTGAGGTCAGGAGTTCAAGACCAGTCTGGTCAACATGGTGAAACCCCATCTCTACTAAAAATACAAAAATTAGCCGGGCATGGTGGCGGGCTCCTGTAATCCAGCTACTCGGGGGCTAAAGCAGGAGAATCCCTCGAACCCAGGAGGAGGGAGGTTGCAGTGAGTCAAGATCGCACCATTGCACTCCAGCCTGGGTGACAAGAGCAAGACTCTGTCTTAAAAATAAAAGAGCTTGAGTGAATTGTCATAGATGGAGTGGGGAGACCTACAAGGCCTGTCTGTTCAGATTCCTCTTGGCCTCTGTGTAACATTTCTTCCTTTCGGGTATGGGACGGGACCCCTCTGGAATGAGGGTCTTAATTACCTTATGACAGCTTTACCTAAAAAGATGGGAGAAGGTTACAGTAATATTTTTAGGCTTATGGCTAGCTTTGGGGAAAAGGGGTTTTGGTTTCTATGACCTGTCTTAGGGAAGAAGAATTCTAGTTCCTGTGGCTCAGGGGAGAATGAGGGGCGAGAGATCAGGAGAGCAGGAGAAGCTCAGAGAGAAACTTGGCTGCATCTGAGGGTGGCCTTTACTTTGGGGTATCAGTTTTCTGAGCCCCAGCAAGCCCCTCCCTGCAAAGTTGCAGCCTCCAGCAAGCCCCCCGCCGCAGAGTTGCAGCCTGGTGCCCTGATTTTCTAAAGATCTTGGGTGGGCGGGGCCCACAGGCATGGGGGAAGCGGTAGCTGAGGCTTTACGGCAAGTTGTGGGGCTTCTCACTTGATTTTCCCACAATTAATCTTGTCTGTCTCCTGAATTTCTTCGAGTCCTGATGATAAATTATGGCATATATTCCAGAATACATGTTTGAGTTTGCATTGGTGCATTGCTAGAGGAAAGCACCCAGTTCACTGTGTATCTCTGTGTACCTGTGTATTTCATCGACACATCCTTTGGAGTCTTAAACATAGCAGCAGCACTGTTGTTGTGATAATTACGCACCCTGCATATGGTACGGTTTAAGCAACAAAGAGCTGAGACTTCGGAAGGTTCCCAAGGGCATCCCTGAGATGGGACTCGGTCCTGTCACAAGCAGCTGTGGGAGCTGGAGCTTAGAAGCTGCCCATCAAAAAACCAAGTTTTTGTGTCAAAATGGAGTCTCTCAGGCTGTGAAGCAAGCCCATCTCTAATCAGTTCAGCCACCTGTATTGCAGACTAATTGTGACCAAGACACTGCGAATCATCAGAGAAAGCTGAGCCTTGTAGGGAATCTGGGGACAGCCGTAAGTTCTTCCTCCACATTCCATTTTAGAGAGGCTTGTGTTCCACATTTTTGTGGCTTTTTCCTCATCAGATTTCTCTGTGTTCTTGCTTTAGTTCGAAACTGAGAACACTAATTTTTTTTATTTTGATCAAAATAAAACCATCTTTTCAAAATGTCAAAATGTTTAATTTTCAGAGAGAATTGAGTTTACGTACCACGAAGGAGGCTCTGTTTTGTTCCGGAACACGCTTTGGCTGGTTATTGGTGTTAGGATGTGTTTGTTGCATGTACGAGTGGATGGAGCAGACAGTGCCTGGTCCACCCCCACCTCCTCACCCTCAGCCTCCCCCCCGCCGTAGACAGTGGCCAACCGTGTGTCCTCAGATCTGCATGGAATTTCCTGTGGCGCTTTCTCAATTCTGGGACCGGTTTTCCCTCTGAAGCGTGAATGTTTCCTCTCCCGTTGGGAATCTCCTGCCTCAGGACCTGGTGGTCTAGAGGCACTGCGGTGTAAGTAGAAAGAGCAGCTGGACTTAGAGACAGGCGTCGCGAGTGTTGGTGCCAGCCTTACCCTGACCCTGTGTGTGGCAGCAGTGGGTCGGCCAAACCTTTCCAAGCCTCCGCGTCCTCATCTGAAAATGGGAATGAGGATGCCTATCTGAGGTAACTTAGCAGAGGATGAAGCACTCCCGTGAGTGAGCTGCGCACAGTCTCCTTGTACAAGCAGGACATTTCTCCGTTTCTCCTTTTCTCTGCCCGTAGGATTGGCTTTCATCTTGCCCGGTAATAAGCCCTCCTAGGAAAACAAATTACTCTGAAAATTTGTCATTTTGGTGTGGTGAATTCGTTCTTTTATTCATCATCCAAAAAGTTCCATTGTTTGAGATGATTCAACATGATTTGGAAACCATGGGGTAAGTCTCTGAGGAACAAGAAGATAGAAGAAAGAACGCACTTTGGTTTTCTTTTGGAAACCTAGAGCAACCTACCAGATCAATGAGTTTTCTAGGGAGGCATCAGAGTTAGCCATGGCACCTTCTCCAAAGCTGCCTCGCTCCTGCACTGATGCTGTGCTATGGGGAGCCACGTTGCCCGGAAGTCTGATGCGTGAGGCGGGAAGGTTAAAACTTGTTGGTTTTGGAGGTTTACCGATAGGTCGTTCTGAGTAGGACAGATGTTTTCCTTTCAGTGCTTTAAAAGTCTCATCTTAGACTGGGCACAGTGACTCGTGCCTGTAATCCCAGCACTTTGGGAGGCTGAGGCAGGTGGATCTTGAGGTCAGGAGTTCAACACCAGCCTGGCCAACATGGTGAAACCCCATCTCTACTAAAACTACAAAAATGAGCTGGGCATGGGGGTGCATGCCTGTAATCCCAGCTACTTGGGAGGCTGAGGCAGGAGAATCACTTGAACCCGGAAGGTGGAGGTTGCAGTGAGCCGAGATCGTGCCAGTGAACTCCAGCCTGGGCAACAAGAGCGAGACTCTGTCTCAGTAAATAAATAAATAAATAAATAAATAAATAAATAAATAAATAAATAAATAAATAATAAAAGTCTCATTTTATGGAGCAAAAGATTCTAAAGAGAAAGCCTGGTCCTAAATTTCATCCAGCTTGGTTCTGGTTTCTTCTCCTTTCTTCAGCGAGTGCAGGGCCTTTATCCTTGGGGCACCTTTCTGGGACTTTATCTGGCTGTGTGCAGACAGACAGGGAAGTGTCCCCTGCCCCCAATTTTTGGGGTGACCACTAAAAAATGAACACACCCACTCAGGGAGCGTTTGTGGGATCACTGAAGTCAAATAATTCACACCCAGGAGAAAGCCCTTCGCTGTGGATGTGTTCATGCCTGTGGAAAGGGAAGTTGGCTATCTGGTCTCGAACTCTCAGAGTCACTGTCAGGGACGGCAGAGAACTCATCCAGAAACCAAGTGTTGATGTGAAGCCTCTCCTTCCAGAGGGCCCCCCAGCGTCCACTCCCCCAGGCATCCCTCACCTCTGGACCCTCCACATCAGCATCCCATGACATTGGGCTGGACTCACCGTTCCAGGACTCCGCTGGCCCAGAGGTGAGTCGGCCTGACCAAGTCGTCGTGTCATCACTTGTTGGGGGTTGAGGTCCTACCGCCCGGTGCCTACGAATGTGATCGTCTCTCGGAATGGAAATAAGGTCGTCGCAGATGTAAGTATTTAGGATGAGGTCATGCCAGAGTGGGGTGGGCCCCTCATCTAATATGATGGATGTCCTTCTGAGAAGGGAAATTTGGACGCAGATGCACAGAGGGAGAACATCATGTGAAGGTTGCGGTAATGCTTCTACAAGCCAAAAAGAATGCCAAGGATAACCAGACAGCCGCCAGAAGCCAGGGCAGAGGCTCGCAGCAGACCCTCCCTCACCGCCCCAAAGGAACCCGCCCTGCTGACGCCTTGATCTTGGACTTCTGGCCTCCAGAACTGTGAGACGATGTATGTCTGTTTTCGAAGCCACGCAGATTGTGGCACTTTGTTAGAGCAGCCCCAGGAAACTAAAATGTCACCTGACTCACTGTGGGATTCAGCATCTTGTACGAGGCGGATGCCGCTGGTCTCAGTTCCTTTGTCTGTCAAATGAGGCTAAGACCTGCTTTATACAGTGGTAGTGACAGTTTGCCCAGTACCTCCTAGGAGCTCAAAATGTGACTTTTTCTTAAAAGACAGAGCCTTGCTCTGTCACCCAGGCCGGGCTGGAGTACAGTGGCGCGGTCATAGCTCACTGCAGCCTCGACCTCCTGGGTTCGAGTGATCCTTCCACCTCAGCCCCGCAAGTGACTAGGACCACAGGTGCACGCCACCATGCCTAGCTAATTGTATTATTATTATTATTATTATTTTTGTAGAGACAGGGTCTCACTATGTTGCCAGGCTGGTCTTGAACTCCTGGACTCAAGCTATCCTCCTGCCTCAGCCTCCTGAGTAGCTGGGATTACAGGTATGAGCCACCGTGCTCGGCCTTCATTATTATTTTTAGGACAAAAGTGAAGGTGGAAAGTTCGGACCAGTGGGCTGTGTGTTTCAGACCTTTACACATAGGAAGAGGAAGTATTGTGTATGGAAGAAAGTGAGTGTTGCATTATTCAGGGTTCTCCGAGAAGCAGAACCGTGTGGAAGGGGAGGTCTGTTAGGGGAATTGGGTCGTGAGATTGTGGAGGTCCAGAAGCCTCATGATCTGTCTGCACACTGGAGAACTGGGAAGACTGGTGGCATCCTTCAGCCCGAGAACCAGGAGCTCTGATGTCCGAGTGCAGGAAGAGACAGATGTTCCAGCTCCAACAGAGAGAGTGAGTTTGCCCTTCCTCCACCTTTTTGCCCTCTTTGGGTCCTCAGTGGATTGGGTGATGCCCCCTGCATGGGTGAGGCAGATCATCTTTACTCGTTCTACCGATCGAGTTGTTATCTCTTCCAGGAACACCCTCGTAGACACACCCACAAGTAATATCTTACCGGCTGTTGGGGCGTTCCTTGGCCCAGTGAAATGCCCAAGCAAACTGACACGTAACATTAATCATCACAGGTGTGGGTAGACAGTCAGGAGAGCAAGACTCTAGTTGGTTCTGTCACATAGCAGAGCTGCGTGGCCTGGGTATACTCCTCCCATCTGCCTGGGCTGCTGTATCCTGGGCTATAAGGTAGGAGGTTCGATCAGATTGCCCTGAGATGTGCTGTGAGAGGTGAGTGTGGCCCCCTCACAGTTGCAGCTCTTCGAACGGGAGCCTGGAGACTCCAGGCGTATGTCTTGGGAGGTGCACTGCACAGGGTGGGTGCTTTGTCAACCTTGACTGAAGTCGTGGGGAAAACTGCAGTGTGCTCCAAGAACAAATTGTGAATAGAGACTAGTTAAAATAAACATCACAATGGTGATGGAAAATGTTATTTCACTTTATTAAGTTAAAACAAGTTACAAAATAGTAGGTCACATATAAGCTCAGTTTTGTATTTAAAAACCCTCAAAACTGTATATATGCCCAGAAAAAAGACAGGAAAGAAAGATACCACAGTATGAATGGTGGCTCCCAATTAGTAGGAGAACTAGGAGCCATCATTGTCTTTGCTTTCCAGAGAATAATAACGTGGTGTCCTGGAGTCACATGGCTGCTCTGGCTTGCCAGTGGAGAACAGGCTGAGGCCGGAGGAGGAGGGAGCAGGTAGGAAGCTGGTTACAACCCAGGCGAGGGCTGGCGTGGGCCTCAGGGGTCTTCAGCTTCAGCACTATTGACATTTTGTGCCGGATGATTCTTTGTCCTGTGCATGTCAGGATGTTTAGGAGCATCTCTGGCCTCTACCTACTAGATGCCAGTAGCATTTCTTCCAGTTGCGGTGACCAAAAATGTCTTCAGGCAATCCAGATCAAATGTCCACTGGGGGGCAGAATCACCTGCTGAGACCCACTAGTTAAAATAGTGTCAGTAGGGGTGGAGAGAAGGGGACAAAAGAGTCTTAGAGCCATTTGAGAGGGAGCTTCTAGAGGACTTGATGGATGGAATTTGGTCAAGGCAGGAATGAGGATGGATGTGGGGCATGGGAAATTGGACGGATGATAGTGGCCCACAGGTTGAGGGAGGGGATGGGTTCAGCTTTGGCCATGCTGTTGTGAGTCTGTGGTTCCCAGGGAGCAGCTGAGTAGGCTGTTGGGTGAGTGGTTCTTAAGCTCAGAGCTGAGCTGGGGGCATCCATTTGAAGGTTATCGGAAGATGGAAAGCACGCCCTGGAGGTGGGTGGGTGAGCTCACCCAGGACCACGGTGTAGCCTGAGAAGTTGGCCTGCGATAGAACCCAGGGAATCCCAGTGTTTCCAGGGTGGGCAGAGGAAGAGGAGGCTGGGAAGGGAATTTGTTTCTCTGGCCAGAGCTGTTGCTCAGCGACTGTTGGCTGGTGAGGATGAGGCTCATGAACAGATGTGGAAACATCGTGGGATGATCTCATGGTGGGTGGGACTTGTCCCCGTCATGCACTCAGCACTCTCTGGCCTTTATTGGTCAAGCTGCCTGCTGTGTTTCTGGTGCCCAAATGTTCTGGGCGCACTGTTGTTTGGGGAAGAATTGCAGGGACTCTCCTTCACTCTTAGATAGTGGCAGCGCTTGCCTTGCTGCATCTCGTGTTCTCAAAATCAGCACATTCCATCCCACATTCTAGACCATCCAGTTTTGCTTCTCAGGCTCTGAAAAAAACTTTTAAGAGCAGGTTAAACTGTTCTCGGACTTCTTTTTGGATTACTTGCAACGTCTTGAGGGGTCCAGGGATTGATAGAGTCAGCAGGGATGGACAGTTTCCCCTTCAGCACCTTTATAGTTGTAATTTGCCCATGATGGGGTTAGAGACCCACAGTTGCTCAAAAGCAGTTTTTGTTTTTCTTGATAGCTGGATTTGGGTTATCTCTCAGGAAGCGGTTAGCAGTCTTTAGGGCAACCTAATTGCATTTCTTTGTTTACAAGCACTTAACTTCATCCCTCTCAGGCGTACACCAGCACTGTCTATCACTAATACTGGCAGTTCTAGGGTGAGGTGGACAGTTGCTCTTAGTCAGAAACTCACTTTGCTGTTTTGCACTAGATTCCCAGATAGAGAAGGACAGTTGTTTCAGGCAAGCTTAAGACCCTGTAACATTTCTTGCCCTTTTTGATTTGAACTCCCATCTCCCTAGCTCTGGCTGGTTTTACCCTGCAGTTAAAAGAGAAAATGATCTCTACTGGCTATATGGCCTCAGGCCAGGAGAAAAGGTGCTGTTCCTTCCAGCAGAAATTCAAGGGTCCAGGGAGGCTGGCCCAACCCAGGTCAGAAGGATAATCTCAGAAAAAGAAGGAAGCATGCATTACCCATCTCAGAACTTAGGAACAAGAAAATCCTAAAACTCCAAAGGACCATTTTTCCCCACTGATAGGCCCAGCTTAATTAGAGACCAGCTAGGAGTTGCATTTCCTGGTTGTTTACTGACTGTTCTCTTCGGTAAACAGCTTCAGCCTGTAATTAAGCTGTCTAATTGGGAATGACTGCAGGAAAAACCATGAATGAGGCTGGCCTCCCTCTCTCTAGCCCCTGTGTCTGCTGTCTGTTACCTACCACCATTTTTATTCCCCTGTCTTCTATTAAAAATGTCGTGGGGGCAAATTCTAAAGAATAGTCTAGGCAGGCAAACCCTTTGAACTTCACTTTGCAAACCTGCCTGAGAGTGAGTCTGAGAGGCAAATTCTTTTTCTTTCCACTTGAAGAAGTGTCAGAAATTTGGTGGATTGGAAAAGATGGGAGAGAAAAGTCCAGGAGTCCTGACTGCTTTCACTCATTTAGGCGGGCTGGCAAGCAGTGCTGGCTGCTCCACCTGTTTTCCTGCCTAATAACAGTGTCTTTTATAATTGTCTGATACCAATGTCTTTTATAATGTCTCATAACTCTGCCTTTTTGTAATGAGCGGCCTAATACCTTTGCCTACAATAGTTCTTTTTTCCTCTGGGAGTTTAACTCAGGTTGTGATTAGAGAGTATTTCCCATAAATCACGCAAAGCACATGTCCTGCCCACCAGCCAATTACAGAAATGGAGTTGGTCAGACCTACATATTATCTGAAACAATGCATAATGGGAGTTTTGAACTAAAAAAATTACCCTCTAATGTTACAAATATGATTCAGGCAAATAAAACTGCAGATGTATGTGTAGGTCCTCAGTACTGCAATTCTTTCTTTCTCTCTTTTTCTCCTCCCTCCCTCCCTCCCTCCCTTCCTTCCTTCCTTCCTTTTTTTTTTTTTTCTTTTTTAAGTGTCCTGGTTGTGTTAGGGTAATTTGTGATTAAAAAAGAAATGCCTCTCCTCTCCCCGACCCGATTTTTTTTTTTTCTTTTTTGGTAGGATGCCTTCCTTTGCATTCCAAGGCAGCACTTCAAGCAGCACTTTGGTAAATGTCAGAAAGTTGGAGAGGCTGAGTGGGTTGCGTGGTCCGTCTGTGCCTGTGGGCTCCTCTCCCGCCCACGCGGCTGTGCCTCTTACTCACAACCCTGCTTCTCTTGTGTTTGTCCCAAGGCTTTACTTTCCCCCCCACATACGTTCAGTGCCATTATTTGTTACATTTTAAAAAATACATATTTTATTTATTTCACAAACAATGTTACTGGCATAATGTTACCACACTATAGGATATAATGGTTGAAGAATGATTTCCCATAATCTAATTTCAACACATTACCTGATTCAGTATTCTGTGTCCTCTCCAGCCTTGCTTTTCCCTGTGCACAGGTATGACCTGATTCCAGTGCTTTTTAAGAATTATTAGCATTTTCTGCATTGCTCCTTGGCCTTCACAGTTATCATTTGAACAGTGGCACAAGATTCTCTGAAACTGCTCCTCTCTCTTCATTCCCATTTTGTGAGCATTTAAGCTGTTTACTATTGATTGTCCGTTTCTTCAGGTATCTTCTTACATCATCTTGCTTCTTTACTCAGCATAAAGCCTCATAGTAGATTCTCAGGTCCCAGGGGTGCACACGCCTGTGTTTTTACCTTACTTCCCCAGGGGCCCTCCAGAGGGTGCCCATCCACGGAGTGCGGCGCCCTGCTCGACTTGGCCTTCTGGCACTGGGGATTCCTCTCCCAAGTCTTGCTAGCTCGTGGCATGTGCAATGGGATCTCTTTCCTGAGTGTGCATTTCTTTCCTCACATTTGGGGGCATTCAGTGGGGGAGGATTTACAAAGAAACTTGAGGTGAGGGGCCCTCTGCCCTCAACCTCCTGGGACCTGGGGCTGCACCCACTGGCATTGATTAGAAGAGAGCTTATGACCGAGGAAAACCTGGCTTAGGGATTTATCTGCAGGGACTGTCCCCAGTAGGTCTATGAGAACCCACGACAGCAGCAGCCCTCTGGATGGGGATTTGGGTCTTGGTTTTGCCAGCACTCCCAGTGGACAGTCATGCCTGGACTTGTCTTCTCCACCTTCCACTTGTCCTAACAGCTGTCGGGACCATCATCCACCAGGGGCCAGCTGTCCAGAGGCAGACCCACCCTGGAAGGCAGGCCAGCCTCCGCTTTCCACACCAGCTTGGGGATGAATCAGCGGGTGCTCTGACCACTACTTTCCCAAGGCCACTTTGCTTCAGGAAGTTACAGCAGCCATAGAGGACTCTGCTTATGTGAGATGTGCAGACATAATTCTTGCTTTTAGAAGGAGGGGGGAAAATAGAGAAGTAGTTATCTCATTGTCTTGGAATAAAATTATTTTGCTTTGCAAAGATTAGGCAAATCCCAGGTTGCTGAGTCTTGGCAGATTTCTCGTGGCCTAGACTGTGGTGTTTGGGGCCGCCTATCTGTAATGTGCTGCCATGACAAGGCACGGTGGTGGTGGGGACCTGGCGAGGTACCAAACGGTGGAGGTGACTGTAGGATTGGCCCCGGCTTTGCAGCAGGTTTTCTTGGGAGGAGAAAATACACAGTTGGGACAGACTCCAGGGACCAGCTCCTTCCCCCTTCCTTCTATTGCAGAGGGGGAAACTGAGGCTCAGAGAGGGGGACTGGCTGTGCATAGATGGATTCTTTGAAAGTTTAAAGGATGGCCGGGTGCAGTGGCTCGCACCTGTAATACCAGCACTTTGGGAGGCCGAGGCAGGTGGATCACGAGGTCAGGAGTTCCAGACCAGCCTGGCCAATATGGTGAAACTCTGTCTCTACTAAAAATACAAAAATTAGCTGGGTGTGGTGGCGGGCACCTGTAGTCCCAGCTCCTCGGGAGACTGAGGCAGGAGAATTGCTTGAACCTGGGAGGCGGAGGTTGCAGTGAGCCGAGATTGTGCCATTGCACTCCAGCCTGGGCAACAAGAGCAAGACTGGGTCTCAAAAAAAAAAAAAAAAAAAAAAGAAGTTTAAAGGATGTTAAAAATTTTCCACACATTATCTTTTAATGTGTTGTCAAGGAGCAGTGATCATCATGATGGCACTGGGGAAATGGAAAAAACTGGGAAACTTTCTTGGTTTGACAGAAAGGGATAGATCTAACTGTTTAGTGTTGCCAAGTGAGCCCCCAAACATCTCCCCTGGGAAAGTAGGAATTTACCATCTCCATCTGCAGGGGCCAAGTGAGATAACCGTATCTAGTATATCCATCTGAGCAAAAGCCTGTTTCTCTTCCCTTGAATAGGAAGCCAGAAACTGCTGGAGCGCACTGTTGAAACATAGCTCAGAAAGAGATACTTTGTGCGGGGAAAACAACCTACTTAACTTTCCCATTATGCTATCTCCTAATAGGGCCCCTGGTATCTGAGCCAGCATACACATTTGGTTCTTCCGTGTCCTGTGATCTTCCTCTGAGTGAAAACTGATTATCTACTCAAAGGAAGCAGATGACAGAGCCCCCGTGATGTGTGCTGCCTTTGCTCTGTGCCTCTGTAGTAAGGGAGGCCTGGAATGAGCAGAAAGATGGCTCCCCTGGCCACAAAGGGGGGTCAGTCTATCGCAAAGCAGCCTTCACGTTCTGGAAGCAGGGAGCAGTGGGAGCCCGGGAAGGTCAGCCTTGCAGACTTGCAGATGTCATAGGATTATTTGAGCTGCTTCCGCTGCAGGTGGTTGGGAAGTACTGGATGGAATCCTTGGAGGCGAGATGAGAGGATGGGAGAAGAAAGTCTGGAAGAACAGTTAGATTTCTTCCTGATTAGATAATAACGAGTGAGAGTGGGAAGAACGGAGCGGAGCCTGTTGCCAGCGTGATCTCTGTCCCGTTCACTGTCATGCGGCCTCTTCACGGATGTGTGTGTGTCTGCAGAGACTCCTGAGAGCTCTTGTTGATGTTTAGCCCTTGGACCTGCTGGTGCTTACACATACGTTTCCATGGAGTCTGTACCAAAACCACAGAGGATCGCCCCCGTTTATCTGAGAGTAGCTCATCATAATTCTCTGCTTGGGTGTAAATAGCTCACTGCAGAATCTTAATCCCCAGAACTGGAGACCAACCATTTTCTCTGCACTTGGAGGGAACCATTCAAACATCCCTGTTGGGCTAGCATGAGGAAAAGCCAAGTCAGGCGCTTGGCCACCAGGGGATCTTGGCAAGAGAGGCCGTTGGATTTGAGAGTTAGAACTGATATGCAGCACAGTGCACCCTGGTGCCGGAGTTCTGACCAGTAGTGTTGCGTCCATTGGTCCACTATGATCCATGGATTGGGAACCCGTGTTACTGATGTGTTGACGCTATAGCAATATTATGGTGTGTCAGCTTCGCTGTCTTTCAAGGATGACTTGTGTAGATTGCATTTAAGTGTAGTGGAGCAACAGCAAAGCAATCAAGGTGTAAGACTTTTTTTTTTTTTTTTTTTTTTTTTTTGGAGACAAGAGTTTTACTCTTGTCACCCAGGCTGGAGTGCAATGGCGCGATCTTGGCTCACTGCAACGTCCGCCTCCCAGGTTCAAGGGATTCTCCTGCCTCAGCCTGCTGAGTAGCTGGGATTACAGGTGCCTGCCACCATGCCCGGCTAATTTTTGTATTTTTAGTAGAGACAGGGTTTCACTATGTTGGCCAGGCTGGTCTAGAATTCCTGACCTCAGGTGATCTGCCCACCTCGGCCTCCCAAAGTGCTGGGATTATAGGCGTGAGCCACTGCACCCAGCCAAGGTGTAAGAGTTCTAATCTTAGGCCTTCATTCTGCCATATGACAAACAAAGTAGAATTAAAGTTGAAAACTAATTAACTCTACATAAAACAAAAATGAAGAGGTGGGCTCACATACCTATCTCAAAGTTGCTCTGGAAGATGGATTTAGCTAAGGGATAGAATTCATGAGAAGTGAGGTCTCCAGCTTTGTATTTATTAGGGCACTATTATTAGATGGCAACAGATAAATCCCAAATTCTCAGTGACTAACCAAAGGGATGTTTATTGCCCTTTCACATTAGGTTGGAAAGAGATGCTTCTGCTTAGTAACGCTCCTTTAGTGACTGGGCTCAGCCATCCAGGGCCACCGTGAAAGAAGAAGAGTTCAGAGAATGGGGCATTGCAGGGGTTTACGCCCCAGGCCTGGCAGGGGCACACAGCATTGCACATCCCCCTTCCATGGGTCAGCACGCAGTCACATGACCACCCCTTCCTGCAGAGGGAGGTGGGGAGACAAGGTCGGCCTGAGTGTCCAGGGGAAGGAGAAAACCGGCACAGAAACAACTAGCCAGTCTCTGCTACCTGTTTCTTTTGTTAAATCAGAATTTATAGGAAGGTGATTTTTTAAACAGCTTAGAGAGCTTTTCTAATTTTTGAGCGAGGGTCTTGTCTGACAATTACAGCTTGAGATAAGGACTTCAGAATCTAACAATTCTTTGCTCCATTGCTACAATTTCCCCAACCCAGAAGTGGTGAAACCAAGTCTATCAAGCTTCTTGGTTGACATCAAGAAGGTTGTTCTGGCCGGGCGCAGTGGTTCACACTTGTAATCCCAGCACTTTAGGAGTCCCAGATGGGCAGATCATGAGGTCAGAAGTTCGAGACCAGCCTGGCCAACACAGTGAAATCTAGTCTGTACTGAAAATACAAAAATTAGCTGGGCATGGTGGTGGGTGCCTGTAATCTGAGCTCCTCGGGAAGCTGAGGCAGGAGAATCGCTTGAACCTGGGAGGCAGAGGTTGCAGTGAGATTGCGCCATTGCACTCCAGCCTGGGCAACAGAGCTAGACTCTGTCTCCAAAAAAAACAAAAAAAGGTTGTTTTGTTTGGTAAACAGAAAAGGAGCCATCTTAAGATAACGCATCTTTATTTAACAGTTATGAATAGAATCTCTCAAGGTCCAAAATGAATCTTTTGAAAGAACTAGAAATTCTTGCCTGTACCAACCATATTAGCAAGACTTGAAATGCAGGTGATTGAAATGCAACATTCTAAGATGTGCCTCAGGAATAATTTTATTGACCAAAACCAGACGTCAGCTTGCAGCCTTGTGAAGCCTCCTCTCCATGTAGGAACGGGGGGCATTTTGGTTAGCTGGGTTAGGCTTGCTGAATTTTAACATGACATGCTTGCTTTTCCTGTGTTCGTGTGTCGCTTCTCTCCCTTGGGCCCCCCGCCCCTAACTTTTCCACCTGATCTCTGACTTCTCCATCTTTCCAACCCCTGAACAACAACTAGAGATAAGTTCAAGGTCACTGCTGGAACTGACCTTTGGGTGCTTGGGCCACCCTTAGGCCTTGAGAGGCACAGGCTGAGGCCTTCTGTACAACCTCCTGGCCAGTGTGGAGGGGCCGGGCTCCAAGCAAGCTCGTCCACATCACAGAAAGTCAAGAGTCTTGCCGCGTGCGGTGGCTCACGCCTGTAATCTCAGTACTTTGAGAGGCCGAGGCGGGTGGATTACGAGGTCAGGAGATGGAGACTATCCTGGCTAACATGGTGAAACCCTGTCTCCACTAAAAAATACAAAAAATTAGCTGGGCGTGGTGGCGGGTGCCTGTCGTCCCAGCTACTCGGGAGGCTGAGGCAGGAGAATGGCGTGAACCTGGGAGGCGGAGCTTGCAGTGAGCCGAGATCGCGCCACTGCACCACCCGAGACTCCGTCTCAAAAAAAAAAAAAAAAAAGAAAGTCAAGAGTCTTCACAATGAATGTTGACAGTAATACAAGGTCAGCTTTTTGTTTGCTTTTTAAAGGTTCCAGTCTGGTCACAACAGCATGCAACTGAGTTTTGTAATTATCATCTTAACAATGTGATCACAGTCTGCCCTGCCATTAAAGTATTTACTTGAGGGTACCCATGTAGCATGACTGTCTCAGATCAGATTGAAGCCTTCGAACTTGCTTTATAGAGGTTTTTAGTTGAGCAATCACATTTCTTTTTTCTTTTCTGAGACAATGTCTTGCTCTGTCACCCGGGCCGGAGTGCAGTGGTGCAGTCATAGCTCACTGCAGCCTCAGACTCCCAGGCTCAAGCGATCCTCTCACCTCAGCCTCCCGAGTAGCTGGGACTACAGGCGCACACCACCACACCCAGCTAATTTTTATACTTTTTGTAGAGATGGACTCTTGCAGTGTTGCCTGGGTTGGTCTTGAACTCCTGAACTCAAATGATCCTCCTCCCTTGCCCTCCCAAAATGCTGAGATTACGGGCATGAGCCACCATGCCTGGCTGAGGAATCACATTTTAATAGCCTCACAAAGAAATCCTAGTGTTGACAATATAGGTTTTTAGGTCTGGAATGAACTTCCATTCTAGTCTAATTTCATCCTGATTTTACTGTCCAGGCTCTTGGCTGACCAGTGTGTGGAGACCCTGGTGGCAGCCTAGGGATCCCCTCCAGGTCTCTTCCTCGTCCTTACTGTAGACCACCACACCGCCAGTAATCTCCCCCCTCTAGCCAGGTGAGAGCAGATTGTCACCATTTCAGAGAAATTTGAACCAATCAGAAAGAGAGCTCAGGAGTACTGGGGTGACTGAGATGAGCACATGTGGCTTCTTGAGGACCTTCCAACCCCCAAGTTATTCTTAGAAAGCTGCACACAAGCCAGGCAGCTGTAGGCTGGCGTTGGAAAGTTTTTAGCTTTAGCTAATTACATTGTGGGAGAGACTGACTGGGGGGTGTCCATCCCGTGTGTGCCATGCTGCCTCCATCTCTTTCTCCCTCTCTTCTGAGACCTTCTGGTTATCCCGAGCCACCTGCCCCTCCACCTCCTGTGCCCTCAGGGTGGGCAGTTTGGGTTTCTTTCCTTTTTCTTTTGTCTGCTGTTGTTTAGGATTGTGAAAGTGCAGCAGTGCACTCTGTCCCTGCAACAGGCTCTGCGGTGGGCTAGCTCCAGTGTTGCATTCTCCCTTCATCAGTGGAGAAATGCACTCTTGGAACCATGAAGAGTCTGCAGATGACAGCTCTGCACTCACTAACATTCAAGCACCTTGATTCAGAGTTTCACGAGACTAAGGTGAGGTTACCTTTCCCTCTCTGTTGTTCCTCCCGTGGAAAGAGGGTTTTCTATTCACACTATACATTCAGCCACAGCTGGAAACCTCATCTTCCTCTTCCAGTTAAGACACTCATGTGGCCGGGCGCGGTGGCTCATGCCTGTCATCCCAGCACTTTGGGAAGCCGAGGCGGGCAGATCACTAGGTCAGGAGATCGAGACCATCCTGGCTAACACGGTGAAACCCCGTCTCTACAAAAAAAAAATAAATAAATAAATAAAACATTAGCTGGGCATGGTGGCATGCACCTGTAGCCCCAGCTACTTGGGAGGCTGAGGCAGTAGAATCACTTGAACCTGGGAGGCGGAGGTTGCAGTGCGCCGAGATCGCACCACTGCACTCCAGTCTAAGTGACAAAGCGAGACTGTCTCAAAAAAAAAAGTCATGTGATTGCGACCTCAGTTTGCAGGACTTCGGAAGCAGGGACCCCTCCCCTGTACCCCCGCCAAAGCCACCATGGTAGCTCCTCCTAATTGGATCTTGGGGGACTTGGAACAGGGTTTAGCCTGAGAATGTGACTTGTGAGAACCCCAGATGAGAGTAGTTACACTTTTCTGGAAGGCTTATTTAAAACCCCAGAACATTCTTTGCATTGGAATTGAGTTGCATTGCTCTCTGGGACGGGCAGTGGGCTTTTGGAAGAGGTAAGTGAAGTCACTGAGTGGGACACTCGTCGGGGGAGGATTTTGTGGGGCAGTGGGAACATCAGTCTTTCCTAGGCTCAGGAGTGAGTCTAGAGGACATGTTTATGCACAGGAAGCATCTGGAAGCTTATTAACACAGATTCCTGGGCGCTGCCCAAGAGATTTCAATTCCGTGGGGCCAAGCAGGCCTTGAGACTATGCAGTTTTAATTTATTGTTTTACTTTTATTTAAAGACAGAGTCTCACTCTATTGCTCAGGCTGGGGTGTAGTGGTATGACTGTAGCTCACTGCAACCTCAACCCCCTGGGCATAAGCGATCCTCCCACCCCAGCCTTCCGAGTAACTGAGACTACAGGTGCGCATCTCTACACTCAGCACATTTTCTTATTTTGTAGAGATGGGGTCTTGCTATGTTGCCCAGGCTGGCCTCAGACTCGTGGACTCAAGCAACCTTCCTGCCTCAGCCTCCCAGAGTGCTAGGAATACAGATGTGAGCCACAGTGGCTGGCCGAGATTCTGCTTTTCTAGCACCTCCCAGGTGGCTGTGCTGATGCTGCTTGTCTGGGGCCTCGCCCTGAGGAGCACTACACCATAGGTTCTATCACAGTAACGATACTGTAATGTACAGTGCATCAGATGTCACTAATTTAAAGATCTAGGCTGATGAAAATGAAACCAATTGAAGTACTTCAGCTCCTCCATGCAAGCGTGGGCTGGCTTCTCTTATTTTACTGTGGAGTGCCTTTTATACCAGAGTAGTGGCTTTCTAATGTCTGACTCAGGTTAATTGATGAGATTCCAAGGCAACACAATTCAGTAGATCAAACCGGATGAACATCCTCTGCCATCAGAAAAATATCTTTATGATTAGATGGTGATCTTTGGATGGAAAATATTAAAATAAGAATTGATTAAACCAGCTAGGGATGGTGGCTCACGCCTGAAATCCCAGCAGTTTGGGAGGACAAGGCGGGTGGATCACCTGAGGTCAGGAGTTCGAGACCAGCCTGCCCAACATGAAGAAACCCCGTCTCTACTAAAAATACAAAAATTAGCTGGGCATGGTGGTGCACGCTTGTAATCCCAGCTACTCCAGAGGCTGAGACAGGAAAAATCACTTGAACCCGGGAGGTGGAGGTTGCAATGAGCAGAGATTGTGCCACTGCACTCCAGCCTGGGTCACAGAGTGAGTTCTGGGAGTTGGGTTTGTTCATTCATTTGTTTATTCATCTATCCATCTGTCCTTACGTCCTTCCATCCTTCCACCCACCTAGACATCCATGTCTTCCTCCTGTCCTCCCTCTGCCCACTCACCCATCCATCCATTATATGTTAGTTGAGCATGCTCTGTTTCAGTTCTAGGCGCTGGGGATATGGCAAAGAAGTAAACATAGAAAACATAAAACTCTGCAGTCTCATGCTGTGGCAAGTGGTGCCTTCCGAGGTCCTGAGTGTTCCTGGAAATTAGCTTGCTCTTTACCCTGCTCTGCTGAAGAAAACCTTGGCAAATAGGGCACAGGAAACTCAATGTCAAAAACGTACCAATTTTCAGAGTAGGAAAAAGTGTGTTTTTTGCAGATTACAAACCTGTGAGCTTAGCTTCAAGTAAAACTCTAGAAAGACTTATTAAAGAAATGTCCTATAAAAAGAGCTAGTATGTGCTCTGAAGACCTGGGTCTGGCAGAGCAGCCTCTGAGACGTGTGGCACCATTAGGAGACAGCCAAGATAGAGACCCTGGCCAGGCATGGTGGCTCACGCCTATAATCCCAGCACTTTGGGAAGCTGAGGCAGACAGATCACTTGAGGTCAGGAGTTCAAGACCAGCCTGGACAGCATGGTGAAACCCGGTCTCTCTTAAAAATATAAAAAATTAGCCAGGCATGGTGGCATGCTCCTGTAGTCCCAGCTACTCAGGAGGCTGAGGTGGGAGAATCGGTTGAACCCGAGAGGCAGAGGTTGCAGTGAGTCGAGATCGTGCCAGCCAGTGCACTCCAGCCAGAGTGACAGAGTGAATCTCCATCTCAAAAAAAAAAAAGAGAGACACCCTTGCAGGCAGTGGTCACAGGCCGAGGAACCTGGTGGACAAGGTGGGGAACGACTCAATGGATGATGATAAACAGGCAGATCTAGTACCACCTCTAGTACCACTGAGAAAACGATCCGCCAGATATCTCTATCAGCAATGTTCTTAACATGTTTTGTTTTTGACAGACTCCAGTCCTCATTTTGACAAGCTTAAGGGAAACATATTTGCAGTGAATGTTGCAGACAAATGGTTATTCCTGATGTTTAAACAGCCCATACAAATAGATTGGAAAAACATGAAGATTCCCATAGGCAAATAGACAAAAACCAATTAATCTGAAACACTGTTATTGAACAAATCAGCAAAGACTAAAAACAGTGATGTCGACGACATAGACAGATTCAGCCCTCTAGCCACGTTGTGGCTGTTGGCAGATTAAGCCTGTGTGCTGGTGGGTGGGCTGGGAGTGAGCAACATTGAGCCCCCCGAAATAATGATGGTGGGAAGGGAAACCTTTTTATAAACTTGTTTGGAAATGTGAATGTATGAAATGTTGGCTTCCTTTGACTCAGGAATTGTGCTTCTAGGAATCTAAGCTAAAGAGATTTTCATAGTAATTGACAGGTTGATTTATATTTATACTCGTATCTTGTTCCAGAAAGGATAAAGCGCTCCACAGGGAGGGACAGGCATATGAAGGCAGCAGGGCACCCAGAAGACAGCTTGTCTTGATGAGAAGGAGCCCTGTTTTACAGCAAGTGTCTTTTGGTATGAAATTCTTAGGGTTTGGGGCACCCCTTTTGTTTTTTGAACGCTCGACTTTTTTGATGGTTATAATTGAGAAATACAGGAGATTGCAAACCCTAGACCATATCGAAGGGGGCAAACTTAATTTCATTTGAAAGACACCTGGACTGGGCAGGAGACGTGCTGATCAGCTTTCCAGGTGGCAGAGGCAGCTTTTATAGTGACTTCCCTGACTGGCCAACTGGAAGCTTGATTGAATGTCCTATGTCCCTCTGGGAGCAGCCCACCTGTCACTCTGTGGCCCTGCAACAGGGCCCTGCTTATCAGGAGATGGCCATCTTAGTTATCTGACCACTTTCCAGCCTTCAGCCACGCAGCCCTCAGGCCCCCCTACCCCCCAGGCCACTGTGTCCCTGGAGACCCCTGTCCTCTGCATGCTTCCTGCCCCTTAGAGGCCCATCAGCCTCCAAGAGCCACCCTAAGCCAGTCACCTGTCTGTGGGTGACAGCATTGAGTCCATGTTAAGAGAGCAGCCTCTATCTGTCTGGGGGAGGAGAGCCCATGTGATTCAGGAGACACCACATCATCGTTTCAGAGCCATCACTGAACATCAGGGAAGAGAACTCAAGGGTAGAGTTGAACAGAAACATAAGTGATCCTGGGCCGGGTGCGGTGGCTCACACCCGTAATCCCAGAACTTTGGGAGGCCCAGGCGGGTGGATCACGTGAGGTCGGGAGTTCAAGACCAGCCCAGCCAACATGGTGAAACCCCATCTCCGTTAAAAACACAAAAATTAGCCAGTTGTGGTGGCGGGTGCCTGTAATCCCAGCTACTCAGGAGGCTGAGGCAGGAGAATCATTTGATCAGGGGCAGGGAGCAGGGTGGGCAGAGGTTGCAATGAGTCAGCTACTCAGGAGGCTGAGGCAGGAGAATCACTTGAATGGGGCATGGTGTAGAGGTTGCAGTGAGCCAAGTTTGTGCCACTGCACACTCTAGCCTGGGGGACAGAGCCAGACTGTGTCTCGAAAAACAAGAACGATACCAGTAGGTGTTCTTTGACCCATCAACAGGTGTGGGGAGGCAGCACTGCACCAGGAAGGATAAGAGGGTGGGCTTTGCTCTCTGGCCTTGGGCAAGACGCTTGACCTCTCAAAGCCCATTTGCTGCACTGTAAAGAGGAAATCATACCCTACAGCAGCTAACCCTCTTACCTTGCTACTTAAGGGCAGATTCCGGCCAGGCGCAGTGGCTCATGCCTGTAATCCCAGCACTTTGGGAGGCCGAGGCGGGCGGATTATTTGAGGTCGGGAGTTCAAGACCATCCTGGCCAACATGGTGAAACCCCGTCTCTACTAAAAATACAAAATTAGCCGGGAGTGGTGGCAGGCGCCTGTAATCCCAGCTACTTGGGAGGCTGAGGCAGGAGAATCACTTAAACCCGGAAGGGGGAGATTGCAGTGAGCCGAGATTGCGCCACTGTGCTCCAGCCTGGGTGACAGAGTGAGAGTCCGTCTCAAAAACAAAACAAAAACAATCCATGTTAATTTTACAAAGTACAAATACAGAAGCAGAAGAAGAATCTGACAGTTATCTAGAGGAGATTTTAATCAGTGTCCTTTAGGTTCATTCGTTGCTTATTTCAATCTGGATTGGGACAGGATGACAAAGGCCCATGAAGGGATTTTATATATAACTGTGTGCTTAGTGTAGCATGGGTGTTTGTGTTTTATCGCCTGGCCTCTTTGTGGCATGTGACATCTTTGACAGGAACACCAATTGATTCCTCTGTGCTCAATAATGTCTTCACTGCCATGGTATTTCCTGCACAGCTGGGGATGCTTAACTGTGTAACTACAATAGCAAGATAAGGGAAACAGATTTTCCAATTGGATATTTTAATAAATGATGGCTTCAGAAGGGGCACAATATTCTACGCCACTGATTGAATGATGACAAGAAATATTTTAATAGGTGCATTGCTGTCGCAGTGTAGTAAAAAGTAAAGAATGGTTCACCAAGTCAGAGGTCATCCTCAGATGTCCCTGCGTGTCTGTTAGTGGAGATAAAGTGATCTCAAGACGGTGACACATTTAAAGTGACGTGAACTAGGTTATTAGTAGTCAGTGGTCCCCCCGGCCACTTCTAAAGATGACATGCTTCTAATCATACCCACAGGATTTTTAAGATCCTTTTTTTTTCTCTTATCAAATGACAGTGCTTGATGATAATTTCATCAGAAAGGTCTCCATCACTAGTCTCTGCTTTATTTTCACGTACGCAAGTGGTCTCAAGAAAATTGGAATAAAAATATTCAAAATAATTTCTCCTAGCTATATCTGGAGCAAGATTAAACAATTATAAGGAGTAGGCAGTATGTTTTCAATCCCTGTGTTGTCTTTGTCACCATGATTTGCATTCATATCAGAAGGCCAGCAAACTCGGAAAGAAAATGACTTTCTGATTGAATCATATCATTTTAAACAAAGCTCTTTCATGAATAAAGAATATTAATTACTATATCCAGAATGATCCTCTTTTTTTTTTTTTGAGTTGTGTGTTAACAGAAACATTTGTGCATTTGATACAAGGTCAGCATAGATTTAACAGGAGACATAAGCTTTGAAAATTTATTCATGCTGGAATTGAACATGGAATTAATTAAATGTACAGAAGCTGGAAGGTAGACAGGTCGTTGTCTCCATTTTTGTTCTTTAAAGCACTTTATTCCATTGGGATATCACAATTTCGTAGCCTGGTATATGCATTCTTTGTGGTGTGTATTAATAAATTGAGTAGGTGAAAAAGACAATAGATGGAAAGCTGAAAAGTGATGTGGCCTGAATTCCTTTCTAGGCAATTTCAATGTTGGTCATGCCCAGGGATCTCCGTAAGTGTTGCAGAATCACACTTGGACAACCCAGGTGCCCAGTCCTTCATTGCCTCATGGGCTCTCTAGTCTTACTTTTGATCCCTTTTCCTGTATTTCACCAGTATAATACTCCCCACCCCTAGATGGGAATATCTAACCTGTGTTGAGTACCTGTATCTGATGAGTTAGTAGCTGTGAAAACGTTTCTCTAGCAAGGCTGCCTGTGAGTGGGATCCCAGGCCAAGCAGTTAACTGCGTTCCAGCAAAGCAGGTGCCCCGTGTGTCGCTCTGCAAGTCCACATGGAGCAGGATTCCTTATTTTGTGAAGAAGGGATCTTTAGTGCCACGTGTGTATTTTTAACACATTTCCAAAAGCATGATTTATTCAGGATTAAGTTTATTCAGTAGAAATTTCCAAGGTATTTTTTTAAGTGAGGCACCATCCTGGATGCTGGGGAAGAATCTTTGTTGGAATATGACCCTGGGTTTTGTATGGAAAAGGGAGGGGCAGTGCAGGATGTGGCAAGGCAGTTGTTGGAGCTCTGACACTTCCAATAAGTAACTAGCAGGGATGTACACACTCTACCAGGAAAGACAAAGAAATGCAGAGTCCAGGGAAGCAGTCCATCGCACGTTTCTTCCTTCCCTGCAAGGGCACTGGAGTTCTCCTTCACCAGGAAGACTGCAGCCCCCATTCTGATTGGCCTCAGGGGGCCGCTCCTGCTGATGATGGCTAATGAGGACAAGCAGTAGAGAATATTGCTTTCATTTATCTTGGTGCTTTGTACCTTGATGGAGACAGATATTCGGGTTTCAAGAAGACAACTTTTTTTGCAGGGCAGGCATTGTATGCTTGTTTTAAGGCTACGTTCAGAAGCACGAGAACAAACAACAGTTTCAAGCCTAAGACTTGGGTTTACGTGAAGCTAATTGTTAGATATGAGTTCTAAATTTCTTTTCAGAGAATCAGTATGTCAGTATGTTCAATGCTTTGCCTTCTACTTCTAAACTTAACTTTCTCATAAAGCAACATTTTTCGATTACCTGCTCCACCCTGACTCATTTCAATCACCTGCTCCACCCTGACTCATTCCGATTACCTGCTACCTGCTCTGCCCTGACTCATTCTCCACCCTGCATAACCATTTTTTCCGCCGAACCACTCACCGGGTCACTCTCTTTAAATTAGCCAATCGGAATTAGTTTAGCCTGTGCGGTCTAACCCTAGCCAACAGGGGAACGACACAGCAGCAGGGGCCACGTGAGTCAGGGATAAGAACCCCTTCCCTCCCTTGTCCAAGTGTGCGCTCACCATTGCTCCATCTGTAAGGGCGCACCCTTCTATAGAAGTAACTTGCCTTGCTGAGAATTAAAAAGAAAATTTTATATTTGAGTGCTATTTCTTTTGTGGCACTGAAACTTTATATATAACATAATGTTGCAGTCCTTTAACATAACAGAAAGGAAAAGGAGAGGCATCCTATTCGGTTTTGCACTTAGGGGTCCTCACTGAAATTGCTGACCACAATCACATGGATTATGATTTAATATTTCAGCAAGACATGCATGATTTTAAATGAATCCAATTAATATTCCATTGAAAAGTGGAAACCAGAGTCTAGATAAGCTGACCCAGCTCTCACGCATGTGCTGTTAACTTTCCTACTTTCCCCAAGAGTATCACAGTGAAATTGAGCCTTGAGGGACTCTCTGCTTCTTACAGTTGGAAGCCTCTGGACTTCCTCCTCAGAGACGGGAGATCTTGTCTCTCTCAATCCTGAGTTACTCTCCACTTTATAACTGTTACTTCAGTTGTAGGGCACTGGGTAGCCCTGGAGTTGAGTTGTTCAATGCATGACCTTGTTTATGTCACTATTTGAGTTTTTACTGAGAAAAAGGCCTTCTGTGAATCCAAATGTGACTATTACACACTGAATCTTCCCATTACTTTAAGAATAAGTGATGTTGTTGTTGTTATTATTATTATTTGAGGTGGAGTTTCCCTGTTGTCTCCTGGCTGGAGTGTAATGGCGCCACCTCGGCTCACTGCAACCTCTGCCTCTCGGGTTCAGGCAATTCTTCTGCCTCAGCCTCTGGAGTAGCTGGGATTACAGGCGCCCGCCACCACATCCAGCTAATTTTTTATATTTTTTAGTAGAGACGGGGTTTCACCATGTTGGCCAGGCTGGTCTCGAACTCCTGACCTCAGGTGATCCATCCGCCTCGGCCTCCCAAAGTGCTGGGATTACAGGCGTGAGCCTCCGCGCCCAGCCCAGTGGTGTGATTATTCCATAACCATGGTGGTGATTCCTGTGGGCTAAACTGTGCCTCCCAGAATGTGTGTGTGTTAAGTCCTACCCCCCAGTGCCTCGTGATGCAATTCTATTTGGAGACAGGTTCTTTAAAGAGGTGATTGAGTCAAAATGAGGTCAGTGGAGTGGGCCCTAATCCAGTAAGACTGTGTCCTTATAAGAAGAGGAGATTAAGATGCAGACACACAGAGGAAAGACCGTGTGAGGACACAGGGGGAAGACGGCATGTCCAAGCCGAGAGACCTCAAAAGAGACCAGCCCTGTCCACACTGTGCTGATCTCAGCCTTCTAGGCTCCAGAACTAGGATAACTAGGTGTCTGTTGTTTAAACCACACAGCCCGTGGTACTTTGTTAGGTCAAGGCTGGTAAACTCGTACAGTGATGGCTTCAAATGTTATGAACATTAAAATCTTTCTATTGCTAGGGAAGGTCATTAAAACCTTGGTGGCCAATTAAATATTTATGGATTTTTTTCCTTTACACTTTTGCAAAGCGTTTTTTCTTGTTTGTGCATACCTTCTTCTGTTAGCAAAATGTCTTCTATTACCAGCTTTAGAAATAACGGTGCTGATATTTTCCTTGGAAGGGTCTGGGTTGACAGACCTGCGAAAGGTCTGGATGTGTTCAGAGAAATAAGCGATTTTTCGAAGGCCCAGGCCTTTGTACTGCTCTAATTATATCCAGAATGCTTCGGATGGGAAGAATTTATGGCTTTATAAGTGAGTATTTCCGCATTAGCAAAGAGACATCTACACTTGAAAGACTTTTCTGCAGCCTCCCGGGGGTCGAGGTCAAGAGTCTGGGAGGAGGTGTGGAGCAGAGTGTCCAGGTGAGAAGGTGCTGGGGGCACGTGCCCAGCAGGGGTGGAGGGGTGGACAGGCACAAAAGAGAGACCTGGGCAGTGGACAGGGCTGGGCTTCCCTGGAGCTGTTGGCCGGGCAGAGCCAGCTCAAGGAAAGCTACCCAGCCTTTCCAGGAACTCTGGAAGGAAACGGGGACTTCCCTGGTGAGGGTGGGATTTGGGAGATAATCCTAATCACTGGGCTGTTCTTTGTCCTTTGACATTCAAATGAAATGGGAGCCTGTTTTACCCCAGTCAGCCTTGAGTTTTCAGCACCCTCCCCCTCGGAATACCCGTGAGGGACCTTCTGTTTTTGTTGTTGGTGTTTTACTACCATTTCTGAGTACTTTCTCCGAAAGCTCTTTTAGCACGTTGCTTTTCTCTCTGCCCTCCCTCCTCCTCTTTCCTCCTTCCTGCTCTCACTCTGAAGCAGCCCAGCAGCATGTACAGCACTTGCTTTCCTTTGAGAGGCCCTCCATTGTTCCCTCCCCGCCAACTTCCACGCCAGCCTCCTTTTGCAAATCCACCTGCTGTTCTGGGCTTGCCCTGGGGAAGGCCCTGGAGCTGGATTCCCACACCCTGCCGAGTAGAGTTTGTGCGTTTCTGTGAATCTGATGAGTGGGTTGTGGACTTCAATCTGGCCCCACCCTTTACAGTGAGATCCAGGGACCTTTTTAACCTGTGACTGACTTTTTGTGTCTTTCTATGTCTGTAAAATCGGGATAATAATAGTACCTACCTCTCTGGGGCACTTTGGGGGTAGAATGGATGAACTGAATTAACGTCTGAAGTGCCACAGTGTTGTACCTGAGTGAGTAGCGTCCTCCTTAAGCATTGGCTTTGGTGCACTGGGAAGGGGCGTCAGCTGGGCAGGCTGAGCCTGTCACCTTTTTCAAAATTTCCAACAACTGTGGCTTCTTGGGAAATCCTTTGACAGTCAGGGTGCTATATGAACACATGTCTTTGTGGGTCACTTGCCAGGCATCAGTGCCCTGCTTGGGGTCCCTTTGCAGCTCCCCTGAACGTGCCATTTGAAGCATAGCAACCATTACTTTGAGAACCTGTGCAGGTCCAGGTGCCGAGGGCTGTCAGATCCCTGTGTCAACTCTGGGGATGGGTTCAATTATTATCCTCTCTGTAAACAGTTCTCAGTTATTCCAAGTATTCTGTTTCTTAATGTATCTTCTAAGCCCTGGATCAATAGTGTATATTTCTTTGTCTCTCAGTTGGGGCCCTGGCCTCTGCAGATAAGCCCTCGGATGCGAAATCTGGGGAACCAGCCAGCCACCTCTGGTCCTGGGAGGGTCAGGGACTCGTGAATCAACATCTGGCTCCTTGTGCACAGTAGGCCTGGCATGGGCCCAGGCTGGTGGGGTGGGCAGGGAAGGAACAGGCCCATAGGCACCCCTCCATGGGCCCCTCAAGGCTGTAGACCCCTCTGTCTGACCAGCATCCCATTCCCTGAAGTGAAGCAGCTGCCACCAGGCTGGCTTTTCCCAGGCAGTCACACTCTGGGATGCCCCCACCCCTCAGCACACACAGTGACTGTGTTTTCATGTTTTCCACCAAGGGAGGGAGGGACAGGCTTTCTCAGGGGGGCGGCCACCCAAGATCAGCTGCGGCTGAGGATATTTGTGGCTAGGGGAAGAAGTGAATCACCCTCTTCTCTGTGTCTTTCCCTAACCACTGGAGACTTCATAGATAAACTTGCGGGGTCATGGTGGGGGAGGCACTGTGTGGAAGGTTAAATGGGCTTCCTGGGGGTTTAGCACAAGTTGACCAACCTTCTTGTTGGTAACATGACTGAGGCATTACCTGCACTGATTAAGTCAACCATCAAGCAGCATTTATTAAGTAGAACATTGATAAGGGCTTGAGGGTGAGAGAAGTTGTCCTTAACTGACGGAGGGGGTTCTATAAACGGAAGTGTCAGAGCAGGGTGACAGATGCCAAGGAAGAGTGCCCAGGTGTGCACAGGTGTGCCCAGGTGTGAGGGGAGAAGAAGGGGTCAGGGCCAGCAGGGAAAGAGCCTGGGGACTCCTGAGTCCAGCTCCCAGTGATGTGTAGAGTTGAGCTCCATCCTGCTGGTCCCAGCAGGAGATAGTGGCGAGACTGGGTATGGTGTGGTTGGGAACTAGAAAGGACACTGGTGTGTTTAGATGGGGAATCTTGGGATGCAGCAGAAACAACCTCTGCTGGTTTTCAGCATTGGAGCAGATGCTCCCCATACATCATCACATCTTATTGTCGTAGCTACCGTATTGTTCTTGTCCCGTTTTTGCAGAAATGAAAACCTGATGCAGAGCCTCAAGGTCACTTTCCCAAGGTCACATGTGGTTTGCATCATTCTGGCCTTGGAGCCCAGCCTCTTAGCCACTCAGTGCAACTGTGGAGACTGGAGGGTGTCGGGGCGTTGAATACCGGTTAAGGAAACGGACGCTTTATTCTGCAGGTGACAGGGACTCACTGAGGGCTCCGAACAGAATTGTACCCTCAGACTCTGATTGCAGGAGTAAGGATGGTTTACTGAGAGTAGGCTACGTCTGGGGGTGGGTCAGCAAGGACGTGTGTGCTGTGGGAATCCCGAGACAGATGAAGAGGCTGTGAACAGTAGAGGGAGAGTGGACTCTTCGGGTAGTTCAGACAGATACGCGGGTGGGGAGAGATTGGCAGGCGGAGGAGAGGCTTTTGTTGAGGGCTGGAGGGAGGGAGGAGAGGCAGGCTGTTTCTGTTTTCTGTTAAGTGGGACGTAATCGAGTGTTTTCCTCTGCCGCCTGAAGGAAAGGCGGTGATTGTGATTGAGGGTACAGGGTCCATTGGCCAACTCTGAGCGGGAGAGTTGGGTGTGGGTGGGAGGTGGGACATTGAGGGAGCTCTGAAGTCATGGCTGGAGGCCATCCTACTGAGGGGATGGGGCAGTGATAGTTTCAAGGAATCCTAGGAATGGGAAAGGGGGGGCTGGCCAGGGCTGTGGGGGTGGGGGGGCTGTAGCATGCTGGAAGCAGCCCCAGCACATGTGCATCTGCAGCGGGGCTTGGTGAGGTGGACTTGGGGCTTCCGATGCTCGTGCTGGCCTGAATCTCCGGGAGACGTGGAGCATCTCAGGGTGGGGTCAGGTTCCCAGGTGAAGCCCCTGCTGCTGATCTGTAGACTGTGCTTGGAGAACACTGGTCCAGTGCACTGGAGTTCGTACAGATCCGCCTTTGGGGCATGCCCAGGGGGGTCTTACAGGAGCCAGGGACAGGTGGGGCCATGTCTGGAGTAGACAGTGATACAGTGATGTCCCTTGGCCTCTGCTGGACAGAGAAGGAGGCGCCAGGAGGCAGCTCTGAGTTGGGATGGAAAGGATGCATGACAGTCAGCTTCCCTACAGCTGGAGGGGAAGTTCCAGAAAGAAAGGATGGCCAACCTGGGACTTGTGGGCAGGGAAAGGGCTTTTGGAGGCCAAGATTGTAGGGCAGTGTTATCCTGGGTGAGTTGGGTATGGCCATAGGAGGGGGCTCCAGGAATTCAGGGAAGGAAAAGACCATGGCGCTGAGGAGGCGGCACGGCCTGGCCCTCCACCTCCAAGCTGACCACCCTACTCAGCTCCTTTAGGGTGGAGTGGCTGTAAGGCCATGACCAGGAAAAAAGGGACCCAGGGTGGTGGTACATGAATCCCAGCTTTGTGTATCCACTCAGTTCCATGCCAGGTAGTCACATCTTAACTTGTGGCGCGGCTTTAGAGAGTGTCTGTGCAGGCTGCCTCTGATCCCTCAGTCAGTGTGCAGAGCTGAGCTGATGAGGAGTTAACCTCCTTTTCCAGATTTGGAAATTCTTGGTATGTAACCAACCAGGTCTCACCTTCAGCCACACTCCTAGGGACAGAGTGCGTCCATGGAGGGGAGGACTCAGCGGTTTTGAAGTAATGTAGATTGTGTGGGCCATCCCAATTTAGTTTATCATTCCCCTACTTGGTCTGTCTGCCTTCATGGAAGTTGGTGATTTTTTTTTTTTTTTTTTTTTTTGGCTCTGTTGCCCAGGCTGGATTGCAGTGGTGGCATCTCAGCTCACTGCAACCTCTGCCTCCTGGGTTCAAGCGATTCTTCTGCCTCAGCCTCCCAAGTAGCTGGGATTACAGGTGTGTGCCACCACACCTGGCCGAAGTTGGTGATTTTGAACAGAGGAAAGATAGCACAGTGTCATAACTCAGCAAAGGTGCTCAGCAGCTGCAGGAGTTGGGGTTGTCTGCGCTCACACCCAGCCTGTGTCCCTCATCCCCTTGCCCCACTGCAAGAACCCCTCACCCTGCTCAGTGCTCCTGGCCACTGCTGACTGATGCATGGCGAGCAGAGGTTTTATTCCATCTTACTGTGTCAGATGTGATTCCGGGGACGCAGTTCTTTCTTAAGAGCTCTGATGCACGTTCTAACTAGGAGGGCAGGTAGCTGCCGCTCCCAGCAGCCCCTGATGTGTTTTCCTTCAAGCCTGGGGAACACCGAGCTAGGGACACGCTGGCTAATAGAGGAAGGAGAGCTGGGTATGGTGGCTCACACCTGTAATCCCAGCACTTTGGGAGGCCGAGGCGGGCAGGTCACAAGGTCAAGAGTTCAAGACCAGCCTGGCCAACATAGTGAAACCCCGTCTCTACTGAAAATACAAAAATTAGCCAGGCGTGGTGGTGGGCGCCTGTGATCCCATCTACTTGGGAGGCTGAGGCAGGAGAATTGCTTGAACCTGGGAGGCAGAGGTTGCAGTGAGCCAAGATTGCGCCATTGCACTCCAGTCTGGGCAACAAGAACGAAACTCTGTCTCAAAAAAAAAAGAAGGGGAGCGATCACGTGCATCCCTCTGCTGAGATGGGAGCAGCAGCGTGGGATTGGGCTTTGAACTGGCATCGTAGGCATTTTGTTTTCTACATTTAGAGGAAAAATATACATCAAATATTCAAGTCCCCTGGGCACAGATAAAAGAGTTTTCAGATATCTCTGCAGCCAAATCCCAAATGGGATGCAGAAGGGAGAACTGTGTAAAATCACGCTCTTCCAGAAGCTGGGCTTTGTAATGGGGCTGGCAAAAATTCCCAGGGCATCGTTTGTGGCCTCAATGTGATTTTCATGTAAGTCATGGATTTTCTAAATCTTTGAGGTTAGTAGATCTAAAGAAAAGCTTGGTAAACATCCAGATGTTGTCAAACATATTTAGGTCATTGTTCTCTGACAGTTCGTGGTATTCGTTCCTACTCCAGGAAGCTCTTAGGAGAATCCAAATCCGACTTCCCTGTGCTTTGAGAAGGAATGTCTGCATGAAGACCATCGTACAGATGGCGATATTAGAAGAGTTCCCTCCCGTGAATCCTGTAGAGGAAAATGTTACCAAATAGGCCTGTTCCCCTGTGCACCCAATACTAGGAAGATTAGATAATGTGTAGGGATTTCTTGGTTTTTCTGCACAAAAGCTCCAGGGCTGCTTTGAGGCTGTCTGATAGACAGCTGCAGTGTTGTGTGTTACCCTTGACCGCATCCCTCCTGTCCCTGAGCTCGAAGGCTGAATGGCCGATGGGAGCTCCTTTGGTGACTCTGTAGCTGTGGCCAGTGCCTGGCAGGTAGCGAGTGGCCAGAACTGGGAGCTGCTGTGTGTGACGTGGCTGTTCAGTGCTGTTTGTGTTGGCTCTGTAAAACGATGCTTAATAGATCGGATTTTAATATATAGTTTGTTTTTTTTTGTTTTTTTTTTTGAGACGGAGTTTCACTATTGTTGCCCAGGCTAGAGTGCAGTGGCATGATCTCAGCTCCCTGCAACCTCTGCCTCCTGGGTTCAAGCGATTTCCCTACCTCAGCCTTCCAGGTAGCTGGGATTACAGGTGCACACCACCACGCCTAGCTAATTTTTTTTGTATTTTTATAAATATAAAAAAGATTTCACCATGTTGGCCAGGCTGGTCTCAAACTCCTGACCTCAGGTGATCTACCCGCCTTGGCCTCCCAAAGTGCTGGGATTACAAGCATAAGCCACCACACTCAGCCTGATTTAATATCTTAAGTCACCTTTGCCTGACGCTTAGCAAGAAAAACTACCAAGAAATATCTAATATTTTCCTTTTGTTTGGGAATAAGAATCTACTCACAATGGACACTTGCTGGCTTGTTTTAAAACCAAGCTTGCTTCTCACTGGCCTGTTTAAGTGGAAATGAAGTCTCAGTGTGGGGTCCGATGCTTCCTATGGCTGCATGGAGGAAAGGAGTCTGGGCCTGAATCTCTCGTGTTCCTCATGCGTGGGTAGAACTAAAGCCTCTTCTTCTGTAATGTGGCAGTTCCCATTCTCAGAGGATAAAGTACGTGTGAGTGATGCCACCTCAACCCTTAGCCAGGTGCAGGTGTAACAAGGGAGACCCACCTGTGCAATATAGTGAGACCCCCATCTTTACCATAAATGAAGAAAACATTAGCCAAGCATGGTGGCTTACGCCTGTAATCCCAGCACTTTAGGAGGCCAAGATGGGAGAATCATCTGAGGTGAGGCGTTCGAGACCAGCCTGGGCAACATGGCAAGACCCCCCTCTCTACAAAAAAAGTTAAAAATTAGCCAGGGGTGGTGACATGTGCCTGTGGTCCCAGCTATTCAGGAGGCAGGAGGATCACTTGAGCCCAGGAGTTCAAGGCTGTAGTGAGCTATGATCTTGCCACTGCACTCTAGCCTGTCTGTGTGGTGGTGTGTTCATACACAATAGACATCGCCAGTGTTCTGTTGGCAGAAATTGCTATCGTTGGTCCTTAAGGAAAAACACAGGAAGGATGCAGGTGCTCAGAGGACCTTCTGGGGTCTTTTTTCCTGCTGGATCAATGTTCCTGCCCTACAGACAGACCATACTTGTCCTTCCTCGACTAGCAGATAAGGGTCAAGTCCTCATCTCTTTTACAGTTCCACGTTTAACCTTCAGCTTTTAAAACGAGAGAAATAGGGTCCCCAGTGAGTTCAGCTGGAGTGTCCCAGGCAAAGGGATGCGTGCAGAATTTTCAGTTCCTAGAAGCTGAGCATCATGGCAAATCTTAGCTTAGAAACCATTCTACCATGACATTCTCAGATGAGAATTTGAGTCTCATGCTAAAAATATAAAAGTATTAATAAGACGTTACTGTCTTGGTAATTGCTTCTTCTTACATGTATCTGTCAGTCAACTGGCTACCAGAAAATAGCCTTTGATGTACCCACGGAGGGGCTCTTGGTGGGCTCCTGGGGTGGGCATGCTCAGGCCTGGGCAGTACCAGTGGTTGGCCAGTTTCTACCATCAGCAGACGCGGTTCTGCTAAGATACTGCAAACGTGATTACTGGCTGTCAGGTTCTGTTATTTGGAAAGCCAGCCTGTGTAGCAGATGGCTCTGCTGACTGGCTACCAGAAGTTTCCTTTAAATAAGGCTTATCAGCTCTAGCAACACTTGGAAATACTATTCTCAAGGAGAATGTTTGATTTATAGGTAGCTAGAAATGACCCGGGACAGAGGAGTTGGGAGACGGTGGCCAAAGCATCTCATAAACTTGGAACTAAGGGAGCGAAGCCAGCTGCTGAGGGTGATGAATGGGGGTTAGCTAGGGCTGGCACCTTTCCTGAACTCTCCTCTGCAGTCTTCCTCTCTCGGGCAGCATTAGTCCCTGCAGCACGGAGGCATTACCCGGCTGCTGTTTGGTTTTGAGGTAGCAGTGAAATCAACTACATGCTTTAAAAAAAAAAAAAAATGGTGATATGCTCCATGGCATGAAAAAATTCAAGAAATGGCAGTCTAGTGTTTAAAAAGCCACAGGAAAATAAAGCATAATGCCACCTGAACATATATAGTATTGTGATTTTTTTTTTTCCTCTTCAAAAAAGGCTGGTCTGGCTTTGTAGAAGGGGATTTAGATTTTGGAGTGACATGTCGGGAGCATGTGTCTTCTTTGCATCGGGAGAGCCCATCTCTCTAGGGCAGTGGGGAAAGGCAATTCTCTGTGACCAGGTTTTTCAGCACCCACAGTTGCACTTGACATGGCATCATTATGACTGGTGTGGAAAATAAGTGCTTCCTTCTGGGGTGGAAATGCTGAAGGATCACAAACACACTGGCTATGGCTGGAAGAGGTTCCCTGGAAGAGTCAGTGTCATCTAAGGTGGATGGAATGGATTCTTCTACTCCGCAGCCTGCATCTCATATGGCAAAGTGCAAAACCTGGGATGGATTCTTGACAAAGGTACAGTAATTGGGAGACACAAACAGTCCAGTATTTTAGCCCTGAAGGAATACTACCTTATTTTTTACTTTGGGCTCTATGAATGCTTCAGATAACAAGCCAGATAGATTTACATACCTTAATTATGGACAAGCTACTTTCATATTAAAGTTCATCTCAGTATGTGAACATTGCCATGGTCTCAAACAGTGAGAATTGACCTCCCCCTCCCACACCTGGCTAAGTTAGGAGCCCAGGGTTCTGGTCCCACCCTTGACAGTAGCAGAGATCTCTATCTTTCCACGTTGCTGTTTGTTTCTCAGCTTACAGACCTGGGTGATCTTTAAGTCTGTACAGCTGCAGTGATAAAATTTTAGACTTTTGCCAAATTTTAGTGGTGTTCATCATTAAAGAGGTGGGATGGCCCTGTAGCTGTCTCTGGGACTATCGCGAAGCTTTTCTCTCCCTCGCTGTCTTTCTGTGGTAAAATCATGTAGCCTTAGCATTTTTCGGGAGTTGGGTCAATTCTTTGAGGACAGAACCCCTGCGTTGTCACTGTATAGCATTGCAGTAGGTACTCAATATATATTCGATGAATAAATCAACCAATAGAAAACCGAGTAAGTCTGTGAAAGTTTGCTAAAAATGCTACCTGGAAATGTCAAGGTAACATTTACATTTGATTTGTGTGGAGTTCAGTAATATTCACATGTTTACTTTGGTCTTTGTTATCAACAAAGCAGAATGCTGATGCTTACTAAGACAAAAAAAAAATGAGCACAGGCAGTGTGACCCCCAAACCCCAGATTTCACCCTTACTGAGGAGCTGTGTAGCCCTGGGGAAGTGCCCTCTGTCTCCGAGCCTCTGAATCTCCCTAACCAGATGGGCGCTAGGCTATCATTCTGAACCATTCTGACAGATGAATCCCGCCTGGCTGCTACTCTAGAAGTTGGGGGTTCTTGGTTCTTATCAAAGAGGGCTTCTTTAGCCTGGCGTGGTGGCTCATGCCTGTAATCCCAGCACTCTGGGAGGCTGAGGTGGGCGGATCATGAGGTCAGGAGTTCGAGACCAGCATGGCCAACATGGTGAAACCCCGTCTCTACTAAAAATACAAAAATTAGCCGGGACTGGTGGCGCGCACCTGTAATCCCAGCAACTCAGGAGGCTGAGACAGGAGAATCACTTGAACCCAGGAGGCGGAGGTTGCAGGAGCCGAGATCGTGCCATTGCGCTTCGGACTGGGCAAGAGTGAGTGAGCCTCTGTCTCAAAAAAAAAAAAAAAAAAAAAAAAAGAGGGCTTCTTTATTGAAACTCAAAAAGTAAAATGATTCTGTCTTGGAGACCCCTCCTTACAATGAGGACGTTATCAGAGGTACCACATCCAGAGCCCTTAGAGTTTGAGTAGCAGGTAGGCTGAGGTGTGACCCTGTGATGGTGAAAATCATGTTAAGGTCGAGGCCACAGAGGGTGCTCAGGTGTATTTTAAAGTATCCTTTCAAGATAAATAAAGTGAATCACCTAGCAGTCACTCTGACTTATTTCATTAAATCTGAATATTAAATGTAATGCTGTCATAAAATCTAGATTTCCTAGGCTATAACTTCTATAACTTCCTTCAAAAGAGAGCTTGCCCAATTCAGTTTTATGCCACTTCCAGTGTCGTGAACACAATAGGTACCCCCACAATAAGATTAAAGTAGGGAAAGCTGGCACCTGACAATCCCTGCCTGCAAATAGCAAATCCCAAAGTAATGCTTCCACCTGGCCTGGCCACCAGCACCTTGCCCAGAAACAGCCTGTAGCAAGCTGTGGCATTTCTAGGCCTGGAGAAGGTCGTGTAAGCATGTGGTGTGATTAGGGGACATTGTATTTTTCCTTCTGAAACTTTTCATCAAGGAAACTCTGAAACAATACATCTGTGTTGAAGACAGCTTGAGGAACTGATAAGTTGATCACCTATGTCTAAATATTGTGGCCTCCGATAACATCCTAGACCAGTATCTATCAGCCCACCAGGTAGGAAATGGGGGATTTGATGGAAGAGAAGTTCAGTTTTCAGTATTAATGGTGAATATTTAGCATGTACACAGAATGCCTGGCACATAGGATTTTAACCAATTTAATCTTCACAGGAATGCTCAAAGTTTAGGAGCTTTTATCGGCACCCCTATTTTACAGGTGGAAAAGCAAGTGGTTTGTCAGTGAATAAGCCTGGCTTGCGGGCAAGAAGACGTGCCTGTCTTCTTGCTCTTAACCGCAGTATTCTCCTGTCTGTTGTCATGGGGAGCAAGTGCTTACCTGTAAGGAATCTTTCCCCACACATTGGTAAAATAACCCTACAAGATTATTTTAGAAGTTTTGCACAGAGGCAGTATCGTAGCCATGGAGGTTTATCTGGGGTGAGGTTATTGATAATTGAAAGTGAAAACAATAAAGACAGAATTATGTTAGGAGACAGACTGTGGCCCTTCATTGGGAGGGCATTGGTGTAAACAGCACCCTCACAGTCACATCTCTTTGTTCTTGTTTTCCTGGAAGCCCACTTGTTCCTAGGTGAGGTTGGCGGTAACAGGTACCAAAGACTGTTTTTTTAAACAAGTCACATGAGTTGTACCTTCGAGGCTGCATGGTTAGGAAAGATGCCTCATATAAACGCGCAGCAGGTGAGACATGCCCCGCGTTTTGTTCTTGCAGGCCAAGCCCCAGAGTGTGCGTGGTTTTAGGGTGCAGGCTGGTGCTGGGCTAAGCCCCTCGGAGGCTCCGGTCCGCGCTGCGCCGATCCATCCCGGCGCTTGGGCCTGCACGCAGCCGCGCTCGCCGCCGCCGCCGCGCTCCCGGGACTCGGCCAGCCCGGCTGGGCGCGCGGCCCGCGGTCCCTGCACGTCGGCCCCCGTCGCCCGCCCCGCCCCGGCGCGCGTTTCCATTTTAAACCGCCGCCCGACGCCCGCCACCCGCCACCCTTCGGTCGCAGCCGGTGCAGCTGTCCGCGCGTCCCGGAGCCCAGGGAGTGGCGGAGGCTGCGGAACCGCCAAGCTGTGCAGCCGGAGCGGGAGGATGCGCACGGGCCCCGCGTCGTAGACAATGAAGTCGCGGGCGCCGCCGCCCGCCCTGGGCCCTGCGCCCCGCGGCCGCACCTGCCGGCGAGAGCGCTCTAGCGCCTGACCGGCCGCCTCGCCTGGCCCCGCCGGCCCATGGCTCGGCGCCCCGGGCCCGGACCCCGGCACTCGGGCAGCGCGGCGCACGGGCCGGCGGGTGCCAGGGGCGCCGTCCTCGCAGCCTGAGTGCGGCCCTCGCGGTCAGCGGGGGGCGTGGGCCACACTCCCTGCCCGCCTGCCCTCCCCGCTTGGCCCGGCGCCCTCCCGGCCCGCGGGCTCGCTGGATGCAGCGGGGCCCCAGCGCGCGGGCGACATGTACTTGTTGGACGGCAGTGGCGAGCCCGCGTCGCCACCCGCGGACGCGATGCCGCGCGGGACGCCCCCGAGAAAGACTGTCTACCGCATCTCCGTGACCATGGTCAGGAAGGAGCAGCTGGCCGCGCCGGGCTCCGGCGGCCCGGACCCACGCCCGGCTCGGCGGCCCCGGCCCGCGCGCTCCCCGGACGCGCCCGGGAGGCTTGAGGAGGAGGCCGAGGAGGCAGAGGGTGCCGAGGAGGCGGAGGGTCCCCGGCCGCGCGCCTGGGATTTCCGCACCTTCCGCACCCGCAGCACCGGGCAGCTGGAACTGGGGCGGCTCCGGCCGTGCGCACGCGGCCTGGAGCCCGCGGACCTGGCCGGCAGCGCCCCGGCCGAGGAGGAGGGACGCGGCTCGCCCGCGCCCGGCAGCCCCGACGTGGAGGGGGCCCGGGCCGCGCCCCTGCGGCGGAGCCTGAGCTTCAGGCACTGGAGCGGGCCTGAGGCGCCGCAAGGCCGGACACTGGGCGGTGGAAGGCGCCACAGCAGCTCCGGGAGCCTGGCCTGGGCGCCGTGCGACGAGGCCGCAGCCGGGGCCACCCCGGAGCTCGCGACCGCCACGCAGCCCGCCTCGGAGAAGCGCAACACCCTGGACGTGGGCGAGGTGCTCAGCAAGAACGACGCGCTCTCGGACCTGGAGCGCTGGGAGCGCAGTAAGAGCAAGAACCGCACGCTGGACAACAGCGACCTGCAGCGGCTGGAGCGCGCGCGGGCGGCGGCCGGGGCCGGCGCGGCCTCGGAGCACCGGCTGCTGCGCTTCTTCAGCGGCATCTTCGCGCGCAGGGACGGGGGCCCGGGCGGCGGGCCCTCGCCACGGAGCGGAGCCTCGCGGCCGCGCGGCTACTTCAGCCTGCGGCGGGCCCCGGCCGAGGTGCACTCGTCCAGCGCCGAGAGCATCGACGGCTCCCCGCGCAGAGGTGGGCAGCGTGGCCGGGGGTCCCGGGACGGGAAGGGGCGTGGTGGGGACTTGCCGGCTCCGCAGCGGCTATGGGACCCGCCCTCCCGGGTCGGGAGCCTGCACGTGGCCTCGAGGGATGCGAACTCGGGTACTGCGGTTTTCCCCAGCAGGGCGCAGCGGTCCTGGGTTTTCTGGCTGCCCCTGCGCCTGGCTGTGCGTGCTGGTGCCTCTCGGAGTCCACCACCTTCATCAAGGAGAGCTTGACCTGGGAGAGGTCGCCTTGCCAGGCGGCGCCGACCTCCTTCGCGTGCTGGCTCGGTCTTCTGCGGGAGCGGGCCCTGAGCTGGCTGCCCGCGACACCTGTGGGGCCGCCCCAGGGAGCCGAGGCTCGCCGGTCGCCGCCGCACAGGTGCCGCTGCCTGGGTGGGAGAAGCCGGCATTCATCCTGGCGCCCCTCCCTGCCTCGAGTCGTCTCCCTGTTAGTGCTACCATCTGTCAGTGTTGTGATGTGGACTCAGCTGACTCCGTGGCCCTCGGTATTGAGCTGGCTGTAAGGACACCTCACTACAGTGGTGGGGCCTGGGGCGGGACGGAGGCCCCTCTCTCCACAGCTTTCCTCCCAGGTGGCATCTTAATGAGGAGAGCGAGTCTGGGACCGGATTCTGTTTCCTCATAATGTAGGCTAGCAAAAGGGCAGGAAAACCGCAGCCCTGCAGCCTGTTCTGAAACCTCAGGTCTCTGTTCCCTTAAGTCCTCAGACAGGGACTTTGCGTGGAGGAATCTCCAGCCAGATATGTTATTCTCTGCAGGAATCGGTTAACCTTTTGATAGCATTTCGGGGTCAGAGCCTCCAGAAACCTCAAAACACAGATTCCATCAACTGCGCATCACCCTGAGGGGGATTCTGGGGGTGGAAGTGGTGCTAGATTGCTATACCTTATTCTCCTGGGAGGGGGTTGTATGCCTGAAGATATTGTGGCCACAGACAAGAGGCCATGCATTTTTACCACCAAAAAAAAAAAAATATTATTCATCCTCTTATCTGAATTCTTTAACTTGGCTGGTACAGATAAAGGTAGTTGGAGAGTGGGCTTTTGATGAGCAGTTAAGACTGCTGTGTAACCCACCTCTGGAGAGGGTATTCATCCCACGTGGACTTAACAGGTCAGCTGACTGCCCCTAGGGTTTATGTTAAAACCAACTAATGCAAATAAACTGAAGATAAAATGGTCATGTTCTAATATGCTCCTAATGATCCTCAGAATGTGCTAGAGGATGGTTGAAACCAAGCAGTGGCATGTGCAGTAATGTTAAAATCTGACCTGTTTCACTAGTGAGGCTACACTGTTGCCACGCTTATGTTTAGCTTGTCATGGCACATCTAGTTTTAACCTCCCTTGGAGCACTTTAGAAGGCACTGTATTTAACTCCAACCATTATCCCATCCCTTCATGTATTCTCTTAAAATATGAGAAAATGATGCGTGTTATTTTGTTAAAAGAATTGGTTTGCACGAAGTTGCTCCTGTCATCATTGGCTTTCAGAGGAAGTTAAGACCTGAAGGTCTCAGTTCTCTAATAGCAGGCTTGCATCTTTGCTCTTTGGACTTGGAAGAAAACAGTAATTAGCTGCCTCGGTTCCAGACAAGCTTGTATCAGAGAGAGAAAGAAAAACGCACAGACATGATTTAGAGAGAATGCATTTCATTGTGGTCCCTCTTGATACAAGTTAAAAAGCATTTGGAGTTTGGATAGTTCCTCTCTGGTCAAATGGGTTGATAGTAGATTTGGAGTAGTAAGGGTGTGAAGTGTGTTGGAATGTTTATAGTAATGCTCAGTTTGTTCCTTGTGGTCAGTCCTTCTCTGGGCGGAATTACTTTGGTTTGAGACATGATATTACCAGCATTGTGGGTTGTATAGAAAAACGGAAATTTAATGAACTACATTATAGCCATATGGTCAAAACTCTAGGGCCTCACTTTTTTCTGAAGTTCTAGGTAATCACATGCTCAAAAAAGCTACATCTTTCTCCTGAATAAATTCTTTGCCTTTGGCTAAAATGTCTGAAATGTCAATATTCTTAGGATTTTGGTGATGCCAGTGTCTGTTACAGGTAAAAGCTGTAGCCCCCATAGATGTCACAACTTCTCATTTTATTACATTTTTCCAGTCTTTACATATTTGCTTCCTATGACATGAATTATTCTGAATTTAGTTGCTGTTTAAGATTTTGAATTTAGGTGAGAATCTCTAAGGTAACAGTCAGATACAGTAGAGCCCAAGCTCGGTTTCCCTGTAAATGTCCGTAGGATGCAAGTCCCCAAACCACTGGGGACAGGTGGGTTTGTAGGACTCGGAAATTTTGGATCTGAGGAAGGTAAAATGGTGTGTGTTATATAGAACACTGCTTGTGAGGTCGGGTGGCGCCCTTTAATAACACACTAGTATTTTGCAGCAAAGCCTGAAATATCCATACTCAGTGAAATAAATAGTGATTAAAAATAGCCTCGTGCCAGTTAGAGTCTGGTTTTGCCACCAAAGTAATTTGCCAGCCATTTATGAAAAGAAGTTCCATTCTCAGACCTTTTTGGATTTCAGATTGACAGCTGAACTATTGTAGACCTGCAACGTGATAAGCATCATGAGAAGCACCACTGGCTTTCTGTACATTTTGGCCATAATGTTTTAAAATTTGGAGTCCTTGAAAATATAAAGGAAATTAGAAGTGACCTCAGCTGGTGCAGGTTTTTCTTCTGTTAGAATCTTTTCATCTTCTTTAAAAGAGCTAGTAAATTTTTGAATTGGCTACAGAAAACTAAAGACTACGTAATTATTGCATTAGTCTATTTGGCTTAGAGTTAAATGTTTAGGCAAGGTATTTCCATTAGCACAGGGAAGCAAGATGGCTGGAGTCTTATTTTAAAGCACACACAGGCTCCTACATACGTGTACCTTTGGTTTGCCTGTATTCTGAACTGAAGGCATTAAGGATGAAAGGATTGGAGCACCTACCTTTTGTAGGATGATTCTCTTGTACTCTCTGGTCCTTGTTGGAACTTGTCTATTTAGGCTCTTCCCAGTTCTTCCCTCTAACGCAGAACAGTTGCCTCGGTGAGTTCAGGGCTGCTCCCTCTGTGTAAGGCTTGCAACTGATAGCAGCAAGCCAGCAGACATTCCAGAAAGACCCTGTGTCAGATCAAGGGCAGTTTCGTATTAACTGATACACATGTATTAGGGCAGAGTCCGTTGACTCAAGTATAATTTAACACAAGGAAAGATCAAATAATAAATGATAAATGACATTGTAGGGTGTCCCCTTGCAGCGCATGCCCTCTGCATCCCAGTGGATGCCGTCTGGGCTGGCCGTGGAACCAGCTGTGCTGAGTGAAGCCCACACTGGCTATGCCCATCCAGAGCATTCGGTGTCTTTAGAGTGTTCTCTTGCTGTCTGGGAGGATTGATTACAGTAATAAAGTGATTCATTGATACCTCTTACTGAGGTTAGCTTTTAAAATTAGTAATTTACAGCTGATTTTTGACAGCACATTTTATGAGTGGCTTTGTTCTTTAATTTCTGATTCCCTTGATTTGTATCAGTCAATTACTGTAGGGTGATAGACTTTTTTTTTTTTTTTTTTTTGATGGAGTCTCACTCCGTTGCCAGGCTGGAGTGCAGTGAGTGATCTCAGCTCACTGCAACCTCCCCCTCCCAGGTTCAAGCGATTCTCCTCCCTCAGCCTCCCCAGTAGCTGGGACTAGAGGCGCATGCCACCGCGCCCAGCTAATTTTTGTGTTTTTAGTAGAGAGAGCGTTTCACCATGTTGGCCAGGATGGTCTCCATCTCTTGACCTCTTGATCCACCCCCCTCAGTCTGGGATTACAGGCATGAGCCACCTCACCTGTGGTTTTTTTATTTTATTATTTTATTATTTTTATTTTTTAAACCATTTATATTTTTATTTTTTAAACCATTTAAAACAAACAGCCTTCAGTGGAGAACGTGAGGACACAGCAATTAAATGAAATAAAATTACTGAACAATTTGATAAATTTTGATTTTTAAATTTGATTTGTTACTGAAAAGGACACTTTTTGTTGGTTGGTTGGTTGGTTGGTTGGTTTTTTTTTTTTGAGATGGAGTCTGGCTCTGTCGCCCAGGCTGGAGTGCAGTGGCGCGATCTGCAACCTCTGCCTCCCGGGTTCATGCCATGCTCCTGCCTCAGCCTCTCCGAATAGCTGGGACTACAGGTGCCCGCCACCACGCCCAGCTAATTTATTTGTATTTTTAGTAGAGACGGGGTTTCACTGTGGTCTCAATCTCCTGACCTCGTGATACACCCGCCTCAGCCTCCCAAAGTGCTAGGATTACAAGCCTGAGCGACGGCGCCTGGCCGGAAAAGGACACTTGTAAGGAAACTATGTAATTCAGTGTTTCTCATTTGAAACATTTTGAACTGATTAGTCTTTTGTTATTAGAATTGATTATCTACAGTCTTTTGTTGTTACAATTGAACATTCCTAGAGTTTGCTTGCTTTTTGTAAATTACTCCAGATAGCAATTTAGGAAACTCCTCATTATTTTTGTTTAGGGCTAAAATGATTCTCCTGGAGACAGAGCAGTTGTACTTGGGGTACAAGGAAGAGCTGTGCTGAAGGTCAGCCAGGGAACCTTCTAAGTCACCGCTGTGGGCTGTGTCCTGCTGTGTTTATTTCCTTAGGTTGGAGCCCAAGTTTCAGCACAGGTCACCTGTTAACATCTTTCTCTTTGATAAGTCATCAAAGAGACTTGGGCTGGAATATCCTGCCACCAGGGGGAATGTTCAAAAGTACATCTGCTCCAGAGGTCCTCCAGTGTTGACAGGCACATTGTAGCAAATTATTGGGTTATACAGTTAACAAATACCTTTTGTTTGGAGCTGTAAGATCCAATTATAAAGCACTAGTAGTTGTCTTTTTAATGCATTAACAAACATATATTGCGTGTCTGTGGTGTGTTCTGCATTCACTAGGCAGTGGAAGCTAGAGCTAACTAGAGCACAGTTCCTGTCTTCAGAGGTCAGTAGCATACTGGAGGAGATGGAAAAGATTGAATGAATCACAGCCTCGTGGGGTACTTGAGGGAAGATATGACTATTTCTCTGCACAGCGTATCTCCATTAGAGCACTAGTCCACTGTGTAACAATAACCTCGCATACATGCCTGCCACTTCTAACTAGTGAGTCCTTCCTGGGCATGAAGCATGTATCATTCCTCTGTGTACTGCAGAGTTATAGACACTGTGCTTGACACATAGATTTTAGTAAATGTTTATGGGAGGAACTAATGAGAGAACTAGAAGAGGGAGTGAATTGAATATTCTTGAGTTAATGGGAAGGAGTTAATGAAGGCCTCACAGAGGGGCAAATGAGCTGGATCTTGTAGGATCTGTAGGAGTTTACCAGGTAGAGAAGAGTGACTCCACCAGCAAGGTGTTTGGGATTTCTGTAGTTAATCGTTAAGAATTTATTCCTGTTCCCCAGATCCTTATGACTAATGCCAACACTAAACATAAAACAGGATGTTACTCTTTCTACAATGAGCTTTGGTGTTTTTGTTTTTGAAAAATATTTTCGGTATATGGTTTTTGTTTCTGATAGGAATTCTCCTTTAGGCTGTTGTCAATTTATTTTCCTGTAATGATTTGAAACAATTATATTAACTTAAAATGATGTCACAATGAGTGAAATAATGAAAAAAGGTTATAGTTATTGAGGGTAGTCTCGTGATGAGATAAAGTGCATACAGCTGCACTCATGTCGCCAGGTGATTAAGAACAGAATTGGTATTAAGGTCAACGGATTAGCAAAAAGGGGGGGAGATTATTGTCTTTTCATTATTTTGAAAGAAGTACCATCTGCCCTTGATTGTTTTGGTTTAGGTTTTATTCAGCCCAAATTAGAATCCGCTGTGGTGTTGATTGTTCCTTGTTGGTGATAGCCCTAGAACTGTGTTTCCCATCATTCATACATGCATTCACCTTTGCTAGTTCTCTCTTCTCCTATGAAGACATGAATGTAGCTGCTCCTTTAATTACATTTAGCTAGTTTTAATTCAAAGATGGCTATTGGCCCTTTGTTTTCTTATAATCTTTTATTGTGTTCATTTTCCTAGTTGATTTTTAATGGTGACATCACTAACAGCTCTAAAGACTCAAAGCTTACCAGACAGCACGCTTCCCTGGGTCAGAAGATGGGAGTCCTCTCCTCTCTCATTCAGTACCAGGGTGTACCAGTGAGAGGCTTGTGAAGGGATTGTTTCGGCGACTCCTTATCTAACAAATTAAGATAATTTTTATGAGGTGCATTTTGGTCTGTGGGAGTGGAAGGGAAAATGACGGTTGCTTTCCTATACTGTCCTTTGTTTGGAATGGTGAAAATGTTTTGAATCTGTTTCTGGTGTGATCGTTAGGTTCAAGATTTCACATGACGTTGTGTGCCAGGTGTTGTGGTCAACACACAGGAATGCTCCTTTATTCTCTGTACGGCCTTTGGGTGCATCATTTGAGTGGATGTTCATTTGCTTGAAACGATTGTCAGAGGGAATCTTGTGTTCCCTTTGCTCTCTGTGCCTGTCATTGCGAGGGCTTCTTTGAGCTGGTCTGCTGACTGTCAGGCACTTGAGATTGACTCGGTGAACAATGCCGCCAGCCTTTCTGATGCGGCCCCTGCCCTCTCTGACTCCTACACAAGATCAGAATCACTCAGATATCACTTCTGTTGGTGGAGGCGAGAGAAGAATATTTATCCAGTTTCTGCCTTTCTGCCCCCATTAGCTCTTTACCAAAAAAAAAAGCAAAACCAGTTATTCTGTGAAATATGCAAAGCAGAGTTTTGGCCTTGAGGATGCGAATTTGTGACTTGCTTTCCTGTACAGTAAGTGCTGCCGCCTCAGGAGCGGGCGCAGTCGCTTATGGTGCTGGTGAGCCTGCGCGGCGCTGGCTTTTGCTCCTCTGGTGCCAATGCAGCTCGTTGACAGCTCCAAGATACTTGGATATCTCACTCTTCTGGCTATTTCAGTTGCCAAACTAGAATCCCAACCTTCTGAGAGTCTGTTCTCTTTTGGATTTGTTCATAGATGTCTATTCTCTCCTGATCTGGTTCATGAACACTCTGGAAGCCAAGTTCATTGAAGACACTCTGGATGTGTAATTTGGAAGAGGAGACTGGAGCATGGAGGCTTTGTTCCTAGTATTAGAGAAACACATAGAAAGGACACAGTGTCTAGCGCTGGTTAAGGAAACTTAAAGGAAAAAGATTGGGGCTCAGAATTAGGAAGTAATTTCTCACAAGCATTGTCATTCTGCTTTGGAAGAAGCTGGCTTCTCCTATCACTGGAGGCACCCAGACTCGGGCTGGTGAGGGATTGTTAGGACGGGGGCTGTGTGTGTTGTTGCGGGTAGAATTGATGGACTTCAAGTCCCATCCTAGTTTTCAAGGTCTAGCGTCCTTTCAGGATCTAGGATTTGATTTTTGTACCTGGTCTTCTCTCAGGGGGTAGTTTTCTCCCAGGTTTAAAGGAAGATATTTGTCTGGAGTTTCTTTGGACTGTCCTCCTGCCTGCCTGCCTCCCTCCCGCCCCCACCTTGGGATCCTGGTATATTCTGCCGGCTCACCTGAGACGTAGTAAGAGTTCTGCCTGTCAGCTGCAAGGTGCTGGGTGGAAGGTCCCTGCTTCCCACTCCCGCTCTCCTGCCTGCCAGCCCCACAGTAGTGCTGCCTGGGCTTGTGTTTCGCCATGTAGCCCCTCTCGATACCCGATGCCATTTGTCTTCTGGGCATCCAGATGGTGAGTGGTGGCTGGGCATGATCTTAATCGGATTCTCCCTGTGCACAGCCAGCCTTGACTCAAAAACTGATTTCAGGTATGTGGATAATACAATGATGGCGGCAAGAAAGAAAGAATACTTTTCTGTTGGTTGTTGGAACACATTTAAATTGCCACATGGAGAAAGCACAATGTCTTGATTTGGTGGAGTGGATTTAGTCTTGACAACAATACTTCGGTTAGTAAGGTGATTCTGCCTAGTTATCTACATCCCTGAGCTCTGCCTACCTTGTGCCAGTAAACAGATATGTCACTGTGCAGCCCAGCACCGTATCTTTGCTTTACTTTATTTAGCTGTAATACGGGTTTTGCAAAAGACCTAAAAATAGAAATATTGCATATGTGGCTGTGTTTGCATTTATAGTTACTATGAGATATACATTTGCCCAGGTGGATTTCTTATATCCCGAAGCTCCAAGTATAAGCCAACCTTGTATTTTGCTTTCACTGTTTTCCCCTGTATTTTCTCATGATCTTCAATTTAACTACTTCCTTTAAAATTATTGAGCACTGTCACCTTAAAATGATAAATGGGGAGAATAGAGTTCTCTTTTTTCCTTTGGCTTAATCCCCTTCCCAGTCCTCTTATTCATAGAACTGGAGGAGTAGCGATTACTTGGCAGCATATGGATTCGTCTCATTCCTGGTACAAGCCAAATATGTGTTCATTTTGGACAGCTAGTCTTGAGTGCTGCGTCCCAACATCACCTTTCCTAATCCCTGCTGTGCCTTCTCCCGGAGGGCTGGCACCGGAGAGCATTGCCTGGAAAGCAGAGTAATCTGTGCTCTTGAGATTTGAGAGAATAAGGATGGATATTCCTTGTTGGGCATGACTTTCAGTCTTCAGAGTAAGAAAGCACTGACACAGTATATTGATCAGGTTTGTTCAGTGGAGTGTAATAAAGGTCATTTGGTGAATTCCGTATTTTCGAATATTTAGGTTTCTAATATGATGCGAATGGTGTTACGTGGATCTGTGTTGTACTGACGCTGACATTTTGACTGTCGTTTCTAAGTAACGTACGACTACTTTGGATAAAAAGCACCATGGCTTAACCATTGAAGATAATGTTACAAACTTAGATAATGGTTGAGCTAGCAAGTAACTAGTGAGAGGAACTTTAGCTCTATATGCAGGAGATCAGAGCACAGGGAGCTGGCCCCCTGGCTGACCTTCCTTGTGGCTACCCATGCCTTGCGACTGAAGAGCGGTAATTAAATATATATTCATAGAAGAGTGGTAAAATCTGCTTTGTCCGTGGAAATGAGCTAAAATATTAAGAATTCAAGGATGTTGGGCCAGGATTTGGGCTTTGATTTGGCACGGGAGAAGTGTTGGGCCTGAGCCCTTGTGGGGGTGGGACGGGGCAGGGGTTTGAGTGTGAATGCTGGTGTCCAGAGGGGTCAGGGGCCCTGCAGCCCCCTCTAGAAGCTGTGGCTTGGGAAGCACCCTCGTGTCCATTTGGACCCGTCTCAGGTGACTTGATGTGTGATCCCCCCATCTCTGTTCTGTGGCTCTCTGTGGGCCTGGGGAAGGGGTCCCAGGCATCCTCTTGAAGCCATGTGGGGAGGCACCGAGAGCAGGAGGCTGGCTTCTCCTGGTGTCTTGTCCTTGGCAGGGAGCAAGTGACATCCATTTTGGCTGGTGCTGACAGGGTGAATGTACTAGCATAGGTGTGTGCAGCTGGGGCTGTACCTGCCAGGAGCGTCCTGGCGCGGGTCTCCTGCCTGAGCTTCTCCTTGTTGGGAATGCTGTCCTTAGGCAGATCCTCATTTTCAGGCCTCACCAGAATTGCCTGGCCTGGTGGGAAGAGAGTAGCTGCGGGCTCCCAGAGGTTCAGCTCAGAGTTCTACTCCACACTTCCTGGGCCAGCTTCTGCCTCTGAACCCCTGAGCTGACACTGGGACTGTGAACCCAGATAGGATGATCATGCTCACAGCTGCAGCTCAGGATGCAGCCAGCTGTGTTTCTCCTGCTTCCTCTCAGCTGGGCAGTTTGCTGGCCTCTGAAAATTTTAGCCCCCCCTCCTGCCCTTTTTTTTTAGGCAGAGTCTCGCTTTGTCACCCAGGCTGGAGTGCAGTGGCGCCATCTCGGCTCACTGCAAGCTCTGCCTCCTGGGTTCATGCCATTCTCCTGCCTCAGCCTGCCGAGTAGCTGGGACTACAGGTGCCCACCACCACGCCCAGCTAATTTTTTTATGTTTTTAGTAGAGACGGGGCTTCACCGTGTTAGCCAGGATGGTCTCGATCTCCTGACCTCATGATCTGCCCGCCTCGGCCTCCCAAAGTGCTGGGATTACAGGCGTGAGCCACCATGCCCGTCAATTTTAGCCCTTTTGACACACTCTATGACCCTTCTTACGCGCCTCCCGAGGAGGAAGCATGCACTAGAGCGTGACTACAAACCTGGTGCCATGCTAGAGCGGGAGAGGAGTGACTGCAAACCTAGGCCTCTGTCCTGTCACCTTTCCTCCAGCTGGTGAACCACCTTGTCTACTCCCTTCCCCCAACACAGCCAACAGGTGGACAGCCAGACACATGCAGAGCCATTGTTTTTTCAAAGACCTGTTAAAGTTTAAAGGCTTTGTTCACTCATTCTTGAGACTAACAGTTCAAGTTCACAAGACAAGAATAAATGTGGAATACAGTATGCACCTAAAAATATAATACAGTTTTAATTTTCATCTGTACTGTTAGCATTAACCAGCACTTACTGAATAATGTCCTCTTAGGACTCTGTGTTAATTGACTTTTTAAGGTTGGTTGTTAATAGAGCAGTAGGTTGGGAATTACAGTATTGGTGAAATTTAACTGGTTTTCGCGTGTGTATACCTTAGGTCCTATAAAGGGTCTAATTTAGTTTGCTTTTTTTTTTTTTTTTTTTTGATACAGAGTCTCACTCCGTCACGCAGGCTAGAGTGCAGTGGCACAATCTCAGCTCACTGCACCCTCCGCCTCCCAGGTTCAAGCAATTCTCTGCCTCAGCCTCCCAAGTAGCTGGGATTACAGGCATCCGCCACCACGCCCAGCTAATTTTTTTTGTATTTTTAGTAGAGACAGGGTTTCACCATGTTGGCCAGGCTGGTCTCGAACTCCTGACCTTGTGATCCACCCATCTCGGCCTCCCAAAGTGCTGGGATTACAGGCGTGAGCCACCGTGCTTGGCCTCGGTTTGCATATTTTATACTGTGTTATGAAACAGTATCAGCACTGTTTTTTTTGTTTGTTTTAATATAGAAATAATATGTACGTTGTGGACTCCTCCTTTCAAGCTGGGCGTATTTCATTTTCGCTCTGAACTAGCTTGGTGGCCAAGAATGAGGCGTCTGGAACCAGGATCCTGTTTTGTGGGGGTTTTGTTTTGTTTTGTTTTGTTTTGTTTGAGATGGAGTCTCACTGTTGCCCAGGCTGGAGTACAGTGGTGCAATCTCGGCTCACTGCAGCCTCTGCCTCCCGGGTTCAAGAGATTCTCCTGCCTCAGCCTTTCGAGTAGCTGGGATTACAGGTGTCTGCCACCATGCCTGGTTAATTTTTTTTTAATTATTAGTAGAGATGGGGTTTCGCCATGTTGGCCAGGCTGGTCTCGAACTGCTGACCTCAAATGATCCTCGCACGTTAGCCTCCCAAAGTGCTGGGATTATAGGCCTGATCCACCGTGCCTGGCCCAGAACCCTGATTTTGCTGGTTTCTAGATTTGTGACCTTTAGCAAGTTATTTAACTTGTTTGTGCCTCAGTTTTCTCACCCGAAAATCTAGGACTGACAATGGCATTTAACCTGCTGGGCGCTGGTGAGTGAACTCGATGTGTGGGTGTGTGCACACGTGCATGTGTGTGTGTGTGTGTGTGTGTGTGTGTGTGTGTTTCAGGCAGCACGAGCACGGAATTCATGTTCCGGTCTGTTGCCAGCTGCTGTAGTTCTTTTGTTGATGGACTTGTCCCACCCCATCCAACACAGGGAATGTTCTGGAAGGAAGTGTGGCTACCCTGCCATGGTTCTGTGTCTATGGGAAATCTTATTCTCCTGGAAAACGCAAAGTAAATTCTTCCCTTTAAGACAGAACTGAGGGCCGGCGCGGTGGCTTAACTCCTGTAATCCCAGCACTTTGGGATGCAGAGGTGGGCAGATCACTTGAGGCCAGGAGTTCGAGACCACCTGGCCAACATGGTGAAACACCATCTCTACTAAAAATATAAAAATTAGCCGGGCATGGTGGCACACACCTGTAATCCCAGCTACTCGGGAGGCTGAGGCAGGAGAATCGCCTGAATTCGGGAGGCAGATGTTGCAGTGAGCTGAGATCGCACCACTTCACTCCAGCCTGGGCAACAGAGTGAGACTCCATCTCAAACAATAACAAAAAAGACAGAATTGGTAAAAATACTGATCCCTTGGAAAGAAGTAACTATTTTAGATACCATTGTTTTATTAAAAATGTACTTGCCTCCCTCATATACACATATTGATATAATGCCATCTACATTTGTATAATTTATAAATATTATACAATACTTAATACATATTATAATTAATATTAATAAATTATACAAATAAAATTTATAGATTATAAAATAAGTTTAGTTATTTTAATATTTAAATGTGCTAAATGTAAGTTTGTAAAATTTAGGAATAACTTGTTAGAAAGGTGAAGAAGCTCTGGATTGAAAGGTATGTGCTGAGGTCAGGAGTCCAGCTCACTCCCCTTTGAGGAGATGGCCTTGTTTTTTCTTTCTCTCTTTCTCTCTCTCTTTTTTTTTTTTTTATTGTATTTTAAGTTCTAGGGTTACAGGTGCACAACATGTAGGTTTGTTACATACGTATACATGTGCCATGTTGGCTTGCTGCACCCATCAACTTGTCATTTACATTAGGTATTTCTCCTAATGCCATCCCTCCCAAGCCCCCCGCCCCCCGCCAGGCCCCAGTGTGTGATGTTCCCCGCCCTGTGTCCATGTGTTCTCATTTTTCAACTCCCACCTATGAGTGAGAACACATGGTGTGTTTGGTTTTCTGTCCTTGTGATAGTTTTGCTGAGAATGATGGTTTCCAGCTTCATCCACGTCCCTGCAGAGGACATGAACTCATCCTTTTTTTGTTTGTTTGTTTGTTTTGAGATGGAGTCTTGCTCTGTCGCCCAAGCTGGAATGCAGTTGCACAATCTCAGCTCACTGCAAGCTCCGCCTCCCGGGTTCACACCATCCTCCTGCCTCAGCCTCCCAAGTAGCTGGGACTACAGGTGGCCGCCACCACGCCCGGCTAATTTTTTGTATTTTGTTTAGTAGAGACAGGGTTTCACCATGTTAGCCAGGATGGTCTCGATCTCCTGACCTCGTGATCCACCCGCCTCGGCCTCCCAAAATGCTGGGATTACAGGTGTGAACCACCACACCTGGCCACAGCCTTTCTTAAGGCAATCACGAGACCCAGCCCATCGTGGCCTGGTGAAGGAGCAAGCCCTAGGCTTCATTCTCAGTTTGGAAAAAACCATCATTGCCCAGAATGTCCCATTTACACATTAATTCCTAAATGGAATGATGGGAGCGCTGGATGCTCAGAGGCTTCCTTTTGAGGATTTGGCAGCTGCTTCTGGACTGTAACTTTTGCAGCAACTTCTGAACTCATTCATCAGGTGCAGAGCAGTGTCTTAGAAATGAGTGAGTCTTAGTGATTTCTTGGAGTGTGGATCCATACACACTTACCTCTTTTCTGAACTATAGATGGGAAGCTGCTGCAAAAAAGCAAGGTGCAGCCCCTTTCTTGTATGAAGGAAGCTACTGTTTACCATCCATGGCTGCTTGAGTTTTTAGAGCTGCGTCAGATGAATAACTTGTTGGTATCACTCGTCAATCTTAGAGGCTCTTTCAGAGATTAGGAATTGTGACCAACAGGAGAGTTTATCTGGCATTAGGGACACCAGGGCCTATTTTGGATCATGCTGTACTGCTTACGGTCATGCCCTGTCCAATCTGGGATGACTGTGGCATACAAGTCACCATGGCCATTGTGAAGCCCTTGTTCTTGGAGACCCTGTGCTCCAGGTGTGGCTGGTTGGTTCCCTGTGGCAGGACCCCCAGAGGCCCCAGGGGTTGTGAGAGTCGGGGGTGTGCAGGTTCTGAGGGCTTTGCTGGGTGGGCCGAGGTTGAGTGGGCTGGTTGCAGAATCCTGGTGCCCAGAGGGTTCTTCTTTGCCTGTTGCTGGGGACTCACGCCTTGTGAGGGGACCTTTCTTTATTACCCTGATGAGGACAGAAGAGTTCCTGAGAGGAAGCCACAAGCCACCTCCCTGACCTGGCAGCTGCCTGTGTGCCCTGGTGTGTGGGTTCCTCCCTTCCTGGGTTCATGCAGCATACTCTTGGCAGTGCAGGCCTCCTTCCAGGGGCTCTTAGGGCTCAGTTCTCATCTCTGTGGGTCACACTGAGCCCTGCTGATCCCCCTCCTGTGTGGCTGCCTCTCCGATGCCTGAAACACCTTCAGCTGTTTGTCCCACGGCCTCTCATCACCTCGATATCCTTTTCTGCTTGCTTTCTGGTTTTCAGTGGCCGCCAGCAGAGGCTGTAATGCTCCCCTGGGACCTGAGCAGTAGAGAACAAATGCTGTGAAGACCAGAGGCCCCTCACTGCTCCACGCGTATACAGGGTGCGTCTGTCTGGACAGCCAAAGGCCCCTGGGTGGTTTTGTTTTCAAAACACAATGAAAAATGACCAGTCATGCCATATTGTTAGCACCTTTTGATTTTTTTTACTGTAAAAATCAAAACAGAAATATTTGGCTCCAGAGCTCTGTGAACCCCGAAAATTTGAGACGGGTCTCAGTGAATCTTGAAAGTTTATTTTGCCAAGGTTGAGGATGTGCGCTCGTTAACACAGCCTCAGGAGATCTAACAACATGTGTCCGAGGTGGCCTGAGCGCAGCTTGGTACATTTTAGGGAGACATGAGACACCAATCAATACATGTAAAATAAACATTGGTTAGGTCCAGAAAGGCAGGACCACTCAAAGTGGGGAGGGGGCTTCTGACATTCTTTTGAGTTTCTGATGAGCCTTTCCAAAGGAGGCAATCGGATATGCACTTAGTGAGCAGAGGGATGACTTTGAATAGAGTGGGACGCAGGTTTGTCCTGAGCAGTTTCCAGCTTGAATTTTCCCTTTAGCCTAGTGATTTTGGGGGCCTAAGATTTTTGTTTTCCCACAGGTCTTTTTAGGAATTTTAAAGATGTATCTCATCCAGTAAAGCTGAAGTCCCCCCAAGTGGTAGCTGACCATAGACTAAGCCTCCTGCTGTACGGGACACCCGCTGGGAGGGAAGAGGTGCTGGCCAAGGTGAATAGATGGTCAGATGGGCGATAGGAATGAACACTTTGCCATGGTGGGTGTGCTTTAGTGATAGAATTTGTTCAGGAGATTATCTTTGTTCCTGGTTTGGGAAGGCAGAGCTTCTATATTGGAATTCTTTGTCTCCCAGAATAAAAACTCTAACATCACCTGTATTATATTGCGGGGATTAAAATCGTGCACTTGTAGCCAAACCTAGGTATGAGTGTGAGCGTGGACACTGCTGACAGATTGAAATTTGACATCCGAATTCTGGTTCCCAGGAAGGAGATATACACACACACACACACACACACACATGTGTGTGTGTATATATATATATATATACGTGGAGATATATATATATATATATTTTTTTTTAGACAGGGTCTTGCTCTGAAGCCCAGGATGGAGCGCAGTGGCGTGATCATGGTTCACAACAGCCATGGGCTTAAGCAGTCTTCCCACCTTAGCCACCCAAGTAGCTGAGACTACAGACACATGCCATCATGCCCAGCTAATTAAAATAATTTTTTTTTTTTTTTTTTTTTGTAGAGATGAGGTCTTACTGTGCTGCCCAGGCTGGTCTCAGACCCTTGAGCTTAAGTGAACCTCCTGTCTCTGCCTCCCAAATGTTGGGATTATGGGCCTGAGCCACTGGGCTTGGCTTAGGAATCCTTTTTGAATAATTATCTTCCTCACTCTCTTTCCACCCACTCTCCATTCAACCCTGATGAACCCTGCTGGACTTCATTACATTTCTGCTCAGCTGACATGCAGATTGCAGATCAGGTGGGCGGGAGCTGATAACAGTCTCACTTGGCCTCAGTTTCCTCGTATGTCCAATGAAGGGATGCACCCTAGCTCTAAAAGTAAACATTATTCACAACAGAAGAATCTGGGCATTTGCTGTCAAACAGATTCCCATTCTTCAGGCAGTTAATTTTCCACACCACAGGAGATGTTTGTGACATTTCCCATTTCTTTGAAGTCTAAGGTAGATATTGATGCCTTGGAAGGAGATTCAGTTCTCCGGTTCCATCAGGTGTCATGATTTCAGTTTTAATGTTCCTAGGTGGTGAGTGCTAACCCAGACCTTTCATGTGTAGGAATGTCATCCCTCTGCAGACCTTTGAGTCCAGATTTCATTTGTAGTTGACTTTTGGGGGTGACAGTCCGATATGTGTAAATCGTAATAGCCCTTCATCATAGATACCAGTTTAAAATTCATTTTAGGTGAGTTTCCAAACAGATATATTGGATGCATATCAGTTTAATTTGATAAACATGCAGATAAAAACTTATTACATGAGGACCAGTGTTTGAAAGATGGCTTACATGACCTGATGAGTTTTCATTTTGTCCGTTTCCAAAATACACAGGAATGCAGGAATGCCACCTTCATTCAGATCAGACTTATCTTCCTTTGCAGGATGTGGCCAGAGATTTATTTAAGACATTAGCTGTGATGAGGAAGGTCAGATAATTTAAGCAGGGGCAAAGTACACATTACTGAGGATTCAGCGCTCTTTGGTAGAAGGATGTGTTCCTGGATTTTTCTTTTTCTTTTTTTTGGATTTTTCTTCTTAATCTCCACTCTCTGACTTTTTTGTTTTGTTTTGTTTTTTTTTTTTTTTGAGATGGAGTCTCACTCTGTCACCCAGGCTGGAGTGCAGTGGCGGCATCTCGGCTCACTGCAACCTCTGCCTCCTGGGTTCACGCCATTCTCCCGCCTCAGCCTCCAGAGTAGCTGGGATTACAGGCACGCACCACCATACCCAGCTAATTTTTGTATTTTCAGTAGAGACGGGGTTTCACCATGCTGGCCAGGCTGGTCTCAAAGTCCCGACCTTGATCAAGTGATCTGCCCACCTCGGTCTCCCAAAGTGCTGGGATTACAGGCGTGAGCCACCACGCCCAGCCTTGCCCTCGGATCTTGAACCTCCTGTCTACTCTTGCTGGGCTGTAGATGGACAGAGGTGTCAGTATTTTAGGAGTGTGATCTCTCCTTTTGCACATTGGTGTTTGGGGTCTGTGGTGTCTGTTTGGGGAGCAGGTGTGTGCAGGAAGGAATCTGCACTCTCCACTTTTGCTTTCCCAACGTTGTTTTTTTCATTCTCTCTGGAAGGTCGTGACGGTCCCCTCCACTCACTCACCTCTCACGTTTCCAGCCCCTCTACTTCAGGCAGACTTCCGAAACTTTCTGCCTCTCTTGGGGTACTTTAGTATGCCCTGCAGATGTAAGCTGCTTTCAGAAAAAGCCAGATCCTGCCACATGAGACTGCAGGCCCTACTAGAATCTGTTCTATCCCACATCTCCAGTTATAGGTGGGTGGGAAGTGGGAATTGGAATTTTTTCCTTTTGTTCAGATTTTCGTCATGACCACGTGTGTACCCGTTAAGACTAGACAAGGGAGTCACCGCTGCTGAAAGAAAAGTCATTGTGTATTCATTTTGCATTGGAGGAAATGAGCATTGGGGTGCTTTGGTGACAGCTTGGAGGAGCAGGGGAGTCAGTGGCATGGCTAGGCCTGGGTCCCCTCATCTCCCCCCCCCCCCCCCCATTCACCCGCTAGTGCTGTTTGAGGGCCAGAACCAACTGTGCCTGTGTTTAGACTGGGTTTGTTGCTGTGTCACAGTAACGCAATTGCAGCAGCAGCAGCCGCACCCGTCTAACGTTCGCCAAGCTGGGTACTGTTGGAAGCACTTTGCTTGCATTTGTGCGATTGGTTGGTTATCTGTAGGAGACATCTACATATACGTATTTATAGAGCAATGAAGAAATAAGCCCAAGGCTATCCCGTGAGTTAGGGGCTTCAGGGCTTCTGCGCTTTGCTGGCCCTTGCGCTGCCTTCGGTAGATGGCCCCGGCCCTGCCTATGCCTTGGACACTCTTCATTCGCTGGCACTGAGATGGTTCAGGGCACTTTGGAGCTAGAGCAAGAGCAATGGAGAGAGTGAGGTTGCCGTGTCCACAAGTCACTGCACAGCTCACCACGCGGGCCTGGAGTGAGCCTGCTGCTGTTCATCGGCCCATAGGGTCTCCAGCACAATGCCCGGTTAGTGAGCAGAAAGTAGTGCACTGATTATGTTTCCATTAAACCATAGAACATAACAATTTTGACTGCAGAGAGGCAGGCAGAATAGCTTGTCCAGGAAAATAATAGTGCGTTTGTAAGCCAGAGAAAGATGGTACTGTGTGGTGGGGAATTCTGAAAGTCTTAAGTCTGTTTCTCAACTCCCCTCTTGTTTTCATTGTTTCAGGCAAATAATTTCTGATGGACACCAAATTGGCAGGTCACCATAGGGACCACCCCTAACCTCAAATCTGTGTAATGAAGTATCTGCAACATTTCCACTCATTTGAGAGTTCCACTTTTCAGGACAGTCATAGAGCTGCACTGTTGGTAAACTGTCCTGCATGTGTGTACGTGCACACTTGTGTGACGTGTCAGCTCGTGCCTGCAGAGACTCTGCCAGCAGGGCTGAGGCTGCTGCCAGGAGAGCGTCTGGGGTGGTGTCCTACACCTCCTTTCCAGGAGTTTCTGTGTGCATGATGCACTTCAGAACCTATAGTGTCATTTGTGGTATTTTTTTTTTTAATACTGCTTTTGTTTATTTTCCCTGGTCTAATTTTTTCGGATGGTAAATGGATCGCGTTGTTGCATGCGTTTGATGAAAGTGATATCACAGCAAATGCAAAGGTGACTGGGAGTTCTAAACCCCTGGGTGTCTCTCCTTGGGAGTTTTCATGCAGTATTGACACTCTCTTCTCCCCAGGTGCTGGGTCCCCAGCTTCCCCTCTCCCCCTACCTGAGGTACTGAGGGATCTCACTTGCTACCTGCTTGGAGCCAGTCCAGTGGCTTCACTTTTACCACTTAGAGAACTTTAGTACACAGTCTTAAACAACCCTGGAATGTTGAGCTAAAAGGGACTCTGACCCTCCCTCCGCACCCCACCCTTTAAAGGTGAAAGCAGCAGGTGGGGTGGACTCCTGGGGCTGGGGAGGCTGTGCCCCTGGAGGCAGGTGCAGGAGGGAGCCTGGCTCTTCAGGTTAAATTGTGTTTCAAAGGCAGAGCTCACATTGGAGCACTTGATATTATGCATTTGAAACATTGAGACACAGCTTCTAGTTTAAAATAAAGGTGATAGCCAAGGAGGAAAGCATGGTTTATTCCTAGCTTCCGGTAGAGGAGGCTGGCCAACTCAGACACCTAAGCAGCCACATCAGACCCAGAGTCCAAGGTAGGATGGATATTGCTAAAGCTGAGATCTACAGCAGAGCGTCTGCTTGAGGAGCTCTGACGGGCTGGGCAGCCAGTGCTCCTGGCCCTGAATGTGTTTGAAGGAGCTCTTTGGAAAGAGGTGCGGGCTTCCGGCTATTGGTAGACACCTATCTGCTTGGGACAGGTGCATTGACTTTTTGTTGCTTTTACGGTTATCTTCGGGTAAAGTCATTGTGTTTCTTGATTTATTTATTTTTTTCTCCAGTCTAGTCATAGTATTGGTTTCGAGAAGTCAAAATCAATGTTTTATTTTCAGAGTTCTAAATCCAGCCATGTAAATACTTCGGATCTGGCCTGAGGGTTTGGCAGGGATTCGTGGCTATTTTAGATATGCCAGGAGCCTTCTTGGAAGTCGCTCACCACCTGGTTTTCACCAATTAGGCTATGAGCCTGTATCTTAGAACACTCAGATTAGTGTGCCTAGAGTGCCAGGGTGGGGGTTGTAGACAAGATTCTACCCCCTCCTCCAGACTCTGCTCCCTAGGCCGAGGCGAGGCCAGCAAGGAGTCTGCCCCATGCAATTCTGGGGCCTTGGTCCCTTCTGAGAGACCCCAGCCCCGAGAGGCTCTGGGCTGCTGGATGCTGGTGCCTTTTCCCACCGTCAATCAAGCACATGCGCATAGGGCTCTGCGCCTGGCCCCAGGACTGTCATATCCAGGGAAAGGTCACTCTCTGGCAGTGGATGCTACCCTGTTGGTGGCAAGTTAGAAAGGCACACGTTTGTAATGGCCAATGGTTGCCAGTGCCTTACTTTTGGAGGCAGGAATTATTACACGTCTCCGTTGCGAGAAGCAAAAGTAGATTTAACACATCTTTAAAATCCGCTGAAGGCTGCAAAGATACTCATTTGAGATGTGCCAACATTTAGTCAGATTCTGTGACTGGTCGTGAGTCCCTCTTCCTCCACACAGCAACACTGGTTCTAAAACAGTCGGATAGCCATGGTCATTTGTGGATGTGAGCACAGCCAGGTCCCATGTTGACAAGTGCTGGACAGTGGACACCAGCGGGAGACTCAGTACAGATCATGTTGCTTTGGGCTTATGCACATCTGCAGAAGGCTCCAAGCTGGGGAACTGAGGGGCCTCTTAGTCTGGGGACCACATCTCCCTGCCCTTCCTTCCCTGTCCTGAGTGTGACCTCCGTCGTGTTGACCCCTGCACTCCTGCCCGCCCCCCATTCACCCACTAGGAGAAAGTACTGGATAGGGATGAGCATGGGGACAATGGCCAGTGACATCCAGGAGAGGGAACTTAGAGGCAAGGCAGGGATGCAAAATTGGAGTTCCTAGTAGAAACAAACATGCAGCATATTGTGAAATGTTTCAGAGAAATAACAGCATCACGATAGCACATTCTCTAGTTGCTGGTTATCTAGTTGCTAGTGGTAAGACAGAGCCAGTTAACAAAGACTATAAATTTTTCTCAAGAGGATGTAAACCAAGTAAACAAAATAAATTCAGACCCCAAGTGCGCATATTGAGTTTGACTTTGAATATTCATCTAAGAAGCTTTTGTACATGCGTTATGTATCCATAAGCCAAAGCCGGGGGCTCCCTGGCAGATGCCCCTACCTGGCCAGGTCTCATCGTGTCTAGGTGGTGACAGCCATGTAGATATGCCCGCCGCCTTGCACCTGCTCCTCTGGTGTCGCCCCTGTAACAGAACGTGGCCCCTGCCTTCCATCTTCCCCGGGGTGCCAGTGGGGACCTTGCCTTCTCCAGCACTGGGCCGTCCGCTTTGCTCCTTTGTGCCTGCACTGCCAGGTGCACATCGAGCCTAATCTGGCTTAGGAAACAGGAGGGGCACCAGCTAGAAAATGTGACCCATGTTGCCAACTCCCAAAAGCCACCAGGTGACTTCCACTGCCATTAGAATGAAACCCAAACTCTGCACTCCAGCCCCAGCATCAAACCATACTTCGCCCTGCTGCCCCTATGCCCTCCCCGCTTGCCCTCCCCCCTTGCCTTCCTGGGCCATCCTTTTCTGACTCAGCCTCAGTGCCTAGCCAGTGGGTTCCCCTCGCTGACCCTCAGCCCTCAGGCCCAGCACCTCAGAGAAGCCGATGACTGACGTGCACCCCGCTAGCCTCCCTGCTTATCCTTCCCCACCGCCTCGTGTGTCCTGCATGGCATTTGTTACAGCCCGCAGTCACAGGTCTTGCGGTGGACTTGCCGGTCGGCTGCTCTGCTGATTCTCGAAGGCGGAGTCAGGGCGTGCTTGGCATGCGTATCTCCCTTGATGTGGCGCTGTCTGGCTCCGGAGATAGCAAGGGAGGGAGGGAGGCAGTGAGCAGGACCCGCTGCTGTGGGTGGTGGCATCAGTGGAGTTGGCAGGTACTGTGCATGGGAGAGGGAGTGTGGCCTGCAGGCCAGTGGCCGAGGCCCAGTGTGGACTGTAGAGTGTCAGATTCCACTTGCTGGCCTAGGGGCCTTCCTGATGTGGGCTGCGGCAGTCACCACTGGGGAAGGCCATGCAGAGGCTGACTCCTTGGGAAGGAGGCTCTGGAAGGAGAGCATGTGCAGAATGTTCCCTGCAGTGCCTCTTGAGCTCCCGCCTGAGGGTTTGCTCAGCCGGCAGGCCTAGAGGAGGGGGCTTTGGGGCTGCAGTGCAGTCTTTGCAGAGGGTTCAGGGGTCCTGAAGGTGGTGGCACTGTGGGCTTAGGAGCTGGGGTAGTACTCAGAGCTATCCCCAATTAGGCACGGGGGCTGGGCCTTTATGCCTGTCACCAGTCTATGATTGGACGTGTTCTGCCCTCCAAGGGTCATATCCTTGGGCCACACCACTCACTTCTCTGCCCAAGTGCAGTCTCTGGCACGGGGACTCAGCCTAGAGTGATCAGCCACCTGCACTCCCAGCAGCCAGGTACTGAAGGCTTTACCCCTGAACAGAGGGACAGGCTGGTGCCCACCACAGTCATGCGAAGGCATTGCGGAAAGCTCTCATTAAAACAGCATTAAGCCAGGCGTGGTGGCTCACGGCTGTAGTCCTAGGTACTCAGGAAGCTGCGGCGGGAGGATCACGAGCTCAGGAGTTCGAGTGCAGCGTGGGCAACATAGTGAGGCCTCATCTCCAAAAAACCCCACAAAACATTAGAAGTAGTAGTACTTGCTATTCCCATAGGAGGATGTAGAAATTAGATAAGAGTTAACTGAGAATAGATTTGAATTAGCTTTTATTCCCACTGAAAAAATCAGAAATAAACTTGATTTCCTCTGGCATAAGTGTGGGTCCTGTGAGGTGATCCTCAGCCCTTACTTGGGGGTTAATGACGTTCCCATTTGAAAAACATGGCAGTTTCAATGTCTGTTAATGTTGCAAAGCATACCAGGAACATTTTATAAAAAGTAACAGAAACTACCATGTGATTCTGGAAGCTGCATAGTTAACTGTCCATTTATCTTGAAGTCTAGTGATGCAAAGCATGAGGAATAAGATCGGGAAGCTGGCCAGATGTGGTGGCTTACACCTGTAATCCTAGCACTTTGGGAGGCTGAGGTGGGCGGATCATCTGAGGTCAGGAGTTCAAGACCAGCCTGGCCAACATGGTGAAACCCCGCCTCTACTAAAAATACAAAAATTTGGCCAGGCACGGTGGCTCACGCTTGTAATCCCAGCACTTTGGGAGGCCGAGGCGGGCGGATCACGAGGTCAGGAGATCGAGACCATCCTGGCTATCATGGTGAAACCCCGTCTCTACTAAAAATACAAAAAGTTAGCTGGGCCTGGTGGCGGGCGCCTGTATTCCCAGCTACTTGGGAGGCTGAGGCAGAAGAATGGCGTGAACACGGGAGGCGGAGCTTGCAGAGAGCCAAGATCGCACCACTGCACTCCAGCCTGGGCGACAGAGCGAGACTCTGTCTCAAAAAAAAAAAAAAAAAAAAAAAAAATTAGCTGGGCGTGGTGGCAGTCCCCTGTAATCACAGCTACTCGGGAGGCTGAGGCAAGAGAATTGCTTTAACCTGGGAGGTGGAGGTTGCAGTCAGCGGAGATCACGCCACTGCAGTCCAGCCTCTGCGATAGAACGAGACTCCGCCTCAGGGAGAAAAAAAAAAAGAAAAAAAAGGAAGCTGCTACCTTCCCAAGGACACTTGCTCCTCCTCGTCTTGCTCAGACATCTCCTGGGCACCTTTCGGGGCAAGTCCTGCTGTCACTGCACAGCTCACCTTGTATATGTGGGGTGCTCTTCTCCTCTCCTGAGGAGTTATGGGTGATTAGGAAGCAAACGCATCTCAGACTTGGAGATCAAATGAAGATAGGCTGTGTAAGCACCAGGATGCATGGGGGGCTCCGGCTTCTTTGCAGTTTCACCTGGTTTAACCCAAAGGCAAGCAACAGGGATGCCCAGGGCGGGTGGTATGTGCTGAGCGGAGCTCCATAGTTGGAGAATGTAAGTATTTAAAAATTCTTGTGTCTATTTTACTATTAAATAGACTGTATAACCTCAAAACCAGGTAAGAATCTTTGACATTCATGGTGTGAAGAATGAGAAGCTGGGAAATAACAAGGACCTTTTCCTCATGTTTCCTCCTTAATTATGCTTGCCAGTGTTTTAAGCATCGAGGCTGACCTTCGCAGGCTTCAGGGTTTCAGCTTGATCACCATGTGGATGTGGATGAGTCAGTTCACTCCATAATAGCTCTTAGAGGTGTAGAAAGGAACTACTTCTTTCCATGAGTGCACCTTTATTGCCCTATCTTATAGAAATAGTAGATGCTCATCGTAAAGACTTACAACTGGATTGAAATTGGTAAAGAGAAAAAGGCAATCCCCTACCCCCGTCCCTCAGAGATAGCTGCTGTAGTAAGATCAATTGGATATTCTTGAAGACAGCTTCCTTCACAGGTGTTTATATGTCGTCTCTGTCAGTCAGTTACATGGTGAACAGACAGGGGCTCAGGTTACAGACGATCTGTAGCCCAGTTTTTGTGCTCAGTATATTACACTTGATCTGTCGTGGAACTTTTTTCAAGAACAGACAGCTTTTGTTCCGGACACAGTATTTGGTGGGGCCTAGGTCTGTCTGTAAGCATACATATTGGCAGAGCAGTGTCTCTTCCACATCTGAGCTGGTCAGGCGGAGGGCCGGGCGCAGTGGGGGCACTTTGCTGGGTGAAAGAGGTAAGAGGTAAGTCAGCAGGGGCACAAAGAAACCATGCGTATTTACAGGAGCATCTGAGCTCCAAGCCCAGGGAGCTGAGAGGGGTCACTGTCCTTCACAAGGAGGTGGCTTCTTTTCTGGACGCCAGACAGCATTGTCGCAGGAGATGCTGAATAACGAACCCCTCTGTGATGTAGTTTTCAAGTTTTATTCCCTTCGGTGCACAGCGGAAGGTCTGTGCTGAGAACAGAGGAGGGCCGAGGAGACACTTGCATGGGGTTGTCGACAGAGGGGCACCAGGATGGGTATTGCCCAGAGGGAACCTGCATGATTGTTTTGTTTACCATTTTTCTTGAGACGGAGTTTCACTCTGTTGCCCAGGCTGGAGTGCAGTGGCGTGATCTCAGCTCACTGCAACCTCCACCTCTTGATTTCAAGCGATTCTCCTGCCTCAGCCTCCAAAGTAGCTGGGATTACAGGCGTGCACCCCCATGCCCAGCTAATTTTTGTACTTCTAGTAGAGACAGGGTTTCTCCATGTTGGTCAGGCTGGTCTTGAACTCCTGACCTCGGGTGATCCACCTGCCTCGGCCTCCCAAAGTGCTGGGATTACAGGCATGAGCCACGGCCCCCAGCCTGTTTACCAATTTTTAAACCATGGCTTATGACCCTTACCCTGAGCATCAGTGACGGGGGAACTAAGAGTCGTGTGAGGTCCCAGGGTGCACAGTGGACATTTCAGTGTGAAGGGCGGGTCGGGTGCCCCAGCTTCCACACTTTCCAGCCTGGATTGTGGCATCTTGGATGTGAGGCCACAGACCAAGCTCACAGGGATGAGAGATAGTCCGTGTGGGTCAGACCTTCTCCCAGGAGGCTGATTAGATTTGCTGGGCATTACAACCTGATGGGCAGGATTTGTTTTAATCATGTAACACAATCACAAAATTAGTAGTGGCACCATGATATCGCTGCCCATTTCCCATGCATGTGCTGCAGACTTATTTGTGGGGGAAAAATTATCCATGCTGCCTCTCAGAATGAGCCTCTTCCCCACCTTATAGGAGACCATCCCAGCCAACACAGTGAAACCCCGTCTCTACTAAAAATACAGAAATTAGCTGGGTGTGGTGGCATACGCCTGTAATCCTAGCTACTCAGGAGGCTGAGGCTGGAGAATCTCTTGAACCAGGGAGTCAGAGGTTGCAGTGAACCAAGATGGCACCACTGCACTCCAGCCTGTCAACAGAGCCTGGAGACTCGATCTCAAAAAAAAAAAAAAAAAGAGAGAGAAATATCCTAACTTTTGTTTCGTTCGATTTGCCATTAAGTCGGGTTATTTTAGCTGAACCTTCCCCTTAGGTCAGTGCCAGCCCATTAACCTGAGAGAAGCTGGGACAGCCCCAGGCACCAGCCAGCTTTAGGTCTGCATGGAAAGGGTGTTCTTACTAAGAGCAGATTCTGGGAGGTGAGAGCTGGAAGAACCGGAGGCAGCCCTCACATTTCACAGATGAAGAGATTAAGGCCCCAAGAGGCTAAGTGACTCGCAGAAAAGCTGCCCAGGCGTTCCATGTAGAGCATGGATTTGAACCAGCATTGCCACATCGGGATGGGGAGGTGCTGGTTTGCTTGTTAGCTGTGTTGGGTGTACATGTTGTTCGTCTTCATGTGAGGTTGTTAGAAGTAGTTTAGCCACATTAGTGCCCAGTGCCCCCACTTCCCCCTGCAATCCCTGATGAAGCAATGCTTCTCTGTGAGTGGCATGGCAGGGGGGACCAGTACCTAGTGGACTCTCTGTGTCTGTCACCCCTGTGCCTGGGAGGGGTGACCCTTGGCTTCACAGACTGTGCTCCCTTCACCTTGCCTCACAGACCCTCCCCCAACCAATTTCTTAGTCTGCTGTTGTGGCGAAAATTCAGCAACAGTAAGGAGTGAGTTAATTCTGATTGCTCTTTCTGTGGTAATCTTCTGGATTTGTTTGTGTCTATTATTGAGCCATCCCTTATTATTAACATTAATTTCACCATGAATTAAACAGTATGACTGACTGAGTTTATAATTCTTTCTGGAATGAAAACTGTCAGGCCCAATTATATCCAGCCCAGGACTGACAGAAACTCAGCATATGAATTGTAAATATCTTGTCTCCTACGTTCTTTATTTTAACCAGGGAAAATGTTCTCGTGTCTATCAACTTGTCTTAACTTCAGCAAATACAGTGGCTCTTGCATACTACCAGCATCTAAGCTGCAGTCGAAATTATCTTTTAATACAGTGGTCTCCAGCCTTTTTTGGCACCAGTGACTGGTTTTGTGGAAGACAGTTTTTCCAGGGACCCAGGGGTCGGGGGAGGGGAGATGGTTTGGGATGAAACTGTTCCAGCTCAGATCATCAGGCATTAGATTCTCATAAAGAGCACACATCCTAGATCCCTCACAGGTGTGGTTCACAGTGGAGCTCGCACTCCTGTGAGACTCTAATGCCGCCAGTGATATGACAGGAGGCGGGGCTCAGGAGGTGGTGTGAGCTATGGGGAGCAGCTGTAAATACAGATGAAGCTTCGCTTCGCTTGCTCACACGCTGCTCACCTCCAGCTGTGTGGCCCTGTTCCCAGCCAGCCACGGATGAGTACCAGTCCATGTCCCTGCGTTTGGGGACCCCTGTTTTAATATATATCTCCACCCAAACTGCAGTAAGACAAATAGCTGTCTACTCTTACATCTCAGGAAAAAAAAAAAAGACTGTGAATTTAACCTACAGATTTTGTTTTTTCTTGCAGTTTCTGACTTGTACCTTTTCATAAAATATCCCTGTTCAACATTTTCACTTTCAAGGACTCAGCAGTTTCATTTTAGGTGTTAAAATGTTTTAAAGCATTCTCGAGATCTGTTCAAAATTCTACGTCTTATATGAAATGTAGGATTCTGGCTTTGGTCTAAGGTGACAATGTTCTACCGCTTCTTAGGGGTGCCAGGAACCCCTGGCAGGAGGCCGTGTCTCCCTAGTGTGACAGCTGGCGTTCTGGTGGTGGCACTCAGTGTGTTCCTACAGTCATTTTCTCAGGTTCTTGTTATTGTAGCAGCTTGATGGTTGCATAATAGTTCATCACACCTATCACAATTTTTAAATTTTTATTGCTCTTCCCACTTTAGATAGAAGCTCAGTTACTCAGAGGCTCAACAATACGTTGAACATGTAGTCAGCGTGTGAAAACCCCAGGGTGGGTTTTTAGCAAGCTCCTGAAGGCAGGTGTCTGGAGATTAGAGAGGAGAGAGCACAGGGGAGCCCCGTGCCCATCCTTGTGGCTGGTTGGTGGTGTAGGCAGGAGATGGTGGCCTGGACCACCAAGGGCATCAGACACCCCCCCCCACCCCCCCTCCCCCAGGCTCGCACAGGAGGGACGGGGAGGCAGGAGGGAAAGAACTGGTTGGGCAGGACGTCGCTACATGCCCCCTCCCTTCCCCTCCAGCTTTTCCCCTACTTTGGTGGGGTGTTACTGCTGGGGCATGGGAACAGCGGATGAGCTGGGTCAGGGGGATGGGGGTCCAGGGCTTGGGGAGACCTCCTGTAGATGCAGGCAGTGTCTTTGGTTGCGTTGTCTTGCTACAGAGAGCCTGATATATTTGTAAGAAGACTAAGAAGGTTTTGGATGATGGTGATCAGGTGCTTGTTCCCTTTAGCAGGGGAAATTGGGGCTGACTTTTTATAACATTGGAGCTCACTGTATACTGGAAGTTGAATTGTACTTTTTTCCCCTGGAGTTCTGTGACTCCTTTGAATTCTCACGGGTTAAATGGGATCCTGGATACTCCCTCCCTGTTTGTAAAACCCCTGGAGCATTTTGTGGCTGAAATTTACTTCTTAGAGCCATGAAATGCCCTCCAAAAAGTGAAGCACCACATCCAAATTGCATTCCATGCCCAAAGTGGTTAACATCACTCAGAGATGCAAACTCAGAAGCATTTTTGGTTTTGAGAGCCACAGTGCTTTACCCATAGGATGGGCAGGCCATTCCTTCTGCTGACTGCGTCAGCAGTCCGGGCTCCAGGAGAACCAGCATTCGCAGGGGGGGTGTCTGCACTCTCTACCAAGCTGTCCAGGTTCAGGAATTAAAGATGGAAGTGAGAGCCTGTGAAACAAGGAAGCAATGAGGTATGGGGCTTTGCCAGAAGTGCCAGGGAGGCTGTAAAATGTGTTTTGGAGGCAACCTCAGGCTGGTTCTTCTGGGGACCTCGGTGTTGGGGGAACGGCCTGTTTCTGTAGCTTGGGATGAACTTCTTCCCCGCATCTGTGAACAAGCTTGTACTCAGCCTGTAGGTTAACAAGCTGGGGCCAGAAGGCTGTACTGCACTGGACCCAAAACCTGCCCTGGGAAGATGCTTGCAACAAAACTTGTTATCACCTTGGTTTATAACAGTGAGATGGAAACTGGGTGGAATTGGGGCATGGGTTTCAGGACTGTGAAGTTATTATTTATGCATTAAATATTCCAAAGCAGCCTCAGCTAATGGAACACAGTTCTTCTGAAGGAAATGCGGAAGATAATCCCAGCAGTGCGGGAGAGCTGTGCTCCGCTCCTCAAGGCTGTAGGTGGGCCTCTGTTTTCACATTTTAAGAAGGAAAGGGCAATTTTCTTCCTTGCCGTTTTGACTTTCAAATCCTCACGCCCTCTGCTTTGATTCTCTCAGACGTGAATCCTTTAAGCAGTGCTTTACACACCCACGACAAGGGCGTTCTTGGGTAACACCGTGATTCTGGAGGGGTATTATGAGGCACTCAGGAATGCTTTTGAAGAAACTGTAATGAAAATGAGGCCGGGCGTGTTGGCTCACACTTGTAATCCCAGCACTTTGGGAGGCCGAGGCAGGTGGATCATTTGAAGTCAGGAGTTCCAGACCAGCCTGGGGAACATGGCGAAACCCCGTCTCTACTGAAAATACAAAAATTAGCCAGGCATGGTAGCGCGTGCCTGTAGTCCCAGCTACTCAAGAGACTGAGGCGGGAGAATCACTTGAACCCTGGAGGCATAGGTTGCAGTGAGCCAAGATTGTGCCACTGCACTCCAGGCTGGGCAACAAAGCTAGAATCTGTCTCTGTCTCTCTCTCTCTCTCTCTCTCTCTCTCTCTCTCTCTCTGTGTGTATATAGTATATATTATATATGTATATATTGTATATTCTACATAGTATATATTTATATTATATGTATATGTATTATGTATAATATATGTATATATTATGTATTACACATGCTAGTATATTTATAATATATGTATATATTATGTATTATGTATATATTATATATGTATATATTATATATGCTATAATATAGTTATATGTATATATTATATACTCTAATATATAATATAGTTATATGTACATATACATTATGTATATATTATATGCTCTATTTAGTGTATATTTTATATATTTATATATATGGGGGGCTGGAAATCACTATCCTCTAAGAAGTTACAAACCTGCAAATCCTCTAGAGCCCATTTGGGCCGGCAAACTTTTGCCTTGGGATTTCCTTAGAGGAGAAGAGAGAGGACCCAGTCAAATCCTGACATTGTTGTGACAGATTCTGAGTCGCCTCAGGGCTCAGGGGAAAGAGCCTTGGAATTGCAGGCAGTGGCGTGGATGTGCCTGCAGGGGTGGGCATGGTGGCATCTTGCTGGCCAGGTGTTTGTCACCCTGCACTGAGAGGGCCTGGTGAATGGCCAGGGCAGGGGATGCTGTCGGGACATGTCAGGGTGGGAAACTGTCTTGTTTGTGGATCTTTGAGGCTGCTGAAAAGGATCTTTGAGCCTGAACTTCCAGGGAAGCCTGAAACCAATCTGGTATCCCCAGGGTTTATGTTTTATTTCATTTATTATAGGGATTCAAGGATTTCCAAATAAGAAATTAAATCATACCATTGAAACTGTGCTGGTGAACTTCTGCTAAGTCCTACATTTGAAAGTCATCAGCGGATTATGTCTGATCCAGTTTGCAGCGGGCTCTTTTCCGGCTGCGTTGAAATGGATTTCTTTATTCTATTAAAGACTCCACTTCCTTTCTCGGCACAGAACTGACAGGCTGCGGCAGCCACAGCCTCCTCCGATGCTCCTCTCCTCTGTGGATGTGCCATCTTTCTTCCATTGTTGTTTTGTTTTATATTTGGGGGCTTTACGGCTGCTTTAAACTAAAAATAAATGTTCCTCCCCTTTTCTGTGCTAAAAATAATAGTTAAAATCCTTGTGACGTTTAAGGTTTTCAAAGAAACGTCCCAATTTCTGAGATAATATGTTGTTTTTAAAATGTCACCTGCAATTTCAGGTTCCTTTTTTTAGCCTTGTGTATAATTTCACGAGTTTTGTCTGGAATGCGTATTTGTGGTTCCTGGAGCCAAACAGAATTGGGGGCTGGGCTGGGGGTGAACGTGACACAGGAGACCATCAAGTCATTCTAATATTGGCTGCATGCTGTGCTTCTGGTTGATAATTTGGAGGAGAAAGTTAGGAGTCCATAGCTCTGCTGGGGAATGAGCCCACCTGCAGACGATGGCTGTCTTCATGAAGATGAGGTCCTGGCTCCCTTGTCTAATGAAGAATGTGGGGGAGCCTTTAGCAGAAGGCTCTGAAATCCCGAGGAAGGACGCAGTGGAGGCACTGCTGGACAGGAGCTGCCTTCCCTGGTCCTTGCAGCCAGGCTCCTGCAGCCTGGGAAGGTGGGGCTTCCTCATCTCAGGTCCAGAATCCTCTGAAAGTTCTCTTCCTTGACCGTAGTCCTTGGGCCCTGTTCCCTTGTTGCTGTTGTTTGCTGAGGTAGAATGCTAAGATAGGCCAACTGGAGTCATTTCCAGGATTACTTCCCATTCTAGAATTTTTGGTATATGTTAGTAGTCATATCACATGGATGACTTTTTTCATGCACGTTTATGTGCTGTAGGTTGAACCCCACTGTGAAATTGCGACTATTCAACCATATTTGACCATATTTGTGCCTCCAGCACAGCAGCGAGTACAGGTAGCACATGTGCCTGTCTCCAAGCAGGAACGTCTCCTCCTGGCTGTGGTCAGATTGACCTGGCAATTTTACGTGGTTTGATGGAATATAAATTGACCTGGGATGAAAACTAACTCCAGTAAAGCCTTCTAGTTTGTTTTATTCCATGTGGAGTTAGTGGTCACTGTGAGCCAATTTTCTTGGGGTTTTTTTGTTTTTTTGTTTTTGGACAGAGTCTGGCTCTGTCACTCAGGCTGGAGTGCAGTGGCGCAATCTCAGCTCGCTGCCACCTCCACCTCCCGGGTTTAAGCAATTCTCCTGCCTCAGCCTCCTGAGTAGCTGGGATTACAGGCGCACACCACCTCACTTGGCTAGTTTTTATATTTTTAGTGGAGACTGGGTTTCACCATGTTGGCCAGGCTGGTCTCAAATTCCTGACCTCAAGTGATCCGCCCGCCTCAGCCTCACAGTGCTGGGATTACAGGCGTGAGTCACCACGCTCGGCCCGAGCCATGGTTTTCCATCCCTGGTGTGGTTGCTTCATCAGGACTTGGCAGGCCATGTGTTACTCCAGGCTCACTTGTGCCTCCAGCGCAGCAGCGAGTTCAGGTAGCATGTGTGTCTGTCTCTGAGCAGGAGCATCCTCCCCCAGCTGTGGCACCTGGGCAACGGGACATCAATCCCTGCTCTTTAATCCTACCCCCAAAGGTAATAGGAGAGCTTCCTGTGTGGGTAGTTGGGCCCTTTCCCAGGCATCCTGCCACCTCCTTGGCAGCATCTCCTTGGAACCTTACAGAAGCCTTAGGAGAGAATTGCTCCCCTCTTCTCCCCTCCCCCCTTCCCCTCCCCCACTTCCCTCCCCTCCCCTGCCCATCCCCCAGGCTGGAGTGCAGCCTTCCCTCCCTCGCTCTATCCCCCAGGCTGGAGTGTGGTGGCACAATCTCGGCTTACCACAACCCCTGCCTCCTGGGTTCAAGCAATTCTCCTGCCTTAGCCTCCAAGTAGCTGGGATTACAGGCGCCTGCTACCGTGCCCGGCTAATTTTTGTATTTTTAGTAGAGATGGAGTTTTGCCATGTTGACGAGGCTAGTCTCAAACTCCTGACCTCAGGTGATCCACCTGCAGGCTAATCTCAAACTCCTGACCTCAGGTGATCCGCCTGCAGGCTAGTCTTGAACTCCTGATCTCAGGTGATCCACGCCCCTTGGCCTCCAAGTACTGGGATTACAGGCATGAGCCACCCCGCTCCCGGCCAGAAATGCTTCTATTTTATGGCGAGGAAATTGAGAGACCAGAAAGTTAACCGAGGTCACTGTCAAACCCATGGCTCCTGGCTCCCTGACCCCTCACACCCATTTCCGTCTGCGTCCTCTTGGTCTCCCATGGACACTGGGATGGGCAGGGCCAGGTGGGAGAAGCAGGGCTCATCTCTGAGGGCTGCGTTATGGGGTAGGAGTTTAACCTGAGTAACTGCAGCACTTTCTGCCCATGGCAACCTGTGCTGTTTTCACATTTCTCAGAAATTCCCGCTCTTGGACTTTTACACTTGTAACATCCGCTTAGCATTTTGAAAAATTGAAGATGGAGAGTAATAAAGTGTGGACAAAGCTCTGCAGGGAGCTTGTTAGAAATGCTGATTTGAGGCTGGGCGTGGTGGCTCATGCCTATATTCCCAGCACTTTGGGGGGCCGAGGCCGCGGATCACGAGGTCAGGAGATCGAGACCATCCTGGCCAACATGGTGAAACCCCGTCTCTACTAAAAATACAAAAATTACCCAGATGTGGTGGCGGGCGCCTATAGTCCCAGCTACTCGAGAGGCTGAGGCAGGAGAATCTCTTGAACTCAGGAGGTGGAGGTTGCAATGAGCCAAGATGGCGCCACTACACTCCAGCCTGGCGACAGAGCGAGACTCCGTCTCAAAAAAGAAATGCCGATTTGAAGGTTCTGATTTCCAGAGTCCCGGCTGATGCTCACCTGTTGCCGGCTTTGCTAAGCGTCCCAGGTTAGTCTAGGGCAAGCAGGCTCTGAGCAACACAGCAGATAATGAGGGAGGGGTTTAGAATCTGGCATTGCCAAGGGGGTCAAGGGGGACTTTCCCAAGTGTCCCGCTGTGTCCAGGGGCAGCAGCAGGGAGAACCTGCCCTGAAGGGCTGCAGTGGTTGGTGAGCCCAGCACCTGGCTAGCTCTTGGGAAGGATCATTACTATCACCAACGTTGATTGTAAAACACTCACAAGATCCTTTTTTTTTTTTTTTTTTTTGCGACAGTCTCACTCAGTTGCCCAGGCTGGAGTGCAATGGTGGGATCTGGGCTCGCTGCAACCTCTACCTCCCGGGTTCAAGCACTTCTCCTGCCTCAGCCTCCAGAGCAGCTGGGATTACAATCATGTGCCACCACGCCTGGCTAATTTTTGTATATTTAGTAGAGACGAGGTTTCGCCATGTTGGCCAGGCTGGTCTTGAACTCCTGACCTCAGGTGATCTGCGCGCCTCGGCCTCCTAAAGTGTTGGGATTACAGGCGTGAGCCGCCGCGCCTGGCCCCAGACACTTCTGAGAACGAGCTACATCCTCTGTGCCACTGGATTCTGGCTGGTCCAGGAACACAGGTGTGCACACATCCGGATGTGCCTCCACACACTCATGCGCATATGCCCAGCTGTGTTTCCCTGAAGCATATTTATCCTTCCAGTGTTCCTGCACCTTGGAAGGAAGCAGGACAGCTGGCCTGGACCCTGCCCCACCCTTCCTGGACCCCACCTACTGAGTGATGAACAATTCCATGCCAGCACAGTGTCCAGCCCACAGATAGGTCCCCGTAGTGGAGTAGGAGGAAGGACTATTTTGGTATGCATGGCTTTCGCGAATGTTTTGTTAATTTTCGTTTAGCTTTGTATGAGGCAGCATTCCATTTTGACTGGGCAGTAACAGAGGTGATGAAAGTTTTTAAAATAAATAATTTTTAATGGGAGATGAAGAGTTTTGGCCAATTGAGTCAAGCATTTATTTTATTACTCTTATTGCCACAAACACAAATATGTTCCATTCAAGTGAGGATGTATTTGCAAGTAAAAAGATGCCTCACATTGTTCCAATGTTTATATAATCATGCATCTTTGTTTAATGGAGCACTGCTTAATTTATAATGAATATTTTATATTTATTGTTAGAAAGTTAATCTCATGGTGGTATGTGTTGAAAAATCAGCAGTGCATTGATGAATAGAGCTCATTTTAATTCACAGTTTACCCTCTTCGTTTTATTATTGAAGTTCATTTTTAAAACTTTACCATTTAATTTCTTATGTGACAAATGGAATAAAAAAAGGTGCCAGAAGGTAACAATGAAAGGAAAATCATCTCATCACCCTTGACTTCAGCCATCTAGTTCCTAACCCTAAATCAGCACCTGTTAAGTTTGAAATTTTACCAGAAATAGTCTCAGCCTTGACAAGCATATGCATTTTTTTTTTTTTTTTAAATAATGAGATGGAGTCTCGCTCTGTCGCCCAGGCTGGAGTGCAGTGGCACAATCTCGGCTCACTGCAACCTCCGCCTCCCGGGTTGACGCCATTCTCCTGCCTCAGCCTCCCGAGCAACTGGGACTACAGGCGCCCGCCACCACGCCCGGCTAATTTTTTTTGTATTTTTTAGTAGACTTGGGGTTTCACCATGTTAGCCAGGATGGTCTTGATCTCCTGACCTCGTGATCCGCCCGCCTCGGCCTCCCAAATTACAGGCCTGAGCCACCACGCCCGGCCAAGCGTATACATATTTTGCACCCCTCACCCCCGATACACTTTTTAGAAATGCATTTGTGAGGATCCTATCCATCTCTGTATCGCACCTGGCTGTCATCACTTGATAGTAGCATGGGGACTTGGGGAATCCCCACTGCAGTATGTTGAGCTTCAGTTACTGGTTTTACTATTCCATGATGTGGCTGTATCCACAGTTACTTAACCAGGGTGTGGTTTGTTACAGTGCAGCAACAGAGTGACGTTCTGAGAAGCCGGACACTATTGGGGCCTGCATTTTGGAGTCATCATCATTGACCTTTCAGTTTTCCCTGGACCGTTAGGGTCACTTTGCAGATCCTCTAAGGCCACATTCCCATTTTTCTGCAAGAGTAGTCGATAACAGAAAGAAGTGTTTTGCAACTTAATTGGTAATGCTGTTCACTGATGGTATTAAGACACAATTAGTTACCACTGACTGAGCGCCTGCTGGGTGTCAGGCCCACGCTAGTGCGTTCCTCGCATCATCTGTCCACGGGTAATGTTTGTCTGCAGCATGTTGGGGTGGTGTTTGGGTGCACAATTATGCAAAATTTTGCGCCCCCGATATTTAGCTCCCAATGTGTCCGTGTCAGTGGGAGGAGAGTAGAGGGGCAGTGACTGGAAGTCTTTGCGAGCAGTGCAGGGAGAAGTCCGCCTCCCAGGCATTTTCTTCCTCAGGGCTCTTGGGCTTTCCTCCTGAGCTCCTGCAGATGGGCCTCTGCCGGTCTGCTCTGCCAGCTGGACAGGCATGTTGTGCCCCGAAAGTCTCTGCCCTCTAGAGATCACTCACATCTCCTCCTGATCTACCCAGCTGTCCTTTCCTGGAGCAGGGAGTGTTCCTCTGACGGGATGTCTCACTCGGCATCGGGAGACCCTTGACGCTGTCATTGCAGGGCCCGTGGCATCTGGTTTGCTGCACAGTTGCCCTCCCCACGACCCCCCCGCCCAGAACACACTGGGCGGATGTGCCCCCCACTCTGTAACCTGGTGGGTTGTGCTCCCCCGGCGTGTGACCTGGTGGGACGTGCTCCCCAGCATGTGACATGGTGGGTTGTGCTCCCCCGGCGTGTGACCTGGTGGGACGTGCTCCCCAGCGTGTGACATGGTGGGTTGTGCTCCCCCGGCGTGTGACTTGGTGGGACGTGCTCCCCGGCGTGTGACATGGTGGGTTGTGCTCCCCCGGCGTGTGACTTGGAGGGACGTGCTCCCCAGCGTGTGACATGGTGGGTTGTGCTCCCCCGGCGTGTGACTTGGTGGGACGTGCTCCCCAGCGTGTGACATGGTGGGTTGTGCTCCCCAGGGTGTGCCTGGCCTCCTTCAGATTCTGGTTTTGCCCTCCTGTGTCACACCCGTGGTGTGGTTAGCCCCTTGGCTTCCAGCCCTGCGTCCATGCGGTCCTCATATCACACAGTTCTGTGATGGTGATGGTGTTTCTTAACTTTTAGGCATCTTATGAATCAGGTCACTTCTTAGACATAATGTAGAGTGAGTAAGTTTCAGCATTGGAGGACAATATATTGGAAGTAAATCCCATGTGGAAAGAGCTATTTTTCTATCAGTAGGATGCACCTCCTCCCTCTGGTCCAGCCCACTCGGCATGTGTTGCCCGAGCTGCCATGTGATCACCAGGACAAATGATGACTACTATCATGGGGTGTCATTTATGATAAGAAATGGCATGTGGTGGGTGTGGAAAACTGGGTTGCAGGTAAAGCCATGGTCGTTTGGGTCATCTGTATATGGTGGGTGCACTGTGCACAGGCAGTCAGGGGAGGTGGGGGAGAGTGCACCTGCAGACGGCTGGGCTCTGTAGGACCACCCCATGGAGCTTAGGAGCCCTCCATCTTTCTGACATAGTCTAAACCATCCTGGCTGGGTCTTCAGTGTTTAATATCTTTGTGAGGGTCAAAAACTCTAGCACCAGATCTTTCTTCTGAGCTGTAACCTGTTACTTACAAACACTAAAGTGTTAACTTACATTGTGAGCATTCAAATCTTCAAATTCAATCATACTTTTTGCTGTGTGTGTAGGATTTCAGAAAAATGACTATTGTAGACAAGCAAAAGACCAAATGTGGACCGACGGGCTATAGCAGAATCACTCCTCGGAAAGCTAGGTGTGTCCTTAAATATCTCCACACTTGCGAACAGGCACAGTGAGGAGGGTCTGAAGATACACGCTCCACTGTAGGAAGGGCTGTGGCTTTAGCAGGGGTAAAATGGAACGTTCGATTTTCAGTAACTTTCGAAGTCATTGGACAGAGCATGTGTTACCGACCACAGACTTGGACCTGGAACTCCCCACTGGCCTCTAGCTGAGTGTCGTGAACTGGGACAAACTGATCTTTCTGGGGTGAGAGTGACACGGGGAGGCTTGTCTGCACCATCTTCAGTGACCTTCGGATGTGAAAATGGCCCATTGGAGGCATTTTGACTTGGCCTTTATGTGAGTTATGGTGTCTGACTTTGTGTCCTCCTCTTTTTCAGATGCCTTTGTGAACAGCCAGGAATGGACGCTGAGTCGATCTGTCCCGGAGCTCAAAGTGGTGAGTGGTTCCCTCTGGCCCTGGCGCCTGTGGGAAGGGAGGGGCTCTGTGCACACCCAAGCCTGCATTCCCAGGCAACTGGTCATTGCCTGGGGCCCAGAGTGGAAGTGTGACTCTGGGTGTGTTCCTGGGAAGGGCCAGGTATAGTTGATAGCTTGGGACTAGAGTCCAAGTTCCTGAGTGCCCCTGGGACAGCTACGACAGCCATGACTGCCACTCAGCCAGGGCGGTGTCTCATGTGCAGGGCAGAGGCCATCATCATCCTCTCTCTCACATCTCTTGGGTGTGTGTGTGTTGTGTGTGTCTGTCCTCTGCATTTCTATTGATAGCACCAGATCCCCTGCGGCCCGTGGACTCCTCCCCACTGACCCCAACCTCATTGCATGCTTGGAGGACAGGACAAGGGCCAGGAGACAGGATCCTTCTGGTCCTTCCCGTCTGAGATGAGGAGATAGAGCAACAAAGAACTTCTAGGTCTTTGAAGAGACTTTTGTCACCAGGAAGAGTATTTGTTTTTAAACTTAGGAAATGAAGTGCAAAGAGTAGGAGGTGCCCTGAGATGGGAAGGCCCTGTGGTCACTATGCCTTCTCTCTCATTGGTGTCTGACACACCCATCCCCACCGCAACCACGGGGTGCCATCGGCTGGGCCCATCTCCTTCCCGGTGTCTGCCCCCTGCCCCATTCCTCCCTGAAGGTCTCTGGGCTGTGTCTGCAGCACTTGCCCGTGGGAGACAAAGCGTCTCTCAGTCCTAGTGCTGTCTCAGAAGCCTGGGGTTCCGCAAGACTGGCCTGGAAAGAGCCGCCTCTTTCTGTCTTTTGTGTGCTTTGTCACCGTGGCACTGGCAGGGTGTCTTAAGCCTATTGAAGCCGTCCAGGAAATGTGCGTTGAATGAATGGCACAGGCTTGGCAATGTTGTTACCAGGAGATTTTCAGAACAATCCCGCAGTTTCAGTTACTTCCTGTTAAGACAGCCGCTGCCACTCGGGTGCTGTGATGGGCACGGAACAGTAGTCACAGTGGTTTACTGGCGGTGATGGTGTGGATACAGCGCTGGCTCTGTGCGGGTCGTGTTCTAAGTGCTTTACAAAATTACTTAATCCTGACAAGTGCCCCATGGGGAGGGGTAGGTACGGTTATCCCCATTTCACAGATGAGAAAACTGAGGCTCAGAGACAATGAAGAACCTGCCCAAGGAGCCACAGTGAGTAAGTGGAGGAGCTGAGGTGTGAGCCTGGAGCTGGTGCTTCCACCACCGCACTGCCTGACAGGACTTTCTCGACGGTAAAAACCTCCTGCGTCTGCACTGCCCATGCCGTCACGGCTGGCGCCACGTGGCTGTTGAGTGATTGAAACGTGGCCAGTCAGTGCCATCAAGGAGCTGCATTTTAAGTTTGATTCTAGTTCATTTAAATTGAAATAGCCACACAGGGCCAGCGGCCACCCTACTGCCAGCATTGCAGACTAACTGATCGTCAAGTATTGAACCACCTGACTTGGCAGTTCAAGGTGTTACAGGTTCAGAGAGGGCCCACGTGATCGTACCAGCCCATAATCGAGGATGCTTACCACCAAAAACTTGTGCTCTGCCGGTATTTTGAAAGCATGTGATTTTCTGGAATATCTGCCCAGAGCTGTAGGAGACAGTTGCGTTTGAGGCAGCATGGGCTCCTCATTCTGAAACGGACTGTCTTAAGGCTTGCTTCAATTAGCTGACACCGTGGGCTTCGATGCTGTTGGTTCTACAGTTCTCAGAACGGTCCTGTCCCTGGCCCGAGTGTGGATGGACGAGATCCTGGCAGGACCACCAGCTCTGCTCTAGCCCAAGTGCCTTCCTGTTGTGGCATCAGCGGGCACTGGTCCTCATTGGCACCCCCAGCAGATCCCTTGTGTGCTGAGGAGTGCTCAGGGTCTGAAGAAAGTGCTGCTTTGTTCCCTAGGCAGCCTCCAAGTGCCTATAGGGCTGCAATTGTTTCCCTCCTAGCGCAGCCCCCCGCAGGACAGGTGGCACTTTAGGTCAGCGTCTCAGGAACCCAGCCCCTGCTTCACAAACGCAGCAGTGACATGATGTCATGGCAAGCCTCCAATAGGCCCTTTATGTAACATTTTGCAATAAATCTTTTGAAATCTGTCAGAGAAAAAAATTCAATGTTCGCTTTCTTCTCAAGAGTGGTAGTACCATGCCTTATGTTTTCTTTCTTTTTTTTTTTTGTGACGGGGTCTCACTCTGTCACCCAGGCTGGAGTGCAGTGGCGCCATCTCGGCTCACTGCAACCTGCCTCCTGGGTTCAAGTGATTCTCGTGCCTCAGCCTCCCGAGTAGCTGGGATGACAGGCACCCGCCACCACATCTGGTTAATTTTTTATTTTTAGTAGACAAGATTTTACCATGTTGGCCAGACTATGCTCAAACTCCTGACCTCGTCATCCGCCTGCCTTGGCCTCCCAAAGTGCTGGGATGACAGGCCTGAGCCACTGCGCCCGTCCTGATGTTTTCTGAAGTTGTGCTGTGGTCAGATCGTCCATGACCAGTTGCTTTTGGTGCCGCACAGGAGCCAACCGCTGCTGGGTGCAGATGTGTGCCCAACAGCAAAAGCTTGATGCTTCTGTCAGAGGGGAAGGCACATAGGCCCTGGACATCTTGCCTGTGTAGGGGACCTCAGTCCCCAGCTCCTCACATCCTATTTGTGTGTTTTCATTGAACTCCAACTGGAATTTTTACTAAAAGCCTTGATTTCCTTTTCAGCAAACCTCAGGGTTAGTGTGGGGCTCTGGAGAAATCAGTTTAGAAAGACATTGCATTCCCTTTGGCCTTGTGATGTGAAGGGCCGAGTATGGGTTCCAACGCACTTCATGTCCCTGCACAGACGATGCAGGGTTGACAGTGGCAACCTCTTCTGCCTTAAGTACGTAGTTCTGTGATTTTCAAGACACCTCATTCCTCCTCACATAGCTCTTTGGCTCACTCTGGATTGATTTCCTCCGTCTTGGTTTACTTCCAGCGGTCGCTCCGACAGCTTCACGGGTGGCGTGACACACTTGAAATGGCATTTTGACCCCTTATTTTATTTTCCTTTCACCATCAACTGTTAATTTCCACCAGCGTTTCAAATTAAAATAATGCCATCATGTGTGACTGAGGTGGTCTGTGAGATGGCTGTTCCAGCCAAACCAAACTCCTTCCCACTCCACTCCAAGATTGATTGCTTTTGTTCCCCTAAGGGAGAACTTAGGGGAGAGCTTAATCTTTGCCCATCTTGTTAGGCGGAAGAAGGCAGGAACGTTGCTATGCAGAGAAGGCACAGACCAAAGGATGTTTGGTTTTGGAGCATTTTCTTCCTCGAGAAAGAGAAACTGATCTTAATTAAAAATTTAATTCTGTGGCATACTGTTTTGGATTTTCCCAGCATGAAGCTGACATGAAGCGGGTGCCCTTGAGCAAAAGAATAATTAGTAGGTAGAAATTCTCCGATTATAGAGGCCCGGGGTAAAAAAAGATGTACGTCGGATTAGGAGGGGAAACAGCTTTATTTAGAATCTGTCCACACAGCCTGGCCTGAGCCTGGCTCTGAGCCTTAGTAATAAGCATCTCATTCACTCACCAGCAGTGCAGTCATGCGTTTACTCATCCGTTCTTTTACTCGGCCAGTGCTGTTGAGCGTCTGCCTTGGGCTCTGCATTACGCAGGGATTCAGAGAACAAGGCAAATGAGACACGGTGCCTGTCCTTGAGGAATTGTCAGTATTGGAGGGAGGCAGATCAACATACTGATGTTTCCAAAGTAATGTGTTCCCTTGTAAGATATCCTCGGGGCAGAGACCTAAGGGAGCTTTGAGGAAAGGCACCCAGTTGAGGCTGTGGCATTAGGAAGGTGTCTTCGTCTCTTCTGGCTCCTGTAAGAAAATATCATACACTGAGCAGCTGATAAACAACAGAAATGTATAGCTCGCAGTTCTGGAGGCCAGGAAGTCCAAGATCAAGGCACCTGCAGATTTGATGCCTGAGGACCTGCTTGCTGGTTCGTAGGTGGCATCTTCTTGCTGTGTCCTCACATGGAGGAAGACGCGAAAGGTCTTTCTCAGGCCTCTTCTATAAGGGCGCTAATCTGCTCCCGCAACTGCTGCACCTCGTAATACAATCACCTTGGGGATTAGGTTTCTTTTCTAAAAATTTTATTATTTTGTTTTTATTTTTTGAGAGAGAGTCTCGCTCTGTCGCCCAGGCTGGAGTGCGGTGGTGCAATCTCAGCTCACTGCAACCTCTGCCTCCCGGGTTCAAGTGATTCTCCTGCCTCAGCCTCCCGAGTAGCTGGGATTACAGTCATGCACCACCACGCCTGGCTAATTTTTATATTTTTTTAGTTGAGACAGGGTTTCACCCTGTTGGCCAGTCTGGTCTTGAACTCCTGACCTCAGGTGATCCACCTGCCTCGGCCTCCCAAAGTGCTGGGATTACAGGTGTGAGCCACCGTGCCCAGCCAGGGGTTAGGTTTCAGCATATGAGTTTGGCTGGGAGTGTGGGGGTAGGGGGGGAAGCACAAACATTCCTACCATATAGTTGAAGGCTTCTTAGAGGAGGTGACATCTGAATTGATAGTAAGAGTAGGTTTCGGAGAATGATTGATGTGGAAAGCTTTAGTTGCCTGGAGACAGCAAGGCCTGTTAGGATGGGGCTTGGTAGCTGATTGACTAGAAGGCCGAGCAGGGAGCGGGCAGATGAGAGGCGGGAGGGTTGTAACTGGGGTGTAAGAGGACAGGACCGGGCATAGGTTTTAGAAAGGCCACTCTGGCTGATGAGTAGGGAGTGGGAGTGGCCAGGAGTGGGTGACGGAAAACATCTGGATCCATGAGCCGTCACTCAGCAGACCACGGTGGCCTGTAAATCACTGAGAACCTTTTTTCCACACTGTCATGCCAAATTTGTTCTCTTATATGTTTGTTTGTTTGTTTTTCTTTTTTGTTGTTGTTTTTGTTTTGTTTTGAGACAGAGTCTCGCTCTGTCACCCAGGCTGGAGTGCAGTGGTGTATCTTGGCTCACTGCAACCTCTGCCTCCTGGGTTCAAGCGATTCTCCTGCCTCAGCCTCCTGAGTAGCTGGGACTACAGGCGTGTGCCACCACACCTGGTTATTTTTTTGTAGTTTTAGTAGAGGTGGGATTTCACCGTGTTAGCCAGGATGGTCTCGATCTCCTGACTTCATGATCTGCCTGCTTCGGCCCCCCATAGTGCTGGGATTACAGGCGTGAGCCACCGTGCCCAGCCCTGTGTTTGTTCTTATAGCTATTGGCTTCATCATCTGCTTAACCAACGTTCCTTCCTCCCTCCTGTCTCTCCTCTCCTCTCTCCTTTATTTCCATCTCTCCTCCCTCCCTCCCATCCTTCTTCCTTGTCATCCATCTATCCATCAACCCATCTTGTGTTTACCAGGACTTTGTTGGAGCCAGGGACTATGACAAGTGTACAGATTCGGAGTTGGTGTCTTGGCCTGTATCCAGAGACAGAGATCTTGGTCCTCGGGGTCCTAAGTGTAGTGGGAGGTGGAGCCCAGGGCCTCACCAGCCACTGTCAAGGCTGTCTGGGGGTGAGGGGAAAGCAGGGAAGCCTTCCCAAGAGAAAGTGAAGCCCTCCTCAGGTGAAAGGGGAGGGGTGCTCAGGTGACAGGAGCAGTGAAGTGTTCTTGTGGCAAGTTCATGGACCTGCTGGGCCTGTTGGCTGCCAGCAAAGTTGTGTGTGAGGATTTGGAGGGAGACAGTTTGTTCCTAAAATGTTTGGAGTTTGGCCTCCAGGCAGCAGGAGTCTCCCACGGCTTATGAAATGAAGGAGTGCCACTTTCTCATGGTCAGTTGGTTTCCAAGAACCTCTCTGGTGTTCTCGGGTTGAAAAGCAGGTGCTTGCAGGCAGAGAGAGGCCCTAGAGGCTGCTTCCTTGATCCGTGCACACTGGAGAGTCCACACTGAGGTGGCAGCAAGGTGCCCAGGAGGGAGCGGACTCCCTGACTTCCAGCCATTGGGAGTTGGGGATGGCCTCCAGCTTTCTGGTTTGAGAGGCTGGGTGTGATGTAGCCTCAGAAGCTGATGAGGAGACTGGGAGAGAGAGGCGAGGTGTGGACCCGTCGAGGCATGAATACCGCATAGGTGGCGTACGGATGTATATAAAGTCCTGGTGGGAGCTAAGTAGGGGCACCTGGAGCTGGGGTGGACGGCGGCCAGGGGATGCGATTTGGGAATAGGCAGCTTTTTTTTCCCCCCGACATCCAACCTTCTATCAATGAGTTGTGAGTCCAGAGTCTGCAGGGTGTCTCCTGTTAAATGGAATTGCAGCTCATTGAGAGAAGGTTGGATGTGGACAGGCGCATGTTGGGACATTAGAGTGGAGGATCAGCTGGAGATGTGAGGATGGAGCCCTGGCGAGTCCCAGTATGTCCCTGCAGATGGAGGAAGAATGCACAGGACTGGGAGGGAGGTAGAGGCGGAAGCCAGTGTGAGAGTTGGAAGAGAGTGTCTTAGCAGCAGCTGCTGGTGATGGGGCCAGGTCAGAGCGAGACAGGCTAGTGGCTTTGAAATGGAAGTTGCGGGTGACCTAGTGGGCAGTTTCCTGGTAGCAACAGGGCCAGAGCTTCAGAGAATTTGAGTGGAGGCAGGAGGGAGGTCAACAAGTGGAACCGAGAGCAAGCGGGGCGAGTCCCAGCTCAGGGAATGGCAGGTGGCCTTAATGAGCACCTGTGCCCGGGGATGGGTCCCTTGTGATGTTTTGGGCTTTTTAAGGAATCGATTAGATCATGCTTAAATTTGATCACTAGCAATGTTCTAGTGGGGGAGGAAAAGGTTAAAATGAAGGAGATTTTTGATGAGCAGCTTCCCAGAGAAGGCGGCATGGGGGGTATCCAGCTCCCAAGCACAGGGAAAGGGAGGCTCCCTGTAGGATCGGCCACTTGGAGGCTGGGAGGCCAGGTGTGTCTCCTGTGTCAACAGGGAGGCTTCCTGTGAAGAAGCCCCTGGAAAGTCAGCCTTGCCGCCAGGTTACTGCTAGGACAGAGGCCCTCATGTCACCCTCACTCCTGAGGGTCGCCTTCTAATCCAGCACAAATGAGCACCTTTGCCGTCTCTCCCAGCAGCCCTGGCACTGTCCCCTTTTTCTCGGAGATGCCTTGGTGGGTCCTGTGTCTGGGAGGCAGGTGTGTGCCCTCCTCGCCTGTGTGGCCGGCCCCTGCCTCGCTCCTCCACCCCCAAATCTCCCCACACTGCCCTTTTCTGCTCCTGTTGTCCTGCCCCCAAGTCTACCCTAGACTCATCCCCTAGGGATGCTACCATGCGTGGGTCCTCGCCACTCTCCCCACGTCACTCACCTCTGCCCTCGGGTGCCACCTCACCTGCTGCTTTTCCCAGTCTCTGGAGGGTGCACAGTAGATGCCGGCGGGCTAACTCAAGGAACACAGCCCTGATGTAAACAGTGCGCTTGTTTTCTGGAAGAATGCCAAACCAGTGTTTATACCAGCATTGCTGATGCCGTTGCAGCTGTTGAGGCTGATGAGAATGTGAGATGTTAATTAAGAGTGTTGGACTCCCTTTTACTCCAATGGAAGTATTGAATGAGCTTGTTTTTGGCCATCCAGCCAGTGCTTGGTTATGTTTGTGTTTAGGCCTCCTGTCTACTTTAGCCTCTTAGTATTTGCAAAATGCCAAATAGAGTGATTTGATGATGCTTAACGGTTGTCCGTTTCTGTTTCAGGGAATTGTGGGTAACTTGGCCAGCGGCAAGTCTGCCCTGGTGCACCGGTACCTGACGGGCACATATGTCCAGGAGGAGTCTCCGGAAGGTATGCTGTTTGGCAGGCAGTTGCAAACTTAAGAATGTAGTTTTTTAAAATTTTTCCTTAGCATATTGTAAATCATGACTTTGATGTATCACAGGTCAAGAAAGCAATAAAACATACCAAGTGGTAAAAACCCTTAAGTATGTGGTTTCTTCTGTAGTATTTTTAGCAAACCCATTATATTCACTTTGATATTTGGAATAGTACAGTAGAACCATGAAATACCATTGAATTTATTTCTTATCTAATTGTTCTGTCCTTTCAAATGTCCTTTTTAATCCAGTGTCCTTTTTATCCATTGTTACTCCTTTAAATATTGACTGGACATTTCTGTGATCTGGATATTGAATTTATACATAATTTGTATGTAATGTTACTTAGTCATAGATAAGAGCCTTTCTGGATAAGATGTTCAGATTACCACCACCATATGTTTGAGTATGTTTCCCCCCTTATATTATAAACATTTGATAATCATTTTGCATGAGAGTAAGATTTTTTTTTTTGCCATTAGGCATTTGCTTCTTCAGTTAACATGTCCATATTTTATTTTTTGCCTTAAATAAAATTATGATAATGGTAGGAAGCATTTAGCTCCCGTGTTCCCTAATGAAGGGGTGTAGTTGACAAGCAGTTTTCTAAATGAAATTTTCTCTCCGTGTAACTTTGTTAAATCCAACTCTGAGACACTGAATTTCTGGTTCCTTCTTTTTCTTACTGGCTGTTCCATTCTTTGCAGATATGGATGCAGGTAACTATTCATTTTCTTCATGGCAGCGCTTGTCTTGTTTTGGAGAGAGAGGAAAGGCACCACTTTGTACTGTAGCGTTCCCTTCCCTCCTTGTTCTGTGTACCATCCTATTTTGTTTCATTTTATCTTTTTTCTTCAGTTGAACATTCCACCCTGTTTTGTCCCTTAGTTGTCTTTTTAGCAGTAGTCGCAAGTAGCTTCACCTGTTTCCTGTAACACCTGTCCTAGCATTTAACTCTTGTCCTGAATACTGTGGAACCGTTCGGAGAAGTATAAAAGTGGCTTGAGGCTCTGCCACCGTTTTGCAGAATTTTGTAGTCATGTCATGAACACCTCATGCATCAGGAAGAGACCTTCCATACTGAAATGATGATTTAGGAAGATTAGAGGTGATAATGAAGGCTTGTATATAGGGGTCAATAGGAGAAAGCTTGCCCGTTCACTGAGAAATGCATACAGATGCCAGAAAATGGCATGATTTGGAGAAACGAGCAAAGGCCACATTTTGCCAGGGCTCTGTCCCTGGGTTTTGACGGCTTTTATTTGCTCCTTTGTGTCAGAATATGAATTTTAGCCACGACCAGCTGGTGACACCTTTTAGAGAATCTTTTAGAGATTTTCCTTTGGGTTTTCCAGTTATTTTCAAGGGCTAGCTATTGTAGAGGTTATACAGAGGTTAACTCACCTGCAAATGAAATGACCACCTTTTCTAAGTAAATCTACTTTCAGGGCCCTGCAACTCTGTGGATTTCAACCTGGGACCACAGGAAGTTACATGAGTCGGGCCTGGTTTTGTTGCTGTTGCTCTGGCAGTCTCTGGCCCTGGGGTTCAGGTGTCTGGTGGGGCAGCGCTGGAGGCCCTGGGTCTCTGGAGTAAGAACAAGGACCACAACTCACTCATGGTGACCTTTCTGCTATATGGCTATTTGGTCATTTTTGTGGCTTTTCGCTGTTTTCCCTTTGGTCATTCACAGTGTGTTCCATTGTATTTGGGCCCAGCTGGGATGTCTTTTGCAGTGCATAATTGACCCTTACATGTTGACTCACACCAAAGCATTTCTCTTGAGCGTTTATACATCAAAAGGATCGATTGTGGGGTGACCTAAACTGATCACTAACAGCCCTGCTTCTTTGATTTTTCAAGTAATGCATTTTACTGCACTGAAATTTCATAGTATTGTGTATGGTTTTTAAAAATACATTATTTTTAAGAGTAGGAGCGTGGGTGAGTACATCTCTTTCTTCATCTGCAAAGTGGAAGTAGCTCATCCCCTCCATGGGGCCCCATGCCCAAGGCTTCCTGGGTCAGGGGAAAGATCATGATCCCTGACCTTTTCTCATGCCCTGCAGCAGCCCTCCCTGGGCATGTGGCCTCTCACCTTTTGACTCGAGGTCCCAGGGATTGTTCTGTGGGAGTGTGAGGAGCTGACAGCAGCAGACACCCAGGTGCACCCCAGTGGGTGTGTGTCTAGGGCACCCGGGTGCTGAAAGAATTATGAATACATGGCTCCTTGTGCCTGGAAGCCTCTTAGTCCTGCTGAATTCATGCTTCTCATGGCTGATCCACCTTTCCCGTGTAGAACCAAGCAGGTGGCCACTGTCTTTGCCCCTCTTAACGAGACCAGGGAATGGACTTCTACTTCCTGTTCATGTGACTGGGTGCCTCATGACAGTGGCAGGAGGGAGCCATAACTTGCTGTAATGTCACTTATAATGAAGGGAGCCATACTTGTTGTTTGGGAAAGAAAACAAATGAGAAGCCATGTTTCTTTCATACCATGGTCTTGCCATCCTGAAATTCCTTCTCATGCTCAGGCAGCCTGTACCTGGAAAGTGATTTCAATTTTTGTCCAGTGAGTTAGTGTTGATCAATTACCCGTGCTTTGCTTAATTGAGAAGCTTTAGGTATGGAGCGTTGTGGGTTTGGGATATAATTTACTGTGTTGTCACCTGGGTGTGTGGAGACTATCAAAGGGATGTGTTGTCCTCGGGGAGTGCTGGAGGCTGACAAAGCTGATGATGGCCCAGCCTCACCTGTGGTTACTTACCCACACAAAGGTGAGGGCACTCCCACAGTGGTGGGAGTGGTTGGCGCCCAGTTGAGGGATTGGATTTTGAGTGAGCTCTGTGACCTTCCCATTTCTTGGTGTACTGCTACCTTCTCATCAGACCCCCTTTCCTCTTACAACTGCTAGAGCGATCAACTGGGCAGCTACTTTGCATGAAAGGCATTTTGCTGTGTATCTGCCTGTCCAGATAGTTCCTTGGATTCTCCCTGCGCTTCTTAATGTCTGTACCCTGTTCTTCTGATTTAATTAGTGTGTGAGTATCCTTTATATCATAATCCTGACCCGTGGCTGGGATATGTAGATTGCTGGGAGGGGTGAGGGTGAGGGCCTTCCTGTCTTCAGGGGAGAGCTCTCTCGTGGTAGAAACATTTCTGGTGCAGAGCCGTCTCCAGATCCAAGCCTGCTTTTCCTCAGATACTTCAGATGCATTTTAGCTCCATCCCAGAGGGTAATATCTTCTGTCTTTTCGTTGTATGATGCATTTTGGTTGATATTTTATTCTTGTAGTGAAGAGAGCCAACTCACAAGATTTAGATTATTTTATTTTATTTATTTATTTATTTTGAGTTGGAGTCTTACTCTGTCACCCAGACTGGAATGCAGTGGCGTGATCTCAGCTCACTCCAACCTCTGCCTCCAGGATTCAAGTGATCCTCCTGCCTCAGCCTCCTGAGTAGCTGGGATTACAGGCACCCCCCACCACGCCCGGATAATTTTTGTATTTTTAGTAGAGGCGGGGTTTCACCATGTTGGCCAGGCTGGTCTTGAACTCCTGACCTTAAGTGATCCACCTGCCTGGGCCTCCCAAAGTGCTGGGATTACAGGCATGAGCCACCATGTCCAGCCAAGACTTAGATAATTTTAAAGATGCAGTTCAAATGAGGGAAGGATATAAATATTCTGTTTTTTTTTCAGTTAGTGAATTAACAACTCAAAAGTGGGTGACACCGTAGGGAGCTTGTGATTCCATGAAATCAGTCAAAGAGTAAACCTCTTAGATTGACAGATTCCTTAATATTATGTGTGTGTGTGTGTGTGTGTGTGTCTACACCTAGGTGTGTAATATATGTATGTGTACTTCAGTCCTAGCACTGTAGTAACGAACTACCACACACAGTGTGGCTTAAAACAGAAATGTATTCTCATAGTTCTCAGAAGTCTGAAATCAAGGTGTTGACGGGGTTGGTTCCTTCTGCAGCTTAGAGGTTGAATCTGTTCTATGTCTGTGCGGTTCTGATTTAATTAGTGTGTGCATATCCTTTATATTCTAATCCTGACCCGTGGCTGGGATATGTAGATTGCTGGGACGGGTGAGGTGGTGAGGGCCTTCCTGTCTTCAGGGGAGAGCTCTCTCGTGGTAGAAACATTTCTGGTGCAGAGCCGTCTCCAGATCCAGGCCTACTTTTCAGCAGATACATCAGATGCATTTTAGCTCCATCCCAGAGGGTAACATCTGCTGTCTTAATTGTGTGATGCATTTTGGCTGATATTTTATTGTTACAGTGAAGAGAGCCAACTCACAGATTTATATGATTTTAAAGATGCAGTTCAAATGAGGGAAGGATGTAAATACTGTTTCAGTTAGTGAATTAACAGTGCAAAAGTGGGTTACTCCGTAGAGAGCCTGTGATTTCATGAAAGCCGTCAAAGAGTAAACCTCTTGTATAGACAGATTCCTTAACTGGGTGTGCATGCTCACACGTGTGTGTGCACATCTGGGTGTGTAATATATGTATGTGTACCTCAGTCCTAGGGCTGTGGTAACAAAGTACCACAAACTGGCTTAAAACAGAAATGTATTCTCACAGGTCGGAAATCAAGGTGTTGACGGGGTTGGTCCTTCTGCAGACTTTGAGGTTGAATCTGTTGCATGTCTGTGCACAGTTGTTCTGATTTAATTAGTGCGTGAATATACTTTATCCTAATCGTGACCTGTGGCTGGGATATGTAGATGGCTGGGTTATGTAGATGGCTGGGAGGGTTAAGGTGGTGAGGGCCTTCCTGTCTTCAGGGGAGAGCTTCTGGTGGCTGTCAGAAATCCATGCTGTTTCTTGGCTCATAGACTCCTAACTCCAGTCTCTGCCTCTGTCGTCACAGCGTTTTCCTGGCTATCTGTGACTGTCCAAACTTTTTCTTATAAGGACACCAGCCATTGGATTTAGGGCCCATCCTCCTCCAGCATGACATCATCTTTACTTGATCCCATCTGCAAAGACCCTCTATCCAGGTGAGGTCACACCATAGGTCCCAGGGGTTAGGGCTTGAACGTGTCTTCTAGGGGATACAGTTCAACCCACAGCAGTGTGTGTGTTATATACCTGTGATGTTCTCCAGGGGTGTCCAATCTTTTGGCTTCGCTGGGCTACACTGGAAGAGGAAGAATTGTCTTGGGCCACACATAAATTATACTAACACTAACAATAGCAAATGAGCTAAAAAAAAAAAAATTATACACACACTAAAAACTCATGTGTTAAGAAAGTTTACGAATTAGTGTTGGGCCGCATCCAAAGCTGTCCTGGTTGGCAGGTTAGAGAAGCTTGGTTTAGACGGTCCCTGCACTTAGAACTGTTGGAGTTGGCCCCATCACTTGGTGGTGGTCATGGTTCTGCCAGTGATGCTTTTGCAAGCTCTGCTGGTGTTCTAGAACCTCACAAGGACTCATCAGCTGGCAGTGACCTTCACACCTCTGAGGACAATTTCACAGCTGCCATTCACTTCCTATAAAGAGAATGAGATGAAAATTACTTATTTGCCAATTGAGCCATATTAATGGCTGCTGATTAGAATCGTGTGACATTTTGGGTGTGTAATGTGACTTCCCTCGTGGTATGTTTATGTGCTTAATATTCAGCTTCCCCCAACACAGACCCCACATGATGCCACTCAGCTTTTAACTCTCCTTTCAAAAAAGAAAAAGTCAAAGGAAACAAAGCTAGGACGTCCAGTATTATGTGGACATTAGATAGGAAATGTGGACCTGCCCAAGACACTTCACCCCCTGCAGGTGGGGAGAGTGTGGCGTCCTCCTGAGATCTTTTCAGGTTGCAGAACTGAGTCATTGCTCTGAGACCCGTTCCCCAGGACAACTCTCTCTGTGTCACCCGTGGCATCCCAGGCACCCTGGGCCATGGGCCCTCCCGAGCTGTGCAGGGTAGCTCGTGTGCCAGAAGGACCTGAGGCCCAGAAAAGCTGAAAGCCAGCACCACGCTGAGATCGTGGCACACCTGAGGAGGGCAGAAAGGTGGCCCCACAAGCTTCCCAAGATGAAACTTAAACTGTATATGGATTGAGTGGGAGCTTTTATGGTTGGTTGGTTGGTTGGTCGAGAGAGACTTAAGAATGTTCATAGACCAACTCCAAGCTGCAAAATGAAAGTACCGAGAGGAAGGTGGGCCATCTGAGAGCCGCCTTTATCCCAGATCTGGAAGAAACCCACATCCAGGTGTGAAAGTGGCAAAAGGAGGGCCGGGGCCTGCCTGCCACTGAGGCCCAGCGGCTGCCTGCGAGGGTCAATGGTGTCGTAGCCTGCTGCCGCCACACAGAGGGATTTGCAGGGAAGGGCCTTAGCCAGGCATGATGTGGGAGCGTTGGCCCTGGCATTCCCGGGTCTTCATGAGCTTAATTCAGCAGGGCCTCCTTCCTTCAGTGATGGAATCTGGAGTTTCTGATTGATTCTTAACCAACTCAAAATTTTAGGCAGAAAGCTAGCTCCAAGGCTGAGGCATCCCTGAATGTGCCTAGGCCAATAGCCAGCGAGCTCCTGGCCGGGTGCCTGGTAATGGGGATGGCTGGTAAAGGCTGTGCCGGCCCTGCCTCCCTCCCAGAAGGGCGACCCTCCAGCCCCATGTCCAGGCTCTCCCATCTTCCCAGCTCGGGCCACACATAGGCAGCAGCTGCCCCCATGCTCTGTCCCAAAGACGGAACACACTGGTCACTGGGAGATTAGCCTCCCTCATTCGTTTTCCCGATAGAATATGATAGCTGAGGTAGCTGGAAGAGTATGGTCAAGGAGCTCAAGGCAACTCTTTCACTCAGGAGCCTGCCAGCGTAGGGCAGGGGAAGTCAGTGCCCTCCCAGATGGAAAAGGTACCTGCAGTGGTGGGGGGAGGGGGAGTTCCCTATGTAAAGAAGAGTCCAAAACAGGTAAGGGAGACTGAAGAAACCTGAACATCCAGTGCTCATGAGGAAAAGCTTTAAGAGAAAATACCAGGTGCTAAGAGTAATTATAACTACCAGGTAAGGACCAGTGAGAAACAGTGGGTGAGATTGAGCTCGACAGTTCCCTAACTCAGGAAAGTCGAGTTTTTGAGCATAAGTCATAGGAAATTCTCAAACATACTTTTGCTTTGTGCCTGGGAAGCAGGAAAGTACACCAGACCCATCTCATTTCTTACATCTCTCCAAGCGAAGCCTTTCGCTTGTCTGTTTGGTTTATTTGGTTCACATCAGAGTTTGCTAAAGGCTTGGAGGTTCTGTAGGAAGGAATGAGCCGCTTCACCTCCTGGAGAAAGGACGTCTCGTTTCCAGCATGTCGGGGGTCAGGCTGTGCTGCACTGAGGCTGAAGGGTTCTGGGGTTTTCCACTGTGTGTTTGGTTTCTGTTGCTTGTTCCAAGCTGCTGACGCGGTGTGCTGGATGAGAGTTCTACTGGCCACTGGCTTCTGGCCTCCAGGGCCAGCTGGCTGTACAGACACCTGCAAGTCTTTGTTCCCGGGGTTAGCCTTGCCACCCTCCTTCAGGACTGCCTAGAATTGTTTCCTGTCATCGGGGTAGTAAATGTGTTCTCAGGAGCACGTGTGTCTTAAATATGTTTTAACGAATGTTTACTTAGTTTCTTAGAAACAAAACGTGGTAAACACCCAGTCTTATTTTCTGGGACACATGAAGTGTGTTTAAGCTGTCAGCTCCAAAAACCCTTTCCAAGTCAAATAACTTAAAAAAAAAAGTTGTCAGCTACCACTGCGTCCCAGATGTTAGAGTTTATTTCTAAAGCTGTTCTTGGGTGCTGTTTAATGTTCCAGTGGAAAAAAAAAAAAAACAAAAACCTGTAATACTCCAGTAACATTTGACTAGTCGTGAAATCTAGCCATTTAGATTTTTCAACCTCAATTTGACCGTTAGTTGCAACCAAGTGATTATAAACACATGATAATTTTTTAATGAGGATTATCTGTAAACGTTGAGATTATGAGCCTGCTGCTATGTTGGTTTTAATAGATAAAGCAGAAGTCAGTTCAGCCGTCTTCACTGATGATTTTCGGAATTAACCTGATCACTCACCATGGAAATACCATTCCCCTTTGTTCTTGTCTTCCTCTGTGTGTGACAGTCCCTAACTTGACCCCTGGCATGGAAGCCATCAGTGAGGATCAGGTGATATTGTCTAAAAATAGGTAAAGGATGCTAACATTATTATTAGATGTTCAAAAAAATAATAAAAGGGAAGCATGTTCTGTTTCATTTTGAGCAAGAAAAAAAGCTGTAAAATCAGAATAAGGAGATAGTCATGTTTTTGGCATTGATGAAATTGGCAGGACAAAGTGTGTTTTTGAGTTGGCTGTATGGAACTCAGAATGTATTGTCCCATATTGTTATAATTAATTTGACAAGAAATCCAGGGCTTACCAAAAGCCATACTGGGCCTGCATTGGAGCCTGTGTTCCAGAGAAAAGACCTTTCTGAATAAGTAACTGTGGTGCAGGGCTGGGACTTACACCCGGTCTGGGAGCGCCCTAAAGAGGACAAGCCCGCTGGCTTCTGTGGGGAGTCACTGTCTCCTGAGGGCAGCACACAGAGGCTCATGTGTGTCCCTTCACTCAGCCCAGCAACAGCACAGCACATGCTGTTGACACAACTGTTGCTTTCCTAAGAAACCTCACGGCATCAGATGTTTTAACAAAACCGTTCTTTAAGAGGAAAAAGGAGACTAGAGCCTAGAAAGTTTCACGTATGTAATTACAAATCATTTTTCCTAGAGAAATTTTACCCCAAAGGTGTTCTGAGGCTGCGGGTGCATTTACCTGTTTATTGCGGATTAACAGAGCCATTCAATCTATCCCAATGGAACCACCATCACACACTTTCACCTGTGTTCACTGCTCCTCCCGTCTGCCCATGTCTTTGGCCTTGATCACACCATCTCTCCGGAAGCCCAGCTCCAGGTCCAGGAAACCAGATTATAGCAGACCACTGTGCCCCTGGCCAGGAACCGCCTGCTCTGGTCTGGAAGCCCCGGGGCCATGCTCACTGTGTTAGTCTATGCTCTTTTGGTTGCATGAGATAGTTGACCAACTTAGGTTAGCTAAAACAGAAAGGCGGGGAGGGGGTGGGCCAGTGGTGAATTATTAACTTCTTAACTTGCATCTCTGGAGCTGCCAAGGGGATGGATTTAGTTTTAGAAAGACCCTAATCTCCTGATGCACTGAAGTTCTTGAGGAACCCTCTCCCCCATTTCTTGCCTGTGTTGGGCATCATGCCCAGCAAGGTCTCCCCACGTGGTAGCAAGCCCTTCATGGTGGTTTCATGGTCCTTAGTGCTCAGATGTGGTGAGGAGGGAAAGGTGAGGATTTTTGTCAATAGCTACAGCAAAAGACTCTAAGTCAGTTCCCTGTGGCCTCATTTGAGTCACGTGCTTTTCCCTAAAACAATCAGTATCACAGGGGTTGGAGGGGATGTTTTGATTGTTCCGTCCCTTCGGGTGGAGAGATGAGGTCAGCCTAATTGAGCTGAGTGGCTTGAGCAGGAGTATGATAGACTAGGGCTGGGCAGAAGGTGGACTCCAGAAAAGGCGGGGAGGCAAGTCCCAACCCCGTGTCTTCAGGGTTTGTCCCTTTTAAACATTTTAGCCAGGGTGGGGCTGGGGGGAGGAGGTGTTGTGCAATGCAGTTCTCTTTCCTAATTCACAGATCAGGTTACACCCAGCTTGCACGGTTTGAACTTGGGTGCTAAAGGAGAAGCGCCTGGGGTATGTTTGAATTCACCCCAAAGCTACCTCTGGTAAATGTCTCCTTGTGACTTTTACAGTCTCACTTGGGCTGTGGACCTCTGACATTTTCAGGCAAGTTTTTGCTTCTTAATCTCCAATGCTGAAAGCTTAGTCTTTGGAATGTTATACATTGTTTGGATCTTAAAAATGTCAGCTCACAAAATAATGTTACGTCCTTCCTCCAACATCATCAACCGCATTAGCTCACCACCACTCCTCCTCTCCGCTTCTCCCCCAACCTGTTTTATCGGTGTCAGGAAAGGGGAGCGATCAGTTTCTCAGGAGGTACCCATATTGATCATAATATAGCCTTTCTTAGGCGTAGCAGTCCAGCAATCAGGGTTGAATGGTTTCCTCTGGAAGGTAGCATACTGAAAAAGACGAAGTGCAGAGAAAAGACAGGGTGGGGGTGCAGCATGTCTAGTTTGGGGGCCTGGCTGTGGGTCAGAATGGAGAGATTGACACTTCAGAGAAGGCCGGGAATGAAATTGAATGTGCAGAGCACACGTTCCACTCAGCACCGATTAGAGCTGGGATTGCCTCTCGCAGCTCCCTAAAGAAAATGCTGCGTCCTTGTAAGATCGTGCCTGCCCAGTGGGGGCCTGGACACTAAGTGCCACTTCTCTGCCCATGGCAAACTCCAAGGGCCAGGACGATGGAGACAAGGGAAGTAGAAGTTGAAAGAAACTCCCAACGGCAAATTAGGTCGAGTGCCAGAAAGAATTACATCAGGAGAATCTGAGATGTAGTGAAAGTGCCCCCAAGCTCCCCGCTCCATTTCATGCGCTACTGGCCGGCTGTGAGATCTGAAAAGGACTGGGCCAGACTGTGTGTGTGTGTGTGTGTGTGTGTGTGTGTGTGTGTGTGTGTGTGCGCTCTTAAATCAATGTAAATTATGCTATATACAGCTGCCAATAATCTGCAAAAGATGACAGTTTCATATGATTCCAATGGCTTAAACTAATAAATTCATTAATGATTGACCCAGACCAGAAATGGAAACCTGATTCAACTCACAGTGTAGTCCTTTATCCGTGGTTGGTGGCTTCTGGAACGCACAGTGTTCAGGAGGATTCTGAGGCAGGGTCTGCGTGCGGGAGGAGTGCTAGTGTGACAGCTGCTGGTGCCTGCCCTGGGTCCGAAAGCTGGTGGTGATCTGTTCTTGTTGTATGAGGGCAGCCCATGTCGCCAGCATTTATTTTCTGAGCCCCATTTCTTAATGTTGTATATTTTTTTAAAAAATTATCACCACCATAAGCAAGAAGGAAAAAATCAGCACTTGCTCTTTGAAGGCCGAATACATTGAAATGAAAGCGTGCCTGGTGGAGCAAGAGCGGGGCGGGGAGGAGGGGAAGCCAGCCTGCAGCATCGCTCTCTAGACACTAAGAAGAAGGGAGTAGGTTTAGGTTGGATGAAGAAGGGAGGTTTGGAGCCTGGACAAGAGCAGGGGTTGTGGAGGAATGGTCAAAACCCAGGCGTGATGTGGCCACACCATCTGGCAGGGGACCAGGCCAGCTGCTGTGTGGGTCTTCCATGTCCCAGGGACGGAGAGAGGAGAAGTGGGGTTGGCCAGGCAGAGGCATGATAAGAGTCAGAGTGGCTGGGCTCCAGGGCTCCAGCCAGGCTATTAGCAGGAGCACTGGCTTTGGAGGGGAACCTAAGAGGACAGATAGGGGAATCCTCAGGCCACCTCTGGACCTTGACATTGACTAATGGGATGAGCTGCTGGAACCCATCACCATGAAGTCCCCCGCGCTAACTAGGGCGTGTGCCCCTTGAGGAGCCACATCCGCTTATTGGGCCTAAGAAAAACTGGTTCCCAGGTGTGTTTGGACTGTCTAGAACCATGTGGCCTGGCAGCCACTTCAACTTGGGCAGCATCTCGGCTGGGAGCCCCAGGGAGCCTGGCAGTACCTCAGTGGCAGATGCAGCTCCTTCCAAGATGTTCCAGAGGCAGGAGGTTCCTGGAAGAACCACTGGGCCTTGCAGGGTCAGCTCAGCCTGAGAGCCAGTGACCACCTCCCCCAGGAGGATGCTGTAGGGGCATTCTCACGGCGGTCTCACCTCTGCCACCTGTGGATGAGAGGCTGGACCGGGTCTTGGTGCTTTCCAGCTCAGGGCGTTGGTCCACTTGGTTATTCTTGGGGACCAAAATCCTAGCTAGGATGGGGACAGAGGCCTGGAGACAACCTGCTGGCCTCCTTCCATTAAAGCCATTACAGTGTCACCACAGGATTGTAAGAATTACAAATGTGTTTTCCAGAGTCCCCAGAGAAAAAGGAGTCTGGCAGTTAGAAAAGTAAAGTGCATCTGTCAACAAAAGAAATACCAAAGATGAGACTACAGCAGCGACCTGTCACCTCTTCTGTGTTGCTACTGCCTGAGGACAGAGGTTTTTAGTTTCTTTAAAGGGTTGTAAACATAAAAACAAAGAAGGATACAACATGCAAGGCCTAAAATGTTTGCTTTCTGACCCTTTACACAGGCAGTTCGCCAGCCCCCTACCCTACAGTATGGAAAAACGGCATAGAATAGTCAAATCACGTAGGATTTCTTGGTTTCTCCATGCAGGCTCATCGAATAGCAACCACCCTTTCTTAGTTTCTTGAAACAAGTACCTTATTTACATTCAGAGAATCATATGTGGACAAACAGCTCATAAGCCCGTACTTTTACATACTCACTTCCTGAATTGCATATTGAAAAAGAGAGTTCATGTAAAGCCAATTATTATTTAAAGTTATGTTCACATAGGAAGCACTAGTGTAGAGAAATAGGGTCTGAGGGACAAGGAGCCTGTGTGCCCGTGTCAGCAGCCGAGTAACTGCCGAGGGTCCCCCGCTTGGCACTCTGCTGTCCCACTTGCTTCCCGCCCTCTCTGGATTCTAACACTTGTGCCATTGTGCATCCATCTCAGGTCATGGTGCTGTTACTTGGTGAGAAAGCCTTATTTAAATACCCCAGATGAGGAGTTAGGCACTTTCTCCAGTTTTGCAGTGCTCTTTCGTTTACCTTTTTTTTTAAAATAAAAACAAGACAAGGTCTCGCTCTGTCAGTTGGGCTGGACTGCAGTGGTGCCATCATAGCCCACTATACCTTGAACTCCTGGGCTCAAGCGATCTTCTTGACTTGGCCTCCCAAAGTGCTGGTATTACAGGTGTGAGCTACCGTGCCATTTACCTTTTTTATGCTTAAAATAAATGTATAAAATATTAAAAATCATTTTCCTCCCAAGAACCAAACGTGTATTACTAAATATGTTTAGTTGACCATGCAGGCTATTTGAGAGACAGTGGGAGATGCTGAAATATTCAAGCACCACTGTTTTGGTGGGTATTGGAAGATTTTCAATCAATAGTTTACTTATTTGGTTATATATTAGGTTGTATTGGGTGGGGCCCATCATTATGTGACTATTTTTTTCTTCAGAGTGGTGATTGAAAAGCAGCCCCCAACTGTTTTCTCCGAGAGGTGCAGGCTGAGCCTGCCTGCAGCTTACCCCCAGCCACTAGCCCGGCTCTCCTTGTCTTACATGAGTCAGTTTCCTTCTGCTGCTATTCTGGACAAAAAACTCTATCAGGGCAGAGACCTTGTCTTGTTCACCCTATTCCTGGCATCAAGGTTGTGTCTGACATGTAATGGGGATGGCTGTTTGTTTGGTGGTGGTTGAGATGACAAAGATGTTCTTGACCTGTGTAGGGTGGTAGTGGAGAAACAGGCACAGGCCCTTATGGTGTAGTTGCAGAAAAGGAGCTCACACTAATAGGAACCAGATTGTATCATTGGCTGAGTATACGGCAGATGTGTTCCCCTTTGTTATTTTATCACTTGCTTACCTGGAAGCTCTGGTCTGACTTTAGGAACATGCCACACACTTGGATAAACATGGACTCCTTTACTGGAGATTTATAGAATCTTTTTCCTAGAGCCATTTGAGAAGCACTTGTCCAAGATGTGCTATTTTATAGGCTATTTTGATGTGAGGGAAAAGACGTATTCTGGATCTTCCAGAAAGCATGGAATTATGGCTGCGTGTTAGGAAGAGGCCTGGCTTTCCTATGGGAATTGAACAGAAGACAGGCATCTTTCACGTTCTGGTTGTTGCAGTTTTGCTTCTTCTGTTCATTGAATTAGCGTTTCAGAGCTCTCCCTCCATGTGTGAGTTTCCATTTGGAAATGGTATAGTCATTGTCGTAATGTAGCAGTCATTCATTAATTTTTATGAGCCACTTGTGACGTTTCAGGAAGCTGACAGCCAACATGGATTAGCTCATTTATACCTAGGGAAACAGAGGCACCAGAGGCCACAAAAGCTATTCAGGGTCACACAGCCTAGAGGTATGGGCCTGAGGTGGGTTCTTGGAAGGTGGCTCAGAGCCCATTCCCCTCCATTGCTGCCCAGAGGGCCGCCACTCATTTCACGGTCAGATGTGCTGAAGGGGTTCAGAAGGACTTCTCCTCACCCAGTGGACTGGAGCTGAGCCCACACGTTGGGCCAGGTGAGACCCCACAGCAGCTGTTGAGCTATTGATTACAGGTGTGAGCCACCGCGCCCAGCCCTGTAGCCAGTTTTGAACTCGCTGATGCCTCCTTGGAATAGTGCTCCTTGGAACTCAACTTTGAAACCCTGCTGCTCTGAGGTCTTGCAGCCAATAAGAAACCCCCCCTCAGCCAGTGTGTGCTGTTTTTCTCCAGACCTTGGTTTTCTCATCTTGAAAGTTGTGAATCTGTGTCACATTTTCCTGGTGTATCACGTGCACTTTTGATCTGCGGATTCAGATCTTTCTGCGTCTCAGGAACATTCCTTTGTCTTTTATCTTCGAATAGTCTTTGAGTTCTTTTGTTGCGGATGTGTTGTCAGAGATACCATTTATCCTTTTGTTTAGGTCCGTTTGTCAATGAACTTCTCTCTTAAATACTTTACCTCTGTCTTTTTAATCTCATTGACTGTGTCTGTTTCAAGCCATTCCTCTGTGTCAGAAACTCAGCTTTCAGCCTTGTCTCTTCTGCTCCTTACTTTTTCTAATTTTATTCATCAGTTCCCCAAATGCCATTTGATCCTCAGATCTGGACGTTTCCATTTTATCTCATGTTGTTTCAAATTCTCATACTGGAGTTTCTCGTCTCGTGGAATGGCTGTTCTTTCTTAAGTCACACTGGAGTGGGAAGCGGTTGTAAGGGACTTCCTTCTGCTTTTTGAGCTTTGTTTTCTTCTCCATTGTTGCTTTGTTTCTGTTCTGTTCCCTTCCCTCCTTCCTCTCCCCAAGCCTCTCCCGCCTTCCCGTTTTCCCTGCTGTCCCCAGCGAGCTGTCCCCTTCTCGGCTTGGACCTCTCTTCCCAGACATTGTCTTTCCCTGAGACTGACGCTGACCACTGGGAAGACTTCTCCCTCATTCTGAGTCAAATCTAGGCTGTTGGGAGCCCCTGACCGCCCTGCTTCCTGTGGTGGGAGAAGGTGAGGGAGAGGAGATGCTCTCATCCTGAGTGTCCTGGACGAGATGGGCCAGACCATTCTACACACACTCCCATTTGCCGGACCTCAGCCACCTCCCCCAGCCAGCCCCAGGGGTGTTGGGGGCATCTTTCAAGTCTCACTGCCTGCGCTGTGGGACCTGAGACTGGATGCTGTTCTCCTGGAGATCCCAGGATTTACTGAGCATCCATGCCCTGCCATCCGTCTAGTTGGAGGGAGCTGCCTCCCGTTGAAAGAGTCTGCCCTTCATTAGGGACGAGGGCTCTGCTCTTCGTGGGAATTTACCACGTCCTCTTCCAGGTTCCCTTCACCCATCCTGCGGGGTGGGAGGAATATATCATTGTTCCCCTTGAGGGGCCCCCCTGCGTGGGTCACTTCTCCCGCTCACCAGGCAACACGGGCATCTTCTTTGCCTCCGGAGAGCCTTTGCCAGCCATTCACTTCCAAGGCTTGCTTATTTCCATTCCTCAGTCAGGAGACGAAAAAGATGAAGCCACGGCTGCCCCTTCCGTTTCTTCCCTGCGCACTTTGGGGTGAAGTGATGGGGTGTTGTTGGCTCAGGTTGTAGGAGAAATGAGGAGCCTCCACCCAGCTCAAATCTTCCTTCTTGTTCCTTAGATCCTGCGTTTTTTGAGGTTTATTATGTAAAGCCGTGCCCCTTTTCCTGTTGGATGGTGAAGTTCCTTCCTTCTGGCTTTAATGTTTCCCCCTTGTTTTATTAGGAAAGGAGGAAAGGAAATTCAGTTATAGTGAAGTTCTAATCTGCCATCTTAACCTGGAGTTTGGCTTTTTCCTTGTTCTGTGTTCCTTTTGTACCTTACTTAGATCTCGGTTAAATGAAACCACGAGAGACCGTGGCCTGCCCAAGGAAATCGTGTGTTAAGTGCTCACTTCTCTGCGGGTCAGAACCCCGGAGTGTTTCACCCATGGAAATAGTCAGCAGTCGCCACATGCGGGGTCCTCACTCACTGCTGGTACCTTTGTGTAGTAGTTACTTTGTATTTTACAATGTAAATTAAAAAAAAAAAGTTGGGAGAGGAAGTGAAATCTGATTTGGCTAAATTTTGTAAACAAAGATGTTACCAATAAAACCTTTTTCCCAGTGTATAAATAATATGTGGTCCAAAATTCCTTTTAAATGTCACAATACAAAACTTTTCCAAAACCCCAACATTAGTGACTGACTTCAGTATTTTTATCAAAGTTAAATGAGGGAAACTTATTTTTTACAAATTTGTGGCGCATTCATGATTGAAATTTTAAATATTCTCCTAGGGAAAAACGAGGGCTGATTGTCCTTTTCAAGGTATCCATCTCATCCCACTTGTTAAAAATAATTAGGGAATAATACAGTTTGCAGATTTTCTCCCGATGTCATCATGGCACTCAGTAACAAGGAATATTGTAGATGAATTTTGAAAATGTTTTTCCTGGAAGAGAATCCCAAACATGTGGCCGGAAGGGACCCAGGACCTGCCAGCCATGCTCCTCCTGTCTTTCTCCCTTCCAGTCTGAACCCCACAGCGCTGGGCGGTTGACGAGGCGTGGCCAGCTTGCATCTGCTGAAAGAACCGGGGTGGCACCACTGTATCTTGATCAGACACTGCCATGAGGTCCCTCCCCTCTCTGATGACAAAGGGAAACATGGGCTCTACACATGGAGCTTTGAAGTCAAGAGTCATTTTCATCCTTAGCTCAGGCATGAAAAAAAAAGAATAGTAAAAATTAAAAACCCTTTAAAAAGATAAAAATCAACAGTAAAAAATGAAAGTTACAGACAGGTGTCTGTCTTTTTAGTTTCCTAAGCACAGTGTTGATTATTGGAGCTAAAGACAGAGGCCACCCTTCCCGAGTGTGAGTGGAGTAAGGATAAGATAGTCCGACCTCTCTGCCTGTTTGATGTTGGCCCTGTGGATGCTGCAAAACGCAGCAAATACGGATGCTGCCGGCTTTGTTTCTGTAGGGCTTGTCTTAGCAGAAGTTCACATGGAAGAGAGGAGGCGTAAGAAGCAGTCAGAACGTCTGGATTTGAGTCTTGGTCCTGCCGCGTGCTGGCCGTGGAGCTCTTGCTCTGTGTCTGAACTCCTTTTCCTCCTGAGTGGATTTGGGCGTTGCCAGTGATGTTTGCGTCATAAGATGGGGTGAAGGCTAACGGAGATGATGTGGGAAAACAAGTGCTTTGTAGACGACGGCGCTGGAAGGCACACTATGGTTGCCATAGCTGTCGCTTGGAGGACTGTTAATGATACGTTGATAGCTTTCAGTTCAATTAGCCAAAATGACAGAAACGCCAAACATCTGTTGCAATGTTGACTCCGAAAAGGGCCTTTTTTTTGGAATGGGAAAATTCAGTTTTCTCTTTTTTCTTTTTCTTAAAGCAGAAATGACAGCATAGATGATCTCCCTCTCCGACTTGTCTCTGTGTAGACTGCACTTGTGTTCAAGAGGCTCCGCTGTAGCTCCACCTCGCGTGAGTGCAGAAACTTGAAGGAACTCAGTTGTTTTACTTCCCCCAGCACCCCAAATTTAAAACTGGCTCTCACATTGTGAGACAGCATTCAGAATAGTAATCATGAAAGGCTATGAGGACTTAGAAAAAGGTATTTAAAAAACAAAAGAGTGCAGCTGTATCCTTTTCTTCCTGGTGTGCTGTTCATTCACGGTGAACGCATCCACTTCAGCGTCTTGGTGGAAATAACTCAGTTCCACCTTCCGTATACTTTTCTCTCTGCAGTGTGGGATTTAGGGAGAAATTAAGACCTCGACTCGCTTACAAATACAAGTTCAAGGGCAAACTAAGGCCCCCAGCGCAGTTTCCACATGTTCTGGGAACCCTGAACACTTGCCTTGGGGTGAACCAGAAACCTAATACATTGCACATTGCACTTGAAGTTGAGTTCAGACAAGAAGATGGGACCGCTGTATCCCCAAGTAGCTCAGGTGAGGTGAGAGCACTCCATTCTGCTTTAAACTCAGTGCAGAAAGCCAAGCCCAGAAGGGATGCGGGTTCCGTTCTCACCTCCCTCTGCTCTAAGCTGAGGAGTCCACGTGATGCTGTTTACCTCCCGTGATATTCTTGTGTCCTGGGGAAGCACAGATTTCAGTGAGACTGGGACTCTGTTTTCCCCTCTCACTGAGATGCAGTCACAGCTGCCCAGCGACCTGGTTCCACCTTAGGGTCAGGCAGCTGCGGCCGATCTGTCTGGTTCCTCACCCTGGGGGTGCCCGCCGTTGGGAGGTGCTATGGTTCCAGGGTGGGCGCTGGTCCCTGCCCACGGAGCTCGCCTAGCACCTGTTCACAGGTGTGCCTGGGCCAGATGCGTGTCTGACAGGGACATCAGGTTTGGGGAGACTGAAAAGCATTTTTGAGAATGAAGTTATGCTGATGTCATTTAATGTTACATCATCATAATTGGCAGCAGAGAAGGTTGCACATCACTCATGGCAGATCCGTCACATGGGCCATGGGCCAAGCCGTGCATCAGGTGCTGGGAGGATACCGGTGGGCGAAACAGACCTGCAGAAAAATACGTGGAAATGGGGACAAAATAGGCATTTCAAAAGCTACATTCAGCTTGAAACTGGATGTAAAATTTGATGGTATCCTCTAAAATTCTGGTGGAAAAAAGATCTCCCTTTGGGAGGCTGAGGCAGGTGGACCGCTTGAGCCCAGGAGTTCGAGACCAGCCTGGGCAACATAATGAGGCCCCATCTCATCTATCCAGGTGTGGCGGCACATGTCCGTGGTCCCAGCTACTCAGGGAGGCTGAGGTGGGAGGATCTCTTGAGCCTAGGCAGTCGAGGCTGCAGTGAGTCATGTCCGTGCCACCACACTCCAGCCTAGGCAACAGAGTGAGACTGTGTCTCAAAAAACAAAACAAAACACAACACAACAACAATGAAAAATCTAATGACTGGGATGAGATCTGATGAAATGGGGGGTTGAATTTAAAATGGTGCAAGTGGTGGTGCCTGCGGAATACCAGCTTGTTGCCAACCATGCTGTCATCCTAAGGCTCTCCTTCTGTGGTTAGAGTGGTTCAAGTGTAGAAAATGAATTTTAAAGTGTTACCTACCTGCCAGCCCAGACTTCTCAAGGCCCAGTGGTCCTATTGAGCTGAAGCTGCTCCCATCAGTAGTGCCCTGCGGGACCTTTTGAAAATCTCCCCAGTAAAGACATTCTTGCTTTCATACAACCTGGCTGCTGGAGCACCTGGCTGAATTTTATCTTATTATTCACCTTTGAGTTCGTGGCAAATACTTAGCAGTATTTAATTTTTGCTTTCTGATTTAAGTGTAATACGAAAAAAAATCATGCAAATCATTTACCAGTATCTGGTGTTTGAAATTGTAAGATGCTGAAAAGAACTGTGAATTATACTCTGTATCTGCGGGGGGAATGTAAACTGCCTTTAGGATTCGAAGAGACCTTGCTGATGAGAGAAGGAATCACTGCTCCTTTTAGAGGCAATGAAAGTTGGGCCTGGAGTCCTTTGCTTGAGATCACGAAGCCAGAGACTTCAGGAGAGCAGAAATGAGAAGGCTCAGTGCCCTCCTAGGGAACCTTTCGTAACTTGAATATTGTGATTCAGCCACCTGGAAGCTTCACTTGTGAACGTGACTCTGCAAAAACATGTTAGAGGAAGCAAAGGAGAGGATGGACGTGAAATCCGTCCTGTGCGTGCTCACCTGACATGCAACAGGGAGGGTCATCTGCCAAGGCGTCACGGTCATTCCACGAGAGCTGGGTGGTGACGCTCCCCAAGTTCCCACTCCCGGAGAGGTAGGCAGCGAGGGACGCTGGCTTTGCAGGGCCCCTGGGACAGGCTGCACTCCTCCCTTCTTGCTCTGGAGGTGACACAGTCTAGTGATCTAGTGAGGAATGGGACCTGGGGCCAGCGTGCTTGGACAAGACGAAGCCTCATCAAAGTTGAACCTTAGGGTTCATCAAGCAGGGAGGGCTTCCACATACCCTTGTATCTGGGGCAACCGTCAGAGGGCAGGGCTGGAGCTGGGGCCCTGTAGGGCACTCAGCGTCCGGAGGGCACAGAGGAGCACATGTGGGGCTCAGGACACAGGGTCGGGACGTTGTGGCGGCGAGGTCCCTCTGGCTGTGATGTATGTTAGGGGAAGGAGGGACCGAGGCCAGGAGTGGGCGTGGGCAGGAAACTTGTGCAGAAACCTAGCAAAGAAGTGTGGGTGATTTCAATGAATGTGAGGGGTAGGGAAGGAGAGCAGAAGGAGATTAAAAACACTTGGGGGTGAGATAAGTGGGGCAGGGATGGTGAGGATCCCTGTTCGCTGAGCTCCTCTCTGTCCCAAGCAGGGTTCTAAGAGCTTTTCATGCATTAACTCATTAAGGAAGGCTCTGTTTACCCTCATTTCACAGGTGAGGAAACTGAGGCATCCAGCAGTTGAGTTACTTGCCGGAGGCCACTCAGCCAGGGAGGGCTCGGCAGGGATTTGAACCTGGTGGGCTGGTGCCTGGGGCCACACACAGAACAGGGTATGAAGGAGAAGATTGTTCTCCAAAGAAAGAGGAACAGATTTCCTTTTCAAATGTTATTTTTCTTTCTTTCTTTTTTTTTTGAGACACAGTCTTGCTCTGTCACCCAGGCTGGAGTGCAGTGGTGCAATCTCGGCTCCCTGCAACCTCCACCTCCCAGGTTCAAGCAATTCTCCTGTCTCAGCCTCCCGAGTAGCTGGAATTACAGGCCCCCACCACCACACCTGGCTAATTTTTGTATTTTTAGTAGAGACAGGTTTCACCATGTTGGTCATGCTGGTCTTGAACTCCTGACCTCAGGTGATCCACCTGCCTCAGCCTCCCAAAGTGTTGGGAGTACAGGTGTGAGCCACTGCGCCCAGCCTTAAATGTTATTTTTCTTAAAACGGTCAAATTCAATTCACATCACCAAGATACAGCAGGTTTCCAGCATCTCTTTTTAAAAAGTTTTTTTAAAGGGAAATACTACTGCTATCACTGTTGCAGACTTTTCTGTCGTAAGCAGGCTTATTCAATGTTAAATACGACTTTTATTAAAGCAGGTTAAAAGAACCTTGGCAGAAATTTCGAATAAGACCGTGTCGGGTACTGTTCAGGGTGCTTTGTGTCAACTTATTACTCCTCGCCTGCTAGGACGTCATCCCCTTTGCATCTGGGGACACTGAGATGGGGCAAGGTGGGGCGAGGCTACACAGCTGTATGTGGCAGAGCCAGGGTTCAGGCAGAGCTAGGCCAGTATCGGGGTCTGGGGGCAACCGTCTGCAGCACCGTCACATATGTGGGGACGTCCACCTGTGTCAGATGTTTCCCAGCTTGTTTCATGATGACAACAGCTCTGCTAGAAAAGCATTTCTTTTTTGCCTACGAGGACTCTCGATTCAGGGACCCTGAGTCTTTGGGACCCTCGTGCAGCTGGGGCTAACCCTGTCTGGACCCAGTGTCCTGACTGGCCTGGATGTGTCCCCTACTAACGGGCCTCAGCCTGACCATTTCCAGTGGGCCCTACCGTCTTGTTTCAGCGACTGGGGGGACAGCAAAATGAGAGTTTATCTGCTTTAACATCAAAAGGTTTTCTTCATTGTTGTGTTATTGAGTGAACTGAACAGCAGATTTATTTGCTTTAGCAAATGCGGCTGCCTGTGATGGTGGCGTAGGTGTTGAGTGTGAGCACACGAGCATGGCAGGAGCTCGCGGGAACGGGCCAGCGCCCCACTGCCCCAGTCAGCCCTCTGTGGCCTCAGAGGGTAGCTGCCCGTCTGGAGGGCCTTGGACACTTTCAGGCTGGGATGGGGACTCTGATTTTTTGCTTCTCAGACACTGATGTGGTTCAGACCCAGGATTCTAGGAGGGAAGGTTCCCGTCGCAGAGGAGGGAATCAGACGTCGCTCTGGGCGGCAGAGGAGCTGGCAGGCAGCCTCTGGGCTCTGGCAGCATTGTCCTCTGAGTCCAGCGATTTGGGGTTTAGACAGGGTGTCTGGACGGCATCTGCACAGAGGAGCGGAAGACAAGAGCTAGGAACCGATGCGTGCCTTCCCTCTTTAAAACAAGAGTTTCGAATCCCCATGAGGGTTCCCTAGCGTGGTCTCAGAGCCCAGGATCTGGAGGGGGGCGTCTGTCGTTGGAGAAGGCAGAGGAGCCAGGGTGAAATCCTTCCTGCTGCCCAGCAGGAGCAGGGCTGGCCTAGCGGGCCGGGCTGGGCACTGCAGCAACCTTGTACCATCCCCTCCTGAGAGCATCAGGGGCCGGGACGTCCAAGGTAGCACCGGGCCCCTCATGCCCGCACCCCCTCCTCGTGGTCACCTCTGTTCCTGCAGGGTCCCGGTGGTCTCCCGCTAACCCCGCGTGGTCTCTAACGCCTCCTGTCAGCCGCTGCTCTGCTGTCTCTACCCGTGCGGAGGTCCCATGCAGTAGTTTCTGTCTAACCCGTGTGTAGTAGTGAAGCGTCCCTCCCTAATTGTGGCCTGTGACTCTGGAAACACCATTCTCATGATGTTCTATGTCTCCCTTTCAAGAACTGGGTTTCTCTTGAGGAGAATACAGATTCTCGGCCCTGTAATTTACCAAGAGGTTGCAGATCAGGCACCTGTTAAGCATGAAAAATTTGTTTCAGTTTTGTGAACCCAACAAGAGAATGACAATTTTAATGTTCTCTGTTTCCCAGTGAGTGAGAATTCCTGAATTTACATAGAAAGCCCACATGAAAAGTCCACACTTCTTGGCCACGAGTGTCTGGCATTGCGAAGGAGGCTGTGCCTTCCAACTGGAAACGCACACGGGTTCTTAAAGACAAACGTTTAAATCTGAGTTCGGCTCTGTTAAAATTCAGCATTTGCTGGCAACATCCTAAATACTCAGTTGCCTCCAGGGCGACAGCCTAGGGTGTATTTTTCCACAAGCGAAGCCCACGTCTGTCTGCCCTCCTCACTCTCTGTTGTTCTCGTGTAACGAGATGTTTTGTGTGTGTGGCAGGTGGCAGGTTCAAGAAAGAGATTGTCGTTGATGGACAGAGCTATCTGCTGCTGATCAGAGATGAAGGGGGCCCCCCGGAGGCGCAGGTGAGTATACATGCACGCCCCAAGCCTGCTTTTTTTCCCTTTATTTTCTAAGGTTTGATTCAAGAAGTGCTTCTAGAAATCGGTGACTTGCTTTCCAAAAAAGTGGAAACCCCATAAAAAATGTTTCCTCTCACTGCATTTTTTTCTCATCTCTAAGAAGCTAATTCTTTTTTTATTTTTTTTCCCAGACTAAATCCTGCAGGGAAGTTGGGTTTATGTGGTGGCTTTTCACTTTCTGTGTTTTTAAAAAGGCAGGAAACGCACGCTCTGCCCTGGTTGGGGAGCCCAGTTGAAATGACATCTGGAAATTTCTGTCGTTTGATTTGTTTTTTGGCCTTTTCCTTTGAGTGGTTTGATCTCTAGAGCAGTGAGAGTTAGAGAGCTTGCTGGGTGCAATTGGGAGTCCCATCTTCTCTCTGTCTCTGGTAACTACAGGCATTGGCCCCTCTATGCCGCCCTGGCCTTGGCCCAAGCAAGGCAGTCTCCACCGAAAGCCGGTATGAAGCATATTATGATTTCTTTGGAAGTTCCTGGAAAGATGGTCATTCTGGAAATAACAAAACATGAGTGTGGAAGATCTCTTTTTTTGGTTTATTTAACCTGTTTTGTTTTACTTACAGCATAGTTTACCAGTTAAGCACTTTATTATTATTATTTTTATTATTATTATTATTATTTTTTTTTTTTTGAGACAGTCTTGCTCTGTTGCCCAGGCTGGAGTGCAGTGATGTGATCTCGGCTCACTACAAGCTCCACCTCCCAGGTTCAGGCCATTCTCCTGCCTCAGCCTCCTGAGTAGCTGGGACTACGGGCGCCTGCTACCACGCCCGGCTAATTTTTTGTATTTTTAGTAGAGATGGAGTTTCACCATGTTAGCCAGGATGGTCTCGATCTCCTGACCTCGTGATCCACCCACCTCGGCCTCCCAAAGTGCTGGGATTACAGGCGTGAGCCACCGCACCCGGCCCATTTAAACACTTCAAAGGAGCCGAGAGCTGGTAACGGCTAGTGACCTCGAATGCAAACGGAATGTCAGACATTTTCTTGGCGTTATTTCCTGGACTTAACCTTTTTGTGAACGTGCAGCATAGGATTGTAAGATGGAGAAAGTGAAAGATACTGAATACAGGACTTCTTAGGCCTCAGGTCTAGTACTCCACACGTTGGAGGGCTGTGCGGTTATACAGAAGATGCCACAGATTTGCCATGTTGCATTGACTCTGAATCGCCAGTGACCGTTAAGATGTACCAGTATTCAAAAGAAGGATGCTGCCAATTAAACTGTGAAACAGCCGCAATAATTAGGTGCATTCTGATTTCAAAGCTGTTAAAGTGTGTAGCATTTTGTTTCTTAGCATTAACGATACCACGAACTTGATCATAACAAGGAAAGACCTTGAAGAGGTGTTAAAAGTGAAAACTTAGTTACAAAGCAGTTTGAGCCCGTGTTCAGTGACCATCTGGTAGTTTATAGTATGGCAGGGCGAAGTTAGAGGTCGGATAGGATCCTATCAGTCAGATGCTGATAAAAGTCAGCTCTTTCTTAGTCCCACTGAATGTATAGGACCGTGTTTGTTCTGCTACAAAGGAACTCTTGGAGGCAAGGTCCCTCCTGTGGCTGGTGATAGGAGAAAGAAGTAGGTAACATTTAGAATCACCTGAGTTGATTTTCCGTTTTCCCCAGCACATAAATGTTTTGAGTGACTGGAAACAAGCTTTTTTCTCCACAACTGAAGAGCAAGTCTTAGCAGTATATGAAGCACAAAAGCTTAAATATAGAGAAAAATCTACAGAAGAGGCTAGGTGCAGCGGCTCACACCTGTAATCCCAGCACTTTGGGAAGCTGAGGCAGGCGGATCACCTGAGGTCGGGAGTTCAAGACCAGCCTGGCCAACATGGTGAAACCCCATTTCTACTAAAAATACAAAAATTAGCCAGGCGTGGTGGCGGGTGCCTGTAATCCCAGCTGTTTGGGTGGCTGAGGCAGCAGAATCCCTTAAACCCAGAAGGAGGCGGTTGCAGTGAGCCGAGATCTCACCACTGCACTCCAGCCTGGGCGATGGAGCAAGACTTTGTCTCAAAAAACAAACCCCAAAGCATAGTTTCAGTTTTCTGATGGTGAACATGTTAGACTGGGGGGTTATTTATTGGGTGCCCCCCACACAAGGAGCTGGGGAAGTCAGAATGCACCCTTAGGAGATGAGAGCCACGGTTCACGTTTCCTCTGGGTGGATGCTCAGATGGGCTTCAGCTCCCGGCTCGGGAACTGAGGTCTGGTTCCGGGTCAGCCAGTACTCTTCATGGGTGCAGGGGGAGTCTGCTCCTCGCGCTTTCTTGGAAGAGACAGGAAGAGGCTTCCTCAAGGCAGAGAAGAGGAAAAGGAGATGCCTTCCGTCAGCCTTGGTCCTGGCACGCTCTGTGGGAGCTGCTATCATGATCTTCCCAGGTCTCTCCCGGCCTTCTTTGTTTTCAAGTCCTCATTCTCATTTAATTTTGTATTTATCATTAGAACTTTAGGTTAAGTTTTACCATGTACATGTTTTACATATAACTGAATGCACTTTTCACTTACATGCAGAAGTCAGAGTTTAACCTATTAAAAACTTACACCAAATGTATTAGAGGTGATAACCTTGGCCATAAAAACCTATCTAGGAACTACAGCTTCTTTTAGAGAAAGCAGGTGGGATGGATTTCGGTTTTGTTTTTCAAATTTGCACTTGGAAAGAGAAGGATCTTTGTTGCCAGATAGACCTGATGTCAGATTTGCTGAGCCGGTTGCAGTGAGTGTGGGAAGTCTCTGCCCTGCAGGGAGCCTCCACTCACTCAGCTCCAGTTTTCCAAGATGGCTATTGGTACTAAATGAGGTACTGGTATATGCCTGACAGTGTGGGTATTTGTCAAAAGAGGATGTGATGTAGGTTCAACTGGCAAGACAAGAATAAAATGAATATGGCAAAGCAAGAACAAAATGGCGAGAGTGAGGCTATTGTGAAGTTTTCTTCCCTAAGTTTTGTTAATTTCCCTGAAAATAAGTAGTCATTTCTTTGCAGAGGTGCAGCAGGAGTTCAGCCGAGGATGAGCCTGGGTTGAATCTTCACCCTTCAACAGAGTAGGCCAGCCGCTGCGGTAGCGAGTGGGAAGGACTGAGGGGTGGGGAGGTTCTGAGCAGGCATGAGGGGTCCAGCAAGGCTTCTTTAAGAGGTTGAGAGTACAGTGGAAAGCCTTAGGGTTTGAGGGGCTCTGGCAGGAGGTGGATCTGGCCTTCTGTCTGCGGGGCCGCCTTGGCAGGTTGGGGCAGCGGGCGGACAGGCCAGGAGCATGAGGACCGCGGGGAGACTGTGTGGTTTGTGTCCTCTGAAGACAGAGTGGCTTGGGTGGGAACAGGATGAAGGGCCCATTCCCAAGGGGAACACCAGGCATGGTGTGCTCAGGAGGAGGACGTGGATGCCGTGACAGTGTGTAAAAGTGACAGTCAAAAGTCAAGCACCCTCTGTGTAACCGAGGGGATTCCTGCAGCCCCCTGCTGCCTGCCGCCATGCAGACATCTCCGTTCTTAAGCCTGCTCACTCAGCTCCTGCTCTCCTCCCCTTCTTCTCTCCCTAGTTTGCCATGTGGGTGGACGCTGTTATATTTGTCTTCAGCTTGGAGGATGAAATAAGTTTCCAGACCGTTTACCACTACTACAGTCGAATGGCCAACTATCGGAACACGAGCGAGATTCCTCTGGTTCTGGTGGGAACCCAGGGTGAGTGATATTCGTGTGCAGATTGTTTTGAAAGGATTCTAACAGTTACATATTTTCAGTATGGAGGAGTTTAAAAAATGCTTTAAAGAAGGAAAAATTGCCTACTGAACGCTCACTTTTTTGGGAAAAATTATGGAACTGAAATGATCACATTTCCTGATTTGATTCTATGGTGAAACCACTCATTTAACAACCTGAAAACAACACACACACACATCCCAGGTGCTTTATGAAAAATCTATTTTCCCTTGTTTTCTGGAAAAAAAATATATATGTGTGTGTGTATATGTTTTGTATATATATAGTCAAGTACATATATATATTTTCTGCTATATTTTAATTCTCTGTTCTATAAAATGATTTATAAACAATCTATTAAACCTTATCTTTCAGTGCACCTTGAAAATAGTGCTGATTTTGAACATAGAGCAGTTCTGTTTATTAAGTTCTGTTTGTCACCGTCTTATGATCTGTATCTTATTTTTAATCTGGCAGGCCCCTCAGACAGAGAATCCAACTGGGCACATTTCTTGTTTTCTCTCAGGGTCACTTCGAACTTGGTCTCTTAGTGGAGTGGCCGTCACATGGCCTGAGACACAACGTCCTCGCTCTTGATCACAGACCCATGGTTGTGCTGGGTCTGCCACTAGGGTCTAAGATGTCACATAGGATGTTTGTAAAAGTCAGATGGAGGTTAGCTTTAAAACTGCTTTGTCAGAAATATGGGTAACATACAAATAATCCTATCAGGAAAAATTGTATATCCCTTCATTTTTGTTGTGGCTACTAATAGACTGTTTTGCGAATTCTTTTAAAATTAGCCTATCTGACATGCCCATCCATGCTCTGATGTGAGACGTTTCTCTTTAGGACGTCAGCTGTACGTACTGCACTAGGTGTGGTCTAAGTAGGAGGTTGCCCAGGCAGATGATTGGCTGCTTGATCATGAACCTACAAAAGCCCAGATAAATAGTGTGGCATAAACTAAAAACATTTTCCAGCCAGACGTGGTGGCTCACGCCTGTAATTCCAGCACTTTGGGAGGCCCAGGCAGGTGGATCAGTTGAAGTCAGGAGTTGACCAGCCTGGCCAACATGGTGAAACCCTGTCTGTACTAAAAATAGAAAAATTAGCCAGGCATGGTGGCGCATGCCTGTAGTACCAGCTACTCAGGAGGCCGAGGCAGGAGAATCACTTGAACCCAGGAAGCAGAGGTTGCAGTGAGCTGAGATCACGCCACTGCACTCCAGCCTGGGTGACAGAGTGAGATTCTGTCTCAAAACAATAAAAAGCCGGACATGTTGGCGGGTGTCTGTAATCCCAGCTACTTGGGAGGCTGAGGCAGGAGAATCTTTTGAATCTGGGGAGATGGAGGTTGCGCAGTGAGCCAAGATCGTGCCACTGCACTCCAGCCTGGTAGACGGAGGGAGACTTCATCTCAAGGAAAAAAAAAACACAAAACTATAAGTATCTTTTCAGTGTGCTAGATGGGAGATGTTAGAGTTGGGCTTCCTGGAGAGCACCTCCCCCAACTTTTTTTTTTTTAAAGCATACGCGGTCGCTCTCCCTCCTGAAACCTTCAGAGCCAGAGCTCTGTTTAATCCTAACACAGAAGGGAGGAGGGATTCTTAGGCCTAATGCGCCCTCTAGTGTTCACCAGGAGACAAGGCCGCACCACCAAAAAGTCCTTGGTTCTTGTGAGAATGCAGAATTGCCGTATTTGAGGTGGCATCTTGAAAATGCCTAATCGTGTTTTAAAGTGGATGCTCATCCACAGCAGATTCTGCTTAAAGCTGCCTTGAAGTCGAATAGAGAAATTCTGAATACGCTCCCCTTCCTGCAGGCCCGACCGTGGCATTTTTGAGCAGGGTCCTTCGGGGCTGTGTGTACAGACACCACTCACAGGCTGCTGGAGCTCAGGAGGTTTGACTTTAGGACTCAGAATGGGCTTTTGCTTAGACTCACTGTGAAAAGTGACAGTGAAGTTCCCAGCCTGGAAAGATCCCCTGCGACCAGGTTCTGTTCTCTGAGTTCTGAGTGCACATCCATGTTCCATCAGTAGGAAGGGAGTGTCTGAGATCCCGGGAGTTGGGACCACACACACCTGCGTGTGACTGGCTGCTGGCTGGGTGACCTTGACACCTGGGACTTTGGTGGGGTTCAACAGGAATTCCCAGAAGACACTCAGTGCATCCGTGGGTATGTGATAGGCATCTTAACAGTGGCTGCTTTTGTTCCTCATATTTCAATCTGCGACCGGTGTTCCAGGGGTCCTGCCTGGGATCCTGAACCCCACCCCCCACTGTCCCTGCCCCTGGAGGCAGCATATCCCTCTGAGTCTCCTGCCTGAGCCAAGGGGCACATGGAGCCTCCTGCCAGGGTGGCTGCTTAGATTCTCGAGAAACCCTGATGAAGTTGAAGTCCTTGAGTAAAAGAAAGTACCCCCATTTATTCCCATGAATTCCATGAACATCCGTTGATCGGATGTGGAAAGATGCCCAGGAAAGCCCCAGGGGAGTGTGTGCATGTGCGAGGGTGGCCTCTGGGGAGGGGAGGTAAGTCGGCCCCACACCCTCCCGGGGTGAACAGGTAAGCCGGCCCCACGCCCTCCCGGGGTGAGCAGGTAAGCCGGCCCCATGCCCTCCCTGCAGGACTTCTCTTAGCCGGGCCACCCCCAGATGAACCGGAACGAAAAGCTGCAATCAGGGCTGTATTCCTCACCCGCGGGATTCTCTTGGTCCTTCCCTAGACTTAAAGGAGCACCCTAGAAAGCCCAATGGCAGGAAGCTGGCATGCACGTGGGCTCTGAGGGTCCCTGCCGCGACGCTTGCTTCCTGCGTGCAGACTTGCTCTCCGTGAAGCCCGTGCTCGGCTGCTCTTTCAGGGGTTTGGCTTCCTGGGATGCCAGAGACAAAAGAGGGATCAGGTTGTCCGGGAAGGCACCTGGCATTTCTCTTCCTGCTGCTTTGGGGTAGGCAGCGTTAGAGGTCAGAGCATATGGGATGAGAAAGAACGGAAGAGGAATTAGGTTCATTGCCAAAGGATGCCTGGGCTGGGGTGAGGCCTCCGCCCGCTGGTGGGAGGGGCAGCTCTGCCAGCAGGAGCTCTTTCTGGGCAGTAGCCAAGGACTGCACGAATGTTCATAATTGGGCAAGATGGGAATGAATGAGGTAATCATTTAATGTTTGTTAAACAAGTTCTGTTTTAAAGACTTGCAAATTAAATTGATTTGAGGGAGAAGCACGATCTGTAAAAAGCTACGGAGTTAAAAGTGGAATGAAAATGAGACAGGTATAGAACCGAAATACGAGTGCAGAAGCCCGTTTTGGTGCAGTGGCAGAGATTCCCGTGGTGCACCTTTGAAGCCGAAATTTGACAGAAACCGAGCGAGCATGCCGCTGAGGACGGAGGGGCTGCGGGATTGGTGGGCCGCAGGTCAGGGTCTCATGGAAGCTGGGTGGATGCTACGTGGCCTGTGTTTTCAAAATTATCCTAGAACATTGAAACATCATGGACTTCTAACTTCTTTTTACAATTAAAAAGAAATGTTTATACTTAAAAAAAAAAAACTTTCTTTTCTTAAATGTTGTGAAATGCAAGTCAGATTTACTAATCAGCAAGGCAAGAAGGCAGGACGAGGTGCCCTTTGACCGTATCCCTGGAACGGGGGTGCAGCCTATGGAGGCTGTAGTGGTGATTGTCAGAGAAGAAACCCTTAACTGCAGAGTTCACTTGCCTTCCAGTAACGGGGAAACGTCAGCCCAAACCTATTTCATAGGGCTAAGAAAATAACATGAGAAAAGAAAAAACTGAATAAATTCCTCAGGACATCACTTTTTAAATACACTTCAAAAAATGAAGTTGTCAAATGCCCTTTCTCCACAAAAATAAAATGTCAAAGGTGGTCGCTCTGTTGTATAATTTTGCTGCTATTTCTTTGACTGGTGGAGAAATCCTGTTGGTGGATTTTTGTTTAAAGAGTTGTTTATTGTTTTCTTTGGCATAAGAGCCTTCAAGCCCTATGAAAAAGATTCAGGTTAGGAAACTGTCTCTGAAGGCTGGGCGCAGTGGCTCACGCCTGTAATCCCAACACTTTGGGAGGCCCAGGCGGGTGGATCACTTGAGGCCAGGAGTTGAGACCAGCCTGGCCAACATGGTGAAACCCCATGTCGACTAAAAATACAAAAAATTAGCTGGGCATGGTGGTGAGTACCTGTAATCCCAGCTACTTGGGAGCCTGAGGCAGGAGAATCATTTGAAACCAGGAGGCAGAGTTTGCAGTGAGCCAGCTCACGCCACTGTACTCCAGCCTGGGCAACACAGTAAGACTCCATCTCATTTAAAAAAAAAAAAAAAAAAAGGTGTCTGTGAAAAGTTCTCTCTCCTCCCTAAGCCCTGTGGCTGTTCACATTCCAGCTCCTCATCTCTCTGTTCCACGTGCCACTGTAACTCAATAGTAATGGAATGGATGGGGCAGGGCTGGGGGTGGGGAATCCTGGCAGCTGAGCTTAAAAAAAAAAAAAAAAAGCTCAGTTTCTTTTTTAGGAAACTGGTGCCGACATCCCTGTGCAGCTGCTCAAACGCCCCCGTGTGCACACATGACTTAGATTGGGGGGATCCAGGTCACCTGTGACCCTGAGGGGGTCCATCAAAACCTCAGGGGACTTGCTGCTCCCCTCTCCACACACCTCCCTCCCACCCCTCTAGGCCTCACCCCTACATCTCCCTCACATACACCAGCTGTTCTGCCGCCCTCTGCCTCAGGCGCTCTGCCCCAGGCAGTGCCTGCTGCGCCCCACCTGCTGCAGGTGAGGGTTCCCTGACCTCTTGCTCTAAAACCCAGAGTCACCCAAGCCTCCTGACCTCCTTCCCGGCATCACTTACAGTGTGGCCATCTTACATTCAGAACCATTCATCACATTCATCTTTCCTTTCTGCTTGCCTCTCTGGCCAACTAGATGTCTGTTTCATGAGAGTGCGGATTGTGTCTGTTTCAGCAATTCACTGGGGTATCCCTGTGCATAGAACAGAAACAGACCCCAAATGGGGGCTCGGTGAGCATTTATTAAGTGGGTCATTGGACAAGTGACCACACCTAGAAGAAGAATGCCAGTGTAGGGAGTATGCTTAGCCACCTGCGTGGTGCACAGAAGGGGGCCTGCACATAGGGACCGTGTGTGTGGTTTTTCCTCCTTTCTAAAGTATGTATCCTCTAGACCCATATTTAAGTCTTTTTCCTTCTTTCTGAACATTTTAAAATTGCAGTTTCAGAAGCGCTCCTGTAAAACAAATTTCTACGAATGAATAACTTTCTCTGGTGTTTGAGTCTCTTAGTTGGGAGGCAAACGATGCTCTACAATTCCAGATTCATAAACTAATTACATTTCTGCTGAGTAAGGTACTGGTTTTCTGTGTTGTGGGGAGTGTAGGAAGTATTTAGAGCTGTCATTGTCACCGTGCCGTTACTTTTTGGTCTTCTGTTTCAGATGCCATAAGTTCTACTAACCCGAGGGTCATCGATGACGCCAGGGCGAGGAAGCTCTCCAACGACCTGAAACGGTGCACGTACTACGAGACGTGTGCTACATACGGGCTGAACGTGGAGAGGGTCTTCCAGGACGGTAAATGCGCGTGGCTGGGAGTTTAATTTCAGTTCATGATAGACGGGAGGCACTTCAAGAGGTCAGTCCTGCCTGCACTTGTGCACGGGGGTGGCGGAAATACGTCGTTGATGGGCGGGCATTAGTATCGAGAGCAGTCCATTCCAGAGGCGATTCTCAGGTATGTTTCATATAAACAGGGCTGTGTTCAGAAGAGACAACAAGGCGTGGCTTGAGAACAGCCTGGTGTTGGGTCTGTGTGTCTCCTATGGGGCCTTTCTGTGTGCAGGATAGAACATTTCTTGAGCTGGTATTCATCCGTGTGCTCTGTAAAACTTGTTTGTGAGCATTTCTTTATTGTAATTGCCCATTCTTAATCCAGTCCCGTCCTTTAAAGCAGTTTAAATATTTGATATTAGGCTTTGAGGAGAGAACTGAAAGGAGGAGAGAGAGTCAAGTTTGGACCTCCCCCCACCAAAAAAGTAATAAAATGACACGATACCACTCACAGCAGAGGGTGAGGACCAGCCTTTTGGAATTGTTTTTAGGTTATTTTATTCGTTATTGATCACCTACCTTCAGGAAGAGCCACAAATCAGACAGAAAATTCTCCTAGAAGAGCGTGACGTTCTGCAGGAGGGTCACATACTTGTGCATGATCATAGCGCCAGACGTCGCCTATGAGTGAGGAGCCTGTGCAGATGCGTGGGGTGGGCGGGAGAGGCGGCGTCACCCTGGGGATAGGAGGGTCTGGGGTAAGTAAGGACTGATACTTCTAAAGCCAGTCTTTTCAAGTTGGAAGCTTGGGAGAGGCATGGTTCTGGCAGAGGGTCCCCTTGCTGGTGGGAGTGGTAGAAGTCACTTGTAGGGTCCTCTCCCCTTCTGGTTTAAATCCATGGGGGCAGAGCCGCCTGTCACCCTGCTCTGGTGCCCAGGGGGTTGTCGGGGGCAGAGCAGGGCAACCATACTCGGGCTCTCCGGAGAGTGCTGGAGCCGCTTCGAGGTGATGGAGGACTCGCCGCGCTCTGACCCTGAAGACCCACGGTGAAAGCAGTGGCTGCAGGACTGTTCCCGGGACTTCCTCCAAATGGGGCAATTTTCTATTACATGTTTAAATTAGTCTTCAGATGAAATTGTAGGGATTCTGTATATTCACTGTTCAACTCAGTTTCAAAGATGACATCAGTTCTCAAACTTCACATTTTCTTTCCTGGAGCAGTGAGGTTCCTTTCTAAGCCTGCCGTCTCTTCCCGCGCATCTCTGCCTCTCAGATACTTACCTGTTTTTCAGCACGTTGGTCCTAGTTACTGCTTCATGGCTTAGGTTTCTTCTCGCCTTTTCCAGTGCCAATGCTGAAGAAGCGCAGGGTCCCCTGAGGAGCAGCACAAAGTCGCTGGGGTCCCACAGCCCCTTTTTCCCTCCACTAACGTTTTATCTCGGGCACCTCCTGCTGCCTCTGTCAGGAGAATGTCCTGTGGGGAGTAAACCTCATTTCAAGCCATGCTGGTGAACGTCCGTGAGATGTTAGTGAGACTTGGAAGAACTGTGCAGGGAAGCCCTTGGAGCTCTTCTGAGAGGTGCACCCTAATGGAGCAAGGTCACTGTCGGCCGCTGCGCTGCCGAGGCCCCTGTGAATGTTGAAGTAAAGCGTCGTAGATGAAGGGTCCCCGGGCCCGTGCATGAGGCCAGCTGCCTGTTTTCATAAATAGACTTTTCTTCTTTTTTTTGGAGACAGAGTCTCGCTCTTTGCCCAGGCTGGAGTGCAATGGCGTGATGGCAGCTCACTGCAACCTCTGCCTCCCAGGTTCAGGCAAATCTTGTGCCTCAGCCTCCCCAGTAGCTGGAATTACAGGTACACGCTGCCACACCTGGCTAATTTTTTGCGTTTTAGTAGAGATGGGATTTTCACCATGTTGCCCAAGTTGATCTCAAACTCCTGAGCCCAGGCAATCTGCCCACCTTGGCCTCCCAAAGTGCTAGGATTATAGGCATGAGCCACCGCGCCTGGCTGTAAATAGACTTTTCGTGACGCAGAGCCACGCTTTGTGTCGATGGGCTGCAGCGGGTTTGGGCCCCTCTCCAGCTGTGACAGCAGAGATGAGGGTCTTTGCGGCCTGAGAAGCCCAGAATATTCACTCTCTGGCCCCGTGCAGAGAGCTTGCCGGTCCCCGATGCAGGATATCAGGGACTCAGTTGTCTGGATAAGTTTAGTCTCCACAGTGACTCCTTTGCTTTTGTATTTATCACGGTTAATATACATGAGTTTTCCATAAATTGATGAGTGCTTCTTATAAAAATAATGTTGTCAATTAATGAATATTGGGGGTTGTCAGGATGATGCTGCCTTCCTGCCAAACAGCCTTTGTACGTTCTGGCTGCTCTAACAAGACCCAGTGGCTTATACAACAGACTTTTACTTGTCCCACTTACGGAGGATGGGAGTCCAGGGCCAGGTGCTGGTGGGTGTGGTGTCTGCCGAGGGCCATCCTCCTAGTGGGATATGTGTTTGCATAGTGGAGAACAGAGGACACAAGCCCTCGCCTGTCCCTTCCCATAAAGGCACTTAACCCATCACAGGGTTCCACCCTTGTGATCAGTCACCTGGCAGAGGCCCCACTTCTTATTCCCCTGGGGGTCAGGATTTCAGTATAAGAATTTGGGTTGAGTTCCATACCACACCCAGCACGTTCAAGGCAGAGGACAGGCAGCCAGCCACTTCTGTGTTGGAAACATTTCGTTTTCTTCAGGTTGGGGGGTGGCAAGGGGAGAATAAGGACTGATATTTCTAAATATTAGTTTAAAATATTCAGAAAAAGCGTTTCCGTTGCTGTGACAGCTCATGTCGCACCTCCCCAGGTGATGCTGTGATGAGTGTCCATTTTCATGGGCACAGGAGATTTCCGTTCCAGCTTCGTATTATAAAAATAATACACTCTCATTATGTATTCGGATTTTGGCTGGGCACAGTGGCTCACGCCTGTAATCCCAACACTTTGGGAGGCTGAGGAGGGCAAATCACCTGAGGTCCATAGTTCGAGACCAGCCTGGCCAGCATGGCGAAACCCCATCTCTACTAAAATTGCAAAAAATTAGCCGGGCGTGGTGGCAGGCACCTGTAATCCCAGCTACTCAGAAGGCCAAGGCAGGAGAATCGCTTGAACCTGGGAGGCGGAGGTTGCAGTCAGCTGAGATTGCACAACTGCAGTCCAACCTGGGTGACAGAGCGAGACTCTGTCTCAAAAAAAAAAAAAGTAGGATTTTATGGAATCTGAAAAGCAAATACCAGTGATGCTACAACTTCCATGACTATTGCGATTTTTTTTGTCCTTAAAATATTTTCATATGAAGATAACATTTTTAAAATAAAATCAGTTACTTTGCATATTTTATATCATAGTTATATGGTATATGGTTTCTTATTTGTATATGTATTTTCATGTAAATCACAAACACTCTCATTGTTAGTGATAAAAGTAGTTGCTGAGTAGGAGCTTTATTCAGTACTTAGCAATCCTTAATAACAAAGTAAAAATCCTCAAGGAAAGTTAAACATTGTAAGGTTTACATAAAGTTGAAGAATCGAGGCTCAGAGAAATGACATAGCTTGATCCAAAGGGACACAGCCTGGACTGGATCCCCCATCTTGGGACCTGAGAGCCTCGACTTAACCACAGCACCGGGACATTTTGTCATTAAAATGGAAGCAAATCAGGTCCTGGGGCCTTAAGAACACACCAGCTCTGCGCACAGATCTGGGGAGAGCCTCGCAGGGGATGCACGCAGCCAGCAGGGCCCCTGCCTGCTCTGCCCACAGGTCTGGGGAGGGCCTCGCAGGGGATGCACCAGCCAGCAGGGCCGCTGCCTGCTCGCCTACTCAGTTTATTCACATTTCTTGATAACTCTCTGGCTTCTTTTTTGCCCTAGGGCTTACTTTGTTTATTTACTTTTTAAACATGTATATGGTATAAAGAAAACATGAAGGAAAAGCGTGTAATTTCTACATAATGTTTGGCTTGTAAATTAAAAAAAAAAAAAAATCCAGCTGCTTCCATTGCCCTGCGGAGGCCGTGTTCCTGATTGGCTCTGTACCGAGGTTCATTTAAAAGGCCAGGGACCTCATTCTTTCTTCTTCAACATTTGACTTCTTAGTGTCTTGTAACAAAAGGACATTGTAAAAATTAATGGAGAAACATTGCATTCACTTTTTGTTCGCTTGTGTAGTCCTGTTTACTTTGCTTTCATGGAGCTGCCAGATGGCTACTAGCAAGTGGCTGTAGGTGTTGGGAAGCAGCCTAGCAGGCTGGTTCATCCATCCAGTCACTCGTTCATCTGAGCACCAGCTTCCCACACACTGTGCGTCTGGTCAGGGGCTAGAGGCAGATTGGGAAGCACAGGCAGGGTCCCTTCCTCCGTGAAGTTAAGGTCCACTAGGGAGGGTAAACATCAAACAGTCGCCCAGAAACATGAGCTTGTGTCTTGCTCAGGGGTGGAAAAGAAGTGTGGCAGCCCAGGCTGCTTTCTGGGGGTGGAGCGTTCTCGCTCCTGCTCACAGGCGAGTTTGTGTGGCTTGCGGGGCTGAGTGAGCTGGTTCCACAAGATGGTTTCTGCTTGACCTGGGCAGCTGAGCCGGACGTGGGCCGTGGGTACCCAACCGTTTGGATTTTCAGCAGAGCCCTGGGGGAGGGAGGCACTGGGGGCTGGGGCAGGCTGGATGTGTGGACTTGGCAGCTGGGGGCTGCAGGTCCGTCTGCAGGGACTGCACAGGGCTCTCGTTCCTACATTGCCTCACAGCCAGCGGCTCTGCGCCTGTCAGATTCTGCATGGCTCTGTTTGCCTCTTCCTGCAACTGGGAAATAACCTATATACAAGTTTTTCTATTTTTAAAGTTAAAATGGTGATTTCAGTGTTTGGCATTAAATTTTTCAAAAGTCCCTGTTCATTTCTTCTCCTAGGGCCTGGATACATGAACATGAAGGATTACAGAAAAATAAAGTTCATTCCATGTAGACGTTGTTTCTCTGGTCCTACGATCCCTCCCCTTCCCCTTCCCTTTTTTCGAGGCAGGGTCTCTGTCACCCAGGTTGGAGTGCAGTGGCACAATCTAGACTCACTACAACCTCTGCCTCCCGGGTTCAAGCAGTTCTCCTGGCTCTGCCTCCTGAGTAGCTGGGATTACAGGTATGCGCCATCATGCCCAGCTACTTTTTGGCTATTTAGTGGAGACTGGTTTTTGCCATGTTGGCTAGGCTGGTCTTGAAATCCTGGCCTCAAGTGATCCTCTGGCCTCGGCCTTCCAAAGTGCTGGGATTGCAGGCATGACCCACTGCGCCCAGCTTGTGATTCTTCTTTAAAGAGACATTTTTCCCACTTCATGTGAAGAACCAGCTTTCTGAGTGGCAGCAAGCAGCTCTTCTGGACAGACAGAGTGTGTGTCTGACATGGGACTGTAGTCAGGTCTCCGGTAGGTCAGGAAGGGTATAGTGTTGGTGATGGGATTTTTCAGCCTACATGCTGAAAGGTCACCTAAAATAGTTATAACTTAGTGACAAAAATAAATCCTCCCTTCAGAAGGCCAAGTCACGTTCAAGGTGGTAGCAAGCTGTGTATAGGTGGCGATAGGGCCCCTTTGAGCATTACACGTGCACCTTGGGAGGAAGAGAGTGGAGAGCGGGCTCTGCCTGTATATTCTTGGAGATGGTGCATTCAGCACTGTCGTTCCCTGCAGTTAGGTTTTGGAGAGTATAAATTTTAGCCTGTCTTCAAATGCTTTGAGTTTCTCGTCTTCCTGAGTAGCGTGTTGGGAGCTTTCTCTGCTGCGGGTGGCAGTGCCATAGAGGAACACGGGCCTGTGTCGTGGCATCTGTTCAATTGGGGAGACAGGATCAGGGTTTTTTTGTTTTGACATTTTTGAGCCAATGCGCCCTAACTTTTATTGGGCATAGTTTATGATTGTTAAATTATGGTGTCTTTGTGGTAGCTGTATGGCATATGGGATTTTAAAGGCCCCTGATTCCTAAAGAAAGAGGGGTTTCCCCTTCATAGGCAATCAGGAGTACAACCTGATAGTGGTACAAAGAATTGTTTTCATTTCTTCTCCAAGCAGCTTGATGCCCTTTCTCCCTTCACTCCCCCTCTCCTAGAATGAGCTGATAAAGATGTACGTGAGTGGTCCACAGTGTGGTTTTATGCATGGATTGTTTATTTGCATCCCAGCATGTTTTGTATACAGCAGGGGTCCCCAGTCAGGCTGCACAGGAGGTGAGCAGCTTGCAAGTGAGCATTACTTCCCGAGCTCCGCCTCCTGTCGGATCAGCAGCAGCCTTAGATTCTCCTAGGAGCACGAGCCCTATTGCGAACTGTGCATGCGTGAGATCTAGGTTACGCATTCCTTCGGAGACTCTAATGCCTGACGAGCTGAGGTGGAACCGTTTCATCCCAAAACCATCCCCATCCCCCACCTGCCCCCCAACCCCTGATCCTCAGAAAAATTGTCTTCCATGAAACCAGTCCTTGGTGCCAAAAGGGTTGGGGACTGCTGCTATATAGAATTTAATATTCTTGCATGCATTTTCTGAACCCTCTAGTCACTTGTTAAATCCCAGTTCAGAACATCACATTAGATATATGATCTGCACTGTGCTAGGGCGTGCTCCCCACCAAAACGTCAGCGTCTTAAGCTTGTATTCATACGACCATAGGAAAACCTACATGCAGAACTTTGACTCTGATAGTAGTTGTTAGACCAGGTCAGGATCCATGTCAAAGAGGTAAATTACAAATTATCATCTCTCTGCTTAACGGTCTCCAGGGCCAGTTTGGTGATCTCACACGGGAGACTTCTGTCCTAGAATAGACCTGCATTATTGTGGAGGGAGAGACAGTAGGTTCTAGGTGTATGGGAAAGCTGGGCAGTGGCACTGGAAGGGCGCTGTGTGCCAGGTGCTAGCGCTCCCGGGCTCTGTGTGCCAGGTGCCAGTGTGGCCACAGCCTTGTGGCTTATTAGGGCTTCCTCTGTTCACACGCTGTGTACATCGTCCTGGTGGATGGGTGTTTATCTGGCAGAGTAGTTCCTGGTCTAGGCAGATCCATGTCAGTCCTTTGACCTCATTGCCCCTGGCTTTTTATGTTTGTGTTGCAGTTAACATTCTGGAAAGCACTTTTATAGAAGCCATTCCATTTGTCTTTTGTCCCTTCCCAGTAACGGCTCACCTGGGCCTATCTAACCCATGCCGAGAGCCCAAGCTGGGAGAGGTTGCATGATTTTTACCAAGGTTGTGCGGGAAGTCAGGGAGCCTTGGTGTGCTCTTGATGCTTTGCTTCCAGAGATTGAAATCCTGGTGTGTGCAAAGAACCCCATCTCACATTAAATGGCTGCAGCTGCCTGGTCCTAATTACGGGAGTGTCCAGAACCAGGGGAGCTGTGTTAATGAGTCCGTTTGTGCAACCTAATTGCACGCGCTAGAGCATCTGTGAATGTAAGCAGTCTTCTGGGCCTCTTCTCCTGGGTCCTGCATCATCTTGGACCATTTTGTTTTGCTCACACCACAGTCCTTGTGCTATTAAAGGATATATCAATTATGCCTATTCCATTCTTTCCTGAAATCAGCTTAATTTTCATTGTGGGGGTGGCCTGTTTTATGATTTGTTTTTGTTGCTATTTTTTTTCCTCCTTTATTAGAGATTAGATTGGAACTAGTGTGTGTGTGCACACGTGGGTGTGTGTGTGTGCGTGTATGTGTGTTAGCGAGGGAATACTTCAAAAAATAAGATTTTTTACACTTGAAAGCAAGCCATGTATATGTGTACACTAGGCACTTGATATATGTTGAAAAGGTGGATTAATGGGTCATTAATTGTCCATTTTTTAATCACTTGTAGTAATGACTAATAATTATGTAACAATTTAACGGCTTATGATGTAGGATAGTGGATCTTATCAGGCCCAGTTTACAGCTGGGACTACATTGTTGGAAATGCTGCCTTCCCAGAGGTACATGGTGCAGCTGGTGTCAGGCGAGGCCATCATTTCCCATTTCTACCTGTGGGCTTGGCTGTGCACCTGTACTCATCACTGTCCCCGTCTCTACACCCTCACCCCCTCCATACATTGAAAGTCTTATTTCTAAGACTTCCTGGGACAGATGGGTGGTAGATGTGTATTGGGACAGTATGAAAGAGGTTCAGCTGCTTAAATTACACTTCATTAAGGGGGTTCATATTTGAACATTTTCTGAGAACAAAGATGACATGAAGAAAGTGACCTATGTAAGGCTCTGGCAGCACTTATGCGGTACCAATACAAATGGGGGTTGGGGGCTGAGCAGAAAACATTCTTCAAGAGTTAAATGATCAAGTCACGTAAGGCGTGTTGTTTTTGTTTTGAGACAATGTCTCACTGTCACACAAGCTGGAGTGCAGTGACACAATCTTGGTTGACTGCAACCTCTGCCTTCTGGGCTCAAGCCATCCTCCCATCCCAGCCTCCCAAGTTGCTGGGATTACAGGTGCATGCCAGCACACCCAGCTAGTTTTTGCATTTTTAGTAGAAATGGGGTTTTGCCATGTTGCCCAGGCTAGTCTCGAACTCCTGAGCTCAAAGCGATCCGACCGCCTCAGCCTCCCAAAGTGCTGGGATTACAGGCATGAGCCATGGCACCCGGCCATATAAGGGGGTTTGATGCTGGTTTGGGGGACATTCTGGTGTCGTTAGCCCTAGGGTCATTGGTGTCATTGCCCGGCAACGTCTTTTTTTTTTTTTTTTTTTTTTTTGAGATGGAGTCTCGCTCTGTCACCCAGGCTGGAGTGCAGTGGTGTGATCTCAGCTCACTGCAAGCTCCACGTCCTGGGTTCACACCATTCTCCTGCTTCAGCCTCCCAAGTAGCTGGGACTACAGGCGCCTGCCACCATGCCTGGCTAATTTTTTTGTATTTTTAGTAGAGACGGGGTTTCACCGTGTTAGCCAGGATGGTCTCGATCTCCTGACCTCGTGATCCACCCGCCTTGGCCTCCCAAAGTGCTGGGATTACAGGTGTGAGCCACCGCGCCCGGCCTGGCAACTTCAAATGTAGGGCCATCCAGTGCATGTGAGAATCTGCAGATGGTCTCCAGAAGAGCCACATCTGACCTGCCTAGTAGCTTATCTCCCAGCGAATGGGAGAGGTGCAGACCTGCTGTTGACTGTAAGGAGACTTGATTCAGCCTGTTGGTGGGGGCGCACATGTGAGGAAGAAGCCTTGGTGGGTTTGTGTGGGTCTTTCTCTTATGCCATATCCCTGGTTTATATTTGGATGGGAAAATACATAAATGTTTGATAGTGATCATTTTTATGAAACATGACATTGTCAACTCCTTTCTTCATATGCATTTTCGAATTCAGTTCTTAACCAAAGAAGCTCTTTCTACAACAGGGTTAAATTATAAACTGAAATAGCAAATTCATACCAAAACTAAAATAAAGCTTTTTGTATAGTAAACCATACATGCAGAGGTTTAAAAAAAATCCAACAAAATGAAAAATACTTTTGAGTTACTATTTTTAGAAAAAAATTAGTTTGGGTTGAAAAATTCTTACCCTCGTGAAGCTATAAAAGCACATGTTTTACTGATGAGAGAAGCTTCTGGCACATCAGCTGAGACAAAAATCTTCCATATTCACTCAATAAATACAAATACAGAAGATGGGCTGGGTGTGGAGGTTCACAGCTGTAATCTAAGCACTTTGGGAGGCTGAGGCAGGCGAATTACCTGAGGTCAAGAGTTTGAGACCAGCCTGGCCAACATGCCGAAACCCCCCTCTCTAAAAATGCAAAAATTAGCCAGGCATGGTGGCGTGTGCCTGTAGTCCCAGCTACTCGGGAGGCCGAGGAGGGAGAATCTCTTGAACCCGGGAGGCGGAGGTTGCAGTGAGCTGAGATCACGCCACTGCACTCCAGCCTGGGCGACAGAGCGAGACTCCGTCTCAAAAAACAAAACCAAAAACAAAATAAATAACGAATGTGTAAGATAGAATTCGTTATGGAGCTACACCAGACATTTTCAGGACTAATTTGAGAATGTGCTTGAGGTGATTATCCTTAGATCATCCAAGTGTTTTTGAATATTATGTCAATTATTTCATCTTAGAAATATGAAATCAGCTCGTTTCTTGTTTGGAGTTGCCGTTTCTTTTTATTATTATTTGTTAATTGAGACAGGATCTCGCTCTGTCACACAGGCTGGAGTACAGTGATGCCATCATAGCTCACTGCAGTTTCAGACTCTTGGGCTCAAGCCATCCTCCTACCTCAGTCTCCTGAGTAGCTAGCGCTACTGGTGCATGCCACCATGCCCAGGTCATTTTTCAAAATTTTTCTAGAGATGGGGGTCTCGATGTATTGTCAAATCCAGTCTCCAGCTCCTGGTCTCAAGTGATCCTCCTGTCTCAGCCTTCCAAAGTGTGATGGGATTATAGGCGTTAGCCACCACTCCCAGCAGCCCGACTTCTAAAGGATTCTCTCACAGTCTATCGCTTGATTTGCTTAACATGAGCCATTTAATATGAAAATGTTTAGGTGGGGGAGGGAATATCTTAATTATCATTGTGCTCCATACTCTACAGATGGCACCTGCTGGCCTTAGCAATATGGGGTCAAGTATGAAACATGATAGAGTGACACCCAAGGAACCTTATAAGGAAAGGAATTTTGATTCTTTCAGAAATAACAGGAAGAAATTATCTTAAAATCTTAAGGTTGATGTTGCAAACAACCAGAGACAATAAATAAATTGTTATTTAGTAGTGTTGCAGAATATTGTGTTAATAGAGCCTGTGATCTCTTCTGGCAATTTCTTACCCTAAGTCTGGGATTTTTCCTGCTGTGCTTCTCTTACTGGAAACGTTAAGTGTGCACAGATGCTCATACGTGTGCAGAGAAATGCCTGAATTAACTCTCACACTGCCAACATTAGATCATTAAACACACTATTAGTAAATGTTGTCTGTTTTGATTTTCATGTTAAGACTCATCTCTTTTGCTCATAGAATTAATTTTATCAATGACATAGAAAATGGTTATTTTAATACTTTTCTGCACTGCGGTATCATAGCTGTGTTTTGCCCCAGGACTTCTCTCTAATGACTTGAGCCAGCTTGAATTAGCGTGATGTATCATTAATGCATACAAATGGCTTTTATTTTTGTTCATAATCTGTTCATAATGCCACGGCATTCTGCTCTTTCTAATGTTTTTAAAATGATTAAGTAGTGATGTACTTTTTGACCTAGTTAACCCTCCATGGAATCGATGATCAAAAGAATAAGAGAATATTACTTAACTAGGATAGTCAGAAGTTGTTACAGTCTGTAGCTGATGTTTTCCAGTTATTTTGAAGTTTTTTATAATTTTTTTTCCTTAGGGAATATGGACATAGGCTGGGCGCACAGTGGCTCATGCCTGTAATCCCAGCACTTTGGGAGGCCGAGGTGGGTGGATCACCTGAGGTCAGGAGTTCAAGACCAGCCTGGCCAACATGGTGAAACCCCATCTCTACTAAAAGCAAAAAATTAGCCAGGTTTAATGGTGCATGCCCGTAATCCCACCTACTCGGGAGGCTGAGGCAGGAGAATCGATTGAACCCAGGAGGCGGAGGTTCCAGTGAGCCGAGATTGTGCCGTTGCATTCCAGCCTGGGGGGACAAGAGCAAAACTCCGTCTCAAAAAAAAAAAAAAATTGCAGCGAATATGGACATAGCCATGTGGTCCTTTTTTCTAAGTAAACTTCACTCATCGAGGAGCTACCCACAAACCACTGGGTTAGCAGCACTGAATTTGTTCACTTGATGAAAGATGAGGAAAGGTAATCCTTTTTAAGTTGTGAAGTTCTTTAACCTCGGAAAGGGTGGCTTTGTCTCATGGACTTTGATATTTTTTGCATAGTCCTTGTAGGGTGAGCCTGGCCAGACACTGGCTCCAAGAGGATGTGAGGAATTCAGGCTCCGAGCAGATCAGGGGCATCCCTAAAGGTTGGGTTCTGGAATCTGGGGTGAGTTTGTGTATTGAATGCAGAGCCTCATCGAAGCGTTGTGACGAGGAGAGCGATGCACTGACGGCCTTAGGAGTCTTCCCTGATATAAGCAGAAGTCAGCTGGGAAGAGTGGATTTCGACTTTGTTTTCCTAAGAGAAAAATAGGCCAGATGCGGTGGCTCACACCTGTAATCCCAGTACTTTGGGAGGCTGAGGCAGGCGGATCCCCTGAGGTCAGGAGTTCAAGACCAGACCAGCCAACATGGCGAAACCCTGTCTCTACTAAAAATACAAAAGAAAAATTTAGCTGAGCATGGTGGTGGGCACCTATAATCCCAGCTGCTCAGGAGGCTAAGGCAGGAGAATTGCTTGGACCCAGGAGGCAGAGGTTGTGGTGAGCTGAGATGGTGGCACTACACTCTAGCCTGGGAGACAGAGCGAGACTCCATCTCAAAAAAACAGGAAAGAAAAATAGATTGTAAAACCTTCAGTGAGTACGTTGGATTTTGTGAAATTTGCCAAAGAGAAGAAAGATGATTTTTAAAGGATATAAAATATGGAAATAAAAACCACTCACAACACTGCCACCCGGGGGCAATGATTGTTAAGGCTCGGGTGTGTGTGTGTGTGTGTGTGTGTGTGTGTGTGTGTGCGCGCGCGCGCGCGTGCGCCTGCCGTGTTTGAAAAAAATGGACTGTCATGCATCGTGAGACTTTATAGCATACTCTTTCACATACACGTGGAGCATCCCTAATCTGAAAATCCAAATCTTAAACTGGAAATGCTCCAAAATCCGAAATGTTTTGAGTGCAGACATGGCACAGAAGTGCTCACGGAGAATTTCGGATTCCAGGTTTTCAGTTTAGGGATGCTCAGCCTGCAAATATTCCAAAAAAAAAAAAAAATTCAAAACACCCTGGTTTCCAAGCATTTTGGACAAGAGATCCGCAACCGTGAAACTTTTCCCACCCTGTGGTTATTGATTTTTGCACGGCATTTCCTTGAGCAAACGGAACAGCTTTTGGACCTAGTCTCCAATTAGACATTTGGTTGGCTTTTTATCCCTCTGTATTTGATTTAGATGGGTGCTTCCGTGCATGGTTCTCTTTACTGAAAGCTGTGTCTCTGTCCTTCCTAATTTCCCGAGGATCCATCTCTGGAAGTGAGACTGTGTGTCCACAACCTGCAGAATGTTAAGGCTTTGCATCCTCGGTGTTGACTGGACTTCCAGGAGGCCTGTCCTAATTCAGCGTTCTCCAGCAGCTGCCCTTTTTCTGCACCTGCCCTTTTTCTGCACCTGGCCACACTGGGTATATTCATTTTGAAAACCTCTATCAGTTTATACACAGAAGTATTATTTCATGTAAGTCACCCCCAAATACGAAAATAAGTCCACATCCTGTAATCTGTTTTGTTATCTGATTTCCCACCTGTCCTAGGTAGGAAAGGTGTACTCTTGAGGATGATATGTGGGACCCAGGCAGTCCTTGCTGCTCTTACAGATGCGCGCTTTTGGGGTCATCAGGCGGTTGCAAAGGTGGGAGCAGCCGTGCTCCCCAGAATGCTGATAGCACAGAGCGCTGGTCTGAAGATCTGTGTGTGGCTGTGATTCGTGTGTGGCTGTGACCCGTGTGTGGCTGTGACCCGTGTGTGGCTGTGGCCCGTGCGTGGCTCCGGCCTGTGTGTGGCGGTTGCCGGTGTGTGGCTGTGACGTGGAGGCGAACTTCCACAGCGGAAGTGTCATGCTTCCGTAAGCTCTTCCGACTGGTTGGTAGGCGCTTTTATCGGCACATAAGCACCTTGCAGACAAATATCTGAAGTACACTTCAAGGGAGGCAAAGAAAAAGCAAAACTGCCAGTTCCTTGAGCATGGCTCTGTGTCGTTGGTGCTCTGAAGGGCTTGAGAATCCCTCTCTACCCTTCATTTTCATGCACAGAAACCAAGTTTCAGGGAAGAGCTGTGGCCCGCCACGGTCGCTTCAGCCCCTCCCCATTGCCCATGTTTATTCCTTTTCTGCCTTTCCTCATTGTCCATCTGGACTGGGGTCTTGGTCACGTAGATCCATGTTTCCCAGGCACCTAAAGCACATCCCCCCCCTTGGTGATCATAAAAATCTGTTATTCCATGTTTGAAATATCAGGATTTCAGAACTCAGTCACTGACAGGTCACTGCCACAACAGCTAAAGAATTAAAACCCGAACATGTCTCCTTATCTCTGCTGCGTCCTGAGTCGGTTCGGCTGCCTGCATGTTCCCACCCCTGATGGGGGCACCTGGGAGCGCCTGTGGGATGGGGGCATCTGGGAGCGTCCGTGGGGTGGGGGCATCTGGGAGCGCCCGTGGGGTGGGGGCATCTGGCAGCGCCCGTGGGGTGGGGGCATCTGGGAGCGTCCGTGGGGTGGGGGCATCTGGGAGCGTCCGTGGGGTTGGGGGTATCTGGGAGCGTCCGTGGGGTGGGCGTATCTGGGAGTGTCTGTGGGATGGGGGCACCTGCGAGCGCCCGTGGCAGCTGCTTTGCTTTCCCCATGGGTGGTAGTCTCACGCTGCCCCCACAGGCCCGGCCCCTCCAGTGGGAACATGTGCCTGCACTTTTTAGTCGAACATGTAATTAATCAGCAGCAGTCCAGCCTAAAAAGAGAAGCTGAACACTGTTCGTTTGGGGGCTCATCGGCTCACTGCCCCGTGGTCAGTCCTGGTGCCGTGAGCACAGCCAGCTGGACTGTACCACATGTTCCCTTCTCCCTGGGCTGAGCAATCGCTTTCCCCCTAGATGTTCGGCAGCACTTTGCCTTGTACGTGTCTACGTCTGCAGGAGGGGCTGTGACTCATCCCCAGCCAATTGTATTCCAAGCACAGTCATAGTTCAGAGTGAATCTTTATGGTCTGTGAATTGTGGAGTTTCAGAAAACTCCCTCATTCAACTTTGTGAGTAAACTGTAAGAAAAAATATTGAACACCAACATAGTCATCTGGGTACTAGGAGATACTCCCATGCCCACACCAAGATTTCATTATTCAATGAAAAGTCCAAGGTAGTGCTTACATTTCTGGCCTGACCTCTAGATGTGTAGAATTTCAGAGCTGGAAGGACAGAGACCCCACCTAGCTCGACCCTTCCCTTCACAGGTGGACAGGACTGGTCTTGTCAGATAGAGTGTTTAGTAGCAAGGCAAGTGCTAGAAATTAGGTCTGTATCTTTTGGCTGCACAGTTCGATTCTTGTTTTATGAATGTTGTACTTAGAAGCCATTGGCTACATTAAAAAGCTTGGTAGTGAGCTAAAATAAAATGCTCCTTTAAGTTATAATTGCTTTTAGTAAAATTTAAGCCATTTTAACACAGGGTGCTTGGATTAAATGCAGTACGATAACACATCGATTATTTTTATAAGCTAACTAATAAAAATTCACAGAGCGTTTTCTGCATGCAATAGAATATGTGGGTAACAGGACATTGGGTCTGTGACAAGGTCTGAGCTAGAAGGACCGTATGGCCCATGAAGCACAGTGTATGCAAGTGCTGTTGTAATTTAGTAAACCGCCACTAGGGAGCATTGAAAGCGCATCTAAGGATTATTCTCCTGCGCAAATTTTTTCCTTTTGCTGTCACCATGGAGAATACAGATATAATCAAACACACTGGTTTAAGAGACCATTTAGACCTGTAATAAGATACACTCCGTAAAGCGTGTGAAGTTACTGGATCAGCAGCACACAAATGCAGAAGTAAAAAAGTTTCATTCATTGGAATGAGGAGAACACAATTAAAAAGATGAAATGTTATATTCTGTGGTTAAAGAATTCTACATTCTGTGGTTATATATTCTGTGATTTTGCCCTGCATGTAACTTTACAGAAGAATCAAAGAAAAGTTGGCCAAAGATACAAAGTTTTTCTTTTGTATTTTTTTGAGAAGGAGTCTGGCTCTGTCGCCCAGGCTAGAGTGCAGTGGTATGATCTCGGCTCACTGCTACCTCCACTTCCCGGGTTCAAGCAATTTTCATGCCTCAGCCTCCCGAGTAGCTGGGATTATATGTACGTGCCACCACGCCGGCTAATTTTTTTTTTTTTTTTGAGATGGAGTTTTGCTCTTTTGCCCAGGCTGGAGTTCAGTGGTGTGATCTTGGCTCACGGCAACCTCTGCCTTCCAGATTCAAGCAATTCTCCTGATTCAGCCTCCCAAATATCTAGGATTACAGCCCGCCACCATGCCTGGCTAATTTTTGTATTTTTAGTAGAAATGGGATTTCGACATCTTGGCCAGGCTGGTCTCAAACTCCTGACCTCAGGTGATCTGCCCGCTTTGGCCTCCCAAAGTGCTGGGATTGCAGGTGTGAGTCACTGCACCCTGGCCTGATACTTCTTTGTAGAGTATAATAAATGGACTTATTATTTAGCCCATCATTCTCTCTTAACAGAATGCACCAAGAGTTTCTCTGGCTTGAGTGATTGGCCAGGCCCCTCACGTTACCGTCTGCAGCCTTGAATCGGGAGGCAGGTTGGGCGCAGGCTTCTCGTGCGCACCAGCGAGCACCCGGGCCAAGCGTGGAGGCTCTGCGGGCTGGGGGTCCGGCCCACACCATCAGCCTCTGCGCAGCCGTTGCTTCTTCTGTTGACCAAAGCCATGACCTTACCTTTATGCAGTCGTGTTCAGAGAGAGGTGAAGCCTCAAAGGCAAAGTCAGATTGACACTCCTGGGAGCATGACAGGAGTTGATCACTTTTTGGAAATGTAGATATTCCGTTTACAAATCTAAGCCCCGTTACCAAGAGTGGTAAGTTTCTGCAGGCAGTAGGACCTTTCCAGAGGATTAGCAGCTGCTGTGTTCCCTGTGGGGTTGGCAGTGGGCTGGGGGCACAGCACGGATGGGATTGTAATGTATACCATGTTTATCTTGGTATAGAATCTTCCAGTTTCTTGTCTTTTTTTTTTTTTTTTTTTTTTTTTTTTTTTTTTTTTTTTTTTTTTTGAGACAGAGTCTCGCTCTGTCGCCCAGGCTGGAGTACAGTGGCGCAATTTGGACTCACTGCAACCTCCACCTCCGAGGTTCTAGCAATTCTCCTGCCTCAGCCTCCCAAGTAGCTGGGACTACAGGCACCCGCGCCATCATGCCCAGCTAATTTATGTATTTTCAGTAGAGACAGGGTTACACCATGTTGGCCAGGCTGGTTTCGAACTCCTGGCCTCAGCCATTCCACTCGCCTCTGCCTCCCACAGTGCTAGAATTACAGGTGTGAGCCTACGTGCCTGGCCAGTCTTCTAGTTTTTGAAGGTTTTTTTCTTTTCCCTCTTAGTTTTTCTTACCCTAAGATAGAGGGCTTCTCCCTACCAGTGTTTCGTTTGTTTGTTTATTGTTTTCACCCTTTATTTTCTCTCACTACACAAGGTTCATTAGAATTTGAGAAATTGTAGCATCTCAGATTAGAACACTTTCAATTTCTATATTTGTAAAATGGGACTAATTGTATTTTCAGTACCTCAAATAAGAAATACATCCAATCACAAACTCAGTATTATTCAAACATTTTCTCTATCAGAATATGTACAAATTGAGTGTCTAGAATTTATAAAGATTTTGGAGAATTTTACTACTTTCAGTATATAGAGTAGTGAAAATATGGCAGAAAGTCATGAGAAAAGAAGTTAAGTAAAAGTGGGTATTTCATCAGAGCGGAGAGCCACATTCCCCTTAGGAAGGTAGCTTTCTCAAAGTAGTCTTTTAGTGCCAAAGGACAATGTTTTACCATCCTCTAAAATGTAGGGCATTCTGTGGGGAGCCAATGGGTAGAGCTGGGGCCCAAGGTTCAGGTGTTGCAGTCGAATCAGTAAACTCCGGCGGCATCCAGGGATGTGCACGGTGCCGGGGCACATTCACAGAACCTACCTGCAGGTGGGCACGGCTTTGTAGAGAGGGTAGGCACAGCCGCCGTGGGATGAAGCCTGCTCCCAGCACTGTTAGCGGTTGACAGTGTTGTCGGGGATCTGGGCAGCCATGTGGGCGAGGCCCCAGTTCGGCCAGCGCTGCAGCTTCCTCTTTCTGATTCATCGAGTTCCCAGATCTGTTTCTTAGAAGAAGAAACACCTGCTGCCGAAATACAGTTTGAAAAACCCTGATCTCAGAAATAGGATTCCTGATGACAGACCTTAGCAAATATTCCAATAATTATACCAACTGTACTAAAGATCCCAGTACTCGAGTAATTCACCATAAATGAGTGAAAATTATTCAACTGGATTAGAAATTGCCAGCCTTGGATCCTTTTCCCAGATATTTTGTTTTCCTGGATATTTTCCCTCTTCTGGGTTCTTAGTGCCCGTCCCCCGTAGCTCCATCACACAGTCCTGTTGCTGCTGCCTTGGGGTCCAGGTGTGTCTTTTGTCCCCCAGTGCCTGGCACGGTACCCTCCAGGAGTACTCCTGGGGTTGGTGGCAGGTCATGCAGTCACTGCTCACCAGAGTCAGGACATGCCTGGGCTGCTGAGCGGGGCGTGCCCAAGTCTTTCTGCTTTGAGTTTTCTTTTTCCTCCAGTGGCAAGGTTTGCGTGGTCTTCACTCTTTTGCAGAAAATTGTTGGCATTGCATCATTGGCTTATGCTACTAAATAATGTTTTAAGGAATTGGAGTTTTGTGAGGAGATGGTGACAAGCCTCACTCAGGTCTTTGGTTTCTGTCCTCCTTCCTGGGCTGGCCCTTTGCCCAAATGGTTGTTAAAGAAATGGAAACAGTTAGTTGTTCCGTTCATGCTGTTGTGTGAGATAAGTTAGGATGCTCTTGAAGAAGTTTAATGACATTCAGAGGAAATCCTTCCAACACAATATACAATTAATTGCTGTAAAATATCGTGGTCAAAATCTCGGGGAGGCAGTGAAAAAAAAACGAAAGCAGTGACTAAAGGACATCTCCAGGTGCCGCCTCTCACCTGGTCCTGGATCATGGGGGAGGCACAGGCGACGCTCCGAGGCAGCCTGGCTTGTGTTAGCTGAGTTCTGCATTGGCACAGGGGAGGGAGGACATGGCCCTCGGCTGCCAAGGAGCATCCAGTCCTTTCCAAGGACTTTGGTTTTCCAGAGTTACACTTCACATCTATTTCTATTAAGATACACACTTATGTATGTTTCATATATTAGCGAGTGTATCTCATATCTTCTGAATACACACATTTAAACATCTTTTTGTGATTAAAATAACTTGTTTGTAAAAATACAGGAAACTATAAGACAGCGAGTAAAAATCACCTATAATCCCACCTGCTAGTAATAACATATATATATACACACACATTTTTTTCTTTCTCTCTTTTTTCTTTTTTTTTTTTTTTTGATACGGAGTCTCACTGTGTCTCCCGGGCTGGAATGCAGTGGTGGGATCTCGACCCACTGTAAGCTCCGCCCCCCAGGTTCATGCCATTCTCCTGTCTCAGCCTCCCCAGTAGCTGGGACTACAGAAGCACGCCACCACGCCTGGCTAATTTTTTTTTTGTATTTTTAGTAGAGACGGGTTTCACAGTGTTCACCAGGATGGTCTCGATCTCCTGACTTCATGATCTGCCCACCTCGGCCTCCCAAAGTGCTGGGATTACAGGCGTGAGCCACCGTGCCTGGCCTCTTTCTTTCTTTTTGAGACAGAGTCTCACTCTGTCACCCAGGCTGGAGTGCAGTGGTGCCATCTCGGCTCACTGCAACCGCCGCCTCCTAGGTTCAAGTGATTCTCAAGCAGGGGCTCCGGAGGGCTCCTGCATCGCCCATGATGGATATTCACGCAATCATAAAATCTCCTAAAGTAGAAGATTTAAATAGAAGCTTAAATTGAAGGACAAGGCTTAGAACACTCAGAATCATTTCAGACTTTTATTTAAACTACTTAGAAAAGCTGGTGGATTTTGAGAAAAAAATTGCCTTTCGTGGATTATCACAGTCAGTGCTAGGATAATTAAGCTCAAAATGGCAGATTCCAATGCTTCAGGAATGTCTGATCCCTGTACCGAGATGGTGTGGTGAGCACGAAGATGGGGTCCCAAAAGATACTCAAGTTCTAATCCCTGGAATTGACGAATATTATATTTTGTGTCCAAAATATAAAGGGTCTTTGCAGATGTGGTTAAGAATCTTGAATACATTCTGATTGGGCCCTGAAAGCAATTGCATGTATCCTTATAATAGGGAGGGAGAAGGGTCCACGTGGAGCAGAGGAGTTTGAAGATGCTGCCTGGATGTTGGGACTAACATGGCCCAGGAGTGCGGCAGCCGCAGGTGCTGGGAGGCCCACAGATAACTGCTCACCTGTAGTCTCTGGGTCCGGCATGGCCCCCAGCACCTTGTCAGCCAAGTGATGGCGATTTTGGACTTTGGCCTCCAGAACTTTGAGAAAATTAAGTTTCCGTTGGGCCACTGGGTTCATGGGAACTTGTTAGAGCAGCTGCAGGAAGCTAAGGCAGATGGTCAGAGGCAGGCTGCCTCCAGAGGGCTTCTGCTGGGGAGCACGGTCTCCAGGCTGCGCCATAGGTGCAGAAGGTTCAGGTGCACCTGAGGAGCCTTGGGGTCGCTCTGGGGCTCCCACCACACGTGGGCACAGCTGGGAGCAGGGCACCCCCAGGAACCCATGGACCTGCCACACGATGCAGCCGGGGTGACCTAAGGCATGTGGGCGTGCAAAGACGACGGGCGTGGCTTTTCAACTGGAGACATGCCGGTCTCTGCCCTGTGGAACTGGTGGCCGCGTGTTCACGTGACTTGAGAGCTCCATCTGCCCTGTCAGGTCTTCCCCGAAGAGTGATCCCCGCCTGGAGAGGCTTAGAGCCCAGGAAGCTGAAGCGAGGAGAGGCTGTGTGACTCCGGCCGTTGTGGTGGGTGCTCATCTGAGTCAGTTACATCTTGTGCAGTCAGGGGCTCCCTCTTTCCTTCTTCCAACTCACTCCTTACCTCCCCCTCTTCCCAGCACTCCTGTCTCTCCCCATTGTTAGAAATGAGTTCTGAATTTCTCTTCAAAGAATCAGTATGTCGTTTTAGCCTTATAATATTTCATATTTTAATCATTCATCCTTTTTACTTGTTTCGAGACCTGTGACAAAAAATTCAGATGGAATTACATAACTGTTCTGTTTAGAAAATAGAAGTAAATGCAATGTTCCGGAGCTGACATGTTTCTTGTTTCTTTTTTTTTTTTCTTTTCTTATCTTTTTTTTTTTTTGAGTTGGAGTCTCACTCTGTTGCCCAGGCTGGAGCACAGTGGTGCGATCTTGGCTTACCGCAACCTCCGCCTCCGGGTTCAAGTGATTCTCTTGCCTCAGCCTCCCAAGTAGCTGAATTACATTAATTAACCAGCCACCATGCCTGGCTAAATTTTTGTATTTTTAGTAGAGACAGGATTTCACCATGTCGGCCAGGCTGGTCTCGAATCCTGACCTCAGGTGATCCGCCTGCGTCAGCCTCCCAAAGTGCTGGGATTACATGTGTGAGCCACCACACCCAACCCCAGATGTTTCTTATAATCCTGCTAATGACAAGACAAGCAGAGCTGATGCTTTATGACAGACCACACTGAGAAACTCTGATTTCTCTTGACGAACTTCCCTAAAGACAGCTGTTGACAAATAGCTCCTCACCAGCAGGCGCATGTATTCCAGCCCCATCAGATCTCCATCTTAGCTGTTCCTCAGTCAGCTACCAAGAAGCCAGCACTTGTAGGTTATGGCCTGTGGATGGATAAACTCTGGGCTGGACCACAGAGTCCTCCCATTCATGGTGCTTCAGCATCTCACTTAGTCAGTTGACCCAGCTGTGAAATGGATCTGCCTTTTCTTGATTATCTTCTTCTGGGAATGCCTCTCATAGCTGAAATGTGTCTGTAGCTTGGGCCTAAGAAGGTGGGTGACACTGAACACAAGGCAGAGAGTTCATTGTCACAGGACTGAGCACAGCTGAGCGGCTGTGACCAGCCTTCACATAGAACCAGCCGCGAGTAGACAGGCAGAGGCCGCCCTCGGAGCCTGGGATGCAAGCTGGTCTCGCTCTGACCTTCAGGAGGTCACTGAGTCCTTGTGGGCCCTGCATTCTTTATGTGCCCAGTAAAGCTGTCGGGATGGCACTGTTTGATTTTGTTGGGATATAGCGTGAAAAGCACCAAGCTCTCTCTAGCCACTTTTTCTCCCCTCTGTGTTTTGGAAGCAGATCAACTTACTATTGTTCCTGGTGGAGGGGGTCCAGGTTCTTGGCCTTTTGAGCAAAGAATTGAACAAAATGCACAAACAAAGCAAGGAAAGAATGAAGCAACAAAAGCAGAGATTTATTGAAAACGAAAGTACACTCCACAGGGTGGGAGCAGCCGGAGCATAGGGGCTCAAGAACCCAGTGACAGAATTTTCTGGGGTTTAAATATCCTCTAGAGGTTTCCTATTGGCCATTTGGTGTACACCCCGTGCAAATGAAGTCGTGGCCCCCAGTCAGTCTGATTTGTTGCAGAAAGCAACCAATCCAAGGTGGAAGTGAGGTTACAAAGGTTACACTTCTATGCAAATGAAGATTTGGCCTACGGTCAGTCTGATTGGTTATGGAAAGCAACCAATCAAAGGCTGAAGCAAAGTTACAAAGTTACACTCCTATGCGAATGTCTGATTGATTGGTTGCAGAAAGCAACCAGGTGGAGGCACTTTCAGTTTTCCATCTGCCTTGCAGAAAAGGCAGGGAGGGGGTTGCAAAGGGAGCAGCCTCAGGTCCTTTTGTTACTTAGGTGTGGAAAGTTGGGGTTTTCCTTTGATTTAGTTCAGGAAGTCAGCGTGAATCGGCCTTAGGTTCCCTGCCCCCATACTCTGTTCTACTACCTCACTATAGATTCTGATCCTTTTAAATAATAGCGCCAGTTCATTCATTAGAAACAGTGGTTGGACCTGGGAATGGACTGGTGAGTCATGTCCTCTCCTATGGAAGTTTCCTGAGATGGGGGCTGGTTTTCTTTGGAGAATCACAGTTTATCTTCTAATTAGTTGAGTGCCCTTTGTTTTCCTTTACTGTCCTTGCACCAAAAAAAGAAAAAATCTCGAAAATATTGCCAACATTTATTGAAGAGACTTTTTTCTTCTTTTCTTGCTTGAAGAGATATTTTATGTTTGAAGACAATCAACTCTTCATCTCACCTGCTGGTCCATTCAGCCAGCTTTTTTTTTCCCCTCTAAGATTTTTAACAAAAATAAACAGGACCAAGAGATAGCAATTACTACTACTATTAGGACTGCTATGAACAAAAGTTAAATTTCTTAATCTCATTGTTTTACTGCCTTGAAATTAAATATCCAGATCTAGGAGAAAACTATTTGTAGAAGTCTTGAAAATTCAACTCATAAATAAATGCTCTTATTCTTGATATTATAGACATTTCTCCTGTAAAGTATGGCACACCTATAAAAATGCACATCTGGAAAATCCGTAAGGCAGAAATTCCAGCCTCCCCCATCCACAGCCATCAGAGGAGTCCCTCACACACCTGTCGCCAGCCCAGGGATGGGAAGATGGAGGCGCTGCTGCAGAGGGAGTTCCGTGACTCACCCCTGCTTCCAGTTTTTAAAAAGGGCTGAGTCTGTTGGGTTGAGTACTTCCCTTCCATCACGGCGGGCAGTCACTTTTCCCAAGTCAGCGTGGACTTGGGCAAGACCAGTAGGCTAATGGGAAAATAAGAATCCAAACCTTCAAGTGTAGTAGCCTAAAAATTGCTGATAGGAAAGCGATCAAGGACTGAAAACTGTCGCATTTAAAATGGAAATGAAGCCAGGGCTCTGAAGTAGAGCTGGGCCTAAATGCAGTGATTAAAATAGTCGTTAGGCTGCTCGCAATTACCTTAGATGCAGCAGGCTGCCTGCATCTTTATGGCGGTACTTTGATTCCAATCAGAGATTTCAAATGAACTTATTTTGGTCTTTTCAATGAAGTCTCAGAGTAGAAAACAGATGCAGTCCTAAAGTAATTACTAACCTTTTTATCTTGTGAAAGAGAATTCAGATGAGCGAGATCTCTGCGGTGGGATGATCTGAGTGATTGGCACCTGCATTCACTGGCCCATTCATTCACCTCCTGTACTTGTCACCAGGCTACAAAAACGAAGCCACCACCCCTCTCTGGTGCCAAAATGTCAGTTTGGGGAAAGCTGGAGCTCCCTTCTGAGAGCCAAATTTATTTTTTTTTATAGAAGAGATTCCCCTGTAAATTCTGGGAAAGTTTGAGAGAAAGCTCCAGGAGTAGTGACGAAGCAAAAGGACTGGGTGAACAGAAGGGGCATCGGAGATTGTCCTGTCTGCCTGCAGCCAGCTGGGGAACAGAGAAGGTGAGTGGGGACAGAGCCCACAGGTCCTGCAGGTGTCCAGGAACCAACCAGTGATGAGCGGTAACCAATTTGGGATTCCTGTCCCAGACTGTTGCACACTCTTTGGCACAGGATTTTGTCATGGGGTGTGTCACCCTCAACGAAAGGAGGTTTGCATCAGTATAGCCTGTGTTTGGTGCCCTGATGACTGAAAGAATTCCTGTGAGATCATTTTGTGCCAGCCAAAAGTGAGTTTTATTAGTGGAAGCATAAAAAGCTGTCCTCTTAAATCATGGGTGTAATGACTTCCTTTCCAGGACGAGTTACCATAGAAAGCTTGTTAAAAAACATTTATTTTCCTACCTTCTGAGCCTATTTCTTAAAGACAGAAAAATAAATGTACTTTCCTCTGTTATTGTCAGCCTAGATTTCTCTGTCTGCCAGGAGATAAAGCCTTAATAATTCATGGCCACTGAGAAGTGTCATAGTCCTTCCTCCCACCCCGCCCCGAGTTAAGTGTTAACCCCAGTACATACCTGGTCACGCTCTAATTTAGTAATGATGATACTTTGCTGTTATAAATTTTCTCTGGGGACTTGCGGGGATGGAAGAGCCTTTACTTTGTCTTAAATTTTATGTACGTGTAATTAATCAAAACATTGATTAATACCCCTGGAAGTATTTCAAAGATAGAAAAACATTGGAAACACATTTTAGGAATTTCTGACATAAGTTTTCAAGGAGGTTGTGCAGAGTTGGTAATGAGAATTGAATATGAAGACACCCTGTTGATTCCTTTTAAGCGTTTAAGTTTTTCCGTGCCTGGGATTGCCTTATGTGCAACCGCGAGCTTCTGTCCTTTGAAGGTTTTCCTAAGATATTTTCCTAGTTTAATAGGAAGTGTGGACATGGGACATTGTACGGCTTAGGAGACTGCGTTGTGTTTGGTTTTGAATGTATATTAGATGCGTGACCCTCCCTCTTAAGAACTGATTTTGCTTTGATAAGATCTACAAGGGCCAAAAGTGGACCTGTTTCAAAATTCTGGTCACAGTGTCTAGGATGTGGTGAATTCTCCATCAGTGCGGCTTGATGAATGAGAGTGACAAGGGAGGAGGGTGGGGCTCCAAGGCCTCGCAGAGGTGGTCAGGACTGGTGTTGCCTCCTCCCTCAGCCTCTCTCCCCCTACCTACTGCCCATTCGGAAGTCCAGGCCTCCTCCTCAGTCACTGAGACCGCTTTGTCAGCCTCCCCCTTCTGTATCCAGGCAGATGACCCCCCACTGAATCTTTGCTGTGCTGGCCTCTGCGGTTGCCTGTGACAGAGCTCAGATAGGATTCTTTCCTGTTCAAAAGCCTTTCATGCCTCCCTAGCACCTACCATAGTGGTTTCCAAACTTGTTTTTGGCTGTGAACCCCTCTTGTCGAGGGTCTCCTAAGTTGAAGGCCAGTGTGTAAGGCAGTGGGCAGTGCAGGGCGCCAGGATTTCTGCCCTCTGAATGTGGCACCACCTGTCCCAGTGGGTGTCACTCGCTCATGAGCAGCTATTCCCAGAGAGCCTCCTGTGTTGCAGGTGCCATACCCTGCAGGGAGCGGAGGGCCCTACCCCTTGCTCTTGCACACCTTGTACTCCAGGCACTGCAAGCTCGCACCCTTTCCTTAGCCTCAAAGCCTTGCTCCGAGCGAAAACCTGCCCGTCCCTCAGGCATCGGCACCAGCTCGGAGCCCCTTTTCCAAAATCTCAAGGCTCTCCTAGCCCTTTCTTGGCTGCAACCTCTCTGGCTTTTCCGCCAAACTGGAAGTAGCCTCGGAGCAGGAAAAGCTGGGGCCGTGCTCACCTTTGCTTCCCTTTGCTGAGTACATGGCGAGTTCCCAGCACGTTTTATCATATGAGCGTCTGCTCTTGAGAGGCCAGGCTGGATCCTGCAGAGAAGCAAGGAAGTATTAGACAGAAGTGATGCTGGGCGTGGTGGCTCACGCCTGTAATTCCAGCACTTTGGGAGGCCAAGGCGGGTGGATCACGAGGTCAGGAGATCGAGACCATCCTGGCTAACACAGTGAAACCCTGTCTCTACTAAAAATACAGAAAATTAGCCAGGCATGCGCCTATAATCCCAGCTACTCGGGAGTCTGAGGCAGGAGAATCACTTGAGCCTGGGAGGCAGAGGTTGCAGTGAGCCGAGATTGCGCCACTGCACTTCAGCCTGGGTGACAGAGCGAGACTCTGTCTCAAAAAAAAAGACAAAAGTGATTTCCTGAGCTGCTCCGAGCTGGAGACAGAACCAGCAGACATGGGACAGAAGAAAAATTACAGGTGTGAAGCGCCCGCGTGGGGCTGATTCCCACCTGCCTCCTCGTTATCAGCAGGCAGCCTCGCGTCTGCCTCTGGGAGCAGAAACCGTTGTTTCACCAGCAAATTACACTGGCTGTACTCGCCATGTCCTGTTGCCATAGAGGACGAGTCACAGCTGTCTCACCTGCGCCCCTCCAATCGCCTTCTCAGAATCCGACGCCGGTCCTAAGTGCCTTCAACTGTCACCTGAGCACGTTCAAGCCTCCTGCCCAGCACCTTCCTTGAGCACCGCCATTGGCATAAGGACTAGGTAGGCAGATGTCCTGATAAAGGTGCACGCTCAAGTGTTTGGGATGTTAACGAATGATGGCTGTGATGTAATTGACTCAGTTGACACATACAGAGATAGAACAAATATGGCAAAGGACTTGTATTTATTGGATATTAGTGGGTTTATGGGGTTTATCTGTTGTATGTTACATTTTCTGTACCTTTGAAATGTTTGTAGTGATTGGAAGGAGGGGGCTTCCTTGGCCCCTCCTGGCTCTGCCCTGGGCCCGCTGCCCTCACCCTCTGCCTCAGACCTGGGTGATCTCATATCTGTGTGTTTCACCGAGGCACTCACATTTCTGGCCACTGAGATCCTTTCTCTGAGCTTGAGACTTAAATATCAGCTGTGTCCTTGACATCACACCTGGGCCCCAGCTGGGTGGCCCCTCTGTCCCTGGCTCAGGTTAGACCCCTGGGCCGCTCGGACTCCCCTCCCTTCCTCCCTGTGGCTGCTTGAGCACCAGGTTGTATTGGTTCATGTACCTTATACGACCCTTGCCATCAGAGCCCTGGCCCCAGCCACCATCGCCCCGCCTGGGTTTCCTTCTGCACTTTCCACTTTGGGTATCCACCCATTTCCCCCAGTTCTTTGACCAGTGCAGCCAGCAGGGAATTTTATTTCACGTCTAATCAGACAGCATCTCTTTAGTGTCTTTCTCAGACCCCCACTCTGCTGTGGGTCCTGAGAGCCAGAAGGTTGCTCGAGGTTCTTAAGAGTCCCTGTCCTCATGCTTCCTGCTCCGTGCTCTTCCTCCTGCCCTGGGCCCCTCACTCACTCGCTCCTTATCTGTGAGCATAGAGCTCCAGCTCCTGGCTTCCAAGGGAGTGTTTCTTCCCCCTCTCCTCCCTAGTTCAGTTCTGAGGTCGGAATTCCCGGCTGCCATGTGGCTCCCCTGACTGGAGACGCAGTGCCAGGGTCCTCATCTGGGAAATTGGTGATGATAGAGGCCCTGCCAGTGCTTGGAGCAGGGCCCACACAAGGTGGGACTCAGCATGGCCTGGAGATGACGGTGGCATCTGATGGCTGTGTTCTTGGTCTAGACTGTAAACCCCATGGGATCAGGAACCACATCTAGACCCTCATATTGGGGATGCCAGCCTGGGCACCACATCTTTGTCACCTGCATCTCTGTGGCCTCTCCAGCCCCGTGGCAGTCCTCACTGCAGGAGGCTGGCACCCTCTCTGTGCCTCACATGGATCAGCTGACTTCCCTCACCAACCCCAAGAAGCATATCCTGTGTGTACATTTTACAGATAAGGAAACTGAGCCACAAAAGAGCCAGGTAACTTGGTAAAGATCGTGCAGGTCATAAATTGCCTCACTGAGCTGGGAACCCAGGCAGTCAGCTTCGGCGCTCCCCACCTCTGTTAGGCAACCTATGAACATTTACCAAGAACACAGACTCATCTGCAAGGAAGCCTCAGTAACTTGATGAGGAGCAGCCAGAAGACTCGAGGGAGAAAAATCCTTATAGACACATCAGTGGATTCAGGTGACTTGTGTTATTTTTAAAATACAGCCCCGCCAAGATACAATTCACACAGTCTGCAACCTAACGATTTAGCTCTGCTTTTAAGACTCTGTTGGGTTTGACTTTTTTTGCGGGGCCTCGGCCACTCTTGGGTTGTTTGTAATCTAAAAATAATTGGGGATGAATATTGGTTACATTTCATCCCGTAGGACCTTAGTCTGTCTGGTCACCACTTACCCCTCCAGGCTCTTCGAATGCCGTATTTGGCTATGTGAGAATTTGTCAGAGCTCAGCTCAGCACTCAGAACCCGCTGGCTCTCCGGGTTCTGCCCTTCACCTCTGCGAGTCCAGAGCCCAAGCTGCTCCTTGGAAAAGCGGAGGCCACTAGATGGCAGTACCGCCCTGGCTAGAGGTGCCCTTGGGGCTGAGGCTCAGACATCCCTGCCCCTGGTTTCCTTCAGGTGAGATCATCAGTAACCTATAGGCTTTGCAGACTGAAGGTGAAAACCAGTTAATGTGCTACATCCATTTTAATTTGAAAGATACAATGAATTAAATTAGGCATAAAGTGAATGTGATAGGAAACTGGAAGCTCATGGCTGAAGCCCGGACCGCTGTCAGAACTGTGCAGCCTAAAGCCGGGCCCCCTGGTAGCTGCTTTGTAAAGGGCAGCAGCAGCAAAATCCTCACCACTGGTGCTTGGAATGTACGCTGCAAAGTTTGTACTTAACAGCAAATGGCATAAATAGTCTCTATTCCATTAAAGAATTGGACTGCACAATCTCCTTAGCGAAAATTTGATGAAGCGGTTCATGCAAGACCTGGAGTAATGGTATCACCACGTTAGCCTAAAAGAGTGTTTGAAATAGGAGGTGACATTCCTGGGGGGGCTGCCCCTCCCACCTCCACCCCTACCTCCTGTTTTCGCCATTTCTTGATACAGTGGTGCCTAATTTTATTTCAAGAAGAAGATAGTTTGTTGCTTTTTTTCTTTTTTTACGGCTTTAAAAAATAAGTTGAGGAATTTAGGTTTAAGAAAATTAATAGCTACAGGTAACTGCAAAAGATATCATTGGCAGATGCAGCAAAATATATATATATATATATATATATATATATATATATATATATTTCCACAGAAAATTGGATTCTGCCCATAAAACTTAGTAATACTAATAAAGACAGGTCATTACCAGTTTTAAGCCAAATAAGCAAACTCAAAGAGATCTGCAGTCAGTGTGATTCTTGGTGGTTTTTTATTTTTTGGAGAAGTGTAAATCAGCTTTAGTGCAGCGAGCACACCACAGATTTGCTGAAATCATTCCTGCCCCTTCTGACGGTGGGTAGAGTTGCTCGGCCAAGTAATTTACAGTGCTGTGGCAAGGTATGTTTATATTTAAGCTGTGCGACGGTGTAGCTAATGAGAAAGATAAGAAATTTATAGTCCTGGTGATTGATAGGATTACTGCCTAGGCATTAATTGAAATCTGAGGGATCACAGCTGTGGGTTTAAGTTGGGGGAAAAATTACTTCAAGTAAAAGAAAACTTTTAGATTTGCTTCTGAACATTTTGAAGATAGTTCTCCCGCTGACAGTCTGGTTGGTGGTAGAAACAGTTGATCCTGGCCGAGGCTGGGGTAATTATACTGAGATAATGATGGTATCTGCTGTGTAGCCTCTTCAAGGTAGGTGGTTTATAAGTGTGGGAAAAAAAATTAAATACTGTGGGGTTTTTAAATGGCTTTAAAATGTTACATGTATAATAATAAAATTCTCTGCAGCCACTCTTTGCTAAATATTGTCTGGACAATTATTTAAGACATTTAAAAAAAAGAAACCCAAACTAATAATGACAGAGGCAAACCTGTGATATTAGTCATTGCCTTAAAATTTCCACTGATTATATTTAATCTGGGTATGTCTAAAGTAATCTTATAGACCTTTCCCCACCTGTCATTTTTTAAATGTACCATTCTTATTGAAGCTCAGTCTTGTAAAAATGTCTAAATTTTCCCATTAAGTGCTTAAAAAGTAATAAAACTAAAGTCATTAGACTTCACTTATCAGAGCTATATTGGGAGAAATATTCTTTGGTGCAATAAATCTGACCAGGGGTTCGACATTCATATCCCTTGGATTCATTCCCTGGAAATGGACGTTTGAAGGTAAATTGCTTAAGTAGGGCAGTTTAAATTTTTAATACAATCTTATTGTAACTGTTACCACATGATTAAAGTGCAAAGGGGCCTTAGATGTTTTGTAAGATTTATAATAAATGCTCTACGATGCCTTTTCTGTGCTGAATTATAGATGTTATGACAGTTAAATGCTTATAAAGGCCAGAAAGGCACAAATGAAGAGTTGGGTCTTTATTGGAGACTAAATCACACTTACTGAATGCAGACAGTTTTTCACTGGACATGTGTTCATTCCTAGATTCACAGTCTCGGAGGCACCTAGAAGCCTTCGTAAGCCAAACAGTATCCAGTGCCTCTCTTTTCTAATGCAGTGGGCTCTGGAAGGGCAAGGCCTGAGCCAATGGAAGCTGTTTTGAAAAATACCCAAATAGCAAATTATTGTTCCCATCACCAGTTGGCTTTTTTGGGGGGAGGAGGGACTTTTTTTTTAATGTAAGTAATCTCATCAGAGGCCTGATTCTCTAATGGATGCCACTAGTGTATACGGAGTTTCCGCATTCCTTTTGTAGAATCAAGGAAGCTTGAAGCTACGTCTTTATGCATCATGGGAGCTGTGATGCCCTTTAACTTTCTAGACCCAGTGACACAAGGTGGTTCCTTTCATGTTCACTGTTTGGCCATAGTTGATTGGAATTGTTGTTTTAAGGCCTAGTTTAACTGGACAGCAGGACTAACTCTCCATTTCAGAAGGAAGGCCTGCAGCCCAGGAGATGGAGCTGGGCAGGTGCCCTCCTCACGAGAGGCTGCAGGCCAGACGCAGGGCACCGAGAGCATGGCATTTGATTCAAAGCCATGGTTGAGTGGATTTTCAATCTATTTGAAGGATAACTTTGGCTACTATATAGTATTTACACTCCTGCCAATTTTTTTTTTTTGTATTTTTTCCATCAAAAGAGAAATCTGTTTTGAAAACAGAGGTAATGTCTTTACCATCTTTCTCATGTATGTTATTTTTTGGAGGAAGGAAATAGCCGATTTTCTATACTTTGACAATGTCACCATTTGCCATCTAAAATTTCACAAGCTGTAATTTGCCTTTTACTTACATATCTCATCCACAGATGTATTTGAGTGTCCACAGTGAAATGGTTGCATTACTTTCAGATTACTTCCTTTAATTCTTTAGATGGGTGCTAATGGTTTGGGTTATTAACTGGCACAAATCTGAGTTCTTTTTGTCTATGCTTGTTGTTTTTTTCCCCCTTCAAAATGAATTTGCAAAAGCATCACTAGAAAAGCTTATGTGTAAACATTTATGCTAGTAATAGATAAAAGGTGCTGTGTAGCAGTACCAGTGGGAGAACGCTGAAGCCCAGAAGGAAAGTCTGCCTTCTTTGGAATAACTGAATAGGAGTCACAGTCACCCATTCCCACTTTCTCTTTAACTATCACCCTTGGATGGTATTGAGGAAACCGTATTGCATACTTAATTTTCACAGCGTTCAGTATTAAGGTAAACCTACTGATTGTGTTTAAGTTGAAGTATACCTTTTCCAAGTAGCTGTGTAACTGGCAGTGACAGAATAGGCGTTGTATGGGAGGCAGCATTTTCAGCTGTAAGTGCAATAAATTGTGGTTTGTTTATTTTAGTTTTTAACCTTTTAGACTACTTTGCGATCGGCAGGAGATTGTGTGTGTGTGTGTGTGTGTGTGTGTGTGTGTGTGTAGGTTGCAGAGTGAGGATCTGGTCAGTGATTGACACTTGTTTTCAAAGTGTTCACCATGAATTTTTTTTCTTAAATACCATTTTTCTCAGTGAGCTTTGAACCGTGATGTCACCAAAGACAAAGTGTTTCTCAGGCTTTTCTTAGTGAAAGATACTTTCCTAAGGTAGTTTATAGCAAGATTTGGGGGTTAAAAAAAAGAGTTGAATTTATGGCCTGAAGAGTCATTATAACCTTTTACCTATAGCTAACATTTACATACCTCAGGTCAAATAAATTTAGATGTATGCTTAATGTTCTAAAAGCTCTTTGTTCCTTGCTCATCCTTGGCCGGACCAGAGAAGTTATTGATAATCAGGTGTTGCTTTCTTTGTGGTAGGACATCACCATGTTCTCATAGAGTCCTGTTAGGAAGCAGAGGACGGACTGCTGTGTGTCACTGTGGAGAGAAAAAGACCTTGTCACGTCCCTGTCATCACAGGATTCTAGTGTCTTGTTATGCCAGAGATGTGGTTTGAAAACTTGTTTTTATGGACGTACCCGCAAAACATTATGCTCTGTGGAAAGAGGCACGCACAGAAAAGAATGATTCCATTTGTATGAAGTTCTACAACGGGCAAACTGATTGGTGATGAAAGAAATCGGAAGAGTGGTTGCCAGGAAGTGAGAAGGAGGGATTGGTTGGGGTTGGGGATGGCCCAGAGGAACTCCTCAGGGGGATATTTTCATCGTGGCTTGGGTTACACGGCATCTGTCAACATTCATGGACTGATACAACTAAGATGGTTTGCATTTCACAGTATGTACATTTAATCTCAAAAAAAGAACCTAATAGTTAATCACGTGCATGTTGAAATGTGTGGGAGTGAACTGATGCCTGCACCGTAGTTGAATTGCATCAGAAAATGAAATGGACGGACGGATGGACGGACAGATGGATGGGTGGATAGATATATAATAAAGCAAGTATATAGCAACATGTTACAATTATAAAATGTAGCCGGAGTGGAAGGAGGTGTTCGCTTTCAAATTTTTTTGTATGCTTAAAAAATGTGTTAATAAAATATAGGGGCAAATCAAAAAAATTGTTACTACATTAAAAATGTCATTGTAGATCTCTTACATGAAGATGGGTCCAGATAAACCTAATTTAATGTGATGTGCTTTCTCACAAGTAGAAGTGTACAGTGTAATGAGGAGCCACAATTTTTACAAAAATGAATCCTGCCAGAATTAAAAGGCATACATACATGATTCTTTGAAGAATTTCACTAATGCATAGAAACTGCGGTAACAGAAAAGAATACTTTGACTTCCTCACTATTCCTAAATCACAGCCGATTACAGGTTCAAAATCAATCAGTATTCTCTGCTGAACTCTAATCAACACTTAACATTGTTAGTCACAGATGTGAAATCTTGATCGGAGATGGCCTCAGGTATTCTAAATGTAAATAAAATTAGGTTTAGATCCCTTTTAATTACCTGAGGTGCTGTGAATGATTACAATGGCAATTGATAATTTCTTATTAAAGCAAAAAAAAAAACCATGAAAAATTTCTCTCTGTTATATACTTAACTCTTCAGTAGCCATGGCCTATGCAAAAAAATTTTACCTGGTTTATATGTTAATCATATAGAATTTAGATCATTTTTAAAATGTTTATGTGGACCCTCAAATTCATCATGCATCTCCTAACTTTGTGGGTAATGTTACTATAACATCACAAAGGGCAAAACTTCCCCAGAGGAACTTCATGTATCAGAAAAGGTAGGTTTCTGGGAGGTAATGCTGGTTAAGTAATAATAATGGATGGGTGCTGGGGAGAGTATTACAATGACTTAATGCACGAAGCCCTGTTGAAGACCAAGTGGAAATCTGTTTTGTCATCTCATCCTTCTTCCTAATTGCATCACAATACATTGTATAATTCAACCTGTGTGTCACTGTCACTTCTTCCCGTGCACAGGGCCACCGCTGCTGGCTCATTATTAACAGAGCAGGGAGGAGACGAATAATTCTCTCAGGTTCCAACCAAGACATCTTCTCTCCCCCACTTTAAGAAGAAAATGTCTTTTTTATGGAGACTGTTGTAAGGATAATTATTTCTGGAAATAGGAAAACAGCTTCAGTTGTGGTAGATACATCCATTTTTCTTAAAAGTGAGAAGCTATCCGAAGGAGAGTGTGCCTGTGAGAAATGGAAAGATTACAGAAGTTTCTAAACTCCTTCTGTTGGTGTTCATATCTAAAAATAGGAAGCAAATTAGACCTGATAAGTCGTTAAGCCTATATTAATCAAACTGTGTTAATTTTTTAAAAAGAAAACCGATTATTGCACTTAACTGAATCTGTCTCAAGGTTCCTGATTTCAAAATCGACTTTTGGCCTTTACGTCTTACATTTTCCCTTCTTTAGAACTCTTGCGTCTCCTGTTCCTCATTTATCTTGATCTTCTCATCTTTTTTTCTTTATAATTTTGTGTAGTTTCTTTAGCTGGAATAATTTAGCATAATCTATTTTTCTTTAAAATTTTGTATAGTTTCTTTAGCTGGAATAATTTAGCATAATCCATTTTTCTTTAAAATTTTGTGTAGTTTCTTTAGCTGGAATAATTTAGCATAATCAGTCTGGCACGCTATCATGTTGTTGGTGGTACCTTTTTCTCTTTGTATGTTTTAAAATCCTTTGCCAGTCATTTTTTCTGTATTCTGTCTTCATAGTGTATCGTATTCCTTTGATACCACCATGTTTATCTGCACTTATCTTAGGTCGGTCTTTCATTCCACTGACAAATTGTGTTAGTTTACTTTGTAACCCCAAATTTGGGCCTTTTGAAAAAACGTGGATGGAAAAGGGAGGTCCCGTAGCTTTGCCTGGCGTGGAAGAGTGTTGAGGAGCCTCACGTGCAGATTGAAGAATTGCCGGGTGAGCCTTCACCTTCAGGGGGTGGCAGAAACATTTCTGCTCCAGGATCATCAACTTTCTCTGCGAGACAGCTTGATGAGTTGAGAAGAAGTGACAGGTTCATCTTTCCCTTCTTTGTTTAAGTCATTTATCTTTGAGATCCTTGCCTGCCATCTAAATTGTATTGCCAATTTACTGGGATATTCACTTGCCTCGTCTTGGAAGACGCTGATTTGCATCCAGCTTGAGAATAAGTGAGAGAGAAAGTTAATCATCTCCTGGCCTTTTGAACAGATTTGTACTGTGTTTAATTGTAGCATTTGAAATGTTACATATTTTCTAATGAGAGTCTATATTCAACTCTTGTGTTAACCTGTATCATGAGGAGAATAGCACAGCGACCTAGTCTAGAAAGCTCTGCTCTTCAGAAGATCTTTAATTTATGCTTTTTGCATATCTTTCTCCATTTCAGATTAATCTAAGCTATGTTAGCCGCTTTTAAATTCTGCCTACTTGTTTTTGATGATGATTTATTCAATTAAGTGGAATAATTAATAATGAATTATAGTTGGGCGTGGAGGGAAATGGTACACTCAGCTCTCTAAGAGATTCTGAAATTTTTATGGAGATTGTTGTAGGGGTAATTATTTTTGGAAATAGGAAAACAGCTTCAGTTGTAATAAGTCCATTTTTCTGGAAAGTGAAAAGCTACCTGAAGGAGAATGTGCCTGTGACAAGATCTTGTCTAGTTTCTTGTGCCCTGTGACGAGAAGAGCACAGCTCTCTTACTCTGAGCAGGTGAGGTCTTGAAGAAGCAGCTCATTAATAAGGTCCTGAAGAATAATTTCATTTGTTTATAGGGTTCAGGAGACCCCTAGAGTTCCAGTGAGAAAGCGTGAGCTCCGTCCATTGGTCCTCCTGGCCCTGCCACTCTCTTCCCCGCTTGTTCTGGCTCCCATATTCTCCTTGACACCTTTTCCCAGCATATGCTAGTTTTGTTTCCATCAGGCTTCCTTGAGGGAGCTGCTGCCCCCCAAATCAGGGTCTTGACACCAGCTCCTGCCACTTTGACACATACTTAGGCAGTGCTCAGAGTCGAGCTGGCCTGGGGCCGTGGCCCCACAGGCTTGTGATCAGTGGGCTCCAGTTCTCACTTGTCTTTGAGTTCTCAGGCTTCTCCCCTCTCCTGTTTTAAGAGTTGAGCTAGCAGGGGCCGCCTCTACCCTTGGCTGCTGCTTCCAAACCATGTGGGTTTCCTATGTCATGAAAGCTTTTCTTCATCACGTGCTAATGACTTCCTGTTCCACAGGCGTAACACTTTCTAATGTTTCATTCATCTATCTGAGTTTTTCCTGCTTTAAGTGCCTCTTCTATGTCTGTGCAACGTTCATAATTTCTCAGTATTTCCCCCTTGCAGATTATTCCTTCTTTGTCTGCATCATAGACACACGCCTCTCTTTATAGCACTTTCTATATCCCACATGCTGCCACTTATCTAACACATTGGGAGAGAAAGGTGCTGACAAGGTGTACAGGAGGTGGATGTGATGTTGTGGTTGGTTGGTTGACATTTTCTAGATGATGCAGCTGGCAGATTTGTCTGGATTTCACAATCTCCCACATCTAGCAAATTGCCCGGCATATACTAGTTGCTCAATAAAAAACAGTCAGTAAATGGGATGAGTGAGGGTTGCTATAAAGCATAGTAAAGAAACCTTCCTTGACACATTAAAGGGAAAAGCAGCCAACTCCACGTATTAAAGAATGGGCAGCAACTTGCTTGGTTTCTGTGAGGACTTGCTTAATTCTGCGTTGACCAAGAGCAAGCTGAAGAGCATTCTGGGATCAAGAAGATGACCAAGTACATTGTGGGACCAAGAGCAAGATCAAGAGCGTTCTAGACCATGAGCATTCCGGGACCAAGAGCCATGACCATGAGCATTCCGGGACCAAGAGCAAGCAAGGCCAAGAGCATTGTAAGACCAAGAGCATGACCATGAACATTCTGGGACCAAGAGTTTGACCAAGTATTATACATTCTGGGACCTTCCTAGGCCATTGGCATCAGCGCTGCAGCCTCTGAGTCATGCATGCCTCATGGGATCATCCTGACTTAACCTGATGGGTAGGACTTACTTGAGTAGGGCAGGAGGTTTTGAAAGGACATGATCATACACAGTACTTAGCTCAAGTGCATAGAGAAGCAGAGTGCCATAGTGGGACCCTATGGTACAGCCAGCCAGAGACACAGGGTTCCAGACACAGCTTAATTCCTTCATGCTGGAGTATGACTTGGATGTACAAACTCCTAATCCCTAAGGATAGGAAAAGACCTAGAAGATTTGAGGATTTTAATTCAGGAAAGTCCACCAAAAGGATAAACAGCTAGGAGCCCACTAGTAAGCCAGGATGGTGTGGTGCAGATCTTGGATGAGGTTAGCTGAGTTTGAAAACTGGAGAAGGCATGGATGAGAGCAATGCTGAGGGAAGGCGAGGCAGGGTGGGGAGAAGAGTGGGAGGGTAGGTGAGGCGGGGCGAGGAGAGGAGTGGGAGGGTCCATCGGTTTCATCAGTGCACATTACAGTGCTTGGAACTGACTGGTGGGCGTCCTGTTGGCGCATGGGGCAGACTGAAGCCTGAGACATGACCCCCGAGGGTTCTCCAGACAGGATCATTTGGAGCCCCTTCTTTCCCAAATGGTAGGGGAGAAGTGCTGGCGGAAGCAGAATGGAGCCCTCAGAAGCGCGCATTCAGACCGGCAGTAGACAGAACCAGCTGCGGGGCCACACCACGTTAGGGTGCTTTTCGGCATCTCTCAGGGGGGTGAACGTTTGCATGTTGGTGCTTCTGAACACAGGATCCCTGGTCCTCCTGAGGCCTGGAGCCTGGCAGATGGTCAGCTCCCTGGCCCCTGCTGCCCTCTAGCCCAGGGTGACTATGGGAACAGACATTCCTGATTTTTGGCAGCTCGACTTTGGGATTAAATGTTAAGGAACTATTGTGCTTCGAAGGAGTGCATGGAAGAGGAAGGGATGTGTGTTTCCTGCAGCGTGATTTGAAGTCCCCTTTACCACAAATAACTACTTTATACCAGAATTGGATACACATATTAAAAATGTCAAATACACCATATTTGTTTCAGCACAGGGTTTTTGTTTTTTGTTTTTAATTATGTTCTTTCCCCTTTTCTCTGAAAGGAGAAGGGAAATCCAGCTGCCCTAGACATGGTAGAAATTTCCCCTCATTCTAAAATTCTGAAATTAATGTCAGCAGCCTTGACTTTGCTCCGTCCTGAAGGTAACTGTTTATTACAGTCGGCATTTAAATCCCCCGATTAATAAGAGCAATTAAGCAATAGCTTCATTTCCAGCAAATTAACAACCCTAATAGGTAATTGCGACATAAATGAAGATAAATTTGTTTTAATACAACGAGATAAAAAGAATACAGACAAGAACTGAATTTCAGATTAAGAATTCAGACTTCAGTACTTCAGGAAAAACTTAAAAGCTTCACTAGAAGAAATTAAAGCAAGCTTGGCTTTTTAACCACAGCCTATTTTAGATTAGAGGGTTGTTTGCTAAAAAAAAAAATACATATATATAGTCATATTTTGTGCTTCGATACTCAGAAGGTAAGGCATCAAAGGATTACTTTGATATACGCAAGGTAAGTCAACAAAGGATTACCACCCTCCGAACCCTTTCTCCTGCTGGCTTGCTTGGGGCATGGCATGTCCTAATGACTTACTCGAGCAGTTGAATCTTGGCCACAGCTTCTCATTAGGCTTTCAGTGACAAGGAGCCAAAAAGCAAATGCATAGAAGAGCATTTCCTATTTACACACCCCTAAGTTAAATTTATGACCTATTTAGTTGCAGGATGTCTTACCTTCCTTGTTAGTATTTGTTCTGATTGGAAAATTACTCTGATGGTTTAGAATTTGTCCTGTTGAAATGTGGAAGTAGCTGGACCAGACTTGTTCATAAATGCAGCATCCATGTGAAGGATGGGTGGGAATGGGTAGATTTGGGGTGAATAGCTAAGTGCTGATTTTAAAGGTAGTGGCAAAAAAAAATGATGAAAGCCTCTTCTAGAACAAGGATAATGAATTTCTCCTTGTGGGGTCGCCATGCTTATGGGAAGATGGAACGTACATTAAAGAAACTTTCGGGGTTTAGCTAAAACTGTATCACTGAGCTTGTATCACCTTATCAGAACTCATTTTGGTAGCTTAGAATCATCAGATGATACGTAATTAGCCTAGAATTCTGTGTGCTGCCAAAATACTAATCCAGTAAAAGGGTAGAGGGACAGTTTTAGGTATGGGAGTCTCAAAACAGAATATATGTGTGCTTCTCGGGAAACCGCTGGAACCAGGCTGCTAAGTTCAGCCCCTGAGGCTATTTCCCAGCCCCTCCGCTCCCCACACCCCTGCACACTCCCTTTCTTGAGTGTCCAGGTAGAAATGACCTGTATCTTCTAACCACCCCAGGTATCTTTCCAAAGCATAGATCTCTTCACTTCTCTATTCAATTTGAATAACCCCCATTGCCTTAAGGACAACTTCACACTTGCCACTCTTCTCTGCATATCAGGTCCTTAGAAATGCATTTCTAGTTGCCTGTTTCAGCATCTTCTGCCACTACCTTCTTATAACCTTCCCACCCCAGCCCCCCTGTTGACCCATCCATTCATTCATCCAGTTGGTATGTGCCCATTGAGTGTCGGGCAGGCCCTGGCCCTGGGAAGTTAAATACAGCATGGCCTCAAGCATTTCCAGAAGAGGTCCCAGCTCGGTGTAATTGGCCCATTGTCTTGGAACATGGGCTGACTGTACTCTTTAGTAGACGGCACAGTTTGGCAGGATCTCCGCAGGTGTGTAAGTGCCAGGCCATGCCATGGGTCCCATGGTTCACTGATTGTCATTAAGGAACATACTGTAGCCAGAAAACCCAAGAGACCGTCATGGATGTGTGTGCTTCCTCACATGGCTATGATTTGACTTAGCTTTTCTTTATCGCTCAAAACACAGATCATATGAAAACACATTTAGGAGATGGGCTTGAATTATCAACAATATAGAGTACACCTTCTTTAACATTTAACTTTGAGATTTTCATGGTGAGAAAAATTCTACATATTTCTTTTCACTCTGAAGTCACACATTCTGAACTACATAGATAATTTGGTAATTAATTTCTTCTTAATAAGATAGTTTAATGATCACTCTACTGTGATTTAAAACGGAGTTGAGATGTTAGGGGATCTTTTATGTGTTACTGGAAGATTACAGCCGGTAGTGGCTTTCATTATTTATGGGAGGGTCTCCAGGTAATCCCCCTATGGTTCGAATGGAAGATTCTTTCTTTTTCTTTTATTTTTTTTTTGGGGGGGGGGAATGGATTAGAGACAAACTGTCCCTGATATGCTGATATGCCCTGTCCAAACTCCTGACGCACAGAATCGTGATAAACAATAAGATGGCATGTTGATTTGATTTGATTTTTTTTTTTTTTTTTGAGACGGATTCTTGCTCTTTGGCCAGGCTGGAGTACAGTGGCATGATCTTGGCTCACGGCTCACTGCAACCTCTGCCCCCTGGGTTCAAGCGATTCTCCTGCCTCGGTCTCCCGAGTAGCTGGGATTACAGGCACACGGCCACAATGCCTGGCTAATTTTTGTATTTTTAGTAGAGACAAGGTTTCACCATGTTGACCAGGCTGGTCCGAACTCCTGACCTCAGGTGATCTGCCCGCCTCAGCCTCCCAAAGTGCTGGGATTACAGGCGTCAGCCAGCGCACCCGGCCGGGAAGAGCCTTTCAATGAAAGGTGAAGTAAGTGTCACCTTTGGGTGGAGACACCAAAGACAGAGACGAGACATGCAGTGCCCTCAGCTACATCAATTTTGCTTTTAAAATATTTTCGTGGAGTAGAATTAGTGTTTGGTCTCATGTGAATGTCATCAGTGTGTCTATGGTGAGCATTTAAAATGCGGTTTTATTGGAGGTGTGGTTCGTACTTTATAATCCCTACCTAACAGTGCTCACTCGGAATTGCTCCCCCGCCTCCCAAGTTACTGGCCTCACTGTGCTCCAGCTTTCCCAGTAGCAGAGGAACCCTCTTCCCAAACGTGGGCTCGATTTACACCGAGTCATTAGTTGTCATCTAATGGTGGGTCTTCAGTGTCACTGCAATCTATACGCTTTCTCCGTGTCTTCCTTAGTTCTCTGCCCCCACTTTTCCCCACCCTTCACGTGTCATCTGGTCCCCTACAAAGCTTTTGCATAGGGTTCGTCTGAGGTCTCTGCCTATTCCAGAAGAGACTATGGTCCTTATCCAGTAGTGCTAATGTAGGAAAATACCAGGAGTGGACAAGCCACCTTCCCCAAACATGAAAGAGCCCAGTTTTGCTAAGGAGCTGTTGAAAAACTAGAAATAGAACAGCGCCATGGTAAGATTTGCCTTTGAGGTCGCCCTGCGGTGTGTTAGGGGCATTTAGGGGACAGTCAGGGAGACTCATTTGGAAGTTGCTTTGGTCACCAGCTGTGGAAGGATAAGTCTTAGATCAAGGCAGTGGCAGTGAAGACGAATTTCTGAGAAACTCTGGTGGTTGAACCAATCATCTGTTAGGTCTGTTCTGTCCATGGTGAAGAGCGGGTTGTGCCATCGACTGAGCTAGAAAACAGACGAGAAGCAGGTCTGAGAGAGGCGAGGAGGCCCAGGCTGGGCGGCACGGACTTGAAGGCGTCTCTAGCAGATCCAAGGGGAGATGCCGAGTTGGTCATTGGCTACACAGCTCTAGAAGGCAGGATGTGAGGCAGAGCTCTTCGTGGCAGTGGCGATCCTGGGAGCTCCTGGCACTGAGGTGGTGACCGAGACATTCGCGAGGAGGTTGCCCAGGCAGAGGGCATGGGAAAAAGGACACCAGGAAGATGCCAGGGAAGCACCCGCACTTCAGGAGCCAGCAAGGGAGGATGAGAAAGAGAAGTTCCAGCCGGAGGAGGAAAACCAGGGACATCAGGGTTCATGGAAGCCCGAGGAGGATGCAGAAGAGGAAAGGAGGGAATGACAAGGACCGCCACGTGCTGCTCAGAGGTCCAGGAAGGTGCGACCTAGGCTCCAGACCACTCCCAGTGACCATGGCAATGGCACGCCCAGCCCAGGGATTGCAGAGAGCAGGAGAGGCAGAGTCAAACAGCATCCCCAGGCTTTCCAGAAGGCCTGGCTGGGAATGGGGCGTGGCACACGGTGTAATCCGGGCAGCCTTGGCGAGCACCTCCTGTGTGCCGGTCACCACACTCAGTCCTTTTCAGCATTTTGTTTAGTTACCCAATCCATTTCATTTAGTCACCCAAGTAGAAGTTAGAAATTGATGACAAACTGAGGGTGCAGGGCAAAAGAACACATGATTCATGCTGTGGAACCAGGACAGTCTGTTGGGGTGCTGGCAGGGTGTTCGATTGCCACATGGTGGTGTCATGAGCAATCCCAGAGCCGTCAGATTGCTCTGGTGCACTTGCTGCCTGGTTTTTCTCACCTGCAAAATGAAAGAGCTGACAGGATGAAATGAGTTAATAGATGGGAAGTGTAGGCCGCCTAGCCCTGCTCAGCCTTTGAGCAGCAAAGAGGAGGAAGGGGGAGGAGGAGGAGCTGTCCTCTGGTTATAGAGGGCGTGAGGTTGGCCCGGAGGCTCCTAGTGTGACCAAGGGCCATTCCTTGCCTCATTTTGTGTGATTTAGAAACAAGGTGGAAGTAGAAATTGGGCATTATGTCAGGATTTAATGAAGTCTTGTTTGGGAGCTGTTGTCTTATTTTTAACCACTAATTAAAGGGTGCTGTTTCCCTCTATAGAATAGAACATTTACAGTTTGTGGATAAAGTAAATGTATACCTCACTTTTTTTGTTAAGTTCTTAAACTTTTTTTTTATTATTGAAGAATGGAAACATACATGAAAGTATATTTGGGCTTAAAAAGTTGTCACAAAATTATCCTCAGGTCAAGAAGGACCTATTTCTAGACCCCAGAAACCCCTGCATCCTGTCCCAGGCACCTGCCTGCTCTGCTCCCTGAAGATGGGCACAATTCTCCCTTCTGACCCCGTGGTGAGGCCAGCTTGGTTTTCACCTTTATACAATGTACACACACACACGCACACTTGCACAGTTGAAGGGGCTAGTTAAAGGTATCTTTTATCTGTTAACCCAAATGAAATTTTAAAATTATAGAGGAAGCGACTCTTAAAAGAACACTGAGCATTACTCTTGGGAGTCTCAGGAGGGTAATTAAATTGGTAGTGTCAGTAATAAGAGCAAATGTTTTCAGTACCCGTTGACACTGTTTTAGATTTGGGAGTAGCTCGTGTGACAGAGTCATAGTGAAGTGTGCCACCCAATTTGAGAAAAGATCAAATCTCAGTGACAAAGGTTCCAGATTTTTTTTTTAGTTAAGTTTAATTTTTTTTGAGACAGTCTGACTCTGTTACCCAGGCTGGAGTGCAGTGGCGTGATCTTGGCTCACTGTGACCTCTGCCTCCCTGGTTTAAACGATTCTCCTGCCTCAGCCTCCCAAGTAGTTGGGATTACAGGCATGCGCCACCACATCCGGCTAATTTTTGTATTTTTAGTAGAGACGGGGTTTCACCATGTTGGCCAGGCTGGACTCGAACTCCTGACCTCAGGTGATCTGCCTGCCTCGGCCTCCCAGAGTGCTGGGATTATAGGTGTGAGCCACCACGCCCAGCCGCTTCCAGATTTTTTTTAAGTAAATCCACGTGATTGTGTTTCTGATCTATGCACCAACACACATTTACATTGAACATACGTATTTATATAAAACAACACATTTATTTCTTGAATAATCGAATATAGACAAAAGCTCAATGGTTATAAAAAGCTTCTCAGCATAGTCTGGGGTAATATTCACATGTTAAACCTATTAACGTTTAAATGTTCTAAATATTACGAGTAATTAACGATTACAGCCACAGAAGAGCAGCTCCCTCCCGTGACATTCCATCCATTTTCTTTGAGTTGTTTTTTTGGGGTGGGAATGGAGGGGGTTTCCTCCACTCACATAGACACACCAAGCTTTTCCCTCTAGGAGCTCTTGTGAACTCACCCAGCCTGCTGCTGGGTTGAGTGGGGAAGGACTGCAGATGTCTTGGATGGCAGTTGTCATACTAGTTTTTTGCTTCCCCAAACAATTCATTCAGGGATGTCTTTAAGTGAGGCGCCCAGAGATTCCACCCCGTCCCTGGGACATCAAGCAAATAGCAGCAACAGCCGCTGGCAAATTTATGGCTGTTTGCAGCATTGACTCTGTAGTCAGTTTGCATTTTCAAGATGGGGGAGACATGGGCAGACATTACAAAGGAGTCCTTTCCCCTTCCTATTCCTCATGCTCCCGCTCCTCCTCCTCAAGTCAGATACTTTTTGTTCTTCATTAAAATTTTCCCTCATTCGTATGGGTTACCCTGTAGTTTTAAAGCATTCAAGCAGTCCGTATATTTTAGAACAATATATTTATAAATCATTTTCTTTCCTCGATTTGTGTATGGAAGCAGGAAGGACATAACAGGTAGAGGGGAAATAGGACAAATATGAAAAAAATAGTAGAGTTTAAAAAATACTACCAGTTACTGGATGTTGTGACTTCATTTTATTTTTTAATTAATGTGGTAGAATAATAATTAAATGGACAGAAGAATTTTAGCAGTTAACAATGCTAAATACTCATACTTTGTACATCCTGTCTGTAGTTTGATGAGAGGCTTTGTTGTAAAAATATTCTCTTTACTCATGAACTGACTCTTCCTAGACTCCATAGAAAGGATAGAACATTCATTTGCATTTGAAGTTTCATACAACAGGCGTTTTCATAACATATTTGACTTGTCTTAGGAAGTTTCTTGCATCTTCCCTTAGTTTCTACAAATGAAAATGTCTGCAGAGCTCTCAAAGCATGCATCCTAGTCCTATTTAATTCTGACATCTGCGCATTTCTTACGAATGTAAAGTCAGTGTGGCCATCCAGCTGAATAGTAACTCTGAAGCTGGGAGTAAAATCAGATTTCAGTGTAATTGATAATCAAAGCCCCTTATTGCTATTTTTCAAAAACAAAGTAGGAATACTTTAGCACTCACCCAGGCAATTATGATTTTTGGCTAATTTACTTTTGGTTTTTGCAATTTCAGGATACCTAGACAACACATTTTGCATCTGTTGAAATCTTAGATTTTATTTTTGAATTCACATAATGACTTTAAAATATTCTAATAAATGTCTTCAAAGACCCCAGATCAATATGCCAATGGTTCTGAGATGACAGAGTGCTGCGATATTCCTCTGTAATTTAAACATGATTAGCTGATGAAGGTTATGATCAATACACTACCGGAAGATAAATTAATTGATATCATCCTTTCAGGATGATAAGAGGCCTATTGGAGGTGGGATGTAACTAATGAAGCTGCTTCTTCCTCTCTGTGAGCCATTTTTTATATATTGCATTTTTACTTAATCATATTTATACTATCATTCATTTGCATGAAACCCATAGGCTGTGGACAAACCAGTTTCTTATTAAAATTGTATTCATTTGGAAAAGAAATTATCTGCAAACACTATATGGGCCCCGTCTACGTTATAACCTATTGCTGGGGAGAGATGACAAGTTCCTTTCCGTGGACATCTTCGAAAATAGCAACTATCTAGGCAAAGTCAAGGATTGAATATCATTGAACTTAATTACTGCTAGTCCCCAAAGACACACATCTATTCAAATCAAAAGTGTAGTTATTCTGCGGCAGTGACACCATTGGTGTAGGAAGAGTTTTCTAATCGTTGACTTCCTTTCCAATTACATTCAGTATGCTTTATCAGCGAGCCTATTTGCCAAGAGAAGTTATGGCTGGTTGAATTTAGATTTGTATTGATTAAGATAAACTTCCAATGTGTGCAGTCATATATTTAAATAAAAAAGGTCTTTGATATAATTACATCTCCTTGAATATAATTCTCTATGATAGCTTGTAGAGTGAAGAGGATTTCTTTAGGCTTTGGGGGAAAAAAAAAGATTTTTGTCTTTCCAAGGGGTTTGGTTAAATTGCCCTGCCTTATTTAGGATTATTTTTGTTCCAAGTAACTGGAAAAAAAGATGATTTTATGAGAATAACTTAAATGAGATAGGTGTGTATTTTTTTGCTTTACATTACTCTGAGGTGGTCTGTGCAGGGCTGCTGAGGCCTTCTGTGGAGTTGGGGGACCGGCTCTATCTGTCTCCCATGTGGCTCCTGTTCCCAGTGTCGCCTCGTGTTCCACAGTGCTGCTGAGGCCATGTAACGTTTGTGCATTTCAGGCAACAAGTAGGAAAAACAAGCAAGAATTTAGGCAAAGGGAGGCTCTCAAGGAAGATCCTTAAAAGCTGCCCTGTGATCCTTCTGCTCTCATCCTGCTGGCCAGAGCTTGTGTACCTGGCCATGTTCAGCTGGTGCGGGGGTGGGGGGACGGGAGGAGGCTCTGGCAAATGTCATGTTTATTCTGGTTGTCATTTGCCCAACTAAGAACCAAGAATGCTATTACTGCGAAAGAAGGAAATAACAGATTTCGACAACAGACTGATGATCTCTGCTCTGTTCATGAATTTGGAAATTGATTGACATGGATTTCTTTTTTTCTGTGTGTCCACCAGTTGCCCAGAAGATTGTTGCCACAAGGAAGAAGCAGCAGCTGTCCATAGGACCCTGCAAGTCGCTACCTAATTCTCCCAGCCATTCCTCCGTCTGTTCCGCACAAGTGTCTGCCGTGCACATCAGCCAGGTACGTTAGGTGACGTGAGAAGTCATACTCTTAGAACCAAAGACAATGTGCAAATAGTGTTCCCAGCCAATGCTAAGGTTGATTTTTTTTTTTCTTTTCAACTTTATAAGTAACAGCATGTTGTAATTGACTTAACATTTTCTTCAGAAACTGCTGTGGCCAAGTGATTTTTATGGGAATCATTCTTTAATGTTTTCTGTCTTCATTCTGCCTGTGTTATGAGGCATGCTGGCCCGGGTGGTGATGGGAGGTGTGTGCTGCGGTCCTCGCTGGTGATTTAAACCACCCTTCTCTGGTCTTGGTCCTAGTTTGCTTATAGGTTGAACAGTTGTGAGTAAATCTTAATGGCCAATCTCGCTTTATACTTAAATTTGGTAGTGGCATTCAATTATAATTACCATCTCCCTTAGGTCCCATAGAAACTGCTATCTTTCCATAACAACATTTTGCAAAATTATTTACTTGGAAGCAAATGAAATAATGGTCACTTTGAAGAACTCAACCAAAAACCTCCTAAGGAAACAGTTGGCTTTGTTTTTGTCTGTGCTTGTTTTTTGATTACGTTTCTTGGGCAGGTATTCTATTGGCACTGTTTTTTTAAGGACATGGTGAAAAGGTTCGGTGTCATACTTTCAGTTTGCTTGGGAAGCCAGTAAGTTATGGCATGTATTGTCAGAGCCTGTCAAGGTACAGTCATGAATGTTCATGCTGCCTGGGCTGAGTGGCAGTTGCCTGTAATCCCGGCACTTTGGGAGCTCAAGGCAGGTGGATCGCTTGAGCTCAGTAGTTCAAGACCAGCCTGGGCAACGTGGCAGAACCACACCTCTGTATCTACAAAAAATAGAAAAATTAGCTGGGCGTGGTGGCCGGTGCCTTGGGAGGCTGAGGTGGGGGGATCACCTCTGCCCAGCAGAAGAGCTAGGCTGCAGTGAGTGTGATTGTGCCACTGCATTCCAGCCTGGGCGACAGAGTGAGACCCTGTCTCAAAAAAAGAAGAATGTCTTCACTTGCTGTGTTTAATTTTCTGTGAATCTTGAAATACTTTTCAAAAACGCTTAGACTTTCCAGGTGTCATTTTCATAATGTTGGCTGTGGTTCTGCTGATCTAGAGCACTGGAGGGACCATAATCCCTTTAGTTTAACCAACCCCTTTCATTTTCAGAGGAAAGAGAAAATAATCAAATTTGAACTCTCAGAAATCTTTTAAGTTAAATGAAAGAGACTTCTTTGTCTTCAGTCACTTTTCTCAGGGGATGCCACTGAGTGAGATGATTGGCATGTTCCGGGATGAGACTCTGTAGACATGACGCTAATACACCTGGCAAAGCCATAGACGCAAGTCAGCCATTCTCATGCATCCCTTCCATGGGGCTCATGCTCACTTGTTGGTTATGACCTTGCCTAAGTGGAGGTCTTGGGTTCCTGAATATGTCGTTAATGAAACCTTGGATTTTAATCATTTCAGACAAGTAATGGAGGTGGGAGTTTAAGCGACTATTCCTCCTCCGTTCCATCGACTCCCAGCACCAGCCAGAAGGAACTTCGGATCGATGTTCCTCCCACTGCCAACACGCCCACGCCCGTTCGCAAGCAGTCTAAGCGCCGGTCCAACCTGTTCACCGTGAGTGTCAACCCTGGGTGGAGATTTGAATGCGATTCTGAAGCATTTCCATTAACGTAATCCTGGTTGCCACATGGTTCAGTGGTATTTGTAGAATCTCAACTATATTAAAGTGAATAACATTGATTTCTGTGGAGGACTAAGAAAATTAAGAGAAGCAAAGATTTGGATGTTGAGTAGAATGGGAATTTCTTCATGTAGACATTCATGACTTCGTGTGTCTGAAATGAAGAGCTGGGGGTGTGTATAAAGGCACTTGTTATCCTGTGGCTCCAGCTAAAGATGTGTCACAGTGGATACAAGGAGATGACAAAACTCTTAAGATTCCCAGATGTGCATCTCTAACCGTTCAGATGATATATAAACTATTACTGTCCACAGGCCCTCTTCTTCTGCTGCTGGGGTGCCTGGCGCTGCCCTCGGGGTGGAGGTGGGGGACTGGGAGGTGCTTCCTGGAGGCTCATTGCCATGAGGCTCTCCACTTGGGTTTTTTGCTGTAGAGCATGTTGAAAGCAGAGATGAGCTAGCTATCTGGGTTCAGGTTTATAAATTCACAATCTGGGTGGACTCGGGCATGCATTGTTCCTTTTTTTTTTTACTTTTGAGACAGGGTCTCACTCTGTTGCCCAGGCTGGAGTGCAGTGGCTCAGTCATGGCTCACTGCAGCCTCAACCTCCTGAAATCCTCCCACTTCAGCCTTCTAAGTAGCTGGGACCATAGGCACTCACCACTATGTGTGGCTAATTTTTTTTTTTTTTTAAAGAAATGGGGTCTTACTGTGTTGCCTAGGGTGGTCTTGAACTCCTGGGCTCAAGCCATCCTCCCACCTTGTCCTCCTGAAGTGCTGGGATTACAGGCATGAGCCATAGTACACAGCCAGCATGTGAAGTGCTTAAAAACTCCCTGGGTGATTGAGATGCAGAGAATCTCTGAACTACAGAGGTGGCAAAAATGCTACCAGCCTGTCCCTTCCCTGTGCATAGCAGACATTACCAATCAATCTGGATTCTACACAGTTGAGCCGCAAACTCCAGGCACAGCTGCTGTCAGGTGACTGAAGCATTTGGGCTTGAGAAGAACGCTTTTCCTCCCTGGATCACGCATTACAAGTACATGCTTTTGAAACAGTGCTTCTGAACCAGGGTGGTTTTGCTCTCCAAGGACATTTGGCAACTTCTGGAGAAACTTTGGGCTGTCACAACAGGAGTATGGGAGTGGGAAGGTAAAGGTTCTGCAGACATCTAGTCGTGGGTAGCAACCAGGGGTGCTGCAAAGCATCCCACAGTGCATAGGTCAGCCCCTCACAGCAGGGAATTATCCAGCCCCACATGTTAGTGGTGCCCTGTTTTAAACCATATGACTTCCATTTTGGTTGATTACTGCTGACCCAGATGCAAAGCTCTAGAGGGGTGGCTGGGAGTCAGATTTGCTGCCCCTTTGTGAATCTGATCTTGATGTTACATTGCGATTCCTGCCAAGTCTGGGAGATCCCCCGCCCGTCTGCCACATGTCTGGGGCAGTCTCTCATTGGATGCTCATGACTGCGGAGGCGGTTGCCAGCTGCACGCACCCCCTCGTCCCCAGCATCCCCTTGCTTTTGCTAGTTGCCTTGCACCACATCAGCTCCCACAGAGGCCACTGCTGGGCAGCAGGGTGAGGACTGATCAGACAGACCAAGCTCCCATCCCGGCCTCCGCTGCTGACGGATGTTTGACCTTAGGCAAATTACTTGACCTCTCTGGGCTGGAAACCATAGTACTTCTGTAGTGGGGCTTCCAGGAAGACTTCCTGGAGGAGGCAGAAGAGATCTGGTGGCATTGCTTCCATGGTTTTCTCACTCCATTGATGCTATAAAATGATTTCTGATCATGTTAAGCATATGTGATAGATTAGGAAGTGGGTATTTAGGTTTCTGCAAAATACAGGTGAGTATCTCACATGCTTAAATTAGTGCATGGATAACATGTTTTATTGGGCAGTTTCTTCAGACACACCGAGAACAGCAGCAGTCACCTAAATAGCTGCTTCCCAGCTCCGTCTGACACCTGGAGCCCCTGTCTACACCCAGGCTGGGGGGCTTTGGGTTGAAGTGTTTCCTGCTAGAACAGGCTGCACAGTGACTCGGTGGCTTGAGAAACCAATAGCCAAAGATGCAGCTGGATTGAGAGAGGGTGGGCTGCGGGCAGGCGGCCTGTGCCCCGGGAGGAGGGGCGGGCTTGTCATCGTGGTGGTCGAGAACACCTTCTGTGTCTTTGTTAAGGGAGTGGAACGGGGAGAGCACTCATTCTCAGACGCCTTCTGAGGGCAACATTTTCTGCTTGTTGACTTTGCTTTCTCTTTTAAGGAGAGAAATTTTAAAACCACAAAGTATCTTTAAAAATGAGACTATTTATAAGGAGAATACCAGCACCTTCCCATCCCCTCCCTTTATAAGCTCTGGAACTGCAGTGTGCCAGAAAGTAGTATCCCACTGGGTACCTGACAACCCAGGTGACTTAGGGAGGAGAACACTTGAAGGCAGAGAGAATCAAAATAACAGCCCATTTAATAAATATTGACTTAACATCTGCTCTGTGCACAGCCCTGGTTTTGCTCAGTGTGTAGAAGGAAGACTCGCTGCCAGAGTCAACCCATGTTCAAGGGAAAGCGGTTTAGGGTGAAGGAGAAGGGGCTCTGCACACTAGGAGGAGAGACCCTGTTGCTGCGGATTCACCCTGCAGACACACAGGTGCATTTACAGGCATCCATGAAGAGGCTGGGCAGGGCAGGTGCAGAAGCCAGTAAAAACTCATTGTTACAGTGACCAAAAATCACCATTAACTATTTCACCGTTAATGTGTCACATAATATAATGGTCTGCCTATGGATCTAAGGGTGACCAGTGTTTGTTATCTTTCTCCTTAATCTTGGAAAATAAATTTGAGATCAGATCAGAAATTGAATCCAGCTGTCCCACTGGCATTAGTGGGAATAGAAATTTGGAGTTATAAAAGAAGCTACCACTGCAATAGGTTTGCATCGTGGCATTTAAGGAAAAGACAGTGAAAGTTCTGGGCAGGGATCCATATGTTGGTCCTCAGTGGGTTTGACATTGAACAAAATGATGGCGGTGATGATGGTTGTGGTGATGATGATGGTTGTGGTTGTGGTGATGATGGTTGTGGTTGTGATGATGGTTGTGGTTGTGATGGTGATGATGGTTGTGATGGTGATGATGGTTGTGGTGGTGGTGGTGATGGTTGTGGTGGTGATGGTTATGGTTGTGATGATGATGCTGCTTGTGGTTGTGATGGTGATGATGGTTGTGATGGTGGTGATGATGGTTGTGGTGAGGATGGTGATGGTGATGATGGTTGTGATGGTGGTGATGGTTGTGATGGCGATGATGGTTGTAGTGATGATGGTTGTGATGGTGATGATGGTTGTGATGGTGATGATGGTTGTGGTGATGGTGATGATGGTTGTGATGGTGGTGATGGTTGTGATGGTGATGATGGTTGTGATGGTGGTGATGGTTGTGGTTGTGATGATGGTTGTGATGGTGGTGATGGTTGTGGTTGTGATGGTTATGATGATGGTTGTGGTTGTGATGGTGGTGGTGATGGTTGTGATGATGGTTGTGATGATGGTTGTGATGATGGTTGTGATTGTGGTGATGGTGATGATGGTTGTGATGGTGATGATAGTTGTGGTTGTGATGGTGATGGTTGTGGTTGTGATGATGGTGGTTGTGATGGTGATGATGGTTGTGATGGTGATGATGGTCGTGATGGTGATGATGGTTGTGATGGTGATGATGGCTGTGATGGTGATGGTTGTGGTTGTGATGGTGATGATGGTTGTGATGGTGATGGTTGTGGTTGTGATGGTGATGATGGTTGTGGTTGTGGTGATGGTTGTGATAATGGTGATGGTGGTGATGGTTGTGGTTGTGGTGATGGTGATGATGGTTGTGATGATGGTTGTGGTTGTGATGGTTGTGGTTGTGATTGTTGTGATGGTGGTGATGATGGTTGTGGTTGTGATGATGGTTGTGATGGTGATGGTTATGATGGTGGTGATGATGGTTGTAGTTGTGATGATGGTTGTGATGATGGTTGTGGTTGTGATGGTGGTGATTGTGATGATGCTGGTTGTGGTTGTGATGGTGATGGTGGTGATGGTTGTGGTTATGGTTGTGGTGATGGTGATGATGGTTGTGGTGGTGATGGTTGTGATGATGGTTGTGATGGTGATGGTTGTGGTTGTGATGGTGATGATGGTTGTGATGGTGGTGATGATGGTTGTGGTTGTGATGGTGGTGATGGTTGTGGTGATGATGGTTGTGGTTGTGATGATGATGCTGGTTGTGGTTGTGATGGTGATGGTGGTGATGGTTGTGGTTATGGTTGTGGTGATGGTGATGATGGTTGTGGTGGTGATGGTTGTGGTGATGGTTGTGGTTGTGATGATGGTTGTGATGGTGATGGTTGTGGTTGTGATGGTGATGATGGTTGTGATGGTGGTGATGATGGTTGTGGTTGTGATGGTGGTGATGGTTGTGATGATGGTTGTGGTTGTGATGATGGTTGTGATTGTGGTGATGGTGATGGTTGTGATGGTGGTGATGATGACTGTGATGGTGGTGATGATGGTTGTGATGGTGATGATGTTTGTGATGGTGGTGATGGTTGTGGTTGTGATGGTGGTGGTGATGGTTGTGGTTGTGATGATGGTTGTGATTGTGATGGTGATGGTTGTGATGGTGGTGATGGTTGTGATGGTGATGATGGTTGTGATGGTGATGATGGTTGTGGTTGTGGTTGTGATGATGGTTGTGATGGTGATGATGGTTGTGGTTGTGGTTGTGATGATGGTTGTGGTTGTGGTTGTGATGATGGTTGTGTTGATGGTTGTGATGATGGTGATGATAGTTGTGGTTGTGATGATGGTTGTGATGGTGATGATGATGGTTGTGCTTGTGATGGCGATGATGGTTGTGGTTGTGATGATGGTTGTGATGGTGGTGATGATGGTTGTGATGGTGGTGATGATGGTTGTGGTTGTGATGATGGTTGTGATGGTGATGATGGTTGTGGTTGTGGTTGTGATGATGGTTGTGATGGTGGTGATGATGGTTGTGGTTGTGGTTGTGGTTGTGATGGTTGTGGTTGTGGTGATGGTGATGATGGTTGTCATGGTAGTGGTGGTGGTGGTGATGATGCATGTGGTGTAGTCTTAAGTTGAAGTTCCTGGAAATAGTAACTCCACTAGATGTCAGTGTCATCCAAGGAACAAAAAGAAGGCAAATTAATTGTGAAATCATAGCAATTAAGATACTAAATTTTTATCATGACCAGTTTTCTTCTGTTTTTAAATATGTAAAATTGAATAGACTCTTCATCCCTGGCAGTTGTTGGTGATTATAGGCATAAACTGTCAAAATGTGTATTTATTTGGAAGTGTCTAGTCAGAGGACAGATGCATGATATGCAAACAATCTTAGTGAATAAAAATTCGTGCAGACTGGGATTGTAACACCCAGCTGGAAGGGCACTATCCACCTTATTTATTAGAACATCATAAAGAGGCCATAGTTAATTAAGTAGTGCACATATCATTTTTTCCGATACCATTCTTACACATTTTATAAAGTACACTGTAATGCAATGCTCTGGGCTAACATTTTGTGCTCCCAGATGTTTGTTTGCATATATTAATATACAATTTTTAAACAAAAATAAATGACTTTTTTATAAAATAGTACAAACAAAATCTCTGTATTAGTCCAAATTATATGTTACATTTGCAGTAGGAATTCTACTCTACTAATCAAACACTGTTATATTTTATTTCACTTATTTCTTTGGAAAAAAAACAAACATTAAAAGACTGTATCCATTTAATCCCTAGTTTGGTAATATGGGTTCTTAGAGCAATTAATTTAGTTTAGCGGCCCTAGTTTACATGTGGTTAAAGTGTTTTATTAGAAAAATTTTTCAAACATACAGAAATAAACACATATGTGTACTCACCACACAATTCATCAAATACAAGCCCTTTTCTGCTACGCTGCTACTGCAAGAAATAAGCAAATCCTAAGTAAAAGTTGCAGCTCCTTCCATGTGCCTCCAGAACACGTTTCTCCTGCCTGTCTGCCCAGGGATCAGCATTAACCTGAATTTGGTCTATATTATCTGTGTCTATGCTGTAAACTTGTTCTAGTGTGAGTCTTGAAATTATACATTACATGACTTTGTCCATTTTCAAGCTTTATAATAATGATGTTATTTATGTGATATTTTTAAAAAGCTTACCATATAATGTTGATACCATTAAACAGAGCCAAGTGGACCCAGGAACCAAAGATTGTGAATATACATTGCCCAGCTCAGAAACTTGCCATTAAAAAATAAGGCGGCAAAATTCATAGTGTGAAGAGAACTGTTTCAATGGCATTTATTTGTTTTTGCAGAGGAGCTCCTGGGTACCTCCCATAGTGTGTTCCAGCAGTTGTTGACTTAGCCACTGGTTGAAAGGGGGAAAACGGGCTTCTCTTTGATACAGAGGGCTCTTGGCAATGATGCACTTGTTCCTGTAGGCAGGTAGTTAGTTGATGGGAGTGTCCTCCATGGCTTCTCTCACCACGGCAGGGGAAGTTAAACATTTTTGTAAAGAAGCAGGTGATAATTGGATTACCTTAACCTTTCTTTCCTCAGCATCGAGTGTTTGTTGGAGGCTAAGCAGTTACTATGGTGGCTTGCTGTGCGTTGACTTTAAATCTGCAGCCCTTCTGGGATGGGTGTGATCTGCTGTTGTTACATTTCTGGCAGTGTGCAGCAGGCTGTATGCAGGGCAGGGTCACTCCTGGCAGACGCCGTGGGTGCTGAGGGCTGCCTTGTGTCTGATGATTCCTCGGATCTATTCCAGCGTCACGGAAGGATGTGCCATTAGTGATGAAGTCTCCCAAGTTAGCAGAGAAAGGAAACCTTACTGGGAATTTGTATATGCTGGGGTGTCTGTGTCCATTGGATTTGATTTAGTCTGGTTGTTGGATTTAAATTTTATGGATACAGCCTGATGTAGACAAAGTAACTGTGGGCTGAGGTACAGCAAACTCTTTTGCCTAACATCTTGCCACTGTTCTTTCCCGAAATTTTAGTTTTTTGACTGTCTCCGGCAAATTGTTAAAGTTGTCAGGAAATTTTTGTTTTATTTTTGCAATGAAGTCTTACCAAAGTTTCAGTCTCTTTTATCTCAAAGTGTGTGATCAGATATTGAGTTTGGTGGTTCACAGTTCATGTTCTGAGGTGTTTACAGCAGGGCAATGAGCTGTTTCTTCCCATTTCAAGTGGAATCTGAAATTCTGCTCTGAGAATGGAGTGGCTGGGGGGACAGATGTGCTGCCTTGTTACAGGAAGATGTTAATTTTTTTAATGTTTGTTTTGTTAATTATTCTGGTTTAATTAACTAGAATAATGAAGATGGATTTCCAAATTTAGAAATTTAGAATTTGTAAAATTCCCAAAGTACTCTTAAATATTCTTTGTTAATTAAAAAAAATTTTTTTAATGTTATCACTGTGTGCTTTGAAATTCATTTTAAAACTAGGAACCTCAGGAGCCAGCTTTTCTCATCAACTGAGATGTGGAGAAAAGAATTTAAGGTTATGTGTAGCTCTCACTATACAGTATTAAGAGTTAATTAAAAAGAAAAATGAGCCCTTGACAAAGAATTGATAAATATCTCTATTTTCCTTCTAGCCTAAAGGGTTAACCTTACGTTTTATATTCTTCTGCAACTTCATATTTGTTGCTTGATTTATTCCCTGTCATCTCATTCTAGGCATCCACCAACCTAAGGGGGAAACAAGTGCACAGTGCTTGGCACGTAGTAGGTGTTCAATAAGCATCAGCTCTTATCACCGTCTGAGAAGCATGTTTCCTAATGAGCACAGCTGCCCAGGAGAGTAGCACCCTTTGAAGTGCTAGATCTGAGTTTCCATCATGGGAACTGTTCTTGTCCTCCTCCTTAATTTGGTAGCAGCCTCTTCTGGAATCCTAAATGTGTCCCATCAGCCCTCGTTTGTATTATGACCCATGACATTGCCCCTTTAATATGTATGTTTTTTAAATCAGCTGTTCCATCTCACATCCCTTTGAACCTGGATTCCATTAGCTTTTCATTGTAGCAGTGGACACCACAAAGTCTGTTCATTTCATATATCATCTCAGATTTGAAAAGCACATGAAAATGTGTCTCCATTTTCAATATTGCGTGAGTAATGTTCCCATTGAAAAGTAATGGAGTGAAGTTGTCACTTGTCAGCACAGTTATTAAGGAGGACGAGTCTCCGATCTTTCTCTCATAATAAAATAAATCTGTCAGAAAATCATTGTGCTCACACTTTCTCATGCCATCGAGAGAGGAGACTGAGACGATGGAGCTCCTTCACTTTTACCCAAGTCAAGGTGCGCTTTTGGTTGGGGCTTCCCTGGGTTAAAGGTCGCCACCCTTCCTGCCCGGTGGCAGCCACTCGTCATCCGCAGCACGTCAGCAGTGCATCGGAGATAATTGACTCAGGACCTTGTCAAATACAGCTGTTCATTATTTCCCAAATACTGACCTTTTGTCCAAAGGCGATTTTCAGGGGGTTTTTTTTCCCTTCATTATTTTTTGTGGTATTGTCCACTAGCTTAACTTCGAATTTGCCATTTTCCAACCATCCAGAAGCAATAAACGGAAAATGTTAACAGCACATTGATGCTAATCAAGGGTGTGCCGTTAAATCGCACAGCTGACTAGTTAACAGAATTTTAAAATCATTCAAACATTAATTAAATACATATGTTTATGTAGTAGATTTTCCAAATAAACATTGAACAGCCCGTTTTTTCCTCGGCTGTGTGAACTGCAGCTTTCAAGTGTGTTTTTCTGTTGGGCGTTACTTTCCCATATGGCCCATTGGATTCTAGTAATTGAATTTTGAACTTTTTAAAAAAGAATTAGATAATTTTGTGGTGGAAAAGTCGGGGAAAGTTTAGACGATTCTCTTTAAAAATGATGAGTCAGTGGAGATGAACTACTGAGCCGTCTGCTCGTCGGACGTGTCTGTGCGCACACATAGATCGCGCGTTTTCTAAATGTGTATTGGCAGGAATTCTGCAAACGGGCAGAGCCCCGTCTGTGAACCACAGCCCTTACCCAGATGCCAACTTTCCTTTTGCTTTGCAGTCTCGGAAAGGGAGCGACCCAGACAAAGAGAAGAAAGGCCTGGAGAGTCGTGCGGACAGCATTGGGAGCGGCCGAGCCATCCCAATTAAACAGGTGAGCAGCCTCCCCATCCTTCCCTCCCTGTCGCCCGAGATACACCTCAGGTCTTCCTGGAGATGATGCTGGCTCTCGCACCAAGGTCTGTCTGATGTGCTCTGTTGATGAATGTAGAAGTCTCTCACTTGACATCAATTAGCAGAGTTCCTGTGTGTATTCAAATGGGATCATTAGAATGAGAAGAGGGAACGGAGACAACAGACCTAATGAAGTGCGGGCTGCCCGCCTGCATATGGAGTGCGTTTCCAGGCTGAGAGCTTTCAAAGGCTGCCTTTGTAGCACGGCTTTGATTGGGCCGCGGGCCGCCGGGCAACAGGGGTAACTCAGATCGCCTACAAGAGCCCCTTGTGATCACGGGAACAGCCCGACGTGGCCCTAATTTGCTCTCACAGACGGACATCTGAACGCTGTTTCAGGCTGGTTTGTAACAACGAGGCAATTAGTTGTGATAATCATAGCCGGTGTGTCAGCTGTGCGCTCTTGTTTGTAATTTGCTAATGAAGGAATTGTAACTTTGATTAGGTTCGGTTTCATTTAGACCTTATTATATAAAGGAACATTTACAGCTGTAATATGGGGCCTTAATTAAACTTCCTCATTACACAACAGGACTTGAATTCAACCATTTGTTTTGGCCTATGTTGCTAGCCTGGAACAGGGTTTCATTAGCCCAGAAACCGGATTCTAAATCACTTTATATCTCCAATAAGAAAAAAAAAAAAAAACCCTGGAGTCCACGTGTGACGTAGATTGTGGTTTGATTTCCAAGGAGAATAAAAATAGAGTTCAACCCCACACAGTGGCTTCTGAAATGTCATCTTTTGGTTTGTTAAAGAAAGCCAATTGATTTAGAGTGCATCCTTCTTGAGCAGAAGCCTCTGTGGGCAGGAGAATGGCTCCGCCTCTCAGGCACAGGGCTTGTGACCGGTGTGCACCTCCGGTCCAGCTCACTGCTTTGCTCTCCTCTCTCCTGCGGGCACCTGCACAGTGTCAGTAATCCCTTAGGAACTGTGTAGGCACTGGCTGCCCTTAAAAAGGGGAGAGTCTTTCCACACATGGAGTTGGATTATTCTGGTGGTGCAGGTTTCGTCCATTTGAAGCAAATAGGAACGCAGCCTTAGAGAGGGGCCAGCCAGTATCGGCGTGAAGATGTGGGAGAGGAAGCGGTTAAATAGGGCCACGGCATCTTGGGTGAGACCAGAGGAGGGAGTCCACAGAGTTTCCCCAGGAGCCCAGGAACTACTGCAAAAACCACACCTCTGCCCACAGCGTAACCGACCCTGCCCGGGAGCAAGCTTTCTCCTTCCTTGCTCACAGGGCACGCCTTTGCCAGGCAGAGAAGAAGGAGGCCTGCAGGTCATCACCAGGGCCCTCAGGCATCTATGTAAGACACACGATCATCTACTGGGCCGCAAATATATGGATTGGCCGGGGGCACCTTTAGGAGAAATTCTCTTCCCTCCATATATTCAAAGACGACAACAACAGAACTTTCCACTTGGATGGTGGGTGGTGTTTTCACTATAAAACACTTTAGAGGTCCGTGCACATAGTTGCTTATTCTTTCTTGGTGCATTTATTTATAACCTAACTCTGCATAATAAGCTAATGTTAATGTGTAATGTTTATGCCACTGTTACCTTTTTCAACTGGAATTATAAAAAATCAATTATAAAAATCATTCTTTTTCATAAACTGGTACCAGGACATTTCCTTTGGGGAATATTAAAACTTAATAATAGACTGTTTTCTTAATGCCTGTCTGTGGTTGATTTGGGTGATTTGGGTGGGAGCGCTCACCAGCCTGGCGGGAGTCCCTCTGTGCAAGCCAGGCGGGCCCCCGGTGTAATTGGAACCTCCATTCAATTTGTACCTTGCTCATCTGTGGAGGGGGGCTAGCTTTGCAGGCTAGCTTTTCAATATGTGTGCAGATTGGAATTGACCGTCAAGCGTAAAATGAGTATTATCCAGTCCTTGGAAGCCTTTCGATTGTGAATGTTCAAAGGAATCTCATTGAAATCTAAATCATGGTCTGATTTCCCGGTGACTCCTGGGCACAGGGAGCTGCTTGTCCCTCCTAATTGTCCCCCTCTTGCAGCCACAGACAGCTCCCTCCTCAAATCCACACCTGTCCCAGCAGAGTGCCCCCGTGGCCAGCTCTCCAGGCCTCGGGTGCCTCATCTGTAAAATGGGGAACTGGATGATGTCTGAAGCCCTTGAAGCAGTTAGATGTGGAGGTTCCACAGAGAATTTTTAAATGTTAGCAAAACTGGATTTTTAAATTAGTCATGTTCGGGGCACCCTTGTCAAAGCCTCTGTGTGCATCGGGCGGATTGATGTGGGTTTGCAGACTGTTATATCGATCCATCTCACATCCCTGTGTGTGCCCTTGTTTCTAAAGGGACATAGATCACTTCAGGTAGCCTGAATTCCTGACCCTCCTGGTGTGATGACTTCAGCGTGGAAATGAAATAAGAGGATTGCAGGGGATGGAGCCTGATGGCCATATTCTAGAAACTCAACCAAATTATTTGTTGAATAAATGAACAATTAAATGAGTGCTTATTATGTAAGTGCTGTTCATACAAGATCCCACTTAATCCTCGACACTGCCACAGTTATGGTAGCTGTGTTCTCCTTATTTTAAACACAGAGATAGGGAGGGCCCTATACCAGGCAGCTAGGAAGTAGGTCCAAGGATTCAGACCAGGCCTCTCTGCCCCTATGTCTGCGCTCTCTCCACTGCCCATTGATGAAAAACCTTCAGAAAGCTTAGGAAGCAAAGTTACATGTTTTAAATTAAGTAAGTGAACCACGACCTGAGACAAAAATATCTTACGACTGTATAAAGAAACTTCTGAGACTGCCTGCAGCAACATGTTTCTCCAGGGATAACACAGCCCTGCTCAGCCATTCTCCGGGTGATCCTTACCGTGTTTGCCGCAAACATGTTCTCTGTTCTTGTCACTTGCTGCAGAGAACTGTGTCTTAATGCTCAGCCCATGTGAAAGACTCGGGTCTGCATGATGGAAGCCTCACACACCAGCTAATGGACCTTTGCCTAATGGCAGAGGAGTCGTTTTAGAACCCCAGCAACCTGCGTGGAGTTGCTAATGCAGACTCTTCTTTCCCCCAACAGGAGTCTTGTAACGGATGGTTTAGGTTCCAGGCAAGGCAGCCTTCAACACTCTCTGCAACCTAACCCCAGAGTTTACAGATAGTACGTGTCGCAGTGGCTTATGTTAACCCCCTTTCACTTCCATCTGATATCTCGTTCGCCGTAAGCACCCAGGCTCCCCCCACCTCATTGTGGGAGCTCGCCGAATCATGATGGTCAATGACGTTGTCTCTTTCTTCTTTCTCCCGATTAAAGATTCCCCATCAAGAATATGACTTATTTTCTGGACTATAACTTCATTTCTTGTGGACCTGGGTCTACTTCTCCTTTGGTGTCCTTTCTGGGGCCTTGGAGGAGGTTGGTTCAGAGAATTCGGTTTCTTTTTTTTTTTTTTTTTTTTTTTTACTAATAAGATAAGGTCTATTCGAGTAAAAATTAAAAAGCAAAGCAAGAAAAAGAAAAGCCAGAGGCCCAGCTCAGCGGCGAGTGGGTTTGTCACGTATTAATTTTTCATTGCTGTGGAGAGTTGTACATACATAATCACTTGATTGCAGTGGGAGTTAGGGAGCTCCTATGGTGCCATTTGCATAAATCTTGTTAAGTCAATGGCAGTTAATGAAGTACAAATGAGCCCGGAGAAGGTGACATGCAAATCGTGGGTGGCAGATGGGAGGTCTGTTTGGGGGACAGCAGCTGTGTGCTCTCCTTTCTTTCTTTCTCTTTAGCATTTTTTAATCTCTATATTTGAGTACAGATACACAGCCATACGTCTTGGCCTCCTCCCTGCCCTTCGCAGAGCCCCGGCCAGAGAACCTGGCCCATCCCCTCCTGCCTCTGATGTCCAGGCTGCATAAACCGTTCAAGACTTGCCTTGTACTTGGTAGCGTACGCTAGAAGGATTTGAATTTTTTGAAAATCGTGCTCAGTTTATCTCATCGTGCTTACGCAATTGAAAGCGTATCATTTTTACTTGGTGGGGACACACAGAACCTCCTCACTACATCTTTTGAGACTTTGTGTTGTCTCCTGAGGTTTCAGAGAATAAAAAAGAATAGAAGATACCATCTTTGCCTTATCATGCTTCCATTTGGGAGTCTTTTCTTCCTTTTTCAGACAGGCCAACTGTATTTACTCATTATTCGCCGTCCCTGGTTCGTGGTTGGACCATCAGGGGATTGGCATTCCTAGGGTTAGTCAGGAATGAGAAATACAGAAAGTGTGCGGGGCGTGCTCTTACCTCAGGCTATGGGGACGACCCCTCCCTGTCATGCAGACCCCTCAGAGGGGCCGCCCCTGGCCCGGCCCAGCTTTGGCCAGGGTGTCTCGCGCTCTTGGTTTTGTGTTTAAGGATTTAAGTGCTAGCAGGACTCACAGAGAGCTCTTAGAGATTCATGGGAAAAACACTGCCTACGACTTTTGGAAGTTTTGTGTTTATTTGATCACCTGGCTGATGTTTTGAGAGAACCAGGTCTCTGCTTGCCTTGAAGAAAGGTAGGCAAAGACGTGTGCATCAGGAGGCAGCAGCCCTGTTGACAGCTGCGGTGGTCACATGCTGGGGGTCCTTTTCTTGCAGGCCACCCACTCTGGTCCGTCCTCTGCGATGCCCGCCAAGGTGCTGTTTCTCAGTTCTTTGGGCTGCAGGGCGCTGCGGGGGACCCTCCATCGGGCACGCTCCCTTTTGTGATGCTCGGTGGATGCCCCAAAGGAACAACATCCCTCAAAAAAACTTTTTTTTTTTAAGTCTTCATTTTGACCTTGAACCCTGATGTCATGGCTACCTCCAGGGAGTCAGCTGTGAGAGCAGTCATTTCCCAGCAGCCATCTGAAGCCGTGGGAAAAGCCTTCCCAAGCTGTCAGAGGAAGAGCCGGCCTGCCCAGGGCAAGCCCGCCGCACCCGCCATCGGGCCTGTGAACTGTTTTGAAGCCGTGCGTGTTTTGATTCTCAGTCGAGTAGAAAGAGGCAATTGTCAATTAAGTGAAAGGAACCTCTGGAGTTAATCCCCTCGTCCAGCCTGCCGCAGGCCACCGACCTGTGTTGTCTGGTACCTGGGATCAACACGAGGGGTGTATTGTGTGGCATGGGCAGAATGAAAGCAGCCTAATGACACCCGCGTTAACAGCTCCTGAAACTTTGACAGTGGTCACAGTGAGTTGGTTGACTGCCTCACCGGCGTGTGCTGCTTTCATGGAGGAAACAAATGTGAAGACCACGCTGAAACTTGATAGAGATCGGAGGAGATGGAGAGGAATGGCAGTGCCCTTCCTTCAGGGGCATGGAGAGAGGAGCTGCACAGGCCTGCGGCCTCTCTGCGTAGGCAGAGGTTTACAGGAGGACGGCTCACGTTTATTAAGTCCCACCATTGAGGAACCAAGGTGAGCAAGAGGCTCGCCGAGCGTACGATGTCCACCCACGTGGCAAATCAGCTCTGCCTGGGCATAGGGGCCCGTTTTGCTCCCCAGAAGCAGATAATTTACAGAGTGAACTGCCGTGCCCTGCAAGCTAATTGACCTCACTTGGGTGAACAACTCCCTGAGAGTCTTATATTCAGCCCGGTTCACAACAGACCCAGCCCAGTTACGATGGTTAATGTAATAGCCAGGCAGGTGTATCAGTGCTTTTACTTTGACTCCTCAAATCTCATACTGTCATTGCCAGAACAGTCCAGAATATCTGGAGGCCTACACGTGAAATGACAGTCATCCGTCTTTGAGTATATCGGGCACACCCTCCCCTACATCCCCGCCCTTTTGGCAACATTGGTGGGTGACAATATGTTCCTCACAAGATGTGCAGAATGTTTATTTGGAATTACTTTACCCAAAGCACAAAATCCATCTTTATACACAAATCTGCAAAGCAATCGAAAAGAATACTTCCCTTGGCCGTGAGGGTTGCATGAGGGTGATAGGAAGTAGTGTAGCTCTAGGTGCATCATACACGACCAACTGCCATGCTAACAGAATGGCGTTTCCAAGAACGGAAGTTCGTTTTAAGACTCAGTGTGTCCTCTGTGTATCCATTATCCAGGGCTGGTGAAACAGGAAAAGTTCCTTTATCTCTCCCTCGCAGGGCATGTGATGGGCTGTGGCTCACTTCTTCGGTGTCCCGCAGCTCAGACCCCTAGGGGGGCGGGCAGGCAGACAGGCGGGTTGTGGGGAGCATGGGCTGCGATCCCACAGCATGGTCTAGGGCTGGGCGTTCACAGCTCCTGAAGCCCCAGTGGGCGTGTGTTACCGTGTGCTTTTCGGTTTGGCTGTCCACAGGCTGCCTGTGATCCTCAGCTCAGTTAGTCCCTCTGCCTTATTGCAAGGACAGAGGGTTTCTGTATCCCAGGGTTCTTGCCTTAGTGTACTGGAAGAATTGGATCACACGTCAGCTTGGAGAATGAGTGCAACGTTTAATGAGTGGTGCCAGTAGTTCTCAGCAGATGGATGGTAGCCAGAAGGGGGATGGAGTGGGAAGGTGGTCTTACCCTGGAGTCGGGCCACTCAGTGGCCGGACTCTCCTCCTACCGCCCCCGGCTGAATTCCATGTCACCCACATCGTTCTGCCGTTGGTGGCCTGCCAGAGTCTGTTGGTGTGTTCTTCTGCCGGTGTGCTCCTCTCGACACCCAGCAGCTTGTGTGTGTGCCCACTAGGGTCTCGGGGTTTTTATAGGCACAGGATGGGGGTAGTGGCAGGCCAGGGTGGTCTTGGAAAATGCAGTGTTTGGGCGCAAGAACTGGAATGCCTGTCCTCACCTATGTCTGTGGGCACAGGCCCAAGGGTGGAGCTCTCGCCAGGGAGCCTGCCCTTCTCTACCCAGCACTTCCCTGCCTGCCTCCCATTTCACCGGGATAATATCTAAGTGATTTGTTTCAGCAAAATAGTGCTTATTTTCTTTAAAAGTTGAACAGTGGTGGTGAAATCCAGTTCCCCATGAGCTCAGAAATACAAACTCTCCTACAAGTAGAGGAAAGATTCTCAAAGTTAATGTTGCCAGAACTTGTTTTTGTCTTGATGAATCAAAAAGATACTTATTTCTGGAATTATTTGTTATCAGATTTGATCAACTAGTAACAATTGTTCACTGGTCCCTGTGTGACATGCCCTGGGTCCTCTCCTAGGGCTGGAGGAGGCAGAAGGTGTCTGCAGCCCCCGGGCTCAGCTCAGGTGTGTACTGACGATCCCATCCCATGACCCCCAGTGCAAGTGGACGGGTGTCACGCCAAGGAATGGTGAATTCTACTGAGTTAGACAGGAGAGGGTGAGGGAAGGACAGGGAAATGGAGGTGGGGACAATCCCATTGGACTGGGACATACAAGTAGGTGGTGGCAGAACAGGAAGGAGGCAGAGAGCAGAGCTGCGGATGGAGGGGTTCAGGAGGAAGTGGGGAGGAGGGTCCTAAAGGCCCAGGGTATCTGCTTGCCAAGGACTCTGGCTGCTCTGCAGAGAAGGGTTGATTTCCCCATATTATTTATAGGAGCAGTGGTGTGGCGGGTTAGAGACTCATAGCCGCACGGAGTGGATCTCCCTCCCCTTCTTACTCTGTCCCCATAGGGTTTGAGATGATGGGAGTTCTGATGTACCAGAGTCTTGGCGGTAACCAGCGTTTATTGACCACTTTTCCGAGTGCCCTGTGCTAGAGCTTTCTACTGCTGTCCCCCTTACCTAGGAAGTGCCACGCTCCCCTTTCCCATATGAGAACATTAAGGCTTGTGGAGACGGTGGGGCATGCCCGGCAGCCCCACACAGCGCATGAGTCCCCAGGGCTGCCATAATGAAATCCTGCAGCCTGGGCGGATTAAACAGCACAAGTTGATCTCTCGGTTCTAAAGGCTGGAGGTCCAAGACAAGGCCCTGCAGAGCCCGTTTCTGGAGAGCCCTCTCCTTGGCTTGAGCCTGTTGCCTTCTTGCTGTGTCCTCCCGTGGCCTGGACTCCATGTGCGCACACGCCTGGTGTCTCTTTTTCTTATAATGATGCCAGTCCCATTGAATCAGGACCCCATCTGTACGTCATTTAACCTTGTCTCCAGATACAGTCCCACTGCGGGTGAGGGCTTCAACATGCAAATTTTGGGGGGACATATTTCATCCTGTAACACACAGCTGGGTAGTAGCAGAGCTGCGACGGGAGCTGAGCTCTGTGTGACCGAGAGCCATCTGCCATGTTCTTTCCCTCTGGAATGTCCTAGCTTAGGCCTTCCTGGTCATATAAGGTAAGGCCACTTGATTTCTAACCAACGTATTTGAGAATAAAAAAGAAAAACTTACTTGAAGAGGCCGCATGCGTTAGATAGGAAGCATACGAGACTCAAAGTACTCCGACTTGGGGGTTTCCATTGAAACTTTCCTAAGTTGTGGTAAACTGTTGTCATTTGAAATAAGACTGTTGCTGGAACGAATCCTTATACCAGGTGCATAGCTCTCACTCTGTGCAGTGCGTTTTACAGCTGTTGAGGCCTTTCAGTCCCATCCATGGGAGACCTCCTTCAGGATGGTTTTGAAAACCAAAGCTCCCTTCCCTTGCAGAGGCAGCTCCTCAGGGCCGCGGGTAAATGTTGGGCCTGCAGCTGGGGATGTTCAGGAAGAGCCTGTGGATTGAGCAGGTGCCCACTGTCCGTCAGTTGTGCCACTGGTTGCTTTGACAGTGGCTGAGGTGTTTTGTGTTTTGGTTAATTTCTCCCAGGTATAAAGATAGCTGTATACTCACTTCATTACTGAAAGAAAGATACAGCTGGGCATAGTGGCTCATGCTGGTAATCCCAGCACTTTGGGAGGCCGAGGTGGGTGGATCACAAGGTCAGGAGATCGAGACCATCCTGACTAACATGGTAAAACCCCCGTCTCTGCTAAAAATACAAAAAAGTAGCCAGGCATGGTGGCGGGTGCCTGTAGTCCCAGCTACTTGGGAGCCTGAGGCAGGAGAATCGCATGAACCTGGGAGGCGGAGGTTGCAGCGAGCCAGGATCGCACCACTGCACTCCAGCCTGGGTGGCAGAGCGAGACTCCGTCTCAAAAAAAAAAAAGGAAAGAAAGAAAGAGCAGGAGTGCAGAGACTCCAGGTCAGACTTAGGAGGCCTTTCACCTTAAAGGTTAAAATCCCCACACATGACAAGTAACTCTGACTACTTCCCACAGTCTTTGGCTATTTGCAAACACTACATAGAAACAGATGTCTACCAGCTGGGTGTGGTGGCTCACGCCTGTCATGTCAGCACTTTGGGAGACCGAGGTGAGTGGATCACCTGAGGCCAGGAGTTCAAGACCAGCCTGGCCAACATAGCAAAAACCCATCTCTACTAAAAATACAAAAATTAGCTACACATCGTGGTGTGCACCTGTAATCCCACCTACCTGGGAAGCCGAGGCATGAGAATCGCTTGAACCCAGGAGACGGAGGTTGCAGTGAGCCAAGATCATGCTACTGGACTCCTTTTTTGATCTCTGTCTCAAAAAGAAGAAAAAAAAAAAGATATCTACCAAGACCAAGACTTCCGAGGAAATCATATCATTAAAGTCTTATTTCAGTTCTGCAGTATTTATTTAACAGTTCCTGACAGCAGACTCAGTTTCTCCTCGTGTAGGAACTTGGACTGTGGAATAGGACTTCTCCCAAGCTGAGTTTTGTCCTTTGTGAATAGAGGATTTGACAACCAAACAAGCACCTCTCCTGGCAGAGAGAATCACTGGCTGCCAGAATTTCATGTTTTGTTTAGAAACAGCAACCGTGGAACTTATGGCACTTGGCATGGCTCTTAGACCAGACACGTTTTCCCAGAAATGGTCAGGAAAGCCCAGACTGTGCACTCTGTCCCAAGACTGTCGCTGTGGTTCTCCCTCACACACCCCTATGACATGGTTTTGCTTGTTGCCTACTCCAGAGCCTTCGGCTCCACAAGTTCTAAAGAAGATGGCGGCTTAAGAAGTCTTCACAGTCCCCTTTTGAGGCTTTTCAGGAAAGTCATCAGACAATGACATTTTTATCAGATAGCTTTGAGTAGCAAAAACACTTTTTCCTCTCCTACATCTAAAAGTAAAACAATTTACTTTTAACTGACTCACTGAAGGCCAAGTTTTGAAACCAAAAACACTATTTCCTTGGTACCAAAGCTGACAGCTATAATTAAATATATAGGAATGTAAATATTATAAAGTAGGCATAGAAGAGTTTGTTTGTTTTAGGTTGGGTGCGGTGCGTCATGCCTGTAATCCCAGCACTTTGGGAGGCCGAGGCAGGCAGATCAGTTGTGGCCAGGAGTTCAAAACCAGCCTGGCCAACATGGCGAAACCCCGTCTCTACCAAAAAGACAAAAAGTAGCCGGGCACGGTGGCGCATGCCTGTAATTCCAACTACTCGGGAGCCTGAGGCAGGAGAATCGCTTGAACCCGGGACGGGGAGGTTGCAGCGGGCTGCGATCGCACCACTGCACTCCAGCCTGGGCAACAGAGTGAGACTCTGTCTCAAAAAAAAGAAGAGTTTGTTAGTTTGGGAAATATGTTCCTAGTTAGACATTGTCTATAAAATACCTAATACTATAGTTAATGTTTGCAGACTGGTGAAAACAGAAACATTTCAAAATGCTATTAACATCTTAGGGCCGTCCCAAGTCTAGTCCTCCTAGTTCAATCTGATCTGCTCCCTGCAATATTTACTCCCTAACCTTTCCTTCTGCTTAAAAACTCATCAGAATCAACCACATTATTATCGTGTGAGACTTGTAATAAGAATGCTGGCAGTTACATGCCGAGTACGTATTGTACATTACGTTGGATGCTTCATCATTGGACCTCATTTAATCCTCCACCAACCGAAGATACAACTTGCTGCTCTGTTCTAGACGAAGAGTTTGAGGTTCAGGGATGTTAAGGTATGAGACCGATGTTACATAGCTCCACGTGAGTGGAAGAGCTGGGATTCAAATCCAGGAGTCCTCTCTGAAACATTCTAGAAAAGCCTATGCTGTTGCATCCCCTTCCCGCCCCATGCCGTCTGTGCTCACCATGACCGTCTTTTTTTTTTTTTTTTTTTTTTTTGAGACAGAGTCTTGCTCTGTCACCCAGGCTAGAGTGCAATGGCATGATCTCTGCTCACTGCAACCTCTGTCACCCGGGTTCAAGCTATTCTCCTGCCTCAGCCTCCCAAGTAGCTGGGATTACAGGCATGGGCCACCATGCCCAGCTACGTTTTGTATTTTTAGTAGTGGCAGGGTTTCACCATGTTAGTCAGGCTGGTCTCGAACTCCTGACCTCAAGCAGTTCTCCTGCCTCATCCTCTAAGTAGCTGGGATTACAGGCACATGCCACCACGCCCGACTAAGTTTTGTATTTTTAGTAGAGATGGGGTTTCACCACGTTAGGCTGTTCTTGAACTCCTGACCTTAGGTGATCCACCTGCCTCGGTCTCCCAAAGTGCTGGGATTACAGGCGTGAGCCACCATGCCCGGCCCATGGCCATCTTTTCTGTGCGAGATCAAGCATCAAGTACACAGTGTACTTTCCTGGTGGGGCACCAGCAAGGCAGGCTGTTTTACGCGGGGCTGTCCTGGAAAGTCTGTGCTGTCTGGCACCTGGATCAAGATCAGATGAGGTCCTTGAGCTCCAGTGTTCATCGGAGTCCCTGTGGGCCCAGAGGTTGCCTGAGTAGGTCAGAATCGAGTATCGGGAAATTGTATTTCTTTTTTTTTTTTTTTTGGAGACAGAGTCTACTCTGACACCCAGGCTGAAGTAAAATGGTGCAATATCTTGGCTCACTGCAACCTCTGCCTCCCGTGTTGAATTGATCCTCATAACAGCCTCCCAAGTAGTTGAGACTACAAGTGCACACCATACCTGGCTAATTTTTTGTATTTTTAATAGAGATAGGGTTTTGCCATGTTGCCCAGGCTGGTCTCAAACTCCTGAGCTCAGGCAATCCACCCACCTCCGCCTCCCAGAGTGCTGGGATTACAGGCATGAGCCACTGCGCCTGGCAGGAGATTGTATTTCTGTGTTCTCAAGTGTTGCTGATGCTGCTAATCCAGGAGCCATACTTTGAGATCCCCTTTCTAGGCACAGGGAGTCAGTTAGGGCTTCTTTCCTTTCCCGCCTCACAAATAGATGACTCTTTGATTGGTACCAGCCCCTTTAATCTGTGCTCATGAAAATTTTCCTAGCCGTGAGGCCCGTGTCAGATGCCTTCTGTTCCAGGTAAACCAATGAGACGTGTGCTCTTTCCTTTTCTTTCCTCCGATGCCCGTCTGATCTTGGGATCTTGCTCCTCTGTCTTCCCTGTTTATAGCTGTGTGCATCCTTCACATCTCCTTTCCCACGTGCTTCCGGATGGTGCACACTCCGAGACATGTTCTTTCTCTTGCATTGTTTACACAGCAGGGAGGGTATTTGGTAGGCAGGTTGCTGGTGGTAGTAGCACTAGGTAGCATAGGTTAATTGTGTAAAATGGCTTTTTTTTTTTTCTTTTTTCTTTTTTCTTTTTTCTTTTTTTTTTTTTGAGACGGAGTTTTGCTCTTGTTGCCCAGGCTGGAGTGCAGTGGTGTGATCTCAGCTCACCGCAACCTCCACCTCCCAGGTTCAAGTGATTCTTTTGCCTCAGCCTCCCGGGTAGCTGAGATTACAGGCATTCACCACCATGCCCAGCTAATTTTGTATTTTTCGTAGAGATGGGGTTTCTCCCATGTTCAGGCTGGTCTTCGACTCCCAACCTCAGGTGATCTGCCTGCCTCGGCCTCCCAAAGTACTGGGATTACAGCCACCATGCATGGCTAAAATGTCTTTTCTTCACCAAAACAGATTTTGTTTGTTTAAAAGAATATGTTATATTGGAGAAGTTGCAGTATTCATTAAATTGTATTTTCAGGAACATTATAATTTTTGAGTCAACATTCTTTAACTTTTATGTGTCTAAGATAGTATGTTTAGGTTACACAGAAGTGGTCACATTTTTTTAAACTGCAAAGAAGAAAGCTTTTGCCAGTGACCCAAAATAATTTCAGAAAACTGGTTTCTTGTACAACTTTTCTACTTTTGAGTATTTATCCAGAAGAAAATTTGTTTAAATAAATGTCTTCACATACAAAATTTTGTTTATAAGGAATTCTTTAAGATTAAACCCACAAATTTTAGTAACACCGGACTGTTTTTGTAATTGCCAAGTTTTTACTATATTGTTCAGTCTCTATCAGCCACAGCCTCTGTGATTTCATTCATGCTAAAAACAAGAATGTTTATATTTTTAGTGTACATAAAAATTAATTTTATACAAATATATAAAACAGCTACACAGAAATACTAGTGGAGAGGCGAGTAATGTGCCAAGTAATGATTAGGCAATGAGGAACCACGAGAAGCAGATAGCTCTGGTTGGGTGTGTTGGCCTTCCTTTGCTCATATCTAAAGTATTGGAGATTTAAGACAATATGAAATCATTGTATACTAAAATGTATCATTAACAAAGAATGATAAAATCCTACTCTAAGAAAAATAAGGAAGAGCAGAGTTGTGGAAATGCACTGCTGTAGTCCTGAAACTTGACCCAGTCTTCTTGAAGGGCAATCTAACCGTCATACATGATGGACATAAGAAATTTGATTCACTTTGTCCCAGTGATCTGTCTTCTAGAAGTTTATCCTCAAGGGAATAATTCACTAGGAGAAAGGGAAAAAGACCTTTAGTGTAAAACAGTGTGCATATAATATTTAATGTTATAAATAATATTAAAATTCTGGGAGCTACAGATTTTCAACAAGCAAGAAGTTAAATTAGTAATTGCTAACTGAATACTACCAGGATGTACAGCCATTAAAATGGCCAATTTGAATACTCTTTAGAGATAAGTGAAAGCATAAAACATAAAACTGTGTATAATAATTGGAACATGAAAATATGTATACATGTGGCTTTAAATTGGATGAATAGGAACGCAGTAACAAGTAAGTGAATTGGGGTAGGTTTAAAGCAGAACTTCAATTTTTTTTTTTTTTGAGACGGGGTCTCGCTCTGTCACCCAGGCTGGAGTGCAGTGGCGCAATCTTGGCTCACTGCAAGCTCTGCCTCCCGGGTTCACGCCATTCTCCTGCCTCAGCCTCCCGAGTAGCTGGGACTACAGGGAACTTTAAAAATTTTAACTTCTTGTTTTGAAATAATTTTAGATTTGAAGGAAATTTGCAAAAAATAATACAAAGACTCCATATACCCTTCACCCAGCTTCCTTCACTGTGGACGTTTTTATATAACTAGTACAGCTATAAAAACCAGGAAATTAGTATTGGTAAGGTAGTAGTAACTTATCTATAGGCCTTCTTCACATTTTGCCAGTTTTTCCTGAAATGTTCTTTTTAATCTCAGGATCCAATCCAGGATCCCTCCTTTCACTTAATTGCTTTATTTATTTTGCCACTTCCACCCTGAGAAAATTCCTCAAGTCTTATGTCCATGACCTTGACACTATTTTAGGAATATTGATCAGTTACTTTGTAGAAAGCTCTTTAATTTGGATTGCCTGATGTCATCTCCTGAATAGATAGAAGATCCACATTTCTGGCAGGAAAACCACAGAAGCCTTGCACCCTTCCTGGTGCTCTGTACCGGAGGCACCTGACAGCCACCTGTCTTATTCCTGGGAACATTGACCTTGGTCATTTGGACAAGGCGAGACCTATTGGATTTCTCCCTTGAGTTCTTATTTTTCCATTTGATAAAGTTAGGGATGAATGTCTTGGGGGAGATACTTTGAGGCTGTGCTGATCATTTTTAGTGATAGACATTGTACTCAATAATAAGTAGGTTTTATAAAATGAAAACTGTTTTCTTCTGATAAATGTGTACAGTCTTAAATAAAATTTAAAGTGCTTTTTTAACTCTTCCTGTATTGGAGGGAAGGAGTAAATGAGGATGATTTTGAAACTTGTTGGTTACTTGAAGAAGACCTGGGGAAACCTAGAGGTGAGGAGGAGCTGGAGAAGCCCAGGAGTGTGGAGGAACTGGAGAAGCCCAGGAGCGAGGGGGAGCTGGAGAAGCCCAGGGGTGAGGGGGAGCTGGAGAAGCTCAAGGGTGAGGAAGAGCTGGAGAAGCTCAAGAATGAAGAGAAGCTGGAGAAGCTCAAGAATGAAGAGAAGCTGGAGCAGCTCAAGAATGAAGAGAAGCTGAAGAAGCTCAAGGGTGAGGAGGAGCTGGAGAAGCCCAAGGGTGAAGAGAAGCTGGAGAAGCTTGGGAATGGGGAGAAGCTGAAGAAGCTCAGTGGTGAAGAGGAGCTGGAGAAGCCCAAGGGTGAGGAGGAGCTGGAGAAGCTTGGGAATGGGGAGAAGCTGAAGAAGCTCAGTGGTGAAGAGGAGCTGGAGAAGCCCTGAGTGAGCCCGAGCTGGGAGTGGTGAGTGTGAGTGGACCTTCCCAGATAGATCTGGTGAGAATGGGGTGGCAGTTCTAGAACTGAACAAGAGGGGCTCCCTGGTCGTGGACCCCGAGGGGTGGGCATGCGGTAGATACCCAGCACATCCGAGGGAAGGATGGATGGCTATTGATTTCCTTTCAGGCCATGCCAATATGTTTGTCAAGCAACAGATGCAATTCAAGTGCTACTGTGATCCAGGCGTGGCTCGCTGTTTAGGTAAAGAAGCTTCACAAAGGCGCTGCCACAAACCAACGTGTGTTCTTTGGGTTTCATCTCGTAATTTCATTCATGAAGGTTGGGAATTCTGTTACTCAGAATCTTACCTATTTTTCCAAGTAGTTTCTCTCAGAGAACAAAAACTATGTATAGTATGTGTGTACATATGTAAATTTATGTAACATATTAACATGTTATGATAATGTAACATATCATTATGTATTATGTTAACAATTATAATCTGTAATTCTATAGATTAACCCTAAGATTTATTTTTCCCTACCATCTTCCCATTGTTGCCCAAATAACTGAGTGCTGTCTTTCCCCACTTCCCCGTATCACCCAGGCTGGTCTCGAGCTCCTGGCCTCAAGCAAACCTCCTGCCTTATCCTTTCCGAGTAGCTGGGACTATGGGTGCGAGCCACCACGCCCAGCTCTAGAGTGCTTTTCCCTGTGCTTGCACCAGAATTACAGTGAACTGCCCAACAAACATGCTGTTTTTAAAGCTAGAAGCGACCCTCATCTTATACCTAGGGAAACTGAGTCCCAGGAAGGGTAAAGAGCTTGCTCAAGGTCCTTCCAGATGCTCTTCCAGTACCATTTCCACCACTGACACCAGCATTTTCTTATTCCTTGTGCACTTCTCAAAAAAATAGAAATAACAAGTAGTGGTTGTTTACTGTTTTGACCCAGATATTTTTATTGTATTGCGACTGGTCAGCTTTTCTAAGTTGAATCTTTAAGCTTCATGCTGTTTTATCTGTTTTTTTAAATATGCAAGGGAATAGATAAAAAGCATTACATTTGAAAGCATGTGGTTACTAAGAAACAACATGACCATCCTTTGTGTGTTTATGTATCTAGCAGGCTCATTGATTCCCAGCAGTCCTGTGAGGCTAGGTGGCATTCATTCCTCTGCACATTTTATAGATGAGAAAGCTGAGGCTCGCCTTGCATGATTTCCTAGAGCCTGGAAGAGGCAAAAGATAAGATTCAAACCCAGGTCTGCCTATCCTAAAACCAGTGGTCTTCACATTGAAGGGCCTTATGTAGCACCGAGCTCCCAGTATGTAACTTAACTTATATATAACTTAACATTCTGTTTATGTTAAAAATTCAGGCACAGGACTACACCCAGGGACTACTGCAGAAACGTTTTCTAAATAGCGCCAACGCTGAGGGGTCTTCGGTTGGTGGCACCCGTGTTCTATGGTACAGCTAGGCCTTCTGCGAGATCCCTTTCCCCTTAATGCAGAAATCCTCTAAGTGTATTCGAAAGCAGTTGTTTGTAATTGGAGTATCTGGGATTGACAGTGGTTTTAATTAGTTGATTACTAGTTCTTTAAAATGTACTGTACTCACTCTGGGTCTTGCAAATTGGTAACTGGTAGCTACCAGTGTAATTAAATATTTCAGAGCACTTGGCTACAGTAGCATTGAACTGTGAAGAAATAATGTTGTACAGCCAATCAAAAAGAGATACTTGTAAACTCATTTACAGCGTCAGTGTGTGTTAGGACCATCATTGAGATGCTTATTGCAGGAGAAATCAAAGATACAATTTTGTGCTAAGAGGCAATGTAGAAATTAGTTCCCGAATTACTTGTTAATTGATTTGGTGATTCCCTCGGGTCTGCATGCTCCTTTTCCCCCTTTTTGTTGTTGCATTCAGTTAACAGTGACTATTCCCAGAGCAATAAAAATACATTCCACATGTAGATGAGATGTGCCCTTATATGAGACGGCCTGCATTCTTTCGCAGTACCAAAAAATGCTCAACCTAAAACACAACTGTGTTTTTCTCAGGCATATTGTTGTTTTATGTATACCCATCAAGGTAACCGGTGCATTCATGGGTTTGGATAATTTCAGGAAAAGGAAAGCATGTTTTTATGTCTCACGTTTACAGGCGCTTTTCTGATTTTTCTTTCTCCCTAATGGAAACCCTCCTTTTTTATCAACAGTGGAGGAGATTCAGGAGACTTGATTTATGGAAGCTTTTTCTTATTGTTTGCAATTCAGCAAGAATAACCATATGAAAGACCATTTGTAGAAAAGTGCAAATTGCTACTGAAAATGATATTGGAAGAAAATGAGACCTGTTTCTCCTTGTTGAAATTGAGTGTGGATAGAAGGAGAGACAGCCATCATGGGTCAGAGGGAGCCTCCCAGGCTTCCTGGATGCAGGCTCTCGTCTCCAGACCCCTTCCTTCTTGACCGAGGGGAGAGGACACTGAAATGATGCACATATTGGTGCTGCTAATGTGAAAGATGCAGAAACCGTTATCCTTTTGAATTTCCAGTGGAAGATCCAACGACCCTTTGAACAGCTGCCGACGTGGTGGCTGTGGCTTCGTTTTGAGGAAAACATTTTTAATATCTTGTTGGCTGCGCTTATGGCCTGAAAAGCAGCATTAACAAGTTTTTGAAAACTATTATTATTCATTTTAGGCCAGTCCGTTATTTTTTTCTATTGCCCTTCCCGTGATCACTTATGCATATAAATATCATTATGCTTTTGTTTAACTGGGGCAAAAATCATGTGCATTATTTCAGTGTCTACTTTTTAAAGGAGATGGTAGTATTTTATTTTCAGTTAGGTGAAGCAGAAAAATGTATCTAGCAAAGTCTTCATTAAAAAGCTTAAGATGGCTAGAACTAAATATACATTGAACACAGTTACTAATTTATCAAATATGTTTGCATGTTGGTCAGTATATACCATAAAAAATAGTGTTTAATTTGAAATGTTAAAACCCTCTCTAGGTCCAAAAAATAGAATGGATGAGGCCTACTATTTGATAGCACAGCAGGGTGACTTTAGTCAGTAATAACTATACATTTAAAAATAACTTAAAGAGTGTCATTGGATTGTTTGTAACCCAATGGATGAATGAGAGGATGGAGACCTTATTCTCCATGGTGTGCTGCTTTCACATTGCATGCCTGTATCAAAACATCTCATGTGCCTCATAAATATATACACCTACTATGTACTCAAAAAATTAAAAACAGAAAAAAAAAATAGAAACCCTCTCAATTGTTGCCGCACCCAGCCGTGGAAGAGGTGTGCTAAACCATGCTAACGTGGCGCCATGCCCTGTGATGAAAGAGCCACTTGGTTAGTTGTTGGCTCCGGTAGAAGGAGCTTACTGGATGGCAGAGCATTGGCATGCTCTTTATCCCTGATAGATTCCTTTCAGGTTACCCCGAAATAGGGTAACCTAGTTTTCCTCATGAGCGTGGCTTATTAAGGGCCGCAAAAGTCTAACCTCTGCCAACTCAGAGATGCTGCTTGAGCAGATACAGGGCCTGACCAGGGATAAGGAAAGGTAACCATCAGCTGCATAACGATGCATTTGCAGGCTCATTCTTTCTACTTTCGTCTCCGTTGCTCCGTTTCACATATCTTTTTTTTCTTCCCCCACCCCCACTCCTTTTTTTGAGACAAGAGTCTTGCTGCTCTGTCACCCAGGCTGGAGTGCAGTGGCACGATCTTGGCTCACTGCAACCTCCACCTCCCAGGTTCAAGTGATTCTCCTGCCTCAGCCTCCCAAGTAGCTGGGATTACAGGCGCCCGCCACCACACCCAGCTAATTTTTGTATTTTTAGTAGAGACGGGGTTTTACCATGTTGGCCAGGGTGGGCTCGAACTCCTACCATCCGCCTCAGCCTCCCAAAGTGCTGGAATTACAGGTGTGAGCCACTGCACACAGCCTGCTTCCCCATATCTTTTTAAAAATGTTTTTTTGCAACATTAGCCACCCTGAAAGTTTCTTCACGAAGTTCCTGTGGAGGTGGCTGGCTGTCTTCGTCACTTTTCTCCACAAAATGTTTCTAAAAGACACAAATTTGGCCAAACAGCCTCCAAAGCAATGATTTCATATCTCCTTCCTCCTATGGTTCACTAACTTTGATTAAGTTAGAGAAAAGTACCTGCACTTTTCAGATACGGTGGCTCCACGTGTTGGAGAATTCAGTACTGGATCCGTGGCTCATCCTAAGCAGGGCAGGGAGGAGGGGAGCTCTTCACCCCTGGGCGGGTTTGTAGTGCAGCTTGTGCGTCTCCCCAAATTGCAGAGGAGAGGAAATACATCCCCTTTCAAGATGAGAGGACACAGCTGCACCGTCTTATTTTAAAAATATGTGTGACTTTTACTTTCTGCTTCATACATGCATCACGTGTTTGAATATACTTTCTATTATTTGTGAGTTAACATTGCTGTTTTTCTCCAAGTGTTTGAGTGAATTTGATTCTCCACGCAGACTCTCCTTGCTCACCCTGAGGTTTCAGGGCTTTGACCTGAGGGCTGAGACCACAGGGCACAGCTCCTGACCCACGTGGCTGAAGGGCTTGGAGCAGGAGGTAAGGGCTGCCAGCGTAGCTCCAAGGTGATGAATATTTCTACTTGATATTTCTCATGGTATTTCTGCACTTTAATGACTATTTCTACTAATACTTGTACTAATAATTTTTAATGGTTCACATTGAGTAGGTGACATTTTGATACATTAATGAGCCTTATCAATGACTTTTAAAAGTTCTTTAGTGTGCCAGGATACTTTGCTGCAGCCCCTGGAAGGAAGGGGAGAGGGTGTGGCTGTGGCCCCCATTCTACCCTCTGAGCATGAGTGACAGGTGGCACGCCTAAGAGTAACATCCACGGCTGAATCGTCACCGGCATTGAATTACACTTCCAAGGTTAGTCAGGGAGGCTTTCCTTTAACATAGCTTGCCCGTACTAAAAGCTGTTAGAATACTGGAGAAATGTAGGCCTTGAAGATAGAGGGGTGTTTTCAGGGGTGGCTGCCTTCACTCTGGAATGCTTTGGGCCTGCTGGGATGTTGCTAGCATGCCTGTGGGGAGAGGCCCGGAGGGCTGGGCTGCGAGGGAGGCTGCGCTGGCTTCTGGAGCAGGCCAGCCTTCAGGACTCCAGGACTGAGGCTTGCCCAGCCACTGTGGGTCCTGATGGTGCAGTAGGGGCTGCATTTTGACAGACTTACGACAAGTATCCCAGAGAAAGATGAGAGCAGATGGGGATCCTGAATTTTGGTTTCCTGGGGACAAATGTTTTCTGGCTTGTTCTCATGTTTCTGGGAAATAATGGGATTAAATTCAAGTATCTTTCTTGGCTACAGGAATTGATGGAAGAGGAAGTATTTTGAACTCAGTGAAATGAGCATTCCTCTGTGCTAGGCCGACCCCTTTCTGTGGCAGCCCACTGGAACATAAGCACCCCATGTTGGGAATTTCTTTTTTTGGTCACCAGTGTATCCCAGACCCCTAGAGTAGCTCTCAGTAAATACTTATGTAATGAAAAATCTCAATTCTCACAACCACCTTAGGAGGGATAATAGCATAATCCCGATTTCACAGACAGAATGAATGCTCAGAGAAGTTGAGCCACTTACTCAGTGTCACTCAGCCTGGGAGTGGTAAACTAACACTTATGCATTGTATGGAACTGCCCACGAGTCACGTTTGTTCTATGAGAAGGCAGAAAATACCTGGGGAGGTCTTGCCCAGGGGTGTGTATGTCTTAATTGATAAACCTCTGGAATTGGAAACGTAGAGGGTAGTCCAGGGTAGAATTTAGGCTCAAGCTTACTTTGAGAGCATGTTGCCCTAAGAGTGGAATGTCATGGAGCAAATTCCAGAAGTTTTCGCTCACCCAGCCTTTTCAAAGTCCATCCCAAGACTGTTGGGTCCACATGTTGCTTGGATGTCATCAGATGTCCCTGGTTGACACGTTGAGGACATGCTAAACCACACAAAGATAATGGGTGTCATTTTGCATGACTCACAGCCTTTACCATTTGAACGTGCAATGGGTGCTTCGAGAACGAACAGACCTTGAGTCCTCGTTTGCAAGACACAGCTCTCAGACACAGCCTGTCCAGAGTTCTGAGCCTCAGTTTTGGGGGTCAGGTGTCATTGTCTTAAGATGCAGTTTTGTGGACTGTTACAGAGTTCAGTCTAAGGCAAATGTCTCTCTTTTATTCCTGTTGTCTTTCAACATTTGGGCCACTGGGTAGATGGGCATCAGTGACTGGGCAGATTGGCACCAGGACTTTGTCTACAACCTGCGTTTCCCTGTTTGTTCTGCCATGGGGCATGAGGCAGAGCCTGGCTGACCTTGGACTTGCAGGCGGCCTCTGTGCATCCCCCCGGCCCCTGGCCTTGTTGTTAGATGGTGCATTTCGTTTTCTGGAGAGAGAGCTGGACCACTGTGGCCTTTGTCAGAATTCCACTTTCGTCATCAAGGATTTATTTTCTTTATGTCCGTAATGTGATGGGGCAGCATTAGCAGTCGGTCACATGTGTTTCCAAAGGGAGAAGTATTTTCAGGATGTAGAGACTGTGGCCATGTTAATAACCAGGTTCTAACTTTCCTAAGAACCCTGAGACCTTGTGAGCAAGAAAGGGCACAGCATTTGACATCTGAGTCAATCCTGGCCAAATATATACTGAATTGCCACTAGAGAATTCACCACCACTCCTGATGAAGCCAGTTGGGTAGTTTTCCTTCACTTGTGAAAAATTAATCATGATGTTAGCTTGTTATATATTGTGAAGAGATTTTTTGTAAGTTGCTGATAGATGATTTTTAATTTTTTGGACTCTCTGTATTTCTACATCTTCTTTGTGGGAAATTCTTCAAACTCCATGAGGGCTTGGTGACTCAGCCTGATGGTATCGTCCGTCCTTGCAGCAGTGGGTGGCCCCTTTGTGGTGGGCTCTGTGGAAGGCACAGATAGACAGGAGGCTGCTTGGCCCTGAGGAGTTTGCCATGCAGGGGGTGGTCAAGGACCAGAGAAGGTGGTGTGAAGAACTGGCAATAGAGAGTGGGTGTCACTGGGCTGGGACAGGCAGAGCTTCAGGAAATGACAAGTAGTCTCTGGGGGACCGGCACATCTGGACATGGACAGTCAAAGGAAGACTGGGGGCACATGGGGACCAGGACACCTGGACATGCACAGTCAGAAGGAAGACTGGGGGTCGGGGTGGGACAGCATGATGCAGAGCTTTGGCGGCTGATGGAGTCGTTCTCATTTGTGAAGACACTGTCCAGGGCTAAGGCAGTACTTGCCAAGGCAAGGCCACCGTGATCCGAGACTGGGAGGCCCAGAGAAGATGCAGACAAGGTAGGAATCGGCTCTGTGTGACTTCCCCATGACACCAGTGGGCCAGGCTACAGTCACCATTTGAGTGCCTGTGGAGGATTGGTTTACTTAGTAAATTCGTTGTATTTTAAAAGTCAGATGGAATTTGTCTTCATATTTTGCTCATGTCAGTGAGGAGATAGATGTGTGCTGTCACTTAGCAGTGTCCACTGTCTTTCTTCAAATCAAGGCCAGTGAATTTTCTGATTGCAGGCACTTCGAAGCCGTCAGTTCCATTCATTGTTTTTCAAAGTATTCATTTCATTAAACATCCCGTCAGAAAGCCTCTGATAGAGGGTGCCCTCTCATCAGGTCCGTGTGCACCAGGAAGTTTACAGTTCAGAAGTGTTGCATGCTGAGCACTCTTTGTGAGATACTTTGGGGGCTCAGGGGGCTTGGAGTTTATTTGTTGGGGGAAGCAATGTTGGTGGGGGGTGGGGGTTGCACCTTGAGGTTTCTAGGCCAGCCCAGGACGGTGTGCAGCCCCAAGCCACTAACACAGCACTCCCAGTGTTCCTCACAGCAGGTGGAAAATGCATTTATAAGATATTTCTTCCTCGGAATTTTTAAGTGATTTTACTTCTATTGGATGCTGTTGATAGCCTCATTCTTCTCAGGTCCACCTCTCGGTAGGCCCAGTAGTCAACTCCTAACTAATAGAGTAGTTATTAGCTGGTTAGTTGTCTGCAGCTAAGCAGGAATGGGACTGGATGGTGGGGACTCCTGTGAGAATGCTGATGGGTGCCGCCTCCTCACCTGTGTGTTGCAGGTGTAGGCGATACCTGGGAAGCCATTGTACGGGGCTGGCATTTGCTACCTTTGTAAGATGTCACAAGCATGACCCAGGAGCACACCCCGTGAGAGTCACAGTGGTACCAGCACCCGCTGGCTGCTCTCTGCACTGATGACAGCTGTTAGGGAATCACATTCGAGACTTTAACTAGATTGGTCCAGAGTGCTTCACTCTTCTTCTTTAAAAAAAAAAAAAACAGTAAATGTTCTTTTTTAGAGCAGTTTTAGGTCACAGCAAAGTTGAGCAGAAGGACACCCACAGCCTCTGCCATTGTCCCCCACAGTCTGTTGCAGCCGATGAGCCTGCACTGACAGCACTGTCACCCTCAGTCCATCTGTACTTTAGGGTTCACTGTTGGAGTGTGTTCTGTGAATCTGGACAAATGTATAATGAGCTGTATCCATCACTGCGGTGTATAGGATCATAAGAAACAGTTTCACTGCCCTAAAAATCCTGTGGTCCACCTCTTCATTTCCCCCACCCCCTGAAATCACAGATCTTTTTACTGCCTCTATAGTTTTTCCTTTGCCAGGATGCCATAGAATTGGAATGATAGAGGTGTAACCTTTTCAGATTGGCTTATATCACTAATATGCATTTAAGC